>NC_137848.1:44891966-50036966 GCF_948465745.1 Chenopodium album
AAATGAAAGGCCAATTTCGATTCAGGTTGCACCTCTAGTAGAAGTGATGTAGAAAAAAACTAATATGAATGCCTTAACATTCCCTTTAATTGTGAGGTTGAGAAAGATTGTTCCATACGTAAAAAGAGTCTTGATAAAAACATGACCTACACTTACAAAAGAAGGGTATATCTTTTAGGAGCTCAATGTTAAATGAATCACCACAATTTTGATACATGATATTCCGTACAATAAATTTACCCTACTACCGCAAGCCTCCGCAACAAAGAGTACGATTCAAGTATGCACTTATGCAGCATTCACTTTCAGAGTTTCGGCTAATGATTGCTATTACTTGCATAGCTACGTCTTATATTATTTGATACTACATCCGTTTTTTATTAGTTGACACGTTTTGAGTTTAACACTATTCACACTCCCTTTGACCGTGTCTTGTGCTTTATACGTAATGAAAAATATAATCATGTGGAATCTTGTTAGAATTTTTGCTTATCGGTAATTAAAGATATTCATGGTTGAATTTATGCATCGGTAAACGTAATTAAAGAAACGTGTCAACTAAAAAGAAATAGGAGAAGTATTAATTATGATCTGACCATGGTTTTCTCAGTCTAATTTGTCGTACAATTTCTCATATTGTATTGCCTCACCACCCGTACTTGTCATCCTCACAAGGATTTACTTCACGACTAAACTTTAGTGTCATATATATTTAGTTAGTTAAATGTGATGCAATGCTTGAATAATTCAATTGTTGGGTAACCGTGTATGTATTTTGATGCAATGCTTGATAATTCTTCACGACTATAAACTTTAGTGTCATATACATTTAGTCAAATGTGATGCAATGCTTAAATCAAATAATTCAATTGCTGTTTGTTGTATTTTGCAATTAGTTATTACTTATATTCGATCACATGGGATAATTGAGAACTTAATTATCCTTGAACAATAACTCAAATGTCTTGAATTAACACTTTTATCTGAAAACATAAAAGCCCTTTAGGCTTGAAATGTATGTGCAACATAGGCGAGAAATATCAATTGTTATTATGTGCACTCTAGTGTACCTAGAACTTTGTGCACCTCGTTTATACCTTTGAACATTTAATAATGAAAGATTACAAAAAAATGAACACTTAGTAAAAAAATATGAACACGTCACAAATGAACATAAACATCCAATTTTATATGTTCTTATTTTATAAAGAAAGTTCATATTACAAAACTATTGGATTATCACGAGTCAGACAAACTTCTTTCAAAAAATTGATATTCATTATATAGTGTTGTGTTCATATTTAAAATTTCAATATTCAATTTCAAATAATAATTGTTCAAATTCGAGTAGTGTGATGTTCATATTTATTGATGCTTTTATTATAAAATGTGTAATGATTCTATTTAAAAATTTCAAAGTTTATTTTCAAAAATTATATGTTCAATTCTAATAGTGTCATGTTCATATTTTAAATTATAATGTCCATTTTATAAAAAAAAAAGGTTCAAATACAATGTATATACGAATAAAGATACAATAAATTGTTTAAAATATGTACATTATAAATAAATGTACGTTCATTTTATATAAATATATAAATGTTCATTTGTACTAAATCTTCATATTTAATATATACATATTCAAAATTTGCGATTGTTCATATTTTTAAGTACATGTTTAAAAATATAGACGTGATACACCTTATAATTTGCGGAAAAATATTCTATTTGAAGTGATGGTGAATGAGATTTCAACTCATGGCTTTTTGTCATGCTGGCGCTATTCTATTTTAAAGGGTTAACTCAACCAAAATCATATACGGATTGTTGAAGCCTTAGACCGGTTTTTTACGCCATAACGAATCATTCATTGTCTATTCCTCAGACTTTAAAGCACTATTTGGAATCTACAAAAAGTAGGACATTTTCTCAATTCCAAGTTCTAAAGCCCACTCGCATTTTTGGGTACATTAAATTATTGGGCCGTCCCATGTTCCCTAACCTTATCTCTACATCAAAAACCAAAATAATAAGTGTCAAACACAACAACTTAACACAAGACAGCAACTCAAAAATCCTAAAACGTGTTATCTTCTAAAGCAACACGTCACAAATTCAACCCACGTGTCACTATCTCACAATTCTCATGACATCCTTTTTTTTTTTTTTTTTTGTTTGACAAAGTTCTCATGACATCCTTAAATGCTCCTATCCACCGTACTTCAAAATCAAACCAACAAAACAACGATAGAAAAAGAAAATATTCTTGTATTTATCCAAAAATAGAAAGAAAAAAGAGAGAGTAAGCTTATTTGGTAGTGAAAATGGACGCAATGAAGGAGAAGGCTTCTGACGCAGTTGCGTCAACAAAGGCAGGGGCCGAGAAGGCGAAGGCGACGGTGACGGAGAAGGTGGATCAGATGAAGGGTGATAACGCATTTGATAAGAATGCGGCTACTGCGAAGAAGGAGGCTACTAAGGGCGGAGCCGAGGTCCGTAAGCAGGGGGAACACGCTAAGAATGCGGTCGAGAGGCAGACTAACACTTAGCTGCCTCTTTTAAATCTGCTCCGTCTTAGTTACAATAGTTTCTTTTAATTTCAATTTGGTGTAGTAATATAAGTATCAAGCAAGATCCGGCCTAGTGAAAAAAATGTGTCATTGAGAATTAATTCTTACTAAGAGGCTTTTAGGGTAGGGATCTAGTCCTTACCCTTTCTTCACTTCTAAGGAGTTTTGTTCGTTAACTAGGGTCGGGTTAACCTGTGAGAGAAAAAGTTGCAGTAGTAGAATGTAATAGTTGTAGTAGGCGCATGACCACATACATGTAGATGTGTAATGCATAGTTCGAACTCTTTAAAGCTTAAATAAAATGTTTCTTTGATATTTTCAATCTCATGTTGAACACTTTTACTTGTTTTTTTGTTCCTCAATTCAAAGTAAAAAGAGTTTGATTGTGTTGAAATTTAATTTGTTTATTCATTCAATATTAAAAGAGACGAGATTGAATAACTTTTGGGGCTTGAACAAAAACAAATGTGTAGTAGGTCCAATATGTAAGGAGGAATGAATGGTAATTATATTCAAAAGTAACGTCAACTATATATACTAAGGAAAATAATAATATGCTTATGAGGGGATATTATTTAAAGGGGATATTATTTACAGCTAGCAAGGAATATATGCCTAACTAATTAGGAAGATTATAATGATAAAGTCAAAGATATTATTATATGTAAGAGATAACTAAGGAAAATATATCAATTTACTCCATTAATTGATATCTTTTCCAATATGTCCCCTCAAGACGGACGGCAATTAGATAGTCCGATCTTTGTCAAGAAAACGTCGAGCCGTGGTCGAGATAATGGTTTAGTAAGGAAATTAGCGAGCTGATCACCGGTGGAAACATTTACCACACGTTTTGTACCTGCTCACGGATGAAATAAAATGCAATTGCCAAATGCTTCATCTTTGAATGAAAAACGGGATTAGTACTAAGATAAGTGGCACTAAGATTGTCATAGTAAATCACTGGAGTGTGAGTAATCTTAACACCTAGTTCGGTGAGCAAATTTTGAACCCACATAATTTCAGCAGTGGTAGTGGCAACGAACCTATACTCAGTCTACTGAGGCTAACGAGCTAATGACTTTTGTTTCTTAGAGCACCAAGTAATAGGATTATTGCGCCCAAGGAAGACAATATGACCCATTGTTGATGTGTAGTCATCCTTATCCCCTGTCCAATACGCATCGGAAAAGGCATGCAAAGTACGTGGTGAATCACGATATATGTTAACCCCTTTATCAAGTGTATCGCTTAAGTATCTCATAAGACGTTAAGATCTAACCAATGATCCGAGGTGGGCCGATGCATAAATTAGGAGAGCTTGTTAACTGCGTATGCAACATCTGGCCGGGTGAGAGTAAGATATTGGAGACCTCCAACAGTTGCTCTATAATCCTTTGGTTCTTCTAAGACAACACCTGAGTTGGCGGTCAAATGTTGTGTGGTGACCATAGGAGTGGGTGCCGATTTGGTGTCAACCATACCCATGCGATCAAGAAGATCAATAATATATCGGTGTTGATTGAGAAATAGACCATGAGAAGAAGGCATGACCTCAACACCAATGAAGTACGAGAGTTCACCTAAATCCTTCAAGGAGAACCTGTTAGAAAAGTCTTTGAGAAACATATTTAAATTAGTAGCATTGGGTCCGGTTACAATAATGTCATCTACATACACAATAAGGTATATAGGTGTAGTAGCATGATGAAGGATAAATAATGATGTATCCGAAACACATCGTTTGAACCCTCTACCAATCAAATAATTTGCTAACTCAGTGTACCAAGCCCGTGGGACTTGTTTGAGACCATATATAGCCCTTTTGAGCCTGCAAACATGAGTTGGAAAATTAGCATCAATAAATGTAACACCCCCAAATCTCCCTCTACGGAAATACTAGTATAATACATATAATTATACCGTAGGGATAGACTTAGGCGTATTACAGCCGCGTGATTACGCAAGGCTACTCAAACTTACTAAACAAACCAATACTTTGCAGCGGAAACTTCAAAACTCTTTTTTATTAATAATAACTATAAATAGAAACCAATGTTATGAGTACTCAAAAATAGATACAAAGACCAAGATTCCTAACTTAGTGAAACCAATCCCGGGACTCCAATGCATCAATTATTGACTTCAACCTGAAAATAAGCAACACTGCTTACCATTACGGTAAACAGGGCGAACCAAAACAAATAAGAAGTACGGGTTAGCAAATTATGCTAAGTACGATAAGTGCAAGATAATTAAACTCAATTTATTTGCAAACATGCTTTTAAAATCAATTCCAATAGTTAATCCAACAATTCCAAACTCATGATTCAAAACCGATTCTCAATATTCCAATATCAATAATCAATAAAACCAATTCCAATTATTTTAAAACCAATTCCTCATAATAAACCAATAAAACCAATTCCTCTCCCAAGTGTGCACACCCCCCAAGCTAGTCTCCTTATGTAACAAGGCTATTCTTGAGGAAAGACCCGGTCATACAAAGTCCAAGGCCTTATCAATAAACCAAATCCGCATAGTGGGATTACCAACATGCTTATAAAGCATAAATAATAAATTTAATTCAATGATTCAATAAATCCTCTTTAAAATCAATAATTCAACCTTTAATAATAATAATCCAAACCCTTTTTTTTTTTTTTTTAATAAAACCAACATGCTTTCAAAATCAATCCTTTTTAAACATGAATAATAAATTAATTAATCAAAACATGTTATAAAAATCGACACTCCAATTTAATTATTAAAACCAATCTTTTAAACATATTTTCATTTCATAAACCATAATTCAAGTCAATTTAATTCAAGCAACATAAGTCATTCAAACATGTTCATTCAAATCGATCACTTTCAAGGTATCTAGCCACCTAACGTACCTTGATCCTCGTTTAGCCAAAAACACTTCAAAAGAACTCTCAAGTAGCTTGATCAAAAACACCCTACAAATAAATATAACCTTAATCAATATAAGGTTAACAAATAATCACAAATAATTAAATTAAAAACCCCAACTATATGTACATGAACCTTTTAAATTAATTTTCATAAACATCATTAAAAATCTAATTTTATATAATTAAAAATGCTCATAATAATTTTTATAAATCCCTCATAATAATAATAATAATAATAATAATAATAATAATAATAATAATAATAATAATTGAATAAGAGAAGAGAAGAAGAAAAGATAAGAAACCAAGGAAAAGAGAAGAATTGGATTTTCGTTGGAAAGAATAGGCAGAACTTGTAGAGGCTATAACTCCTTTGATATAACTCCGAATTGGGTGATTCTTGATCCTAACCTCAAGGATTTTTCGAGAGGAACAATCTTTTGTGAAACAGCAATACCCCAAAAACTGACTAGAAGTGCCCGAAAATTGGCTTTAAAGATAAACGGGATGATTTGTGTAAAAAGAAGAGAAGAAAAGAAGAGAATTGGTGTGAAGAATGTGAGAGGTATGGAGGGGTATTTATAGGTTAGCTCATGCAAGAATTATATCAAGAGAATGTGGGAAGAATTATGGCAAGTAGGGTTTAAGGGATTACTTGGAGAAGTGAATAAAAGAATTAAGGAAAGTTTTGATATTAAAGAGATTGTGTATAATTGAATATGGAAGGTATGTATGTCATGAAATATATTAAGGAAATTGGAATTACTTGGGGAATAATTAAGAAGAATGAATGGCAAGAAAATATGATGATTGGATATTAAAAAGATGGAGAATTAGAATTAAGGAAAATAGGAGATTTTGGGAGATAATTAGAAATATAATTTTACCAATTAAATTCCCCCAAAATATTTCATGAGGGCCGAAAATATGAAGCTTACCATAGCTCTAATTTTCGGATTCCTCTAGATATATTTAGGAATATTTTGCTCGGTTTTTAAGGAATAAAATAATTGTATAAATAATATATAATAATAATTAAATAATTAATAAATTAAATACCAATTATTTACCAATAAATAACCAAGAAAAATCAGATTTTCCATACATGGAAAATCTGAAAATCCTAGCTAGTTATTAGGTAATTTCGGCCATAATAATTAATTAATTAAAATATTATTTTGCTTTAATTAAAATATCCGAAATATGTAAATAATCCAGTTTTTAAAATAGGATAAATGGATAATAAATCTTATCCAAAATAATAATTTGTTTTTAAAATACTTTTGGCGCCAAAATTCAAATATCATTTTGGCTTCAAAATTTAAATAGTAAGTTGAATTACTAAAATACCCTTTTTAGAAAATAATAATTAATTAATTAATTAGGAAAATACGTATAAAAATACGGGGTATTACAATAAAGCCCGGAGGTTGGGACATATAAACCTCTTCATGTAGTGTACCCTGTAAAAACGCATTATTAATGTCGAGTTGGCAGAGATGCCAATTTTGAGAAACTGCTAAACTGAGAAGGGTGCGAATAATAGCCGGTTTAACAACCCGACTAAAAGTCTCTGTATAATCAATGCCAGGGCGTTGTTGGAAACCCTTTGCAACGAAAGGAGCTTTGTACCGTTCAATTGAACCATCCTTTTTGTATTTTATGCAGAAAACCCACTTACATTTGACAATGTTGCGTACCATATCCGGAGATGTTAGATCCCAAGTACCAAGATTATGAAGAGAATCAAATTCTTCCTCCGTAGCTTTCCTCCATAATGGGCCTTGTAAAGCTTGTTTTACAGTTTTGGGTACCTCCGGCTTAGAATGAACAGAGGTGTTGTTTACGTACTTTTTATTTTGTTTAAAAATGTTGTTTTTGGATCTCGTGATGATCCCTTGGGTTGGTTGGGTAGTTATTTGGGTATTTGAGTTTGTGTCAGGGGTAGGTGAAAGAGGTAGAGGTGGGTTTTGTAGAGGATCTATAAGTGAGGGTGTAGGATTAGATGGTAAGTGCGGTGTGGGTAGTGGGGGAATGGGTTGGGCTTGAGTTATAGAGTGGGTAGAAGAGGTGGGGCTATTTGGAGTAGTGTTGGGAAGTGGGGTAATGGATGAGTGTTGGGTAGTATCAAGTGGGCTAGAGACATGTGTAATATTGGAGTTGGTATGAGTGGAATTAGATGGAGTTAGTGTAAGTGGACTTAGGCCAGAAGAATCTTGATGATCATGCATTGGCATATGAATGGGATTTTGTAAAATAGGCAACGAGATTGAACACCAAGAGTCTGGACTTGGAGTGGTAGTAGGTGAGGGCATTTTCATAAGCTGAGAGTGGGGAAACTCATTCTCAATAAATCGAACATGGCGGGATGTAAAAACACGATTAGTAATAGGATCTAAACAATGATATGCACTCTGTGTTTTTGAGTACCCAATAAATATACAATGTCTTGATTTTAGATTTAATTTATGAGATGTGTATGGTTTTAACCATGGATAACATAAACAACCAAAACTACGCAACTTGAGATAATTGGGTGGAGACCCGAACAAACAATGATACGGGGATTTATTTGAAAGGGTTGGAGTTGGTAGCCTATTTATTAAGTAAGAAGCAGTTGAAAAAGCATAGGATCAAAATGAGAGTGGTAAGTGTGCATGAGATAAGATAGATAGTCCCGTTTCAACTATGTGACGATGACGTCGTTCGGCAAAGCCATTGTGTTCGGGAGTGTGTGGGGGTGATGTGAGATGGGATACTCCATCAATACTTAAGAAGGATTTTAGAGCTTCATATTCCCCCCCCCCCCATTGTCCAAATATAAAACCTTAATTGATTTATCAAAATATTTCTCAACCAAGGCTTTGAAACGAATAAAAACTGGTTTAGTGTCGGACTTATTATTGAGGGGATAAAACCATATATACTTGGTATAATGATCAATGAAAATGACATAGTATTTGAATCCATCAAGCGAGTGAACCGGAGAGGTCCATAAATCAGTGTAGACAATGTCAAGAGGAGAGTGAAAAACTAAAGTAGATTAAGCAAAAGGAAGTTTATGACTTTTATTGCATTGGCAAGCATTACAATTAAAGGATAAAGAACTAGAGACATTAAGATTAAAATCTGAAATAATGTGCTTAAATATAGATAAAGATGGATGGCCAAGTCTATGATGCCAATTTATTGCCGGAGTTTTGATAGTAGAGAGTGCTAAAATAGTTGATGGAGATGACCACTCATAAACTCCTTGTTTAGTTGGACCCTTCATAAGAGGTGCCCCCGTGAGTCGGTCCTTCAAAAGAAAATAATTGGATGAGAATCCTATGAGAAGATTATTGTCTAAACACAATTGGAAAATTGAAATGATATTGCGGGTCATATTCGGAGCACATAGAACATTAGAAAGATGGGTAGTTTTAGAAGAGTTAGTGGGAAGAGAAAGAGAACCTATATGAGTGATAGGCACTCCAGTTCCATTGCCTATGACAATCTCCTCATTGCCATCATATGGGTGATGAAGAGAAAGATTGGACATGTCATGTGTGACATAATGAGTAGCACCCGTGTCCAAGAGCCAAGAGGATGGTATACCATTATTAGTACCCGTGGCGACATGGGCTTGAGAAGAGGTGGAGGGTTAAAATTGGGTGGGAGAGTAGGTTTGTCAGGTGGGAATTTTTGTTGGAAACTATGACAGCGGTATAGTAAATGTCCATGAGCATGACACCATTGGCAACTCCCTTTATACCCTTATCCATTAGGCTTGTCATTGGTATGGGTTTTCTTATAGTTTTGTCCAGACTTGTTTGATGATAAGTGGGATGATTGAGAGTATCATTTGATGGTGGATGTGAGGAATGTGAGGTAAAGTGACGAGTAGTGGTAGCATGAGCTGAAGCGGGTAGCGGGGTGAGGGTTGTATTTGTACGTAAACAAACCTCTTTGATAAGCAGTTTTTCATGTAGCTCATCAAAAGAAATCAAGGTATCACGATTATTTGTTGCATCTATTACTGATTGATAGTTGGAATCTTGAAGGCCCTCGAGCACCCGTTCAATCAAATCATCCGGCTTATAAGACTCACCTAGTACAGCAAGTTGGTCGGCACAAACACGTATACCATTCATGTACTCCGTAATGCTTTGTGTTCCTTTTGTAATGGATTTCAGTTTTGCTTTGAGTAGCTTGAAATGGCCTCTAGTATGGCGAGCAAAAGTGTGTGCTAGAATGTCCCATGCCTCCTTAGTTGTTGTGGCTCTGGAGACGAGAGGAGAAATATTAGATTCAAGAGTGCCGAGAAAGGCACCGAACAACAATTTGTCTTGTCTAATCCATGTAGCATGGGCTAGGTTTGGAGAAGATACAAGATCTTTGGTAATTGTTGGTGGGGGTGCCGGGTGGAAACCGTCAAGAAATTTGAAGAGCCCATGACCAACAAGGATGGCTTCTATTTGAAGTTTCCAGGAAAGATAGTTTACATTTGTGAGTTTGAGAACATTGGTAAGGTTAACAATAATGAGAGGAGATGATGGTTCAACCTCATTTGGGATTGTATTGGAAGACATGGAAGTGTGGAGGAAAAAAAAATCAATAGTTTGAATCTTCCTGCTCTAATACCATGTAAGAAGAAATGAATGATAATTATATTCAAAAGTAACGTCAACTATATATATTACAAGCTATAGTCTAAATATGTGAAAGGAATAAACTAACTAAGGAAAATAATAATATCCTTATGAGGGGTTATTATTTACAGCTAGCAAGGAATATATGCCTAACTAATTAGGAAGATTACAATGATAAAGTCAAAGATATTATTATACGTAAAAGATAACTAAGGAAAATATATCAATTTACTCCATTAATTGATATCTTCTCCAATACAATAATCCTTGTGATTTAAGTTTTTGAAGAACTTGTTTAATTACGTTCATTTATTTTACTACTCGTTACATATTTTTATGAACAGATCAAACGCATTTTGTTAATTTATGCCACGTTTGTTTAATTTTTTATTTTATATTTATTTTATTAATAGGTTTATAACCTTTTAGAGTGATCATTTAGGGCCTGTTCACATTTACTGAACTGAACTAATTGGAGCTGAACTGAACTTATTGGAGTTGAATTAAATTTATTGGAGCTGAATTGAATTAAATTGAACTGAACTGAACTAAACTGAACTGATTGGAGCTGAATTGAACTGAATTGAATAAAGAAGAAGTGAATATTTTATGAGAGAAGGAAATTAGGAGCTGAACTGAACTGAACTGATTGGAGCTGAACTAAATTGAACTAAACTGAACTGAAAATAAGCTAAAGTGAACAGGCCCTTAATGAATATAATTAAACCAGTTGTTCACAGACTAATTGATTATTGGTGTAGTGGTGATTGGGACTACATTTGATAGGGCGTACCCGTGTTCGAACCCCCACAACGACAATTGGGAGGGGATTAAAACCTAACCACCCTGAATCCGGATCAGCCTAAAGGATGAAGCGAGTGAAACACAACCCAAAGAAAAAAAAAAAGGTTGTTTATAAACTTCAGCAACAATGACTAATTTATTGTTGGGGAAGATTACCGAATACTAAACAATCTTATCCTATATATAAAGTGATAACGCCGTTTGGGTGATATATCTCCAAATTACCCTTCTCAAGTTAAAAAATTACCTTTTTTTATTTACAATTATAATTAAAAATGAAGAATTATGTTTTAACAAAATTGTTTAATTATAGCTATCCTTTAATAACTGCTTTCATTCTTTCACATAAATTTACATTTTCAACTGTTCTCTATCTATAAAAATTGAAACGGTTGGTTTTTTATTATTTGGAAAAAAAACTCCTCCTAAATTTGCCCATTTCTAGTTTTTTTTCATCTTTCTTTCTCCTTTCTTTCTCATGCTTTTAGTAAATATTTCATCTATATTCTCAGTTTCACAACATGCTCCTAATACACATGGCTGGTGATTCTAGGTTGATGGCGGTTAATTTTTTTTTTTTCCTTCTAATTAGTTATATTGTACACACGTAGTGTATACATATTAGCTTGTATGATTAAAATAAAAAACTATTTAACCGTGATTGAGGGATTTACATCTTTTCTACTCGTTCCTGCCGAACCTTATAGATGCTACACCTATCATGGTTATCAAACATTCAAACCCTTACTGTAACACCCCAATCCTAAACAAATTAGAGAGGGATCTATTGTGACGAAATACACATCAAGGGACAACAACTGTCCTCACAGACCAACACAAGTCCTTCCGGCGCATTCTGACCTCACTCATGCGCATTTTGGAAAACTACCCAAGAGGTCACCCATCCCAAGACTACTCCCAACCAAGCACGCTTAATTGAAAAGTATCTTAACATATGAGCTTCCTAAAAGGAAGCTA
Source organism: Chenopodium album (assembly GCF_948465745.1). Taxonomy (NCBI): domain Eukaryota; kingdom Viridiplantae; phylum Streptophyta; class Magnoliopsida; order Caryophyllales; family Amaranthaceae; genus Chenopodium; species Chenopodium album. The sequence goes on from NC_137848.1 coordinate 44,903,868, forward strand.
GGGACTCTAGTATTACGCCTAATGACAACTGGGTAGCTAAATTATTGCATCCAGTCAAGATATGGCCAAATAGCCCCAAAATTCTCCCCCGCTGAGGGGCTGATATATGATTAATTATCCACAATCAGCTTGCGGTTGCAGGGTTGTTTTTAGGGCTGCAAATGAGCCGATACGTTTGTGAACAACTCGCGAACAAGCTCGGTCAAAGCTTGTTTATTAAGTATTGAACGAGTCCGAACAAAAATTTGAGGCTCGTTTACCTCGAACACCTTTGTACTCGGCTCGTTAATGTTCACAAACACTCGTTCATAACTCGTACATACGATCATTCATATGCTCATTTATAACTCGTTCAAGCTCAAAACAATTAATTTCACTATTTTAATTATTCGTAAAATAGTTCAATTTTAATATGAAACCAAATCAATTATAATCAATTATCGTATATAATCAAATTAGCCATGTTAATAATATCATATAAAATTAAAATATATGGAGTATTATATTTAAGAAAGTGAATAGTATATTTGCTCAAATTTTTTATTTGTAATATCAAATACTCAATTACTGCCTATCTTGTTGTTATGATGAATATCATCAAACGACTTTTCTGATTAGAGTATACTTATAGTTTTTCAAAGTTGATTAATATTAGCTTGATCGAGCTCGTTCACGTTTGAGCTCGTTCACATTAGAGCTTGTTCAAGCTCGAGCTCGAATCACAAACGAACGAGCTCAAGCCGAGCTCGAACAAGGAAAAACCTTAATGAACAAAGCTCGAACACAAAATTATGAAGCTCGTTCAAGCTCGAGCATGTTCGAACACTTGAAATCTTTATCAAGCTTAGCTCGAACAAGTAAAAACTCGACTCAGCTCGTATCGTTTGCAGCCCTAGTTGTTCTAATACTATTTGTAACACCCCGACCCCAAACAAATTAGGAAGGGGCATATTGTCACAAAATGCGCATTAAGGGCCAACAAATGCCCTCACAGACCAACACAAGTCTTTCCGGCGCATTTTGACCTCGCTCATGCTCACTTTGAAAAACTTCCTAGGAGGTCACCCATCCTAATACTACTCCCTAGTAAGCACTCTTAATTGAGATGTATCTTAGCATATGAGTTTCCTAAAAGGAAGATGCATCCTGTTGATATGAGTAATATATCAAATCTATGTATGTATAATGTTTATTAGAAAACATTAATAGGTTGTATAACATAGCATTAAGGTCTATATTGTAGGAAAACAATTAAGACTTGTTAAATACGAGTCTGGGCTGAAATCAAGAAAGAGAGTCCACTTTGCAAGTTTAAAGGAGGTTTCATCCCAAAACTGTTTGGCAATAGGAGGAGTAGCTTCTTAGCCTTATAAAGTATTTAACTCTATCTTCTATTCTCAATGTGGGACACTTGTTATTAATACTCGAAAACTAGTATTAAGAATTAAATAGTTATATATCTAATATATAAAACAAATAAAACATAATACATACCTTTATACTTGATTCAAAATGTAAAATATTATGACCCGAGCCCAACAAATCACATTGTGTTCTTAAGACAATTTTGCTCCCTCTGCGATACCCAAGGTTATTAAGCAATTGTCTCCCAGGATAGAACGGGTTTCGTTTCTTATAAAATGGTATTGTAATTATAAGAAATCAGGGAACAAACTAGATTAAAGTAACCGCAACTGTATGCATGTATATCTTGAGAGAGTAAATAAATCTAATATTCTATATTCATAAATCAGAACAGCTAATAACTATTTATAGACAAAGAAACATGAATGAAAAGATGCAAGTAATGAAAAGATATAATTATACATTATAACTAATGAATAGTTAATAATGAAATAATACAATTATCCACATTAACAATTACCAATGAAGAGTTACAATTATCCAAAAATACAATCCAATAGTCATACAAATTGTCATACGACACTATTCTACATAATTCTTCATTAATACAAAAATATTTACAACATAATTATCCAACAACACTTACATGTGTTATTTAATTTGGTAGGATATACTTCAACAAGACTTAATCACATCACATTAGTTTGATAATATGAAGATGAAAAACCAGCCTTCTCAAGTTTTTCTTGAATTTCATCAATACGCTTAGCCATTGAAGGAGTCAAGTAATTGGTCCAATCTCCAACCTCCCCTTTCCTAAAGAAAGCCTTATACTCAAACCAAGGATAAAACATTGTACTCTTATTGACATCCATATCTTTCAAGCTCTTAAGGCTACAAAGCTCTATTATCTCATCTATAACATTTTCTTTCTCCTCCTCCTCCGAAAACGGGTAACCCACAAACTTAGCTAACCTTGTCAAGTGTTCTTTTGGTTCTTTCTTTAACCCTTCATATTCCAAAAACAACACTTTTGTGGGTTTTTCTTGCTTTCTTTCCAATAACTCAATATGTGATCTTCATAGGGTCCCCATGGGATGACACCTGAACAAAACTTGTGAACATATTGTTCCATCAATTCCATATTTGGTGTAATGCCCTTACATGCTTCAAATTGTAGGTAAAAATGCAAGAGTGAAACAAAGGTGTCAAAAGGGTTTCGACAAATATAAACAATTCGACATTTTGAAGTCTTGATTGAGTCTGGGAGTGACAAATATGGCATGTGGGTAGATAATATTCGAGGTGCGGGTATTTTAGCTAAGTTTGGTAGATGTTCAGTTATTTGCATCTCTAAGTTGATTATGAGGTCATGTGGGTTTTTTGTGTTGAAAGGGTGTTGAGAAAGATTGTTGGACAATGTTTGTCGATTTACAATGGTAAATAGGAGAGATTTCAGCCATGTTGTACCAGTTTTTGGTAGGCTAGCTAAGATGATATCAGTGTCACGAGCTTTAAAGTGGGTTTTGAATGCGATTACACCCTCAAAAATATGACTTAGGCACCATAAATCTTGATAGAGGTACATTGGCCATACAAACCAACTTTCTTTTGGGAGGGAGAGTTGTAACTCTTTGATTTCGTCTTCCAAATTCTCTTGGGTATAGGTGTTTGGGGTCTCTGAGGCTGCCATCTAATAATTAAATAAAATGGGTATATGTTGACAATGGCGATAGAGTTTCGTTGCATTATATAACCGTGATTCCTTTCTCCTAAGGCTAAATAATCTTACAAATAAAGGAAGCTGCAAATGAGTTTTGTACACAAGTTGAAGCTTTGTATCTAAGTTAAAGAATGTGCAAATCCTCATCAAGATCTAAGTCAACTATTCTACTTTGAAACTTTCGCCCGTTCTCTTTTACTAGTTTGACTTTTACATTAATTATACACATCTTTGTCCATCTTCCATGATTCAAACATAAGAAAACGTAAGTCTTTTATTTTTATATATTATTATAAATTTAAATATTATTATAATGTCTAGATTTATGCATCATTGACAAGCTAAGTGTGTAATAAATATAACAAATCTATAAATATACTAAAAGCAACCGCTGACGTCATCTCTCCCGTTAACCTGTACACGTGTCGACTTATTATGAAAAATTTACCCGCCCAAAAGCGTATGGCTTATTTTAGAAAAAAAAAAATTATCATGTGATAATTTCGATACATTGTACCTAAATAAATCATTTAAAGTTACAGGAGTTAAGTATAAAACAAGGGATTCAAATGTTGCAAAATATGGGGAAAGGGGACTCAATTTATTTTATAGAGGAAAAAGGGACTGGGCTAGAACGGGCTTGAGCTATCGGTGGGTTTTAATTAATTAAGGGAAAGAATTGAGTCCCCTTGGTTAAATAATTGAGTCCCCTTAGTTAACCAATAATAAAAAAGTATATTTTTGTTTCAAAAAAAAAAAGTATACTTTTACTTTTTTTTAATAATATTTTACTTTGCAAAGAATTGAGTCCCTGCCTCTTTTTGGGAACAAAAGCAGAGCATCGTCACTTTCATTGCTCTCCTTTTGTCCTTAATGGTTTGGATGAAAGCCAAATTTGGAATTGCAACGAAATTGCGGCAAAGAGCATCAAGAGGTACGTATTTCTTCTAATTAATTGTTTTATTTGTTTGGATTTACATAATAGAGATATATTTTTAGGTTGTTCGTTTGCCAGCATAATTGGTAGGGTTTATGTACTTAGTGAAATTCATGCATTAGTACTCTTTAAAACTTTGATTATGCCTTAAATGGTGATGAATTATGGTTTTTGTTTTGTAATTCTTGTTGTGTACGATTTGGTGATATATCTTTTGCTTGTTTTGGAGTTTTAAATTTTTTAATTTTATTTTTTATCATTGTTATCAGAAACATTGATTATCGTTCCGAAAAAAAAATAAGCAGAATCATTGAGTGATAATGTTTGGGGATGGAAATGGATGCAAGTAGGATGCCCATGATTTTTTTTTTTTTTTGTTGCTATAATGGGCTAATATGCTAATGTTTGCTGCTGTATGTATCAACTTATTTTGTACTTATAATGTCAATGTTTATAATGACAAAGTGGTTTTGAAGTATTTGTAACACTCTGCCATTGCTTTGACATGCCAATATAATGTAATTATTTATTGATTATTAATGGAATGACTTAATGATATTCATTGGAAATTTGTGTTGAGTTGGATGTGTTTTATTATTGATTGTATTTTTCTTGTCTGATCTTATAGATAATGGAAGTCATCCCTATGACAATTGTAGTTCACTATGGTGGTGATTGGAAGCATAATCAAGGATGAAGAACATGAAGATGAAGAACATGCTTTGCTTTTTTTTTTTTTTTCTTTTTAATTATTATTGAAAGAATTATTTTTTTGGATAACAAATATTAAAAAAAAAAAAAAAAAAAAAACCAAAGCTTTTGTTGTTTTGTTGTTGCACTCTCTTAATTTCAAACAATTATACTTTTGAGACAATCAGCAAGAATAATTAATGAAGGGATTAAATTCATTTGGTTTAATCAAGGCAATAATGAGGGGACTTAATTCTTCTTGAGTTAAAGGTGAGTTAAGTCACCAGAAAACACCCCCTTTAATCGGAAATTTAACCCCAGTCCCCTTTTCCTCTATAAAATAAATTGAGTCCCCTTTCCCCATATTTTGCAACAATTGAGTCTCCTGTTTTATACTTAACTCAAAGTTACAGCAGTAAACTATTATTTCCTAAAATAATGGGATTTGAATTTATCTCAAGTTACTATAGATTTTACATAAATCAATAATTTAAATTACTCCATCCGTCCCCAAAACTTCGACCCTTTTGAGTTGATTTCGCGGTTATTAAGAAATTTAAATAAAAAGAAATAAAAACATATTGGGAAGATAAATTTACATGGGGTTTGTAAAAAATGTAGAGAGATAAAGTATTAAAAATACATGAAAAAACAAAATTTTTTATATGGGAAGCTAATTTTGCACAAATATTATTGTAAATTGGTGGGTATTTTAATACAAATGGATCGATCATTTTAGGACTAAAATTAGGCTAAAAGGGGTCGAAGTTTTGGAGACAGAGGGAGTAATAAAAATAAACTGACTACTATTTTCCTAAAAGATAGGGATATTGACAGATAGTTGTTTTTCTACTTCGAATTCATATTAATGATTGGTTTGCTTTTAAATAATGATTAATCATATTTCTTGGGTTGCTTCTTAAAACAAGAATTTTGAATTTTTTTTTTTTTTTTTTTTTTTTCAAATCAGAATATTTTCTTAATACAAAAATTTTGTTTGTGTGTGTGTTTTTTTTTTTAAAAAAAAATCAACCTTAAAAATTTCACATACTATTGAACATGTTGTTGATGATACTTTTTTTTTCTTTCAAAGATTGATAAATTGAACTTTATAATATTTATCTATATTTGATAATTTGGGTGTTGTTTCATTTAATTTTAAGTTGGCCACTGCAAGTCAATTATATTGAAAGCGTTGATTGTATTATTAGTATTTAGTAATAAAAAAATATCACCTAACAACATAGGCTTATGATTTTATCTATGGCAAAAATGTGGAAATATTAAAGTAGAATTAACTTAATTACCCAATTGATGTGTGATTTTGTCATGCATTACAAACTTAATACGGAGTACTATTTTAAGTATTATGTTTATTATTTTTCTAATTCAAAAATTATTTGTAGATTATATGCGAGTTCAACACTACAATTTTATTTGTTAAAACCGTGTATCACACGGGACTAATCTAGTAATTAAATAAAAATTAGAACGAAGAAAGTATAATATACCAGTATAATTTAAAATCTCAAACCCCAATATTATGTACCATATCGTCTTTCATTATGTTTTCAAAATGCTATTATTATTGTTTTTAACAAGTGCTTAGAACAAAAAGTGAGATTTGAGAATGCTGCAATGACTCTTGTTGGGAGGGATTTTCCCCAATTGATGATGTATTGATGCAAACCCCGACTTGAATTCAGAGTATCTAATAGGTTTTGAATTAATGAACAAGCTTGCATAACAAGACCAAAAAAAAAAAAAAAAAAAAAAAAAAAAAAAAAAAAAAAAACCTAATTGATGATCTTACTGCTCATAATATAATAATAATCAAGAACATGCATGTATTGGGTGTGACAGAGGAAGACCTCCTGGTGCAATAGCCTAGGGTTAGCCTCGCATCCTCAGGGTGCGAGGTTCGAGCCTCACCGTGAATAAATCCCCTTCGTCCCCTTACTCCATCCCCAAGTCCCCAGGCATCGTCAGGTGCATGTCCTACGATGGGAGCCTTTGAATGGGGCCCAAAAAAAGCTTACCGTATAAAAAATGTATTTTGTGTAACGTGTCGAACACCCTTTTTTTTTTTACTGTATACTCCCTCCATCAAATTATTTAGGAATTAAGGGCGTATAAAAAAAGTGGATCTCACGTTATTTAACACACTCTAAACAAGGTTAAAAGGTTGTTAGGAGGTTCTTTATTATTTTTTTTTTTTTTTTTTTTTGTTGCAGGTACGTAATGGGTTTTAAATAAGGGAAATAGACTAATATCGTAACTTTTACTCCGTACGATGAAATTTTTGCAATTATTGTGTTGAAAGTATTATGGCTTTTCCATTTTAGGAAAGTGCTGCAAGTCTTGTAAATATTAAAAACAGAGGATGTTTTTCTTGGAAAACTAGCGCGACTAATGCACATGATGCGATCACTATAACTAACCAAATTTTTTAATGGGTATAAATGTCTGCACACTATTTTTAATATTAAATAAATTAATTAAAAAAAATAAAAAATAAAAATAAAAGGCAATTGATATAACATTAATGTGTCTGTCTCGTCAAAAAATTACATTAAATAAGGTAAATATGTAATTAAACATTTAAAATGGTATAATTGTCTAAACCCAAATTTAAAGGAGTGATCTCAAAAAAAATTAATCCGCTAGCAATCTTTAATCCAAAACTTAATTGATTATTACTTCCGTGAATCCGATTAGTGCTTGCGTACTAAAGTACTGCGTAAGTAATGCGATATTGAGTACTGACTCGAGTTAATTTAAGTTATTACTAGTTTCCGGTGACTTTGTAACTGATCTGAATACTTGTTGAAGACTTAAATAGATTGCTTAGTTGTTAACATAGATTGCTTGCTTGCTTAATAGTGTGTTTGGATAAAGAAAGGGGAAGGAAAAGAAGGGGAGGGAGGAGGGAGGGAGAAATGATGAGTTTTCCTTCCAAATCTCTCCATTGATGGAGGGATCAATTTCCTACGATTTAATCCCTCCATTTCTCTCACTTTCAATTCCATTCCTTCCTCATTTGTTATCCAAGTGAAAGATATCTCATCTTTCCATTTCTCTTCTCTTCCTTTCCCTCCATTTCCTCCAATCCAAACACACCGTAAATACTTACTGCTTATTAGTCATTGATTGATTTATATACTCTATGTCTCTATCATATACCAAAGTCAAAGGAGATAAAATAGATGGAATAAGTTAACGGAATGTGATAAGGTAGCACTAAATAGCTAAAACTAATAGGACTTGAAAAATTATATACATAATTGATTGCGCGTATCAAGTGTTTGTTAGAAGTCAAAAGTCTTTTTTAATTTATCACTTTTAATTTACTTAATGTGAATCTAAAACAATACTAACTATTACAGATGATAATGTGTTGTCATTTGTCAAACACAACCTTCATGTGTATATTCTGTTTTACTTCTAGTTTTTTTGGATTGACAGTTGTTTTTGGTGTTTTTCCTTTTATTTGATAACCCTTTTTTTGGGAAAAAAAAATAAAAATAAATGATCTTCCTCCTAAAAAAGTCAATAGACTTTTTTAAACCCAAATATTAACTAATACAATGTCCTTAACTTTCTCCACACTCAATTTCTCAAATGTAATATTATAATCACATGGAGGAAAATGGATCAATAATTGAGTGGTCATATTTCCTCTTCTACAAACACAACTCCATAAGCAACATTTAAATATTACTTGCACAAAAAAAAAAAAAAACTCATATAAACATTGTCAAAATGTTTGTTGAAGAATAATAGACCTCCCAATTATCACCACATGTAAGTGTCCCACATTGATTGAAAAAAAGAGAGTTAATCACTTTATAAGGCTAAGGGGCTACTCCTCCTATTGTCATATGGTTTTTGGGATGAAACCTCCATTGGACTTGTGAAGTGGACTCTCTCTCTCTTGATTTGCGGGTGCGACCTAGACCTGTGTTAATAATGTTCTTTCTTTGCCTTTAAAAATTCTTATATATTCTGACATTTTCGTATAATTTGAATTAAATAATAAATAAAAAAGGAAATTTTGTTAGCAACTACCATTTAAATGAACACTTCTGAAAACAACTAACTTTTAAAAACTTTGCGTAGTACTACCACATTTAGTTTTCTGGCAAAAATCGCCGTTCTGGGGGCCTATTTTGTGAAATTTCCCTCCAAAAAAAATCTATATTAAATAACAACATTGATCCACATTAACCCTAAATTAGATAACACACCTTTTTTTTTAAAAAAAGAAGATAATACACTTCAATTGCCCAAAATTCCCCAATTTCGTAAAACCCTAAATTCATTTTTTTTTATCAAGAACCCTAATTTTGAGATTCAGTTGAGAAATTAAATCAACTACAATGAGATATTAAAGACAATTCACCTATAATTGTATTTGGCTACCGAATTCCCATATTTTCGCTATCGCAATTAATTGAAATTTTATAAAATAGGCTCCTTCAACATGAGATTCTTGCCTAAATATTAAATGGGGTAATGCTACTCAAAATTTTAGTGTTTTAGTGGTAGTTTTTTCAAACAAAAATAAATAAAAATTAAAAGGTAATAAATAGCAGTTGTTGACAAAATTTCCTAAAAGGAATATACTTTAAATTAATAGACAAGTATACTTCGAAAGACAGGGTTTTTTCAATTTTGTTTTTCGAACTCTTTCAAAAGACAAGGTGTTCTCTGCGCTTGAAATAGTATCATGTTGTACAGGCCATGATTAATATTGATTACTCTGATTCGGGATACAAAATTGTCACAAGAATTTTCTTCTATTAAAAATTACGAAGCGATGACGGATCCACTCATAAAGTTGTATGGACAACGAATTGCGAATATGTCAAATTGTGTAATACCTATGTATTTGGATTTTATTAGTCCTTCCCCATTTATTTCTTGTTTGATTTTGTTAATCTATTTCATTATCGTTAATCATCAATTGTAGGTATCGTATGACTTTAATCAATGAAAATTAGTGTACTTAGAACTTCCTTGAAAAAAAACACACAAATGTATATGATCAATAGCATTAGCGGCCAAGTTTGCCACTTTTAAGACACGAGAAAGAAATTAGTTATTTAGAATTGAACTTAATTACTCCTTCCAACTCTGGATATATCTTACCCATTTTTTTCGACGATACATTTGTCAATAGAAATACTTAGCTTTTTACTTTGTTTGGATTGAAGGAAATGGATGAAAAAGAATGGAAGGGAATGGGAGGGATGGATATCTTTCATTTATATGAGTGAAAGTTTGGTTTGCGGTTTGGATTATAGCCAAAACTGTATTCAAACTGAATTACTAATTCGGTTTTGTTTTCCATTCGGTTTAGTTTGGTTTTAATCAGAAACATTTTCACCCCTATTCATTTGTATAGTAAAAGAGGAAGGAAGGGAATTGTAGAGGAGAAAATGAAGGGATTAAATTTTAAGAAAGTGATCTTTCGAATAATAGAGAGAATTGAAAGGAAAACTCATCTTTTTTTCCCTCCCCATCCTTTCTCTTCTCTTCTCTTCCCTCCCCATTTTTTCTTTTCCATTATTTCTTTATGCAAACACACCGTAAATTTTTATCATTGTAGCTAGCTTAGGTAATAAAGAAATTTACGGTGTGCTATATTAGCTACAAAAAGGGGGGGGGGGGGGAGAGTGGGAAATGAGGTAGTTAGTGCCTTTAGTGGTACGCTTATATCACATGATTTGGATGAAGAAAATGTTATGTTTAAGGTAATAGCATAATCATTTTGGGCCTATGGACCAGATTGATAAATAAAAAAGACCCTTAGTGACAAATTGGTAAAATATACTTACTTCGGCGACAATTTGGTAAAAACAATAAACTCCACTGACATTTAGCCCAAAAAATCTTATTTTTGTCGACAAACTCTTAAAATCTTAATTTAATTTGTATTTGTGTTTTTAAATTTATTTTTTCCATTTAAGATTTTGAATTAATATGACATCCCTTTTTATTTTGCTAAATCCCAATACCAACTTTATTTCCAACCCCTTTTTAAAAAAAAAAAAAAAAATTTGTTTATAAGGGGTATGAAACTTAAATGAAAATTGATGCCTCAACATTTTTTTTTTCTTGAAATTGTTAATTCCAATAAAAGGGTTGGCAAAAAAAAAAATCACAAAAAACGAACTAAATTAATCATTCGCGAGTAATTTGTCGGAAATTTTTGTATTTTTTGGGTTATTTAGAGATAATTTTATTTACCATTAGGTTTTTTTTACCAAATTATCGCCGAAATTATTTTTTTTTACCAAATTGTCACTAAGGGTCTTTTTTATTTATCAATCTTGTCAATTGGCCAATTATTTTGGAACCAACCAAAGTTAAATACTAGTATGGAAGATAATTATTTGAGGACGGAAAGTAACATTTCTTACATTATAACACACCGTAAATTTCGTTTCCCAAGCTAGCTACAATAATAAAAGTTAAAAGATTATAACAATTGAAGAATAATAAAATATTCATTGAGACTATTCCAACAAGTACTAAAAAGACTATACTTATTAGGGAAATTCTCTTTGATAACACCATATTTTTTTAATTTTCTCAGTGGTAAACAAAGAAAATTCTAATTATCATTGGTAACACTATATTTTTGTATTAAGTCATTTATAACATTAATGATTAATAAATTACATTAATGATTAATTTTAACTATAGTTAGAGGTTTTTGGTTAATTATTTAATTGTTTAATAAATTATCATATAAAATATTTTTTATAAAATAAAAACTCCAACTCCTCCCCCACCCAGCCACCAGCCCAACCCCTCCCCTAAACAGCGCCCAGCCTCCACCACTCTGCCAGCGACGCCAAGTTCCCCTATCCCCGCCGACAACCCAACCCTCATCCCGACACCCCACCCAACGCTCAAAATCGAAAAACACCCAACGCCCTACCCATTTCTCCCCTCAAATCCGCCGCCAGCAAAACACCCAAATTTGATGCAACTCGCCCATAAGTCAGCCCCGCAAAGTTTCAAGATTTAATCGTCCGCCATTGTTACAGAAATTCGAGGTCGCCATAACCTAATTGTAAAGCTTTAATCAACGAAATTAGGGTTTTTCAGCATGAAATGCTTTGGATCAATTCAACTCCTTAACAAGATTTCTACATCATTTGCTAAAACCTTATCAATTTCTTCGCGTTCAACTTCCGGCCGATTCAATTTCTTCAAGAGGTTTCACGAACTTGATGTGAATCGGGGTGTGACAGGCTAAAGTCATATCACCTAATCAAAAGTATTACCTAAGTCCTCTAACTAAAGTAGATAGGGAAGTAGGGTCGAATCCACAGGGAAACAATGTTCTTTTATTCCTAATAAATTATTATAATCTAAATTATCAAAAAACGAGGAAGAATTGTGAGAATTATACTATGACAATAATCAAATCAAGGGAATAAGCAATAATAAAAGCCCTAAAAGACAACAATCAATTATCAATGCATAAATTAACCAGATTATAAAGGGCTTTCGCTACGTATTATAATCATATAATTAACCTATCAGTATTAAATCGCATCTCTCGAATCTTGATTTAACCATTTTTTAATTAATATGCTTATTGAAAATAAGCCTTAATATCAACTCTCATCTCTCGATTCTCGAATTAATATTGCATAACTCATACAATTAAACCTGCGCAAATCTAATTGCATAGCATTATAACAATCAATAGGAAATTAACCCAAAACATTAACAATCAATAATAATAATCATCCCTTCATAATATTTATGGATCCGCAAGAATTATAGAATTAAACTACTCGTGCATAATCAAAACTAAACTAAACTAAATAAAGCAATTAAATTAAACCTAATTAAAAACAACAATAATAAAGGCTAGGATAGAACAATGATAATCAAAGCTAAATCAAAGCAACAATAATATGCATAATTATATAATCGTAAAAAACGTAACAAGAGGAAATAATAATAAAAAGGTGTAATAAGGAATAGCAACGAAATCCAATTAAAGCTAATGAAAACTAAGCTAATTAAACTTAAGAATAGAAAATTTGAACAAAAGTACAAAACTAATACTACCAAAGACTAACAAAAGCTTAACAAGATTAGAAGCTAGTAACGAAAAGATCTCATCGAAAATTAAACTTAAGAATAGAAAATTTGAACAAAACTAATACTACCAAAGATTAACAAAAGCTTAACAAGATTAGAAGCTAGTAACGAAAAGATCTCATCGAAAGCTAACGGGAAAACAAAACTAAGCACTGAAAAATTAATCTAACTAACCTCCCTAATTACGTGCTATTCCCTCCTTATATACCAAGCAAATAAAAACTACAAATTTTTCCCTACACCCCTATGTAGGTAGCACTACCGGCACCCTCTCTTCATCGTAATGACGTCATCTTATAATTTTTCGATTTCGAATCATATATAAAATGTTCATTTTTGTAAATATAATGTTCAGTTTTGTATTATTAAATGTTCAATATTGTTAATACGGAAATGCTATATACTTATTGTTTATTAAGCATAAATTTTTTATCTTTTCAAATGTATATATGTACACAAGCTCAATTTATTAATTAAAAGTAAAAACTTTTATAAAAAAAAAAAAAAAAAAAAAAAAAATCAAAAGTGGAAAATCTTAAACTTCAAAAATGTACATATCATATACTTAGTATATATGTGTCTTACAGAATGAATTGAACATCATATCGCCTCTAATTTAATACATTTGGTATACATAAAAAGTTTGTAGAATCATCATCCTTGTAATAGATACCCTTCTACGTACTCTTATGATGTTTGTGTGTTTTCCTTGGTACATATCTTTTCATCAATACATACATTATCGTCTTCAACTTTTTTTATTTCATTGATTGTCTTGTGTGATAAGAGATCAAAATATTTTAAAGTAAAATGTTAGTAACAATCAAAACACACGTACTACAAACAAAACAGAAACATTTAAAAATACAAAATTTTAACATATTGCCAGAAAATAATGAACATAGTTCAATATGAAAATGAACAAGTAATATCAAAATCTAAATAAACATTTTTCAATATGAGAATGAGCAAATATTAAAATTTAATTGAACATTTTTCAATATGATACGGAGTAAGAAACAAGTATTAAAATTGAAACAAATGTTTTTTAATGTGAGAATGAATGAATAAGTATAAATCTAAATGAACTATATGAGAATAAATATTGAATTAGATTGCAAATGAACATCTTTCAATGTAAGAATGAACATATAATGTAAAGAGAATAAACATGTATCAAAATTAATTGAATATAAATGAACATGAAATCCATCTAAAATGATCAATGTTCCACCTAAAATGAAAATTTACAATAGATTGATATTCCTTATTAGATCAATAGAAAATATAGGAATTGAGATAAGGACTTTTATCGTAATTCTAATGAGCTTATATTAATATGTGCATGAACATATACTAGTATATATATATGAACATTTATCAAAATGAAAATGAACATTCATATACGAGCTAAATTTATATTTCTATAATCATACGAAATAGATCAAATCCAGAAAATTAGGGAAATTAAACTCTTTTTTCAGTAAATTTATAAGCTAATAATACACCACAAATTAATTCAACTTATAACAAACATCATTCTACTATAATTATAAGAAATCATTGTTATGACAAAAATTATAAGAAATCATTGTTATGATAAAAATTATAAGAAATCATGAAGTTATACTGGAATTTCATATATCTAGAGAAAGTAATTGAAGAATAAGGCAAATAAAAAGTTAGGGTTTATACTTTTTTTTTTTTATCAAAAATAAACAAAATCAACTTACAATTTGATTGTTAGTCGTTCTTTTGTAGAAATTTTCTGCAATTTTTTTCTCTTACGTACAATATTTTGGTAGACATCTAAGAGTGTTTGAATTTTTTTTTGTATGACAAATTTGGAAGATTTTGAGAAAGGGATAAAATTATGAGAGAGAGAAATTTAAAATGTTGGTAAAATTATAGAGAAATTGATTTATAAGAGGAGAGAGAAAAAATGAAAAACAAATTTTTATGGTTTATAGGTTGTATAGTGTATGTGGGGAGGGGGATGTAGGTACTAATACCTAGTGTAGGTATTAATAACTAAATAAAAACAAGTCCACCGACATAACAAAACTAAGTGGGCCTAAACAACTAGCCCATTGATGAAGCAAAACAGTAGAGCGCGTGAACAAGGTCGTCGATCGAGCCCGGTCAGCTGGGCAGCTGATAGCATTATGTTATTGAATTGTAACTTTGGGCTTCATACAAATTGGCCCAATCTCCTCTACTCATTATTTGGTCCATGCTGTAATTTCTTCATAGTCTACTTATTTAATCGAGTCCTTAATCACCGAACCAAATCCCTTCAACTCAGTCTTGGACTTTAAATACACGGTCATAAAATACGATCCGGCTCTAATGTTTTTGTAGTGGCTCAATAAGTTCGGGAATCGTCATAAATCTGCAAATTCCTACAAAACAATATCAACTCTACAAAAACACTAGAAAACGTATATTTAGTAATAAAAGTAGCTCTGCGGAGCTCAAATAAACACAAATATGACGGTGGGACGGGGAATAAAAAAATATATAAAATAGACTCATCAAGGTGAGGGAGGTGTTTAATTCTTGTTCAAATAATTGTGAATAAGCATGGGAGGGGTTGAGACTTGAGAATCGAGGTGGGGGGAGTGAGGTGGCCTTTAGGCTACCAACGCAAGGTTTGGAGGATGGCCGGTAGTACGGGCTGGCGCCGGTAGGGGAGAGGAGGGGGCTGCCGTGGGATTTGAGCTGGTTGGTGTATTTTTTAAAAAAAAAAAAAATTGAAACATTAAAAAAATATTTTTTAAAATAATTTAATTATTAAAAAGTAAAAAACTAATCATGGTTAAAGAATTTAAGTATAGTTAGACTCATAATTGCATATTAATCATCATTAATGTCACCATTGGATTAGTATAACAAATTATAGTTTAGGATTTTTTAGAAAATAACACCACAAAATAACTCAAATTTTGATTATAACACTACAAAATAAAAAAATAAAAAGATAAAAAATTAATTATAACACCACAAAAAAAACCAAAAAATTGGTTTCTTCACCACTTAACTTTTCCATCCATAAAAACCGTTAAGTGGGTCCACACGGTACACGTGTCAATCATCTATTGGATAGAAAAATTTAAAAAAAAAAAGAAAATCTCTAAAATGCTAACCCAGCCACCACCTCCACACCGGCGCCGGTCACCACCGCCGAACCCTAGAACCGCTGAGCCTCTGCCGATCTACCATAACCCTTACTAGCCCCTAAATCGTCGTGCCTCCGAAACCATCGCCCATCAGCATCACCCATGCACAGCCCCTGACCCTCCGACCCTTCGAACCGTCGCCGATCCACCGTAACACCCTGAAACACCCTAGCCCCAGCCACCACCGCAAAACCGACGCTATAACCCATAGAAGCCGGCCAAGAAAACGGACCATGGGAACCCTTCACCCTCTAACGGCCGAAATCGACCATGGAAACCCACAATGGTCTATTTCCATGGCCGATTTGGCCATTTCAAGGCTGAGGAAGGGGGGTTTGCACGACGGCCAAGTTGGTTTTGCGGTGATTTGATGGGCCTGGGGTGGTTTTCGGGGAGGGGGAAGGGGAGAAGTGGTGGAGTCGGCGGTTATAGGGTGGAAGTTGGACAGGTTCTTTGCTTTAGTGGGGGCAGGAGGTTCCGGTGGCTGGGGCAGGTGGTGTCGGCGGTGAGGCTGGCTGGGTTAGGGGTTAGGTTTTTTTTTTTCTTTTTTTTTTTAATTTTTTTTTCTTTTTTTTTATTAAATTATTCATTTAACCAATAGACACTTGACACTTGTCTTTAAGGGCCCCACTAACGGATTTCATCCAAGAATCCGTTAAGTGGTGGTGAAATCAAATTTTTGGTTTTTTTTTTTGGTGTTTTAATAAAAGTTTTTTTTTTCTTTTTTTTTTTTTGGTGGAGTTATTATCAAAACTGTGTCTTTTTTATGGTGTTATTTTGCAAAATTTCCTTAGAGTTTACCACAGATAATAAAAATTTTCATTGTTTACCATTGAGAAAATTAAAAAATATGGTGTTACCAAAGAGAATTTTTCTATTTATTATTATGTGTTAGAGGACCAACTCAACCAAAAGGTTAAGCTGATGGTTAAGGCCTAGAAATATGTTTTATACTCTATCACGCCCCCTCACACGAAAGCCCGTTTGGGCTAGAAATGTGGATGCAACATGGGCCCTCCTCATACCCAACGCTTAATATTCCACTTGAAAGTGGGGGTGGATGAGATTCGAACCGTGACCTTTATGTCACGCTGGCTCCGATACCAGTTAACGGACCATCTCAGCCAAAAGTTTAAGCTGACGGTTAAGGCCCGGAAATATGTTTTATACTTAGAGGACCAACTCAACCAAAAGCTTAAGCTGATGGTTAAAGCCTAGAAATATGTTTTATATTCTACCATTATGCATAAATCAAATCACAAACATTAGTCAAATTAAATAAGATGAATAGTGCAAAAAGTCACAACATTTCACTTAATCAAATACAGAGGGAGTTTTGACAAACCTAAAAAGAAATGCAGCATTGTATATTAAAAAGTAGTAGCAATTCGAAGAATGGAGCCTTTGATGGGCATGCAGCCGATCACACTATAAATAAGAAATAAACGATGAGACCAATCATGCTAAAAGAAGAGTAAAAAATAAAGATACAACCCTTCCCAAATAAAGTAAAGTCCAATAGCCAAAATGGGACTAAAAATCATCTCTAAACACATAGTTAAACCAGCTGAACCAACGTTCGATGGCCATTTCCCCTTGGCAGAACTTGATCATGTCTCGGTCGTTACACATGCATACCATATATACCTCTATAATAGACCAATTCAACAACATTGGCGTGATCCATCAACCAACAAAGTCATCAATACTTAAAAACTCCATGAGTCGGGCCTTGGTCACATTTTATCCTCTAGCTGGCCAATTGAAATGGATAGGAGGTGTAATGCCAGGGTGCGGAGCTCATTGAAGTAGAGTCTACCATGAAAATAGCGGATTTTGGTGATTTCTACCCATCAAGTGTGGGGTCGTCTATTAGGGGGAGCACCTTGAGCAACGGCTCAGGGACCCCTTTATTCATGGGGCCCTGACATCTTAGATTTTTTTTCTTTTTTACAAAATAAAATGAATTTTTAAATACTAGATATATATATGAGGAATATTTGGTTTATTTATTATCACTAATTATATCCATAACCATGCTAATAATCTTTTACTACGTTCGTAAGTCCGTTAAGTGATAATTGTAATATATTGCTTGACTTATACGCTATTCAATATTCATATGCTTATATTACTTTGAGAATACTTTTACCAATATATAAAAAAACATATGTTGGCATGTAAAATAATTTTGGATTAATAAATATATATATAGTCAAATTTGTGCATTAACATGTGTGTTAGTGTTGTGATTATTATGAAATAAAAGGAGTATGTTATTGCTCTCTTCTCTCTCTAGTTTCAAATTTTGTGATGCCCATCAAAATTTTTTATTTAATTATCCAATAATAAGGGGTAAAATATTTTATTGCTGAATTACGTATAAAATACACTTTGTAGTTTAGAGTCGAGGCCCCTATTTAAGTTTTTGCTCCGGGGCCCAAAAATGTCTGAGACGGCACTCATCAAGTGAAAAGTTTTATTATCTATTGCCTGAAATAGATTATCGTGAGAAACCAATTCAAGACCTTCCCTTAATATGGTATGGCCTGATCCAGAAAAGGTGTGGGTTCAAACAAGTCTAAAAAGGATTTTTTTTTTTTTTTTTTTTTTTTTTTGCTCAAAATTCGAGTTTATCACAAATTATATACTCCTAGACTCTAGTAGTCTAGTGTAGCTATCTATTCCTACACCCCCTTCCTAAATGACACCTAAACAACCCCAATAACCCACTTTCTACAATTGTGTAGTAATCGTACAGTAACCACACTTTTTACCTCCTTATAAATTTTTTGTAAAAAAAAAAAAAAAAAAAAAAAAACCATAAATCCATTTCATTTGATTTTCTCTCTCCTTACCCATTTTTCTCCATTTTCTCTCTCTACTCCCATTTCCTGCATTTTCTCTCTCCAAACCCATTGATCTACTTTTTCTAATAAAAAATTTCTACGAATTAGTGACAAATTATCAATAAAAATTGTTCAATCATTACAGAATTCAACAAAACAAGGTCTAAATTCAAAAGAATAAGTGATTTTGTTCTTATATGGTTAAAAAACGAGTATGAACCGTAGGTTTTACTATTTTTTTTGTTGTTGTTGTATTATAGAGCAATAATCGAAACATCAACATTGGAAAATCCGTCAACGTCAGTATTTACTTTAGTTTTAGTAAATTTTTGTTCAAAAACTAGTAAATCAAATAACCTGATTCTTCATTTTTTTTTTTTTGTACAGCGAAGAAAACAGTTTTAGAGAAGGAAAACAAATATTCTAGAAAAATTTAAGTATTAATAAAATTAATTCGTAGTGAATTTTTCTTTTGATGAATGTTCATTTCCATTTGATAAATGCTCATTTATACATTAGTATACTATTATTTACATGTTTTTTTGTATTTTTTTTATAAAAAAAAACTATCATTTATATATATATATATATATATATATATATATATATATATATATATATATATATATATATATATATAGTTAATATAAATGCTTATTTATTTAATAATTCATAGTCATTCGTGTAATAATGTTCATTTTTTTCATAATCTAAAGTGAAAAATTATTTTGACGAATGTTCATTTTTATTTTGGTAAATTTTCAATCACATAATAGTACATGGTCATTCACAATTTCACATATTAACATATGATTATTAGAATTTTGATAAATGTTCATATTCTTTTGTTATCTACTTCAAATGTTTCTTGTACATTTCAATTTTAAATTGTTTCAATATATGCTTTTTCTCAGCAATCACATATTGATAACTTCAAGAATTCATTCACGTATATATTTCATGTTCATCAATTGTTATCTTTCATGCATGATCATTTTCAAACTAATATATGCTCATTTATAAAGAAATAGTTGTTCATTTTCATATTGAATTACGTAAATATGTTCATTTATGTGTTAACATTTGTTCATTTTTATATCGATATATGGTCATTTCCATACTAATATATATATTTTCATATATGTTCATTTAAATATTGATAGATTTTCATTTCCATATCGATCATGTCAATTGTTATATTCACTCATTTTCGTATTCATACAAATATTGGTTCAATTTAACACTTATTCTAATATTGCTCAAATCTAATACAGTAATTTTTATGTTTTTTTCTATTAGTTAAACAAAGAATTGTGGATATAGTGGGTTAGATCACACAATAACAAGGAAGAAAAAGGAAGAAATAAAAAATAAGGAGATCATAAAGGCATGGATTCGTCAAGCAACATGAACTTGGGATTTCCGAATTCGGATAGAAAAGTTTATTGTATTTGATAATATGTGTGGAGTTGTATTGTATATTTTAATATGTATTTTCATATTAATATATATCCATTTTCATTCTGATCATTTCATTTTAATAGATAGATGTAAATTGCAATATTAATGACATAAGATGTTCATTTATTTAAATACTTGTTCACGCTCAAATTAAAAGATGTTTATTAAAGTTTTAATATATTTTATTATATATTGAAAAATGTACAATTAATTTTGAATATTTATTCATTGTCATACATAAAGTTGTTCATTTTGTAAGACACATATGTTCACTTTTAAATAATTATATGTTCATATTTATAAACATCTATTTTCATTTTGATAGATATTTATTACAAAGTACAACATTAATACACATGGTTATTCACATATTAATGTATATATGTTCATTTTCAATTTAATACAAGTGTTTTTTATTTTTATAAAGAAGACTAAAAGACACTCAATTAAACTACTCAGTTATACCAATGAAATAGTGTCCCTCCTAAAATATACATGCATTAGATGCATGTAATTATAAAGCTACTAGCTGTTCAAACAAAAATTTATTATATAAAAAATGTTCATTTTTATATTGATAAATGCACATTTTCATTATGATTCATTATCATTTTATTTTTAACAAGTAATGCATTTATTTTAAATAAAAATATACATATAATTAAATGTTCATTTTGATACTAAAACATCTATTATGTCATGAACTTGTTAATTTTTTTTTATAAAATTTATTCTAGTATGTAATAGTAATATTAGTAAACATTTACGCATATATAAATGAACATTAAAATAGTACATATTCATGCATATATATGTTCATTTTCATATGAATGAATAGTCTATAACATATCTTATTACTTGTATGTTATTAATTTTTAGATAAAGAGTTATTTGTTCAATAATAACTTTTGAAGGTTGTTTGTTTTTATTAATCACTAATAAATTTTCAAATGATAAATTAACCATAATAGGTGAATTTTAATGTTCCATAATTAGATGTTCAATTATAAATAATTAAATTTTTATTTACAATCATTAAAAAATATTGTTCATTTATAAAATAGTACATTTCAATCATGGTGTATAAAAGTTTTTCAATAATTTTTCCTATTCAATTTTCGTAAATCACTAATACATGACTGCTGCAAAAATCAATAATAATCAATTATTACCAAATTGTACCTAATAACAATCATTTAAAGTAAAAAAACAACAAATAATGCAAAATTAACATCCTACATTGCCAATAACGACAGCGATAACAAATATAATTGAATAGGAAAAATACAACTAAATTCAAATCAATAAAAGCGAAAAAATTACAATCAAATCAAAAAACACATATACATAAATCAATTGGATAGAAGAAATTGCAATCAAAACGTAAATTAAAACTAGATAAAAATACGGAGTAGAGTAATAAGAAAATGGAGCAAATAAATCTATAAAACTCACTCAATGGAATTGAGCTAGAAATCTCCATGGAAAAAGAGAGAGAAAATTGAAAAAAAAATGGAGAGAGAAGATGAAATTAGTGAAAACAAGGAGAGAGAAAATGAAATTGGTGAAAAAGAGGAGAGAGAAAATGAAGCAATTTGGGTATATAAAAATATTTACATACTTGCTTGATTGGAAAGTAATGAAAGAGGAAAAAAAAAAGGGAAAAAAAAAACTCATGCAAAAGGTGTCACTAGATGATGAAATGACGTAGTATAAAAGGGGTGTACGGGAAGCTGCATACACTAGAGTCTGGGGAAAAATCTGTACGAAAAAGCTCAAAAGGCCCACTTAAGCCCAATAAACCCAAAATTACTTTGCAAGTTTAGGCCTGCCCTGACCTTATTTATCATTTTGTAGTCGTGACAATCTAAGGACCCTTATAGTCGTGAGGATGATTTTTATCGGATTCATCTAATCGTATTTGAAAAATAGATAATTTTTGTGACCCCTCATAATTTTTCAACAACAAAACATAGCAATTCATCATATCTATTATCTCAGATTTAAAGCAAAAGAAATTTCAATCTACTTGAAAAGAGGAGAAAAAAACCTTGCCTTTTGAAGGAGGTCGAAAAATCTTGTCTTTCAAAGGATATCGAAAAAAACCTTGTTTTTCAAAGGAGATAGAAAACCCATTTTTTGAAAGGAGATCGAAAACTCTTTCTTTCGAGGAAGACAAAAGTTGGGGCTTTCTACTGGTAAAACTGGATAAAAATCCTTTTAAATTACAATTAACAATAGACGCTATGGTGTTTTTAGAGAGAGTAGAGGAGAGAGGTTACTAAGGTAAGGAGAACATGACTCAAGGTATGAATACCTATAGACATACATTGATTTCTAGAAGAAAAAAAAAAAAAAAAAAAAAAAAAAAAAAAAAAGAATAATTCTAGATATTTTTTACTACATACTCCATTAATATTATTTATAAAATCGTAAATTCAATTCATTCTTCACAGCAAACATATTCTTTTGTTTTTTAAATCATGCAGCTTTTTTGGCAATGCCACTATCGACGTTTATACATCAAGTTGTGTGGGGAAGCTCATGTCAAAACCTCTAAGCTATGCTTGTAGAAAGATAAGGGAAGCAACAACCAAGGTGAATAACAAGAGTGTGTTTGAATCAATCCAGTTCTTAAAAAGCCAAGAAAATTTAATAAATTATCAATATTTTGAAGATCGAGGAAAACAATATGGCCCTCCTTGTGGCAACCAACATAGTGATGTACAAGTTATAAGTTGGTTGCACCTCGGATGTTCCGGAGTTGATTTTGGATGGGGTGTGGAAACCTACATGGGACCTCCAATGGTCCATGGCGGCGATGGTGTTTTTATGATTACTCCCTATAAGAACGATGGATCTTTGGTGATCGAATTATTCTTGAAGCCTACATCACGAATACAAAATAAGTCGAATGTAACATTTCAAAAGTGTTATGCTAGACTAAAGGTTTGCATTGTCAAATTTAATGCTTAATGTAATGCGGATAAGGATATTTTTTTTCCAAGCATTGAACTTGATTTTCCTAATTTTCATGTTATAAGTTAATATATTTAACAGGACAATTAAATATTTAAACCTGATTTGTCCTAAATTTAACTTATTTTTTAAGTGAGCAAAACACACCAATGTCTAAGGATAACATGTTTTTTTTTTTTTTTTTTTTTTTTTTGGTGCATTCTAAGAACAACAATTATGGATTGTTATGCATTGCAGTAAAAACTTGTAACAAATTAAATGATCTTATAAAGATGGAAGGACGGCCTCCAACCACTAAGTTAGATCAACCCTAATTTTCATTAGACATTATCATGAACTT
This sequence comes from Chenopodium album, assembly GCF_948465745.1. Taxonomy (NCBI): domain Eukaryota; kingdom Viridiplantae; phylum Streptophyta; class Magnoliopsida; order Caryophyllales; family Amaranthaceae; genus Chenopodium; species Chenopodium album. Next base: position 44,927,521 of record NC_137848.1, read on the forward strand.
TATTCTACTTGTTTCAAATACTCTCCCCTTCCCATAATATAGTTTATGTTTTCTTATTTTGGAGATTCAAAATATTTTTCCTATTTTTATTTTTGGACAATATGTAAAAACTGTTATACTCTCACTTTTTTAACTTTATTCATTGTACTTCTTAATTTACTCTTAAATTTTACACATGACTTGTACTTTTTTCCGCTTTTTCTCTAACTTTTGGCTATAACTGTACTTTTCACTTTTATTAATATACTTTATCTATTTTTTCCTCATATTTCTTAAATATCGTTAAAAAACACAAACAAAAACTATATTATGGGACGGAGGGAGTACTTGTTTCAAATAACCCTACATTTGAAGAGATTATAAAGTATAGACGCAAGGATCAACAACTTAAAATATTCATCGATTTGGCACATAAGATCGTGTAAAATCCCAATTGGGCCAGCCATGCAATTGAAGGGAAAAATGCCATAAATAGATAGATATGTACGGCTGCAAACTCCAAGATACAAAACCTGACATACATAGCCATGATAATATTTTCTGATACCAAAGTAAAGGACCAGTTAATCAGCTGCGTGCGCCACGTCTTGATTAAAATTCTACACGTAATAACGAAATCGGATCGATATCCTTCACAATCCTTTAAAATATTAACAAATGTGTTTCTAACTTTTACAACCGTATTTCGGCTAAGACTTTAACCTTGTCGTCCCTTAAGATTGTCTTGGTAAAGTTAGAGTTTATCATCACTCGACTGTATTTTACATATTTGTTATCATCTCACTTTAAGTATCTGAGTATTATTCACAATCTATCTATCAATATCATCTTGGATTCCTTCTTGACCTTTAAATCAACACATCTTTCTTAAAAGGAAACATATCAACAAATTATATTGCGTCTCTGGATTACTTTACTCCAACTCATTAGGATATCTACTCCGATCTATTAAGATACTGATCTATTGTTGGATAATAAGTTTTCATATTTTTTTTTACTATAAAATAGGCTAGGGCACAATTTTGTGAGAAATAAGAAGACATTTCTAATCTAGTTTTTTCCTGTATCTAACTTAAAAAATAAATTAAAAAACCTATCTATTATAAATTTATAATATTACTTTATGTTAAAATATGTCTAGAATCTATGTATCTAAAAAGATTATATTACTCACCACAAGGTCATCAGGGTCTATAGATAGATGCGCTAAGGACCTGTTTTGATTTACTGAATTGAGTTGAACTGAATTGAACTTATTAGAGCTGAACTGAACTGAATATTTATGAGAGAAGGAAATTAAGAACTGAACTAAACTAAACAAAATTTATTGGAGCTGAACTGAACTGAACTGAACTGAAAATAGCTGAAGAGAACGGGCCCTAAATCTAGTTTGTGGATAAGATAACAGTTTTCAATGATGTATTATTGTTATTTAGTAAATAATTATGGCCGAAAAATTATGTAGTATTTTCTATTCTACCAATGTGATACTTCCTTCCCAACATCAAGCTATATAGACCAATCTATATATATAAATCAAGCTAGCTTCATACTACCTCTGTTAAATATTATGTGCAACTTTGAAATATTTTATATCTCACAGATAATACCCACTACAAAATTAAGTCAATATAGCAACAACTAAAATTTGTTGTAATTCACCAAAAAACCGTTGCTAACTCTAGTTAGCAACGAATTGGAAACAAAAATTTGTTGTTGCTAAAAGGCTTGTTGCCATGAGATTTTGGCTACCAGTTGCAAAACAATTTTGTTGCAATATTGCATGCATTTAAATATAGTTTCCATGATGGTTGCTGTTCTTGGTGCATTCGTTGCCAACTTTGACAACAGATTAACATTGGTTGTTACTAAAAGTAGCAACAAATTATTCATGTTGGTTCCTAAAAATAACAACAAATTATTAATGTTGGTTCCTAAAAGTAGCAACAAATCATTAATATTGGCTGATATCAACACTACGAGAGATAAACCTGATCTTTATTAGCTATTTGGTTCAACCCGATCTGTTTACCAATCCGAAACCTCACTCGGGTCAACTCGCAAGACTTTGCATGTAAGGTTCTTTGAATCTCCAGTCTTAAGAATCACAGTTGGTAGGAGTCGAACCTATGACCTCAAAGTCACATGGTGAAACTCTTACCAACTATACCAAGTAATATTTGTTTACTTCTATGCACATAATTGATAATAAGTGAACGAAAGATTAGAGACAGAATTGAAAATTTTGTCTCTAAATTATGGAAAAATAAAAAATCCATCTCTAAATTAGAGACGGAATTGAAATCCGTCTCTATTTAATGTTATTATAGCAACAAATCATAAGAAGAGTATATGTAATGGCAACAAATATAAAAGTGGCCTACATATAGATCGATAATAAATTGTAACACAACTTGTTTTCAATGGTAATAAACTAGAATTTGATGTCATTATAGAAACAAATAATAAGAAGAGTATCTCCCATGGCAACAAATAAAATTTTGTTGTCATTAACTGGCATTGGTAAATGGCAACAAGTAAAAAATACGTTATCATCTAGCAACAATAGTTTAGACGACTTGTTTCTAATGGCAACAATTAAAAAATTCATTGTCTTTGTTTGTTTCTAAATCAATACAAATAAAATATCAGTTGTCATAGTTTGTTGCTATATGGCAACAAGACAAAAATATGATGTCATCTAGTAACAACTAGTAAGACAAATTGTTTTAAACAGCAACAAATAAAAAACACGTAGTAATTAATTATTAAAAAGTAAAGCATAAAATGTCGCTTTTAATTAGGCAATGAAAAAAATTATTTTCGTTGCTATTTAGCAAGGTTTGAAAATTTTATTGCCAAACTTAGTTGCTAAAAAGCTTTTATTTTGGTATTATGTGTTAATATAGGACTAACTTAAGTGACACGCCTATTACAAAGACTACTCTGAATCTCTAACAATTATCTAATTGAAGCTGTTATTCGTATAAGCACATCACTACAAACAGAAGACAAATAAATGTCCACTTCCATTCCATGCTCCGATCCAACCCATGCACGGTGTAGTTTGAAGCAAAAACACAATAAAAACCCAAACTCCTAAGCCAAGTTGCCCACGTTAAATACATATACTGATATACATACATATCCATTAAAGCTCTAAAAGAGGAATAGAAATCTAACAAGTGCAAAACAACTTCCTTAGCTCAACACGTACTTATACACGTGGAGCTCTCTAGTTCTAACCTTCATGTAACCCAACACGTGTCCCTTTCACACTTCCTAAAAACACCCCATTATATAAGGACAACCATCTTACCTTATTTAGTCATAACAATACCAATTTCACAACCATAAAAACAAAGCTCATAACATTAAACATCTTATTATAACCCCGCAAAAAAAGATATCAAGGAGTGCAATAATTTTCAGGCAGTTAGTTTGATCCAATTCCAAGATGCAGACAGGGAAGAAAGCAGTGGAGTCCGTCAAGGAGACGACCGCGAACATCGCGGCGTCGGCGAAATCAGGAATGGACAAGACAAAGGCGACGGTGCAAGAGAAGGTCGACAAAATGAAAGCCAATGATGAGTATGACAAGGCCTTGGCCACCGAGAGGAAGCAGGAGCGTTTGACCGAGGCCGAGCTTCAGAAGCAGCAGGCTATGAGCCATAATGCTGCGGAGAAGAATGCCAAGACTGCTGCTGCAGGAAATACTGGAACCGGTTTATTTGGTAGTAGTGGTGGTACTCATACTACCACCACTACTACTGGGTCTCACACTCACTCCACCACTGGAACTACTGGTCTCCCCACCGGGACTCACCAGATGTCCGCTATGCCCGGACATGGAACTGGTGAGCCTGCCGGTGGGTTTGTTGAGCAAGGGACTAATGCTGTTGGGGCTCACCCTATTGGTAGGGGGGCTAGGACCGCGGCCACGAATCGGCAAACTGGTGGAGGGGCTAACACCGGAACCGGGATATAATGTTTGATTAGTTAGGTAGTTGTTTTTCATAGATTGGTGTGGTGTGCTGTGAGTGACATTTTCTTGTATTTTTAGAAAAGGTGTGTCACGTTTTCATGCTTTTTAGTTAATGTTTGGTGTATTTAGGTATGTATTTTGATGTTTATCTAGCATAATACTGAGTATTATGTTTTGTTTTGTTGTTTTTGGTATGAAATAAAATAGAGAAAAAAAAAAAAAAAAGGTTTCCTTTGGCTTGTAATTCATTAGTTCATCACCACCTATGTTAGTTTTGAAATTTAGAGTCATTTCACTCCACTTGATTGTTCTAATTGCTTTAATTTGCTACTTTGATTTGTAATGTAATGCACAATAAAAGGAATAAGGTTGGCTTGGCTTCATGAATCATGATGATTAATTAGCCCTTGTTGGAGTCAAGTTTGTAGAGTACCAGTCAAATAGTTCATATTGGGCTAAGTATGCCCAAATAATAGGGGAACTATATAGGAAATACCGAAACATAGGATATCTCACCTTTCAATCAATCGTGGCCTAGATAATTTGTAAAATTGTTTCTTTGCATCTTTGATTGTTTGGTTTAGAAAGATAGTATTGATTCGTTTGTTTTGTTTCTTTGCATCTTTGATTGTTTGGTTGTAAAATGTTCTTCCTACACTACACGCTAACACTCTTCCATCGTATATCGTATGTCAAATGGCCATCCCATCATTTGCGTAAAAACAATCAATATAATTGACATTTAGAGTTCAAGAAAGAGAACCCCTTAAATGAATATGGCAAGTTGATGCTAGGGATTGTATATTAATGTCCTTGTAAAAACGTTAACATATTTTTTCTTTTATCTTTTACAAAAAGTTCATTTAACAAAACTAGTAGTACAACCTGAAGTCAAACTAATAATGTTTGTGAGTACATGCTCAACAATGTTTATACTTAGTAATTTTGATCTTACGACAACCGTTAACATAGAACGTACATCAAGGTCCAATTTATTGGTACCAATAATATGAAGTATCAATTCTTTTACTTTTCAAGTCAGGTAACTTTTTTTTTTTTTTTTTTGAAAGATCAAGTCGGGTAAGTTTAGATCAAGTAAATAAATGTTCAGATTTGAGTAGAGTATTTTGACTCTGTAATTTAAGCACTTAACATTTAAACATAGAGTCATGTCTATCCGTGTGTTCAGTTAGCAGGTGTATTGAGAACCAGTAATTTTTCAAACAGCATATTAACATAAACTTTCAAACAGCACATCAGAAGCAAACATGCTCTCTCTACATTTTGTTAACAAAAACCTAAGCGGTTAGTGCAGCAAACACAACACATTGATTAGTCCTAAAAACACAAGCTTTTCCAAATCTTCGCAACTGCAAAAGCTGCTCACATATAAGCCATGAACATGGATTCCACATAATTAATTTAAATAAATTAACTTTCCTTGCATCCACAACGTGCTAATGAATGTGCAAGTAGATCAAGTACGAACATGAAAATGGAGATTTAGCAGCTAAATATATTCTAAACATACACTAGGCCAATGAAAGGAGTCGACGGTCTATGGTCATGACATAGCTATTCCAAAAACAGTGCAAATACAGCCTGTGTCTGATTACTCTGATGACAACACCATGCAGCAATTTATCTTCTTTCTATCTTCTCTTGACAGCAATTAGTTGAATGTAATGACCATCCATTACCCCTCATGTTTAGCAGAATTCTATCTATTAGAGGTGGCAAAAGCAAACAAGTATCGTCCAACCACAAAACCTAAGGAAAACAAACAAACTAGTAATGACAAGCAGTGAATAAGCCATCTCTAGAAATCATTGAACCTCATTTTACTAAAAAGAGTCTAGATTGGATTAGCCATATTCAAGATTAAGAGCTTCACAAACCCATCATCATGAAGACTGAAAACCCAACAAACAAAATTGGGATCCGCAAAGACTCATACTCCAGACTTCCGTAGCTCGGCAGCCCCATGAGCAAAGTGGCACTTATCTCCAAAAGTACATGAACCTTTTGTAAAGTTCTCACAAAGCTTGGTCCTGTAATTAGTTGAGAAAGGTCCATGAGGTGCAGGTCCTCCAGGAGCCTTGTTAAAGGGAGCATTTGCACTGACACTTGCTACAAGATCATGTACCATTTCACTCGCCAACTTGATCTGATCAAAGGTTCCTTCAAGTTCAATGTTCCTCTTGTTTGAATCAGAATCATGATCCCGAATCGAAAGCTTCACACCTGTTTGACGGCAAATCTGTTTCGAGTTCACACCGCTCTTACCAATGATGGCCCCAGCTAAGGAGGCATCAACACTAATCTTAGCAGTTGCTGATTCGCCAAAGGCACCAAGACCAGCGGGAACAGGTGGCTCATGTCGCCCAGAAAAGCGTCCATGCATCGGATGACCCCCCCTAGCACGAGGATCATCAAAGGATGGTGGAGCAACAGGTTTATTAAGTTCCCACTCACCATGGGCAAAATGGCATTTATCGCCATATTTGCACCCTTCAGCAGAGTTGAATTTGTTGCACAGGCGGGTTTTAGCGCCAGGAGCAGAGCCGTTGTGTGACTGTGGAGGGGGTTGTGGTGGTGGTGGAGCATTTCTTGACATGGACGGAAGGTTCATCAACTGAGCAACAGCATTGTAGCCACCAGAGACATGGTGTAGAAAGTGGCAATTTTCTCCAAATGGGCATCCAGATGTACTGCAACACAATAAGATTCAGTAGCTAAATTAAAGTTCCATAAGATATAAGTTGGAGGACCACATAAAACAAAGTAGTCCTCGTCTAAAAGCAGTCTCCTGTAAATAGAGTGGGGATCCTTTCCCTACAGCAACAGCACAAACAACTATTAAGCTAGCATGAAAGTGCAGGAACCAATACCAACTGATTCAGACCAAAGTTTTCACACCCTCTACAGAATCAAGTACAAGCACTTCTTCCAGGGGGACAAGGATACCAACAAGGTGCTAGAAAATAATATAGCACATCTTGATAGAACAAATGGAGAGACTATTACAAAAAAAGTAAAATTGAATCCACACAATTGAACTGAAAATTCATTTCAGAAGAATACAGCCAGACAAAACATCTACTTCAACATGGTTAACCAAAAACATAACTTGATTGAACCCACATTAATCAACCAAAATAAGCTAAAATCCAGTGAGACTACTAACATAAGAAAATTGCTTCTAAAGATCAACTGTGATCAGATAAACTAAAGCTGACAAGTAATATTGTCAAGCATACTGGTTACTTTCCCCAATCAAGTACATCACTATAGACATCAAGCAACTTTGGATCAGTAAAGCTACAAAACAAATTCAATATTCCAGATATGACCTAAAGATTTCAATTTCGAACCTAATTCCTTGAGATACAAAGTTTAATTTACCTTCAAGTAACTTCCACTTCATAACAACATGGTCTTCTTACAAGGAAGCCACATAGTTCATTCAATTCATTTTCTTTTCTCTATCATATTACATAATTCTTTTTTACAACTAAAAGCATACTTTCAATCACAAAATGAAATTATACATTTTCCTTACTGTCAAGGTGGTGGAAACAAGAGCAAAGCTAGTATAAGTATCACAAGGCAAAGTATATTCATATCACATAGCTAAGTGAGAATGACATCAATACATAATCCAAAACGTTATCCCTGAAAGGCTGAATGACTGAACCTGAACAAGAAATCAAGGACAGGCTACTTCTTGCACCACCTGAATAGATCACACTCATTTTTATTATGAAATTATATCCATTTTTATTATCTCTAAAGCCTGCAGTAATATGTTTGAATTGAAGACTACATAATGAGAGCTATAAACTTGGTGAAATTAAGAAACATAAATATGTACTCAAAATTTTCCAATCAAAATCTTCAACATCATGAGCAACAAACATACTCATTAGTCTCAGAACCAATGCACTATAAACTACTTTCCATTAAAATTAGCTAAATTCTCACAAAGAAAGACCCAGGCTCATGTTACAGAAATGATAGCCAAATAAGCAGAAACAGTAAACTCATAATGCAACTGGAACAGGCGTATAAAGGTCTCTGGAAATCAGCAAAATGAAAATGAAGCTAATCTAGTCAAATATTCTTCTAATAATAGAAGCAAAATTAGTTGGTTAAATACTATAGATTATAAAAAAATAAAAAATAAAAAATAAAAAACCCCAATCATAGAGGCAGAAAGTTAATGTGCATTGCATCTTAACTTTAAAAATAACAAGATAAAAGAAATGTAGAAGAATGAAGATGCTACATGAAAGACAACAAGAAATTTAAAAGCATTGACAATAGCAGAGAGAATGAGAGATTAATGGAATATGTAATAATTTACATAACTTGCATGCTAAGTAATTTATATATTTATGGACCGTAAAATCCGTTCGATTGGACAAGTTAATAACCAAAACATTTTAGAAACGATACGCTATAATGCTGATATTTATTAAATAGATAAAGATATGAACCTGAAGAACTTGGTGCAAGGCTTTGATTTGCTTCCTATACCATCCGTTTCTGTTACAAAACATTAATTATTTTTTGTGAGTTTTCCTTGCCTTCGTTGTGTTAAAGAAGTTGAAAATAATCAAATACTTAATTGAAGTGACTTTACATGTAATTAATAGAAAATAATAACACACTACTAAACCAAAGCTTCATCACATGACACAATTTACTGCATACATCATTACAGAAATGTCTACATTCATGTCAGTCTTTTAATAAATTTAACACAAGTTATATGCTCTGGCTAGATAATATGTACTATGGACCTATGACAGCTTGACTTTATACTTATAAGTATTAGCCTTTTGAATTACAATCCCCTGCAATGGCTCTAAAGTGTTACATTTAAAAATTGGATTTGCCTACTTCATTTATCTCGAAACAAACAGATAACGATCTTATAATCCAAGGTAAACGCAGCAGATGCACGCAAGATAAACTGCAAGCAATCTATCCTTTAAGGTTACACCCAATTCATCAAACAAATATTTCACACAAGCCACAAACAGGACATTAAAAGGAGTTGCCCACTATCACTTGCATCACACTTTTAACAAATACTACGAGTAATAACACTGAAATCAGCAAAATAATATTCCCTCGGTCACAATTTTATCACATAATTCACTAATATAAATAGAGTGACCAATTATTCTGGGACGTCCCAAAATAAAAATGTGGACTACTAAAGAGCGATGGAAAAAGTACTGAATAATTCAAAACTACAAAGGGGGACGGAGAAAATACTCCTACATCGAAAAAAATTCGAAATTGCATCCACATGGGCTACTACTAAACCTTTTCCCAAATTAGGTACAAATCACAATAGTGACATCAGTTGGGTAAAACCCCATTCATAATTCTTTCTATACAAAGAAAATCAATTGTACAAAATCCCAAATCAGAGATTTTTCTAATCTAGTACTTCTCACAGAAATGAAAAAACTAATATAAAATCAAAATTATTAAGGTAAAAAATCTATTCATTTCTTTCAATAATTCGACCTATTAAATTACAAGAAAAAGTTAACCTCCTACTTCTTGCTTCTAAGTTCAGATCCAAGTCCAGAAACACAGAAAAGCAAAAAAGAAGTTTCTAGAAATTAATTCAAACACTTGAGAAGTTTCTAGAAATGAACAAACCTTGCTTGTGCTTCTTAAATCCGCCATTAGAATGAACAGCACCAGAATCGTTGTTTCTTCCTCTCTTTCGGCCGTCCATTTGAAGTTGAATTTTTCGAAGTTTAAACCCAACAAAATTTAAACAAAAATTACAAATTTGAATACCAAATTCGACAAAACCCAAGATAAAATTGAAAAAAATAGAGAAAAATTGAGTGAAGAAAGAAACTGAAAACCCTAGCAGAACTAGGGTTTAGAGGTTTGGGGAGGAGAGAGAAAGAAAGGTTGAGGAAGAAACGCCTCGAAGAGAGAGAAACTAGGAGACAGAATATTGAGCGCTTGAGGTTGATTTTACAAAAAATAATGGATTTTTTTTTTTTTTTTCTAATTCTTTAAGAGTTTTTTGAAAAAAAATGAAAATATTTGAGGTGAGGAGGTGGAGAGGAAATGCACATGGAAGTTTTATGGTTTTTTTTTCAAAAATAAATTTATAAAATTTCTTCAAAAAAAAATTCTATAAATAAAATAAGAAAAAGGGAAATTAAAGTCGGTTTGTTTAAAAAAAAAAAAAAAATCAAAGTGAAAGGGAGGTCACGTGCTATCTTGATTTAGCATATCAAGAATCCAATGGCTGTATTGATGATTTGGGCGTGATGTTATTGGGCGGGTTGTATCTACCCAAGCCCGTATAAAGGGCACTACTACTTGTTATGTTTCGGTGATTTGGTTGGTTGAGCCAAAAAAAATTAATTTTTATATTTTTGCAAGAAAATTCTAGACAACATTATAATTACTTTATTGATTCTAATTGATCAATCAAAATGTAAGATTATTTTTTCCTGTAAAGATAGAATGAATGAGCTTAATACAAGTATGAATCAAAATATAGTAAGCAGATAAAATATTTGGTTGATGCTAAGAGTTATAAATCCGAATGATATAAGAGGAAGAAAATAAATATAGTACGAAGTAATAATGTATGGAGGATACAAAAGTTTAGGGTAATATATAACCCATAAATTAAAGTTAGATTGACTTAAGTATATTATAGTTTCTAGTTTTAACATTTAAGCATAACTTAAATCATTTGGTTTGGATTTAAATTAGACCAGACTAGTTAAGTTGAAATGAGCTTTATTAAGTTTAATTCAAAACCATTATAAGTTTATGATTAATACATTTAAGTTACTCAAACAAAAAATGAATCGAAAAGTTGAATTGAAAACACTGCTCTAAAACATTAGATTAGTGATCAATGTGAAGTATTATGAACATATTGCTTAATAGCTTATACTTCTTCCATTCCAAATTAATTAGGGAACATGTTTTATCTTCGCCACTTTGGGCCTGTTCTCTTCAGCTTAATTTCTGTTCAGTTTAGCTCCAATCAGTTTAGTTCCTAATTTTCTTCTCTTATAAACAATTCATTTCAGTTCAGCTGCAATCAATTCAATTCAATTAACTCAGTTCATTAAATCAGAACAATCCTTTTCACTAGCTTTGGTAAATTATACGAGTAAGAAAAATATTATCATGTAAGATCTTATATTTCCTCTCAATGTGTATTTTTATTTTTCAAAGTATTAACTTTTTATAATTTTTACTTATTGATAATTAGAATTGCTTAAGCTAAATTTATTCATAGTCAAACTTAATAAAAGAAACGTATCAAGTAATTTAGAAAATATCAACTTAATATTAGCTGAAGTTAGAGAACATGGAACAAATCTCATAAAGGCAAACAAATGAGACTAAATAGAGTCATGTAGGCTGTAAAGAAGACAGCCACTTCAGAAATAATTAGGTTACATTAGTTAAACTTGTCCAAAACCTGAAGCATTAGATGAAACTAAAAATGATTATAGACAATCTAAAATTTAATATATGAAGGTGCCTAAGATCAAGATGCTGTACAATTCATCCAAGCCTCATATTAATCTGCGCTTTCCCTTTCTGATATAATCAGCTCTTAATCTATTTTCGTCACTCTCCGGTGAGTCTTCAACAATCTGTTCTTGTAGAACACGACCACGATTTCTTGATAATTTTCTAATTGGGGTCGTTGTAGCAGCTTTTTCAGGAACTACATTTTCTGATACAGTTGGTAGCTCTGAATCAGCAGATGTATCTGCTGGAACCCTGTGTGGCATCAGCTCCTCGCCTTCTCCAACAGAATCCATCATCAACTGTTAAATCAAACAAGTGATATGTTATAGCACATCCTTGAATCAGCTAAGTTACTGGTATACAGCAACCATTAAAATTGTACTCCGTAACAAGCACACTGCAATACTACAAAATATGTTTGTTGTTCTTGACAAATTCACCAACTTTAACACCTTACTCAGAATTTCAGAGATACGTAGTGATATAGTGAATATTTGTTCATAAAGGTTCATGAATCTCATGAACTTGAACGCTTGGTTTTCCAGCCAACTATGCCTCAGATTATTCCAACCCAAGCTTCAAAATAATGAGAGAAGCACAAATCGCCTGTGTTGGCAATTACTTTAGCTGGAAAAAGGTTGAGCTACATGCTAAGCCTACTTCTAAAAGATCGAGCAGCAGGTCTGTTAAACTAGATGAAACTATCAAACAGCAAACTTGGGTGAGTGGTGCTATTAGGGCCTAATCGACATAGCTTAGGCAAACTGGCTAATATTCAATGGAACTCAGCTTCTGTAAGAAAATAAGCAGAATCACTACTTTCCAGTCCTTGAAATAGGAATTCATACAACGAAATTCACGCAGGGTTAAAGATGGGAAATACAATAAAGCAGCTGGATGGGGTTCAAACTGCATATTTACCTTCCAGTCCTTGAAGTCGTATCTAAAGATAAAGTGACTGTACGCAACTTTGCCTGATGTGATATCCTCAGCAGATGGAGCATTCTTAGGGCCTGCCAAAGGGAAAGAAACAATAAATTAGCATTGCTGTCAAAAAAAAAAAAAAAAAATACATTAGCCGACGAGGCGATGAGTGCATCATAGAGATAGTTTGTGCATAAATATAAATCAGTTGATCAGCAGCAGCTCTTACAAACAAAATGGCCATCCGCATCTGCAGTGATTTTAGCTCTTCCATCTTTCACTAAAAATGACAAAGCAAATAAGTTTTCCACTGTCTGTGCAAAAGACGTTCTGTTCAGGATTAAATTTTCAAGGCGAACCCTTCGATATTTCCCCAAAATGCCAAACATTATTGACATATTCTTGTCTGTATCAGTTTTCTCTTCCACAGTGCTATCAAGCTGCAATAAAACCAAACAGGCATCTAGTGAATAATATGCAAAACGCATTGCAATAATATCTATCAACTAAGAATATACCTATCAACCTGTCTCTCCGTAACAATCAAGAATTAAAAAGGTCAATTAACAAACTAGGCAGCTCTACAGTCCCTACCTCTTCGGGCCGCAAAGTATCAGTTGGCTTGACATGTTTTTTCCGAACTACAGTCTTCCTTCTCTTTAGTTCAGAAGACATAGGCCCTAGCCTGGAAAGTTAACAAAGGCAGATGTGAAATCTAGATAAATAAAATAGTAGAGAACTTTTGGATCAATGAAAAGGTTTGCAGAAAGTAACTAACATGGTACAACATCCAGTGCCTTTTCTGAAAATTTGAGAAACTGCAAGCCCAATGTCTTTCCAAAATATCGTGTTCCCGGAACCATCTACACTGCCCGTAGCACCACCACCTTGACAACCAAAATCCCTAAGCAGGCAAGACACAAAATCTGATGGAGTCACGCCTTCATTTTTTTGAGCCCTAACAGTTTTCACAAAACTGCTTGTAATGTCATATAAAGCCTCTGCATCAGCCACTTGCTCCCGAGGCTTCCGAACTGAAACCAATACATAGAGAATACAAAATGTAAACCTAGATTAATGCATAATTTGTCCTTTGTCTTGATTAATTAACTTGGTATGAATATTTGAGCATTGAGACCTCATTGGAGTTATACTACAATTAAGAATTTGAAGTTATCAGCAGATAATGCCACTGAGAGAGAGTGGAAGAGAGAGCATTATCTAGCAATCAAATCCCCTCCCAATCTATGTTAATTCTCTGCCTCTACCCAGGACTTTCATGCTTTCATTTGTCTATGTCCTGAGCTTTCGAAAGTTACTCCTATATTGCTATTATAAATGTAACTAAAATCCAGATAATTACAGCACTTCGTCAGCTTAGCTTTCTATTATGTGTTTACCCATCGATCAAACAAACGCCTCATAAGTTCTTTATAAAAGCAAGCACAGCACATACAAAGTGCATAATTTGCTGCTCTAAAATATGCCCAAAAATCGCAGTCAAAGAGTTCCACCATGAACTTAATGGACTCTCTAAAACACTATCCCACAACATCTTTACATGCATGATACATCCAAGCCAATTCTATCAAACATCAAATATAACTCTAGCAAAATAATGAGTATATAGGTTACACTAGTCACTCAAGGCCCTTGATCAAACCTACAATTTCACAATACTTGCGACTTACGAGTGCCCTAAGCCCTAACCAGGTAGAACCAAACATCAATCAAATTGGCTAAATTGCCAATGTTAATATTTTCCCCACGAAATCTTTTAATGTTGAACCTGATAACAACAGTACTTAATCAAAGTAATAACCCTCTTTGGCCTATTACCAGTATTTCATTTGTTAAGCAAGCAGACCCCATACACTCAATAGGTTACAATGATTTAAATGCATGTTCTAAAAATGTCACAGCGTTCAAAAATAAAGACATTAATCAGCAATGTACTTCACATAATTGAATACCATATAAAAGCCAAAAGCATGATTATATAAAACTACATTACAATTGACAAAAACATAAAAGGATGTTAAAAGTTGAAATCAATGAACACCTTTCTTATGCAAACTCTCAACTTCATCAATCATAGTCTTGAACCTATCGGAATCCGGCCGCGACAAATCATCCGCTCCACCTACCAATTCAATTAACCTCATTAGCTCAATAATCACAACACAAACACCAACAAAACACCAAAATTCAAAGTGAGAAAGAAAGAGAGAAAAACCAGATAGTAAATTCTTGACGGCGAGATATCTGGACCGAAGATTTCTCCTAACAACAACTTCATCTTCTTCCTCCTCTTCTCCTTCCACACTTCCACGCTGCGACGGCGACCGTGGCTTTTGCTCCGCGGCGGCGGAATCACTGGCGCTATTTTTCCGACTCCTCAATTCTCGATCAACAACAGTAGCAGGAGCAGCAGCATTCTTACTAGTACTTCCTTTCTCTTTCTTTACTTTCACCATTGTTGCTAAAACCCTAGAATTCAGAATTTGAAATTAAGGTACTTTACCAAAAATTTGATCGAGATTGAAGAAGATGGAACCCTAAAATCGAGAAAATCTGGAAATTGGGGGAATTAATTAAAGAAGATGAATTGAAGAAAAAGGAGAATGAAAAATAGAAAAATTAAAATAAAATTACAAGTGTAGAAATAATGAAAAGGTGGAATAATTTAATGAGAAGTGAGCGGGGTTTGGGGTTCGAAATTTCGAAGAGTTGGAGGTTTTTCCCGCACTCTCTCTGTCTTTTACCTCAATTGTGAAAAATTTGTTTACTCGTGGTTTTGATGAAAGGGATAGGACGATAGGTTTAAGGCATTCGGTAAGATTTCAAGGAATATACCAGTTTGTTCAGATTTATTCAATTAAACTAAACTATTTAGGAAAAATTGATGAGAATAATCCCAATTTTGCCCGATTCGTTCAAAATAATTCCAAGTACCGATTATTTTTAAATAATCTCAACTTTATACCCCGCTCCTTTTAAATGGTCCCAACAAGTTAATACACCTATTGTAGCCGGTTTGTAGCTAACGTGGCATCCAACGATTATAATAAGTTGAATTTAGATTAATTACCCTTTAATTAAACATTAGTTGGGAAAAAACAACCTCCCCTATTGTTTTATTTGCTCTGACCTTTTCATTTCTCCATTCCTTTCGTATCTTTGCTCTGCTTCACCTTTTCTTTTCCTTTTTTTTTGTTTTCCTAATCAATTATAATGGGTAGTACGAGGCATTCATGTTCCAGTGGCTCTTCTTCTTCAAGATTTGTTGGGGGGTTTTCACCAAATTTGAAGTGCAATTGTGGGCATGACGCTGTAGTTCGAACTGTGAAAAATGGTGTAAATATTGGAATGAAGTTCTACGGGTGTCCTAAATGGCCGGTAAGTGTGTTTTTTGTTCTTAATTATAGTTAAATTGAATTAATTAACTAATTATTTGAGCGAAAAAAATTGAATTGGGTTAAAACTAGGGTTTATGTTTGCAATTGATTTGGGGCTTTTAATATGCAGGAGATTAATTGCAAATTTTTTCAGTGGTTTAATGTGAATAATCCGAATGTTAACAAAGATGTAGATGACCTACGGTTCCAAGTGTTTGAAAAAGATACTTTAATTGGTGAAAAGGAAATTGAGATTAATTTCATAAAATTAAAGAGACATTGAAGAAAGTTAAACTGAAGTTGGAGTGCAAGGATGAAGAGCTGAAAGATACAAAAATGGAGCTTTCGTACACTCGAATTGAACTGATGAAAGCTGCAATAAATGAAAATAATTTCTCCCTAGCTTTGTTTCTGTCATGGGTTTTCTTTGCCCTTCTGTTAGTGTATTTGAAGGCATGAAGCAGTTTGTTTGTGAGTATGATAGGGTATGACAATTGGTAATGAAGTGTAGATGAATTCAAATGTATTTTTGTCAAATGTTGGCATAATTTTTACCCAATCTGAATGGAAATCCTGTTTTGTACATCTAAATTCTGTTGTATTTTGAACTTAAATGAATAAAAATCTGATTTGACATATATAAGCTGTTAAATTAAAATACTTAGCTGCAACTCCATGCAAAAATAAAATGCAACCAAAAGCTTGTTCTTTACAGGTTTGTCCAAAACAGTTAGCTTACAACCAAACATCCAAAAGATTACTTCTAACTGATTAAGTCTAACATAACCACATATGACAGTCTAAATTATGTGATTACAACAACATTTCTTATTCTAAGCTTAAACATTAAAGCAGGTTCGTCAATGAGTTTGTCTGCGTAAAGTTGAGGTTTGGCTTGACTGACTGAGTTGAAATCTTTCAGCAGCTCCTCAATGACCAACATGACTAGTTTGCTGCATATAAGAGTTAACAATAGTCTAAATTAGTTTCACTAAGTAACATGATATTAGTTTTACCAAATTTAACATTTACATTTGTTAGTGTTGACCCATCTGATGCAATGAATACTCCTACACGCACAGGGATTTGCTGCATATAATAATTAACAAGAAATGAGCAACTTACCAAAAAATTACTAGATTTTTCAACAAATGTTAGCCAAATACCTGATTATGTCCTCTTCCTCTACCCCTAGTTCTTCCTCTGCCCCTTGTACTTCCACTTCCTTCACCTCTGCCTGAACCAGCGTTGTTGTTATTTCCTCCCCCTCTTTTGGTTGCAGTAGCTTGTCCTTTTCCCCTACCATCCCTTGAACCCCTAACCCCCGTAATCATCCTTCCACCTTTTTCCTAGTTGGGTAGGTTGAGCAGTTAATGAGTGGTGGGCTGTGTTTGGTTGTGGGCTAGGATGAAGCACAGCAGTAGAAGTAGATGCATTAGTGGATTAACTAAGGTGTTGAGCATCCTTCTTAGGTCTACCCCTAGGTTTTTGGGAGTCGGTTCAGTTGGTTAGATAGTGTCCTTGTTAGGATATTTTCTCTTGTTGTGCCCTTTTGTGTGACAAAGAGAACATGTCATTTCAACCTCGTTCTTTGTCATGGTTCCTTTTTTCTTCGGGTTCTCAAATGGATCCTTAATCCTATTTTTTCTAGGTCTCCCGGGGCCTATTTTAATAGGAGGTGGAGCAATAGGACAATCAACCTTAGGCCAGTGTCGTTCACCTTCACAAGGTGGGATTGACCCTTTATAAAATAAAATTACAGAAACTGAATTACAACATGAGATAAGCTACAAGTGTAACTAGCTAATACATTAGAATACACAAAAAAAAAAACAAGGAAAGTTACCTGCATAAGCTGAGAGATAAGTGTCCCTGTAATAGCATTCATTGACATAATGTTCGGGTTCCTCTCCTAAGAAATAAATTGAACCCACGGCATGGAAACATGGGATGCCAAGCATGTCCCATTTTCGACATGTACAACTCCTTGTTACCAAGTTAACAACAAGTTGATCTAGGATGTAGGTTACATTGAACAGATGCTCGGATGAGGGCATTACTCCACATTCAGCAGCCTTTGTTTTCTCCATTTCCAATTTGGCTTGTATCTTTGGACAAAGCATAGTTGTGGCCTTCATCATCTGCTGCCTTTTGACAACTAGTCGTTACATTAGGGCTGATCTTATATCTTCCAACATGTACATAGGTGCTTGGTTCTAGCTTGTATAAAATAGTCGTTGAACATTTCTGCGATGTTAGAAGTTATAGCATCTGTCTTGATGGAGGGGTTTAAAAATGCCCTACAAAATACCTTTGGGTTATGGCTTTCAAAGTCACTAGCAATTTCAACATTAATCACCTTCATCTCATTAAGGGCCTCATTGTAGCCTGCCATATTATAGGCCTTTGCTACTTTCCAAAATTGAAGCTTTAGCCCATCACCTCTGTGTTTTTTGTGCCAGTGTGCAAAAATGTGCCGCGCACAATGTCTGTGCTCTGCACTAGGCAACACAGTTGACACACCATGTAAAATACCATGCATTTAACACACCATATCATATAAGTTCAATTACTTAATCTAAACATACATCCGAAATTCAATACTTTATGTTACATAATACCTGGTGCTTGTCAAAAATTATTGACATCCCATCCCCTTGACCAAGATCGAGGCACACTTGAAGATTCCTAAAAAAACCACTCCCACGAGGAGTTGTTTTCTCCTTCAACTACAGCCCAACATACAGGGAACATTTGGTCATTACCGTCTCTGCCAACTACAGACAACAGTTGGCCACCTAAGAAGGTTTTGATGAAACATGCATCCACTGCCAGAATCCTTCTGTATCCATGCTTCCACCCTTCTTTCAGTCCATCAAAGGATACAAATAGCCTTTGGAAAATTGGTGGAAATTGGCCCTTTTCAGTGTTACTCACTAATTCTAAGCATGTACCAAGAATGCTTGCTTTCAGAGCTACCATATAACCACCCAACTTGTTGTAGTGGTCATGCATAGACCCGTACAACATCTTATGAGCAGCATATTTTACTTTATACTCGAAGTCTTTGCTTACAAGCATCTTAAAAGCCTTTCGTACACACTCTTGAATTTCTTTTGCCAACCAATGAGGTCTACTCTTAAACACTTCAAGAAATTGTTGTGCAACCCAAGTGGACTTGAGTTGTCTATTCCTCTTCATGTTTCTCTGGCAATTATGCTCTTCTTTCATACTCTTAACTACTACAGATGCCCTCCTACTATTCCATGAAGCATACACATAGAATGGACATTTCTCAATGCATTTAACACCTAGCCTTTGTTGCCTTTTCTTGTTGCTCACTGTGAAATGCACATCTCTCCCTTGTAACACCCCACATTTAGCAACTGCATTCTTAAAATCACCCCTTGTTGCAAATTTTTGCCTAACTTTCCAAGTAAAGCTAGCAAAGTCTGTATTCTTTGACACTTATAGAACAAACCTCCTCTTTCTTGTAACATCTATTGTCTCATCTCCACTTCCAGGAGGTGTATGTATTTCATCTCCACTATCCTCATATTCACTATGAGGACCATCTTCATAACATGATTGCTGCCCAACTTCTCCAGTTTCACCTTTTTTGCTATCTGTTGACCCTTAGCTGCCTGTTTTTGTATTTATTTAGCAATGTCAAGTAGCTTGACAGTGGTATCCTTAACACTTTGCCTAGCTAGTGTGTACTCCTTTTCTCCACTATCTGTCTGGTAATGTAAATCATCATCCAAGATCTCCTCATTTTCCTTTTCAAATTGCTCTTCTTGCTCATCTAAATCCTCCAGTTCAGATTCATTGATCTCTTCATAAAACGCATCACCTTCATCTTCATACTCACCACCATCACCACTATCCTCATCTGTCAACACATTTCCAAAAAAGGGATTCACTTCCACTGGTTTTTTAGATTCTGGGATGTATTTGGGTTAGAGCTATCACTCTCATCACTAGGATTAGGTAACAGATCATTCAAAAGGATAGGGCTATTAGGTCTTAGATCTATCCAATCATAACTTTGTAGTGTGTCATTATTTGTGTTTGATGGCTGAGGAAGAGAAGAAGATGTGGCCTGTGTTTCTTTGGATGAGGTTTTAGGGCTTGAATGAATAAGCTATGAAGAATGGTTTGATAAGGAAGGGTTAGTGGCAGCAACTGATGTGTGAGCATCTTTTTTTTGCTTTATTAAGCTGGTAGGGGCTTTTCGGGAAGAATATTTTTTAGCAATATGTTAGGTGTTGACCTCATTAATTAGTTTGGTGGGGCACACTTTTCTTGGACTAGATCTAACTGGTAGGCCTCTGTGTATTGGAAGTTTAAGCCTACTTGATGAGGGATGAGTATTAAGTGTAGTTGACAGTGGTTGAAACCATTTTTTTTGACAGGGACTTCAGTGGGTACTACTGCAGGAATATTTAAACCATGGAACACATATTCTTCTAAACACCTATACTTCTTCACAGCTTCAATCATCTCCCTTACAATATCATCGTTGTCCACCTTCCTTAAACCATTTACCAAGTTCTGTCTAGGAATCAAGTAATAAAAACCCTCAATTGCATTATAATTCCCACATTTCTTAGTCAAATCCATGAGCCAAGGCAAACAAATTTCATCAGGGTCCATGTTAAAGGTTTGACCTTTCCCTCCCTCTTAAACCAACTCACCATTCTCGACATTTTTAAACACCCCTCCATGCCAAATTTTCAGAGTAATAGAGTCAAAAACATCACCCATCCCAAAACCTAACAATCAAATTATTGCAATCAATACCACATATTAACCAAAATTATTGAACTAATTATTCGACACCACATTCAATTTTTCAATACACAGCGATAGAAAGAGTACTACTAATTCATATTCATTTGCATAAGTAATTCATTATTATCATACATACACAATATACAAAACATAATCATTAAAAAAAACATGAATTTATTCCAAAAAAGAAGCAAAATTCAACAATTTTGAGTAATTAGGGTTCGTACTACTTACCTAAAGAAGTAATTTCCACTCAAAAGTTGACAACTTTTGCCTCCCACACCACCGTAATGAAGTAATTAGACCTTGTGATGTAATGAGAAAGTACAATTATGGTTGAAGAAAATTATGGCTGCCAAATTTTTTTATTTTGCATTTCGTGAGAATTTTTGATGAGGTAATCTTAGAGGAGTAATGAGGGTAGTTGGGAGGGAGAAAGAGATGATGTGTCATTAATTAGGAGGGAAATTAGAGTCCAACAGTCAACTTGAAGACTTCACCGTTTTAGCCGGTTTTAAGTCACTCGGGACTGTTTAAAAAGAGCGGGGTATAATGTTGGGATTATTTAAAAATATCGATAGTTGGGATTATTTTGAGAGAATCGAGCAAATTTGAGATTATTCCCGTCAATTTTTTCAACTTTTTATGAGAGAAGAAAATTAGGAACCGAATTGAATTGAAATTAAGCTGAATAGATTAGGCATTAAGAGTGTTCTATTTGTTGAAGTTCTTTTCTGTTTTTAGGTAAATAGCGAAAAATAAAACAAGGTTATATACTATCTTGTTTGGCAAAGGGTCTAAAGGTTATAAGGTTAGGTTCGGTCCGATTTTAAACTTGTTTCAGCAATTTTTTCTTTTATTCCCCTTGAAAACATGATTAGATAACATATTATAAGTAACAAATATATAAGCGTCGTAAAAAGGTTAATTAAGTTAAAAATTACAAGTCAACAATGTGTATAAGGAGTTAAGAACTACAAGTTTACAATAAATTTAATACATTTAACTATTTAAGTATTTAACAAATTGTAAAAGTTCACCAAGTTATGAATAAAATCCGAGTTTCAGGTCCAAACCGGATTATTTTGGCTTTAGACCAGAATGAAAACCTGGAATCTTAAATTTTCTTGGATCGAACACCTGACTTGAATCAATCAGTCCATGTTTGGTCTGATTCAGGTATACAATACAGTGTATAATTTGATATTTTTTGCGTTGGTTTCGGATTAGGCCGGTCTGGTAAGTTTTGACACCTTTAATCCCTTGTGGATGCTCTTATGCCACATAAGATTTTAAGTTAATCTCTTTTGTAGCTAGTTTTGTGCCCCAATGGTTTGTTACTAGCTAATTTGCTTGACCAATTTAATTTCATTTATTAGCTCAAATGATTAAGATAGTAGTTAGGGAATTTTCTAAATTGCAAGCAAGTCTCTAGCTACAATCATTGTAGATGCTCTTAGTACTTCCTTCGTTTTTTATATGAAAACTCTTATGTGGACCTGGTTCACAATAATATTATTGTGGACCTGAGGTTCGTACACAATAACAACTGACATTATGTTGAATATAATGACCCATTTTTAACATAGTGATCCCAATTTTAACATAGTGACCTTAATTAAAATTTGTGCGATCCTGGTTTGAGGTTCGAATGTGCCACTGACATTAATTTGAACATAGTAACTCTAACTTTAATATAGTGACCTTTAACATTCATATTGACCATTATAAAAAAATTTCATTAGAATATATATTAATCTCTTATGAGCTTTGTAACACATTGACTTTTATTTAACTTAATCACCTTTATTTTAAAATAGTGACATTTTTATAATTGATATAAAACCCTTTAGGTTAAAATAACAACATTTAAATATAGTGACTCTAATATTAGTGGTGCACAATAGATTAGTGTGAAACAATTTATTTAAGAGTTTGTATTTTTTTTTCTTAAGTGCTTCATTTTTACTTTTACATTATTCATGTACACCACTTTTACCAATGTTTATGCTTTATACATAAGATCATATATTGTCATGTGTGTAATTGTTCGATTTATCTTAATGTATAGATTCCAAATATAAAATTTTGGTAATTTATAATTATCGTTAATTAAAGATATTATTGGTCAAGTAATGCTCTCCCAGATTTGCAAGTCGAAATGAAGCACTTTTACAAAAATGGATGTAATACATATTTTTTTTTTTTTGACGAGCAAGCAAACACAACACTTTATGAATCAACCAAGGGGCTCAAATCAGCCATTACAGTGTTCGAAATACCAAAAGGTACCTCTTCCATCCAAACTCTAAGACTATCAAAAGAGGAACAAAGTTTAGCAAGTTCATGAGCAACATAGTTACCACTCCTTTTAACAAAGGAGAAAAGAACAAATCTGGCAGCCCTTAGCAAGCTGGAGAATATCACGTAGAAGGAGCGTTCCCTTTTGAAACATGGTTGTGCAACTTGAGGCAATCCAATTTCCACACAATCTCTTCTAAATCCCGACTCCGCTACAATAAGCAAAGCGTGCCTCATAGTAAGAGTTTTGGTAATGTCGGCATCAAACTTACCCATCAGGTGAAGGTAGACAAGTTAAGGGAACAACATCACCTACATCATCACACATAACACCCCCCGACCCCACGCCATTCTGCCTGAATATGGTAGCATTAGCTAGTATTGATTTTTATCACATATTGAGAAGATAAACTCCAACAACAATTCAGCTGAGGTCAAGTAGTAAGCGAGCAGGAAGATTCTGGAGCCTGTGCGTAGTCCCTAACAAGTCCCACAGCCTTGTGGATAACCTCATTAACATCCTTCTTCCACCCCTCGAAAGACATTTCTACAAAGAAAAATCCCCCACATTAAGCTCCTGAACACAATCCACCAAGTCTGATCCTTATGACACTTCCGAACAACAACACACTACTCCCCAAAAGAACCCCCCTCATATCTCTCCACCTCCAGCCTAAATGGAGAAAGATACCACAATAGCTTTGCATTCATACAAAAGAACAACATATGCAAATTAACACTTTCAATTTCATCACCACACATAGGACAAATAGGATTAGTGTTTATACCTCTTTGGACCAAAGACTGACGAGCTGCTACAACTCCTTTAACGCATGCCACGTAAAAATGTTTGATATTAGGAGGCACATTCACATCCCATACTACTTTCCAATCAGGACTACAATTTGGTTTAAAAGTAGTAGGCTTGTTATTTTTCTGCTCCATAGTGATTAGATTGCACTTCTCACCAAGTATCGTCCATCCTTAGTGTAATTCCACATGTTATTAAATATAGGGATAATTTTTTTTGCAGATTTCATTAATCTCAACCGAAGAGAATGTTGCAGCAAGAACTAGGGTATTCCAAGAGTTGTCCAACCAGAGATCACGAACAAGAGTTGGTGCCCCATCATCAAAACTTTGTCTCGATGACACTTTAAATGCAGGGAGGTTACGTTGGGAACCCTTTGGCCATTCCAAATGTGAATGGTTGAACCATTTTCCACTGATTTTCATTCTATCGGAAGCAAATCACGAGCCCCTAAGATAGATCTCCAAGTATAACTTGAATTTGGGCACAACATCAAATAAATTTAAATAGGAAAATACATCCCTTTAAGAACCCTCACCATTAGGTGTTTAGTGTTATTTTTACCCCCTTTTATAGACAAATGAGAGGCCAACAGGTGGCCCAATTATAAGCCGACATGTGGCATTCTACACAGCTAAAAAGGGCCAATTAGAGCATGACACATGAATTAAAGAGAGATATCAGAAAATGAAGAGCTTAAAACCCATTAAGGAAACATGCCTAGCATGAAGGAAACCCTAATACACGTGTCAACCACGTACAGGGCAGCCGATTTTCCTAGGTTATGAAACCCTAGGAGCATGATCTCCCACTTCCCTATAAATACCCCATCATTTCATGATGAGAAAAAGAGAACACAAAATACCAAAAAGGCACTCTGCCCAAAAATATGCTCTCACTTCTCTCTACTTTCCCTCTCTAAAATTCCGTTTCTGGTCACTAACTTGATCGTCGGAGGCGGATCTACGGTTAATCGGAGATTTATTATTTTGAAGGCGTTTAGGCCGCACGAGTGAAGCGTTCTGGACCTGTCTCATGGGGGAATCCATACCCCCTTCAGAAAATCATAAAAAATCCTTGAAACATTTGGCGCCGTCTGTGGGGAGACACATCTAGAATGGCACTTAGCCATATCCGAACCCCAAATCACGAGGTAGAGCTCTTTGTTACAAATGTAACCCAATGTGAGGGCAAAGGTGTAATTCTTCCACATCGTCAGGATCGTCATCATTCTTAAGAGAATGAGACGAACTCTGGTATGAAGACAAGATTTTGGCAGCACTAAACGCCAAAATAATAATCATGCCCTCCCAAGCATAGCTACTCATATAGGACAGCCAAACAGCTTGTCCGAGCAAAGTTGAAAAGCTTACTTACACAAGCATAACTACTCGTATAGGACAACCAAACAGCTTGTCCGAGCAAAGTTGAAAAGCTTTCTTACACAAGCATAGCTACTCGTACAGGACAACCAAGCAACCTGTCCGTACAGAAATAAAAGGCGTACTCGGCCAAAAAAAATAAATTGATTGAGCTAATTGGCCGAGTAGCTTAACAGCTGCCCGAGCAAAAAGGCGAAGCATGCCGTTCCAAGCATGGATGGTTGACCAGAGCAAAAAAAAAAAAAAGATTTAGCCGAATGGCCAAGGCTCAAGCATGGGTGTCACATCTAGGAAGAAGGTGGCAACTAGAAGAGCTGTACTAATGGTGATTGATCATTATTATGATTGATTAATCATTATCGAAAAAAAAAATTTGCAAGCATTAGTAAATTGCTTACATGTATACATATATATTTTTTCAAAAAATGTTATAAAGCCAAATGGCTTGGAATAATGCCGAGCATGAAAAGATTCCATGCATACAAAATGAATAATTAGGCACTTGCCATGCATGAATCACCATCGTCATAATTATATTTTTGTGAGCTGTATGGCATTATTTATATTTTCTTTGCATGAGGAACACTTGGAAATGTCAACCTGATGAACGACTAAGTGCCGAGGTTGATATGGGTTATGAACTCTAAACGGCAAGTGTCGAGCTCAATAAGAGGAGGGTGAAGCCCCTAATATGAGGAGCCACCGATGCTGTGTGTTATGTCGTGTCCAATGTGTTAATTACAAAGCATACGGCATGAAATGGGCATACAACATTGTTGCCAAGCCCCATTTGAGGGCAAGCAAAGCTACTCAAGGTGAAGACAAATGTCGAGTGATAAGGGAAAGCTCCCCCCCCCCCCCCCCCCCCACAAGCATTGATGGTCGGCATTTGGTGGTCGAGCTTCTCTTAAGCGAAAGAAGCAGCAAAGCCGCCCGACGGGTTGGCCGAGCAGCACTTGGGAAAAAGCCCACTGCTTTGCTTGTAGGTGGCAGCATGTAAGCAACAATATAAAGCTCTACTATGATCGGCTTGTTACAAACGGTAATGAGAAACTCTTGTGAAGGAAATGATGCAAAGCCAAGTACAATTCAATAGCCGGATGAAGATGAAAACCTTGGTGGTTCAGAGTGTAGCAACTCGGCATGAGAGTTGAGTAATATTGTTGGCCAAGTAGAAATGCAAAGCATGCCCTCCAAAGCGTAGCAGTCGGCCAGTTGTCGGCATGGTTGGTCAATTAAAAATATGAGGCTGCAGAGCTAATGGCCGAGCTTGTCATATAAGAAGGAAGCCATCACTAAAAAGCAGGTGGCCACCTGTTGCCGAGTAAAACTATCCAGGTGACTCTTATGAGAGTAGCAGCTCGGCAAGGATATTGCATGAAATCAGCTAATAAAAGCTATCATGAATTCATGATTATATCCTTATCATGATGAAATGATGGTCTATTGAAAGTATAACAATTTTTAATCAAAAATTATTAATAGTGGCAAGCTGTCCAAGCATAATAATATGATAATATTTTGTCATGATTTATGTAACCATTTTTATATGCCTGATGTGAAGAAGCAGAGTGAAGAAAAAAGTACACTTTGCTACAATCATTAGTGGAAATGCGGAAGCCGCATTAATTACTACATAAATTTCCTCTTCCGTGAGCTCAAGTCAAGCGGCACTCAAGGTCACTCGGTCAAACCATTGGAGAGCAAGCTTGAGTAGGTACTCGGCAACCTGGGCATGCTGGCCGAATGAAAATACGAAGCACGCCTTTATGAACATAGCAGATCGGCAATTAAGCAGCTAGTCCGAGTAGCATGGCCATGTGCTTGGCCGAGCTGCCCCTCTTTGAAGCATCATGTTATCATTTTTGTGCGGCCACCCATGGCCGAATAAAATCGCAATGTATGCCCTTGAAAGCATAGATGGTCGGCCAACCAAAGCTAGGTGTTCGAGTTGCCATCATGCAAAGCTCTAAGTTCCATTAGTCGACCAAGGCACCCAAGGGCAGCCAAATTGAGCTGGACGAATGAAATTGGAGACCACACCCTTGTAAGCATAGCAACTCGGCCAAGCATAACAGCAGCCTGGCCGAGCCCTTCCATAGTTGGCCGAGCATAGTAGCAGGGTGTTAGACAGTCTGGCCGAGCTGCCTACAGTCTGGCCGAGTAGCAAGCAGCATGGCCGAATTGCCATTCAAAGAACCACCATGTTCTTAAAAATAGGCGGCCAACAACCTTGCCAAGCAGCCTGTCCGAGCTGCCCAAGACGCCGAGTAAAAACTTGAAGATAGTCCTCGCGAGAATAGATGGTCGGACAAAAGCCGAGTTGGGTGTCCGACCTGCCTTTGAGCAAAGGATTATCTAATGAGTTTCAAGCAGACAACTAAAATATAAGTTCTCCCTTCATCTACTTGACGACGAAGAAAATCGTCAAAAATAAGGGAAATGATTTCTACTAGTCGAGCTCACGGTGTCCGAATGCTTCATAAAATACCTTTTCGGAAATGAAAACAGGCCAACGAGTCCAACACACAGTTGTCCGAGTTCGTTTAGAGCCCAAAAATGGCCTTCAAATATTTTTTTCTAGACAAAAAAGATGAAAAAACCGAATGGAGGCCGAGTAAAAAGGCATAGTATGCCCTCCTCTGTATAGCAAGTCGGCCAATAGCAGCAATACCTTGCCCAAGCAGCCCTTGGCCTGGCCGACCAGCCCTTGGCCCGACCGAGCTGCCATCTCTCTAAGCACCAAGTTCCTGCTTTCATATGGCCAACAACTTGGCCGAGTTGCAGCTTGGCCGAATTGCCCTCAAGCTGCCCCCTATGTACTCATTTTCATGCGGCCAGCTGCTGCATAGAAAGCTTGACAGCACAACATAACAGGCTGGACGCCTGACTGAATAGTTGGTCGAGCAAACACTCGGCAGCAATAACCCAACAAACAGGCCGAGTTGCACATTAGAGAAGCATTAAATTTCCAATTTTGTGTGGCCATAATTTCTTGCTGAGTCAAGCATAGCCTCTAGCCGAGTAGACACGTGATGATGGGCATCACAATCATAGCATGTCGGCATTAGCCGAAGGCTGAGCTGCCCTCACGCAAAGCACAACGTTCCTACTTTCACTCAGCCAACTACTTTGCCGAGTTGCAATCTGGCCGAGTTCCCTTCAAGCAACTCCCCATGTCTTTACTTCCATGCGGACATCAACCTGGCCTTGTCGTCTGACCGAGCTGGTCTGGCAGCATGTTCGAGCTAAGGAAACAAAGGACGAGTTAAATAATAACGAGATAAATGGGCAAAAACTGGGGTGTAGTCT
Organism: Chenopodium album; assembly: GCF_948465745.1. Classification (NCBI taxonomy): domain Eukaryota; kingdom Viridiplantae; phylum Streptophyta; class Magnoliopsida; order Caryophyllales; family Amaranthaceae; genus Chenopodium; species Chenopodium album. The sequence goes on from NC_137848.1 coordinate 44,955,976, forward strand.
GAAGTGCACTTTAGGCCAGCACCACCTCTTCTCTTGAGTGCATAATGCTTATGACGGAATAATTAGTCGACTGAGCAATTTAACCAAGCAAGTTGGTCGGGCTTCCATTTTGCAAAGGTCCAGTTCTTAACTTCAAAACGGCAATAACATGGCTGAGTACGAATTTGCTAGAGTCCGACCTGCCATTTATTGATGGACCATCGTCGTGATTTTAGATGGCATTAAACAAAATCACTAATGAATTGAATGATAGCTGAGTTGAGGCCTACCCGAGTACCCTGGCCGAGCAATAGTATGAACAAGCAGCCTGACCAAAAAGGATCCAGCTTTATTGGCTTAGTGTCCGACCTGCTATAGAGCAAGAGTACAAGTTCCTATTATCAGACGGCTAGCAACGTGGCCGAGCATTTTAGCTGAAAGGATGTCCGAGCTGCTATTAAGAAAGGCACCTCCTAACCAATTTCAGGCGAACAAGTATTGAGTCGGCTATGTGCCGAATGAATGGGTGTCCGAGCTGCTATTGAGCAAAGGACATCCTAACCACTTTGAGGCGTACATGGAATGAATTGGCTAATGTGCCAAATGAAGTTAGGTGGTAGTGGCCAAGCTGTTACTTAGCAAAGGACCACCCTCTCATTTCTAGGCGGACATTGTCTTGCCAAGCTAGGGGGTCGAGTTTCTATTAAGCAAAGGACCATCCTCTCATTTCATTAGCACAAACAGTTTAGCACCAAGGTAAAACAGCTAGCTACTGGTTCCCTCGCCGAATATGGATATGAAGCCGAGCTGGCCATAATATGAAGCTAGCTTTGAGAAAATAGGCGACATGAATGATATTGCCAAGCATATGGCACAACCATTGCCCAGTAGGCAAGAGCTAAGGCCGACCAACATCTTGTCCAAGCAGACGTTGCATGTCGTTTTTTGAAGATGGGTATGCAAGATAACTTTAAGCCAAGAGCAAAACTACTAATGGATGACCCTCTTCAAAAGACTAAGCGGCCAGTAGCCAACCAAGTTACAGGCAGCTGATTGTTGAAGAATAGGCAGGGGCTAAGCGGCACACATGCTGAGCTGCAAAATGTAGAGTCCTAAGGCTTGTACAAAGGGCAAAGGGCAGCAAAAGAGTCGTTCAGACTTAGTATGCTCCAGCCGAATGGCATCAGTACTGAGTATCTAGCATCATCAATGGCAAGGATTTAAGGCCCTAGCCAAATCATGCAATCAGCCGTATGACGACATGCAATATTTGAAGATTGGGCCTCTTAAGGGTCGTCCAGCAACAAAGTGAAACCGAGCACTCCGAAAACAATCAAATGGCCATGAAGCCAACCAAGCGTAAAGTCCTAATAGGGTCTAGTACACAAAAGATAGAAAAGCTTAGCGCACAACAAAGCAACTAATCGAGTTGGTCGGCCGATGCATGAGCCAAAAGGCCTAGCTTGAGCAAACAATAATCCTCCTTTTAAAAGACAAGTTGGAAGAGTCAAAGTGCCGACCAGCTAATGAGAAAACAACCTTTATTTAGGAAAATAAGTGGCACTTGTGAAGAGCCAAGTGGACGAGGACCATTAGGCCTCGACTAATTACTAAAGACCGCAAGCGGCAACTTCTAGTAATTGAATGGCCAGATCACTAAACCAAATGCTAGCCGTCACATTTTATTCAAGTCTTTAAAAAGACAAGCCAATCCATTTGGGCAATAAGGAAAGACTAAGGTCCATACGTTCCTTATTTAGCAGCTACTTCATAAAATTAAGGACAAAAGTCCCTTAGTACAAGGCTACGGCCCAATAAATTTAAAAGGTATTAATACCTTCGGATAAGCCTCCCTTAACAGGGCAATATACAAATCTCATATGGTCCAAGCGTATATTGAATGGCTCCTTCATCCGAACAAGTACAAGAAACTCTAGAATAGGTTAAGTTGTTCATACATCACCCTTCCAAGTCCGAGTAAGACTTGTCATAAAAAAGAGTAAAACAGCACATGTGCCGAGCTCCTATGATAAGCCAAGATGGAAGATACATAAGACAACATTAATAAGTATAATTTCTAATACGATGGTAAAACACCGAGTATAATCCCGAAGATTTACTTGGAAAAACACAATGTATAGCTTAAAACTCCTAAAGTACAAGGATTTTAGGTGGCATAAATGTCAAATAGAAATCTCAAAGGTACTCCAAAGTGCAGGAATTCTAAGCCTATGCGCCAAATAGAATTCCGAAGGCAGGGCAAGAAGTGACAGATGGTCATCTTTCGCCCCAACTAAGTCCGAGCCCGATTGAGTCATAAGTGACAAGGGCATAGGATGAAAATTCTCGTTAATAAGAACTTGAAGTTATTGAGAGGGCCAAAAAGATAGTTTCAATTAACCTCTCAAAGGTTAATCCAAACGACTAAAAAATCGTTGGACGCTTAGAAAAGACAACGGAAAAGTCATCCCACGTGGCATAGAGACGAGACTAAAAATCTTGGCAAGTGCTATAATTGATTCGGCACAGACACGAGGCAAAGCCCCTCGGCACATGTTAAATGTGTCTCCGTAATTGCCTAGTCGAAGTTAATCAAAACCTTCTAGACTAGACAAAATGCTGAATGAGTGCAAAAGAAGCATCTAAGCCTAATTTTCCATTAAAGAAAGAGTTTTCTAAATGGCAATGTCTTTTAACAAGCCTAGGTCCAAAATAATCCTTAAAAAGGATTGACCAAATAAGGCAAACCTCATTCAAATGAATAAGAGGAATTGAAAAGGCTTAATAGCCAATCAAACCTTGTAAGAAGGTATTTTAAGTAACCCATTTATCGTGAGACAATTAATAAGGGGCTTAAAAGTATAATGATCGACATCTGTCTTGTTCAAGGGCAATCATTATTATTATTGATTAACTTAGAAAATACCATACCGGCCAAGGTATAAAAATTTTCCAAGTTAACCAAACCTTTTTAATTGAAGTAGACATGATGCCGAATCAAAAGAAGTTATAAATTTATTTTCGAGAGGTATAATCCCTCTTGAGAAGAGAAATTACCCCTCTCGAGGGGCTTATGTTTAGGGGTATTTTTAACCCCTTTATAGACAAATGAGAGGCCAACAGGTGGCCCAATTATAAGCCGACACGTGGCTTAAAGAGAGATGTCAGAAAATGAAGGGCTCAAAGCCCATTAAGGAAACATGCTTAGCATAAAGGAAACCCTAATACATGTGTCAACCACGTATAGGGCAGCCGATCTTCCTAGGTTATGAAACCCTAGGAGCATGATCTCCCACTTTCCTATAAATACCCCATCATTTCATGATGAGAAAAAGAGAACACACAATACCAAAAAGGCACTCTGCCCAAAAATATGCTCTCACTTCTCTCTACTTTCTCTCTCTAAAATTCCGTTTCCGGTCACTAACTTGATCGTCGGAGGCGGATCTCCAGTTAATCGGAGATCTGTTGTTTTGCAAGTGTTCAGGTCGTACGAGTGAAGCATTCCGCATCCGTCTCCCAAGTGAATCCATACCCCCCTTGAGGAATCACAAAAATCCCTGAAACATTAGGGAATTCTCATTTGTCAATACTAGGTTAGGTCACGGTAATTTTCAATAAGTATTTTTTTAAATTAATACTATTAAATATTTTAAATAATTTATGTTGTATTCATATCTAGAGCTGACAAGTGTTAACAGCTAACCTGACCCAAAAAATTTACCCTAACCCGTTCATGTCCGGACATTTTTGAACTCGAGAAATTGGTGATCTGAATTCGATATGACCTGACCTGAAACCAACTTGAGACCCAAGTTAACTTTAGGATCGTGACCCAAACTCGAACATGACCCGATACTTGAGATGACCTGACACGAACATAACACTAAAGCACAACAAAAATGGCAAAAACACTCTAAGAATAATCAACATGTGTTGTCCTTGGCAGTATTGTTGAAGTATCCATAGTTAACTAGTTAGTGACCCGAGCGATGCCCCGGGTTTGTTTCTCCTCTTTTTTTTAAAAAAAAAATAAATAAAAAAAATTTGGAATGGAAGATTGTGGATATCACTTAAATAGTTCTTTTTTTAATCATTTTATTTAGATTTATGTTGGTATAATACTTTTTCACATCTAAAATATTTAATCATTGATCTGAAAACTTTCTATAAAAAGATTACATTAAGAATTTATGATTTTTTTTTTTTTTTGTTGTAATGTTACTTCCTTATTTAATTTGCGTCAATTTATTGATCTTGTAAATCATTGATCTTACTTTAAATGGTGTTAAACATACCATTCATGGCATTCTTCATATTCAATTACGTGAAAACTAATTAGCATGCATTATATCTTTTTTTTTTTCAAAAACATACATGTAATACCCGTTCTAAATTATAGCTAGGATGCACAAATGAACCATCAAACCAAATTAAACACTAACCTCTAGAGCTTTGAGTGAAATTTATATATATCAACCTGACTATGAAGCAAACTAACCAATGAAATCTCATATTGAAATATAGCAAATCCTACACATTATACAATCATTGAACCAAAATGAAAATAATAGGATAAAACATATATAGGCCATAATTAATTTGGGGTGATTTATTATACATGTAAAATATAAGTTAATCTCACCTAGTAAAATGACTCCAAGAGGTTTGACCGTTTCGTGTATCATTTCCTTGGTGTGATTTATAAGGATGAATTTATGGAATACATATCGGTTACAAATTAATCAAAGCAATTAAAAACATTGTAATTATTCATCTTTCTACAACCGGTTACATAACTAGATGTAGGTGATGAAAATAGATTTAATTAATTTTTTGAAACAACTTATTTAATTAATTTATGGAAAATTAGAAACTAATAATCTCACCTTTTCCTTTTCTTCTCAAAACAATCCTACCTTTTCGAATTCCCACAATAATCCCACCTTATACCCTCATCTTCTTAAAATAAGCATTTTTACAGGCTACCTAAACAACATGTCAACCAATTTCAATTCCCTCCTTCTTTGTCAACCAACCCTTTCTTTCTCATCTTCCTTAACGAATTGCTCTTCAATTTCCATGGCTACTGAATAAAAATAGTAGTGTTAAACTTTTAAATTTTTCAACACAAATCAGGCTACATTTGAACGACGGTGTACGGTGTTGCAATGGAATTGTGATTTGGGGAAAGAATTACTGCGCTCTTGTTTTCCAGGTAAATGCTTGAACCCTAACTTGCGTAAATGCCGATTAAGTGACTAAATTGTTGTTAGTTCATGTGTAACTGATTGTGTGTGAGTAATTGAAGTGAATTAATTGATGAATTATGCATTTTACATTTCAAATTTTGTCATGAACCCTAAATTGCAATAAAACCCCCTTTTTTTTATTTCAGATTGATATGGATTGTATAAGTTTGAAATTCTATCATGGTGGTGTCTTTAAGAAAGGTAAAAATGGATTGTGGGTGTATTATGGGGAGCTGTATAGAACATTTGTTGTGGACCCTGATGAATTGTGTTGGTTTTACTTGAAAGAGTTAGTCGATAAATGTGGTGTTTATACTGGTGAACTGAAGTTGTATTATTTGATGTCTGGGCTTGATTTGGAGACTGGACTGAGGAGTGTGTATGATGACAATGAGGTCAGAGTAATGGGTGAAGTAGATTTGCAAAGTAGATGCCTTGATTTGTATGTTGTCCATGATGACAAAGATCCTGACTTTTTGACCCTTATTAAAATATCACAAACTGGGTTAAAGTATTATCCAGCCCATGTGTAAACCAGTTAAGGCCTCTAGACCTAAAAAACTCACTCCAAGAAAGTCTCCAAGGTTGACCAAGGAATCTAATGAGTTTTCAGACAACATGCTTTCACTTTCCCAACAAACAAAAAGTTCAAACCCCACAGTGGTCCCCACAAAAAAGATAAATAAAGCAGCAACCTCAAAACCACAGAAAGCATCTTTTGAGGCTTAAAAACTACTCCCTTCCAACCCTTTTATCCCAAAAGACCCTACTCAAACACAAACTACTCAAACAGAACCAGCAACCACTTTATACCCTGAGGATAACTATGTTAGATATAGGGTTCCTGAGGATCATAATTGGGAAGATCCTAGACCTGAAAGCCCCATTCCCTTAAACAAATTGCTGTATGATGGAGACTTGAGTGGGGATGAGTGGGACAGTTAGGATTATGAGAATCACAATTTGAGTGGTGAACAAAATGACCCAGATTATGTTGCAGCTCATGATATAGACTACAATGAGTATGAAACTCAAGAGGATGATTGACTAGCTGACTATCAGATATATGAAGCTAGTTTTGGGCCTAATGGTGAAGCTATTGAGGAAGAAGATCTGAATGACTTGAGGGAACCTGAGGTCTTGGATGTTGATACAAGTGATGATGAGCAAAGAGTAGCTAGAGATCTAGTTAAGGGATTTAACTATAGGATTATTAAACTAGCACATAAATTGCAAGTTGAGGCTGCTGTGGGTAATCTGAATGCCCAAAGAAAAGAGGGGTCAGCTGTGAGGGAAGGGCATATTGTTTCAGAGTATGAAGACACTGATTATGAGATACACACACCACCACCATTTGATGAGGACACTGTAGAATAGAGAAAAACCATAAGAGGGTTGCTAGTTAGGAGAGACACTGATTTTTTAAACTTTGAGTGGAAAATTGGACAAAGATTTACTTCTAGGGAAGACTTTAAGCAAGCTGTTGCTAAGTTTTCTATTTATCAAGGCAGGAACTTGTGTGTAGTGGCTGCAAATAAAAAGAGGGGGCAAAGAATAGGTGTAAAGTGTAGGCAGGGTTGTCCTTATTAGTTGTATTCATCCTGAGATTCCAGGAGAGGATCATTTTTAGTTAAGAGAGTGAAGGGTGAGCACACTTGCCTTAGAAACATGGAGAAGAACATCTAGCTGAAATCTACCTGGTTAGGTGAGAAACTATTGGATGTATTCAAGGCCAGACCTCATTGACTAGCTAAGGAAATAATTAAGACTGTGAGGAGAGCCTATAGGGTGATAGTGAAGAAGGATTTTGCATATAAAGTGAAGTGGTATGCTCACAAGAAGTTGCATGGTTCCATGAGAGAGAACTATGACAAGCTGGGTAGGTATATTGAAGCCCTTAAAGCTACATGTCCTAGCATTGATGTGGATTTGGTCACATACAAACAAAACAACAAAAGGCCCCTAACTTTTCAAAGACTTTACATTTGCTTTGATGGTCTGAGGAAGGGTTGGAAAGCAGGTTGTAGGAAGGTAATTTGTGTTGATGCATGTTTCCTGAAAACATTTCTTGGGAGGAAGTTGATTACAGTAGTGGGTAAAGATGGCAATGACCAAATGTACCCCATCGCACGGGCTGTGGTGGAAGGTGAGAACAATGCTTCATGGGAATGGTTCATGCTCAACTTGAAGAAAAGCCTCTCCCTTGATAATGGTGCAGGATTGGTTATTCTGTCTGATGAACACCAGGTATACCTTCCTTATGCATCATTTTTTTGACAAAAAGTTATGCATCTGTGATGAATTAGTGCTACATTTATTTTGTTTTGTATGAATTTTAATTTCAGTCTTTCTCTGTATGTATCTACTACGTGTACAGTCCATTCTAAGGAGTGTGTCAATGGTGTTACCAAAGGCTGAGCATAAGCATTGTGCTAGGCACATTTATGCTAATTGGAATAAGAGCTACAAGGGAGATGGGTTCAAGCTGATGTTCTAGACCTGTGCAAAGTCTTACAATCAAGCAGACTAAAGGAAGCATTAGAGGTTTTAACAAAATTAAACCCAGTTGCTGCAGAAGCTTTTAAAGCACACAATTTAAGAGATTAAGAGACCATAAGAATTATATTTATGAAATTAAAATTGAAAATTATGAGAACCACGTTCAATATAATTAAAATTAAAAAATTGTTCAATTTTGGATTAGATTGAAAAAAAAAATAATTACATATGAAAATTGGTTATAATAATATTCATACAACATATATTTAATAAAAAAATAATGTTAAACATAAAAAATGAATGATGTTCAATTGATAGATTAAAAAAATGGATTAGATAAAGAAAATAATGAAATTTAAGAAGGAATTATAATAAAATAAAAATATAAAAATTAGCTTAAAAAAAAAGGAAACTATGTTTAAAAAAAAAAAAAAAAATTAAATTTGGGTAAGATACAAAAATAAGAAAAATCTTCGAAAAAAAAAATCCTTTTTTTCTTTATCTTGAATGAAAAAAAATGATCATCATTTATCATTTATTCGTCTATAAAAAATTATTACGCATTGTTTATCAAATCTAATGATAAAACTTTATCGTCACTTTAAATTCAATATGATTTCAATCCTATATAAACCCATTTAATATCAATCCCACACAAAGAAACGTTCTAAAAGTTGATTAGGGTGTGAGTTTATGCAACTTTTGTATTATAAACTAGCATAATCAGGTGATTTATTTTTATTGTGTACACAATTTGAAAAAAGTCTGGTTAAACATCTACATATAGTTTCCCAAATTTTATTTTCTTTGTATTTTTACAAAAAACACTTTTTTTCGTGAGATTTGAGAGATAATTTTATGTACCACGGTTTAAAAAAAAAAAACTAGATTTAAATATTTTTTTTACAAAATATCTTAATAAAGTCGCATTACAAATTACATATAATTTAAATCAAAATTTTATAAAAACATTATCTTCGGTGAAATTTATTTTAAAAAACAATGCATCGCACGGGCTTACATCTAGTCATAAATTATTCAAGGAAATAACAAAAGTATCATTTGTTGATTTGATATTCGTACCGTTACTTTGGCGGAAACCGATTTGCTTTGATTTTACAAAACCCTAATGTTTCTTCAAAAAATATATATATAAAAAATAAAATTCGCATTTTATTGTTTACATGTTAAAAAAAAAAGTATATAATCTTGTGTCTTTCTTAAAAAGAACTCCGTATGGCACAAATTATGTTAAGAATACTTGGGAAAGATACATTATCAAATCTTCTCTTATACTCTATCTATAAGTAATCATTATTATTATTATTATTATTATTATTATTATTATTATTATTATTATTATTATATGTATATTTGTTTCTTAAATAGATTTTTTTTTTTTCAAAAAAAATAAATATAGGTGGTATATCTTTTCGTATATAGTTATTGATTCACCATGCTTGTTTAACAAGAAGACTTATTGAAATTCTTCATGTTTCTAAAACTGAGCGGAGGGAGAACATATTAATGTATCTAATGACATCCCATTTAATAATTTTTTAGCTAACAATTAGCGTACAAATTAGGGCTTGTTTGATTCACCTTATTTTTGCTTATCTGACCTTATCTGATCTGATCTAGTTTGATCTGATTAGGTCTGATCTAAATGTCATATTTGACTAAACGTGGACCTTAAATATACGATAATCTATATTGAAAAAATATATCAAGTGGGGTCTTATTAGATTCATAAAAATGTGTATTTTATTAATATGTGATTTTCGAAAAAAAAAGTCATCATGAAATTAAAGATATATAAGGATAAAAAAATTGCACATAAAACGATGATTTAATCTGAACTTATTTTTTCTGATCTGATCTGAACTTATTTTTTCTGAAATAAGTAAAAATAAGGTGAACTAATCAAGATCTTTGATTAAATTTAGTCAACTTTATAAAATCTAAACAGACCAAAATCACCAAACCAAATCAATTTTTTTTAAAAAATTAGATCATGTAAAATAAATATAGCATCTCACATATGACAAAAATTTCAAACACAAATCTGAAAATCGTGGATCCACTTCTGATTTTACTCAATACTCATATTTAAAATTTGAATTACAAACAGACACTCCCCAGTCCCCAGTCCCCACTCACCTCACCATCGCAAACCAAATCCAGACAATTTTTAAAACCCCGGAAACTCCGCTAACCTTACAATAAACAACATAACGCATCAATAATTCCCTAACTCATTTCAAAAATCTCTCTTATTATATAAATTAATCAAAAAAATCCCTGAAAAACCCACCTTCATCTCGTTTCCTCTCTCATAAAAAACCCAGAAAATAAAAATGAAGGCTTCACTAAAATTCAGAGAAGAGCAAAAACCCCTTTTCAAAGCAAAAATACCCCTCAACATTTTAGGAGTACCCTTTCAATCATCTCTTTCAGCTGGAGATTCAAAGGAGCTTTCATTAGGTTTAGGAACCTTCTTCGATTCCGGCCCATCGTTTCGCCTCTCGTATCGTCCAAACGATGCGTTTAACCCTTTCTCTCTCCTCGTTAAAACTGGAATTGGGCATTTTGGGTCTCCAATTGAAGCTCCAATGACTATGACTGCCGAATTCAATTTTCTCGCTAATTCATCGGCGTCAAACCCTAGATTTTTCCTCCATTTTAAGCCTCATTTCGGCGATTTCTCGATCAAAAAATCACATTCTTCTTCTTCGTTGTCGTTATCTCCGTTCAATTCGATCAACCGAAACGACGCCGTTTTTGAGGCGGAGGATAATTCATTGGAGATGGTTGAGAAGCCGATTGTAGATGCGGAAACAGGGGATTATTTCTCGGTGAAAAATCCAAATTCAGGGAGTAAAATTACCACATTACCCTTGAAATCGTCGGTTGAGAGAGCCGTTGATGGGATGGAGTTAGGGGCGAAAACGGTACTTCCGATCAGAAACGGCGCCGTATTGAAGCTCCGGTGGGGGGTAAAGATTCCCGAAGGATTCAAATCTCTGATGAAGAATCCAACGGCTAAGATGTCGCCAAGTGGGGTCCCGCAATTGGTGCTGAATAAGATTGGGATTGAACACGTGGCAAAGGAGGATAAGAAGGTGGGGCCTAATGAAGTGGTGGGCCTGGGCCCGTATAGTGGCGGTGTTGGTGGTGCTGAGCTGGCAGAGACTTGCTTCACTGTGAAACGGCAGCTTGAAACGCTGCGTTCTGAGAATGCGGTGTTAGGGAAGGCGTTGGATGATTTGAAGGTTGAGTTTGGGAATAAAGGGTTTAAGGTTAAGGAAGGAGGAGAGAGAAAATTAAGTGAGATTAGGGAAGGTGATGTTAGCGTTGGAAATTAGTTTATAATTCTGTTAATTAGGATTATTTGTTATATGGTTTAAAAATGGAATGTATAGTTTTAGGTTGGTCCAATGTTTTTGGTTCAAGGGTAGCATGTTTTATGCTCTCAGTTTCTTTTTATTTTAATCTAAAGATAGTATTATTTCCAGTAATTCTGTTTGCGCAGTATTATTTCTGTAATAAAACTATTTTTTAAAAGTAAAACATACTTCGCAATTCGAAAGCATGCAAGAGATATTGATTCCTATTTGCATTGTTACTGAGTAGCATAAATATGCTTCAATGGATAAAATTCTAAGAAAGTGCGTTTATGCACCTCATTTTATGTATGCAACATACAAGTGTTTGTTGGGAATTTCGAGGGTTTTACATGTTTTTGGTTAATAAGGTTAAGGGCGTCATAATAATTCTAGTTTGAAAAATTAATTACACATTCTCATATAGCTTATTAGATTTAACCTAAATTATGATCATAAGATGTCAAGTCTATTGTATAGCGGAGTAGTAATCAAAATTGATATATTCGTTTAAAAGAATCAGTGGTGAGAATAGAGCATATTGTAACAATCTCATACTACTATAGAAATTGTTCACATTTAAATTTACTCTGTTGTGTCCCTCATATTTAAAAATAAAATAAAAAATAAAAAATCCATATAAAAAAACAGATTTTATACATAAATAAAATATTTGATGCGTTTTTATATTTATTGCTAATTATAAACTTAAATATAAAACAAAATTTCTTATTTACATAAATAAAATATTTGATGTATGCATGTATCATTCCACAATACAGTTTATAGTCAAATGCATATTTTAAAATATCTGTTTGGCAAATAGGCTATTTTATAATCCAATATGATATTTACATATGTAAATTTACTTTAAAATTAATTATTAAAAATTTTCGTGCATGACACGGGATCTAACCTAGTTTTAGTAGTATCTTACACATTAGAATACATACTATTCAATAGTATATTTTGTATAAATAAATTTTGATATATTAACACTAATTTTTTTAATAATAGGACTCAATAACTTTTTTTTTTCTTTTTCTTTTGAGTTCAACAAGTGATCTAACATGATCGTTCTCTTAACTTGGCATTTCCCATTCCCATCAAATATTCATGCCAAAGTATAAGAAAATTGTTTTCTTGCATTATAAAGCATGGTATTACTTGAGATAAGATCATTGCATTTTTTTTAAAGTTAAATGGGGTGTACTCCCTCTTGGGGAAGTATAGACCACTACCAGGTATAGGACACCCATGCCCAATACCCAAATAAAATAATATTATTTGAAAAATAAAAAAGGGAGAATTAAAAAAGGTAGGGTAAATGAAAATGAAGTTGGGTAAAAAAAGAGGAGTGAGGAGAGAGAAGTTACTTTCCCCCCTTTTTGCTTCATTTTCGCGCGAAATCAAGGTCCGGCGCCGGCGGGAAGAGAGAGAAATTGGTTTTGCTGCGTCATTTGTGGTGAATTAGTGTCGAATTTGTCGAGAAAAGCAGGAAGAATTGCCCCTAAAAAGCAGGTCTCGGTTTCAGCTGTTTTCTTTGCAATTTTCTTAAAAGTTGAAAGTTAGGGTTTGGGAAATAATTATAATGTTGGATTTTTGTTGTATACAGGAAGAATTGTAAATGGAAGTGAATGAAGGAAATGGTGGAAGTTGCGAGGAAGTCGGTGACCATGAAATTGATGTGTTGGATCTGGAAGTTGCTGAGGTATTAATTAATTGTATTACTTAGTTAATGAACTAATGAAGTAGCGTATTTGTTTATTAGGTAATGAAGTAATGAATTAATGGTCAAAGCATGTAACTGTTGTTGTATTTTTTTGGAGTGTTAAGCACCGGTATAATTGTTTGAATGTTTCATTTAGTTAAACCACTGATTTAGTTTTTGATGTGTGTGAATCTATATTTTTAAAGCATGCATTATCGTCTTATTTGTTTGAAATGTTGATGTGTTTGAATGGTTTAGTTATAACAGTAGTAGTTGTAGATTAGTGTTTTGAATATAATACATAGCTAAAGTTGCTTAGGGTGTGGACATAGCTAAAGTTGCTACACCATGGTTTAGGGTGTGTACATAACTAAACTTGCTACACACCATAGTTATAACTGTGATATATGTTTGTTACAGGTTGGTGTGATGGACACCCCATTGAATGATGTGTTGGGGTGTGATGTTTTTGTGGATGGTCCAAATGTAGCAACACTGGTTCGGTGTGTTGTTGAGAGTGATGAAGGGGTTTATGAAGAGTTGCTGGAACATCCTCAAGTGGGTATGGTGTTTGGTACTTGGGAGGATGCTGATAAATTTTTTAGGAAATATGGCAAACAAAGGGGATTTGGAGTATACAAAGCTGCTGATAATTTCAAGACAGAGAATGGGATAACAGACAAGAGTCAGAGGAGGAGCTACATTTGGCGCTGTGAATGTGCTGGTAAGCCAGACTTGTGTAGAAGAGTAAATGGGAAAAGGGTGTATGGTGGTGTCTTATCTTTGGATTTAAGTAGGAGGAAGACAAAGAAGTGTGGGTGTCCTGTGGAAATGAGGGCTGTGTGTAAACCTGATGGTTGTTGGGAAGTGAAGAAGGCAATCACAGAACATGAAAATCATAAACCAACTCCCAGAAAGTCTCGATATATTTCAATGTACCGGCAGGAAGAAATTACAAATGCGGTTAGGAGGAGGCTGTTTAATGATTGTAGTGCTGGTACTCAGGTAACACAAGTGCATCGTAGTTTAGCAAAGGAGCGGGGTGGGGTTGAGAATATGGCCCTTACAGAGAGGGACTTGAGGAATGTATTGGCTCGGGAGAAGAAGCTGAAGATGTTGGGTGGTGATGCTAATGCCATGCTTGCCTATTTTGACAAGATGTGTTCAGATAATCAGAATTTTTTTCACAAGTACAGATTAGATGAAGAGGGGCGGCTAACTGATGTGATGTGGGTGGATGCGCGCAGTAGGGTAGCTTATGAAGAGTTTGGGGATGTCGTGTGCTTTGACTCGACATATGTTACCAATGAATACGAACTGCCGTTTGCAAACTTTGTGGGTGTAAACCACCACGGACAGACCATTCTTTTAGGTGTGCTCTAGTTTCCCATGAGAACACAGAAACTTTTGAGTGGTTATTTAGCAATTGGCTTGATTGCATGGGTAGGAAAGAACCTGTTGGTTTCTTGACAGATCAATGTGCTGCAATGAGGAAAGCTCTGAGTAATGTTATGCCGAATTCCAGGCATAGGTGGTGTTTATGGCATATTGTGAATAAGTTTGGTACCAAGCTTGGAAGCTATGCAAAGTACCAGGAATTTCATGATGTTTTGCTGAATGTTATTTACGACAGTTTAAGCGAGGATGAGTTTGAGCTGAATTGGACATTAGCAATGGAGGCTTACGGGCTTGGATTGGATGAGTGGATTTCAGGTGATATTTATTTCTCCCTGATAATCCCTTTGAAATTTTTTAGCCTTAATTTATAACATAATCCAGAAAACAGAAAGTAGCAATGGTCATATACTAAAGATTTAAAGATAAATCATTCCCTTTTTTGATAATAATCTCTCCAACCGTTATAAAAGGTATACAAACTTTGTAAAGTAGTCACCTTTACTAGAATAGTTCTCTCATTGTCAACTTTTATTCAGGTTAGAAATAAAAAGAATAGATAACATAGCTTAAATTCTGTTTCACACCTCTATTTTTTTACTTACACCAAATCATCAATTAAATCTGTACTCTTTAGCATTTTAGAGTTAGGACATTGAAGAGCAAATTAAATTTTTTTTTTTATAAAGAGTTAATCTTTAAGTTATCACATTGCATATCAAATTATTTTTCTTATTTATCACATTGACCCTTATAGCTTCTAGGCCTGTACTTAATGGTCTGACCACCACTTAGTGGTTTGACCTTGAAGTTTTTGGTTGATGTAAGACATTGAGGCTATAAACAGACTTAGATTCTAGGATTAATGAATTTTTGTTATCAGATGATGCTGAATGAATATCTTTTTGATGGGTGGATATGGAATGAATGCTTTGTGTTGAATAAGTATATTGAATATATTGTATTAGTTCATGCTCTTATTAATTTGCAACTTCCTGTTGGTAGTCAATTTTGGTTTCAATCATGCTCCTATTAATTTGCAACTTCCTGTTGGTAGTCAAGTTGAACAATGTTTTGCTTTCAATCATGCTGGTAGTCAATTTTGGCTATTTGCATCAGTCATGTTCTTCATCCCTTTGAATAGGCACCGATGTTGAGATTTTTTTGATGTATTGTTGTGATAGGTCTGTATGAGGAGAGGCATATGTGGATCCCAGCATACATGAAACACCTGTTTTGGGCAGGAATGAAGACCACACAACGGTCAGAGAGCATTAATAGCTTCTTTGACAAGTACGTGAAGAGGGACACTCATTTGTACAAGTTTGTGAAGAGGTACTGTGATGCCATGGAAAACAGGGCGAACGCGGAGAAAGAAGCCGATGCAAACAGCGCAATGAGATTGAGGCATGCCATCACTGGTTTTTCATATGAGAAAACCTTCCAGAAAGTCTACACTGATGCGAAGTTCGTTGAGATACGGGAACAATGTACCAGGCTGATGTACTTGAGCGTTGTTGGGAAAAGGGAGGTGTCTGACAAGGTTGTCGAACATTTGGTACAAGATAGGGTCTGGTTCTTCGATAAGGTATTGAAAAAGGAAATTCCTATGGATAGGAAGATAGTGTACACTGTAACTTTCAACTCCGAAACAAATGATGCATTCTGTGAGTGTAAGCTTTTCGAATGTCATGGAATCATTGTAGGCATCAGTTTAAATTGTTTGATGATAATGGGGTAAAAGAAGTGCCTTCAAAATATATATTGCGGCGGTGGCGTAAAGATGTGCACAGGCGTCACACACGGGTTAAGGTTGCATACCATGATCCAAGCAAAACCGAAGAAGTGAAGAGGTATGATATAAAGTATCCTTTAATACACCTATTATACTTTTTATTTTTTTGTTCTGTGCCACTGTCAAATAACTGATGTTTTGAAATTGAGTCTTGTTCATCCATTTCTGAATCTTGTACCTTTAAATTTCCTAAGCTTCTTGAAGCTAATGAGGATTGATTCAATCTTGTTCAGTCTCTCATCGTTGAGTTCTAATTGAATTAGGCATGTTTGATTGAGTTCAGCCAAGAGGTTCATTTTAATAATGAGCTCCTGCTTAAGTGGAGGTGGACGGGCTGCCTATGCAATTGACCTTGATATTATTAAATCTCCCTCTACTTTAACCCGTACCTCTCATTCTTCCTATCCATACCTTTCATTCCAGGAGCTTTATTTGTTATTCTTATTGGAATCAAATCAAATCAAATGAGACCTAACTAGACTTTGTTACAAGTATGATAAAATAATGGTGATGTTTGAGAATGTGTGTCTCAGGGCAGCTAGTCGTCCAGAGTATGTTCAACTTGCATTTGATGCAATAAGAAAGCTTGAGAAATCCTTGGATGATGCTATTCAAAAGGAAAGTGCGAATACTGATGCTGTCCAAAAGGGAACTCCTAATACTGAATGTCAGAACACTGACATGGAATCTTGTCTGTCAGTGAATAAGGATTCTGTAGCGGAGGAGCCATGTTTGATACTGCATTCTGATTTTGGCGATTCTTGTGTCAATGAGAGCTCTACTTTGGGCCTTGAGGATATATCCATTAACCCAGTGGAAAACACTCCAAGTCCCATGGAGGTTGTGGCAAAGGAGGGGGGTTTGTATCCGGGTAGTTCTGTGAATGAGAACATTTCAGGTGACATGTCAGTGCATAAGCCCTTGTCTGTTGGTGATCCAGTATCTCGGAAAAAACCGCATAGACCCAAGGCTAAGCGTTACCTTTCATTTGCAGAGAAATGTGCCAAAAAAGCAGCGTCTGCTCGTACTAACATAAACAATGTGGTAAAATTATGTCTGTTTAATTATTTCTAAGTTTCAAAATTCATTGATTTGATTGGAGGGTGTTATGATTGTAGGGAAATTGTGGTGTGAGTGTTCCTGAACTGAAGGCTACGAAAAAAAGAGGAAGGCCAAGAAAGGCCAAATAGCAGCAGCAAGGGCCTGCAACTGCTATGCCTGTATGTCATTATTATTTAAAAATTTAAACTTAAGAAAAAATAAATACTTGTCATTGTTGTGATTGGATTGCCGATTATATTGTAGGGACATATGTAGGTGGAACATGGAACACCAGTCCCTACGATGTGGGTTGGAGGGATTGGGTATGGTCCAGCTTATGGTGAGCTTGGGTACTGTACCAGGTCAATTCAGTCGTGTCCTGAGTAGGTTGCCCGGGATGTTTTGCCTTTCACTAGTGGTGGTGCAACTATGAGTGGAGCGTCTTACGTTCAGCAGCTGTAGAGACTAAAGCTTGCTTTAGGCAGTCATGTGCACCCACGGTCATTGCTTACTTTTGAACTGTGTATTGGCAGTAAGATAATTATGGACATTATGGAACACTATTTCTGTACTGAACGTTTGTAAGAAATATAAGTAGTTGCAAGTATGATAATGAGATGATAAAAATTGAATGAGATGATAAAAATTTAATAACTGTATATACCTAATGATTAACAGTATATAACTATAGAATAACAGATATTTTATTATGAATGTTGTATCTAAAACTAGTGTCACTGTATTTGACACTTGTGAACATTTTTTGATTTATAGAATAACAGATAGATTGTGAACATGGAATAACGGTATATAGTTATGGAATACTTGTATATAACAATGGAATAAATGTATATGAACCCAAGTAAACTTGTGGCATATATGAAAAACTATACAGAAAACGGAAAACTAGACGGAATTAATATGCAATATGACTGTTAATATTATATGATAACAGTACTTATGAATAATTATTCAACACTAGGAACTTGATTACATATCCTTTAATACATATTAAAGCTAATTAGGAACTTCATCACTTACAATAACCACTTAGGAACTTCATAATGCTTACACTAACCACAACAGATAAGAAAACGCATAGTAGGATTAAGGTTGAGTCGTTGGTTGCGGTGTTCCGATTTCGATTTAAGCTTTGGATTTCCCTTGAAAGCCTATCATTTTCTGCATCCATACATTCCAATCTTGCCTTCATTATGCTGATATCCGTAGTTAGCTTGTGTTTCTCAGCGAGCAGGACGTTGGTTACGTCTCTTTGCCAATCCACCACATCCTCGTCAACCCACTCAAAAAAATCGCAGCCCTTCGCTCCTGTTTCAAAATTGTAGAACTTGCACGCTAGAAATTTCCTTCCCAGGTTGTCATGAGTCCAACTCGTCCTCTTTGCTGCTGGCAAACCACATTCGCACCGCTTCGCACCCCTTGACATTTTCTCTTCCTCACAGTTTCAAGTTCGAATTTTGATGAAAGTACAATGAAGCTTATGTACTTATTACTGGGATGGTCAAATCACTAGGGGTCTACGGTCTACAGCAATTGAATTGATTGTTGACTCCTTCCCAATTACTTTATGATTTCCGCGCATAAAACATTGTGCCAACAAATTTTATAGTTTTAAATACTATTTATTTATTAAAAATAGTTATATTTAAAAAATAAACAGGTATTAGTAATTTATACTAGTTAAATGTAGTACCATTGCAATGCGTTGCATTTAAATTATTTATTTAATACAACTCGATCAAGTAAAGTCGGGGCAAAGCACAACCTTAATTTAAATATAGTATATGGAAAATCGGAAAGGAACATTTGATACAAATCGGAAATGAACATTTGAATACAAAACTGGCCAAATAAGTACAATGTAGCATAAAATTTAACTAAAAACTCAAAACCGGCAACGTTACTTGATACGTCTACAAAACGAGCACTTTTCATACTTACGTAAGACTTAACACTTGTTATCTATATCTTGACTTAACACTTCTTTTTTTTATATATATATAAATTTTTTACACACCTAAATAATTGACTTAAACCGTAATTGTATATATATATATATGAGTTCTTACCTAATTTTATATTAACTTACATAATCAATTAGTTATATATTACTTTTATATTACCTAAATAATTGAATTAAATAGTAATTGTGTGTGTGTATATATATATATATATGAGTTCTTACCTAATTTTATATTAACTTACATAATCAATTAGTTATATATTACTTTTATATTACCTAAATAATTGACTTAAATAGTAATTGTATATATATATGAGTTCTTACCTAATTTTATATTAACTTACATAATCAATAAGTTATATATTTGTTAATTAGTAACCGTTTTGTGACATTTTTTTAATTTTATATATATTTTTATACTTCATTCATAGTCCTTGTAACAAGTTCTTTATACCTTCAATTTTCTAATTGATGCGAAGGAAGTGATGGTAACGTCGCCTTTCGAATCCCTTTTGCTCAATATGTGCATAAAGGTACGCTCCATCCGTTATTCCTGCTTCTTCGACGGTTACTTTGTCATCCAAGTCCTTACCATTAAGCCATAGCCGTACTCGTTGAGGATCAACACCATTGTCCGTCCCCCAACGTTCGTACACCGTTTCCATCGGAGTCTCATTCCTCGCTTTGAATTGGAAGGTGTTGCGACGTTCAAATAAGTCAAAAATATGGAAAACCTTCCTTTCCTTCGTAGTAACACCGACTGGGTTCACGGCCACGGGTTCCCCTTCCTGCAAAATACAATTTTATTATGTAACAATATCATGCGCACACAATTACATGGGAGTGTCTTGAGTGTAAAGTAATAGCTTACTTTATTATATGCGAGTACGATTTCATCCTTGCAAAAATCCCTTTGGTACGGTGTCTCCGTCGGTGTAATAAGCTAACCCCTGTTGTACAACCGAAGGTCTCTTGGGAGGACACCGACTCTCTTAGCGTGGTGTAGAAATACGGAGTTGAAGGTTTGATCAACAGGAACTTGGTACGTGAGGCCTACATCATCCACTTCGCCACCTTTGATAAGCAACTCACACATTGTGAGTAGTGGTAATCCAACCAATACAAAGCTATCATTGGTCTAGTCGGTGCCGGCGGAGGCTGAAGAAGATGAAGACATTATGAGTTCGTGATGCTAGAGCTTTGATCTTATGTTTTTTTGATACAATTGATTGTTTAAGTGCCTTCTAGTAATGTAAGTGCCTTCTAGTAATGTGCAAATAAATTGAAACTTTTAGATAGCATTTATTCTTTGCCAACTAAAAAGTAGTATGTGGTTTACCTTTTATTAAATTCACAAAATGACATTATATAAATTACACGTAAAATAGTATCTTGGGGATTGATGTTGTTTATATTTTCACAAAATTAACTTGATTTGACAAGTTACTACTATATTTATTAAACAAACTAACTAAAGAGATATTGTATACATATTAGTAACATAAAGCATTCAATATGGATATCAACACCATCTTTTTCATAGTTAGACAAAAATACTGTTATGTAAATCGTAAGTACCGCATATAAGTTTCCAAACATAGTTGACTAACACAAACCTTATTTTATTTGATGTATATACTTCATATGCAAATATCCATGTACTAACATGCAGTTGATTCAAATACTTATCCATGTATTTATTTCAAGTAGATACTTCATATGCACATATCCATGTATTTGATGTATATTCATAAGCATTTTAGCAGTATATGTTCATATATAATAGTACTCCTCAAAGCTTATTTTCAAAGTATACAATTAATATAACAGTATTAAAATATTTATACTTGTGATGTTTTGTATAAGTTAAATAAATGTTATGAAATATTTGGTGACATATACTTAATAACAAATTTTATAAATAAGTAAGTCGTTTATTAATAGTGTATAACAGTATATTATCAAATATGACTGTAATATATTTAAAATGTTATTTGATAGACTTCCCCACGTGTACACCCTATGTAATGTAAGGTATGTGAACTTTATTCCCTCTATTATTAGATTACTAGATTCTACATGTTTAGTGTAACAATATTGAAATTTATAAAGACATAGAATCTATGAATAAAGACATAGAAATTTATAAAATAAAATATTATTATTTTGTCCCTATTGAATCCTGTGTAATCATTTGCACGTAGTAGTATATATTCATAGAGGTATAACTAAGTCCTCAACCTTAACCAAGCAAGTAGTCATCCAACAATGGCTACCAACCTAATCGACCTAATTCCCGATGGTTACTTCATCGTCCCTACACAACATCACTCTGAATTCTGGGAACCTCCTTCCTGGACCATACCAGAACTGGATTTCAATTCATACAAGTACTTCATGCAGAAAGACGACGGTATTTTGGTAGAAGTTAAGGATGAGGTTGTGAGGGAACTTTTTGTCCGACCTAGCAATGCATGGGACAAGAATTTGTTGTCCATGGTTATGGTTGGTGAATATGGTGGGGATCCTAAACCTATTCACCTTCCGAACTATGTTGACGTCATTGGTAAAATGAATTTGCAAGACGTGATTTGGAGGTTAACTCGTTGCTGCCTTTATTTCAGAAGCGACTGTGCATCTGAAATTGTTCTTTCGTTTCTTGAAGATATAATTGACCCTACTCCAGAATTGCTGTTCGAAGGTCCAGTATATCCACTGAAGCTGCAAAATGTGGACACCATAATGGGGTGCTTCACTGACGGCCTCTAGATATTTTACACGGATGTCACGTTTTCCTCCATATTTTTTATAATAAGGAGGTCAAGCTTGAAAGAGGATCCATTTTGGCGGTACCAAAAAATAGGCCTTCTACCAGATTTCCAGCGTGGGGCCCCGACTTTCGTATTGGGCTTTTCCATTATTATATGGAATTGTCGGGGTGTCACTCGTCCTCGTTTCAAGAGAATTTTGGTAAGCTATTGGCAATTCACAACCCAATTCTTTTTATTTTAACGGAATGTAGGATTTCTCTTAAAGGTATGGCAAACCTCAAAGATTTTGGCGGTTCACAAATGGATTGGGAACTTGATTCAACTATCGGTTTAAATGGAGGATCTTTTGTCCTTTGGGACAAAACTAGGGCTACCACCGGCAATATATCAGTCTGTACAACAACATATCCCATTCGAATTGACGGGACACTAATGGTACTTTTAAAATGTTAATTACTTTTTACTTTTGTAGTGACTTAAAGCCTATCATGGTATTTTTATAATGTTTATTAGGGACACTAGTTTCTCAACTTACACATATTTGTTTGCAGCCACTGCCCCCGGTTGTGGACGTGGAGGAAGATGACTTTGATTTTGAGGACTCTGGTGGCCCGTGTATAAGTCTGGCTCATGATTGATATGGTGTACTATAATCCCATGTGTTGTTAGATATAGTTCTGTTTTATGTAGTGCTTCAATTTCAATAATTTGTTCTGTATGGCCCGGTTGTAACTTTGTACGAAATGCTTTTGATTTATAATAATTATGGTGGTGTTTGTTAACTTTCCACTACTCATTCATAATAGCAGTTCAATTGAGATGGAACAATAGTCATACAATACTACAGAATACAATAGAAGAAATCACATTAACACATAACCCGCGAAACGTATTTAAACTTGTGGACTTTTGTTAACTTCATGGTTTTCTTGCTTCTGCTTTTTCGCATTTTCCATTAACTCTCCGATCTTCATCCCGGCCATCATTTGCAACATTAACTTCTTGTGTTGGACTTTTGGAAACTCCTCTTTTCGGACCTGGTAACAAAAACAAAGTAAACATCGTAAATATATAAGCAGTAAAAGTAATAAAATATGAGAACACAGAGTTCATAGTTTACCAAGGGCATTTGGTTTTGGTGCTAATGATCTGCCATGTTTGCTTGACCTTAGAACTTCCCAAAACCATGGCTTTTATATACACATGGATTTTATGTACACATGGCTTTTAAAATAAAAAATAACAATATGAAATAGTATATAATATCATATAAATAGATTAAAACGGTACATATATTAAATATAAATAGCACATGACACAGTTTAACTGACACTGTATATATATATTATAATAGTTTGTAGAAAATATATCTCAATACTCAAAGATATTATAACCGTATCTAAGTTATATTTAACAGTAGTAAGTTTTAAGTAAATTACTTAGTCATGTCCTATCTAACATGTCCTATCGAAATAATTTCACCGTCCTTATTGTTATAGTATTGTATATAAATATAACGGTATATAATACATTAATAACAGTATGTGAGGAACAACACAGAGTGTTGTACTTGTAATTTGGTGCTTAGTGACAACCTTTTAAGATGGCCCTTTATAACTTGTAGTGTTGAATTAAAATGTTAACAGTGCTTATATAGAGTATAACTGTTTATACGACAAAATTAGCAGCAAATTTTTGTCCTTTTTGCCTTATACTACTTTTCAGAGCAATCAAATCGTACCTCAATGTTACAAATCAAAACTCCATAAAACTCCTAAAACACGAATAGATATCACCAAATTTCGAATTAAAACCAAAATATGAATAAAAAATGTATCACCAAATGTGAACGAATAGATTTCACATTGAATGGAGGCATATGTGTAGGGGAAGTAACTGAGCTATACGGGGAAAGTGGAGTTGGAAAGACACAAATATGCTTGCAACTACTACTTACGTGCTTGTTGGATCCAAGTGATGGTGGGTTGTATGGATCTTCCATTTATATTCAAGCAAGTCCTATGTTCCCGGCCAACAGATTTCAACAGTTAAGTACACATTTGGTTGAAAATAAGGTGGTTGATGTGCCCCCACTAAATCTAGTGCATGTGAAAAAAATAGATGATCTCGGATAATTATTTTTGGTGCTGAACCAAGTGGAGCAAATGGTGTTGCATTCTCATGAAGGTTGTAAACATACGAGAGTTGTCGTACTTGATTCAAGAGCACTGAAACACAGTTACAAGGCCGTAGATGCGCATTCCGCATAACAAATAAGGATTAGAGGCAGATTAAATTTGCTTGTGTTTGTTCAAAATAAAGTAAAATTAATTTGTGTTTAAGGTTTTAGTTACTAGTACTGTAGGTACAGTTATAATGTACACCTTTACCGTTAAAGTAAATTAGAATACAATTATTATGTGACGAAGTACAATATATTATGTACTATTATTGAGATAAATTAATAAATTAATATTAATTTACCACTAGTACTTACCGCTATTACTGTATCGACCGCTATTACTGAATTAACATACTGTTGTTACTCTACATATATTGTTAAAATTATATATATACTGTTATCTTAATATAACGAATTGTTAAAATTACATATATATTGATGCTGTATATATAACTTGCCCATTCCATCCCCTTCCATTTCATTTCCTGATTTTCCTGACATTTCAAAATAATGGCAACATCATCTTCCTCCACTTCTGCTCTGTTGATGTTATTGTCAATGATCCAGCCCTTTGACCCCACATGCTACGATTTTTTGTCGCCACCATTTATACGACGCCGCGACCAAGAGCCGCATGATGATGTGGATACCTTGAAGGAGGTCATTAAAAACGGACCTCCACTTATCTGCAGTACGTTGGCGTATGTTACTCTAAAACGACGCAACCGTTCTTTGATGTTTTCGCATCAACTTGCAACGCTTGGCCGTGGCTATTTTGCGCTTAAAGGTATGCAATTTCATCCCTATTTTCCGTATCTATTCCCTTTCAAGTTAACAAAGCCCCTGGAATTCCGCAAAGAAGCCTATTGCTTCATGTACTACTGTCTCGATTTGTATAAGATTTGTTTTTCGGTCAACCTAGGGGAGTTGCGTCGCTATTTATGGCTATGTACAAATTCGGAGTTTAGGTACTGGTACTTAATCAGATTCTTCTATATGTTTTCGAGTGTTGGTAGATTAACTGACATTGTTGAAGAACTAATTAACACCCATGGGGCAGAGTCTTGGGCATTGCTGGTAGTTGGAAGGGAGTTCACTACAGATTTAGTTACTGGGACTAGGGACGAGATTGTTTCATTAGAATGGATTAAATTTGGCCCGGTCGACTTTGCTGTTGTTTACCAGGATAACCAAACTGAATGTAACAAGTTCATGGCCACCATGTGTACTATGAATGGTGTTAATATCGCAGACCACCCAGAATTAATCAACTGTCCACCATATAGTGAACAGGGCTTTCCACTTGTGTATAAGGATAATATGGCCAATGCTATTTTGACCTACGCCGAGAAGATTGCAGACACTTTGCCAAGGGGTTCATCAGGTTCAGATTACGAGGTTGGTGATTCAAGCGAAGATGATGATGAGTGGTAGTAGATGTTTTAATTCCAGCTAGTGATGTTTAAGTTGATGGTACTATTAGTATGTAGTTATGGTACTTAGTTATGAATATTTAATTATGATTATTATGGTAATGCTTACATAGTATACTGTTATTAATATCTAAGCATATCTTGAGTTGTCAACTCAAACTAAAAGCTGTCAAGTCAACTTTTAAAAAGCAACTTAAAAGTTGTCGTCTATGTCGCAAATACACTGCAAAATGTTAATATAATACCGCCAATGTACCGCTAATGGTTGCTTATATACCGCTAATGGTTGCTTATATACCGCTAATGTAAGCACGTACATATATTGAGTTGTCAAGTCAAAACTAAAGCTGCTTATAACTTGTATTAAAAAGTGTCATATAATATAATATATATATACTGCGAAAAATAAGTTATATACTGGTAATACTTATTTATATACTGTTATTTTATAAAGCTACATTTATACACGACTCACATCCCTAGGTTTAGGAATATGAATAGGAGTAATTGATAGATGTGAACAAAGATACAGTTATATTGTTTTAGTTATTTTGATATCAAATCCGAAATTATACATTTTTATACAGTTAAATTTAATTTTATACATGTATACTTTACTTTCCACATACAATCAAATATAGTCATACAAGTAATAAGTATCGTTATATTTATAAACAACCAGTTTTTATAGGTAAACATACAATTATTGTAATCGCTTAAAGTATAGTATATGACATTTTGTCTCAATATCCTCCACCCCCCGCTTAATTTTTTACATTTTCGCGTCATACAACATTTGTTTTGAATCTAAACTGCACATATAAGTACATAAAATCCACATACTAACAACAAGCCACTTACTCACCATGAAGGAAATCATCACGAGCTCGGTGATGATGGAAACACACAAAATCAAAAGGAGAAGGCCACTCCCTACAACCTTTGAATCCCCAAACAAGAAACCTAAGTCAATAGCCACCTTATTGTGTCCAAGCTCTTCCAACAAAATTGCCAAAATTAAATTCCTTCGGAAAAGGGAGCTATTAGATTTCATCCTTAAGCCGGAGACCCCGGAACACACTTCCACCAACATTGTTCAAGTTTCCAACAACGGTCGAATATCACCTTTCCACATACCTGATTTAAGTGATCTTTCATTACTACCAAAGCCAATAAAGGTGTACTTCGAGTGGCTAATTGAGAATGCAACACTGGGTAACTTGTTTACAACATTAGATGAGGTGCTATCTTTAACAAGTCATATGCCTACATTCATTAAAAGAAGCACCATTATCGGCGGTGACTATTCAACTTCAATGCACAGTTCTTTAGATGAACTGAGGTTGGTGGTGACTGATCAACATAAAAAAAACCACCCAAGTAGCTTTGAAGTCAAGCAATGGCACTTCAGATAGAAGGGATGGACGTGTGTTAAGTGTTAAGTTGGTGGAGGAGGTGGGATCAAGTTCAAGGATGATGAATGATGTAGCTATTGGATCCTATAATATACTAATATGGAATTGTAAAGGATTATCTCACAAGGATTTCCCAAGTCGAGCTTCACAATTAATTGATCTACTAAACCCAAACATCTTTGTTATTGTGGAGTCATTGGTCTCTAATGTCATAGCCCGTTGGGTGTTGATGGAATTGAAGCCGTACTCGTTATATCTAGATGAACCACAAGGAGTTTGTGGAGGCATTGCAGTACTCACCTTCAATACTCAATCCTCAATTAGGAATGTTATCACTTCAACAAATGAGTTCAATGGATTGGTCTTAATTAAGTAATTAATAATATGGAGTAACTTTAGTGGTTTAATATTTTGGGCGGCCTTGTAATGTTATTATTATGTGTTGTTTGTCTTTGTAATTAATTTATTGTTATGTGTTGTTATGTTCAATGTTTTTTTTATCTATTTGAACAAATTAACAAATTGTATGGGCTGCCTCCATAATTTATCTACTCAAATTAGTTGTACTAATATCAAATTACTAGGATAATATAGTAATAATTTATCCACATTGAGTCCAATAACAAGAGAGCTCAACTGAACCTATACCACAAAATATGGCGATCTAAGATTTAGGCGATTTACGATTAAGTACCATATACTACTAATACACCCAAATATACCAAAACAAGCCTCCAAAATTTACATTTTAGGTGACATTTCCACCAAACCAAAATGTGCAGGGCCAATTAACAAAACACAACAGGCCTGCACACAAATATAACCCAAGTTCAACACTACATACAAAATGTATCCAAAACAGCCACGTCCTCATACGACAGCGTCCCCCATCATTTGCGCACTACAGCCACCACAGCATCTCGAGCATCATTGAACTTACACATTAAGTCCTCATACAACAGCCACGATCACTCAACGTTAATATCTGGATCCTAAGTAAACCCAAAAACAATACACAAACTTAGGCAAAATGAAGCCAAGAAAACACAATGAAGCATGGATGAAGTGGATGAAATTCACTCACCAATCTCAAACTGGTCAATAGTCTCTCAGCATTCCGCTTTATTGCAGCAAGCATATGCACTCCACAACTGTGCCTGGTTGGTAACATGACATGGATATATTAGCGAATTTTGTACAAGTCTGTCAAAAAAAAAGATAACAATAAGGAGACAACACATACAAGTCTCCTTGTTGATCCATTGTAAGCGAGGTCTTAGTCCAATTTCTGACAGTTCCGAAGGCCATTCTTCATCAAGCAACTGGAACACCAAATCCATGGCATATGCCTACCACACACATTCAGAAACACAGTTCATATAACACACCAAATTTATTCATATAACACATTAGTCACACAAAGATTACCAATTTCTGAACGTTAATGGAGTGGAGATCTGCAGCCGTAGACGTCTCGATGGAGTCCATCACTAAAATCTCTTCCCGATTTAGTGAAAAGGCCACACTCCACCAATGATTCAACAAGACTATAGGCACAAAGACCTACAACAAACTTTTAATGTGATTATCCCTGCATAATAGCATAATCTAGAATAATAGTATGCATCAACTCTATTATTTCTTTTCATATTTGATTGGATTTATTATGGTTGCAAAAAGATAAGATTGAATTGTAATGTACAATAACACCGTTTAGAACAGCTTCATTCATATATTTCTCAAATTCCTCCCATTTTTTGCTTAATTTTGCACAACACTGTTTAGAACAGCACATAAATCTCTCCCCATTTTTTCTAGCATGTAAATACTTGTAAGATATAGATTAACAAGGACGTCTCAAAACAGTAAAACTGAGCTAACTCACAAATAACTTACCACGTTAATGCGGTTTGGAGATAAGCCTAAAATTTGCCGAGTTTACACCCTTGTGGTCCTGTCCAACTCCTCTGGGGACTTCATGTTTAACACACAATTCTTGCAACACGAACAAAAAAACTTTCAAAACAAAGTAAAATAAACATTTTGGTAAAGCAAAAAAAATAATATTTCACGTACTGCGAATGCGGGGTCCAACATGAATCATCGACTACGGCCTTCAAATCGATGAGCCCAAACCTTTTCATACATTTTAGCAGCAACCCTTATGTACTACGCATATCATGATAAAATCGTATCAACATAAAAAATGAAACAACTAACTTTCATGTTTAAAACTAAGCCTAGCATCACAGCTTAACTTTTATTACCTGGTCAACAACCTGCCCCCTAGACAAAGCTATACCAGCACAAAGACTAAGCCTAGCTATATGGCCATCACAGCTTAGCATCACCGGTTCATCTTCACTACAAAATAGAAGACTGTTTGTTACCACAAACCAGCAGCTGTTAACTAAATCAAATCATAGTGTATACTGTATAGAATGCATACATGTCAATAATGTGCTTCCTCCTTGGTGAAAAGTTGTTTTTCAGTCTAACATAATCAAAAATTGCATGCCGGTATCGCCGATTCTTCCTAGGCCGCCAGGTCATTACATACCCTTGTACTAATCGGCTCGGTGTTGCCGTTGTTTTCCGTTTTCGACGACTTCGCTCACCATGTTCAACCAATGCTGCCCCCACACAGTCATCACTCAATTCTTCCTCTGAACTGAAACTAACCTCTTCATCGATTCTTTCCGGTCTCTGTGGTCCTCTGACTACTCTGTTCTCCTCCCTCTCCTTGTTCAGTCTATCATATTCTTCTTTCTCTTTATCAAGCCTATCCAATGCCTCTTGCTCTTTCTCCGACCTCTCCCATTCCTCCCTTTCCACCCTCTCTTTCGCCTCCAAGGCCACCCTTTCCCTTTCTAACCTCTCTTTCGCCTCCACCAGCCTTTCCCTTTCCTCCTTTTCCATCCTCTGCTCCTCCTCCAGCCTCTCCCTTTCCTTCCTTTCCAACCTCTGTTCCTCCTCCACCCTCTCCCTTTCCTCCCTGGCCACCCTCTCTACTTCTTGTAATATGAGCCTCTCTTTCTCCTCCTTATCCTGCCTCTCCTTCTCATACCTCTATTGTCTCTCCTCTCTCTCTTGTCTCTCGTTCTCCTCTTTTTCCTCTCTGACCTTCTGCAACTCCTTCTCCTCTCTGTCCCATCTATCCTTCTCCTTTCTCTCTTGATCCTCTCTGTCATTTCTCTCCTTCTCCTCTCTGTCATTTCTCTTCTTCTCCTCTGTCACCTGTCTCTCCTTCAGCTCTCTCTCCTGTCTCTCTCTATCCTCTGTCTCTTGTCTCTCCTTCTCTTGTATCTCCCCCTCAATCCTCTCTTGTCTCTCCCTCTCAATCTCCTGTCTCTCAATCTCCTGTATCTCCCTCCTTTGGGAGTCCTCCCATTCATTGTTCAAACTAGGTGTTGAGCACATTAACCCAGTTGCTATATAGTCACTGACACAAATGTTATTCCCATTCCCATTTATGTCATTCCCAATCTCCTCTGGCACGTCATGCACACCAAAACCAGAACAAGAACCTTTTAGAAAATATGCAAATGAAAAAACAGTTAAAGTCAGTTTGCATACTATACAACTTTACTATCAAAAAAAATTTAGTACTATAACATTTGCAAATGATATATATATCATAAAAGCTGGGGACAACTTATATGATATATATATATATATATATATATATATATATATATATATATATATATATATATATATATATATATCATATAAGTTGAGAAACTAGTATGAATACCTGAAGCCTTATTCCATCCAAAATAACCGCGTCCATCCTTTGGACGCTTTTTCACTCCTCGAGTGGATATACATCCTCCATCTACATCTACATCTACATCCTCCTCTTCTACATCAACAACTTGCATCAACACTTCAGCAATCTGTTTTCAAAATTAAATACATTTTTCAAATTACATTATTGCATTTAGACTTAACAATCAATACCCAGACCACATAATACCATTTAGACTAAGCTCACCTCTACAGCCATAGCACTTCTTTTCACAGGCATACGGTCTAATGCAGCCCTTTCATGTGGCCTTCCATAAGACGCATTCACACACTACACAAATTACAAAACATCAACACAATAAATAAACACCATAATTAAACAATTAAATCAAAAGTTTAGGGGAACTTTATTTTACTTACACCCAATTTCCCAAAGTCACCACCGCTTATGCGATCAGCCTTCTTTGCCTTGTTAATTTCAACTTCTGTCCAGGCCTTTAACCGAGGAAAGACCCCCCATTTGACAGGTGGCCTTCTCAAACGATCAACATACATTATCTACACCAAAAACCAACACATATACATTATATACAAGGTTTAATTAGTTCACTAAAACCAACATAATTGTGCATATGATAAAACTAACCGCAAGAAAAATTGTGCATCCTCCATAACCCTTTGAAAACCCCGAGGGATAGAACCTCCTTGCAAAGCTTGAAACTGAATACATAAGTTTTTCAAGCACTAAGGAACACCAGTCATAAGACTCAGGGTCCACTGCTGCAATTGCTGCTGGGAGTAACTTAGGACAGAGCCTATACGAGGTAGTAGGATACAGAATATCCACAAGGGCTAGCAGCAAGAAAGCAACCCTAAACTCAAACACATCTTGAAGTGGAGCTTCTATGCCTGTACCAGGTTTTTCCTCGATATCCCTTTCACATTGGTAGGGGAAGTTGTACTGAATCGCGCAAGTACACCGGCAAGAAAATGCTTTGAATCTTCATCAACAGCTTCCTTTGGAACCGGCAAATGACCCTTTGGAATCCCTAGAACCCAATGGACTTGAATGGGGTCGAATGTAAACTCTAGCCCATCAGGAGTTACCAAGCTGTATGATGGTACATCAACCCTCGTAGCAAGCCAATAACACAACTCCCTAGGAAGTTGTCTGTCCACTAAACCAAACAGGCCAGAAAATCCCATCTCCTGAACGATCTTCCTCTTCTTTTCACAAAAATCATTTAGAATCATGCCAAAATCCTCTACCCGACAATTTATGTTTTGAGGCTGCATACAAAAATAGACTTATCGATAGACATATAAACACACACATAAGAAAGCAAACTGTTTATTGTAACACACACACTTACCCTTTTGAGCTCCTCCTTCATTCTTTGAATGACTTTACCATTTTCCTTCATCTTTCCTCCTTCACTAAGTTTATTGTCCTACATAAAACACCAAAATAAATTACCACCTACCTACCTGTGTCCAAAACAATAGCAAGACATGTGTTGACTACAATTACAAGCTCACCCGGTACACAGCATCATTAATTTTCTTGCAAACCTGAAAATCAAAACAACAAAATCAAACCATTTCACTCACCACCATCCAAACTATTTAATCAGTGACCTAATGTGTGATTATGTGTGATTATTACCTTTTGCTTTGTACCAACAGATTCAAAATCATCATCAGTGATTATTTCTTCTACTACATCCTTCAAAATCAACACAAATACACCACTTAATCAATTACCTACTATCTACATCCCACTGGCAGATAATCCACAACAAATTTAAGTAAGCCAATAACACAACTAATTATCAACTAACTACCAATTCTATTTCCACCCTGAACAAAACAAAGACCAACAGTATATATATATATATATATATATATATATATATATATATATATATATATATATATATATATAAAACCTTAAACACTTAAAACTCAAGTACTCATTTCCACATCACAACTAACTATCAACTACCTCACCTATTCTTACACTATTTCCACACCAGCAGCACCATCAACCCTAAACCAATTTAAACACTCTATCCACTTCAACCAAATGACACTTTATTATCCTAAACACACCATCATTATATTACAAATTACAGGAATAATGCCAATTAACCATCACTAACCTACTCATCAACACATACTTATTCAAAGTTAACTACTTTGAGACAAATGGACATGGTTAACTACTTGAGACAAATGAACATTAACTAACAATTTCGATTTTTCAAAGTTAACTACTTAAATCCCTAATTATTCAAACACCATTGTAAAAATACAATTCATATAATGGAAATCATAATCCCTAACTACTTAAATTGTTAAAATTTCTTGAAATTACTTACCTTTTCGACTCTACCGCGAGAACGTCCTGCTATTCGACCACCGTTTCGACCACCCCTTCCACCGCCCCGTCTGCCGCCACCTGCAACAATTAACCATAGATTTGCTAACATAAAACCCGGTTACTAACATAATCCTTTATAAATAACTAAATTCGTTTACCTGCCATGCTCAAGCCACTGTTGCGAGGTGTAGCGAGAACCGACAACAAAAATACCTTCTACAACAACGAAGAACTTAGCCCAGATCTCTTCCACACCAAAATAACACAACACCTCAACACTTTTGCTAAACGGCACAAACCCAGCCTAAATTCGACGAATTTCGGGCCGTTTTTCGATGAAGATTCGCTTTGTTTATGGCTAAATTAGGGTTTGGAATTCCGATGAAGTTTCTCGGTGAGGATCCGTTTTACAGAGAGAAAGGGAAGGGCTGTAAATTCTAGAGAGAGAAAACAAAAGATTTTTACAGTGGTGTAGGCGTTGTTCGAAGTGCGCCTACTTTAAAGCATGTTGTGAATATGCTTGATACTCATAGGAAGTGGGAATTGACATATACGATAAGGGACAAGGAAATTAGGGAGCCGCCAACAAGTTTTTAAGGAACTTGTAAACCGTTCACAGATCATAAAAGGCAACCACGAATAAAGGGACAACAATTGACCCGTGAAGGTTACACCCCATTCATAATCCATGAGTACTAACTCCATATGGTTCGGAACCACGAAAGGAGGATCGAGGATGATGGTACAAAGTGAGTCATGGAGTCACATTCGCCCGTATTGGCCTCTACTCGATTCTTATAGTGAAAAGTGATTCCTGCGATCTCAAAGGAATACAAACAAAATATTTAATTCGCTCCAAACTATTATTAGGCTAAATTGGTTGAATATTAATGCAACACATAATCCTAAAATATTTGTGATCACTTGAATTAATAACAAGATTAAAAAGGAACCTAAATCGGTCGTCCAAATTATTTTATTAGGCGTGATTTTCAATTACATATTCCCTTTAACATGCAATATGGTGATCAGAAATAATAATAGAACAAACATTAATATTGGAAGCAATTTAACAATAATGGCGTTAGTCAAATCGAATATAAAATAACCTAATCATGATACTAGCAATATTAAAATAAAATAAGAGTAGCTAAATTAATTAATTACTCACATTCCGCGCGTTCCTTTAAATTGCTACATCATGAATAAACTGTTAGTAACTTCAATAAATAATAAATCAAATGGAAATTAAATTAAATAAATGTAGATTTGAATTGGTCCAAACCCTCAGTTATTTATACCTTTCACGCCTTGGTTTAAGGATGGAACCTCGGGTTAAGTATGGACTCCTTGGAGTGCTTAAGGGAAGAATGGTGTAGTTAGGAATATAGGTTTAAGGCTTAAAATATGGGAGAGAGAAAATAGAATGATTTTTGGTGTAAAAGAGAGGAAGAGAGAATGATTTTTGTGCCCCGAACTGCAGAAAGGAAGGTCTTATTTATAGAGAAAATGAGCAGGGGGAACACACGGAACCCTAAAAAGATAAAAACCCTAAAAATTAACACCGCGACACGGCAGAGAACACCGTGACACGGTGCCAGGCACCGTCAAACGGGGAAAAGTCCCGTGACGCGGGGAAAATTGGAGCGACGCGGGACATATTTGACCTACGAGAAGTGAAAACCCGTGAAGGGTTTACGCGGAAAAGACACGAGAAAATCCCGTGACACGGTGCCCAGTCAGTGACACGGAGCTGTTCCGTGTAATTTCCGCCCAATTTTTTTTTACCGTGACACGGTGTACTGTACCGTGCCACGGTAAAAAAAAGTGGGCGGAAATTACACGGAACAGCCCCGTGTCACTGACTGGGCACCGTGACACGGGAAATTGTACCGTGACGCGGTGCAAAATCCCGTGACACGGTGGATTAAAAACATGGAAAAACGCACCGTGACACATTGTAAATTACTGTGTCATGGCACCGTGCCACGTCAACAGGCACCGTGACACGGTGCTTTAACACCGTGCGCGGTAATTCCAGTTTTTTACCCGTTTTTAAAATCATCATAACATTTGATCTGTAACTCGGAATAAGGCATATAATATATCATTGGAAAGCTTATCAAGTCTATTTTCCAACCCAGTTATAATTAGGTCAAAATAATTTGTATAGTTTAAGATATGGATGTTTTAGTGGAAAGGTGTCGGTTTTGGGCCGAGTTTAG
This sequence comes from Chenopodium album, assembly GCF_948465745.1. Lineage (NCBI taxonomy): Eukaryota > Viridiplantae > Streptophyta > Magnoliopsida > Caryophyllales > Amaranthaceae > Chenopodium > Chenopodium album. Next base: position 44,991,174 of record NC_137848.1, read on the forward strand.
TGTTTTGCTCATATCTTTTTCGTTATAGCTCGGAATTGGGCTTATGATATATGGTTGGAAATATTATGTCAAGGCATATCCAACAAAATAATAATTGGATCAAAATTATAAGACCAAAAAATCAGTTTCTCTCGGTTTTGCGATGTGGACACGAAAAGTGGATAACAAGTTATGGTTTAGGGAAATGAGCTAGGAAATGGATTGGTTTATGAAATATATTGGATAGAACATGGATTTAAGCACTCCAAAGATTAAATACTCAACCCGACCAATAATGGCGGTGAAAGGTGTTCATCATCGGGTTTGGTTTTGGGAGACATTTTTAGGTGTCTACAAGTGGCAGTAACAACCAAAACTTACCGCAGTAGTTACTGTCCTCTTTTTAAGGCGAATTTACGGATTTGCCCCTGGTATTGGACAGACGTGTCCATACCTGGTAGCGGTCCATCATGGCTCCTCCCTCTTTCCCTTCATATTTCCCCAACTCGTCCCTTTAAGTTTGCTCCATACTATTTTTAGTTATATGAACCCCATCTTGTCTCATAACTAGAGCTGGTTATTGGTTAGGGTAGCCCAATGATAATTAGGTCAAGGCCAAGCTTAAAGAGCTTTTAATGGACAGGGCTTTTAAGGGATAGGACCCTTATTGGGGGCACGATCAATATAGGGCCAAAATGTTTTTCCAATTTAATTGAGAAAGAAAACACAAACTATTGGGTGCGGGCCAACAGTTCGTGCAGCAACTCATATTCTCCTAACTTCCCCCAATTCAATCAAATTCAACTCCATTCATCAAATTCAACTTAATCAACTCAAATTCAACTCAATCCAATTCAAATTCCACATTACTCAAAACCAAACCATTTTTTTTTTAAATAGAGAAAATTAGTACTTGATAGAGACAAGGATGACAACAGAGGAGATGAAGAATAAATTCTCCGGTGACGGCAAGCGTGCTCTGGTGGTGCAATTCACTTGTGGTAGGTGCGGTGGTGGGTTCACTGATTGTGGGTACGGTGGTTGGTTCGCTGATTGTGGGTACAGTGTTGGGTTATCGGTGAACGGTGTTTGGCGACGACTTGCAGCTGATGGGTTCGATGGTGGTGGGTGGCTAGGTGTGGTTGGTGGATGTGGTGGGTTGGTGGGTGAGGTGGAGGAGGAAATCAGGGGAAGCGAGGAACTAATTGAAGGAGGAGTGAAGGGATTTGTCACGATTTGTGAGGAATTTAGGTTCCTCCATTTTCTCGTGAAAGGGAAAAACATGAAGGGGGGAAAGAGGCGAGAGGAGAGAGGAGAGAGAATGAAATGTTAGGCTTATATAATGAAATATTAGGCTTATATATTTTGGGTGTTGTCTTATACATTTTGGGTTGTTGGCTTATACATTGTTCATATTAGTCATTCAAATGAACATTTCAGCCAATTGATATCTGATATCAATCAACATCAGGAACATATCAGACATAAATAAAAAAAAGTATAAGCCAACAAGAGGAATATATCAGCCAACAAAAGATACATATTAGCCAACAAGAGGAGTATATCAGCCAACAAAAGGTATTTATCAGACAACAGAAGAAACATATCAGCCAACAAATGAAGCGTATCATCCAACAAATGAAGCGTATCAATCAACAAAAGCAATAGGTAAGCCAACAAAATAAACATATCAGCTAACAAAATGAAACATATAAGCCACCAATTGAAATATACATATCAGTTCACAATATAAATATATCAGCCAACTGAAGAAACACATAAGCCAAATTATGTTTGATATCAGCCAAGAGAAAGAAAAAAAAAAGAACATATCAGTCAATAAAAGGAATATATTAGCCAACCCAAAAACCATATCGGCCAACAAATGAAATATATCAGGCAACACATAAAATATATAAGCCAACGAGTAAAATATATTAGCCAAACCTCCCATACCAAATAGTTCGTGCGTCCGTATGCACGCAATACCTTCTCTAAAAAAATGGATAATGTAATTTTACATAATTAAAGTTGTATTCATACATATATTTAATAATGGTTTTATCCAATATTTATTTTAATTGATATTTTGTAGGCTCATTTATCGACCTACTTTTGACCAGCGACCCGCATTGACCCTATAAAATATGACCTTATTTGACATGTCCCGTAATCGACCCTGACTCGACCCGCCCAATAACCAAGTCTACTCACAACTATTACATTTACATCACCATATTTTTCTCTCATCAACTTTATTAGCCAAAAAAATAAAAAAGTAAATTCACCTTAATGGGCCTATGGGGCCAATAAGTAAGGGCCGACGGGATTAATAGAAATAAACAATACTCATACATTGATTTATAATTAGGCCCATAACATATACTCGATAACATTTTTACCAATGTTTGATATGTGTAATAGTCCATCAATCCGTATTATAATCTCCTCCTTGTGTACTTTTTTAAACAAAGATAGATAAAGTGAGTTAAGCATAAAAGAAGTGTAATACCCCGCATTTTTTAAACGTATTTTCTAATTAAGTATTCTCTTAAAAAGGGTATTTTAGTAATTTATTTTACTATTTGAATTTTGGAGCCAAAATGATATTTGAATTTTGGCGCCAAAAGTATTTTAAAACTCAATTATTATTTTTGGATTTTGGATAAGATTTATTATCCATTTATTTTATTTTAAAAATCGGATTATTTATATATATTTCGGATATTTTAATTAAACAAAATTATATTTTATTATTTATTTAAAAGGGCCGAAAATTCCTACATTATTAACTATGATTTTCGGATTTTCTATGTGTAGAAAATCTGATTTTCTTAGTTATTTTATTTAGTGAATAATTGGAATTTTATTAATTAATTATTTTATACAATAAATATTATTTACACAATTATTTTTAATTCCTTAAAACTAGCAAATTAATTCCCTAAATATCTAAAGCCACCATGATGGATTTTTGGGTGACTTATTTTGGTAAATTATATTTTTAATTATCTCCTCAAAATATCTTATTTTCCTTAATTCTATTTCTCCATCTTTTTAATATCTAATCATCATATTTTCTTGCCATTCATTCTTCTTAATTATTCCCCGAGTAATTCCAATGTCCTTATTATTTTTCATGACATACATACCTTCCATATTCAAGTATACACAATCACCTTAATATCCAAACTTTCCTTAATTCTTTTATTCACTTCTCCAAGTAATTTCCTTAATTCTTTTTACCATAATTCTTCCCACATTCTCTTGCCATAATTCTTGCATGAGCTAGCCTATAAATACCCCTTCATACCTCTCATATTCTTCACACTAAAAACCCAATTCTCTTCTTCTCTCTTATTCTTCTTTTCCCTAAACCTTTTCATACTTTACTTCTCTTTTCATATAAATATTATCCCGTATACCTTTGAAGCCAGTTTTCGGGCACTTATGATCAGTTTTTGAGGTATTGATGTTCACAAAAGATTGTTCCTCTCGAAAAATCCTTGAGGTTAGGCTCAAGAATCACCCAATTCGGAGTTATATTGAATGAGTTATGACCTCTACAAGTTCTGCCTATTCTTTCCAATGAAAATTTAATTCTCTTTAATCCTATTCTTTTATTTTCTTCATGGTTAGTTTTCTAAAATACAAATACCTATTTCAAAGCTATAATTTTATATTAAAGTATTATTTTAAAAGAGTTTTATAGTCCATGCACATTAGATTTGAGTTTATGTTGTGATAACCTTATGGTTATGTTATTTGCAAGGTGTATTCGTGATTGAACTTTGAAAGTGCGAAGTATTGATTGATATTCGGAATCAAGGTTCTTGAGGTTCTTTTTGTGTGGTTTTTCTAGCAAGGATTAAGGTACGTTTAGGTGGCTAGATACCTTTAAAAGTGATCAGTTTGAATAACATGTTTTACATGATTTGATTGGTGATTGAATTAAATTGATTTGAATTATGATTTTGAAATAAATTATGTTTGAAGGTATTGATTTTAATAAAAGTATTTTGAATGATTGATTTTTAAATCATGTTTTGAATGGTTTGGATTACTTATCATGTTTAAATAAAGGACTTGATTTTAAAAGGTTTGTTGAAGGTTTTTTTTTTCAAGGAAAAGTTGTTGATTTTGAAAAGCTATTAATTAATATGAGATTTTATTCTCAAGTATTTATTTACAAGATTTGATTTTGAAAGCATGTGGAATTAATAAAAAGGGTTTTGAATTATATTGGAACTATTGGATATTAAAAGGATTTATTGAACCATTGAATTATTATTATTAATGTTTTATAAGCATGTTGGTAATCCCACTATGCGAATTTGGTTTATTGATAAGGTCTTGGACTTTGTATGACCGGGCCTTTCCTCAAGAATAGCCTTGTAATATAAGGATACTAGCTTGGGGGGTGTGCACACTTAGGTGAGGAATTGGATTAAAAGAAATTGGTTCTTAAAAAAGGAATTGGTTTTATTAACTATTATTTTGAATATTGAATCATTGGAATCGGTTTTGGAATAATGAATTTGGAATTTATTGAATTAATTATTGGAATTGATTTTGAAAGCATGTTTGCAAATAAATTGAGTTTACATTATCTTGCACTTACCGTACTTAGCATATTTTGCTAAACTGTATTTCTTATTTGTTTTGGTTCACCCTGTTTACCGTAATGGTAAACAGTGTTGACTATTTTCAGGTGGAGTCATGAATGAGCATATGAGAGTCCCGAGATTTGCTTCACCTAGTTTAGGAATGTTGGTCTCGTCTTTATTTGAGTACTCAAAACAATGTTACTATTTTTATAAGTATTAATAAAATAAAGTTGAGTTTTCGCTGCAAGTTTTGTTATTGAGTTAAGTGTTTGAGTAGTCTTGCGTAATCACGCGGCGGTAATATGCCCAAGTCTATCTCTACGGTATAATTATACGTATTATACTAGTATTTCCGTAGAGGGAGATTTGGGGGTGTTACAAGAAGGACCTCACTTTTCATATTTTTCATCGTTAAGAACCTTTTACTTTTTTTTTTTCACCTTTAAGGACCTAACATTTACTTTTCGATAACAATTAACAATAATTAACCCAAGTTGAGTTAAGCCTTGGTTAATTGAACACATATACCCCACGTTTTTCTTCCTCACTATTTCTCTCTCCTCTTCGTAAACCCCTTCTCCTCTATTTTTTTTAAAATTATTATTTATTTATTTATTTTTAATTCACAACTTTGTTTTTCATTTTAACTTTCAATCTTTCATTGCTTTATTTATGGGTAGCAGAATTTATTGCCCGTCTTTGATTCTTCAATCTTCATTAATAACTTTGCAATTCTTTCGACCATTTGTAAACTAATTGAAAAAAAATAATTATCCGTAGTGTCGTAGTGGTATGATTCAAGTTCGTTGATGATTTTTTAAAGGTTGTATGGTTTATAATTACAAATTAAATTCCTTCTCCTCTGTTTATTTTTTTGTTCCTTGAATTTTTTATTTTTATTTATAATTTTCGATTTATAAATACTTTCAAAGTCGTAGTCGTCGAGCTCCTTGTTCTTCTTCTTCAATCAGTAACTGGTAGAATTTAATTCAAGCTTTATTTATCCGATCTTAATTTAGGTCGAAATTTTTGTATTATGTTTTTCCATAATTTGGTTTCTTCGACTTTTTAGGTTTGTTTTTGTTTTTGTTTTCAATAGGATCTAAAACTCAAATTTGTAATTTTTTTTTTAGTTTATGTTTTTGTTATTTAATTTGATTCAATTAGTAATGGGTTAACATTCTGTTTCTTTCTTTGATTTTGAAAATTAGATTTTATTTTTTAAATTCGTGTTATTACTTTGAGGTTAATTTTGGATTGAATTGAGTGTTGTTTTGATGGATCTATGTATATTTTTGAAAGTGTTGCTTAGTACTATTTTTTTATATTTTTTTTAATTGATTTTTCCATCTCAAAAAAATAATGCAAATTAATCAGCTGAAAATTTGAGTCAAATATGATTAGTTTCGATTAATTTTAATCATGCATGGATTATTAACTTGAAAGTTACAATATATTGAAACCAAAGTATTAAGTTTTTGATGAATTTAAATGCTCCAAGGATTTAACATTTGTATTTGAAGGACTTAAGTTATAAGTTTTCAATTTGAAGGACTTCATTTTCTGGTTGGAGCTCAAGTGGGTTAACTAACCATAGATCCTTAAAGGTGAAAAAATAAACAAGAGGTCCTTAAAAGTGAAAAATGTATGCTTAATTCAGATAAAGTCATAAACACATTTCCCATTTCACCAATCAAAAAAACTTACATCATCAACCAAGCAGCTAAGCCGAGCCACTAGCCCAACCCAAGCCCAAACCCCAAAAAAACAAAAATCCCAGTAAAATATCAAACACCACCACCAACAAAACATACGACAACAAACCATATGAGAGAGAAACCAACTCAACCTCAACCCACCATCCGTGGCTGAACCTTCAACCTCTCAAATCCAAACCACCACCACCGCAACCGCAACCGCAACCGCCGTAACACCGCCGTCATCTTGGGGAACTCAGGAAGAACTCTTACTAGCCTGCGCTGTTCAACGTCACGGCATCGATGCTTGGGACTCCGTTTCCAGAGAACTCCACAATCGCACCTCTTTCTCTCACTTCACTCCTCTCATATGCCAGCAGAAATACCGCGACCTTAAACGCCGCTTCGCTTCCGATGTCGCCGGAGAAATTGCCGCCGATGATGCTGGTTTGTGGCTTGAGGAGTTGCGCCGCCTTCGTGTTGCCGAACTCCGGCGTGACCTTCAGCGTTACGATCTTTCCATTGTGTAATTATCTCGATCTGAAATTATATTATTTTTTATTAATTCGGTTTTTATTTATTGATTCTTGGATTGATTTAATTTCTAAATTTAGGAATTATTGTTCATGCAGTTCGTTGCAATTGAAGGTGAAGAAATTAAAGGAGGAAAGAGAAAGTGACGTGAAGGAAGAAATCAAAGAGGAGAGAGAAAAGATTTCCGATCCAAAGAAAACCGAGGAGAGAGAAAAGGAAATCAACGAAGTGAAAACTGAACCGGAACAACCGGGTGAGACAGAGCCGGACCGGGTGGGTGAACCGGTTGGCGGTGAGGAGGATGACTCGTGTAACGGAAGTTCGAACTCGAAGGAAGAGCGAAGGAGTGAGAAGGAGAGGAGAGAGCGGGTTGATTCGGGCGAATTGGTGGAATCGGTAGCGGAGTCGAAAGACGACGGTGGAGGAGGAGGAGGAGGAGGAGGAGGAGGAGGAGGAGGGGTGAAGGAGAGTAGAGACTTACAAAGTACGGCAAGTTTGTGGAGGAGTGAGAAAAATGATGATGATGATGGTAATAATGTTAATGATAATGATAAAATTGGTGATGAGAATAAGAGGAGGGAGAAGAAGATTGGGGTGTTTTCCGGGAATAGTAGCGGCGAGGAGAATCAATCTCCGCCGGTTAAAGCGAATGGTGAGGGAAAATCGCCTACGTTGGTTGAGTTTCTTGATGTTGTTCGAGCTCGTAAGCTTGGGTCGTTTTTTGAGCGTCGGCTTGAGAGTCAGGTAAAATTACGGATTTATTATCATCTTATGTTTAAAGTATGGTGCTAAGTATATTGATTAATTTTAAATATTGAGTTATTAATTATTATAGTGTCGATAATTAGTTTAATAAATGGTGATAATAAGAATGAATATACGTACTTGAACATTTGTACCCTGTGTGGTCATACCGTAATACTCGGTTATCCTTTTTTTTTTTTTTCATTACCATTAGTTAGTTGTCAATAAGAATTGAGTATAAAAGTCAAAATATTGTGATTATTACGGAACTAAAGAGGGAATACTCCATATCTGTACTTTGTTTGCCTGGTTGGCATAACATTTTTAATTATTGATAATCTATAACCTACCAGGCTACCACAATACATGTCATAAGGGATTATAGGAAACAGAAGTTTCAAGTCTACAACTAATACTTAAAAACGAGTATCAAAAGTTGATCTTCAAAAAAAGTTGACGTGAGTGCTTTATTGGCTACTTTGTATTGATTATTGTAAAATAGACAGATACTCCGTATAATACAATATTGTGAGTTTGTGTCCTCTCAATTTAGATTTAAGATTGATTTTCGTCTATTTTATGTCCTTTATAACAATCTCTAAATGGAGGGTGAGTGAGGAGATAGCTCAGAGTCGTTATCCTTGATTGGGATGCTTCTTTCCTAGTTAATGGTTACAAGATGTTTTGTTTTTTTCTTCCAAATTTATCAAGTGGAGAACATTTTAAATGGAAAAAAATTAATAAATAATGTTACAAGAAGTGTTGGGCAAAAGAAGGAATTTTGATTTTGCTCAAAAAAAAATTTAATTAAATAAAATTACATATCCAAGGGTCTGTTTTGATTTACTGAGCCAAGCCGAGCTGAACTGTTTATGAGAGAAGGAAATTAGGAACTGAACTGAAGTGAAATTAAGCTGAAGAGCAGGTCCCAAGTAGCTAACCATTGGTGTACAAATCAACTAAAAATGAAATTAGTTTAACATCTCATGTGGCAGGGTAAGCCAATCTGATATTTAGTTTGCCATTGGACTTAAGTGACCCCTGCAAACCAATTTTTGCGTAAATATCTGTGTCCTGTGCTGTACATTTATCATCAAGAATGAAAGTGTTCATTGTAATTGCAGGAAACTCCCAAATATACAAACCTAATAAAACAGCACATTGATCTGGAAACAATCCAGAGAAGACTGGAAGAAGGCCAGTATTCAGATTGTCAAACCAAATTCTACCGTGACCTAATGCTCCTCATCAACAATGCCATCGTCTTCTTCACAAAAAGATCTTCAGAACACAAAGCAGCACTCGAGCTTCGACAACTACTCAACCAACAATTCCAATCGCAATCATCATCTCCACACGATCACAAGTCTCGCTCTTCCAAACCTGTCCAACCAGCACCCCTACCAAAGCCAACAAAACCTGAGGCCAATCAAGCTGATCTCAAGCAGCCTAATTTAACTGTAAACGGTCTGGTGATTGCTTGTAGAAAACGAAGTTCAATAGCAGGAAAATCATCAAGAGGAGTAAGTGAGAAAAGGGAGCCAGCAGGCCCAGCACCAGCTACACCACCTGATGAAAAAGCTCCTATTGGGGAGATGGTGAAGCAGCAAAGGGAGAAAGCATCATCAACGTCATTCAATACTGTGACTAAGAAGCGAACCAGAGATCAGAGTTTTGGGTCAAGAAGCTCATCAAGCAAGAACAACAGCAATGCGAACCCAAACACTCCTATATCGAGCAAGACAGAAAGTTCCGAGGCTAAGGCCAATAAAAAGAAGCCAAGTCCTGGAAATTCCTCAAATAAGATAAAGCAGGTTTCAGGATCAGCCTCAGGTAAAACTTTATTTTTGCAGTCATTGAAGAATTCGGATAAAAGGAAGACTGGCAATGGCGGCAGTAGTAGTAATGTTAAGATTGACAGGAGGAAAGATGAGGGTCCACAGAATGGGTCAGGTAGTAAACTTAGTAAGGAAAAAACGGGAAAGGAGGAGAGAGAAAGTCCAAGGAATAGGAGCAGCAGTCGACCACCTAAGAGAGCTGCAGCAATTGCAGCTATGGGTAAGAGAGGCCGAGATGCTTGCAGTGTAGATGCAGATTCACACTCAAAGAAACGCCAGAGAAAGTAGGGGGGAATATGTGTATAGTTATGGTGGGAATTGGGATCTTTTCGATTTGATTTTGTAATGTTTAGGCAAGTAGATTATAAGGCACAGGCTTGGTGTATAACCCATCTATTATTTTGTTGTATTTGACGATGGGTACATGCATCTAACAGGTGTATAATTGCACTCTCATTGTTCTTGAAATGCATAATCTAGAAATCAACAAAAAATACATTGTTAATCCTACAAAACTAACTACTATCTATAAATACAAATCAAAATATTATTTATTTTCACATGGAATCTACTTGTACAATTACTGATCACTACTTGGTCAGTATAAAAAAGAATTTCCCAGTTCATCTGTTCTAAAACAATCACAAGGACCAGCAGCAAGTCAATTGTGGAACGTGCCCCTGATTCACAGATAAAGCTCGATTGTGCGCGCAACTTGCATTCTACCTTAAGCAACTGCTAATACGTAGGCTTTTGCTAATTGCCAACTCCAGATGCACTCAAGTATCTGGTTTGCTACGCTAGTATTGTTGATCTCCATCTGGTTGAAGTCAATGCACATCAGTCAGTTCTGTTTATCAATCACGGACACACAAATCAACCTAAAAATGAAGACGAGAATTTCCCTAAAACAAAGAAAAGAAACCAAAAGAAATTGCATATAGCAGAGAGATGAAACAAAAATTACATTGACTTAAGTTTTAACTTTTCACCCATCATATTTACCCCAACACATCCACATTCCACACCAAATGACATGAACTACAAAAGTGTAAAAACCCTTCTGCCCATTTTGCATAGTTACCCAGCTTACACCTCTAGATGAAAGGTGATTAGGCGGAGAGGGTAAAAAAGGAACAATCCCTCCCCAGCATAGATGAAGAATATAGGTTTCACATTACTCATATATGGCTGCACGAAAGTTCAATGCATGTTGTACATCGACTAATAAATTCTTCATTCCAATTATTCCCAACTTCATGGGGGTAAGGCCCTCAGGGATGACCCTCGAAACCACGAGTTCATTAGATGAAACCCAAATTTGAGCTTTTCACAGTTCTCCCCCCCCCCCCCCCCCCCCCCCCCTCTCTTCCTTCACACACCCGCACAAAAATAATTTTTGCCCTAAGTGCTCTGCTATTGGGTTCGTCCAAAAGCAGATATGAAGGGAACCCTTCCAAATAGGTGAAAAGAAGAGTTTAGAACATCATAGTTTGACATAAAAGTAATAAAATGTATTTAATTTCACATAAATGAATACCTTTTTATACTTTAAAAAGTATTTCCACTGTGTTAGTTTTTATGCTGTTAACCAAAATGGACTGATAATTTCCAAAAAAAATAAGGTAAACATGATGAAAACATGAAAGTTACATCAGTTAAGCCCAAATCACAATTCCCCTTGCTATCAGATTCTCATTAATTTTAGTAATTTAATCCTAAAAAATGAACCTTCTTTTTGGGAGGAAATACAGCTCGAAATCTCAAACTGTTGAAAACATTTTTTAAAACATCAATCACATTTTGGTAGTGGAATCCAGAACTTGCAAGAAACTGATAGTTCAAACTACCTCCACATTTTTACTCCAATAACATCACACTGGATAACCCACAACAAAATTGATAAATTAGCGTGTTGACTAAGCTTAACATTGCATGACCACCCTGACTGTGCAACAGTTGCTCATCCTCCACACCGGAAAAAAGATGATATCCACCACAGGAGGATGGACTGCCACCCTCTGTTTATTTATTTTGGGAGGAAGTGAGGGTTGGAAATTCTAATGCTTTTAACTATTGCTAATTGAATGAATATACTGGCATGCAAGTTGTTCCTCTATGTTCAGTTTGTTTCAATTTTCAGAAGAGATTAGGAGAGGAGTTGGGGAAGGGAGGGGGGGGGGGGGGGGGGGGGGGGGTTGCTTAATCAGTACTTCAAGCTATGTCCTGGTTATTGATTTTATACAGACTTTTCATCACATAATATATATGAGTCTATTACCACTGTCACCATCTGATACATATGTAAGCCTTGAGATTGCATTGACAAGTGCTTGCTCGTGTTCCTGCAAAGTGTACATTTGACTGCTTATCAGAATCTAGCAGTTGCATGGTACACTAGAATACTTGCACAAGCAAAGAGGAATATACCTTCAGCATTTTCTTCGCCTTCTCAATTTCAAGGCGGTCAGGATTACTTGCAGCAACTACCTTTTCAACCTGGTATGAAAACAAAGAATAGCACATAAACTAGACTTGCAATATAAGCATATAATAGTGCCTACAAATAAAGTCCGTTATATATTGTTCAATACCTCCTTAATCAATGTATCAGTATGGAGAATCTCAATGTCATCTGTCATATTTCCAGTGCCATTCTGAATTTCACTCCTATTTTGCTTTCTTCCAGCACCAGGAACTGCACCAATGTTGTTCATCGATCTCTTTTCTCCAGGGCCCCCTCTATGAGATAGTCCAGGATCTTTATTCACCCATTGGATATCCTCAAAAGGTATCTATGAAAATTTGAATAGACAAGTTTACTACTAATAAAAAAGTAGAAAATAAGCAAAAGGCAAAGAAAGAGGCAGTTGACAGCATAAGGCATTTCCCTCTCATCAATAGCAAACGAGCATATAACATCATGAAATGTGACTTGTTTTGATTGATATGCACCAGTTAGACAAATTATACAACAAAAGAAAAGAAAAACTAGTTTGATTCCTACCATTGGCAGTCAGTTACATGAACTTTAAATTAATATTGTTTGAAAATCAGAAATACACCCATAAGCATGAAAGCAAAATAGTTCATTGACCACTATTGAATTCTCTCAAGTTTCAACAATCATTATAGCATGGTTGTAATAATATCATCAACATCTTGCATCCTCAATACGTGATTATTCTTGATATTAAGTTCTCATACTGCTATAAATGCACAGGTTACCCACACCCAGCCCTGCTACAGCTTGGAGAGAGGAGGAGGAGAGGGGGAGGGGGGGGGGGAGGCCTGAGGCAATTAAACCACTATATTCTTATGAGGTAATTCCAGCAAACAGCTAAAGCCACCAACTTCAGTCAGGCAATTACAGCTACTAGCCCAACAAGCAAAAACTGGTGATCAGCATTATAGACAATCCAAGCATTATGAAGTTCAATATACCCATCAGTAGTTAGCTTACAGGTGCGTACTCAAAAACTGCTATGTACTTAAAAGTTCAACGTAACCTACTCTGTCTTCATTATAGTCATCAGTTCCTATTTTACATGGTCATTCTCCAAATACTGACAGTTATACACTATAAATGGGTTTGATTGACTGGACTAAGGTGATCCAACGTTGGTAATCATGGACTTTCCTAGATTTAAAAATTCCAGCACACTCCAACCTTTATCTAATTCCTACTACACACCCGTCCGGCTCAGAAAGTTGCAAAAACAAAGCTATATAATTGACCAATCACCAAGGGCTAGAGACCATGAGCACAATACATTTAGCTATGTTCTTGAAATTCTGAGTAAACAAAACTCGTTTGTTCAAATACACCAATTCAGATAGGAGCTTTATGATCAGGATTACAATATAGTCAGTAGCAGGTGAGCTTCCACCAGCATTCTGCACATGCTGCTAAAATACATCTGAATTGTTTCAAGTAGGCGGTATGATAAAGGATTTTCAGTTGACCAAACCAAAATCGGCCAGTTCATTAATGGATGTTTCAAAACCTGCAATCTCATCCGAATCAAATGTTACAACCCTGAATTACCCCAGGTGTTTCATTCAAAAATTACTTTTCAAGATATAGTAAAATATTCCTCATTCCTCCTCATTAATGATTCTAAGCCTCTAATAGCCTAATGTAACTACTCTAATAGCATAGAGTTTAATAATAAGTCCTTAAAAGACATTGAAATCAAATTCGCATCAAGATAAATGGCAACACGGTTCGCGGTCAATGCACCATTTCCGCTCTCACAACACAGTGACCATTCCCGCAATCACGACCAAAATTGTATTTTCAAACCATGATTCAGCATTACTAATCAATACCAGGAGTTACAGAATCCAGCACTCTAATCATGAATACATATGTAGCAGAAGACAAAGCATGAGATGAGGGTATGAGGCAATGAACATCACAACTTACAAGCACCACTGCCTTAAAGCTAAAATCTCATCATGTCAAGGGGTCCTACTTCCTTATTGGAGGGAAGAACTTCCAACAACCTTTATTATGGTAGGAAAAAAACCAGCAATCAGGAGACAAATGTCACATGACTCTGAACCTATGTTCACACAAGGCATTAAGGCAACATGTCTTGCTCATGTCCTCTAAAAACAACTCATTGATGTCATTGCAGAAACCTAGTAGCACACCACAATCAAATGCAGAATATATTTGCACTGGATATCCTGTTAAATTAAATTAACACTTATATGTACTATTAACACTCACCTCCTTGAGATTAACCCACTCAAAAGATTCATCTTGTGTTTGAGTACCATACACTAACTCATGTCGGCCCTGATAATATCCATAGAATTATTAGAATGGTTCTTGATTTTGAGAAAACTGAAATCCTATTTGAAAAGACATGACATACATCAGATGCATTGTATCGAGTAATCATGGCCTCATAAAAATGGTTGTCATCTGGCCACCTGGTCAACACTTTCATTCCCACCAACTCTTCACCTTCTCCAGGCACAGAAGTTTCATGTGCAGCAGAATTACTGTATGGGAACTGTATGGACGTAAATGAGAATACACCAGATATGACCTCAGATATATCAAACAGGTTAAGAAACAACAGAAATGGAAGTTGCCAACAAACATCAGATGAGATACTTAAACAAGCAAGATCTACAAACCTGTTTGGGTTTTCTGCCTCGCGGTCCAACAGATCCAGCTGGAGGTTGTGCTACATTGCCAGCATGGGTGGGAACAGATTGTGTTGTTCGCTGCTTCTTGCGGGAAACAGGAGTTGGGCTGGATACATCATTTATAGGATGCGATGTACTTAGAGTCTGATGCCCTCCAGCCTGTCTCCATTCCCTTAATAAACAGTAAAAACAACATATTGCATCACAACAAAGAAACAGAAGCATTTAATATCTTCAACATACAAGAGATACAAGAGGGCTTGTCCTTGCCAAAAAAAGGGGGAAAGTCTTCCTAAGATAAGAAAGCTAGGAGTTTTGTTGCAATCTGCTTACATATCAGCTAGAAAACTATGCTTGTCAATTGAAAAGCAAAATTTTTAACTTAGGAGTATTATTTCATGCAGTGTTTAGCATCTTTTGACAAGACATAAGATGTAGAGCCATAACCCATTAGCAACTATTTTTCCAAGACAGAAAAGTTTAATTTGGAGTTAGATTCTAAATAGAAGCATTAGACCCTACAGATTCACAGGTTAAGAAGTAACTGAATAAATCTAGTCTTAAACATATCTCAGCAATAAATCATTAACATACAGGTATAAAACAGAATACGTAAAAACCCCAAACCTTATTCTGCGAATGATATCATCATTATTGACCCTCACGAGAAGATCTCTGTGTTCATCATCTGAAACTCTCAACTCTTTCCGGAGTTCCGTTATCAAACTTTCTTTTTCCTGAAAAACAGGTTTTTAAAGTGATCCAGAATCTAACAACATGAGCATCTGACAACCCATTGACATCAAATAAAATAAATTACCCAAGAAATTGCATCAGATTGTGCTTTGAAGGCTCGAAGAACTCCACAATATGCTTCCTTTTCAAGGTGATGGATTTGGTGCTCCATATCTCCCTGCACTCTGCGATAAGGTCCTGAACCTAGCATTGAATTTCCGTATTCTGCGATGTGGGGTGCTCTCTGAACTCTATATTGATGTGGAGGAAGATCTTCATCAGTATCTACGGTATTCTTCAATCAGAAAACATGATTATTTTTTAATAACCGCGTGTCCTTTACAGTTATTTTTAAGCGCGTATAAATACAGAGATAAATAAAGCTGATGCAGCAAACAAAACTTGTAAATCAAAAGGCAACCTCCCAAACATAACCATTTTTATTTATATCTCATGCTAAATGTCCCTCATAATTTATAAATACTGGGCATCATTCACTTTTCCACTGGAGTAAAATAACACTTCCCACTATACATCCAATTCCCAAATCAAAATCTCAAGCACATGTCTGGCATCCCGCTATAATGTAACGAAGACATAATATCACTCAATTTGGGCAACAATTTCGACAACATGAAGCAGAAGCAGTTAATGTTACCAGAAATTTGTACTCCCACTAAACAAAGCTTAGCTTCAAAATCAAATTTCCCGCCTACCTACTGCAATTACTAAATCATTGAACTATTATCGCAATCGCTCAGATTATTTTACTGAAGTTCGTAAACCACTAATAGAGAATCACCAGAAAAAGGGGGCAAATATTAAGTAATTCCAAAAATATCAATCAATTCAATTGTAGCAAACACAACCCTGACAGTTAGATGTACAATCAAAGCAACAAAGTTTGAAACTGTATCAATTTCAACATAATTCAACACACAGCAACAATAAAATCATAAATTCATGAAAAACAAAAACCCTAAACCCTAAATTCGAGTAGAAATTGAATTAACTCAAAATTACATCACAATACAACAATGTAATTTCTAAAAAAAAAAAAAATACATAAACATACCACTGATATCAGAAGGACAAGGCTCGTAATCCATAGCCAGAATGACCAAATTCTTCAATCTTCACTTCAAATCAAATATTCAAAACCCCTATAAACCCTAGAAACCAAAATTGGGGAAAAAAACTGACGCTTTGGTAGAAGAAGAAAATTCGGCGCAATAGAAACTTAAAAAAAAATTTAATTTTTTTTTTAATATTTTTTTATGTATTGGAATTTCAGGAAGAAGTAATTATTGAGTTCAAAGAAGCGTGGTTTATATAGAGATGAGAGAGAGTATAAGAGGATTAGGAAGTTTTTTGCGTTTTTTGGGTTTAATCGATGATTTTATAAAGTTTTGAGTTACGGGGTTTCTTATTATTGGGCCCAAAATTCAAAAATAATTATACAATAATGTTTGATGGCCCAAAATGTTATGATATGGTTTGGTTGTGGACTTGTAGCCTTGTAGAGTTGTAGGTAAAGGCTATACATACATTTTCATTCACAATCACATGATTTTAAGACCTTTCAATCGGGTTGGTTAGGTCGAGTTACTCCGGATCATGAGTCATTTCGAGTTGAGTTATGTGTTAGGAATCGCTCAACCCTAAGGGTTCGAGTCAATCCAACAGGTTAAGAATTATATTTTTATTAAATTTATTTTTAGCAAATTTTTGGAAATATTTGATTTTAAAGCTTTCTTAGCTATTTATTTTTCAATTTTTTTTAATCAAACATTCTTACCAATATTGGTGTGGGTCGATTGTTGGTATGAGAGATGGTTGGTTTGGATTGCTGGATTTGAGACAGAGTTATATGAGTAATATGACATAGATGAGTAAGAGAAATGCGTGTAGGAATGTAGGATAGTGAACAAATGATCAAATTCAATTAAAAATAATGAAAAATATACTTTATTAATTCCGACTTTGTCAAATTTACTCTAAATAATCCCAACTATCGATTATTCTGCAATAATCCCAACTTTCACCTCCGTTTTCTTCTTGCAATCCCAAAAACCGGTTACCTGCTAAAAAGGTTTTTTTTTTAAAAATAATTAAAATGCCACATGTCACACTTTGATTGGTCCAAAAAATAAAAACAAAAAAAAAAAAAAAAAAAAAAACAAGTAAAAAAGAAAAACAGAGCCACCCCCTTCCCAAAACTCCGACCACCTAAAAATACCTCCCTTCCCCAGCCCCGTCCCCTCCTCCCTAGCCCCACCGAGAACCACACCCTCCCTTCGCCGCCTCCAAAACCGGCCCCAACAACCACCCGCCCAGTCCAATCGCCACCCCATATCCCCTGCCGCAACCCATATCCCCTACCGCAGCTTTCCCGACGAAGGATTCACGGCAACGGCGGCATAAATTTCTATCGTTTTCCAGGTAGTTACCACGCTTTATGGTGTAGATGTGCGTGGGGTGTATTTTTGGTGCGATTTTGGGGTTTTTAAGCTATATTCAGGTGCTTTTTCCCATTTTAGGTGGTGACGGAGTTCTATTTTCGGCTGGGTGTTTTCGGGGAAGTGCGTTGTTTGGGGAGGTGCAGCTGTGAGGCAGGGTTAAGGTGGGCCAGGTGGCGGTTGGGGCTAGAGGTGTGGCTGACTTAGATTTCTTTAAAAAAAAGTTTTTTTTTTTTTTTAAAAAAAAAATGGACCACTCAAATGCCGACATGTGTCCAGCAACCTACGATAAAAGGTTGTTGACTTTCATTGACCGATTCGGGATTATTAGAAGAAAACGTAGGTCAAAGTTGGAATTATTGTAAAATAATCGATAGTTGGGATTATTCAAAGTAAATTGGACAAAGTTGAAATTAATAAAGGGTATTTTTCCTAAAAAAAAAAGGAAAAATTACCCGGAATAATCCGACCTTTTCCTCATTCGCCCAAAATAATCCGACCTTTCGATTATTTTTTAATAATCCGACCTTTATATCCAATTCGCTTTGAATAGTCTCAACCGGTCATCCAACTTGTTATTACAAGTTACTAAACACGTGTCGACCTATGATTGGTCAAAAAAGTTTAAAAAATTAAATTAAAAAAAAAAGCAGAAAAAAAAACCCCCAAACTTTTAAATATTTACCGATAGAAAGATTTTTGACCAGTGAAAGGAGAAGTAAAGAAGGAGTAAAAGGAGATGGGTGAAATTGTAGTAGTATGCTACTATGTAAGTTCTCATTATATAGCCAAACATTTACAATAAAATACACAAATGATTGTCCTCTTGTACTTGTGCATATAATTAGTGTCCTAAGAGATTATGCATGTGAACTTTATTTTGTTATTTTCTTCAACACTCCCCCTTGAAATTCACATGAAATGGGGTTGCCTCATTAAAAACCTTGCTAGGTAAAACCTTGTGGGATAAAAACCATAGCTAGGGAAAAAGAGTACAACTATATTATATAATATGCTTTGGTGTACTGCCTCGTTAAAAACCTTGTCAGGAAAAACCCAGTGGGATAAAAACCCAATCGAAGGGAAAAAGAGTGCTATGCATATAATACTCCCCCTAGTTTCAGCATAGTTCACGAAGATGTCACATTCCAATTTTGTGAACTAATTGCTCACATGTCTTGGAAGGAAGTGATTTGGTGAACATGTGTGCAACGTTATCACAAGACTGAATTTGCTGGATATCTATTTCCTCATCCTTTTGCAGATCATGCGTTAAGAATAGTTTTGGGGCAATATGTTTTGTTTTATCTCCCTTAATATATCCTTTAGTTACTTGAGAGATGCATGTTGTGTTGTCTTCAAAGATGATGGTTGGATATCTTGTTATTGCGTTCATTCCACACTCTTCTAGGATATTACCGATCATCGACCTCGGCCATACACATTCTCGTCCTGCTTCATAGAGAGCTATCAACTCTGCATGATTCGATGATGTCGCGGCCAATATCTGCTTTGTTGATTTCTATGATATTGCATTGCCGCCATAAGTGAACACATATCCATTTTGTGACTTGGCATTTTGAGGATCCGATAAGTATCCACCATCTGAGTACCCAATGAGAGCAGTATCTTGTTTCGGTTGATAATATAAACCAAGGTCTTGTGTGCCTCGTAGGTATCGGAGTAAGTGTCGAACTCCCTTCCAATGCCTATATGTTGGTGCATTGTTGTGCCTGGCTAACAAGTTCACAGAGAAAGCTATGTCAGGTCTAGTGTTGTTACCTAAGTACATTAAGGCTCCAATTGCACTTAAGTATGGTATTTCCAGACCTAGAATTTTTTCATTTTCTTCTTGGGGTCTGAATGGATCATTTTTCATATTCAAAGAACGAACAACCATTAGGAAGTTGGTTGGAGTTGCTTTGTCCATGAAGAATCTTTTCAAAACTCTTTCTGTATAGTTTGATTGATGGACAAAAATACCTTGACTCAAATGCTCAATTTGCAATTCAAGGCAAAATTTAGTTTTCCCAAGGTCTTTCATCTCAAATTCTTTCATCAAGTATTTTATAGTTTTCTCGAGTTCATTTGGGGTTCCGATGATATTCAAATCATCAACACAAACTGCAATGATAGCGAATCCTGATTGTGATCGCTTTATGAAAACACATGGACTAACTTGGTTGTTCTTGAATCCTTCTCCCATAAGGTATTCACTTATACGGTTATACAACATCCTTCTAGATTGTTTCAATCCATAAAGTGACCTTTTTAGTTTTATGGAAAGCAATTGTCTAGGCTTGTAGTTTTCTGGTAGTTTTAGTCCTTCGGGGACTTTCATGTAAATGTCTGAGTGACCCATACAAATACGCAACCACTACATCCATTAATCACATTTGCAGTCCTTTTGTGACTGTCAAACTTACCAGAAATCTTAATGTAGTTACATCAACTACAAGAGAATATGTTTCTTCATAATCAATCCCTTGAATTTGAGAAAATCCTTGGGCTACAAGTCTT
Source organism: Chenopodium album (assembly GCF_948465745.1). NCBI lineage: Eukaryota > Viridiplantae > Streptophyta > Magnoliopsida > Caryophyllales > Amaranthaceae > Chenopodium > Chenopodium album. The sequence continues at coordinate 45,011,453 of NC_137848.1, forward strand.
GCCTTGTATCTAACTATCTCATTTTCTCCTTATGTTTTCTTACAAATATCCATTTGTATCCAACGGGTTTTACACCTGCTGGTGTAAGGGTTATTTTTCCAAAAACTTCTCGTTTTTCAAGTGACTTTAACTCAGCCAACGTTGCCTCCTTCCACTTTGGCCAATCACTCCTGTGTTGACATTCTTCCAATGTTCTTGGTTCAACATCATTTTCATCAGACACAATGTCGATTGCGATGGAATTTGCAAATATTTCATCCACGATAACATCTTTCCTCTTCCACTGAGCCTTGGTAGAGATGTAATTCATTAAATTTCATTGTTATCGATTTTTTGAACGTCTTGTTCATTCCCCGTAGGGTTTTCTTCTTGTTCGTCCCTTTTTGTATTATCATCATTTTCTTTACTTTCATCCACATTTGGTCTTTCTTGACCTTATGACGGGGGAACATCATTAGTCTCATTTTCTATTCCATCCAATCTTTTCAATTTTCTTGGCTTAGAATCTTTTGAACCAAGTGGTCTCCCACGCTTTCTGCGTGTTTGAGATTTATTTTCTATGGCCTTATTACCAGCTGGGATTTTTATACGTGTAGGGGCATTTTTTGCTGGTATATGTGATTTTGTCACCTTCTTTGTGTCTACAAATGCATCAGGCAATTGATTTGCAACACTTTGTAAATGAACAATTTTGTTGACTTCTTGTTCACACATATTTGTTCGTGGGTCTAACATCAACAGTTGTGTTGCATTCCAAGTAATTTCTATTTCTTTCTTGCGTGGGTCCACTTTCTCTCCCCCTAAGGCTGGGAATACTGTTTCATTAAAGTGACAGTCAGCAAATCTAGCCGTAAATAAGTCACCAGTCAATGGTTCAAGATATTTAATTATAGAGGGGTATTCAAACTCGACATAAATTCCCAGCCTTCTTTGTGGACCCATTTTTGTTCGTTAGGGTGGAGCAATGGGAATATATACAGCACAACCAAAGATTTTTAGATGTGAGATACTTGGTTCTCGACCACAAACAAGTTGTAGTGGTGAGAATTTATGATAAGCCGTAGGTCTCTATCTGATTAGTGCTGTTGCATGTAATATAACATGTCCCATAGCAGATGATGGCAATTTAAACCTCATTATTAATGGTCTTGCAATCAATTGTAATCTCTTAATTAGTGATTCAACTAGACCATTTTGTGTATGAACATGAGCTACTGGGTGTTCAACATCAATTCCAATTGACATACAATAATCATTAAATGTTTGGGATGTAATAAATTCCCCAGCATTGTCGAGCCTTATTCTTTGTATTGTATGATCTGGAAATTGTGCTCTTAATTTGATAATTTGGGCAAGTAATTTCGCAAAAGCAACATTTCTACTTGAGATTAGACTAACATGCGACCATCGTGTAGAAGCATCAATTAAGACCATGAAATACCGAAATGGTTCACATGCTGGGTTAATTGGCCCACAAATATCTCCCCGAATTCTTTCCAAGGATTTTGGAGGTTCAGTAGCAATTTTGTTCATAGATGGCCTTATTATTAATTTGCCAAGTGAACATGCAGAGCATGTTAATTCATCTGATCGAGGAATTTTGACATTTCTTATTGAATGTCCAACTGAATGTGCTATTATTCTTTGCATCATCCCAGTTGCTGGATGTCCTAAATGATCATGCCATATAATAATCAAATGATTGTCATCTAACTTCTACTTAGATATCATATTGATTTCCTCGGATCGCTTGTTTATACGATATAACCCCGAAGAATATACTGGCAATTTCTCATATATATGTTTCTTGCCATGTTTTTCTGCCGTGAGGCATATATACTCTTTTTTATCTGTTGTCATTGTTTCTAAATGATAGCCGTTTTGGCATACATCTTTAAAGCTTATGAGATTTTTTCGAAATTTACTCGAATATAAAGCATTATAGATTATCAATTTTGTCCCATTTGGAAGCATTATACAAGCCTTTCCAGATCCTTCAATTAATTTTGCTGACCTAGAAATAGTGTTTACATTTGCCTGAAACAAATTTAGTTGTGAAAACTATTTTCTATCCTTCAAGATAGTATGTGTTGTTCCACTGTCCAAAAGGCATTGATATTCGGAACTAACTTCAGGAAGATCCATATCTTCATAAAATAAGTTTGAGATTAGTTTAGAATAATATTATACAAACTTTTATTGATGATAAGGATTAAAAGTACATGACTAGAAGTTTAAAATACAAGACATAAAGAAAATACATTAAAACATAATATTGTTACATTAGTAGATGGGAAACCTAAGCATTGTTATTTTCTCCAAGGATGAAATCATTTCCAATTTCAGCATTATCCATGAAATAATCAGATACGTCAAGGCTGGGACAAGGAACATTTTTTTCATTAACATAATTTTCTTCTGCATTTTTCTGTTTGCCTTTTACAGAAGACTGGTAAAGGTTTACCAAATGTTTGGCCGTACGACAAGTACGTCCCCAATGCCCTGTCATGCCACATCTGTAACATGTGTCTTTTCCTTTCAAAGGTGTTTATTTGTGGCTTCCAGATGACTGTCCCTTCTATTTTTCAAAATTTTTGAAATTACTGCTTCTTTGAAAATTGTTTCTACCACGACCACGGCCACGTCCGCAATAATTTCCACGGCCTCTTCCACGACCATTGTAATTTCCACGTCACCTCTTCGTGTAGCATTTGCCTCGGGTGGATAAGAATTTGTTGTATTTGCCTCATGATGAGTGGCCAAAGACCCAGTTGGTCTAAAATTATGACTTTTCAACAAAAGTTCACTATTTTGTTCCGCAACAAGCAATACACTCATTAATTCATTAAACTTTTTGAAACCTCTTTCACGATATTGTTCTTGTAACAGCATGTTGCTTGCATAAAAGGTAGTGAGTGATTTTTCAATCATCTGTTCATAGGTGACTGGATGATTACAGTATCTCAATATAGATATTATCTCATGTATGGTTGAATTGTAATCAATTACAGATTTGAAATTCTAAAATAGTAAATTTGTCCAGTCAAATAATGCTTAGGAAGGAGCACCCTTTTGTGGTGTTCAAATCTTTCATTAAGGCAATCCCATAATTCTTTAGGATCTTCAACCATCATGTACTCATTTTTAAGGCCTTCATGTAAATGATGCCTTAACAACACTAAGGCTTTTGCCTTATCTTGTCTAGTTACAGGTTTTACAACCGTCATTGCAGAACTAGTAGTATTAGTTATTTGACCAGAGGGACTTTTATTTTCTTTAACAGTGTGCTCCAAGCCTTGAGCTTTCAAATTCATCATTGCATCCACTTTCCATTCCAGAAATTTCTTTCCAGATAAATCTAAGATGCTGAACTGTCTTTTCATAAGGTCTTCCATTTTAGCTACAACAAATTATGTGATAATTAGTTTATAATAATAAATCATATGTGCAACCCATATGTTTAATTCTTCCATATTTATAGTTAGGTTAATAAAACACGTGATAATTAAATTTAACAATAATAAACCATAAATAATATAGTTCTTTCCTCCCCCTGGGTTTATTATTGTGAGTAATTATATGATTAGGCAAAAATTAATCATGTTAGTTGCAAAAACAGCAAAACGACAACAATAACAGTCGTAACAATAATTATAATTATAATGGTAATATTATACAATGATGATTAATAACAACAAATCAATATAATAAAACAAAAAAAAGCTTTTAATCTACTAAAACGACAAAATAAGTGAGTTTTACTTGTACATAATGACAAAAATTAATATTGCTACTAATAAAACTACAAGCGTCGTAATTAGAAGGATATGTTGTTTTATCTTCCTTAAATCTTTCTCAAAAGTGAAGGTGTGGGTGTTTTGGTTGCCTTCGTCGGGGAACATATCGGAGAAGAAGGGGGTGAAAAAGTTTTAGGTGATTTTTGGATAAAAAGTGGGAAGGGATAAGGGATTTGTGGTGAAATCAGGGGAAAAATTCGTCTTTTATAGAGGTAGGTTTATCCGTTACTATTTTGTACAAATGTAAAAATATCATATAATATAGTCTAATGTACTGGCAAAAATTATGGTCCAAATATATATATTTTATAATTGAAAAAGGTTATCACACTGGGAATGCAAGCCATAGTGGTCCGAGAGCCCTAATATCTATAAAAGATCATGGGTTCAAAAACGGAAAGAAACACAAAAAGTATGTAACGTAAGAAAAATAATAAGTATAAAAGGTACATCTTTTTGTTAATTTAGTTAATAATATGCATGCAAAGTTATTACTAAGCAATTATAATAACTAAAATCAAACTTTACGTAAAAGATGAGCATGTAACATGCATGAATCAAACAAAAACCAATATACCAACATGAATAAAACAATGGAAGATAGTAATGAATTTATAAGTAAGAGAATTTTTCCACCGTTGTTTTTGAGATATATGATACAGTAAATGTTTGAGTTTCTGGTATAGACGACCCCAAATATGGGCAACTATAGAGCATACTCCTCAAAACATTTAGAAGTAGATAGTATTATTTGTTATAAATTTTTAGAAGTAGGTATAAATATACTTGACTAGAAATTGGTGTTGATAACGTGTTAAATATTTACCGATAGAAAGTCTTTTGATCAGTGAAAGGAGAAGTAAAGAAGGAGTAAAAGGAGATGAGTGAAATTGTAGTAGTATGCTACTACGTAAGTTATCATTATATAGCCAAGCATTTACAATAAAATACACAAATGATTGTCCTCTTATTGTACTTGTGCATATAATTGGTGTCCTAAGAGATTATGCATGTGAACTTCATTTTGTTATTTTCTTCAACACAAACCTCATTCCGGCCGCCCCAACCATCGGTCCCCTACCTGATTCCGACCACCCCCTCCCTTCCCCACCCCGTTTCCGGCCATCCCTCCCTTTCCTCCCCGATTCCGGCCACACCCGCTAATATAATTCATGTGAACAAATCAATTTTTATTTATTTATTTATTTTTATATCTTTGATCTTCCATTTTTATTAAATTTATGTGAAAAAATCTAGAAGTATAAAACTTCTTAATAGGATGAGATCGGTAAAATACTCTGAACACCATGATATGTCTATTATGTATAGTGTTTTACCCCCGTCCCTTGGTCATAATTAGTAGTGTTATTGGCTCTTTAGAGCCACTTTTATTACTAATTGGTGTTTTCTAGTGTTTTCGTAGTTTTGGTTGAGTTCTGTAGGAAATTGCATCTTTGGAGCTTTTTCCCGGGATTATTGCAGTACAACTATGAGCATTTGAAGGCATGACCGATTGCATTTGGACACCGAGTATTCAAGACCCGAAGTGGAGATTCGAATTGGGCCAAGAATGAAGCTCAATCCAAGTCCATCATATAGCCGGGCCCGATCGGTTGAGCTTTAGCCCGATCGGGCGGATGTCCAGAACGAGTGGGCGAAGAAAAAGGCGGGCCCGATCGGGCGGTGCCTCGCCCGATCGGGCGCGTGTTTCTGAGGAGAAGTTTAAGCGTCGTTTAAGTTGTTTTAACTGAGGATTTTCGAGCTTAGTATAGATACGCTTTTGTTAAACGAGTTTAGTATTCCTTTCTCCCTTCCCTTACTCTCTTTCTCTTTCTCCCTCTAACTTTTCTCTCTCTCTCCTCTTAAACTCTAGTATTATTTTCTCTCTCTACAACTCTTTGTTTAGTTCCATCTCTTGTTTCCTTCAACTTTGGTAACGATTTCTTCTCCTTTAATCTCAGTTATTTATTCTCTCTCTTTCATCATGATTTGTTTAATTGCTTTGTTTAGTTTATATTTAATTATGTGTGAGTAATTTTCTTTCTAGGGTTATGGGGATCCATAAATAATATGAAGGGGTAATTTATTATTGTTAATTGTCAATGCTTGATTGATTTCCTATTGATTGATTTAATGCTATGCGGTTAGATTTGGCTAGATTTAATTCGTATGAGTTTAGCAATATTGATTCGAGATTCGAGAGATGAGAATTGATGTTTAGGCTTAGTTTTAATAGGCAGACTAATTTATAAATGGTTAGGTCGAGATTCGAGAGATGAGATTTAATACCGGTAAATTAACTCTGTGATTGTAATACGTAGCGAAAGCCCTTTATGATCTTATTAATTAATGCATTGATGATTGATTGTTATGTTTTACCCTGGAATATTATTTATTGGTGAACCTATGCCCTAGGTCTTTTATTATTTGATTTCTCCCTACTCATATTCTTCGTAGTATAGTTCCTTTAAATAACAACTTTTGGTTACTTAATAATTTAGATTATAGTAATTAATTAGGAATAGAAAGACTCGCTTCCCTATCTATTTTAGTTAGTGGTTTTAGGAATTACTTTTGATTAGGTGATACGACTTTAGCCTGTCACACCAAAGTGTCACTGCCAAGCTCCTCCATTTATCTTCATCATCTCCTTCACCTAGTCAAAATTTTTGTTTGAGACAATGCTTCTGACAGTTCCGAGAGACGATTAAGACGACCCCACTTGTACTTGCGTTGACGAGGAAGGGAATGGGTGGGGTTTTCGGTGGGTGGGCTGGGTAGAGGTTGTGGTTTCGATGGGTGGGTTGGGAAAGGGAGGTGGTTTCGGTGGTGGGTTTGCCGGAGTGGGTGGTTGTGGTTTTATTTTTTATAAATTTTTCAATAATATGTTTTTTTTTATTAATTTCCTTTTTTTTTTTATTTTTTTTACCAATCACATAGTAACACGTGTACAAACAATCTCAAGTCACAAATAGTAACCTGCTTAGCCGGTTTTAAGTCAATTGAGACCATTAGGAGCGGATTGGGTATAAACGTCAGATTATTAAAAAATAATCGAAAGGTGGGATTATTTTGGGCGAATGAGGCAAAGGTCGGATTATTCCGGGCAATTTTTCCCAAAAAAAATGGTTTTTATTATTTGAAAAAAAGGAAAACTTATTAAGAATAGTACTATGACCATTGGTCAACCTTCTGAAAATAGAACGACCTTGTTGTGATTATCCCAAAATAATATAACCTTTAATTTGGGAGGTGTAGACACCAAATTGTGTCTCCCCAAAACCAAACCCAGTGATGAATACCTTTTGCGTCGAACCATAATCGAATTAGGTGAAAGTGGTTTGAAAGTCGAGTGATGCGGTTTAGTTTTAATAAAATTCTTTTCTCTCTGTTTTTGAAAATGATTTTATTTGAAAATAGCCGAACCAGTTTACGTTTGGTCCATGATAAAAGGTCCAATAATAGTGTAGTTGGATGGGGCTTGAAAAGATCTTTCCAACGATATATTATAGGATCGATTCCGATGAATATTGAGGAAGTTATGGCCAAAATACTAAACTGGGCCTGGTTAATTATTTTAAATGCGGCCCAATGATCTAGAGGAGGACCCAATGTTAATTATTATTCCTAAAACTATTAGGATTAATTATAGTTTTCTAGAAGTTTCTAGAAGGTTCCTTTTAATTCTAATATTATTAGATTTAATAATTAATTATTTTTAATAGTTTTTTATTTGGAATAAAATATCGTTTGGTTATCTTAAAAATATATTTTATCTTCTGTACGGATTCCGTAGATCAAGTTGATTAAAGATCGGATTCCGCGTGAAGAAAAACGCGCTAATACAGGCTGTCGCCAAACGACAAGTCTGTCGCCGCGCGACAGACCTTGTCGCGTCGCGACAGAGTTAATTCCTGGCGACAGCGTGGAGTTTTATTCCTTATCAAATTCTATGATTTTTCTGGACTATTTTCATTATAAATAGCGTCCGAATTCCTGTTTTCAGAATCATGAACTTTCATCAATTCTCCCGATCAACTTTCATCATCTATCATCAACTCTCATCCTTAATTCTCTCTATTCTCTCTCTAAGCAATATAGCTTAATTCTTTCTCTCTCTTTCTAAACCAATCTCCAAACAATATTCCGCATTCACAAGATCTTGAATCACTTAGCCAAGTTCGAAGTTGCCTTCGCCCTAGACGTGAAAGGGTTGATAATTTCTGAGGGTTTGGTCCAAAACTAGTCTAAACTTTATTTAATTTGATTTTAATTTAATTCTTTAATTCTTTAATTATTCTTTATTATTTTCATTGAAGTTACTAACTTGTGTATTTTGTTATTAGAAAGAGGTACGAGGCTTCAAAGTATGTAATCTTATTACTCTCTTTCAATGTAGAAAGCATGTTTAGATTTGATTAATTTCTAGTATCATGTTAGGATGTTTTTATTGCTTTCTAGTATCATGTTTAGGGTGCCTTTACTTATTTCTAATATCATGTTATCATGTTAGTGCCATGTTAGGTTTAAAGCTTTGATCTTTATTGTTTAGTGACATGCTAGGGTTTGTTATTAATCTTGTTAGTATCATGCCTAGGATCTTGCTATTATTAAGCTTTATTATGCCTTATCATGATTATTATTATTATTTAATATTGTTTATTATTATGTTGCTTGATATTTATTTATATTTTATATTGTTATTGCTTGATCACACCTTTTATGCTTGTTAAAGGGAATTGGTACTTGAAATCACGCTTAATAAGATAATTAATAATTTGGTTTAGGCTAATGTGATTTTAACTCAAGTGATCGCCAATAATAGTCTTATTTGTGCATTGATACTCAACCAACATAGATAAACAGGTTAGGATTAATATAATGTTTGTATGTTATTCGAAAAGCGCGCATGAATACGAGCAGAACAAAGTAGAGGCCTATTTTATAGGGCGGGTCCTTTCTTTTGTAGATTGGATTCGTACCCTCATCCCCGGACCCTGTTTGGTTCAAGACCTTATGGAGTAGTGGATGATCCTTTTGGATTGTCTTTTGGGTTTACAAGTTCCTAAAACTTGTTGGCGACTCTTTTTGCTCTTTGTCTTTCCCTTTGGAACGCCACCATACTTTAGTGTATGATCACAGTGGGGTTCAAGTTTGGGGTCATAATGCTTGAAATATTCCCTACAGGAGGCATCTGCGCAAAATAGAATGTGACTGGTTGGTAACCTATTGAATGGGTTATACTAGACACATGTCACGTTGTGATTGACAACATGTTTTTTAAATATAATTTTACTTTTAACAATTAAAATCTTTAAAAGTAATTTTTTAATTTAAAAAAATATCCCTTCCTGCCCTATCCATAACTTGCGGCAGAGCACCACCATGTCACACCCACCAACCACCTCAAATCACTATTTTTTTTTTCCTTCATCACCACACAAATGACATCACTCCTTCCTCCACCACAATTTGCATCCACCAAACACTATCCTCCACCTCCATTGCAACCACCTTCAACCTCACCTCTAAGCAACCTTTCTCCTTGATAATTCTCGTTATTGATGTTGTTAGACTCCTTCTTTTTCCTCCTCCACCCGAAATACCACCACAATAATTCCCTCGCAACAAATTGACTATCAACACCCCTCTTATGATGGTGATTTTAGGTGGTTTTTAGGCCACTTAGAGTGTATTTCGAGGTGTGGAGGTTTGCTTTCTAGTGGTCGTTGGGTTAAATGGCTTGAAAAGGAGATGGGGTTTTGTAGACAGTGGTTGGAAATGAGGTGGATGGTTGTTAGTAGGCGGTTTGGAAGTTGGTGCATGGAGGAGGAAATAAAGGGGAGGGGGGTTATAAATTAACAACTAACGGGAATGGGGAGGAGAGGGTACGTAGGAGTTTTTGAATAATTAAATTAAAGTCATTATTATAAAAAGGATATTTTTAAAAATTAAAATAAAAAATACCAACTAATCGCAATGTGCCACGTGTCATGGTTGACCTATTAAATAGGTTACTCGTATCTTTATCCTATTTTGAGTAGATGTCTCTTAAAGGTTTTATTTTTGGAAGACTAGTCAAGGGTTGTATTATTCTTGACAAATTTTCCTTTAAGAAAAACTTATAACAACGGGTCATGTTTGGGTTAGGTTTGCAAATATACGTGGTAAATGTGTTAGGGTTAAATCGAATTTTTGGTCAATTTTTTTTCAAAACATACAAAACGAGTCGGGTAAAAAAATAATTGATCTACATAATATGCATTTATTTAAACCCACAAAATGAGCCAAGCAAAATTTGTTATTAATTCAGATTTATTAAACAAGGTTAGAAATGTCTAGCAAAACAGCAAAAGTAATACATGGAGGATACTTCTCAATCCAGACTCTCAAATCCTCATATTCTCTACTAACATCGGCAAGTTTTTGGGCAAACACATTCCCACTTCTACTGACTTGCGAGAAAGCAATTCAAAAACACATTTTAGCTAGAAGGCTAAAGTTAAAAACTTCCCAATGGCAGAAGTTTAGTTGGCCTACTAGGGCCTGGCCCCTAGTACAACCCAAAAAAGAAATTAGTCCATAAAGTCCAACTCAAAAATAAAGTACAAAGCATAGAGTATTGCCTGTTGTTTTCTCTGTTGCCCTTTTTAATGTTGCTAACATTTTTTTCTTAATCGAAAAAAATATTGCGAACCCCACGGACCCATGTATCACATTCTCAATTTTTTTTACTGTTTCGATTAAGATCAAACACATTTTTAATAATTAATTTATTTATTTGGACAAAAATGTAGGCACGATATACATTGTAAATGAATAGTTGAATTGCATTTCCATAAATTTGCTTTTTAAATTTTACAACACACCCTCAATATATCTATCATCATTTGGTATTCATCGATATGTTGATTTTAATAATGTTTGATATTTAGTTAAAGCAGATAATTTGGATTTTGTTTTTATCGTTACTTTTTTGACAAAACTTTTTAATCACAATTTTAGATAACAATGTAAATGATACTATTTCACCTCTCCATATAAACAATTTTAAAAGATATTTTTTTTTGATTTATTTCGTACTCCATAATAAACTTTAGATCAAGAATTTATATCATAAGTTTAAATACGTTTGGCCCCTAAAAGAAAATTACTCAAGATCTGCCGCTGTTGTTTCCCATACTTCAAGTAGGTGAATGTTTGATATTTCCAAAATTTGAGGGTTCCTTCTTTAACATTTTCAGCAAAGGTAATATTAGCCAACTAAGTGAAATCGTGTTTATTTCTATTTAGAAGATAAACTATTACGCATATATCTTAGAATATTATTCTGGTTCTATTTTAGGAAACAAAATAATTTAGAAGATGTTTTCCTTTGTGAGTTATGCATTAAGAAATAGGTCACAAAAGGGTTTATCCCCCAAGTAGTATATAAGATAAAACACATCTATAACATCTACAATCTATAATATTATTAAAATACAAGGGTTTAACATGTTTACGACATGTGTTATACTTTGTCATCATAAAATTTATGACATAGCGCCACATAGATAATGACATGACAACACATTAGTATTTGGATTAGCTTTGAACCATTACATCCGTTGAAATTCTCAACTTTTATTACTACTATTCCATAATTAATATCACTTTATTACTTAACTAGGTTAGTCTCGTGCGATGCACGGTTTTAGCAATAAAATATTTGATCATACATATTAGATGACATAATGTTAAATATTCTAATTAAATTCATAATTAAAATAAGGAAAAAGAAATATGCAGGGCTGCATATAAGAAGCTAAAAATGGAAAGAATTGACAATAACATTTATTACACCGATTTACTCGTGAATTGTCGATAAATTCCCAACTTAATACTAAAAAAGGAAGTATATTAAATGCTTATATGCAATCCTTAGGGCCACATATAGCATTACCCTTAAAATAAATATTTAAAAAATGCTAGCAGTAGTGTTAAATGGTTTTTGCTTCATTATAAAAAAAATTTAAGAAATAATAATGAGTAGAAAATTCAAACTCGTGAAAATAAAAGAGCCTACCACCATTTAATTTATTTTTTCTTACCTCTATAAGAATGTGTTGTTAGTCAATTTAGTAAAAAAAAAATTAAGTTAATATCAAAATGAAAAAAAGGATGATGTCACATTATTGTCACTTATACTTTTGGTGGGAATTTTTTTAATAAGAAGTTGAAACATAGATAATGGTGATGTCAACGATAATTACTTTAGTATTAGTTATTAGATTAGGCTCGTGCGATACACGATTTTAATATTATTTTACGATTTTAACAATAATTTTTAGCTTACATGTGTGTAATAGGTACGTAGTACAAATAATTTAAGCAAAATCTAATCAATTGAGAAATTAATAAAGCGTGAAAACCCCAATTCATATAATCTGTATAAAATATATGGAGTAGGAGAAAAGGATAATGTTTATAAGAAAATGAAATTGTCCGGCTTTCCTTTAATTTCTCCAATGGAAATTGCATAATTAGATTGCATAATTAGTCAATTTAAATATAAAACCTGTTAATAAAATATATACATAATTTACCATTTTCTATTTTTTTTTATGTTGAAAAAAATAATGATGTCATTATTAGTTTTGGCGGGAAATTTTTTTATAAGAGGTTGACATGTGAAAAGTAATGATATCAGCGGTAATTAATTTAGTTATATTTATAGATAAATAGATTAGCATTCATATATGAATTGTAACTTTTCATTAAAGATTCTAAAAGTTTTTAAGCGTTATATACAATTAACTAGTTAATTGTAAAACATATTCGTCTCTTTCTTTTTATCCCCGACTAACTTTACCATTTTTATTTTATTATTTAAACTTAAGGTATAGGTTCCAAAATATGTAGTATTATTCAAACTCAAGGTAATTTTTTCATTTTGTATTTAAACATAACCCAGGGAATTCCCCGGGCCCCAAACCAGTTATATATTAAAATTCAAAGGGACAACATATTACCACGGTGTGTCACCATTCCTTCCATATGAGTTGTCGCCACATGTCACGTGAGCACAATGTGTCACGTAATGTCATCATTCATTACTCTAAAACTCTTCATATGTGTAACTTTTGTACTCACTATTTCCATAGAATGTAACATCTAAATAATTGCACATTAAGACATTACTCACACACTAATGATTGTTGATTTCTTGGATGCTAATTTTCTAGATTCAATACAAAGTAATCCGTAACAATTACATAAGCTATTATTTTATTTTTTTTAACAAAAAGTTCTTATTAAATTATGTAAAGTAAAATGAATAAAAACTAGCACTCATTAATAGTAAATATTTTCCTTATATTTTTATTCACTTATAATATAGTTGAACACTAACCTTTTAAATTCAGATTTTATTAAACTTAGAACTTTATAGTGACCTAGGGCATCGTCTGGGTCAATAACTAGTTTCTAAGTCAAAATTCGAGGTTGACATCCTAGTGTAGGTGTCATTCGATGAAGTGCGCCTATCTTAGAATGCGTGAATAATGCTTGACAATTATTGAAAGTGGGAAATGACTGTTATACAATACGGACATATAAGTAGGGAGTCGTTGGCAAGTTTTTTAGGAATAAGTTTTCAAAAAATAATACGCGAGACGATTCTTAATCACATAATGACATGTGTCATTTGATATTCGGCTTTAGTATAAATTTAAAAAAATTTATTAATTATAAGAAAAAATGAACTAAATGCAAACACCATTATCAACTTTTTCTTAATATTAACGGTTTTTTCACCATATATCCTTGAGTTTTTTGTTTATTCACCATACACCTATGAATTTTTTCAAAGTCATTATATACCCCTGAGTTGTTACAAAATTTCACCATGTACTCCTAATGACAACAAGATGAGTGGAATTTGATTAATTGTGCATCGAAACCTTAAATCTCTCCCTCCATCCCCGAAACCACGTACTCCTCTCCTTTGAAACCACTCCAAATCTTCATGACCATATTCGTATGATCGATTTTGAGGATGAGAAAAAAGATATTTAGGGTGGTTTTGAGGGTGGGAAAAAGAAATGTAGGTGATTTCGGAGGTAGGGGAATGTATTTAGGGTGGTTTCGGGTCATAATTAATCCTAATGATTGACAAAGTTCACAATCATTAGTCATCAAGGGTATATGGTGTATTTCTGTGAAAACTCGAGGGTATAGGATGCATTTAAAAAAGTTCATGGTTATATGGTGAATAAACAAAAAACTCAGGGATATATGGTGAAAAACCCGTAATATTAAGTATTAGTTTTTTATCGTAGAAAATACTTGAAAAATTTGCCAGTTACAATTGGTAAAAGTACCTATTTTATGAGTTACAACCATCAAAGTTAACTTTTGCAAATTACAACAAAAAAAAGTCACCAAACGTTTTAAATTACAACCAATTAAAATTCGGTTTTCAGCCACTTTCATGAGAGTATAACGTCATTAATCATTTATTGATATAAAAAGTAACCCCTAACCAATAGTCAATACTAGTTTGGAATCATTTATTGATATAATAAAGTCATATTCTGTTGAAATTGGCCGAAAATCGAATTTTGGTTGTAGTTTAAAATGTTGGGTGACTTTTTTGTTGTCATTTGCAAAAATAAACTTTTATAGTTGTAAGTTTGTAACCTGCAAAATGTGTACTTTTACTGATTATTATTGAAAATTTTTCCTAAATACTTCCATTCAAAAAAATTAAATGTTTATCAATTAAAGAAATTTAAGATTGCCAATCCTTAATAAATATTTTCTACATGAAGAAAATAATCAAATTAGGATATAATCTTATCTTATCCTTTTTAAAAGTTTAAATAATATCTTCCATATATGTTAAGAATTTTTTTTTAAAGGCTAAATGTTGAAAATCTTTAATTTCCTAATAAATATTGTTTTACTTTTATTTCCTTACGTTTAAATATCTTTATTTTATGTCAAAAATCTTAAATTTCCTAATAAATATTGTTTTATTTTTATTTCCTAACATGCTACAAGCCACATGTCTCACATGCATTTTCATCATCTTTGACCACCACATAAGACCACGGAATTTTTTTATTTGACCTTTGGCCTTTTTGACTATATATAATCTCTTCCACTTGAAAATGTAATAATATCCTTATCACAAACACCTACATTCATAGAATAAAAAACCATGAAAATTGAGAAACTGTACTTGTTTCTATCTCTTTTTTCAATCATAATCTTCCTTTATAAAATCCTTCTACCATCTAAAGCAAAGAACAAGAACCTCCCACCTAATCCACCATCAATTCCTATATGGGGTCACCTACACCTACTCAAGCCCCCATTTCCCAAAACACTACAAACCCTTTCTGAGTGCTATGGCCTAATTTTTTTCCCTTCGTTTAGGATGTCAGTCTCTTTTGGTTGTCTCTTCTCCATTGGCTGTCGAAGAATGTCTTAACCAAAACGATAATGTATTTGCTTACCGACCTAAGTCCATTGTTGGTGAGATTTTAGGGTACAACTACTCGATCCTCATATGGTCCACATATGGAGACCTTTGGAGGAATCTCCGATGCGTTGGGGTCTTAACTATGTTTTCCTTTCGTAAGCTTAATGAAGGAAGCCCCACCCGAAAAGCTCAGATCCATAACATGATCTTAGAGCTTCAGACTGAGTCCGAGGGTGCGTCTGGAAAAGTGAACTTAAATAATATTTTGAAAAAGGTGGCGCACAACTTTGTGATGAGAACAATAAATGAGAAGCCATGGGAAAACATGGATTTGATACCCTCTAGTCCCATGACAATGTGTGACTTCTTTCCCATCTTGAGGTGGGTACCTTTTGGAGGGATTGAGAAAATTTTGAAAAAGCTTTGGAAGAAAAGAGATGAATATTTACAAAATTTGCTTGATGAGAGTAGAGAAAGTGTTAAAAGAAGATCATCTTATGACGAGGAAGTTGTGACAAAAAATTTGATTGAAGAATTACTAGACTTGCAGGAAGTTGAACCTGATTGCTACACTGATGAATTCATCAAAAGTTTCATTTTGGTAAGATTACTCTCTTTGCCTCTAGAATTACGTGTTAATTCCATAAAAATTAATTAATTGTGACAATTTGACCTTAGTACATGTCAATTCAATGCATAAATTTGATTAATACTAAAATGAGTAATGCCATTAATTATGTACTAGTTTAAATCACAAATTAATAAAATTATTTTGGAAAACATATTAGTTTAAATCACAAATTAATAATATTATTTTGGAAAAAAGTTGTCACAAATTTTATGTGGCAAATGATGTGGATGATAGAGATGGCAATGGATCGGATTTAGATCGGGTGAAGCTTCACCCACATCCATCCCTCATTCTAATTGCTTCATCCATATTCATCCACACCCATTTCACCCATCATCCATATCCGTCCGTCATTCATCCGAGGATGGAACGGGTGGCTTGGATGCCTAATGGATGAATTTAAAAGTGAAAAAATTCACATAAACTCTATTCATGGTTATTTATATAATAATTTTTAGCTCTATTTTATTTATAAAAAGGACACAATATATTGTTTGAAAAAAATTAATTTGTAACAAAAATAAAGTAATTTTCTTGAATATTTTTCTTTTAAAATTCTTAGATAAAATATTTAATATATGTTAAAATGGTAGGTGGATGGTTAACGGGTGGAATAGAGTACCATCCACATCCGTTTCATCATCCACTTCATCCATCACCTGCTTCTAATCCATTTAATTTTTGTTTTCATCTATTTATTTAATGCGGTGAGTCGGGTTAGCGAATATCCATTTAAGACTGACATCCTTAATGGAGAATGGAAATAATGAAGTGGCAAAAAAGAAAAGGGAAATAAATAGAATGATAATATTATTCTTTAGGTAACTATAAACTCCTTAACATACTAGAATTTTTGTAGGATAAACAAAAAAGTAACAAAAGATTTTATCCTAGTTTGCCACAATTTCCCTACCTTATAAAAAGTTTAAGAAGCTCTTATGAATAGTGCATGGACATTTATATCCCTAAAAAATGTTTTTTTACATATTTGCCCCCATTGAATTCAAAAACCTTAAAATTGTCTCTTGAATTTGCTAAGTAGATGAATTATTTGTGTTTATTTCAATATTTAAAGCATCATTTAGTCTCTTCATTCTTTTTTTTTTGGAGTAAAAAATTGTATGTTGACTTGGTTAATGGGGATATATATGCAAATAGATATAATAAAATCGTGTAAATATTTATAAGACATAAAGACCATTTGTAATAATCTTCTCGAAAGGTTAGCAACTCTGCAAATCGCGCGCGTAAGAATCCCTAGTTTAAGAAAGATGTAGTAAATGCAATATTTATTTGTAAGGACAAGATTGACTATTGTTGTTGTTTTTAGTATCCCGTGGTCATTATAGCTTAAATTATGGTCATCAATCATCATCATCACAAGTAGGGATGACTAATGGTTCATAATAAGAAACTGACATGCATTAATGTAGCATCAATAATGTGAGGGGGAGTGTAATATTTGTTGAAATATAGACTAAACAACAAATGCAAGTGTCCCACATATACAACTTAGAAGGTACTTATTTTGCTGTCAGCCTATCACATGGCTTTGTGATGAAACCTTTTTGGACTGGCAAAGTGAACTTTATTCTTTTGACAATGCAAATTTGTATCACATACTGTACATGTAACGTTAAAATTAATAAATGTGGTAATGTTATACTAGGAAATAATAAAAAGTAAGAATTGATAGAGTTTCCTTTTATTATAATAAACGGATCGGAAGGAGTGTTACACACATATATATTAATAAATGTGATTATCTATATGTCAGATGCAACTGTTAGCAGGAACGGATACTACAATTTCAACAGTGGAGTGGGCAATGTCAAACCTCATAAATAACCCCGAAATAATCGCAAAAGCAAGGGAGGAGATTAATCTACTCGTTGGCAAAGGAAGACTAGTAGACGAATCCGATGTACCAAAATTGAGTTACATTCGTTGGATAGTCAATGAGACTTTAAGACTTTTCTTGCCAGCACCACTGCTATTCCCACATTTCTCATCCAAAGACTGCACTATTGGAGGGTTCCATGTACAAAAAGGCACTATGCTCTATGTCAATGCTTGGGCAATACAAAGAGACCCTAGCCTATGGGATGAACCAAACATGTTTAAGCCGGAGAGGTTTGCAAATGAGACAGAAGGTTACAAATTTTTTCCATTTGGAATTGGAAGAAGGTCTTGCCCCGGAAGCGCCTTTGCCACTAGGAACATCACTTTGCTTTTGGCTACACTTATACAATGTTTTGATTGGGGAACACCTGAGGATGGAGTAGTAGACTTCACAATGAAAAGTGGTGCCAATATTTGTCATGAGGAAAAGCCTTTAGAGGTAATTTGCCACCTTAGGTCTTCAATGGTAGATGTCGTTGCTCAACTCCAAGTTAATTAACTATGTTTATTATTAGCTGGCTCGTAATATTAAGGGGGTATGTAGTTTTAAAATTTGGATGTATGATATATTTATATGTTATCTTTTACTTTATATGGATTTATTTATAAGTTCTTGTGTACCGTTAATTAAATAGCAAGCTAAGACTTTTTATATACTTACTTTATTTCACTTATTTCTAAGTATTTGTTTGTTAAATAAATTATCATATAAAACTAAGATACGAGTTAATAAGGTTGCGTTCTTTTCACCTTACAAAATAAGTTTCAAGTTAATAATTTCAAATTAGGAAAAGAATACTACTTGTATTAGTATTACTATTTTTATTGTGCGTGCTTCATAGCTAATAAGATAATTAATTTGGACAATTTAATTGTGACTCAATGATCATAATTGACTAATAACTTTTTCGATCAACCCAAGCTTAGGCATGGAATCATGTACTAGTCAGGATTTTTATTTGTAGAGAAATTATAGTAACAAACTATAGTTGTTAACTTGTTTTTAGTATCCCTCATATTAGTGCTTAATTTGTGGTTCATCATCATCACAAATAGAGTGGTCCAATGGATCAGTACAAGAAAGGACATGACTCTTATGAGACGTGCATTAATGAATTGATATTGTAATGACTGATGAAAATCAACTATTCAACTCTTTATATAATCTAAATATATATTTCTCTATATATATTTATATATTTTCGAAAATCAATCACTATGTTTTTTTTTTAAATAATTTGTAAAACTATATCAGATCAAGATATTATATCTTTTAATTTGTTGTAAATTAAAAATTTTCAATATAATGTAACATTATTTATACACTAATGTTGATTTCATATATTAATATACTAGTATAGGTGTGTTTGAAGTGTGTCTATCTTAACATGTGATAGGAAGTGGAAATTAACTAGTATAGGGGCAAAAAAAATTAGGGAGCTGCTAACATATTTGCAAGGATCTTGTAAATCGTTCATGGATTATTTAAGGCGACCACGAAAAGGCTAGGAGTTAAGATAATAAATGGTGTCCAACATTTTGGAAAATATTGTGTCTTGGGTCTAACTTGTTTTTTCTTAGTGTTTGGGGTCTAGATTAGTTTTTCTAGTGAGATTTGATTAATTGTATGCAAAAAAGTTAGACCCTTAGTTAAAAAACTTAGACCCTTCTAGTTAGCCAATGAAAAAATCTTTCTTCTTTATAAAAAAAAAATAAAAATAAAAATAAACAACTTTCATCAAAAAAATAAAAATAAACAACCAATTAGAAAATTCAAAATACTTGGACCCTTCTAGTTTTTTTTTTTTTTTTTTTTTTTTTAAAAAAAAAAAAAATATCTAGTATTGTTTAGTTATAGTGATATCATTTCCTATAGGAAATTTTGTCTAGAACTACCTGGAAGATAGGGTGTTTTGTGAAGAACTAACCATTTTTTTATTTGTTTACAACTACCCGCAAGATGGAAAACGTTTGGGTAGCACTACCCATTAATGTTTTCCGTCCAATTTACTCGTTACTGGGGCCCACTTTTAACCTTTCCCACCCAATTTACTCCCCCCAACTACCTTTTCTCTCTTCTCTCTCCTCTGTATAATTATTTCCCTCCATTATCACTCAAAAAATCCGATTGAAGAAAGCAATCGAACACAACTTCAGGTAATTTTTCACACTATCCTTGTAATTCATTGAATTTCGCATTTGTTTACAAGTTTTAATTGATTGCAATTACAAGAATTAGGGTTGAAATTGTTGTTGCAGTTTAGGGTTTATGGGCTCAATAAGATTTGGGGGTTTTGATTTCTAGGGTTTGGGGGTTAAATTGAGTTAAGTTGTGTTTGGAAACATGACATTCATTTCAAATGTTAGAATTGAAATTCAGAATTTCAAATCTTAATATTCAATTTCAATATTGGTGTTTGGGAAATATCAGAATTTCAATTCCAAAATTTCAATTTCTAAACTATGTTTGGAGATGAGTGAAATTTTGAATTAAGTTAATGAAATTACACCTTTTAACTCACATAAATTTCCTTTCTCTCTCCTCCTCAATCTTAAATTCCCAAATTCTCCATTTTTTCTTCAATAAACCCTAAAATTAAACCCAAATTTCTCTAATTATTCAACAAATTACTACCAAACAAGTTCAAATATACCCCAAATTATTCCCAAATATCCTCTATTAAATAAAAAATCCTCTGAATTCAGGAACCCCACCCCACCAGTCACCACCCGCAATCCACCGAGCCGCACTACACCACCATCTCGCGCCCCTTCCCCCTGCCAAACGGCGCAACACCAACCTGCAACAACAACTTTCGCAACAACAATTAGCCAGGGCAGCCATAGTCCTGCAGCGCCACCAATTCGCCGCTTTAATGGAGAATCGAGATTCACTTCAATGGTGGACCGTGAGGAATAATGTGAGTACACTCTAATGGTCGAGCAAGAAATTCAAAGCTTGCTTCAATGGAGGAGGGACGAGAGAACTTATGTATGCTTCAATGGTGAAGAACCCTAGTAGAGAGAAAAAATTGGGGAAGAGGATGAAACTAGTGTATGACATAGGAGAGAGAGAGAGAGTTGGGCGTTTTTAATGAATATTAGAATTTGAAATGACATGTTTAGGATTGGAATTTGAAAATATCAAAATATACTCATATCTTAATAATCTTGGATTTGGGCCAATTTCAATTCCCAAATTCTAAACACATCCAAACAACATAATTGGGCCAAATTTAGAATTTCAAATGAAATTCTGGTTACCAAACAAGCCATTATGGTAATTGGTTATGTTGGCTTTGAGATTACTAATTGACATTGTAATTTGTAGGATGTCTAATTCTTCTTACCATTTAGCTATGCAATATCTGTAGGGATTTAGATACTCTAAGTGGAATTTCATGAATCATACTCATAAGCATCTAATAACCAAGATCATTGCATAACACATAAAGAACATATAATTGTACCTTTGAAGCGTGATTCCACGTGTGATCGAGCAAGAATAATGGGAGATAAAGAACCTCAAGTGCGATTCATCTACTTGGTCCACGAGCACAGATTAAACCTCCACTAATGCTAGTTAGTCATGATTGAACCTTTCAATCACCCTTCTACGGAGAGGAGAGGAGACAAACGAGTCACGAACCACCACTACCACCGTGAGCAACCACCTTGCTTGGGTGGTTTGTACGGTTGTACGGATGAGGGGAGAGATAAAGAGGCGTGTGAGAGAGGGGTTGAGAGTGTTTGGTTGCATGCTTCATAATTCACTGTGTGGGTGAATTATGACTTATTATCCAACCCTAGGCATGGCATCTATTTATATATCACATACATAATTAGAGTCCATGTGAAGCCCAAACTCTTAGCCCACTTCTAATTACACTAGCCCTACTCTTTACATGGCTTGTCATATCCTCACGAGGCCCAATAATGGGCCCCTAACTTGTTTAACCCAATACCTTTATTGTGTGACCTCATAGAATCCATTCTAGTGGGCTTTGGACTATTTGACTAGCCCAAAGTTCATTGATCATAATCTAGCAATAGACAATGACGACCCAAAAGAATGAACTTATTATCTCCATAATAGTGATCCTTGATATATCTAGTAATTGCACTTATCGAAGACATAATTCCTTCAATCTCCCACTTGTCTGAGACAAGTGCGCAATATTCAAATTCCTTAAGTCAATGTGTGTCGATTTGATAATATGATTGCATCTCATGTCGTTATCATATTAATCTACAAATCTTTTCTTGAAATCTGAGTTAGAATTACAAAACAAATGATTACTATGTAATCCATTTGAGCACGGCCATGCATTTTCTGAATTCTCCCTCTTTAAGGGGCCAAGACACATTCCTAATTGAATAGGTAGACTCAATCCAATCTTGTGGCAATCAAAGCTCCCACTCAGCTGTTGAATTCACCGGGAAACATCCTTTATAATCTCTAGTTACGGGAAGACGTTTGAATGTACCACAGTCAAATCAATTATTGAATGGAATCAGTGTTCCACTCATGTCAAAGGAATCAACTAATATATCTGGAAGCTCTTATACTTGAACTTTAAAGTAGGTCTATAGTTCGATCATGCATCATTCATGCATATCCATGTGATTGACCGAGCTTCACTATGCTCCTATAGTCCATGAAACTGCGCTATCCAATCAATCTTACATGCTAGTCCTTTTATTGAAATTATTTATGTCCACTTTAATGATTTCGAACTAGGGACTTAAATAATATATGGATTTTGTTCACCTGTGGGGTTTCATTCACCACGTCATCAACCTGATGAGCCCATCAATCCATAATTATTTTGGACATTTTATTTAATATCAAAATCATAATTAAATAAGATTGAAACTTTGTTTCAATTGATAAACATAATTCTGCAAGTTAATGTATTACTTATATGATATGTTTTCTCAAAACATACACAACTTAAATTACATAACTTGCTTCAATCCAAGAACCTTAGTGTGACTCTCATACCTTGATCATGGAAGGGGTTTAATAAGTAAAATTCATGAGACATTCTCATGAACATGAATTTTGCAACTTCTAAATTTTATAATAATATTCATCTCCATACACTAAGAGTCTTCCTTCCTTCTTTCGCAAGGAATGAACTTAGGAATTTCTAATTTGTATTCCAACGTTACATTGGATTTTGATTGAAATCTATCATAACTTGTCCTTAAAACACGTGAAACAAATAGACGAGTAAAGTCCATGACATGTATGATGCACCCTTTGCAAACTGCATAAGGAGCATCTCTCAAAACCTTAATTTCATCAACCTTTTTCAAAGCATTGAATCTTGTTAAGTTTTGTGCCATGTTACATGGGATTGAAAATCCTTTCAATTGTTGAATCTTATAAGAATCTTATCAATATAAGCTTCTTAACCAAGCTCAAACATCCTTCTAGACCTATCTTTATAGATCTCGAATCCCAAATGTACTCATCATCCTTTTCAAGGTTTTTCATACAAAATGCATTAGCCATTACTTGACTCTTCAAGAAATGAATAATTGCTCTTTATACTAGACCAAGAAGACTTTATAGCTCCCACTAAACATCTTGTATACATAACATCTTCATTTTACGAGAACGTCAAACGATTTGATTTACTCACAAAATTAATAACACTAATTCCATGATGCTAACTTCAATCCATTAAAGGATCTTTTATGCATCCTTAGGATTATTGGATTTTCAAAATCATTCTGATTGTATCATGAACAATTTCAAGAAAGTGTTTTGAAATCCATCTGCCAAATCTCATAAGGCAAAAATCACTAAAATATCTTTAATAGATCTTTGCAATATGATTAACGTAAAGATTTCATCGTAATCATAGTCATACTATGAATTAGTTGAATCCTTTACCAAGTCTTTGCTTTAGTTTAGAAAACACTTTTCTTTCTTGTCTGTTTTGCTTATAATGGGTCTTACCCAATTAGGCAAATTAATCGAGTGTCATACACTTGCTTACAGACTTAGAATCTATTTCAGATTCCATGGTTGTTAAACCACTTTGGAGTTATAACTTGTCAAATCATCTTTATTACTTGCATAATCATCATGTTCTAAAATAAATATTTTAGAACTCTTAGTCAATATGAAATCATATTTCTTTGGTTAAGGTTTACTTATGATAGTCATCATTGTGGGTCTTTATGCAACAATTGAAACTTGTACAACAACTTTGTTTAGTTTTCAATGAGAAACGACAATAGAGGATTTGCACTTGGAATGTACTACCTTCGACACATGGTTATTATTCCCATTACACTTAATGAGACCACGCGTTGTCATTTGTAACATGAGGTGAATCATGCTCAAATTGTTGCTTTGATTCGATTATTTCTCGAATTTCTTCAAGATTTTCGAATTAACTTTTCTTAAGCTCTTTTAAGGCTCTCGAACTTTTCGAGATTCTTATACTCCCACTTGCCTTTTTAAGAGGAAAATCTAGCATAGGGTGAACCAACCATGGTTTGAACCATGTTTGTCTGTTGCTTTTCTTGAACTCTGTCGAGATTTACTCGAGATTTACACTACTCCCACTTGACTTTTTGGAAATGACATCTTTTCCATAAAGGGCATCTACTTGAGCAACAAACATTTTGTGCTAAGTATGACTTGTGTAGTAGTACCCCATGCTATGTATAGGAATTGAACGTGTATCAAACGATTTAATACACCTTTTATTCCTTGCTTTGTAGAAAGACTTTATAAGAACTTTTCTTATCCATATCACATATGAAGCCTTTGCTACATTTTGATTTGACATGTGTAGTTTTGTTTAGTTTTGTAGCTCATCTTAAAAGTGTATTGATGAGTGTCATTTATGGCACTCATTTAGCTTCTTTTAGGATGATTTTACATGATTTTTATATCTCTTTTACTTCCTTTTCTATGGTTTTGCTTACATTTTCCTTAGATGTTTTCTTATTTTCTTGCTTTTCTAGTGCATTTTGCATTTTCTTCTTTACTTGTTTGATCTTCTTCGTTTATAGGAAGTTGGCGATGTTTGAGAGCCTCAAGTGTGTCCTCCTCGGAGTTTTCAAGCCAAAGAGATATCCCACTTCTCCATTTGAAGCCCAAGAGCATGGTCATCAAGGTTGGGCCCTCATGCCGTGTGGGCATGAAAGAGTGGTTTCGAACCCACCAAAAGTGCTCTAACTTACTGCCTATATCATCATGGCTCATCCGGAGCTCACGAGGACAAGCTTGGCCGCACTTGGAGGGTTCCCCTGCTCCAGCTGCGCGGGTGCACGCGAGAGAGGAGCGGTCGCGCCAAGCTGCTGCGCGGCCGCGCGCGACCCTGGAGCGGCCGCGTCTCCTTCTTCTCCTTGTTCTGTACCCTTTTTGTAGCGGCCGTGCACATGAGTGAGGGGCCGCGCTCTTTGAGGTCCTTTTTGGACGTCTAACTAATTTCCCTTTAGTTAGTTTTGCTATATATAGAATTTCCTTCATTTTCTAAAAGAAAAAAGAAGAGAAGGAGTTGGAAAGAATTAGAATCATTTTTTTTAGAATTAGATTTTTAGAGGGAGAAACTCTTGATTTGGTGATTTTGTTCTTAGATTTTAGAGAGAGAAGCTTGGTGTTTAATGATTGTGATATTGAGATCTTCATTCCTCTTTGATATTGATCAAAGTTTTGTAAGAATCCTTTACTTTTCAATGCCATTTGATGTTTGATTTTGATATATTGTTGAATTTACATTGTTAGCTTGAATTTGATTGTTGAAGTTTGAGTTACAATGTTGATGATGAGATTTATGATTTCTTTTGTTATGCATTTCAATTTTACCATGATTAGTGAGTAGTTGATTTGCTAGGGAATGTGGTGAAGCATGTGTTGGTGATAATCTAATGCTAATTTGGGGTTTTTGATTGAGTTGTTGATGTGATTAAATTGGTTAATGAAATTTGTGCATGTTTTTGGTTTGAAAAGGAGTAGCTAACCTTTATGATCATGCTAGATTGCGAAATAGCCTTCAATGACACGAACAATTGATTTGGATGCTATTATTATTGTTTGACCTTGATTTGTGATTTTATTTTGAAGTCATTTGTAGAGAAATCTAGCTTGACCCTAGGAAATAGCCCATTGAGTGATTTTGATTGCTTGTTCCATTTTCCCTCGCATCGCTTGTTGATTGAATTCCCTCGAATTAGCAAGATTGTTATCAATGCATGTGGATCCTAAGTTCCCTAGTATTTTGATATTGAATTCTATTTGATTTTCCTTAATTGATTTGATTCCATTAGTATAGACCAACCCACTCCCTTAGCCTTCGGAATAAGTTAGCATCAACCTTAGCACTCCCTCCTTCCCTTGGGATTCGACCTAGGCTTAACTTATACCTCAATTTGGTTTAGCTTTATAAATATTGTTTTGGCCGGGAAATCTAGCCTCCAACGACCTAGGTTTTACCGTAGTCATGTATCCCCTGAATAATGGTTGGAAGATAGGTAATTTTCATCCATTATCAAAATATATCTCATATAGATTGATAGCTCCCTTCATAAACACTTTACAAGGTTTTCTTTCGGAGTTTGTTGTAAAACGATTTCACAACTCTTGGATGTTTATCAAGATCTTGGCTCAATTCTCATTATTACGATCATATCGCAATATTTTGAATATATTTCCATGTAAATGTCTTGACTTAAATTTTCACAATTACAATCATATTGTAATGTAATCATTATCTTGTCAAGTTGTTACTGAACTTCATATTGGACTTTTAAATTTTTCAAAACTTTCACATTTATGCTTCAACTAAGCACAAAGGATTGTATCACAAATGAAGTTTCATTGTCTGTCTCTAGTTACTGAACCTTAAGTTTTCTTACATCGATATGTATTAGACTTTGAGTTCATATCATCATTTCTCTAAACGATGACTTTGTCAAAATTTCAAATTAGAATGATGTTTACATATATCAATAGATTCACAATCAAATGATATTGAAAGTCCATCCATTTGGATCTTCCGCATGCAATGTTCATTTTTTCATTCGAATTAATTAACATATCAGAGACAATTTATATATATAGAATTGGTTTAATGAATTTTAAACCTATTTAGCAATTCAAAACACATCATGACTCAATAAAGCATAGAATAACATTTAGTCCATGTTTTCGAATCTTCAATACTTTGTCATTAAAACATTGAATTTTGTATGTTTTGATATAGATAAGAATAAATAACATTTATTTAATTCTAGCTAATGACTCAGTAAGGTGAAATGTAGGTTCTACTTGTAAAGTTGCAACTTTTGCTTCCAGACTTGTAGATTTTACTTGTGAAGTAGCAACATTTGCTTCTAAACTTGTAGATTTATTTCTCCTTAAGCTATACTTCTTCATTAAGTTCAAGCACATTCTCAATGAGATTGAACTAAACATGACATCGCATGTCCAATATGCTAAATCAATTTCTATAATATAATTCTTAAATTAGAACATTTCCATTCTTTTACCTTCCAACTGTATGAGGTTGTTTCTAATCAATTGGAATTGGTCCATTTAATTTGAAACATTTGTTGTTCATAACAACTTTTAGCATGTAAGTAGTTCTAGGTTTGAGAAGTAGCAACTTGTTTGCATTTCTTGGCCTATAACTTCTTAATGCAATCCTCATATATTCTTAAACCTTTCCTTTTGAGCCACTTTTCATGATTTTGCTAAGTCTTATTCAATCATTATTTATATTAGAGTTTAATCAAATATTTAATTCTAGATGAAATGGATGAAGAATAATGTCAATTAATCAACTTTGATCATAGAGACTTCCAATCACTTTCTTATATTCAATCATATTGAAGATAAGAGATTTTATTGGACTTCTATATTTGTCTTTTGGAGGGTTTGTACCTCCCATCTCATTATAACCGAGTTCAAACACTTTTCAAAATGAAGATGTGTTGGCATTTTACTCAAACATTTTGAATAAAACCAACCTTAGACATGTGACATGGGTTTCTAAAACTTGCCTTTAAGAACCATCTTAGCAAAATTGGAATATAAGTTTATGAATTATCTTTTAACCTTTTGAGAACGTTTCTCAACTTTATTTTCAATCGAGAAGATTTTATATAATAATAAAATTAGAACGACATGTTACTTATAAGTAAACGCAAAATTCAATTATGTTTTAATAAAATTTAAAGTACCATGAGTGAATTAAATTTGGTAACTTTAAAACACTTCATTCAATTTAATTGATCCCTACTTGAATTAAGTGATTCCAAGACCCTTTATTTGTCCAATAATTGACTGGACTTTGACCCTACCATCAACCATTACATTTTCAAGGTGAGTAAACTCTTTACTGATTACAACTCTTGTAACTCTTGGTTGAATAAATAACCATCAAATGTTTAATTATTACCCTTTGCTTCAAGGTTCTAAACTCTTTAGGTAACCTTGTTAAGTATAACCAATTAAAATTGTAAAACTTCATTTACCCCAACTCTCCCAAGATATAAAATGACACCCAGCTTTGGCATGACCTATCATCAATATCAAAGGTTTATTGGGTTTTTAATTGGAAAAGCAACCTCAATATTACCGGGACCTAGATTCATTATGTTGTGATTATTTAGTGAACTCTAGCGCATCATCAATCAACATAAATAAAATCTAACATGCATAATCAACTGAATGCATAAACAAGACATAGCATGGCCCCTAATCCTAAGAAAACTACTAAAGTAAATGCTCCCACTTGAACCTTCATGGATCTCATCCACCTCGCTCCTTTGGGCCTTCACTTCATGGGCTTCTTGGATTAACTACAATCTGTAATTCTACTCTATTATTCTATCTACTACTTAAATAAAATGAAATAAAATTACAAAAATACTTTATCGATACGTAAACCGTACCAAGATTACAAAAATACATCACGATGCGCATATCGTATTTAGTAATCTACTGGGCCATACTAGTCATTATATAGCAAAATAATATCATATATTATAAAATTGCCACATAATAAATCACTCATCATGCTTTCATAAACTACAACATTGAATGTTTACAATTAAGGAAACATGGCATCTAAATATCTCATATTTTAATTACTGTAATTAGATAATATCATATATTATTCATGACCATTAATAAAATATCATATATTTTAAACTAGGCATGAGATAGAATCAAATCTTATTTTAATCTTAAAAGATAAATCATATTTATCCTCAAAGATTATCCTAACAAAATTAGGAGATTTTATCCTAATTACTAGCCAATCACAAAATTTAAATCAATTATATCCAAAATTAATTATGGGATAATCACATTATTTAAATCAATTATTATCCTTTTGGAATATGCTCAGAATATCCTAAAAAATCTTTATCCAAAATAAACCACTTTAATTATGGATAATTATCAAAATTAACACTTTAAATATGGATAATATCAAATTAGTTAACTTTTGAAAATTTGATTTTATCCAAAATAAAATTGATTTTATCTTGAAATATTTTTAAAACAAAATAATTTTTTTTTGAAATCTACTGCACACCGCTAGCCACCATGGTTGGCCAGCCGAGGCTAGCCACGGTGGCTGGGCGCTTTCCCAGCTCCCTTTGCCATAAGGCAGTAGCGGCAGCAGTGCTGCTATTGGCTGCAAGCCACCGTGCGTGGCCAGCCTAGGCTAGCCATGGTGGCTGGTTGCTTTACAGCAGCCACTGCCGCAAGAAGCAACAGCAACAACAACAGCGGCAGCCACGGCAGCAGTCGTGCAACACTTGCACGCTGCTGTCCAGCCACCTTGGACCACCTGCCCTGCCCCTGCCTTCCCTCTTGGACCACCACCCGCGGTAGCCACCGTGGCCGCGCCACCCAGCCGTGGCTGCCGCCCAAAACAACACCAAAAACTTTTTTTTATTTCAATTTTAATTAACAAGTTTTGTTAAATAAAATTCATGTGGTTCATGATAAATTAAAACACAAATTTTATGTTAATTCATCCAATTAAAATTAAATTTACAATCTAATTTTAAAATCTAGGGTTCTTCATGAAAAATAATCCCAAATTTAATTTAACTCTTAAATTAAATCATTGATCATGAAAAATTCATAATTTATACATGAAATCAAATAGATTAAAGTCATGAAGCATAAAACAATCCAAATCGAACAAAACAAGCACAAAAATAAGATTTTAGGGCTTTATTAGGTTTGAAATTTTCGAAAAATTAGGGTTAGGGTTAAAAAACTTCGAAATCAATAGGGCAAGAATTCGATCCTCTTTATGGTTATGTTGAGCAAATTAAATCACATTTAATCAAATCCAAAAGTTAAATCACATTTAATATAATAATTGACCCATAATACAATTATTCTCCCTCTTAATTGAATTAAAATTGTGGACTATCAAAGAATTAAAATTCAATATGCGTATATGCAATAGGCTAACTAATACCACTGTAGGGATTTAAATACTCTAAGCGGAATTTCATGAATCATACTCATAAGCATCTAATAACCAAGATCATTGCATAACACATAAAGAACATATAATTGTACCTTTGAAGCATGATTCCACGTGTGATCGAGCAAGAACAATGGGAGATAAAGAACCTCAAGCGCGATTCCTCTACTTGGTCCACGGGCACAGATTAAACCTCTACTAATGCTAGTTAGTCGTGATTGAACCTTTCAATCAACCTTCTACGGAGAGGAGAGGAGACAAACGAGTCACGAACCACCACCACCACCGTGAGCAACCACCTTGCTTGGGTGGTTGTACGGTTGTACGGATGAGGGGAGAGAGAAAGAGGCGTGTGAGAGAGGGGTTGAGAGTGTTTGGTTGCATGCTTCATAATTCACTGTGTGGGTGAATTATGACTTATTATCCAACCCTAGGCATGGCCTCTATTTATATATCACATACATAATTAGAGTCCATGTGAAGCCCAAACTCTTAGCCCACTTCTAATTACACTAGCCCTACTCTTTACATGGCTTGTCATATCCTCATGAGGCCCAATAATGGGTCCCTAACTTGTTTAATCCAATACCCTTGTTGTGTGACCTCATAGGATCCATTATATTGGGCTTTGGACTATTTGACTAGCCCAAAGATCATTTATCATAATCTAGCAATAGACAATGACGACCCAAAAGAATGAACTTATTATCTCCATAATAGTGATCCTTGATATATTTAGTAATTGCACTTATCGAAGACATAATTCCTTCAATATCATCCAAACAAGTGCAATTGTGGCATTCTACCAAAACTGGAGACTTCGTGGACTTCTAAAAACCCCGGGAGAAGATTTTTGGCTTGTAAATTCTATGATGCTGCATCTGGTAGAAAAGGATGCAAATTTTTCAAATGGTGTGATGAAGAAGTAGTAGAGTGGCAGAGGGTTGTTACAAATTAACTTCTGCTGGACAAAAAACTAATGCAAAATGAGATAGGTTTATTGAAACAACAGGTTTGCATGCTTGAAGACCAAAAGGCAAGGGTGGAGATTGAAAAAGATAGACTTAACAAGAAATGGAAGACACTTTCTACTGCAATGAAGAAGGCAAAGGCATGTGACAGTGATGGCATTACAAGGCTGATGCAGGTGGTGATAGTTGTTGCTATTGGAATGTTGTTAGTGTATTTAGGAAAGACATTGGTGTAGTAGGCAAGTAGAGTTGATTGGGATTACATTTGCACTGTATTAGTGGCACTAATCATAGATTTTGGCATGTAATCAAAGTGCAAATGATGACTTTTCTTATTTGTAGGTTGTAATATTTTGATGACAAAGAAATGGAATGGTGTTTTGATTAATTCCTTTTACATTGCAATTTAAGGCATAAATTTTGAGCATAAAAAACCATACTATGAAAGCCTTGCATTTCATCAACCAAAATAATTATAAGGCTAAAAGTGGATTTGTTCATCAACACTGATTACAAAATAGGCTGCAACAATGTAATTTAAACTTGAATTACAACCAGCCCAACAAATTAAAATATAAAAGCACTACTACAAAAATGCTCAAAGAGACCTCAATTAAGAGACCATTATGGTCTCTTTGTTTTAAGAGACCCAATATTTGAAATAAATGGTCTCTTAGGTGCAATATGAGGGACATAAAAATGAAGGAGAGACCACTATTTTGAAATAAATGGTCTCTCTTTTCTTATTTATTCAATTTTTAAAAAGGAAAGACCATTTCTCTTGAAAATGGTCTATTTTTTTTTAGGGAAATTCTCTTTGGTCAACTCCAACTTTTTAATTTTCTCTATGGTGAACAAAGTTTTATAAAATTATCTTTGGTACTCATAAACTTTCTATACTTATTACTTATGACATTAATTATTATATTTTATTAAAAATTTAACTACAGTTAGGTTTTTTTTTTTAATTTTTTAACAATAACATTTAACTATAGTTAGGTTTTTAATCATTTTTTAATAATTATACTAAAAAAAAAAAATCAACCACCCCTTCCCGCACCCACTGCCTAGGCCCCCTCCCCCTGTCGGCGGCCGACACCCCTACCCAACCCTCGGTGTCGGCGACCCTACTTCTCCACCTTTCCCCCAGTTTTTCGGCCCCCCAAACCCTTTAAACCCATTAGAAACCACCCTAAAAACCTAAAACCACCCTAAAAACCCGAAACCACCCTAAAATTCGAAACCCTAGAAAACGGGTAGAACGGATTTTAGGGAGGTGTCGGGTTTTTAAATGGTTTCGAGTGGGTGATTAGGGTTTGGGGTGTCCGAAAAACCGGGGGGGGGGGGTAATTTCGGGGAGGGGATAGGGCGGGTGGAGGTGGGTGTCGGATTGGGGAGAAATGGAGAAGGGGTGGGTGGGCAACGAGAATGGGGAATGGGGAAGGTCACCGGCCGAGGGTGGGGTAGGTCGAGCGTTGTCGGTGGGGGCTTAGCCGCCGGCAAGGTGCTGGTTGGGTGGGGGAGGGGTTTGGGTTTTTTTTTTTTTCTTTTTGAAAAATATCTTTCTAATAATTTAATTATTAAAAAAAAAACCATTAGTTAAGGATTTTTATTAAAATAACACTTATCAATGGTAATCAATAATTTAAGTTTAACATTGATAATAAAATTTTAAAACGTTTACCACTTAGAAAATGAAAAAGTTGGAGTTCACCAAAGAGAATTTCCCTTTTTTTATTTATTCAATTTTAAAAAAGGAGAGACCATTTCTCTTAAATAAATGGTCTCTCTTATTTATTTATTAGGTTTTTCTCATTGGTAGCCATATAGATTTGCACATTCTCATTGGTAACAAAATTTTTCCATAAATCTCTTAAATAGCAATAGATTTATAATTTTTCTCTAATATAGCGTTATTTTAGTAATTTTGACATAATTAAGCGATTAATCATGGTTAATTACATTCCCTTACCACCACCCTACCACCCTCCTATCTAACCCCTACCACCAAAAACACCCAGCCACCACCTTCCCACCCCTCTACCTCCCTCTACCACCCTTATTCACATTCCTCCTTCAATTCCCCCCACCCTTGAAACACCTTGCCGCACCCCCTGCGAACACGCGCATCCTAGAAGCTACCATCTAACACAACAACAACCAACCAATAACTTCCACCACGCCTCTGTCTCCACCCGCATCAATCACACTCAGACAAAATTACCCCCTGTCGCCCCTGTATTTAGCACATAACACCCACTAGTCAAACTCTTCTTAAACGCTGCACAAAACACCAGCGTTTAGCATTGCCTCAAGCACTTAAACACACGCAGCAGTCCATTAACAATAATAGTCGCAAATAGCAGCCACAAGAGTCAATTTCAGCCCTAATTCATAATGAACGCTACATAAAACCGTTTCAAGGAGGGAAGGAAAGGATGGTTAAGGGTTTCGGGGTAGGGAGGGGAGATGTGGCTGGGTTGTTCGGTAGGATAGAGAACGGCGGCAAGCTGTTTCAACGGTGGGGATTGGAAGAGGTGGCTTGGTGGTTTGGGGGTGGTTTAGTAATTTACACATGATTATTTAACCCTGGTTAGTGATTTTAGGATATTCAGCTCAGAATTAGTAAAAAAAATGCTATATTAGAGAATATTTAGATTACTAATGCTATTTAAGAGAATTTGCAAAAAATTTTGTTACCATTAAAAATGTGCAATTTTATATGACTACCAATGAGAATGTCCCTTATTTATTTAATTAATTTAAGAAAGGAGAGACCACCTCTCTTAAAAAAATGGTCTCCCTTTTTTTGTATTTTTTTAAAAAATAATTAAAAAAAACCTAAACCCTAAATTGATGAGCCCGCCACCCTCCCCCTCACCCCCTCATTTCAGCATCTCCCTTTCTCACTTTCCCTTTCCTCATTTTAGATCTATTAGGTTTTTTACTTTGCTGCCCCATTCATCTCTACTCAAAAATTTGCTTCCTCATTCATTTTCTCTTTTCTTCAATTGCTTTAACCTTTATCTATGTCTCTCAAATTTTGATTTAATCTTGTAAGCTTGATCCTCGATTCCCTTTCCCCGTCATGGTTTTTCTCGTATAAATCACCAACCCGAACCTCAAAGCCCCAATTTAATTCTCTTCAAAATCAAGCTAATTCAATGGCTCCAAGGTCAATTTGTAAATCTCGGTGGTGTTCTCAACTTCCTATCCGTCCTTGTTTAGTTGTTGACGACATCGGACGATAGCAGCCTAGCTGTTTGTGATTCTCAAAAGGCAGCATCACAATTACTTGATCTTCGAAGTTTGTTATGCTTAAATGAGATTCCTTCATATCAGGTTTGCAATGAGGCTAGGGTGAAGGTGGGTTATTCCTCTACGTTGATTTTTTTCTTTCTTTTTTTTATGTCTTTAATTTGTTTTACAGGGAAGTGAACTTTTGAAATTTTAACTTCATTAAAAATAAGTTAATAAACATCTCTTTTTATAAAGTGATTATATATGTTCATGAGATGATGTGTGCTGTTTTAATGTATTAGTTGTATTAAACCTGTTTCTGTCTAGATCTG
Organism: Chenopodium album; assembly: GCF_948465745.1. Classification (NCBI taxonomy): domain Eukaryota; kingdom Viridiplantae; phylum Streptophyta; class Magnoliopsida; order Caryophyllales; family Amaranthaceae; genus Chenopodium; species Chenopodium album. The sequence continues at coordinate 45,046,275 of NC_137848.1, forward strand.
ATTTCCCCGAGAACTCGGACCTGAGATCCTGATACTCCTATCGGCAAGCTGAGAACCTACACAATGAGAAGAAGTTAGCTAACCTTGGGGTGGTCCGGGGATAACCACTCCGATGACAAAGTCAGAAAGTGTTTAAGTGAGAAGAAGATAAGTATGAGAGAGAAAGTAGAGAGAGAGAGATTCATGCCCCCATAAATGAGGTCTTACCTACTATTTATAATGATCCACCTTGACAGGTGGCTCTCATGCATGCAAAGCCTCCTGCGCCAAGTGTCAAGCTTCTGTTGCCACGTGCCGAATTCCGACAAGCCGATATGTCTGCTTCCTGGTGCATGTCGGAGCCTTTTCGCAATTACTCAGAGTTTGGTCACGTGCTTTTACAAGATATCGGTCCTACCTAGATATCATCCCACACAATTAATCCCCCAAGTGAGGACGTATGATCACACATCATCGTTCTCAGCTAATGTAGTCGACAAACTTTACCTAACTAAACAAACTTTGGGTTCCACTTCTCATTCTTCGAATTTTATCATATTTTGGAATTTTCATATGACAACGTTTCTTGTACTCTGTCAAGCACTATGCATCAATGAAACTGTATTGCTATCCCTACTGTCGCTGCAGTTCGTTATATCCACTTTGCTTATATTCAAACACTGCAACGGATGAAGCTCAGAGATTATACCAATTTGATTGCCACTCAGATGTCACAGTGGATGAAGTTTGAGGACACCTCAGAGGCTTGCATCTTTTGCCGAGAAGATTTGTTCCTATATTCTTTTGCTGAGAAGATGTATTATTTTTTTTTATATATTTTTTATTTTGTAATTTTCAGGACGACTTTGGTATAGTGTTATAATCCCGTAGTATATTCATTTGCGTTATTTTTGGTGGTATCTCCCAGTTTTATGCTCCGCTATACCTCATCGATATATTATTATAATATATAAACGCCGTTATCCCCCCCAAGTGACCTTGTGTGCCGATAGCAGACAAGGTCTACTTGTTACAAAATACGGGGGAGCAAAAAACTCCGTTTTCCCCCCCAAGTGACCTTGTGTGCTGATAGCAGACAAGGTCTACTTGTTACAAAAACGGGGGAGCGAAAAACTCCGTTTTCCCCCCCAAGTGACCTTGTGTGCCGATAGCAGACAAGGTCTACTTGTTATGTTTTATAGTATGGGAGCGTAACCGTTTTTTTTTTTTTTTTTTTTTTTTTAAAGAGCGGGAAATTTAGTACACGTGTCATAGATCCTACCGCTGCTTTTTGAAATTAATTGTCGACTTAGGGCCGTTGGATCTCTGAACTGCCTTTCACTTCAACTGCCTTTTCAGTTTCTTTTTTAGATCAAAATTCCGCCATTTTATTTTTATTTTACTTCTCAATTTTCCAAAGTTTTCTCTCAGTGCCAATTGTTCCTCAATCAAGGCTTTACTCTTCTTGCTTTTCTCGATCTTGGTCCGCGCTTCTCAGCATATTCGGCGTGCTTTTCTTCTTCGTCACTTCTCGCTTTTTAAGTACACCGTATCAGCGACTTTCGTCGAAGGTATTGTCGTTCCCTAACCGTTGATTTTGCATGTTTATTTTTATTTTCTCATTTTTAAATTAAATGTCTGAAGATAGTGTTGAAGAGAACTTCCCTAACCTTAGTACTACTAGGCGTCGTTTAATTAGGAAATCCCTAGGCAAAGAAACCGGTAGTAATCAGGGTAATTCATCTTCCCTTTCTGATAATATTGATTATCCATTTGAGACGTTATATTCTGAGGAAGAAAAACGCGCTTTTATGCTACATAGGACTATTGCTCACCGCGAATGTGCTTATTATCCCACTAATCCTGATATCCCTACCGATACTGAAATTCTTGACGTTGAGCCTGTTAGTGTTCGTTATCACTTACGCAGCTTTGCTGGGAAACGCTATTTTAATCAATACGGCACTAACGTTGGCAATATAGGTATAAACACCATGCCAAGGGTAAAGAGTACCAGTTATCAGTCTCGAGCTGCTGCCCGTGAGGCTGCTGAGGCCGCCAAGGCAGCCAAGGCAGCTGAGTCCAGCAAAAGACCTGGGCAAGGTCAGGTTGTAAGTTCTTCTGAAGAAGAACAAGAAGCTGGTATCCCTGTAAACCCCCAGGAAGGTCCGTCATCTCCCGTTCATGATTCAGCCGTCAATTCGGTCTTAGGAGATGACGAGACTCAAGAAGGTAGTGTCAACAATGAGGGCAGGGAAGACATTGTTGACATGACGACTGAGGTTATCCAGGAAGAGAACCTGGACGAGGGCTATAACTCTAAAACAGACGAAGCTGAATTCCGACAACCTATTACTCTTGCTAGAGATGGGAAAGTGGCTAAGGCAAAAATAAATGACGATTTTAGGAAAACGGGAATTGAAAAAGATTACTGCCATCGTGCTAAGAAGTTTTTCAACTTACCTGACGGGTATGAGCTGTCAGTTCCCCCTTCTAGAGCCTCAGTATTAGATTGTCCGGCAGGTTCCGTGGCCGTTTATATGAAGCATTTAGACTTCGGCCTCCGCTTTCCTTTACATCCCTTTGTTGCAAAAATCCTGAAGGCCTGGAACGTCTGTTTAGTTTAGGTGACTCCTCCCACCATTCGGGTCGTTATTGCCACCATCTGGGTTATGCTGTATCGAAACTATCCCCTAACCCTTAACGTTTTTAGACGACTGATTACTCTGAAGAGAGATGGTCAATCAGATGGGTGGTGGTCTTTGTACACCCAACCCCACAAATATACCGTCCACCCTAAGCTGACAAGCTTTAAGGGTTGGCAAGTTAGGTTCTTCTTCATGTCGGTTCCTGAGGACTTTCCTTTGAGAAGAACCTTTTTCCAGCCTCATCCTCGTTTTGACTCAATTCCCGAGAGAGATCTCGGTAAACATGAAGAGAGAGCCGTTACTCATTTTGACATCTTAGAATTTGACGAGGGTGACCGCAAGGTCCGCATAGTTCCTAAGGTGTGGGTGCCGAATGTTAGTTACATTCTGGGCAACGCGCCGTTATCTCGTGTTGGTCTCTGTTGGACTGATAATTATGGTACTGTTTATTTTATCGACCTTCTTTTTTTTTTTTCTTTTATAAAATTACTTACCCTTGGCTGATTGAACTTCTTTATTCTTTGCTATCAGGTACTGATAAGTTGGACAACAGGCAACTCGACTTATCTTCTGACGGGAAAAGAGTTCTCAGACATTGCCCTAAAGCTTCAAGCCCCTACGATACTCTTGCTACCGTTTGCGGCCGCGCTCCAGCTATTAGTGCCAAAAGAAGAGCTGAGATCATGGCCGATGACAATGCAAAAAAGAGAAAGACGACATCTCTGGCCAATCGGCGAGGTGGAATTGTGATCTCCAGCCCCAGACAATCTGAAGGGCGTGGTGGGAAGAAGAAGGACCAGTCGGAGTCCGAGAAGACTCCGCCCATCACCAAAACTAAGAGCCCTGAGGCCATTGTGAAGAAGGTTATTCAGGGGATTGAGATCGAAGATCTCACTTCTGCCGAGTCCCCTCGTCAGCTTCAGCCAACCGTCACAGTGGCCCCTACTACAATTGGCTCTGATTCAAGCATTCCGGCCCTGACTTATCGGTCCAATCAATGGATTGAACGAGTCTCTAGAAGGTTTCCAGACGAAGTTCTGAAGGGTTTCGCCGTCCCTGCTGGTCATTCCGGAGACCGTTGGCAACCCAATATGGATGTCGGCCGGAATGAATCTATGATTACCGATGACCTAATGCAAGGTGGGAATCTCGGTTATCGGCTTTTGAGCAATCTTACTCTGCCGATGGACAGGCCTGCTGGTCCAATCGGCCCCCTTGGTGCTACTCACATGCATAACATGATGAAGGTACTCTAACCCTTCCTTTGCATATTTTTATGTTTGTGTATACAGCATTACTACAGACTTATATATATATATATATATATATATATATATATATATATATATATATATATATATATATATATATATATATATATATATATATATATATATATTTTTAGGCCGTCATGTCTGGTACAGAGCTTGTTGAGATGTACCGTTATTATCAGGAGAAGAATCATCAAGCCTCCTCCAGCCAAAGTGCCATGCAGGAAATCATCAATAACGTTGAAAGAGCCTTAGATGATTTGAAGAAAATAAAAGAGAGAGATGATAAGGAGATGTCGGAACTGAAGGTTAAGGCTGAAAAGGTTGTTGGTCTGGAATCGGAAGTGCAGAGTCTGAAGACTCGAATTGCTGAAAAAAGATAAGGCCATTGAGCGCCTTCCTTATGTTGAAAAGGATCTCGGCAACGCCAGAGCTAAAATAAAAAACCTTGAGGAGAAGGTTAAACAAATGAAAGCTGATAAGCCTGGTATTCGTCAGAGAGCCGTGGGCCGTTATTTAGCTTCGAACGAGTTCTGCTCCAAGCTCCAAGATCGTTTCGATGGAGGTTGGACTGCTGCTCAGAGATGTGTTGCCCATGCTGCCGGCTGGAAGAAGGAAGATTGGGCCAAAGTTGAAAAAGCTTTCAATGAGGAAGCTTACAAGATCCCTTCCGGCTTCGAGACACAGCAATTCTTTGAAGAGGACTTGTACAATTTGGTGCCCAGTGCTGATGACGGCCCTAAAGATCCCAGCATTTTAAACTCTCCAGCGTCTGAGAACGCACAAGCTTGAAGGGGCGGGCAGTCATCACCGACATCTTCTTGTGGGTCTTGTATTATTGGGCCTTATCAGCTGTAACTCTCTTTTTATTGCCTTTTGTATGTCTTAACATTTATTTTGACAATGCTGTTTTATCGGCATATACCCCTTTTTTGTGGTGATGCCTGTCGATTGTCAACTTTTCTGTCGTGTAAACTTACATTTTTATTTTCGTTGTTTATACTCCGTCTGATGATTTATCTGATATTTGACATCTTTCAACAATTATCAAATTATGAAGATATCATATCATAACAACCTGTCATTTAAAAACTATCAATGTACGATACTTATCTCATTCCCTACTCCCCCCAGTGTACATAGTTCGTGTTGGATCTATGTATACTTGGCAGTTATTATTTGGTCACCTACTGCTTTGTTGTTTTAGCCAGTTAGGTACCCTCTCGGCGATCACTTTCTGAGCTACGCCTCATATCGGCGTATACTCGAATTGATTTGGCCGGTATTATATTTTGAACCAGCAACCTCGTGAGTCAACGTATACAACTGATCAGGTTGTATACCTATTAACTTCACGGAAGCAGTTTTGAGCTGTCCGTCCCATTTAACGGTGTTCTGTTAAATGGAGGATGCCTATTCCAACACACGTTGTGTGAATACTTCTTCATTCATCACTGATACCCTTTTTGATATCAGCTTCACATGAAAATTGTACATTACAAATAGTATTTCTTCAACACAGCCGAGTTCCATACATTCTTTAGGGGTGCCCCATCCAAAGTTTCCAGATAAAACGATCCTTGGATGATGACATCTCTAATCCGATAAGGTCCTTCCCAACTTGCAGTCAGCTTTCCATCTTCATTTCCCTTACCGGTTGCCGCTGTTCTTCGCAGTACTAGATCTCCCACACTTAACGGCCGATGAGATACTCTTCTGTTGTAGGCCCTTGACATTCTTTCCTTAAATGCAGCTGACTTAACTGCTGCTTTTTCTCTGAGCTCTGGCAAAAAGTCTAACTGTTGTCGTAGGAGTAAATCATTTTGGTCTTCACAGTAATGCTGAATCTTAAATGTCGGCAACCCAACTTCTGCTGGTATGACTGCTTCTGTTACAAAAACTAAAGTATAAGGTGATTCACCTGTGGCCTCTCTAATTGTTGTCCTGTTTGCCAACAATATCTCTGGTATCAAATCTGCCCACAAACCCTTTGCATCTTCGATCTTCTTTTTAACTGCCGTTATTATTTGCTTATTTGCTGCTTCTGCCTGGTCGTTAGACTGTGGATGGCATACTGCTGCATAAGCAAATTTCACCTTGTACATCGTTAAGAGATCTTTGACTGGCTTACAATCAAATTGGGTTCCGTGATAAAAAAACCATCGCCATCGGCAACCCAAATCTTGTGAAGATACTTTTCCATATAAACTTCTTCACTTCTGATGCCGTTATCTTCACTCCGGTTCTGCCTCAATCCACTTTGTGAAATAGTCTATCCCCACTATCAGAAATTTCCTTCCACCCGTGGCCGATGGGAACGGGCCAACTATGTCCATTCCCCACTGGGCAAAAAGGATTGGATTTAATATCAGATTCAGGTCATTAGGAGGCAAGTTGATAACTAGGGCAAACTTTTGACACTTCTCGCATCTTTTAACATAAGCTATTGCATCTGCATTCATCGTCGGCCAGTAGTATCCCCTTCTCATTGCTTCTCTGGACAAGGCTCTTGCTCCGAGATGGTTACCACAGCTTCCTTCATGCAATTCTTCTAACAACCTTGCTGACTCAAAATCCGTTATACACCTTTGCAATGGCAGTGAAAACCCCCTTTTGTATAACTGACCTTGGTACATGACAAACCACACGCTATCTTTCCTTAATCTTTTCAACTCCTCCTTATCCGTCAGCCTCGCACCATAGATGAGGTATGCCAATATTTTATCATACCATTGGTCCCCAACATCAACACACAAAATTTCTGCCGACATCTCATCTATGCTTCTCTGCTTTAAAACCTCCACCATGACCGTCCTTTCCAAGTCGTTAAAACTTGAACTTGCCAACCTTGCTAGCGCATCTGCTTGAGCATTTTTCAATCTCGGAACCAGTTTTATCTCAAAGTACTGCAACTGCGCTGCTAACTGTTTCATCTTCTCCAAATACTTCACCATTGCCGGCTCTCGAGTTTCATATTCTCCACTAAATTGACTTGATACCAGCTGAGAGTCAGTTGTTAAAACCAGCCGTTTTGCCTCTGCCGCTATTGACAACTGCATTCCAGCCACTGCAGCTTCATACTCAGCTTCGTTATTTGTTGCCTTGAACTTAAACTTCATGGCATATTCAAACATTTTCCCGTCTGGAGCCGTTATCACAATTCCAGCCCTAGACCCCGTGGCAGTAGCTGATCCATCAACTGATACCTGCCATGTTCCCAGTTCTTCCTCTTCATCGGTGTATGTGGTTTCAACAATGAAATCCGACAATGCTTGAGCCTTAATGGATGTTCTAGGCTTATAGCTTATTTCATACTCCGACAACTCAACTGCCCATGCCAGTAACCTACCAGACGTATCCATTTTATGCAATGATTTCTCTAAAGGGTGATTGGTTAACACCTCTATTGGATGTGCATCAAAGTAAGGCCTCAACTTCCTAGCTGCCACTACTACTGCTAACGCCATCTTCTCTATCACTGGATATATGCGTTCTGCCGCATTCAATACATGACTGACAAAGTATATCGGCTGCTGCTGCTTCTTTCTTTCTACTAACAGAACGGCTGCTACCGTTTTTGGCGATGCTGAAATATATAGCTGCAACACTTCTCCCTTCTCGGGCCTGGCAATTGTGGGAAGAGATCTAAGATGATTCCTTACTACTTCCAGGGCATCACTTTGTTCCTTTCCCCACTCGAATGCTTTAGTCTTTCTTAATACCATGAAAAACGGAAGCGCCTTGTCGGCTGACTTGCTGATAAATCTGGTCAGTCCTGCCATCCTTCCAGTCAATCTCTGTATATCACGAATGGTTTTTGGTTGTTTCATTTGGAGTACCGCATTCACCTTATCTGGGTTTGCATCTATCCCCCGTTCACTGACCATAAAACCCAAAAATTTCCCTGATCTGACCCCAAATACGCACTTCTCCGGATTCAACTTCATCTGATATCTCCTTAACGTCTCAAATGTTTCCCTCAGATCCGCTATATGGTCCTCTTTTTCTTTACTCTTCACTATTGTATCATCTACATACACCTCAACATTCCGGCCTTTCTGCTTCTCAAATATCTTGTCCACCAACTTCTGATAGGTTGCCCCTGCATTTTTCAACCCAAACGGCATTGCTTTATAGCAGTACACACCGACATCTGTTATAAAAGCCGTTTTATTCATGTCAGCCTTATGCATGCTAACCTGATGATATCCCGAAAACGCATCCAAAAAACTGAGCATAGCATGACCAGAGGTTGAGTCTACCAGCCTATCTATTCGAGGTAATGGGTAGCAATCCTTAGGGCAAGCCTTATTTAGATCTGTAAAATCCACACACATTCTCCACTTCCCTGTCGGCTTTCTCACCATTACTACATTTGCCAACCATTCCGGATACGTGCAAGGCTCAATGAACCCTGCCGCTAAGAGCTTATTTACCTCAGCCTGGATTGCTTCTATTTTTTCAGTTGAGAAATTGCGTTTCTTTTTCCATATCGGTCTGAATTTTCTATCAACATTCAACTTATGTTCCATCACGTCTGGATGTATTCCTGGCATCTCACTTGCCGAAAACGCAAAGACATCTGCATTTTCTCGCAGCAGGCTTATCAAATTGCATCTTGTATCCACATCCATATCAGCCCCAACCTTCACCGTTCCACTCGGATTGCCCGGTTGAAACTCAACCTGGACAGTTTCTCCCCCTGGTAACGGCCTTGGTGTTTCCTCAGGCCTTGCATCAAAGTTTTTCATAGTTAAATCTTGAACTGTTGGCTCGCCTTCCCTTATCGGATTACACGGTGTCGGAGCACTGCCAACCGGATTCTTCAAAGCTGTCACATAGCAGGCCTTTGACATCACCTGACCTCCATATACCTTCTCCACAGCTCCTAAATTCGACACATAAGCTATTGCTAGATGATAAGTTGACACAACGGCCTGCATATCATGTATTATCGGTCTGCCGATAATTGCGTTGTAGGCTGACTTAACATCTACCACCAGGAACTCTGCCATCACATCTCTTACTTGCGGCCCATCACCCAGCTTAACCGGTAACACAATGCTCCCTTCTGGCCTTACAGTTGACCCATTGAAGCCAATCACGGGATATGATACCGGTTTCAGGTACTGCCTTCCTATATTCATCTCTTTAAAAGCTTGCATGAACAACACATTTGCTGAACTACCTCCATCCACCAGCACTCTCTTGATGTCAGCCCCATTTATCTTAATTATTAGGACTAATGGGTCATCATGTGGGAACACTATACCCCCTTGCATCTTCTTCTGTGAACACCACTTGAGGTATCGATGCTGGCCGAGGATGATTGTCCACATCCAAAGCACAAACTAGATGACGGTGCTCAGCCAAATGCTTCTCTGCTCCACTAATTGTCCCTCCATGAATCGGTCCTCCCGTTATCACATCTACCCTTCCAGTAGATAACGGTGGTATTCCTGCATCCCCTTGTCGGACTATTCCTCCTTGCGCCCTTTCAAGCCTTGCCTCTATCCGTTGCCTCTCAACTGTTTGTGCCGGTTGTTGATTCCTGCCTGCGTTCAACCGGTATTGTGCCAAATGCCCTTTTCTGATCAACTCCTCAATGTTGTCCTTCAACTGTGTACACTCCTCTGTATAATTCCCCAAATCCCTATGGAACATACAATATTTCTTCACATCCCTTGGCCTTGCCTTCATGGGAATCGGCCTTGACCAATCCTCTCTATTCTGATTTACTGAGTAGATTGCTGCCCTTGGTGTGTTCAGGGGAGTATAAGTGTTATATCTCATTGGCAGCCTTGTTGGTCTGGAATCTTGCCAGCTTCCTCCTCCCCTTCCTGGGACAAGAGCTCTCGGCCTACTTCCTCCAGACGATGTCCCTTCATACTGACTTTGCCCCTTTCCGGCAACGACATGTCTGCTACTTGTCTTCATCAATTCTTCGCTCTTGATGTAATCATGAGCTTTGCTAAACGCCGCTGCTAATGTCGGCAGGTTTTTCCTTGTAAGGTACCGTTTGAAATCAGAATCAGCCAAGCCATTCATTAAAGCCATCACAGCTATTTCTTGTTGCAGTTTTGGGATTGTATTTGCCTCATTGTTAAATCGCCTAATGTAATCCCTCAAGGATTCATCCGATTTCTGCTCCACGGCCATCAATTCTCCAGAGGTTCTCTGCCTCACACTGTTGCTGACATACTGGCCCACAAACATCTCGGTCAATCTTTCAAAACTATCTATTGACCCAACTTCAAGGTTGTTAAACCAATCGGCTGCAGCCCCAATCAAAGTAGTCGGAAAGACCTTACACCAGACTGCATCCGAGTTGGTATACAGCATCATGTGCCCCTCATAGGACGTTATGAATCTTGTCGGATCCCCTCTCCCATCATACCTACAAGTCGGCATTTTCACCTTTTCCATTGGCTGGTTCAAAATATGCTGGGCAAATGGGGACGCCCTTAACTGCACCACTGTTCGCACTGCCTGCCCATCTACTTGCGAACTTCTCTGCTGCTGGGTTCTGGTACTCACGGTGTGACTTGAGGATTTTTCAACCCGCCGTGACATTGTGTGCGACCTTATCGGCGATCCATGTCGGGATCTCCTCGGCAAGTTCATCAACTGATTGTGTTGCTCTTCCTGGTTACGGTGCGGTGATCCTCTATCGGCCTGAGCGACCCCCCTTTCAGCCTGTGCCGCCTCAGCCTCGTTTCTCTTCCTACTCATTGCACTCATCACTCTTGCTGCCGTCTCCAATTCATCTGGCGTGAATGCCGCCATAGGATCCTCCGCCTCCCCTCCACCTGCGGGGGAGGTTATCGGCATGTGAAACTGGTTACCCTCTAAGGTATGGGTTTCATCCACTATTTCCACTTGAGATTGTTCTACTGGTATTTCATTGTTTCCGGCCATGATTATCGTTGTTATATGTACGTTTTGTGTGAGGTTCTTAGGCGATAGAAGTGATCAATGTGCCCCTCCTTCTAGCGCCAAATTGTTTCTGTCTAGATCTGATTTCCCCGAGAACTCGGACCTGAGGTCCTAATACTCCTATCGGCAAGCTGAGAACCTACACAATGAGAAGAAGTTAGCTAACCCCGGGGTGGTCCGGGGATAACCACTCCGATGACAAAGTCAGAAAGTGTTTAAGTGAGAAGAAGATAAGTATGAGAGAGAAAGTAGAGAGAGAGAGATTCATGCCCCCATAAATGAGGTCTTACCTACTATTTATAATGATCCACCTTGACAGGTGGCTCTCATGCATGCAAAGCCTCCTGCGCCAAGTGTCAAGCTTCTGTTGCCACGTGCCGAATTCCGACAAGCCGATATGTCTGCTTCCTGGTGCATGTCGGCGCCTTTTCGCAATTACTCAGAGTTTGGTCACGTGCTTTTACAAGATATCGGTCCTACCTAGATATCATCCCACACAAAACCTCTCACTTCCGCTACTAGTTATTGTTTCTCTAAATTCAGGTAAATTATGTAGTTACCATGTAAATGCAAATGGAATTTCAACATTCTTTTAATTTTGGTTATGTTGATAAGCTCTGATCTTAATCGTCAATTGCTTATGTTAGAACTGAAGAGCTTTGCATCGTTTTAGTGGTTATCATTCTTTTCATCTTTAATTTGCTACTTCTCTATAATCTAATATATGTTGGTACAATTTTTTTTTTCTAATAGGCGGATTTGTGTCCAAGTGAAGGTTGTCCCATCCAAATCCATAAGTACTGCCTCCTTAAGAAGTTTTCTCAAAGAATAGTAACACATCAGTTTTCAAGATGTGATCCAACACCAAGTCCGATTTTACCATCTACATTGGAGAGTATTTCTTTTTTAGTTTGGGATTTGTATAAATTGCTTGCAAGTATATACTAGTAGTATTTGTTGTAAATGTTACAAGTAGAGGAATTGTATTTGTAATTATTTTGTTTAATGAAATTGTATTTTTGTTAAATGAAATTATAATATATTGAAATACAAATCAATTATTTATTTTTTTTTAAAAAAAAAAAAGAAGAAAGAGACCACCTATTTGAAATAGGTGTTCTTAGTTTTTCAAAAACAGAAACTATCTATTTTAAATAAGTGGTCTTAGTTTTTGAAAAACTGAGACCACTTATTTGAAATAGGTGGTCTCAAATTTTTCATAACCTGAAACTATCTATTCTAAATAAGTGGTCTCTCTTTCTAAAACAAGAGACCACTTTTGATGAAGTAGTCTCTTAAGCTAAAGAGACCTATGAGCTAGAGACCACCCTTAAAGTAGTCTCTTTGGCCATTTTGATATGGTTTCTTTGGCCAATTTTGTAGTGGTGAAGGATTGTTCTTAAACACAAAATACATATCACAAACAAATAACCTAGGGCTTCCACACATGGTGATTCTTCATTATTGACTTGATTGATAGCTTAGCTTTTGAAAGTGTTGTCTTGGACTTCAGGTTGTCACCTGTTTGAGGGTGGGGCTGGGTAGGCTGGGTTGATTGACTTGGTTGTGGTGGACCTAGAGGCTTTGAGCTTGCCTGAGAAGGACCAGATTGGGATATGGATGTCCCTGTTGTAGGGTCAATCTTCCCCTAAAAGACAAAAACAACACATAAAGTTTTAAAACTTGGTACAAAAATTAACCTGAAAATAGAGAAGGCAAATCCAATGTCCACATACCTTCTTTACAGCTCTATCCCAATTAATTTGCCTTGGAAGAACATTCCAAGTGTTCATTGATGGAGGTCTTCCACCTTTATCAACCTTTTTGGGTGGTGATGGGTTCTTGCACTTGTTCGTGTAATGTCCTGCCATTCCACAGTTTGAGCACTTTGGCTTTTTCTTTGCTTCGTTCTACTCCACAGCCTCTTCCCTTTCACCAATTTCTTGATTTCTTTTCTTATGGGATGGTCTGCCAGGCATTTTCCTGATGACAAGTGGTTTTGGCTGCATTATGTCAGGCCTCTTATCCCATTGTTTCATGCCAGGCATAGGGTTGATACTTGGTGTATATGCCTCCAAGTACCTGTCCTTACTGTAGAAGTTATCAACAAAGTCTTCTGGCCTCAGTCTCTTCTTAATGATGCAAGCCCAAGCATGAGCACATGGGATCCCAGTAAGCTCCCATCTAAAGCAGGTACATGTTCTCTCCCCCAAATTGACTATATATCTATCATTGTAGTAGTCCACCTCCCAAATGTCTAGCCTAGAAGGAATCAATTCACAATTACTAGCCAACTGTGAGACAAATTTGAAGACCTTGGCAACATAAGGCATAAATCTGCCTTCAACACTTTACATAGCATCCCATTTCTCAGTGTTTCTCTTCATTACATACCTCCTAATCCATTCAAGGCATGTAATTATTGGCTTGTCTCTTGCATCTCTCAACATAGAATTAAAACTCTCACATATGTTGTTTAACAGCATATCAGACTTGCTATATGTGGAGAAAGCATATTTCACCCAATGATTAGGAGGAATTGAAGCTAAGTAGTTGAATGCTTCTGGAGATAATTCCTTGATCTTTGTCATATTAACCTCAAATCAGCCTAAGAATGAACCCAATAATTTAGATAAGAATGCAAAGGTCAGAAATATTAACATTACTAACAAATTGAAAATGTGACACACATACCCTTGTAGTTGACCTAGCTGACTTCCAAAAATGCTCTTTGAAAGCCTCACCACCAAATTTGAGCTTGAAATTAGCCCAAATGTGCCTAACACAGAACCTAATTTCAGCATTTTGAGTCACAACACCAAAGGCTTCCAACAGTCCCTGCATTAGAAAGAATATAATGGTTAACATGTGATTCTGTTATTACCCAAAACAAGTAAACAACATAATGGATAAGATATCCACCTTTTGTCTGTCTCACATCAAGGTCAGCCCTTTTCCTAGTGGTTTCACAATGTCCTTGATAAGCAGCTGCAAAAACCAAATCCATGTATCTTTGTTCTCTACCTCCACCACTGCCCAAGCTACTGGGTAGATATTGTTGTTTCCATCCTTACTCACAACAACAAGTATCATCCTAGGGAAAGCACCCTTTAAATGACACCCATCTACTCCAATAATAGGCCTTCACCCTCTTTTAAATCCAACTTTACAAGCTTCAAAACAAATATACATCTTCTGAAAAATAGGTGGAGGCCTTTCAATCTCTTCAATTACTACAATTGCTGAAGATCCTAGGTTGCATTTCAGCACAACAAACCCATAATCAAACACTCTTGCATACTCCTTAGCAGAATTTCCATACATAATTAACTTGGCGCTTGCCCTGGCAAACCAAGCCTTATAGTACCCAATATGAACCCCCAAATCCCTGTATACCCTGTCTATGAACACTTTCAGCTTCCAAGTAGGGTCAGATTTCCACACATCTAAATACCTATCTGCTAAATACTCTGATGTGACCTTTGAACTCTCATGGTGAAAGCCACATGTGTGGTTTAAGTTTAAGTTCCTCACCTGCAATGTATCCTCCATTCTTATCTGCCTCAATAGTATTTTGAAGTTACACTTGTTCTCAGACTTGCAAGTGCACACTATCTTCCCATGCTTCTTCTCCCATGGACAATTACACTTGTTCTTACAGTACACACTGACTTTGGACTTCCCATTATGCAAAAAATAATAGTCATAATGGTTTTCAATGCTATGACACCTAATAGCTTTTCTAACTACTTCAACATTTGGGAACTTCAACCCCTTCTCAAAGTTAATGCTTCTTTTGAAATCAATCTCTAGGTTAAAAGAAGGGTTAGGATCTACCTCTTCATCTGACCCTTAAAGACTCCTTAATTCTTCAGAGTCATACTCCACCTCCTCCAAATGACCTTCATTCACAGCTTCCTCCCTTATCTCAGGTTGAGCACTTCTCTGTTCAGCTTCCTCTTCTAACTTATCCTCTCCTCCAACCCCAAAGTCAACTTCAAGATTTGACCACTCAGATTCATCAGACCACTCACCCTCCCCACTCCAATCATCACCATCAACCCTAAGTTCAGTCACTTTCTTTGATTTAGTCTTTCTATCAATCTTACCAGTACCCCCTTTCCTAACCTGCTTTCCCTTTAAAGCTACACTCTTCTTTGACTTTCCCTTATGAGCAATAGTTTTATTTCTTAGGGTAGGTTTTTGCAGGAGGGAAGAGTTGCTAGGGTTCAGAGAAGGTACAAAAGAATAACTTGGGAAAGGGTTTGGTTCTTGGCTTGTTTTTTGTGGACATGGAGGCAAATAAGGGTCTGAGCATTGTGAGGATAAGACTGGGCTTTTTTGTAGCTGGGTAACATGGCTTTCAAACTCAGCTTGGGTAATGACTACAACTGCCCCATCATCATCATCATGTTCATCATCTACTTTGCCTTTATTAGGAGATAACCTCATACTCTATACTAACAAAACCTCTTTTTTAATGGGCTTCAGTTTTGTGCTACTTGAAGCTAAGACTGAAGTAGTAGGAGGTTCTGGTTTGGGTGTGAAAGTAGGTACAAAGCTAATGTTTTTTGTCCTTGGACCTTGGCCCTGATGAATTTGGTGGACTGGGTTTGGTTTCTCAACTAAGGCCCAAATTATAACCCTGTCGTATTTATCCCTACTGTTGACCAAATTGATAGTGTCATCAAATGTCTCCACCTTCCTCCTTCCATTAATCAAGTTTCTGCCATGTAACCTGTACCAAACACTGAAATTCCGGGGTACCCTACTACACACTAAATCATAAGCTTGGATCACCCACTTCCTCAAAGTCCAAACATTAAGTTCCTTCAACCAACAACTCATTCTCATAAACATCCCTCCCCCCATATATTCTGTCTTACCCTTTTTGTACTCAAATTCCGCACCTACCCAGATA
Organism: Chenopodium album; assembly: GCF_948465745.1. NCBI lineage: Eukaryota > Viridiplantae > Streptophyta > Magnoliopsida > Caryophyllales > Amaranthaceae > Chenopodium > Chenopodium album. The sequence continues at coordinate 45,062,030 of NC_137848.1, forward strand.
TTCATATCAATATAAGATGGAAGCTCCCTACAAGATTGATTACAATAAATAATCAATGTGGCTAAATTAAGTCAAACAACATTCAGTCAAACAACATGCAGAGCATATCATAAGCAGGCCAGAAGAACCAAAACAAGTAATGCACAGTTATCTAAGCTCAACAACAAGATCAATTGTTAATTAATAATGTCATAATGCATTGCAATTGTTTAAATTTTCAAGTAAATTTTGTGAATTAAAAAATTAGGGTTTCAATTTTGAGTATTAAAAAAATTAGGGTTTTCACATTTTCTACAATATTTAACTAAAAGGACAGAAATTTATGGTGAAACCACCAATGTACCTTGTTCGTCCTTGATTTGGTGCGGTAATTTCTGTATTTACTTCGCTTTCCCCTTTTTCCATTTCTGTAGTTTTACTTAGTTACTTTGACTTACCCAATAAAGCAACAAGATGAGTTGGAAGAGAGAGAGAAAGCAAAGACAAGGATGGTAGGGCTGCGAATTTCTGGAAAGGGAGTGAAGATGATGGTGAATATTTGCTACTTAGGTCAGAAGGTTGAAGGTGAAATGAAGAGAGTGGAGTGATAATGGAGGGAAATTAAAGAGGAGAGAGAAAAGGTAGTTGGGGGGGAGTAAATTGGGTGGGAAAGGTTAAAAGTGGGCCCCAGTAACGAGTAAATTGGACGGAACACGTTAATGGGTAGTGCTACCCAAACATTTTCCATCTTGCGGGTAGTTGTAAACAAATAAGAAAAATGGGTAGTTCCATCTTGTGTGCTGCTGGCCACACCGTGTGGGCACTTGTAAAATAAAAAAGTAGCCCCTATAATATTGACTAAGTAACCCCAATAATATTGATCGAGTAACCCCTTTAACATTGACCGAGTAACCCCTATAACACTTACCAAGTTACCTCCATAACACTGACGAAGTAACCCCATGGTGGTTGACCACACGGTGTCCAACTACATATAAGAATTTGTGCTTAATAAAAGTGTTTTTTTTTGTCTCCCATATAAAAAAAAAAAAAAAAAAAAAAAAGTGTTTTTGTCAAATAAAATAAAGCATTTTTTTTTTTTTTAATAAAAAGCATATGAATTATTTAAAGTAATTTAGACAATCAAATTAATTTGGAAAAGTGGTTTATGTATTGACATTGTATTAGCTATTATTATTAATTGGTTAATTTGGAATATTCGTATAAAATTTATTAGCTATTTCTATAATGAAATGCATTAAGGGTCTAAACTTATTAGATTAGGGGTCTAACTTTTTTACAAGGGTCTAATTTAAAAGTTAGACCCCATGCATTTGTTATCTTAACTTAAAAGGCTAGGAACAAACTAAAGGTAATAAAGATTCAATTCATGAAGGTTACACCCTGGCCATTTATTATTCATAATTACTAACTCCATAATGGTCCAGAACCACAACTGGATATTTTGGATGAAGATATGAGAAATCGGGTTAAGGTTTATGATGGATTTGGGGCTAGGAAAAGTGTTTAGGTTATTGAAATGGTTGAAATGGCTTAGTAAATGATAGTGGACTAGAGTTAATGGTTTATTCAAGTAAATATTCAACCCATTATTACGCGAGTTAGACCAAATTTGGCAGTGAAGCTTGTTTCATCATCGGGTGTTATTTGGGGAGGTATTTTAGGTCTATTATCTACACCAATAAAAAATGAATTGAAGTAAACAAAAAGAACGTAAATGTGATATATATAATCGATTGTTTGTACACTCAGATGCATCATGTGCACGACACACCTGGATCAAAGCAGAAAGAACATAACTTATAATTCTAAAGGACATACATCACAATTTATAAAAGAACACGACATTAAAATATAAAGAACGCAGTAATTTTAAAAAGCCAAAAGTCTTAGATAATCACTTATTGACATTTACCTTGCATTTTAAAATGTCAAATCATTTATAAATATTCAGTTTTCCAAAATTTCTCCCAAAAGTAATTCAAGTTTTCATTTTTGAATTTTAAAAATTCTAAATTTAAAATTGCAGTTTCTAAAATATGTTATTACACTATTTTTTTTTTTATAAAATTCTATAAAATAATCAATCATATTTTTTCGTCAAATTTATTTATTTTTAATATCTTGCTATGGTATTCATATTAATGATGGTCACGCGTATATATTGAAATATTCTTTGTATGACTGTATGATATATGTTCTTTATCAAAAAAATGATGTACTATATTTTTTTGTAATGTATAATTAATTATTAACAATATGTACCTTTCATATGTTTAGACCATTTTTCATATAATGATATTTATTATATCTTTTAATAAACTATTTTAAACGTTAATGCTCTTTGATTGAAAACATAATGTACCCTTATCATCATATAATTTAATTTTCATTGCTTTTTATGAAATGTTCTTTAAGTTTTGTCTTTGGATCAAGCTAGGTAAATATAAATAATGTTTATTACTACATAAAATCATGTTCTTCATTGATATTACGGATTTTCTTGAGCTTATAAATTAAGGAGTTTTCAAAAGAACATAGTCATCAACCTTCATGATCTTGATACCTGAAAAAAAAATACACAATTAGATAATAATTAATACACAAAAAATATAGAATTAATCAATGATATTCAATTAAAGGTCAAATCCAAAGAACATAAGAGATAAAATAAAAAAAATAAAAATAAAACACATACAAGCTTAATAATAAAAAAGAAAAAACCTTCCAAAATATAAGAGATAATATAAAATAAAACAAAGATAAAACAAATTAATACCCAAAATAACATAAAGGTTGAAACAAACTACGTGAACACGAATATAGAAGAACAAAATTTCAAATATAAAGAGCATATAATTTGTATCATTGAAACCAAAATAATATTTTTAATCTACATACCTTAAATAACATAATTTGTAATGTAACAAAGAGCATATAATTCAGACATAAAGAATATATTGACTAGACTCAAAGAACATATTTCATTCCAAAGAAAATTATGAATATGGATTAAAGAAATGATAAAAGAACATTCATTATACTTTGATGAATATCTTCTTCAACCTCATAAAATAACAGAAAAACAAAAGAAAAAAAAGATATATTTTTTTAAAAAAAAAATACTAAAAAAACACCTTTTCTTTCAACAACTAGTTTGTCAACTACATCTTTATATTATAAGATCCATCAGAACAATAATATGATCCATAATTGCGTGTTGAAACACTTAGAAATTCAAATTTTACCATTGTTTATTTCTCTATATAAAATCAATTTTCCTATATACTAAAAAAAATTAAAATCATGTTCACCAAAAATATTCTATCAATACAGAATGTAAATAATAACTCAATTCATTGAATCAAGATATATAAATAACAAATCAATCCCTTAATTTAAATCAAGGAGAGAATCTGTTTGATATTTTTTTTTGGTTGTATACTTTATTTTTGTATACAATGTTCTTTCCGTGTTTTTTTTAATGAAGTAGTTAAAACCCTTATCTCACAACACAAGGAGTCAAGGAGAACCAATTAAAACATTTTGTCTCACATTACAAGGAGAACCAATATTCTCCATCTCACGACACGAGGAGCACCAAAATATCTAGTCTCACGACCAGCCGAAAAATCTTTTTTTGGTTTGTATGATTCCAGGAGAGTAGACTTGATTGTGATAAGGGAAGTCATTGATAACTCGAGAGAAACCTTAGGTATTATCTAGGGATAACTTTTCCTTGTGAACATATAATTGATTGATTGGAGTAAGTATTTGTCTTATATTGATTTTGCTAGTGGTGATACTTAATTCAAGATCTTTTTATTATTATTTAATTCGTAATTGATATTTCAGTTTTCATAGTTATTAGTCCATCATTCTTCAATTAAAAAAAAAAAAAAAAAATAAAAAAAATCCTTCATTCTATCTCTTATTTAGTTTTGTCATTGGACATTGGTAAAAGTTTACTGTTAAACAACTTTTTCTATGTGGGATCGACCCTAATTCACCCTACCACATAATTAGGAGGATTAGTTAGGTATTATTTTTGTTAGGTGTGCGACTGCCTATCATATTACTTAGAGAATATATCTATAGAATTTATGGTTATGCTAGTATATCTTTTAGGAAAGTTCTTTTCTATCTTATAAGCGTACGTTTTGTATAAATATCTACCTATTGATAAATAATAATCAAGCCATACTATTATCTTTCCCCCAAAATTGTCATCAGTGTATTATATGCATAGTACAACTAGATGTATTATGATGAAATATTCATTGATATGAAGAGTTTGCAATAAATAAATGAAATAAAGTAGATGTGTTGAAAGTCTTATAAAACACACATACAAAATACTCGTATATTAAGAGCATTATGAAATGGGAGTTGTAAATAGTCCAGATTTTATACTTCATTTTACACTATCCCCAAAGTTGGAAGTGACATGTATTATAAATTTCCAAATTAGTAAGTATGCTAATCTAAATTGAAAAAAGCGTAATTTAAGCTGGCTAAACAAACTAATAAGGAGTAAGAAACTAATTAAGGACTGTGTGTTGGGTCTGAAGTAGTGAAAGAAAGATTCAGATTTGGGTATTTTAATTTGTTTTCACGTGATTAATCACATGCTTAAACATAGTTTAATAATTTTGGATTGGAACAAAGTCAGATAACACATTTCATCAATTCAGCATCACATGATTATAACCAATAATTATAAAGATTTCAAAACTTGATTAACAATTAAGCATACTGCATTTTCCTTCTATTCTTCCGATTGATTCTTAACTTTTACTTCATTCATACATCACAGAAAGTACATAGTATACTATAACAATTTTGTAACTAACCTAAAGAAGATGGGGGATGATTCGAATGCCGTTAGATGCTCTTTGTTAAGCCACTACAATCAATTCAATAAGATCGAATAATAAAAGGCTCACTCTCATAATATAAGGCTCCCGCTTATGTAACATTGATTTATCGTACCCCTTAATCTGCCAATCTATGTAGATCGTGATAAATTTTAACTCACGTTTAGAGTAGAGTCTAGCTACATACATGCATAATATTAGAATTTAACGTAAAACAGCTAGTCACAACATACATGTGAGTTATTTTCGTAATAGCTAGTAATAATATCGTATTTGTATAACTTATCATCTCACCCAACAATAAAATCCAATCTTTGATATCTAAAATTATACGAAGTATAAAATTATCTATAGCTTGACACTTAAATGTTTTATTGTGTTTTTAATTTGAGACAAGATAAGGAATTTTGTTTAGCCAACCACAACAATACTCCTATACCAATATGCATAGGGAATACTAAAAATAAAATTACATTTGCATACTTAAATTTTGCACTAAATAATTAAATATCTTCCTTATATATGGTTGTTAAGCTACTCTTATACTATAAGATTCTCATAGCATGTAGTCCAATAAACTTACATTACATTGGTCAAAAGGATCACACTATTTTCAATTTCCAAGTGAGCTTTAGTCTTTAGACATCTAGTCTAACATAACATTATTAACAACCCACACAATTATTGTATCTTTAAGCAGATTTTTTTTTATATTTAATTTTTTTTTTTATTTATTTACTTTCTTCTTTTTTTTTTCCAAATTTTATAAAACTTTGTAACTTGTTGCAGACCACATGCACAACACATGCACCCACACCACCTTACAAAAAAAAAGTATATATAAAGCCAATTTCCCTACACTCTCATTTTAATCATTCATCATACTTTAAATTTCATCACATCTACCTTATTAACTTTCCTAATTACCCACTAAATCTCATCATTTTCTTATGATCGAATTATCTCATCAACTAATGAAGATCCTACGTTGGAAATCTACTCTAACTTTGTTAACCTTGATCTTAATTCTCATGCTTTCATTCAATTCCTCCTTGTGCATTACATACCAACAAGTTACTTTCCGGTCAAGAAAGTTGTCGGCCGCGGCACCAAGGGGTAAAACCGCAACTTTAAATTTACGTGACGTGAAAAATGGTGGCGGAGCCGTGAAAGAGCCCAAGAAAGCTGTGGATTCAAGCCTGAGAAAACGCCCGCCAAGTAGGGCGAATCCTACTCAAAATAAGTAACTTTAGTCTTGGGTAAAATTGTTAGAAAAAGTGTTATCAGCTAAGATAGCTAACATCTACGCGTTAATAGATAAGTAATTGTACCTTTCACTAGAAAGTTTTTTTTCATATTAGTTCATTCTATTTTATTTTTTTTCAGTTCAAAATTTTGTTTAAGCCTTTTTTCACTAGTTGAGTTTCATTAGAGATCAGAGAAGTAGCTAGAGAAAGCTACCTTATGTATATACATAAACTATGTAGATTTAGAATGTAACATATTTTGCAGTTTTGCTTAATTAGTACGGATTATTTAAACTTTCTTCTTAATACATCTTATATTTATTTGATTATATTATACTTATTGTATGTACTTTGTTATTCTTGGTCACATTTGCTGCTATTATGAATGTTCTGAATAGAATGTACGTATATTCATGCTAATAGAAGTATTTTAATTAATGCAGTAGATGACTAATAAATTTCCTTCATGTTTTTGATAAATATATCCACGAAGTGAATAAAGATATAAGTGAACGCCAACTAAATTAGCTGGTTAAATTTTTAGGATTAGTATCTAAAATCTAGGATTGAATCTCTTCTACATCAGTGTCCTTGTAGTTGTCTTCACAAACACAAGAATCAAATACCCAACATACTCGTAAGAGTATTAACTCATTCATATCGGCATAATTATTAGTTAAATTTATATTTACTTATTCCTACATAACATAGCGATAATGGTAAAGTTCTTGGTTAACTATCATAACGATAATTGTATTAAGTATTTAATGATATTCCCACATAAATAGTTTCTGTATAATTGTGTGGTTCTTGGTTCGTTGTACATGATACTAAATTATTGATTGGGATCAGTATTATATACTCCCTTGTAAGATGTTGTAGTCCACTAATGTTATTAAATTTACACCTTGATATTAAAAAGAGTAATTAAATTATTTAAAATTCAATTCTAATCAACCATTGATAATGAGATGCATAGTTTAACTATATTTAGGATCGAAAGTACTTCGTAATTCATACTAGTTGGATGTACCTTGATACAGGCATACAGACTACATATATAGTATATGTCTTGTGATTAGCTAGTGAAGTTGATATGCTTACTTTGAATAAGCATTATGATTAATTTTTTTAACGTGAGGTTAAAACTCTTGGACCCAAAATAAACCCAATTGTGTGAATAATGAAACGGGTCATATGGCGTAGGTTTGTTTGGCCTCAGCTCTCATGTACTAGTATGAAATTATGAAGGATATAGACAATGTAACATTGAGAATTAAGGTTGACCTAGTGGTTATAGGTCCTCTTTTTTATGAAAAGGGGTTCGATTCTCTCTCTTATCAAGTGAGATCTCAAATTTTCCTCCTATTTGTAGTAGATTTTTCCTTACCTTAAAAAATAGACAATGTAATGCTGCATATAACAAATTTACAATGATACCAACCTACCATACTTGATTGATTTAATATTACAATAATGCCCTTTGGTATCCTCACCAGATCCACACATATGGCTCGAGAAAAACCTGAAACTCAATTCAAACCGATGTGAGCTATTATTCATCCGATGTGACTTGACCTCAAGTAGAAGTACATATCACCAATCCGAATAACACCAGATTGGTTATAATACATTAATACAAAGTATCAATAATTTAAAATTTATGATTCGAAGATTGGATTGGCTATGATAAGACCAACTTGAATTGGATAATTGATTAAATATATTTTAATGCCAACTCTGAAAGTCGAATTTAAATAGCACATTTTTATACATGGAAAAATTGAAAACAACAATTCCACATTTGCTCGACCTTCTCACAACGGACTCACCTTTTGTTCAACTTATATATTGGTATAATTTTGTTAACCCTCAATCCTTAACAACGTACATATTGGTACAATTCGTTTAGTTTACATACATTTTGTTCTCTATTAATTCGTATATAGGTTTAATGAAATCTTGATAATGCTTGATCAAATTCCGGGCGTAATTATATGTATTCAACTTGAACACATCGCTATTTATTTGAATTGAACTTGAACCAAAATTAAGAATGATCCAACTCTAAGGTTATCCGACCAAATAATTATCTGACTCAACCCTAACCCGAACCCGAATGTACCATCTATTAACCCGCCCAAACCCGACTCAACACAACCCGAACTTGAAATTGAACCCAATCTGAATTTGACTCGAATTGAACCCGCCCTACACCCGAAAGGGTGAATGAACCGGAATAACCTGGACCGAAATTGACCCAACTCAAACTTAAACTTGATCTGAGGCTAGATCGACCTGACATAAGTTGAACCTAATTTGACCCGCGACCTATTTGACTCAATTCGAATCCGACTTGAATATTTGAATTGACAGCTCTAGGTTGACTTAGTGGTTGGAGGTCCTCCTTTCTAAGAAAGGAGTTCGATTCTCACACCAAGCAAGTAGGACTCCTAATTTTGCTGGGGGATTTTTCCTTATCTTAAACAAAATAGACAATATGTAACACTACATAGAACAAATTTACAATGATACCAACCCCTACCATACTTGATTGAATTAATATTACAATATTACCGTTTGGTATCCTCATCGGATCCACGCATATGGCTCGAGAAAAACCTAAAACTCAATTCAAACCGATCTGAGCTATCATTCATCCGATGTGACCTCAAGTAGAAGTACATACACCAGACCGAATCATATCAGATTGGTTATAATCCTGTACACGAAGTATCAATAATTTAAAATTTACGATTCGAAGACTGGATTGGCTGTGATAAGATCAACTCGGATTGGATAATTGATTTAAAATTTGGACCGATTTAGTTTAAGAGTTTTTTTAGATAAAGAAAAATATATTTTAATGCCAACTTTGAAACTCGAATTTAAATAGCACATTTTCATCTTAGGAAAAATCGAAAACAATAATCCCACATTTGCTCGACCTTCTCAAAACAAGCTCACCTTTGCATAATTTGGGATTGAGCCTACCTTTCACCTTATTTTCTCAAAACAAACCTTTGATCGGTTTTTTTTTTTTTTTTTTTTGTGTGTTTTTAAAATCTGGTAACCAGTTTTGAAAGCTGGTTGTTTCATTTTTTTTTTAATTTTGTAAAAATTATTTTTGTTTTTTTTAATTATTTAAAAAGATATGGTCGATTAGAGGGTGACATGTGGCATGCCACCTTCTATAACCGGTTACCATAGCAAAAAATCATCAAAGCCGTGAAACGTGAGATCGTTCCCAAGTTATGTAAAGGTGATCTTGTCATGAGCAGGTCAGCAGATTGAGGTGGGATTATTATTTTCAATTTTTTTTTATATAAAAATGTTTATTGAACATATTGAAGATAAAAATTAAATATTATAATAATTTTAAACAAAAAAAATTAAAAAAAAAAAACAATTTTGTGGGGTTATGGATCAAATTAGAGACCGGAAAAATTAAATATCTCGATCCAAAGATGACAACCAAATTGGTTCTCTTCTATGCAGTCCGAGGTCTTTACATTTCACGATTTGGATTAATTTATTTTCTGAACACCTCTAGTGGAAGTATTAGCTAACAATAGTCTCATAACTCAATCATTGGGTGATTGTGTGATCATGTTCTATCTATGCTCATAGGATGTCATAAAAGATACTAGATTTGCACCTAGATGTTGAATGTAACCATTAAAAGAAATTAAAAATTATCAAACTAGTTATATAAAATCTACTTTCGGCAAATACCTTGTCCATAATATTATGCTTAAACAAATCATAACATTAAAAATACTAATGAAATTAAACAAAGTACTCTCTAAACTCTAATAGGGCAGCAACGAAATGTATTCTTCGGCGCTAAAATGTTCATGTAACTCCAAACAAGAACAAGTCAAAAAAACATATATATTTAATGAAATAATTGAGACATGCTAGTAGTTGGCTAATTGCTAAGGATGTTAATCTTAGGCTTAGAATTCTGGTCAAAAGCAGAGATAAGTCGGAACTCAATCAACAAATTGTGGGCATTGCCAAGTTTTCACACCTTTTTCTCTTCACTTTTAGGTGCAATTCTTGTCGTAGCACCAAGTACAATAAAATCTGATTTTCTATTACTTCCGAACTGCCATTTTCTATTACAAAACGCGGTATTGTGTACGTCATTAGATATGATTCTCTAACATAGCCGCACACTTAATAATACATCAAATTAAGTACATGTTCGTGAAGGTAGGCATCAAAAAAGGGCTCTTTCTCAGCATCTAACACTAAATTATTGAAGGTGATGCTATTTTGTCATTTGCTTTATAAGGAAGATTGAAGAGTTTGTGACGAACAATGTTATTGTTGATTTATCAGTTTTAAAAAAAATAAGAGAATCACTAACATATAAGATTGGTGGGCTAGTTTATTTATCATGAATTTGTTTTGTGATGGAATGTTGTTGCCCTTGTTGGGCTTATGTGTGATAAGACTTTCTTTTGTCATGGGCTTATGCTTGGCACAATTAAGTTTATCGTGGTATTAAAGTGGACATTTTTAGGGCTTGTTCACATCTACTGAACTGAACTGAGTTGAAATGAATATTCTATGAGAGAAGAAAATTAGGAGCTAAACTGAACTGAATTGAAATGATTGAAACTAAACTGAACTGAACTGAACTGAAATTAAGCTGAAGTGAACAGGCCCTTAATTCATTATTGTGGTATAAAAAGGAGTCGAAGATTTTGTTTGAAGCAAGTAACCCAACAAAACTTTGATTGCCCTATGTAAGGGCCATTTGACAACACTCTCATTTGGTGTGGGCTTGTGCTTGGCCCAACAAAGTTTATAAACCTCCTTTTTTATTTTATTTTTTTATTTTAAAAAAGTTTCATCAATAAAATAAGTGTAGCCAGTGAAATAGTTCACCTAATATGTTGAAATATAAACTTTCCAAACAATACATGTAAGAAAAGAAGAGAGAGTCAAACACTTTATAAGGCTAAAGGGCTATTCTTTCTATTGTCATATGGTTCTTGATCGTATAAAGTGGACAATCGTGACAGGTGTGGCCAAACTCGTTTAACATGGTATCAGAGCTAGGCCCAAGATATGGGACCTCTAATGGCTTGCCTAATGAGTACACTAGGGCCAAATTGAATAGGTCCATGTGAGGAGAGTAAAAAAAATGCGCTTTACCCCATGAAACATCACATGAGACAAAAATCTAAGGGACCTTATATGTGAGGGAGAGTGTTGAAGTATAGACTTTTCAAACAACACATATAATTAAGTGCCTCACATTGAGAAAAGAAGAGAGAATCAAACACTTTATAAGGCTAAGGGGCTACTCCTCCTATTACCATATTATTCTAGGATGGAACTTCCTTTGGTCTAGTAAAGTTGACTCTCTCTTAATTTGCGGGTGCAGCCTATACCCATATTTAACATAATCCAACATGGTTACACACTTTACCCTATACATCATTCAATTCATGTACTTATATTGATCACATTTCTTTACTACTATCTTCCTTTGTCTCTAAACGTTCTTACCGTTGGTGTTTCGATGGTTGGGATGGGGAAGCTATACTAGCTGATTTTCTCTTTCACTTTTTTTTTCCTTCTGTGTTATAGTTGACTATTCGATGGATAATGGGACTATGGGAGGGGAGGGGATGAAAGGATTTTCAATCTTTATAAGATCATTCATGTCAATATATAATTAAAATGTTTGGTCAATAATTTTCAATTTTTATTTTTTTAAAAACAAGGACTAGAAGATCTCCCCAAGCGAAAAATGGTCATTATTAATAAAATTAAAAAAAAAATACATTGGTAATTTCCAGCGATAAAAATAACAGTATGTAAATTTTGTTACCAATTGGTTTTAACAATTGCATTTAGGTGATTTCCACATTCTTTATGACAGGGTAAAGTCGTATCCCCTAATCAAAAGTAAATACCTAAGTCCTCTAACTAAAGTAGATAGGGAAGTAAGGTCGAACTCCACAGGGAAACAAGTCTTTCTACTCCTAATTAATTATTATAATCTAAATTATCTAAGTAACCAATATTTTTGGGAATAAATTCTATACTAAGAAGAATAAGGTCGAAAGAAATAAAGTAGGGGAAAAATCAAATATTAAAAGACCTAGGGCATAGGTTCACTAATAAACAATATTCAAGGGCAAATCATAATAAGCAATCATCAGCATTGATCAATCAGATTATAAAGGGCTTTCGCTACGTATTATAATCACAGAGTTAATTTACCGGTATTAAATCTCATCTGTCGAATCTCGACTTAACCATTTATAAATTAGTCCGCCTATTGAAACTAAGCCTAAACATCAATTCTCATCTGTCGAATCTCGAATTAATATTGCTAAACTCATACAATTAAATCTGGCCAAACCTAATTGCATAGCATTAAATCAATCAATAGGAAATTAACCAAGCATTGATAATTAACAATCACAAAATTACCCCTTCATATCATTTATTAGATCCCCATAAACCCTAGAAATAAAACTACTCAAGCATCATCATAACCAAACTAATCAAATAAATAAAGCAAAGCATAATCAAAGAAGTAAATAAAATAGCTGAAATTAAAAGAGAAGAAATTGTTACCAAAAGAAATCTGGATTAATGAAAGTAATTAAGAACAAAAGTTTAGAGAGAATTTAAGAGAGAGAAATATCCTAAGTAGAGAGAGAAAATCTAAAGAAGAAGGTAATCCAAAATTACGTACATAATTCATACTTAAACATTCCTCAAAACAAAAATTAAAACTAATCTAATCAGCTCTGAGAAAAACACTCTTCTTCTTCAAGGCTTGGATTTCGATTGGGCTAAATTCCTCGGCCCAATCTAAGTTTCCTCATCGGGTCTTGATTAATCGATCCAATAGCCCCGGTATCTCATACCGAGCCCTTAATCATCGGTTCTCACCGATCCTGAGCTTCAAGAGTGGCCGTGTCCTTCTAGCTTCTGTAGTTGATCCATAAAAACCCGGGAAAATGCTCCAAAAATGCAATTTCCTGTAAAATACAACTAAAACTACGCAAACACTAGAAAACACAAATTAGTAATAAAAGTGGCTCTAAAGAGCCAAAAACACCACTAATTATGACTGTGGGACGGGGGTAAAACACTATATAAATTGGATATAACACTTTATACTAGATTAGCCCCCGTGTAATGAACGGTTTTAAAATAAGAAATAAATTATAGACTCTTTAGCACATGTTGAGAGAAAACAACTACTTTCTCTGTAGTACTTTCTAATTAAATATGAAAATACAATTTCCAAAAATCCATTTTTTTCATATTTTTTTTAGATTTAATTAGACTATATTATTAAATATTTTTAACAACTACTTGTAAATAATAAAATAGCGTAATATGTGTAGAAAACTTAAATTTTAAAATTCAATTTGAATTTAATTTTCAAAACAATGTTAAATAGGGTAGCTCAAAAGGGGGGGGGGGGGGGAATGACATCATCCTTGCATTTTGGCTGGAAAAAATTAAACAAGAGAGTGACACGTAAGCAATGATGACGCCAGCGGTTGTTACTTTAGTAATATCTATAGATATAACCTAACACGAATAGTTATCAGTTGTAATAGAGATTTTCGTAGTCAATGATTGAAGGTGTTTGAATATGTCACAATAATGTCGACCCTAGAGATTAGCCACAAGAGCATTTCAATGAGGTTCTTGAAGCTATAGAAGATGAGAGATCTGCTAAGAAAAGGATTGGAAGTGATGGAAAACCCCATATAATTAGGAAAAGTGAGGGCCTATTCTGATTGACTAAACTAAACTGAACTAAATTAAATTTATTGGAGCTGAAATGAACTGAACTGAACTGAATATTTTATGAAAGAAGAAAATTAAGAACTGAAGTGAACTGAACTGAAAATAATCTAAAAAGAATAGGCCCTGAGTCTATAACTTGATGAGCTTGTTTGTAGTGACCTAACGAAACAACATAATATGTTGTTTGGTTATCTAATGCTTCCTCGTTCCAAATTATAAGACACAGATTGACTTTATGCACTATTCACATAATTTGTTTTGACTTCGTTTTGTAATTTTCGTGTTGAAAAAAAGTATAGCATGTGGCCTAGGGTCTTGTTAGCATGGTCTCAACATTTATTTTTATCAAATTTTTATACTTTTTGCTAATATGTATCAAAGATATTTTCATTAGAAATTATGCATTGACAAACAAACCCAATCACGGATCTTGGGCAAAAGAGTTGAAGGGGGCAATGGTTGATCTTCCAACCTTTTGCTTACAAATAACATTACTTAACCGCTATGCCACAACTTTTTATATACAATTATTAGACATCGTATTCCTTATAATTATTAATTAAGATTTGCCCCTAAACATGCCTAAATAAAACGTGTTTTCTAATGTGAGACGGAAGGAGTATATGTATACCACCTACCAAGCCCGTCAAGGTGACAAGGACTTAAGGAGTACCTTGTTGTTTAACTCTAAAACGACAATATGAAGCAAACCTGACATGCACTTAAAATTATACAACCTCCGTTTTTTTAGTTAACACGTTTTGACTTTAACACTATTCACACACTTTCCTTTTACTGTGTTTTGTGATATATACGTAATGAAAATTATAGTCATGTGGAATCTTGTTAGATTCGTCACGATATATATTTTGAAAATATAAACTTTTTATAATTTTTGCTTTCAATAATTAAAGATATTAACGGTTGAATGTATGCATTGCCAAACGTAACTAAAGAAATGTGTCAACTAAAAAGAAACGGAGGAAGTACACCTAGAGGTGTTAATTCGGATGATCGGATCAGGTCTGAGAAGGTCGGGTCGGGTCGGGTCAATTTTAAAAGTTGAGTCATGCTAAATTATCATATCTATGCAAATCTAAATCTGAATCGAATAATTTTCGGATCGATTTCGGATCAGGTGTGGTTTTGACACCTCTAAGTACACCTTAGTAGTAGGCCATATTTAGCAATTGGATTAAGTGGTTCAAAATAAAGTGTTGGCTAAAGATTGGCAATGAGTTGGTTCAAACTTAACACACTTTACATTGGCCCGTTAACCTCAAGTGGCCCACTCAATGGTAGGGTCGACATTGGACCAGTCCATATCTACTGATTTGAAAGTGGGTGGTTTAATGTTAGGAATTTAGGATAGTAAGTTCTATTTTGCACTTTTACGCCTACACCACATTTGGGTACAGCCGTATGCCCGTATGGCACTAATAATGAGTCATGAACCAATAACTTATAAAATATGTAAATTCTATGATTAAAAAGACTTATTTGGAAATATATAATACGAGTAGAAATTTTAATAAGTGGACATCCCTTGGATTATAGCTTTTGGTTGAGAGGTGTCATGTGTAAAGGATAATGATATTATCAATATCATTGTCCCTTGATTCACCCCTTGAATCACTCACTTTGATAGTCAAAGTATATCCCTTACAATTAGGTAACGTACCTAGTCATATATTGTAC
The DNA here is from genome assembly GCF_948465745.1 of Chenopodium album. Lineage (NCBI taxonomy): Eukaryota > Viridiplantae > Streptophyta > Magnoliopsida > Caryophyllales > Amaranthaceae > Chenopodium > Chenopodium album. The sequence continues at coordinate 45,077,652 of NC_137848.1, forward strand.
CTAATCATAATTTGGTATGTTCAATGTTCACTCTTGTATATTCATCTATATAATCTAAGCTTTCCAACATTTTTTTTCTCATAACTCTATTATTATCGAACTTATTTACTTTTATTTACGGAGTAAATAAGTATATAGATACTGAAATTTAAATTTATTTTCGATTATATGAAAGAAGAAAATAGGCGGATGCGGGATGCATGTATGGGAACGCATGCCCCCAAAATTGAATATATACTTCATATGATTTAGGTAGTTTTGGCCAAATGTGTTATATGACGACTAGTTAGTGTAAGATTTGGTCTGTTAATCTATCTATACTTGAATTGATTGTTGCAGCCCTCGTTACTCAAAAATAAAATCCTTAATTAGTTTTGCATGGCAATTCAGGCCTCATAATAGATGCCTTGTACAATTAAAATTAGACTCAAAATAATACGTGTATGAATCGATCAATTCACGACTTGAATGACCTAGCACATTGTCATCACCAATTAGTAATTTATAAATGTCGAGAGTTTTATCAGATATCACCAAACGATTTATCAAGACAAACTATTCACATTTATTTTATAAGTCTTAATCTCTCTCTTTTTTTTTTTTAATAGTATTTTGTTTTTGAAGGAGAGGTGAGGGTGGTTGGTTAAGATAACCATTGAAACATTATCAAACCTCATAAACAGCTGGCCAAAGACGTAGTCAACTTAAGGATAATGTAAATTAAATTGTTGGAAGGAACTTCGTTCGATCATCATAATAAACGTGTGTATAATTCAAAATGTAAATACTCTTCTTTTTCATTTACTCCTGTTCCCCTTTCTCTCTCTCTTTCTCTTTCTCTTCTTTTCTCTAATCATATACTCCCTCCATTCCTAGCCTTAAATGATCTTTCTGTTGCATGCTTGCATTTAATTTTTGCACGAAACTTAAAAATTTGACTATAAACAGTCATTAATTTGTAAAAAATTTCACCTACTAATATATGTGAAGATAATTATGTTCATAAATTATACCTTAAAAATTGTAAAAAGTTAAATGAGAAAAGTATTTAAAAACGAAAGAAAATAATTAATTTATGTAGTTATCTCATGACATCAAATATATGCATGCAAGAGTCGAATGTGCACAAAAGTATATACGCATGTGTCACAACTCACAAGATATATTTTTAGGTATCATCTTAATTAATCAATTTAATTAGTTTGAGTATGGATGTGTCAAAAAAATCTATGTTACAAAGAAGCCTTATCTATTTTCAATTAGCGAAAGCAATGGATATTTTTTCTTTACTTATATTCTGATTTGCCATGAGGGCCAATGTATATAACATTTTCATATTTAGATCAAGAGCTAGGTTTTCTTTACATTTATATGTTTAATTTAGACATTTTTAAAATGATAATTTACGTAGTCAAACTAGTGTTTGACCCCCACTCCTAAAAACATGCATGCATGTTTCTACATCAACTTTGTAGAAAATATAAAAAATACCAAAAATTATCTACTTCGTATTTAATTGTAATAGTTTCCGCAGGTTGAGGTCGACAACTTTATATAATCTGCTCGATCAATCATGTAGATGCTTCACATGTGGTAGATATCCTGGACATTTAGTAATAGTTAAGGTTTTAAGTATTTTCTGTACTCGTTTATTTTTTAATTTAAAAGTAACAAGTATATCATATAGTGTAAACACTGATATGTAAAATGTAATTTAATTACAAATTTAGGTTCTTTGTTGTAAGGAAAGTTAACATTAAATCTTGCTAAGGCCATGTTCTCTTCAACTTATTTCAGTTCAGCTCAGTTCAATTCAGTTCAGCTCAGTTCAATTCAGTTCAGTTCCGTTCAGCTCCAATCAGTTTAGTTCATTAGTTTCTAATTTCCAACTCTCATAAAATATTCAGTTTAGTTCAGTTCAGTTTAGCTCCAATCAGTTTAGTTTAGTTCACTAAATCAGAACTGGCCCTAACTCCAATTTTTTTTTTTAAATTTTTTTATTTTTTTATTTTAGGAATAGAACCATACATTCAACAGTTGTATTCGATCTATATGTTTTTTTTTTTTTTTTTTTTTGGGTAATTAGTAAAGACATCGGAGTATTTGAAATTTTAGTTTAGAAAATATAACAACATATTCTAAATGCACATGTGACTATATTTCATGAAAATCCTACCTTGATAATGTTATTGATTACGGCCGAACAAGTGTAAACTATGAATGTGATACAACTAGTACTACACAATCTATAGCTTGAAAACAAGCTAGAAAATGGCCAAAAATCTAGCACCCTTGTACCGTACGAAAAATCGTTTATTGTAGTACCTTTCAGGCACCAAATTTCTGGCCAAAAGGATAAATAAGCATATAATTTAATTAGTGGAAGATTCGACCTAAAATTCATGTATTATTTTTTAAAAAAAAAAACAAAAAAAAAATTAAAATTAGTGGGGAAAATGAACAGTTTAAAGAAATGAACTTTTGGGGCCCAATGTCATATGTTAGGTTGGATCTATAACCCCACCTCATTCTTTGGGAGATTTTTGGATCACAAAAAGTCTACACTTTTGACTAATTTGCACTTATCTTAACATAGGGATTAAGAAGAACTATTGATTACCCTAATTATGAGCCTTTAATAGAAAACTTAATTTATTGATTAATTAAAGTTACATCAAATTTTATGGAACGTTATATTATTAATTATGGCATGATGATCTATACATTAAAGATATGCTGTGGTGCTACGGAACCTTGAGTCTTTATTTAATTGTGTAATGATTTAACATGAATGAAAAATCTTTGCTTTTGTGAGTATATGGGGACACATGTTGTTTGAGAACTTGACAATGGTGATCCTTTTGTTCAACAATTACTTGTATATAACTTGTGTACAGTCTGGCATCCTAGGTGCATGATCAATTATATTGATATATAAAAATCGATCTTAGAAGACTTGACTTATAAGGTCTTCTTTCGTTCGGAATTGATTGCTTGTGTAGTACTTCCTCTGTTTATTACTCTGTATTTGCTATTACGACTTAGTACGACATATGGGGTACGTAGACACGTAAATTAAGAAATGAGAAAGAAGATGGAGATGATGAGTCCTTGATGATCACCTACTTAATAAGAAGATTGAGAACATAATTGAAGCAAGATTGTCTAAAATTAGAAATGTTGCAACTTGGTGTGAACTTTCAAAAGAGCTATACGTTGCTACAAGAAAAGAATGGATGAAGTATATAGTATATTGATAGTTCTCATTGTGATGTATATATGACATATTTGGTAAGCCGACTTACAATTCCACATGAGAATAAAAGAAGCTAAGTAAACTCACCATATAATAGATAGATAGTTTATTTAGAGCTACCAATTTGCATTGTTGGTGAATGATATCCCTTTCAGAAAAGCCATTAAAAAAACGATGATGCATGGTTCATGAAAGTTTCCATAGAAAGACCCCTTAGTGCTAACAAATGAATACTCTAGAGCTAGTAATATGACAAAAATATAGAATTGAACACTAGTGTACTTGAATTCATTTTGGATTACTTGTGACGCACGGAGTAATTAGTACGGAGTGAAATACTTGAAACACAAGTAGTACGTATTACTTATCGTATAGTATAAACACTTTGCGTTTGATATAGGATACATCTAACTGATGATGAAATGTATTTTCAAAGACTTGTGGAAATTGGAGTAGGTTACTCTTTCTTTGTACGTCAAAATGCATCATGCCAACTGCCAAGGTAAATTCCCCTTGAAATTCTTAATTTGTAAAAGGAAAATACAGAGAAATTCAATGTTTTAAAAAAAGGTGGCATATATGTTGAATTCATTCATATTAAGGCTCTATTTCTTCACCATAAATTATTACGTAGTAGTATTTAGTAAAAATAAGTTAAGTTCAATAAAAATAAGTTAGTTTTAGTAAAATAATTCATCTTAGTAAGAATAAATTTTAATTCGTAAAATTCAATAAATGACAAAAACAAAAAACAATAGTGAATCAGTAAATATTAATATAAGTTCAGCAAAAATAAATGGAAATGGAACGAGCCTAAGGGCCTGTCCTAATTTACTAAAAATAACTTAACTGAACCGACTGGACTGAACTGAACTGAACCGAATTGAATTGAATTGAATTGAATTGTTTACGAGAGAAGGAAATTAGAAACTGAAGTGAACTGATCGATTGAAGCTTAAATGAATTGAAATTAAGCTGAACAGTATAGACCCTTATCTTTTACCTCTCCCTAACCATTATATAATCAATGAAATTATACTAGAAAGTAGAAACACCTTATCTTCCTTCAAATTATTACTCCGTGGCAAATATGTAATGGATAAAAGCTTATATAATGATTATTATTGGAATTAGAATAATAATCTAACATAACTTGCATCAAACAGATATGCTGTAAGAAGCTTGATCATTTACGCAAATTGATGACTTTTTTTGCGTAAAATAAATATGCATTTTTCTTGGGTGCACAAATAATAGTAGCCATTGAAAAATAATTTAGGAACTTTTTCTATATAGTTAGTACTGTATATGCTATGCAATTTTACTTTTAAACAAACGCTTTAATAATCATTAGTCATAGGAAGATAGAGTTTGTTTTAAGGCAGTGATTATCCCCAACATTATACTATTGTTAAAATACGAACATATTTATGTACGGATTAGTAGTACTAAACTTAGCTTTATATTGAATCAATCTTTGTTTATTAGCATCGAATTTCGTAGTAATTAAATTACAATCACTTAACCTAGTCTTTTTAGCAGAGAGCAAGAGTAGAGTAGCTAAATGTTCACTATTTGAATTGCAATTATAGATTAATTAAGAATTTAAGACACATTAAAAATAAACAAGTCAAAGAAATGAAATTTTACAAAAATTATCTCCCAAATACAGTACATTATCATCTTCCTAATCCCTTCATATACAATTCCCCATATAACCATCCTTTTTCATACAATTAAACAAAAATTATTTAGCAAAAAAAGTTCAAAAAAGTTCAAAAAAAAAAAAAAAAAAAAAAAAAAAAAAAAAAGAGAGGTTGACATACATACCAATATTTTAATTAAGCTCACTATTATATTCAAGAAAATCACTTTCACAATCACCCACTCCCCAATCTTACTTGATTTTCTCCCCTACTTCTTTCCATAGCTACTAACACAAAAATAAAATTAAAAATAATAAAAATAAAATAAGATATCTAACTAAGCTAATTAACTAACTAATTAAAATTGCTTAATAATTAATTAAGCTCTTAATTCACCACCTTTTTTGTATCTTATTTTGTATATATTTTTTTTTGAGAGTTTTACAAAGTTCTAGCAATCAATTCTTGGTATCTTCTGTAAGATTCAATCTTCTCCAACCTGAATTTCTCATGACAATTTGCTATAAACAAATCAGCAAGTTTATCTATTTCATTCTCAACATTTTCTAATTCTCCTTCATTTAATTTCTCATTTTTGCCACCTTTTTCTTCTAACCATTGAAGATAACTTGAGAGCTGACCTTCCTCTTCATGTATCTTGTTACCATTACTCTTACAAACTTGATCATCACCTTCCTTATGAAGATCACGAGTTTCGTTGTCGGTGGAGTAGACCGAGTTCCACGTAGAATCATAGTATATATGGCTAGTAGGGGTGTTGACACCCTCTAGTATGGTGGGTGAAGGGATAGGCAATACGTGAGCCGAAGAAGAACACCAATTGTAATGAAGTCTAAATGAGCCAAATAGTATTTTCTTCCTATACTTGTTCTTCTTCTTGGTTTGTTTCAAGTACATGAGTTGATTCTCCCGGAAAATCTCTAGGAAGATGGATTTGGCCTTGGAGAGTGCTCGAATAACGCGACAAATGTGGGAGAAAATTAGGTTGTGGATTAGGGTTTTGACCTTCATGGTTGTAAGAGAAGATGAAGCGGTAGAAGTTGAGGAAGATGAAGGTGATGATGATTTGTTCATGTTGTTAGGGAAAATGTGAATAGAAGAGAGAGGGCTTTTAGGGTGTGAGAGGCTAACCATAATATTAATTTTTTGGTGTTTATAAGAGAGAGGGGTGTTATCGAGTGTTGTTCAAAATGAGATTTATAAAAAGACTCGTTTACCAATATGCCAACAAAATGGTGGGGTAATTTGATTTTTAAAATAATTTTTTTTAAAAAAAAAATTGTTGTTAGCCACTTTTTTGCATGAGATGTTGTTCATATCTTCTTTTGCTTTCTTTTTCACTTTTTTCAAGTGTTTGATTTCCCTCCATGTTTGTTTTGATGTTGAGGGGTATTATGATTTATTTAAATATTCGTTTTTGTTAGAATTTGAAACTATTTAGATGCTTTACTATAGATAGGTATATATACCTTTCCTTTTTAATGATGAGATGAATTTTGATAATTCATTAGAATTGATAGTATTAATTTGCTCCTTTTGTGTGGCATATTGCATTAATAATCACGTTGATAGTGTATTAGTGTACTTTATTTGAACTAACTAGCTAGTAATATATACGATGACCAAATTTTACGCTAATGTATCTCTTACAATCAACATTAGTGAAATATAAAAAGATTATTGACAATAACACATTAATCTTAACAGTGTAATTATTAATTTGTATCAAACTATCAATACATCTTTCCCTTAAAATTACATATATCACAGAACGATAACTTATAATTGTAATTTCAAAGAGATAAATCATCTTATCGATTTGTGCCTATAGGAGTATTACAAAATCATATCAAACAAATTAAAGTATTTAAACATGAAAGGCCAACCATGTTCATTTGATGAGTTACTTTTTCATGGAAAGAAGAGATGATTAACCGAAGTAACGGTGGTCGTAACTTTAGTTAATCTACTTGATATTACATTAATAATAGATTAATAACAGTAATTATAAATTCCCTTTGGTGTAACGTTGAAGTTTTATTAGGACTGTAATAAAAGCTACACACATCCCAAGGGCAAAAAAAATTAATCAAAATTACTAAAATATGAATCTCTGACACTCGATTTAACCGCTTTAGTAGGAGTAATTTTCAATAGTAAGGTTACAATGGTAATTTGATAGTTGCTGATGCACAACCGTTTATGCATGTAATTCTTGCTTCATGCATATAGACATTGACCGAGTCTCCCGCTTCATCAGTTTATCAGCTAGTGTTTGGCCTTTGCTCACATTGGGATTAATACAAATTAAGTAAGAACAAAATGTAGATATATTAAGTCAATTTTTTCCACTAATCTAGGGATTTTTTTACCTTTTGAGATATATGGAAATTCAAGAAAGAATGCATTCACTCTCATGTCTCCATCTACAAATTTACCTCATCAATCAAGAAGTCCAAGGTATAATCGGTTGTATCATGCACCATGTGACAATCAATGCTGCCTCTCGACTTATTTACTCATTTATAGATCTCCCAAATAAGCAAAATTGGGTAAATAAAGACTTGTTTCTGATTTACTGAACTGAACTGAAATGAATAGAGCTGAAATGAATTGTTTATTAGCGAAGGAAATTAGGATCTGAACTGAACTGAAATTAAGTTGAAGAGAACAAGCCCTAAGTAGCTTTGGACCTTTGGTTATGCCTTGCACATTGTCTAACCTGTTGGATAGATAGATTGCCTTATTCATAGCTAGTTGATCGAAAACTTTGTCACATTTCCAGATAAAAATAAATAATGTATGAATTTTCAAGCATACTTCTATTTCAATGAAATTGAAAAAAGGATGGGGAAAACCATTTATAAAAATAGATATTTAATAATCATCAATTTTTCATACACAAGCAAATGAGATACAAACACATTGCCTTGCTCGGTAAATGTAGGATTCTTCTCCAAATTTATCGATCCTAACATATTGAACAAGGGTAACTCATATCAAATTTAAGTTGAATAATTGGACCTAATACATACAATCTTATATCTTATTATACATATTTGAACTATTTTTTGACCGTAAGTCTGAATTAATACTTTTTGGCAATTGCAAAACTTATTTTATATGAACCTAACAAATTTAGCCTCAATGTGCATGATTAAGAATGTACCTTAAATAATCATTGTTATGTACAAGTGTGCATGATTATTGTAACCTACAAAATTTTTATCCAATTCTTATGGTTTAGCATAGTACTTTGATCTCTTTAGTTTAGAGAATATGCACAGTTGAATGGTATATTTGTCACACCCTCTGATCATCAACAAAATACCCTAACTACATACAAAAAAAAAAAAAAAAAAAAAAAAAAAAAAGAGAATGACATGAACTAATCAAAAGTACAAAAAATAATTAATGAATACTAAACTTTGATGATGTTACGGAAAATCATGAAGATATAATCAGATCCAAAAGAAATGGGTAAAAGGTACGTGTTCCAACAACATAAAGAATCTTGGAGTGTCACATTTTGATATTCCCTCGATTAAAGTTGGAAATTATATTTTATTTTACAAAAATGTAAGATAAAAAATAAATTATAAATAACAAAATATAAATTAAAAAATAAAAAAAGGTTTGTAAGTCAGGACAGTGGTATACGCAGTTGGATAGGAGAGGCAGCCGAGTCTGTCGCCTCTTAATCCGGCGAGCCAAAACTCGATGAGGCAAATAAGCCCGATTCCACGCCGATCATATTTTTTTATTTTGGCTTTAATCTACAACATAATGACAAATTATCTCTGTATTTCATTTTAATTAACTTTTTGTTAATTGTATTTGTTTGATCTTTTTGTTATGTTATAGTTTTGGCACTAGTCATATTTTTTTAATACAAATGTTACTATGTATTATACAAGTATATTGTAATCTAATCTAATCTAGTGTTATTATTATTTGTTAGAAAAATGGAAGATGATGGATAGCATTACATATTAACATGCATGTTGATTAGAGCTGTCAAAAGCTGACCCGACCCGAACCTGATTATTAACCGATCTGTCTGAACCCGAAAAAATGGTGACCCGAACCCGAACTTATCCAACTTGAAACCAACCCTAAACCCGAGTTGACCCGAGTATTTGAGACCCGAACCCGAACATGAACCGACCTGGAGATGACCCGCCCGAATATAACCCGTAAATTATTGACCTGAACCGAACCCGACCTGAACCGAAATCGACCCAAACCCGTTTTAACCCGTTAAAACCCGAATTCAACCCGACTTGAATTCAACCCGACTTGTTCCTAACCCGACCCGAATTTAACCCAACCCGTTACTAACCCGACTCGGAATTCAACCCGACTTGTTACACAACCCGACCCGAAATCAACTGGACTTGTTATTGACCCAACCCAAATTCAACCCGACTTGTTATTAACTCGACCCGAATTTTACCCGACCTATTACTAAGCCGACCCAAATTCAACCCGATCTGTTACTAACATGACTTGTTATTGACCCAACCTAAATTTAACCCAAATTGTTCCTGACCCGATTTCAAATCACCTTAAATTCAATTTAGACCACCTTATTATTATTGATCAAAGAATTTTGTCTAGGGAGACCAAGTCGGTCTAGGCCAGCAAAAGAAAGAAACATCATCCCCAAATTTAAGAGTTAAAATATAGTATATATTTGTTGTATGGTCAAAGGAGATAATTATCTTCCTAAATTATAGGCTATAGTTCCCTAGTATGTTGCCATATATATTGTTATATAGTCAAAGGAAATAATAAGCTTGATAAAAATGATAATTATCTATTTATAGTTAGTTAGAGTTTAGCCTATAATGATTGACAAAGGCATGTACATTCTTTATTTAAATTTAGTAATTACGATTTACGAATACTACTACTTTTTTGGTGCAAGTTCATTCTATATTTTAATTAAGCAATTACAGTTTACGAATACTACTACTTTGTAGGTGCATGTGCATTCTAAATGTAGTCAATTTGAAAATACTATTGGACCTTAGACTTGTTTGTTTTATCTTATATTGTATTAAAAAATATATATTATAATTAATTTCAGATAAAAAAATTAAAAAAAAAATAATAATTTCGAATAATGATTGAATTGAATGTGATTATGATCGAATGCAAGCATGAGTATATGACAATGACCTAATGATAATCTGCCCCGAATAATTTACCTGAACCTGATCATGACTTGACTTGTTTGGACTCGAGAAAGTAGTGACCCAAACTAGAGTTGTTAAAAGGCTTTTATTGGACTTTTATTTTTCTAATTTTATTATTCATTTGCCTATTTAATCTTATATAAACAATTTAAATAATGTCATTCAAATGTTTCAAAAAAAAATATCGTTAAAAAACGTAAACTCGGATATGAACTTTTAAAAAATAAACAAGTTTAGATAATTTCAAATAAAATAAGTTTAGAAAAAAAAAATTAATTGTATTTTAACTTATCTAAACCAAGCTTATTTTAACCGAATTTATATGAACTTATTGTATTTTATCTAAACTTATTTGAACATGTCATGTCGAATATAAACTTATCTGAAATTGTTATCCCTAAAATGAGTGGAATCAATGTGAATAGATTAGAATAGGGTTTGAACTTATCTTCTAAATATCTAAACTAAACTATCTTACAAGAATTAATATGAAATTAATATGTAGGTCTTATCTAAACTTGTTAGAACTTATTAGCTCGAATTTAAACTTATCTGAAATTATTTATCTTACAATAATGAAAAAAATTGATAATGATTAAACGTGAACGTCATTACATGGACTGTTCATAAACCGACCTAAAAAATGTACCAGAACCCAAGATGACTCGACCCGAAATCAACCCGAAACCCAAATTAACCCAATATTTGAGACCTGAACCCGAATTGACCCGACTTGAAAATGACCCGACCTGATCATAACCCGCAAATTATTGACTTGAACCAAACCCGACTTGAACCCGAGAATGACCCGACCTAATTATAACCTGCAAATTATTGACTTGAACTGAACCCGACTTGAACCCGAGAATGACCCGACTTGGAAATGACCCGACCTGATTATAACCCGCAAATTATTGACTTGGACTGAACGCGACTCAAACCCGAGAATTACTCTAACCCGTTTTAACCCGTGAAAACCCAAATTAAACCCGACCTATTATTCACTTGACCCGAATGTAAGCCAACCTGTTATTATCCCGACCTAAACCCGATAAGATGTATGACCCGATGTGACTCGACTCAAGCATGACCCAACCCGAACCTGACCCGCATAGGTTACGACATTAACCCGAATAGACCCGACCCGAGTTGACCCAACCCACTCTTATCCAACCCAAACCCGACCCGTTTACCCGAATCGACAACTCTAATGTTGATCGATGATTGACCTATGTTTGCAAGATTTATTATACGTTCGGGTGTGCTTAAAAAAACGTTAGTACATTTAGTGGAGCTTGTTGTTAGACACTTGCTTTAAATATCGCTATGGTAGGATAATCTATAGTCCTATTTATTTCAACGTTTGATGTCTAAGTTCTAAAACGCTATTGCTAAACAGGATCAATGCCATTCACATGGCAACAAGAACATGGACATGCATGCACTACTACAAGATGCATGCATATCGTTGAGTGCAAGTTGAGATGTACTGTTGTTACTTGACTTGATTTGAAACCAATAAAATCTAGTACATGATACAATAATACTATTCAATAGGGCTAGAGTTTATTTGAACTTGATCATTTATGTTGTAACAAAGCTTCAATTATTTTGTGAGAAGTTGAATTGGTCATGAATCTCATGATATATTATGACATTATGAAAGTGTGTCGAAGTAATATGTGAGTAATTGGTTATGTATGACTGAAATTCTTTCAAAGCTTACGAAATTATAATGTTCGGAAGAGTAAAGACTTGTAAATTTGTAATACTTCATACCTAAGCTAATTAAATTATTATTATATAGACTTTCTAAGTCGCTTCAGAAATGCGAATAGGACACGTAGACAAGGAGGAAAACAAGTAGGACGAAGTAAGTATAAGAATAGGCCAACTAGAAAAACGACACGTAACACATACACACTCTAAATCTCTCCTAGTTACGAAGCACGGAGTATTAAGTAGTGTGATGATAATGTGCTTGACTGCTTGAAGCAAGTAGTCAAAAGATTTTCTACGTACCATAAATGGAGTTTGGAGTGCTTAATAAGTTGTTTCATCATAGTAATGACCAATTTAATGTTTGATTAGGTAATATGCGACTATTCCTTTAGGTGCTGCTACAATAAAGGGCTTGGTTTCTATCAATATGCATCACAAAATTAATTAAGACCTGGTCTAGAGTTGTCTCACGGAAAATGGCGATATACGGTGGCCTGGATCGGTGTATGTGGATGTATGCTTACTACTGAATTTCATATGTTTTAGGCCTTGTATATAATCTCACTCGAAGATAATACACCAGAGAATATGCTAAGAGTCTATATATATCACGATTCGAGTGTTTTGACATTGGATCCATCATCCATGGGGTGTGCTTTTGTCTTTTGACGACAAGGACATCAGTCAGGTTCAAAGGACACTTGTGGGCACAAAGCAACACAAGAGGAAAACGATTTCTTGTCATTTTAGGGTATCTTAAAAATTTACCTAATTTTAAAGTGCTTTAAAATATGTGACGACATAATATCTATAAATTATCACAACAGCACACACGCAAAAGTATCAAAGTAATAAGAGCCAACTATTGGGAATAGAGGTTGGGTTTATAATCATTTGCCCTCTATAGAGCATATTTTTGGTTACAATATTCTCTTAGTGAGCACTAAATTTAAAGAAACAATAATTTCTTCTAGTACCTATAAAACTAAGTAAAAGACCTAAAAAGCTTGAAATACATTCAGAGGGAGTTGAATTCTAACACTATGATATGACACAAAAACAAAGTTAATGACTCCAACAATCATGAGATCATTAGGTTAATTAGGCATAAAAATCCAATCAACGTTCGTTAATTTGGAGGTTAGTAATATATACTTGGTACATAATTTTTGTATATTGAGTAGCTTGACCGCTTGAGATCGAGTTCCAACATTTGGTACACAAAAAATAAAAGTAGCATAACAAATTAATCTCATAATGTTTCCTAGTATACTCGTAACTAATAATTGCCATGATTATGTATTTGTTTCTCAAAGCACATCTCATCTACTATACCTACTTTGCCGTGAGAACTACCAGTAGTGATTAATACCTAGAGATAAAGGAGTATGTTGTATTCATAATGGTTAACTAACTTTTAGCTTTTACGCACTTCATGTAACTAGTTGGGAAATGATTAATAAGAAATGAATTGCCAAATTAACTGTGGGAATTGAACTGTAAGACACAATGATTGAAGTATTGGAAATATAGTACAAATAAATCAATTTTCAAGTTATTGTTAAGCGTATCTTCTCAGACAATACATGTACTTACTTTACCCTACTGTTATAAAATATAGGAGAGAGTTATATATTTTATAAGTCTTGAAAGGAACATGACACCTATTGCCATATAGTTTTGGAATAAAACCTCCACACTAGTCTTGTGAAGTGAACTCTCACTTGATAAGGGGTATGGCGCACATTCGTACGTAACACAAAGTATTGGGTGTGACAAGCCGCACTCAATATTTCATGTGGCAACAAACTGTACATATCCTCTCTCAATTAATAACACATATCCTCTAATGAATTGTACAGTTCCTCTATCAAATAATATATATCCTCCACAAAATAATACATATCATATATACTTGCCGCAAGAATTCTTGGGTGCGGCTTACCACACCCGATACCTTCTCTATTCGTAATTAATATGGTATCAGAGGCATGTCCATGATTGGAACTAATGGTTTTTTTTTAAAGAGCCACAAAGGCGAGGGTGATAATCGATCCCAGAATTTTCTGAAATTGGGAGGAAAACTCTAACCACTTGACCTATTTTCCACTCTCTCTCTTATTAGAACTAACCTTTAATAACTCGGGAGTCGTCCCAATTCACATGTGTTGTTTGAGAAGATTAACTTTGCTGCTCAGGTGAAACAACTCACTTATAAAATTTCTTTCACATTTAATTATTCTTGACCATTTAGATGTAGCATGATGATACAATTACATAAACCAATAAAATAAAATAAAATTAAAATTAAAAAATAAAAATAAAACATTCTTTCTATGGATCAGGATAAAACTATTAATAACAAATCAAATATAGTAATTGAAATATGATCTTACTCAATATCATTATTTCACCCAAGTTAATCGCTATTACTCGACAAATATAGTGTGTTGTGTAGTATGGAATATAATTAAATAAATATAAATATCTATACAAGTAAACATCACCACTTTATAATTTAACCGACCTAAGAAAAACACGCCATTTGTATGGAAAAATAATTGATATAAATAAATATAAATAAGTCAAAATAATCGTCATGCAAATCAGATCATAATCCTCATAGAATTAAATTACTAATGAGATAAATAAAAGGTTCATATATTGCTTCAGGGTTAATACAGTCATATCAGCTATTTGGTAGAATATTCAGTATGATATTTTCCAGGTTGATTGTACCGTTTGCTAGCCAATGATTAGCTGTAAGGATTGGCTGTTATATTTGTCCTGTAGCTAGTATATAATCTCCTGTAATCAGTCCTTGAGGTGTAATGAGAATGACCTAATATTGCTGCCTCTACTCTGCCTCTTTTCTCTCTATTTTTCTCCTACTGTAAGCTTGTCTCCTTGCATCAGATTACCTCTATTTCACTCTTCACGGTATCAGAGCTGTGATGCAAAATCGAGACTTTTCTGCTAAAATCAACTATCCTGGTCTTCTCATTTGTTAAACTTCTCTTTGCTCCTTGTTTTTAATCATAAAGATCCAATTTTTCATTATTTCCAATGGCTGCAGATACTTCTAGTCCCCTGTATCTTCATCCAAACGATGGTTCTTACTCAATATTTGTTGATAAGCTTACAAGAGCAGTTGTTTACATATCTTGGAAACGTTCAATGGAGATAGCACTATCTTCTAAGAAGAAACTGGGCTTCGTTACAGGTTCAGTGCTCAAGTCTGCCTATGTTGAAGATGCAGCAAAATCTGAACGGTGGAATACATGTAACTCAATGGTAATTTCTTGGATTCATGCCTGTTTATCTGATAACATCAAAAAATCTGTGCTTTATGTTAACACTGCTAGGGAGACTTGGGTTCAACTTGAAAAACGTTTTTCAATGTCAAATGGGTCTATGAAATATAGACTGAACAAGGACATTTACTCACTGAAACAAAATAATGAGTCTGTCAATACTTATTATACTAGCATGTCAAGTCTATGGGAGGAACTTGATGCTATGAATGTGTTACCTACTGTAACTGAATCTAATGCTGATGTTAGAAATCTCTTGAATGCTATTGCAAAATTTCAAGAAGAAAGCAGACTGTTTCAATTTTTGAATGGTTTAGATGACTGTTATAATGCCATGAGAAGTCAAATTTTGATGCTTACACCACTTCCAACTGTTGAATCTGCTTGTTCCATGCTGCAACAAGAAGAAAGTCAGAGAGAAATCTTGAATATAGGGAAAAATGAATCTGATATATCTGCTATGTATAGCAGAAATCTTGGTAAACCGGGAAACTCAGGATTGCTTCCTGCTCCTCTTGGGGCTTCAAACAGATTCCCAGCATGCAGTGCTTGTGGAAGGAAGGGTCATGGTCCAGATAAATGTTGGCTGCTTGTTGGATACCCTTCCTAGCATCATAAGTACAAACCAAGCACTAACAAGCCCATCCTGAGATTGCAGGACCAAAAATGGCCTAGGCAAGCTCCAAAACTAGCTGATGCTGTTCAAAATTCCAGCTCTGCTGATGTTGCTAGCTCTAGCACTGTCACTCTCACTCAAGCTCAATTTGAGCAACTGCTTTAGAATATTCCATCTGCAAACTCTGCATCTCAGCAAAGGGGGAGTGACACTGATGAAGAATTGGAAAATTTCTCTAGCATGGTGTCTTGCTGCACTGCTGTGAAAATGTCACATGACTGGATAATTAATTCAGGTGCCTCTGATCACATGACATCTGATCTTTAGAATCTCAGTGAATATAAACCTGTCCTGTCTCAGCTCAAAATAAATCTGCCAACTGGAGAAACCTCTACAATCTCACATATAGGATCTGTAGAACTTCCAAATTCTCTGACTCTTAGAAATGTGCTGTGTGTGCCTAATTTTAAGCATAACTTGCTGTCTGTAAACAAGTTGATTAATGACTCTCATTGTGAAGTGGCATTCTATGGAAATCATTGTGTAATAAGAGATATCAAGTCAAGGAAAATTAAAGGCCTGGGAAAGATGAAAAATGGCCTGTATTACTTGATTAATGAAACTGCAGATAAGAATCTCACAGCTCCTGTTGTTGGGAACAATCACACAGCCCTTGCCACTCCAGCAACAACTTAAAGTGTCCCTTTTGCTGTGTGGCATCATAGGCTAGGACATGCCTCTCTCAGTAAGTTGAAGCACATTGAGTGTGTAAAAAGAACAATCACTCAAAATAGCCAAGTGTGTGTGACCTGTCCTCTAGCCAAATTCATTAAGCAGCCTTATCAGCTAAGTGAATCTCATGCAAAGAATCCATTTGAACTTGTTCATATGGATATTTGGGGTCCATACAAAGTGAGCACTAGAAGAAAATACAGATACTTCCTCACTTTGGTGGATGATTACTCTAGAATGACCTGGGTGTATTTGTTGAAGCAGAAATCTGATTCCCTAGCTCAGTTCAAATCTTTCTATAACTATGTAAAAACTCACTTTGACAGAAAAATCAAAGTCCTCAGATCTGATAATGCCTCGGAGTTTGATGATGGACCATGTCAAGAATTCTTCATGGAAATGGGAATTGTGCATCAAACATCTTGTGTGGATAGACCACAACAAAATGCAAGGGTGGAGAGAAAGCATAGACACATACTGGAGATTGCAAGAGCTGTAAGATTTCAGGCAGGCCTAGATCTCTCTTATTGGGGTGAGTGTGTCATGACTGCAGTGCATATCATCAATAGGTTGCCTACTGCAGTCTTGCACAACAAAACCCCTTATGAGATGTTGTTCAAATCTCTCCCAAGCTATGACCATCTGAAGGTATTTGGCTGCCTAGCATTTGCATACACACATTCACTACAAAAAGACAAATTCCAACCTAGAGGTCTGCCCTGTGTTTTTCTTGGATACCCAGCCACTCAAAAAGGGTACAGACTGCTAGACTTATCCACAAAAAAAGTGTTGGTATCCAGGGATGTTACATTCCATGAAACAATCTTTCCCTTTCAACTCAAATCCCTTGATAAGCTTATGAAGCCCTTACCCATTCCTTTCCCAAACCATCAAAACACATACCCTTTCCTTGATGACTGTCCTGTAATTGACAATTTCATGCCTGGGGTCAATGAGAACCATAATGGTTCTGATATTGACAGTGACAATGATGAGACAACACAACCAACACCTCCTCCCACAAATACAACCCACACCATACAACATTCCTCAACACCACCACCACCTCCTCCCCCACCCCCACCCAGACAAAGCTCAAGACCATCATACCCACCTCTATGGATGAAAGACTACATCCAACCAGGGAAGAAGAAAAATAAACAACAAATAGCCAATTTTGCAGATCAGCAAGTCCATCCTGAATTTCATTGTTTTTTGTCAAATCTTGCAGACAATGTTGATCCTGTTCATTTTTCTCATGCTGTATCACATGATAAATGGGTACAAGCTATGAATCTAGAGCTGTCTCAATGTGAACAAAATGGTACTTGGGAAGTAACTACTCTTCCTGCTGGTAAAAAGGTGATAGGTAGCAAATGGGTCTACAAAACAAAGTTTAAATCTGATGGTACCAAAGAAAGACATAAAGCAAGGATTGTGGTGTTGGGTTGCAAACAGAAATTTGGGATTGATTATAAAGAGACTTTTGCACCAGTTGCAAAAATGACAACAGTGAGAGCAATTTTGGCTTTGGCTGCTATGTACAATTGGCACACAACCCAAATGGATGTGACCAATGCTTTTTTACATGGTGATTTATTGGAAGATGTGTATATGGCACTCCCACCTGGTTACACTTCCCTTGGCAGCAGAATTCAAGTTGACTCAAGTGGTTCTGCTCCCTGCAAAAATCCACAATTAGTCTGCAGAATGAGAAAATCATTGTATGGCTTGAAGCAGGCTCCTAGACAATGGTTTTCTAAACTATCTGAGACTATCTTATCCTTTGGTTTCACTCAGTCCAAAGCAGATTACAGTTTATTCACAAAAGCACAGGGTGTGAAATTTACTGCAATCCTTGTTTATGTGGATGATCTTCTGATACAGGCAATAATCAGCAAGATATTGATGAAATAAAGCTTCTTCTTTCCTCAAAATTTCACATGAAGAATCTGGGCCCCTGAGATATTTCCTTGGGTTAGAGATTAACAGATCATCTCAAGGGATTTTTATCTCTCTGAAGAAGTACACAACTAATCTGCTCAAGGAATACAACATGCTGAGTGTAAAACCATTGAAGCTGCCAATGGACACTCACATCAAGCTTCATGTTTCCAAGGGTGATATGATACCTGATCCTGCTCCCTATCAGCATCTTCTTGGCAAACTGATATATCTCACTGTAACCAGACCTGATATATCATACACTGTCCAGCTCTTAAGCCAGTTCATGCACTCTCCCACTACAGTCCATATGCAAGCTGCAAAAAGACTTTTAAGATATCTTGCTGGTACTTGTTCTCAAGGTATCCTGTTAGCTTCTGCTTCTGCTGCCACACTCACTGCTTACTGTGACAGTGACTGGGCAAGCTGTCCTTTTTCAAGGAGATCCACTACAGGCTACTGCATTTTGCTGGGTGATTCACCAATTTCTTGGAAGTCCAAGAAACAACCTGTAGTGGCTAGGTCATCATCTGAAGCTGAATACAGAGCAATGGCTTTAACTGCTTGTGAGGTAACCTGGATTAAAGCTCTATTAAAGGACTTAAATCTGTCTCACTTAGGCTCAACTATTCTCAAGTGTGACAACAAAGAAGCTCTGGCTATTGCAGCAAATCTTGTCATGCATGAAAGAACCAAACATGTGGAGATAGATTGTCACTATGTTCGGGACATGGTCAAGGCTGGGGACATTGAACCACACTTTGTTTCTTCCTCAAATCAAATAGCAGATATCTTCACAAAAGTCCTGTCTGTGAAACAGCACAATGAACTGCTACTCAAGCTGGGAGCCATTTCTTCATCTGCCTCTCAGCTTGAGGGGGGGTAATGAGATAAATAAAAGGTTCATATATTGCTTCAGGGTTAATACAGTCATAGCAACTATTTGGTAGAATATTCTGTATGCTATTTTCCAGGTTGATTGTACCGTTTGCTAGCCAATGATTAGCTGTAAGGATTGGCTGTTATTTTTGTCCTGTAGCTAGTATATAATCTCCTGTAATCAGTCCTTGAGGTGTAATGAGAATGACCTAATATTGCTGCCTCTATTCTGCCTCTTTTCTCTCTATTTTTCTCCTACTGTAAGCTAGTCTCCTTGCATCAGATTACCTCTATTTCACTCTTCAATTACCTACAAGTAAAATCCAACACCTATATCAAATGGTCACTTTCAAGATCACACGGGATAGGGAAGGGAATAGAAAATGTTAGCCTTATTTGGAGCAATTATCTTTGTTTTTTGTGCTTTAACTTGTTTATAAGTAAAAGTTAGCCTAAATTAATCATACAAAAGTTATGTTTCACCTAATTTAGAAAAATGCAAAGCTCTTAATTACTTCTTTGTATTACCTATCACCCTTCTCCTTTTATCACGCTTAATTAAGAAATCCAAGCTCCATAGGTTAGGAAAGATTATTAGAAATGCATAGCCCATTTTTATTGAAAACCTAATCGAGCTGAGATGCAGATTGAATATTATAAGATAGTATGGTGTCTCCTCTCCCCAACCACCATGTTCGTACAGAGTTGAATTATGAGCTTTGTGAATTAGTCTCTGTTTTTTTGCAATTCGAACACCAATCAGTGGTTTGTCATAGCTTTTATTTTTTCAATTTGATCTTTATATAAGAAAATATATATTTATGGTGAAATGACAATTATAACTATATAAATAGCATTATCTAGTTAAAGTGTTAAATTCTGACTTTCTGAGAAACAAAAAATTTGTCACAAATATACCGAGAAAAAATAGAAAAACACACACATTAAACACGTTAACTCATGTTGCGTATCTCATGTTGCGTATCCTAGACGAAGTAGGTCTATTTTTTTTTTTTTTTATCGTGGTCGCGCTTATAATGTATGTGCAAAATGGCAAATGCCACCGTAGTACAAGAAAGACAAATCTTATAATTTTATAAACAAAATTTGCAAATCGACCAATTGATTTAAAGCAAAATATCATTCCCAATCCTCTGATGGATTGTCGCCCTCTGATGCTCTCCGTGCAGTGCTCAGCGAGGGATCAGAGTGTTCACAAAAATTTAGGACAATATATACCCTTAAATTCCCTAATTTTTTGCTAATTTTTTAAGCTAACATGCAATAATTTCCTATTGGTTCCTCTATTGTAGGGAACAATCAGTACAGTAATAAGATCTTTATATCTTGTTAAAAAAAAAGAGAGAGAGACAGAGAGATTAATATCAATTAAACAAATAAAATAAAATAAAATGTAACGAGGGATAATCGATGAAATTAATATAAGCTACAAAACAATTTTTATTAGGCGCAAAAAATGCACATAAGTTTAAAGAGACCAACAACTAGTTTCTTATTTAAGCCTCGGTTAAATCTATGGAGATTTTACCAAGATGTACGGCATGTGACAATTAAATAAATTATTACTGGTATAAATATTACTGCTATTATTATTGTAGTTATTATATTGCCAACAACATAAATTTAGATATACGGAGTATTTGCCTAGCAGTCTACCACGTTTTGATTTTTTCAATATACATCACATAATTTGTTTGGATGACCTTTTTTAATACTCCGTAGTTATATAGTCACGTTGAATCTTATTAATTCGTCGGTATATCACTATAATTTATTTTTGTTAAGAATTGAAGATATAATTACTTGTCAAGATTTTAGCTTAAAAAAAATTACTTGTCAAGATTTGATTTTTAAAACTATGCATTGACTATCACAAAGTCCACAAATATCAAACACAGTAAGAAAAGTAAAATGGAAGTACATCATATTATCCCTCTGTTTTCTTTTGCTTGTCCATTTTGAAATTTTTAGAGATTCAAATGAAAATGGAATCTAACACTAAAATGATTTTTCTATACTCAAAGCATAATCATGCGGAGCTGGTTAGATTCGTTTTGATTATTAGCATAATTTAAGTCTTGCAAAATGCAATGTAAAATAAGTTTAAATGGTACTCTATTCTTTATTTTAAGTGTAAAGTTTCGATTTTTTGTAATATTCACCAAACCATTTTGACTAATGTTAGTGATTTATACATAAGTTTTACTCCTAATCTAATTAGGAAACCCGAAGCCCAATTAAAAACCCTCAAACCCTTTCTCCCTTCTCACGTAAAATTCACTCTCCTCACTTCCTCCTCCTCCTCTTGCTATTCACGAATATCATAGAAGTAGAAAAAAAAAATCCGGAACTGCTGCCGCTGCCCAGCCACCGCCACCACCACCAGCGCCCTTGCTGCCGCACCGCCCTCCACCACCACCACCGTACAACACCAGTCCGCCCTTCTCTCTCTCCTTCTTCTTTTTTTTTTTTTCTCTTTTGTTTTGTTAAATTGATTCAAGTCTTAATCTTTATTTAAATTTTGTTCTTAAATTGTTATTACTATGATTTGATTATGCATATAAATTGCAAAAGATTATAAATTTATGAATTTTAATATTGTTTTTAAACGTGTTAACTAAAGTTATCTAATTATATTATGTTGATTTTTCATGGTTTTAGGGTTTATGTTCAAATTGTGTTAGTTTCATATTTTATGCTTCTAATCTCATAAAACAATGATTATGGGTATTTTATGAGTATAAAGTCTTGAACTTTAAAGTCTAATCTCAAGAATAAATTTTCAGATTTTATAATTATTATTTTGAAGCCTCTAACTACATTGAATTGGTGTATTTTTGGGTTTTAAACATAATAACCTACTATATAATGAATATTTCAATTATACATGTTTATGAGGTTGTTTTATAATCTTAAACTAAATTTTCAGATTATATTCTTTACTTTAAAGTTGCTGGAATTTTATGTTCTAAGCTATGATTTCATGATTTTAACATATAAACGTATTGTGAACTATTAAATTATTAACTTTGACTATTGGGAATAATTTAAAGGCATTATTTCAATAGTTTAAGGGGTTTTAAAGTAGTTTGGTATTGCTGTAAATTTATTTGCTTGGGTGTTGATTTAGTTCTTGTTGTTTGGTTTAGGAGAAGACTTCGTAGAAGGTGACTTTTAGTTTCTAAAGTGGCCAACCAATTCGTTTATTCAAGGTACGTACGAGTTACGAAACCTTACCTTTAGAAGCATGTTTAGGGATGTATCGAGAACTTAGTATCATGTATAGACAAGACTGGGCTTAATTGTTTAGTTATACATTGTGATTTCCGTATGTTGTGTATTATTCTACTTTGCAAGTATTATTTATGCATTAATTTTGTAAGATGCTCTTAGAGGCAAAGGTACGTGAATATGTGGAATGATTTATTTATTACTCGTTCAAGATTATTGAGATAGAATGAGTAAAGGAAGAGTTTAAGTCTTATAAGACGAGGTTAAGGTTTTGGGGTGCTTTATGCACTCAAGGTGTTTATACACCGAGGTAGTTAAAGGAATCAATAATAAATATTGCTTGTTACTAATAAATCAAGAATTGAATTGGAAACTTGGTTTACTTGATTGAATTGATATTGGATTGATTGTATTGTTGTACATACGAGTCATCACCAAGTCTAAACTTGTAAATCACGTAAAGTGTAAGATGGTTGAGCAATAAAACTCTAAATTTGTGCACATCTAGAATAATGACAATCAGGGGTTGGGGTACACGGGGTATAAGTCGTGCACTTTTCTAGAGGTCGTCTAATCTACGAGTCTCTTGTTTCAAATGCTTTTCAAAAACTAGGAGTTAGATGAGATCTCATACTAGCTATGATCACGGAGTCGTGCCCGTGGCCATTGGATGTTTATTGATGTTTCCGAAAGGAGGCATGGAGTTTTTCTTTTATTGATGTTCCAAATGGAGTATGGGATGGGCAACCTTGTCTATTGCTTAATTCGATGAATAAAATGAAATGATTTAACTATTATCAACTAGTGAAGTCTTAATAATGTAAATAGTTGAGTAATGTGTTTGAGCCTATAATTAAATTGTGTTTGATGATTGACTATTAGTAGCATGCTAGGAATTTCTTATTATATTTCGTAGCTTGTATGTACTTAGCGTTGCTGATTGCGTACTTTTGTGTGTCTTTCTTTGGTCATGGCCTTCGCCTTTCAATGACCCTGTGACGATCCAATTTTTACACTTGTAATATTGGGGAGCAGATTAACCACATGTTTTACATACTCAAAATTTGCATCAAGGTGGTGGGATTTTGAGTGGAGTGTTGATTACTTTTCACAACTTATTTTGCTACTTACTTTTGAATTTATTTAAACTCGGTTTCATTTATCTACTATTTTTACAATTTGGGTTTTGAATAGGGGCCTTAATTGTTCCAAGTTGTATGACTTAATTTGGTTTTTTTAATTGGTTTTGAAACTCATTTATAATTGAATTAGTTTTGCTGCTAATTTCTGATATAGCCTTAACGTTTGAACACGTGGCGGTAGCACGTCAATAATTCTCTTGGATTTTGTTCAGGGTACTCACAGGTTTAAAGAGAGAATTATTGGGGTGTTATACTGATAAGTACCTTTTGTTGGCTGATATATTTCTCTTGTTGGCTGATGTATTCCTCTTGTTGGCTTATATATTCCTTTGGTTGGTTGATACATTTTTTTTTGATGTATGTCTAATATGTCCCCAATGTTGCCTGATATCAAACAACAAATGGCTGATAAGTTATTTTTATTGACTTATATGCATCATTTGTTATCTAATATATATGATTAACAACCAGCAACTTTTTTACTTTATTCTCTCTCCTCTTTCTCTTTCTTCCTCTCTTTCTTCCTCCTATTTCAAGTGAGAGTGAATCATTGTGAATGATTCATTTCATTTCCTTCATATCAGCCACAAATTTACGCCACCACACCGTCTCACCGCACCCACCAACCACCAACCATCGAACAACCCACCCACCGAACCACCAACCCCAGTCTCGCCACCAGTCTCGCACTAGTCTCCACAGTACACCTCCGCATACACCGCAACTATCCAGCCACCAGCAACTACCCACCTTCCACCGCAACTACCAAGCCACCAACAGGCAGCAACGAACATATCCTCATGCCAATCACATCACCACCAACCACAAATTGCCAACCACCAGCCACCAGCTGCAGATCGCAAAACACCAGCCACTAGCCGCAAATCGCATCTTCATTTTCGATTCAATCAGAAATTAATCGCATCACCGTTTTCGATTCAATCAGAAAATAAATCGCATCACTGTTTTTGATTCAATCAGCCAAAAATCGCATCCATCTTCGTCATTGTCATCTTTGTTTTCGATCAGAAAATAAATTATTTTCTTCGATTTGGTTGGCTGATTCAAGCATTATGATGTAATTATGTGAATTGTGAGCCCTAAAATCCCAATTTCTTTGATAATTGAAATGAATGGGTAATGTGTTGGAAGGGGAAGGAGTTGCCGCACGAACTGTTGGGTGCGGTCAAACCGCACCCAATAGTTTGTGTTTTTTAATACTCTATAATTTACATTTATTTAGTCATGTGAAATCTTATTATTTTTTCTTTACAAAAAAATCTTATTAATTCATTGGTATACATGTCATTATTATAATTTATTTTTGTTAAGAATTAAAGATATATTACTTGTAAACATTTTATTTTTAAACTGTGCATTGACTATCATAAAGTCCACAAATATCAAACACGGTAAGAAAAGTAAAATGGAAGTACATCATATTATCCCTCCGTTTTCTTTTGTTTGTCCTATTTGAAATTTTTAGCGATTCAAATGAAAATGGAATCTAACATTAAAATGATTTTTCTATACTTCAAAGCATAATCATGCGGAGCTGGTTAGATTTGTTTTGATTATTAGCATAATTTAAGACTTGCAAAATGCAATGTAACATAAGTTTAAATGGTACTCCGGTCTTTATTTTAAGTGAAAAGTTTTGACTTTTTGTAATATTCACCAAATCATTTTGACTAATGTTAGTGATTCATACATAAGAAAACATATAGCATTGTAGAGTACTTGTTGGAATTGTCTCAAAGAATAGTTTATTAATACTACCTCCATTACATATTAGTTGCAACTTTTGCCATTTAAGGGTGCTACACATTAGTTGCAACTTTCTATTTCTTTCTTTTTTTGGTAAATTTTTTCTAATAAAATTACTACTTTACCCTTACTTAAAAAATCATAACCTCAATTACATAACATAATCTGACCACCTTAAAACATTAATCTAACATCAATTAGTGATACCCACCAAATTAACATCGTTCATATGAGTCTTCTTCTTCCTCAAGTACTTTCTCTCCCCTTACTCAAGCTTACTCTCTCTCTCTAAAAAATGGTGAATTTCAACCCACTTTCTCTCTCCTTGCTCAATCTTATATTACTCTCTCTGATCTCCTCACAAAATCTCAAATCTAAAAAGTACAAACTAAAAAATGGTGAATTTTAACTCACTTGACAGTGATAACAATGATGAAATTGAGCTCTTGGTTGGGTTAATTAAGTCGATTGAGCAAGACATCCCCTGGGCGAAACAATTCAAAGGGTAAGTAAGGGTAATTTTGGGGCGATTTAGTTTGAGTATGGTTGGTTTTGGAGTGGTTTGAGCTAGGAGGGTGTGATTTCGAGGTGGTTTTGGCCGAGAGGAGGTGGTTTTACCGTTGTTCGACCTGAAAGAAGGTGGTTTTGTGGTTGTTCGGGGTGTTTGTGGGTGGTTTCAGGGTGGTTCAAGTTCAGAGTAGGTGGTTTTCAGGGTGTGAGGTGGGTGGTTTCGGGGTGGCTGCAGTTGGGTAGCGTCAGTGGTGTGGGTATTGTCAGTGGTGGTGGTTTAGTTATTAATTACTTTCACTTTCTCTCTCCTACCCTTAATTTATTATTCTTTAATTCATTAATCAATCATTATGAAAATTTGTCCTAAAATCCGTGTCGAGCTTGCAACTAACCTGAAACGGATGTAGTATTTAAAAATTTTACTTATTGATAATTGAAAATATTATGGGTAAAAGTTTTGCATTGACATATATGCCCAAGAAAAATGATACAGTTAAAAAAAAAAAAATATCAATGAATTTCCAAGAATATTACACGTTTACATTGCAAAAGAATTGTAACTTTGTGCTATAGTTAAATCATTATATTATTATGTGACCACGACACCACGTAATTAAAGAATACGTACTACTTTTTACGGCATTTTACTTACAAGGCAAGTTGAAACCAAAGGGAGAAGGATAAAATTATTACTGTAATACGTAAATTACAAGTAAATTACCAAGAGGCGTGTACATTTAAAAAAAAAAAAAAAAAAAAAAACAAAGAAAAAAAGACACTACTAAAAGAAGCCATTATTAGGCCTTGCTGCCTTAGGGGAACATATCTTGCTATTTAATGCATTGGTTTATTGATTGAATTCCGGGAGCGTGTGAAATGATAATTTTAAGTCTGATGTAATAGAAATGTAATTTACGGGTAATTTGGGATGATCGCTAAGATTTTAACCAACTAATATAGTTAACATTCATATTTCGTACTACATTGAAAGCAATTAGCAAATTTTTGTATGTATCGAAAAGTTAAAGGAGTCATTATAATGGTAAATATAGGATTGCATCAAATTATCTAGCTTACTCATGGGATAATGTAGATTAGATCAGACTAGACTAGACTATAACAAGCAAACTACCGAAATGACAAATTAGGGAACTCAATAAGAACCTACTAAAATCTAATCCTTTTTACATTGATCGGTCAAGTTACAATAAGCAGAAATTAAACTTAAATACAATTTTTTTTCCCAAGAGAGAGAGAGAGAGAGAGAGAGAGCATAAGGAATCAAGAACAAAGTAAAAAACAATGAAAAAAAGCATAATCATACAGCATAAATAGGGAGGAAAAACCCACAATCAAACTTTAGACCAAGGACCTTCAAGTCTAGTAGATTTTGGAATTTATCAACTTTGTTTCAAATATATTCTCAGAGAATATAGAATAATTAGTCAGCATCACAAAAAGAGCCAAAAATAGTTCACTTTCTGGGTTTGAAAACTCCAACAGTAGTTTTATCTTTCCTGTTCAAACTTCCTTTGATGCTTGCTACTCTGCAGATAAACTTAGCTTTCAAAAAAGAATTTGTTCCTCATGTTATGTACCTGCAGCATCATCTTCACTTTAAACCAGACATGTATCTCTTTAGAACGTGCCACAGCAGAAGCCAATTGTTAGACTGACATAGCGCGATAATAACTTATCACCGGCTATCAACATCTGCTGTGCATCTTAAAGCAACTTCTGGCTACCCTTCATTTTCTGCAGGGTAGATGTATGAACATAACAAGTTTGAAATTAAGGGAACTGAAGGAGTATAAAAATATCATAAAAAATTGATGAGTATGTTTGAAGATGCTGCTTTTATCGCGTATCATTTGTGTTACACTTTGAATGATTTTAGGATTGCAAATTGTTGCATGTATGTACCTCCTCAGAGCAGGAAGAATGATACTCCCACTTGTATGTTCTGCGTACCTACAATGCACAAACGCGGATGTGCAGTGTTACAGAATTATCAAGCATGGGTGTGTTCAAGATCTTTCAATATATTCGAGGGATCAAAATTCATGTACTCATGTCCAATCATAGGCTCAACTGCCAAACCCGTGTTCAATAAAAAAAATAAATAAAAAAACAACAACAGCGCAAAGCAGAGTTTGAAAGAGCCTTTTGATATCATATTTGTCCTCAAATAAGTGACAGACATTGAGACATATATAAACATTCAACAGATACAAATGACTAAACTAGTCTAGGATATTAATTTAGTTGATCAAGTCTGCATCAAATGACACGAACAAGCTAATATGATGCAAATCAATGCTGATTAAATGATTCTGGTTCTGGAAGTTCAAGGAAAAGTCTAGTAAAATAGCCTACTGATTATGACTATACTTTCGAAACCACATAACAGACTTACAAGTGCTGGAGTAAGAAATTTGGTAAAAAGTTTGATTACGTAATGAAACATGATCCGACTTCATTCCAGCCAAGCTGTAAAGACTAAATAAATCATCTTTAATGATGCAGTGCAAGCTGTGCTTACATCGAAACACATAAAATTTAAAGAGTCGTAACAAGCTTCATACCAATTCAATCTCAACAATCATTGGCACATGGGAAGGCAGGACATTGATGGCAGCATGACATGTTCCAAGTCCAAATTCAGCCCCAAATTGATTTATATAGATGCAAGCGGAATTAGAATGATATCAGTATCGCCTTATGACCTACTTTGTAACACCCACAGGCATCATGATTATGTTAGCAATCTGACCAAATACTAACAGCTTACTAATTGCGCTACACAGTCCATGTTGGTGTTCATATTATACTCTCTTCATCTTGAAAGATGTACTGAAATAGCAATTCACCAACGAAATTCATCTTTTGATTGCGAGTTAAAGAAAACAGAAATCATCATCCAGAAGCAATAAGAATATTAGAATTCAGTATATTTTTTTAGAGAGAAAAACATGATATAGCTCTAAACAGTCAAGGACGACATAAAGTTTTACCATCTTAGGTAATATAGAGAAGCAGGACTCCATAGAGTGGACAAAACCAATCAATAGCTGTACATGTCCTGATTTAATACTAAGTGATGAAATTGAAATAGATTGTGAATTGGACAGAATTTAGACAGAAGAATAAGAACTTAGAAACAGCTCACATGTATCATATAACAGCAATACCACAATGCTTATGTTCTTGACTATGAGGTTGCAGATACTACAGCTCCTATTTGTCACCCAAGCACCATAAACCTGGAAAAAAGAAACTGATCAAGCATAGAAAGCAGTCCTAGCCGAGTAACAATTGCTTTTACATAGTACTTACCCATAATGCTGTGCTTCTAATCTCCATTAATCCCACCCCAACCTCAGCCATAAGAAACACCCAAATCAAAACCTGTGCTATCAGGCTCTGGAACTCATATTGAACACAGTTTAGCATCTAAGTTTCAGACTTGACTATTTGGCAAAAGAATAGGCTGTTAGTCTTTAATGAAAATTCGAGTTCTCATACAATCATACCCATGTCGGAGTGACTAGGATCTGAAACTGATAGCTGAGGTGAAGTACAGCACCGTCTGAGCAGCATAGCTGAAAAAACTAGGCTGGTGCTTTATCTCAGAAATATAATTACAATTTATTTCATAGTGCAAGTAAGATTCGAAATATGATATGAAACTCTGAAAGCAATTAGCAGGGTTGCAAAACAAAGAGACACAAAGCATTAAGCAACTTGCACGTTCAAAGCCTTTATTTGAGTTGAACACATATTCTATGGCTACAGAAGGCTGTAAGTAAACAAATCAACGAAATCTTTGTACCAAGCACAACCCCAACACAATAAGCTAGTAAAGAGTGATTTTACAGTGTAACAGCTCAAAAGCTTATAGTCCCCCCTCATTTACTTCCACCTAAGCCTTAAGAAAAACCCAATTTCATAATGCCAAGATGGTGCTTTTCCTGGGGAACCAGATTACTGTGTCCTACAGCATCTGTAAAATCCATAGCATTACAAAGAAGCATTAAGCAAGGGTGTTCAACACACTTACAAACATACACACAACATGGAGACAGCACAAGGCAACTTGCGTGTTTTCTGCCAGTAGTTTAAACACAAAATTTACGGCTATAGAAGGCCGTAAAGTAACAATATCAATAAAACTGTGTACTCATGCATATCCCTGAAGCTTGATAGAACTTGCAGAATGACCTTCAGGGATAGAAATTGCATAAGTACAAAGTTTTATTGATATATCGTAAGGCAAAGCAACAAATATGTGTTCCCTTTGTTGTTTGAACTTTCAAACTGTTTCAAACTCCATGGAATGGAGGAAGTAAAATAGAATAGTGGCAATTAATCTGTAACATTCAAAGAAATGCATGGATCTATTTGTAAAGCACTTGACTAATAGTCCAATACTCCTGAATCATACTTCGTAATTTTCACTTATAAACTTAAGAATCTGATACATTTCAAAAAAAGAAAAGATCCAAGCTCCAAGAAACTGATTTCTACAATTCTTCATTATAAACAGCTACTCATAACAATTAAATTTCACAGGAAGTGCCTTCAACAGCACAGTAATTTTACTGCCTTAATGCTCATATCCAATGAGAAATATCATGGAGATAAACATCTCATAGATTAATTAAAGCGCTAGCACGCACACACACAAAACTTCAAAGTGTCTCAGAACTCAGAAAATTACACAAGATTTATAGAAAAGCAAAGCTAAAATTGTGCAGAGTAATACCATAAAAGGTTTCTTGGACATAATTGTGCTGTAAACCAGAGCAATAGGATAACTTAAGAAATATCTCCAATCATGTAAAATTGCAAAGTAGATTAGGCAAGCCTTATTTAGTTATTTAAAATTTTAGACAATGCCGGACAAGGGTTGGTTGATTTAGACAAGGGTTGGTTGATTTTTGTTGGTAAAATCATGGAAGTAAATTGTGCTCCTGTCAACAAAAGAAGTGGTAATGAAGCTGGGAAGTAGACTGTACTCCATCCTTTAGTTGCAACACCTTCTCATCAGAGACTGGTCTCCTAATTTGTGAAATCTCAACCCCCACCCTCTCCCCCGGCCGTGTTACTACTAAAACGGAGGAAGTATATATGAATTTAGAATAAATTGTCTTCCTACGGGCCCACCATTCTTTACTGATCTATTGGTTTTTGAGCTGATTGTAATTGTTACAGCTTTGTACTTCCTCAATCCTCATAGTATATTTCTTGAAATTTTCTTCTAGAATTTGTGCCATCTGGTAGTTAAAAAGATAGTTTTCAACAGGAGTAATAAAGATACTAATACAGCTTATTATCTGCAAGAAACCGGAAGAAATTTTCAAGAAATTCAAACATTGATAAAAATTCATCATTGTTAAATCAGAGAAAAAGGTACATTATAAGATTCATCCAGAAACCAAGCTTCCCAATACAAAAAGTTATCCAATAATATGATCCATAGCATTACTAATTTCAAATGGCTTTAATCAATGACATGATTCTAATAATTAACGATGATTTAACAAAAGCCATTGAACAAAAACATAACAGAGAACATTACCAGTCTGTATCATGGTCTACTAATCATCATTCTCACACTCATTTCCAACAGAAGACACGCTCTCATTAGTCTCCATATCATAAAATTCTACCAATCTGCCTACGGAGTTCTGCCCTGAACATTCTGAAACTCTTAACTTCATCTCAGTGATTAGTTGCATCACAATGTCAAGTGACTTGTCACACTCCATTGCTTTGCTGCAAACATCCTCGAATGCCACTTGCATCTTATGATACCTTTTCAATTCTTGTGTGCTTGAAGGATCATAGTATGCAACCTTAGTCCTTGAATGCTTCCTATGAATGTCCTTCCGCCAGCGCCTAAGAATGTATTTCTCTGGGACTATAGACAAAGCGTACATGTCATACACACGTATACAGTGTCTACACAAGATTCCACTGTGCTCAAATAGCTTGCATTCACATGAAATCTCATTTGTTACAGTGCTAAACCTGACTCGGTAAGTTCTTCTGTCATCAGTTAAAACGCTTTCGCTCCTTCCAGGCACCTCAACCCATACTCTATCCCCTATGAGGTGCTCTACTTCCGTCTCTGTAACTATCTTCTTTACACGATTAGTGCAATAAGTAAGACCCTGGCACTCGATTTGCACCTTCTTGAATTTGGCATCCGTGTATATCTTCTGGAATACTCTCTCTGGGATAAAGACAGTGTCCAAACCCCTTACCTGACATGCACAATCCTCATCTGCATCCTCTTCTATTCTCACCCTCTTCGCCATAGCAAAGCAATATCCTTTAACAAACTCACAAAATTTTGTGTGTTTTTCAACATATCCGTCAAAAAAACTTTGAAACCTCTCCACCCTCATAGTTGACCTAATTCCAGCCAAAAACAAGTGCTTGGTGTAAGCAGGAACCCACAGATGCCTCTCGTGAAACAAGCATCGTAACCATTCATTTTCCTGAAGCTGATACTCACTGATCACACTTGTCCAATGTCTCTGAAACTCCTCAACTGTATAGGAGTTACAAATTGCATCCTTCACCTCCTTGTTGAAATCCTGGAACCTTGGAATTGATCCTAAGTTCTTATGAAACTTCTGTAATATGTACCATAGGCACCATGCATGCCTTGTCTTTGGCATCGTAGTTGCCAAAGCCTTCCTCATGGTGGGAACTTGATCAGTTAGAATGACCTGAGGTGCTCTATCACCCATGCACAGCAGCCATGTTCTAAACACCCATTCAAACGTCTCTTCTCCCTCGTGTGAGATCAATGCACATCCCAATAAGATTGTTTGCCCATGATGGTTGATCCCAACAAAATTAACCAGTGGCAAATCATACTCATTCGTCAAGTATGTTGTATCAAAACATACCACATCATTAAACTCCTCATATGCTACCTTACTTCTAGCATCAACCCACAACACATCTTTTATACACCCATAGTCATCATGCCTAATAAAATGGGAGAAGTTCTGGCTACTGTGGTGCATTCTCATGAAAAAAATCAAGATTGCATCTGCATCTCCATCCTTTAGCTTCAATCTTCTTTCCCGCATTGTAGCTGTAGCATAGCTCATGTCTATCTCTCTAGATGTTATCGGAGGCATCTTTCTCATTTGCCAGATTGTGCAATTTTCTTTTAGCAAACTTTCTGCTCTCCAAATCTGGTTCATTTGCTGATCTTAACTTGTCTGTGCCTGCATCAATCAACTGATTAACAAAATTCCCACTTTGGACCATGGTGTTTGCATCTGTCAAGGAAGCGTTTTCATCTCATTGCTCCACAATATTTGGAACCTTCATCACATTCTTTCCCAATCATCATTTTTAGCTGTATCTTGCTACCTGATATTGCCCAATTTCATGTGCTGCTTCAAGCTATACAAATTTTGTATGGTTGACTATATGCAGGTAGCCACGTACAACTGCTCCATTATCTACCCAGCCTACATGCAAGTATAACTTGTTAAACACAACATATCTTGCAATTAGCAACGTGAGTATAATGGTTACTTGCCAAGATTCAAATAAATATTTGCACCAACCTACAAATCACTCAAACTTTTAGATGACTATTCACATGATAGAGTGTTTTACTTACAGTCTTTATAGGGTTAGATAAAAGAATGGAATAACAGAAGATCAGATACTATAACAATGGGCGAATGCAAGACTGTAATTAAAAAAAGAACTTAGAAGATAGTATAACTTTATGAAATAAATTATTTAGTTACTTAGTTGAGAAGTTTTGTGGTGTGTTGCGTGCTTGTAAACAGGTGCAACAAGGTAAGTTGTGTGTTGATAGGTAAAAGCATGTTAGTGTGTTTAACTATGCTTATGTACTCAGCTTTGCTGATTGTGTATTTGTGTGTTTGTTGGCCTTGTCTTTACCTTGGCCCTATGATGACCCATTTTTAATGGAGGGTAGTGGAAACAAGTAGAGAGAAGCTTTTCAGGTGATGAAGCATATTCATGATGGGCATTATGTGAAAAACGTTTTATGCTAGTTTCCATAAGTTTATGATATGTTTATCGCTTTAATTATTTTATGATATTAATGTTTGTGAGACTAACGTGAAGGTTTTGAATTCGATTCGGTTTTGTTAAGGGCCTACAATGGTTCCAAGTTGTAGGTTGACTTTGTTTTACTTTGGTTTGACTTACTTTCGTTGGTTAACTTTTAAAGTTGAGTCTTTTTAAATATTTTCAAGGAGAGTCTTCCGTTGTGTGTCTTTGATAGTTGCCTTAGCCGTTTTCACGGTGACGGTAATGTCTTAGATTTTCCTAATTTGACTTTTAAACAGAGCAAAATAGGTATTTTTTTAAAAAAGGAATTTCTAGGGTGTTACAATTCTCCTTCCGTTTCGTAATAATTAACAGTAATGTTGGCACAATTTTAGGAAAATTATAATGTGGGGACCAAACGGAGAATTTTTTTATTATAAAGTATAGTTAGTTTTTTGAAGACAAACAAGCGAGGGATCAATTTATTAAATCAAGATCCGCCAAAGTAAGCACACTCTGGGGTATAGAGTCCGTACAAAAATATTCCGAAGCATCACCCATCTCCCATCTAGCAGCTAAGTGAGCAACGGTATTCCCCGCCCACCTAACATGAACACAAATAAAACTAACAAAATCAACACCCATTCTAAAGATATCTTCATGAAATAAAAATAGAGGAGCAGCACCTTCATGACTTTGCCTAATAGCCTTCGCCACAAAGAGAGGATCAGACTCAAAAATCACCTTAGTATGTCCCATATTTCTAGCAAGCTCGACACTATATCTCGCGGCAGCCACTTCAACCACTGTAGGATCCCAGGTACATTGCGTTTTCTTCATTGCCACGGCCAAAATCCTCCCACCATTATCCCTGATCACCACTCCAAAACACACCCCAGATTCCCTTGGCACATAAGCATCGACATTTACCTTTATATAACCACTAGCAGGCGGCACCCACCCAGCACTAGAGAAGCTAATTGGAGCATTAACTCGTCCTCCAACCTTCGCATTATACTCCGTGTAGTTATTACAGAATTTGACAAAACCTGCAGCTACCATTACTCCATCAAAATCAGCTCCCCCATCGAAGATTACCTTGTTTTTGCAGTGCCACGCTGCCCACACCAAACATAAAAACTCTTACAGCTTAGCTTTGTCGAGCTTCTCCACCAACCAACATAGCAACTCCTGGAAGGAAGAACCCGGGCCTTCATAAATCAGTTCCTACAAACTGCTATGCTGCCATATATGTTCTGCATACTTACAATGGAAAAGGGAATGCAGAATAGTTTCACGGGCAGCCTCACACACCGAGCAAACACTTGTGGGATGAATATGACGAGCAAACAACACATCCATCACCCCCAATGATCTTTTACACGCTCTCCATACGAAATGGTGTAATTTTGGCGGACCCTCAATCTTCCAGACTTCCCTCTAGAGCTTGTGTTCTTTGTCCCCGTGCATCAGTTCCCAGGTTCTTACCTTACCCATTCTTCCCAACCAAATAAGTAGATTTGACCGAAAAAAGACCATCTTTGGTAGGCCACCAGAATCTCTTATCTCTAGTCCATGTATTCGGCAGAGGGATATTAATCATCACTTTGCAATCATCCTCAGAGAAAGTCGCAGCAAGTAAATCAGAATTCCAGCACTAATTATCAAAATTAATAAGCTCACACACTCTTAAATCAATATCACAATGTAGTTGGGGAGTCGGTGTAGAATGAGTATCAACTTCCAATAGCTAGGCATCATCCCATACTCTAATTTCTGACCTATTTCCCACTCTCCATTTCATCCCCTCAATAAGTACGGCTTTTGCACCCCATATACTCCTCCATGTGTAACTAGGGTCGAGCCTCTCGCCGCTCCACAAAAGTCAGAATATTTAAAATATTTCGCCTTCAAAATTTTTTGCAATAGAGAGTTATCATCTCTACATAGATTCCACCCTTGCTTTGCAAGGAGGGCTTGATTGAAACATTTCAAATTGCGAAATCCCATACCACCCATTGATTTTGAAAGGCAGAGATCCTCCCGACGATGCCAATGAATTTTCCTATTCTGACCATCGAAACCCCACCAAAAGCGTGCAAGTATTAATTGAATTTCAT
Source organism: Chenopodium album (assembly GCF_948465745.1). Taxonomy (NCBI): domain Eukaryota; kingdom Viridiplantae; phylum Streptophyta; class Magnoliopsida; order Caryophyllales; family Amaranthaceae; genus Chenopodium; species Chenopodium album. The sequence goes on from NC_137848.1 coordinate 45,113,832, forward strand.
CAATTAGAACGTCCAGAATTCTAAAAATACTCATCATATAAGTTGGGATCGCTTGTGCAATGGCTTTGATCAACACTTCCTTACCCGGCCGAGATAACAATTTCTCTTCCACCCATGTAATTTCTTCCAAATGAGCTCCTTGAGGCAAGTGAAAATGACCTTCTTAGATTTACCAATAATGGTCGGCAAGCCAAAATATTTTTCATGTCTATCCACCTCTTGGATACCTAGGGTCTCAACAATCAACCTCCTTCTCTCCGGATCCACACATTTGCTAAAAGCTACTTTCGTTTAACTTAGATTAACTTTCTGTCCAGAAGCTCTTTCATACCTACTGATTATCTCAGCAATTTTAGAGCATTCTTGCAGACTAGTTCTGGCAAAAAGTATACTGTCATCCGCAAAGAAAAGGTGAGAAGCACGAGGTGCACCCATACACACACTAATCCCATGAATCATTCTCTCCGAAGTTGCTTTTGAAATCAGAGTAGAAAACGCTTCAACACAAATCAGAAACAGGTACGGAGAAATTGGGTCCCCCTGTCGAAGCCCTCGAGAGGGGACAAGAGACCCAGTAATCTGACCATTATACTTAAACGAGAATGAGACACTCGTTAAGCATTGGATTATCCGATTAATCCATGCTACTCAAAATCCCATCTGCAGCATAACTTTTTCAATAAACACCCACTCCACTCTATCTTAAGCTTTGCTCATATCCAACTTTAACGCCACATTACCATCATGACCCTCTCCCTTCCTTTTCATCAAATGAAAATTCTCAAAGGCTACCAATGCATTGTCTGTAATCAACCGCTTAGGTACAAAAGCACTTTTATTTTCCAAAATAATAACACCAAGCATAGGCTTTAATTTATTTGAAAGTGTTTTATAGATGATTTTATAAATCACATTGCATAAACTAATAGGCCTAAATTCAGATATGTTTTTAGAATCTTCACATTCCGGAATAAGAACAATGCAAGTTTTGTTTACCTCCGAAAGATCAACCTCGCCCCTCCACCAAGATTTCACAAAACTCACGATATCACTGCCAATAATTCCCCAGAATTTTTGGAAAAAGGGCTTGCATTCCATCCGGTCCCGGAGCTTTAATTGGGTGCATTTGAAATAGCGCATCTTTAATCTCCTCAGCTGTCGGCTCAGTGTCTAGGACGTCCCTCATTTCTTCTGTCACAACTTTTTCAATGCCCCCCAAAGCCTCATCCATATTACTCGGGTACCCAGTGGAGAAAAGGCCACCAAAATAAGCAGCAATCACTTTATTTATGTCCTCCTTTGTTGACTTCCATGAACCCTCATCATCAAACAAGCCGGCAATCCGGTTTTTCTTTGGCTTGCTTTGTGGTGGAAATATTTGGTATTTTTATCTCTATCTCATAGCTCGTTTGCTCTAGCTCTGGCATGCCAATAGGATTCCTTAAGTCGACGGAGCTCTTTAATTTCATTTGCAATCTCATGACATAAGTTCAAGCGGTGTGCATCAAGTTGTTGTCCCGGAACCTTAGTCAGTTTTCAGCCTTTTTATTTTCTTTTTGATCACCCCAAAAGTAGTGGATGCCCATGTCGAAAGACCTTCGGCTACTCTGGTAATCTTCTCATGAATCGGCCCACTCAAACTACCATTCCAAGACGATGATACTACTTTGCTGCACTCCTCCTTTGAAAGCCACAATGCTTCAAATCTGAAATTTTTTTCGTTATTCGTTGCCTTCTCCTTCTCCCCAAATTTCAGCAAAATTGGGGCATGATCAGAGTGACAGGTTGGTAAATGAATAACCTTCGATGCCGGAAACAACGAACACCAACCCGAAGTTGCAATGTATCGATCCAAACATTCCTTGACCAACGTATCAATTGAAGTACCTTGTTGTCAAGTAAAAACATTTCCCCTATAGCCAAGGTCCCGACACTCGCAATCGTCAATAGCACCCCGAAAAGCATCAATTTGTCTCTCACCTCGAATGGCCCCTCCATCTTCTCATGCATACCTAGAATTTCGTTAAAATCCCCAAAAATCAACATTGGAAGGGAGGAAGACACATAGATAGACCGCATAAGATCCCCATGTGAGATGCTTTTTTAACGCCTCCGACCACCCATAAATACCAACAAATCTCCAAGATTGTAACACCTTAGAAATTCCTTCCTTTTAAAATACCTGTTTTACCCTGTTTAAAACTTTAAATAGGAACATCTAAGATATTACCGCCACCGTGAAAACGGCTTAGGCAACTATCAAAGACACACAGCGGAAGACTAATTTCATAACCATTCAAAACAAGTCAACTTAAAAAGTCAACCAACGAAAATAAAGTCAAACCAAAGTCAAACAAAGTAAAATAAAATCAACCTACAACTTGGAACCATTATAGGCCCTTATTAAAACCAAACCAACTTTAAAACTTTTGCGTTAGTCATGCATAATAATAATATCATAAATAATTAAAGCATTAAATACATCATATACTTATGGAAACTAGCATGATTCGCTCTTCACTCATGTCCATCCATGAATATGCTTCATCACCTGAAAAGCTTCTCTCTACTTGTTTCCACTACTCTCCATTGAAAATGGGTCATCATAGGGCCAAGGTAAAGACAAGGCCAACAAACACACAAAACACACAATCAGCAAAACTGAGTACATAAGCATATTTAACACACTAACATGCATTTACCTATCAACACACAACTTACCTTGTTGCACCTGTTTTTCAAGCACACAACATTTTACAAAACTTCTCAACTAGACAACTACATAATTTATTTAGCGTTGACTACGCATCGAACGGGTTTCCCAACTAACCTCCCCCAATAAATGAGGTTACTGACACGGGAGCTAACCGTGCCAGCATCAATAACCACTCGTAAGTGGCGGAATTCCTGCGCATAATAATAATAATAAAAGGAATGTACAACGTCCTGTACTCCAGTAGAAGTTATGGTTAAATATAAAACCCCATAACTCCCCCCATATGTTCATACTCAAGGTATATACGTTCCAAGAGTTTTGGTGCGTAATCTCTTTCACTTTACGTTATTTACATATTATTAAACTTGGCGATGACTCTCAAACCATAATCATTCAATCAACAATAGTTATTCAAACAATCAAAATACCAATTTAATTCTTGAATAATTAGTGACCACATAATATTTAATGTTGAACCTTTTATTAATCTACCTCGGTGTCAATGACACCTTAAACGCTCAATGCGCCAAAAATCCTATCCCTCGGTGTTAAAAACACCTTAAGTGCACTAAGGCACCAACATACAATTTATTCCTTGTGTACATAGACACTTATATAGCTCCTTTCCCATGCTTAAAGCATCAATAAAAATTATATGAACCATAATAAAATTCTCTTTTCATATTCCAAACCAAATTAAACATTTAGTTTAATTAAACATGCTCTTTATCATGCCATAAATAAAAGTGTGGTTCATATACAATATTTCAAACTATAATTTCCCAACCATTTATCCATCACAAATAATTCATGCTTCAATATTCAATCACCAATAACAACCAATTCATAATTTTCATTCCAAATCTAGCATGATACTACTTGTAATCAATTAAACACATTTAGCATGCTACTACATCAACAAAATTATGCTAAGTACGCGAACGTACCTTGAATACGATCTTAAAATCGCCACGACTAATAGAAATCACTCACTTCGAAGTCTCCTACAATTTAAAATCATAGAAGAGTATTAAAATCCTCTCTACACAAATTTCCAGCAATGTATACTATTATTAAACCTATCTTAATTTAATTAAAATAAGCTGAAATTGTATTTAAAACATCATACTTTAATCCTAATTAATGAGTAATTAAATTACTTAAAGAAACTTGATTTTAATGTACTACCAAAAATTCCAGCATTATATTTTAATGAAAACTTGCTGTAATTAGGCCTCAAAACACTTAAATCAAAGGTTTAAACCATTATATATCATAATCCTTCAATAATTTATAATTCAAGAATCTAGGGTTTCAAAATTTGGGGCTTTTCAATTAAAAATAAAATCTAAAAATTAATTTACATGATACTCATAATCAAACATCATAAACAAATCACAAAACTCATAATTAATAATTAGATGTAGGATTAAACTAGTTTTAAAACAAAAAGATTTAATTATTTTTTTTTTGTTCGAGAAAAACGGGCAGCCGACAGCCACCCACGGCTGCTGCCAGCGCCGGTGGCTACCTGCTGCTGGCGTCTGGTGCTGCTGGCGGCCCACCGGTGGTGGTGAGGCCGAAAGGGGAGGGGGAAAAAGAAAGAAAAGAAAAAAATAAGGAAAAAGGAAGAGAAGTTTACCTTGGGTTTTCTCTACTTTAGGCAAAGTTTGATTTGCCTCAAGTGTTGAATATTTATACCCCTTCTCTAGAAACTCTTCTCCCTAAACTTTCCTTTTTTAATCTTTCCTAATCCCTTCCCTAATAAAACTTTACTAAAATAAAACTTTCTTAAATCAAACCCCAACTTAAATAAAATAATTAATTAAATAAACTTTCCTTTTATAAAATATTTCTAAACTTATTAAAATGAATAATTAAAATACTTTAAATAAAACATTTCAATTTATTTAAATACTTCTTAAAATACTTATTTTAAATAAAATACGTATAAAAATACAAGGTATTACAAAGATGGATTATTGTCAGAATTTAGAACTTCCCCATAAATATGATGCATTGAGAAGCTGCAAATATTAACATTTATATGCTTCCACCAAAGTCCCAGACCCCCCGACCTCCCCTCACTACTAATATATAAGCCATCTGTAAAGCCACACCTATTTCTAATCTGCTCCAACCTACTAGAATCAAGTTTAGTCTCCATTACAAACACCACATTTGGCCTCTCTCTCCAACACCAATCTTGGAGAGCCTTAACTCGCAATGGGTTGCCAAGCCCATTGCAATTCCAAGATAATGTTTTCATTGCTGTTCACGGGGGTGGTCAATGCCATCCTCCGCTACTTTATCAACAGATGCACATGCCACTGGAAAGTCTTGCCCACTTCTTTATTTTTTCACCTCACATGTTTCTAGCTCAATCTCCATTTCCACATCCTCTTTTCCCTTCCTCTTCTGTCCACTTCTATCACCAACAATCATAGCATTATCCCCTATTTTTGGGATATTCAGACCCCTCCCTTTCTTATTTTCTTTTGTCATTAGATGAGATGTAGCAGACCCCACTCCAACATTAAAATTAGTTAACATGCTACTGTTCACCTCTATATTACTCCCCTCCCCTCCTTTATCATTACCTACATACACCTCTCCCCCACTCACTTCTTTATTCACCGAGCCACCACTAACACCCTCAAACCCCTTACCCCCTTTTTTCCCCCATCCCCACTATTATTTCCACTCACACACCCCTCCTTCCCTTTCATAGCCACCTCCACCTTCTCACCCCATCCCATTTGTGATTTCTGAATCTCTAACATACTACCTCCAATCACCGGCCAATTCCTCCTTATCCCCTTCTTGCACACTGACGCTCCTCTCACCAGCATAGTCGACCTTTCCCTTCACCAATAATGTGCCCTGAGTTCCATCTTCCAAATCATCTTCTTTCGGAACAAAAAGGACTTTTTTTGCAGCATAAAGTTCTCGCAGCTCCTCCGTTTCAATCTTCCTGCCTTTCATTGGGGAAGCCTTTAATTAACCATATACCCCATCCATGTCCCTGACTTTGAACATCTTTAGGGACATTGATGCAATCCTTCTCGCTATGTCCCATAATGCCACAAGAAAAGCAGAAAAGAGGGAGTCTTTCATATTTTAGATTAATTTTAACAAGATTTCCCTCCTTGATTTTTACAGTTTGAAAACGCCTCAAGGGTTTCTTGACATTTAGCATGATTTTAACCCTACGGTTTTTGCCAATACCTAAAGCATCCTCTTCTATCTCAATCAATTCCCCTAATTTCGAAGCAATGGCTTTAACATGGGCATCAGACCGACAATCAAACGGCAAATTCTCAAGTCGGATCTAAAAAGGGGAATGAATTAAGCTCACCTCATTCGGTTGTTCGTTCCTGCTAATAGAATTAAGCAGTAGATGTTCAAAACACCATGGACGACCCGATAACACCTTTTCTTTATCACACCAATGAAAAAATTGAAAAACATAAAGGTTAGCGCCAATACTTCGAATCACAACCTTTCCTTTCATTGCCCAAGATTGAGTGATGGTTCGTTTGAAGGCTTCAAAGTTTACTCCACGATTAGTTAACAATTTCTCAACGAGCATTAAAGAAACCCTAGCATCCTGTTCTGTAGAATCGACGGTGCTAAAGTCTACAATCTCAGTCTCCTCCTCCTCAATGTTCAGGTTAGAATATCTCTCCTCGATCAGATCATCGGCCATGGTAGCCGGAGATCAACCACGATAACAGCGGTAGAAATCGCCTTTCACTCGAGGAAGCACACCTGTAGGGAATATTTCAAGCATTCCATACTTGAGCCCCACTGTGATCATACACTTAAGCATGGTGGCGTCCAAAGGGAAGGAAGCTAGAGCAAAAGAGTCGCCAACAAGTTTTAGAAACTTGTAAACCATTCACAGGGTGAAGGTTACACCCCTTCACGATCCATGAGATCGCTAACTCCATAGTGGTCTGGAACCATGACTGGATATTCGGGGATGAAGGTACAAATTCAACCTAAAAGAGACTGAACCAGCCCTAAAAATAGGCCTCTACTTTATTCGTCTCATATTTATGTGCGCTTTCTGACTAACATACAATCAATATATTAATCCTAAACCTGTTTAATCTATGTTGGTTGCATATTAATGCACAAACAAAACTATTATTGGCGATCACTTGAATTAAAATCACATTAGCCTAAACAAAATTATTAATTATCTTATTAAGCGTGATTACAAATACAAATTCCCTTTTATCCTTCAAGAGAGGGCGTGATCAAGCAATAATAATAATGTAATATCAAGCAACATAATAACAATCATCATCATAATAATAATTCCAATCTCATCAAAGCATAATAATAGCAAGATCCTAGGCATGATACTAACATGATTAATAACAAATCCTAGCATGTCACTAAACATTAAAGATCAAAGCTTTAGCCTTAACATGATACTAACATGATATAAGAAATAGGAGGCATCCTAAACATTATACTATAAAGTAATCAAAACATCCTAACATGTACTAGGAATTAAAATAATCTAAGCATGCTTTTCTATAGAAATATAACAATAAAATTACTTATTTTGTTGCCTCGTATCTTTTTCTATCAAAACAATACACACGTTAGTAACTTCAAGGAAAATATTAAACAATAAATCTAATCAAAGAATTGAAATAAGATTTAGGATCAAATCCTCAGAAATTATCAACCTTTCACGTCGAGGGCGAAGGCAACTTTGAACTTGGCTAGGTGTGTCTAGAACTTGTGAATGAGGTATGATGTATTTTGAAAAGGGAAGTCTAGAAAGAGGGAGAAAGAATAAGCTTCTAGCTTGAGAAAGAAGAGAATAGAATTAGATGATTGTTGATGATCAAGCTTGTTGATGATTGTGAATGGGGAAATACGACCCTATTTATAAAGAAAATAGTTCGGAAACAATAGAAAAGAGTTAGAATTTGAATCGAAATAAAATTGGTTCTGTTGCAGACAGAGTCTGTCACGAAACGACAGAAATCACGTGGCGCGACATAGTTGTCGTTTCGCGCTGAGATAGTTTTTTACGGATTTTGTTTTTATCATATCTTTTGATCCAGAAGTCCAAATAAGTCATATAATATGTCTTTGGAAATCTCTTGAAGTCTACTTTCCAACCCAATTAAAATCAGATTAAAATCTTTTGCAAAATAAAAGATATGGCCGAAATAGTGGAAGGGTGTCAGTTTTGGATAGAGTTTCGTATTTCTTTCATATCTTTTTCGTTATAGCTCGGAATTAATATTATAATATATCATTGGAAAGATAATTTTAAGATTTATCCAACCATATAAGATTTGGATAAAGATTATAAGGCACGAAAATAATATCTGATCATCTTTGATTTCGCACAGGTTAAGGATTCTAAAAAAGAGGAGTTTTATTCAATTTCAAATTCTTTGATCTTAGCTTTTCAAAAAGGATAATTAAGATCTTTTAGAAACTTATAGAACCTTCTAATTAATCCTAATTAGTTTAGGAATGGGATTAAACCTTTGGACCCTTCTCATGATCATTGGGTTGTAGGTAAAATCCGGTTTGGGCCCAGTTTAGTATTTTGGCCATAACTTCTTCATTATCCATCGAAATTGGGCTTATAATATATCGTTGGAAATGTCTTTTCAAGCCTCATCCAACTACAAAATTATTGGGCCCATATCATGGACAAAACTAAATTGGACTGGACATTTTTCATAAACAAGGTACGAAAAGGAATATTTTCGAAAACAGAAAGAAGTATTTTTATTAAAAATAACCGCATCACTAGACTTTTCACACTTTCATTTCGTTCGATAATCAATGACGTGAAAGATATTCATCACTGGATTTGGTTTTTGGGGAGACACAATTAGGTGTCTACAACGCCTTTTCTTTCGAGGGAGTTTTTGGGAGATATAAAGTATAGTTAGTACGGATACAATTAAATTGTTAGTAGGAGAGACAAATCGTAAAAAAAAAAAAAAAGTATTGTAAGTGGGGGGTGTGTTGGAGAGAGAAATAATAAAATACTTCGTAGTTGTGAGTCCTTACCAAATAAGAAAGTGTTGCAATTATTATAAAACGAATGAAAAAATATATTGCGATTGTTATGATGGGGGGACTACAATATGAGTAGGGTTTTAAATTTGAACATGAGTGAAAAAAAAAGGTTGCTTTGAAAAGTGAGACACTATTTTTTTTTAGGTTATACTCTAGAGACTATATTTTACCTTAAGTTTCACGTTGACATACAATGGATTAATGGTGACCTTTGTCTTTCCCAACTTTGAGGTTGTGGGATTAAACTCTACTAGAGGTAATTGAGGTGGAGATTCCCTTTACCCTTTCCCCCACTCCCAAAGTACCTAATCCGCTAATTCGAGTCAAAAGAACCTATGAGAGGTTCCACCTTGGTAAGACCTCTTTCCATTAAAAAAAAAAAATGTACTCCTTCCGTCTCCAAAATTTCGACCCTTTTGGCTTAATTTTAGTCCCAAAATAATCGACCCATTTGCATTAAAATACCCACCAATTTACAATAATATTTGTGCAAAATTAGCTTCCCCATATAAAATTTTGTTTTTTCATGTATTTTTAATACTTTATCTCTTTACTTTTTTACAAGCCCTATGTAAATTTATCTTTCCGATATGTTTTTATTTAAATTTCTTTATATCCGCGAAATTAATCTAAAAGGGTCAAATTTTTAAGGACGAAGGGAGTATTATTTAGAATCTCAAAGGAATACCTACTACGTATTTTTGTCGGAAACGGCGTTACTCCACATTTCCACCTATACTCTCACTCTCAAAATTGAAGAATCTGATCATTCCAAATTCTGCAGCAGAGTGAGTAAAAGAGAGAATTTGAATAAGTAAAATTAGGTTATTAGAGTATCGAATTTTCTAAATTGCAAAAAAAAGCCAATTTTGGATTTGATTCGACAACAACCTATTGTTAATGACATTAGTGTGTAATATCAAACACATTAAACCCTCAATTATTTCCAATCTACAATTTTTAATTTTTGGTGGAACCAATTGCAATTTAGTCGTCGTTTCCGCGATTCCAATGATCTCTAAATCTCCTCTTTTTGTGATCATGGAATAGATTCCTCCATGAAATGATTTTCATCTTTATCTCTGAGGTGCAGTCAGAGCTCCAATTTTACATTCCCAGAGAATTATTAGGTTTTTTTTTATTTTTTTTATTTTTTTTTTATGCTTTCTTTAAATTATTTGTTTGTTTTACCCCTTTTGACTTTGTTGTTATAAAATATTCTTAAATACTTTTATTTTCTATAATACGTAATAAAAATTAGTTTTGACACTCATCAATATGCAGAGTTTATCAATTGCTATTTTATCAAAAAACAAAGCTTAAAGAAGATAATTGGGCGTGTTCGGCAAAATGTAGCTGTAGTGCTAATTGTAATAGTAGTTGTTAGGTGTGTAGTTAGGTGTTAGCTTAAATAAATAATTGATTATTAAGAGTGTTTGGTAAAGTAGTTATTGACTAGTCACAAAAGCTACTCCAACCACTAAACTCTATACTTACCACTACTTTGCAAACACTCATATTTTTTGAAGTAACGATTTGAATAAGTTAAACCACTAAAAGCTACTCAAAATCTAGTGCCAAACACACCCAATGGGTACAATCTTTGCCTTATAAGAATTTTGACATTACGGCTTTCTAATAAGGTCTAATAAGTTTATGTAAGATAAGATAATTTTTCACGTAAATAAAATTCACCTTTATTATGACACATAATTATAATTTTGGCTAAGTTGTTTGATTATTAATTGCTGATTTATTTGGAATATAGATGTGAAAGGAGATTATTTGTTTTAATTGAAACAGTGGATGTTAAAAAATGTTGAAAATATTATAGTGAGACCTTATTAAAAATTTAAGTAAGAGTGTAATTACTGTATTTGTCCTTTTTTGTTTGATTCTTTGGGGTAATGTCACTTTTATACTTCTTAATTTTTGGTTGAGAGGAATTGATGGAGAAAAGTGGTGGGATCAAATATAGTTGGTCTAAGAGAAGTTATGGTCCTATACAATCAAAACTAGTACGTAGTACTTTCTCTGACCATAATAATATATTTTACATAAAATATGTTATTAGATAGTTATTAATACAAAGTTTTATAATATAATTTTTTTTTTTTATTAATAATTTTTGTTAACATTTAATTAAAATTAGTGCTTCCGCATGCAAGCAAAGTTTGATTGTTTTTTTTTTTTTTTTTTTTTTTTTTTTTTTTTTACAAAAATTGTGTTAATTATTCTTAGATGGAGGGAGTATGAGATTTCAAGAAATGGACTAAAAAGGAAATTGAAGCAAAAAGGGATGGAATGGAGGGAGTTATGTAATAAGTAAACAAATGTTAATTTATTGAATATGTAGATAAGAAGTATAATAGAAGATAAATAACACCTAGTAGACAGTACGATCCAACACGCTGAACGAAAACGAATTCACAATACTCTAATTGGGAGTACTTAAATACGTTTGTGGTTGTAGTACAATTATTTGGGCTTTGGAAGAATTGGTATGAAACTAAATTGGGAGTCCATGGAGGGGAGGGGAGGGGAGTATGAAATTGTCATCTCTAAGCATTGATAATTAGGACTTTAAATGTGTTGTATGTCGTATCATAGTGTAGTCGCATAATTACGATACTTGAGTATTTAGAAAAAAAAAAAAAAAAGTGTATTTTCCATGTACTCGTGTGTTTTAAGTTTACTTCAAGGGCCGTTGTTTTAAATATTCGAAATGTTTATTAGATGATATTTTAATTCAAGGAATGTCCTTAGATACTTGTTTTCTTCATCGTAGATTCTCATTCTATTTTTATGTGGGTTGCTAGTATGAGTTGATTATATTTTGAGTGTGCCAAGCTATAATGTTTACTTGTTACTTAGCTAGTACCCTTCTGAGCTCTTCTTATGGTATGGGGACATATAAAGTGGAGATTTTTTCAATTATACTGTATTATCACTTTATAAGGGTACCTTGTGATATTTGAAACATCGGAGATAACTCCTGAATTCATAACCCTTTAACATCGGAGTTATGAATTTAGAGACCAGTAGTCATTTGAGGTATCACCAGTTCACCACACTCTACAAGGGATATTGACCACAATCATCCGAAGTACCATTACAAACTTATATCACTGTAATTATATGCAAAATACATAACGCCTATCCAAAATGCCACTGCACCTGTTCTCTCTTAGGAGAGGATTGGATTGGATTGCTTTCTACCTCTCTGGAATTTATGAAACATGTCTTGGTGTTGCACTGTTGCGTTACACTAACTAGGACGAGCTAGCATAATGGACCGTGTCTGTTTCTCAACTACCCATTGAAAAGTTTACTTTATTACTATTAATTTTTAACTTGGTAATAGTTTTTTTAGAAGAAAGTAGGTACAGTATTGATTTGAAATGGAAAGTGAACAATGAAGTTTTTCCAGAAGAAAGTATTTACGGACTTACTGTATTAACTTGAAATGGAATTTGAAGGATACATAAGTTTTGTGACAAATGTTAAAGTATTAAGAAATATTGGATGGAATAAAATATTATGACTCCAAGATCCATGCCAGTTACCAAACTTCTATCACTTTTTGTTTTTAAAATAAAAATATTGTGAGGTAACTATGAAAGGAAGTTTTCAAAAGTTTGGGCTTTATTAACATGTTTGTTACTTTTAGTTCTCTCTTCCTTTTTTTGATTGTTGATGGAGCTCACATCAGGATTACATTTGTGTATTTTAAGGAGGAAAAGCATTTGAATGTAACATATTTTTATAAGACACTAAATGAAAAAATACGAGATGATAATAAGAATCAATAGGTTTATGAATAATGAAATTATAGTATGGAATGTAATTCTTACACATCATGGAATAGAATTGGGATTGAGGATTATATTCTAATACTCGTATTTATTGGAATACGCTATTAGGCTAACACGAAAATGTTATTTCAAATTTTGTTGTCACGGAAATCCTTTCTCTGTCCTTAATAACATATACATTAAGTATGTGTACAGAGATAAAGGAGAGTGGTAAAAAAAAAGTGGGTGGGAGAGGCCCAACTTTTGAGAAAAAGTAAAGCGGAAATTTTATATAAAAGAGTGTATAAATTAATATGGGCTATCCATAATAGGAATATGTATAGACTAATATGGGACGGAAAGAGTAGTAAAATAAAATTCTATGTCCCAAGCAATTGGCTTATATATTAATCTTTATCATGCTATTTTGGCAAGTTATATTAGGAATGGCACTTATCCTTGTATTTTTGAGCTTTGCAAATGCTGTACACGTAGGAGATGGACTGTGTAATTTGAATTAGTTTTGGCTTTGTTTCATTGTTTATTGTGATAAACCTTCTCAGTCTTTCCATTATAAAAATGTTTCCAGAACAAATCTTGTAGATAATGTAGCAGCGATTCTATCTAACAGTACATGAACATCTTTAATATGCATTACCATTTAAGGCGTTCAATTGTACTTCCTTTCCATTTTAGCTAAATAGTACTCACTTGTACTTACCATTGCCTTGAAATTTTCAGGTATTCTACTTTTTTGAGGTACAAAGTTTCTGGAAAGCAGGATAGTTATTATATTCATGACTTGAAGAATATGTGGATTTTATTTATATTACTAACAAAAGGGGTGGTGGTATGCTTTCTCTTTTTAGGAACCATATGCTCCTATATGTTGTATTTTATCCTCTAAATTTCCATTATCGGCTGTTATTATTTTTCTGAGTATCCATGATGGGCATAATCATGGATCATCGATAGGTGTGAATTTATGCCAGTATCTCCTACAACATTATCGAAATAATGTTGGCCCTTTAAAGATTCTTCGACCTTCCAATGCTTAAAGACTTGACTTTAAAATGTTATACTAGTATACTCCCCCTGGCAGCCCATATTCCCTGTGCTTTTTTAATCTGTATAATTTTTGTTAGTATCTTCCACTTTATTTTTTTTATTTTTCAAATTTATTTTATATTGTTGATTGAGATGGTTTGGAAGCACACGAAACCTTCTCAATATAATATTGAAAACCTCAACACCATTAGCGGACTTGTTTATCTTGTATAGACTTGTATTTACTACATATTGACAAGGACCATTGCTCATTGGCCTTCCTTCAGGATATGGTCTTGGTATATAAGCTGGCAGAGCTTCCATTTAAAGTTTTGCGGAATAACATAAGAAAGTTTTTTGTGGCAGAAACATTATTACAACTTTATCATAGTGGCGTTGCTTATCTTTCTGCTTCATTTTTTTAATTAATTTTGCGTGTGTTCTGCGTATGGCTCCTTTTTAAATGTAATTCACAGACACAAGGATTGATATTTACAATCTTTTTTTTTTGTTATATTAAGCAGTTTAGAGATAAAGAAGTTCTTGGTGTTGTCTTTGTTTTGAGTAGGTGATTTTTTTAGTTCTTTCAAGTCATTATAAATGAGCAATCAAAAGATTGACTTTCGGGAACAAGTTCAGCAGACTAATGGGGTTATTAATGATTGTATGACAGAAATTGGGAGCCGGGACTCCCAGTTTATTAGTGTTCGGCAGCCTTGGAACATGGGTTCTTGCATGGGAGGAGGAGGGGTAGAGTCGCAGCCTCAGAATATTTTGCCTGCTAATCTTTCAAGCACTGTTATAAGCTGCTTTGGATCACCAGTCCCTGATTTCTCTACAGCTGAACGATATGGTAGCCTTCCTTATGCTCACCAAATCAGCAGCCCGACCTTTTCTTCTCAGTGCTCAAAGAATTATGATTTGGAATATCGATCATTTCCATGTTCTACAGAAGGATTTTCTGCTCAATTAGCAGAACAAGACGCGAATGAATCACAATCCAGAACTACGTTGGAAACAGCTGCAAAATCTCTACTTTATGGTGATCAGAGTCAATTTTATGCTTCGGGTAAAACTTATGCTAGTCCATGTGGCAACTTCCAAGAAAGTGAGCATATTCAGCAGCTGAAGAATAAGTTGCTTGTTGATTATGCTAATTCAGATGGCAGAAACTATATTTTTCCTATAAATGAGAAGCAGGATTTTAGAGTAAGCTCTGAATTCTAATTATTTGGCTGTGATATGTTCTTGATAACTCTTATTTATTATCCTTTTTCCTTCTTGCAGATATTGGACAAATCTTATGAATCTCCTTATGGTCATTTCAGCTTTTCCTCTCAAGGAGAAAAACAGGTGCTTAGACCTCTAGGGGTTTTGCCCTTGAATTCTGGCAATTCTTTCTCGTCTGGAGCTGCTATTTCAAGCAAAACGCGAATTAGATGGACAACAGAACTTCATGAGAAATTTGTGGAGTGTGTGAGCCGTCTTGGTGGGGCTGACAGTAAGTCTTTTTGCTTTATTTACTCCTCCATTAATGATAAGAATGCATCATTATATTCAGTTGATTGCTTTGATTTTCAGAGGCAACCCCAAAGGCAATTTTGAAACTAATGAACTCTGATGGATTGACCATCTTTCATGTCAAAAGTCATCTACAGGTATTAATACTTAACAGAATGCATCTACGATTCATGATCAATCCATAGATAATTATGTATACATATATACTTCCAGGATTTTGACTTTTTTTTCCTTGTTCCTGCAGAAATATCGAATTGCAAAATACATGCCCGATTCTACTGAAGGTAAATATTGTGTTCTTCAAGATGATATATAAATTACGTATGTATTGTTCCAACTTCCAAGTGTTAGGTTTGTATCTTCTTTTTTATTTTTATGGTTGTGAACAAGTATGGTGAATTGGTGATAGCTTGAGTTATACTATATGCTTATTCATATTCTGCTGTTTAGAAATGAAAAATAGAGACAATTTGTCAATCAAAGCCCTTAGGCTTTGTCACAGGCTAGGAATTTAGGGTAGAGTTCACACTTAATCATCAGTTTATTTTTTTCCATATTTTGATAATCAATGACTAATAAGATCAGCATATCGAGACATTGGTTGAATAAGTGAAAAACTCAATGTATGTATGGACCAAGAGCTTCAAAGCGTGTTTTCCATGTGCCCACTCACGCAATACGCTTTTTTATTTTTTAATTTCTCTGATTTGGCATCCTGGCCTTCCAACAAACCCAAAGTTCGGTCAGGATTATCTTATGTAGAAGTAGTGCTCATTGTAAGTGAGACATGATTCATATTTAAGGTGCCATTGTCCGGGAAAAGATGCATGCATGTTAGAGCTTTAATATTTGATTAGCAGATTTAGCACCTTGGGAGTTTGCTGCTTGTGTTTGAGCACTAAACTCATTCCAGTCGAAAAAGAAACCAATGAGTCTACTTAAATGCCTGTTAGTGCTGTTTGCCTGTTTCCATTAGGTTTTTAGAAATCCTTAAGACAAAATTGATTCTTTGCTTTTAATGGCATCAAATAAGAATCTGTTGTCTTCATTATCTTCAAAATTTTGATTATTGAGACACTTCCTAAGAGTATCCATTCCTATTTTTAGTTACTGACCCACTCCGTATTCTATTGCTTTAGATACTGATATGCTAAACCTAGCCCCTTATTGGTGCTCACCAACCATTTGTGAAATCTTATATGCTCACTAGTCGCTACAATTATATTCTTATTTAGGAAGAAGCTAGCTAGTGGAATCTGATATTGACCTTGCATTACAAATGTTCTTTTGCACGTTTTTGCACTAGATTCAAGGATTTTGAGGTGAAATTGGCCATTTCACTTTCATATAGTAGAAGTAACTTGTAAATATCTTAATCAAAGTTATCCTGAAAGTCTGAAACGAATTTAGTCTGATCAGAACAGAATCAAACTGAAATCCAATATGAGTAATATTGATTCTGCTCTCATATTAAACTTTTTGACAGCATAAGTATGTATGGAAGAATCACATTTGAACCATATGTCTCGTATTCTGAATATTACGTGAACTGAACCAGTTCTATTTGAAACTACTTGTTTACCAACTCTAAATCAACCTAGAGTAGATTATCTAAGCTAGTTGGTAAATGTTCCTTTATTTTAATTTTCCCTTGTATATTGCAGCACTCACATGTTATATTTTTATCTTACATCTGATGAATAATGTGAATTTTGGAGTAAAATAACATACTGAAATCTCTTCCTAAGTATGCCTTGTAATTTCAAGATCTAGCCTTTGTTTATACTGCTTGATAGAATGCATTTCCGATGATCTTCCTAGTTCCTGCTATACATGTTATGTACTACATTATCATCCCATGTTATTGTTTTTGGTAATTGCAATTTGGTGTATGTATAAAACAATGATTATAATTATTGGAGCAGTTTTATATGAGATAATGCGCGCATCATGTATCCCCTGTGTGAGAAATGGCCAAAAGGAAAGTGACTAAGCTAAAAGAGGAAGTTGTGGATAATTTAATATTGAAACTTTCTTGAACCCATCTGATAAGGTCAGGAGGTTGCTATCAATTATAGTAGTTTTGGAAAACACAGATTCGCAATTAGTTGGCATTGCACCATTCTCCAGGTTATTTTAAAGGTCAATTTGTTCCAGGAGTTGAAATTGTTATTTTGTCAGAAAGAATGCATAGTTAATTATTTGCCTACTTATGCAACTAGTGCTTCCCACATCACATTGTTTATTACTAATTGGAGCTGGTTAATCTCGTAATTAAGAATGGAATATAATTATTTCATGGGACCAGTTCAAAAATATTTTTTTTGTGTGTTTTTTGAGCATACGTGTCGGACATAGGATGCTTGATGAACGGGTGATGTTACCTGAAGGCTCATCTGTTAGAAGAAATATCTAGTATGAGACGGTCTCATAATAAGTGATTGTGTGATTGAGTTGAATTTCTATCTTAGGATAAGACTTGTACTTTTCGCATCTAAGTTATTGTGAAACCATCTCATCCAAGACTTGCTCTCTTTCAAATAATAATTTCTTGGTCACTTGGTGTTTATCAGTTGGATGAATATTGACTTTCTCTATTTCGTTCAAATTTTAATTACTTGTTGTATATCCATTGGACTTGGATGAACATAAGGAGATTCACGTTACTACGATTAGCCTAATTCTGTCAACTCTGTTGCAGGAAAATCAGGAAGGAGTGGTAGCAGCTTGAATGATGTTACACAAATTGACATTAAAGAGTAATCCCTTCAACTAACCTTAGAAAATTTTAAACTTTTTATCATTATTTGTAAAATGTTTGCTTAGCTTATACCTTCGTATTTATCATGTAGTGGCGTGCAACTCAAAGAGGCCTTATCACTTCAACTGGATGTCCAAAGGCGTCTCCATGAACAATTAGAGGTGTAGCTCCTAATATGATACTATCTGCCTTTCATTTATGAGATTCCTGAAATGAGTTTTTGTTGCCTCTTTGTTTTAACTGTTTGTAGCTGAAAAATGAAAGTGTGGTTTATTACTTTTGTATACCATGAAGATACTTCTCCATGATTTTTTTTTTTTTTTCCCCGTGTTTTAGGACTAAATATGATGATGAGCAAAATATTAACAATAATATTTTTGGTTTTGCAATGTAAATCAGATTCAGCGGAATTTGCAGTTGAGGATCGAAGAGCAAGGAAGACAGCTGAAAATGATGTTTGATCAGCAACAGAAGACAAGGCAGACTCTTTTAGGAGATCAAAATTCAGATAACATGTCTCCAAATGGCCCCACGTTTAGCCTCGACGATGTTCAAGTTTCAAGTGAAGAAGGTTCAGGATGTAACAACTTCCAAACCAAGACTAGTTAGCTTATTAACCTAATGCAGCCTCATTTTCCCATTCCTCACTCTTAAAGGATTGAGAGCCATGCATATTGCTGCTAAAGGCCGGAGCTACGATTTTCAAATCGAGTGGATTCAAATGCTTTGGAGGTGGAAAAGTAGGGGTCGCGCTACCTATGATCAAAGTGGCGATGATGGCATGCTTTGTACTGTGTTGCTGAGTGTAGCTTAGTGCTCATCTTGTCAAGCCAACATGTTTTTGTTGTCTTTAGTTTAACTTTCCCCTCTTTCTTTACTTTTGCTTCATATTAGGGTACTTTTATTTTTAGTCACAAGCTTAAGTTTGACATAAGAAGTACAGAATTAGTTCCTTTTCGATTTAAGGTAGCAAAATGTTTGTGACAGCCAGTTCTTTGATTTATTACATAATGATCACTTATCTTTGCAAAGTATTTTTCAACTCATGAACAAGAATACTTTAGGAAATCGTTTTGTAAGTTCATTATTCTGTATTTTGTGTAAGGTGATTGTATAAACTATCTTGCAAAATGATTAATTTTCTCCTTTGAATTCGACTAATTTTTATTAAATTCGACTAATTTGCTTAAATGAAGATGGATCTATTAAGACTTAAGATTTTCATAACCCTTGAAGTTATACATAATAATTTTTCTATGATACTCACGGTTTAGTTTTTAACTTTTAATTTCTTAATCATTTCGTATACTTTAGGACTATATTGTTTAACGCCGATGATGCTTACATGCAGCCAACTCAGTAAAGTTGGCAATAGGCATGTCATGTTCGTGTTTGGTATCGTATTCATTTTATGTATAAAATGTAACCTAATTGCTTAATTTTCTGTGTTTATATTGGTTTCATGTCGTGTTGATGACTTTGTATTTTCTCTCAGAATTTTCATATTCGTGTCGTATCAATTTCAGTTATGTTGTGTCATATTGATTTCAATTGTGTTCTTGGTCGTGTTAGAGACTTTCAACTCTAGTATTCAAGTCTGTCTTTGAGCTAAGTACTTAACCTTTGAGCTAAGTACTTAACCTCAAAATGGTTTATACTTTGTTGGCTGGCCATTTAACATTTTGACAAACTGCAAAAAAAAGAATTTGTCAAGTAGGCGTTATAGCGCGGATGCATATTTCTCTTGTCAACTTGATCCTTATTCAGAAAGAATTTTATGCTTCTAACACCAACCACTGACATAGTGAATTAGACAAATCGAGAATTAATTATTAAAAAATGCCGAGGAACCAAAGTTATTAATAATAATCCTTTCATAATAATAATAATAATAATCGGGACAAGTATGAGGTGCGTTGCTAGACTATTGGCTATGGTTTTCTTCCTTTTTCCTTTTCTTCATTGGGGGGAATTAGAGAAGGATATTGTTGCGTTGCTCAAGCGGGTTCAGACGTTTGCTAGGACTCAAGATATTGATGCTTGTGCAGCTGCTCGCATCTTCAACAGGATCGGATTCACTATAGCTATAGGGGGGAGAGCCGAGATTGTATCTCGGCTCTTCACTAATTTCTTGTAAATCGATTGACTTTGTAGGTTTTTGTTATAATAATAATAATAATAATAATAATGATAATAATGATAATGATGAACGCAAAGCTATAGCTATAGGTTTTTGCAATAGGGGTCAGACGATGAACGTAAAGACATACCAATGTGTGTTGTGCTACCAGTTGGGTATTCCATTGTTCTCTGTCTCGATGCCTTGCTCTGCTTGCTCTCGGGTTTTTACTAGGGATATTTTCGGCGACCACGCGGTGTTGTGTGCAGGTATTGTAGGTATTAAACATCGATATAATGTTGTTCGAGATACACTTGTTGATATTTGCTATAGATTTGGGATTTCAGCAAGAAATGAGGTTGACATAGGGTTGTCTAGAGGGAATGAAGGGGCCCTCAAACCTGCCGATGTGTTACTTTATTCATAGGATCTTGGTCGTGATGTATGTGTCGACTTCACAGGGTCTTCTCCTTTGACACAGACAGGGCTATCTGACTTTTTTCCTGGACGGGTTGTGGCTGATGCGGTTCATCGGAAGCGGGTTAAGTATGAAGCTCGTTGTCGGGCGATTGGCTATGGTTTCATTCGCTTCTCCTTTTCTTCGCTTGGGGAATTAGAGAAGAAGGTTGTTGCGTTGCTGAAGCGGATTCAGAGGATCTCGACGACGCAAGACATAGGGGTTCGTGCTGCAACTCATATCTTCACTAAGGTATGCTTTGCTATAGCTAGAGGAGTGAGGGCCCATATTGTATCTCAGCTTCCCACTAATTTATTGTAGGTTGTATGAATTTTGTTTTTGAGATAATAATAATAATAATAATTGGCAGATATATATTTCACAAAGGTTACCGCTTCTGCAGAATCTGCTTATTCTTTAACTCCTCGACAATCAGCATTATGGATATCACAGCAAGGTGATCACACCTCTACTTGGCTTCGGGCGGTTCCTATTTCAGGGTTGGGTCAGACGATGAACGCCAAGACTTATCGCTGTGTGTTGTCCTATCGGTTGGGTGTACCATTGTTCTCTATCTCGACGTTGTGCTCTGCTTGTTCGAGGGTTTTTGCTGGAGATATTTTCGGTGATCACGCAGTGTCTTGTGCTGGTATTGTGGGTATTAAACATCGGCATAATGTTGTTCGGGATACCCTTGTTGATGTTTGCTTTCGTTCTGGGATTTCAGCGAGAAAAGAGGTTGACATTGGGTTGGCCGGAGGGAACGACGAGGCCCTCAGACCCGCGGATGTGTTACTTTATTCATGGGATCGTGGTCGCGATGTCTGTGTTGATTTGACAGGGTCTTCTCCTTTGACACAGTCAGGGCTATCTGACTTCATTCCTGGGCGGGTTGTGGCTGATGCAGCTCATCGGAAGCGGGTTAAGTATGAAGCTCGATGTCAGGCGATTGGATATGGTTTCATTCCCTTCTCCTTTTCTTCGCTTGGGGAATTAGAGAAAGAGGCTGTTGCGTTACTGAAGCGGATTCAAAGGTTCTCGACGACGCAAGACATTGGGGCTCGTGCTGCAGCTCATATCTTCACTAGGGTAGGATTTGCAATAGCTAGAGGAGTGGGGGGCCAGATTGTATCTCGGCTTCCCACTAATTTATTGTAGGTTGTATGGCTTTTGTTTTTGAGATAATAATAATAATAATAATAATAATAATAATAATAATAATAATAATCACAATCATAAAGATTTAATTATAATATTATTATAACTATTATTACGCATTAATCCATATGATTAGTATTATTATAGCTAATGGTTAATGTGTTTACTTTTAGCTTTTTAAAGTTAGACAATTAGCCCTTTAAATGTATAATTGTTTTTTATTTTATTTTATTTTATTTATTTTTTTTTTATAATAATTATTACGTTTTATTATATGCAATCCAAAAACACCTTTAAAATTACTGATTTTGTCCCTATTTCCTACCCTAGATTCAGTCCTAAGTCTCCTAACGTTTCGTTAAGAAATATTTTTTTTCATTTTTTAAAAAAAAACGAATCGTTCCTAAACCATCACTAAAATAGTAAAATCCTACAACTAACCAAATGATAATAATACTAAACTTTGTGTGGTCCATTGCCATTTCTGTTTAATAATTTTGTAGTTTGTATGTAATATGTACGATATGATTAATAAAACCATCATTGATTTTATCATAGTTAGTAGCTAGCAGTTTACAACAGGAATAATTAATTAATACGGATTACTAATTAAAAATCAATATTTCTTTCTAATTTTTGTCTTATAGAGAAGTGATCAATCGAAGTCACAATCAAAAAATATGAACACAAGTTGCGATATCGACGTTGGACATGACAAGAGTTGAATACACTTCCAAAATGTCATTACTATTTAATTTAAATTCAAAATTACAAAATGGTCCTTTGAAGTTCCACAAATCTTATTAAATAATTGTTTGTAAATGGAAGTTTACGTAATTGCTTTATATATTATGGGAGTAATTCACATGATGAGTAGTGGTAGTGAAGAAAGCGGCGAATTGGTAGAGCATCAAATATTGAAATATATTTGTGTCCTTTTTTTGCTTTTACTTTTATAATTCCTTTTGTTTACCCTAAATATTCGGTTTAAATAATAGAGCCTAAGAAACATTGTTAGCTAGGTTAATAATACTATAATAGCATTATTATTATTGTTGCATGCACTTAATTTTTCGTGGGTAGAGCCGCAGAGTTGATGAAGGAGAAAGTTGCTGAATGAAAGAGTTGAGTGATACTCCTTCCATCCCGTAATACTTGACACAGTTTTTATTTTCATCCGTCCCACAATACTAGACATGTTACTAAATATAAAATGAGATTACTAATAATAAAAAATAAAAATAAAAAAATCACTTTTTCTCTCTCCTCACCTACCCCATTTCCACCCCAATTATTTTTTTCTTACAACATAAAAATACAAAAGAGAATCTTTTATACTACCTCCGTTTCGCATTATCTGCAACAAAGGGGTATTATTTGTGAGATATAAAATATTCCTTTGTTGCAGATAATGCGAAACGGAGGTAGTATAATAAACAAATGTTTTAAATAGACTGACTTGTAGTTTTCTTAAACTACGTGTCAATCCCAACGTCCCAAGTATTATGGGACGGAGGGAGTAGTTCTTTATATAGCTACCGCATTCAGGTCCTTGATCGGCTATTCACCGTCAATGGGATTGAATTTTGCCACCAACGGTTTCAGCTGATCGATCCGATCAGGGCCGTAGCATGGCCAGGGCAGGTGGGGCGACCGCCCTGGGCCCCCGAACCAAAAGCCCAACTTCTGTTTAAGAAAAGGCCCCAAAATAATTATGTATAAAAAAAATAAAAAATAAAAAGAAAAACTAAGGAAGAAGCGTGAGTTTCAGAAATTCAATCTCCATATTTTTCGTTGTTCAACCTTCTTCCTCCCTAATTTTTCTCCCAAAATATTCACTTTCCTAAGTGAATTTGATTTATCCAAAAAAAAAAAAAAAACTGCCATAAATTTAATTTTATCCCCTTTTGTTGGTAAATTTATTTTTCAATATGTATCTCAATCCAATTTTCGGTCAGATTAATCCCTTCTTCTACATAATTATGATAAACGGTAATTTTATCCTTCAATTTTCAAAGGAAATTTATATATAATTCTCTTTGTAAACTCTACTTTATTCATCTAAATCTTTTCTTTCTATTAAGTTTTCATCTGTACCATTGGGGGAAAAATATTAAGTCATTGATTGGTGTTGTCTACTTGTCTGGTTGAATTGGTTGTTTAATTCAATTAATTGTGCTAATTGGCTAATTGCTTCGACTCGTTTGACGAGAGCTACGGCCTACGAGTTCATCATTCAATGCTACGGAGTACTGGAGTAGTTTGCTAAGGTAATTTCTTATCTAACTTTTTAATTTTGTACTTTTTCATTCTTAAATCATAATGTAATTATGTAATTTTATTTTTATTTGGTTAATTTTACTAATTTTTTTTTGTTTCAATTGTTTTGTATTTTTCAGATTTGATTACTTGAAATAACATTTGTTTGGAGTGCAAATTGAGCGTACTAAGTCTTTTGTTCAATTGCTTCAATAATCAGGTGTTTTTGTTCTATTCTATACTTATTAATTTATTATTGGTTTTGTTTGAAAGAATGTTGCCCAGAAAATATTTATCTGGTAATGATAAGAGGAAAAGAAGAAAACGGACAGAAGAGTTAAGAGAATCTCTTAAGGGTTCCATTGACAAATTTTTTACTAAAGTAGTACAAGTAGAAGAGTCTTCTAATGAATTGGGTGAAGATGAAAATCATGAACAATTCAATGAGAATATAAATAATGAAAATATTGATAATGAGGCAAATGAGCCTAATGAGGATCCGACTAATATGAATGAACAAACGAATGTACCAAATACATCCGATGTTAATGATGTTGGCAATGATCAAGTAGTCCCTCCTTTAGATATTTATGATCCTAAAAATTGGGGTAATCTTGACATTAAAGGAAGGGATATTTTGATAGAAAAAGGACCTATTAGAGATTTGAACCTTGTGTTTCCAATTGATAACAAATTAAGGCATTTTTCATATGCTTATTATACTAAGAAGTTACTAAAAACCTACTTGAGATCTTCAATGTCACAAGAAAGGTTGAATGGTTTAGCTACTTTATGTATTGAAAAAAATATATTAGAACATATCAATGTAGAAACTATTATTAGTGACTTTGCTTCTAGAAAGGCTCGTAGAAATATTTTCATATGAACGCTTAGGCTTTGATTTCAATGTTTTATCTATAGGAAATTTGATATTTTGATGTTATTAAAGATTATTATGCGTAATAAAACATGTATTTTTTTGCCCACCCAAATTTTATTTTATTTTAAAATTCTATATGTGAATTAGGGCCCCAATTTTTGTCTTCGCCCCGGGCCACCGAAATTTCTGAAACGGCCCTGGATCCGATCTTCTGAAAAAGCACCCCGAAGGTTCTTGACAGTCGACCACCTATAATCGGCTGTGACCAACCTAGGATGCCTTACGGTGATCTACCGATCCTGGCTTGCTCCAAGCAAAAGATAATTAATGCCCGTATGATCTTCGGGCACTGCAAGACATAAAACAGATTTCCAGTTATAGTAAAAAGAAACGCAATCAAACCCACTACATTTAAAGTATGACCCCAACCGACTTCTTACTAATAACTGCTAGCTTACGGCTGAGGCCGCACATAGAAAGGAACTCCTCCTTCATAATATAACGAGCACCGGGAAACCATTACTTCGACACCGGATGCTTCGGATCGACGCCTGGGCAGTTGTTTCTAGACCTGGCAAATGGGTCATTCGGGTCGGATCAAAAAGTTATCGGGTCACGTTCGGGTCGGGTCGGGTCATTTCGGATTTCGGGTTGATTGATAATCGGGTCGGGTTTCGGGTCAACATTTCGGGTCGGGTCGGGTCAATCTTCAGGTCCAATTTTCGGGTCATATTCGGGTCGATGCATTGGGTTAAATTCAAATCTATATACTACCTCTGTTTCATATTATTTGCAACGATTTGACATAAAGTAAAGAGAAAAAATGTCTAATCGTTGAAAATAATATGAAACGGAGGTAGTATATATTTATATATTTTTTGACGAGAAACTCACTATATTTATTAAGGCTACTTTTTTCATGTAATACAGTAATTGTTTGGCTTTAAATTATTTTGTAATTTCATTTGGTATTGAACATTATGTTATGTACGCATTATTATTATACTATTTTTTTTTCTAGACTTGTGAGAATTGTGACTTTTATTTCGAGCTTTAGTTAATTTTTTTAATCTTATGGACAAACTCCGTAGGATAGTCATTAAATTTCAATCTTTTTATGATTTTTTAATAACTTATAGAGAAAAAAGGCCGAAGAAATCGAGAAAAGTAATACTCAAAATATGTAAATTACTTACACTGTTACACATTACAAATTAATAAAAAAAAATTAAGTCAGTTTGATTGCGGTTTTTTTCTATTTCAGTTTGCTCAGGTCAAGTCTTTAGCTTAAATAGATTCTGGTCATTTAAGGTATAAGATAATTTTGGTTCGGGTCACTTTGGGTTTCGAGTCTATTTGGGTCAATTAATTCAAGTTAAAGGTCGGGTCACTTTGGGTATCGGGTCAACTTCGGGTCTCGGGTCACTTCGGATTGGGTCATTTCGGGTCTCGGGTCAACTTCAGGTCAGGTCATCTCGGGTCGGTTCGTTTTGGGTCGGGTCATTTTGGGTTTCGGGTTAAGGTCGGGTCAATTCCACTTCGGGTCGGGTATGGGTCAGGTCGGGTTCATTCGGGTTTTGGGTCAATTTCGGGTCACTATTTTCGGGTCGATTTCGGGTGATAGGTCGGGTCATTCGGGTCGGATCATTAGGTCTGGGTCAGAATTGCCAGGTCTAGCTGTTTCCATGCACCAGTCGAAAATACTTGAGTTGATCCCTGTCATGCTCGGTCAACTCAAGGGCCCCCAACCAAGCCATATTTAGATCAGGCTGAGTAAATGTCCTCGGCGCCCCGAAGTATTGAGGATGCTCGATCTTCGACGACAACCTCAACCAGAACCATTCTCCCTCCCAATCCTTGTCCGTTGAAATATACGAATACATAGTGCAAAAGTTGGATCTATTGTTAATTGTCATCCAACCCTTGCCCTTATTGTTCTTCTGGAGGGAGTGAAAGCCATGGAAAGCCGCCAATGACGGCTAAAAACCCATAAAGTATATGTCCAGAAATAGGAATACACTACCCGCTTTATACTCATCGGCGTAAATTGAGCGATGCAAACGTTATAGGCATTCAGCATCATTACGTTGTGATAAACGAATGCAGAGGAAATCGTAGACCGTGCTCCAACTACCGCAAGTATACTCTCACATATTTATGTTGTGGGTTGTCAATTAGGTTCAGTTGAGGGGTGAACGAGGATCAAGTCATTTGCCTCTGGCATTCTTAGCTAATAGCCATCCTCCTCCATTATACCATAAAGGATTTTGGCTGCCGCCCTCAATTTATAGTTACTCAGAAAGGCAGAATAGGCCCGTTCACTGAGCACATATGCGTGCTCCTCATCATCCAAACAACCTTCGGCCCTTGCATCTCGGCCGAAATACTTGTCTCCAGCGATTCTGCAGACCGCATAGGAACATCATTTTTCCAACGTTAGCACCATCAAGCCCAAGTCGAGTCACCTCTCAGATCGGACCAGCACACATTGAATTTTTTCGGATCAGTTCTTCCTCAATGTCCACATCAACGAGTTTAGAAATTTGCTTATCTTTTCGGGGAGGCATTTGTTGTTATTTGAACTTCGAACAATAAAGGGGAAGATAGAAAAAGAGAAATTAAAGACAAGAGGGTTTGAAAGAGAACTCAAAATACCTTCTTCTGGTTCATAATTTCAGCACGCTTCGAATGGGAGCAAACTTGCTAAATGAAACCAACAGATTAAGTGCAAATTGAACACATGAAGTTGTTTGCAAGATAGAGAAACTAAGGAATAAAAAATGAAAATTTTAAAAATGAAAAAATGAAAATTAATAATCCCACCTTTGGCTTTTCTGCTCAAAACAATACCACCTCTTCAAAATCTGGAAACAATCCCACCTTCG
Source organism: Chenopodium album (assembly GCF_948465745.1). NCBI lineage: Eukaryota > Viridiplantae > Streptophyta > Magnoliopsida > Caryophyllales > Amaranthaceae > Chenopodium > Chenopodium album. The sequence goes on from NC_137848.1 coordinate 45,141,498, forward strand.
ACCTCCATTTGCTAAAAACGAGTCTTTTAACCTACAACCTGTTTAACAAGTTAATTTTTTTTTTTTTTTTTTTTTACTTTTTTTTTAATTTTTTTTTTCAATCTCTCATCTCATACCTTAAGGCTACCCACCATAACCACCACCACCACCCTTCCATAAGCACCTCCACATCACCACCTAACCCCCCACACCTTCTTTCTCTCTCCTAACCTCGACCACCCCACCACAGCTAATCCTAAAACCCGACCATCCTCATCCGCCCACAAAACCCCCTAACACTAACCACCCCAGCCACCCTAAACCTCGACCACCCAGCCAACCTGAAACCCGACCACCGTACCCCAACTACCCACGAAACCCACCCTCGATTTCCTCTTCAATTCGAATTGGCTAGCTTCTCCAACTTGGGGTTTGATCCCTTGCTTCAAACACCATTAAAACCCATCATCAATCTTTATGATTGAATCATCACCATCCATCAACATCGAAATTGACATCATCAAATCACTACCATTGGGATCTTAATTACGGATTTTAAGTTGCCCTTTTAATTTTTTTCAAGTCCTGAGACTAGAGAAGTGCGATGGTGGTTTTGTGGGCTTTGGGTTGAGCGATGGTGTTGTTGATGTGGGTTCGTGGACGGAGCAAGTTGCTTCTTTACTTGGTTGTTGCTTGGAGGTCGGGTTGCTGATGCCGTTGATGTTGCTTGTTAATGCCGTTGGTGTTGTTGCTTGCTGATGTCGTCGATGTGGTTGAGCGATGGAGAGTGGATGTGATTGATGGAGTTGGCTCTGGCAGGGGAGGGATTAGCTCCGGCAGGGGGAGGTGGGTTAGTCCGACATCGCGAGGTGTCGGTCTGGCAAGGGAAGTGGGAAAAGGTTTTTATTTTTTTTTTAATTATATTTTTTTATAAAAAAATATTTAAAAAAACGAAAATCAATACGAAGGCGATATGTATCAAGTCGGCTTCTTAAACAGGTTACTAATTTGACAAATTGGTAAAAGGCTCATTTTGAGCAGATGGGGATTAAAGGTGGGCTTGTTTCCAGATTTTGAAGAGGTGGGATTATTTTAAGCAGAAAAGCCAAATGTAGGATTATTAATTTTCATTTTTCCTTCAAAATTCAGAGAGGAAAGTAAAGGGGCGGCGATGAAATTGCCCAATTATTTATAAAGAGAAAGTTACAATTGCAGACACGCAGTGGTGCTTTCGTCATCACATACATAAGTTCGTGGACACAATCTCACGACAGTTGCGATTAACTGTTCAAAAAGAATTTTAGTTTCCCTCCAAAACAAAGGCTTAAACCCGGTCCAAATCTTGGCATTTTTGCACCGAGCTTGGGGGGGGTACAAATTTTTACCTAGACTCAAATCTAGTATGAAATCCCTGCACCCCCTTACAAACGACGCCGCATCTTCGTTGTTTTTATTTTCTTTTACCTCCAAACCACATGACAACCTAACTTGATCTCCATGTTAATCAACTTTGGTGAATTACATCTTTGTTGATCTCACTGCCATTTTCTACTTCTCCGTCAATCACAAAATATTTTTCATTCGATAGAATCGTTGCATTTGTATGCTCCAAATATATTTATAAATGCAGAGATTTTTGTACAGTGTATTGATTTGATCAAAAATTGATTGTCATAACTTATGATCAATTAGTTCAACAAGAAAATAACGAGCTTAATCAAACAGCCAAGCCATATCAAGAAACTAACACAAGAATTATAAAAATAATTTGATCCATAATTTCCTAATTTTTTTGTGGGATGAAGATTTGGAATTATGCTGGTTTACCATTGTGGTGTTGGCGATGACGAGGCGACTAAAGTTGTCCACTACTTGTTGTTCCAATTTTTAATTTACTTTGTGGTTGATGCCAAATATGAAAGTAATAGAGAAGGAGAGAAAAAAAGATGAAGAATGAAGCTTAGAGGATTGTAGAGTATTAAGAAGGAAAGAGAAAACTATGAAGACTAAAGCTCAAGAAAAGATAGCAGAAACACCGTACTGTATAATGAATTTGTCATGAATGAAAGACAAACATATAAATGAACATATAACATTTTGTAATTGAACATTTAATTTTGATTTAATAGAACATTTACTTATTTTCATAGATGATAAAAAAAATTATAAAAGTTATAGTTTTTGTATTATTAAAAGAAATTGAGGATAATGATAGAGGCTCATGTTAAAAATAAACATATTAAAAATTAGTGGACTATATAAAGTATATGAATATTTATACATATGAAAATGAACATCAAATAATATATAAATGAACATTGTTTTTTTTTTTTTTTTTCATTTCCATGTAAAACTATAGAAAATTAAAAATTGTTATTGAAATTCTTTGTTAAATCTATAGAAAATATATAAAGATCGAAGATGGCAAAAGTATGGACATTTATCAAATGATTGTCTATTAATATGCGAATAATGATCATATACTAATATATAAATGTACATTTATCAAAATGATATTGAACATTCAACAAAAAGAATTTTTCGTAGTTCATCAAGTAAACACTATAGGTTGTGCACTATGAGTTTGTTCTCATATAGCTATTGCTTTAACTGTATTGTCAATATATCTATAACTCAATAGCTTGATGTACATGTATCAATATGACAATAATGAACATGCATCCATTTCTAGATGAACATATTTCAATACAAGAACAAACATTTATTAAAATATCAGTATGAAATTCAAACAAAAATTTAACAAATATCTTGATCGTGCATTTAAATTATGGGATTGAACAATTGCAATAATATATGTATAAACATCTACTAAATATTCAACATATACATCTATTAATATCCTGGCTATGTATCTACATGAGAACGAGTACAAGACTTTGATAAGAACATCAAATTTATTTATAACTAGTTTAAATACAGTAAATTTGAACATTTGACGCTTTCTCTCTATTTCTCTCTCTCGGCCCATATGCCCCTCATGGCCTCAATTAAAGCCTCAAAGAATAAGAAAGCAATAGCTAAGGTCGACACCAAAATTGAACATTTAGTCTAATAAAAATGGACATTTTCATACTGAACATATTTTACAATAATTTTGTATTAATGTTCATTTTCATGCAGGATAATGTTCATTCTTATAGAATAAATGTTCATTTTCGTGCCTTATGATGTTCATTCTTATAAAAATAAATGTACATTTTATTTTTTAATAATACAATTTTTTGTATTTGTTCAATTATATAAATGTTCATTTTTATAATAAAGGATGTTCAATGAACATTAGCACTTTGTTCATTTTTGTTTACAACTGAAATGTTCAGTTCGCTCATGGCCTTTCCAATATTGGTCGAATGCAAAAGGATGCTGAACCTGCCTTTCGCTTCTTCTCTCTCCTCCTGGTCTAACTCATGTTTACACTCGAGAATTAACTCACACCCTTGCCATTATCCATGCCAACGCTGCTACAAACTGATGATGATGATGCTTATTCTTCATGAGTCTAACCTAGCCCCCCCCCCCCCCCCCTCTTTTAAGCACTAGTTTTATTTAATTCCAGTACTTTTCTTTGTTTACTCTTAGCTTAATTAGCTTGTTTGCTTTAGTTTGGTTCCTTCAGGTGGTCTTCATGTTTGCTAATTTTACTTCACTAGCAACATGGCATGCTTTTTTGAGTCACTACTTGAACTCCTATGCTTTCTTCCATAACGTAATATAATGTTTTGGTTCTTTGGTTAAAAAGAAATGTTCAGTCATATAATATTAAATGTACGATTTGTTTTTTACAGTTTCATAATCTCTTTATTTTACTCTTATATTATAAATATTTATTTTTATATAATGCAATGTTCAAAATAGGTGTTCATTTTTTTTCTAGTAAATGTTCATTTTTTTTCTAGTAAATGTTCATTTGTTGGGCATGACCTCAGCTAAAAATTTGCGATAACAAAGCCCCAAGCGAAAGAGGCGGTTTCCCTAAATAGCGTGGCCTAGGCCCAAGAGCAAGCAAGCAAGACCGAATATCACAAACCTATTACTATAAATAGCAAGCTAAGACCCAATTTCCAAGGTATTCAAGTACTAAAACACAAACTCTACAATTCAGTCATATCATCCTATCTACTCCTTCCGTTTTTAAATACTTGTTCCATTTCTCCATGTGCGGAGTTTTATGAGAAATTGGAGAAAGTAATAAATATGGAAGTAGTGGGGCTGTTGGAAGAATAAAAAATTGTAAAAAAAACCAAAAGTAGTAGAACGAATTGAAGGAGAGAGAATACAAAATTAATATTGTTAGGTAGCATTAGAGATACGCCTGCTTCTCTCATTTTCCTGCAAAAAATATATAAAATTAATATTGTTAGGTAGTATTAGGAAGTATTATATCTCACAAAGAATATCTAATTGGATATTTTTTGTGAGATGTAAAAAATTTTATTGTTTCACATAATATGAAACGGGGTAGTAGATTTAAACAAAGTAGCAATTAAGGGTTGCATATTATAATACTACATATTTAAAAATGTAGAAACATTTAAGGTTTCCACCACTATCGAACACTCTCCAGTCCTATATTTGACCATTTAAATATATAAGTGCATTTCATTGAAAATTATACTCCTTTTTATCACATAATATTGTGAAACTTCTATTCAACTGCCTTTAGCAATAAATCCTCCAACGCTACTCAACTGACTTGGGACCGAAATTGAATAACACAAACCCCTCACCTACTTATTGGCAAGTTAAAAGCTGATAATGGATCAGGCTCTGTACTGGGGCAGTCGGCCAGTCGCGCTGGAAACAGTTTGGGGCAGGTAATTTCTACCCAGTATCAGTAAAATCGATCCAAGTCGGATACACATGACTAAACAACTAAAAGCCAAGCATATGAGCCGATATATGTTAGCTATGGCAAATTAAAAGTGAGATCACGGTGGATAACTATCAATCAATTAGAGGAGAAAAAAACCTAAATGCCGAAAGAGCTGAAGAGCGAGAACATAGGCAGCCATATATGATTATGAAACTGGTTTCTTCACCAACAAGCCTTACAGGAAATTTCTAAATGTAAGTTCTTCGGTAAGAAAACAAGAAACCAAAAGCCAGAGAGAGTAAATTTGAATGACAATCGTATGGTTGAAAGAACAGCAACAAAACAAGACACCAAAGCCAATTAACTCAAGGTTCAAACAAACATGACCTGTTGTGGCCCTCAAAGAACAAACTAAAAATCAGACAAAATTATAGAAAATGTTTATTGTGTGAATTACACCTAGAGGTTCAAATTCATATGATATCATCAACGAAGATATATTGACAGTTACCAATGGAGATATAAAAAATAAAAAATGGTTGATAGTATACTTGATCAACTAAGTTGTTCCAGGCGCTTTGCACTATTCACAAATGTTGCACTTTTATTGAAACCTTCTAGCAAAAGTATCCGAATGGCCTCCAATCCACCTTGCAATGTCAAGTCCAACTGCACACAACCAAAATATCAGCCACCAATAAAAATATCCCATTATCCAGTAATGTTGATTGCCACACCACATGCAATAAGAATCGTAACCAAAGGATCAAAGTTCTAACTAGTTGTTGAAGATTTAGCTCAGTACTGTAGCTATCATAGCACTAAAAATACCAATCATGTAGTTAAGTTCGATTTCAATGAGAGCTCCTCATGGAGCTCTTTCTAGTTTTTAAAGCTCAAAAATTGAGATAGAACCAAATTTGACTTTATAACAAATTCCCAAATAGTAGAACAAAAAGGCAATTTTCTCCACCTGAGAGTATACTCACTAAGCCTAGAAGCAATTTGGAGCATATATACAACCATACTAAACACACTACAGACATTTGGGCAAACCACAATTTTCCTATAAGTTGTTATCCTGTGGGAAAGTCCAAAACTCCAAATTTAACAGGCCCACAAATTAACTCTACTACAAAGACAACAGAAGACGAGATGAACACTAGAAAAGTTAGATTGTCCATAATCATTGAATAAAGTTTGTTATGGTTTCCATTAATACAAAAATCATAAGGTAGGAGCTAGTGGCCTCCAAAACTCCATCACCATGATTCTGCACCTATCCTCCAAACAACCCCTCTTTTTCTTCCTTTCAAAATTCAAATACTACCAACTCATATGGTCTAATCATCTAAACTTCATGGATAAATCTCAAACTCATACATGTTAGATTATATCATGTAATGTGATGCACTGCAATCCTCGATTACATGACAACCAAATTCTTATTGATTTACAATGATCTTAAGCTATATTAGTTCGCCTCTTCTGATCTAAATCGAACTCATGATAGTTGTTTTTATAGTAATTATATGTTCTTATCTAATACTCCCTCCGTTTTTTAATAGTAGTTCCATATCAAAATGACACAAAGTTTAAGAAAATGAATAAAAATGATTGACTTTCCTAAAAACCCATGTGGTCCTTTCGAAAAATAAAAGAAAGAGCACATGTGATCCCACAAAAGTAAGGTTGTTTTGGTATTTTTCAGACACAAATCATACCATAAAAAGAAATGGAACATTTATTTTAAAACATCTAAAAAAGGAAAGTGGAACGATTAAAAAAAAAACGGAGGGAGTGATTTTTTACTGATTTCTACAATAAGCACTACAGATATAAAAAGTGAACTCAATATAGCCTTAGTAACTCTTAGGCCCCGTTCTTTTGAACCGATATGAATTAATTATCCAAACCGAAATGAATTGAACAAAGCTGAGTTGAATTGAACTGATATTAACTAAAAAGAAGTCCAAAAGAATAAGGCCTTACTGCCCTTATCCAAATAGCATAGAAATACAGGCCTAGTAGGACTTCTTTGACATTACCCTCCGGTTAATACTAGGCTACTAGCAAAATTTACATAGAGGCCCATGTTCAATAGACTATTAACGGATAGATTTTATGATATCGTAAATTTGAGAGAAAAACTTTAACAACTTTATTAAAATTACAATAGTATATTCTTTTCAACTATGACAAGTTTTCACCTAGTGAAGATAAGATGTATCTTAGACTAAGCACACTAGCTCAACAAAATTATCATTTGAACTATATAAGGCGCCCAAAATAGATGTGGTAACAACTTGCGAACACTACACATGTACAACAGATAGCCTTTCTTGACACACTTTTGAAGCTGCAAAGCGAAAATAATCCTTAACCCTGAACTCTTGCCTTCCCTTTTGTACGTCACCTTAGTCCTTGTTAGACTATACAAAGTAACTTTTTGTGCTTAGAAATTGATTTGAGCCTTATACTTTCCTAACCAGTCCATTCCCAAAATGACATCCAAGTTGAACTCTATCAAGTGTGACGGAAATTCTACCCTAGAAATAGAAAGAGGTAACCCTCTAAACAATTTAGATCAATTCTTACTTCCCATGACGAAATAGAAACGTCCAAAAAGAGTGACTCAAGATTCTCTAGTTTAAGAATTTCTACTACGGTCTTAGAAACAAATGAATGGGATGCACCCGAATCAAACAATAACTTTCTCACAAAGAGAGCATATAAGAAAAGTGTCGATTACCACATCATTAAAAGCTTTAACACACGGCCCTTAGAAGTACCGCCCGTATTGTTACTAGTCTTTATCTTAGGTGTAGGTCCATTGGGTTGGGGAGACTTAGTTGGAATAGAGAGCATTACTAAGAGCAAGTTTAGCCCCAAGTCGTCGTCATCATCTTGAGTCTTAAGACTTATGTTTAAGACTTCCCCCATTTTTCTTCTTAAATCTCAAGCAAGTCTCAAGTTGATTTTAGACTTGAGATTGGGACTCACCTCAATTTTATTTTATTGTCCTTTTTTTTATTTTTTTTTTACAATTTTCTAAATATAATACAGTATGTCATATATTTGAGTCTTAGGATTAAAGTGATAAATTTAGACAAGTCTCGGTGAGTCTTAATAAGAATTTAATGACATCATTTTTAATGGGGACCACAAAAAATGATATCACATCCAAGTCTTAAAACTTTGGGGCTAAACTTGCTCTAATCTTATGTTAGCTCTCGATGCTTCTTTAAGTCTGCGCACCCAAACTCAAGCTTGTTGAAAAAGTCATTCTTTCATTGACTCCACCATAAATTAGCTTCGTCCCACAAGTAATAGAAAGCATTACTAATCTTAGGGTTTTCGGGCAATTGATGGCATCAAAGAGTTTGTCAAACTCTCTGATCCAATTGTTAAGGTTGGTTAGGTCTTCCTTGCCAAGGTAAGTAGGTGTTAACTGGGGCTAACCTCTTAAATACCCCCACAAAATTGTGTGAAAATTTGGTATTTGGTAGCTCGGTACCATCCAATGTTCACTAAGGAAGCTTGGATAGTATTACTTTGTGTAGCCCACTTGCCTAAAACCCCTAAATATACTTTTCTAATCCAAAAATACAATGATGTACTCTACGATGACAATACCTATAATATGGAAAAACATTACCATGAAGGGATTTGGCTAGGCACCCTAAGAAACTTCACAACTAACCTCCACTATCTTGAAGTTGGGGGAAACCAAAGGGAAGTAGAAAGTATTGATATTTTTGTGCCAATGGAAGAAGAGAGTGACCACTCTAAGTTAGAAGGTTCAACTATGTGCACAGCAAAAAAAAAAAAAAAAAAAAAAAAAAACCATGTCACATAAATACCACGTTTCCTCCCTAAGAATTTACTTGCCTTCACCATCTACCATGAATGACGATGAAGAACCTAATTTCTACTACCCATAATTGTACAACCTCAACCTCCGACCAAGAGGAAGAGATGGACGAGTCTGATGAATGTTAGGATTAATTTCTACTAAGTTAGTTTAATCAAATAGCTTGTAACGAGTTTGATGTAATAATTGTTAGCTTTTTGACGATAGTGATAACTTTTGATGTAAACAATAGGTGAAATTTTTTTGCTAGAGATCTATGTAAAAGTTTAAACCTTTATGGATGAAATGCTATGTGTGAAACTTTCTTTCTATATTATGTTTGCAATCTTTGCATGGTTAAGTACTTAAGTAAACTTTGTGTTCCCATATTTAGTTCAAGTGCTTTTACACCCAAAGAGTAATAGGACTAGCGTCAAACTGCTCTTAAGAAGTTAACGAAAAGTTTGACCCAAGCTCTTAGTAACCAACCAAATGAGGTGGAAACTTTTTGTGGGGTATTTAAGAGGTTAGCCGCAGCTAAAGAGTTTGACAAACTCTCAAACTCTTTGATGCTATCAATTGCTCTGAAAACCTTAAGATTAGTCAACGAAAGGATGAATTGTTGAACAAGCCTAAATTTGGGTGGTAGACCGGAAAGAAGCACTAAGGGCTAAGTTCTATCCGGCGTACTTAAGGAAACAAAAGTGTATGGATAAACATGGGCATCGTGTCGTGCCGGCCATCGAGAGCCGTGCCTGGGTGGGGCTCGTGTCGAGCCGTGCCGTGCCGGCTTTGCGGCGGGCCGTGCCAAATTTTGGCACACCCCAACCCACGGCACGGCACGGCCCACGTGCCTGGCGGGCCGTACCGTGCCGGGAAGCGGGCCAACCTGTATTTTTTTTTAAAATATAAATATATATATATAAAAAAATTGATATATATTTTTTTTTTTGAACAACTTAAGTTTACATAAATAATGTTATTAATTTATGTTTATGTTAATGTTAATATTTTTTTTTTGAACAACTTTAATTTAATTAAGTTTATATAAATAAACTTATTTATTTATTAATTAATTAAGTTTATTTAATTAAATAAGTTTATATACATTAACTTAATTAAATAAGTTTATATAAATGAAGGTGGGCATGGGACGTGCCACGTGCCGATGACCGTGCCGCCCGCCATGCTCGTGTCGTGCCTGTGCCGGATTTCATTTTTTTGGCCGGAATCGTGCTGGCACGGCCCATGCCCACCTTTATGTATGGAGTTCACCAACCTTAGAATGAGGACCATGACCATTGGTGAATAGACCGAGTACTATAGCAAGTTCATTGAGTTGATGAAGTTCACACCCGAAGTAATACCCACCGAAGCTTTATAGGCTATGAAGTTTGAGCAAAGACTAGCTTTGAACCTTTAAGGGAAGTTAGGAGGTGCTACTTTTGAAACCTTAGATGAAGTGTATGAAGAGCAGCTCATCTATACGAGATTAGAGGAAGGGAAATTCAGAATTTGGGAAAAAAAAAAGGAAGAGTTTGAGTCTTTTCAAGGGGGTGAGAAGAAGCATAAGTCTAATGGAAATTTCAATAAAAGGAGGAAGAACAAGGGGAACTTTGGGAAAGGAAAGAATTTTCAACCATTCAATGCTAGGGGAAATGGGAATCATAGAATTGATGAGAATCAAAAGAGAACCTTTTTTAAAATAAATGTGAGAAGAACCACCCACATAAGAATTATGATATGACCTGTAGGTAATCTAGGTATTGTTAGAAGTTGGGGCATCGTGAGTACGGATGTTTTGAGAAGAGCCTAATATAAATGTTAGAAAAGGTGAAAGAGCCTAATATTCCAACCAAACCACCCTAACCCAATGGACCTACACCTAAGATTGGGACTAATAGCAACGCCGGCAGTAATCCCAAGGGCACACCCACCTGAGGCTGAGGGTAAGTGCTTAAGTTGGTCTGGCATTTTTTATTAGGCGCAGGTTAGGCGCACGAGCCACACCAAAAGCGCACGAGGCGCACCTGAAACAAATTTCAGCAAAAAAATTTTACAGTTCATATAGTGCGCCTCGCGCACCTAGGCGCTGCGTAACCCTTCATGCTTCAGTGCGCCTTAGAGCTTTTTATATATTGGGCTTAAGCTTCTCATGATGTGGTAATTGCCACTTTTCTTATATGCTCTCTTTTTGTGAAAGTTATGTTTGATTCAGGTGCATCCCATTCATTGTTTCTAAGACCATAGTAAAAAGTCATAAACCGGAGAGTACCGAATCACTCTCTTTGGACGTTTTTATTCCGTTAGGGGAGGAAGTAAGAAACTGTTCTAAATTGTTTAGAGTAGAGGTAATCATTAATAGCCCGGCCCGGTAGCCGATCCAACCCGCTCGAAAAAGTTTGCATGATCCACACTTTTAAGGTAGGCTTGCATGACTTTTAAGTACAAGCCCGACCTCGCCCGCTCATTTGATCACCTCTAGTTTTAAAGGGCACCTCTTTCAATTTGAAGGGTAGAATTTGATAAAGTTTAACTTGAAAGAATTGGATGTCATTTTTGGGAATGGATTGGTTAGGAAAATATAAGGCTTAGATCGATTGCTCGGCCCAAAAAGTTACTTTGTATAGTCCAACAAGGACTAAGGTGACGTATAAAAGGGAAGGCAAGAGTTCATGGTTAAGGATTATTTCCGCTTTGCAGCTTCACAAATGTGTCAAGAAGGGCTATCCGTTGCACATGTGTAGTTCAAATAGATGTGGTAACAACTTGCAAAATAAAAAGAAAGCAAAATTTTCACCTCTTCACGTTCTTGTTTGTTGAATGGACGAAGAACAAAGCTTGCAGGGTCCATCTTTCCAGGAGGCCTCCCAATACCTAAATTTACACAGATTATTATTGACATGAACAAAAAAAAGGATAAAACAAAAATAGATGTTTCATTCTTAATGTGTACCTATCCTTAAACGAGGAAAGTCACGATTTCCTTTGAAATGATCAATGATACTCCTCATCCTACAAGGCACAAGCACATTAAATCAATAGTCACACACAACCTTCCTCACATCATTGTTCATAAACTAATAACCTTTATGAGTCAATCCTCATGTTTCACCAACATAAAGCTAAAATTTTAGCATGCCAACGAGACTAATAAGCTTGACTAAATACAGTTTCAAAAGGTCATAAACTACTTGAGAGTTTTATCCGAGTCCCATAAATTACCAATTCATGTCGGTATATATTTTATATAATCCAAAAATTAAAAAAATTTTGGAAAAAGTGTTCACAAATAATACTTCATTCTTTTCAATTAGGTAAGTCCAAGTGACCAACTACGTAGAGTGGTGAGCTAAGTTTGATGTGGTTCCTAGCCCCTAAGAGTTTGGGTGAGTAACTTAAAGGCAAAAAACTGACTTAGCATGTAAAACATGTCTAAGTTTCGAATATCGTAGCATCACAAACACCCAACAACATACTTCCTCCGTTTCAAATTACTCTTTACACTTCTAAAATGGCAGACTCCTAGGCAATTTTTGGAGAAAAAAGAGATGGAGAGAAATAAAAAAGAGGGCCCACGTGAGAGGAGAGAGATGCACAGAGTTTTAAGCCCAAAGAAGAAGTGTAGCAAGTAATTTAAAACATCCTCAAATAGAAAGTGTAGCGAGTAATTCGAAACGGAGGAAGTATAACAAAGGAAGTGCTAGAAGGTAAATACCCATTGTGTCCTCCATGACCACCCTTGGGCAATAGCCTCAATCTTGCAAAAGGCAAATCCAAATCATCGTATATCTGCAAGATAGTCAATCATCTATTTAAATATGAGGCTCACGATTTTGAAATGCAACACAATAGATTGAGTATGTGAGTAGTATATTACCACTAATACTTGGTTCAATGGGATCTTATAATATGAAACCATAGGACCAACCTTCATAAAATATTTCAGAGTTTAGTTACCACCAAATGTAACATATAACAGAGTTGATAAGTTTTAACATAATGATAGATATTTCAAGATAAGCTACTTACAGACTCACCACTGACATTCATAAAAGTTTGTGGCTTGGAAAGGATAATTGGAGCTTTTCCAATGTAACCTGATAAAAACAACTAAATTAGTTCAATTAAAAAAGCAACACGAAAAGCCAAAGTTAAGAAGTCCAAGAAAATTTTGACATCAACAATTATTCCTTGTTTATGAGGGTCATTTCAAATATATCTGTAATCTGTTCCATTATGTGCCTTTAAAAATTTATGAATCATAATGTTGGTAAGTTGCAAATGTAAATGGGGACTAATATTTTGGGAGGGGGATGTAGGAGACTAGGAGGATTAAACTATATGAAAAGTCAAAAAGTAAGTAATAATAATTTTTCAAAATACTAAGTATATTTGCAATTCACATATAAATTACTATCGTAAATAATTTCCTTAAAAGCCCCTCTCTCCCTCACCACTCTTCGACAACCTTGGCTGCTAAACCTCTTCTTATGAGGTTTCTTACCACAATCCTCACAATTTGCATTTTGAAGTCCATTTATCATCATTTATTGAATGAGAACAAAGCTATTTTATATATACTATACTCTAACAGAACAAACAAAACCTATGTCTAGTGTGGATGATTAGTGGGCTGAATATGCAACCAAGCTCCAACTTTCACTTGCTTCAATTGAAAATTTTGCAACCAAGCTTTCACTTTGATCAGCTTCAATTGAGAAGCTCGATTCCTTGACACGGTGAGCAGGAGAGAATTTGTTTGTTGACAGAATAATGCTGCCAAGCATCAAAATTGGTTTCTCTGCCAATTGACTTGAATGGATAGGCAAACTAGATGAAAGTATACATATCAGTTTTTCGACCATAAATAGCATAACTAGTATGGGGGCAGAAAGAGTATGTTTTCTAGATCATTTAGTAGCGTCTATTATTAGGGAATAGGGATGTATACATTCATACTATTTTGCTTTAACATTAAGTAAATTTGTAACCCTTTCGCACATCATTGACAAATTCTCAGAATCCTGAGAAAAGGCAAGCTGTTTATAGATAGTTGATAGTTTGATACCAACTAAAGCTCATTCCCATTGCCATCCAAATTCAATGCTCTTCTGCTATGGCGCTATGATATCCTCTATGTTACTTGAGAATGTTTAAACTAAAACAGAGGGCAAGAGTACCTTTCCCAAACATAGCTTTAAAAGATACACTATTCATTGAAATTCCCTCTGCTTCTGCAATGGCGTCTACCATCTCGAATCCAACCTGTAGAATGATGGAAAGGAACACATAACACATTCACTGCCTCTGTAGATAGATTAAATCCAACTCAGCAAGACCAAAATCTTAGCACATTCTACAATTGATAATGATTGAATAGTAGGATAATTCATATGAAGCACAGTATCTTGCTAGCCATGCATATGTGTTGTAGGAAAAATCAAACTCCATTAAACTTGTATGATCATTCGAAATGGTAATGTTAAATTGCAGAGAAACATGCTTCTTCGCCACACTCAAGGTAAAACCAAAATGCTGGATGATATGAAAGGTTTCTCCCAACTACATTTCAATGCATGAAATGTTCCCTAACTCCACCATCCAAATTATTTTGAATTATATTGTCAACATAATATTCAATTTCTAAAAATTGACTCAAACTACAAAACATCGAAAATTTTTAATCACACATGTACCCAATTCTGCTTCAAGAGTATTAATTCTGATCAACAATAAAAGGAAAAAAAAGTAACACCCAAATTTTACACTCCAACAAACTCACTAAAACTGAAAATTTCTAATACAATATTGCATCAACTATTACAATAATCACCAAAAATAAAATCTTGCTCTTCAAAACACCCAGAATACAGCAAACACAAAAATTACAGAAATTACAGTATAATTAGAAGAGAAATTATACATTATGACGAGTGCCGTTGTACTTTTTGCCAGGATTTCCAAGGCCAACAACAAGCCACGGTTTAGGCTTAGGCTTAATAGAAAACGACGTCGCAACATCGTCAGGATTAGAATCAGCAGATAAACAAGCAAAATTGGTCATTCTCCAATTCAAAGTGGGAGATTTTAGGGTTTTGCGAAATGTTGAAGAGGACAAAAAACAACTGCAACTGCTACGAAAATAGCAGTAATTCAAAGCTGATGATGAAATTTGCATTGGAATTGTAGTAATGTTCATACTTTTTTGGGGAATTTAGGGTTTTATTGAAGATGAAATTCAATCTATTGAAACAAGATTTGAACCAATTACTGAAGTTGTTTAAAGAATGAAGGAGAAAAAGAAGGGAAAAAAAAAACCAAAAAAAAACATGTCGCCGTTGCCGGGGATCGAACCCGGGTCACCCGCGTGACAGGCGGGAATACTTACCACTATACTACAACGACTTATTGAACAACACGTGAGTTGTAATTTATTTATTTTGATAAAACTTGTTAAAGTTTAATAAAATCACGAATATTTAGGTGCTTGTGTAGTATACTGTTGCAAGTTACAACAGTTGCAAGTCCTAAGTTTAAGTTCGGCCCGGGCTAGCAAACATAATTGTAGGAAATATTCCAAACCCTCAAAACTATCAACCTTTTACGTCGAGGTTTAAGGCAACTTCAAGTTCAATGAAGAATGGTGTGTGTTTAGGAAAAAGTTTAAAAAATCAAGAGAGAAAGAAAGAATAAGCTTTAGCTTGAGAGAAAGAGAAGATGATTGTTGGTTGTTGGTGAATAAAAAAGAAGAAAAACTTTCTCTATTTATAGGAAAAATGATCGAAAAGATCATAAAAAAGTCAGAATTTGAATCGGAATAAAACTTCTTTCATCATGGCGCGATAAGAATACTGCGGCGCATTGGCTTCATTGTGGCACGATACAAAACAAATTTTTGTGGTTTTTGTTTTTATCATAACTTTTGATCCAGAAATTAGAATAAGATAAATAATATGTCGTTGAAAAGCTCTTGAAGTCTACTTTCCAACCCAATTAGAATCAGATTAAAATATTTTGTAGGATAAAAGAAATAGCCGAAATAGTGGGACGGTGTCAGTTTTGGATAGAGTTTGGTATTTCACTATTTCATTCATATCTTTTTCGTTTCAAATCGGAATTGCAATTATAATTTATCATTGGAAAGATAATTTCAAGTGCTATTCAACCGTCTAATATTTGGATAAAAAATATGAGGCACGAAATAGTATTTGAACTTCTTTGAATGTCTTTTAATTCGAATAGAATTAGGACTTTCAAAAAGAGAAGTTTTATTCAATTTCAAATTCTTGATCTTTATCTTTAGAAAAGGATATATTGGAACCCTCTAGAGACTTCTAGAAGCTTGTAATGAATTCTAATGGTTTTAGAAATATAATTAAGATTAATGGACCCTCCACATGATCATTGAGTCCGCATATAAGGCTCGGTTTGGGCCCAATTTAGTATTTTAGCCATAACTTCCAATTGGTCTTACATGCATCCTTGTGCAGCTAGGATACATACCGCAATTTCTTGGCTGCATTCTAATGCATCCAAGCTGGCTACAACAAGCAAAAACGCAGGCTTCTATTAATGAAACGCATCCCTGCTATTTCAGCTTCAACTTTTTATTACAGCTTCAACTTTGTAACAAAGTACATGCTTTGATTATCCTCCTCCTTTCTTCCTCAACATTTTTCTTTGAGTTCCTTTGTCGACATTATTTTTCCCGTGTGATTTTTCTTCGTTTATATAAACTTTTGAGTTAGTGATTCGTGTTTTGATGGGTATACTCCTTTCTTTCTAAATCTATGAGTTTCAGATTCAATCAATTGGCTTTATCAAAGAGGAAAGAAAAAAAAATGGAGGAGAGAGAAAGTTAAAGGTTAAAGAAAACAATGGAGGTTAGATTTTTACCAATTTGTAATTGTAATTTGTATGATTTCTTTGATCATGCATGATGATTTATTGTTTGATTATTTGAAATTATTATGAATTTGTGATGAATATCAATTAAATTGCTTAATTGTTAATGAATATTAATTAAATTGCTTAATTTGTAGTTATATTCTTTCTCCTCTCTCTCTCTCTCTCTCTCTCTCTCTCTCTTTTCTTTTGATTTTTTTTTCTTTTGATTTCTAATCATGTTACAAATTAATAATTATTTTCTCTATGATGAATCAAGATTAGATTTAAGGGGTGTATATTCAATTTTTTAGAGTTTAAATAATTACAATTGATCTTGAATATAATTTCTATTTTAAAAAAATGAACACGTAGGAATTTAAAAATGAACATCTATTACAAAATGAGCATTTAGTACACCGAAAATGAACATTTAATACATAAAAATTGAACATATTTCAACAATTTATTTTATCTTTATTTTTAATTAATAATTATATACAATGAATTTGAACCTTTATGAAAATCATGTTTATTTTTAATATCCTAAATGTTCATAACTTTTTGTTACATGTTCATTTTTTACGTGTCTATTTTTTAATACTAAATGTTCATTTCTTAAAGTGTTAATATATTTTTATGAAATGTTCATTTTTATTAGGTTGAAATTGAAATATAATACGTTGAAAGTTAAATTATCTAAACATTTTGTGTTGAAAATATGAACAATTTATTATGAATATATATGTTTCTTATTTATTACGAACATATCTGTTATTGGTTATGAACACATATGACATATAGAGTGATAATTATTTATAATTTTAACTATTGTATTGATGATTATATTAAGAACATTCTAAATAATTATTATGAACATATGTTGTGATGATTATGAAAATTATGATTATTTGTTGTATTTGTTATATTTTAGTGAGTACAGATTAATTGTATTTGTGGAAGACAAAGACTCTGAATTAGTGAAGAAACAAGTAAGAAGTGATGAAGAAGTATATGATATGTATAATTGTAGGGAATATTTCAAGCATTACCCCAAACTTGAGCCCCACTGTGATCATACACTTAAGCATGGTGGCGTCCAAAAGGAAGGAAGCTAGAGCAAAAGAGTCGCCAACAAGTTTTAGGAACTTGTAAACCGTTCACAGGGTGAAGGTTACACCCCTTAACGATCCATGATATCGTCAACTCCAATAGGTCTGGAACCATGACTGGTGTTCGGGGATGAGGGTACGAATCCAATCTAAAAGAGAAAGAACTCGCCCTATTAAATAGGCCTCTACTTTATTCTTCTCGTATTCATGTGCGCTTTCTGACTAACATGCAATCATTAGGTTAACCCTAAACCTGTTTATCTATGTTGGTTGAATTTAATGCACAAACAAAACTGTTATTGGCGATCACTTGAATTATAATCATATTATCCTAAACAAGATTATTAATTATCTTTTTAAGCGTGATTACAAGTACAAATTCCCTTTAAACATGCATAAAAGGTGTGATCAAGCAATAACAACAATATATATCAAGCAACATAATAATCACAATCATCATCAATAATAATATTCAATCTCAAAGCATAATAATGATAGCAAGACTCTAGGCATGATACTAACAATATTAATAACAAACCCTAACATGTCACTAAACATTAAAGATCAATTAGCCCTAACATGACACTAACATGATATTAAGAAAGAAATAGGAAGCATCATAATAATATCAGAAATATTAGTTAACCCTAAACATGATACTAAGAAGCAACAAAACATCATAACATGATACTAGGAATCAACAAAATAATCTAAGCATGATTTCTATATCAAAGGAGCAATAAAGCAATTAAATTACTTACTTGGATGCCTCGTACTTCTTTCTAATAACAAAATACACACGTTAGTAACTTCAAGGAAAATATAATAATCAAAACAATTAAATTAAATAATTGAAATAGGGATTTGGGACCAAACCCTCAGAAATATCAAACCTTTCACGTCTAGGGCGAAGACAACTTCGAACTTGGCTAGGTGTGTCTAGAACTAATGTATGAGGAATTGTGTTTGAGGGAAGGTTTAGAAAAAAAATAGAGAGAGATGGAAAGCTTCTAGCTTTTGAGAGAGAATTCTGGTTATTGAAAAACGGAGGTCCAGGGACCCTATTTATAAGAAAATAGTCCGAAGTTGATAGAAACGAATCAGAGTTTGAAAAGGAATAATCGCCAGCGACAGATCTTGTCGCCAGGCGACGAAATCGTTGCCAGGCAACAGGCTTCGTCGCCAGGCGACGAAACTGTCGTTTGGCGATGCAGAAGGTTTTCCACCCGTTTTCAACGCGAAATCTATTTTTCGATAAACCAAGTCGTAAAATCCGTACGAAAAGTAAAATCGTAATTTCATTTAAAACGCTTCTTTCATTCCAAATAAAACTCATAAAACATAATTATCAATCCTAATCCCTTTAGGATTCAAAAGAACCTCCTAGAAGATTCTACAAGACTATAATCAATCCTAATTGCATTAGGAATGATAATTCATAATAGGTCCTCCTCTAGATCATTGGGCCGCATATAAAAACCAAACCAGGCCTAGTTTAATATTTTGGCCATAACTTTCCTCATTATTCATCGGAATTGGGCTTATAATATATCGTTGGAAAGCTCTTTTCGAGCCCAATCCAACTATTCCATTATCGGACCCTTGTCATGTACCAAAATAAACTGGATTGGCTATTTTAATAAAATAGAGCAGGTTTTTGAAAACAGAAAGAAGAGATATTTTAATAAAAACATCCTTATCACTAGACTTTTCACACTTTCGCTTCATTCGATAATCAAATGACGTGAAAGGTATTCATCACTGGGTTTGGTTTTTGGGGAGACACAATTGGGTGTCTACAATAATGAATTTGCCTTTAAGTTGGAGAATTTCCGAAGTATATGATCCCAATTTTATGGTTGTATAATAAAGGTTCATTTCTAATATACTAAATGTTCATTTTTTTTTGACATGTTCACTTTTTATCACTGAATGTTCATTTTTTATTATTGAATATTCTTTTTTTTCTTTTTTTTTTTTTTTGTGTTCATTTTTCTAACTAAATGTTCATTTTTAAGGTCATGGTCTAGCAAATTTATGATTATATGATAATCATGTTCATTTTTAATAATGATCATGTCCTTATAACATGTTCACTTTTTAGTATTAAATGTTCATTTTTCTTACGTATTCATTTTTTGTTATTAAATGTTCATTTTTTTTTCATGTTCATATTTTTTAACTAAATGTTCATTTTATAGAGTGTGGTGTTGATTTGGGAGGATCGTGGACATGTTGTCTGGGTTATTTGATTTGGGCCGCGCGTTTTGAGCCTCCCCTTGTTGTAGTTATCTTAGCTGCACTAGGATGCAACTAAGACCTATACAATACCAGCCCAATAAAGAAGCATCCCACTTGCTAAACACACCCAAATGCCCGAAAATGAAAATGCGATCCAACCCAAACCTTCACTTTCCAAATGTGACCCACTCCAAATCCATATTTTGGTTTTCAATTTTTTTTTTCTTTTTAAAGAAAAACCATTTTACTTCTCATTAACTTTTCAAAAATAAAATTTTGCAATTAATTTCTCTGATTTTCTCTCTCCAAACTTCATACTCTCTCCTCTACATGATTTCACTTCACTAAAAACTGAAAAATCAATATTGGATATAAGAGAAGAAATACAAAATTAAAAGGATTGTCCTAAAAAAAGGTAAATTTTCTCTGATTTTTGTCCGAATTTATGTAAATTTTTATGAATATCACTGACTTTCGTTGTTAATTTTCGTTCGAATTTTTCGATACTGTGTTCGAATTTTTTGTTTCATAATCATATTAGGAAACCAATGCTTATTTTAATATTTTAAATGATTATGTTCACTTTCTAAAATGCATATGTTCATATTTTTTATGCCTATGTTCACTCTTTGAAAAGCTAATGTTCACATTTAAGGGAACCTATGAATATGTTCATATTTTGCATGATTATGTTCTTTTTCTGGAATTTATATATTCACATTTTTTTTGAATATGTACATATTTTTAATACTTATAATGCATATGTTTCATAATCATATTATTTTTTATTTCTTCAATTTTTATGTTCATAATTAAATGCCTTATATTCATAGTCTTATTTTATATGTTCATAGATAATTTCAAATATTCATGATGTAAATATGTGTTGTTCATGAAATATTCTCATTAAGTCTGTTTATGCATATGTTCTC
Source organism: Chenopodium album (assembly GCF_948465745.1). Classification (NCBI taxonomy): domain Eukaryota; kingdom Viridiplantae; phylum Streptophyta; class Magnoliopsida; order Caryophyllales; family Amaranthaceae; genus Chenopodium; species Chenopodium album. Next base: position 45,162,336 of record NC_137848.1, read on the forward strand.
TTTCTTAAATGCATATGTTTATATTTTTTTACGCATATGTTCACCTTTTAAATGCTTGTATTCACTTTAAGGAAACCAATGCTTACGTTCATATATTAAATTGTTATGTTCACTTTCTGAAAAGCTAATGTTCACATTTAAGGGAACCTATGCATATGTTCATATTTTGCATGATTATGTTTATTCATAAAAAAATGCAGCAAATCAGATAAAATTCAATTCATTAGAAATGACAAAATCATATAGAACCTAATTAATCGAAATTAATCACAAAGATACCACATAAGAAATCGAAATTCACACATAGATCAAATTAATTGAACATAACCAAAAACCAAATGAAAATTCATTCATATAAAATTAATCAAAAAAGTGAAAAAAGGAGGAAAATTAAAATAATAATAATAAAAAAAAACAGAGGAGAGGAAAGTGAAAAACAAAGGAGAAAAAACAGAGGAGAAGAAAGTGATAATGAAAATTTTGATTGAAATTCTGATGATTTTGGATCTAAAGTATTATAAGAAAGAAAAGAGAAGAGAGAGAATTTGGAAGAAGGAAACAAAAAATTTAAAAAAGGAAAGTAGTTATGCGCAAAAAACGATGAATTAAATTTGGAAGAATGTTAAGTGGGCTGCTTTGGGCTGCATTTAACTGCTGTTGCAGCCATTCTAGCTGCACAAGCGTGCAACTAAGTATATGCCCATAACTTCCTCGTATAGCTCGGATTTGGTCTTATAATATATCGTTGGAAAGCTCTTTTTTATAATCCCCATTTAAGTACACAATTATTGGACCTAGATTATAGACCAAAATAAACTGGTTTGGACGTTTTTATAAAAAGGACACGACATGAATGATTTTAAGGACATGAAATGAATTATTTTGGATTTAAGGGCACGAAATGAATGATTTTGGTCTAAAACATCAAAGGAAAGGTTTGAAAAGGGGACAATTCATGAGACTCGTCAACTCTTAACCTAACTCGATAATCAAAGACGTGAAAGGTACTCATCACTGGGTTTGGTTTTTGGGAAGACACAATTAGTTGTCTACAATAATACTATGCGAGACTTGAATTAATTTATTTTAAGGGAGCCTAACTCAATTTGTCTAAAATTATCTTCTTTTAATGTAAATGCATAAAATTCCGGTCTTTGTTAATGCAAAAAATAAAGGTGATATAATATATACGATAAATAGAAAATAAAAATGTTCTTAAAAGTGATATTTAACCTACCTTTGATTTAGGCTCAAATAGTTCAACCGTAGCATGCTAGATTTTAGAAGTGCATCCCAGCGCATAGCTCCTATATATTTACAAAACATGTAGGAGGGTAAAAATGTAAATTTGGCAAGTTTTTGGAAAAAGCTGACTCTACAGTGGTACATTATAATGTACTATTAAAGTATAAGTTGTCTGAATAGTACTTTTTGTGTACTATTATGCATGTAATGGTACTTTTTACCATCCTATAGGTTGAATATTTTTCCCCAAAATACTTACCACCTGTCACCTATTATACACGTAATGGTACATTTTTCATCCTCTATGTTTGCTAAACCAATAGGAGCGCTAAGGGTTAACCAGATTTTAGTAGGTCTAGACATAAGTGTATATATTTCTCAAAAGTCAAGCCCAACACAAAATGGCAACTGTTTTGGGTAGAATTGTAAACTTGACTATTGATCATCTTTATGCTTCTAAATTCTAAATTTCGCTTCGATTTTGCTTTAAGTGCCCTAATTTTACATTTTACAATGTTAGACCGCTTTAACAAAAATTGATACTTTTATACACTAGTTGTTGGAGCGCCCGCAACGCGGGCACCCCCCAATGTCGTTAAATTAAATGTGTGAAATTGAGTGTTCGTCGTTCGTATTAAGTGTAGTTTATGTTTTATTAAGTATTTTGGTTTTCTCTTTATGTTTTGGTCAGCATTGTTATTTAATATTCTTAATTAAGAATTGTGAAAATAATTAATTATTATGTTGACTATACGTTTGGTAACTTGTGTAATATTAGTGCAGTGAATTTTTATTACCTAATTCAAAATCCTTAGAAGATTTTCATGCATTATAATTAAGAGATTGTATATTTGTCTTTGACTTAGTTTAGTTATTGAAGCTCTAGTTATATTCCTTTTATTGCTTGTCTAATCTGCGAAGGTAAGTTTTCTTGATTTGTGATAGTTTTACATTTTATTGGTTAGGTTTTTGTGAGTTTAATTGAGTCAGGGTTTGAAATAGGGAATTGAATTTTATTGTGTAATATTTTAATTGGAATTGGAATAGGTTGTGATTTAATTTGATATTATTAAGAAATTTGGGGGTTTTTCGTCTGTTGCAACTGTGGAAATATGTTTTGCTTAATATAATTGGGAATTTAGAACTTATGAGTTTGTATGATTATTTTGTTAGATTTGGTTCTTAAATGTTTGGCGTCACCGTTCTTTCATAGAGTCTGAATAATTGCTGCATGATCAAAAATTTGGATGTACTGGTCAATGAGTTCCAAGAAGTATTTTATTAAAGTCCAGCATAGCGAAATTAACATATATTTATCTTGAGATTTTATCAATTGCTTATATAATGAATTAACTATGTAGTGTATTGTATTGTATATATGATTGTTGTTTTATTAGGATGGTGCGTGGACGTAAGCCCTTTGTACAAGGCTCTTCAGAGATGAAAGCGGACACTAATGCTTGGTTTAATGCTGTTTCAAGTAATTGGAGTGGGTAGTTTTTTAAATTTGTGTTTTCGGAATCTTATCATGCACAAGGGATTATTGTATGTTTCATTTTTCAAATTAGTTTGATTGTTCTTTTGAATTTGTGGTTTTTTTTTGTTGTTGTGCTAATATTTTTTGGTTTTTCAAATGCAGAATATTCCATTGCAGTTTGCAAAACAGCATTTCAGTTTGTTTCCAAAAACAACTGATGTTATTGTGCAACTTTATGATACTCAATTTAAAGCTCAATTGAAGATTAAGAGGAAGGATAATAAGATTGTTCAATGTTTTATTAAGAATGGAGTTGATAAGTTAATTGATTACTACGAAGGACAAGTTGATGAAGGTGCACTTCTCAAATATTGGCACCGGGGGGATATTATATTTTACGTGAAATTACAATTGAGTAGCGATGATTGATGTAATTTTGATGTTCGTATAATAAGGTGGAAGTTTATGAATTTTAATTTAGTATGTTGGGCTTTACTTAGTTTTTGTAGTTTTGTATGTATATTTGTGATTGAGATTAGATTTAAATATCTTTCAAATTAGGGGACAAAGCATAATAAGGTATGGGTTTGCATCTTTGTATTTTGTTAACAAAGCAATGGTGGTATTTATGGGTTCTATTTTGATACAATTTTGGATTGTGTAAATAAATATGGGCTAGCATGTGATATATAGATACAACGCATATTAGTCTAGCAGGAGTGAATATAAAGTGATCAAGATAGAAATTGCATAGGTTTATAATGTTTATGTAAACTATAAATTATGAATGTACGCACTCTTTCTTTCGATGGTATATGTGCGATAACCCAATAAACATGGATTAATGGTGGTTTATGGTACCAAGTTATCTGATCATGATGCATCTTGGCTGTAGTCCAGAATTTGGTTTTTGGTAATCTTTTGAAGTTTTTATATTAAGGTAAGGTTGTTGATCTGTTTTTGGAATATCTGAAGGAATTGTGTCTTCGATAAGTGCAATTACTAGATATATCAAGGATCACTATTATGGAGATAATAAGTTCATTCTATTGGGGCGTCATCCTCTGTTGCTAGACTATGAGAGATGATCTTTGGGCTAGTCAAATGGCCCAAAGCCCTTTAGAATGGATCCTATATTGGTCACACACAAGGGTATTGGGTTAAGCAAGTTAGAGGCCCATTAATGGGCCTCATGAGCAATCAATTAGTCATAAGCATGAGTGGGCTAAGTATAGTTTGAGTGGGATTAGGAAGTGGGCTTGGATTTGGACTTGGGCTATTATTTAGAGATATGATCTATAAATAATAGCCTTGCCTAGGGTTGTAGATACAAGTCACAATTGACAATACAGTGAATTGTGAATCAAGCAACCACCATCCAAAAGCCCTCATCCTCCCTCTCTCACACACACGCCTCTCTCCTCCCCCTCTCACCCACGGCCGGCCACCCCTAGTGGCCACGTGGTGTTGCGCGGTGGTTCTTGGCTAGTTGATCGTTCGTTCATCTCCGTAGAAGGTCGATAGAAGTGTTCTTTCGCGACTAACTAGCATTAGTGGAGGTCTTAATCTGTGCCCGTGGACCAAGTAGAGGAATCACGCTTGGGGTTCTTTATCTCCCTTTGTTCTTGCTCGATCGCACGTGGAATCACGCTTCAAAGGTACGATTATTTGTGCTTTATGTGTTATGCATTAGATCCTTGGATTAGGTACTATATGAATATGATTCATGTTATTTCCGCTGCGTAGTACCTATAAACTCCTACAGTGGTATCAGTTAGCCTATTGCATTTACGCATATTGCCAATAATTCTTTGATAATCCACAATTTTAATTCAATAAGGAGGGAGAATAATTTGATTATGGGTCAATTATTATATTAAATGTGATTTAACTTTTGGAGTAGATTAAATGTGATTTAATAATGCTCAAAATAGCCATGAAGAGATCCGATTTTGCCCTAGTTTATTCGATTTTTTTCGAACCCTAACCCTAATTTTTTCGAAAATTTCGAAACCCTAACTCTAAATTATGAATTTTGTGTTTTGGTTTTGATTTAATTCGTTTACTATGTGATTAATGATTTTAATCTATTTGATTTCATGACAAATTATGAATTTTTCATGATCAAATTATTTAATTTAAAAGTTAAATTAAATTGGAGATTAATTTCATCAAGAACCCTAATTTCAAAATTGAATATGATTTAATTTTGGGATTAATAGGACCACATAAAGTTTAATTGATTTTTACAAAATTTGTTTTGTTTTAATTAATTAAAATAAAAATTATAAAAAAAATAAAATAAAAGGGTTTTAGCAGCGGCAACCGCGGCTGGGTGGCGCAGCCACGGCGGCTGCCGCTGCAGGTGGTCCGGAGGGAGGGGTGGGATGGGGCAGCAGGTCGGGGCAGCGAAGTGCAACAACAACAACACCGTGCAGCAGTTGCGCGGCGCTGCTGCTACTGCTGTGCACCGCTGTAGTGCAGCGTACACCTCACGGTGTACGGCCACCGTGGTTGGCTTCGGCTGGCCACACCACGGTGGCTGGCGAATTTTCAAAAAAAAAATAAATTCTGTTTTGAAAAATTTATTTCAAGATAATTATGAATTATTTTGGGATAAAATCAGTTTTATTTTGGATAAGTTAAAATATTTTGAAAATATGATCTTTTATTTTAGGATAAAATCAAATATTCAAAAGTTGTTATATTTGATATTATCCATATTTAAGTTGTTAAATTGGTAATCATCCTAAATTAAAGTGGTTAATTTTGGATAAGATTTGTTAGGATATTCTGAGCATATTCCAAAAGGATAATAATTGATTTAAATAATGTGATTATCCCATAATTATTTTGGATATAATTGATTTAAAATATTGTGATTGGCTAGTAATTAGGATAGAATTTCCTAACATTGTTAGGATAATCTTTGAGGATAAATATGATTTATTTTTAAGATTAAAATAAGATTTGATTCTATCTCATACCTAAATTAAAATATATGATATTTTATAATTGGTTATGATTAATATATGATATTATCTAATTACAGTAATTAATTAAAATATGAGATATTTATAGCCATGTTTCCTTCATTATGATCATCAGATGTTGTAGTTTAGGAAAGCATGATGAGTGATTTATTATATGGCACTTTATAATATATGATATTGTTTATTGCTATATATAGACTAGTATGGCCCATAGATTCTAAAATACGATCTGCGCATCGTGATGTATTTTGTAATCTAAATACGGTCTGTGTACCGTTGAATATTTTTGTAATTTATTTTATTTTATTTAAGTAGTAGATAGAATAGAATAAATTTACAGGTTGCAGTTGATCCAAAAGCCAATGAAGTGAAGGCCCAATGGAGCAAGATGGATGAGATCCATGAAGATCCAAGTGGGAGCATTTTACTTTATTAGTTTTCTTAGGATTAGGGGCCATGCTATGTCTTATTTATGCATTCAGTATTTTATGCATGTTAGATTTTATTGATGTTTTGTGATGATGCGCTAGAGTTCACTATTTAATCACAACATAATAAATCTAGATCCCAGTAATATTGATGCAGCTTTTCCAATTAGAAACCCGATGAAAACCTTGATCGTTTGTGATGGGTCAGCACTCAGCAGAGCATCATAATATATTTTTGGGAAGTGGGGGTAGAACCGCATATCTACACTTTTAATTGGTTATTGTTGAGCAATTAGGTTTTGATGATTATAAACTAATGATGATTATCTATCTAACGTGTATGTTAAGTTGTGCATAGAAAGAGCAAGTTATGTTTGGAACAGGATACAAGGAACCTGAGCAATGACAAGTATATATATAAGGAACTTGAGCAATATAGGATAAGCAATAGAGGAACAAGAACAATGATAAGTGTTACGGTTGATAAGCATGATGATGGCTAAGGAACCATGAAGGTAACTATGTAAATAGGTGTTTACATATGTTAGCTTCACGAGGTAAGTATCCTATACATATATATGTCATGTATGTGTAGGAGTCTTTTAATTTAGTTTAGTTTTCTTTACTGTTTTTATAAATGAAAAAAACTAACCTTCTGAGTTACTTTGTTATCCTCAGAAGTTTGCTCAGTTTGTCATCATTAAAAAGGGGCAACTTGTTGACCCTTATGAGGTTTTGATGATGATGTTAAGAATTGAGCAAACTTCCATTTAATAAGGATTTTCTAGTGTTGTGATGTTTGCAGGTTCAGTAAGCGTTGAGGGCTGAAGTAGGAACTGAAACAGAGGAACTTTAGAAGATCCATGAGGATACAAGTAAAGTTAGAAGAAGAGTTCCAGAAATGGAACTTCCAGAAGTTTCTTAACAGGAACTTCAAAACGGGTTGTAACGACCTGGTTCTGGTGTAATGCTGGGGCAAACCCTAAGATCCAGAATATATCAAGACTACAGGATTCCAGAACAAGAGTTTCAGAGAAGCAACATGAAGACAGAGAAATAGAAGTATATTGCTCTAGGATTCATGTAAGTATGTTGGACATAAAAGTCGGTCTGGAACAAGTCTATATAGAACCTAGGTGAACTCCAAACAGTCAATGAAATTAGAGTAACTGACTTGTCAGGAACTCGGAGACTGTCAGAGTTCAGGAACCTAATAGGAACTTAAGTGTGCACGTTGTTAAAAGTCGGTTTTAATGATATATATATTTACCTTATACGTGCATATCTTTTAGGGATTTGGTTTTACTGAATAAAGATATTTATCTTCTAATAAATCCCTTTTGGAAAAAGATAAATTTTGTTTAAAAAGTATTTTTAAACTAAAAGATAAGATTGGAATAAAAGCTTATTTTATGCTAAGTTTATCTTATTATTATTGACAGATTTTATTCTTAACAAAAAGATATATTTTCGGAAAACTTGTTTTTAGAAAATATCTTTTAAACTTATCTTTTCAGAAAATCTATCTTTTTCAAGATGAAATGAATAATTCGAGTGTACTATAAATATGCTCATATGTATTCATTCAAAGTTGAGGCTGACGAAGTGTAGTGGTCGTGCTTAATGGTTTTAGCCTTCACCACGAAGCTAAGTCAGTTCTCCTGGTCAAAGTTCCTATCAGGTTTTGGTTACAGTATGTCCAGTGAGTTCCAGACAGGTCTCGAGTGTTCAACATATTAGTTTTATCTCTTTATTCATAGATATGTATTTAGGGATATTCAATGAGATCTTGTAATGGGAAAAAGGGTTTTTGAGTGTTTTGTATTTTGGGGTGAGATTGTGAATTCTCTTAAATTCACACAAGTGATGAGTTTGAAATCTCGTAAAATTCGAGTGGTAGTTAGTCACCCCGAGTGTGTCTTGGGTTGCAAGTGGGAAAAAGGAACCTGAGTGTGTCTTAGGTCGAGAAAGGAACCTGAGTGTGTCTTGGGTCGAAAAAGGTGCCTGAGTTTGTCTTAGGTCTGATAGGATAGGTTCTTATCAATTAGCAAGTGTCTTAAGAGGAACTTGCGAAGCAAAGGTCTGTGTAATAGGTTGTACTAGGAGAGTTGCCTATTATAGTGGAATTTGTTTATAAGTCCCAATAGGGCCGAGGTTTTACTTCCAGTTGGGCACTGGATGGTTTCCTCGTAAAACTTGCTGTGTGCTTTAAGTTCCTTTACGCTTTAATTGTTTATTTCCGCTTAAGTTCCGCGATTGGAACCTACTACCATTCACCCCCCCTCTTGTAGTAGTTCATCTAAACTAACAGTTATATTCAACAAGGTTACCTAAATCGTTTAGAACCTTGAAGCTAAGAGTAATAATTAAACATGCGATGGTTAATTATTCAACCAAGAATTACAAGAGTTGTAATCAGTAAAGAGTTTACTCACCTTGAAAATGTAATGGTTGATGCGGGGCTTCACTCTGGTTAATTATTGCACAAATAAAGGATCTTGGAATCATTTTATTCAATAGGGGTCAATTTAAAATTGAATAAAATGCTTTAAAGTTACCAATAAATTCTAAAATTACTTTTGGTACTTTAAATTTAATAAACATAATTGAATTTTGCGTTTACTTATTAGTAACATGTCGTTCTAATTTTATTATTATATATAATCTCCTCGATTGAAAATAAAGTTGAGAAACGTTCTCAAAAGAGTTTAAAAGATAATCCATAAACCTATATTCCAATTTTGCTAAGATTGTTCTAAAAGGCAAGTTTTAGAAATTCATGTCACATGTCTAAGGTTGGTTTTATTCAAAATGTTTGAGTAAAATACCAACACATCTTCATTTTGAAAAATGTTTCAAGGGACATAATGAGATGAGAGGTACAATCCCTCAAAAGACAAGTGCACAAATCCAATAAAATCTCTTATCTTCAATATGATTGAATATAAGAAAGTGATTGGAAATCTCTGTGATCAAAAGTTGATCAAATAACGGTATTCTTCATCTACTTATATAGAGTTTAATACTTGATTAAACTCAAATATAAATAATGATAGAATAGACTTAGCAAGATCATGAAAAATGCTTAAAGTAGTTGAGCAAGGTATCATTTTGAACCTAAGAGAAATGTTCTAAGTGGCTCAAATGGAAGGGTTTAGGAATATATGAGGATTGCATTAAGAAGTTATAGGCCAAGAATTGCAAACAAGTTGCTACTTCTCAAACCTAGAACTACTTACATGCTAAAAGTTGTTATGAACAACAAATGTTTCTAATTAAATGGATCTATTCCAATTGATTAGATACTACCTCATATAGTTGGAAGGTAAAAGAATGGAAATGTTCCAATTTAAGAATTATATTATAGAAATTGATTTGGCATATTGCTACTTCTTGGACATATGATGTCTTGTTTAGATCATTCATTGCACAATGTGATTGAACTAAAGGAAGAAGTTATTGCTAAAGGAGAAATAAATCTACAAGTTTAGAAGCAAATGTTGCTACTTCACAAGTAGAATCTATAAGTTTGGAAGCAAAAGTTGCAAATTTACAAGTAGAACCAGTATTTCACCACTAATAATTGGCTAGAATTAAATAAATGTTATTCATTCTTGCCATTATCAAAACACCATTCAATGTTAGTAATGACTAAGCATCGAAGATTCAAAACGTGGAATAAATGTTATTCTATGCTTCTTTGAGTCATAATGTGTTTTGAATTGCTAAATAGGTTTAAAGTTCTATATGATAGAAATAGTTAAACCATTTCTATATATATAAGTTGTCTCTAATATGTCAATTAATTCGAATGAAAATGAAAGTTGCATGCGGAAGATCCAAAGGGATGGACTTTCAATATCATTGGATTATGAATCCATTGATATATGTAATTATCATTCTAATTTGAAATTATGACTAAGTCACCATTTAGAGAAATGATGATGCGAACTCAAGGTCGAATACATATCGATGTAAGAAAACCAAAGGTTCAAAGACTAGAGATGGACAATGAAACTTCATTTGTGATACGATCACTACTTGTGCTTGGTTGAAGCATAAGAATGAAAATTTTGAAATGTTCAAAATGTTCAGTATGAAATTCAGTATCAACTTGACAAGATAATGATTACACTACAATATGATTGTAATTGTGAAAATTTTAAGTCGAGACATGTATTGGCAACACATTCAAAGTATTGCGATATGATCGTAATAATGAGAATTTAAGCCAAGACATTGATAAACATCCAAGAGTTGTGAAAACGTTTTACAACAAATTCCAAAAGCAAACCTTGTGAAGTGTTTATGAAGGAAGCTATCAATCTATATGAGATATATTTTGATAATGGATGTAAATTACCTATCTTCCAACCATTGTTCAAGGGATATACTTTTAAGATAAACTCAAAACTAAACAAAAACTACATACGTCAAATCAAAAGTAGCAAAGACTTCATATGTGATATGGATGAGAAAAGTTCTTATAAAGTCTTTCTACAAAATAAGGAATAAAAGTTGTATTAAAACGTTTAATGCACGTTCTATTCCTATATAGAGCACGGGGTACTACTACACAACCATACTTAGCACAAAATGTTTGTTGCTCAAGTAGGTGCCCTTATGGAAATTGTTCCAAAAGGTCAAGTGGGAGTAGTATAAATCTCAAAAGAGTTTGAGAAAAGCAACAAACAAACATGGTTCAAAACCTTGATTGGTTCACCCTATGCTAAATATGCCTCCTCAAAAGGCAAGTGGGAGTATAAGAATTTCGAAAGGTTCGAGAGCCTTGAAAGAGTTCAAGAAACGTGATTTCGAAAATCTCGAAGAAATTTGAGAAGTTATCGAATAAAAGCAACAATATGAGCATGATTCACCTCATGTTACAAATGACAACGCGTGGTCTCATTATGTGTAATGGGATTAATAACCATGTGTCGAAGGTAGTACATTCCAAGTGCACATCCTCTATTGTCGTTTCTCATTGAAAACTAAACAAAGTTGTTGTATGAGTTTCAATTGTTGCATCAAACCCACAATGATGACTAGCATATGTAAAACTTAGCCAAAGAAATATGATTTCATAATGACTAAGAGTTCTAAAATATTTATTTTGGAACATGATGAATATGCAAGTAATAAAGATGATTTGACAAGTTATGACTCCAAGTGGTTTTAAAACCATGAAATCTGAAATAGATTCTAAGTCTGTAAGCAAGTGTATGACACTTGAATAATTTGCCTAAATTGGGTGAAACCCATTGTAAGCAAAGCAGACAAGAAAGAAAAATGTTTTCTAACTAAAGCAAAGACTCGTTAAGGATTCAACAAATTCTTAGTATGACTAGGACTACGATGAAACCTTTACATTAGTCATGTTGCAAAGATCTATTGAAGATATTTAGTGATTTCTACCTTACAAGATTTGGTAGATGGATTTCAAAACACTTTCTTGAAATTGTTCATGAAATAAGATTTGTATATGATGCAATCAAAAGTTTGGAGATCCAATAATCCTAGGGATGCATAGAAGATCCATAATGGATTGTAGTTAGCATCAGGGAGTTAATGTTCTTAATTTTGTGAGTTAATCAAATCGTTTGATGTTCTCGTAAAATGAAGAAAAGGTCTTGTGTGTACAAGATGTTTAGTGGGAGCTATGAAGTCTTCTTGGTCTAGTACAAAGAGCGATTAATTGTTGCTTGAATAGTCAAGTAATGGTTAATGAATTTTGTATGAAAACCTTGGAGAAGAAGATGAGCACATTTGGGATTCAAGATCTATATAGATAGGTCTCGAAGGATGTTTGAGTTTTGGTTAAGAAGCTTATATTGATAAGATTCTTATAAGGTTCAACATTATATTGAAAAGAGTTTCAATCTCATGTGACATGGCACGTTGCTTAATGATTCAATACCTTGAGAAAGGTTGATGAAATTAAGACTTTGAGTGATGATCCTTATGCAATTCGCAAAGGATGCATCATGCACATGCCATGGACTATATACTCGTTTATTTGATTCACATGTTTTAAAGAACAAGTGATGATAGTTTTCAATCGAAATCCAATAATGTGACGTTGGAATACAAATTAGAAATTCCTAAGTTCTTTGCGAAAGGGCGAAGGAAAATTCTTAGTGTATGGAGATGAAAATGATTATAAGATTTAGAAATTGCAAAGTTCATGTTTATGAGAATGTCTCATGAACTCTACTTACTAAACCCCTTCCACGACCAAGGTATGAGAGTCATACTAAGGTTTTTGGATTGAAGCAAGTTATGTAATTTTAGTTGTGTATGTTTTGAGAAAGCATATTACAAAAGTAAATACATTAGCTTGCAGAATTATGTTTATCAATTGAAACAAAGTTTCAATCTTATTTAATCGTGGTTTCAAGATTAAATAAAATGTCCAAAAATAATTATGGATTGATGGGCTCATCAGGTTATCTATTAGATAGAGACCTGGTGTATGAAACCCCACAGGTGAACAAAATCCACATATTATTTAAGTTCCTAGTTCGAAATCATTAAAGTGGACATAAATTATTTCAATGAATGGACTAGCATGTAAGATTGATTGGATAGCTCGGTTTCATGGGCTATAGGAGCATAGTGATAAGGCTCGGTCAATCACATGGATATGCATGAATGATGCAGGATCGAACTATAGACCTACTTTGAAGTTCAAGTATAGAACTTCCGGATATATTAGTGGATTCCTTTGACATGAGTGGAACATTGGTTTCATTCAATGGATGATATAACTGTGGTACATTCAAACGTCTTCCCGTAACTGGAGATTATAAAGGGTGTTTCCCGGTTATTTCAGAAGTTGAGTGGGAGCTTTGGTTGCCATAAGATTGGATTGAGTCTACCTATTTAATTAGGAATGTGTCTTGGCCTCTTGAAGAGGGAGAATTCAGAAAATGCATGGCCGTGCTCAAATGGATTACATAGTAATCATTTGTTTTGTAATTCTAACTCAGATTTCAAGAAAAGATTTGTAGATTAATATGATCACGACATAAGATGCAATCATATTATCAAATCGACACACATTGACTTAAGGAATTTGAATATTGCGCACTTGTCTCAGACAAGTGGGAGATTGAAGGAATTGTGTCTTCGATAAGTGCAATTACTAGATATATCAAGGATCACTATTATGGAGATAATAAGTTCATTCTATTGGGGCGTCATCCTCTGTTGCTAGACTATGAGAGATGATCTTTGGGCTAGTCAAATGGCCCAAAGCCCTTTAGAATGGATCCTATATTGGTCACACACAAGGGTATTGGGTTAAGCAAGTTAGAGGCCCATTAATGGGCCTCATGAGCAATCAATTAGTCATAAGCATGAGTGGGCTAAGTATAGTTTGAGTGGGATTAGGAAGTGGGCTTGGATTTGGACTTGGGCTATTATTTAGAGATATGATCTATAAATAATAGCCTTGCCTAGGGTTGTAGATACAAGTCACAATTGACAATACAGTGAATTGTGAATCAAGCAACCACCATCCAAAAGCCCTCATCCTCCCTCTCTCACACGCACGCCTCTCTCCTCCCCCTCTCACCCACGGCCGGCCACCCCTAGTGGCCACATGGTGTTGCGCGGTGGTTCTTGGCTAGTTGATCGTTCGTTCATCTCCGTAGAAGGTCGATAGAAGTGTTCTTTCGCGACTAACTAGCATTAGTGGAGGTCTTAATCTGTGCCCGTGGACCAAGTAGAGGAATCACGCTTGGGGTTCTTTATCTCCCTTTGTTCTTGCTCGATCGCACGTGGAATCACGCTTCAAAGGTACGATTATTTGTGCTTTATGTGTTATGCATTAGATCCTTGGATTAGGTACTATATGAATATGATTCATGTTATTTCCGCTGCGTAGTACCTATAAACTCCTACAATATCAAGTATAAGTGATAAAGCTGGCTAGGTTGTAATTATTGTGAATTTGATTTTATTTTATGAAGGATGGCTGACTTTGATTATATAATTTACAATTATGTCATTTTGGGAAGGGATATTTTTATCAATATTTGTTAGAAAAATGGCTTGTGTTGGTTGTTAGTTATCTATTGATGGATTTATAGTGCTATAATTATATTACGGCTTAACTATGGTTAAAATTTATTTGCTGGTTAGAGTGCGATATAACATTTATTCTGTTTTTCTTTATTGTATGCCTTATATTGTTGCTAGATAGTGTTACTTGTACCACCATTTTTTTCATTTTTTTGGGTTGTTCCTTTTATGGTATGTGAAAGAGATCAGCCTTTTATTTCTGAGTTGCTTGAATGATTGTTTTTATTTTAAAGAAAGCTTAAACACTTGATTTAGGGATGTGATATTTGTAAATAAATACATGTAGAAAGAGATAACGTTGTACAAAAGATTGCTTGTGGTTGCAAATAATGTGCAATCACCTTTGCCTAGCAATGATTACATGGTTCTAATTAATTATAAAACCATAATTTTCCTACATATAATGTAGCTGCATTTAAATTATATAATGCGAAATTTTCTAGTTGAAGAGGCTTGATTATGCTGAGTAACAAAAGTTGGGAATTTATTTATATAAACTGTTGCTCCATATGAATGACAGTAGCAGGACTTGGGAATTGTTTAGGAAGAAAACATGTGAAGAGCATTTTTTAAATTCTGGTTGACAGTTATCGAAGGGACTTACTTTTGCGAAGCAGAAGTACCTGGTTTGCCATAAGGATTGGGACTTCTCCTTCGTTTGAGCTTCGGAGAAAGCCTGGTCTTGTTGGGTTGCTTATTACAATAGATTCTTTGTTGTGCATTGGCATGAGTAATTGTGGAAGGTGTGCATTTGCTTCCATGCTCTGTGTTGTTTATCATTGATAGGAATGATAAGTAATTATCTTGTAGCTGTGCACAATCTATATCTAGGTTAGGTGCATCTCCATGTTTCACATCCATGATCTCCAAATTGTATAAGGCTGCCAAATAAAAGACTGTTTTCTTAGCCACTTGTTGCGTAGCTGCTGAAGCTTCTGACTGTGCATTACTGAAAATACATTCCATGTCCTGACATTTGTCACCATAGAAAACTGATATCCAACTCATGTATCCATGTGCTTCTACCTAGACTGTTTCCA
Organism: Chenopodium album; assembly: GCF_948465745.1. Taxonomy (NCBI): domain Eukaryota; kingdom Viridiplantae; phylum Streptophyta; class Magnoliopsida; order Caryophyllales; family Amaranthaceae; genus Chenopodium; species Chenopodium album. The sequence continues at coordinate 45,177,604 of NC_137848.1, forward strand.
CTGGAGTAATGTAAGCAGAGGTATTGGCCACAACAATATCTAAAAAATGCACCCAATCTATAGACAAATGATAGAGACCTGGTGATGGTTTTCGACCTAAATTGCTTCAAAATTTTGGGGTTAGTGCAGTTTTGGTTTCACGAATGAGTTCTGAGCACTTGTGTCTGATTAATTTCCCACATAATTCATACTTTTTAATCTTGTCTGATGTGTAGTCAGCAATGTTGAGCTTGAAACGGGTTTTCAGTTTGTGGATGGCTTTTCGAGCTGCTCTTTCCTGTGAGTGTTCTACTGCGACAGCTTCTCCTCCAAAGAACACAAATCTTCCTCTGCCATTTCTTATGTGAACTGTCACATAGGCATTGTTTCTCGACTTGGGTATTGTGGAATATATTGGTTTTGGAAAATGTAGGTAGTCAGTCACTTGTTCTAGTAGTGGCTGGAATGGAATATACACCTTGGTAGGTTGTACAGTCATATTCTGTTTTGAGAAGTATAAGTGTTAGTCACATTTTATGTAAAACAGTATAGAAAAGGATTATTCAATTAAAGAGAGATGAAGTACTAATGCAAATAAATGTGATATAAAGCTAGAAACATAATGTTATTGTATGATTTCCATAGCTGTAATGACATTGCATGGAATTAGCAGTGATGGTAAGATCTTAAATATATGAGCCATAATGTTCAGAGTTCAACTTGTAGCAGGTTTAATCTGTTTATGCAAAATGATAGTTAATCAGAGATTGACAATTATTAATGATGTAAGGAATTTAAATAGTTGGTTTAGGTGGAAAAGTTTATTTTTATGAGATTATGTAATCATCACTGATGATGATCAAGGGAGTAAGAAAATGTTTAATTGGTTGAGTCATTTTCAGATTGTGGAATGAATATGATTGCTGAGTAATTTGTTCAGGTTTACATTTAGATTATGTCATGAATTTGTGGTGAGCTATTTGGTATTTAGATAACAAAGAATAGGGATTGAAAAAGTATGGAAAACAACAAAATTTATTATGCAATGTAGGATATATGAACTGCAACATGGTTAAATTGGTTTAGAAATACCTTCACCAATGGTTTATTATTGGCGAAGGCCCGGGTGTAGTAGAAAGATCTGCAAGAGCAAGATTTGAAATTCAAGAGTCAGATTACAGTATGTCTGGAATGATTTTGGAATTTCATTGTTGAAATTTATTGTTCAGGATTGAAATGTTATGAGTTGTTATTAGTTATTAATTTTAGTTTCTGATCCTGTAATCAGTTGCAAAAAATAAGTGAAACAATTAACAGTTGTATAATGAATTAGATTATCATTATTGCCGAACTAAGAAACAGGGTTTATAAGAGAATATGATAGTCAGTAGCTACAAATTTATAACAAAGAATATTTATCTGAAACAACTTTCTAATACATTAACTAAGTTCCTAGAATATATAACAATGATGCCTTGTTATATACTGTGTAACAACATTACATTTATTAAATGACTCTAATGTAGATAACTAACTATTCAAATCTAATTTGCTTTGCAGTAGTAGGTGCAGAGCTTGAGCCAATATCAGGTGTGCATGGCGATCTTAATGGCTTTGTAGGCACAATATTAGTTGGAGTACTTGGAATATTAACTCCTATAGCAACAGGCTGATGAACCTGTGGCTGAGATATTGAAGTCTCAGTCACTAAAAAAGGCATCGGGATAGTAGTGTCTTTTTTCTTATTCTTCCGTTCTTCTAAAGCTAAGCAGCTCTCCCTTTCTAAAGAACACAAAACACCTTTTAAGGTTGCTGCTCCATAATTTGCATCTACTATATCTAAATTATAGTGGCGCATGATATAGTAAATAACCTTTTTTGCAACCTTTTGCTTAGACTCATCACTATTAGAACACATTCCACTAAAGAAACATTCCATTCCACTTTTTGCACGAGGGCATGTCACTGTTAGCCATGATATATAGCCTTCTCCAACAGAATGCATTGTCTCTAAGCTTGTTACCAAAACTTCGGTCTCTCTAATTATCTTGGGTAAAAAACCTACATAATCAAGGTTAACATGTACAATTGTACCACTAATTTTTTATCTGAAGCATTTTCTCTTGGCACCTGTCTCCATAGACTTTCTCTTAAGAGAATACAATCTCTGACAGTAATCATACTTATGCATCTTATCGAAAGTAAATCACAAACACACACATCATATTTTCAGATTAGAAAACTTATTGCCCTTTGAGCTGCAATTTCTTGGGAGTCATCTATGGATGCAACCTCTCCATTATTAAACCAAAAAATACCACGTTCGCTTTCAGTTCTAACATAAACGCATGAGTTACACTTAATTGGATCAACAATAGAGTATGTTGGTCTAGGAAAATCTAGGCAATCTGTGATTTGAGTCAACAGTGGTCGAAATGGAATACAAATTTTTTTAGAATATGTAACTACCATGGCCTGAAATATGCAAATATTTTAATTTCAGAAATAAAATTCCGAAGGAAACAATTCATTACTATTTACTATGCATAAAATAAGGCATGGCATGATTTGCTATAGTTTATTTCAGTTAAATTTACTTATCATAGTTATTATATTTATTTGTCACGGTCACAATATTTACTTGTTAAATCTTTATCAGGTAATGTTCAAGCTACATTAAATTATATGTGTTGTAGGGATAACATGTTGTTGGGAATGTAAATTTGAACAATGCAAGTTGATGATTTACCATAAATTGGAAAAAAATTTATGCTCAATATTGAACTGCCTACAATGCTGTGAATTCCAATACACATTACAGTAAACCTTGTATAATAAGGTATCTAAGAACCAGCTAGTTTGTTCAGAGTATATAAATGCATTAAATATGCTGTTCAGGATTTTTATAGTTTAGAATAAATTTAACTTACCAACTGTGGGATACAAATGAACTACAACAAATTGAATAGAAAACCAAGCTCTGTTGTACTCCTAATTAGATTGAATCACCTGTTACCTGCGAGTAATAGTTCTAATTTTGAGGAAAAGAAATTAAGCCATATCTAAATATTATTACAAGGGGTAAAGAAAGTTAGAAAATTTACCTTGAGGAAGAAGAGGGCATTGTTAAGTAAAGCATTTATCTAAAATGAAGTTGAATATTTGTACGTTGTATTTGTAGGCTCAGAAAATGAAGTTTTATTTCTATTTATAATAAATGTGATAATAGAGGCAAAAGTTAAATAAGAGCTGTGCAAGTACAAGTGTCCTGTTTGTAAGTTTGTGAACAGTATTGTACAAAAAATTGAAGATACAGATGCTGTCTTTTTCTTATTTTTTGCGTGAATGAGTAAAATACCACTGGGAATGCAATCTATATAGCAACTCTATATTTGATTTTACAAGCCTAGTTTCGAGTTTAGAATGTGGTTATATATGCTGGATAGATAAAAGTGGAGGAATGACTATGACAAGTAAATATTTATTTATTTTAAATGTTTAATCTGAAAAGTATAAATTATTGGTATTGTGCCATGCTTGTACAAATGTACTATTTTGCCAAGTACAAAAAAAAAAAAAAAAAAAAAAATCTTATGGAGCCATTCCTCTTAACTTGTGAATTTGGATAAAATATATTTTAAGTACCACATTGAAATGTTAAAATCTAATATTAATTGATAACCTATAAACCCATAAGGCTATTATCCAAATTCTATTTTTTTGGCAAAATGGGAAAACCAATGGTAATGGAAAATGTGGAATGATGTGATTGATTGTGTTAGGTTTGAATTGTAGACTGTTTTCTATTGTATAATTGTCCTTTTTATATGTGGTTACAAGCTTTGTGTTTTCTTGTATCCTCTTCTTTATTTTCTCTTCTTCACATTGGATTTAGAAGCTTGTTTTTGTGTTTTTCGGTGCCTCGGGTGTCTTGTTAAATTTGAGTTATGCCTTTTGCGGTAAAAGCTAAAGAATTAGAAGGTCGTATTGCATCTCTTAATGCTGAGTTGGCTGATATTAAGAGACGGGAAGTGGCTAAGCAAAACAAATTATCTGAAATCAGGGCTGCATATGCTGCTAAGTGGGAAGAAGTAATGGCATTGTATAGTGAGCTTGGGTAACTGAGGGAAAAACGACTTAAGTTCCTTTACAGTGAAATTGATGAGATATTGAATGATGACTTGCCAAACTTTGATGTTATTTTACCAGTAGATGGAAATGTGGAGCTTCTTGGAAAGAGAATGGAAGAGAATAGAAATGACTCTATGGTTGGTGACAAAGCTATTGTTGGAGCTGCAAGTGATCTGGGTATGAGAGAGGAAGGTGGAATTGATATGATTATTAGCTCAGATCATGAAGACGTTTAATCTCTACCAATGGATACATCAAGGGAACTTCTGAATGATTTTTCACAGGCTAATGTGTCTGCTGACGACAAACAAAAGGAATTTGTTACCTGTCAGCTTGCAGAAGGCCATAAAACTTTGGAGCAGAATAATATAAATGAAGATGTGCTGCTTAATGAAGAAGAGGGGAAGCATGTTGGTGAAGAAGAATATGTGGGAGAACCCGAGGAAGGTGGTTTTTATTCAAAGGACACTGTTGAATCTGCATGTCTCTGTGAGTCCCTTGAAGTGAAAATGAATGACTCTAATGTTTATGGTTATAAGTCAGATTAAAAAGGTGTAATGAAGACTTTACTATTTGTGCTTAGGTGGTGTATGCTATTTCATTTTGTTTATGGAAGATACTGTTTTATAGTATGGTAATAGAATTGGCATTGAACGAGCATGCAATGTAAGTTTTTTTGGTCAGGAAAAAGTATGGTTGTAGATGCTGAATATTGTATGAACAAGTACCTAAATTAAGTAATAGTCGTAGTTCTTGTTGTTTAGCATCCGTGTTTAGATCTTCAGGACTTGTATTTCCATTATGGGGTTAATTTTTTATTATTGGATCCTTTAAATAGCTTTCACATATTGTTGCATTGTCTGTTTAGCTGAACCTTGCTTCATAGCTGTGTGATTAGTCTTCAAGGCTTCTATGTTGTTTTCAAGTCTTGTGTACTTATCATATTCCACAGTATCAAAGTTAACATGTTACCAATAACACTGCGTTTAATATAAGTGTTTAAAACTGGAATTGGTTTCAGCCACTCTTTATCTTGGGGCATTCATTTCGGTATCGTAAGCTGATGGCACATCTTCTATAACCGCTGTTAATTCCAAGGATATAGTGATCAACACAACACTCATACTTTCTTTATGTGGATCTACATTCTATCATTAGAGATATTGGGTCTAAATTATAGTTGCTTTAAAACAAATTTCTAAACTAATCCACTTATAGAATTAGAATTTACAGCGAAGAAGGAAATAGTAAATTCATTAATAGTGAATGTAAGCAAAGAAGGAAATAGTAAAATTGACAATTTACAACTCAGTTACTGCTTGTCATGCTTTATTCTAATGTTGGGTCTATTAATATCTATAGTATATTCATCAAAATGCAATTTATATTGATGTATTGATATGATATGGCATATTGACAGTGGACAACAAGCGGCTTTATGCACGCCTAGTTTTAAAGACAATCTAAAAGCACAGTATTTGTATTTATTTTATAATAAAAGTGGTGTCTTTATTGCAAGTAAAATATATATAGGATCATACATTCTCTTATATTGTTAGAAGGGTAAAAGTATATTTGTAGTTGGTGCAGGATGAGTACTAATCCTCCAAGCTATATCATTCAATACAAAAATTACCACAGATAAGCTCTGGTAATTTAATAAGTTGTTAAGATCTAAGCAACTATATTCAGTTTAAGTTGTATATGTTGATAACGATGAACTTCTTTTCTTGTGTATGTGATTTATCTGATGGTTCTTCACTTTTTGTTTTTTTTGGTGGTACGCAGCCTCTTCCAAATCATTGGAAATCTTTTTTATCCAAGTTTGCTGCTCCAGTAAGAATTTAGTGTAGTCCTGGTGGTCCAAAATGGAATGTCGAATTACTTGGTGCTAATTTCAGTGAGACTTACGGTGTGTTCATGTATAATGGATGGCAGAATTTTGTTGCAGATAATCAGCTCGAGGAAGGTAATATATTGAGCATAAAGTATGTTGGTTTTGGAACTTTCCATGTCCAAGTGTTGGCTATTGGAGACGAGAATGTTGATGGTTGAAGAATTAGTTAGATAAAATAGTTTCGATGTTTCCCTTGAGAGCAGTTGTAATTTGCAGCAGTGCCTTTTGGTTACTTTTTTGTAGCATGATGAACAAGGTAAATAAAGTGCAAGTGTTATGAATGTTTTAGAATATATGATGATATAACTTGCCATGTAACTGGCCATGATCTAATATTGATATGCAAAATTGCCGAAAATAAACATCATTAGTAAGTACAAGGAATGAAATGTTCAGCTTCATGGGATTTTCATAGTTGGCAGTTAGCTACTTATTTATGGAATTAAGTATGTATAATTGAACTTACTTGAATTTAATCATTTCCACTTTTAAATAACATACAATGGAAGTTTCAGAGATACAATAGCAGCTAAGTTGGTGTTTTTTAGGAACATATCATATTTTGAATGTTCCTTTAAAACTCCACAAAATATTTAGCTAAAGTTTAATACACTGGTATTTCTCAGAAATACCCAAAAGCAAATATGTAATAGTACATTCATAACAGTTATTTATCAAAAACTTGCTAGCATTGGGTGGTGTTCATAAGATCAGCTTTCAATAGTCACTAAAGCTAGTGCGAGTATTGTACTTAAAGTAACCAAAAGGCACCGTGACGAATAACCTGACACTTTAAGATGCATCATTAGCAGTTGGAGAGGAGTCATCTTTGGGAGTTTCATTTTCAAGGACACTGGGAACATCATTGTTTTCTTCTGCACTAAACTCCACCTGTTCAACATCACAAGCAGATGTTTCTATTGCTATTGTTTGAAATATTGGGTTGCTAGTCACACAGGTTTTGCTAGTAAACAAAGCTGTTCGAAGTTTCTTCCTTGGTGGAGTTATTAGAGTTGGAAGCTCTGATAGCACATTTTCGACAACGTAGAACACAACAAGTTCTTCATCGTCTGAGTGCTTTTTTCCTTGTGAACATTGTAGCAGATCCATTAGTTCCTCATCCATCTTGTTGAGGGCTTCATGATCTGTACAGCTTGGTGATACATCTTTCAACTCTAAACCTTTGAGTTGCCACTGTAACAAATTGAATCGGGATAGAGCTACAGTTGGTCCAACCTTGATCATAACCATTTTCGTTTGCAATAGTGACTGCATGCGATGCAGAAGTCTCAGATTTCCCTATAAAATTATCTGAAAGGATATTAGTATTATATAATGGACATACATACATGGATGGGGATGGTTAATTGTTCAACTTTCTGCTTGTTGATTTGCACAAGCTAAAAGTCATGTGCGCTTTTTGAAGTTTTAGATTTTTGTTTGTTTTACATTGCCATACTCAGGATTTGTATATTCTTGTATGTTGTTGCTTTGTTAATTGCATGATATGCATGTCTGAAAGTGATATACTCAGTTTGTGGTTATAACTATTTTCGGATTTTAATTTGCTTATTGTGCATTTCACTTTTGTGCTTGTTGTGGCTGTGTAGTGGATAGATTGAGCTATTTATAGTGAATGTGTGTTATTTAATTCCAATCTTAAGGTATATATGTAGAGTTCTAATTAGTTAACATTAAGATAGCCTTAAATGCTCCGTTTCTTACAACATGGAGCCTACATTACCTGTAAAACAAACAATATGCATGATAAATCTATGGTTGGATCTGTTTTTGTTGTTGTTGTGAGATATGCTTTATCTAATGCAAAAACATATAACTCACTCACATCGTTTTTAATACTGCGAAGTTCTGTAGCAGATTTTCCTAATAGCTTTTCAGTGTCATCGTTGAATGTAGTGAATACCATGCTGCTTGTTCCATCTGAAGCCCTGAATTTGAAAGTCACCCTATTTACAAAATATCAGTCAGTATATCATCAGCAGAATTTTAAAAGTAACTTCAATATACAATTTTGAATTATACTTATCGACAACCACACAATTTTGTTTTCGACATATAGAACACTAGAATTTTGTCCCAATTGGAAAATTTGTGTGCCTTGAGCAATTGTTACAACCAGCATATGTAACCAGTTTATCAATGTCAGGATCTGGGATAATTGTCCTTAACCAGAAACGTTTATCTTGCGTAGTATTACATGCCTATATAATATTTTGACAAGGAAATAAGTTCATTGTATTTTTGTTAAGGTAAAACAAGTTAGATATTCAGAAGTTGTAAATGTGAGTAACCTTTTTAAGTTCAAGATCAGCTATTGTGAGAAATATCTTTTCAGTTGATGGATATCTCACTTGTAAGACTCTTCCCTGTTTGTCCATTAGCATTGTGAAATACAGGTTTATCCTAAGGGAAAAAATGAATAATAGTTAGAAAATTTGATGTTTTACATATAACTACGCAAGACAAATATGAATTAATTTACCATTCGCGTAGCACATTTGCCCTGTCTCCTTTTGGTTCATGAATAATTCTTGTAAACATTCCTGAAGTAAGTGCAAAACCTACAAGAGTTGTTGTGTTATATAAGCAAAATAACAATCTAGCTGCATATAGAAACAAGGTGTACATATAGCTACCAGTTCGCGTGACAGGTCTGAGGGAAGTAAATCCCACAACTTGGAAAGCGGCTGCCCAGTTACATAATCTTTCACAGTCCTCAGTGGTAAGATCATTCCACAATGATACAGTAATAGGCTACACATTACTGCACAATAGATTCAAATGTATGTATTAAACTTTATTTGTGACTGCATAAGTGTAAATGTATAATAAGTGAATAGGCAGTTTTGGTGAGACCTTTGGTTAGTAATTACTATCTCACGGACATAACTAATCTTCCCAGATGGTGAAATAATTTCACGTGAAGACTCTTCAACATATAATACCACATCAACAAATTTAAAAGTAATTGTTGGTTCGGAGGGAAAAAACATAAAGATTATAATAACTTGAAGGTGTTAAAATGTATGAAACCATCTGTGCCATTTGCATTTGCATCACGTGGAATGGACCCAAGTGGCTTGTATTTTGGTAGTAAAGTAGAAGCTTCAACATCAATTCGTTGAATCACAGTCTTATGACCAATTTTCTGTTCAAGAGGCAGTACACCATGGCTGTTCTCAAATGGTTCTGGTATCATTGTTACAACAGGATTTGAAATTTCATATTGTCCTTTGACTTGTATGATTTCTTCATAGGTTTCAATCTGTGGTCCTCCAAGCAAAGTGCAGCGCATCTTGCTATGCTATTGAGCCGTGGTAATGACAATATTAGTACAGTTTCTACATATATTATATAATAAAAATATGGATTGGATTTTTGGAAAGGACAGTGTGTTAGAAAATTTGAAAATTTTCTATATAATGCTATCATTAATCAAAGCCAATCATAGAAATAACTATGTATATGCTGCTTTTTATATGTATGATCATTTCAGGATACTTGTTATGATACCATTTTGTACAAGAGAGGCTGCAGTTATATCAGGTCTTGAGAACTTCAAGGATTAATAATATTAATTATAATGTTTTGCTCACCAGCATTTTTGAATAGGAATAATGATAATTCAACATTATTTAGCTGATATATTTTCACATTAAAAGTACAAGGTAAAGATTATTAATTTGTATATGAAATTCAAGATGAGGGCTAGATGGATGAGAATTTCAGCAGCAAAATTTGCGCATTACGAAGAGTGAGTGTGTGGAACAACCTTGTAAATAAAATTATGCCTAAACCTAGCCTATAATTGAATATAATTGAATAAATAGCAAATTGGTAGTATCTGAAGGTCCCTTTTTAAAACTTAATGTTAAAATCAACATGTATCCTGTACTTTATTGTAATTTTCGTATCAAATATCAAACAGAATGGAACAAATAAACTTCAAAATTATTGCATACCTTATCATCTTCAACAATAAAAGACTGGAAAATGATTCCCTCTTTTGGTCAGTACTTGAGGCTTTTCCTTATGAACAACAGTCACAGTTACTTTAAAAGATTTTGTATCAAGAGCTAATTCATCCAAGGACATTGGTTCAAGCTTCATATTTGTAAATTATTCTGCCAGTAAAAGTAGTGAAAAAGAAATCATTAGTGAATATTGCAAGAAATAGTTACTGTAATACTATTATTACAACGAAGAGTGTAAAATCATTATGTAATTAAAATTATAGAAGTAATGAAATTGCAATGGGATGATTATTTGACAAACCTTTGAGCAAATCAGTTATGTTCAACAGACTAACTTCACGTTATGTTTGAACTATAGGTTTATATAGTGATAGTGAAAAAGGATGATTTTTAGGAACCTAATTTAGCAACAATCACACGTAAGAAAAAACAGTTGGAGTTCAGTTATCCAAAATATTGTCACTTCTTAAATATTGTAGGTTCACTTTGGTAAAATCTAAGATTGTGACTGTGGTCTAAAATCTTTTTAGTACAAGTTTTGGTGGAGAAAAGTGGTCAATATCCTTGATTTTTGGAAGTCTGGCATATGATTATTATGCTAAAGAAACAATTTCATATAAAAGCTTTATAGACTATTAGGTATTCTACTTCCAATATTATGTACAATTTTATAAGTTAAGAAGTATGGGTTCCTAAGATTTTGTACAGCCTTCTTATATTATACAAAATCTTGGGAACCCATACTTCTTAACTTATACAAGTGATTCATAGGTATAGATTTATACAACGACTGGACAATACATAGCTTGTACTTATATGGCAGAATTTAAATAGAATTTTATACTTGTCCATTGTATATTTCTTCTTTGATAAAAGAATAGCTAACAATTTATGTTACTCTGCATCGTTTCATATTGGCTACTGAATAATATAATTAGAAGTTTAGTTTAAAAATATTCTAATGTTGAAACCAATTATTATAGTAATTATTATATAATAATAAATTATTATATATATTAATAAATTATTACATGTATTAATTAGTATACCATAAATTCATTATTATATTATTATTATCTAAATGTTTTACGGATAATTGTAGTGGTGGCTGATAAATACCATGAAACATGTTTTAGATTTTACATAGTAAAAAATACAATGGATCAAAAGAACTTTTTTGTAGGCACTGTTTCTAGTGCTTTGAAACTGATAAACTTTGTTAACATTTGTAAGCAACAGGTTCAATCATTGTTTTACAAAAATAAATTTACATCATACCTTTATGGAGTATTATGAACAGTAGGATCCAAGCTTCATTGTGGAGACTATATATACTATATACAATATTACAAGTTAAGAAATATGGATTTCTTAGATTTTCTTTGTACTTGATATCATTAAATTACTGTACAGATATAAGACAATACTTATACATTGAATTTATAGAAATTAATAAAAATATAAGTATAATATTGGCGAGTGATTTGTCTGATAATGTCTTGTAAAAAAAAAAACAAAAAGATTTGTCTGATAAAGACAATTATTTGTATCAAACATTAAATAATAGAATAGCTAAAATAGTTTATTGTTACATAAATATCTGCATTAAAATCTTAGATGCTAATTTATTTTGTTATTCGTGCTTTAAAAGATGGCAATTTGGAGAGTTTTTCTTTGCGTTGTCTAAAGATGTTATGAATTCAGATTCAAATGTGTCATGGGAATTTTAATATAAATTGACAATGTTTAGAGTAATATTAAAAACCAAATTACATGTTTATAGTAAATATTTGATTGAAGTTAGTCAAAAGACAGGCTTTCAAATTGTTCAACATCAGTGAAATGATGTCTTTTTTTTTTTTTTTTTTTTTTTTTTTTTTTTTTTTGGGAGGGTGGTTTATGTTCTTAAATAAAATATATCAAATGAGCTTAACTTAGCAACATTATCATTTAAACAATTTATAATAAGCAACAGTAACAATTTATAATATGTGCTTATTGCATTATATGTATAAATACCATTTAATAATGAAAATTCTGTACAGTGCTGCTAAAATCTGAGTTGGTGGCTCAAAATAATCAAATGGGATAATTTATTTTTGGCTAATAAATTTAGCAAAATTTAAACGTAGATAAATTACTTTTATTTTTAAAAAATGTTACATTAACAATCTTAATACGTAAGAAGAAATAAATTTTAATTCCTTAAAAGATTTGTACGAGAGTACTTGTAAAAAAAGTTCTATGTGAACTTTGACCCTGAATTTTAAGAGATTAAATTTGACAAGAATGTCTTTGAGTAGGTTACAGAATTGAAGTTCAGATCAGAATATCAATCTATTGTCCAACCTCAAGCTATAAAGCTTCATTTTTTTCCTCACATGTTGGTTTGTAAAATAATGACAGTATATTTGGTTTTGTAAGTTAATTAACAGCAATAGCAATAAGCATATATATATATATTTATTTATTTATTTATTTTATAATTTATAATACATGAAGCTTAGATAAAACTGCTAAGCACAGTAGAAGTTGATGTGGGTGTTTTGTAGGAACAAAGACTACTGTCAATGTTCCTTCAAAACTCCTCAAAATATTTAGGATTTAATTAAACTGAGTATTATAACAGAAGGTTACTAATGTATGCCTTCTTAAAGCTCTCCAAAAGACAATGCACTCTGGACATTACTATAATTTACATAATAACTGAGTGCAGAGTTTTACCATTGCTGCGAGAATTCAGTTCAATAGAAGCATTGGTGCTAGCATTCCAAGATGTTTTATTTATAATATTGGGAGCTAGCATTAGGACTTAAGCAAAGCAACTCAGGGCTGATTATTAGGAGCAGAATCCGCACTTTCCTTTGTTGTGTCTTCCTTGTTTACTGTGTCTACAGTAAACTTGCCAGCAGTTGGATCAATTCCAGTGCTAAGGTCAGCCTCTGAGGACTGTCCTTGAGTTCTTAAGCTCTGAGCTGCAGAACTACGTGAAGTGCGTCGTTTCTTTTTGATGGGGCCTGCTTCATCTTCTAGTACTGATGAGCCTTCTTCGACATTGGGTTTTGGAAATTTGACAGAAGAAGTAAGTGCTTCAGCAACAATGGTAGGATTTTTGACTGGTGTACGTAAAAGTGCTTCCTGATCAGTAAATTCCATGGCAATAATTTCCTGAGCTGATTGAAGTTTTTCTCTGAGCTGAGCTGGTCCCTTAACTGGTTCAGAGAGATCTTTTTGTTCAGCATAGAACACTGCAAGCTCTTCATTTTGTGAGTGCTTGGTCTCTTCTGAAGTATGCATAAGATCTTGCAATTCCTCATCCATTTCTTGGTGCAGTATGTTAGGCATTTTGGGAACTTCACTTTGACTTTCGACTTCAAGTCCTTTTAGTTGCCACTGGAGCACATTGTTTCTTGATAGTGCTAATGTTAGTCCAACCTTGATAAGAACTGGTTTCGTCTGGAGCAAATATCGAATATACTGAAACGCTTCATAATTTTCCTATTTATATAGAAGGAAAATAATCATTTTGGTGAATAGAGGCTATTAAAAAAGGACACTTTCTATTGCTTGAATAATATGAAGTGCATTGCTATGTTAATTGATTAGTAATTTTTTTTTTCGCTTACAAACAATAGCTTTTAAGTGGCTGAGTTGTTTAGTATATAGAACTTATGTAATTAATTCTCTTATGAATTAAGTGTAACAGAAAAGCATATTACTTTTTCATTTTTTTTGTGTACATTAGTATATACTGAAGTAACTAACAGTTGGTTAAGAAGAACTATCATGCTATTAGAGCTTTGTCTAAACAATTTCCTAAACAGTGAGGCAAATGCAATTCATTGTAATTTTGTTCAAATTTTAGCCAGTTGTGTTAAATTTAAGGACCATTATATTCTGTTGTTTCTCTTACGCATAAAGAAACAGAACTTACAGTGTTCTTATGCAAGAGATATCAGCAACTGATTTTCCTAGGAGCTTTTCAGTATCATCATTGAAGGTTGTGAACGACATTGAACCAGTTGCATCTGCAGCATTGAACTTAAAAGCCACTCTGTAACCAACCAGAAACATCTTCCATTAATTGATAATTACTATATCCCACGATATTAAGCTAGAATGTGGCTTCATACCTGTGTGTGGATACACAATCTGCCTTGCGGCATACACTGCAAGGGTACGGAGTTCCAACTGGCACATTTGTATGCTTTGAGCAGTTGCTACAACCAGCATATGCATTGATTTTCTCCAAGTTTGGTTCTGGAATTGTTACCCTCAACCAGAAGCGGTCATCCTGAAGTGCATTATAAGCGTGTGCAAATGTATATTGAGCAATTATGTTGAAGAGAAATCGCTGTAGAAACAATAACAGATAAATATATCGATGTATTCTTTGAGAATGACCTTTTTTAATTTTAGATCAGCCACTGTTACCAATGTTTTTCCGTCACATGGGTATCTCACTTGTAATACTCTTAATTGTCTATCTAGCAGCACTTGTGAGTATTGTCTGACCCTATTATTTAAAAATTCAAGTCTAAGTTTCATGTTTGAGAAATATATATGTGACTGTTAGATATGTAAATACATTAATACAGATACCATTCACGTAACATATTAGCCCTATCTCCTTTTGGCTCAAAGATAATTCTGGTTGACATGCTTGTGGTTAATGCAAATCCTGTGTAAGAGTAAATAACATGTGTAAAATTTGAAGTCATTTAATTTATAAGAAAACATCTAGAGTTTGTTATGCTAACCTCTTCTGGTGACAAGTCGGAGAGATGTGAATCCCACAATTTGAAATTTCTCAGCCCAATTAGTCAAAACATCACATTCCTTTCCAGTTAAATCATTCCAGGTGGAAATAATTACTGGTTGATCATTGCTGATAACAGAAATACCAATCACAAGAAGTCATGAAATATGAATACTATAATGCATCTGAAAACTGTAATTACTAAAACTGCAACAAACAAATATCTATTAAACCTCTGGTATGTAATGACAATTTCTCGAACAAAGTTTTTCCGACCAGTGCTAGAGATAACCTCACGTGGCTGTTCTTCCACAAACAAGACCACACCTACAACATCTACAGTACATATAGTAAAATAAGTAGTGATCACTATACAGTTTTATAATAACTCATAATATATTGAAATTACTATACCATATTTGGCATCACCATCAACAACACGTGGAATAGAAGCGAGAGGCTGATAGTCTGGTAAAACAGGACCTGCAGTAGCATCAGTACGCTGAATGAAAGTCTTCTGATCAATGTTCAGTTGATGTGGTTGTTCATCCTCAAGCTGCCGGAAATTCTCCTCTAGAACTGCTATGGGTGCATTTGAAATTTCATATTGTCCTTTGTGTTGAATTAAGTCATGGAAACTTTCAATCTGATCTCCAAAGAGGGTGCAGCGCATCTTGTTATTCTACAAAATTTAAAAATTATATGGTTAAAGTAAATGTAAGTTTAACTAAGCACTTTTTATGAGAATTTATAGCTGCAATACTATATGTCATAGTATCGGCAGTAAAATTACCCTTCATGATTAATGCAACGATAAAATATAAGGTGAACACCCAGTCAGGGTGATGCAAAATTGAAGGTAACAAGCAGTGGCTTTTTTTTTTAAATTTACATCCAAATTATTTCTACATTTACTATAATCATCTGAATATATAAGCTGCATGTTCACTGCTTTTGAATTAACCTTATTTAGTTAGTCGTTGAATTGTTTTTTATATTTCAATTTATAGTCTGGATATAATTACACATGCTGATAGTCAAATTCTGCATTGCTTAATTGATCTTTAACTGTTGTATGAATGAGAGTATTTATCGAAGACACAAACATAATAACCCCATAGAATTCAAAATCCTAACGCTTATATAAAGCTACAAGTTAACTTTAAATTCTCAAAAACAAAGTCCTTACATCTTGCAAAAATTAAAATATATCATTCAGCATTAATCCGTCTTAAACTAAAGCAGAGAATGAAAAGATATTATAAATACATACTTTATCATCTCTAAGGAACATTGTTTGGAACCGTATGCCTTTCTTTGGAGAGACTCTAGGTCGCCCTTTTTCGATGACAGTAACCTTGACCTTGTAAGATTGTATTTGTGGTGTAAGTTCATCTAATGACATCTCTTCAAGCTTCTGTTTTCCCTTGTCAGGAGTTGCCATGGTATACACTACAACAAGAAAATAGTTTAGTAAGAAATCAATAGGATAGCGATTTGTTTATATAAATATGTTACTAAGTGCACATATAGAATCAACAATGTTTGCGAAAAAAAAAGCTATTAATAATTTATTCTATGAAATATAATAAAGTGCATATAACTGCTAGTGAATATTCTTTCCAAAAAAAAAATGCTAGTGAATAATACTCTGCTGACAACAGTATATCCATTTACTTAAGGAAACATTAATAACAGAATGCTATCATGTTGTAGAATATACCACTGCTTCTGAAAATCTGATACATTAAGGAAACATATTTACTATCAAACACAGGTGTACATGGAGCATTTATGATAGAAAATTCCCTCTTCAATGTAGAAAATGCACATAGAATATTTGTTGAAAATGAATGATTACATACCTTGTAAGATAGTAAATGGTGCTTCGAATAAAGTATACTTCCTTTTTCTGATTGTGAAGTATAAACCTCCTTTTAAACCCTGAATCTTAAATAGTTAATTTTTAAAACAGTAGTAGCAGTTAAGATTCAGGGTATAAAAGGAGGTTTATACTATAAACAGTGGTGCAGTACTGTAACACCATACTGCTTTAATTTGTATACAACCAACAACCAAAATTTTACTCTTTCATAAATCATAGTCCATACAGGAAATAGTGTATGTGTATCTAGATTTTAACCCAATTAATAAGCAATAGTACAAAATGAAAGCGACTACACTAAATTACTTTTTTGTCAAGCAAAATAGTACAGTTATGAAACTACTTATACCATAAGCTAAGATCAGAGTACATTTGGTAAAGTACACTATCAATAAGCTATCACTTTTAAAGATTAAACTATATTCATTGTTTTTTGAAGTTATATAAAACAAAATATAGCAACAACATATTTTTCATAGCACTTTAAAAAGAAACTACACACAATCATTTGTACTATAATTCAGATCATAAGTCCCTCATAAAGTCAAACTAAGTTTTTCCATGGATTGATAACAATTCGACTGAAAAATAAATACAAAAGGCAATGGCATTACCAAAGATGATCAATTAATGTGTTAGATAGCAGTAATATCAAATACATATCAACACAGAACTTTTATCACAGAAGTTATTTTGATAGAGTTATAGCAGCGGAAATTTATAAATGCAAGACGACCCTTGCACTAATTAACAATACACGTGCTTAGCAGACTGAATATTTGAAATTGCGCCTTTACCAAAATGCATACTTCAAAGGCATCAATGCCAATTGACCTGGTACATAATTTGATGACAACTTCAGTAAATGTTAATAACACAAAAAAAAAAACACTTAGTATAAAGGGTAGATGAATTAGAATACCTTTGATAAAATACCAATTGTCATAAATCAGATGATCCATGAATAATACCAGCCAAACAAAGAACATCATAAGAAAAAACATTTTTAGTGTAGTTCTCAGTATAATGCTCTGGTGGTCTAGCAGTATACACAGTTATTTTAGCAGCCGTTTTTGCTCGAGATAGAGCAACATACAGTTGACCATGAGAAAAACATGGTCGTGGAAGATATACAGATACTTGATTTAGAGTTTGCCCTTGAGATTTATTTATAGTCATTGCAAAGCTCAGTTTGATTGGGAATTGGGTTCTTTCAAACTGAAAAGGATACTTAGCTGAACCAGAAGGTCTAAGCCGAATTCTGTGTATGAATACATGTTTCCCAGCATATTATCCAACATCAATCATACACTCAATGACATTTGGGAATTTTTTTTATATATAAGTCTTGTGCCATTACATAAGCCAGCAGAAGGAAGTATATTCCGAAGCAAAATCACAGAGCATTCCTTCTTTAACACAAGTTCATGCGGACTCATTCCCCCAGGACATAATTTATTTATAAACTCTATTGGGTACACACTGCACATTTCATCAAGAATATTGTCATAACTTTTATAAACTACAGGAGTTCCTGGGAATTCTTCAATCATGACAGAGTTTATAAGATCTACATCATCATTCATTGGTGTAAGTATTGCCCTTTCACTGAAGATATCACTGCAGAAGCCCCCTGCCTTAAATTCAGGGAACGTAGCTGCCATAATTTCTTCAACAGGATCCTTATCCATGACAAGAGACCTCACTATTTCCACGGGAAGCGGAACATATCCATTCTCAACTTGTTGTAACTTACCATTTCCCAAGGACAGCAAAAATGCAGAGTATACAGGATCAGCTCGAGCTCTTATATTTTCTGTGAGTCTGAACTTGTACAACCTATGCCACAAGTATGAAGTTACAATGCTTGCCTGAACTGCTTCTCGTTGTGTCTTTTGCGGAACAATTGGCAACACTTGCCGGAAATCTCCTCCAAACACTACAAGCTTTCCACCAAATAAAGAATTATTCTCACATAAATCTTGTAGTAACAAAACTAATGATTCCATATTCTCTTTATGCGCCATTGAAGCTTCATCCCATATTATCAGTGTTGTCTCTTTCAACAAAGCTGCAAGGCTACCTTGTTTAGGAAAAACACATGCTAATGATGCATCAGAATCAAGTGGTATTTTAAACCTTGAGTGTGTTGTACGTCCAGAATGGATATTTGCTGCAACTATTCCAGATGTAGCTGTCGGCAACACAATCTTATTCATGAGCCTTATTTCAGCGTACAATGCATTATACAGGAAAGTCTTACCCGTACCTCCTGGACCATCAATAAAAAATGCACCTGATTTGTTATCTTTCACATGTTGCATAATGCAAGTAAAAGCTGCATTTTTGTCTGGATTTAAGCAATCTCTACAATTTATACACTCTTGAGGTATAGGCGCATCTAGAGCATCAACAATGTCCTTTGTATGTCGTATCTCTGGATCACATTCCTCATTGACCTCTTCAATACCAAAATCGTTCAGCGACTTACCCATGGTTTCTAAGTACCGTTCAATGTCCCTCACTGTCAGCCTACAAACTTTGGTGGAATCATTACAGAACTGATGATTGTAATCATCAGATAATGAAGAATAGTACTTATTCCAGAGTGCCACAAGGTAAACAAGCTGACAAAAAAAAAGTACGGTTGCAAATAAGCGACATAATGCAGCTGACATCTGCACCTCACAAGCCTCCTGAAGACACAAATTAGCTAAGTCTTCAGCTTCTAGCAACCCCAATTTTAAAGCAGCTTCTTGAAAAGTAGATCAAAGCAATCCATCAACAGTATGTAGATATTCAAATGATGTGGGACTTCGTACATGCAACAGCAATAACCGCAAATAAAAGCGCTCATCTTCTGCTGGGAACACGAATGCCAACCGTCCTACCTGAAATCTATCAATTGATCTTTCACTCCACTCTTTCTTTGATGCATTCCATTTATAATGCTCACAAAATTCACTATATATATACCCAAGACCACCCGAAGCTGCAGCATTCATAGCAAAGAATTCAGTGAGCTGAGTCCGTGAACGCTTTGAATTCCCAACAACAGCATTTAGTTGTTCAGATGGGTGAAGATGTATAATTTGTTGCTTTGGTAAATGCACTTGAAGTAGAAGCACTGGAGGATGCATCTCAAACAAATCAAAAGCAAACAATCTCCATGCAGCTTCACAAGGGGAGATCCATCTCCCAGACTGAAATTGTTGAATCTCATCTATAACTTCATCATGTGTCGGGACTACATTATATGAAATCTTGTCATGTCCCTTGTATACATACTTGTACAAGTACTTAACAACTTTGATTGTAGAACAAACTTCCACATTTAAATGACAATCAAATAGAACCGAAAGATAAGGATTATATGGTATAACCCATCTATTATCAAGCTCAGCACCTCGGATCTTAGTTGTGTCTCCAGTGTCTTTCCTACGATATGTAGGAAATCCATCATCATTTGTTGTTGTCTGTGGGATAAATTGTTTGGGAAAAGAATATTTGCACCGCACTTGTTGGCCTTTCTTACGCATACAAGAGCACTTTGGATTCAAACGACCACATGGGCCGTGCATCATATGCTTAAGCACAATTTTTCGAAGAACTGGTTCACTTGTTGCTGAAATTTCTACACACACAAACTTGTCATAATCTTCTAGACATTTAAGCTTTGATTCACCATGTAAAATAATAAAAAAATGAGCATGTGGGAGACCTCTTTTCTAGAATTCAATTACATATATCATTGCATCCACCACACCAAACACTTGATTATCCATAATTTCCTTTTTCAAGGCCAACAGCTTTGCATGGAACACTCTAGCCACCAGATCAGGTCGATTTTGTGGCAATTCTCCAGGAGCTAACTTGTCCTTAATCTCAGGCCAATTTGCATTGCAAGTGATAGTGAGAAATAAATCTGGCTTCCCATATCTCTGAACCAGAGCCATAGCATTTAAATATCGTTTCTTCATATCTCGCGGTCCACCAATAAAGGTTGGAGGCAAAATAACCCTTTGGCCAATGTTAAATGCTAAAGTCTCTCCACTCTGTAAGGAATCTACAATACCTTGATAAAGATCAGACCTTATCGTTGCTTGATTGTTACGAAAATAGTCCAACTGAGTGTTTTCCATTTTCACATACATGTCAACAATATATTGCTGAAGGAGTCTCGCAACTCTTAATAACATATTACCTATGCGCATTTGCAGCAGGTAAGCATAATACTCTCTTGGCGAAATATACCGGTCTGCTCTAGTTCTTTTACCAGCTGCCCCTGCATAAACAAAATTGGGAAGCTATAATATTCACAGGAACATTGTATAACAATACTATATATGTCATTTTTAAAAAATATATACTGAACAAACACTTACGTGATGCTTCTACATCTAATAAATCTTCAGCGGTATGAATAGCACATGATAATATTGGATCAATGTGTGTCATTGCCTGCTGTCGACCACTCCAAGACTTTTTCTTTAACCCTTGCACCAGCTACTCTCCCCTCGATGAAATAATAAAGGATATTAACAGGGTAAAGTCGTATCCCCTAATCAAAAGTAAATACCTAAGTCCTCTAACTAAAGTAGATAGGGAACTAGGGTCGAACTCCACAGGGAAACAAGTCTTTCTACTCCTAATTAATTATTATAATCTAAATTATCTAAGTAACCAATATTTTTGGGAATAAATTCTATACTACGAAGAATAAGGTCGAAAGAAATAAAGTAGGGGAAAAATCAAATATTAAAAGACCTGGGGCATAGGTTCACTAATAAACAATATTCCAGGGCAAATCATAATAAGCAATCATCAAGCATTGATCAATCAGATTATAAAGGGCTTTCGCTACGTATTATAATCACAGAGTTAATTTACCGGTATTAAATCTCATCTGTCGAATCTAGACTTAACCATTTATAAATTAGTCCGCCTATTGAAACTAAGCCTAAACATCAATTCTCATCTGTCGAATCTCGAATTAATATTGCTAAACTCATACAATTAAATCTGGCCAAACCTAATTGCATAGCATTAAATCAATCAATAGGAAATTAACCAAGCATTGATAATTAACAATCACAAAATTACCCCTTCATATCATTTATTAGATCCCCATAAACCCTAGAAATAAAACTACTCAAGCATCATCATAACCAAACTAATCAAATAAATAAAGCAAAGCATAATCAAAGAAGTAAATAAAATAGCTGAAATTAAAAGAGAAGAAATTGTTACCAAAAGAAATCTGAATTAATGAAAGTAATTAAGAACAAAAGTTGAGAGAGAATTTAAGAGAGAGAAATATCCTAAGTAGAGAGAGAAAATCTAAAGAAGAAGGTAATCCAAAATTACGTACATAATTCGTACTTAAACATTCCTCAAAACAAAAATTAAAACTAATCTAATCAGCTTTGAGAAAAACACGCGCCCGATCGGGCCCGCCTTTTTTGCCTTGCCCGCTGCTGGTGTGCCGCGCCCGATCGAGCTTACGCTCACCCGATCAGGCGTGCCTCTTCCTTGAGGGTCTTTATGCGCGCAGCCACCCGATCGGCGTATGCTTGCCCGATCGGGCCAGGTCTTCTTCTTCGAGGCTTGGATTTCGATTGGGCTAAATTCCTCGGCCCAATCTAAGTTTCCTCATCGGGTCTTGATTAATCGATCCAATAGCCCCGGTATCTCATACCGAGCCCTTAATCATCGGCTCTCACCGATCTTGGGCTTCAAGAGTGGCCGTGTCCTTCTAGCTTCCGTAGTTGATCCATAAAAACCCGGGAAAATGCTCCAAAAGTGAAATTTCCTGTAAAATACAACTAAAACTACGCAAACACTAGAAAACACAAATTAGTAATAAAAGTGGCTCTAAAGAGCCAAAAACACCACTAATTATGACCGTGGGACGGGGGTAAAACACTATATAAATTGGATATATCAAACTCCCCCAAGCCAAACCTTTGCTTGTCCCTAAGCAAAGAGCTCATCAATGAACATATAAAACATTCCTCATCCTAATAAACCAAATCAAGCACAAACGATTCAAGATAAATCTAATGAACATGCTTCAATGTTAATCAATCTCATACATCTAATTATCATTCATCCCTAACAATTGTCAAGTAAAGTAAACCACATGAGCATATAAAATTCAAGACTAGTGCTCACGCACTCAACTCTCATTTATGTGGCGAGTAAAAGATGTACTCGATCGCTCTCCAACCAACCCATTTATTTGTGAACAATGCCCACCCATCTCACACTCTCGTGTGTTTAAAACAATGAACGCTCAACCTACTAGTCGACTCGAAATATGTCAAATCATAACTTGCATTGATAAACAACACTTTCACATTCACACAACTCTATGCACAAAGGTCGGAAGGTCTTTAAAGTTTGTAATGTAAGGCTAGGGTAAAGGGTAGGATAAATTTGGGAATATGTGAGAGAAAAGCTATGCATTAAGGGAGCCAAATCCTAATAAACCCATGATCAAAATAAATGATGATCATACATATCCAACAACATAACTAACTCCAACAAGAATCCACCAAATACAACTCCAAACAATATAAACAATCCCAACACTTACAATTTCACTCATAAAAATATGATAATGTAGAACTTAAGTGAAATACAAACTTTGGACTCATTCTTTTTTTTTTCTTTCTTTTCAAACTTGAATTTTTTTCCTTTTTTTTTTCTTCTTGAACAACTTCAAATAGAACATTTGAACATTAAAATTTTTTCCTTTTGCTCTTTTTTTTTTTTCTTTTTAACTCATATTGGAAATTTCAACTTTGTAACACAACATATCAATATTTTCCAATCATAAAATCAAAGAACAATCACTCTTCTTTTATTCCCACATTGTGCAAATAATGTGCACACCACAACTCCCTCACCTCTCCAACTAATAGCTCCCCCAAGCCAAGCTTGGGACTAGTAACCAATGGGGCACATATAGGCTTGTAATGTGGCTAAATAAACAATAAAAGGGCACAAGCAACAACATGGGTAACAAGAAGGGAACAAATGTATCTAATATCGTCTGAAGGCTTCCTAAGAGAACAAATGCCTTCGTCTTCCTCAATGTGCATAATATTGAGCTATATAGACATTACTAATAGTTGCAAACCAATACTCAAATTCATTGACATACCAGGAACTATGGAACTATCACACATTCCTAACCAAATCAACTAGTCAAGCACTATATTCACAAATAGTTGGCAAAATTGACGCATGTTTAGGAATCCAAACAATTAAACTTCAAATTATGATCAACAAATTCACAAAGCTCATTATCATATACCAAGAATCAAAACAATATTTTCTAAGTATGGGACACAGGAAGCATGAATTACAATTCATTGGAACGTATTTTTGGATTTTTTTTATTTTTCAAATTTTTTTGTATTTTTTTCATAAGGGAAAGCAAAAAAAACTACACTAGGAAAGCAATAAATAGAGAAGAGAGAAAGAAAGTTACCATATATACAAGAAATCTCCCCCCAAGCCAAATCAAGCAATGCCCTCATTGACTTGGAAGGGTAGCTAGGAGAAGCTACTCCACATCGTCGTCCATCCTCTCATATCCTCCTCCATAGCTTGAGCCGGCACCACCCTGGCTCGGTCCAGCACCACCATAACCTGAACCACCTACAAAGTAGTTAGGGTTCACATTCCCCCCATACCCCCAAAAGGAGCGTCACCCCCATATCCATGGACTGAAGAGTAGTCCACATAAGTACCATATGCACCGGGGTGAGAATACCCTCCTTGGGGGTATTGGAACCAATCAGGAACTAATGCCTCGGGGGGAATAGCCCCTCGGCGTGCATAATCATCGTACATGGGGTATAGACCCCTCCCGAGGTTCCTCTCTATGTGTCCTACTCGACCATCCAAGGTGCTTAACCTAGAATCTAGGTTTTGCATCATACCCTCAACTCTCCCTTGCCCCATCTCGATACGGTCCAATTGGCTTCTAAAAGCCGAAAAGTCATAAGGGGCATTGGGGTCGACGTTATAGTCGACCGAGAAAGTGGGTACGCCATAGGTGAAGGGTGGAGGTGGTGAGTAGTGTGGTGAATGGTGATGGGGGGAATGGTCTTGGGGAGATTGGTGGGGTTGTGGTGAAGGGTGAGGTGGTTGAACCTCACCTTGACCGTTAATCTCAAAAGTATAAGAAGGCTTCCCCTTCTCAAATTTGGTCAAGGCGGGGTTGGGTAAGGTGAAGGCTTGGTCCCTCATACCCGATTGTCGGTGGACTATCCACCAAGTGTCACCCCCCACGGGTTGCACCCAGTTTAGACTCCCTAAATAGGCTAGGTCCATGAGGTTTGAGCCTACAACTTTCCTATGCCCATCCGGGTTCCAACCTAGGTGTTTTTTGGCAATGTGGGTCACTAACCCCCCAAAATAAATAGGTGCCTTAGACTTACTTGCTTCGGCCGCATTGGCCTCCCTTTGGAAGTGATTGGTTATCCTATGGGGTATGTTCAATTTTTCAGCGTTAGGAATTACATAAGATGCCAATAGTTCCAATTCATCTCTCCTCACATTTGTCGGTTCATGCCTCCCAAAAATAGTGAGGCCGGCAAATCTTTGCCAAAATTTTGGGACGGGATGTTGAATCCACGTCCCTTTGGCATGTTGGAGGTTAACCAAATCCTCCCCGGTTAGCCTCTTGTAGATCACGGTAGTGTGGTCTTGAGAGGGTTCAATTGGTTTATCCGATTTTAAATCAAACAACTTTCCAAATTCTTTAAGAGTTAGTCTCACATCGTTGTTTAATAATCGGAATTGTACATGAGTGATTAATGCATTCATTTTAATAACATTAAAACTTGAAATAAATTCTAATGTTAAATAGTCATACGTATCATGGCACATTTGAAAGAAACCACTCATGCCTATACCTTTGAACAATTTTTCCATATATTTATCTAGACCTAATCTAGCTAGTGTGGGATGATGAACAAAACGGGTTGAGATTACCTGTCGATCAATGAGGTTTAGCATCCTAGCCCGTTGCTCCTTCGAGGAGATGACAACCTCCTCCCATCCCGGTATTTAAAGGTCCAGGTTGACCGTTGGTTGTGGTGCCCTCGAACTTTCACCCCTTTGTGTCCTTGAACGCTTTAAAGCCATTGTATGTGGAAAATTGGGTATTTGGAGCTTTCTCTCTTTAAGGGTTTGAAGGAAGTATGAGAGAAAGTGGGAGAAAATAGGTGGAAAATGTAGAGGAAGGTGTGAGGATTAAGAATATGTAAGAAATTTGAGGTTTGGATGGGTGAATTTGAGGAGATCTTGGGTTGAAGGTGTAGTTGAAGGTTTGAAAATGGAGGTTTTAGAGAGAGAAAGTGTGAAGGAGAAAGAAGAAGTAAGGAAGAAAAAGAAAAGAGAAAGGGAGAAAGGGGTTTAAAACCCCAGATTCAACAGGCAAGCCCGATCGGGCGAGCCTCGCCCGATTGGGCGAAGGTGGTTCAGGAGGATTTGTAAAGTGCGCACCCGATCAGGCGACCTCCGCCCGATTGGGCGCGAACTCGAACCTGGAAATCGCCCTTTGCTCGCCCGATCGGGCGAGCTTCACCCGATATTTCTTTTTGTGGCACTCGATTTCTCCAAAACTCCTCCCGATCGGGCGAAATTTCCCTCGATTTCTTCCCTGACTTGCGCGCCCGATCCGGACTCCTCGCCCGATCGGGAGAAATTAAGCTCCGATAAAATCAATATTGTGTGCCCGATTGGGCGAAGTTTTCTGCATTTCTAACCTTAGGTGCGCGCCCGATCGGGCCCGTACCCAAGCCTGGAGCTTCTCTTTCTTCGCCTAATTTTTCTTTTTTTTTTCTCTTGAAACCTCCGTACTTTGTGATCTAAAACCTGTACAAAAACACTCATGAAAGTTAAAATTCACTCTCCTCACCTCTCTAAGAAAAAGTAAAAATAAAAAATTAGTCTAGAAAGCAAGAAATACGGGTTACCTCCCGCAAAGCGCTGGTTTATCTAGGTCCCGCACGACCCTTTTACCACAGTGAAACTCAGAGTGAATCGGAACCACTTAGGTGAATTAATTCAACTGCACCGATTGTAGCCCTCTCATGATATAGCTTGAGTCTTTGGCCATTAACCTTAAACTCGTTACCATGTTCGTCGAAAACCTCCACAGAACCGAATTTATTGGCCCTTTTTACAATAAAAGGACCCGACCACCTTGACCTTAACTTTCCTGGGAAAAGTTTAAGTCGTGAGTTGAATAGTAACACTTTATCACCCTCCTTGAATTCTCTCAGAAGGATCATCTTGTCGTGCCACTTCTTCGTCTTCTCTTTGTAGACTCGAGCACTATCATAGGCCGTCAACCTAAACTCATCGAGTTGATTAAGTTGAAGTAACCTCTTTTCTCCCGCTAGTTTGGCATCTAAATTGAGCTCCTTAATAGCCCAATATGCCTTATATTCCAATTCGACCGGGAGATGACATGCTTTGCCGTACACGAGTCTATACGGAGTAGTACCTATAGGGGTCTTGAATGCAGTTCTGTACACCCAAAGGGTGTCGTCCAACTTGTCGCTCCAATCTTTCCTTGACTTTGCCACCACCTTCTCTAGAATGCCCTTGATCTCACGGTTAGAAACCTCAACTTGGCCACTAGTTTGGGGGTGGTAGGCTAAACCTGTCCTATGGTAGACACCATACTTTTTGAGGAGGGTGTCTAACTTCCGTTCATGAAAGTGAGATCCTCCGTCACTTATTATTGCTCTAGGTACGCCAAATCTTGGAAAGATGGTCTTCTTGAAAAGTCTGTGGACCACCTTGGCATCATTGGTAGGAGTGGCGATGGCCTCAACCCACTTGGATACATAGTCGACAGCGACAAGAATATAACGGTTCCCTTTAGAAGAAGGGAACGGTCCCATGTAATCAACACCCCAAACGTCAAAAATTTCAACTTCTAAAATTCCTGTTTGGGGCATCTCATGCCTCCGCGAGATGTTGCCAGTCCTCTGGCAAGAGTCACAAGCCTGCACAAAAATTTTAGCATCTTTAAACATCGTAGGCCAATAGAATCCCGACTCATTGATCTTGGCCACCGTTTTAGTGGGGCCATGATGTTCTCCATATGGTGAGGTGTGGCAACTAGTAAGCACACCGTGGACTTTCCATTTGGGAACACACCTGCGAAACAATCCATCTGCACACTCACGAAACAAAAAAGGATCATCCCAAAAATAATGTTTAACATCAAGAAGGAATTTCTTTTTCTGTTGGTAGGACAAGTCAAGAGGTAGAGTACCGCCCACTAAATAATTAGCAAAATCCGCATACCATGGGTGTCGCTCTACAACTGCATAGAGGTTGTCATCAGGGAAAGAATCATCTATAGGTAGAGAATCCTTACCCTCATCATACCTGATATGTGACAAGTGGTCTGCCACTACGTTCTCTGCTCCATTTTTATCTTTGATTTCGATGTTGAAGTCTTGAAGCAAGAGAACCCATCGGAGTAGCCTTGGCTTTGATTCCGCCTTAGCTATCAAGTACTTCAATGCTGCATGGTCATAAAAAACAATGACTTTAGAACAAACAAGATATGATCTAAATTTTTCTAAAGCATAAATAACAGCAAGAAACTCCTTTTCCGTAGTGGCATAGTTGACTTGAGCTTCATCCAAAGTTTTGCTTGCATAATAAATAGCATGCAAAACCTTGTCCTTTCTCTGTCCAAGCACGGCTCCTAGCGCAAATTCACTTGCATCACACATGATCTTGAAAGGAAGATTCCAATCGGGAGCACATATGATGGGTGCCGATATCAAAGCCTGCTTAATCCTGTTGAAAGCCTCAAGACACTCGTCAGTAAAAATGAAAGGAGCATCCTTGAGCAAAAGTTGAGTCAGTGGTTTAGCAATTTTAGAAAAATCTTTGATAAAACGGCGATAAAACCCCGCATGACCCAAGAAACTTCTAACTCCCTTAACATTAACTGGGGGAGGTAATTGCTCAATCACTGAAATCTTAGCTTTGTCTACTTGTATGCCCTTATCAGATACAATATGACCTAGAACTACTCCCTCTGTCACCATAAAGTGACATTTTTCCCAATTTAGAACTAAATTGCACTCTTCACATCTTTTCAAAATTTTAGCGAGATTAATTAAGAATGAATCAAATGAGGAACCATACACGCTAAAATCATCCATAAAGACTTCCATAATAGACTCTATGAAATCGGAAAAAATGCTCATCATACAACGTTGAAAGGTAGTGGGTGCATTACATAAACCAAATGGCATTCTACGATATGCAAAAGTGCCATAGGGGCATGTAAAAGTAGTCTTTTCCTAATCTTTAGGGTGAATCGGAATTTGGAAAAATCTCGAATACCCATCCAAATAGCAAAAGAATTTATGATTAGCTAACCTCTCAAGCATTTGATCTATAAAGGGAAGAGGGAAATGGTCCTTTTTAGTGGCGATATTTAATCTACGATAATCAATGCACATACGCCACCCTGTTACAGTTCTAGTGGGAATTAATTCATTTTTTTCATTGGTTATCACAGTCATCCCACCCTTTTTAGGCACTACCTGCACAGGACTTACCCATTTGGAGTCAGAAATAGGATAGATAATACCTGCATCAAGTAATTTCATAACCTCCTTATTGACTACTTCCTGCATGTTGGGATTTAATCTTCGTTGGGGTTGAATGCAGGGCTTATAGTTGTCCTCTAGATGTATCCTGTGCATACAAAAATCAGGGCTAATACCCTTGAGATCATCAATACTGTACCCGATAGCCTTCTTATGGGTTTTGAGAACCCCTAGAAGTTGGGAAGTTTGTAGGTCAGTAAGTGCAGTACTGATGATCACGGGGTATAGTTCCTGTTCACCAAGAAAAATATATTTTAAATGAGAAGGGAGAGGTTTTAGCTCAGGTTTCTTGACCTCTGCAGGTTTTGATTCCTGAACTAAATTTACTACCTTCATTGTTTCCTTGGGGCTTAACTCTTTTAAGGAAAGAGCCTTTTCAATATCTTGTACTTCATTACCCCAAACGCTTGCATTGTCTTTAGATAAATTCCCGCAGAGAACTTCCTCTAGGGGATCCCTCGCAAGAACCTGTGGCAAGCTATCATCACAAATATCATCCATTATATCAACTACATCAATATAACAACAATTTTCCTCCAGCATAGGCCCCTTCAAAACCTTCCCTAAATTAAAAGTAACATTGTCGTCACCTACAGAAAGGGTTAGTTTGCCATTTTTAACATCAATAATTGCTCCTGCAGTATGGAGAAAAGGCCTACCTAATATAATGGGTATTTGTGTATCCTCTTCCATGTCTAACACAACAAAATCAACAGGAATAAAAAATTTACCAACTCTGACAGGGACGTCCTCTAAAATACCTAAAGGGTATTTTACCGAACGATCTGCCATTTGCAAAGTTATATTAGTAACTTTTAATTCTCCCATATTAATTTTAGCACAGACAGACAATGGCATGACACTGACACTAGCACCCAAATCACACAAAACTTTATCAATAAAAACATGCCCTATATGACAAGGGATAGAAAAACTACCGGGATCCTTTAGTTTAGGAGGGGATTTGTTTTGCAATAAAGCGCTACACTCCTCTGTGAAAGCTACAGTTTCTACTTCATTAAAGGCCCTTTTCCTAGTCAGAATGTCTTTCATAAATTTAGCATAAGCAGGAACTTGAGTGATTAAGTCAGTGAAAGGAACTATTACCTGCAGGTTTTTCACAACCTCTAAAAACTTACCGAATTGTTTATCGAACTTACTCTTCAGTTGTCTATTAGGGAATGGAAGTTTGATAACTGAGCTCTGCACATCTCCTCCCTTATCCTGCGATTTACCCTGCACAGAAACATTAGTAGAGTTAGTATCTATTTGTAGCCCTGCAGGGCTAGCAGGATTAGCGTTTGGTATAGAGGAATCTAGATCAGGAACTGGTCTATATTCCTTTGGCATAGGAGGTCCATCATAATGTGAACCACTCCTTAGAGTGATTGCATTGGCATGATCTGTAGGATGGATAGGTTGTGATGGTAGAGCTCCCTGCTGACGGGATTGTAGGGTAGATGAAAGTTGTGCAATTTGATTGTCCATGATTTTATTATGGGCTAGGATGGAATCAATTTGCGCATCCCTACTCTCCATATGCTTTTGCATATTGGCAAGCATTGCTCTAATTTCTGTCATGGCAGGGTCGGAAGGTGATGAGGGTGATGCTTGGCTTTTCTGGCCGGAATTAGGATGATAATATTTTTGCTGTGGTGGGGTTTGCTGTTGTGGTTGTTGTGGAGGTAGAGGATTTTGTACATTGGTGCTCCGGTATGAAAGATATGGATGGTTCTTATAACCGGCATTGTAGGAATTGGAATATGGGTTATTCTGCCTATAGGTTCGAAAGACATTAACTTGTTCCATAGAGCTCCTACAATCTTGCTCCCAATGCCCTACAATTCCACAATTTTCACAAAAAGCTTCATTGTTAGCAACAGCAGAAACATTAGCTACAGAGTTAGGAGCAACAGTAAGATTATCTAATTTTTGACAAATAGACGTTAATTGAGCTTGCAAAAAGGATACGGAATCGACATTATGTTTTCCTTTATTTGCAAACCCTCTCGGATTCCCGTATTGGGAATTGTGTATTGCCATGTCTTCGATAACCTGTCCTGCATCGTCCACATTTAAATTCATGAATCTCCCACTGGCTGCAGAATCTAGCACTCATCTAGAAGAATTTCCAAGTCCATTGTAGAATGCTTGGATCAATTGCCATTGTGCTAGATTGTGGTGGGGGCACTCTCTCTAGAGATCCTTGAACCTCTCCCAAGCCTCATATAGCGTTTCGTCGGCCTCTTGAGCGAAGTTCTGAATAGCACTCCTTAGTACCGCTGTTCTCTCTGCAGGATAGTATTTATTATAAAAATTCAAAGCAAGAGTTTCCCAGTCAGTAATACCAAGTGCAGTTCTATTCAAACCATTAAACCATAATTTAGCTTTGCCACATAAAGAAAAGGGAAAAAGAATCTCCCTGATTTGGTCTTGCGTGACCCCGGCTTGTCTAATGGTGTTACAATATTGGCATAAATCAGCGATGTGAAGATTAGGATCTTCACCCTTAGCTCCACTGAATTGCTTCCTCTCTATCATAGTGATAAATTGGGGCTTGATTTCGAACTGAACTCCATCTAGTGCCGGAGTGGGAGTAAGGTGCGGGAAATCTGTGAGCTTCGGCTGAGAGTAGTCACTGAGTTTCTTCTGGGCCGTCATCTCTGATTCGGAGTCTGAAGGAATATCTGTGTCACTAGAATCAGAGGGAGGATCTCTTCGACTGTTGTCCTCCTCAGAACCCGCCAGAATTTGTCTATAGATTTTCCTTTGCCTATGAAAAGAGCGCTCGATCTCAGGATCGAATGGGATGTAACCTGATCTGGAACACCTGGGTATAAACAAGGAACTAAAAGACAAATATGAGAATTGCCTCAAAGAACTAACGTTCTCTAAGACAAAAGGGGATAATCTAGACTACAAAAAATAATCAGAAAATAAAAATAAAACCGTTTCCCCTGCAACGGCGCCAAATTTTGACAGGGTAAAGTCGTATCCCCTAATCAAAATTAAATACCTAAGTCCTCTAACTAAAGTAGATAGGGAAGTAGGGTCGAAATTCACAGGGAAACAAGTCTTTCTACTCCTAATTATAATCTAAATTATCTAAGTAACCAATATTTTTGGGAATAAATTCTATACTACGAAGAATAAGGTCAAAAGAAATAAAGTAGGGGAAAAATCAAATATTAAAAGACCTAGGGCATAGGTTCACTAATAAACAATATTCCAGGGCAAATCATAATAAGCAATCATCAAGCATTGATCAATCAGATTATAAAGGGCTTTCGCTACGTATTATAATCACAGAGTTAATTTACCAATATTAAATCTCATCTGTCGAATCTAGACTTAACCATTTATTAATTAGTCCGCCTATTGAAACTAAGCCTAAACATCAATTCTCATCTGTCGAATCTCGAATTAATATTGCTAAACTCATACAATTAAATCTGGCCAAACCTAATTGCATAGCATTAAATCAATCAATAGGAAATTAACCAAGCATTGATAATTAACAATCACAAAATTACCCCTTCATATCATTTATTAGATCCCCATAAACCCTAGAAATAAAACTACTCAAGCATCATCATAACCAAACTAATCAAATAAATAAAGCAAAGCATAATCAAAGAAGTAAATAAAATAGCTGAAATTAAAAGAGAAGAAATTGTTACCAAAAGAAATCTGGATTAACGAAAGTAATTAAGAACAAAAGTTGAGAGAGAATTTAAGAGAGAGAAATATCCTAAGTAGAGAGAGAAAATCTAAAGAAGAAGGTAATCCAAAATTACGTACATAATTCGTACTTAAACATTCCTCAAAACAAAAATTAAAACTAATCTAATCAGCTCTGAGAAAAACACGCGCCCGATCGGGCCCACCTTTTTTGCCTTGCCCGCTGCTGGTGTGCCGCGCCCGATCGAGCTTACGCTCACTCGATCGGGCGTGCCTCTTCCTTGAGGGTCTTTATGCGCGCAGCCGCCCGATCGGCGTATGCTTGCCCGATCGGGCCAGGTCTTCTTCTTCGAGGCTTGGATTTCGATTGGGCTAAATTCCTCGGCCCAATCTAAGTTTCCTCATCGGGTCTTGATTAATCGATCCAATAGCCCCGGTATCTCATACCGAGCCCTTAATCATCGGCTCTCACCGATCTTGGGCTTCAAGAGTGGCCGTGTCCTTCTAGCTTCCATAGTTGATCCATAAAAACCCGGGAAAATGCTCCAAAAGTGCAATTTCCTGTAAAATACAACTAAAACTACGCAAACACTAGAAAACACAAATTAGTAATAAAAGTGGCTCTAAAGAGCCAAACACCACTAATTATGACCGTGGGACGGGGGTAAAACACTATATAAATTGGATATATCAGATATTGCAGTGGATCATAGCACCCGTAATTATGGTAAATCCGGTGAGGCTCATTTGATTTCCAAGAAACCAGAATATGAGGACTACAGCTACTACTGGACGAAGCATTGTCAAGCCAAATGCCAGCAACTTCATCAACTGAAGGAGCATTATACAGCCGTTGATCTAGCACAGAACTTTGATTTAACACAATGCATGTTTCTTCTGCTACTTCAATCTCGCGCAATGACCGAAAGAAACAGGCATATGGGTTTTTCTCTGACACTCACATCAAAATATCAATTATATCTTATCGAACCTTTGGAAAGGAATTAACCCTTTTTCTAGCCTCGTGCTGGCCATCATAAAAATAGAGCTGTAAATACTTTGCGTGTCCATCACCAGGTATAAGATCAGGAACATGATGATATAGCTGCCCGTGTAACTTGAACACATAAATTCCCTTATATGTGCTAGCACAATAATTCCCACCTAACGAGCGAAATGCAAACAAATTGTTATATAAACGAGCATATTTCTTAAAATGTGCGGCATCTTCTTCTTCAGAAGTAAACAATCTAGCTAGTTCTTCAGGGTATTCATTCAAAGCAATTACTATATCTCCATCACCACAACAAAAGAATTTAGATTCGCATGCAAATAACTTTGCAAAGCAATGGTGACAATAGTATGGGGCTTTTAACTGCAATGATTCCGTGGGTAATGGCAATCCAATTGTAGCAGCAGGATAATTTATATCTGTAAATATAAAACACTGAACAATATATAATACCATACTTTAAATCATTAGCTGAATACATTAGATAGAAGGTACAAGCATAGAATATTACCATATTGGAGATGTCTTTTTTTAGGTAATCTGAGCCGACAATTCCCCAAGTTACTGCAAGATGTTGCAAGTACCAGATCAGTTTCCATCATGCAAATTGTAAAAATACAAGCACGTATAATACCTGACAGTTACAGGCAGCGACTCTCCGAAAAGTGCCCGTCTTCTTTTTGTTGTGCGTGTCTTAGAATTACGGGGCATCTAAAAACATCATTCCACATAACAACATAAACAGCATTCATTTGTCAATACCCAGCAAACAAGTTTTACAAAAATAACTATCAAACAATCATAAACCAATTCAGACAAAAACGTTTATAAATAACAACAGGAAGACTGTACTATCAGCTATAGATACAACAAAGTACTTTGGGAAAAAAAGTCTTTCAAACTTGTATACAATACACTTTCTCACCATGTATAGATCTATGACAGATGAACAATCAAGATTGTTTTACAGCAACTTCACTGCCCAATAACATCAAGCTAGGTTGTCCAATTGCATCAATATTATACACAAATTTCAATTCCTACAACCAAAACACTTTCTTATGTGCAATGGTTTTCTCAAAGCCCTGCCAATCTATTTCAATTTTCAATTTGTTCATATGGATCCATATTCTATCACAAATCAATAACTTATTCATATATTTAGTTGGAAATCATACGCTCTCAATAATAAAACAAACTTCAGTATTCATTTGAACACTGATAATCATGCAATATACAACCATAGATAGAATAAGGTCAACAGTCGCAGTATTCATATATTTAGTTACTGACTTGTGATAATGAAGCAAACTTCAGTATCCATATACAAACCAAAGTATAAAGATTTCCATGTGCAAACACGGCGAAATAGTTGTATTTATAAACTGGGTATCACCAATACTATAATTGCAAAGTTTTTTTCAAAATAAATTGAACATACTAACAACCAAATCAATAACATTGTGCACGAAACACCAAATAAAGCCGATATTACAATGCTTAGAAAAAGCGTAGATATGAACACATACGAAAGTGTTCACCAAAAAGCCTTCTAAGCAATCTACATAAAATGCAAGGCAATTCTACAACCCTTTAACCACAACAGCTTTACTAAAGCTAAGAGCATTATGCCATAACAAAAGCATTAGAGCCAAATAGCTATACAATTCTTGCACGCTTGAAGAAAGCCTCTAAATCTTCAGCTGAAGGCATTTCTATACGCGATGAGGATGCATGTAGTGAACAACCCTCAGCAGGTATAATCCTACGCTTGACAGGTGCTGCAGGTGGAGCAGTGGTTGCTGGAATTCTACAGCACTCGTCAGTGGGAGTAACACACTCAGAAACATTAACACCCATCACATGGAAATCTCCAACCTCACTCGCTAAGGGAGGGGTGTTATCAAACAAACACCTCTCCCTCCACATAAGACCAGCAATGTGGTGAACTACTGCTTCCCCATAATTAGCATCTATAATCTCCAAGTGAAACCAATGGGCTAAAAAATGAATGGTTTTCTTAGCAACTTGTTGTTCAGCAATAACCATCTCATAACAGGGGTCACTAAAAAAAGAACTCCAAATTAGCCCCTGTTTTAGAACAGCTAACCATAATCCAGGAAATAAAACCATTACTATCAACTGAGACTGTCTCAAACGAAAACACTACAGCCCCTGTTTCCCTAACAACAACTGCTAAAAAAGCCACATAATCCACATAAACATGGGCTACTTTGTTAAAGGGCTTCTCATACACAAGTTCCCTTGAGAAAGGATGCAGAGCATTCTCTTTGTCAGGAGAAAGCACTCCACGTTCCTCAGCAAACAACCGACCAGCAAACTGGCACATCCCAACCCTAGCAGATGTGGAGTCGTCAACACATACACCATGATGACGTATCAGGTGTTGAACAGCTTTGTGCGCTGCCTTTTCACGTGATTCCTCCACTGACGTGGCATCCCCACCAACAAAATATACACAACCTGGCCCAACTGCTTGTTGGACACATACATAGGCACAGTTATGTCCAACAGGCCTGGTACCATAAACTGGCTTTGGTAAATGTAGGCATTCAGTTATCCGGACCAATAATGGTTGAAAAGGAATGCAAATTCTTTTCCTTTCAAGTGCCATAACCTGTAACTATAACAGGTACACTATAACAAGCATATACACAATGATCACCAGTATATAGATTACTAACGGAGAAACCCACACACACATTAGAGCAGTGTCCAAACACGTACAGGGTTTCCCAAAATAGCCAACCAAAAACACACTATAACACTACAGAAATATCCAAAATAGACAATAGGCTAACAAACTAAGCATAAAGTAAACACGTCACCTGTAACCAAGCATAATACCCAACATAATCGAAGCTCTTGATTACAATAACTGTATTTACGGCTAGATTATAAGAAAAAAACACTGTCATGGTAATCGTAACAACAATGACAAGAACCAAAGGCTATTCCTTTCCACTCAAAATCCTTCTAATGCATGAAATATTTCCCAGTAAACACACTACTTAATTAAAACAATCTACCGAGCAATAATTTCCGTAAACCATATATTGCTTTATAATTAGCAGACACACCAACACCTAAAATTAGAATATTCAAACTGCTATATAAAGTTCCTAAGAATTTCACTGTAACCACAATAGTACCCATTTCTATTAACTGACTGAGTAAATTAGAATATTAACTACAGCACTAAATCATGAGCACTGCCACATAAGCACGAACAGTTGCAACATATAAAAATCATTAATAACAAAAAATAACTACTTGCGATTGACTAAAAGCAGCAACAAGGGACTTCGATGATACACTGCAGCAACAACAAATAGCCACCCTAAACAACCATAAGCCAGTGTTAAATACTGCTAAGAAATTTCTGACACCAAAAACTCTTTAAATTACAACTCGGACACCAATCATCTTCATATACTCAAGAGGACAGCTAAAATATGTAACAAATCATACAACAATGTCCTACATTAAATCTAAATTCAGATACTGCTAGCTTTTGCACTTGTAAGAGTAAGAAATGTTCTCTGGAGCAAGTATTCTTAAGCAAAAGTCCAATAATAATCAGCATTAATAAATCTACATTCAAATACTGTTAGCTTTTGAACTTATAAGAGTAAGAAATGTTCTCTGGAGCAAGTATTCTTAAGCAAAAGTCCAATAATAATCAGCATTATTAATATATAGCCATAGATATTGGTAAATCCAGTATTCTCAGGCACAAGTCCAATATTAATAAGCAAAACTAACATAACCATAATGAACGAAACTCAAAAAGCTTGTTAACTTAGATACCTTGCTGAAAGCTAAATCTGTCAACCACAACGAAAAATTTACCCAACCCCTCAAATATATAGTTGTGTCCAAACCAACTCAGAAAAGGAAAACGCCTACCCCATAAAAGACAAACTAAATAGGCATATATAAAACAACCTAATTTTCCACCCCGAAATTAAGCATTCTAAACTGCAGACACTGCCAAGCACCCACCCCAATCCTCCCAGATAAGTCAACTGAAGACCTCAAACCCAAGAAAACACCATACCCCGAATAACAACCCCCCCCCCCCAATAATTCTATAATTCAATTAAGCTTAATTAATGTACTTTATTAGCTTCAACCAGGAAGCCTAAAATGTGTTGAAACTATCAATTATTATCCACGGACCTACTAAAATAAAAAATGCTTCACAAAAACCTTAATTACACCAAACAAAACTAAGCAAACACTATAAAGTTCTTACCCACAACGCAATCCACCATGAAAGCTGCCATCACCTCCACAACTCCCAAACAATTACCAATAGACGGCACCAAAACAAATTTCACATCAAATACAAACACCATAACTTTAAATGCCAACAACAACAAGCTTTAACAACGGTACACGTGGCACTAATCCAGAATGCACACAGACCACTTGTACTGTCCACAGACAACACACACTACCCCACACACTACAAAACGAAAACGGACAAAAGCGGCAAAAAAAAATTTAAACAGGAGCATTTCCAGAAGAGCTCTGTAGTTAAGCTACAGTAGAACTTCTCACTTTTATAAGGGTTATAGATAAAGACTAAACATAGTCATGTAAGTACT
Organism: Chenopodium album; assembly: GCF_948465745.1. Classification (NCBI taxonomy): domain Eukaryota; kingdom Viridiplantae; phylum Streptophyta; class Magnoliopsida; order Caryophyllales; family Amaranthaceae; genus Chenopodium; species Chenopodium album. The sequence goes on from NC_137848.1 coordinate 45,216,245, forward strand.
TGTCAGAATTGTTTCAATGTACAGGATTCACATATCAACTTTTATATAATCTATGTTGATGGATAATGAAAGTTATGCGATGAAATACATGGGGCCTTAAAAAAATCTAGGTATCGGAAGGAGGTCACTATGACACCCACAACGTCACACACTAGGCAGTCAACCAAAATTTCAATCCAATCAACCAAAAATTCTTACACACTAAAATCACACAACCAAATTAGCAACAAATGTTGTAGCAAAACAATAATAACACTGACAATACTAGGAAGAAACAATATCAATCAGCACATAAGAATTATACGTGGAAAACCCCTTCGACATGAAGGATAAAAATCACACCAATGTTTAAGGAGTCAACTCTAACTTCTCTTATTGATAAATTGAGGAAAAAAATTAATTTATAAAGATTCACAACCCACCAGCAACAACAGCAATAAGATGTCAAAATTAGAGAGTGAAAGGAGTATAATTCACCCAAATCACAACAGTTCTATCCAGAGACAATTTTGAACAAATTAGAGCTCAAAAGACAATCCAATTGTCCAAAATAGGCTCTTGATGTCAGAATTAAGTTGTTAAATTTGAGCACAATTTAACGGTTGAATTTTTGAAAGCAAGCGACTGAAAGTTATGTTGAAAAAATCTGAAATGGAAGCACTTTTGAAACCCTCACTTAGCTCTCTATTTTGTGTGTGAGTTTTATCTCACAACTAGCTTAGAAAAAAAAAAAACTATCATTGACATAACACAACTATAACATAGGTTGTGTTTAGTTTCTTCTTATTTTGCTAATATAAAATCAAACATAGCATATAACAAAGAACGATTAGACCATGAGTATATTAAAATTATGTATTACACCCAATGGGGTGGAATAAAAATCCCGTTTTAATGATATTTGGTTATTTTTTTCCCTAAGAAAAAAATTTAAAAAGTGCATACATAGATTAGAGCTTATAATAATTATAATGTTAAGCTATATTGTATACTCCCTTCATCCCATTATGTTCTTCGTATATACTATAATTAGGTGAGAAACCAATTAAAATATTAAAAAAATTCCCATTTTATATTAAAAAAGAGATTCTAATCAAAATATTAAGAACGTAAAAATTGCACCGAAACTTAAACTATTGTGCAGTTAATACACTTTGTAATAGTGGAAAACATAAATAAGTAATATATAATAAATAGCTGAAAATTAAAAAAAAATAAAAATAGAATAATGTTATATCTTTGTCCAAGAAATACTTCGTAAGTTATTAGTACTTAAGTGGGAAGATTTCTAATAAATTAATATTTTGAAATTTCCCAATGAAAAATATTGCAAGAACAAACTAATAATAATAATAATAATAATAATAATAATAATAATAATAATAATATGATAACAATCTATATATAAACTAAAATAACAACCGCTGATGTCATCATTACCTACGTGTCACTTTTTTATTTAATTTTTTCCCTCCAAAATGCAAGAATGATGTTATATTTTTTTTTCCTTTTAAAGCTATCCTATTTAACATAGCTTTAAAAATATATTCCATTTGAATTTTTAAATTTTAAATTGCATATTCATACTTAATTAGAAATTAGTTAGGAAAAATGAGAAAGTTATTTTCTTTCAATAAGTTTTAAAAGTCTATAATTCAATTCTTATTTTAAAAACGTGCATCGCACGGGATTAATCTAGTAAGAATAATAGCAATAATAAATTCATTGGTTTTTTTTTTTTTTAAATATTGTATCACAATTACCTTGTTTAAAATAATTCATATTAATAACTATAAAGAGTAAAATATATATATATATGTATTGTGGTATTTAAAGATATGGTGGGGTAATATTTATAAGATATAAAGTAGTAGATTTGGAAAATATTTTTTAACAAATAAAAAAAAGTATGTGAATAAAAAATAACATAATTATATGATTTGGTGAATATTTTGTGTATAAATATAATAGGTAACATTGGGTAGATTAAGAAATAAATATAAATATAAATAAATAAAATAAAAGGAAAGGGGGGATTTTGGAGAAAAAAACAACACCAGAAAGTGTCACGTGTCATATATGATGTCTGTTTTAGTATTATATAGTATATACTAGTTCTTTGCCCGAGCAACTCCGATATTCACATGAAAAAAAAATTATATTTATATATTATTATAAGTTTGTATTTTTTTTATAGATTGTGTATATTTTTAATATTTTATTTATTTAAATTTGTTGTTATTGTTTTATTATTTAGGCTGTATATCTTTTTTTTTTTTGGTTTAAATAAGGCTATATATCTTTTTTTCATCAATTATCCTTTTATTGTTTAAAAAAAAAGTTTTTGGTGGGAATTTTTTTAATGTAAACATGACACGTGTAATTCTAGAAAATTCCTGGTGATTACTATAGTATATAGTATTGATATTGATTGATTGATTGATTGATTGATATTGATATATTGATTGATTGATTGATTGATTGCTAAGTATTCTCTCGCGAGATAATTTCATAAGACTTCTCTTAGAAGCCACAAAACTCATGTCAAATATAGATCCAAAAATAAGACTCAATAAGTCCATAAAAAGAACCCATAATACGTGAGAAATATATTAATTAGTGAACACTAGACCCTAGTGTAGGGTCTACTACCTACACCCCCATGCAAAACGGTACCGTTTTACCATTTCTCCCACTAACTCCTCACTTCTCATATACTATCCACTTGCAAGTTGCTACAGTAACCATCTATACCCCACACACTACATTATTAAAAAAAAAAAAAATTGAACCACCATTCAAATTCTCTCTCTTCATTCTTTTCATTTTATTTCCCCATTTTCTCTCTCATCAAAATTTTCAATATTTGCAAATAAATTTCAGTAAAAAGTTATAATTCTCTATAATAGTCAAGCACAATGTCTAATACTACGTATATGAGACGAATTTACACAATCGCTGGAAAAAATACCAAAGCAAAGTCGAAAATCAAAATTGTAAGTGTTTTTGTTGATTTTTAAAATGAAAACACAAGTATAAATGTCCTACTTTTTTTTACTGGTTTTAGTTGCAATTGTGTTTTCATGAAAATAAAATAAACATCCAACTTGAAAATGTATCAACGTAAGTATGATGATATAATTTTACTTATTTTTGTAAAAAAAAAATGGGAAAAAAAAAGTAAATTTGTGGTGTGTTATTAGTTTATAAAATTGTTGGACTCAAAAAATTAAAAAAAAAAGAGTTTAATTGTCGCAAATTTCTGGATGATTTAATCTATTTCGCATGAGTATAGATTTGTAAATTTAGTTCGTAGTGGAAAGTTCTATTTTTTTTATGAATGTTCATTTTCAATTTGGTAAATGTTCATTTATATATTAGTACGATGTTATTCACATGTTAATAGATTCTTAATATAATTAATGTTCATTTATATATTAGCACATGATCATTCACATAGTAATGTTCGTTCTTTTTATATTTTGAAGTGGAAAATTCTTTGATAAATGTTCAATCACATAATATTATATGACCAAATACATATTAAGATACATTTATTAGAATTTTGATATATGATAAACATATTTTTGTATCTTTTTCAAATATTTGCTACAGATTTAATAAGGAATTTCAATTTGAGTGTGTGATTTCTTGTACTTCTCATGGAAGCGATTCTTACAATTACAATTGAGTTATATGATCGAGTTTGTGGTGTGCTCTTAAATTATTAAAATGTTCTAGATTTTGAAATGTAAATTGTAAATAATAGATATTCATTTCAGTTTTGAATTTCAATATTTGTCTTTTCTCATATGGATATATGATCAATCACATGCATATTGATAGTTTCAAAAGTTTATTCACGTATATATATTTCATGTTAGCTAATTAATATCTTTAATTTCATGGTCATTTGCAATATAATATATGTTCATTTATATAATAATAGATGATTATTTCTATATTGAATTACTTTAATCAGTATCATGTCGATTGTCGCGTCATACTCATCCGTGTTCATGTTATATATGAAAATTGGTTCATTTCAACACTAATTCTTGTTTAAATCCAATAGTTTATATATTTTATCTATTAGGTAAGAAATAAATCATGGATATAATGAGTTATACCACACAATAACAAGAAAAAAATTGAAGACGACAAAAAGAGGGAAATCAAGAAGGCATGGTGTCGCCAAACAACATGAATCAGTATCATCCATGAGCTTGAATTTTTCGAATTTGGATCAAGAAGCTTGCCGTGTTTGATATTATGTGTGGAGTTGTATTGTATATTTTGATATTCAATATATATTTCAATTTTTGATGATATACAAATTCACTCAGCTTAGATTTTATTAAGAAGAAACAATCCTTTTCTTTTTTTTTCTTGAGCCCTACATACTGCAACCAAATCCTTCAAAAATAAATATCTAGTGATCTAGGTAGTGCCTATTATATATATATATATATATATATATATATATATATATATATATATATATATATATATATATATATATATATATACAATGGTCATACCAAAGAAGAAATTTGTTCATTAACAAAAAACTAAATGTTCAAAATAACTTAAAGTTGTGATTGAGCATTGCCATTTTAAAACAATTGTCAATTATAAATCTTCAGCTAATTGGAAAAGAAATCACAATTAAGCTCCCATCATCCTTAAACAAATTTTATGTGATATTTTGTTCATTAATAAACAGCAATTTGTTCATTTTTATTTTGATACTTGTTCATTTTTCATATAGATAAATGTTTGTTCATAAATAGTAACACATATGTTCAAGGATTAATAATTCCTAAAAAAAAAATACTTTTCAAGCATTAATGAACCATTTTTATAACCCTCATTAGAACAAACAAATCTTTTCATCTGTATTGAATAATCTATTCGCCTCTTACTCTTCCCAACTCTAATTTCAAATCATTTTATAATTAAATACATATTAATTATACATTTCATAAGCTTTTGCATCAAATTTAAACTATTTTTCCACTAACTCAGACTGACTTCCTTCTTCAAAAGCAATATCATTCATTTTTCCCACTAAATAAAATACAAATGAAACAACGTTATAAACTTATAAATGAACAAAAACAGTAACAAAAATGTTCAATTACAATAATACATTTGATCATAAACAATTTTAAAAATGATCAATCATGAATACCTAGAACGAAGGTTCAATAACAAAACTGCACATAATCAAAATTTAAAATTTTAACATATAATATTATCAAAAACAAAACTGTATGCACAAATGATCATTTATCACCTTAAAAATGAACAAAATCAATTAATATATCACTAACAGATGTGCATATGATAAAACATAAATGATTATTTAGCATTGTAGATTTGATCACAAAAACAACAAAAAATAAAATAAATTAAAAGTATCAACGAGAAAAAAAATCTACGCATTTCTCTAACACAAGTTGAAAAAACAACAGCCAAAGAATGTTCATCATAATAAGCCATAACAACAATAAAATTTATGATCTCTCAAAAGGTAATTTTAATTATCCATTAGCGAACACGTAAGCTAGTTAACATATTATAATCACGAAATTAAAACTGCAAATATAAATCGAATAACAAAATGAAGATAAAAAATTGAAATATAAACAGAGTATAACACAAAAACAAGAACAGAGAATTGATAAACAAAAATAACCAAATTAAGATCCTAATAACTCACATTTATGAACAAATAAGTCTACAAATCCAATACCATATGAAAATACAACTTCACAATCACAATCGAAATCCGCAATCGAAAAATTATCCACTAATGAACAACGCAAAGTATCAAAATCAGAAGAAAAATTTAGTTAAAAAATTAGATGAAATTAGATGAATAATAGTGAAAGACAACCACAAGATAGAGAATATAGTTAGTAAAATCAGATGAAGATTAATTGAAGAGAGAGAAAAATGTAGGAGAGAGAATATAGGTAGTAAAATCATATACATAACTTTAATGATATGAAGAGAAAGTAATTAGAAAAAGAAAAAAAGTAATACTCTGTAAAAATATAGAAAAGAAAAGGGAAAAAAAAGAAGAAGATAATGGAACAAATAAGTTTACCATCAAAACAATACTGGAACAGCGATGAAACGACGTAGTTTCGAAGGGTGTAGGTAGAAGACCTTACACCCTGGTGTAGGGTAAAATTTGTAGCAACATATGAGTATGCAAATTGGGCTGGAAACATAACAAAAACACATTCAATTGAATCCATTTAGTCATGCCCGTTGTACTCCACTATATGTGATGCTACATTGCCACTTCCCCTTAACCTTAGCCTCGACGCAGTCCACACCTTCATGGCTCATGCCTGGCCGCGTCTGGCTCGCGCTTAGCCGAGTCATAACTGGTTCATAGCCCAAAAGGTATAGTATATTTCAAACAAGGCCCAACAGAAAGGGTCTTAATTTTAATGTTACACAATTTCACAAGAATACATCAATTAGGCCCTGTTCTTTTGAGCTTCTGGGCAGAGCAAAGCAGATTTCAGTAGAGCAGAGCAAAGCAGAGCAGAGCAGAGCAGATTTCAGCAGAGCAGAGCAAAGCAGAGCAGATTGAAGCAGAGCAAAGCAGAGCCGAGCAGAGCAGAGCAGAGCAGATTTCATTATTATTATTATTATTATTATTATTAATTTTTTCATTTTTTTTATTATTATCATTATTATTATTATTATTACTAATATTGTTATTATTATTACTATTATTATTATTATTATTATTATTATTATTATTACTACTACTACTAATACTATAATAATAATTTTAATGCTTTATTATTGTTATTAAATATTAAATATTATTATTATTATTATTAATTTTAATATTATTAAATATTAATTATATTATTGTTATTAATTATATTATTATTAAATATTAATTATATTATTATTAATATTATTATTATTAAATATTAATTAATATTATTATTAAATATTAATTATATTATTAAATATTAATTATATTATTATTATTATTAAATATCAATTATATACTTCCTCCGTTTTCTTTTACTTGCAACACACCTTTTAAGCACGCAGTTTTAGGAGATGATTAGTCAGGGTAAACGAGCGATTTTATCAATATAATTTTTACACGAAAATTAGAATAGAGTTAAGTATCATTTGTAAAAATTATAATGAAAAATTTGTCCATTTACATTACATAAACCAGAGCTCAAAACACGTGCCACAAGGCTGTGTTGCAAGTAAAAGAAAACGGAGGAAGTATTATTATTAATAAATATTAATTATTATTAATAAATATTATTTATTTATTATTATTAAATATTAATTATTATTATCATTAAGTATTAATTATTTATTATTATTTTTATTAAATATACATTATTATTATAATAATTCAATATTAAGTATTAATTTTAAGCAGAGCAGAGCAGGGCAGAGCAGAGCAGATTGAAGCAGAGCAAATTTCAGCAGAGCAAAGCAGAGCAGATTTCAGCAGAGCAAAGCAGCTCTAAAGAACGGGGCCTTAGTGTCACAGCCAATTTCTGCCAAACTCTGGAATAAACTATACATTCTCCTTCACTATCCCCAAATTCACGCTCTGCCGCCGACTTCAGCGAGACAAGCAGAGCTTTGCCGTGCGAAGAAGATGGAGGACATGAAGAAGAGAAAGCTTGATGATGTTGAAAGTGGTCAAATTTCTCCTGCTTCTGGTGAAAAGCTTCGTTCTTTGCTTGAACCGCTTGCTAAACCCCAGTTGGTTGATCTCCTTGCTAAGTTGTAAGACTCTTTTTACTTAATTTTCATTATTTCTTTTTATTTTGAGATAGTGATTTATGCAATTATTGGGTTTTGTTTGGTTTTATTTCTTGTTTCATTGAATATGAATTGTAAAGGTTCAAGCTGTTGTTATTGGGTTTTCAGTTTTTGTATATAGAGTCATACATACATTGATGTACATGGAATTTGATTTCGCGGCTTGGGTAATATCATCCCGAAGCTTGTACCAATTAAGCTAGTTGACATTCGTAACATGACGCCCAAACTTAATTATAAAGTTTTATAGGGTTTTCTTTGGGTTGTGAAAAGATTGAATGTTAAGGGGTACACTATAATATGTTGATACATATAAGCTTTAAGGTTATAAGCTTTTAAATAACTAGATTAGGCTCGTGTGATGCACGATTTTAACATTATTTTACGATTTTAACAATATTTTTAGCTTATTTGTGTGTAATACGTACGTATTACAAATAATTGAAGCAAATTATAATAAAATTGATAAATTAATAAAGAGTGGAAACCCCAATACATACAATCTGTGTAAAATATACTAAGTAGGAGAAAAAGATAATGTTTATAAGAAAATGAAATAGTCCGACCTTCCTTTAATTTCTCCAATGAAAATTGAATAATTAGTCTATTTCAATATAAAATCTGTTAGGAAAATATATAATTAATTTACAATTTTTAAATTTTTATTTATGTTGAAAAAAATAATGATGTTATTATTAGTTTTGGTGGGAAAATTTTTTATGAGAGGTTGACATGTGAAAAGTAATGACATCAGCGGTAATAATTTTAGTTATATTTATAGATTAGGATTTCAGTGCTTCATGGTTTAACCAGTAGGCAGTAGTATATCTCGAAAGTTGGTCTGAGGCTTATTATGTGTATGTCATATGTTGGTTTAACCAGTGTCTTAAAATGGTGGATTTAGGTCTATAACTAATGAGCGTTGTAATGTTGGGAAAGAGCGCATTCTGCCCATTCGATGCGTGACACTTCAAGCTCTTGTCTTGCATGTCTAAGCTTTTTGAGTGCAAACCCGGCTTTTCAAAGTCAGTTATCTATAATGGGATAATAGGGCTAGCTGTCAAGAGCCAAATATAAAATATGTCATTCTTTTTGTTATGATTTATTTCCTTTTGTTCTCAATTGTCTTTCCGATCTTCCCAATCTTCATAAATCGAAAATATGCTTGCTTTAAAGTGTTATTAAGATTTCGTTGCTAGCAATACCGTTGTTGATTATGTATTTAAGACCACATGCAAGAAAAATGTAGTAATATTATGATTATAGATGAGGCAGTGAGCAAAAGTTAGCTAAGAAGTTATTTTAAATGACAATCACAAGAAGTGTTATGAAGCCATGCAACAAGAGATGATGACCCATGTGTGATAATTATGCTTGTGGAGTAGATTAAGGGATTTCGGATAAGAGACAAGAAATTTCTTGTTAGTAGGTTGTTGTGAAGTTAATATGGTCTCAAGACGTGGATTAAAATGTTTGCATCTTATAGAGTCAATTGTGGTTGGAAGTCTTGAAGAATTATGTGCATGTAGATTAGCATTCAAGGGAATAATTCTTAACCTAGAATTTGTCACTTTTGGGGAAGAAGCCTCCAATTTGAGTTATTTGTCACTTTTAAGGTATTTTGTCACTTTTGGTCAAGAATTCTTAGAGAGGGCATTGACTTTTAAGGTACTTGCCACTTTGGGTGAAGAAGCCTTCAATTTGTGTTATCATTGAATTAGCTAATACTTTGAATTATCATTTTCATTAGGTTGGCAATTTGGCATGAAGGTAAATATTTCGGGGTGACCTTGAATATTAAATCTATGTGGAGTAGATTAAGGGACTTTAGATAAAAGACAAGAAATTTCTTTTTTGTAGGTTGTCGAGAAGTTAATATGATCTCAAGGCATGAATTTTGGTTACATCTTAATAAGATATTTGCATCTTATTAAGTCAATTGTGGTTGTATATAGTAAAATATTGATCATTTAAATTCACTTAGATATTTAGCAATGGATACTTCATTATTAATTTGCTATATCTGGATTGTATCATGGTTCAAACACATGGTTTAGGTCGCAACGCCAGGAACGGTCATGGTGTCGCGAAAAATGGAACTGACGTGCTGATTGGATCGTGTCATTGTTGTTGTGGTGCAAATTTACTTGTAATGTTTTCTAGGATTTAATAATACCTGTAAGCTATTATAATAGCTAGTGTAGACTAATAGAGGCTTTGGGGATACATGGGGAATCTCGCAAGTAACTTTTGAGTGAAACATGGATGTGACATTCAATGCAAGGTGATATGGGGTTGCAACATGTGATTTAAAAAGATTGTGGATTTTTGAAAAACACTGCACTTAACTAAATGATTTTGGTTTGGTCAATTGAAAATCCTTTACAATATGGCCCAACCTAAGTGATGTGGTTGTATCTTTGCACTATGGATGATATGTTTTGTTGGTCATCATACTTGAAGATAGATAATCTAAAGACAACAATGGAAAATTTTTACGCAATTAGAGATTTTACCTGAATAATGAAGATATTATTGATGGATGTATATTGAGATAGAGAGGGCATAGTGCAATGGCTCTCACAAAATATGTAAATCTGCTTTAGATTCAATGTGGTTGAAAAATGTTAAATATTATTCCTTTTGTAAGCCACTACAGCTTAAATTCCCATTACTGCTCTTAAAAGTAAAAGCGAAAGACAAAATTTAAATGAAGCAGTTTTTGCTTGCATCAACTATCTACAACTTTATGTGTGCTTATATACCAGCCACCGGGCTTGATACTGCCTATGTAGTTTGAGCTATTAATCAATTTACTAGATTTCTTCAAATCCTGGTAGAGATACTAAGGAGTAGTATAGGAACAATTGATGTGCTTTGATCTATGCAAGTGTGTGTAGAGAACTCTCAGATGCTGACATGGCTGATGATTTTGATTCGCAATGTTTATTGATTTATATGATTACATTTGTTGGGTGAGCTCAGCCATGGAAGTTAAAATTCAAGAGTCTGCCTCCTTAAATGGAGACTTTTAGAGGAAAACTGGTTTGATCTTTCTTTTTTGCGAGCTTTGATAAACACAAAAATATATATATGTTCGCTTTTTAGAACGGATATTCATTATGAAGCATAGTTTCTCCCTGACAATCTGACATATGTTTTCATTACCGGAAATAATTAGTTTTATTTGATACTTATTATGGAATGTGATCAGGTAATGCAAAGACATATGAAGGATTTTCAAGTTTGCATGCCTCAAATGTTCAATCCCTTATCTAGTTGCTTTTATGAGGTTGTATAGGCTTGTAACATATATGAGGGTGGGCATGCATATAATTGTTTTAGAGAATGGGTGGATGATTGTTATCTTGAATCGGTTGTATTGAGTTACTGCTTGAGAATTGACTCAATTTATATCATTGTTCAACTTATTTCCTAGATCCATTTACTGCTACCCGTTCCCCTTTTTTAATTTATTTTCTAGCATGGATCGAGGAGTTTCTTTGGTACAAATTGCACTAGTATCAGCCTATAGGTTCCTTGTTCAATACATTCTCCTAATGCATATCATTTATAAATTGTGAATCTATGTCAATAAGTCAGATAACGCAAATTTAAAATTAATTTGTCTGTGCCAGTGATGGTAGAACATCTACGCTTATAGTTGTGTGTAATAAATTGACTTTGTGCATGTGTGTTTGCCTGCATGTGTGGCGTGAAGAGGGTCCAAATATTCTCCAGTTGCAGGAGAAATTATGAGTCTTGCAAGTGCTGATCCTGTTCACAGAAAGCTATTTGTTCGTGGCTTGGCATGGAATACTACATCAGAAACCTTGTGTGATGTGAGTGCATTGTATGATTGCTGATCATTTTTGCGTGTCATGATGGGTGATAGTTACTTGTTTGGGTGAATTGAAACATTTGAATGTATGCTTTTAGGTACCATTTCCCTTTGATTTAGTTCTGTTGCTTGTAAAGCTCAAAATTCTCCTTTTCAGGCATTTGCAGTTCATGGAGATATTGAGGAAGGGGCTGTGATCACTGACAAAGCAACCGGCAAATCTCGTGGTTATGGCTTTATTACTTACAAAAATATGGAGTCAGCTCAGGATGCTCTAAAGGCATCTAGCAAATTAATTGATGTGAGTACAACTGCTACAACTCAGATTCTTTTTTTGGATTTTTTTGTGATTAATTAATGAAACTAATGCACTAATTAGGAAAATATGATGGAAAGCAAGATTATAAGGGTAGGCTTGCACTATATTATCTAATCAGTGAAATTATTCAATACAAGCTAATATCATCGCACTTCAAGGGTGTGATTCCTCCAGGTCGTGTTTCCACTCAATACTTTCTCCAATATACTCCCTCATTATTACAAGCCTTCTCCTATTTATACTCCTAATCCTTGCTGCAATAACGCTTACTCTTCAACATAAGTTCATAACAGAATCCCCTTAATTTGCGGTAACCACCTAACAACTGATTCAACAACTTGCCACTTGTGGTTAGTTATTGATTGTTGCTGGCTTCTTCCTCGAGTATGTGTTAATAATAGTGGGTCTATTATAAATTCTTGCAACAACCTTTATAGATTACTTTCTTGGCTGATAATGTGTTTGGTGTTGTTGGAGTTCTGGTTATATTCTTTTGATGGTTTGTAATGGAATACATTTTCTTAGCTTCTTTTATATAAACATCTACTGGAACTTTGAAAGACCCACCTTCAGTAAATTGTTTTCGAGTTCTGAGATATAACATAACTTTCTCTGTTCCATTTTGTATCGCAATATATGTTTTCTGGTGGCCTAACTTTACAGACGCTGATTGTATATTTTTACAAATGTAATACTTTTTATAATTCATGTGAGAGTTTTTTATTTTTATTTATTTATTTATTTATTTATTTATTTCAATGTGTATTTTATAATATCAATTATTTAATATGTAGTTTTAAATTATACATAAGTCGAGTATTTATGGCCAAAGTTCGCATAGGAGCCTGCAAAAATTTTTTTTTGGTTTTGATTAAGAATGGAAGAAATGTTATGCATCATGTATTGAGGATTTCCCTTATCATTTTCGAAGCTGGATTGCTTCTGCTCTGCCGTAGGTCCTGCTCTTGGATTGCTTCAGCTCTGCCATAGGTCCTGATCTTTAAGAGTCTTTTACTTGACCATATTAATAAAAAATATAAAAAACATTGTATTAAGAGACTACATAACTTAATATCTTGCCACAGTTGTATTTTCCACTGGCATGTAAAGATTATCAAAACTACCCCAAGGGCCTCAAGGATTCATTCATTTGGTTGGGAGTTGGTTACTTTGTTTGAAACACAAGACTTGCCGAAAAAGTCCAATTTTGCTTATTTCTGAAAAGTTGTGTCATGTGGCGACTGGAGATTATATATATTTGTATGTTTTCAGTCTTTCATTTGCTCTTCTGCTTGTCATTACTGCAGGGCCGCTTGACTGTCTGCAACCTTGCTTGTGAAGGCTTAAGCAGTGCTAGCACTGCACCTGATCAAGCACAGCGGAAACTTTATATAGGAGGTTTGTCACCAGAAACCACTACCGAGATGTTGCTCAGTTTTTTCAGCAGGCATGGTGAGATAGATGAAGGTTCAGTTGCGTATGACAAAGATACAAACAAGTCTCGGTATTCTTCATCTAATTTTTTTGTTCTTAGTTACTTTTGTGCAGACTTCAGTATCTTATGTCTCTAATCTTTTTTTTTCTTCTGTAGTGGTTTTGGGTTTGTGACTTACAAGACAGTTGATTCTGCGAAGAAGGCCCTTGATGACCCTGAGAGAACTCTAGGGGTAATTGATGTCTGAAAGTTTCATGTCTTTCTATGTTTGCTTCTATGCTCTAAAATCTAAATGCACGATCTTCCAGTGAGAGGTGTTATTAGCTGAAACCGTTGGGCTGTAGTAGCATTATTGCATAAGCATTCCACTTATTTTTCTAAGCTGAAGGCTTTACTACATAATTCCGGACTTGCCCTTTGAACATCTTCTCATTCTTGGATATAAGATAATGTCAAATTAGATTTATTTAGCTTTTAGCTCAGCAGCCTCAACAGTAACCAAGCCCTTCTCTTTCTGTTTGTTCCCTTAACTTTGTGCAACCATGTTCTTAATTTAGTAATGTTGCATGGAGCCTGAACTTTTACAGGAATAGAAATTTGTACTTCTTTGTTGTTGAATTGCTCACTGGAAAGAAAGGATGTAGGAGTTAGCTTGCATATGTCTCACCGAACTATGTCAAGAAAGGTGGCACCTTACTAGTATCACTGCAGTACAAAATTACTTTTCCTTCTCTTTGGGTTCTGTTTCCTAAAAAAGCTTGTGTTGTGTTGATTTTGTTTGGTATAAGAAATTTTTAACCCCATTATCTCCATCTTTTTTCATTCAACTGACAAGTGTTGTGTATAGTTATTACTTATTAGCACTTTAAAGAGAATCAGTGGCAATCAACTGTTAATTGCTTTTGGCAAAAACTTGTATAGTGAGACCTAGGGGGCTTTGTCTGTTTCTCGGCGCGACATAACTTGTTACAATAAGTTATTGTGAGACTGTCTTGCTCAATAATTACTCATTGCTTGTTGAGAACTCCATCATCATTAATTACCTTTGTTAATTAGAATTTTATTGCAGTAATAGGTGACTTTAGTTGATATGTATTTGACTTGAGCAGCATCAAACCCCAATGTGCTTCATTCAATGTCGAATTATTTCTTGCTAGAAATCAATATGATATTCTGTTCTATACGCAGGGCCGGAACATTACAGTGAAGTATGCTGATACAAAGAACAAAACAACTGCAAACCAATATCCCTCATCAGCAGCTCCTATGGTCCCTCCTACAGCAGGTGGATACCCACAGCATGGGAAACCACAGGCACCGCTTGGATACAGTTACCCTCCACACATGACATCATACCCACCGGTCTCTTACGCTAGTCCTCCAGCAGCAGCTGCAACTCCACCTCCACCTGCAATGGCACCAGGGCCATATCCTCAAGGACCACCACCATCCCAGATTTCTTATGCACCACCACCCATGAAAGACACATATGGAATGCCACCTTCTATGCCCGTTGGCATGCAGGGCTACCCTTATTACATGGGGAAACAATGATCAAATACAGCTGCACTGTGGTATTCAAGCTTTGAACATCTCCGTGTTTTCTCTACAGTCTGGTATATGCTTGAGCCGAATTGATGATTTCTGCATCTATCATCTGCTCTTCTTGACTTCTTCAGTATTTTCGCTTCTGTATCTATAGGCAGTAAGTTATAATTTTGATTCAATCAGAGTATAAATGCCTTTTGCTAATTGAAGCATCGGTAATAATTGCGATTTAGAGAATATAGTGGGGAGTTTTGAGGGCTTTCCTTATAGGTTAGAATCCTAGATTACAATGTATCTTGTACTATTTATTAGTTAGACGTCTAGGGAAAGAGGTAAAAGATTTTTTTTTTTTTTAATATTTAATTTTGCGATCTAGCATAGTGTTGAAGATGCTCCATGTTTGTGAAATTCTGGTCCAACAATTGAGTGTACTAGTGAAAGCATTATAAAAGGGGCATTTTCTTGTTTTATTTTTCTCTTAATTAGATCAGAGTATATATTGCAATAATTATTATTTATTTCTTTTGATTAATTATATACTCTCTCCATTTCTAAAAAAAAAAAATATATATATATATATTTTAACCTTTGAGGCTCTGATAAATTGTAATTTGCTTTTATTTATATAGTTCTCATTGTCATAAATTGTTGTTGTTGTGGCAGAACATAACTCTAGTACACAGGTTGGGTCATGGCAAGTAGGTGCAAAGGTAGTAAGGCCCTATTCTTTAGAGTTACTCTACTATTCTGAGCTCCTCTGCTTTGCTTTAATCTGCTCTGCCCTATTCTGCTTAAAAATAATACTTAACATAGAATTATTATAATAATAATTAATATTTAATAATAATAATAATTAATATTGAATTATAATAATAATAATAATAATTAATATTTATTAATAATAATAATAATTAATATTGAATTATAATAATAACAATTAATATTTAATTATTATAATAATAATTAATATTTAATAATAAAAATAATAAAAATTAATATTTAATAATAATAATAATAATAATTAATATTTAATGATTATAATAATAATAATTAATATTGAATAATAATAATAATAAATATTTAATAATAATAATAAGTAATTAATATTTAATACTTATAATAATAAAAATAATAATAATTAATACTTAAAAATAATAATGATAGTAATAATAATAATGATAATAATAGTAATAATAATAATTAATAATAATAATAGTAATAATTGATTTTTTATAATAAAAATTAATATTTAAAGATAATAACTAATATTTAAAGATAATAATAATTATTAATTTTTAATAATAATAATAATTAAATAATATTTAATAATAATTAATATTTAATAATAATATTTATTGATTATAATAATAATACGATGATAATAATAATAATAATATTATTATTATTATTAATAATGGTAGTGGTGGTGGTAGTAGTAGTAGTAGTAGTAGTAGTAGTACTTATAGTAGTAGTAGTAGTAGTAATAATAGTAGTACTTATAGTAGTAGTAGTAGTAGTAATAGTAATAATAGTAGTACTTATAGTAGTAGTAGTAGTAGTAGCAGCAGTAGTAATAATAATATTAATAACAATAATAATAATAATCTGCTTTGCTCTTGAGTCTTGCTCTGCTCTGCTCTATCTAGAAGCTCAAAAGAACAGGGCCTTAAGAATGCAAATGGCAGATAAAGATTGGTGGGAAAATCAGATAATGGCAATAGTAATTACAAGCAAACAAACTATTTATCAATTATCATCAAATCATTAAAACCAACGCATATACAGTATTACAGATTATGGTAAAGGTTAAACTGATCTTAATCATGTTAAAAATAAACTCCTGATATCATAAAACAAATACACACGATTTATTAACATCATGCAAATGGAGATTATGTGGCTATAAGCCTATAACTGAATTTGGATGAAGAATAATTGTAGGTGCAGTAAATTAAAGTTTAAACTAATGACAATCATGTAGATTATCATGATATCATTAGGGAATGACATGTAATCAATTAATATCCAAAAGGGGGACAATGGGGTTAGAATGTATAGTATAGAGCAGAATAGATGCACATTTTTCATGTTGTCAACAAGAGACAAAGAAAACAAATGGAAACTCGATACTAGTGATATTTATATACATAGGATAAAAGCTACAAAGTATTAGAATCAACACCATTAACAATCCATTGATACACATAAATCATTCAAACAGATTAAGAATAAAGAATTGCTAATAGAAAGAAACTATATGAGTGTAAGATTAGAAGTGAGGAAGAAGGCCAAAATGTGTTGGTGAGAACTTTAGTGGGGCTTAAACACCATGTGTCCAAAAGATAATAGGTGTATGAACAACCAACTTCCAACTATAAATGGAGGAAGAACTCTCCCTAATAAAGAACAGAGGTAAACCCTAATTTCACCAAATAGGGAACATTTATTGGAAAATTCATCTGATTGCGTATAAATAAATTATCATTTTAAGGAAATTAAAGGTTTAAAGTAAGTTTTAAGGAGGATAAGATAATGGGGGAGGGAGTTTTAGAAGAAGATTAATCACATTTTTAGATGAAATAAAAGATTAATCACATTTTATGGAGAAGCCAATCTGTCAAATTATGATTGCTAGTTGTTTATGTTACTGAATTTTATTTCTTTCATGTACTATGTTTTAACCTCTTTATCTACGTAGAGTTTTTAACTTTGATGTAATAACAATTAAATAAAAGAAACTTTTTATCTACATAGAATTTTTACGTGTACTAACAAATAACAATTAAAAAAAAAACATGCAAAATAGGAGGTAGTCATTGGGTTAATATTGTCATTCAATTTTAATTTGTCATCAATAAATATACCCTTACATTAATAAACCGTAGAATTTGGCAATATAAAACGTTTACCACTATATTTTTCTTCACTCCTCTCAAGTCTCAAGTGATCCTCACTCTCCCAATTTTTCCTCATTGCTCAAGCCATGAATTTTTATTATTTTATGTAAAAAAATTTTGACAAGAAAATCAATTTTTAAAAAGAAAAAAATGGGGGAAATTATACAAGTAATAAAACAAAGTAATAAAAAACATTTCTACCTTTTACTTGCGCAACCCCTCCACGTCTCCACCCTTATGCCCCTGTCGCTGTTGACTCCCACTCTCTCCTCCACTGGCGTCGCCGCTTTCTCCTACTCCGACGCCTCTGCCGTCGCCGCTTTCTCCTCCTCTGTTGCATCCTGTTTTTGGTTGTTGTCTCCTGCACTTCAAATTCAGGTAAAAACATCCGCCATTGATGTCTTCTTCGAGCTCCAAATTCTAATTGCTTGTTTTTTCTGAAACACTGTAATACAAATTAACGATGACCCATTACCGTAAACTTAGATTATATCCTATTCTCAGATGGGTTTCTTCTGATTTTCCCCTAAACCCCTTTAAATTACCATCAAAATACCCTATTTTTCCAAGCAGTTTCCCATGTTCTTGTAATTATAGTAATTGTAATTATAGTAATGTACAGCATTATTCTAGTTTGATTAGTACTATGAATGTTAATTTTGAGCAAAATGAAGGTATTCAAGGGAGTTCAACTTCCAATAATGGTGATACAGTTCGTAGATTTTCTAAAACTATTAAGAAAGAGGCTCAAGGTGCACTGTTAGATTATTTGCATTCTACTAGAAGCTTACCCTTTTTGGATGCTGAGCATATGAGCAAAAATTCCCCTCAATTTTTGAGGAAGCTGGTAAATAATGTCAAGAATGAGCCTGAAATTGGCCGCTCTGTGGCTCGTTTCTTGCGTTACCATCCTATTAATGAATTTGAACCGTTCTTCGAAAGTATAGGGTTGGAACCCTCTGAGTTTGTTGCACAACTTCCGCGTGATTTGATGTTTTTGAGTGATGAGGAAGGTTTGTTTGATAACTACTATGTTTTGTGTGAATATGGGGTTAATCGCTATCATATAGGAAGGATATATAGAGGGGCAAGAGAGGTGTTTCGATATGGTAATGGGGTTTTGATATCGAAGCTACGAGAATTTGAGGAGCTCGGGTTAAGTAAACCTGTTATAGCTAAGGCTGTTGTCTTTAATCCTTGTCTTTTGATTGATGATGGGGGAAAAGAGTTTTTTAAGGTGTTAGTAAAGTTGCAGTGCCTTGGTTTTGCATATGAATGGGTTGAGCAGCATTTATTGGAGAATGCTTCCTACAATTGGAGACAAGTCTTTGAGTTGCTGCATATGCTGAATGATATAGGCTGTGAAAACGAGGAATTGGGGAATTTGTTGAGGCGACATCCAGAACTTTTATTTGATCATTCTGGTCGATTGACCTTTTCATTGATTGGGTATCTGCTAAAATTTGGATGCACAAAGAATGATATATGCTCACTGTTTATTCACTTTCCACAAATCAAAGTTGGAAAATTTCTTCAGAATCTTGGACGTGCTTTTAAGTTATTTTGTGAATTAGAGATGGATGCTTTGAATATTGAAAATATTATTCAAACACATGTCATGTTGCTGGGTTCATGCTCAGTGAAGAAAGCAAACAGTTTAATTTGTAATTTGAACATAGGAAAGAAACGCTTGTGCGAAATCATTATAGAAAATCCGTTGGTGCTAAAGAATTGGGTTTTGAGAGCAAAAATTAAGCGCTTGCCTGAGACTAGAATGTGTCCTCGCAAGGAGAGGATTAAATTCTTATCAAGCATTGGCTTCACAGAACATTCAAATGAAATGGAAAAGGCACTAAAGCTATTCCGCGGCAAAGGAGAGGAACTCTGGGAAAGATTTGACTGTCTTGTCAAAGCAGGGCTCAGTGAAGAGGATGTTGCACAGATGACAAAAGCGGCACCACAGATTCTCAATCAATCAAAGGAAGTTATAGAGACAAAGATTAGATATCTCGTTAATGATTTAGGCTATCCAGTGTCAAGTTTGAAACCATTCCCAGGGTTCATTGCCTATACAATGGAAAGGGTAAAGCTTAGATTTTCTATGTACAATTGGCTTGTCAATCAAAATGCTGTTTGCAGTACATTGAGTTTGAGTACCATAATTGGATGCACGGACTCATTTTTTGTGAAAAAGTATGTAAATAAACATCCTAGAGGCCTTGATGTGTGGCAGGAGTTGAAGAAGACGATTTATGTGAAATAAGTTTCCCTGCTCATTAGCACTGTTAACTTGTGCATGCTGAGCAACTGATTCAGATTTTCAGCTATTATTACTCCAAGTCTCAAAGCTTTTGGACTCTATTCAGCATAATCACAAAGTGCGTTCAGTACTTGACAGGTACTCTGTAATCACTAAGAGAGCTTACATCATCCATTTGTCTTGTTTATGTTTCATCTTGGTTCTTGAACGTATGTTACAGCTGAATATTTGAAAGCATACCTTGTAAGATTTTTCTTTCAATATCTGTAATCTGCCTTGGTTTTGGAGTGAAGTTACTAAGCTAGGTGCCTTGATTGTTTTAACATGAATTTTAATTTATGCTTAGGTCATCAGATTTTAAAGAATAGGAGACTAGAGATGTCAATAGTCAAGGTTCTTTGAATGTATTTCCAGTTTTCTGAATTGCAGCATTTTTGTATATTAGGGTTGTGCTTATTTTGCTTTATTTTATATAATTATTATTTGGGATTTTAGGATTTTTAGGTTATATGAAAAACTTGGTGCTTACTTAACAATTCAGCCCAACTGAGAGTTTTGTGGTCTTGCTTTGGTACTGTTTAGCTTTGCCTTCTGCAGCAACTATAGGCTACTAATGCAAGTGTATAATTATTGCATGAAGGTAATGTTATCCAGGTCTCTGTCTTGCCGTGGCCTACTCTGTTGTAATTGTGAGCGTGAAGATGGGGACTCATAGCATCATAAATTCTGTATTACGGTTTATATCAGAATAATCTAAAATGTAAAAACTCGAAACTCATTTTCCGACATTAAGCTCAATTACCTATCTCCTGGCCTCCTGGGGCCCCTAAGCACATAATCTACTAAAGAACTTGGTTTGGTCAATAATCTTAAAAAATGAATCTTTTGATGTCGAGATTCCTTTCCTTCAGAGTGTGCTTGTTTTGCAATATCAGCTGGAAGGAGGGGAATCCTCCAAAAAAAACAAGTTAGGCGGAGAGGAAAGGGAAGGAGTTGACTTACATTTTACTTCCAAAATTTATCATTATTGAGAGACTAGTTATTATTCAAGGAAAATGAATTCCTCCAAGTTCGTTCTTTTCCTTTTCCCATTTCATACCTGAACAATGGAAATAGATCTTCATTTTTTCTTCCCATCTGTCGAAGTTTCCTCACCCAAACTCATCATGTAGGCTTTCCGATCCACAATTTAAAAAATGTTCTATGGCAAACTCCTACTCCCCTGAATACGAAATTCCAGAGGAGGGATATAGGGAAAGAGAGATTTCCTTTCTGTTGTTGCAAAGATAGTTGATCTGCTTCTTTCAAGTTTGGTGGTCCTCCTCCCTTCTAGTCTTCTATGTTCTCTTACTGTGTTTCGGGTCTTTACTTGTGGACATTGTGGTGCATTCCATAGTTTCCAAGCTCAAGTGTCGGGTATTAGAATACCACCCATATCCTTGCTGTAGCTTGTCTTAAACAAGTGCAGCAGAAAAAATCCCCTTGTCTGTGCTATACAGGCTAATAAAATGGCGGTGAAAAGGAAAGATCCCATGCATCTACATTTAAATCTGATATTCTAACAAAACATTATTTCTAGAGTGGTATTATTGAATGTAATTTTATGGCCTTCAGTTTATTCTCTAACTGTGGCTCCTTGTTTTGCCTGAAGTTTTTTAGAGTATACCAACTGAAGAAATTTTCTTTCTGTTTTCAGGTTTTACACTGAACTATATACCATCAAGCAATGCTGCTCTCTGTGCTAGCTTCCGACTGTTTGGGATTTCATATGTAACTCTGTAAGCACAACTCAACACAATTACTGTTTATCTAATATTTGAATCGTGTTCTGTTTCCCTCCATAATATATTTTCAAAGCTTGAAGGAATCTCTTACCTTTGCATACCCAAATAAATCAAAAGGGGGAAAAAATAACGGAAAGAAGAATTAGAAATCCTCTATCCAAGGAATTGCAGAACATAGAATGATAGATATTTTGAGTTGAGGCTGCTAGAATTGAATCAGGCACCCTTGGTCAGTAACTCCAGATCTTTATGTTTCTTTGTTTGGGGGAAGGACAAATAATTACCCTTACTGCTTCCTAGTATGCTCCCCCAAAGCGCTCTCTTTTCAACAATGATCTTTTATGTACGAGTACATCTCTTTGATTTTTTTTTTTTTTTTTTTTTGTTTTTTTTTTTTTAAAAAAAAAAAATCTATTATTTAGTTGATATTCAAATTGCAAGTTTGCAACCCTCAATTTGGTCAATTCTATCTATATCTCTGATGGTGAGATATTTTTCTGAAATTTTCTTCTTTATCTCTTGTCCTTGTAGATTCAAGCTACAAATCAAGAACTGGTGATCTGAAGTACATTTTCTTTGCTGTTTCTACTTCGAATTTTGCATGTATGAATGTCGTTATTGGCTCTGGTGTCATGGATGCGTTCGTGAAGGAAGTAGATGAAGTGGATGCTAAATATCGGTTAAAGTTTGAGATTTCATGTCTCTGCTTGTAAAACAAATTATCATTTTTTTCAGGAATGTATTTAACTTCACACATCTGTAATTTTCACCAGTGTAGGCGTGTAGCTAATTGTTTCCACACTAATACATGGGTTTAAGTTGCTTCTATTGAGATTAAAAATATGAAGAGGAAAAATAAAAAATAAGAGAAGCAAAGTATTACAAAGAGGTGTCTGATTTGCTGAGCCCTCTTGAAAATCTTTGGCAGGGGATAAATGTTTTGAGTTTCACTTACCTATAATTATTGTTTTACTCGTACAATTTAAGGTTACTAAACTAGAACGATGTACGAAACAATAGCAAATTTAAAGCATACTAATTGGCAAGCTACGGCTTGTCATGGTTGGACAATCATCGTATTTGGCTTATGATGAATCTTGTTTGAAGTGACATAAAATAATAACAAGGGACATGGAAATCATTAAGACCAAGTTAACTTCAATGAAGTGTCTGGAGTTGAATGAAATGAAACATGCTAGGAAAAAAAACTGCGTTTTGCTTGCTCATTTTTGTTCCTACTTAGAACCTGTTCTCTTCAGCTTAATTTCATTTCAGTTCCTAATTTCCTTCTCTCATAAACAAGCCAGTTTAGCTCCGTTCAACTCAATTCAGTAAATTAGGACAGACCTTTAGTCATTATGATTAGCACAATTGATTTGAAAGTTCAGCATGTAGAGCAAAGAAGCAATTCTTACCTTCACTTCAAATAGGAAATTTTATCTATAACTACCAATTAAAGCATGTGTTTTGAAAACAACTACCTATTAAATTTTTTTTTAATGAACTACCACAAAATTGTAAAAAGTTTAAGTAGCACTACCACTCTTAACAGTTTTGGCTAGAATCTCCGACATTTGGGTATCATTTTTTACCACTTTTTAACTATATGAAGGGTAATTTAGTTAATTTAGATGATTATTTTATGAGGTAAAGGTAAAAAGTGAAACTTACATGCCGAATATTCTAGTTGAAATTATTAGAGTGATAGTACTACTTAAACTTTTTTACAACTTTGTGGTAGTTCTTTTAATTTTTTTTTAATAGGTAGTAGTTTCCAAAATACGCGCTTTAATTGTTAGTTTTTGACAAAATTTCCTTTCAAATATTACGCATCTGGAGGGTAGGTTGGAGCAAATACACAAAGTTGTTAAAATCGAGATCTACGTTGGATTGATGATGTAGGGAATTCTCACCATCAGATTGCCTTGCTGCTCATTTTTGTGACTTCATCTTTTTGTGCGTGAATTAGAAATCAGCGTTTTTAGCTAGATAATTTGTGAACAGAAGCATTTCTATGTTGTTATGGAAGAAAGGGGGATGGATTTGCTTAGACTAACATCTGTTATTTCAATGTTACAAATCTTACAATGACACCTCCCAAGTTAGGCCCCATTCATTTCACCTTATTTTTACTGAACTGAAATTATTTTTGCTGAACTTAAATTATTTTTACTGAACTGAAATTAACTATACTGAACGAACTTATTTTACTGAAGTGAAATTATTTTTACTGAATATTATTTTTATAAGGTGAAGTGAACAAGGCCTTACAGAGGAAATAAGGTCATGTTCACTCCACCTTAAAAAAATAATATTAAGTAAAAATAATTTCAGTTTAGTAAAAATTAGTTCAATTCAGTAAAATTAATTTCAGTTTAGTAAAAATAATTTCAGTTCAGTAAAAATAAGTTCAGTTCAGTAAAATTCAGTTATCTTAAAGAAGAATTATAATAGAAAATCAGTAAAAATAATTTCAGTTCAGCAAAAATAATTTCAGTTTAGTAAAATTAATTTAAGTTCAGTAAAAATAATTTAAGTTCAGCAAATATAATTTTGTTTCAGTAAAAATAATTTCAGTTCAGCAAAAATAAGGTGAAGTGAACGGGGCCTAATTGGTTTCAGGAGAATAATGTAGGGGCGCAACACAAATCAGGAATGTACTTCTATACACCTGAGCAAGAGCAAGCTGCAATTGAATCAAGGGATCGTCAGCAAAAGATTCTGTATAGGAAAATCGTAACTGAGATTTTGCCCGCGAAAAATTTCTACATGTCTAAGGAGTACCATCTCTATTAGATGTTATCGCTGAGTTCCGTCAAACCTTGGGTGCTCAAACCCTATTTGGCTTGGAGCCTTTTTCTTGGTTAATATTATGTGTATATGTAAGTGTACTGTCATCTTTTAAGTATTCTTGAGCCTTGACTTTGAACTTTCAATATGTATGCTAGCAAGTTCTTATAAACTTAATTATGAGATCATGTGATAAAAGAAGCTTAAATGGGATGTTGTAATTTGTTTTGCAAAGTTCAAATGGGCTGGGTTAGGCCAAGCCTAGTGACCCATTGACCAACCCGTTCTAGAAGCCTTAGCCCGGCGCAGATCCAACCTATTGAATGGATTCAATAAGAATATGATGATGTGAGTCATAGGCAATGTTACTCATAAATACAAACTCGAATCAAATTTACGTCGACATATAAACGAGTTTGGGTACCAAAAAAAAAAAAAAAACAAAAAATATGGCCAAATGAGATTGCATAAGTGGAAGCTTTGAGTCATAGAAATTTAAAAATAGTAGATGATGCAAGAATCAAGATAACTTCCAAACCCAAGTGTACTACACTATGCAATCTTGTTTGCCCTTTCCTTTCTTGTTTCCTGAACAACCCACAACTTTTCAATACAAAAATTAAACTTAACACTGACTTCCCCTTTTTTTTTTTTTTTTTTTTTCTCACTTTCCATCATTTTTTCTTCCTCTTCTCACACTCCCCTCTTTGTTTCAGCCCCTGGTATAATTCAATAGAAAAACCCCTCAAAAAAATCCACTCCTTTCTTTTTCAATCTTTTCAAATCACAATATCTTAATCATGATTTGATCTGGGTCTTTAAATTTTTCTTTACCCAGATCATAATTTTCAACCAACTCTACCAATCTTCTTAGTTTTTGCCAAAATTAAACTCATTTTTTTCTTTTTCTTGTTGGGTTTTTTTTAATTAATTACATTTTGATTATCCCCTTTCATTTTAATGATGGTTGTCATCTGTTGAGGTCAGCTTCTTGTAATTATA
Source organism: Chenopodium album (assembly GCF_948465745.1). Lineage (NCBI taxonomy): Eukaryota > Viridiplantae > Streptophyta > Magnoliopsida > Caryophyllales > Amaranthaceae > Chenopodium > Chenopodium album. The sequence goes on from NC_137848.1 coordinate 45,241,954, forward strand.
TTAAATTTACTGGGATCAATGCAAGAAATTTAATAAATTTGATATATAATGTGTGTTCTTTCTTCTTTATTTTTGCATGCTTCATTGTTTTAGTTGGATTTCTGTCTTATCGAATTTTGTTGTCTTTGTAACTTTGATTTTTAATTGGGTTATATGATTTTATCTTCTTCCCTTAACTATAGTTATAATTGAAGGATGTAGATTTTTCAATGCTTTTGTATATAAATATTGAATGAAGTTGATGACCTTTTTTTTTTTTTTTTTTTTTTTTTTTTTTCTTCTCTTTGGTTTATTGATTTTGAGTTTATATTTATAGTTTTAACTTTGAGCATGAATTATGATTGAGATATATTTTGATTCCGATCTCATCAAAAAGGATTGTTTTGTTTGATAACAGTTTCTGATTGGTCAAGAAAGATCAGGGTTCAACAAAATTTTATGTGAGTTTAGTGTAATGCTGTTGATTTTTCTCCAGATTATAGCTTGTTTTAGTAATGTATTAAAATAGTTTAGTTTTCAGCATTTTGTATTGAAATGAATGAATGTTTTGACTTGCCTGAATTTGGGGAGTTTAAATCTGTCAATTTTCGAGGACTTATGAATGTTATGATAGAGATTATGTTCCGCCTATTGTAGAATTCTGAGTCTGAAGTATGTATGTTAATAAGTTATAAAAGGAAATTACGCCCTATATTAGAATTTCAAGTCTGAAGTAACATCACTGAACTTGTGAGTGTTAATGTGTTACTTGTATGATCGAATTTATGTTCCGCCTTATTGTAGAAGTTCAAGTTTGAAGTCTGTTGGTCATGGAACTTTGACAGGAGAACATGGTTCATTATTGCATTCTTCCTTTAGAAGTTGTAGTAGGTGTAAAGTAGTAGTTGATATTTTCTATAAACTTGCTAGTTTTTGTTTGCAGGCTTGTTAATCCATCGTCTTGAGCTTTAATCCGAAGTTCTCCATCATGGTTAGAGGTAGAGGAAAAGGCAAGAAGCAGACTGCTGTTACATCTAACAATGACGTAGAGAACGCGAAAGAGGAGAACATTCCGGCATCTAAGAGAAGGGGGAGGCCACAGAAGCCACTGAAGGATGAGGTCGATGATGTAGAGAGTGCAAAGATAGCAAACGGTGAAGAAAATGCTAACAGTTCAATGACAAGTAGAAGCTCAAAAGGTCAATTTACTGCTGTGAGTGGAACAAAAAGGAAGAACTCATCACAAGTGCCGGAGAATTTAGATTCCGTCAAGGAGGAAAATGGTGCAGAAGCAAAGTCTATTACTGAGGGTTTTGTGAAATCAGTAGGGTTTAGACAAATTGGAAGCAGGAGAAAAAGCAAGCCTCATCGTGCTGCTGAAGTTGGTGTAAAATGCAAATGAAAATGAAATGGAAGCGTCTGCTATGACTTTCAGCACCCTCATTTTGTGTTGGCATATGGTTTATGCTGAGGGTCGACCTGTATTGGCTCATTTTTCGTGTTCAGCATTTTCTTAGTTTCAGTTTCTTGTGAATTGTTCAAGCTCTTCCCACCCGCCCCCACCCCACCCCACACATTGAGATTGTGGTTTTATTCTGGTGAACATAATTTGCTGATTTCGAATTTGGAAGAATTTTAAGCAATGTATAGTTTCATTAGTTATTTGGATGACATCTATTACTGTTTTATTCCATTTCCTCTTGTCTAATTTTTGAACAGCCATTCAACTATTTTTCTCTCGTCAGAGCATCTGAGGATAATGTTAATTGTGTCTGTGTAGATATTGCGAATTGAACTCTGAAGCATAAGCAGCAGCTGCTTCAATAAGAGGTAATTAGCTGTCTGAACAAGCTGTGAACAATTGAGCATTTTTGATGCAGGATGTTGTTTGATAAAAAAAAAGTTTGGTTGGAATTCATCCGACAACAACCGTTGCACAAGCATTTAAGCACAAGATTTTGCCCGAGTAGTAAAAATATGTGCTGGATGAACCGATGATGTAAGTTGCTACCCACCACCCACGCCCCTCGTCATTCTATACTGTCTGACCACTTAGCTGTTCTTTACTCTATTATCGTATTATGTCATCTGTCATTTTACTGTTTACCAGGTTTACTTTAAATTACAACGCAAGAACTACTAATATCTTTTGGTTGTGTGCATAAAACTTGTATGGGAATGGTGGGAGTAAAACAATCCTTGTGGTTAGCTCTTCGATCTTTAATGATATTTTACTGTCGACCCTACCTTTTTTTACAGGGGCTTCCTCTAGCTAAATGCTTTCCTCGCTGAATTAGTGCTATGTACTCTGTTTGGCCCTAAGTTTTCGATGACCTGCCTTTGGTGGCAACACAAGCATGACTCATGAATTATTAATCTCCTAAGATTTTCCTCTCTGGATGAATGGTGTTAAGCTGTTAACAATCAACAGAGGTTTGCAATTATTCCATAAAGTCTGCAAGAGGCTTCATTATATGTTTCAACAGTGACACAAGCTTATAGTTCTTGTAAGGCTTGCATATCAAAATAATATTCCATTTCTTATGCTTCAGTTTTCAGGTTAAGTCATCCCGAATTCTAAATCAAGATTCAAGAAGCTAGGTGTGCTACAATGATCGTAATTTGTATTCTTGCTGCATAAAGTGTTTCGCTTGCACAATTATCCTAAGCACCCCCATTTAGCCTCATTGTTCTACTGTATGATACTATGATCTGTAATTGTCAGCAACCCACGCAAGGCAAGTTTCTTTAAATCATTTAAGGTTATGCTATTACATTAATTGCCAAAAAAAAAAGGTTATGTTATTACTTTACTCATTTCATTTTCTTTTGTGAGAACAAAATTTCCTCCTTATTGGCCCATCTATTGTTGTGGCCATTTCATGACTTTATTGTGAAACTACTCGAGTTATGATATTAAAGATTTCCACAGCTCTACTCCATTGTACCTGCAGCAAATATAGTTTCTGTTTTTTGTTTAATTACAAATATTTTGATCATTAAGGAGCCTAAAGAGCTGTAGAGCAGCTAAAGTAATCGAGTTTTCCGAATCTTGTCTAACTATTCATTTGAAATCCTACAAATACCCATTACATACATATAGATGGATTTATCATTTATTTAATGAAAATAAAAGGAATAAAGACACACACACAAGCACAACATCAACTGAAATCACCACAAGAACATAAGTTAAAGAGTTAGCATATATATATAAGTATTAATTAGGAGTTTAGGACTAGCTCTAAACCCTTCTTTAGCCTACATATTCTTGGAACACCATAAACAACCAATAAGACCGGCGTTCTAAAAACAAAAAATTCTTTGTCTCTAAAATTACTTTTTATTAACGAGACAATCACCGTCCAAATAGAAAAAACTTTTTTTTTTGCAATATGAGTATTTCAAAAAATGATTAGTAGGGACGGGTGCCAATGTAGTTGCCAGGAGGATCATAGTTACAAGTAATGAAAACACCACCATTATAACAAGTAACCCTAGCACAACCAAGGCGAGTCGATTTCCTCCAAACAATCTGAGTATAATGCCCACAATCCATACCATTAGCACAAGAGTTAGTGTACAAATCATAGTACCTACGCTCCTCCACCCATGTTTTCGTTGCGAAAGCTGCTGAATAACCACCACTACCCCAAAAGAGGTTCTCACCATAGGGACCATCAGAGTGAATCAAATGACAATCCTTGATACGTTGGTTAGCCCATGATTGAGCAAAGGAAGCTAGCCTGTCATCCCAAGTGAACGGGGGAAGTCCTACGGCTGCCCTAGCTTCGTTGTGGACTTGCATGAAGGCGGCCTTATCGGAGCCAGTGGCACCACCACCGTAGTAGTAGTAAGGGTGGTAGTTGTAAGATGACGATGACGGTGTGTACGTCCTAGACTCGGATGCGTAAGAAAGGGTTGTTGCAAAGGCTGTGATTAGGAGGAGAGAAAATGTTATGGTTTTGGCCTTAGAAGAGGCCATTTTTTTGTTTTTTCTTTTTGACTTGATTGGGGTGTTATTTTTAATGTATTGGTTATATTTTTGGTTGATATATATTTTTTGGTGTAGGGAATTTATATGATATGGTGAGAAGAAAATATAGAAAAGGTCATAGATTTGAGGAACAAGTTTGTGAGATGCATGTTCGATAATGGAGGGCACGATGTTTGAAAGAATTAAGAGATTTGATGTAATATAATAATGTTTGAATATGGGATGATATAAAAGTAAGTTGTACTTGCTAAAGTCAATAGTTTATTTGATTTATATTAAGTCATGGGATTAAGTAGTTTTCTCTTTTTTCTTTTTCATGATTTTTTTTTTTTTTTTTGGAAAAAAATATTTATTTCAATTCCTTGAGCATGAAGTTTAAGGTGATGTAATGATAACATGAGTGTATGATAGTCAAATATTATTCTTGCATAATATCAACCAATTGACCTAGATCGGCTTGATGTATTCCATGATACAATACACACGTACTTAGTATGTCAACTTATTTAGTAGAGGCGTAGTTCTTGATTTATTTATTACTCCCTTTGTTTTTCGTTTTTAAATACTTGCTTTATTTCTTCATGTGCGGAGTTTTAGGAGAAATTGAAGAAAGTAATAAAATATGGAGGTAGTGGGATAGGTGAAAGTAGGTGAAAGTAGGTGAAAGAATAAAAAATTATAAAAAAACAAAAGTATTAGAGAGAATTGGAAGAGAGAGGATATGAAATTAATAAAGGGAAATTGTTCCGTGTACCTCTGAGGTTTTGAAAAATGCACCGTTGTAGACACCCATTTGTGTCTCCCCAAAAACCAAACCCAGTGATAAATACCTTTCACGTCATTTGATTATCGAACAAAGTGAAAGTGTGAAAAGTCTAGTGATGAGGATGTTTTTATTAAAATATCTCTTCTTTCTGTTTTTGAAAATATTTCTTTTCTCACCCTATTTTATGAAAACGTGCATTCCAATTTAGTTTGGTCCATGATAAGGGTTCAATAATAGTGTAGTTGGATGAGGCTTGAAAAGACCTTTCCAACGATATATTATAAGCCCAGTTCCGATGAATAATGAGGAAGTTATGGCCAAAATACTAAACTGGGCTCAAACCGGATTTTACCTACGGCCCAATGATCATGTGGAGGGTCCAAAGGTTTAATCCTATTTCTAAACTAATTAGGATTAATTAGATGTTTCCATAAGTTTCTAAAAGATCTTAATTATCCTTTTTTGAAAAGATAAAATCAAAGAGTTTTAAATTGAATAAAAACTTTCCTTTTTTAAAACTTTCCTTTTTTAAGTCCTAATTCTATTCGAATTTAAAGATGTTCAAAGACAGTCAGATATTATTTTCGTGCCTCATAATTTTTATCCAAATCTTATATGGTTAGATAGATATTGAAATTATCTTTCCAATGATATATTATAATATTAATTCCAAACTATAGCGAAAAAGATATGAAAGGAATACGAAATTCTATCCAAAACTGACACCGTTCCACTATTTCGACCATATTTTTTTATCTACAAAAGATTTTAATCTGATTCCAATTGGGTTGGAAAGTAGACTTCAAGAGCTTTCCAACGACATATTATATGACTTATTTGGACTTCAATCAAAGTTATGATGAAAACAAAATTCGCAAAAACTACTGACCGACGAGTTTTATTTCGATTCGAATTCGGATTCTTTTCTTATTCTTCGACTCTCTTTTTTCCTATAAATAGAGGTCATATCTCCCCTTTTTTCAATCATCTACAACAATCATCTTTCTCTCTCTAAAGCTAGAAGCTTTCCTTCTCTCTATTCTTTTTCTAAACCTTCCCTCTTACACAATTCCTCATACATTAGCACTAGACACACCTATTCAAGTTCGAAGTTGCCTTCGCCCTAGACGTGAAAGGTTATAATTTCTAAGGGGTTGGTAGCCAATCAACGTGATAGGGAGAGAGGAAAGAAAACTCCCAAATCTCTATTTTAATTATTTAATTTAATTGTTTTATTTTATATTTTCCTTGAAGTTACTAACGCGTGTATTTTGTTATTAGAAAGAGATACGAGGCATCAAAGTATGTAATCTTATTGCTCTATTCTTGTGGAAAGCATGTTTAAATTTGTTTAATTCCTAGTATCATGTTAGAATGTCTTTATTGCTTTCTAGTATCATGTTTAGGGTGCTTCTTATGCTTTCTAATATCATATCAATATCATGTTAGGGCTAAAGCTTTGATTTTTATTGTTTAGTGACATGATAGGGTTTGTTATTAATCTTGTTAGTATCATGCCTAGGATCTTGCTATTAATATTATGCTTTAACATGATTATGATAATTATGATTATTATGATTGTTATTAAGATTATGATTATAATTATGATGATTGTTATTATGTTGCTTGGTGATTATTATTGTTATTGCTTATCACGCCGTTTATGCATGCCTAAAGGGAATTTGTACTTGTAATCACACTTAATAAGATAAATAATAATCTTGTTTAGACTAATATGATTATAATTCAAGTGATCACCAATAATAGTTTTATTTGTGCATTAAGTTCAACCAACATAGATAAACAGGTTTAGGGTTAATCTGTTGATTGCATGTTAGTCAGAAAGCGCACATGAATACGAGAAAAATAAAGTAGAGGTCTATTATTAGGGCAGGTTCAATCTCTTTTAGGTTAGATTTGTACCTTCATCCCCGAACCCTATTTGGTTCAAGACCTTTTGGAGTTGACGATCTCCTGGATCGTTAAGGGGTGTAATCTTCACCTTGTGAACGGTTTACAAGTTCCTAAAACTTGTTGGCGACTCTTTTGCTCTAGCTTCCTTCCCTTTGGACGCCACTACACTTAAGTGTATGATCACAGTAGGGTTCAAGTTTGGGGTAATGCTTGAAATATTCCCTACAACCGTATACCCTTAAAAACTTATGCACTATGTACCTTTGAGGTTTGTAAAAAATGCATCACATACCCTGATCGTCTTACAAATGCACATATCAAACTAAAATTATGCCCACACACTGACTCATTTTTAGTACTTTATATTTATGGTGTATAACCACCTAAAAACATAAATTACATCAAAATTTGAACTCCATCGATCATTCTAAATCTTAAACTTTAAGGTGTTAGAATTTGATTTATCAATTAAGTTTGCTTGATAATTAAATGTTTTAGCATTATACTAGCATTACGTTGTAACAATTTAATAGAATTTAATGCTTATAGCCTATATGGGGTCTCAATTTAACAAAATTATCATTTGTTATATAAGTCTAGGGGTATTTGGTGCAAATTCTTACAAACCTCAGGGGTACACGATGCATTTGAAAGTTTTCAGGGGTACACAGTGCATTTTTTAAAACCTTAAGGGTATACGAAACAATTTCCCATTAATAAAATATGATTCCAGGTGGGTCCATTAGGTGAGAAAAATTAATTAAATATTGTAAAACTTTCCAAATAAGGAAATGGAGCAAGTATTTAAAAATGGTCGAAAATGAAAAGAGGAGCAAGTATTAAAAACGGAGGGAGTATAATTTTTTTGGATGCAAAACTTTTCGTTTTAATTAGTTCGTGTGTCACTGTTAGGATTAATATAATTTGCAGGGTGTATATTAGATGCCTAGCTAGGTTTTAGTAAAGGTGTCAAAAAAAACTGATCCAACCGACTTAATTGATTCAATTTGACTTGTATGAACACAATAATTTAGCATGATCCGAAAGTGCGAGAGAGTGAATGTAAAAAGGTGCATAGGTTTAATGTAAGAAGGGTAATGTAGTACTGTAAGGTGGATTTTTCAAATATGGAATAAAGTGAAAGTGTTATAAAATCTGAAAATAGATGAAAATTAATTGTCATATTATGCGTTAAATTTATCTTATTAAATCATAGTTGGTGTTACCGTGTGTAGTGTTTATGAAGTCAAACTATTGCTACTAAAGTTAAGAAGGGAAATGTACAAAATGAAAAGAGTATGTGTGCACACCAAAGAACTATTTAAATATATAACTAGTGAGTAGCCCGGGCGATGCCCCGAGGTGCTACTTTTGTAATTGTACAATTTTAGGTTTTTTTTTAGGTTTTTGTGTTTTTAATTTGGCATTGTTATAAGGTATGAAATTGCATTGTTGTTAATTTTGTATTCCTTTTTTTTTGTTGTCAAACCAAACTTCCCGTTTTTTTTTTTTTAATTTTTTTTTATTTAGCCATGTATTTTCGAAGCACTGCAATACTATTGTTGTTTTACAAAGGGACTTTAATCTTAAAATCGTTCTACATCAAAAGAAATAGCAATGTAAATTTGTAAAACATTAGTTCTTTATTTTCTGTCTTGTTCATATTTTTCAGTCCTGTTGTTCCGTTGATTGGTCATCAGTTGTTGCCGTGTTGTTGATTTGGTCGTTGTCTTTGTCCCTGACTCCCTGCATTTGAAATATTGTTAATGTCATTATTTTTTTCCATTTTAACCTGGTGTATGGAGATAATTTATTTTGGTTGGGTTTGTTACCTTTGTTATGTGTCTCCTGTCTTTGTTGCCTTCTGTACTTGGTCATTAGTTTCCAAGCTTTTGACGTCCAATTGCCTTTTTGTGGTCGGTTTGTTTGTCTGCCATTTGTTTGATGTTTGTTTGTTAGTTTTTTTGTTATATGTTTTTTTTTTTGAAATTGAAAGTAGTAAAGTTGGGTTTTTTGTTTATTGTACTCACCGCTTCTTGGTTTTTCTGTTTGTATGCATTTTCTAATTGGTAGTTTATCTCAAGAGTCTTTTGGCAGAGGAGCTCTGTTATTTCGCTTCTTGTACTAAGCTTGACCTTGAATGCAAATTGCTTTCCAACACAGAGCTGCAATCTGTCCAGCACCTTTTGCTTTCCGTTAACCTGTAAACATTGTGTTTTGTTATAGTGTGTTATTGCATAAAAATATAAGAGTATTCGGAGGGTTGATTAAATTGTTTGCTTATGCTCAAAGATTTTAAATTATAGCCTTAGAGGTCTTACTCTGTTTGCCTTTGTACATTTATAATTGAGATTGTGAAACCCACTATTCAGAGCATGTAATGCCAAAAAAATTCATTTTTTGCTACCTCTATTCTCAAAGACTCAATTTCTTATTATAGTTAAGAAAATTGCTTGCCAAATTGCATGTGAAATTGTAATTGCTATTCTGCTTCAGAAAAGTTGACAAAAAGCAAAAAATAGATATAGACATCATTGTTACCTTGAATAGTTGCTATTTAGCTATTTGCTCAAATCTGTCTTCCAATTAGTGCGAAACTGCATCACAACATACCCAAAAAAAGAATTTAAATTGCATTCAAACAAAGATCTCAATAACAATTGCATTTTTGTTTCATCAAAAAAAAAATAAAATTGCATTTTAATTTTACGGAAAATTAATCTGAATAATAATTAACCTTCTCAAGGAAAAATAGCAAAAATAAAGGGTTAATGAGTTACCTAGTTGTTTGACGGCATATATATATAGATATAAAAAATACATAAATGCTGCATATTGGAGCTTAGATTCAAAACGCCAATCTCAATAAACATATAACTTTTCTAATTCCCTGAAGAGTTAATTACCAATACTACCTCTATAATGATAATTCAGATCTTAAATGCTATACCTTTGAATATCCAATTACATGCAATTTCAGTTACCATCCAAATAAATTTAATTGCATTGGATGAAAAAATAAGCCAAATTAATGATGATTATTTAAAGTTTAAAAATAAATGGAATATCAATAGATTTTTCATTGGTAATTATTGAATAAACATACCAACAATTGTCGACATTAATGTCGGTACAGCGGACGTCGGCGGCAAAAGTGAAGTACTGAAGTCCACCAAAGCCTTCGACAAAGAACCAATCTTCTTGATCATGGTTACTCCAACCATGTATTTAATTGGTACCGCCATGGATGTTATAAATTTGTAAAGTAATCCGTATAGGATAGCTCTGACTCTTCTTCAATTTTGCAACAATGAAAACAAAGAATAAAGGTAGTCTTCTATTTTGCAAATTTAAGCTCAAACACTTTAATGTTGCATTAATGAAAAGAAAGAGTAAAGGTAGTCTGCTATTCCTCTTTTTTTTTTTTTTTAAATAAATAAATAAATATATATATATAATACGAAGTGGGGAATAAATATGTGTATTTTTTTAAAAAAAAATTAAACCATGTCATTTAAAGTTGTATATATGTCTTTTTCACAATTATATCATGTTTGATAGTTAGCTTAGATGGCTATATACTCAATTTTGTTGCAAGTGGTATGGGGTTCAAATCCTCTTATCATCATATTTCTTTATTTTTTTATTTAGTGATGGTGTGACATGTGGAGATGTTGGGTAGATGACATGGCGCTGTCACATGTTTGTGAAATGACGTGGCGTCACGAATTGTTGGTGAAGTGACGTGGCGTAATTTGGAAGAGGCTACGTGGCACGTATACGTTTTTATAAACGCCTTTTAATAGATTAGTATAGATGATACATGGAGTTTACCGAATCATGGATAACCGAATAATCAAAATGGGTAAAATTTAAATGACCGAATTATGCAAAGTGGGTAAAATTTCAATGACCAAATTATGCAAAGTGGGTAAAATTACATATTTTGGGCCTAAATAATATGGAAAATTTCAAAAAATGGATAACACTTTGGATTGTTTATGGCCATTTTTTTCCTTCCAAGAATCACCCTTTTCACTTTGTCTTCTTTGACCCTTTGATTTGTCTTCTTCACTTGATTCCTCCTCTTTCTTGACAATCTCTTTTATTCCCATAAATTTAATTTATATGGAGTAATTTAGGTATCTTCTCTTATGGTCCAAAACTTAGATCATATATATAACTTCAAATTCCAATTTAAAACTAGGTTTTTTTTTGTGCACCTCATATCAACAAGGTTTATTTGCACCTCCATTTCAAAGGACATGTTTAATAAATGTTTAAAAGTGTGTTATTTTAAGTTATTATTCTTTTGTTTAAATGGTATATAGGAGTATTTGCTTGGGTGTAAGATGCTTTCCTTGAAAATATTTTTCTCATTTCTCACATTTTTCTTTAGGTTTTAATTTTTTTTTTGGGTGTTTGGTTTAAATTGTAAATATTTAAAAATTAGTCTTTCAATGGTGGACAATAATTCCATTCTTCACCTCATTACCTCCATTTTTTTTTTATTTATTTTTTTTATTATTTTTATTTATTTTTGTCTCCTTCATCCTCATCCTTCCACTTCCATTTTCTTTCTCCATAACTTTTCTTATATGAAGTAATGGAGAAAACAAAGGAAAACTATTTTACAATTTTGTTTTTTCTTTTCCCCTTAAAAAAACCATTTTCATTGAGACCGTATTATCTCAAATCAAACGAAATCTAACTTAAAACTTTTTAATAATATAATTTATCTTAACTTAAAATTCAAAGATGAGAAAAAACAAAGCTTAAATTCAAAACTTCCATCTTCCATGATTGAGTTTCATCACCATAAAAATCGCCATAAAAACACGGATTAAAAAAAAAAATGCTACATCATTTTATTTAAAAAAAAAAAAAAATCATAGGAAAGAGGGGACCATATTAACATAACGTCCATAAGTATTATAAGTAATAATTAATTGAAGTGATTAGTTTATCTTAATAAAATATAATAGATTAAACCATATTTAAATATTAAAGCACATATTCAAAGTACAAAAATCTTCTGATTTTCTTTTCATTTTCAATTCTTCACAAATTTTCATCTTTTTTACCAACTGTCTAACCTCCACTATTTTTATATACTTAGGACATTAATTTTTTAATTTTCTTATATCTTGTTAGTGAATTTCTATAGTTATTTACTCCACTTTACAAGTACGGAGTAGTAATAAGAGTATAAAAAAGCAAACAAACGACTGCTTGAAAAAGTTACAAACTTGGAAATATCAAAAAAAAAAAAAAAAAAAAAAATCAATTGACTAAATCTACAAGTTAAAGGGACGACAAACATAAACAAAGCTAAAGCGTACAATCTTGGTATTTATTGACACTTTTTTGATTGTTGATTCTATTTCTCTCTTTACACAAAAAAAACAGCTCGGAGCAACTGGCCAAACTTTTTCGACTTTTAGGTGTAACTCTTTACATTAGATTCGAGTCGATTTCTGTGACACACCCTTTTAAGTTTTAACTATGTACCATCTAACATATACAAATAAGTGAATAACATACGAGTAGTCAAATACAAATCTTTTTATTGACCCCGACCATTCAAGGTGTGCCATCAACCTTACCTATTGATTGTCGATTAATAGATTATATAACTTTCCATTTTCTCCTACAACAAACTTGTTCTGTGTCTCTCTGAATGACACTCTAAAAATTCAGAGAGACGAAGAACTAAGATTACTGTTGAAAGATTTAATTTTTTTTTTTTAATTTTTTGTTCAAAAATTTAGGAGAGAGAAAGTGAAAGTATATCTACTGATAACTCGAGTTGTCATGGCCCATAACAAGTCGCTCTTGTCTGCTATCTTTCCAATTCCCCACTAAAAAGAAACAAACACCACTCTTTTTAAAATCCCACAAAAACCCAGTAAAAAAAATTCATTCATTCATCCCATTTTTTCTCTCTAAAAAATATACCCACTTTCTCTCTCCTCAAAATCATGAGGAATTGGGCATAAACAAACATACTCTCACTCACTCTAATGGGTTCCAACTACATGACCGTTGAAGGGTCTTCAACAGTCTCTTCTGGGTTGTCTGATTCAATCAACGGTCTTAAATTTGGTCAGAAAATCTACTTTGAGGACGTGGGTAGCGGCGGCGGCGGCGGCGGAGGTTCCGGCAAGTCTTCCGGCGCCGGTGGTGGTGGCGGTGGGCCGGTGAAAAAGGGAGGAAAGGCGGTGTTGCAAAGCGGGCAGCCGCCGCGGTGTCAAGTGGAAGGGTGTAATACAGATCTTAGTGATGCAAAGACTTATTATTCAAGGCATAAAGTTTGTGGAATGCACTCTAAATCACCTATTGTTATTGTTGCTGGTATTGAGCAGCGTTTTTGCCAGCAGTGTAGCAGGTTTTTTTTCATTAATTTCTCTCTTGGAAATTTTTATCAATTTTTTTGACATTTTCTTTGATTTTTTTATTTTAGTTTTATATTTTTTTTGATGTTTATCTAATTGTTAATCATGGGTTCTGTTTTATTTTGATTAATTTTAGAGTTTGTTTCTGATTTTGCTTGGTCTAATTAATTATACCTGTCCTTTTCTGTGATCATAAAATTTGTTATTTATCAATCATTTAATGTGGCCAAGTCTCTGAAGTCTGAAGATTTTTAATTAAAAATATAAATATTAGTAATTTATTTTTGTTGGATTAAGTGGGGACTGATGGTTTATTGAGTAATTAATAAGGAAAACAGATTTGATTATCGTGATTTGAGGATGAGAAGTTTTTTTTCTTAAAATTAAAAAAATTAATTATGTGGTATTGGTGTTAGGTCTAATTATTTATTTTTATTTTTTTCATTCTTCTGGGGTTAGGTAATGATAGTTTGTGCTTAAAGAATACCTTATAATTTATGACATTACATTATTAGGATGTTGATGGTTGCATTTAGGAGATTTGGAATGAAAAGAATATAGCATAACATTACATTATTAGGGTGTTGATAGTTGCATCTCGGAGATTTGGAATGAATAGAATATAGCACAGCATTACATTATTAGGGTGTTGATAGTTGCATCCTGGAGATTTGGAGTGAAATGAAAAGAATATAGCAGTTGACATTGTGTTGTATTACTTGGACATTATTTAAGTGTAATCTTGGTAAGTTGGTTGAACAAGAATGGTTGTGAGAGATTGTTTAGCTTGAAGGATGAGAGAAGTCACTAAGTCAGGCATTGGTCGTTACTTGTGATCGGTCCTTGTGTAGGTTGGATATTTTCAGAGATAAGAATTAGAATTTTAAGTTTCGCTTACAGTGAAAATTGATTGTTAGACAAGGCTAAAGAGGCCGAGTATCTGGAGGTCATGTTCTGTTTGTCGCTTTTGGCTTTGAAGAAGACAGAAAGAATAACATGTTCAAAGCATTTGCTGTTTAAGAGTTCATACTACAGTCACAGTTACCTTTGGGCTTTGGCTTTATAATGCTTATTTGTCATAGTACTGTTTCAGATTCTTGGCTCCTTCCACTATTAGTGTCCCAAATTTAAACAATAGGGTAAGGGGAAAAATGGAAAACATATACCAATTGCTGAACACCCCTCCCTCCCCGACAACCCAATAAATGTTATGATTAGCAACTTGAAGTGCTTTTGCCTTTCAGAAAAGGACTTTGATGTTTGTCCTTCCATTATTTAAAAAGCTATTGCATGTGCAGTTGAATCATGGCCATGCCCATGAATCAAATTGCTTGTTACTTGGAATTGTAAAATTCAGTTAACGGTGGCTTACATTTCATTCATCTTGGCCTTCTTTCCTTTACATCTTCGAGTACAGGGTGCTGGGGGTTTGTGTTGGTATTTTCTTCTTAGAAAACATATGTATCAACTATAGTTGATAGTTCTTTGCTACTTATTTAGGGAAGCCATTGTATCATCTACGGTGAAGTTTATTTATAAAATCTATGAGGAATGATGTTATTATAGAGAGTCCTTATGTTTTCGAGATATTAGATATAGATCTAGATGTTACAGTGTTATTGATCATCAGAATATAGACTATGACATATTGACATACCTTCAGATGATTAATGTTTAGGAAAATACAAAATTCATTTGTCAATAAAGAATTCTTTCTCTATGTAGCTGGAAACTGTTATAAAGTTTTTTGGTGGAAAATATTAATGTTGTATTCTAAGTTCTAAATTGTAGTAATACCTAATTTTTGTCGTTGTTGGGGAGAATGACCAGATGTTTACAATTCTAAGTTCTAAGTGATTGTGGTATAAAGTTCTCTTGGGGTTGGCCTTCGTTTTAGTAAAGTATACTATTCATCGTACATTTTTAGTTATACATCGGCATTTTGTCATTAGTGAACATTAAAAAGTGGCCGGTGCCTTACATAGATTTTTAATGCAATGGCTAGTACAATCTGTATAAAATGGTACAGCTGTGTATAAATTAGAGCATTAGCAGTTTTTGTTTTATTTTTTATCAGTCTTTAAAATTGTCTAGTTTTCTAGTATAAAGACTAAAAATTGATCAGTTGATTCCTATTCTATTTCGCTTTTGATAAATAGTTTTTCGTTAAAGTTCAATTTTTGTGACTTTTGACCTAGTGTCAACATGTCATGAATAACTGCAGCTTTATAAAGTGATCTAGTGGTGTAACACTGTCAATTTATGTGTTGCCCTATCAACTTCAAAGCTTAATTTGACATATGTACTTAAGAAATTTTAAAAATTGAAAGAATTTACACCTTGGGTGCTTCATTCTTACAACAAAATTGTGTTAATTGGTCATTTTATCTTAGATTTCATCGGCTTCCTGAATTTGACCAAGGGAAACGAAGCTGTCGCAGACGCCTTGCTGGTCATAATGAACGTCGAAGAAAACCACCACCTGGATCTATGTTATCATCACGTTTGGGACGTCTCTCTTCTTCCTTTTTTGGTGGTGAGCCATAGTAACTTTAGGGACTTTTTAGGCATGTATATTATAACTTGTGAAGATGGCTTTTTGCTAAGAAACTTTATTCATGTCATTGCAGACAACACCAGCAAAAATGGTGGGTTTTTATTGGACTTCTCTTCGTATTCAAGGCAGTCTGAAAAGGATCTGTGGCCAGGTTCAGAAACCTCTGAGCAGGTATCTGGAAGTCAGCCCAGGTCCATTATGTGGCCAGGTGATGTAATCCTGCAATCTGTACATTGAACCTACTACATTGTATCTAGCAAGAAAAACCCATTTAAACCCACTAATTAGTAGTTACACGAGTTTTTTATCGTTTTGTTCAAAAAAATTAATAATTAATACTGCTTCTGATATTTGAATCTCTACTGATGCTCTTGTTGCTTTCATCTACTAATAAATTGATTTAATCGTATCATCTACTGATTAAAGTCTTCCATACCAATAAAACCTTCATATTTTTGGGGCATATTATTCATATCGTATTATGATTTCAAATACTGTATTAAACAAAACCCCAAGTGTATTGTAAATTTGTAATCATCCCAACTAGTGTATCGTGACCTTGTACCTGTTCTGCTTACTGAAGCGTACTACGTATTAGGTAACCCCGTCATCATTATAAGTTCATGTTCAGATTCAAGTTTGATATAAGGCTATGAATTAATGTGATAGAAACAAGTTCAAAATTTCTGCATGAAGTGTATCTTGTGGACGTCCATGATAAGATATCTCCTGTCCTGGGGTGGGGGAGGAGAGGGGGGGGGGGGGAATATTTTGTTGGGATGGTGTAGATGATTTATCATGAATGAAACATTCCTTGCATAATCTCACAAAATTGCTACTGTTGCATTTTTTTTTTTAACCAAATATGCCGTCATTTTTCAAGTTAAATCATTCACTTGCTACTTCCAAGGGGAAAAATTGTTTCTTCTATTTACTTCACTTAAACTGCTAATTTTTCATGACTTTTAAATTCTGTTAAAACTCTTTATTTGTGGATGATTGATCTTTTCAATTGTCCTTGTTTTGATAATTCTCACTATAGAGTTTCAACAGATAACAAGTACTCCCTTTGAACCATTTTGACTTTTGCACTATTTTCATATACTTCGTATTAATTGAAAATTGTTTTTTTTCAAAACTAAGATGTAGGATAAAAATTATAATGTTAAGTTATTGGATTTGTCTTAAGATAACCTGAAACATAATAAATTTTGTAGAATTTCAGAAGTCTTGGAATTTGCCTCATTTTTTTAGCATGTTGCATCTACAGGCCACTCTGAGGATCATCCTTCGAAGATGTATCTGCATGGTTCAGCTAGTGAGTCCAGTTATTCCTTCCCTTCTGGAGAATGTATCACAGGCGTCTCATCTGACTCTAGCTGTGCTCTCTCTCTTCTGTCAAATCAATCTTGGGGCTCCAGAAACAGTTCATCAGGTACTGCACTAGGTAACTCGATGAACGTTGATGGAACTCCCGTCTCCCAGTGTAATGCAGCTCATGGTGTTACAGTTGCACACTTTCCGAACAGCAGCTCATCATGGGGTTATAAAGGCAATAATGATGCCAGTTGTGGTTTACATGGTGTGCCATCTGGTCATTTGGGACTTGGCCAGATCTCCCAACCACATTATAATGGTCAATTTCATGGTGATCTTCTGATGGACCATGTCCAAGATGGCGGACGGCAATACATGGATGTCGACCATTCTAGGGCTTACAACTCAAACAACACAAACCATGTGGACTGGTCACTTTGACTGTACTTTTCTTTGCTTTGTACTGAGCAAAAGCAAGTGCTGCTGTGATTTCTGTAGAGCCCTTTATGATGACTGCTCTCTGTTTCCCGAATCCTTAAGTTGGTTATTTATTTTCTTAGGTGCGTAGCATAACAGAATGATACTCTTAACTGTTATCCGCACCACTGACTCAAATGTTGTGGGACTGAACTGATTACTTGTCCCTCTGCTCGTATTTTCTGTTTCCCTGAAAGGATCAAATACTGTTGTGTTTTGCTATTTGATCTGAATCACTGTCTGCTCACTACCCCTCTCTTCTGTATCTGTGATCTGTTTTTCCGTGACCTATGGTGGTATCAGATGTTAAAAAGCAAGTGCTTTAATCACTATTGCAACTTGATCAGCTGAGGTAGTGCTTCTATAAAGGGCCGTTTATTTATTTATTTTTGGGAAATTCTCTTTGGTAGACTTGTGTTAATTTAAATTATCAGTGGTAAAATTTTAAAATCGTTAATATCCTTGGTAGACATTGTTTTAAAAAGTTGATTCAATGGTAATCTTAATTAATATAATTAGCATTTGGTTAACCATGGTTAATGAGTCTAATAAAAAAAAGGCTGGAAGTGACTAAAATACCCCCATTTAATTACCCCCACCCACAAATGTCAAATCAGTTTATTTCTTTGTCTCCAAACGATCAGCCTTCCTTCTTCATTTCCTTGCGCGGCATTGATGAATGCTCTGTAGAAAATTGAAAGCTGAGTGTGAAATTTTTCGAGCTTTAAAATTCTGGGCTTTATGAAACAATTGTTCTGGGTATTTTTTCCAATTATTAGTGGGGGTTAAACACATTTTGAGGGGAAATTGAGGAAGGTTTGAGGGTTTTTGTTCGTGAATTGCGTGGAGTGGAAAGTTGTTTGTGCTTGACGATCTGCAGCAAAGTTTGAATTTTTACAGAGAATCTCACCATTTGTCCTTAATTGAAGCAAGGTATGTGCTTTATTTGCGTATAAGGTTTATGCATGCTCTGTTTTTTTGGTAAATGGGGTTATACATGAAATGTGGTTAATCGTATTGGTTTAATTTGGTTGCCTAGGTTGATCCAGTACTTTTTTGTTTGTTTAGGGTTAAATTATGTGGTATTATGTTGTGTTGGTATGTTATTTAGGTCAAATTCTTATTGATGTGTATTGTGGATGTTGTTTGGTTTGATGATGCAGAATGGTTGACAAAATTGTACTACAATTTCAGTACAATGGTATTGATGTGTCTGTTGTGGTTGATGATGTTGATAAGGTTAATTTGATAGACCTTATTGTAGAGTACTGGAAAATTGCTAAGCAGAAAAATATAGAAACACCAGAACACCCCACCTTTCAGTATGTGTTCAAAATGAAGCATGTTTCTTTACTTAGTGATGCTGATTTGATGAAGATGTTTAGGAATTTACCTGAAAAAACTGAGATATACATATGGGTTGGGTGTGGTGCTAAAGATAGTAAAGTTGTTGCAGCTGCAAGATCTTTAATGAGGGGAAAGCAAAAAGTGAGTGAACCTGTAGCTAATCCAGTTGTTGAACCTACAGCTGACTTAGTGGTTGATCCAGTACCAAAAGTAGTAGCTGCTCCTAGGAAAAAACTCACACCTAGGAAGAGTAAGCAACCTGAGAATGTGGAAGCTGTAGTAGTAACCAAGGCTGATTTTGATAGACATGTACAGAGTCTAAGAAAGTCAAAGAAGATGAGTGAGCTTCTGAGTGAACCTGTGAGTGAACCTGTGAGTGAACCTGTGATTGAACATGTGAATGAACCAGTGACTTTAAATTATGACCCAGATCAAACATGGGCTGAGTTACAAGCTGAATTGGAAGCAAACCCTATACCTAAGGGGAGAGGGAGGGGGAGAGGGAGAGGTAGAGGGAGAGCATCTGAGAGAGGGAGAGGTAGAGGGAGAGCATCTGAGAGAGGGAGAGACAGAGGTAGGAGCAGAGGGAGAGGCAGAGGTAATGCCTTGGAAAATTGGTTCACTATTTCCCCTACACCATGGCCAACTGAGCAAGAAATCCAACCCCAGCAAAATGACCAAACTGATGAACCAATTGATGATCAATACCAAGTGCCTCATGATATTATCACTCAAAATACCCAAGCCCAACAGTCTACATAGTCTCTGGTACCTCCTTTGCAAAACATTGGTGAGTTTGGACCTAGGGGTAATTCAGGTGAGAATCAATCATCAAATTCATCTAGAATATCTTCCTTTTTTCAAAAGAGAGTGCCTAGAACAACTGCTAAGAGAAAAGGGATTGTGATTAGCACAAGTACAAGTGGGGGGGATAGTGAACAACAAAATGGGAATCAGAATAGGAATAGGGAGGTTACTGTTAGTTTAGGTGAGGACAATGATACTGTAAGTTTGGCTGTAGTTAGTCAGGATGGTGACAGTGAAGATGATGGGTACATTCCTAGTAGAGGGGATTCTGATGAAGACATGAGTGATGAGTCAGAGAATGTGAGCTTAGATGATGAAGATGACTTGCCTAGGGATGAGTATGGGCCATTGATTGAAGACAGTTATGATCCCTTTGAGGATGAGGAATTTGAGTGTGAGAATGAACAGGACAACTACTTAACAAAGCTGTATAATAATGGTGAGGTGTATAAGGATGAGGGTTTTGGGAAAATAGTTCTAAAGCCATGGCAGCTGTTCATGGACAAGCAACACCTAAGGGATGTTCTGAGGGATTACTGCATCCAGTGTGGATTTCAAGTGGTTGTTGAGTGGGCTAGCAACAAGAGATATTGTTGTAGATGCTCTGATGTGAACTGTGGCTGGAGATTGGCTGCTTCTGTCCTTCCAGATGAGTGTACTTGGGCAATCAAAAGTATACAAAACCCAGAACATACATGTGCAGGTCTGGAGACAAGGAACAATATGGTGAATGTCAAGTGGGCTATGAGGGTTTTACTTGAAGATATAAGGGCAAACAATGATGTTCCTGCCAAAGCTTTGAATGAGTTGCTGTGTAAACATGCCATGAGAGCCATTCTGCACTCAAATGAAGACCCTAGTTTCTACATCAGTGAGTGGTTTTCTGTCACAAGGTATAAGTTGGCTTATGGCAACTCTATCAAGGCCATACCAGATGTGGAGCAATGGCCTGACAGTCCTTACCCAGAGATTGCCCCACCAACTATGAAAAGAGGAATAGGGAGACCTGCAAGGAATAGGAGGAGGGAAGAGGGTGAGCAAGCCAAAGGGAAAAGGTCCAGAACTGTCAAGTGCAGCAAATGCCAACAGTTTGGCCATAATGCACAAACCTGCCAAGGTGGCTTGACTGGTAAACAAAAGGTGGCCCTAAGTGAAAGCTCTGCAGGTCAGACCAGCAAAAAACCAACAACCAGGAAGGGCAAAGTGGCATCTGTCAGCCAACCTACACCAACACCAGTGGCATCACAACCATTAAGAGTTTCACCAAGGAAACAGAGAGGAAAGGGTCCTATCTCAGCATCACAACCATTAAGAGTCTCACCTAGGTCTAAGAGAGCTAAAGGAGGGGTCTCAGCTTCTCAGCCTGCATGATGTTTTTCTCCAGAGTAGTTGGTCAGAAAAGTGTTTGTCAAACTTGGATATGATCTGTTTCATGATGTCAATTTCTGGTTTTTTTGAACAAGACATTTAAATTATAAGTTGATGAATTATTTTCCTTTTGGCAAATCAATGACATATCAGCATTATTGAATGAGTATTACCAATTTCATGTCACAAAAAAGCTTGCAAAAATTCACAAAATTAGTACCACTTTAAGGTGTCAAAAATGATTCCAGAAATTGACAATAGTAGTACCAAATTGTATGTGTAAATAATGGAATAGGAAGAATTGAGAAACATAGTACCAATTTCATTGATTCATCATTCATTTAACAAACCAAATTACATCATTTCCATACCTATTACAAAACATCCAACTTCCACATTCTACTTCATACTAATACACCAAAATCATCACTTACAAACAACAAATAACATAATGAAATACATTATCAAAGCCATCTTCACGATTAGCTTGATGAAATTCATCAATTCATCCAGCCTTGAAGTAACACCAGCAAAACCACCTTGTTCAACTTCCAATTCATCACCAACCCTTATTATATCCTCCTCCTTCAACCACGCAAAATAATCGCACCCTCTGCACTTGTAAAAGAGTCTTCTAGGGTTCTTCGTGGTTTCTGAAATCTTCACAGCAGCCACTTGAGGGGGAGAACAGTCGCAGCGCATATGCCTAATCCAAGCAATCCTATCGTCCATGGTGATTGGCTTCAAGGAAGAAGATGAACGACTGTTCTTCATTGGCTCTTAGAGAGAATTTGGGGAAATCGATTTCTAGGGTTCTAACAAAAAGAGGGAAATCGATTTTCATTTATAAAAAAAGGGGGAATTCGATTTGGAGGGAAATCAGGTCTGTTATTAGGGTTAAGTTAGTCATTAGATGCTTAATTAACCACAGTTAAGCTTAAAATGCTAATTATATTAATTAAGATTACCATTGAATTAACTTTTTAAAACAATGTCTACCAAGGATATTAACGATTTTAAAATTTTACCACTGATAATTTAAATTAACACAAGTCTACCAAAGAGAATTTCCCTTTATTTTTTTGACAAAAGATACTATTAACGAAAAACAGTATTATAACCTAAAATAGACACTAAACAACCTAAAAGATACACACTAATAACCATACCCATAACAGGAAGAACGAAGGAAACAAAACACCGAAAGAGTCTTGCAACAAATCAATAGTTGCTGAGCCCGGACAACCAAGAAAACCGAACCACATCCCTACCATGGACCCAGAGAGGCCAAATTAACTGAAACAATCGAGATGGACCGAGAGCGCAGATCATAAACATTGAAGAGAACCCGAACTGGCAGTGACAACGAAGGAAACCCATGATGGAAATCGATGGGAGACGGAAGAACCTGAAATATGTGTCCTGTTGCTGAAGAACGAACCTATAACACCATCCAACTCATAGGAGTTGAAAAGCACATCTGCATCCTAGGAGTCTGGGAACACAACCTATAGAGTCATTTTCGTTAACGACACTATGAGAAACTGTGCATTCAAATGCAGGTTCTCTTCTTGCAACTCTACCAATAGAGAAAGCAAGAAAATGGAGGACTTTGCTTAACCCAAACATCAAAGATGGGTAGCCTCCTTCAAGATATGGATTAACAGCGATGATTGACCTTGTCATCACCCAAACTAACAAAGGGATGATAGCAATTGTATGAATGCCCATATCATCCCACAACCAAGCAACAAGACCTGCAAACCAAACCCTTCCCTCAACCACACTCCTCCTGCAAACTCCATATGCAGGGAAACCTATCCACCTGCGCTAATAACTTCACCCCCTGGAAAATTGTTCTAACCACCAGGGGAACATATTCACACCCCGACAAGGCTACTAGAAGGCCCACCAACCCAACCAACAAGGGATTGTGTAAGTGTACAACCCCTAACACCGGCTAACATGGCTCAAAAGACCACGTCAACACTTCGTTAACTTCCAAAACTAGAACTACTAAACAGAACTCTAACTCATGACCAAGCAGAGAAAGAGGATTATTTAAACATAAGAACCCAAACAACCAAACAAGCAACTTAAACAAGAACATAATAAAATTAAAGCAAACCAAAAACAACTCAACGAAAACAAGCACAAAAACAGCGTGAGAACACAAGGGGAAGACTACAAGAACCTGACAAACCCCACCGGCAGCAACCAAAACTAACACCAAGAAATCGTCAACGGCAACGCAGCAAGAACCCCTCGTTGAACCTAACCTTGGTTACACGAAGAAACCCTAGCCTTAACTTCACCTTTACTGTTGGGAATTATTTAAAAAATTCCTTTCGACGTCGGCGTTAAGAGTAGCCTTTGGTTCCTAAGTTGCTGAAATTAGCCGCAAAACACTTGACGAAATACCAGAAACCACGAACCCACCGAAGAAGATGCTCGACGCTCCCTTGAAATCTTCACCTACGGACACTAAAAAGCAAAATAAACCACTAGAAAAAGGAAAAGACAGACAGACTAGGCTCGCCGGCGACGGCTAGGCAAAACTAGCCCAGTCGCCGGCGAGCAAGGCTTGAGAAAAATAGGGGCGGTGGAAACGGTGGAGATAAGGATGGGGTTAGAGAGAGAAAGTTGTTAGAGAGAGAAAGTTGAGAGAATCTCTCCATAAAGGGCCGTTTATATAATAATTTAGTGTGGGAAATGATTTTGGCATATCAAAAATGATTTTGACACACCCTTATGTGAGAGTATAGTTTTCTATACTCTTCTCACAAAGGGGTGTGCCAAAATCAATTGGTGGTGTACCACGATCACTTTCCTTTAGTTCCCTTTTCACGTGTAAGGGACCTTACTCTTGACTACCATTTTATAAGCACTATCGATTGTCATCATAGAATCACTATAGCTCTCCTAAGTCTCAAACAAAGCATTTTGTTAGGACAATCTTTTGTTTTTCCGAATACTTGTTATGACTATCTCATCTCATTTTATTTAGAAACATACATAGTTGAAAACTTGACGCACTTGTTGCTGTGAAACTAGTAAAATACTTGAAAATTAATGCTTGCTTTTCGGATGAGGTGACTAAGCAGTTGTTCTAATTATGTCATACAGATTCCCTCTTCTGGGCCGTCTGTAGCTGCCCCCTGTTTCAATGATTCTGTAGAAGATACACACCACAGTAGTAGAACAACTCATATCTTGAAATTTTTTCAACACAGCTTTTTCAATATATTAGTAACTCTGGAAGTGCCAGTTTACAACGTTAACATCATGGAAGTGGTTTTCTAAAATGCACATGGAACTATGGAAGTGTCAGTTTACAACGTTAACATCATCAATATTCAACCCTAGTGCACAGCTGCACAGCTACAGTGAAACTTGCAGAGAGGCTGTTAATAGACTCAATTCAGTCATCCCTATTTTACAAGCAACACAATGAGTATGCATCAATAGCCAACTCACTACCAAATTATCAACAATGGCAACATCCGACGTGGGTTATATGCCTACATGGATTGCAATCCAGCAGTCCAGCACCCAATCCAGTCTGGCCACAATGTCAACCATATCACCATCACACATGCTTTCTGTTTCACCACCTAAACCACAGCAAGTGGGTGTACCCTATCTCCAATAAGCAAGGACATTGATATGACGAAATTCCATATTTTAAGCAAACCCAATCTAATGAATTGGGTCTTCAGAAATTTCTGCAAGAAAGCAGCACTGAATGGATTAAAATGAGTTGACCAGCATAAAGAAACGGGTCAAGAATTTGCAGTCACAAACTCACAACCATAATTGCCCAGTCTTACAGAAGATATGAATGAAAATTCCCATAATCAGCAATTAGCCCCTCAACGCTGTCAAAAAATCACTTCAATGGTCATCTTCGTTTAGTCCAGGGCAGTTGGAGAGGAGAGCTTCCATGGATTCATACTGAAATTAAGGTAGGTAAACTTCAGGGGTTAGCTATCAAATTATGCACCTTACTGTTTGCCTTTCTAACTGAATGAGTAACAAAATTAATATTGAATAGGCCTCAGAGTGATTTAGACACACACCTGACATCCACAAAAGAGGCAATAGCGATGTTCTTCTCTAAGCTTCTCCAATAACTCCAGCAAATCCTGTATCAGATGCACCAGAACTGTCATTTAGTGAATTCATATAGTAAAAACGAAATAACTGTAACACACCATCATTTCATTTCAGACATAAATGAGGCAAGAGGGAAAAAAATTCAGCCATATATTTTTATCAATTGCAGACATTAAGAATCATTGCGGCCCTGGTAAGTAGCACTCTCAGGCCCTCAGCTACATGTGAACAAATTTTATCAATTGCAAACATTACGATTCATTAATGATAATAGACTTTGTCACACAAAAAAAAAAAAAAAAAAATGATAATAGACACTTTATCAAAAATTATACTTCGGAGATCACTGAGATCGGTATGCAGAGCCAAAAGAGTCACAAATGCAAGCTTCAGGCATAAATTGAAACTCAAGTCAATTTAACACAATAAAATACTCAAATTTCAGGCATGAGCATGACTTTTCTTTCCACAACTAGCCACACCATGGCTTGTGGCAGTCAGTAGAAAGATATGGGAGTCAAGAACAAAGAGTAAGTTAAAAAGGCTATTCAAAAAAAAAAAACAAAAAAAGTTAAAAAGGAAGATGCAGGAATCCATTTAAAGCAAAATCTAAGGGTGTATTATCAATTTAGTTCTTTTTTAACCATTACACTTTTGAAAATTGTATTTACTTATGATTCGACTCTCGTACTTAAAAGTTAAAACTTATTTAGCCAAAACTTATTCCAAACTAGAAAATATTTTTCTAGCACCATATAGTCATGGACTAACTTTCCATTACACCTATTAACAAACTGTAAGCTCCATCCAAGTCATAATACAATTCATTAATTCTATACTAGGGTTGTCCCAAACTAATTATCGTCTTTCCCTGACTATATCATGTCACTCTCCTTTAATGACTTCAACCTAACAACCTTTTATTACTTTTGTGGGATATTATTTTAATAAAACTCACCCAATTGTCAAAGGATCATTAATCTACAACGATGCATTTAACCTTTATTTTAGCATGGCGCAAATTAACTTCCAATAACAAGGTGAAAACAAAGTAGACTCAGAAAATGACCTAACCGTTGAAATTAAAACACGCTTAGCCATCATCAAAATTCAAAGTTGTCTGAGTTATGATACAAATTGTTCCTGCAACATAAATTAGGAGGACTCACAAATCTAGTGCAAGTGCTTCATATGCTGCTTGAAAGCACTTGAACAGGCTGAAAATCTATGTAGCTCACTACAACGGGCAACGGCGCTTTGTTTAGTCATAACCAAGAAAGGCCAAAGCTGAATATCCATAACCCTCAAGAAAGTGTAATAATCACATATTTTCGAGGCTTGCCATTTGTCTAAAATCAGAACAGTAGCATTTCTTACACTGTCAAGGTTACTTTTTTTTTTTTTTACCCCTAAATAGAGTGGTTCCCACATCATTTTGGGACTAAGGCTTTGTTGTTGTTGTAAATATAGTGGTTCCCCCGTATGTAGCCAGCCAATCATTACAAAAACCTCTCCAACAAAGAAAGACTTACCTTAAATTCATTCTTTCCATTTCAAAATCTAGAACTCAATTAATAATCCAGTACAAATGAGTGTATAGATTATAATAAAATAATAATAATAAAAAATAAAAAGCTACTTGCCAAAACAAAATATAACTTATGGCCTAATAAATATGTAACTCAAGACTTGGGTACCCATAACCCATGCCCAACACAGCCATGTCTCCAAGTTCCGACTTGGCTATTTTGTAAAAACTTAAGAACTAAATGAAATGTCTAAGTGTCCTATACCCCTATCCATGTCCGAGTATCAAAGGTCCCATACTTGAGGCGAAATAAAGATTCCAAGTAAAGTAGTATAACTCAAATATTTATTTAAAAAAAAAAAAAAAATCTATAAGAGGAAATACTCTACAAGAAACAAGCAATTCTTTAGCTACCACATCAAACTTGCCAACTAAAATGAAGAGTCTAAGTGTCCTATACTCCTATCCATGTCCGAGTATCAAAGGTCCAATACTTGAGGTGAAATAAAGATTCCAAGTAAAATAGTACAACTCAAATATTTATTTAAAAAAAATAATAAAATCTATAAGAGGAAATACTCTACAAGAAACAAGCAATTCTTTAGCTACCACATCAAACTTGCCAATTCCTTTTTCTAGTAATTGGCATCATTGAAACCATAACCTATGTCTTCTAGAGCAGATCCAATTGTTCATGAGTTTATGAAATCATACATCTCAAGACCAGCCTGAGTCTTACCATATCCATTAACATTGGATATTTTGGAGACATGACCAGGTAATGATGAATGTCAAACTATGACAATCTCCCTAAGCTTTGGGTCACAACTTGAAAGTTGAAACTCAACTGATTATATAATTTATAACTAAACCCTAACAATAGATTTTACAGGTGTTATGATTCCTTCCATTCTATAAGATACAAATATATACATTAGATACGCTCCCAAAAAAAAAATGCATAAATGAATAAACTATCTTGTTCTAACAATCATTTCTCTCACATGACTACATGAGACATGAAAATTTTTCACAGTGATGAACTAGATACTCTGATGTCTACGAAATCCTTTCCCTGCATGTGGTTCCCGCCACTTTACAGTTTACACCCTCACATTGATGGGAAATTTAGGAGAGGAGACAAGACATAACATGCATTTCAACTGAATGACACCAGAGTACCACACAGATTAAAATCCCCCATCATCATATAACCATAAATTTTAATCCTCCGGGCCATGAGTCCACAGCTACAAACCATGTATAAAGCCACAAAAAGAAGCCACAAACCAAACTCTTTTCAACTGAACCAGTTATTCATTAAATAAAAAAGATGGATCTGTTATTTTTAATAATGAAAAATCAAATGAATCAGTTATTCCATTCCCTTTCAACATCTAACACAGAACTAAACATAGCATATGTCATTAACCCAATAACACATGATATACTCACAAAGTATTCTTCAGGATCCAACAGTCATAGATAGAACCCGGTCACAATTCACATAACTCCATGTGTAGAAATTAAGGAAAAATTCCAAGTGAGATTTGAGTAAGGATATCAGCAATACAATACAAGAATACCTACATAAACCAAATCTCTTATAGTCTTCACCCAACTAAGCTTATGAAAGTGAAATAACAAATTCCCTGCAAGATAGTAATCAATATGGCAAATCGGCTTTCACCAGAACTAAAGATTTCTGTACACTTAAAAGTGGAGCGTCATTGCACATATAATGTTCCTAGCTTAATAGAACAAGGATACAAGTATGATAGAAGAATACAGATCCTAACAAAAACAGATATTACCTTGAAAACATTAAACCTCAAAGGTCTTCACCCATTTAATTTCATAAAAAAGCAAACAACAATGTCTAAACAACATCAATTTAGAGGGTGAATGACAGCCACACGGCAATAATTTGCACCAAAAGGTCCTGTAATATCATTGCAATTTCGACTCTGCAAACTGGCATTCAAATTTTATTAAGAAAACAAAATATTGGCAATACCAAACAATATAAGATTACAAATTACTCCACTAAGATAAATCACGAATACATTGAACCTAAGATGAACACAATTCAACCATTTCCCATCACAAGAAAATAATCATTAAACACAAACACATCAAAATGCTAGTAAAAAACACAGCTCAAAATTCAAAAAACTAATACAACAAATACAGTTCCAATAAAATATACCTCTTCAGTAATCACTTCCTCCTCCTCCTCCTCCTCATCTTCCCCATCATCACCTTCCTCCTTCTCCGGCTCAACCGCCGGCTCTCGATTCTCCAACTGATCAAGCGCCGCCTTCGCCTTATTATAGTTAATCATAACCCTCTTACTCTTCCATTGCATTTTTTGTCGAACCCCGAAATCCTCCAACATCACCTCCTCCGTTTTCTTCTTCCACACTTCTTTAACTTTCTCTCTCTTCACCCTCTCCTTCGCCGGATCCTCCCGCCCAATCCCCGCCCTCGACCGGCGTATCTCCAACCCAATTGGCTCCTCCCGACCCACTGAACCCTCCTTGCCTAACCCTTTTCCTGGGGTATACCCCATTTGTTTCAGCAATTTGAACCCAATATTTGATTGAGGAATCGCTGATTGTAGATTTTCTAGGGTTTTTTCATCTTCTTCTAGCTGTTTTCGCTCTTTCTGATGTTGCCATGATTGGAATTTGGGTTTCTTCTTTGAGGGTTGTTGCGATGAATTGGGTAGGGTTTTGGGGGCGAGCTTTTTGGTTTTGGGAGTTTGAGAAGATTCGGTTGTAATGAACTTTGAGAGATCTCCCATGTAATCTTCATCTTCTTCTTCTGGTGATTTTGGTTTAGCGTTAGTTGCTTCTGTATCCGCCATTGATGAGAACTTGCGAAAGGTTAAGTGTCGGGTTGTATAAGAGGTTTACAGCGAGCCCATGGATCTTTTTGATAAACGGTTTATGTTTATTTGGGGGTAAAATCGTAATATCATACGTAATATTTATACTAAAACCGCTACTTGGTGTAAATCGCTATTCTAACTTTTTAAGTACTTCTTCCGTTTCGCATTAGTTGCAACGGTAGATTTGACTTATACTTTAAGAAAATTATAGACTAAACTTATACGCTGGAAACTACAAGTTTATGTTCGTGATAAACAAAAATTGTTTATCTAGTGATATTTTCGTAAATAAATTAACATAACATCTCAGTTAGCATGACATTTTCGTAAATAAATCAACAAAACATCCCAGTCATTATGGTATTTTCGTAAATAAGTCAACATCATTTAATAAAATGCGGGTCCCACAAATAAAAACTCTAAAAATATTTTAAGTATTTTTGTTCGATCTTCTAATCCACAATCAATAGTATACTCGTAATAACCCTAAATTTCAATGTCCACCACTACTAGATAAAAAATAACAACTACTCAAAATTGTGACAACAATTAACTCTAATAAGTAATAACACAAACTTAGTATAAATTTTAAGTGCGTCATACAAACTAGCTCACTTTCTTTCTACAATAATACAACTAGTGACTAGCACAACTAAAAACATGTAAAAATCACCAATTTACACATTACATTTTGATAGTTAGTTACATTTAGCAAAAGTTTATCAATCAACCAAAATATTTCATCAATATTACTCAAAATATAATCACTCAAATGCAGCACATAAAGACATAATTCTAGAAGTTGACTCCACATTCCTCCGTCTTACAATATAAGCTGACCTGGCACCTTTCTCTGGGCCCACCCATAAAAACGGTTACAGCAATTAGATTTCCTCCGGCTTTCTCTCTCCTCTGTAATAACAAACACTCACACTCCCATTTTCTCTCTCCTCTTTCTCTCTCCTCTTTCTCAACAACTTCAACCTTAACCGCCATTGTTACTCAAGCTTTTGCGCTATTCTTCGTCATTTACTCCATTTCTACTACTACTGCAATTTCCGAGTACTTCGCTTAATTCAATCATTCTTTGGTAGAATTTCATTTGTTCGTTCTCAATCGAATTCATAGCTTTCTTCTTCGGTATGAACTTCAATTTTATTTTTGTTCTTTAGATTTCTTGTGATATTCGATTGTTAATGGCGTTTTTCTACTTATTTTGATTTATTTATGTCTATTTTGTTCTTCAATGTTCAGCTTAATTTTCGTTGTAATTATTGACATTTCGAACTCTATTTTTTTCCGTAAAATTGGTTCAGCGTATATTCGAATTCATCTTCATTCATAGATTTCTGATTAAAATCTTGTTATTATAATGTTTTTTCTGCTTATTTTGATGTATTCAAGTACAATTTATGCTTTGGTTTTCTGCTTACTTGATTCTTGAATACTGGAACTCTGTTTTTTGGAAGATTTTTTTGATAATATTTTCTTGATTAAGAGCTACAATATTTCCTCTATTTCTTTGATTTCTAGTGGAAAATTGAATTTCTAGTGGAAAATTGAAGATGGCGTTGTTTCTGCGCTTTTCGAGTCTTTGTTTACTCGTGTTCGTTTCGGCGATACTCTCTTCCGAAGCTGCTACTGATCCAAACGATGGTAATTGCTCAGTCAGTCTGCAAATTATTCATACAATTTATCTTGTTATTTCTGTATTTCGTTGTGCTTCTTCAGTTGCTAGTATAATAAGAACTTAGGAATTTGAACATGTTTTGTGAAAAAATAGATATGATCCGAGTAAAAGAATAGTACTGTGTTTGTTAGTTATTGATGTTTATTAATAAAATTTCATGAATATATTGTGATTTACTACTATCTGCAGCGTCATTTCAGTCTTGAATAGATTATGAGTTGAGTGTAATTTCTTTGAAAATTGGTCTAAAGTACATTTGGTGTATGAAATTATGGAAGTATTAGCTCTTTATAAACGAAGTATAAGATTTGTTTTTCCCTGCTTAAGGCGATTATACTTGGTTTTCTATGTACTAGCGATGATAGCCGACTTGTATTTAATTTCTAAGGTGAATTCACTAGCTTTTTAACTATGATAATTCCAAATGTTTTGTGAATTGTCCAAGTTCTATGTTGAAGACAAACTTCTGTGAGCGAGTCTATAACAAATGACCAATGTATTTTGCAATTGTGATTTTAGTTCCTTGTTATATGGCTTGGAAAGATTATCAAGGACTCAATGAGAGGGGATTATAATCTGATAATATGAATGGAGAATTGTTATTCAAATACATTCTGTAATGCTGTTACAATATTTAGGTTATCAGATAACTTTCTGTGATTATAAAAAAGTTCAACTAAAATTTGTTTGAATTGAATGTGAACGTTTTATTAAATGCAGCTTTAGCACTGCATGACTTGTACAATGCCCTAAAAAGGCCAAAGCAGCTTAAGGGTTGGACGGCAGAAGGTGGAGATCCCTGTGAACAATCTTGGACTGGAATCGAATGCTCTGGCTCATCGGTCATACATATGTACATCCACTCAGTTCCCTCTACATTTCTCTTTGATGCAAATTTGTTAACTGTGTACTAATGCTAACTCGTCCTGTTTGTTCTCTGCGATGAAGCAAACTGCGTGGACTGGAGCTTGAGGGATACCTTGGTGGCCAGCTTTTCAATCTCCACAGCTTAAAACACTTGTAATGGGCCTCTACTTGTTAATGAGCTTGTTGTATTACTATTTACTAGTGTATAATCTTTTCTGACTTCTCCTTTGCAACACTAGGGATATTAGCTCAAATCAAGTAGGAGGAATGATCCCAGATGGCCTTCCACCTAATGTCACCTACTTGTAAGGCCTATTCTGTCTTTTTTTAAAGATTATATGAGTTATAGTTATTGAATGCCCATGAGCCTACAATTCCTTCTGTTATGTCATGCAGGAATTTGTCAGAAAACAAATTTTTACTGAGCATTCCACAGACCCTTTCTTTCTTGAGACACTTACGACATCTGTGAGTAGCTTTGCTTAATTCTAACTTGAAGGTCTATTCTGTCAGTTTGTATTACGCTGGTCTGATAATAAAATAACATACATTCATTCTTTGGTAGGAATCTCAGTCACAACATTTTATCTGGACCCATTGGAAGTGTGTTCAAAGGTCTTGACAACTTGAAGGAAATGTAAGTTGCCTTAACACTATATATTCATCCTAGCCTAAGTTGCTGGTTTCAATTAATATAGGATCATATATGCACATAATCTAACAGCGCCAATTGTTAAAATCCTGCATGCACATAATAAGACAGTACAGGCATCAAATAACATTTCTTGTGTGCATATTATTGTTTCTCCATCTTATTTTGCATATTCTAATCATTGACATCTTTATACTTTTCTTCATTTGGTGTAATCATTGTGGCTCAATCACTAGGAATCTGCTAATGCCGATACTGTTCATTTGTTATCCTTATTGTTTAATATTAATCTACTGCTACAGGGATCTATCATACAACAAGTTCAGTGGAGATCTACCGAGCTCATTTGCATCTCTGAAAAATCTTACCAAACTGTAAGTTCGAACAAATTCTGTAGAGATGATAACCAGACCCGGTCATGTTTAAGATCTATCTGTCAATGCCTCTTCAGTGTTAAAATCATCTTAGTTAATTGAAGATATGAATATCATGCAGGTATCTGCAAAACAATGAACTCACTGGTTCAGTGGTATACCTGGCTGACCTAGCATTGATTGAATTGTGAGTCAAATTTTATATATGCAATATGACTTATTTGTGATTTTCTTCAGTAAAATTCACATATCAGTGGCTACGATGTATTTCCAGGAACATTCAGGATAATCATTTCAGTGGCATCATCCCACAGCATTTTCAAACCATTACAAATCTATGGTAAGAGCCTAAGAGGAGTCCCTAATTAGTTATTACTATATCAAATTTCACACTTAATATCACTTCATCATTTTTTTTTAGGATTGGAGGCAATAATTTCAGTCGAGTTGCCTCTTACTCTCCATGGAATTTTCCTTACGATAAGATCCCCAGTGAGCAGAATATTTCTAGTCCGCCAATAGCTGAGTCAAGCGCCATAGAAAAGAATCCTTCTAGGGGAACACAACAGCAGCACAAGAGAAAGGGGAAGGCCTTGGGAATAATAGCTTTAGGAGTTGGAGGAGCAGCCTTCATTTTAACTCTTCTGGGAGTTGCTATTGTTGTCCACATTAAGCGAAATCATACTGCTGAGCCTGAAAGCTTGAACAGCAGTCGTAGGTCAATGTGCTCCTTTCCAGTTAGTTCAAATGGAGGTAATCATATTATTTATTATAGAGAATTCTATTCCTTTCATAATTTCTTTCCTTAATTCCTTTCACACTGATTTTGCATTTTGCTCCGGCATAGCATCTACTGTAGGTTGGTGGAAGCACTGATTTTGGTGTATATATGTTTCTAACTTCAGAACTTTAATTCTTGTTACTTTTTTTTTGCTCGTAAGCAGATCATTCTTCTGGGAGATATGAAGATGTCCCACAAAATTTGTCATTCACCACTCCACCTGTGGCCTTACCCAGACATACATCTGCTGTTCGTGTGTCCACCAAGGGAAAAGTGCCCCCAAATGCAAAACTTTACAGACTATCTGAACTCCAGTTGGCTACAAATAACTTCAATGAAGAAAACTTTCTTGGAGAAGGATCGCTAGGTTCAGTTTACAAAGCAAAGTTCCCTGACAGCCAGGTGTATTTTAGAGTGCTAATTTAATCTTTTCAAATTAAGTTAAGTCTGATGATAAGCTGATTCAAAATATCCATGCTCTTGGTTTTCAGATTGTTGTTGTGAAAAACATAAACTTGGTATCTCTGTCTTTCCATGAAGAAGAACAATTTTTGGATGTTGTTCGTAGCATATCTCGTTTGCAGCATCCAAATATAGTATGTCTTACTGGCTACTGTGTGGAGAACGGACATCACCTTCTTGTATATGAATATGTCAGAGATTTGACTCTTGATAAAGCTCTTCATTGTAAATTCTTTTTGCCACTTACCTGGGACCTCCGTATTCAGATAGCAGTTGGTGTGGCAGAAGCCCTGAAGTAAGCATCTTTGTAGTTCCTTGAAAAAAATACAAAGATCACTCTCACCTGTGCTGCTATGTTATCTGCTCTCTTATCTCACTGGGATTTTTTATTCAATGTCAGTTATATGCATTCCTTGTCACCCCCAATTGCACACTGCAATCTGAAAGCCGCCAACATTTTGCTTGATGATGAGCTTAAGCCTCAAGTAGCTGACAGTGGACTTTCTATATTGAGGCCTCTCACCAGCAACAGTGTCAAAGTCAAGGTAAATACAATATTTTTACATAGATAAGTGGTAATGACATTGCAAGAGTATACACTGCATTGACCTCCCAGTTTCGCTCACATCTTGTATTTCAATGCTTGCAATTCTCCAGTTCCCAACGTGTGGTTCCGAAAATATTATGGTCATTAATTATCACTGTCTTTTACAACTGCGATAAACAGGCTGCTGAGATGGCTATCAATGACAGTGGCTACATTCCACAAGAATATGGGCAAACAGGAATAGAGAGCATAAAGACTGATGTATATGCCTTTGGTGTCTTGCTTCTGGAACTTTTGACCGGAAGAAGGCCATTTGACAGGTTCTGTAACTGCTTTGATAA
Source organism: Chenopodium album (assembly GCF_948465745.1). Taxonomy (NCBI): domain Eukaryota; kingdom Viridiplantae; phylum Streptophyta; class Magnoliopsida; order Caryophyllales; family Amaranthaceae; genus Chenopodium; species Chenopodium album. The sequence continues at coordinate 45,277,129 of NC_137848.1, forward strand.
ATTTATATCACACTGATGGATATGTTCTGCATCTGCTAACAAAATTTATCATTCCTGTAACATCGTGTTTCAGCTCTAGAGCAACAGAAGAGCAATGTTTGGTAAAATGGGCTTCACATAGGCTTCATGATTATGGATCTCTTGAAGACATGGTTGATCCAATCCTAAGAAGATCAATCTCTGCAAAGACTCTCTCGAGATGTGCTGACATTATATCTTTATGTGTTCAGGTAAAAACTTATCCAGAACAGATTTGAGGCATGCTCAAACCTGGGTGCTTTGGCTTATTTACTAATCCATAAAAATATTATTTTGCATTTTGAAAAAAGCCCCTTTGAAATTTAGAATAGTTTTCTTATTTTCCCACATGATAGGAAATCAACTAGCAATTCTTGCAACTTCTCCCCTGTTTGAAAAACCAAAACCTGTATACATCCAAAATCATTTCACTGTAGTTGTTCATACAAAATTCTACATGCTCATCATCCGTAATTCTTATGACCACCCAAGTAGTATGTGGACCAACACATGCCTCTGTTCCTTAATTGTTTTCTTTGCATCTGTAACAGCCTGAAAAAGAATTCCGGCCACGAATGTCAGAAATTGTTGAAGCTCTTATGAGAATCTTGCCAAAGCCTGGGGCAGATGTTGTAGAAGGTGATGCCTTTGAAAGATCTTTCCGGTCAACTAAAACTCGTTTTTCTGAACTCTCCTGAGAAGCTTCATGCCTGTATGAATTGGTCAGACCAGAAAATACATTGTTGCAGCAATGCCAACAACTGCCATTCAACTTAGAGATAGGAATATAGGATGTGCAAAGCTATTATCGTTAACAGTTGGAGTCTTATTGTATGGTTCAATGCCTAATATGGCGCGGTTACACTGTAATACTGTGAATCCAATGCAAGCTAGCATTGGTGAGTTAGGCTATAACTGAAAAAAAATAGGCACAGAGTAAACAATAGCTCATGGTTTAACAGTTTCTTATTCATAGGTTCAGTTTATTTTTGTTCAAGGTTTGTTCTCAGCAATGTTTGATTTCAAATTCAGATTATGTCGAATACATTCAGCTAAACAAAATTCTGATGGGAAAAACAAAAAAAAATAAAAATAAAAGGCATTCATCAGATATACTGCTTCATGTTATATACCATCTTACATAAATGAACATGGTCGGGCCCTTAGACTTAAAAGCAACTAGTGATAAACAAGCAAAATTAAACCAGATGGGAAATTGAGAAATTGATCCTTATTTGAAGCTTAATTTGTTAAGAATATATACCAAAACAGAGTTATACAACATTAGAAACTTTAAACTTTCTAAACTATATTCAACGTCCTTATTGAAAACATAACAAAGTGTAGGAATGCCAAGTTAGCCTGGTGGCTGGTTCCTATTATTAATACATGCTAACACTGGTAGAAAAGCTTGGGAGAACAGCTAAAAAGATCACACAGATACACCACTATTTAACAATGTATTAATTTCTCCAATTATCTTGACAGGTCTTCCGTTGAACATGGATGAAAGAGTGGTTTCACATAGTTTCTTCAGCTCCCTTGTTTTGTTGATTGCTACTTCCTGCAAACAAAGAGCACTCGTTAATTCTTCTGCTCATCGGATTCAGATAAAATTACAGTAGGTCAAATAAGAAATATGAATATATGAATGCACACACTAAATAACAGTCTGAATGCAGGCAACAAAATAGCATAAAGTCTGAAAGCAAAAAGAATATAAAGACAATCACATTTAGAGGTGCATTTTTGAAGTACAATAACACCAAAACATTTTCATATATTCATCCCCAACTCTTCCACTGGATTTAATATTTAGCACTACAGTACCAAAGTAAATGAAGGAGAGGCAGAACCACAATAACAGCTCAAATCCCATCAAATGCATCAATAGTTGACAATCTTTGAATAAAAGATAGTAAAATCTCATCATCTTCTCTATTAGTAAATAAACAAGTGAAATAGTTTTAAAAAAAAAACCACACACAAAATACCGCTCTTTGCTGTCTCTTTTCAGTTGCATTGAGCATTTAGGCTCCTATATCTCACAAACTGAGATTTAAGTGTGAAAAGTGTCTTCCTCCATGACATGTATTAAGCCGAGGCCAACTATACTAATATGGTTTTGCAACTTTTGCTATCTTCTTTTTCTAATAATATGGACCCCAGATTACATTTGAAAAATCTTGTTCACAAGGCACGCCCACACACACACACACATACATAAATTATATTTAGCCTCTTTATCTTTCATGAACATTGCACCCTCCTCAAGGATAACTCTTCACTAACCCAAACTATAAGTTTTCAGGCAAGAAGATGTAGGGATTTCAAGAACCATTTAAAATCTTAAGTAAGGTCCTATTTTGTTCACTTAATTTCCACTTATTACAAAAAAAATTATTCAGATAAAAATTATAAGTTCATATAGGTTCAAGAAATATAAGTTCATATTATTAATAAGGATTACATCAAATTATAACTAAAAAAGTTCTAAGAAGCACAGATAATTTCAGGTTAGCTCAAATAACTTCAGAAAAGTCCAGATAAGTAGATTGCACCCTAAGTGTCAATATGTACAATTATACATGTACAATTATACACTATGAAGGTGTGTAGTCATTTCTCGCTTCACCCCAACAGCCAAACAAGACTATTAGTGTTAGCACCTCAACATCGTTAAATTATTAAACTTGAAAATTCAACTTCTTAAAAGAAGACTGTATTGGCTTCTATGGTTTCTTAAAAAAAACATCATCGTTAAAATTTTGTAGATTATTGTCCTGCTACAAATCCATAACTTCCAGTAAAGCAAATTCTTCCCAAATCAATTAAAGCATGGCAGAAGAAACAGAGCACACAATACTCACTTGCTTTGGCCAAGATGAAGCCATTGAATTCTGCAACTCCATACGTTTTGCAGACAAGTCTTTTAAACCGTCTTTCAGCTTTACTTCATGATGCTTTTTTTCTTCCAAGTTTTGCACAAGTCTGTCTAAGAATCTGTAGCAAATGATAATAGTTAGAGCTGTGGCTCCAAATACATCACAAAATTAATGATGTTTTGAAAGCATAAAATTCTGTCAATGATCTGTTGAATTATTATAGCAAAATGCAGAAAGCTTATGTGAAAAATAGCAATAAGATGATTACAATGACATGCATAACGGAAATCTCAGGACAAATTCTTAGTATTGGTAGGGGGGAGAAAATGCTAATATAGTCTCATATAGTCATATATGTAAGCACCTTCTTGAATTTAGTATCATGATCAAGTCTCTTGTTTTTTTGTTCGTTAGTAAAGATATGGCCATTGAAATGTCAGAAAGCATTTTCTGAATGTTATCAGTAGAATACTGTTGCAAGACAAATGGAGCAACTGCCTGAACTTGATGTTGCAAGGACAAAGTCTCTTCATTTTTCAACTCCATCAGCCGCTGGTTTAAAAATGCCTTGATCTGTGAAAAGGTACAATCGGAACAATAAGAAACACTGCAGATCAATTCTATTTCATCCATCCCTTTATGTTTACCAGATTGAAAGATAAAAGGCAAAATTAACAAGTGAAACAAGGTGCTGGTAACATATAGCAGAAACATATAAATACCTCAAAGAGATCATCAAGAATTTTATTTCTGTATTCCGTCTCCAAAAGTGGACTTCTATCACCTGAGACTTGAGCGTCAGCTAAAGTATTCAGAGCAGATGTCTGAGCTTCCTTTGCAATATGTGTATCAGAATCTTCTGCTGCTTCCAATTGAGAATTGTCAACACTATAATCCCAAGATATTTCTGAAACCTCAACATCAATGGATCCTCCACCACTTGGAGCAGCCTGGCCAAACTTTTCAGACTCAATTGCAGAAGAATCTTGCAAAAAATCCTCAGCATTTATAATTTCATAAGGACCCAACCCATTAGCAGCATCATCCGTCTCTTCAACAGTGCCAATATCCCAGTCAATCTGAGAGCTATCTAGTGTAATATCCCAATCAATGCCATCTGCCCCAGTGCTCATGGTTCCACAAGTATCACAATGTTCATTAAGGTTGGACACAGCATTTGTGGATTCGACCAAATCAGATCCCACAGAGACACTGAGTGTAGGTGGGTTTTCAATGATATTCCTTAAATTTTGAACCACAATGCCAGATGTACACTGTATCAAATACATGAACCTATATTAGCAACAGGCAAAATTGTCATTGTAAAGCAGCTTTCACCAGACAATGACAAGCAACAAGTTGGAAAGATAAAAAGTAAAGATCAACTTACATCCTTATTTGTATGAAGCTCTGTAACAATACTGGAGTAGTATTCAATAGCTTGTGCAACAGAATCACCACTTACGACTTCCATAATATCACTGAAGATAGTTGGAAGAGATTTTGTAGCACTCCCTAAGAGTTCCAATCTAACATTATTCCCCTAAAAGCAAAAATTAAACTCAAACTGTTCAGAATCATTATGAAAACTCGCTTCACAGGATTCAAGACAATGGGGCTTAGTAATATAGCCCAACTTATGAAACAAACACCTGCAATCCTAGTTCTTGACAAGCTTCAGCATACTTTGCTGCTGATGAAGCTGCACTTCTTTTTATATCAGCTTCCTTGCGATCAAGCTCTGAAAACTGTTGCTGTGTCTTCTGAACCTGCTTTTTTAAGTAAGGGCTTCAAATTGAGGGGGAAAAAATCAATCAATCAACAACATGATTGGCAACAAAAAAGTTTGCTCATAATGACAGTAGATCAGACTTTGGGCTTACATCTCATAATTAGCATTTTGGGCCATAGTTTGAGCAGCCTCACCAAGGAATACATGATCCTTCTCATATGCCTGGACAATTGCTTCCCATACACCCTGTCACCATAATCACAAAATGAAAAATTAGCACTATGATTTCAAGTAAAAAACATACAGCTAAGCATCGAGGAGAGAAACAAGAACTTACAGCAGCACCTGAAAGCCGACCAAATATGTTCCGACTTTCTAGATTGGTCTGCAAGAGAATTTCATATATTTTTTTTGCTTCCAAATAATCAATTCCTGAAAAAAAAAAAAAAAAAAAAAAAAAAAAAAAAAAAAAAAAAAAAAGAGGAAAAATCATTATTATACACAGAAACCAGCTGGACAAGTATAGCCACATCACTAAAAGAGTAAAACCTATTATCTTTACTAAAATCAAGTTCAAAGCTATTAAATAAGTGAACAAGCGTTATATGATATGTAGAGTGAGGCAGAGAACTTGAAACATCCATGTAATTAATGAATTGTAGGAACTTTGATCCCAGACAATTTCAGATATTACACATTCAAAAATTTAAGATTTTATTAAGAAAATGTAAAAAGAATTTTTGGTGCTAAGTATAAAAATGTAAAATGAGCAAAACAAACAAATCATAGAAGTAACCAAAATAAAACTCCTCATCCTGGGCTTCATCACTTAAAAACTCTATTTATAAATCCAAACACTTATAGTGTCAAAATTCAATCACTTTAAACAGCTAGAAACTCATTTAGGAGGACCTAAAACAGCTACCTGCTCTGCAATGGGATCAAAAATAATTTGAAAAACTTTCAGCCCCATAAAAAGCACTTGCTACTCCAGGGATGCATAAATACTTTTGTAACTTAGAATAATATTTTTACTTCTCACTTAGTAGTTAGTTCTGTCTCAGGAAATAAAAAAAAAATAATAATAATAATAATAAAAAGAACTTTCTTAACACAGCAAAAACTTTTTCATTGCTCTTTTATTCTATGTTCCAATACTTTCTTGGTTCTTACTTCGTAAACTATAACTTTTTGAATTAATTTAGCACGAGATGAGTGAAAAGGTCTGTATACTTGAGTGTGAGTGATGGAAGTATGCCAGAAAGAGCCTAACTATTATTTGTACCAATTATCTTCTCAAAAAAAGAAAAAATTAATTCTGCAAACAATAATTTAAAATGAGATACACTCTACTTAGAGGCCAAGCATTCCTTTGCTAAAAGCTAAAATCAATGCAAGTATGATGAACGGCTGGACAAAAACAACAAAACAGAACAAGAACTCGTTCAAATTTTTGTTACAAAAAACTTATACTTCCTCTGTTTTTTTATACTTGCAACACACCTTTTATCACGCTTTTCGAGGAGGTGATTAAACTAGGTATACGAATGAATTAAGCTATGAAATTTAAACCGTAGCAATTTATCACTTTCTTCTTATAGGTGGTAAAATTTTGTAAATTAATTTATCCGTTTACCTAGTCTAATATCTTCCTTAAAATGCGTGTCGAAGGGGTGTGTTGCAACTAAATAAAAACGGAGGAAGAATATAAACACGTTAAGAATGGAATGGTAACTAATCAGATGCTCAAGTGCTTTCAGCTATAGTTTAGATTACCCAGACACACCTATTTGGCAAGACTTGCGGCACGAAAAGATAAACAAACATCTAGTTCTTATGATTAGAGGGGAAAAAAACCAAAAAATTAGTAAACCATATACCAAAAATTGTATTCAACTTCCTCTCCTCCACCCCCTCTTTCAGCTAAGGAGAAAGGTCAGCGACCTTTTTACTGGGAAATCAGCAAGCAATTAGTCAAATCTTTTTCACCATCTCACAAAGTCCCATCCAAATTTACAAAAAAAAAAATTATCGTCCGCAATCCCAAATAAATTTACATTGAAGGTCCGTCATGTAACAATCTCAAATGAACAACTAATGTGGCATTTTTTTTGTTCTGGTGGAAATGTAGCAACTACTCAACCCCATATACAGTCGAGTGGTTTCACTCCTTAAGCATGGTGATTTTGATGTAGTTCTTTAATTCTTAAGCATAACTTTGTAGATTTTGGAAAAAAATTCTAACTAATCCAACAATGACTTGTCTAATAATTCGTATCAATTCCTCCAAAATAATGCTAAATATAATTGCAACATTTGCAATTAATCATGGGAGATTGCTCCTTTGAGAAAATTAAACCATAATTTTGCAAATAATCAAATTAATATGTATATAAATATATCAATCAAACTAAAAAATTCTTAATCTTCAAAGTAAATTACTATTACAGAAACAAAAAAGGGGGGCAATTAATTTTTTATTGAGTATTTATGATTAAAACAAAAATTTATAAAAAAAAAAAAAGATCAACACACCTTCAGAATCGAGAGTATGGAAGTAAGGATCAACATCTTTAGGAAGCGACGCAAAGGCGGATGATATCTTAGCTCTGATTGCACTTAATCGTTTTCTCCAATCCCCAGGAATTCTCTTCCGATCCACAAGCCATTCTTCAATTTCAACAAAATTAAAAAATTACAATCAAACAACAAAATCAGAAGAAAAAAAATTCAATGAAAGTTGAGAAGATGATTACGAAAAACCTAACCTCCGAGGCGAGAGAATGAGATGTCAATTGGAAGATTTTGAATGTCTTCTTGAGATTGCATTTTGGGGTTTTTGGGTTTTAGGGATTGATGAATTTCACAAGTATGTTTCAGTTTCTATCAATGCTAGGAATTCTAAGCAGAAGTCTATGGAATTGAGATATGCAAAAGAGTAAAAGACAATTAGTTCACCAAGGAACTGTCCTAGCACAGTCAAATTTCAAATCGAAATCGTTTAACTATTTGAAATCAACCGATTCAAATGAGAATCGTACCGATTAAAAACTGATTTTTTGAAACTGAAAATCGACTCGAATCATATTTTAGCAAATTCAAAACCAAACCGATCTGAATAATGTTAAACCATATTAAGAACCAAACTCATTAACAACCGGTCCAGTTCTAAACCAAAATGAAATAAAACTGAACCAAAAAGGAACCGAACCATTATTAACCCGATACCGTTTGAACTATGTTAAAAGTCATTTATACCGAACTGTTAACAAACGCAACCCATTTGCACCGAACCGCATGAACTGATTATAAACCGAACTGTGTACAAACACTTACTATAGGAAGATTAAAATCACGTTAAAAAGAATTTTAAATGAAATATAGTTTGTTTTTTTTTTTTTAAGAACTAAAAGGCATAGAAAAAACAACTAAAAAGATCAAAACAACAAATCCCGATGCCTAGCCGTCCCAACCAACCAGTGAGTACGAACAATCCATTGTCTAGGAACCTTAACTATTCGACACCCATCTTGATCCACGATTAGAGAGCGAATATCCTGGAGCAACTAGAAAACAAACATGTCAGGCTGACGAAGATTCCCAAGAAGTAAACAAAAAACCTCGCAATCTGAATTAATCAAAATGTGACAGTAGCCCCTTCTGTAAGCGCTACGCAAAACCCAAAAGCTGGCTTGAAGCTCAGCTTGTAAAGGAGACAAGGAAACACAAGCCCGAGTCCCACCACTATACAACGCTACAGACCTCACACCTAGAACACCTACCCTACCCCTTTAAGATTATCAGCAAAAGACCAAGCACCATCACAAAAGCATGCAAATGTCCAGAGGACTAGAAGCGTCACCCTGAAGCCATCCTGAAAAACGCAACCGAGAGACCTGCTGTCGACAAAGACTATAAGTGGAAACGTGATAGGTTATCGTACATGAAAGAATTATGTCTTCGATAAGTGCAATTACTAGATATATCAAGGATCACTATTATGGAGATAATTAGTTCATTCTATAGGGTCGTCATTGTCTGGTGCTAGATATGGCAAATGATCTTTGGGCTAGTTAAATAGTCCAAAGCCCAATAGAATGGATCCTATGAGTTCACACAACAAGGGTATTGGGTCAAACAAGTAAGAGGCCCATTAATGGGCCTCATGAGATCATGACATACCATAAGGAGTGTTGGGCTAGAGTAGTTTGATTAGGACAAGAAGTTTGGGCTTGACATGGACTCTTATTTAGAAATATGATCCATAAATAAGATTCATGACTTAGATTGAAATAACAATTTACAAGTCAGTTAATTGTAACTCAAGAAAACAAGTCCCAAACCCTAATCTCTCTCTCACTCTCACGGCCCTACCCTCTCTTTCCTTATCCGTACGGCCGTCCACCCCCTTGTTAGCTCGTGGTGTTCGTGGTGGTGGATCGTAGTTAGTTCGTCTCTCTCTTCTCCGTTGAAGGTTGATTAAAGCGTTCAATCATAACTAACTAGCATTAGTAGAGGTTTGATCTGTGCCCGTAGACTAAGTAGAGGAATCAGACTTGGGGTTCTATATCTCCCGTTGTTCTTGCTCGATTGCACGTGGATTCACGCTTCAAAGGTATTATTATTTGTTCTTTATGTGTTATGCATTGATCTCGGTGTTTAGATGCTTATGAATGTGATTCATGCAATTCCTCTTATAGAATGTAAAATCCTACAGTGGTATTAGTTAGCCTATGCATATACATATAATGAATATTAATTCTTTAAATGTCCACAATTTTAATTCAATCAGGAGGGAGAATAATTTAATTATGGGTCAATTAGTATTTTAAATGTGATTTAACATATGGAATTATTAAAAGTTGTTTAATTTGCTCAAAATTAATCCATGAAGGTCCGAAATTTTGCCCTAAATAATTCGAAAAATTCGAACCCCTAAACCCTAATTTCGAAAAATTCGAAACCCTAAACCCCTAAATTGTGATTTTTGTGTTTTGGTTTTGATTTAATTCGATTGCTATGTGATTCATGATTTTAATCTATTTGATTTCATGTTAAATTATGAATTTTCATGATCAAATTATTTAAAATGGTCTCCCTAAGATGTTCATCTAATTGAGTAAATCAATCAGTTCCTTCACATGGTTCTTAACTGACTGACCAGGAATGAGTTTCATAGCCATTATCTTACAATGAATTTTGTAAGTCTCAAACCTTACACTGTCAGTCCAGGAGTAGTATATTTGAGGGATTGAATTAACGACCTCTCTAAGATTCTAATCATTGATGCCTCCACTTCCTAATGCCCCAATGCCACCTCGACAGATGGCACGTAGACAATTTTGCAGTTTGGTCAACTTATAGTCCTTGAACCTTCTCTTCCAACAAGTTGGAATAGATGCCAATATGAGATTCCTTATTTTCTCTGCATCCAAAACATCTTTCGGGTGCCTATCAGGAGTGAAACCTATTGTGAATCTGCTTTCAATGGGAATATAGAGTCGAGCCTCAAGCTTGTGGCCCCTAAGAACATTTCTTATCTCTTCTTCCCATTCCCTGAAGTTTCTGAGATTTAGCCTTGTTTTCAGTTTGGTTGGCAAGTTAGTGTTGTCGTTAAAGCTATTCATCTACAAACAAAATCAAAACGAGGCAAAGTTCAATAATTATGTTTAATAAAATTAAAGTACCATAAGCGAATTAAATTGGTAACTTTAAAACATTTTATTCAATATTAATTTATCCTAATTAAATTAAATGATTCCAAGATCCTTTATTTGTGTAATAGTTGACCAGACCGAGGCCCTACCATCATGCATTACATTTTCAAGGCGAGTAAACACTTTACTGATTACAACTCTTGTAAATCTTAGTTGAATAATTAACCATCACATGTTTAATTATTACCCTTTGCTTCAAGGTTCTAAACTCTTTAGGTAACCTTGTTGAGTATAACCAATTAAATATGTAGAACGTGATCTACCCCAAATTACCCAAGATAACAAGTGACACTCTGCTGAGGCTGACCCATCACTTACGATCGAAGGATTGTTGGGTATCTAATTGGAAAAGCAACCTCAATATTACTGGGACCTAGATTCATTATATTTGTGATTAATTTAGTGAACTCTAGCGCATCATCACAAGCATCAATAAAATCTAACATGCATAATCTACTAATGCATAAACAAAACATGACATAGTATGGCTCCTTAATCCTAAGAAAACTAATAAAGCAAAACTCCCACTTGAACCTCCATGGATCTCATCCATCTAGCTCCTTTGGGCCTTCACTCCATTGGCTTTTTGGATCAACTGCAACCTGTAATACTATTCTATTCTATCTACTACTTAAATAAAATAAAATAAATTACAAAAATACTTAACGGTACGCAGACCGTATTTAGATTACAAAAATACAAAACGATGCACAAATCGTATTTAGAATCTATGGGCCATACAAGTCTATATATAGCAATAAATAACATCGTATATTATAAAGTGCCATATAATAAATCACTCATCATACTTTCCTAAACTACAACATCGAATGTTCATAATTAAGAAAACATGGCATCTTAATATCTCATATTTAATTAAATTACTGCAATTAGATAATATCTTACTTCCTCCGTTCTTTTTTACTTGACCCGCTTTTACTTTTACACTATTCACTACCCCTCCTTTGACCGTCTATTGTGAATAATATGTAAGGAAAAACATATTCATGTTGGATCTTTTTAAATTCGTCTCAATAAGTACTATTATAATATATAACTTTTATATTTTTAACTTATGGAGAATTAAAGTTATTGATAGTGAAAGTTTTGCATTAGCAAGCGTGATAAAAGAAACAAGCCAAATAAAAAAGAACATAGGAAGTATATTATTCATTACCAATAATAAAATGTCATATATTCTATCTTAGGTATAAGATAGAATCAAATCGTATTTTAATTATGGAAGATAAATCATATGTATTTCCCATGATTATCCTAACTAATTTAGGAGATTCTATCCTAATTGCTTAGCTAATCACAATATTTTAAATCAATTATTATCCTAAAATAATTATGGGATAATCTCATTATTTAATCAATTATTATCCATATAGAATCTTTTTGCTCAAAACTTATCTTAACTTAACAATATTAACAAATTTAATTTTGATAATTATCTTTTCGAAATCAAAATAAAATGAAATAAATTTTTTTTTTGAAAACGCGTCAGCCACCGTGGTGTGGCCAATCGAAGCCAGCCGCGGTAGCCGTACACCGTGCTAGTGTACGCTGCACAGTGGCGATGCAAGGACAGCAGCAGTGCACGTAACCCTTGCGCGACGCTGCTGTTGCAGAACCTACTGTCCGAGCCTCTTGCCCAGCCCCGCCCTCCCTCCTAGACCACCTGGTGCGGCAGTCGACGTGGTTGCGCCACCCAGCCGTGGCTGCCGTACCCAAAAACCTTTTTTTATTTTTTAGATTTTAATTTAAATTAAAATAAATCTTTTGTTAAAAAATAAATTAATTTAATGTGGTCCAATTAATTTCAAAATTAAATCATATTCAATCTTGAAATTAGGGTTATTCATGAAATTAATCCCCAATTCAATTTAACTCTTAAATTGATGATGACTTTACTCATGACACTATTCTGTTTTTACTCCATGATGGATTTGATCTCGTCAAGCTAATTCATGATGATGAATGCTCGATAGTGACACTAGTCAACCTATTGATCAACCACACAGAGGAGTACTTGAAGAAGGAGGGAAACCAATGCTTCCATTGCGGTAGGTGGTCTTGCCACATACCAGGGTGTCCCCATTACACAGCAGTGAAAACGGAAGGTAAGGAGTTACCTAATGTTTTTGTTGTAGAAATTAACCTTACTTCCTCTTCCACATGGGTATTCGATACCAGTTGTGGTGCTTACATTGTTAATCAAATACAAGGCTTAAGAGTGAGTAGAAGGCTAGCTAAAGGGGAGATGATGCTTCGAGCAGGAAATGGAGCAACTGTTGCTGCACTTGCTATTGGAAGCTATGAACTCAAGCTCCCATCTGGACTCGTCTTGGTGCTTAATAACTGTTATTATGTTCCTGCGATTACTAAAAACATTATTTCAGTTCCTGATTTAGATACTGAAGGTTTTTCGTTTGAAATTAAAGACAAGTGTTGTTTATTTCAAGGGAAAATATGTTATATGCTAGTGCTAAATTGGTTAATGGTTTATGTGTATTAGATTATACGACCCATGTCTACAACATAGATCATAAAAAGCAAAGAACAGATGGTTCAAACCCAACTTACCTATGCCATTATAGGCTAGGTCATATTAACCAAACGCGCATCCAGAAATTACATAAGGATGAAATCCTTTAATCATTTGATTATGAATCATTTGAAAACTGTGAGTCATGCTTGCTCGGTAAAATGACCAAGTCACCCTTTTCGGGAATAGGTGAAAGAGCTAGTGACCTTTGTTGGACTCATACATACATATGTGTGTGGACCAATGAGTTCAAAAGCTAGGGGTGGATTTAGTTACTTCATTATTTTCACTGATGATTTAAGTAGATTTGGTTATATTTACTTAATGAAGCAGAAGTCGAAAGCCTTTGAAAAGTTCAAGGAATCCCAGAATGAAGTACAAAATCAACTTGGAAAAACGATTAAAGCACTGCGATATGATTGTGGTGGTGAATATCTAACCCAAGAATTTGATGCATATCTGATTAATTGTGGAATACTTTCACAGTTAACTCCTTCAGGAACACCACAGTTAAATGGTGTGTCAGAACGGAGGAATAGAACCTTGCTAGACATGGTTCGATCTATGATGAGCTTTACTGATCTTCACATATGGTTCTGGGGATATGCATTGGAAGCAGCTGCAAAAGTACTAAATAGAAGCCCGTCAAAAGCGGTGGAAAAGACTCCATATGAGATGTGGAATGGAAGAGTTCTAAAGTTGTCTTTTCTTAAGATTTGGGGATGTGAAGCCTATGTAAAACGTTTACAAGGCGATAAACTAGGCCCTAAATCAGAAAAATGTTTCTTCGTGGGTTATCCCAAGGAAACAAGAGGGTATTACTTCTACAATCTCGTAGATAACAAAGTGTTTGTTGCTCACGATGGTGTCTTTCTAGAAAAGGAATTTCTCTCTAGAAAGCCAAGTGGGAGTAAAGTGGTTCTCGAAAAAATTCGAGATGAGCAACAAATGGATGTGGATAACACCACATTAGAGGCGAGGGCACATGAGTCGGCTAATTCGACAAATCATGTGCCGGAGCAAGCTAATTAAACTAGCGAGACTCCTATCGTCTCACTTGAATCTAATTCTTGCGAAAATCTTCAAGGAGTTGAATAGAACATTTCTATTGTTGCTCCTACCCCACGTAGGTCTACCAGATAAAAAATAAACAGTTTGTTAAGGTTCTGTTAACTGAGGATTCTGAAATCTTCTTGTTGGAGAATGAGGAACCCAAAACCTACAAGCAAGCTTTGGCGAGCCCCAACTCAGATAAATGGCTTGAGGCCATGAAGTCCGAAATGGAATCGATGTCTGAAAATGCTATGTGGACCTTGGTAGACTTGCCTAATGGGGTAAAACCTATTGCTTGCAAGTGGGTCTACAAGATTAAAACAGACAAGGATGGAAATGCCTACATCCACAAAGCAAGACTGGTTGCAAAAGGGTACAGACAGATTCATGGTATTGACTATGATGAAACCTTTCCCCAGTAGCTATGCTAAAGTCCATTCGGATTCTTCTAGCGATTGTTGTATTTTTCAACTATGAAATTTGGCATATGGATGTCAAAATCGCCTCCTTGAATGGGTTCTTGACGGAGGAAGTGTATATGATACAACCTGAGGGTTTTGAAGATCCAGAAAATCATGTAAAAGTATGCAAGATTCAGAAATCCATTTATGGATTGAAGAAAGTATCGAGGAGTTGGAACCTTCGTTTCGATGAGGCAATCAAACAGTTTGATTTTCTCAAGAGCAAAGAGGAACCTTGTGTACACAAGAAATCCAGTGGGAGCAGCGTAGTTTTCTTAGTCTTGTATGTAGATGACATACTACTCATGGGAAATGACATACCAATGCTTGTGTCAGTTAAGGAATGGTTGAAAAGTTGTTTCTCCATGAAAGACTTGGGTGAGGCTGAGTACATTTTGGGAATCAAGATCCATCTAGACAGATCTCGAAGGATGATTGGACTAAGTCAAGAGACTTATATTGATAAGGTTCTTGACAGGTTTTCGATGAAAGACTCTAAGAAAGGATTTCTCCCCATGTCTCATGGCATTATGCTAAGTAAATCTCAGTGCCCTAAAACACCAGAAGAGATGAGATATATTGTTGATAAACCTTATGCTTCGGTAATAGGGTCAATCATGTATGCCATGATATGTACAAGGTCGGATGTTGCATATGCTCTAAGTATGTGTAGCAGATTTCAGGCAAATCTAGGTGAAGCACACTAGACAGCTGCCAAGAACATCCTTAAGTACTTGAGAAGGAGTAAAGGAATGTTTCTAGTATATGGCGGTGAAGATGAGTTGGTTGTCAAGGGCTATACGGATGCGAGTTTCCAAACAGATAGAGATGACTTCAAATCCCAGTCAGGGTACATTTTCTGTCTGAATGGAGGAGTAGTGAGCTGAAAGAGTTCGAAGCAAAGCAATGTCACAGACTCTACGACAGAATCAGAGTATTTGTGTAATCCCCCATATTTTCAACCTAATTAAATTATATTTATTTATTATTTATATAGATATTTTAATTTTAATTTTATAGTATGAATTATTTTGATGAAAGAGTAACAATATTTTCATTATTAGTAAGCTAAAACTACTAAGTTTTAATTTAGTTTATAAGTCTCTCTTAACTTAGTGGCCCAAAGTTTGATTCCTACTCAAGCCCAAATCACATAAATCCTACTCCTAATGAAATTAGAGAACTAAAACCCAAATAAAACCCTCACATTATCCTTCCTCTCTTTCACGTAAAAAAAAAAAAAGGAAAACCCTCAATTCCTCTTCTCCTCTTTCACGACATTCAAAAAAAAAAAAAAACTTCAAGCTTCCTCCGCCGCTGCCCAGCCGACCACCGCCGCTGCCCAGTCGCGCCGCCGACCTCCGGCCACCACCACGAGCCTGCAGTTCGCACCTCTTCTTTCCTCTCTTTTCTTTACTTCTTTTTATTTTATTAAATTGGTTTAAAGTTTCAATCTTTGTTAATTTTGATTCAAAATTATTATTATGGGTTGATATTAAACATAGGTTATAAGAGACTATAAATTTATGAATTTTGATATGTTTAATTTATAATACAAAATTTCAGATTAGTATAATTGAGAAAATAAGGGTTAAAGTATTGATTTTTCATGTTTTAGGGCTTGAAAACGTGTTAACCAAGTTATCTAATCATTTTATGTTTAAATTACATTAAAGTATAATTATTTTGATTATTTATAAAATTTCAGATTATTAAAGTTTTAATTTTTTATGAACAATTTGTGTTAATTTCATATTTTTATGCTTATAATCCTATAAAATAATTATTGTGGGCATTTTATGATTAAAAAGCTTTGAACTTTAAATTATAACTTCAAGAATAAATTTTCGATTCTATACTTTTTATTTTGAAGCCTCTAATTGCATTGAATTGGTATTTTTTTGGTTTTTAACACACTAACCTACTATATAATGATTATTTCAAGTAATTATGTTTATGGGGTTATTTTATACACTTAAACCAAATTTTCAGATTTATTCACTTACTTTAAAGTTGCTGGAATTTTATGTTATAAGCTATATTTTTATGATTTTAGCACATAAACTTATAGTGAACTAATGAATTATTAACCTTGACTATTGGGGGTAATTTAAAAGTAATATTTTGATGGTTTAAGAGGTTTTAAAGTAGTTTGGTATTGCTGTAAATTTATTTGCTTGGGTGTTGATTTAATTCTTGTTGTTTGGTTTAGGAGAGGACTTTGTAGAAGGCGACTTCTAGTTCCTAAAGTGGCCAACCAAATCGTTTACACAAGGTACATACGAGTTACGAAACCTTGCTTTTAGATGCATATTTAGGGACGGAACGAGAACTTAGTATCATGTATAGAGAAGATTGGGTTAAATTGTTTGGTTATACATTGTGATTTCCGTATTTTGTGCACTACTCTATATTGCAAGTATTGTTTATGCTCTAATTATGCAAGATGCGCTTAGAGGTAGAGGTATGTGATTTGGTGAAATGATTCATTTATTACTCGTTCATGATCATGGAGATAGAATGAGTAAAGGAGGAAATTTAAGTCTTATATGACGAGGTTAAGATTGTGGGGTCCTTTATGCACTCAAGGTGTTTATACACCGAGGTAGTTAAAGGAATAAACAATAAATGTTGCTTGTCGCTAATAAATCAAGAATTGAAATTGGAAGTTTGCTTTACTTGATTGAATTGATATTGGATTGATTGTATTGTTTTGCAAATGAGTCATCACCAAGTCTAAACTTGTAAATCACGTAAAGTGCAAGATGGATGAGCATAAAACTCTGGATTTGTGCACATCTGGAGTAATGACAATCAGGGGTAAGGGTACACGGGGTATTAGCCGTGCACTTTTCTTGAGGCCGTCTGATCTACGAGTCTCTTATTTCAAATACTTTTCAAAAACTAGGAGTTAGATGAGATCTCATACTAGCTACGGTCACGGAGTCGCGCCCGTGGTCGTTGGATGTTTTATTGATGTTTCCAAAAGGAAGCTGGGGTTTTTCTTTTATTGATGTTCCAAATGGAGCATGGGTTGGACAATCTTGTCTATTGCTTAATCTAATGAATAAAAATGATGAGTTAACTACTTTTAAACAGTGAAGTCTTAATAAACTGATAGTTGGGTCGTGTGTTGAGTCTATAATTTGATAATGTGTGATGATTGATTATTAGTAGCATGCTAGGGATTTCTTATTATGTTTTACAGCTTGTATGTACTCAGCTTTGTTGATTGCGTGCTTTGTATGTCTTTCTTTGGTCATGGCCTTCGCCTTTCAATGACCCTGTGACGATCCAATTTTTACACTTGTAATATTAGGGAGCAGATTAACCACATGTTCTTACACATGCAGCTTTCATATCTAGGTGGTGGGATCTTGAGTGGAGTGTTGGTTGCTTTTCTCATTTTAGTTGCTATTTACTTTTGAAGTTACTTAAACTCGATTTCATTTTTATACTACTTCTATTGGTTTGAGTTTTGAATAAGGGCCTTAATGGTTCCAAGTTTTAAGACTTAATTTGGTTTTGTTTGTTGGATTTGAAACTTATTTATAACTGATTTAGTTTTTCCCCTACTAATTTCTGATATAGCCTTAACGTTTGAACGTGTGGCAGTAGCACGTCAGTAATTCTCTTGAATATTGTTCAGGGTACTCACAGGTTTAAGGGGAGAATTATTAGGGTGTTACAATTTGTCTGCCGTTGAAGCAGCTAAGGATGCAGTTTGGATTAAGAAATTGCTCACAGAGTTGGACATTGTACCAAGTGCTCAGAAAGGAATTGAGTTGTATTGTGACAACAATGGCACCATTACTCAGTCAAAGGAGCCAAGGTCACACTTCAAATCCAAACATGTAGAGAGGAAGTATCACCTCATTCGAGAGATCGTTGGCAGAGGAGATGTCAATATGTGCAAAGTTCATACGGATGAGAACATCGCCGATCCACTTACTAAACAAGCCTAAGCATAAGGGTCATGTTAGAGCTACTGGATTGAAGCTAATGATGTAATTTAAGTTGTATTTGTTTTTGAGAAAAACTTATTACATATGTAATATATTCATTTGCAGAATTATGTTTAATTAGAAATTTATTATTTCTCTTATTTAATTATGGTTTTGGAAATTAAATAAAATGTCCAAAATAATTATGAATTGATGGGCTCATTAGGTTGATGACCTGGTGAATGAAACCCCACAGGTGAAAAAAATTCATATATTATTTAAATTCCTAGTTCGAAATCATTAAAGTGGACATAAATGATTTCAATAAACGAACTAGCATGTAAGATTGATTAGATAGTGCAGTTTCATGGGCTATAGGGGCATAGTGATAGATGCTTGGTCAATCACTTGGATATGCATGAATGATGCATGATCAAACAATTGACCTACTTTGAAGTTCAAGTATAGAGCTTCTGGATATATTAGTGGATTCCTTTGACACGAGTGGAACATTGATTCCATTCAATGATTGATTTAACTGTGGTACATTTAAACGTCTGCCCGTAACTCGAGATTATAAAGGATGTTTCCCGGTTGCTTCAAGAGTTGAGTGGGAGCTTTGGTTGCCACAAGATTGGATTGAGTCTACCTATTTAATTAGGAATGTGTCTTGGCCCCTTGAAGAGGGAGAATTCAGAAAATGCATGGCCGTGCTCAAATGGATTAAATAGTAATCATTTGTTTTGTAATTCTAACTCAGATTTCAAGAAACATTTGTAGCTTAATATGATCTCAACATGAGATGTAACCATATTATCAAATCGACGCACATTGACTTAAGGAATTTGAATATTTTGCACTTGTCTCAGACAAGTGGGAGATTGAAGGAATAATGTCTTCGATAAGTGCAATTACTAGATATATCAAGGATCACTATTATGGAGATAATTAGTTCATTCTATAGGGTCGTCATTTTCTGGTGCTAGATATGGAAAATGATCTTTGGGCTAGTTAAATAGTCCAAAGCCCAATAGAATGGATCATATGAGGTCACACAACAAGGGTATTGGGTTAAACAAGTAAGAGGCCCATTAATGAGCCTCATGAGATCATGACATACCATAAGAAGTGTTGGGCTAGAGTAGTTTGATTAGGACAAGGAGTTTGGGCTTGACATGGACTCTTATTTAGAGATACGATCCATAAATAAGATCCATGACTTAGATTGAAATAACAATTCACAAGTTAGTTAATTGTAACTTAAGCAACCAAGTCCCAAACCCTAATCTTTCTCTCACTCTCATGGCCCTCCCCTCTCTCTCCCTATCCGTACGGCCGGCCACCCCCTTGGTGGCTCGTGGTGTTCGTGGTGGTGGATCGTAGTTAGTTCGTGGCTCTCTTCTCTGTTGAAGGTTGATTGAAGTGTTTAATCACAACTAACTAGCATTAGTGGAGGTTTGATCTGTGCCCGTGGACTAAGTAAAGGAATCACACTTGGGGTTTTATATCTCCCGTTATTCTTGCTCGATTTCACTTGGATTCACGCTTCAAAGGTATTATTATTTGTTCTTTATGTGTTATGCATTGATCTTGGTGTTTAGATGCTTATGAATGTTATTCATGCAATTCCGCTTATAGTATCTACAGTCCTATAGTACACTTATCAAAAATAAATTCCTAACAAAACCAACCAACAATATTGTAGGGTAAGTAGGGTCAAATCCATAGAGAGATGGTATTCAATCTAACCTCTAAGAAATTGGAGAAACTAAACAAGTCACGAAATTCGAAAAGAAAAGTAGTCTAAATTAAAATAAGAATAAAACAATTAATAAAAATATCTAGGGTTATGGTTCACCATGTTTATAGTTCTAAATCTTTAAATATCAATAATAATTTAATCAATCAATTATCTAGAGCAATTGCTAAGCCCACGGTCGGGTCTTAACGCTCTTAATTAAACATATGTAGTTCGATCGCTAACACACTCAGAATTGCTAATTGTAGGTAGGCCTCTAAAATAAGATCTTTTGATTCAAACTCTCATTAACAATAATTAATCAAACAATTGATCAGGTTGCAAGAGTAATAAGAAAACACTATTGATTAGAGAAACCAATAATTAAAATATCAAAAACATCAATCAAGATTTATTATATAAACATGGATTCCCAAACCCTAGAAATAAAACTACTCAAACATGAACTAAATAATAAAAACTAACTCTAAGAAATAAAACATAATTAAAAGTAGAAATAGAAATAAAATATCTCAATGAATTGAAATAATAAACCCAAGAATCATCAATGGAGATGCCATGAGAAATTAGGGTTCCAAAGAAAACTCTAACAAACGTAAAAAATAATAAAAGGTATAAAAGACATAAGGGAAAAATAAAATCCCTTGGAGTATTTATATTATCCTAAAACTAAACTAAAGATAAATAAAAAAATTTAATAAATAAGAAAATATAAATTTCACAAGTTGTTAAACGATTGGACGATATGAGTCTAGGAGATGACGTGGCACGAAGATGCTCGATGGGACCAATGGACAAGCGAAGGACGTGCATTGATGAAACCTCTTGGGCTGCAGTTCACTCGCCAAAACCTACAGGCGCAAGTTAGCCCGCTGCCCGACAGTAGCATTTGAAGGTTCGCTTGGGCGCGGGGTTTGGTCGCAGGCTACCTAGCTCAGATCAAAACGGCCATAACTTCTGTTCTAGAAGGCTTCTTAGAACATGTGACCTATCCTTGGAAAGCTCTTCAAGTCTAGTTTCCAACGAAATTTGAATCACATCAATCCCATCTGTAGAACTCAAGTTATGATCAAAAGAGTGAGAAAATGTCTGTTTTAACACTTCGTAAACCATCGGTTTCCTTCGTTTCTAACTCAAATCCATTTTCGTAAGATGCATAGAAACCCTTGTGGATGTTATATTCATTTTCCATGCACACAATAATCAAAATCAACATCCACGAATATGGGATCTTCGATTAATAAACTCAATGCATCTACTTCCATCAAAATATCATCTGAATCAACTCCAAACACTACGAAAGCGTCCAAATGACTGTGAAATCACTTAAAACATTAAGAAAAACACAAATAGAGTGTAATAGTGTACAAAACAAATAACTCATGCATTTACAACCTAAAAAGCGACAAAAAAACCTAAAAAGCAACTATAAACTTAGCATAAACGTGACTATAAATCCGATATAAATGTGATTCATCAAAACGTTACAATTAAAATCTTGTGCCAACATAACCTTGGATTTACATTGCGAAGCTAAACATAAGATATCCCTCGGAGAAGACTCCAACTAATGAAACCACCCATTGTTACGGGACACCTAAATCGCCCATAACATAGAAAAGAAAGAAAACAACTCATCCCAATCCTTTAATGACCCAAAATAAGAAACCGTTTCCAAAAACCAACCAAAAAACGTTTTTTCATGAAGGCACAACCGCTGGAAACCCAAAGGACCACAAACCCAAAGATGAATAGAAAATGAAATGTAATTATACACATATGTTTACTACGAAATACATTATTACTTAAATGTTGTTTAATTGCCCAAAATCAACCAATCTAAATGAGAAACGAACCGATTAACAACCGATTTATTGAAATAAAAAATTGACGCGAATCGTATTTTAGTAAAATCCAAATCGAATAGATCTGAATAATGTTAAACCGTATAAAACCAAACCTGTTAACGAATCGAACCAGTTCCAAACCGAACCGAAATAGAATCGAACCGAAAAAAAAAACAAACCATTGTTAATCTGAACTGTACGTTTCTAACCCAAAATCGTTGAATCAGGTTAAAAAACTGTTTACACCAAACCATTAACAAACTGCAACCCACTTGCACCGAAGTGTTGAGAAGCCGAAACAAATTTAAACCGCACAAAAATAAACCGAAACCAAACCGAACCGATAAAAATTCAAACGAAACCCAAACCGTCCCGTAGGTCACTTAAACCAATTTCAAACCGACCCATTTTATAATCGAACTGTCAAACCGTTTTGACAGTGCTAGTTTGGACGATTCTTGATTAAAGGTTACTTCAGTAACTAGGTTGAGATGAGGAATGATGCAATTAGACCTAACAAACGGGTTATTTGAGTTGGGTCTATTACAGGTCATTTTGGGTCAACTAGATATCAGGTCGGATTATTCATTTTGTGTTGTTACTGCGGATCAAGATCAAATTAATAATTTTATTCGGTTTGTGAGTTTAGCTAAGGTTGGGGATGAAACAATTTGAGTCATTTATGGTATTAAGTATTATTTGTTCGGGTATTAGGTAATTTTAGTTTTGGGCGTTTCAAGTATCGTGTCTGTTCGTGTCAAGCAATTCGAGCTAAAATCAAATCAGGTTAACTTCGGGTTAAGTATCAGATCAACTTCAAATCGAGTACAATCAGGCAGGGTCTTTTCGGGTATTGAGTAAAAAATAAGTCAACTCTACTTTCGGGTTGAGTACAAGTAGGGTCTGGTAGATTTTGAGTTTCTACTCAATTTCGGGTCATTGCTTTTAGGTCAATTTTTGGATCATGAGTTAAGTCATTCAGGTCGGGTTAAGATTGTCAAGTCTAGATGCAACATTGTTTTAAATTTGGATTTTTTTAGGTTTTTTTTGCTTGTTTAAGTGCAATTGAATTTCTTTCATTCCGGGTTTTAATGAAAATAACTAGTTCATGTTCGAGGCATACTCAATTCTAAATTTAATGAATAGTATAATAAATTAGAATTTAGGTGATATAAATTAGTCATCAATTGTTATTTTCTCAAATCTATAATATTGTTAAAACTCAAAGGGATAACATGGTAGTGTCATGTGTCAACCGTTACACCAAGATGATTTGGCGTCATGTATGATCTTATGTGTCGTAACTCTCTTCACACACACACACACACACACACATTGTAGTAACGTTTAATATCTTATGATAAAGGCATAACCTCCCTATAGTAATTATTTTAATCTGCTTGAAAAACTATTCATATGTGTTCCCTAGTTCTCTATTTAATTTTCATCTATTTTACCATCTAATTTGTAAGAAATTTATTATTATTATTATTATTATTATTATTATTATTATTATTATTTATTTAAAATCTACCACTTTGCTACTTTACTTTTGGATATGGTTGACTAATTAAATTACTTTTTGTTTTTAAGTGTACATAATATTCACTCATGATATTACATCAAAATTTTGAGTCATCTTTATTTTATTTTTTTGCATTTTATCATATAAGGTAGTTATAGAGTAATATTAAGTAGCATTATTATTATACATATATCAATGAAAAATTATATTATTATTATTATTATTATTATTATTATTATTATTATTATTATTATTATATATTCATTAAATCATTATTATATTTTCATTCACTTACTAATATCGTTGAACATTAACCTTCTAAATTTAACTTTAATCAAACTTACAAATTTATAATGATCTGAGACATTACCCAAGCCAATAACTAGTACAGTTTTATGTAGTTTGTACAATTACGTACAAATATGTATACCAAATTAAATAATATTTGGTCTATTGATAAGATTGTATCTCACAACTGTGAGGTTGTGGAATTAGTCCCATTAGAGGCTGGTTGGGGGTGAGGTTTTACCCTTCTTTCCCCCCTCCACTAACAATGGGCCATGATCGTGTACCCTAGCTAGAGTGACGTACATGTGAGAGGCTCTAATTTGGTAGGCGTCTTCTCCTTACCTACTATAGACACCTAAAAATGTCTCCCCAAAATCAAACTCGATGATGAACAACCTTTCACCGCCATTATTGGTCGGGATGAGTATTTAATCTTTGGAGTGCGCGCTTAAATCCATGTTCAATCCAATACATTTCATAAACCAACCCAATTCTGAACCCATTTGCCCAAACCATAACTTATTTTTCACTTTTCGTGTCCACAACACAAACTGAGATAAATTGATTTCAAAGCCCTATAATTTTGATCCAAATATTATTTGGTTGGATATGCCTTGAAATAAGATTTCCAACGGTATATCATAAGCCTAATTCCGAGTTAAAATGAAGAATATATGAGCAAAATACTAAACTCGGTCAAAAACCCACACCCTTTCACTTAAACGGCCATATTTAAACTTAAAAAAATATATTGACCTGATTTTAATTGGGTTGGAAAGTAGACTTGATAAGCTTTCCAACGATATATTATATGCCTCATTCCGAGTTACGGACTAAAAGTTATCATAGTTTTAAAAACATGTAAAACTGGAAATTACCGCGCCGCGGCATATTGTGATGTGTCACGACACTTTGTACCGTATCACGGTATTTTGCACCGTGACACGACAATTTTCTAGGGTTTTATTTTCGCGGCGCTTCAATTCTAGGTTCTATATTCTTCACTCCTTATATTTTCTCTATAAATACGAGGCTGCGGTGCACTAACAATCATTCTCTTCTCCCACTTTAGCTTACACACCTCCCTATTCTCTCACAATATTTCCCTAAGCACTCCAAGGAGTCCATACTTGACCCAAATTTCCGTACTTAAACCAAGGTGCGAAAGGTAGAACTGTTTGAGGGTTTTGACCCCAAATCAACGTTAGTTTAATTTAATTTAATTTTCATTGATTATTTATTATTTTCCTCGAATTTACTAACATTATTCATGATGTAGCAATTTAAAGAAGCGCGGAACGTGAGTAATTTACTCAATTACTCTTATTTTTATTCTTAATGCTAGCATCATGATTAGGGTTATTATCATTTGATTTGACTAACGTTATTATAGTTCAATTGCTTTCAATATTGATGTTTATTCTATTATTGTATTGATCACCATATTGCGTGTTTAAAGGGAATATGTAATTGAATATAACACCTAATAAGATAATTTGGACGACCGGTTTAGGTTCCTTTTTAATCTTGTTGTTTAATCAAGTGATCACAATATTTTAGAATTATATGTTGCATTAATATTCAACCAATTTAGCCTAATATCAGTTCGAAGCAAATTTAATCTTTGTTTGCATGTCTTTGAGATCACAGGGAATAGTTTTCACAATAAGAATCGAGTAGAGGCCATTACGGGCGAATGTGACTCCATGACTCACTTCGTACCATCATCCCCGATCCTCCTTTCGTGGTTCCGAACCATATGGAGTTAGTAACCTCATGGATTATGAATGGAGTGTAACCTTCACGGGTCAATCGTTGTTGCCTATTGTTGTCCCTTATTCGTGGTTGCCTTAAATGATCCATGAACGGTTTACAAGTTCCTTAAAAACTTGTTGGCGGCTCCATACTTTGCTCTGTCCTTAATCATTGTCCCTAATCGTATGTCAATTCCCACTTCCTATGAGTGCCAAGCATATTCACCACATGCATGCTTTACGTAGGCACGCTTCAAATGACGCCTACAATTTGGCGACTCCACTGGGGAGGATTATTGGTTATTTATCGATTTGAGTGATCGGTATTTAATTGAGATGAGTGGATGAGACTTGAAATATTATTGAATTGTATTCGTGCAATTTAATTGGCATTGTTACATATGAATATGCATTTTAGCTTACCTATTTTGCCACAATAGTACGTGTTCTACGTATATGGCTAGCCCGGGGGATTTAAGCTCTATCAACCCGAAAACGCTCATGGCAATAAGGGTTCATCCGAGTTTTTAAATCCACCCAACACCATGGAGTCGAGTTCGATTTCATCATGTACTCGCAGAGCCGCCCGTTGCACTACAAGAAAATTGTTTATTGGCAGCGAGGAAAGTCGTTGCCAAAAATATTATTGGCAACAATTTTGGATTTTTCGCAATGGCTTCTGTCCGTTTTGTGAGATGTTGTTACTAAAAGTATTTGCAACGAGTTTTTTTGTTGCTTTTACATTGTCTTTTTCGCAACAACATTTTTGTAGCAAAGAACAGTTTGTTGCCATATATTCGAATCCAAGGTGAATGTAAATCTTATTATTAGCTACGACATTGGTCGTTACGAAATATATTGTTTTTGCTACAAATTTTATTATGACTAAATATCAATTTTCGCAACGAGTAACTTGTTGTAAAAATTTCAATATTGTTATCAAATCTTGATGACATTTATAATATGATTAATTTTTTTTGCAATAAAAATGGATTGTTACAAATAATATTCATTTAAAATAACAATAATCGTTGTTGCAAAAAATTAAATGCAAATTCATTTAATCATTATAAATTACATTAATAGCATTGCCCTGTTCAAACAAATCAAGCAAATGTGAA
This sequence comes from Chenopodium album, assembly GCF_948465745.1. Classification (NCBI taxonomy): domain Eukaryota; kingdom Viridiplantae; phylum Streptophyta; class Magnoliopsida; order Caryophyllales; family Amaranthaceae; genus Chenopodium; species Chenopodium album. Next base: position 45,303,784 of record NC_137848.1, read on the forward strand.
ATAAATACTTATTTTGTACCCATGACAAAACTATCATTTATAAAAATTTCTACTTTGATAAATAGTTCACAAAATATAATTAGCATACATATACCAATTAAAAATATTTTTCTTACATAACCCATCAATAATTGGCTAATTGCCCAAAAACCATCTCCACATTCTCCCATAAATATATACCCAAAAACCATCACCACATTCTCCTAAAATTATATACCTTAAACCATCACTGCATAGTTTGCATTCTCCCAAAATATGTGCCTAATCCAATATCCATCACCACAATATCCTACAAATATATACAACTATTAAGTGTAACTCTAAGAGTTTGTCCGACAAAATATGGTTACACAAATTTTTAGCTATACTTAGAATTGTTAGCTGTCATCACATAGTTGTCTCCTAATACGACCTTTCACTCGATATCAATGTCATTACCATTAAACCCATCCTGAAAAAAGGAAAAGAAATAAGTTAGCAAAAAAAAAAAAAAAAACAACAACAGCAAGAGACAGTTAGACAAAGTAAGTCACACTTATCCCAACGTAAACCCTGCAGCCAGCAGGAGCTGACTCTTACAATCTGAAACATTTACACCATACAGTATGAATTTTGTTGATGGAGGATAGAACAAGTGATAATTCAGTAAGATAGAACACAATTTATCGACAATTATAACATTCTTATATGATTACGTAAGCAAAACCCAATTCCTTATTTGTATTGGGAATTTATTGCAATTAGGTACCATCAGGTGGTTGAATGGTTAGGCCGACTATCAAAGAATATACCTTAGGAGCTAGTTTATTGCTAGCTCAGAAATTCTTAAGCTAAAAAAAGTCTGCTGTTTTGTCAAAATAGGGGAGTTACTCCAGTGTATGAGATTCAATATGAAAAACTAAGAGAAGAAGTGGAAGAATTATCGGGGACAAAACAAGCATCATGGTAAAACGACGGCTTGACAACATATTTTTTTTTTTACTCTCTACCTACTTATTCCAAAGCATGAAGAAACTCTTGAAATTCAACTTGAACTTATAGAACTTGCTTCTGACTTTATTTGTAAATTTTCATCAATTAGCAGCATTAATCAATGATTATGTACAAGCAAAGATAGGCTAATTTATGACGGTTCACAGTGCACAAAAGTGTGCGGCTTATAGGGGGCAAAATCAGGAGGGATAAAATAATTAGCTGTACAAGCAAAGATCATAACATGCTCACAGGTGTTAAAATTCATATATATGTGAGGAAAGCCGAATCAGACAGTATCATACCTATTCATGTTGCTATTTATCATTTGCATGAATCGCTTCTCCATCTCTGCCATAATACGCTTCTATTTTTCTTTGTATTCATCCATATCCTTCTTACTTGCCTCAAGCTCACTTTGTAAATGAGTTATCTGGTCTTGCTGTTTAAGCATTATCATTTATTACTCTTCTTGAAGTCTTGCTTTAGTTGAACCTCTATACCCATTACCTTTGCCTCGAATGTACCTAGATTTTGCCCCAAGTACCTGAACCAACATTTCTTCCTGTGTCTTGGGGCGTATTTGATCTCCTTCAGGTTCTTCATCTTTATCTTGCACGAGTTGATGGAGTTGCGCCTACAAAAATAAAGAAGTAATTCATACACAAGTAGTCATTGCTGTCCTTTGAACAGTACACAAGGTTTTTAAAGGATCTTCTCACATGTATTTCTTTAGAACGAGCATCATTAGTCCATCGCAAACTCCTCCATCATCTGTTGTTGTGAGTTGGGTTAGCCAAACTACATCAGCAGGAGGTAAAACCCCGTTGTTCTTCTCAGTCTAAACATTAGTAAGATGTGTTAACATCATTACAAAAAACCTTTCACAATAGTTACACATTGTAATCTTACCAAGATATACTCTGTCTCGGGGAAAGATAAGTTCCCTGCTGAGTGTTTGATCCATTTATCAGACCTTCGATTCTTACGGTTTTGTATGCTTCTTTTCTAGATGTAAGATATAAGATCATCAATAATATTAATTTAAAGGTATGACAACATAAGCATGATTATTTATATAAATAGGGAGAGAGTATTTACCTTAAACTAATCAGAATTAAATGTCTCACAGCATGCTATCCAGCTTGAAAGTGGAAAATCAGTAGGAGGATTTTCAAGTCTCTCCTCATGCGTATCTCCACATTCCTTGTAATAAGCATGCAAACGAGCCTTCCAAAATTGATATAAGCGTTGCATTGCATTAGTTACTAAAGCTTGAAGTCGAGGTAGCTTGGTAGAGGAGTCTTTAATGTTGAACTTGTTCTTTTTTTAAACTAATTTATTATGACACAGAGAGGAAAACTAATGTAAATATTATTAGAATGTATGAAAAATGCTAAAGTCTACCTTGACTTGTAACCACATTGAAGAACCATGTTTAGCAAAAACTTTAGACCAATCTCCTGCATCCATTAAAGTTGTTGTTCTAACAACATATTCACAAAAGTTAACCAGTGAGTGGGCATTTTCTCCAACAGCTTGCAGAACATACGGGGGTATTTTAATATCCAACTTAAATTGACCGCCCTTGGTTTTCTTTTCAAGAGCTAAACTTCTGTACTTGCCTCTCTGACCTCTTTTTTTTAGTAGCAAAGGCTACAATAATACCACCGAACACAATAAAATACAGTAAGCAACAAAGTTGCCAAAACAAGCAATTTAGAAAAATCATAGTATTATTGTTACCTTGGCTGCTATTAGATCATTACGTTGAGATTTATCCAACACTTGTCTGTTTTCATGCATGTACTTAGTTCTCAACTTTTTAGGTCGATTTTCACCTACACCATTATCTTCATGAAGAGTAGGATCCGATGCCTGGTAAGTAGTTAACACAACGTCAAGTCTCCTCATAAAATTGCTAGCATATACACGCTTAGTTCCCCCTAACAAATTAAATTTCATGAGACAAATTCATTAGATGGATAAACTTGTTGTGAAGTTCAAGAAACTGAAAGTGTTTGTATTTCATAATTACCTATGTTTGAAAAAACCTGATCTCCACCTGGATTTTCTTCATTTGGATTTTCTTCATTAGTAGGACTATTTGTACTAGATCCAATGTCATCCATAACAAAATCATCACCAAATACATCTTAAGGGCGTCGTTGGGACTCTTCAACAAATTTTACAGTTTTTCTATTTCCAATGCTTCCAACTTTTCGTAGCTTAACTTGTCCTCTTCCTGCCATATCTGCAATATTTTAAAACATATATTTAAGAGCTTCGTAATACTGTATTTTCTATAAGCAGCTATTAAATCATATAACCATATAACATAATCAGAAGGAGTATTAAATAAAATACAAAGAAAACTTACCATGCTTTTATAGTTGGAAAACGATTGAACATAATAATTATTATCATATGAAATTGTAATGGGGAAAAAAAACTAGTTTCATAAATCAGCTTTTGAAAATAACAGTTCAAGTTAGATGTGAAAGTTGATTGATGATAAATTTTGCAACCTAACACAGGAAACTAAATAACTATCTAAGAAAACAGAAGTGACATAAAGATAGATGTTTAAACTTCAACATCATCATCAACAATAAAACCATCCATATCATTATTTTTCTTTTTTTTTTCGTTTGTTTCCCATGCTTTTGTTGCTTAATCCTCTCCATTTCTTTGGTTACCCATTTTACAACTCGAGGATCTCTTTCCACCGTAAAATGTTTAATAACCAAATAATGATTCTTTGCATTTCCATATGAAGTTTGGATATTTGAAGTCCTAATCTCCTCTTGCTGCACAACTCCTTCATCAATAACTTGAGCAAGTGCAGCTTCATCGGTGTCCATTTCAGGAAAGTTGTATAAATCTCGAGGCTCTGTCTTTATAACAGCTAGCCACTTATTTTCCCTTGGTTCTGGAACATAAAACACCTATTCCACTTGTGATTCTAATACAAAGGGTTCTTGAGTTGATAAAGATAAGTCACTGCAGACACTGGTTATATCAAATTCATCCACTTTATACCCTCTACCCTTATGTTGAACATCATACCAATCACACGTAAAAACGAACACATGATTTCCACCAGGATATTAAGACTCGTAAATGTCTCTTAGAACACCAAAATACTCCTTATCCAATAGATCATCTTCGCGAACCATAACCCCACTATTTTGGGTTTTTCTATTTTCTTGGCGATTAAGAGTGTGGAACCTAAACCTGTTCACAATGTAGCCACTATAACGCCTTACAATGCGTAAAGGACCACAAACTAAGTAATATAATTCTTCATCAACCAATCCTTCCTTATACATATGCTCCACCTATTAACAAAATGAAATCATTATACTATTATTGATGAACCATAATATTGCTAATATGTATATATAAAATAGGCATATAACTTACATGATTGCGAACCCATTCAGAAAATTGAGCTTTATGTCTTTTCTCGACACTTCTAGGAGTTGGATTTTCAGCAGCAGGTAACTCTTTATGCTGCTTGAAGTTAGGGGAAAAAAAAACAACCCTTAATATATCTAGATGAAAAATGTTAAATTTCTTACAAAAACTATTTTATTATTTACTTACTTAGCAAGTTCCATGAGGTCATCACAGTTATTAAAGGTATAAAAGTGGACTTGTTCAAAATCCTCTATAATAAGATGATGAGGTGTTGGCTTTCCTAAAGGACGACCACGTGGGATAAATAAGTCCAAATCCCTTCTACTAGTCTCCTGACCATCGCCATCCTTATCTTCATTTCGAGACTGGGGATTAAATTTTGTGGTCATGTCATCCATGTATCTAGAGCAAAATGTTAAACATTCATCAGCGAAGTAACCTCTTGCAATCGAACCTTCTGGCCGTGCTTTGTTGCGAACATAAGATTTTAATGTACGCAGGTACCTGATATATGAAAATAAAATATGTAACAGGAAAATAAAATATATTATAATGAAAAAAAATCAACAAATTGCCTTCTACACATACCTCTCTATTGGATACATCCACGGACCACTAATCTTAGCTTCTGCCACCAGATGAACAACTAAGTGTGGCATGACAAAAAAGAAAGAAGGTGGAAAAATCATTTCCAATTTGCACATGGTGTATGGAATTTTGTTTTCATGCTTATCAAGTTCCTTCATTGTCAATTTTTTTAGCACAAGTTCTTAAAGAATGAGCTTAGTTCAATTAATGGCTCACAAACGTGTTTTGGAAGGAGTCCATGAACAGCTTTTGGAAGTAATTGCTCTAAAAAAACATGATGATCGTGACTTTTCATGCATGAAATTTTGTTTCCATTGTCTTTCACACACCGAGAGATGTTTGAACAATATCCATCGGGAGTCCTCAAGTTTTGAAACATCTCACAAAATGCAGATTTTTCATGACCTCTCAGTGTATAACATGCCACAGGTATGCGCACTTTATCTTCATCAACAATGGGATGAAGTTCTTGCCTTATACCAATTTTAACCAAATCTAATCTAGACTTTAAATTGTCTTTAGTCTTATCCTTTATATTCATCAATGTTCCAATGATGTTTTCAGAAACATTCTTTTCAATATGCATAACGTCCAAGTTATGACGTAATTTCAATTTGCTCCAATATGGCAATTGAAAAAATATTCTCTTCTTTCTCCATCCATACAAGCTATTTGTCTCATCCCATTTCCTTTTGAACCGACCTTGCCAAATGGAACTTGAGAAAATTGGTTGCATTGCCTTACTAAATCATCGCCAGATAGTGGGAGGGGGGTTGTTTCTTTTTCAACTGTTTTATCAAAGGCATTTTGCAATTTTCTCCATTTATGATTCAATTGCAGCAAACGTCTATTCCTCACATAAGCAGTCCTGCTTTTTATGGAACATGATGAGGGTTTATTATGACAAGAAGGACAAGCAAAGAAACCTTTTGTACACCACCCAGACAAGTCTCCATATGCTGGGAAATCACTAATTGTCCATAATAGACTTGCATGCATCACAAAATTTTGTTTAGAGTATGCATCGTAAGTTTTAGCCCTAACCTCCCATAACTCTTTCAACTCTTCAATCAAAGGTTGAAGGTAGACATCCAAATCCATTCCTGGAGAATGAGGGCCGTCAATAAGTAACGATAACATCATATAAGGAGGCTTCATGCACATCCACAGAGGCAAATTATAAGGAACCAGAACAACTGGCCAAATACTATGAGAGGTGCTCCAAAATTGTTGAAAGGTTGGAAACCATCAGCAGCTAAACCAAGCCTAACACTTCTAGGGTCAGCTGCAAATGACTTGTATTCCTCATCAAATGACTTTCATGCTAGAGAATCTGCTGGATGTCTCATAGTATCATCATTAGTTCTTTCCTCTTTGTGTCAACGCATTTCTTTTGCAGTCTTTGATGACATAAATAACCTTTGCAATCTAGGTTTTACCGGGAAATAACGTAACACCTTATTTGGTACATTTTTCCCCTTCCCCTTCCACCTAGAAGTTTTACATTTTGGACACTCTTGAGCCTAACTATTTTCACGCCAATAGATTATGCAATCATTTGGACATGCATCAATTTTGACATAATCTAGGCCTAGTTCACTAATAATTTTACGACATGCATCAAATGAATTAGGCAAGTCAAAACCTAATGTTTCATTTTGAAATTTCACTAATTGAGTAAAAGAGGTATTTGTCCAATGGTTCAAGCACTTAAGATGTAACAATTTCATTATGTAAACTAACTTTGACACTTTTGTCCCATCTACAACCAAAGGCTCTTTATAGTCCTCTAATAAGCGATAAAATTTGCCTGCTTTTTTAGAGGGTTCTTGAGCTTCGTCAATATTACTATCCTTAAGCAATCCCATTCCAGCCACCCCACATCCTACTTGTAACATGTCGAGCATATCATCATCATCATCATCAAAAGTATTCTCACTTTCAAAAGTCATGTCACCATGTCTTTCACCATGTTTATCCCATACAATGTAGCATGGCAAAAAGCCATTTTTTAGCAAATCAACTCGAACTTCAGTTCTAGTTTTAAAATGCACGTTAGCACATCTGCAACATGGACATCTAATTGCAGTGCCATTACTGCAATGCTCATTAGCATTAGAATTAGTAAATGCAAAGTCTAGAAAGCCATCTATTCCTTATCCTGTTGAACCACGGTTAGTTAGTTTCATCCATTCTTTATCCAGTGTCATCTCCTAATTTCAATTTACCACCTAACACATGTTGGTTAAACCATGTAAAAAATTACAAACTTGTATACACTCTGTAGACACCTAAAAATGTCTCCCCAAAACCAAACCCGATGATGAACAACCTTTCACCGCTATTATTGGTCGGGCTCAGTATTTAATCCCGAGAGTGCTTAAAAATCATATTTAATTAAATTCGTATTTCTGAATAGTCCATGAATCAGTCTTGGTGTTTGGTAAAAGCATAGTTTTAATTTCAGCCCAAACCTTTTTTTTTATTGTTTTATTATTTATTTTGGCCCAAACCTTTTATTTTCTTATTTTAGCCCGATTTTAATAAATCAGAAAAATGGCCCGAAATTATCAATCGGCACCTAAAATGCTGAATTTGGATGGAAAAAAGGATAAAACTGTCCCGTGTCACGGCAAGGAATCCCGCGCCACGGGAATCTTTCCCGTTTGACGGCAAAGAATCCCGTGTCACGGGAGACCTGATGTGACACGGGTACAGTATGTGTCCCTTCCGCGTAAACCCTAACGCGTTTTCTTCCCCGTTTGTTTAAAAGTATCCCGCGTCACGCAATAAAGTACCGTGTCACAGGATTCTCTCCCGTCTGACGGTGGAGTTTACCGTGTCACGGTACACTTTGCCGTGTCACGGGATACTGTTTTAGGGTTTCTGTCATTTTAGGGTTCCGTGTGTTCCCTCAGCACATTTTTCCTACAAATAACCCCTCATTTCTGATGTACGGGGCATGAATTAACTCTCTCATTTCTCTTCTATGCTCTAGCCTAAACACTAGCCTACCCTTATCTCTTTCAAAATACCTTCCTTAAGCACTCCACGGAGTCCGTACTTTACCCGGGGTTCTATCCTTAAACCACGGCGTGAAAGGTAGAACTGTTTGAGGGTTTGGCCCCAAATCAATTCTCAATTAATTTAATTCCATTTTAATTATTGTTTAATTTTCCTTGAAGTTACTAACGCGTTTATTGTTTTTATAGTAGCAAGCAAACAAAATCAAAGTAAGGAATCATGTTCCTTTTATTTCTATTTTCTAACGATTTTATATTATTGGATTTATTGTTGAATTGTTTCCAATATTAATATTTATTAATGTCTATATTTTATGATCACCATATTGCATGTTTAAAGGGAATATGTAATTGAAAATCACGACTAATAAGATAATTTGGACAACCGGTTTAGGTTCCTTTTAATCTTACTATTAAATCGAAGTGATCACCAAATTTATAGAATTATGTGTTGCATTAATATTAAACCAATTTAGCATAATAATAGTTTGGAGCGAATTTGAATTTTGTTTGTATGCCTTTGAGATCACAGGAATGCTTTTCACAATAAGAATCGAGTAGAGGCCAATACGGGCGAATGTGACTCCATGACTCACTTCGTACCATCATCCCCGATCCTCCTTTCGTGGTTCCGAACCATATGGAGTTAGTAATCTCATGGATTATGAATGGGGTGTAACCTTCACGGGTCAATCGTTGTTGCCTTTCGTTGTCCCTTTTCGTGGTTGCCTTTTATGATCCGTGAACGGTTTACAAGTTCCACAAAAACTTGTTGGCGGCTCCTTACTTTCCTTGTCCCTAATCGTGTCCCTAATCGTTATGTCAATTCCCACTTCCTATGAGTGCCAAGCATATTCACACCATGCTTAACGTAGGCGCACTTCAAGCGACGCCTACACACTCCAAAAAAAAAAATAAATAAATAAAAAAAATATTAATATTGACCTAAAAAAGGGAATTTTGAGTATTCTTTTTAGTAAGCAAAGAACAATACATGAATAATCTAAGTATAAACAAGTAGTTTTATTTTATTTTTTCCAAACATTAGATTTTTTATGTTCTCACTTAATCTAATTTTTAAAAATCAATTTATATGTCAAATTCATAGGAGCCCATCCCCACCCCTTCCCTCTCACTATACTCAATTTAGTATGTTTCTTACAAGCGGGTTATCTTGTGATTATAGGCTAGGAGCTAACACACACTCCCTCTATCCCTTAAAATGTGCCCCATTTTCTTTTAAAAGTCATTCTTAATATATAGTGTATTATTCTGTGAAATGGTACATTATATCTTTATGTATAAACTAGTATAAATTAAACATCATATGAGCACAACTTGATGATCAAATTTAGGTAAGAAGCCAAAGAACCATAAATACATAATTAATCAAGAAGACAAAAAAAATAAGAAACATTAAGATGTAAACAACAAAAGATAGAAGAAACTTTAAGGTATAGACAACAAAAGGCAGAATAAAAACCATGACAATCTATGAAATGCACTTGCAGGTTACAACTCTTATAGTTTTAGCATATATCCTTATGAATTAATCCATCAAAAAGCAATACAAATACAATAAACCTTTACTCCAATCCCCACCTTCCAATAGTCTACTAGCTTAGCCATCTAAATTGTTAACAGAACGTATTATGTCAACAACTAAGGACTTGACAAGCATTATACTTCCATCTAATATTAATTTTACTCATCTAAATTCACAACTATCCACTCATAACACCAAAATGCATCTAATTATGTATGAATTCCTCAAAATATGCTACTCAAGGGTAAAAACTCCCTGATTCTTTTTAAACCCAGATTAGAAATATAGTTACAAATTAAATTAATCATAATAATTAAAAAGTAAGAAGCAAAAATCTGATTTTTGCCCCCATCATTAGGGGTGAGAAAAGTGGGAAGCAAATTAAACATATATCAATAATGAATTTATTTAACCCAAACAAAATCGAAGTATAGAGCACAAACACAATTACATTTAAATGAAATAAAACCATTCGACATGCAAGTAGCCCAAATCTACCAAAAATCATTGCAAAAAAACCCTAGATACAAAATTTTAACACGAAATCAAAAAATTATCTCATGAAAGCAAAATATATATGTAATTTAAAGTACTTTCAAGGTTCAATTATATAAATTTCAAGAATTTAAACTACATTGGTTGAAAAATATCGCTGAGAAACTTTAATAATTAAGCAAATCGCCACTTCTTCGACCAACTAATCCCGACGAGCGCTTCCCAAACCCTATATCACCATAAAAACCATTGATTTACTAGAGTTCTTAAATGGGGATTTTAGATAAGTAGTAGGGATTTTAGATAAGTAGTAGGGAAATAGTTTTGTTTTGAGAGTGTTTTGGAGTTCTTGAGTTGGAGGGTAGCTGCGTAGCAACTAATAGAAAGTGAGGAACTTTGGAGTACGTGAAGAGAGTTAATCTTTTTTTTTTAGAAATAAAATAATAATATCTTACACAACAACTTCTTTTGTAGCCATTGTTAATTTTATATAACGCAACAATTAAACTTGTTGCGATAACTTATTTATTTTTTCACAGCAACAATCTCGTGGCCAAAAACAACTCCTTTTTTCGCCAAATCCCGCCACACGAAAATTTTGGAGGGGAAATGAATTTTATTTTTTTTGCAACAATCTTTAGTCACGGACTTAAGTTTTACGTAGCGGAAGCTGGTTTTTAGCTACAAATTTTTTTCTTGTTGCAAAAAATTGTTGCCAATAAACAATTTTCTTGTAGTGTTGGCATACACCCTCAAGAGAGGCTGCCTTGCTAACGTGTCCAAACTCTTAACCATGTTACCCTTTGACACCCAAATAAGCTTGACCATAGTAGAACATAGATCTTGACTTTAAGTTGCGAACTTCATCGCATCATGTGTGACAATATGCTTATATGTGCATTTTCTTTTAATGTTTTTTTTTATTTCTTTTGTTTATCTAACCTTTTTTTTTAATTAGAGTCGAGTCATAGGTTTTTTAATTTTATTTTTGAGTGAACCCAGATTTTTATTCCCGTATCCCGTACAAGCATCAACTTATTTTGGTCATAACCGGGGTTTTAGAAAGAGTTACGTGTCGTGCCACCTATGGATCTATAGCTCCATGTTTTATCTTTCATTTGGCGTTGGTTTTGTCCCAATCAAAGTCATAGATACAAAGGTATAACCGATATACTACAGCCTATCCAGTTTAGGTGTCTTTTTAGCGTCCAACCTTCTTTTTTTTGTTTTCTTTTTCGTATCTTTTCGTGTCAAGCTTGTCTTAGCCAATCTTCTACTTCTCTTAGTCCTTTAATCCGTTTCAACTCGTATAAAATAGGATTGTAGTTTTATTTATTTATTTATTTATTTATTTATTTATTTATTTATTCCCATGAGTCTTAACTCTTCCAGAATTTCAGTCCTCTTATTTCTTGTGATTATTGTGCTAACCTTAACATGTGTTATTTGGTTGTGTTTGATCTTATTTATGACTAACAATTGACAACGGACCGTTTTCATCTAATATATAGCATAAACATTAAAATTGGACAAAATTAATCAAGTCAGTTTGCCTTTTTATTCTTCCGTGCTATTTTGGTGCATGCATAAGTCGTCTTGTTAACTTTTACATGTCTAGCTATACGATCATACCACGAGTCTTATAACATCACTTAATCACTCACGAGTCAATTTGAGTCTACACACTTTATTTTAGACTTGAGTCGTGCACCATGACGTCTATGATCGTATACTAAGTTCATGCATGCATAGTTTTTCATCATAATAAAAATGAGTGGAGTTTTTCTCACCTGTTTTCAAATGTCTATCTTTCCTCGTTTCTTTCTTATTTTGAGCAGTGAGTCAAACCATTAAGTGAATTTATTTTATTTCACAGTACTTTGTCAAGGAGTAAGGGTAAATTGGTGCGGTTCGAGTCACTACCATAACAACCTCTTAAGCCTAAGAGGCATTCAAAGAAAACTTCACCATCTCCACATCAATTATCACCTTCAAAATACTTTCAATTCATTCCAATGGCCACTAAAGAAGATATTGAGAACATTCATAAGTCCATCGACGCATTTTATGCTATGATGCAAACCCTTACCACCAAGGTCAATACCATAGAACCAACTAAAGTCACTATTATTTTAGTTAACAAAATCAAAGAACAAGTAAGCAAAATTTTTGAAGATTTCACCTATGTGGAACAACCTTCCACTACTTTGGTTGAGAAGGACAAGCTTCCTGAAAATTTCTCCACTTCAGACATACCCAACTTTAAACATACTAACAATCCAATGTTTCATTTGAAGGCCTTCTCTGCAACCATGGCTCTCAAGGGTTTGGATGTAGCACTCTTCCTGTAGATAACTAAAAATGTCTCCCCGAAACCAAACCCGATGATGAACAATCTTTCATCGCCATTATTGGGCGGGTCGAGTATTTAATCTCAGGAGTGCTTAAAATCCATGTTTAATCAAACCCAGCTCACAAAATAGTCAACGATCAGTCCTAATGTTTAGTCAAAGCATAGTCCAATTCATATGTTCGCCCGAGCCTTTTTAATTCATTTCGTAATATTTATTAATTGAGCCCGATTAATGAATAATAAACCTAAATAAGCCCGAAACTATGAAACAGCACTTAAAAATATCGAACTTAATGATTAAAAATTAGGTTAAAAATGAATTTAGACGCATTTTGGGCAAAACTGTACACCGCGACACGGTGTGCTATACCGTGCCACGGCGGATAGTACCGTGTCACGGTGCACACACCATGACGCGGTGCTCAATTAGGGTCTTTCCACGGCTCTTATCACTTCTAGAGTTTCGTGGAACCACCTATTCATTTCCTCTATAAATACCCCCCTCATTTCTGTAGTTCGGGGTATCAAATAATTCTCTCTTCTCTCTTCTATGCTCTAGCCTAAACACTAGCCTACCATATTCTCTCAGAATACTTCTCTTAAGCACTCCAAGGAGTCTGTACTTTACCCGTAGTTCTACTCTTAAGCCAAGGCGTGAAAGGTAGAACTGTTTGAGGGTTTGGCCCCCAATTAACTTAATTTAATTTAATTTAAATTAGTGTTTATTAAATTCCTTGAAGTTACTAACGTGTTTATTATTTTGTAGTTGCAAGAAACAAAATCAAAGTAAGAAATCATGTTCCTTTTATTTCTATTATTTTTCTAACAATTTTTATTTTGTTTGTCATATATTAATTGTTGGATTTATTGTTAAATTGCTTCCAATATTAATGTTGATTTTATTATATTTTTTATGATCACCACATTGCATGTTAAAGGGAATATGTAATTGAAAATCACGTCTAATAAGATAATTTGGATGACCGGTTTAGGTTCCTTTTTAATCTTGTTATTAAATCAAGTGATCATGAATATTTTAGAATTTGTGTGCATTAATATTCAACCAATTTAGCATAATAATAGTTTGGAGCGAATTGAATATTTTGTTTGTATGCCTTTGAGATCGCATGAATCACTTTTCACAATGAGAATCGAGTAGAGGCCAATACGGGTGAATGTGACTCCATGACTCACTTTGTACCATCATCCTCGATCTTCCTTTCGTGGTTCCAAACCATATGGAGTTAGTAATCTCATGGATTATGAATGGGGTGTAACCTTCACGGGTCAATTATTGTCCCTTTAATCGTGGTTGCCTTTTATGATCCGTGAACGGTTTACAATTTCCTTAAAAACTTGTTAGCGGCTCCCTACTTTATTTGGCCCTAATCTATCGTATATGTCAATTCCCATTTTCTATGAGTGCCAAGCATATTCACACATGCTTAACGTAGGCCCACTTCAAACGACGCCTACACTTCCCTACGGTGTTCCCTCTCTCATTAGAGCATGCGTGCCAACAATGGTTTTATTCCCTAGATGCCAAGCACACTACAACATGGCAAGATGTCACTGAAAGTTTTATGAATCGCTACAAGTGTAACATTCTAACTAAAACTTCTAAACGTGAACCTTCCATTCTCAAACAGAAAGGGAATGAAGGGTTCACTGCTTACCTGAACAGGTGGAGGGAAACAGCTGTACCCTTGGTGGATCCTCCCAAATAAAAAGAGATGGTTCATCTCTTTATCCAAAATCTGACTCATAAGTGGAGGTAACATCTCAAATTCCTCCCATTGAATACTTTCGAAGTTGTATACGATATTGGCATTAATATTGAGGATGAGCTAATAAAGATTGTTGGTAGTAACAACAATAATAACACTTGGAAAAACAAGAAGAATGACCTTCCTTCTTCTTCGTCTTCTAAGCCCGAAAACACTACCAACATTGTAAGCCAGGTGGATCTCAATGAAGTTTTAGCTCTCAATGCTCCATTGCCCAAGAAAATGAGAACTTATACTCCTTTAGGAATGACGTATGACGTTGCTTTTGATCGCCTCTACAGTCAAGGCTTGATCACACCTATTAGGCCATTTCCAGAGCCAAAACCTGAAGAAAGGAGCGCCAAGTGGAATCCCAATGCCCACTGCAAGTTCCATCAAGAAAGGGGCCACGCTACTGAGCAATGTTGGAATTTAAAGGACGTCATTCAAGACTTAGTAGATGCCAACAAACTTCATGTCCCTCCAGGTGGTAAGAAGTGACAAGCAGCAATGAAGACAAGGCGCACGGCGAACCCTTCGTGCAAGATTTCATGACTTCTTCTTCTTCTTCTTTTTTTTTTAATTTCCCTTTCCCCATTCATGTCTAGCCTAGGTTTTCCATCTTGAATTTCTATATGTTTCTTGTGTTTCGTTCACCTTTTTCATCAATAAAATGAGCATTCTTTTCCTTTTACATCTCGATCATTCGCGAAAAAAAAAGACAATTGTCGAACCAAACACAAGGTACACTAATGATTTGAGGTAACCTTTTGCAACCCATTATTTCTCCTTTAACCATCCTAATACATATTCCACTTCTTCATTAACCACTTTGAGCCTCGTTTAACGTTTGGCCTCATTTGTTCAACCCACATTCACCTAACCTTGGGATGGGAAGGTGTGTGATTTGTGTAATATTCAAAAGCAAGTTCAAAAGAGAAAAAAAATAAAACAATATCTAAGGGCAAGTGTTCCAATGTCTTTGATATGAACATGTCTCAAATTGCGTCTCTCATCGAGTGTTTGGTACCGTGCTTGAGAAACATGAATGTTAAGTGAGTGGTGGACCGTATGATCCAAGATTGCCCACATTGATTCAAAAGAATGAAAAAGAAAAAAAGAGAAAAAAATCAAAGCAAAAATTAAAAAAATAAAGCGAAAAAATAAAATTTGCAAAGTTCAAATTTCAAATACACAATTACACATCTTGGGGGGCTTCCCGGGTCTTGAGCCTTTTACCCTTTCTTCTTCAAACCACTAGCTTAACCACGTTATAACCCTCAAAAGACCTCTTTGAGGTGTACATACACTTTTGCAAAGTTCGTTTAGAGCTACGTTCGGCTTGATTCCTAGCGGATACATAGGCAACCTCACATCGAGGTGCGGCCACATTCATATGCATGATCGAGTCAAAGAATGCTTATCTCTATCCATCTAGATCTAGACTTGGGGGCTTAAACCTACATCATTTAGCCTACCTAGCCTAAAGAGTTATCATTTTTTACTCTTCTTACATCTATTTTCCTCGCCATAGCCTTTGCAGCCAGCTTTAGTATCACTTTTTTACACTTCATTCACACATACATGGCTATTTCCTTGTTCCCTTAGGAACTCTTTGTCATGAAATCTCATTTCAACACTGTGCATGCTTCATCACCTTTCAAGACAACATCCATGAAAAGAAACATTGCATACTTGCTTAGCTTCCTGACCTAAGTAATATTCATTGTTTCATACATCGCATAATGTGCTTAGCTTCCTAACCTAAGCGACATTTATCAAAGATCTTTAATAATCATAAAAAGCATATTGTGCTTAGCTCCTTGACCTAAGAAACATTTATTATTTCATACAATACTCAGCAATCATCATTATATACGTGCTTAGCTTCCACACCCAAGCAACATTCATCAAGATTGTTTTTCATACACTATATGTTTCTTAGCTTCTTAACCTAAGCAACATACATTGACAAGAAAAACTATTGTGCTTAGCTTCATAACCTAAGCGCATTCATTGATCGTGTCACATGATGTAATTGTCCTTAGTCTCCTAGCTTAAAAACATTCATCATGCATACATTATTTTCAAGACAAGCAATTTAATTTGACCCATGCGATTTATCTCGCTTTGTTCACTAAGGAAGTTCCAAACTTCTTCCTTTTTGATGTCTTTTCTTTTGGGGAAATTCAAAACTTTTTCAAAATTTTTACTTCATTTTTTTACGTCTTTCTTTTTCGGGAGAAAGTTAGTACCCTCCACTCATGACAAAAAAATGACAGAATTTTATTTTATTTTATTTTATTTTTGCTTTTGCATTTTCATTTGCTTGTGTCTACACACACACTCAAATCATACACATACACATACAATCACAAGTCATACACATGTCATGTCGTGTCAAGTCAAGTTTGGTTAAGCTAGTTGGTCAATTCAATCACAGTTTATGTGAGTCCCTTAGAAAATTTTATTTTGTAGGCCTCAGTTATAGAATCTGTTCGGGGAAAACCGAACAAATTATCATCTTCATCCCACGTTCAGGATAATCGAACCATCATCATCTGTAGCCCACGTTCGGGGTATAATCGAACCACCATCAAACATTTATCAAATATCTAGTGACCATCTCCCGAGATGAGGACGATTTACGAGACACAAAGACTTGTAATCTCTCATTATCAGACAAGTTTTCCTCGAGGCGTGGAAATTTGTCAGTCGAGGCAATTGTGTCCCAAGGCATGGACATTTAGTGTTATTCCCGTAGTATGGAATTTTACTTATTCATGGTCGGAATCATAAATCATGTTATTGGATATATTCATAAAACTTATTATAAAATAACAAAAATATAAGGTCATTTATTATCGAAATTCACTAATGTGTAAACTGGCTTATAAAATGAACTTTGTTTTGGTGAGTTTACACATTTTATAAGCAAGTTTACACATTGAAGAATTTCGATAATAAATGACCTTATATTTTTGTTATTTTATAATAAGTTTTATGAATATATCCCTTAACATGATTTACGATCCTCCTCTTCCAAAATCAATATCTCTTATGCTTTTCTCTCTCTAGAAAATATATTCCTCTCTTCTCTCACCTAGACTTCTCCTCTCCTCCTCGTATACCTAAGGATCTCGCCGCAGTTCAGGCGCCGTCAAGCCTTCTCCGGTGAGATCCTTCAAATTTTATTTTTCAAATTTCTTTTCTCTTGGCGTCTTTTACTCACAAATCAAGGAGAATTACTCTGTTAATTCGTGTTCTCATCGCAATGCCCATAACTTGAGCAACGTGAATCAATCAATTCCTGATCTCTAGTTGTTTGTGAGAATCTATCAAAGTAAAGATGAAGGAGAAAGAAGAAGAAGGAGCCTCTTCAGTTTATGTACTTTGATCATTACCGGAGTGGAATTGAAGCTTTTGTTTAAGGTTTGGGGTTTTATCACTGAAACAAAGGACCAAGGCTAGCCTTAACGCCACTGTCAAAGGACATCCAAAATTCGATCGCCCAATGGTAATTAGGTAAAGTTAGGGTTAGGGTTTTCTTGCCAAATTCCTTGTGGGGTTTTTTTGTGGGGAGATATCTTGTGGTGGATCCCTGCTTTCAAAAGCGTTTCTTTCATTAATTAGTTTAGTTCAAAGGGTTTGTGACTCTTTGTTTCAAGTGGAGTCAGTGGAGTTTAGCCTTCTATAGTAAGTCCTCTTTACTTTTAATTTAATATGCTAGTTTTTATTAAGAGTATTTCTTGGGGAATCTTGTTGTTCGTGTGTTTAATTTATTCGTAGTTATTTGGGTATTTTTTGTTGTTGTTTTTGGATGGTTTGTCCATGGTTGCTAGCCTTGTTGCTATGAGTGTTGGGATACCCTTTACAATTGTTTGGTATGGGAAGTTTTGATTCTAGAGGTTGTAGGAGGCTTGTTATTGGAGTCTTGTCTTTGGCAAGTTGTTTTATAGTACGGGTGCCCGGGTGGTGGAGTTTGTTTCAATTCTCATTTGAGTAGGGTTGTTATTGAAGTTGCTGCTTCTTTTGAAGGTCAAAGGTTATTTGACAGTGAAAGGATACTTAGTAGTTTTCTTGGGTGTTGAGGGTTTGGTTTTGTTTTCATGACTTGTGTTGGCTTTGTTTTTCGATTTTAGATATTAAAAATTTGATAGAGAATTAATTTGTTTTCTTCCTTAAAGTGTCTTTGCTATGGTTGTAGTGATCATTGCCTTGAAAAACCCAAATTCGAAGGCGGATCTCCAAATTAAAACTTTGGGGGTTTATAGCGTGTCAAACTTTAACTTCTTCCGGGAAGAATCTGGTACCTAATGTTCAAGGTACCGAGTCACAATTTGTGACTTTATTCATTGTTTATGGTCGTGAGAATTCCTTCCTACCACCCCTTTCTCATTCTTCCTAGTTTCAAAGGAATTATAATATCCAGTCAGTTTGCCAATGGTGCTTGAGCAATTTCTTTGCTTCGTCAAAAGAAGTATGTTCTAAGGTAAGCATAGGTCAGTTTTACCTCCTCTAGAAGCATGATCAAAGCTGAAGCAAGGTTATCTTAAACAACATATGCCCTACGAAGATGAAGTTTATAAGTTTTCACTCCCCTTGTTTTATTTTATGTTGCTTAGTGTACATTGTAAACACTTTTTAATTAATGTCAATTTCACTGTTGTAAAAAAAACAAAAAAACATGATTTACTAATGATCTACAATGCTTTAAATTAAAATTACACGTGGGGCTCATGGATAACAATCCCTCCACTCCTCACTCCTCTTTTAAAAATATGTATTACAAAAGTATTTAAATTCATTAATTTTTTGTCAAAAAATAAAAATTCATTTATTTAAATTAATAATTTTGTTTATTAATAATTAGTATGTGCCCATGATTATGCATTACATTTTTATTATTTTTATATAATTTTGTATATAAAAAAGTTACAAATTACAATTATTAGCCATTATAAAAATAAAAAAATAAAAAAGTGGACACGAAAAATGATCACTCTACACTGAAAATATTGAATTGACATTTAACAATTCAAATAAACCTATTACGAAATTATTTCAATTTTTGTTAAAATTAGAACTGTCAAAAGCTGACCCGACTCGATAAATTTTCTCGAACCCAATTATTAACTGACCTATTTGAATGCGGAAAAATGGTGACCTGAACCCAATATGACCCGACTTGAAAATAACTCGAGACTCGAGTAATCCCGAGTATTTGAGACCCAAACATGAACCGATCTGGAGATGACTCGACCTCAATATAACCCGTAAATTATTAACTAGAACCGAACTCGACTTGAACCAAGATTGACCCGAACCCGTTTTAACCCGTCAAAACCCGAATTTAACCCGACCTGTTACTTACCCGACCCAAATTCAACCTGACCTGTTACTAATTGTAGGGAATAATTCAAGCATTCCACACTTGAGCCCCACTATGATCATACACTTAAGCATGGTGGCGTCCAAAGGGAAGGAAGCTAGAGCAAAAGAGTCGCCAACAAGTTTTGGGAACTTGTAAACCGTTCACAGGGTGAAGGTTACACCCTTTCACGATCCATGAGATCACTAACTCCATAGTGGTCCTGAACCATGACTGGATATTCGGGGATGAAGGTACAAATCCAACCTAAAAGAGATTGAACCTGCCCTAAATAGGCCTCTACTTTATTCTTCTCATATTCATGTGCGCTTTCTGACTAACATACAATCAATATATAAACCCTAAACCTGTTTAATCTATGTTGGTTGAATATTAATGCACAAACAAATCTATTATTGGCGATCACTTGAATTAAAATCACATTAGCCTAAATAAAATTATTAATTATCTTATTAAGCGTGATTTCAAGTACAAATTCCCTTTAAACCTGCAAGAGAGGGTGTGATCAAGCAATAACAATAATATATATCAAGCAACATGATAATATTAATTGATACAATAAATCATCATCATCATCATCATCATCATCATAATATCATCAAAGCAGAATATTAGCAAGATCCTAGGCATGATACTAACATGATTAATAACAAATCCTAGCATGTCACTAAATAATAAAGATCAAAGCTTTAACCCTAACATGATACTAACATGATAGAAGAAAATAGGAAGCAACCTAAACATGATTCTAGAAAGCAATACATAACATCCTAACATGATACTAGGAATTAAAATAATCTAAGCATGCTATCTGAAGATATATAGAAATAAAGCTACTTACTTTGATGCCTCATATCTCTTTCTATCAAAACAATACACGCGTTAGTAACTTCAATAAAAATATTAAACAGTAAATCTAATCAAAGAATTGAAATAAGATTTGGGACCAAACCCTAAGAAATTATCAACCTTTCACGTCTTGGGCGAAGGCAACTTCGAGTTTGGCTATGTGTGTCTAAGTCTCGTGATGGACGTATATTGTTTTGAAAAGGCTAGGCTTAGAAAGAGGGAGAAAGAAAGAAAAAGCTTATAGATTAGAGAGAGAGAGAATTAGAATAGATGATTGTTGATGATCGAAAACGGGGGAATAACGCCCCTATTTATAGAGAAAATATCCGAAACATTTAGAAAAGAGTCAGAATTTGACTCGAAGTAAAACAGTCTCTATCGCGATGCGATAGAGCTATCGCCACGCGACAGACCCTATCGCAATCGCGATAGACACTTCGCAGCGCGATGGCGCGATTATGATAAAAATCATGTACGGAGTCCTTTTCCCAACATAATTAGGTGATTAGACTCCGTAATTATCTTAATAAAAATCAGCTTTATCTTTTAAAACACTTGTTTTATTTCAAATTAAATTCTTTATCTTTTTTAAATAAAAGTATAATTATTAATCCTAATTCCATTAGAATTTAAAATAACCTTCTAGATTATTCTAGAAGATTAAAGTAATTCCTAATAACTTTAGGAACAATTAATGGGCCCTCCACTTGATCCTTGGGCCATATAAAATCATTTTGGGTCCAATTTAGTATTTTGGCCATAACTTCCTCATTATTCATCAGAATTGGGCTTATAATATATCGTTGGAAAGCTCTTTCCGAGCCCTATCCAACTACACTATTATTGAACCCGTATTATGGACCTAACTAAACTGGATTGGACGTTTTCATAAATAGGGTAAGAAAAGAAAGATTTTCAAAAACAGAAAGAAGTATTTTTTTTATTAAAAACAAAGAGATTTACGAGACTCTTTCACATTTCACCTCATTCGATAATCAATGACATGAAAAGTATTCATCACTGGGTTTGATTTTTAGGGAGACACAATCAGGTGTCTACACTAACCCGACCTGAATTTAATTAATCCGACTTGCATGTTACTAACTCGACTCGAAATTCAACCCGATTTGTTACTAACCCAACTCGAAATTAATACAACTTGTTATTGACCCAACCCAAATTCAACCCGAATTGTTCTTAACCCATTTCGAACTCAACCTAACCTAGTATTGACCTGACCCCATTTCAAATCACCTTAAATTAAATTTAGACCACTTTATCAATATATATTTATACTTCCTCCGTTCTTTTATTATTGCACCATAGAGATTGATACACTTTGTTTTGGTAGTGGGAAATAGGAAAAGAGAGAGAGAGATAGAGAGAGAGAGAGAGAGATAGAGAGAGAGAGAGAGAGAGAGAGAGAGAGAGAGAGAGAGAGAGAGAGAGAGAGAGAGAGAGAGAAAGAGAGAGAGGGGTGAAATTACATAGTTATCCATGTAATGTAAACAAAAACTAAAGAATCAAGTGGAAAAAGTAAGGATAATATTGGTATTTATAGTGTGAATAGAGATATTTTGTTTTCTAAAATGAAAATGGTGCAATATTTGTGAAACTTCTTTAAAAGGTAAGTAGTGCAATACATAAAATACGGAGGAAATATATATTTACGTACTCATTTCTAAATTATTTCTACTAAGAATGTGATGTTCGTCACGCAAATAAGTTTAGGGTTTTTTTATTTGAAATTCCGACAAAATTCACATAATTGAGCAGTGTCAAATTCATCTACAAATCATAAGAAAGGTATGTTTTCAAATTTTCAGTATTAAATTGTTGTTTTAATACCAATGGACATGTTAGATTATTTACATGCTATGTTTTTTCATTTTTAAGGTAATTGATGAACTATGATACTATAACTGAATTTATGCAATTTATTAGATGATAGTGTTGATTTATGTGTTTTGATTTTGAAGTATTTAGATTCTGTTTTGGTATGTTACAGAATGGAACAGGTTACAGTTAAGTTTAAGTACATGGATAATGAAATTGATATGATGATTGATGATGTTGATAAGGTTATGTGGATTGATATGATTATTGAATGTGAGGGAAGATTTAACAAAAACAACTATCAGTTCCCCAAATTTCCTACTTTCCATTATTGTTATAACATGAAAGATGTGAGGATTGAATTTGATAATGACTTAATGGCAATGTTGGATAGGCTTAGTAAGAGAGATGTTATTATTGTGTGGATTGGTGCAACTGAAAAGGCTACTGACTCTGTTATTGCTGCTAGAAATCTTGCTGGAACAATTAAAACTAATCCTAACATGTATTTTGGGGCTAGTCCACCTAAGAAAAATAAAAGTCCAATGGAAAATGAAGGTCCAGATGCTAATATGGTGGGTTGTGAGTATTTCCCAGATGTTGAAATGTTTTGGAGTAATGTTCAAATAGAACATGAAACTGATGTTGGTGTAGGGACAAGAGGGTATGCATGGGATGATGATAATGCTAATACTAAAAAAAAGGTAAAGCTAAAATACTGCCTACTAAAAAATTACTTGTTAAGAGAAAGCTCAGTGTGATTAGTGAGCTTGAAACCACTGTCCAAACACAGTCCTTTTCTAATTCACCTTTAGCTACACCACACTCATCAGCACCCTCATATGTCTCTGACACTTCAAACAACTCAGCTATAGTTTTGCACAAAATACCTAAGAGTATAGCTGCTAGGAAAAGGGGCTTATTGAACACTAATTTGCAACCTGCAACTGTGGTAGTGACTGAGGATGAGTTTAATGAAGTTGGTAGAGCTAGACAAGTTATCTCTGATTAGGAAACAATACATAGCTTGCCAATTAACACCTTAGATACAGGCCAAAGTAGTGGGCAAGTTGTAGCATTGGTGGTAATGAACAGAATGAAGATGTCCTTAATAGAGAAGATGTTGATGATGACTATAAGGACATTGAAGACATGGGGATCATACATGATAATTATGATCCATATGAGTCTGACATATGGCAGAAAGATTTGGATAACGATGATAATTACTTTAGTAGGCTGTACAAGAATGGTGAATTTGTAAGTGAGGTTGAATTTGGGAACATTGTGCTTAAGCCTTGGATGATATTCAGTGACAAGGCAAATTTTATGTCTATTCTAAGAGATTACTGCATACAATGTGGATTTGCACTAGTTGTTGATAGGAGCAGTCCAAGGAGGTTCACAGCATCTTGCCTTAACTTACATTGTTCATGGAGAATCTATTCAAGTTTGTTACCAGATGGAGTAACTTGGGAAATTAAGAGCATAAAGAACTCTAAGCATACTTGTAGGGGTCTTGATGAAAAGAATCCTTTAGTTAATATCATGTGGGCTGCAGAAAAGTTAATGGATGATATTAGAGCCAATAATGATATCTCTGAAAAGTCATTAAATGAACTCCTTTGGATTAGATATGGAGTTAAAATGGCAACAAGTACATTATACAAGATGAGAGGGGTTGCTTTGAGGGAAAAAAATGGAGGTTATGATACTTCATATGGACACTTACCCAAATATTGTGAGATGGTCAAGGCAACCAATCCAAATTCAGTAGCATACTGTGCATGGAAACAACTCAATCATCCAGAAGCTGCCTTGACATTCTCAAGTATTTTCATCTCCTTTAAGGGAGCAATTGATAGTGTTATTACAAGGTGTAGGAGTCTAGTTGGAGTTGATGGTGCTCACTTGAAGGGCAATTATGGTGGAGTACTCTTGTCTGTTGTAGCTATAGATGGAAACAATGAACTGTTTCCTTTTGCTAAGGCCATAGTATCTGTAGAGGATGGAAAGAATTAGAAGTTTTTCACCTGGCTCTTAAAATCTATATTGAGAGAAAGTGGAAGGGGTGATGATTGGTGTATCATCTCAGATAGACAGAAAGTAAGATACATTATTCTTTATGTTTTGAAAAAGTTGTTATTGCTTATTATATTACTAAATCTATATTTAATCGAACTTAATATGCAGGGAATTAATCTTGCATTGACGGAGTTGTGGCCAAAGGCAGGAAGGAGATATTGTTGTAAACATTTGGCTAAAAATTGGAAGACTGCATTCCCTGGACCATTAATGCATTCCCTTTTTTGGTTAGCTTGCAGTGCTACCTCCCCTTTTACATTTAAAAAAGCCATGGACAGAATTCAGAAGGTGAATCCATTAGCTTACATATGGTTGTCAAAGTTGGGGGACCAAAGCAGGTAGACAAGGCATAAATTTGATCCAAAGATATGTAGTGATGAGAATAAGACAAATTTTGTTGAAAGTTTCAATGCCACACTGGGAGTAGATAGATGTAGGCCTGTGTTGACTCTATTAGAAGGTATGATTTGCATCTTTTTCATCCATATTTATGATTCATGTTTAACACTTAGCTTAATTAATCAAAATATTTTGTCATTGAAAGGTATAAGAAGAATGTGCATGGTAAGAATGTCAACAAGAAGAAAAAAATGCAGGGATTGGAATGAGAATGACCCATGCCCTAAAATAGTGAAGAGGATACAATATCTAAGTTTTGAATCCAGAACTTGCAAGGTTTTTCAAAGTAAGGAGGGTGAGTATGAAGTGAGAGATGGCAAATCCATGCTTCCTGTTTCCCTAAACAAAAGAACATGCATATATGGGGCATGGCAACTTTCAGGGATTCCTTGTAAACATGCATTAAGAGCAATTATGTCTGCTGAACTTGACCCATTCAAATATTACAGCACATGGTACTCTGTACAGGCTTATAAACAAGTATATGGGAATTCAATCAACTCTATTCCTGATTTTGAAAATTGGCCAGAGATTGACCAGGCCACCATACTACCACCACAAGTCAAAAGGGGTATAGGAAGGCCATCTAGGCAAAGGAAAAGGGCAGCAGATGAACTAGAGAAAGGCAAGAGATCAACAATTGTCCAATGTCAAAAATGCAAGTGTTATGGTCATAATTCACATACCTACAATGGAGGGCTTACAGCAAAAGAATAAAGTGCTGCTGATGGCATCAAAATTACAAAATCAAGAGCAAAGGCAATGAAAAAGCTTGCTGAATCCTCTTCACAATCTGCATCCAAATCCCAAGCTGCACTAAACCTTACCAGAGGCCAATCAGAAACTCAAAGTAGAGGGTTCACAAGAAGCTCATTGTTGTCTGCTTCTCAACCAGAACCTACTATTTGGACAACTCAAATGTCACAAAATGCTGTCCAAGGTTTAATGAACCAACCAATTACTGCTACAAAGAGGGGTGGTAAAGGGAAAAACAAAGTTTAGGATGTTCTGAATTTTTCTTTTGCAAGTTAGGACTTTTTTTGTGTGATTTTTTGCTGAAACAATATTTATGTTGAGCAACTTTACTTAGTTGCTTTATTTTGGAAATTTATAAAAACAACAGTTTGAACATGCATTTTCAGTACATGCTCAATTGGTTTGTATTTTGACAAGTTGCAATTTATTTGAGAACACAGAGTTGTTCTGTTTTTTGACAGTGTTTTGTCAACAATTATGTGCTCATCACTCGAATTATTGCTCAAATGCTTCTATATTTGTACTTAATATTTGCATAATTGTACAACTATTAAAAGCAAAATGCCATGACTAACTTTTATTTATACGTAATCGAATTACACATATTCAAATACATCCTACATTAAACAACATCTCATCTAAAGTTGCTACTTTCCACCATGATTACATCTGCGTTTTTTGCGAGGGTGTAGTTGTGGTGCTTCATATTCACCTAATTGAAACTTCCATCGAAAGCGCACATCTTCCTTGCAGCAACACCACGAAAATTCATTTTCAAATTGCTTGGAGATTACCAGAAACGAAACCTAAGTGGTAGATGATAAACCCTAAGTCAGAAAATGGAAGAGGGCTGCAATATACAATAGGGAACTAAGCAGCCTTTCGGGAAATAGATGAAAAAATACTTGGGAAGGATTATTTTAAGGATTATTTTAAGGGTAGGTTAGTCTTTTTAATAATTTAGGTTAGCAAATGGGCCATTTAAGTCATGGTTAGTCACTTTAATGATAATTAGACCACTTAAATGAATTTAGTAAGTATACAGTACCACTTTATAGAATTAAAAAAAGGTTCTTCTTCCACGTAGAATTTTTACTTCCATGAGGCCACCAAGTAGAATTTCCCAATATTTTTTTGAAAACCGTGCCACACGCTGGCCACCGTGGTTGGCTAGCCGAAGCTAGCCACGGTGGCTGGCTGCCTTGGACAGCAGCCACTGCCGTAAGGCATGTAGCAGCATGGCAGCAGCTACTGCTGGGGCTACAGGTTACCATGTGCGGCCAGCCTTGGCTAGCCACGGTGGCTGGCCGCCTTACGACAGCTACTGCCGCAACCTGCAGCAGCAACAGCACAGTCGTGGTAGCAGCCGTGCAACTCTTGCATGCTGCTGCCCACAGCCACCTCGGACCTCCTCCCTCCCCTTCCCCTCCCTCTTGGACCAGTAGCTGCGACAACCACCGTGGCTGCGCCACCCAATCGTGGCTGCCGCCTCTTAAAACTCTTGTTTTTATTTTTAATTTAATTAAAATAACTTTTATCAAAATTAAATTAAATCAGTCCAAAATTAAAATTAAATCCCCATTCAATTTTAAAATTAGGGTTCATCATAAAATTAATCCCAATTTAATTCTAACTTTTAAAATTAAATTGATGATCATACACAAAAAAATTTTATGCATAAATCAATTCAATTAAAATTATGAAACATAAAATAATTCTAATTATATCAAAAATCAAGCACAAAATCATATATTAGGGCTTAGAATTTTCGAAAAATTCAAAATTAGGGTTAGGGTGTTCGAAATTTTTGAATACTTTAGGGCTTAATTCGTTCCTCTTCATGGCTATTTTGAGCATAATTAAATCATATTTAATCAATTCCAAAAGTTTAATCACATTAAATATAATAATTGAACCATAATTAAATTAATTTCTCCCTCTTAATTGATTATAAAATTAAGAACATGAAGACACATAATCATACCTTTGAAGCGTGAATTACATGAAGCTATTTTACTGGCAAATCAGGAAGAGAATAGAGCCCCAAGCGTTGATCCTCTACTTAGTCCACGGGATTTGAACGAGCCGTCCTCCAATACTAGATTGGTCGAGTAAAGGGGAAAACTACGATTACCACCTTTAATGGACAAGACCGACCACCACGAACCGCCACAACCGGCGCCGAGGGGAGGAGAGAGCCGTGAGAGTGAAGGAGTGTGAGAGGGGTTTGGTCTCATGTTTGCTAATTAAGGTTTGATCAAACTGATCACTGAATTGCATTACCGAAAACCCTAGGAACCTAGTCTTTATATAATCCTATTATAATTAGACTAGGTCACGAAGCCTAAAACCCTCCATATCACTCCATATGGCCGGCCATACTAGGGGATGAGGTCCATCATGGGCCTCGTCCTCTCGTTCTCGATCTAGGCCCTTTGTGTGACCTTATAGGATATGTCCAATTGGGTTTTGACATATTTTACTAGCTCAAAAATCGTTAGTACCTCTAGCTATGATATAACGACAACCCAAATGTACGAACTTAATTATGTCCATAATTTGATCCATTTATATATCTAGTAATTGCACATGACGAAGATCCTTCAACATCTCCCATTGATGTTATGTGTTTGTGTCTAAGGTTTTTGTGTGAAATAATGTAAAAAGTATAAATATAAAAGTAATTTTGCATGGACCAAAGGCTTACTCTATTAATCTAAAATTGACAATTAAGTTTAATTTGTTTTTAAATAGTCACTATGTATCCAACGTAAAAATATTGTAATTCAATTCTTTTATTTGCTCAGCTAGGGTTTTAATTATTTTGATGATCTAATCAGATGAAAAATCGTTAAACGATGAAAAAATTAATGAGTTGAAGATGAATAAAAATATAAAAATATTTTCATAACATGGCCGGGAGCTCGAATGACAACTAATGTTAAACAATACTAATGAATATATAGATATGATCATTTTGTGGCTAGCTTTAAGAAAGAATCTACAACATTATTTCTTCTATAAATTAGTACACATTTGGGGTATGCTCTTTTAATTCAGATTTTTAAAGTGCTTACTTACTAATTTGCCTTTGTTATTCCTAATTTTCTATGATTATACATACTTAACAATAATATTGCTAACGTTTAAGTTTTTATCTTATTTTATTTATTAGGGATCGGAGTATATTGAAGACTGGCTATATAATGCTGAAGTGCAGATTAATATTGCTTATTTAGTAGAGGATTCCATATACATACATAGTATATATATTTAATTTTTTAAGATAGGTTTTCATATCTTTTAAAACAAATCAAATATTTGATGATTTTGTTCATTATTAAGCAAGAGTTATTTAGCAACAAATTAAATTGCAAATTGTGATATATTTCTAACTTCCTATATACTTCATATATCTTTTATCGTCAATTGAAAAAATATTACAATAAAAATGGATATAAATAGAACATAATATCACCAAATATTTTATAAGTTAAACAATAGCGCGCTTAACTTCTACAAGATGCTTAAATTCTCATTTTAACTAAAAAGAATGCCAAATTATGGTCCTCATATCTAAAATTTCACAGGAAATCCCTATGTTTAAGCACCATCAATACTATTTGTAAAAAGAAAAAGAAAAAAAAAAAAAAAAAAAAAAACTCACCTATATATATATAATTTCCTCTAACTTTTTATCATATCTTTTCATTCTCACACCCTTCATAGTTTCAAACTCACCAAAAACAATGGCTATTTTAAATCTTTTCTTAGCCATTGTTTTGGTAAGTGGGCTTACCATGACTCATATATGTTGGGCCTCATCCTTATTTGATTGGAAACTTCAATATCTTGCACCAACCAATGCTGCCCGTCTTGCGGCATTGCAACCCCCTTTAGTTTGGAACGAGACTCTTGCAACCTTTGCTAGATCATATGCTAAAGAGAGGGCTGTAGATTGCAAATTGCAACACTCAAATAACCCAATATATGGTGAGAATATTGCAATGAGTCCTGGAGAATTAAGCCCAACTGAAGCCGTGGATTTATGGGCCAAAGAAAAGCGTAATTATGATTATGGCTCTAATAATTGCAAAGAAATGTGTGGGCATTACACACAAATTGTTTGGAAAGATACACAAAGTGTTGGGTGTGCCAAAGAAAGGTGTCAAAATGGAGGCACTTTTATTACTTGCAATTATTATCCTCCGGGAAATGTTATAGGGGAAAGACCTTTTTAAGCATTTTTTTGGTAGGAGAATTCTATGTGTTAGGGCCATTTTTTATAATTCTTCATATTGATTAAAGATTTTTGTATATATAAACATAAGTGTAATATATTGACACCATGTTTTATATTCAACCTTGCTTTTGAGAATCGGTGATATTGTTAATTTGCTACCATAATGTTGCCAATGAAATTATGAGGCATAAAATATGCAACCGATTACAATCAATTGTTAATTACAACGTTCCACCATTGTCGATATAGTCTAAGATAGAATCCTTGATGGTATTAAAAATTATTATCGCAATATTTCAACCTTTTAGAGTAAAACTAGGGTAGCTAACGCGTGATATGCGCGTCATACCTAGTCATATTCGGAAGTTCTTTCGGTTTGGCCTTAAATCACAAATTTAGTTGTTCATATGTAAACAACTATGTTTACGAGGGTATAAATGTCCAAGGCAACTAACATTCATGATAGAAAAATAAGTAATTAAATATTTTTAAGGGTATAATTGTCCATACACTTTTCATTAATGAAAACTTGTACATATTAATCACATTTCATAAGAGTAAGACCCTGTTCACTTCACCTTATTTATGCTGAATTGAAATTATTTTTACTAAACTGAAATTATTTTTGCCGAACTTAAATTATTTTTACTGAACTGAAATTATTTTTGCTGAATTGAAATTAATTTTATTGAACTGAAATTATTTTTTCTGAACTGAAATTATTTTTACTAATTTTCTATTATGTTTCTTCTTTATAATTACCGAATTTTACTGAATTGAACTTATTTTTATTGAACTGAAATTATCTTTACTGAACTGAACTTATTTTTACTGAATTGAAATTAATTTTTTAAGGTGAAGTGAACCGGACCTAATCTTATACTTTTTAATTGTAGTGATATAAAGTGCCTTTGTTTTAAAACAAATGACACAATTTGACTGATACATTTGTCATTGTAAACTTTAGTCCTTATTATTTTTAATTATCAATAAGTTTAAATCATAAAATTGATATTCAAAACTATACATTGAAACTATTTTAGTAAGTACCACATGCCATTTAGCATTGAAACAATTTTATTTTTGAAAGTACGGAGTACATGGCATTTCACATTTAAATTTTAATAACATAGGGAAAAAAAATGTCTAAGTGTGTTAAGCTTGTTGAGTTCATCTCGAAATAAATACAAGTACTTGGTAATATACTACAACAATAATTTCAGTTTAATAAATTAATTTTTTTTTTTTGAAATGAGTTTAATAAATTAATTTCAATTCAATAAAAATAATTTCAATTTAAGAAAAATAAGTTGTTTTAAATAATTCATATCAAGTATTTGTCAAATAAAGCTAAAAAAAAACATTAATTTAAGCAAACAACATCTTACCAAAAACCTAGATCTGTCCTCTTTCTCTCTCTTAGTTTTCCATTGAAGCGTACTCCACATTCTCCATTGATATTTTCTATCTTCCGTTGAAGCTGCTTCTGAGGTAAGATATTGTTTCTTTTTTGTAATCATCGATTATCAATTTCACAATCTAGGGTTTATCGTTAGTTCAATTCTCTGTATACTCATTTAAGGGTTCTTCTATATTCGATCATTCATCATTGAATCATTGTTTATCATCATTAATCACGAATTTGTTGCTAGAGAAGAATAAATTATGTGATTTTTCTAGCCTAATTTGATATTTGAATCAAATTTGCTGAATGTAACTATTAAATGGGACCTTTTTTATTCGTAAAATTTTAAGCCTAATTTGATTATTGAATCAAATTTGGTTGCTAATGTGTTGCAGAACCCTTTAATTTTAGGGTCGAACTATAAAGATTGGGACTTTTCTCCCTAATTTGTGTAAAGGTGTAGTGTTAACCTGCAATTTCTCTGTAGTAGAAACTATTTGTCAATATTCTAGCTAAACTAATGCTTGCAATCATGCTGCTATTCTTCAATCAAATTGACTACCACTTGTGCCGAGCTGTCACCCTGCTTTGTTTTGAGCATAAATTAGTCTTTTTGCGTAGGTGATGCCCCGGGTTATTCCATGAATAATTTTAATTATTTATTTATATTGTTTTTGAAACGATTACATGAAATATGACATAGTTTAGCGGTTACCATTCTCTTGTTCATGACTTTGCAAATTGTTGCTGCCCATACTTGTAAAGCCTTCATCATACGAGTATTTCATGGGGGGCAATGACGCTGGAGTTTAATATGAATTTTTTGTTATGCTGAATTTTGTAATTTCAATAATAGCCCAGAGTTGACGCAAAGCTATCTTTTAACTCAGTGGTAGGAATATATCTGGTGAAAGGACTTTGTTATCTAGCTGCATATCTTGTTGTTTTCAGTTCGGAAAAGCTATGGATTCAGTCAGCCCTGCTGAGCGCAGATACTTTGAAGACGATGACACCCCCATGATGAAAGTTATTAAGGGTACAACTAGTGGTTTAGCAGCTGGAACAATCTTTGGTACTGTTGTGGCAACATGGTATGACGTGCCTCGTGTTGAGAGAAAAGTTGCATTACCAGGATTGATAAGGACTTTGAAGATGATGGGAAACTATGGGCTAACATTTGCTGCTATAGGTGGTATTTTCATTGGTGCAGAGCAGATGGTGGAACATTATAGGAAAAAGAGAGACTTTGTTAATGGTGCAGTTGGTGGCTTTGTTGCTGGAGCTTCTGTTTTGGGCTTCAAAGGTATGGAGTATTCTTTTTCTGATGCTATTGAAACTAGTAATCAGTAATGAATATCTTAACAACTTCATTTATAATACATTGAAATTTTATGTGAAGTAAAACCTTAAAGCTAAATGTGCTGAGATATTATGCCATATACTGAATGTAGGAGACTAGGAGGGGGGAACTAACTTGTATAAACTAAAGAAGTAAGGTAACTGTGTGTTTCAAATCACGTTTGTAATTATACTAGGTTGTTACAAACCTCTAACATCATATTTCAAAATTCTATTCAAGAAACCCCATAAGATTTCTATCTGCATTTTATGATGGCTTTACCTGTTTGCTTCTTTCCTCACCTTTTTCCTGAATCAGGTACTTAAGGTTGTTTTTTGCATATCATGCAAATATAAATTGACTGTGGCTGGCTTTTTTTAGAGTTAAAGCCCTATATTCTGTTTGCTGAT
This sequence comes from Chenopodium album, assembly GCF_948465745.1. Lineage (NCBI taxonomy): Eukaryota > Viridiplantae > Streptophyta > Magnoliopsida > Caryophyllales > Amaranthaceae > Chenopodium > Chenopodium album. The sequence continues at coordinate 45,336,664 of NC_137848.1, forward strand.
TTAAATGGCCGACACTTCCTACTCCCTTTGCTTCTAATAATTAAAATTTTGCCTACTTTTCTTACATTATACTTACTATATTTTGATACATCACTTTTTCTTACTTGATTATCTTTCCAACTCATATTTATCTATCTCTTATTGCTTTGAAGACTACTTAAGTGGTTGTATTTTTCTATCCTTAATACCTGTGCATTACTCTGAAACTAGGGTTGCAAGCAGCTTGTATAGCTTAAATTTAACGAGTTTCTTCAGTGCCACATTGTGGTTTCATAGCCTTGACAATGATAGTGTGAACTATGCAATATAGGGGCTCACATGGGCTTTGTTCATGTGTATTTTGAAATGTAGTTTTCAATTTTGTTATCATGTACATCAATAATTCAATATATAGGAACCTATGTTTGAATCAACTTGAAGATATGAATGTGAATCCTAGATAACTTTAGGAAGAATCTTCCCTGAATATAGATGATAAAAGGACAACTTGAACTCATGGTGTATTGTGTATATGACAAAAATATACAACTAGTGTTGTTTATGCATCTTTCCCTTGATGTGTTTTTCCCTAGCCTTGTTATTCTCAATTTCTTATCTAGTTCTTTTCTTATGTTTTGATGGTAATCAGTAAATTTCAATATACACGACAACTTTAGGAAGATTTTCCCTTGAATATAGAAAATGAAGAACGGCTTGAACTCATGGTGTATATGAAAATAAGTACATTAAGTTTTGCTTATTCTATTCGTAACTGCCCATCTTTCAACTGATGTTTCTTTTTCTCTATTTCCTATCCAGTTCTTGTCTTATGTTTTGAGTTCTTGTCTTATTTTTTATGGAAATTGGTGAATTTCAATTTACTGCTTTCATCTCAATAGATTTAGCTTGAAGTCTCTTGTATGTTCTCATCTCTGCGGTCTCCATTATACACTATGAACCTTTGAAAGGTTGAGACACTAGGGTATTATGAGCTTAGTTTCCTTCAAATCTTTACACTATACTTGATTGAAGATTTAAAGTGGTTTTATGCTGGTACCTTTTGCATACGTGAAAGATTTCGTTACCATCCATTAGGATATCTATGGTATATGAAAAAAAATTTCTTTGCAATTTAAGTGTTGCATAGAAGTATTTTTTGGCTGTGACATGTTAGACCTATTTCTTATGTTACTTTATTATCCTTTAGTTAGTTCCTCCCCTTTCCTATTTTTTCATTTTCACTAGAATGGTTTGGGAGGTGAGAACTAATCCGGAAAAGTAGCAATTATTGTTTATTTAGTTTAGATAAGATAAGATAGGGTTAATAAGTGACAATAAGGTCTAATAAGACCCTAAGTAAGGTCCAATAAGGTCTTATAATTGTCAATAATATAAAAATGGGAAATTCTCAATGGTAGCCTTCTACTGTTGACTTTTATTATTGGTAGCCAACTTTTTTTTCGATTGTATTGGTAGTCCCGAACTTTTAATCTTTATCTAAAATAACATTAATGACATATTTTGGTTAAATCTAACTTGATCTAACCATGGTTAAACTTCTCTCTCTCTACTGAACAATCAACATCATGTCACCATTAAAAAACCTCCACCTCTTCTCCATTAAATCCCAACTCATCTCGTTTTTTCTCTTTCCATTAAATTCCCACTAACATCACACATTCACTCCTCCTTTGCTTCTCCAAAACATCTTAAAATTCTAGGGTCAAGATAGTTATACCTCTAAATACTCAATGCTCTTATTCAAGGCTTTCCCTGAATTTGTCTAAATATTGGCCATTTTTTTCAATTGAGATACATCATTCATCCTTGTATTCATCAAATCTTATATTCCACCATGTCATTGGTTTCTTCAATAACCTTAAGCCCATCGAATTTCTCAAAATATTATCAAAAGGCTCATTAATAATTTCCTGAATCATCAACTGAAGGTTCAGCTGCTCACATGTCAACTACCACTGGCAGTGATACATATATATATGCGGTTCACACATAGGTGGTGAAGCAGATCAAAATGGAGGAAGGGATTATTGCTTGTGGCTTTGTGGGAGTGTTTATCGAGAGGAGAAAATTAAGGTGAGAGATATAGTTTTGAGGGTTAGTTTATGGTGACATTATGTAAGACATGATGGAGACAAACTGACAAAGGTTGTGGTATCGCTGGCAAATTTGCAGTGATAAATGATAGGTGCAGTGGTTGAGGGCTTATTGGTGATTGGGTGCTAGAGGAGAGAGAACAAGAATGAGGATGGAGGTGGGCGGGTTTGGTATGTTTTTATTCATCTTTTTGTTGAAAAATTAACCTTGGTTAAGAAAAGTCGGTTTTAGCGGAACTTTTACCCAAAAATCATTAATAATGTCATGTTTAATAAATTGTAGTAGTTTGGGGCTACGATTGATAACCATGAAAAAAATTGGCTATCAATGGGCTATCAATGAAAATTTCCCTATAAAAATAAGATAGATTATACTCTCTCTGTTTGTTTGTGTTCTACTTGTTAACTTAGTTGTCATAGTGAATAAAGTAAGAGAAAGTGTGAAAAAATATAGTTATTGTGAGGTTGTAGGGGTATGATGGTAAAACGGATAAGCCAAAAATAGAATAAAATAAAGTGTCTAGCAAAGAAGGATGAATTAACTTGTCACTTGTGATGTACGGAGAATCAATTTGCGAATGCACAACGCTAGTATATGGAAATTACTTAAAATTGATGTTTAGTAAATTACGCCTTGTTATATACTTGTTTCGTTCTTTTTTAGTTGACATATTTTTGACTTTTGACACTATTCACAAACTTTACTTTTGTTACCTTTAATGATTTGTAGTTACGATAAAACATAATCATATAAGATTTTGTTAGAATCCTCTCAATATATATATATATATATATATATATATATATATATATATAGTATCAACTTGTTATAATTTTTACTTTTTAATAATAAGAGATTAATAATAAGAGATATTAATTGGTAAAGTTGTGCGATGACAAACTGTAATAGACTAACCACGGAGGGGTTGTATGGGTATTCTAGTAATGTTAGTTTACTAGTTAATAGTCCTTTGTATAAATAGAGAGGGAGGGGGAAGAAAAAGTTAGGCAGAAATTTGTATGGAAAATTTAGAGAGTTATGGCCTCAAGCCATTGTTAGAGAGTGATAGCCTCAAGCTATTTTGAGAGAAAGCTATTTACTTAAGCATTTTGCAATTTCTTTTGCCATTAAAAATGAAATTTCCAAGCTTTCATCTTAAATTTTCCAATTATTCATTTAAACATACAAACCAGAATATCAGTCTATAACACAAACGTGATAAAAGAAACATGTAAACTAAATAAGAATGGAGAAAGTACTATATATATATATATATATATATATATATATATATATATATTCAACAAGCTTCCAAATAAAATTTTAAAAAAAATTGGAGATGGGTAATTTTTCATATGTTAATGCCACCACCCACTATCACAGTGAGGAATTTGCAAACTTTTACACTATGTTTGGATAGGAATATTTAAAGGGAAAGGAAGGGAAGAAGAATTAAGGGATATAATTTTTCTTAGTTGGTTATGACATACAGCAAGGGAAGGGAAAGGAAATGGAGCAATGCATTTTCCTTCCCTTTTAATAAATTAAATCCCTCCATTGTTGGAGAGATTTGGGAGGAAAAGGGAAGGTCACAGACTCTCTTTCTCCCTTCACCTCCCTTCACCTCCCTTCTTCCTCTTTTTCCTTCCCCTTCACTATTGTTATCATACACTATGTTTTGATAGCAATTATGAAGGGAAAGAAAGGGAAGGGAAGTATAAAGAAGAGGAGGGAGAGAGTGAGATTCTATTTTCTTTCCAAATCCTTACAAAATTGAAGGATTTGGTTTATTAAAGGAGAAGGAAAATTGATCCAACAATTTCCAACTATCTCCCCTTCCCTCCTTCCATATGCTATCTAAATAAGGAATGACCATTCCCTCCCTTTTTCTTTTCTTCCTTTCCTTCCATTTCTCTCTATCCAAACATAGTATTAGGCTTCTTTTCATGTCATCTTCCCTTTCATTCTATATTAGTGTGTGTTCTCGATGCCTCTGTTCCTATACAACATTTTCTTTTTTCTTTTTGAAGGGCGTAATATATATTTTCTTCATTGAGTGGCTAATATTGAGTGATCTGTCCTCCCTTGAAGGGCGTAATATATAGGCTCTTTATTGAGTGGCTGATACCGATCACTCTCTCCTTTTATATTTAAAATTTTTGTTTTATATAATGTACACTTTTATATTATGGAGGGAACTTAATTCTTCCAAGTTCTTAGTAATATCTCTAGTAAAATTGTAAAGTTGATTGGGAATGCTCTACTCATAAATAATCTGAGGCTGAAATTGGGAGATATGCCCTATTGGCTCCTTTAATCGATGTAGGTGCTGTAACAAACTAAGGAAAATTATACTCCGATATGACTGTGCTAAGAAATGAAGCCACTGTATGAGGACAAAGTTAGCACTGACTACTTCTATTACAATAGTACTTTGGTCACATTTGACTTTGGAGGTTAAAGCTCAAAAGTTTATATTCTCTTGGTCATACGTCGTGTGCAAACTTTCAAATTTGAGACTCATATTGTTATCACTTGATAGAATGATTAAAATTGATATTTCTGGGTTTTTCGTGAGACATTTGACAAAATAATTTGTAATGGTCATGCTGACTAAGCTTGACCATAAAAATTGGCCAGTCATTGTACTGCGTATAAATTTTTATGGATTTTGCAGCAGATATAAATGTTGAAACAGTGAAATAACTGAGCTTTCACTAAGTAGGTATTATTGAACTAATGATGATCTTTAAGTTAACATTAATAACTTTGAAAGTTTTTATAGAATTGGAATTCTGGTCTGCTCAGATTATTTTTGCTGGGCCTTCTTGGCATATCGCATATCCTTATTCATTGTCGAGCGTATTAAGGCTTCTTAGTCTTTTTTTCCAAGCATTTGTTTCTGTTGTGTAATGTATTAAGTATTTTTCAGGAAGGCGCATTCCAACGGCAATTTCTGCGGGAGCTGCATTGGCTGCCACTTCTGCCCTCATTGATATTGGTGGTCAGACAACAAGAATTGACAATGGTAAAGAGTACTACCCTTACACTGTCAAGAAAAGGCCTGCACCCACAGAATAAGCTCGTGTTGCTGCTATCGTGTTTAAGAGGCAATGCTTTGGCTTATTCTCAGATAAGATGTATTTTCTTGTGTAATTTCTTTTTGCCTTAGCCTTGCTTTCAAACTCGTTAGCCACATTTGAGTGAATTGTTGAATAAATTTGTACTGCCATTTTGCAAGTTTTTAACTTATTTGTTTTCCAAACAAAATTAAGGAAAACATTTTGTTGCTTCTTGATATCCTTAAGAGAGCAAGGATGTATAATGAGCGTTAATTCCTGATGTTTACGCACTGTTAGTGCCTTTTCTTACTTGTTAACTAGTCAGTGGCTTTAAACTTGTTAACGCTGTAATCTTTTTTAACTCTAGCTGAAAGAATCTAATTTATGAGGCAGCCATAGCCCATATAATATGTTAATTTCTTTCCGTTGAAGATTCTCATAATGGTAGTTGAGACGAACACTACAGGGGGGGATGAATTGTAGTTGAGTTTTTAGTTACTACTTTTGCGGAATATTTAAACTGAATATAAAAGGAACTTGCACAACACATTATTTTACGAGAAAACCTTTCAGGACCCAATTGGAAGTGAAACTTCGACCCTCCAAGGGATTTGCAACACCAAAACACTTCACTATAATAGGCAAACACACAAGTTACAACCTATTATATACAGACCTTTCTCACAAGTTCCTATCAGGAAACTTGCTACTCGATAGGACCATATCCTACCCAACCTAAGTCCCCAGATTCACTCCGGACTTCCTGAGTACTTAATTTCTCAGCCAGCCTACAACACTGTATGCAGTAACAATTCACTCACGCAAACCAAAACAATATAAACGCTTGACTTCTATTATGTGATAGGAAAGCTACACATGGAATCCGAAACTAATATGACAAAGTTTAGACTTGGCAAACTTACACAATTAAGCACTCTTCAGATTCTTCACGCATAAACTCACAAGTTGTGCATATTATGAATTCTACTTTATATACAAGTAGTACTCGTATGTAAAGTAGGGTTTTGCAAAAGGTAGAAATTATAAAACTACCATAAATCATAAAACACGGTTTTGTGTAAATCTTCTGTGAAGAAAATCTTTTTAGAAAACTTATCAAAGATAAATTTAAGAAAAGAATAATATCTTCTTAGTACCAGATTTTATAAGATAAAAATCTTTTAGAAAATATTTTCATAAATTAAAACTTATCTTTTATAAACTTTCCTTTTATAAGCTTGCCAAACTTTGCCACGCTTCTAATAAATTCCATGCATAAACTAACCTAACATATTTACAACAATCTTTAAAAATGTAAACTTAACATATCCTCATCAATTGATGTAGGTTGAGGATACTTGGGCTTCACACAGTCCAGGATTAAGATCCTACTGTCTTCTATTCTCCAGTTTATTACTGGAACCTCGTAGGCTAAGTTCTTGTAGAATTTGTTGTCTTCAACGCAGACCAAGTTCTTGTGGAACTTGCTGTCTTCAACGCACGGAGACCAAATTCTTGTGAACTTGCTGTATTCAACACAGACCAAGTTAAGCTTCTCAACTTGATGTCTTGATGTTCCTGTTAGGAAACTCAGTTAGTTCCACTGAGGAACTCTTCTTCTATCTTCTTTAACTTTCCTTGGAATCTCCTCGAGTCTTCATAGACAGGTTACTCTTCCACTTCCAAAGTCTACTTCACCTGTTCTATTTATAACACTAAGAGAAATCTTATTAGTTGAAGTTTGCTCTTTGTGTTCATCATCATCAAAACTCTTAAGGTTCAACACATAAATATTCGAATGCATGGCAGAAGCAGTTCAAACTTATAGGCTGATCCCTTTTAAGTTTAGCTTGTGCATTGTGTGACGCGGATGTTATGAGGTTTGTTTTCAAAACAAATTGACTAGTATATGGTACATTGGTACTGAATATACTATTGAAAGGTTGGACTCTATGTTAACTTCTTCTGGGCTAGCACTGCAACCAAAAAATTGAGCTAGATAACTTGGAAAAATATTTGTAAACCTTAGGGTTGGCTACTAGATAGAAAGGGAAGAGAATGAATTTATGCTTGGAAACTAAACTTTGAGAATTAGCTTGGACCCCTAATAGGAAAAGGACCAGATGATTCTTGACCAAATTTTTTTATCCTTAAGCCAATACGTAGGAATTCGTACAAGTGACTTATCTTTCATGGATAAAACTAGGTTTGTCCAGGCCTAGAATTGTCTTACAGACTTTCCTCGGATTGGATTTATCAGTGATAGTCGTCTTCCAAGACCAAGGAGGAAACCACACTCATGGCATCATGTAAATGATATTTGATCCCACATCTCAGACACGGCTCTAATTAAGCTACTTGATATACACTTGATATTGAAGATGAAAGTTGGGTTCTTGTTTGGAGTATTGGGTCACAAATGAATAAGGATGTTTCTTTGGCAACTTGGCGGGATAAGAAGCCTACAAAGTAAAAGTGTAGTAAAATGGGGATATTATCAAACTCAAACTGCCTTTTCAACCCAATTTATATCAAAAATGCTAATCATATACATACTCATGATGTCATATGTAAAACCTTGACCGAACCATAAATTTCAAAGCTTGGCTTGCTGAAAGCCTAAGAAAAGAAGTGTATTGGAACAACTTGGTCCTTGGAATTGCACCTTAGGGCACAATGCTCATAATGCACCCGATAAAAGAAATGAATGGATTCGTGCTTTCAATTGACTGCGATCAAATTTCAAGTCTAATAAATGTTGTTTATTAGCCTATTTGTTAGTTTTTACTTTTAATCTACTATGTATTACATTTAATTTAATGAACCTACCTGTAGACACCCAAATGTGTCTCTCCAAAATCAAACCCAGTGATGAATACCTTTTGCGTCATTTGATTATCGAACGAAGTGAAAGTGTGGAAAGTCTAATGATGAGGATGTTTTTATTAAAATATTTGTTTTTCTGTTTTCAAAAATATTTCTTTTCTTACTCCTATTTTATAAAAAATAGTCAGTCCAATTTGGTTTGGTCCATGATAAAGGTCCAATAATAGTGTAGTTGGATTGGGCTCGAGAAGAGCTTTCCAATGATATATTATAGGCCCAATTCCGATGACTTGTGAGGAAGTTATGGATTAAATTAGATTAGGCCCAGTGATTTTCAAAGGTGGCCCGATGATCTAGAGGAGGGTCTATTAACTATTATTTTAAAAAGAAAGGATGTTTTATTTAGAATAAAATATATTAAATCTGATTTCGAAAGCTGCTCGGACGCTTAAGTACCTGCAACCGGTGTTGAAGGTAATTACGCGTGGAAAAGCGCGTTGACTTTTGGATCAGTGTGAGACGACGGCGTCGTCGCCAGGCGCTAACCTTCGTCGCCTGGCGACGAAGCTCGTCGTTTGGCGCTGACTCCTGTCGCAGACAGGAGGAGTTTTATTCCGAATATGATTTTCTTTGATCCCGTGCTATTTTTCTTATAAATAGGGGTCGAATATCTCTGTTTTAAAATCATCTACAATCAACAATCATCTATAATTCACAATAATCATCTCTCTATTCTCTCTCTAAAAGCTAGAAGCTTTCTCTCTCTCTATTCTTTTTCTAAACCTTCCCTCTCACAAAATTCCACATTCATTGGTTCTAGACACACCTAGCTAAGTTCGAAGTTGCCTTCGCCCTAGACGTGAAAGGTTTGATAATTTCTGAGGGTTTGGTCCCCAATCTCTATTTCAATTATTTGATTTAATTGTTTTATATTTTCCTTGAAGTTACTAACGCGTGTATTTTGTTATTAGAAAGAGATACGAGGCATCCAAGTAAGTAATTTAATTGCTTTATTGATCTTTTAATATAGAAATCATGCTCAGATTATTTTGTTGATTCCTAGTATCATGTTTGGATGTTTTATTGCTTCCTAGTATCATGTTTAGGATTAATTGAAATTTCTAATATCATGTATATTATTATGATGCTTCCTATTTCTTTTCTAATATCATGTTAGTATCATGCTAGGAATAAAACTTTGATCTTTAATGTTTAGTGACATGTTAGGATTTGTTATTAATCTTGTTAGTATCATGCCTAGGTTTTTGCTATTATTATGCTTTGAGATTGAGAATATTATTATGATGATGATTGTTATTATGTTGCTTGATGATTATTATTGTTGTTGCTTGACCACGCCCTCTCTTGCGGGTTTAAAAGGAATTTGTACTTGTAATCACGCTTAATAAGATAATTAATAATCTTGTTTAGGCTAATATGGTTATAATTCAAGTGATCGCCAATAATAGTTTTGTTTGTGCATTAAAATTCAACCAACATAGATAAACAGGTTTAGGGTTAACCTATTAATTGCATGTTAGTCAGAAAGCGCACATGAATACGAGAAAGAATGAAGTAGAGGCCTATTATTAGGGCAGGTTCAATCTCTTTTAGGTTAGATTTGTACCTTTATCCCCGAACTTCCAGTCATGGTTCCAGTCCTATTAGAGTTAACAATCTCCTAGATCGTTAAGGGGTGTAACCTTCACCCTGTGAACGGTTTACAAGTTCCTAAAACTTGTTGGCGACTCTTTTGCTCTAACTTCCTTCTATTTGGACGCCACCATGCTTAAGTGTATGATCGCAGTGGGGCTCAAGTTTGGGATAATGATTGAAATATTCCCTACACTACCATTTTTTTTTTTTTTTTGGAGTAATCTAATGGATATGTTACAATGTTTTTCATAATATCCTACTACTCAATAATATATGTATGCAGCATATTTTAATGATTACCATCTATTACTTATTTTCTTCATGATTATAATAGTTTGTATTAAGGAAATAAATACATTGTATGTGTTTTTCCTAATTAGCTTAGTTCATTTGAGATTATTATTTAATTTATGCTACTAATAATTCATAAGGGAATAAATCTATTTATGAGCAACCTCATTCCTTGAGATACACCAATGTGGGATTGTGGAATTTGGACTTCCCACACTTGGGAAAAGAGACGATAGATTGTATAACCTATTTGAACTAAGCCACTAGGCCATGGATTATTATTGATATTCTTGAACTATGACTAGCAGTATTCTGGTTGTTTTACTACAATAAAACTAATACCATTATTATTTTAATGAAATAACAAGTAATGTATAGTTATTTTGCAATAAGTTGGGGATTTTTAAATTGGCACTTATAATTATATTGAATCATATATATTTTGTATTAACATTCGCGAGTGCATTCAAATCTATCATAGGCCTGTTTACACTTTACATGGGGAAGGATAAAAGTGTTTTGACAATTTTTATCGATCTCCACATATAGCAAGCACTAACTTTAATATGTGGATGGCCAATTACTTGTTTAGTGCTATAGATCGAGGCTACCTTGTTATGGCTATAGGGGCTACTTAGTAATATATGGGTTACTTGTCAGTGTTGTGTGGCTACTTTGTTATTTGAGGGTTACTCAATAAATATAATAAGGGGTTACCGTGTTAGTTTAATAAGGGGTTATTCCAATTTTTTACAAACAACCACAATTTTAAAATCTAAGGTTCAACTTTATAAAGATTGAATGCACATAATCAAGCATCAAAGGTCAACAAAGACACGAAGGAAAATTGTACATTTTTTGAGAAAATTGTACATTTTTTGAGGAAATTGTTAGCCGGAAATATTATTTCAAATTAAAATCCGCCAAAATTTGTAGGCTTTCAGAGAACTTACATGTACATACAAACACATTCTGAGTAACTATTTGTATCCCACCTCGCAACAAGGTGGGCTAGCTACATCATTTTCGGCTCTTAACACACGTGTTAACTGACATTATATTGAACCTAGTAACCCATATTTTAACACGGTAACTTTTATTATTCATATTAATCAGTAACTTAAACTTTCATTAATAAAAGTTTAACTTTAAAAAAAAAAAAACCAACTTTTTTTTTTTTTTTTTAAACACAATGAATTTTATTTTAACAAAATAACCTTTATTTTAATATAGTGACTTTTTTAAATTAATAAAGCAATCGTGGTGCCTATAATATTAGTGGTTCACAAAAATTTAATGTGAACCAGTTACGTACATTTAAGTTTGTAAAAAAGATGATCCCATCTAATGATTGTATGTTTTTTTATACAATGGATCTATATATATAATGAAAAAAACTAATGAACGCCTAGATGCGTGGAATAAGATAATTAAAAATAGAAATATTAACTTGATTTGAAATACATATTAATTAAATTACACCGATTGATGCATAATTTGCATACATAAATTTCAAATTAATACTTCCTCCGTCCCTTTATTAGAAACTTTTTTCTCTTTATTATGTGAGTTATAAATATTAAAAATAGGCTTCTAATAAAGGGATAGAAGGGGGTACCCTATTAGAAAATATTTTAAAAGATTATCCAACATCCCGATGACGTTCGTTAACAAGATCTATATTAGCATATATAATATATATTTCCAGATATTGGGTATGATCGACAATGAATAATGGATACAATAATATTAGTACGATTATATGAAAAATAGAATCAATAGTACTAATGTTCATAAATATTAGTATCACAATATATATGAAGTGTAATATATTAATGCACTCTTGCTAAAATTTACTGCTATCCCTAAATTGATAGTAAAAGTTACTCTGAATTATTTTATGGATAAAATTTATCTCTTTTGACAAATTTACCATTGTAAAAATTACTCATAATCTAAAATTAAAAATAATACTATGTAAAAATTTACAATGTAAGGTAACAACCAACTTAACTATTGGATATTTGGATGAACCTTCTTGTAGTACAAAGAGAACAAATATAAAGTTACATAAAATCAATCAACAAAAACGAATTATTAATGGAGATAGTGCTACGAATCATAAAATCAATAAAAACATACTAAAGCATGCAGATATAGTACAAAAAAGAATTCTAGTCCTTTCACAAAAAAAAAAAAAAAAAAAAAATAAAAAAAAAAAATAAATAAAAAAATAAAATTAGTCCTTTATCGTAAACCCCTATTAATATAAAATAGGAATATTAGTCATTAAATCGAAAACTCATATTCATATCGATTTTATTCTTTATACAAGCCCACGAATATTAATATATATCTAAATTAGCAACTAATTTTCTTTCCAAAAAATAAAATAAAATAGCTACTAATTCTTCTTTTGAAACCATAGCAACTAATTCTTCTAATCAGTGATAAACTAATTACTCCAAAAAAAAAAAAAAAAAAAAAATAAATAAAAAAAAAATAATAATAATAATAATAAACAAAAGATTAGGCAATATATTGATATACATAAAATCAAATAAAAAGACTCATATTGCTAGCACATTTTGGCTTTTTATTAATGAATTGATTTGTTTCAAAAAAAATATTGCTAGCACATTTTAATAACAGATTAATTAATAAAGATTATGATATAGGTGTATGGCAAATGCATATACTTGAAGAGAAAGAACTATAGATATAATCAATCCATGCGACGTAGTGTGTTTTCCCGTATTTCTTCTTCGATTTGTTTGTGTGATTTGTAGAGTTGATTTATGGCTCTCTCGTCATCGTTCGATCTCTCTTTGTGTCAAGAAAAGACACCACATTGTATGCATTGATTACATCTACCGCTACTTAACCCATCAAAGATATGCACTTTGCCATACATCGATATCAAAAATCTTAAGCGTTACGAAGAATTACGTACAATTTGTATGGATTGGCAATGCATCGTGCGAGTGCTCTTATCTGTCTTCGAAAAGGTCACGAAGTGTACATTGAAGGACTATGGCATCAAGACGGAGCCAGAGATCATCATCGACGTTGGTAGGACGCGATGTCGTGTCGGCAATAATGTGATCAAGAAGGTTGTACGCCCTACCTGTGTTGCGGAAGAGAGGTCGTACTTTCTCTTAATAAAGAACAAGAGGAATTAAGAGAAGAAAGGTGAAGGATGAAAAAAAAATAAGAATGCAGATGGGAAGTTCGATCTGATTAGAAGAGAAAAAGGTATACGTAGCAAGAATAATGAAATTGGACAATACGTAATTATATACTTCCTCCGTTTCTTTTGTCACGTTTATCGATACACAAATTTAATCATTAATATCTTTAATTAACGATAAGCAAAAATTATAAAAAGTTGATATTTTGAAATATACATTGTGACAAATATAACAATATTCCACTTGACTGTATTTTTCTTCACATATAAATCACAAAACATGGTCAAATGGAGGTGTGTGAATAGTGCTAAAGTCAAAACGTGTCAACTAATAAAAAACGGAGGTAGTATATACTCTAACATAATGAACGGACTTTTTTATATTCCTTGGCGCACAAGAATGAAATTGGGAAAATAAGTAGTATATCATTATGTTTGACTTAATATTCTTAATTATATTATCTAGAACTAGAAGTCTAGAATAGATAATGTATAACACAAAGTTTCCTATGTGGCTGGCCACACCGTGCGGCCAGCCACAATATTAAAAAAAAAAAAAAAAATTCTTCTCATCTCTCCTCTTTTCTTTTTCTCCAGAATTTGAATTTTTTGATGAAGAGATAATTATTGAATCGTTGATGAGAGGTTGAGTTCGAGTTTTCAAGGTCGAAGCTCCTCATTATTGTCGCCGGAAAACAATTTAAGGGTTTTTAAGGCCAAATTCGGCCACAAAAACTTTAGATCTAGAGTTTTCATGGTCGAATTTGGCTTTTTTAGCCATATTTGAAGTGAAATTCGAAGCCATTGTTAATTTTAAAGGTATTTGTTCGATTTTTTTTTTATTTTTTATTATTTTTTTACGATTTGGTTGTAGGTTCGGTTGGATTTATGTTTGTTTGTGGGTTCGATGTATGGTGGTGGTGGCATGGCGTATTGGGGGTGGGGCTAGTGGCGTATTGGGGGTGGTGGTGGGTCAAGGGTTACTAGGTCGGGGGTTACTTAAGGGCTTACTAGATGGGTAGGTCGGGGGTTACTTAAGGGGTTACTAGATGGGTTACTTGAAGGGTTACTTAAATGGTGTTACTTAAGTGGGGTTACTTGAAGGGTTACTTGGAAGGTTACCTGGAAGTTACTTTAGTGGGGTTACTTGAGGGGTTAATGGAGGGGTTAATGAAGGGGGGTCACTTGAGGGGTTACTGACATGGCACTTTGCCGCACTGTGCGGCTGGCCGCACCAAAAACACGTTGAATGTATAAACACCCTTGTCAAGAAAAAAAAACAAAAAAGTATGAATATTTTATTTATTTATTATTTATATGAATATTTTATTTATTTATTTATTTATTTTGAGAAAGATGAATATCTTAAATTTGGCAGCAAATAAATTATGATTTTATTATAGATTATTAAAAAAAAAAAATGTTTGAGTAATTTAAAATTTTACATGAAATATGATACCATAATAGTTTAATGACTATATAGTTCATAATTGACATTTTTTTCCAAGTAATTAATTATATTACTTTATTAATGGTATTAAATAGTATTATCAACATTTTTTTATTGGAAAAATAGAAAAGAATAATCCAACTTTAACATTTTTGCTCAAAACAATCTCACCTTTGTCCAATATCGGAATAATCCCACCCTTACCCCCCCCCCCATCTCCTCAAAACAATCCTTTAACTGGTTTGTCAAATTGGTAACCGGTTGAAATGGATAACTTGCCACGTGTCTCATTTTAATTGGTCTTGTTTTTAATTATTTTAAAAAAAAAATTAAAAATAATTAAAATAAAAAATAAAAAATAAAAAAAAAAACTCCCCTACCCGATTCCCCACATGGGTAATCTTCACTGCCGGAGAATTCCCCCCCACCCTGCCTTCCCCGTCGATAGCAGCTCTACTTCCCATCTATTAGAAATCACATAAGAGAGAGAAACTATCAGGTGTGTGTGAGTGATTGTGGAAGCCTTTTTCTCTTGTGTCTCTTATTTCTTCTTCCAAATCAAGGTGTTTTTCCTCAGATTTTGATTTTATTTTGGTAAATTTTGATCAATGTAATAATATTTGGTATGAAATTGATTTTAAGTACCGTACTTTGATCCGTTTAATCGATTGATTTATGTTGCACATTTTGATATAATTTTGAATTAATATGGGAAACAGTGGTGGTAGGTTTCGAAGTGTCTGCAGGGCAGGATTTCGGTTCGGTGCGTAAGTGTTTCGAAAATAGGGTGAGTTCAATCCGGTGCGGTGGGTTTCGAACTAGGATGGGTTTATTTAGTCCGATGCGTCAGATTTCGAGGTGGGCTTTTGGTTCGGTGGCATGGGCAATCAGGTGGGAAGGGATGATATTTTAGGAATCAAGTGGGGGTGGTGTTTTGGTATTGGAATGGAGCCATGGAGGCTTGGTGGAGTAGGGACATGGGGGCAAGAGGGGTTAGGATTTTAGGGTTGCAATGTGGTGGTGGTCATGGTGGGTTATCCAAAGAAGCAGATGGTGAGGTGGGAAGAGAGAGAAAAAGAATAAAATTAAAAAAAATAAAAAATAAATAAAAAAAATTAACGTGTTTAACAGGTTTTAGGTTAAAAGGTTTGTTTTGAGAAGATGGTATTATAAGGTGGGATTATTTCTAGATTTTTAAAACGTAAGATTGTTTTAAGCTAAATTGACAAAAGTGGAATTATTCTTTTTTATTTTTCCTTTTTTATTTAGGAAAAATTGCTAAAACATACAATCTTTGGCCAATTCTTTTTTTTAATAATACAGTCTTTGGATTATTTGTTAATAATGCAACCTTTAGGGGTATTTATTTTAAACAAGATAAAAATCGAATTTTCCCATACATCCTGGCGATCAAATCCGAAGAGTGACAATAATGTAATTAATATTGACCAAAAGAAGAGTAAAAGATACTCCATTCTTGCATTACATTATCTAATCATTTTTTTAAGAAATCCTAACATCCTCTCAAGATCTTACTAACATTCTTCTCTCTTTTAATGAAATAAGCGGCTAATGAAATGAGATGTAGCTTGAGTATGAATTTATAGTAACTACTTGACCTAAAGAAGATATTTTTTTTTTTCACATAGGACAAATGAATCACTAATGAGTCATCAAAGTGGATAGGATAGTGTACTAATAAGGAATTGGATCAAAAGAATGTAACTTCATTATTACATATAGTGAAAACAAGGTTAAATTCTTTGCATTCATGATTATATAATTTATCGTTAAAAAATGATAATTATTTAAGTCTTAATATGTCATGTTTATTTTTAAAAAATTTATTTATGATCGTATATTTTTCGGTGATTTATTCTTACAAGGGTATGCACTGGGTGAACAAGCTAAGGAGACAATGCATCTTCCAAAGGGAATGGGGGGACTTGGAATTCGTAGTTTAGGTTCATTTAATAAATCCCTTTTGATGAAGCAAGCATGGAGAATTATCCATAATCCACAATAGCTTCTTCCAAAAGCCTACTTAGCACGTTTTTAGTCTCCACTTTGCAAAGGAAGTCTAGTTTCTCTACAGCACAAATTTTACGCGTAGGGTATGTGTGGTCTTGCAAGAGCATGAAACCTACCTACCAAGGACTGTAGTTGGAAGTTAGGGAATGGGCAATCTATAGTGGCAGGGAAAGATAGATGAATGGCGGGTAAGGTGGGTGCCAGAATTCAAGTCTCATGTTACTTTTTCCCAGGCTAATAAGAGATGGAAAGCAAGTGATTTCATGACACCCTTGGGTACATAATGGGTGAAATCATGCTAGACTGGTATCTTGTTTTGAGATGGACGATGCGACTACAATTGCGAGTTTGGAATTACCGGATCAGGACACTGAGGACTTTCTGTATTAGAAGTTTCACAAATATGGCAGCTATAAGGTTAAATCAGGCTACGCTTTCCTAAAACAATCAGAGGGAGGTTTGCCGCCTAATAGTTTAACGTACATCTTTAAGGTATTGTGGTCTCTCAATATCTTGCCTAAATGGAAGGTGTTTATGTGGAAAATGTTACCAAACGGGATTACAACAAAGAGTACTTTGAGAAGGCGGGGGATGGATATTGATCTTATTTGAGATTTAGGCCGGTTAGGTTATGATGATTTACAACATCTTTTCAGATTTTGTTGATCTGCAAAAAAAAGTATTGAGGGGTGGAATTTTGCATATCCATTCAAAAGCAAATGCAAACCAGCCAATTTTTGACTGGATTTTGTACTATATCTAGATATTTTTTTGCCAAGATAGAATCAATGGTCATCAAACCACTTTTTTTTTATAGCCAAACTTTGGGGGTTGTGGGTTGCACAAAATAATAGAATATTTGGATCAACTAGCAACGATCAAGGGTCAACGCCAGCTACTATTTCAGAAAGCCTAAGGCAGCAGGTTTATTTGCGGAGGGCTCAGGGAACAACCTAAGGTGCTTACATCCTCTTAAAGAGAGTTTGGATCACCCACCAGGATTTTTGCGAGTTATTTTACAAAATGATGGCAGGGAAGGTCCTTTTATAATAGCAATACTAGTAGATGACTCATGGAACAAGCATACACATAAATCGGGAATGGGGTGGTGCCCAGAGGCTATAGAGTTTGGTATTTAAGGAGAGTTGGGAGGTGCGGTTACAGTTTGGCTCAATCGGCTTTACATGCGGATAAACCTGAATGCATGTCTTGAAGGTCTACGATGGGGAGCAATGCGTTTACTACATGCCGTCACAATTTACACGGATTCTGTTTCTCTACTAAGGATGCTCAGGGGCGATACAATCACAGATGTCAGTCTTCGATGGACGGTTGATAACATTCGCCGAGCTAGTAAGGCATTTACATGGTGTGGCATCCACATGGTTTAGAGAAATCGTGTAGACAGGGCGGCACACATCCTCGCAAACACGGCTAATATCTTCTTTTAAATATGTTGTTTAGTTTGTGTGTTTAAGCTTATGTCAAAAAAAAAAAAAAATTACTCAAAGGTACAAGCTTTGTTATGGCAAGAAATTTTGCAGACTAAGCTTATTATTTTATGAAATACCTTATTTTCTTAAGAACTATTTATAGATATACTTTTAATTTTTTTTTCACGGATAAGTTAGAATTTAGTCTTGAAAGAGCTCCCCTAACCCTTTCTTATATTTCCCTTAAAAAAAAAAAAAAATCTCATTTACTACCAAATAAATTTATTGCACATTTTTTATAGACAAGCCTATAGTACATCACTAATCTCTTTTTGTAATAAAATTAAGATATAGGTGTGGGTGGAGATTAAAATAAGAGACAAAAATCCTTAAAATTAAGGAATAACGATCTTAACAAGCAATGAATAGAGGTGTTGATCTGTGGGTGGAGATTGATGTAAGAAATAAAAAAATTCTTACAGTTTATATTTTCTTGAGTGGTAAATAACGATATTACATGATGAGCAATGCATAGAGATGTTGTGAGATGGTGGAGATCGGAATTAGGGATTGAAATCCCTACTGTTAATGGAAAATATACAATAAGAATTAGTAATATCTCATAATTAATTTGCTATCAATACGTTCAATAATATCCCTTTTTAATTGGATAACAAATTCTTACATATTCCGTAACAATAACTTACCCTACCATCTAGCACTAGCATCTGAGATACTCGCAATTATGCCAATTGCCAAATATAACAACATGAGATGAGGTATAATTTGAAAGAAATTTGACAAATTAACTCACTTTATATTATGTAAAGGCTTATATTGTTAAGTCACATTTAACATCACTAACAAAAAAAGATTTCGAGTCATTAATATTAACATTACTTATCACGTTTCCCAGCAATACTATTTATGATTAACATACTACAAGTTTAATTTAGTATTTGTCAAATGCATATAATACATAATTTGATAATTATCCTAAATTCGAAAACCATAATTGAAAGCAATATTTCAAGATAAGAAATTTAAAAATCATTCTCAAAAAGCAATAACATATATGTTGTTACAGAACGACGTAAATTTGGTTAACATATTCTAGCAAAGGTGTAGAAGAGGAAGCACAAACTTAAATGTTCATTGCTGACCCGAACTCATATCATTATAAACTTCATAGATGGGCTAATGTAATCGTCAAATGTTTTACTCCAAAACTTATTGTCAGACTGTTATTTGCTAGCATAGTCGTGGCAATTTGATTAATATGTTTTTTTATACTTCCTCTGTTTTTTATTAGATACATAAGATTCAAGGTTTAGCTCCAACTCCTCGATTTCACACAGCTACGCTGTGACTGATATGTCTGCTCCAATAGTCGTCTTTGAATCATTACATTCTAATACATATGAATAAATAAAAAGTTATGTCCATTGTAGATACCAAATTGTGTCTCCTCAAAACCAAACCTAGTGATGAGTGATACCAACTTGTAGATACCTCTCACTTCACTTGATTATCGAACGAGTTGAAATGTGAAAGAGTCTCGTGATTCCTCTGTTTTTAATAAAAATACTTCTTTCTGTTTTCAAAATTTTTTCTTTTCGTACCTTATTTTAAATGAGTTTTTATGGGTAACCCAATGATCAAGTGGAGGGTCCATTTAATTATCATTCCTAAAGTCATTAGGAATTACTTTAATTTTCTAGAATAATCTAGAAGGTTGTTTTAAGTTTTAAAGAGATTAGGATTAATAATTATATTTTTAGAAAAGATAAAGAATTTTAGTAGGAATAAAACAAGTATTTTAAAGGATTTAATCTGATTTTGGAAGATAAAGTATGGATTCTAATTATCGAATTATATTTGATAATGGATTCCGTATGGCTAAAAATTATCCAGCAGCATCATCGCGCCACGATGGAGCCATCGCGGCGCAACCGCGATGGATGCAGTTTTACTTCGATTAAAATTCGATCTTCTCTGATTGTTTCCGGATGTTTTCTCTATAGGGTCGTAATTCCCCTTTTTTATAATCAACAATCAATCATCTATTTTCTCTCTCAAAGCTAGACGCTTATTTTTTCTCTTGATTTCTAAGTCTTCCCTTTTCAAACACCGTTCGTCCACCACGAGATTTAGACACACCTAGCCAAGCTCAAAATTGCCTTCGCCCTAAACATGAAAGGTTGATAATTTATGAGGGTTTGGTCCCAAATCTCTATTTCAATTATTTAAATTAATTGTTTGATTTAATATTTTCCTTGAAGATACTAACGTGTGTATTGTTTTGATAGAAAGAGATAGGAGGCAACAAAGTGAGTAATTTCATTGTTATATTTCTTTAGAAAGCATGCTTAGATTATTTTAATTCCTAGTATCATGTTAGAATGTCTTTTATTGCTTTCTAGTATCATGCTTATGTTGCTTCCTATTTCTTATATCATGCTAGTATCATGTTAGGGATAAAACTTTAATTTTTATTGTGTTAGTGACATGATAGGATTTGTTATTAATCATGTTAGTATCATGCCTAGGATCTTGCTAATATTATGCTTTGATGAAAATATTATTTTGATGATGATGATTTGTTGTGTCAAATTATATATAATTTAACGTAATTTGTTAATTAACGAATATTTTCATGTTATTTGTTAATTTACGAATTGTTTTACGTAATTTGTTAATTAACGAATATTTTCACATTATTTGTTAATTTACGAATTATTTAACGTTATTTATTAATTTATGAATAATTCATATATAATTTGTTCATGGTTGTATGTTGCTTGATATATTATTGTTATTGCTTGATCACGTCTTTTCTACATGTTTAAAAGGAATTTGTACTTAAAATCACGCTTAATAAGATAATTAATAATTTTATTTAGGCTAATATGATTTTAATTCAAGTGATCGCCAATAATAGTTTTATGTGTGCATTAATAATCAACCAACATAGATTAAAAAGGTTTAGGATTAATATATTAATTGTATGTTAGTAAAAAAGCGCACATGAATATAAGAAGAATAAAGTAGAGGCCTATTTTTAGGGCATGTTCAATCTCTTTTAGGTTGGATTTTTACTTTCATCCCCGAATATCCAGTCATGGTTCTCGACCACTATGGAGTTAGCGATCTCATGGGTCGTGAAGGGGTGTAACCTTCACCCTGTGAACGGTTTTACAAGTTCCTAAAACTTGTTAGCGACTGTTTTGCTCTAGCTTCCTTCTCTTTGGACACCATCGTATTTAAGTGTATGATCACAGTGGGGCTCAAGTGTGGAATGCTTGAAATATTCCCTACATCCATTATAGTATAAATGAGATCACATAACTCAATTGAACCATCCATAAATAGGTTGTACCTTGATTATTGTCATCTTAATACACAAGTACTTACACTGCCTTAGTTTCTTAAAGATTTCAATAAGTTTAACATCCTAATACTATTCCCAATGTCAATTGTTTGGATTTGGACAGTTAACCTTCGCCTGATGCAAATTTAAAATATGTTAGATTGTAACAAAAACTAAATAAAACAATAACCTAAATTTTTTTTCTTTTACATAAACACAAAATATCATACTTATAGCATACTCATATTTTCTCAGATTTTGGCACATTGTATTAAATAATTTTTACAACGGTGCATTTAACACATAAATATTTAAACCAAAATCCACATAAATAATCGAATTAAGTTAGTCAAATGATACACCTTTACTAAGCAATTCAATACAATCAGTAAATTATTATAATATGGGTAATGCTATATGTAATCCTTATGGATGTATGTAAGCATTTAATATATTTTCTTTTTAGTATTAATTTGGAAATTTATCGACAATTCACGAGTAAATCGGTGTAATAAATGTTTATTTATTGTTTATTCTTTTCACTTTTACTTTTTATTCTTATATGCAGCCCTTGGACTGCAAATATCTTTTTCCTTATAATATTAAGCTAGTTAAAAATAAATTCATCATTTTATACACATTACTATAAAAAGGTCAAAAAGACCCGTAGCGCATAAAACAAGTCTCTTTGATAAAAGAGGCCTTATATTACTATACCCACAACATGTCTCTAGAAGCGTAGAATAGACCTATTAATCAACCAACGTGTCAATTTTCATTGTAAAATTTATAGTGGCTATTAATTGGAAAAAAAGAGAACTTTTAAAATAAAGGATAATGCTATACATAGCCCTTAAGCATTAAAAATACTTTTGAAAATTGTATAAAAATATTAATTCATGACAAAAACACGCGTAAATCTGTATAATTAGTGTGTTTTTGTCATGATTTTCTAATTTTAAACAATTTTCAAGAGTGTTTTTAATGTTTATATTTAGCCTTATGGGCTGTATAACATTTTCCTAATATAAATAACTACTCTCTTTTTCTAACTTTTTACTCCATATTGTTTTTAATATAACAAATAGACTCTTGCTCTTTTTTTTTTCACTTTATTTATAATCTTCTCCAACTTTGTAATTATATAGTAAAAAAAATACCAAAAGTTGATAAAATCTACACAAAATGTTGCAAACCGTTGATGATAGCTCATCTTATCTATAGTACAATATAAAGGGAAATGACTTTTTGGGTGATACATTTGATTTTTCCCAAAATGCCCTTTACAATTTGCAAAATTACCTCTCTTATTTATAATTAAAAATTAAGAATTATTTTCTTTTAAAAAAAATTATCCATCATAACGACCCTATAATAACTGCTTCACTTTTTAATCAACATGAATTTATATCTTCAACCATTCTCACTCCCCATAAAAAATAAAGTTGCTCTTAATTTTAGTTTTTATTCTTTTTTTTCAGTGGGAAGAAACTCCTAAATTTGTTCATTTATGGTTTTTTATGTTCTTTCTTTCTCATGCTTTTAGTAAATATTTTATCTGTATTATTAGTTTTACACTAGCTTATTTCTGACCATTTTCGGAGCTTTTGTCTTCACTAGCTTGAAACTCACCTTTTCCAGAGCTTTTGCCTTCACTAGCTTGTTCCCAACCTTTTCTTGAGTGTACGCCTTCACCAACTAGTTCTTGACCTTTCCTGGGGACTTTTCCTGCACTAGCCTGTACTTGACCTTTTACTGGTGCTTTTTCTCGCACTAGCTTGAATCCAACCTTTTCTGGAGCTATTGTCTTTGTTAACCTTCACTTTTTTGCCCTTCTGTTGTTCCTCTTCCTTTTTTGGTTCAAGTCCCAGCACAATGGCTTGTTTTCCTTATTTTTGTGCTTAGTTTTCTTCGACCGACCTTGCCTCTTTACTACCAGTCACCACATCTTTCTCTGTTTTCTTCCTCTTTTGGCCTTGCGATTTCTCTAACAAGCTTCTTGGATTTCATGAAATCTCTTCCCTTAGGTCCATCACTATGCCTTCTCTACGACTCTTCCTGTCTGGATTTGCTGCTGTGATTCAGTGTTGATAAGAAAAGAGTGGATTAATAGGAGGTTGTAAGAAAGAAGTGTTCAGTTTTTTTGATGAAGGACTTCTAGAGTTTTTTTTTTTTTTTAACAAAAAGGATGCACATGTTAGAAGTAAATACTGTACATATACTGAAGTAGAAGCCACTAATGCAATATCCCTAAACATATCAAGATTGCATTAAAGATGTATACTATTGATCAGTAATCAATATAAGTTTTTATTTGAAATATAACATAAAGCTACCATTATTTATGTATTTGATCTCAAATTTTAACATTTTCAAATTAATGTCGAAACAAATCTTAAAATATTTAATTGACGGTCCTATACATAATGGATAAATTATAGGAAAAACTGCCATTAATAATACAACCTTTGCCCTTTTTTTTTTTTTTTTTTTTTTAAATAATACAACCTTTGGATTATACCTGAATATTATAACCTTTGGGGGTCTCTAATTTAAACAAGACAAAAAACTTGTAACCGGTTAAACAAGTTATCTATGACACGTGTCTTTATATAATTGGTCTAAATTAATAATTTTTTTTATTTTTAAAATAAATATTTTTGATTTAAAAATAAAAAAAAACCAAGCCCCAACTAGCAGCACCTTTCGCCGCACGACCATCCTCCTTGTCGAACACCAACCCCTTCCCCCGGCGACCTCCTCCCTGATGAATACCACACACCTAACCCCGGTGAACGCCACAACGGCGGCACTAACGCAAGGAAACGGCAACCCGAGCCCGACATGTTTTGAGGGGGTTTGGAAGCCGTTTTGGGTTCGTGGAGGGATGGGGGTCGAGGCTTGTGAACGGTGGGGTGAGCAAGCAGTGGCTGGGAAAAGGGTGGGGTTTTCGGGGCTGGGTGTATGGTTTTTGGGGCTAGGTTTTAAGCTAATTTTATGGTTTTCGGGGCTGGGTTTCGGGCAGGTGGTGGTCGCGAAGGGGAAGGACGGTTAAAGGGCTAGGTCGGCGGCACATTTTCGATGGTTTGGTGAGGAAGACGGGTCGCCGGAGGTGGTGCAGCCCTGCAGCGGTGGTGTTGGTGGGAAGGAGAGAGAAATTTCAAAAAAAAAAAAAAAATTAAGCCAGTCATAGGGAAACACGTGGCATAGTTAACCTGTTAAATAGGTTACAACCGGTTTTTGCCTGTTTAAAATTAAAACCCCCCAAAGGTTGTATTATTTTAAAAAAAAGAGCCAAAGGTTGTATTATTAATTGCAATTTTTCCTAAATTATATTCAAGATTGATTATTTATGATTGATTTCATAAATGAGGGAGAGCAACACGTGTCGGATAGATATCAATTACTTGTACTAATTATTATATATGTTAGTTTTTCATATACTTATACTTACTAGAATGCACTCGTGCTAAAGCACAGAATATATTAATTGTATATGTCAATTTTATTATGGGAGTTATTGAATTTGTTTAATGGAAGTTATAGAAAAGAAAGTTATAATAAAAATTGATAGGTTAAAAAAAATAATAATAAAAAAAGGGTAAAGTTAACAGTAATTAAAGATTAAGAGTTTGGAGTGTTGTGATTAAAAGTTGATAAAGTGTCTCTTAAATTATATACTACGTAATAGATTTCCTAATACACGTGGTTAGTGTTATTTTTTATTTTTTGGGTGATTCTAGGTTGATGGTGGATATTGGTTAATTTTTTTTTCCTTCTAATTTTTTATATGGTACCTCTTAGCTTGTTATTATTAATACTAAAAAAAAAGAAAGAAAGAAAACAAAAAAAATAACTCTTGTAATAGGCGTAAGTACAACATAAATAAAATGAAAAAAAAAACTTCACAAATTACCTAAAAAAAGCATAAAAATGAAAAATTGGCTTAAAATAATACCAACTATCAACGATGTGTGCAAAATAATACGAACTCAACTATTTGCTACTAGCGGTACCACCTTTAATAATATATGTTGAAAATAGTACGCCGGTCACCGAAAAAGTATCGCGAGGAATATTTCGTCTATATATTATTATTATTATTATTATTATTATTATTATTATTATCATATTTTGTTATTAACGTTTTGTTTTTCTTGTCAAAATACATTTTTTTTTTTTGAATTGTCAATGTATTTAAGTTCTTTTCAAAATATCTATAGTAGTTTCTAATACCACATTACCACTCAATAGTAAGTAGGGTATTTAAATACATTATTATTTTGATATAATTAGTTAAAAAAAAAATTCCCTACATTATTTTGGTTGGTGAATGTGGGGAATTTTGGATTTTTAAAACTAATCTTATCAGCATAATAATGCATTTAAATAATGTATTTCCTATTAGTAGAAATTACCAAAGCAATTTTGAAAAAAAAAATTTAAAAATATATTGACAAGGTTAAAAAAAATCCAAACAAAAATTTAGAAGAAAATTGTTAACATAATGTATTTTGAAAAGAAAATAGGAAATTAATTAAAATAAAATAAAATAATAATAAAAATAGACGAAATATTCCACGAAATACTTTTTCGGTGAACGTCATACTATTTGTACATATAGTACAAAAGGTGGTACCGCTAATAGCAAATAGTTGAGTTCGTATTATTTTGCACACACCGCAGATAGTTGGTATTATTTTAAGCCAATTTTCCCATAAGAATAATCTAATTACCTTGAATTGCTACATGGCCGTAAATGATTAAACCATCATTCACGACACTGCTTCCCTGGTTTCCCTTTCATCTTCATTGCAATAGAAGCCTAATATTTTAATTTGTTTGTCATGTGTTGGCACCAAGTTTATAGGAAGACTTCATTATATAAATCAATTAATAGCATAAATTAAATAATCAAACAAGTATAGTTTATGTACCTGCAAGCCGGTTGTCGTAGTGACGATTAGACAGAGTAACCACAGTTGAAGTTGCACTCGCGTCCTCGCAATCAAATCCGAGGGGTGACAGCACAACAATCAACCATAGTGACAGGCTAAAGTCGTAATCACCTAATCAAAAATAATACCTAAATCCACTAACTATATAGATAGGGAAGAAGGGTCGAATCCACAGGAAAACGAGTCTTTCTATTCCTAATTAATTATTAAAATCTAAATTATCAAGTAACCAATTTGTTATTATAAAAGGGAACTAAACTACTAAGAGTGAAAGTGGGAAGGAATAAAAGTAGGAGGAAATCAAATAATAAAGGACCTAGGACATAGGTTCACCAATAAATAATATTCCAGGGTAAAACTAATAATCAATCACCAATGCATCAATTAATCAGATCATAAAGGGCTTTCGCTACGTATTACAATCACAGAATTAATCTACCGGTATTAAATCTCATCTCTCGAATCTCGACTTAACCATTTATAAATTAACCTGCCTATTGAAACTAGACCTAAACATCAATTCTCATCTCTCGAATCTCGAATCAATATTGTCAAACTCATGCATAAAAGATCAGGCCTAATCTAGTCACAGAGCATTAAATCAATCAATAGGAAATTAATCAAGCTTTGACAATCAACAACAATAAATTACCCCTTCATATTATTTATGGATCCCCATAAACCCTAGAAAGAAAACTATTCAGACATAATTAAAACTAAACTAATCAAAACAATTAAAGGAGACATGATGAAAGAAATAAAGTAAATAGGTGAGATTAAAGAAGAAGAAATCGTTACCAAAGTAATCGGAATTAAAGAGTTGAATTAAGAACAAAGTTGTAGAGAGAGAAAATAATCTAAGTAGAGAGAGAAAGTCTAAAGGAGAAGGTAAAAAAAGAGTCTAAAAAAAAGATACTAAACTTGCTTAACGGAAAAGTATTTATATTAAGCAAGAATCCTAAACTAAACAAAATTAATCGACGATTAAAAATCTACTAATGCCAACACGCGCCCGATCGGGCCCGCCTTTTTACTCCCAATGAATGTTTCTCTTCTCGCGCCCGATCGGGCGCGGCACCGCCCGATCAGGCGCGCCATCGGGCGGAGACCCTTCGGGCTACTTGGACTCCTTGTTTAGGCTTGTACCTCGACCCAAACCAAATATCCTCCTTGGGGCTTTAATCATTCGGTCCAATGCCTCATCTTCTCATAAGTCGAGCCCTTAATCACCGGTTCGATGACTCTAACCGATCTTGGGCTATGAGAGATGGTCGTGCTCCTCCAATGCTTGTAGTCGCTCCATAAAATCCCGGGAAAATGCTCCAAGAGTGCAATTCCCTATAAAACTCAACCAAAACTACAAAAACACTAGAAAACACATATTAGTAATAAAAGTGGCTCTAAAGAGCCAAAAACACTACCAAATATGACCAAGGGACGGGGGTAAAATACTATATAAATTGGACACATCAAACTCCCCCAAGCCAAACCTTTGCTTGTCCCTAAGCAAAGATCTCATCAATGAACATGTAAAACATGCCTCATCCCAATAAACAAAATCAAGCACAAACGATTCAAGATAAATCTAATGAACATGCTTCAATGTCAATCAATCTCATACATCTAATTATCATTCATCCCCAACAATTGTCAAGTAAAGCAAACCACATGAGTATATAGAATTCAAGACTAGTGCTCACGCACTCAACTCTCATTTATGTGGTGAGTAAAAGATGTACTCGATCGCTCTCCAACCAACCCATTCATTTGCGAACAATGCCCACCCATCTCACACTCTCGTGTGTTTAAAACAATGAACGCTCAACTTACTAGTCGACTCAAAATATGTCAAATCATAACTTGCATTGATAAACAACACTTTCACATTCACACAACTCTATGCACAAAGGTCGGAAGGTCTTTAAAGCTTGCAATGTAAGGCTAGGGTAAAGGGTAGGATAAATTTGGGAATATGTGAGAGAAAAGCTATGCATTAAGGGAGCCAA
Source organism: Chenopodium album (assembly GCF_948465745.1). Lineage (NCBI taxonomy): Eukaryota > Viridiplantae > Streptophyta > Magnoliopsida > Caryophyllales > Amaranthaceae > Chenopodium > Chenopodium album. Next base: position 45,365,031 of record NC_137848.1, read on the forward strand.
ATCCTAATAAACCCATGATCAAAATAAATGATCATCATACATCTCCAACAACATAACTAACTCCAACAAGAATCCACCAAATACAACTCCAAACAATATAAACAATCCCAACACTTACAATTTCACTCATAAAAATATGATAATGTAGAACTTAAGTGAAATACAAACTTTGGACTCATTCTTTTTTTTTCTTTCTTTTCAAACTTGAATTTTTTTTCTTTTTTTCTTCTTCTTGAACAACCTTCAAATAGAACATTTGAACATTAAAAATTTTTCCTTTTGCTCTTTTTTTTTCCTTTTTAACTCATATTGGAAATTTCAGCTTTGTAACACAACATATCAATATTTTCCAATCATAAAATCAAAGAACAATCACTCTTCTTTTATTTCCACATTGTGCAAATAATGTGCACACCACAACTCCCTCACCTCTCCAACTAATAGCTCCCCCAAGCCAAGCTTGGGACTAGTAACCAATGGGGCTCATATAGGCTTGTAATGTGGCTAAATAAACTATAAAAGGGCACAAGCAACAACATGGGTAACAAGAAGGGAACAAATGTATATAATATCGTCTGAAGGCTTCCTAAGAGAACAAATGCCTTCGTCTTCCTCAATGTGCATAATATTGAGCTATATAGACATTACTAATAGTTGCAAACCAATACTCAAATTCATTGACATACCAGGAACTATGGAACTATCACACATTCCTAACCAAATCAACTAGTCAAGCACTATATTCACAAATAGTTGGCAAAATTGACGCATGTTTAGGAATCCAAACAATTAAACTTCAAATCATGATCAACGAATTCACAAAGCTCATTATCATATACCGAGAATCAAAACAATATTTTCCAAATATGGGACACAGGGAAGCATGATTTACAATTCATTGGAACGTAATTTTGGATTTTTTGATTTTTTTCAATTTTTTGAAAGGAATAAATCTAACCTAAGAAATAAAGAAATAAAAACTATACTAAGCACACCAAAAGGAAATAAATAAATAAATAAATAAAAGAGAGTGAAAGATATACCATACGAACACGAGAATCTCCCCCCAAGCTAAATCAGACAATGTCGTCATTGTCTTAGAGGGAAGCTAGTAGTCAAGGTGACTACTCCTCAACATCACCACAATAATTTCACCAAAGCCTCGAGGGTTGCAATGCATCTCTTGGAACAAATTTGGGCAAGAAAGAAACAAAGTGTTGGTGGGAAAAAGTCCAAATTTGAGTCAGGTGTACTCTTTCAATCATAACGTTTGATGTATAAGTGATAATACAGTGATTCTAATTGCATTGGAAAGTAGATTTGAAGAGCTTTCCAATGATAGGTCACACGCCAAAATCCGATAAGAAACGCAAAAGTTATGGCCTGTTGAAATTGACAAATTCTGCTGCCGCGTACCCGCGCCCGATCAGGCGAGCTCTCCCCGATCGAATACGAGTGCAGTTCCAGCGTGAATGAAGCCTTCTCTAGCTCAAAATCTGCACAAAAACAAACTCCTACAAGCATAAGTTACACTCTCCTTACCTCTCTAAAAGGAAAAAAATAAATAAATAAATAAATAAAAATATAAATAAAATATATAAAACACACACCAACAAAAAAAAAATAAGAAAAAAACTAAACTAAAAAGAAAAATAAAGTACGGGTTGCCTCCCGCAAAGCGCTAGTTTATCAAGGTCCCGCTCGACCATACTCCTTCTCTCAATCGGAAGAATTTAACGCCTTGAGTAACTTATCAAACGCTCCTGCAAACATTTCATTAAGCACTATATAGGGCTTAATTGCAAGCACATTAATCCCTACAAAGAAAAGGTTAGGAGTATATAAAGAAAACTCAAGGTAGAAGGAAAAATCAAAAGAGAGAGATGAAAATACACCACAACCTTCTACTTCCTCCGTTAAAAATTTAGAATTAATAAAATGAACATGGAGGTAGTCATTGTCTTTATTATCCAACAATGACTTGAAAACTTTACCCTCACGACTAACCTCATCATCAACAAAGGAATTTTCAACCACCGTTTCTACAACTAATGATTTTTCAATCACCGATTCGTCAACCAATGATTTTTCAACCACAAATTCTATAACCGATGGTTCTTCATCCTCAATAACATTCGTATTATTATAGTGTCCATAGACTTTTTCATCAAGAGCCTTCCAATAACTTTCATTAGCAACTAATCGTTTCCGAATATGATCATATGTATATGGAAAGACTCTAAAATCATCCGGAGCACGCACAAAAAACTCACTATAAGGGCATTCAGGATTTTCATGACAAAGACGTTGACAACTACAGTAGTTAGGTGCTGCATAAAAATCATATAATTCTTGTAGTGGTGTAAGCATGGATATTTTCAACTCATAAAAAAATTAAAAAAAATAAAACAAAATAATCTAGACTCTAATAATAATTAGAAATAAAAATAAAACCGTCTCCCCGCCAATGGCGCCAAATTTGACAGGCTAAAGTTGTAATCACCTAATTAAAAAATAATACCTAAATCCACTAACTATGTAGATAGGGAAGAAGGGTCGAATCCATAGGGAAACGAGTCTTTCTATTCCTAATTAATTATTAAAATCTAAATTATCAAGTAACCAATTTGTTATTATAAAAGGGAACTAAACTACTAAGAGTGAAAGTGGGAAGGAATAAAAGTAGGAGGAAATCAAATAATAAAAGACCTAGGGCATAGGTTCACCAATAAATAATATTCCAGGGTAAAACATAATAATCAATCACCAATGCATCAATTAATCAGATCATAAAGGGCTTTCGCTACGTATTACAATCACAAAATTAATCTACCGGTATTAAATCTCATCTCTCGAATCTCGACTTAACCATTTATAAATTAACCTGCCTATTGAAACTAGACCTAAACATCAATTCTCATCTCTCGAATCTCGAATCAATATTGTCAAACTCATGCATAAAAGATCAGGCCTAATCTAGTCACAGAGCATTAAATCAATCAATAGGAAATTAATCAAGCTTTGACAATCAACAACAATAAATTACCCCTTCATATTATTTATGGATCCCCATAAACCCTAGAAAGAAAACTATTCAGACATAATTAAAACTAAACTAATCAAACCAATTAAAGGAGACATGATGAAAGAAATAAAGTAAATAGGTGAGATTAAAGAAGAAGAAATCGTTACCAAAGTAATCGGAATTAAAGAGTTGAATTAAGAACAAAGTTGTAGAGAGAGAAAATAATCTAAGTAGAGAGAGAAAGTCTAAAGGAGAAGGTAAAAAAAAGAGTCTAAAAAAAAATACTAAACTTGCTTAACGGAAAAGTATTTATATTAAGCAAGAATCCTAAACTAAACAAACTTAATCGACGATTAAAAATCTACTAATGCCAACACGCGCCCGATCGGGCGAGGCACCGCCCGATCAGACCCGCCTTTTTACTCCCAATGAATGTTTCTCTTCTCGCGCCCGATCGGGCGCGGCACCGCCCGATCAGGCGCGCCATCGGGCGGAGACCCTTCGGGCTACTTGGACTCCTTGTTTAGGCTTGTACCTCGGCCCAAACCAAATATCCTTCTTGGGGATTTAATCATTCGGTCCAACGCCTCATCTTCTCATAAGTCGAGCCCTTAATCACCGGTTCGATGACTGTAACCGATCTTGGGCTATGAAAGATGGTCGTGCTCCTCCAATGCTTGTAGTCGCTCCATAAAATCCCGGGAAAATGCTCCAAGAGTGCAATTCCCTATAAAACTTAACCAAAACTACAAAAACACTAGAAAACACATATTAGTAATAAAAGTGGCTCTAAAGAGCCAAAAACACTACCAATTATGACCAAGGGACGGGGGTAAAATACTATATAAATTGGACACATCACATAGCCAAAAGCAAATGCTAAATCCTTTCATTATTATCTATCTAGATAGTTTTTTCAAAACTAATTTTACCATAATTTTTTGTAAACTCTAATATCCCTTCAACATTATACAAATACTTATCTCTTTATGTTGGAATGAGTGGTTGATGCAATAAGATGATACTTGAGTATGTATTTATAGTAGTTGCTTGACCTAGGACAAATATAAATTTTAGATTGGACTAATGAGTCACTAATTAGTCATCAAAGTGGATAAGCTCCAATCCAATGAATGTAACCTTGTTATTATATATATTGGAGCTTTATCCACTTTGATGACTCATCAGTGATTCATTAGTCCAATCTAAAATTAGGTTAATATGTGCATTCATGAATAATAAAGTTTTTTTTATAAAATAATTATATAAATTTTACAACGTCATTTTATGTTTTATTAATATATTTGGGATCGTATAATATTTCATTGATTTTAGTAAAATTTACTACTTATTGTTTATTTATTCCTTTAATTTGTTGATGGTGTTAGAATGATCCATATAATTCATTAATATTATTATACTCGTAATAAAATAATAAGAGAAAGCAAATGTTGTATTATTCAAGCTTGCAATATCTTCTCTCTAATCATGTTTTTCAGCAATTCTATCATCCCCTCAACATTTTACAAACATTCTTCTCTCTTTTTGTTGGAATGAGCGACTGTTGATCAAATTAAAAGAGATGAAACTTGAGTGTGTATTTATATTATAGATTGCCTATTGAATCGCTAATTAGTAATCAAAGTGGAAAAAGAAGGTGTATCTACAATGGGTCGGAATCAATGAATAATGTAATCTCGTTATTACTACTTAGACTAAATCCCGTGCAATCATAATTGTGATATTTATTTTTTATAAAAAAGTATGCAATGTGTGGTCATTTATTGTTTCAATATATTGTATGGAATTAACTAGAATGATTATTAAAATACAATGTGTACTAATTTGAATTGAAATGTAAATAAGAAAATAACGATCCAAGTATTTGAAATGAATAGTTATGTGGAGATAAATTATATAGTGTAATCTATGCTTTCTACCATAAACTCCGTATAGAAATATAATTTAACTTGAATAAATTATTGGAAAATTTAAAAAATAACAACATAAATTTTACAAAAAATGGATTATAACACCACAATATTTTTTCAAACTTTTATTATAACACCACAAAAAAAAAAAAAAAAATCAAAAAATTTGATTTCACCATCATCTAACAGATTCTTGGATGGAATCCGTTAGTGGGGCTCACTGTGGACACGTGTCACTCGTCGACTTGTTTAAAAAAAAATAAATAAAACAAATTTTTTTTAAAAAAAAAAATCCTATATCCTAACCCAACGCAACCCCACCACCAGAACCACCAGCCAAAGCCGTCAACAGCCCCTGACTTCCCGCCGAAACCTGTAAAAAAACCCCTGACCTCCCGCCGGAACCCCATGACCCCACCAAAACCGCCGACTCCAACTAATCCCTCCTTTCTCCTCCCCAAAAACCACCCTAGCCCCCGCAATTATCTCACGTTGTACCGACTCCAACACCCAGACGGTGACCATCCGAACTCCACTTGCTCGACGACCCACATAATTCCACCTGCGCGACGACCCCTGCCCTGATCCCCACCCTAGTCTGCGACCCCATTCCTTGCTAGCGACGGCTGGGGTGTTTTTTGGAGGCTGGGGTGTTTCAAGGATGGGTTAAGTGGGAATTTCAGTGGCTAGGGTGTTTTGAGGTTGGCTCCGATGGGTTTTTCGGTGGCTGGGGGTACCGATGGCGGGGCTGGATTAGGGTTTCAAGGCTGTCGGTGGTGGGGTTGGGTTAGGGTTTAGGTTTTTGTTTTTTTTTAATTTTTTTTAAACCAATAAATGAATGACACGTGTGCTTAGTGGGTCCTACTAACGGATTCCATCCAAAAATTCCGGTAGATGGTGGTGAAATACAATTTTTGGGTTTTTTTTTGCGGTGTTATAATTAAAGTTTGAGATTTTGTGGTGTTATGATCCATTTTTTGTAAAATTTGTGGTGTTATTTTCTAAATTTTCCTAAATTATTTATGAAATGATATTAGGTAATAGAATAAAAAAATTTAATGAAATTATGGTGTATATATAAATGTCAATAAATTGAATGAATTATCAATTATAGATCGATTTCACTTCATTGTAGAGAATTTCCGGGTTTACGATAATTGTTTATCGAGATACCTAAAACTACTTACCAAGGAAGGAGACTAAAAAGATTTTTAACATTGATTTTTTATGTCTATTTTCAAAACAAATTTTACATGCTTTAACTACTTTTCTTGAATATTTTTTATAAACTTTTCGTGTAATTTGGCTCCGATCCATTATTATTGCATGGGCACACTTTCTATTTCTTTCTTCTATAAAGCTAAAGTACTCGCATGTAAGGTCCTCATATAAGCTTTATTTTTTTTTATTTTTTTTTTTTTTTTGCGTAGCTAATTCAGGAAAATAGACGGAGTATGTACCATGTGTCAACAAAATAATAAATTCAAAAAAACATCTTTGTACAAATAAAAAAATGCTCATATATGAAGCATATCGAGTTTGTCATTAATGTTGGAAAAAGAATCGTCTAAATTGATGATAATAAAAAGATCCAATAGTGGTCACAATTTTTTTTTCTTTTGACAAAGATCACCAGAAACAAACAAAATACACATAAACTAAAGATACTAACAAAGGGAATTTCATTGTCAAGCACGCACATACAGCCAGTGCGCGGGAGTAACCAATCCTCTAGAGACCTTACATATCCTGCAAGCAAAAAGTTGAGGGAGAATTTCCTTAATATCCTGAATTAGCCAAGCATAGGAAATATTAGCCGAACCAGTGTGCCAGAAAAAAGAAACCATTGCAGCGCAATTTGTATAGATGAGAATGAAGGCGAAGGTAATCCTTACGAGTAGCTGCCCTAAGAGCGGCCCACAAGCAAGCTTGTAGCTTCGCCTGAAGAGCAGATCAGACATAGTTCTATTGGCCCTAGCACTACCGCCAAGCACCCTATCCGAATGAACCTCCCTACAAATCCAGCCTGCACCTGCACTGTTGTCATGATAATTACAGACACCATCAAAAAGTAGACAATGGTCAAGAGGATCAGTAGGACCACCACTCAAACACAATGACATAGAGGGGAAGATTGACACCTGTAGGAGGAGGAGAGCTGATTTTGAAAAACTCCAGCTAGAGTAACCCAGTCTGCAAAGAGGTGGAATAGTGGTCACGATTATCATGAAGCGAATGTACACCTTAAACAAATAAGTAAAATATAAAGATGAGGCGAATTTTGATTTGAAGCTACATATATACTTTAGTATTTTTAAAGTCGTGACTCAATTTCAAGTCGTTGAAATGGATGAGTATATATCACAAGTTATAAGTATATAGTAAACAAATAAAATGATTCAAGGTATTACATGAAAAAAAAAGGCCATATCTTTGAGGCTACGTGTTGCAATCAAAGCAACAAATCAAATGAAGGAACTCTAAGGGTTTCTGGCAAGCTAAAGTACGTCGTAGGATCTAATTAAAAGTAATCTTAGAATCCACTAATAAGATAGTCAGGGAAGCAGGGTTGAATCCACTAAGAAACAGTGTTCTATTCCTAATTAAGTAATATAATCTAAATTATCAAGAACGCATGATTTGTGAATTATTATTAAACTAAAGCAATAATTAAACTAGGGAGAAAATCAATAATTAAAAGCATAGGATATATATTCACCAATGAATAATATTTCAAGGTAAAACACAATAGTTAATAATCAATATTTCAATTAATCAGATTAACAGGATTAAAGTAAAATCATTACATATATATTAAAGTAAGATCATCACTCAAGATTTCTTTAATGCTATCCTTTTCTTTCTTTGATTATATTTATCTGTTCTTTTAAATTTAAATATAGTAAAATCATTTTGATATGTAATACATTTCCTCCATTATTCTTTTTTAATCTCTACATTTGAGGATTTTTTCATTATTTACACACACTCTTTTAACTAATTTTTGTGAATTATATGTTTGGATTACAACGATCGGCATACTACAAATTCAACAGTTTTCAAACCCGTATAGGTCATAATTACTTAAACTTGAATACATAATTAAAGCGACATATTCAATATATTAATTATTAGTTTCCTATCATATTTCTTACAAACCTAAACCCTAGTTTCTTTTGCTTTCTTAAGATCATAAAATCAAATATCATACATAGAAAGCACGCAATAATTAATGGTAGACACTTAGACTGTTACATGTCATTCTACTAGTGGCAAAGCTAGTTAGGTCATCGTGGCTTGCTCCTTTTACCGAAAGGTTGATTAGTATGTTTCAAGACTTTCAACGAGTTTCACTTTGAGAATATTGTTTTGTAGGGAAATAACAATGTCATTAGGGTAGTTTACACGTAGTTTTAGGCATGGTAGGATAATTATTGTATTTTATCGGTATGTCACATGACATTTAAAGACGAGCTTTAGCTCCTCTATTTGACTCAGCGGCAAATACAATCAGCCTCAATGGTATTCGAATATTACTAAAACATATGCAGCAATGTCCATCATAATATACATGAGATCGCATAACTAAGTTGAATCATTCAATCATTCATGAATAGCTTATACCTTGATTATTGTTATCTCGATACGAAGTATAAATATCACAAATATTGCTTTCTCGATTATTGCTATAATGCTACCTTGATTATTGCTATCTCGATATGAAGTATAGCTTATATCCAACATTATATCAAAAGTATATACGAAGTATAAGTATATTACTGGTAATAAACATCTATACAATAATAATAATAATAATAATAATAATAATAATAATAATAATAATAATAATTCCATTATTGCACTCTTGCTAAAATTTACTACTATCCCTAAAATTGATAATAAAAGTTACTCTGAATTATTGTTTTTATTTTTATTGATAAAATTTATTTCTTTCTACATATTTACCATGTCATAACCTTAAAATTAAAAATAGTACTTCCTCCATCCTTAATTAGATTCCTATTTTTAGCATTTATTTCTCATATAATAGAGAGAATTAGAAATCTAATTAAGGGATGGAGGGAGTAGTTCGTAAAAACTTACAATGTAAGGTAACAACATTATTGGGTGCACCTTCTTTTAATACAAAGAGAACAGATAAAAAGAATACTAGTCCTTTCAATAAAATGTACTGACTAAAGCATACTAAAGCATGTTGTACAAAATAAGAATACTAGTCCCCGTCAATAAAAAAAAAAAAAAAAAAAAAAAAAAAAAAAAAAAAAGAATACCAGTCCTTTTTTAAAAATAAAAAAAAGGGGTTTTCTATACAGTGCCCCTGAGGTATTGACTTTTTCAAAGTTGTGTCCACCCATTTTCATAATTCCATGTTGTACCCCCAAGGTACCTTTAGTGTCTACGATTTAAACCTACCCTAATCCCTCCGTTAACTAAAGTTAACTTTCTGTTAACTTCAAAATAAATAAATTAAAAAAAAAACAAAAACAAAAAAAACCCAAACACCTCTCTCTCCTCCCTCACAACTACCCACCACTACACCTCCAGCCGCACCATCGAGCCGCGCTCCTCTCTCCTCAACCCACCACCGCGTGCGTCACCCTCCTCTCTCCTTCTCTCTCAACTCCTCGACCCTAATCTCCACCGTCGTTCTTAGCTTCATGCCCATATTTTTGTTCTTCATGCCCAGATTTTCGACCAATTGAACCACATTCGTTGACATTTTCATTGGAAAAATCAATTATTTGTGTATTTAATCTCAATCCAATTGAACCAAAATTGATGATTTAACAATTAAAATCAAACTAGGGGAAGAATTAGGGTTTTCTATTGTTTTGAACCAAATTCTTTGATTTTAAAACGAAAACAACAATTAACAACTTAATTTTGCAATTTGAATCCAATGAAACAAAAGCCCTAAACCAATTTGTCGAAATTTCAATTCGAATTCGAATGAAATTCCTCCATTGCATTCTAACACTTTCTTTGATGGTGCACTAGGTGGTGGTGGGCCTATGGTTGTGGGGCTGTGATGGGTGATGGTAGGGATCGCTGACGAGGTTCGGCTCGCAGGTGGCCTGGGGTGTGTTGGTGGGTGGTGGGTCGTGAGAGCAGAGTTTTGGTGGTGAAACATATAAACTAACAGTAATAGTTAACGACAATTTAACGGTAGGGTTACATCGTAGACACTAAAGGTACTTTGGGGGTATAGCGTGGAATTTTGAAAATGGGTGGGCATAGCTTGGAAAAGTCAATACCTCAGGGGCACTGTATAGAAAAACCCATAAAATAAAAAAATCCTCTATCGAAAGCCCCTAATATATTCAGGAATTTTAATCCTTAATCCTAACCCGTATTGATATCAATTTTATTTGTTATACAAGCCCACTAAGAGCATCCACAATGGTTGTGCTTAAGGATCTGCTAGCAATTTCTAAATAATTGCTAGCTACATGCTAGCTATTGTGGAGCTACAACCTCTTGTAGCTAAACCAAACTACATAGCTCTAGCTATAGAGCTATGTAGTTTCGCTCCACTCAATGCCATTATATATTTATTTGTTGAATATATTTTATGTGTTTGTTAATATTTATTTATTTTGTATCATCATGTGGGACATAATTAAATTACAAAAGAGGTAACTTGTCATTTTAGAGGTTGTAGTTTAAATCTTGTAGCTTGAGAAATAATGATGAGGTAACCCTTAGCTACATGTACTTGTAGCTAACATTGTGGATGCTCTAATATATATTAATGTATATCTAATATAATTCCCACACCCACATAAAAAACTCTAGCCTCCTCTCTCTCCTAAACTCTAGTCTCCATTATCAATTTTGAAGGAGCTTCCATCGGATTTCACCGGTGGAAAGCCTCAATATTTATTTTCTTTTAAGCATTTTTGTTTCTTAGGTGACAATAATGTCTCCCTCGAAAGAAAGGGTTTATCTCCTTCGAAAAACAAGGTTTTTTCGATCTCTTTCGAAAGACAAGGTTTTTTCGATCTCCTTCGAAAGACAGGGTTTTTCGGACTCCTTCGAATGACAAGGTTTTATTTGTATTTAATTTGGTCTCCGGTTGTGCGGGGCTAAGATTGATTATGGCTCGGATTCGGGTTACGGAATCAGCACAAGAATTTGCTTTCTCACAAAATTGCGAAGTGACGACGGATCCATTCAAAAAGTTGTATGAGACAACAAATCGAGAATGTGCCGAATTGTTATATTTATGAATTTGGATTCTTATCCCTTCCTCGATTAATTCTTGTTTGATTTTTTTAAATTCGTTTTCATTATCAGTAATTGTCAATTGTAAATGCCGTATGACTTTAATTAATGAAATTTAATGTCCTTTAAGACTCTTTTCAAAAATATATATATATATATATATATATATATATATATATATATATATATATATATATATATATATATATAATTAACAACAAAATTTCTTCCCCCTAAAAAAAAGCAACTAATTCGTCTAATCAGTGATAAACTAAGCAGCCCAGAAATACAAAAAAAAATTACTCCAAAAAAAAATATAATAAAAATAAGATTAGGTATATATATATATATATATATATATATATATATATATATATATATATATATATATATATATATATATATATATTGATAAACATAAAATCAAATTAAAAAATGACTCATATTGCAAGCACATTTTAATAACAGATTAATTAATAAAGACTAGATGAAGCCCGTGCGATACACGGTTTATTTGAATTTTTTAAATAATTTTTTTAATATATATATTTATGTGCTAAAATTTGTTATATATTTAGATAAAATTCCTGATATCAAAAGATAATATTTTATATTTAATTAATTTAAATTGGGAAATCCCATTCGCCAATTTTGCTTACGTGTCATTTAAGTTATTTAATTCTAAAAGAAATTAATAATCTTGTATTTAATTGGCTACCACTAAAATTTATTATCCCACATGGCGCGCTGAAAAAAATTAAATCCTACGTGGCTCTCTAAAAACTCGGGAAAAAACTCTGCTTTATATATATACTAGGTTAGTTCCCGTGCCTTGCACGGAAATTTTCAATAATTGTTCTTGAATATCATTATAATTAGTGTTTTTTTTAAAAAAAAAAACATAAAATATAGTTGACAAATTTTTGATCAAAATAAAGGATTACGAAAGATTTGTTAGGTATAAAATGATGTAAAAAATTATCAAACTTCTGTTAAGAATGTTTATTTTATAGCTATATAAATATTTGTGTTAAAATATGTCAAATATTTTTTTTATTTTAAGTAATTATATTATATAAGTTTAGGGAATTATTTTTGTATAAGATTTGTCTCTATAATAGAATTTTTTATTCAACAACAAAAAAAATAAAATAAAATAAAAATAAAATAAGGACACACCAGGAAATGACACGTGTCATTGATGGTGTGTCTTTTAGTATATTATTATCATTATTATTATTATTATTATTATTATATGTATATATATATATATATATATATATATATATATATATATATATATATATATATATATATATATATATATATATATATATATATAATTTAAACTGGAAAATCTCATTCGTCAATTTTGCTTATGTATCATTTAAATTATTTAATTCTATTAAAAATTAATAATCTCGTATTTATTTGGCTACCACTAAAATTTATTATCCTACATGGCGCGCTGAAAAAAATTAAATCCTACGTGGCTCTCTAAAAATTCGAGAAAAAACTCCCCTTTATATATGTATATGTATAAGTATATGTATATTAGATTAGATTAGGCAATATATTGATATACATAAAATCAAATAAAAAGACTCATATTGCTAGCACATATTAATAACAGATTAATTAATGAAGATTATGATACAGGTGTATGGCAAATGCATATACTTGAAGAGAAAGAACAATAGATGTAATAATCCATGTTTTTTTTTTACCTTAGACTGTTTTGTATATAAGCATATGCTGTGAGTGCCGGTGACAATCTGAAAAATGTATAATCCATGTTTTTTTGTTATTCGAACAACTATTAATTATGAATCTAAATCAAGGTTGCATAATACTTTGTGTTCACACGTCAATTTAGGTAAACTTCTGTCTTCAACATAAATACTCAATTAAATTAGCATCAATAAATTACACTAAACAGTCAAAGAAATACAAATAAAAAATCAAAGAAAATACAATAAACAATCAAAGAAAATACAAACAAATAATGTTTGTGTCACTATGTGTTAAACCCTTACTTTTAAAGTAAGGTAAAACCACCTAACTTCCTAGAAACAGGGCCGTCCTAAACATTTTGGGGGCCCTGTGCTAATTATAGTATAATAAAACATACTTTGTCCATAATGTTAAATACACCTTTTAACATACACTTTAAAATAAGGTTGAAGAATAAATTACTAACGAAAATCCATTAAAAGGTGGGTGAAAAATAAGTGAGTAGTGAAACCTTTAAGGAAATGAAACAAATGCTACGAACTAAGACAACAAAAAAGGGAAAAAAGGGTCGACACCTACGAAATGAGAAGATGCAAAAATGCAAAATATGGAGGGGGGAAAACGCTTTACTAGGATTCGAACCGCTAACCAAGTGGAAGTTATAACAATAGACTTACCATCTTTACTATGTATTCTTATTGTAATCCTAAGCACTACTATTATATATAACACTTTTAACTGATTGGGGGCCCTTAGAATAATTGGGCCCTGTGCTGTGGGTCTGTTTGCACAGCCCACTAACCGGCCCTGCCTAGAAAGCGCGCAAAGGATAGACACCATTGCATTAACAAAGGATATGTTGTATGGATATACAACTAAGACATTAGCTTGAGTCTTCAATAAGCCAAAGCCAAAGCCAAAGCACCGATCTTCACTCAACATTACAATCAATTCTCTATCAATAACTACGTTGGATAGAAAACGGTGAAGCGGTGGAGTATGAGTTATGCCCGATATGCAAATTAGTTATGATTTGATTGTAAAAGTTATGTGATTTTCTCTAGATTTGTGGTTCACAAATCTTTATTATTGTTGTAGATGTCGTATGACTATTTATTAATGATAATATTCTTCCTCTTGTCAAAAAAAAAAAAAAAAACGTGGCTCCGGAACTGCATTGAATTTTTTTTTTATTTCTTTTTTTTTCGAATTTTATTAACAATGCATATTTACTTAATTATAATCAAAGACTATCTTAAGAAAAAAAAAATGAAATAAAAAAAATCAATAATTGTGGGTTGAGAATTAGAACCTTTTGTTAGAGGCTTTGATTTGGGGTATAAGTAACGCCATCAAGCTTTAGTATGGGTATGTCATATGTGTTGTACATGTTTAAATGTTTTATACTCTATCATTTTCCATTAGACACATTGCATCTTTTTAACAGGTTAAGGTATCCCTTAATTTCGAGGTCTTTTAGAGAATTAAGATGACAAAATGGGTTGGGCGAACTCAACACATTTGGGCAATCTACACTTATGCTAAAATTTACAGCTATCCCTAAATTTGATAGTAAAAGTTACTCTGAATTGTTTTCTTATTGATAAAATTTATCTCTTTCTACATATATACCATGAAAAAATTACTCATAACCCTAAAATTAATAATAATACTCCGTAAAAAGTTATAATGTAAGGTAACTACACTATTGGGTGAACCTTCTTTTAATACAAAAAGAACAGATAAAAGTTCCATAAATAATATCAATCAACAAAAACAAATTATTGATAGAGATAGTGCTACAAATCATATAATCAATAAAACGCACTAAAGCATGTAATACAAAATAAGAAATCTAGTCATTTAAATAAAATTAAAAAAAAATTAAAACTAATAAAAACATTTTAGTCCTCTATCAAAAACCCTAATAATATAAAATACTACCTCCGATTTTTTTTAATTGTAACTTTGGAATATTTTATATCTTTTAAATAATACCCCATAGTTGCAACTAAAAAAACTCAGAAGTAGTAGGAATTTTAATGGAAACCCCGTATTCATATCGATTTTATAGCTTATACGCATTGGCCCACAGGGTGCCCCAATGGGGCACCCGAATGAAAGACCCGTCCTGGTCCCTGTGAAAGGTCCAGTCGATGGGAAAGAATCCATGTTATACAAGCCCGCTAATATATATATATATATATATATATATATATATATATATATATATATATATATATATATATATATATACTAATTTTCTTTCAAAAAAAAATAGCAACTAATTCTTCTAAAATGTGATAAACTAAGCAACCCAAAAAAAAAAAAAATCCAAAAAAAAAAAAATTTGAATAATAAACAAAAGATTAGGCAATATATTGATACACATAAAATAATTTTTTTTAAAAAAAAAAGAAAAAATCATTAATAGCACATTTTAATAACAGATTAATTAATAAAGATTATGATATAGTGTATGGCAAATATATATACTTTTAGAGAAAGAACTATAGATGTAATTAATCCACACGAAGTGTATTTTCCCGTATTTCTTCTTCCATTTGTTTGTTTGATTTGTAGTGTTGATTTATGGCTCTCTCGCCGTCGCTCGATCTCTCTTGGCATCAAGAAAAGACACCACATTGTGTGGATTAATTACAGCTACCGTTACTTTACCCATCAAGGATATACATTTTGCCATACATCGATATCGAAAATCTTTAGCGTTTCAAAGAATTGCAATTTCTATAAATTCGAAACACAAAAACAAGAAGAGAAATAATAATTCATAAGAGTACGTAACAATTGAGAGAATATGATACCTCAATAATTCTTATGATCGACGAAGTATTTAATTTAGTATCACGAACACATCAATCGGAACACTAATCTTGATCAAGAATTAACAAAAAAAACAAACGAAACATACATATATGTATATATATATAGTTGTTGACCCTTATGAGGTTTTGATGATGATTGAGCAAACTTCCGTCTAATAAGAATTTTCTAGTGTTGTGATGTTTGCAGGTTCAGTAAGCTCTGGGATTTGAAGTAGGAACTGAACAAAGGAACTTTAGAAGATCCATGAGGACAAGTAAAGACAGAAGAAGAGTTCCAGTAATGGAACTTCCTGAAGTTTCTTAGCAGGAACTTCACAACGGGTTGTAACGACCTGGTTCTGGTGTAATGCTGGGGCAAACCTCAACAACCAAGGATCGGTGCAGAGCTCGAGATATCAACCTAAAAAGATGGAATTCATAACTTATAGTTGTATAGAAGATAAGTTTGTTTTTTTATATAAGTTGATGTAAGCATGTAATTGGCTGTTATGCGTGGAACTTATTAGAAATCAGATAAAGCTTGGCAAGCTCATCAATTCGTATAAGATAATTACGGTTTTTATGAAAAAGTATTTATTTGATTTTATCTTCTAAAATCTGGTTTAACTCGGTTTTATCTTTTTCATAAAAATTCTATCTTTTAACAAAACAAATTTAATCAAAATTGGTTTTCAAATAAAACGAAATTAAATCTGTTTTGATTTCAGTTTTAAAGATGATAAGATTAGATTTCTGTTTAAGCTTATCACATTTGCGAAACCCTACTTTGTGAACTGAGGTTTCTTTATAAATATAGAAGTATTTCAGCAAAGCAAAATGAGAGTTTTAAGCGTGAAAACCACTTAGTGCTTAAGAGTAAGTTTGCCAAAGGTTTAAGCTTTATCATTTTGATTTCGGGTTTCATGTGTAGCTTTCCATTTATGTGTTAGAGTGAGTCTCTGTGTTGTAATTGGTTTTGGGGTGATATTGTGAATTCTCTACACATTCACGTTAAAGTGTATGAGTTTGAATTCTCTAAAATTCAAATGGTAGCTGTGAGTGCACAGTGAGTGAAAGGAACCTAAGAGGTGTCTTGGGTCAAGTGAAAGGAACCTGAGAGGTGTCTTGGGTCACCTAGGAAGTGTCTTGGGTTTAAAGGGAAAAAGGTACCTAGGAAGTGTCTTAGGTCTGGTAGGAGGTGTCCTATCAAGTGGCAAGTGTCCGTGTTGGAACTTGCAAAGCAAAGGTCTGTGTAATAGGTTGTAATAGGAGAGTTGCCTATTATAGTGGAATTTGTTTATAAGTCCCAATAGGGCCGAGGTTTTACTTCCAGTTAGGCACTGGATGGTTTCCTCGTAAAACTTGTTGTGTTCTTTAAGTTCCTTGTATGTTTTCTTTTTAATTTCCGCGTAAGTTTCACGATTGGAACCTATTACTATTCACCTCCCCACTCGTAGTAGTTCATCTAAATTAACAATTGGTATCAGAGAAGGTTCTCACGAAATTACAAGCAACCTTGTAGAGTAAGTTCCTGAAGTGATGAATGCTCACGAGAAACTTGAAGAAGGGTACTCGACCCAAAGACCACCAATGTTCAATGGCAAAATCTATTCATACTGGAAGAATAGAATGGAGATATTCATCAAAGCTGAAAATTATCAAGTATGGAGAGTCATTGAAAGTGGTGACTTCGAGGTAACAAAAACCAATTCAAACAAAGAGGTAATCCCTAAACCACTGGCTGAATTTGATAAAGAAGTTTATGAAAAATATGAGTTGAATGCTCAAGCAGTGAAAATCTTGCATTGTGGACTAGGACCTCATGAGCATAATAGAATCATGGGTTGTAAGTCCGCAAAGCAGATTTGGGATTTATTACAAGTAACACATGAAGGAACAAGTGAAGTCAAACGTTCCAAAATTGACTTACTAATGTCAAAATATGAAAGATTTGAAATGCTACACAAAGAATCCATTCAAGATATGTTCATTAGATTTACTAACATTGTCAATGAGTTAGAATCTTTAGGCAGGTCCATACCCATTAATGAACAGGTGAGAAAAGTTCTCAGAAGTCTTCCATAAGATGAGAGGTGGAGATCCAAGGTTACTGCTCTACAGGAATCCAAGGACTTCACCCAATTAAACCTAGAACAGCTCAATGGATCCCTGGTCACTTATGAACTTCATCTTGGAGCAAACACTGAAAATTCCAAGAATAAAAGCCTTGCTCTAAAGGCCTATGAATCAAGCGACTTTGAAGATGATGATATGGAGACAGCCATGCTTGTACGGAGGTTCAGGAAGATGCTGGGAAGGAGTGGAGATAAGAGCAAACGAGGACATCTAAGTTCCAAGGAGATCAAGTGCTTTGGATGTGGCTCCAAGGAACATCTCATCAGAAACTGCCCTCAACCTAAGGAGGATGAGAAACGCAAATACAAGGGGAAGGAGCAAAGCAAGTACTATAAATCATCATTCTCCAAGGAAGATGTCAGGAAAGCCATGGTGGCTGCATGGAGAGACTCTGACTCCGAAGAAGAAAGAGAAAAAGAATCCGTGGAAGAAACAACCAACTTGTGTTTAATGGCTAAAACTAACAATGAAGCTCGTCTGAAGGAATTTGAATCTAAGGTATGGTATGACTATCGACAACTCAAACGTTTAAACAAAGAAAATCTTATGGACATTATTCTGGAACTTCAAGATGACTGTATTGAACTAAATAAGTCGAAGTTCCAAACTGATTAAGCTTTAAAAATCCACAAAGAACATAATGAATGGGTTGATAATATGAAGACTGATATTTAGACTAGATTCTTTGATCTATATGATAAAAATGTCCTTCTAAAAGAACAAGTTGAAAAACTGAAACATGATAACATTATGTTGAACGTAGAGCTAGCTCACCTAAACTTGGAATTAATTCTCCTGATTCTGAAGTTCCTCTCGCAAGCCAACTTCCAAATTTTGAGAAACTAAAATCAGACTTGGAAGAAGTAAAAATGAAAAATCAAACTTTGGAGGAGGAACTTGCTAGAATTAGGAAAGGTAAAGAAGTTATTAATAATGGAATTCCATCTTGGATAACTAAATCTCCGAATAAACATAAAGAAGGACTAGGATATAAAAAGAAGCCTAGGAGAAACAAGAAATATGTGGATCTGCCCAGTCAAAAATTGTGTTACTATTGTGGTAGTACAGGACATCTTCGAGCTGCATGTCCTAAGAGAATTAAAGATACTCTTAAGAATATTGAGCATGCTGAACAGGTCTGGATGAAGAAATCTGACTCTTCCTCCAAAACAATGGAACCCAAGGAAACCTGGGTTCCAGAAACTAACGCTTAGTTTTCATGCAGGTTCCAGTGAGGGGGAACAACACTTGGTACCTCGACAATGGTTGTTCTAAGCATATGACTGGAGATAAATCTAAATTTCTCTCACTGGAAGCCTACTATGGAGGAACTGTGACCTTTGGTGATAATAAGAAAGGTGAAATTATTACTATTGGTAAAGTAGGAAGGTCAAGTTCCCATGCTATAGAAAATGTTTTTTTAGTCGAGGGTCTTAAACACAACTTGTTAAGTGTTTCTCAATTTTGTGATAAAGGTAACTCAGTTAGCTTTACTTCTAATCTATGTAGAATCATCAACAATGACATTAATAGCATTATTCTTAAAGGAACCAGAAAAGGGAACACATATATTGTGGATCTCAATGAAGTTCCAAGTAGTAGCTTGACCTGTCTTAGTGTCATTGAGGATGATCCCCTATTATGGAACAAAAGATTCGGCCATGCTAGTTTTTCTTTGCTTGATAAACTTAGGTCAAAAGAACTTGTGGAAGGACTTCCATCCATCAAGTTCCTAAAAGATAAAGTCTACAGTGCATGTGTAAAAGTTAAGCAGACGCGAATGTCTTTCAAATCTAAGAATATGGTAAGCACCACAAAACCGTTGGAACTTATCCATATGAATTTGTGTGGCCCTATGAGGATACAAAGCAGAAGTGGCAAAAGGTATGTAATGGTTATTGTAGATGATTTTTCCAGATATACCTGGGTTTTCTTTCTTGTAAGCAAGGATGATACGTTTGATCAGTTTGTTGCTTTTGTTAAGAAAGAACAGAGAAGAACAGGTTGCCAATTAGTCCACCTGAGGTCGGATCATGGAACTGAGTTCGAAAACTCAAAATTTGATGAGTTTTGCAATGAGCATGGAATGGACCACAACTTCTCAGCAACTAGGACTCCACAACAAAATGGAGTTGTTGAACGGAAAAATAGAAGCTTGGAAGACATGGCAAGAACAATGCTGATTTCCAGTGGACTGCCCAAGAACTTCTGGGATGAAGCAGTTAACACAACATGTTATATACTAAATAGAGTTTCAATTCGAGCAATAACCAACAAGACACCTTACGAGCTAATGAAAGGAAGAAAACCAAATATCTCATACTTTAGATCATTTGGTTGTAGGTGCTTTGTACACAACAATGGAAAGAGAAACTTGGGAAAATTTTATGAAAGGAGTGATGAGGCTGTATTCTTAGGATATGCCTCAAATAGTAAAGCTTATAGAGTTTATAATAAAAGAACAATGTGTGTTGAAGAGTCAGTACATATAATTTTTTTATGAAACTGATTATGTGATTGATGTACAGGATGATGATGTTGATTTTGAAATAGGGTTGGTAAGAAGACATGACCCTGATGAGGAATCAACTGTATCCATGAAGCATCAAGACAAGAATCATGCAGCTGAAAATCAAGCGGTAACTGAAACAGAAGTTCCTCAAGAGGAATTTCCAGAGCCTGAGAATCCAGAACCACTGAATCATGAGGCAGAAGACAATGATGCTGAACCTAAAAGATTGTATCCAATTAGAGACTTTACCCCTAAGAGTTGGAAACATCAAAAGTCTCACCCAGTGGATATGATTATGAGTGACATAACCAAAGGAACTCAGACTAGTTCCCAGTTGAGAAACTTCTGTGCATTTTTCTCGTTCTTATCCACTATGGAACCAAAGAACTGTGATGAAGCCTTATAGGATGCAGACTGGATAATAGCAATGCAAGCTGAATTGAGTGAATTTGAAAGAAATAAGGTCTGACACCTAGTTCCTAGACCGGAACACCAGAAGGTCATTGGACTAAAATGGGTGTACGGGAACAATCTTGATGAGCATGGAATCATTGTGAGAAACAAGGCTAGACTGGTTGTCAAGGGGTACAATCAACAAGAAGGCATAGACTTTGATGAGACATTTGCACCAGTTGCCAGGTTAGAAGCTATACGCATTCTTATTGCTTTTGCAGCATTCATGGATATCAAGACGTCAAATGTGCATTTTTAAATGGTTTATTAAAAGAGGACGTCTATGTAGAACAACCCCCTGGATTTGAAGATCCTGAATTCTCAAATCATGTCTATAAACTTGATAAAGCTTTCTATGGGCTGAAATAAGCACCAAGGGCATGGTATGAGAGGTTGTCCAAGTTCCTATTAGATAATGATTTTAAAAGAGGAAAAATAGACAAAACATTATTTTTGAAATCTAAAGGAACTGACATTTTAGTTATACAAATATATGTAGATGATATTATTTTTGGTGCAACTAACGAATCTTTGGTGAAGTATTTTGCTGACCTTATGAGTGGTGAGTTCGAGATGAGCATGATGGGTGAGCTAAACTTCTTTCTTGGTTTGCAAATTAAGCAAATTGAGAGAGGAATAATGATTCATCAGCAGAAGTATGTGAAGGAACTCATAAAGAAATATAAGATGGAAAGTTCCAAATCTATAAGAACACGTATGGGAACTAACATCAGACTGGATGAAGACTCAGCTGGAACTTGTATAGGTCAGAAGATGTATCGAGGTATGATAAGTTCCTTATTATATTTAACTGCCAGTAGACCTAACATATCGTTCAGTGTAGGTTTGTGTGCGAGATTCCAAGCCAATCCAAAGGAATCTCATCTTAAATCAGTGAAAAGGATACTTAGGTACCTAAAAGGAACTGATGACCTATGCCTCTATTATCCGAGATATGAATCAATTGATTTAGTTGGATACACAGATGCTGAATATGCAGGTTATCTAGTTAATAGAAAGAGCACATTAGGTATGACATAATTCCTTGGACCATGTCTAGTTTCTTGGGGTTCCAAGAAACAGAATACAGTTGCTTTGTCCACAGCAGAAGCTGAATATGTAGCTGCTGCTGCATGTTGCTCACAATTAAATGCTGTGGATAAAACAACAAATATGTGATTTTGGATTAAAATTTGAATGTGTTCCAATTTATTGTGATAATACTAGTGCTATCTATATTTCAAAAGATCCAGTACAACACTCTAAAGTCAAGCATATCCACATTAGACATCATTTTCTAAAAGATAATGTGGAAAAAGGCTATATTAAGTTAGAATTTTGTCCAACTAATAATCAAATTGCTGATATTCTAACTAAGCCTTTGAGCAGAGAACGCTTTGAGAACATGAGACTGGAACTTGGGATGATCAAGCTGAATTGATTGCAACTGAAGTTCCTAGATATGGCATTGTCAATTTCAGGACCAATTAGAAGAAATAAAACATCTATCACAAATTTGGTGTGATAAACATAACGGGAATGTCACCGTTGGTGAATTCTTGGAGGTTAGTATAATTAACACTTATTTAAACTGTACATATTATTCAAGGCAATGTAGACTTTTATATGACTAGTTCCAATGAATTTCGAATTTGAAAAATTATTCTCTTTTCAAGAAAATTATCTTCTGGAAATATCTTTTATAGCGTGGAAAAATAAATCTTGAATTGAAACTCCATCCAGATTAACTTTCAAAAATAAGATAAAATTCATTGTTCCTAAAACTAACCCTTCAACTTCAATACACCGCCTCATATAATTACCCCCTTTTAAATACTCACTCAACCACTCAAAATAACTCACAGTCACATCAAATTAAACCTCTTGAAATTTCTCAACCACAAAGTTTCTACAGCTAAACCATCTCCAACCATGGCCGATGAAAACCCTAAGAACCAAGAAGTGCAATCACTAGCCAGATCCCCTAACCCACAACCAATTACCTCGAAATTTCTGTTGAATTACTTCACACCACCTCAGAACCCAAAAATACCAAGCCAAAAGCTATTGAAGAAACTGCAACTTCCTCAACTGGAAGTTTACCCATCATCCTCGATCGACTTGCTCAATGGAAGAAAAGAAAGGCCGAAAAATCGGAGAAATCGCTGGAGGAGCAAATTCTAGAAATTGAAGCAATGTCGAAAGAAGACAAACCTGAAGAGGCGAAGGATGATTCTGAGGGGGAAGAAGATGACAAGGCTTTGGGAAAGCAAGCTGAAAGGTATGTTGTAGGCTATATAATTGATGATGCATGGTGTAGTATGGTGAATTTTGAATTATTAGATCTGCTTAAGTTTTAAGGTTGGGATTTTATGTTTACTGTTAAAGCAAAGAACTATCTGTATCCACTGGCTATGGATGAATTTATTAAGGAATGTGAATTTGAAGATGGTGTGTGTTATAGCAAAGTTAATGGTGTTGATATTGAGTTTGATGTTGCTAGACTAGGAACTCTGCTTCAAGTTCCATGTGAGGGGTTTGATACTTATATGAAAGGGGCTGTAACTGTGAAAGTGGCAGGGCATACTAAAACTGAAATAATCAATTACTTGGGTGGTAAGAAGGGTGTGAGTGTCATGAATCATAATGATCTTTCTCCATTGCACAAACTGTTATTTAATTTGGTGAAAAAGTCCTTGGTTCCAAGGACACAAAAGAAAAATGAATTGTGCTACCTAGATATGGACCTAATATTTTGCATGTCAAAAAGAATCAAAATCAATTTCCCAGCCCTTATGCTCCAACACTTAGAGCACTGCAAAGAGAAGGAAATAAAAGTAGGATATGCCGCAATTCTTGCTCTTTGTTTGAAGATTTGGGTGTGAAATTGAAGGACTTTTATGGGCACATGAGGGAGAAAGAAGAAAATGTGATTAATGAAACCACTCTGAGGGGAATAAGTCTTGCTGTAGTGAGGGGGAAGTGTGTGAAGCATGAAGCTCAGAAGAAAAAGGGGAAGGAAGATGATTCTCAGCTAAGAGGTCTTGTTAGGAAGAGCAGAAGGCTCTCTGTTGGAACTCACATCAGGACAAGTGCTAATGATCCCTTGGAGCTAAGCGAAGGTGAAGGAGGAGTTGATGAGTTGATCACTGATTTGTCTAATAGACTTATGCAGGTAGAAGGACAGCTCATTGACATGGCAGGGAAGATGAAGGTAATAGAGAGAAGCACTGCCTCTCAAGCAAAGGATTTTCAGAAATCCATTTCAAGCCTGGAAGCTAAATTGAAGAAAGCTCAAGCAGACAACAAGGCAGAGCTTGAGCAAATCCTCAAAGTTCTTGAAGCCTGATTACCCTTGCAGCCTAACCCCAGCCATCTCCTAGCCTATTCTATTTCATGTTGGTTTTTGGAACAATGATATGTTTTCTTTGGATGTTTTTGAACTATGTTGGCTTTTGAATATTTTGGAACTTGGTCTATAATATTTTAAGCACTCTGGATGGTTGGTTTTTTTTAAATGTTATGGAACTTTGTCTATATATGCATGCATTGTTGCGAATAAACAGGAAAATTTGTGTGAAAGTACTAGCTTAAGAGAGCTAGCCAGCGCTGCTTCCAGCTTCCCACATTCGATGAATTTCCTGTGGGGCTGTGAGTAGATAAATAAAATCTTTGAAAATTTAGGTTTTTTATAATGCCAAAAGGGGGAAAAGCAGGAGCAAACTTGGAAGCTGAAGTTGTTCTAGTTCCAGTTAAGTAAGTAACAAAGGTTGTTCTCTTCTCTAAATTTTTATTTTCTTTCTGTTTGTTTTCCATTCTGCTTTTATTATTATGTCATTTCATTCTTCTATTCTGTTTCTTTAGCTTATACGAAAAAATAAAAAAATTGGAAAAATGAAAAACTAACCTTCTGGTTCTTTACTTGTTATCCTCAGGAGTTTGCACAATTTGTCATCATCAAAAAGGGGGAAATTGTTGACCCTTATGAGGTTTTGATGATGATTGAGCAAACTTCCGTCTAATAAGGATTTTCTAGTGTTGTGATGTTTGCAGGTTCAGTAAGCTCTGGGAGTTGAAGTAGGAACTGAAACAAAGGAACTTTAGAAGATCCATGAGGACAAGTAAAGACAGAAGAAGAGTTCCAGTAATGGAATATCCTGAAGTTTCTTAGCAGGAACTTCACAACGAGTTGTAACGACCTGGTTCTGGTGTAATGCTGGGGCAAACCTCAACCACCAAGGATCGGTGCAGAGCTCGAGATATCAACCTAAAAAGATGGACTTCATAACTTATAGTTGTATAGAAGATAAGTTTGTTTTTTTTATATAAGTTGATGTAAGCATGTAATTGGCTGTTATGCGTGGAACTTATTAGAAATCAGATAAAGCTTGGCAAGCTCATCAATTCGTATAAGATAATTACGGTTTTTATGAAAAAGTATTTATTTGATTTTATCTTCTAAAATCTGGTTTAACTCGGTTTTATCTTTTTCATAAAAATTCTATCTTTTAACAAAACAAATTTAATCAAAATTGGTTTTCAAATAAAACGAAATTAAATCTGTTTTGATTTCAGTTTTAAAGATGATAAGATTAGATTTCTATTTAAGCTTATCACATTTGCGAAACCCTACTTTGTGAACTGAGGTTTCTTTATAAATGTAGAAGTATTTCAACAAAGCAAAATGAGAGTTTTAAGCGTGAAAACCACTTAGTGCTTAAGAGTAAGTTTGCCAAAGGTTTAAGCTTTATCATTTTGATTTCGGGTTTCATGTGTAGCTTTCCATTTATGTGTTAGAGTGAGTCTCTGTGTTGTAATTGGTTTTGGGGTGATATTGTGAATTCTCTACAAATTCACGTTAAAGTGTATGAGTTTGAATTCTCTAAAATTCAAGTGGTAGCTGTGAGTGCACAGTGAGTGAAAGGAACCTGAGAGGTGTCTTGGGTCAAGTGAAAGGAACCTGAGAGGTGTCTTGGGTCACGTAGGAAGTGTCCTGGGTTTAAAGGGAAAAAGGTACCTAGGAAGTGTCTTAGGTCTGGTAGGAGGTGTCCTATCAAGTGGCAAGTGTCCGTGTAGGAACTTGCAAAGCAAAGGTCTGTGTAATAGGTTGTAATAGGAGAGTTGCCTATTATAGTGGAATTTGTTTATAAGTCCCAATAGGGCCGAGGTTTTACTTCCAGTTAGGCACTGGATGGTTTCCTCGTAAAACTTGTTGTGTTCTTTAAGTTCCTTGTATATTTTCTTTTTAATTTCCGCGTAAGTTTCACGATTGGAACCTATTACTATTCACCCCCCCTCTCGTAGTAGTTCATCTAAACTAACAATAGTATATATATTTTGAGCAAGGAGGGCAATATGAATTAACTTGTTTGAGTTGATTACACAGGGTAAAAAAACTTTTCGTCTTACTTGATTCAATCAAAGAGGGCGAAAATTTTGCCCTATTTGATTTTGATCAAAGAGGGCGAAAATTTTTGCCTTCTTTGATATTCAACAAAGAGGGCGAAAAATTTGTTCCCTTTGAAGCTAATAGGACGACTTAGAGGCGATTTTTAAATCGCCATCTTTGCCTAATAGGGCGAAATTTGAACCTAAGAGGGCGATTTAAATCGCCCTCTTTGATATAATATCTTGTAGTGGTATACCACTGATTATTTAAAATTAAGTAGGTGTATCATTGATAAAAGTCCAAACCTTGGGTGTACCAATGATAATTTCTCTTTTTTTTTTATCATAAACAATCAAAATTATCAAAAATCCATTCATTTCTTAGTCGAATTCAACTTCATACAATGATATAATTGTCAAGAATATTCAAGTATGCTAGAGTAGGCAATTAATTATTAAAGATTGAACATAGCTCTTTTCTTAGTCAAAACAATTTTATTGGAGAGATATGATTTGTCAAAATCAAGGAGGACAAAACTTTGTTAATCTAAGGAAGGCTAACAGTGTTTATGTTGCCAAATTTTTTTATCGATCTCCACATGTTGCCAATTTTTTAAAGATTCAAGTTTTTTTCTTTCGGTCCACCCTTTGGACTGATCCGGATTCGGAGATCAGTTCTAGTTTCCTGTCCGCTTCCAATTGTTGTTGCGAGAGGTCGAACACAGATCCTTCCTACCAAATACAGTCTCAATCACCACTACACCAACAACCAATTGGTACTAAGGTTCATATATTGATTAAAATAAATCCTAAATTCAAGTTCATTTATTGCATGATTTGATTTAATTAATTTCCCAATTACTTCTAATGAGAAAATATCAATGATAGAAATGGTGTCCTTCGAACAAGTGTATTATTCCGATAGAGGGTTTGGAATTATTAGAAAGCTAATTATTCAGTGAGGTCAAGTGATCAGAATGCCTAGTTGGAGGCCGCTTTCGATCAGTGATATTAATGTATAATTAATATTACAGCTTAATCTTGACTGAACCCTTTGGGTCACACCCAAGCAACTTACAATCCGACACGACGAATTAATCCGGAAGGAATTAATGAGTCGCTCGAGTATCGAGCTAGGAGCGTCGAGACCGAGCGTCGCAAGTCGAGTCGACAAGAGTAAAATAATCAAACAACATGACATATTAGGCTAACACGCACTGCCGCAAGCACCAAGCAGCTAGCTAGGGCTTGCGTACTTGCAAGGGCACTTGCGGGCTGCTAGCAAGGCATGCTGGCCAGCCCGCATTGGCAGCCAAGCAGCACACAGCAGCCTTGCGGGCTTGCGGTGCGTGCTGGCAGGCCAAGGCCTAGCAGCGCACAAAGCAGCCTTGTGATAGGCTAAAGTCGTATCACCTAATCAAAAGTAATTTTTAAAACCACTAACTAATAATAGATAGGGAAGAAGGGTCGAATTCACAGGGAAACGAGTCTTTTTATTCCTAATTAATTATTATAATCTAAATTATTAAGTAACCAAAAGTTGTTATTTGAAGGAACTATACTACGAAGAATATGAGTAGGGAGAAATAAAAGTAGGGAGAAATCAAATAATAAAATACCTAGGGCATAGGTTCACCAATAAATAATATTCCAGGGTAAAACATAATAATCAAACATCAATGCATCAATTAATCAGATCGTAAAGGGCTTTCGCTACGTATTACAATCACAGAGTTAATTTACCGGTATTAAATCTCATCTCTCGAATCTCGACCTAACCATTTATAAATTAGTCTGCCTATTGAAACTAGACCTAAACATCAATTCTCATCTCTCGAATTTCGAATCAATATTGTCAAACTGATGCATAAAAGATCAGGCCTAATCTAGTCATAGAGCATTAAATCAATCAATAGGAAATTAATCAAGCATTGACAATCAACAACAACAAATTACCCCTTCATATTATTTATGGATCCCCATAAACCCTAGAAAAGAAAACTACTCAGACATAATTAAATATAAACTAAACGAAGCAATTAAACAAGTCATGATGGAAGAAATAAAATAAATAGCTGAGATTAAAGGAGAAGAAATCGTTACCAAAGTTGAAGGAAACAAGAGATGGAATTAAACAAAGAGTTGCAGAGAGAGAAAATAATACTAGAGTTTAAGAGGAGAGAGAGAGAGAGAGAGAGAGAGAGAAGTTAGAGAGAGAAAAAGAGAGAGAGTAAGGGAAGGGAGAAAAAAGAATACTAAACTCGCTTAACAAAAGCGTATATAAAACTAAGCTCGAAAATCCTAAATTAAAATAACTTAAACGACGCTTAAACTTCTCCTCAGAAACACGCGCCGGATCGGGCGAGGCACCGCCCGATCGGGCCCGCCTTTTTTTCCTTCGTGAGCTTCTCTTCTCGCGCCCGATCGGGCGCGCCATCGGGCGGAGACCCTTCGGTCTACTTGGACTCCTTGTTTAGGCTTGTAACTCGGCCCAAACCAAATATCCTCCTTGGGGCTTTAATCATTTGGTCCAATGCCTCATCTCCTCATAAGTCGAGCCCTTAATCACCGTTTCGATGACTCTAACCGATCTTGGGCTACGAAAGATGGTCGTGCTCCTCCAATGCTCGTAGTCGCTCCATAAAATCCCGAGAAAATGCTCCAAGAGTGCAATTCCCTATAAAACTCAACCAAAACTACGAAAACACTAGAAAACACATATTAGTAATAAAAGTGGCTCTAAAGAGCCAAAAACACTACCAATTATGACTAAGGGACGGGGGTAAAATACTATAAATTAACTTCATATAGAAATATAAATTAACTTGAATAAATTATTTATGAAATATTAGGTAATAGAATTAAAAATTTAATGAAATGATGATGTATATATATATCAATAAATTGAATGAATTATCAATTATAGATTGATTTCACATCATTGTAGAGTATTTCCTGGTTTAAGGTAAACAATGTTTATTCACTACTCATATTTTCTTTATTTCATAAATAATTTATCGAGATACATAAAACTACTTACCAAGGAAGGAGACTAAATAGACATTTAACATTTGGCTCCATTATTATTGCATGAGCACACTTTCTATTCCTTTCTTTTGTAAAGCTTAAGTACTCATATGTATGGTCCTCATTTAAACTGTTTTTTTTTTTTTTCTTCTTCTTCTTACGTAGCTAACTCAGGAAAAAGAGAGGGAGTATGTGCCATGCATCAACAAAATAATATATTCAAAAATCATCTCTGTACGACGTTATCGAGTTTTTCATCAATGTTGGAAAAAGAATCGTCTAAATTGATGATGATAAGGAGATCCAATAGTTGTCACGATTTTATTTTATTTTTTGACAAAGATCACTAAAAACAAACAAAAAACACATAAGACTAACAAAGGAAATGTCGTTGTTGAGCACACACGGCCAGCCAGTGCGAGGGAGTAACCCATCCTCTAGGGACCTTACATATCCTGTAAGCAGAAAGTTGAGGGAGAATTTAATTAATATTCTGAATTAGACCAGCACGGAAAATATCAGCCTAACCAGTGTGTCAGAACAAAGGAACCATGGCAGCACAATACGTATAGATGAGAAGGCAAAGGTAACCCTTACGAGTAGCTGCCCTAAGAGCGGCCCACAAGCAAGCTTGTAGCTCCGCTTGAAGAGCAGACATAGTTCTACTGGCCCTAGCACTCAAGACACAATGACATAGAAGCTCTCCGAGGGGAAGATCAACACCTGTAGGAGGAGGAGAGGTGATTTTGAAAAACTCCAGCCTGAGTATAACCCAGTCCGCAACGAGGTGGAATTGTGGTCACGATTGAATGTTCACCGTAAACAAATAAGTAAAACATAAAGATGAGGTGAATTAGGATTTGAAGCTACATACTTTAATATTTTTAAAGTCGTGACTCAATTTCAAGTCGTTGAAATGGATGAGTATATATCACAAGTTATAAGTTATATAAAACAAATAAAATGATTCAAGGTAATACATGAAAAAAAGGCTATATCTTTGAGGCTACGTGTAACAATCAAAGCAACAAATCAGATGAAGGAACCACGCGCAGTCATTTTAAGGGTTTTCTAGCAAGTTAAAGTCGTACTCCCTCTGTCTCAGTTTACTTGCAATATTTTGACTAGACACGCTTGTCGATGCATATGTTTGACCGTTGATATCTTTTACTATACATTTATCAAAGCTATAAAAAGCTTATATTAAGAAACTATACATTAAAATAGAGTCAACAATATCTTACATGACTACATTGACTTTTATATAATAGATAAAAAAGATGGTCAAATTGAGATTTGTAAATAGTGCAAAAAGTCAAAACGTCGCGAGTAATTTGGGACGGAGGGAGTATGACCTAATCAAACTTAATCCTAGAATCCACTAACAAGATAGTCAGGAAAGTAAGGTTGAATCCACTAAGAAACAATGTTCTATTCCTAATTAAACAATATAATCTAAATTATTCTTTAACTTCATTACCCAAGAAGATCATAATATTTTGGGATAATCAAAATGTCATTTTTTTTATTTCTCAAAAAAAAAATATCATTTTTATTAACAGACAAAGGTCATATTATTCTTGACCATATGTTGAATCCGATATAAATTCCGCAATATTAAGGCCTGTTCTAAACTAAGCTGAATTGAATATTTTATGAGAGAAGGAAATTAAGAACTGACCTGAAGTGAAATGAAAATAATCTGAAGAGAACAGGCCCTTATAACCATCTATCATCCATACTCCCCAAGGTCTAACTTAGTTACACTTATACCTTATCTTCCCTTACGGTATGGGTAGGTGAGACCCAATGGCAACTAGGGTTTGGTGATGTGTGAAATGGCGAATGAAGAGAGGTGAGACTCGTGAGAGGGTGGGTTGTTGGCCTTGTGGCTATGGACTACGGTGGTACGTGCGAATGTGCGATGGAAGATAAAATAATTGGAGCAGCTGTGAGTCTTTGATGTTGGTTGCAAGGATTTTCGCCAAGGTACTTTCGCTGGGATATTATTCTTCGAAGGGTGTTTTTTTTAAGAAAAAAAAACACTTAATTCACCAGTTTTCTTGGTAACATAAAGAGAAATACAACGCTAACTGTATACATATTTTAAGATGTATAGGGGAAAAGGAATAAGTAAAATTTCCAGCTCCAACCATTAGTCCATATTGAAAAGCGTTCAAGGACAACTACTAACATTTCTTAATCCCACAAGACTTCTCCTTGGACATCTAATGTATACGAAAATGCCACTGTGAAATTGGTCGAATTACAGATGTGACACAATTTCCTTTATTTTATACTCATCATAAATAAAATAAGAGGAAAAAAAAAATAAGTAAAATTGCACACATAATGCCACAACGGTTGTACAATAGAAATTGCTACATTTACATACAACTGCAGCTATATCGCCTACATATACTAAATTAGTTGCTTATATTTTACTGGAATTAATGGCAATTTCAATAAAGGCAGAAACAATGTTTTATTAATTGAATCACAACAGATACTAGTACAAAATTTCATTCCAATGAACTGCTGAAAAGTTAACTAGCATCAAATCATATAATGCCAGAATCCCTGCTTACTGGTTGGTTAATTCTGCAGTGTAAGTTACATACAACATCAACAGAATAAAACCAAAATCTGCTCATGAGCCCAATCCTCATTGCCACGGAAGCAGCACTATGAACTACTTCACCAATCTTCGGGCATTCCTAACTGTGAAATGAACACTTAATCAAATATTTGACCCAAAACACACATTTTAAGTGTAATACTTTAAGTGTTTACAGCAATACAAACACCTTGCAGCATTCCTTAGAAAATCAATGAAGTATATACACATAACAGGCAGAAGAGATGACGCGGTCAAATCACTTTAACAACTGCAAACAGTTTTAGAAGTCTAGCAGAACTAGAATTAAAAGCACCGATAGTGTTTGCACTAGTAAACACATCGTACAACTCTCATCTTTTTCTTGGAATCTTGGATGACAGCCATGAATGCCCAAAAAAAAAAAAAAAAAAAAAAAAAAAAAAAAAAAAAACACTTGGAAAACAAGATGTAAACAGAGGATAGGAGTGAAAACTAGATACAGTCCAAGCAACATCATATTTTTTTTTTTTGGGGTGTAAAGGAGAGAAGTGGATGCATCATTCTAGTACTACTCAGAACTCTAAAGATTTACCAGACATATAAATGACAGCCTTTACATAGCTTCCTACTTAGAGCGGGCAACCTGGGCACCCATCACTAATGAGACTTGGATTAAAAGTCATTAAACTAAGCAGAGCAAAACCCTTGCCCCTACATTCATTAACTCTTCAGTCTACCAATCACCCATCACAAGTGGGGGATAGCTCAAGTGGATAGAGCTTCCTTCCCCGAATTCTGGAGATCCTGGGATCGTTTCTCACCCCCGCCCTCGTGGCTCTCTAACCACCAAAAAAAAAAAAAAAACTAACTCTTCAGTCTACCAATCACCTTCCATCAATCTGTATTTTCTTTATTTCTCTTCCATTCCCCCTGAACTATATTATTAATCCAAGCATACCATCAAGAAATCAGATTAAAAAACATTCCAAAATATAGGGTTCTTGCAACTAAAATGATATCTGGGCAGAACAAATCTAAGGAAAGACTAATTACAAAATGAACTCAGAAAATGCACTTGATAAATTATCCATGATCAAACACAATAAACAATTTTTCCCTCAAACACAATACAATATTATTTCCCTCAAAAGGTTATCCATCTAGGTTCTTGAATCAACCTTCCATAAAACTGTGGTTGCAAAATATTGGTAAAGCTAATTGAACATGAAAAGTTTACCAGCAGAGAGAATCCAAACAATAAAAGCAGCAGCATGGCACACAAAATGATGAGCACAAATTAGGTTGCCAAAAGCTGAGATAATAATAAAGACATGACTCAACTAGGACAGAGAAGTCATTGAAATGAATAAGGGCAGCATGAGTAACAGCAAATAAAGTCAAATAAGTAAATAACAATACAAAAGGCTTAATGGAATTGTGGAAATTCATAGCTGCCAGATATTAATGAAAGTGAAAATGGCACATCCACACCCATATACATTACTAGCCAAATAGCAAATAAATTAGGATAAGCAAAGTAGAAACCTTCCTGTTTCACACTGCTTTGTTATGTTACTCTAATGAATAATCAATCAGAAAGGGTCATATTGGTTGGGGCTAACAGTTCGAGACATGATGATTACGAGAATAAGAGTTTAGAGAAATCAAGAGCCACATCACAGTTAAATAAACCCTAACCATTCCTATGTTGTTCCTCTTTTCCCTGAAACAATTCCTTAAGAGCTGGATAAATATTCGAAAAAACGCTCAACTGTGAGAAGAAATACACCATGGTTCTCCCAAATTTATGTTGCTAAACTGATAAAGAAAGGAAAGTCCTGCAGAAGAAAATACTTAATTGCTCTAATTTGGGTAAAACAGCTTACTGTCAGCACGTGACAGATGGCTGTCCTAGCAATGAGCAAGCCAGCAAAAACAACCAGAATAAAGGGCAGCACTCCACAT
The DNA here is from genome assembly GCF_948465745.1 of Chenopodium album. Classification (NCBI taxonomy): domain Eukaryota; kingdom Viridiplantae; phylum Streptophyta; class Magnoliopsida; order Caryophyllales; family Amaranthaceae; genus Chenopodium; species Chenopodium album. Next base: position 45,398,872 of record NC_137848.1, read on the forward strand.
GACCTCGGTCAGATACACTTTGCCTTATAGATTTATGGGGGATATGTGGACAGCAGGACAGGGTGGGCGTACAGCTATGCCTTGTGTATCTTTTTTGGGTAAGTATGAACGCAAAAACAAAAGGTTGTTTTTTCAACTGTAAGAAAATGACTGAAAGTAAAAATTAATACGTTATTTATGTATGACTTGCAAATTCTAGAAAACCCTCTATAACCTCATGTGCTGAATCAGCTAAGTAAGTCTTAAAAGATAAAGATTTAAGGCTAAGCTTTAAAGGAACACAATCTGCTAGTAAAGGAGACTTTTAGTGTTCAGCAATTAGTGAAGAAATCAGTGAATAAACTTGAATGTACTAGAGTTATTAGGAGTAGTTGAAATGCCAAAAGTTGTGACTCTTCATTGCATCACAATAACGTAGAAGGCATCCCTCACCCCTATATAAAGTACTCTTGTACATATCAAAATAATATAAGCAATCTTCCTAATTTCTTTTCTACATACACTTTTCCAGCTTACTCTAACAATTGGTATCAAGAGCCTTATGATCTTAAGGGCCTGAAAAGAAGAAAAAAAAAAAGAAAAAAAAAAGAAAAAAAAAAGAAAAAAAACAGAAGATAGGAAGAAGGAGAAACTGAGCAGTTGGAGGTATGGCTTCAACGTCAACCTCTTCCACAACTTCTATGCCGGCACCTCCTACTTTCACAGGAGAGAATTATGATTATTGGTGCATAAAAGTGAAGCTTTTTCTAAAAGCAAGTACTTTGTGGGAGATAGTGGAAAGTGGTTTTGTACAAAAACAAGGAGTGTAGTACACAAAAGCACAATTACAGAAGATAAGTGATGATGAGATGAAGGATGCTAGAGCCTTATCTCATATCATCAATTGTGTTTCAGACACAAACTTCCCCAAGATCATGAGAGCCTCATCAGCAAAAGAAGCTTGGAGTCTTCTTAAGGAGGAGTTTCATGGCGAAGAAAAAATCAGAAATATTCGACTCAATACTTTGAGGACTCAATACGATTCAATATGATAATATGAAGATGAAGGAGAATGAGAATGAGGATATAAAAGGTTACACTTCTAGATTCATGGAGGTTGTAAACCAAATGAAGATCTATGGAGAAGAGATTTAAGATGCAAAAATAGTGCAAAAGATCTTAGGATCTTTAGACAGAATGTTCAACACAATGTCCACAATAATTCTTGAATCTAAGGACGTCACAAAACTCACTGTGACAGAGCTATGGGTTCATTGCTTGACCATGAGCATAAATTTGCAAAGGATGACTTAGGTATATCCCCACCCTCGGAGATAGCTATTGCTTTTCTGTTAAAGTCTCATAAAAAATGTCCGTTCAACAAAGGTAATAACAGGAAGAATCAGGGTGCCCCACGGTCAGACAAAAAAGACAAGGAGCAGCCACAATCAAAAGGGAAATTTCCTTCATGTGGTATATGCAATAAGAAAAATCACCTTGAAAAAGATTGCTATCATAAGGGGAAACCAAAGTGCAGCCATTGCAAAACACTAGGCCATTTGGAGAAAGATTGTTGGCACAAATAGAAGCAACAATCGTCAAACACAAATGCTCCTGCTTCCAATGAATCAGAAGACTATTTGTTTTATGTAGCAACAAGGAAAGATGGCTGATTGACAAAGGATGCACATCCCACGTGACAAACAATTCAAGCTTATTTTGCAAGCTTGACTCTTCCATCAAAGTACCAGTTCGTATGGGGAATGGTGTTGTTGTACAGTCCATCGGAAAAGGCAGAATTGGTGTTCAAACCAAGAAAGGTATGAAGTACATCAATGATGTCCTCCTTGTTCTGGATTTGAATGAGTTTACTTACCGTTGCTGAGATGGTCAACAATGGTTATTCACTTGTCTTTGAGAATAACCATTGCACTATCATTGACTCGAATAAGAAAGAGATTGAAAACAAAAGCTTTCTCTTGAAGTGGGATTATTCAATAGAGAATGTGAATGCAGCAAACTCAAGCAACACATGGCTATGACATAAGAGGTATGGACACTTTAATATGCGTGCTCTCAATGAACTTCACAAGAAAAATCTAGTGAGAAATTTTCCTGCAATTTGTGTATCTAATGATCTTTGTGAGTCTTGTCACAACATAGGCTGCCTTTCCGAAGGATAATGTGTGGAAAGCATGAGAAAAATTGCAGAGGACCTCATCGAACTTTATCTCTTGGTGAAAACAAGTATTTCATCCTTTTTATCAATGATTTCACCCGCATGACGTGGGTGTATTTCATGAGAGAAAAATATGAAGTTTCCAGTGTTTTCAAAAAATTCAAAAAATTACAAAAAATCATATCAGATCGAGGCAAGGAATATACTTCCTCTTAATTTGATATTTTCTGTGAAGACGAGGGTGCCAAAAAAATACTGGGCAGAAGTTGTTTGCACATTTGTTTATTTGTTGAACAGACTGCTCACAAAAACGGTTCTAAGGCAAAACTCTAATTGAAGCATGTAGTGGAAGAAAGCCAACAGCAAAACACTTGAGAGTATTTGGATCAATTTGCTATGCTCATATTCCATCTCAAAAGAGAAGCAAACTAGATGCAAAAGCTGAAAGAGGAATCTTCCTTGGCTATAATTCACAAGCCAAAGGATATCGACTCTTCAATCTTAGTAATGAAAAGATCATGATCAGTCGAGATGTTGAATTCAATGAAGATGCAAGTTGGAATTGGGAAGAAGAGAAGCTTGACAAGAAATTTTTTTAAGTTGGCACGGAAGTACATGATGAACCTAGAGATGAGAATGCCGAAGAAGCTCCTTCCACACCTATCCAAGCTGGAAATGGAACGGGTGAACTAGTGATGATAATGCCACGGGTCCCAAGAGGTAAAAAGTCTCTCACATTTGTACGAGGAATGTCCAATCTTTTACCTAGATCCGGAGGAATGTGAAAGATGTTACCTTGGTCTTGAAGAGCCCCAAACATATGAGCAGGCTTTTGAAGACAAAAGGTGGCAACAAGCAATGGAAAATGAAATCAATATAATCAAGAAAAATCAGACTTGGGAGTTGGTTGATAGACCAAGTGATTGGCGTCAAGTGGGTCTACAAAATCAAATCCTGATGGAACCATAAGCAAGTTCAAGGCTAGATTGGTCGTCAAAGGATACTCCCAACAAGCAGGAATTGATTATGGCGATACATAGGTTTGACATAGTTAAAACTCTAATTGCTTTAGCCGCTCAAGAGAAATGGAATATTTATCAACTTGATGTCATGCCTTTGTCAACGAGGAGGAAAAATTGAGCAACCTCCCAGATTTGCTATAAAAGGGCAAGAAGAAAAAGTGTGCAAGCTGAAAAAGGCTCTTTATAGGCTACAAACAAGCGCCATGAGCATGGTACAGCAAGATTGACTCATATCTACTTGCACAAGGTTTCAACAAAAGTAAAAATGAGCACACTCTCTATGTAAAGGAGAAAATGATTTGCTCATTGTTTCACTCTTTGTTGATGATCTTCTTGTCACGGGAAACAATTCAACGAAGATCCTCTCAAGCTAAAGATGGAATCTTCATCTCTCAAAGGAAATATGCAAATGATGTTCTTAAGAAGTTTCATATGCAAAACTGCAAGTCAGTCAGTACACCTCTTGTAGTGAATGAGAAGCTATACGGAGATGATGGTCAAAGGAAAGCTGACACTAGGGAGTACAGGAGCTTAGTTGGAAGCCTACTTGATGTTCGCAACAAGTTTGCTTTCAAGGTTCAGGAGTGAACCAAGTGATGTTCATATGGGTGCTGCTAAAGATTTTGGTGTTATGTTTAACACAAGTGCAAACTCCAAATTGTTTGCATATTCAGACTGAGGTGGTTCAAATGATGACATGAAAAGTATTTTGGGATATGCTCGAGTTAAGCATAAGAGAAGGACTTCACTTTTTGATTTTTTCAACTTTAAGGACCTCCCACTTTTTTTTTCACCTTTGAGGACTTGTGGTTAATTTTCCGACAACTTAACTCACCGGAGCAAATTATTTTATAAAAAAAAAAAAATTTAAGTCCTAACTAAATTCTTTAATTATATATATATATATATATATATATATATATATATATATATATATATATATATATATATATATATATATATATATATATATATATATATAACTTAGGTCCTTACCAAATTCTTTATATCAATTCTTTATACATTACGAAGTGCATATCATAATTAATTCATTATCATGCATAAATGATAGTTCCTTAATCAAAATTATTTCTTTCTCATTCTTAGACAGTTGCTCCACCGTAACCACGTCGGTGGACTTGCTGGCCGACGTTCTAAGCTAGTCGGTTCGCACCGAGTGATATATATATATATATATATATATATATATATATATATATATATATATATATATATATATATATATATATATATATATATTTCATCATCACGAAACACCCACCTTCCTCAATTTGTTGGGCGTATGAATGAAAGAAACCAACTTGTTTCCTCTAATTTTCTCTAGCTCCCCTTGTTTGTACGACGGAAAAGCCACAACCACCAGTATCCTAGTATCCTCGTGAGTGTTGACAGATTTAAAAAATTATAGTGTGTTCGATTATAATGTCGAGGTGCTGCAAGTTTTATTTACTAATTTTGTTTCTTATTATTTGCAATAAAAGGGTTATTATTTGTGAAATATATATATAAAAAATCCATTTGTTATAAATAATAAGAAACCCAAGTAGTATTTTTTTTCTTTTTTTTATTTTATTTTTGGACAAAGAGACTTGATGAAAGTTTGGTAATTTGTGGCATCTGCTTCGATAATTATCCGAGTTAGTGTTGGATTTTGGTTTTCAATAGAAAATGTTGCAATGGTGGAAGAGAAATTGTTCACATTTAAATTTTAAACTGAAGTCCTTAAAGTGAAGAACAAAAAAGGTTAGAGGTCCTTAAAGATGAAAAATATGAAATGTTAGGTCCTAGAGTTTTGTTTACTCACTTATTAGTGATGTCAGAACTTAATGCTTAACTCACCTTGAGTTAACTTAACTCCATTTTGGCCGGAAATCAAAACTTAGGTTCTCAAAGGTGAAAAAAAAAAGTGAGAGGTCCTTAAATGTGAAAAAATCAAAAAGTAAAATCCTTCCATTATACTTAACTCTGCTTTTTCACTTGGATCTAGAGTGTTTTCATGGATTTCGAAGAAGGAAGAAGTAGTAGCTCAATCCAGAGCTGAAGCCGAGGCATCAGCAACTGTTAGCTTGTGGCTCAAGAAATACTTGCTGACTTAGAGACACAAACAGGAAGAAGCTACTGAAGTTCTAGTAGACAACAAATCAGCAATTGGTATTTTAAAAAATCCAGTTTGTTTCAGCAAGACAAAGCACATGAAGATTAAGTATTATGCACTTCGAGAAGCTGAGCAAGAGAAAGAAGTGAAGCTGATTCATTGTCCTACTGAGTTTCAGCTCGCTGACATTTTGACTAAGGCTTTACCAAAAAGCAGATTTGAGTTCCTCATACTCAAGCTTGGTATGATGGCCAAAAGTCTCAAGGAAGAGTGTTGGTAAATGAGACTTTTAGTGTTCAGAAATCAGTGAATAAACTTGAATGTACTAGAATTATTAGGAGTAGTTGAAATGCCAAAAGTTGTGACTCGTCATTGCATCACAATAACATAGAAGGCATCCCTCACCCCTATGCCGCTATATAAAGTACTCTTGTACATATCAAAATAATATAAACAATCTTCCTACTTTCTTTTCTACATACACTTTTCCAGCTTACTCTAACACAATCTACTACCTAGAGTTCTAGACAAAAACCTAAACATTTCAAAGATAATTGAAAAAAAAAAAGATAATTTTGACATAATTACCCGTTTTAAAAAGTGTCATTCAAAATTCAAATAACTACCTTTCGTAATTTTAAGAAATCCATCTAATATCTCGTCACATGAACCCCAAAGATGTATATTAGTACCAACAAAGCCCCTATTGGTAGTTTTTGTACTAATAAGTGTCTTGTTGGGATAAAGTTGAGTAACAAAAAAACCTAAATTTTATTTAGTACCAACAAAGAAGTGTATAGGTACTTAATTAGTTTAGTACTAACTAAGCACTACTTTACTGCCAAAGAGGATAGAATGAGGTCTATGTGGAGAAAAATTGGTACCTGGGTATTGAATTATAAACTTTGGACTTAAATATATAATAACAAAAGGAAGTTGTATGAATAACACTGTTTAAAATTGGTAGTTACTGACAAAATAAACAAGAAAAGATTTAACAGATAAAAGAAAACATACAGAGCCACCTAGCAATAGTACAAACAAGTTTAGCAGAAAAAGTAACCAAACTAAACACAAGGAAACTGAAGAATATCTTCCAGCTTATTAAATATTGCTATTTGCTACTCTTCAAAGAAACAGTACATTAGGCTTGTGCTTTAAAAAAAGTAAGGAGAAAAGGAACTGTAAAAACTGAAGGTGTGTACAGCTCAAACGTGTATTTATTATCTAAAGGAAAAAGCCTCTGATATAATTACGAAGGCCATAAATAGAAATTAGGAGTTACAATTGGAATGATGTAGATATAATTGTGAAGTTCTGGTTGACGCCCATCATGTTACATGTAAAAATACAATTAACTAAATTGACTATTTCCTACAATTTTTACCATGGATTAAGTCCCAATACTCATTAACACTCTTCCTCCGAAGGCAAACACACAATCCAACAAGACCCAGTTGTCATCAGTCATCATCATTGTAGTGAACCACAAGTAATCCAATCAAAAGGGGAAGAAAAATAGTGGTCAAGCAATATAAATAGACAGCAAAATTTTGACTGATCAGAATGAATTCCTTTTCTTTTTCCTTTTCAACACAAATTAAAGCTCATTGAAACCTAATGAATAACATATAGAAGCACCGAATATATGGCATTCTGGGCGTACCTATTGTTTTTATCAAGCAGCTGCATTCTGCTCTACTACAAATAATATGTAGGTAGCTAACAACCCAAATTATGCTTCATGGAAAAGATAAACAGCTTCAGGCATGATTTTCCTGTACATGCCTTTTGTGATCCCTATCAGGATACCCAAGGCGGCCAATCCTGTTTTTCTCTTCAGAAAAATCCCCTTGCCATCTTTTTCCATCACTTGTTTTGTCCGGTGGGCTTTCAGCCTTTCTCTTCCGATCATTTGACTTGGGTGATTGATAATCCCAGCTAGAATCATCTAATGCAGACACCTCACCTTCTTCTACATTCTCAACATCAAGTCCATGTGATTGCTGACTCTTCGAGCCCGTATGGTGCCTATCTCCAGAAGGCTCAAGGTGCTTGCTATTATGGGAGTTATCATTATCAAGCCGAGTGGAGGGCTGAGCCCAGTTTTGCTTTTTTTCCTGCTTTATTTTCTCACTCTCTGCAGCAGCTAACTCAACCCCCTCTTCCAGCTCTTTCACAATGGGATCATACTCATCCATTGAGTCTTTCTTCTTAATCACATCCCCTCGGGACTTCCTTCTCTTTTCACATAATTCCTTCAACTTGGTTGTATCTATCTTCTCAATCATTTCTGATGGTGATTGGGTTTGACCAGCTTCTTTGAATTCTACATTATTATTATGGTATTTATCTTTTGAATCTTCCCCGTCTCTTACTTTATTTCCTCCAATACTCTTTTCTTTACTATCTTCACTGCTATTCCACTCTGGGGCAGATCTCATATTTTGACCATCACCCAAATTGTCAGGGTAAACCAACGGCTCCACAGCTCTAGGTTCTCCATGGGCTTTGTGATCTGAGTTCACATAGTCATTATTCCGACTATGGGATACTCTAGGGGGTCCAGTGTGTTTGTTTGGAAGATCAGGCAACTGCTGAGCACTAGGTGGCTTCAAGGTTCCGGTCTTAGTCGCAGCTACTGCTTGAGGAATATTATGATTTGGTACTTGCTCTTCAGTTGAAGTTCTTGACGTGGGTCGATTAGCAGCCCCTCCTGCTACACTGCCTTCAGCTTCACTTCCTTGGTTTTGTGGTGCTCTGTTCTGTTCATACAGCTCTAACATTTGATTGCTAACCTCTGCAAAAGTAGAACAATGAACATGAATACAACAATTGGAAAAACTTATTCATACATAAGAAAGTATCTGCAGCAATTAAGCTCTCCTGATATTACTTTCCTGTTCCTGAATTTAAAATCGGAGGATGAAGCAAAAGAAAATAACTTATAGGATATAAACATATTACAAGAAACAACTATTGGCTGCAATGATTCCATAGCAAGCTCTTAAATTAAAGGACCAACCCTCCAATTGACGTGGGGTGACATCAAACTCTTGCCACCAGACCTTCTCACCATCCGAAGGAAGTTTGACTTTAAGGAACTTGGCAGCAAGAAAGATGGCACCTGCTGCTATGTGATGGGGCTTAAATTGCAAGCAAAGAGATGTCCGCAGCCTACATGGCCAATTTAAGTGTCAAATAGGGTTTGGAAGAAAGATCTTCATGTCATATTACAAGATTTTCATATGCATCATACCCATCATTGACAAAATTCCATGCAACCTGGGCAAGGGCATTCTGTGCAACCTTGAATTTCTTTATAGCCTCAACAAGAGGTTTATATGGATGTTGCACATTCAGATCAAAGCCAAGAGTTGCTAGTACAACCCTCTCCCCCAATAAAATTAGCTCTTTTTGTTGTTCAAAAACCTCCTGCACGTTAAATCAAACATAAATACATCAAAACAATCATACAAATCACAGTCAAAGTATACCACTTTTGTATCTTTCTAATACTAACAAATGAAACATTTCACTAATAAGGGAAAGGAAAGGAGTATAAGACATAAGCTACATAGATTATGAACAATAATAAAGACAGTAAAGAGCAAACAACTGATTGTCCATCTCCTTCAAAAGTACTATTTCCACTTATCTCTGACCATGGCCATACTCATTATTATCTTGTTTAAAATATGTAGAATACATATACTTGTTGGTTCAATTAAGAGTAAGATTTTTACTTCAACAAGTAATCTATCCTATACATAGGGATATGACAACCATCCGGTAATAAAAGGACATAAAACAGCACTAATAGATCAGAATACGTTCGCTTATTTTTCAGCAGTGTTTGAAAAAGCGCGCCTAAGGCGCGACTACGTGCTGAGGCACAAGGCGATAGGGGATAAGCGCTTATTTTGGCCTAGGCGAGGCGTTTTTAATTAGGCGCATCAGAAGTGCACCAAAAGCGTACGAGGCACACCCGAGGCGCACATGAAGCAAATTTCTGCCAATTTTTTTACTGTTTATATAGTGCGCCTCACTTCAATGAGGTGCACCTAGGCGCTGCATATCCCTTATCGCCTCAGTGCGCCTTGAGCTTTTTTATACATTGTTTTTCAGATGAGCAATGTAATCATTACTAATAAAAAAAACTGTGGCCTATTGCAGCAATGTCCCAGGAGGTTCCTTGCCATGCTTTACCAAGGGAAAAGACAGGCTAGCTTTTTAAATATCAAAATGCATACATCTTGCTGGAATACAAAAATTGATTCTAGCAATCTTATAGGAAGACACCAGAATCTGGGTGGCTCAAGCGAAAAAATTAAATAAAACCAAGAGCTTCAGTGCAGCCTAAAAGGAACAAAGGAGCAAGCAGTGAAAAACAGTACCTTTTGCTTAATCTTCTGAACTGCAGCAGGATCCTTTTTATGAATAATTTCATAGGAAACTAGGATGACATCTTTTAATGGACGTGGGGTTTCTTCAACCTTCCCAGCAAGAAACATACAAGCCGTGGCAATAGTCTACAGCAGATGAGAATCAGTTAAAAGTGGGCACCATAAGGGATATTTTTAACCAAAAAAAGTAGGTACAAAAACATATATTTGGTTTCAAGTTATCTTTAACCACCAGAAAGAAATAAATAAAAGGTCACTAGAACCAGTGCATACCCTTCTATCATTCTTGGCATGGGACTGCCGGAGATAAAACCGGTGACAAAAAATAATTGCAGTAGCAATTGTTACCTGAGGTCTGCATTAACAAAAGAAATGTCATGTAAAAGAACTTCACACTGAAGTTTATATAAATGACATACAATTATTTGAAAACACTACATAAAAAATGACATACAAAACTGTACACTAATCAAATTTTTGCAAGAGTAAAGTAGTCAAACCTTACACTGATGCCAACATCAATATAAAAGTCTTCATTCGGATGGTAATAAATGTGAAAATTCATTCCTAGGATAAACATAAAAATAACATAACTCTGTCCAACACATAATATCAACAGAAACTGGTTCCTCCAACCCATTTCTCTCTGGCCCTATTAGTCTTCCAGGACCATATCCAAAGCCTTGCACAACACAAAGTGAAAAATAAGCAGCTTGAAAAATGAAGCAAGCATCCTCAAACCCCTTCAAAGTTCTCTCCTTCCCAAATTTTACTTAAAAAAATAATAACAGTTAGAATACACTAAGATACTATAAATCAATGGACATGTAAATTTGGTACACCTTCCATAACCAAAAGGTTGTAACAAGCTCATGGACACTGTTTCAGCTTCTGATTACAATGGATTAAATCAAATGTCTCCACTAAACTAACCTCTTGCTTACCAACTGTTGTGAAGACATAAGTCTCATCTAATCAAGACAGCCTCTATGCATCTATAGGGGTGATCTTAGAACAGCCAATTTTCAATAATACAATAATATAACTCCTTAACATGACTGGACAGGCTGTCTTAGAGGCATTGGGGTATAAATAAACTAAAAAATAAATTAAAAAAGTTCATCATTTCTAGGCAATACACCTCTAGAAACCAAGATGGATAAGTAAAACATCCTCACATACAATAATGCTTCAATAATCACAACATTCTAGGAACAGTAACATGGTACATTACTTGGACTTGTTAGCAGTGTCCCACATGAATGCATCAGTTTCCCCCAGGTTCAATATTATAATTAAAAGATCAATAGCAAGAAAAGATACTTTCAAGTGATCCTTAAAACAAAGGGGAAGTTTTATACATGCCAAAGGTAAGAAAGATCATTACTAGACTCTAAGCCCTTATATACCTCAAAATTACTCTTTATCTAGTTAAAAGCCATTTTTTAAATAAGATAGCCACTTTATAATGTAGAACTAGACTCTAAAAGCTTCAGATTCTGATGTTTGACCTGCGCTGCCCAATCTAATGCACTATAGACTAAAAATAAGAATCAGTCTTCTATTAGATAGCTAGTTGCTCCCCGGGATAGTCCATTTTAAATAAGGTGGGTAACAAACTAACAAACCTTTAACAAGTTATGTTTCTGCTTGATCTTCCTAAACTTGGACTACACTACTCTTCACCAGTTTACCAATTCCTGAATCCAAGTCCAGAATAAGAGTTCAAAACCACTGGAAAAGAAAGAAAAGTGCTTTTCACTTCCAAATCCAAGCACCAGCAAATTTCCTAATCATATGTATAAGATTCTAAAACCAAGAAAAGACCGACCAAAGTGCGTATTATATCTATTTCCCGGCTATTAAAAACATGTATCCAGCATCAGTCCATATTCATTAGCTATGTTCCATGGAAAAATAACGGAAACAAAAAATAATTATATTGCCAGATCCCACAAATACTACTTGATCACTGCAATTTTTAAAAAGAATTTTAAGAAAAAAAACAATTAATGTAATACGGTGTAGAAAATAACAAGAATTATCAATATGAAGAAAGAAAATATTTTTTTTTCTAAAGAAAAAAAGGACTTATTGGCATCTCAAAGATGGAAATTTAGTAAAACTGCTGTAATCTAGTAATTCCTCTACATACCACCTTGATTAGAAAATTCCAAACACAACATAATATTTCCATTTTACCAGGCCCCCACCCTCATCTTTTTCACTTCTCCTTCCCTATGTTGCCTACTTTCAAATCATTAATCAGCAGGGATTGTCACATGTATTTTCAGGGAAGTAGCACGTATAGCACATGAAAAAATGCTCTTACTAAACTCTACACTATGAACTACCCACAACATCCCACCTGAAACAAGTTAGCAATAGAACAAATAAAAGCACAGCCAGTTCAAGATTAGGTTGATGCAAGCATCTAGCAAAACTATACACAATTCATATGTACAAAACCTCTGTAAAGCTCCAATTTCAAACTTCCTCTGTTCTTGTATTATTACAACACATGGACTTTCATTCTTGCCTATGAATAACTTTGACCGTCATTTTAAAACAATCTATTAGTATTTAGTTAATGATTATAAAAACTTGATTATTTGATAGAAACATATTGAGACTAATCCAACAACATATAGCATAATGAAACTTCTTTTTTAAATATTCGTAATAGAAATACTATATTATAGAATGAATCAGAAAAATGAAAAATATAACAATAATAATAATAATTAGTAAAGAAGAATTTTTACGACATTTAGCTTGAAATCAATATAGCAACAGTAAATGATGTTTCTGAAAATACTAATAAAAGGCCAGCCCAGAACTTAGTAGCTTGCAACATAATTGGTGAGCTTACTATTCCCACTATAAAATAATTTTGTAATGCTCGCAAATGACACTTATAATACCTTAAAATATAAATAAAAATCAATCCCTCCACTGTCCAGGCAATAAAATAAGAGTTATTTCATCTACATATTGACAATTTGTGCTAATTCCAGAATAAACCTTCCTTGACTCCCATAATATATATAATGATCAGATGGATAGAATGAAAAAGAAAACACCATTCCAGGTCTCATCATCCCCTTATAATGAACAAAGCTATATCTCAGCATGGTTCCTCCTAGAATAAAAAGGTTCAACTCATAGTTCCAAGACCTAGATCGATAAGCAGCTTCCTAGAAATGTGAGATGGCCCTTGATACGACACCACCCATCTCCCAATGTTGGCACCCAAGAACTCTTTGAGTATCACAACAACAACAACAACAACAACAAATATTGTAATAGAATCCCCCGAACAAACAATTGAGAAAATCTAAAGCATATATCATGTAAACTTGGCAATCACAAGAATAAGATAAAGAAACAATAGTGAAGTTGATTATAAAGAATGAAAACTCACACTTTAAGTCTCATTCCTAAATCTTGTAGAAAGGTGCAGTAAGACTTGCGCAAGTATGTTTCCTTTTTAAGGTCAATACTGTCACGCCTTGATGGTGAATCCTCTTCAATTTCCTTCCTTGAAAAGTACCATCGCCCACCATCCTCTTCAGCTGCTGATCTCAGTGACCCCACTTCCGGACCTCCAATTTGCGAGGATTCTCCGGAAGCCATATCAATCTTCCTCTCTAACACAAATTGTACAAAACAAATCCCAAATATTAGGGTTTCCAAACCCTAACCAAATTCCTATTTTTCATTCAATTATCTCACAATTTTAGATATATTGATAACAAATACAAACAAATTACCTCGGAATTCAAGCTGCTTCAATGGGGGATACCGGATACAAGAACTAGATTCAACGGAGAACGCCAACTGCGCTTCAATGGAGAAGGAGAACGTTGAGTGCGCTTCAATACAGCAATTCAATGGGTTGGACGCCTTGGATCCCTATTACCCATGACCCGCCACACTTATTAATGCTTAGATCCGTCTAATAAAGATATGGGTTCAGTCTTTATACCATATTACCATCGTCATCGTCCAATTAAGGGTTTAGAGTAAACATGTTTTGAAAAATACGACTATTACTTTATTTCTATACTTCCTTTTCTCAAATACTATCTTCACATACCAAAGCTTCTATAATTTTTTTTAATTTTGAAAACACCTAAAATTATATTAATTAAACTGAGTTATCATCTCTTAAATGTTCTTTTGCCGTGGCCATTATGGCAAATTAATGTTGTCATGTGAAGTGTGAACTATGCAATTGTATAGGTAATGTTACCTTAGCTTTGCTGTTTTAATATCAGTTGACGGTCACCTATATTTTATTAAAATGCAGTAGCAGACTAGCAAACGTAGAATTGTATGAGTTAGTTAATTGTTTATTAGTAAATAACTTTGGAAGCAACAACTTTAATACTTTTCTTAAAATAAAAATAAAAAAATAAAAAATAAAAAAAAAACCATCTAGAAGAAATTTCCAAAACGTGAGGAGGGATTACATCACTCCACACCCATTGGCCAAACTTCCATAGTTGAAAGTAAGTCAATTTGTGTGCTACATTATTATCCCCTCGCTTTACAAAGACCATGAATCACTAGTAAAATTAGAAGAAAAAAAAAATCTAGAATATCCTTTATAATCAGATGAAAGGAACTGAAGCCATACAAACACTTCCTCATTGCCTCAATCACCACCAAATTATCACTCTCGATCCCAATGCTACTCATACCTTTGTGTCTCGCAATCTTCATGCCCCAAAATACCACTTTTCACTTCTGCAATAGTCTCTTATTTTTCACTCCACTACATTGTAGCTCCCCAAAGCACAACCCCCCCACTATTCCTGCAGACTGCACCCAGCCCCGTCCCCACCTCTCCCAAAATGCCAGCATGAACAATAATTTTAACCACACCAGATGCCGGGGGAGATCCGCCCATAAAGACACTCTTTCCACCCCTCTATTCCCCATGTTATTCAATTTTCCCACCTCATGCCCCTTCGTATTAATCTTCAAAGTATAGGCAACAATTTGCTCAACAATCGGATTTTCACCCTCAATCATCCATTTGTTCCTTGCGCCCCACATAGCCCAACACATGGTAATTAAACTCACCATATCCTCTCTAAAATTATCAAAACAGTGCTCCCACCAGTCACCCATATTACAAAGAAAGTGAGACAAAACCATAGAATAATTACACTTACTTCAAATTACTCGGGCTAAATTGCAATTAGACGCATGCATGACAGATTCTTTTTCTCTCTAGCAAACACCATAAGCTAGTAGCCAGGACACAAACTAGCTACAAAAAAATTAGCTTTAAAATCTTATGTGGCCTAAAAAGCTAATTTTCTAATTAGCTTACCATTGGAGTTGCTCTAATACTCCATCTGTTCCTTTTATTAGATACATTTTGACTTTACACCCTAGTGTCCCAACCACTCCAACGAACACCCACCCAAACCGTAACTCTAACTCTCGAACCCCACTTAAATTATTTGGCGAACTCCCACCCAAACCTCAACCCTTATTTTCAAACCACACTTATGCGGTGAACTCCCACCTAGCCCCAACCTAGCCAATCGATCGAACCCACACAACTCCCACCAACCTTAGTCGACACAAACCTATGACCACCCAGCCCTCCACACCAAACCCGACACCCCAATCTTTTTAAAAAATTATTTATTATAATTAAAATTAAAAATAATTTTTTGTATTTGAAATTAATATTAAGCTATATTTTGTTTTTAATTAAATCAATTCTTACTTAATTGAGAGTTAATAAAAGTATAAGTCAATTGATGACTTGTTTGACCGATCACAAGTCAAATCTAGTACTTAAATTATTTATGTAATATAGACATCAATGTTAGACTTATTATTTAATTTATTAAAGTTGACTTAATATTGAAATATCACCTAAAGTTCGATTTATTGTAGTTATTTTTTTCATTGTTTTATTATATTAGACTTTCTTTTTACTAATCATCTGTATACTAGAATGACAAAAAAGGCAAAAAAAAAAAAAAAAAAAAAAAAAAAAGAATGGTGCATTATTACACCATGAATCAACCCGAATTTTTTTAGTGTGTCACTAAGTATATAGTTATTGAAATATATATTTATGGATTATTGATTGGTTATTATTTATTGATAGTTACTAGTTATTTATTTAACTAAATATAAAAATATAATATTTAATTATATTTTTTCTAACGGATAAATCACAAAAGAAGATCAAAAGAGAAGTGTGAATGAAAATGTCCAAATGGTGCAATTAAAGAAAGGGAGAAAGTATTTAACAAATTATATAAAATTATTTACGAATAACAAATTACCTAACTATTTAACAATTATATAAATAAATAATTTTTTAATTATTATTTTGCCTTGGGTCTCCAAAATGTCAAAAACGGCTCTGTATATAAATATATACAATACCCCAAATACCCACTAACTTCATTCTAAATCACATCGAAAGCTCGAATTCTTTACCAATTGACTAATTAAGTAACCAATCCTACTA
This sequence comes from Chenopodium album, assembly GCF_948465745.1. Lineage (NCBI taxonomy): Eukaryota > Viridiplantae > Streptophyta > Magnoliopsida > Caryophyllales > Amaranthaceae > Chenopodium > Chenopodium album. The sequence continues at coordinate 45,415,082 of NC_137848.1, forward strand.
AGATGCAGTGTCACTCGATAAAAAGAATTTAAATTTAACAATTTTTTGCATGATTAAAAATAAATATCGAATTGGGTACGAAGAGGATTAAAAAAAACTATTCGGAATTCAAATCAAAGAAAAAGCGCAAAATCAAACACAATCTCAAATTCAACTTAATCCCAAGAAAATCACATACAAAAATCAAAAAAGTTGAAAGGAAATCAAGCTCATTATTGAAAATTTTAAAAAATATAAAAAAACCGAGAGGGGGGAGAAAAATACGTAAAGATCAGTAGCGTAAACAGTGAAGAAGGAGAAAAGGGAGAAAAGTGACGACGAAATTGACGGCGGAAAAAGGACAAAGAGGCCGGAAAAGTGGGAGGAGCGGGAGGATGGTGGACGAAGAACTAAAACTAGGGTTTGGGAAGAGAAGACATGGGCAACAACAAGGTGAAGAAAACAAAAAAAGAAAGAAAGTTTTATTTGCAGGGGACTTTTGTTAGCAAAGGAAGGATGGGGTTTTAGGATCGAATACTCACCTTCATCAATCTATCCACCTTTTTTTTTGGGTTTTTTTTTAATACGTACAAGTGTTAATATTTGACTAGCACGTATAAAGAAAGAGTTATGTTGGGCGTTATTATGTCGAAAATTATCAATGCCTTAGAGGAGAATTTGGAACACAAGAGTGCCTCGAAAAAGTGAGAACGTTGATGTGGTGTGTAGCAAATGACAAGCTACCTACTATGATGAGTACATTGGCTCACCGTGGTTGCATACTGACTTCATTTGCCCTTGTTGCGATGAGACAATAAAGAGTGTTATCCACATGACGGTGTTAAGTAGAGAGTGTGAGAAAATCTAGAAGATCTTCCTTATAGGAATGGATGTTGGTGAATGAGATTGTAACTCTTTTAGGAAAAATTACTTTAAATAATCCAACCTTTGCTCCGTTCTCCCAAAATAAATCAACCTTTGGATTATTCCACAATAATCCAACCTTTTACCCCCTTCTTCTCATATCAAACCTTGCAGGTCACCTATCCGGTACCACCGGTTATATGTGCTACATGGCACTTCATGATTGGTTTTTTGTTTTTTTTTTTAATTTTACTTTTTGGTTTTTAATTTGAGTTGAAAAAAAAATTAACAAAAAAAACCCACCCCCTGGTTTCTTTCCCCTACCTGTTTTCTTCTTTCTCTCTCTTCCCCCATCACCACCAACACCATAGTCACCAACTCACCACCATCCTTCTTTCTCTTTCCTTTTCTCAAATACTATCTTCACATACCAACAACAAGGTGAATAAATTTCATTAAACCCCCTCTCCCATTTTCATAATTTTTGACCTTATTAAAACTAACAATGTTATTTCATGTAGTGATAAAAAAGAAATTGAAATTGAAATTGAAATTGGCAAACGACCTATAAGACAAGTTCACAATTTACCACCTTGTCTCAAATCACCATTCATGGTAAAATACAAAGATTTATTCAAGGATGTGAATGCAATGAATGCAACAATTTCTGACTATGCATTCAATGATGGTCCTAAGGAGTAAGTTGCTCATTATTATATTATTTGTTCATAAAATAATACTTGTTCATATATCTATTTTTATTGTTCATTTTTTAAAAAGGGATTGTTTTGTTTGTTTATTGCGTGTGAAGTGAGGTGATATACTTTGATGGAGAAACTAGTATTATCAGATCTCAAATTAAGACACCAGGCACAGATGAAGAAATCAACAATTCCATCATTTATGCTTGGGCTACAATTTTAAATTACAAGTGTCGAAAATATAGCAATTACTTTAGCACAATTCCTTATGTAAGTAAATCTGTTTTTACACTTAAATATATATTTGATGTTCTTTAATATTTTATTAAAAGTTCATATATTAGAACTAGAAGTTCATTAATATTTTATTAAAAGTTCATATATTAGAACTTATTTATTTATGTTTTTTTATTTATGCGCAGGTGATAGTGTGCACAGACCAAATTGTTAAGAAAGAGGGTGACATGAAAACAAGAATTTCAAAATTCATTTCCAGACTTCAAGCTGAAATGAAAAACAGCAGTATCAAAAAAAAAAAAGTCAAACAATTCTTTTTCTCGGTATCAGCATATAACCACTTCTACTTGGTTTGCTTCAACATGTACAATGCCACTGTTGATTTGATTGATAACAGAAAGCTTCCCATGAATATGAAAGCAAAAGATAAATATGGTATCAGTCCCATAAAAATGGTAAATACTAAATACTCATCTTTATTCATTTGAACTTTCTGTGTTGTTCACTAATTTATTTCTAATGTTCATTTCATTATAACTAACTATTGAATGTGAATTTTCAAAATTAGCTTGAAGCTTTTATAGGGTTTTTGAAAACCAAACATTACGATGAAAAAGAACTGGATGTAATAAAAGCTTTCAAGCCTAACTTGATAAAAATGAATCGGAGGAGCAATTGGGACCATAAGAATTGTGGTGTTTATTTGTTGAAGCATATGGAAACATACACATCAGAACCTTCAGTAGAATGGGTGTGTGATCTGAAAGCTGATAATGTAAGGTTTCAACCTTTTAAAATTCAATTTATAACTATGTTCATTTATATAGCGTGTTTATTCATATTTTAAATATCTATGTTCATACGTTTTTCCAGATTGATCAAATCAGGAAGCTAAGAGTGAAGTATTGTGCTGAGATATTACTAAGCAATACCAATAGAGAAGCACACAGAATAAAGATGGCTGCAAGATGAAGGATGGAAGAATCAACTTAGTTTTTATAGCTAATAACTTTGCAAAGACAACTTACTTTAATAGTAGTGGATTTTTTTTAAGACTTGAAACATTGGTCTGTATGATATAATTGTAGATCACTTATATAATGCTAATTCATCATCTTTCTTTTTACTATGTTAAGTTGCATAATATATTTAAAAGAAATAAAAAAATCAGTAAATTAATTCTAAAAAATGAAAACCATTTGTAAAATGAAAATAAGTAATAATGTATTTTGTTACAACTTTTAGGCAATTGAATAAATAGTCAATTATTAAAACATCTAAACATTGATTGTCTTATCAAACATGGATAACATTTTATTATATTGTGAAACATTTGAAGATCCACCAACTTCCCACCCTTCATTTGTAGCATTGCGCCCAACATCAAAATACTAAAAAAAAAAGATACAATAAAAAACAATTACAAAAAAAATAAGTTCAAAAATAAAAAGCAAATGTTCATAAACGTAAATAAGTTGTTCAGATTTACCTAAAACCATTTGCTATTCTCATATTGAAAACTTCCTTTTTTTAGCTAGATATCCAAATTGACTTGATGAAGAAGGTTGACTCGCATTTGTTGAGGTATTAGTGTTTTTCTTTGAAGGTTGTCCTCCAATATCCTGGAAAATAAATGTTCAGATGCTATTGCATAAAATTCATATTAATAAACTTCAAGTTCACATAGATGATTACTTTTGATGATGGAGTCTAAGAAGCATTTGTTGAGGTATTAGTGTTATTTTTTTGAAAATTGTCGTCCAATACCTTGTAAAATAAATGTTCAGGTGCTGTAGCATAAAGTTTATACAAATAAGCATAAAGTTGAAACAAATGATTACTTTTGATGATAAAGTCTGAGAAGCATTTATCGAATTATAAGTATTTTCCCTTGATGAAGTTTGAGCATCATTTGCTGGTACTTTTCTCTTCTTACTTGCACCTTGAACACCCTACAAATATTATAAAAAATTAATAATAGAATACTATTACAATTAGAAAGTATTTTAAAAATTACCATTGATGATTGCCCATTCGTCTGTTTTGGAAGGACATTAAGACTTGAATCTTTGTTGTTGGGTGTGAGTAAGTCAAAGGATCACCATCATAATCTAAAACCTGCAATATAAAACACAAATATGGCTATGTTCATATCCCATACAAATAAATTCACTTGGTACGGTGGTGGATAAATGAAGTTGTTGCCGCCATTAATTGTTTCGGTTGCAAATTGATGGAGTAATGCTATTTGGGGTGGTCTGGTGAAGGTGGTGGTGGGATGAGTGGTGACTTCAAAGGAAAGAAGGGGAAGATAAAATGGAGGTGGAGCTTTGGGTGGTGGTAATGGAGGAAGATGATAGCAATTGGTGGGAGGAAGGAGAAGAAAAGGGATGACCGGTTGTTTAGGTAACCAGTCATTTGGGTTTGATATGGGAAGAAGGGGGTAAAAGGTTGGATTATTCTGGAATAATCCAACGGTTGGTTTATTTTGAGAGAACGGGACAAAGGTTAGATTATTTAAAGTAATTTTTCCACTCTTTTTATTGAATGATAACAAATTAACAATACATGATATGGAAGGCCCAACCACATCCCCTTTTAAAATGAATTGACATATATGTTGTAGTAAGGCTTAAATTGGTCTTGGAATAGTGGCGTGAGACAATGTACGGGATGTATTAATATCCACTAAAAGAAATAGATATGACACTTTTTCAGTCATGTAAGTCAAACCACATGCTATACATTTTGGTTTATGGTTTATGGTTTGCCTTTGATGTTGGCTTTTTCTCCATTGAAGTGCGGATTAATTATTTACTTATTGTGAAGCTCTTGAACTCCGAAATGTAAGCAAGAACTACAACCTACAATATCATTGTAACAATTTATAAATTTAATGCTTGTTATATTAGCTTTTTAATCTAGAAGAACTTGTAACATTGTAGCTCATGCCATTGCTAAGACCTCTCTCTCTCACACGATGAAGTCAAAATATGGATGGAGGAATACCCTTTAGAGATTATGCATTATGTTAACTATGGTAAAACTTTCCTCTATGAATAATAATTTCTCTATTTGTTGTAAGAAAAAAGGTTTAATAATTGAATTTTCACAAATTCTTATATGTGACCAACAACACTGTTAGTTAATGGTGTGATTACTTCATACATAACTATATAAGGAAGTTATTTATGTAATAAATAGAGTTACCTTGACGTATAAGGGTTACAACAATAGAAATGAGGTTATTCTTATATATAAGTACAATTATTCTGTTAATAATCAAACAAAAAACAAAAAGATGGTAGCTACATGAATATGCTCTTTCTTAACTAATCGAGTTTCTTGTATAATGAATTGAGGTTACTTTTATGGACAAAACAAGTTTATATTTGTGAATAAATGATGTTATTTATATGAATAAAAAGATTTACTCTTTTAAATACGTGTGTTCCGGCTAGCCTTGTATAAGACTTATCGTTGAATATATCTCTATTTATAAGTAAATTATAAGTTTAAGATCGATAATGGTGTCCCTTACAAACATCATAATAGTTTTCATGTCTTAGTATTAATATTAGAAAAAGAATTAAGATTTAATCAAGGGGAATTATATAAAATTATTGACTTTCAAAATAATAGACATAATTATTAAGGGAAAAGTTTATGAATAAAAACAAAATTGAGCAAATAATTTGATCATTCGATCCAAAATAGGGTACTTGATCATTTGATACCATAATAGTCCGAGTATTCAATCTTAAATCTAATCTAAAAGTAATGTACTTGATACGATAACATAATAATTCGAGTATCCGACACAAAAGTAGGGTACTCGGTTCGATAATCATTATAATTCGAGTACTCTCCGTTTTATTTTATTTGTCCCATTTGGAATCTTAGGAGATTCTAATGCAAATAGAATCTTAAACTTTAATGTCTTATATATTGTTTCAAATATAGTCATGAAAGATCTATATATTTAGATTTGTCTCTCTTTTTAATTTCCAAATATGTTATTCTTATAATTTTGTAATACATAACTTGAGATATATTCCCCAAAAGTGAAAATCGTGCATAAAACAAATGGACATACATTAAAAGCATATCAGAGAGAGTACGAAAGAGTTTAACTAGAGAAAATGAGAGGAGAGAGATAAAATATTAAAATGATATTTTGCCTATAATGTAAGTATAACACTTTAAAAATGTAAAGGGAGTAATCTCGCATACTTTTTTGAAATGGTGAAAAACCCTTTTTTTCATTATTTTTAAAGTGGCACACTAGACAATGCGCATATTTGTAGAGTTTTAGAAGCTTTGCACCCTTCATTTTTTTAAGGTTAACATTTCAACTAAAATAGAGAGACGTTATTTGCGAGACACTTCATGTCCGACTTTTACGCATTAATTCTTAAAGTGATAATGAATGACTCTTTTACATTGTTTATTTTAATTTTAATTTTAAGGGGTTAACTTGAATAATAGTAATTATCAAGGAGGCTTGTTGGCACAACATAATATGTGAGTCGTGTTGTGCATGAGCTTTGTCCATGAAAGATTACCTTAGATAGGTGTAACAGCGACCCAGAAGCCCAATTACACACAATCCAATTAAAAAAGGCCCTAAAACTAAAAAACACGGAAACTGCAATACACCTAGGGCTGTGCACAGGTCCAGAACCGGACCGGACCGGACCGGACCGGGACCCCTTGGACCTGAAGACTGGAATATGGATAATTCGAGGACCGAGGACCGAACCTGAAAAAATCAGGTCTAGACCTGTCCGAACCTGAAAATTCAGGTCCGGTCCGGTTTTAGACCTGTTAGACCTGTTTCAGCAATTTTGTTGTTTTAACCCTAGAAAAAATAATTACATAAAAACCTATTAAGAAGGAAAATATATTAAGTTCAAAACTACAAGTCAAAGGTCTATAAGTACTACAAGTCAACAAATCTTACTACAAGTTTTGAACACATTTAACTATTTAAGTACTACTTAAAATTTACAGAAGTCCAGCAAATTAGAAATACAATGACAAGTTTTGAACATGGCAGATTTATAACAAGAGTTTCAATAAGAAGATGTTTCTTGCTCCATCAAACTTTAGGAATCATATGAGAGAGTCTACATATACAACATCATCATCTTCATCCAACGTCGTACCTTGAAATTCTATAAACATGGCAAAAAAAATATCAATGAGAATGGAGAAAATTATTAACATGAAGAAAAATAAGTAATCAATTTATAATTACCTTTCTCAACTTCCTGTAACTCTCTCACATTTTCCTCCACATCAATTCCGGATACTCCCTTAGCTCGTAGCCAATCTTGCGTACAAATGAGAGCTTGTACCATCTTTCATTAGTAAAAATAAAAAATATAAAAAAAAAATCAAAATTCAACATATTTAGTGTGTATTGTGTACTTGTATTAAGTATAGCAAATAAAATAGAAAAAATGCATTACCTAAGGAATCAATAAACTCCTAGATGGATCAAGATGACGACCTCCGGTACTAAAAGCGGATTCCGATGCAATTGTGGACAGCGGAATAGCTAATATGTCTCTTGCCATGCGTGAAAGAATAGGATATCGATGTCCACTTCTACTCCACCAAGTCAAGGCATCCGATGCTTCTTCTTCCACACCTAATTGTTCATTTAAATACCTCTCAAACTCGCTCCTTACATACCCACCAAACCCTTTCATCTTTTTAGCTCTGTCCCTAATACTTTTTCATACTCATCCCCTTCTCCTATATCAAGATCCCCATTTGAATCAATTGGCATATCATCAACACTTTGTCCACTTTGATGAGCAACAGAAGGATACTTACTTCTATACTCATCAAACAAAGAGTAAGCAACTTCTTTCACATCATTAGCAACCTTAGTGCCAATATCCTTACCATAAAGGTCGGTGAGTGTCAATTCAACAACAATCATCTTAGTACGAGGGTCAAGTATAGCAGCAATGTAGATTAGTTTGTTCATTTTGTCCACATTTCCCCAATACTTATCAAACTTCTTTTTCATTGTAATGGCCATTGCTTTGAAATTTTCATCCAAACTTTCCTCCCACTTGTTCAACATATTATACACGGTAGCAATCTCAAACATACCTCTATTACTAGTAACATAAAGAGAACCAGAAATGCGGCGAGTTAACAAGTAAAATCCTCTCAAAAACACTACCAATTTCTCCACATTTTTCCAATCATCTAATTTCGGGGGCTTTTCATTCTCCTTTAAACCCTCCCCATTTGGCAAAGATATACCACTAAAAACACGTTGAAATTTCAAAGCCGTATCTAACATTGTATAGGTTGAATTCCAGCGAGTGGGAACATCAAAAGATAAAGAAGACTTGCAATCAATGTTAGACTTTTGCACAAGATCTTTAAACCTTTGTATTCTGGCAGGAGAATTTTTAACATACTTAACATCATTTCTAACCCTATCAATGCATACACCATGTTCTTTAATACCATCCCACACAATCAAATTAATAATATGAGTAATAAATCTAACATGAAGATATTTTCCATCACCAACACATCCCATTCGTTGAATCATTCTTTTTAAGTGAGCACAAGCAACATCATTTGAACTAGCATTATCAACAGTAACACTATACAACTTATCCTCAATACCCCAAAATTCCAAACAAGCCTCAACCGCTTTTCCAATAGCTTCACCCTTATGACTAGAAATTGGACAAAAATTAATAATTTTTTTGTGCAATTTCCAATTATTATCAATGAAATGAGCCGTGAGACACATGTAATTAATTCTTTGTATTGATGTCCAAGTATCAGTTGTCACACAAATAGTTTGAGAATTTTGTAAAATGGCTTTCAATTTTATCTTTTCATTATGATAAAGTTGAAGACAATCACGAGCAATTGTTGTACGAGATGGAAAATTAAATCTAGGACAAGCAACACCCATCAAATATTTAAAACCAGCTTTCTCTACAAATCTAAAAGGAAGCTCATCAACAATAATCATATAGGTTAAGGCATCTCTAACTTCCTTCAAGCTCACAATGTCACTTCCATATTTCAGTTTGTTTCACCTTCCTCATTATCCTTATCCCCTTCCCCTTTCCCAAAAAACAATTCAGCTTGTGTTCCTTTACCTTTATTTTTATTTACTGGGTTAGCAAGACATTTTTCAGAATGATTCTTAACATTTTTTTAGCCATTCAGATTACCATCAGCAGCAAAATTAGCAAGAAAAAACTTTCATTCTGCCCGGAGTATTCCATCATCTACATATTCGATGTAGTACTGCCAATAAGGTGCTTTCCTCTTGCTCTTTCTAACCAAATATTGACGCCCCTTGTCAACTTCTTGTCCGGAGGTAAAGACTTGCACAAATCTTCAATATCTGTCCTACTAATCGCATCCATTAAACTTTGTAAACTTTATTTTTGGATTGAGAGCTCTCTATGGACTCCATCTATATAATATTTAACAAACAGAAATTTGTTACCAACTTACCACCAAATTAAATTCTAAAAAAAATTACAAGACCAAATTATAAAAAATCTTACATTGCACGAAGATGAATCTGTTGTTACTGACTTACACCTTACAATATCAAAAATCTGTACAATATAAAATAGAACCAACTATTAGCAATTATATAAATTAAAGAGCAACGTTAGTGCTTAGTGCTTGGTGCTTAGTGTTTTAGTGGTCTGGTACTCTGGTGAATATCTTTATGCATTTTGTAGAAATAACTAAGCTTATTATATAATTATATTCTCAGATCTACTATATTTGTATGCAAAGATGATAATTATATGATGCTTTGTATTATTTACTTAACCAATTGAAGTATTAGCTGCAAACAAAAATAATTCGAACCTTAATTATAAAAAATCCATGTATTTCTTCTCTGAATTCACCATTAATGAGCCGTTTAAAAGATACTTTGTATATTTAACTTGTAAAATTGCAATGCAGTAAGTAATTGAACACATTAGATGTCGAACAAGGAGATTTAAAGTTCAACAATTCAATACATACCTTTAACTCGACTTTCAAAGTTTCGATGTAGAAGCGGCGGCACACGGTGAATCGGAGATGCTCTAAGGTCGCTGGAAAAAATGGAGTATGTGTGAGAGTGTGAGCTGTGACTGCGTTGAGAGTGGAGAGAAGTTGTTTGAGCTTGAAAATGTTAGGGTTAGGGTAATGGCCAAATGGAGTAATGGGTAAGTCAGTAAGTAAGAAAATTCCCAAAAATTTTATAATTAAGTTGCTTGTTTTCTTAAAATCCGGGTTTCAGGCCCAGACCTGATTATTCCAGGTTTAGACCGGACCGGAGCTGAAACCCGGAATCCACTTTTTCCTTGGACCGAAGACCGGCCCGAAATCAACAGGTCCGGTCCGGGCTGATCCAGGTCCAGTCCGGTTCAAGTCCAAATTACGATCTGGAGCGATTTTTGCATAGCCCTAAATACACCCACCTACACCCAATACACCCACCCACACCTAAACCCAATAAATGTAACGTCACTTCCAAACTCAAAACTCATCTTCTTCTATATGATTTTCTCTCTCCTCTATTTCATTTTCTCTCACTAAAAAACTGCAAAAATATCAATGGACATTAGAGAAGAGATGCAAAATCAAAAGGATCCTCCCAAGAAAAGGTAAATTTGCACTGAATTTTGTCCGAAATTTTCATTTTTAGTGAATTTTCATCCGAAATTTTTGAAACTCTGTTTTTCGAAAATTTTCAATAAATTAGTGAAATTTGTGTTAGATTATATGAAAATTTTTTAGATTAGTTTGTTACATTTATTTCTATTTTCTTTGTAAAAAATTGTTTAGATTAATTTTTATGTTTGGGTGAATTCATAAACTAATACAAGTTTTTACTTGTTTTTGTAGAAAATCAAAAAATACTTCAAAATCTAGGAAATCAAAATGATATGTTAGATGTTTATTTTTCGATTGTCATTTCTATAAATTAAAATTTTATTGTGGTGTTAAAGTGTAATTGTTAATATAAATTGTTGATATAAACCCTAATTTTCTTGAATAGGCCGCTAAATAAAATGTTCGACACCAAAAAGAAAAAGGTTGCAAAGAGTCCTACTGTAGATCCAGAATTACTCAAAGACATTTCAAAACAAGTTATAGAAGAAGGGGAAAATCAAGATAACAGGTATGTTCATTTTTTTCTTGTTCATGTTTGTCGTTGTTTGGTCGGTATTGAATTGTTTAGATCAATTTTTTAGTGAATTTTGTCCGAAATTTGCATGTATGTTGGTGTTTTTTGTTGATTGCTTGGGGAGGGAGATGAAGTATGGAACAGGGGAGTGTTGGTGAGTGGTTAATGTGATGTGGGATTAGGAGTCGTGGGGTGTAGGATAAAAGAGCGGGAAAAAGGGTAGCAAAATATGCACTGAATTATTTGTTGCCTTGTTCTTCTTTTAAATAGTGATGTTCATGTTTGAGAACATTATATTCATTGATTAAATCCAGTTGACTAGATCATGTGATATTGAATGACCCCATGTCATGTTCCCCCATATTGTGGAGTAAGGATTATACTGACTACAATTGAGCTTTTCTTCTTTTTTACATCTTCGATTAATGTGCAATTGGTTTATTGATCACTTTACTAGTGGAGTGGGATAATGAATATATGAGATGAGTGCGTATTTTAACTGTTCAGCAAACATGGTTTTGATTGATTTTGAACTTTCCTTTTCATTGTAATTCCTAGCACTAGGCAATATGTTGAGCAACATTTCTCATCTTAACAAGTTAAGAGTTGTGTTGTTACAAAGAACGAATTAACATAAACATATTACTGTGGAATGAAAATTTTCATGTATGGCTGTAAAGGGGTGTTTGTATAGTCTAGATATCGAGCTTGGTGTTGATATGTTGAAAGAGTTTTCCATTTAAGAAGATGATTTCAGTGTTGATTGATATGTAAGTCAAAGTAGTTGAGATCGATTGGCTGAAAATCTTTGTTCATGTAGCTGACTCCATCGTTGAAATAGGTTACGATATTGATGTAGGTGGTGGTGGTGGTAATGTAAGAAAATCACCAGTATGAAAACTCATTGGACTATCTACAATACATGAATATACCCCTTAAAGAGGCTGGTTATAAAACTATGTTTAATTTAATCATGATTCTGGACTGTGTTATGCGACTTATCCACTCGATCTTGTAATGAAGTGCTATACTATATACCTATATCTGCCACAGTCCTCTGATAGAAGTACTTGTGCCAAGTTTCCAAACCAATAGCCTTGCTAAAACAGAAACTATTTTAAGTATTGGTAACCTTGTTTTATTAGACACTATAGAAAGAATACATGTGAAGTACAATGAAAAATGTACTCTGTAATTGTACAGATATTGAAATGAAATTGACATTCTGCCATTGTTTTACCTCCCATGTGAAGAATGGTTGCTTGTTTTTTGGAAATGGTCACTGTATCTTATTGCAATATTTACACATGCACATATGGAACCTCCCATATACCAGTCATCGATAAAGCCTTACCCCATCTATCATCAAGTTGTCAACTGCCTATATACTATCCAGCTTCTGGCAGAGTGATAACTGACCATAATGTATATATGTCTAAATTGTGTGATTATGCAATTTCTTAAACTTGTACATAAAGCTCACTGTTATACATAACTTGTTACTCAGAGTCAACAATGAAGTTGAACCACAACAAGAACAATAAGAACCACCATAAGAAGAACCATCAAAAGACGCACCAGAAGAAGGGGAAAAACAACCAGAAGAACCATCAAAAGAAGCACAAAAAGATCAATTAAAAGCAACATGTTTACCAAAAAAAAAGGTATGAAATGCTTATGTACATTGTATGTTCACATTGTATGTAACACCCCCAAATCTCCCTCTACGGAAATACTAGTATAATACGTATAATTATACCGTAGAGATAGACTTAGGCGTATTACCGCCGCGTGATTACGCAAGGCTACTCAAACTCACTAAATAAACCAATACTTTACAGCGGAAACTTCAAAACTCTTCTTTATTAATAATAACTATAAATAGAAACCAATGTCATGAGTACTCAAATTAACTACAAGACCAAAATTCCTAATTTAGTGAAACCAAATCCCAGGACTCCAATGCATCAATTTATTCACTCCACCTGAAATAACACTGCTTACCATTACGGTAAACAGGGCGAACCAAAACAAATAAGAAATACGGGTTAGCAAAATATGCTAAGTACGGTAAGTGTAAGATAATTAAACTCAATTTATTTGCAAACATGCTTTTGAAATCAATTCCAATAATTAATCCAAAAAATTCAAAACTCATGATTCAAAATCGATTCTCAATATTCCAATATCCATAACCAATAAAACCAATACCATTTATTTGAAACCAATTCCTCATAATAAACCAATAAAACCAATTAAACCAATTTCTCTCCCAAGTGTGCACACCCCCCAAGCTAGTCTTCTTATGTAACAAGGCTATTCTTGAGGAAAGACCCGGTCATACAAAGTCCAAGGCCTTATCAATAAACCAAATCCGCATATTGGGATTACCAACATGCTTATAAAGCATAAATAATAATAAATCAATGATTCAATAAATTCTCTTTTAAATCCAATAATTCAACCTTTAATAATAATAATGATCCAAACCCCATTTTTTTTTATATAAATTCAACATGCTTTTAAAACCAATCCTTTTTAAACATGAATAATAAATTAATTAATCAAAACATGTTATAAATATCAATACTCCAATTTAATTATTAAAACCAATCTTTTAAACATACTTTTATTTCATAAACCATAATTCAATTCAATTTAATTCAATCATCACAATAAATCATTCAAACATGCTTATTCAAACCAAATTTTTTTTTCAAGATATCTAACCACCTAACGTACCTTGATCCCCGCTTAGCAAAAACACACAAAAGGAACCTCAAGATTCTTGATCGAACACACCCTACAAATAAATATAACCTTAATCAATATAAGGTTAACAAATAATCACAAATAATGAAATTAAACCCCCCCCCAACTATATGTACATGAACCTTTTAAATTAATTTTCATAAACATCATTAAAAATCTAATTTTATATAATTAAAACTACTATTAATAATTTTTATAAATCCCCCATAATAATAATAATAATGATTGAATAAGAAAAGAGAAGAAGAAAAGAAAAGAAACCAAAGAAAAGAGAATAATTGGATTTTCGTTGGAAAGAATAGGTAGAACTTGCAGAGGCTATAAGTCCTTCGATATAACTTCGAATTGGGTGATTCTTGAGCCTAACCTCAAGGATTTTTCGAGAGGAACAATCTTCTGTGAAACAGAAATACCCCAAAAACTGACCAGAAGTGCCCAAAAATTGGCTTCAAAGATAAACGGGATGATTTGTGTAAAAAGAAGAGAAGAAAAGAAGCGAATTGGTGTGAAGAATGTGAGAGGTATGGAGGGGTATTTATAGGTTAGCTCATGCAATATTTGTAGCAAGAGAATGTGGGAAGAATTATGGCAAGTAGGGTTTAAGGGATTACTTGGAGAAGTGAGTAAAGATTTAAGGAAAGTTTTGATATTAAAGAGATTGTGTATAATTGAATATGGAAGGTATGTATGTCATGGAAAATATTAAGGAAATTGGAATTACTTGTGGAATAATTAAGAAGAATGAATGACAAGAAAATATGATGATTGGATATTAAAAAGATGGAGAATTAGAATTAAGGAAAATAGGAGATTTTGGGAGATAATTAAAAATATAATTTTACCAATTAAATTCCCCCAAAATATTTCATGAGGGCCGAAAATATGGAGCTTACCATAGCTCTAATTTTCGGATTCCTCTAGATATATTTAGGAATATTTTGCTCGGTTTTTAAGGAATAAAATAATTGTATAAATAATATAGAATAATAATTAAATAATTAATTAATTAAATACCAATTATTTACCAATAAATAACCAAGAAAAATCAGATTTTCCATACATGGAAAAACCGAAAATCCTAGCTAGTTATTAGGTAATTTCGGCCATAATAATTAATTAATTAAAAAAATTATTTTGCTTTAATTAAAATATTCGAAATATGTAAATAATCCGGTTTTTAAAATAGGATAAATGGATAATAAATCTTATCCAAAATAATAATTTGTTTTTAAAATACTTTTGGCGCCAAAATTCAAATATCATTTTGGCTCCAAGATTTAAATAGTAAGTTGAATTACTAAAATACCCTTTTTAAAAAATAATTATTAATTAATTAATTAATTAGGAAAATACATATAAAAATACGGGGTATTACATTGTAAATGCTTCTATTCATATTAAAATGCTTATCTACACATTTTAAAATGCATAATCTGAAACAAGCAATGCATATATTTATATTCAACTATGTTAAAGGTATATTGACACCTGTACTATTGCATGTTCATTATTTTTATGCATTATGTTCATTTATTATTTCGAAATGTTCATAATATAAATATTTGTTGATGATTTCTCTAATTCAATTAGTATGTTTATGTATATGTTCATATTTTTCTACGCATATGTTCATATTTTTTATGCATATGTTCATATTTTGTGTGCATACGTTCAATTTTGAAATGCTTATATTCACTAAAGAAAACGATGGCTATATTCATATATTTTTTTTTGACAAGAGCTATATTCATATTTTGAATGGTTATGTTCACATTTGGAATTACATATGTTCATATTTTCTTTTTTGTTGCTTCTTGACTTTCCCGCTTATGTGTTCAATGCTTATATTCACATTCAGAAATGATTATGTTCACTTTCTATATGCATATGTTCATTTTTGCACTTTACATTCATTCTAGTAGGGTGAAGCATATTGCAATAAAAAAGAAATCATCAAGCAAAATTTCAAAATCCTCAAGCAAGAGTTCACAAGCTTAAGATCAACACTAAAATGAGAAAGATGGAGGTGTGAAAGAAAAGAAAACTCAAAAAAGTGACAAAGTTGAGGTGGTGAAGGGGAAAAAAAGTGAGAAAGTTGAGGGTGTAAAAAGTGAGAAAGCACCTATAAAAAGAAAGAGAGATGCAAATGAAGATGTACATGAGGTGGTGAATCTTAATGATGTTGAATATGTGGAGGATTATGGTAAGTTGCAAGTGAGGGTTGGCCATTTCAAATTCATGACGTTTGCATCAAATTTGAGCCCTTCATTATTGACATGGGATTTGGAGCATTACTTGATGTAAATCTGCCACAAAATGATCAATCATTTTCTGCTTGGCTTGTGCATTGTTTTGAAGAGAATAGCCGCACACTTTATCTTCCATACAACAAATCTATTGTTATTTGTGAAGAAGATGTTGAAGTTGTGTATAGAATCCTAAGAGGGGAGAAAAAAGTGAAGGAGGTTGAAGATAAGGAACAAAGAGAGACTCCTTTGACTAGATGGAGGAAATATTGGGGTGTTGTATTTGGTAGCCCTAAAACACACAAAGTTTTGCAGAAGTATGAGTCTGAGGAAGAAAAGAAGAAGAAGTTGGAAATAATGAAAGAAAAGATGAACAAAAAGAAGCTGAAAATGAACACTGAACTTGCAAAAGTGAACAATGGTGATGTTGATGAAATCTTCATTATTGATTTCATTGTGTTGGCAGTAAATTGCTTGATGAAGTGCAACCAAAGCATACACTGCCACTATAAGTTTCTGTTCTCAATCAAGAATGTCTTTGAACTCAAGGAATACAATTGGTGCAAATATGTCCTTGATAGCTTAATGGATACAAGCAGTTCTTAGAAATTGAATCCAAGAGGGTTTTACAAAGAACCTCTGCCTTTTCTTCTGGTATGCCATTACTTTCATTTTCATATACAGTATGTTCATATTTTTATTGTATTTGTAATTATGCTAAATTGATGATTTTTTTTCTGTATTTTTTTTTCAGTTGTTTTACTTTGATCGCATTCAAAAGAAGAACATCATGCCACCAAGAACTCCTCCTATCATATTTGTATGGACAAAGGATATGGCAAAGGATATGGTGGTCGAAAGGATGAAGTTGGAGATCCATGGAATTGGATTGGGTAATATTTTGCCTAGAGCTGAAATCAAAAAGGAAACAACACAAGAAGAATCGACTAATATACCAACAGCCAAGTTTTGATTAGAAAATATACCTATACTATTGCATGTTCATTATTTTTATGCATTATGTTCATTGATTTTTTTTAAAATGTTCATACATATTGCTATATAGAGTGTAAATTATGCATCTTAATGCATGTTCATGATCTTAATTTGATTTTTAGTGAATATACGTACCTATACTATTGTCGTTTCTAATTTGTCAGTTTTTACATTTTCTACTGTGTAATGTAATTTTTCTGCTTCAATTATAGTACCCAGTAGCCAAATTCTCTTCAAAATCATTTCTTTATACAGTTTCCGTACATGGGTTCTCGCTAATGTATCATTTTTTGATTTTTTTTATATGATTCTTTCTGCAGTTTATAATCATGGGTTTTCGCTAAATTTGATTTCTTAGTTGTCTTTCATCTGTTTAGGTGATGCCCATTTGCCTCAACTTGTTCTAGAGTACTCTTTCTGCAGTTTAAAATCATGGGTTTTCGCTCATTTTTACTTTGGAGTTGATTCTGAGTGATGCCCATTTGCCTTAATCTGCTTTAGAATCAGCCTTATTGCCCTATACTATTGCATGTTCATTATTTTGAGGCATTATGTTCATTGATTTTTTCAAAATGTTCATAATATAAGTATTTGTTGTTCATGAAATATTCTAAGTATGTTTATGCATATGTTCATATTCTGTATGCATATGTTCATATTCTGTATGCATATGTTCAATATTTACATTCACTAAAGAAAACGATGGCTATGTTCATATTTTGAATGGTTATGTTCACATTTGGAATTGTATATGTTCATATTTTTTTACATATTCACATTTTTTATGTGTATGTTTCATAATGATATTATTTTTTATGTTCATAATTGAAGGCGTTATATTCATAATGTGTGTTCTGTATGTTCATTATGTAGGAGGAATTTATGGAATATTTTATCAACTTAGTCAGAACTATGGGTGGGCATTGTGAAAAACTATGTGAAAAGTTGAAGCATGCAAAAGAACTTTTCCCAAATAATCTTCTTTTCAAAACTATGGGAGATTATATGCAAAAGAAATTGAAGGATCCTTCAATCTTGAGTCAAGATGAAGAAGTATTTGGTACAGAGTCTTTCTTGAATGCTTTAGATAAGGCTGAAAAGGAGTATTTGGAGAAGGTACAAGCTGAAAAGAGAACAAGAGAAAAAACAGAAGCAAAGGGGAAGAAGAAATTGAGAGAGTCATTCGATCCAGAAACTACTTGAACTTAGGGTTCGACA
Source organism: Chenopodium album (assembly GCF_948465745.1). NCBI lineage: Eukaryota > Viridiplantae > Streptophyta > Magnoliopsida > Caryophyllales > Amaranthaceae > Chenopodium > Chenopodium album. The sequence continues at coordinate 45,433,288 of NC_137848.1, forward strand.
AAGAACAAACTCCTAGCCCGATGGTTCATCCAACTGATCAGACATAAATTGCACAAAAAATTGATCTGAACCTCGGGTTAGGTATGGGAGGGTCAAGTAGTGCATGTGTGGTGCAGGAGCAGCCGGTGTTTGGGTCAAGTAGTGCAGGTGTGGTGCAGGAGCAGCCGGTGATTGAAGCATCGAAATTTGATCATATGTTCAAAACTCAAGACCCTACATTTGAGGACATTTTGAACAACCCATTGAGTTCTGAATTTCAATATCCAGGGTAATGTGACTCCTAACTATAATATATATTTTGTAATAACTAGCTAAATAGTCTAACGTAATGTAAAGAGAAAACTAATGTAAATTTTTTGGATAAACAAACTAGAAAAAGTAATGTAAATTTTTTAAACATGAAAAATTATTATATATTCTATGAAAATTATAAATTATATTATGAAGTTTTTGTTTTACTATAAATATTCATCTATTATTGTTTGATATTAATTTTGTTTTGTATTATGTTCATCTATTGACAAATCTAAAGAAGAAGCAAAAAATCCAGGGTAAAAAATGGAAAAAAACTTATGTTCATTTATATTAAGCAATTGTTCATTTATATTCACATATTGATCACTTTTACTTATTATCTGTTTTTTGCAGAAATGTGTCAAAGGACAAAACAGCAAGGTGAATAAATTTCATTAAACCCCCTCTCCCATTTTCATAATTTTTGACCTTATTAAAACTAACAATGTTATTTCATGTAGTGATAAAAAAGAAATTGAAATTGAAATTGAAATTGGCAAACGACCTATAAGACAAGTTCACAATTTACCACCTTGTCTCAAATCACCATTCATGGTAAAATACAAAGATTTATTCAAGGATGTGAATGCAATGAATGCAACAATTTCTGACTATGCATTCAATGATGGTCCTAAGGAGTAAGTTGCTCATTATTATATTATTTGTTCATAAAATAATACTTGTTCATATATCTATTTTTATTGTTCATTTTTTAAAAAGGGATTGTTTTGTTTGTTTATTGCGTGTGAAGTGAGGTGATATACTTTGATGGAGAAACTAGTATTATCAGATCTCAAATTAAGACACCAGGCACAGATGAAGAAATCAACAATTCCATCATTTATGCTTGGGCTACAATTTTAAATTACAAGTGTCGAAAATATAGCAATTACTTTAGCACAATTCCTTATGTAAGTAAATCTGTTTTTACACTTAAATATATATTTGATGTTCTTTAATATTTTATTAAAAGTTCATATATTAGAACTAGAAGTTCATTAATATTTTATTAAAAGTTCATATATTAGAACTTATTTATTTATGTTTTTTTATTTATGCGCAGGTGATAGTGTGCACAGACCAAATTGTTAAGAAAGAGGGTGACATGAAAACAAGAATTTCAAAATTCATTTCCAGACTTCAAGCTGAAATGAAAAACAGCAGTATCAAAAAAAAAAAAGTCAAACAATTCTTTTTCTCGGTATCAGCATATAACCACTTCTACTTGGTTTGCTTCAACATGTACAATGCCACTGTTGATTTGATTGATAACAGAAAGCTTCCCATGAATATGAAAGCAAAAGATAAATATGGTATCAGTCCCATAAAAATGGTAAATACTAAATACTCATCTTTATTCATTTGAACTTTCTGTGTTGTTCACTAATTTATTTCTAATGTTCATTTCATTATAACTAACTATTGAATGTGAATTTTCAAAATTAGCTTGAAGCTTTTATAGGGTTTTTGAAAACCAAACATTACGATGAAAAAGAACTGGATGTAATAAAAGCTTTCAAGCCTAACTTGATAAAAATGAATCGGAGGAGAAATTGGGACCATAAGAATTGTGGTGTTTATTTGTTGAAGCATATGGAAACATACACATCAGAACCTTCAGTAGAATGGGTGTGTGATCTGAAAGCTGATAATGTAAGGTTTCAACCTTTTAAAATTCAATTTATAACTATGTTCATTTATATAGCGTGTTTATTCATATTTTAAATATCTATGTTCATACGTTTTTCCAGATTGATCAAATCAGGAAGCTAAGAGTGAAGTATTGTGCTGAGATATTACTAAGCAATACCAATAGAGAAGCACACAGAATAAAGATGGCTGCAAGATGAAGGATGGAAGAATCAACTTAGTTTTTATAGCTAATAACTTTGCAAAGACAACTTACTTTAATAGTAGTGGATTTTTTTTAAGACTTGAAACATTGGTCTGTATGATATAATTGTAGATCACTTATATAATGCTAATTCATCATCTTTCTTTTTTACTATGTTAAGTTGCATAATATATTTAAAAGAAATAAAAAAATCAGTAAATTAATTCTAAAAAATGAAAACCATTTGTAAAATGAAAATAAGTAATAATGTATTTTGTTACAACTTTTAGGCAATTGAATAAATAGTCAATTATTAAAACATCTAAACATTGATTGTCTTATCAAACATGGATAACATTTTATTATATTGTGAAACATTTGAAGATCCACCAACTTCCCACCCTTCATTTGTAGCATTGCGCCCAACATCAAAATACTAAAAAAAAAAGATACAATAAAAAACAATTACAAAAAAAATAAGTTCAAAAATAAAAAGCAAATGTTCATAAACGTAAATAAGTTGTTCAGATTTACCTAAAACCATTTGCTATTCTCATATTGAAAACTTCCTTTTTTTAGCTAGATATCCAAATTGACTTGATGAAGAAGGTTGACTCGCATTTGTTGAGGTATTAGTGTTTTTCTTTGAAGGTTGTCCTCCAATATCCTGGAAAATAAATGTTCAGATGCTATTGCATAAAATTCATATTAATAAACTTCAAGTTCACATAGATGATTACTTTTGATGATGGAGTCTAAGAAGCATTTGTTGAGGTATTAGTGTTATTTTTTTGAAAATTGTCGTCCAATACCTTGTAAAATAAATGTTCAGGTGCTGTAGCATAAAGTTTATACAAATAAGCATAAAGTTGAAACAAATGATTACTTTTGATGATAAAGTCTGAGAAGCATTTATCGAATTATAAGTATTTTCCCTTGATGAAGTTTGAGCATCATTTGCTGGTACTTTTCTCTTCTTACTTGCACCTTGAACACCCTACAAATATTATAAAAAATTAATAATAGAATACTATTACAATTAGAAAGTATTTTAAAAATTACCATTGATGATTGCCCATTCGTCTGTTTTGGAAGGACATTAAGACTTGAATCTTTGTTGTTGGGTGTGAGTAAGTCAAAGGATCACCATCATAATCTAAAACCTGCAATATAAAACACAAATATGGCTATGTTCATATCCCATACAAATAAATTCACTTGGTACGGTGGTGGATAAATGAAGTTGTTGCCGCCATTAATTGTTTCGGTTGCAAATTGATGGAGTAATGCTATTTGGGGTGGTCTGGTGAAGGTGGTGGTGGGATGAGTGGTGACTTCAAAGGAAAGAAGGGGAAGATAAAATGGAGGTGGAGCTTTGGGTGGTGGTAATGGAGGAAGATGATAGCAATTGGTGGGAGGAAGGAGAAGAAAAGGGATGACCGGTTGTTTAGGTAACCAGTCATTTGGGTTTGATATGGGAAGAAGGGGGTAAAAGGTTGGATTATTCTGGAATAATCCAACGGTTGGTTTATTTTGAGAGAACGGGACAAAGGTTAGATTATTTAAAGTAATTTTTCCACTCTTTTTATTGAATGATAACAAATTAACAATACATGATATGGAAGGCCCAACCACATCCCCTTTTAAAATGAATTGACATATATGTTGTAGTAAGGCTTAAATTGGTCTTGGAATAGTGGCGTGAGACAATGTACGGGATGTATTAATATCCACTAAAAGAAATAGATATGACACTTTTTCAGTCATGTAAGTCAAACCACATGCTATACATTTTGGTTTATGGTTTATGGTTTGCCTTTGATGTTGGCTTTTTCTCCATTGAAGTGCGGATTAATTATTTACTTATTGTGAAGCTCTTGAACTCCGAAATGTAAGCAAGAACTACAACCTACAATATCATTGTAACAATTTATAAATTTAATGCTTGTTATATTAGCTTTTTAATCTAGAAGAACTTGTAACATTGTAGCTCATGCCATTGCTAAGACCTCTCTCTCTCACACGATGAAGTCAAAATATGGATGGAGGAATACCCTTTAGAGATTATGCATTATGTTAACTATGGTAAAACTTTCCTCTATGAATAATAATTTCTCTATTTGTTGTAAGAAAAAAGGTTTAATAATTGAATTTTCACAAATTCTTATATGTGACCAACAACACTGTTAGTTAATGGTGTGATTACTTCATACATAACTATATAAGGAAGTTATTTATGTAATAAATAGAGTTACCTTGACGTATAAGGGTTACAACAATAGAAATGAGGTTATTCTTATATATAAGTACAATTATTCTGTTAATAATCAAACAAAAAACAAAAAGATGGTAGCTACATGAATATGCTCTTTCTTAACTAATCGAGTTTCTTGTATAATGAATTGAGGTTACTTTTATGGACAAAACAAGTTTATATTTGTGAATAAATGATGTTATTTATATGAATAAAAAGATTTACTCTTTTAAATACGTGTGTTCCGGCTAGCCTTGTATAAGACTTATCGTTGAATATATCTCTATTTATAAGTAAATTATAAGTTTAAGATCGATAATGGTGTCCCTTACAAACATCATAATAGTTTTCATGTCTTAGTATTAATATTAGAAAAAGAATTAAGATTTAATCAAGGGGAATTATATAAAATTATTGACTTTCAAAATAATAGACATAATTATTAAGGGAAAAGTTTATGAATAAAAACAAAATTGAGCAAATAATTTGATCATTCGATCCAAAATAGGGTACTTGATCATTTGATACCATAATAGTCCGAGTATTCAATCTTAAATCTAATCTAAAAGTAATGTACTTGATACGATAACATAATAATTCGAGTATCCGACACAAAAGTAGGGTACTCGGTTCGATAATCATTATAATTCGAGTACTCTCCGTTTTATTTTATTTGTCCCATTTGGAATCTTAGGAGATTCTAATGCAAATAGAATCTTAAACTTTAATGTCTTATATATTGTTTCAAATATAGTCATGAAAGATCTATATATTTAGATTTGTCTCTCTTTTTAATTTCCAAATATGTTATTCTTATAATTTTGTAATACATAACTTGAGATATATTCCCCAAAAGTGAAAATCGTGCATAAAACAAATGGACATACATTAAAAGCATATCAGAGAGAGTACGAAAGAGTTTAACTAGAGAAAATGAGAGGAGAGAGATAAAATATTAAAATGATATTTTGCCTATAATGTAAGTATAACACTTTAAAAATGTAAAGGGAGTAATCTCGCATACTTTTTTGAAATGGTGAAAAACCCTTTTTTTCATTATTTTTAAAGTGGCACACTAGACAATGCGCATATTTGTAGAGTTTTAGAAGCTTTGCACCCTTCATTTTTTTAAGGTTAACATTTCAACTAAAATAGAGAGACGTTATTTGCGAGACACTTCATGTCCGACTTTTACGCATTAATTCTTAAAGTGATAATGAATGACTCTTTTACATTGTTTATTTTAATTTTAATTTTAAGGGGTTAACTTGAATAATAGTAATTATCAAGGAGGCTTGTTGGCACAACATAATATGTGAGTCGTGTTGTGCATGAGCTTTGTCCATGAAAGATTACCTTAGATAGGTGTAACAGCGACCCAGAAGCCCAATTACACACAATCCAATTAAAAAAGGCCCTAAAACTAAAAAACACGGAAACTGCAATACACCTAGGGCTGTGCACAGGTCCAGAACCGGACCGGACCGGACCGGACCGGGACCCCTTGGACCTGAAGACTGGAATATGGATAATTCGAGGACCGAGGACCGAACCTGAAAAAATCAGGTCTAGACCTGTCCGAACCTGAAAATTCAGGTCCGGTCCGGTTTTAGACCTGTTAGACCTGTTTCAGCAATTTTGTTGTTTTAACCCTAGAAAAAATAATTACATAAAAACCTATTAAGAAGGAAAATATATTAAGTTCAAAACTACAAGTCAAAGGTCTATAAGTACTACAAGTCAACAAATCTTACTACAAGTTTTGAACACATTTAACTATTTAAGTACTACTTAAAATTTACAGAAGTCCAGCAAATTAGAAATACAATGACAAGTTTTGAACATGGCAGATTTATAACAAGAGTTTCAATAAGAAGATGTTTCTTGCTCCATCAAACTTTAGGAATCATATGAGAGAGTCTACATATACAACATCATCATCTTCATCCAACGTCGTACCTTGAAATTCTATAAACATGGCAAAAAAAATATCAATGAGAATGGAGAAAATTATTAACATGAAGAAAAATAAGTAATCAATTTATAATTACCTTTCTCAACTTCCTGTAACTCTCTCACATTTTCCTCCACATCAATTCCGGATACTCCCTTAGCTCGTAGCCAATCTTGCGTACAAATGAGAGCTTGTACCATCTTTCATTAGTAAAAATAAAAAATATAAAAAAAAAATCAAAATTCAACATATTTAGTGTGTATTGTGTACTTGTATTAAGTATAGCAAATAAAATAGAAAAAATGCATTACCTAAGGAATCAATAAACTCCTAGATGGATCAAGATGACGACCTCCGGTACTAAAAGCGGATTCCGATGCAATTGTGGACAGCGGAATAGCTAATATGTCTCTTGCCATGCGTGAAAGAATAGGATATCGATGTCCACTTCTACTCCACCAAGTCAAGGCATCCGATGCTTCTTCTTCCACACCTAATTGTTCATTTAAATACCTCTCAAACTCGCTCCTTACATACCCACCAAACCCTTTCATCTTTTTAGCTCTGTCCCTAATACTTTTTCATACTCATCCCCTTCTCCTATATCAAGATCCCCATTTGAATCAATTGGCATATCATCAACACTTTGTCCACTTTGATGAGCAACAGAAGGATACTTACTTCTATACTCATCAAACAAAGAGTAAGCAACTTCTTTCACATCATTAGCAACCTTAGTGCCAATATCCTTACCATAAAGGTCGGTGAGTGTCAATTCAACAACAATCATCTTAGTACGAGGGTCAAGTATAGCAGCAATGTAGATTAGTTTGTTCATTTTGTCCACATTTCCCCAATACTTATCAAACTTCTTTTTCATTGTAATGGCCATTGCTTTGAAATTTTCATCCAAACTTTCCTCCCACTTGTTCAACATATTATACACGGTAGCAATCTCAAACATACCTCTATTACTAGTAACATAAAGAGAACCAGAAATGCGGCGAGTTAACAAGTAAAATCCTCTCAAAAACACTACCAATTTCTCCACATTTTTCCAATCATCTAATTTCGGGGGCTTTTCATTCTCCTTTAAACCCTCCCCATTTGGCAAAGATATACCACTAAAAACACGTTGAAATTTCAAAGCCGTATCTAACATTGTATAGGTTGAATTCCAGCGAGTGGGAACATCAAAAGATAAAGAAGACTTGCAATCAATGTTAGACTTTTGCACAAGATCTTTAAACCTTTGTATTCTGGCAGGAGAATTTTTAACATACTTAACATCATTTCTAACCCTATCAATGCATACACCATGTTCTTTAATACCATCCCACACAATCAAATTAATAATATGAGTAATAAATCTAACATGAAGATATTTTCCATCACCAACACATCCCATTCGTTGAATCATTCTTTTTAAGTGAGCACAAGCAACATCATTTGAACTAGCATTATCAACAGTAACACTATACAACTTATCCTCAATACCCCAAAATTCCAAACAAGCCTCAACCGCTTTTCCAATAGCTTCACCCTTATGACTAGAAATTGGACAAAAATTAATAATTTTTTTGTGCAATTTCCAATTATTATCAATGAAATGAGCCGTGAGACACATGTAATTAATTCTTTGTATTGATGTCCAAGTATCAGTTGTCACACAAATAGTTTGAGAATTTTGTAAAATGGCTTTCAATTTTATCTTTTCATTATGATAAAGTTGAAGACAATCACGAGCAATTGTTGTACGAGATGGAAAATTAAATCTAGGACAAGCAACACCCATCAAATATTTAAAACCAGCTTTCTCTACAAATCTAAAAGGAAGCTCATCAACAATAATCATATAGGTTAAGGCATCTCTAACTTCCTTCAAGCTCACAATGTCACTTCCATATTTCAGTTTGTTTCACCTTCCTCATTATCCTTATCCCCTTCCCCTTTCCCAAAAAACAATTCAGCTTGTGTTCCTTTACCTTTATTTTTATTTACTGGGTTAGCAAGACATTTTTCAGAATGATTCTTAACATTTTTTTAGCCATTCAGATTACCATCAGCAGCAAAATTAGCAAGAAAAAACTTTCATTCTGCCCGGAGTATTCCATCATCTACATATTCGATGTAGTACTGCCAATAAGGTGCTTTCCTCTTGCTCTTTCTAACCAAATATTGACGCCCCTTGTCAACTTCTTGTCCGGAGGTAAAGACTTGCACAAATCTTCAATATCTGTCCTACTAATCGCACCCATTAAACTTTGTAAACTTTATTTTTGGATTGAGAGCTCTCTATGGACTCCATCTATATAATATTTAACAAACAGAAATTTGTTACCAACTTACCACCAAATTAAATTCTAAAAAAAATTACAAGACCAAATTATAAAAAATCTTACATTGCACGAAGATGAATCTGTTGTTACTGACTTACACCTTACAATATCAAAAATCTGTACAATATAAAATAGAACCAACTATTAGCAATTATATAAATTAAAGAGCAACGTTAGTGCTTAGTGCTTGGTGCTTAGTGTTTTAGTGGTCTGGTACTCTGGTGAATATCTTTATGCATTTTGTAGAAATAACTAAGCTTATTATATAATTATATTCTCAGATCTACTATATTTGTATGCAAAGATGATAATTATATGATGCTTTGTATTATTTACTTAACCAATTGAAGTATTAGCTGCAAACAAAAATAATTCGAACCTTAATTATAAAAATTCCATGTATTTCTTCTCTGAATTCACCATTAATGAGCCGTTTAAAAGATACTTTGTATATTTAACTTGTAAAATTGCAATGCAGTAAGTAATTGAACACATTAGATGTCGAACAAGGAGATTTAAAGTTCAACAATTCAATACATACCTTTAACTCGACTTTCAAAGTTTCGATGTAGAAGCGGCGGCACACGGTGAATCGGAGATGCTCTAAGGTCGCTGGAAAAAATGGAGTATGTGTGAGAGTGTGAGCTGTGACTGCGTTGAGAGTGGAGAGAAGTTGTTTGAGCTTGAAAATGTTAGGGTTAGGGTAATGGCCAAATGGAGTAATGGGTAAGTCAGTAAGTAAGAAAATTCCCAAAAATTTTATAATTAAGTTGCTTGTTTTCTTAAAATCCGGGTTTCAGGCCCAGACCTGATTATTCCAGGTTTAGACCGGACCGGAGCTGAAACCCGGAATCCACTTTTTCCTTGGACCGAAGACCGGCCCGAAATCAACAGGTCCGGTCCGGGCTGATCCAGGTCCAGTCCGGTTCAAGTCCAAATTACGATCTGGAGCGATTTTTGCATAGCCCTAAATACACCCACCTACACCCAATACACCCACCCACACCTAAACCCAATAAATGTAACGTCACTTCCAAACTCAAAACTCATCTTCTTCTATATGATTTTCTCTCTCCTCTATTTCATTTTCTCTCACTAAAAAACTGCAAAAATATCAATGGACATTAGAGAAGAGATGCAAAATCAAAAGGATCCTCCCAAGAAAAGGTAAATTTGCACTGAATTTTGTCCGAAATTTTCATTTTTAGTGAATTTTCATCCGAAATTTTTGAAACTCTGTTTTTCGAAAATTTTCAATAAATTAGTGAAATTTGTGTTAGATTATATGAAAATTTTTTAGATTAGTTTGTTACATTTATTTCTATTTTCTTTGTAAAAAATTGTTTAGATTAATTTTTATGTTTGGGTGAATTCATAAACTAATACAAGTTTTTACTTGTTTTTGTAGAAAATCAAAAAATACTTCAAAATCTAGGAAATCAAAATGATATGTTAGATGTTTATTTTTCGATTGTCATTTCTATAAATTAAAATTTTATTGTGGTGTTAAAGTGTAATTGTTAATATAAATTGTTGATATAAACCCTAATTTTCTTGAATAGGCCGCTAAATAAAATGTTCGACACCAAAAAGAAAAAGGTTGCAAAGAGTCCTACTGTAGATCCAGAATTACTCAAAGACATTTCAAAACAAGTTATAGAAGAAGGGGAAAATCAAGATAACAGGTATGTTCATTTTTTTCTTGTTCATGTTTGTCGTTGTTTGGTCGGTATTGAATTGTTTAGATCAATTTTTTAGTGAATTTTGTCCGAAATTTGCATGTATGTTGGTGTTTTTTGTTGATTGCTTGGGGAGGGAGATGAAGTATGGAACAGGGGAGTGTTGGTGAGTGGTTAATGTGGTGTGGGATTAGGAGTCGTGGGGTGTAGGATAAAAGAGCGGGAAAAAGGGTAGCAAAATATGCACTGAATTATTTGTTGCCTTGTTCTTCTTTTAAATAGTGATGTTCATGTTTGAGAACATTATATTCATTGATTAAATCCAGTTGACTAGATCATGTGATATTGAATGACCCCATGTCATGTTCCCCCATATTGTGGAGTAAGGATTATACTGACTACAATTGAGCTTTTCTTCTTTTTTACATCTTCGATTAATGTGCAATTGGTTTATTGATCACTTTACTAGTGGAGTGGGATAATGAATATATGAGATGAGTGCGTATTTTAACTGTTCAGCAAACATGGTTTTGATTGATTTTGAACTTTCCTTTTCATTGTAATTCCTAGCACTAGGCAATATGTTGAGCAACATTTCTCATCTTAACAAGTTAAGAGTTGTGTTGTTACAAAGAACGAATTAACATAAACATATTACTGTGGAATGAAAATTTTCATGTATGGCTGTAAAGGGGTGTTTGTATAGTCTAGATATCGAGCTTGGTGTTGATATGTTGAAAGAGTTTTCCATTTAAGAAGATGATTTCAGTGTTGATTGATATGTAAGTCAAAGTAGTTGAGATCGATTGGCTGAAAATCTTTGTTCATGTAGCTGACTCCATCGTTGAAATAGGTTACGATATTGATGTAGGTGGTGGTGGTGGTAATGTAAGAAAATCACCAGTATGAAAACTCATTGGACTATCTACAATACATGAATATACCCCTTAAAGAGGCTGGTTATAAAACTATGTTTAATTTAATCATGATTCTGGACTGTGTTATGCGACTTATCCACTCGATCTTGTAATGAAGTGCTATACTATATACCTATATCTGCCACAGTCCTCTGATAGAAGTACTTGTGCCAAGTTTCCAAACCAATAGCCTTGCTAAAACAGAAACTATTTTAAGTATTGGTAACCTTGTTTTATTAGACACTATAGAAAGAATACATGTGAAGTACAATGAAAAATGTACTCTGTAATTGTACAGATATTGAAATGAAATTGACATTCTGCCATTGTTTTACCTCCCATGTGAAGAATGGTTGCTTGTTTTTTGGAAATGGTCACTGTATCTTATTGCAATATTTACACATGCACATATGGAACCTCCCATATACCAGTCATCGATAAAGCCTTACCCCATCTATCATCAAGTTGTCAACTGCCTATATACTATCCAGCTTCTGGCAGAGTGATAACTGACCATAATGTATATATGTCTAAATTGTGTGATTATGCAATTTCTTAAACTTGTACATAAAGCTCACTGTTATACATAACTTGTTACTCAGAGTCAACAATGAAGTTGAACCACAACAAGAACAATAAGAACCACCATAAGAAGAACCATCAAAAGACGCACCAGAAGAAGGGGAAAAACAACCAGAAGAACCATCAAAAGAAGCACAAAAAGATCAATTAAAAGCAACATGTTTACCAAAAAAAAAGGTATGAAATGCTTATGTACATTGTATGTTCACATTGTATGTAACACCCCCAAATCTCCCTCTACGGAAATACTAGTATAATACGTATAATTATACCGTAGAGATAGACTTAGGCGTATTACCGCCGCGTGATTACGCAAGGCTACTCAAACTCACTAAATAAACCAATACTTTACAGCGGAAACTTCAAAACTCTTCTTTATTAATAATAACTATAAATAGAAACCAATGTCATGAGTACTCAAATTAACTACAAGACCAAAATTCCTAATTTAGTGAAACCAAATCCCAGGACTCCAATGCATCAATTTATTCACTCCACCTGAAATAACACTGCTTACCATTACGGTAAACAGGGCGAACCAAAACAAATAAGAAATACGGGTTAGCAAAATATGCTAAGTACGGTAAGTGTAAGATAATTAAACTCAATTTATTTGCAAACATGCTTTTGAAATCAATTCCAATAATTAATCCAAAAAATTCAAAACTCATGATTCAAAATCGATTCTCAATATTCCAATATCCATAACCAATAAAACCAATACCATTTATTTGAAACCAATTCCTCATAATAAACCAATAAAACCAATTAAACCAATTTCTCTCCCAAGTGTGCACACCCCCCAAGCTAGTCTTCTTATGTAACAAGGCTATTCTTGAGGAAAGACCCGGTCATACAAAGTCCAAGGCCTTATCAATAAACCAAATCCGCATATTGGGATTACCAACATGCTTATAAAGCATAAATAATAATAAATCAATGATTCAATAAATTCTCTTTTAAATCCAATAATTCAACCTTTAATAATAATAATGATCCAAACCCCATTTTTTTTTATATAAATTCAACATGCTTTTAAAACCAATCCTTTTTAAACATGAATAATAAATTAATTAATCAAAACATGTTATAAATATCAATACTCCAATTTAATTATTAAAACCAATCTTTTAAACATACTTTTATTTCATAAACCATAATTCAATTCAATTTAATTCAATCATCACAATAAATCATTCAAACATGCTTATTCAAACCAAATTTTTTTTTCAAGATATCTAACCACCTAACGTACCTTGATCCTCGCTTAGCAAAAACACACAAAAGGAACCTCAAGATTCTTGATCGAACACACCCTACAAATAAATATAACCTTAATCAATATAAGGTTAACAAATAATCACAAATAATGAAATTAAACCCCCCCCCCCCAACTATATGTACATGAACCTTTTAAATTAATTTTCATAAACATCATTAAAAATCTAATTTTATATAATTAAAACTACTATTAATAATTTTTATAAATCCCCCATAATAATAATAATAATGATTGAATAAGAAAAGAGAAGAAGAAAAGAAAAGAAACCAAGGAAAAGAGAATAATTGGATTTTCGTTGGAAAGAATAGGTAGAACTTGCAGAGGCTATAAGTCCTTTGATATAACTTCGAATTGGGTGATTCTTGAGCCTAACCTCAAGGATTTTTCGAGAGGAACAATCTTCTGTGAAACAGAAATACCCCAAAAACTGACCAGAAGTGCCCAAAAATTGGCTTCAAAGATAAACGGGATGATTTGTGTAAAAAGAAGAGAAGAAAAGAAGCGAATTGGTGTGAAGAATGTGAGAGGTATGGAGGGGTATTTATAGGTTAGCTCATGCAATATTTGTAGCAAGAGAATGTGGGAAGAATTATGGCAAGTAGGGTTTAAGGGATTACTTGGAGAAGTGAGTAAAGATTTAAGGAAAGTTTTGATATTAAAGAGATTGTGTATAATTGAATATGGAAGGTATGTATGTCATGGAAAATATTAAGGAAATTGGAATTACTTGTGGAATAATTAAGAAGAATGAATGACAAGAAAATATGATGATTGGATATTAAAAAGATGGAGAATTAGAATTAAGGAAAATAGGAGATTTTGGGAGATAATTAAAAATATAATTTTACCAATTAAATTCCCCCAAAATATTTCATGAGGGCCGAAAATATGGAGCTTACCATAGCTCTAATTTTCGGATTCCTCTAGATATATTTAGGAATATTTTGCTCGGTTTTTAAGGAATAAAATAATTGTATAAATAATATAGAATAATAATTAAATAATTAATTAATTAAATACCAATTATTTACCAATAAATAACCAAGAAAAATCAGATTTTCCATACATGGAAAAACCGAAAATCCTAGCTAGTTATTAGGTAATTTCGGCCATAATAATTAATTAATTAAAAAAATTATTTTGCTTTAATTAAAATATTCGAAATATGTAAATAATCCGGTTTTTAAAATAGGATAAATGGATAATAAATCTTATCCAAAATAATAATTTGTTTTTAAAATACTTTTGGCGCCAAAATTCAAATATCATTTTGGCTCCAAGATTTAAATAGTAAGTTGAATTACTAAAATACCCTTTTTAAAAAATAATTATTAATTAATTAATTAATTAGGAAAATACATATAAAAATACGGGGTATTACATTGTAAATGCTTCTATTCATATTAAAATGCTTATCTACACATTTTAAAATGCATAATCTGAAACAAGCAATGCATATATTTATATTCAACTATGTTAAAGGTATATTGACACCTGTACTATTGCATGTTCATTATTTTTATGCATTATGTTCATTTATTATTTCGAAATGTTCATAATATAAATATTTGTTGATGATTTCTCTAATTCAATTAGTATGTTTATGTATATGTTCATATTTTTCTACGCATATGTTCATATTTTTTATGCATATGTTCATATTTTGTGTGCATACGTTCAATTTTGAAATGCTTATATTCACTAAAGAAAACGATGGCTATATTCATATTTTTTTTTTTTTTTGACAAGAGCTATATTCATATTTTGAATGGTTATGTTCACATTTGGAATTACATATGTTCATATTTTCTTTTTTGTTGCTTCTTGACTTTCCCGCTTATGTGTTCAATGCTTACATTCACATTCAGAAATGATTATGTTCACTTTCTATATGCATATGTTCATTTTTGCACTTTACATTCATTCTAGTAGGGTGAAGCATATTGCAATAAAAAAGAAATCATCAAGCAAAATTTCAAAATCCTCAAGCAAGAGTTCACAAGCTTAAGATCAACACTAAAATGAGAAAGATGGAGGTGTGAAAGAAAAGAAAACTCAGAAAAGTGACAAAGTTGAGGTGGTGAAGGGGAAAAAAAGTGAGAAAGTTGAGGGTGTAAAAAGTGAGAAAGCACCTATAAAAAGAAAGAGAGATGCAAATGAAGATGTACATGAGGTGGTGAATCTTAATGATGTTGAATATGTGGAGGATTATGGTAAGTTGCAAGTGAGGGTTGGCCATTTCAAATTCATGACGTTTGCATCAAATTTGAGCCCTTCATTATTGACATGGGATTTGGAGCATTACTTGATGTAAATCTGCCACAAAATGATCAATCATTTTCTGCTTGGCTTGTGCATTGTTTTGAAGAGAATAGCCGCACACTTTATCTTCCATACAACAAATCTATTGTTATTTGTGAAGAAGATGTTGAAGTTGTGTATAGAATCCTAAGAGGGGAGAAAAAAGTGAAGGAGGTTGAAGATAAGGAACAAAGAGAGACTCCTTTGACTAGATGGAGGAAATATTGGGGTGTTGTATTTGGTAGCCCTAAAACACACAAAGTTTTGCAGAAGTATGAGTCTGAGGAAGAAAAGAAGAAGAAGTTGGAAATAATGAAAGAAAAGATGAACAAAAAGAAGCTGAAAATGAACACTGAACTTGCAAAAGTGAACAATGGTGATGTTGATGAAATCTTCATTATTGATTTCATTGTGTTGGCAGTAAATTGCTTGATGAAGTGCAGCCAAAGCATACACTGCCACTATAAGTTTCTGTTCTCAATCAAGAATGTCTTTGAACTCAAGGAATACAATTGGTGCAAATATGTCCTTGATAGCTTAATGGATACAAGCAGTTCTTAGAAATTGAATCCAAGAGGGTTTTACAAAGAACCTCTGCCTTTTCTTCTGGTATGCCATTACTTTCATTTTCATATACAGTATGTTCATATTTTTATTGTATTTGTAATTATGCTAAATTGATGATTTTTTTTCTGTATTTTTTTTTCAGTTGTTTTACTTTGATCGCATTCAAAAGAAGAACATCATGCCACCAAGAACTCCTCCTATCATATTTGTATGGACAAAGGATATGGCAAAGGATATGGTGGTCGAAAGGATGAAGTTGGAGATCCATGGAATTGGATTGGGTAATATTTTGCCTAGAGCTGAAATCAAAAAGGAAACAACACAAGAAGAATCGACTAATATACCAACAACCAAGTTTTGATTAGAAAATATACCTATACTATTGCATGTTCATTATTTTTATGCATTATGTTCATTGATTTTTTTTAAAATGTTCATACATATTGCTATATAGAGTGTAAATTATGCATCTTAATGCATGTTCATGATCTTAATTTGATTTTTAGTGAATATACGTACCTATACTATTGTCGTTTCTAATTTGTCAGATTTTACATTTTCTACTGTGTAATGTAATTTTTCTGCTTCAATTATAGTACCCAGTAGCCAAATTCTCTTCAAAATCATTTCTTTATACAGTTTCCGTACATGGGTTCTCGCTAATGTATCATTTTTTGATTTTTTTTTATATGATTCTTTCTGCAGTTTATAATCATGGGTTTTCGCTAAATTTGATTTCTTAGTTGTCTTTCATCTGTTTAGGTGATGCCCATTTGCCTCAACTTGTTCTAGAGTACTCTTTCTGCAGTTTAAAATCATGGGTTTTCGCTCATTTTTACTTTGGAGTTGATTCTGAGTGATGCCCAATTGAAGGCGTTATATTCATAATGTGTGTTCTGTATGTTCATTATGTAGGAGGAATTTATGGAATATTTTATCAACTTAGTCAGAACTATGGGTGGGCATTGTGAAAAACTATGTGAAAAGTTGAAGCATGCAAAAGAACTTTTCCCAAATAATCTTCTTTTCAAAACTATGGGAGATTATATGCAAAAGAAATTGAAGGATCCTTCAATCTTGAGTCAAGATGAAGAAGTATTTGGTACAGAGTCTTTCTTGAATGCTTTAGATAAGGCTGAAAAGGAGTATTTGGAGAAGGTACAAGCTGAAAAGAGAACAAGAGAAAAAACAGAAGCAAAGGGGAAGAAGAAATTGAGAGAGTCATTCGATCCAGAAACTACTTGAACTTAGGGTTCGACAAAGAACAAACTCCTAGCCCGATGGTTCATCCAACTGATCAGACATAAATTGCACAAAAAATTGATCTGAACCTCGGGTTAGGTATGGGAGGGTCAAGTAGTGCATGTGTGGTGCAGGAGCAGCCGGTGTTTGGGTCAAGTAGTGCAGGTGTGGTGCAGGAGCAGCCGGTGATTGAAGCATCGAAATTTGATCATATGTTCAAAACTCAAGACCCTACATTTGAGGACATTTTGAACAACCCATTGAGTTCTGAATTTCAATATCCAGGGTAATGTGACTCCTAACTATAATATATATTTTGTAATAACTAGCTAAATAGTCTAACGTAATGTAAAGAGAAAACTAATGTAAATTTTTTGGATAAACAAACTAGAAAAAGTAATGTAAATTTTTTAAACATGAAAAATTATTATATATTCTATGAAAATTATAAATTATATTATGAAGTTTTTGTTTTACTATAAATATTCATCTATTATTGTTTGATATTAATTTTGTTTTGTATTATGTTCATCTATTGACAAATCTAAAGAAGAAGCAAAAAATCCAGGGTAAAAAATGGAAAAAAACTTATGTTCATTTATATTAAGCAATTGTTCATTTATATTCACATATTGATCACTTTTACTTATTATCTGTTTTTTGCAGAAATGTGTCAAAGGACAAAACAGCAAGGTGAATAAATTTCATTAAACCCCCTCTCCCATTTTCATAATTTTTGACCTTATTAAAACTAACAATGTTATTTCATGTAGTGATAAAAAAGAAATTGAAATTGAAATTGAAATTGGCAAACGACCTATAAGACAAGTTCACAATTTACCACCTTGTCTCAAATCACCATTCATGGTAAAATACAAAGATTTATTCAAGGATGTGAATGCAATGAATGCAACAATTTCTGACTATGCATTCAATGATGGTCCTAAGGAGTAAGTTTCTCATTATTATATTATTTGTTCATAAAATAATACTTGTTCATATATCTATTTTTATTGTTCATTTTTTAAAAAGGGATTGTTTTGTTTGTTTATTGCGTGTGAAGTGAGGTGATATACTTTGATGGAGAAACTAGTATTATCAGATCTCAAATTAAGACACCAGGCACAGATGAAGAAATCAACAATTCCATCATTTATGCTTGGGCTACAATTTTAAATTACAAGTGTCGAAAATATAGCAATTACTTTAGCACAATTCCTTATGTAAGTAAATCTGTTTTTACACTTAAATATATATTTGATGTTCTTTAATATTTTATTAAAAGTTCATATATTAGAACTAGAAGTTCATTAATATTTTATTAAAAGTTCATATATTAGAACTTATTTATTTATGTTTTTTTATTTATGCGCAGGTGATAGTGTGCACAGACCAAATTCTTAAGAAAGAGGGTGACATGAAAACAAGAATTTCAAAATTCATTTCCAGACTTCAAGCTGAAATGAAAAACAGCAGTATCAAAAAAAAAAAAGTCAAACAATTCTTTTTCTCGGTATCAGCATATAACCACTTCTACTTGGTTTGCTTCAACATGTACAATGCCACTGTTGATTTGATTGATAACAGAAAGCTTCCCATGAATATGAAAGCAAAAGATAAATATGGTATCAGTCCCATAAAAATGGTAAATACTAAATACTCATCTTTATTCATTTGAACTTTCTGTGTTGTTCACTAATTTATTTCTAATGTTCATTTCATTATAACTAACTATTGAATGTGAATTTTCAAAATTAGCTTGAAGCTTTTATAGGGTTTTTGAAAACCAAACATTACGATGAAAAAGAACTGGATGTAATAAAAGCTTTCAAGCCTAACTTGATAAAAATGAATCGGAGGAGCAATTGGGACCATAAGAATTGTGGTGTTTATTTGTTGAAGCATATGGAAACATACACATCAGAACCTTCAGTAGAATGGGTGTGTGATCTGAAAGCTGATAATGTAAGGTTTCAACCTTTTAAAATTCAATTTATAACTATGTTCATTTATATAGCGTGTTTATTCATATTTTAAATATCTATGTTCATACGTTTTTCCAGATTGATCAAATCAGGAAGCTAAGAGTGAAGTATTGTGCTGAGATATTACTAAGCAATACCAATAGAGAAGCACACAGAATAAAGATGGCTGCAAGATGAAGGATGGAAGAATCAACTTAGTTTTTATAGCTAATAACTTTGCAAAGACAACTTACTTTAATAGTAGTGGATTTTTTTTAAGACTTGAAACATTGGTCTGTATGATATAATTGTAGATCACTTATATAATGCTAATTCATCATCTTTCTTTTTTACTATGTTAAGTTGCATAATATATTTAAAAGAAATAAAAAAATCAGTAAATTAATTCTAAAAAATGAAAACCATTTGTAAAATGAAAATAAGTAATAATGTATTTTGTTACAACTTTTAGGCAATTGAATAAATAGTCAATTATTAAAACATCTAAACATTGATTGTCTTATCAAACATGGATAACATTTTATTATATTGTGAAACATTTGAAGATCCACCAACTTCCCACCCTTCATTTGTAGCATTGCGCCCAACATCAAAATACTAAAAAAAAAAGATACAATAAAAAACAATTACAAAAAAAATAAGTTCAAAAATAAAAAGCAAATGTTCATAAACGTAAATAAGTTGTCCAGATTTACCTAAAACCATTTGCTATTCTCATATTGAAAACTTCCTTTTTTTAGCTAGATATCCAAATTGACTTGATGAAGAAGGTTGACTCGCATTTGTTGAGGTATTAGTGTTTTTCTTTGAAGGTTGTCCTCCAATATCCTGTAAAATAAATGTTCAGATGCTATTGCATAAAATTCATATTAATAAACTTCAAGTTCACATAGATGATTACTTTTGATGATGGAGTCTAAGAAGCATTTGTTGAGGTATTAGTGTTATTTTTTTGAAAATTGTCGTCCAATACCTTGTAAAATAAATGTTCAGGTGCTGTAGCATAAAGTTTATACAAATAAGCATAAAGTTGAAACAAATGATTACTTTTGATGATAAAGTCTGAGAAGCATTTATCGAATTATAAATATTTTCCCTTGATGAAGTTTGAGCATCATTTGCTGGTACTTTTCTCTTCTTACTTGCACCTTGAACACCCTACAAATATTATAAAAAATTAATAATAGAATACTATTACAATTAGAAATTATTTTAAAAATTACCATTGATGATTGCCCATTCGTCTGTTTTGGAAGGACATTAAGACTTGAATCTTTGTTGTTGGGTGTGAGTAAGTCAAAGGATCACCATCATAATCTAAAACCTGCAATATAAAACACAAATATGGCTATGTTCATATCCCATACAAATAAATTCACTTAACTACACAAAAAATTCATAAAAGTACCTGAAAAACCTTTTGAGCAGTAGCTTTAACTTCATCCTTGTATTTATCTACTTTTTTCTTCCACCCCTTAGCCTTATTACGAGCTTTTTCAACAGTGCTCTTTGGCCTATCATTTCTTTCACCCTTTTTCCTAATTACTTTGGATTTTGAATAGGTTGTGCATCCTTTTCAACCTCTTGAACCTCTTCTCCATCATCAAAATTTATTGTCCCCCTAACACACTCAACCTTCTCCCTTAACATTTCAAAGGTATATTCAATTTTAGCTTGTGCTTCAAGATGATCTTGGCAAAGATGTAACAAGTTGAACAAACTTTCTTAACATTTGAGCTCTCCAAATAGAAAAAGAAATCACATTCTCTTGAACAACGTCTTCATCAACAACATGACTACACATAGCGGTTTTGGTCCATCTCTTAACAATATATTCTTCGTGTATCTTTTGGACATAATGAATGTTATAAATACGAAGAGAATGTGAACACAATAAACCCATTTCACTCCAATACTTACATGTACAGTTGATTACCCTAGTGAATTTATTTAACACAACCTCATGCCTAATAATATCTTTATTAGGCCTCCATACCAAGTAACTAATTGTCTCATCATTTTCATACTTTCTCTCTTGAGAACAAGAAATAGCTTTCGAAAATTGATCTTCAAACACAATATAAACCGAAATTGTATAAACCTCTCTAGCATGAATAAGAAGGCTTACATTAGCAACTGCCAAATGACGACTATCTCTCAAAAACCGAAAGTGCTGTTTACTTTCCTTACTCCTCCACTCAGCCATAAAATCAAGAAAAGTCTTGTAAAAATCACACAAACCATCCGTCTTCCTCAATCTATGAGAAACCGAACGGTTTGTTGTTTCACTCCTTTGTGAACTCAAAACTCCTCCAGAAAAATATTCATTAGAATAGGCTAGACACCATCTTTCTTTGATCGAGTACAAATGATTTAACCAATAATTATCATTAAAATTGTACTTGTTCATCATCCTAGTATTAGAAAGTTCACTTTAATAAACATCATATTCATATACTACATCATTATGTTCATAATAGATAATATTTTATGCAGAACAGTGAACAAAAACATATATATAATCAAATTACATATATTCATAAAATAATCCAAGAACTTTATAATATATTCAAATATGTTCATAAAAATGTTTAAAACATTCATAAGAATAACAACAATGAAAACAACCAGTATACATGTTCATACTAAACCAACAAATTCATAAAAACACATATTCATAAAATAAACCTATAAATTCATAAAATATCTAATTATGATCAAAAACAAAAATAAACATGTTCATATAAATAACAACGAGCAACAACAAAATAAAAGATAAATATATTAAGCAAATATAGGTTCATGTTTTAATATCATAAATTCATTATTTCATAAAGAAAGTTCATAATGTTGTACCTTGGCCAATAATGTTCGAATTCTACAGAAATTTCACAGTACTTGTGCAGATAATCAAAAAGATCAGTGAACCCCTTCAAAGCTCTGAATTTACCGATATTTGTTTTTGAGTTCTCCCCAAGGTGCCATGTACACAAACGATGTCTAGAATTTGGGAAAATTTCTCTTATACCCGCTACAATAGAAGGTGCTTGGTCTATCATTATAGTAATCGGATGACACCCACCACCCATTGATCTCATGAAAGACTTAAACGAACAACCATATGAAACTGCTTGTTTTCTCATCTAGAACAAATCCCATACCAAACATGACATTGTTACAATGGTGATTTATACCAACAAAAGGGGCACAGATCATGCCATACTTGTTTGTTCTATAAGTAGTGTCAAAAACCTTCAAGTCACCAAAGCATTCATAATCCCTATTCATTCTTCCATCTCTCCAAAAAACACAAGTAAGGGAATTTCCTTCATCTACCTCAAACTCATAATAAAAATCAGCTTCCTTTGCTTGCCTTTGAGCAAAATACTTGATCAATTGATTACAATCCGATCCATCAAGTTTATTGGCCTTTTCAGTAGTCAAAGCATTGTATATATCCTTTCGAGTACACCCAAGATTCGGCGAACCACCAACTTCTTTGGACAAAAGATGTAGTGAATCAGTTACCCTAACATCACTTGCCTTCATTACACTTATGACCTTCAATTGGTCTTTATTCACTTTTCTTTGAGACCTTAACAAATGTCTCTTGTCAATTGGTATAAAAGGATGATTATGATCCATCTGATGATCCACAACAGTCCATAAACCTTGTGGATCAATAATGAACTCCACAAAAGCGCCACAATTTGTACGAAAATCTAACTTCTCGAACTTCCTCAAATGCTTCTTAGAGTCATCCTTCAAACCAGTGCATGAACATACATATCTCCTACTTTTCCAAACAACAGTCTTACCAATTGTTCTTATATTTCCCTTCCTTATACTAAAACCAATCTTAAAAGCATAATCATTGTACAAATCATATGCTTCATCATCACTACTTATTGTTTTCCTCATTAATTCAGATTCTTTAGCTTCAGTAAATACATTTGCAGCTGTTGTATCTGAAATAAATAACACTCAATGTTCATAATGTATAATAGATAAATTCATAACTATGTAAAGAATATTCATAAGAGCCCTAAAATGATACAAATAAAATGTTCATTATTAAATGTAATGTTCATTATTTAAAAGTCAATGACCATCATTTAATAGAGAATGTTCATTATTTAATAGACAATGTTTATAAGTTCATAATTTTTAAATGTAATGTTCATTATTTAAGAATCAAAGTTCATGTGAAATAAACAATGTTCATAGCTTCATAATTTTTAATGTAATGTTCATTATTTAAGAGTTAATGTTCATAACAAATAAAATATTACAAAAATCATAACAACAAACAATTGCAGTACGCTAACAATTAATCACAGTAATCACACAAAAATTTAAAAAATATCAAATTCATCAAAATTAAGGAAAAATACAAATATTAATATAATCGAAACGATCAATTTCAGTAAATCAAACAAAATTAATAACAAAATCAAGACATAATCAATAAAATTAATATAAAGCATAAAAATTTATACATAAAATTGATCGAAAAAATGCAAAAAATTACATAAAATTCAATTCATAATAATTAAGAAAATCATAAAAAGCCTAATCAATCGAATTTAATCACCACATAAGAATTCGAAATTTATACATAATAAATCAAATTGATCAAACATAACCAAATTAGATGAAATTCAATTACTAATCAATCAAAATTGATCATAGCTAACCTAAAATCAAACAAAAAACAATTATAATTGAAACTAACCTAAAAAAAACCTAATTACAAATTGCAAAATCAAGCCACTAACTTGCATTGACGATCTCTTTGGGAAGGACAACCAATTCCATTTGTAAGGAACAGATTCAATCGTAAAATCGAAAAAAAAGAGAAAAGTAAAATTAAAGAAAACAAAGGAAAAATGAATTAAGAAGGAAGGAGAAAAAACAGAAAATAATTTTTCCAAAAAAAAAATAACAGAGAAGAAAATATAGTAATGAAAATTTTAATGGAAAACTTTGATGAGAATTAGAAAATATAGGAGAAGAGAGAGAATTGGGAAAAAGGAAACCAAAAAATTGAAAAAGGAAACCCAAAAACTTAAGCTGGAAAAAACGTTGGAGAAGAAAATATAAGTGAGCTGCGTTTCAAGAAGAACCTCATGTGTTTTGTACCTGTTACACCTATTTCTACATGCATGACTATGCACCTAAGAATATGCGCGCTTTCACTTCTTACCCTTTATCTTTGATGGACTAAGTACACTTGGGCCTATTCTTTATTTTTTGAAGAAACTTGGGCCTATTCTTAACAAAAAGATATCCTTGTAATTTTTTACAAGGCATTAAGGCCCAATTAAAATTTCAAACTTGTTCCATAGTTGGTGTACAATACTTTCTTTCATTCTCAAGGTCAACAAATAATTTTAACTCACTTTTGCTAGTACTCTCTTTGCCCTAGTGGCGTATCCAGGAATTTCAAAGTGTGGGTTCGAAATTGTAAAAAAAAAATGAAAATATTAATTAAATATTGGTCACTTTTGCTAGTACTCTCTTTGCCCTTTGGTTCTTTTCCAAGCAGCAAGTTTGGTCACAGTTGGAGTCCAGTGTGTAGCAGTTGACTTGACGAAAACTCATAAAAGTGCTCTACATCTATTGAGGAGACACATTGAACGGTCAATTGTGCTTGTTATTAGATAAGTTCCTTCTCAAATTTATTTAAGTAATGTCTAACTTTACATAATATGGTGTCCCTTTTTATTATTATGAAGAATTGCAATGCAATGTGGGGGTGAGATGAGTTAAATCTTGAGACTAACTAGTATGTTAGTTTTACTCTTGTTCAAGAGTGGTTTTGAGGAGGAAGGTTTCCGTAAGAGACTTATATCTGTGGCTATTTGTTTGTAAACTTGTTGTTTTACAAGTAATTTACCTCTGCTAATGTATGTTTTGTCCAATGATAATTTACTTATGCTCATGGACTTTAATGTGATTTGTCCTAGTAGATTAGGAATGATACATGTTCTATTTTATGATAGTGTTTTTGTTGTTATTTATCCTAACTATGAACAATGTTTTGTTGAGCACGGAGTATGTGATAAGCTTGTAAGTGTCCCTTTTTAGATTAAAAAGGGAGAATTATTATTTTTAATTCTTGTGATCTTAATTAGCTTTGTTCACGAACTTGAAATGTATATAATTGCTAGAGGTGTAGCTCTTATTTTTCTTGTTGATGGTCTACGAGACTGGTTTTATCTCTGTCTTGTTAGCAGATAAAAAAAGGTATGACTTAGCAAAGCCAGAATGGCCGTGCAAGTTTAAAGTGTAAGTGCTCCACATGAGGTAAGGATGGGAATTGAGATTCCGTATGTCCTTAATATCTATTAATATTCTGTGAATGTTAGTATTGTGGGGGTTGCAGATATGTTTTAGTTGTTTATTTGTTTAGTAAGTTGTTCACCTAAAAATTTGGTTGATACTCCCTATTTTGTTACCCGAGTCATGATTATTTTCATGTGGTATATGTGATGTGAGGGTTTCCGATAATGAAGAATTGATTTCTATATATGTTTCACGTAAAGCATGAAGGCTTGTGGGACTGTGGGTGATGTGTATGCTGAATATCTGCTACGTTTTACATGTACGACCTTGATATGTTAAATCCTGTGAAATATCTCAAGTATATGTTTTCTTATGACATGACATGTTAGTTTTGCTTGTTCATAGAATTTGTTCTTGCTTCCTAAGCTTTATTTTGCCAGTAAAGTTGATGAGTTCATCATCTTGGTTAAAGCATGAACTAGTTGTGTATCATCTTGGTTTGACTTTCTTGATCAAAAGGTGTATGTAGATGGTTTATTGTGTGGTATATATTCATTTAGTAGTGGATGAAAAATCCTAAACCATATGAAAAACCCTTGATTAACTAGTTGTGGAAAGAAGCATGTTAATGCGAGTGTGCGCTCCTTTTGAGTCTTATATGCTTGAGAATAGTATATCTTGTCTTGCTATTAGAAATCCATCTGTTGTAAGTATCTTTCAAGGTGAGTTGAAAGGTGGTTGATTAGAAATGGGTTGAAGGTAAGATAATGTGATGTCAGGATTTATTCTGTAAGTTTGGTGCTAACCCACTTTTATGACTCACCTGGTTTGTTCTAAGCTTGTTTGTCTTGCGGTAAAGTTGCTTAAGCTTCCTAGCATGATTGATTGTAAATCAAGGGTGTGTATTTAAAATAATGCATGCACAGGTGACAACTTAGAAGTTGAGGTATTTTTGCTCATGTGATTATATCCTTTGTGATATGTAAGGTGAGTGAGGGTCAGATTTGAGTACCCAAACTTGTTATGTTAAGTTTTTCTTGGCATGTGTGTGGAACTTCTTGATGCATGTGTGATGTTACTATGGTTCGCATTGATAGAGTTCATATGCTAGAATGATCATAAGTTGTTAACTTCCCGTGCATGTTGTTTATTGAGATAAAGATGTATGAATGTCTCAAAGCCAAGAAACAAGTACGAGATAATGAGATAAGCCGAATGGTTCTAGGCAGTAAGCTAATGAACCGATAAAGGTATGCATCAATCTCATTTTTGTGATGTAGAGAAAGTGTTTTGGTAAATTATATTTATCATGCTTAATCCAGAGTTAATTTTGAGTTCTTAGCCTTTGATGTTTGATTCAAATGTGCTAATACTTTGCAAGCTAAATGAGCTAATAAATTATTATTCTTGACATGAAATGTTTTGTTGGGAAATTCATCGTTATTCAATTATATTTGTCAACAGAGAATTACTCAACTATTGTTTGAGATTTAATTAATGCAGGGATGAAGGTTAAGTAGGAAAGATTCTCAAGTACCTGTCCCAGTAAGATCTAAGGACAATGATTGAATGAATAACGATGATTAGTTGAACCTCTTCAGTGTATGGTTTTTACATGATGAAGAGTACGTGGTGCTCAGTTTCGAGTGAGTTGCAAAACAAATTGTTGTACACTATCCATTATAAAGCAATGTTCATTAGATTGGATGACGTGTGTCAAGAAGATGAGTGTTGCAAAATTAATTACTGGAAGTTTGTCCATCGTGGGGGTAAGTTGATCCTCATGTTCTCTATATTATTTTTCACAAGTGTCTATGTATGTTGTCAGGAACTACAGATGTAGTGACAGAGTTAGACAGATCTCGTGGAGGTGATACTCATGTTAGAGTATGTGAAAGCAAAGAAGAATCAAGCAGGTCCTTATACAAGGATGAAGCACAGGTAAGTGCTTAATTGTCTAAGGGAATATATTTAAGATCCTGTGGGGTATTTTAAATTATTCCAGTGACGAAGTTTTAAATGACGAGTCTACGTTCTAAAGTGATCTGGCTTGATAACTCTCTAATTTATATGGTTATGAGATGCTTTGGTAAACTTGTTTCTTGATGTTTACAGGTTAAGCTTTAAGTGCTCTTAATATGTCCATAACCCAAGTTGGGTGGTCGATTGAAACAGCTAACATGGACACACCGAAGTGCTTTAATTTTTTGAACTTTTGTTCTGAATGATTCTAGAGCCTTGTAGATTTACACCATTTGTGTATGTTGAATCTATAGCTCATTTTGAGTGGTTTGTTGACCAAGTAGATTCAATGAGGTTGAGCGTTGCTTGCTCTTAATACTACTAGCCCAGTTGCTTGAGAGTAGGGAACGATAGTGATCCTTAAATGAATTAGAATCACTAGCCCTGATATTACTCGAGTAGGGAACGATATTGGTACCGAATCACTGAGGTAGGGAGTATCCCTTAATGCATCTAGCCTAAGAGCTCGTTGAGCAGTGGATTGATAGATGCACCATTGAATTGATAGGGTTGAACTTTACGTTCTTAATGTTCTTATTCCATTGCATAGAGAATCACTAGTGGAAAAAATGTCATCCGTAACGGGCAAAAACCGGCTATCCGTAACGGGCAAAGGGCGTTACGTATGCGGCCGTTACGGTTGGATAAAGTTATTCGTAACGGGCACTGCCCGTTACGAATAACTACTTTTTCGTAACGGGCAGGTGAAATGTCCGTTACGAATAACTACTTATTCGTAACGGGCAGGTGAAATGTCCGTTACGAATAACTACTTATTCGTAACGGGCAGGTGACATGTCCGTTACGAAAAACTACTTATTTGTAACGGGCAGGTGACATGTCCGTTACGAATAACTACTTATTTGTAACGGACATTTCACCTGCCCGTTACAAATAAGTAGTTATTCGTAACGGACATTCATTGTGCCCGTTACGAATAATGTCTAGAAAAGTAAAAAATATTAGGGGTATTTGTAACAGGCACAATATATGTACCAGTTACAAATACCCCTATTTCTTATTCCTTCACCAGTTCACCACTCCCATCACATCCAAATATTTGTTTTCATGGCACAAATATATATTATCAATCATGTCAAACACACCAAATTTATTTTACAATTAAAAACTGTTTACAAACTCATAATATTGTAAAAGGTTAATGATTTTAAAAATTCCCCTAGAGCAACAGTAACAGCAGAGCAGCAGCAACCATAGCAGCAACAACAATAACAGTAGCAGCTGCAACATAGAATAGTCCCCAATCTTTAATTTTTTCCTTCTCACCTATCCCAATCAATGAAAAAAAATATCAAAATCACAAAAACAGATAACACTAAATCAATAACACAAAAAAGGATGAACTTTGCCCATTGAGAGACAAAGAAAGTTACTTGTTTTGCTTGAATATACCCAGATTTCTGTAAGAAAGAATAGAGATTAAAGATAAACTCAAGCACTCAACGCAACTACAACAAACACATATGCATCAATTGAACCAATCAACCATTCATGGCCAGTTGAGTACTCTTATATTATTAAAGAGGAATAATATAAGAGTTGAATTACTCAATGTATCACTATTTTGTCAAATGTAAACACTTGAAACGATTAAATTTCCAGTAGAGCATAGGTAGAAATTATTGCATTTAACAATACTTGAAAATAGCATAAGTAATAAACGGTATATATGCATAAGAAAAGAGAGGGCTGAAATGTAGTAGATTGGAGTGAAATGTAGTAGATTGGAGCAACTGTAATCTGATTCTGTTTACATGATTGTAATGATGTAGCAGCAGCAGGAGAAGCAAGTACATAAACCAAGTACATCAGGCACAAAGAGAAAGCTAACATTTAGAGACAGTGACCAAAATCCTAATCTGCCAGACTGACAAAGCTCACTCGATCGATCAATAACCAATCCCAGGATAATAATCGAGTTTATCAATGATTAAGCATTGTTTTAGGATGGAAAGATTAGTACAAGGGAGGTTGCTATCTTAGTTGAGAAATTGGTACTTGCATTATTTTTGTTTTTGTTTTTGCTTTAGTTTTTCCTTCTTAATTTCAGAAAAAAACTCAATATGAGAGGCAATAAATTTAACTCAGCACAACACTTTGAACAACAAAATGATAAGGCATCCTTTTGCCTTATCATATGAAGCTAGAATTCTATTAAAGCTGATGATTATTTAACTAAACACAAATTTGAACTCTCAATTCCATGTCATAGGTTTCGACAAACAACAGAAGACTAGAAGACATGAACAAAAACAGCTTTAGGTGAATGTACCTGAGAAAGAATAGTGAGGATCAGACAATCTCCCACAGCAAACCACTCGTCACTGATACATAACTAGCGTAACAGCCCAGTTATAAGGAAAACCTGAAAATTGAATCCAGAAACTATTTAGTTTGAGTACTATTAGCACCATTGGAAAAATGAATGTTATCTACAAACCTGTGTCTCCTAGAGCAGTTGCAGCAATAGTTGTCGCCATAAATATACTCCTCAATTTAACTTTCTTCAAAAACCATTATAGAGGCCTACACCAACCAGCAATGCAACAGAAGTTACAAGTTTCACCCGCCCAAGAAATTCAGGGGTAAAGCCAAGTTTGTTTGTTCTGAAATCCAAAAAAATTACAACTATTAATAATTTACAAAAGTAATCTAAAAAAAAACAAAAAAGAAATGGTCCTAGATTTAATGGTAAATGATCGAACAGGCGCTAAACTTATTGAAAAAATTAATCAGATGAGCATACATCTTATTCTACAGAATTTAATTAGATAATATAAGAATATATTTTAGTCAATGATATGTTTGTGTTTGATCACATCTACAGAAGGATACCAAAATGCAATGCACCCACCTCCTATCACGCTAACCTACAGCAGAAGAAGGCAGAAGAAGACAACAGGGACAGCAGGAACAGAACAAGCATGGAGCAACAAGGGCAGAGCACCATCCCACTACCAACACAAGCAACAGCTCCTTAGTGGCAGAGCAGTATTGTTGGCCTATTTTTACTATGGTAACTTAGCTAGAGACAAGCATTAGTAAAGTAGCAATTAAGGCATTTGTCCATTCATGTAGTAATTGTAATAGTATAAAATTATAAATAGTAGTAGTCACAAGAGGATAAGACATCTAGAAAATTGTATGAAGAATCATTGAGAGTGATGGCCTAAAGCCATTATCGTTGCACGAAAGCTTGAGCTAATTTATCTTAAACAACCTTCTGCCTTAATATTTGTCTGAGATTATCCACGCACGTTGCACAAAAGCTATAGGAAGACTGAAACCAAGATAATCAAATAAATATTTCA
Organism: Chenopodium album; assembly: GCF_948465745.1. Classification (NCBI taxonomy): domain Eukaryota; kingdom Viridiplantae; phylum Streptophyta; class Magnoliopsida; order Caryophyllales; family Amaranthaceae; genus Chenopodium; species Chenopodium album. The sequence goes on from NC_137848.1 coordinate 45,464,160, forward strand.
TGCCTAGGATAGTAGGACCGCTGAGTATCTTTAATTAATAATATTAGAAAAATAAAGCCTCAAATATGATTATAAGTTCAAATGTAAACCCATAAGATGACCAAAGATATGATCAACAATAATAATCTGCTCCTAAATTCGAATCAAGCTATAATATATAACTCACTGCTCATTCAAAGCATTCAAAAATCAATATGTCTCACTATGTCACTAGTCCACAACACAATTAATTAGTAGAATGCAAATGTCAGTTCATTTAAAGGGGATTTTTAGATCCTCTAATCACTAGAAAAGGATGGAAAAAATAAAAATAATAAGAAGTAATAATGAACTCACTCGACCAATCCGGCAATCCCACTACATACAACAAGTGATAATAAATTAATAAGGCACTAACAAAGACACATGCAAGTATATTACAAATGACAATTTGGACTCATATTATACGTTTTTAAATTTTTTTTTTTGTTTTAAAAAAAAAATCAGCAATCCATGCCAAAATTACATGTAAACACCAAAATACTCAAAATTTTGGGACAAATTTTGAATCAAATTGAGACTTTCACAAACCCATTTTAAATTTCAAAACATACACTCCCAAATCAAGAAACAATTCTTTAAAAAAGCAAAAAAAAAAAAAAAAAAAAAAAAGAGTAATTGAATCTAAAATAACGGTACCTTTCAAGGGAGAACAAGAGCAGCTTTAAGAATCCGATTAACAACAACATCATCAGTAATATGATACCTCTATAGATTCAACCCACCAGAAGCGACCACAACCAGAAAACTCCTATTCTCACTAGCAATCACCGGCGCTTCTCTCCGATGCCTAATCCTTCTTCCCTTCTCACCTAATCAACTCTAAACAATTAAAAAAAAAGAAAAAAAATTAAAATCGCTAAAACATAAAAAATAAGGAAAAAAAAATATCAAATCCAATCAAAAATAAAAAAGGGGGAAATTACCAAGAAAACTTCGTTGAGGTAAACACCAGATCCTCCGCTGCATCATCTTCTTCACCAGAATTGTACACCGGAGAGCGGCGATTCGTCTACAATGTCTACAAAAACTTAGAGCGGCGATTCAGCCCGTCAATGCCGCCGTTGCTAGCTAGGATCGACTGATGCGCCGTGAACATGATTAGAGGAAGAAGAGAAAGAAGATCAGGAAGGAGGAGAGAGAGAGAGAGAGAGAGATTGAGAAAGAAGGTAAGAGAAAGGATGAGAAAGAGAGAGGAGAGCGTTGAGGAAAAAAACGGCTGCGAAACAGATTTAGGATGGAGTACTCCGTATTAAACCCTAGCGCTGTGTAACCGCGTAACGGACTTAATATTTGTCCGATACAAATATTAATTATTCGTAACGTGCATTTATTTGCCCGTTACGATTATTAACTATTCGTATCGGACAATTATTTGCCCGTTACAAATGACTTTTTCCGTAACGGTTATATATTTTGCCCGTTACAATTACTCTATTTGTAACGAAATTTATCATGCCCGTTACAAATAGGGTGTTACAAATGACAATTTTTCCACTAGTGAATCTTGGGTTTGCAAGGTGCTAGAATGTGTTTTATGCCTGTAAAGAAAGAACCTAGATATGCTGGGAATGTGTAAGTATTACACAGACGGAACACCTATGTGAGTACAAGGGGTGGCCTCCTTCAAGGGAAAATTGTGGTGTTATTTTCCTAAAGTACTCATGAGAGCCTAATGTGTTGGCCAAGACTGGCGGAATTGCTCAAGCTCCAAAGGTGACGTATGTGATACATGTTCCTTCCTCGCTCCTGGGAGTTCAAACCTTTGGATACTTGCCAGAAGGGTGTTGAATACCTGTGTCACTAAGGTATTAGTTCAAACCTTATGAATACTAGTGCTTAAGTACCTAACCTTTTATTTTACTGTTCAGATTTCGTGATCTATGGTCCGTTTGCATTAATGGGGGATTGTTGGAGTTTTGCTAATCCTTGTAATGCAAATCGGAGTGTTTTTAAGTGAGTGTGGTCACCTTGGTGCCGATGTGTGCAAGGAGCTAGTGAGAAAGAGATAAAGCACGCAAGTTTAATGAGCCGTGCAAGGGCGAGCTAGAGCTTGCTGCCTAGAAAGCCTACGGTAGGGCCGAGCGAAAGCTCTCATGCGAGAGAGCTATAGCTTGGGCTTTGCGTGGAAGGCTTGCATTGTTTTGTTTCGATCTTTTTCTTTCTTCTCCTATAAATACTACTCCTTAACTCTTATTTCACACACACGTTATTTTCATTATTGGAAACCTAAACACATAAACACAAACCTACCTTTTGAGATCTGAATAGTTCTTGAGCAATTCCACTCTTTGGGTTCGGGTACACGAATTACGAGGAAAGTTATGTTAAAATTGGGGGGCATGCGTCATCAGGAAACATGTACCGGTGGTGGAGTATTTTGCTTCTAATGCAATAGATTTCTGTTCCGCGGCACAACTGTATTATTGAGATCTTCAATAAAGTATTTTCCCTTTCATCTTCTATATTTTGTTATTGGAATCGACAGGTATTTTACCAACAAGTGTTAGATTCTACCAATTCATTTTCAAGATTGTCATGACTAGGGCTGGCAAACATATCAGGTCGGGTTAGGTTCGTGTTCAGGTCAATTAAAATTCGAGTCAAAACCCTCTAACCTGAACCTGATCCATCAACTTTTCGGGTCAAAATGTTCAACCCTAACTTGATTTTTTGGGGTTTGAGTCAACCCGAATCTGACCTGATTTTTTTGGTCATTGATTTTTCGATTTTAAATTACCTTAAAATTTTAGATCTAATATTTCCTATTTCAGTTTTTAATATTAGCATCTTAATTTTATAGAGAAAATCATTGATAAAATAATCAAATTGGTACCATCAACAAATTAAAAGTGTAGATCATAAACATATAAGCTACAATAAGTTAGTAACCAAATTAAATTACAATACATAAGATCTAGAATAAGATGGATCTCTAAGATCAATGATTTTCAGAAATATCCTTTAGTTATTGTTCACTTGAATTAATGAGCGGGGTGAATCACCGCCATGAATGAGAGTAATGAGAGAGAAAGGGATGAAGAGAGATAGTGGAAGTAAGAGTGAAAGAGGCAAAGACTAGAAATAAGCAATAATTTACACTTAGGGTTAAGCATGCAAAGGGTTAGGAAAATTTGGGCTAGTGTAGTTGGATGGCTGGGAGACTTGTTTAGGATTTTAGGGTGTTACTTCTATTAGGTGGGTTTGGTCGGTTTTTTACTTTCTTTAGTTTTTATATTTTTTGGGATTATTAGATTTTTTTTCGGTTAAGTGGGTCATTTTTGGGTTGTAATTTTCAACCTTAACCTAACCTATTTAAGTTTTTGGGTCGAAAATCTCAACCCTAACCTGCTATTTTCAGGCCGGGTTATCGGGTCGGGTCATCTTTTGCCACCCCTAATACCCGAAAAACCGAAAACTCGAAAACCCGTTTCGTAACCGTTCTGAAAATTAGGGCACTCGATCCGATAACCATAACGGTTCGGGTATCCGTTCCGATAATTTGTTATCAGGTAAGGTTATTTGCTATCATTTTAAAATTAACGGTTACCCAATCCGATTCAATAAGCAATTATTTGTTTTTTTCCTACTTAAATCTATTTTTCCAAAATCTAAACCCTAACTTTACTTCATAATCACTTTATAATGTCAATGATTAGTAATATTATTAATAATTTGGTCATGATCATGTGGTATTGTTGTTAATTAGTGATAAAATATATCATAATAACTAAATTATTAAGTTTAATTATCATTATTGGATATTGGGTACCCGATAACCGATCCGAAAATCCGGGTACCCGAAATTATCGATTCGGTTTATGGATGTCACTTTTAGTGATATTGGTTATCGGGTACTCGAACCGTTAGTACTAACGGTACGGGTATCCATCCCATGCTCACCCCTAGATAAAGTGCAGTCTTGGGTGGGAGTTTGGAGTAGAAGATGGATAAATTTATAAGTCCATGTACTTTCCTTTTTTTTTTTTCTTTTTCTTTTTTTTTTATGAAATTCATTGAATTAATACTACATCTGTTATATATTATGTGCAATTTTAGTGTATTATTTGTGAGATATATAATAGGATTATTTAACTTTTACCACCAAGAAAAATCAAAAAATTGTTTTTTATCACCAAAACTTTTAAAAGTTTTATTTTACCACCAAAAAAAAAAATTAAAAATTGTTTTTTACCACCTGCCGTAAAAAACCTAACGGAAATTTTTTAAATTCTTCGATTTTCATGCCAAACACATAGTCTTTAGGGGTTTTGGGGAGCCATTTTGGTCCTTTGAGTCCAATTTGAGGTCAGCATTGACAAAAAATGATCGGAAATGCTTCTTTTTGCGTGTTTAAAAATACCTCGATTATTTTTAATCATTTTTTTGTCAATTATGACCTCAAATTGGTCCCAAAGGACCAAAATGCCCCCACAAACCTATGAAGAACATGCTTAGCGCACGAAAGTCGAAGAATTTTTTTGAAAACCGTTAGATTTAATGGTTTCTTGACAGTAGGTGGTAAAAAACAATTTTTAGAAATTTTTTTGGTGGTAAAATAAAACTTTAAAAGTTTTGGTGGTAAAAAACAATTTCTTAATTTTTTTTTGGCGGTAAAAGTAAAAAAATCCTATAAAATATTCAAAAGTTGCACATAATATTTAACAAAGGTAGTAGAATGAGAAGAGGAAGAAATGAAGAATGTAATACCGTTCTTCACCAATGTATGTCACAAGTAATGAAAGGGGAATCATTATCATTCAACTCAAGAACTAACAAAGAAATGTATTAAAACCTCCAAGCAGTACTAAAAATATATAACCATGACCGCTAAAACTTAACGTAAGTGTCTCGTTTTTACAATTGTAAATTGAGCTCGGAATTGGCAAAAACTTAATGTAAGTGCCTCGTTTAGGAAAAAATAGTTGCCCACAAATCAATACATTTTTGTTACGCAAAACGAGGCACTTGCGTCATTTTTTTGCCAATTCCGAGCTTAATTCGGTTCTTTAAGACCTAAAATGGCACATAAAACCTTAAACGAACATTTTTTAACACGCAAACCGATGAAAAAATTAAATTAGGTTGCAATTTACAATTTATAGCAACTTTTGGGCTGCAATTCGCAATTTTTTTTTAAACGGAATTTTCACTATATACCACTGAGTTTTCAATTATACCATCGAAAACTTTCTAATTCACCCTATACCACTGAGTTTCACAAAAATGTCACAACATGCCCTTTTCCTTAACTCCGTTAGTCATTCTTAGTTAATTAAGCCACGTGGCAGCCTCTAATTGGCTCTTATTTTAATTAATTAATTAAGAAAACCTTTTTACAAATATTATTAAAAAAAGAAAACCACCACCATTTACTGCCCAGCCACCATCCCGACCACCCATAACCGCCACTTAGCCTTACCCATCGTCGCCGGCTCCAAACTGCTCTCCCTACCGCACCGGCACCGCACAACCTCTCTTCCCTACGCCGGTGCCCGCGTCCACCCCTAAACCACCATACCCAACTCGAATTCCCCCTCCTTTCCCGGCGAACGAACAAGCAGCCAACCAAAATACCTTTGCCGAAAATCACCATGCCGAAAACCATCATGCCGAAACCTAACGCCGACGGCCCAGATCCCCAACCCTCACGTTGCCGCCGCCCGATTTAGCTGCAAACAACCAACCCAAAACCCAAAATCGAAACCCCAGCTTTTGATTTTGAGGTTTTAGGGTTTTGGGGTGGTGGATTAAGGGGGGAAAGGGGTGGAGTTGGAAGAGGGAGGGGTGACGGCACGGGGAAATGGTTTGGGCGCCAACGATTTGTGCGTCGGTGGTTAAGGAGTGAGAGTTTTAAGGGAGACAGAGGATTTTAAGGTGGTAGGAATGTAGGATAGTGGTGGTGGCTGGTTAGTCGGATTCCACGCCGGCGGGTGGTGTCAGAACAGGGTGGCGGTTGGCTGGGTGGACGTAGGTGGTTGTTTTTTTGTTTTGTTTTGTTTTTAATTTTTTGTTAATTAAATTTAACAATTTTAAAAGGGAACCAATTATATATTGCCAAGAGGCCTTATTAGCCTTAATGACTAACGGTGTTAACATCCGTTAGTCATTAATGACATGTTGTGACATTTTCATAAAATTGAATTGTATATGGTGAATTAGAAAGTTTTCGATGACATATGGTGAATTACGTGAAATCTCAGTGGCATGTGGTGAAAAAATTGTTTTTTAAATGACTGTAATTTGCAAAATACTAACTTTAAATGGCTACAATTTGCAAATTTTCTCATATAATATGTGAAGTAACACTCAATTAATAATACGGATTATTAAATATGGCTATTAAGAATAGGAAAATTTGATTTAAATAATCCAACCTTTAACCGATTTATTTTTATTAATCCAACCTTTTGATTATTGTACAATAATCCAAGCTTTACGCCCCATCTTTTTCTATTAGGCCAAACCGGTCACCAACCTACAACAATAGGTTACCTTGCCACGTGTCATATTTTGATTTGTCTAATTTTTTTTTTCAACCTTTTTTTTTATTTTCCCTTCCCCTTCCTTCATTTCCTCCATAACTCCCGACCACCAACACCACAGCAGCCAGCCTCCCTCAAACCACCACCGGAAGACTCACCACCAGCAACAACGCCTCTATTCCATCACCCTTTCTTCCCTAATTCCTCACCGTCAACCTCCAGTTGCCCACATTTCCGGCCAGTCTCCCTTTATCTAACCCAAGAAACTCAGAAAAACACTCACCTCCGTCGAAATCCACCCACCTGCGCGAAACCCAGTCGAAACTCGAAACTTAGAAAACACTCACGTCCGTCGAAACGAAACCCAGAAAACCCACCCGCCCACTCTCGAAATTCAAAATCGCCGCCAATTGAGGAGCATTTCTCCAATTATAAGGCAGCCATTAAAATTAAGGCTACCCGTTTCAGCAACGTTCAAACAATGGTGAAGATCGAAAATGTGGGTGGATCTCTGTTTATTATTATCCTGGTCAAATTAATTTCTCAAATATATAAATTGGGGATTGAAAAAGATGAAGGGGGAGAAGAAAAGAGGGGGATGAGAGAGAAAGAGAAAGTGAGTAACTAATTAACTATGGGTTGGTGGAAGAGTGTCGGCTCAGTTTAGTTTTGTGAGGAAAATGAAAGAAGAGATGGTGACGTGAGGGGAGGGGAGGGGGAAGGGCGGCAGAGGGTTGGAGGGGAAGGAGGAGAGAGAAAGGGGTTTTTTAATTTAATTTTTCCTTTATTTTTCTAGTTTCATATGAAGAAAAAAAAAAAACCTTACCTGTTATACAGGTAACTGGTCATTTTAGCCTAATAGAAAAGGATAGGATGTAAAGTTGGGATTATTGTAGAATAATTAAAAGGTTGGATTAATAAAATTAAATCAGTTAAAGGTTGGATTATTTAAATCAAATTTTCTTTAAGAATAAGGAACAAACACTATTTTTTTTTTTTTTACAAGAAAGGAACAAACATATTAATGTCACAAAATCATAAGATCACCTCCATAATAAAACGTAGATTATATTAATACTAGTACTTGTAGACCGACATGCACCTAATATATTCTTATTCATCTGACATAGATAAGAGAATCTCCTCATAATTCAATAAAAATCCAGTAACCCCCAACAAAATTACACTCTACTTTTTGTTATAGATCTACTAACACTTTTTTTTCTTTTTTTGAGGTTCTGCTAAAGTGCTCAACAGTCAGTCAACGGCGGTGGTGGGGACAGAAAGTGACCAAATAGTTAGCCCTAGTGCAAGTAGCAATACTGGTGGGGTCATCATACGCGTAGGAGTAAGCGCGTGGGCAAGCTGTCTTGAATATTTTGGAGTACACTGTTGGCTTACAAGCTTGAGGACTACCAAATGTGCCTGTGCAACAATACCTTGGGGAGTTGAAGGCTGAACAAGCACTCTTGCAAGCTACTACACCCCCTCGGGCGCCTCGGACTTGGAGTCCGGTCGGGCACATTGTGTTTAAGTCGCTTATGCACCCTGCTGGCGCACATTGTCCCGATGCCCCTTTGAATGGTACCATTGAGATTGCGAGGTTGTAACCATCCACTAAACTTACGTCATAAAAGTCCTGTATGTTTCAATCAAATATTAATATTAACGCGTCAATAATGTAACTTTCATAGTAATAGACAAGGGTTCAAATGTACACTTATTACAAGAGCATGAATGCATCTAAAATGAGTCTGTCTCAATTAATTCTTAGGGTTGGATGGTATAATTATGAATAAATTCAGGCCATTAAAGGTAAAACCTTAACATGTTCACATGACCAACTCTTTAATCCTATTTCTGTAAATGAAAATAAGACCAAGAATGCCAATATATTAGGTGGCGTACTTCAACTCACATTCAATGCAAAAGGACTTTAGTACTCCCGTATCAGTACCTCATGAAGACATACTTCAACTCTTCAACTGAAGTTAACTAAATTAACACATCCAAATTTTTGGAGTTTTGTTCTGGTAATAATTCCAAAGTATAATCATCCTTTTCATATAATTTTGACATTAGTACTATAATATTTTTAAAGTGTGATATATTTCGTAATAGTTACTGGAGTACTACACTAATTAAGGTATGTATGTCAATTAGTTTAGTTGGTTAAAATTTTAGTAGTGATGAAATACTCCCTTCGTTACATATTATTCGCAACAAAAGAATATTTTATGTCTCATAAATAATACCTCTTTGTTGCGAGTGATAAGTAATGGAGGGAGTATATAATATACAAGTATAAAATAGTGACTACACTAAATCAAAATATAGATGTCAACTAATTTAGTTGGCTAGAGAGATTAGCGCAAAACTTCAACAATAATTAATAATTAATTGACAGAAACTACTAATATAAAAGCACAATACCTGCTCTTGTCCAAGAGTAATCTCAGCTAAGGTAGCAGGAGGAGCACCACCAGCACCAGCACAGTAAAGGGTGCCACCACAGTCACCAGTAGCGCACGTACCGTGACCACTAGCATCAAAGTGGCATCCGTGGCGGCCCCAAAGCCGACCGGACCACCCGGCCGGAAGATTAAGGACGTAAAATTTGTTAGGAAGCAGCTGAAATCCACCACGAGCTAGGATTTCTTTGCCAGCACTTGGCTGAATCCCTGGCCACACTGTGTACCTACATTTGTTCACTAGCACCATTTTTGCTCCATTTACTTCCCCTGTTCACATTTCCAACCAAAATATAAGGTTATTAATCCATCTTAAAATGAATTAATTAATTGTTGTATTGCTATTTTAAATATATTATCCGTTTCTAAGTTAAAGTTCATCTTATTTGGATGGTGATTGTGTTCCAAAAAAGTCAATACATAAAAGAAATTTTAGAGACGGAAGAGTATGATATACTCGTATCTAAGAACAATAATTTCAAACATAGTATTATGTCTCCAAATCTAAGAACTTATAATTAACATATATCACGGTTTAACAAAGTTATAAAAGTTTATACAACATACTCTATAGGTCCCATATTTATAAATTGATTTGACTTTTAAGGTTAATAGCTTAAAAAAAAAGACCAATTTTCTTTAAATATACAGTTAATCTTAGTAATGTTCGAACTAAAAGTAACAAATCTCAAGACTACACTAAAGTATTAATTCATCAAACAATGAAACTTAAAATTGTCATTTAGATTTATTAAAATATATTCACAAGCATGTGAAAGTAATACAGAGTAATCCTGTTGAAAAATAGCTTTAACTACAAATGTGACAACTAAATCCGAACAAAAACACACAAAATTCTATAGTTAAAACTGATATAAAAATGTCATTTACATGTAGTACCCTGTATGTTTTGATATTTGAAAATAATAGTCATGTTAATAGTATACTTAGGGGTCGTTTGGTTAACATAGGAAGTGAAAATTCCCATGAATTTCTAATATATGGGAAATAAATTCCATAATCAAATTCACGGGAATTTCTCAAAGTTGTTTGGTTAGTAATGAGGGAAGTTAATTCCCATAGGAATTTCAACTTACCTAGGGGGAATAGGTAATTAAATTCCTACATTTTGTGGGAATTGGAAATTCCTAGGAAGTTCTACTTCCTCCATTGCACCAAATTTCATTCAACCAAACAACTTACTCATTTTGCAATTCCTAGGAATTTCCAATTCCCATGATTTTGTATGTAAACCAAACAACACCTTAGTAACATTTAAATTACAGAGAGCCTATTATGTAGGCTCGGGTCATGTGCTCCTTTAATCAACAAATGAGATATTAAAGGAGCAAATGAACCCTGTACGGTACACCGGATGTATATAACAAATTCTATAAACTACAAATTTGACAACAAAATCCGAATGAAGCACACAAATTCTAAGGTGAGTGAAACCTAAGCATAAAATAGACATTTATCTGTATTTAAATTACACAATTAAATACTAACAACATACTTGTAGAAAATAAGGAAGATTAAGGCATTACATGAGTGCAATATGCATAATATGCATCAGAAAGTGTAAAATTTATTACCTGGAAGAGAGGTAAAAAAGAGGCAAAAGAGGAGAGAGAAAAGGAGGTTGAAAATGGGAGCCATAGCTGAGGCAGAGTTGGTGAGTGACTCAGTGAGTTAAAGAGAGCGAGTTTGAGTGGAAGTACTGAGCAAGAGAAGTGGAAATATATTGCATCTTATTAGCCACAACTCACAAGCATTATATAGAAACAAAGAGTACGACCCAATTGAGTACACAACTTAGAAAAACAAAAAGAAAAAAAATGAAAAAAAAAAGGGAGAAATTTAATAATGGTTAAAAAATGGAAAAAGAACTAGAGTAACGGCAATATTTTTTTTGAAAAAATGTTGGGAAGTGAGGATATTTGTGCCTGAAAACATGTACTGTAGTCTGCCGATCAAGAACTCAGAACTTTGCATGAAATTGTGTGCTTTATTGACATTATATACATGTAGCATATTGTATTATTGTACACTAATTGGCTTTTTGATTGTAATTTCCCATGATAATTGTTTAAGTATTTTTCCAAATTTTAAGTAAGATACATTAGAATTTTTTTAATCTCAACTAGTTAAATCTGCACTCATATACTCATACATACAAACAAGAGGGGAGATTTCCGTTTAAAAACTAAGCTTCAAAGCTTTCATACTTTACCAATTAGTGATAAAAGGAGTAACCCTTTTAGGTTCCATACTTTTCGTTAGTATAGTATATCTTATTTTAATATCATGTACAAATTGATCACAGGTCATCAGAATCACACAATCAATTGCTACGAACTGAATTGAGCAACATGTACACCTCCCAAAACTTAAAAAAATCGTATATGAACAAACAAGCAAACAAACATGTTATTATCCAATACGAGTAGGGATGTCAATGGGGCGGGGCGGGGCGGATGTTGCCTTCCCATCCCCATCCCCACCTAACATTTTCATCCCCATCCCCATCCCCATCCCCGCGGCGGGTCTAATATTCATCCCCATTCCCGCCCCGGCGGGTACAACTCCAAAACCATCCCCGCCCCACCCCCCTTTTGGATATCCATCCCCGCCTAATCCCCACCAAATACCCGCCTAGTCCCCACCCAAGACCCACCAATTTTCCGTGTCTCAAATATACAATCTTACATAATTAATACGGATTATAATATTAAAAGAAAAATTCTTAGTATTACACACATTTTTGTTTATAATATAAGTGTAGTACAAAATATTATAATTAATATTTATTTCACGTAATTATTTTATAAAATAATATAAAAGTATATAGATGTGGGTATGAGGTGGGGATGGGGCGGGTACGAAGTGGGGCGGGTGGGGCGGGGCGGGGATGGGGCGGGTACAACTTAAAATCTACCCCCGCCCCATCACCCATGGCGGGTATCGTTTTCATCCCCATCCCCGCCCCACCACCCGCCAAACCGAAACCCATCCCCGCCCCACTGGGGCGGGGATGGAGCGGGTCTCCTACTTGACCCCGTCCCACTGACATCCCTAAATACGAGAAACAAATTATTGTGTGGAAATTAATCATCCTAACATAAGCCAAGAAGTTTTCAACCACTCCATATAATCGTCAAAGTAGCCATCTATGCAATTGACATGTGCGAAAATTTCAAAAATTACTTATGTTTTGCCACTCATTTACAATGAGAAAATGAGGGGAGAGGGGGAGTTGAAGGCAATTGATCACCCTATATCCTTACAAAATGAGATAATTGTGTATTACTACATACGTGGTGGAGGATGGAAGGTTGTGAAAAGTACTCCGAATGAAGAATTTCGGGAATTAATGAAATTAGTTTTTAAAAACGGAGGGAGTATCATGTGACTAGTCACATACTTGTATAAGCTTATTGATGAAGAATGTAAATCGAAAAAATCAGCTTTTTTTGGGTGTGTCATCCTCTGCAATTACTCCTCTTTTCGACGATTTTCAGCAAGTGTTATAACAATCAGTTGGACGAAGTTGAAACAAATTGATAGATTTCCATCTCCACTTGGAAGTAGGATTGAGGTGGAAGTCACTAAATATTTAGATAGTTCATCCTAAATGAAGCAGTGGGAATAATGTAGCTAGAATCCTTGAAGAAAAGGGACAAGGTTCCAATTTTCTCAATAAAGTTACAATATATGTCCATCAACACGGTACGGTCCGTTTGATAAGTCCCTAATTCATAACGATAATGATTATGAAAATAAAGTTCTACATATATTTGTATGATAAATTGAATTCCATTCATATTGTAATAATAATAAAGCAAACAAAGCAACTTTGGTGAAGTCGGGTGAAATTTACGGTGTGACTTTGAGGTAACGAGTTTGAGTATCATCAACTACATTTGTTTTGGATCAAAATAGAGAGATTCTCTTATTTCTCTCATAGGTTAACCTGTGAGAGGAGTCGGTTTACTAAGATCCTTCATCTTACATTTTAAAAAAAAAGTCTCATGGTAATAATAGTTTATCCAACATCTATATACTATACTAAAATAGGGTACATTAGCTCTACGGCTGCCACGTGACTCTGTCTTAGTTTTTTAATTTTTTTTTTTAAAAGAATAAATAAAAATCATACTAATAAACCGTCTATGTGTAATTGTATTTATTATGGTAAGATTGATCATCAAATAATATTATTCATATTATATTTTTATATAGTTTAGCGAAGTATATGTAAAGAATATTTTTCTTTACTAAAACAATAAATTACTATCCGCCCACTTTGGACATAACATCAAAGTATTTATCTTATATTCTTATATATAGTTTTATGTTTAAATTTCTTAACAAAATTGATCATCAAATAATATTATTCCTATTATATTCTTATATAATTTAGCATAGTATATTTAAAGAATATTTTTTTTTTTACTAAAACAATAAATTTACTATCTGCCCACTTTGGACATAACATCAAAGTATTTATCTTGTATTCTAATATAGTTTTATGTTTAAATTTCTTAACATAAATGATCATCAAATAATATTGTCATGTTAGGTATAATATTGCTCATGCGTATGTCCAAATGAATCATATTATAGTACCCATGCAATTATCTACTCAATATATAAATATTTGAAAATATATTGATTTTATCTTAGCATCAACAATTTCCTTTGTAACTTCTATATACTTACGTGTATTGATTTTATATTATAGGGTGACAAAATTCAAGCCAATATCAAGATGTCTCTCATAAAAGATATGGAGTGATACATATAATTCATAGAAAAGATATATTTATCTTATATTTTACCACTATATATATAAAATCTATGCATTAAAAATCTGTTACAGTTTGGTAAAAGATTGACAAGTGATATTTTTTCCTATAATGATAGTTAGTAATAGATTTTGGAAAAAAAAAAAATCTTTAAGTTAGAGGGTAAAATTTTGGAAAAAACAATTGACAAGCCTGAACATCAGTCCGAGATTAAAATTTTGGAAAAAAACAATTGCAAAGCCTAAACATCAGTCCGAGGTTAAAATTTTGGGAAAAAAAAACTTCGTACTAAGCTTTAAGTTAGAGGCTTTGTAGATTTTTAGTTGTAGAAGGAGCAATAGGTGTGTGGTGATGATCAGGTGAATTCATCATGTAATAAAATTAAGGTAGTAAGTGATGGGATAAAAAATCCTATTTCAAAAAATTTCATGTTAAACTTTAAGTGTTTTTAGAGGTCATTGAGGAGAAAATGGATATGAAATTATTTGTGATATATGAAGTAGAATATATAAAGATCATACTGTTATTATAATGGTAAACTTTTCCAAATATATACTTCGTATTAAGTTAGAGGACAGAGATAGCCAATTAAAAGGCAACTTTTTATATGCGGCTGGCCACATCGTGTGAAAGGGGTTAGTCGAGTTACTTGATCAACAATTACTTAAGGGGTTCAGTCAGGGGTTAATTAAATACCCGATCATGGGTTGATTAAGAGCTTACTCGATCAGGGGTTACTCAAGGGGTTATTCGGTCAGGGTTTACTTGAGGAATTCGGTTAGGGGTTACTAGAGGGGTTCGGTCAAGGGTTAGTTACTCGGTCATGGGTTACTTAAGGGGTTACTCGGTCAGGTTTTACTTGAGGGGTTACTCGGTCAGGGGTTACTGAAGGGGTTACTCGGTCATGGGTCACTCGAGTTACTCTCTCAGGATTTAATTTAGGGGGTGTTTGGTATGGGCTTTTCATAGGGAAGGAAATGGAAACAGATTATCGTTTTCGTTTGAATTCGTTTGGTTAATCACTAAAGTAACACAATCCGTTTCTTGGTGGTAACCCATTCCACCACTTCGTTTCCGGTGTAAAAACTGGGGAAACAAATCACGTTAATTTCCTGTAACCTCAAAAAAAAAAATTCTTCCCTCTTCTCTCTCTTCTCATTCCCTAATTCTCCAAAAAATCCCAAATTGATCGATCGAATCTCCAGATTTCGCTCAATTAGATCAATTTTCCTACCTCAAATTTCCTGATATCAACTATCTCAACAAACAGGTTTGTTATCTATCAATTTTTTTGTTAACAAAACCCTAGATCTTGAATTTGTGTTGAAATTTTGTTGAATTTGTATAATTTCGATTTTGATTGTTTGTATTTTTTTTTTTTATCTTGAAATACATGGATTGTTATTTAATTTGCATATTTTCGATTTCATAATTACTTGTCACTTCTCTTGTTCAAAAAAGTTGGTCAAAAAAGGTGGTTTATACCAATTTTGCCTTGATCTTATCCACTAAAACAAGAAGAAAAGCAACGTTTCGAAATTAACTCCACGAATCAATCTCACAATTAATTTTCTTAAACTCAAAAACATATATTATATTAATGAAAATAATCATATTTATAGGCATACAATCCCATGCCCGATAGGATAACTATAACTAAAAAGATAAAATTAAATCCTAACAAACTCTAATAATATTAAACCAACTACTAATCGGGATAAATAAGGAAAAATAAATCCTAAACAAAATAAATCTAGACCAAGATCCTTGATCCGCATCACCTTCCAAATATCTCTCCATTATTGTTGGAGAGATCAAATTTTTACAACTTAATCCTTCCCTTTCTCTCCCCTTCATTTTCCTTCCCTTCTCATTTTTTATACAAATGAAAGATAATTCATCCCTTCATTTCCCTTTCCTTCATTTCTTTCCTTCCATTTCCTTCAATCCAGACTAAGTGTTACTATACATTACCACGCAGTTGTCTACAAATATACTGTGAGAGTGAATGCCTATGAGTGAATTTGATCTCGCAACTTTATTAAACCTTTAGTGCATGCTTAGTATGAATATTGGAATGGAAATGAAATGAAAACAATTACACTATGTTTGGATAACAATAGTGAAGGGAAAGAGAGGGGAAGGAAAAAGATGAAAGGGAAAGGGAGATGAGGGGAAGGAGAAAGAGACCTTCCATTTTCCTTCTAAATCTCTACAACAAGGAAGTGGTTTGATTTATTAAAAGTGGAAGGAAAATGGATTCTTCCAATTCCCTCCCCTTCCCTCCTTGCATTAGATATCCAAACAAGGGAGGATGCATCCCTTCATTTCTCTTTTCTTCCTTTCCCTCCATTACTCTCTATCCAAACATAACGTTAGAGAAAATGAGTATTATAAAGTGGAATGGAAATGAAATGGAAACAATTAGTGAAAATGAGTATGATAGAGTGTGAGTAATTGTTTATCTCACATTAGAAAAAGGAAGCAAAGAGCTTTTAGTTTATAAACCAAGGGGGTTAATCCCTCTATTACCAATTGATTTTTGAATGGAACCTCGTTGTGGGCTTCTCAACTTCTCTTTGTTGTATTCTTCCCGTCTATTATATAAAGGCCTTATGGCGATAAGCCGATAAGGCCATTTGTGAGTGTCACCTTCTAGGATTCAGGAACAATTGAACATCTAGATTATCTATTCCATGATCCATATATAGTAAAAATTTTGATTTTGAAATAGCATTGTACGTACTCCGTAGTAGGACTGACCGTAAGCAGGGGCGGAGCCAAAGGGGGTTGGTGAGGGCCTTGGCCTCCCCTTTGGCTCAAGATAATAATTAAATTTGCTCAAAATTGTCATAAATTTTGGTGTAGAGGAGTTGGTTTTTTCCATGTGATAGTATGCAAGATGTCAAGAGATCAAATCTTGTAGCTAACAATTTTTTTTTTTTTTAAAGTAAATGTAATCAATTCAATAGTTGCGAAATTATATATACGTAGGTATAATCTTGGCCCCCCTCACTTGGCAATTCCGGCTCCGCCACAGCGTAGGAGTATCTATTCACATGATTTGTTCCTAAAAGCATTAGTCACACGTGGGTGAGACTTAACTAGACATTCGAAATTAGGATATGACTCATGTAGAGTCATGTTGCTTCTCTATGCCATTGTGCAACTACATTGTGGAAGTTGAACATTTTGGCATTTTTTACTTTTACTTTTATTTTTTGTAAGGATATTGGCATTTGTTTGTTCTTCATAATTAATAATAAGCGCAACTTGGTTTCAAAAAAAAAAAGCACTGTTACAAAATATATTCAATGTGGGTGTTCATTATCATTTGTAACTCCCTAGTATTATGCCACCCATTGTAACCCCTATATGTAATTACCTCTATTGTAACCCCCACTTAAATGAAATCTTAATTTCCATGAAGGTTACATACTTACATTATGTATATATATATAGCATGGGCAAATCAAAGTAGATACAACACAACACAATCTACATCTCTCTCTCTAATATTCTCCCTTTCCCCTTATTTTATAACACGTTATCAGCACCATGCTTTAGTCATCGGGAATCAGAGAAAACATTAATCAAACAATATAACAAGGAGGATCAACCGAGTTACTGACGAAATATACACTACTTCGTACACATTATTTTTTTTGTCCCGTTGAGGTAAGTTTCACTTTGTATTGATTAAGCTATTTTGTTCTAATAGATTATTTTATCATGTATAAATATTGTATGAGTTGATTACAATTATCATTATTTTATCATAGATACAATTATCATTATCATGCGTTGATCATAATCATGAATTTTTGGTCCTGGTTGTTATTTTGGTTGATGACATTTTATTCCAATAGGTGTAGTGAGTGTTAATTTGGATAAAGTTACATATTCGTGTTGAAGATTTTGGTTGTTCTTTGTTGGTATCTTAAATAATTATGAGTTGAATAATCATGTTAATATTCTGGATGAATTATTATGTTTGACTTGTGTGCACTAATAATCTGATTATTTGTATACATTGTGAATTAGGCAATTTATTCATGAATTTAGCAATACAAGGTTCTGATTATTAATGAATCATGTCTATGAATGCAGCCGTAATATATTCATGAATCATTTAGTATTCATTACAATGATTTTGGAATTTTGGAGGTTATGCGTAAACAAGTTTTATAATAAACATTAGTATTTTATTTTATTATTTCATGCTTTTATTCTTATTTTAAGTATTATCCTTATTTTATTTGTATACACTTTTATTATCAACCATTATGTTTTGATATGTATATGTTTGATATTTTATGAGATCTAATTTTGAACAATATTTTGTATAGTGGAAAATGCCGAACCTTGCCAAGCTTGAATTTGTGGCCCTTGATATTACTGGAAAGAATTATTTATCATGGGTGTTAGATGCTGAAATACACCTAGATGCTAAAGGGTTTGGTGAAACAATCAAAGAGGCTAATAAGGCAACACCTCAAGATAAGGCTAAAGCCATGATTTTCCTTCGCCATCACCTCCATGAAGGGCTCAAAAATGAATATTTAACTGTGAAAGACCCACAAATGCTTTGGAGTAATCTAAAGGAAAGGTATGACCACCAAAAAACAGTGATACTCCCTAGAGCTCGTTATGAATGGTTGAATTTGAAATTGCAAGATTTTAAATATATTAGTGAATATAACTCAGCTATGTTTAAAATAACTTCTCAATTGAAATTATGTGGAGAAAATATTACTGATGCAGAAATGCTTGAAAAGACATACTCCACTTTCCATGCTAATAATATTGTCCTGCAGACACTATATAGAGAAAAAGGCTTTTAAAAATATTCTGAATTAATATCTTGTCTTCTTGTGGCTGAGCAAAATAATGATCTGTTAATGAAAAATCATGAATCACGTCCTACTGGCTCTACTCCATTCCCTGAAGTGAATGTGACAACCCATAACGGGAAAGAAACTAAAAACAGAGACCATTCCAGCAGTAGTGGTCGAGGTAGAGGTCGCGGTCGTGGCCAGTGGCGTGGTCACGGTCGTGGGCGTGGTTTTAGTGGATATGGTAGAGGTCGTGGAGGTCATTTCACAAACTCACATTCTCACCAGAAGTGGGAACGTAGGGATGATAAAGAGAAAAGTGAGACCAATATATGTTACCGTTGTGGAGGAAAAGGCCATTGGTCTCGGGTTTGTAGAACTCCAAAGCATCTTGTTGAACTTTACCAAGAATCATTGAAGAAAGGAAAGAAAGTTGAGGCAAACCTTGTTCTTGAAGATGGTGAAGGTGATTTTGATTTTGGCAATGCAAATCATTTCGATGTTGCTGATTTCCTTACTTCCCCGGAAGGGAATAATTTTGATTTTGGCAGTACAACTCACTTAGAAGTTGCTGATTTCTTCACTGCCCCAAAAGGGAATAATTAAAATTATATTGTTTTGTGTCAGTTTTAAGTATTAGACTTATGTTTGCTTATTCTAATGATTTACTTAAGTTATTTTCTATGGTTGTAATAAGGACTTTATATGTTTTATGAATTTATGAACTATTTGGGTGTTTTTATTGATTTATTATTTTATCATCATTATTTGTTTTTTTTATGCTTAATTTTTTGACATATATTTTATTTCATGAAGAACATGGATATTACTCAAGTTCAATTTGCTATGAATGGTGAAGAATTATGTCTTGCTGACAGTGTAACTACTCATACAATACTTAAAAATAAAAAAATATTTCTCTCATTTGATGATGAAAAGGATTAATGTGAGTACCATATCGGGTAGTACAAATATCATTGAGGGCTCCGGAAGAGCCACTATAAAATTGCCTTGGGGAACTGAAATTAAAAAAATTGATGCTTTATACTCCCCATTGTCTCAAAGAAATTTATTAAGTTTTAAGGATATTCGCAACAATGGTTATCATATTGAGACAATTAATGAAGAAAATAACGAATTCCTTCAAATCACGAATATAAATCAAGGCACAAAACATGTTTTGGAGAAACTCCCTACATTCTCCAGTGGTTTGTACTATACAAAAATTAATACTATTGAAACTCATGCTATAGTTAACCAGAAGTTTACTGATAATTTTGTTGTTTGGCATGACCGGTTAGGCCATCCCGGTTCAATAATGATGCGAAGAATAATTACAAATTCATGTGGACATTCTTTGAAGAGCCAGCAGATTTTTCATAATAAGTTTTCATGTGCTGCTTGCTCAGAAGGCAAGTTGATAATTCGCCCATCACCAGTTAAAATTAATTTTGAATCAATTAGTTTTCTGGAACGCATACAAGGAGATGTTTGTGGGCCCATACACCCTCCATGTGGACCATTTAGATATTTTATGGTTTTAATTGATGCATCAACTAGATGGTCACATGTGTCCTTGTTATCAACTCTTAACCTGGCGTTTGCGAGATTACTTGCCTAATTGATTAAGTTACGGGCACATTTTCCAAATACTTCTATTAAGACTATTCGGCTTGATAATGCTGGTGAATTTACATCTCAAGCTTTCAATGATTATTGCATGTCCATTGGGATAAATGTTGAACATCCTGTAGCACATGTTCATACACAAAATGGTCTGGCAGAGTCATTAATTAAACGTCTTCAGTTAATTGCTAGACCATTGCTTATGAAATCCAATCTCCTAATTTCTGCTTGGGGACATGCTATATTACATGCAGCAGCACTAATTCGCATCAGGCCAACAAGTTATCACAAGTTCTCCCCATTACAATTGGTTTATGGTCAGGAACCAAATATTTCCCATCTAAGAATTTTTGGATGTGCGGTTTATGTTCCAATAGCTCCACCACAACACTCTAAGATGGGTCCTCAAAGGAGGTTGGGAATATATGTTGGGTTTGAATCCCCGTCAATAATTAAATTTCTTGAGCCTACAACAGGGGATTTATTTACGGCTCGTTTTGTGGATTGTCATTTTAACGAGTCACTTTTCCCAACATTAGGGGGAGAAAAGAGAGAGCTGGAAAAAGAAATTAAATGGAATGAATTATCATTATCTTTATCTTGATCCTCGAACTAAACAATGTGAACTGGAAGTTCAAAAGATAATTCATTTACAAAGTTTAGCGAAACAATTGCCAGACTCGTTTCCTGACCCAAAAAGAGTGACCAAGTCACATATTCCAGCTGTAAATGCTCTATTTAAAATAGATGTCCCGGAAGGATAGAATAAATTTGCTAATGAGTCTAAACCACGTCAGAAACGTGGAAGACCAATAGGTTCCAAAGATAAGAATCCTCGGAAAAGAAAAGGAGCATTGATTGATGATGGTCAAATTGAAGAAACAATTTTCGAAGGATCTCCAGAAGAGAATTTAGACATGATACAAGAAGAAATTCAGGTACTTGATAATGAAGAAATTTCAACAAATTATATCATGTCTGGAATTACATGGAACCGAAATCAAATCGACTTCGATGATGTTTCTGCATGCAATGTAGCATTAGATGTTATGGGTAATAATGAGGATCATGAACCAAAATCCATTGAAGAATGTAGACAAAGAAATGATTGGCCAAAATGGAAAGAAGCAATTGAAGCAGAATTAAAATCTCTTGAAAAAAGAGAAGTATTCGGACTTGTAGTTCGTACACCTGAAGGTGTAAAGCCAGTGGGATATAAATGGGTCTTTGTGTGAAAGAGAAATGAAAAGGGTGAAGTAGTAAGATATAAGGCACGGTTAGTTGCACAAGGATTCTCACAAAGACCCGATATTGATTATGAGGAGACATATTCTCCTGTGGTGGATGCAACGACTTTTAGATTTTTTATTAGTCTGGCAATAAGAGAAGGACTTGACTTACATTTGATGGATGTAGTCACTGCTTATTTATATGGCCCACTGGATAATGATATTTATATGGAACTCTCAGAAGGATTTAAGCTGCCAGAAGTAGCAAAGTCTGGTTCTCGAGAACATTTCTGTATTAAATTGAACAAATCCCTTTATGGATTGAAACATTCTGGGCGTATGTGGTATAACCGTCTAAGCGAGTATTTGTTAAAAGAAGGTTATAAGAACGATCCTATTAGCCCATGTATTTTTATAAAGAAATTTGGATCGGGATTTGTTATAATTGCAGTGTATGTTGATGATTTGAATATCATTGGAACTCCTGAAAAGATTTCGTTGACTGTCAATTATTTAAAGAAAGAGTTCGAAATGAAAGATCTTGGAAAGACAAAATTTTGCTTGGGGTTACAAATGGAGCACCTAGAAAATGGAATCCTTGTGCATCAATCAACATACATAGAAAAAATTCTTAAAAGATTTTCTATGGATACAGCAAATCCATTGAGCAGCCCTAAGGTTGTAAGATCACTTGATGTAGAGAAAGATCCATTCCGACCTCGGGAAAATGATGAAGAAATTCTTGGTCCTAAAGTACCATATCTTAGTGCAATTGGAGCACTAATGTACCTTGCAAGTCAT
This sequence comes from Chenopodium album, assembly GCF_948465745.1. Taxonomy (NCBI): domain Eukaryota; kingdom Viridiplantae; phylum Streptophyta; class Magnoliopsida; order Caryophyllales; family Amaranthaceae; genus Chenopodium; species Chenopodium album. The sequence continues at coordinate 45,486,454 of NC_137848.1, forward strand.
ACACGACCCGACATATCATTTTCAGTTAATTTATTAGCAAGATTTAGTTCATGTCCAACCCGAAGGCATTGGAATGGAATTAAACATTTACTTTGTTATCTTCAAGGTACGAAGGATATGGGTTTATTTTTCCCAAAGTTGTCCAAAGAAAATTTGATTGGTTTTGTAGATGCTATTTATTTATCAGATCCTCATAATGGTCGATCGCAAACTGAATATGTGTTCACACATGGTGTTACAACCATTTCTTGGTGTTCTATGAAACAAACCATTGCAGCTACTTCTTCCCATCATTCTGAGATTTTAGCAATTCACGAGGCTAGTCGTGAATGTATATGGTTAAGGTCGGTAGTTCAACATATAAAAGGAGTTTGTGGTTTATCATCTGGGAAAGAGGCACCGACAACTCTACATGAGGATAATGCAGCTTGTATTGCTCAACTTAAGGAAAGATACATCAAAGGTGACAGAACAAAGCACATCTTACCCAAATTTTCTTCACTCACGATCTTCAGAAGAATGGAGATATAAATGTATTGCATATTCATTCAAGTGAGAATTTAGCAGGCTTATTCACTAAGGCTCTTCCGACCGCAACATTTAAAAAGTTAGTTTATCGTATTGGATTGCGTCGTCTCAAAGATCTTCAGTGATATAATAATGAGGGGGAGTAATTGCGCGCTGCACTCTTTTTCCCTTATCCATGGTTTTTTCCCATAGGGTTTTTCCTGGAAAGGTTTTTAATGAGGCAGCATATATGCGCATTAAATCTATTTTAGATAATGTCCATCCAAGGGGGAGTGTTACAAAATATATTCAATGTGGATGTTCATTATCATTTGTAACTCCCTAGTATTATGCCACCCATTGTAACCCCCATATGTAATTATCTCTATTGTAACCCCCACTTAAATGGAATCTTAATTTCCATGAAGGTTACATACTTACATTATGTATATATATATATATATATATAGCATGGGCAAATCAAAGTAGATACAACACAACACAATCTACATCTCTCTCTCTAATATTCTCCCTTTCCCCTTATTTTATAACAAGCACAACCTTGACTTTGGATTATTATATCATATACTTCATACTAAATTTAACTACTCTTCCCGAGTTCCCGTCCCTAAATTACATTCCTACTTCTAGCATTATTTATTCCTCACATAATAGAGAGAAGTAGGAATGTAATTTAGGGACGGAAGGAGTATACTGTATGTTTTTTTTAAAAAAAAAATACTATGTAAAAGATTTAACTGCCCTTACTTGATTGAACACGTATACCCAATATAAAGTTTTGACTAATAATATCTTAAATTATTAATAATAAGGGCCTGTTCTCTTCAGATTATTTTCAGTTCAGTTCAGTTCAGTTCTAATAAGTTCAGTTCAGTTCTTAATTTCCTTCTCTCATAAAATATTCAGTTCAGTTCAGTTCAGCTCAGCTCCAATAAGTTCAGTTCAGTCAATCAGAATAGACCCTAAGTATAAATATAAAAAATAATTGATTTGAAAACTATACAGTGAGACAATTTTAACAAATACTAACTTGACTATATTTTTCTTATATACAAAGTATTGCTCACTAACATTGGCTAAAGTGAATTACAGAGTATGTGAATAGTGTAAAAATTCAAATCGAGGCACTTAAAAAATGGAGGCCAGGGAGTACGTATAGTATTCAATCAGTCCTGTAATGTAATGTTCATAATCATTTTTATAGTCAAATTTTAAAAAGGTTGACAAAAAATTCTCATTAATTTAATATATTTTATAGATGATTAATTAGCTTATTTGGTTAAAGTTTTGGTGGTATATACTCAAGACTTGAGTACATCCCTTGACACTTGCTCTTCTTGCAACTCTCTATATCACAAACAAAAAAAAAAAATTAAAAAAAAATCAAGAAATTGAAATACAATAATCATGTGATTTTACTATCTCCTTTTCACAATATAGCACAATTTTGACTTTTTAGGTTGTTAATTTGTTAACTTTGACTACTTTAACCAAGCCCGTTGTATACAAGAAGAATAGAAAATACTAAGGCCTTATTTGGTAAAGAAAGTTTGACAGAAAAATAAAATATAAAGAGTTGATTTAACAAATTAGAGGGTTACCTCCATAAAAAGCAATTTTGATCTACTTTTGAAAAAAAAAATCAACAAGTTGATTGAACTTATTAGCTTAGCAAATTTGTGAAAATTTGAAAATTAGAGGTTTTCCTTACTTGCATCGTGTTTCCATGCATTGTCATAGTTTAACTCTGTTAAAGTATTCATTCATCTAAAAGAAATCCAATCAGACCAAGCTGTACAGTTTTTCCATGATGATTAGACAAAATAGCTTATTTATTTACAAATATGCCATGATGACTAGGCAAAATTGTTGATTTATTTACAGTTTTGCCATTTGATAAAGGAGATAAACCGGGGCTTCCTCGCTAAAAATGAGAAAATACAAGTAAACAAAATACTTCCTCCGTTTTTCTTTTATTGCACCATAAGGACTTTTACACTATTTACTTAATCTTCTTTGACCATCTTTTGTGATTTATCTATTAGGAAAAACATAGTCATGTAGGATCTAGTTAGATTCGTCTTGAAATCTACTTTTCAAATATCAATTTTTTATAATTTTTACAAAAGTATAATTAAAGATATTAATAGCCAAAGTAATGCATTGACAAGCGTGAAACCTCTTATGGTGCAATAAAAAAATAATGGAGGAAGTATGTTTATCAAATGGCAAAATTGTAAATAAATCAATAATTTTTTAATAAAGATGGATGCCACAATAGTTGATTTATTTACAAATGTGATATGATAACTTGAAAATTGACCCCATAGTAGTTGATTTATTTACAAATGTGTCATGATAACTAGACAAATTTGTTGATTTATTTATAGTTTTGTCATTTGATAAACAAATTTTGTTTATCAAGGAGATAAAATAGGGCTTCCTCCTAAAAAATAAGAAAATTACTCTAAGAAAAAAAAAATCCTAAAAAATTCTTTGTTCAATATTTTCAAAGCTCACCACCATAGTAAAACTTAGTTCTTTATCAATCGATTATATAGATGGTAAGCCCCAAATTTTTCTTCAATTTAATGTTTTTAGCCAATGAAGAGCACCAACAGTATGGTGATTATAGTGGGTCCGATCCCTCCATGTAGCATTAAGTCGGTTCCCTAATGGTGGGATTTTTAGTATGTTTGTTTGTTTTTCGTGTGTACAGGTATACAAATTTGGAAAATTCTTCTGCAAATTAGTAGAATTGCGGTTCTGTTGGTATAAGGGTGCATATTTAGAAGATTCATCTTGCAAATCTGTCGATCTTGATTATGAATCAAGTTTTATCACTTTCGCGATATATACATCAATGGAGCTACATCGAGAACGATGGAATAAAGACATTTTAATTTATTTAGGTTCAGTTCAGAAGTGATGTCATTAGTTTAGTGGTGTTTAATAGTTATATTGATAATTTAGATATCTTAAGGGATGATTGTAAGTGTTGAATGACTTATAATTATTTAATGAAATCACCCTTCCCTATTCCATTCAAAAAAAACTTTAGCTAATAAATTGTTTAAATAGTTAGATCTGAATGAATAATCATCTCATTTCAAATTATAATCTACTTAATTAACTCTGGCCATGTCTAAGGTAGATATCAACCTAAAAAATGTGTATGCTACGATAGATCTTGCAAGGGAAGACATTAATTAAGAAATATAAAATAGAAATATCGATTGAGAATTTGGAGAATAATAATCTCCGAATGATGCAAGAAGAAAAACATGAGTTGAAATTAAACATGGGCAACGGGCCGTGCCGCGGTGGGGGGCGTGCCGTGCCGTGCCATGCCGGCTCCGCGGCGGACCTAATTTTGGCACAGCCCATCCCACGGCACGGCACGACCCACGTGCCTAGCGGGCCGTGCTGTGCCGGGCCGCGGGCCAAACCGTGCCACTTACTTTTTTTATTTTTTTTATAATAATAAATGTAAATAAAAAACGATATATATATATATATATTTAGTACAACTTAATTTTATATAAATAATGTGATTAATTTATGTTTATGTTAATGTTAATATATTTTATTTTGAACAACTTTATTTTAATTAAGGTTATATAAATTATATATCTAATTATGTTTAAGTTTATATAAACAAATAAAAACAATCTTATTAATTTAGCAAAAAATAACAATGCATATAATAAAAAAAAAATTATGAGTGCGATAATCCGAAAACACAAAAAATTGAAGAATAACTTATTTTATTATATACCGGTAGCCGGTACGATAAATCGATAATACAAATAATTAATGATAATTAAAAATCGTACAATATTTGATGAATAACTTCATTTATTATACGGAATACGAAGTTCGATAATACAAAAATTGTACAATAGTGTATAATTTAAATATGTAATAATGTAATTATTATTGTTCGTCTCCGTCTTCGTTTTCGTCTTCGTCTTCGTCTTCTTGTAGTTCAAGTTCATTGGCCAATTGAGTTGATTGAGAAGTATGAGAACTAAAAGAAGTCGACGTTCCTTCATCGTCGTCGTTTTGTGCATAAGTACGATCTTGAGAACGAGTTTCGGCATCCAACCAATCCTTGAAGCAAACACACATTTCAAGTGTTTCGGGTTTTAGTCTTGTTCTTGTATCGTCTAAAACCCGTCCCGACGCACTAAAAGCTCTTTCGGAGGCAACGGAGGAGACTTAGATAGCAAAAATATCACGAGCCATTGCCGACAAAATTGGATGTGTTCATGCTTTGTGATTTCCACCAATCAAGGATGTCGAGGCCAAACTTCTCTTCATCGTCCATGCCTTTCATGAAGTCGTAACTTAGGTACATTTGCAATCCGAAACATCGCTTTGTGTTCTCCTAGTTGATGATGATCCCGTACCTGAAAACTTGGACATCATGTTAGCAGCTTGTGCAAATAAACCTTTGGCCTATTTACTTACGTTTTTGGATGTTTGAGAAGGGGCAAATCGAGACACGGTTCCATATTTACTTTCATAAACTCTATATAAAGAGAAAAACTCATTAGTCACCTTATTTTTAAAAGTTTCAACATCATCTTCAAAATTCATGTTACTATAATAAATATCAATTAATAAAAAAGTGTCATCATATTTTTGCCTAGGATCTAAAATAGAAGCAAAAATATAAATCATAGGAATATCAGTGTAATATTTACGCCATTTTTCCTCCATAGCTGGAAGATATCCATGATAATCATGTTGTGATCGGTATTCGGCAAAAAGTTGTGCAAGTAAACATGCATTGCTAAGAAAAGAATGGGAACAAGGATTATATACAGAAGAAAAACAATGTGTCATACTATATAGTAATTGTAAAAACTGCATATATTTTTCACAATTAGCCCAATCATCTTCTAGTAAAGCACATTGTGGAAATTTCATATTATAAAAAAGTGTTAAATGAACCTTGTACTCGATTGCCGGACTCAACATTTCATAGGTGGAGTTCCACCTAGTTGGACAATCCGGTGCTATTTTTATAGTCTTTATCCTTTGTTGCCTGTAAAAACCTTTCCATTCTTGATATCTCAAGTTAGAGCTATTAATAGACATAATAGAATTCCTTATTTTGTGATAAAATGGACCAATTGCTTGTGTTCCATCCTTCACACACAAGTTAAGAACATGACAAATGCATCTAATATGAAGTGCTTCTCCATCTAATACTAAATCGGTCAATTGGGGTTTAACCAAATTCGCACTATATGTCATAGAAGTTGCATTATCGAAAGTCATGGACATGATTTTATTCCTAAGACTATATGCATCAATGGCTTCCATTAAATGATGAGAAATGTTAAGACCGGTATGAGGGTATTCAAGTATTTTAAAATGAATGATGCGTTTTTGTAACAACCAATCATTATCCAACCAATGACAAGTAACACATAAATAGTGAAGTCCGTATCCACTATCCCATGCATTGGCAGTGAAAGAAACTCTACTAAGAAGATTAGCCAATTCATTTACTAATTTCAATTTATACTCTTGATAATTCTTCATGGCAGCAGATCGAACGGTTTTTCGGGAGATTTTTTTGTGTTTGGGTTTTAGTGCTCGGTTAATGTAGTTGTTAAAGGCATCATTTTCGGCGAAAAGAAAAGGTTGTTCGGCATGTACAATCATTCTCCCAAGTTCATCCCTATCTCTCTCATAACTGTAAATGAAGCCTTGTGGATGGAATTGAGAAATTTTAGGTTGGGTTGGATCATTAGATGGTCCACCACATCTTTTTGAATGTCTACTAAGGTGTCCCGTCCCTCCCTTGGTATCGGCCGAGAAAATTTTACTACAAGTCCGACACCGGGCTTTGGTTCCATTTTTACTCAATTGATAATGTGCCCAAACTTCATTCTTTCGGTTGGTTTGAGCAAATTCCTCTTCAGTACACCACTCTAATATGTTAGGATTTTGGGTGTTAGGCATTTGGGTGGATTGTTCACTCGACCCGGAGGCTTGTGTTTGGCTACCTTGGTTACTAGGAATAGAAAATTCATGTTGTGATCCGTATAAATGAGGTGAGAATTGGGTTTGTTGAAATCCCGAACTAGGCATAGTCCAAGGAGCCATATCATCCATTTGTCCGTGCTCTTCCGTGGTTTGGGGATGAAAGAAAGAGGTGGAAGTGTTTGGAAATGCCATGTTAGGGGAGTGAAAGGGCATGTTAGGAGAGGGAAAGGTGTTAGGGGGGGCATTGAAGTGTTTGGGTTTGGTGATTCCCTACGTTTTGACTTGGCTTTTCTAGAGGAGGAAGAAGTGTTTGGGTTTGATGCCATGATATTTAATAATAATAACAACAACAATAATAATACAAATAACAAATTAACAATAACAATAATAATAACAATTAACAACAATAAGAATAACAATAGCAATAAGAATTAGTAAGTAGTTTTTATATAAATTAAGTTTTCAAAAATAATTATAATAATAGTATATACTTAGGTCAATGAGATCCCAGGTACGAGAGGTTAGGAACGACATTGTCCTGAGCCCAAGTCCCGCCTTAGAGAAATTTCACTAACAATCTAAATTATCCACAATAAAAAAAGTAGTTTTTATATAATTAAGTTGTTCCAACTTCCAAAAAAACAATAATAACAATAATAACAACAACAATAACAATAACAATAACAATAACAACAACAACAGTAGTAGTAGTAGTAGTAGTAGTAGTAGTAGTAGTAATAGTAATAGTAATTAATAATAATAATAACAACAATAACAATAACAAATTAAAATAAAGTTGAGTTAGATCTTACAATGACGCTTCAATCGCTTTCCCAAGTTTATAATTTCCCGAACTTATAATTTCCCGAGTGTAAATAAAATAATTTTTTTTTTTTTTTTTTTTTTTTTGGTAGTAGTAGTAGACTAATAATAGAGAGCAGGAATTTTTTTTTTTTTTTTGCACAAAAGAGAAAGAGAGTAAGATTGTAGGAATTAGAGAATAAGAAAATTAGAAAATAAGAGAGAAGAGATGAGTTGATGAATTGTGAAAATTTTAGAGGAAGAAATGGGGTATTTATAGGGATTTTGGGTAGGAAAAATGGCCAAAAACTAGCCGTTTTAGTCCTGTTGGAAAACGACTACTTCCAACGGCTAGTTGGCACGAGCCGTGCCGTGCCGTGCCCAGGCGTGCCACGTGCCGTGCCGGCGGGTCGTGCCGGGCACCGTGCCGCCCGCCGTGCCCCGTGCCAAATCTTGAATTTGTGTTCATGGCACGGCCCACAGGTGGGCCGCCGTGCCGGCGTCGTGCTGGGCCCGTGCCCACCTTTAGTTGAAATAGAGGATCTTATGCCATTTAATTATTAATTTATTACTTATTCAATTAAAACTCACAAGACTCACTAAGTTTTTATTTTGACAAGGACTCACTAAGTTAGGTTACGTATAGTTTAGTTTGACAACATGAATAGTTAGTAGAAATGAACAAAAATATCGTAAACCAAAAGATATTATCAAACACATGTGGAATAAAATCGTGTCTGAATCATTATCTTATGTGAATGTCAAAAGGAACTTACAATAAAATAAATCAATTAATGATAAAGTTATTTAGTCTAGAGTTAAGTATCACCACTAATACGAATAACTTTAATAGTTTAATTTTACTTAAGTTTGTTTGATAATAACTATGGTTAATATTTATCTATTTGTTAGAGGACCAACTCAATTAAAAGCTTAACCTGATGGTTGTGGCCCACGAATATGTTTTATACTTTATCACGCCCCCTCATACGAGATCCCGTTTGGGCTAGAATTGTGGATGCAGCATGGGCCCTCTTCATACCCAGCGCTTAATATTCAACTTGAAAGTGGAGGGGTGGATGAGATTCGAACCCGTGACCTGTGTCACGCTGGCTTTGATACCATGTTTGAGGACCAACTCAACCAAAAGTTTAAGCTGATGGTTGAGGCCCAGGATTATGTTTTATACTCTATCACTATTGCTTCATTTTAAGAAATTTATCATATCTGATCATTTTATTTTGCAACTCATGAATTATGATATTTAGGTATGTAAAACTAATTATGTATTTATTTTTAATTTTTGACGCATGTATCACGTGAATATAAAGGCTGGTGTTAATATAATATGAGTTGCTGAACATATTTTTCGAAATGTGAACTTACTGTAGGTACACATTTAACAGTATGTTTTTTCATCTTATTTTCTTATTTTATTTGAAGTTTAGGTAAAATAATTTTAGATAATATAAGTTCAGAAATTCAAATAAAACAACTAAATAAGTTTAAATATAATAATAATTTATAAGTTTAAAAAATTCCATCAAATACGGAGGAAAATAAGTTTATAGAGTAATATGTATAAAATAAATTAAGTTATGTTAAATAAGTTTAGAGAAAACACTACTAGAAAACAACTGAATTCCGACGGAAAAAAATTCGTCGGAAACACCCCGTTTTCCGTCAGAAAACCCGTTTTCGACGGAATTTCTGTCAGAAGCGGTTGTCGCAAAAGGTGTTGTTGGAAAAATGACCTTTTTCGACGGAAATTCCGTCGGAAAGAAATTTTATGTCGGACAATATATTCTGGCCCGGGGAAAGTCCGTCGGAAATTTCCGACGGATATTATTCCGTCGGAAAATTCTATTAAAAAAACTGCACCCCCACCCTAGAACCACCAGCCCCCACCCTGGAACCACTAGCCCCTACCCAGAACCACCAATCCCAACCCCAGAACCACTGCACACCGACCCTAACCACAAACCCACCCTTATCCCACCACCACACACCACCACCGACATTACCACACCAAAAATGAACCCCAAGAAAACCATAACTTAGCCCCAAAATAAAAAAAATCAACCCCAAAAACACGAAAACACCAAAAAAACGAAAATTAAACCCCAGTAAATTAAACACCAAAAAACGAAAATTAAACCCAAAATCACGAAAATCAACCCCAACAAAACGAAAATCCCCCAAAAAATCGAAAATTAACACCAAAAAACGAAAATTAGCCCAAAAATCTTAAAATTAACAAAAAAAAATTGAAAAATACCACCAAAAAAAAAATCAAAACCAGTAGATCTACATATTTAATCAGAATTTCATTAAAAAAAAGATAATTTTATTACAGGAAATATATAAATATACAATTATTTAATAAAATTCATAAATTAACATAACAATTACAAAAAAAATTAACTAGATCTACAATCTAACCTAAATTAAAACTAGATCTACAAAACAAAAACCTTGAGAGTGGGTGGCTCAGGACGGTGGTTGTCGGCTTTGTTATTGTTGCGTCGTTGTTGTTGTGGTTGATGTTGTTGCGGTCGATGTTGGTGGTGGTTTACGTTATAGCACTGTTGTTTGTTGACGGTGCTTGATGTTAGTGGTGGACGGAGAGAGAAGAGGATGACGCAGAGAGACAAGAGAAAAATAAGAGGAAAGGGAAGAGGAGAAGATCGAGAAAAACAAAAATGACGGGCAGAGGGAGGAGAGGAGAAAAGGAGAGGAGAAGAGAAGGAGATGAGGGGTAGAGGAAAAGAGGAAAGAGGAGAGGAGAGAGAAAGAGATTGAGAAGGAAAAAGGGAAAGTGAAAAGAGGCAGAGAGGAGGTCTTGATGTTTAGGTTTTTTTTTGAAACAAGTGATTTAAAAAAAAAAAAAAATTCCGACGAAAATTCCGTCGTAAATTTCTGACGAAATAATCCGTCGAAAAGTACATATTTTCCGACGGAATAATTTTCCGTCGGAAATTTCCGACAGAATTATTGTTTTCGTTGGAAATATACAACGGAATATAATTCCGTCGGAAATTTTGGTTTTTCCGACGGAATTTCATGTCCGTCGGAACCTTTCCGTCGGAATTTGACCTGATTCTTGTAGTGAAATTAGATGAAATAAACCGACCCTAAGACCCTGCTCACTTTACCTTAAAAATATAACAAGTTTAGAGGCGCACGCAATGCGTGCACGACTTTCTCCTCCAAATTTACTTACACAGTTCTTTATATTTCGTTCATAAAGTTATTTTATATTATATACTTTACTTATTTGCATAAATGACATAATCTATTACTCCCTCCGTTTTTTTTTTCTTTGCATCACTTGGGATTGCACGGAGTTCTAGGAGAGTAATATAATATTATGAGTGGGTAATAAATTATTATAGTAAAAGTAAGATGGGGACAATGAAAGAGAAAATATATGAGAGATGATGAATATTTTTATTACTTAAGTGGGGACCATAAAAGAGAGAGAAATGATAAAATAATTTAAGTGGAGTTTAAAGTAAAAGAGAGAAATGATAAAATATATTCCCTCTGTCTCTTTATTAGAGCCCATATTCCTTTTTTAGCAAATCAAAATTAAAGTCTCATTATAACAATCTTTCCTTTTTTTAGTAAGTGATTTTTTACAATTTTAACCTTATTCTCCTAATTTAATCCCCAAATTATCCTCAAATTTTTCTGATTTTTTGTGCCAAATGTTCCTGTCATTTATGACACACTAATTATTCCCTCCCCCCTTTTTTTCACTAGTTATTTAATGCAAGTAACGTACTTTGGTAATTGTTTAAGGAATCTACCAAAAATCTTAATTCCCGTGAAAAATGAGAAAGGAAACTCTAATAAAGAAAAAGAGGGAGTAGTATAAAGTTACCAAGAATAGAAGTGATGCATTTAAAAAAAAACACCCATAAAAGAAAAGTGATGCAAGTAAAAAAAAAAACAGATGGGAGTACTCTGATTATTTTAATTAGTTGATGTAAAAATCCATTTAAGGAAAGGGCTATAAGAGAAAAGCATAAAAAAAAACTCCTACATTTTACTTTTATACGGGCTTATATATATATATATATATATATATATATATATATATATATATGTCTTTAAGCATTACATAGACTTAAATAAATTTCATTGTATTTATATATCATAAATAATTACTAAAATAAGTTTCATTGCATGTATTTATATGAATTATATCACTTAACTTGTACATACTTGTAAAATATGTGCACAATATTAATATCCTAACTACTAATTAAATTATAGTACGTTGTGTTATACTTATAACAATTGAAAAACCATATGCAAAATTACTAACACTAACAATTTTTTTAACACCAAGTTTCAAATTTATACTCCGTATCATCAAATAAAAATTCTCAAATCAAACTACTTGTAGTATACTTCGTATAGTATAATATAACTACAGTTGAAGGAATTATTTGATTTTAGAAATTAAAATAACTACCATGAGAGAAGTTATCTTTCTAAATTAATGGAAAAGTTAAAAATGAAAATTATAATAAATTATTTAGAGAGGGTAAAGTGGTCCATTCAAAAATTCCCAACCAAAAACACCTCTTCTCTTTATATATTACATAGATAGATATGCAGTAAATTAATTTTAGTTCATTATATATAAGTTCAGTTCTATAAAAATAAGTTAGTTTAATAAAAATCAGTAATTTCAAAGAAGAAATATAACAAACAATCAGTAATAATAATTTCAGTTCAACAACAATAATTTCACTTTACTAAAAATAATTTGAGTTAAGCAAAAATAATTTCTGTTCAATAAAAATAGTTTAACTTTTGCAAAAGTAAGATAAAGTGAACCGGGCCTAAATCTGATGATTTCAATTAATATATTTTAGTACGGAGTATAAAATAGGATCATAGATTCATAGATGACTAATAGTACTTTCTAACTAAAGTACAGAAACCAGAAATCTCTAGCAATCACAAATTACATAAATTATCCGATTTCTTTTACCACGTGGCACAAACCCATTGCATATCTTCAATTTCATGGACCCCTTTTCCATAACCGTTAGAGAGAGAGACTGAGAGAGAGAGAGGAGAAGATAGAGAAAGAATTTGGCAACTACGGAGTAATAATCGAAGGAGTTTCTGTCAAACTCCTCTTCAATGGCCACATTCAACTACTCTACACTGCTCCCTCCTCGCAGGTATCCCCCCTTTCTCTTTATTCTCTTTATTTTCTTTCCATTTTTAGTATGATCATAAAAATAATTGTTACTTGTTACACCATTTCAATTTTATTTGTACTATTGTATAATTTTAACGAGTAAGTATTAAACAATCACCGGTATATGTAACAATTCTGTTTTTTTTCGGGTGTTAGTGAAGCGCAACCCTGCCCTGATGGCGCAGCCTTAATTTATCAGGGCTGCGCTTCACTAACACCAACAAAAAAAAATATGTTATTGAACACATATGGTAAAACAACTATAGAGTACCTGTGATTGACCAATTATTGTTGGTAACTTCAGAGTTTGTTTAAATATGATTTAGCTAGCTTAAAAATACAGAAAGTGACATATCTTGTCAATTTTGAATGAGAGCTTAAGATATATGTTTTCAGTGATTATTTTCGAGCATCTTGCTTGGCATTCCAGAGTTCTGGTAAATCATGGGTGGTGCTTCCTAAGAGATCATTTCGTCGAAGAAGACAATTTGGGATTAGAGCAGAAATTAATTATGTAAATGCTGATGAGGCTAAAGAGCTTGTAAAAGCTGATGGGTATGCAGTTGTGGATGTTCGAGATAAATCTCAATTTGAGCGTGCTCATATCAAATCGTGTTATCATGTTCCCCTTTTCATTGAAAACCAAGACAATGACCCTGGTACACTTATTCTTTATATAATGCGAATATATGATTGCGCTTTATGTCTTTAATTAGTGCTCATTTGCTTAATAACTGACACATTAATTATCAACTATGTTATTCGAACTCTTCATTTCATCTCTAAAAAAAACGTAGTCTAGTTTGACACTTGTTATTTTGACGAAAAATTGATATCATGCAGGCACAATCATAAAAAGGACTCTGCACAACAATTTTGCTGGCTTGTTCTTTGGATTGCCTTTCACTAAACAGAACCCTGATTTTGTGCAGTCTATAAAGAGCCAGTTTTCACCTGATACCAAGTTATTACTTGTATGTCAGGAAGGATTAAGGTTGGTATCTGTAGCATGGTTTGTCATTGAATAACTATAATCTCTAATATTGTATCTAGCTTACTTGTGCCAATTTGAAACAATTGTTCATTAGGCTCAAATTCAAGATTCACTTCTGAGTTCGTATTATGTATACAGTTTTTCATGTATTGCCACATAATGTTTCATTCGATTCCATTACAAAGATCAATATTTATTTGAACTTGGAATCATGGGCTATAGTTTTAGTATATCATAACAAAAGGAGTTCAATTTAGAAAATGTTTAATTGGACTGTATGTTTGATTGAACCCTTACAGGTCTACAGCTGCTGCTAGGAAGTTGGAAGAATATGGGTTTCAGAATGTAGCATGCATAACATCTGGGCTTCAGTCTGTAAAACCAGGTACTACACGAATTTTACTTATGTGCCACGAAATTAAGGTATCAGGAAATGACAATTGACAAATTTCGATGCTCTTAACTTCTATGTAGGAACATTTGAATCTGTTGGTTCCACCGAATTACAAAATGCTGGTAAAGCTGGGTTGATTACAGTTCAGGGAAAGATTTCAGCTGTACTTGGAACTATTCTTGTTTGTAAGTCACTCTTCTTTTCGGCCTTTAAAGTAAGGAATAATCTCCATATAATGCTAACTTTTCCTTGCTACATTGGTTTCTTATTCGAAATACAGGTGCATTTCTGTTCGTCACTTTCTTCCCTGACCAAGCAGAAAAGCTGCTACCCCCAAGCTAGACCAACAATGATGAGGTGAACGCAGGAGAAAAAATAGTAGTAGAAAAGAGTTTTTGTTGCTATTTTCTGTCACTATACAAGTCTAGTCTAAGATTTATTTGTAGTGTTCTTGGAATCACAGGTTTCACTCCAATTTTTTATAACGAGCTTGAAATTATGTAAAATGCATCTTTTTTGTTGCATTTGTATCGAATGTGATGGCTATGGAGGTCAATTCCTGTCATGTTTGGTTTGCAGCATGCATATAGTTGTTACTTACAATCTATTTCCTTAAATTCATAATGATGCATAATCTAATTAAGTATTGCATATGCTATGAGGCCCTTAACCCACTTTATACAAAACATAAATATGGCCCAAATATATTTGTTAAATCTAATTACATTATTAATCTCCTAATACCCTTCAAGTTGTAGCAGGTAGATCTTGAACACCCAACTTGCAAAGTAACTAGATAGCCTAAGTACAAAATATTTCTTTTCCTAATGTCTTTGTACCATCACAAAATCAACTCATAGCTCGAGGATGAAACACCCCTGGGTTGTCGCGATGCCCTTACAACCACTTCAATATTGATGTAGTGTCTTCCATTGTTACTTCTCACCAAACAGTAACTTCAAATTGACAATCAACAATAGCAAAGAAAGAATGGATCTTAATGCATTTGAGTTTTAGTATGCAACAAATACACCCATATATACAGTTCTAGAAAAATCATCCACAAAGTGCAGAAGATAGTGTGTCTTATATATATATGAAGAAGTTGTCTATAAGACTTATAAGTTACGTCACAACAGTTCAAAAATTAATGCTAGCTTTATAGTCGCTAACAAAAAAAACTCTCACTAACTAGAATATTTACTTTGTACAAGCGTGTAGTCAGTAAATAAAGTATCAATCTGATATAAGAACATTGTTTGTTGATAATAACATTTTTTTTTTCTTTTGTTGGGTGAAAGAGAAGAAACAAAATAGAGAAACTGAAAATAAACAAAAGAGCAAAAGAAAGGAAACACACCAAATAAAGAAAAAAATATAGTTAATGTCGGCCCTCTTTAACACTAACTCTGACACGTTGCCATCCCACTAAGTTCTTCTAATAAAATAACTGAAAATCTTTAGCGACCACCTTGAGTAACACAAACTTTTGATCTGACTTAACTCCATATATATTAGCTAATCAGTCTAAAACTTGATTAGCTTCCTTATAACAAAAGTTTATTATAATCCTTTCTCGACGAGTAATATGAGCTTTACATTTTTAGATGATATGAATATAGTGATTTGGACTATCTTATGACCATCATCTCAAGCAACTAGCCACCTAGCAATCCATGCAAGACTCCATTTAATTCTCCCTTAGTACAAGTACAACTTTCACAATTTAGAGCAAATGCTTTGCATAATTTGCCATGTTGTACCCTTATATATACCCCTGCTCTCCCCTTACTTATACATTCGATATTCAATCGAATCCAATCCTTTCTTGGAAAACACCACCTGATATAAGCTTCTTCTCACCACTCTTTCTTACCATTGTCCTGATGTTCTTCATGCTCCATTACTCATTTTATCACCTCAACTTATGCAAATACGAAGCTCACTTGGTCCATAGTAACATTTAGATTGCTATGGAAGGTTGTTGCATTGCGCCACTTACACAACCACCAACATGTATTAGCAAAGTCCTCGGCCATTCAATTATCATATTATCACTTTTTTAATCTATATTCATCAAGATACATATTTCAAGAGAAAAGTTGCTTCTCACATTTGTCGCTCCAAGATTTGCCATAAAAGTTCGATATGTAATTTGCATTAATTTATTTGTACAGCCATATGCGCTCATTGGCCCAATCAATTCGATCTTGCAACGTTGTGAATTAAAATTATCGTTCGGTACACATAAAATCCCCCAAAAAAAAAAAAAAAAAAAACCCTATGTTGTTGATATTTGTCACCTCAAATAGATAATAAAACAGCTAAATCAATTGACTTAAAAATTCCAATTTCTTAATAATTGTTCATCTTAATCATCTAATAATCCATGTCAAAAACATTATCCAACAATGACTCACATCACAATAATGTAACCTAGTCTAATGTAATAATCAAAAACCATATTAAATTCATAAAAATAGAATTTTTGTAAGATTTTGCATCAACTATTATCACAATTTTCATAAATAAACACAAAATCTAAAGAAACGATGAACCAACCACCGTGATTAACCATCATGTGGCGGAGCTAACACCTCTTTACTATTCTCTCTTCCTCTCTTACCGCCACTTCTCACTCTCTTTTCTCTTTCTCTCTCCTCTTTTTAAAACTTCCTTCGTCATTTTCTCGATCCAAAAAATCCCCCCATTTTCTCTCTCTTCACCTCCATTTTCTCTCTCCTCCATTTCAATGGCGGAAAACACCGACGCACCACCTTCATCGTCTCCGCCATCAACGCCGACCAAAGATCCAATCACACTCCACACTCGTCGCGAACCCTTCGAGTACGGCCTCCTTCCAATCCCTAAGCTCATCTTCTCCGACGCCGCCGTTTCAATCGGATCCCTCAAGGAGAAGCTTCTTCAACAATCTGATTCTCTCCGAGTTAATCCGTTGATTGTTGCTGATGTTCTGCAAATCTCCGAGGAACATTCCAGGCTTGTTATCGATACGATTGCCGCTGTTCTTCCGAATGATTCTGATCCTCTTGTTGTTGCGAAGCCTGATGATGTGCCGGCGATTGGGGTGAATGTGTATGATTTGATCTTGTTTTTGTATATTCAGAGTTATAAGAGGCTGTTGCCTAGGACTCATAAGGATTCTGCTGCTGTTGCTGATGTTTGGCCCTCGACTTCGGCGTTTGATGGGTATTTGTCTGCTCTCTCTCCTCTTCAGGTAAATTTTTAGGTTTTAATTTTCTGATTTTTTTGATTTTTATTTATGATTTGTGCTGTGAAATGAAGAAATGTTATTGGTTGTTTTTTGGGTGAGTTTTGATTGATTGTTGATTGGCATTAGCTAGAAAGGATGTTGTCTTGTTGTAACTTATAGGGTAGCACTGTCGGAATCGAGAATTCGAAACTTAGGTGCTTGGTTATTATGCTTGAATTTGATTGGAGGTTTTGGAAATTCAAATGGGAGGTATGGCAACTTTGGTATAAAGGATGTAATAGTTAGGTTAATTTTGTTTTGTGATTCGAAACAGTTCTGTAGGGAAGAAGGTTTTGGTGGCATTGTAAGAAGAGAGCAAGGATATGGAGTTAAATCTTGCTTTTTTATGAGTGCAATGTTATATGCCAATTAGAAGATTATTCCTTGGAAGTAATTCGTCAGGAGTGTTATTTTAGCACTATCGTGGTCTAGAATTAGGCTATTAAGGTAAGACCTATATTTTCTTATCTAAACATAGGTTTAGCTGTCTTGATATCAATTTGATTGTGGAATTGGAATAGGCTTAATTTGACTCAAAAGAAAGGTTCTCTGAACTTTGTAGTCTACCTTGATTATTGGATTGGGACAGCCAGTTGCACATTCACATCTTTACTCACTTCAAGTTTTTTGGACGGGTTTGATTCCTGGTGCTTGTACGGGGTTTCAGGTGCAACTAGGGGATGTAGAACTTCCTCCTTCTGGGACAAACGATGAAGAAAATGTCAGCCTGTCAGCTTTGTACAAGAGAAGTTTCTTTGGGTAGGAGTGATTCAGATTGCTTGTGCAGGGCATTAGGTTATATGTTGTTGGATATTGATAAAAATTGGAAGGCTTTGGTGATTACTTGGCTTTAAATATTTATGCAATGTGAAAATAAGTGTGAGGAGGCCTTCAGCTCTTTGTAATTTTTCCCTCTTTGATGGTATCCTATGGGGTCTAAAGAGTAAAGGTATGACGTCATACCTGCAGAAGTTTGCGCCTATGCTTTCGTTTGATCACTCATGGTTCTTGTATATCTGTAATGAATTTGTTCACGGGTTAGAGAAGGATTTATTTATTTATATATTTTTTACTCCTCCTCATCTTCCATCAGGTTATTAGCCCTGTATGAGATGAGGAGACACCTTGACAGTTAATGCAAGGAGAGTTTTTGGTTAGGATAGGATCGAGGCTAGATAGATCAAATAATACGTCGATAAATGTGTTATTGCTTATACTGACTCAGGATTCTGCATGTAGGTACAGTCATCATTTTAATTATGCAATTATAATTGGCTCTAAATAAGAGGTATGCTGAGGACAGGGTGTTAGGGTTTTTTAATCAAGTGTGATTATATCTTTTGAATATGGTGGATCCTAAACTCTAATATTAGTTTTTGTTAATATCTGGTGGCTATGATAATGTTCAAAAAAGCTTTTCTTCTTTGGAAAAAAGTTAAGAGTCTAGAGAAAGAAACTTCTTTGAGTTAGTTGCACAGGGGAAGGCATTGTGAACATAATAATCTGCGCTAGATAGTTTGATGAAATGGAATGAGACATTAATGGCAACTTTGTTATAGAGGATGTAATAGTTGGGTTAATTTTGTTTTGCGGTTTGTAATAGTTCTTCAGAGGAGAAGGTTTTGGTGGCATTGTAAGTAGAGAACAAGGATATGGAGTGAAATCTTGCTTTCTTGTGAGTGCAATGTTATTTGCCAATTAGAAGATTATTTCCTTGAAAAACAAGTTATGGTTATTCGCTAAGAGTGTTAGTTAGCACTATGCTGGCCTAGGATTAAACAGGTAGGTACTGTCATTAACTTAAGAATGCATTACTATTGGCTTAAGATTAGAGGTATGCTGAGAACAGGGTATTAGGGTTTTTTATTCAAGTGTGATTAAAATCTGGTGGCATGATAACGTGCAAAGAAGCTCCCTCCTCTTTGGAAAAAAGCTAGTCTAGAGAAAGAAACTTCTTTGAGTTAGTTGCACTGGTAAGGCATTGTGAAGATGTGAACATACTAATCTGTGCTAGACAACAATCTTCTCCCTTTGCCAACTTTCCTTACAAAAAAATTGCACTAAAGGATGATTAGCTTTGGATTTCATATACCATTATAACCACAAACTTGAGTGAAAGGGAAGAGGAAGCATCAGATGGCATGTGTTAGTTTGAAGTTTTCTTATTCCATTCTCACAAGCCCTCTTTGCCATTATCTCTCATAATTATCCCAATCATGCATTCACACTAAATGGCCTTGGTCTTTAGTTTATTTTAAAACCAAGCAAACTTATTAAAGTTAGCTAAGTTCAAAAAGGTTAGTAAGGGTTACTCAAGTTTAATTTACAGCTTATTATGCTCATATAAATGAAAAGCAAGTGAATCAAAATACACCCTAAAAAGAATAGATCTCACATCTGTCAAGCAAAGGTTTTAACTCTAGATACGTATATTTTTATATCTAATCAGTTGGTTTAGAGACATGAGCTGTAGCCTATCAATTTATTTATTTATTTTTTTATTAACTTATTCTTCGTAAATACTCCACACTTGGCTAGGCTTAATTTAACAATAAATTTGTCTACATTATATTGAGTTATTTATTTAGCTTAATTTTCTGGTTGAGTACTTTCGCTAGATTATTTATTTGAAATTATAACCTTATTATTATTTTTTTTTAATCTTAAAAGTCAAATGTGGCACATAAATGTAAAGGCAACCGTACTTGTTTTTGAAAGGGAAAAGTGACTGACAAAGGAGTGCGTACTTTATTAATTTTTAGACACGTTCATGAAGAAGGGGAGGCAGATATCTCCTCCCTTATACACATATCCATCTTACCTAGCACCCATGGCAGGTATATATCCAATGTCTACATCCTCCCAATTGGGTATGGACATAGAATTACACTTGGCTCACAACCTAAGTGTATATCCACTATCAGCTTATATTGGCATACCTATTATCCACCTGATTAGGGATGTCAATGGTCGGGACCTGATGGTTTAGAATTCAAGTTGATTAATTATCAAGACTCCAAAATCTAGTCCGACTTGGGATGCGGATCCATAGAATAAAAATGCGGTTTCGGTCGTGATCGCGGAAACGGTCGCGCTAATGTGGTAACGGAAATGATGCGTTCATTGCGGACTGTGTCATGGCCGTCGCGGTAGAATTTTTGTTTTAGACTTTTTGAAGTATTAATTTTTATTTAATAATAAAATTATTTTTAAAACAGATTTTCAAATATCCATGAATTTTCTTTGTAATTGAAAGCTAAAAATAAGTTTTACTAACAGTTAAAGTGTCAAAAGTAAGTTTTACTAGTAGTCACGTGATTCCAAGTCAAAGAAAAATGTAGAGAATGGTGGGGTCAAAGTAAAATAAAGAAGAAAAAAATGATGAGCAGCACTTTACTTATAACAACCGCCGGATTGTTGCCAGCTGTCCCACTATTCCCACCCATGACCCATCTTCGCTTAACCCCTGCCTTTCACCTTTTCCCTCTTTCAATCTATAGAGCAGCCGGCAAGTCGGCAACAATGGAGTTTGCCATGAAAATCTGATAAACCAACGAATATAAGCTATTTCTTGAGCAACCTGGAGGTTTATCGGCCGAAATTCGGATGTCGCGGTTAAAACTCGGTCTTTTTTAAAAGGCCGTTACAAAACGGCAAATCTTGTAACGGTAGCCTGAATTTCCGTTACAAATCGTCCGCAATGCAACATATCGGCCGCGATTTTATACTATGTGCGGATCTGAAACTACCAGCTTTGAATTCATTTCGAAAAGAAATCTACAACCTATGAGTCCGACCAAGTCTTTTTTTTCTTAGTACATTTATTCCTTCATTATACCCATTATCAATTTAGATTGCAGACCTTTAAAATGTAAATGAGAATGTAAGTTGTGAGAGGAGTAAAATAAGAAGGTAAGAAACAAATGAAGACAAATGTTTGTGACTTGGTCTCCTTTTCTCCCCTAACTTTGGTTACTAATACATGTAAAAAGTTTATTTAGGTGAAATTGATTTGGTATAGGTCCAAATATTTTGGCAGTGTGTAGGACTATAGGTAAAAAGGTGAAACGTCATGAACAAACATCCCCAAACCTATGGTGTCATGGATGAAACATTTGTGAGGTGTAATGCCAAGTGTGTAAATGTGTTCATTATTAGGCCTAGAGGTGGCACAAAGGGATAGAAAGAAGGGAGATATAGTTTAGGTAAGTATTGTTGGCAAAAGCTTTTGTGAGGTTTAAAGCCTTGGCTTCAGCAGCTGATCTCTCTCTCTCTCTCCACAACCAAAGGCTTTGTGCTATCTTTCGCTTACTTCAAGTCCCCAATCAATGGATGAGTGAATATATAAGCACTTGCTCATTCTTTTTCTGGTTGGAGAAATAGAAAGAGGACGTAGTAATGTGGAAGGCAAAATTAATCTTATAAATAACATGGGAATGGAAAGTTTTAAGGAAAACAAGAAGAAGGAGAGGGATTATGAAAAGTAGTGGAGTGCTCCAGAAAAAGGTGGATTTGTTTTTTTTTTTTCTCTAATCCTCATTAAGGCTTCTTTTTCAAAATTTTGAGACACTAGGTGTTGTTCAGTTGGTCCATTTGTTTCTGTTCTTGTTTTTGAGTTGATGCTACATAGGTTACTTAAAGGAGATTATTTGTTGTGATGACATTGTATTGTCATTGGTTTTCCCTTTTCATATCTCCTTACTAAACCTTGGTACCCAAACACTGTTAGAATGCTGGTGGATCTGTTAACGGATGTTTCAGGATACTCATGAATTTGTGTCTTCTGAACTTTTCATAAGTTACTTTTTGTAGGTTAATTTTGAGCTTAATCCTGCATTCTGTTAGTTTCTGTAAAAAAACACCTAATATTCAGATTTATTTAACACATGGAAATCTTGAACGAAGGTGGAGCTGAATGTTTATCTTTAGTAATTAGAATCAGCAAATTAGTACTATTGCAGTTTTTGCTAACTACTTTGGTTGCTACTACCCCTCTGTGATAGGAATGATACCATCAACTATCTGCTTTTGGCATCTGACTCTGCTAGATGTCTACTCCTTTTGCAGCTTGTACGCAGTAATACTCGCAAATTCATGCCATCACAAGCAGATGAAGAAGCTCATCAATTATCTTATTTGCAAAAACACTTGGCAAATATCCTCACTCTCTTAGCAGAGCCAGTTGAAGGGGAAGGTGACGAATCTCTGGTTAGTTGCAACTATCATCTACAGTATCATATAGAGTTGTTTATTCCTGGAAGAATTATTTTCTCACTCAACCAGAGCGTTTATTATCTCATGGTTCCTTAACACTAGTGTGAGGGAGTGACGTGGGACAGATACCAAGACCACTTTGTTTCTAGTTGTGATCTTTGTAGTAACAGTGCAGGTCAAGACTTATAATTGAGTCTTTCTTGAACAATTTTATTGTCATCATGCTAACTGACTGATAAGATTTTCTGTGGGCAACATGCCATTTGTCATACACGTCATAGGGAAAAAGAGAAGCAAAGGGGTAATTTAACCATCCATGTGGTACATTGAGTAGTTAAAGTTAGTAATTTTGCTTAGCTGTCCAGAAAAGTTGATTTTGCATTGTTAAATAAAGGATTTATACGAGATTGTTAAATTTTTTTGTTTCCAATTTAGATAAAATGGTATATCATCTATTAAAAAAAAAACGGGTTTGTTCTTGGTCATTTTTATGGTGCTTGTAGTGTAGTCCTATTGATGCTCTGTGTTTAGCTGACCAGAAAAGTTAATTTTGCAATGTTGCTTGCTAAAGGAATTATATGAGGTTGTTAATTGTTCTTCTAATTTGGAAGAAAATGTTATACTATCTGTAAAAGTTTGGTCTTTGTCATGAAAAAAAATAATAATTTGAGGAACCTGCTATGTTTAGACCCCCTATATTTCTTTCTTTGTTGTGCCTTTTTATTTTTCTTCTCTCAACTTTTGTTGATTTATCTGACTACATTATATGACAGGTATTGCCAATGGAAAGGTTCGAACACCTTGGCTTTTTGATTCAATTTGGTGTGAAGGGTTCTGAAGTAGTACCATTAAGCCAAGCAGCACCCTTTTTTGCAAATTCAGACCCTGATATGCCTGCTGCACCTGTACCTGCAGCACAAGTTCATGATTGGCTTCTACAGAAGATAGCTGATGCCTTGGAACGTATAGCTGAGAGGGCCACTGCAAAAGAAAATGGCTCTGATCAAGACATTGCTATGTCTGATGCCAATTCAAACTCAGCTAAAGCTTCAACAAGCTCAAGAGGCCTGACTTTTATTGAAGGGATTTCTAAGTCCTCTTATGTGAAACAAGCAGCTGATGTGAAAGGTTCTTCTCTTAAGGTTCTAAATTGCCATGATTCTGTTATCTATATTTTGGCACCCTTGAGATATGCCACCATATATGGCTGCTCTGATGCAACTATAGTTCTTGGAGCTGTTGGTAAGGTAATGATCCATTTGTGGAATAAGTTATATGTCTCATCTTTACTGACCCAGATGATCCCATGAATTTCTTTATTTGTTTAATTTAGTTGGAGACGCCTAAATGTGAGTTCTGAGTTTGATGTGAAACTGACAGCACAGTTGTTATGACAATGATCATGTCAACAGGCTCTAAGAGTAGAACATTGTGAGCGAGTTCATGTCATCTCTGCAGCAAAACGAATTTGTATTGCCAACTGTCGTGAGTGCATGTTTTACTTGGGAGTCAATCAAAGACCTCTTATTATCGGTGATAATCATAAATTACAGGTATGTCACTGTTATTTGCAACTTCACCATCAGTCTCCTAATATGCCCCATATTTCTCTACTTTTAAAAGTATCCACTGTAACATTTTTGCAATACATTGATCCATCACCTTTTTGTGTTTGATTGTTGGTTTTTGACTGATCCCCCCCCCCCCCCCCCCCTCTCTCTCTCTCTCTCTCTCCACACACACACACACACACACACACAAAGCCATCATATCTTCTGTTTCTAAGAATGAGTTGATGGCCAGAGTAAAGGAGTAGCTGACCTATTGAAACTAATGAGGCCTTGATCATTTTAGCTCTTTATCATGACTGTTTTGTAGCCTCAATAGAATATTAGAAAGCAAGTCAATTTTGTCATGCACTGTAGTGTTTGATGAGTTAGAAAATGCTGCCAATAATAGCCAGCTACTAGAAGTAACTTCTCTGCAGGACAGACTTAGTTAAATGTGGGAAAGATACTCAAGTATAAAAATGTCGAGGCATAAATGATATTCATCAAAATTGTGTGAGCTTTTGGTGAGCTAAGAGGGTAGGTTTTATAATTGTGAGTTGTTTTGTACTACAATTTTAAATATTCAGTTATGTAAATGAATTGTGTAGCTTAATGACCATGTAATAAGGGATGAATGGCTATCAACTAATGGCTGAAACCTCAATTAGGAAAATCACGCATATGGATGATAGATGGTTTTCTTTACTTATATGGTCACTTGCTCAGAATTAGGGGTTGAGGATGGTGCCAGTGAAGTTATACTGAAATGGGCAGACAGCACTGTGACATGCTTCACTAGAAAACAATTTACGGAAAGTTGGGTCTTTTGCTTTATTGCTGTGCGCTTGTGATAGTAAATAGATTTTTGTGGACATAGGATTTATTTCGTATTCTTCATATAGTAAGTGCTATAAATTGTTCTTTTTTAAGTAAAAAAAATTGCCCAGAATAATCCCAACTTTGCCTCATTTGTCCAAAATAATCCCAACTTTGGATATTTTTTAATAATCCAAACTTTAATGTGAATTTACTTCCAACAGTTTACGTTGCAAGTCCCTTTGTAGCCTTGCGCTATGCCATAGATCTTTTCTTAATTTCCGGCCTTTAACCTCTAGATAATTTTTTTTACTAAATTCACTTTTGTGAGCTTAAATATTCCGATTCTTGGATTATCATTCAAAATATAGTTTGGGTTACTGACTATACATGGAATTTATGGTTCACACCATACCCATTCTATTGGCAGAGGGGGTGTTTAATTTTCATGCGTGTGCATTTTAATTCTTCCAAATGATTGGTATGATACAAATCAATGATAATCTCTAGTGCATCTTCAGCTGATAATCCAAGTGAGAAATTTATCCACTTTTCTCAATGTTATTAGCCATAGAAGATTACCTGTGAGGTTACTGAACAAAATATTAATTTAACTAATGAGAAGCAAACAGGGATCTGATGCTCAAGCACAACATAAAGAAACACATTTCTTAGTTTTAAAAAGCGCGCCTCAGGCACACAAGGCTCACAAAAGCGCATACCAGTGCGCTTCAACCATAGCAGGCGCAGTGTCCTACAAAAAGCGCGCGCCTTAGTGCGCCTCTGCCAAGGCGCAAGGCGCAGCGCCTACCGCGCCTTTTGTTCAGAGAGCTGAGAGAAAGAGAAGATCTAAGTTGAAATTATAGAAAAAACCAAAAAAAACTCCAAAATTAATCTTACCCAGACTTTAATTCACAATTTCGAGCAAAAGCCCTAAATCAATTGAATCAATTAACTTTAATTCAACCCCCAAATTGAATCCCTAAATTTAAGAAACCCTAATTCACGATATGTTAAGCAATTGGAAAAATAAATCATTGCCTCAGCGACAGGGGTTACCGGCGAGCCTTCTCCGGTGGTTACCGGCGAGGGTGGTCGTCTCTCCGGTGGTTCTTCGAGGTAAGTTGGTCGAATATGTTTTTTTCTTCTCGTCTTGAATTTTTCTTCTCTCTCATTTCAATTTCTACCTTTTCTAATTTATATACTTCCTCCGTTTTTTTATAGTTGCAACAGTTTGACTTTTACACTATTTATGTGTTTCACTTTGACTAGCTTTAACAATTTATACTTAAGTAAAAATATAGTCATGTGGGATTTTGTTAGATTCGTCTCGACATATACAATTTTAGTATCCAAGGTTTATAATTTTTACATATTGGTAATTAAAGATACTAACGATTTAAAACATGCATCGGCAAGCGTGAAAAGAGAAGTGTTGCAACTATTAAAAAAAAAAAGAGGAAGTATATATATATATATATATATATATATATATATATATATATATATATATATATATATATATATATATATATATATATACACTCTAGATCTTCACGTGGGTTTCCTAGTTTCCTCCCTTCTTTTGGATTCTAGCAGCCTACTCATCCTGCAGTAATAACGTTCTTCTCCACCTTTTTTTCCCAAACTTTTTTAATGGAGATTAAATATATTTATATATATAAAAAAAACAAAAAACAAAGGTGCGCCTCATATACAAAAGGTGCGCGCCTGAGCCTTGTGCCTAGGCTCCAAGGACCTTTTGCGCCTCGGTGCGCCTCTCGCCTTTTAAAACTAAGACACATTTGTCAAATTTTTGTTTGTTGCCTGCATAATTTCAGCATTGATAATAGCAACTTTGAGGATTGTTCTCTCAGAGGTTTGTGCAGCCTTTTTAAATATCGAGTCTGCTGAGAAATGACTCCTACTGAGAGTACTTCAGTAGTTCAGTTGGCACAACCTCAAATTGATTGATGGCTTTTGGCTAATTACTAATTAGGTCTTGGATTGATGGGCATGGTTGGTTTTGTGGAAAAAATTGACTATTAGCTAAATTAGAAAATCAACCCCTTCTTGTGACTGTGATTTATTTAACTGCTCATGTATGTGGCTTAGCATTTTTCCAGTTTCTGTGAACAAATACTTAAGAATGGAGGCCTGCTATTGGTAGGGGTATCTGGTAATTTATGCTAATAGAATTTGAAGTGACCTTAAGCCTATTTGTTTAAATAATGAATGTAAGGCCTCTGGTATCAGGCTTTCAGCTGTGCATACTAATTAGTTAGCTTAATTTGGTTATGACTGTTTGACTGCTTACATCAGATTTTGCTTAGATATGTAAGTTTTATGAGGGAGGCTTTTGTCAGACCTTGAAGTACATTTTAAAATTCTTTCTTTTGCTTTCTAATGGCCTATAATCGGTGTTGGTCTTGGCCTCAACTCCTTACCCAATTCCCTATGTGCACATTTTGAGGATTTAGGTGGCAAACCCCCTTTTAGGCCATAGATATCGCTAGTGAAGTTTATTTACTTATTTTTCCCCACTAGGGAGCATGCAATCTTTTTTAATTTCTTTTCGTCCTATGATTTTTTTACTGTGCCGGTGTATTGTGAAGCTTTCCTTGATTCTTTTTTTTGCATACTCCTGTTGTCTGCTTTTTTATGAGTGATGTTTTATCCTTGATGAATTTTCAGGTGGCACCATACAATACTTTTTACCCACAATTGGAGGAACACATGAGTCAAGTTGGTATTGAGCCCACTATCAACCAGTGGAATGAACCTTTACCATTGGGTGTGGTTGATCCACATGATTCGTTATCACACCCTGCAGGTGTTTCTGATGCTCAAGCTGAGACAGCTGCACCGTTGGATCCAGATCAGTTTACTAACTTTTTGGTAAGCTTAAATTCCTTACAACCTGCTGCTTCTGTTTATGTTGCTTTATCTGTTCAGTACTAGGTATTTGTTATCAGTCTCTGGTTACACATTTTCACTACTTCATATCTTTTCATCTTTTGAATATGTATGCGGAATTCCCTCCTCTTTAAAAGAAATTGTGCTGGAAATGTGCCGGAGGTTATGTGCTTCATTAAAGGCAGACTAGACTAGTAGACTATGTATTTGTATAAATAAAATAGGTTATTTTGATGGGTTTTCTTGATGAAGTTTCTTTGAACCACATATATTAGCTGGATCTTAACCAAGAAATAGACTCATAGACTCGTTAAATCAAATAACCAATGATGACCTTCCAGGGATTTGCCTATATAAGCTGCAGCTAAAGTTGGAAATATAAGA
Source organism: Chenopodium album (assembly GCF_948465745.1). Lineage (NCBI taxonomy): Eukaryota > Viridiplantae > Streptophyta > Magnoliopsida > Caryophyllales > Amaranthaceae > Chenopodium > Chenopodium album. The sequence continues at coordinate 45,514,552 of NC_137848.1, forward strand.
GCTTGAACACCAACTTTAGATAATCCAAGAAACATGACAGGTATAGGAATCATTAAAGGTACTATAGATTCAAGAACAACCACCATTAATTCGTTGACTAATATTTTTCCAAAAGGTCAAAAACTAAGTGAGTAGGGTTTTAGCGAAATCTTCTAAGATGTTAAAAAAAATGGAGTTGCTGAATGTGTTTACCTAATTAATTGGAGCTGTTAAATTTATTTACCATATAGGCTACTGACTTGAGTTACATACTCACATGAGTAAAGCTAAAGTAACAGTTGTATTTATATCATTTATGGGTGCGGCTAACTCCTGGTGGTCTGTAATATTTCCCCTAGCCCCTGACCAATTAGAAACAAAAATAAATAGAAATATAGTCCCAATAAAGGGGACCCAAGGGCTATATTCTTCTCCAATTTGAGTTATGCTCACGTCTGATGAATTGAAGGACATCAAAAAATTGACTGCCTGTCAGATTCATTTGTAGAATGAATTAGATTTTTTAGTTTATTTACTTTAATTATGAAATTGCATGTCATTGTTCAATTTGGTTGTGTAGATTCCGAACTGGTTTGGTGGTGAAGTACCTGGAGCCACTAAAGACAACCCATTTTCGTTGCCTGAGGCTTACATGAATTCTCAGCATAAGAATGTATGTTTTGAATTCTCTTAAATAAGTTTGACTTGATATTGTGAGTTTTAAATATTGTCTTATTAAATGACTCTTATCCTTCAGAACACAAACCTGGGGGAGGTCAAGCAAGTTCTGCAGGAAACTCCCCTAGATGAGAGCAAGAAGCGAGAACTGTCATCTGCACTTCATGTGTTGTTTAAAGATTGGTTATACGGTAAAGGCTTTACCTCTAGATATGTCGCTGATGCTTAGATTGTGTGCTTTTATCAGCTTTATGAACCAGATTATTGAAACTAATACATTATATGCTTAGGGTCGCTATTATCGCTGTAATTTTTTTGGTTTTTTGTTATTGAAAGTCATACGATGTATGTCATATAATCAATCATAATTAGTCAATCGTATTGAAATTATGATAATTTAGAAATTTGACAACATAAAATGTGAACCACTCTGGTTTTCAGTTTTTGGTTTTTGTTTAAAAAAATAACAAAAAGCTGGAAACAAACAAAAGATAACGAACAGGCCCTAAGTTTTTTGTAAGTATTTTTTTTCACAACTAGAGAAAAAAGAAAATTCTATATGAAGCAGAAGGGTGTTGGATGGATGGATTAGTTTTGTGCTTTATTTTTCTGTTTTTAATGGTTTCCTTGATACATGTTACAGCTTCTGGGAATGTTCGCCAACTATACTGCTTACAAGGAGACTAATGCAGTTTTTAGCCATTGATTGAGATGGTGTTGACGGATGTTTCTCTGTTTTTTAATCTTCAACTTGAAAGTCCTGCAATTATCAACACCTTTGAGAGTTGATAATGTACACAACTCATAACCAGGCTTACATAATAGTCTGAAGTGTTTGCAGCAGTTGTAAGTTAGCTTTTGGGCAGGGTGCTTGTTTTTGCACTAGCTAATCTCGTCCTCAATTTTTCGTGTAAGGAAATTCCCTGTAATTTTTAGTTTTTGTAGTTTTCACTCTGCTTTGTGAGATTTGATACTGCAGATTCTTCAGTTGTCTGATTGCATATCTTATTCAAATGGTGCATTCTTATTGTTTTGATTTGCTTTTCATATTCTGCTGGTGTGTTATTGTCTTGATGTTGTATTGTAGATTTGTAGCTTTGTTCCTAAGTCCCTAAGATATACTCCTAGTAATTTTTTAGTTTTTATAAAGACAATAGAAACTGACCATGATAATTGATAGGTAAGTTTGTAAAGAATTGTACTTTGTAACACTTCCTACTTTTTATTTTCATGATGATAAGAGAAATAAGTAAATAACACTTGATAAAAGTACCCTAAAACACACTTCCTAATATAAATTTCTGTTAATTGGATTTTATTTATTTATCTTTTGTTTGGATTCGTGGAAGCTATTTACAATTTTTTTTGACGAAATTTACAAAACTTGATCTCATGTCTTTGAGTATTACCCTCAAAAGACTTATTAGAAACACCATTTAGTTACCCCTCCTAATTTGACTGACAGATTTACTACTTAGTATGAAACAGAGGAACTATTCAAGTATATGAACGGTTTGTAAAATTTAACGACTTAATTATTAAAATAACTTGCATATGGACATAAAACTCCGTAGTAAAGCGTAGACAAGTTGTCATATTTTGACTCTTTTCATGAACCACCTCACAGTTTTACCATTTTTGGGCTTGGTGGTCGAGTTTAGGGAGCATATCTTGGACTAGGAATTGGAATGCAGAGACGGAGCTAAGGGTGGACCGAAAGAGGTCAGCCGCCTGTAAACTGATCTAACCAAGGGGTTCAAGCTAACCCGGCCAACGGCAAAGGCATCCTATGTTAAGATTTGTTAATAACTCTTAAAAAGTTGGTACTAAAAGTAAGACCAAGGAAGCAACAACAGATAATGGGTGGAAACCAGAGGCGGCAATCTATCCCATGTGCTAACCTCTTCCATTTTTAACTTGTCTTTTTCTGCTTGATTCTACCTCATAACTTCCATATATTGGCTTGAGGTTTAAGGACAAAAACAATTTCTCAACCCACCGGAAAAGTTGAGACAATACTACTTCCTCCCTTTCATATAGTTCGACCATTTATAAGGGCATAAAGTTTTAGGAGTATAAATGAATTGAATGTGGACATGAATAGGAGATAATGTGATATGGAGTATTATTTTGCTAGTGAGATAAATGTGGTAGAAGATAATCAAATTTTAACACCCTAATAAAGAATGATGTAATCATTAAAAAAAAAAAAAAAATGCGGTGTAGTAAACTCTTCTTAAGGAAGAAGTGTTCAAACTAGAGTTTAAAAAAATTATTGTATATATTCAAGGAATGAAGGAAGTAATATTTTTAAAAATAAAATAAATAAATAAATATGGTATAAAAATGCATGTTATCTAAGTTATGAATGATTCTAAAAGGTGCTCGCTAATTTGGTTAATTTATGATGATATTAGCAATTTACCTAAGTTTTTTTTAATGCTTTTATTTCTTCTCATGTTCGAAGGGTAGCTGGGCAGGTAACACGGTAGCCTACTTTGTGGCAAGATAAGATACGTGTGGTTATTCGAAATTTATTGTGTAGGCCCATTCCTACGTAGTCTTGTACTTTTAACAGATTCTGATTCCTACCTAATGTTTTTTTTAAAAAAAAAATAAAAAAAAAAATAAATTATTGGCCTCCCAAAAATATGCAGTTCCCATCTGAGTACTTGAGCAAATGCCCTAGTAAAAAAAAAAACAATCAGGTTTTAGGGGATGTTGGAGTGATATGCATAGCCTACAAATAAAACGGCAAACTAGCTAGATCTTATCCATTCAATATGCATATTCCCAAAAATATTTCATTGTGTGGTCTGTTGACTATCGACTTAAGTGTTGTCAGATTTCACAACCCTTGTAATTTTAGAAATCATATTATGTATATACTAAGGATACTCCTAGGGCCTGTTCTCTTCAATTTATCTTCAGTTTAGTTTATTTCAGTTTCAATCAGTTCAATTCAATTCCTAATTTCCTTCTCTCATAAAATATTCCGTTCAACTCCAATCAGTTTAGTTCAGTAAATCAGAACAAGCCCCTAGTCAATTCAGATGTTGGAGTCGGAATTATCTTTTTTTGTTACGTTCCATTTGTTTGTTAAATTACCCTATACATTTTAATAATTTAAATTAAAATATTTTTTTTTATCCATTCATACTTATTTTTACCTATTTTAATTTTTTTAAGGAAAAATTGACAAGAATAATCCCAACTTTGCCTCATTCGCCCAAAATAATCCCAACTTTGGATTATTTTTTAATAATCCTAAATTTGATATGAATTTGCTTTCAATAGTCCCAACCGGTAATCTAACTTGTTATAACAAGTTGTTTAACACATGTTAGCATATGATTTGATAAAAAAAAAAAAATTAAAAAAAAAATTTAAATATTATTGTAAAAATATTAAAACAAATTTAAGAATTTAGTTAAGCAAAATTTAAAAAAATAATCATCTAATTAACTTAATACCACCACCAGTCGCCGTCCAGACCACATTCCCGCGCCGACGACACCACCTCTTTTCTCTTTCCCCCATCCCGACACCCATACCGATCCCCTTCCTTCGCCAGTTCTCCATCAACCAAAGAACCCACCCGCAACCCTCACATTGTCGATCACGAAGCCTCGGCCTTCCCACGAACCGTGACCTGTCGGAATCTCACCCAAACCCCCCAGCCCTTTCCGGTTTCGTGGTTGTAGAAGGGGGTTGTGAGTAGGAGTTAATGGCAAACCTTGCGAGGAAAGGGAGCTAAAGAGTCGCAGTGGTGAGGGGGATTAGGAGTTAAAGAGTCGCAGCGGTGAGGGGGGACGCCGGCAGGAGGAGTCTAGGCGGTGCTGGGGTTCGGAGCAGAAGTGGAGGGCAGGAAAGGTGGCTGATGGTGGTTTTCTTAAAATAATTTTTAAAATAATTATTTTAAAATTGTTAGTTTTAAAATAACTTTTTTTTTAAGGCAATTTTAAAATAATTAGTTAATTATTGACCAATTATGTGGTTACATGTGTAAATTACATTGAAAAAAAAATTTAACCTTTTCAACAAGTTACTGGTCATTTGGGATCATTGAAAGCAAATTCATATCAAAGTTCGGATTACTAAAAATAATCCAAACTTGGGATTATTTTGAACGAATAAGACAAAGTTGGGATTATTCTTGTCAATTTTTCCTTTTTTTAATGCAACATCTTTTAAAGGATTTTTTTTTTTTTTTATTATTTATCAAAATATTAACCTACATACTCCCAAAGTAACTATTCTTTACTAATGGAGTATAAATAAAGTATTTCCTACTCTTATATGGCCATTAGCGGAGCCACCTTGTGCATGGTGGGTCATGTGACCCACCAAAAAGAAAAAAAAAATTTTAAACATAAAACATTACATCAAATAACCATAAGTGCTCACCAGTCTAGTGGTTAAGGGCTCATCTCTCATTATAGAAGTCATGAGATCAATACGCATGAGTAGCAATTATATAAATATTTATATATACATACACTAAGTAACTTGTTGAAATTTATTTTTTATTTAATAACTTCATCCCTCAAATTTTACCTTCGTAGTTCTCATTAGGTAACTTGTTAAAGCTCATCGTTCTAAATCTTTTTGGTAATTTTATTGGTGATTTGTCATTATCCGTCACAAATCCTCCTCTCCCACAAGATATTTAATACTTTTTGAGTGACTTTTTTTTTTATTAGCTTTTAGAATATATATGCATTAATCATTGATTTATATGCGGTCGATTGGTGATGGTGAGTCGGTGACCCAACACCCATAAAATCATGGATCCGCCACTGTATATGGCTATATACTCGTGTTGAAAAACCAAAACATAACAATAGATTAACGGATGAAGTTAAATGATTTCTCTCCTCTTTCAAATCTTATTACTCCCACGTGCCCTAAAGTTTGACCCCTTTGTTAGAAATAGAGGGTATATATTCCCAACCCCAATTCTAACCTCTAATCTATTAGATTACCAAACCCATAAAACAAACAAGAGTTCTTACTACTTGAGTTGGGATTAAGTCCATCAAGAGTCTCAATCCCACAATAAACACCTCCTATATTTAGTTGTCAGATTTCCTTAATTATGATGTCTTAATTAATTGATAAGTTTCTAATGAAAAAGGAACCATTTAATGTGTTACTATACTCAATTATTATTGGTCAAAGTAATTTAAAAGATTAAAACACAATAAATGATTTTTCCTTATTTTTTTTGTTACTTAAATACTAGAACCGATCAAAAGTTGCCATGCTTGAAAAAATGTCAGGTTCCGGTAGAATTTTTGGAACCAAAATTTGGACTCGATCCAATTTTTTAAAAAATTAGGGTTCTAAGAAACTCGAAATTATATTTTTAATTAAAGTTAGGCTCCACCTGATTTTGGCTTGAAAAGCCCACTATTTTTTTTTTTTTACCCAAAATAGGAAATTAGCCCAATAATTTTTATTTTTGAGATGCCACATGGCGTGCTCTCGCACTTCGAAAAATCCCTGCTATGGATTTATTTTATTAGATTTAGGAACTGATTAATATTTATATATATTCCTAAGGATTTCATATACATAAAACTGATTAATATTTGGAGTCTTTGGCACCCCCATAAACGTTGACATTATCAACACCGAGTCACCGACCATTATTTTGGAAGGACTACAACAACAAGGTTTATTTACTAAAAAAATGTGACAAGCATCTTAGATCCTTGCACTTGCCGAAGTAGGTTCCAGAATACCCTACGGAGTTTTTGCGAGCCATCTTACAAGATAATGGGTGTAATCTCTTACCAACAGTGGTACTAGTTGATGGGTCCTAAAATAAGCATACACATAGATCAGGAATGGGATGGTCGGTGCCAAGATTACACAGAGTAGGGTGGACAAAGGGTTTTAGAGGGTGCTTCATTTGGACTGACTCTACTGGCGATATATGCTCTATTGAATGCTTGTTAGGAAGGGCTAAGGTGGCTGGGCTACCGTACTACTACACGTTCTTTCACAAGATCTTGCCCTAATATATCAAGTAGTAAAAATAAGAAAACCTGCTAATCAAATAAGGATTGATGAGTCGGGGTAGAATAATCAAGAGAGGAGACGTAGTCTGCAGCCTGATTGTCTTCACGAAACACACGGAAAAACCGCTTACTAGATATTGTCTATTTGCTAGCATTTTAGCACCCAAACTCACTAATTGTTATATGAAATTCATGATTTAGTCCTGGTTATGCCTACTTCAACTAACTCGGCCGTCATAATAAGCCTAAATCACCCGCACTCTATCATCAACAGATAGGAATGCTTTTTGAGATTCATATGCTTTTTTTTGCATTTGTTATTAGGCAAGAGCGCATCACCAATATATAAAATTGCTTGCACTATTGTCGACAAATAAGCAAGAGCGCACTGCACTATTCAATGTCGAAACAAACTTATTATGAATTTGGTCCATGTATGACTTGTACAATCACATTTAAATAATTACTCAATACAACTTTAATTATTATTATTTTTTTTGACAAAGAATACAACTTTAATCAAATAAGAAGGGAGTATGATTTTCTGGGATATTATTCAAAAAAAAAATTAATCAAGGCTGTCAAGACTATAATAATAGTTCGTGTCAATTTTGTGTGGACACATGCATTTTTGGTGTCATATATAGTTATGAAACATTAAAAACATTAAATTCATATATCAATTTCCTCGTGAACACGTTGCAAACCAGCTACACTTACAAGTACACAAAAACCGCCACATAATTCTCATGGTAAAAAGGAAAAAGTAAAATAAAATTACGTAAGTAAATGAGCAATTTGTTAGCATACACTATTTGGTACATGAAGTTCTCATCGCAGACTATTCATGTGGTTGATCGAAATTGACTATCTTTAGTAATCTATGTATAAGAAAAAATTATCTATATATCTATTAAAACTCATGGCAAGAATTATAATCATGTCACGTGTCGTCATGACTTGATAAATGATGTGGGGTGATGTCATATCAAAACCTATCATCAATGTTTCCTTACAAAAAATTTATGTTCATAAATTCTAAATTGATTTCAATATAATCTCATTCTTTCGTTTACTCATCCATAATTAATATACTAGGTTATATATATTTAAAATATGTAACACAAAAATACATAGCATTTTCAAAACCACAACATGTGTTTACTTTGAAATTTTTTTAATGGTAGATAAAAATTCCTTTAACAAATAAAACAAACTATTATGAAGTATAAAAGTTAGGCTAATGCATATTTCGTAATAAATTTTGATAATGTTCAATAATATTTAAAAAAAATAAAAAATAAAAAATAATTTTTTTTTTAAAATTATAAAACCACCAATGGATTTCACTTTAATTTGTTATAATTTTTTTATACAAAAAATGATCCAAGGCATCGCCCGAGCCTAAAACTAGTTACTATTTGAAATCTTATTACTTTGTAAGTTTTAACTAGGGACATGTTCACATTTACTTAATTTCAGTTCAGTTCAGTTCAGTTCGAATCAGTTCAGTTCAACTCCTAATTTCCCTCTCTCATAAAATATTCATTTCAACTCAGTTCAGTTCAGTTTAGTTCAGCTCCAATCAGTTCAGCTCAGTTCAGTAAATGTGAATAGGCCCTAGGTTAGAATCCGTACAATGCACGGTTTATATAAAATCTATATTTATAATTTGTACGTGTAAAGAAAAATAGATAAATATAAATAAAAATTATGCACCTTGTACAAAAATATTTGTAATTTTAACATTTTAGATTTTCATCAAAATTATGACATAATACCTGTTCAACGTCGCCTAATACATATTTTAATGTAAGAGTTCATTTATTAGTGTGCTATTTACAATTGTTTCATTTTTTTAGGATAAATTGATAGGATGTAGTGGTAAATCTGGTAATGTAGAAGCTTTTAATATTCAAATTTCAAAATGATGACATCATCCTTGCATTTAGACGGGAAAATTTTTACTCCCCCTGTCTTTTTTATTTAAATGTATCACTTTGATTTTTACACTATTCACATACCATGGTTGACTTAATTTTTTCACTCCTATAAAATAAATAAATGTTATTATATAATATATCATTAGATTCGTTATAATGTCTTGTTTTCATAATACAATTTTATATAATTTTTAGTAATTAATAATTAAAGATATTAATGGTCAAAGTTATGCCTCGACAAATGTACCGGTCAAACTGATGCAAATAAAAAGAACAGAGGGAGTATTATGAGAGTGACATATGGACAATGATGACGTCAACAACGTTATGTTTTAGTAATAGTTAATAGATATGAAATTTAAACATCAAGTTTTTTTGTCTTCATAATTTCTCTATCAACATCGAAATTAATATATTAATATTTAATAATCAAATATATAAAATATACATTAAGAACTGCTTATGAAACTTTTTAAAAACTTTCTTTTTGTGTCAAAAATCAAAATAGTATCAAACTAGAAAACTGAAATATCGATTCGAAAGCAAAGGGAGAAGTACCAATTTTGATATGCAAAGGTATCAGCTATCAAGGGAGAAGTACAGAGTAGCAATTTTGATGTGCCAAGGATCAAGGTATCAACGTGAAATATTCCAAATTTCTCTAATATAACACCTTCAACATGAAATATCATAGTTTCCAACAATTTTTTTATTTTTATAAATATAATTAGATATTAACTCAAATGTTCGGATCGAGTTTGATAAAATCAGATCGGGTTCAATAAAATCAGATCGGGTTTAATTTCAAACTTGAGTCCTGATTATGTCCAAATAAGTCAAAATTTAAATCGGATATTATTCAAATCACTCGATCCGACTTTGACACCTATGTCCCCTCTTCAATTCAAATACTCCGTAAAAATTTACTGATACATACGTTAGGCAAAATCGAACCATAAGCAAGTATTCACGCGTGACACATCGTCGTGAATTGTTCGTGCTACGGTGTTGCGCCCACCACAGGACAAAACTAGCTAAAGTTGGAGAGAGAAATTGAGCTTGTTTTTCTGAATGTGACACATACTACCCATTAACCCACCTTTCTTCATTTCTCTCTTCCTTCTCTTTTTTGTGGGTATCCTTCTTCTCACATTCTCTCCGATTCTTCAGATCCCATTCTCCTTTTCCTTTTATCTTCTTTTTTTTATTTTCTAACTCTGTTCTTACTCTGTTTTTCACTCATTTTATCTGATTATTTTTTTGATTTTTTTTTTCTTTTTGAAATTTAAGTTTAAGGGTGTTGATCTTCAATTTGCTACAGTTTGATGAAACCCTTTTCTTGGATTCACCTAATTTAGGGTTTTTTCTCTTTCAATTTGGTGTCTTTTCAAGCTTCCAGAACTCAGGTTTGCTACCTAACTGTCCTTTCTTTTTTTTTTTTTTTTTTTTTTTTTTTTTTTTGCACTTAATTTTTAATTTTCTAATGTTAAAGTTCATTAATTTTTTGCGCATTTTCTAGGTTTGATTTTTATTTTAAGGCTTAGTGCTGCTTAAAATGTTTGTTACATAAAATCCTCTGTTTTTGTTTAACTTTTTTGCAGAGTTTGTTGCATGTGGTGGAATGTTTGTGCATTGTCATTTTTATTGCTGAATTAAAAATATGATTTTTCTGGGTATTTATTGCTTTGTTTTTTCTGGGTTTTTGCAGATTTGAGCTGTTGAGATCTGTGGATGAATGCTTTAAACTCAGGTCTTTTTTGGGGTTTTGCAGCTAATTTATGTTTTTTCTAAAAAAAAAATTGAAAAAAATGAGGAAAGAAATATAGTGGTTAGGTGTTGAGTATATTTAAGTTGGTGGGTTGAACTCATTTCCAAAATTTAAGGGTTGGATAACAAAAATTTAAATTTCAAAATTATATTTTCGGGTTAAAGTTTGAATTTTTGGTGGATTGTTAAGAAAAAACCCAGAAAAATGCAGAAACCTCCTCAAGAAGATTTCTCTCTTAAAGAGACAAATCCCCACCTTGGTGGTGGAAAAGTAACTGGTGATAAGCTTACTAGTACTTATGATCTTGTTGAGCAAATGCAATACCTCTATGTGAGGGTTGTTAAGGCTAAAGATTTACCTAGTATGGATGTTACTGGCGGTTGTGACCCTTATGTTGAAGTGAGGCTTGGGAACTATAAGGGTACGACTCGACATTTCGAGAAGAAGTCGAATCCTGAATGGAGTCAGGTGTTTGCCTTTTCGAAGGAACGAATTCAGGCATCGGTTCTTGAGGTTACTGTGAAGGATAAGGATGTTGTTAAGGATGATTTTATTGGCCGTGTGTTGTTTGATCTTAATGAGGTTCCGAAGAGAGTGCCACCGGATAGTCCTTTGGCGCCGCAGTGGTATAGACTTGAAGACAGGAAGGGTGATAAGGGTAAGGGAGAGTTGATGTTAGCTGTGTGGTGGGGTACTCAAGCTGATGAAGCGTTTCCTGAGGCGTGGCATTCGGATGCTGCTACTGTTAGTGGGACGGATGCTCTTGCTAATATTCGTTCGAAGGTGTATCTGTCTCCTAAGCTTTGGTACCTGAGGGTGAATGTGATTGAGGCTCAGGACTTGGTTCCGGGTGATAAAGGCCGATTTCCTGAAGTCTATGTTAAGGCTATTCTTGGAAGCCAGGCTCTTAGAACTAGAGTCTCTCAGAGCAGGACCATCAATCCTATGTGGAATGAGGATCTTATGTTTGTAGCGGCAGAGCCTTTTGAAGAGCCCTTGATTTTGAGTGTGGAGGATAGAGTTGGGCCTAACAAGGATGAAGTGCTGGGCAGGTGTGCAATTCCTCTGCAATACGTTGACAGGCGGCTGGATCATAAACCGATTAACACTAGGTGGTTTAATCTTGAGAAACATATTGTTGTAGATGGTGAGAAAAAGAAGGAAATCAAGTTTTCTAGTCGCATTCATCTGAGGGTCTGTTTGGAAGGTGGTTATCATGTTTTGGATGAGTCGACACATTACAGTAGTGATCTCAGGCCAACAGCTAAACAGTTGTGGAAGCATAGCATTGGAGTTCTTGAACTTGGTGTCTTAACTGCACAGGGTTTGATGCCGATGAAGGTGAAGGATGGCCGTCAGACCACGGATGCTTATTGTGTTGCCAAATATGGTCAAAAATGGGTGAGAACAAGAACTATCATTGATAGTTTTAGTCCCAAGTGGAATGAGCAGTATACATGGGAGGTGTTTGATCCTTGCACTGTCATCACTGTTGGAGTATTTGACAACTGTCATCTACACGGAGGAGGTGGAGGAGATAAAGGTAATGGAGCAAGAGACTCGAGAATTGGTAAAGTGAGGATTCGACTTTCATCCCTCGAAACTGATCGTGTGTACACTCATGCATACCCGCTATTGGTGTTGCATCCTTCAGGAGTGAAGAAGATGGGTGAAATTCAACTGGCTGTGAGGTTCACATGTTCATCGTTGCTGAATATGATGCATATGTACTCTCATCCATTGCTTCCTAAGATGCATTATCTTCATCCCTTAACCGTGAGTCAGCTTGATAACTTGAGGCACCAGGCCACCCAGATAGTGTCAATGAGGTTGAGTCGTGCTGAGCCGCCTTTGAGGAAGGAAGTGGTCGAGTATATGTTGGATGTGGGTTCTCATATGTGGAGTATGAGACGGAGCAAGGCGAATTTCTTCAGGATAATGAACGTCTTGGGTGGGGTAATTGCCGTCGGAAAATGGTTTGACCAAATACGCAACTGGAAAAACCCCATCACCACTGTTCTTATCCACATCTTGTTCTTCATTTTGGTCATGTACCCTGAATTAATTTTGCCCACAATATTCTTGTACTTGTTCCTCATTGGTGTATGGTACTATAGATGGAGGCCAAGGAATCCACCCCACATGGACACCCGCCTATCTCATGCAGATTCTGCACACCCCGATGAATTGGATGAAGAATTTGATACATTTCCAACTTCTAAGCCAGCTGATATCGTGAGAATGAGGTATGATCGTTTGAGGAGTATAGCCGGGAGGATCCAGACTGTTGTTGGTGACTTGGCAACTCAGGGTGAGAGGCTCCAGTCTTTGCTGAGCTGGCGGGACCCTAGAGCCACCGCATTGTTTGTTATATTCTGCTTGGTTGCTGCCATCGTTCTGTATGTCACACCATTCCAGGTTGTGGCTCTTCTGACTGGGTTTTACGTGCTAAGACACCCAAGGTTCCGTCATAAGCTTCCGTCTGTTCCCCTCAATTTCTTCAGAAGGTTGCCTGCTCGTACAGACTCAATGTTGTGAATCTTTGTTGAATTTGTTTTCCGATCTTTAGCTGGATTCATTTTGGATAGCACCTATTTTCTCCTATGTCATAAAGAAGCTGCTGACGCTCTGGTGCTCATTTTCTTTCGGTTAGTGGCGAATGTTAGATATGGGTATGATGTTTTACCCCTTTTTTCTGCAAACTGGTAGAATTGTGGTTCTATGTTTTGTGTATCTTGTAGAATCCGTGGCCTGTATGTTGACTTTATGGGAACCGTATTTATGTGTTGATTCTTAAATCGCGTCTAATATATATTTTGCTACCTTAATTGCCGCTTCTCGCTTATTATAGTGAAAAGAATCACAATTTCAACAGTTTTGCCCATGCAAATACATACCTTTTCCCTTAATTTTGGTGGGTGGTCATTTTGAATCTTATAATGTATCTTAGTTTTAATTTGTTTATTTAAATCCAACTTTAGTTGGTGTTGAAACATTCTGTGTTGTAATCTACCAATCCTTCAACTTAAGTTCTTTTCGGGGTGGTTGAGGATTGAGTTTTGGTAAGCAGGGAGATTAAGTCATCACGTCCCTTTCAGCTAAACAAGGTATGTCTTATAACCTTAGCAATGCAAGCTTCTTGCTTCTTTTGGTGTTTTTTGTTTTAAATTGGTAGATTCTATTATATATGATGATATACCCTAATTATAAAACAACTTGATCATGATAAACAATCAGTTTCTCTTTGACGACATCCTGCGAGTTTGGTGGAAATGCGGAATATGTCAGACAGATCTGGCTCTGTTTAATTTTTTATTAGCCGTGTTTTGTTCTATATGCTTTTGAACTGTGTTACAGTGATTTACGGAGTACACATGTACAATACTCCGTATTAATTAGTGGAAACTACTTGTTTTAGTTTAGTAGTGTAACATTGAAACCCTTGCACAAGTGTCATTTTGGACTTTGGTACCATGTTTAAGTTTGTCTTAAGCATCATAAATTAATTAGCTGTCTCAGTTAGAAATCATTTTTTAACACCTGCTACTTGTTTCTATTATTTGTGTGAAGAGTACAGACAGTGATAGCGCTCCGTAATAACTGGTTGTTGTCTTCTGTTGTGCTGTGGTTCTTTTGTTCATGTGAGGCATGAGGTAAAATCTAAACATCTCTGGAACTGTGTATCTTTGTCAAGTGCTTAATCCAAAAGTAAATATAAAAACAAGGGGTAAAAAGGGAATTAAATTTAATAATGCGAGAAAGGGGGGAAACTAGTGAGTTTATTTGGGAGAGTTTAGTGATTACTTTATTTGGGAAACTACTGAGTTGATTTAGTGATTACTTTAAGAAACCTCTTGTAATGGTGAAGCTTCTTTGTTTTGGTAAATTCTTTGTATTATTTTTGTTAAAGATGCAAGCTTGCTCATGCTTTACCATTGGGAACGGTTGTTATGGGTTTTAGCTCCATTTTTTATGGACAAATTTAGAATGATATTGCAGGCTTTCGACATTAACCCTCCCCTCCCCCGATATGTCTAGTTGTGTACCTTTTGCATTTGGTACAAATCAGGGGTTTAGGGCATGAGGAATAATTCCTACTATGAGTTCCCATCTTGTTTTTCTGTCTAAGGCTGAAAGTTACATGTGTATTGAACTATTGATTTTCTTATTTTATTGGCATGAAAATGTTCGCTTTGAACTAGTTGGTGCATTTCACCTATTGCAAAAGTACTATAGATGTTGAACACATGTTCACTTCTTTGTATGAATGAATGATTCAATGTACTGTAATTGTAATGGACAATAGAAAATTGTTACAAGTGCTAGTGTGCAAGTGATCCTCATGATTATCGAGGAACATATTCGAGTAATACTTGCATGCACTTCGAGTACCAAGTACTCTATCACATATGTGCCTTTGTATGAAACAAGTCATATTCAAATGCTTGGCTACTCTAGTCCCTTTAGTGGAAAAAAAAAATCCCGATGTCTTATCCATTTATCATAGAAGTCTTCTCAAAACTCTAATGATAAAGAGCAGTTCTTAGTACATGTTTTATATTGTTGAAGGTAATGTGTATTATTTTCGTCAGCTTGCAATCAATATGCATGTAGGAAGACAAGTAATCAATCTTTATCAATGAAGATATGTCCCGGTTTTCTTTCTAATCGAAATTTTTTTAGTTTTCATTTGATTGTTACTCTTTCTTAAATTGTCACAAGTGAAGCAAACAGTTCATAAAGAGCAAAATAAACATGTTGATGTAGTATATGATCTAAAAAGCTCTGTTTGAGCAGCCATCCAAGCATGAGAGGATAAAATGAAGGCGAATACGGAGTACATAACAGTGAACTTTTCTCTAGTCCCATAATATCTTCTACTCTCATACATGGGCATATGAACGTGAGTTGGTCACTGGTAAGAAATCACCAGTCTCAATTGGCTCGCTTAGCGTTTCACGTATTGGATTTGTTTCAGTTGCTTAGAAATTTCAATTTTATGGTTTTCAAGTTAGTTTGATCCGTCATGTCTTGCATCTGTTGTCAAAACCACGGGAATTTCTGCAAGAAGATGGTGTCCTTGTAATCAAGACTTGGAAAAAAACTTGAGAGTAGTTACTAAGTTGGTCAATTTTTTAGGCGTGTTTGCCAACATTATAAAATTCATCTTTGAAAAATTTACATTGAGACGAATGTTTTGTATAGCTATATTTTTCGCCAAGTATACTTCACAAAAGGAAGCTAAAATAAGTTATATTGGAAGTGTTCAAAGGCAAAACATATCAATTAATATAGAGGAATGTTTTGTGTTATTGAGTTACTCGTATTTCTTATCTGTTGTAAGTTTCAAAACAATACGAGAATTAGCATTATAAACTCTATACCAATGTTATTAAAATCGCGATTCGGATCGTAGAATCGTACGATTCTACGATCCTAATCCACCTAAACGATGTAAATCGCTGGTAGAATCGTTATGCTGTAGAATCGCTCGTAGAATCGATTAGAATCGGTGGAATCGGTACCGATTCTACGATTCTACGATTCTAACTGATTCTACCGATTCCACTCCTGCAAAAAACCTGATTTTTCGAAACCCATAACTTTTGATTCCGAAGTCGGAATTAGGCTTATAATATGTCATTGGAAAGCTCTTGAAGTCTACTTTCTAATAGAATTGGGTTCGGTACCTATATCATTTATATATTTTATGTTATAGATTAAAGAGTGTAAGGGTGTCATAGTTGAACCTAACTTTAGTCAATGACTTACATATTATTCAATCTAAATTATAATAAAGCTTATAAAACATCAATTTAAATAATTTTTAAGATTCTATCCAACCATTTAAATTTTGTGGGCATAAGAATGTATTCATGAGTCTCATGCACTCAACTTTGGGCATATAAAAAACACTTTTATAACATAAGTTTGTTGTAGTTGTCATTCTTTAGCTATCTCGTTAAATGAACTAACTTGACACTTAGTTTTCTATCATTATTGGATTTTTTTTTTTTTTTTTTTTTTTTTTTTTTTTTTTTTTAAATCATGCATGGGTCTAGGGAAAACAACTTTACGAGTCAACAACGTTATTTTTTTCATAATTTAACAACAATTGTCGTGTACTCTCATGGTTAAGAATGTGTACCAATAATCCGACTTTATAGTTTATAGTGTATTATTTGAGTTATGCGCGTGCGAAATTACTTGAAAAACTATTTTATGTTTGTATGTCAATATTATGTTATTAACAATATATATTATTATCATTCTCATTGCTATAAAATTATGTATGTAGTCATTTGTTACATTTTGAAGCCCAATTTTACATTTTGGTAGAATCGTACGATTCGATTTTACCGATTCGATTCTACCCCACTCACCGATTCAAAGTAGAATCCCGATTCTGATAACTTTGCTCTATACTGAAATAGAACGACGAATGATGTGCTATCTTGTTTGAGTGCCAAAATATCTTTCCTATTTGAGCCTTCAAGAATAAGCGTAAATGGGTAATCAACAGTAACTTGGATAACCCAAGTCAAGTTGGGTCTCGTTACATTAAGTGACACACAAAGGGCTCATTAAGTCATTATGTCTAAAGCTCTAGACCCACTCGTCAAAAGACATTTATGATTACTTTAAATCGTTATCAATAGGGCAATTCCTAGATACATTCAATTTAATTTAATTTCATCGGTGTGCAGGTTAAATGTAAAGTCTTTCAAAGACATTGTGAAATACCCCCTAATTTGGTGACTGTTTTTATACGCAAAACAATGTGGAATGTCAAGCCATAAGATACATTATATGATCACTATTATCCGCTAAGATTTGCTTTCACAATAAGACGCAAAACAATGTGGAATGTCAAGCCATAATATACATTATATGATCACTATTATCGGCTAAGATTTGCTTTCACAATAAGTGCCAGTGGACAAGTAACATCAATCTTTAGAGTTATAGATATACGTAGTATAAATCATGTTATATTGTTATGAAGTACGACTCTAAAGCCATGATACCAAGTGGACAAGTGGCTAGTGCTCACCCAATTTGCTTATATTTAGTTAGTGTATTTGTCATTGCACTGAATTTATGGTTAAAATGCCGAAAAATCAATTATTAAAGCTGATAGTCTGAAGGAGAATGTATTGAGGTAGGCAAAGCATAAAACAAAAAAAAAAACAAGAACAAGCTAAGTCAAAGGAGCTCATTTCACGCACGTTTCCATGTAACATTGTCACATAAATTAGGGCTAGACCTAATAAATTTGTGTGGGATAAGCGAATGACTAGCATGTTACTCAAACTCGGATACTTGTGTTATAGATAATTAAGTGTGCAAGTACGTAAATAAAACTTTACCCTTTTTGTTTACAAGTGTTAATTGAATGTCATGTAGTAAATTATCAAGAATTCGACATAGATACTTGGAATAAAGTTGGACCAACGTTGGAGCCTACATCCTAATCTTCAACATAGAATGCTTTAACCCAAAAAAGAAATGCTGATGGGAATCAGAGCAAAAGAAACATTGCTTTACACATGTTGGGAAATATGGTAATTGAAATGATGAAGTGTGATTTATTTTCATATTTCACACCCACCATTCCACCAAATTAAAGGAGGCCCCCTTTGTTTTGGCAGGCACGTCTTTAACGTTATTACACTTAGACAAATAGTACTGTAGTTAGTCCTAGATATACATAAAGAGTCCTACTGGCTACTGCACATAATATTTTGGCCCATAACATGTTATAATGTGGTACCTTCTGCTCTTACTTTGGCAGCATCCACTGCCCACTGCTTTATCAACCGTAGCTTGTTTATGAATGACTGTGCTACATTTTAATGCATTATAGCCTGTACTTCCTTAAGCTTACGGAAAACCCTAATTCCTCAGAGAAGAATTTATTTATTTTTTGTTCTGATAACAAAAGGGTGTGGAATGGATGAAGCTAAATATAGTTGTGGGCTCTGGTGGGTCATGTCTCATGTCAAGCCTACATGCCTTATGTCCGGTTAGGCTGGGCCCATAGCTAAGTTTACTCGCTATGTGCCCTTTGTTTGGCTTAGATCCGACTCAGGACCTAATAATAACGTGACATGCTTTTTTCATGCTGATCTGGCTCATGTCATCTTGAAGCTTGGACATTATTGATGATAGTGTAGATAGTAAAATAAACATAAGAGATATGATCGTTGCATGTGTGATATTGACATTTTAGTTTAGTATTGGCGGTGTTTAGATCATAATGATAAGTTTTTAAGTGCATTAAAGATTGTGGAATGATGTTATTAATATAAATCATCAATGTGTATAAAAGATGATTAGTATAAATTTGATATTAGATTTTAGCTTGCTATTAATTAGTGGTACTACTAATCATTTTTTATTTGCAATTCAATTTTATACTTCGTATGTGTTTTGAGAAAATCAAAAACCGGTAAAAGTAGAGATCTATTAAGATGTTTGGAGGTGCAATTCAACATTCCATATGCACTTAAACTTCCTCATGACTTTTTTTGATATCATATCTTGTTTTTTAAAGGTAACATTAGTAATATCTTTTTTTAGGCTTTCTCCAAGTTTCAATTGTTTAAACCTTTTAATAAATTAAGTTTGTTTCAAAAAAATAAAAAAATAAAAAAATTAAGTTTGTTATCAGAAATTACTTTCAATAATGAATTTCCTTGAATTTAATACTCTTTCAACCAAATTATATTTTTGAGAACCAAAAAGAGGGCTATTAGTCATAATATTTTACATGTAAATATGAATATCACGACGAAATTGACATTATGTTAATAAAAGGCCACATAAAAAGCAAAGGGAAATTGTTCCGTGTACTCCTGAGGTTTTGAAAAATACACCGTGCACCCTTGAAAACTTTCAAATGCACCATGTACCATTGAGGTTTGTAAAAAAATACACCACATACCCTGATCGTCTTACAAATGCACATATCATTGACTTATATTATGCCTACGTACACACTGACTCATTTTTAGTACTTAAACTTATGGAGTAAAACCGTCAAAAAGCAAAAATTACATCAAAATTTGAAATCCATCGATCATTCTAAATCCTAAAGTTTAAGGTGTTAGACTTTGATTTATCAATTAAGTTTGCTTGATAATTAAATGCTTTAGAATTATATACTAGCTTTACATTGTAACAATTTAATAGAATTTGATGCTTATAGCCTATATGGGGTCTCAATTTAACAGATTTATCATTTGTTATATGAGTCTAGGGGTATTTGGTACACGTTCTTACAAACCTTAGGGGTACACGGTGCATTTGAAAGTTTTCAGGGGTACACGGTGCATTTTTTAAAACCTTAATGCTACACGAAATAATAGAATAATAAAGTCTACCATGTTAAATGATCTAGCATAGAAAAGGAAACCTTTATCTTTCTAAGCCCAAAAAAAAAAAAAGTTGTGATTAGACATTGGTCGGTTCCTTTATTTCTATTAATTCTATAGCTACTCAATTATTTTTTTGAAGATTTAATTCACATAGCTATCAATAGAAATATAGATTATAGGCAGACTAATGAAGCATCAATAATTGATATCTTTTCTATTGCATTTTAAATTTATATTCCAGAAAACCAAGAATGTTATATTTTGGATATTAATAAATAATTTTTTTTACAAGATTGATTAAAAAGGTTTTTAAAATAAAAAATTATGGCATTGGAAGCAACTCTATATCAGAGCCAGGTTTCGATCCTGGGACCTGTGGGTTATGGGCCCACCACGCTTCCGCTGCGCCACTCTGATGTTGTTAGTAATTACCTTGAACTTTGAATATAAACCTTAACGAAAGTGCATTGAAAATATTTGGGCCGAGAACTAGTGTAATCTTGACTCCTTGGGCTTTTTTTTTTTTTTTTTTTTTTTTTTTTTTTTTTTTTTTTTTTTGAGGGAAACTCCTTGGGCTTTTGTATTCCTTTTGTCTTTTATCCTTTGTGAACATCAGTTCTAATAGACATCAGAATTTCAATTTGTATCATTTGAATTTAACATTACTTCTAATTTTCTGAACCCTCCAATAAAATTGATACTCATTAGTCATTACTCATTACTAAAGTTGGTATTTTCCGTACATAAAAGTTCTAGATGGAATTTAATATTTAAAGTGTTTATGAATTAAGATTGTAAAAAGGATGAATAAATAAATTGTCTAAAAAAAAAAAAACACAGAAGCCTTAGTCCCAAAATAATTCAAGGTCGATTAACATGAATCATCATAAGGAACAATACAAATTCAATTATTTATATAATTTTGTTATTACTGTTGGGGATTTTGTGATTACAAGGGCAACAAAGAAAATTACAAATGAAATTAACAAAAAAAATTTCGAGGCGTGAACGAGATCACTTTCCCAAAAGTATAATTGCGACCCTATACTACAACCGGGTATCACAGAAATTTACTCTAGAGATACAACGAAGAACAATTGCAATCACAAGTAGGATGATTAAAATACAATGTAGATAAGCTTTTGTGATTTGTGATGATGAACAATAACTTGCAAAAGGTTTCAAGAGAATGAGAATAAAACTCATTTCTTGAAGTTTTTTATCATCAATATAAACTCTCATATTTATATTAAGAGCAATAAACCAAGCATAATTGAAGAATAATCGTCAATATTGCCTCCCGCGCCCTGCTCGGCGAGAGAAATCAAGCAACCCAGAAAAATTTGGGTGCTCTCGCGCCCTATTGGGCGAGACTGGCTTGACTGGGCGGTGGCTCTTGCCCTGCCGGGCGACGATGGCCCTACCGGGCGGTGACAACGCTTAATTTGTCTTTGCTCTCGCGCCCTACCGGGCGGAGACCCGCCCGACCAGGCGGTGGCGAGCCCATTTAGAGTATTAAACTTGACTCATTGCAAAACATCATCATCACAAAACAATCTCATGCATAAATGAAAGTGTACAAAGACTTGAACTCCCACTTAGTGCAACATACAATTTAAGAATTTGTATCCATTCGGTATCGTAAAACGTTTGAACCAAAAGCAACACATATTGGATACTTGAAGATATTACACACACAAGATTAATTACTTAAATACAAATTTACTTGACACTTAAGCCATGTGTCCATATCTATTCATAAGTACATCAAAGCTATGCCCCTAATAGCTTCTTGAAGCGGCTAAACCTCGTACTTATATAGGTAGAATCCCAAACATGCTCCTGTGACAAAGCACAATATCAGGAATTCTATTAAGTTAAACAACCTCTTATACATCACAGTAAATCCGGAACTTTACCTTGGATGATTAAACAAGTTCCCAATTAGCAAATGAGGAAGTTAATCTTATTGAACTTAAGACCCAATGTCTTATTGGGCGTTAAGTTAAGACTCCCTCATTTGTAATTATTTAGGGCTCTAATCCGAAACCGATTGCCATCCTATTATTAACATCTCTTGCCAATGCCTTTGTGAAGCAATCGGCGAGATTAAGATTTATTCGAACATAATCAATAGTGATCACATTATCCTTGATAAGCCCTTGGATATAACTATGCCGTACTCCAATGTGCCTTGACTTACCATTATAAACTTGGCTGTAAGCCCTTGCCAATGTAGCATTGTTATCACAATGTATCACTATTGGTGATATTGGTTTTTGCAACAAAGGAATCTCAAACATGAGAAACTTCAACCATTTGGCTTCTTTACTTGCCGACTGCAAAGCAATGAATTCCGATGTCATTGTAGAGTTCGCAATACAAGTTTTCTTCTTAGAAGACCATGAAATGGCACCTCCCCCATATAGGAAAATCCATCCACTTGTGAAAGAATGATCTTTGTTAGAGATCCAACTTGCATCCGAATACCCTTCTACAACCGAAGGATATCCACTATAAGACAAACCAAACTCCTTGGTTTTCTTCAAGTACTTCAACAAGCGTCCAATCGCTTGCCAACAATTTTTTTCAATCAAAGGTCAAAGTCATTTGACAGTTGCCAAAAAGTCAAAATAATTCCCTTTATTTATTTATTTATTTTTTTATATATGAGGAAATGATACATTTATTGAAAAATAACGAAATAAGAAAATTTATTGTTCATTATTTTTAATAGCAATGTTCTCCATTGTCAATGTGGTAGTTCTGGTATACAACCCTCTTTATCTTATTTTGCAACAAGCTACTCAAAATCAAATTGGAACTGAACTTTATTGAACATGATACTAGAGTTGAGAATTGGACTTGGAACTACCGGTGACAGGTTCTAGTTTAGAATAACCTTGTCATCTTATGTAGTTAAATACTTCATAAATTGTTGTAAATTTATAATCACAAAAAGTGTGATTTGGGCTTAGATTGTTGTATGATTTGGGTGTAAATGGTTTTTCTATATATTTATTCAATTATTCTTCCATAAATGAACTTGGATTGATTTCTGATTTTGACTCGAATAACATTATTATACTTTGTGGGTCCACTAACTCGATATTAGAGCTGACGTTAACAAGGTATTCTAAAGTTTTCAATTTCAAAAATTGAAAATTGATACTGGAACATTGTAACAACCTATACATGTTTTGATTTTTGTTGCTCGAAATTATAAATTTCTAACAAATTCTGTTCCAATTACAAGTACATAGTATACATTTCACAAATCCTCTAATAAAATACAAGTACTATATTACTAGGGATGGCAATTTAATCCGAGTTCGATTCGAATCCGATCAGATCAGATCCGAAGAAAGAAATCCGATCTGAATCCGTTAAAAATTAGTCCGAATCCAAATCTAATAAAATAGATCCGAATCCGAGTAGGAGGCGGATCGGACTTGGACCCACGCAAAGTCCGATTGAGTCCGATCCGAGTCCGAAACCGAGAGTATGAGCATATGCTTTATAACTTGAGACAATTGTTTGCTTGTTTTGTAGCAAAATTTTGTTATGTAACTTAGTTTATAATTCAAATATGTTATGTTTATACTTTACTTGGTATGACAATACAAGCAATTATAGGTATAAAATGTCATTGCAAATGAAAAAAATAAAAAAAATTTCGGATTATTTCGAAGGTCCGTATAAACGGACTGGATTCGGATCCGAAAATTACGAGTCGGATCGGATTCGGATCGGACTTTTCGGATTCGGACTCGGATTCCGATCCAAGTCCAGGGTCCGTTTACTAAACGGATCGGATTCGAATTTAGCCATATCCGACCCGAATCCGATCCGTTACCATTCCTATATATTACTTTTGATAATCGATTCATTTAACTTTAACTATGTAATTGTTTAATTATTAAGAGTATTGGTGAAAAATATTCATGTGTTTGATTGAATTTCTTAGGTTAAGGTGTTGAAATTCAATTGAACAAGTAAATGAGAAATTTGTATCTTGGTTTAGAGAAATGTTCCTCCGCCCTGTAGTCCGCCCAGTGGCGCGCCCTGCAGGGCGAGCCACGGACAGTGTGTACAAGGCCCGGGAACGAATTCACCGCCGTATGGCTGACCGACGATTATTAGCGATTCCGACTTCATGCAGGCGAGTTGCAACCTGCAATCCGAATTGAGGACGGGTTTTTGGGGATAGCTCACCCTCGCGGGATCACGGCCCTTTGTCCCGGCCATTGTAGCACGTGTGTCACCCAGGGCATAAGGGGCATGATGAATACCTCCCGGTAGGGTGCGAGAGCAAAGGAAAATTAAGCGTTGTCACCGCCCAGTAGGGCCATCGTCGCCCGGCAGGGCGAGAGCCACCGCCCGGTAGGGCGCGAGAGCACCCAAATTTTTCTGGGTTGCTTGATTTCTTTCGCCCGACAGGTCGTGGGAGGCAATATTGACGGTTATTCTTCAGTTATGCTTGGTTTATTGCTCTTGATATAAATATTAGAGTTCATATTGATGATAAAAAAAAAACTTCAAGAAATGAGTTTTATTCTCATTCTCTTGAAACCTTTTGCAAGTTATTGTTCATCATCACAAATCACTAAAGCTTATCTACATTGTATTGTAATCATCCTATTTGTGATTGCAATTATTCTTCGTGGTATCTCTTGAGTAAATTTCCGTGATACTCGGTTCTAGTATAGGGTCGGAATTATACTTTTGGGAAAGTGCTCCTGTTCACGCCTCGAAGATTTTTCTGTTAATTTCATTTGCAATTTTCTTTGTGGCCCTTGTAATCACAAAATTCCCAACAATCCAAAAGTATAATCTTTACAAATATGGAAAATGTGAAGGAAATGATGACAAATTTCCAGAAATTGGACAAGTTCGAGGGTGTGGATTTTCGAAGATGGCAAAAGAAGATGCATTTTTTGTTGACATCACTCGGTGTGACTTACGTTCTCACATCTCCAAAGCCATTGGTTGAGGAAAATGAGACATTGGAGGCTCTACTAGAATGAAGAATAAATGGGACAATGACAATTACATATGTTGTGGTCATATCCTAAACGGTATGTCTAATGAATTGTTTGATGTTTATATCAATTTCATGAGTCCGCTAAATGTCTTTGGGATGACCTAGAGTCTAAGTACATGGCCGAGGATGCATCTAGCATGAAATTTCTTGTTAGTAAGTTTAATAATTTCAAAATGATTGATAGTAGGCCGGTTATGGAACAATTTCTTGAAATCCAAAGAATTTTAGGGAGTTTTAGACAACACAATATCAACCTTGATGAGACCTTTATTGTTTCTTCTATAATTGATAAACTACCATAATCTTGGAAGACTTTTAGAGATTCAATAAGAAATTAAAGATGACATTACTCTTGAGAGCTTGGCTTCTCATATTCGGATTGAGGAAGAAATCCGGGTGCAAGAGGGATAAAAGGATGTTAATCCTAGTTCTACTACGATAAATGTGGTGGAGGATGCTAAACCTAATGAGAGGAAGAGAGGAAATGACTCAAACAAGAACAAAGGCAAAAAGTCTAAAGTGGGAAGTGGTGGTCAAACATCATGAGCTTGTTGGGTTTGTGGAAAACTTGGGCATTTTAAGAAAGATTGTACCATTTAGAAGAAAAAGATGAGCAACAAGAAAGCTCAAGGTAGGAAAGGCGGTTCTAGCCAATCCCAAGAAAAGCAAGGTAATTCTTGTGCAAAAATTTCATCTAATTCTTCAATGAATTATTTGTGTGTGATTTCTGAAATCCTATGTGTGCATGGTGATACTTCTTGGTACATCAATTTGGGTGCATCGAGGCATGTTTGCAAGGATCGTTCGTTGTTTAAATTCTTCATTGAGGAGACCAATGGAGAGATTCTTTACATGGGGAACGATTCTACCGCAAAAGTGTTAGGCAAGGGGCAAGTTGAGTTAATATTTAGCTCGGGCAAATCTCTTATTTTAAGGGATGTGTTGTATGCTCCCGAGCTTAGGAGGAATTTAGTGTCCGGTGCAATCTTGAATCGTTTAGGTTTTAAAATGGTGTTTGAGTCGGATAAATTTGTACTGTCTAAAGGTGGTTTATTTGTAGGACTGGGTTACTTGTATGGAATGTTTAAGCTTAGTATTTCTAATGCTTTGAAAGACAACGTGTATGTTGTTAATGATTGCTCTTTTTTATGGCATGTAAGACTTGGACATGTGAATTATAAAAAGTTGTATTTTATGTCAAAGCATGATTTAATTCCGTCTTTTGATCCAAGGATAGAGAAGTGCAGGACATGCATGCTAACAAAAATCACATGGAAACCATTTTCTAAAGTTGTAGAAAAGAATAATACATTGCTTGATTTAGTGCATAGTGATCTATGTGATTTTCATAGCACACCTTCCTTAAGCAACAAAAAGTATTTAGCAACTTTCATTGATGATTATTCAAGATTTTTCTATGTTTATTTATTGCATTCTAAGGATGAGGACCTTGACAAATTTAAAATCTACAAGAATGAAGTAGAATTGCAAACAAACAGTAAAATCAAAAGATTAAGAACCGATAAAGGTGGTGAATATTTTAATCCAAGTTATTTCCAATCGATATGTATAGTACATGAAACTACCGCGGCATATACACCACAACAAAATGGTGTAGCGGAAAGGAAGAATAGGACTCTTGAAAAAATGGTAAATTCCATGTTGTCCTATTCGGGCTTGAGTGATGGATTTGGGGGGAAGCGGTATTAACCATTTGTTACATTTTAAACCAAGTTCCAATGAAAAGGAATGAGGTAACCCCATATGAGCTATGGTATAAAAGGAAACCAAACTTGAGTTATCTCAAAGTTTGGGGTTGTAGGGCAATTGTAAAAGTGCCGGAACCTAAACGTAAAAAGTTAGGTGAAAGAGGAGTGGAATGCATCTTTATAGGATATGCGGAACATAGCAAATCCTATAGGTTCTACGTGATTGAACAAAATGACTATTGGTCGGTTCATACCGCCATTGAGTCTAGAGATGCATTGTTTGATGAAAATAGATATTCATCAATTCCTAGACCAAAGGATATAACTCTAAATACCAATGCTCAAAGTTTTGACCAAATTGAATTTGATAAAGAAATTGATGACCAAACTCATTTAGAGGAGGCATCAATATCATCATCTCAACCTAGGAGAAGTAAGAGGGCAAGGAAAGAAAAATCTTTTGGCCGGACTTTCATGTGTACTTAATTTGAAGGATCAAGGGATTATGTTTCGACACAATTTTCATACATTTTTAATGTGAAAGATGATCCTTTGACCTATGATGAGGCTATGAGGTCTCGTGATGCTTCATTTTGGAAGGAAGCTATTAATGATGAGATGGAATCCATCATGGGAAACAACACTTGGGTGTTGGCTAACTTACTACCAAAATGTAAACCAATTGGGTGCAAATGGATCTTCAAAAAGAAATTGAAGATTGATGGAATGGTTGAAAAGTTCAAAGCCCGGTTAGTGGCACAATGCTTTACACAAAAGCCTGGTATCGATTATTTCGATACATATGCACTTGTTGCTAGAATCTCAACTATAAGGTTGTTGATTGCACTTGCGGCAATCCACAATCTTGTGATCCATCAAACGGATGTCAAGACATCATTCTTAAATGGAGATCTAGAGGAAGAAGTTTACATGCGACAACCGAAAAGGTTTGAAGTGGAAGGTCAAGAAGGAAAAGTTTGCAAGTTGATTAAGTCTTTGTATAGGCTAAAACAGGCACCTAAACAATGACATCAAAAGTTTGATGAGGTTGTGTTGTCTGATAGTTTCAAATTGAACAATTCAGACAAGTGTATTTATAGCAAATTTGATGACAACGGTCAAGGTGTCATAATTTGTCTATATGTAGATTACATGTCGATATTTGGAACGAATTTGTCACAAGTTGAAATGATTAAGTCTTTTCTTAGTTCAAAGTTTTCCATGAAAGACATGGGAGAAGCGGATGTCATCTCGGACATAAGGATAAAGAGGGAAAAAGTAAAGTTGATCTTGTCACAATCTCACTACATTGAGAAAGTGTCCAAGAAATTCAATGTGAGTGAAGACTCTACTTCTCTTTATTCAACACCTATGGATCCTAACATAAAATTAATACCTAATGAAGGTAATGCAATTTCACAACTTGAATATGCTAAAGTAATAGGTTTTTTGATGATATCATAGTCCAACTCAAGTTGCAAAGGTAGACATAAAAAAATAGTGTTTTATGCGAGAATAATAGTTGTCAGTTAGGACTTTAGAAGGGAAAACAAATCCACGAATTTTTCAGCAGCTTAAAAGATACTAATCAGATGGTCTCAGCAGCAACAGTTCTAAATCTTCAGTCGATTAAACCTATATTTCATGTATTGTTATACGATGTAAAATTTACAAATATTTTGAAAAGCTACGTATATAAATAATTGCAGGACAACTATCCACAAGACCTGCAGGGAACCTACATTTCTGCTTCCATCTGGATTACAGCCTACAACAGGGAAGAGAATACGACGGCAGAAAAGCTATTACAAAATACATGTTTACAAACATAGATCCACCAAGATTCCAATGATAGACCAAAAAAAATGCATTTCTACAGGCATATTTACAAGGCAGCAAAAGCTGCAGGTGTTCATTCTCTTAACGGACCAATAGCAAGCATGGGTAGCGGCCAAAAATTGTCTTTAAAAACTCATCTATCAAGCTCGCATCATCTGCACACCAGAAGCAAAACATAGGATTATGAGCGCGCTGACTAAACAAATTGTTTGGCGAGCACCATCCACAAGACCACCACTGTAGGAAAATGATCCTTAACCCAAATATAAAATGATGGGGCCATTAGGGCAACAAAACAGAGAGCGATGATAAAGTTAAAAATTCTTTCTAGATGCCTAGCTTATTTTGAATATGGTGATGGTATAATCAATCTACAATTAAACATCTTTGTGGAGTACAGAGGATTAATCACACCAACTGTTTAATTCAAAGCATGTGTTTCTACCATTTGGATCCAAATATGTTTGAAGAACTTTATTAATCAAATTCTACAAAGTGGGGCCTTCAGTTTCAATTAACCACTAAATCTACTTAAAATCTTCACTCCATTTAGTGTGGCCAAGTTTTAAGTCTAGTTTAACACTCCAACTGTGGTTTCAACAGCAGATTGGTAAGCCTTATGAAATATCACCGACCACAACTGATACATTCCACATAAAAGTGGTGAGAGTTCCACAATGAAAGGAAGACAAATGATTTCCTCAGCAGGCAGTTCTTACCACCTTAGGAGCGTTCCTTCCTCTAAGCATCTTTGCTGCTGCACTGGCAAGTGCTTGAGCTGCTTCCGCATCTGCTTCTGCTTCATCAGCTTCCCTTTCAGCATCTTCAGCTTCTGCTAAAGCAGTTTCAGCCTCAGTAACAGCACGAGAAGCAGCAGCTGCAGCATCTTGTGGGGTCATACTTCTCATCTTAGCAAGCTCTAGATCAATCTGAGATTTAAGCATAGATAGATCATCCCTATCCATTTTGGGTAAATTCACCTGCCTGATTTCTTGAGCCAACATAGGAAGATTTCTCCTCTTTTCCGGAAATGCAAAGGATGGCGATATTTGGTAATTCCGTTTAACCTGAAAGAGGTAGCTTAACATTGAAGAGTTCTAGGTACGTCTCAAATAAAAAACAAAGATGTGATGCAACACAATAGGCTTCCAAACATACATAAGTGTAGATAAAAAAGTAACATAGTATTCCAAATATAATCTCATACCAATTACATGTGTGTGCATGTGCAGTGTGTGTGTGTGTGGGTGTTATAACAAAAACTAATACCATGTGATCAACTATCCACAGAGAAGAAAAAAACAACTAGATCTTCACAGATGTAAGCTACTTAATGGGCACATGACTCAGTTGAGGGGGAATTTCTAAACAACTTCAAATGGATCTAGGTTCTCATAGTATATTCATGATTGGATTATGTTGTGTCACAACTCACAAGCTCACAGAGTCACAGCTGTCAGCTACTCAGTACTCAATATATGACAATGGTAAGAGGAAAAAAAAAAAAATCTGAGCCTTCCCTGCTAAAGTCTGAAACAAGGGGATCTATGTCCACTCTTTTGTTTGCTTTAGGCATGGATACCTTTATAAATGTATTTAATAAGTGTCAATGGGAAAAAGATAATGTTTACAGATATTCTCCTATATGTGCTAAAGTGCATCACACATAACAAATTTGCAGATGATTTTAGAATGTTTACAAAAAAAGAATATATTTTTGTTACAGTTTTTTCAAGTGTTTCTGAAGTTTTGTGAAGAACCAGGTTAGAGAGTGAATCCTTCAAAATCTAGGAGATTTAAAAGAATTTGGGTTTTCAGAAAGGTGATCTTCAAATTAGATACTTGGAGAGTGCGTCCATTGTTGATTGCAGATTATTGGTGGAGAAAATTACACATCAAAAACAAGTTCTGGTCATCCAGGCTGTAATACACTTATATGCAGTGTGCACAATGTATCAAATCTACATTGTTTGCCATTCAAGCAATTTAGGCTCATAATTTTGTAAATTTGTCAGTATTATAGCTCAATATTTTGTTTATTTTATTTTAGTATTTACTTTAATTATTTACTCAACTCGTATTTTGCAAACTTTACTTATGTCCTTTGATAATGTTTTCTCAAACCTTTTGTTATAGACTAAGTTTGCTGCTGTAAATATTGTGATTTGATTGTAAGATTAATAAGAAAGCTGAGTCTTTTTTTTTTTTTTTTTTTTTTTTGAAACTAGCAAATGCGTTACAAAGATAAATATAGCTTTAGGCTATAACTCTTGGTGGTAGCTTAATAAGGCTATGAATCTCACATTCAAAATGTCACTCAATTTCTGCCTACTCAATACATATATAACCCTACTTGCCTTATATACTCAAGCAACTACAATAACCCTAACATATATGTATTTTGGGCCCATTATACTGGAGTATCTCAGGTCTGCTAATTCACGTTGTTTTCTCTCCTAGTGGAATGTTAAATGCATTTGTCCCCTAGTGCATAGCTGTCTCCTAGAGGAATGTTAAAGCAGTTTGTCTTTCATTGTTGGTTCATCATACCTTTATGTTTTTACTCACATGTTTTCCCTCTCCTTTTCATCCCCTTACAACTCTTAAAACTCTTGTAATTTTTTTATTTTTATTTTTATTTTTTTATTTATTATTAACATTATTATATACTTCCTCTGTTTTTTTTTTTAATTGACACCTTTCTATCATCATGTTTGCCAACGCAAGTTTTTAACGATTAATATCTCTAATTATCAACATTGTAAAATCATAAAAAGTGAATATTAATAAAATATACATTGAAATGATTCAAACAAGATCCCACATGAATATGTTTTATCGTATCTATCAACCACAAAAGCGAGTCAAAGCATGTTGTGTAAATAGTGTAAAAATCTAACGGTGTCAACTAAAAAAAAACGGAGAAAGTATATATATACTCCTGCTTTTCATTTTACACACTTTTTTCCAACTTTTATTCAATTGATTATTATTTCTATGATTTATTCTCTTTTCGGGCGGTTCCTCATGACAATCCATGTTAGCCTGACCCTAAATCATTTTAAGACTAAGGCTTTGTTGTTGTTGTCATCACACATAAGACATTGAAAATATAGTAGCTTACTAAGGATGCATTCTAAATTTCTAACCAAAAGTTGGAGGGGGGGGGGGGGGGGGGAATAAAAGCAGTCTAGCGCATCTTTCTGCAGAGGCCAAAGAGCTGACAGCATCAAGAGCACACCCATCCAGATTGAAAAAAGAGTATTGAAAATGTGACAAAAGGGGATGATGAAGACAGAGACAAAGAGGAGCTGATCGAAGAGAGCAAAAGAGAGAACTGACTTGACCAGCAATCAGACATAATTGGCAAGTTGATGACCACAATTGCAAACCAATTTACAAATTAGTTGTTTTTATGGTTTTTGACATAAGGTTGAAATAGAAAATAAAACATGTTAATGATTGAGGTCATTTGCTCACACCGTAATTGGAAAGCCTGGATAATAATTAATATGATAAAATTATGCAGTTAGTAATTTTTTTTCCTTTGAATTAAACTCACATCTACTCTTCCCACATATCTCTATAGAAGAGGGCCCAGGCACATAGCCTTCCACCTTGGCTGGCCTTCTGGATAGAGGTGTCAAAAACTCACCTGGTCGACCCAATTCGAAAGTAACCAGATTCAGATTTCGGCTTGTATTTGCATCACGATTTAGCGTAACTCAATTTCAATCTAGACTTGACCCGATCCGACGCAACCGAACCTGACCCAGACACCCGAATTGACACCACTACATCTGGATTTTGCTACACCTTCCACTACCAAGGTGATTAAGCCTTGGATCACATTTTTAAACTAAGCCTAAAACAAAGTTCAGCTGGTTAACGACTAAAAGTTAATTGTGATCTCATAACCTCTAATGGCAGTTGGTCCAAAAGATGAAATGGCACAAAACCAACAGATAGCAGTACATACAATATACTTGTCCAAATCACACTAACATCTCAATATTCATTGTCATTTCATCACAACTTTAAGTCCATGGATTCACTATTCTGTAGAAAAACATATTAAAGGTACAATACACAAAAAAAAAAAAAAAAAAAAAAAAAAAAAAAAAAGCACAATACAATAATAAAAAAAAAATGTTAGACAACCAGATTAAAATCTTTCCAACCCAATAATTTTCAATAGCATGTCTAAACCAGCACATGCTTACACATTCAAAGGTACGATGGCTCAGTTCTCAAACATTAAGCAGCATTAAAAATAAACACTTTTTTATGTCAAATATGCACTTTTGTCATCAACTACCAGCTTTAAATATTTTTCGACAAAACTACCAAAATTTTAAGACTTTGAGTAGCACAACCTATTTGCGATTTCTGGCAAGAATCTCCGGTAAGAAGGGCCCACATTTTATTTTTCCTTCTAAATTTTGCTCTAACCCTTGTTTTTATAGCTGCCAACCTTCATTTCTCATCTTCTCTTAACAAAAACATCCACCATTTTTGGATGTTTGGTTTTTACTGTGAAGAGAAGATGAAAATGAAGGTTGGCAGGCATAAAGACGAGGGTTAGAACCAATTTTAAGAGAAAAATAAAAAGAGAGCCACACTTACCTGAGATTCTTGCCAAAATACAAATGGGTAGTGCTACTCATAGTTTTAAAAATTTTAGTGGCAGGTTTATTTGAATAAAATTTTAAGCAAGTAGTTGTGGCAAAAGTGCAAATTCAGTGGGTGGTTCCAGACAAATTTTCCCAAAAAAAAAAAGACAAAAAACCTCAGTTGGGGATGGGAGTATGGGAGAATGAAAAATAAGTATATGAGGTTTAATGGGCTCTAAAAGGGGTAATGCTGTGGTGGGTAAGTAGGATATATTAGTGGATATTTGTCCATCTGAAGGACGACCCATTTAAGGAGACATTGCGGTCATATTTTGAACTTAATAGATCGATTATACGAACAGACACAAAATCAAAGTTAGTCAAACATACTTCGTATAAAGCAATACATGGAATGCACTGCTTTTGTTATCCAACCAAATTAGGCTCTGCAGTAAATGCAATATTAATTTACCTTGATGAGCTTTCCACTTGATGTCAAAAACTTTAGTTTTGCAGACAGTACTCGTTTGAAATCTGGAGGTGCCCAATATTGATCCTACATATATATTAAACAATAATTATTAGAGCTTGTAATTTGAAGGTGGAAAACTGAAGATGGTTTCTAACAAAAAGAAGACACATGAATTGGAAAACATTCACCACACCAAGAAAGTGACAATAGCCTTCAAGTAGCAGTAAAATGCAAACACATATAATATTTCAGCTGCACATTATGTATATTAACGATGGAACTTTTTGCATTTCTGTTGAACTAAACTTAGGCCCTTGAATTTAGAAATTTCTGTATGTTTCCATAGCCATTTTAATAATACTCATAAAAATACTAACTAACTTAGTGCCACACAGAGTCCCACAGGGCTTACAACTGAGGGTTCAAGGATAGGGTTATAGGGGTGTCAGGCATACGCAGCCAAAATCCTTCATGAGCAGTTAAATGCTCATGGTCCACCCCTCCATATTTTTTTAAAAAAAAGGTAAGTCCATTTCCATCTAAAATGAACCCCAAATTCAATAATTCTTGCTCCTCACTGACATCACAATTTGTCATTTTATCACTCAACCATGTAAACCCACCACCTCCAACCAATGGCTACCACCACCAACCCAAACCCTACATGATAGGCAGTCCTACACCAGCAACCACCATGAATGGTTAAGGGAAAACAACAGCACCACATACTTTTAAACTCCCCGACATCCTTTCCCACCACTCTACCGTCTGATCTAAAATGAGGGGAAAAAAAATCTGAAGACATGAACACAACAGTGGCAGCAATGCCATTGTAACCAAGACCGCATGGTTAGTAAGGCTGTGATGATAGAAATTTCGGATTCTATTGGTGAGTTAGGTACACTTTATTTTATTTTTTGTTTGAATGCTACTCTCTCCATCCCTTATTTAGTGACATATTTGGGTTTTTTCACGGTGTGATGAATTTATTTTCTGATTTAATATTGCTAGTAAATAAAGATTAAAGCTTGAATATTGATTGAAAATGACAAAAGGTTTACAAAGGATAGGTTTAATAGCTTAAGGCTATCAATCTTCAATAGTGAGTTTAGCTCACAACTCTCCAAAATGGCTTTAGGCCATGACTCTCTCTAGGTTTCCCTAACAAATTTTTGCCTGCCTTCTTCTTTCTTCCCTCTCTCTATTTATACTAAGGTTACAAACCACTAACCTAATAATACTAGATTTCCCAAATTGCCCATACTACATTTGATAACTACTAACATACTAAACTGCCCATAATATCCTCCCCTAAGTCAGTTCATTACACACGAAAATTAAGAAAGTTGTATATAACTGAAGAGAAAGAGATAGGGAAAGTGTTAGAAAATGATGTCAAAAGTACCAAAAAAAAAAAACATGATGACAACTCATCAAAAAGAGTGCAGTCTTGTCAAAAAGTACTCTTTAAATAGAAATAGGCCACTAATTTTGGCTACCCAAAAATGAAATACAGGCCACTACATAAGGCACGGAGGGAGTATGTTGCATAGACTTGGATAAGGTTGCCGTCATTTCATAATATTTCCTATATGGCCACTATATATTTGGGTGTTGTATCGTGTCAAAGTGTGTGAACATCTGACACGCGACACCCTACATAGTTTGCGTGTGGTGGCTGCTAATGTTTTTAGGTTTAACAAAGGGAAGCAAGAGAGACAATGATGGTGGTGGTGAAAGCAAGAGAGACTAGTGGGTGGTCCAAACGCCTAAAGGTGGGGATGAGGGTAAAGGATGGACGAGTGGCAGAACTTGGACATAGCAGTGAATGCGATGCATTATGTGGATAGTCATTTTTTTCAACCAAATAATAAGCTTGGGAAACTGGAAAGAGACAGTGACAGTTGTGGTGGTGGTCCAAGTAGCTGCAAAGGAAGGGCATTAGGACAAAGAGAAAAGATTAAATATAGATCCCAGAGTATTTTCAAACGGACATGCAGGAGTGTACGATGGTGGGGGAAAGTGAAACTATTGATGGGGGCTGTAATGGAGGCGGTAGTGTCAGAAATTGAGAAGGGACAGGGTGATGGGAAGGGGATGACTCAAAGCCATCTCAAGCAATGACACCCAAGAATTTAGAGACAGTACTGACAAAAAAAGTAAAACGTTATCTTTTGTTGCACCAAATAGATGGTTGAAAGCGAGATGACATACTTTCCTATACATTTAAATCCCACTGAAGCTTCTCATAGGACTCATACAGCTCACTTGACCATGAATTATAATGATATAACAAGAAACCAGTCTCACGATAGTCAACCACCAGCAAGTTTTATTCAAGTTATTTCCATTTACTACTTTCCATACTATCTCATTCTTACTAAATAACATTTTTGACTTTCTTAAAACCAGCCTCCTCCTTCCTCGTGATTATCCAATAGCTATTACTCTTCTGTTCCCCCACTATCCTCTTAACAGCATGCTCCTCTCTCCACCCAAAAAGTGCAGATAGTAGCCTTGCCATGGCAAGTGACTAGCTCTAAATCATCATTCGTAAGAATTTTTATCATTGGAAAACTCTAACCCTGTATAAAGTTTTTTCACAACAATCACATCCATGAATGTTATTAATGAACTCATTTAAATTTAGTGTTGTTCCCCAATTAAACAAGGTGGGACACATGATGCATAATGACCTCAATTTCTAATAAGAGCCACTACATTGCAAATATTAAGACATCATCATAAATCTGTACTCCTACTTTGCTTTAGAAGCCTTACGCAAAAAATCGAGCACCATACAATATTGTTAAAGCGAGCATGCACACTCACACAATACAATTTTGGTGATTGATTACATTAACAAATATGATGTTAGTGATAAGAAGTGTATCACGTTGAAGAGATGTGTTTCACCAAGAATCCCAAATTTTAAAGCAAAGGGGAATGCTGAGTCATGGTTTATATATATATATATATATATATATATATATATATATATATATATGATAGGGGAAGACTCTCGTGAGAATTTTTCTTATGTGAGAACACTCTTTATGTTCTAAATTTTTAATCGTATGTTCTAAATTTTTCCACAAGTGTTCTAAATTGAATCAAATGTTCTAATTTAGTACTCACATGTTCTAAACCATAAATTAGTTAGGTTTGATATTATAAATTTTAAATAACTTGTTCCAAAACTTTAACTTATATGTTCAAAATTTTAAAAGGTGTGTTCTAAGATTTTTAATTATCTGTTTAGATTTTAAAGCATATGTTCTAATTTTTACTCGTATGTTCTAAATTTTTTTACTCACATTTTCTATATTTTATATTAGCTGTTCTAAATTTTTATTCACATGTTCATAATCTTAAATCATATGTTTTAAATTTTTTTATAAATTTTTAATCACTTGTTCTAATTCTTAAATTAGATGCTCTAAATTATTACTCATATGTTCTAAATTTTAGATCAGTTCTCATATAAGTGTGAATTCTCACATATGGACCTATTCTCACCGGATCCCTCCCTATATATATATATATATATATATATATATATATATATATATATATATATATATATATATATAACCTACAAATTATTACTCATATGTTCCTTCTCATTTTAATCCCAACTATAATATAACCTACAATAATCCCAATTCCCAACTATTAGGTGACCCTTCTCAAAATAGTCTTACTCATTTGTTAAACTACTGTTTAAGTAAAACAGTGATGTGTGAAGTTGGTATTGGTTAGTTCTTTTTTAATAATAATAAAAAAATTAAAAAAAAAAAACCCACCCTCTCTTTCTTCTTCTCTAATCACTACCCCCACATGGCCACATCTACTATCTCACGACAACTTCATTCCTTGCCATCAAAACCACTTTTTAGCCACCACAACCACCAAACCCACCATTTTATCCAAACCCAGCCATCGAAACCACCATTCTAGCAAAACCCAGCCACCGAAACCACCATTCTAGCCAAGCCTTGCCACCGGAGCATCGGAAACCACTGTTCATTATGCCCTACCGTTGAGAAACACCAGTCCATCCATACATGTCTAGCCACCGAAAAAGCAACCCAACCACTATTAGCCACTGTAACCACGGTTAAATCTTGAGACAAGGAGCATCAACAATTATCCAATTAAGGCTTAGAATTATTTAGAAGCAACCTAACCAATTAAATTATAAAAGTGATAACTTCTTTAATTATTTGTTTAATTTTGAAATGTAATTTATAAAAAAAAAAAAAAAAAAAAACGAGTACTCCATGGAGGAAAAGGTGCTATGGAGATAGTATGGATTGGGGAGTATTGAGAAAGGGAAAGTTACCTATTAAGGTCCATTAGTGATAGTAGGGAGATAAAGAAAGGTGAAAGATAAAAAGAGAAGAATGAAAAAAAAAGTACAACTAGTAACAGAGGTAATAGGTAAAAGAGAGTATTTTAAGAAGGATCACCTAATAATAGAGATTATTTTAAGTTAAATTGTAGTTGGGATTAAAATGAGAAGAAAGTCAATAGTTGGAATTATTTTTGTTAATTAATTAATTATATATATATATATATATATATATATATATATATATATATATATATATATATATATGAATTTTGTATGTTTTGTTTTATACTTTGCAGCTAATCATCCTAATTAATAAGGTTTGTGTTCACTATTCTATACTGGCAAAAGGATGTTCGAAACTAGAAACATGATCTGAAATTAAAAAATATTTAGACTCAAACTCTAGTTTTAAAACAAAAATTACCAAAAGAATACATTCAAATGGTGCAAGAAGCACTTTACTAAGGCTTTTAAACCTTGTCCCCAATGAACCGGTCAATCTTCCACTCCATTACTCAACAAGTTATCAACTTATTTTATTCAAGTCAACCCCACACAAGATTTCTTTTATTTCCATGTTTGCGATGGAAACCTGAACTTCATCTAAATTTTTGATAAAGCAAACGTAGTTGAGCAATGTTGCCTCGATGCTTGCGGAGACAAGTCACAATCAAGAGGATCATGGCCTTTTGCTAGCATCAGTGCAAATACTTCGTAGCTGGTCTAGACTAATTTATTTACATTTTCAAAAACTGGAAAAAACTTGCTGAAAGGCTCTTGGGTTATTCTTGTGAAGGACAACAGCTCGGCCCTTAGTCGGCAAGAACGTCCTAATGATCGCAATCATGGAAATATAAGATATCTCGTGCGAGATTAACTTGATTGAAATAGGTTAAAAACTTGTTGAGTAATGGAGTTGGAAGCTTGGCTGGTTCATTAGGGACAAGGTTTAAAAGCCTTAGTAAAATGCTTCCCGTAGCATTTGAATGTATTCTTTCAGTATTTTTTGTTTTAAAACTAAAGCCTGAGTCTAAATATTTTTTAATTTCAGACAATGTTTCTAGTTTCAAACATCTTTTTGTCCGTGCCATTCATGCAGAATAGTGAACACTGACCTTATTAATTAGGATGAATATTGTAAAACAAAACATAAAACATACAAAATTCATAAGTTATATATTCACATCTATTTTAAATTGGTTGCAAATATTATTTTTCTGTTTCCGGGATTCATTAGTAGAAGTTAGTGTATTCTATAGTGAATAACTTGTATTTAGTTGGAGAAGTGGTGTAGGTTAGTGGCCCATGTTTCCTAGCATTAGGTTATCAAGTGGCAATCCTATATATCAACAAACATAAGAACACACACCTTTGTTGAACAAAATGCCTGATGTCACCATAATAAGTTAGTAACTTAAATAAAATAGGTCAAAAACTTGTTGAGTAATGGAGTTGGAAGGTTGGCTGTACATTAGGGACAAGGTTTAAAAGCCTTAGTAAAGTGCTTCCCGCACCATTTGAATGTGCTCTCTTGGTAATTTTTGTTTTAAAACTAAAGTCTGAGTATAAATATTTTTTAATTTCAGACAATGTTTCTAGTTACGAACATCCTTTTGCCGGTGCCATTTCATGCAGAATAGTGAACACAAACCTTATTAAATAGGATGATTTGTTGTAAAACAAAACAAACAAAATTCATAAGTTATATATTGACATCTATTTTAAATTGATTTCAAATATTATTTTTCTGTTTCCAGGATTCATTAGTAGAAGTTTGTGTATTCTATAGTGAATAAATTGTATTTAGTTGGAGAAGTGGTGTAAGTTAGTGGCCAATGTTTCCCACACTAGCATTAAGTTATCAAGTGGCAAGCCTACATCTCAACAAACATAAGAACAGTCGCCTTTGTTGAACAAAATGACCATAAAAAGTTAGTAACTAACATATGACCTTACATAGGCTTACAATATCAATTTATATTAGCTAGGAAACAATCCCTTGATAATAAACAAAGATAGTATTACTGCATTAGTAATGGCCCTCTATCTCTCCCAATAACAGGGCTATAAATTGACCCACTACTTACTAGTTAATCCTTAAAATAAGTCTAACTACCAGAATTAGACCTCGTACATAGAATTACTACTAACTCAATAACGTTGTACTTCATAAACTAAAATTTTAAATATCCATTCCATCGAAAAAATTTGAAGCTAATCCCACATCTATTATGGACACATAGCTCAATCCACCCTCTTACTTCAAAAGTGAGCGGATTGTAACCATTAAAGCACAAGATTCGAGAGTCTAGCTCCTAATATGTATGATTAGCAGCCAATAATGGTGTAGATAGTGTTTAGGCTTTCTAACATAATTGTTTTAGATGTACTTGATGTGGATTTTAAAACTTGTTTTATGCCTACAAATAGTCACTAGTGACTTCTTAGCAGAAGAGATAGTGGGCCATTACTTCCCAGTTTCCACATTCTTTGTTATGCAGTTGTTTTCGGCTATTATCAATTGCATTGTGAGAATATTCAAAATCATTCATAGGTTCAAATAGTAAGATCATGACAAATTATTTATTTAACACGCCTTCATTGATGTTGCTAATGTTATACAGCAAAATAGGCAAAGAAGCACATTTCAAAAGAACGATTGCAATGCCCCATCTTGAATGAAATAGGAAAGGCAAACAAAAAAAAGGGGTGCATACACCATTACTCCCCTACAACTTTTTAAACATGTGCTCCCAGAAAAATAAAAAAGCCACTACTAAATACATTTATTGTTTTAACTCAACGCTACCTCCTAGTTAAAAATTTGTGAAAATTTCATGACGCACTTCTCTACAAGATAGAAACCCCTCAGCCATTAATAGGTGTCTGGAAACACGTTTCCAGCAAAACTTCATTGCAATACTGCAATAAAAAATAACTATCCTAGTTGTCTGCATTTGGATAATTCCACATTCATTTCTACTTTGCTACATCTACAATGCAATCTTGGACCATGACCTTGACCCACTTTAAGCAGCAATGCCTAGATATTCAGCTCAGTTGTTATTGTTAAATTACTCAATTTGGGAATAAGTACGAATAATGAATATACTCTAAAATACTTGTATACATCATGATTTAAAAATAAGGGCAGCTTATCTGATTGCTTCTTTTGGTTCTCAAGAAAAGCATTACCAACTATAAAAGGATACTGATTTGAAAACTCTGCTCAAATGTACAATTGGTTTAGGCTATTCAAGAATATAGAAAGAAAGTCTTTAATTAACAAGCTCGGTAAGTAGTATAATAAAATCAATTTTTAAGATCAAACAATCATCAACAAACTACATTTGAGGTCACGTACAAAGCCACAAATTCAAAGAATCCATATAAATATCCTAATAATGATATCTAATATCCTGGTAAGTTCCTGTATAAATACATCAATATGGACCTTACCCAAGAAGCTCTTAACCAGCATCCATCTTCATTGATCATATGCCTTAGTCCAGCTACATAGTAAATTGCTTGTTCAATTTCATAGATGCTAATTGTCCCCAGCACATAACTGAAAAGATCTTTCCAGCAGAACCACAAGAAATAGAATGAAAAACCATCTCAGATAGATTACTATGTTAGCATCCTTATCAACATACCATTTTTATACTCAGCCCTTTAAGTTTCCTCTGAATTCCATTGCTCTATTTGTACTTTCACCAAAATATCAAGTGATAAAGTTCTTATCATAAATCTACCATGCAGTTCTGGTGGCAGCAATCAGAAACAACAAAATGATCAGATGAGTGTCCGTTACTGACCCAAAAATCATTATAACCATGCACATCACCTCCTTAAACACATAAGCTGCCTACAAATCCAACTCCATAGAGTAAGCTATATCATCCAACCCAAGTCCATCTGTCCCTGCACCATCTTCCTGGTAACTGCTACATCCTCCAAGCCATAGCACATCCTTGACTAGGAAACCAGACTGCTGTTATAGCTTTTAAGCACAACAAAAGCATTTATGTTAAAAGCCTAGCCTTTGTCCCTTTTTTCAAACCTCAACCAAAGATCAAACTATACACAAGTACGAAGTATGAGGAATCCTAACCCGAGAAATTCAAAAAGCTCCATCACGAATTCATTACAAAAATGAGATGAAAAAACTTCCACTAAAGTACATACCTACCTAATGCTTATATGTCCTTGCATCACCGTCGTAACAATTGCTACATCCTCCAAGCAAAAGCACTTGTCTAGGTTACCAGAACGCTTTGATTATAGTTAAGCACAACAAAGCATTTATGTTAAAAGCCTAGCCTTTGTCCCCTTTTCAAACCTCAACCAAAGATCATCAAGCAATATATGAGCTCCAACATAAATTCATTTTAATAAATGAGATTAAAAAAAAAAAAAAAAAACCCTTCCACTTAAGTAAATAGCTAGCTAATGCCTATGCATCCTTGCATCATCTTCCTAGTGTTTGAGAAGGCACGCCTAGACGCAAGGCATAGGGTTCATGCGCTTTTTGTGGTCTATAGGTGAGGCAATTTTGATGAGGCGTGCGTGAGGCACACAAAGATTTTTTCAGAATCTTTTTTACTTATTTTATATTTCAATACGGCATACTGAGGCGCAAGGAACTCTGAAATGGCTTTTAATACATTGCATCTTCCTAATAATGGCTACATCCATTAAGAAAAAGCAGATCCTAGACTAGGTTACCAGAAAACTGTTAATGCATTTAAGCACAATGAAAGCATCTCTATCCAAAGTCTAGCCTTTGCTCCTTTTTCAAACCTCTACCACAGAGGCACAGATTGTGATACAATATATGAAAAATCCAAACTTAGATATAATTTGGAAAGCTTCAACAAAAATTATTATAAAGATGAGATTAAAAAAAAGCATCCACTCAAGTCAATAGCTACCTAATGCAACCCTTTATGGCTTTATGCGATACGGTATCTTGTAAAATGAGTCTTAATCACAACACACTCAACCCCCCCCCCCCCCCCCCCCTCTTTATTTTTAGAATTCCAAAGTAGAATTCTTCATTTGTTTGGCATGGTCTCCTTGGGATAATACACAAGCCAAAGGAAGTTAAATGCCACTAAATGAAATCAGCTATGCTAAAGTGCTAAACCCTCATCAGCATCGTATCAAGGGCATCATCATCTTAATCTTAGAAAAACAAACCTGAAAGCTACCACTATCAATATAAATTCAAGCAAGAGACATCTTAGACATGAGTAGGGGCCTCCCTTAAGATTGTACGTACCTGAGTACGAAATGTTGAATGACTAAGTAATTTGAAGTTTATTATTTGACTTTCCTATATTTAAGCATTTATCATTAGTGGGTATCTTGTTAAAAACCCTAGAATGTTTTCCTATTTGTCAAGAGTAAGTTGTGTAAATAAGTAGGTCATTATATTTGCCCACATTCCTTCCATTATATTAGCTTAAATAAATTGTAATGCTTGCCTTATCTAAGGCTTATTCAACCCTAGTATATAAGTGAAGGGAGGAAGGAGGAATAAAACATTGGTGTCCAAATTGCAAATGGCCAAAATAACCAAATGAGGACAGGGAGACAATTCAACACTATCCAACTGCAATCCCACATCACCAATAACTCCAAAACTTGTTTTCTTCAAATAGGTCATTTATGCCTAGGATTTCCTCATTAGGTTCAAAAAATACCTAGTCAAAATGCATTTCTTAGAAAAGTCACGGCTTCCGTCTTTTCAATTGGACCCTTTAAAGCCTGCTAGGATGAGTTCCATAGTCTCTTTTTCCAGAATCATTCAATGATGACCTTTATTCCGAAATCCTCTATGTTATCCAAACCTGCTCCATTCCTAATAATCAACATAAAGTCATAAGAGTAGCACCACTTCTTACAAAATCATCTCAAAAAGAATTGAATCCATGCTTCACTCCATGTTTTATCCAAATAAGAATAGCTTCCGTGAGAGGAACTGAGGTAAACTATTATCTCTTAAATTCTCAACTCCATGAGAGTGAAAGGAAAGTGAAGTTAGTTTGCAATCACAATTGACCTAGAAAAAGATTATGATTGCTTGGGATTTTATTAACAAAGTCTTATGCCACTATGGGTTAATGCCAACAACATCAAGCTAATAATGAGTTACATCTCCAGTATCTCCACATCTTTCATTTTCAGTGGGAACTTAAGTCCACCTTTAAGCCCTCAAAAGGAATTAGACAGCCCATATCTCTTCATCCTTTGCACGGAGCTATTCTCTAAAATGATTAATTACTCGTGCTTCAAAGGTTAGTGGACCCTTTCTCCCTTCCCATATCATCCCTCCAAATACCTCATTTGCTTTTTGATGATGACATTATGTTGTTTGGAGACGCTTCACCACACACTACTGACTACTCAAGTCATTCAATCCACACTCATCAGTCTCTTTTCATCCCCTAGTCTCAAAATGAGCCCATCCAAATGCAAAATCTATTTACCAAAAACACCAATCAACCTATCAATATTCTAGCGACAATAGCACCTATTTGGTTATATCTTCGATAGAAGACTACTAAATCAACCTTACATGGAGTTATATAGAAAGTGCAATCCAGACTTTCCAAATGGAAAACAAAATATCTTTCCAAAGCTGGAAGACTTGTGCTAATCAAATCCAAACTTAACTTTATCTCTCTCTTTTTTTTTTTAATAAACTTTCTCTCTCTTTATACTATGCAATGTATCCTTTTCCTAAGGCTATCCTTTATCCCTTCATAAAATTGCTAGGGATATTATTTGGAGATCAAATAAGGCCA
Source organism: Chenopodium album (assembly GCF_948465745.1). Classification (NCBI taxonomy): domain Eukaryota; kingdom Viridiplantae; phylum Streptophyta; class Magnoliopsida; order Caryophyllales; family Amaranthaceae; genus Chenopodium; species Chenopodium album. Next base: position 45,559,172 of record NC_137848.1, read on the forward strand.
AAAAAAAAAAAAAAAAAAAAAAAAGTAGAACCTGTATGGTCTCTTGGAATATGAAGTGTGGACCAAAGAGCATGGGGAAATTAGGGATAAAATCAAACACCATTTCTAACAAGATCTTTATGGTAAAACTAGGATGGAAATTCCTACAATATTGCATTGAGAACAGAATAATTCCAAATAAAAACTTCTTTAGGTTCCTATGTTTGGCAAAACTTGGGGAAAGCATTAGACTCTTTCATCTGCTGCTCCTTAGACCATGGAAGAGGATACTCGAGTCTCCTTTGGTCCACATTTTTTCATCTACTATTGCTTGGACCATTGCAAAAGACACCCATGGACCCCATTTGGGCCTCTAAGAAATGTTGAGCATGTGGCTAAAAAAAAGTCTCAAATCAAACTCCGTGGCAATTGAAATTTTTTATCTTTTACCCTCCTTCATCCCCCAAATATATTACCTTGGATCCTTTTAAACAAAATATTTCCATCTTTCTTCGATTAGCTCATATGTTGCTATGCATCTGGTGTTTCCATTTAACTCCTCAATGATCTATGGATCAAATCCGACCTATCTTCACCCTAATGGGATTGGTCCATCAATCCTCTCTAACGAAGGAATCCAACTCCTACTTCTAATTTGAGAATTCTATCCATTTTGTACTTTGTAGGGATGACCCACCACATGTCCTAAGTAATTATGTAAGGGCCTTACAAAAATGGAACCTTCTCACCATTCCCCAATATACTTGGACCAATTCCAACTCAAAATCTCTCAAACTTATCCCTTAATTTCATCGGGAAAGGAGGAATGAGAGGATTAAACAGATATAACACCAACTCAAACACTATCCAAAGATCAATCTCTTGGCTAGCCATGGAGTTCCACCATTCCCCTCCTTTAACCACTCAACCAGTCCAACCTGAAGACACCTTAGAGCCACACTATCCTCCCTCCAATATTCCCATTAATGCCTTTATAACCACTGCAACAAAAGGAGTAGCCTGTCTCTCCTCTACAAAGCATTGGGTTAAAGGGTTTGTCTTTAAAACATGTCAAGCTATTTTACTTGCTATATCTTGAACAAGATGGAATCAATGGGAAAATTTTTCCATCTTCTCATCAACAACAATTATAGCGGTGAATGGCCAACTAAGCATTAAAGTGAAATATTTTATCACAGGCAATTGGGATAAGGAGCATGCAGTGGTCCCTGACCATATGACTTTATAAAATTATACTTTTTATATAAATTATTAAACATGCATCACATGCATAAACACTAGTCTTTATTAATCAGACAAGTAAAAGTAATTCACTTCAATAATTTAATCATGGTATCCATAGGGGTTTTTTGTTATATTTTGAGAAAGTAGCAGTAAAAAACACCGCACCTTAGATAAACTTATAAATAATAAAATAGAATTGTTTTTACTTTATTGCATTGATAAGTGAAGATAAATAAGTCTTATATAAGGCAAGCAATACAACTCCTATAAGCTAAGATAATGGAAAGGGAAAAGGGTAGAGATCATAATAACAATAACAAAATCCACCCCCTAACCCTAAAAAATAAAGCACAAATAATTTGAAAATACCGCATCACATTATGTCCTTATCTGTGACCAAAACTAGGACAATATCATCGATTCCTAGGATTGTTGTACCTAACACTGCTATTTGACAAGTGAACCTCATAATCGTGTTAGGCCCCGTTCTTTAGAGCTACTCTGCTGTGCACACCTCAGATCAAATCTGCTCTGCTCTATTTTCAAATAATAATTAATAATAACAATAATAATTAATATTCAATAATAATAATTAATATTGTATTGATGATAATAATTAATTATTTTAAACAATTATAATAATTATTTATATTAAAAATAATTATAATAATTATTAATATTAATAATAATTAATATTTATTAATCATAATAATAATTATCAATAATAATATTTAATAATTCAAACTATTAAGAATTAATATTTAATAATATTATTAATTAATAATTTCTAATAATTATAACAAATCTTTCAAAAAAGTAAATAATAATAATAACAATTTCTTTTTATAAACATTTGATATTAGAATCACAATGTATAGAAACATTTTATGTGGGTATTGACTGTTTATTCATTGAGTTGAATTATTTTTCAAATTTTTCCATACAATTTAAGAATTAAAATAAAAAGAGGTTGTTTTCAAGTAGTACTTTGTATATCATTATTATTTTGAGGGTTAAAAATATATGATTAAGACATATTTATAAGTAAAATCATTATTACTCATTAAATCATTTTATTTTAAAATTTTTGTGAAATAAATATAAGTAAATTGTTCTCTTTTATCTTTATACTATTAACATATATTAAATAAGTACACATTTATTTATGTTTTCACTCACCTAAATCAATGGTATATGCACTTATAATAGTAATAGTAATAATAATAGTAATAATAATAATAATAATAGTAATAATAATAATAATAGTAATAACATTAATAATAGTATTAATAATAATGTTGAAATCTGCTCTGCTAGGCTCGACTCTCCTCTCCTCTCCTGAAATCTGCTCTGCTTTGCTGAAATTTAATCTGTTGTGCTGACCCTGCTCCAGAGCTCAAAAGAACGGGGCCTTAATGTAACATTGGGCTAAAGCCGTCTTGGTGCCACAAACAAGTTGGACACATGTAACGGTACCCTAAAGTTTTGTCCACTTTTTGACTAAGTACAACATCGCTATCTAAGCTTTTCCAATTAACTTTAAGCTTTATGCACAATGTCATATCATCGAATAAATAAATTTTTAAAACTTTATAAGGCTAAAGGCGAGGTGGTCCTAAGCCTAGAAAGACGGCAAGCATGAGTCAACCCTATTGAAAACACTTAATCACCCTTCCAAGGGAAGCAAGAATCATTTCGCCTAACAAAACTTGTCCAAAAAGGGGGGGGGGGGGGGGGGGGGGGGGTTCACTTTTCACCTTAATCTATTTTTTATTCACTTTAAATAACCATTGTCATATGTTCTTATTGACTTTTAATTAGCCAAACTGCACTATAACATTTTTACTTACCAACTTTGATATTTTTTATTCACCTTTCCTAAATTTGTATGCAAAAGGCAAATGAGACTTTTATTTAGCGACAAAGAGAGTATAACATATACTTCCTTCATTTGTATTTACTTACCCATAACCTTTGGCATAATATTTAAGAAGAGGAGAGAGAAATTGTATTTGGTGCACATGGTTCACCTTATTAGCCTCGAAAGTTGTCTCCAAATGCACTTTATAAGGATATTTTAGAAAATTTGTCTACCAAAAGCTTACCAAATATACTATAGGTCAAGTAATATAACATTTTCATTTTAGGAATGTTAGTCAAGTAAATAGAAACAAAAAAAGTATCATCTTAGATTCTTAGCAAGCTCGATACACATTCCGTGAGCATGTTGCTTGACTAACGTAGATCAAAACTTACACGACATTTATTACCTCTAATCACGACTCACCATCGTGTTTTTTTCTTCTAAGTTAGCCAAGATATCCTAAAAATCATGGTCATTTAATAGCTTGGGAAATCAATATCCAATCCTTGTTGCTAAATATTCAAGCCGTCTATTAATTTATCTGTGGCTGTTTACTTGCTTACTATGAAAAAACTTATTGCATAACTCCAAAATAGTATCATTTTGTTGGGAGTCATCTACCAATACTACCATAAAAAATCCATTTTAAAAACAAAAACCAAATGTACTACTTCCTCCATTATTCTTAAATTGCACTAGAAAGACTTTTGCACCATTCACATAATCTTATTTGACCATCATTTGGATTTATCTAAAAGGAAAAACATAATCATGTGGAACCTACTTAGATTCGCCTCAAAATCTACTTTTCAAATATCAACTTTTTATAATTTTTACAAAAATATAATTAAAGATATTAATAATCAAAGTAATGCATTGGCATGGTGCAATAAATGAAAAACGGAGGAAGTATATGTTTAGGCAAGTAAGTAATGACATGAAATTGAATCACTGGCGTACACAATAAATCATACAAACTATTCTTCTACAAACATATGCTTGCAAAAAAAAAAAAAAAAATTAATCCAACACTTGATAAGTAAATTTATCAGTACTTCGCATTTTAATGGTTCATGTATGCTCCCTGAAAACCAATTGACAGTTTACCTCTATGTATGAAGCAATAGCAATTTTGTTAGAACCACCAGATTCCTTCAAATTGGTTATAGCTTCCAGTATCAAATTGTCCAACCTACATATACCCAAAAGAATTGATAGTGGCGTTACTAAATACATTGAGGAACATAACAACTTAAAACTTCTCCGCAGTTTACAACAGTACAGCAATGGGATTCAAGTATCTAGCACAAATCAACATAGTGAATATCTTACCTCACAATGGATCTTTTGGGGGCAGTCGAAATCTCGACAGGTGCACTTGAAGTAGCAACATTCTTGACGTCTGGCATCTCTTCATCACTTTGAGGATCACTAACACTAGTAGTGTTCTCTTCTTGCTTAACAGGAGATGAATGCATTGGAACTCTTTTAAGAGCGACTTTTGACTTCTCCCTGGACCCAAATCCAGTTGTCATCACACTCATGTTTCTCCACTTGTCCTAATCAACCAACCGTGAAAAGCCTTAGCACAACGACATCACCAGCACCGCATTTAAAATTACAGCTCAAACCATTTCACTAATAAAAACAACAGCCCTAACTATATATGAAAGACCTCCAAAAAAAACAACTCAATTATTCAGTAATAAACTAATACACTCCAATCTAGATTAAAAAATATATGAAAGGCTCTAGAATATAGCAGAATTTGACCTTTTAACATGTACACTTTCCTAAATGAGAAAATCCTAGCAATTTCAAGCAAACACAGGTGAAATCAAATCCTCGTATAACGAAGAAATGCAGTACCTTCAGATCCACATTCGATCGTAAATACAACACTCCACTAAATTCAGGGTCTTTAAGTATAGTGCGCCACTTCCCGGCCCCGTGTTTAAGAACCCCGGCTTTAAGGGCCGCTTCTTCTTCCGCAGTCCACTTCTGCTTCGGAGCACCCATTGCCACTGACACAGTACATTATGTGTGATCAGTTCCTCACCCAAAAAAAATGCCCCAAATAATATCATAGAATTACAATTGACACAAATTCTTCAGCAACAACCAAAAACAAATAATCACACTATCATCCAAATACCCAATTTATACACTCGCTTTTTTCAAACCCAAATTAAAAAAAAAAAAAAAAAAAAAAAAAAAAAAAAAAAAAAAAAATTCCAATTAAAAAAAAATAAAGAAATTACAGGGAAAATCTAAATCAATTACCAATTCATGAAACCCTAATACACAAACATAGGAATAATTCAAATTACAAAAACAAAGAAAGAAATTGCCAAATTCCCAAATGATAAAACATGAAAATGTAACAAAAAACAACAAATTAACAATAATCAGAAGATTGAGACAAAGAGATATACCAAAAGATTGAGATTAGGGTTCACGCATGTAGAGACGAGAAGAAGGGCAGAAGGGTAGGGATAAAAGCGGTAATTTGGGAGAATGAATTTGCAGTAAGAACTAAGGAAGGTGGCAAATGCAGACAATGTGTTTTAAGACTTGAAAATTTGAGATAGAGGAGAAAAATGGATTATGATGAATCATGACATTTTTTTTTTTTTTTTTTTTTTTAAAGAAGTAACTCAATTATTGGTGATCAATCTCAAAACCTAGCTTTTGTTATTTTTCCCTTTGTTAAGCCGGTTCGCGAAAGAATGTTGAGTTCATAATGGTTATAAATTCTTCATTATAATTTTATTAGATTTACCTTTATTACAAAATTTGTAAGGAAATTGCCGTTTGAAATATGAAATATTAGAAGTTTAATTATTACCTTTCACCAGATTAAAAAAAGGTAATGTTTGGCGAAAAAAAATTCTAATTAGCAAAGATTGTTGTATGATAATTGTCGTAATGGAAACAATATATAGAACTAGTTTAGGATCTGTGTAACATAAAGATGTTACTGAATTATTATTGTTTCAACAATAATTAGAAATGTTAAAAGTTTTCTATTGGGGATAATCTTAAATTATTTTTCACGTGAGAACGTGAAAATAAGAGGGAAATAATGAGAAATAAATAAAAACTAAATAAAAAAAAGCAAGTACATGCAGAGCTTTATAAAGTTAAACTTGTATAAACACAAAAAAAAAAAAAAAAAAAAAAAAAAAAAAAAAAAGAAGGAGAAGTTGGAATTACGCTTTTATGTTTAGATTTCTTCTTAAAAAATGACTTATTAAAAAAAAAATTCAAAGAATGGATTGAGATAGTAGCAAAAAACATGTCAAAGTTCCACAAATCATGCCTTTAAAAAAATTACAAATTATAACTCAAATCATGCACATTTCTCTTATAAATTTGTATTTGATTTCTTGATTTTTTTTTATTGGTGTTTAGCGAGCCACAAGTGCGACAATTGATGAGAATCGATTCCAGAATCCCTTGAATCCGGGAAAAAAGCTCTAATCACTTAGCTTGAGCTATTCATCACTCTTTTTAATGGTAGCACTCCTTTGTAAGATTTAGGTTAAAGGGTTAACTTATTTATTTATAAAAGCTATCAAGCTAAGCATTAGTGGGAAAGATTACACCTTCTAACCATGAGGTTAATCGTAAATACCTAACCAAAAAAAAATCGTGAGAGTTGAGGTACTGTCGGGGTCTTACCTTACCTTTAAAAAAAATTGATTAAAAATATTAGATTAGGATTGATTTTTTACTTGTTTGATTATAAGCTAGGTTTGGATCAAGGTACTTTCAAACCATTTATCATTAACACGACACTAAACCCAAACAAACCTTATATATTAATCTACCAAATGAGGTTGTAACTTGTGTAACAAAGACAATTTAATTATACGAACTAATAACTTGCATCCTATCACCTTTATACAAAAAATAGTAAATTAATAATATAATTTCATATTAAAATTCTCTCAAAAATGATTGTTCAATTCAATTAAATAAGATTTATGAATAAATAAAAAATTGTCAATGGTAATATGGTATTACACAGTTAGTTCAAAATAATCTAACTTTTTGATTAACTAAGAATAAATTAAGGGGAATTTCTTTTATTAGGTCAAAAATGACCTACAACCTATCAAACAAGTCACTTTCTTTCAATTTTTTTAAATATAATTATTTATTTTAATTAGTTCTAAAAAAAAAAAAAATTAAAATTCACCCCCACTGCTAACCTCCCCTACCCAGCCGGCCACCAGATGAACCATCCCCACCATTATCTCTTTCTTTCTCTAGCTCCCATTGTCAACTCTCCCATACCCTAACCCCCTTCTCTGCCCCCTACCAAAACACCAGCCGATCAACTGTTTGAATTTTTTTTTTTACTAAATTTTATTTGAATAAGGTTAAGAAAACATGATCTAAATCGACTTGTTTTTAATTATAGGTATTTAAAAATATAAATATAAATAAAAAAATCTTAAAGGCATTATATACAAATAGTTTTATTATATAATTATGTATATGATTTTATTCCTAAGAAATTCCTTTTTTTATTCTTTCTAAAATTTCAGATTTGGGATATATTATGTAATTAATGTGGTGATTGGGAAATGATTTTAACGATTTGATTCCTCTTATGTAAGCAAAGAAATCTCTTCATATATAAGAGAGTTACAATTGTTGTATAGCTCATATAATTGTGTTTTGGATGATATTTGTAAACCCTAGAAATTCCTTTCTTTTAAAATACTTGTTTTGCCCTGTTTAAAACTTTAAATAAGAACATCTAAGATATTACCGCCACCGTGAAAACGGCTAAGGCTACTATCAAAGACACATAGCGGAAGACTCTTCTTTTCATGAAAGTAAAGTCAAACCAAAGTAAAACAAAGTCAAACCTACAACTTGGAACCATAGTAGGCCCTTAACAAACCAATTCAATTTAAAACCTTTACGTTAGTCTCGCAATAGAAATATCATAAAATAAATAAAAGCAATAACACATCGATTACTTATGGAAACTAGCATGATTCGCTCTTCACTCATGCCCATCATGAATATGTTTCATCATCTGAAAAGCTTCTCTCTACTTGTTTCCACTACTCTCCATTAAAAATAGGTTATCATAGGGCCAAGGTAAAGACAAGGCCAACAAACACACAAACACACAATCAGCAAAGCTGAGTACATAAGCATAATTAAACACACTAACATGCATTTACCTATCAACACACAACTTACCTTGTTGCACCTGTTTTTCAAGCATACAACATACAACAAAACTTCTCAGCTAAGTAACCAAATAATTTATTTAGTTTTGATTATGCATCGAACGGGTTTCCCCCTAACCTGCCCCAATAAAGGGGTACTAACACGGGAGCTAACCGTGCCAGTATAAAAGAACCACTCGTAAGTGGCAGAATTCCTGCGCATAATAATAAAAAGGAATATGCAGCGTCCTGTACTCCAGTAGAAGTTATGGTCAAATATAAAGTCGCATAACTCCCTCCATATGTTCATACTCAAGGTATATATGTTCCAAGACTTTTGGTGCGTAATCTCTTTCACTTTACGTTCTTTACCATTTATTAAACTTGGTGATGACTCTCAAATCATAACAACATCAAACATCATGATTATTCAAACAATTAAACACTTTAATTTAATTCTTGAATAATTAGTGACCGCATAATATTTAATGTTGAACCCTTTTTAAATCTACCTCGGTGTCAAAGACACCTTAAACGCTTAATGCGCCAAAAATCCTATCCCTCGGTGTTAAAAACACCTTAAGTGCACTAAGGCACCAACATACAATTTATTCCTCGTGTACATAAACACTTACATAGCTCCTTTTCCATGCTTATAGCATCAATAAAAATTATATGAACCATAATAAAATTCTCTTTTAATATTCCAAACCAAATTAAACATTTAGTTTAATTAAACATGCTTTCTATCATGCCATGAATAAAAGTGTGGTTCATATTCAACATTCCAAACTATTATTTTCCAATCATTAATCCATCACAAATAAATCATGCTTCATAATTCAATCACTAATAACAACCAAATCAAAATTTTCATTCCAAATCTAGCATGATACTACTTGTAATCAATTAAACACATTTAGCATGCTACTACATCATAAAAATTATGCTAAGTACGCGAACGTACCTTGAATACGATCTTAATATCGCCAAGACTAATAGAAATCACTCACTTCGAAGTCTCCTACAATTTAAAATCATAGAAGAGTATTAAAATCCTCTCTACATAAATTTCCAGCAATATATACCATTATTAAACCCCTCATAATTTAATTAAAATAAGCTGAAATTATATTTAAAACATCATACTTTAATCCCAAATTAATGGGTAATTAAAATTCCTTAAAGAAACTTGATTTTTAATGCACTACCAAAAATTCCAGCATTATATTTTAATGAAAACTTGTTGTAATTAGGCTTTAAAACACTTAAATCAAAGGTTTAAACCATCCTACATCATAATCCTTCAATAATTAATAATTTATGAATCTAGGGTTTCAAAAATTGGGGCTTTTTAATTAGAATTAAAATCTGAAAGTTAAATTACATACTACTTGTAATCAAATATCATAATTTTAATCACAAAACTCATATTTAATAATTAGATCTAGGATTAAATCAATTTTTAAAACAAAAGATTAATTTTTTTTTTTTGTGTTCGAAGAAGAGTAGCCAGATAGTTGGCCGGCCACCACCGCCGGCTGCCGGCTGGTGCTGCTGGTGGCCAGCGGTGGTGAGGCCAAAAAAGGGGAATGGGAAAAAGAAAGAAAAAGAAAAGAAAAATATAGGAGAAGGGAGAGAAAATTTAGCTTGGGTTTTCTCCACTCTGGAAAAAGTTTAATTTGCCCCAAGTGTTGAATATTTATACCACTTCTCTAAAAACCCTTCTTCCTAAACTTTTCCTTTTTAATCTTTCCTAATACCTTTCCTAATAAAACTTTACTAAAATAAAACTTTCTTAAATTAATCCCCAACTTAAATAAAATAATTAATTAAACAAACTTTCCTTTTATAAAATATTTCCAAACTTATTAAAATAAATAATTAAAATACTATAAATAAAACATTTTAAATTATTTAAATACTTCACAAAATACTTATTTTAAATAAAATACGAGGTATTACAATATTCCCATTTTTTTCCACTTAATTTTGTACATCAATTTTTTGAACTTTTGATACCGTATTATATTGTACATTACTTCAAATAAGGTTTTTACCTTTTTATCCTTCGTATGGTCATAGGAAAGGTGAGATATTTTTAATAAGTTACTAATTTGGGATTAGAAGGGACTTGGATACTGACCTTTTTTTTTTTAGCTCATTTGAACCTAACATAGAAAAGACCAAAACAAAATGACGCTTGTATATAATACGAGAATAAATACATAATTGTGTCTCCCCAACTCCCAACCCGATGATGAATAACCTTTCATTATCGTTATTGCTCGAGTTACGTAACAAATTGTTGGAGTGCTTGGATTGTACCCATAGCCTGACCTACTTTCACCTAATCCACCTAAACCAATCTTTAGTCCAAACATCTAGCCAAGCTCCTTATCTTTATTCCTAGCCTAAACCCGCAACTAAGCCTTTACCCTAATTTTACCAAAGCCCAAAACTTAAAAAAAAATCTAAACATAACCCTAAGCCTTAGAACAGTCTAGAATGGTAAAACTGTGCTTAAAGATTACATATTTTGTGAAAATCGGGCAAGAATCTAATTTAAAGGAAATTATCGAAAATTGGAGCACCACAACACGGCATGTGTACCGTGCTATGTCACACAATTTAACATGACATGGTACATGCATGTATTGTGACACAATACATTGATTTTAAATATTTTCTATTTTCATTTCATGCGTAAAAATTATATTTTCAGATCAAAAATGACTTTTTCACCGTGCCACAAAACTACACACAACGACAAAGCGCGGCGCGCCTTTAGCGTTGCATGACGCCATTTACCATTTTGGGTACCAATCCAACATCCTAGCCTATTAATGCCAGATTCATTCTTCGAGTTTCGGACACACACAAAAAATCTTACACACTCCCTAATATGCACTAAGCATGATCATCGTAATTCCACTATACTTCCTCTAGGTACTCTAAGAAGTCTGTACCATAATACTTAAAGTTCTCTATTTAAACCAAGACATGAAGTTATAGCGATTGAAGGGTTTGGAGTTAGGGAGACACAATTGGGTGTCTACAATAAGAAATATGTTATTCTTGAAAAGCTTGGCTCAAACATTCTAATCCCTCTAAAAACAACTCATAAGTTTTATTCACCTTAGTGTGCACCATTATAGGATTTTATTGTTCGTTTACCTTAAATTTGTGAGAAAGCATTTATGAGAGAGAAAAAGAGTATCTTGTATGTGGCTAGGTCACAAGGATTGATTTTCGTGATCTATTAGAATTTGTCAATTCAAACACAAGTGCATGATTGTGCAGTCAAGTACGAATGTTACACATCCAGAATTATGAGTGGGAGATTGTCCATCTCATGTTTAGATTTACAATCATTATATTTGCTTTTGTTATTCGGAGCAGATTCATTAGAGTAATTAGGGTAGAAAGGACTTAGGCTTTGAGTTGACTCTAATTTTATGGTAAATATACGTGTATGTGTGTGCGTGCGTGTGTGTGTGTGTGTTTATTAATTTTCATTGTTTAAGTATTTCCACTACACAGATCCAAAATCTATTAGTTCCTCTTAAACAACTTTTTTAAAAGGATACTAATTGTCACAATACTAAATGTAACCCCGCTTATATTATACAAGTAGCAATTACCGTAATACCCTGTATTTTGATACGTATTTTCCTAATTAATTAATTAATTATTATTCCCTAAAAAGGGTATTTTAGTAATTTAACTTACTAATTGAATTTTGGCGCCAAAAGTATTTTGAAAGCTAATTATTATTTTTAGGTTTTGGATAAGATTTATTATCCATTTAACTTATTTTAAAAACCGGATTATTTATATATATTTCGGATATGTTAATTAAATAAAATTACACTTTCTAATTTATTTTATTTATTTAAGATGGCCAAAAATTCCTAAACTAATGTGTATGAATTTCGGATTTTCTATGTATAGAAAATCTGATTTGCTTAGTTATTTTATTTTGTGAATAATTGGTATTATTAATTAATTATTTTATAATAAATATTTTTTACACAATTATTTTAATTCCTTAAATCTAGCAAAATAACTTCCTAAAATACACTAATAGGGCCAGAAAATTTAAGCTATGGAAGCTCAATATTTTCGGCTCTCTTGAGTGATTTTTGGGAGAATTTTTTTGGTGATTTGTATTTTTAATTTATCTTCCTCAAAATTATTATTTTCCTTAATTTTATTTCTCCATCTCCTAAATATTTGATCATCATATTTTCCTACCTTATATCTTCCTTAATTATTCACCAAGTAATCTATTTTGCCATGTTATTTTTCATGACAACACACTTTCCTTATTTTTATTATTCTTAATCACCTTAATATCAAAACTTTCCACATTTCTTTATTCTCTTCTCCAAATAATTCCTTAATTCTTCTTGCCATAATTATTCCTACATTTTCCTACCATAATTCATGAATGAGCTAGCATATAAATACCCTTTAATTCATGAACAAACACTCACACCAATTCTCTTAATTCTCTCTTAATTCCTCTCTAATTCTCTTTTCTTTTTCTTCACTTTCTTGTGCCAACCACCACCACCAAACACCACCTTCCACCCTCGGCGCTAGGGTTGGCAATCCCTGACTCGACCCGATAACCCAACCCGAAGTTACTGAGAGAAACCCGACCCCGAACCCGACCCGAACCGAGCCCGAATTCGACCCGATTTGACCTAAATTCATATTTCATAATAATATTAAGGTTTACACTATTTTTAATAGTTTCTAAGCATAACCCGAAATCGACCCGAAATCTGACCCGAACCCGACTTGCTAACCCGAATTGCCACCCCTAACCGGTGCCACCTGCCGGCAGCCACCGGCCGTCGGCCTTGCCACCACCTCTTCTTCTCTTTTTCCTGTGGATTTCCATCTTTTCTTCTTCTCTCTTATTTAATTAATTATTATTATTATAGGGATTTATAAAAATTATTATGAGTAGTTTTAATTAAATAAAATCAGATTTTAATTATTTTTATGAGAAAATAATTCAAAAGGTTCATGTACATATAGTTGGGGGTTTTAAATGTAATTGTTGTGATTATTTGTTAACCTTATATTAATTAAAGTTATATTTATTTGTAGGGTGTGTTCAATCAAGGTTCTTGAAGTTTATTTTTGTGATTGCTAGCAAGGATCAAAGGTACGTTTAGGTGACTAAATACCTTCGAAAGGGATTGGTTTGAATAACATGTTTTATATGATTTTATTAGTGATTGAATTAAATTGATTTGAATTATGATTTATGAAATAAATTATGTTTGGAGGTATTGATTTTAATATTTGTTTTAATAAATGTATTTTTGAAGGATTGATTTTCATATCATATTTTGAATGGTTTGAATTACTTATCATGTTTAAATAAAGGAATTGAATTGAAAAGTTTGTTGAATTAAATAAAAGGATTTTCAAAGGTAGAGTTATTAATTTTGAAAAGTTATTAATATGAGATTTAGTTCTCAAGTATTTATTAAAAGGCTGATTTTAAAAGAATGTTAAATTGAATATAAAGGAGTTTTGAGTTATTCTATTATTATAAAGTTCGATTTTATTCAAAGAGGAATTTCATGAGAATAATTGAATTAATTATTAAAGCTTTACAAGCATGATTATATTAATCCCACTATGCGGTTTGGTTGATAAGACTATGGACTTTGTATGACCTAGTCTTTCCTCAAGGATCGCCTTCTACATAAGGACACTAACTTGGGGGGTGTGCACGTTTGGGTGAGGAATTGGATTCAAAAAGGAATTGGTTTTATTAATTATTATTTGAATATTGAATCATTGGAATTGGTTTTGGAATAATGAGTTTGGAATTATTGGATTAATTATTGGAATTGGATTCAAAAGCATGTTTGCTAATAAACTGGATGTAATTATCTTGCACTTATTGTACTTAGCATATTTTGCTAATCCATATTTCTTATTTGGTTTGGTTCGCTCTATTTGCCTTAATGGTAAGCAGTGTTGACTAGCGTTGACTAATTTCAGGTGGAGTCAATATATGAGCATGTGAAATCTCGGAAATGTCTTCATCTAGATTAGGAATGTTGGTCCTTGTTTTTAATTATGAGTACTCATGACAATGGTTACTATTTAAGGTTTTTATTAATAAATAAGTATTGAAGTTTCCCACTGCAAAGTATTGGTTTTGGTCAAGTAGTTTGGTAGCCTTGCGTAATCACGCGGCGGTAGTGCGCCTAAGTCTATCTCTACGGTATAATTATATAAATTTTACTGGTATTTCCGTAGAAGGAGATTTAGGGGTGTTACAATTACCCTTTCTATGATCATCATGGTCATCCTATATATAGGTCAAGGTGAGCATGGGTCGGGTATCCATCAATGCCTGGTTCGTATAGGTGTATATATCATGCGCATGGTACATACATTTCATTATATATATTTCATTACAAAACAACTATATGTTTCTTTATAAATCAACTATTATGTTCATTCATTCCGTTTTTTTTTTCTTTTTTAAAAAAAGTAAAAGGTTGGATGTACCATGCTTGATACATACGCCTCCACGAAGAAAATTTCAGGTATTCATACCATTATCGTGACCGAATCTGGTATCCTATAATTAACATCACTAAAAATAAATAATGTCAATAATGAATCAAACCAATAAGAACGATACTTTAAGTTTGGGTTCTCGAAGTTTTGAAGCGAATAATGTATACTTGAATCATATCCATATATGAAAACTAAGACTTTAAAGTTTAATAATTTTGATATAATCAAACAAAAATAACAACATTGCCACACATGTTCCCGACTAATTAACTATTAACATTAATATGTATTCCATTTATAAATTAATTATGAAATAATGTAGGAGTTTAGGTTTTGGATAAATATATATAAGTAGAAATAAGAATAAATGACCGTCATATCGTTGTCTCATTTGGTTTTTGTTACATTTAAAATATTATCGGTAATCATACCCGATAGGAAAACATTGGATCGAGAGAACTTGAATCTCTATGCATAGTTATCAGTTAGGAACCCTAATTTTTAGATCAAATATGAGATCTAGTTTTTGGTTTTTCAAAAACATTTCTAAACCTACCTAAATACTTAGTGAAAGCAAGATTATTTTTTAATGCTCATTATCAAATTGAACTTCTTCCAAACTATTTCTCAAAACCTTAAAAATTCAATAAAAAACTGATTCCATATAGTAGCAAAAAATCCGCATCTAAGAAATAAATGCACATAATCACCATCCATAATTAATATCAGAAAAATCAACTACTGAAACTAACACATAGAGTATTTAGTTTCTTTAGACGTGGTAAAACCTGTGCTCCGCTTAATTATATATAATATAATTGCTTCAATTATATAAGTTATTGTGATTGATTATTTCTTTATCATTTTAACAACAATTAAATGTGTATTTTTAGTTATTGATATGAAATTTTATTTTAATAGTGTGAAATGTTTGTAGTTGAATTACAAATAATGGACTTCATAATTTTAGGAGTTCTTAGCTTATTAATGCAAAGCGCGAGTGACATGTTTTGGAGACATCATTCTCTTTAGTGTGTGGAGACATATATATTTATATTATCAAAATATAATTGACAAACCGTATTCATTATTGATGGTTTTATATATAGTTAAATACACCTCACATGATATTCAATATTTCTCTCTAATTATTATATTTTTGATAGTTAAGTTTGTATTGATCTTTTGTAGATGGCTAGAGAATATGAAAATTTTAAGCAATTAGTCACTAGCCTGAGCGATGCCTTGGGTCCTTACTTGTTAGTTGAGATTAGTTTTTATTATGTTGAATTATATCTAAGTTTAATTTTATATAATTTGATAATAAAATTAGTTAGTTGCATATGACTTAAGATTAATATTTCAAGGAAAACGATAAAAATTTAACGAACGAACAATTAAGAGATTTTGTTTTTTTCTTTAAAGTTTGTTACCAAACTATCACATTATTGTAGTTGTGGATGACAACCTGAATAATGTGTCAATAAACAAAGAGTATATATATTCAAACTATATGTACTTTACATATTTTTTTTATAAGGAGATTATAGGATAAATTTCAAAATATTCGAGGTACGTAGATTAATTTGATGGGTTCCAAAACTAATAACAATATTATTGTAGGTGATTAATTTAGTTTGGAATGAAAGTTAGGCCCTGTTCTTTAGTGCTGTTGTGCTCTGCTTTGTCATGCTCAGCTCTGCTCTGCTCTGCACTGCTGAAATCTATTCTGCTGTGCTCTGCTCTGCCCTTCTCTGCTATCTAAAATCTACTCTACCCTGCTCCGCGATATGTGGAAGCCCAACCCTGCTTTGCTCTACTCTGCTTTGTCCTACTCTGCTCTACCCAAAATCTAAAAAGAACAAGGCCTCAATTAGTTTGAAATGAAAGTTAGAAATTAAGGCCGTATTCTTTAGAGTTAATCTGCTCTACTCTGCTCTGTCCTCCTATACCCTGCTCTGCTCTACTGAAATCTTCTCTGCTCTACAGTGTGTGGTCCGTAATTTCTCCATTCCATAAAATAGAAATAGAAGGAGAAGTGATACAACTTAAGATTAATTTGACAAGGGACTCCGGAAATTAAGGCCAAGAAGAGTTTCCCTAATGAATCCCCATTCTAAACTATCATAAGCCTAAGAAATGTGAATTTTGAAGGCCATTGAATGTCTTTTACTAGAACTTTTGAAAAGGTGAGCAATCTCTTTAATTACTAAAACATTTTTGTCAATGGATCTACCCTCAATGAAGCTTGACTGAACCGGGTTAATGAGGTCGCCTAAAAGGGGTCTAATTCTATTAGCGATGATCTTAGTGATAAGCTTATAAATAGAATTACACAACCCTATAGGTCTAAATTCATTAATAGTCTCCAGTTTCTCCGATTTAGGAATAAGACAAATAAAGGACTCATTAATATAAGCCGGAATATTGCCTTCGGTAAAACATCTCGAAACAAGGTTAGTAATAGACTCACCCACCACGTCCCAATATTTTTGATAAAATTTTGATTGAATACCATCAGGGCTGGGGCTCTTCATTGGAGCCGTCATCATTAGGGAATTTTTTTTATCTCTAAAGTACTTATATTACTAATTAAGAAGGCAAAGTCATCAAAATTAACTACTGCATTCGAGGTGAAGGTCACGACTTTAGGTTGACTTAATTGCTTGGACTCGAAGACACCCTTGAAGTGATTAACATACAAAGTTTTTAACTCTTTTTTATCATTAATCCCATTTCCCGACTCATCTTTTAGACAAAGAATCTTACCTCTACTGTTTTTAATTTTTGCCCGAATGTGAAAATATTTAGTGTTCCAATCCCCATATTTTCTCCAATCTACCCCTGCCTTTTGAGCCCAAGTGATTCTTTCCAATTTAAGCACATCGTTAAGCTGTTTTAAGAGATCTTTTTCAAGATTAATAAGGAAGGAGGAAAAACTAGCAATTAATTGGTTTTTATGCTGCATGGTTTCATTAAACACTAATTTATTCCAAACCCTAATGTCAAAAGTAAAGTGACGTTAGGAGTCATTGAAGTTACCACCCTTATTCCAAGAATTAGCAGAAAAATTATCAAAATTAGGGTTTTCCAACCAAGCTTCCTTGCATCTAAATTGGAAGTTAATAATAGAGCCCGTATCAACCAAAATAGGACAATGATCAGAGTAAGTTTTAGCAAGATGATATACCTGAGTTTGAGGGTGTACTTTAATCCATTCCGCATTTTCTAGAGCTCATCAAGTCGTTCCCTAATTAGTTCCGTTCTATCCTGTCCATTGTCCCAAGTAAACGAAGGGCCATTAAAACTAAGATCAATCAAACCCATAGCATTGGTCCAATTCGAAAAAGAACAGCCTTGGGAGTTAGTAACATGCCTTCCTCCCATCTTCTCAGCTTAAGATGTGAATTCATTCATGTCACCCATCACAAGCCAAGTGGTCGAGGCTGGAGGCGGGTTATCTCCCAAATTATTCCACGGATCATCCTTTTCCCTTGCAAGAGAAGGGGCATGGATTCCGGTTATTAGAATTTCTGGTTCCGAAGGGAAGAATTTGAAAAGATAATGCACAACATGATGGCTATCAGTGACAAACTCCAGCAAAAACGCATGCTTTTGCCAAAGCACCCAAATCTCACCTTTTAACCCATCAGCAGCCTTAGATTTAAAATCATCAAATCCAAGTCTTTTATGGAGACTCTTGGCCACTTCGTCTGTTCATTTTATCTCAAGAAGAATAAGAATTTCAGGTTTGTGAATTCTTACGACTTCTTTTGCGTGAGCAGCAAATTCTTTACTCGTAGCTCCTCGAACATTCCAAATTATAGCTTTCATATTAGGATTTGGAAAGGAGTTCTAGGGAATATCCCTTTATTAAGGTAGCTTTGATTATTCTGATATGGGACCTTTGTCTCTCAATCCTTCCATAGGGGTAGCTTCCCCATTTCCCAAACATCCTCCATTAAATGGGGATGCCCACATTCAAATTTCCTAAATTATGTTCCCCGTTGGTTTGAAGTTGAGACTCAGTTCGAATCCCACTACATCCTTCTTTGATTCCAACACTACAAAGCGGTTTTGATGCTATATTACGTTTAAATTTGTGCTTGCTAATTGCAACGGGTAGATTGGAGGGTTTTTTGGTGGTTACTCGAGAGGAATGAAAAGATTGTCATAGTCTAGAAGAGCCGGGTGGATGAATTGATCCATTAAGACTCTCAGGTCTGCTTCCATGACTTCTAATTCTTAGAGTGGAATCGGATTTTGTTTCAAGATCGGCCACAGATAAGGGGTCGGGAAGGTTGGTGGAAGGTGAAGAATTTGTGATGAAGGTGAGGCTTGGGAGAGTAAGTATAGGGTTAAGGTCATGGCTGTCGGAGATGGTAGCAATAATCGGTGATAGCACTCGATGGCGCTGAAAGGGGTGGGAAGGAGAAAGGTGAATTAGGCATGTGTTTGGTGGTAAAGGCAGTTGGGGGGGGGGTAATGTTTGAGGTGTCAAAAGATCCTCGTTTTGTATTGCCATCTGTGCACTCTGATTCTCCAATAGAAGCTTTGTCGGACAAAACAATAGGTAACGACGAGGAGGAAACAGTAGGAAATATGAATTGTGACAGGGGAATTTCAGAGGCCAGGGTATTACTATGAATAAAGGAAGGTTTTGACAATAGAGCTGAATCTCCATTGGTGATGTCTATGCTATTGATTCTTGCGACTGAAGGATTTTTAATTCTATCTATTCCCGAAGCTAATGTTTTCTCTAGAAAGGATCTTTTTCAAAAAGTTCTCTTTTCATTTGCTTTCCTTTTATTGCTAGGGTTAATAATATTTAATTCACCTACTTTTCTTCTTTCAATGCTAACACCTCCCATTGTATTTTTTTATTATTATTAGGTTGGCGGCTATTGCCCTCCCTATGAAGCTTACCCTTATTCCATTCATTTGGATTTATCTGCTCTCCTTCTAACTTTCCCTCCTTTTTGAATTTTTCATCTTTTTTATAAACCTTTTTTTTCTTAAAACCACCAAAACCCAGGGACCATATCCTTCCTTTTCTTCCTGCTGCAACACAATCTTTTCTCCATTTTTTTCCTTCCTGGTTGCTAGTAGAAACTCTGTTTTTTGGTTGCACATTACTTTCCTTGGGTGAATCAATTATACTTGCATGTTGTTGTAAACTCGGCATGCTCTGTTCCCTTTCTTGCCCTTTCTCTTGTGCTTGCACCTCCTTTCCTTTGTTCCATTGGCATTGATTTTGTAAGTGGCCAATCCTACCACATTCGAAACAAAGAGTATGGATCTTTTCATATTCGATCCTCTGCCATGCCTTCCCCACCCAGACCTTGGTAATTAATGGTTGATCAAGGTTAATTTCAACGCATACTCTAGCATGTTTGAGTTGAATACACATTAGTAAAAACACATACTTTCCCCCATCAAGCCGTAAAATTTAAGATAAAAGCGAATAATAAAAACAAATAACTGCATGTTTATTCTTTCAAAACTTATAAAAGTCCTAAGTTCTATACGTTCACTGTAAAATCATTACTTTCAATTAAAAATTTGTAACGTATAAACTTAGGCCCTATTTTTTTGAGCTTCTGGGCAGAGCAAAGTAGGACAGAGTAGAGTGGAGTAGAGTAGAGCATAACAGATTTCAGCAGAGCAATGCTTCCACACACTGTAGAGCAGAGCAGATTTCAGTAGAGCAGGGTAGAGGAGGACAGAGCAAAGTAGAGCAGAACAACTCTAAAGAACAGGGCCTTAATTTCTAACTTTCATTTCAAACTAATTAAGGCCTTGTTCTTTTGAGCTTTTGGGCAGAGCAGAGTAGGACATAGCAGAGTAGAGCAGAGCAAGGCTAGGCTTCCACATACCACGGAGCAGAGGAAAGTAGATTTTAGATAGCAGAGAAGGGCGGAGCAGAGCACAACAGAATAGATTTTAGTAGTGCAGAGCAGAGTATAGCAGGACAAAGAAGAGGACATCAGCTCTAAAGAATAGGGCCCAACTTTCATTTCAAACTAAATTAATCACCTACAATAATATTGTTATTAGTTTTAGAACACATCTAATTAATCTACGTACCTTGAATATTTAGAAGTTTATTCTATAATCTTCTTATAAAAAAAAAATATGTAAAGTACATATAGTTTGAATATATATACTCTTTTTTTATTAACACATTATTCGGGTTGTCATCCACAACTACAATAATGTGATAGGTTGGTAACAAACTTCAAAAAAACCAAAATCTCTTAATTATTCGTTCATTAAATTTTTATTGTTTTCCTTGAAATATTAATCTTAAGTCATATGCAACCAACTAATTTTATTATCAAACTATATAAAATTAAACTTAGATATAATTCAACATAATAAAAACTAATCTCAACTAACAAGTAAGGACCCAAGGCATCGCTCAGGCTAGTGACTAATTGCTTAAAATTTTCATATTCTCTAGCCATCTACAAAAGTTCAGTTAAGCTTCATTGAGGGTAGATCCATTGATGAAAATATTTTAGTAATTAAAGAGATTGCTCACCTTTTCAAAAGTTCTAGTAAAAGACATTCAATGGCCTTTAAAATTGACATTTCTAAGGCTTATGATAGTTTAGAATGGTTATTCATTAGGGAAACTCTTCTTGGCCTTAATTTTCCGGAGTCCCTTGTCAAATTAATCTTAAGTTGTATCACTTCTCCTTCTGTTTCTATTTTATGGAATGGAGAAATTACGGAGAGTTTTACCTCCTCAAGAGGAATTAGACAAGGTGATCCTCTCTCTTCTTACATTTTTGTCCTTTGCCTCAAAAGATTATCTCTATTGATTGAACAACAAGTTGGTGAAGGCCATTGGAAACCAATCAAAATTGATAATGAGGTTAGTATTTCTCACCTTTTCTATGCCGATGATGTGTTCCTTTTTGCTAAGGCTTTGGTTGAAAATGTGGAAATTATTAAGGATACTCTTCTTGATTTTGGTACTAAGTCGGGATTATTTATAAGCCCTACTAAGTCTAAAGTCATTTTCCCTCCAAAATGTGTTTATCTCTTAAGAGGGCTATTCTTGATGCCTCTAACATCAATGGTTCCCCTTCCATTGGTAAGTATTTAGGTGTCAACATTAGTCTTAATAGATTAAAAAAAAAATCCGACTATATTGACCTCCTTGAGAAAACTAAGAATAGGATAAAAGGGTGGCAAGCTAAGCTTTTAAATTTAGCGGGGAGAAGCACTTTAATCAAGTCAGTTCTTAACTCTTATCCTCTCTATGCTATGAAAACCACTCTTTTACCTATTTCTATTCTTCAAGAGTTAGAAAAATGTAGTAGGCGTTTTCTTTGGAACAAGGTGGATAGATCCCATTACTTACCTAGGACTAGTTGGGAGAAAGTGTGTCTTCCTTCGGGAATGGGGGGGTCTTGGTTTTAGGATTTTAAGAAATTGGAACCTTGATTTTATGGCCAAGTTAGGATAGAGAATTATTAAAGAACCGGATAAACTTTGGGTTAAAATCCTAAAAGTTAGGTATTTCAAAAATTTCGATTTTCTTCATAGCATTTCCACCTCTCGTGATTCCTCTCTTTGGAAGGATATTTTGAAGGGTAAAGAGCTTTTGATGAAGGGTATTTCTTATAGGATTGGGAATGGCAAGGACATTTGTTTGTGGTATCACCATTGGGTCGTGGGGGATAAGCCTATATATCTTACCATTGATAATCCTATTCCGGACTCCATAGCACATTGGAGAGTTAGTGATATTATTGTTAATGGTTGTTGGAACACTAGGAAAATTAGCCATATTGTTCCTAATTTACTTTGTAATCTAATTGAATGCATTCCTCTTCCCAAGGTTGCTTCGGTTGATGATTCTCTTTGTTGGGAAATTGAAACTAGTGGTCAATTTAACATCCGAAGTGCTTATCACTTATGTTCTAACTTCTCAATTCATCATTCTTTCCCCTCCATTAAATGGAAAAAAATTTGGCATCTTCCCATCCCCTATAAGTACAAAATGCTAATTTGGAACATAAGTCATCAGATTCTCCCTATTGCTACTGTTTTGGCTGAAAGAATCAACAACTTTGATGCTATCTGTACTAGATGTAAACTTGATAATGAGAGTCATATGCACTTGTTTAGGGACTGCATTAACACTAGAACCTTGTGGTCTGGAATTTTTGGTCTTAGCAATATGGACAAAGAGTTTAACTATAATACTTTTTTCAATATTAATTGGGAAGGTTGGATAAATTATAACATGAACCTTAGCACTAATTGGAAGGCAAGGAATTACACAGTTTTTCAACTAGATGTCTACCACCCCTTATCCTTATTTAACAAATATATGCTCGACTTGGGTACTACATTATTTGTTTTCCAGGGAAAAGGAAGAATTCCTACTGTTTTAATTCGTGAAACCGGATGGTAAAGGCCAGCAAGTGGAGCTGTTAAAATCAACACAGACGCAGCATGGAGGAAAAATGGAAATGCAGGGGCTGGAGCCGTGGCCAGGATGGATTATGAAACTTGGTTATTTGGGAAAGCTTGGCGTTTTAATCCAAGGACTGCTGCTGAGGCTAAACTTTTGGCACTTCAAGGAGGAATGCAAATGTTGTCGATGCAGACCTGAAGGAAGTTGTTATGGAAACTGATGCAACGTCCCTGAAGAGAACCATTGAAGAGGTGGATAAGTACAATACTCATGAAGATGCTGTTATCTTGAAGGATATGGAGGTCTTGCTCAGTAAGGGTTGCTCCTTTTCTTTCAATTATGTGCCAAGGGAGGCAAATAGAGTTGCTCACTATTTAGCTCAGATAGGATTGGATCTGGATGTGGGTGGAAAAATGTTCGCTGAAGTTCCTAGCAATGCAAAAGATGCGTACGAGGATGACATTACAGGAAGGATTTAGATGCAGAGGGTGTTTCTGTATTATCCTTAGACTTGCTCCAGTTTATGAAATTTTACTTTGCTTTGTCACAATTTCTGTAACAGACCATTTCTCTTTGTTGCATGGTTTTATTTTGGTTTGCATTAGGAAGCTTGATGCTGGAAGCTCCCTGAACTTTGTGCTAGGATGGTCTTTGAGTACCATTAATTAATGTTATGCATAAGTTTTTTTAAAAAAGTATTCAACTCAATTTGAGAGGTCGTCTAGTCATTGTACAAGTGTATCTTGTTTTTGACTTTTTAAATTTCTTTTTCTTGTTAGAGAAGTTATTAATTTATATTTTTTATTATAATGATTGTTGTATGTTTTCCTACCTTTTAAAAAGTATGAAATAACTCTTATAATTAGTGCTTGGACAATTATACCCTTTAAAATGTTTATTTACTTAAATGCCTTATGAACAGTGCTTGGACAATCATACCCTTTAAAATGTTTAATTACTTAAAGGAAAAATGGAAAAATATAATCCCACCTTTGATATTTCGGCTCAAAACAATCCCACCTTTGATTAATCTGGAAATAATCCCACCTTTTAACACCATCTTCTCAAAACAAGCTATTTTACCTAAAACCTATTAATCAAGTAATT
The DNA here is from genome assembly GCF_948465745.1 of Chenopodium album. Classification (NCBI taxonomy): domain Eukaryota; kingdom Viridiplantae; phylum Streptophyta; class Magnoliopsida; order Caryophyllales; family Amaranthaceae; genus Chenopodium; species Chenopodium album. The sequence goes on from NC_137848.1 coordinate 45,583,557, forward strand.
TTTTTTAATATATTTTTTTTATTCTCTCTTCACACCTCACAATCTTCTACCATGGCCAACCCACCATGACCACCACCTACCCTCCATGATCACCACCACATTACAACCTCACTTGCCCCTACCCCACCAGACCTCCATCCCAAGATTCCCAATCCATCGGACCTCCACTGAACAAAACTGACCCAGTGATCCACACTAAAAAAAACAAATCAGAAACCCAAAATAGATTCCCTACGCAGGCATGCTACAACCACCTCCACCTTCATCCCTACCCAAAACCTCATCCCTTTCTACCTGATTCCCACACCGCAGAACCAAAATGTCACCCCACTAAACCCCAGTACATCGGACTGTAAACTCCCACCCTAGTTCGAAACCCACCGCATCTGACTAAATCCCACCCATATTAAAACACTTGTGCACAGAGGTACAAGATTAAAACCGGTTAGCTATGGATTTCGCCCCCTATGATTCAACTCCAACTCGGCGTTTTAAGCCTTCGATGACTGATCTCAACTTGTAATTCACCGACTTTAGCCTCTGATTTTGAATTTTTGTCTCTAAATTGGATTTCACATTCTCCAAAGCTTCGATCCTCTGATTAAGGTAGTCAATGGAGGAGGTGGAGGATGACTTCTCGAAAGAATGATCAAGTTTGTTGGGATAAGAGGTGTCGCCATTGATGCCATTAGAAAGAGCTTCGTTGTCTGCGTTTGCTTTGTTCATTGAGGAATATGGGTGTGGGTGTGGGGTTGGGGAGGTTGATGTTCAGGTGGGGATCGAGGAGGGGAATATTTTTTATTTTTAAAAAAAATATTTTAATTTTGTTTTCTAAACTTACTAAAAAAAGGACCAATTAAGATGTGTGTAGACACTTAAAAATGTCTCCCCAAAACCAGACCCGATGATGAACACTTTCATCGCCATTATTGGTCGGGTTGAGTATTTAATATTTGGAGTGCTTAAATCTATGTTCAATCCCAATACATTCCATAAACCATCCCAATTCCTAGCCCATTTTGCTAAACCATAACTTATTTTCTTCTTTTCGTGTCCACATCAAGAGACCGAGAGAAACTGATTTTGTGGCCCTGTAATTTTGATCCAATTATTATTTGGTTGGATAGACCTTTTAATAAGATTTCCAACGATATATCATAAGCCCAATTCCGATTTAAAACGAAGAAGATATGAGCAAAACACTAAACTCGGCCCAAAATCGACACCCTTTCACTAAAACGGCCATATCTTAAAATATAAAAATTATTTTGACCTGATTCTAATTGGGTTGGAAATTATACTTGATAAGATTTCAAACTATATATTATATGCCTTATTCCAAGTTGCGGATTATAAGTTATCATAGTTTTAAAAATGCGTAAAAAACTGGAATTACCGCGCAACAGCTAAATTGCCACGTCACGGCATAAGCTGACGTGTCACGATGCTTTCATGTTTCTTCTCCGCGTTTTTTTTCACACGCACTTACAAATTTGGACTTTTTTTGGGCATATTGTGCACCATGACACGGCGCCTTGTGCCGCGCCACGGTGGACAATGTCGTGACACGGTGCCCAGTGCCGTGTCGCGGTATTTTCCACCGTGTCACGGTGCCTAATTAGGGATTTTCTACGGATCTTATCTCTTCTAGGGTTCCGTGCTTCACCCTACTCTTTTTCTCTATAAATACCTCCCCGATTTCTCCAGTTTTGGGGCATCAAATAATTCTCTCTTTTCTCTTCTATGCTCTAGCCTAAACACTAGCCTACCTTATTCTCTCACAATACTTCCCCAAGCACTCCAAGGAGTCCATACTTTACCCGAGGTTCTATCCTTAAACCAAGGCGTGAAAGTTGCAAGCAAACAAAATCAAAGTAAGGAATTATGTTCCTTTTATTTCTATTATTTTTCTAACAATTTTTATTATGTTTATCATATATTAATTGTTGGATTATTGTTAAATTGCTTCCAATGTTAATGTTTATTCTATTGTTATTAATTTATTATGATCACCATATTGCATGTTTAAAGGGAATATGCAATTGAAAATCACGACTAATAAGATAATTTGGACGACCGGTTTAGGTTCCTTTTTAATCTTGTTGTTTAATTAAGTGATCACTAATATTTTTGAATTATATATTGCATTAATATTCAACCAATTTAGCATAATAATAGTTTGGAGAAAATTAAATCTTTGTTTGCATGCCTTTGAGATTGCATGAATCATTTTTCACTATAAAAATCGAGTAGAGGCCAATACAGGCAAATGTGACTCCATGACTTACTTCGTACCATCATCCCCGCTCCTTCTTTTGTGGTTCTGAACCATATGGAGTTAGTAATCTCATGGATTATGAATGGGGTGTAACCTTCACGGGTCAATCCTTGTCCCTTTATCGTGGTTGCCTTTTATGATCCGTGAACGGTTTACAAGTTCCTTAAAAACTTGTTGGCGGCTCCCTACTTTCCTTGTCCCTAATCGTATATGTCAATTCCTACTTCCTATGAGTGCCAAGCATATTCACAACATGCTTACGTAGGCGCACATCAAACGAAACCTACAATTTGGCGACTCCACTGGGAGGATTCTTGGTTATTTATCGATTTGAGTGATCGACATTTAATTAAGATGAGTGGATGAGACTTGAAAGATTCTTGAAAAGTATTCCTGTGATTAAATTAGCATTTTTACATATGCATAGATGTTTTAACGTCGTATTTTAGGTTTACCCATAGGAAAAATCGATTAACCTAATTGTGAACGAAGAAAACAAAGGCACCAGTTAGATTTCCTGACTACCGTGTCGCGGTGTAGTCTGCCGTCACGCGGCGTTTTGTACCGCGACACGATGCTTCCTACCGTGTCGCGGAAATCCTGAAATCTTTCCAGTGACTTTATTTTCTTTATTACAGTCGGATTCCTTCAATTTTTCTGAAAAACTGTATGTGTTCTACATGCGTTTTAGCCCAGGGAATTTAAGCTCTATCAACCCAAAAACACTCATAGCAATAAGGGTTCATCCGAGTCATTAAATTCACCCAAACCATGCAGTCAAGTTCGATTTTATCACGAACTCGTGGAGCCGCCCGTTGGCATACACCCTCAAGGGAGGCTGCCTTGCTAATGCGTCCAAACTCTTAACCATGGTACCCTTCAACACCGAAAAGCTTGACCTTAGTCGAACATAGATCTTGACCTTAGGTTGCGAAATTTTTCTTTGTATAATCGTGATTAAGTGCTACTTTATTTATTTGTTACTAACCCTAAGCGTATTTGTTCATTTTGTTATTTGGACTAACCTGACCGAGGTTTTTTAATTCCACATAGAATTTAGTACGGACTTAAATTGAATAAAATAAAAAAATCACAAACTGGACTTGGAACTGTGCACCGTGTCACGGAAGAAATGCCGCGTCACGATGTACAACGCCGTGACACGGTAGCCTTTGCCATTTGACAGTATAAAGCACCGTGTCACGACAGTTGCACCGTGACACAATGCCAAGGAAAAGTTCATGTCAGCTGTTTTTTGGTCTTCTGTGCGTATTTATGTGGTCCGTATGTCCCGTTAAGTGTCATGTCTAGTTGTACGATTATAACACGCGTCCATAACCTCACCTAATCACTCACAAGTCAAGTCCACACACTTTTCGAGTCATGAACCATGTAATTTATAACCGTACTTTAGGAAGGTATTGTGTCGTTTTTTCCGTTATTTTTAGGGAGTAAGTCGGATGGTATCCTCCCATACATACTTTTATTTTCTAAATAATTTTTTTTTTTCGAAAAATTTCTTGCCTTTTTCTTTTTCCGGATGGGTCAAGGTTGAGTCTATTAAAGGTGCATTTGTTTTAATATCGTAGCACTTGGTCGAGAAGCAGAGGTAGATTACTACGGTTCGATTCTCTACCTCAACAACCTCTTAAACTTAAGAGGCGTATAAGGAAACCTCCACAATCATCCCCACGAATTCCATCCTCGTCTCCAGTTCATTTTGAACAATGGCTACTAGAGAAGACATCGAGAACATCAACAAGTCCATTGAGGCACTCACCTCCATGATGCAAACCCTCACTACCAAGGTCTCCACCATGGAGCAAAATAATGTCACTGTGGCCGTAATGGACAAAATCAAGGAGCAAATGAGTAAGATTTCTGAGGACTTCACCTATGTGGAGCAATCTGCCACTTCTCTAACTGTCAAGGACAAGCTCCCTGAAAAGTTCTCCACTGATGATATTCTAAAGTTCAAGCCTACTGACAATCCAATATTCCATTTGAAAGCGTTCTCTGCAACCACGGCTCACAAGGGATTGGACGTAACACTCTTCCCTACGATGTTCCCTCTCTCCTAAGAGCATGCTTGCCAACAATGGTTTTATTCTCTAGATGCCAAGCATACTACAACTTGGCAAGATATCACTGACAGTTTCATGAATCGTTACAAGTGTAACATTCAAACGTGAACTCTTCATTCTCAAACAGAAAGAGAATGAAGGCTTCACCGCTTATCTCAACAGGTGGAGGGAAACGGCTGCACTCTTGGTAGATCCCCCCAAAGAAAAAGAGATGGTTTGCCTCTTCATCCAGAACCTAACTTACAAGTACAAGCAACGCCTTAGGTTCTTGCCTTTGAACACTTTCGAAGCTGTATATGACATTGGCATCAATATCGAGGATGAGCTAATAAAGACTGCTGGTAGTAACAATAATAACACATGGAAATACAAGAAGAACGACCTTCCTTCTTCTTTATCTTCTAAGCCCGAAGGTACCACCAACAATATAAGCCAAGTTGATCTCAATGAAGTGTTAGCTCTTAATGCTCCATTGCCCAAGAAAAGGAGAACTTACACTCCTTTTGGAATGACTTATAATGCGGCCTTTGATCGCCTTTACGGTCAAGGCTTGATTACACCTATTGGGTCATTTCCAGAGCCAAAACCTGAAGAAAGGAGCGCCAAGTGGAATCCCAATGCCCACTGCAAGTTCCATCAAGGAATGGGCTACACTACTGAGCAATGTTGGAATTTGAAGGATGTTATTCAGGATCTAGTTGATGCAAACAAACTTCCTGTCCCTCCAAGCGACAAGAAGTAATGAAGACAAGGCGCACGACGAGTCCATCATGTAAGATTTCATGTTTTTTTTTTATTTCTTTTCCATTCCCCTCTTTATGTCTAACATAGGTTCTATTGTGTTTGTTTATTCACCATTTCCATCAATAAAATGAACATTATTCGGTTATTCCTTTATATCTCGATCATGTCATTCTTATTAAAAAAAATCAATTGTTAAACTAAACACAAGGTACACCAATGACTTGAGGCACCTTTGCAACCATTATTCCCATTAACCATTTTCAAACATTCATTCCATTTCTTCATTAACCACTTTGAGCCTCGTCTAACGTTTGGCCTCATTTATTCAACCCACATTCACCTAACCTTAGGATGGGAAGGTGTGAAATTGGTGTAACATTCAAAAAAAAAAGTTCAAATAAAAAAAATAAATAAAAAAAGCAAAGAAATAAAAAACAATGTCTAAGGGGAAGTGTTCCACTGTCTTTGATATGAACACGTCTCGAATTGCATCTATCATCGAGTGCTTGGTACCGTGCCTGAGAAACATGAATGCTAAGTGAGTGATGGACCGCATGATCTGAGATTGCCCACATTGATTCAAAGGAATGAAAAAGAAAAAAAAATCAAAGCAAAAAAAATGTGAAAAATAAAACTTGCAAAGTTCAAATTTCAAGTACACAATTGCATGTCTTTGGGGGTCTTCTCTCGGGTCTTAAGCCTTTACCCTTTTCTTCTTTAAACCATCAGCTTAACCACATTGCAACCCTCAAAAGACCTCTTTGAGGTGTACATACACTTGTGCAAAGTTCGGTTAGAGCTACGTTCGGCTCGATTCCTAACGGATACGTAGGCAACCTCATAATGAGGTGTGACCATATTCATACTCACATTCATGTCCACATTCATATCCACACATGATCGAGTCATTTCCAACCCTTATCCCTACCCATATAGAGATAGGCTTGGGGGCTTAAACCCACGTCACTTAGCTTACCTAGCCTAAAGAGTCACTATCTCGACTCTTCTCACATCTCTTTCTATCACCATAGCCTTTGCAGCCTCACCTTAGTATCACTTTCACACACTTCTTTCACACATACATAGCCATATCATCTTTCTCTTAGGAACCTTTTATCATTAAATCTGGTTTCTACCGCGCGTCCGCGCATGTTTCATCATCTATCAAGACAACATTCATTAGAAGAAACATTGTATACTTGCTTAGCTTCATTGTTTCACGCATCACATAATGAGCTTAACAACATTTATATATCAATGATTTGTAAAGCATATCGTGCTTAGCTCCTTGACCTAAGCAACGTTCATTATTCAATACTAATCAATCACTTCATCTATATAAGTGCTTAGCTTCCAGACCTAAGCAACGTTCATCAAGATTGTGTTTTCTTATACTATATGATGCTTAACTCCAAGACCTAAGCAACATCCATCGGCGATTCTACTGTGCTTAGTTTTATGACCTAAGTGCATTCATTGATTGTATCACATGATGTAATTGTCCTTAGCCTCCTGGCTTACGAACATTCATCATGCATGCATTATTTTCAAGACAAGCAATTCAATCCATATGATTCATTTCGTCTTGCTCAACAAGGAAGTTCAAAACTTCTTCCCTTTTTCATGTCTTTTCTTTGGGGAAGTTAAAAAAAAAAATTCAAAATTTTCTCATTGAGGGAAGTTGAAATCAAAACTTCATTTTTCACGTCTTTCTTTTTCGGGAAAAAGTCGGTACCCTCCACTCATCTCATGACAAAAATGAAGGAAAATTTTTACTTTTGCATTTTCGATTGCTTGTGTCTGCACACACACACAAACTATATACACACAATCACAAGTCATACACATGTCATGTCATGTCAAGTCAAGCTTAATCAAGTCAGTTAGTCAAGTCAATCACAGTATATACGAGTCCTTGGCAAATTTCATTTTGCAGGTCTCATTTACTGCCCACGTACGGGGACAAGTGAACCATTTACAGCCCACGTTTGGGGACAAGCGAACCATCTACAGCCCACGTTCGGGGACAAGCGAACCATCTACAGCCCATGTTCGGGGACAATCAAACCATCTACAGCCCACGTTCGGGGACAATCAAACCATTTACAACCCACATTTGGGGACAAACGAACCATTTACAGCCCACGTTCGGGGACAAGCGGACCATCTACAGCCCACGTTCGGGGACAATTGAACCATTATCAAATATTAGTGATCATCTCCCAGGCAAAGACGATTCACGGTGCAAGGTTCTCGATACACAGAGACTTGCAATCTCATCATCAAACAAGTTTTTCCTCAAGCATGGAAAATTGTCAAACATATTTTCCACCGATACACTGGTGTCAGATACGTATTCTATCCCTTAATTCTTTTATCTGTGAAACTAACGTTATTCTGTAATTATCGGCATATACAGAGTGATTTAGGATCACAGAACATCTTAAATCATTCTCTGTCCCAATCGAATACTTTGACTATCATTTTTGAAGCTGACGTTTCTACAAACTCAGTCAAAGCAGGGGCTTCTGTAGAAACCTAAAAATGTCTCCCCAAAACCAAACCCGATGATGAACAACCTTTCACAGCCATTATAGGTCGGGTTGAGTATTTAATCTTTGGATTTCTTAAATCTATGTTCAATCCCAATACATTCCATAAACCATCCCAATTCCTAGCCCATTTTGCTAAATCATAACTTATTTTCTTCTTTTCGTGTCCACATCAAGAGACCTAGAGAAACTGATTTTGTGGCCCTATAATTTTGATCCAATTATTATTTGGTTGGATAGGCCTTTTAATAAGCTTTCCAACGATATATCATAAGTCCGATTTCGATTTAAAACGAAGAAGATATGAGCAAAACACTAAACTCGGCCCAAAATCGACACCTTTTCACTAAAATGGCCGTATCTTAAAATCTAAAAATTATTTTGACCTAATTCTATTTGGGTTGGAAAGTGGACTTGATAAGCTTTCCAACGATATATTATATGCCTTATTCCGAGTTACGGATCATAAGTTAATATAGTTTTAAAAACGTGTAAAAAACTGGAATTACCGCGCAACAGCTAAATTGCCACGTCACGGCATAAGCTAACGTGTCACAGTGCTTTCGCGTGTCTTCTCCGCGTTTTTTTCTCACGCGCTTACGAATCTGGATAATTTTTGGGCATAATGTGCACCGTGACACAGCGCCTTGTGTCGCGCCACGGTGGATAATGTCGTGACACGGTGCCCAGTGCCGTGTCACGGTATTTTCCACCGTGTCACGGTACCCAATTAGGGATTTTCTACGGCTCTTATCTCTTCTAGGGTTCCGTGCTTCACCCTACTCTTTTTCTCTATAAATACCTTCCTGATTTCTCCAGTTTCGGGGCATCAAATAATTCTCTCTTTTCCCTTCTATGCTATAGCCTAAACACTAGCCTACCTTAATTATTCTCTCACAATACTTCCCCAAACACTCCAAGGAATCCATACTTTACCCGAGGTTCCATCCTTAAACCAAGGCGTGAAATTTGCACGCAAACAAAATCAAAGTAAGGAATTATGTTCCTTTTAACACTATTATTTTTCTAACAATTTTTATTATGTTTGTCATATATTAATTGTTGGATTATTGTTAAATTGCTTCCAATGTTAATGCTTATTCTATTGTTATTATGATCACCATTTTGCATGTTTAAAGGGAATATGTAATTGAAAATCACGACTAATAAGATAATTTGGACGACCGGTTTAGGTTCCTTTTTAATCTTATTGTTTAATTAAGTGATCACTAATATTTTTGAATTATATATTGCATTAATATTCTTCCAATTTAGCATAATAACAGTTTGGAGCGAATTAAATCTTTGTTTGCATGCCTTTGAGATCGCAGGAATCACTTTTCACTATAAGAATCGAGTAAAGGCCAATACGGGCGAATGTGACTCCATGACTTACTTCATACCATCATCCCCGATCTTCCTTTCGTGGTTCCGAACCATATGGAGTTAGTAATCTCATGGATTATGAATGGGGTGTAACCTTCACGAGTTAATCGTTAATGCCTTTCGTTGTCCCTTTATCGTGGTTGACTTTTATGATCCGTGAACGGTTTACAAGTTCCTTAAAAACTTGTTGGCGGCTCCCTACTTTCCTTGTCCCTAATCGTATGTCAATTCTCACTTCCTATGAGTACCAAGCATATTCACAACATGCTTACGTAGGCGCACATCAAACGACGCCTACAATATTACATGTGGCATGTTACCCTTTTCAACCGGTCACCAATTTGACAAGCGGGTCAAGGGATTGGTTTGAGCACATGAGGTATAAAGATGGGATTATTACAAGATTATTAAAAGGTGAGATTGTTTTGAGCAGAAATATTAAAGGTAGGATTATATCTTTTCCATTTTTCCTTACTGAAATGCCCCCATTAATGTTAATTAGCTTTTTTAAAAAACTCTTAAGAATAGTGGCGGATATTTATACCCCTAACAATATTTTTTTACATAGTTTCCCTCATTAATGCTACTAACAACTAAAGTTGTGATGTAAGGGCAAATTGAAATAGCTTCCCGAATATTGCTAGTTATGCATGGCGCGCACATCGTGCGAGTCAGCCACCTTAGTTTGTGTTAGAAGAATAACCGCAAAAGCATTGATGTAGAAGAAATTCGATCCTAGATTTTGAGAGCCACCTCTAAACTAGTTGACATCCACGAATTTTCTTTGATTGTTGCTTATTAGGATACTGGGTTTTTCTTCATTTGAATTATGTGATCTTTATTGACATGTTGCAATTTTGGTATATGCCTTTTAAATCTAGTGACAAAATTAATTTCCCTGATCTTGGGAATAATTTTAGGAAATTTGTTTTTTGATCCATTAAATGTCGAATGTTTGATTTTGAATTTTGAAAACATGGTTGGGTGTCTTAGGAGAGATTGGATAAGAAGGGAAATTGGGGTTTAAAATTAAAGTGATTTTGTTTATATATATTCTAAAAATTTTCTATAGGCAAGATTCAATTAAATACGTACTATCACTACTACTAATCTTGCATTCTTGCTAAACTCAACATAATCTATATACTATATATTAAAAGACATTCCTTTGTTCCTCAATCAATCGAGTCTTTCATTCATATGATTAAAAATATGGCTTGTACAAAATTTGAACCCACAACTTTAAGTTTTAAAATTTAATTATAGTGTTAGCCATTAAGCTATTACTATATTATATGTTATTTTATCAAAATTAAATATAAATAAGTATTTTAATCATGGAATTAATGTAATAACTCGGGACATCGCCAGGCCGAGCCTAAAAGCTAGTTATGCTTTATATCACGATCTAACCATATTTTCATTTATGTTTATCTAGCAAGTTGTTATGAAATTACTCATTTAGATTTGTTTAGTTAACCTAACTAGCTAAGTCAAAACATTATACTATTTTAGTTTAAATCATAGGAAATTAAATTTTGGAAAACATAAGTTAATTTTGAGTCAACAGATTAAAAAAGAAAGTACTACTTTTAACAACAACAACAACAACATCTTAGATGCGTTGCTTTATTCTTGGGAACGAGGTTGTGATGTGTGTGTTGACTTGACAGGGTCTACTCCTTTGACACAGTCCGAGTTGTCTAATTTTGTCCCTGTATGGGTTGTAACTGATGTGGCTCATCGAAAGCTGGTCAAGTATGAAGCTCGTTGTCGGGCTACTGGGTACGATTTTCTTCCCTTCTTCTTTTCTTCACTTAAAATAGCAGAGAATAAGACCTTTGCGTTGCTGAAACGGGTTCAGAATTTGTCGAAAACTCAAGACATTGGGGCTCGCTCATGTCTTTACTATCATAGGCTTTGTGCGGCCCGTTTATAGTTAGAAGATGGGGGCCCAAATTGTATCTTGGCTTCCCACTAATTTTTTTTAAGTTTTATGAATTTGTCTATTTTTGATTTATGATGATGATGATGATGATGATGATGATGATAATAATAATAATAATAATAATAATAATAATAATAATAATAATAATAATAATAATAATAATAATAATAACTTTATCAATTCGGCCCAGATTGTATCTCGGCTTTCCACTAATTTTCTATAGGTTCTATAACTTTATCTGTTTTTGAGATATAATAATAATAATAATAATAATAATAATAATAATAATAAGTGTGATTAATTCGGAATAGCAGGAAGTAGATCAATTTTCATTTAAAACTTTCTCAAATTGCTTGTACTATTTTAATTAAAGGCATGAAACTTTAATTTATTTATTAACTCCCTCACTTACATTGGACCAATTACTTAGGTCCTATTCTCTTCACCTTATTTTACAGAAATAAAATTATTTTTTGAATTGAAACTTTTTGTGTTGAACTAGCTAGTTTTTACTGATTTTATATTATATTTGTTCTTTAAATTGATTCATGGTTAGGCCGTGTTATCTTCACTTTATTAATAAAAATATTCAATAGAAAAAGTTTAAGTTCTGTAACATTAATTTCATTAATCAGTAAAAATCAGTATCTTTGAAGAACAAATATACGAGTAATAGAGAACTGGAATTAATAATTTAAGTTCTGTATAATTTTTTTAAGTTTGGCAAAAAAAAAATTAATTTTAGTAAGCATAATAATTTTCTGTATAAAAAAAATAGCAAATGTAATGTGAAGAGAGTAGGGTCATACTAATTTAACTTATTTTTGCTAAACTGAAATTATTTTTTAGTTAACTAAATTTATTTTTACTAAACTGAAATTGTTTATACTAAATATTATGTTTAAAGGGAGCAAAACTCAGCTATTATCCTACATTAACAAAACTAGTTTATATCACCCATTTTTTCCCTTCTCCCCTCCCATGGACACTTTTATCCTTCTCCCTCCTCCGCTCTCATAGCCAGTATTTCCTTCTCTCTCTTCCCTACCCATGGCCATGCCGGCGATCGACCATCTTCATAGCTCTAAACTGGCTAGTTGGCCGGTCGAACAAAAGACAGCATAGTAGCAAAGTATGTAAAGTGGGCCCATAGATAGGGAAATACATTTACTCGTGCGGTTGGAGCTCGCGGTGGTGCGGTGGTCAACTGGTGATGCTAGTGGTCGTGGATGGTGGTGCTAATGGTCATGTGGTTGTGCGACATGTGGTACTAGTGATCGTGCGGTGGTGATAGAGGAGAGAGATCAGAATTGAAAGGGGGGTGTAATTGATGAACTTATAAATAACCTTTGATGATACAAACAAGTTTTAATTAATATAGGATATTAACTTGATAGTCTCTTTTTAAGGTGAAGAGAATGGAGCCTTACTATATGAAATATCGTTAAAAAGAAACCCTTGTCATTCAATAATTTAAAAACTAATGACACATTTCTCGTTAATTACATTAAGGGTATGTTCAGCAATATATAGATGTGGAGGTAGCTGTTAATTGTTGTACTAGTGGTTAGTTGTCTAAGTAGCTATTAGCTATGAGATAAATAACTCAAATATGCGTGTTCGGTAAGTAGTTGTTTACTAGTTGTTAACAAATAAAAATTAATATTTTTTTCTTAAAAGTATATAATAAAATTTTAACAGCTAAGTACTTTTAATTTTCAAAAGCTAATAATATTAAGCTACCCCAATCACTACTACAATACCAAATACTCATTTTTTTTTATTAAGTAGTGATATAATTTGGTCAAACTAATCAAAAACTGGTACAGAACACGCCCTAAAACAATAAATATTCTGATAGCACCTATTAAATAAAATGCCTAAATTCTTGTACCAGTCATAGTGTAGCAACCAATTCGAAATGAATAAGAATGGTAACTTTTTCTTATTGCATGCATATATTTTTTCATTTATTTTTGAAAACTGCATATATTAGGGCCTATTCTCTTCAGATTATTTTCAGTTCAGCTCAGTTCAGCTCTAATAAGTTCAATTCAGTTCAGTTCTTAATTTCCTTCTCTCATAAAATGTTCAGTTCAGTCTAGCTCCAATAAGTTCAGTTCAGTTCAATTGAGTTCAGTTCGGTTCGGCTAAGTTCAGTCAATCATAACAGGCCCTTAATTAATAAATAAAATACACATTTGCTTTGGAAAGATCCCCGCAGTTGAAATTTATGAAATCTATATACTATACTAAAACAAGGTACACTAGCTCCATGGCTGCCACGTGTTCCTGTTTTACGTTTTTTTTTTTTTTTTTGGGTAAAATGTATAATTGTCAAAGATCCTATTATTAAAGATACTTCGAGATAATATTTTGACTTTCTTAATATTGTTTCTCAATTAATATTATTCATGGATTTTCAGCATATATTTAGTCCATATCATTTGACTTTAGATTGCTTAATTCGAGGAGAGTATATTTTGTTATTTTGTACTCCGTACATTATATTTTAGGTTTCCTTATTAGCACATGTACAACTATATTAGAGCAGGTTATTCCTTCAACCTAATTTTTTTTTCCTCCCTACATTATTCCTATGGCTAATAACACCATTCCTAATGATGTTGAACCTAATTGTGCTCTGTTGTCAACCTCATTAATATTATCAAACTCAATTCAACCAATTATTTATCCTAAAAAATTAAACTTGAGACTATACTTGTGGGATATGACCTTTTCAAGTTTCTTCATGGATCTCACCCTGGCCTCCTCCGTCCATATCTTTTGTATTTAAGTCAAGTTTATATTACGGATTAGTAAAAGATATATTTGGTTATATATTAAATGTAGATTATCACTCAAATATACTAATGTGTATAAATTATATATCTTATTTAAAAAATATAATATGGAGTACTACCTCCACTTTGTTAAGTGTTACATTTAAACGATCTCCAATTCACTATTTTGACCATTAATTTTTTTTTATATATATAATTGCGCATTAATTTAAATTATACAAAGTTGATATATTGAAAAGTTATAACAATTTTAATCTAATAAGATCAAACTTGATAATAATGTGCTTTCTAGCTTATATTTAAACAATTAGACATGTTGTGAATTGTAAATAGCTTATAAATATGTAGATTGTGTTTTCTCTAAAAAAAATAAATGTAAATTGTGATACAATTATGATGACTTTACTAATTTTCTACCATATGATTTTAGGTATATCATACTTAATTCTTTTTTTAAAAAAAAATAAATAAAAATTATACATGCTATATAAATTCATTTGCTATAATATTTTGTTACAGAACTCCTAAATGTGAAATCTTTGAATTATTATAACAAGTTTGTAAACTTTTGCTAAACCTATAAACAAACCATTTATTCGACAACTAAAGTCACAACACACTCATGCATAACATCTACAAATTGTAAACAAAGTTGATTGATATATAATTCTCTATAAACTATAATTCTCATTTTTAAATACAAATTTCGACACTAATTTTTACTCCATTCTTTCTATTATAACTAACATGTTAGACCTTTTTTCACTATCTATAATATCAACATTGATTGTAGTTTATTTATTTTACTTTTTTTTTTATAAATGTAATAAATTCATATTTTATCGTTTTAAGTTGTTAAATAGATATTGATGTAAGGTTTTATAATTAAAAAGAATATAATTTTTATTGATATTTAATTACATAAAAACTAAGTCAAACTATTGCATCAACATGTATGCAAAGTTTGATTGTGTTAGTTATTCATTAATGTGGGCAACCACCATAGGGTTACTCAGTTAGTGTTATATGGGTCACTCAATTAGTGATATAGGGCTTACTTTTTTTCTTTTTTTTCCTTTTTTTGAGGAAAATATAGGGCTTACTTTAAGTGTTATAATGGTTACACTGTGATGAGTGTTGTAAGGGATACTTCATTTGTTAATTATTTAAGAGTTACTCAATAAGTATAATAAGGGGTTACTCTAATATGTTAGTAAAATAGGGGTTAACATGTCGGTGTTATAGGCATTACTATTTCTTTTTACAAGCGGCCACACGGTGTGCCAGTCGCATAGAAAATGCGTTGTATATTTTGTATATGTCGTCACGAGTGATATGTAAGAGTAATATGCATTTTTTTTACTTATCTTAAATCTATGTACATATAATTATTTTTTTCACTGTTATATACTTGTATGTGCAATAAAAATATCAAATGATTACATATAATAATAATAATTAAAAAAAAAGACAATTAATCAAACAATTAAGGGCAAGCCTACGCATCCTTCTAAGGTCATATATAGCTAAAGGTTACAATTTTTGAAAAAAAAATATACTAAGCAGTCGCTTTTAAGATTTTTAGACGTGCAAATTTTTGGATGTGGAAGATGCAATATGTGTGTGGTGATGATGTTGATTCATCATTTGATAAAATTTAGTAGGTGATGAGACAAGATAATTTCATATTTTTTATTCTCCACGAGGGAAAGAAAAATATGAGAACTAATATTTACATACATAATAAAACTACAACAACTTTTGGTGCAGCGGGCCACACCGTGTGGCAGGGGTTACCCGAATTATTTTGTTAGAGGTTACCCGAGTTATTCAGTCAGGGGTTACTCGAGTTACTCGGTCAGGGGTTAATTGAGGGGTTCGGACAGGGGTTACTCGAGGGGTTCACTCAGTTCTACGGTTACTTGAGGGGTTACTCGGTCAGGGGTTACTCGAGTTACTAAGTCAGGATTATTTAAGGAGTTCGGTCAGGGGTTACATACTCGAGTAATTTGGTTAAGGGTTATTTAAGGAGTTAGGGGTAACTTGAGGGGTTACTCAGTCAGGGGTTACTTGAGGGGTTAGGTCATGGATTACTCGAGGGGCTACTCGGTCAGAGGTTACTTGAGGAGTTACTCGGTTAGGGGTTACTTGAGGAGTTACTCGGTCAGGAGTAACTCGAGTAACCCCTGATCGAATAACTTGAGGTGACAACTCGAGTAACCTCTGACCGAGTAACTCGATTAACCCCTGTTGCACGGTACAGCAGGCCGCATACAAAAAATTGTGATAAACATATCAAATGTCTATAAAAAGATGTGACTATATTCATGCTATATGTGAATATAAAAATTCCTATTTTTAGAAGTTACATGTTAAATTTCAAGTGTTTTAGAGGCCAGAGAGAAAAAAGATATGACATTATTTGTGATATACGAAATACAATATTAATACAATGATCATGTTGTTTTATAATAGAAATTATTTTTCCAAGCATAAATATTGTTCACAAAGTTTCATATCTGGTTGGCTAGACCGTGTGGCCGAGATTACTTGGTCAGGGGTTACTCGGTCGGTTTGGGGTTATTTGGTCAAGGGTTATTCGATTGGTCAAGGGTCACTCAGTCAGTTTGGGGTTACTCGGTCAGGGGTTACTCGTGTTTTGGCGTGTGTCAGCCGTGCTAGTCACACAGGATAAGCGTTATATATATTGAGTTAGTGGACAGAGTTTAATCATTTTTAAAATGAGGTGGCAGTGACTCAAGTAGAAATGAGAAAGAAAAAAATGACTTAATGTAGGGATTGATTATCAGTAGTTCATTGATTGAGTTGAATTATATTTAAAAACTTTATATTCAATTTAAGAATAAAAAAGTTGTCTTTAAAGTAGATATCATTATTTGAAAAGGTTAAAAATGCATGATTAAGACATTTATGTAAGTAAATTCATTATTACTCATTAAATCGTTTTATCTTAAAATTTTGTGAAATTAATATAAGTAATAAGATTTGTAAGCCGTGCATCGCACGGGTGCTATGCTTGTATGGATTAAATTATTATATATCAATTAAATTATCTAGTAAACATATTTAGTCAACGATCACAATATGAAAAAGTCAAAGAATCAATGTTGATTAGATCCCATCATCTCTTCAAAATTGTTCAATCAGTTCGTATCTTCCCTACATAAATCCTGATTAAGACATAGGATCCAGTTAAGCTCCCATAAAACATATCCTCTTGATTCATCCAAATCCATCCATATTGTACCATCACCCATATGAAAATGGGAGCTCGTTTTCGGATTTGGTACCGTCAAAGATTTAACAAGATTTAAGCTAGTTTTACCGAATAATTAGAAGTGCTAATTAACAAATAATTAAAGATTTTGTGATGATCAGTTTAAAACTATAAAAGCTGCATTGACAATTTAGCTAACATACCATATCTTCCCAACAAATTAAACATAAATTGCTCCTCCAATAGTTACGTCTCTCTAGTGTGTACCTAAGAAGGGTATTTTCATCATTTCAGTTTGTACTCCCTTCTTAACAACCAACCAAAGAGGTTCAGACAAAGAACCTAATTTCCTGTATTTTTTGTTTACATTTTCACTATTTTTCATTTATTAGACAATTCGTTTTAATTTCTTTTTTTCTCGTATTCATATTAGAACACCTAAGTTACAAACACAAAAATTTTAAAACGGTCGATATTTTTCTAAAAAAAAAGGAGGACCGTAGATCCAAAGCCTATATCTTTTAATTCCCTTAAAGAAAATCTTGTCTTGTTTCATCAGGATACAAATTAACTTAATTTTTTCAAAAAACTAAAAAAAAAAAAAAAAATCAATTTATTTTAATTTTTTTTCTTCAAATAAAAAATTTGAATTTTTACAGTAAAAATTCAAATATAAAATCCAAAAGTTTTTTTTATTATTACAAATGACATGGAAATAGAGAATTGAAAATCAAAGCACCGCTCTCTGTTTGTGTCCATAAAAATAAAAAAATTTATTAAAAATAATAGGGGTTAGGAAAGGGAAGAAATTAAAGTCGTCTAGTTTTGGAAGACTAATAGAAAGAAAACCACTCTCCCAAAAAATAAAAATAACAATTTTATTATAACAAACTCCTCCCAAAAATTAATTTCCATAGGAAATAAACAAGAGAAGAAGAAGAGGAAGTTGTCCTTTATCATCTTGAGCATTCATTTCAATCCCAGCTTTTTTTCCCTTATATCCTCCTCATCACTATTTCCAATTAAACACAACCGACTCTCTCTCCTCTCTTTCTCTCTCTAATTTTTTTTCTTTCTCTCCATGGGTTTCCTAGGAGAGGTGGAAGCAGCAACAGCCGCGGCGGCCACGCAGCAAGAGATGAAACACCACCTGTTTACTTCTGGTGGTGTTGTTCATCCTTTCATGGCCACGACCACGACTGCGGCTGCTCCTACAACTAGTATTAATAGTAATAATAATAATAATAATAATAATAATAATAATAATAATAGTAAAAATATTAATAGTAATGAATCATCATCTCATTTGGAATTACAACAATTCTCTCTCCTCCATCATCACCACCACCAACAACAACACCAGCCGCAACATCATCAGCAGCAGCAACATCATCAGAATATTTCATTCAACATGATGCAATCTTCTCCATCATCTTCTTCCCTTCCTGGGAATAATTTCATGTAATTATTAGTTACTTACATATATACACACTCATTATAAATATAAAACCTAGTCTATTTTTTTTATTTCTTTTCTCTTTCATATATATTTATTATATGACTTTTTTTTTCTGACATTTTAGAGGCACGGGAAAAGAAAACAGTAGCTCTACTGGAGCGTACGACTTAGGCGAGCTAGATCAAGCTCTCTTTCTTTACCTTGATGGGCAAACAGATCATGAACAACAACGACGTGAGTAATTCATTTTTATCTTTTTTTATTTTTTTATTTTTTTTTTTTTTGGTGTGAAAAAAAATTGGAGCGGAAGAAGAAGATTCTTTGAGGATGTGATTGGGTCATATGAAAAGCATGATCAGAATTTCTGATGAAAAATCTTCCGTACTTTTATTTTTCTTTGACCAGATCATCAAAAAAAAAAAAACTTTTTTCATCTTTTTTTTTTCTAAAAGAAAAATTTTTACTCCGTATTTTTATTTTTGTAATTTGTCTGAAATAAAATCCCAAGTAAATAATTTGAGGATGTGTCAGATGAACTCAAAATGCATGCTTAGCTACTTTATTTTCCTACTACAACAATAAGCACCGCTATTATTTCTACTACTACTCACTCACCTTTCTCTCTCTTAGCATAGCTTGCCATTGCTAGTAACAAAGTTAAGTCATTTCATCAATTATTGAACTCATCAAGTGCAACAGATTCTCATGTCTTTAATTATTATTCACGGTCGTAGTTTTTTTTTTTATGATTACCATGTTATTGATTGACTGATTGATTTGATGTTCGGGTTTTTGTTACAGAAACTCACAACTCGTCATCAACCTCACCACCTAGCGGAGGTGGACTAGGAGGCGGCAGTGGAGGTGGAGGAGGAGGAATGAGACCGCCAACTCTTAACATTTTTCCTTCTCAACCTATGCATGTTGAGCCTTCTACCAAGGTAGTCCATTACAACTTTTAAACCGTTGTTGACTATTTCCTTTTTTTTCTTTTTTCCATTTATTTTCATCTTCTTGTACAAGCTTAATTTATAACTGATTTTTTTTTTTAATAAAGTTTTAATTGATACATAATTGTTACGGTTGTTATTAAAGCCGAGTCCTGGAGTACTAGGAGGAGGAGGTCAATCAACGAGTGGCGGTACAAAGAGAGCATCTGAGCAGCCGCCACCAATTGAGTTGTCCAACAATAACAATAACAACAACAACAATAATAATAATAATAAATCAAAAAATCAACCCGCTGAACAATCCAAGTCTATCAAAGTAAGTTGATCCTATAAGATTATAAATTGATTTAGCTTTAAACAATTGTTGTTGGGATTTTTATATTATCAACCCGAAAACGAAATGAGGAATTAAATTACTAATGTGTTGTATTTAATTACATTATTTTTCTTTTTTATATGGGAGCAGCGTGAAGGTAACCGCAAAGGTCCAACATCAAGCTCGGAGCAAGAAGGGCCGAAAACACCCGACCCTAAGGTTGTTACTATCGCGATTTTTGTACTCCGTATAAAATTAATGAAATAAATAATAAATTAAATTTCATCATATGAGTATGATGATCAATTGAAGTAGTAACTAAAAAAAACGAGGATTTGAATTTTTGTAAAATTCAACGAATAACGCTTTCAAATTGTACTGTGTTGTGGGTATTGCTTGCAAGCAGACATTAAGAAGACTTGCTCAGAATAGAGAGGCAGCTAGGAAAAGCAGGCTTAGAAAAAAGGTAAGTCAATGTCACAGCTTTACATTTTTAATATTATACATGCATTTAGCCATTTTCATATAGTCCTTTGTTTGTTAAGCTTTCCTATTCAACTAGTACAATTTGTATATTTATCTACTAACCACTATATTTTATCAACATTTTTAGATAAATTAATAATGTACCTTTTTTTTATATGTTTGTTTCACTTATTTTTAATTAGTTTTGTTTTACTCATATTTTTAATTAATCCATTTGTTCAAACTTCAAACAATATATGCAGGCTTATGTTCAGCAGTTAGAATCTAGTAGGATAAGACTTGCTCAGTTAGAACAAGAACTTCAACGCGCCCGAGCACAAGTAAGTTTAATTAATCAATCATCTAATATAAGGTTTTTTATAATTACGCTACCCTTTAATTTTAATTTATTTGTCACGTTATTAGTTTAAATTTCATAATAAGCTAACTTAATAAATTTGGGGAGAGTACGTGACGCGTCTATAAGAAAAAGTTGACATTTAATTTCGTTCATTAAGGGTATATTTTTCGGAGGAGGTATAGCTGGAGGCGGAGGAACGGACCAAGGTGTCCCTCTAGGCGTTACCAACATAAGCTCAGGTACGGTACTACAATTTTAGTCGTATAAGTAAGGCATAATATTAATTAAATCATTATTATAATGCCTAGTTGAATATATGTATGTTTGACAACTTGTAGTAGTTAATGACAATTTTTAATCATAAATAACTAATTCAACCCTTTATACAGTCATACCAAACAGTACGAACCAATAACATAGAATATGTCAATCAAATTACTAAAATTAGTACTAATTACGGCGTAGTAATTTTTTTTATAGACGCAGCAGTGTTTGACTTGGAATACACAAGGTGGCTGGAAGAGCACCACCGGTTGACCTGCGAGCTCCGAGCAGCGGTACAAGAGCATATATCAGAGAACGAGCTCAAAATGTACGTCGATAATTGCTTAGCACATTACGATGTGATAATGAATCTCAAGGGCATGGTGGCGAAAACCGACGTGTTCCACCTAGTTTCCGGTATGTGGAAGACCCCGGCCGAGCGGTGCTTCATGTGGATGGGCGGTTTTCGCCCTTCCGAGGTCATTAAGGTAATACACACTTCTTCTTCTATCAGCCACACGTACTAATATTAACCTAAGCTCCCAATTTAAAGTAGTTCTTTCATAAAGTAATTATAATGATGTCCTTCAGAGTGATTAATTTTACCCTATTAATATTTGTGCTATTCAGCTTGGAGACAACAACTTTAATTTCTAGCTATAGAGGGCCATATATTTTAACGTATATGAATAAATACTTGTATCAGTTGTATGGTTATTTTTGTATATAAAAGCACTTTTTTTTTTTTTTTTTTTTTTTTGAAAAATCTATTAAAATTATCAACAAATCATAATTATGTAATGCGAAGTTTAATTTAATGGTCAAAGCTAGCTAACCAATCTAATTATCTTTATATTTTCGTATAAAGCTCAATATATACATGCACTCTAATATTGACGTTTCTTTTGGATGACAAGTGCCTCTCTTTTATTTTCTTTTCTTTTTCTTTTTAATATATATATAAGAAAATTATATATAATAGGAGGCTACAAATAATATGAAAAGTGCTAAGAATACTAACTAATAATAGTATGAGAAGCACTAGGAAAGTAGGAAGTACAATCAAATTTCGTCTTTCTATTGATATAAGTAGAAGAAATCATCAAATCAGCTTTGATGTGGAATAACTTTTATTTTCTTGAATAAGAACTACTCCTTTCATTCTTTATATCCAAAAATTTGAATCTTTTGTGTCACAATGCGACCAATAAGTCGATTATAGTCGTCTATTATAATAAGTTAAAGGTAGTTTGTTTATACACTCTTAACATTAAATTCTTACCCTTGTTATAACCCTAGATTAAAGTCTACACTAATAACTAATTACTATACATATTTGTTGTGACTTTAAAGTTGTTGTGCACCACTTTTATGCCAAACTTGATATTACTTTTCTAGTTGGCTTGAAAAGATGAGTAGGATGATAAACTAGAACACAATCCTAAGCTAAAATTAACTCATATGAAGTATACCCTTCTTCTTTTTACAAGTGTTATAGTCTGACCGGATAGTTATTATTAGCTGAAATATTTGATCAATAATATCTTTAATGTCTATTATATTAGTAAAAATAAAAAAGATACTCCCTCTATTTCATAATGACGTTCCTGTTTACGTAAATTGATGCAAGTTTTTATTCATATTTAACCGCAAATATCTTTAATCTCACACTAGCAAAAATTATAAAAGTTAGAGACATTAATAATCTACTCACCAAGACGAATAAAACTAGATCCCCTCGTATAGATTGAGAGATATTTAGAAAATTCTCTCTTATTTTTTAAGTCAAAAATTCCAAACAAGAACATCATAGGAGCATATATTAATATCATGAAAGTTTACATTTTAATTAACTACTCCGTCAACATTATATTATACAACAATTTGATACATATTATTATATACGAAAAAATATAAATAAATAAATAAAGAAAGAAAAAAGAAATAGAAAAAGGACATATGTGTTCAGATAACATGGAGTTAGGAGTACAATTTGTCTTAGAGTAAAGTGGGTGTGCGGAGAAGAAGATCTGCATGAAGGGTATGAAAATAAATGAAGAAAGGAATCTTGAAGAAGGTTTCCACTATAAGGACTAAAATGAGGTGATGTTCTGGTTCAAACCCTAAAGCAATGTCTGTTACTTCTTCTTATAGACTACATCCTAATACCATTATATGGTGGTACTCTTAAATTATGAATATGGGCAAACTTGCACGGCTCTAGCTACTCCCTTATTCCCTCCTTTTTTCTCTCTTTCCTCTTACATTCATGAGCCTTGGATTATTGTATCCTCGTGTCTTTTTATTATTGCAATAGTTGAGTTTTACGCTATTCACACACTATTATGTGATAATCAATTGAAATTATCTACATAAAGAAAAGTATAGTAAAATGGGGTCTTGTTACTGTTTTTAGTTTTGTCTCGATACATATACTTTAATGATATCACTTTTTATAAGTTTAAGTCTCTATTTTGTTGCAATTATTAATCATAAATAATATTAAATGATAACTATTTCATTCTTTGGTTCCTAGAAATTTACAAGAGTATTTTTTATGATTACATTAACCTAACTACTCTTGAACAATGATTTTAATAATATTCTGGACCTTCATATAATCCCCAAATATTGTGAAGTTTAGAATAAATGACAAATTATGCATTGTTAATTGATTAGTATTTCTACTTTTAACTATCTTTTTTTTTTTTTTTAATTTTTATGGGCACTTTTAACTATCTTGAATAACCCTTATTGCGAGTATATTTAAAGTAGTCCTAAGAAGAAAAAAAAATCTCATTTTGGTTGCCCTATTTTGCATTGTTATTAGATAATATTGCACCAAATCGAGCCCTTGAGTGACCAACAATTGATGGGCATATGTGGGTTGCAACAATCGACGCATGAGGCTGAAGAGGCGCTATCGCAAGGGCTAGATGCACTCCAACAATCTCTCTCGGACGTGATCGCCTCCGATGCCTTGAGTTGCCCTCCTAACATGACCAACTACATGGGTCAGATGGCTCTTGCCATGAACAAGCTCTCTACGATGGAGAACTTTGTAAGACAGGTACGCTAATAATTAATATATCTTCAGCAAATTATTAGTATTGTGGACTTGTGGTAGTACTTTGAATAATTAAGTTTCCCATAATGCATTTGTCCTGATTGTCCTACCTTACATAGGTAAAATTAAATGACTAAAATCAAAACTTACATTAGTTGACCTTTCTCCAAATTCTCAATTATGATGTCACACATTTTTTTTTGAATGAATTTTGATGTCATTCTTAATCTCTCATAATTAGTACTTGTGGTTTGATTATTATTATTAAATGTAATATGCGGAAAGTCTAATGTTTCCTTCGATTATTCATAGTACTCGTACCATATTAATTAAATTATAACTTTAATACTCGTACTATATTGTCTATATATACATATTTCTATAATAAAAAGGTTATACAAAAATTAAGATTTTATAAATATACTAGTATATTTATTGAGATAATAAATCCAACAAGATTATATGTTTTGTCTCATACGGAGTATATGCAAAAATAACCATTATTAAGTACGTAAATAATGTAAAAACAATACGATATAACTAAGAAAGAAACGAAAGAAGTAAGAGTAGTGAGAAAGTGCTTCCGAATGTGCATAGCAGATTATAAATAACCTTGTTTAGTTTTCCTTATAGACAAAATAAGGCCGCATGTAATCTTTTGCAAGTTACATGCATTAGGCAAAGTTGAAGGCTTATTGGATAAGAAGGCATGTAATCCTAATTATGTTGTGTGCATTTGTCATCTTTTTAGCATGTTATACAACAATACATTTTAAAACAAGGCTTGACTTACCTCATGTTATTGAGAACGTAATATATAGCCATACACAATGTAATAGTAACATATAATTATCACAAAATCTTATATGTGGCTAGCCACATGGTGTGTCCACTTCACATAATCACATATAAGACAGTTAATTAAGTAATAAGGAGTTACGGTTACGAGCAAATGAGGTTACCTAAACGTATGTGGGTTACTTAAATGAGAAAAAGGGATTACTCTCTTAAATAAGTGAAATTATTCTTTTATATTTTAAAACAAAATAATAGGGATAGCTCGAATGAACAAATGAGGTTACTTATTTCTAAATAACTTAATTTCACTCGTATAGTGAATTTGGGTTACTTTTATAGATAACATGAAATTACCCTTATGAAAAAATAAGATTACTTACACATATAAATGAATATTACTCTTATAAACCAATGTGCCCACATCGTGTGGCTACCCTATAACTATATAAGCAGTTGTTATTATTAAATTCGATTTAAATTATTATTGTCATATTATTCGAGAGTTGAATAGATTTAAGACTGTAACTCGTATTTAGGGGGCTATTTCGTATTTAATTTGAGCATAGAGAAGGCTAATTTTGGAAATCGGGTGGGACCAAAAATGGAAGTGAAGAATCAGGTACTGCTATGGTTGGAAAACCTACTCCAATCAGATAACCTACTACAAGAGCATGGCTAATTATTGGAGTATTAAAAAAAAGGGTGTCAAAAAAGGATAAATGTCCTTTATAAATAGTTTTTGAAATGGACCCTCAAATTTAGGAAAAGGGCAAAAATTAAAAAGAAAACCCTAGTGTTGTGGTTAGAGAGGGACATTTAGCATAGTGACAGCTTGGCTTAATTAATTATGTTTTGTGATACGTGGCATTTTACACCAACTTAGTTGAACTCAATTTTTTCTATTTTGGTTTGATTATTATTGAATACAATGTTGATTAGATTAGAAGCGTCTTAAGACTCTTAACTACTATTTTATATAGTTTGCGGACCACTTTTAACAAGATAATTGGTTTTTTTGTTTTGAGTTATATATAATTCATTAAATTAATTTCAACTTGATTTTCAGTAATCAATTCAAGCATGCAAAATTATAGGTGAAAACAAGCGCTAGCTAAGCTAGAGATATGACATTTCAATTATATAATATGTTAATCATTCATGTTGCCCTTGATTTCAATTTTTATAATTATGAAATTAATATTTTTCAATCTTACCTAAATATTTAGGTAGCATCCTATTAGAGTTAACTAATGTAGATCATGAGTATTTTATACTATAAAATCCATCTACTTTTCACCATATATAATGTGGCTATTAAAATCTAAAAAAAATGATAGTATAATTTGTATTTTGAAGGAAATATAATTCAAAGAATATTAATAATAAGTACGAACTACATTATAACAAAAGTTCGACTATAAGACAATAATTAACTTTTATTAATTAAATAAATATACTAGCAACAAGAAGTTTTTTTTAAAAAAAAATATGGGATAAAAGGGTGTTTTTTTTTTTTTAATAGCATGGGATAAAAAGGTTGAGTAAGCCAAGAAATTCTTTTTTTTTTTTCCGGCACATCTATCTATCTATTTATAACTATAACTAAAATAAAAACCGCTTACATCACCACTATACACATGCCAATTTCTCATGAAAATTTTTCCCTCCAAAATTGCTTATGACACCATTTTTATCATATTTTTTTCTTTCCAAATTCAATATTAGGAAAATAATTTTTAATAAATAAATTAAAGTGTGAACAACAATTAACCAAAAGCGTATTAGTGATATTTCTCTTTCCAAAAACCCACATTTTGTGAATTAATTATTTTATATTGTATTGAATTTTTTTTTCTAATCCATATATCGCACGAGTGCTAATCTAGTAGTAATATAAAAGGCGGCCTACCTGAGGCAGGACCAAAATAAAGTTCAAAAAAGCTCAAGTTATTCAAGTGACTTTTTTGTGAAAGAGAAAACCGTAGGAGTGAATAAGTTAGAGAAATTACATACTTCGTAGCATGTTGGGATTGGAAAGTTACCTTATCTAAAAGACTTTGTGGCCATTATTATTTGTAAAACACCTGAGTGGTTTGAGTTTGATTATTCACAACACCACTCAAGTCCATCTAGAAATTTTGTCCCCAGTGTGATGTTACATGGTTTAGGGATAGATAATCACGTATTCATAAATAGAGAGTACTTCATATTTACGTCTATATGAAATCATATTATCACTTTTTTTTTTTGAAACAAAAATTGATTACCATTGATTAAGCAATATATTTTTATTAAAACTGTGTGATTGAAAAATTATTATTTATTTATGACTATTTTTTTAATAGAAAAATTTACAACAATAATCCCACCTTTTGTAATCTTCTCAAAATAGTCCAACCTTTTAAAAATCTGAGAATAATTCCACCTTTTATGGATATCTTCTCAAAATAGTCTAAGTGACCTACAACTTAAAGAACCGGTATTTTTTTTTTAACATTAAATTATCAAAAATAACAATTAAATTAAAAAAAACCACCCAACACCAACCACCCCCCTACCCTGCGGCAGCCCCCTCCCCTGTCTAACCCATCGCCCAGAATCGTCCACCGTCGGCGACCAAGCCCCACCACCGGATAACCCCCTCCCTTTCCCCTTAAACTCACCGCGAAACCCTAACCTGCAGCCTCCTCCTTCCTTTCCCACCTGAAACAGCCATCACTTCGACGTGAAACGGCGAGGGGAGTCGTTTCGGGGTGGGGGAAAGAAGGACGATTGTTTCGTTATGGTTTAAGGGACGATGAGGGTGGTCGGTTTTTTGGGTTGGGTTGCGTGGTGAGTTGTGTGGTTGTGTCTTGGTGGGATAAGGGAAGAATGAGGGCGAGGGGGAAAGAGAGGGGGCTTGCCGGCGGGAGTTACGTAGTTGCCTGTGCGCCGGCCAAGGGTGGGAAAGCTACCGTCGACGCCTGCTTTGGGGTGAGGGATTTGGGTTGTGATGGGTGGAAGGGGTGGTTGGGGTTTTTTTTAAAAAAAAATTATTTCTTAATTAAGTTTAATTATTTTATTTTTTTAAAAAAAATGTTAAGGCCCACTTAAAACTAGACACGTGTCAAGTTTACCTGTTATATTACCTACAAACAAGTTAAGGACCGTTTTGAGAAGATATATCTAAAAAGTGGGATTATTTCCAAATTTTTAAAAGGTGAGACTATTTTGAAAAGATTTGCAAAAGGTGGGATTATTGGTGTAAATTTTTCCTTTTTTAATTTATTCAAAATGGAGGATTTTTTTTTTTTTTTTTTTTTTTATATACATTAAATGGCCATTAAGAGTCTAAGACCAAAATTTTCTCTGGTTATATATGGAGTATGATGTACAGATTATAATAAAATCAAATTAGCATGCATTATAAAGTTGATTATTTTCGATATTAGATTTAATTGTAAAAGACTTTACCTAATAATCTATTTTTTTTTTTTAAACAACCAAATAATCTAATTAACAGTCTAGACAAACACTCACTCGGCGTAATATTGAATAGTACCAAAAATTAATTTATTGTGAGAGAACCGTTTTTATTATAGAAAAAGGGGTGTCACGCGAGTATTAATGAACATTCGCAACACAGAGAATGGAAGTTAGAAAGCATGCATAAACAACAGAGAGGAAAGTGGGCCCATATAAATATCAACATCGAAAGATCTTTTAGACCCATAACTCATGATGTCAGAGTCATAACCGCTTGACCTACGAAAACTCCATGGCCCATCGCCCCATCCCACTCTCATAAATCCCCCCCTTCGCTTCTCACATCACCTTTTCCAATCAATTATTTCCACTCTTCGTATTTTAATAAGTGTTACACTTTAACTTTTTACACTGTTTACCTAATGGTTTTAATGATTATTTTAGTGACAAAATAAATGTTATTGTATAACACATTGTTTAGTTCATTATAATTTTTAGTTTCATAATATCAATTTCCTATAATTTTTACTAACATATAATTAGATAAATTAATAGTCAAAATCTTATCTCAATATGCATATTTGGTCAAAGTGCAATACTTACTAAAATATAAAGAGAGTATTTTACATTTGTCATACATTAATACAATCACTAATTTTGTTAGTTCCATTACTTTGTACAAAAATTTGATGTTATTAAAAAGAATAAATTGATGTGGATCTAATAATAAGGTTTTGCACGATTATATATTTTTATAAAATATAAATCACCTAAGCTGGTTTTTAAGAAGAGTGTGTAAATAGTGCATGATTAAAGTATCAAGTACACAAAATATATATAATTTTTGGCACATAAAATTAATATTATTTTGATAGTGTTGCTTCTATTTTATGGTTATATTGTTTACAGAATTTCGTTCAACTACATGCGGGTAGAAAATTAATTCATTTGCCATCACCTTAATTCAATATAAGTTCATTAATTCAGTATTGTGATACATTTGAATATTTGATAATGTTCACCAAAATTTATTGAAGCAATGCAATGTATCTTCATTTCTATTGAACTTCACAAGATTTAAACTTGTATTGGAAACTATTTTTCGTATATACTTTTAATTATATTTTATTCATCTTCAATAAAAAATAAAAAAAAAAAAAAAAAAAAAAAAAACAATAAAAAAAATAGTCACAATTGCATTCAAAAACTGTAAAGGGTCCCTACTAGGTTGAAACTTTTCACCTATATCAACTCAAATCTGAGGTTAGCGAGTAGATCCCTCGAGAGTAAGGTGTAAAAGGATAAGGGAATTCCACCCCAAAATGTCTCTATTTTCTAGTGGGCTTTGATTTTCACTAGATCAAGCATTACTTGATAATTGTAAAGTCAAATATGACTGCTAGGGCCTGTTCACATTTATTGAATAGAGCTGAACTGAATAAAGCTGAAATGAATATTTTATGAGAGAAGGAAATTAGGAGCTGAAATGGAGTGAACTGAACTGAAATTAAGCTGAAGTGAACAGGCCCTAAGTTTATATACAATGCAACCTTTAACCAATCTAAAGGTTAGATTTAATAATCAGTTAAAAAAAATCACTAAATAAAGTTCATTGGTTACAAAATAAGCTAGTTGGCATTGATTGTCTTAGGGATAGAAGTCGAAATTATACCTCGTGTTAGAATGGTATTGGATAGCAAATGTGAATATATGATGCCTCCATAATGTTCAACATCGGACTATGATAGTTTGATTAGTCACAATATTGTGGATAATTCAATACCATACCTATTGACAAAAATGAATGAGACATATGCAGGGTACATAACTGATAATTACATACTGGTCGATTTGTGTTGTCAACTTCTTGCTGGTAGCTAATAAGCAGTTTTCAAAAATCAAATTAGATTTTGTATATACTTCCTCTCTTATTTGTCAAATCATAATGATAACCACAC
The DNA here is from genome assembly GCF_948465745.1 of Chenopodium album. Taxonomy (NCBI): domain Eukaryota; kingdom Viridiplantae; phylum Streptophyta; class Magnoliopsida; order Caryophyllales; family Amaranthaceae; genus Chenopodium; species Chenopodium album. Next base: position 45,613,694 of record NC_137848.1, read on the forward strand.
TTATATTAATAAACGTAATTATTACATCTTCTAATTAAAACCCTTAGCATAATTAATCTTGTGTTAAAAAGAAAGTGTCCAAAGTATCACCCTATGTTTCCATTAATTACAAAGTATATAAGATGGTTCTTTTTTGACACTTCAACCATTCACAGCTAAAGTCTAATCAATCATACTAAGTTGTGTAAAATTTCTATCAATTTTCAACCGTCCTATAGTCTTATCATTGATTAATACCATGAATATTACCCAATCTGCGTTTTTCTAGTACAAATATGCTTCTTTGTAGTCCAATTCACATTCAAATTCTTATTCAAAACTCAAGACTAGACCTTTAGTCATTATTAGAGATATGCACTAGAATTTGTGTCAAAAGATGCATAATTGCCATGATATTATTATGGTTGTTGAGTAATGTTACATGGTATGGTACGTATCTAGAATTGCGCTTAATATATGGGAGGATTCGATCTTGTGATTTCAAAATTACAATGTGAATCCCCATCCAACTAAGCCAGGCTTTGGTTGATACATCATATACATACATATGTACGTAGAGTACACTCGTTTACGCATGGATTTACACCAAAAATGAATACACTATATACATGGAAAAATGTATAGATTATAAAGCATGCATATACTCACATAAGCATAATATTAGATAATTTTTTTTTTTTTTCCAATTTCATACATTTGGAATCTATATTCATCTAATAATCTTGCACTCAAACATTATTTATAAATTCGATGAAATGATAAAAAATTACGTTTTAAATATCTAAATCAATAATCTTTAATTTTTGTTTTCAGGGAGATAGTTTAAGGCATCAAACATTTCACCGGTTACATCAAATATTGACAACGCGTCAAGCAGCAAGGTGTTTTCTGACAATAGCTGAGTACTTCCACCGACTTCGCGCACTAAGCTCCTTATGGATGGCTAGGCCAAGGCAAGAATAGATAGCATGAACAACCCAAAGGAAGCAAGCTAGCTAGCTAGTAATAGAAGAAAATTTGCAAAAGTTTTTCAATATATTATATTTTCTAATAATAGTTAATCATGATCAATGTGCTTCCTCTTAAAGTTTATGAGGTACCAATTTATAAGTTCAATATTATTGTTAATTAAATCTTGTGCTGGTCTCGTAAAGATATGTTTACAGATAGTTAGAATGCTTAATTTTAGATTTAGATGCACTAGACAATTTCTTGCACCTTTTTAATGCGATAATTTTTTTGTTGTGTTGGTGTTACAAATTAGTAGGGCTGAGCAAAAGAACCCGAAAAACCGAAAACCCGAAAAACCGATCCGTAACCGTTCCGAAAATTAGGGTACCCGATCCGATAACCATAACGGTTCGGGTACCCGTTCCGATAATTTGTTATCGGGTATGGTTATGGGTATCATTATAAAATTAACGGTTACCCGATCCGATCCGATAAACATTTTTTTTGCTTTTTTTCCCTACTTAAATCTATTAATATAAATCTAAACTTTTACTTTACTTCATAATCACTTTATAATATCAATGATTAGTAATATTATTAATAATTTGGTCAAGATCATATGGTATTGTTGTTAATTAGTTGTAAATTATATCATAATAACTACATAATTAAGTTTAATCATAATTATTGGATATCTTATTGGGTACCCGATAACCGATCCGAAATTCCGGGTACCCGAAGTCCGGGTACCCGAACTTATCGGTTCCGGTTATGGGTATCACTTTTAGTGATTTTGGTTATCGGGTACCCGAACCGTTAGTACTAACGGTACGGGTACCCGTCCCATGCTCACCCCTACAAATTAGGGATGAGAGTTTTTCAATCAAGCATGGTTTCATACTTTCATGTATGTTTTGCCAACTATGTAAACACAAATGGCCAATAATGTCATCTCAAAAAAAAAAAAAAAAAAAAAAAGTTTAACAAGGTATATTGAAGTATGATTTGAACTTGCAACCTAACAAAAACAAAGTTCATTGTTTGAACCCACATGTTCGAAATTTATAAAAAAAATAAAAATAAATAAAAAAAATCAAGGAATTTATGATTAATAAGAATTTTTTTTCCTACATTTTGCAAAATTATAGAATAATTATTATATTATTTGTCCCCTCACTTTAAAATTTATGGCTCCGCCATTACAGTCACACACTCGCATCAAAGTTTGAGAAATCACTACTATACCATCATTTAGTCAGGATTTTTTGCACACCACTAATACGAGTATAATATCATATAACTAATATATAAAGCTAGATTTTTAGCCAGGTCACGAGACAGCGATAATTGACGTTACAACTTTTCGCCAAATGTCACACCACGTAGACAACAATTAATTATTAGTATGACACGTAGGGATGTTAGATTGATTTAGATATATTTTGTAAGATAAAAAAAATTAGTTTAGAGTTTTATTTTCAATAAAATCTAATCTAATCCTATATTTAAAGTGAAAGGGGGTTTGGGTGATAAATTTCACTTTTTCAAATTACCCCTTACAACCTTTTCTTTTTTTAGAAAAAAAAAATAAAAAAGAACTACCATCCTAAAAAAAAAAAAAAAAAAAAAAAAATCATCATCTTGGTAAAAAAAAATGCTATCTTTTCTTTTTAAAATTTTTTTTAGGAAAGTCAAATTTTATATTTATCCTACCTAACATCATCATCATATTTTTTAAATAACATTTTTTTTATTATATTTTATCAATAATTTTTAAACCCACTAATATTTTTTAATTAGAATTAAGGAGATAATATTGTGAAGAAAAAAAATCGAGCTTGATAGATTACTTATATTGCACACGCACGCATTGTGTGCATCTTTTAGCTTGTATATATAAATAAAGTAGGCATTTTTGGAGAGCATTTGACGCGCCACATATGCAAAGGAATATTTTTGACCAATTAAAAATTAGATTTCTATTTTATTTTAGAATTAAAAAATTCACTTGCCACCTAAACAAAAGTGACGAATGAGATTTAAGAATTTTTCCACGTAGTTAAAAATAACGAACAGTGATTTATAAGGATTTAAATTATTTAAAAAACTAAAAATTGTCTTTTAAGAAAACAATTATCTTTAGATATAGGATTTATATATCTAAAATAATCTTGATAGTGTTTATGATAAGAAATAAAAACTATTCCTTAATAATAATTAAATTAAAAATTTTGATGCCTACCACTATAAATTGACACATCCTATAACACCAATAAAATTTCATATCAATACAAAACCAAATCAAGCGAATTTTGTGTCATAATTTTGTGTCAGTTTTAGATCATTAGTGGCTGTGTAATTCTTAGTTTTATTTTTTAAAATCCATGTTTAAATGTATATTTGTGATTATTGCTTACATTGTGTTTATTTGGAATGCTTAATGATTATATGTTTATGTTTTGTTTACTGAATTTTGTTTTATATGCAGATCTAATTTAATTAATCAACGAATTAAATTCGAGCAAAAATGATTGGAAAAACAAAGTATGATAAGGTATTATATCTATATAAATCGTTTACATTTATTAAATTTTTTATAAACCTTTTTAGTTTTTATTAATTAATTTTATGATTAAAATAATTCTTTTGTGATTTAGGTAGCTTAATCAAGTCATCAAATTAACTTAATTGAACAAATTAATGTTCATGATTCAATTAAAGCCAACTTTGTATAGTTTCGTCCAAAGTTAATTGAAAGAAAAGTTTACTCCATTAGTTACTTTTTAGTCGTTACAAATAAGAAGCGGTGACTGGGGACGACTAAAAAATTCCAGTGCATAGATTTGATTTTATACAATTATAATTTTTAGATCAATTTTCCAAAAATTTTATTGATTTATTTTATAAGACTATAAAGATTAATTTTATATAAATTTTATTTTTGCTAACATGTTTTATTTATCTAGTTTTATTAGATGAAGAAATAGAAGATAAATAGTATACATGTTTTTATTATTTTTTAATATTTCTATTTTTAAAAAATCAACGAATAATGATTTAGGATTTAAATATGTAAAAAACAAAAAAAAAATCATTTCACATTAAAGATTTTATCCTTATGTAACCGATAAATTATCATATTTACAAAATTTTTTTTGAAAGATATCATATTTACAATTTATTTATATTTTTAAATTCAATTGTCATATAACTAACAACCACAAATAAAATACATAACAACAATAAATAAAGTCGCGTTATAAATTACATTAAAAAAAATAATACTTTTGTAATAGGCAATAACACTTTAATTAAATTATTATGTGTATTTTTTTTTGTCTGAATTATTAAATAGAAAAAAAAAAATCAAATACGAAAATATCTTTTCTTGAGATTAATATATGAAAAACCAAGCATCGCACGGGCTTTCATCTAGTTTGGATAATTTTAGGATAAAATTAATGGTTTAGAGTTTATTTTCGATAAAATACCAATATTTTATATGTATAAATAATATTATAATCCTATTAAAAAAAATTTATAACTTTCAATAATTATTATCTTAATAATTTATTATTTTTATATCATGATATTCGTGTTAAAGAGTATTTAAAAATAAAAAAACCATTTATGACATATACTTTTAAAAATTACGAAAAATACACTTTAATAATTCCAACTATTGCCGATTTACTTCTAATAATCCCAACTAAGGTTTAATTTTTTTTTAATAATCCTAACTATGACATGACTTTGCCTCCAATAGACCCAAAAACTGATTACCTGTTGAAAGGGTAAACTTTTTTTTTTGGTTTTAAACGCCACATGTCAGCACATGATTGGCCTATTTTAAAAAAAACAAATAAAGAAAAAAAAACAATAAATCTATCCCAGCCAACCCCCACCGTGAAATCCCAGCCACCAAGAGCTAGCCGAAAACCGGCCGGTCACCTCCCTAACCCCCCGAAAATGGCCGGACCAAATCTAGGTTTCAATTTATGATGGTTGCTATGCAAAATTGCTGCGAATTGAGGTCGAAATTGCTGCGAAATTGTTATGGAGCTGGGTTTCAACCGCAACTGCAACCAAAGCAGCAGTAGGGGTTGCGGTTGTCGCTGCTTTGGTTGTGCAATTGTGGTGGTTGCTGCTGCTTTGGTTGCGCCACTCTGATGGCTATCGTTGTCGCTGCGGTTGCGCCGTTGCGGTAGCTGCTACTAGGGGTTGATCGTGGCATTTCGCGGTGGCGAGAGGGGAGGGTGGTGGTAGTTAGGGTTTTTAGTTTTTTTTTCTTTTTTTCTTTTTTTAATTATAGACCAATCACATGCTGTCACGTGTATTGGTTACCTGTTACAACAAGTCATTGACTTAGTGTTGACCAGTTGAGTCTTTTGGATGCAAAGTCAGGTTATAGTTAGGATTATTAAAAAATAAACCTTAAATGGGATTTTTAGAAGTTAATCGATAATAGTTGGGATTATTAAAGTGTATTTTTTCTAAAAATTATAAACCACAACTTTATGATCAGGAGTATTCAAATTATTAAATGTAATTGGAACAGTAAAATTAAATTACTCATCCGATTATGAACATTTAAATCAACTAATGTTTCAAACGTGTATAGATTTAGCTATTAGTCATAATGCCTTTGAGAAAATAATTATTCCTTATAATTATGTTATAAGTGTTCAATTAATGTAAGGATTTTTAAAATATAAGGATGTATATTATGGAGGGAACCTGAGGCATCGCCCAAGGGTACATACTATTGTCTATATATACTTATAGTAAAGTAGTTTTTTTTGGATGGAATTTTCCCTCATAAATTCTACTCCGTACTTTATTCTTTTCTATTTTTCTTTCTTTGGAATTTTAGAGAATTATTAATTTACCTAGGGACATCACTATTTAATTATTTATCATTATGCACATTTTTCTAAACACTACTACATTTAAATTTCAATTACCATTAAGTTTTATATACGGATATATATGACTCGGGAATTAGCTAGTTTACTTAGGGATGAGCATGGGTCGGGTACCCAATAACCAATAGCACTTAAAACGATATCTATGAACCGAACCATTAAGTTTGGGTACTCGAACTTCGGATACTCGGATTTTCGGATACCCGATATGATATCCAATAATGAAAATTTAGACTCTATAATTTAGTTATTATGATACCATTCAACACTAATTAAAAATAATGCCGCCAATCTTGACCAAACTACTAATATGTACTAATCATTCAAATCATGAAATGATTATGAAGTTAGGTAAGAGTTTAAATTTGGATAAATAGATTTAAGAAGGAAATAAAAGAAAAAAATTGCTTCTCGGATCAGATCGGGTAACCGCTAATTTTAAAATGATACCTAATAACCACACCTGTTAACAAATTATCGGATCGGTAAACGAACCGTTATGATTATCGGATCCCAATTCTAAACCCAATAACCGCATCGGATAACCGGATCGGATGTATGAACCGTTATGATTATCTGTTCACATTTCCGAACCGTTATAATTATCGGATCGGATACCCTGATTTTCGGATTGATTATGAATTTAATTTTCGATTTTCAGATAATTTTGCTCAGCCCGGGTTTACTACACAATTGTTTCCCAGCCATCCCAACTTTGGGCCTAAAACACAAACCATCCTGAAAACCCAAAACCCTCGAAACCAAAACCCAGCCCTTTAACAACACTCCCAAAAACCATATCACCTTACAATAAAAAGAAACTCATTTTCTAGGGTTTATCCTTTCTCCGTCCATTTCCCTCAGCCCCTCAACTTTTTCTCCTTCTTCAATCAACAATGGCGAAACCCAGAACCGCCAGCAGAAACCCAGATCTTGTTAGGGGAATCGGCAAATTCAGCCGATCTAAGATGTACCATAAGAGAGGTCTTTGGGCTATTAAGGCCAAAAACGGCGGCGTTTTTCCTACTCATGCTCCTAAAGCTGCTGCTCCTGCTTCGGCTCTGAAGACCTCTAAGTTTTACCCTGCTGACGATGTTAAGAAGCCCTTGATTAACAAGCGCAAACCCAAACCCGCCAAACTTAGGTAATTTATTTTTTCTTAATTGGGTTTATAAATTTATGTAAATGCAATTTTTTTTATTTAATTTTTTGATTTTGAAAATTAATTTTTGATTGTTTTTTTTTGTGGGTGGAATTGTAGGGCGAGTATTACACCAGGGACAGTGTTGATTGTGTTGGCTGGAAGGTTTAAGGGGAAGAGAGTTGTGTTTTTGAAGCAACTTTCATCTGGGTTACTTCTCATTACTGGTGAGCTTCAATTCAATCCTTTATTTTTTTTAAAAAGTTAATATCTTTATTGTTGTATTTTTTGGAATTGAATGTTGTAAATTCAAAATGTAATTTTATAATGTTAAACTTATGATTAGTGATACTGTATTGTTTAATGATGTTAGCCTCATTGACTAGTGAAAGCTTTAGTTTGTAGCTATAAGCTATGTATAGATATAATAGGGTTTCGAATGCTTGGCGTTTAGAATAATACTTTATGAGAATTGATTTTGGAAATGGTTTGCATTGTGATTGTTATGTCTTTAATATATTTTGTCAGTGTCGTATCGGATTGACTGTGGATACTGGGTAGAGGCCTTGTTTTTTATGGCAGTGAAATGCATATATGTGTAGGGCTGTTTTCAGGCCTTTTGGTTGTGTTTCTTACAGTTAGTTTGTAATTTGGAAATGTTTCTCGCTGGGGATTGTTCTGTCTTTAATTTTCAATGGTTTTGTGTTTGCATAATCTGTCAAAATAGTGCCTTGGTATTTGGCTGAAAGTGGTATGCGGTGTTATGTAATGTAGGAGTATACAATAGGCCTTTTAGTCATGTTCAAATTTGTGAAGTAAACATAATTATACTTCATTTTCATGTTGTGGTCTTATTTTCCATATGGAGTACGTCATTTCTCTTTGATTCGTAGTCAATTGAAGCTAATTAGCGTAATAGGTTATAGGGTTATTGGTGTGATTAAAATGCAGCTGGTACTGAAAAGAATTACGGGTTTCCATGGCTGTATGTTCTTATTGTTCTGTAGTCCTCGCTTTGTATTAAGACCTATGTATAACCGTAGTCTGAATATGTACAGCTCAGATACAATCTCAATTCAGCTGACAAAAGAATTTTACCTGTGAGTCTTTGACTGAAACTTGTTATCAAGGGTAAAGCTGTTTCCTTTTAGTCTTTTACTAATATTTAATCCATAATCTGGGAATCTTCCTTCAATGGTAGCTGGTGTTTAAATAGGCTGGTTCTCAAAAAGAAATTGGTTTGGAATACAGACCAATGGGTTCATGTGCTCCCCCTTTTTGCAAAGTTTATACAGCAATCTGGATGTAGTTCTTCAAAGTTCAATGCAATCACTGCAAATTTGTAAGAGACTAGTTCATTTATCTTTACAAATTAATGGGAATCTTTCAGGAAGATGGATTGTGACGTTTTATATCTGTGTTAGCCCAAGCTAGCTGATGGTGTATCATAGATTCATAGACTTTGAGCCTAAAGCCTTATATTGTGCTCTTGAGATGTAAAAGGAAAGTTTTTTGTTGCAATAAACATGGTTTACCAAATTTGTGAAATTGTGTTTTTAATGTTTATTACATATTAACTCAGAGTAGTGTTGTTGCTTTGGATAAGTTTGAAATGAATGATATATGATACAGTATTAAACGTTTTTTGAATTTTGTATTTCTTTGTTAAATGGACAGTGGGAGGATGATATAATCTTTCCATGGAAGCATAGATTGTCTTGACCATGGGAAATTGCTTGCCAACTGATGTGTGGCTATGTTTTTACATTGAAGTCATGCCTTTTTCTGTGGTATTTGTTGATTGTAGGCAGTTGGATGTGCATATTGATGTTGTAGATGATTGTTTGATTATAAATAACAATTGCTATCTGTTCTTTTAATTAGGTCCCTTTAAGATTAATGGTGTCCCACTAAGGAGATGCAACCAAGCATATGTGATTGCTACTTCTACTAAAGTTGATGTTTCCGGAGTTGATGTGTCAAGCATCGATGACAAATACTTCGCCAAGCAAGGCGAACAGAAGAAAAAGAAGGGAGAAGGAGAATTCTTCGAGGCAGAGAAAGAGGTGAGATCTTTATTTTTATTTTTACCTGCTTGAAGTTAGTTCTATGTGCTCTAGTTTAGTAGTCTCACCATTTGAATTGTTTATTAAATTACAGGAGAAGAATGTACTTCCAGCAGAGAAGAAAGAGTCTCAGAAGGCTGTTGATGGCCCATTGGCAAAGAACATTGAAGCCGTCCCTGAATTGAAGGCATATTTGGCAGCAAGATTTTCCTTAAAGTCAGGCATGAAACCTCATGAGCTTGTCTTTTAGAGGAGCTGAGTAGAGAGTAACTTGCACATCAGATTTTGCCATCTTATTATTTAAGTTTATGTTTCTTGATGTATGTTTCTCATCATGATTCAAGTATTTACAAATTTTCGTGCGATATCAACCCCTTGTGGAAGCTTTCAAATTTTGTTAGATGCAGCAAATGCCTTTACGACAACTTGTTTGGTTTGAATTTCTCAATTTTGATTTCTCAGTGAAATTAGTATAGTTACAGTACCCCTTTTGTTTGGTGTTGATGCTTTAGTAGGGATTCAGGCTTCTTAGTTGACCTCTGTTCTGATCCTCTTCCTAAATTTGGTTATTGGTGAATTGCTCAGATTCTAGTAGAGGTATGGTTGATCATACTTGACCAGAACCTGTTGTTTCACTTTTTAACAAGTGTCTTTATAAATGGCGTTGTACCTACACGGCTACACCCCATTGGAGTTTCATATATGTTGGGAATTGGGATGTGCCTGAGTTTCATGAATTTTAGGATGTACCTCTATTCCCTTGCTTTTAGGTTCGTCTGCCCAATTTTGCTGCGGCCTTAGCTTGTGTTTGGGTAAGTTCTAGCTGTGTAGCAAAATTAGTCAGAAATTTCTCGAATCTGCTTTGTTAATGAACTGCATCGTAGATCTTTTCCATGCATTTTCCAAGTAATGTTTGGGTTAAACAATGTTGCTATGCACCCTTTTGATTTCAATTTATAGATTAAACAAAACAAGCTTCGCCATTTGAGTCTTGACTTGTTTTTGCGCAATATATATAGTATATCCTACTTATTTCGGGTATGAAAATTGAATGTTTTATAAGTACAGACTACTTAATTTTGTGTATGAAAATTGAATAATATTATGAAAATACATATTGCGATAATCTTTCACCCCTTTACACTTTGTATAATTGATGAGCCAGTGACTAATTAAAACCGTTTTAGGAGCTTCCTTACAATTTTTTACAGTACCACAGAAGGAAACTAAAGAGGAAAAGCAAAGAATTTTAGGATTTACAACACCCATATAATCTAGTATTTGTGGTTATATTAATTTTGTAAACAAATAAATAATCGAAAGGACGCAAAATTAGTAAATGAAAAATAACAAAGCTTTTATTTTTGGTTTGCAAACGGCATGGTTTTAAAATTGCTGGATATGAAAAAGTAGATCTTCATTGCAACATGACTATAGAATGAAAATGATTGACTGTAAAAATTTCTTGAGGAGACAAAACATTACTACTCACGAATAGTGGAAGGAAAAAAAAGAAAACAAAATTATAAGAAAATGTTAATGATAATGATCATACACATAAAACAAACCAAAGTTTATGAAGTAGGGTGAATTTATCAGAGCAAGCTATCAGCTCGAGAGGGCAATCTCCTGAAGAAATTGTTGGGAACTGTCGGCATCTTGCTTCTGAACCGAGGATGTCGGAAGAGATACAAGCCTGCAAAGATAGCCAGCAGCCTAAATGGTGTAACATAGAGTAAAATAGCTGCGATTAGGCAAAAGAAAGTAAACAGACAGGTAGCTCGAGGATCTCTCCAGCTTAATAATGCCTGAAATCTTTCTCCTTGAGTTGCCATATCTCCCAGCACTGTCTGTATCCTGCCTGCTATACTTCGGAGCCTGTCATATCTCATTCGAACTATATCTGATGACTTTGTTGTTGGGAAGGTATCGAATTCTTCATCAAGTTCATCTGGGTGAGCTGCATCTGCCCATGAAAGCTTGGTATCCATGTGAGGAGGATGCCTTGGCCTGTATCGGTAATTCCATACACCGATCAGAAACATGTAGAGACAAACGGTTGGGAGGATGAGTTCTGGATAGCAAATTAAGATGAAGTAGAGAATGTGAACTAGAACTGTAGTGACTGGGTTCTTCCATTTGCAGACCTCGCCTAACCACTTGCTCATAGAGAGCATTCCTGAGAAGACCGAGACAATCCTGAAGAAGTTGGCCTTACTTTTTCTCATGCTCCATATGTGAGAGTCGACATCTAGCATGTATTCTACGACCTCTCTCCTGAGGGGCGGTTCTGCTCTGCCTAGCCTCACTGCCACAATGTTCATGGCTTGGTATCTTAAGTTGTCTAATTGGTTTATGGTGAAAGGGTGGACATAATGCATCTTTGGGAGTAAATGATGGGAGTATTGATAGATCATATTTGAAAAGGATAAGCAGGTGAATCGAATTGCTAGTTGGAGCTCTCCCATCTTTTTTACACCAGAGGACTGCAGGACAAGGAGAGGGTAAGAATGGGTGTAAATCCTGTCTGTTTCTAGGGTAGACAGCCGGATTCTTATCTTCCCTATCTTTGGATCTTTTGCACTCTTGTCATCTCCTCCGAGATGGCAGTTGTCGAAAACTGCTAAGGTGATCACGGTGCAAGGATCATAGACTTCCCACAAGTACTGCTCGTTCCATTTAGGGTTGAAGCTCTGGATGATGGTTCTTGTTCGAACCCATTTTAGTCCATACTTTGCCACACAATATGCGTCAGTGCTGCTACCTCCTTCCTTTTTCTTCATGGGTGAAAGCCCTTGAGCACTCAAGATCCCCACCTCGAGGATCCCCATTGGCTGTTTCCACAACTGTCGAGCAGTTGGCCTAGTATCACTGATATACATTGTTGATTCATCGAGCACATGGTAACCCCCCTCAAGACATACTCTTAGGTGAACCCTTGTTGAGAATTTAAGTTCATTTCTCTTATCTCCCTCTAGGGCTCCAAACCCAAATCTCTCAAGGTTAAACCAACGAGAGTGGACCGCTTTGTGATCCAGTCGCTTCTCAAAGACGTTTAATGGCAAGCTTATCTTCCCCACTAGTTCATCCTTTGAGCCGGCTTTGTTCACAAGTTCAAGAACCAACATTTCTTCAAAGGGTTCTGCTGCTACAAAGATCAGATCTTCATTCCAGAGCGGGTTGGTAGTCTTCACCGGGCACACCTTAGTTTTAAGTATTTGGTTTCCAAGTTGAGCCTTGATAAAAACTTGTGGGAGTTGGCTTTTATCATGTGGCTCAACATCTTGTGCTTCAATCACATTTACTCTAAGATACCATAATTTGGGAGAAACATAAACCTTTGATCTGATGTTGTAAACGCCTTCTCCTGAAACTACTGAAGCAGCTTCTGTATGCCAAGCTTCAGGAAAAGCTTCATCAGCTTGTGTTCCCATCCAAACTGCAACCATAACCTCTCCTCTTGTCTTCACCTCTCCTCGACGATCCTCTAGCCTATACCATTGTGGAGCCAGAGGACTATCAGGAGGAACCCGTGTAGGGACTTCGTTCAGGTCAAACACCACCTTGCCTAAGTACTCATCTCTGCCCACCATCTCCCTGTCTCTAACATAGACTTCAAGAACAGTGGATTGTATCTTCTCCTTTGAAAATGCGAATACTTGTTTCCACTCAGGATTGATTTTATTCTCAAAGTGCTTTGTTTTACCCTTGTAGTTCCCCAACTTGACCTCCACATACGGGTCACAGCTCCCCGTTACAGGGTTAACAGGAAGATCTTTGGCACGAACCACATGAACATACAGGTAGTTCATCTGTTCAACAAGGTCGTAGGTGCTTGAAGTCCTGTCGCCTCCAATCCATCCATGCCCACCCCGAACTCCTCCATGTGGCCATCGCTCCCCAAGCTGGGGCTTTGTGTCTTTTAACTTGAAATCATCAGGGTTTGGAGCTTTTTTGTCTGACATGCTTAAAAATGTGTTAGAATCACTCTGCTGGTTTCGACGTGTTCACAGAAGAACAACAGGATGTCAGAAGTTGCTTGAGGCAGGGATTTTCATGGTTTAGGCAACAAATTTGTAAAATTTCATTGTTGACTTCTTAATTTGGGCTGATCAAGGTGGTTTAGGAAGCTTTATGTATGTAAAAAATGTGATATTAATGACTATATTCTAAGCTAGAATATGATTGACTACTCATTTTTACACAGCTTTGTTTGCATTCACCTTTTGCATTAGCAGGCATATATTCCCTTTTAGTCTTTTGCTCTGCTTTCCCTAGCTCGTGGTCCTTTAGGATTTTGGAATATCAAAAAGCCCTTATCACAAAAGAAAGGCAAGATTAATTAAATGTAAAGTTTTACAGAAAAGAGTGGTTTTAGAGTAATGGTGAATGACAAAGAAAAAGGATTTTGTTGTTTCAAGTTTTATAGGAATTGTTTGACCCTTAATATTACACAATTTAGCTAATCAAGAGCAAAACAAGGTACCATAACATACATGTTTGATCCTTTGGCCTTTATTATTATGCCACATTTTATCTAGGGATCATATTTAAGAAATTGAGTTGAAATATCGTAACTGTCTTTCACTATCTACAAACTTTACATTTTTGTCGTAGCAACAAGTAGTTTCTTTAAAACTTGATACATGTCTGTAAACTCGTGAAAAGAAGTACATAATATATTAAAGCTTAATTTACTAAATATAAAAAGTGGCATAATATTTTGAAATGATTCAAAGTAAAATTGAATTACCGAAGCCTAAGAATCAAGGCAATACTAACTACAAGACATAGACCAAAGATATATTGGCCTATTTCTTTCTTTTCTATTATGAAGTAAGTATCTTTATAGCTTCCATTGTTTAACATCCCAATTCTGCTTTCCACCATAATATCAGCAAACAGGGCATTCTGCTTCATCTCTCAGTTCTTTCGGAAGGCGGTAGGTAAGATGAAGGAAAGTGCAGGAAAGTAGGGTATGTAAGTTAAAGCTCTGCATCCTGCATGCAGAAAAAAAAAAATACAGGACAAACTTAGCTTAAAAGGCTTTATTCTTCAAGCCTCTTTATTCTCTTCACCTACTTTATTCTTGTTTGGATTTCAACTGTAAATTACCTTGACTTATTGCAAAATTATTTCAGCTTTATCTATAGCTTGTACATGACTGATTACTTTCTTGATCTCAAACCAACAGCGGACACATTAAGGCTATAAACCAACTATTAGTGAAATAACGTATTGATTAATTGATATCTTTTTGATAAAAAGGGCACATTTTGGTTGATTGTTACAATTTTGTAGTATTTTAGATAAGATATTTGTGTTTTTTGAGAAATGACACGTTTTGTTTTTCCACAATTTTCTAAATAAATAGAGAACGTATAATGAATTATATGGTGTATTAATTTGACCATTTTTTTGATATAAAATTAGAAGAGATTTCGAACCATCACAACATGGGCTCGTTAAAAAAAGGGATGGCTTTGTCACCTCTTGGATTGTTAACGTACATCAATATTCCCAATATCCAAAATCTGGTACTACTTTCTTCTGTCTACCATTGATTGTTTTTTGTAACTGGTTAAGGCGATGAATTAGAGTATTACTTGGTTCATTTATGTACCCTAAACTGCTAAGCATAATCTTAACACCTTTAGGTTTTGGTTTACTATTAGGAATAATATTACCACAATAGGCACAATTTGACTGGTCATTAAGAATAGTGGTTGACTTTTGGTAAACAGTTGACAGGGCCTGCTATTGGGCTGTAAAAATAGCCCAATAGCACAGTGCCTTAAAATTTTTGAGGCCCCAAAATATGGAATTCCATTAAGTATAACTTTTGATTACATGATTGATATTAGCGAAATCTATGGTAGATTGGTAGCTAAGTTGGTCTGTTTTTTTTTTTTTATTTATTTTTTATTTTTTTTAAGATAAAGAAAATTTTGTATTTTAACACCAAAAAAATCCCAAAATGATTTTTAACACCCAAAGAAAAATTATTTTAATTCCAAATTTTTTTTTTTAAAAAAATTTGATTTTACCACCACTTAACTGATTTTGTTCGAGAATCCGTTAAGTGGGGTCATAAGTCACTCTTTGTTATTGGTCCAAAAAAATAAATTTATAAAAAACAAAAATAAAAAAAACAATTTAAAAAACCTCTAGATTACCCAACCACCCTAGGCCTATCACCGCCCCACCACTGCCACCCTCTACTCCGCCCTTGCCAAGTGCAGCCGCCAACAACAAACCCATCGCCGGCGCATTCTCTCCCTAGCCTAAACCTAACCCATTATTGTGGCGGAATTCGCGACCATTTTTGGGGATGAAGGGTTGCGGTTTGAGAACCTGGCGGTGTTGGGGCGGTTTAAGGCCGAGGGAAAGGGAGGGAGAGGGTTAAGGCGGGTTTGGTAAAGGGCGGGGGAGGGGATGCGGTGGCGGTTGCGCTGGGTGAGGGTGGAAAAGATGGTAGCGGTGGTGGGGATGGGGTGCTGGGTAGTTTTAGGAATATTTGTTTTATTAAATTCTATCTATATATATATATATATATATATATATATATATATATATATATATATATATATATATATATATATATATATATATATATATATATATATATATATATAGGGGAGGGATCCGGTAAGAACCCCACCTTATATAAGAACCTTTTCTTATGTAAGAACCCTAATTATGTTCTAAACTTTTTCCTATGTTCTAAATTTTTTTCAACTTATGTTCTAAAGTTTTTCCTATATTCGAAAAATTTTCTTACTTATGTTCCAAAATTTTTCCAATGTTCTAAATTGTTTTTTAGAATATGTTATAAATTTGTTCCTATGTTCTAAATTATTTTTTTCTGCTTATGTTCTAAATTTTTTTTTCTATGTTCTAAATTATTTTTTCAGCTTATGTTCTAAAGTTTTTCCTATATTCTAAATTTTTTCTACTTATGTTCCAAATTATTTTTAATGTTCTAAATTGTTTTAGATTATGTTTTAAATTTGTTCCTATGTTCTAAATTATTTTTTCAGCTTATGTTCTAAATTATTTTTTTCAGATTACGTTATTAATTTTTACCCATGCTACGATTATTTTTTTCAACTTATGTTCTAAATTATTTTTTCTTATGTTCTAAAGTTTTTCCTATATTCTAAATTTTTTCTACTTATGTTCCAAATTATTTTTAATGTTCTAAATTGTTTTTAGATTATGTTCTAAATTTGTTCCTATGTTCTACATTATTTTTTCAGCTTATGTTCTAAATTATTTTTTTCAGATTACGTTATTAATTTTTACCTATGCTACGATTATTTTTTTCAACTTTTGTTCTAAATTATTTTTTTCTATGTTCTAACTTTTTTGGTTGTTTATGTTCTAAATTTTTGCTATCTTTCAAATTATTTTTCTTATGTTCTAAAATTTTCTGCTTATGTTCTAAACTTTTTCTACTTATGTTCTAAATTTTTTTTCTATGTTCTAAATTTTTTTTTCTATGTTCTAAATACGAAATTCTCAAAATTACAGAAATGCCATTACTAAAGGATCATTTTAGATGGTTAGATCAAAACTAATAAAGGGCTGAGATTGGTTCTTATATAAGATTGAGTTCTTATATAGAGGAGGGTTCTTATATATATATATATATATATATATATATATATATATATATATATATATATATATATACCGTGTCACTATGGATCCCACTTAACGGATTGTTTGGATGGAAATTGTTAGGTAGTGGTAAAATTCAATTTTTTAAAATTTTTTCCGATGTTAGTAAATTTTTTAAGGAAGTGTTAAAAACGATTTTCAGGTTTTTTTTGGGTGTTGTTTCCTTATAGACATACTAAGATTAATAATTTCTTGTAAAATCTTCACCTTATCTATACATATGTATTCACAAACTAATCTTCCTTCTTTTTTGTTGGTGTATAATCAATCTACCAAAAGTTTCCTCTAAAATTAATTGAAATTACAAAAAAAAAAAAAAAAAAAAAAATGATAGAAATACTAAAATGAATAATTTCTTACTCCGTATATAGGCCTTGTTTGGTAAATTACTTTTGGCTGGCTTTTTGATTGACTTTTTCTTTTGGTCAAACAGCCAAAATACATGTTTGGTAAATGGCTTTTTAGCTAGCTGAAAAGCCAGTTTTTTCGCCAAAAACAAAAAGCTAGTCTTACTAGCTTTTTGGTTTTGACAATTGTCTTTTCATTAAACAAATTACTTCTTTATCCTTGATTAATAATTAATAATTAGTGATTAGTGATTGATGATTAGTGATTAATAAGTAACTATTAATTACGGAGTATTAATTAGTAATTAGTTATTAGTAACTATTAATTATTAATTAATAATTAGTAATTAGTAATTAGTTTTTAGTAACTATTAATTATTAATTAGTGAGTAGTGATTAGTAACTATTAATTGTTAATTAGTAATTACTAGTAGTAATTAGTAATTAATAATTAATAATTAGTGGTTAATAATTAGTAATTAATAATAAGTAGTTAGTAATTAATAATTAGTAGTCAATAATTAATAATTAATAATTAATAATTAATAATTAGTAGTTAATAATTAATACTTAGTAGTCAATAATCAATAATTAATAATTAGTAGTCATTAATCAATAATTAATAATTAATAATGAATAATTAATAATGAATAGTTAATAATTAATAATCAATAATCAATAATTAATAATCAATAATTAATAATTAATAATCAATAATTGATAATTAATAATTAATAGTTACTAATTACTAATTATTAATTAATAATTAATAGTTACTAATCACTAATTACTAATTAATACTCCGTAATAATCAATAATCAATAATCAATAATCAATAATCAATAATCAATAATTAATAATTAATAATTAATAATTAATAATTAGTTTATATTTAATAATTAGCTATAATTAGTACTTAAAATTAATAGTTACATTAGTAATTAGTAAGTAGTAATTATTAGTACCTAATAATTAATAGTTAGTAATTAACAATTAGTAATTAGTATTATATAATTAATAATTAGTTTTTTGTACTTAATAACTAGTAGTTAGTAATAATTAATAATTAATAGTTAGTAGTTAGTATTTTGTATTAGTGATTAATAATTAAAAATTAGTAACTAGTAATTTATAATTAAGAATATTAATAATAAATTAATAAGAACACATAATAATGTCCTTTAAGGTCATTTTGCATAGTTACAGCCAACAACTAACAACTAATTTTACCAAACATATTTACATACAATAAATGGTCAAACAGTCACAACAAACAGCCAATACTAATAGCCAGTCAAACAAGTCAAGTTAAATAGCCAGCAGCTAACAGCCAATTGTCAAACAAGACCATAATTTTCAATACTCCATCCGTCTCTTTATTAGAGTCCCCTTTTTCTTTATTATGTGAGTAATAAATATTAAAAAGGGAAATCTAATAAAGAGACGGAAGAAGTACTTTTTAATTGAAGTTGATGAGTAAAAAATTTTGACGAAGCATATGCCTCCAAAAGATTTAAGACGGTCCCGACGGTGGAGATCTATGGAGCATAGTCAAAAACAAGACACTTCATGCATGCAGTTTTAAATCTAAGCTACTAGTAAGAGTAATACACAAAGCATACTTATTTTATCCGATAATAACTTGAATCCAGATGGAAACTACTTGGGAAGTAGGGAGAACACCAATTTGACCAAGAAAAAGCCATATCCTTATTTATTTATGTTGATTGACTGATTCTTCAATTACATTTCAGTCAAAATACGTAAACCCAAAGTACGCAATGAATGTCTATAAATTACACAATCAAAATACATTATACACCAACTCAAAAAAAAAACCATACTTTGACATTCATACAAAACAACACAAAATGAAATCTCAATTGAAAATCTCTGTCTTCCTATTCTCTCTTCTCATCACCACCTCTTTGTTCACTCTTTCTCTAGCAGCTGAACTCTGCCACCCAAATGACAAAAATGCCCTTCTTGAAATTAAAGCCCAATTAGGCCCAAACACCACTTTTTTCTCCTCATGGCAGCCCAACACTGATTGTTGTAAGACTTGGTACAACGTTGGCTGTGATAACCAAACTAATCGGGTTAACTACCTAACCATCGGTCAGAACAACGAGCTCATCGGGCAGATTCCTCCAATTGTCGGTCAGCTGACCGGTCTTGAGGTCCTTTACTTTAATGATATGCCTGGTTTAACTGGGCCTATTCCCTCGTCTATTTCAAATCTTGTTAACCTTCAAGACCTTGAGTTTTTTCGAACTAACTTAACCGGTTCAATCCCACAATCTCTATACCGGCTTAAAAAACTTAATATCCTTGACTTATCAGAGAACAAATTCAACGGTCTAATCCCCGCCTCTCTATCTCGTATCCCCAATCTCCAAAAACTCATCCTACAGAAAAACCAACTCTCTGGTTCAATCCCCCAGAGCTTTAGTTCATTTAAAAACTTAGCAATACAAGTCAGCAATAATAACCTCTCCGGCCCAATTCCAAAATCATTAAGCCAAGCCGGGTTTAGCTGGCTAGACCTTTCAAACAATCGGTTCACGGGGGATGCTTCATTTTTATTTAGAAATCCAAAACTAATTTTAATATACTTGAAGAACAATGCATTCTCATTTGACTTCTCTAACGTGGTATCTAGCTCAAGGTTACAAGGTCTTGATGTTAGCCATAACATGATATATGGTTCACTACCAAGACAACTTTCTCAGTTACCCTTACAAGTTTTTAATGTGAGCTCCAACCAGCTTTGTGGACCGGTTCCAACCGGAAAATGGTTGACCCGGTTTGGGGCTGATTCTTTTGGAAATAACAAGTGCCTTTGTGGCGGTCCGCTCCCGGCTTGTAAGTGAACCGGTTTAGGAAGATAAACTTTGGGTTATTTGTTTATTAATTTTGGTATATGTTAATTTATAAAATTTGGTGAATTTCGTCTTTCATATACCTTGGGTTATTTATAAAATAATGGCGGCTCCGGAGCTTTATTCGTATATTATCGTGTTCCATTGATTTAATTTGTAGATTTATATAGTTGAAAATTTCAATATATTATGATGAATATAACTATATCCGTCTCAATTTACTTGTTCTAGATCTACTTTTATGTTTTCCACTACTTGCCTCCATTTGAATATACGAAGTATACAAGTACTCAAGTACTTCATACTTAAGTTTCACATGGTCTCAACTCTCAAGTGTATAATGACATTGAACATTATTATCTTTATTTACACATTTTACATAAATTATATAAACCTTTGATATTTTAACAATAGAAATTATCAAGCATCCAATTAGAATTCATATGACATTGTTTTCCTTTAATCCAAATCCATACGTATGTAGTCATTACTAAACACAATCAAAGTTTTAAATTTCATCTTCACGAAACATATATAGGTTATACTTTCCCTTGACTTTTGCACTATTTATAAACTATCTTGTTTAAATTATTTCAATGTAACATTTATTAATATTCACTTTTTATAATTTTACGATGTTGATAATTAGAGCTATTTAATCGTTAAAATTGTTTGTTGATAAAGGTAATTAACTAAATGTGTCAACCAACAAAGAACGGAAGAAGTATATAAGTGGGGTTTGTTGTATAAGTTAACATTATAAAAAGAGAGAAATTAAAGTACATGAATAATTTATTTAAAAGTAAGTGATGTAAGAGAGAAAATAATAATTAAAAAGTAAAAAAAGGGATATTGAGGCGATACATAGAAGGTCGTTTATAAATGTGTTGCACTTAAAAAAAACATCAGAGGAAGTATATTGATAATGTAAAATTACAACCAATTGGCTGTTGGTGTAGTGGTGATTGAGACTACACTTGGTAGGAAGAACTCGTGTTCGATCTCCCGCAACAACAATTGGGAGGGGACTGAAACCTAACCACCTAGAACTGATCTCGAATCAGGATTAGTCCAAGAGGTGAACCGGGTGAAAAAAAAAGTAAAATTACAAAACAAAAATACAAATATACAATCAAAGGGTTTGTTTGTCAAAAAAAAAAAAAAAAAAAAGAGATTCAAAGGGTTTGTACCAAAAAAAAGGGTGCCCATCTAATAAAACTTGGGCTTTTTCTTGAGGCCCTAGACCTTATTTAAGGGCAAACCCTGATATATTAAAACACAAACACAACTCGTTCACTCAAATTGCTAACCCAATCATCTATAGGATTTCTTACAAGGGGGTAAAGGAGCACCACATAGACATTTGTTGTGGGCAAAGAGGGAAGGGCTAAACGTCTTTAATTGTCGTCCTATTGGGATCTTGCCACAAAGTTTGTTATAGCTCATATCAATCCACTGCAACTGGAGCTGGCCGAGTCGTTTCGGAAGTGATCCATATATCATGTTATGAGCAATGTCAAGATTTCTTAGACCTTGGGGCAAGTCCACATTGCTAAAATCAAACTTAAACTTGTTATTCCTTAGTGATACGTCGGTGAGTACTGACTTATCGCTCCCAAACAAGAAAGATGCATCGCCTGAGAGTTGGTTATTTGATACGCTTAGTTTTGTGAGCTTTGCCTGACCTAATGACTTCGGAATTGGACCGGATAATTGGTTATCATGTAGTAGGAGACTTAGGGCCTATTCTGATTGACTGAACTCAGCTGAACTGAACTTAACTTAACTTATTAATTAGTGATTTTTAACTACGGATTAGTGATATTTGATTATTTATTTATTATTATTATTAATATAATTAATATTATTATTATTATTAATATAATTAATTATTGATGATTATTATTATTATTATTATTTATTGATTATTATTATTATTATTTATTGATGATTATTATTATTATTTATTGATTATTATTATTATTATTATTATTATTATTATTATTATTATTATTATTATTTATTGATGATTATTATTATTATTATTTATTACTTATTGATTATTGATTATTATTATTATTATTATTATTATTATTATTATTATTATTATTATTATTATTATTGTTGTTGTTGTTGTTGTCATCGTCGTTGTAGTAAGAGCTTAAAAGAATGAAATTTGGCTTTATATCATTAGCAATATCATTAGACATAAATTAAGAGCTGAACTGAATTGAAATGAACTGAACTGAACTGAACTGAACTGAATTGAATTTCAACGGAAGAGAACAGACCCTTAGATTGGTGTTGAATGATCCAAAGCTTGCTGGAATTGAACCGGTTAGCTTGTTCCTGATAATAGCTACGTTAGAGTAATAATATACGTAAACAATATAGTATATACCTCATAAGATAAAAGTTTATTTAAACTTATTTTATGTAGACTATTAAATCTGAAATAATCGAAAATAATGTGATTAGGTGAATTAAACAGTACCTTAGTTACGATTGTGCTAGCTAGGGGATTATGGACAGACATGATGATTAATAATGTGACAATGGTGGCTTGGTGGGTGTCTAGAAGCGTACAGTTGGGACTTGAGATAGGATTAGGATGGTGGGTAAATGGGGTTGACTGTTGAACGTTGATGTGCACACATGGTACAGTCGATAAACAAGTTATATTATTGCACTCTCATGATATTATTTATGTCAAGATTTAGTTTAAACATGAGGCAAACTCTAAATAATTAAGGTATACCCAATATATGTGGACATACTCTTAAATTTGACAGACAAGCCTTAATCTCATAAAACTCACGCTTACATGGCTACACTAATATCATAGAATTTGTTATAGTTAATAAACTAGATTAAAATCCCGTGCAATGCACGGTTGTTAAATATATTTGACAATAATATTACAAAATATAAAGTATATAAAATATATTCATAAATATTTTTATTTAGGTATATATGGAATATGATTGTCAAACTGGAAAGAAGATATATATTATAAGTTATAAATAGTTTACTTAAAGATTTTACAAAAATTAAAAAAAAAAAGCAGCGAAAAAAGCGGGAAAATTTTTCACAAGGTAATGACAAGTGTAATGGAAGGATTCGCTTTTAGTATAGGTTAATAGATGAGCAAAAATATTCTGCTCATTTATTAAATGAGCAAAAATTAATGAGTAAATTACCTTGGTGTACCGCACACCCGGGTGTCTAGAACATGCTCTCCTAATACCATGCATTGATATGTCTAATCAAGCATGATGGTTTGAGTGGCAACATCAGACAATATTTGGCTAGGGTAATACTAATATGTTCATATATATATTATACATTTTGATTTTGATGCTTATTACACCCAATCGAGTTTAATATAAAAAAACTATTTTGATTTCTATGAAATCTTTGGTATTAAAATATCAGCACATTTTGTGTGTGACACGCTATGCAGTCGCTTGAAAAAGAATAAAATAACCCCTATAACAGTGACTGAGTAACTCCTATAACACCGATGAAGTAACCCATATAACACTGATCGAGTAACCCATATAACACTAATGAAGTAATCCCTGATGGCCAGTCACACACCACATAAGAATTTGTGTTTAAAACCTAGTTAAATTATTTGTACAAAGTTGTATAATTGTAAGCTTAGCTTAGGCAACATGACTCTTGGCAGTGTCAGATTTTTGCATGAGCACTTGGATTTTTTCTAAAACATTTAATGCTCAATCTCACTAGTCTAAGGAAGTCAAGAGGTGGAACAAACTCTTCTTGCAACTTGACAGATTTTACTAGTTATAGACTTGTCATACCCACTAAAAGTTGGCACTAATTTTACTACAAACTTGACAGGTTTCCTGTGTTGTCACGTTACTTATATTGAGAAACGAAATTTGTTTTTCATGGGGACTTTTTCGTGAATAAATCAACAATTTTTAAATTATTATAGGCTCCATAATTGAATAAAATTGTTGGTTTATTTATAAAAATGCCACGTGAAAAATAAATTTTATTTGTCACTATAGAAACTGGGGCATCCCACTTGTCATACACATTAATATCTTCTACATTTCCCCAAAATTTACACAATACTCGTAATGATTTATTTTTTTCCGAGGAGCTCTAGTACATATATGATGGTATAAACGAGCTAAGATATATTGTGTGATATCTATTGTAAATTTGCTAACAGAGCTTTTGAATTGAAAAGCACAAATAATGATCAAAATTTAAAGCACGAATATTGTATTTTATGAATCAAATGTTGTACGTGTATCCAAGTATAAATTGCATATAAAATCACAAATGTGGATATCAAAATTCAAAAAGTGTGACATGTACTCATTTATTACCTAGGCAAATTCGTTACTCTAGTTTTATGATACTGTACTTTTTTTAAGTAATGATAAATTTAATAATCTAACAAAAGTTTAATCTCAAAGAACACAATATTAGTAATAAAAATAGCAAAATTTGATAGTCAAACATACCCAAAGAGGTGGAGATATACGAGCTTTGAGAGGCGAGACATTTCCGGAGCCAGAAAACTTGTTAGACGTAATAAAAAGTTGCTCAAGTTTCTTAAGCTTTCCTATTTCTTTAGGAATTGGTCCCGACATACTATTATTGTTAATATCCAAGATTAGCAACTTTGTAAGTTTACCAATAGTGCTAGGAATTGGCCCGGTTAAATTCGGGAGATTCCAAAATCGTAACGCTTGTACGTAACGTAGGTCACCGACATGGCCGGCTAAGGACCTGTGCAAACAGGCCCTTAGCACAGGGCCCCAATATGTTTAGGGCCCCAAAATGTTCTGAAGCCCAGTGTAGATTGTTGATCTGATTCTTTCCGCCATGTACTCCTTGGTCTCCTCCAACTTCCATAATTAATTACTCCGCACTTGTTCATTTTTTTGTTTTTTTAATTTACCAAAGTAATTAAATCACTTGACTTTGGTAATTGATACTCATTAATTTTGGTAATTAAAACACTTGACTTTGGTAATTGATATTTATTGAGTTATTTCTGTCTAATTTTTATGAGTTATATCTTATTTCTCCTATTTCCTCCCATGCTCCGAAATCCAAATGTATACGGTTCTTAATTTTTTTGTTCAAAGTAGTACCAAATTATCATTCAATCAATTGATTGCTGCCACCAAATCCAAACAAACGGAGCTTCATTTCGCTAGTTTTAGTTTTTTAAAGTTTTCTTTTTAACAAAAAAAAAAAAAAAAATCACCATTTGTTAATGAAGTGGTTGTCTTTGCGGGCTATGTGATTTGAGAAACTCGCGGTCGGTAGAGCCATGGAGGTTTGTTCTCTACTCTCTCGTGTCTATATAAATGGGGATTTTCAACTTTTCTATTCAACTTGGCTTGCTGATATATTTTTAATTAGTTGGACTAATATTGTTTTCAATTTAAAGAATGACGTCTATTTTTCTTTTTTTCTTTTTTTTAAACTGCACCTTCGTTTGCTATTTTGGGGAAATAGGCATAGCTAGCCTTTTTAATCTAGTTTTCATTTGTCTTTTTGGGGGTATTACTGGTTTTATTACTATGTTCTAAAGGCATCAAAATTCAAACACTAACATAAATTGAATGTAATTTTTAGTTTCAAGGAATGCATTACCAAATACGAAGTATTATTTAAATTGTCTCTGTCAAAAAAAAAAAAAAAATACTACTGTAGTATCTTAAATTGAAAGTAATTTTAGGGGCCTCATTTTTATAATTGGCACAGGGCCTCCGAAATACTTGAGACGGCCCTGGTCACCGATGGCGGGCGAGAGCTGCCCGACTACATCGTCTGCGTCGTATACGACGAGGATGACCTACGACGCAGATGACCACTCGGCCATCCTCGTCGCACCCGACGTTGGACCAGTAGCAACACTCCGTGTTTGGAGAAGGTGGAAACGTTGTTAATAAAGTGTGATTTTATTTGTAGAAGGGCATTTCTGTCATTTGGGTGGCATGCAAATTTGCCTTCTGAGAAATTTTTAAGGAAATAAAAGAAAAAACTCACGAGTAGCACAAATGATGACATTTTTATTTTAGTGTTTTTTGTGGCTTACACTAGGAATCTAGGATCTATATGTACAATTATCGGTTGACATATTGCACTAATAATAATTGAAAGCATATTATATTAATCGTATGTACTGTTAGCAAGTTCCTTATTATTAAAGACTGTTAATCTGCATGCCCCTAAAACACTTTTATAGGGTAATTTGGCTTGTTTACATTATACTGATGATGTTTGTCCAAATCAAGCAACTTTAATATATATACTTGGATGACATGAAACTACTTTCAATTTCACCGTGATTGGATTAAGCCAATTAAAAGTAAAACTATTTATTTAATGAAAATGAAAAGCACTACAAAGTAATTTAGACCCTTTTTAAAATGCATATATTTAGTTATAATTAGTATTAATAATGCTTGTTAAAGTACGAAGGAGGACGTCTACACCAATAATTATTCTATTTATGAGTGACAATAACAATTGTTCATTGATACTTTTAGAACGAACTCATGTAAGTATAATATTGTATCAACATAAGATCTTTAAAGTAACAATAGACTTGATATTTTTAGAGCTTTGTGTTTGTTCAATTATTATACCAATTTGATGTTTAAAAATATTAATAAATACTTATTATTATCATCTATGAGTAGAATTATTATATGTTCAGACAACTCCATACTAATCTATCAGCTTTGTAGTACACAAGATCAAAATTAAATATAAATTTAAAATACACAGATAATTATCCTATTCAATTATTCCTAGTCAATTCAACAAACACACGGGGTGGTCCGGCATGGCGGCATCAATAAATGTGTGTAAGTGTTGTCTAATACGTACTCGTATCACCTTGGTCCACTGATGATGATATAATGACGGCAAAGAAATGGATAAGGTTTAAGATTGCAAATTGATTAAATTGCACTACGAGTATTTTCTTTTAGTTTCAGTATTTCTCCTTTAATACTCCCTCCGTTTCATAATGATGTTCCTGTTTCGTAAATCGATGCAAATTTTGACCCAACTTTGACCGCAAATATCTTTAATCTCACACTACCAAAAATTATAAAAGTTAGATATTAATAATCTACTCACTAAGACGAGTCAAACTAGATCCCACATGACTATATTTATTCTTATAGATTAAGAGAAATTTAGAAGATTCTCTCTTTCTTAAAAAAGTCAAAAAGTCAAAACAAGAACATCATTGTGGAACGGAGGGAGTAACTACTAGTTGGATCGATACGTGCTACGCACGTGTCAACCAACTTTCAAAGTACATAAAATTAATTTATTCTATTTTTATGGGCGATTTCCTTGAAAAATGGTGGAAAATGCCAAAATTCCATATATACGCCCTTTTTTAATAAAATTCCCAAACTACCATCCACGTCAACGGACATTTAATGAATCACCATAAACCGCTAATTGAATTGGCGGTTTTCACAATTGTGAAACCGCTAATTCGAGCTTGCTTGGCATCATTTTTGGTTTTTAGTTTTCTATTTTTTTAAAAATCAAAAACCAAAAACAGGAAACAAAAAAAAAGAAGGTGTTTTCACTTTTCTTTTGTCAGTTTTCAAAATTATCATGATTTTAATAAGTTTACTTAATTTTTGATTCATTTTGGGACATATATCATATACTTTTAAAAAATAAAAAACCAAAAAACAAAAAACCACAACAATGCCAAACGAACCCCAATTAGCGGTTTCTATCATAGTAAAAACCAAAAAAAAAAAAAAAAAATACTCTAGTATATAACCCAAGCAATTGCAAACGAACTTAAATTAATATTCCACTATATTAGTTAATTATGCAATAATCAAATTCATATAACTATTACACATCAATTAAATTAGGGCTAAATTAACAGCTAGTAGTGGTGGCGATGAGCAGTATCGGGCGGTGGAAACAATCAACCTTAGCTTCTTCTCGGATCTACTATGAATTTCTTTGAAAAAAAATAATTCATTCCTCCTTAATTGCTGATGGTTGATGCGAGGGTGGGTCTTGGGTGTGCTTAAGGATATGACGTAGGTTGCTCGGAAGCGAGGTTCACGAAGAAACAACTTTTTTTTTTTAATACTATGAAACAGTAGTGAAAGAGAAGATAGAGAAATAACGAAAGAGTTGAGGGAATAATAATATTATTTGTACATTTATTTTGAAACCGCTAACTTACCTATTTCAGTTAGCGGTTTTGTGGTGACTCATTAAAAAAAAAAAGTGGTCGACTCTTTGCTGATGGAGACGGTATAACGGGAATTTTAATAAAAAGGGGCGTATTTAAGGAATTTTGATTTCTTTCAACATTACTTAAGGAAATCACCCTATTTTTAATGACTGAATTTTTAATTGTGTGTACAAAATTAAGATTATTTTCTTTTCATCTTTTTCAAATAACAATATGTAAAAATAATTTATATTCCGTAAAATTAATTTTAGCTTAGTAAACAAAAGTTAATTCTTTAAAAAAAAATCGATTTAGTTAAAATAAATTTTTAATCAGTAACAATCAATATAGAAAATTAGTAAAAATAATTTAGATAACCAAATATTATTTCAGCTCACCATATACAAATTATTAAGTTAAGATAATAGAGCCTTAGTAGCTATTTTTTAAAAAATATTATAATATAATTTAATCAACTTTTTTACTTTTTCCTTGTATAGGAATCCTCTATTTCCCAAATCTTTGTGTCATTACATACGTGCCTTCTTTTCTTAACCATTTCCATAAAAATTACCCTAATTTCAAATAAATCATACTCTCTCCGCTTCACTTCGTTAGTCTCATATACTATTTTGGGTGTTTCAAAATGATATACCCCTATTGAATATGTCCTATTATTATTATAGGGTGAATAATTTTCATAATCTGTAATAGTTAATCTAATTGGGTATTTAAAGAGTCAAACAATTCTGATTGGTTAATATATGTGCTAATTGGGTATTCTATGAGATTTAATTATAGCCAATTCCCATAGATAAAACAAGAAAAAACAAAACAATAATTACAAAATTGCAATCAAAATTTTAAATTATAAGGATTCCTCCTTTCCTTATTTTTAATTTAGTGATTGATCAACAAAGTGAAGAGAGTATCCATTACGAATGTCAAGATTTTTTTGTCATTTTCCATGTAATTAATAATTTCTCTACTCTTAAGAATATTACATCTTCTTTCACTACCCTTAATTCCCCTAATATATAAGGAATGAACACTTGTGTTGATGAGATGAAAAGAGTATGTAAAAGAGTATGTACTCATAGAGTAATACACTTCTTTTATACATTAAGCTAACACATTACGAGTATTTTTTTTGATAATATTATGAATAAAATAAAAAATTATAAAAATTTGACACATTAAAACTAAGCTAACATAAGACAATACAACTAAGAGGATTGTAAGAAAAGCATTAAAGGTAAAAATTTATAAATTAAAACAGATATAATAGCTAAAGTAGTAGCATATATTGTAAAATCGAAGGAAGCTTTTGTAGACTAATACAGTTTACATACTTTACTAATACAATCTAAATAATGATTTGATTCCAAAATAAAGAAAATTAAGTATTTGATAGATGAGATGAAATAATCAATGTAGGCCGGTAAAAATTATTGCATCAGTAATTTTTTTTCTCAAACATTCCCTCAATTTGTGGAAAGTCACAAAGATTATAAATATTAGAAGAAAAAAAGTTGAGGGCCAAAAATACATTCGAAATATCTATGTTCCTTAATTTTCTAAAGTTGTATTCACTTTTATTATATTTTTATATAATATGCTTTTTTGTTTTTAATTATCTAATACCTCATTTTGTAAGGCCATGCCACCCAAGTAAATGCTTGTACTTTCTATCTCTTCTATCTGATCTATAAATTAAATCTATAAACATGAGTGATCTATCTCATTTTCACCTTTCCTTATTTTGATAATTTATAATAGCAATAGCTAATCTAGTATAAGCATATTCATCTTGACACACAAAATGTTAAATATTTACAAAAATACTATGTATATTGTATAGTTGCCTCACACTCGTAAAATCGTATTGATTTGATTTGATAAATTAACTTGGTCAAGAGCACTTTGAAAACGAAAAATATTGTGTAGAACGGACTCATGTGAGTCCGTTTTATTAACCGGCCCGCAGCCTGAAAATCTAACACTACACACAAAATGACGTCAATGACAATCGCCGGCAGTTGGCGGCGAGAACAGTCGTCGTCTCACTAGTACTACTCCAACACGTCGTCGTATTTCTCACCTTCATCATCATCATCATCATCTCCGATTTATTCAACAGAATTCATCTTATGTGTTTCTTTCCTTTTAAGATCTTTATTTGAAGAGTTCTTTGTTTTTCATTCTCATCAACTGATGAAATTATTCAACAGAATACATCTTTGGTGTTATTCAACAAAATTCATTTAAGGAAGATAATGAAGATATCGAAATGGGTTTCAATAAAAGGGCTACTTCTTGTGCCATTAGAGACCGTATTAAGCTCCTTGATTTTATAATTGATTTTCTCAATTCTCCTGTACCTATTATTTTGTTAGATATAATATTTTAGATATTAGAGCATTTTTTGTCAGATATAGGAATATAAGTGTTTGGTTTTAGAACATTTTTGTCAGATATAGGAATATAAGTGTTTGGTTTTAGATTATTTTACACGACCAACTATTAGTACTTATAATATCAGATATTAGATTATTAATGTCAGATATTAGGTTATTATGGTCAGGTATTAGGTTTATTTTGTTTGGTAATAAATTAGTATAGTCGGTGTTAGGAATCTTTTGTTTGGTAATAGATTAGTATGGTTAGGTGTTAGGAATATTAGTGTCATGTATTAGAATATTATTGTCAGACATTAAAATATTAGTGTCATGTATAAGAATATTATTGTCAGGTATAAGAATATTAGTAACATGTGTTAGAGTATTATTGTCAGATATTAAAATATTAGTGTCATGTATAAGAATATTAGTGTCATGTATTAGAATATTATTGTCAGATATTAGTGTCATGTATACGAATATTATTGTCAGGTATAAGAATATTAGTGTCATGTATTAGAATATTATTGTTAGATATTAAAATATTAGTGTCATGTATTAGATTTATCTTGTTTGATAATTGGTTATATTAGTCAAGTATTAGACATATTTTGTTTGAAAATAGGTTACATTGATCAGGTATTAGACTTATTTTGTTTGATAATAGGTTATATGGATTAGGTATTAGACTTATTGTTGTTTGATATTAAGATGCTAAAGTTTCCCAATCTTATCATCTTCATCAACAAACGAACTCTGACTTTTGTTTTTGAGTGAGGGTATGAAGACTTTCTACAGATTAATCGCACAAAATCTATTCAATCTTCAAAATTCTGAAGGTGCAACACCTTTACACAAAGCAATACGAAATGGAGACTACTTATTCTTGACAAAAAAGAAAACTTCTTTTAATTTTCTGAATATTATTAATTTTTCCACCATTGCCGTTCTGGTTTCTAGTGATACCAGATTTTTGATCCGATTTCCTCTCTTCTATAACTTCATTTTTGTTTGTTGTAGGAGAGAAAAAGGTCAAAGTATCAAAGAATCGGTAGTTTCTCGATCTAGACTCGGAAGCCGATCTTCAAAGCTCAACCTTCTTCTTCGGAGTATCAACAACGACGAAAAACAATCCAAGAAATTGGAGGAAGTAGTACTAAGGCAGAGTTGGTGTCGCGGGCCTCGCGATCGGGTTTAGTTAGCCCGCGCCTTTTTGTTGGCCTTTTATTATTGAGCCCGGTCTCACGTGAGTCCGATCTCACACAAAACCTTTTGCTTTGAAAAAGCTTCCTTTGTGTCCCTTTTTTTCCATATAATTTTGTATAACCAACATCTTATATATATGTAGTCGAAAATTGCTATCATTATTTTTGTTTATATATCTAATTAAATTATGCTTAAATTTAACATGTTTTTTTAACCTTAATATATGAATTAATATTCGTATAATAACTGTTATTTGTTCTTTTATGATACATGTGTTATTATATATAAAGGTTTATATAATATAGGATATCTCTAAACAATCATGGATTTATGTATTAGCATATGTAATATTAAATTTATATATTATTTTGACTATAAGTGAGACAAATATATGACAATTATCATACATAAGCAAGAAAAAAATCAACTATAAATTAACTATATATATATATATATATATATATATATATATATATATATATATATATATATATATATATATATATATATTTCCTTTGGTTTTTTAGTTGGCACGTTTTGACTTTAGCACTATTCTCACATTTTCCTTTGACTAAGTTTTGTGATTTATATGAAACGAGATTATAGTCATGTAGGATCTTGTAAGATTCGTCATGATTTATATTTTCTAAATATCAACTTTTTATGATTTTTTCTTATCAGTAATTAAGAATATTATTGATTGAATTTGTGCATTGACAAACATGACTAAAAATTTAAAAAAACATATTAATTAAAAAGAAACGGAGGAAGTATAATACTACCCTCTATGGTTTTTTATTCGTCCTTTTTTTATGGTCATAACTTTATTACAGTTTATATAAACAATTATGATCGCCTTGTGTGGTTGACCACACACAAAACTTGTTTATAAGTCATTGCTCCCTCGGTTTCTTGGTGAGCCATGATTGGGTCTAAAATTAACTCGTATCTCAAAGTCTCAAATTATGATACTACGTACTTATTTAATAGAAACCTTGTTGAACAGAGAAGATTAATATCACAAGTTCTACATCATTTGCAATCATCACTATCTACACAATTATACAAATAGGTCCACACCTTACTAACAATAAAAAAATAAAAAAAAGAAAGAAAAAAAGGGACATAAAAGGAATTACATTAAAAGATGCTATTGTGCAAATGCCCTTTTCACCCAAAGCTACAATTCTCTTTTTAGTATTGTATAGAAGAGTAGTATAAAACGTACTAGAATTTTAACCTTTTTAAGTGAACAACTCTTATAAAAGTTTTTAGTTCACCTTAAACAAGTAATATTATTTTAAAATAAGTTAAGTTTAGTCATAATCAATTAAAATAATTTTATTGTTTCCGGCATGTATTTTTCCTCTATTTCGTTAACACATTTCTTTAGTTACGTTTGTTATTGTACAAATTCAATTATTAATATCTTTCATTACCAATAAGCAAAAATTATAAAAATATGATAATTTGAAAATGTTTACCTTGATGTATTTAATAAGATCACTATATTTTTCATAAATATATAAATCACAAACCAGGTTAAAAGAGAAGTAGGTTAATAAGGTTAAAATCAATACGTGTCAACTAAAAAATGATGGAGGTAGTAATAAAACATCATGTTGAGCTCAGGAACAACCGACTTGTGAACATTCTCTTGTCCCACACTAAAAGACTAAAGGGGGAGTGAAGTGGTAATGGAATCCCACATTGAAAGAATTCAAGATTTACCGCCACTATATAAGGTTAAGGGGCTACTCCCCTCATTGCCATATGATTTTGAGGTGGAACCTCCTTAGTCTTGTAAAGTGGTGGATTTACACTCTCCCGTGACGGATGCGGCCCAGACCCTTGACAAGGTGGGCATTTGTGATTTGCATGCTCCTAGTTGAAGGGGGTGTTAAGCCTAATATTGTATAGCTAATGAGCCAATGTTATCGGCCCAATTCCTGACACTTAGTATAATTAAGTTTTAATTAGTAATAACAATTTGAATTTAAGTAAACTGATTTAATTAATTTCAGTAAATATAATTTATTTTGAATAAAAATAATTTAACTTCAACCGTAACAAAAATAATTTAAAGATATGTTTCGATATGAAAGAGAGAATATTGCCTAAGAGGTACGTGAAGCTTCAAGCTTGTTTGGATTTTGTAGTAACGGATTTTAAGGTGAATTGGTTCTATATAATGATCATAAATTCATAATAACTGTTTGGGTCCAATTTATCTAATTGGGCCTAGTTCATAAATGATTCAATTCTAAGCCCAAGGTCCAAGGTTCAACTCTCCAATTCATGCCAAGTCAAAGTTAAGTCAAGGTCCAAGTCCATGTGGCAAGCCCATTTGGCTCAGGCCGATTCTTCCATTTATGCAAAGGTATAAAAGCCATCAATTGTACCATTTATCGTTCATTCACATATATCCTTAAGCAATTAATACTCTTGCATAGCTACTTCTCTCTACACACTGTACTGACTTCGGCATCGGATGGGCCTTCCTCGGCATAACCCCTGAGGCTAGTTTACGTGTGTTTGCTGTGCAGGAAACCCTCGGCCCAACACCACTTGGACCGAGCCCAGTCTTCAGCCACCTCAGAAGGATCTTGCCGAAGGTCCCATTGTTTTACCCAAAACAATTTGGCGCCGTATGTGGGGAGGTCTCTCAAAAAAAAAAAAAAAAATCTTTAAGCCAATCTCAATTGTTCTACCTAAATCTAAGTACCAATGGCTAAGAATCGCAAGAACAAGAAATCGGAAAGCGGCCCTTCTCCATCACAGAAGAGCCGAATGATGCCGGGGAAGAGGCCCTTGGACCCTCCTTCTCCGTCGCCACCACCCTCCAGTTCGGAGGGGGCATCCCAAGGGAGATCTCAATCTCCCTCCATTCACTCTCAGCACCGGACGAGTCCTGCTAGGTCCAATGCTGAAAATCACTCCAATAACAGGACTCAATCCAATGCTCGGAGCCAGCTTTGAGCATCCATTCTCACTCTCGTTCTCAGCCGAGGACACCTTTGACGGTGCTCAACTCGGAAGAGGTACCGAGAGCCCTGGCGGTACTCATGGACGCCATGAGGGCCCAAAACGTGCCACCTCCACGCGACTGAACACCTTCGTAAACTAGGAATCAGCGGAGGAGGCTCGGCCAGGAGGGGGGAAACCCTCCTTCTTCAGGGAGCTGGCAGATGAGTGGGAGGAAGACTCTTGGAGGACAGAGCGAGAAAGAAAAAGGAACTCGCACTACTTCAAGGAATCTGACACCCAGCTCATCCAGAGCCAGACTAACAAAAGCAGCAGTTCTGCCTCTCGGCCAGACATTGCTCGCCGAAGCGTCCTCGACCGCCTCGGTCATAGGGAGCCGAGTGTGCACAGTCGCCTCTCCTTCCTTGGAGCCGAGGCCCAGCCTTCTGACCGAGGAACAAAAACCACTTCTACCTCTCTGAGAGGGCGGAGCGCGATTCCTCCGGCTAAAAATAAGGGCAAGGCCGTGATGCTTCCTACCAGCTCTCCATTCGAGCAATGGATTCTGGAAGAGCATGTGCCTACGGTTAAAATCCCGTTGCACATCACTTATGATGGGACTTCGGATCCGAAGGACCATATTGCCTCTTACGAGGGGCATATGCACCTGTGCCCTAGGTCTGAAGCGACCTGGTGCAAATATTTTCCCACCACTCTTAAGGGGGTCGCGCAAGCGTGGATCTCCAAGGGGGTAAAGGAAGGCTCCATAACTGGGTGGGATGATCTATCCACCAAGTTTAAGATCAAGTTTTCTACGACAAATCGCCGAGAGAAGACAACAGCAGAGCTCAAGGGCCTGCACCAAGGGGAGGCCGAAAGCCTCCGGGACTACCTGACTCGCTTCAGCAACGAGTCATCCAGCATTTTTCGGCTGGATCAAGGGTTGGCCGTTTTTGCTCTTCAGCACGGCCTTCAGATTGGACCGTTCTCCGACTTCATGGTCATGAATTCACCTCAGACCTTGGAGGAGGCTCTGAGCGCTTCGGATAAGTTCATCCGATCCGAAGAGTGGAACAAAACAAAAACCCAACCTCAAACTGGGGGCAGGAAACAAAAACAATCGACCGAAGGCCAAGGCTAGAATTCGAAAGGAAAGGCGAAAGCCTCTGAACAATCTTCGGCCAACGAGTTGAAGAAGGACAAATCTGCGCCTCACTTGGGCAGATATGAATCCTACACTCCGCTCGCCCTCCCGCGTGCTAAAATCTACAGCGTAACGAAAGGGGAACAGAGTTACCAAAAGCCGAGACCACTTCCCCAGTGGTATCAACAGAAAAATAAGAATCAGTGGTGTGAGTTCCACGAATCCCCGGGACACAACACTGAAGAGTGTATCCAACTGAAGGACCAGATCGAGGATATGGTCCGGAAAGGGTACTTAAAAAAATATATCGCGGATCACCGCGAGAAAAAAGAAGCTGAGAAGTCCGAAAAAGACTCTCGGCAAGAAATTGACTTCCCCCGGAAGAACAACAACAAAGCTTCGGAGGAAAAATTTGCTCCGATACATGTTATTTCGGGAGGAACATGTTCTCGGAGGGAGCACAAGCGTCACCTTAGGGCTCTGACCCACCAGGTGAACAATGCTGATATCCAGCCACCCCAGTCGCCGGTGCCGAACATGACATTCACATCCACCGACTGCCGGGGAGTGACGTACCCTCATGAGGACCCGTTGGTGATCATCGCCACGGTGGCCAATCACGACGTCAGTTGAGTCCTCGTCGACGGTGGTAGCGGAGAAAACATTTTGTTTCGAAAGGCCTACAATCAGATCAAGCTGAAGCCCAAGCACCTCACGCCGGTACCCTACCCGGTATCCAAATTCAACGGGTATTCAACTTATCCTGATGGGAAGATTACACTTCCTGTCACCATCGGCCGCGGCGAAGCAGCCAGGAACGTCATGACCGAATTCTTGGTCATTGATGCTCCTTCAGTGTACAACGTGATCATGGGGAGACCTATGATTCACGAGATTCAAGGGGTAGTCTCAACGTATCATCAGATGATGATCTATGTTTCAGATGCTGGCTACCCCGAAAGAATTGAGGGCAGCCAAAAGGAAGCCCGAAGGTGCAATTACCTCAAGCCGTCCACTAGTCGTTCGGAGGACGATGACGAGGATGAGGAGAATAATGAAAAAGAGCTAAGTGCGAAGAAGCCGAAAGGCCTAGGTGCTTCGGCCCAAGGTTCTCTGGCCAAAGAAAAGCAGTCAGAGAAAGAAAAGAATGGTTCTTCATCTGAGCCGAGCGATTCAGAGAGCCAGCCGAAGAAAAAGTCTGGGACGCCAGCTGATATTGACAGCAGGCTAGATGATGAAGAATTCGGCCCCAAAGCAATGGAGCTGGATCAGCAGACTGAAACGGTCGAGTTGACCGAAGGAGACGCTGAAAAATGTGTCACAATCGGGCTGGATCTTGATCCACAAGTCTGCGTTGAGCTCATCCAACTCCTTCGAGACAACCGAGATGTGTTTGCTTTCTCTGCAGCTGACATGCCCGGGATAAGCCCAGACCTCATATCTCACAAGCTTAACGTCGACCCCACGTGTTGGCCAGTTAAGCAAAAGAAGCGAAATTACTCCACAAGCAAGATTCGAGACATCGCAGCCGAAGTCAAAAAGCTGCTGGATGCAGGCTTCATCGAACCCTATCAGTATCCAGAATGGCTGGAAAATGTGGTGATGGTTCAGAAGGCAAATGACGCCTGGAGAATGTGCGTTGACTTCACGGACCTAAATAAGGCTTGTCTGAAGGATTTTTATCCTTTGCCGAGAATCGATCAGCTAGTCGACTCGACAAGTGGCCATGCCTTGCTTAGTTTCATGGACGCATTCTCGGGGTACCATCAGATCTTCATGCACCCCGACGACCGATCAAAGATGGCATTCGTCACGAACGTCGGGGTGTACAATTATAAAATGATGCCCTTCGGATTGAAAAATGCGGGGGCGACTTATCAAAGGCTGGTGGATCAAGTTTTCGCCGATCAGAAGGGCCGAAACATGGAATTTTATGTTGACGATTCCATCGTCAAAAGCAAAAAAGATCAAGACCATGTTAAGGACCTGGCTGAAACCTTTGCCACCTTAAGGAAGCACCATATGAAGCTAAATCCGAAGAAGTGTGTCTTCGGCGTGAAGTCTGGGAAATTTCTCGGCTTCATTGTCAGCAAAAGAGGGATGGATGCCAATCCCGCAAAGGTGCAAGCAGCGCTCGATCTTCCCGAGCCGAAAACAAAGAGGGACGTTCAGCGGCTCACCGGAAGAATGGCAGCCATGTCAAGGTTCATCTCTAAAGCCTCGGACAAGGGGTTACCTTTCTTCAAAGCCTTGAAGCTCCCAAAAACAAAAGAGCTTGTCTGGGAAGACGAGCAAAAAGAAGCCTTCAAGCAGCTCCGAGAGCACCTGGCTCAACTCCCGACGCTGGCTTGCCCAGTTGAAGGAGAACCCCTATACTTGTACGTAGCTGTCAGCCCAGCCACTATCAGTGCGGTGCTGCTGAGGGAAGAAAATAAAGTTCAGCAGCCGATATACTTCGTCAGCCACACTCTGACGGATGCCGAGACTCGCTTCCCTCTACTCGAAAAAGTTGCATTTGTAGTAGTGGTAGCTGCTCGGAAGCTGAGGTCCTATTTCGATTGCCATCAAATAGTGGTCCTAACTGATCAGCCGCTGGAAAAAGTCCTCGGCAAAGTTAAAAAATCCCATAGGTTGGCTAAGTGGGCTTTCGAGCTCACTAAATTTAGCATCAGCTACCAGCCGAGAGCAGCCATCAAGGCTCAAGCTCTAGCGGACTTCCTGGCCGAATGCTCATACCAAGAGACGCTAGACGAAGAAAAGAAAGTCTGGACCGTTTTTACGGATGGATCCTCCACCGTAAATGGTTCGGGGGCAGGGGTAGTGATAACCTCTTCCGAAGGCAAGTCCTTTGAGTATGCACTCAAATTCTCTTTCAAAGCTTCGAACAACGAAGCCGAATATGAGGCTGCAGGTTCTGGCCTAGAGTTGTGCATCTCTTTGGAAGCCGAACATGTCTGTCTGAAGACAGATTCTCAGCTAGTTGCGTATCAGATCAGAGGTGACTATGAGGCCAAAGAGCCCTCAATGATAGCCTACCTTGCCAAGATCAGATCAGTCATCGCAAAGCTGAGAACTTTTGAGGTTCAACTGATCCCAAGGGGTCCAAATGCTCAAGCCGACGCACTCTCCAAACTTGCTAGTTCAACTCTCACTGAGCTCAACCGATCTGATTATGTGGAAGTGCGCTGAGAAAGAAGTGTCGACGAAGCACCTGAAGTGTGCTGCGTTGACCAGGAACCAAGCTGGATGGATCCCATCCTAGTCTTCAAGCTTCGGGGATAAATTCCCGAAGATAAAATCTTAGCCTCTAAGCTGAAGCGAACCAACTCAAGGTTCATTGTCTTCAGAGGGGAGCTTCTGAAAAAATCCTTCTCAGCCCCATTACTAAAATGCGTGGGCCCAACAGATGCTGATTACATCCTTCGAGAAATTCACCTTAGCATCTGCGGGAACTAGATTGGGGGAAGGACCTTAGCCCACAAGGCATTGAGGGCCGGGTACTACTGGCCCACCATGATCTCAGACGCTAAGGAGCTGGTCAGAAAGTGTAAAAAATGCCAAAAATTCGCACCAGTTATCCATCAGCCAGCTAGAGACCTTCAGCCGATCCTGAATCCGCTTCCGTTTGCCCAATAGGGGCTGGATATCTTAGGTCCCTTTCCAGATGCTCCCTACCAAACAAGATGGTTAATAGTTGGCATAGACTACTTGAGAAAATGGATTGAGGCCGAAGCAGCTTCGAATATCACAGAGCAACCTGTCAGAAAATTCATCTGGTAGAATATCATCACTTGCTTTGGTATTCCGAAGGTTTTTGTCTTTGATCATGGAAGGCAATTTGATAATTTGCCGCTGAGGCACTATACTGACTAGTTTGGCATCAAGTTGGCGTACTCAGCAGTATGTCACCCGCAAAGTAATGGTCAAGTCGAAGCTGCAAATAAGCAGATCCTCAATGCTCTGAAGAAGAGGGTTGAAGATCAAAAGTCCAAGTGGATAGAAGAACTCCCTGGGACCCTCTGGTCACTTCGGACGACTGAAAAAGAGGCAACGGGCCACTCACCTTTTGAGCTAGTGTATGGTGCCGAAGCCGTCCTTCCAGTGGAAATCGGTTCTGAAAGTCTGCGAGTGCACCACTTCTCGGCTGAGAATGAGCAACTTATGAAGGAATCTCTCGATTTTCTTGATGAAGTAAGAGACTCAGCCGGGGATAGAATGACTGCATACAAGCAAAGAATCAACAAATTTTATAACTGAAGGGTTCATTCGAGGCCTCTCAAAATTGGAGAACTCGTCCTTCGGAATGCTGCGGCAGTTTAGAAAAGCCAAATCCATGGGAAACTCTCAGCCACTTGGGAGGGAACCTACGAGATCTATGATGAGATTCAGCCGGGAACATACTGACTTCGGCAATTGGATGGGACTGAGCTGAAAAATCACTGGAATGCTGATGTACTTAAGAAATATCATGTGTAAACCCTTCGGGGCAGAACAATCTTTGTAAGTACATTTTTCAGTTATTAATGAAAGGCCTCAGAGCCACCATTTCTATAAACATTTGCAATTTTTATTCTTTCATTTTTCTTTATTCTATCTACTCTTTAAGGGTTTTCTTCAGCCATGTCCGAAACCTTCGCCTTTAAGGCATCAGGTTTTGGATTGCTGAAAAACTCGCCTACAATAGAACTCTGGTCTTTCAGCTGAAGCAAATGCTTCAGTAAGATTTGTTCTCCAAGGTAATGAGTCCATGGATGAATCTGGGATATTGCTTTAACTGAGCCCTATATCCCAGAGGGCCATTGTTTGAGACATTGCCTTAAGTTGGCATTGTGTCTCAGATATCCATTCTTTCCAATAGACAGAAAACCAAGAATAATAGCACAACTGTTGGAAATTTTTCGAAATGTTAAAATCTCCGTCTATAACCAAAAGGGATGGGCAATCATCTAAGAAATCCGAAGATAAAATCTTCAAATTTCTGGGGGGCAACAGACACTAAAAGTGCAAATTATCATTAGATGAGATTTCCAGAGCTGAAGGGTTTCTTACTTAGCAAATTTTTCTTGCCCAATCAGGTTAATGCGCTTGTTTAAAGCAAAGCAATGGAAGGAAAAACATCAGATTAATGAGAAACAAGTTCGGATGACGAACTACAAAGTTGAAATGTTCCAGAGCATAATAAAAGCATCGGCAGCCACCCACAAGTGGAAAATTATAGCTGCCGAAATGCGTACAAGACAAAAATTGAAGTTTTTGTACACTAAGGCAAGCTGAAGCAAAAACAAAGGCAAAAAATTCAGAATCGGCAAGTCAGAAGTTAAGCACAGGTTGATCCGCAAGATTCTGAAGACGACTGCCCGAGTCCCTAGGCTTCAGCCGAAGGATCAGGCTGATCAGCGACGCTGGGCTCCTTGGTAACATCAGTTCCGGCAGCTGAAGAAGCGGGCTGAGCTTGAGCTTCTTTCTATCTGTTTTAAGCTTCTTCAGATTCAACGTCCTCCTCCATCTCCTTAGCTTTGAGACGGATCTCAAGATCTATCTCAGCTTGACTGGCGAACTGCATATGAGGATCCTTGGGATATTCAGCCCAAATCTCGCATTGGTTCCAGTCTAGTTCAGGAGCAGCGTGGAGGCCCAACCTTCGGGCCACCTTGTACCCGTTGCTGAAGGCTTCTGCAAACTCAGCCTTGGAATAAACCTTGGTAGCTAGCTGAGCCTCAACATCGGCCAGCTTCTTCTTGACCTCCTCCAAATTTTTCTAGGAGGTCTTCTGCTATTCTTCTAGTTTCTCCTTGGCCTCGTCTAGCTGCAGCTGAACCCTATTGGTTGCTTCGTTGGTGTTGTTCAAATGGTTTCGGATAAAGCCAATAGCAGTCTCAGCCTGAGACAGATCCTCTTCCTTAGCCTTCACCTGGTCAGTCAGTTCTTGTAGCCTCTGACTTTAGGCTTCAGCAGCGGTCTTGGCCACGGAGATCTGAGCATCCTTGGCCTTCATTGCCTCATCGACAGTCTTTTCCTGGGCCTCCATCACCTCTATCCTTTGTCGCAGCTCTTCAGTTTGGCTGGACACCCTTGTGCCGACCTCCTCAACTATTCGGCGCTCAATGCCGGCTCTGAAACTAGGGATGTCAACGGCCCCATACTCGTTGATGAGCTTTTCACCTTCAAGAACAGTGGGGAGGACTTCATTCTGCATAGCATTGCAGAAGTTCTGGAGGGCTTCAGCAGCCTGCTTCTCATATTTTTCGGCCTCAGCTTACTTTTCTTTGGCTGCCTTGATCTTCATCTCAGCCAGCTTTGCCTCAGCTTGGGCAATCTCCAGCTTATTTTGGAGTGAGTCTATTAGCTCTACAGTGAGAGTCTGATTGTGCACGACCTGGCAACTAGGGCACAAGTCAGTAAAATAAAAAAACTGAACTAAAGAGCTGAAATTGCAAAAGTAAAGGAGTACCTGCATTAGCAGCCGTTGGTTGTCTATTGCAGGGTCAAGGACCCTTCGGCTGGACTCTCCCATTCCAGCAGTGGCCTTAAGTGACCACTCTCTTGCCCGATCCACTTCGGACAAACCAGAGAAGTCACCAAAGAAGGCCACAACCTCCTCCCGATGATTTCCCCAGATGGTCTCTCGGATGCTATCGAGAATGTTGATGAAGGGGGCATGAAACCCCATATTCTCAGACCTGAAAGTCTGGATAGAAGGAATTGAAGACGAAGGGACTTCATCATTTTGGTCCCCCGTCTTTTCAGCAGAGTCCTCCAGGTTGATCGTCTCGACCTCTTCTTCAGGTTGATCCAGGAGAGCGTCAACCTCTTGCTGAATCTTAGCCGCAAAACCTTCATTGGTTGCAGCTTCAGCTACTTTTTCAGTTGCAACCACCTCTTCAGCTGCCTCGCCAGCAGTAGCTTCATCGTTAGAGAGCTTAGCAGCGCTCTCTTGGTTCGACACCTCCTCCTGAACCCCCTCCTTCGGATCAGGAGTTCGTTGATCCACCTCCATCTCTTGAGTTTCGGGAGGTGGTGGAGGGGTCTCGGGAGG
Source organism: Chenopodium album (assembly GCF_948465745.1). NCBI lineage: Eukaryota > Viridiplantae > Streptophyta > Magnoliopsida > Caryophyllales > Amaranthaceae > Chenopodium > Chenopodium album. Next base: position 45,656,665 of record NC_137848.1, read on the forward strand.
TGGTGGGATCGATGGTGGTGGCTGAACTGGGATTGGAGGACCCCTAAGAACTCTGGGAACCCTGCCTCCGCCTTCGACAGGTTCCTTTATAGTAAGGCCAGGCATCGGCCTCAGCTCAAATTCATTCGGGCCCACTACTGCTGGACCCGTCCTCCTCCTCTTTCTGGTTAGAGGTTGCTCGTCCATATCTTCTCCTTCTGGTCTCTTCTTCAGACTGCAGAAAGTGGGGGGCAAGAAAGGTGTGAGTAAAAAAAAAAAAAAAAAGAAAAAAAGGGAAAAGAGAGAAGAAATGCTAAGTTTTGAAGAACTTACTAAGGTCCTCGGCTGAGCCTCGTCTGCCGCTGCTTCCTCCTCGGCAGCTCGGGAGGTCCCTTCCCCTCCTTCTAGGGCCTCAACCGCCCTAGCTACCTCTTTAGCAGTCCGGGTAGCTTCCTCCTCTTAAGGTAACAGACGCCTCAGAGGATCCCGCTTCGCCCACCAAGGTTTCTGCCTTAGGTAGTCTGCAGCAGCCTCAATCTGAAGACCTGTTGAATGCAGATGCAACGGGCGCTTCTTTGGGTCAGTGATTCCAGGGGCGCGATCTAGCACAACCCTTTCGGCATTTACTCCCAGACGCTCGTAGTCAATCTTGGAGTTGCTCTCGTTCAGCTCTGAAAAGCAAAGAGAATGAATCAGTGCAATGAAACAGACGCTGAAAGCGCTGAAGTAAATGCAAAATAAAAAGAAAAAGAAAAAAATGCAAGTCCTCAACCCCAGCCGAAGGTGCTTACCATCTCGAAACTTTCGGATGAGGTCGACAACCGCCAGCATGTTCTCTTGGAAGGCATAGTAGGAGTTTGGAAGCCAGTTCTCCGGAATATGCTTCAGCCGGCCAGTCCCTCCGGGATTTTCCTTCTTCCCGAAGAGAAACACTTGTTGATAGCTGGGATGGCTAGCAGCATCAGGCTCTTCGGGACCCAAGTCCTGCATGTCTGGGTCAGGTTCGGAGAGATAGCGACAAGCACCGAAGAAATATGGATGGTCAGGATCTGCAGGTGCCCTAACCCAGATCCATTGGCCTCTCCAGTCTTTGTCTAAAGAGTCGTTCGGCCACATCGTTAAATATTGTGGATGACTCTCAATCCGATACCAGCCAGAGCCATGGTGACCATACCTACTTTGGGTGTTCGGCACAAGCTTGTGCAGCTTCTTAAAACAGTGCAGGTTCGGCTCGAGACCGAAGAACCGGCACACCCAAAGATACGTCTCACCCTTCGGATGTTGACGGGCGTCAACTGGCACAGGGAGATCCTGTACTTTCTCAGCAGATCCCTGACGAAGGGATTCAGGGGGAATCGGAGCCCATACTGTAATTGCCTAGTGTACACCCCCACGTATCCAAGGGGTGGACGATGAATCCTTTTTGTTGCACTGGGCATTCGGCACCAATAGCCATCTACCTCGAGAATGCCGTAGTACATCTCAATCGTTCGGCAAAATGGTAGGCTTCAGCGTTCCTGACCCACCAAGAATAAGGGACATTTCCCATCATAGCCGATATGGCTTTGGCGTTCTGCCATTCATTAAACCTAGGGAGCAAGTCCCAAGGTGCGGTGGCTGAAGCTTCCTCCTGCCCAGAAACGCTCGCCTCTCCCGTTCCTCAGGGAGGCGCCGAAGATAAAGGGACTGCCCTTATACCCTCTTTCGGGTCGGGCCCTACTCTTTCCCCGTTCCAACTGTCAATTCGGTCCCTCGGATGCCGAGTTTGCCTGGGTTGTCGGGGTTGACGCGCTCTTCTTCTAGCCATGTCGGAGTTTCAAAAGAGAAATCGAGAAAAAGGGGAGTGCTTCCCAATTCGAGAAAAATCGAAAGAAAATCAAAGAAAATTACCATGATCTGATGCGGAATTTGCCGATCTACAAGTTCGGAGCAACAAATTTCAATTTCAATGATTAAATTTTGAGAATTTGGTGAAGTTTTGAATCAGAATCAGTGGGTTTGCGTGAGTTGGATTGCGAATTTGTGAATAAATGAGGAGAGAGAGTGCGAAATCCGGCCTTATATTTCTAGAAATGGGAATTCTAGGGGTCAGTGCACTTAATTTCTCTTAAATCCCTCACTAAGTAACCGTTAAACACGTTCCCTCCAAATTAACTGCCCACTATCCGTCCAACTTCCTCCATTATGTATCCAAACCGCCGTTACTTCATTAATTGCAGTATAAATTCAAATTTTTTGGATTAATTAAATCATTTACTTCCCTCCATTTTTTGATTAATTAAAACCCTACCCGTCATTCTTCCAAGTCGGGTCTGGGGGGTAAGTTGTTTGGGTCCAATTTATCTAATTGGGCCTAGTTCAAAAATGATTAAATTCTAAGCCCAAGGTCCAAGGTTCAACTCTACAATTCATGCCAAGTCATAGTCAAGGTCTAAGTCCATGTGGCAAGACCATTTGGCTCAGGCCCATTCTTCCATTTATGCAAAGGTATAAAAGCCATCAATTGTACCATTTATTGTTCATTCACATATAGCCTCAAGCAATTAATACTCTTGCATAGCTACTTCTCTCTGCACATTGTACTGACTTCGGCATCGGAGGGACCTTCCTCGGCACAACCCCCGAGGCTAGTTTACGTGTGTTTGCTGTGCAGGAAACCCTCGGCCCAACACCACTTGGACCGAGCCCAGTCTTCAGCCACCTCAGAAGGACCTTGCCGAAGGTCCCATTGTTTTACCCGAAACAATAACCAAACTCCAACTTTCACTATGTTTTTCATCAAGATTGAATAGAGTACTTTACTTATTTCAAAGGATGAAAGATGTGCACAATTTTATATAGAGTTCGGACTAGGGAGTAACAATATTTAGTACGACAAAGTTGTTAAGAAATGAACAACAAATTCCAAATTCGGCCTCTAAACTATAATTATATAGCCATTGGACTAGGTATAGCTCGATTATTCGAGACATTTACTCACTCCATTACATTAATAACAACGTAATTCAAACCAGCAATATGACAACTAAATTTAAAATTCCGGTGTTTTACTTGCAAGGAGGCAAGGGAGAGCCGCACAAACACTTATTATGAGCATAAGAGTACTTGTCAAACCGATTCAACTCGCCTCCGGTTGGAATCTTACCACACAACCGATTGTAACTCACATTGAATTGCTGTAACATTGGCAATTTTACCAACGCGGGTGGAAGACTTCCATAAATCTGATTATGACTCAATAAAAGGTTATTCAATGTTTTAGGCAACCCTACTTTTGTAAGATCAAATGAAAATTTATTCCTTGAAATGTCAATCCATTGTAATCCCTTGTTCTTTCCAAAAAACACTGAAGCATCACCCGTCAACATGTTTCTCGAAAGATCTAAATTCGTAAAGTTAACCGCGCCTAGAGATTTCGGGATTGCTCCCGAAAGTTGGTTCTTGGCTAACTTAAGGTAAAAATCAGGGTTATTCTTAAACTCTCCGAAGCTCTCAGGGATGGGTCCTTTGAGTAGGTTACGCTCTAAAAAGAGGGCTCCGAGTTTGTGTAGGGATGATAACGAAGGCGGGATTGGACCGGTGAGTTTGTTAACGGAGAGGTTAATGTAGGTTAACTTAGTGAGGTGACTAATAAAGTCTGGGATTGGACCGGTGAGGTTGTTGTGGCTAAGCCATAAGGAATCAAGGTTTTTAAGCTTAGAGATCGCGTGTGGGATTGGACCAGTTAACTTAGGTAGCCTAAGGAATGTGAGGTCCGTAAGGTAAGGGAGGTCACCCACCGCATCAGGGATAGGACCCGAAACCTTATCGTCTTTATCAACGATAAGGGAGTAGATGCGGTGAGTGACTTCGTCACATTTGACCATGTACACTCACAACAGTCTGTGTTATGAGTCCATGAGGCGAAAATGTAGGCATTGTTGAAGGCTTTTTTGATGTTAAAGAGGGCTTTCTTGTCATCGGGGTGACATTTTTCGGCTGAGAGTGTGGAGGAGAGGAGAAGGATGAGGAGAGAAATAGAGATGAGCGACATTTGGTCGCAGCTACTCGGCATTTTTGTTGCCTTGAAAAAAATAAACTTGTTTGTGTAGGAGAAGAAAGCTAAGCTAGAAGATGCTTGGGGTAGGAAGTTTAATTATGGGGATTTTATAGGAGTTAATTGATGATAGTCCAAAATTATACAGTAATTTTTTTAAAATTTATTAGATATTTTAGGAGGAAAAAAAAAATCTGTGTTAATGTGTTGTATTACTGGCGGAAATGGGTACAAGAAAAGTAAATTGTTTTGTCCCAACGTCTAGCTATGTTAGATTTGTGAATCTATCACATTACCAAATGATCAAAAAATCACATACTCCATCCATCTCCGTCTCATACTATAGTTCCTGTTTTTTTAATTAAAGATTAAAAAAAAAATATTGTTCCTATTTCTATTTTTGGATACTATGTAAAGATCATTATACCATCACTTTTTTTTAACTTTATTCATTACACTTCCTAAATTACCTTTCAATTTTGCAAATGTCTTGTACTTTTTTCCACTTTCTCTTTCTAATTTTTATCTACAATTATACTTTTCACTTTTATTAATGTATTTCATCAACTTTTTCCTCCTATTTGTTAAATACCGTAAAAAAACACAAACAAGAACTATATTTGGGACAGAGGGAGTACAAGTATTTGGTATTGAAAAAAAATAGTTTTTTAAAAAAAAAAATCAAAATGGATTTGGTACCAAAATATTTGATTATGGCAATTTTGGTTTGAAAATGTGATAGCTAATTTGATATTGCGATACATTACAGTTACAACTTAAGACTTATGGTGATCTCTTCCTTTTGATACCTGTAATATTGTTATTATGTACTCCCTCTGTCCCTTTATTTTTGCCCCATTGTCATTTTTTGAGTTAAACTTTGTTAACTTTAACCATATATTATCGTTAATCCATAAGAGATAATATAGTCATGAGTGATCTTGTTAGATTCGCTTCATCGTATATTTTATTAATTGAAAGATTTGGGGAATATTTTCCTTAACGATTATCATTGATCAACCGCAAATATATACAAAGTATAAGCCTTAACAGAAGGCTTGATTATAGGCTAAATACAAGGCAACTAATTATCCACATTTATCGCAAAAGATATGCACAATATATTTAACACACCCCCACAGTCGAAGTGGGAGGTTTACGGATGCCGAGACTGTCCCTAAATTCATCAAACAATATGAGCAGAAGACCTTTCGTGAAGATATCCGCTATCTGATATCGTGAAGATATCCGCTATGATGAACCCGTACTTCTCCACGTGCAACCTTCTTGCGGACAAAATGGATATCCATTTCAATATGCTTCACATGTTGATATTGAATTGGATTTCCTGACATATAAATAGCACTCACATTGTCACAATAAATAAACCAAAGTAACCTTTTTAACACGACAATGTACCTCCAACAAGTTTCGAATCCAACATGATTCAGAAACCTCATTTTCCACACCACGATATTCAGCCTCGGCACTAGACTTAGACAATGTTGGTTGACGTTTTGATGACCAAGAAATCAAATTATCACCCAAAAATACACAATACCCAGAGGTAGAACGTCTAGTATCAAGGCACCCACCCCAATCAGCATCAGTGTACGAGACTAGAGTAGAAGTAGAAGATTTATAAAGATGAAGACCATAATTCAAAGTACCCTATATATATCTAATAATCCGTTTGAGAGCCGACATATGAGCAACCCTCAGATAATGCATATGAAGACATACTTGCTGTACGGCATACGAGATACCTGGCTGAGTAAAAGTAAGGTATTATAGGTCCCCTGCAAGGCTCCTATATAGGGTAGGATCATCAAAAGTAGCACTAGAAGTAGCACTGACCTTTGATTTGGTGTCGATCGGAGTCGCGGATGGCTTACACGAAGACATCCATGCTCGCTCATTAATTTCTTTGGCATATTTGCAATGTGAAAGAAACATACCACCCTTATGTCCTGTCACCGCAATGCCTAGAAAATAATTCAGAGGACCTAGATCCTTCATAGCAAATTCAGAACTAAGTAGTTCCATGATCGAACACCGCAAAGCATTAGAAGAAACAGTGAGAATAATGTCATCAACACAACATATAATAAGATGTAAGCCATTTTTGACCCCTTGCGAAAAATAAACAAAGAATTATCGCACTTGCTATTAGTGAAGCCAATAGACAAAACATAATCTCCAAAACGCTTATACCAAGCCTGGGGTGCCTACTTAAGACCATATAATGACTTACGTAATAAACAAACGTAATCTGGATGATCACGATCCCAGTAGCCCAAAGGTTGATGCATATAAACAGTTTCCTGTAGTTCACCATGAATAAAGGAATTTTTAACATCTAACTGATGAATTGGCCATGCCTTGGATAAAGAAAGACTCAGAACCGTGCGGATTGTAGCCGGTTTGACCACCGAACTAAAAGTCTCTCCACAATCAATGTCAACCTGTTGTGTTTTACCATCACCTACAAGACGGGCTTTTTTATGCTTCTCAAACACACCATTATATTTGACTTTATGAGTAAAAATCCACATAGACTGAATCACATTAGCATGCGGAGGACGGGGCACTAAATCCCACGTCTTATTTTTAATAAGAGCATCAAATTCATCATCCATAGCCAATTTCCAATTCGGATCACGTAGTGCCCCAATTGGATTCCGAGGTAAAGGAGACCTCTCAATCGAAGTATGTAAGTTCGCATATTTCGGATTAGGCTTAAAAATCCCATGTTGACTACGTGTGACAACTCTAGACTGGGAAGAAGGAATGGGTTGAGAATTTATGGTGGAGGGGTCATGCTCTGATTGGGCTAGAGGCGAGTGAGAGACTGGGCTTTGGGAAGAAAGCGGCCCAGCGAGAGATGGAGAGGGAGAAGACACAGGTTAGTTAGTGGGCTCAACTCGATCAGCCACGCCTGCCCCAGCCACCGAGACACCCCCCGCACCTGCGTCCCCTGGTAACCAGGCGGGGGAGGTAGTTGGTGGCGCAAGGCCACGCTGCCGGACGCATGGTGGGGCATCAGGTGGTGGTTGGTTATTACGTGGAAAGGGAGCACTAATGGGGCTCAGCCGCTGGGTCGTGTAGGGAATGGGACCAGTAGGTGAGTTGAGCTGTATAGGAGGAGTAGTATGTTGTTGCATATGGTGGATAACATATGATGATAATCCATCATCTAGAAAGTCATACGTATGTGAAGTTGGAGAATGCACACTAGCAAAAGGAAAAGTATGTTTATCAAACAAAACCTGACGAAAAATTATGATATTCCTAGAAGACATATCATAACATTTGTAACTACGATGGTTAGTGGGGTACCCAAGAAACACTCAAGGAGTTGACCTTGGTTGCAACTTATTAATAGAGGTGGATGGAATAAGAGGAAAGCACAAATACCCAAAAACCCGAAGATGATCATAAGAGGGAATCCTTTTATAAAGTATTTCAATAGGAGACTTGTTATGCAACAATTTACTAGGAAGGACATTAAGAAGATAGGTTGCCATTTGAAGAGCATGATGCCAAAATGATGGAGGGAGAGAAGCATGAGCTAAAAGAGTACGAGTGACATTGTTAATAGACCAAATTTTGCGTTCGGCCTTCCCATTTTGAGAAGAGGTATGAGGATAAGATAAACGGAATGACATCCCATGAGTTTTATAGAAATCCCAAAAAGAATTGTTATCATACTCTCGACCATTATCACATTGCACATTTTTTATATTACGTTCAAATTGAGTCGAAATATGCGCTTTAAATGCTAAGAAAATGTCATAAACATCAGATTTTCTACCCAACGGAAAAGTCCATAAATACTTAGAAAATCATCAAGAAATAAAACATAATATCGATGTCCTGCAGAATTCAAAACAGGAGATGTCCAAAGATCACTATGTAATATATCAAATGGCATAGTTGTACTCAAAGAAAATGAAACAAATGGCATTTAATATGTTTTCCAAAAACAAAAGAGCTACAAATGTTTTGGGTAATTTTGTCCCTCGGGAGAGTTACATCTCGAAGACTGGTCCGGCGGCGTCTGTACCTGCATAACAATGGAGACTCCGGTTGGTTAGAACTCCGCCTCCGACGATCAAGTTAGAACGCGTTGGAGAATGTGAAAAAGGTGCAGAAAGTAAAGTGGAATCTTCTCGGATTCCGAGATTAGGTGTTTTCTCTGATGTAAGAGAATGTAGGGTATGCTGTAATAAATTGTAGGTGTCCCCAAAATGGGGGGAATCTCCCTAGGGTCATCGGGAAATGTGCCCCTAATTAGGTCACTCTGACCTAATTCTGTTGGGCTGCGCCGAATTACGGCTTTTTTGGAATTTAGGCCCTAATGGCCGCCTTTTTTCCCAAATTTTGGGAATGACACATGTTAAAGGGGGATTGGCCCAATTTGGACAAATCTAGATCTGACACGTGTCGCCACCTGGTTAGCCCACGTGGCATGGGTAAAATAACCCAAAACATTTTCCCCTCACAGATGTGACGTGGCACGCAACGTGGCATTTGTGACACGTGTAACTCAGCCACCATTTTTTTTACTTTCACATTTCGGAGAAATTACAAGATTGCCTCTGTATTTACCCCTCTATAAATACAAGTTTTACCCTCCCTATTTTGGACATTTTCAAAGCTTTTTAGAGAGAGAAAGTCAAAGCATTCTAGAGAGAGAAGCTCTGACCACCGTCTATGTTAAAACACAAACTTCTGCTTTTCCGCCTGCCTCAGCCAATTTAGCATTTGCGTGTGCCATATACAAGCAAGATCACTTTTAAATAGCCTATTGCAGCCAGTCAACGCTTGACCCCTTCTAAAGTCAAAACTCTAAAGGCACCGTCTCTACCCCTTTCAAATCATTCTTACTTTTTTCGTTTGTATACTATCATTCAATAAATGGATTCATCACCAACACACACGGCATGGCCTAGGTCAGTAGTCAGTCGGTCTCTTGGTACGGCTGAGTCTAGGACTGGGAGTGCCGGATCTGGGTGCATGGAGTAATTTTGTACATCCCCCCAACCGACCGTCTCTATGTCTAGAACCAAACAAACACCCACCAAACAGCGAAGGAGAGACGGTACATTGGAATTGCCGTCTGATGAAGTGACCCCGGTTGAGGGGGAAGAGATGCAAGATGATTCGGGAGAGTACTCTCCGTCTTGGATCCCTAAGACCCCTAGTGATACAATGTTAGGTGAAGCTGAGGGTAGAGACGGCGAGGAAGCTGTCTCCCAAGTTGAACTTGAGGAGGTTGGCCCCGAAGACGGAGACGGGGAGGGATCGGCGTCTGACTCGGGGTTAGATGGCGAAGAGGTCTCCCAGGAGAGAGACAGGGGGAGAACCGCCTCTGGGTCTAGCTCTGAGGATAGTAGCGATGCCCCTCTATCCCCGCTTGAGGATAGTGAGGTTGAGGAGAGGAAAAAATGGGAAAAGAAGACAGACCCCTTTGGAATCCACATCTCTACCAAAGAGAGAGAAAGCACAGTGAAGGGGCTTGAAAATTTTAAACTCAAACAGCCCATGGGGGAAGGATATACGATCCGGGTGCCGCCTGAGCTAGGCACCGTCTATTGGAAGGACGATCAGGAGAACGCCAATGCCTACTTTGGCTGTTATGAGGCGGCATTCCAGCCTGGCCTCTGGTTCCCCCTCCATTATGCTATGAAAGCCATCCTGCAAGTCTATGGCCTAGGAGTCTGGCAGTTAACCCCAAACTCGTGGGCTAACATCCTTGAATACGTCGCCGCCTGCGAGATGCAGGGTCTGAATCCCGGCTGGGAGGCTTTTGTGCATATGCACTATCTTAGCCGCAGCCTAAGCGGTTGGAGGGCGTGGTACACTCTGATCACTTACCCTAAATATCAAATGACCTTGGACAAGGTGTCCAAGTATGACAACTGGAGGCACCGGTTCTATCTATTGTCTGCCCCCACCCGGCGTGAAAATTTTTAACTTCGCCGGTATAATAAGAAGCCTGACCTTCTTGGTCAGAAATGTGCCCTCCCCCGGATTCCAGAGGACGACTATGAGAAAATCATAGAACCGGGGTTTTTTGAACTTGACACCGAGACTCTCTCAACCGGGGACATAATAAAGGTTCCAAAGAATTGGATACCCATGTGTGCGTGGTTGAGAGATGAGGCGTTCTTGTCCGCCTGCGGATTGAGCACAATGTTCACAAAGCGTATGTTTACTACACATCCGGCAAAATGCCGTTTGTACTATTTCTCTGCAAATTTATTATGCTATTGAACTAAGTTTGTTTGTTTGTTCTTGCAGAAGAGGCTTTGAGAATGCTTCCTGAAGAAAGGACCTACAAACGGTCCTCCGCCCAAATTCGTAAAGATCTGGCGGAGGCTAAAGCAGCTAAAATAAAGGCTAAGATAAGAACCCGTCTGGCCCTTTGTTTCTACATCCACTATAGAGAAGATTTGCCGGTTGTATATTTGATAAACAATTTCATTTGTAGGGTGGGGAGGTTCCCAAATCCTTCAGCAAGCTGTTTAATCGGGGACGAGACACTACCGCCTCCACCCCTGCTAAGTCTATCAAGACTTCGTTCGGTCAGACGGCTCCAGATGCTTCGTCTGGAAAAAACCGTCTGCGCATCGGGGGGAAAAACATTACACTTGGGGGCTTCGGACTTGGCCTTGACTTGGCCAGGGTTGCTCTGACTCCATCCGGCCTCTCTGCGCCTGTAGGTGATGCAAACCTGCAGGCTTTTGAAGGTATATATAATCCTTTCGAAACACCGCCTGAGTTTGGCTGGCCCTTACGAGTAAAATCTCACTCTCAACAGACCTCTTCGTCGGACAGCCGGCAACAAGCTGGTGCCGCCTATATAGCTCACTCACCCACTATTACATATGGTGCAGATCAATCCCCCCGATAGCCGGACGTGTAAGCGCATGCCAAGGCCATGCTTGGAGCCGTCTCCAAGAAGGAGAAGAACGCCATTCCGGGCATAGAGACGTTCAAACTGGAACGCAACTTAACCCTCTTGTCTGAGGTATGACTTTATTTCGAAAAATGGCAAGGATACTTTCGCCTGTATTTTTTACACCGTTTGTGTTTACAGGCTATGCTAAGGGTTGATGGGCTCATGCGGCCATACACCTAGAAGAGAGAGGAGGTAAAAAGAGCTAATAAATTGGCTACGGATTCTGAAGATGTTGCACAATATCAATGTACAATAAATGAATTTGAATCTAAAGTCGTGGAACTGAAATAGGCGGCACGAATCAAGAGCCTGTCTGCAGCTCTAGAGACTGCCAAGAAGAAAGTCAGTGATGCTGAAACCTCCCTCAAGAAAGCTCAGGATGACCTCAAGGCTCTGTAGGGTGTTGCCTAGGAGAATACTAATCTCAAGGCAGACGTTTAGCGTTTGAAGAAGGATGCAAAGCAGGTCCTGATCTTAAAGGCATTGGCTTTCCAATACGCTGAAGATGTGGTGTATAAGAGAGAGCAAGGATTGCCAGAGCCTGAACATTCGAAGCCTGAGCGAATGCTGAGCTTGAGGAGCCTGCTAAGAAGCTTCGTGGACCCAGTGAGGCGGTTGAGCTCCATTCTGAAGAGGAGAACGAAGAGCAGCCAACGGATCAGAGGTAGACCAACCCAGGCAAAAGTAGTTTTCAGCGGCAGTATGCCAATTTTATTTCCTCCGGCCTATGAGCCGTGTATTTGAATGTTTCAATCAACAAAATTTTTTTAAGTTTATTCCTTCCGGATGATGATCTGGTTCAACATTTCCCCCGGCTCTTTGTAGTCGGGTTTTATCTATGAAAGTACCGACTGAGTTGGTTTGAATTTAAATTTGCACTTAAATTTTGCTTATATGTATAAGTTTTTGCTTAACTCATTAAGAGCATGCGGCAAGTATCAACCAGACTGTACTTGCCCCTGGGCGGCTGTGTGGTTGGTTTCGGTACCTTGCCGATTGATTGGCTTAGGAACTTGTGATACTTTATAGAGTATGGGAAGTTCCTAAGTCAATCAATCATAGTAGTGATTGCCCCAAACCAATCGCACATCCGTCCAAATACTCAAGCGGGCAACCGTCAGGCCAGGCGGTGAAGCTGTTGAGTTGCGCTTTATTTCCTCCGCCTGGGGTATATGCATTTCATTATACTCAATGTCCCTTTGCCCCATTGGGTGGACTTATATAATTTCGTTGAATAATCTAGGTTAGAACTTCAGTCGGTAACCGACTGATGTTATTAGACATCCGGCTTTTAAACTTGATCATTCTCTTGATTATTTTGGGTCAGACGGCTTTGAGTTGACCAATTAGGTCGTTCAATCTTTGCCGTCTGTATGAGTAGGTAGAGCACTTGGTTACCCAGATGGGAGATACTCTCTGCGACGATTTTACACGGATGGGCGTCGCCGGATGCCTTACTCATGTTGGAGCAGACGAATTTATAATTAAATATCATCCGGCCATTGACCTCATAATTTGAACTTAAATTTAGCCACTAAGTTTTTAAATTAGTTTATTATATTTAGCTGACCGTCTGTGCATTGCACAGGCGTTACCTTAATCATTGCGCATGTATAAAAATTAAATTTCAGAATTGGAAACAAAAAGCAACTCTTTCATTGATGGGCTTTTCATTTACAAAAATTTACAAATCTCAAAAGTAGTACTTTTTCAAGTTGTCTACAATCCAAGTTCTGGGCAGCCACCTGCCGTCTGGAGTTTGCAGGCGGTAGGTGTCGTCTCTTACTTCTTCATAGATCCGGTAGGGGCCTTCCCAATTAGGAGTTAGCTTTCCATACTCATTGGCCCTACCGGTTGCATCCATTTACAAAAATTTACAAATCTCGAAAGTATTACCTTCAAGGGCCGTTTGTGTACTCGCTTTTTGTAGGCACGGGTCATTCTCAGACTGTAAATCTCATGACGCAAGGCAGCATTGCCTCTGCGTTCCGAGAGTGAGTCCAATGCTAGCCGCATGGCCTTCCAGTTTGCCTCTTCATCGTATAATATGACTCGTAGAGTCGAATTATAATGCTCGATAGGCAAGACGGCTTCAGCACTGTAAACCATGAAGAATGGGGTTTCACCGGTTGCCCCTTTTTTAGTTGTCCGAATGGCCCATAAGACATGAATTAATTCTTCAGCCCATAAACCACCGGCTCTTTCAATTTTCTTTTTAATGCCGTATGAGATGAGTTTGTTAAAGGCTTGAACCTGGCCGTTTGATTGAGATCGGCCGACTAATGCAAAACCAAGTCTTGAGCTAAAGCGTTTCAAACTGAGGGCCATTGTCGAACACCATAGACATAGGTACCCCATATCGGGTGATGATGTTCTTCCAAATGAAAAAGATGACATCCTTTTGTCTTGATGCTTTGCTTCCACCCACTTGGTGAAATAATCCACAGACACCAGAATATAGTGTTTTTCGCCTGGTGCAGGCGTATAAGGACCCAGAATGTCCATGCCCTATTTAGCAAACGGGACTGGGCTGTGGATTGCTGTCAGATCAATTGCCGGCTAATGGATGAGCTTGCCAAATTTCTGGCACTTGTTACATTTTTTGACCATTTCCATGGCGTCTGCCTCAAGAGTAGGCTAGAAGTAACCTTGCCGTCTGGTCCTAACAGCCAGGGATCTGTCGCCTATGTGAGAGGTGCAATATCCCGAGTGCAATTCTTCGAGTACTTCTTTCCCCTTTTTTGGGGTAACACACTTCAACAAAGGTTTTAGGAAACCCGCCTTGAAGAGCTCTCCGCTTCTCATTTCGAAGTTTGTAGTACATTTCTTTAGTACGGCTGCCTCCTGGGGTGAATCACAAAGGGTACCGTATGTTAGATATGCTCGAATGCCATCCATCCAGGTAGAGCTTCGGTTAAGTATTCCAATGGGCTCCTCATCAGATATACTCCGTTTTTCACTTTCTAGAAGACTGACCGAGGCGTATCACAGGAGGCGGAGGATGCCAATTTCGACAGAGCATCCGCCTGGTTGTTTTCAGACCTGGGCACTAACTTAGATTAAACCCTTCAAGTTTCCCAACCTCAGCTTTGACCGCCTAAAGATATTTGATCATTGCCGGATGGGTGGCTTCATATTCACCATGGTATAGGCTAACGACCAACTGAGAGCCAAAGCAGGCATCAATTTTTGTTGCCCCTGCCGCCTTGCACATGCGGATGCCGGCTAGCAGGGATTCATATTCTGCCTCATTGTTTGAGGCCTGGAACTTGAACCGTAGTGCGTATTCGTATTTATCTCCTTCCGGAGACTGAAAGATTATACCTGCACCACAACCGTTCGTAGTAGAGCTCTCGTCTACATACACTTTCCAAACCTGATCAAGGTTGTCCGGAGCAACCGGCCTTGTCATTTCGACAATGAAGTCGGCAAACGCATGACCCTTCACTGCCTTTCTTGGTTCGTAGGTGATTTCAAAACTTTACATTTTAATAGCCCACTTGAGAATCTTACCAGATGATTCCAAGGTTTTCATTGGCTGCTTGAGGGGTTGATCTGTGTAAATCACCACCGGATATGTCAAGAAGTAAGGCTTCAACTTCTTAACAGCCATGTAGAGAAAAAGGCCAAATTTTTCAACCATGGGGTACCGCAGTTAAGCACTTTTTAGAACATGGCTAATGAAATAGATCGGGAGCTGAATGTCGTCTCTCTCAGCAAGGAGAACGACACTAAAGACATTATCTGAGACGACCAAGTACATGTAGATCGTCTCCTTTGGTAAAGGGCTAACAAGCCTTGGAAAAGAGTGTAAATGTTCTTTAAATTTCTGAAAGGCCTCCTCAACATCATTTCCCCATTCAAATCTAGTTTTCTTCCTGATTGCTTGGAAGAAGTAAAGGCATTTGTCACCTGACCGACTGAGGAATCTCCCAAGCGTAGCCAGGCAACCGGTGAGCTTCTGAACATCCTTGATAGTGCGGGGTGACTTCATGTCAATCACTGCCTATATCTTCTCGGGGTTAGCCTCTATCCCCCTTTGATCAATCAGGAATCCGAGAAACTTCCCATACTCAACACCAAAAACACACTTCTTGGGATTTAACATGACCTTATGCCGCCTGAGTGTGGTGAAGGTTTCTTGGAGATTAGCAAGGTGATCTGTCTGTATCTTGGATTTGACTATCATGTCATCAATGTACGCCTCTACGTTCCTCCCAATCTGATTAATGAAGACTGTATTAATCATCCGTTGGAAAGTAGCCGGCGCATTCTTCAAGCCAAACGGCATCACCGTATAACAGAATAACCCCTGATCAGTGACAAAGGCCGTCTTCTCTTGATCTTTCTTCCACAGGGGTATTTGGTGGAAGCCGGAGTAGGCATCCATAAAACTCATCAAGGCATGCCTGGCTGTAGAGTCGACCTGGCCGTAGATCTTTGGAAGCGGGTAACTGTCCTTTGGGCATGCCTTGTTCAAGTCAGTGTAATCTACACACATGCGCCAGGTACCATTCGGCTTCTTTACAAGCACCACATTCGCAACCCAATCCGGGAAGTTACATGGCCGAATGAACCCAGTGTCTAACAACTTTTTGACCTCGGCAGCTACCGCCTGACTTCTTTTCTCGCCGTGATTTCTTTTCTTCTGCCGGATGGGCTTATTTTTAGGGTCCACTGCGAGTCTGTGGACAGCGAGATTCGGGCTTATGCCTTGCATCTCTTCCACTTCAAAGGCAAAAATGTCTTTGAATTCTTTCAGCAGGAGGTGTAAGTCTGCACCCAACCTTTCAAAAGCAGCCATCCCCACCTTAACAGTTCACTCTGAACGGTTGTCATCCAGAGGAATATCAATGTGCTTACCAGCCGGCTGGGGACGGAGATCATCTGACCGTTCCCCGGTCAATGATTGCTATTTCTTTTCTTTCTTCACCTCCACCAACTGGTCAGCTTTTCTTTTCTTTCCAACTGCTGGTGGGGTTGAATCAGAGTCCTTGACATCGTCAAGGTCTATTGGCTCCTTTGCCTGATCGACTGCAGCAGCCGTTGGTTTGACGTCTGAGAGGTAACACCCCCTTGCCGTCTTCTAATCCCCGTTGAGGGAGCCAACAGAGCCATCATCCTTTTCATATTTAAGAAGCATGAGAGTTGGGATGATGACGGCCTTGCACTCATTCAGAGTGGGTCGGCCAAGAATGATGTTAAAGGCGGTCAGCTCTTTAACCACCAAAAACCAGACGATCATATGTCGCCCTTTTCCCTTCTGCCCCAGCCAGATGGGTAGATCAATTTGTCCGACTGGGTGCACGACCCCTCTCCCAAAGCCCACTAGTGGATAGGAGACGTCGCGCAGATTGTCCAGCTTATAGCTTAGCTTGGACAGACACTTGTAGCTGATGAGGCCAAAGGAGCTACCAGTGTCAATAAGGATCCTACCAACCAGCTGGTTGGCGACCACACATTCAATGACGATTGGGTCGTCATGCGGTCCTTCTCTAGACGTCTGGGAATGTACCACTGGTGGACGCCTGTCCATCATCAACTGAGTGGATCATCTTCTTCAGATGATCCTTGGTACCCCGAATGGTCAGGCCACCACTGGCTAAACCGTCTGGTATTTTGTAGACCAGATCCTTCTCAGTGTCCAAACTACTAGCAGGCTGGGGGGTCTTTTTGGAAGACTACCCCTTGTTCGTCTTCGAGGTGGCCTTAGACCTAAGGATGTATGAATTGAACTCCCCTTGATCAGCCAGACGATTCCACAGCCGCTGGAGGCTGAAGCAATCTTTGGTGTCATGGCCAATGTCCTCATGGAACTTAAAGTATTTATTCTTGTTCCGATTCTTGGCTGAACCTTTCATGGCTGCGGGCTTCTCAATAGTCACCTGGTCTCGGATCTCCATGAGGATGGAGTAGCAGTCTTTCTTAAACTCGTACCTTGGGGCGTACGGTTTGAATTCCTTCTTTTTCTTCTGGGACGGTTGATCAGAATCTTCAACCGCCCAGACTTCTTTTCTCTTTTTGCTCTGATCAGCTTTGGGAGCCGGCTGAGCAGTCCGACTCTCCTTTTGTTTGTCAGACTTCTTGGAATCTGACAGATGGTTGGACGTGCAGAGGTCGGTTTCTTGTATGAAGCTCTCCGCCTCTATCAACGCCTCTTGAAGGGTGAAAACCCTCTTTCTGACAAGGTCAAACTTGAAATTCAACCCATCCTTAAGACCCTTAAAGAAGTATGTATAAGCAACTTCGTCAGACAGTCCTTGAATTTAGATTCTCACCAAATTGAACCGCCTGACGTAGGAGCGAAGCCCTTCTCTCTCCCCCTGCCTAATAGTGCTCAAGTCAAGACTTGTTTTTTTGGCAAGGATGTTTATCGAGAAGTTGGAAGCAAACAAGAAGGCAAGCCTCTTGAAGCTATCTATACATCCGACTGGCAAGTTACCGAACCATTGTTGGGCTATGCCCTTCAAGGTAACCGGAAAACATCTACACCACATAGCATCCTCCAACCCCTGTATGTGCACAAGGTTGGAGTAGGCCATGAGGTGGTCCTCATGGTTTGAGAAGCCATCATAAGCACCAACCAACACATTCTTAACCTTGGTTGGCTGTGCCACCTCGGTTATCTCCTTGGTGAATGCAAAAGTCTATTCACCAAGTTTGAGCAGACGGAGCTGCCAGTCCAAAGGTTGGACATTGTAGGCCGCTTGTCCTCTAAAGAGGGTCGACTGCATGATATGAGGGATGTATAACCTATATGCCATCTGAGGCACCTACGGGGCATT
This sequence comes from Chenopodium album, assembly GCF_948465745.1. NCBI lineage: Eukaryota > Viridiplantae > Streptophyta > Magnoliopsida > Caryophyllales > Amaranthaceae > Chenopodium > Chenopodium album. Next base: position 45,674,432 of record NC_137848.1, read on the forward strand.
CCCAATCATCTGAGGGCTAGAATGGACAGACTTGTCGCCTTTATGGCTCCCATGCAGGGATTAAGTATTCCTTGCAGATGTATTCTTGAAACTGTATGGAAAGCTTAACGTAGAAGCTGACTCAGACAGCTGCTGTTTCCGATTTTGCTCGGTGATATGTCGAGCATCGGTGAAAGTTTTCTTGCTTCCATCTGGCTGAACCGCACTGATGACCTTCCTTGTGCCCGTCTAGGGCAGAAGGATTTTAGTCCAATCAAGGGCAGGCGTAGTCTTCTCCTTGGGATATGGAGTAGGCTTCCTGTCTCTGACTGACTTCGTCCTCGCAGCTCGAGGAGATTTTTTGGCCGACTGACTCTTGCTTGAGTCAACCGTCTTCTTTTCGATCAGGTCCTTGATCTCACCCTTGAAACTTGTCATGAATTTCATGAGCTCGTCTCGGGTTACTGAGGCCTGACCTCCTACCTCCTAAGTATTACCAGGTGGTGGTCCAGCAGACTTGCTGGTACCAGCTTCATTGTTTACTCGCTCCAGCTTATCCCTAGAACGAATGTGTTTAGTAATGAATGACCCGTCAGAGGCCACATATGTTTTGACGTCCACATCGTGGTCGTCTTCCTTGTCCGTAAAGACCTCCCCATCAACCGTAGGACGGCTGGGGTCTGGCGGTGGTACAGACTCTTGAACCATCCTTGAGGTACTCTCCCCACAAACAGCGCCAATTGTTTTGGGTTTTTTGTCCCTCGGGAGAGTTACAGCTCGAAGACTGGTCCGGCGGCGTCTATACCTGCAAAATAACGAAGACTCCGGTTGGTTGGAGCTCCGCCTCCGACGATCAAGTTAGAACACGTTGGAGAATGTGAAAAAGGTTCGAAAAGTAAAGTGGGATCTTCTCAGATTCCGAGATCAGGTGTTTTCTCTGATGTAAGAGAATGTAGGGTATGTAGTAATGAATTGTAAGTGTCCCTAAAATGGGGGGAATCTCCCTATTTATAGGGTCATCGGGAAATGTGTCCCTGATTAGGTCACTCTGACCTAATTCTGTTGGGCTGCGCCGAATTACGGCTTTTTCGGGATTTGAGCCCTGAGGGCCGCCTTTTTTCCCAAATTCTGGGAATGACACGTGTCAAAGGGGGATTGGCCCAATTTGGACAAATCTAGATCTGACACGTGTCGTCACCTGGTTGGCCCACGTGGCATGGGTAAAATTACCCAAAACAACAAATACTTAAACTATAGTGTTTATTACAATCAATTCCTTTATTTTTCCCAAGCACATCTAAGATAGGTGTACCTAGATGACCCAAACGGTCATGCCATAACTTACGAGAGATAGCAGCAAAAGAGGAAGCTTGATTATTGAAAGAAGATAAAAGTAGGTAAAGATCGTCATGACTATCACATCTCATGATTGGCCTCCCCGTCTGAAATTCCTTCACTAGAAAACCTTAAAGGATCAAACTCGACTAACACAAAATTATCTTTAGTAAACTTTCTAACAGATATGAGATTCTTAATCAGTTTAGGAGCATGAAGGACATTTTTAAGAGATAGGGATTGACACGAGAAGGGCAAGTTAGTGTGACCATAGTCAAGAATTGGAATAGAATGACCATTACCAACAATAATATTATTATTTGGATGATTGCTCAAATTAAAATAAGACGAGAGATTTACCGGTAGAAGACGTCATATGAGATGTAGCACTGGTATCCATGTATCACAACAGGTTGGGTTGTTGGAGAGACATTGTGTGCATGGCTGCCTCGATATTCGTAGGAGCATAAGAATTGGACTGCCCATGAGGATTGGACACCCCTGCTTGTTATACATAAGCTTGCAGAGGTCTTGGGCCAAGAAGACCGACTTGGCATTGCTGTTGTGGAGCATGTGGCCTAGCCCATCCTTGCGTCGAGTAGGGGCAAGGAGGAATGGGCCAGCCCTAGTTATACCACCCGTAAGGAAAGGAGCCCGGTGGTTGCTGTTGCTGCCATTGCGTCTGCTGCGGCTGTCCACCATGGTTGCCGGACTGCTGGTCCCGGCCACCACCTTTACTGCCGGAGGAGTTCCTGCCACCACCGGAACCCGAATTTTTCTGGCCACCGTTGATGTTGCGCCGGCTAGAATTATTCTTCCCTTTTTTGTGACCCGATTTATCTCCATGACTCAGACCACCATATATAGCAGACTTAGTGTCTACCTCTTTCGCCAACCCTGCTTCTTGTATGGCGAGCATAGAACGTGCCTTATAAAAAGGCGGCAGAGGATTACTTTGGCGAATCAACGTAACCACTCCACGGTACGGACGAGTAAGTCCCCTAACCAACTGTAACACCATTCGACTGTCAGACACTGGAGCCCCAACATTCTTCAATTGATCCGCAAGGGATTTGAGACATTGACAATAAGAGGATACATTTGGGAAATCCTCCATAGTAGTGGTGGAGAATCTTGTTCTAAAGCCACAGCACGAGAATGTTCATTATCTTAAAATAAGTCACGCAACCTATCCCAAGCTTCCATAGCCGTAGAGTGGGGCTCAATAATGGTGTTCAACAAATCAGTAGAAACGGTGGAATAAATCCACGAGAGAATTGTGGCATCCAAGGTTATCCATAGTTCCTTCTCCGCATCCGTAGATGGAGGAGGTTACTCCTTGCCCTTGGCCGGAGAAATGATATGGTGAAGAACCTTGTGAGACTTTGCGTGAACCTTAAATAGCTCCTCCCATGTAGAGTATTGAACATTTTCCATTTCAAGGGTAATGGAAACATGATTCTTGATATTAGGAACGGTAAGAGTCGGATGGATGGATGGTTTCGAATCCCCCATGGAAGCTGCTGGTGATAAAGAGAAGAGAAAGAAAGGTAGAGGAAGAAAAGAGGGGCAGAAAACAAAGCTAGGGTGCAGCGGAATTAGAGAGAATACCCTAGGCTAACTGATACCATGAAAGATTTGGGGAATATTTTCCTTAATGATTATCATTGATCAACCGCATATATATACAAAGTATAAGCCTTCATAGAAGGCTTGATTATACGCTAAATACAAGGCAACTAATTATCTACATTGACTACAAAAGATATGCACAATATATTTAACATTAATATCAGGTTTTTATAATTTTTACGTGTATGGAAATAAAGATATGTGAGTTCTAAAACGCGCCTTGGAGACCGTAAAAAGTCAAATGGGGCAAAAAAAATAAGGACAGAGGGAGTAGTGTTTAATTGAAGCCTTTTAACAAAAAAAATGATGGTGGGAGATGTCTTGCATTGCAGGGATGGTACATGATTGGTAGTACACAATATACACATCAGACAGACTGAAACTATCTTTTACTTTGGCTATATTTGGCAACACATTATATAACAACATATTGCTGATAATTAATCTAGGTTAACCCTTAGCGCATAACTGTTATTTGTTAGCAAATATATAGGATGGAAAAATGTACCACTATATGCATAATAGGTGATATGTGGTAAGTATTTTGGGGGAAAATATTCAACATATAGGATGGTAAAAAGTACCACTACATGCATAACAGTACACAAAAAGTATTATTAAGATAACTTATATTTTAATGGTACATTATACATACATAATGGTACATAACGATACATTATAATGTACCACTTTAGAGTCAGCTTTTTTGCAGAAGCTTGCCAAATTTACATTTTTGCCCTCCTATATGCTTTGTAAATGTATAGCAGCTATACACTAAGAGTCACTCATTAATCTATAGTCATTGATTGTACATACAAGACAATGAGGGTTCTTTCATAGAACACCCCCCACCCCAAAAAAGGATAAAGAGAAAATTAAATCAAAATCATACAATTCACAAGCCAAGTTAATGAATTTAGATGTTTAATGGAAAGCTATATAATAAATAGATGGAAAGAAAAAACAAAGAACTTATTTTTCTATCCATTTAATTACAACTTTACAAAGGATCTTGTTAACGAGCAATTTTGGGGCGTTAGATAAGGATTTAAATTATTTCTTAAAGTGGTATTAATTTAGGAATGTTTGCCAAAATAACATCTCAACCGGTGAAAATGTGTAATTAATGTTTATTTAATTCATTATTTTTACTTTTAATTATCTTATCCAATGCCCCGAACATTCGTTTGTTAGCTTATGCCTTTCACTACTAAAATTCGGCTAAACTGCGACCGTTTTTCTACTACCGTCACAAAACCGTCACAAATTATGAAATCTGCGACCTTTTTTTTTTGCAGTCGCAATTTTGCGACCGGTGTAAAGGCAGTCACAATTTTACGACCGTTTTTTTACCAATTAAACCGTCTCAAGGGTATTTGAATAATATTTTTTTAAAAAAAAACATATGGAAAATAATTCAAAAATAAAATAAAATAGTTGCGACCGTCAAAAGCAGTCGCAGATTTGTTATTTGCGACTGTTTTTTACGGTCGTAATTTTTTTTTATTAACATCGGGTATAAAAGGGTTACCCTAACCCTAATTTTTCCTAACTCAGCGTCTCAGCCGCATCTCTTCTTTTCCTTTCGATCTCTTCTCTTTCTCTCTCTCCCAATCTTTCCTTAACTACTTTCTTTCCTTCTTTTCTTTGTCACGCCCCTCCTCTCTTTGCTTCCACTTTCATTCTCCACCCTTTTTTTCTTATCCCCTCTCATTCCTTATCTCCTAATCCTCAAACTTTCATTTCTGAAAAATCAGACAAAGTACAAAGCACAAAGAAATTCGGCATTTGAAGAATTGGGAGCCGGAAAATCGTTGCTCGTTCAAGCAAGCCCACTATCTCCTCAAGCAAGTACACAAAGTTTGGTGTTCATGGTCATATTTGACCATAAAAATTCTAGATCTGGAATTTTTATGGTCGAATTTGACCATATAAACCCAAAAAGGAAGAAATTTGAAAAAAAGTATGTTTATTTTTCTGTAGATTGTGTTTGTTTATTTTATTTTCGATTTTGTGGTTTATTACTTTTATTAATTCAAATTTCCATGTTATTATTCATTCGAATTTTGTCTGATATTTTTTTTCGATTTTCGCTTGAATTTTTGTTTGGATTTCGTTGCTTTTTGGTTTGATTTTAAGTTTTTGTTGATGTTGCTCGAATTTTTGTGGATTTTGTCTTATTTTTGTTCTAATTTTCATGATCTTTCACAACTAAAATTCGTGTTTTGGTTGATTTTTGGTTTCGTTTTTGGTTGATTATCTTTTGATTTTGGTTGATTTTTGTGGTTTGTGTTTAGTTTTTTTTTGGGTTAGATTTTATCTGTGTTTTGGGTTGATTTGATTTGATTTTTGCTGGTTTGTTTGGTTTTTGTTATTTTTGGGTTTTATTTTCGTTAATTTCAGTTTGGTTAATTTTGTTTGATTTTTATGTTTGAATTTTTCGTTAATTTAATTTTTGTGGTGGCTGTTTGATTTACCGGGAGTGGAGGTAGTGTTTTCGAGGTTATTGGGTGGTGTTTTAGGGTGTGCAGTGTGGTGGGTAAAGGTGGTTGGCTGCCATGGCTGGGAAAGAGCAATGGGTGGAGTTGGCTTGGGTGTGAGAAGCGGTGGGCGGGCTGGTTGTGAAGAGCAGGGGTGGGTGCGTTTTTTTCTTTTTTTTTTAACTGTTAGCGACGGCCAAAAGTGGTCGCTAATTTCCAAAATTGCGACCGTTGCTTTTACCTGTCACAATTATTAATATTTACGACCGTTTCTCATGCGGTCGTTGAAAATAAAAAAAAACGATTGCAATAAATTTGTGACCGTCAACCAGTCGTAATAATTTGTTTTTGCGACCAAGTAAATAACTACCACCCACCTCTTTACGACCGTTGACGGTCGCAATTATATTTAGCGACCTTTTTTGCTATTTTCAGCGACCGTTAGTGGCAGTTGCAAAAACCTTAATTTTTAGTAGTGTTTTACAATTATACAATATAATAGCGTGGGAGTGAAATTTTTCCATGAAGGCGGATGCACAATGCTCCGTGCATCTGTTTTCTTTTTAAAAATGCGGAATGAACAATTAGTTGTTTAGTAAACAAATACAGTTATTTTATAGAGAACATCTAGCTATTTTATAAAGAACATCTCATGTAGTTGTATTGTAATGAACATATAGTCGTTTTGTAAAGAACATATAGCTATTTTGTAAAAATATCAAACTTTATGTTCTTTATATATATCTAAAGAACATCTGTAATATTAATAAAGAACATGATAATTAGTGGTGGTCAACTTCAGCCCGACCCGAAAATAAGGCGGGTTTGGGCAAGCCTAAAAATGCATTTTAAGTTAATGTTCTTTACATTTCTCTAACATGTTCTTTTAATTTTAAGTTAATGTTCTTTTCATTTCTATACAATATTCTTTACAATTGTATAACATATTCTTTTCACTTACTTTAACTAAATGTTCTTTACATTTCTATATAATGTTCTTTCCTTTTTTTTTTTAAAAAAGGAATGCACCATGCGAATCATGCATCCACCTGTAGGAATCACACGTTAGCGTGGGACATCGCCCAGTCACACAATAATTATTAATCTAAACATGCACAATCTTTGCTAGATTCTACGTACTAAATCCTTTAACAAATTTAAATTTTTGGGACCCAATATTTTAAGGCGTTGTTCAACTGATGTGCTTGGCTGCTTGCATAGGTGCATAGGTGCATGTATTTATGGTTGACCTTATATTTTTTTTTTATCAGTTTACAGTCACATGTAAAGCGTTTTGATTATTTAAATTAAATGAATGGTACCTACTTCGTATTATTAAGGGATATGAAAACTAAAGGTGATTTGAATTAGATGAGTTAAGAAGAAAATGAAGATGTTGGATTTGCATGAGCAATAACATTATTACATTGTATAGAATGAAATGGAAGGAGATGAACAAGGTTGATGAGCATAGGAGCTAAATTATTCTTAGTTCATGTAGTTAACTACAACTTTAAAATTAAAGCTTTGATAATTATTTTTTACGGATTTTTTACCATATACCCCTGAGTTTTTTTTGTTTATTCACTGTATACCCATAGATTTTTTTAAAATTTATCATATATCTTCGAGTTTCACAAAAATACATCATATATCCTTGATGACTAATAATTGTTAATTTTGTCAATTATTAGGGTTAATTGTGATCCAAAATTACCCTTAATACATTCTTCTACCTTCGAAATCACTCACATTTCTTTTTCCCACCCCAACCACCCAAATTTCTTTTTCTAGCTCATCCTCAAATCGACATACGGATATGATTTTGGAGATTTGGAGGTTTTAGGGATTGGACAAAGGAGATGAGTGGTTTCGGAGATGGAGGGAGGGATCTAAGGTGGTGTCGATGCATAATTAATCAAATTTCACTCATCTTGCTGTCATAAGGGGTATATGGTGAATTTTTGTAACAATTCAAGAGTATATGGTGAATTTGAAAATTTTCATGGGGATATGGTGAAAAACCCGTATTTTTTATTAGATATTTTTATAACATTTCTTCGTAATTGAGCTAGATGGCAATATGATGAATCAATTGCTCTATGCTAATCATTGCTCCGCTCCTACTTGCATAAAGGGGGTTAAAAATTATTCAACCGGGCCATGTCCGTACGTTGAGTCAATTATCAACTTGATTTTAAAATCTGTAAAAAAATATTGTCATGATAAATAATGCATCACTACACTATTTGTCCGTTGCCTTTTCGTTTAACAAAGATTAATTAAGTTTCGTTTCATTGTTAACAAGATAAATATAGAGGCCATGTTCACCTATGATAAAATGAGGCCCCAATTTATACATTAAACGTGAAATTTAAAAATTTAAGAGTATATATTTGAGGAATTTGTTCTAACTTTTGTACAGTCAAATTGCAATAATGAAATTCCTCAAAAATAAAGTGACTTAATTCCATTCATGGGACACGATATAGCAAGAATATTGAATATATGAAACCGACGCGAGGTGTATGTTGTGGGATGTAATCTTAAGTTAATTTATTATCTCTGTTTATCTGATTAATTGCTGCACTACTTGAATTGATAATGACCACTTTTATTACTTCGTTAACAGAATGATTGTAATTCACAAGGCAAATTCTCCACCAAAGGTAAAGGAATCTCGTTCTCCAAAAATTATTATTGAGGATTGAACCTCCAACCTCAAGGTTGAAAGGTGTTTTCTTTTCCATTAGACTAAATTTAGTTCGGTGGTAGCTATATACCGATATGTACTCTCAATATTTCCCAAATTATTATTGGCTCAATTGGAATGCGTCCAACTTGATCCTCAACTTAGCCACTTGTTGCAAAAATAGTCGTCTACAGTTGTACTTGCCTTATATTAATTATGTACATCATCACGTTTTTTTTATTGTTAAGTGAAAGGATTTGATTATGACTTCTTTATTAAAGTTTGTTTTTCAGCCACTTTTTCTTATCTCACAACGTGGCTAGTCTGGCTAATTTGATTTGCAAATAGCCAAATACTATAGATACGAGTAGTGATTGACATAAAAGAATCCACAGAAATTATTTTCGTTATTACGTTCTCGGCTCCCCACATCATCATAATTGTGGATGTTAATGCTTCGCAAAATGCACTGGCCGACAAATCATTTTCATCTATGGCCCCGTAATTAATAGAGGAGGCGACCTTTGAACTCTCTCCATTTCAATTACTCCCTCCTTTTTTTTTTTTTTAACTTTATTTTTTATTTTATAATTTGCATCATTTTCCTTTTTGGGGGTTTTTTTTTAAATGCATCACTTTTATATTTGGTAACTTTATACTATATTTTATCATTTCTCTCGCTTACTTTAAACCCACTCAACTTATTTTATCATTTCTCTCTCTTCCATGGTGTCCACTAAAATAATAAAAATATTTATCCTCTCTCACATACTTTGTTTTTCATGGTCCCTATCTTACTTTTACTATAATAATTTATTCACCCACTCACAATATTATATTACTCTCCTAAAACTTTGTGCAATCCAAAGTGATGCAAATAAAAAAACGGAGGGAGTATCTTTTTAGTACATATTCGATCAAATGTGACTTGAATTATTATTTAAGGGCAGGACCATGGGTGCTCAAAATTGAATTATTTGATGGATGTTTCATGTTTATAATCGCTGCCCTAGTGGCTTATTAGTGACCTACTTGGCTACTTGCACATAAGAGGGTATTAGGGTAAGGATTTTCAAACCCAGCCAATTCTGTAGGTGAGGTCAATTATTAACTAGATTTTTATTGTCATTGAAATATCTTTTTTCCCATTTTGTCATGATAAATAATGCACTAGTATTCTTTTGACATTTTGCTTGAGTTCAAAATTAGTGTGTGCAATAATGTCTAGTCCTTTTTTTTCAAATATAAAAGAATAAAACAAAAATAAAATTTGCTGAGATGTATTTGCAGATCAGACCGAATATTTATTATTGTTGTCATTGAAAATATTTATTGTTCAAAATCTGCTCCTACATACAATGAATAATAATTGTTGTCATTGACGAACAATACATATGAGGCATTTGCAGAAGATTGTATGTTGTTTCTTGATTTTTCATCAAATAAGGGAACAACCAATCAGTAATACCAGCCAACAAAATAAAGAAGTATATTGTGATAGATTTAGGAAGTTACTAAATAATTATCACAATAATATCTCATATGATATTATTCTCATGATATCATATCACGATATACATTCTTATCTGGATTACGTTTATTTTGTAACAAACAAATTAAAAAACACAATAACACTCACTCCATCAGATCACCTCCCTACTATCAAACATGTATATATAATATGATTGAAATTAGTGTACATGCAAGAATTTTAATTCATGATTTTTTTTGATAAAAAAAAAGTTTATTCCATATACATATATTTCTTGTCTCTTAAAATGAAGTACATACGTACATGTGTATTATATAGGTTTAATTATAATGTTTTTTAAAATATGGTATACTATGTTGTACTCTTAATAAAGGCTAAGAATCAATTAGTAAATTATTCTCTCTATCCCAATTTAATTATCACACTTTCTTAAATGGAATGAACCCACTAAAATGTTACTCCCTCCGTCCCTTAATACAAAGCCTATTTCTAGCATTTATTCCTCACATAATAAAGAGAAATAGTCTTTTAATTTAGGGATGAAGGGAGTACATGTATATCTTTTCTCTTCCCCACTACAAAAAAAATTATGGTCTCACACTCTCACTCTCCATCTCATTAAATCAAAATACTTCAATTCCTCTACTTAATAAATTTATGTGTCCGGTGTCCCACACCACTTGGAAAAATATATAAGGAGAAGAGAGAGAAAGTTGGAGAAGAGAGAGAAAGTCAAGTGTAGGGCTTGTTCTGATTTACTGAAGTGAGTTGAAATAAACTGATGAACTGAACTGAACTGATTGGAACTGAACTACACTGAAATGAATTGTTTATGAGAGAAGGAAATGTTCCTGTTTGTCTATTCGGGACGGGGCAGGCCCCCCCAATCCCACGAAGGAGAGTTTTCCCAAGAAGAAAGTTCGCAAAAACTAGGAACTGAACTGAACTGATTAGAGCTGAATTAAATTGAAGTGAAATTAAGCTGAAGAGATCAGGCCCTAAGTGGTTGGTGCACATAATTTCCTTTATCATAAAGGTTTTTTTTTTTTTTTTTTTTTTATGATTGTCATTTTTATGAAGTTGACTAACAAAAGTTTACTACTCCGTAAGTACAATAACATCGAAGGAAGACATCTTGTAAAGCCTTGTGTGAACCTTCTTATAACAATTAAATTAGAACGAAAGGAGTATGATTTTATATTAAAATAATTAGTTTTCTATGCTGAGTGACAACTGGGTTTTTGCATAAGTACTCAACCTTTTTGTCATTATATCACGTTGGAATATTTACTAAATAAGGTCGTATGATACAATGGGGTATGGACATAGAAAAAACAATGGGGTTGCTATTGGAATATTTACTAAATAAGGTATGATACAATTTTTTAGGTAAATGGAACAATTTGGGAGTAACATTTTTATTCACTCATGCTCTAATATTGACGGGGCCATACTTGTCATAAATGGAACAAATTGTTGTCTTATATCACGTGTTTAGCAAGTTAATCAGACAAGCCAATTTAGCCGTTAAAATACTCACAGTGTGATTCGCTGAGATCTTGTTATATACACCCAGATGTTGCGTACTTTCATAAGCATTTTGCTCTCATTTTGTTGAAAATTAAAAAATAAAAAGCAAAACTAACCTTGCATTAGGTGAGTGTATGATACACCAAGGTGTATATATAACAAATTCTATGATCCGCTAGCTTTATTTATACTCCAAAAGCTTGAGAATTTACATACTCATTCTTTTTCAATTTATTAAAATTATAGGTGGTCCATATTGGAGTGCCCAAAACATTTCACTTTCTAATTTGAGTTAATTCTCTTAAATTTATAACACAATATGATTATCCATATTTTATTAATACGAAATATAACAAAAGAAGACAAAAAACAATACGAATTACTTCGTACCATAAACAAGACAAAAAGACGTACAATTGGAAAATCTTTACCGACAACACTCTAAAAATTAGAAATTGACTAAGAGAGTAAGAGCCACACAATTCAAGTGCAAAAAATACATAGCTCGCTGTAAAATAATTTTTTTTTCAACAAGGATTTTACTTCTTGCATGGAGGCAAGGGAGAGCCACACAAACACTTGTTATGTGCATACGAGTACTTATCGACCCTCTTCAACTCCTGGCTGCTCGGAATTTTACCACACAACCGGTTGTAACTTACGTTAAAATTTTGTATATGCGACTGTTTCGCCAATGTAGGTGGAATGCTACCGTAAATCATGTTATGACTCAATTCAATAACATTTAATTCTTTAGGAAACCTGACTTTAGTAAGGTCGAACGAAAATTTGTTCCTCGAAATGTCGATGGATTGTAAACCCTTGTTTGTCCCGAACAACATCGAGGCATCACCGGTGAACATGTTCCTATTAAGGTCTAGAACCGAGAAGTTGACCGCTCCTAGAGATTTTGGGAGCGGTCCATAAAGTTGGTTCTTGGCTAGCTTAAGGTAGAAATCCGGGTTGTTTTTAAACCCTCCAAAGCTCGCGGGAATTGTTCCTATGAGTTGGTTACGCTCTAAGAAGAGTGCGCCAAGTTGGTGGAGGGATGATACAGAAGGCGGGATTGGACCGGTGAGTTTGTTTACGGAGAGGTTAATGTAGGTTAATTTAGTAAGCCGACCAAAAAAGTCGGGGATTGAACCGGTTAAGTTGTTATGGCTAAGCCATAAGAATTTGAGGTTTTTAAGCTTGGAAATGGTTTGAGGGATTGGACCGGTTAGCTTAGGAAGGTTAGTGAAGATGAGTTGTTCAAGGTACGGGAGGTCCCCGACGGTGTCGGGGATGTGTCCCGCAACCTCATCGTCTCTATTGACGGAGAGGCTGATAATGCGGTTGGTTTTTTCGTCGCAGCTGACCAAGTACCATTCACAACAGTCGGTGTCGTGGGTCCATGAGGCGAACATGTAGGCATTGTTGAAGGCTTTTTTGATCTTGAAGAGGGTTTTTTTGTCGTCGGGGTGGCATTTTTCGGCCGAGAGGGTTGAGGCGAGGAGGAGGAAGAGGAGAATGGTGGAGAAGAGTGAGAGTTGGTTATGGCTACTCATTGTGATTTTTTGTTGTGGAATATTTGAGGGTTGTGTTTGGGTTTTATAGGAGTGTTGTGTGAAAAATAGCTCGTCATAATCGTGAAATGAGTCTGAGATTACAACAATAAAGCATTAGTCCTTAAAAGATTTGAGGTTAGCTAATATATTTCGTCATAAAAAAATGTACAATATAACATGATGATATTATTATGAAATCGTAATAATATGAATCGTCATAAGAAAAGGTACGATATAACAACTACGAGTATAAAAAAAAAAAAATAACCGACTCCCGTCTTTTTCTTTTCTATATCATATCCCCGTTTTCCACTTCACACCCCTCTTCACTAGCTAGCTGCTAGTTATCACATTAAGAAATCAATTCTATTATTGTCCAGTTCGCCTTCCTTTTTTAATGACATGTTTGAGAAACTATACAAACAAAACAAATGAAATTAAACCAATAAACTTATCAGTAAACTTATGAAAGTAAAACTAACCTTTTTGTAGCGATTATTTTAAGCTATAGTATCGATTGTAATTGCAACAAAAAGCTTTCTCAATGAATGGTCATTCGATACAATGTCCGCCGTTGTGTTAACCTTTAGTAGTGGTTTTCAATATCGCTGGGGTTGGCCTCAATAATCGATACGAAAAACAACATCCAATCGTAGTGATTATTGTAGTGATTAAAACTGTTATAAATGTTGAACTCCTTTTTTTCACAAAAAAAAAAAAATGATGTTTACAAGATTCGAACATGCAATCTCAAACTCTTATATAAAATGTTTCACCAATAAGCTATGACATATTTTATATATTCTTTGTCAAACAATATTTATATATTTAGTGTAGAAAAGGCTTTTCGTATCGATTTTTGGGATTTAATGGTGATTGTAAATGATACGATTTCTCATAATTTTATAAATGTGCAAAAATAGTGTGGATATGTATTATTGTGTTTTCCATATCGAATTTATATATGAAAACCATGCGATTGTAAAATGATAAAATTTCCTTAATTATTTCACAAACATACTTGCATATTGTAGCGAATGTACAATCACTACAAAATAATCGCTACGAAAAGACAATTTTCTTGTAGTGTAAGGAAATAATTTTACTAGTTACTACCTCCGTTACATATTATTTGCAACGATTTGACATAAACTAGAGAGGAAAAATGTCTAATCGTTGCAAATAATATGAAACGGAGGTAGTATAACATTTTCAACAAACAATTTACTATCTCTGTTTTTTTATAGTGTGTAACAAATAAATATTTTATGTCTCACAAATAATACTCATTTTTTATTTATAATAAGAAATAAATGAAATACTTGTAATTCAGATCATTAGATGTGGTGTACCTTTTTAATGGATAAAAAATTAATGCTCACCTAACCTACCTGTTTTAATTGGTAAAACATTTAACTCAATCAAAACCTTTAAGTATGCCCATAAAATAAGTGCCTAATATATTCCGAAATTCAAAAAACGTTTTTGCATGTGTTGTTAATTAGTACTAAACCAATACTTACCTTTTGCTTATAAATAAAATTACATGTTTAACTCGTGATCATTCAAAAATATCAGTCTTTAACCATGTTTAACTCGTCGAAGATCTTTATTCTTTACCACTTGTTGTACTTTAGAGGTGGTGAACAGTAGTACTTTCATCGTTAATCGCCAACACAATTATATTTTTGGTTTGTAGTGGGGGAATTTATTTAGTCACAATTGCGTTGTTTAATTTTTATTTCTTCCTTTTTTTTTTTTTTTAATTATTTATATAATACGTAATAGCTTTGACTATATTTTACTAACATAAAAACACATTTTATTATGATTACATGTTTTAAAACAGGTATTAACATCTATAAAAAAAAAAGTTGTTAACATAACATTTTATTATCATTTTTTTTAAATAAACTACTGTTTAATTATATGTACAGATCAAATTAATACATTAGCATGTGTGTAAATTAATAATGTTTGAGTGAGTTAATTATTTTGAGAAAGGAGGAATAATTCTTTTTCGTCATTCAAACGTCAAAAACTATTCAAAAAATTACACATGGATACATCATTACAATTTAGAAAAAAAATCTTTTCCACATTGGAAAAATGTGGTCCAATTTTTACATGATGTTTGATGTAACCGACATAGAGCGGAAATTCTAAGCCTCAACTAACTATAGTCCAAAAGGACTCAATTAGGGATATTTTTTTTTTTAAAAAAAAGTAACTTATCTGTATACTGAATTTCGATACCAACGAGATATATAGGTAATACCATTCTTAGTAGTATCGAAATACCATCCTACAACACATTGGTATCATCATAGTACTGCGGTTGGTATCATATTTAACAAATATTGTTGTTGGTATCTATTGTTATATTGTTGGTATTCTAACCACGGTTTTATTGGTATCTAGCTGCGTTCTATTGGTATCAGAGCCATACGGTTGAAAGCTAAACTAAGTTGTTAATTTAATTAATAATTAAGTAAAACTGGAGAATACTAGGCCTTCTACTAAGTTTAAGAAACCTGGTTTTAAGCATTATTATCATATTCCTGAAAATACTAGTAATTTTGGCCCAATCCTTAATTATATAGTAGATCAAATTGGTGAATTAAGATCGGAAGTTGATAACATACATGCTCGTTGTATTAATATCGAAAATAAGATATTAATAACCACAACCGATATTAATAAAAAAATAAGTGAGCTAAAAGAACAGGTTAAGCAAGTTCAACTTGCTTTAACAAACAAAGTTAGGCATCAATTTGGTAAAGAAGTATCACCTAATAAAGAGAAAATTATCCCGTATAAATATAAGTATCCTTTTCAAAATTTAGATATAAATGAAATGTTTACTGTATCACTCCCTAAAAGACCTACTAGTAACTAAGAAAAGAATAAAAAAAACTAAAGATGAGCCCTCATCTTCAGGAGAAAACGTTTAACGAACTGCAAATCTTGTTTGATAAAGAAGAAGACCCTGATAAGCTAAAAGAAATCATGAACTTAATTTCTTAAAAAGGAATTTATCCTGAAATGGGGGAAAATAATTATGTTTCTTTAGAAGAAGATCTATATCTACAAATGGGATTGATAAAATTAGATGATCTGGACTGTCTACCTATAGAAGTTGTCCAACAAAAGACTAAAAACGAACTAGGTAAAAGAGTAATGGATAATAATGATGTTGGAGAAGAAATTATTAATGAAATTATTAATGAAAACATTAATGTAAACAATGTTATCCAAAGACCTAGGTATCAAGGAGAAGGAAGTTGCACACGACCAAGATACATACCAGGGAAGAGTACCCGGTTTAGTGTCAAGGTTATGCCCAATCATATACCCAAACAAGAACAAGTGACTCTTGAACCTATAAGTCAAACTGGTTATAAGCTGAAATTAGACGGTGTAAGAAATAGACAAGATATTTTAGATCAGTGGAAAAAGAGTATGAGTAGTGTACTTAGTTTAAACACTGAATGGACTTCTGAAAATTTCTGAAATTACATCGAACATAGTTTACATGGCTGTGTAGAAGACTGGTACGATGGGATAAATGAAGAGGTTAAAATTGCATTAAGAGCTAGTGAATCTCCTACTAGAATGTTCAGACAGTTATGTCAATACATTGAAACAGAATTCATTGGTCCTAGAGCCGATCCTAATGAAAAACGAATGGAATATCAAAGAAAGTTAAGTAATTTGTCCATCTGTAATATGAAATATGTTGATAATTACATTATGGAATTTGAAACATATTATTATAAAATTGGTGAAAATAAAACAAATCTTGGAATGTTCTATGACAAATTACCCAGTCCCCTTAATGAAGAAATTAGCGAAAAATATCAAGAACGGAGAGAGAAATTCTTAGCTAGGGATGCCCTAGGTAATAGAATTGCTTTTCTAAGAAAATGGATTGAAAAGAAATATAGAGAGGTTGCAGGAACTCAACAAATGAAAAGACAATTCCTCACTTGTGGGGATTTCCCAAATAACTATGGATGTGACAGAAAAAACTATAATAAAAGAAGGAATTATAAGAAAAATAAATTTGACATATCAAAAGGAGAAACCTATAAGAAAAAGTACTATAAACATAAATGTAGAAAACTAAGTAGGTTTTTCAGAAAGGCAACATATTGTCCTGCGAAAAAAAAACCTGCAAGTGTTGGTCTTGTGGAGAATTAGGACATTATGCTAATGAATGTAAGAAAACTAATCATAAACTAATGGAAGCCTTAGGAAGCTGGGATTACATAGAAATACCATAAGATGAAGCTTTAGAATTGGCTTTAAGTAATAATAAAGGAATAGTAGAAATACTAGAAGAGGAAAATGAGTATAATGAAGAACCTGAAGATAGTGATGAGTTTGAAGATGAAAATTATGAAGAAATAAATAATATGATGGAAGGAGAAGTATTAGAAAACTCAGAATCAGATGACGATGAGGATAAAAGTAAAATGACTATAGGTCAATTAAAAAGAGCTGAGTATTCATTTGAAGATAATGACCTAGATCAGATAAACAAAGAAAGCTGGAATTTCCCTCAGATTACTAAGGATAAAATATTTAAAACTTCTTTCTTTAAAACTAGAACTAAAAATGTATGTGAAGAAATAGAAGGAAGTATAGTAATCGTAGATTGTGAACAAAAGGCAGCCGAAATTAATATCATAAACTAGAAAAGTATTAAAAAACATAAAGAAAAAGGAAATTATAGTTATATTTGTATTGGTGCAATACAAATATACATAACTCCTTTACAAAATTTTGGCAAGGATGTTAAATGCTTAAGTTTTATTTGTGATATTAGACATAAAGAATTTTATGATCAAATAATTAGTGGTATCATATGTACTTGAGTCAAGGAACGGTAAGCTATATATGAGAACCTAGATATTATGTGAGTTTAGAGGATTCATTTGCGTTAAAGTTTTTAGCTATCAAGCTATTAACAGAAGGAGTGAAAATGCATAAAGGAACAGGACCCATACAATTAAGATGGAAGGTGGTTTATAAATTGGTAAATACTATAGACTCATCTTTTAAGAAACAAATAGTTGATGCTCAGAAATATGAGCAAGGAGGAGGTCCTAAAAAGAAAATTACCCCTATAAAAGTA
This sequence comes from Chenopodium album, assembly GCF_948465745.1. NCBI lineage: Eukaryota > Viridiplantae > Streptophyta > Magnoliopsida > Caryophyllales > Amaranthaceae > Chenopodium > Chenopodium album. The sequence goes on from NC_137848.1 coordinate 45,692,259, forward strand.
AATCCTAATGAAATTGAAAAAACTTGGGAGGAATTCTTTATGAACCCTACAGTTAGTAATAGATCGAGTAAGATGTTAATTGATGAATCAGAATTAATTTATATTGGGATGACTACAAAACCTAAAATACAGAGAAATAGAGTCTTAAAACACCAAGTCTAAGTAAACAAAATTCAACAATAATAAGAATGAAAAAACAAGGTGATGAAAATCCAGAAGAGGATGAAGAAGAAATATTAGTTCTACTAAAGAAATAAATGAAAAATATGAGAGTAAAAAAGCCTTAAAACAACCGGCAAGGCATAGCATTGATATGGGGTCATATTCTAATTTAGAGTTAAATGAAGATCCAAATAATCCTATTGATAAAAGAAAGGTAATGGGATATAAAACCAAAACTGTGAGTGAACCATTATATGAAGATGAAGTTAATATGCAAATGGAATCTTGTAATGAAATATCCAGTACTAATTCTAATAGCATTTTTATTCCAATTGATATATGCATTAAGGATTATAATAAATATAAGTTATGTGCATATATTGATAGTGGTTGTTCTACATGTTTTGGAAAGAGGTCTTTATTTCTAGAATTCTTGTGGAAAAAGGCTAAAAATCCTATGCAAGTTAAAATTTCTAATAATAGTGTCATGATGCATACGGAAATAATCGAAGAATTACCAATAGAAATTGGAGGAGTTCAATGTGTTATTCCTATTTTATGGGCAACTAATCAACCTAGTCATGATATGATAATAGGAAATAATTTTCAGAGACTATACTCTCCATGCACTCAAACCATTGATCAAAAAATCTTTACTATTAATGATCATTCTGTTCCTATACAAAAAATAACAAAGGCTTATACTCATCAGACTATGAAATTTACGTGAAGCCAGCGTGGCGATAGGATTACACCTACACAACGAGAGGTTGCACTTAGAATTTCTGAGTGTGATTCATCATTAATAGATCAAATAAATAAGCAGTAAGAAAAATTATGTGAAAAATTATATTCAACAAATCCATTAGAACATTGGGAAAAGGATAAGGCATTCGCTAAGATAACTCTAACAAATCCTAATAAGATTATTAGAGTAAGACAAATGGTCTATACCTACCAAGATATAGAGGAATTTGATGATCAAATAAAAGAATTGTTGAATAAAAAGCTAATTAGGAATAGCAAGAGTCCTCATAATAGTCCATCATTCATGGTAAAGAATCATGTAGAAGAGAAAAGAGGTAAAGCTAGAATGGTCATTAATTATAAACAACTAAATGACAATACTGTTTTTTATGGCTATTACATTCCTCATAAAACTGTATTATTTAATAGAATATAAGGAACCACATGATTTTCTAAAATGGATTGTAAGAGTGGCTACTAGCAAATTAAAATGGAAGAAGAGAGCATTCCATTAACTGCATTTAGTACCCCTCAAGGGCATTATGAATGGTTAGTAATGCCTTTCGAATTAAAAAATGCCACAAATATTTCAGAGAAGAATGGATAATATTTTTAGAGAACTTAATCATTGTTGTTTGGTCTATATAAATGATATTCTTGTATTCTCAAAAGATTTAGAACAACATAAGAATGATCTTAAAGCGGTAACTCAAAAATGTGCTGAGCATGGTATAATCCTTGGAAAAGATAAATGTGTTTATGCTAAACAAGAAATTGAATTTCTAGGATTAGAAATTAAAGCAGGACAAATAATATTGCAAAAGCATATTTTGGAAAAGATTGAAAAATTCCCAGATAAAATTGAAGATAGAAAACAACTAGAAAGATTTTTAGGATGTTTAACCTATACTTCTGATTTCATAGAAAATATTGCTCTATTAAGAAAACCATTACAACAAAAGCTTAAGAAAGAAAAAACTTGAAACCGGAAAGAAAGTGATTCCAAAATTGTTCAAGATTTAAAAGATGTGTAAAGATCTTCCTATACTAACACTACCTACTAGTGAAGATGATTTAATCCTTGAAACAGATGCTAGTAATGAGCACTGGAGTGCTGTGTTAAAAATCAAAGAAGGACAAAGACTTTGCAGATACGGTAGTGGAAGTTTTAATAAACCTGAGTTAAATTATCCTACAATGCAAAAGGAAATCCTTGAAGTTATTAGAGGGATCGAGAAGTTCTTAATCTTCTTAGCCCTTAAACAGTTCTTAATAAGAACAAATTGCAAAGGCATACTCGATTTTGTTAAAAAGAATTTGTCCAATATGCAAGCGCAAGGGAGACTCATTCGTTGGCAATTATGGCTTAACCAATTCTCTTTTACTGTTGAACATATATAGGGATCGAAGAATTCTTTGGCCGATAGCCTAACTAGAGAATTAGCTAATGATGAAGAAGCGCAAGACATCAGAAAAACAACCTGCCCATCAACTAGAAAAGACGGAGGGAAAGAGAAAAACTCTTATTGAAGAAACTGATAAAGCAATGGAGCGCATTTCACCCTCCACTTGGGACTTGATGAAGGCCATGATTGTTTCATCAAAAAGAATATCTAGAGATGGTTTAATTAAAAGTTGTCATGTAGCAGTTCGAAGATTCCTACTGTACGAAGTGATGATCATTATCCTGCGACTCATTCCTGATATTCAGGATATAATACTAAATAAAATAAAAGATAACAATTTTAGGTTCTGGTATGATTTAGTTGTATCAAGGTCATACAAGATGTTTGATGTCTATGATATATGGGGAAATAGAATAATATTCAACACCAATTCCAGAGTGGGTATTGTGTCAATTCATCCACGCTCACTAGAATGGAGGGCATCATATGTGGCGGAGCACTATAGAGCTTGGGATTATGTAATGGTTCATAGTATTGTACCATTTCCTGATAATAATACTACGTTCTTTGAGAAGCTCATGAAATTCCAAAAGTATGTTTTTAAGAGAATTTATGAAGTAACAAGATATAAAGGAAGAGTTGAACAAGTCCAAGTGCAAAGTGCAAACATTGAAATGGTTGAATGAAAAGTTAACTCTCCACATTCTCTGATCATGTTTGAAGATGTTGATATGTTTATTTTATATAGTATTTTACCCCCGTCCCTTGGTCTTAATTAGTAGTGCTTTTGGCTCTTTAGAGCCACTTTTATTACTAATATGTGTTTTCTAGTGTTTTCATAGTTTTGGTTGAGTTTTATAGGGAACTGCACTCTTGGAGCATTTTCCCGGGATTTTATGAAGCGACTACGAGCATTGGAGGAGCACGACCATATTTCGTAGCCCAAGATCGGTTAGAGTCATCGAACCGGTGATTAAGGGCTCGACTTATGAGAAGATGAGGCATTGGATCGAATAATTAAAGCCCCAAGGAGGATATTTGGTTTGGGCTGAGTTACAAGCCTAAACAAGGAGTCCTAGTAGCCCGAGGTGTCATTGCCCGGTGCAAGGGTCTCCGCCCGAAGGCGCGCCCGATAGTTTTTCTATTCCTTGTCATATTGGCAATCTGAAGATTGATAATGCATTATGTGATATGGGTGCTAGTGTTAGTGTCATGCCATTGTCTGTGTGTTCAAAGCTAAATATGGGTAACTTTAAATCTACTAATATTACTCTGCAAATGGTCGACCGTTCTTTTAAATACCCCCTAGGTATTTTAGAGGATGTTCCCGTTAGAGTAGGTAAATTTTTTATACCTGTTGACTTTGTTGTTCTTGATATGGCTAAGGATTTGCAAACTCCAATCATTTTAGGTAGACCATTCCTTAATACCGCGGGAGCAATTATAGATGTACAAGGTGGCAAATTGATACTATCAGTAGGGATGACAATATTTTTTTAATTTAAATAATGCCCCTAAAAGCCCCATGATTGAGGAAAAGTGTTTAAGCATTGATGTGGTTGAAAATAATTGTTCTAATAAGCCCCAAGCTCTTGTTAAAGATCCCTTGGTGGCGGTATCTTGTGTTGCATCTTCTACAGGTACAACTAAGACATGGAAGGAAGAAGTGGATGCAATAGAATGAGCTTTGTATTGTGAAGGGCTTGGTTTTGATGATGAGGACGAGAAGCAAGGTGAACAGGTTGCGATAATTGAGCCCTTAATGAGAGTCCCACCTGATCAAGTAGTAGTGGCTCAGTCGAGTGGGGAACCAAGGCAATTTGAGCCTAAGGAGGTGCCCCTGGAAATTAATGATAAAGAACCTCCAGTACAAGCTACGGAAGATCCGCCCGACCGGGCGAAGTCTCGCCCGATCGGGCGCGAGAAAAAGAAAGATTGTGGCCTTAATTTTGCTCGATCGGGCAAACCCCCGCCCGATCGGGCGGGAGAAGAGGTCCGTATACGACAAATTTCACCCGACCGGGCGAGATGGCGCCCGACCGGGCGCGTGAAAGAACTTTATCGAGGACACAAAATCGCCCGACCGGGCGAAGAGCCGCCCGATGGGGCGCGAGGTTGACGAGTTTATGTCCTTATTTTCGCCCGACCGGGCGCGCCTTCCCCCCCTTCCTGCTTTATTTTTCTTTTTCCTTTTCTTTCCTTTTTCTTTTTATCTTTTCCCTCTTTGTCTTGTCTCTTTCTTAAAACCAGATGACGTTTAGCCATGCTAGGCTAATGCCTGAGCCAATGAGGACATTGTCTGATTCTGGCTTGGGGGAGTTTTCGGATTGAGGTATGGTTTTTTTTTATTGCTTTCTAGTATAGTGTTATTGCTTTCTTATTTGAAAAATACAAAATAAAAAAAAAATTCAAAATAAAAAAAAATTTGAAAAAAAATCAAAAATCCAAAAATACGTTCCAATGAATTGTAAATCATGCTTCCCTGTGCCCCATACTTGAAAAAAATTGTTTTGATTCTTGGTTATGACGATGAGCATTCGTGGATTTGTTGATCATGATTTGAATTTTGATTGCTTAGATATCCTAACATGCGTCAATTTTGTCCAACTACTTATGAATATAGTGTTTGACTAGTTGATTTGGTTAGGAATGTGTGATAGTTCCTGGTATGTCAATGAATCTGAGTATTGACTTGCAACTATGAATAATGTTTTTATAGCTCACCATTATGCACATTGTGGAGGACGAAGACGTTCATTATTTTAGGTAGCCTTCAGACGTTATTAGATACATTTGTTCTCTTCTTGCTACCCATGTTGTTGCCTTGACTTTTTGTTGTTTATAAACCACATTACAAGCCTTTTTTAGCCCCATTGGTTACTAGTCCCAAGCTTGGCTTGGGGGAGCTTCTAGTTAGTGAGGTGAGGGAGTTGTAGTGTGCATATAATTTGCACAATGTGGGAATATAAGATGAGTAGTTTTTTCTTTGATTTTGTGATTGGAAAAAAATAAGATTTGTGTTTCAAAGTTAAATTCCAATGATAGATAAAAAAATAAAAAATAAAAGAGCAAAAGAGAAAAATTGTTTAATGTTCAAATGTTCTAGTTGGAGGTTGATCAAAAGAAAAAAAAAAGTGAATTTCAATGAAAATCAAGTTTGGAAATTAAAGTTTGTTTATTCACTCAAGTTTTACATTATTATACTTTTGTGAGTGAAATTTGTAAGTGTTGGGATTGTTTGATATGTTTGGAGTTATTTGGTGAATTTTTGGTGGAGTTGAGTATGTTGGAGATGAATGGTCATTATTTATTTTTGACCTTGGTTTTATTAGGATTTTGGCTCCCTTAAGCATGGCTTTACTCTCAAATTTTCCCAAATATTTTCTACCCTTTACCCTAGCCTTACATTACAAGCTTTAAAGACCTTCCGACCTTGTGCATAGAGTTGTGTAGATGTGAAAGTAGTTGTTTGTCAATGCAAAGAATGATTTGACATATTTCGAGTCGACTATTAGGTTGAGTCCTTGTCTTTTTAAACACACGAGTGTCGTGAGTTTGGGAGGGCATTGTTTACAATAAAGGGGTGGTTGGAGAGCGATCGAGTACATCTTTTACTTGCTACATAAATAAGAGTCGAGTGTGTGAGCACTAGTCATGAATTTTATATGCTCTTGTGGTTAGCTCTACTTGACAATTGTTAGGGAGGATGAGTGATTGGATGGATGAGACTGGTTGATGTTGAAGCATGTTTATTAGATTTGCCTTGAATTGTTTGGTCTTGACTTTGATTATTTGGGGTGAGGCACTTTATTCGTTGATGAGCTCTTTACTTAGGGACAAGCAAAGGTTCGGCTTGGGGGAGTTTGATATATTTATTTTATATAGTATTTTATCCCCGTCCCTTGGTCTTAATTAGTAGTGCTTTTGGCTCTTTATAGCCACTTTTATTACTAATATGTGTTTACTAGTGTTTTCATAGTTTTGGTTGAGTTTTATAGGGAATTGCACTCTTGGAGCATTTTCCCGGGATTTTATAAAGCGACTACGAGCATTGGAGGAGCACGACCATCTTTCGCAGCCCAATATCGGTTAGAGTCATCGAACCAGTGATTAAGGGCTCGACTTATGAGAAGATGAGGCATTGGATCGAATGATTAAAGCCCCAAGGAGGATATTTGGTTTAGGCCGAGTTACAAGCCTAAACATGGAGTCCAAGTAGCCCGAGGTGTCATCGCCCGGTGCAAGGGTCTCTGCTCGAAGGCGCGCCCGATCAGGCGCGAGAAGAGAAGCTCACAAAGAAAAAAAAGGGCGGGCCCGATCGGGCGGTGCCTCGCCTGATCGGGCGCGTGTTTCTGAGGAGAAGTTTAAGCGTCGTTTAAATTGTTTTAACTTAGGATTTTCGAGCTTAGTTTATATACGCTTTTGTTAAGCGAGTTTAGTATTCTTTCTCCCTTCCCTGACTCTCTCTCTCTTTCTCTCTCTAACTTTTCTCTCTCTCCTCTTAAACTCTAGTATTATTTTCTCTCACTACAACTCTTTTTTTAATTTCATCTCTTGTTTCCTTCAACTTTGGTAACGGTTTCTTCTCCTTTAATCTCAGTTATTTATTCTCTCTCTTTCATCATGACTTGTTTAATTGCTTTGTTTAGTTTATATTTAATTATGTGTGAGTAATTTTTTTTCTAGGGTTATGGGGATCCATAAATAATATGAAGGGGTAATTTATTATTGTTAATTGTCAATGCTTAATTAATTTCCTATTGATTAATTTAATGCTATGCGGTTAGATTTGGCCAGATTTAATTCGTATGAGTTTATCAATATTGATTCGAGATTCGAGAGATGAGAATTAATATTTAGGCTTAGTTTCAATAGGCAGACTAATTTATAAATGGTTAGGTCGAGATTCGAGAGATGAGATTTAATACCAGTAAATTAACTCTGTGATTGTAATACGTAGCGAAAGCCCTTTATGATCTGATTAATTGATGCATTGATGATTAATTGTTATGTTTTACCCTGGAATATTATTTATTGGTGAACCTATGCCCTAGGTCTTTTATCATTTGATTTCTCCCTATTCATATTCTTCGTATTATAGTTCCTTTAAATAACAACTTTTGGTTACTTAATAATTTAGATTATAATAATTAATTAGGAATAGAAAGATTTGTTTTCCTGTGGATTCGACCCTACTTCCCTATCTATTATTAGTTAGTGGTTTTAGGAATTACTTTTGATTAGGTGATACGACTTTAGCCTGTCAGACGTTCATCGCAAAATCAAAGATCTAATCTGTATCCAGCAGAGACGAGTAAAAGATCCTACAGAGGCAAGAGCGTATGGATTTTTATATATTGCTCAGTATCTTAACTAGTTCACAACGATAAAGGAAGAACCACCAGTCATAATACATGTGGGAAATACTACTATAGTAGCACCAGAATGGTTAAGAAATTATTTAAAAGATGGAGTATTACATGGTGAATCAGTGTATGATTATTTCGAACAAGTTGAAGCTGGGAGATATTTATCCTTAGAAGGAAAAGAGCACTTATTGGAGATCTTTGTCACATGGGATGAATCTTATGCTGCCAAATGTGTGATGAATCTAGGTATAGAAGAAGACAACCAAATGTATGTCCATTATGAAGACAGTAAAGACAACAAAGGTGGTCTAAAAGATATGATGGAGTCCTGAGCTCACACTAGCAATCATGTATTCTACTTTTACTGTTGTAGCACATTTTATTTGTTTTAAAGAATCTTTAGAAAAGTAGTGAATGATATTCACTTGCTAAGACATGGTTTTCTGTAAGCCATAGAAAGTGTCGATGAGCTTTGTAAGCCTTCTCCTATATAAAAGGCAGTAGGCAAAGAAGAGAAGATAGAGTTGGAAGAGTTAGCTAGAGAATTGCTCTGAAAGCATTAGAGAGTCCTCTAGAGAAAAATACTCACCTTAAGCGACATATTGGTTCTCCATCTCTCTTAAACTAGAGAAAACTCTTGTTTAGCTTATGTCTGTTTAAGCTTTCAGTTTGTGTGTTCGTTGTAATATATGAGTGTTGTAATATTTTCAAATTAAATAAAAGTTTCGTTCAAGAAGGGAACGTTATCCCCTTGAACCTTATATATCAAATGAGTTATCTTTTTGTTTAAGAAGTTCCATCATAAACACAGTAAGGATTCTTTAATTAGAGATTACGATCTAAGGCAGGAAACGAAATAGATCTATGCTGAGCTTGATCTAAGGAAGGCAGGGTTGGGGTTAGCTACCTTGGTAAAGCCGGAAGCTCAGAACGCCGGAGGTTCCATTGTCGACTAAGTTCAGGTATTGGTCAAAACTCACTAGTTAAAGAATTATTATTGCGAAGCATGGTGGGCTGTTAAATTGTTAAAGTAATTTATTTCGATGTATAAGTAGTAGAGTTGTGATAACTAGTACCGTTAAAAGTCATAAATTTAGAAACAAGTGAACATTAATTGATATTAATTTATAAATAGTATTAATTAAAAGGTCGTTGGTGTCATAAAGAAATACCAATTAGAAATTCGTTGGTATAAAAAAGAAATACCAATTAGAAGTTCGTTTCCCATCTAGAAGTCCGTTGGTACCAAAGAAGAATACCAACTAGGCTTGCCTTGGTTGTTGTTGGTATACCATCGACATTAAAATCAGTATCAAACCATCAACAACAAAAGTGTCGATTAGAGTACAAGTTGACCCTACTTAATAGAGGATGATCCTCGACGAAGAGAAGAATCCAATCTGCTGGCTGCCATATCAAATCACATTATACTCCTTTTAACACGAAATAAACCGAACATTTCTATGATCTAAATTAGATAGTGCGTCATATACTCCTACTAGTCATTGCCGCTACTTGCCTAAAACGGTATGGGTAAGGAGTATCCAAACCACCCATTCCGTACGTGAAGTCGTTTTTCTATAAGATTTTGTTATCTTTAAAATATCAGCGATCATCATGAAAATACTTATTCGTTTTCATTTAATTGACACATTAAAATAGACATAAAATTTAAAAATTGTTTAAATGTCATATTATAATTGAATTGCTTATTGTAAAGTGAAGTTAGTAGACTGTTATTTAATTTATAAATATTGTGTGGGACATTGTAGAGAAGATAACGAAATATTTGAGTGGGGGGTAGAGATTATTTTAATATTACCTCGTCTCATTTATTTGCATCGATTAGACATTTTTTTTCTCTACTTTATGTCAAATCGTTGCAAATAATATGAAACAGATCGAGGTAGTATAAACCTTAAAAGTAGGTAGTTATTGCCATTTTTATCAATGTATCAATTATTTTAGAATTCAGCTTGGAACATTAACGAGCCAAGTCAAGCAAGTCAAAACTTGGCTCGAAAAGCTCATGAATCGGCTCATCTATTAAAATATGTATATTAAAAAATACAAATTTTAAAAATATAAGTCTATTATTTTAATAAATTTTTATATAAAATTGTGAATTATTTTAAATGCCACATTCTTAGTTTTAATATATAATAAAAAAAGAAAATTGAAAAAATCACCTTTAGATTGTTCGTGGGGTTTAGTCTTTACTGTTAGTGGTTTACAGCTCTCCCATCACTTAACCCTAACTAAAGCTCCACATACCGTAATATTAAAAGAATACTTAACTTTAAATTAATAATGTGGGTAATAATTTTCTTTTGACTTCAGTTAATAAGCCATATATACGTTATGAATTAGATGATATTGTATAATTATCACTGATAACCTTATACACTTTTTCTTTGGTAAACTCTTTGGACTTTGGTAATTAACCTTTTACTTTAAAATTAATAATCCTACTTATGATTAGAGGTGGTTATTGGATAGGGTTACCCACTAATATTAGGGTCAGGGTCAAACTTAAATGACTTTTAATGGATAGGGCTCTTATTGGGTAAGGTCAATATAGGGCTAAAATGTTTTTCCAATTTAATTGATAAAGAAAATAGATAATGTAAAAATAATTACATAAATAAATTTGTATTCATATATTCTTAATAATGGCTTTGTCCAATTTTTATTTTAATTGATATTTTGTAGGTTCGTTCATTATTGACCGTTATTGACCCGCGACCCGCACTGGCCCGACCTGATATTGACCCTATAAATTGTGACCCTCTTTAACTCGACCCACAACTGACCCTCACCGACCTTAACCCAACCCGCCCAATAACCAGGTCTACTTACGATATAACTGATACTCCGTAGTTTTTAATGTTGAGTAGTAAAAAATTCAATTACATTTAATAACCTTATTAGAGTACTAAAATTTAAGCTAGCACATAAAATAAAAACGGGGGAAAAAAAGAACCAATTAGCATCTTCAAGGACTATAAATAGTCAATACAACGTTGGTAATTAAAGCAAACCTATCTCTAATTCTCTAGCATTATCAAACAACAAAACAATGGAAGCCCTACCAAAAATATCACTTCTAATTTATTTTATCTTCTTCTTTTTATTTCTCAAACCTTCACAATCTACTACACTTTGCAATCCAAATGACCTAAAAGTCCTCTTACAAATCAAGAACTACTTCCACAATGGACCAACTTTCTCAGCATGGAAAGCCAAAACAGATTGCTGTAACTGGAATGACATTAGTTGCAACGACGATGCCAACCCGGGCCGTGTTACGTCTCTCACCGTTGCCTACGGAGGTGACGTTATCGGCCACATCCCACCAATGGTTGGTGATTTTCCATATCTTATGTCACTTCGGTTCTTTCAGTTGCCTAACTTAACCGGCCCAATTCCTTCAGCCATCACTAAGCTCACTAAGCTTGAAGTACTCGATCTTAGCTCAACAAGCTCACCGGGCCTATTCCCGATTTCTTGAGCCAGATTAAGAGCCTTCAGCTAGTTGATTTATCTGATAATCGCTTTACTGGCAAAATCCCGTCCTCTTTGTCTACCCTTCCGAACTTATTTGAGCTCGATATCTTCAGGTTTGTGTTTTTGCACACATCTAGTTGTAATGTCAAACTATAAAAGCCAATTTTTATATTTATTTATTTATTTATTAAAGCATTCATTTTGGTAAATATGGTTGGAAATGCATCTTTATATTATCAATTTATTAAAATTTGGTCATTATAAAAGTCATAAAAGGCAATGATGTAAACATGAGCTTCAGGTTTTGTACCACAGCTAAAACATTACTAATTACGTTACTATTTAGAATTACATAACTTTCTTAATATGTAAAGTATTTGTTTACAAATTTAAATTAAATTATATTAATCATTTTATAATACATTTACTGATTCATAAATTAATGTAACAATATTTGCAGAAACAAACTTATTGGTACAATTCCAGAGAGCTTTGGATCATTCAAGAGTGCTCTAACTCTCCAAGTATGGGGCAATAAATTATCAGGAACTATCCCACGGTCGTTAGGTCACGCAAATTTGACGATCTTAGATGTGTCCGATAATAAATTCACTGGGGATGTGTCGTTTCTATTCGCAAGAAATAAACCTTTAGGCACTATCGTACTAAGGAATAATAAGTTCAAGTTCGATTTTACAAATGTGGACTTGCCCCGAGGATTGAAGGGCATTGACATGGCTCACAACAAGATATATGGATCACTTCCAAAGCGACTTGGCCAGTTGCCCTTACAGTTCATTGATGTGAGCTACAACCAGCTGTGTGGCCGGATCCCTACTGGCCGTCGATTGAAGCAGTTCGACCCCTCTCGTTTCTCCCACAACAAGTGCCTTTGTGGTGCTCCGTTACCTCCTTGCAAGTAATTCATGTGATACGAATATGAGGTGATTTGGACTGGAAAATAAATTTACAAGACTTAACTCGCTAAGACTTGTAACAAGCTACCGTTTGGAAGTAGGGTAAAGCCTAATTTTCTTAAGTAGTTCGAACGAGTTCTAAATTGTATTTGTGTTGTTAGCCATGTAATTGCAAAATGTGCATAAGAAGATTAAGGATAAGATAAGATTTAATCATTTGCACGTAATATGAAGGTTTGCATTTTTATGATAATCAAGGTATGCATGATTTTGTACTGCCCAAGTTATATACAGCAGTACAGCACCGACAAGGATCATTTACAAAACAATCAACCGAAGTGAATAATCTTTAAAAAAAAAAAAAAAAAGTGAATAAAATAAGTACAAAACCACTATTTGACAAATAAATAAATAAATAAAAAAACCCAATATGTTATCACCAAACCAAAAGAAGATCTTTCAAAAAAAAAAAAAAAAAAAAAAAAAAAAAAAAAAAAAAAACCAAACCAAAAGAAGACAACAGCCCTTATTTAAGGTTTCGTTTGAAATAAGCCCACAATTCAATACATTATTCAGCCCTTAAAAAATCGGCCCAAAACTCACTAAAAGGCTATCCACAACGGCTACAGTCTGTAGCTCAAATCTTAAGCCCTTAAATTCGTTTCATAATTCCTCGTTGAATTTCCCCTGTTTATTTCATCTCCTCTTAATTCCTCTGTTTCTCCGCTGAAACCCTATGCTATTTCTTCTTCTTTTCCTCCAAAAATAAATCATAAAATAACAAAATTAAAGCTTTTTCAAAGTGTTTCGAATTCTTTGACAGTCATTCACAACAATAATGGTGATTGGTGCGTACATCCCTCTTTTCGATTTTAGTGTTTTTTTTTTCTTTTTTTTTTAAAAATTTTTTTAAAAAAATTTCCCTGAATTTTTCAATATTTACAGGTTTTTTAAAACTGTAATTGCGGATCAAGAACAAACTATTCTAACATTTCATTAAATTGGCAGATTCATGATAACAATTTTACTTTTTTCAAAAGAAACTTCTCTTTCGAATTCCCTAGTTTCTCCAAAATCCCCCCCTTTTTTTTGTATTTGTTTTTATTAATACATTTTTTTTTAACTAGTTTTGTGTCCGTGCAATGCTCGGATTGTTTATGGACTTTTAAGATAAAATTATATTATAATTCAATTTTGATTAAAAATAGTTGACTTTTTTTTGTGGCCTAATTATAAGTTTATTATTTGGTATTTTATCGAAAATAAAATTCTAACCAAATAATCTTATTCTAAAATTCTATCCTAATTTGATTCAAAATGGAATTCTTAATTAACTTTTTTATCTTATGAAATCTATCTAAGGTGGCGTGACACTTGACGATTTTTATCTTATGAAAACTATTTAAATCTATCCAAGGTGGCGGGATACTTGGCGAAAAGTTAAAATGTCAAGTGTCGCTATTGCAGGACCTGGTTAAAAGTTTAGCTTTATATATTATTTATATGATTTCAGTGGTTAGAAATTAGAATGATGATTTGGTTATCAGTATACCCACTATTTTTATTTTATTTTATTTTATTTATTTATTTTTTTATATCAATGTTTTTGTTTTAGTTTTTATTTATTTTTTATTTTCTTTAATTTTTTTTACGACTTTAATAGATTTTTTTGGTTTTGAACAAACAATTTTTCCGTTATTTGGTTTTCTAACGATTATTTAAATTTTTATAATTGGATGTTTAAAATTTAGATTACCAGGGGCAAAATGGTAATTTAAATCACTAAATCCTACCCTCCTAAACTCTAAACCTAAACCCTAACCCTAACCCTAAACCCTAACCATAACACGAACCCTAAACCCTAACTCTAAATCCTAAGCCCTAACCCAAACCCTAAACCCAAACCCTAAGCCCTAACCCTAACCCTAACCCTAAACCCTAAACCCTAAACCCTAAACCCTAAATCCTAAATCCAAACCTAACCCTAAACCCTAAACCCTCACCCTAACCCTAACCCTCATCCTAACCCTAACCCTAACGCTCCCTTACCCTAAACCCTAACCCAAAGCCCTAAAACTAAACCCTAAACCGAACCCTAAACCTAAACCCTAACCCTAAACCCAAAACCTTAAACCTAAGCTCTAAATTGTAACCCTAAACCCTATAATCTAAACCATCATTAAATCCTAAACCCTAAACCAAAAACCAAAACCCAAAACCCTAAAAGCAAAAGGGCAAGTGTTCCAATGTCATTGATATGAACATGTCTTTGATATGAACACGTCTCAGATTGCATCCCTTATCGAGTGCTTGGTACTGTGCCTGAGAAATATGAATGCCAAGTGAGTGATAGACCGCTTGATCGGGATTTCCCACACTTATCGAAATGAAAAAAATGCAAATGCAAAAAAAAGAGAGCAAAAATAATAAACAAGAGAGTTCAAAAGTGAGAAACCTCAAGCATACAAATATAAAGATTCAAATGCAACGTTGCATACCTTGGGGGCTTATCTAGGGTCTTGAGCCTTTTATCCCCTTTTTCTTCAACCTTTAGCCTAACCACTTTACAACCCTTAAAAGACCTCTTTGAGGTATACACACACTTGTGCGAGGTTCGGCTAGAGCTACGTTCGGCCTGATTCATAACGGATATGTAGGCAACCTCACATTGAGGTGCGACCGTAATAAAAATGCATTCTTATTCATATTCACACATGATCATATCAAGGGATCTCCGATGCTCATCACTATACATGTAGAGCTAGACTTGGGGGCTTGATCCCTACATCATTAGCCTACCCAGCCTAAGAGTCACCATCATTTGACTCTTCTCAAAATATATTTTCCACTACTTTAGCCCTTGTGGCTTAACTTTAGTGTCACTTTCACACACTGCACAGATACATGACCAAATATTCCTTCCCTCAGGAACCCCTTGTCATGAAATCTTAGCACAATGCTGAAGCAGGCCTTGTCATATCAAAATCACTCGCTATCATTATCATCATTGCATCACAAAGTATGAAGTGCTTAGCCTCCGTGCCTAAGTTACCCAAAAACTTTCATCATAGAATCATCAACCGAGATAGTCTAGGATGCTACAATCCTTGTACCATGAGAGACAACATTAATGCATACACTTGATCGAGCTCATTCGACATGCACCATCAAATACACTTCACTTCTTCCTTTCACGTCTTTCTTTTTCGGGAGAAAGTCGGTACCCTCCACAAAAATAACGGAAAATTTTCGCTTTTCTACATTTTGGGTCAAACACATCACAATACAATGCACACACGAGTCATGTACATTAAGTCATGTCGTGTCAAGTAGAGTCTTGCACTTTGAGTCATGTTGAAGTCGTATGTGTCAAAACACATTAAGTCAAGTTCGCACAATGAGTTAAATAACGCCAAGCTTTGGGTCAACCCTAAGATAATAATAAACATGAGCAAAAGTCCTATAGCCCAAAATATAGCTGCAGGTACACTAAGAGGCAATTTGATTAAGCACAAATGAACGAGCAGGAAAAAAGCTCTAACTTGGATTCAAGCACAACGTAGCACGATGCGCTCCAACGCAACACGATGGCTAGCACGAAGCTTCCTGACGCAGCACGATGCACCCTGACGCTGCGCAATATACTTGTCGTTGTGCGATAGACCTTTCGCTGCGCGATGGCTCTGATTTGCCCGCGTTAGCCTTCGATGGTTTCCAACTTGGATTGGTTGGTCCATGACTAATCCATTTGAGCCTTTTGATGAGCATTTGAGCAATTGATAGCTATTCGATTGGTAATCGGCCCGATTACAACTTGATTGATGATTGACCTGATGACGATCATATTTTGATTAAATAAACACCTTTGAAAAATTACACTTTGATTAGTAGTCAGCTCGATTACAACTTGATTGATGATCGGCCTGATGACGATCAAATGAAGTAGATTTGAAAATTGATTAAGAACATTTGAGTAGTGATTGACGATGATCACAAAGAATTCCTAGGATGGAAGATTTCCACAAATCAATTTGAAGACTTTAAGAATCTTAGATATGGTTCTTAAGATAAATTTTCCAAAGATGGAAAGGTCAATTACTCCTAAGAATAAGGACAAGAAAATTTGAAGACTCGAGATGAAGAAGTCTTCGACAGGGGGGCTCTAAGATTAAAGGGTCCCTCGCTTGGATCTGAGAAGGACAGTTTGAGATGAAGCGATATTCGATATCTTTCGCTAAGATTGTGAAATTTATCACTTGATTTGAGAAGATGGCACGAGATGGGCGATCTTCGACGGCTTTCGCTAAGATTGTAAGGGTTGTCACTTGATTTGAGAAGATGGCACGAGATGGGCGATCTTCGACGGCTTTCGCTAAGATTGTGGGGGTTGTCACTTGATTTGAGAGGATAGCACGAGATGGGCGATCTTCAATGACGTTCGCTAAGATTGTGGAAGTTGTCACCTAGATTTGAGAAGAACGGTTCGTGATGAGGCGGTCTTCGACGACATTCGCTATGATTGTGAAGGTTGTCACCATGATTCAAGAAAATAGCTCGTGATGTAGCAGCAATGATAGACGATGTTCCCTAGGATGTGGAAGATTGTCACAACAAAACTGAGGATCGTTACAAGCAGAACGGTCTTCGACGACGTTCCCTAGGATGTGGAGAGTTGTCAGAAACAACTGAGGATGACTACAAGCAGAGTTATCTTCGACGATGTTCTCAAGGATGTGGAAGATTGTCAGAAAACTGAAGATGGCTACAAGTGGAGTTATCTTCAATCGTGTTCCCTAGGATGTGGAAGATGGTCACAAAACAGCAGAAGATTGCTACAAGAGGAGCAATCTTCGATGGTGTTCCCTAAGATGTGGAGGACTATCACAACGGAAATTGAAGGCAGCTACAAGCGGAGCAGTCTTCAAGCGATATCCCCTAGCTTGTGGAGGTCGTCAAACAAAAACGGTTACCCCAGAGACATGTGCCCGACGATGCAAGATACGCGTTTCTTAACTCTTTTATCTGTTTAACTAATGCTAGTTTGCAGGTATCGGCGTTACAAGAATGTTTAGGATCGCAGAACATTCTGAAAATTCTCCGTCTCTATCGCTACTTTGACTTTCGTTTTCGAAACATGCGTTTCTCCAAACTCAGTCAAAGTGGGGGCTTCGTAGACACCTAATTGTGTCTCCCCAAAAAACTAAACCCAGTGATGAATATCTTTCACGTCATTGATTATCGAACGAAGTAAAAGTGTGAATAGTCTTGTGATGCGATTGTTTTAATAAAAATCTTTCTTTCTGTTTTCGAAAATGTACTCTATTTACGAAAATGTCCAGTCCAATTTATTTTGGTCCATGATAAGAGTCCAATAAATAGTGTAGTTGGATTGGGCTCGAAAAGAGCTTTCCAACGATATATTATAAGCCCAACTCCGATGAATAATGAGGAAGTTATGGCCAAAATACTAAGTTGGGCCCAAAACAGGCCCAATGATCTAGTGGAGGGCCCATTAATTATTATTCCTAAAGTTAATAGGATTGACTTTAATCTTCTAGAATAACCTAGAAGGTTGTTTTAAGTTCTAGTGGGATTAGGATTAATAATTATATTTTTTAGAAAATAAAGAATTTTATTTTGAATAAAACAAGTGTTTTGAAAAGAATTAAATTTGATTTAAAAAGATAAGTACGGACGTTAATTAGTCTAATTTAATTAGATTAAGGACTCTGTATAGATTTTAAAAAACGCGTGAACCATCGCGAAACGACAAAGCTGTCGCTCCGCGCTGGACGCTGTCGCGCCGCGACAGAAGCAGTTTTACTCCGATTCGAATTCTAACTATTTTCTATCGTTTCTGGACTATTTTCTCTATAAATAGGGTCGTATTTCCCCGTTTTTCAATCATCAATAATCACGATCTTTCTCTCAAGCAATAACTTATTCTTTCTCCCTCTTTCTAAACCTTTCTTTTTCATAAACACAATACCGCATTCACAAGTTCTAGACACACCTAGCCAAGCTCGAGGTTGCCTTCGCCCTAGACGTGAAAGGTTGATAATTTTTGAGGGTTTGGTCCCAAATCCCTATTTCAATTATTTAAATTAATTGTTTGATTTGATGTTTTCCTTGAAGTTACTAACGTGTGTATTGTTTTGATAAAAAAGAGATACGAGGTAACAAAGTAAGTTGTTTTATTGCTCTATATCTTTTGAAAGCATGTTTATATTATTTTAATTCCTAGTATCATATTAGGATACTGTTATTTCTTTCTAGTATAATGTTTAGGTTGCTTCCTATTTCTTCTATCATGTTAGTATCATGTTAGGGCTAAAGCTTTGATATTTGTTTAGTGACATGCTAGAATTTGTTATTAATCTTGTTAGTATCATGCCTAGGATCTTGCTATTAATATTATGCTTTCATGAGATTGAGAATATTATTTTGATGATGATGATGATTTGTTGTTATTATATTGCTTGATCACGCCCTCTTTTGCAGTTTTAAAGTGAATTTGTACTTATAATCACGCTTAATAAGATAATTAATAATCTTGTTTAGGTTAATATGATTTTAATCCAAGTGATCGCCAATAATAGATTTGTTTGTGCATTAATATTCAACCAACATAGATTATACCGGTTTAGGGTTAATATATTGATTGTATGTTAGTCAGAAAGCACACATGAATATGAGAAGAATAAAGTAGAGGCCTATTTTTAGGGCAGGTTCAATCTCTTTTAGGTTGGATTTGTACCTTCATCCCCGAATATTCAGTCATGGTTCCAGACCACTATGGAGTTAGCGATCTCATGGATCGTGAGGGGGTGTAACCTTCACCTTGTGAACGGTTTACAAGTTACTAAAACTTGTTGGCGACTCTTTTGCTCTAGCTTCCTTCCCTTTGGACGCCACCATACTTAAGTGTATGGTCGCAGTGGGGCTCAAGTGTGAGATGCTTGAAATATTCCCTACAATTACATATGTAGGTAACATGTCTACCTTTTTTGATAATCTTACCATACGGTTCTGGCATGGGGGTAAATTTAAAATTGTTGGTAATGGTGAGTAAGTATACTATGGTGGTATGGGTAGGAATTTTGTTGTGGACCTTGATATACTGTGTTACTGGGAGTTACTTGAATTTGTAGAGAAATGTGGGTATGCAGCTGTGGGTGGGATGTTTTATCTAATCTCAGGAATGACTCTGCAAGATGGTCTTAGAAATATACTTGTTGCATCATGTTGTGGGGCTTATTTTGACATGTAGAGATGCTGATTATGATCAATCCCAACCTGTTAAAAACACTTCACTAGTTGAAGACCTCACACTACCATAAACCCAACCAGTCATTAAGGCAAAAAGTAATGTTAGGAAAAAATTGACCCCAAAAAAGGGATCACCTACTAAAATAATGGAACCCATAAGGACAAGTCTAGAAAAAAACAAAAACATGCCTCCACATCAAGTGCAAAAGATGCTTCCACCTCATTACAAGTTCCTTTTACTAACCTAACCACCCCATCTACCAAGAAAAAGACAAGCAGTTATACGATTCCCTCATCTTCTTTGACTGATGCTATTACCCTCATTAAACCACTACAACCACACATCAATGAGAAAGAGAGTAAACCCCATGTTTAAGCCTTTTCTCAAATAGAAACCCTCTCTCAATTCCCTTCTTTAGAATTTGCATCCACAAATGATTTACCTCAGATAAACACACAAACACTAGTTGGGTTTCTTGAGATAAATACAAAGACATTAGATGATTATGAGTGGGAGGATAACAGAAGAGAGAGTCCATCAAAATGAAGTGAGCTATTAAGTGATGTTGAAGGATCCAGTAAGTAAGAAGATTCCTTGTTTGATGTTAAGTATCAGAAGTTTTGTGAAGGGTATGATTTGAAGGTGAGGAAGATGCTGAGTTTGATATAGGTGCAGAACCTGGGGGTGAGGAAGAAAATGATTTTAGGTTGAATGATTTAGATCTGGAGCAGTTACCAATTGAGGCAGATGAACAATTGGAAGAGGGAACTAATTACATTGTGAATAAATCTGATGATGAGGATGATGAATTACTAGAAGCAAGAGATAGGGTTAAGATTGTGAATACCAAATTAGTTGATTTGGTTAGACAGTTGGAGCAAGAAGCAAGGGAAGGAAAGCTAGGTCAACATACAACACATACCCCACCACCAACCTTTACAACCAGTTCATTAGGCCAGGGAGCAGTGCCTACTGAGTGTGAGGATAGTGGTGATGAGGAGAACACACCAGTTAATAGTGGGGGTGAAGTAGAAGGAAGTGAAAGGGTGAAGAAGTTTGTTAGTAAGAGGGGGCATTGACTTCAGTACATTTTCTTGGAAAGTTGGTCAAAGGTTCACCAACAGAGTTGAATTTAAGGAGGCTATCAGCAAGTATACAATTATCTAGGGGAAAGATGTGAGCTATGTGATAAGCAACAAGAGAAGGGATCAACTTGTAGTGAAATGTGTTGGTGAATGCTCTTTTTACTTGTGTTGTTCTATGCATACAAGGGATAAGACCTGGTTGGTGAAGACACTGCATGAAATACACATATGCCATAGGAATATGAGCAAAAATAGGAGATTGAAGTCAACATGGGTTGCTAGGCAATTGTTGGAGGTATTCAAAGCTAAGCCACACTGGCCAGCTAAGGAGATAATTGAGACAGTGAGGAGGGCATATAGGGTGATTATAAGGAGGGATTTTGCCTACAAGGTAAAATATCATGCTCACAAGATGTTACGTGGGTCTATGAAAGACCATTATATGAAGATTGAGAGGTACGTTGAAGCTTTGAAAAATGCAAGCCTTAGAACATGACTGGAGTTGGTTACTAAAGCAAACCCAAACTCCTCAGCACTTATGTTTAAGAGGTTATTTGTTTGCTTTGATGGATTTAAGGAAGGATGGAAGGTAGGTTGTAAGAGGGTGATTTGTGTAGATGTAGCATTCTTAAAGATATTTCTAGGGGGCCAGATTATGATTGTAGTAGGAAAGGACCCTAATGATTAAATGTTTCCCATCTCTTGGACAGTTGTGGAAAGGGAGAATAACTTGTTATGGGTTTGGTTTTTCACCCATTTGTAAATATGTTTTGAACTTGAAGATGGAATAGGTGTGGCTATTATCTCAGATGAGCATCAGGTACATTTGATACTCCCCTTTTCTGTTTGATTATTTGTGCTTTTGTTATACAAACTCTGATACTTGGCTATTGTACAATTTATGCCAGGCAATCCTGCATGATGTAGCTGTTGTGCTACCTAATGCTGAGCACAGACATTGTGTAAGGAATATCTTTGCCTTATGGCACAGGACATACAAGGGGGATGAGATGAAGATCCATTTCTAGAAGATAGCCAAGTCATACAATGAAGCTAATTTCAATGAAAATTGGGCACAACTGAATGAGTTAAATCCTGAAGCTGCTCTTGCATTAAAGAGGTACATTACTAGCAATTTTTGTAGAGCATTCCTAAACACTACAACCAAGACTGATCCCATCACTAACAATATGGCTGAAACTTTCAAAGCATACATTATAAATGCTAGGACAAAACACATAATATACATGCTAGAAGACATTAGGGTAGCTTTAATGCAGAGATTAGTGAAAAGAAGGAAAGAAATAGAAAAGTGTAAGTCTGTGTTGTGTCCTAAAATCCAAGCTAGGCTTAAGAAAGAAAAAAAATGGATGCGAATTGTGATGTTATGCCCTCATCTGACACTCTTTTCAATGTCAGATACTTCTTAGATAAAGTAAATGTTGATTTGAATGCTAGAGCTTGTAGTTGTAGGAAATGGAACATGGTAGGTGTACCATGTTGCCATAGTGTATCATGCAATTTAATTTTTTATTTTATTTTTTGTTTTTTTTTTGTTTTTTTTTTGTTTTGTTTTGTTTTTTTTTTATGAACAAAGAAGCAGAGGCTTTTGTTGATGGTTGCTACAAATTAGACACATTTTTTAAGGTATATGCTGGTTCAATCCCTCTAGGGAAAGAGATATTGGCCTAGGGTGCCCTGTAACTTAGACCTACCCCCAATCAAGATTGGTCTTGGCAAACCTAGAAAGAACAGGATCAAGCATCTTGAAGAGAAACCTAAAAAACCAGGAAGTCTTCTTAGGAGTGGCATTGAAATGAAATGCATCATTTGCAAAACAAAGGGCATACACAAGAGGTCTTGCCCAGACAAGGGATCTTACGTGCCAACAAAGCCAGCCTCAAAAAGAATAAGAGGTAGGCCAAGAAATGATGCTGCTGCCACCCAACCTATTGTTGATTCCCAGATGGCTTCATTTTCAACACCAACACATGTCCAGCCACAACCACCACAACACAACTAACACAGCTTGGCAGAAGGGGCAAGATGATTTTAGGAGGCCAAGGTGCTAGAGGAGTTAGCTAAGCTTCAGTCAGAGGAAGGGGCTCAGTAGGGGGAGAGGAACAGGGCAAAGTAGGGGGAGAGGAAGAGCCAGGGGAAGAGGGAGGAATCAGGTATAACACCTACCCCATTAATTTAGATAATCACTTCATGAATAGCTCTCTAACCTAACTGAATTCTTCTGCAGTCTCCCATTGCAATTGGAGTTCTGTTTAACCAAGATGGGACACCAATATCTGAGGTATAAGCATTTCAAGACTTAATTATGGTTTAGTTGTTATAGTATAGTATCTTATGTTGTTATTTTGTATGTAGAGACCTGGTACAAGGGGTAGGCACATAACACAGTCTAGCCACAACTCCACTATTGATCAATGATGTAGCCTGTTGGTTTTTATCTTTGTGCAACCAAATTTATGTAATATTTTAGGAATTTTTGGGTCTTATTTTTAGTTAGCCGACAATTACTATCATCTGTGTTTTTTATTTATTTTGGAACAATTTCAAGATGTAAAACTTTAAGTTTGTGTTGGAGCTGAGTGTACAGTTACTCAGTTGGATCAAATATATTTAGTGAACTTCAATTGTCATTGATGTTACTTGCATGACCTATTTCAAAATATTGGCCAAAATTAAATCAAAAACTTACCTACACTATAGCAAAATATTGCCACAGATTAAATCTTGTTATAGATAACAACTCCATAGTAGAATTTCATTACGACACAAATTAATTGACATAAAACACAATTACACCAAAAAAAAAATCCAAGACAACACCAAACCAATCATAAGATTTTTCTTCTATGCTAGCAGTCTTCATTAGCTCAATACGCATACAAGACACTTCAAATTTCATCTCTTGTACATCTTCTTCCAGATTATCCTTCTTCAGCTGCAACTTTTTTTATTTTGCCATCCCTAATTTGCTGTTCATGCTCCATCTCGCAAAAGATAGTGTCCTTCTCTAATATCTTTATTGCAAATTCTTCATACTTAGTGTTAGGATTAACCCATCTAAACATGTCACATTGTGTATCCTACACACAACACACAAAATCTTAACTAAGTCAATTCCCAAACAAATAAAAAAAAATGAACATAAACACAACAAAATCAAAACACTGACAGGCCACAATGGAAAACCATAGAATTTATTCCCCACATTTGGACCTTGTCTCACAGTACGAATCAAAGCTTCCCTCCCACAATTGCAGCGAATTCTTAAATGCACATCCTTCTTGCCAAATGATGATGACCCAGATGTAATAGGGGATTGCTTTCTTGAAGACATGAGGAGAAAATTTAAATTAGAGGGGAGGAGGAGAATAGAGGAGAAAAAGAAATGTCGTATTCGTAATTGAAAAATAAGGGGGGAGGGGGGAAGGTTCTTTTAAAAAGGTCAAACATTTCCAACGGTCACTGCCACGTAATCATCTTACCTCCACATTACCTTCAACAACCGGTTAAAAAAATAATTTTCCTGTTCATGGAAGATGGGGTGAAAGGTCATATTATTCCGAAATAAACCAAAGGTCATCCTACTTTTGGAAGATGGTTAAATGGTCATAATTTTTCTTACAATTATTCCAAATTAAAATTGAAATTTAAATACAATAAAAGTTATATTGATGAATTAAATTATTTTTTTAATTATGAATGAGGCTAAAGAGACCCATTAGGTTAATAAGCGGTCTCATTTTTTCTGAAAAAGAGACTGCATTTCTTAAATAGGCGGTCTTGGTTTTCTAAAAAATGAGACTGCCTATCTCATATAGGTGGGCTCAGTTTTCTAAAAAATGAGACTCCGTATCTTAGATAGGCGGTTTCAATTTTTTTTATTCTAGAGACTGCCTCTAATAAAGCAGTCTCTTTGCTAAAGAGACCGCTTAGCTAGAGAATGCCTTTAGCTAAGAGATCTGTTAACTACATTACAGGTCTCTTTTAAAAGAGAGATTGATTATCTTAAATAATAGGTCTCTCGAAACAACCACGAGACCCGAGACCGACCATTTAAGATAACCGGTCTCTTGATAATTTTTTAAAAAAATCATGGTATAAAGAGAGACCCATCCTTTTTTATAAAGGGTCTCTTGAATTTATTTTTTTAAATTGAAGAAATCAGATAGACATGTCATCTTAAATGACCGGTCTCCTCACGCGCACGGTTGGTTAAAATCCTAACCATTGAAATTAAACTTTTCACTTCCTTTTTCTTCTTACTCCGCCGCTTTCGCCTTATAACTAATAGAGAAGGTATTGCGTCAGTCCGGACTGACGAAATGTTTTGTCAGTCCAGACTGACGAAATGCAGATTTTTGATATCCTCAATTGGCGGGATGTTATCCTCTATTAGCTACTTCATTTTTTTTAGTTAACACCGTTTGACTTTTACACTATTCACACAACATGCTTTGACTCGCTTTAGTGGTTTATAGATACGATAAAACATATTCATGTGGGATCTTGTTTGAATCATTTCAATGTATATTTATCCACTTTTTATAATTTTATAATGTTGATAATTAGAGATATTAATCGTCAAAAACATGCGTTGGCAAGAGTGATAATAGAAAAGTGTCAACTAAAAAAAACAGAGGAAGTATATGATATCCTTTATTGGCTGGATGATATTTCTACTGCTTGGATGATATTCTCTATTGGCTGGATGATATCCTCTATTGGCTATATGATATCATGGATGGATGATATCATATAGCCAATAGAGGATATCATCCAGCCATGATATCATATAGCCAATAGAGGATATAATCCAACCAATAAAGGATATCATAGACACAATCATAAATGATATCATATAGCTAATAGAGGATATCATCCAACCATGATATCATATAACCAATAGAGGATATCATCCAGCTAGTAAAGGATATGTATAAATTATTGGAGGATATAAATTATTTGATGGAGGATATTTATAACTTGTTTGAGGATCTGTATAATTTGTTTGATGATATGTATAACAATGGCGGAACCTCCATTGAAGATCTCATATTAATGGTCATGGATATAACATAACTTGCTCATTTCTCAACCAAAATACATGCATATGTTATCAAAATGCTCACAATTCAACATACAATCATATGGGATAATCAATTTCAACAATTATACATCACATAATTAAGAAAGCCGCCTCAATTCGATTTTTTGGGCATTTTTCGAAAAATCTAAGAATCTCAAGCAATTAAACTTTTTCTCTCTTCCGCTATGGATGACCTCGCTCTTCTTCTTCACTGTAACAACCACCAACTTGTCATCGGGTGAAAACTTGTTCTTCATCGCAAGAAGATGACGATGATACCTTCTCAAGTGACGAAACTTTGAGTGCAGCTTGCTGCACCCAATACTTTGTGTAACTGATAACTCCCTCATCTAATCTCTTTCTATCTTCTCCCTCCTCTCATTTCTTTTTGTTGGGAGTACTTATCTCTTTCTCTCTCCTTTATTCTCTTTCTTTCTCATCCCATTTTTAATTTCCTTCATATTGTTCTAAATTCAGGTAATGATCTTCTCTCCGTCGTATCATAATTTCAAGATCTATTGTCAAGGTGAGTTTGTATTTATTAATTTTTTCGGTATTTAAGGGCTAATCTTCATATTTTCGTTTTTCCTTAATGAAAATTTATTTTCTTATAATTGTATATAAATTTTGATTTTTTCTAAAAAAAATTTTGTTCGATTTTTCTTTTAGTTATGATAATTGATTTTTCATTTAGTTTTCTTGTTAATGTTTTTGTTTTTAAACTTATTTTCAATAAAAATTGTTTATGAGGTTTGAATCTGATGTGTTTCCAATTTTGTTTTGAGGTTTTTTTAAATCGATTTTTATATTATTCCCTTTTTCTATTACGTTTTTTTACATGTTTTTTTTAACTTTAGTTCTTATATAGAGTCGGATCTAGTTTATAATTAGTTTAGTTTGTTTTTCACTCACTTTTTTTTTTAATAATATTTGTTATTCTTTTTTTTTTCACTTCATATATGATAGTCAAATCTGAGATGTTGATGTAATTTATTTCTTATTTTCATTCTCAATATCGTTTTTTAGTTCTTCAAATTTTTGTTCTGGTGTTTTTTTGTCATTTTAAAAATTTATTCTTTTGTTTTTCCTGCTAGTTCGTTCTTTAGCTCGTTTGGAAATTTTATCATTTTTTTTGCTTTGTGTTTAATGGTCATTTAACCCATTTTTAGTTCAAATTCCGTATTTCATTAGTCATAGTTTTTTCTATTAAATTTTAAGATCTCATTTTTTTCCCCATATGTTTTAAATTTTTTTTTCTTTTGTTATGTTTTCGTTTATTTCATCATTCGATTGAATTTGTTTTTAACTTTTTTACTCCGTATCCGTTAGTATAATTTTTTATTTATTTTTCTAGAGACTAATTTTGTTTTTTTTACTGTTTCTATATTTGTGATTACAGGTAAAGATTTCTACAAGCTAAGTTTGAAGTGAATAAATTTGTAATTGAAGATCATTGAAGCTAGAAGTTATCATATATAGATTATTTTTTTAAAGCTTTGTGTATTGGATTTTCTTTATTGATATTTGTATAATGTTGGTAACTTTTGAGATATATGACATTCAAGAAATATTTTTGTATTCCGTATTTAATAATGCAAAAATAAAAATTAAATAAGTAATATTGATAAATTGTTGTTATAATTTTAAAAATCAAATGAAATAAGATACGGAGTATTTTTTTTTTAATTTTAAATGAGACCCGAGAGACCTGTTAAGTTTACTAAGCGGTCTCAAATTTCTCAAAAAAGAGACTGCCTATCTTCAGTAGGTAGTCTCAGTTTTTTACAAAAAAGAGACCGTCTATCTTCAATAGTTGGTCTTAATTTTCTAAATCTAGAGACCGCCTCTAGTCAAGTAGTCTCTTTGCCAAATAGACCGCTTAGCTAGACACCACCTCTAAGGCAGTCTCTTTAGCTAATTTAGACAGGTCTCTTTGGCCTATTTTGTAGTAGTGCTCTCTTTTGCCTGTTTGGAAGGGTCTCTTTGGCCAATTTTGTAGTAGTGCTCGTCAGCGTTGCCCCCTTTTCCCTTCCCTTTGCCGAAGTAGAACTACTGGAACAGCCGGAGGCCCATTTGCCGTCGATAATGGCTTGGCCCGGCCCTACTCAAGATCAACAATATAATCTAAGGCTCGTGATTTGGGGGCAGACCCAATTGGGCCAGAATCAAAAGCATTAGTCTCATCGGAAAAATTTGGCCGAAACCCAGTTTCCTTGGCCCATGAAGTCGGCGGCATTGGCTCGGATTCCGGCATCAGTGGCTATGAACCGGGTTTGAATTCGCCATTACAAAATATCCAAGTAAAAAAATCAAAAATAAAATCAATTTAATGTGTAGATCTGAATTATCTCTAAGATCCAAGAATTGCAAGAAAAGCAGTAGCAGCAAAAGTGACAAAAAATTGAAAAAAACGTGGTTCAAGATCAGATCGGTGTTTCAAGGGAAAGAGAGAGGGGTGGAGCCGACGAGTAAGGGTGGGGCGGTCTGGGCACTGGCTAGGGGTGGGGGTAGGGTGGCGCCAAGAGGGAGGAGAGGTTTGGGTTGTAGTTAGGGGAGAGTGGTGGTGTTTTTTTTATTAATTGGTTTTTTTAAGTGTTAATTATTTAGTAAGTGCTCTTACAAAAAAAAAGTGTTCAGTTTTTTAATGTTAATTATTATTAAGTAGGCTTAATTAGTTCCTAAAACTCATAATAATAAAAATTAATAAATTCAAACCAATTAGAAAGCACCACGTGGCATAAGAAATCGGTTATCGCAGGTTGGTGATCTATTGGGACCATTTGAAGCAAATTCAAGTTAAAGTTCAGATTATTAAAAATTAATCGAAAGTTGGGATTATTTTGTGCGAATCGTATAAAGTTGGGATTATTCCAGTTAATTTTTCCAATCTTAAACCTTAATCTTAAACCCTAAACCCTAACCCTTAACCCTTATCCTAAACCTTAAACCCTAATCCTAAATCCTAAGTGCTAAACATTAAGCCTAGCCTAACCTCGACAATAATCTTATATCGTGACCCTAAACTCTAACCCCCTAAATCTTTAAATATCATAGCCTAAAACTTTACTTCTTGCAACTCTAGTTATGCGCTGGCAATCTTATATATAATTTAAGAGTTGTTTTTCCAACTTTCATTCACAACAACTCCAAATTCCCATCCTTGCAATTCTAGCCTTTCTATTTTTTTTTTTTAATAACCAATAACCACCCTGTTAACTCATAACTACTCATATCACTTAATTAAATTCAAACAAAAAAATCAATAACCACCCTTTTTACTCATGACTACTCATATTACTCAATTTTTTTTTTAAAAAAAAAAACCAATAATCACCCTTTAATAACTTTCACTTTTACTTTTTTTTTCTTAAACATACATACTACATGTATTTCGCGCATGAGCATGGGTGCACTCTAGTGACTAATTTAAATAGGAGATATGCAATATTCACTTAAACACACACAATGCAATATTCAAAAACACACACACACACACACTAGAGTTATTCAGAATAAATTTAAGTTAAATACAATTTGAGACAAATTCTATAAGATCCCACATGTTTTGAACACTAAAATTTATGGATATAAATCGCACTTCTTACAATCTTAGCCAATAGTAACTTAGGTTCTATATATGCACAAAAAATTAAAAGAGTTTTATTTATTTATTTATTTATTTATTTTTTTGAGGGAAAAATTAATAGATCTTTTAGTAAAAAATAACTAAGGATAAAAAATTATGGAGCATGGAGAGAGAAATAACATCAACAACTCCAAGACAATAGAGAGTGATTCTTTTTAAATACTCTTTCTTACTAACATTATTTTTTAAAATAGCCTGGGTCACACACCAGTTTTACATTTGAAAAATTGATGAACTAGGGAGCAAAAATGTGAAAAATTACACTATTGCGAAATTTATTGTTGAAGCTTTGTGATCTTTTTAGCTACCATTTTAGTAGCATTATTATGTAAAATTTTATTTAATAGACATTAATTTGAAGGTTTTTTTTTCTTCTCTTAAAAGGTAAGATACAATGACAGGTAGGTTCATCTTTTCGCAAGATCGAAACTTAATCTATCAAGAAATAAAGAATGAGAAAATTTGTATATACATATATTGTTTGTCAACTAGTAAAAATAATGTGGTACTCCGTAATAAGAATGTGAAGATAGAAAATTTCAAATCCTTGAATTGAGATGGTAAGTAATATATCAATTTAAGTCCTCGATTACATTGTTATAACTTTCATTTGATGTGCTTGCTATCAAATTTAATTTTTTTTAACATGTTTTAAAATATACTATCTCTGTCCCTTAATTTTTATACCATTTGACTTTGTGCGGTCTCCAAAACACAAGTTAAAACGTTTATATCTTCATTTTCATACGCGTAAAAATTATAAAAAGTTGATATTAACTTTACAACGAGACGAGCCAAACAAAATCCAACATGACTTCTTTTATAGAACAATGGGAATTTGTGGTTAAAGTTTTTAAAATTTGAGCCTTATTTTGGCAATGGATTAAAAAAATAGGGACGGAGGGAGTAATTACCATATCATTTAATCTACTTAATTTAAGTAATGGCAAACATAACCAAATCCTCAAAACCCCCCTCCCCCCTCCTTTGAGTTGTTCTTTTCTGCTTTATTAGTCAAACCACAACAGCAAATTAAGCGTACAAAAAGTTTGTGCTTTCAAACATGACACCCCTCCCCCCAGCAAAAAAAATAAAAAACAAAAAACTATTGATTTATTAATGCAACTAGCTATGAACGTAATTAACTTATTCTTGTTTCAATCTATGCTACTTGCACTAGGTAGTTGCACATTTTCTCAATTTTTATCATTGGCTAGCTTATATTTATCCTATGCAATTGAATTGGCTTCAAAACAAGTCACATTCTTCAACTTTCACAATCAAAAACCAGAATTATACCCTACCAAAAACATCATTTCTCTGTTTTTGCATTCTTCTTTTGTTCTTCTCCCCGTGTAAATCCTTAGAATTCCCTTCAATATGTCACCCAAATGATCAAAAAGTCCTATTACAAATCAAGAATCACTTCCATAATGCCTCTTGTTTCGCAACATGGATGCCTAATACCGACTGCTGTTCTTGGTCCGGTATCAAATGTGATGACAATGATACTAACCCAGGCCGTGTTACTGTCTTCAGAATCGGAGCAAATGCTGTCAACTGCATATCAGGCCAAATCCCGCCGATGTTAGGTGATCTACCCTTTCTTAGGAAGTTGACTATCAACTTTCAAGGTAACCTGAGTGGCTCAATTCCCTTACGTTTGAGCAAGCTCACTAGGCTCAAGTGCCTTCTATTGAATAAAGTAATTCTAACGGTCACAACTAAATGTAATTAGTGTGTGTAATAAGTGGACATTATATTAGTCCACCGTTTAAAGCTTTTCATGTGCTAAGCTGTTGACATTTCCTTCAGTTATATTTTGGTCTGCTATATATATGCTCCTTGTCACTTGATGAAAAGCAAGAAGAATGAAATCAGTAAAAAGGCAAGCTAGTCATAGCCTTTATATTTTCCTCTTATTCTAATATCTAGCAGTAGCATTATTTCTTCTTCCCAACACCTTCATCTTTGCTGCAACAACCTCACCAGGCCGATCCCCAATTTCTGGGAGCCGGAGTTCAAAAGTTTGCATCTACTTGGTCTCCATCTAAATTACTTTACTGGGACTATACCATCATCCTTGTCGCTCCTCCCGAATATCACTGGGCTTGCACTGTTCAGGTTAGTATATATGTTAACAACTTAAATTAAATTTTCATAACTTTTATGGAAATTTTAAATTGGTTTCAATGTTTGTTTTAAAATATCAATTTGTAAGATGTGTAAAAAGTTATACTCCCTGTTAGATTTCGGGAAAACTCCTTAATCTGGAGTGTGTACCATTGATCAAATATATAGAGTTTACAACGCTAGGCCTAATCACGTTAGGAATCCTAGATACGATAAACATACAAAATATACATTTAATATATCCTAATCTACGACAAATATTATCCTAAATATAATATCTATCACACCCCCGCATTCGTAGCGGGAGGAGGTCGTACGCTAATACTGGATCTAAATTCCAGAAATAGTTCTCGTGGTAGGCCTTTAGTGAAAATGTCCGCAAACTGATATCTAGTAGGAACATGTAGAACCCGTACTTCCCCCAAAGCAACCTTTTCTCGAACAAAATGAATATCCATCTCCACATGTTTGGTGCGTTGGTGCTGTATCGGGTTGCCAGAAAGGTAGATAGCACTGACATTATCACAATAAACTATAGTAGCCTGCCATAGAGGACAATGTAACTCAAGTAATAAATTACGAAGCCAACACGCCTCAGAGACAACATTTGCGACGCCTCGATATTCTGCTTCTGCACTCGATTTAGACAAAGTATGTTGACGCTTAGATGACCAAGACACGAGGTTGTCCCTAAGGAAACAACAATAGCCCGAAGTAGAACGCCGGGTATCGGGACAACCTCCCCAGTCAGCGTCAGTGTAAGTAATCAATCGATGAGAAACAGTAGGATATAAATGTAAGCCGTGATCAATGGTACCCTGAACATAACGCAGAATGCGTTTTAATGCCTCATAATGAGGTTCCCGGGGATCATGCATAAATAGACACACCTGTTGTACCGCATAAGAGATATCTGGCCTGGTAAATGTGAGATACTGAAGAGCACCTGCTAAACTGCGATACAAAGTAGGATCCCGAAAAGGTGGTCCTGCATCTGCACTAAGTTTGGACTTAGTGTCAACTGGAGTAGCTGCAGGCTTACAAGAGGCCATACATGCACGCTCTAAAATCTCCTGTGCATACTTTTCCTGTGAAAGTAGCATATAAGAGGGTTTGCGGGTCACCGCAATCCACCGCAAACCCCAAAAAATAACTCAAAGGACCTAAGTCAGTCATAGGGAACTCAGTTTGTAACTGAGAAATAATTCCTGTATGCAACCTGTCAGATGAGGTAGCTAAAATAATATCATCAACATATAGAAGCAAATATGCCATATCATCACCCTGCCGGAAAGTAAAAAGAGAGTTGTCACTCTTGGAAATGACAAAACCCAATTTAACGAGAAAATTTGCAAAGCGTTGGTACCAAGCTCTGGGAGCTTGTTTCAAACCATAAAGTGCCCTGCGAAGCCGACAAACATGAGTAGGAGCCCTCCGATCAACAAAACCCGGAGGTTGATGCATATAAACAGTTTCCTGCAAGTCACCATGTAAAAAGGCATTTTTGACATCTAATTGATGTATTGACCACTTTTTAGCCATCGCTAAGCTCAAAACAGTTCTAATAGTGGCCGGTTTAACTACCGGACTGAAAGTTTCATCACAATATACACCGACCTCCTGAGACCTGCCATCACAAACAAGACGAGCTTTGTGCCTTTCAAGGTCACCATTAGACTTGAATTTATGTTTAAATAGCCACATACAATTAACAACATTCACCCCCAGTGGCCTAGGCACCAACTCCCATGTCCCCGTTTTAATTAAAGCACTATACTCATCAAACATCGCCGCATTCCAATTAGGGTCATTTAAGGCCTTTTTATAGCTTTTTAGAAGTGGTGATTTGTGAATAGAAGGACCCGAAGTTATCAAAGAGGTTTGAGTATACTTTGGGTTAGGCTTAAATATGCCTCGTTGGCTACGAGTGACACGTGGGGAGGGTGGTGGTGGGCGTGTGGGTTGAATGGGGGAGAATTCCCCGGGCTGGGGGAGGGGTGTATGTGGGTTGCGGGGTGCGACAAGGTGGGGAGGGCTGCTGGTGGCGCGACAGGGGCGTGGCAGGGCTGCCACCAGCAGCGGGTGTAGGCAGGGGTGTCCGCGGGTTGGCCGCGGCAGTGGCTGGGGAATCGCAGGCTACCCGCAGACTGCACTGCTGAGGTGAGGGAGGGGAGTGCGGGGAGGGAGGTGGACTTGGGGTTGGGCTTGGTTGATGGGCTGGAGTGTTGGGCTTGTGGAAATGCCGCATCAACATATGTGTGAGAATTGGAGGAGCTTCATCATGGCCCAAAAAATCATAGTCCCCAATCCTAAAATTTCCCAAGTTTGAGTACGGGAATGTGAATTCATCAAAGGTGACATGCCTTGACAAAATAATTTTATTTGATGAAAGATCTAGACATCTATAGCCACGATGATTGGATGGATATCCTAAGAAGAAACATGGAGCGGAGCGAGGAGCTAATTTATTAGGAGCGGTAGCGGACAAATTAGGAAAACAAAGGCACCCAAACACTCGTAAGTGATCATATGAAGGTTGTTTCCTAAATAACGCTTGAGTTGGGGTTATGATTTTGAGAGCTTTGTTTAGTAAAATATTTATGAGATAGGTAGCGGTCTCAAGAGCATAAACCCAAAAGTTTGGTGGTAGGGAAGCATGAAAAAGGAGTGTGCGTTTGACATTGTTAATGGTTCTAATCATGCGTTCAGCTTTTCCATTTTGTGAAGAGGTGTGAGGGCAAGAGAACCTAAAGACCATTCCAATATCTAAGCATTGCTTTTTAAATGGGTCATTGTCAAATTCTCGGCCATGGTCACTTTGAAAGGCTTTAATGGGCCGTTCAAATTGAGTTTGCACATATTTACTAAAATCAACAAAAGTAGGAAAAGCTTGAGATTTGTAAGCAAGAGGAATAGTCCAAACAAAGTGAGTAAAATAATCAATGAGAACTAAATAATATTTATGACCATTAATACTGCAAATTGGGGAAGTCCACAAATCGGCATGAATAATATCAAAAGCACAAGTAGTATGACTAGTAGAATCATAAAAGGGTTATCTAACATGCTTTCCTAATTGACAAGAATTGCAAAAATTGGAGATTGACTCCTTATTACAATGAATTAAATTATTGCTCCTTAGAAAATTAAAAGAACTAGCTCCAGTGTGACCCAAGCGACTATGCCAAGTGGTTGGGGTAGTGACCATAAGTGTAGAGGCAAGACATGATGATGGTGTGGTGGTGGTGGTGACTGGATATAGGTCTCCCTCGCTAGTGCATCTCGTTACTATCCTCCCCATTTGAAGGTCCTTCACAGAAAAGCCATAAGGGTCAAATTCAATAGAAACTTTATTATCAGAAGTAAATTTGCGAACTGAAATTAAGTTTTTAATGATTTGAGGGGCTAAGAGAACATCACGAAGGATCAATTTATTGTTTGGGAGGGTAGTATGACCATAACCCGTAATAGGAATGCGGTGTCCGTTGCCAACTAAAATATTATTTTTAGTGCTTAAATTAAATAGGGGCATGAGAGTACCTGAGTTATGAGTCATATGAGATGTAGCACCCGAGTCCATATACCATCCATTGTCCGGATTAGGCAAAGTCATGGTTGAATAGGCCGAACTAAGCTCCGTGGGAGTGTAAAGTCGTCCATATGGTGATGGACTAGCCA
Source organism: Chenopodium album (assembly GCF_948465745.1). Lineage (NCBI taxonomy): Eukaryota > Viridiplantae > Streptophyta > Magnoliopsida > Caryophyllales > Amaranthaceae > Chenopodium > Chenopodium album. The sequence continues at coordinate 45,727,286 of NC_137848.1, forward strand.
TATATGCTTGCTGAGATGGGCTAGAAGTGAGTGAAGGCCCATTAGGGGATGATTGGTGCAAGGGTTGCCCAATTGGGCCAGGGGTAGATGGATATGGGCATGGAGGGGTGGCCCAAGATCCAGGCCATTGTTGAGGCTGCCATGGCTGGGCCTGATATCCTGGACAAAACGGTGGATTGGGCCACTGTTGTTGTTGAGTTGGGCCGGGCTGCTGTTGTGAGGTATTGTTGCTGGGCGTTTTGTTCGAGGAATTTCCTCGCCCTTTACCTCGACCTTTTCCCCCACCCCCTTTGGCACCAGTTCTGCCTCCACGTCTGCGGCCACCGGAGCCACGACCACCGTAAGATGGCGGCTGCTGCTGGTTGTTGTAGCTTGAGGACGGTGCGGCCTCCTGCTGGGTGACAAAAGAAGATTGTGCCGATTGACCCTGGTCATTAGTGCGGCGGGACTCCTCAAGAAGAAGCCTCGACCTGGCAGAATTGAAAGAGGGTAACGGGTCGGTTTGCTGAATCATCGTTGCCACGGTGTCAAAGTCAGAGTTTGTGAGGCCGGAGACAAGTCGAATCACCATCTTCTGCTCCGAAATAGGTTGATCAATATTTGCTAATTGATCTACGATACTCTTAAGCTGTTGACAATAAGCAGTGACATTAGAGAAATTGCTAATGTGAAGCAAATTAAACTGATTTTCAAGATACACGGCCCTAGTATTTTTATTATCTTGAAAAATTTCTTTAATTCGATCCCAAAGGTTCTGAGCAGTTGATTTAGGGGCCAAAATCGTGTTGAGAAGTTCGGTTGAGATTGTGCCATATATCCATTGTTTAACAATAGCATCAAGACGCTTCCACAAGGCATCCGAAACATCAGTCGGTCTGGAAACGGTTGTGTCAATGTGATCCGACACATTATACGCACAAGCGTGATTCTCAAACAACTCCACCCAATTGGAGTATTGAACCTTCTCGTAATCAAGAACCAAAGGAATAGCGTTCTTGATGTTACTGACTGCTAGAGCCGGATGAAATTCCGACGTTGAAGGGGTTGGAATTGAGCTGGGTACTTCATCGTCCTTGGCCATAACTTGTTCAATGGAACAGGAAGTAGGAAGATAAAGTTAAAGCAACAAAAAAACAAAGGAGTTGAAATCTGATGAAAGAATCAGTGGAAAATTGCGGAAAGTGTGATGTAAGCAAGGTCCCAATAAAAAAACAAAAAACCAATAAAATTGGAAAAATTAAAAATTGAGATCTAAAACCTAAGCTGTGATACCATGTTAGATTTCGGGAAAACTCCTTAATCTAGAGTGTGTACCATTGATCAAATATATAGAGTTTACAACGCTAGGCCTAATCACGTTAGGAATCCTAGATACGATAAACATACAAAATATACATTTAATATATCCTAATCTGCGACAAATATTATCCTAAATATAATATCTATCACTCCCTCTGTCCCTAATTGTTTGCCCCAAATTATAAATTCAATTTATTAAGGTTTTGGGTAAAAAATGGTGCACATGGGTTGACACAAATATCAATGAGCAGAGAGATAGAGAGAGTGTAAGTGAGAAAACATGTCAAAAGTAGTATGGGATAATCTTTTAAAAACACCTTAAAAAGAAAATTGGAGCAAATAATTAGGAACAGAGGGAGTATAATGCAATCTTTAATGGGTAGAGAGAATAATGTTTATAGTTGAATTCAATACACTGACATAAGTAAAAAGTGTTAAGAAACTAATGAGAGATGATTTCAATTTAGGAGTCACTGGCACAAGTGGATGCTGGCTTACTATAATGGAGTAGTGGTCCATGTTATTGGCATTGTGTTTCCGTATTTCTTTGTGATATATTTTTTCTTAGTATATAAATGATTGAATATGGCTCTATACATTGATTATTTTTTATTTTAATCTTTTTTAAAGCAATTTAAATGATCCTAACTTTTCCTTACAATTGGTTAAATAAAAATAGCTTTAACGAATAGAAGGAGCGATAAAAATGGGGAAATTTCCTGTTTCTCATATCGAAAAACAAAATTTGTTTTTCATGGGGGTATTTTTGTGAATAAATCAACAACTTTTTCATTATTGTGGGCTTCATAATTGAATAAAGTTGTTGGTTTACTTACGAAAATACCATATGAGAAATAAATTTTGTTTCTCACTGTGAGAAAATGGGACATCCCCTCAACTATGATAAACAAAGTTTTTTGGCTCGTGCAATGCACGATTTCATAATAATAAGACTTGAAAATAATAAAAATCAATTAAAATAAAGTTATTTAAATGAAATGACTTTTATTACATTTTATTAAAAAAAATTTGAATTCATTTTATGTTTACCCTTAAAATCTCTCTTGTTAGATATTTTGTTTAAAATATTTTATAAATTATTGTAAGTTTTTATTCATTAACTTTTTTACTATGTTATTTTTTAAAAAAATAAAAAGAAAAAAAGTTTTTAGTGGGAATTTTTTATTTTTTTTATTATGTGATACGTGTATTTTAAAATAAGTTGGTGATAACTTTAGGTTTTTTTTTTTTTTTTTTTTTTTTTGAGGCTTGATTCTCTTAGTATAGAGTATAAATGGTATATACGTCTCAAAAGTGAAACAATACAAATGGTATATATGTCTATACGAAGTATCTTTAATGATATCCCTATTAATGAAAGTCAGATACTCCTTTGGAGCTTTCCTTCAAAAAAAAAAAAAAAAAAAAAAAAAGTACACTTTACAAATAGATAAATCGATAGGTTTCACGAAAAATAAATAAATAGATCAATAATTCATATAAATTGGGCCTAGTTTTGGCCCTTATGGGCTTGGGCGCTCTAATTCTTTGGTTTTGTTACACTTTACAATTTACGGTAAATAAATAAATAAATAGATCAATAATTCATATAAATTGCAGAAGTGTAAGGCGTCATTTCATACGAAGTATTTTTTACGGTGTTTTCACTAGATGCCCCACTTAATTTTTTTAAAATTCACCAAATGTCATAAAGCGCATGAATCTTTTTCGTACTTGCACTTAATATTCCACTTTAAAGGAAGGGGTGGATGAGATTTGTACTCATTCGTACTCGTGACCTTTATGTCACACTGTCTTTTGATATCATGTCAGAGGATCAACTCAACCAAAAAATTAAGCTGATAGTTGAGGCCTAAAAATATGTTTTATACACTATCAAATTGCACCTTCATAGCTAAGGTGGATCTCGAATTGGTGGAGTACCACCCCGTAGGTTTTACCTAATTTCTAGATTAACCAAGTTTGTTCCAAAAGAGTAATTAGAGCTATTACAAGTCGTTAAAGGAGTCACATCTGGCTGGAGTATAGTTATGACAAAAAGTTTTAGAATAGCTGCACTATTGCATAGGCTGCTAGAAGTGTGAGGTAAATCCAACATGGCTTCCCTAGCCGCCACATCTGCTTCCTTAGTTGCTTCCCTGGTGCCTTTGGATAGTCATACCCTTCCTGTTGTGCTGATGAGGTCCCTGCAATGCAATAATTTTTTGATCATTTCATTAAGACATGGGTGTAAGCTATCTAATTCAGAAACAGGTCTCTGACAATTAGACACAACATGAACTGATGAACATCATCCCTGGCTTCAACAGTTTCCCAATTATGCCTAAGTGGCAATATAATGCATAAAGTCTTAGCAACATGAGAGGAATTGGTAAAGGTGTGCACAACAATGCCTTTGAAAAAGGGACCCTGCTGATTCCTGCAGATGCAAGTTATACTAGCATGCGAACTTTGGAACTTAAAACAAGCATCCACCGGATGGTTCTTTGGTTGTCGTTTGAAAAATGACAGCAATACTTTTTAAAATAAATGGTTAAGCTAAGATTTTTAAAAGTTCTTTTTTCTACTTAACAATTAAATGCACGCTACATTTTTATCACGTCTTATTCTTATTGCTAGTGTTGAAATTATATTTTGACTTTTTATTTTTTTTCTTTTTAATCATATGAGTTGTGATTTTTTTTTGTTTGTTTGTTTTGGGTGCACTTAATCATATTAGTAGTGGAGTACTAGTAGTGTTGCTACTTATTGCTAACCTTTGCTTCAAAATATATTTGCAATTTTGCAGCAACTTGCTAACTGGTTCAATTCCAGAGAGTTTCGGATCATTCAAGACTAGATTTGTCCTACAACCAATTTAGTGGAGATGCGTCATTTTTGTTTGCTAAAGATAAACCTCTTCAAAGAATCTCACTAAGACAAAACAAGTTCAAGTTTGATGTCACCAATGTAGAATGCCCAAGGGATTAAGGTTTCTTGACATAGCTGACAATGAGATCTATGGATCATTTCCAAAACGACTTGGGCTGTTGCAGCCGAAGTTTATCGACGTGAGTAACAACAATCTGTGCGGCCGCCTCCCTACTAGCGGACGGTTGATACGGTTTGACATTTCTGATTTGGTCCGCAATAATCAATGTCTTGGTGATATTTTGTTACCTCCTTCCAAGATGTTAATGTGTGATGAGAAACAAATTCTAGAAATTTAACTAAGTCTAGCTACAATGGTTGCTATGACTAGAAAGAATGGTACGGTAATGTATTTATGGAAGAGGCTAAGATCCTTGTACGTTTTCCAAAATAATATGTTTTTGTCTTGATTTCTGTAATTTTACTCCTTTAATTTCATATTGTTTTTTACACTTTGTTCAAATTTGTTACCAAAAGTTTCTAAGTGAAAACAAAAATATGTAACAGAGGGAATAGTTTAAATTACATTTGTTCATTTGGCAAATGAATATAGAGTTTTGTGAGTAAGAAATTTAATACGTTTGCTCAAGAATTGTCTAATTGCCTTCACTGCAATTCTAGGAGAATTTGGCGAAATTGTATCACTAATTTGATTTACATGAATGATTAGTTTATTCATTGGAAAGTTTCTTCCCCAAAAAAATGCTTAGCATGACACTGTTATGACTTAACTAACTTCAAAATAGCTAGGCTAACACATCATCCACCTGTTTTACTGAGTAACACCCAAGTGAAGTTAGCTATATGATGTAAATATTAAATATCTTAGTCAATAAACTGTTAATTGTTTTTCATTTTAGCTATTAAAAAGAAAACCTATATAATTTTATTTTTGAAATACCTATTTTAATTCATTTTGGTGCTAAAGAGGAGCTAACAAGTCAATAATTAAGAAATAGAACAATAAAATAAAAGTGTGTCGTTATTTATCACCCAAATTACAAAATCAACTTTGAGTCAGTTTATAGAACTTCTTGTGATATTAACTTAGAGCAAGTTTATTTTATCCCTAACTCTTAAGATTTGGGGTGACATATTATCTTGAGTCTTAAAACTTATGTTTAAGACTTCTCTCATTTTTCTTCTTAAATCTCAAGTAAGTCTCAAATTGAGTCTTGAAATTTCAAGAATCAACTTAAGACTTGAGATTGAGACCCACCTCAATTTTATTTTTATTATCTTTTTTTTTTATTTTTTTTTTTAACACTTTTCTGCATATAAAGAGATAAAATAAATAAATAAATAAATAAATATATGTCATATATTTGAGTGTTAGGGCTAAAGTAATAAATTTGGATAAGTTTTAGTGAGTCTTACAAGAATTTGATGACGTTATTTTTAATGAGGACTATCAAAAATGATGTCACATCCAAATATTAAGACTTGGTACTAAACTTGCTCTTATACTTTATAGTTATAACTTATAATACTACATTTTTACATCTACATTAAAATTCCACCAATTTGATATTGAAACAAATATTTCTTTTCTCATTCATTGAAAGATAGTCCTGTCGTAATACTAGGAATGATCACACTCTTACCCTTTAATTCCCTTATTTTTTGTTGGTTCATACATTATCCCTTAGCCTATATATTATTATAAATTACTACAAAAATATACCTTAGTTTACAACATTAATTCCTCTCTACACCAAAATGAAGACCTCCAAGATCACCCTACAACTTTACTTAACATTCTTCCTTTACACCATCCTTACTGCCTCTTGTCACGCCTCTAAAACCCTATGCAACGCGAATGATAAGGCCGCGCTCTTGGAATTCAGCCGATATTACTTTGGCAATGCTTCTCATTACTGGGGGTCAGGTGACACCGATTGTTGCAAGGATTGGGAAGGTGTCAAGTGTGATCCATCCACTCATCGAGTTATCGAGCTTTCCTTTTCGAAAGGTGAGCTTTCGGGCCACGTATCTTCTGCCATTGGTAACCTCCCGTACCTTAAAACGCTTCACATAAGAAAACAACCTAACATTATAGGCAATATTCCAATGGAAATTACAAATCTCTTAAACATTAAATATCTCCGATTAGATTGGAATAATTTATCCGGTCCGATTCCCTCGTATTTGAGCCAACTTAAGAAGCTAAAATTCTTAGACCTATCTTTTAACAAGTTTTCGGGTTCTATCCCAGCAGGGCTTGCCCTACTACCCAACCTATACGCGCTACACTTGGACCGGAATCAACTCTCCGGTCCAATCCCGGACAGTTTCATCTCTTTTGAAAATAGTAACATTTCTATATATTTATCACACAATAATTTGTCCGGTCCAATCCCATACTCGTTTGGGCAAGCATTTATGTTAGATTTTTCGCGTAACCAACTTACTGGTGATCTTTCATTCATGTTTAAATCAAACAACATATCGCGAATTCATTTAGCAAGAAATTTATTGGAGTTTAATATGAGTAAGTTGGAGTTTGGTTCGGGATTTACTAGTATTAATTTGAATCATAACAAGATATATGGTAGCATTCCTCCTAAGTTGGCAGAATTGCCTCATTTATCATTCTTGAACGTGAGCTACAACCATTTGTGCGGTCGGATTCCTACCGGAGGGGCGTTTGCTAAGTTTGATCAGTCCTCTTTTATTCACAACCGTTGTCTTTGTGGTGTTCCCCTAGCTCCTTGCAAGTAATTGTTGTTTATTTTAATGGTGCTACAGCGATTTGATTATGGCACGGTCGTGCAAGGATTTCACAAGTGTATTGTAAGATGTAGCATAACTTTGTAATGGTTTAGTTGTTGAACCTTGATGGTCTATCAAACAAACCTAGAAAGCTTTTCTTAATAATACGAAGTATGTATTTACCGATTTATAGCATCTACGGATTGGATTGATTAATGGTTTGATTTGGTTTGTGTATCTCCTATAAGAAGTCATTGTTGTTTATTTATTGACTACCTAAAGAAAGTACAAAATGTTTTTAGGATTTAATATATATTAGGATTCCTATATATTTTAATTGCATGCCAATATCTTTTCAAAAATTGTGGATGACATTGAAAATGAATTTTTTATAATTCTAATTGTCTCCTCAATTGGCATGAAATATGATCGAATATTAACATCTGCATCATAAATTTTGACATATTACTATATTACATACATTATAAAAAAAATTGTCGGAAATTAACTAATAATACCTAGATTTAGATTTTGTGAGAATGATCCTGTTCACTTCATCTTAAAAAAAATATTAAGTAAAAATAATTTTAGTTCAGTAAATATAAGTTCAGTCCAGTAAAATTAATTTCAGTTCAATAAAAATAATTTCAGTTTAGTAAAAATAAGTTCAGTTCAGTAAATTTCAGTTTTGTTAAAGAAGAATTATAATAGAAAATCAACAAAAATAATTTCAGTTCGGCGAAAATAATTTAAGCTTAGTAAAATTAATGTAAGTTCAATAAAAATAATAATTTAAGTTCAGCAAATATAATTTTGTTTCAGTAAAAATAATTTGAGTTCAGCAAAAATAACGGGACCAATATATCGGATAAAAAATGTTATAAAAATAACTACCTAATAAAAGGTAAAATATTGTAAAATACTACGTGTCACTGAATTTGCATAATTGCCCTAATTTTTCGGTGTTGACTTAATCTTGATTATTAATGTTTAAGCTGTCTTTTTTTTCTTTAATTTCTAATATCATCATTAATACTACCTTGGTCTCATTGTCATCTGAACAATATGCTTGAGACAACGTTAAGGTTTCTAGCAATGGCAAGCTTTTTAAGAAGTAACGAGCGAACTCATCCAACTCAACTTAGCAAAATGTGAAGCCTTGTGAAGATACAAGGTTAGGTTTCTAACATTAATCATTTGGTAGAGATTCTGTTTTTGGAATAAAGTTTTACTCCAGTGAGCAAATTTCATTTCAAGTGTACCCCGTTTGAAAACACGTTGAGTAAGCAGTGAAGAAGATACCATGAAAATTTTGTAAAATGAAGACTTGTTCTTTTGACATAATTAATCTCAATACCAGAAATATAAGTGATTTGGACAATCAACAGGCCCGGCCTTGAGCATAGGCTAGGGGTGCGATGGCGTAGGGGCCCAGTCTTGGGGGGGGGTGGGGGGCCCAAAAATCCTTAATTATTTGCGTAGGTTAGAAAGTAAATAAATAAATTAAAAAAAAAAAAAAAAAAAAAAAAAAAAAAAAAAAAAACCTCTGTAAATACATTAACATGTTCGCAACAAATCAGCCATTAATACGCTTCACCTTTCCTCTTGATTTATCAATTTCTCCAAAAATATTACAATTCCGAATTCCAACAATATAGCATTAATTAAGGCTAATGGAAAATTTCAATTCCTACCAAAAAATTAAACGACTTCTTGAATATTTTCTTCCCAAAACATTAATTAAATGGATACTATGGACCGGAAGAACTTTAAGCATGAAAAAAAAAATAATCCCAAAACACTATCTCTAAGTACTCCATAAATTTCAATTTATGCAATTCATCTATAATCTAATTGGGATCTTTTACCAAAACGGCTAATTCGACAAATGTATTTACCAAAACGGCTAATTATAAAATTTAATTCCTAAACTAGCTAATTTATTAACTTGGAAGGAATTTATCTGTTTCTTATTTTTCTTTGAACCGGTTTGGTTCACTTTATTGATTTTTTTTTAAATTTTGTTTTTTTAGTTTTATATTAATTTTCTTAAAGATTTTATTTAAATAAAACAAAAAATAAATAAAAAATTTATTAGCTATATATTTAGCTTATTACTACATATTTTAGAGGTATATGTATAATTATTAATACTTAGCTTGTATTTGCAGCTTAATTTGGATGTCTTATTTTCGATCTCTTATAAGAAGCTTTGATGTTCGTTGTTTCCAGAGCAAATAAAATGATTTTATGTTCAATAGTTGTATAACTCTAGTTTTTTATAATCAAGATTTGATTGTTCCTACTTGATTTATAAATTTTAAGCTTTTATCTTATTCTAAAGCACCTTTTATTTTTTGTTGATTTGAAGTTTGGATCAATTTTTTGAGTGATTGTTTATTTTGTATAAATTTTTTAATAATTGAGAATTGTTGCAAATATATAATTTTGAATATTATTGTTCAAATTAATGGGATATTTTAAACTATGGCATTAGAATTTCCCAAAGAAAAAAAAATAAATAAAAATAAAAAAAAATAAACATTTTTTTTTAAAACAAAACAGAAAAAAAAAAAAAAAAAAAAAAAACCCCACAAAGTGAACCAAACCAGTTCAAAGGAATATAAGAAATAGATAAATTCCTTCCAAATTAATAAATTAGCTGGTTTGAGAATTAAAATTTATAATTAGCCATTTTGGTAAATATTTTTGTAAAATTAGCCATTTTGGTAAAAGATCCAGGATCTTTATCAAAACGGCTAATTCGACAAATGTATTTACCAAAACGGCTAATTATAAAATTTAATTACCAAACTAGCTAATTTATTTAATTGGAAGGAATTTATCTATTTCTTATTTTTCTTTGAACCGATATGGTTTGCTTTAGTAATTTTTTTTTTAAATTTTGTTTTGTTAGTTTTATATTAATTTTCTTAAAGATCTTATTTAAATAAAACCAAAAAATAAATAAAAAATTTATTAGCTATATATTTAGCTTATTACTACGTATTTTACAGGTATATGTATAATTATATTATTAATACACTATTAGCTTATATTTGCAGCTTGATTTGGATGTCTTATTTTCGATCTCTTATAAGAAGCTTTGATGTTCGTTGTTTCCCGACCAAATAAATTGTTTCTATGGTTAATAGTTGTATAACTCTAGTTTTTTATAATCAACATTTGATTATTCCTACTTGCTTTATAAATTTTAGGCTTTTATCTTATTCTAAAGCACCTTTTTTTTTGTTGATTTGAAGTTTGGATCAATTTTTTGAGCGATTGTTTATTTTGTATAACTTTTTTAATAATTGAGAATTGTTACAAATATATTATGTTGAATATTATTGTTCAAATTAATGGGATATTTTAAACTATGACATTAGAATTTCCCAAAGAAAACAAAAAAAAAATCAAAATGACTAATTTTACAAAAGTATTTACCAAAATGACTAATTATAAATTTTAATTCTATGGGATATTTTTAGAGCAATGAATTTATTTAGATGCTTATTGAATTGGAAGTCTATAAATTTCATTTATCGAAATGAAGTACTGGCATGAGTTTCTTCATGATCTTGATTTTTTTTTTATGAAGAATGTCATGATTAAAATTAAACTTGTGAGTAACTTTGAACTTTAGTTGCAAATATTTATATTCATAATAAATTATAGATTAGTAAGTAGTAGATTTAGTGTAAAAAATCGTAAAATGTAATAATTAAAACATAGAATTTTAAATGACAATATTTAGTATAAAATCTTTATGGAATAATTTATATCTTATACAAAGTAATTGTGAATATATTTTACTGGGCCCTGTATCTACCATTTCGCGTAGGGCCCATAAAATATCAGGACCGGACATTGAGAATCAAGACACATTACATTCAAAATATATTTTGCTGCTAAAAATAGGATAAGAAATCACATTCTAGATTATTTTAAGATGATGAATATATCGATAACCAACCATTAATTATAAGCCCATTCACTGTTTTAAAGCATGACATACTTTAGTCATTATAGATCTTTATTATACAATTCAGAGTTAATTTAAATGTCACCATATACTTGAATGGACTGAGATACAAGTTTGGAATAACTAGTTTCAAGTATCAAAGTTGTCTAGCATTTATATAAGTATGTTCAATTAAAACAAAATTAAAAAAATTATATTATAATTATTTATAAATTAACAAATTACATGAAACTCACCTCTTTATTTTATTTTATTTTATTTTTTTACCGAAACGGACATTCATATAATGGTATAAGGAGTATGCCCACAACCAGGTGATAGACGGATATAATTCTACTTAACTTAGAAAAAATCTTATTGCCCTAAAAACCAAAACTCTTAACTAACTCTTAGGCAAAAAGCTTTTACACTAAAGAGCTTGATATGAAAGAAAACTAGAGCTCCAAATACACATAGAGAGAAGGAGATATTGTCCTATATAAAATAGCTATTAGGAAGAACCAATAGCAGATGTTAGAAAGAGATATGTACTGATGCTTTCCGTAAAATTTCAGGAATTAGAACTGACTAAATAGGAGACTTTTGCATACCTTACTTACTAAGAGACTTTTGAAAGACCAACTCTTTTTGGGTATTGGTTGGACTGGACGAGAGAGGATGACTCCGTTGAAATATATTATATTGCATATTATAGAGGCATATAATTAGTGGTATTCATATATTAATCATAATTTTATATCATTTTTCTCAAATTAAATAATTCAATATTAAATAAATTATGATTTCATATTCTTTCAAATATTCATTATAAGTATTTGTTTTTACAAAAATAGGTGAGATAAATTGATTTCATTACCTTGAACATAGATTCGCCCTTGGATTTGGGTTCTGAAATTGTAGTTGTGGGATTCGATATATGTTTTGAGTAAGTGTTAATTTGTTATTGGGACAGTCATTGATAACCATTGCAAAATGTAAATACATTTAATATATAAAAACTATTTAATGAGAGGGAGTTTGGTTAGTGGGAATTGGGGCTTGGGAATGAGAATTGAGGAGGTGGGAGTATATATTACCTTGTTTGTTTGGTGGGAAGTGGAGTTGTAGATATAATTGAGAATGAGAATAAAATTGATCTATTCTCATGATTTTATTACCTAGGGGACAAGTAATAGATATAGAAATTGAGAATAAAAAGGAAAAGAGCATTTTATGCCATTAATAATATAAACATAAGGATATAACATTACTAAGGGTGTTATTACAAATTTGATATTTATTCCCAATCAATTCCTTTCACAAACCAAATAAGAGATTGTTAATATTTTATTGAATTCCCAACCATAAATTCCCAATCCTATTCCCAACCCTCTAATCCCCAAACTCCCATTCCCACTTACCAAATGCCCATAAAGATATTCATTCTTTTGATTTGATTTGACCCAAGAGAAGGTCGTACCGTTTAGAAACGTATGATATTGATATTGATTTTTAATTGGGTTTATTGTTCGATCGATATTGAAGAACCCTAGAAGGGATTTAAAAGGAGTTTAGTACGTAGATTTACAAAGAATTGGAGATATATTGAATTGGGGATGTTTTTAAATGGGGGCAGTTATTAGGGTTTTGAAATTGGATGTTTTTTAGGTCTTTTTACATAAAGCAATGGAAGATAGGGCCCTCCACGGAGCTAGAGCTAGTAGAAAAGGACCGGAAATGTTACACCTCTTTTTTGCGGATAATAACCTACTCTTTGCAAGAGCCAATCGAAGGGAATGCTCGAAAATTGTTACAATTCTCAACACATATGAAGCAGCTTTCGGACAGAAAATTAATTAATTGTTAAAATTACTTGGATGTCTCTTTTACCAAAGGGGTCAATTTTGCTACGCAAGAGGAGTTGTTGGAGATTCTTCCTATGAAACGAGTTGACAAGCTTGGGAAGTATCTAGGAATACCAACTATAATTGATAGGTCTAAGAGGATGGTGTTCAAGGTACTTAAAGATAAATTTGGAAGAAAATAAATGGGTGGAAGGAGAAATTGTTGTCTAGAGCGGGCAAAGAGGTTCTTCTCAAGTCGGTTATTCAAGCGATTCCTACTTATCTCATGGGTGTGTATAAGTTTCTGGTAGAAATTATCTATGATATTTAAATTATGATGACTCGATTTTTGTGGGGCAATACAGATGGTTCAAGGAGAGTTCATTAGAAAAGCTAGAGTGACATTTGCTCTCCAAAGTGTCTCGGGGATTTGGGTCTTCGTGATCTTAATGTGTTTAATGATGCGTTGCTTGGTAGACAAGTGTGGCGTTTGGTTAGTCATTTAAATTCTCTTTTGAGCAAAGTGCTTCAGGCGAAGTACTATGCCAAAGGATATTTCCTAGACACGAACCTTGGATGGTCGAATAGCTTCTCTTAGGGGAGCATTTTGTCTTCCAAATTGTTAATTAAAGAAGGGCTTTTATGGAGAGTAGGCAATGGGACTAATGTCAACATTTGGCATGACCCTTGGATTGATAGTGGTGAGAGTAAGTTTTTTTCCTTTTCTCCTTCTGACGAGGTACAGCGGGTTAGTGATTTAATTAATCACGAAACTCAGGAGTGGGAAGTGAATCACATCATGGCCTTATTTAATGAAACCGATTCCCATTGAATTCTTTTGATCTCCCTAAGTTCTAGAGACATTCCTGACATCCCAAGCTGGGCGTTCTCAATGGATGGCAGATACTCTGTGAAAACAACTTATATGTTGGGAAAATCATGTTACCTTGACAATTTCCATTAATACTGGGTTGATAATTAGAAGCTTGAAGTCAGTCAGACACTTTCTCTAGAGAACTTGTAGTAGTATGCTCCCCGTCAAAGCTTATCTGAAATTTCGACACATGACTAATGAGGATGACTGTCCGTGGTGTATTAACTACCTCAAAACAGTTCATCACGCTCTTTTTGAATGTTTTATAGTGAGGGATCTATGGGAGGAATGTGGCTTTAAGGAATTTGCTTCATGGCCGCAAGAAATGAACTTTATAGATTTCTTCGAAACTTAGAGCAAACACAATTCTCAACTGTAATGTAAAGGTGCAATCCTCTTGTGGTTTATCTGGAATAGAAGAAACAATATGGTTTTTAAGGGAGTAGACACTTACCACCCTTCTCTGTTGGACAAAGTGAAGCGTCTTGTAGTTGATTGTGCCTCTTATGCTAAGATGATATCCACACCAGCAGCTAAGAAGAAGGGTAGTAGCCCCAAAACCTAGACTACCCCTCCATCAGGTACAGCGATAAAACTGAATTGTGATGCTTCGGTACGATGATGGCTGGGTTGGTTTAGGTGTTTTAATGAGAGATTGGCAAGGGGAGGTCATCTTTGCAGACACTAGAAGAATTCGTGCTTACTGGCCGCCTTTGATTGTTGGATGTAATGTTGTAGCCATGGCTGTGTGGCCTGCCAAACGCCTATAACTTGGCTAATACCGTGCTCGAATCAGATTGCCAATTGCTAAGGAGCCTGTGCATGGGAACGATATTCTTTCTCAGATTTAGATGCTTTGCTTGAGGACATTATTTGGTCTAGTTCTAATTTTAATCCTATCTCTTAGTGTCATGTAAAGTGGGATGTAAAGTGGGAGGGCAATACTGTAGTTCATAATTTAACCCGCATTGTGTGTTTTGGTGTTGAATAGATATGGGAGAACCATAGTTCTTGTGTGACTAGTCCATACATTCTTATGTATATATTAATAATATAAGGCACCATCCGTTTTTCCTAAAGAAAAAAAAAAGTTTCTTCCCAAGAATCACCTTTATTTTAATTGAGGTAAGGCTTTATGTTTGATTTTTCTTTTTATATTTCATGTCTTTATAATTCCTTAAATTCTACCAACGTTCATTTTCAAATGGACTGTGTTTGATAACCTTTAATATAGTTTATACTAGATGTAAGCCCGTGCGATGCACGATCCTAGTAAATCATTTTATTTAATTTAAAAATGTGTACATTTAAGAAGATCATTCATTAAATATATGGATAAAAATCCTGATATCATAAGATAATTTTTTAATTTTAACACTAAAATTATCTTTTATTGTTTTATTTATTTTACATGACGCTTGAATTTAAAATCCCAAATCGTGTTCATTAATTTTGCTTATGTGACAATTTAAAGTTTTAATTCAAAAAAAATTGACAAATCTCGTTTTTTTATTGATTAAAATAAGTCTTTTGCCTATACGTTTTTTTAATATACTCATTCTGTTTCAGGGTTTTTTTGAATCCCTTGAAATACTGGTCACGCTCCACGGACAGGATGGCTCGGACACCTGCAAAACACAAATATTCTGTTGCCGGAATATTCGCCTTCGACGGTTAAGTTAGTAACCTGAAATCGGAAAGCTAGAGAGAGAAATTAGAGAGAAGTTAGAGCTGATTTTATGCTCTATTGAATGTTATGTCTTAAATCCACCCCTCCCATCATAAATGATTGGGGTATTTATAGGGGTGGGGAATGGTGCCCCTTTAGGTTTAGTGACCTAGGATAACGTGCTCTGATTGGCGGCGCAATCAGGAGAGGGCATGTGTCCCCTTGGGGTGCCGTTTTGCGGTTGTTTAGGATCTTGGGCCTATTGATGTAAGGAGGACTTCATTTTTCGTTCTATTTTGTCAGTGCTCTTATGCTTGACACATGTCATCTTTTTATAGGGACATGTGTTGCCTTTACATTTAGGCCACGTGTCTCTATGGGATTGAAGCATGTAATTAGGATAATTTTTACCCTAAACATTTGCCCCTCAGAAGGGGTGGCTTGTTCTCAATGGGCCGCCTCCTCTGATTTTCACTCGTCCGGGCTCGTCCGGGTACTTAGGCGCTGTAAGCGTTTAAAGATGTTGCAGAGGTCAGACAGAGTTGTCCGTCCATCTGATTGGGCTAGGTGCCTTGTCCGGTCCGCCTGACATCTTTAAGGGACTTTACTTGTTATTATGGCAGACGGGGAGGTCCGAATGGCTTTGGACGAGCCATCCAGCTGTCCTTGATTATTTCGTGAGAATGGTTCAACTTTCGAGGTAGGTGTTAACTTTGACGAATAATTTTGATGTCCGTTCAAATTCCGTCTTAAATGACGTGACACCCGTTAAAATTTCATCCTAAATGACAGAATGGTTTTCAACCGTTTGGCTTCTAGGATAAAACTTCAAAGAGTTTAACTGTTGGACTTCTTTAGGCGGGAAAAATGATTATACCATCCTGCCCCTGTAAATTTTTGCCTAAAAATAGTGGAAGTTTGACCTCATTTTATTACTAGGGTGTATATCACTTTCTAGACAGAAGTCAGAGCTTCTAGAGAGAGAAAGTTGAGTTTTCTTTGACTCTTTGAGGTTTTCACCGTGCATTTGGAGTTTTCCGGTCAAAGGGTTGAGTTCTCCAGCCAATCTTCAACAAGACCTTCAAAGTCTTCAAGCTTCTACTTGGACAGAGGTAACCGAATACTTTCCTTTCTTCTTCCCTTTTTCCCTTTTTCTTTTTATACTTGTTTTATTTCCAAACACACTGGCTCAACATACACTCGGCCTCGTTCGTTTCTCCTCATGAGGCCGTCTGTTCGCCTAGGACTGAGGAATCTAGAGTGGACGGGGACGAGTCCTCGTCTTTACGGAGTAGGTCCATTTCTAGTGCGTACCAACTCACCCCCACCTATTGTTCTATGTCCCTACAGCCGAACATGGCGCGTACGAGGCAGACGCACGACCCCCATGCTGCAAGAAATCCGGACGGCAGCATAATCCGACCCTTGGCCTTCTATAATCCAAATAATACGGACGTGGAGACCACCAATACAGACACAAACACCAACAACTCTACTACTGCTGGTGGTAGTGCATGCTTGGTGATTGAGGTGACCACTTCTTTTGAGGAGCGCCAAAATCAGCGAGGCACTTCTACATCTGGATGAACCTCGGCTATAAATCAGCTAAACACTTTTTCTTTCGGGTTAGCGTCCGGATCAAACCCCAATCACCCCCAAGTACAACATATCAGCTCGGATGTAAGATTGTCCGAGAGACATTCATCTGGAAGGCCTCGTTCTTCATCTCGATCAGGCGTTGTTCAATCTGCCCAAAATCAGCCACAGCCTAATATGGCGTCCGAACAGTTTCTACCACCACCCCCTCCACAACATTCTAAGTCAGCCAGGCCTCGGACTGGCATTCATATTGCTTAGCCGACCAACCGCCGCCGTAACGTTCCATCTAGAAGACACGGTTCTGGGGGCAAAGCTAAAGAAAAGGGCAAGGCCCCCTTAGTGCCTGAAGGTGTGGTGCTGGCCGACCCAGGGCAGGGCTCGGTCAGGGGAAGCTCGGCTGAGGCGACTAAGCTGGAAAGAGTTTTGTCCGCTGACTTTGGTTCGGTGAGGGAACCCGAACCTGAACCAACCGAGCAGGGAGGTGAAAACCCTGACGCTCCGGCCGAAGAGGAGGACTCTGACAGCCCGTTTAGCTTTGAGATTAGGGTAACTTCCCTAAACTTCCTTAATGACAAGTTTGAGTCGTTTGAGAAGTTCCTCATTTTGGGGGAAGGCTTCAAGATCGAGCTGCCTATTACTCGTTAGTGTTTCTATGTATATAGGGCTGCATTGGAGGTCGACCTCCGCTTTCCCCTTCATCCTTTCGTCCAGGAGCTGCT
Source organism: Chenopodium album (assembly GCF_948465745.1). Lineage (NCBI taxonomy): Eukaryota > Viridiplantae > Streptophyta > Magnoliopsida > Caryophyllales > Amaranthaceae > Chenopodium > Chenopodium album. The sequence goes on from NC_137848.1 coordinate 45,744,897, forward strand.
GGACGAATATAATATTGCCTTGGTCCAGCTGGCGCCGAACAACTGGGCAAACATTTATGGGTACTTGGTGACTTGCCTTGGGATGGGTTTCACCCCTAACTTTCCGGTGTTCTGCACCATGCACAGCATGGTGAAGCTGAAGGCCGATGCGAACGAGTGGTTCTTTTTGAACACATGGCCGGAGTACATGGTGGTCATATGCAAGCCATCTAAATGGCACGACAAGAAGCAGAGATTCTATCTCATCCGGACTAAGGATCGAGCGTTTTATAGGAAAATGAACAACTTCAACTCTTCTCCTGTTCAACTTTGATGAGGGGATCATCGTCCGACCTGTCCTCTCATTCATTTGGACCATGCTCATCAGCTTGACTACTTATCGGTCAAGAGGGAGTTTCAGAGGGGGGGTCGCCGAGTGGCCATCATTCCTAAGTGGATTCCCTTAGTGGACTTGCTGAGGGATCCCATGTTTATGTCCTCGTTCAAGTTGCTCCGAAACTACACTCCAAATGGATTTTCGTGATATGCACACTTGACTATATTTACAATTGAGAATTTTCTAACTCCCAACACTTTATTCTTGACAGAACGAGCCATGTCTCAGCTCAACCCAGTACAGAAGGGGGAGATTGACATGAATGAGTTCAATATGGAGCGTTATTGGTTCTTGAGGCAGCAGTACGAGGCGACAAAGGGGGTACGAACACATTCTTCATCCCTTTGCCTTAAATTATTTTATCACTATTATTATTATTATTATTATTATTATTATTATTATTATTATTATTTTCTTTATTTTTTACGTCCAATCTGCTATTCTTTGAGCGAGAATCCTTTTATTATGTTTCAGACGATTTAAACACTTTCCTACCTGGCCGAGTAGATTTAATTAGAGGGATCTTTCCTTTTACTACTACTCGGAAAGGGAAGAGTTGCACGCATTTTCTGAGTGAAAACACTTTGGAGGGTTGTTCCTTCTACTTCTACTCGGACAGGGTAGCCTAACTTCGTACTTTGGTGTTTTTCCGGTCAGCTACCCCTAGGCCAGCGAGGAAGCGGTCGGTATACACTTTAAAGGATGAGGGGTCGTCCAAATCTCGCAAGACTTCTACGTCCAAGACCCCCTCAGGGGCTCAGGCGGCCAGGGCAAGGTCACGGGTTGAGTCAGAGCAACCTAAAGGTGAACAACCCCACCTGACACGTAGTGGGGACTCCAAGCCCTCGGAGCCACAACCATCCAAGGTGGCCCGAGACACGTTCGTACGAAAGGATGAGGAGGGAAAGTCATCCCTGGACCAAATGGCCGGCCGTGACTCAACTCCGCATGTTGAGTATCTGGGAACTTGGTCGATGGGTTCTCAAACTGAAGAATGGCAGCTATCCCCACCTAACGCCTAAGGCGGACGAATAGCCTGTGCCGACGCCAACTCCTGAGAGGCTTCCACATGCTCCTGACCTCTTAGAAGGTACTGAACATCTTCATTATTTTCCTACTGAGTTTTCTTTTATCAAATTTCTCCTAACTTGTGCTTTTACTTTGTAGACATTTCTGAAGAGATGGACGCTCAACTTCCTAGGTCTTCTCTGACTGGAGCCGAGCGTAAAGCTATCCGGGATGCTATTCAACAAGTTGTTCCAGCCGAGACTCAGAACAAATACCGGGTTATCAATGATGGGCACCTCGATCTAATGATCAACAGCTGCGTTGAGGAATCCAAACTCATCTTCTTCCTTAATACTTGGCCATTTTCCTCTTTATTGTTTACTTATCTTTGTTCACTCGTCCGCATCTTCTTCTTAGGCTCTTCGCCTTCCAACACTAGCGTCCGCAACAGAGACGTGAGATCTAGTCGGCTTGGGACGACATCCGGCGCCTTCTGGATGAGAACAGTGGCCTGCTGGCTATAGAACAAGTCCGCCACCAGACCGCCATGAACGCCCTAACTGAGAAGGCGGCTAGAAAAGCTGAAGACATTGTCAAAATCGGCAATGCTCTTAAGTAGGAGCGACTAGCCAACAAAGCTCTCAACAAAGAGAGAGATGAGGCGGTCACTCAGGCGGTTAGTTTGAAGGAGGAGACTGAGTCCTCGAAAAAGATCAAGGCCGGGCTGGATTCCAACACTGAGGCCTTAGAGGCGGCGCTAAAGGTTGCGGAGGAGCAGAACCAGGAGGTTGAGCGCCTCAAGAAAGAAGTGGAGGAGCTGAAACAACAACTCAATGCTCCAAGGCCAATCCCTCAAGCAGACGTCGTCCGGATCGAGCAATCGGCCCTTAATCGTCTCAAGAATCGGTTTGAGGATGCCTTTTCCATGACGGTGGAAAGAGACGAGCTCGGGTACTATCTAAAGCGCTTCACCAGAAGGCTGGACTTTCTCACCATGAGGGACGAGTGCGAGGCTGTTGGGATGCCCATCTCTCCCTTCATCGAGACTCCTTCCCCTGCCAACAGAGATGCTAAAGATGGAGAGGACGAGGAAGAGGATGCGGTTAAGGATGGGGAGCCACCTCACACTGACAATGTGGCTGATGCTGTTGGGTCGGCAAATGCTGATGGTAGCGGCGAGGAGGCTACCAAGTGAGGAGCCCTCCTCTTCTGCAGCTTTAAGCTTATGTCTTTTATCTTCTTTTTTATTTTTTCTGAACAATTTTTATTGCCGCCTTTTTTGAGCGGCTTTGTAAAGATATTTCACCGCCTTCTGAGCGGTTTTAACTTATGTTAATTTTCCCGCCTTCTGAGCGGTTTTCATGCAATTTCATACTTAGCAATTTGCCTACTTTATTCACCCTTTGTTCGGCGTATACTCCTAGTGTTCGGCATTTGCCTAGTCCATATTCCGAGTGGTTTGATTAACTTAATAGATCTTATACCTTGAAGGGTATGACTACTAGTAAGTTAATCAAATTATATATAATGATTGCCCTTGGACTAAGTGAATGGCGAATCAATATTAAGCATACAACCTCTTCATGGGCTTTGTTTGAGTCATCCGTTGAAGCTATCGGTCAGACGTACTCAAGAAATTTCAAGTATTTTCTCAACTTGTAAATTTCCGTTTGATGGGCTTGCTCGCCTAGGGAGGTCTTTATCCTAAATGGGTAATATATACCTTAGGTAGATTTAGAATTACCCGTTTGTCTCTCCTTCGGCCTGGTGGGGCCCAATGATAAGATTGGCCTTTTAGGCTAGCTGGCCAAGTGGCTGAACAAAGTATGCCCTTGCTATAATTTGTAGTTGGCACCTTTTTGAGACATTCTTAGTGCAAATGGTCCATGGCCGAGTAGTTTAGCTAGGAATGCCCTTGCTTAACATTATACTCGGACGTTATAAAGCTGACGGCCGAGTAGCTTTGCTAGGGAGGCCCTTGCTTAGCGTTTTGCTCGGCCCCTACAAAGCTAGTGGTCGAGTTGCTTCTCTAGGGAAACCCTTGCTTAGCATTTTACTCGGCCAATGTATATTGCCCCCTCTATTGGGTGCATCATCGATCGGTTAGGGGTGGTCGAGCCAATTCGCTTTGTCATGCTCTCAATGAGTTCCTACTCGGCCTCCACTCTATGAATTTAATAACAATGCTTGACTTTTCATTGATAATTGTTAAATTTTTACATTATTGGTCGCCTTTCGGCTTAATTACATTGTTCGGCCATTACGGCTTGTTTACACTACTTGGTCATTTAGACTAGGATGTAACATTTGGCAGATAAGCTTTAAACAAGATATTTTTTTAAGTTGTCCGTATACCATGTTCGAGGAATAGGACGGCCATCTAAGTCTTCGAGTCGGTAAGTTCCGTCTCGTATTTCTTCCTTAACTCGATAGGGCCCTTCCCATTTTGGGGTTAACTTTCCATCTTCATTGGCTCGGCCTACCGCTTCCATCTTTCTTAAGACCAGACCCCCCATCTTAAGCGGCCGCTGAGACACTCGGCGATTATATGCCCTTGTTATCGTTAGACGATAGATTTCGTCTGTAAGCGTCGCGTTGCCCCTAGCTTTAGGAAGAAATTCTAGGGAAGTCTCATGGCCTCCCAATTGGGAGAACTGCTTCAGCACCATACATTAGAAAGAAGGGGTTTTTTGCTGTGGTACGGATGGACCATAGTACGTTGACCAACTCGTCTGCCCACGGGGCGCCTGCTTTCTCAAGCTTTCGCTTGATGTCGTTAGAGATCAACTTGTTATAGGCTTCAACCTAGCCATTAGCTTGGGGTTAGCCGACTGAGGCAAAACAGTGAGTGATGCCCTAGTCACTCAGCCAGCCCTTGAGTAGTTGACACGTTCAAATTGTGGTCCATTTTCGAATACCATAGACCGTGGTACCCCAAAACGAGTAATGATATTTTTCCAGATGAAAGCTGACATGTTTGTCCACTTGATTCCTTGGGCGACCTCAGCTTCGACCCACTTTATGAAGTAGTCCACCGCTACTAACACATACCGCCTTTGGCCAGAAGCTGGCGTATACGGCCCCAAGATGTCCATGCCCCATTTTGAAAGGGGGGTGGACTACTTGTGGCCGACATACTATTTGCCAGGCGGTGAATTAGGGTTGCAAATCTCTGGAACTTGTCACATTTCTTCACCATTTGCATGGCGTCTGCATTTATACTCAGCCAGTAGTACCCCAGGTGGGTAACTTTCTCAGCTAAGGCTCGCCCTCCTATGTGCGAACCGCATTGCCCTTAATGAAGGTCGTCCAGCACATCATACCCCTTTCAGGGGTGATACACTTTAGATACGGTTTCACAAAATTTGAATAATTCCATATTCTTCATCTCGAACTAGGCCGTCCTCTTCTTCATCAGCCAACTCTTTTTCGGATCAAGCGGAAGTATCCCATCCTTTAGGTAAGAGATGACTCCATCCATCCATGTGGAGCTTCTATCAATATTTTGTACTGGCTCGGCATTAATACTCCTCTTTTTCTTTACTTCCCAAAACACCAATGTAGGAGTATCACAAGATGCCGAGGATGTTAACTCGGAGAGCTCGTCCGCTTGATGATTTTCTGAACGGGGAACTTGTTGCAGAGAGAAATACTCTAGGCCCTCGGCCTCATCCTTTACCATCTACAGATATTTCATCATCGACGGCTCTTGGCTTCATAATCACCATTCACTTGGCTGACTATCAGCTGAGAGTCCAAACTTGCATCAATTTTTGTTGCCCCTGCCGCCTTACACATTCTAAGGCCAGCAAGCAGATTTTCATACTCGGTCTCATTGTTAGAGGCTTGAAATTGAAATCTCATTGCGTACTCAAACTTGTCCCCTTCGGGGGATTGACAAATGATACCAGCGCCACATCCGGCTGCTATTGCACTACCATCAACATAAACCTTCCATATTTGGTCTCTTGTTGGCTGCAAATCCGGGCGAGTCATTTCTGCCAAAAAATCAGCAAAGGCTTGCCCCTTAATCGATTTCCTGGGCTTGAACGTGATATTGAAAATTCTCAGTTCAAGAGACCAAATATTTCTAATAAATTGTCTCTTAGGTACAATCTTAGGGAGATGAAAACGAAATAGAGACCATTTTTCTTAAATAAATGGTCTCTCTTTTTTATTTATTTAATTAAAAAAATAGAGAGACCACTTCTTTAAAATTAATGATCTCTCTTTTTTCTTTTTAATTTAAAAAATTGGAGAGATTACTTCTCTTAAATAGATGGTCTCTCTCTCTCTTTTTTTTTTCATTTAAAAACAGAGAGACCATTTATTTAATATAATAATAGAGAGACCATTTATTTAATATAAATGGTCTCTCTATTATTATATACAAATAAAAAAAAACCTAAACACTAAGTACTAAGCCCACTGCGCCACCCCCTCATATCAGTATCTCCCTTTCTCTCTCATCTTACTCCCCCTATCTCTCTCTATCTATCACCTTTCTCTCTCCACCGCCACCCCTTTACCACCGCCCTCCTTTAATCGTCGTTAATTCGAATTGAGGACAACCATCATCGCCACTACTTTCTATTTTTTTAATCTACAACCATGGAAGTTAGGGTTTCTTGCTGTGTTTATTTCGAATCAATTCGACGTGCGTGCCTTCTCAAGCTTTGTCAATCCTCTAATTTGATTTCGGTAATTTCTTAGTTTTCTTTCTTAATTTCTCAATTGCTTTTATTTAATTGCGTTTTACATTTGTTGAATTGATATTTTTTGCTTTAAATATTGTATGATCTGGCCTGTAATTGTTGTTCGGTAGGAAATTTACTCTTAGTAATTCATTTTAATTTATCGAATTATAATTGTTAACTACTTCACAATCTGAATTATTCAAGTTTAATTCTTTAATTTTTGAACTAGTGCAGCCTTCCTCATTCTGAAAATTCTTACATGCACCTAGGTACACCAGAGTTATGTGCACCCAAGTGTGTGTGTGTGTGTTTTTTTTTTCTTTTTTTTTTTTTTTTGCTGATTTCATGATTTGATATATCTTCGCATTTCTTAATCTTTAAATGAGTAAAACATATCAAATGAGCAAAAAATTACCCTAGAGAGGACCTACCTCTATTTAAACCTAGGTGCGTAAAAGAATTTTTCCTCGGTTTGCTTGACATATGATATGACTTGTTTAGCCCGAAATTAGGTTTAGTACTGTAGTGAACTCAGTATTATTGATATGTTAATTTTTTGGGGGTGATTTAGTATTTAGTTGTGAATGGCTTTTTAGGAAATTTGATCAAATGCTTGACATATTTTGAAAATTGGTGGAGTACTATAGTGTATTTATGTATTATTGATCTGTTCAACTTTGGGGGTGATTAAGTATTTAGAAAAGTTGTGAATGGTCTATTAGGAAAATTAATCATTTGCTTGATAGCAATTGATCTCTTTGGGATACAGCAGAATTGACATGCGGTGTCAAGAAGAGAATGGAGGATTTACAGAATTGAACATGTCTATTAGCAGAATTGAGGAGTTGCAAAATTGGATATTTTGATGCTGCCAGTTACCACATTTGGCACGTTTCTTTTGTGACAGTAATAGTCCCAACATTGTCATAGATTATTATATTAGATGAAGCTAATGAGATGTTAGATGATTTTGCTGAGGTGAGATATTACTTGCTAATTATGTAACTCCTTTGTGAATTAGTTTAAGTCCTGATTAAACCTTACATTTTCATACTTAATCCTGCTTGGTGTGTATGCCTTTGGAAATGGACATAGTGTAGGATTTTGGATGGTACTTCACCATGTGCTCTTAGACTGCTCCTTATTACTGGCAACTAGCTACACCTCTAATTTAGAGAGAGGTGGGTGTAATTGAAATATCTTCAAGGACAAAGATGTATTCATCAAATTCCTTCAAATAGTACATTCATCAAAGAATGTATCCTCCTTTGCCCTGCTCTAGTTTATAGTCAACATTGATTTTGTTTGCTTCATGCCTCTAAAATATCTGTTGTGTTTTCTGTAATGGTTTGGAGTTAACATCAGTTTTAGCAAGTGAGTTGCAGTGACATCCTTTTAGATCATTAATTTTGTATCCTTTCTTCCCCTGTTCTCAAATCTTCTTTCTTCAACAGTAGTCTGTGTTGGAAAACTTTTGGATTGTTGAAGTTGGCCATTCTTATTGATATTAGAGATTATTTATTCTTTTTGTGGCTTATTGCTTCAATTCTATCCGAAGAACTATAATATGGTTGCATGTTGCAGATGCAGCGGTAGCCTTAACCTTAGTTTTCTTTGAGGATACCTTTTGTACCATATACTCTTGACTAGAAATTTTTAAGCATTTTAAAGCTGATTTTTTATTATTTCCACTAGTGGAAAAATTGCTATTAGTAGCACCCTATTAGCAACTGGCATTATATGTGTTAGTTACTAAAACACTAATTGTAGCTGAGCAAAATAATTTCAGGTACAAGTACTATGTCATTAGCAACTGACATAGTAATGAACGCTGCTAATACTTGGATTAAAAAAGTAAAAATACCTATTTGCAACTGGCCTTTTAAATGCCCGCTACTAATAGTAATTATTTTAATAAAATAAAATATTTATTCACAATTGACCTTTTAAATGCCCGCTACAAATACTAGGTCAACTAAAATTTGACCAAATATTTGTAACTGACCTTGAAAGGTCAGCTGCTAAAAGTAGAGAATAAAGTTCTAAATTTGACCCACGTACTCGCTTCTCTACCATCACAACCCAGCTTCTCTCTCTTCTAAAATATTGAAAAGCCGGCATTCTTTCTCCTCAGCCCTCACCTCTGTTGTCCTGAACTTCACTCACCTCACCTCCATTGTCCTTGAACTTCACTCAGCCCTCTCCTCCATAGCTAGAAGATTTTAATTAAACTCTACTCTAGTTTTCAAAATTTGGCTCCCCTTGTAGTAAACCCTAACCCTAGAAAAACCAAGAAAAACTCCTAAATTTGCGTACAAACCCTAAATTTCAAATAATCGAAACAATTGCTACTTATTTGAACGAAAATCCAACCTCCTTGCTTAGATCTTTTGAATTTTCAGTTGTTATTTGCTCGAATTTAGGGTAGTTTTGCTTAATTTTCTGCGGTTTTTGTAGTTCGGATTTTGTGGGGGGTTTAGGTCGATTTTTTGCTCGAAAATAGGGGGTTTTGGCTCGAAATTGCTCGAATTTAGGGGGTTTTGGCTCGGATTCTAGTGTTTTCAATTACTGGTCAAATTTGTAGGTTTGGGGTCGAATTTTTCAAGGTATTGCTGTTGAATTCGCTGGTGTTTTGGGGTTGAACGACAATAAGGTAGCGATGGGAATTTCTGGGGTTTTGTTAGTCGAATTTTTGGGGTATTGTTGTTGAATTTCTGGGAATTTTACGGTTGAATTTGCTATCACTTTCTAGAAGCTTTCGCTAGAATTGTCCTCTATGTGACGAAGTCCAGGTTGTTCGTGGTATCCATGGTCGAAAATGCTTCTCGGGAGCTTAGTATTTAGGTATTTCTTGCTGTCTCTTTCAAATCTATCATTTTTTCTTTCATTTCTGCAATTTCATGTTGTTTTTATGAGAAATTTGATGTCAAACCCTAAAAAAAATTTATTATTATTTTGATCATAATTATTGATTTTTTTAATGTTGATTTCACGGTGGAGCTTTTACGACACTTGTAAAGGACACTTGCAGAAATGTCCACTGCTACTCTTGTTTAAAGTGAACAATTTGCTCATTCTTTTCTAACTGAGGTTATTTTCACTTATAAGATTACTGTTTAAGATGAATTCTAGGGTTTGATTGATTTGTATTAGGTTGCATATTATGAGGTTAGATTTTGGTTAGGTGTGTGACAATCGTGCTACTTATAATGTCAAATTGTTGTTCTTTGATTCCTCTTCAGTCAAACATGTGAAATTTGAGGAGTATAGCAGAGGACTAGGTTTTTGGAAAAGGAGAATGGTTGTTTTATCCTCTGTTGTGGGATTATTGGACTTGATTTCCATCTTAAATACCCTTTGTTGATCTAGTTATGATGAGTTATGTGCCGGGGTCAGCCACAGATGCTTGAATGACATGTTGAATTGTTGACATTGACATATCACATATGTTGTGCATCTCCTATTGCTCAACTTATCGAGTACCAGAATAGATATTTTAGGCTACAGAATATGCATCATCAATTGATATCTAGTATGCTAGTTTCTTGTAGAACTTCTTCGTGGGCAGGTTGGTCTTTTTGTAGATTTTATGAAGTGTATACTTGCTACTTCTTGCTTCAATGATCCTCTTCTTGTTGATACTTATTTTTCTATTTTCTTGTCACATAACAACCATTTTTCCCTGGTGAGAATGCAGTGGATCAACTTGCGGAGATTATCACAGTCAGAATTTAACATTCTTGTGAAAATTGTCATGAACTCAAGTAATACAATAATTACAAAATTAATTGACTATGTCCTTAAATATTCAGGTTGAATAGTCAAGTAATGTGCAGTGGATAGTTATCTTGTAGCTTCTTGAGTTGTCTGTTATAGGACTATTGATCTCTTTAAGTTTTCCTTATCTCATTTTTTCTCTTGCTACTTGCATTAGATTGTCGCTAGGATGTAAAAAGAATCAACTAATGCTTTGAAACTGTGGACCAATCCAATGTTTTTGTGATTTCGACCCTGCTAAGATTTCACTAGTGTTTGGATAAAATCTTATTCTTGTTTGTGATGTAGTTTGTTGTATTAAGCTTAATCCCACAAGATAAATTCTAAACTGTAATGTGAATTTCAATGTCAGTCCAACTTTGTATTCATTGTCCAGTACTATATCCTACATTAATCGCCCTGTGTCCCACATAATTGTCTATTTTTGCCGTTAATGAATGCGAATTGTAATTAGCTGATATTGGAGATTGTACCAATTAGGCTATGGCATAATGGATTAATGGTAATAGGGTAAAAATTGATTTGGCAAACTGGATTTTTTTTTACTAAAGAGGACAACAGTTTCGGATTAAATAAACCTTGGATTTTTAATAGTTTGAAGAAATATTTGCTCTTTTAATACACATGTTATGCTGTTGGATTTCATAGTAAGATTCAGTGTGTATTTCTCTCATTAAAACTTGAACCTTGAGCACTCAAGTTCTTTCTCATCAGATTTTGGTGCTTTTGTTTTGTTCAATTTTACTTATGTTTAGAGGAATTTCTAACCAATTGTTGTTTATTGTACTTTTATGTTTAGCAGGAAAATCCATGGCTAATGTAGTCGATTTGAGTCGTTGCTTCTCATAAATGTTGTTGCTTCAGGATGATGTCTCTGCTGTTTTTTTTTTCTTTTTCTTTTTCTTTTGTAAATTGGTAGCCTTGTAATTTTATGTTTAAAAATTTGTATTTAATGTACACAGTAAACTTAACACAAATTTTGTTATAATAGTAACTTTTATAAGTATATGAATGCAGTTCCTACATAAATTTGGATAAAAAGTGTTTTTTTTTTTAAATTTAAAAAATGACTATTAGCAGCTGGCCATTGCCAGCTACAAATACATATTATTAGCAGTTGGCCGAACTATATGCCAGCTGTAAATAGGTACTAATAGCAGCTGGCCGAACTACATGCCAGTTGCAAATAGGTACCATTAGCAACGAGCCTAGTTATTGGCCAGTTGCGAATATTGACTATTAGCAACGAACTATTGTCAATTGCAAATAATATTTTCATTAGTATCCCCCGCAATAGCAGCCCCATGCGCCAGTTGCTAAAAGCCATTTTTTTCCAGTTGCTAATGGCGTTTTTTGCACTAGTGTTCGTTGCATTTCGATTATAAATTTGATGCTGTAATGAATATTGATATTAATTTTTTTGGTTCGTATTTAGGGAAGACAAGAAAATGACGAGAGGAACAATACATACATGGTCAATGAGGCTTCTTTGGCTTTGTGCTATTGAAAGCGCAGTTGGTAATATGCTCTTTATTTATTTTTTTAATCCATATATTCAAGTTTTGTTATTGTTGATTTAAATTGAAAATTATACAGGTTTCTACATGGTTGTTATGTAAAGGCAAACACAAAGCAGAGATAAGATGATATTGGGCAACATTATATCGACTTGTAGTGGCATGGTGTAGGGTTAGGTTGAGGGAGTGGTGTAGGTTTAAGTGGGTTTTGCATAATTTTTTATAAGAATATTGATTGTAATACTTGTGAGTAACTAAGTATGTTTTCCGTATGGATTTTGTATGTTGCAAGTATAAACTTTGTATTTTTAGTTTAATTGATACTTCGTATTATATATATTAAATTATGAATAATTTTTTATTTATTTATTTTTTTTTTAAAAAGGAGACAATCTATTTGATATAGGTGGTTTCAGTTTTTCAAAACTGAGACCACCTATTTCAAATAGAGAAAAACTGAGACCACCTATTTCAAATAGATGGTCTCAGTTTTTGAAAAAACTGAGTCCATCTAATTCAAATAGATGGTCTTGGTTTTTTCAAAAATTGAGATCACATATTCTAAATAAGTGGTCTTTCTTTTTAAAACAAGAGACCACTTTTGATGAAATGGTCTCTTAGGCCAAAGAGACCTATGAGCTAGAGACCTAAGGTGGTCTCTTTGGCCATTTTGATATGGTCTCTTTGACCAATTTTGTAGTAGTGTGGTGGTGCGGTTATGTTGCTGGTGTCGTTGGGATCCGATGGGCGATGGGGGTGGGGTGGTCAGGGAAGGAGGGTAAGGCTGGATTTTCTGACTTTTTTTTGTTTTAATTTTTTTTAGTCTTTAATAATTAAAAGAATAAGTGACCAATTAATGGCCTACACATGGTATATAACTTATAAATATCGGTCATCAACAGGTAATGGATTGGTTGGAGAAGGTGGGGTATAAAGGTTGGATTTTTTAGAAATAAAATAAAGGTTGGATTTTTAGGAGAAAAAAGTGCAAAGGTTGGATTTTTTATTTCCATTTTTCTCTATGATTTGCTTCCTATTTTTCCATAAGTAGGTAAATATGGAGAGGTACACAACGTAACACACTTTCTATCAACTTCCTTTCTATCTGTATAAGATATACAAATTCTTTTATACTTGATGTGGGAGCGCACACGTAAATTAATTTCGAGAAAGTTAATTGTGATTGTCTTTCATAATCACTATATGTAATAACAACATTGCATTTCTTGAGCAATTAATAAAACTCGTAATTCTAATTGAGGTTGGTTATAAAAGTGTTGATTAAGTATACAACATAAAAAAGATTGGAGCTGAAGAGATTAAAGTGATTATTGATGTGTTTATTAGAAGTTATCAAGAGTCAATGTTATTGTTCCTTTTTTTTTGTGTGAACAGAGTCAATGTTATTGTAGCCATATTGATTTTTCTTTTTCAAAAAGTGTTTGTAAAAGGTAAATATAAGCAAAAGAAACCCTCCTGCTTACTTTATTTCCCCAAACACTCTCTTTTTCTCGGTCTTGATCTTTTTCTTTCCACCTATCCTTGCTTAGGGGTGTCCATTATTTGGACTCCGGTCTGAAATCCAATCCAATACAATCCAAATAAGCTATTCGGATTGGACTTTTTTTTAATTTGGATTGGATTTGGACTCAAAAATTTTGAAATTCGGATTTTCGGATTGGATTTAGACTCAAATTTTTTAAGTCCAATTTAGTCCAAATAGTCCAAATTTACATATAGAATAATAATAATAATATAAACCTCTACCCATATAACATTAGTAAGCCCAAACCAAATAGCCCAAATCTGCCAAATCCCCTGATTATAGTTTAAAGTTTGTTTGTTTATTGGAGTTATGATTCTTATAAATTTCTTAGGAAAATTTTTTTAATTATTAATTCGGATTGGATCGGACTGGATTCGGACTATGAGATTTTAATTTGGATTGGATTGAATTGGATTTTGAAAACTTTGGATTTGGATTTGGATTTGGACTATAAAATGAGAGTCCAAATATATTTCGAATTGGATTGGACTAGGCTTCAGTCCAATCCAAAGTCCGAATGGACACCCCTATCCTTGCTCCTTTTTAATACCTTTATAAATTCTAAGTCTCTCTCTCTCTCTCTACCTCTCTCCCCTCACTCTTATCTTGAGTTTTCTTTAGGTCTTCATTTTCTAATTTTACATTTTCACTTTGTCATTCTCTTTGTCTTAACTCTCTACTTCCGTCATCTCCTCCTTTCCCCATATACCTCTTTTTAGAAGTCTTCTCCCACTTAGCCCCTTCCCTTTTGCTAACTCATTCCATCACTCTCCTTTTATGATTCCGTGTAATTCACAAATAAATGAACAACATATCTTTGTTGTGGAAAAGATATTATATTAATGACAAACTTTAGATCATGAAATCGACTGGTACAATATTCCACCGTGGAAGAAGCCCAAAATTTCCATTAGGATAAATTAATTTATGATGAACATTGATTGTGAAATTGATATACATACCTAAAATTATAGTCTAAAATTTTCAAAATAAGCCAAATAGATAAATCAACATTTTGCATAAGCACAACCCACAAATCAGCCATTCAATTTCCAAGAACCAGAGCATTTGGAGTCACCCGAATATCTTCATCTATCAAATCTTGTATTTAACTATTTCATTATAACAAGTACAATTCAGCATTGAATAGTTATTAAAATTCCAATAAAATAAAAAATTGTAAGCCCTTATAGTGTGCTTGGATAAAGAAAAGGGAAGGAAAAGAAGGGGAAGGAGAAGAAAGGGGGGGGGGGGAAATGGTGAGTTTCCAAATCTCTTCATTGATGGAGGGATCAATTTCCAACAATTTAATCCCTCCATTTCTCTCCCCTCCAATTTCCGTCCCTCCTCATTTGTGTATCCAAATGAAAGATACCCCTTCTCTATGTTTCTCTTCCCTTCTTTTCCCTCCATTTCCTTCAATCTAAACATACCGTTAAAGCTAACAACATTGTCAATATAAGCCAAATAAAAGCTAACAAATTTATAGCTAAATAAATACCTAAAGCACTTAACCCCTGTTATAAATCTACAAAAACACATTTTGTAACACAAATTCAAAATTTCATTATTTGCTGCCAACATATTCAAATTTCAAGATAGTATATTTCAGAATATCATACTCAAGATCCAATATTAAAATAAATAAATAAATAAATAAAAAATGCAAGATCGTACCAAGATCGTACAAGTTTTATGATGTTTATGATCTATGGGGAAGTAGAATACTCTTCAACACAAATTCTAGATGAGTGGAACTGTGTCAATTCATCCACATACTCTGGATTGGAAGTGAGAGCATCATTTGTGGAGGAGCACAACCCATAGCTTGGGATTATGGAATGGTTCATAGCATGGTAACATTTTCTGATAATAATACTACATTTTTTTTTGAAAACTCACAAAGTTCCAAAGGTATGTATTTAGATGAATTTATTAGACAACGAGATACAAAGTAAGAGTTGAACAAGTCCTAGTGCAAAGTGGAAATATCAAAATGGTTGAAGGAAAAGTTAGCTCTCCATATTTTAAATCATGTTCGAAAATGTATGTTCATCACAAAGTAAAAGATCTAATCTGTATCTAATAGAGACGAGTAAGAGACCCTACGAAAGCAAGAGCTTATGGATTTTTCTTATTGCTCATTATCTTAACCAATTCATAGCAATAAAGGAAGAACCACCTGTCATAATACATGTGGGAAAAACTACTTTAGTAGCGCCCGAATGGTTAAAAAATTACTTAGAAGGAGTATTACATGGTGAATCAGTATACGATTATCTTGAAGAAGTTGAAGCTGGAAGATATTTATCCTTAGAGGAAAAAGAGCACTTATAGAGATCTTTGTCACATGGGATGGCTCATATGCTGTCAAGTGTGTGATAGATCTCGATGTAGAAGAAGAACACCTCATGTATATCCACTATGAAGACCTTAAAGAGAACAAGGATGGTCTACAATACATGATGATTGATGAATGAGATAATGAATTCCTGAACCCACACCAGCAATAATTCAGTCTCCTTTGTTTGTAGCCACATTTTATTTGTTTTAAAGTATCTTTAGAAAAACAGTGGGCATTCACTTACTAAGTCGTGGCTTGCTATAAGCCATAAAAGGTGTCGGTAATCTGTGTAAGCACGCCTTCCCCTATATTAAGGGCATTAGGCAAAGAGGTGAAGGCAGAGGTGGAGGAATAAGGTAGAGAATTCCTCTAAAAACATTACAAAGTCCTAAAAAAAGCCCCACTTTAAGAGACAAATTAGTTCTCATCTCTCTCAATCAAAGTAGAGAAAACTCTACTTTCAGCTCATGTCTATTTAAGCTTTCAGTCAGTGCGTTGTAAAATATGAATGTTGTAATCTTTTCAAATTAAATACTACCTTCGTTTCATATTACTTGCAACCAAGGAATATTTTATGTCTCACAAATAATACTCCTTTGTTGCGAGTAATATGAAACGGAGGTAATAAAAGTTTCGTTCAAGAAGGGAATGTTATCCCCTTGAACTCTGTGTATCAAATAAGTTATCTTTTTATTAAGAAGTCCATCATAAAAACAAAAAGAATTGTTTGGTTAGAGATTACGTTCTAAGATAGGAAATACATTATATGTGTTGTGCTTGATCTAAGGAAGACAGAGTTGGCGTTAGCTACCTTGATAAAGCCGGAAGCTCAGAACGCTGGAGGTTCTATTGTCGACTAAGTTCAAGTATTGGTCAAAACTATTTAGTTAAATAATTGTTATTGTGAAGCATGGTGGACTATTAAACTGTTGAGTTAAATTAGGTTGATATATAAGTAGTAGAGTTGTGATAACTAATACCAGTAAAAAGTCATTAATAAAAAAAAAGTAAAAATAATCTTATTTTAAACGTCATCAAAATTTCATCTCAAATATTAATATTGAGTTAGTTGATATTAAAATGGGTATTGTTGGTATATCAAAAAAAGCGTTATAAAATACCAACATAAACATCCAATTACTAGAGGCAATAAGGGCTCTAGTAGCTCGAGGCTAAGAAATCCCTGTGTGAATAGTGCAAAATATCAAACGTTGCAATTTTTAAAAATTCCTTTGTAAAAAAGAAAAGACGAAAAAGTTGTTTACCAAAACTGAAAGTGTAATACGTACTTGCATGAGAAAAACAGTTGCATTTGATAAGTGTAACAATTAAAAAATTGAAGGAGTACATAAAAATTACGTAGTATAAAAAGTTGAAATTAAGAAAATAAACATTAAAATCAAACCAACAAAAGTATCTACGTGAATTTATTACAAGAAGTTTTTATAATTTGATGAGAATTTATTGTCAAAACTTTTAAAATTTCCTCATAAAAATTACAAAAGGAGCAATTTAGCTACTTTTAGAGGGAAAGTGTATCCAAATTTGTTTTACTTGGGAAAACAAACTTAAATATTGGATTTTGCCACTCTTAGCAAGGAGTGTCAATAAATTGTACGTTTAAATGGGAAAAGCAAAGGCAAGACAGGTCGTCAAAAGCGGATGGTTTGGCCTTTCACTTTAGTTGGCCCCATAGAATTATGTTAACGAGGGCAGCAGAAGCCAGCAATCTTGACTCATTTGCCACTTTGTTACTCGTAGCCTCGTAGTTGCTACCTTATCCTAATCCAGTTTCGCCACATTTCTGAACTGATCTATCATGTTACATCTACTTCTTGAGTCTTAATCAACAATCAACAATCAACAATCAACAATATCTTTACTAACAATTGCATGCATGAATCAAAACTAAAAATCAAATACAATCACTTTTTTAATAAATTTTTTAAAATCAAAATCAAATAAAATCACATTTGTTTTCTTTATAATAAACGAAAAATCAAAATCAAATAAAATCATTACAAATATGAAACAACTTCATTAATTTTCAACTTCAGCAAATAATTTTCTTCGGTTTTGGGACCATGTTGATGTAAGACTGTAAGTTATAGCTGCAATGCAACCTATGTCAATAAGACTACTTGTCTAACATACTATGTACTCTCTCCGTATTTAAATAAATACAACATTTTCCTTTTTCGATCATGTTTAAATAAATAAAATATTTCGTTTTTTTAGTAACTTCTCTCTACTTTTTAATAATATTCTCTCTATTTAATTTTAATAATATTCTCTTTCTTTTCTCTCCTCAAACCTATACCCACAACTTATTATTTTAATAAATTTAATTAACCTTTTTAAAACTCCGTAAAAGTTAAAATATTTGATTTATTTAAACACGAAGGGAGTAAGTATTAAGTATATGTGTACATGTTCAATTGTCTAACTTGTCCTTATGTGAAACCACTCTATGATTGTTATTATAGCCTAAAAATTAATTAGACATTGGTTTATTACTTGTCCTTGTGTGAAACCTATCTATGATTGTTATTATGCCTCAAAAATAAGAAGACATAGGTTTATTACTTGGGCTTGTGTGAAACCTCTCTGTGATTGTTATTATGGCCTAAAAAATAATCAGACAAAGGTTTACAAGACAAAATGATGATTTAAATTAGCGGTGTCAATTGGGATGACCGAGTTGAGTTTAGTAAAACTGGGTTAGATCGAATCTTTTTCAAAAAATTATTATATTTATCCGAATCGGAATTTAAAATAATTCGGATTTATTTTGAGAGATTGGGTCGGGTCAAATATGATTTTGACACTTGTGATCTAAACAATAAGAAATGATAAATATATTGATCCGAGGCTTGAATAATTTAATATACTACATAATTCAGAAGATAATACCACGAAAGTTAGGACTCTTAAGAGCGATTATGTGGATCAAACAAAGGAATCAAAATGGCATAAATTGAGATACAAAATTAATCTTACTTCTAGACTTGAAGTCTATTTTAAATAATAAAAGCCCACAACCGAGTACTTGTTATATCCTTGCTAAAACGGCCCAATTTTTAGCAAATACAGTCTAAACGGAAGCTTATTTTTCACCAAAATTAAAATTTTCACTCCAACTATAATAAATTAATAATCCATTTATTTGCATCTAGCAGCCAAAGGTGGACCGCAAAGGCACTTATTATGCTCAAAATTAGCTCGCTTGAACCCCTTCAAACTACTAGGAATGGGGCCGCAAAGCTGGTTATAACTCACATCAACACTCTTCAAGCTTTTCGGCATCGGCGGTATGGAACCGGAAAGCTTATTGTGGGAGACATTAAACTGCGAGAGAGACGACAATGAAGTAACAGATGGTGGGATCGGACCCGATAGTTGGTTAGCGGAGAGATCGACTTCCTTGAGCTTCTTCAACTTGAACAGCTCATTGGGGATAGGCCCGGTTAAGCTATTCATGTCGAGTTCGATATGGTAGAGATTCTTGAGCTTGCCAAAGGACTTGGGGATAGTTCCCGTGACGTTAATGTTATCTGCTAGAATAAAAAAGCCAAGGTAAGGCAGATCACCGAAGTCTGAAGGTATGGTGCCTGAAAGGCCCCATGAGCGGCTGAATGTGACAGTATCGATGCGGCCGTATGCACGGCCGCTCGTGCCACACCCCACGAAACTCCATTCTGAACAACAGTCGGTGTCGTTTTCCCAGTCCGAGAGGCGGCCGTTAGGGCCGCCGAAATGATCGCGGACTTTTAGGAGGACGGCCTTGTCCTGGTCGTTGCATGGTGGAAAGTCGGTGGCGGTAGTGAAGGTGAGGTAAGAGAAGAGGAGAGTGAAATATATGAGAGAGAGTTTTAGAAGCGTCGGCATTGTGATGATAATTGGCTTAAACAGTAAGGAGTTAAGTAAATTTGGGTATAGAATTATGATTTTAAAGGGGTTATTTATAGAAGCATAATATCTTGTCGAGTTTGGATTTATTCTATGGGTGGACCTTACAAAATACAGTAGATTATATTAATATCCAAGATTTGAATAAGATATGGTGTGTCGGGTGTCAATTCGGATGATCGGATCAGATCTGATATGGTTGGATCGGATCGGGTCAATTTTTAAAGTTAAGTCATACTAAATTATTATGTTCACGTGAGTCCAAATTTGAATCTAATATTTTTCAAATCGGATGTGCTTTTGACACCTCGTATGCCCTTAAGTTCTCGATTATATGGTCCACTATTATGTTATTAACGGTTTACCACATAAATGTTACGTTCACCGAAAACATTTCTCATTTGCAAAATAACGCTCTTTTGAAAGTGGGGAAGATATATCATCCTTCCTTCACTCTCTTTCCTTCAAAGTAGTATCCTCTTTGATGTAAAAATGTAAGAGAGGATACTACTTTCAAGAGGAATGCAATATATTTTCTTTGTGAAGAGGATGTTAAATGTTTGGGAGAGGAATGTTGAGTGGGTCAAAACTCATATTTTAATATTTTTTTTAGCCTTCTCCTTCAATGAAACAATTTGCTTATTTATGCTATATGGGTATCATGAAGAATCTTTAAGAGTAACTGTAATTTTTATTATTATCGTAAATGTTAGGGTTTACTACTGTTAATTTTTTTTTTCACTTATTGTCATTGTTTTTATTACTATCACTATATTGTATTAATTAACGAGACATCCATTTTTATTATTGTCAATGTTAGGGTTAATTACTATAATATTTTTTTCCCATTTATTGTCATTGTTTTTTAATTACTGTCTGTGTTTTGTATTTATTAACGATAGTAGATGACATCTGTTTTCATTATTGTCAATGCTAGGATTTGTTATTGTCATTGTTAGTTAATTATTGTCATTGTGTTATAATTAACTTGAAGTAGGGGTATTTAAACTAGGAGAAAGGATCCTCTTTGATGTGTAAAACATATAGAAATAGAAAAAGGATATAGTGGGAAATGATGTAGATGAAAGATAATATGATGTGTCAATAGGAGATTAGGAGAGAGAGTAAAAGAGAGGATATAAGTAGGGCTGTACCCCGATCCAAAATCGGACCGGACCTGTTGGGATCGGGACTTGAATAAAAGAATTTTGAGGACTGGAGACCGGACCTGATTTAACAAGTTCGGTTCCGGGTCAAACCTGATGCAACAGGTCCCGTCCGGGTTTGGACCTGTTTTGTGATTTTTTCGTTTTTTTTAATAAATAACCTATTGGACTTGTATTTGGACCTGTTATGATGATTTTTAGACGTGCTGCATAATTTGGACCTGTTTTGATTTTTGAAAAGAAAAAAGCTTTTTTTATAAAAAAAGCACAATTTTACCGGGTTTCAGGTCTGGACCTGAAAACCCCGGTTTTATACCTGATTCGGACCAAACTCAGAATCCTTGAATTTCAAGAACTGAGACCGGACCTGAATTTACAGATCCGAATCAGGTGCGGTTCCGATTGATTTTCAGGTCCGGTCCTGTTTATGTACACCCTAGATATAAGTATCTTCTTTAATAATCTTGCTCTGAGGGGGGTGGTTTGTGGGTTGGGACTTGGGAGGCTGCTACTGTGCTAGGGCACCCCCTATTTCACAATGTTACCAATGCTATGGGAATGACCCGCCGTCTAAGTAGCACAATGAATACTAGTATGGGACTATGGGCCATGCATATTATCAAAATTATCATGACAGGCTAGGCTACGAATTGGATGGTCCTCTATATTTTCTTTAGTTATCAATTTTTTGGAAAACTTTTAAGGTACGAGTACTATATTTTCTTTAGTTATCAATCTTTTGGAAAACTATTAAGGTACGAGTACAACATGATCAACACCTAGTTCTAGACTTCTAGCCGTGTATGGGCGGTATTAATGGAAGAACAACACACATCTAACTTTGTTTATAAAAGAATGGCATAAGCCGGTACTACAGTAGTTTGTTTGTCTTATTTTTGGACATGACTTAAAATTACAACCAAATACAATTACTTGATTTGCTTTGACTTTAATACTATTCATCATCCTTTCTTTGACCATCTTTTGTGAATAATATGTAAGGAAAAATATATTTGTAGATCTTTTTAAATTCATCTCAATAAGTACTATTATAATTATGGATAATTAAAGTTATTGATCGCTTTTTTATTATTGACAAGCGTGATAAAAGAAACATGTCGAGTAAAAAAAAACAGAGAAAATATATTATATATAAAATTCCAGTAAAAAGTACTCAATTTAGTTAAAAATATTAAAAGTAACTTCAATATAATTGGATAAACTTTGGATTATTCTTAAATCCAAAGAGTTGGGGTATATTTCAGTTGTAGTATATAGTAAAAGATAATTCTAATGTAGTTTTATGACTTTTGACTGCCACAATTTTTAAAAATGTTCAGTTGGGATTATTTATATTTTAATTTATCTTTAATTAAAAATTATTGTAAATATATTTTTATCTTCTACAATTTTTTAATATTTTCAAAGTTTTGAAAATAAAAAAGTATATATATAAAATAATTAAAAAAATAATTTTTAATTAAAATTACTGATTAAAAATAAATAAACTCAATCGCCCATTTTTAAAAAATTATGATAGTCAAAAGTTATAAGACTATATTAGAATTTTCAAATATAGTAAAAGCTCACTTCTAAATTAATTATTCTATTACTCCAATACGAACTATTTATCTATAACAAAGTTTTGATTTCAATTGGAAAATTTTCTGGAAACTTGAGGTTCCTTTCAAATACAAAGTTTTTGTGTGGAATTGCATCCTCTCTATCATCCCTACTGTTTCCCTTCTAGCTACAAAGTACCCTAATTTTGATTCCATTTGTTCAAGATGCAATTCAAACTCGGAAAATTTCATTCACCTTTTTTGAGATTGTTACTCTTCTATTATCCTGTGGAAGATGATCCTAGTAAAGCTTAAGCCTCCTCCCTCTTTTGATTATTCTTCTTTTATGAATTACAATTAGGAGGATTGGCTAACTTTCAATTTTAAACAATCTCAGAAATGGAGATGCACTTTTCTTATGGGAATATGACAAATTTGGAAACTCAGAAATGGAATCATTTTCAAAAAAGAAGTCTATAATTGCAACTCTTTGTTTAACAGATTCATTTTAGATTACCAAATCAACACATTTGTTTTACAGGGTAGTTCAAAGGGTAAGGAAAAGGTTGGGGATCTTGGTGCTTTAATTTCTTCAACTTCATCTAGTTGGAAACCACCAAGGCCTAGCTTCCTGAAGCATAACACAGATGGAGCTTGGAAGAGCATTACTAAAGGTGGAGGTGGAGGAGTCTTCAAAACTGAGAAAGGGACCTGGTACTTTGGGTACTCTAGCAAATACAATGCCCCTTGTGCTTTAGCAACTGAGCTTTATGCTTTGAAGTAGGGATTAAATTATGCAAAAGCTTTTCCCATTCAGTGTATGGAAGTCGAAACTGATGCAAAGGCTATAAATGCTCTGATGGATAAGGAAGCTGATTACTCTCACCATGAACTTGCTGATGTGATCATCGACATAGGAAGGTTGCTATTGAATAGGGACATGGTTATCATTTTCAATCATATTCCTAGAGATTGTAATCAGTTAGCTCACTATCTAGGTCAACATGCTATGGATATGCATCTTGGTCATAAGCCTCATTATGTCATCCCAACTAGTGCTGTTGCAGCTTTTGAAGCAGATCTCTCTGCTCTTGGTAGCCCGTCAGCTACTTAGTCCTAGTCATCTAGATTTCTTATTTGTGGGTTGTATCTATTTTCATCTGTTGTCTAAAAACTTTACTTTTTCTACTTTGGTTTACTTAGTTCATGCTTCTATTTTAGACTTTTCTGAAGGTTTGAACTATAGGTTGTAATTTTATAGGGCATAGCCCTATCTATATACATTTTTTCTTCTGTTGTTGTAGACACCTAATTGTGTCTCCCAAAAAAACCAAACCAAGTGATGAATACCTTTCACGTCATTGATTATCGAACGAAGTGAAAGTGTGAAAAGTCTTGTGTACGGTTGTTTTAATATAAAAATACTTCTTTCTGTTTTCGAAAATGTACTCTATTTATGAAAATGTCTATTCCAATTTAGTTTGTTCCATGATAAGGTTCCAATAATGGTGTAGTTGGATTGGGTTCGAAAAGAGTTTTCCAACGATATATTATAAGCCCAATTCCGATGAATAATGAGGAAGTTATGGCCAAAATACTAAGTTGGGCCCGAAACATGTTTTATAAACGGCCCAATGATCTAGTGGAGGGCCCATTAATTATTATTCCTAAAGTCATTAAGATTGACTTTAATCTTCTAGAATAATCTAGAAGGTTCTTTTAAGTTCTAGCGGAATTAGGATTAATAATTATATTTTTAAAAAATAAAGAATTTTATTCGGAATAAAACAAGTGTTTTTAAAAGAATTAAATCTGATTTTAAAAGAAAAGTACGAATGTTAATTAGTCTAATTTAATTAGATTAAGGACTCTGTATGGCTTAGGGCTAACGCGTGAACCATCGCGAAACGACAGAACCTCACGCCGCGATGAAGCTGTCGCGCCGCGCTAGACCCTGTCGCGCCTCAACAGAAGTAGTTTTATTCCAGATTGGATTCGGTCTTTTTTTGATCATTTTCGGACTATTTTTCTTATAAATAGGGTCGTATTTCCCTGTTTTCAATCATCAACAATCACTATCCCTCTCTTAAGCAATAGCTTATTCTTCCTCCTTCTTTCTAGCCTAGCCCTTTTACGAACACAATACCGCATTCACGAGTCTTAGACACACCTAACCAAGCTCGAAGTTGCTTTCGCCCCAGACGTGAAAGGTTGATAATTTATGAGGGTTTGGTCCCAAATCTAATTTCAATTCTTTGTTTAGATTTACCGTTTAATATTTTCCTTGAAGTTATCAACGTGTGTATTGTTTTGATACAAGGAGATACGAGGCAACTAATTAAGTTGTTTTATTGCTATATTTTTATAAAAAGCATGCTTAAATTATATTAAATCCTAGTATCATGTTAGAATGTTATTTACTGCTTTATAGTATCATGCTTAGGTTACTTCCTATTTCTTTTATCATGTTAGTGTTATGTTAGGGCTAAAGGTTTGATCTTTATTTTTTAGTGACACGCTAGGATTTGTTATTAATCATGTTAGTATCATTCCTAGGATCTTGCTAATATTATTATGCTTTGATGAGATTGAGAATATTATGATGACGATGATGATTTGTTATGTTAATTATTATTATGTTACTTGATATATTATTTTTATTGCTTGATCACGTCTTCTCTTGCAAGTTTAAAGAGAATATGTACCTGAAATAACGCTTAATAAGATAATTAATAATTTGATTTAGGCTAATGTGATTTTAATTCAAGTGATCGCCAATAATAGTCTTGTTTGTGCATTAAATTCAACCAACATAGATTAAACAGGTTTAGGATTAATATATTGTTTGTATGTTAGTCAGAAAGCGCACATGAATATGAGAAGAATAAAGTAAAAGCCTATTTTTAGGGTAGGTTCAATCTCTTTTAAGTTGAATTTGTACCTTCATCCTCGAATATCCAGTCATGGTTCCAGACCACTATGGAGTTAGCGATCTCATGGATCGTGAAGGGGTGTAACCTTCACCCTGTGAACGGTTTACTAGTTCCTAAAACTTGTTGGCGACTCTTTTGCTCTAGCTTTCTTCTCATTGGACACCACCATACTTAAGTGTATGATCATAGTGGAGCTCAAGTGTGGGATGCTTAAAATATTCCCTATAGTTTTTGGCGACTCCACTGGGGAGGATTTCTATTTTAATTCCTAAAATTTATTTTGGCAATAATTTAGAATGAGTGGATGAGACTTGAAAAGTTCTAAGTATTCATGTGCGTAATTTTGACTGACATTATTGGCATAAGCATAAAAAGGTCCGCATTGGATAGACCATCAGTAATGCGTAAAAAACATAGGCTTTTACACGTAGGAAATTTGGGAAATATATTTCACAACTAGAATCGAAATAACGCTACAAAAAACTGGAAAATTCTAAGAACATAAAGCTGCCAAGGCATGTAGGAACTGGCGTAGAGAAAACAGTGCCTGTCACAGTGCAATGGCACTGTCGCTATGCAACAGCAATGTCGCGTGGCGACAGGGTCATCGTCTCGCGACGGTCCTTGTTGTCTCGCGCTAAGTTCTTCCAATACCGAGCCAGAAATCTACCTTCTTACTTTGACCAGTTCTAGTATTGTTTGCTCGATTTTACTTCCTGATTGAGTTTTTCTCACTTTTCTGAACCCATATATGTTCTACATATGGCTATAACCCTCTGGGAATTCACGCTCCATCTACCCAATCGAACGCTCATTGCAACGACGGGTACATCCGAGTTTGTGAATTCACCAAACCATGGAAGCAATTTTAACTTGCGGGGTCTCATACATACGCGCCAACCCTTCCAAAGAAAAGGCTTCCACACGATGCATCTGAATTCATAACCATGGACCCTCTTTGACTAACCCTTATCCTTGAACTTTAGAGAACAAGAGTCATGGTTATGTTGCAAACTCATTGCATCATATTGTGCTTACTTGACTATTTGTGTATCTCTTGCTTGTGCATAACCTACATGTGTTTACACTAACCGTTTGTTTGACTTGTGTTTAAGTCTAAATAAGCTAACTAATGAATAAAGGACTTTGCTTAATTAATTTGAACCAATAAATATGTCTAAAACCGAGTCATAGTTCCTTTGAGTCAACCCGGATTTTTATTCCCGTATACTGCACAAGCGTCAACTTATTTTGGTCATAGACGGAGTTCTAAGAATAGTTACGAGTCGTACAGCCTATGGATCTATAGCCCCTAGTTTTATCTTTAATTAGACGTTGGTTTCGTCCCAATCAGAGTCACAGATCAAAAGTTATGACTAAAATACTACAACCTATCCGGTTTAGTGTATATACATGAGGTCTTAACTTAGTCTTTGTTCGAGTCTAGTCACATAGTCTAGCCACATGGTCATGACACAAGTCTTAACATGTCACATACACTCACTAGTCTTAGCACACACTTCATGTATATGTTACCATGACCATGTCTTAGGTTCATGCATGAGTCGTTCTTTCCGTCATTTGAATTGGGGGTCTACTCTATTTCTGAATTCTTCCATATCTCTCTATCTACATCGTCTTTCCACTCTCCACATGCTTTCTCTATACATATCATTCCCCTCATTCTTCCATGATCTTTCTCCATCTATGCATGTTGAATCGAGTTTGAGTCAAACAATTAACAATAAATATCCATGACTTCCTTTTCCGCAGTACTTGGTCAAGAAGAGAAGGGCGCTTAATCAAGGATAACAACTTCGTTCAAGTTCTACTCTTCGATAAGCCCATCAGACACAGGAAAAAGTTCGTACTAATGACTTCCCAACAAGAAGTTGATGAGTTAAGGCAAAACATGAACAATCTAACTGAGATGATGAAGACCTGTAGGGAATATTTCAAGCATCCCACGCTTGAACCCCATTGTGATCATACACTTAAGCATGGTGGCGTCCAAAGGTAAGAAAGCTAGAGTAAAAAGTCGCCAATAAGTTTTAGGAACTTGTAAACTGTTCACAGGGTGAAGGTTACACCCCTTCACGATCCATGAGATTGCTAACTCTATAGGTCTAGAACCATGACTGGATATTCGGGGATGAAGGTACAAATCCAACCTAAAAGAGATTGAACCTGCCCTAAAAATAGGCCTCTACTTTATTCTTCTCGTATTCATGTGCGCTTTCTGACTAACATACAACCTTTAGATTAACCCTAACCTGTTTAATTTATGTTGGTTGAATATTAATACACAAACAAAACTATTATTGGCGATCACTTGAATTATAATCATATTAACCTAAACAAGATTATTAATTATCTTATTAAGTGTGATTACAAGTACAAATTCCCTTTAATCCTGCAAGAGAGGGCGTGATCAAGCAATAACAACAATATATATCAAGCAACAATAACAATAACAATCATCATCAATCATAATAATCTCAATAAAGAATAATAATAATAGCAAGATCCTAGGCATGATACTAACAAGATTAATAATAAATCCTAGCATGTCACTAAGCATTATAGATCAAAGCTTTACCTCTAACATGATACCAACATGATATAAGGAAAGAATAGGAAGCATCATAGAAACATGCATGATACTAGAAATATTAGTTATTACCCTAAACATGATACTAGGAATCATAAAGACATCCTAATATGATACTAGGAATCAAAGCATGATTTCTATATCAAAATAACATTTAAATTACTTACTTCGATGCCTCGTATCTCTTTCTAATAACAAAATACACGCGTTAGTAACTTCAAGGAAAATAATAAATCAAACAATTAAATTAAATAATTGAAATAGAGATTTGGGACCAAACCCTCAGAAATTATCAACCTTTCACGTCTAGGGCGAAAGCAACTTCGAACTTGGCTAGGTGTATCTAGAACTCGTGAATGTGGAATTTTGTAAGAGGGAAGGTTTAGAAAAAGAAGAGAGAGAAAAAGCTTTTAGTTTTAGAGAGAGAATAGAGATGTTTGTGAATTATTGATTATTGATGATAGAAAACAGGGAGATACGACCCCTATTTATAGAAAAATAGTCCGGAAACAAATCAAGTCCTACTCGGAATAAAACTGGCATCTGTCGCCTGGCGACAGACATCAGCGCCAGGCGACAGACTCTATCGTTTGGCGCTAATTAAAAGATAAAACGCGTCTGTACGCGGAATCCTTTTCTTAATATGATTAAGCAGCAAATTCCGTGTTTAACATAAAACGCTTATTTTATTCCAAGTAAAACTCTTTAAAATATAATTATCAATCCTAATACTATTAGAATTTAAAAAGAACCTTCTAAATATTCTAGAAGATTAAAATCAATCCTAATAACTTTAGGAATAATAATTAATAGGCCCTCCTCTAGATCATTGGGCTGCATATAAAATTCATTTCGAGCCCAATTTAATTCAATCCATAACTTCTTCATTATTCATCGGAATTGGGCTCATAATATATCGTTGGAAAGCTCTTTTCGAGCCTGATCCAACTACACTATTATTGGACCCTTATCATGGACCAAACTAAACTGGACTGAATATTTTCATAAATAAAGTATAAGAAAAGAAATGTTTTCAAAAACAGAAAGAGAGATATTTTAATAAAAAAACATCCACATCACTAAACTTTTCACACCTTCACCTCGTTCGATAATCAAATGACGTGAAAGGTATTCATCACTGGGTTTGGTTTTGGGGAGACACATTTGGGTGTCTACAAGACCATTGCTCTTCAAGTCAATGACCCAGCAAAACAACAACAGATGGAGCGAATGGAAGAAAGCTTGAGCAAGCTCTCCAATGACTATAAGTTCCAGAGGATTAGCTCACAAGGGGTCTCAGTGGACAAGGAACTTCTTTTGCAGAATTTCAATGCCAATGACATCCCTAGGTTCAAGCCAACCGACAACCCCTACTTCCACTTAAGAGCTTTGAAACTATAATGAACATTAAGGGGATTGATAGGAAGGTTTTTCACTCTTTGTTCTTACTATCTCTAAAAACCGTTTGTCAACAATGGTTCTTTTTCCTTGAAAAAGAGAAAACCTCTTCTTGGGATGGCATAATAAACGCTTTCATGGATTGATACAAATGCAACGCTCAAGTCGAAACTGACCATAGAGAACTTGAGATGTTGAAGCAAAAAGAAAATGAAGGATTCACTTCTTTCTTTAATAAGTGGAGAGAAACTTCCGCTAAAATGGTTTAGGTGCCCACTGAGAAAGAATCTGTAAGGATGTTCATATAAAACCTTCAAGAAAAGTGCTCAAAGCATCTCAAATATCAAAGTAACTTGAATACTTTCAAGGTCGTCTATGACATAAGAATTAACATTGAAGACGACCTTGCAAAGCAAAAAGCTGCTAACAACTCCAACAGTGGCTGGATAGGAAAGAAGAACGACAATCCTTCTTCTTCCGAAAACACCCACTCTAGTAACAATGTTAGTACCTTTGACCTCAATGAAGTCTTAGCCATGGATAATTAAGGACCTAAAAAGCAACTAAGGAAATACTTCACCCCTATTAGGATGAGCTATGATACCGCTTTCGATCGACTCCATGCCAAGGGACTCATTACTCCCATTGGACCTATTCAAGATCCCGCACTTGAAAAGAGGTTGCCTAATTGGAACCCAGACACACACTACAAGTTTTACCAAGGTAGGGGTCATACTACTGAGAGCTATTGGAAGCTAAAAGAGGCCATCCAATATTTGATTGATAATAACAAACTTCCCATACCTCTAGCTGGTAAGAAGACCGAGTGATGATAAAGCACAAGACACAAGGCGGGCTACAACGACAAGATGTCATGACCTTTTTTTTTTTCATTTTTATTCCTCCTTTCCCCAATAAGTCTAGAATAGACTCCTTTTGTTTTCCTTAGATTTATTTTGTAGAATTTTTCTTTTTCCCTCTTAATAAAATGAGCATTTCTTTCCTTGCATATGATCATTGTATTAAAAATAAAAAAAAAACCGTTGGACTAAGCACAAGGTATACTAATGATTTGAGGCACCCCTTGTAGCCATATCGTATCATCTTCACCCTTCACATATAAATCCTTTCTTAATAAAACACTTTGAGCCTCGTCTCACGATAAACCTTTCTTTCTTCAACCCACATCTACCTAACCTTGGGACGGGATGGTGTGCAATTTATGCAATTTCAAAAGCTTGAGTGATTTCAAAAGATTAAAATAGCAAAAAGCAATAAAAATATAAAAGTGTGCAAAAGGGCAAGTGTTTTAATGTCTTTGATATGAATATGCTTTGGTATGAACACGTCTCGTATTGCGTCTCTTATCGAGTGCTGGGTATCGTGCCTAAGAAACATGAATGCCAAGTGAGTGACAGACCGCATGATCGGGATTTCCCAAACTTATCAAAAAAAGATTCAAATAAAAAAAAAGAAAGCAAAAAAAAAAAAATATAGTAAATGCAAAAAAAAAAAAAACAAAAAATAGCTTAAAAGTGAGGAAACCTCAAACATAAAATATAAAGATTACAAAAGCAAGGTTGCACACCTTGGGGGCTTATCTAGGGTCTTGAGTCTTTATCCCCTTCTTCTTCAACCTGTAGCCTAACCACGTTACAACTCTTAAAAGATCTCTTTGAGGTATACACACACTTGTGCGAGGTTCGGCTAGAGCTACGTTCGGCCTGATTCCTATCAGATACTTAGGCAACCTCACATTGGGGTGCAGCCGTAATAAAAATGCATTCATTCACATTCACATTCATACATGATCATATCAAGGGATCTCCAATGTTCATCCCTATCCTCTTAGAGCTAGACTTGGGGGCTTGATCCCCACATCATTAGCTTACCTATCCTAAGAGTCACCATTATTTGACTCTTCTCAAATACTTTTCCGCACACTTAGCCCTTGCGGCCGAGCTTTAATGTCACTTTCATACACATCACAGATACATGACCAAATAATCCTACCTTTAGAAACCCTTTGTCATGAAATCTTGACGCAACGTTGAAGCATTCATGCCTTATCATATCAAAATCACTCATCATTCATAAACATCATTGCATCACAAAGTATGAAGAGCTTAGCCTCCGTGCCTAAGTTATCTAAATACTTTCATCACCGAGTCAACAATTGATATAGCCTAGGATGCTACAATCCTTGCACCATGAGATACAACATCAGCACATACATTTAACTAAACTCATTCAACATGCACCACAAACACTCAAACACTTCACTTCTTCCTTTTCGCGTCTTTCTTTTTTAGGAGAAAGTCGGTACCCTCCACAAAATGACGAAATTTTTTTGCTTTTCTGCATTTTGAGTCAAGCACATCACAATGCAATGCACACATGAGTCATGTACACTAAGTCATGTCGTGTCGAGTAGAGTCTTACACTTTGAGTCATGATGAAGTCAAAACACATTGAGTCGAGTTCACACAATGAATAACGCCAAGCTTTGGGTCAACCTTAAGATAATTATAAACATGAGCAAAGTCCTATAGCCGAAAATATAGCTGCAGGTACATTAAGCGCAAATGAACGAGCAGAAAAAAGCCCTGACTTGGATTCGAGCACAACGTAGCACAATGCACCCTGATGCAACAGAATACACTATGACGTATCGCGACAAACCTGTCGCGGCGTGATAGACCTGTCGCTGCGCGATGGCTCTTATTCGCCCGCGTCAGTCTTTGATGGTCTCACGACTTGGATTGGTCGGTCCGTGACTAATCCGTTTGAGCCTTTTGATAGCATTTGAGCAATTGATAGATATCAGAGTAGTGATTGGCCCGATTACATTTGATTGATGATTGGCCTGATGACGATCAAAAGAAGAAGATTTGAAAATTGATTCAGAGCATTTGAGTAGTGATTGATCATAGTCATAAAGAATCCCTAGGATGGAAGATTTCTATAGAAATGGACTTGAAGATCGAAGAATCTTAAGATAAGGTTCTTTCCAAAGCTAGAAACGTCAATTACTGCTAAGAATAGGGACAAGAAAAATTTGAAGACTCAAGATGAAGAAGTCTTTGACAGGGGGGCTTTAAGGTTAAAGTGTCTCTCGCTTGGATTTGAGAAAGACGTTTTAAGATGAAGCGGTCTTCGATAGCTTTCACTATGATTGAGGAGGTTATCATTTGATTTGAGAAGATGCACGAGATGGGAGATCTTCGATAGCTTTCGTTATAGTTGAGGAGGTTATCATTTGATTTGAGAAGATGGCACGAGATGGGCGATTTTCGATGGCTTTTGCTAAGATTGTGGAGGTTGTCATTTGGTTTAAGAAGATAGCACGAGATGGGCGATCTTCGATAGCTTTTGCTAAGATTGTGGAATTTGTCACCCAGATTTAAGAAGAACGGTTCGTGATGAGGCGGTCTTCGACGACATTTGCTATGATTGTGAAGGTTGTCACCATGATTCAAAAAAATAGCTCGTGATGTAGAAGCAATGATAGACGAGGTTCCCTAGGATGTGGAAGATTGTCACAACAAAATTGAGGATCGTTACAAGCAGAATGGTCTTCGACGACGTTCCCTAGGATGTGGAGAGTTGTCACAAACAACTGAAGATGGCTACAAGCAGAGTTATCTTCGATGATGTCCCCTAGGATGAGAAAGATCGTTATAAAAACTGAAGATGGCTACAAGTAGAGTTATCTTCGACAGTTTTTACTGAGATGAGGGAAATTGTCAAAAAAATCGGAAGATGACTACAAGCGGAGTTATCTTCGATCGTATTCCCTAGGATGTGGAAGATAGTCACAAAACGGCAGAAGGTTGAGACAAGCGGAGCAATCTTCGATGGTGTTCCCTAAGATGTGGAAGACTATCACAACGGAAAATATCCCCTAGCTTGAGGAAGGTCGTCACAACAGCATGCAGCAACAAAAACGGTTACCCTAGAGACGTGTACTCGACGGTGCAAGATACGCGTTTCTTAACTCTTTTATCTATTTAAATAACGCTAGTTTGCAAGTATCGGTGTTACAAGAATGATTTAGGATCGTAGAACGTTCTGAATCATTCTCCGTCCCTATCGCTACTTTGACTTTTATTTTCGAAACATGCGTTTCTCCAAACTCAGTCAAAGTGGGGGCTTCTGTAGACACCTAATTGTGTCTCCCCTAAAAACCAAACCCAGTGATGAATACCTTTCACGTCATTGATTATCAAACGAAGTGAAAGTGTGAAACGCCTTGTGATGCGGTTGTTTTAATATAAAAATACTTCTTTCTGTTTTTGAAAATTTACTCTATTTATGAAAATGTCTGGTTCAATTTAGTTTGGTTCATGACAAGGGTCCAATAAGGGTGTAGTTGGATTGGGTTCGAAAAGATCTTTCCAATGATATATTATAAGCCCAATTCCGATGAATAATGAGGAAGTTATGACCAAAATACTAAGTTAGGGCAGAAATAAGTTTTATATACGGCCCAATGATCTAGTGGAGGTCCCGTTAATTATTATTCCTAAAGTCATTAAGATTGAATTTAATCTTCTAGAATAATCTAGAAGGTTCGTTTAAGTTCTAGCAGAACTAGGATTAATAATTATATTTTTAGAAAATAAAGAATTTTATTTGGAATAAAACAAGTGTTTTAAAAGAATTAAATCTGATTTTAAAAAATAAGTACGGACGTTAATTATTCAACTTTAATTAGATTAAGAACTCTGTACGGCTTTGGGCTAACGCGTGAACCATCGCGAAACGACAGAACCTCGCGCCGCGATGAAGCTGTCGCGCCACGACAAAGCTGTCGTGCCACGTTGGACCCTGTCACGCCACGACAGAAGTAGTTTTATTTCAGATTGGATTCGGTCTTTTTCTAATCGTTTACGGACTATTTTTCTTATAAATAGGGTCGTATTTCCCTGTTTTCAATCATCAACACTCACCATCTCTGTCTCTTAAGCAATAGCTTATTCTTTCTCCCTTTTTCTAGCCTAGCCTTTTTACAAACACATTACCGTATTCACGAGTCTTAGACACACCTAATCAAGCTCGAAGTTGCCTTCGCCCTAGACGTGAAAGGTTGATAATTTATGAGGGTTTGGTCGCAAATCTTATTTCAATTCTTTGATTAGATTTACCATTTAATATTTTCCTTGAAGTTACTAACGTGTGTATTGTTTTGATAGAAAGAGATACGAGGAAACAAAGTAAGTTGTTTTATTGCTATATTTTTATAGAAAACATGCTTAAATTATATTAATTCCTAATCATGTTAGGATGTTATCTATTGCTTTATAGTACCATGCTTAGATTGCTTCCTATTTCTTTTATCATGTTAGTGTCATGTTAAGGTTAAAACTTTGATCTTTATTGTTTAGTGACATGCTAGGATTTGTTATTAATCATGTAAGTATCATGCCTAGGATCTTGCTAATATTATTATGCTTTGATGGGATTGAGAATATTATGATGATGATGTTTCTTGTGTTAATTATTATTATGTTGCTTGATATATTATTGTTTTTTCTTGATCACGCCCTCCCTTGCAAGTTTAAAGGGAATTTGTACTTGAAATCACACTTAATAAGATAATTAATAATTTGATTTAGGCTAATGTGATTTTAATTCAAGTGATCCCCAATAATAGTCTTGTTTGTGCATTAATATTCAACCAACATAGATTAAACAGGTTTAGGATTAATATATTGTTTGTATGCTAGTCAGAAAGCGCACATGAATATGAGAAGAATAAAGTAAAGGCCTATTTTTAGGGCAGGTTCAATCTCTTTTAGGTTGAATTTGTACCTTCATCCCCGAATATCCAGTCATTGTTCCATACCACTATGGAGTTAGCGATCTCATGGATCGTGAAGGGGTGTAACCTTCACCCTATGAACGGTTTATAAGTTTCTAAAACTTGTTGGCGACTCTTTTGCTCTAACTTCCTTCCCTTTGGACGCCACCATACTTAAGTGTATGATCATAGTGGGGCTCAAGTGTGGGATGCTTGAAATATTCCCTACAGTTGTGTTAAAAAAATATCAATAACAACAACGTATACATTTTTTTGCATCCAGCGGCCAAAGGAAGACCGCAAGGCACTTATTATGTTCAAAGCGTGCTCGTCCGAACCCCTTCAAACCACTTGGAATGGGGCCGCAAAGCTGGTTGTAACTCACATCTACGCTCTTCAAGCTCTTTGGCATCAGCAGTATGGAACCGGAAACCTTATTGTGAGAGACGTTAAAATACGAAAGAGACGACAATGAAGTAACAGAAGGTGTGATCAGCATTGTTAGTTGGTTTTCAGAGAGATTGATTTCTTTGAGCTTCTTTAACTTAAAAAACTCATCAGGGATCAGCCTGGTTCAGCTATTCATGTCGAGTTCGACGTGGTTGAGATTTTTTAGCTTGCCTAGGGACTTTGGGATAGTCTTTGTAATGTTGATGTTATCTGCTATAATTAAAAAGCCGAGTTAAAGCAGATCACCAATGTCTTAAGGTATAGTGCCTGAAAGGCCCCGGGATCGGCTAAGCCTGACGGTGTTGATGTGACCGTATGCATGGCCGCTCATACCGCATGACACAAAATTCCATTCTGAATAACAGTATGTGTCGTTTCTCTAGTCGGAGAGGCGGCCATTAGGGCCGCTGAAATGATCACGGATGTTTAGTAGGACGTTCTTGTCTTGGGGGTTGCATGGTGGAAAGTCAGTTGCGGTAGTGAAGGTAAGGTGAAAGAAGGAAGTGTAAATATAGGAGAGGGGATTTTAGAAGTGTAGGCATTTTGAATGATAATTAAGTTAAACATAAACAATAAGGAGTTGGGTAAGTTTGGCCGTTTGGGTATTTCATCTTCCGGTGATGCCTACACTTCTAAAATGCCACCGTTTGTAGGATATTAGATACAAACGGTCAAACTTTAATGTGATGTTGATATTAGATAGAAACGGTCAAAATGCATATAGGAGAGGGGATTTTAGAATTGTAGGCCACGATGGTGATGGTGATGTTGATGGGGCTGTTTCACCTTCCGGTGACGCTCAATTGGATGATTCTTCCCCTAAACCGAATTAAGTGAGAATTTTTTTATTTATTGTTTTGGATTTTTAATGGGTTTTGTTTGAATTTTAATTTTGTAGTGAATTTGGGGTGTTTTTGTTGGGATTTTTTTTTCTTGCTGATTTGATTGTTTAAACGATTGTTCTTTTGATTTTTCTGGGTTTTCTTTGATGTGTTTTGTTCAATTTGTGATTTTGAGTTGAATTTAACATTTTTTTAATGTACATACATTAAAAAACATACTGTATAATGTAAAGAACATATAATTCAAACTCAAATAATATATTATGCTCGCATTCTTTATAAATGTCTATAATATTTGTTTTTCCGCCCATGTTCTTTAAAATGTGGCTAATGTTCTTTCTGGGTGCACCGTACACATGGTGCACTAGGTGTACCATAAAAATTTCATAATTTTAGTTTGGTACCAAAATACCAAGAAATATAAGCAATTATATTCTTGTATCAAATCAAACTTTAGGTATTAATGTGAGATTTTACAGTGTATGGCTGCGGCTTGCTAATGTATTAAATATAAATAACTTGTCATAAAATTGAATTAATTGATCCCAATATCAAGTAGCGAGCTTAATTTTGACTCAAATTGAGATATAATTATAATAATATTAGGAAATTCCCATAAATTTGATAATGCAATTTAATTACCATATATTTAGGATGGAGTTCATCCTATATTAACCGAAAACCCACGTACTATAAGAAGTGAATTCAACAATAACGATGGCACGATGCTAATAAAAATAGGAAAATTTGTCAAAAAAAATCTTTTAAAAGCACCATTTTACGAAAAAAAAACCTTTTCAAAGCTTTTTTTGTTATAAAAAACTCGATTTTTAGCATTTTAGCAAAAGAAATTCAGATTGTAAATTTTTTTTTGTTGAAAACAAACAATTACCTCTAATTCACTTAGTTAACATCTAATTTCTTCTAATAACTTTCTAATCTTCACTTAATCATTTGATAATTAAATTAGTTAATAAATAAATAAATGAATAAAAACCACAACTCTAACCACCAATAGCCACCCCACTCCATTTCCCCCTCCCATGGCAGTAGCCCCCACCACCAACTGAGCCGCCACCTAGGTCCCTCACCGCCGGCTACCCCCTCCCTTATCCCCTTACCCTCTCTTTTCTTCTTCATCAATTTCCTCCAAAAAAATCCCATCTTCATCTTTCTCTCTCCTCAATCTAGGTCATCATCAATGACTTCTCCCTCTCATTTCACTAAATTATCTCATAAATACCGTAATTTATCAATCCTAACTTCGAATTTCTCTCTCCTCCTTCCACCGCCATATCCGCCATTGATGTGATACGTTACAGTCGCAAGCCGGAGAATTTCCAATAGAGTAAAGCTACATGGCGTCGCGAGGTTTCTCCAGCGAGTGAGTAATCTGAGTGGGGCGGTTTTGTTGTGGGTGTTGACGACGGGAGTAGGCTAGCTAGTGGTAAGGTGTGGCTGGGATGGTTTTTGTGGGATAGAGGTAGCGATTCTGGTGGCTCAGCAGGGGGAGGGAGCTGCTGCCATGGTGGGGTAGTGGGGGTATTTATTTTATTTTTTATTTATTTATAAATTAATCCAATTATCAAATGGTTAAGTGAGCGTTAGAAGGTGATTAGAAGAAATTAGATGTTAATTAAAAAAAATTAGTGGCGCTAGGTTTCTAAACAAAAATTTTAAATTCGGATTTTTTTTTTAACGATAAAACTTTTAAAAGGTTTTTATTTTCACAAAATAGTGTATTTAAAAGATTTTTTTTTGTCAAATTTTCCTTAATAATAAAAATTGTTTTAGGCAAGTTATATTGTATTGATAAGAACAGCAATATGACTATAGTTATGCTATAACACATTAATGAGACAGTAAACCTACCTTGAATAATAATCCCTCTAGAAGCCGCCGCCAGTCCACTTATCCTTAGACGTCCACTTGCATGCGCATAACTGATTGACTGCATATATATAAGATAACGTACTTTATTAAAAGATAGTCTTCTACGGTTCTACGTACCCACATGTTATAATAAGCCATACGGTGGGCAATTTACCCCCAGATTATGTATCCAAGATAATTTACTACCAAGGGTTTGTAAAATAGAAATTCTTGCTCAAGTGTATAACCTTTGTTTATCTTTTCAAATAAATAAAACAAATTTAGCTTAAAGCAAGAAATTGTTTTGTTCTATACCTCAAATTGTACTGTAGTTCATAAGCACTTTCATACCCGCTCACGCTTAGGTAATTCACAGATGGTAGCACAAGTAAGAGATGATAATTTAGAAAGAGAAAAGTTTGCTATTCCCTCAACTCCAACATAATTGAAATGTTGAATTTTTTTTTTTAATTATTCATAGACTTACTTTTATCATAGTATATAATAACATATTTAAAATAAAATTTGTCATGAATTATGTTATTAAATAATTATTAATATAAAGTCTCATAACAAAAACTTTTTAATATTTTTACTAATAATTTATTATTTATATAATAAAGGTCAGATCAGACTAGGGTGATAATGAGACTGAGCTATTCGTGAACTATTCGAGCTCGATTTGGTTAAAGCTCGGTTTAACGAGACAAGCTCAATTAAAATATATATATTAAAAATACAAATTTTAAATATATAAATATATTTTTTTTAATAATTTCTTTAAAGTTTTACACTAATATGAAGTACGGAGTAAAAGATTGTTAGTGAGGTTTAGAATTTACTGTTGTGGTTTACAGCTCATAGTTTGTTTTAACCCTAACTAAAGCTCCACAACTTCACTGCTCCATAGTCCACACTCCACACCAATCTCACGCACAGTCGTCATCCCATTCCCGTCAAACACTCAAACAAGCACAATTTCACCTTCTCTCATAGCAAACTTCCTTCGTCGATTAGTGTTCATCATCATCTACTCACCATCGATTAGTGCTTACCATTGTCTTCTCATTGTCGACTAGTGCTCACCGTCGTCTACTCACCTTTGATCAGTGCTCGCCGTCATCTACTCATCTTCGATAAGCGGTCATCATTGTCTACTCAACTATGGCAAGAAGCCAGTTCTAGGAGGTTGAAGTCGAGCTAAAACTCGAGCTTGAGCCAAGCATAAATAAACTAAAAAACTTCAAGCTTGAGCCGAGCTTGGCCTAGCTGAACTTGGGTTAGAGTCTTGAGCTCGAGCTGAGCCTAAGTTTCTTAAGCTCGAAGAGCTTAGAGCTCGATCTCAAGCCCCCTTTGTGAGAAACGAGCTCAAGTCGAGCCTAACACTATTCGGGCTCGGCTAGAAAATTTAACACCCCTAATTAGGTCAGACTAGTAGTGCATTGACATGTGTGTCATATTTATTCATGATAATTTATTTTGGAATAGATGGTGTAATTAGTATTCTCATATCTTTTTTTTTTTTTTTTTTGGCTCTACTCACTTGCATTATGTAGTAATACTAAAGCATTTTCATGTGTGTCAAATTTGACTGTATCAATTATTTTGGGACAAAACGAGTAAGTGAAAATAACAAAAAAAAAAGAGTAATAATTGACAAATTTTTCATTGACATGTAACAAAAACTTTAAGATAAATATGCAACAATTTTCTTTTAAAAAAAACAAAATATATGCAACACTTCAATTCATTTACTATAGTTATGCTCAATTGCTCATACACTATAGCGCATTATGTTATTAAAAATACATAGGCCATGATGGGAATGATCCATCAAAAGCGTACTAATTGCATGGCGCTAATGGTGGACCGCACAAGCACTTGTTATTTGAAAACATGGCTGGTTTGAATTGTTTTAACCGCCTACCAGTTGGTATCTGCCCACAAAGCTGGTTGAAGCTCACGTCTATACTCTTTAACGGCAATTGGCCTAGTCGTTTTGGAAGAGATCCATAAATTTTGTTATGGCTTACGTCGAGATGTGCCAAATTTTGTGGAAGATCAACCTTAGAGAAGTTGAAGCTAAAGAGATTATGATCAATGTCTAGGGTGGTTAACGCTGTCTTGTCCCTAGAAAACAAAAACGAGGCGTCTCCTGTGAACTTGTTGTGGTAGAGATTTAGCTCGATGATGTTAGCATTCCCAAATGACCTTGGGATTGGTCCGGATAAATTGTTGTAGTATATGGAAAAGTAATTTATTACAGGGGTTTTGAAGGAGCCGAAGGAGGCAGGGATGGAGCCGGTGAGCTGGTTTAGGCCAAGGTTGATCGCGAATAGGTTGGGGAGTTGAGAGAGGGAAGGTGGGATAGGGCCAGTAAGCTTATTGTCGAGGAGGTAAAGTTCACTTAAGTTTTTCATATAGCCAAAGAAGGCTGGGATGTGACCAGATAGGTGGTTTGAGGCAAGGGAGACTAGCTTAAGCTTGTGTAGTTTGCTAAGTGAAGAAGGAATTTGGCCTATAAGATTGTTGGATCCAAGATCAAGGTACTCTAGGTGTTGAAGTTGGCTAAGGAAATCCGGAATTGGGCCACTTAGGTTGTTCCCGTTAAGGTCAAGGTGTTGAAGGGTCTTTAACTTCCCTAAACTTGGAGGTATAGGACCAGAGACGTGGGGAAAGCTCCCAAAAGAAAGGAATTGGAGGTATGGGAGCTCTCCTATGGCAGGTGGGATCTCACCTATAACATCATCGGCAATGCTAACTGCAAGCATAGTAACACGGCCGTGTGCATCACATTGGATCTCAGTCCAATTGGTACAACAATCAGTG
This sequence comes from Chenopodium album, assembly GCF_948465745.1. Taxonomy (NCBI): domain Eukaryota; kingdom Viridiplantae; phylum Streptophyta; class Magnoliopsida; order Caryophyllales; family Amaranthaceae; genus Chenopodium; species Chenopodium album. The sequence goes on from NC_137848.1 coordinate 45,785,537, forward strand.
TCAGGATCCCAGGTGGCGAACACAGAGGCATTGTGAAAATGGTGTTTGATCTCAAGGAGGGTGTTTTTATCATGTGAATTACACACGTTGGCCGAGGAAACTAGGTTCGAGGATGAAAGAAAGAGTAAGAAAGTGCAAGTAAATAAGAGAAGAGAGCATTTTAATGTAGGAGCATGCATGTTTAAATGGGCTACTTATTTTCTTATGTAATAAATACAAACTGTGATTGGTGCAATATATAAGTTAGGTACAAGATTAGATGCAAAAGGAGTCGCTATATAAGCAGATACTATATATGTCAATATGAAGCATTGCATCAAATTGAATCCAATAATGGAGAGGTATGTAGCATATAGTTGCATAACAATAATACATGCACTTATTTGCAAGTTGATGAATGTAGATAAGTGGGATTTCAGGCGGCGGCCCGAGGCATAATAATGATAATCATATTGGTGTTTTGGTCAAGAATATCCTGCCTATAGGCCCTATAACAATTTTAAGAGCATTATTATTGATGCATGTACCAAAAGAAATTCACCCCACTCAATAATATCTCCATATTTTTTTTAAAGGAAAGATACACAGAAGTTAGGAAATTCTTCTCTTAAAACTAACCCTTAACTTAATAGAATTAATAAAAAATAAAAAAAAAAAAAATTACTATCTAAAAAGAGATCTATATCTTGATGGATTTGCATGTAATGACCCAAGGAAGCAACATAATCTGTTGCTCGATTGCCTTCTCTATAAATGTGCTCGGAGTACCCACAACGAAAATGACGAAAAAGATCTTTGACGTCATAGATCAATAGGTGAATCTTTCAGGGACACTGAGCTTTACCTTGCAAAATGTGAATAATAAGCGTTATCACCTTCAATTAAAATATTAAAAAAATTATGGGCGCAGGCCAAAAGGAGCCCATTTCGGAGGGCTATAACTTCAGCATTTAAAGGAGTAGTCGTTCCTAAATTAAACGTATGACTACAAACGTTGTTAATTGACGCATATATATATCAACATCTCTTGAAATATAACTATGTTAAGGGTTGTTTTTTTTAAAAAATTAATTTTATCACACATTATTACTAGTATATAGACTAAAACTAGCAAGAGGAAGTGGAAGGAGCATTTAATTAAATATATTAACAAGAAAGCAAAACAAAACTAAAATTAACAAGCTTTCCTAAGAATGTTTATGTGTCACGTGGCATGGATAGCACCCTCCTCTCGTGCAAATGCTTGAATATATTTCTCACCTCTTAATTCAAAAAATAAACTCGTGTGTGACCCGGACATTGTTCTGAGTGTTACTTTGAGTATTTTTTAAAAAATAATTAAAGAGCTTGAAAGACCTGTTGATCATTTAATTGTCAATAAATTATATACAATGATAACAATAAATTAGTTTTGTTTTTTTATTATTATTTATGTGGATAGGTAAAACATGATTTTTTTTGTACCATAATAAGTATAGATACTACTATTGCAAGGTAATGAACACGCGGCCTTTAGAAAAAATTTAAGAATTTAACCTCTAATTCAATATATATCTCATCAATGTTTAATGTTTCAAAACAAATTTAAAGATTATAAACTTTTAAACATATTCTGTTAAAAGATATAGATAAATAGTTAGATTTCCAACACATTTATATTAGGAAAAATTACTTTAAATAATCCAACATTTGCCCCATTCTCCCAAAATAAACCAACTTTTGGATTATTCCAGAATAACCCAACCTTTATACCCCTTCTTCCCACATCACACCTTGCAGGTCACATATCCAATACAACCGGTTATAAGTGCTATGTTTCATGATTGGTTTTCTTTTTTACAAAAAAAAAGTTTACTTTTTAAAAAAAAAAACTCAAAAAAAATTACAAAAAAACTCTACCTTCTTTCTTCTTTCTTCTTTCTCTCCCTTCCCCGATCACGAGATTCACCACCCCATAGCCACCACCATCCTTCTTTCTCTCTCCTTTCCTAGCTTCCGTGGCCTTCCTCTATTACCACTTCACCCCCTTTAACGTACCCAACAACAACAACACCTTTAGCCACCACAAACCTTGAGCCACCACCACCAACACACACACGCCACCGCCACCAGGCTAACATACCCAAGAGAGAGAAAAATAGAGAATAAAAAAAGAGGACAACACAAAAAAAAAACCAAGAGGGTGAAAGTAAAGACTTAGAGAGAGAAGAAGAAGAGGAAACGAAAGGTAAAGGAAAGCAAAGATCTTTTGATTTTTTTTAGAAGATCTGAAGAAGAAAAAGTAATTGATTTTGCCAGAGTTGTTGATTTTGTCACAGGCCAAGTGCGTAGGTGGCTAAAGGTTTTTGGTGGGGGGCTGATTTTTTATGGGTGAGGGGTTATTTCGATGGTGTGGCGTTGCGTATTGAGTGGGCAGAGGGCTGATTTTGTGAGGATCAGGGTTGTTTCAGAGGTTGGGGTTGTTTATAGGTGAGTAATGGTTTGTTTTGGGAGTTGGGTTTGGGGGTTGATTTAATTGCGTGAGGGTGGGTTTGTTAAGAGGTGGGTGAGAGGTTATTTTGGGGTGGAGGGGGGTTGAAGTCAGCTGGCTGAGGAGCGGTAGGTGCATGGTGGCTGTTTTAGTGCTAGCGATGGCCAAAGGTGTAGTGGTGGTTGTTTGTGGTGTAAGGTGGTCAAGGGTGGTGAACGGAGTTGGAGCTTTGGGTGGTGGTAATGGAGGAAGATGATGGAAAATGGTAAAAGGAAGGAGAGGGAAAGGGATGACCGGTTGTTTAGGTCATCGATCATTTGAGTTAATTTTGGGAAGAAGGGTATAAAGTGATAGGAATGGTATCCTTCGAACAAGTGTATTACTCCGATGGAGAGTTCAGAGCTATAGGAAAGCTATTTATTCAGTAAGTTCAAGTGATAGGAATGCCTAGGTGGAGGCCGCTTCCGATAAGTAATATTAATGCATAATTAATATTACATCTTAATCTTTATTGAACCCCTCGGGTCACACCCAAGTAACTAACGATCCGACACGACGAAATTAATTCGAAAGGAATTAAAGAGTCGCTCGAGTAACAAATATTTAGACATCGAAAATCGAGCTAGAAGCGTCGAAACCGAGCGTCACATGTCGAGTCGAATTAACTAAAGAAGCAACAGTAAAATCACTAATTAATTAACAATTTACCGAAATACCCCCTAGCATCGAATGCCCCGAGCAAACCGAGTGCTAGGGGCATTTGGTAAAGTAAGGTGGCTAGCATGCGCGCCAAGCCGAGCCTAGCATGGCTGGCTAGGGGCTGCAGCATGCTAGCGCACCATGGCTAGCATGTGTGTGGCAGTCGCAGCATGCAAGCAGCCCAGCACGCATGGCGTTAAGGCCAGCCACACACAGCAGCAGTGTAGCGCGCATGGTGCTGCGCCTAGCCGCAGCATGCTAGCAGCCCAGCACGCATGGCGCTACGACCAGCCGCACACAGTAGCAGCGTAGCGCATATGGTACTGCGCCCAGCCGCACGTAGAAGTAGGCCAGCCGCACACCAAGCGCCAGCTGGGCTGCTTGGGTGCCTTGGCTCGGCCTGCCACGTGGCGGCAGCCCATTGGGGCATGTGGGAGTGTATAGCCAGTTCTTGGGAAGCCTTGGGGATTGGTCCCCCTTTTCCCTTGTGGTCCTTACCTAACCCATCCTCTTAGAATACCACTTGTTGATTAATTATTTGTGGCTATTTTCTTTTGTTTTTTATTTAAAAATAAAAGGAGAAAATTGATTTTACCAACTCTCTCACATTGATAGGAGAGTAGATTTCTCACTTGAGTTTCCCTATAAATATCTCATTTAGGAAATGGGAAAACTCACTTCAATAAGAGCAAACCTATAATCTCATTAATTACTCGGGTAGTCTTTTTGATCGGACTTGGCTAACCTCCAAGTAGTAGACCGGTCGGGTCGCGTTGTGGGTGGACTTCATCGGAGGTCCTCGCCATTTGTGAGGCTCGACTTTCTCAAGTAAGAGCTTCATTCGGTTGAGCGAAGCACGCTACAAAGGTAATTTAGTCTTTTCTCCATTCTTGTTATTTATGCATTTTGTTATATTCATTGTGAGTTTGTTCTTGGGCTCAGGTTTTATTTCCACAGTGAGTCAGACTCATCGAAACCCAACAGCGGTATCAGAGCCTTGCTCATTTATTTTTATAACAAATATTTTCAAGGTGTTTTTTAATGATTTATTTTTCTGTTTTATGTTACTAATTAGATTTTTTGCTCGGTTTTATTAATTTTAATCCCGTTTTAATGTGATTTTTGGCCCCGACCCAGATTTTCGCCCAAAAATAGTAAATTTTGGGTGAAAATAGCGTTCTGGAAAGTTTTCAACCCTTTTAGAACTGTGAAAAAGCCAAAATCCGACCAGAAATACCTTTTTCGAGGGTTTTTCGTTTTTGACGAAATTTTTTAAATCTTTTAACCTTAAATCTTAATGGCATACTTATGGTGATTATGTATTTGGTTCTTTCCTTAATGTTTCTGCATTTTTTGACCTCTTTAAGCATGATTACTTTGTAGTAATTAGTGCTTGAAAGATTGGTTAAATTTTCACATAATTGCAAAGCCATTCCCTTCTAAGTACTAAAATTTATTCTTTAAGGCTTCTAAGTACTAAAGATCCAATCTTTAATTGTTTTAAGTGGTTGGAACTTTGAGTTACTAAATTCCATGAATTTTGGTTGACCTTTTGATTTAATTATGTATTAAGTTGATTGGAATCATAAAGTTTCGATCTTTTGATAGAAATTTCATTTATCTTCATATTGGAAGATATAATTTTTTCAAGGATTCACAAGTTAAAGTTGGAATCTTTATTTGAATTTGTGTTCATAATTCCAACTCCCCTTTAATTTTGTCAAATCTCATGATTAATTTAAATTAATTAAATTAATAGTGAGTATTGCCCTTATTCATTTTATTGCATCAAGTTGAACCAATTTTATTAAAGAATAATTCTTGGGAATAATTTTGGTTTTGTGCACTTGGATGAATTTGTTTAAGTTGGACTTGTTATAGTTTTTCATTTTGCTCATTAAATTAATTCTAAAATCAATTTGGAATCAATTAATTGAGTCACGCAAAATTCGGATTTAATCCCGAGGTTTTGGCACAAAAACCAAGACAAAAATCAATGTGGCTGTGCGAGGCATGGCTGGGCGAGTGTGAGTGTGTGTGTGCAACTTTGGTGCATTGCGAGAGGGGCAAGCATCCTTGTGTGTGCTTCCTTGCACCTTGTAACCCGCAGCAAACGCTGCTAGGCTTGGCACCTAGCAGTGTTGTGTTGGGGTGGTGTGGGCGCACGCACCAAGCCGCATTGCTTGAGGCTGCTAGGCAGCCTTGGCTAGCGGTGGCGCGCGCCTAGCTAGTCTAGGTGCGCGAGCCACTTGGGTGCGGTTGGCTACGTGTTTGCAAATTTTTCCATTTTAATTATTCTAATTAATTTTATTATGTTTGTTTTAATTATTTTAATTAATTTTGGAGGCTAGGCCTCGGTTTTTGAGCGACATTTGCAAAATTAATTTTGGCAAAATTTTGGGTTTATCGGCTTAATTAGATTAATTAAGATGGCTGCGGAATTTAGTGGGAGCTTCAATTTTAATTGCGCTAAATTACATAATCGGTTATACAACTTTGACTAGTTTTAATTAGGCGCGTTAATCGGATTAACTACCTAAATTAGTTACTAGTTCAAGCATGTTTGTGCATTGTTACTTGTTTATCGTTGTAAAATGCATGGGCCATTCACAACTAGTGAATGGATGAATGGAATGTATATTCTCTCACAGGTTTTATAAAAATGGCAACTAGTGGGGCCCAATTAGGATAGAAAATACGGACTGTGTTCTGTCTTGTATTTTTGTAAATCTAAACACGGTATGCGAACCGTTGAGTATTTTTGTACCTTAATATTTAGATTAGTCCTAATCGTAGATATTAGTATTTGCATTATTTTGGTTATGTCTTGAAGACGGAGGTTCTTGGAAGACGAAGCCATGAAGTTGCAAAAGACGACCCTTGAAGACTGAAGGGGTCATGCTAGTTGCCAAATGCATCAATTATTTTATGTTTTCGATATATGTTTATGATTATATATATGAATTATATGTTAGATGCATGTTTAGGATTTCGAATGTTGCAATGATTAATTAAGTTCACTTAAATCAACCAACATAGAAACCCTAGGTCCCTAAAATATTGAGTAAAATTTGCCATTCCAAAACAATACTTATCGTCCTATTGAGAGTAGTGATGGGCTACGCCAAAGCGAGGCATCACCATTTCTCCCTAGGATATGTAAGGCATACCGGGTATGCATGTTGGTTTTAGTTATACTCAACGATATGAGTGATGGAGTCCTAACATATCGTGGCAAAGTGGATAAATTGTTGAGAAAGCATTAGATGCGACGATTTTTCTAACCAAGAGTGGCTTGGAGCCATTAGCAAAGATTTGCTTACTGTAGACACCCATTTGTGTCTCCCCAAAACCAAACCCAGTGATGAATGTCTTTCACGTCAAACCATTATCGAATTAGGTGAAAGTGGTTGAAAGTCAAGTGTTGCGGTTTAGTTTTAATTAAAATTCTCTTCTCTCTGTTTTTGAAAATAGCCAAACCGGTTTAGTTTGGTCCATAATTAAGGTCCAATAATAGTGTAGTTGCATGGGGCTCGAAAAGACCTTTCCAACGATATATTATAAGCCCGATTCCGATGAATATTGAGGAAGTTATGGCCAATATACTAAACTGGACCCGGTTAATTATTTAAATACGGCCCAATGATCTAGAGGAGGGCCCAATGTTAATTATTATTCCTAAAATTATTAGGATTAATTATAATTTCCTGGAATTTTCTAGAAGATTCTTTTTAATTCTAATATTATTAGATTTAATAATTAATTATTTTAAAATAGACTTTTATTTGGATTCTATGTTTTTCCGGACTATTTTCATTATAAAAAGGGTCCGAATCCCTGTTTTCAGAATCATCAATTATCATCAATTCTTCCTTAATTCTCTCTTTTCTCTCTCTAAGCAATATATGCTTTCTTTCTCCCTCTCTTTCTAAACTAGCTTTTTACACACAATATTCCGCATTCACAAGACTTAGAGTCTCTTAGCCAAGTTCGAAGTTGCCTTCGCCCTAGACGTGCAAGGTTTGATAATTACTGAGGGTTTGGTCCAAAACTAGTCAAAACTTTATTTAACTTGATTTCAATTTAATTCTTTAATTGTTCTTTATTTATTTTTATTGAAGTTTACTAACTTGTGTATTTTGTTATTAGAAAGAGGTACGAGGCTTCAAAGTAAGTAGATTAGCTTACTTCCTATTTCTTTCACAATGTAGATTGCATGCTTATTATTGTCTTATAATTCCTAGTATCATGTTAGGATGTTTAATATTCCTAGTATCATGTTAGGATGTAATGCTTTCTAGTATCATGTTTAGGGTGCCTTTAATCCTTTCTAATATCATGTTAGTACCATGTTAGGTTTTAAGCTTTGATCTTTATTGTTTAGTGACATGCTAGGGTTTGTAATTAATCTTGTTAGTATCATGCCTAGGATCTTGCTATTATTATTAAGCTTTATTATTCCTCATCATGCTATTATCATCATTATTGTTATTGATTTATTATTATGTTGCTTGATATTTATTTTTTATTTATTGTTATTGCTTGATCACACCTTTTATGCTTGTTAAAGGGAATTTGTACTTGAAATCACGCTTAATAAGATAATTATTAATTTGGTTTAGGCTAATGTGATTTTAATTCAAGTGATCGTCGATAATAGTATTATTTGTGCATTAATATTCAACCGACATAGATAAACAGGGTAGGTTTAATATAATGTTTGTATGTTATTCGAAAAGCGCACATGAATACGAGCAGAACAAAGTAGAGGCCTATTTTATAGGGCGGGTCCTTTCTTTTGTAGATTGGATTCGTACCCTCATCCCCGCACCCTGTTTGGTTCAAGACCTTATGGAGTAGTTGATGGTCCTTTTGGATTGTCTTTTGGGTTTACAAGTTCCTAAAACTTGTTGGCGACTCTTTTTGCTCTTTTTTCTTTCCCTTTGGAACGCCACCGTACTTTAGTGTATGATCACAGTGGGGTTCAAGTTTGGGATCATAATGCTTGAAATATTCCCTACACTCACCTTAGAATATTGAGTGTTAAGATAAACCAAAGCATGCTTAACTACTCATTGATTCTTTGGATCTTGGAATCGACTTATTCTCACCAAATTGGGACAATTTAATGTGTGAATAAGAAGTTTAAATAAGTTTGATTAATATGCATGATTTCAATCTTATTTAAGTATTATCAATAGTTTTTCACTTCAAATTCTTTCAATTGTAGAATCATGTCTTCAACTAACAACAACAACAACCTAATGAGCCCGGAACATCCCGAAAAGTTACCATTTTGCTTGAACTTGTGAACTTTAAGGAATGGGAAGAAGAACTCCGAAAGACCCTCCAAAATTGCTACCTAGAGCACATTCTTGACATACCCATCCTGAGTTTCTACTCAAAAGGGGTATGAGTGATAAGGCTCATGAGGATTGGAGTTGGGATTGCAGAAGAGTCTCACGACTTATGGCAAACTCCATCCCGGAATAACGGAATGGGAAGTTCTCCAACTATTTTCTGGACATGCTCCTCAAAGCTCTAGAGGATATAGTCAATTTGAGGGTCACCAAGAGCATCAATGGCAACTGTGATGGTCTCGTGGAGGAAGTGACTAGGTCACTCTCCAACATGAAGATCAAGCTACCGCAAGAGGGGTGCCTAGCCAAGGAGAGGCAAGAGGTATGGGCACAAGTCTACAATGCTATACTAAGACCCGGAATGTCACTTCGAGCCCACGTGGTTCGAATGAAAAGGCTATTCACTCACTTGGCGCTCATTAGCAAGCCAGTGGAGGATGAGCAAGCTGCTCTCATGCTATTGAGTTCTCTCCACTCGTGTTATATCGCATTGAAGATGCGGGTAACTGCCAATCGTGAAAAACTCTCTTTGATGGAGGTTGTCAATGAGCTTCAATGGGCCAACCCTTGCGGAAGTGATAGACTCAAGCTTGCTCTAAAGGAAAAGAAGAAGGAGTTCAAGAACAAGGCAAGGATGCGATGCTTCTACTGTAGTAGGCGGGGCTACTACAAGAGATAATGCAGCATGTACCTGGAAGATGAGGCAAAGGGAAGAGAAATCTCCACCTCATGTATCTTCTTTATAAACCACACTTGAATACAAGCAATTCATAAGGTATTAGATACTATTAATGACTCGCTATATGATCCTATTTCAGGAACCAAGTGAAAAGGGCTTACCAAGTGGATGTGGATATACAAGCGGAAGAAGATGATCTTTTCGGAAGGCTTGTAATCACATAGTTTGTCTTGATATAGAACTTGTTTAAGTTTTCACTACAACAAAATAAATCAAAGGTAACAATGCAAAACCATTGCCTAATATAAAAAAAGTGTTGCCTTGTAGCTAAGGCAACACATATGAGGTGTAGTATATGCCCCGTTGTCTATTCATAAGGTAACACATTTTTATTCAAAGGCAACAATTTTGAAAGCCTAGGTAAAATGATACATAAGGCAACACTTTTACAAAGACAACAAATGAAAAATGTTGCTATCTAAGGAGACAATTCAAAAATGTTTCTAAATGTTGCCACTCCCAAGCATTTAGTAGTTGGTAGGGCTCGAACTTGTGACCTTAAAGTCACAAGGTGAGTTGCCCACCAACTCCACCAAACTTATATATTATATATATATATATATATATATATATATATATATATATATATATATATATATATATATATATATATATATATATATATATATATATATATATATATATATATATATATATAACACATTCGCCATAAAAGCAACATCTTAAATTATGTTGTCTTTTTAATATAAATGTTGCCATAGATGGCAATATAGATATTAATGTTAAATTTTCAAACAATAGTTTTGTTATTGTTATCAACAATTATTATGTTTGTTTTCTTAGACAATAAAAAGGTAACACTTTAAGCGACTATTGCCTTATATAGTCTAGAGCAACACTTTTTTTTTTCTATTACTTTAGTTCAAGGTAACAAATAAATGTTGTTGCGTTAGAGTATAAAGAGTAACATTTCTGTAAGTGTTGCAATCTTAAGTGTTGCCTATTCTCAATTTTTTGTAGTGTTTGTTATCAACCATACATTGATCTTTTGACGTTGGACATCATGTTTTGATCACAAGACTATTGTTTTAAAAGTCTTGTTTGTATGTTTATGGTATGACACGTTTATCTAAAATGTGTGCTTTCATTAGACAAATAAGTTTATATTGTTAATGATACCGCCAAGAAAGCTAAAACCATTGAGTCAAATTAGACGTACTTATGGTATTGTCGTCTTGGCCACATTAACATCAAACGCATCAAGAAACTTGTTTAGGAAGGTGTTCTTGACTCATTCGATTTATAATCGTTTGAGAATTGCTAACGATGTTTATTAGGCAAGATGATAAAGCAGCCATTCTCCAAACTGGGAGAAAGGGCTGGTGACTTGTTGGGCCTAATACACACTAATGTATGTGGACCAATGAGCTCCACCACAAGAAACGACCATCGATATTTTATGACCTTCATAGACGACTATAGTAGATATGGCTATGTCTACCTTATGTCGCATAAATCTAAATCATTTGAAAAGTTCAAAGAATTTTAGAGTGAATTTGAAAATCAGCTTGGCAAGAAAATCAAAGCCCTTCGATCGGATCGAGGTGGTGAATACTTGAGCCAAGAATTCGATGACCATTTGAAAGAAAAGGGTATACTTTCATGATTGACACCTCCAGGAACTTCACAATGGAACGGAGTATTCGAAAGGAGAAATCGAACCTTGTTGGACATGGTACGATCAACAATGGGTCTTAGTGATCTTCCTATCTCTTTCTGGGGACACACACTTCTAACTGTGGCACAAACACTGAACCGTGCTCCATCAAAAGTTGTAGAAAAGACTCCATATGAGCTATGGATGAAGAAACCTCCTAGGTTGTCTTTTCTAAAGATATGGGGATGCGAAGCATATGTCAAGAAATTAATTTTTGACAAACTTCACCCCAAATATGACAAGGTTTTCTTTGTGGGCTACCCAAAAGAAACCAAAGGGTATTACTTCTACAATAGATCCCTAAACAAAGTGTTTGTTGCTAGCAATGGTGTTTTTTTTTTTAGAAGGAACACCTTTCCAAAATGACAAGTGGGAGGAAAATCGAACTCGACGAAGTTCGAGAGGATGAGCAACAAAATCAGATTGACAGTCAAAGTGCTCAAACAGCATTTGTTGACGCTGTTCAAAGCAAAGTCAAACCGACAATGCAAATGCTCTGTCCGTTACCCTGCGTAGGTCATAGAGACTGAGGTCTCAAGGTATCTTGGTATTATATTAACCGAGAATAAGGACATCCTGGTAATTGATGGAGACGAATCGGCAACCTACAAGAAAGCGATAGCGAGCACCGACTTTGCTAAATGGCAAGAGGCCATGAGATCTGAAATGGATTACATGTTTGAAAATCAAGTCTGGGACTTGGTTGACTTACCCGAGGGTTACACACCTATCGGATGTAAGTGGATTTTCAAATTGAAAACCGAAAAAGATGGAAATGTATTCATTTACAAAGCTAGATTGGTAGCAAAAGGTTGCAAGCAAATTCATGGTATTGATTACGATGAAACCTTTTCTCTGGTCGCACTGCTTAAATTCGTTCTGATCCTCCTAGCGATTTTTGCATATTACGATTATGAAATATGGCAGATGGACGTCAAAACCGCCTTCCTCAATGGAATATTGGAAGAAACTGTGTATATGACACAGCCTGAAGGTTTTGTCGACCAAAACAATGCTGGGAAGGTATGTAAGCTTAAAAAGTCCATTTATGGGCTGATGCAAGCTATCAGAAGTTGGAATCTGCGATTCGATGAAGCCATCAGTAAGTTTGGTTTTATCAAGAATCTAGATGAATCTTGTGTTTACAAGAAGGTCAGTGGGCGTGACATCGCCTTCCTAGTCTTATATGTCGATGACATATTGCTCATTGGAAATAGCATTCCGATGTTAGAGTCTATAAAGGCCTAGCTTGGAAAATGTTTTTCAATGAAAGACTTGGGAAAGGATCAGTACATATTTGGTATCAAGATCTACAGGGATAGATCTAAGAAGATGATTGGATTGAGCCAGAGTATTTATATTGATAAGGCACTATCACGATTTAGGATGGAAGGGGCCAAGAGAGGTCACTTGCCCATGTCACATGGCATAACTTTGAGCAAGAAGCAGTGTCCAAAGACACCTGATGAGCGAGAAAGGATGAATGAGATTCCATATGCTTCGCTAATTGGATCGATCATGTATGCCATGATATGTACTAGGCCAAATGTATCGTATGCCTTGAGTGCTACGAGCCGATACCAATCAGACCCAGGAGTGTCGTATTGGACTGTGGCCAAGAATATCCTAAAGTACTTGAAAAGGAATAAGGATAAATTCCTGGTATATGGTGGCTCAGAAGAATTAGTTTTTGAAGGTTATACCGACGCAAGCTTCCAAACAGACAGAGACGATTTCAAATCACAGTCTGTTTATGTGTTCTGTCTAAGTGGAGGAGCGTTTAGTTGGAAGAGTGCTAAGCAGAGCACGACTGGAGATTCTATAACTGAAGTCGAATACTTGGCAGCTGCTGAAATGGCTAAGGAGGCAATTTGGATTCGTAAGTTCATTGGTGAACTTAATGTTGTACCCTCTATCAAGGGTGCAATAGCCCTCTATTTAGGGATGGCAACGGGTCGGACTCGGAGTGGATTATGCAAAATCCAACTCCGACCCGACAGGAAGTCGGAGGCTAAATCCGACTCCGACTCCGACATCCAACTCCGAGACTCCGACTCCGACTCCAACTTCATTATCCGACCTCCGACTCCGATCCGACCCGACTCCGATTTTTTTTTCGTTATTTAATATACTTTGAGAAATTGGGCTATTTGGGCCTTTACAACCCACACCCAATGCCACTATGACCCACACAAAAATCCACTATCTATTGGAGTCGGAGTCGGATAATTCGTCAAAGTTGGACATTTGTCGGAGTCGGATTTTTTTCTCGGATTTTTTGTAGGATCCGACTTCGACCCTCCTCCGACTCGGAGTCGGATTATTTTAACGGAGTTGAACTCGGATTACTTTTTTCTCGGACTCGGAGCGGATTTTTTTACCTCGGATAGGGGCGGAGTAGGGTCGAATCCGGACTGGATTGCCATCCCTACCTCTATTGTGACAACAATGGAGCTATTGCTCAGGACAGAGAGCCAAGGGAACATCAGAAGGTCAAACATGTCAAGCGGCGATTTCACATGATAAGAGAATGGAAATCAGAGGGTGAAATCAGAATTTGTAGAGTTGGAATGGATGACAATGTAGCCGATCCACTTACTAAACCTTTTCCTCAAGTGAATACAACAAGCACGTTGAGGCAATGGGAATCAGGCACGTTGGAGATTGGCTTTGATTTCCCTGTTTAATGTTTTAATTAATTTTGAACATTTTAATGTAAGACACTAAGATGAACCATTCATGTTTTGGAGTAATTTAATTTCATGCAACTTTATCACTCCGTTTCTATTTAATTGTGGTTTAGGATTAAATATTGAGTCCATTTGATTCTTAGAATATTCAAAATAGGGTATCAAGACCAGTCTTGGATAAAGAAACACCTACTAAGTGAACATTGAATATAATAATCTAAAATTATCCCTAATCGAGGTCATTTAAATGATGGACGATTAATGACCGCTTGAGATTAGTGTGTAGTTTGATTTATAGCATTGTTTCTTGTGCTACAAGGACATGATTGTCATAACTAATTTGCATAGGTATTGGTTTAGAACCATACTGGATCGACCTATGAGAATACTTTAAGAGATTTTAAAATCGTCATAAGTATACTTCTCATTATGACTATCGGAACCTCTTTCCTCGACCATGAGTATTGTGAGTTCTCTTGTTTGAGTACTAGTCCGTTTTGATGTTAGTCAAACGTTTGCCGTACATGGAGATTATAACGGCAACACTCAGACAGCTAGGTCCACTTAGTAAGAGAAGCTTACACTACAAGACTGGGAATGTCCCCTTACTAACAATAGGGAATATGTCTTTGTTGTTTACAAGGCCTCTCAAAGAGCGAGACTGTGAAAATGCATGGCCGTGCTTGGATGGATTTTAGAAATCATCTGTTTATTGACAGTCAGACTCGGATTTTGAAAAACACTTCTGGATGTAATAAGGATGTCGAATAATCTTACCTTATAGTTCATGAAAAGACATTAAGTGACATAGGAAAAAGGCTATACATTAAAAGCGCACTTGTCCAGAAGGACAAGTGAGAGATTGATAGGAATGGTGTCCTTCGAATAAGTGTATTGTTCCGATAGAGGGTTCGGAGCTATTGGAAAGCTATTTATTCAGTAAGTTAAAGTGATCAGGAATGCCTAGGTGGAGGCCGCTCCCGATCAGTAATATTAATGCAAAATTAATATTATAGCTTAATCTTGACTGAACCCTTCAGGTCACACCCAAGCAACTAACGATCCGACACGACGAATTAATTCGGAAGGAATTAATGAGTCACTCGAGTAATAAATATTTAGACGTCGGAAATCGAGCTAGGAGCGTCGAAACCGAGCGTTGCATGTCGAGTTGAATTAACTAAAGACGAGATGGTAAAATCACTAATTAATCAACAATTTACCGAAATACTCCTAGCATCGGAATGCCCAGAGCAAACCGAGTGCTAGAGGAATTTGGTAAAGTAAGGTGGCTAGCATGCGCGCCAAGTCGAGCCTAGTATGGCTGGCAAGGGGCTGCGGCATGCTAGTGCACCATGGCTACCAAGGCTGCCAGCACATGGCTAGCAAGCCATGCTAGCATGTGTGTGGCAGCCGCAGCATGCTAGCAGCCCAACACGCATAGTGCTACGGCTAGCCGCACACAGCACCAGCGTAGCGCGCATAGTGCTGCGCCTAACCGCAACATGCTAACAGCCCAGCACGCATGGCACTACTGCCAATCGCACACAGCAGCAGCGTAGCGCGCATGGTGCTGCGCCTTGCCGCACGTAGCAGTAGGCCAGCCGTACACCAAGCGCCAGCTCGGCTACTTGGATGCCTTAGGTAGCCTGCCTTGTGGCGGCAGCCCATTGGGGCATGTGGGAGTGTATGGCCGGTTCTTGGGAAGCCTTGGGGATCAAGTTTTGGTCCCCCCCTTCCCTTGTGGTCCTTACCTAACCCTTCCTCTTAGAATGCCACTTGTTGATTAATTATTTGTTGGCTAATTTCTTTTGTTTTTGATTTAAAAATAAAAGGAGAAAATTGATTTTACCAACTCTCCCACATTGATGGGAGAGTGGATTTCTCACTTGAGTTTCCCTATAAGTATCCCACTTGGGAAATGGGAAAACTCACTTGAGTAAGAGCTCAATTAGGTATCTCCACTTGAGAGAAAACCTATAAGCTCATTAATTACACGGGTAGTCTTTTTGTTTGGACTTGGCTAACCTCCAAGTAGTAGACCGGTCGGGTCGCGTTATGGGCGGACTTCGTCGGAGGTCCTCGCTATTTGTGAAGCTCGACTTTCTCAAGTAAGAGCTCTATCCGGTTGAGTGAAGCACGCTACAAGGGTAATTTAGTCTTTTCTCTATTCTTGTTATTTATGCATTTTGTTATATTAATTGTGAGTTTGTTCTTGGGCTCGGTTTTATTTCTGCGGTGAGTCGAACTCATCGAAACCCAACATAAAAGTTAGATTATTGTGGAATAATCTAAAGATTGGTTTATTTTTGGAGAATGGAAAAATGGTTAGAAAACTTAAAGTAATTTTTTCTTTATATTAATAACAAACAAGTATTATAAACACTCATATCCTAACTTATTTTAAAAATTATTTTAATATAAGCTACTTTTTCATTTGTTCCCATATTTTTTACGGTGTTTGTTTAAAACATTAAACAATCCATTACTTATAACATCATTGCGTCAAAAATTTTCACTCTGTACAAAGTTTATAAAACATTACTCGGAATATTGTCCGGGACATTCACTGTTTTAATTTAAACTATTAAATCATTATAGTCATACTTTCTCCCATCTTAAATGAAGATGATAAAGATTAAAATACCCACTCCTCCTTTAACTTACAACACTTTGAATTGACTTATGCCATTATTATTCATACACTTTATTTTGACTAACTTTGATGACTTATGCATTAGTCATGTGAGATTTTTGTTAGATTTGTCATGATTTATCATTTCATAATATCAATTTTTATAATTTTTACATTTTATAATTAGAGATACTAGTGATTAACATAATGTATTGACAAGCAAAAAATTAAATTTTTTGTAAGGAAAAAAAAAGTGAAACAATTTAATACAATACTGTTTAATCACGGTAAAATAATACAAATCATGTGGACCGATCAAAGAACAACAAGTGGCCCAACAAGATAATTATCAATGCATTTATATTATAGAAAAATTGGTCAATTACTACCTCAAAAAATGGCACTTGTTTGTGTTATTATTTGACTTACATGCAATTGCTTGGGTAATATTATAGCTATGTAACTCATGTTCATCAACCCATTACTAGCATATTGATAAAAATAAGGTAAAAGAAAGTGCATAAAATAGTGTGGGTAGGAAGGGTAAAATATTAAAAGGGATTTTTTTTAATCCGATTAATTTTTGTCTAATTTTGTTATTTAACCCAACTTTGTCATTATTTTAACACTAATTATTAAGATACTAAATATCAAATGAATGACAATATATTAGTGTGATCTAAATCATCCTTAAACAATTGCTAAACCCATCTTAGGCCAAGCCATCATAATGTCTACAATTAGGATTTATTTGTTCAAATCACCTTATTCTTGTTACTTATTATATTGTTGTTAAAGCCATGTTAATCAATAAGCTAGACTAGAACAAGGTTATATTATTGTTACTTATTATATTATTGTTGTCACTTATTCTTGTTACTTATTACTGTGGATCGAGTAAAATCACGTGACTTATTAAAAATTGTTTTTTGGAAGCTTTCTTCTAATTTCTTCTCTCCTTATGACAGATTATTTTCTCTCTCTTCTTTCTTTTTTTTTTCTCTCTCCTCCTTTGATGTTGTCTGTATTACACTTCAACAATGGTGAAGGCGAGAGAAGGAAGTTCATCAAAATCAACAATGGTGAAGGCGAGGCATGGAATTTCATCATCAAATTGGAGTAAACGAAGAGGATTACGATCATCAGTTGGGCGGCCTTGCAAAGGTATTTAATTAGGTTTCGATTAATAAGTTCAATTTTTTGTGTAAATCATCCGATCCAGTTTAATTTAACTTTAGATTTTCAATTTTAGTGTTTAAATTTCATTTTCAAGAGGTATTTTAGTATTTGATTTGATTTTTAGGGGTTTACTTTTTATTAGCCTAATTCTAATGGTTTTTTTTTTTTTTTTTTAGTTTTGGTTCTCTCTCCTAAATTGTTTGTAGTTTTAGTGTATTGATTTTAGTCGAAAAACTTAGAAATTGCAGAATGTATGCTTATGCGTGCAATATAAGAAAATAATTACTGGACCAAATATGAATATGATTATAAGATATCAATTGTGATTATATCAATATAAATATGATTATAAGATATCAATTGTGATTATATCAATATTGTGATTATATCAATATAAAAGTGACTATATCAATATAAATATGATTATAAGATATCAATTGTGATTATATCACATCTTTCATTAATAATAATGTTCCTCATATTTATTTTGTATGTTTCATTTACAGAACCAATAATGATATTGATTAGAAGGAGAGAGAGAAAAATTCGAGCTCTGATGATGAATTGTTAATGGCGTCGATGCTGAAGATGTATGGAAAAGAGATCAGCGTTTTTTCTTTTGTTTGGGTTTTACGGGTTTAAGGGTTAGTGGGCTGGGCTGGAGATTTTCAGTGTCTTCTGTTTGGTAATTTGGGCACGTGAGACTTTGGGTCCACCCAAGATGAATTGCTAGAACAAATTAGAAAAATTCAAATCATACCAAAAATTTAGATCAGATTAGACCAAATCAAAGAATATAGGACTTTTTGTGAAGAACTACCTTATACTAGTCAATTTTTGTGAAAAACTACCTTATTAAAAAAATGTTGTAAGAAACTACCTTTTAAACAATAGATGTTGTAAGATTCTACCTTATAAAATAATTAATATTGTAAAAAGCTACCTTTTGTCGAATTATCGCATTGAATAAGAGACGTTTGATGACCCATTTTCAATAATTTTTTCTCTTTTTTCCACCCAATTTCTTCATAGCCCCTTATAACTTCTAATTCCCCTTCTCTTTCATTGTTAAATTAAGCACATGGTAGTAACTTACAACATTTAGTTTTTATAAGGTAGTTTCTTACAACAATTTTTTATAAGGTATTTTTTCACAAATATTGATGTATATAAGGTAGTTTTTTCACAAAAAGTCAAGAATATATCAAATAGATCTTACTAGATAAAATCAAATCAAATCAGAGTATATCATATTATAAAGATTCATATGAAACTATACCAAATTATAAAAATTCAGATTAAACCAAGACCAAGCTAAAACAGATGAAAATGTAATAAATTTAGATCAAATTAAATAAGCAAAGAGAACAAATTAAAAGTCCAAAATAAATCTAAGTTAAGACACAGATACAAGGGTTGGAGTTAAAATTTAAATCATTACACTGATCATTTTGGTATACTAGACCATTGCATCCCGATTCCATAACATAATACTCCGTATCAAAAGATAAGTAATTAAGGAACTATACATTAGTGTATGTGTAAGTTTTTATTATTATTATTTTTTTTTGGTTGACGTATAACGGTATAAGAGAACATACGAGAAATAAAGAAAACCAAATCGAAAAATAAATAACAACTTTCAAGATTTTAATGCATTTTAAATCTTAATTATATAATCAAACCAACCCGATTAAAACAAAATGAATATATTAACCTTTGATGGTATGGTGGCCCCTAGATCATTAAAAAAAATTATTATTATTGTGAAGTTTGTGATGAAATTGCAAAATTGTTGTGCCGAAGATTGCAAAATTTGCTCGCACTATGAAAATAATATGAATAAGAATCTAATAATTTTTTTTTTCTTTTTTTTTTTGACAAATAAGAATATCATAAACTGGAAGAGTATAATTATTTATTCATATGTTTATACCATATATAACCATAGAACAAAAGTTAATTACATTCATTATAAAACTTTAATTCATTCAAATTTTTATATTCTTATTGTAATATACATATGTTAATTTATGCAGCACAACAACAAATGTTGTAAATGCAATAAGAATTCTCGGCCAATGGTGGACATTGTGCCTTACATAATTCAGTTGTACAACCAACTATGTGAATATTGCAACGCGGACCTACTCCTTCTACTCCAATGTCCATTGGATTTGGAACCATCACTTCATCTAACCTTGAGCTCATAACACTAGTATCTGCATTTGGAATCATCGCTTCATCTAACCTTGAACTCATAACACTAGTAACTGCATTTGGAACCATCGCTTCATCTAACCTTGAGCTCATAACACTATTACCTGCATTTATAAATTAAAAAAATTTAGAAAAAATAGTACACCATAAAATTGATTTGATTATATAATTAACTAACTAATTTGTAACATCTAAATGTTACATTGTAAAAATATATAAATAAAAAATAAAAATCCTAATTTAATTATCATTATTTTATTTTAAAATAAACTGTTTATTCACAAACATAAATAAATATTTCACTTGATGTATCAATTTTTAAAAATGTGGATTTCAAACCAAAATGATAATGTAAAAGATAATAATATTTCGAATTTATTTTAACTCTTACAAAAGTTTAAGATAACTAGTACCACTAGTGTGAGAGACACAAATGATAACTTTCCAGCCATTTGATTGAACTTAGTGCTATTTGAAAAAGAATTTTAATATATATTTATCAATTACTTTGTTTTATTTAAAGATGTTATGTGTTCTATTGTCAATCATCTTTTGACCTATTTATATAATACTCCAGAGGTTTTTTTTTTTTTTTTTTTTTTTTTCTACATCCAATTCTGCTGCTACACATCAGCAAAAATCTAATAAGATTAATGAAAGATCAAATAAGATTTGTCTTTGGAAGAAGGATCTAATAAGATTAATTTCTTACATAAAATTTACTAATCATCTTTGATATTATTATTTTTTATTTTTTTGGCTAGATAAGATAAGTAGATTTCTATAATTCCCTTCCTATTTTTTCATAACTACGTAAGTACAGAGTTAGAGGTGTCAAAAAGTGACTCGGCCCAAAACAACCCACTTTCCATCAAAGCAAGCCAGCGTAAAAGAAAGAACAGTATCAAGGCTTATATGATAAGCATGACGTGTGGCATCAAATCCATTTTCTTGCTATACTAACTTTTTTTTTTTTTTTTTTGGTAGGAAGAAAATGATTTCATTAATTATATAACCAGGGCCGGTTTTGGGCCTAAGCAAGCAGACTTGCTACACAGGGCCCCAAAACCATATGGGCCCAATTTTTTTTTATTTTTTTAAGCATTAAAATCAAATCTTGAACTTCCTTCAATTCTTCTCCTTATCTTTCTTTAATGGCAGATTCGCAGTCAACAATATGCTCTACTCCGTCAAATTAGCTTATTAAGCTAGTTTTTAACAAAAAGATTCAATTTTCAATTTTCAAATCTTTACCTTCCTTTAATTTCTCCATTTTTATAAATAAAAAATATAAATATAAATAAAAAAAACCCCCCTTTAATTAATCTCTTTTTCTAGCGATCTCCATAAAAAATCTCAAACCTTCCATATTCTTCTTTTAATTTCTACCATTATACTCTGTAATGATAATGGAGCAATTAAATCAATTTTTTTTTCCTAATTTAATTTTCATTTCAATGGTTAATTGATATATATATATATATATATATATATATATATATATATATATATATATATATAGGAGCAGGTTATAATGAGAACTAAGTGAATAATAGGAACTGAGAACTAATTAGGGCCGTTAGATCTACCTCAGATGCGCACTTGATAAGTGGCTCAGATTAAATCAAACCTTAGATCTAGCTCACTTTCTCTCCTTTCTCTCTCCTCCAAGCGTTTTCTCTCTCCTCCATTACAACGATTGCCTCTGAATTCTCCATTGAAGCGGCTTTCGAATCTACTCCATTGAAGCGGCTTTCGAGCTTTCTCGACTCTAATGAAGCAAGTTCTGAGGTAAGATGTTTGTTTTTCTCTTTTATCTTTTTTGTTTTGAATCACGAATTTCAATTTCAATTGTTTATCGTTAATTTCTTTTTTTTTTTTTTTTTTGTCAATTTAGGGTTCTTTATAGTGAAATTTGAACTCTTATTTATAATTATTGAGCTTAATTTGTTGCTAGAATTCCTAAACACTTAGATCTGAAAGCACTAGCATTCAATTTTATGTGAATTTTGGCGAGTTTGCAAACAAATCTATGTGAATTGAGTGAATTCTTACGATAAGTAGTTTTTAGCGATTGAATATATATGATTTTTTCAACATTTTTAGCTTATGATTTTCTAGAAATTTAGAGCTCGATTCTTGGTCATTTGAAAGATACAGGGATAAAGTGAAGCTTATGATGCTTAATTGTCCAATATTCTCCACGTTTCATTGCACATGTGTTTGAAATCTTTCTTTGAATACATTTAATTGATCTTGAATAAGTAAACTAAATTACTCTTAAAGTAAATTAGATATCCTTAAAAGTAGACTAATTGCTCAGTATTCAAAGGACCGTATGTTAAGGACCGCATACTGTGCATTACTTGTATTATGTAATGTATATATGATTAGCAACCAAGTTCTTGTGCTGATCATTGTTTTTAAATTTACTCATGTAGTATTGGCTTGGGGGCTGGGGTTATGATGTAAGCATCGCTTAAGCGATTTCAAGTAGTTGTAGGATTTCACTAACTAGGTTGATAGGAACTAGGTTCAGAGTTAGAGTTTGTGTATTCTGATGCAGTGTATTTTCAAAGGTACGGAGGTTGGCTTGGGTGTTATAATTAGGGATGAATAAGGGAAGATTATGGCTATTATGGTGCAAAGATTGAATGCATAGGTGGCTGTTATGGTGAAAAAAAGTAAGCAATATACTGGTAGAAACTCATCTGCATAGACTACATTCATAACATAGAGATTTTACTTTAGAAGATTAAACTGTATGGGAAACCAACATTTAGAAAAAGAGGTTGTAAAATCCCTTCAATCTGAGGTGGTCAAAAATCGTGTTCTTCAAGAAACAAAGTTTTACTAACAGCATATGGGGGCTGAAGTAATAAGATCTTGCTTTAAAAAAAAAAAAAAAAGTAATAAGATCTTAGCATGATACACCTTAATCTTGGACTGATAAATTCCATTCCAAATGTTCAGATTAGCAATAATTAAAATCAAAAGATGAAAAGATCCTCTTACATTTGCAATATTAATATTCCAATTAATCCATAAATACTACAACCTGCAGATTCTTGGATTGGGCCATATCAGACTTGTGCAAGAAACTATTTTTTTTAAAAAAGAGTCAAATAAGACAAAAAAGGATTTACATACATGAATTTGTACTATCAGACAAATAGGACATGGGCCTCTTGGACTAGCAGGAATAACGCCATTCATGAGCCGTCAACACAAGATCCTATAATGCTAGATGTAGGTTTCACCAGGTATGTCTATGACTATAATGCATATGCTGCTAGAGTCTCTACCAAGATGAAGGGAAGTGATGCACAATCTTCTTCTGCCTGGGTAGGTAAAACCTCATATTAATCTGATTAAAATACATGCAATCCTTAATCTGAGTCACTCACTGACAAGGTTATCCCTAATCTCTTCATGGATAACATATTGGTTATCCTTCACAATACCGTCTTTAATATTTGTGTCAGTGTATACGACTGTTGTTTAGTATGAGTAATATTTTTATTGTGAATTTGAATCATAGTTTTTCCTTAAACCTTTTTTGTTGACCACTAGCAATTGTCAAATTTCATAGAATGGTCATAATTCTAAGATGTCTCTAAAGTAAATTAAAAAGAATCTAAAGTAAATAAAAAAAACTTTGAAGTAAACCTATTAGTTCAAGTGGTAGAGCACTATGCGGATGCATAGAGGTGTAGGTTCGAATCCTACATAGGTTATCTCTAAAAGTAAATATAAAACACTTTAAAGTTAATAAAAATATCTCATAAGTAAATCAAAGTAACTAGAAAGTAATTAAGTCAAAGTAACTAAAAAGCAAATCAAAATATGCCTATATGCTAGTAGTCCAAAAGCAAATCAAAATATATATGCCAATATACTAGTAGTCCAATTCACAACAAGAACATAATACAGAACAAACAACTCCGTATATCAAAGGTAGATAGAAAATACTAAAAAGTAAATTAAAATGTTCCAAAAGTAAATCAAAATTCTTCAAAATCTATATCTAAAAAATATATTATAATAACTCAAAAGTACATATAAAATGCTAAAAAGTAAATCAAAATGTTATTAAAGTAAAAAAATATAATTAACTCAAAAGTAATTGATATTTACACAAAGGTAAATAAGAAAAACTCAAAAGTGTATATGGCTATCTGCAATCAAATGGTTTAATGTGAAGCGTTAAAATAGCTTACGTGGGATTCGAACCCACATATTTTGTTCACTTGCACAATGTAATTAATTTGAAAATTCTGACCTGCATGAGCAATTGAGCATATATACCTATATATTGCCGATTAAGCCTATAACACTTGACAATGAAGTATGAATATCGGAGGTTCAGTTTGTAATTTAACTACATCTTAACCATTTATATAACAAGTAGATTTATGTTACTTTGACTCTTTGATGTATTGTCGAGTAAGTTCCGTAAACTATTAAAAAGTAAATAACTTGATATAACAGGTAGATAATAATGTATCAAAAGTACATGAAAAAACTCAAAAATTTGGATAATTGTGGTGTATAATTTGTTACTTGGTGTGCTAAAAACCTATTAGCTCAAGTGGTAAAGCACTATGCAATTGCATAGGTGTGTGGGTTCAATTCCTGTATAGGTTATCTCTAGAAAATAAAACCCTCTAAAGTTATTTAAAATAGCTTAAAAGTAAAACAAAATAACTAAAAAGTAAATCAAATTAGCTCTAAGTACAATGAATTGACTTAGCTTTTAAATTTTAATGAGTATGAAAACTTTGTTACTTTGCTATAGCACATAGAGTATGAGTCATTGAGTATCATATCCCTAAAGATAAGTCAATGAATATGCAGCTTAATGTAAAGGTTTCAAATTAAAAGTAAATAAAATGATACCAAAAGTAGATTAAAAAAAAGTGAATAATTTTTTTACTTTTTTAAAAATGCATATGTATAATGAAATTAGTAAAAGTGATATATGAGTGTAGCAAACTAAGTCATTGATTTTTGTATCATGATAATATAGAGCTAAATCATAATCCACGATACAAAGTGAAAAATAATTAAATTAAAAAGAAGCATATGAGGTTAAAGTAAAAGTTTTCAAATAAGAAGTTAATAAAATAATACAAAAAGTTAAAAAATAAAATAAAAAACTAAAAGACGGGTCAAATTAGAGCATGGGACAACGATAACTATTCAGTCTAGGGCGAACATTGCTGAAAAAAAAAAGCAGGGTATTAGTTTACCAACATGTTTATATCTTTAATCCTTAGATAAGTGAGCTTGAGTTTCTAGTAAAAAAGTAGATATAAAATAAGTTAAAGTAAATAAAATATTTATTAAAGTAAATAGAAATGAAATTCATCTTCTCTACTTCTAAAATTAGGAAATTGCTATGAAAAATGCTTATTGGCAGTCTATAATTGCTATGAATAGTTAAATATTTAGTATAAGATTATAAAAACTTCTGTCATATCTTAATCCTTTGGATAAGTGAGTTTGAGTTTTTAAGTAATAAAACTAGATACAAAATAAGTTGAAGTAAATAAAATATTTCTTAAAGTAAATACAAATAAAACTCAGTCACTAACATCAACTCAAAAGTAACTACCATTAACTCAAAAGTAAATAAGACTAACTCAAAAGTAAATAAAACTAAATAATAAAATTCCTCCATGAATTTCACAAAACTAAATAATAAAACTCAGAAGATGTGCAGGAATTTCATAACTGAAAGATTTGAACCAATGTTGACCTTCTCATCTGATTCGGCCTAGCTGAGCAAAAACCTGTGTGTTGAAGTCGCAAAACAACCTGTGTTTCACTCTCTTCCATAGGATTAAAACAGCCAGCTAGATAAGTACCTTGCTAAGAAACAACCTGTATTGCAGTCGCAAAAGAAATATAAAACTAGAATCAGCAACAAGACAATATCTGCAATGTATTTAATGAAATCTTATGGACAAAGTTGCACCTGGGCAATTGACAATAACAAAATGAGCAAAGACAACATTAGCAACTTCAAAAACAGTGGCTAAGACCAGATGAAATTTTCAGTATAGAAGCCTAGGACAAAAGTATCGATTGAAGCCATAATTTTAGAATGTCAAATACAAAACCCCTAAAATCAGTCAAATTTGAAGAAAACCTCAATCGAACAAATAAGAAAAATAAATCAAATTATACAAAATTCAAACGAATTATTATTTCCAAAAGAAATAATGTGAAATTATAACAATGCAAAATCAAATATCTGATAATAAAAAACGCAGACACAAATTATTCAAACAAAAAATGGCGAAAACCTAACTTCACACTCCAAATAATCGAAACTTTAAAACGCAATAACTAATAATTGAAAAAGAACAAGAAAAATAAAATCAAATAACTTACTTGTTCATAGATAACAGGTGACGATGATCCAAATAAAAATTCAAAGAATTTGATATGTGAAGAACGGTGAAAAATTCGAACTAGAGAAAATATGGAGGAAGAGAGAGAAAGAGAAAAAAAAAACGGAAAAATGTTTGGGTAGTCATTAAAGTGATGAATTTACTATTTTGCTATTAATGAGGCGGGCGAGATTTTAGCCGTTAGATTAAGTGTAATCAACGTTCGAGATGAGTTCCTAGTTATATATATCTATCTTTAAAATCACTACAAGAATAATGCACTATTGCGACTGACCTAAATAGTCGCAAAATGCCTTATATTAGTCGCTAAAATTGTTTAGCGACTATCAGCAACCGACTTTGTGTTAGTCGCTAAAACCTTAGTCGCAAATACACGTCTGCGACCATTATTTTATTGGTCGCTAAAACAGCGACTACCTAGCAACTATGTAGCGACCAACGTTGTAGCGACTACATATTAATTATTGCGACTGAATAGTAAGTTAGTCGCAATTTATTTGCGTCTGCACAGCGACTATGGCAACCAACATTTTAGCGACTACCAATTAAAATTTGCGACCATGGTCAATGATGGTCGATTTTGCTTTTGCGACTAAGTAGCAACTATGGAGACCGTTATTTTAGCGACTACGAATTTAAATTTGCGACCAATGATAAAGGCGGTCGCATTTGTTGCGACTTAGTAGCAACCATGGATACCGAATTTTTAGAGACTATATATATGACTTTTTACGACCAATTTGAATGTAAGTCACATTATTTTGCGACTAGTTGTGACTATAGAGACTAACAATAAGCGACTACAAGCTGGTCGCTAACCTCAAGGAGTCTATTCATCAACATTCTAAATTAATGTAGCTCCTGCAATGAGATTACAACACACTACATTAATTTAATACTTCATAAACAAAAATCACCAATTTTACATTAACTAAATAAAATTAAATCTATTAATAATCCAAGTAAAAAATTCCTAAACTAAATCATCAATAAATTCAAAATAATCATCAACATCATTATTCTAAATATGCAAAAACCATTTCTATCTAGACATGGAATGAACTGAACAAAGTTCTACCATGGCAAGGAAAGAAAAATTCTATCAGACAAAGCATCCCTAAGTGGCACATGAAGAACCTCCTCCTGATGGGTCACGAGGATCACGAAAACTCGGAGGGATAGAAGAATTACAAGAGCTCTTGACAAATGTTGATATCTGAGAAAGAGTCATACGCATTTCAGTTTGATACTCTTCTTTCTCCTTCATCCACATTTCCTTTTCCCTCTCGAATTTCTCTTCAGTTGCTTGAGCTAATTTAAGGCTTTCTGTTGCTATTTTATTACTTTCCTCTATCGTCTTCTTACATTCTTGAAGTTGAGAACTTAACTGAGTAAACATGGAAGGAGTAGGAGATGATCCAGTGGGAGGAGAAAGAAGATTATTCTTGAAGAACATTTGCGAAGCACTCCCCAAACCATAAACATTACCTTTCTTTTTCCCACCAACAACCTCCAAGTACACTTCATCTGGATTTTTTGCGATTCCTTTTTTTTTTTTTATAATCCTCAAGTTTCTCATTATATTTTGTCTGCAATAAATAGTTATATAATAAGTAAATATCTCAATATCACAACATACAAAATATATAAATAAATTATTTCAAATCAAACCACACATAATTTAACATAAATTTAAAAATTTTATAGTGAAAATTTTGACAAAGTATCCTTTCTATATTGGAATATACCTCCAATAGAAGGGTGTGGCGTCAAACAAAAGCTGCATTAAACACAAATTAAAATTGTATATCATTCAATACCATAATAACTTTATCTTGATAACCAAATTAGCTAAAGACTTTAAAAGAGAACATAAGTTAATTAGTTTCATTTTATATCATAACACTCCACTAAGCTCAAATTAAGCACTTTCTTTAGGCAAGTTGCTAGCAGGTCACATATACTTAACACTTTTGTCCAATATAAAATACGAAGTACAATCTTCTTTTGTCCTATTAGTTGTACTTACTAGTATAAATTTAATCTCAATCAACCAATAATACAACAAAATGCTCATTATTATAAGGTTCTAATTATAACTTTGCTTTCACTCGTACTTATTTAATTTTCATAGAAAAATTCGTCACATTCTAGATAACTTTCTATCTTAAATTGATTATTCTTGATAAGATAGCCTTGAGTTATAACATTTAAATGTCTACCTAGTTATATAGTACTAGGTGCACTATCTCATTCAAGAAAGTAAAAGAGAAAAATAGAATTGTTTGTATATTAAGAGGGCATAGGTATACACCCCAAGCCTTAAAAAAAAAAAAAAAAAAAAAACTTTCTGATAGCCTAAAAAAAATTTGCACTACTCATAATCAATTACACCAAAGTTACCAAAGTTGCTCTTCAAAAAGTTATATACTTATAGTTGTTAGGCACTTACCAAGGTGTCATTTGGCTTGTCACCTATCAACAATGTCTCTCCATCAGCTAGTTCAACTGAATGTGTCTTCTCATAGACATCAGCAGCAGTAGGTAAAACTCCATCATTCATACTTGCCTTCAATTAAATATAATCATTAGAATTCAAAATTATTATAAGAATGTTAATGTTAAAGAGGAAATCAAAGTGGATAAGGGGAATATATATTAAACTCACTAATCGTTCGGCAAACTCAACTGTGGAAATGCTACCTTGGCGATGGCCAGGGTCGAACTTTTCTAGAGTTTTCCCAGATAAACGATTAGCCCTAGCTTGATCAGAACGAAGCACAAACTCCTTGTCTTTATGCTTGTTGATAAAATCAGCCCGAACGGTGTCAGACATCCATTTGATTTGCTGATGAGGAGGTATCTTGGCAGCCTTGTTCAATGTGTCCTTAAGTCGAGACATACCTTTCTTTTCATAATCTATCCTTGCCTTAGAATCATACTCTTTTTTCCATGTAAATGTACGCTGCATATAATCATACAACTATAATTTTTATAAAAATCTTTACAACTTGTTTTTGTACAAAAGTTATTAGATAAAGACATTATAGTTAGCAATATCATAAAATTAATTACACTTATAACCAAAATTAATAAACAAATTACTGTCAAAAGTAAATGACATAAATAAACAACAAAGCGATTTAGAAATGAAAAGTTACCTTGAATTCTATGAACCAACGATCCCTTACAGCAATTGGCACTTCTGACCAATTCATGTGAGGGTGGTTATAATGAGCCTTAAAAGATTTTGAGACATATTTAACCACCTCATGATTACTAAACCTGGTGCATGTAAAGAAGATTTAAAATTCTAGGTGGTAACCAATAAAAATCATAATAAGTTAATTCACATAGAACAAATTATGACTCACCATAATACACCAGGTTTAAGCTCGATCTTTCCTGAGCTTGAGGAAGCATTACCATCCTAATGCGGTTGCGCTTGCTCTTGTTCATCTTGAATAGGTTGATCTTGGGTCATGTCTTGATCAACTTCTACGTGATTTTCATCTACACGTGGGACACTACATGTGGGTTGTGTAGCACCACGACCAACACCGCGACCATTGCCTTTTGCATTTCTCATGAACCCTTTCATTTTAAAAAGAACTAAACATGTATTTGCTACACAGTCATGTTAGAGCTCACAATACAATTTCTTAATGCCAAATGAGGATAATAATATTAAAGTAAGAAAATAAAGTTTTAATTTATTAACAACAAAGTTAAACCAGTAGAAAAAGAAAATCAATCCATAATAATAAAAAAAACTCATATGAAGGACACATTATAAACTACAATAAAAACTTGGTAAATCCTTCGACAAAATAAAATTAAAAAAGGTAAATTGGCTTTTTCATCATCTCTGTGTTTCTTTATCATAACCATCATCATCATCATTATCATCTCTGTATTTCTTTATGATAATTAGCATCACCATCATCATCATCATCTCTTAACTCTTCATTGTCTTCTTCTGATGATTCACTCTCTTCCCACTCTTCTTCTACTTCTTCCTCCTCCTCATCCTCCTCCTCCTCCTCTTCTCCTAAATTATCCTCCTCCTCCTCCTCTCCTAAATTGTCCTCCTCCATGTCATTCTCATCTTTGTCCTCATCGTCATCTGGATCACAAAGTGTGGGGGTCTCAACATCTTCAACCTGATAAAATGACTCGTCAATTGGAGCATCCACACTTGATCGAGCTTTAGTCTTAAAAACAGCCCACCACTGACTTTTATCATTTTTTAAGCTTGGATATGAAGTAAAATACACTTGATAAACTTGGTGTGCTAGCACAAAAGGATCATAAATGGGGTATTTCTTTGTATGGTTAACTTCAATCAGCCTATATTGTTCATGGATGTTCATACCATTCCATGAATCCATCCATTTACATTTAAACAATATTGTTTTATAGACATTTTGGGTGCCTAAGTATACTAATTCAATAACTTCCTCTAGGATGCCAAAATAGTCAATCTCCTCCTCACTTTGAACACCCACCCCATAATTCATAGTAGCCTTGTGCTTTCCATACTCAAAGGTGTGAAACCTGAAGCCGTTGATGTGAAATTGTCTCCATGTTTTAACTTGCCTCGACGGACCCATGGCAAGTGCACGAACTACTTCATCAGTTTCATTAGAATCAATAACCTAATTTGAAAATTGGAGTTTTAGTAAAATATTTTATACAATTGTATATTTATAAAAGAATAAGTATCAAAATGTTACATTATCCTGTAACCACTTGGAAAACTGAAGTGCATGCTTGCTCCATATATCATGTAGGTCGATACCAGGATAGGTTTGCATCATCACCTCCTCAAACTTCCTACAAACCTCCTAAT
The DNA here is from genome assembly GCF_948465745.1 of Chenopodium album. NCBI lineage: Eukaryota > Viridiplantae > Streptophyta > Magnoliopsida > Caryophyllales > Amaranthaceae > Chenopodium > Chenopodium album. The sequence continues at coordinate 45,816,478 of NC_137848.1, forward strand.
ATTAATTACATCATTTTATTAAATTTAAAATAATATCACTAGTTAATACTAATTGTATAAATTTTTACCTTTCATACTCTCCTAGCACCCCAGAATTCGAAAGAACATAATGGTGGGCATGCTTAATTTCTTTGTCATCTAGATACCTCGTATGACTACCTATGCCACGACCTTCATTAAATTTGAATAATTCGGGTAGAGTTGGATCTATTTCAACATCAACAACCATATTGCGTCCAAGATCTCTAGCTTTTGTATCAACGTGGGGTTGAAAATACAGAGTACAAAAGTTAGAAATCTCTTCAGTCAAATAAGCCTTACATATTGAACCTTCAACCCGTGCCTTATTACCAATTTTTTGTTTCAAGTGATTAAGAAATCTACAAAAGAAAATGTCAATGTGACAAATTACTATTTTATAATTTATTTTCATATAGAGAAACTTAGAAGAAAAAAAATTATTACCTCTCGAATGGATACATCCATCTATATTGAACCGGACCACCAACCTTTACCTCATATGGCAAATGTACCGGTAGATGTTCCATTGAATTAAAGAAGGCTGGAGGAAATATCTTCTCTAATTTGCATAAAATTTCGGGGATGTTCTTTTCAAGGCGGGTCACATCATCAGTTTTCATGGTGTAAGAGCATAAATCTCGAAAAAACTGGCTAATTTCAGTGATCGCTTTCCAAACATTGTTTGGAAGTAGCTCTTTCATTGCAACAGGAAACAATCTCTCCATGAACACATGACAATCATGGCTTTTCATCCCATACAACTTATAAGCTTGCATATCAACACATCTACCCAAATCAGAAGCATATCCATCAGGGAACTTAAGACCTTTTATCCATTCACATATCACTTTGCGTTGTTCTTTATCTAGATTGTACGATGCTTTGGGAATGGTCCATTTCTCATCTCCACATTTAATGAGCTCCAAATTTCTCCTTTTACAATACAACTTTATGTCTTTACGAGAAGCTTCTGTATCAACTGTTCCCTTCTCATTCATTATGGTATTGATGAGTTGATCAAAAAAGTTCTTCTCAATGTGCATGACATCTAAATTATGCCGAATCAACAAATCCTTCCAATGTGGAAGCTCCCAAAAGATACTTTGCTTATACCAGCCTTTCTTACCCTTTTTTGAACCCATTGAAGGGACGTTTGGCTCAAAGGTTTTCGAAATATTTCTCACTTGATTCAATAGTTGATGGCCCGTCAATATAGGGGGAGGAAGTCCGATTTCTATCCTATTCTTGAAAAATGCTGTGCGATTTTTTCGAAAAGGATGATTATGGGGAAGAAATTGACGATGGCTATCAAACCATGATACTTTGGAGCCATTCTTGAGCCAAAAAGGATTTATTTTTGTCCATGCAATACGGACAAGCCAACTTTCCTGAAGTACACCAACCAGATAACATCCCATATGCAGGAAAATCACTAATGGTCCACAAAAGAGCAGCTCGTAGCTTAAAATTCTGCTTCTTAGACACATCATATGTCATTGCACCCACTGCCCATAAAGATTTCAATTCCTCAATCAAGGGTTGCAAGAACACATCCAAGTTCCCTTTTGGATTTTTAGGACCAGGAATGAGCAATGCTAAGAACATAAATGGTTTTTTCATACACAACCATGGTGGCAAGTTGTATGGAGTAATGATATTTGGCCAACAAGAGTACTGACCCCCGAATTTACCATGTGCTGCGAAGCCATCTGTGCATAAACCCAATTGAACGTTACGAGGCTCGGTTGCAAAGTCCTTGTATGTTTCATCAAAATGTTTCCAAGCTTCACCATCACTTGGATGAGCTAATGTTCCAGGAACTCTAGGGTTTTTTGAATGCCATTGCATATCTTGTGCAAGATTTGTCATAGCATAGAGTCTTTGTAACCTTGGTGTGATCGGAAAATAGGTCAACACTTTAGCTGGCACACGTTTTCCTTGAGAAGTCAACTTGTAGCGTTGCCCCCCGCATTTCAAACACTTTGTGCGCCTTATCCCTCCAAAATAACATGCAGCCCTTAGGGCATGCATGTATCTTCTCATGAGGAAGTTCAAGGCCCTTAACAACCTTTTTGGTTTCATAATATGTCTTTGTCATGGAATTTTTATTAGGAATTACTTCACTATTGAGAGATGCAAACCCATCAACACATCTATGGGACAAGTTATACTCACACTTCAAGTTGGTTATCCTTGAAGCCATCTCTAAAACAGATAACCTACTTCCTTCATACAAAGGTTCTTGTGCTACCCTTAACATCTCAAAAAACTTGTTAGCTTGTGGATTGGGTTCTTCTTCAATATGCTCAAGCTCATCAGGAATTTCATCACAATTAATTGGCCCAAAAGCATCCATCACCATATCAACATAAGGATCTGTTGCATCATTTGTTTGTTCTAAACAAGCAAAATCTTCCCCATGGCAAACCCATTCAAAATAATCATCCATGAATCCTTTTTTGTACAAATGCTCTCTAACACTATCAACATCTAAATATGTCATATTTTTGCACTTAACGCATGGACATCTAATCTTTGTAGAACCTTGATAATCTTGGTGGTTCTTAGCAAAATCAATAAACCCCCGCACGCCATTTATAAATTCTTTTTTTTAGTAATCTACCTTCACATCTCTCATACATCCATTTTCGATTCGACCTATCCATGACCCTAACATTAAAATATTATGAGAATAAATCACAAAATGTTATTCAAGTAATAAATTCATTATATTAAATATTACTACATTTAGCGTATATATTTGTTAATTTCCTAAGTCCAAGCAATGATTTGGTGTAAGAAAACAAATTGTATGAGATTGTCACTCTAATGATAAGTAATAGCTTTTGCCGTCAATATAATTCACAAAGTATAATAGTTGAATAAAATTCTTAAATCTAGAATAATGTATAGTATGCTATAATTCAGTAGTTGATCACAAGTACAATAAAACTACTAGAGTTTCAATACTAAATTAGAGTTTCAAACTTTCAATGTATATACTATAAATAAAAACAAAGACAATGGATTTATTTCCTGCACAAAATTTAACAGTAGGTTTCTTATGTAATATTGGAGACCATGTAAACTTCAATCATAAGCCAAAGCACGAGGGTATTACCTTAATCGTCTAGAGGCGAATAAAAAACACAAAAGTGCAGAATATGTGAATTAAGCTCCACGATCCACCGTACCAGGTTATCTTGTTCTTGACCTCCTTCGATTATCACCCCGTACAATACGGCTTACGTATAAACATAAATGAGAAAATGGTATAGAGTATAACAATCCATTTAGAATTATAGAATAAGTGTGCAATAATTTATGTAATTAAGAGGTTGAACCAAGATTGAGATGGGGTCATAAAAAAAGTCAAAAGATCATTATGTGTCACAGATAGAATAAGATTAATCTTGATCAATAAATCGATCATATATAATATATAGATATAAAAAATTCTAAAAGTCTAGAAAAAGACATTTAACATAAAGCCTTAATTATATCCCACCAAAAAGAAAAAGCAAGAAATTAAGCATCATTATATCACTATATCAGCAGTAGCGTACTCGTGTACAATGCAAACAGAGATGATCACAATATTCACAAGTACAAGAACAAGAGTCAATTTCAATACTTGCATATATAAATTTTGTAACTAAAATTATAATATGTAAACTACAAACAATCACAATCTAAATAACTAGGGTTTAAATTTGGTTTTTTTATATTGTTTTTTTCTTAACAAAATTAATAAAACCACAACAATCAAAGATTGTAGATTGAACTCTAATCAAACAACACATAGAGCAATAAATAACATAAAAAACAAAAAAATTAAAATACTTAGGGCACTGAGCACTTACTTCTTGCAGTTATTGAATTGTAACTATTGTATGTTCTCTTATTAAGTTGAGAGGAAAAAATAAGAGAGATAGCATAGGGATTGAGAAGCGAGAGGATGATGATGCTCAACGATGGTGAAAAAAAGCTCTAGGCACAGTACAATGCACGAAACACGGGAGTGAAACTGCAAGCACGCAACCACGACTCCACTACATAGAAGAATTTGAAAACAACGACTGAGGAATAAAACGTGGAAGAAAAGAAAAGAAATAAATTGTGAAAAAAAGGGCTTAAACCAGCTTTTTTTTTATTAAAAAAATAATGATTGGTCAATACATTAAATTGTCATTCATTAATTTATTTTAATGTAAAGAAACCTTAAAATATTTTTACTTAATATGAGAAGAATTTCTATAAAAAAAATTCAATATAAAAAAAAAATTATCTGATTACAATTCTATAATAATACTAGCTTAATAAAAAAAAGTAAAAAGATATTTGTATTGGATTCGTATCTAATGCTATTAATTTGGCATTCAAAGTATATCTCTTCATATAAAATAATACGGAGTATAAGACTTTTTTTTCTTTGATTATATAAGGTGATCTTGTATTAACTTTTAGAACTTTAGTCTAGATATATCTATTCTGGTCCATAAATATCCATCATTCTACAAATATAGAATATAAGTAAAATATAATTATGTGAGATCTACTTATTATATGTATACCAATCTATATTTTTCAAAATGTCTAGTTCTTACATTTTTTAGAGATACAAAACATTAAATATAGGTAAATTTTTATATGTGGTTACGTTGTCCACACCGTGTGGCTAGTTTTACTCGATCGAGTTTCTTGGTTAAGAGTTACTCGAGTTACTCGGTTAGGGGTTACTTTGGGGGTTCGGTCAGGAGTTACTCAAATTACTCGGTTAGAGGTTGCTTGAGGGGTTCGGTCATCGTGTTGTAATGAAATTGTATCTTAACTATTTTTTAAACTTACCATCTTGTATAGGGATGGCAATGCGTCTTTTATTATTTTGGAGTAGTAGTTTAGTTATAAAGTTATAGTATATATACAAAATTATAAAAAAATTAATAAAAATCATAGTTACCCGACCCAGGCCCGACCAATTGTCATCCCTAATCTTGTACATATAGGTCTGGCAAGAGTAGGGTGGGGAAATAGTTAAAGCTAGCCTAATTATATTGTTTTCAACATATGTTAATGTCTCCATGCAATCAATAGCTTTTGGACACTCCATATACTTCGTATCTTTCAGCAAGTATATAATCTATTCCTAATGAATCACAACAATAAGTATGTAGAATGTCTTGTATGGACCTTGTCTACACTAAAATTTTTGTTGACCCAGTATTATTTAACACTCCCAAACAATTTAATGACATTCGAGATGATATAATTTAGATGATTTAATAATCTTGTTGAGAGCCATATTTTGAATGATATAGTTGCATTTTGAATAATTTAGTCGGCTGATATAATTATCTTTTGGATGATATAATTATCTTTAAAATGATATAATTTTTATTTTATACTTTTTTTATAATACATTTACTTTTTGAACAATACATTTACATTGAGAATAATATAGTCAGTTTCTGAATGATATAATCACTTTTGGGTGATAAATGTACACCTTCATAATAATGTTATAATCAATTTTCGTATAATATAATCACATATCTATTGATATAAAAGATGGTACGTAGTATGTACAACAAGTTAGGGCTTGTTCACATTTACTTAATTTCAGTTTGGTTGAGTTCAGTTCAGCTCTAAGCTAATCAGTTCAGTTCAGTTCAATTCAGTTCAGTTCAGCTACGATCAGTTCAGTTCAGTTCAATTCTTAATTTTTCTCTCTCATAAAATATTCATTTCAGCTCAATTTAGTTCAGTTCAGCTCCAATCAGTTCAGTTCAGCTCAATTTAGTAAATGAGAACAGGCCCTAGGTCTGTTCACATTTACTACACTAAGTTGAAATGAATTGATTGTAGTTGAACTGAATTGGACTTAACTGAATATTTTATGTGATAGAAAAAATTAGGAGCTAAACTGAAGTGATTAAAGTTGAACTGATGTAAACTGAACTGAACTAAAATAAACTAAACTGAAATAATTAAGCTGAAATGAACAGGCCTTAAATCTATTTATACAGGTCAATCATAAAAGTAGTTACTAACAATGCACAAAAGAAAAATATTTATAAAGGTCAATCATAAAAGTAGTTACTAACAATGCACAAAAAAATTATACCAATAATTGCACATGTTGCAACCATTAGTCTCCCACAATTGACAAGAGTCCACTTTAGAAAGTAATAATGATCAGAGATAATCGCAAAATTTGCAACTATGTAGCAACCGACTCAACAACAAATGCAAAATTTCTCATCAGTCATCACAGCAAGATCACCTTTATAGCTACTGTTAATAAGAGGGTCGCAAACATCAGTCGCAAAACTTGTGACTATTAGTCTCCCTTAGTCGCAAGATTACATTTTAGTGACTAATAAAGATGTAGTTGCAAACTTTGGTCGCTAATTCTGCGACAATGCAGCGACCAACCATAAACTAGTCGCAAAATTTTCGACTACTAGTCTTTATTGGTCGCAATATAACACTTTAGCGACTAACAATGCCGTAGTTGCTACATTCAGTCGCTGAATTTGCGACCACGTAGCGACCAACCCTAAAATAGTCGCAAACATTGCGACTACAAGTCTCTGTTGGTCGCAATATTATATTTTAGCGACTAATATTATGACGGTCGCAACAATCAGTCACTAAATAAAGATTTTCTTGTAGTGAATATTGCATAAAAAAACGCGCGCGCGTGTGTGTGTGTATTAGGGCCCCATTCTTAAGACTAGAACAGGGCATCAAAATTGTTCAAGATGGCTCTGTATATAACACTTATAAACAATTTCAAAGAAATCTAAAATTCCAACACATATATATAACACCTTGGAACATCATGATGTTTTGTTAACTAAAGTTTAAGTTATGATCATTTCAATATTGTATTAGTGTTTGTGTGTACGATATATTCACCTAGCCTTCGACAATCAATCAAAGCCTTAATACCATGAGGTCTATAAATAAGTAGCTGAATATATTTGTGTGTTAAGAAATAATTATTTAAGAAACTGGTTTTGTTGGAAAAAGTAATTGATTTAGAGTGGGAAAACATATAAAAAAATATTGAAGATACTAGGTTTTTTAATAACCAGTCTTTTTAATTTTAACAAAAGATAACAAGTCAACTTGGCTACACATCTAGTGGCTCGATTTGTCTATAGAACAATACCTCGTAGGCCGGTTTTATATATGATATAGACTGTCTCTTTGATATACTTTCGTTTTTTTGGTGGAATGAGGGTACAATTGTACCTCTATGTATCCCTCTAGATCTGCCGCATACAAACAAATATCTTTATGCTTTATGTTAAAAAATATAGTAATGTGGAAAACTATCATTCATCTTAATTTTTATTTTAACTATTAACCTTTTACTTATAGGTAAATAAATGTATTAATGGTTGAAGTTTTACGGAGTAACAAAAATAAAAATACCAATTCTACAAATAAAACTAAATAGATAAAAAAAAACATAATAAAAGTTCCAACATAATTGTCGACTACGGACAAGATTAAAAAAAAATACTTATACGTTTGTGACCGAGGAAGTAGATGCAACAACATGTTACGTACAAGTGTACAACTCTCAATTCACGTACACCTCCTCGATCTCCTTATTTAAATTACTGAATGTAAATAAGCTAATGCAATCATATAAAGTTTACTAATGGCAAGGTGCTAATGGTGGACCGCACAAGCACTTGTTATGGGAAAAGAATACGGGGCTAAATTGCTTTAATCTCCTACCAGTTGGTATCTTCCCACAAAGCTGGTTGAAGCTCACGTCAATTTTTTTCAAAGGCAACTGCCCTAATCGTTTAGGCAACGAACCATAGATTTTGTTATGGCTTATGTTTAGATACTCCAAACTTTGGGGAAGATCAACATTTGAAAAATCAAAGTGAAAGAGATTGTTACTTATATCTATACTGAACAAAGATGAGTTGTTTTTTGAAAATAGAAACGATGCATCACCCGTAAACTTGTTGTCGTTGAGATCTAATAATTGAATGTTAGCCTTTCCAACTGACCTTGGGATCGAACCAGATAATTTGTTGGAATAGAGGGATAAGGAGGTTATTAAAGGGCTTTTGAATGAGCCAAAGGACTCCGGGATGGAGCCTGTGAGTTGGTTTAAGCCTAGGCTGATTGCAGAGATTTTGGGGAGTTGAGAGAGTGAAGACGGGATTGGACCGGTAAGTTTATTATCATAGAGGTAAAGGAACTCTAAGTTTCTCATAAATCCCAAAAAGGATGGAATATGACCGGAGAGATTGTTTGTATGGAGAATAGCGGTCTTAAGCTTACGTAATTGACCAAGTGATGAGGGGATTGGGCCGGTAAGGTTGTAAGAAGTGAAATCGAGCGTTGTAACATGGCCATGTTTATCACAGCCTAAGACACCTGCCCAGTCGTTACAACAATCAGTTTTAGGATCCCAAGTTTTGAAAGCAGAGACATTGTGGAAGTGGTATTTGATATCAAGCAGGGCTTTTTTGTCACTTGGGTTACATACAATGGCCGAGGAAGCTAGGTTTAGGGATGAGAGGAAAAGCAAGAAAGTGTAGCTAAAGAAGAAGAGAGAACATTTTAGTGTAGGAGCTGGCATGGTGTTTTAATTGGTTATAGGATTAAAAAGAAAAGTCTGTGTTTATGATGAGAAGCATAAATGAAAAAGAGTTTCTATATATAGATAGACAACATAAAGATTTGAAGCAACTTAAATTAAATTTAAATCTATATAATGATGTAGGATTGGGTAGCATATAGTGTTTAACTATAATTAAAGCATTGCAAGTGGATAAATGAAGCATGATCAAGTGGACTAAAGGCGGGCGAGTGAGTCATAATGTCCCATTCAAAGTGGCCTCAATGTCTCAATTATGTGATATACTGATATTATTGTGTATAGAGAAGTAAAGACAATGAAGATAGTCAAATATATGGATTTCATTCGGTGGCGATTCTTAGTTTCGAATCCATTCAAGATCAATCTGCCAAAAGCATTTAACAAGCTCGTCATTATTTGAATTATTTAATAAGATGTAATACGTAACCATTATATTAAAATAGTATATTTGCATTACATAATTATTGCTATTTATAGGCGGATTATGGGGGAGATATATCAAGCATGCATTTATGCACCAAAATATATAATGTATTAAGTATTAATTAACTATTAATCACTACTAAAATTCGGCAAATTTGCGACCGTTTTTCTACGACCGTCATGAAAACGGTCACAAAATATGAAATTTGCGACCGGTTTTAAAACGGTTGCAGATTTGCGACCGTTTTTAAAGCGGTCGCAGAGTTACAACCGTTTATAGGTTATAAAACGGTCGCAAAGGTATTTAAATAATTTTTAAAAATAAAATACAAGTCAAAAATAATTCAAAATAAAATAAATGTTGTTGCGACCGTTAGTAGCGGTCGCAAAATGCTACAATTGCGACCGTTTGAGATTCGGTCGCAAAATTACGATCGCTAATATAGGTCGCAAAAGATCTATTTTTTTTTTTAAAAAAAAAGGGTAGTATAAAAGAGGAGCACACCTAACCCTAATCAGTGTACAGCCGCTCCTCTTCCCCTCTCTCATTTCTCTCTCTTCTCACACCTCTCTCCTCTTCCCCTTTCTCTCTCTCTTTCCTCTTCTTTTTCCCCCGACCTGTTTCCCCTTCTCTTTCCTCTTCTCCTTTTCCTTTATTCTCTTCTGCTCTTCCCTCCGTCTGGGCAATAAACAAATTTTTTCTTATTCAAAGAGCAACAAACGAATTATGCTGTTAATTGTCAAATTCGACCATAAAAATTCCAGATCTGGAGTTTTTGTGGTCGAATTCGACCATATGAACCATTAGAGGAAAAAGTATTGATAGAGGTATGTTGATTTTCAGAAAATTTTGTGTGTTGGTTATTCGATTTCTAAGGCTTTGTTTCGTTCTTTATTAAAAAAAATTTGTCGAATTTAGGCGAGTTAAATTCTTTTTTTTTTAATGTGGGTTATATTTATGTTCGATTTTATTTATGTGGGTTTAATTTATGTTTGTTTTGGATTTATGAGGGTTTTATTTCGTTTTTGTTGGATTTTTTGGTCAGATTTTTTGTTCGAATTGTGGGTTTAATTGTTGTGGGTTTATTTTTTTGGGTATAATTATTGGGTTGAATTTTTGGGCGATTTGTTTCTGTTTGATTTTTGTTAATATTACTACGTATGTTTGATTTTCGTTTTGAATTTTGGGTTGATTTTTGTTAATTTTATTTTGGGATTGATTTTTTTGGTTGATTTTGGTTTGATAATTGTTTTATTCTCAATTTTGTGGTTTATTACTTTTATTAATTCGAATTTCCATGTTTTATTCATTCAAATTTTGTCTGATGTTTTTTTTCGATTTTCATTTGTTATTTTTGGGTTTCATTTTCTTTAATTTCAGATTGGTTAATTTTGTTTGATTTTTATGTTTGAATTTTTCGTTAATTTAATTTATGTGGTGGCTGGTTGGGGTTTTCAAGGTGATTGGGTGTGCAGTGTGGTGGGTAAAGGTGGTTGGCTGGAAAGGGCAGTGGGTGGGGGGCCTGGTGGTGAAGAGCAGGGGTGGGTGCGTATTTTCTTTTTTTTTGTTCTTTTTTTTAATTTTTAGCGGTGCTAATTTCCAAAATTGTGACCGCTGCTTTTACCGGTCGCAATTATTAATATTTACAACCGTTTCCCTTGCGGTCGTTGAAAATAATAAAAATGGTCGCAATAAATCTGCAACCATCACACAGTCGCAATTATTTTTAGCGGCCGCTTTTGCTATTTTCTACGATCGTTAGAGGCGGTCGCAAAAACCTTAATTTTTTTTAGTGAATCCCTCCGTTCCCTTTATTAGAAGCTTATTTCTAATATTAATTACTCGCATAATAAACAAAAATCAATACTATATAGTATATACTAAAAGACACACCACTAGTGACACGTGTCATCTCTTGGTGTGTCCTTAGTTATTAATTTTTATATAAAAAAATCTATTATTTAAGGAAACAAATCAATTTCAAAAATAATATTATTTGTTGTATACATTTCATATTAATGTAGTATATTTAAAATAAAAAGATTTCACAAATCTTTCTAAAACAAAAAATTGGACAACTATAAACCAAAAATTATATTCTTAAAAATATTTTGTGATCTGTTTTACAACAAAAAAAAATATTGCTCAGATCTTTTACCTACTTTTATTTTAATTGTGTATTGGAAGCTACAATTAAAATTTAACATATCACATACTTTTATTATTCCTCGACTAATTTATGATTATAATATTGATTTGTCAATAATCTGTAATAACGATCATCGTGCATGGCACATGATCTAACTTAGTAGGCTTCTAATTTAGGGACGGAGGGAATACTAAAACAAGTCATTACTGACATCATTATCTAACACCTATCAATTTCTTATGAAGATCTTTCCAACGAAACAAGTTATGACGTCATCTTTTTAAGTATTTTTCCTATCAATTATCACTAAATAAAGAGCTATGCCCAGTTAATTCAATTTTCAAGTACCAGTGAAGGGGTACATATGTTTTTTCATGTACTAGTTGAGGGGTACATGTGTAATTTCCTCACCAAACAGCAAATGCAAGTTGCAACACAGTAATTGAATTGCTCACCAAAAGTACTAAATAAATAACCACGCTTTTTCAATATATTTTCAGAAATGCCACCATATTAACAAAAATTCGTTTATCTGGCAAATAAACTTGTATTTGCCGCTAAATAAACACTTATATAAAAAATTGATTAAAGTTATAAGAACACAGTTTCCAAATAAATAGTAATAACTACTATTTTTTTTATAGGCAAATTTGTTAAAAAATAAAAAAAAAAAAAAAAAAAAAAAAAAACCATTCAAATGCGTCATTTTGCGAAAAAAAAAATTAAAAAAACTATTGTAAAAGAACCCCAAGTTAAATTTTTTTGTTTAAAACAACCTACTAGCACTAACTCACTTAAGTAACATCTAATTCCTTCTAATCACTCTATAACTCTTGATTAACTATTTAATAGTCAAATTAATTTATAAATTAAAAAAATATAGAAAACCACCACCCTACCATCAGACAACCACCCTTTTCCCCTCCCCTGGCAGCAGCCCTCACCCTCGGCGACCACCTCCCCCCTCCCTAAACCATGGCAGCAACCCCCTTCTTCTTCTTCTTCTTCTTCTTCTTCTTCTTCTTCTTCTTCTTCTTCTTCTTCTTCAATCTCTCTCTTTTTCTCTCTACTCAACCTTCAATGCCTTCAACAAGGGTGGATACTTCCACAAACCCTTCATTCTCCCCTTTCCCAACCCTTTCTTCCAAAGCCCCAAAACCCCAATCCTCTAATTACGCACCACCTCAGCCACGAAAATCACCATCTTTGTTATCAAGAGCCTCAAAATTTTAGAATAGTAAAGGGTAAGAACAGACCTCGAGGAGAGACAAGATAAGTGCATAAGAACACCTTGGCGGTTTTCTACTTCGTTTGTGACGGAGAAGACATGGAATTGGATTATACGGCAACAATTATGGCGATTGGGGCCTGCTGCCAAGGTTTAGGGAGGGGAAGGGTTGCAACGAGGGAAAGGGAAGGGGATCGACCAGCGCAGGAGTTGGGGTCGCCGGGGGTGGGGGTTGCTACAAGAGGAGGAGGAAAGGGTGGCTGTCTGGTGGTGGGTTGGTGGTTTCTATTTTATTTTAAAATTATAAATTAATTTCATTATTAAATAGTTAAGTAATATTTATAGGGTGATTAGAAGAAATTAGATATTAATTATGTGAATTAGTGCTACTAGGTTATTTTAAACAAAAAAATATATAATTTCAGGTTTTCTTTACAATAAAGATTTTAAAAGGTTTTTTTCGCAAAATGATACATTTTAAAGGTATTTTTAACAAATTTGCCTTTTTTATGAAACTTATTCAAATCAAACCTACTTTTCTATAAAGTGGGACTATGTTGCTACCTTTGCATTATTGTGCTAACTAGGTTAAAACCAGTGGATTACACGGTAATTTGAAATAAGTATTCATGTATTAAGACATAATACTACATTTAATTATGAAAAAATAAATTATGTCTAAAATCTTATGCTCAATTTATGTACACTTGGGTGCATGCACCCAGGGTATTTTCATCCTATATAATATTTTTTTATCATTTTAAAATCTTAATTAAAATGAGAAAAAAATATATCAAATAAACAAAAAAACCTACCTTTGAATACACCTACCTCTATGTTGCACCTGGGTGTATATATATATATTCAATAGCAAAAAAATTTTATTAATTAAAAGTCATACGACATCTACAATATATATTCGATGTTAACAAATACATAAGATATTGAATTAAATAAAATTTTCCTTCATAAAAACTATGATCGTCAAGTAGATCTTGCATTGTGCAACATCTCCCGCTTATATCGCTAGAAAATACAGCCTTGTTAGAAAGACAATCTAACGATCCTTTAATTTGTAGCCGTAAGGATGTTTTCCTTTTAATGCATCTGTTTATATTTGAAAACTTGATAACTTTTTCACCAACGAAATAATTTCACGACAACCCATTAGATCTCACTACTAGAAAGTGGGAAAATAGCAACGGACTGGTTTCGATGAACACAAAATTCCGTCAGAAATATCGAAAGTTCCGACGAATTTTTTTCTGTCGGATATTTCAGACAAATTCAACAATTTCGTCCGAAATTTCCGACGAAATATAAACCCGTCGGAATAAATGTACTTTTTGACGGATTTTTTCGTCGGAAATTACCTTTTCCGACGGATAAATATTCCGTTGGAAATTTCCAATGCATTTTTCCGTCAGAATATAATTTATAAAAAAAAAAAAAGAAAAAAATCACCTTTAAAGAAACCCTAAAACCCTTTACTCATTTCCGCCGCTTCACTCTCTTTCCCCTTCTCCATCTCTCAGTCTTACCTCTTCTCTCTGCTCTTCATTCTCCTTCTTTTCTTCATTCTACTTCTCTCTTCTGCTGTTCTTCTTCTCTTCCTCTCTTCTCTTCATTTTCTCTTTCTCTCCTCTCCTTTCCCCTCTTTCAACCACCTCATATCTCCCACCACCACCGCCAACATCGACATCAACATCAACAACAATTTCAATCTAGAATTTTGCCCTTTCTCTCTCTTCTCATGATGAATACAATGGTTTTCAGGACAAATTCGACCATGAAAACTATAGATCTAGAGTTTTCATGGTCGAATTTGGCCTCCTAATCTCAATTTCAAGGTTTTGTGTGGTCGAATTGAGGTATATATCTCTTTTTTTAATATTGTTATTTGTCGGTTTTTTTTTTTTAATATATATGGTTGTGTTGGGTAGTAGCTGTTGGAGTTAATAATTTTTTTTTTCTTTTTTTGTGTGGTTGGCGGTTTTTTTTAATAATTTTTTTCTTTATTTTTTTTGTTATTTTTTGGCTTGTGATTGTGGGTTTCGTCGGCGATGGTGGTGGCTTTTGGTGGGTGGTGGGGTGGTTTGCTTAGGATGGGTGGTTCGACTGAATTTGTTAGGGCTAGGGGGTGGATCTGGTTCGGTTTGGTGGGAATTAAGGGGTTCTGGTAGAGGTTTTGGTGGTTAGGTAGTGGCTGGTGGTACAGGTTAGGTGGGCTGGTGGTACAGGTTAGGTGGACTGCTGGTGGGGGTGGTGGATAGGATTTTTTTTTTTGTATTTTTTTAACAAGTTTCTGACGGATCAGATTCACCCGCTATAAATAAATGGAGGAAAACCTGATTTAAATGGATGACGGACGGATGATGGATGAATGAGTGACGGATCAGATCAGATTCGGATAGGGCTCCAAGTCATCCATCACCTGATCCATCATCCGCTTACCACCCTATCCGTCATCCACCCAATATATATCGAAGAAAAAAGGAAATATACTAATTAGTTGACCCTTCACGAAGTACACTGAGTGCAGTGTATACATTGCTCATGCAAATCATTTTAATCAAACATCCTAATCCTCTTAGTGGTGTAGATAATGAACATAGATCTTCTGCTCTTCTATATATACCCCTTTTAATTGCTATCAACCTTGCCATTTCCAATAACTGTTAACTTGTTAAGTGTTTGATTGCACAAGGTCAAGAAAACCCAAATTAAAGAAGGAGCCAAAGATAATGACGATTAGTTAATTAATGTTGTATGTCATTTTTAAATTACTTATTTTATTATAATTATTAATTTGAAGAGAAGTTTATTTTATTATCGTTATCACCCACTAAGCACCCGATCATCCGTTTTACCCGTAGATAATGGATAGAGCGGATATGGATGACGGGTTAGACGAATGACGGGTGGATCGGATGGACCGGATGGATGAGGGTGAAGCTCCATCTGACCTGAATCCGATCCATTGCCATTCCTAATTTATACACGCAGATTATCAAAATCTTTGTATGTAGTCTAAGTCATTCTTTTTTTTAGGATGCCCACCCGGTTCACCAAGTGTTAGCTCTGACTACATCCGGATCTGACTTGAGTAGTGCACACCTGGCATATGGTAGGTAAGGCTCCCAATAAGAGTTTTTGCATACGGTGTGGCTCGAACCAGAAACCTCCCTTAAACGACATCAAGTTGCTTACCAGTTGAGCCAACTCTTATTGGTTAGCCTAAGTCATTCTACCAATGGTGGTTTCATCTTACAATAATGTGTATCTTATATGCACCAGCACCTTATTTTGTATGGCCATATGTAGCCCCTATTTCATTAAAAGCACAACGACACGTGTGACAACACATGCCAAAACGCCAATAACATACTCCACTTATTAATGTTTCGAATTTCCTTACCTTGTAATAAAAAAAAAAAAAAAAAAAAAAACACCCTAGTGTGTGTCCCGGACGATGCCCCATATTGCAAGTTTGAACTTTGTGCTTCTTTAATTTGATAAATTATATTCAACTATTTGTATACCTAGTGAATGATCTAGGCATTGCCTCAGACGTTACGGTTTTTTTACCTCATATGTATTTATTTTCTAATCTTGTGAAGAATAAATAAATTAATTAACCTCTAATTTGAAAGGAATATATAATGTTAATTATGTGCAATTTAAAACACTAATAAAGGTTGGTTGAGATGGTAAGTGTATAACCTTTATTGGTTAAAGGTTACGAGTTCAAATCTTGATCAAACTATAATTTATTTATATTTTTATATTAAGTTGCAAGCTTACGTGTCGCATGTATTTTAAATAGTGACGTGACATAGTGACATGGTGTCATATACGTTGAATAGTGACACGTTCCTTTAAAATGAACGTCTTTTAATATATAGTATAGATATAGATGTATTTAACACTTTTTCAAAAAAAAAAAATGACTTAGCATAAGTCATAAAATTACTTCCTTAAAAAAAATGTACAAATGTTAAAAGACGTTTCTAAAAACGTCAATATGCCACGTAATTCCCTTTTTAAACATAAGGATAAGAAGATACGAACCCTTAACCTTTTATATCAAAGGTGGCTACTTAACAATCTAATCTCATATCACCTATGTTATTAATATGTAGAAGCTTTTATATAAATGCAAACCACAAAATTCGATTAAAATAAAAAATAAAAAAAAAAGGAAATTTTGATTTTTACCACCTTCAAATAACGACTTTATTGAATTTACCACCTCCAAAAAAAAAAACAGATTTACTTTACCACCTCATAAAAAAATAAAACATTAGTTTTACCACCTAAGCCTAACTCCGGTGACGAAAACCGCCAGTGGGGCCCACCATAATAGCTAGTTTTTGAAATTATCCCCAAATTCTCTCGATTTCCCTTTGATTGAAACTTAACTTCTTCATTTCTACATCTATTTCGTGAAGATTGAAGTTTTTTTTTTGCCATTTTCTTTTCAAATTCTGATTTTGGGTGATCCTTAACAATCCCACATCCTCAAATTATCAAATTATTGAAGATTGTACTCGGCCCTGAATCAATTGAACTGTTCGACGACAAATAGCGAAAAGGTAAGCAGTTTTCATGAATTCTGTTGTAATTTTTTGCAATTTTTTGCGTGATTATGTTGCAATTGCTAAGTATAATTGAAATTGCATGTTTTCTGTTATTAAGTCAACCCCAATTTCATATCGTAAATAATTAAGGTTCGTGTAAGTGTAAATTAATTTGGGGGTTTTTTATATTTCAATTGGGCAGTAAAATTAGGGTTAGATTATGGTAATTGTGTTCAAATACAATTAGTTTCAATGAAAAATTAGCAGTAGAAATGACAATACTACCTCTGAATTACGAGTACAAATTTTTTCCAGAAGTCGGATTTATTCTTCGTCGTCGTCTGTTTTCTGAAAACTCTGTCATATAACATTCAGGTTCAGGAAACAGAAATTGAAGCAGCTCAGGTACGAGTAATTGTTGTTGCTTATCCACGGATTCGTTATTTATAAGATCAAGCACGTTTTTGTTTGCAATCCTTAAGCCATTAAGGATACAAATCAGACCAAAAACCAAGCTATAAGCAAATTATAACTTTATAAGATGAACTTTGGCTCATTCACTACCCAAATTAAGGATTTGTGAAGAAAATCGCAAACAAAAACTTCAATCTTCAACAATTTGATGTAGAAATGAAGAAGGTTGGTTTAAATAGAAGGGAAATCGAGAGAATTTGGGGATAATTTCAAAAACTAGCTGTTATGGTGGGCCCGCAGTTTCCGTCACTGGAGTTAGGCTTAGGTGGTAAAACTGATGTTTTATTTTTTTATGAGGTGGTAAAGTAAATCTTTTTTTTTTTTTTTGGAGGTGGTAAATTCAATGAAGTCGTTATTTGAAGGTGGTAAAAATCAAAATTTCCTAAAAAGAATAAAAAAATAAAAAAAAAACCTCTCTCATAATAACTCAATTTTGGTTTGACAACGATGATTTCTATTTTAAAAAGCCTTTAATAAAATTTCTTGGTTGAATTTCTACAACCGTCACAACCCGGAGCAACGCCCGAGCTACTCACTGGTTAGTCATTAAAACTAGCTAGTTAATTAGATTATCGGTTATAATATAAGTCAATAACAAATCACAAGTTCATAAACATAAGAGATAAGGACAAAAAGTTGATTATACAATCTCAAATTAAACATCGTATGAGTAACTATTATGAGGAATTATATGTTTTTCTGTAGAAAAAATTGTGAAAAAGGATCTTTTAAGTGGTCGACTTTTTAAAACAGGACATTTTAAGTGAAAACTTGTGAAAAAGGACCTTTTAAGTGAAAATTGTGAAAAAGGACCTTTTAAGTTGTATATTGTTTGTATACGGTACTTGGGTGAGCTTGCGTGGTGGTCAACGCTAGAGCTCCGGCATTGACTATCACATGTTAGTTACGTGACTTATTTTAAAAAAAATTCCCCAAATTTCCCTCCTTTCCCTACCTAACCCAAATTGAAGACAAAGCATTCAACGAAAGGGATAGGTCGGGAAAGGAGGGAAATTCAGGGACGTTTTTATTAAATAAAGTCACGTGACTAACAGCGCTGACCATCACGTCGAAACTCCGACGTTTACCACCATGCAAACTCACCCAAGTATCTCATAAAACAAAATACAACTTAAAAGATCATTTTTCACAAGTTTTCACTTAAAAAGTCCTTTTTCAAAAAGTCAACCACTTAAAAGCTCATTTTTCACAATTTCTCTTTTCTATAAAACTCTTGCTAAATTATCATATTTGGTACACAATCACATAACACACACAAAAATATATATATTTATCGAATTGCCGTTTCAAGATCCCATCCTAACTTAATTTTGCTTAATATGCATGATCCCCATGTCATAAAAAAGAATCACAAATTGGTATCATAAAGAGATCCAAAATTATGGTCAATTATTATAAGATTTATAACTTTAACAATCAGCAGTAATGTAATTTGTATGATTGTATCATATATTTTTATTTTACATAAATAAAGGTTTTGACATCCCTTCCACTTTTCACATTCATCGTTTAAACGTTTTATAATTATTTAAAGGAACCACTTAAAAACAATAGCATTTCAACACAAGTAGTCAACATTTGACTCCAACGCTGCAGCTGATGACTTACGACTTGCAAGGAGGCAATGGACCACCACACAAGCACAAATTATGCTCAAACGACGACGTAGGAAAGCTTTGCTGCAACCTTCCTCCGACAGTCGGGATCGGCCCGCAAAGCCGGTTATAGCTTACATATAATTGATACAAGAAGGGTGCCTGCCCCAACCAAGTAGGCAGACTCCCATATATTTGGTTATGGCTCAACTCTAGCACCGATAAAGATGAATTCAGCTGGCCTACTGGCATCCCCACCTTCGAGAAATCGAACGACAATCGATTCCTCGACAAGATTAAGTGAGCTAAGTTGGACTTGTCCTCACCAAACAAGAAGGAAGCGTCACCTGTGAGCAGATTTCCTGACAGATCAAGGATTTCAAAGTTGATCTTTCCTAGGGACTTTGGGATTGTACCAGATAACTTATTGTTGTACAAATGAACTATAGAGTCATTTGCAAATAGACCGAATTCCTCAGGGATTCGGCCTGTTAGCTGATTTTCCTGTAGGTCAACTTCCTCGAGTTTAGGGAGTTGACCTAGGAAAGACGGAATAGAACCGGTGAACCGGTTGTTATTAAGGCTGAGGATGCCTAAGTTGGTTAGCCCGCTTAAGAAGTGCGGGATTGGACCGTTGAGGTCGTCCTAGTTTTCCCATTACTTTAATATTATTCTTTGCTTTTCTAGTTTAAATCCAAAATTTTGGTGCATTAGAGTAATTAAAAGGAAACATGTATCTCCTTTTATTCTCTAAGTCAGGTGTGGTCCTCAAAGTGGAAAAGAGTAAAAGCACATCTAATTGCTTATGCTACACGTGTAAGCAAATTAAATACCCAAAAAAAATTTCATCTTCTTCAGCAAAACCAAAAAATTATCCAGAACCTTCAATTGAAAACGAGAGAAACACAGTAAGGGAGTGTGCCACAATAAACCCAAAAAATTAAGTACGAACTATGGCCCAAAACAGAGTCAATCCTTCTTCCACACCCTTAATTCCAATGTTTAAGGGGGAAAAATACCATCTATGGAGTTTAAAGATGCAAACTCTATTCAAATCCCAGGATTTGTGGGATATGGTCGTAACAGGGTTTACCGAGCCGGCTGCGACACCGACGGAAATCGATCAGCAATTGCAATTGCGAGAGAACCGGAAGAGGGATGCAAAAGCCTTGTTGTTGACGACTCAATTTTTCCCAGAATTTCATCGGCAAGCACTTCCAAAGAGGCATGGGATATTCTGAAGAAGGAGTATCATGGAGATAGTAAGGTAATCTCTGTTAAATTGCAAACTTTACATGGGGATTTTGAAGCACTGCGTATGCAAAAAAATGAGTCTGTGCAAAGTTATTTGTGTAAGATTTCTGCCATTGTCAATCAAATGAAGTCATATGGTGAAAAAATTATAGACCAAACTATTGTTCGTAAAGTGTTGAGAAGTCTTACTAAAGATTACATTCATATTGTAGCTGCTATTGAGGAGTCAAAGACAATGTCTACCTATACTTTTGATGAATTAATCGCTTCTTTGTTAGCTCATGAAGATAGGATTAATTGACATCGTGAGAATGTGGATGAGAAGGCTTTTCAAGTGAAGGGAGAGTCTTCTTATAATGGGAAGACAGAGCAAAATGGTAGCAGAGGTCAAAATAGAGTCGGCTTCCGTGGTCGAGGCCGTGGAGGAGGCAGAGGTCGTGGTCATTCTGGTGAACAACGACATTTTAAAAGTAATATACAATGTCATCATTGCAAGAAATTCGGTCACAAGGAATCTGAATGTTGGAGTAAGCAGAAGGATGATCAAAAGGGAGCTCACTTTGCAGAGAATGTGGATGAAGAAAGTAAGTTGTTCATGGCTTCTTCTTCAATTATTGATGCTTCTAATGGAGTATGGTATGTTGATAGTGGATTCTCAAACCATATGTGCGGTTCAAAAGCTCTATTCAAGGAGCTTGATGAGACAAAGAAAGGGGAAGTTCGACTCGGAGACGACAAGCCAATGCAAGTTGTTGGAACCGGGACAATTTCAATCAAAACCAACCAGGGTAATGTAAAGCTACTCCATAATGTGCAATATGTTCCTAACTTAGCTCACAATTTGCTTAGTGTTGGTCAATTATTGAAAGGAGGATATGTTGTTCTGTTTGATGATGAATGTTGTTATATTAGTGATAAACAATCTGGTCAAAAACTCTTTAGCATTCCAATGGCACAAAATAAAATGTTTCCTTTGGATGTGTTGAATGTGGAAAAATGTGCATTGATTGCTAAAATTTCCAGTGAAAAATTGTGGCATTTACGTTATGGACATTTACATGAGAAAGGATTGAAATTGCTAGCATAGAAAAATATGGTGATTGGTTTGCCGATAGTTGATAGTATTGGATTTTGTGAAGGATGTGTTTATGGGAAACAAAGCAGAAATTCGTTTCCTGTAGACAAATCTTGGAGAGCCTCAAAATGTTTAGAGTTGGTTCATGCCGACTTGTGTGGTCCTATGAGTGTTGAGTCTTCTGGTGGTAGTAAGTATTTCTTGTTACTTACTGATGATTATAGTCGTATGAGTTGGGTTTATTTTTTGAAGTTGAAATTAGAAACTTTTGATTGCTTCAAAAAATTTAAAGCTTTGCTTAAGAAAGAAAGTGGAAGATGTATCAAGGTGCTGCGTACAAATAGAGGTGGCGAGTTTACCTCCGATGAATTCAATACCTTTTGTGAAGAGAATGGAATTCGCAGGGAGTTGTCATCTCCACGCACCCCTCAGCAAAACGGGGTGGCTGAGAGAAAGAACCGTACTGTTGTTGAGATGGCCAGAAGCATGATAACAGCAAGCAACCTTCCTAAAGAGCTATGGGCTGAAGCTGTAGCCACTGCAGTGTATCTTTTAAACATATCACCAACAAAGACGGTCATGAATCGGACTCCTTATGAAGCATAGAAGGAAAGGAAGCCAGAGGTAAGCCACTTAAAAATATTTGGTTGTATAGCTTATGTCTTAGATAACTCTTTATCTTGTCGTAAACTTGATAAAAAATCTGAAAAATGCATCTTTATTGGATATAGTCCAAAATCTAAGGCATATAGACTATATAACCCTTTAAGTGGCAAAGTGATAATAAGCAGGGACGTTCAGTTTAATGAAGAAGAATTTTGGAATTGAAATCATGACTCTACAGCAAAAACTCAAACACATATTCTTGCAACCGATGTATTTCCTCCTGAACCAGAAGCCACTGAATCTGAAAACTCTATTCCAGAAAGTCAAAGCCTGCAATCTGGAGGCAGCAGCTCCTCACCATCTCCCAGCACTCCACCGATAACGAATAACAGTCAGGGAAGCTCTCCAGCAAGTACTCCTTCAAGCTCTTCAAGTGAATCACCTCCAAGGAAGATGAGATCTTTAAGTGAGGTATATGCTACTTGTGATTTTTCCCTTTATGCATCTGATCCTACTCTTTCTGATGAAGCTGCACAGAGTCAAGTATGGATAGATGCTATGCATGCTGAGATGTCAGCCATACAGAAGAATGACACGTGGGAGTTAGTTGATCCACCTGAAGGGAAGAACGCAATTGGGCTCAAATGGGTGTTTAGAACCAAAAGCTTAAACTGATGGTTAAGGCCCAGGAAACTCTATTAAAGAGAGAGGTATTTTAGTCTCGTGACTTTGCCGATGACGGGTGGGATAGGACCCGTGAGGTTGGGTAATAGTCGTAAAATGAGGGTTTCGAGGTACGGGAGTTTATTAAGGGTGGTGGGGATTGTACCTACAACCTCGTCCGAGCCAATGATTTCGAGGAAGTTAACACGGTGGATAATTGTCTTGGTGATCTTCTTACATAGTACACCCTTCCACTTGTTGCAACAATCGTTTTGTGGTGTCCATGTTGAGAAGATGCTCAAGTTGCTGCCAAAGTAAGCCTTGATTTCGAGGAGTGCTCGTTCGTCGTCAGGGTAGCAGCGTCGTTGTTGTTGTGGTGGTGGTGGTGGGGAGAGGGAAGGGAGAAGGAAGAGGAGAGTTATGAAGAGGAGGGTATGTTGTATAGATAAATGGTTTGGTTCCCATAATTGTAATTTTAAGTGGTTTTTGCTTGTGTGTTCACAACATAATTAGAGAGACTTATATAAGGTTTAGATAGATCCGTTTAGATAAGCATTTATAAATTGCATGATATGATCAGTCAAGTTGTGATATATTTTTTATAAAAATAATTAAAGTTGGTCTGGTGAGTGCTACGGTGAAATATGATCATTAGACCGTCACATATGTGGTACGTATTACTATGTATGGATTTGGTGTACGAAAAGTAGTAATGATTATATAGCCCTGTATTTATGTGTTATTTTATCCATTCTTACCTTTTTATGCCAATGTTGGTTACTAGAGACAACTCTCTTGAATTACTCTTGGGGAGCACTGCCCTGTCAAGGCGGAAGCTGCGGGTTCGAGCCCAAGTGATTTTTGAATTAGTTAAGTGAGACAAAACCATGATAAGTCAATAGGGAAATTATTGATAATTTGAATTATACAATATTAGTTGGTACATGTAATTTTAATCAAATTATCTATGGTACATTGGTACTTTTTAAACTCAATAACAATCTGTTCATTTGTGCTCTTTGAAGTTTTGAGTCGAGCTAACTAGAATAGAATAAAGTTTTGATAGAACCGAGTTTGGATTACTCATAACTTCATAAGTTGCCAGATCAACTCAATTATCCATAACCATTATAAAAATGCAAAAGTTGCTACTATTCCTTATGAATAGTATTTTTTGGTGTTATTACATAGCTGCCCTTAATTTTAAGGAACTGCCGAAATTGCCCTTTCTTAGCCAATTGCATTATGTATCACAGCTGTAATTGCCCTTGCTTCTCACCGACTTCCCTCTCTGTTTTCATCTCAGAAGGAACAAAAATTCTTGGTCTTAGGGTCAGAGCATTTCTTAGGTGAAACAAGGAGAGAGAAACCTAGCTAGAGAGAGAAAACTTCAGCAACTTAAGACCACCGATGATGGTGCTTCGAATTCTTCGAGTTTGAGGTTGTGGAAGACACTTTTCGGATCGTCATATTTATCAGGTTCGATCTCGTTTCTCTTTCTCGATTTATAGTTTCAAATTTTTGGGCTTTACTTGTTCGATTGTCGTGGTTTTTTTGCATGCCTGTTCCTATTGATTTCGATATGTTTTCGAATTTTTTGGGTTAAATCTTTGTGGGTGTATTTGAGCGAAATCGTTTCATTTTTAATGGGGTTGAATCCTTTTTTGTGTTATGTTTTTTGTGTAACTCTTCGTAATTCATAATCTGAATTTCGATTGAAATGTTTTTTTGGGTGATTCTTCTTAATTAATAATCTGAATTTCGATTGATAAATAGAAGGTAATTCTTCTTAATTAATTTTCTGAATTTCGATTGAAAAATCGAACTATTCTTGATGAAGGAGTGGTGATTTCACCCTTAGAAAGGAAAAAAGAGGAGAAAACTGCTGCTGAAGATACTTTGAATGCTTACAAAGCTGCTCAGGTTTGTGTGTTTTCATTAATTTTTTTTTGTTTTTGTATTTTTTTGGTTTTTGTTTTTGTTTTTTTGTTTTTGTTTTTTTTTTTTTTGGTTTTTAGGGTTTAGATGTTCTATTTTGCGGAGATCTGTCTAAATTAAAGATTTTTGAGGTGTGATGAGCAAGATACAATGTTCATGGTTGCGGGTTCTCCGAGTAGGTTAGGCATAAGCTTCTGGAAGGCAATATATTCTGTATCATATTATAAGTAGAAAATTGGTGTCTAAGCGTAATCTTTATCATTCATTAGTGTGATTTAATTAAAAGTCTTCTAAAAAGGAAGTGATGTGTTTTAGATAGCAAAGTTAGCTTTAGTATTATAGAGTAAAATTATTAAATTAGTAATCGGATCAAGCTATGCCTCAGGTTGTTGCGTGTAGTTTGTGACTAAGATTAGTTGCATACAGTTGGAGTCTAATATTATATTATAAGTATCATTTAGAATTTATGTTTTTCAGGCATAATTGACATGGGTATTGCCTAATTTTTAGAGTGATTTATTTGATGAATCGAGAACTGGATTCTTCGTTTTCACTTTTTAAGAATTTCCTTAAATTCTAAACTATACACTGAGCTAATAAATTGATGTATTATGTTGAATAAAAAACAATTTGGTACCTTAGCACGAAAATATTGGTTGGGATATGAAAATACCTATTGTTTTATTTCTGTCTTCTCACGTTAGTGCCCTTTTTTTTTATTTTTTTTTTTTAAAATGGTGTAAATAGTACATGTTGTAGGTCTTGTAGCACAGTGACTTAGTGACGTATTACTATATCCGGATTTTTTTTATGAAGATTTGTTCCACTCCCCGGCCCTTATCTGTTTTTTTCCCCTTGATCACAGGGCCTTGGTCATAAGGGCATCCAGTGCCTTTTAGGACTTAAGCAAACTGTTGGGACAATTTCAGATGCACTTCCACCTCCAAGATCAACTCTCCTCTCATCTTTTGCATTGCCGCATAAATCAAATGTATGGATAGTTAATTATGGTTTTCCTCTTATGTTCATCCATTTTACATGTACTGTATTATTTAGGTTTCAACTTGTAGTGATAATGATGTTAATCATAAGAGCAGAGCTAAAGGTCCTTGATGCTGTATATAGGTTTTATACATATATGAAAAGGATTTTTATTTCTTCAATAGCATTATTTCTCCCTCTTAAGAGAAAGACTATATCTGATACATCGAAGTATCTGACAGGTTATATGGTCGAAATAGTTTGGCTATCCAACAGTTACTGTCTGATAAGCCAAAAACTTTGAATATGTTAACAAAAGGATTAAAGGACCTCCTGAATTTTGATCACATTATGATATTTGTATGCGTTTTTGTGGTTTGATGTGTCCATCGACTATAAATTTGTAAATCTTAAATCTGCCTGTATATTTTGATCATTGCTGCATATTAATCGATTTCTTGGTTGACTCGAGATTAAAGGTTGCACCTTGACTGAAGGTGCCAGGGCATTGACTAAACATGTCAATAGATGCAGCAGTAATTATTGGGGCAAAGTGGAAGGAAATGGTGAGTACAATTTGCATGTGACTTTGTCTACATTTTGATTACATAAATCTTATATAGAAGTTTGGTTCAGAATTATGGTTTGAATGTTGGATCTTCCGGTTCATCCTTATGTCTAACCTGTATACTTTTGCGAACCTGAAAAATGTTCACTTTCTGAACCTGCCTCAAACAAGCAGTCCATAATTATGAATTCT
This sequence comes from Chenopodium album, assembly GCF_948465745.1. Taxonomy (NCBI): domain Eukaryota; kingdom Viridiplantae; phylum Streptophyta; class Magnoliopsida; order Caryophyllales; family Amaranthaceae; genus Chenopodium; species Chenopodium album. The sequence goes on from NC_137848.1 coordinate 45,842,885, forward strand.
TCTTTTACTGTCAGATTTCAATAAGAACCAGCTTGCCAATGAGGTCATAACACGTATCATAGGTCATTCTCAATGGTTAAATGTGCATATTGTCCAACCACATGGTGCTATTTTTGAAATACGAAATTCTCAAGGTTATGGTGCCCGGTGGTCTGCAGACGGTACCAAGGAAATACTTTCGTAGTTTCATTCATTTGCTTGTATACAATTATTAAGAATATGGAGCTGGATTGTGGGATGAGCCAAATTATGGCTTATGCATTCCACAATTAACTCAATCCACTTGTCATCACATAAACCTCATTCGACTAAAACTTCTTGGAAATTCTTGAAGGATGTATGTTAGACTATTAAAGGTGGCACCGACTTTAAAATTGCCAGACAAAATTCACTATTCTTCCTCTATTGACTTTACATTTTCCTGCTTGGTCGCATGAGAAAAGTCTACACCATAACCCGACTGTGGCAATTGCCACATTCCACAACCTACCTGTGGACTGTGTGGAGTACACTGATTTGGCAATGCAAAGCCATAAAAGTTGTCATTATACCAATATTATATCCCTTTCTCTGTAAACCTTCATTGAAAGAATGGCAATCTGAAAATCCTAATTTAAAAACACATTTTTTGTTCATCGATCTCTAATCAGCTTTGAATGCTTAATGATTGCACTTAAGGAATTATGAGTTATGTATTGAGGAATTATGGGTTAATTATGCTGAAATTTTGTTAATGGCATTTGGCAGAGTTGAATTTAATTTTAGTATGGAAGCAATTGATTAACACTTACAATTATTTTGTGGGTATTACTTTTTTTTGTTTTTTTTTTTGTTTTTGTGTGTGTGTGTGTGTGTGTGTGTGTGTGTGTGTGTACTTCTCAGTGTTTGGTTTCTATCTATGCTTAGGAATTATTTTTATTTCAAAAGTATAGTTGTTCTAATTGCATGCTATCATAATAATTTTACAAACATATACATGTATAATTTTTCGAGGCTTATTATATATGATTTCTATTTAAAGTTGATGCAATTGAGTTAGTCTTAGTATTGAACCTTAATTTTATGAACTTGGAGAATTTCTGCTCTGTTTAGCTTCTGTGCAAGTATCATGATGATTGCTGTCACGTGTTGATTCTTACACTTTCAAAGTACTAGATCATAAGACTCATATGCTCTATGACTTATATGATCTATGCCTTAAAGGCTTGAATCTTCCGAAATTTTCTTATGGCAGGGGATAAAAGGAAGGATGTGGCTCCGAACTGTGCTGCTTCTTCAGGGAAAACTCCTCTTATCCTTGCTGTGATAATCCTTCTTGACTCGCAACTATACTTGTTATGATGTGTGCTATTTGGTTCTGCAGGAACACAAAGTATTCTTTAGAACTGCAGCTCATGACTACCCTTCTGCATCAGGTTGGATCCCCCCTAAAGGTATTATCATGTTGAATGTGGACGTTAATAATTTGGTCTCTGGATCACATGTTGGGTTGGGGGTGGTTACAAAAAACAAGCTTGCAATTAGGTAGTGTTGCTTGCTTCAGTTAAGAGGTGTGGTGGTTTTTTTGGGTTGAATTTGAGTGATGTATCATTTTTTTGGGTTGATTTTTATATTGTTAGTAGCATTATTGTCTGATTTGTAATAGAATTGTTGATCTACAAGTGCAATTCTATCTTCCCTTTCTCTTTCTTGTTCTAATTGGTTCAATTTTCATCTAACCTTTAATATGAATAGCTTACTTGATATTTTTTCCCTATCTTTCCATTTTCTCCCAATATTTTCTGTTTTTAATTTGCTTATAAGCATATCGTGTTTGTTGCCAAAATTTATGTTGTCAAGTTAGATATTGCTGTTGTGAGTGACTATAGAGGGTAACTGTTGTTTCACATTGTTGCTGCTGTTATTCTGGTGCTGCCTGTTACTGCTGTTCTGTTCGTCCAAAAATATCGACCTAAAGTAGTTTTTAGCTCATAGTCCCTTCATCAATGTTTTAGATCTTGAAAAGTTATTCAATCTAGGCTCAAGAATTTCTCAATTTGGAGTTGTGTGCTAGGAGTTATGCCTTTTGGAATTTACCGCGGTCTGCTACCCTGGTTCTATTACAGCGGGCTGTTATTGCTCATTTGATGTCTATGTGGTGTTGTTGTGCTAAGTTGGTTGGGGTGCTAACTCTTATTTATTTTGTCTTCCCTTCTTCCATTTATTTACACATTAGTTATAAAGTTAAAATGTGGCCAATTTTGATTAATGACTATTTGGATAATGACTAATTGATAATTTGCCAAAGTGATGAGGATTAATGTATATGTAAAAAATAAAGATTTGATTTCTCAGCATTCTAAAGCTAGGGCCTTATTTATTTTTTTTGATTAAGATCGTTAAATGTATAAGTGATTATTATCTTAATGAAGGTTGCTAGACAATTTGCTCTGACAAGCAAAGGAGTCAAGAATCCTCGCGTTACCATCTTGGAGCCGTTGCTCTTCGGTAAATTTTCATTTAAAAAAAAGATGACTCTAATATTTTTTTATTAAAAGATTGTATGATTTCAAAATTGAACTAATTGTTTTGAATTATCTTCAATGGTTAAACCTTTATAACACACTCTTGATCCAAAATGGACACCATGTATTACTTTATTATAAATTATAAGCAGAGTGCTCAACAATCTGTATAATTTCATATGTAGTTTATGTAATTGTGAACTTGAAATCCTGTATATACTATTACTACACTTTATGCTTTTGATTAGGGATCAATAAATGTCTGTTAACAGACAAAACAATGAGGTATGCTTGTAAAAACAAGAAAACTATCTCAGTATTGATCTAAGCTTGTAACATACTATTCCGTATTAACTTTGTGGTAGAAGTTATATGATGACACTACAAGTGTGATATCAAGAATTCCTTTTCAACTAATATATTTGGTTTTGGTTAATTAGAGTCTTTCAGGTTAATACTCTAAGGTAGCAACTGCACCTCATTGCATCAAGCATATATCGATGACAATTATGACTTCAAATGCAACAGGTTGCTTTTCTTTATCTTGTCGTTCAGGCAAAACAAAATGTGTGCTTCAAAAGAGTTCACTGATATGTAGTACGGAGTAGTAATATTGAGCTTCATAGCTTTTTGGCTTGTTCTTTTACACATTTTGAGATTCATTTTTTATGTTCGAGAATTTTCTAGGCCCAAAATTCTATATTCTTTGTAAATTATCTACTGATCGTGTGCTCTATATAGCTTGGTTTGATTCTTCTTTTGGATACATGTATAATCTACGAATATAATCAATTTGTTTTAATCTGGATAATTTGGAGTGGAAGTTGTTGCATGTTAAATTGTTAATTGGTTGTACATTGTGCTCTGTTTTTTTTTTTTCAATAGTTGTACATTAAACTATTGAAGGTGAAAAAAAGAGAGATGAGCCAGGAGGAGGGAGAGAGAGAGTCTTGGAGAAAAAGAGAGAGATAAGGGTCAGAAGAGAAAGAAATAGAGCAAATAAGAGAATGAGGGGCAGGGAGAGAGAGATAGAGTGATAAAGAGGGGGATGAGTCAGGAAAAAGAGAAGGGTCGGGAGAGAATAAGAAAGAGAGGGAGGCTTACTAAACCGTTTGAGCTATACTAGAAAAGTGGATAGGTTAGAGTAAAAAAGAACAAGAATGTGAAAGAAAGCAAGGATGAATAGAAAAGAGAAATGAGATAGAGTGATAAAGAGAGAGATGAGTCGGGAAAGTGAGAAGGGTCGGGAGAGAATAAGAGAGAGAGAGACTTACTAAACAATTCCAACTATATAAGAGAGTGGATAGAACAAGAAGGTGAAAGAAAGCAAGGATGAATAGAAAAGGGAAATAAGATAAGACGAGGAAGAAATATAAGAGACGGTATATATGAAGGAAGAAAAGATAGGAAGAACTTAAAATCAAGTTAGTGACTATCACACAAATAAGATCTCGTAAACATCAATTTATCATGTTAATAGCACCCCAAGTTATGAAACGCGATCACAACCACGAATATTATATATCATACCATCGGGGAGGCACTCGCGTAGTGTGTGCTCCAGCGACTATAATCTTAAATATAAAAAGTGTAAAGCTATTCCCTCCCAACATATAATTGTACAAATAAAAATTTATAAATAAATGACCGGTACACAAATCATATTTCTCCGAACCACTTGAAAATTTTCTACTTCAAAAAGTCTAATAAACTAATATACAATTCTATCCTATATTTTACATTTAAAATAATATCTACAATAATAGTATAGTTTTTTAAAACAAAAATCATTAAATTATAACAAATTCTAGATAACTTCACTTATAACAGTTGTTTTCCCATAGATATTTCCCAATAAAAACTTTATCACTACTCCTTGTTAGTACTTAATTCATGTATCTTTGCTATTACAAAACCCGAACAACAACCACGAATATCACAAAAATGAAGACAACCACGAGTTCTACTTATCTTACCATTGGGGGAGCACGCGCATCGCGCGCTCCAACGACTAGTCTTGCAAAAATTTAAAATTATAAATTAAAGTTCTCCAAAAAAATTAAAATTATCTTTTAAAATGGGCCAAATCAGTCGGAGCTAGAAATCCAAGCCCAAAAATATGCTCAAAGCCCAGGCAAATTTAGGCCCAGACAACTATACAATTTCTCAATTCTGTGTATTATGGATGGAGATAGTAGGATACGGAATACTTAGCGTGTGTTGAATGGAAGTACCGCTGGCAAGCAGAGACGTCTCAATCAGTGTGGGGTTCAATCTTCTTTAATGGACCAGGGATTTCTAAGCCGAATTACTTGATTTGGTTCAATTATGCATGTTCTTGCCAAACAAATGCATGTCAGGTCTATACTTACAGTCTGGTCAAGAATAGTGTGCTCTTTTACTCAATGCATTCTTCACATGTGGTGCTACAATTGTTTACGCAGAGGAGAGAGGTCTGTGTAATCATACGTAACTATTTGTGTCAGCTGTACAAATATACATCATCAGTGAACACACGTGACACACACAAACGCAACAACATAACTACGGAGTAAAATAAGTACGGAGCATATATTCCCACAGTCCCTACATAAAGTCCCGTTTGATTTTTCATAGTCTTTGAGATTAGGCGTGTGTTCTTCAATTTAATTTCAGTTTAATTCTTAATTTTCTTTTCTCATAAATAAGTCAGTTCACTCAATTCAGTTAATTTCAGTTCAGTTTAATTCAGTTCAGCTCAGTTTAATTCAGTTTAGTTCAGCTTAGTTCAGTAAATGAGAACAGACTCTTAGTCTTAAAGTGTTGATTACTCAATTCATTTAATTTTAGTTCAGTTTAATTCAGTTTTGAACTGAATTAAACTGAACTGAAATTAACTGAATTGAGTAATCAACACTTTAAGACTAAGAGTCTGTTCTCATTTACTGAAATAAGCTAAAATCTTTTAAATGAGAACAGAGTCTTAAATGTGAACTCTTAGTCTTAGTTCAGTAAATGAAAACAGAGTCTTAAATGAGAACAGCTTAGTTCAGTAAATGTGTTCTTCAACTTAATTTCAGTTTAATTCTTAATTTTCTTTTCTCATAAACAAGTCAGTTCACTCAATTCAGTTATTTTCAGTTCAGTTTAATTCAGTTCAGCTCAGTTCAATTTAGTTTAGTTCAGCTTAGTTCAGTAAATGAGAACAGACTCTTAGTCTTAAAACGTTTATATCTCTGCTTTCATATGCGTAAAAATTATAAAAATTTAATCCCACATAAATATAATAAGGTCAAAGTTTTCAAAATTTAACCTAAATAAGTCAAATGAAAACTATATATAGAGATGAATAGAGTATATGTACTTTATATTCGTAAAAAAAAAATAAAAAAGAAGTACTGATGTACAAGTGTATGTATGTTGGCATATATTCTCGGTGTTTTTGAAATATGATTACTACTTTGCCTTTTTATGTCTGTTAAATTGTTAATATAAAAACATTACTCGTTAAAATCTTCAAATGAGTCAAGTCAGGTTACAAAATATTCGAAACTGACTTAAAAGTAATACTCCAACAAATTAATAATCAAGAACAACTAATATTATCTTGACTCAAAGTTAAAGCTCGTTAACAAATTCAAAACATTTGAGGAATTTAGGTTAAAAAACCTCAAGGCTACTTAAGTTCAAATATTATGTTAGCAAAGCTTCCCCAAGATTGGTCTTGACTTGCAGTATCCTATTATGTATTGCGAAAAATTTACATGTCAATATTTTTAATTTAAAATGATAAATTCTCATTGAGCCAAACACTAGAAAATCGCAATAAAAAAAGTTAATATCTTTGTGTAGCTAAAGCTCGTTACAAACATTTCTATCTCCAATAAATCGAGTTATGAATGACCCTTAAAACACACATTAGTACTAAATTGTGCTTATGTAGTATCATCTGAATACCAACAAAAAATTCTATATTAAGACCAATATAACTAGATTTTGCATTAGTTATATTTATGACATTTTGTGAAAAACTACCTTATAAAACACTTTTTTTGTGAGAAACTACCTAATAAAAAAAATGTTGTAAGAAACTAACTTATAAAAAGATAAATGTTGTAAGAGATTACCCTTGATCGAAAAGTCATCGTTGATTTTTATTTTCCGGCGTTGATCATGTCACGTGCCAATTAAGAAAAAATGAGGGAAAAGGTGAATTAAAAGTCACGTGATTGACATGTGATGTGGTCAATGCCGAAAAAATTAAAGTTAACGGTGACTTTCCTACCAATGATATTCTCTTACAACATTTACCTTTTTATAAGATAGTTTCCTACAACATTATTTTGATTAGGTAGTTTCTCGTAAAAAAAAAGTGTTTTATAAGGTAGTTTTTCACAAAATGTCCTTATATTTACAAACTAATGAAACCGTAATATTTAGATATATGTTATTAGAACCATTCATGACTCTAGTTATTTGAGGCACAAAATTCCTTGGTACAAGTATTCGCTTTAACAATGTCCAATTTAGCATGCTACTCGTAAAACTTGAAAGAATATCAGAATATGTAAAGAGTATGAAAACGTTAACCGCAATAAAATGGATTCCAATTATTTTTCTTCAGCTTTCACATTCATTGGCTCATAACTAAAACTAGAACTCACTTGGCAAACTAACTAAAGCATACAATTAATTTTATGTTACAATTTCAAAGTACATACATTGTTACAACATATGCACGCAGCTAGCTTAAGACTTGCAAGGATGCAAGGGAGCACCACACAAGCACAAATTATGCTCAAATACTTCCGCAGGAAACCCTTGCAACTTCCCTTTCGGTATTGGCCCGCAAAGTCGGTTGTAGCTTACGTCGATTATAGCCAATGAACCTGCACGTCCCAACCAAGCAGGCACCCGCCCGTATATTTGGTTATGGCTCAACTTAAGCTCAAACAAGCTAGAAGTGATGTCCACCACAGGCAACACTACCTTGGACAAGTCGAACGACAAGCGATTGTTCGACAAGTCTAAGTGACTCAACTCGGATTTGTCCTCCCCAAACAGGAAGGACGCGTCGCCTGTGAGATGATTATGTGATAGTTCTAGAGTTCCGAAGTCGATCTTGGGATTATACCGGAAAACTTATTGTGGGATAATTGTAGGGCGGAACCATTGGCGAAGGAACCGAATGTGTCCGGAATTCTACCGGTTAGGTGGTTTATTTGTAGGTCGAGTCCCTTGAGATTAGGGAGTTGACCTAGGAAAGCCGGAATCGAGCCGGTAAATTTGTTATTGTTCAAGCTAAGGGATTCTAAGTGAGTTAGGTGGCTTAAGAAATTTGAGATGGGACCGCTAAGGTTGTCCCAGTTAAGAAAGAGGAGTTTTAGTCTAGTGAGTTTTCCGATGACGGGCGGGATTGGGCCTGTGAGGTTGGGTAGTAGTCGTAAGATGAGGGTTTCGAGGTACGGGAATTTATCAAGGGTGGTGGGGATTGTTCCTACAACCTCATCTGAGCCGCTTATTTCGAGAAAGTTAACACGGCGGATATTTGTATTGGGGATCTTCTTGCATAGTACACCACTCCACTTGCAGCAGTCTGTGTGTGGTGACCATGTTGAAAAAATGCTAGCTCCGCCACTGAAACCAGCCTTGATTTCAAGGAGGGCTTGTTTGTCGGCCGGGTAGCAGCGGTGTGGTCGATGATGAGGATGAGCATGGGTGTGAGCGAGGTTGAGGGAAGGTAGGAGGAGGAAGAGGAGATAGAAGAAAAAGACGGAAGTAATGCATGGATTATTCTTCATGTTTTTTTAATTTTTGTACAGTATGAAATGCTTCTTGGTATAGTGAGCGGGTTTGCTACATAAAAATAAATGGCTATTTATAGAGGATTGGATGAGCAATTACCAAAGGGCAAATGCAAATTCCCCCCTAGGAAAACCATATGCACTAATTACCATCAATGTAATGTAAATTTGAACTTTGGTTTTACAAAAATGGTAAAGTTTTGGAAATTCACATGCACAATTTCTATCAATGTTATTACTTGTTGCGTTTTCAATACATGGAACCAAGGTTTGGTTTACACTATACACGTAGAACTAATTAGATTGGGTAAGAAAATGATTATTAGAAATAACAAAACTAAGATATGAATTGAGTAGAAGATTACAAATCTATAATGATATCAATTTCTAATATATCCCTTCAATAAAATAAAAAATAAAAAAGTATGCAAAATTGGGTAAACAACGTACGTAAATCGTAATGAGTAGTATCCAAACATGCACCAGCAATATATAATACGGAGTACATAATACATAAGTACAATTTTGCCTTGACTTAAGACTATTGCCCTGAAGACCAATGGTTAAAATAGAGAAAATTATGAATTATTATCTTAAGAAAAGATAAGAGTATCATGTTTATTATGAAATCCATTTGTACTCTGATTCTTGCATGAAGAGTTTTAGTGTTTCACACATGTGTTCTCATTTCCTTTTTGAAAAACTTTGGACTTTGGCCTCATTGTTTTGATTATTTGTTGTTATGACATGCAAAGCCAAGAATTGCAGAGTAGTAAACTACTACTCCCTGAATCCTGTTTTATTTGCATCATATGTCCCTTCTTGTGAAAGCTTTTTAGGATCAAATGATGCAAATAGTAAAAGACGAAAGGAGTATATTATAATTTTTTTACCAAATTTAGAAATCCAATCTTTTAAAATACCTATTTGGTCAAACTTCTAATTGTAATGGTTCACATCTATTGATAATTCGAGGTTAGCTACTTATAAAATTAATTATTACTTAACAACAAAAATACTAACTTGCAAAGTAGGATTATCATTAGAAAAACTTGTAATTCTACCATTAATCCCTCTTTAGTAATCCGTATATATAAGTTCATTTTTGGCAAAATCTTTAACCAAAATCTAAACACGATTACAAAGTTACTAGCCACGGTATTACTCCATGTTATAATTTATTAATTCATAAACATGATTATGTGGAACATTTATAATGTAAGACGGTGTTTGTTTAGAGGGATAAAGTGAGGGGGATAGGATAAAAGAAGAGGGATTTAACATGTCCTTTGTTTGTTTAGAGGAATGGGGATTATGAGGAGGGTTAGGAAGGGGATAAAAAAGGGAGTTATCCCTTCAAATTAATAACTAAGGGGGTGGTATAAGGGATGGGGATTAAATTTAATGGGTAAAAGACATTTCTATTTTTAATGAAAGAAAAAAAAGAAGAGAGTGAAGAAAGGATAGTTTGTGTCAAAAAAAAAAAAAATTATAGTAAGGGTAATTTTGTATTTTTATTAGTTATTCCAATTTAATCTCAATCTATACCAAACAATAGAATACACTATTTTTATCCTTATTCCATCTATTAATCTACCTTCTTATCCCACTTAATCCCATCCCTCTTACCGAATACCGTACATTATTCCAGCAACATGTGAATTCCGTGAACACCTTATAATTTATCAGCTTTTAGCTTATTGTTTCAAATCTTTTTTCTTCATGCATGCAAATTTTATGTACTATTGTAGCCTTGTTATGTCAGCATGACTTTGGTTCTTTGGTTCCACACCGAATAATTATTCATGTGGTACTGAATTGTCTAATTACCCAGAATCGATTGCTTATATTTGTCCCCACTTATTTCTCGTATATATTCATGATCATTAAAGATTCCCCAAGACCCCAACTTAATCCACTTGCATAGTTTTTAACTTCATCTAGTTTAACTTTTTAAGTCTTATGTCCATCAAACTGTCACACGTAAGAAACAAACATAAAAATGAGCTTTTCATTAGCACAACTCTTGCCAACCTGATTTTTATTTATTTATTTATTTATTTATTTTTTTAAAAAGGGTGAAATATTTGGTTATACACTACTGTATTTAGCATAGATAGGCAAGAGAAGTGTTAACTCTCATTTTCACCAACAACAACAATGAAATTATGGCGGGAAAAAAATCCCCAAAATTTTCCCCAATTTTTTCCCTATCAAATTTTGGTGAAATAATTAATGGAGTTCCATCCCCTATTCCCCCACCTCAAAGCAAGAGAAATTTACAAAATATTAAATTGAAGCTCCAAAGTGTTGTAAAGGTCCCAAATTTGAAAGAAACTCTTATTTTACGAGTAATTAATTCCCGAAAATTGAGTGAACTGTAGCTTTGGATATGAAAATAGAAGAAGTTTAAGTGCAAATTTGTAGGTGGTAGGTGCGGTTGGCGGAAGGGATTATGGTAATTCGGGGAACAAAGACAGTGAGAAGATTGGGGTAAGTTATGATTTTGATTTGTTTTATTTTGTACCCAAAAAATTAAATTGGTAACCTGAAGTTGAGAATTGGATTTTGAGAAATTTGTGAGAAATTGAACAATTTATTTTAGTTCCATATTTATGAAATGGGTTTCCAAATGTTGAGAATTGAAATTTGAGAGTCGAATTTTGAGAAATTGAACAATATGGTGACATTTGTTTCTTCTTGAGTATGCGTCACCGAGTATAATTTTCAGTAATTGATTAATTTGTATTTGATTTGTAGTTACTTATCTTCTAGTTATGCAACAATACACAATTCAGAACATACCATCATGTATGAATACAAGTGTTGTTGGTACATATTATCATACCGAAGATAAAATATGTCAACAATGTTAACGTTTGTATACCATCTACATGGTTAATGGTACGTACTGGTAATACCAACAACCATACATGAAATACTAGTTAGTATATGTGAACTATAAATGGGTAAACGGTAAATGAACTACTTACATAGGAGGAAATATCTACTCTCTGCTGTTTCATGACTTGTGTTGATCCTGTGTTGGTGTTTTGTTCTTGCTTTGTGTTTTATTATGATTAAGGAAGACTACGTTTTGATTAATTTTTTGTTTAGTTTGGTTAGGAGTGTAATGTTGTGAACCAGAACTAGGATATGGAGGGGAGCACATACGTAAACTGTAGCTCAGATAGTTGTTCAGACAGTGATGAAAGTGAACATTTTGATTTGAATGATGATTTGAATAATGATGTATCGGAGGGTTTTGACTTGAATAAGGACCCTCCTATTAAATGTACCATTACCGGGGACGAATGTAGTGTGGATTTACATAGTGCAGACTTAGAGAGTTCAGGTTCTGGTAGATGTGTAGAGGCAGCTGTAGTACCCCAAGAAGTAAGAATGGAGTTTAGTAATTGGGATGACACGAATAATTATTATCGTAGTTATGGGAAGCAAGAGGGATTTGCTGTTGTGCGTACAGGTGGTGGAAAGACAAGATCATATAGCACTTATGTTTGGAAGTGTGAGTGTTACGATATGACAGCATACAGGAGGAGGGTTAATGGGAAGAGGGTTGTGGTTTATGATGAGCCATCTGTGAAGAAAAAGAGTAAAAAATGCAACTGTCAGTTATGATGTATGGGCAAGGCAACAATGAAAGTGGTAGATCAAGAAAGTAGTTAATGAGCACAATCACATAGTGAGTCCCGAGTTATCAAGACACATTGTAATGTATAGGATGGAAAAAACATGAATTTGACCCCCAGTAGGGCATATATTCAACAACTTGGCGGGCCAAAGACATGGAGTTGAAAATGTGGGATTCACCAAAAAGATATTCGTAATTTGGTGAATAGAAAGAGGAGGTTGAAGTTAAAAAATGGTGATGTCGCGGCTATGGTGGAGTATTTTAATAGAATGACTGCAGATAATCAAATTTTTTTCACATGCATCGTCTTGATGAAAAGGGGAGATTGAAAGACATCATGTGGGTTGATGCCCGGAGTAGGGAGGCGTTTTAGTATTTTGGAGATATTGTCTGCTTCAATTCGACATACTTGACAAACCAGTATAAGCTCCCCTTTTCGAACTTTGTTGGGGTCAATCACCAAGGTCAGATAATCATACTTGGCTGTGCTTTGGTTCCCAAGAGAATGCCGAGACGTTTGAGTGGCTATTCAAGATTTGGGTTTCTTGCATGGTAGGAAAGTCCCCGGCTGCAATTGACATGTTGATATCATAATCAGCTTCAGGTATAACTTTGGCTGGTATACTAACAAATCCATTTAATTACCTGTTGGTAATCAACTTAAGGTATAACTTTGGCTAGTATAGTAACAAAACCATTTAATCGTATGTAGGTATCCTAACAAAGTGCTTTAACATTTTTCTTAGTATTTAATTTAATAAACTTAACCAATCACAACCCTAACCATTCAACTAACACTTGAAAACATCAACTACTTTAATCAACAAAATAATATTATTTGTGTTTCGGGTGCTTCTATGTCCCTTGGGAGAGTTACGACTCGGAAACTGGATCCGACAAGGGCGCCTGTACCTGCAAAGTGAACGGCGCTTCGGATGGTCGGAGGTCCGCCTCCTAAGATTAAATTAGTACGAATTCGGAGTAAAACGTGCTGAAAGTAAGCATCTTCTCGGATTTCGAGATCAGGTGTTCTCTGTTTTCGAAATCAATAAATGATGTAATCATTAAGACCCTTTTTTCAATTAATAGGGAATCTCCCTATAAATAGGGTCCAAGAAAAGTGTGCCCTTTACTAGGGTTTGATGGCCTAGGAATTAGGGCAGCGCCGTTTTGCGGCTACATAGGGATTTGGGCCTTGAAGGCCGCCATTTCCCATGTGCTATATCTGTATGACACGTGTCAGGATCTGGGGAGTCCATTTGGACACCTTTTAGAGCAACACGTGTCACACGCTCATTGGGCCACTTGGCGGGGTATAAATACCCAAATCATACTCCCCTCACAGGGGTAACGTGGCTCACCACGTGATGCCTGTGACAGGTGTCGGTCCATCATTGGGTGGACTTTTACTTTTTACTGTTTGGAGAATCTAGGGTTTTACCCTAGACTTTTCACCCTTTCTATAAATAGGGGTTGACTTCCTCCTTGGATTCACACTTGCGTGAACTTGAGAGAATCTTGAATCTTTGATTTCAAAGAACTTGACTTCTTCCTAACAGCATCCAACACCCGGTCGTTCGTCCGCCTGTAAGGAGACATCCATATTAGGCGACTCTCGTACATTATTCTAAGGTAACCGTCTTATCTTCTCTTTTCTTTTTGCATTTTTATTTTTCAAAAATGGTTTCCTAAACGCACCCGGCACGTCCTAGGTTAGCGATCAGCCGGTCACCGGGGACGGCTGAATCTAGAACTAGAAGTGCCGAATGCTCGTTCGAGGACTCCCCTTTGAGAACTTCTCCAAATCCGACAGTGTCTGTGCTCCTGCAGGACACCATGGCTAGAACCAAGCAAACCAGTCGGACGTATAGGACGGATGGTTCCTGGTACCATTCGGAGAGTTCTACCGTTTACTCCGAAGGCTCCATTAGGGTGCCTGTTGCCGAGGTCTATGAGAATTCGCCTAGTGCTACTAGCACCCCAGGCTCCTCAATTTTGGAAGAGTCTGATGACGAGCAACAAATCCCCGGGCCGAGTGGATCGCTGCCGGATGTAGAGATGGGGGAGGACACTGCTGGCACTAGTCAGCAGGCCCCCCAGCTTCGAAGAAGATTCTGATGATGACTCTGGGTCATCATCCCCTGACAGCGCCTCCATTGACTCGGAGGAGGCGCGCTCAAAATTAGATGCTGCTAGAGAGTCCCTGTCAGCGGATAGGGGAGAAGGATGGGCAGAGTCGTTTGCTTCGTGCCAGCTGGAACGTGCTCCTTACACGTTCCCTTAGGCAGGCGGAAGAAAATGACGGAGGACTTTGGGAAGTTCATTTCCAACCATGTCCCGGGACATGGATTTCTTCTTTCTGTGCAAGACGCTGAGGATACAGTTGTCTGGCCAGAGAAGGCCAGCTACGACGATCAGTGCTTCGGCTGCTACGAGGCGGCCATATAAGCTGGTCTTCGCTTCCCTCTCCATCTGACAGTGGAGAGAATTCTTGATGGATACCAACTGGATATCTGGCAACTAGCCCCCAAATTCTGGGTAAATATTTTGGGCTATGTTGCCGCCTGTGAGATGCTGGAGGTGGATCCCATCTTTGAGGCATTCGCTCATATGAATTATTTGAGCAAAACCCCCCAATCAAGCGGAGCCGGCTGGCTCACCCTTACTAGCCATAAGGGTTTTATGATGGCGGTAGGGAAGGAGAACAAATGGAAAGACCGGAGGACGAAATTCTACATAGTCTCCTCCTTCGACCGCCTGCGCAATAAGAGATACAACCGGTGGAACCGGAACCCTCTTCTCCTTGGTGGGAAGAAAGCCCTGCCGCCTGTACCAAGGCAGGCATAGGAGAAGATACCGGATCGAGGCCTATTACTGTGGCCATTCGAACCAATGAAGAGACGGGGGAGAAGGAGGTTACCCCGCAAAGCTACATTCCTCGTCATGAATGGCTATCTGATGGGACGCTTTTGGCCGCTTGCGGTCTTAGTACTGAGAGGCGAGAGGTAGTAGGCCACTTGGCTTTATTTTACCTTGCTGATCTTGATTCTTTCTTTAGTTTCTAACCCTTACTTTCTGTGCAGACAAAGCAATGGAGAAACTCTCGGCCACCAAGAAACCGGCTGCACATTCTGCATCATATTATCGTTCGTCCCTCTTGGGCAAACGGACTAACAAGGAACAACTGTCAGGCGGTGCTCCTAAGGTGAGGTACTTTCTCTTTATACTTGGATTGAGTTTTATTGAGATCACCGGTATAATAACTTGTGCATTCCATGCAGGGTGGTTCGTCCAAGCCCTCTCCCTCTAAACAACCGGACCCGAAGCTTCAAAAGCAGTCGGGTGGTGATGTGGGCACTTCCGGGAAGCCCAGGAAGCACATCGCCCATAAGCCTGGGAAGACTTATGACGGCTCCACCCCCAACAGGTCGACCCTTAAGCCGGATGCCCCCAGGGTATCAAAGAGTGGCAAGCCACTCAATGTTGCGGTCGGCTCAGTAGCAGGCAGAAGCAAAGCCGCCCAGGAGGAGGAGGTGGAAGGTATCATAACTTTACCCATTTTTCATTATGGTTGGTATAACAGTCGCCAAAAAGGGCACTAGATCATAAACTAAGATTTTTTTTTTATTTTATTATTTTTTTTTATTCATGCTTGTTTGATCTGGCAGAGGTTCCATAGAGGCCGACTGTCCTACAACTGGCCAAACAGATGCTGAAGGCGCTTGAGCCTGAAGACAAAGCGTCTGTGAGAGGAGTCAGCTCCCTCAACCTCGACGCCATCTTGGCGCTTCTTTGTGAGGTAGGATACTTGTGATTTTTATCCTGAATAATGAGTATAGTCGCTTGATACTGACCATTCTCACTATTGGCCGAATGCAGACTATGCTTCGCGTGAACGGGCTTAAAAATCCCATCCTCGAAAATTCTAAAGAGGTAACGACTGCTAAAGCTTGGGCTACTTCCTCCTTAGACACTGCTTAGTTTGAGATTGCCCAAAATGAACTACTGACACTTGATATGATGTATTCCTAGGCGTCGGCCAATCTACAGGTCAAGAAGGACTTGGATGCAGCGAGGGGGCGGGTAACCGAGCTCCAAAATGAGGTCAAGGACCTCAAGTCCAAGCTGGGACCCCTCGAGGAAGCGGACAAGAAGGCGGACCGCCTACAGGGGCAGATTGACAAACTCAAGGGCCGGCTACAAAACCAAGAAACCAAGCTCAGGTCTAAATACAAGTCCCTGGCTGAGGAGGAGAAAAAGGACCTAGTCAAACAAATGATGGAGGACTATGAATCCATCATGCGGATGGCTTGGGAATCATTGCAGCCGAGCTCTAACTACCAAATTTGGAAAGCTAAGTTTGACATAGCCAATGATGAGTTTAACGACCGGCTCATGAAGCAGGCGGAGGAGGCAGCGGCCGGGGACCTTGAGGAGTCCGACTCCTCGGACGAGTCGTCCTCGGGTGACGATGAGGATCAGGAGGAGGATAAGAAGAATGATGAGCAAGCGCCGGAGGACAACAAGGATGCGGCTGCCAGTGCTGAGGACCTCCCCTGATCTTTTAAGCTTTTTGGTATTGTTGGCCTGTGTGCCGAGTAACCGTGTATTTTTACCGACTAAGGGGTCGGGTGAATCAACAATTTCTGGCTCAGCCAGCTTACTTTTCCAGTCGTCCATTGTGACGCTGTTATTCATGTGAATGCAACATTCGGTCGTTTTGACCGTTTTGTTTTTATTGGCGTTGTGCTTTAAAATTTTTTAAAGCTTTCAATTTTTCAATATTATATGCATAGATTTTAGCTAAGTATTTAACTTGTATACTATGCGATTGTCTTTTTTCCCGAATGTCCTTGCCCCTAGCTGGATGTCGATTGGTTTCAAAGATGGGTTGATTGACTTAGAAATTATTGATGCTTTAAAGAGTATGACTGGTTTCTAAGTAAATCAATCACTATGGTGATTGCCCCAAACCAAGCGACAGATAACCATTTTGAGCAGTCGGTTAAACCTTTGAGAGTATCCGACCAAAGGCCTCAGCTAGACGTTTACACATTTATTTAAGCCACTAAGTTTTTGAACTTAGCTTATAATCATAAGTATAATCTGTCCGCCTGTATTGCCCCAGATAAACAACAGGCGGTGATATTTGAATAGCGTAGCCTCTAAAATGAAACAGTAGCCGCTTTCCGTCTGTGCTAGAATAGTTCGAAAAACTTACGCTTTTTAGATTTCAAATTAGATTAACTCAAACGACTGCGAGCATTGCCTTAACGCAGATGGCAGGGCCGTTTGTGTTTGGTTTATAGAGCAATGTACCACCCAAATTGGAGATGCCCTCTTCGACGAATTCGCCCAAATGGACGTCGCCGGTTGTTTGACTCATGTTGGAGCAGACAGTCGTACTCATGTTGGAGCAGACGACTTTTAAAATAAAATATATTAGGCCTTCGGCCTCTTAACAGAAGATTGGGTAGCCGCTAAGTTTTTAACACTTAGCTTTTTTAAGGGTGAGTAAGTTTAGGGACGACTGTTCTTTGGGCAGGCGGTCCCTTTATAGGGTATCTGAACCAAACTCTTAGTGAATAAGGCCACCTGCGTATTGTGTAGGCGGTACCCTGCAATAAAATTTTGAACTCGGTCCGTCTACAAATTGTGCAGACGGTGTTCTATAATGTAATCGTGAGATATGTCCGTCTGCACATTGTGCAGGCGGCACTCTGTGATAAAATTGAGCATGGTTCGTCTGCACATTGTGTAGGCGGCTCTCTATGAAAATGAAGAGACTTTGTTTTGGGAAAGAAGGCAGATTTTCATTAATGAGAAAATTTTACAAGATTTTAGAAGTAGTACTTTTTCAAGTTATCTACATTTCAAGTTCTGGGTAGCTGCCTGCCGTCTGGTGTCTCCAAACATTAGGTGCCGCCTCTTAATTCTTCATAGATACGGTAGGGGCCTTCCCAATTTGGGGTTAGCTTTCCCTGCTCATTCGCCCTACCGATTGCCTCCATTTTTCGTAGCACAAAATCCCCAACCTTTAGAGGTCGCTTATGTACTCTTTTGTTTTAGGCCTGAGTCATTCTCAGACGGTAGATCTCATGGCGCAAGGTGGCATTGCCCCTAAGCTCTGGAAGGGAGTCTAATGCCAACCGCATGGCCTCCCAGTTTGCCTCTTCATCATACAACATGATTCGAAGAGTCGGCTCATAGTGTTCGATGGGTAAGACGGCCTCTGCACCGTACACCATGAGAAATGGGGTCTCTCCAATTGCCCCTTTCGTTGTTGTTCTGATGGCCCATAGGACGTGTGGAAGCTCATCTGCCCATAGGTCGCCAGCTCTTTTAATCTTCTTTTTTATGCAGTGTGAGATTAACTTGTTGAAGGCCTCGACCTGGCCTTTTGCTTGGGGCCGGCCGACTGACGCAAAACAACTTGAGATCCCTTGGTCTCCCAACCAAGTCTTAAGTTGAGGCGTCTCAAACTGAGGACCATTGTCAAAAACCATAAACATAGGCACCCCGAACCGGGTGATGATATTCTTCTAGATAAAGGAGATGACATCCTTTGTCTTAATGTTTTTTACCGCCTCTGCCTCTACCCATTTGGTGAAATAATCTATGGCAACAAAGATATACCGCCGTCCGCCTGATGCAGAAGTATAGAGCCCTAAGATGTCCATGCCCCACTTGGCAAATGGAACTGGGCTATGGATGGCTGTAAGATCGGTGGCTGGACGGTGTATAAGCTTGCCGAATTTTTGGCATTTATCACACTTTTTCACCAAAGTCATGGCATCTTTCTCTAGGGTAGGCTATAAATAGCCCTGCCACCTAGCTCTTTCTGCTAGCGACCTGCCGCCTATATGTGAGGCACAAAAGCCCGCATGTAGGTCTTCTAGAATTTCCTGCCCCTTTTCGGGGGTGTTGCATTTTAAGAGCGGCTGTAGAAAGCCTTTCTTAAAAAGCTCTCCTTTAGGAATTTCAAAATTGGCTGCACGTTTTTTCAGTGCGGCTGTTTCTGTTGTTGAATCCGGCAGCGTGCCGTCTAGCATATATGCTCGGATGCTGTCCATCCAAGTAGAGGTTCGGTCAAGTACTCCAATAGGATTTTTCTCAATGCTTTGCTTTTCCATTACTTTCCAAAAGACTGACCGAGGTGTGTCGCATGAGGCGGATGATGCTAGCTTAGACAGAGCATCCGCCTGATTGTTTTTGGACCAAGGCACTTGATTCAGATTGAATTCTTCAAGTGTCCCGGCCTCAACTTTGACCGCCTGCAAGTATTTGATCATAACCGGATGGGTAACTTCATAATCACCATTGTATTGGCTCACGACCAACTGGGAGTTAGAGCAGGCGTCAATCTTAGTTGCCCCTGCCGCCTTGCACATGCGGATGCCGGCTAATAGGGCTTCATATTCGGCCTCATTATTTGAGGCCTGGAACTTGAACCGTAGTGCATGCTCGTACCTATCCCCTTCAGGGGACTGATATATAACTCCTGCACAACAACCGTTCATAGTGGAGTTCCTGTCCACATACACTTTCCAAACCTGATCAGTATTATCTGGGGCAGCCAGCCTTGTCATTTCGACAATAAAGTCGGCGAATGCCTGTCCCTTTATTGCCTTCCTTGGCTCGAAAGTGATTTCCAGTCCCTGTAACTCAACAGCCCATTTGAGCATTCGGCCTGATGATTCTAGGGTTGTCATTGGCCGCTTGATCGGCTGGTCAGTGTATACCACTACCGGATGTGCCAAGAAGTAAGGCTTCAACTTCTTGACAGCCATGTAAAGAGTAAGGCCAAATTTTTCAATCATGGGGTACCGAAGCTCTGCATTCCTGAGAACGTGCCTGATGAAATAGACCGGGAGCTGGGTGCCGTCTCTTTCAGCAAGGAGAACAGCACTGAGGGCATGATCTGAGACAGCCAGGTACATGTAGAGCGTCTCTTTGGGCAGAGGACTGACCAGCCTTGGCAAAGAGTGCAAGTGTTGCTTCAATTTTTGGAAGGCCGCCTCAGCGTCATCCCCCCATTCAAACATAGTCTTTTTCCTGATCGCCTGGAAGAAGTAGAGACACTTGTCACCTGACCGGCTGAGGAATCTCCCTAGGGCCGCCAAACAACCTGTTAACTTTTGTACTTATTTGAAAGTACGGGGCGACTGCATGTCAATGACCGCCTGTATTTTTTCAGTGTTGGCCTCTATCCCCCTTTGATCAATCAGGAATCCGAGAAACTTCCCAGACTCAACACCAAAGACACACTTCTTAGGAGTGAGCATGACCTTTGTTTCGCCTAAGTGTGGCGAATGTTTCTCGAAGGTCAACAAGGTGATCCACCTGCTGCTTGGATTTGAATATCATGTCATCAATATACGACTCGACATTCCTCCCAATCTGATTACTGAAGACCGTATTAATCATCCATTGGAAAGTAGCCGACGCATTCTTCAAACCAAACGGCATCACCATAACCCTTGATCAGTGACGAATGCCGTCTTTTCTTGATCTTTTCTCCATAGGGGAATCTAGTGGAAGATTGAGTAGGCGTCTATAAAACTCATCAGGGCATGTCCGGCTGTAGAGTCGACCAGACTGTCGATCTTTGGAAGTGAATAACTATCCTTCGGACATGCTCTGTTCAAGTCAGTGTAGTCAACGCACATGCACCAGGTACCATTAGGCTTCTTTACAAGCAACCCAGTCAGAGAAGTTACATTGCCGAATGAACCCAGCGTCTAACAGCTTTTTTACTTCGGTGGCTGCTGCCTGACTTTTTTCCCCGTCGTGATTTCTTTTCTTTTGCCAAATGGGCTTTTTTTTTGGATCCACGGCGAGTTTATGGACAGCAAGATCCGGGCTGATGCCTAACATCTCTTCCACTTCAAAGGCAAAATTATCTTTGAATTCTTTCAGCAGATGGTGCAAGTCTGCACCCATCTTTGCAAAAGCAATCGTCCCCACCTTAACAGATCATTCTGGACGACTGTCATCCACAGGAATATCAATGTGCTCACCAGCCGCCTAGGGACGGAGCTTATCTGACCGTTCCCCGGTCAGTGATTGCTATTGTTTTTTTCTTTTTTGACCACCACCAGCTGGTCAGTTTTTCTTTTCTTGGCAGCTGGTGGGGCCGGATGATCATCCTTGATTTCATCAAGGTCTATTGGCTCTTTGCCCTGCTCGGCTGCAGCAGCCACATGTCTGACGTCCGAGAAATAGCACTCTCGAGCCGTCTTCTGGTCCCCATTCAGGGAGCCAACAGTTTCATTATCCCTCTCATACTTGACCAGCATGAGAGAAGGGATGATGATGGCCTTACACTCGTTAAGAGTGGGTCGGCTAAGAATGAGATTGTAGGCGGTCAGTTCTTCGACCACCAGAAATCGGATGGTCATGCGCCGACTGTTACCCTTCTCTCCCAGCCGGACAGGTAGATCTATCCATTCGACTGGGTGCACAACTCCTCCCCCAAATCCAACAAGTGGATGGAGACATCATGCATGCTATCCGCTCTATATTTGAGGTTGGATAGGCATTTGCGGCTGATGATGTAAGAGGAGCTTCTTGTGTCAATCAAGATGCAACCAACTTTTTGGTTGGCCACTTTGCATTGTATGACCACAGGGTCATCATGCGACCGACGGACTTTACCCATGTCCTTCTTGGTGATGATGACATCGGGGAAGACGGATGTGCCAACCGCTTGTCCCTCTTCAATAAAATGAACCATCTTTCAGAGATGGTCCTTTGTGCCCCGCATGGTCGGGCCACCTCCAGCGAATCCTCCTGTTATAGTGTAGACCGCCTCCACATCGATTTCGGAACAACCAGTAGGCCGGGGAGTCTTTTTTCTAGACTGCCTCGGATTCGCTTTGGAAGTCACTTTGGACTTTGCATAGGATTTCAGCACCCCTTTGTCGGCCTGACGATCAAGCGCCCGCTTGAGGCTGAAGAAGTCGTTGGTGTCATGGCCGACATCCTCATGGTAATGGCAGTGCTTGTTTTTGTTCTGATTTTCAGCGAAACCTTTCATTGGAGTCAGCTTCTCCAAAGTCAGCCAATCCTTTATCTCCATGAGGATGGAGTAACTGTCCTTGTGGAACTCGTACCTAGGAACATACGGTTTCCACTCTTTTTTTCTTCTTCTAGGCTGGCTAATCAAACTTATCAACCGCCAAGATCTCTTTTTTCTTTTTGCTCTTTTCAGGTTTTAGAGACGGCTAAGCAGGCCGACTCTCCTTCTGCCTGTCAGACTTTTTGGAGTCTGACTGCTTATTTGAGGAGCAAAGTTCGGTCGCCTGTATATAGGCTTCCGTCTCCATCAGGGCTCCTTGGAGGGTGAAGATTTTCTTGCGGACGAGGTCGAACTTGAAAGCCGACCCGTCCTTCAGACCTTTGAAGAAGCCTGTATAGGCTACCTCGTCAGACAGCCCTTGAATCTGGATTCTCACCAGATTGAACCTCCTAACGTAGGAGCGCAACCCTTCTCTATCTCCCTGCTGCACATTGCTTAGGTCGAGACTTATTTTCTTTGCAGGGATGTTCATAGAGAAGTTGGAACCAAACAAGAACGAAAGCGTCTTGACGCTATTAATACAACCAGTCGGCAAATTGCCGAACCACTGTTGGGCTATGCCCTTCAGGGTAGCTGGGAAGCAGCGACACCATGAGGAATTATCCAACCCCTGTAAGTACATGAGGTGGGTGTATGCCAGAAGGTGATCTTCTGGGTTGGAGGTACCGTCATAGGTCCCCACCAACACATTTTTAACCTTGGCCGGGTTCGGCCTCTGCTATCTCCTTGGAAAACGCAGAGGGTTGTTCTCCAACGTTTTGTAACCGAAGCTGCCAGTCCATATGCTGGTAATGGTATGCCGCCTGTCCTCCAAAGAAGGTAGGCTTGATGTAAGGCAAAGCAGGCGGCCTGTATAATGGCTGGGCCATGTACTGTGCTGAGTTGATTACATGGGGACCATATGGACGGAAGGGCCGCCTGACGGAGTCCCATGTATAGATTGTGAATTCCTCACTGAGGTATTCTTGAAGCTACCTGGATAATTAGACGTGGATGCCGACTCAGACAGTTGCTGGTTCTTCTTTTGCTTGATGTAGAGTCGAGCATCAGAGAATGTCTTTTTACTGCCGTCCAGCTGTACATGCTGGATGGCCTTTCTTTTTATCATTTTCGGGAAACGGAGCCTAAAGAGGTCGATTTGGGGTCGAGCATTCTCCTTCGAAATAGGGTGAGGTGTCGGCTGACGGTCCCTAACCGGCTTCTGCTTCTTAGCCTGGGCTGATTTTTTGGCCGACTGTTCCTTCCTAGGAGCAGCCATCCTCTTGGTCATTAAGTCTTTGATTTCACCCTTGAAACTGCTCATAAATTTCATGAGCTCATCTTGGGAGACTGGGGTTGATCATGCCGCCTGAGTAGGATCAGACGGCTGCCCAGGAGGCTTGCTCGTTTGCCTAGGGGGCTTACTTGTACCCGCCTAGTCAGCATTCTGCTCTCGTCTTTCCTTGTGACGGATGCGTCTAGAGATGAATGACCTGTCATGGGCCACATAGGTTTCGATGTCTCCATCGTCACCAGAGTCATGGTCCGAATGGACCTCTACTTCAACTGTAGGCCGGTTGTTTCTGGAGGCGGTACATGTTCTTGTGAAACCATCTCTGAGGCACTCTCCCCACAAACGGCGCTAAATGTTTCGGGTGCTTTTATGTCCCTTGGGAGAGTTACGGCTCAGAGACTGGATCCGACAAGGGAGCCTGTACCTGCAAAATGAACGGAGCTCTGGATGGTCGGAGGTCCGCCTCTAAAGATTAAATTAGTACGGATTCGGAGTAAAACATGCGGAAAGTAAGTATCTTCTCGGATTCCGAGATCAGGTGTTCTCTTCGAGAGCAATAAATGATATAGTCATCAAGACCCTTTTTTCAATTATTGGGGAATCTCCCTATAAATAGGGTCGTAGAAAAGTGTGCCCTTTCCTAGGGTTTGATGGCCTCGGAATTAGGGCAGCGCTGTTTTGCGGCTACATTGGGATTTGGGCCTTCAAGGCCGCCATTTCCCATGTGCCATATCTGTATTACACGTGTCGGGATCTGGGGAGTCCATTTGGACTCCTCTTAGTGAGACACGTGTCACAGGCTCATTTGGCCACTTGGCGGGGTATAAATACCCAAATCAGTTTACCCTACCTCATTTGCAACCGAGACTTCATAGGGCTGGGCACTGTCTTGCGGAACCCAAGGATGCCTCTCCCCATAAGCCACATCCAACGACTACAAAACCAAGTGGACCACATTTAAATCTAACGCAAAGCGAATAAAATAATAACAAAATACCGACTGAATTACAACCGAACCACTTACTTTCAACAACCAATAGTCCTTTGTCTTCTTTAAATCCTTCTCATATCCTTCCTTAATCTTCTCCACAGTCCATACCTCAATCCTGGGATATACACCCCACTTCATCGGAGTCATACAAAGCCGATCGAGGTAGAATGTCTACAACCAAATTATAAACATCTCACTCAATTTTTTGTAAAAAAATGAAAACACATATTGAGATGGCCTCCTAGGCATCTAGGAAAATTGAGAAGAAAGAATTAATAGTTTATATATATTCATAAAATCAAGGTGTTAACACATAGAGATTGAAAATTTCTTAAAACCCATAATAATAGCAAATTGCCAAGTTATATCAGAACTGAAAATAAATAATCATGATAAAATAGGTCACATTCCAGAAGCGGAAACTAAATAGCATTAAGCAACAACAATGGCAGAATTCAAGAAACTAAACAGGAATGAAAATCACCTGGACAGGAAAAGGTTAAACCTACAACAATTATTTAAATTTTATACCATGTAAAGTAAAACAATAGATAAAAATACAAGATACCAAAAAAGTGTGCAATGGCATGCCTACATAACTGAATTTCTCAAAAGAATCCTTCATGTACAAGAATACGCAAATAATTGATACACAAACAACTATCAGTTGTAGCATAATGTCAATCTCTGACATCCGTGAGACTAAACCATGAAATATCAACACAACAGGAGTGAACAACCACAAAAACTTATATATAAACGTAAACAACAACAAAAACTAACCATGAGAAAAAGTGAATAACCACCTGCCCCTGCAACATAACCAGAAGCCTCAAATTTTGAAGCAAAGTCCCTATCACATGTCATCAACCACTCGTGCGCCACAGTGTACAAATCGTACTCTCGGGCTTCCACTCCAACACAAACAGGAGGCGCCAGGGCAGAAGCCAAAAATTTTCCACCGGTAGTAGGGCATAACAGCCCCCCCAAACATCGCAACCAACAAAGCGATCATAAAATGATCTTGCTCCTTCCTTGTAATTACAAGCATTTTCAGAATTATTTCAGCAACCATATCCACAGATATCCCAGACCTACAATTCTTGCATTTTACACCATACAAATCCTTAATTGCGATAGTAATTTTTTCATGAAAGACCAAACCACCATCAGTTACCCGCCTAGGAAGATCCTTACTTCCGGCAGGAATACAAAAAATACAGCGCCATTGTGTAGGGCACAGTGGCACCAACCTTCCGTCACCCATTTCATAAAGTCCTGTGGCACCATCAACCCCTACTCATCGACCAATAAGCAAACCCCCGATAGAATTTTGCCTTCTTTATATTAATGATATAGAAAAGGTCACCAAAGCCACATCTTTCGATTATCGCCTGCCTCTCCTTATCCATCGACAACACCTCGAACACTTCACTAATAGCATCAACTTTGCACATGAAGTTTGCGGACTAGAAGAAAAAATAACAAATGCATCATTAATAACACAAAGCCAAATAAAAACATCATTAAATTCCTGCAAAAAAATCACTATATTGTACCTTTCCAGAACAGTAAGTTTTTTGCACAACAACAACTATGCCTTTCTGTTTCACCATCTGACCTTGTGACTAAGCACCTTGGGATTCCACACCTTGAGAGTAAAACTCGTGTGGCTGAAACATTTGTGGCTGAAACCCTTAGGACTGAAAACCTTATGACTGGACACCGTGTCGTTGCTGAAAACCTTGTGGTTGAAACCCTTCTTCCCCAGCCTGCAACAATTCACAAGAACTATGTAACCCTTCAAATGGTGATATGAGCTCTTGCTGTACAGTAGCTTATGAACTAAGGGCTGCGAACCTAAACGTGCAGTCATACAGAGTACATGGAGTTATGTCTTAACAATCACTAGTAACAATTTGCAAGGAAGGACACTGAGGAGCATACTACGCTGGAAACCTCTTTGTTTACCTAAAGATGCCACAGCTTATGATAACCTAAGGTTTCAACTAAGTCATTTACAGCAAAGGATGCCATGTTTAAATCTTTTAAACCCATTAACCCAACCATACCAGAGACATGTTCAACCCTTCTCACTAAACCAATATACAATACAAGTAATCGTTTTAGGTGGATAAGATGCAAATTGAGCTTCAAAACTTCAAATCTTCCGTTATATTATGGCAAATAATTAAAAGTGGTCCTAAACAGACAATTAGTTCACCTCTCATTGGAAGCAATGCCCCTTGGAACAATTATCTTCCCGTGAATACAAAATGCAGGAGGTAAAGGTGGAGTATATACCTTTATCCCTAATATGAAGGTATTGAATTCTATAAATTAGAGGCGAGATCCCAATGAGGCTAGAAGCCCCTAAATTAGCAAGAGCTAATACCAACAAGATTATTCACAAAAACACAAGCAAAAAGAATCATAACATTAAAAACAAAAAAAAATATACATTTTCTTGTCGTGAATAAGTTCTTATAAATAATGTAACCATGAAAACAAAAAATGAAAGAACACATAAACCATGAAGAAAAACATTCTGGTGGAGAGGGGGAAAACTCTTTATGCATACCTAGAAGAAAGGAAGAAATTCCATCAAATGAAACAAAGGTTAGACTACGAAGGGAATATTACTACCAAGGCTTAATTATCTTTTAAACTATGAAGGGAATCTTAGGAGGTCTAATTACTACCAAAACACCCTACATAAAACCAAAAATCATTAAACAAATTAAGGTTATACTAGGAAAGCAGAAGTGGAATTCAACCCAATTATGTAAACCCGATACCAACATTAATGAATAATCATAACAACCATAACATATTCCACTTTAACATTAAAAGACAACCAACTGCATGCAGACAACCAAACGATAAAATGGAACATAAAATCTATACAAATTTGTACTTATAGCATAAACTTCACACACACCTTGCTTGTCATCTGGTGTATAGGAAGTTCGGCCCGTTTCCTACTACGCGACGGCAGTCTTGAAGCTCAATTTGCATCTTATCCACCTAAAACGAGAAAAGACATTACTTGTATGGTATATTGGTTTAGCGAGAAGAGTGGAACATGTCTCTGGTATGGTTGGGTTAATGGGTTTAAAAGATTTCAACGTGGCATCCTTTGCTGCAAATGACTTAGTTGAAACCTTAGGTTATCATAAGCTGTGGCATTTTTAGGTAAACAAAGAGGTTGCCAGAGTAGTATGCTCCTTAGTGTCCTTCCTTGCAAATTGTTACTAGTGATTGTTAAGACATAACTCCATGTACTCTACATGACTGCACGTTTAGGTTAGCAACCCTTAGTTCATAAGCTACGGTAGAGCAGGAGCTCATATCACCATTTGAAGGGTTACATTGTTTTTGTGAACTGTTGCAGGTTGAGGAAGAAGGGTTTCAACCACAAGGGTTTCAGCAACGACACGGTGTCCAGTCACAAGGTTTTCAGTCCTAAGGGTTTCAGCCACACGAGTTTCACTCTCAAGGTGTGGAATCCCAAGGTGTTCATTCACAAGGTCAGATGGTGAAACAGAAGGGCACAGTTGTTGTTATGCAAAAAACTTACTGTTTTGGAAAGGTACAAAAATTGAAAGAACATTTACACTCCTTGCCAAGTCTTGTTAGCCCTTTTCCAAAGGAGACGCTTTACATGTACCTAGCCATCTCAGAACATGCCCTCAGTGCCGTGCCGTTCTCCTTGCTGAGAGAGACAACATTCAGCTCTCGGTCTATTTCATTAGCCATGTTCTCAGAAATGCTGAATTCCGGTACCCCATGGTTGAAAATTTTGGTCTTGCTATCTACATGGCTGTTAAGAAGTTGAAGCCTTACTTCTTGGCACATCTGGTGGCGATCTATACAGATCAACCCCTCAAGCGGCCAATGACAACTTTGGTGTCATCCGGCAAAATGCTCAAATAGGTTATTGAAATGCAAAGTCTTGAAATCACCTACGAACTAAGAAAGGCAGTGAAGGGTCAGGCTTTTTTTGACTTCATTGTCGAAATGACAAGGCCTGTTGCTCCAGACAACCTTGATCAGGTTTGAAAAGTGTATGTAGACGGGAGCTTTAATATGAACGGCTGTAGCGTAGGTATAATCTGTCAGTCTCTGGAAGGAGATAAATATGAATATACACTACGGTTCAAGTTCCAGGCCTCAAACAATGAGGCGGAATATGAAGCCCTGCTAGCCGGTATCCGCATGTGCAAGGCGGGAGGGGCAACAAAAATTGACGCCTGCTCAGATTCTCAGTTGGTCGTTAGCCAATACCATGGTGATTATGATGCCACCCATCCGGCAATGATCAAATAATTGCAGGCGGTTAAAGCTGAGGCCGGGACACTTGAAGAATTTCACCTAAGTCAAGCGCCCAGGTTTGAAAATAACCAGGCAGATGCTCTTTCAAAATTGGCATCCTTCGCCTCCTGTGATACGCCTCGGTCAGTCTTCTAGGAAGTTATGGAAAAACGGAGTATTATTGAAGAAGAGCCCAACGGAGTACTTAACCGAAGCTCTACCTGGATGGATGGCATCCGGGCATATCTGATAGACGGTACGCTTCCTGATTCACCCCAAGAGGCGGCCGTATTAAAGAAGCGTGCTGCAAACTTTGAGATGAAAGACGGAGAGCTCTTCAAGGCGGGTTTTCTAAAACTGTTGTTGAAGTGTGTTACCCCGGAAAAGGGGAAAGAAGTTCTCGCAGATCTGCACTCGGGATATTGAGCATCTCACATAGGCGACAAATCCCTGGCTGTCTGGACTAGGTGGCAAGGTTACTTCTGGCCCACCCTTACGGCAGACTCCATGGAGATGGTCAAAAAATGTGACAAGTGCCAAAGATTTGGCAAGCTCATCCATCAGTCGGCAACTGACCTGACTGCAATCCATAGCCCAGTCCCGTTTGCTAAATGGGGCATGGACATTCTAGCTCCTTATACGCCTACATTAGGCGGAAAGCGCTATATTCTGGTGGCTGTGGATTATTTCACCAAGTGGGTTGAGGTAGAGGCGGTCAAAGGGATCAAGACAAAGGATGTCATCTCTTTTATTTGGAAGAACATCATCACCCGATATGGGGTACCTATGTCTATGGTATTTGATAATGGCCCTTAGTTTGAGACGCCTCAACTCAAGATTTGGTTGGGAGATCAAGGGATCTCACATTGTTTTGCATCAGTCGGTCGACCCCAAGCAAATAGCTAAGTTGAAGCCTTCAACAAACTCATCTTAGACGGCATAAAAAAGAAAATTGAAAAAGCCGGTGGCTTATGGGCTGAAGAATTGATTCATGTCCTATGGGCCATCCAAACAACATAAAAAGGGGCAACCAGTGAAACCCCATTTCTCATGGTTTATGGTGCTGAATCCATCTTTCCCATCGAGCATTATGAGCCGACTCTACAAGCTATGCTGTATGATGAAGAGGCAAAGTGGGAGGCCATGCGGCTAGCATTGGACTCGCTCCCAGAGCGTAGGGACAATGCCGCCTTGAGTCATGAGATTTACCGTCTGAGAATGACCCGTGCCTATAACAAAAGAGTACCTAAACGGCCCTTGAAAGTTGGGGACTTTGTTTTACGAAAAATGGAGGCAACTGGTAGGGCTAATGAGCAGGGAAAGCTAACTCCTAATTGGGAAGGCCCTTACCGAATCTATGAAGAAGTAAGAAATGACACCTTCCACCTGGAAATTCTAGACGGCAGGCGGCTACCCAGAATTTGGAATGTAGACAACTTGAAAAAGTACTACTTCTGAGATTTGTAAATTTTTTGTAAATGAAAAGCCTATCAATGAAAAAGTTATTTTTTGTTTCCAATTCTGTTATTTCACTCGTATACATGCATGCATAATGTTAAAATGTCGCCTGAGCAATGCGCAGACGGTCAACTGAATGAACTAAACTAAGTTAAAAACTTAGTGGCTAAATTAATATTCAAACTATGAGGCCAATGGCCGGATGATATTCTATAAATTCGTCTCCTCCAACATGAGTAAGGCGTCCGGCGACGCCCATCCAGGTGGAATCGTCGCAGAGAGTATCTCTGTAGACACCCAAATGTGTCTCCCCAAAACCAAACCCAGTGATGAATACTTTTCACGTCACTTGATTATCGAACGAGGTGAAAATGTGAAAAGTCTAGTGATGTGGATGTTTTTATTAAAACATCTCTCTTTCTGTTTTTGAAAATGTACTCTATTTATGAAAATAGCCAGTCCAATTTAGTTTGGTACATGATAAGGGTCCAAAAATAGTGTAGTTGTATTGGGCTCGAAAAGAGCTTTCCAACGATATATTATAAGCCCAATTCCGATGAATAATGAGGAAGTTATGGATTAAATTAAATTGGGCTCGAAGTGAATTTTATATGCGACCCAATGATCTAGAGGAGGGCCTATTAATTATTATTCCTAAAGTTATTAGGATTGATTTTAATCTTCTGGAATATTTAGAAGGTTCTTTTAAATTCTAATGAGATTAGGATTGATAATTATATTTATAAGATTTTTATTTGGAAAAAAATAAGTGTTTTATGATAACCCTGATTTTAATTTGATAAACACGGAATTTGCTGCTTAATCATATTAAGAAGAGGATTCTGCGTACAAACGCGTTTTATCTTTTAATTAGCACCAAACGACAGAGTCTGTCGCCTGGCGCTAACGTCTGTCGCCTGGCGCTAATCCTGTCGCCTGGCGCTGCTGTCTGTCGCCTGGCGACAGATGCCTGTTTTATTCCGTATGGAACTTGAAGTATTTTCTATCGTTTTCGGACTATTTTTCTATAAATAGGGGTCGTATCTCCCTGTTTTCAATCATCAACAATTAGACAACAATCATCTAATTCTATTCTTTCTCTTTCTAAAAGCTAGAAGCTTTCTCTCTCTTCTTTTTCAAAACCTTCCCTCTCACAAAATTCCACATTCATTAGTTCTAGACACACCTAGCCAAGTTCGAAGTTGCCTTCGCCATAGACCTGAAAGGTTGACAATTTCTGAGGGTTTGGTCCCTAATCTCTATTTCAATTATTTAATTTAATTATTTGATTTAATATTTTCCTTGAAGTTACTAACGCGTGTATTTTGTTATTAGAAAGAGATACGAGGCATCCAAGTAAGTATTTTACTTTGTTATTATATTGATATAGAAATCATGCTTTGCTTATTTTGATTCCTAGTATCATGTTAGGATGTTTTATCGCTTCCTAGTATCATGTTTAGGGTAATAATTAAGATTTCTAATATCATGTATGATGCTTCCTATGTTTTCTTTATATCATGTTAGGGATAAAACTTTGATCTTTATTGCTTAGTGACATGCTATTTGTTATTAATCTTGTTAGTATCATGCCTAGGATCTTGCTAATATTGTTATGCTTTGATGAGATTGAGGATATTATTGTTTTGAAGATGATGATTGTTATTATGTTGATTGATATTGTTATTGTTGTTGCTTGATCACGCCCTCTCTTGCAGGTTTAAAGGGAATTTGTACTTGTAATCACGCTTAATAAGATAATTAATAATCTTGTTTAGGTTAATATGATTATAATTCAAGTGATCGCCAATATCGATACGCTTAGGCTCGTTATTCTCGTAGCCAAAGAGTAATTCCTTGACATTAAAGTTGAAGCATGGAGGTGCTTTCTCTTTATGGATGGGAGTTGGGATATCATCCAAGAAGTTGCAATCCAAGAAGGTCTCGAACCCAGGTTGTCTTATCCCATCTTTGACAAAAGGTTTAGGAAATTCGTAACAAGGGTAGTCCTCACCCTCTCTTATGAATTGACCGTTTAAAGTGAGACGATATTAGTCCATTGGGATTGCTCTTTTTTTAGTACGAGCATTCCTCCGTGCATTAATATTTTCCCGGCTTGCTTATAGTCTTTTGGAGTTGGTTCAAAACCAAGTCCAAAAGTATGTAATTTAGGAAGGCCAAGCGATCCCATTTGTATTGCTGCTCCTTTCTTCTATCTTGAAGTCATTCCAGGAAAGTGTCCTTGTTTTCGGAGTATATCATTGACTATCATATTCGAATGGAGGTCGTAGTGAAGAGGGGTCTTTTCATCTTCGTCGATAAAAGAGACCTCTTCTGCATTAAAGCCCCATAAGTCTTCATCGGTTTCATCGTGCTCCACATTTATAATAGGCTTATCAATTGCCTTAATTCTCACTGGAGAAGCATCGATAGTGACAGGAATTCCTCCGACTATGGCCTTCACTTGTTGATGAAGGGATGAAGGGATGGCCTTAAGGTCATAAAGCCAAGGGTGCCCTAATAACAAGTTGAAAGAAGATTTGATATCTACCACTTGGAAAGTAGTAGCATGTTCAATGACACCTGCCGTGACATCCATGGTGATAGTACTAAGAGCTTGGCGACGAGTGTTGTCATAAGCCCTTATTCCTTGTGTAGATGGAGACAAATCTTCATCTTTTATCCCTAATATCCTCGCAGTTCGAAGTGGGAAAACATTGATTGCTGGCTCATTGTCTACAAGAGTCATTGGGACATTCATTTTCTTGTAGATTACTGTGAGGTTTAAGGTCTTATTATGCTTATCACCCTCTGAAGGTAGATCTTTGTCAGAAAAGGTGATTAGATTGATGGGACTTGGAAGATCACTCATGAGAAAATTAGCTAACCCCTCAGGAGTGGTTTCAGAATCTATTCCTACTTTAGCCAAGGCATCCATTACTGCAACTCTATGCTCATGGGATATGGCTAGTAGTTTCCATACGTTCATCTCGACCTTAGTCTTCTTGACTTGTTTTTCAACATCATTGTCTTCTATGACCAGGTGTTTAGCAGCTCCTTTGAACTTAATTACATCTGTGTCTTCTTCAGAAATATAGCCGGGGTTTTAAAGTCGCGTTATTCCACATTCTTTTTTGCCTCCTGTTGTTTGCACCTATTGTTTTGTTTTTTCCGATTCGACCGTTCGATCTATGATTTCTCATTCATAGACGTTGATAAGATCCTTCCCGGCGCACCCCTACTATACAAAGCCGCCCCCCAACTCACTTAAAGGATGCTGCTTAATTACAAAGGAAATTCTTTCTTAATCTAGGGATTTCCCTTTCATTAAGCGCTACAAGTGATGGGGATACACGATTTAAAGAACGGAAAATCCAATATTTTAAAAATGTATCTAGAATGACTAGAAAAGTGGAAACAAGACTCGATATAATTTGATCGTTATGGGCAAATCCAAAATCTTTGTAGATAGAGCTAATCAGTAGTTCCCAACCTTGGGGCGAATGAAATCCGATACATAAATCGGTTACTAAAAGAATGGAAAAAGCTTTTATTGTGTCGCTTAAGTTATATAGGAATTCCTGAACCCAAGAAAAAGCAAAAACGGCTCCCAAAGAAAGTACATAATGGAAATGTGCAACCGGGAAGGGGCGTGGTTGGTGTGTCACTAGATCGGCAAGGGAACCAATTTATTCCTATGGAATAACTAGGAATACAAAGATTTAATCGGAAATATCGACAAATTTAAGCCGAGTTTAAAGAAAAAAAGGTCAACTGTTCCAATTTAATCTCTATCAAATTTGAATATCAGAACAGCGGGTATATTCATGCGAAATTCCTTGTCGGGTAAGTTCCGACCCGCACGAAAGGCGTAACGATCTGGGCACTGTCTCAGAGAGAGGATCGGTGAAATAGACATGTCTGTGAAGATGCGGACTACCTGCACCTGGACAAAAGCATCCATGTAGTCTCATAAACCGCTTTTAAGGATTCCAATTTGGAAAAAGAATTGATAGCTTGTACTTTTGTTGTTGTATCAATTATCATTTCAACGATCAACCTCTCCCATAATGATAACTATGCTACCTAATATCGTTATAATATCAGCCAATTTCATTTTTTTAACTAATTGAGGAAGAATTTGCGGGCACACGGTCCGCACATTGGCCGCCCTTGAAAGAAAGACTCTGACCCCTCTTGTTAGCATATTTTTTTGTTTTATGCCCCGAACCCCTTCCTCCGCCAGTCTGGGGCAGAATAACAGAGCAAGTACAAGTATTAGTAGCATAGCAAAAATGCGTTCCTCTTCATGTCATTAATATGTTTTATGTTTGCTCGCGGTAATTGTAGCCTCTCGGGAGAGTCAATGACTACATCTTTGATGCACTGCTAGTACATCCGAGAATTCTTAGTTGGCTTGTTGTAAATAGCCCCGAACAAAAGATTATCCCGCACCTACGATTTTGAGGACTTTTTGTGGTATCAGAAACACCCGACTCCAGTAGGTTTGAACCAGCTTCCACCAGCTGCTCTTCATTGAAAACCTTGGTAGTCCAGCATTTGCCTTCACCATTGTGAATTGCATCGACAAGGGCAGTGGTTCGTTGAGGTACTTTTCACTCTTTTGAGGAATAGGTTGTGTTGTAATGGGAGGTTGTATTCTCCCTTATCTTGTGAGGACATCTATGGGCGAGTCTTCTTCATCCCAAATATCATATACTGGATAGATTGTGGAAAGTGGAGTTTCATCCAAATCTTTGAGGTAGACATCCTCATCATCACTTTCCCAAATTCCATTGATATTAGCATCTTTTTCTGGAGTTATTTGGACTAACTTCTTGCTATCAATTAGTCCTTGGACTAGATCCTTGAACTTGAAGCAATGTTCAATGGTGTGTCCCCCAGATTGACAATAGAATTTGTCTGTCATTTTCAGCGATTCAAAAGGTCTTAGCTCGAGAGGTTTAATCTTCCCATTCTCGAAGAGCTTTTGAAACATGTTTGCATAAGAGGTTCCAATTGGAGTATAAGGTTTATTGCTCCTTTTGGGCTTTTTGACTACTTGGAGAGAAAATGGTTTTCTCTCACTAGTCTTAGCAATTGTCATCTTTTCCATATCGCTCTTATTTTCAACTCTTTTTAGACGGTCGAGGAGTTCGCGACATATATCAATTGCCCCCCTTAGCGTATTTATGAAATGCCATACTTCTTCTTTACTGGCCGGCAATTCACCTATAGTGTGCTTCTTGGCATCGAAAAAGATTTCCTCTTCTTCTTCGATGGCATGAATTTCTTCAACCGGTTTAATGAGGGTTGTTGGATCGACATGATCTTCCTCATCAGAAATAACCAAGGAGTCTGAAAGTGGAGCGTTATTAATACTTGGCTTCTTGCTTACAGGAGGCAATGGAAGTTTGTTGTTATCAATGAGATCTAGAATAGCTTCTTTTAACTTCCAATAATTCTCAGTAAGATGGCCCCTGCGTTGATGATACTTGTAGTGTGCATTGGGGTTCCAACTAGCCGTCCTCTTTTCGATTGGTGGATCCCCAAATGGTCCAATGGGAGTTATAAGACCTTTTGCATGTAGGCGATCAAATGCGGTGTCATAACTCATGCCAATAGGTGTGAAGTTTCTCCTAAGTGGCTTCTTTTGTCCTTGGTTGTTCATAGCCAAGACCTCATTCAGATTAAAGGTACAAACATTATTCGAGTGGGTAGTTTTGGAAGAAGAAGGATTGTCGCTCTTCTTTCCATTCCAGCCACTGTTGGAGTTGTTTTCTACGTCATAGACGGCCTTGAAAGTGTTCAAATTGCTTTGATTTTTGAGATGCTTAGAATACTTTTCCTGGAGATTTTTAATGAACATCCTTATAGATTCTTTCTTGGTGGGCACCTCAACCATTTTAGCGGAAGTTTCCTTCCACATATTAAAGAAAGAAGTAAAGCCTTCATTCTCTTTTTGTTTCAACATCTCAAGCTCTCTATGGTCAATTTTGACTTGGACATTACATTTGTATCTATCTATGAAAGTGTTTGTTATGCTATCCTAGGATGAGGTTTTTTCCTTTTTAAGGGAAAAGAACCATTGTTGGCAAACGATCTCTAAAGATATTGAGAACAAAGTGTGGAAAACTTTCCTGTCAATCCCCTTGATATTCATTATAGTTTCAAAGGCCCTTAAGTGAAAGTAGGGGTTGTCAGTTGGTTTGAACTTAGGGATGTCATTGGCATTGAACTTCTGCGGAAGAAGTCCCTTGTCCACAAAGACCCCTTGTGAGCTAATCCCTTGGTACTTATAGTCATTGGAAAGCTTATTCAAGCTTTCCTCCATTCGTTCCATTTTTTGTTGTTTCACAGGGTCGTTATCTTGAAGAGTAAGGGTCTTCATCATCTCGGTCAAGTTAACAAGGTTTTGCCTAAACTCATCAACTTCTTGCTGGGTTGCCATTAGTATGAACTTTTTTCTGTGTCTGATGGGTTTATCGAAAAGTAGAACTTGAACAAAGGTGTTGTCCTTGATTAATCGTCCTTCTCTTCTTGACCAAGTGCTGTAAATTAAACCATGTTTGTTTTAATGACTTGACTCAAATTGACTTTGACTTTATTGGTTTTAAAGGCAAATAGGGTGCATATTTTTGGATACATATTTTTAGGAATCAAGTAAAGGGTTCAAACAACATGGTTATGTTTGGAGGATTAATATCCGACTTACCCCCCCCCCCCCCCCCCAAATGACGGAAACACGCGCACACAAGATTCTCTAGACATGGTCAAGGTGTAATATAAAGTGTGTTCTTAAGAAGTAAGTGAAAATGACATGGTTTGACTCTTGTGTAAGACCATGGGACTATGTGCTCAGACTTAATTAAGGACTCAATACGGTTTATATCATTAATAAATTGATTAAATAGACTCGGCATGAAGACTTAGGTAAAAAACTGGACCATTGCAAAGACGATGGGACTGTCGCGTCGCGCCGGACACTAGCGTGTTGCGCCACAGACCAAACTTCGGCATCATTACTGAAACGTCAGTTTGGGTCTATTTCCAATGTTCTACCTTAGAGGGAAGATCCTGTAGCCGTACTAAGTCAGGTTCGATCAATTTATTTAGACTTTAGTAACTCATATTAATTGATTAATTAATTAAGCAAAGTCCTTTAGTCATTACTTAATTTATTTAGACTCAAACGCAAGTCAAACAACCGGTTAGTAAAATATGCACAAACAAGAGATGCACAAGTATTCAAGTAAGCACAATATGATGCAATGAGTTTGTAACCTAACCATGGCTCTAGTTCTCTAAAGTTCAAGGATAAGGGTTAGTCAAAGAGGGTCCATGGTTATGAGTTTGAATGCACCACGCGAAAGCCTTACCTTTGGAAGGGTTGGCGCGTGTGGATGGGACCCCACAAGTTAAACTTGCTTCCATGGTTTGGTGAATTCACAAACTTGGATGTACCCTTCGTTGCCATGAGCGTCCGATTAGGTAGATGGAGCGTGAATTCCCAGAGGGTTCTACATATGGGTTCAGAAAAGTAAGAAAAACTCAAGCAGGAAGTAGAATCAAGCAAACAATACTAGAACTGGTCGAAACAAGAAGGTAGATTTCTGGCTCAGTATTGGAAGAACATAGCGCGAGAAAACAGAGTCTGTCGATAGATGATGATTAAATCGCCACGCGACATTTTTGTCGCACAGTGACAGAGCCATCGCACTACGACGGGCTTTGTTTTCTCAGCGCCAGTTCCTACATGCCTCAACAGCTTTCTGTTTTTTGAATTTTCCAGTTTTTCGCAGCGTTATTTCAATCCTAGTTGTGAAAGATATTTCCCAAATTTCCTACATGTAAAAATCCTATGTTATTGACGCATTACGGATGGTCTATCCAATGCGTACCTTTTTTATGCTTATGCCAATAATGTCAATCAAAATTACACACATGAATACTTAGAACTTTTCTAGTCTCATCCACTCATTCTAAATCATTGCCAAAATAAATTTTAGGAATTAAAATAGAAATCCTCCCCAGTGAAATCGCCAAAAACTGTAGGGAATATTTCAACCATCCCACACTTGAGCCCCACTGTGATCATACACTTAAGTATTGTGGCATCCAAAGGGAAGGAACCTAGAGCAAAAGAGTCGCCAACAAGTTTTAGGAAATTGTAAACCGTTCACAGGGTGAAGGTTAC
This sequence comes from Chenopodium album, assembly GCF_948465745.1. NCBI lineage: Eukaryota > Viridiplantae > Streptophyta > Magnoliopsida > Caryophyllales > Amaranthaceae > Chenopodium > Chenopodium album. The sequence continues at coordinate 45,881,138 of NC_137848.1, forward strand.
AACCCTTCATGATCCATGAGATCGCTAACTCCATAGTGGTCTGGAACTAAGACTAGATATACGGGGATGAAGGTACAAATCCAACCTAAAAGAGATTAAACCTGCCCTAATAATAGAAATCTAATTTATTCTTCCCATATTCATTTGCGCTTTCTGACTAACATACAATCATTAGGTTAACCTTAAACCTGTTTAATCTATGTTGGTTGAATATTAATGCACAAACAAATCTATTTTTGGTGATCACTTGAATTATAATCATATTATCCTAAACAAGATTATTAATTATCTTATTAAGCGTGATTACAAATACAAATTCCCATTAAACCTGCAAGAGAGGGAGTGATCAAGCAATAACAATAAATATATCAAGCAACATGATAACAAATCGTCATCATAATTTCAATCTCATCAAAGCATAATAATAATAGCAAGATTCTAAGCATGATACTAGCAAGATTAATAACAAATCCTAACATGTTACTAAGCATTAAAGATCAAATATTTATCCCTAACATGATACTAACATGACATAAGAAATAGGAAGCAACCTAAGCGTAATACTAGAAAGCAATAAAAACATCCTAACATGATACTAGGAATTAATATAACCTAAGCATGCTTTCTATATCAAAAGAATAATTAAGCAATTAAATTACTTACTTCGATGCCTCGTATCTCTTTCTATCAAAATAGTACACACGTTAGTAACTTCAAGGAAAATATTAAATCAAACAATTAATTTAAATAATTGAAATAGGAATTTGGGACCAAACCCTCAGAAATTATCAACCTTTCACGTCTAGGGCGAAGGCAACTTTGAGCTTGGCTAGGTGTGTCTAAAACTCGTGAATGCGGAATTTTATTTGAAAAAAGAAGGCTTAGAAAGAGGGAGAAATAATAGCTATTAGCTTGAGAGAGAAGAGAATAGAATATTGATGATTGTGAATTATTATTGTGAATGATTAAAAAACGGGGAAATATGACCCTATTTATAGAGAAAATAGCCCGGAAATGATCATAAAAAGACCGAATCCTATTGGGAGTAAAACTCCCCCTGTCGCAGAACGACGGGGTCCAACGCGACGCGACAGCCTTGTCGCTGTGCGACAGGCTTGTCATTGCGCGCTGATTCACGCATTTTCTAAAAACTTGTAAGAATCCTTAATCTAAATAAATTCAATTAACAACGTCCGTACTTATCTTTGAAAATCATATTTAATTTGTTTAAAAACACTTGTTTTAATCCAAATAGAATTCTTTATTTTCATAAAAGATATAATTATTAATCCTAATCTGACTAGAACTCAAAATAACCTTCTAGATTATTCTAGAAGATTAAAATCAATCCTAATAACTTTAGGAATATTACTTAATGGGCCCTCCACTAGATCATTGGGCCATAAAACCATTTCAGGCCCAATTAAGTATTTTGGCCATAACTTCCTCATTATTCATCGGAATTGGGCTTATAATATATCGTTGGAAAGCTCTTTTCGAGCCCAATCCAACTACACTATTATTGGACCCTTATCATGGACCAAAATAAATTGGACTGGAAATTTTCCATAAATAAAGTACATTTTCGAAAACAAAAAGAAATTTATTAATACAACCGCATCACAAGACTCTTCACACTTTCACTTCGTTCGATAATTAAATGACGCAAAAGTTATTCATCACTGAGTTTGGTTTTTTGGGGAGACACAATTAGGTGTCTACAAATGGAGTCCTAACATGTCGTGGCAAAGTGGATAAGTTGTTGAGAGAGCATTAGATGTGACGATTTATCCAACCAAGAGTGGTTTGAAGCCATTAGCAAAGAGTTTCTTACCTTAGAATATTGAGTGTTAAGACAAGCCAAAGCATACTTAACCACTCATTGTTTCTTTGGATCTTGGAATTGCCTTATTCTCGCCAAATGGGGACAAATTTAATGCGTGGATAAGATGCTTAATAAGATTGAAAGTTTGCATGAATGCTTTTAAATTTCAAACTTATTATGTTATTTTCTTGATAAATAGTTATACTTTGCACTTATATTTGTAGAATTCCAATTCAAACTATATTGTTTCCCATTATTGGTAAAGGAAATCTTTGAGAATAGTTCTCAAAGAAAGGAAAGGCATTTCTAAATACAATTCTCATATATGACTTTTATAAGTCCGAAAGGACAGTTGGACATCATGTATTCAAAATACTAGGTAGTTTTGATAAACATGAAGTATTAAGTTGGAAACTCAAAAATTGTTAATTCTTGACAACCAACATATCTTTTCGCTTTATACGCTAGTGAGCACAACTCATTGATGTATTAATTCAAGTACGAATTAAAGGAAAAGATGGAACTTTGTTATACGGCGCACTAGATGCTTAGTCATGCATAACAAAGTATAAAAGTCAAAGACTCTTAAAGAAATGGTTCTTAAAGATTATGAGATGAAGTATGATAAGAAATATAGGAAACAAGGAACAAAGAAAAGGAATTAGATTCCATTTCTACTAAAGAGTTCATGTTAACTTAGCAAGTCATTATCTTCACAAGTATCAAATACTGCTTGAGTGTTACACTTTGAAAGTGACCTCAAACTATTGAAGATAAGCTAATTTATTGACTTACAAGCTTAGAATGACGCAAGAAGAGCTACATCAGTTGTAAGGTCATATGCTTTGTTTAAAGACCTTTTAAGCTAACGCTGGAAAAAATAAATGGTTATTGTGTTCCACAATCAGCAAACAATCCGTTAACACACGGAAAGACTCACATTCAAAGTAACAATAGTTGCAAATTTATTTGAATGGCATGGTTGTCTAAACCATGAGTCAAGAATGCTTGATTATAAACAAACATTTCCCTAACATGAAAACTCACAAAGTTCAAATCATAGGCATGATTTGTGTTCCGAACATCTTTAGCAATGTCACATTAACAAGAACGTACTTAAGGCTATATAGGCTCTTGACAGTTGATCGATTCGAAATCGTTCTAAGACAAGCAAGTCTTACTTGTTAAAAACCGACAAAGTAAAGAGCTATTGTTCTTGGTATAGACAATTGACTCCGAAAGCTAAAGAGGATTCAATTACTTCAATGTTTCACGAAGAATTTGAAAGAATATGGCTATATCCATAAAATGTGAACAAACTTGACCTTGAATAGCTCAAGAGTTCAATGAAGTACAAAATCGACTTGGCAACATATCAAAACGTCTAGATTAGATCAAGTGATGTTTGCTTGAGCCAAGCGTGACCATCACAAAGTTATGAAATTGAAATTTTCATAAATATCTCCACAAAGAACATAGTGTGTCTTCACGGAGACCTCGATGCCATTTAAAAATGACTCAAACAATGATGGATCACATCCCTTCCTATAAAGTTCTTAAAGATTTGCACAAATGACTAATGTTACACTAAACAAAATGTCGGAGCTAAGAAAGGACACCATATTCAGTTATGGATAGAATTAACTTCTAAACGTCTTTTCAAGTATATGTCTAAAACTCTTAGCCTCAGTGGAAGCTCACCAGGCCAGCTTAGCAAGAGCTTGGTGGCTCAGTGGGAGCTTAATGGCTCATTAAAGGCTAAGATAGCTCAAGTATGAGCTAACTATTTGTTTCACCACGAACTTTTACCCAAAGACAATATACATGTCTCTTTGTAAGCATTCAAGTGAGACTACTGGCATTTCTTCTACAACCTAAATGAGAACATAACATTTGTTGCTCTAAGTGGTGTCTTTCTGGAAAGTAACACATTTCCAAAACGACAAGTGGGAGGAAAATGAACTCGATGACTATCGAGCTTAGCAACAAACTAGAACTGAGAATCTCGGAAGACTCAAAAGGGCTTCATGAGAATGATAGATCAAGAATACTCAAAAGGACTTTAAAAGTGCCTTTAAAGAGAATTCATTACTCACAAAACTACTGATAAGTTGGAGTAAGATCAACATAATGAAAGGGCTTTGGAAGCGCCTTGAAACTCAGTGTTTGATGCAATAACTCTGTATAGGTATAGAATTCACCAAAGTTTTGGATTGAATCCTATAAATTTTCTATTAAGTTAGAAATAAACCTATGACTTACAAGCATACTATTTAATATTAGATAGTAAGGGAATAATGCCTTGTAAGATAGCTACGACAAATTCCAATTTCGAATAATGGTTAGAGGCCATAAAATCCGAAATATACTCCATGTTTGTAAATCATGTTTAAAACTTGATTAATTTGCATGAAGGGTGAAAGACCCATCGATCGCAAATAAGTTTTCAAGGAAAAAACTAACAAATGTGGAAATATATATGCATACATAGCTAGATTGGTTGAAAAGGATATAATTAAATTCAAGGAGTTGATTTTAATAAAAACCTATTCACCAATCGGAATGCTAAAGTCTTTTTGTGGTTATTCTAGAAAAATTGCACATATGAAATATGGCAAAATAGATACCAAAACCACCTTCCTAAAATAGGATTTTGGAAGTGACTATGAAAATAGTCTAAGGGTTTTGAAAATCTAAATAATGCTAGATTTGAAAGCAAGCTCAAGAAATCCATTATGGGATTGAAGGAAGCATTACGTAAAGGAATTGGAACGTGTTTTCTCATAAAGTTAATAAAAGGATTGGCTTGTGAAGAAACATAGAAATTCTTATGAATAAGAAGTTTAGTGGGAACAAGAGTCAATCTTGTAAGGTCCAACAAGAAGTTTATGAACTCTGTTGTAAATTAACTATCAAATGCTAAATCCTTAGATTTGAAAGTATTTTCTACAATGGACCAAGCTAATGACGATACTTAGTACATATTGGGAATTAAGATCTATTGTATAGACATAATAAAATGTTTAAACGAGTAAAGGAATTTACCGTGTTAAACATGAATTGAAGGACTTTGAAAGGCTTTCGACCCGTATGTATAAAACTAAGTAATTATTTGAACTAAGTATGAGCTAGGCTAAAAACTAAGTCAAACAAGAAAGACTCTAGTAGAGACTTTCAAATGTATCACATAGAAAACAGTTAAGCAAGACTTAGTGAAACTGGATGAGCTAAAATGTAACGTGGATGGAAAAAGATTAAGAATCATTCTACAATTAAATCCATCATGTACGCTATGATATGGAATCGTCACACGACTTACTTGCTTAGAGCATGTGAAGTATGTATATAGTACCAATCAACCTGAATCTATGTAATAGATCGTTAGATTATGGCCAAGAACATCCAAAGTACTTGGATAAGTATGAGGATGAGTTCTTGACGCATGGAAACAAATATGATTTGAGTATTGATGTTGCAAGCACAAACCTTAACAAGGATCAGATCCTTAACAAGGATGTTATTTGTAAGCATGAGCTAAGAAGCGTCGTGGCTTGGGAATGGTAACATGGATGTGCATCCATGTGTAATGTGCAGAAATTTAAGGTGAATTTCCACGATCACAAGTGATTAGGGTATCCCAAAATCATTGTGAGCCGCTTAAAGTGAAACCCAAGCAAAGCATCATCGGGAAGTGTACTAAAATATATGTTGAGAATATGGTTGCCTTAAAGGCAATAATAAGGAAGATGTTCTATGGAAAGTTCGTTGTTGAACGTTAATGATTGTAGGTCGTCAAGTTGAAGATCTCACTCATAAGTATACTTCTCATTATGGCTATCGGAACCTATTTCCTCGACCATGAGTATTGTGAGTTCTCTTCTTTGAGTACTAGTCCGTTTTGATGTTAGTCAAACGTTTAAAGGGGATTATAACAGCAACACTCGGGTGGCTAGGTCCTCTCAGTAATAGAAGCTACATTACAAGAATGGGAATGTCCCCTTACTAAAAAAATAGGGAATATGTCTTTGTTTGTTTACAAGCCCTCTCGAAGAGCGAAACTGTGAAAATGCATGGTCGTGCTCGGATGGATTTTAGAAATCATTTGTTTATTAACAGTCAGACTCGGATATCGAGAAACACTTCTGGACATAATAAGGATGACGAATAAATCTTACCTTATAGTTCATGAAGAGACATTAAGTGACATATGAAAAAGGCTATACACCAAAAGCACACTTGTCCGGAAGGACAAGTGGGAGATTGATAAGAATAGTGTCCTTCGAACAAGTGTATTATTCCGATAGAGGGTTCGGAATTATTAGAAAGCTAATTATTCAGTGAGGTTAAGTGATCGGAATGCCTAGGTAGAGGCCACTTCCGATCAGTAATATTAATGAGTAATTAATATTACAGCTTAATCTTGACTGAACCCTTCGGGTCACACCCAAGCAACTAACGATCCGACGAGATGAATTAATTTGAAAGGAATTAATAAGTCACTCGAGTATTGTGAACAAAGATGTCGGATTCCGAGCTTAGAACGTCGGAACCGAATCTTAAAAGTCGAGTCAAAATTTAGGAGTTGGCGAGACGGGAAAATGCTTCAAGTAACAAGTAAAAACCCTAGCCACGTGAAGGCTAGGGAAGCGCGCCACTTGGCAGCGCACATGGCAGTAGACGTGGCATCGCACGTGGAAGCCACTAAGTGGCGGCATGCCATGTGGCAGCGCGCCAAGGTGGCGGCGTTGGCAATGCCATGTGGCAACGGGCGTGGACCCGGGTGACGGGTCATGGACGCGGGCCCAAAAGTGCCTCGGCCTGACCGACCCCAACTTGGGGCTCAAGGTTGGGTGGCACATGGTTAGCTCACAATGCATGTGAGTTGCCTTAGGGAGCAAGTGAGGAAGTGGTCCTCACCTAACCATGTGACACTTGTTACTTTGTTATTCCTTGGTTTATTTAACTAAGGATTGAATTCAACATTCTTTCTATGTGGGATCTTTTTGTGAAAAAGTCCCACATTGAAAGATGAGTGGAATTCATAAGGAAGCACTCCTTATAAATAGCCAAGGCATACCTTGGGATTGTTCACTTGATTAAGGTGTTAGAAAAGGCATCCCCATTGAGAAAACCTTTAAACACATATAATTACTCGAGTTTTTGGTCGGGCTTAGCTAACCTCTGAGCATTAGACCTTGTTGGGGTCGAGTTGCGGGTGGATACCGTTGGAGGTTTTCGCTCGTACGAGACTAAAGGCTTTCTCAAGTAAGAGCTCGGGATTCAAGCGAAGCACGCATCAAAGGTAATTAATCTTTCCTTAATTCTTGTTAATTAATTTAATTATGTCTTTTGATTATATTAATTGTGAGTGTGATCTTGGCTCAGGTTTTCTTCTGCGATGAGTTGGACTCATCAAAACCTAACATAGCCATCTCCCATTTTCTTAACAATTCTCCACAATCTAGGGAATATTATCAAAGGTCATTCTGCTTGTAACGATCCTCAGTTGTTTGTGACAACTCTCCTTATCTTAGGGAACGTCGTCGAAGATCATTCTTCTTGTAACGATCCTCAGTTTTCCATGCTTTGCTTTAATGTCTGTTGCGCAGTTGAGTTGATGTGATTTTGCTATGAACCAATATCTTGGTACTTGTGATGAGCCAATATTAGGCGCTTAAGCTAAGTGAGACGGTCATCATCAGGTCAATCACTTACTGCGATTGTAATCGAACCGACTACTTATCATGTCAATTTATTTATAGGGGCTAATTGGCGTTCCAAGGAACCCAATTTGCTGAATAAGGTCCACATAAACCAATATGGGGCCTAGGAGTTGCATCGCTGAGGAAAGTAGGCCATCGCTTGCTGCCACGTGCCATCGCGACGTGCCAGGCTTATCGCGTCGCGATAGCCTTATCGTGTTGCGATGGAGTTGGCTTTTCCGAATTTAAACCCCTTTTTCCTCATTTCGCTGCTGCTGCTCTCATTTTTCGCACGAACTCGAAAAATTTCATTTTGCTCGTTCTTCTTCGCTTCTCAACGAAATTTGCTCATATTTTTTGCAAATCTAAGCTTGTGATCTCTAGTTTGCTGATCTATGTAAGTTTTGCTCAAACTCACTCTATTTTTTGCGAATTTGGTGTGTTTTTGCTCGCGAATTTTCGAAAATTTCGAAATCAATTTTTCTTTGTTTTTCGAATTTCTTGCAATGAATTCAATTGTTTATGTTTGTATATTGCCTTGGGAGTATTTTGAAACTTATTTGGCTCAATTTGATGAAGAAACGAGCAAATTTCCATTGTTGAACACCTTGAGTTCGTGAACATAATGTGGCTTGTTCTTCATGTTTCTGCTTGTTTTTCATGCTTAATTTGTCATAATATGTGCCATAATATTTCAAGAAATTGTTTGATTGCTCAAAAAATGCTTGTTATTGTTGAATTAAGAACATGCTCTGTTTTTAGTATTACGTACTCTGTTTTTTTACGAACATAGTATCATGCGGCTAAGCGAACTTTAGACATTACAGAACCATCAATTTACTATTTTTTTGTCTTGAACATGATTATCATGACTCGTCGTTGAGGTTCTGGCTCTCGTTCTCGCGTGGCTCACCGGAGGACGAGCTTGTCGACACAAGCGAGGGGACTTCCACTAACCTTGGGGAGTTCCCTGAGTGGGATAGGCAGACTCTGTACTTCGTGCCCAGGTTCCACATTTCAGAGCGTGTGCGTCGTGGTATGACCGACGAGCGGGTTCGTTGCCATGGTTCGGGCAACGATACTATTGGTCACTTGTACGATACTTACTTCATTAATAACGCGGAGCTGCGCGCGTTGTGGGAGTCATGTGGCTTGACTCCTTTGCTGCAGGCCACTAGGGCCCTGTACTTTTTACGGTCGAGCCGCTTCATTTTTCGTGGTTTGGTGGAGTTCTTTTGGGACACCACCAACACGTTCCATTTTCCATGGGGTGATATAATCGTCACTCCTCTCGACTTTTCTGTGATTACTGAACTGGTGTTCCAGTCGACAGTGGTTCCTTTGGGTAGGGATATTACCCTAACGTCACCAGAGGTGGATGAACTACTGGGTCCTATTGCTGTTCGGGCCCGTGCTGAGTCACGTTCAGTACAAATGAGCGGCCGATCTATTCGTCGGGCTCTGCTTGTAGAGGCTTTTCGAGATGATGCGACCACCCCTGAGCAGCGGGTGCACATCTTTGTCCTGATTCTGCTGTCAGGGACCTTCTCTCCTGACAAGGGTAGTCGAGTGCTCCTCTACTATCTGCCTGCTCTTCGCGATCTACGAGCAGTCGGGACTTTTGACTTGCCAACTTGGCCTATGCTGACTTCGTGCTGGGATTGCGACTCACGTGTTGCCATCGCGACTATAGGGAGGAGATCACACTTTCCAGCTTCTTGAGAATCGTAGAGGTATATTTTGTTTTCAAAAGCTTTATTTTGATGCACGTTTACTAGCTTTCGCTGGCCCTTCCCGTTGTTACAGGTGTGATTCTACGAGTATCTTCCATCTTTGTCGCCAGCCAGGCCTCCGCCACGAGGGCTCCCCGTTGCTACTAGTTGGGAGGCTGTTATTCTGGCCTGACCACTATCAAACTCGTTCGAGAGGCACTTCTCTCAGTATGCATTGTCACTTGTTATTTAAATTTTATCCTATTCAACAGAATTCTGACTCATGGATATCTTTTTCATAGGAGCCCGAGCCTCTCTTCCGTCCATGGGTTGAGTTGGACGTCCCCGCGCGAGCAGTCGCGTGTACAGCTTAGCGTCGTTATTTCCTGGGGAAGTAACGATGCCGTGGTGTACTTGGGTGAGAGAGTCGCGATTTAGCATTCTACGGAGTTTTTCGTAGTTCCGCGACATCCTCCGCCACATATGATGGATCAGGAGGCTCTTCGGACTCACATGGAGAGATCTGCGGCTGGTGATGGTTGGCAGAAACATAGCCATTCGTCCTAGTACTTTGCTAGGAAGCTCTTGCCGTGATTGGCTCCACCGCCTTGTATTTTGGAGGAGGAGGAGGTATGCTTTATTTCTTTGGTTTGTCTATCTTTTGGTAGCCGTTGACAACCTTGACCGTTAGAGTTTAATTCTGTAGGAGGCGGCTGCTGCGGAGTTTGTACCTCCACCTGTGTCCATCACCTACCACGAGTCTTTTGGGCCTATAGAGGAGATGATTCCTCCAGCTCCTGAGGAGTGGCGTCTGGTGGAGAGATCGATTCCACCCCGTTAGACTTCGGTAAGCTATCACTAATTCTTTTCTATATGCATTTTTTACGAGGATGTCGAGGGCTATGGACGTCTTTCGTTACCAGCTTGTGAGGCTGAGCCATCAGGTATTGTGTCGTCGTGATGGCGATGTGGCAGAGGTATGTCTCTTTGCTTGCATTTGATTACTTTAGTTTTTTCCTTTGTATTTAACCTGGCTTACTTTTCTGTTTTAGCCTGTCCTTCCGACGCATACTCGCATGAGACCTGAGAATAGGAGAGAGAGGTCTGGCTCTGGATCGATACGTCGCCGCACCTCAGCTGAGGATCAGGACGGACGAGAGGGGTCGAACCACACTGTCGTCATAAAGGGTTCTGGATCCTCTACTGAGGAGGAGGTTAGGCAGCCCCCTGGTCAGGATGCTTCGGTGCCAATTCCTTTCACGACTGGTGGGACGTACAAGGTTGGCTTGTCGTCGCAGAAACCGACTTATCAAGCGCCACAGCAGGGTGAGCCTGGTTGGACTGGCCCTACTCTTTCTTTTCCTCCGACTGCAGAGACTGGTGCTGGGCAAGATGTGACTCCCCGGACTTTGCAATTTTACGACACCTTCGGGATTCGCCCTCCAAGATCATAGATGTTCTTGTGCTTATTGATTATTTGACTATATAGGACTTTGCTATTTGTATTATTGACGTATGTTGTATATACATACTTTTATTATGTTCATTCTATCTCTTGCATTTTATTTTTTATTTTATGTGCATGTGACTTTCTCCCCCAAAAGAAAAAAATGAAAAAATAAAATGAAGTTTGATTAACAATAAGCTTAATTACTTAAACTTAAAAATAATCAATATGGGATATGTATTTGAAGGAAAGTTGCCAAAAATAGGATTGGATAAGGCTTTTGAAAGGTCGAAAACCATATAGTCAAAGTACAAATCAAGTCAAAGTTGAAAAAACGCGGTCAGCATAATGAGTGACGCTGTCGCAGGCGAGAGTAAGCTATCGCAGCGCGATACGCCTATCACGTCGCAATAGCCATATCGCGGCGCGATAATTTTAATTTCCCGAATCCGTTCTGGAATCGGTTTGTGTTAAATTTTGTTTATAGCCCCCAAATCTGCCGATTTCAGCATAATTCGAGTAGATTAAAAATACTTAGCTTATTAATTTTCAGTCAAGTAGTCATGTCTAAGACTTTTAGTGATTTTACTCGTGAGTGGTGCCGGTCTTTGACTGCTAAGGAGAGGAAAGAGCTTGACTTTTATCACTTGGGGGTTTACATGGTATTAAGGGGGTAAATCTTGATATAAACTTTATTCATACCGCCTTAGAATATTGGGATTCAAATACCCATTGCTTTAGACTAGGTTATGATGAAATTTTCCCTTTACCTGAAGAATTTGGTGCCATTCTTGGCTTTCCTTCTTTAGATCTTGCGGTAATTCCTAAGGTGAGAGAATATTATTATAAAAATTTTGAGCGTTTCCTCAACCTTAGGGATAGGGACTTGAAGGATATCGTACATGGGAATGTGATCAATTTGAAAGAATTTGCACGTTTTTATTTTGATAGACCACGATCTGAGTCTTTTCATGTTTATAAGAGGAGGGATTTCCTCTTTTGCATGTTTAGCCAATACCTCCTCACTAGTGGAAATACTCATGAGGGTCAAGCAATTGTGGTATCTGTCATGAAGCAAGTTGACTCAGGGAAAAATCCAATGCCATTAATTGTGGAAGAAATTATGCTTAGTTTGGATAAATTAAAGAAGGACCCTAAAGCACCTCTTCGAGGTTCTCCAATTTTATTACAGGTGGAAAATCAATACTTTTAATTACAGAAATTAAAAATATTTAATTTTGTATAGTAATACTAATTATTTGCATTGAATTTTTGCAGATTTGGCTAATGGGAAGGCATGAGTTAATTAGCCCTCCTGATAACATTGAAAAGTATACACCAAATTTTATTGTAAGAAGAAAGAAATGTTTTTACATAAAGATGGGCCGTTGGGATTAAAGTAGAGTCTTTGAAACTCGCGACTTCTCCATTAAATGGGTTGTTCCTTGGTGATTTTTCCAATAATGTTTATTCCCCATGTTGAAAAAGGCCATGGTGATGTATAAGTATAGAGGAGCGATGGGGGAACGTGTTGTAGGTTAGCGTATATTTGGCATTTAGGGAATCCTTTTACATATTGATGGCAATCCCTATTCATGGTAGTCCAATAATATCCTTGGCACATTATCTTTTGGACTAGCATTTTGCCATTCATGTGAGTTCCTGTTTTTTCAATGAATACTACAAGAAGGGGGGTTGAATTGTAGTATGAGAGTTTAGCCAAACTTTTTACGGAATTAAAACTAAGTAAGCTAAAGGAACAAAAAGATAAACTGAAGGAACTAAAAGATGCAAGAGAGATTTTACGTGGAAAACTCCTTGGCCCTAACAAGGAGAAAAACCATGACCACTTGGGATATTGGGAAAAGAATCTTAACTAGAATAGGGCAAATGGTCCTATTACATACTAAAGACTCAAACTTCAAGTTCCTCAACGAACTTGAAACCCCGAGGAACAAGTCACTCAACTTGTTACTCTTCTCTTCTCTTTCTCTTCTCTATCTCTCTTCTCTTTCTTTTTTCTTTCTCTTCTCTTTCTCACTTCTCTTTCTCACATACAGAAATTCACTCAAACTTCCCCATTCCCCAAATTACAACTCGAAGGATAAATAACTCTAGTATAAGAACATAAGAACACTCTATATCACTTATGTGGAATTGACACTTAACTCGAATTAAAGCTTGAAAACTTATGTGAGCAATGGTGAGTTTTTCCAACTGATTTCAAAGACTATTTATAGATCAAATTCGTTTAGGAAAAACTCCTTTGTGCAGCAAATCCATTACGCCATTACTCCAACCCACTAAGATGAACATGTTCCTAATTTCAAGGAAGCATGAACTCCTTAATGTGCTTTGACCATGATATGAAAGAGATCATGGGGAGTAAGCCGCAAGTTTTTGGAAAACATGGAAGATTTTATTTCCAAAAGATATTTTCGAAAATCAGAAATAAAATAAAATCTTTTTAGTTAAGAAAAAGATAAACGTTTTAAACTTAACTACTTTCCTAAAATTATGCTAGCACAATATTATCTTTTTAGACCAATTCCACACAGATTTTTCGAGTGTAACTTAATATCTTATACTTACATAAATCCTAAAATATAAAAATATATTTAGTCTTCATGTCCTCTGATGAAGCTTCTACTCCGAGGCTCCTGTTCCTCAAGGGGAACTTCTCTTCTCTGGTGAAGCTTCTGCTCTGAAGCTTCTGTTCCCTGAGGGGAACCTTCTCTTCTCAAGTCTCCATTTCTAAAGCCCCAGTTCCTCCAAAGGAACTCTTCTTTTTGGATAGCTCTGTTTCTGGCTTTCCTGTTTCTCATGGTATCTTTGCACGACACTTAATTCTCCTAGTCATTGCATCTGATCACACACTTAAACAATCAAGCTCTAATTAGTCTGTAAGTAAGTGAGGTTGTGTCACCATCAAAATCATTAAGTCCAACAGTTCCACATTCTCGTTCGTGGATTATCCTCATTGCCCTTTGATTTACCTTTTTGCCTACACATAGGAGAGCCCTTCCTTTAGGTACCCTTTTATAGCTCGTCATTTATAAGTACATATTGGGAAGCCAAAAGTCTCAGAGCTCATTTTGCTCTTTTGTCAGCGTGAAGTGGATATTCTACTTTGGTAACATAGTTGAGGATATCGGTGTACCAAGGTTCTTTCTCCTTTTCTTCTTCTTGAATTTCTTCATCATCTTCTATGGCTTGGATGTAAGCCGGTTTATGCCTTTTTTCTATTATTAGAGGCATTTGCTCGATTTCCTTAGGAATTCTAACCATCGAGGCTAGTCTTGCCAAGGCATCGGCAAATTGATTTTCTTCTCTTGGTAGATACGTCTATTCTACCTTTTTGAGTTGATCGGTAAGAGTTTCCAAATATGTTTGATAAGGAGCTAAGCTTTCACTCCTTACTTTCCATCTTTTGGAAATTTAGTTGATGATTAAGGACGAATCCCCGAATATTCGAAGTTTCTTTACTCCAATGCCAAAGCTGTTTCGAGGCCTACCACGCATGCTTCACATTTAGCAGTGTTGTTGGTAACGTCAAAATCTAACTTTATTGAGATTGGGACGTGTTCTTTTTTAGGTGATACTAATAATACTCCTACACCACATCCTTTTTAGTTAGAGGCTCCATCGAAGTGTAAGGTCCAAGTATCATCTTCTGCAACCATCAAATCTTCGTCTGGAAAATCATTCTCATGTATTGGTGTTGAATCTTCTATTGGAAAGTCCGCTAAGAAATCTAAGACCATTGATCCTTTAATGGCCTTTTGAGGCATAAACCTTACATCAAATTGGGCTAATTTGACTATCCATCAAGATATTCGCCCGTTGAGTGTAGATTTCTCGAATAGATACTTAAGTGGGTCCATTCGAGATAGTACGTAGACCATATGGACGAGCATGTAGTGTCTTAGCTTGGTTATGGCCCACACTAATGCGAGGCACAATTTCTCAAGTGGTGTGTAGTGTACTTCATATTCGAGCATCTTCTTACTTAAGTAGTAGATGGCGTTTTCTTTTCCTTCTACTTCTTGTGTAAGCATAGCTCCCATTGTTTCTTTAGTGACTATTAAGTACAATCGAAGAGAGATTCCTGAAAGCACTGGTGCTAATATAGGAGGATTAGCGAGATAGGCTTTGATATTATCAAAGGCTTTTTGACACTCATCATCCCATATTACTGGTACATTCTTCTTGAGCTTCTTAAATATTGGTTCACATATTGTGGTTAGCTTAGACATGAACCTACTTATATATTACAACCAACCAATAAATCCTCGAATTTGTTTCTCGGTCTTGGGTGGTGGCATTGACATGATTTCTTTGATCTTGGTTGGATTTATCTCTATTCCTCTAGAGCTAACGACATAGCCTAAGAGTTTTCCTGAGGTGACTCCAAAGGCACACTTGACTGGATTTAACCTCATGTTGTATTTCCTTAGTCTTTTGAAGAATTTTATTAAGGCTATTTGATGTCTTGGACGGTCCTTTGATTTTATAATCATGTCGTCCACATACACTTCAACCTCTTTATGCATCATGTCGTGGAGCAAGGTAGTCGCTGCTCTTTGGTAAGTGTCCCAGGGTGTTATGAATGTAGTCTTTTCCATGTCTTCTTCGGCCATGAGAATCTGGTTGTACCCTGCGTACCCATCCATGAACGAGAGGAGTGCGTGATTTGCTATGTTATCTACTAAGATGTCGATGTGTGGTGAAGGGAAGTTGTCCTTTGGACTTGCCTTATTTAAATCTTTGTAGTCGACACACATTCTTAACCTTCCATCTTTCTTAGGAACTGGTACCACATTTGCAACCCATTCAGGGTATTTAGATACCCTGATAAAACCTGCAGTTATTTGTTTTTGAACTTCTTCTTTTATCTTAAGAGCTACGTCGGGTTTCATTCGACGTAAATTATATTTTACAGGTATTATTCCTGGAACTAGTGGTATTGTGTGTTGAGCTATTTCTCTATTTATTCCTGGCATATCTTCGTATGACCAAGCAAACACATCAATGAATTCTTTTAGTAGATTAATTAAATTGGTTCTTTCTTCTTTATTAAGAGTTAAACCAATTTTAACCTCTCTTTTAATAGTGGGATCTTCTGAGATATCAACCGTTTCGGTGTCTTCGATTACTGGTGTTTTATTTTCAAGCGTTTCCATTGCTTTAATTATTTCTTTGTCATTTTCATTGTTAGTTAAGCAATGCTCGTCATCTTGAGTAAGAGAATGACACGAGGAGTAAGCAAATGAAGACATGTTATTGAACTCGGAAACCATTACATCAAATAAAGAAATGTCCGTTGGGACTTGACTACTAACTACCCTATGGAGATTTGAACTAGAAGGGACAAAAGGAGATGCAACTATAGGGAGTTTAGAGGACTTGACTACAGAAGACTTGAATTCAGACTCAGACTCAGACTCAGATCCAGACAACTCAGACTCATCGAACATTGGTCCTTGTCCTGTTGTTATGGAGATTTTTCTTCCACTTGGTGTAGTCACCTTCACAGTCTTTCGCCATCCTCGAACTAATCCTTCTGCCGGGGTAATGAGCTTTGTAGGATCAAAGTTTTCACTTTGTAAGACCGTTTGTGTAGGGAATATTTCAAGCCATTAACCCCAAGCTTGAACCCCACTGTGATCATACACTTAAGCATGGTGGCGTCCAAAGGGAAGGAAACTAGAGCAAAAGAGTCGCCAACAAGTTTTAGGAACTTGTAAACCGTTCACAAGGTGAAGATTACACCCCTTAACGATCCATGAGATCGTCAACTCCAAAAGGTCTTGAACCAAATAGGGTTCGGGGATGAAGGTACAAATCCAACCTAAAAGAGATTGAACCTGCCCTAAATAGGCCTCTATTTCATTCTTCTCGTATTCATGTGCGCTTTCTGACTAACATGCAATCAATAGATTAACCCTAAACCTGTTTATCTATGTTGGTTTAATTTAATGCACAAGAAAACTATTATTGGCGATCACTTGAATTATAATCATATTAACCCTAAACAAGATTATTAATTATCTTATTAAGTGTGATTACAAGTACAAATTCCCTTTAAACCTACAAGAGAGGGCGTGATCAAGCAATAACAATAATATATATCAAGCAACATAATAACCACAATAATCATAAAAATAATCATGTTAATAATAAAGCATAATAATATCAAGATCCTAGGCATGATACTAACAAGATTAATAACAAATCCTAGCATGTCACTAAACAATAAAAGATCAAAACTTTAGCCCTAACATGATATTAGGAAAGAGAATAGGAAGCATCGCAGGAATCATAATTGATATAAGCAAATCACCCTAAATATCATACTAAGGAAAGCATCCTAATCATGATACTAGGAACCAAAATAACAATCTAAGCATGATTTCTATATCATAATATCAATTAAACAATTAAAGTACTTACTTGGATGCCTCGTACCTCTTTCTAATAACAAAATACACACGTTAGTAACTTCAAGGAAAATATAAAATCAAACAATCAAATCAAATAACTGAAATAGAGATTAGGGACCAAACCCTCATAAATATCAAACCTTTCACGTCTAGGGTGAAGGCAACTTCGAACATGGCTAGGTGTGTCAAGATCTTGTGAATGCGGAATTTTGTAAGAGGGAAGGTTTAGAAAAAGAGAGAGAGAGAGAGAAAGCTTCTAGCTTTAGAGAGAAAGATTATTGTTGGTGAGAGTTGATGATTAAAAACGGAGGTTCAGGACCCTATTTATAAGAAAACAGTTCGGAAATAGGTAGAATTTGATAAGGAATAAAACTCCACGTTGTCGCTGCAAAACCGACCTTGTCGCCAGGCGATAGGGCCTGTCGCGTGGCGACAGGCCTGTCGTCTGGCGACAACCTGGATTTCTACGCGCTTTCAAAACGGAGTCCACATATGAATCAAAATCAATTTGTAAAGTCCGTATGAAACTGAAATCGTATTTTTCATAAAATAATATTTTATTCCAAACAAAACTTTATCAAAATATAATTATTAATTCTAATTCTATTAGGATTAAAGAGAATCCTCTAGAGAATTCTAGAAGACTATAATCAATTCTAATAAATTTAGGAATAATAATTAACATTGGGTCCTCCCCTAGATCATTGGGCCGCATGTAAAGATCTAACCGGGCCCAGTTTAGTATCTTGGCCATAACTTCCTCATTATTCATCAGAATTGGGCTTATAATATATCGTTGGAAAGCTCTTTGCAAGCCCCATCCAACTACACTTTTTTTGGACCCTTGTCGTGGACCAAACTAAACTGGCTTGGCTGTTTTCATAAAATAGAGTTGTTTTTCGAAAACAGAAAGAAAGAATTTTTAATAAAAACTAACCGCAACACCTGACCTTTCACACTTTCACCTTATTCGATAATCATTCGATGCAAAAAGGTATTCATCACTGGGTTTGGTTTTGGGGAGACACATTTGGGTGTCTATAGAAGCCCCCACTTTGACTGAGTTTGGAGAAACGCAAGTTTCGAAAACGAAAGTCAAAGTATCGATAGGGACGGAGAATGACTCAGAACGTTCTGCGATCCTAAATCACTCTTGTAACGCCGATACCTGTAAACTAGCGTTAGTTAAACAGATAAGAGAGTTAAGAAACGCGTATCTTACACTGTCGAGTACACGTCTCTAAAGTAACCGATTTGTTGCATTTGTTGAAGACCACTTTGCTTGTAGCTGCCTCCTATCAAAGATGACTCTGCTTGTAGTCATTGTCCGCCGCTTGTGACCATCTTCCACATCCTAAGGAACATGATCGAAGATAACTCTGCTTGTAGCCATCTTCAGTTTTTTGTGACCATCTTCCACATCCTAGGGAACACGATCGAAGATAACTCTGCTTGTATCCATCCTCACTTGTTGTGACCATCTTCCACATCCTAGGGAACACGATCGAAGATAACTCTGCCTGTAGCCATCTTCCGTCGCTTGTGACCATCTTCCACATCCTAGGGAACACGATCGAAGATAACTCTACTTGTAGCCATCTTCAATTTTTTTGGTGATCATCTTCCACATCATTAGGAACACGATCGAAGATAACTCTGCTTGTAGCCATCTTCATTTGTTGCGACAATTCTCCGAAGAATATCACCGAAGACCAATGCATGTTGATCTTTTAAAGCTCGCTTGAACTTTGCTTCCGCTATGCCAGGACGTCGGCGCTTCTGCTGCTTGTGAACCATTACGTCGGTGCCTTTGCTTTTTATGAACCATTATGTCGGTGCCTCTGCTGTTTATGAACCATTATGTCGATGCCTTGTAATGAGCCAATGTTTAGGCGCTTTAAGCTAAGTGAGGCGATCTTTTATCAGGTTGATCACTTGATTTAATCGTAATCGAGCCGATCATTTAAATCATGTCAAGTTTCTTAGAGGGGCTAACTGGCGTACCAAGGAACCCGAAATTGTTGCATGAGGTTCACATAACCATATTATGGAGCCTAGTATTCTGGCCCCGCTCCGGCGCTAGCCAGAACTTCTTGTCGCCGCTTTTTCTGCTTGTCGCCAGGCGACAGGATTTGTCACCAGGCAAAAAACTTGTCGTTTGGCGACAGAGTTGGGTTTTTTGAATACCCTCTCTTTCTTCTTCATTTTCTGTCGCTGCTGTTCTGTTTTTCGCATTCGCTCAAGAACTTCGATCTTCTCGTTCTCGGTCAATTCTCAACCGAATTCGCTCAAACTTGTTGCAAATCAAAGCTTATTCCATCTATTTTCCCGATCCATGTAATTTTTATTTAAACTCAACTCGATTTTTTGCTGAGTTGTGCGTTCTTTGTTCACGAATTTTCCGGAAATTCGAACATGTTTTTGCTTAATTCGCTTCTTTTGCTAAATTTTATGCCTTGAACTTGCTTGATTATGTTTATGCATTGCCTTGGGAGTGTTTTGAGACTTGTTTGACTCAATTTGGTGAAGAAATGAGCGATTCACCATTGTTGGACCTCTTAAGGTCGTGAAGAACAATGTGATCTGTTCTTGATGTTTTTACTAGTTCTTCTTATACAATTTGTCACAATATTTGTCATAGTATTGCAAGAAATTGTTTGATTACTTGAAAATGCTAATTATGCTCATGTTGAAATTGTGCTCTGTTTTTGTACTACGTACTCCATTTTCTTGCGAACATAGTATCACGCGGCTAGGCGAACCTTAGATACTATAGAGCCGTATTCTTTATTATTTGCATAATATAGCATGGTTAGGAATCGCGGCTCTGGTTCTCAGTCGAGGGATGCACGCCAGGAGTACGAGCCCGTCGGCGAGGGTGAGGACCTCTCTACTAGACTTGGACCTCTTCTAGAGTGGGATGAGCACACTCTTTTCTTTTCTCCTGAGCACCACATTTTCGAGCGGGTGCGACGCGGGCTCATCAGCGGGAGGACTCGCAGCCATGGTTCAGGCAACAACGTCATCGGTACGCTATATAAGGTGTATTTCAGCAGAGACGAGGTGTTGCGACAGCTCTGGGAGTCCTGTGGGTTGACTCCCCTCTTTCGGGCTATTCAGCCCATGTACTCCTATGATGGGGGTAACCTCGTTGTCCGAGCTTTGGTGGAGTTCTTTTGGGACACTACTAATACCTTTCACTTTCCCTGGGGTGAGATGACGGTCACTCCTGCCGACTTCAGTCTCATCACAGGTTTGGAGTTTCGTTCTTCCCCGCTGCCTTTTGACAATGATATTACTGTCTACTCACCGATGGTTTCGGAGTTATTGGGTCCAATTGTTGTTCGGGCCCGTGCTGAGGCTCAGCCGAGACAGCTTAGTTCCCGATGCATCCGCCGTTCAACCCTAGTAGCGGATTTTGAGGATGATGCGACCACTCGCGAGCAACGGGTGCGCATCTTTGTTCTTATTTTACTGTCAGGGACCTTTTCTCCTGACAAGGGTAGTCGAGTACTTCTCTACTACCTAAGAGTTGTTCGCGACCTTTCTCTGGTCGGGACGTATGACAGGGCCAGCTTGGCCTATGCCGACTTTCTTCTGGGCCTGCGACGTTCCTGCCGTCATAGGGCCTTGTCTGGAGAGGTCGCACTTTCCAGTTTCTGGAGGGTCGTAGAGGTATATTTCCATCCTTTTGAAATTAGCTCTAGACTTGTGCAAGCATTTCCTGACTTTTCCTTATCTATGTATATTTGGTTCTACGAGTACTTCTCCTCGCTTGCGCTGGTGAGACCTTCACCTCGCGAGCTTCCCGTTGGCGCTGGTTGGGGAGGTCGTGCTGGCCAGGTCGAGACTGCACGCATTCGAGATCTGATCCTCTTGGTAGGTTCTCGTGAACATTTGTTTTTTTATATTACTTTTTTGAGTGCATTGATCTTACATAGCTGTTTTGTAGGAGCCTGACGTGGTATACCAACCATGGGCTGATTTAGCTATACCTGCGCTGGCCGCGCGATATACTGCCGAGCGTCGTTACTTTCAGGGGACGTATGACGCTACAGTGTATCTTGGCGAGAGGGTGGCTATTCAGCACTCCTCGGATGTTTTCGTCGTCCCCGCTTGCCCGCCTCAACAAATGTTTCATGAGGCGTTGATGCGTAACTGTGCGAGTCGATCGTCTTCTGGCACTCCCTGGCGGTCGCATGTCCATTCAGGGAAAAGTTACGAGGATGACTTGCTGCCCTTGCTAACGTCGGCCCTTGTTTTGTCTGAGGAGGCAGCGGTATGCTTTAGCTTTTGTTTTTCTTTAGGTAGCCCCTAAGTGAATTCTAATCTTTTGAATTTTAATTTATCAGGCTGGGCCTAGGGAGTTCGTCCCTCCGAGGATGTCGATCTCTCTTGCCTTTTGTATCACATTTCATTATATCTTTCCTTGGTGTCTGACTTGATTTACCTTTACAGGGACAGCCTATTCCTTCACCCCGCACTCGGTCGAGACCCGAGGCTAGGAGAGAGCCAAGTAGATCTGGCTCAAGGCGTCGCCGCACTTCTGATAGCGGCCGAGGTGGTCTATCTGAGACTGCTCCGACCGAGGGCTCGGCTTCTTCACCTGAGGATGTCTTTGCTGGGCCGACGGGCCAAGAAGGTGCGACATCAGCTCCTTCGATGGGTGGTGGGACGTACGAGGTCGGCTCGTCGTCGCAACAACCCTTGCAGCCTCAGACGTTGTCGATGGGTGAGCCTGGGTGGGCTGGCCCTGAGCTAAGATTTCCGCCGACTGACGGATCAGGAGATGGTGAGGAGCATACTCCCCGGACTACAGCGTTCTGTGATATGATGGGCGTACCTCATCATTTACAGCCTCTGGCACCATAGTTTGTACCTGTACTTATTTTTTACTTCATAGGACTTTGTCTTTCGTACTATATGACTCATATTGTATATACAAACTTTTTATATTAAGCCTGTTTTATTTTATTTTTCATTTTATGTGCATGTGAGTGTGTGCATCTTTGACTTAATTTTTGCACAAAAGTTTCCGTCATTTTTATTATCAATGGAGGGTATCCTACTTTCTCCCCCAAAAGAAAAAATGAAAAATAAAATGGTGTCGACCAAAAATAAGCCTAAGCTCAATTTAATCAAAGAGGAAGAAAGGTAATATGGAATGGATTTGTATGAGGGTATTGAATAACAGGGTGTAATATGCGAAATCAAAGTCGAATCGAAGTCAGAAAAACGCGGGTTGCATAGGGCGTAATTGTCGCTTGCTCAGACGCGTTGTCGCCGCGCGTATCCTTTTGTCGCCAGGCGACAAGCTTTGTCGCCAAGCGACAGACTTTGTCGTCAGGCGACAAACTTGTCGTTTGGCGACAGACTTGGTTTTCCAAATCCTTACAAAATTCGAAATCTGCCAAAAAATTGTTTATAAATAGCCCCCAAATCTGTCGATTTGCATATAATTCGAACAGATTAACTCAAAAGTTAATCATGGCCTTAATTAAAAAGAGTTATTGTGATTTCACTCGTGAGTGGTGTTGTTTTTTAACTGCTAAGGAGAGAAAAGAACTCGACTTTTTCATATGGGGGGTATTTATGGTATAAAGGGGGTAGATCTTGATATAGACTTCATTCATACCGCCTTAGAATATTGGGATCCTAATACTCATTGTTTTAGATTAGGCTATGATGAAATTTGCCCTTTACCAGAAGAGTTTGGTGCCATTCTATGATTTCCTCCATTAAATCTTGTGGTAATGCCTTCGATGAGTGAGTATTATTACAAAGATTATGAGTGTTTCCTTGACCTTAGGGGTAAAGATCTAAAAAACATAGTGCATGGTAATAATGTTGATTTAAAATAATTTGCACGTTTTTATTTTGATAGACCACGCTCCGAATCTTTTCATTTCTATAGGAGAAGAGATTTCCTCTTTTACATGCTTAGCTAATATTTTCTTACTAATGGTAAAAATAATGATGGTCAAGCAATTATAATATCTGTGCTAGAACAAATCGAATCTGGGAGAAATCCAATGCCATTAATCGTTGGAGAGACTATGCTTAGTCTTGATGAGTTGATAAAGAATCCAGAAGCACCTCTTCAAGGCTCTCCAATTTTATTACAGGTAGAAAAATAATATTCTTAATTACAGAAATTAAAAATATATTTTATAGCAATACTGATTATGTGCATTAGTTTTTACAGATGTGGCTCATGGAGAGACTAGAATTGATTAGTCCTCCTGATAATATTGACAAATATACCCCCAATTGCTTTGTTCGGCGAAAAAAGCGTTTCTCCTTGAAGATGGGTCGCCATGAGTGGGGCAAAGTGTTTTCCTGTTGTGACTTCTCCATTAAATGGGTCATTCCCTGGTGGAAGCTTGAAAAGATGATTGGTTGTAATGCCCAACCCTTTTTCCGTCTTCCTAGTTTGTCAAAATTGACCTTTTATTATCCCTACAGAGTAAAGAGACAATATGGGATTGTTCAAACCATTCCTACGGGAGATCTTCGTCGCCCTTATGAATTCCCGGTTTCACAAGAAGTTGAGCGATTTGACGGGTATTGGTGTGCTAGGCCTTTATGGAAAGTGATTTCCCAAAAGGCTCCACCTTCTTTGTCCAATGATGTGAAGCAATGGTTAACTGGTAGATCTCAAAAGGACCGAACCAAAATAGAGAAGACCAATGTGAAGACTCGCCTTGGTGACAAGAAAATGCCTGCTAAGGAACGCCTAGGTGAAAGAGTTGAGTTTAAGACTCTTGTGACGCCTAAAAAGAAGGGTGCTAAAAAAGATAAAGGGAAAAGAAAGGTGGACTCTTCAAAAAATAAGGTTTGGGTAGAGAAGAAGCATGGAGTTTTAGCTTTAGGAGAGACTATCCATACTAAAATCGAATGTAGAGCCTCTAATGGATGTCTCTTGGCAAAAGTGATGGATTAAGAAGAAGCCTCTGACAAAAATTGGAAAAGGATGAAGAAAGAAAAGAAATATTAGAGTATTGCTTTTCCTTCAATTTATTAGACATGTTAAGTTAATTTTAATTTTTTTTAAGCTTTATTTAAATTCCATCAATGGTGTAATTCTTTTACTTATTAATGCAATTTCAGCTTTTTAATTAAATTAACTTTACATTTGTTCATATGAAGTAATGAAAACAACTTAAAATATTTTTTCCAAAAAATTTCTTCAAGTACGGAAGTCGAAAAAATTTCCAGAATGCACCGAACTTGTCCAGATATACGCAGAAAATTGGCGTCGCCCATACGAGTCTGTCGCCAAACTTTTCGCCTTGTCGCCTGGCGACACGCTTGCCGTCTGGAAACAACAAATTTTTTTTTTCGATGCTGGGACGCGAAATGCTTGATAATTAAAGTGGACGCACTCTTTTTAAAGGGTTGCCTACGTATCCTTTCTTAAGGAATCAGGCCAAACGTAGCTCTCTTGAGTGTCCTACTCAAGTAATATGGGTAGTACTTCTTAAGTTGGTCAAGATTGGTCATGTTTGAGAATTCATTGCTGCCCCTCCTGACAGGATTGTTTTGACAATGTATGGTCCGGACCAATTGGGCCTGAATTTGCCTCTTGGATCCAACACATTCTTCCTTAGTGCTTTTAGTACCAAGTCTCCAACCTTGATGTTTCTTGTCTTGACCTTTTTGTTGAAGTGTCTAGGCATACGAGTTTGGTAGCATTGGGTATGATGTAGAGCTTCTAGTCTTTTTTCATCAAGTAGAATTAACTCTTCATACCGTGCTCTAGTCCATTCAACTTCATTGAGTTTACTTTCTAACGCAATGCGTAGAGAAAGTATTTCTAGTTCTACAGGGTGTACGACATCCATTCCATAGACTAAAGCGAATGGCGTGTTTCCTGTTGATGTTCGAATTGACGTGCGATAACCCCAAAGTGCAAAATGGAGTTTGTCAGGCCAATCCTTGTAATTTTCTGTCATTTTCTCAATGATAGTTTTTAAATTTTTGTTAGCTGCTTCAACTTCTCCATTTGCTTGAGGTCTGTAAGGGGAAGAATGGTGATGTTGAATACCATACTTTTGTAACAATTCTTCGCATTCAGCTTGAAAGTGAGTTCCATTGTCGGTTATCATCTCATGTGGGACTCTATACCGACAAATTATGTTCCTTTCGATAAAGAGTGCTACATGTTTTGCAGTGAGTTTAGCATATGATTGTGCTTCTACCCACTTTGTGAAGTAATCGATTGCTACCAAGATGTATTCATGACCTCCTGTTCGAGGAGGTATGATCTTTCCGATTATATCGATTCCCCATGTTGAGAATGGCCATGGTGAGGTGTAAGTGTAGAGAAGGGATGGAGGAATATGTCGCAAGTTTGCATAAATTTGGCACTTAGGGCATCTTTTTACATATTGATGGCAATCCTTATTCATGGTAGTCCAATAATATCCTTCTCGCATTATCTTTTGGACTAGCATTTTGCCATTAACATGTGTTCCACATACTCCTTCATGGATCACTTTCATAGTTCTTTGAGCGTCCTTCTTGCCTACACATAATAGGGCTCGACCTTTAGGTACCTTTTTGTGTAGCTCATCATTTATGAGTACGTATTGGGAAGCCAAAAGTCTCAAAGCTCGTTTTGCTCTTTTGTCAGCATGAGGAGGGTATTCTCCTTTGGTGACATAATTGAGTATGTCGTCATACCATGGTTCTTCTTCTTCTTCTTCTTCTTCTTGGATTGTTTCATCATCCTCTATAGCTTGAATATATGCTGGTTTGTGTCTTTTCTCTATTGTTAGAGGCATTTGCTCAATTTCCTTAGGAATCCTAACCATTGAGGCTAGTCTTGCCAAGGCATCGGCAAATTGATTTTCTTCTCTAGGTAGATATGTGTATTCCACCTTTTCCAATTGATCGGTGAGAGTTTCCAGATAGGTTTGGTAAGGGGCTAAGCTTTCGCTCCTTACTTTCCATCTTTTGGATATTTGGTTGATGATCAAGGAAGAATCTCCGAATATTCGGAGTTTCTTTACACCCAATGCTAAAGCTGTTTCGAGGCCTACCACACATGCTTCATACTCTGCAGCGTTGTTGGTAACGTCGAAATCTAACTTTATTGAAATTGGAACATGCTCCTCTTTAGGTGATACTAATAGGACTCCTACGCCACATCCCTTTTGGTTTGAGGCTCCATCGAAGTATAAGGTCCAAGTGTCATCTTCCGTGACCATTAAGTCTTCATCTGGAAATTCATTGTCGTGTATTGATGTCGAATCTTCTATTGGAAAGTCCGCTAAGAAGTCCGAGACTACAAATCCTTTAATAGCCTTTTGAGGCATGAACCTTACATCAAACTGGGCTAGGTTGACTATCCACCTTGAGATGCGTCCGTTAAGCGTGGATTCCTCGAATAAGTACCTGAGAGGATCTATTCGTGACACTACAAAGACTGTGTGAACAAGCATGTAATGTCTTAACTTGGTTGTGGCCCACACCAATGCGAGGCACAATTTCTCAAGTGGTGTATAATGTGCTTCATATTCGAGCATCTTTTTGCTTAGGTAGTAGATGGCGTTTTCTTTACCTTCTACTTCTTGTGCGAGCATAGCTCCCATTGTTTCTTTGGTGACTGTTAAGTACAGCCTTAGAGGAATTCCTGGGAGCGCTGGGGCTAACACGGGAGGATTGGCGAGATAGGCTTTGATCTTCTCAAAGGCTTTTTGACACTCGTCGTCCCATGTTACTGGCACATTTTTCTTAAGCTTCTTGAATATTGGTTCGCATATTGTCGTTAGCTTAGATATAAACCTACTTATATATTGCAACCAGCCAATGAATCCTCGAATTTGCTTCTCGGTTTTGGGCGGTGGCATTGACATGATTGCATTGATCTTGGTTAGGTCTATCTCTATTCCTCTAGAGCTTATGACGTATCCCAAGAGTTTGCCTGAGGTTACTCAAAAAGTACACTTGGATGGATTCAACCTCATGTTGTATTTTCTTAGCCTCTCGAAGAATTTTCTTAAGGCCTTTTGATGTCCTAGACGATCTCTAGATTTCACAATCATGTCGTCCACGTATACTTCGACTTCTTTGTGCATCATGTCATGGAGTAGGGTAGTTGCTGCTCGTTGGTAAGTGGCACCCGCGTTTTTCAACCCGAATGGCATTACCGTGTAACAGTAAGTACCCCAAGGTGTTATAAATGTTATTTTCTCCATGTCTTCCTCGGCCATGAGGATCTGGTTGTACCCTGCGTATCCATCCATAAATGAGAGAAGTGCGTGATTCGCTGTATTATCTACCAAAATATCGATGTGTGGTAAAGGGAAGTCGTCCTTTGGACTTGCCTTATTTAGATCTCGATAGTCGACACACATTCGAACCCTACCATCCTTTTTTGGAACTGGGACTACATTTGCAACCCATTCGGGGTATTTGGATACCCTGATAAAACCTGCAGTTATTTGCTTTTGTACTTCTTCTTTTATTTTAAGAGCTACGTTAGGTTTCATTCAACACAACTTTTGTTTTACAGGTTTCATTCCTGGGATTAGTGGCATAGTGTGTTGAGCTATTTCTCTATTAATGCCTGGCATATCTTCATATGACCATGCGAATACATCGATGAATTCTTTAAGTAGATTAATTAAATCGGTTCTTTCATCTTTGTTTAACATGAGTCCGATTTTAAATTCTCTTTTGATGGTTGGATCTTTTGATATATCAACCGTTTCAGTGTCCTCAATTATTAGTGTTTTATTTTCAAGTGTTTCCATTGCTTTAATGATTTCTTTGTCATTTTCATCGTTAGTTAAGCAATACTCGTCATCTGGAGCTAAAGAGAGACACGAGGAATAAGGGGAAGAAGACATATTATTAAACTCAGAAATCATTACATCGAATAAAGAAATGCCCGTTGGGACTTGATTGCTAAATATCCTAGGAGTAGATGATAAAATAGAAGGATTAGAGGGAGGTGCCACAACTAGAGACTTAGAGGACTCGATGAGGGAAGACTCGGACTCTGACTCTGACTCAGACAATTCTTCGAACATTGGCCCTTGTCCTGTAGTTATTAAGATCTTCTTTCCATTTGCGGTAGTTACTTTTACCGTCTTGCGCCATCCTCGCACTAAATCCTCTGCTGGAGTGATGAGCTTGGAGGGATCAAAGTTCTGGCTTTGTAGGACTGTTTGAATGAGTGAAGAGTTATCCTCTATGTATCTTGGCTCATTCTTTTCTTGTCCAAAGAGAATTCCCATGACGTTAAAGTCAATGCATGGGGGTGCTTTTTCTTTATGTGTGGGAGTTGGAATCTCATCTAGAAAGCAACAATCCAGAAATATTTCGAACCCAGGTTGTCTTATGCCGTTTACAGCAAAGGGTTCTGGAAATTCGTAACATGGATAATCTTCTCCCTCTCTTATGAACTGTCCATTTAAGGTAAGAGGGTATTGATCCATTAGGATTGCTTTCTTTTGTGCGCGAGCATTTCTACGTGCTTTTGATTTTTCCTGGGCTCGCTTTAGATCTTCAAGAGTCGGTTCGAAACCAAGTCCGAAAGTATCTAATTCAGGGAGGCCAGGTAGTCCCATCTGTTTTGCTATCCCTTTCTTTTTTTCTAGGGAAGTGTCCTTGTTTTCTCAGGATAGCATTGGTTATCATGTTTGAGTGGAGGTCGTAGCGAAGAGGGGTCCTTTCATCTTCCTCGATCAAGGAGACCTCTTCATTAAAGCCCCACAGATCTTCGTCATTCTCATCGTGCTCCACATTGATTAGTGGGTTTTCTACTGTTGATCCTCATGGGTGAAGCATCGATTGTAATTGGTACTCCTCCAACTATGGCTTTCACTTGTTGGTGAAGAGATGAAGGGATGGCCTTGAGGTCATGAAGCCAAGGGCGTCCCAACAGTAAGTTGAACGAAGCCTTAATATCTACCACTTGGAATGTGGTGGCATGCTTAATTACTCCCGTCGTTATGTTCATGGTAATTGTGCCCAATGCTTGGTGACGTGAGTTATCGTAAGCTCTTATCCCTTGTGTTGATGGAGATAAATCTTCATCCCTTATCCCCAACATCCTTGCAGTCCTAAGTGGGAAAACGTTAATTGCCGATCCATTATCTACAAGAGTCATAGGGACGTTCATTCTCTTGCAAATTACTGTGAGATTGAGAGCTTTGTTGTGTTTGTCACCTTCCAGCAGTAGATCTTTTTCGGAAAAAGGGATCAAATTAGTAGGACTTGGGAGGTCACTTGTGAGGAAATTAGCCAACCCCTCAGGAGTAGTGTCCGATTATATCCCTACTTTAGCTAAGGCATCCATGACCGCGATTCTATGTTCTCGGGATGTAGCTAGAAGTTTCCATATGTTCATATCGACTTTAGTCTTTTTTAATTGTTTGATAACATCATTGTCATCTATGATTGGTATGGGAACTTGTTGAGTAGTGGGAATAGGTTGTGTAGTAATGGGAGGTTGCATTCTCCTGGACCTTGTGAGGACATCTATTGGTGAATCCTCTTCATTCCAAATGTCACCTACTGGGTATATTGTCGAGAGTGGAGTTTCTTCGACGTCCTTAAGGTAGACATCCTCATCATCACTATCCCAAACCCCATTAATGGTAGCATCTTGTTCTTGTGGGATTTGAACTAGCTTCTTGTTATCAATCAATATTTGGACCAAGTCTTTGAACTTGAAACAATTTTCTATAGTATGTTCTCCCAATTGATGATATGGACAGTAGTACCTATCTGTCCTTTTTAGTGATTCAAATGGTCTCGGTTCGAGAGGTTGAATTTTACCATTCTCGGAGAGCATTTTGAACAAGTTTGCATAAGAAGTTCCAATTGGAGTGTATGGCCTATTGCTCCTTTTGGGTGTGTCAATTACTTGGAGGGAGAATGATTTCTTCCCTTTAGGAAGAGGTCTACTTTTGAGTAGTTCATTTCGTTCTTTTACCACTTCCATGGCCTCGCGTAATAATTCTCTTGCTTCCAACACAACCTGAATAAGGATACACACTTCTTGTTTTGTCGCAGGTTCTTGTCCACAAGGAAAATGATCCTCGGCATCTTCGAAGATTTCCTCCTCTTCTTCAATAGCTTCGACGGGTTTGATGAGGTTTGAGGGGTCAACCTGATTTTCCTCATCGGAAATAGCCAAGGAATCTGATAGTGGTGCGCTATTGATACTTGGCTTCTTGCTTGTAGGGGACAATGGAAGTTTGTTGTTATCAATTAAATCTTGGATTGCTTCCTTTAGCTTCCAACAATTTTCTGTGAGATGGCCCCTACCCTGATGATATTTGCAATGTGCATTGGGGTTCCAGCTAGCTATCCTCTTCTCGACAGGTGGGTCCCCAAACGGTCCTCTGGGAGTTATAAAACCTTTTGCATGTAAGCGATCGAATGCGGTGTCATAACTCATACCAATAGGAGTAAAGTTCCTCCTAAGTGGTTTTCCTTGATTATTCATGGCGAGGACTTCACTCAAATTAAAGGTGCTAACATTATTTGAGTGGGTGGTTTTTGAAGAAGAAGGATTGTCGTTCTTCTTGCCTTTCCAGCCACTACTAGAGGTACTGTTAGCTAGGTCGTCTTCAATATTGATACCAATGTCATAGACGGCCTTAAAGGTGTGAAAGTTATTTTGGTATTTGAGATGCTTGGAATATTTTTCTTGGAGATTCTTGATAAACATCCTCACAGATTCTTTCTCACTAGGCACCTTAACCATCTTTGCAGAAGTTTCCCTCCATTTATTAAAGAAAGAAGTAAAGCCTTCATTCTCTTTCTGCTTGAGTATTTCAAGTTCCCTATGATTAGTTTTAACTTGAATATTGCATTTATATCTATCGATGAAAGCGTTTACAATTGATTCCCAACTGGAGGTTTTCTCTTTATCGAGAGAGAAATACCATTGCTGACAAACGGTTTCTAAAGATAGAGAAAATACAGAATGAAAAGCTTTTTTGTCTATTCCCTTAATATTCATTACAGTTTCAAAAGCTCTTAAATGAAAATAAGGGTTATCCATTGCTTTGAATTTCAGGATGTCGTTGGCATTGAACTTCTGCGGAAGAAGATCCTTGTCCACCGAGACCCCTTGTGAGCTGATGCCTTGCAATTTACAGTCATTAGATAGTCTGCTCAAACTTTCCTGGATGAGCTCCATCTGTTGTTGTCTTGCAGGGTCATTGATTTGAAGAGTCAGACTCTTCAACATTTCAGCCATGCTAGCCACCTGTCCCCTGAGTTCGTTGACTTCTTCCTGACTTGCCATTGTCTTCTTAGCTTTCCTTCTTCGATTGATTGGCTTATCAAAAAGTGAGACTTGAACAAAAGTGTTGTCCTTGATTAGACGCCCTTCCTTTCTTAACCACGCGCTATAAATTAAACCATATTTGTTTTAATGACTTGACTCAAATTGATTTTGACTTTATCGTTATGAAAAACAAAAAATAGGGTGTGTATTTTTGGGAATGGGTTCAAACAAGTGGTTTAATTGGAGGATTAATATCCAACTTACCCCCCTAAAAAAAATGACGGAAAACACACATTCAAGACTCTCTAAACATGATCAAGGTGTGACATACATGTTAAGTGTGTGTTTTATAAGTGAGTGCAAGTGACATGCTTTGACTCTTGTGTATGACCATGGGACTAGGTTCCTAGACTCAATTAAGGACTTAACAAATCCTAGCAAGATCCTAGGCATGATACTAACAAGATTAATAACAAATCCTAGCATGTCACTAAACAATAAAAGATCAAAGCTTTAGCCCTAACATGTTACTAACATGATATTAGGAAAGAGAATAGGAAGCATCGCAGGAATCATAATTGATATAAGCAAATCACCCTAAATATCATACTAAGGAAAGCATCCTAATCATGATACTAGGAACCAAAATAACAATCTAAGCATGATTTCTATATCATAATATCAGTTAAACAATTAAAGTACTTACTTGGATGCCTCGTACCTCTTTCCAATAACAAAATACACACGTTAGTAACTTCAAGGAAAATATAAAATCAAACAATCAAATCAAATAACTGAAATAGAGATTAGGGACCAAACCCTCAGAAATATCAAACCTTTCACGTCTAGAACGAAGGCAACTTCGAACTTGGCTAGGTGTGTCAAGATCTTGTGAATGCGGAATTTTGTAAGAGGGAAGGTTTAAAAATAGAGAGAGAGAGAAAGCTTCTAGCTTTAGAGAGAAAGATGATTGTTGGTGAGAGTTGATGATTAAAAACGGAGGTTCAGGACCCTATTTATAAGAAAACAGTTCGGAAATAGGTAGAATTTGATAAGGAATAAAACTCCACGCTGTCGCTGCAAAACCGACCTTGTCGCGTGGCGACAGCCTGAATTTCTACGCGCTTTCAAAACGAAGTCCACATATGAATCAAAATCAATTTGTAAAGTCCGTATGAAACTGAAATCGTATTTTTCATAAAATAATATTTTATTCCAAACAAAACTTTATCAAAATATAATTATTAATTCTAATTCTATTAGGATTAAAGAGAACCCTCTAGAGAATTCTAGAAGACTATAATCAATTCTAATAACTTTAGGAATAATAATTAACATTGGGTCCTCCCCTAGATCATTGGGTCGCATGTAAAGATCAAACCGGGCCCAGTTTAGTATTTTGGCCATAACTTCCTCATTATTCATCGGAATTGGGCTTATAATATATCGTTGGAAAGCTCTTTGCAAGGCCCATCCAACCACACTGTTATTGGACCCTTGTCATGGACCAAACTAAACTGGATTGGCTGTTTTCATAAAATAGAGTTGTTTTCGAAAACAGAAAGAAAGAATTTTAATAAAAACCAACCGTAACACTTGACCTTTCACACTTTCACCTTATTCGATAATCATTCGACGCAAAAAGGTATTCATCACTGGGTTTGGCTTTGGGAGACACATTTGGGTGTCTACAGTTTGGATAAGCGAAGAATCATCGCGATGTGCTTAGGCTCATTCTTATCGTATCCAAAGAGTAGTCCCATGACATTAAAGTCAAAGCATGGGGGTGCTTTCTCCTTGTGAATGGGAGTTGGGATTTCATCTAGAAAGTTGCAATCCGAAAAGATTTTGAATCCTAGTTGTCTTACCCCATCTTTGTCGAAGGGTTCAGGAAATTCATAGCACGGATAATCTTCACCGTCTTTTATGAAATGTCTGTTTAGAGTGAGAAGGTAATGATCCATTGGGATTGCTTTCTTTTGGGTACGAGCATTTCTCCACGCATTGATCTTTTCCCAGGCTTACTTATAGTCCTTTGGAGTTGGTTCAAAACCAAGCCTAAAAGTATCTAATTTAGGAAGGCCAAGCAATCCCATTTGTGTTGCTACTCCCTTTTTCTTTCCTAAAGTCATTCTAGGAAAGTGCCCTTGTTTTCTGAGAATGTCGTTGGCTATCATGTTTGAATGGAGGTCGTAGCAAAGAGGGATCTTCCCATATTCCTCGATGAAAGAGACCTCTTCAGCACTGAAGCCCCATAAATCTTCATCATTCTTATCATGCTCAACATTTATGAGAGGCTTATCAATTGCCTTGATCCTCATGGGATAAGCGTCAATCGTGACAGGAAGTCCTCCAACTATTGCCTTAACTTGTTAATGAAGGGATGAAGGGACGGCCTTAAGGTCGTGAAGCCAATAGCGTCCCAATAATAGGTTGAAGGAGGCTTTAATGTCTACCACTTGAAAAGTAGTAGCATGCTCAATAACCCCCATCGTGACATTCATAGTAATAGTTCCAAGAGCTTGGCGACGAGTGTTGTCATAAGCTCTTATGCCTTGTGTGGATGGGGACAAGTCTTTATCCCTTATTCCTAGCATCCTCACAGTTCTAAGTGGGCAAACATTAATTGCCGATCCATTATGTACAAGGATCATTGGAACGTTCATTCATTTGCACACTACTGTGAGGTTCAAGGCTTTATTATGTTTATCACCTTTAGGGGGTAAATCCTTATCAGAAAAGGTGATTAGATTAATGGGGCTAGGAAGATCACTTGTAAGGAAGTTAGCCAACTGTATGGAATATTTCAAGCATCCCACACTTGAGCCCCACTATGATCATACACTTAAGTATGGTGGCATCCAAAGGGAAGGAAGCTAGAGCAAAAGAGTCGCCAACAAGTTTTAGGAACTTGTAAATCGTTCACAGGGTGAAGGTTACACCCTTCATGATCCATGAGATCGCTAATTCCATACTGGTTCGGAACCATGACTAGATATTCAGGGATGAAGGTACAAATCCAACCTAAAAGAGATTGAACATGCCCTAAATAGGCCTCTACTTTATTCTTCTCATAATCATGTACGCTTTCTGACTAACATACAATCAATATATTAATCCTAAACCTGTTTAATCTATGTTGGTTGAATATTAATGCACAAACAAATCTATTATCGGTGATTACTTGAATTGAAATCTCATTAGCCTAAATAAAATTATTAATTATTTTATTAAGCGTGATTTCAAGTACAAATTCCCTTTAATCTTGCAAGAGAGGGCGAGATCAACCAATAACAATAATATAAAGCAACATATAAATTATTAATACAACAAATCATCATCACCATAAAAATTCTCAATAAAGCATAATAATATTAGCAAGATCCTAGGCATGATACTAACATGATTAACAACAAATCCTAGCATGTCACTAAACAACAAAGATCAAAGCTTTAACCCTAACATGATAATAACATGATAGAAGTAAATAGGAAGCAACCTAATCATGATACTAGGAATTAAAATAACGTCCTAACATGATACTAGGAATTAATATAATTTAAGCATGCTTTCTATAAAAATATTGCAATAAAACAACTTACTTTGCCTCGTATCTCTTTCTATCAAAACAATACACACGTTAGTAACTTCAATGAAAATATTAAGTCAAACAATTAATTTAAATAATTGAAATAGGGATTTGGGACCAAACCCTCAGAAATTATCAACCTTTCACGTCTAGGGCGAAGGAAACTTCGAGATTAGCTAGGTGTATTTGAATCTCGTGAATGCGTTATTGTATTTTGAAAAGGCTAGGCTTAGAAAGAGGGAGAAAGAACGAGCTTCTAGATTTGAAGAGAGAAAGAATTAGATGATTGTTGGTGATTAAAACGGGGGAATATGACCCTATTTATAGAGAAAAACATCCGAAAACAATTAGAAAAGAGTTAGAATTCGAATCGGAATAAAATTCCTTTTGACGCGGCAACATAAGGACTAAATAAGTGGTATTCCTATCGCGCCGCGATAAAAATAATTTTTTTTCGGATTTTGTTTTTATCATAACTTTTGATCCAAAAGTCTAAATAAGTCATATAATATGTCGTTGGAAAGCTATTGACATTTACCTTTCAACCCAATTGTAATCAGAATAAAATCTTTTGTATATGGAAAGATATGGCCAAAATAGTGGAAGGGTGTCGGTTTTGGATAGAGTTTCGTATTTTTTTCATATCTTTTTCGTTATAGCTTGGAATTAATGTTATAATATATCATTGAAAAGATAATTTCAAGATATATCCAAAAATGTAAGATTTGGATAAAAATTATAATGTACGAAAATAATATCTGAACATATTCCATTTCTCACAGAACAAGGACTCCCAAAAAGAGGAATTTTATTTAATTTCAAATTATTTAATCTTGTCTTTTCAAAAATGATAATTAAGATCTTTTAGAAACTTATAGAACCTTTTAATTAATCGATATTAGTTTAGGAATGGGATTAAAGCCTTCGGACCCTCCACATGATCATTGGGTCGTAGGTAAAATCCGGTTTGGGCTCAATTTAGTATTTTGGCCATAACTTCCTCATTATTCATCGGAATTGGGCTTATAATATATCGTTGAAAAGGTATTTTCAAGCCTCATCTAAATATACAATTATTGGACCCATATTATGGACCAAACTAAACTAGACTGGACGTTTTTCATAAATAGGGTACGAAAAGAAAGATTTTCAAAAATATAAAGAAGTATTTTTATTAAAAACAGAGAGATTCACGAGACTCTTTCACATTTCACCTCGTCCAATAATTAATGACGTGAAAGGTACTCATCAGTGGGTTTGGTTTTTGGAGAGACACAATCAGGTGTCTACACCAACCCTTCAGGAGTGGTTTCTAAGTCTATTCCTACTTTAGCTAAAGTATCCATTACTGCGAGTCTATGTTCGTGGGATGTAGCTAATAGTTTCCATACGTTCATCTCAACCTTAGTCTTTTTTAGTTGTTTGACAACATCGTTGTCTTCTATGATTGGTATGGGAACTTGGTGAGTGTTAGGAATAGGTTGCGTTGTGATGGGAGGTTGCATTCTCCCTGATCTTGTGAGGACATCTATAGGGGAATCCTCATCATCCCAAGTATCATCAATCAAATAAATTGAGGAGAGGGGAGTTTCTTCTATATCTTTGAGGTAGACGTCCTCATCATCACTGTCCCACACTCCATTAATGCTAACATCTTTTTCTGGTTGAATTTGAACCAATTTCTTATTGTCAATTAATCCTTGGACTAGGTGCTTGAATTTAAAACAGTGCTCTATGGTATGTTCTCCTGATTAATGGTGCGGACAATAGAACCTATATGTCCTTTTCAACGATTCAAATGGTCTTGGCTCGGGAGGTTTGATCTTCCCATTCTCGAAGAGCATTTGAAACATGTTCGCATAAGAAGTCCTAATAGGAGTATATACCTTGTTACTCCTTTTGGGTGTTTCAACTAGTTTGAGAGTAAATGGTTTTCTTTCAGCAGTCTTTGTAGGAATCATTTTTCAGTGGCACGCTTACTTTGTACCAACTTTTTATGGTCGAGGGTCTCGTGACATATGTCTATTTCTTCCCTCATGATGTTTATGAGAAGCCATACTTCCACTTTAGTGGCCGGTTGTTCTCCTGCGGGGAAATTGCTCATGGCATAGAAAAAGGTTTCCTCCTCTTCTTCGATAGCATGAGATTCTTCAATCGGTTTAATGAGGAGTGATGGATCAGCATGGCCTTCCTCATCAGAAATCGCCAAGGAATCTGAAAGTGGAGTGTAGGGAATATTTCAAGCATCCCACACTTGAGCCCCACTGTGATCATACACTTAAGCATGGTGGCGTCCAAAGGGAAGGAAGCTAGAGTAAAAGAGTCGCCAACAAGTTTTAGGAACTTATAAATTGTTCACAGGGTGAAGGTTACACCCCTTAACGATCCAGGAGATCGCTAACTCCAATAGGTCCGGAACCATGACTGGAAGTTCGGGGATGAAGGTACAAATCCAACCTAAAAGAGATTGAACCTACCCTAAAAATGGGCCTCTAATTTATTCTTCTCGTATTCATGTGCGCTTTCTGAATAACATGCAATCAATAGGTTAACCCTAAACCTGTTTAATCTATGTTGGTTGAATTTAATGCACAAGCAAAACTATTATTGGTGATCACTTGAATTATAATCATATTAGCCTAAACAAGATTATTAATTATCTTATTAAGCGTGATTACAAGTACAAATTCCCTTTAATCCTGCAAGAGAGGGCGTGATCAAGCAATAACAAATAATAATATATATCAAGCAACACAATAATCACAATCATCAATCATAATAATCTCAATAAAGCATAATAATTATTAGCAAGATCCTAGGCATGATACTAACAAGATTAATAACAAATCCTAGCATATCACTAAACATTAAAGATCAAAGCTTTATCCCTAGCATGCTACTAACATGATATTAGAAAGAAATAGGAAGCATCATAAACACTCATAATATCAGAAATATTAGTTAACCCTAAACATGATACTAGGAATTAACAAAATAATCTAAGCATGATTTCTATAT
Organism: Chenopodium album; assembly: GCF_948465745.1. Classification (NCBI taxonomy): domain Eukaryota; kingdom Viridiplantae; phylum Streptophyta; class Magnoliopsida; order Caryophyllales; family Amaranthaceae; genus Chenopodium; species Chenopodium album. The sequence goes on from NC_137848.1 coordinate 45,919,128, forward strand.
CAAAAGATCAATAAAGTAATTAAATTACTTACTTCGATACCTCGTATCTCTTTCTTTCGCTTCTAGGGAGAAGACAAATTCGAACTTGGTTAGGTGTGTCTAGAACTAATGAATGTAGAATTTTGTAAAAGGGGAAGTTTAGAAAAAGAATAGAGGGAGAAAGCTTCTAGCTTTTTAGAGAGAAGAGAATAGATGATTGTTGATTGTGAATTGTTGATGATTAAAAATGGGGAGATACGACCCCTATTTATAGAAAAATAGTCTGAAAACAAATCAAGTTCTATTCGGAATAAAACTGGCATCTGTCGCCAGGTGACAGACATCAGCGCCAAGCGACAAGATTAGCGTCAGGCGACAGAGGTTAGCGCCAGGCGACAGACTCTGTCATTTGGCAATAATTAAAAGATAAAATGCGTATGTACGTGGAATCCTCTTCTTAATATGATTAAGCAGAAAATTCTGTGTTTATCAAATTAAAATCAGGTTTATCATAAAACACTTATTTTACTCCAAATAAAACTCTTCAAAACATAATTATCAATCCTAATACTATTAGAATTAAAAAAGAATCTTCTAAATATTCTAGAAGATTAAAATCAATCCTAATAACCTTAGGAATAATAATTAATAGGCCCTCCTCTAGATCATAGGGCCGCATATAAAATTCATTCCGGGCCAAATTTAATATTTTGACCATAACTTCCTCATTATTCATCGGAATTGGGCTTATAATATATCGCTGGAAAGCTCTTTTCGAGCCTAATCCAACTACACTATTATTGGACCCTTATCATGGTCCAAACTAAATTGGTCTGGATATTTTTATAAATAGAGTATAAAAGAAATGTTTTCAAAAACAAAAAGAGAGATATTTTAATAAAAACATCCACATCACTAGACTTTCCACACTTTCACTTCGTTCGATAATCAAATGACGTGAAAAGTATTCATCATTGGGTTTGGTTTTGGGGAGACGCATTTGGGTGTCTACATGGAGCACTATTGATACTTGGCTTCTTACTTGCAGGAGGCAATAGGAGTTTATTTCTATCAATTAAATCTTGAATAGCTTCTTTCAACTTCCAACAGTTCTCAGTGAGATGGCCCCTGCCTTGATGGTACTTGCAATTTGCGTTGGGGTTCCAACTAGCCGTCCTCTTTTCGACTGGTGGATCTCTGAATGGTCCAATAGGAGTTATGAGACCTTTAGCATGAAGACGGTCGAATGCTGTGTCATAACTCATGCCAATAGGTGTGAAGTTTCTCCTAAATGTCTTCTTTTGTCCTTAATTGTTCATGGCTAGGACCTCGTTTAAGTTAACAGTGTTAACATTGTTTGAGTGGGTGATTTTGGAAGAAGAAGGATTGTCGTTCTTCTTTTCTTTCCAGTCACTATTAGAGTTGCTAGTAGCTTTTTGTTTCGCAAGGTCGTCTTCAATATCAATTCCTATGTCATAGAAGGCCTTGAAAGTACTCAAGTTGCTTTGGTATTTTAGATGCTTTGAGTACTTTTCTTGGAGGTTCGTGATAAACAACCTCACAGATCCTTTTCAATAGGAACCTCTACCATTTTAGCGAAAGTGTTCCTCCATTTATTGAAAAAGGAAGTGAAACCTTCGTTGTCTTTTTGTTTCAACATCTCAAGTTCTCTATGATCAGTTTCAACTTGAATGTTGCATTTGTATCTATCAATGAAAGCATTTGTTAGAGAATCCTAAGAGGATATTTTCTCCTTATCAAGGGAGAAGAACCATTGTTGACAAACGGTTTCTAAAGATAATGAGAACAACGAATGGAAATCTCTCTTATCAATCCCCTCAATGTTCATTATCGTCTCAAAAGCTCTTAAATGAAAGTAAGGGTTATCAGTTGGCTTGAACTTAGGGATGTCGTTGGCATTGAACTTCTGCGGAAGAAGTTAATTGACTTTGACTAATTGGGTTTAAAAAAAGCAAAAGTAAAAATAGGGTGTATATTTTTGGGAATTATGTATGGGTTCAAACAATATGGTTATGTTGGGAGGATTAATATCCGACTTACCCCCCTAAAACAAAATGACGGAAAACACGCGCACACAAGACTCACTAGACATGGTCATGGTGAACATATATACAAAGTGTGTGCTTAAAAAAGTGAGTGAAAGTGGCATGCTTTGACACTTGTGTAAGACCATGGGACTATGCGCCTAGACATAAATAAGGACTAACTAAAGCTTTAGTTATTAATAAACTGATTAATTAGACTCGGCGTGAGGACTCAGGTAGAAAACTGAACCATCACCGAAGCAATGGAACTGTTGCGATACGCCTGGGCCATCGCGGCGCGATGATGTTATCGCGTCGCATTGGATTCTTTCGTGTCGCGCCACAGGTCAAACCTTCGCGTCATTACTGAAACGTCAGTCTGGGCCTATTTCCAGTATTCTACCTTAAAAGGACAAACCTGTGGTCGTACTAAGTAAGATTTAGTCAATTTATTAGGCTTTAATTAACCATATTAATTAATTAAGAAAAGCCCTATATAACCATTAATTAGTCTATTTAGATTTATACACAAGTCAAACAAACAGTTAGTTAAACACATATAGATTATGCACAAGCAAGAATGCACAAGTAGTTAAGTAAGCACAATATGATGCAATGAGTTTGCAACCAAACCATGGCTCTAGTTCTCTAAAGTTCAAGGATTAGGGTTAGTCAAAGAGGGTCCATGGTTATGAGTTTGGATGCATCGCGCGGAAGCCTTACCTTTGGAAGGGTTGGCGCGTATGGATGGGACCCCACAAGTTAAACTTGTTTCCATGGCTTGGTGAATTTACAAACTCGGATGTACCCTTCGTTGCAATGAGCATTCGATTGGGTAGATGGAGCGTAAATTCCCAGAGGGTTATGGCCATTTGTAGAACACATATGGGTTCAGAAAAATGAGAAAAACTCAATCGGGAAGAAAAATCGAGCAAACAGTACTAGAACCGGTCAAAACAAGAACGAAGATTTCTGGCTCGGTAATGGAAGGACTTGGCGCGAGACAACAGGGACCATCGCGAGATGATAGCCCTGTCGCACCGCAACAGAGCCATCACACTACGATGGGCATTGTATTCTCAGCGCCATTTCCTACGTGCCTCAACAGCTCTCTTTATTCTTAGAACTTTCCAGTTTTCGCAGCATTTTTTCGATTATAGTTGTGAAAGATATTTCCCAAATTTCCTACGTATAAAAAGCCTATGTTTTTTACGCATTACAGATGGTCTATCCAATGCGGACCTTTTTATGCTTATGTCTATAATGTCAATCAAAATTACGCATATGAATATTTAGAACTTTTCGAGTCTCATCCACTCATTCTAAATTATTGCCAAAATGAATTTTAGGAATTAAAATAGAAATCCTCCCCAGTGAAGTCGCCAAAAAACTGTAGGGAATATTTCATGCATCCCACACTTGAGCCCCACTGTGATCATATACTTAAGTATGGTGGCGTCCAAAGGGAAGGAAGCTAGAGCAAAAGAGTCGCCCAAAAGTTTTAGGAACTTGTAAACCGTTCATAGGGTGAAGGTTACACCCCTTCACGATCCATGAGATCGCTAACTCCATAGTGGTCTGGAACCATGACTGGATATTCGGGGATGAAAGTACAAATTCAACCTAAAAGAGATTGAACCTGCCCTAAATAGGCCTCTATTTTATTCTTCTCATATTCATGTGCACTTTCCGACTAACATACAATCAATATATTAACCTTAAACCTGTTTAATCTATGTTGGTTAAATATTAATGCACAAACAAATCTATTATTGGCGATCACTTGAATTAAAATCATATTAGCCTAATAAAATTATTAATTATCTTATTAAGCGTGATTTCAAATACAAATTCTCTTTAAACCTGCAAGAGAAGGCATGATCAAGCAATAACAATAATATCAAGCAACATATAAATTATTAATACAACAAATCATCATCACCATAAAAATCTCAATAAAGCATAATAATATTGGCAAGATCCTTGGCATGAAACTAACATGATTAATAACAAATCCTAGCATGTTACTAAACAATAAAAATCAAAGCTTTATCCCTAACATGATACTACCATGATAGAAGAAATGGAAAGCAACCTAACCATGATACTAGAAAGCAATAGATAACGTCCTAACTTGACACTAGGAATTAAAATAATCTAAACATGCTTTCTACAAAATAAAACAATAAAATTACTTACTTTGTTTCCTCGTATCTCTTTCTATCAAAACAATACACACGTGTGTAACTTCAAGAAAAATATTAAATCAAACAATTAATTTAAATAATTGAAATAGAGATTTGGGACCAAACCCTCGGAAATTATCAACCTTTCACGTCTAGGGCGAAGGCAACTTCGAGCTTGAATGTGGTACTGTATTTGAAAAGGGAAGGCTTAGAAAGAGGGAGAAAGAACAAGCTTCTAGCTTTGAAGAGAGAAGAGAATAGAATTATATGATTCTTGATGATTAAAAACGGGGAAATAACGCCCCTATTTATAGAGAAAACATTCGGAACGCTTAGAAAAGAGTCAGAATTTGACTCGAAGTAAAACAGCCCCTACAGTGACGCGGTAGACCTATCGCGACGCGATAGGCTCCTCACAGCACGATGGTGCGATCAGGATAAAAATCCTGTATGGAGTCCTTTCCCAATATAATTAGGTAATAAGACTCTGTAATTATCTTAATTAAAATCAGCTTTATCTTTTCAAAACACTTGTTTTATTTCAAATTAAATTCTTTATCTTTTCTAAATAAGATAAAAATATAATTATTAATCCTAATTCCATTAGAATTTAAACTAACCTTCTAGATCATTCTAGAAAATTAAAGTAAATCCTAATAAATTTAGGAATGATAATTAATAGGCTCTCCACTTGATCATTGGGCCATATAAAATCATTTTAAGCCCAATTTAATATTTTGGCCATAATTTCCTCATTATTCATCGGAATTGGGCTTATAATATATCGTTGGAAAGCTCTTTTCAAGCCCCATCCAACTACATTATTATTGGACCCATATCATGGACCAAACTAAATTAGACTGGAAATTTTCCATAAATAAGGTATGAAAAGAAAAACAGAAAGAAATATTTTTTATTAAAAACAGATGCATCACGAAACTTTTTCACATTTCACCTTGTTCGATAATCAATGACGTGAAAGGCATTCATCACTGTTTGTTTTTTGGGGAGACACAATCATGTGTCTACAATACCCGAAGCTGATTATGATATCAACAAGTCAATTGTAACCGAGGGCTTCCCTCCCATGCAAGAAACCCAAGTCTTGAATAGCCACTCAAACGTCTCGGTAATCTCATGGGAAACCAAAGCACAGCCAAGTATGATTGTCTGACCATGGTGATTGAACTCAATAAAGTTCAAAAAGGGGAGCTCATACTGGTTTGTCAAGTATGTCGAATCGAAGCAGACAACATCTCCAAAATACTGAAACGCCTCCTTACTCCAGGCATCAACCCACATGATGTCTTTCAATCTCCCCTTTTCATCAAGGCGATGCATGTGAAAAAAATTTTGATTATCCATAGTCATTCTGTCAAAATACTCCACCATAGCTGCGACATCACCATTTTTTAACTTCAACCTCCTTTTTCAATTCACCAAATTATGAATATCTTTTTTTGTGAATCCCACATTCTCAACGCCATGTCTTTGGCTCGCCAAGTTGTTGAATATCTGTCCTACCGGGGCGCCAGATGCATGGTCAGTTTCAATCCTATGCTCCAAATGCTTAGTAATTTTTTCCATCCTATACATTGCAATGTGTCTTGACAACTCGAGACTCATTATGTGATTGTGCTTATTAATAACTTTCTTGATCTGCCACCCACTTTCATTATTGCCTTGCCCATACATCATAACTGGGCAGTTGCATTTTTTACTCTTCTTCTTCACAGATGGCTCATCATAAACCACAACCTTCTTCCCATTAACCTTCCTTATGTATGTTGTCATACCGTAACACTCACACTTCCAAACATAAGTGCTATATGATCTTGTCTTTCCACCACCTATACGCACAACACCAAATCCCTCTTGCTTCCCATAACTACGATAATAATTATTCATGTCATCCCAATTACTAAACTCCATTCCTACTTCTGGGGGTACTACAGCTAGGGGTGTTCAAAAAACCCCGCCCCGTTTGACCCGACCTGAACACCCGAAGACCCGCAAGCTACCCGACGGGTAATTTTATAATTTTTTCCAATTTTGCGTGTCAGGTGCCCACCCTGTGAAAAAGTCTTAATTTCGAATCGGGTAATGGGCTGCACTTTGAGTACCCAGGTACCCGTTAAATACCTGTTTGTTTTTTTTATATTTTATTTATTATTTTTATGGTTTCTGGAAAGATGTTAGGGTTAGTGGGTGTAGACACCTAAAAATGTCTCCCCAAAACCAAACCTGATGATGAACAACCTTTCACTGCCATTATTGGTCGGGTTGATTATTTAATCTTTAGAGTGCTTAATTTATATTTCCATCCAATACATTTAATAAACCAACCCAATTCTTAGCCCATTAACCCATCCATTACTTATTTTTCTCTTTTCGTGTCCACATCACAAAACCGAGCTAATCTGATTTTTTGGATATATAATTTTGATCCAAATATTATATGGTTGGATAGGCCTTTCAATAAGCTTTCCAACGGTATATCATAAGCCCAATTCCGGTTTAAAACGAAGAAGATATGAGCAAAATACTAAACTCGGCCAAAAACCGACACCCTTTCACTAAAACGGCCATATCTTAAAATCTAAAAAAGATTTTGACCTGATTATAATTGGGTTTTAAAGTAGACTTGATAAGATTTTCAACGATATATTATATGCCTTATTCTGAGTTACAGATCAAAAATTATCTTAGTTTAAAAAACGCGTAAAAAACTGGAATTACTGCGTAACAGTTAAAATGCCGCGTCACGGTGTATGCCGATGTGGCAAGGTGCATTGTACCGTGTCACGGTGCTTTCACTTGTCTTTTTCGCGTTTTTTTTCACGCGCTAAATGAATTTTGGTGCACTTTTGGACAAACTGTACACCATGAAACGATGTACTGTACCATGCCACAGTGGACAGTACCGTGTCACGGTGCCCAATTAGGGTTTTTCCGTGGCTCTTATCTCTTCTAAGGTTCCGTGAATTCCCCTATTCGTTTCCTCTATAAATACCCCCCTTATTATTTCTGCAGTAGGGGCACCAAAAAATCATTCTTTCTTCCTCTCTTATGCACCAAATCCTTCCCTCTTCTCTCTTTTATATTCTAAGCCTCAAACCTATTATCCCAATTACACTATTACTTCCCCTAAACACTCCAAGGAGTCCATAATTGACCCGAGGTTCCGTCCTTAAATTAAGGCATGAAAGGTAGAATTAACAGAGGGTTTGGACCAAATCAACTCTACTTTTAATTTAATTTGATTTATGTTTTTATTAAAGTTACTAACAATTTATTCATGATGTAACAATTTAAAGGAGTGCACGAAATGTGAGTAATTAATTAATTTAATTACTTATTTTATTTAATATCGCTAGTATCATGATTAGATTTATTATAATTTGATTTGACTAATGATATTATAGTTAAATTGCTTCTAATATTATTGTTTATTCTATTATATTTTTATGATCACCATATTGCATGTTAAAGGGAATATGTAATTGAAAATCACGACTAATAAGATAATTTGGACAACCGGTTTTAGGTTCCTTTTAAATCTTGTTATTTAATCGAAGTGATCACAATATTTTAGAATTATATGTTGCATTAATATTCAACCAATCTAGCATAATAATTGTTTGGAGCGAATTGAATATTTTGTTTGTATGCCTTCGAGATCGCAGGAATTTCTTTTCACTATAATAATCGAGTAGAAGCCAATACGGGCGAATGTGACTCCATGACTCACTTCATACCATCATCCCCGATCCTCCTTTCGTGGTTCCGAATCATATGGAGTTAGTAATCTCATGGATTATGAATGGGGTGTAACCTTCACGGGTCAATCGTTGTTGCCTATCGTTGTCCGATCCCTTTATTCGTGGTTGCTTTTTATAATCCGTGAACGGTTTACAAGTTCCTTAAAAACTTGTTGGCGGCTCCCTACTTTCCTTGTCCCTAATCGTATAATGTCAATTCCCACTTCCTATGAGTGCCAACCATATTCACCACATGCTTACGTAGGCGCACTTCGAACGACGCCTACAGTGGGTTACTCTTACATTGCTCATCTAGCCGCATAGAGCTCTCTCCTCCTATCTCTCTCCTCTCTTGTCTCCTCTCTCTCCATTCCTTGAGCAGTTGAGCCGCATCCACGATCACTCCACTCGCAATCACGACCACAAGTAACCACACCATTTCACGTCTCCACCGTAAACCACCATTCCACCGCAGACCACACCGGGTACTGGGTGCTGCTCCATGCGCACAACCACAAGTTCAATCTCGACCATTCCACCGTCTGTCTTTATTTATGGCTACAAGCTCGATCTCCAACGCTTGAGACTTGTTTAGGTATTTTATTTTTCTTAATAATTAATTAGTTTTGTATGTAATTACTTATGTATTTTTCATTCCACTTAAATTAGTTTTTGAAATTAGTTTGATATGGGTAAGAATTGAATCGTAAGATAATGAGAAATTAGTTTTGTTGTAATTTTGTAAAGCAAGAAATGTATGGACAGATTTACTATTGTATTATTGTAATATTAAATTATGGATTAATAGCTATATATGTTCTTGATGTGTTTTTATATCACAATTTGATAATTTTTAAGCTTGATGGAAAATGTTTCAAAGAAAAAAAAATTGAATGAAAAAACGGGTACCCGGTGACCCGACCCCATTAAACTGGGTACCCAATAAGCGGGTACCCGATTTTGCCGGGTCGGGTAATGGGCCGCCTAATTCACTACCCGCATTTTTGGGTACCCGAAAACCTGGGTATCCGGTTATGAACACCCTTAACTACAACTGCCTCTACACATCTATCTAAACCTAAACTCTCTAAGCCTACACTATGTAATCCACACTACATTCGTCCCCGGTAATGGTACATTCAGCAGGAGGGTCCTTATTCAAGTCAAAACCCTCCCATTACATCATCATTCAAATCATCATTCAAATCAAAATGTTCACTTTCATTACTGTATGAACAACTATCTGAGCTACAGCTTACGTATGTGCCCCCCTCCATATCCTGGTTCCAATTCACAACATTACACTCCTAACCAAACCAAACAAAAAATTAATCAAAACGTAGTTTTTCCTAATATAAAGGTGCACGGGGTCTTACCGTCTAGCCGTTGGAATAAAACACAAAGCAAGAACAAAACACCACAACGGGATCAACACGAGTCATGAAACAGCAGAGAGTAGATAATTCCTCCTATGTAAGTAGTTCATTTACCTTTTACCCATTTATAGTTCACATGTACTAACTAGTATTTCATGTATGGTTGTTGGTATTACTAGTATGTACCATTAACCATGTAAATGGTATACAAACATTAACGTTGTTGATATATTTTATCTTCGGTATGATAATGTGTACCGGCAACACTTGTATTCATACATGATGGTATGTTTAGAATTGTGTATTGTTGCATAACTAGAAGATAAAAAAAACTACAAATCAAGTACAAATTAATCAATTACTGAAAATTATACTCATTGACGCATACTCAAGAAAAGACAAATGTCACCATATTGTTCAATTTCTCAAAATTCGACTCCCAAATTTCAATTCTCAACATTAGGAAACCCATTTCATAAATATGGAACTAAAATAAATTGTTTAATTTCTTAAAAATTTCTCAAAATCCAATTCTCAACTTCAAGAAACCAATTTAATTTTTTGGGTACAAAATAAAACAAATCAAAATCATAGCTTACCTCAATCATCTCACTGTCTTTGTTCCCTGAATTACCATAATCCCTTCCGCCAACTGCACCTACCACCTACAAATCTACACCAAAACTTGTTCTATTTTCAGATCCAAAGCTGCAGCTCACTCAATTTCCGGGAATTAATTACTCGCAAAATAAGGGCTTTTCTCAAATTTGGGGCCTTTACAATACTTTGGAGCTTTAATTTACTATTTTGTGAATTTCTCTTGCTTTGAGGTGGGGGAATAGGGGAGGGAACTCTATTAATTATTTCACCAAAATTTGAGAGGGAAAAAATTGGGGAAAATTTTGGGGATTATTTTCCCCGCCATAGTTTCATTGTTGTTGCTGGTGAAATTTTGGGGAGGGAATCTGATTATACAAAGTGGTGGTCCCCTTCTCTTTTTCAATTATTTTGTTTTATTAAGCCTTTTTAATTTTCTTTTTTTTCACCTAAGTGGAGTCAACTTAGTATAGACCAAGAAATTCTCCTCACCTCATTGGGTTTTGACTTTATTTCAAAGCTGATGCATGAGTTTGATGTATCTACCCAACAATATACTACCTCCGTTAAGTTTTATTTGCAACTTTGAGGTGTAACACGGATTCCAAGTCAAAATTTCTTAATGGTGATTATGGAATGAAAGGGTTTGTGATTAAGGTGGAGAGAGATAAATTAAACATGATTAGTAAACTACCCAAGCCACTCACCAGGTGACCAGGCCACCACCACCAAAAGCACCTAAACCAGACCAGGTCAGCCACCACCACCGACACCACCTAAACAAGACTAGCCACCACCAACAGCACCACCGACACTCCCCCAAACCCAAACCACTGACACTCCCCCAAACCCAAACCACCGACATCACCGAAACTTCCAAACCTAGACCACCACAACCACCGACACTGCTGAAACTCCCAAACCCGGACCACCACAACCATCGACACTGCTGAAACTCCCAAACCCAAACAACCACAACCACCGACACTGCTGAAACTCCCAAACCCAGACTAGCACAACCACCGACACTGCCGAAACACCCTTAACCCGGCCTAAACCACCAATCGACACTAGCGAAACCCCCACTGAACCCCTAACACCACCTAAATCTAAAGCACCCACGAACATCGACACCATCAACACCACCAACAAAACCCACGAAAATCACTTAAACCTCCCACAAGACCCACGAAAATCACTAAAACCACCCACCACCAAAAATCACCGAAACCACCCACAAATCCACTGAAACCCTTAAGCCCAAAATACCGACAAACCCACGAAAATCATCCAATCCATGGAAACAACTAACATGTGTGTTGCTTCCCTTCTTCTCGCAAAACCACCATAGCCACGACGACGTTGCTGCTAGTGCTTGCCAAAGTCGAAATCAATGGAGGTTGTGATTGAGATGATAGAGAAAGAGCCAAGTTGGGAGTTGTTAGATCCAGATTAAGTTGTTAGTGTAATGTAATTAATCATTTAAGTGATCAAGCACAAGTAGATGAATGATCAAGCAGATTCAAGTAGATGAATGATCAAGCAGATTCAAGTAGATGAATGATCAAGCAGATTCAAGAATGTTGGGCAACTAAAGATGGAAAATAATCCTCAGTTCCACTTTTCATATCTTATCCGTGTTCCATTCATTTTGATTGGTTGTCATAGATGGTCTGAGATATAACAATGGCAAAAATGGGAATTCTCCATTAAAGAGTGCATATGAATTCTCAATTGTTAAGCAAGGTGGAATGGAAGAGAGAATAAAAAAATTAATCATATTATTTTCCAAAAACGGTTCAAGAACGAACCGTATAATTACCATCACATTTGTATGCTGATTCTAGTTTCCAGTTGAACTACTTTGCCTATTGAAGATATTATGATATCAAAGATAACCAAACTGGTTTTGCACTTTTGCTCTTATCTTCCACCATGAAGAAGTCACGAGCATGATGAAATAGGTGAAAGGAAAAATTCAACTGAAAGGAAGGCCATTATGCTCAGTTTAAACCAACTACTCAAATAATACAGTTACCAATTCTTACACATCACCAGAGATTATTATACTCACCCGGGTGTACCATACACCCATGAGTATTTGCTCTCATTTTGATGGTTGTTTTTCATTTTATGATCAAATGAAAAGCAAAAACTGACTTCAGGTTAGTTGGGTGTACGGTACACCCGGGTGTATATAACAAATTCTAACACATCCCCTCTAGTAAAACAGCAATGACTAAAGGGGGAAAAAAAATAATTAACTTAGGACATGTTAAGTGGATACCCTAACTTTTTCTTTATGAAAGGCTTCTCCCTAATTTTTTTTTCCTTTTTTCCATTCAAATAGAGAAAAATAATCAGAAAATCAGAAAGAATAAAATTTACAGTTTACAGATCTGTAACTTTGAACATAATAATTCCTATTGTATTTGTCACAAGGGAGATCCCTTCCACTTTAATCTGTCAAGTCCATCAACAATCGCCCTGCGAAACTCACCATTATGAAGAATGAAAGATGATACGTGCCCGCCATTAACCCACCTCACTTCTGATCCTGGCCAAGCTTTCTGAAGCTCCAGCACTGAGTGATTTGGTATATACCCATCATCCTGAAACGCATAAACATAGTCAAGATATAAGTTCAATCGGTTATTATTTTAATATTGCCCTCTAGCCAGGAGAATCCTGTAATCTGTCCACATACAGAAATGACATACACACTGGAATAAAAGATGGGCTCATCAATGCTTAAGAAAACCGTCCAAAAGGATGACTCTTATAAAACACAAATGCCCAAGATAGTATACACATACACAAGTAGTCAAGTACACAACTAACAAAGGCTAAAGCATATTTCAAATGACATAATTCGTACATTTGAAGAATGTCTATGACTTAGTTTTAAAGGGCGCAAGGCACACCAAGGCGCAAAAAGTCCTTAAAGCCTAGGCTCATGCCTTTTGTAGGTGAGGCACACTTTATTCATATAGAAAAGAAATAATAATTTCTATTAAATAAGTGTAAAAATGAAATTATGAGAAAAGGAGAAAGGGCCATGTGATCAATAATAAGGGTTCTTCAAATCGAATTATAGGATATGGGATTTCTCTCCCCACTAGAATTGAAGAAAACCTACCCATAACAAAGTCTCATGGTATACTTGAAAAAAAAAAAACTTACACAATAGCTATTGATACTTTAAAACATAGAGCGCAAAATAAGGTGTAAAAGCACAAGAAGCAACCTAGAAAAAAGCACAAAGGCACTAACTCTCGAACCTCACCGTGCCTTGCGCCTAGGCACACTTTTTAAAACTAAGGTCTATGATCGAGTATATTTGGGGTTAATAGCCTAATACATCTTGTGCACTCTTCTAAGCAATATTAGGTTTTGTTTTCCTCACCTTATATTCACTTATTTCAAGTCAAATAAGTTCAGCTAATATAAGTGGCAAGTAGCTCCAAATGAGCTAATAAGTTCATCTAAAATAAGTTTGGGACTCATAAGTTCAAAAAAAAAAATTTGATGGCTCAATTCTCCCCTCATTATTACTTATTTCAGGTTTGATAAGTTTTAAAAAAATAAGTTTAAGGCTAATAAGTTCCAATAAGATACCCATAAAAAAAAATTAAAAAAAAAATAAAAAAAGAAGATAAGTGGAGAGAATTCTACGTTGCTTGTGTGTCTCAAACCATTTTCTTGAGTGAAAAAAGAGGAAAGAAATAAAAGGACGAAGGGAGCAGAGGATTATATCAGCATCAGAGGTTAATAGGATTGGCATGAATTTGACTAGACATAAGAAACAGAAAAGGAAACAGAAAAGGAAACAGAGCATGTAACCCACAGGATAATTCAAATTATACAAATTGGAGAGTGCATCTATACAAAAATGTTTGTGCATATTAAAATTATGACAAAATCTCTATCTTAGAACATCATTTAAAAGTTCAATGTGAGAATCCTTATAAAAATTTCACTACGCAGGAATTCATAGGAAGAAAATAACACTAGATTAACAGACATATAAGAAACTCAAAAGGCAAAAAGTTTTGCCATCAAGAAGAGTGAACAGTGCAGTAGTGACTATAATACTAAACTGCATTTTCAAAAGCGTTACATGTACCCCGAGAATGGTTCAATGTGAACTAAGGGTTGGGCAATGATCAAACAATGCAAACATCCAGATGAAAGAGATACAATGATAGAAAGCAAAAGGTTCAGATGCTTGTTTTGCTTTCTTTTAGACCAAGTTGAACAGGTGTTCATGAGGTAAGTTAGATAATTCAACATTAATACAGTGTAGCACACTTGTTCAGCTAATACAAATAATATAAACCATTACTGCTTGAGCATATGAAAAAGGTCACTTACAGTAGCAGCAACAAATATAACTGAATTAGGATTTTTGGGAATTGGAAAGCGGGTGACATCTGTGAGAGACAGCACCTCTCTCATCCTTTGTCTGACATCTTCTTGAGTCAATGTAGCCTGTTGTACTTCAAGTTCAGCTCTCAATGCGTCCCATGCAGTTGCATGCTTCAGAACGCCTTCACAAAATGCTACAACAGCAGAATGAGGGGAGAGAAACGGGAGGGTTGCTATTGGCGTAGGATGCAAAGATCCAACCATCGCAGCATGCACTCCACCTAGTAGAAACAGAATTGATCGTCACATATGTTTTATTTGGTCTAAAGGCAGAACTCCACATAAAATGGTCAAGCTAAAACGTATATTAGAGTTTTTAGACAATAGCTAAAATCTTTAATGTTCAAGTAAAAAATTTCAGAATTCAGAATTTAGACGCCTAACCCATGCTAAGCCCACAAACACCAAGCTTGCCAAACCCTTCCTCATCTAACCAGTGTAAAAGAGACCGAGCTTCATCTATAGTTGCTCTTCCTAATAGCAACAAATCACTTACACAACGAAGTTTTGAGCCATATTGAAGCATGGGACGCCTCTGTCCATAGAAAGGGCTGCAAGTTGTCAAGAGTATGGAGTTAGAAACTTTAAAGGCTGATGAATATAGATTTCAATTTACCCAACATAAAAACTGATTGATTTGCAATAGTGAAGTAAAACATGACACAGGGTTTCCCACCTCTCAAGAACCATTGTTGCTATATTTTCCTTTAGCAACGGTCCACCTAAACGCAACCTCCGTTCAAAAGTGTGGTCCCCAGTGCCTATGCAAATAGCCATACACATCGTTAACTCATCCAAGTATCAAATTTTTGATATAAAAAAATGACTGCAAGTCTGCAACAATGACAGATTGACAAGAACCACAGTATAGCACCACAACATGGAGCATGTAACGTGCATTGCATCACATTTAATGCATTATTACATGATCATTTACAAAATATCAAATTGGCAAAGACAGTAAAAGGTTAGTAAAACTGCAAATTGGTAAAACCCGAAACTTATCAGTACAATTAGATTGATATAGAAAAGAAAGAAAACAACAGCTACAAAATAACTCCACAAACTACCCCAACCAAAATACCAAAAGTTCCAAACTTCCAATTCTGAAAGGAAAGTTCATATTGCTAAAAGTCCATAAAAAGCAAGTTGCTCTTCTTCAACAATTCACATCACAATTCATTTAATTTGGAACACTTAGAAAATTATACAACCAAAGCTTCCTAAATGCATTAACTCCTAACCTGACTAAAAGACTTTATTCCGCTAGCTATTAAGGGGGTGTTTGGTACAAATATTGGAATGGAAAGGAAACAAATAATATGGGCAGAAAGAATCATTAAACTCTTACCTTTTGATTTGTTTGGTTTATCCATAAAAAGGATTTACTCAAACTTAGCTTCTTTTCTTTTTGTTTAAGGAGGGTAAGGGTAATTGTTACCTTGGATTTTAGAGAGAGAACAAATAGGTGGAAACCATTATCCTTAAGTAATGGTAATTGCTACGCAAACCTTCAAATGAAACAGCTGGTAACAATAATGGTTTAGTTGAACCTGTTTCCAACCCAAAAAATACCCTTACTGAACATGCTTTTGATGTTTTCATTGATCACACTACCTGTAAGGCTGTAACTCTATAAGAAACGCATACAAAAATGCCTTTTCTAAGATGGGATAGCGTAGGATATATTAGGTCTAACATCAAACCAGGCAGTCAGGCACCTTCAATTTGACTACATTGCTCCAATCAATAACATAAGTCATCTCACACTCCCCCGTCTAGTAACTCAAATGGAGGAATTTATGGATAACCAATCTTTAAAATTAATCCAGCTAGAGCCATTTGCATCATAATTGAAGAAATTAATTATCAAACAATCAAAATTAACAAGCTTTAACTCTAAACTTAACTACCAATCATATCCACCTTTCATCAAAATTAACCTCACTAGTTAAGCATACATGCTAATCTAAAATCAAATAATTCATGCCAGAGACTAAATTACAACAAATCAATCAGCACTACCATTTCTATAACAAAACTCAAACAATTAATGGTCAAAGTCGTGTCATGGTATCAAAACCGAGCAGAAAAACAATAATGTACCTGCAAGATGAACCACACAGGCCATCTTCTCCGGATCAAACGACTTAGGAGTGAGAAAAGAAACCCTAGCAACGTGACTTTCAGGGGGCAATGCACTCAAAAGCTGTTCATCACAAGGAGTTTTAAAAACCCCTTCTCTCAAACAAGCTGTTTTCGTCTCCCAAACAGTTTTCCAACTTGGTTGAATCAACTGAGGCGGCCAATTCTGGCCTTCAATTTCTGGAAAAAGTTGCTTAATTAGCCTTTCTAGCAAATCAAGCTTGGTTCCACCCCAACCTCTTGAAAAAAATAGTGGGCTTATTCTTGTTCTGTGTACAAATGCACCATATACATGGTCTAATAGATAGTGTAACATTCCCAGTTTCACTTTCACTGCCACCATTTCAAACAATTCTCAGAAAAAAAAATTCACCCAAAAATCCAATTTTTTACACAAATTGGGCGATTGATTTGTATTTAACCCAGAAGATCTTATCCTAAATTATATTAAAAAATAATAATAATGACAATTTTAGATTAATAATTCACTCAGAAATCTCAACTATAACCCAAACTTATCAATTTGGATTGGACCAAGAAAAGCTTATCCTATAATAACAATGCAGAATCATACCCAGATGCAATTTCAGTATATTTGACACAACCCCATGGAATTTTTCACTGAATATTTCAAATTTAGAGCAATTTGAACAAATTTGGAATTAACCCAGAAATATTTACACTTCAAATCTTTTATGAGGCCAAATTACTGGTGAAAAAAAACCCAGATTATGGAAGCTCATAATACACCAGATCTGGAATAATGAATAAAATGGAAGAAATTTAATGTTTAATAAATGATTTATAATAAATTGAAGTTTAATTTGAAAAAGGATTTCTTGTTAGGAAAGATAAGGAGATAGAAGTCGAAATCAACTTTGAGGAGAAGAAAAGAAAACCAGGGGCAGAGGAAAAAATACTGGTAAAGAAATGGATTGGCAGAAAGGAGAAGAAGATGGGACCCACTATGACGACACGTGGCACCACGTCAGGCTCTGATAGTTGATGGGTTAAAGGTCAACATCATATCGTACGACGTAAAAAATAATTATGGATAACATTTGATTGGATTATTCGAATATGCCTAATTTTGTGTTTATGTGAATAAATTGTTGTTTGGTTAGTGGTGAGTCGTTGGTCGTCAAATTTTTTTTAAGGGCGTGTTCGGAGCTAGTTTTTAAGTAGTTTTTAGTGGTTTGACCATGTCAAATCACTATTTAACAAAAAATGTGAGTGTTTGGCAAAGTAGTGGTTAAGATAGCTTTTAGTGGTGCAGGTAGTTTTTATGAAAAGTTAGAAAGATTGGCTTTTGAAAATAGAGGCAGTTTTTCAGGCATCTGTTGAAAATTTAATCTATAATTTTAAAAATAAAATATTGATTTTTATATGTAACAGCTAGTCAACCGCTACTTTTTGAACACTCATATCTAAATTATTTATCTTCACAGCTAAAAGCTTGTTGACAGCTAACAGTTACCTACACAGCTAACAGTTACCTCCACAGCTACAGCTACCTTCATAGCTATATTTTGCCGAACACGCCCTAAGTCTAAAATTAATTTTGTGTTTAGGGTGAGCATGATATCCGATCCATCAGAAATTGGATTTTGGATCGGATATCGTATCCGAAAATGCCGATATTTGATATCCATATCTGATCTAAAATGTTTCAGATATCCGATTCGTATATTCAAAAATTTCGGATCGGAAATTTAAGATATTCAATACCCGACCCTTTTAATAATATAGTTTTTTATTAATATTTTATTACTAATATGGTTAAAATGCTACTACCTCCGTTAAGTTGTACTTGCAACTTTTACCATAATTGAATGCTTAGTATTAGTTGCAACTTTCCCGAATCTTTCTCCTTTTGGTAAGTTTTTTTGTTGAAAATGTCAATATTGCCCGTATTTAAAAAATTAAACATTCACTTAGATAATTAATTACATTACACTAACAAGTTAATTGAATGTTAATCTAACAACTTACACCAAAAATTAACCCATTTCCCCACCCACCAAATTTATCTCCCTCAATTAAAACCATAGATATTCATCTTTTTATCAGATAAAAACCCTAGTTGTTGACCATTTTATCAACTTGGCTCTTTCTCTCTCCTCTCAATCTCCATTTATCTCAACCTCCATTTGATTTTGACTCTAGCAAGCACTAGTAGCAACGTCGTCGTGGCTACGGTGGTTTTGCTGCAATAAGGGAAGCAACACACATGGTTGTTTTCATGGGTTTTATGGATGTGATTTTCGAGGGTTTGTGGGTGGTTTTGGATTTAAGGGTTTCAGTGGGTTTGTGGGTGGTTTTGGTATTTTTTGTGGGTTTGTTGGTGGTTTCGGTGATTTTTGATGGGTTTGGGTGGTTTCGATAATTTCCAATGGGGTTTTTGGGTGGTTTCGGCAATTTTCATGGGTTTGTGGGTGGTTTCAATGGTGTGTGTTGATGGGTGGTCTAAGTTTAGGTGGTGTCGATTGGTCTGGGTTAATGGGATTTTGGTGGTGTCGGTGGAGGTGGTGGTCTAGGTTTGAGGATTTCGGTAGTGTCGGGGGAGGTGGTGGTGGTGGTTTGGGTTTAAGGGTTTCGGTGGTGTCGATGGAGGTGGTGATCTAGGTTTGAGGGTTTCAATGGATTCGGTGGTGGTGGTGTAGTGGTATAGGTTTAAGGGTTTCGATGGAGGTGGTGGTGGTGGTCTAAGTTTGGGGGTTTTGTTGGTGGCGGTGGTCTGGGTTTCGGGGGGTTTGGTGGCGGTGGCCTGGTCAATCCAGTCATTGCTTTGGTGGTTTATTAATCATGCATGTTTGTAGACACCCAATTGTGTCTCCCCAAAAACTAAACCCAGTGATGAATATCTTTTGCGTCGAATCATAATCGAATAAGGTGAAAGTGTGGAAAGTCTAATGTTGTGGTTAGTTTTTATTAAAAATCTTTCTTTCTGTTTTCAAAAACCTGCTCAATTTTATGAAAATATCCAATCTAGTTAGTTTGGTTCATGACAAGGGTCCAATAATAGTGTAGTTGGATTGGGTTCGAAGAGAGCTTTCCAACGATATATTATAAGCCTAATTCCGATGAGTAGTGAGGAAGTTATGGCCAAAGTACTAAACTGGGCCCAGTTTGGTTCTTATATGCGGCCCAATGATCTAGAGGATGGCCTATTATGAATTATCATTCCTAATGCAGTTAGGTTTGATTATAGTCTTCTAAAATTTTCTAGGAGGTTCTTTTGAATCCTAAAGGGATTCGAATTGATAATTATGTTTTATGAGTTTTATTCGGAATAAAAGAAGCGTTTTAAATGAAATTACGATTTTACTCTTCGTACGGATTTACAACTTGATTTTATCGAAAAATAGATTCCCCGTTGAAAACGCGTGGAAAACCTTCTACATCGCCAAATGACAGTTTCGTCGCCTGGCGACGAAGTCTGTTGTCTGGCGACAAGCCCTGTCGTTGGCAACAGAAGCGTGTTTTATTCCTTTTCGAACTCTGACTCTTTTCTTTCGGTTTCCGGACTATTCTCTTTAAGCTAGAAGCTTTCCCTCTATTCTTTTTCTAAACCTTCCCTCTTACAAAATTCCTCATACATTAACACTAGACACACCTAGCCAAGTTCAAAGTTGCCTTCGCCCTAGACGTGAAAGGTTATAATTTCTGAGGGTTTGGTCCCAAATCTCTATTTCAATTATTTAATTTAATTGTTTGATTTTATATTTTCCTTGAAGTTACTAACGCGTGTATTTTGTTATTAGAAAGAGGCACGAGGCATCAAAGTATGTAGTCTTATTGCTCTATTCTTGTAGAAAGAATGTTTATTATTTATTAATTCTAGCATCATATTAGGATGTTATTATTGCTTTCTAGTATCATGTTTAGGGTGCTTCCTATGCTTTCTAATATCATATCAATATCATGTTAGTATCATGCTAGGAATAAAGCTTTGATCTTTATTGTTTAGTGACATGCTAGGGTTTGTTATTAATCTTGTTAGTATCATGCCTAGGATCTTGCTATTATTATGCTTTAGCGTTATGATGATTATTATTATAATTATGGTGATTGTTATTATGTTGCTTGATATTGTTTATTATTGTTGTTGCTTGATCACGCCCTCTCTTGCAGGTTTAAAGGGAATTTGTACTTGTAATCATGCTTAATAAGATAATTAATAATCTTGTTTAGGCTAATATGATTATAATTCAAGTGATCGCCAATAATAGTTTTATTTGTGCATTAATATTCAACCAACATAGATTAAACAGGTTCAGGGTAAACCTATTGATTGCATGTTAGTCCGAAAACACACATGAATACGAGAAGAATAAAGTAGAGGCCTATTTTATAGGGCGAGTTCTTTATCTTTTAAATTGGATTCGTACCCTCATCCCCGAACGCCAGTCTTGGTTCTAGACCTATTGGAGTTGACGATCTCATGGATCGTTAAGGGGTGTAATCTTCACCCTGTGAACGGTTTACAAGTTCCTAAAACTTGTTGGCGACTCTTTTGCTCTAACTTCCTTCCCTTTGGACACGCCCCATACTTAAGTGTATGATCACAATGAGATTCAAGTGTGGGGTAATGCTTGAAATATTCCCTACAGTTTTTGGCGACTCCACTGGGGGGATTTTTATTTTAATTCCTGAAATTTATTTTGGCAATGATTTAGAACAAGTTCCTAAAACTTGTTGGCGACTCTTTTACTCTAACTTCCTTCCCTTTGGACCCGCCCCATACTTAAGTGTATGATCACAATGAGATTCAAGTGTGGGGTAATGCTTGAAATATTCCCTACAGTTTTTGGCGACTCCACTGGGGGGATTTTTATTTTAATTCCTGAAATTTATTTTGGCAATGATTTAGAATTAGTGGATGAGACTCGAAAAGTTTTAAGTATTTCATGTGCGTAATTTTGATTAACATTATAGTCATATGCATAAAAAAGGTTCTCATTGGAAAAACCATCCGTAATGAGTAAAAAATATAGGATTTTTACACGTAGGAAATTTGAGAAATATTTTTCACAACTAGAATTGAAATAATACTGCGAAAACTGGAAAATTCTAAGAACACAGAAAGCTGCTGAGACATGTGGGAACTAGCGTCTGGAAAGCAGAGTGCGTCGCCTGAAAAATGGTCTCGTCGCCTGGCGACGGAGCTATTTTTCTGGCGACAGGTTCTGTTGTCCGGCGCCAAGTTCTTCCAATACCGAGCCAGAACTCTGCCTTCTTGTTTTGACTGGTTCTAGCACTGTTAGCTCGATTCTACTTCCTCATTGAGTTTTTCTCTCTTTTCTGAAACCCATATGTGTTCTACATATGGACATAACCCTCTGGGAATTCATGCTCCATCTACGCAATTGAACGTTCTGAGCAACGAAGGGTACATCCGAGAATGTTGAATTCACCAAACCGTGGAAGCGAGTTTAACTCGCGGGGTCCCATCCACACACGCCAACCCTTCCAAAGGTAAGGCTTCCGCGCGGTGCATCCGGACTCATAACCATGGACCCTCTTTGACTAATCCATATCTTGAACTTTAGAGAACTAGAGCCATGGTTAGGTTGCAAACTCATTGCATCATGTTGTTACTACTTGACTACTTGTGCATTATTTGCTTGTGCATACTCACATGTGATTAAACTAACCGTTTGGTTTGACTTGTAATTATGAATATGCTTAAATAAACTAACCAAGGACTAAAGGACTTTGCTTAATTAATTTGAGCTAATAAATATGTCTAAAATCGAGTCATAGTTCCTTTGAGTCAACCCGGATTTTTATTCCCGTATACTGTACAAACGTCAACTTGTTTTGGTCATAGCTGGAGTTCTAGGAAGAACTACGATTCGTACAACCTATGGATCTGTAGCCCCGAGTTTTATATTTAATTTGGCATTGGTTTCGTCCCGATAAGAGTCACAGATCAAAAGTTATGACTAAAATACCACAGCGTGTCCAGTTTAATGCATATATGTGAGGTCTTAACTTAGTCTTTGCTTGAGTCTAGTCACATGGTCATGACACGATTCTTAACATGTCACCTACACTCACTAGTCTTAGCACACACTTTGTATATGTCACCATGACCATGTCTTAGGTTCATGGATGAGTCGTCTTTCGTCATTCGAGTGGGGGGTCCAATCTATTCCCATTCTCTTCCACATTCTCTCCCATGTTGAATAGAGCTTGAGTCAAAATAAAAAATAAAAAAACTTATCCCTAATTTCCCTTTCCACAGTACTTGGTCAAGGAGAGAAGGGCGATTAATAAAGGACGACACCTTCGTTCAAGTTCAACTTTTTGATAAACCAGTCGGTCGAAAAAGAAAAGCTAAGAAGATAATGGCAAGTCAAGAAGAAGTTAATGAGCTTAAGAAACAAATGACTAATGTGACTGAGGTGTTGAAGGCTTTAACCCTTCAAATCAATGACCCTGTGAAACAACAACAAATGGAGCTCATGCAAGAAAGCTTGAGCAAAATATCCAATGACTATAGATTCCAGGACATTAGCTCACAAGGGGTCTCAATGGACAAGGAGCTTCTTCCGCAGAAGTTCAATGCCAATGACATCCCTAAGTTCCAACCAACGAACAATCCTTACTTTCACTTAAGGGCCTTTGAAACTATAATGAACATTAAGGGGATTGATAAGAATATTTTTCACTCTTTATTCTTAATGTCTTTAGAAACCGTTTGTCAACATTGGTTCTTTTCTCTTGATAAAGAGAAAACCTCCACTTGGGATGGAATTAAAAACACTTTCATTGACAGATATAAGTGTAATATTCAAGTCGAAACCGACTATAGACAACTTGAGATGCTAAGACAAAAAGAGAATGAAGGTTTTACTTCTTTCTTTAATAAGTGGAGGGAAACTTTCGCTAAGATGATTGAGGTTGTAACACCCCCAAATCTCCCTCTACGGAAATACCAGTATAATACGTATAATTATACCGTAGAGATAGACTTGGGCGTATTACCACCGCGTGATTACGCGAGGCTACTCAAAACTTACTAAATAAAAACCAATACTTTTCAGCGGAAACTTCAATACTCTTTTATTAATTAATCCATAATAATAACCATTGTCATGAGTACTCAAAATAAAGACGAGACCAATATTCCTAAACTAGGTGAAACCATTCCCGGGACTCCATATGCTCAATTATTGACTCCACCTGAAATTAGTCAACACTGCTTACCATTACGGTAAACAGGATGAACCAAAACAAATAAGAAATACGGATTATCAAAATATGTTACTACGATAAGTGCAAGATAATGTAAACTCAATTTATTTGCAAACATGCTTTTAAAAATCAATTCCAATAATTAATCAATTAATTTCAAACTCATTATTCCAAAATCGATTCCAATGATTCAGTATTCAAAATAATAGTTAATAAAACAATTCCTTTATTAAGAACCAATTTATTTTAATCTAATTCCTCACCCAAGTGTGCACACCCCCCAAGCTAGTCTCCTTATATTACAAGGTTATTCTTAAGGAAAGACCCGGTCATACAAAGTCCAAGGCCTTATCAATAAACCAAATCCGCATAGTGGGATTACCAACATGCTTATAAAGCATTAATAATAATAATTCAATGGTTCAATAAATCCTTTTTATATCCAATAAATTCCAATATAATTCAAACTCCTTTTTAATAATTCCACATACTTTGAAAATCAAAACCTTTTAAATAGATACTTGAGAATAAAATCTCATATTAATAACTTTTCAAAATCAATAACTCTTCCTTGAAAAACCTTTTATTTAATTCAACAAACCTTTTAAAATCAATTCCTTTATTTAAACATGATAAGTAATTCAAACCATTCAAAACATGATTTAAAAATCAATCATTCAAAATACTTTTATTAAAATCAATACCTTCAAACATAATTTATTTCAAAATCATAATTCAAATCAATTTAATTCAATCACCAATCAAATAATGTAAAACATGTTATTCAAACCAATCACTTTCAAAGGTAGCTAGCCACCTAAACATACCTTGATCCTTGCTAGAAAAACCACACAAAAAGAACCTTAAGAACCTTGATTCCGAATATCAATCAACACTTCGCACTTTCAAAGTTCAATAACGAATACACCTTGCAAATAACATAACCATAAGGTTATCACAACATAAACTCAAATCTAATGTGCATGGGCTATAAAACTCTTTTAAAATAATACTTTAATATAAAATTATAGCTTTGAAATAGGTATTTGTACTTTAGAAAACTAACCATGAAGAAGATAAAAGAATAGGTAGAACTTGAAGAGGTCATAACTCCTTCAATATAACTCCGAATTGAGTGATTCTTGAGCCTAACCTCAAGGATTTTTTGAGAGGAACAATCTTATGTGAAACATCAATACCCTAAAAACTGACCATAAGTGCCCACTGGCTTCAAAGGTATACGGGATAATATTTGTATGAAAAGAGGAGAAGAAAAGTATGAAAAGGTTTAGGGAAAAGAAGAATAAGAGAGAAGAAGAGAATTGGGTTTTTGGTGTGAAGAATATGAGAGGTATGAAGGGGTATTTATAGGCTAGCTCATGCAAGAATTATGGCAAGAGAATGTGGGAAGAATTATGGTAAAAAGAATTAAGGAATTACTTGGAGAAGTCAATAAAAGAATTAAGGAAAGTTTGGATATTAAGGTGATTGTGTATACTTGAATATGGAAGGTATGTATGTCATGAAAAATAATAAGGAAATTAGAATTACTTGGGGAATAATTAAGAAGAATGAATGGCAAGAAAATATGATGATTAGATATTAAAAAGATGGAGAAATAGAATTAAGGAAAACAAGATATTTTAAGGAGATAATTAAAAATATAATTTACCAAAATAAGTCACCCAAAAATCCATCATGGTGGCTTTAGATATTTAGGGAATTAATTTGATAGTTTTAAGGAATTAAAAATAATTGTGTAAATAATATTTATTTTATAAAATAATTAATTAATAAAATTCCAATTATTCACTAAATAAAATGACTAAGAAAATTAGATTTTCTATACATAGATAATCCGAAAATCATAGTCATTAAATTAGGAATTTTCGGCCATAATAAAATATAATTTTGTTTAATTAAAATATCCGGAATATATATAAATAATCCGGTTTTTAAATAAAATAAATGGATAATAAATCTTATCCAAAATCCAAAAATAATAATTGAGTTTTAAAATACTTTTGGCACCTAAATTCAATTATCATTTAGGCTCCAAAATCCAAATAGTAAAATAAATTACTAAAATACCCTTTTTAAGAGAATACTAATTAGAAAATACGTTTCAAAAAATACGGGGTATTACAGAGGTGCCCCTATAAGCAAATTGACATGATTAGTAGTCGGCTCGATTACAATCGCAGTAAGTGATTGACCTGACGACGACCATCTCACTTAGCTTAAACGCCTAAGCATTGGCTCATTACAAGCACCAAGGCATCGGTTCAAAAGCAAGCACTTATACGACAATTTTTCCAAGATTGGATTGTCATCCCCAACTGACAATATTTCCAAAAGTGGATTGTCACGCATTCTTCTTAAACGACAATTTTTCCAAGATTGGATTGTCATCTCTGGCAAAGTTTCCAAGCGTGGATTGTCGTGCTCCTGGATTTTAGCAATTTTTCCAAGATTGGATTGTCATACACATAGTTCCCTATGGCAAAATTTCCCAAAGAATTGTTGTAGGTCTCTACTCATCATAAATTTCGGCAAAGGTTCCTCAACGTGGATTGTCATTCATTTCAGTAAGTGGAAAATTTTCCCGAAGTGGATGGTCGGTCGACTCTTTTTTGCAAATGTTCCAAGACGCGGATTGTCAATAGTGGCAATATTTTCCTAAAAGGATTTTCGCATAGCGTTGGCAAATTTCCAAGGTGGATTGCTTTTAAGAGTTATATTCCAAGATGTGGATTGTCGATCGTAGCAAAGTTCTTATGACAGATTGTTACGAAGCATTGGCAACTTTTCCCAAAATTGGATTTTGGCAAATTTTCCGAGATACCAATTGTCGCTTCATCGTAGCAACATTTCCAAGGATGGATTGTTACGTGGCATTGACAACTTTCCCTAAATCGGATTGTCATACATCATACAAGGGTCGTGTTGACAACTGTTCCTGAAGAAAAGAGGATTGTCATCACCCAAAGCATCAACAACAAAATTCAAGCAACATTAAGGATTGACAGGCGTTGATCTTCGGTAATTTTCTTCGGAATATTATCGCAACAACTAAGGATGGCTTCAGGCGAAGCAATCTTCGATCATGTTCCCTGGTTTGCGGAAGATGGTCACAAAGCAGTAGAAGATCGTTTCATGCGAAGCAATCTTTGATAGTATTCTCTGGCTTACAGAAGACTATCACAGCGGAAATTGAAGGCAGCTGCAAGCGGAGTAGTCTTCAGGCTGTATCCCCTAACTTGAAGAAGATCGTCAAAACAAACCGGTTACCTTCAGAGACGTGTGCTCGACGGTGCAAGATACGCTTTTCTTAACACTTTTATCTGTTTTAACTAACACTAGTTTGTAGGTATCGGCGTCACAAGAATGATTTAGGATCGCAGAACGTTCTAAATCATTCTCCGTCCCTATCGCTACTTTGACTTTCGTTTTCGAAACTTGCGTTTCTCCAAACTCAGTCAAAGTGGGGCTTCTGTAGACACCCGATTGTGTCTCCCCAAAAACCGAACCCAGTGATGAATACCTTTCGCGTCGAATCATAATAGAATGAGGTGAAAGTGTGGAAAGTCTAATGTTGTGCTTAGTTTTTATTAAAAATCTTTCTTTCTGTTTTCAAAAACCTGCTCTATTTTATAAAAATAGCCAATCCACTTTAGTTTGGTCCATGAAAAGGGTCTAATAGTGGTGTAGTTAGATTGGGTCGAAGAGAGCTTTCTAAAAATAAATTATAAGCCCAATTCCAATGAGTAATGAGGAAGTTATGGCCAAAATACTAAACTGGGCCCGGTTTGGTTATTATATGCGGCCCAATGATCTAGAGGAGGGCCTATTATGAATGATCATTCCTAATGCAATTAAGATTGATTATAGTGTTCTAGAATTTTCTAGGAGGTTCTTTTGAATCCTAAAGGGATTAGGATTGATAATTATGTTTTATGAGTTTTATTCGAAATAAAAGAAGCGTTTTAAATGAAATTATGATTTTACTCTTCGTACGGATTTTACGACTTGATTTTATCAAAAAAATAGATTCCGCGTTGAAAACGCGTGGAAAACCTTCTGCATCGCCAAACGACAGTTTCGTCGCTTGGCGACAAGCCCCGTCGTTGGCGACAGAAGCATGTTTTATTCCTTTTCGAACTCTGACTCTTTTCTTTCGGTTTCCGGACTATTTTCTTATAAATATTGTCCCTGGACCTCCGTTTTCAATCATCTACAATCAACAACCAGAATTCTATAATTCCTCTCTCTCTCTAAGCTAGAAGCTTTCTGTCTATTCTTTTTCTAAACCTTCCCTCTTACAAAATTCCTCATACATTAACACTAGACACACCTAGCCAAGTTCAAAGTTGCCTTCGCCCTAGACGTGAAAGGTTATAATTTCTGAGGGTTTGGTCCCAAATCTCTATTTCAATTATTTAATTTAATTGTTTGATTTTATATTTTCCTTGAAGTTACTAACGCGTGTATTTTGTTATTAGAAAGAGGCACGAGGCATCAAAGTATGTAGTCTTATTGCTCTATTCTTGTAGAAAGAATGTTTATTATTTATTAATTCTAGCATCATATTAGGATGTTATTATTGCTTTCTAGTATCATGTTTAGGGTGCTTCCTATGCTTTCTAATATCATATCAATATCATGTTAGTATCATGCTAGGAATAAAGCTTTGATCTTTATTGTTTAGTGACATGCTAGGGTTTGTTATTAATCTTGTTAGTATCATGCCTAGGATCTTGCTATTATTATGCTTTAGCGTTATGATGATTATTATTATAATTATGGTGATTGTTATTATGTTGCTTGATATTGTTTATTATTGTTGTTGCTTGATCACGCCCTCTCTTGCAGGTTTAAAGGGAATTTGTACTTGTAATCATGCTTAATAAGATAATTAATAATCTTGTTTAGGCTAATATGATTATAATTCAAGTGATCGCCAATAATAGTTTTATTTGTGCATTAATATTCAACCAACATAGATTAAACAGGTTCAGGGTAAACCTATTGATTGCATGTTAGTCCGAAAACACACATGAATACGAGAAGAATAAAGTAGAGGCCTATTTTATAGGGCGAGTTCTTTATCTTTTAGATTGGATTCGTACCCTCATCCCCGAACGCCAGTCTTGGTTCTAGACCTATTGGAGTTGACGATCTCATGGATCGTTAAGGGGTGTAATCTTCACCCTATGAACGGTTTACAAGTTCCTAAAACTTGTTGGCGACTCTTTTGCTCTAACTTCCTTCCCTTTGGACGCCACCATACTTAAGTGTATGATCACAATAAGGTTCAAGTGTGGGGTAATGCTTGAAATATTCCCTACAGTGTTTATTTTATCTCACTCCTCATTAATCACATACTCTTTCATCCCATAATCACCATTATGAAATTTTGACTTGGGATTCGTGTTGCAACTAAAACTTAACGGAGATAGTGTTTTAATAGTTAAAAAATTTAGGAAAATTATAATTGTATAAAAAGCTAAAAAAGGAAATATTGAGGATAAAATAACATTAATTACACCGATCTACGCGTGTTTTTGTCATGAATTCTCAACTTAATTCCATTTTAGGAAGTATATTTAATGCTTATATATAGCCTTAAGGGCTACATATATCATTATTTATTTTTTGTAAAAGGCAAATTGATACTTCATATTTAATGGCAAAACTGAAAATAAATTGTCAAGAAAAACAAAAGTAGGATACATTTCAAATTTTTCTTGTATATCTTGACATTCATGACTGGAAAATCAATTTCATAGTTACAACATTTACAAGCTACAGTTATACATATACTTCGTATTTTAAATCTAATAATCGAGAAAAAAAAAACTCAACTAACAAAAACTAAAGATTAATTTGATATAAAATCAGAATCTATAATAATAAAAACCCAGAAAATTGTAACACTTTCCTACAAAACATGCAAATCAATTAAAACTAAAGTAAATGAGAAAAAAAATTCAGAAAAAAGTGTAGCTAGGGACGTTCGTTGGTAGGGATAAGAAAGGGAGGCAGGGTGAGAGTGAGATAGATCCGCCGCTGAGAAGTCATTGGTGGTGGAGCCATGGAGCATCCGTGAGGAAGGAATTCGTCGTTGCCGGAGAAGGAGATGATTACTGTTATCAAAAATTTAGTGTGGGATTTGATGATTTCTAGAATTCTAGAGTGGGATTGGGTTTGAGATTTGATAGGAGAAATAGAAGATAGAGAGATGAGGGAGGAGGGAAGAGGGAGCTGAGGAGAGAGGAGTGAGAATGGCGGTTAGGGCCTTTGTGGTGGGGGGGGGGGGTTGTGTTTGATGGAAAAAAAATAAGGGTCTGGGTTTGGGCCTGGGAGTAATACATACTCTCTCCGTTTTTAAATACTTGCTCCATTTTTCCATGCGCGGAGTTTTAGGAAAAATTGGAGAAAGTAATAAAATATGGAGGTAGTGAGGTAGGGGGGAGAATACAAAATTGTAAAAAGCAAAAATAGTTGAGAGAATTGGAGGAGAAAAAATATGAAATTAATAAAATATGATTTATGTTGGTTCTACCGGCCCTGTTCACTTCAGCTTAATTTCAGTTCAGTTCAACTCTAATCACTTTAGTTTAGTTTAGTTCAGCTCCAATCAGTTCAGTTCAGTTCAGTTCTATTCAGTTTAGCTTCTAATTTCTTTCTCTCATAAAATATTCATTTCAGCTCAGCTTAGCTCAGTTCAGTTCAGTTCAATTCAGCTCCAATCAGTTCAGTTCAATTCACCTCTAATCAGTTCAGTTCAGCCTACTTCAGTAAATATGAACAGACCCTAAGTGAGAGAAATAAATTACATATTGTATAAGATTTCTTCCGAAAAAGGAAAGTAAAGCAAGTATTTAAAAATGGAGTGAGTATGAAATAAGATGGAAATTATAATAAAGTACTTCATCATTTTTTTTTCGGAAATCGGATATCCGAAATCCAATTTTTGGATACCTGATATCCGAATTTTTCGGATCGTTTATCCATAATTTTCGGATCGGATGCAGTTTGGATTTTAAGACAGTTTTGCTTAGCTCTATATTTAACAGTGATCTTCAACTATTGTTTTTTTTTTCTCAATGCTACTTCCTCCTTATTTAAATAAACTAGAGTGTATCCGTACTAACACACGATATATATGTAGCATGTATATATTTAGAAAGAAAAATAATAGGAGATGTAGAAGTTATAAAAAATAAAAATTGGAGAAATGGAAGTTATTTAATAAGAGGTTATAGCAAAAAAAATATAAAAAAAATAAAAAATAAAAAAAAAATAAAAATGCATAAGATTTGAGAATTTGGATTTTGGAGGCTCGTGGTTAACTGGCTTTAAAATTATATAAAAGATACTCTTTCATTTTTTTTAAAGTGCCCCATAGTTATATGTCACACATGCTGATGCAAAACTTTGACCAATAAATCTTTAATCATCATCAATTATATATTATATCAATTGAATATTAATAATCTACTCGTTGATACGATTCCAATAACAACCCGCAAGACTATATTTTCTTATATATAATTCACAAACATTGTTCAAAGTATTTTTAATGAATAGTGACAAAATCCCCAATGGGACACTTAAAAAACGGAGAGAATAAACGTTTTGACTTTCACCTAGTTTTAAAAAGGTTAGTTGAATTTAATATAATAATAGGTAGTTGGTATAAGTTTGAAGAAAGAGAAAAAAGTAAGGGCTTTGTGAGGATTATAAGTTAGTAGAATATTATTAAAAAAATATAGAGAAAATTATTATTAAATAATGAAACTAAAAAAGAAAATGTTATATTTATTTAAACAAGGCTGGAAAAGAAAAACATTATACTGTATTTATTTAAACATGGAGGGATTAGTAATTTTATTTTTATTCTCATTGGTTTACATTTTTATTATAACTGTGACCTTAATGATAATTTTTTCATTAAAGCCAACTTAGAGCATCAATAGTGGGAGTGGCTTAAGTAGTTCTTAAGGGGAGAGAAAACTTAAGAGATGGAGTATGTCTTATTAGAGTTGGGCATCGTGCCGTGTCAGGGGGTGGCTTGTGCTAGGTCGTGCCTACTATTTGGCTGGTCGTGCCGTGTCGTGCCACCTTTTAGCACACCCCATCCCACGGCACGACCCACGTGCTTGGCGTGCCGTGCAGGATCGGGCAGCGAGCCGTCCCGGATTTTTCAATTTTTTTATAATAAAATTCGATGTATATTTTTTTTTTGAAAAACTTTAAAGATGAGTATATTTAAATAATTTTATTAATTTATGTTTATGTTTTTGTATTATTATATTATTATTTAGCAAAGAGCAACAATACATATAATTTAAAAATTTACGAGTGCGATAACACAAAAATTGACGAATAACTTATTTTATTATATGCCGGTATGATAAATCGATAATACAATAATTTATAATGATAATTAAAAGTCGTATAATAATTGGTGAATAACTTAATTTTATAGCTTATTTTATTATAGCCGTTTATGGCTGTTGGCTGCGGAAAGTAGCTGTTGTGTGCTGGAGTGCCGACCTGCGGGCCAAGCAACCGTGTCGCCCACCGTGCCCGTGCTGCTTTATTAAAATTTTGTTCACGGCACAGCCCACGACCCACTATTAGGGCACCGTGCCGTGCCATGCCTGTAGCGAGCTCGTGTCGGGCCATGCCAACGCCGAGCCGTGCCGTGCTCGTGCCGCCCACGTGTCGACACGACCCGTGCCCACCTTTAGGTCTTATATACAAGAAATGAGAGTCTCTTATATAGAAATTGTGTAGTTGGAAATTTTGAAATAAGACATAACTCTTATAAAGTTATGCTGACTAAGTAAACGACAAAATTAGTACTACTATTGCTACATTTTTTTCATATAATTTTACATAAATAATTAAAAAGATGTAATAAATTACAATAGTATTTCTTAGTGAGAGCTAGTGCATTTATTAGGTTATATGAAGGGTGACTCTTCATAGGAGTTGCCATAAGAGATAGATTAAGAGCCCCTATTTAAGATACTCACCATTATTGATGCTCTTAGAGTTTTACCAAGGTTAATTAATTCAATTAAAACAGAAGGAGTAGTATATAACTATATATATACCCCAACGAAGAAATACCCCAAAACCCACCACAAATACCAAGTTCTTCATCCTCCTTATCTCTTTACTTCCTCCAAACAACCTTCACCATTGTAGGCATTGTTACTATAGTTCAAGCCTCTGCTACCGAAATCCCACTCACCATTTGTCGGAAATAACACAACCTTTGAGCGGTTTTCCAAAAATAGCACCACCTTTCGATTATTTCAAAATAAAACGACCTTTCACATACATCTGCTATAAATGGTACAAAAAACCTATAACCTGTTTTACAGGTTACCCCGTGACATGTGTCACACAATCATTGGTTCAATTAATTTTTTTACAATATTGATTTAAAAAAAACCTACAAATAATAAATAAAAAACAAAACTAAAAAACTTAAAATTTTAAAAAGTTAAAACCCCCCTATACCCCAACCCATCCTTCACCGGGAACCACTAGCCTCACCAGACCATCCCACCTAAAAGCTCCCTTTCTCGATCCCGATTTCAGCCCCCCCCCCCCCTCAAACCTCCACATCCACCACGAACTCCTTGGAAACCAACAAATCCACACCATTACCTTCAAATCTACCGTGAAATCACTGCCCTCCGTCCCTATCACCAAGAAACCGCGACCGATCCACCTTCGAAACCCAATCAAACCCTTACCTATGCGAAAAGAGAGAGCTTGCGTGAAGGAAAAGGGATGCTAGTATTTGAAATATGGTAGAGATTAAGGAAGAAATCGAGGACAGGGATGGGAAGGGGAGGACGGAAACGGGGAATGGAAGGAAAGGATGCCTAGGAAGGGGTTAAGGGAGGCCTGACGCCAGCGGAAGGGGTGGGACGATGCGGCGGGGGTAGGGGGACTGGGTAGTGGAGGAGGAGTCGTGGTTGGGCCAGTGGGGTTAGGTAGGGGTTTTTTTTTTTTTTTTTTTTTTTTTTTTTTTTTTTTTTTAAAAAAAAAAGAAAATTGTAAAAAATAAAATAAAATTGACCACGTGTCATAGGCAACCTATTAAACAGGTTACCAACTGGTCACGTTCTATTTACGAAAGATATGAGTCAAAGGTCGTGTTATTTTGAGATAATCTAAAGGTCGTTTCATTTTTGGAAGATCGCTGAAAGGTCGTGTTATTCTTGGCAAAATTTTCCCATTTGCCCCCAATTGAACTTTACTACACTTAAAATGAGCGGTTGATGATGTTGAATTTAAGGTTTAGAATTGACATATGGAATTTAGGGTGACTTGTTTAAGGTGGTGCCGTGATAATGGTGGTGTTGTTATTAAAGTATGGTTCATTCAGTGTATTTTTTGTTTTTGTGGTTTTGTTAGGGGTGTTTTTCATGGGTGGTGGGCCAATTGTTTTCTAGGCTGAGGCCGGGAATTTTTGGGTGGGCATTTGGTGAGTATCCAGTTTTGTGGTGGGTGGTCGGGCGGTCAGCCACGAAAACCCCAACCACACAAAACACCCCACAAAATTGGCCACCTACCAAAGAAATCCCCACTCATGAAAAATTAAGGTGTTAATCTATGACAAGAGTGAATAATACTCCTTCCGTTTTTAAATATTTGCTTCATTTCTCCACGCGCAATGTTTTAGGAGAAATTAGAGATTGTAATAAAATATGGAGGTAGTGGGTTTGGTAGAAGAATAAAAAATGTTAAAAAGCAAAAGTACTTGAGTAAATTGGAGGAGAGAGAATAATAAATTAATAATATATGATTTATGTTGGGTCCATTAGGTGAGAGAAATGAATTAAATATTGTATAAGCTTTTCAAATAAGGAAATGGAGTAAGTATTTAAAAACGGTCGGAAATGAAAAGTGGAGCAAGTATTTAAAAACAGAAGGAGTAATTAGAGTATCAAGGCAATGTCGTAATCTTTGATGAGAGAGAAAATCAAGCCCTAAATTGTGACTTATGAAGAAGAAAAAGGGGAATTAATGGATGAAGATGGCCTGGGTTATTGTGGTTTGGGTGATAAAGTTAAGCTTGATTTAGAGTAAAGGTAGATTTAACAAAAAAAATTTAACGGAAAACATCATTAAGGTCGTGGCTAGAAATTTTAAAAGTATAGGAATACAAAAGATATTCGAAAAAAGTTAGCTACCATGAAAAAAAAAAACAATAATAGAGGGCTATTATTGAGAATTTTCCTTACTTTTAGGGTAATTATGCAGCACTGTCAAATTCTAAACTGAAACCGTTAAACTACTTGAAATCGACCAACTCAAATGAGAATCAAACCGATTATTTAAAACCGAAAAGTCGAAAGTTAACCTAAACCATATTTTATTACACCCGAAACCTAACTGATCTGAATAATGTTAAACCATATTAGAACCGAACTGTATTAATTAACCAAACTAGTTCTAAACTAAACTGAAATAGAAGCAAATCGTGAAAAAATCGAATTTTTTTAACCCGAAACTATTTGAACTGGGTTGAAAACCGTTTAAACCGAAACCATATCAAACTGCAACCCGTTTACACCGAATCGTGTACAAACAAAACTGTTTATAAATTGGACCATTTATAAACCGAACCGCTTACAAACCACTTACTTTAATAAATCAGTAACCTTAGTAGAATTAATCGTGTAATCTTAATCTAAATGTATGAACTATAAAGGGAAGATTAATGATATTATTAACATTATTGATGTTATCGAGGTAAACACGGGTTGAGCTTATACTAATGGAAAAAATGACTTCTAACGATTCTTGTTTCATTGTACTCTAAAACGGATTTGTGACCTTTGGACCATTTGCACTAGCAGGTTATTTTGAATTATTGATCCAAACAAACTAATATTACTAATCCATAACTTTGAACTAATAAAAACATTTACTTTTAAAAAATTGATTGAACTTATTTAACTTATAAATTGTTATAAACACTAATAGATTAAACTAATTTGATATAACAAACATAGTGAATGTACTGATTACATAAGGTAAACGAACAAATTTACCAATATTATTTTAACACTATGGAATGCTTAGATGCTATGTGTATATACAATCAATTCTACGAATCGATGATACATTGTTAATCATAAAATTTTTCTTTCACTTTACAAATCAAAATACTTTTTTAATATCTTAATAATTTTATGCAAATATTTCATACTTCATAACAATATCAACTATCAAACTAACAAGAAGTTGTATATTCGTGAATTTAAATATCCTAACAGAGTTATATAATCTTAAATTATTCATAATTATAGAAAGAATCTTAATTATCAGTCTTGTTGACTAATCAAGCATCGAATTATCGAATTGCAATATTGATGCTATAATAACTCATCAAATCATGATGATTATGCCACTATCTCTAAAACGATTAAAACAAGAAGCAGATAATAATCTGATAATGAAACAATAATACATTAATACCCTATAACTTTTTATAATCTATTAAACTAGCAAGATGAGTATAACAAAACTTGAAGCATAACATGATATATATAGAATCAATGAGGATTTGTATATAATATAATGCATAAAAATGAAGTGACGAAGTCTCAACTTGATATAAAATGAAAACCTACTAATCAATAAAAGCTTAGAACCCAATTACAGCTCGACCAACAAAATGAAATTGAACTAAACCGACATTTTTTTTTCATCGACACAAACAGGCCTGTTATGGAATGAACCGTTTCTAACTTTCAACCCCATCCAATTTAATTTGGATCGATATGAATCTATGTAAACCAATTCACAAATCGACCCGAACCATTTCTATACGAAACATATACGACCCAAACCAATTTGAACACGAACCCGCATTAACCTGGGTAAACCGCTCCCAAACCAACCCATTTGAAATCAATCCGATTATGATCCAAAGTGTTTTATTATCCGAACTGTTTACGATCTGAACCGATATGAATCCAAACCGTTAACGATCCGAACCTGTGTCAACTCGGATAAACATGTTCCCAAACCGACCCGTTTCAAGTCAAACCAGTAATAACCCAAACCGTTTATTAACCGAATTGGTTAAAACTGATAAAAAATAAATCAAAACGAAATCGAACCAATAATAATTTTAATCGTACCAAAACCGAATCGTTGGCTAATGATTAAACCAATTTTAAACCGACCGTTTCAAAGCAAACTGGTTTAAAATTGAATCGAAATCAAACTATCAAACCGTTTTGACAGTGATAGTAATGCTATATGCAGTCCTTTTATAAGCATTGAATACATTTTCCAAAATACATATTTGTTGTAGTGCGGTAACATTTGTTGTGGTGCGGTATCCTTTGCCGTGGCGCAGTAATTTTGCTATTTTATGATAACTCGTTTTTTTGCTATTTTTTTATCATATTTCGGATATATTTATCCTTGACAGCCACTACTAGACAAATTTTATAATATTCAGAATTAGAATTAAGTTAGGGTTTGGGAAATTGGGCTCGACAAAAGTTGTGTAAATAGGTTAAACGGGTTTGGGTTCAAAGTGGGAGGAAGTAAAGGAAAAGACTCTGTTTGTTGTTTTACTTTTTTAGGCTAAAAAGGATTGGATTAACAAAAATGCAATGGACCAAAAGGTAGAGATTTGAGAAATTCTTAATTTACCACGGAAACTG
Organism: Chenopodium album; assembly: GCF_948465745.1. Taxonomy (NCBI): domain Eukaryota; kingdom Viridiplantae; phylum Streptophyta; class Magnoliopsida; order Caryophyllales; family Amaranthaceae; genus Chenopodium; species Chenopodium album. The sequence goes on from NC_137848.1 coordinate 45,956,566, forward strand.
ACCAATTGGCGATAAAAAGTCTTTTATCACTGAGTTTGGGTAAGAGAGAAAAAATTAGGTGTCTACAAATACAAATAACTAATTAATTATTATGTTTGTAAGACTCTTTCAAAGGAAAAAAAATACGTCACCTAGGTCAAAAATACTATAATCCGTCAATATCCAAGGATAACTCTAGGAGATAGATGCTCTAGAGTGAGTGAGAAAGCCACCGGTAAACTTGAGGTAGACTTTACCATGACATACATTCGGCTTGACGGGATCATAGCCTTAGCCATAGATGGAAAGGAAAGCTAGGCCATGTCCGCTACAGAATAATGTACTCTAGCAGCCCCTCCCCCTTGCCTTAATACCAGACCTCTCGAAAGCCATCTCACTTAGAAGAAAGCATGTCACTTGGAAATGCCATCCAATGGCCTAAACCGCATCTAATTAGGCATTCAAAGTATTTGACTAATGTAGTAGTAGTAGCAGCAAAAAGGAAACTAACCCCCGAGCATAACCACAACTAAGCAAAATCAATTAGGCGATCCTTACTGTCGGAAAGACTCAAATAGGCCAACTCCTTTAGTATAGTAAAACTCAACATACGACGAGGTTATTTTACTAAAGGAAGGTGACGTACTCCTTAATCGTAGAACAACTGTAGGGAATATTTCAAACATCAACTTTGAGCCCCACTGTGATCATGCATTTAAGCATGGTGGTGTCCAAAGGGAAAAAATCTAGAGATAAAAGATTCGCTAACAAATTTTAGGAACTTATAAACTGTTGATGGGTGTGAAGGTTACACCCCATTCACAATCACAGAGATCGCTAACTCTATAGTGGTCTAGAACCATGACTGGATGTTCGGGATGATGGTACGAATCCAACCTGAAAGATATTAAATCCGCCCTAAACCGGCCTCCACTTAATTCTTATGATATTCATGTGTGCTTTCCGATCAACATAAATACAATAAATTAATCCTAAGCATATTTAATCTACGTTGGTTGATTATTAATGCAAAAATAATTCTATTATTGACGATCACTTGAATAAAAATCATATTAACCTAAATCAAATTATTAATTATCTTGTTAAGTGTGATTTCAAGTACAAATTCCCTTTAAACCTGCAGAAAAGGGCATGATCAAGCAATAACAATAAATCATGATAATCAAGCAACATATAATTGACACAACAATAATTATCATAATAATATCCTCAAAGTATAATTAGCAAGATCCTAAGCATGACACTAAACATATTAATAACAAATCCTAGCATGTCACGAGAATAATAAAAATCAAAAGCTTTATCCTAAACATGATACTAGAAATTAATATGATACCTAACATGATACTATGAATCATAAAAAGCATCCTAACATGAAACTAGGAATTAAAATAATATTCTAAGCATGATCTCTATATCAAGAGAATAATAAAGTGATCGAATTACTCACTTTAAAGCCTCGTACCTCTTTCTTTCACGTCGAGGTCGAAGGAAACTTCGAGAAGGGCTTGGAGTATTCGAAGCTCGTGAATAAGGAATGGTGTTTATTTGAGAAAAGAATCAAAGGCTGAGTGTTTTTGAATGCGTTGGTTTGTGTTTAGGCTACGGCTAGGATAGAAATCAAGAAAGAAACAGAAGAATAAGCTTTAGCTTAGAGAGGGATTAAGATGATGATTGTTAGTGAATGAAAACAGAGGAAATCGCCCTTTATTTATAGAGAAAAACGATGGAAAAGATCAGAAAAAGAGTCCGAATTTGAACCGAAATAAAACTGCTTTCATCGCGGTGCGACAGGATCCATCGCGACGCGATGGATCTCTACGCGACGGGCTTTTTCGCGACGCGATGGAACTATTGCTGTGCGACGGGCTCTTTCGCGACACGATGGAACTATCGCTGTGCGACAGGCTCCATCGCGATACGATGGGATTATCGCTGTGCGACAGGCTCTATCGTGTCTCGATGGGAAAATCGCAGCGCGACAGGGTTTTTCGCGGCACGACGGGGTCAATCGCGACGCGATGGAACTATCGCGTCGTGTTGGTTATGTTGTTCTGCGATGGTTTTGAAAATATAAGAATATGTTCTATTTCCAACCAGATTGGGTTAATCAATTAAATATCCGTACGTATTCTATTTTGACAGGGATTAGGATCATTGAAAAACAGATGCTTTATTCGATGTAAAATTCTTAAATCTTTATCTTTTCGAAAACAGGATAAAGTAGAACCTTCTAGAGGATTCTAGAAGCTAATAATAAATCCTAATTGATTTAGGATTTAAAACAACCTTCGAGAGGATTATAGAAGCTTGTAGTAAATTCTAATTGGTTTAGGAATGGAATTAAGAATGAAACCTCCACGTGATCATTGGGTTGCAGGTAAGGCTCAATTTTGGCCCAATTTAATATTTTGGCTTTAACTTCTTTGTTATAACTCGGACTTGGGCTTATAATGTATCGTTGGAAAGCTCTTTTCAAGCCCCATCCAACTACACAATTATTAGACCTAGATCATGGACCAAAATAAACTGGTTTGGATGTTATTGATAAATAGGAGACGAAAAGGATGATTTTAAGGACACGAAATGAATTACTACCTCCGATTTTTTTTAGTTGCAACTTTGGAGTATTATTTTTGAGATCTAAAATATCCCAAAGTTGCAACTAAAAAAAATCGGAGGTAGTATTTTGGATTAAATTTTTTAAAGAAAGGTTAGAAAAGGGGAAATTCATGAGACTCTTCAACTTTTCACCTAACTCGATAATCAAAGACGTGAAAGGTACTCATCATCGGGTTTGATTTTTTGGTAGACACATCAGGTGTCTACAACACCACATCTTAAGATATAACCTCACAATGTAAAAAAGACAACTTGTTGCGCACAATGAATAGTATATATCGTTGTAGATTTCTATTTTTTTTTTGTTTTTTAAAATCATACTTCCTTCGTTCTAATAATATTGTAACAATGATGAAATTACGCATCCCAAATCACAGTTTATATGTTAAATATCTATAATTATTTAAGAGTATAAATTATAAAAAAGTTGATATTGTGAAAGTATTTTATGAAAAGAATCTAACAAGATCTCATAGGACTATATTTAGCTTAACGTATAATTCAAATGATATGGTCAAACAAGACTGACGAATAGTGCAAAAGTCTAGTTGTTGCAATATTATTGGAATGGAGGAAGTATAATATATGTCACATAATGAATCAAAAATTGCTCAAACTTATTAAAATCATGCTAATTAATGGCCACTAGAATAAAAGGTAAAACAAAGGGCATGGTTAACCCTAAAGGTTAGGGATTTATCATCTTCTTCGAATTGACCATTGCAGGTGAACATTCCCCATTAAAGGTTTCAACTTTAAATGATGAAAAAGTGATAATGGAGGTGGTAGGTTTGACAGAGATAACGAGGAAACCAATTAATTTGTGGATTTCTTTCAACTATTAATAGTACTGTACTTGAATTTACTCCACTACCCCTCACTAAGGGCCTGTTCTGATTGACTAAATTGGGCTGAACTGAACTAAACTTAATGGAGCTGAACTGAACTGAACTAAATATTTTATGAGAGAAAAAAATTAAGAACTGAACTTATTGGAGTTGAACTAAACTGAACTGAAGGGAACATGCCCTAAATCAGCCGAAATGACCTCCATGCCCTTATATTAACAATATTCGTTTATATTAGTTATCAACTTGTATTTTGCCATTTGAAATTTGTGTTATGTTAAGCCAAGTTTGGATAGTACCCCTAAAATCTCTATAATTGACTTTTGTAACTAAGATAAAATTGTATAAAGGATTTTTTGTGAAAAACTACCTTTTATATACAACTTTTTGTGAAAAACTACGTTTTAAAAAATTTGTTGTAAAAGACTACCTGTTTTAAAAAATTTTTGTAAAGGATTACCACTTGACGGAATTTGGACGTTGACCAAAGTCTCCAGCGTTGACTTTGTCACGTACCCAGCACGTGTCCTTTAATGACCCTTTTCCCTCCCATTTTTCTCCCAAATTTCCCGATTTCCTCCAATTCAGCCCCTTTTTGTAACCTTCACTAGTAGAAAAAATGCTATTTGTAACGTCCTATTAGTAATTGGCGTATATTGTGCTAGTTACTAAAGCACCAATAGTAACCGACTAAAATAATACCAGTTACTAATTTTATGATATCAGTAACTGGCATAGTAAATGTTAGTTACTAATATTTTGTTTATCATTGTTTGAAGTTTTATTAGTAACCGACTATATAAATGCTAGTTACAAATACTAAGTCAAAGAAACATTGACTAAAAATTTTGTAACTAGCTTACAAACGCCAGTTACAAATATAAAGTCAAAGAATCTTTGACCAAAAATTTTGTAACTAGCTTACAGACGCCAGTTACGAATTTTAAGTCAAAATTTTGAACGAATATTTTGTAACTGACTACAAACACCAATTACAAATACAATGTCATATATATACTTTGATCAAATATTTAGTAGCCGGCTTTCAAATGCAAGTTACTACTTCCAAATTCCTATTATTTTTGTTTAACTTTTATCAAATTTTTTATTTTTTGACAGGTAATTTTTTATCGAACTTAAAGCATACAACTTTTTGCTTGATACAAACAAAGGAGTTATTTTTTTTCCTTGCACTACAACTTCCCGCGCGGCTTCTTCCTCCTTCCTCCTACAGTTTCTTCTTCCGCAGCTTCTTTAATCAGAATTGTTTATTTTTGTTTCGAATTTGGGTTCAAAAAAAGTGGTTCTATATTGAGGTTTAAAGGTATGTAATTTTTTGAATTAGGGTTCTTGTAATTTTCCCTTTCTTAATTCATTAATAGCCCTAATGTTTGAATTGAATCTTGTTTGTTGATGATAATTTTGTGATATTGTTCATTTAATTTACATATTATCATAAGATTTTCGTTCGATTGTTTGATTGATTTTAATTTACAAAGAATGAGAGTTGTGAAACGAGAATTGAGGTTAAGGGTTTAGGTGATGAATTATTAATAAGATTGACAAAATTGTTGTGTGTGAAACACTGAATTCATGGGATTGAAACTTGAGCGTTTGAATTTTGATATTTTATTGCGTTCATAACCCTTTAAGTTATTGAATAGACTACACATTATACATTATATTCAATTCATATTTTCTTAACTGTAACCAGTGTTTTAATTGATCGGGCAAATAAATTTGCACCCATCATCATAACCCTGATTGAAATAATCTATATATATGGACTTTCATGGACAATAATTTTTAGGGACTTATCCCTAGACCTAGAACTTTTCTTCCCTTTGGTGCTAGAAGTAGGTTGTGTCCTAGAGATGATCTCGCCAAGTTAAAAATGTCGATTTTTCTTCATTATTTTTTTCTCAATTACAGGTATTAGATTATGATAATTTCTAAGTTTTTGAATTATTTCATGCACAATGTTTGATTTTTATAGTAAGACCATGTTCTGCAGGTTGGACATAGTAAATCATGACTGCGTCGTGCAGTGCTTACCACATAAAAAAGACCAAAAGATAACTGCTTAGCGAAGGTTAGAAGGATCTAAGCAGGGATCAGTAGCACAAACATGACAGATTAAGACCCCTACTTACATTAATCACATAAGGCTCAGATTTTAACAAACAATTAAGTGAATTTGTGAGAAAAAATATATTCTGGTAGATCTTGTGTTCAGTGATTTGATTATGAAGCAAGGTCTACTCCAACTAAAAATAGTCAGAGTACTTTTTAGTCAGAGTATTACATTCTTTGCTTTTGTACTTTTGCTCAGGTTGATAATATGGCATATATAGTGTTTACTATATGAGGCCTAGAACATGGATTGCAAAAGTGATAAGTTGAATTATCAGTCCATTTCTGCTTCAATAATGCACTCACTAACTTACTATGCATGAAAAAGTTGAATGGAATAAAGTACTCTCTTTGTTCGTGTATAATTATGGATATGAGATGATTTTTATAAAAGGACTTGAAAAAGTTGTACAACGGAATACTCCGTAGCAATTAAGTTGTACTGCTGCATTATGTAATGATATTTTAGTCAGTTTTATCTCAAATAATTTTGATAATAATTTGAATTGTCAATAGCAAATATAGAATGTGTTACTGTAGGCGTCGTTTGAAGTGCGCCAACATTAAGCATGCGGTGAATATGCTTGGCACTCTTAGAAAGTGGGAATTGACATAATACGATTAGGGACAAACCAAAGTAGGGAGCCGCCAACAAGTTTTTAAGGAACTTGTAAACTGTTCACGGATCATTTAAGGCAACCACGATAAAGGGACAACGATAGGCAACAACGATTAACCTGTGAAGGTTACACCCCATTCATAATCCATGAGATTACTAACTCCATATGGTTCGGAACCATGAATGGAGGATCGGGGATGATGGTATGAAGTGAGTCATGGAGTCTCATTCGCCCGTATTGGCCTTTACTCGATTCTTATTGTGAAAAGTGATTCCTGCGATCTCAAAGGCATGCAAACAAAGACTCAATTTGCTCCAAACTATTATTATGCTAAATTGGTTAAATATTAATGCAACATACATAATTCTAAAATATCGTGATCACTTGATTAAACAACAAGATTAAAAAGGAACCTAAACCGGTCGTCCAAATTATCTTATTAGTCGTGATTTTCAATTACATATTCCCTTTAAACATGCAATATGGTGATCAATATTATAACAGAATAAACATTAAAATTGGAAGCAATTCAACCATAATAACGTTAGTCAAATCAAATATAAATTAACCTAATCATGATACTAGTAATATAAAAATAAAATAAGTAATTAAATTAATTAATTACTCACATTACGCGCGTTCCTTAAAATTGCTACATCATGAATAAATTGTTAGTAACTTCAATAAAAATATTAATCAAATGGAAATTAAATTAAATAAATGTAGATTTGATTTGGTCCAAACCCTCAGTTATTTGTACCTTTCACGCCTTGGTTTAAGGACGAAACCTCGGGTCAAGTATGGACTCCTTCGAGTGCTTAAGGGATGTATTATGGAAGAATAAGGAGGCTGGTGTTTAGGCTAAAGAGGGGGAGAGAATGATTTTTGGTGCCCCGAATTGCAGAAAGGAGGGGGTATTTATAGAGGAAATGAGTAGGGGATCACATGGAACCCTAGAAAAGATAAAAACCCTAATTTGGGGCACCGTGACACGATCAGTGTCTGCCGCGACATGGTAATGAATGCTGTGACATGGTACAAATTTCCGTGTCGCGGTGCACTATTTTGCCCTAAAATGATAAAGCACGTGCAGTTGTGTACGCGGAGAAAACACGGAAAATTCCTGTGTCACGGCATGTGTGTCGTTACACGGCAAAGAATGCCGTGACGCGGCAAAGTCCACTGTGGTGCGGCACGTAGCGCCGTGTCACGGTGTGAAATTTTTCCAAAAGGAACACGGAAAAGACACGGAAAGCACCGTGTCACGATATGTGTACCATGACACGGCAAAGAATGCCGCAACGCGGCAATGTCCATTGTGGTGCATCACGTGGCGTCGCGTCACGGTGTATGGGCTTTCCAGATTTGCGTCTAAATTCATAAATGAATGAAGAAAACTAGGAAAATACACGGAAAAAGCACCGTGACACGGTGAAAAAACCGTGTCATGGCAATATGCACCGTGCCACATCAGCTTTTGCCATGACGCGGCATTTTAGCTAATGCGGGGTAATTCCTTTTTTTTACGCGTTTTTAAAACTATGTTAACTTTTGATCCGTAACTCGGAATAAGAAATATAATATTATCATTGGAAATATTATCAAGTCTAATTTCCATCGAAATTGGAATCAGGTTAAAATCATTTGTAGATTTTAAGATATGGCCATTTTAGTGAAAGGGTGTCGGTTTTGGGCCGAGTTTAGTATTTTGCTCATATCTTCTTCGTTTAAAATCAGAATTGGGCTTATGATATATCGTTGGAAATCTTATTTAAAGGCCTATCCAACCAAATAATAATTGGATCAAAATTATAGGGACACAAAATCAGTTTCTCTCGGTTTTGTGATGTGGACACGAAAAGTGAAAAATAAGTTATGGTTTAGCAAAATGGGCTAAGAATTGAGTTGGTTTATGAAATGTATTGAATGGAAATATGGATTAAGCACTCCAAAGGTTAAATACTCAACCCGACCAATAATGGCGGTGAAAGGTTGTTCATCATCGGGTTTGGTTTTGGGGAGACATTTTAGGTGTCTACAATTACTCTTTTTGTTTTACAATGTTTGTAGAACTAGCTTAATTTCATTTCCTTTATCAAATCAATGATGAATTTTAATGATTCTTTTTGATTAAACTTCTTATCTTTTGATTCTGTCCTCATCTTAATTCTGAGTGATAGTTAGAGATAGAAAAGGGATAACTTGTGTGTTTATACATGGTTTGATGCGTATTTTAATATGCTGTTGACATCAAGTGTTTAAGCTGTTTTTCTTTGTATATCTTGGCATGTGAAGCTTAATTTGCATGATTTTCGTTGTAGGGGCACAAAAAAAAGATTCATTCTGTATGTTGGGATCCCACTGGTGAATTCTTGGCTTTTGTTAGTGAGGACTCTGTTAGAGTCTAGAGTCTTGGCTTAAAAAATGAAGGTGATTATGTGCACGAGCTGAGCTGCAATGGAAACAAATTTTACTCGTGTGCTTTCCATCCTATATAAGACATACTCTTCTTTACTAGTGATTGGATGTTACTAGGCAAGTGTCTAAACTCTAATATCATTCTTTTATGAATGGGAAATAACAAATAAAGAATTGAGAGGGGAAAAAAATGTTTATATGAATTTCATCAGTTGGAAAGTATAATGGATTGAACCCAGGTTTAGAGCTCCCCATTAGCATAAATAATATTTCTTGGAAATTATCACTAAACCAAATAGAATATATGAATTTTAAAGCTGGTCAACAAAATAGATTGTTAATCAATAATATTTGTGGGGATACCGCACCCCTAGCTCTGCAAATGATTATCTAGATTCAGCTTCAAACAACTTTTGATCTCACAATTTCCAGAATTAGAGACATGACATGATTATGCACCAATACCCTTCGTAGCAGTTGTGCTACTTCTGCACTTTACATTCTCATCACTTAAGAGCATGCTAGGAGACCAGTCCTAATTCATTACTATTATACTTTGTAGGAAAAATGAGTCAATAGTTCTACTGACTCCAAAATAGTATACATAACTATGTATCCCGATGGAGTGTGAGAAAGAACAGATAAAAGATGAAATCTTGCAAGGCTAGAGTCAAAATGTAGTACTTTACATCCCAAAACACAACCTTTTTAATCAGGATATCATAAAACAAGTAGTAGCTCTTATAAAATAATGTCAGGTTGCTCTTCAGTTTCTCGAAACATGCTTAATATGGTATATATTAACAATCCGTATATGGTTCCAAAATGATATGTTTTGTGAGTGTATTAAGTTAAGAATCAAACTAATAATGTAGTTGATTCTTGACAGTAGATTAAAGACAGTATAGCATCTAAAACTAGGGTCATCTTCACTGAATCAAATATGTCAATAAGAGTATTGCTAATTTGAGCACAATGACTAAGAGAATAACTTTTTTTTTGGGTGTGTGAAAACAGCAACGTAAGATGTTCATGTTGAAGGAGAACTTTCTACACTGCTCTTTTGTCTCAAAATAAATAAAATTAACAGGTTGTCTTTTTGTTCTGTTTTGTAAAATATCCATACTTTGTTTACCTTATTGTTTTATAATTTAATTATCTTTTTGTATGGTTTATTACCTATTTTCTTTTTTTGTGTTGTTCTTTGGTTGCAATTTAAGGGTAGGTAAAAGGATTTTTGAGATTTTATTTTTCCTCGATTTTGAGTATTTTGTTCTAATTTTGCTTCATGGGTTATGATTGTTTAATAGGATCAGAGCTCTTTAGATTTAAAATGTATTTGGAAAATATTAAATTTTACCTTTTATTTTTTCTTCTGCTTTTTGGTAATTGAAAATACATAGAAGATGTAAACATGTAGTATATACTTCTTATTAGTATTGTTGGAAATTGATTATTCTAGAGTATAATTTTGGTAATTATATACTTCTATTTAGTCGTGGGTAAGTGTTTGTGAGGAAGGGGGGGGGGGGGGTTGCCACTTTTTGTATATTTATATTGGAGTAATGACATGAACAATTGATTGGGCTTTAGATTAATTTTAGGAATGAAGGAAATTATGCATGAATGCTCTTATTCTTAAGTTTTTTCATAATTTTTTATTTATTTTAATTATGTAAATAATATAAACAAGTTTATTAAAATGTAGGCACCATTGGGTACTCTATGTGATTGATTTGCGTATGAGTCTTCTGTATGAGTTTAATTAACGCTCGAAACTTAGAGTTGTCCAAAATAATAAAGCTGTTAGTACACAACATTCCTAGTTAAATAGACTACGTACTCATATGCATGTAATTAAAAGTTATTTTTTATTCGTCTAATCTGGTGCTTTTTATGATTTTTTGAGACCTTACAATGTATATAGGTCACACCTCAAAGGAAATGCTTTTAAAATGAGTAAGCCACAATTACTACACATAAGAATGGAGGTAAGCGTATAATTCTTGCTTTTTCGTTCTATTAGCAATGAAAGTACTATTTAATTTATTAAATTATTGTACTATGTTTATTTGAATTAGTGTGCTCAACAATGTGGTGGTACAGAATGTGCTTATTATGTAATGAGATATATGTATGAGATAGTATCTTTCCATAACGATTGCAAGGGTAATTGAAAGAGGTTAGTGATGAATTTACCTCTTCTTTGCAAGCTAAAATGATTTATACGAGTTTTGGTTGATGTTTTATTTTTATAAAGTATAATAGACACGTATTTTTTTTTTTATATTTGCAGGAGTATTTGGCAAGACTTGCAGCCTACAACGATGTAGAATTGGATGAGATTCGAGAACAATGGGCTAAGTTTTTTAGACTTAATTTTTTGTTGAAAGACTAGTTATCTTATTAATCGATGTTATGATTAATCGCATTTAGCTTAATAAAACAATATAACACATTTCTATATATCTAGTTTTATTTAGCCTATTAGTTATTGTTATTACATTTCTAAATTATAAATCAATGATTTTTTTTATTCAAGTTTTAATTATTTTTTGGAAAGTATAGTTAATTTTGTTGTATTGTACAAGTTGTGGATGAATTCAAGTTGTGTGGAATTATTTGGAGTGTTTGTATTGTATGTTGTGGGTGAATTTAAGTTATGTGAAAGTATTCGGAGTACGTGTTTTGTTGGTTGAATTGTAACAGGTTGTAACCCATTTGTCGATGGGTCATTTGATAGGATATACTACTAATCTTGTATTCGAATCAAATATTTATAAAAAAAAATTATTTATTTATTAGTAACTAGCATAATCTAATGCTAGTTACTATTATTATTATTTTTTTAAAAAATAAAATACCTATTCGCAACTGGCGTTAGGTTATGCCAGTTACAAATAATACCCTAATTGTAACCAGCGTGACTTAATGCCAGTTACGAATAGTATGATTTCTAACTTGAAAAATAGACTATTTGTATCTGGCGTTAGGTTAAGTTAGTTACGAATAGTATAGAATAATTTTCACTAGTTGTAACGGTGGCAATCGCGACCAACAATGCCAGTTACAAAAAGTCAATTTTGCCAATTACAAAATAGCATTTTTTCTACTAGTGCTTATAACCCTAATTTCTTGATTTCTTCTCCAATTGTTGTAAGTTTTCCATAAATCCATGTTTATCTTGCTTAATTCGTGCTAACCCCTTTTTCAATTGTTAGGTATATGCGAAAATGAATGAGTAAGACACAAAACAGAACAAATTGCTAGAAAATTTATCTTACCCTTTTTCAACGTCCACAACTTCGACAACTTCCTCTGCCACTACTTTTCCTGTAGCAGCTCTAGAAGTTGTAACAAGTTTCAAATCAACAGATTCAAAGACAGCTGTTAATGTTTTTGCTTTTCTAAGCTTTGGTTTTACATCTGCATCTTCATCTTTCACCAAATACCTACCACGCTTCTTAACAGCTGGCTTTACCTCAAGATCTTCATCACTACTCTTCATTGATAGAGCAACTGGCTTTACCTCAACATCTTCAGCACTACTCCTCATTGATAGAGAACTATCTTTAGACAATAAGTACAATTGTTTAGCATGAGGTATACTAGAAATCAACAGAGAACCATCCTCTTTATCTGCAGCTGCATCAACATCACCCTCGTCATTAGTATTTACACAAGCAGCCTGCAAATCTTCAATACCCACACTGACACCAGCATCAACACCACCACTTAACCTAGTATGCACCACAACTTCATAACCACATTGAAACCAACATCAACAACATCAATTAACCCAGCATCTTGCACAACTTCTTTAACCACACTAACACCAGCATCAACAGCACCACTTAACCCAGCATCCTGCACAACTCCCTGAACCACACTAACACCAGCATCAACAACATCACTTAACCCAGTATCATTTACAACACCTACACAAGAAGCAAATCAAACTAAGTCAAGAGTACAAAGTCACAATTATTATCTTAAACGACAAGATTCAAACTATATCAATACTTACAAAAATCAGGGATTATAAATATTATGAAACATATGCCACAAAATACAAATAACTACTTAAGTACTTCCTCTAGTAACCCCAATAAAGTAATCTCTGTTGCAATTCCTTTAGTAAACCCTTATAGTAACCGCTTAAGTAATCCCTCTAGTAATATAATCCCTTGTGTAACACCCTAAGTAACCCTTCTAGTAATCCAATTAAAGTAACCCCTTAAGTAATCCCTCTAGTAACCCCTTATGTAACTCCCTCATTAACCCCTCTAGTAACCTCATTAAAGTAACCCTTTAACTAATCCTTCTAGTGACCCATTAAGTGATCCCTTAAGTAATCCCTTTAGTAACCCCTATAGTAACCCCTCTGTAACCCATAAAGTAACCCCTATAGTAACCCATATAGTATAGTAACCCCTTTGTAACCCATATAGTAACCCCTATAGTAATCCATATAGTAACCCCTAAAGTAACCCCTCTGTAACTATACTAATTAAATATTATGCATGATGACTGTCACTACACTAATTATTTTGCACATTTTTCTTGTACATTGAAAGCAGAAACAAGTCACAACATAGCAGAAACAAGTCACAACACAACAGAAACAAGTGATAACACAACAGAGACCACTTGAAGCACATTAACAGAAGAAAGAAAAAAACGATAACATGTAAACACGACAAAAACAAGTGATGACATGCAAAGCAAGAATTATCATGAAACATATGCCACAAAATAAAAATAACAATTATTGTGTTAAACAACTATGTCAAGACTAGATCAATACTTGTGAATAACAAAAATTATAAAAATTATGAAGATTGCACATCAAATTTTGTTAAAATAGAATAATATCAAATCAACAAACCTATAAAACGAAGGAAAAATTGTAAATAATAATCCCAACTTTGCCGTATTTATTTTTTAATAATTCCAACTATGGATTATTCTGAAATAATCCGAACTTTAGTGGTTGTTTTCTTTGTTCAATCCCAAACCGGTCAACAAAAGTCAATGACCTATTATATCAAATCTTGACACGTGTCATGTCCTAAGTGGTCAAAAACTTAAAAAAAATAAAAATAAAAATAAAAACAAAAAACAGCTACAGCCACCCTATCACAGTATCACCACCAACACCAACCCACCACTCATCCACCCTAACCACCAGAAACTCACCCACCACACAATCTACAACCAGAAGCCCACCCAAAACCTACGTACCACACGTCTACCACCTGCCAAAATCAACCCAACATCCACCGTACCCGAAATAACCCTTACTCACACCGCCGCAACTAATCACCCCGTGACCACCATCCTACCTATAAAACTACCCCTCATTACAAACCCACAATTTCAATGAGGGAAAAGGGCTTTGATGAGGAGGGCTGCAACAATCCGCGATCAATTTTGAAGAGGAGGGGCGAGTGAGCGATAGGCTGGCAGCGACTTCGGTCTTGAAGAGGAGGAGCAGCAAAGATTTCGATCTTGACAAGGTGAAGGGCGATGACGACATTTAATGGCGAGGTTTCCGTTTTGGTGGTTTCTGTGGGGCTGTGTTGGGCCCGTATTGTAATACAACCCATTATATTTAGGGCACCAGTCCAAGAAACAATAACTCAGCAAAAATGAGCAAAACGGCTTGATTGGAGTAAACAAGGAAAGCAGCATCAAGGATATCAATCAAGGAGATACTTGCCAAAGATACACCTACAGAACAGGGAAGAAGATAAACCAAGAAGATCTTCCTCATTTTGAATATATTCCGAATATATCTGTAAACCCTAGAGATCCCTAGGTATAAATAAGTGTAATTAGACATTTTTAGCACTCATGTATGCATATATACTCAAAATACAATAGAATTACTATGCATTTATCTATAGAGCTTCGTCCCTACTGAAGAAGGAGGCTTGTCCTTATTCAGTATTGTATCTCTAAACTCATTCTCTTCTCATAATAGAGCTCATTCTGATTTTTATTGTTTGTTCATTGCTTATCTATTGCTTTATTACTGCTTTATTGCTATTTTGTACGCTTTTGGTAGTATGATTGTTATTACCCCTCAAACCCAGCAGATTCTCATATGTCCTTGTTGAGATTTGCCTAAACAATTTGGCGCCCACCGTGGGGCTGATAATCAATTAACCTACCAATTCGCCAAAAAACCAATACAAACACCATGTCTGGGCACCAAGTACCCTTTACCATGGCCGAAATCAATGACGGAATGAACGCATTCCGTCAAACCTTAGACCAACAAAAAAGCTAAATTGAAACACTGTTGGCCCAAAAAGTTCGAACTGAAGCCAAGCTTACCAGTCTCACCAAGCAAAATGAAGCCCTCCGTAGGCAAATACAATCAGTCGCTTCTAAAACCATTAATACCAGAAAGAACACTGAAAGTATAGCCATGCAGCTTGATATGTCAGGTACTTTTCATACCCCTAATGGGGAAAAAGGATCTAACACTAGGGAAACAGCCCTAGATCTAGACTCTTTGAATGCAGGAACCCCTAAGCAGAATAGCCAAGAAGGATCTGAGGAGGGAAAGATAGAAAAGGTAGTAAGGGAGTACCTCAAAGCAATCGAAGCCAAGATCGCCAAGATCCCTGGAATGCCAAAGCCCATGGAGGAAGAGGCGTCAGATGGTTATATAGAGTCTCCCTTCTCAGAAGAGATCGCCATGGTAGAAGTGCCAAAGAGGTTCAGCACACCCAACATGGCCATGTATGATGGAACAATAGACCCTGATGAGCACGTATCCCTCTACAAGCAGAAGATGATGACCAGCTCAATCCCTAGAGATATCAAAGAGGCCATCATGTGCAAAGGCTTTGGAGCCACATTATCAGGTCCAGCTTTAACTTGGTTCATTAATTTAGATAATGGGACAATTCGATCTTTTGCAGGAATGGTAAACCTATTCAAAGTCCAGTTCGCCAGCAGCAGGAAAATAGAAAAGCAATCATCGGATTTATACCGTGTTGTGCAAAGACATGGTGAATCCTTGAGGGATTATCTTAACAGGTTCAACAGGGAAAAGGTTGGAATACACAAGTGCGATGCTCCTACAACCATCGAAGCATTCAGAAGAGGATTGCTAGATCACAGTGAACTCTACAAGGAGTTAACCAAATATCCCTGCACAACCTTTGAAGATGTACAAGCTAAAGAAATGGCTCAAGTCAGATTCGAAGAAGATGCATATGCAAGAAAGGTTCCGGAGTTCAGAAAGGATGAAGATCGTCCGTCAAGAAGGAACAACAACTTCCCCAGGAGAGATCATCGGTTCAAGCCGTATCAGCGTTCCCGCTTTGATGAAGGATCAGTCAATGCTGTCGAAGGAGAGTTTTCTGATTGGAGGGAAGATCTTGAGCTCCCACCCAAGTTGCATGAGTACTGCTTCAATGTCAACCCTGCAGGAGTAATAAGGACCTTAAACAAGATGGGAGACACTGTTCAATGGCCTAGAAGGAGTGACAGGCCTGGGGAAAAGAAGGATCCATCCAGATGGTGTGATTTCCATTTAGATATCGGTCACACTACTGACGAATGTGTCGCGCTCAGAAAGGAAGTTGCATACTTGCTAAAGAAGGGCTACCTCAAAGAACTCTTGTCAGATAGATCCAAAGCTTCAGAGAAGGACAGAGAGTCCAAGCAAGGAGGTCCTCCACCCCCACCTCCAATTGTTAAAACCATCTGTTTCATATCAGGAGGGTCAGAAGTATGCGGCCTAACATATTCAGCAGCAAAGCGGCACGCAAAAGAAAGTAACAAAGAACAACCAGACAAGAGGGAAAAAGCAAAGATAGACATCCCTATCATGTTTGAAGAAAGCGATGCAGTAGAAGGTCATCATGACGGTCTATTGATCTCACTCCCAGTTGGAAATTGCATGATCAAGCGAATCCTAGTCGACAATGGAAGCTCTGCAAATATCATCACGTTAGACACCTTGAAGCATATGAACATAGATGAGAAAAATATCGTCAACAAATCAACAATGCTGGTAGGATTCAGCGGAGAAACCAAAAAGACAAGTGGGGAGATTACATTGGCAACCTATGCAAAAGGGATCAACCTGCAAGTCAAGTTCTTAGTGATCGACACTCTATCTTCATACAATATGATTCTAGGAAGACCCTGGATACATGAGATGAAAGCCATCCCTTCTACGTACCATCAAGTCATTAAGTTTCCTACTAGATGGGGAATTCAAGAAATCAGAGGAGATCCTAAGGAAGCTAAATAATGTTACAAGATAGCACTGAAGGCAACATCTACAGAAAAGAGTTCAGCATAGCAATCAGAGGGTCAGCTGGGCCAAGAGAAGTTGAGTATATCAGAAGAGCATGAAGCTACAGAAGTCCAGCTGAACCCCATGCACCCAGATCAGAAAGTCAGAATAGGATCAGAGCTGAAAGCAGAACTCAGACAACAAATTCACGACTTCCTAGAAGAAGAAAAAGATGTGTTTGCTTGGACCCATGAAGACATGAAAGGCATTTCCCCAGAAGTTATCACCCACAAGTTAAACGTAGATCCAATGCATACACCAGTGAAGTAAAAAAGAAGAAAATTCGCGCCAGAAAGGAACAAGATCATCAACGAGGAAATTCAAAACCTACTGAAGACAGGAAAGATCAGAGAGGTAAAGTACCCAGAATGGCTTGCCAACGTGGTGGTAGTAAGGAAGAAGAATGGGAAATGGCGAATCTGCATAGACTTCACAGACATCAACAAAGCTTGCCCGAAAGACCCATTCCCTTTACCTCATATCGATGCCATGGTAGACGCCACAGCAGGACACGAGTTGCTATCCTTTATGGACGCCTACAGTGGTTACAACCAGATCCTCATGCACAAGGATGATCAATAGAAGACAGCCTTCATTACCAGCCAAGGAATATACTGCTACCAGGTGATGCCTTTCGGATTGAAGAATGCAGGAGCAACGTACCAAAGATTGGTAAACAAGATGTTTGAAGAACAAATTGGAAACACAATGGAAGTTTACATAGACGATATGGTAGTTAAATCCAAGAAAGCAGAAGATCACGTCAGAGACCTTAGAGAAGCATTCGTCATCCTGAAACAATACGGCATGAAACTAAATCCCACAAAGTGCACATTTGGAGTACAATCAGGAAAGTTCCTGGGATACATGGTTACACAAAGAGGAATAGAAGCCAGTCCGGAGCAAGTCAAGGCCATCTTAGACCTAGAGCGACCGAAATCCAAGAAGGATGTACAGAGCTTAACAAGGAAAATCGCGGCACTGAACAGGTTCATCTCAAAGTCTTCAGAAAAGAAAAGAGCTTTCTACGAGGTACTGAAAAAGAACAAGGAGTTCAAGTGGGAACAGGAACACGATGAAGCATTCCAGAAGCTGAAGGAATATCTAGCCAACCCGTTGATTCTCTCCAAGCCCAAAGAAGGAGAGCCACTCCAGCTATACCTTGTAGTGTCTGAAGGGACGGTCAGTGCAGTTCTCACAAGAGAAGAAGAAAAGGAACAATTTCCAATCTACTACGTAAGCAAGACCCTGCTCAGTGCGGAGACAAGGTATGCATCACTAGAGAAAATCATTTTAGCCTTGTTCACCGCTTCAGTGAAGTTACGTCCATACTTCGAGAGCCATTCCATACAAGTACGAACCAACTACCCCATCAGAGCTATCATGAGAAAGCCAGAAATGTCAGGAAGGATGGAGAAATGGGCCTTACATTTGAGCAGGTACGACATACAGTACGAACCCAGGACAGCGGTCAAATCTCAAGCCTTGGCAGACTTCGTGGCAGACTTCAGCCCTACACTTGAAGAAGAAGCGCAGAAGGAAGTGCTAGCTCTACAGGAACCAAAAACTGCGCAGAAATGGACACTCCATACAGATGGTGCAGCAAACATACGAGGAGTAGGCTTAGGAGTGGTACTGACGTCACCCCAAGGAGACAAGATAGCACAAGCAATAAGGTGTAACTTCAAGGCTACCAATAATGAAGCTGAATATGAAGCACTAATCACAGGGCTAACCGTTGCAAGGGACATGAAGATACAACACCTGGAAGTAATTTCTGATTCTCTACTCATGGTAAACCAAGTCAACGGGCAGTATGCAGCGAAAGACACTAGAATGATTGCCTACCTAGAAGTCACGAAGAAGCTCATCAAAGAGTTCAAGGAGTTCAAGATAGAACAAGTACCCCGAAACCTAAACACCGAAGCAGACGCACTGGCAAACTTGGGGTCAAACATCAATCCAGAAGAATTTGGGGCAATCCCACTAGTACACGTACTCTCACCAGCCATAGAGAAGGAGTCAACCATGAGTGTCTACGAAATTCAAGCAGGCCCTACAGAAGAAGAAGACAACAGTTGGACAACGCCTCTGAAAGAATACCTCTTGGGCAACACGAGACCAACAGGGAAAGTAACAGCTCAAGCATTCGCTCAGAAAGCCTCCAAGTACTGCCTGATCAGCAACGTACTCTTCAAGAAATCTGCAGCAGGACCTTTCTTAAGATGCCTGGAAGGAAAAGAAGCTCAGCAAGTCTTACAATCCCTACACAGTGGAGAGTGCGGAAATCACTCCGGAGGAAGGAATCTAGCCAACAGAGCACTTAGAATGGGATACTACTGGCCCAGCATGAGGAAGGATGCAGCAGAGTTTGCCAAGAAATGCCTAGCATGCCAAAAACATGCGCCTTTGACACACAAGCCATCAGAGGAATTACACCCAACATTGACACCTTGGCCATTTATGAAGTGGGGAATGGATATAGTAAAGCTACCCCCGTCATCAGGACAGAGAGTGTACTTCTTAGCAATGACAGATTACTTTTCCAAATGGATTGAAGCAGAAGCATACAAGGAAATCAAGGATAAGCACGTCATCTCATTTATAAAGAGGAACATTCTAAGCAGGTTCGGAGTACCAGCAGAGATCATTACAGACAATGGGTCCCAATTCATCAGCAATAAAACCACCAAGTTCTGTAAGGAATGGAACATCTCCCTTATCACATCTACACCAAGGTACCCACAAGCAAACGGACAAGCAGAATCAAGCAATAAAGTCCTTATAGGCAACATGAAGAAAAGACTGGAAGGAGCCAAAGGAAAATGGGCAGACGAACTACCCAACATATTGTGGGCAGACAGGACAACTCCAAAAGGCGCTACAGGTCATACCCCTTTCTCACTGGTGTACGGATGTGAAGTTGTAATCCCAATAGAAGTAGAAGTGCCTACAGCAAGGTACGGGCTAATGACAGAAGAAAGAAATCAAGCAGAACTAATTCACAATTTAGACACAGTGGAGGAACTCAGGGAAGACGCACAAATGAGAATGGCAGCATATCAGCAAGAAGTAGCAAGATCCTTCAACAAGAATGTCAGATTCAAAATCTTCAAGCTAGGAGATTGGTTCTCAGGAAGGTATACGAAAACACCAGGGAGGTCAACGCAGGAAAACTAGCACCCAACTGGGAAGGACCCTATGAAATCACTAAGGTAGTAGGTAATGGAGCATACAGACTCAGGAATGCGGAAGGAAAAGACGTACAGCGAAGCTGGAACGCAGCACATTTAAAGCTATATCATTTCTGAGGAAAGGTACGCAGTTGTTATTTCAATTTTATCTTTTAATTTACAAAAAAGAAAAAACCAAAAAAACAGGAAAACAAGCAAAAATACAAAAAAAGAAGAAAACAGAAAAACACAAAAATCTCCAACAGCCAAAATCAGCACGAAAGGTACTCATCTATCTTTATTCTTTGTCAGTTTGCTTTATGATCATTACGAGTACTGACTTTGGCATCGGAGGGCCGTTGGGGAAACCCACGGCCACCCCTCACCTTCTTCTGTTTTGCAAGGAGCACGACTGACATTACTGAGCAAGAATGTAACAAGTCCCTTCACTACAGAACAAAGACAAGTCATTCCTGAACAGAACAGACCTACTATCCTTACAAGGCATACAAACACATGTAAGTAGCATCACAACTGTAATACAACTGTAATACATTCGTGATACAACTACAATCACAACACACTATACAGAAAAGTCAGCCACACAGAAAAAAGATAGAAATACTTAGTTGCAATGCAACAAAATTAAACAAAGCATCCAGCTACAGCAGTGTAGCACAAAATAAAAGCAAATTATCCAGACTGCACTAAGGCAGTAAACAGAAACAACATTCAACAGTTTTACATTTTTTTTAAGGTGACGCAGCACCAGTTAAACTAATTCTCCCCCATGTTGTCAGCAGGGGCCACTTCTTCAGCAACGGGCTTCATCACCTCTGGAGCATCCTTGACTTCTTCATTATGAGGAGAGTTCACTTCCTCATCAGCAAAGCTCAGCAACAGTGAGCCAGGAGCAGCAGTCCCTTCAGGAAACGATTTCTCGAAAGAAGGCTTATCACCATCATAGTCCTAAGCCTCATGCTTTCCTTGCTGAAACTCCTCCATCATCTCAAGACGTGCCTTCCCGTAGTAGTATGTAGCAGCATCAACGGCTTCGTTAGCAGCTTCCTTCAAGGTACCCTTCAGCCCATCCCGCTCAGAAATGCAATCCCGATGCTTAGTCCGTTCAGCCTTCAGAGCCTCAGTAGCAGCCTTGTACTTGTCAGACAAAGCATCACGCTCCTTCTTCATAGCCTCATACACCCGAGTAAATTCTGACACCTTGCCTAAGACACCAAGGCAAGATTGAAGGCTCTGCAAAGCAAAGATGAAGTGTAAGAAGAATAGTTCAATAAGGTTGATTTTATTAAAATTTTTTGGGAGTATACTATACCTGGAAAGACTGTATGGCCGCCTCTTGTGAAAGGTCAGCAAAAGTCATCGAAGTCTGGCGATCCTTGAAAGAAGGAAACAGCTGGGTATCTACATGTGGAGCAAGAGAGTCAAAAGAAAACTCAGCAGCATTAACATCAATAGGCATCTCCAACTTCCTCTTGAGACTGGCACGAGACGGAGGCGGAGGAGGGACACTCTTGGGAGCAACCATCTTGATGGGAACAGCCTCAGAAGTCTGGGGGGACGAGCGAGACTTGAGACGACACAAGATGGAAGATGAACTAAGAAGATCATGAGACCTTAGTGACCTTGATGTATCTACAAGGAACATGGCTGATTCAATAAGTAACACAACAAATATGTACAGCAAGGATGCTAATTGAATCAAATAGATTAACAATTATATACAAGTATATTCAACAAGGATACAGCTGATTCAAAACAAAGTTAAAAACCCACAAACTAAGCAAACAAACCAACATCAACCACACATTCACAAATTATTAGTACAACAAGACATCGAAATACACAAGAAAGAAAGAAAACAAACCTTGAGACATGGTTGGGGCAACTTTCTGTTCATAATCAGATTCGTCCAAGGACCTAATTTGAATAACTGCTTCAGGTTGTGTCAACTTGATAAAAGATCTCTCGTCTGCACTCAACTCGTACAACTTGTCTATCAAGGATGGAGACTGAGAGCGCTGCTTCAATTTACTCACTGCAACCAACAAGCAAATAAGCCCAAATCAACAAAGAAGGAAAAAAGAACATAAAAGAATAAGAAAACAGAATACCTTCAGCCTCAACAGTGTCAATCAAAAAATCACAATCATCACCCAACGAGTGAATCCTCACAAAGAAGAACTTGTGATACCACTTCTTGTCAAACGCCTTCTCCAAGTCAGTCACCAAAGGACCAACACCATCCTTCAGGCGAAGACCAACTCGACCTTTACCACTGGTCCTAATAGTATAAGGGTAACACAAATCCCTCACATCAAGTTCTATACCCAATTTTACACTCAGCAAATCCAGAATTCTCAACACCCTCCAAGTTTGGGGCAATAATTGACAAGGCGAAACCCTAACTCTAGAAAGAAATTGGCGAACAAGAGCAGAAAAAGGAAAAGTATGCCCAATTACAAAAGGGTACTCAAAGAAACACACCCAACCAGGGGCAGTCCAGTCAGCCCTTTCCCTAGATGATGGAATTTTCACCACAACCCCATCAGGAAAATGCGCAATTGCAGCAATATTCTGAATTTCCTCCTTCGTAATGGTGGAAGGATAGGTATCTTTGACAGGAAAGACATTCTGCGCCACCAAGTTTGGCCTTTTCACACCCTCATCCACCCCAGCAAACATCACTCTCACATGATCATCCATCGCAAAAACAAGAGAAAAGTACAAAGTGAAAAACAGAGCAGATAGAGAAGAGAGAGAAAATACCTGATGAAATTGAAATTGGGGCAAAGCAATTGAAGTGATTTGACAATAGCCTGCACACCCAATAAATACCAAAGACGGAAATAAACCGCCCTTCACAGTCATCGAGGAAGTTGCCTTAAAACCGCCACCACTTTCTATTTTGCTAACCGTTGGAACAAATTCTGAAATTCGAAATATTTTCCAGAGCTTTCTTTAGGTAATTTTCACTTCCAAATACTTGGAAATAAAAATTAGGGGCAATTGTTGGGCCCGTATTGTAATACGGCCCATTATATTTAGGGCACCAGTCCAAGAAAAAATAACTCAGCAAAAATGAGCAAAACGGCTTGATTGGAGTAAACAAGGAAAGCAGCATCAAGGATATCAATCAAGGAGATACTTGCCAAAGATACACCTACAGAACAGGGAAGAAGATAAACCAAGAAGATCTTCCTCATTTTGAATATATTCCGAATATATCTGTAAACCCTAGAGATCCCTAGGTATAAATAAGTGTAATTAGACATTTTTAGCACTCATGTACGCATATATACTCAAAATACAATAGAATTACTCTGCATTTATCTACGGAGCTTCGTCCCTACTGAAGAAGGAGGCTTGTCCTTATTCAGTATTGTATCTCTAAACTCATTCTCTTCTCATAATAGAGCTCATTCTGTTTGTTTATTGTTTGTTCATTGCTTATCTATTGCTTTATTACTGCTTTATTGCTATTTTGTACGCTTTTGGTAGTATGATTGTTATTACCCCTCAAACCCAGCAGATTCTCATATGTCCTTGTTGAGATTTGCCTAAACAGGCTGCGGTTTCGAAGGATGAGAAGGGGGATGTGGTTTATTGGCGTAGGGGAGAGAAGGGCAGCGGTGGCCGGCCGACGTCCGGACAAAAGTTAGGCTGACCAGATTTTTTGGAAGTGGGGATAGGACGGTTGGTGTGAGAACCGTGAGAGGGAAATGGTTTTTTTATATATATTTTTTAACCAATAAACTAGCAACACGTTATTTAAAGAAAATTTTTTTTAAAAAAAAAAAAACTCATTCAGCCGGTCATCGGTAATTGAGATTAAAGAAAATAAACAACCCCTAAAGTTCGGATTATTGCAGAATAATTCAAAGTTGGGATTATTAAAAGAAAATACAGCAAAGTTGGGATTATTATTTACAATTTTTCCTAAAACAAATGAAATGAAATAAATCACAACAGACTAGAAAACGTGCAAAACAGAGAAAACACGATAAATGATCAACCAACAACAAAAAAAAAAAAAAAAAAAAAAAGCATAATCATAACCTAGGGTTTCAAAATTGAAATTATCAAACAAAATAAAACCGATAAAACATGTGTAACTTAAACTAATGAAAACCTAGGGTTTGAACAATGAAATTCAAAACAAGTACAAATTCAACAACTAATTACAAGATGCGAAATGACAAAAAAAAGAAATCGAAAACAAGAAAAACATTCGAAAAAACCGCAAATATATAGTTGCAATCAAACCTGAATCGTCGCCATTTTTGATCGTAGAAGATCCTGTAATTCAAAAAAAAATTGACCACAAATTACAAAATGCAAAATGACAAAAAACAAAGATCGAAAACAGAAGAGAAAATCATATAAACCGAAAATAGAGTTGCGAAAAAACCTGAATCGTTGCCATTATTGTTCGAAGAAGATCCTTTGGTACTCTTACAGGAAACGATTTTTAATTTTCCCATTGAAGAACAAAGTAGATTAATGGAGGAAAATGAAGGAAAAAGAATTTGAAAGATTAAAGAGAAGTAAACAATGAAAAACAAGGAAGAAAGAGAAATTGAGAGAGATGAAATGGAGGAAGACAAAGTTGCAGAAATTCAGAGTGAAGTGACAAGGGAGAAGAAAGGCGGTTAACACAATTTAGACAAAAAAGGAAAAAAAAATTTAAAATGTTGTAACGGACTCCGTTATAACGAAACTCTGTAATCGAACTGGGCCGGCCTACAAGCTCGTTTGGGCCTCATATTGTGGCTAGCCGCATGGTGTGGCCAGCCACATAAAACTTTATGTATAAATATATGTTGGGACACCATAAAAATATGAAAAGATTATTTTCTAATGGAAAAAGAAATCTAGAAAAAAGAATAAACTTCCTAAATTTTGAACCATTGTATCTAATTACATATCCCATTACAGTACATATTGCGTAGCAAACAAGCATATATCATTATTACCTAGTTTACCTATAAATATAAGCTTATCGATCAATTAATGAGGCCATCCCATCAATCCAAACATAATAAACAGTATTTCCTTCCAATTTTGCCAATTCTTTGCCCTAATATTTTTTTCCCTTTCTTTTTCTTGAAGACCTGCGTACAGTTAGAAGTTAATGATGAATTCCTCAAAGAAGTTGGCTAAAATTACCCTACTTTACCCATCTTTGAATGAAGACGAGAAGGTGATTTGAGCAGTAAAATTTGTCAAATTACCAAGATCTTACTTTACCAAATCCAAAGACAATAATGTTACATCAAAATCCTTTGTTTCTTGCAAGACAAA
Source organism: Chenopodium album (assembly GCF_948465745.1). Lineage (NCBI taxonomy): Eukaryota > Viridiplantae > Streptophyta > Magnoliopsida > Caryophyllales > Amaranthaceae > Chenopodium > Chenopodium album. Next base: position 45,982,025 of record NC_137848.1, read on the forward strand.
CACCCTCAAAACTACTCAATTCTCAAAAACAAATACATTAGCAACTAGAAAGAGTACTACAAAACCTTTAATTAAGTCAAACACTCTTATTTCGAAATTTTGTAAAGGAGCAAATGGTAGGAGCACTACTACTGCGCATTTGATTAGAATTTCCAGCACTTCATTGCGTAAAGGTGTTGTTACTATGGCTGCCGGGGATAAAGATATTGTCACTAAGGCTACTAGGCACGCAATACGGCCAATTGACCTTGAGAAGATGAGACACAACCGAGACTATTCTTTCTTATTCGATGCCAATTGACGGTGAAGATGATCAAGATTCAAGAAGTTATATGTTGTATTAAAGTGAAATAAATATACCCAAATCTTTATGTTACGCATGCAATAGTTTGGTATAGACACACTACTTCAATATATATTATTCTACTGGATTAACTAATTGTTTATTTGTTTACTTTAATCTTTAGGTTTTATTTCATGTAATAATCTTATTGTCTATATATCTATGATGCACTCGATCAAGATTATTGATTTTTTTGAATTATTTCTTCCATCAATAGTATATGTGTATTCTCTTTACTTGATGGTATAGGTCCTAAGGCACGCTTGCACTATGGTTGTCTCGAATTCTAGTATTTGAATTCTCGTATTTTAATTTATTTCATGATTTTGGAATATCGGTGTTAGTTCGAACCGAATTCATCTAGTTTTGTCTAATTTGAGATCGAGTCAAGAATATTGGTTCAAATGCTATTACGTTGTTACTCTATTCTAATTGATTATCACGCAATATTTGATTTGTAAATGAAATATGAATTGACATCAAAAGGTTAAAAAAGAACAAAATCCCAATGCTTAATTATCATAAATTTCTGTGACCAATTTTATTATAAGTACACATTATTACATAAAGCAAAGGGGCTTCATAAGATATCCCATACATACTTAAACACAAAATATATATGAAAGAAGAAAGCATGGTTCCTTTAGAATGAAGCTACTTATTAGAATACATCAAGAATAACAATCATCCAAACCGCACTAGAGCAAGATTTAGACATATTTGACTGCAATACACAGTCTTATGAGAGTGAGGGATAGCTCAAGTGGTTAAAGCTTCCCTCCCAATTCTAATGATCTTGGGATTGATTCTTATCACTCGCCCTTGTAGCTCTCATACACCAAAAAAAAAAAAATACACAACTTATTGTACGTCGCGAGGTTTAGATATTCATTGCAGGGATGTCTGTTTCTCCTTTTGAATAGTATTGGAAGAAAAGAGCTCACATAATTCCGGCTCTTCTTGCATAGAACCTTTTAGCGTAGTCGTTGGCTACAATCGACTATAACAACATAAAAGATATTGACCATGTTAATATGTTATCTAAAATCCTAGCCATTTATTTTGTAAAAAATAAATAAATTAGAAGAGTACATCTATGTTTTAATTAAGTACTCGTACTATTAATGTCATGTTTGTTTTAGCTAAATGAACATGAATTAATAATTTATGTAATTCAATTAATTATTTTCATGTTTAAGGCTGTATATTTTCTATCTCTTATGAAAGTGTAGAGTACATACCGTAGCAATAGAAATCTTTTCTTTCTCCTTATTAATCACAACCTTGTGCACAACACTCTTCAGTTTGCCATTACTCATCATCTGCATACACCACATTTTCTTAATCAGTTTCTTATTTCGTATTTGGTACGTCTATATATGTGTATGTATGTGTGTGCTAGAGTTTCCCGTTTCTATGCAACCTAATACGTGTACATGCCTTGAATATAAATTATAATAGAGCTAGTTAAAACATGAAAGGTCTATTATCGCGATAATTAAAAATCATAGTCAAATCAAAGTACGTACCTCCAACTGGTCACCAATATTGATGAAAAGAGCATTAGGAACAATTGGAACTTTTTAAACCATTGACCATCTTTAAGAGCTTGTAAACCTTCAACTTGTTTGTCTTGCTGGAGAATGGTAACTACTGTCCCATCTTAGTGTGGTTTAAGGCCTATAACGCTTTTTGGTGTTGAACACGGCGGATAATAATTGAATCTTGTGAATATGTTCATGGCCTCGTCTTCTCCACACTCTTTCAAAAAGCTGTCTTCATCCAACTCAACTGATTTTGCAATAGTCTTTAAGAGGGATTTTGTTACTCTCCTCACTTCCACGGCGTACTCCTCCAATGTTTCCCTGCAATATGATCATATATACATGTTTATCATCATCATCATATAATTTTGACTTTTGAGGTTAATATCATACACTCCCTCTGTCCCTTTATTTTTGCTCCATGTGACTTTGCGCGATATCTAAGACAGGTGTTAAAACGTTTATATCTCTATTTTCATATGCGTAAAAATTATAAAAAAAAATTGATATTAATTAAATTTACAATGAGTCGAACCAAACAAAATTTCACTTGACTATATTTTCTTTTGTAGAACAAAGGGAATTTATAGTCAAAGTTTTCAAAGTTTTCAAAGTTTGACCCATATTTTAGCATTGGTGCAAAAAAATAGGGACGGAGGGAATAGTAAGTATTATATAGTATATGATTATATGAAGAAAATTAAAATGTCACGTGAAATTTGGAATATATTCAGGCCAAAAGTTGAAATTGCGGTGATCAATAGGGTAACTCTAAGATGCAGTCTATCATTCCAGTTGTAATTTTGACCCTCGGAGATTGTATCGCCTCCATCACCTTCAAACGAATCCATTGTTCTGCTATGCTTCTGTTTTTGTTCTAATGGCAGACCAAAGAATTCCTTCCCGACTTCACCAATTTTATCAAGTAACGAACTAGGCACCTCATGATTGATAAGCTGAAAAATAAAATAGCGTAGTTGAAAGATTATGAGAATATTTGCCGTGCCTTTCTCATTGATTAAACATCATTATATAATACAAGAGTATACTAGGGTTAGGGTTAAGGGTACATTATTAATTTACAAACTAAATTATACATTAGATTATTTACATAATCAAACACACCCCCACAATCGAAATGGAAGGACTGCGAACGCTGAGATTGTCCCGAAAATCATCAAATTAAAACCTTAGGCAGACCTTTCATGAAAATGTCTGCAATCTAGTATCGGGAAGGCACATGTAGAACACGAACTTCGCCCCATTGAACTTTCTCACAAACAAAGTGTATGTCCATCTCAATATGTTTAGTGCGTTGATGTTACACCGGATTACTAGATAGGTAAATGGCACTAACATTGTCGCAATAAACCAATGTTGCTTTAGAAATAGGCAATCGGAGCTCAAGCAACAGATTTCGAACCCAGCAAGATTCAGAAACAACATTTGCAACACCTCTTTACTCTACTTCAGCACTAGACTTAGACAAAGTAGGCTGGCGTCTAGAAGACCAAGATATCAAATTATCACCAAGAAAAACATAGTATCATGATGTAGAACGACGAGTATTCGGACACCCGCCCCAATCGGCATCTGTGTATGACAGAAGAAAAGAAACAGAAGGTCGAGTGGGTAATTAAAGACCTCATTTCTAAGCACTTCAATGGTGTTGTCATCCTCATCACTATCTATATGGCCTTGGGTCGTCCTCTTGGTTCGAGCCATGGTGTCCTGCATTAACACAAAGACGATTGGTTTTTTGGGATGTTCAAAGGGGAGAGTCTAACAAGGGGCAGGCAACACTCCTAGTCCTAGATTTAGTTGTTGACCGGCTGCCAACTATCCTAGGTTGTGCCGGGTGTTTTTATGAAACCATTTTTGAAAACAAAAGCAAACAAAGATCATAAATAAAGTAAGAAAGAGAAAAAGAACAGGCGGTTACCTTGTAAAAATAAGTTACTGATTTAAAATGTTGAAAATTTGTGATGGGTACGATGCAGGCAGACAGAACACAAGCAACAAAAGTATTTCTCTCATAAAGTCTAAATTCTCTCTCAAAGATTTTTCGTGGACGTGCGAAAATGGGGGGGTGTAAAATTCCATTTATAGAGGGGTAAATTTCAGGCACCTTAGTAATTTCCCCGGAAGGTGAAACGGTTAAAAAAACCGCCACCGCAGTATGCGTGACAAGTGTCACAGGCGCCACGTGGTACGCTACGTCACCCTTGTGAGGGGAAAATGATTAGGGTAAAAATACCCAAGCCACGTGGACCAACCAAAACGCAACACGTGTCACCTAAAAAGCTCCTAAAATGGTCCAACTAGGATAAAACAACGCAATCAACCAACGTAGGTTTGTAGTGACCTACTGTAGACACCTGATTGTGTCTCCCCAAAAACCAAACCCAGTGATGAATATCTTTCACATCATTGATTATCGAACGAGGTGAAATGTGAAAAAGTCTCGTGAATTCCCCTGTTTTTAATAAAAATAATTCTTTCTGTTTTCGAAAATAATTCATTTCATATCCTATTTATGAAAAATGTCCAATCAAGTTTATTTTGGTCCATAATATGGGTCCAATAATTGTGTAGTTGGTTGGGTTTGAAAAGAACTTTTCAACGATATATTATAAGCCCAATTCCGAGTTATAACGAGTAAGTTATGGTCAAAATACTAAATTAGGCCTAAAACGAGTTTTACCTACGGCCCAATTATCATGTGGAAGGCCCAAAGGCTTAATCCCATTGCTAAACCAATTAGGATTAATTAAAAGTTTATATTAGTTTCTAAAAGATCTTAATTATCCTTTTTGAAAAGATAAGATCAAATAGTTTGAAATTGAATAAAACTTTCCTTTTTTAAATCCTAATTCTATTCAAAATGAAAGACGTTCAAAGATGATCAGACATTATATCCATGCCTCATAATTTTTATCCAAATCTTAGATGGTTGGATAGATCTTGAAATTCTCTTTCCAATGATATATTATAATATTAATTCAAAGCTGTAACGAAAAAGATATGAAAGAAATACGAAACTCTATCCAAAACTGACACCCTTCTACTATTTCGGTCATATCTTTTATTCTAAAAAATATTTTAATCTGATTCCAATTGTTTTGGAAAGTAAACTTCAAGATCTTTCCAATGAAATATTATATGCCTTATTTGAACTTTTAGATCAAAAGAAGTGATAAAAACAAAATCCATAAAAAATTGTTCCATCGCGTCGCGATGGAGCCATCGCGCTACAATGGCTCCGTGACAGAACTAATTTTATTCCAATTTGATTTCTAACTCTTTTCTAATTGTTTCCGGATGTTTTTCTCTATAAATAGGGTTCTTATTCCCCGTTTCCAATCACCAACAATCATCAACAATCATCATCTCTTCTCTCTTTAAAAGCTAAAGCTTATTCTTTCCTTCTCTTTCTTGATTTCTAAGCCTAGCCTTTTCAAAATACAATATTCCTCATTCACAAGACTTAGACGCCCCTAGCCAAGCTCAAAATTGCCTTCGCCCTAGTTGTGAGAGGTTTATAATTTCTGAGGGTTTGGTCCCAAATCTCTATTTGAATTATTTAAATTAATTGTTTGATTTAATATTTTCATTGAAGTTACTAACGTGTGTATTATTTTGATAGAAAGAGACACGAGGCAACAAAGTAAGTTGTTTCACTGCTTTATTTCTTTAAAAAAGCATGTTTAGATTATTTTAATTCCTAGTATCATGTTAGGATGTCATTTATTGCTTTCTAGGATCATGCTTAGGTTGATTCCTATTTCTTCTATCATGCTAGTATCATGTTAGGGCTAAAGCTTTGATCTTTATTGTTTAGTGACATGCTAGGATTTGTTATTAATCATGTTAGTATCATGCCTAGGATCTTGATAATAATATAATGCTTTGAGATTGATTATTTTAATTATGATGATTTGTTGTATCAATATAATATCATGTTTCTTGATATTGTTATTGCTTGATCACGCTCTCTCTTGCAGGATTAAAGGAAATTTGTATTTGAAATCACGCTTAATAAAATAATTAATAATTTTATTTAGGCTACTGTGATTTTAATTCAAGAGATCGCCAATAATAGATTTGTTTGTGCATTAATATTCCACCAACATAGATTAAACAGGTTTAGGAATAATATATTGATTATATGTTAGTCAGAAAGCGCACATGAATATGAGAAGAATAAAGTAAAGGCTTATTTTTAGGGCAAGTTCAATCTCTTTTAGGTTGGATTTGTACCTTCATCCTCGAATATCCAGTCATGGTTCCAGACCACTATGGAGTTAGCGATCTCATGGATCGTGAAGCGGTGTAACCTTCACCCTGTAAACGGTTTACAAGTTCGTAAAACTTGTTGGCGACTCTTTTGCTCTAGCTTCCTTCCCTTTGGACGCCACAATACTCAAGTGTATGATCACAGTGGGGCTCAAGTGTGGGATGCTTGAAATATTCCCTATAGTTTTTTGGCGACTCCGCTGTGGAGGATTTCTATTTTAATTCCTAAAATTTATTTTGGCAATGATTTAGAATGAGTGGATGAGACTCGAAATTTTCTAAGTATTCATGTGCGTAATTTTGATTGACATTATTGGCATAAGCATAAAAAGGTCCGCATTGGATAGACCATCCGTAATGCGTCAAAAACATAGGATTTCTACACGTAGGAAATTTGGGAAATATCGTTCACAACTAGAATCGAAAAAAACGCTGCGAAAACTGGAAAATTCTAAGAACAAAGAAAGCTGCTGAGGCATGTAGGAACTGGCGCTGAGAAAACAGTGCCCATCGCAGCGCAATGGCTCTGTCGCAGCGCGATAGAAATATCGCAACGCGAAAGGGCAATCGTCTCGCAATGGTCCCTGTTGTCTCACGCTAAGTTCTTCTAATACCGAGCCAGAAATCTACGTTCTTGCTTTGACCGGATCTAGTACTGTTTGCTCGGTTCTACTTCCTGATTGAGTTTTTCTCACTTTTCTGAACCCATATGTGTTCTACATATGGCCATAACCCTCTGGGAATACGCTCCATCTACCCAATCGAACGCTCATTGCAACGAAGGTTACATTCGAGTTTGTGAATTCACCAAACCATGGAAGCAAGTTTAACTTGCGGGGTTCCATCCATACGCGTAAACCCTTCCAAAGGTAAGGCTTCCGCGCGATGCATCCGGACTCATAACCATGGACCCTCTTTGACTAACCCTTATCCTAGAACTTTAGAGAACTAAAGCCAGGGTTAGGTTGCAAACTCATTGCATCATATTGTCACTACTACAAAAAGCGTGTTTTATGGACGCTTTTTAGGCCTTTTATCGACGCTAAAAAACGTCGAAAAATTATTTCTCGACGCTGCTAAAAAGCGTCGAAAATACGTGAGTCGAAAATTTTTAGGGACACAAAAAAGCGTCGAGAATATTGACGCTTTTTTGTGTCCTAACTAATATACGAAGCGTCAAAAATTATGTATTTCGCGCATTATCCCAAATGTGTGTAGTTTTTAAGCGACGCTTTTACCAGTCCACATACTCAAATTTAGCGACGCTTTTTGTTGTCTTGCGTTTATTCGTGTCAACCTATGGTATGGCGGGAAACTCTTTGAATTTGAAAAAGTGCAAATATGTAGACATTAAAAAGCGTCTAGAATTTTTTTTAAGATTTTTTTTTTCCTTTTATTAAATTATGACCATCATACATACATTATAGTTATTTAAATTTATCATAAATTAAATTAATAACATAAAAATTAAAATAAACAAATATTCTATATAACTATATTTAAAAAAATAAAAAAAAATAATTAATCAACAATAATAAGTGTACGCAGTTAATTACCAAATTTATAAAAAGAAAACATTAACACAATTAATAAAATTTGAAAAAAAAATAACGTCGCATATTATATATAGTAGCTTGTCCCTAAATAAATACATCACTAATATAAGACTAAAAACCAAAATACATAGATGATGGCCTTATAAACGATATAGTCGCTTGTTTTGATGCTCAAGTGTCCCGACCTATTCTCTTGTTGCACCTACATTGCCTTTTCCAATCTTCAAAAAAAAAAAAAATACAAAGTATAAATTAGTACATTACACAATATAGGTTCAAGATTCTTAATCGATTTGAGACAATGACACGGACATTATACTTTAATCTAGGCAATTAATTATGTACAATGCACATATATAAATCTGTAAAGTAGGCCTATAATTATTTAAGCTTTCTTATTGTCCATTAGAAAGCTTAAGAGAGTTATTGTGAAATAAAAGAGTCTTAAGTTGTATACTATTGTTCTAGAAGTTGGAATGTAATCATTTGTGGGGATTGAGGACTTGTTAGCTTTCTGTTGAATGTAATCCCTAGAAGTTAATATAGATCCGGCAGCACAATCTTCCCACTAAACAATGCAACAAAAAGGTTGAGTTATCATCTCCTAAATTAAAATCGGTTGTCATGTAGTAAGCTAGGACATAGCCGTACCTTTTTCTGTGCATCGGCCAACACTACAGCAGTGAAAGAATAAGGAGGCCAAACAACTAAACTCAAAGAAATAAATAAGCTTCAAGGCATGCAACAGACAAACATTTATCCCAAAAAAGGCTTCATGACCTTTAGGGAGAAATTTCAAATACCTCAGTTAATTCTAAAAAAAACTTGAAAAAACATCAAAGAATGACCAAATAAAGCAAGATGCTATAAAGAACACATTCAACATCTTCCATAGATAATCACAATATTATAATTTACACTACACACCATTTTGAGCTATAAACATGTTATCCTAGGCCGACAATTATTAAAAAGTAAAAGCAACCATATAGAATATCTATATACCAAAAGAGAAAGGGGCTAATCCACCTTCTTCTTTATACAATAGCTAAGTCAGAAAAATGGACAAGTACTCGTGTTTGACACAATTACCCCGAGTCCCCGATTACGAGTATCGTAGCTTGTAGGATGTGAGTCATGATTCTACTGGTATTGCTGCTAAAATAAAAGAACTCAAATTGCTTTATAGATTGAACCATTTTTGAAGAACTTTCATCTTTCATTTAGCATTATTAATGTCAAAAGGTTGTAACTTTATTCTACTTAAAAGGTTGCATCCAAAGCCCCAGTAGGGCAGACAAGCATCTTAGGCAGGGGAGCAGGACAACAAGCAGCAGGGGAGCAGGGCAGACAAGTAGCAGGGGAGCAAGGCAGATAAGCAGAGAACATTAGGCAGATTATTATTACACACACACACACACACAAGCTCTGACTTTCACACACACACACACACAAGCTTTAACTTTCACATACACACACAAGCTCTGAATTTCATACACATACACAAGCATTTTGAATTTCAGTTCTGATTTTCAAATTTGATTTTCAGTTCTGAACTTTAGATCTGAATTCAGTTCTGGATTTCAGTTTTGATTTCAGTTATAAAGAGAAATGTGACTTTGTTACCTGATGCTTTGCCTTTCCTAAGAATTCAGATGCTTTGTTTAAAAGATCCAGAGATGCATTCCCTTGACGAACTGCACCTACAATCTGAGAAAATTGTCCAACAAGCGCTTTAAGAAGAAGATTGTTGTGTCCGACCCGATCTTTCAGCTTTTCATTTTCTTGAGATAGTGTATCATTTTTTTTGTGCAAAGCATTCACTTCTTCTTTAACACTATCCATCACAATAGTCCTCTTTTGAACTTTTACATACCCTTCCTTCCTTAACACACCACGTACGCCGAAAATGTCCCCCTTGTTAACCCCTGTCCGTAACCCACAGGACGATCGGGAATCTCATTGCGATATATAGTTTGCTGAAATGCTTCATCTTCGAGCTCTTGTTCAAACATCTTGGGGTGCATCATCCTCAGCTCTTCAACCTTAGCTTTAACATCATCCTATACCAAATTATACCACAAAATTTACACAAAATTATACCACAAAATTTGCACAAAATCATACCAGAAATCTGTCACAAAACCATACCACAAAATCTTCAGTGACCATGTTCGGAAGAAAGCTTCCGTCTTTACCCGTATGGGTTTTAATCCACAGCTCTAACAAGCTCATTTTCTGTCCATGTTCATCTTCCTATAAATAATAAAGCAACAGGAGCTTTAATATGAAAATTCAACAATATCAACCGCACATAAAAAGACATGCTCTAAATACAATCCTAGGTAATTATAAAATGACATATATATTCCATACATAATCAGCTTGTCGGTTTGCAAAAATTTTAGAGCCAGATGTATGAAACTGATTTTGGGAGGCTCGTGCTTTTTTACCGCATTCTGACATATCCTGCACTGACATTCAAAGAGTATGTATTTATTATATAATTATGAATTAGATATTAAATATTGCTTCATGCACAGTAAGCTAAGTATTGAACATACTTTCCCTTTATCCGAATCCCAATATTTCACCAACTTTACCCAATTACTAATAGTAATTCCATGTGGCACATTATTGCAAATCTGATCTAATGTCTTCTGTTCTAGCTTGTAATATTGTTGTTTCAGAGAGTATTTGTATTGCCTCCAACATTTATTGGCACGCTTGAGAGCCTGGTTGTCATATTCTGCACTAGGAGGAATCACAAAGTGTTCCTTCAGTAAATAAAATTAGTTATAAACATAAATCAGTAAGTAATCTATTAGTAATAAGAGACCGGCTAATTATGTATGTTTTGGCAATAAAAGGGGATGGCTTAGGGACAAATATACTTACTCTTATATCTGTAATTATCTTCCCTTTGAAATGCTTATCGATTGCATGCCAATCTTTTTCCCCAACTGGACAACGGCTTTCCATCTTTGCAATCATACTAATGAATTTAACCAAAATATGTCCACCTTTCCTAATTGGCTGGTATAGATCATTGAATTCAACATAGTATTGGACGCCATTATTACTCCAAACGTCAATTGGCAGAATTATACCACTTACTAATGTAGTATTACCATTGGCATCTGATTTAAATACGAGAAGTAAGGTAAAAGAAATAATCAGTTTAAAAAATTAAAGTACTAATTTAAATGGGAAATATTTACCTATGGTTAAAACCTCCTCCTTGTCGTCAAAATCTATGTCTAGAGGCCAATCCGGAAGTGCTTTTGGTCGTAAAGACTTAGATTGTTTCGGGATCTTTTCTAATTCTTTTCCACTTTTTTGTCGTTCTTGATTAGTCTGTGGAGTTGTTGCTGAAGTTTTAACAGCACCAGTCTCAAGGTTCTGAATTCATCATCTCACAGGTTGCTCGAGAGGTTTATGAGAAGTAGAAAGGGAGTTTAATGATGAGTCTGGTCTACTTGATTGTGGAATATTAGGTGGGATATTAGGTGAGACTTTTGCTGGATATTTTTTCTGATAACCTGATGTAGCAGCTTCTTTGACTGAACTCGATGTTGAACCAGGAGGGTTTTTCCAAATGGATCCTAAACTATTAGGTGGTTGTTGGTCAGATTTTCTAGTGGTAATGGGTGGAGAAAAAGGTCCCCATTTGTCATCCTTAAGTACCTCAGTCTGTGGTGACTTAGTAGCTTGTTTTTTGGTGGGTTGTGAAACAACTTCAGTAGCAGATGAAGTATGTGCATTAGTTGTAATTGGTGACTGTGCTGACAGTGGATCATGTGACTTAGCTGTGGCAGCAAGTATTTCCCTTGCTCTCTTGCTTCGATAAGTCATCTTTTACCTGATAAAACCATAAGATAAGCTACATTAGTATGTCAACACTGATATAAAGACAAGACATAAACTGAAATACAAACTGTACATCTAAACTGAAATACAAAATAAACTGATATAAAGATCTAAACTATATATCTAAACTGTATAGTTTTGAACTATAATCACAATATTACAATTACAGTGGGTTCATAACAAACAGCAACAACACTTAGTTCAATTACAGTTCTGAACTTCAGATCTGCAACTCACCTTAGAATTAATTTTGGGTTCATTACATACAGCAACAACACATATTGTGAAATAGAAGAGTCTTACAAGAAATAAATTTGACCAAAAAGACAAAATCTGATGATACACACACACACAAGCTCTGAAATATAATCACACACACACAAGCATTCGGAATTTCACCTCTGATTTAAGTTCTGATGTTCAGAGCTGCAATTTAGAACTGAATTCCAGAACTGATTTTCAGTTCTGAAGATCAGCTCTGAATTCAATTCTGAAATTCATTTTTGGAATTCAGATCTGAATTCAATTCTGGATTTCAGTTCTGATTTCGGCTCTGAATTCAGTTCTGGTATTCAGATCTGAATTAAATTTTGTATTTCACCTCTGATTTCAGTTCTTATTCGACCAATAAGAAACCAAGACGATAATACTACTTAGTACCATAAAAACAGAAATTAAGTTAAAAAAATGCAAACTTTGATGAATTAGAATAACTAAATGAAATATAAGAATACACACCCATCCAAATTTATGAACTCAAATCTATAATAAATTATAAAAGTTGTAAACAAATTATTCAAGTATATCAAACAAGTCCCTAGGCTTAGTTTTCACAACATGACACCACCCTTTTTGTATCTCATCCTCAATATAAAAAACTTGTTTTGCTTGAGATGAGAAAACAAATGGATCATCATGCAAAAATCGACCAGTGTGCATCAATTTTAAGAAATTGACACGAACACCTCCATTCGAATTTGTTTTGACACCCTTACGAAAATCGACCCAATCACAACGAAACAATATAACCTTAAAAGAACCATAATAATCTAAAAAAATTTCTTTGAGTTTTCCATAGTATTCTTGACCCTCGGCTTCCACCATGACTCCTGAGTTTTGAGTTGTTCGAAATCGCTCACGATCCGCAATATCAAATTTGTAACCATTGATAATAACACTTTTCATCCTATTCCCGCGATTACTCAAGCCACCAGCTAACGCTTTTCTTAAGTTTCCTTCTATTGTGCTATCATCTAAATTATGAACTTATAATTCGAGTATAATAAAGTTAGACTAATATAGTTGTATAAAATGAAATTTAAAAAAAACCTAAATGTAAAAGCATATAACCTGGCTTTGCAACCAATCTGCGAATTCATTAATTATCCACTGATTTTCAATGGAATCATTATCTTGAGATCCTCCAACATCCTTCTCTTGCCGTTTTTGTTTTATAAACTCACTATTGAGATTGAAAATGTTATGTTAATAACCAGTAAATATTCAACGCTATAAAGAAACACATAATGCTACTTACTCAAGCAGCGGTGTCAGTTCATCAGAATGAAGTAAAACATAGCGATGTGCTTGCTTTAAACTCCTATCATCTAAACGGACATTTTCTTTCTTTCCAACGACACAACCACCAGAATTATACAGATAGTTGTCAATGTTTGATACACCATCTTCATTCCTTCTAGGTCTATTGAATATAGTCTCAACACTTTCTAAATATCTCGAACAGAATGCAATTGTCTCCCACAAAAGGTAACCTTCCGCTATAGATCCTCCCGGCTGCGCTTTATTGCTTACATGAGATTTTAAAAAGGCCAAGTACCTTGAATTATAATAACGATTATGTATGTGAATGTGAAAGAATAAAGAAATTTTGGAAAAATTATTACTTAAAAAATAAGATAAAATAATAATAATAATAATAATAATAAGTTACAAAATCACCTTTCAATAGGATACATCCATCTGTAATGTACTGGTCCGCCAAGTCTGACCTCATCCACTAAATGAATTAGTAGATGAACCATGATTGTAAAAAATGTTGGTAAAAATTCTTTCTCTAACTTACAAAGAGTCAACACGAGCTTTGATTGAATGGTATCTAATTCTCTTGTATCTATAGTTGTTGAACATATCTTTTTAAAAAAGTCTGACAACTCCTCAAGCAAGTCAATAACTCTTGTGGCATTCGACGCCCTTAAAGCAACCGGGAGGATATCTTGCATGAGAATATGATGGTCGTGACTTTTCATATTAATAAGTTTCCGCTGCTTTAGATTCACACATCTTTGGAAATTAAATCCATATCCATCAGGAACTTTCATATTTTTCAAGACTTCCAAAATTGTTCTTTCTCCTCATTAGACATGGTGTATGCAGTCGGCGGGATGTAACCTTCAGGGTTTATCCATAGATGAGGCTTTATTTTCAAATTCTTTAGGGCTTCTCTGCCACTTTCATCATCTCTACTATTATCCATATCTAAAAGAGTTCCAAATAAAATATCGGACACATTCTTTTCGATGTGCATAACATCTAAATTATGTCTAAGAGGATTATGCTCCCAATACTCTAATTCAAAAAATGTACTTTTCTTTTTCCACAGAACATCATCACCATCGGGATCGCAATCATCATCAAGTTCATTGGCAGCTTTTCTCACTCTTTTTTTAGGAACTTTTTTTAACTTCCCATATACATACTTTACCCCTTCTTGTTGCTTCAAAACTTCGGTCCCGCTAGTACGAATCGGAGCAACACCATATTCTTCTTTACCATCAAACAAATTAGCTTGTGAACGGTATGGGAGATCGATAGGTAGCCATTTTCGATACCCAGGGTATATAATTTTGCCACCAAATCTATCTGAATACGTTGAATGCGTGCAAGAAGGACAAGCTTTGTAGCCTTTTGTACTCCAACCTGAGAGCATGGCATACGCCGGAAAGTCATTAATAGTAGAGTGTAGGGCTGCTCGCATTTTAAAGGTGCTTCTACTATAAGAATCAAAAGCATCAACACCTTCCCACAACAATTTTAATTCATGGATTAGTAGTTGCAAGTACACATAAATATCCATACCGGGACCAAATTTACCAGGAATAATTATAGAAAGAATAAAGGATGATGATTTCATGCAAAGCCATGGTGGTAAATTATAAGGAATAAGGACCACCGGCCATGTGCTATAATTTGTATTCATAAGACGGTATGGATTAAAACCGTCACTCGCTAGGCCCAATCTAACACTACGAGGATCAGCGGCAAACTCTGTGTATCTTTCATCAAAAAATTTCCAAGCCTCGCCATCAGCAGGGTGTCGTAGAATCTTATCATCCTTACGTTTAAAGTGCCATCTCATGTCCTCTGCAGTTTTAGCTGACATGTAAACCCTCTTTAATCTAGGGATAAGGGGAAAGTATCGCATTACTTTTGCTGCCTCACCTTTCTTACATGCTTCTTTTCCTTTCTCAGTTACATCACCCTCCTTTCCTTTCACACTTCTCCACCTTGATGTATGGCATATATGACACTCACTTTTATCCGCGAATTCGCCCCAATATAACATGCAGTCATTTGGACATGCATGGATTTTCTCATATCCTAACCCTAAATCATTATTATCTTCATGCCTTCATAATAGGACGATGGAAACTCCTTAATAATGGGAAATGCGTTAATTAGAAGTTCAAGTAATTTATTAAATGACTCTGCAGACCAATGGAACATACACTTTAGGTGAAACAAATGCAATAAAAATGATAGTTTTGAAAAAGTAGTACACCCCTCGTACAGGCCTTTTTCAGAAGCTTCCATGAGATTTTTATACTTTGCCTGTTCTTCATTTGAGAAAGTTGATTGATACTCAACATCTACCTCGCGATGAATGGTAAACCCCTCATCCATGTCATATGAATTGTTATCTTCAATACTTTGTTCATTAAATGATGGATCTTGAGGCTTGTCGGTTTGTTGTGTATTAACTCTAAAAGCTGCTCTTAGTAACTGGTCCATATCATCTCGACCTACTGTATTTACTTGATCATTACTTAGATCATAGGTCTTAGTCCCTTCATCTTTACAATGAAATATCCAATTTCTATAGTTTTTATAAAAAAAACCATAAAATAAAATATGCCCTCCAACTTCTTCTACAGAATTCACTTTATTTAACTTGCACTTATTACATGGGCATTTAGTTTCCCATGAATTTGGTAAAAGAGTCTCTTTAGCAAGTTTCAAGAATTTCATGCAACCTTTATAATAACGAGGATCACCTCTTGGTAAATCAATCCAACTAGTATCCATATCTACAAAGAAGTATATAGTTAATTGCTTATTAAAAACAATGACATTACAAAAATAAATCATGTTACAAGGATCCTTAAACCAATATATAATAGAGACATCAATTTCACTAAGTAAATAGACATCCATCAAACTTATAATATCAAGAAGTTTATCCACTAATAAATAATGTAAGTAAGTAATTCAAGCCTACAAACTTAATGAGGGGTGAAAGAAGAAAATTAGAAAGAAACATGCAACAACAAAAAAAAAGTTATACAAGTTCAATGAATTTCTCATTCAACAAACCACTGAAAATCTACAATATATGACTCCAAAGCAGTAGGCACATGTTTTCAAGCAATTAGAAGATAGTGTACATGAAACATCCATTAGGGAAATCTAATCAAGCCTACACAATTGAAATAAGTATATGACCTACACTAATCAAGCCAACATCTTTAAAAATGTATTCTACTTTGAGCTAATGTCTAAGGTAGAGTGTACCTTCTCTTGCCGCAAAATTACAGTAAGAGCATACAATCTGTGCGAATCCAGATGTTGAACAAGGCTGAAAAAATAGAAAAGGTAATGTTAGTAAGATTTTACATTTTGAAGGATGCAAAGAAGCAAGTGTAAATGCATTATAGTCCAAAAAAGCACTTAAATCATCCCCCTCTAACTGATTATACAGACACATCGAATAACATTCATCATTTAGAAAATAAAGTATTTTCATCCTCAACATCTACAAGAGAATTCACCAAAAGCCTCTGCTACAAGATAATTAAAATAAAACAAAAAAAATATTTTTCTGAATTGAATTAAACCAGAAGCACAAAATGAAATATAATAGAAACCCTAAAATCTCAATTACTCATGAAGCTAACCCATAATAAACACAATCTGTGAGATTATTGAAAAATAGAACATTAAAAAAGGGAAAATTAAAAAGACAATTTATGCAGGACCTAGTTGTCTGCCCAACAGGTAAGTGAAGTACTAGGGGAGGTGGTCAGTTGTCTCACACAGTAGGAATGACAAAGGATGTACAGATAAATAGCAAATGCAGAAACAATATGGCTAAGGCAGCAAACAAAGGGACAGCTAATTTAAGGAAATGCAAAAGAAGCATAACAAGATTACCAATGAAAAGCAATCTAGTCTGCAGGATGCAACAATCGCTCTGAAGTGAACAATTATACAGCCAGTGCACACCAAAAAGCCCCAGAGTATGTTCAGATACAAATGCACAATGGTTAGTAATAGTAGAAGAAACAATAAAGCCTTACTGCGCAATACAAGGAAACAATAATAAGATGCATAACAACAACGAAACAGCATAGATATGGAAAACAAAAGGGCCTTGATTTGAAATTGGCAGGATGTTCTAGAGGTTGTGTATAATAACATACAATACAGTAGAACCCAGACAATAACAAAGACATTAATTTATCAACTAATAAAACGAATTGTAAAAACCAATTATAAAGGAACCAAGTCGCAAATAAATTGTTAACCAGACCTAATAATCGAAAAACAGAAACAATGCAGTTGAATTTAAACAATTGAGTAAGATCCTGATGCAATAGGCCTCTATAAATTGACTAAAAAAACACCCAAACTCACATAGCTAATATTCAGTACTTATGCAATCAGTAGAATCTCTTAAGGAAGCTAAAATCAACTTTTTATAAGCTTGAGCCAGGTGAGCATTAATCAAATAATAGGAAAGACCACTCTAATGCTAGGTTTGGACTGCAATACACAATATAAGTAATAGACGAAAGCAGAAGTGTGTGGATTGGCATTTCTGTGACAGCAAAATATAATTACCTCACTACTAGTTCCTTTACCCATCACTATAGACTCGTAGTTTCTTAAGTTTGTTCTGGTTTTTTTCTTTTTTTTTTTTTGATAGGGAAAATCAAGAATATGTTCATAAAGGTCTTCATATAGAATTGTAGATCAGTGACTTTCTTGGTATAGAATTCAAAGAGAAATTACAAAAAACCACCCCCTTACGAACCCCCCTTCAAGCCAGCACACCTTCAACTTTTCCAAACAATTCAAGACAATCTTCAAAACAAGAAAGTGATATCAAAACATAGTCGAAAATTCCCAAACTAAAACCCTAGAAAACACCATCAAATTCATCACAAAAACCCATAAAAACTTTTTAAAAAAAATACAACAACAAAAAGGAAACCTTAAATTTGAAAACAGAATTCACGAAAAAATAGAAAAAAAAAAAGAAATTAAATTATCTAATTAAGGGAAAAAAATTACCTTGCAATAAGAGATCGATTCTTGTTCTACTCCAATTGTAAATTGAAGACATGCAAAGAATAATTCCTAAATTTAACAAAATTTAACGAATTGTGAACAATTAGGGTACCAAAAATTGTGAAGCAAATTGTGAATCAATTACCTGAAATTTCTGAAAGTGAAAAGCAAAATCCTCTAAATTCGTTGAAGACTAGCAAGAAAACCCAGAATTTAACCCAAAAAAAACGATGTATGTTGTAGCTTTGATTATGAGTAGAGTGCAGTAGAGAGCAAACAAGTTTATCAATAATTCAATAGTGGGCGGTTTAATTGGGAGTATTTCTTTATAATACAACGCGCTTTTTTTTCATTAAATTTTAAAATTGCGGGCAGTAGGGTGTGAGGGAGTCACGTGTATGACACGTGATTTTCTCGACGCTTTTCTGTGTCGAAACAAACCTTCGACACGTAAAAGCGTCGAGAAAAAGCGGAACTAAAAATTTTACGCTGACGCCACATCCAAAGCGTCGAAGCAAAAGCGTCTAAAATATGCGGGTTTTGTAGTAGTGTGAGCTTATTTGACTACTTGTGCATTATTTGCTTGTGCATAACCTATATGTGATTAAACTAACCATTTGGTTTGAATTGTGATTATAAATATGATTAAATAAACTAACCAATGACTAAAGGACTTTGCTTAAATTAATTTGAGCTAATAAATATGTCTAAAATTGAGTCATAGTTCCTTTGTGTCAACTCGGATTTTTATTCCCGTATACTGCACAAGCGTCAACTTGTTTTGGTCATAGCCGGAGTTCTAGGAAGAGTTACGAGTCGTACAACCTATGGATCTGTATCCTCGAGTTTTATCTTTAATTTGACGTTGGTTTCGTCCAATTCGGAGTCACAGATTAAAAGTTATGACTAAAATACTACAGCCTGTCCAGTTTAGTGCACATACGTGAGGTCTTAACTTAGTCTTTGTTTGAGTCTAGCCATATGGTCATGACACGAGTCTTGAACATATCACTTACACTCACATATATTCACACACTTTGTACATACTCTTTTCACACCATGACCATGTCTTAGGTTCATGTATGAGTCGCTCTTTCCGTCATTTGAGTTGGGGGTCCACTTTATTCCTAATTTTTCCATATCTCTCCATCTACATCATCTTTCCACTCTCTACATGCTTTCTCCATGTATATCACTCCCCACATTCTTCCATGATCTCTTCCCATCTATTGCATGTTGAATTGAGTCCGAGTCAAATAATTAACAATAAGTATCCATGACTTCCCTTTTCACAACACTTGGTTAAGAAGAGAAGGGCGCTTAATTAAGGACAACGCTTTCGTCCAAGTTTTACTCTTTGATAAACCGATTCGACAAAAGAGAAAATATAAGGAGAAAATGGCAACTCAGGAAGAAGTCAATGAACTTAGGAAAAACCTTGCTAGTTTAACTGAGATGATGAAGACCATTGCTCTTCAAGTCAATGACCCTGCAAAACAACAACAAATGGAGTGAATGGAAGAAAGCTTGAGCAAGCTCTCCAATGACTATAAGTTCCAGGGGATTAGCTCACAAGGGGTATCGGTGGACAAGTAAATTCTTCCGCAGAAGTTCAATGCCAATGACATCCCTAAATTCAAGCCAACAGATAACCCTTACTTCCATTTGAGAGCTTTCGAAACTATAATGAATATTAAGGGGATTGATAAGAAAGCTTTGTCAACAATGGTTTTTCTTCCTTAATAAGGAGAAAATCTCCTCTTGGGATTCTTTAACAAACACTTTCATTGATAGATACAAATGTAACATTCAAGTTGAAACTGACCATAGGGAGCTTGAGATGTTAAAACAAAAAGAAAACGAAGGATTTACTTCCTTCTTCAATAAGTAGAGGGAAACTTCTGCTAGGATGGTAGAAGTTCCTACTGAAAAGGAATCTGTGAGGATGTTCATCAAGAACCTCCAGGACAATACCAAAGGCACCTGAAATATCTATGCAATTTAAACACTTTCAAAGTTGTCTATGACATAGGCATTGATATTGAAGATGATCTTGCAAAACAGAAAGCTACTAACCATAGTAACAATAGTGGCTGGAAAGGAAAGAAGAACGATAATCCTTCTTCTTCCGAAAACACCTACTCTAGTAACAATGTTAGTACCTTTGACCTTAATGAAGTCTTAGCCATGGATAACCAAAGACCTAAGAAGTAACTAAGGAAAGATTTCACCCCTATTGGGATGAACTACGATATCGCTTTCGATCGAATCCATGCCAAAGGACTCATCACTCCTATTGGACCTCTTCAAGATCCGGCACCCGAAAATAGGTCACCCAACTGGGATTCTAAAGCTCATTGCAAGTACCATCAAGGTAGAGGGAATACTACTGAGAGTTGTTGGAAGCTAAAGGAGGCGATCCAATATTTGATCGATAATAACAAGCTTCCCATACCTCCAGCTGGCAAGAAGGTCGAATGATGATAGAGCAAAAGACACATGACGAGCTTCAACGACAAGATTTCGTGACTTCTTTTCTTCTTTTTGATTTTCCCTTCCCCAATAAGTCTAGCATAGGAACCTTTTGTTTTCCTTAGATTTATTCCATAGGATTTTCTTTTCCCTTTAATAAAATGAGCATTTATTTCCTTGCATATAATCATTGCATTGCATCATAAAAAAAATATACAAGTAAAAAAAAAAAATCATTGTTGGACTAAGCACTAGGTATACCAATGATTTGAGGCACCCCTTGTAGCCATATCATATCACTTTCCCCTTTCGAATATACAATCCTTTCTTGATGAGACACTTTGAACCTCGTCTAACGATAGACATTTCTTTCTTTAACCCACATCTACCTAACCTTGGGATGGGACGGTGTGCAACTTATGTAATTTCAAAATCTTGAGTGATTTCAAAAGATTAAAATAGCAAAAGCAATAACAATATAAAAGTGTACAAAAGGGCAAGTGTTCCAATGTCTTTGATATGAATATATCTTTGATAAGAACACGTCTCAGATTGCGTCTCTTATCGAGTGCTCAGTACCTGAATGCCAAGTGAGTGATAGACCGTATGATCGGGATTGCTCAAGCTTATCAAAATAAAAAAAAATGATAAAGCAAAAAAGAGAGAGAAAAAATATAAACAAAAGAGAGTTCAAAAGTGAGAAACCTCAAGCATACAAATACAAAGATTCAAAAGCAAGGTTGCACACCTTGGGGGCTTATCTATGGTTTTGAGCCTTTATCCCCTTCTTCTTCGACCTTTAGCCTAGCCACGTTACAACCCTTCAAAAGACCTCTTTAAGGTATACACACACTTGTTTGAGGTTCGGCTAGAGCTACGTTCGGCCTGATTCCTAAGGGATACGTAGGCAACCTCACATTGGGGTGCGGCCGTAATAAAAATGCATTTACATTCATATTCATACATGATCATATCAAGGGAACTCTAATTCTCATCCCTATCCACTTAGAGCTAGACTTGGAGGCTTGATACCTACATCATTAGCTTACCTAGCCTAAGAGCCACCACTATTCTACTTTTTTCAAAAAAAATTTCCACACACTTAGCCCTTGCGGCCAAACCTTAGTATCACTTTCACACACATCACAGATACATGACCAAACAAACCTTCCCTTAGGAACCTTTGTCATAAAATCTTAACATAACTTTGAAGCACGCCTTGTCATATCAAAATCAATCATCATTGCATCACAAAGTATGAAGTACTTAGCCTCCGTACCTATGTTTTCGTCATTGAGTCAACAATTGAGATAGCCTAGGATGCTACAATCCTTGCATCATGAGAGACAACATCAACACATATTTGATTAAGCTCATTCAACATGCATCATCACTCGATTCAATTCTTTGCATCTTCTTTCCTTTTAAGGAAAATCCAACACTTCACTTCTTCCTTTTTGTGTCTTTCTTTTTCGGGAGAAAGTCGATACCCTCCACAAAAATGACGGAAAATTTTTGCTTTTCTGCATTTTGAGTCAAGCGCATTACAAAACAATGCACACATGTGTCATATCACATCGAGTTGAGTCTACACACACGTGTCAAAACACATTGCACACACGTGTCATATCACATTGAGTTGAGTCTACACACACGTGTTAAAACACATTGAGTCAACCTCAAGTCAGTTAATCACATTGAGTCAACCTCAAGTTAAAGCAATCATAATGTCAAGTACACCAAGCCTTAGGTCAACCCTAAGAAAAACACCAGCAAAGTCTTTTGGCAATCTTTGATTTTACAGGGTACAACCAATCATTAAAGCTCTTATTCGCAGCCAACCGAACGATTCCTTTCAAAGCTCTTTTGCTCAAAGACGCGTAAACATCCTACCAAAGTTCTTTGTTTAGAGACGCGTGGACATATCATTCAAAGCTCTTTGTTCAGAGACGCGTGGACATTCCTTTCAAGCTCTTTTGCTCAGAGACGCGTGGGCATCCTATCAAAGCTCTTTTGTTCAGAGACGCGTGGACATATCATTCGAAGCTCTTTTTTTCAGAGACGCATGAACGTATCATTCGAAGCTCCATTGTTCAGAGACGAGTGAGCATCAACAGCGGCGAGGTATCGCCACAACAATAAAACAATAGAAGATCGCTACAAGCGAAGCAATCTTCGATGGTGTTCCCTAACTTGCAGAGGACTATCATAACAAAAAAATTAAAGACAGCTACAAGCGGAGCGGTCTTCGAAGATATTCCTCTGGCTTGAGGAAGGTCGTCATTATCGCAATAAATCGGTTACTTTAGAGGCGTGTACTCGACAGCACAAGATACGCGTTTCTAACTCTTTTATCTGTTTTAACTAACGCTAGTTTGCAGGTATCAGCGTTACAAAAATGATTTAGGATCGCAGAACGTTCTGAATCATTCTCCGTCCCTATCGCTACTTTGACTTTTGTTTTCGAAACTTACATTTCTCCAAACCCAGTCAAAGTGGGGGCTTCTGTAGACACCTGCTTGTATCTCCCCAAAAACCAAACTCAATGATGAATATCTTTTACTTCATTGATTATCAAATGAGGTGAAATGTGAAAAAGTCTCGTGAATTCCCCTGTTTTTAATAAAAATAATTCTTTTTGTTTTCGAAAATCATTCATTTCATATCCTATTTATAAAAAACGTCCATTCCAGTTTAGTTTGATCCATAATATGGGTACAATAATTTTTTAGTTGCATGAGGCTTTAAAAGACCTTTCCAATGATATATTATAAGCACAATTCCGAGTTATAACGAGGAAGTTATGGTTAAAATACTAAATTGGGCCTAAAACGAGTTTTACCTGCCGCCCAATGATCATGTGGAGGGCCCAAAGACTTAATCCAATTCCTAAACCAATTAGGATTAATTAGAATCTTATATTAGTTTCTAAAAGATATTAATTTTCCTTTTTAAAAAGATAAAATCAAAGAGTTTGAAATTGAATAAAACTTTCCTTTTTTAAGTCCTAATTCTATTCAAAATAAAAAACGCTCACAGATGATCAGATATTATTTTTGTGCCTCATAATTTTTATCCAAATCTTAAATGGTTAGATGGATCATGAAATTATCTTTCCAATGATATATTATAATATCAATTCCGAGCTATAACGAAAAAGATATGAAAGAAATACAAAACTCTATCCAGAACTGACACCCTTCCACTATTTCGGCCATATATTTTATTCTACAAAAGATTTTAATCTGATTCTAATTAGGTTGGAAATAAGAATTCAAGAGCTTTCCAACGAAATATATGCCTTATTTGAACTTCTGGATCAAAAGATATGATAAAAACAAAATCCCCAAAAAACTGTTCCATCGCGAAACGATGGCCCCATTGCATCGCGATGGACCCTATCGCGCCGCGACGGCTCCGCGACAGAACCAATTTTATTCCGGTTCGAATTCTAAATTTTTTCTGATCGTTTTCAAATGTTTTTCTCTATAAATAAAGTCCTTATTCCCTGTTTCCAATCACCAACAATCATCAACAATCATCATCTCTTCTCTCTCTAAAGCTAAAGCTTATTCTTTCCTTCTCTCTCTTGATTTTTAAGCGTAGCCTTTTCAAAATACAATATTCCTCATTCACAAGACTTAGATAACCCTAGCCAAGCTCAAAGTTGCCTTTGCCCTAGACATGAGAGGTTGATAATTTTTGAGGGTTTGGTCCCAAATCTCTATTTGAATTATTTAAATTAATTGTTTGATTTAATATTTTCATTGAAGTTACTAACGTGTGTATTGTTTTGATAGAAAGAGATACAAGGCAAAAAATTAAGTTGTTTCACTGCTTTATTTCTTTAAAAAAAAGCATGTTTAGATTATTTTAATTCCTAGTATCATGTTAGGATGTTATTTATTACTTTCTAGGATCATGTTAGGGCTAAAGCTTTGATCTTTATTGTTTAGTGACATGGTAGGATTTGTTATTAATCATGTTAGTATCATGCCTAGGATCTTGCTAATAATATTATGCTTTGAGATTGATTATTTTAATTATGATGATTTGTTGTATCAATATAATATCATGTTGCTTGATATTGTTATTGCTTGATCACGCCCTCTCTTGCAAGATTAATGGAAATTTGTATTTGAAATCACGCTTAATAAGATAATTAATAATTTTATTTAGGCTAATGTAGTTTTAATTCAAGTGATCGCCAATAATAGATTTGTTGAATATGAGAAGAATAAAGTAGAGGCCTATTTTTTGGGCAGATTTAGGATTAATATATTGATTGTATGTTAGTCAGAAAGCGCACATGAATATGAGAAGAATAAAGTAGAGGCCTATTTTTAGGGCAGGTTCAATCTCTTTTAGGTTGGATTTGTACCTTCATCCCCGAATATCCAGTCATGGTTCCAGACCACTATGGAGTTAGCGATCTCATGGATCGTGAAGGGGTGTAACCTTCACCCTGTGAACGGTTTACAAGTTCCTAAAACTTGTTGGTGACTCTTTTGCTCTAGCTTCCTTCCCTTTGGATGCCACCATATTTAAGTGTATGATTACAGTAGGGCTCAAGTGTGGGATTCTTGAAATATTCCCTATACCTACTAAAGGGCACATTTCCCAATGCCCTATGAATACAGACATTTACCCTACTTTGGGGGCACGTTTATTTATTACAATTCACCCAATTATTACATCAATTACTATCCTCTTACAATAGAGAAACACCTGAACTTAGGATCCGAGAAGATCTACTTTACTTTTCGCACATTATCCCACTTCAACATGTACTAACTTGATCGTCGGAGGGGGAACTCCAAACAACCGGAGCTTCTGTTTGTTGCAGGTACAGGGGTACGATGATCCAGTCTTGGTGACGTAACTCTCCCGTAGGACACATGAGAAACCCCGAAATAGCAACCATGATATAGGACAACAAAAGGCCATAACGATTGACCCGTGAAGGTTAGACCCATTCATAATCCATAAGATTACTAACTCCATATGGTTCGAAACTATGAAAGGATCGAAGGATTGGGGATGATGGTGCGAAGTGAGTCATGGAGTCACATTCGCTTGTATTGGCCTCTACTCGATTCTTATTGTGAAAAGTAATTCCTGTGATCTCAAAGGCACACACACAAAGATTTAATTTGCTCCAAACTAAATTAGGCTAAATTGGTTGAATATTAATGGATACATAATTCTAAATATTATTGATCCATTGATTAAACAACAAGATTAATAAAGGAACCTAAACCAGTAGTCAAAATTATGTTATTAGTCATGATTTTAAATAACATATTCTCTTTTAAACCTGCAATATGGTGATAAACAAGATAATAGAATAAACATTAACGTTGGAAGCAATTTAACCGTAATAACAATGATTATTTGACAAACATAACAAAAATCGTTAGAAATATAATAGGAACAAAGGAACATGATTCCTTACTTTGATTGTGTTTGCTTGCAACTATAAAACAATAAACATGTTAGTAACTGTTAGTTGAGACGAACACTTCAAGAAGGGGTGAATTGTATGTGAGTTCATAGTGACTACTTTTGCGGAATATAAAAACAGAATAAAAAGGAACTTGCAATGCACACAATATTTTACGAGGAAACCTTCTAGGGCCCAACTGGAAATAAAACCTCGACCCTTTAAGGGATTTCCAAAACCAAACCAATTCACTATAATAGGGCAAACTCACAAGTTACAACCTATTATACTCAGACCTTTACTCACAAGTTCCAGACTGAACTTGCTACACAGTAGAACCCTATTCAACCCAATCTAAGTCCCTGACTTAGATTAACTCATACTTCCTAAGTACTCTCACTCAGCTTCAACCTAGAAGCTTACACAACTGTATGCAAAGAAGTAATTCACACACACACACCCAGTAACCCAACCAATACAATAACTTGACTCTAGTATACGAAAGGTAAGATACACATGAAATTCAAAACTAATATGACAAAGTATGAACTTGGCAAACTTACACTTTTAAGCACTCTTCGAATTCTTCACGCATAAACTCACAGAAAATATGAAATGTGATTACTACAATTTATATAAGACTAGCTCATATAGAAAGTAGGGTTTCAAAAGATAAATATGTTATTTTACCAAAATCACAAAACACGGTTTTAAGTAAATCTTTTTAGAAGAAAATCTTTTTAGGAAAACTTATCAATGATAAATTATGAAAAGAATATTATCTTTTAGAAATCCAGATTTTATGAAATAAAATCTTCTTAGAAAATCTTTTCATAAAAACTTATCTTTTTAGAACTTTCCTATTTTAAGCTTGCCAAGCTTTTTGTCACGTTTCTAATAAATCTCGTATATAAACTTACCGATCATATTTACAACAAATCTATAAGATAAAAACTTAAAAAAAACTAAATTGCCTTCATCAATATATTGTATTCCAAGATACTTGGGCTTCACGCATTCCAGGACGAAGTTCTTGCTGTCTCTTCACTTTCAATTCTCAACTGGAACTTCGCAGGCCAAGTACCTATGAAACTTGCTGTCTTCAACGTAGGCCAAGTTGAAATTTTCAACTTGTTGTCTTCAAGTTCCTATTAGGGAACTCAGTTAGTTCCTGGTTGGAACTCTTCTCCTATCTTCATTAACTTTCCTTGAGATCTCTTCGAGTCTTCATAGTTAGGTTACTCTTCCACTTTCAAAGTCTACTTCACCTGTTCTAATTACAACACTTAGAGAAATCTTATTAATTGAAGTTTGCTAGTTTATATTCATCATCATCAAAACTCTTAAGCTTCAACAGTAACTTCAAGGAAAATTAAATAATGAAATTGAATATAAATCAAATGAAAGTGAAGTTGATTTGGGGCCACACCCTCAAACAGTTCTGCCTTTCACGCCTTGGTTTATGTATAGAATTTCGGGTAAAAGTACGGACTTCGGGGAGTGCTTAAGGGATGAATTATTAGAATAGGAAAGGCAACTCTTTAGGCTAGAGCATAAGAGAAGAGAATGAGAGTTATTTAGTGCCCCAAAACTATGAAATCAGCCTCGTATTTATAGAAGAAATGTGAGGGGTGAGGTCCAGAACCCTAGAAATGAGGGACCACAAAAGAATAAATTGCCGCGCCACAGCATTTTTGTCGTGGTACAATATATCTGTCGTGGTATGACAGTTTATTCTAAGGTCAAAACGCGTTAAAAGATAAAACCGGATTAAAAGAATCGCCTTGGCACGGCAATGTTTGTCGTAGCACGACAATGTATGCCGTGGCAAGGAAAATTCTGCCATGGCTCAGCAATGTATGCCGTGGCATGGAAATATTTGTCGTGGCACGACAGTTTATTTTTCTGGAAATCTACTTTAAATTCATTATTATCTTATATTTCACATAAAGTATGGGATAATTAAGCGTCGTTTCAGTTATTTCGGACTCATTTTAGGTTTTGGGTTTTAACATTTATTAATCGGGCTCAATTAATAAATAAATGAAATAGATTAAAAATGGTTTGAGCTAAACTGAGGATTGGATTGTGCTTAACTAAATATTTGGACTGAAATGTGATCTGATTTGTAAACTATGTTGGATTAATTATAGATTTTAAGCACTCTCGGGATTAAATACTCGACCCAACCAATAATGGCGCTAAAAGGTTGTTCATCATCGGGTTTGGTTTAAGGAGACATTTTAGATGTCTACACGTACACACTTTTATGCTTCCTCCTGTTATTGCTACTTCACATTTTATTAATGACATGCTAGGCTGCTAGCCTAAGTGATTAGTTTTTTTTCATGTGAGCAAGTTTAGTAGATACATTTGTCATTAATAAAATCACACTTTTGTATAGAAAATCAATGTTTCACATTGACATGATTTCTTTCCAAATATACAGAGTTAGTCAAATAGTCTTAATTTGCAATCTTATTATAAATTTTGAAATATATTGACATACAAGTTTAATATAATCCTCTCATCCTCCATTTTTTCTTACTCTTTCAAATATAAAGCATTCATTTTTTACTATCAAGTATGGTGAAACAAAAGGAAAATGAAGGTCCAATAGTCACATTATCAATAGATATATATATATTCAAATACTCATAAAATTACCAGCAAAATCTCTACTTCGATGCCGTTGTGTGTCCAAGGTATGGTGTTCTTTGATTGACAACCCAAAATTTCCTTTAATCCATTTTAAAAACTATCAAATCAATCAAAAATTGTCTCACCTGCTAGTTCTAGAACCACCTCGACCATTTAGTACTCAACATTTTTGTGCAATTCGTAGTGCTGATAATTCAAAAAGATGTATAAACTTAAAATTGATTGCACACGGTATGAACGTTACCAAGTTATTGGTTATACCAATGGTTTGCTTTGAGTAGGAAAATTCGTGTTGCAAAATCAATTTCACAAAATATTCTTGTGGAACCCTTCAATTAGGAAAGCCTTAGAACTCCCTTTTCCCTAATTTTTTCCAACTATAGGTCAAAGGTTTATCATTGATTATGCTTTTGGCTTCGACAATATTAAGAATGACTACAAGGTTGTAGCAATTCTTAATGGAAATGACTTTCAAAATCCTAGATTTGTTGAGATTTTTACTCTTAGCACTTTCTCTTGGAAGTCTGTTGATATTTCTAACAGGCCATGTTATTGGCATAATGCTTGTCCAAAGGCTTTTCATGATGGGGTCATATATTGGTCAGGGGTTGATATTCTAATTAATGAGTTGAAAGTTAGGCGTTCCCATTTTGTGGCATTTAATGTACATACTGAGGCATTTAAATATATTAAATTGCCTAAGTGTGAGCTTGTTAATGAATTATCAGATGATTGTTTAAGGTATCCTATCGTTCTAGAACAATCAGTTGCACTCATGGAGATATTTAAAACTCACTGTCAAATATGGGAGATGAAAGAAATAGAAGGCACAACACAATCATGGACTAAAAGGTATAAAATCAACTTACAATTATTTGGTAAGAGTTTATATCTCAAGATGGATGGCGAATTGCTAGTTTGAGGAAGCACCAGATGTGCAAACTCTTACAATTTAAAAAATCAAGAAATAAAAGTTCTTGGAAAAGGTTACAAGCTTTCCCCACTTTTCACTACTACTTACATGGAGAGTTTGGTCTTGCTCAAAGGAAATTTCTCCCAGAAACTTACAATGTTTCCCTAGTTAGCTTCTTTTGTAGGGCTACAATATCAGGGCAAATATTATTACTTTTTCTTCCTTAATATATTTTATTTTCAATTTGTCTTAAAACAAAACTTTAATTTATTTTGTATTTTGTTTTTAGTTAGGCTTATTTTCAACCTTGGAATTTAAGTTTTACTTTAGCCATTATCCTTAATGTTATGTCAATGGTTATTATAGAAATGAATAATTATATTTTTCATAATGTTATCAAGATGAATTTTATGGCTCTTTCATTAGTTACCTTTGCTAGCAAAGAATTTGCAACTTTAATTATTAGGCCAAGATGAAAGTTGATGAAGGTTTAAACATTAAAATTATCATTAAATTTGTTAGAACAACTAAAATTAACATAAATAAAAGTTTTTACAAGACACGATACAAAAAATAATACTTACCACTAGAGGCCTAAACTCTAAAATAACAAAATATAAAGGATAAATATGCTTTTCACAAATAAATCTTTACAACACTTGACACTAAGGTGCTACAACATAATAATACACAACTTCAAGAAAAGGACTATTAGAAGCTTTTAAGAAATTTAATATGTGCAGGTTCAAGAAACAACTTAAGTTGTAGAAGAGGAGCTCCTTATAATTCAAGGAGTAAATGCACACAATAAACCCCAGCGGAGAGTACTGAAACTGTTTGTTCATTGCTAGCATTACCTTTTTCGGCGAGATCTTTAATTCGGTCACTTGAAAATTTTGACCTTACACTTATAAGCTATTCTTGCTGGAAAAAAAACTTCAACATCATAAAGACTCAAGAATCCCCAACACAAAGTTTAATTTGGGTTCCCACTTAGGATTGATATTTTCAGGGTATTGATCACCATAAATCATGACACTCAAAGGAAAAGAGTAGCTTAAGTTATCATTCCAACAACACACACACTTTACACTAACTACCGTAACCAAATTCTTATTTATACTCCCAAAATAACAAGCCTCAACTTTTCTTTTGCAAAAATCCTTAAATTGTTGAGTAGAAAAAAAAGATATGTTCAATTAAACTTGACCCTTTTGCCAAAAAAAAAAAAAAAAAAAAAAAAAAAAAAAAAAAAAAAAAAAAACATTTCAAAACTCTTCCAAATGCTCTCATTTCACTCCAGGTGTTAGAATCTAACTCTATAAGTATGTATTAGATGCCAATTGCTTTCCTAGACTTTTCTATAAGTTTTCTATGCTTTTTATTGTGATACTGTCATTTCAATGTTCACCAGAGACTATATAATTCCAAATTCAAACACTTTAGGGGGCAAGTGATTAATTAAATGAAATCCAAAAGCCTTCAATCTGGTGTTGCTTTGCTTTTATGCTTGTGTGTACTTAGACTTTTATAGATATTGTGTCTTACTTGCATAATAGCTCCCCTCCTAACTCATTTTATGCTATAAGAATTTGTGGTTTGGACCCGATAGTGGATGCTTTAACTTGTTGGCCTTCATAAACCTTGATCACCCGCACTTAGACCTGGAAACGGGTCGTTTGGGTCGGTACGGACCGGGTTAGTTTGGGTCGAGTCAATTTTGGGTTAATCAATATTCGGGTCGGGTTGGGTCAATTCGGGTTTCGGGTCAATGGTAATTTGGGTCAGGTCATTTCGGGTCGGGTCAGTCTTCGGGTTCAATTATCGGGTCAATTTCGAGTCAGGTCAAATTCAAATCGGGTTGAGTTTAGGTCGAGTCAATTCAGGTCAGGTCAATCTTCATATATGTCAATGTAGAAATTTGACCAATAATATATTATAATTATCAATAAGTATAAAGTATAACAATTGAATATTAATAATATATTTATTTGACAATTCCAACAGTACTATATATACAAGACTGTATTGTTTCATATGTATGATCACTATCACTGAATTGGTCAAAATTCTAATTAGATAAAAGAGAATAGTGGAAAAAAAATCTACGTAACACTTAAAAGAAGAAGCTAAGAGTAATAGAAATAATAACAATAACAATAACTAGTGTTCTTATTCAAATGGAACTCTTTTTGAATTACAACTTTTACGAGTACTAAATTACACGCACATTTCAATAGTATAATACAAACAATACTATACTTTTTAATTTAAGTTAATTTCAATAAGTACGTGTTTATTTGGGTAAAGCAATTAAGCTTTGAATCAGTTAGGTCATTTTTAATTTTGGATCGGGTCATTTCGGGTATAGTTCGGGTCGCTTCGGGTTTCAGGTCCGTTCAGGTCAATCAATTTGGGTCAAAATCGGGTCGGGTCACTTCGGGTACCGGGTCAATTTCGAGTCCAGTCAATTCGGGTATCGGGTTAAGTTCGAGTCGGGTTAATTCGGGTCGGGTCAATTCGGGTATCGGGTCAACTTCACTTCGGGTTGGTATGGGTCGGGTCGGGTCGGCTTTGTGTTAGGGTCAATTTCGGGTCTACGTTTTCGGGTTAATTTCAGGTCACGGGTCGCATCATTCGGGTCAGGATTCGGGTCGAGTTAAATATAGTATATATTTGTTGTATGGTTAAAGGAGATAATTATCTTCTTAAATTATAAACTATAATTCCCTAGTATGCTGCCATATATATTATAGTCAAAAGAAATAATTAGCTTGATAAAAATGATACTTATCTATTTATAGTTAGTTGAACCAAAATATGACCCGAATTGAAAATGACCTGACTTGATTGTAACCCGCAAATTATTGACTTGAACATAACCCGACTTGATTATAACCCGCAAATTATTGACTTGAACCGAACCCGACTTGAACCCGAGAATGACCCGACTTGAAAATGACCCAACCTGATTATAACCCGCAAATTATTGACTTGAACCAAACCCGACTCAAACTCGTGAATGACCCGACCTGATTTTAACCCGCAATTTATTGACTTGAACCGAACCTGACTCGAACCCGAGATTACCCTAACTCGTTTTAACCCGCGAAAACCCGAATTAAACCCAACCTATTGTTCACCCGACCCAAATGTAACTCGACCTGTTATTAACCCGACCTAAACCCGACCCAAACCCGATAAGATGTATGACCCGACGTGACCCGACTCAAGCATGACTCAACCCAAACCCGACCCGCATAGGTTACGGCATTAACCCGAATTGACCCGACCCGAGTTGACCCGACCCACTCTTACCCAACACGTTTACCCGAATTGACAGCTCTAGCTCAACCCGCACTTCCTCGCTAATAAGCGTGAGCGCCGTTGAGATATTGTTACACGCTTATGATGCTTTGTGTTCACAATCCCCAATTCTGCACAAGGCTTGCTTCCTTGCCGCCAAACAGCAAGAGTGTGTCGCAGGATTCGATGCCAAAACACTCGAAATTTTTTTCGATGGGAGGGAGGGGGTTTTAGGGTGGGGAGAAGGAGGTTGAAGAGAAGGGGCAGGATTGGGTGGTCAGGGTTTGGGTCAGGAGGGTATCGTGGGCGCCCGGTAGGGGGGCTATGGCCACCGACGAGAGTGGGTGGTGGTGGGGTGGATACCGATAAGGGGGAGGGATTTTCTTTTAATTTTTTTTTTTTTTTTAGTTTAAAGTATTTTGTTATTTTAAGGTTTAAAAAAACAAAATTGTTAAAAAACTTGACCAATGACATTATGACACGTGTCATAGGTAAGCTATTAAATAGGTTACCAACAGGTCACGTTCCATTTTGGTAAATGTTTGTCAAAGGTCCTTCCATTTTGAAATAATTTAAAAGTCGTTCCACTTATAGAAGACCGGTGAAAAGTGGTGTAATTCCCAACAAATTTTCCTTGTATTTTAATGTGTAATTTCTAATAAGAGAAGGTATTGCATCAGTCCGAACTGACGAAATACAGATTTTCGATATCCTCAATTAGCGGGATGATATCCTCAATTGGCGGGATAATATCCTCTATTGACTGAATGATATCCTTTATTAGCTATATGATATCTTTTATTGGCTGGATTATATTTTTACTCGCTAATTGATATCCTCTATTGGCTGAATGATATCCTCTATTAGAGGGATGATATCCTCTATTGACTATATTATATCATCTTATCATATAGTTGTAGACACCTGATTGTGTCTCCCCAAAAACCAAACCTAGTGATGAGTACCTTTCACGTCATTGAATATCGAGCAAAGTGAAATGAGAAGATTCTCGTGAATTCTTCTGTTTTCTAAAATGTTTTAACAAAAATAATTCATTTCTGTTTTCGAAAATACTTCTTTTCGTATCTTATTTATGAAAATCGTCTAATCCAGTTTATTATAGTCCATAATTAGGGTCCAATAATTATCTAATTGGATGGGGCTTGAAAAGACCATTCCAACGATATATTATAAGCCCAATTCCGATGAATAATGAGGAAGTTATGGCCAAAATACTAAACTGGGCCCAAACCGGATTTTACCTACCACCCAATGATCATGAGGAGGGTCCAAAGGTTTAATCCCATTTCTAAACTAATTAGGATTAATTGGAAGCTTCTATAAGTTTCTAAAAGATCTTAATTATCCTTTTTGAAAAGATAAGATCAAAGAATTTGAAATTGAATAAAACTCCTCTTTTTGAGAGTCCTTGTCCTGTGCGAAATCAAAGATGATCAGATATTATTTTCGTGCCTCATAATCTTTATCCAAATCTTATATGGTTGGATAGATCTTGAAATTATCTTTCCAATGATATATTATAATATTAATTCCAGCTATAACGAAAAAGATATGAAAGAAATACGAAACTCTATCCAAAACTGATACCCTTCCACTATTTTGTCCATATCTTTTATTTTAAAAAATATTTTAATCTGATTCTAATTGTGTTAGAAATTAGACTTCAAGAGCTTTCCAAAGACATATTATATGACTTATTTGGACTTCTGGATCAAAAGTTATTATAAAAACAAAATCCGCAAAAACTGCTGACTGTCGAGTTTTATTTCGATTCGAATTCGGATTCTTTTCTATTCCTTCGACCCTCTTTTTTCATTATAAATAGAGGTCATATCACCCCTTTTTCAAGCATCAACAATCATATTTCTTTTCTCTCTCTTTAGCAATAGCTTATTCTTTCTCCCTTATGCTTTCTTGATCATCAACAATCATATTTCTTTTCTCTCTCTTTAGCAATAGCTTATTCTTTTTCCCTTATGCTTTCTAGCCTAGCCTTTTTACAAATACATCATACCGCATTCACGAGTCCTAGACACACCTAGCCAAGATCGAGGTTGCCTTCGCCCTAGACGTGAAAGGTTGATAATTTCTGAGGGTTTGGTCCCAAATCTTATTTCAATTATTTGGTGAGATTGTCTGATTTAATATTTTCCTTGAAGTTACTAACGTGTGTATTGTTTTGATAGAAAGAGATGATAAGAGGCAACAAAGTAAGTTGTTTTAATTGCTCTATTTCTTTAGAAAGCATGTTTATATAATATTAATTTCTAGTATCATGTTAGGATGTTATTTATTGCTTTCCAGTATCATGTTTAGGTTGCTTCCTATTTCTTATATCATGTTAGTACCATGTTAGGGATAAAGGTTTGATCTTTATTATTTAGTGACATGCTAGGATTTGTTATTAATCTTGTTAGTATCATGCCTAGGATCTTGCTATTATTATTAAGCTTTATTTATTGATTGAATATTATTATGATGATGATTTGTTGTATCAATATTTATTGTTGCTTGATATTATATTATTGTTGTTATTGCTTGATCACGCCCTCTCTTGCAAGTTTAAAGGGAATTTGTACTTGTAATCACGCTTAATAAGATAATTAATAATTTTATTTAGGCTAATGTGATTTTAATTCAAGTGATCGCCAACAATAGATTTGTTTGTGCATTAATATTCAACCAACATAGATTAAACAGGTTTTAGGGTTAATCTAATGATTGTATGTCAGTCAGAAAGTGCACATGAATATGAGAAGAATAAAGTAGAGGCTTATTTTTAGGGCAGGTTCAATCTCTTTTAGGTTGGATTTGTACCTTCATCCCCGAATATCCAGTCATGGTTCCAGACCACTATGGAGTTAGCGATCTCATGGATCGTGAAGGGGTGTAACCTTCACCCTGTGAACGGTTTACAAGTTCCTAAAACTTGTTGGCGACTCTTTTGCTCTAGCTTCCTTCCCTTTGGACGCCACCATGCTTAAGTGTATGATCACAGTGGGGCTCAAGTGTGGGATGCTTGAAATATTCCCTACAATAGTCAATAGAGTATATCATTCTGCCAATAAAGGATATCATAGACACAATCATAAATGATATCATATAGCCCATATAGGATATCATCCAATCCATGATATCATATAGCCAATAGAGGATATCATCTAGCCAATAGAGGATATCATCCATCCAGTATAAATATCATCCAACCAATAAAGGATATCATATAGTCAATAAAGGATATCATCCAGCCAATTTAGGATATCATTCAGCCAATTAAGGATATCAAAAATCCGCATTTGTTATCTTGTATGATTAACAAATGTATTTTTACCTTACAAACAAATAAACCCACTGTCTTTCTAAAAAAAAATTAAAAAATAAACCCACTGTCATCAATGGCGTCCAAGCCATGACTGCAACCTTCTCCTACGTATAACCCTTTGGAGTCGTTTTGGGATTCCGACGAAGATGCGCCTGGTCCTCATTGTGGGTATACCCTTACCGCCGTCACAACTACCAAATCCTAGGGTCCTCGTCTCATTCTTTTTGGTGGTGCAACCGACAATGAAGGTGGCGCTTCTTCTTCAGCTCCTGGAATCAGTTAATGGGATTTTCGATTTTTTTGATTTGATTGATTTTGTTTGATTAAATTGTTGGGTTTGATTTATTTGATTTGGTTTTGTGATTTAGGGTTGGATGGGGTTACGAATTCTAGCTGTGAACTATGGTGGATGGCAAGAGGCAGCAAAAGATTGCTTTCAGTCGTCATAGACATCGTTGTTTTATCGTCATTGTCATCCCGCCGCACAAACTATTTGGTCAGGCTTGATTGACCCAATAGTTTGTGTTTCTAATAAATACATGCTTTGAAGGCTAATATGATTAGTCTAATTACATATGAATATTTTTAAGGGTAAATTTTTTGTTAAAATAGTAACGTTTGTAGTATAACGAGCAACTTTAACACTTTAATACATCTTACAATAACTTAATAAAAGTCCGCCTTAATTAAAAAAAATATTGAATATCATTGGATATTCAGTGGTACCATATATGCATAAATTTAGTATCATTATTAAATGCTTATATAGTATCACTACGACACTACATACATATATATAGTACCCCTGAATATTCATTGGTATTAGAGCTGGCAATCCTAACCCGACCCGTGACCCAAAATTGACCCGAAATCGTAGACCCGAAATTGACCCGAACACAAAGCTGACCCGATCCGACCCGAAGTAGAGTTGACCCAAACTTGACCCGATATCCGAATTGACCCGACCCGAAAGTGACTCGATACCCGAAGTGACCCGACCCGAAGTGACCCGAAATCCGAAGTGACCCGACCCAATTTTGGCTGGAATTGATTGACCTGAACAAACCCGAAACCCGAAGCGACCCGAAATGACCCGATTCAAAATAAACAAATACTCAAAATGACCTAACTTATTTAGGGCTTCATAACTTTACCCAAATAAACACTTATCGAAATTAACCTAAATTAAACAGTATAGTATTGTGTGTATAATACTATTAAAATGTGCATGTAATTTAGTACTCGTAATTCATAAAGAGTTCCATTTGATTAGGAACACTAGCTATTGTTATTGTTGCTCTTACTATTACTCTTAGTTTCTTTTAAGTGTTACATTGAATTTTTCTCCACTATTCACTTTATCTAATTTGAATTTTGACCAATTCAATGATAGTGATCATACATATGAAACAATACAGTCTTGTGTATATAGTAATGTTAGAAGTGTTTAATGAATATATTATTAATATTCAATTGTTATACTTTATACTTATTGATAATTATAATATATTATTGGTCAAATTTCTACAACGACATAGACGAAGATTCACCTGACCCGAAGTGGTCTGACCTGAACTCAACCTTACTCGAATTTGACCTGACCCAAACTTGACCCGATAATTGGACCCGAAGACTAACCCGACCCAAAATGACCCGACCTAAACTCGACCCGAAGTGTTGACCTGATACCCGACCCGACCCGAATTACCATTGACCCGAAACTGACTTGAAACCCAAATTGAACCGACGTGACCCAAACCCAACCCGAATATTGATTGACCCGAAAGTGACCCGACCCGAACGACCCGTTTGCCAGGTCTAATTGGTATTATCATTTTATCATCCAATGTTACTACTCTAAATTTAGGATAAATACTACATTTGTTAAATGTCATGTGCAACTTTTGCCAAAAACAGATGATCAAAATTATGTGTAACTTTCCATTTTCTTTCCTATTTTAGTAAACAAAAAAGCTTAAAAAGACTGATATACCCATACTTAAAAAATCAAATTTGAATAATTATATGGGGTGGTCCCATTTATCTCTTTTTTTTATGTGGGGTGGTCCCATTTTCACTCTCCCTCCTAATAAACTCATATTTCCCCACCCTTTTTTAAGTGGGGTGGTCCCGTTTTCTCTCTCCCTTTTCTTTAATTACTTCCCATTATACTAGCTAATCTTTGCCCTTCAAATTTTGCTTGGGTAACCGCAACCCCCTTCAAAATTGCAGATAACATTTAACGGAGGTAGTATATTTGCTCATACATACGTATAATTACTTATATAGCCCTTGTTATGCACAAGCCCGGCGGTGCCCCTTGCTTGCTTAAACCAGGGTTTGGGCCCGTTTGGGTTGGTTATTGGGATAGCACAGCTCAAGCCACAAGGCACGAAGCCAGTGGGCCTTGCCTAGCAAGTCCCTGACAAGCACATCTTCTTGTCATCTTCTTGCATATGGTCCACTGAAGTGCGCGGGAGCCTAAACAATTAAAATATAGTTATGATGAACGAATTGAGCTCGTTGGCCGCTGCTTTGATGAAGACAAGGTTCGAATTTTCAAATTCTATGACAATTATCTTCAATTTTCTGTGAATTTATTGTTTTGGATTAGATGTTTTCGTCTATTGTTTATCGTTTAAGCTTTGAAACCCTAAATTTTTGCAAAATTCTCGAATTTTGACCCGTTTTGTTCGTCGAATAATGTTATTCTGAACTGATGCAATGGATGAGGAGGGAAACGAAGGGGATTGGGAACATGGGGGGTGTGAATTCATGTATTTAAGTTATTGATTTTTGTCTTAGTGAATGTTGCGCATAATGTGTTTGATGAAATGTCTCAATGAAAATTGCCATGATAGAAATATGGGATAGTTTGATATGATTTCATGCTAAAAGTAACACTTGTATATGTTATTCTGTCTTTCCTGTCAATTGAATCGCCATTAATGCTAAATTAGCGTATTAAACACATGATCAAGAAAAAGCCTCACAAAATTAATGGTATAGGTGGCATACAAGAGGACTAAATTCATGTCATTCAATTCTGTGAAAGGCTATGCTGTCAAACTGTTATACTGCTGAAAGCTCCATACTAGTTGAAGCGATGGATGTTGGTTCCGGATTTTGAACCTTTTGGTGTTGTTCAAGTCACTCTTATGCCCAGCTTAATCCATTGAGGTCCAAGTGTCTGATGCTTGAAGGAACATCATGCTCATCTTGGGCATTTAAGTCTAGATCACTACTAAATGGAGCAAGTTTGTAGTTCTTATTATCGAGCTGAAATGTGCTCTTCTCAAGCTGATCTTGTGTATCTCCTCCGATCCCGACACTCATGGACAAATCACTACATGTTCCTTCCATTTGAAACACCATCTTTTCTGTGTCTTGTTGAGTTGTTGTAGGGAAAAGGATTGTTGCATGCTCTTTTAGATTTCCATTGAAATCATTTCCCTTCAAGAATCTGGTATCGTTGTATGGTCTTAATCCCAACTCACTATTCTGCATATCTTGCTCTCTCAGCTGAGGTCCATCACATGAGGTTAAGCAGCTATCAATTGAACAATCCCCTATCGATTTGTGGGGCTGTATTTGCTGCTTAGGGCATACCCCCTGCTGTTCTTCTGCCATCTCTGCGAAGGCTAAGTTCAAGCATTGGTTGGATACCTTTGAAACCAATTCAGAGAGCTGAAGTTTCGCTGCTTCCAGACCAACTACACCAATATTCTGCTTTCCAAGAGTCTCCTGAGCTTTTTCTAAGACTGACTGAAGGTATTTTCCTTGAGCCTCTATCCTTAACTGTAAACGCCGCTGCACCTAATTCCACGTAAATTCATAAGGGGATAAATAAGGGTTTATAATCTCAGAAGTAATTAACCCAACAAGAAAAATCTTGGAATAGATTAATTGTCTCATACATGTATCAAGCTTTTTCAGACGAGTGTAAATTTTGAAGTGTTTTATTTATTTATTTATTTTACCCTTTTATCCTCTATTGACCTAACACTTTTCTTGATATTATTTTTATATAAAGCAATGCATATGAAGTATCGTTGGCATGTACAGGCACAAAATATAACAAAATTTATTCTTCATTTTATACCCCACATCTTTGTCACGACTGTTCTTAGGATGTCTCTGTAAATTCTGAGCAGCTGTTGTTGTTTCCGCATTAGGTGAAAGGCCATTCTGTTTGAATTGGAAGTAGACAGGATCATGTACCTCAAGCTGCTCGTGTAGCCTTCTCTGGACTTCGATTTGCATCTGCAATGCTTCGTTTATATGTAAGTTCCTGAGTTTTAACAATAAGCTGTTAGTGCAAATTATGGCATAAAAATCATTTTGTTGGATCTAATCACAGTAATGGAAATCATATTTACTTGTTTGTTTGGTGGGCAATGTTGATGCTGCTGGTATGGGAAGGACTGGTTTCTGGTATTTTGTCGCCAGACATAACAACTGTAAATGTGTATTATCAGTTAAATTTACCATTGTAAGATATTTTTTTAGAAGTATGATAAAGGATATTGATGAGAAGGTTATCCTACCAGTTTTGTTGGCGCCGCTTGAGGTTTGTCCATGAATATTCTTGCTCAGTCTGTATTTCTGCTAACCAATAATGAAAAGAACGTTAGAAACTGCAATTTATATTCCTCTTCCCAAGAAAAGAGTTGGAAAATAGGATGTATTGGAACTTAGATGACCATCTTGGTGCGCATGAACCAAACCGAAATGTAAGGGGTTGCCAATTATGCCAGTATGCAAAATAGACAAATCAGCAAGGGTGAAACCTGAACTCTGTCATTTATAGAGTGATAATCACCTGAAGATGGCTCTTTAGGTGGTATAAAGTCAGCCCTGGAATTCCCATGAGTTTCATAACTGTTTTTGGGGTAGCCTCTGCAAAATATACAAGGAATAGAATTGGTTAGCTGACCTATTTTATATTACTACATCTCTACTGCGTATCCCTGTTCAATATTTAACTTTAGGTTAGAGTTAGACATACTATCTGCTCCCCCGAGTTGATTTACTGCTTCTACAAATCGTTCGTGAAGATCGGGTGTCCATTTCAGTCTAGGCTTTGCATCAGTTGAAAGGACAAGATTTGAATCCCTAGAGCCATTTCCACCTTGCAGGAAGAGCTGCCTTTCCTGAGGAGCTGGCATTCTTGTAGAAGCGTACATGTTTGTTTGGGTTGGGTGATGAAACATATCCTGCCTTGAAGATGACCAATCTTAATTTGATGTAAATCTAGAAAACATCAATTGCTCTTATCTTCTTGGAACTTTTACCTGAGGAAATAGATCTTTGCTTTTGTAGTAAAATTTATGAGGCTGAGCCTTGGTTTTTCCAAATTTTTTGGTTGTTTTCTTTGCTTCCTAATATCTTATACTCTCTTGAGAAACCAAATTATCTTCTACTTCTTACGGAGAAAAAAAGGCTAGCTATGGGAGGCTTTTATAAGAAGGAGAAGAAGAGGTGACAGAAAGTTGAGAGAATATGGAATCTTGGACAGAGCCAACAATGAACGCAACCTAATCTATTTTTCATAGCAACTCAAAAGAGATCTTGTCCTTCCTGTTCTGTGGTCCACTTTCCACACTCAGAACCAAACTTCTAGTTTGAATTCCTCTGAACTGAACTTTTCAGAACATCACATAAATTGCACTAAGTACCAGAATAAATGCACAGCAGTTTTCTATTATATCTGCTAATTATATTCTTAGTTTATGAAGCGGCTCCTTTTTTCTCCCCAAATTTATATTCTTTGATCTGGCAAAACTAGAACCTTATTCCCTGATGGTATATAGGAATCCTCTGACTTGGACAGGAGAATCCACTAACTGTATTTTCCTGAAATTTTCAAAGTCGTCCCTCTTACTGTACATATGGTAAATATTGCAATTTTAAGCCTTGTTCATTGCCTTCTAATAAATCATGATTTATTATCAATGACTTTGAATTCTATGCCGTTGAGGATGAACAACACCACCATATTAAAGGGCTTAGATAGAGACATAAGCAAGTAAATGTAACTGTTTCTAATGTGGAAATTGCTGGGGGAAGATTCTGTTGACTGGAGCATCATAAAACTTTAGTATATGATATTGACAAGAAAAAATGAAGAAGATGCTTAATTTGGGACATTGTTTGAGGGAAAAGCATGGAATATGGAATACATACTATTATGTCTCCTTCAGTAAATATGGAACTTATTCAACCCACTTATTGTAAATACATTGGTGGACCCAAATCTGTCTCACTGCTATTTGGCTTGAGCAACTAGTCCCACACTGATAAATTTTAGAGATTAAGGCCTGGTAGAATTGCTGAGTATTGTACTTGCTTCTTTTCTCAAAGATGTTTCTTTCTTTTGTGTAGGACCATTTACCTTGCTTATGACTTGTTCTGTGATTCTCTCCAAATACACATTTAATACTCTGCTTTACTTGTTTTATATTTTAAAACATGCATCTACACATGTATTTAATATATATATATATATATATACCATGTGAATTAATTAAGTTTGGGCATGAATCATGATCCTCTTCATATTGTGTTATGTACTTTTTGGAAATAACATATGCTTGTGTAAAACCATGTCTGCTTCTATAAAACCTGTGTAGATATGTCTGCTGCTGTAAAACCGTTGTAGATATGAAGTATATACATCAATTACATGCATATAC
Organism: Chenopodium album; assembly: GCF_948465745.1. Lineage (NCBI taxonomy): Eukaryota > Viridiplantae > Streptophyta > Magnoliopsida > Caryophyllales > Amaranthaceae > Chenopodium > Chenopodium album. The sequence continues at coordinate 46,025,055 of NC_137848.1, forward strand.
TGTGCTCTTGTGTTTTTGCTCTTATATGCATTGTGCGCTTCTTGCAATTCGAACAAATCATACAAAAATGATTCTTCATATGATGAATAGTTTTTCCTCTTCAGGTCTTTTGCACATAGACACACTGAGAAACAAACTTTTATAGACCCTTTTGGAATACCATCAATTGGCAAGGTATTAAGATTCTTAATAATTAATTTCAAGTTATTCTTGATGCTCTTTCTGAATTTATTTCATGAGATATTATCGTATAGAAGTCTTTTCTGTTATAATAATGACAAGTTGACAAACCATCAATTGTTAGCAGTACTAAAACTGGTGACTAATCAATGATGATAATGATAATAAAAGAAATGCTAGTGCTTTAACTATATCTACAACATAAGACTTCAAGAACAAATTCGTTTTTTCAGCTATTGATTCCAAATCAACCCAATATCTCAAAATCTGCAAAAAAAAAAAATTAAAAAAAAATGTCATACTGCCTAATCAGTATTTTACAAGCAATATTTCGCATGAAAGTATCTAAAAATGGGGAACTTTTCTTTAATCTTTGCACGGAAATTGGGGAATTTAAACTAGCGAACATTAATATATAGCATCATAGCAACTCCAGACTCAGTTTGCCTTTTTTTGTGGAGGATAATTTGATTCTGATTTGTCAGGATATAAATTGGGAATCAATAAGCCTTTTGAAAATAAATAAATAAATTAAAAAATTAAAAAATAAAAATAAAGTGACTTTGTTCACTAGTTACTTGGCATGTGGAAATGGAATAAGCTTCACCATGATACTTTCTACCATTGTGATTCTGTTTATCAACAATTTGTTTAGGCAATTATCCTTCATTAGGTGATTTAAACAAACTTGTAAACCTTGTTCTCAAAATCATTCTCTGTAATATGGGATCCTTTAGAGCCATGGTGTACCGGATTTTGATTTATCTGCAACCTAGTTGGTTCTTCGTATCATTGTTCAAATAAAGAGCGTCTTCAGAAATTGGAGTCTTTAAGAAGTGAAGAGAATGCCTATATGGTTGTAGTAAAGTCATGACGCATGAGCCCTGACCCATGACGTATCTATACGGAAGCAATACTTTGTACAGTTTGATACGGAGTGAATTTTTTTGTCTTCTGCAAGAGTGTTCTCATATATATATTTATCTTTAAGGCAAACATAAGGATGTTTAGATATATATATATATAAAATAAAATAAATAAATAAATGAAAAAAGATTAGTGTACCACCACTTTGTCAATTCTGTGTATAAATTCTTAGTTCTTTTCCTAATACTTGGATGTATATTATTGCTCTCTTTCCGTTATATGCTTGTCTCTTGTTGCTCGCACTAGTGTGTTTCCTTTTAATTTTCTGTATATGTAGCTCATTGGATGAAAGCCCACCCAAGTAATCCTTTTACTCTAGACTAGATATCGAATGACTTCTGCTTATGACACATTGTTACATACTCTAAATGCCTTGATGTTAAGCAGTCAATGTTATACAAACTGACAGTTTTACCCTTATGCAATGAACTAGAGAAGTGAAAATTGCAAGGCATGGTAAAAAAAACGTCTATTCACCAAATGTCATTGAGCACTTTAATGATTCACCAAATGCCATCAAGGTTTTCAAAATTCACCAAATGCTACCTAGTTTTTAAAAAATTCATCGAGTGCCATTAATGACCAACGGCCGTTAACTCCGTTAGTCATTAGGGTTTAATCATGACACATGTCATGATATGATTGGTTCATTTATCTTAATTCATAAAAATAAAACAAAAAATTTTAAAAAAAAAACCAAAATTTTCCCAGCCACCTACCCACAACTGCCAAACCCTAGCCCCTCCCCTTATCTCGCTGGAAAACGGCCGACCACCCCCTTAACCACCAAAATCGGCTGGCCAGCCCTTTAGCGCCCCACAGCCGACCCCCAAAACCACCCACACTGCCCGCGACCCCAAAAACCACCAACACGAGCTTTGATCATGCACCCTCTCCTTTCCTCCGTCGCCAAAATCGCCCCTCCTCCCTTTCCCCACCCTCGAAATCGGTCGTTTCGACGATGGGAGAAGGGAGGAGGGGCGGTTTTGCTGGTGGTTTTTAGGGTCGGGGCAGGCTGTGTGGGTAGTTTTTGGAGTGGGGGAAGCTCGTGTTGGTGGTTTTTAGGATTGGGGCAGGTTGTGTGGGTGGTTTTGGGGGTCGACGGTGGGCCAGGTGCTAAACGGCCGGCCGATTTTTGGTGGCTAAGGGGGTGGCCGGCCGTTTTTCGGCGAGATAAGGGGAGAGGCTTGGGTTTGGCGGTGGTGGGTAGGTGGCTGGGAAAATTTTGGGTTTTTTTTTTTTTTTTTTAATTTTTATGAATTAAAATAAATGGAACAATCATATCATGACATGTGTCATGATTAAACCCTAATGACTAACGGAGTTAACGGCCGTTAGTCATTAATGGCACTCGGTGAATTTTTTAAAAATTGGGTGACATTTGGTAAATTTTGGAAACCTTGATGTCATTTGGTGAATTATTAAAATGCTTAGTGGCATTTGGTGAAATGGCCGTAAAAAAATAGCACTTTTTCCCCCTATTTTACCCTTTTTATTTGGTTAATACTTTTGGTGTAAATAATATTTAAAAGCTAATGATAAGTCGATAATCAAATAGTATTGTAAAATACCTTATTGATTCTCTATGAAATGAAACTGTCTGTTTTATTGGCTTCCAAGTTTGTCTTAGGCACTTAGGCATCTCTATGACTGTAGGAAGACTAGGAACTTGGCTAATTATACATTTATACTATATGGGCCAATAACACCTGGGAAAGATGCTTCATTTCTGCTTGACAAACAAGTTTTATATTTATCAAAACTTTGTAAATGCCAGAGTATTAACTATTCCTTGATGTCCCAGTAAACCTTTTTCATCTTATCTTTGCTCACTTTGTTTGCTTCATGTGCAGGCTAGGAATAAGAATGCTAATTGTTGTACATTAGAGTACTCGCCTTTTCCACTGTTCGGATTTACTGTGGCTATCTTCTCCCAAAGGCGTATGATTCTCCACATTGGTGAAAGAGGGAAACTTATAAGGTATTGTTCGTTTTCTGTACTTGCATTTCCTTTTAAGGCCCCTTATGTGATGTTAAGGCATCTAGTGATGGAAAAACAAATGGGGTGGGGTCGTGTTTGGATGCTCAAACTCGACCTCCCCCCTCATCCCCAAAGCTTAATCAAAGGGGAAGGGGCCTACTTAGGCCGATCCATCTCATACTATTTGGCTAATTTAACATTATTGAAGTTGTTACTTTCCGTACCTAATTATAACTAGGTGAAATGAACATTACCTTACTATCCATTAGAATACAACTATTGTTTCTATTATTATATGGTTCAAAATAATCTTATGATAGCCCTTGAAAATTTGTGTCAATATCTATATGCTCGACCACCTTACCTTAGGTACCTAGAAATTGAACTCATGCGAGTCACGTCATAAACTAAGTGGTGGAGGGAGAGCCACCGCACTCGTGCGTGGCCTTTCCCTCAAGGTGGTGCCATAGATGCTCTTTGGAAGAGAAGCAGCATGGTCTATGTGATGTTTTGATAGTACAAATCAAGCTGAAGTTGAACACAAACATGTGTTAAGATGCTTGATAATTGCTCCTTGTTGACCACACAAGGGTGGCCCTTGGATTTCCAATAGAAATTAAAAGTGAGAAATGACCACGGAATGATATTCCTTGTTGTAAAAAGAAAGTGGGGAAGAGCAGTATAAAGGCTTTTTTTTTTTTTTAATTTTATTTCCCCCCAAAATTCTTAAAGAATAAGAATATTAGAATCATGACTCAAAGTATAGCCGGTGGGTTTTATTCTTTAAGTCTAGAATTTTAATTTGTATTTATTCTCACAATTTGAAACCACTAAAAATGGGTGCGCATTTGTACTTTCATTCTTTACCTATATAGGATTTAAAATTGTTTTTATTTTCAAAAAATTCTACTTTTAATAATGATCATGATTAATTATGAATATGATCATTAGGGTTAGTTACATCTTCTATTATTGATAGTGAAAGGTTTACTGCTGATGAATAATGAAGTTCATCAGTCGTCACCATCCTGTTTTTATTTACTTTATTTAGATAAAGCTTATTTCTGCTTTAAGAAAAAACTACGGCGGCTCAAATTCTGTTTAGTAATTTAGAGGCCACTGAAATTTTTATTTACTAAAAAACATACTTCGTATTATTTTTGAAGCCATACAATTTATTCATGACCTTTTGCTTGAATATGAACACATCCAAATTGAAAATATTCCAATGTCATTGAATAAATACTCCTTCATTTTCAAATAAGACAGATGAATTATTGAGAATTCTTATCGAAAAAAAGCTTATCAAGATTTAGTTTTTTTCTCAATTTATGGAAAGATTTTCTAAGATAATGCTAAAAGAATGACAATATCCTCAATTGTTGATTTTACAAATTATAGCTATTTTGTTTACCGGTTCAACAACAAACTGTCAACTAATTTAGTGAATTTATTCTTAGTGAATCCCTTAACTTTGAATTAGTTGTTTCAACAAGGAAAAATGTAGACTCAGTAATATAGTCAGCAATGAATCGCTAATTACGGTTCAATTATTATAAATCTGCTAAGTGCTAACTTAAGCGATTTACTGCTGACCGAGTCAGTTTAGCTAATAAGTATTATGAAAACTTTTGTAAAACTAAGTATATGAGGAATTTTGGCTTCTTTTAGTATTGATCTTCTTTCAGATTTTTTTATTATAAATCTCTTGGCTTTTCTCTTCACTTTTATTTTAGATAAGTCAAAATAAGATAAGAAAAATGGTAATAAGTTCAAACAAGATAAGGGCTAGTACGTAATGCCTAATAATAAGATAAGGCTAATAATTTAAGATTAGATAAGACGAGGGTTAATATAAGTAAAATCCTAGTGAAAGTGTACCCAAGTGATCCTCTCTTGAGTAATCTTTGATCTTAGAGAAACGAAAGGGTTAATACTTAATACACTAATTGAAAGCCACTAAAACAAGGTTTTTCTTCAAAATTAAAGCAAGAGTGATAGTTGCATTAGAGATGTGAGAAATGACATTATTTATTGCATTGTTGTGCATTGAAAATTTTAGCATAGGTAATATATTTCTGCCTTTTGTATTTGGGTTGTTTGCGTATGTAAAGACATAAATTAAAGAGAGTGGGCTTGCTATGTGACGTAACATTAGATAGAAGCAAATGGAGAGGGAGGTCTTTGTGGATGACCAAAATGAGATAGACTTTCGGTTCATGCAACTGACTCCTCTTTGGGGAATATGGCTATGGCTTTATTGTTGTCTTGTTTGTCTATGTGAAGAGATGATGAATGAAAAATGAAAATTTGAAACGTACAAAGAAGATGAATTTGGAGATTGATGAATTTTGTTTTATTGAAGTGAAATAAGAAGTAGAAGGTCTTGAAACTGAATTAACATTTTTTGTTTAGGAAAGGTCACAAGTCAGGCAAGGACAACACTTGGGGAGGTGGAGAAAACACACATTTAAAACAAAATCCAAAAACAAGGGGAATATATAGACAATTAGACATGTCATGCAAATTTTAATTTTATGAAATACTGAATAGAATATTCCAAATTTTCATGTAGTGCTCCATCCATTCTTAATGTTTTATCAATTTATTGTAACATCAAATATCAAGGGGGACTCAAGTTAAATGTAGATGCCTCCTTCGCTGGAGATCTGTCTAGGTAGCATGGGAAGGTGGACTGCTAAAGTGCTGATTCCGAAATCAACTCAGCTCCCTACATCACAGTGAGCTGCAAATTTTTCGAGCTGTTACATATGCCATGAGATGGTGCAGGAATTATGGATGGGATAATGTGATCATTGCAGCAAAGCTGTAGGAAAGTTAATTATTCCACCATTGCTCATCCTTGGAAATACCTGTGTACAATGTAGAGCCTGAGGAAGATTTAGTTTGAACCAAGATCAAACAACGCGGGTTGATTGTTCCACCATTGCTCATCCTTGGAAATACCTGTGTACAATGTGCAGGGGTGTTGCCTGCTAAGGGAGAGAGCCTGAGGAAGATTTAGATTGAACCAAGATCAAACAACGTGGTAGTTGATCACCTTGCAGGAGAGGAAATAATTAGTGGAAGTTTAGTGAAGTTGAATTAGTTGATCTCTAAGTTTTTGCTAAGATTGTTGTTATGTGAAATTGCTTGCTGCCTGTAATGCTAATTTTAGGGAACACGTTCCCCTATCAAGTTCCCTTGCATTCAAAAATAGAACTATGGAAAAGAGGAAGGAGGGATCACTCATATTTCTATTTTTGATTTTTTATTGAAATTAATTGCTAAACATCACCAAGAATTGCTAGGTACCGCTTCATTTTTGACGTGTTTGCCCTTCTCGTCTCCCTCCTTTTTTTATCAACCTCCTCTCACAACCTAACTCCCAGTACCACCTTAGCTGCCTAACCAAAAACAATAAAATTACGCCATCCAAAGACAGTGGAATGCGCCATTTGAATGATTCAATGGTGTCTGTGGTGGTGATCATGGCGTTGTCGCTATTAATATTAATGACACCCTTTTTAGAGGATTCAAAATTCTAAAAGAAAAAAGATAAAATTAATTAATTAAAGGAGTCAAAAGTCCAAGAGGGTGCTAAATTGAAATAAATGATGGTAAGATGAGAAAAATAAAATAAAATAATATTAAATCTAGGCAAGTAGGGTAAAAGACATGAAATCATGAATGCATTACTGGGAAAAGAAATACAAGCGTATAAGAAGTAAATAAATGAAGAAATACAAGCATATAAGAAGTAAATAAATGAAAAATAGCGTGGTTTTGGCCTTTTGGGTGTAAGTGTGTAATTGTTGTAGCCTAATGCAATAAGAACTGGTCTTTTGGCCCGTTCAATGCACAGGTTATAACTTAGGTTATTTTATATATGTATGTATGTTTTTCAATAGTTGAAATTACGAAGTTATTGTTTCATGACTATTAAGGTGATTGAACCTGTGAAAACTGAAAACTTATAAGGGAAAAAAAATAAAATAAAAAAAAAAGAGTGAGGATGGAATTGTAGAAGAAGGTGAAGGACTTTTGTTAGGTATATTGTACATATACATGAATATTGTGGGATATGAAATGACATATTAGTTTAAGCTTAAGTATTTAAAGTTAAGAGATAAAAGACTATTTTTATTATACTTCATATGTTTATGTAATGTATACTAATTAATTCAACTTTATTTATCATTGTGGAAATGAAACATTTCATTTTGTGCAAGTTACGGAATACATAAAGACTTTAACATTATGTAATACATTGAATTTATTTTTAATATTAAAAAGGTGAGGGAAATGACATGTGGCATATGAGTGAGTTGTGAGGACATGTGGTATATGAGTAAGTTGTGAGAACATGTGGTATATGAATGATTGTGGTTTGTGTTTTTAAATACTAAGTATAGATGAGATGTACTTTTTTTTTTTTTTTGGTGTTTTATCCGGTTCATCTTTGGGTTAATCCGGATTCGGGATCAGTTATGCATGGTTAAGTTCCAATCCCCTCCCAATTGTTGTTGCGGGGTATCGAACACGGGTTCTCTCTATCAAGTGTAGTCACAATCACCACTACACCAACAACCAATTGATATGAGATGTACTTTATTGATATAGAGGAGTCAACACCAAAGATGAAACAAAGATGGGGTAAGCGAAGACAATAGGAGGAAACTCTACCAAATACAAGAAATGATGTAATAAAGACATGAAATCATAGACGAATGTGAGAAGTTACACACTTATCTATCTCATTTTTATAATGATCTTAACACTTTCTATTTTCTTCTTTGTTATATACTCTCTCCGTTTCATAATGTTAGTCCCATATACTATTTTGGGCGTTTTAAAAAGATATACCAATATTGAATATATTTCATTTATGACTTGATTTTTTTTGGAATTAATAGGTTGTGGATTGATGACATTACTCTAAGTAAGGAAATCTTTACCTTAAATTATGCAATTATAACTTGTGCTTTCCTAATAAAAAATTTAAAAAGTTAAATAAGGTAAACTAATTATGAATTATGTTGTACTTTAATGTTAGATTCCAAATATATTTCTTTTCTTATTTTATGTTATTGATTCCATATGGGACTAACATTATGAAACGGAGGGGGTAATGTTTTTAAGGGGCAATTTTCAAATGGCTACAATAATATTGTAATCATTATATTAGATTAAATCTCAACTCTTCATGATTGAGGATTTAAGGTGATTTTTTAAAAAACTGATTTAAAAAAAAAAAAAAAAAAAAAAAAAAAAAAAAAAAAAAGAAAATAGATTAAATCTCAACTCTTCTTTATGCTATTTCATTTGCAATCTTTCCTCCTCATTTTGCTTTTATTGGGAAAAGCTTACAATATAATATTCGCCATCGAAGTTGTTATTCCGATTCAGATCTTCAGTAATATATTCAAGTTTTTTTTTTTTCGTTAAAAACTGCCGCAACATTTATCACCATTGCATATTAATTTAGCATAATCCTTTAACATCTAAACCAAGAAAGAAAGATTCCAAAAGAGATAGGATTATGGATCAAATTACTGTGGAGAAACTGAATCTAAAAACGTTTTTTTTTTTTTTTTTTTGTCAATTATCCTTTTTTTTTTAAGAAAAAAAAATATATAAACAGTCATCTAAATCAACGATTTATATTAGTCAAAATAAATAAAGGCTGAGATTTGATCTAATATAGTGGCCACAATTATATTGTAGCTATTCAAAATTCATCCTGTTTTTAAGATTTTCACTTTATTTCATTTTACTACCTTACTCATCTCACCCTACTATAATTGTATTGTAGATACTCGCGTTTTTTTTTTTTTATTTTTATTTTTTTTTATTTTACCAAGTCAACCTTTTTTTTATATTTTTCCACCTTTTATACTACTTTTATTTATTTATTTATTTCTTACACCACCCAGTTTTCTATACACTGTCTTTAAAATTTCTTGATTTTTGTATAAACAATAAATGTTGAGAACATTATCAAACAAAAGTACGGAGTACACTAATATGAAACAGTAAATTAAATTTATCGTTGATTTGAATTTTATTTTCATGTGTAATTTCTTATGGATATGTGATTACATACTATAGTATAAAGACAAATATGATTAATCTAAATATATTATAAGTTTTTTGTAAGATAAAATTTATCAATAGAAAAATAATAACTTTTGCAGTATAAAGGGTAACTTTAATTACTTTAATATAACTTTAACCCGTTTTACAATATATATAAGCGTACACCTACCTTTTTGGATAATTTGTGAATATAGTGAGAATATAGAATAAGATATAAACATATTTTTATCGTATTAAGACAACATCATGTATTGTATGGACTCGATCTACAATAAATTATTGTAGACCTAATATTTGATACTTTCAAATAATATAGTCACATTTTGTATAATGTAATCACTTTTTTAGATGATATAATTATCTTTTTGCGAGTCATATTTTGAATGATATAGTCATATTTTAAACTATTTAGTCATACGATATAATTATCTTTTGGATGATATAATTATCTTTCGAAAGATATAATTACTGTTTGATATTTTTTTTTTAATGATAAATTCATTCTTGAATGATACATTTACATAATCAATTTATGGATGATATAATCACATTTCAAATGATATAATGGATGGTTATAATTTCTATAAAGCCAAAAGCTAACAAACACTCCGAGGCGTTGGATAAGATAATCAAACGTAGAATTATTACATTAAAATGAACATTTAACCGATTGTCGCTTGATTTTGACATGCATTCCCAAATTAATACCACTTTAGAAAGTATTTTAAATACTTATCTATCACCTCGGGGGCGTTCTTGAGCGAGATCGTACTATGGGTAATTATATAAGTAACCCTTAGGATTATATATAAACATTATATGTACTTCCTAAAAAAATTAAGTTGGGAATTCAGGACAAAATCATGCACAGATCGCTGTAATTAATGTTAATCTATCCTTAATAATTTTTTATTTTTTTTATTTTTTGCTTCTTATACATAACCCTGTGTTAATCTATCCATAGCTTGGACGATTGAGGAAATCAGAAAGGTGGCCATGGGGTTAGGAAATATGCGATCATTAAAGTTAAGAGAGACCGAGTGCAAAGGGCGAATGACACTGCAAAAAATTGCCGTAGCACCCTCTCAACCTTGAGCTCTTCTCTGTGGCTTTATTTTTCCTTTGCTATTGTAAAAAAAATACAAAAAAAAAATGTCAATCATTATCAATTAATTAATAAACAAGTACAAATTATCTATCAATCTAGTATCATATCATATCATATCACTAATAAATAAAGCCGGATCTTGCAGCCAAGTCACGAGACAGTAATAATTGGCATTTTATTTTTTCGCCATAAGTCAAGCCACGCACTTAGGCGACAAATAGGTATTACTAGATGAAACCCGTGTGATGCACGGTTTGTTTGTTATTTTTAAAACAAATATTTTTTGTATTTATGTGATAAAATTTGTTATTTTATTTTTTTGTTTTGGAAAATTTTGTCATTTTATTCGTTGTACCTAATATGTCATTTAATATTTTTATTTTAAAATAAATTGTGAATTTCCTCTCATTCGCTATATATTTAGATAAAATTCATAACCTTAAAAGATAATATTTTATATTTAATTAATTTAAACTTTAATACTCATTCGCCAATTTTGCTTGTGTGGCTTTGAATTATTAATTCTAAAAGACTCTAAAAATCTGTAATTTAATTGGCTATAACTAAAATTTATAATTCGTGGCTCTCTAAAAACTCTGGAATTATAATATTGATTTAAAAAAAAAAATTATAATTCATATCAGGAGAAAAGTTGAATAAGAAATAATATTTTGTCGGAATGATATGTTTAGAGAGCCACGGAATGATATGTAATAATATTATTTTAGTTTGCACAGTTTTGGTAGGAATAATATAGTGATTTTAATAGTGTGTACAAAGAAAACTTATTCACAAAGTTAGTACATAACTTTAAAAAATTTCAGTTAGTTAACAACAAAAATAACACTTTAACAATACCACACCGAAATACATAAAATAACCATATGCTCAAATGCTTAAATTTAAAGTAAATATTCAGCTAATCGGTTTTTTCATGACTTTGTTTCATTTTAGTAATGTTTCGGTAGTTTAATTCACACTAATTTTTGACAATTTTTTCCATTGATTAAAATAGTTGTAAATTGATAATAACACTGAAAATTACCGTGAATGGCACGGGACCTGCCATGCACTATATATTTAATATTCATTATTAATTTTGCACTATATTTAAATTAAAAAGAATAAAACGTTATTTAAAAATATTTGTCACTACAATAACATATTTCAAAAAAAAAAGTATTCCATAACATTTAACTCATGTGTCGTTTATTCCGTAGTTTTTATAAGAATTACAATCCTTTTAATCTATTGTAAATATATAGTAGAAGAAGTTTCCTCAAAAAAATAATACACCGTAAATAATAGAAAAAGATGATACAAATAAGATTTTTGTGCCTAATTTAGTAGTTCTTGTCAAGGAAATGAATATTATATTCTTAAAAATATCTCCTCAAAATTGTGTTTTTGCTATAAGTAATTATATGTTGCCAAAACACATACCTTAGATAGTCGCATATTCATTTTTAGAATGCAAAAGATCATTAATTATTTTATTTATACGCTTAACTATGACAATTATTATTATTACGTAATAATTTACTTAATGAAAGTTTTTTTAAAAAATAAACAAAAAACTAAAGGACACACCAGATATTGACAAATGTCATTGCTGGTGTGTCTTTATGTGTGTGTGTGTGTGTGTGTGTGTGTGTGTGTGTGTGTGTGTGTGTGTGTATATAATGAGAAGGATCTTAAAATGAGAAGAATGAGAAGTAATCTTGACCATGTAAATTAATCCAACGATCAAATTTCATCTTTGTAAAAATATGCACATTTAGTACAAAAAATATGCACTATTAGTTTGAAAATTATGCAAATTTCATTTTCTATTTTTTTTTTCAAAGGAAATTTTAGATTTTAACACTTAACAATAACCCGAAATTGGTTTTTAACACCCCTAAAAAATAAAATTTATTTTAACACCATAACATTTTTAAGAAAATTGATTTTACTACCAATTAACAGGTTCTGTCCAAGAATCTGTTAAGTGGGGTCCACGTACATTGCCACGTGTCCCTTGTTGTTTGGTAAAAAAAAAAAACCCTTGTTTTGGTAAAAAAAAAAAGAAAAAAAAACTTTAAAACCCTACACTCCTACAGCCACCACCACCACCACTACATCCACACCCCACTCGCGTTGCTTCAACCGGCCGGCACCAAACCCACCCTCCTCCCCAGCCCTGACCACCGAAACCCATCCCCTTCCCTAGCCCTAACCACCGGAGCCCATCTCCCTCCCATGCCACAACCGTAGCTGAAACCCTAAATTCTAAAACTTCCACGAAAATGGCCATGAAAACGCCCAATTATGGCCGAAATCGACCATTTTGGGGCTGAGTGGCCTAAACCGTAACTGAATGGCTAAAATCGTGGTCATTTTTTAGGGAAAGGGGGTTGCGATTTGGGGTTGGTCGGCGTTTGACGCGGCTATGGTGGGTTACAGTGGGGTTAGGGATGAGGTGTGTCGGTGATGAGGTGCGGGTGGTGGTGGTGGTTGTTGGGTGGCCGTCGGCTCTGGTGGGTGAGGTCGGAGAACATGGAGGCGGTGGTGGCGCTGGGGTGGCTGAGTAGTGTTGGATTTTTTTATTTTTTTTTATCAAACAAAAACCGACATGTGGCAATGTAGACCACACTTAATAGATTCTGTCTTAAGTGGTGGTAAAATCAAATTTTCAGAAAATTTTATGGTGTTAAAATTAAATTTTTTTTATGGGGGTGTTAAAAACCATTTCGGGTTAACCCGAAATGTGTGTGTATATATATATATATATAGGACCGAGTTACCGTGAGAACTAGCCGAATAATGAGAACTAAGAACTAATCCAGACCGTATATTTCTATATTATTATTGACTTGATAGAAATAATATCATAATGAATAAGCGATATAATAGATATTTATATTGTTAAAAGGAGTTATATGACCGTATTTAACATTCAAGCCAAAAAGTTTATCTAAAAATTTTATCAACAATTTAGGCATCATCCAGGCACAAAACTAGTATATATAAAGGGAAATTTTTTCCTGAGCTTTTAGAAAGCCACGTGGGATTAAAATTTCTTAACGTACACACCATGTAGTATTATAAATTTTAGTTATAGCCAATTAAATATTATAATTTATTTTTAAAACAAATATCCAAATGCCACATGAGAAAAATTGGCAAATGAGATTTTAAATTTAAAATTAATTAAATATAATTTTTTTTTTTAATTTTTGATATTATGAATTTCAACTAAATATATACTAGTGAGAGAAAATTCACAATTTATTTATAAATAAAAAAAAAAACTTAAATGATATACACATATTATGGATATAATAACAAATTTTATCTCATACATGCAAAAAAAAATATTTATTATAAAAAAAATACAAATAAATTGTATATCGTACGAGCTTAATCAATTAATTTATACAATCAAAATCTTTTCTAATGAATTCAATGGCCTTTGATTTATAAAAGAAAGTAATTAAAGAAAGATAGAAGTTATATAAAATGATGTGTAGTCAACATTTTTTTTGTTTTATATTATTATTATTAATGTTCATATGTTGATGAATAAATTCGGTTATACTCTCTTTTCTGTTTGAATTAATTCAACCTCAAAAATGATGACATTGAAAACCACAATCACTTGCTACCATTGTTAGTTGAGATACCAAGCACAACTACGTACCTTTGCTTCACCGTTTCATATTTGCAAATTAGGTCCTGTTTACTCCACCTTAAAAATATAATATTAAGTAAAAATAATTTTAGTTCGGTAAAAATAAGTTCATTTCAGTAAAATTAATTTCAGTTCAGTAAAAATAAGTTTAGTTCGGTAAAAATAAGTTCAGTTCAGTAAAATTCAGTTTTCTTAAAGAAGAATTATAATAGAAAATCGGTAAAAATAATTTCAGTTCAGCAAAATTAATTTAAGTTCAGTAAAATTAATTTAAGTTCAGTAAAAATAATTTAAGTTAAGCAAATATAATTTTGTTTCAGTAAAAAAAATTTCAGTTCAGCAAAAATAAGGTGAAGTGAACGGGTCCTTAATATATTTAATTTTATTTAATATTTAATACTTTAACATTTTTTTATCATTATATATATGTAATAAAATCTTATTAAATCTCAAACAAGTGAAAATAAACTGAATAGAACATAGCTGAAGTATAATACTTCCTCCGTTTCAATTTACTTGACCTATACTCCTATGGCACGCAATTCAAGGAGTTAATTAAAGAAGACAAATGATATTTTTAATAAAAAAAAAATAAAACCACCAATAAAAGGGATGAATTGGGGTTTCATGGTATTAATTTTTTTTATTTATCTTATGTTAATCTTCTTTAATATCTTCCTTAAATTGCGTGCCAAAGAGCTATAACTCAAGTAAATAAAAACGGAGGAAGTATAATATTAGGAACTAATGACAATATACAAAGTATTTCTTATTGTTTGTAATAGCATGTAACTTTACCAATGGAGTGAAATATGTAGCCAAATTAAGCAACCTACTCAAACAAGCTATGTTGCTTGGTTTATCAAAGAAAACTTCATCCACTCAAATTATGACATTTTTATGATGATAAAACCTAATTTAATTATTTTTATTTTTATTTTTCCTAGCTACAAATAGCCTACAATGTGTAATTACTCACCATTGAAACGCTTCGTAGCTACAAAATATACTAACTTAAAAGTTTGATGTATCACCTTGTAGCTTACCATTGAAAATACTCTAAGATTTGAGTCCTTTGGTAGAAAATTTACCATACATCTTCCAAATTTAAGGTTTGATTGTTATTAAATATTAATTAAGGGCATGGTACTTATCAAAATGCTTCTCTGGCATATTTGTGAGTAAAATAAATAAAGATAATGTGGAATGGCTTTGTATGGCTTGTTTATTCATCATTAATAGGTAGATTATTTATTCAAAATCTAAGATCATAAGATAGGAAGTAATATTCCTAAAAGATATACTAGTATAACCGTATATCTTATAGATATATTCACTAAATATTATCTTAACATAAATATCCTAAATATACTATTCTCTAAACAATATCTATTAGAAAATCTATCACACATATATTTTCCGATATCTCATATCTCTAACACCCTCCCGCAAGCGTAATGGTAATAACACGAACATTGCGATTAGAAATTCTTCACTTTGTTGAAGTCGATCGAGATGCACTACTCCTCTTTTGATGTCGCCTTCAATTTTTATTTTTATTTAAAAAAAAAAACAAACTTTTGCAGCCATGTCCCTTTGCTGGTGTTCGTGGTCTTCTGCAACATCCTTTGCTATTGTCCCTGGTTTTCTGCAACCACGTCTATTCTAATCTTCATATGCTTGCCCTGTCGTCTCAAGGTATAACGTCGTGTCATCTCAAGGTACAAGGAAACCAATATGCTTGTCCTGTTGTTTCAAGGTACAAGGAGAACCAATCTCTATCTCACGGCACAAGGAGAACTATCTTATTGACCTTGTCTCACGGTACAAGGAGAACCAATTTATTCCCTGTCTCATGACATAAGGAGAGCCGATATATCTTGTCTCACGACACAAGAGAGCTGAGATATCTTTTTTTTTTTCCTTTTTTTTCTCTTTCTTTTTTTTTTTTTTTAATAAAAAAACTTAAAGCAATGCCTTTGTTTTCATCTTTGCCTCAAGACACCATAAACCACTAGCTACCAATCAATTTATCAACAGTAAACAATATCAAAGATCTTTTAAAAAAAATGCGAAAGTTTTTTTTTTTTTTTTTTTGAAAAATTAGAAAATAACACCACAAATTTTACAAAAATTGGATTATAACACCAGAAAATCTCAAACTTTTATTATAACACCACAAAAAACCCCAAAAATTGAATTTCACCACCATTTAACGGATTTTTGGATGGAATCTGTTAGTGGACACACCAAGTACACGTGTCATTCATTGCTTGGTTAAAAAAATTTTTTAAAAAAAACAACCTAACCCCAACCCAGCCCCACCACTGGCAACCAGCTACCGCAACCACCCAGCCCCACCGTGGACACCCCGAGCCACCGAAAAACACACTTGAGTCGACCTTGAAACACCCCAGCCACCGAAAAACACCCCAGCCGCCGCTAGCAAGGGATGGATCGCACACAAGGGTGGGGATCAGGGCAGGGGTCGTTGGGTAGGAAAAGTTTTGTGGGTCGTCGTCTAGGTGATGGAGTCGGGCAAGCAGAGTTCTCGGCATTGCGTGAGACGGTTGCGGTGGCTGGAGTGGTTTTTCGGAGGAGGAAAGGGGGATTAGGTTGAGTCGACGGTTTTGAAGGATCAAAGGGTTCCAGCGGGAAGTCAGGGGGTTCCGGCAAATTCCGACAGGAGGTTAGGGGGTTCCGGCAGGAGGTCAAGGGGTTTCGGCGGTTGGCTTTGGGCTGTCGGTGGCTTTGGTATGTTGTTACGATGGTGGGGCTGGGTTGGGTTAGGATTTAGAGTTTTTTTTTTTTAATTTTTGTTTTTGTATTTATTTATCTTTTTTTAAAAAAACAAATAGCTGACTGACACATGTCCACAGGGAGCCCCACTAATGGATTCCATCCAAGAATCCGTTAGATGGCAGTGAAATCAAATTTTTTTTCTGTTTTTTTTTTTTTTTTTTTTTTTTTTTTTTTTTTTTTTGTGGTGTTATAATAAAAGTTTGAGATTTTGTGGTGTTATAATCCATTTTTGTGAAATTTATGGTGTTATTTTCTAATTTTTCCTTTTTATTTTTTTGAAAAAAAATAACTATATTTTTTTTTTACTAAAGTTTCATCCCACAGGTGGGTTTAATTTTCTAACCCACCGGCATGGTTAAATTTTTTGTAAATACTCTCAAGATCTAACTTGCTCTTGATACTATGACAAATTTGAGAGGAAAAAATAATGTGGAATGGCTTTGTGTGGTTTGTTTATTCATCATCAATAGGTAGAGTATTTATACAACAAATTTTTTTGTATGTGGCATGTTGTACCGTGTAGCAGGGGTTACTCGAGTTTCTCGATCAAGGGTTACTCGAGTTGCTAGGGTTACTCAATTTTCTTAGTCAGGGGTTACTCGAGTTTCTCGGTCAGGGGTTACTCAAGTTCCCAGGGTTACTTGAGTTTTTCGGTCAGGGGTAACTTGAGTTCCCAGGGTTACTCGAGTTTCTCGGTTAAGGATTACTCGAGTTTTTCGGTAAGGGGTTACTCGAGTTTCCCAGTCAGGAGTTACTCGAGTTGTCGGGGTTACTCGAGTTTCTCGATCGGTCAGGGGTTACTCAGTCAAGAATTACTCGAGTTGTCAGGGTTACTCAAGTTACTCGGTCAAGGGTTACTTGAGTTACCCCTAACCGAGTAACCCCTTGAGTAATCAATGACGGAACCCCTCGAGTTACTCTAGACCGGATTACCCCTCAAGTAACCCCTTATCAAGTAACCCCTGATTGAACCCTCAAATAACCCTTAACCGAACTTTTTAAGTAACCCCTAATCGAATTACTGTGACCCTTGACCGTACTCCTAAAATAACCCCTAACCGAGTAACTCGAGTAACCCCTGACCGAGTAACTCCTTGAATAACCCTTGACCGATTCGAGTACCTCGAGTAACCCATGACCGAGTAACTCCTCGAGTAACCCTTGATCGAGTGAGCCCCTCGAGTAACCCCAGTTCAAATCCCTCAAGTAACCCCTAATTGAGTAACTCCTAACCGAATAACTCGGGTAACCCCTAATAAAAAAAACTTGGGTAACCCCTGACCAAAATTAAAAAAAAAAAAAAAAACTCGGATAACCCAAAGACAAAAAAGACTCAGGTAACCCATGCCGCATGGTGTGGCCTGCTGCACCAAAAAATTGTTGTTTATGCAAAACCTAAGATTATAAGATAGAAAACAATATTCCTTAAAGATATACTAATATAACTGTATATCTTATGGATATATTCACTAAATATTATCTTAACATAAATATCCTAAATATATTATTTTCTTAATAATATCTACGGAATATATATCACACATATATTTTCCGATATCTCATATCTCTAACTCCTTACTGTAAATACATATATAAAAAAAATTAATAAAAAATTATGCCCATACTGTAGCATGTATCACATGATTTTCGTCCATATGTCTATATAATATTATTACTATTTTTTTTAAAAAAAATTCTCAAGTTGTAGGTGAGATGTGAGATAGTGAGAACCACAAGAGTTAGGAGCCACGAGGTGCATGCTTACCAAAATCATTTCCACATTTTAAGAAGAACATTAGTATAGTAAAAGTTGGTTTAATTTGGACTATTCTCAAATTATTGTTAATTATATAAATATTTTTTAATAAATTGTCCTGTATGGCCGTGTTATATTACTCATATATATACAGTATAAAGCAAGGGCAACGAAACATATTATAGTGCTACAATATAGTATAGCCAAACAAATAAGCACAATAATATTGTTGGGATTTTACATATACATAGCTATGGAAAATCCCATCAACCCTGGAATTTATTTGTTCATTTTCTTCATTTGGTTCATCTCTATTCTTTCTATTTTCCTAAAAAGCCAAAATAATAGCGTTGGCAAGCCTCAATTGCTTCACCAAGGCCAGCATATCACAAGAACAAGTTTTAGTGCTTTTGCAATTCACTCAGTTAACCCATCTTTTGAGCAATGCTTGGATTTTCAAGGTCAAATGTGGGGTACGAGGTTCAATTAGGTCACAACAATGCCCAAAGAAGGGCACAATTTATATGGCCGATGATATTGGAATGATGTACAAAAAAAAACAGCTTCGTTTTGGGGTCATGGATTTGTTATTGGGTGCGATTTATGAGAAATTCCCCATTTTTTCAAAAATTAGTGATTGTAAAATTGCAAATTATACATTCGAAAGTACTTGAAATAGACATATCCAAGGAAAAGTTGTGTTCATTACTCATACTTTAATTTGCTATAAGGGTGCAATTGAGCAAAAAGAATAATAATTTTTGCCTTGAGCGTGTAACTATCTCTAGCTAACCCTAAATGTATATAAGAAATTGCACAGAGCCATTTCCATGGTTTCAAAAGGTCAGCCAATCTTTTAATTTCTTTCATTTTTTCACCCTTCAATTTTATCTTTTTTTACCCAAAAGTGAGCCTTCTTTATTTGGTATATACCTTTACATATTATTTTCTTTTGGGATTATATAATCAAATAGTAGTGGCTTGTTCATAGGATTATTGTGGGATGATGTCAGAATCCATTAGCATATTTGCACAATTTATGTATGTAGCAAATGAACCATTCACTAGCTATTATTGTTGTGCTGAGATGTGAAATTATACTTCATATATTAATACTTATATTATTGTTTCCCACAAAATATTGTACAATATAGGGATTTGTATTTTGTAATTTGTTGCTTACATGCAACGTTACACGTTGTTTCGCGTAAATTATAACAATGATTTTGATATAAAGAGTTGCCACTTGCAAGTTACAGTTGATTTTAATAAAATACTCGAATTTCGAATCAAAATTTGAGGTAGAACATGTATTGATTGATTTAGTTCCAAAACGCAATTGACAACACATCTGAATTGGCAGCAATATGGGTGCAACTTGGAGCATAGCAACTATTTATTTGGAATGCATATAGAAGGGCTAACGGGTAAATTCACATAATTATTTTGATTTTTTATCGTTTCAGGAGTACTTTTAATGTACCATTATACTTATAGTGGTATTTTTAATATAATATTATATATGTAATTTATACTTCTAGAGTATAGGTTGTTTTAGTAGTACTATTTATAGCCATTATAAGTAATAGTGGTACAATATTTGTACCACTGGAAAGACAAAAAATTAATCACTCTTTTGTCTTATAGCTGCTATTTACATGCCATGTAAATAGCAGTTATGTGCCAATACTTAACCGCAATATGGAAGTGAAGATAGCTCAAAGTATACCATTGCTATATTTGTTTCATGAATTTATGGAAGATAATAATTAAAATAATTATTTATGAAAAATGATATATGTAGCTCTTAAAGTTGGATATAATATTATTAAACCAAGTATCTGACATTCATGATTTAACACATGAAAAATTGTACACATGGGGGGAGTGTTAAAGTATTAAAGTGAATCAAACTGACATTCATGATTCAACACTCCCCCATGTGTTATGGAAGTGAATGAAGATAGCTCAAAGTAATTATTTTTAATCCCGTGCCATGCACGCTTTAAACAATAATTTTTTTTGCTTATTTATATGTGATACGTATTTAAGAAAAATATAATAAATCGTGTGACTTCTTCTCAGATAAAGCGAGCTATAACAATAGATATGATGTTAAATACGGAGTATTATAATCGTATATCATAATACAAATACTTCATAATTTTTTTTTTAAAAAAAAACAAATTAAACTTACTTTTAAGATGTTTTATCTTTGTTAAATGCGACATGTAAAGTGGACTCTCTCTCTTGATTTGCGGGTGTGGCCTAAGTATCTAACATGGTATTAGAGTCAGACCCACAATATGGGACCTCTAATGGCTTGAGTATATTGTCAGGCCCAAGGTTTGGGAGCTTTAATGGCATTAAGTATTTTGGGCCAAATTAAATTGGATCAAGTGATCCTTGAGTTAAAAGGACCTTACAAGTGAGAGGGAGTATTAAAGTATATCCTACCAAATAACACATGTAAGTGTCCCACATTGAGAAAAGAAGAAAGGATTAATCACTTTATAAGGTTAAGGACTTGTTCTCTTCACCTGAAACAAAGAGATCTGGTCTGATTTTATTAAGGACTGGTCTAGTCTGATCTAAATTTTTCTGATCTGATTCAATAATTTGACTAAACTTTGACCGCATTTTAATACTAATCTATAAAGAAGAACATTATCAAAATGGATCTTGTTAGATTCATCTCATTATGAACTTTTCAAATATGTAATTTTCATTTTTTTTAAAAAAAAAAACACAATTATCAATATTTAGCAATAAGTAAATGATAATTAAAGTTTTGATCTGATCTGATCTGAATGTTTCTGATTTGTCTGATTTGATCTGAATTTATTAAGAAATAAGTAATAAGTATCTGAAACAAGTTGAAGAGAACAAGTCCTAAGGGGCTACTTCTCCTATTGCCATATGATTTTGGGATGGAACCTCCTTGGAACTTGTGAAGTGGACTATTTCTCTCTTGGTTTGCGGATGCAGCCCAGACCTGTATTTAACAATCTTTCATTAAATTTTTTTTAAGTACTAACAAAGAATGAAAACCCCAAAAACATAATCACTATAAATGTACATAATAGAAGGAGATAAAAAGTTTTAACAAAAATGATATAGGCCAACCACCAATTTCTATTTCATTTTTAATCCATGGAAAATTGTATAGTTAGTTAATTTAATTAAATCCATGAAAAAGTTTTTAGGAAATATGCAATTTATCTAACAATTCCAAACCTTTATTTATCTTAAAAAAAAATTGATGTTACCATAAATTTTGGAGAGAAACTTTTTTAATGAGAAGTTGACACTTGTACAGCAATGATATTAGTAGTTATTACTGTTGAGTAATTAGGTTTGATTGTAAACTAATGATGATTTTCTATCTAACGTGTTTGTTAACTTGTGCATAGAAAGAACAAGTTATGATTGAAACAAGATACAAGGAACCCGAGCAATGACAGGTATATATACAAGGAACTTGAGCAATATAGGATAAGCAATAGAGGAACAAGAACAATGATGAGTGTTATGGTTGATTAGTATGATGATGGCTAAAGAACCATGAAGGTAACTATGTAAATAGGTGTTTGCATATGTTAGCTTCATGAGGTAAGTACACTATGCATACATGAGTCGAATATGTGTAGGAGTATTTACATAAGCTTTAAGTTTAACTAGTTCTCTCACTTGAAGTTTGTTTATGACAAACAAACTTCAATCTAATGTTTCTCTTAAGTGTTTATGTGAAGACAAGAACTGACTTAGGTTAAGTCAATGGGTTGAAACATAGAAGACTTCAGGAGGAACAAGAGAAAATGAATGAACCTAAAGCAGGTTCTCCCACGAGAACCAAACCACGAAGGAACCTAAAGATATTCTCTAACGAGATGCAGAAGGAACCTTTGGCAGGTGTAGGAAATACTTCAAGTATCCCACACTTGAGCCTCACTGTGATCATACACTTAAGTATGGTGGCGTCCAAAGGGAAGGAAGTTAGAGCAAAAGAGTCGCCAACAAGTTTTAGGAACTTGTAAACGGTTCACAGGGTGAAGGTTACACCCCTTCACGATCCATGAGATCGCTAACTCCATAGTGGTCGGGAACCATGAATGGATATTCGGGGATGAAGGTACAAATCCAACCTAAAAGAGATTGAACCTGCCCTAAATAGGCCTCTACTTTATTGTTCTCATATTCATGTGCGCTTTCTGACTAACATATAATCAATATATTAATCCTAAACCTGTTTAATCTATGTTAGTCGAATATTAATGCACAAAGAAAACTATTATTAGCGATCACTTGAATTAAAATCACATTAGCCTAAATAAAATTATTAATTATCTTATTAAGCGTGATTTCAAGTACAAATTCCCTTTAAACCTGCAAGAGAGGGCGTGATCAAGCAACAACAATAATATATATCAAGCAACATATAAATTATTAATACAACAAATCATCATAAAAAATCTCAATAAAGCATAATAATATTATTAGCAAGATCCTAGGCATGATACTAACAAAATTAATAACAAATCTTAGCATGTCACTAAACAATAAAGATTAACGCTTTAACCCTAACATGATACTAATATGATAAAAGAAATAGAAAGCAACCTAAACATGATACTAAAAAGCAATAAATAACATCCTAACATGACACTAGGAATTAAAATAATCTAAACATGCTTTATATAAAATAAAACAATAAATTACTTACTTTGTTGCCTCGTATCTCTTTCTATCGAAACAATACACACGTTAGTAATTTAAAGGAAAATATTAAATCAAACAATTAAATTAAATAATTGAAATAGGGATTTGGGACCAAACCCTAAAAAATTATTAACCTTTCACGTCTAGGGCGAAGACATTTTCGAGCTTGGTTAGGGGCGTCTAAGACTCGTGAATGCGGTATTGTATTTTGAAAAGGCTAGGCTTAGAAAGAAGGAGAAAGAACAAGCTTCTAGCTCAAAGAGTGAAAAAAGAATAGAATTAGATGGATTGTTGATGATTGAAAATGGGAAATAACGCCCCTATTTATAGAGAAAAACATCCGGAACACTTCAAAAAGAGTCAAATTTTAACTCGAAGTAAAACAGACCTTATCGCGACACGATAGAGCTATCGCGATGCGATAGGGCTATCGTGACGTGACAGACCCATCGCGGCGCGATAGGCTCTCCGCATCGCGATGGCTGGATCAAGATAAAAATCTTGTTTGGAGTCCTTTTCCCTATATAATTAGATAATTAGACTCCATAACTATTAAAATCAGTTTTATCTTTTCAAAACAGTTATTTTATTCCGAATTAAATTCCTTATAATATTAAAAATATATATATATAATTATTAATCCTAACTTTATTAGAATCTAAAATGACCTTCTAAAGTAATCTAGAAAATTAAAGTAGTTCCTAATATCCTTAGGAATGATAATTAATGGGTCCTCCACTTGATCATTGGGCCATATAAAAATATTTTGGGCCCAATTTAGTATTTTGACCATAACTTCCTTACTATTTATCGGAATTGGGTTTATAATATATCGTTGGAAAGGTCTTTTCAAGCCTCATCCAACTACACTATTATTGAACCCATATCATGGACCAAACTAAATTGGACTGGACATTCTCCATAAATAAGGTACGAAAAAAAATATTTTCAAAACAGAAAAAAGTATTTTTATTAAAAACAAACGCATCACGAGACTCTTCCACATTTCACCTCGTTTGATAATCAAATGACATGAAAGGTACTCATCACTGGGTTTGGTTTTGGGGAGACACAATCAGGTGTCTACAAAAGCCCCCACTTTGACTGAGTTTGGAGAAATGCAAGTTTCGAAAACAAAAGTCAAAGTAGCGATAGGGACGGAGAATGATTCAGAATGTTCTACGATCCTAAATCATTCTTGTAACGCCGATACTTGCAAACTAACGTTAGTTTAAATAGATAAGAGAGTTAAGAAACGCGTATCTTGCACCGTCGAGTACACGTCTCTGGAGTAACCGATTTGTTTGTTGCTGCATCTATGACGACCTTCCTCAAGCCAGGGGAATATCGCCGAAGACCGCTCCACTTGTAAATGTCTTCATTTTTGCTATGATAGTCTTCCGCAAGCTAGGGAACACCATCGAAGATTACTCCGCTTGTAGCGATCTCTGGCTGTTTTGTGACCATCTTCCGCAAGCTAGGGAACATAGCCAGAGATAACTCCGCTTGTAGCCATCTCCCATTTTCTAAACATTTCTCCACAAGCTAGGGAACATTGTCGAAGGTGACTCTGCTTGTAGTCATCTTCAATTGTTGTGACAACCTTCCACATCTTAGAGAACGTTGTCGAAGATCATTCTGCATGTAACGATCCTCAGCTATTTGTGACAACCTTTCACATCTTAGGGAACGTCGTCGAAGATCATTCTACTTGTGACGATCCTCAGTTTGCATATGCTTTGCTTGTGCTTAAATGTCTGTTGTGCTATTGCTTTGCTGTATTTTGTTATGAACCAATATCTTGGTGCTCGCGATGAGCCAATATTAGGCGCTTGAGCTAAGTGAGACGATCATTATCAGGTCGATCACTTACTGTGATTATAATCGAGCCGAAAACTAATCATGTCAACTTTCTTATAGGGGTTAACTGGTGTACCAAGGAACCCAATTTGTTGTATAAGGTCCATATAAACCAATATGGAGCCTAAGGAGTCGCGTTGCTGAGGAAAGGAGACCATCGCTCGCTATTACGTACCATCGCAGCGCGCCAGGCTTATCGCGTCGCGACAGGCCTATCGCGTCGCGATGGAGTCGGGTTTTCGGATTTAAACCCCTTTTCGTCTCCATTTTGGCGCTGCACCTCATTTTCTCCATTTTCGCTCGAAATTTTCATTTTGCTTCTTCTCCTTCGTTTCTCAACGAAATTTGCTCAAGTTTTTTGCAAATCGAAGCTTGTGATCTCTAGTTTGCCAATCTATGTAAGTTTTCCCCAAACTCACTTTATGTTGGACGAATTTGGTGTTTTTTTATTCGCGAATTTTCGAAAATTTCGAAATTAATCTTGCTTGTTTTGCTTTGTTTGTCAAATTTCTTGCCATGAAATCACTTGTCTATGTTTGTATATTGCCTTGGGAATATTTTGAAACTTGTTTGGCTCAATTTGGTGAAGAAACGAGCAAATTGCCATTAACGAACACCTTGAGCTCGTGAGCATAATGTGGCTTGTTCTTCGTGTGTTTGCTTGCTTTTCATGCTTAATTTGTCATAATATTTGCCATAATATTGCAAGAAATTGTTTGATTGATAAAAAATGCTTGTTATTGTCGAATCAAAATCATGCTCTGTTTTTAGTACTACGTACTCTGTTTTTTTACGAACATAGTATCATGCGGCTAGGCGAACCTTAGATACTATAGAGCCATTAATTTACCATTTTTATGTTCTTGAACATGATTAGCATGACTCGTCGTTGAGATTCTGGCTCTCGTTCTCACGGGGCTCACCTGGGGGACGAGCCTGTCGACGCAGGCAATGGAACTTCCACTAGCCTTGGGGAGTTCCCTGAGTGGGATGGGCAGACCCTGTATTTCGCGCCCAGGTTCCACATCTTAGAGCGCGTTCGACTCCGTATGACCGACGAGCGGGTTCGTTGCCATGGCTCGAGCAACAATACCATCGGTTATCTGTACGATACCTATTTCATTAACAATGCGAAGCTGAGCGCGTTGTGGGAGTCATGTGGCTTGACTCCTTTGCTGCAGGCTACTCGGGCCCTCTACTCCCTACGGTCGAGTCGCTTCATTTTACGTGGTTTGGTGGAATTCTTTTGGGATACCACTAACACGTTCCATTTTCCGTGGGGTGAGATGACTGCCACCCCCCCCCACTCGACTTCTCTGTGATTACTAGACTCGAGTTCCAGTCGACTGTGGTTCCTTTGGGTAAGGATATTACCCTTTTGTCACCAGAGGTGGACGAGCTGTTGGGTCTCATTGTTGTTCGGGCTCGTGCCGAGTCGCAGTCAGTGTAGATAAGCGGCCGTTTGATTTGTCGAGCGCTGCTTGTAGAGGATTTTCGAGATGATACGACCACCCCTGAGCAGCAGGTGCGCATTTTTGTTCTTATTCTACTGTCAGGGTCCTTTTCTCCTGACAAAGGTAGCCGAGCGCTACTCTATTATTTGCCTGCCCTCCGCGACCTGCAAGCAGTCGAGACTTTTGACTAGGCCAGTTTGGCCTATGCTGACTTCTTGCTGGGATTGCGACTTTCTTGTCACCATCGTGATTATGGAGAGGAGGTCACACTTTCCAGCTTCTG
Organism: Chenopodium album; assembly: GCF_948465745.1. NCBI lineage: Eukaryota > Viridiplantae > Streptophyta > Magnoliopsida > Caryophyllales > Amaranthaceae > Chenopodium > Chenopodium album. The sequence continues at coordinate 46,051,897 of NC_137848.1, forward strand.
GAGGATTGTAGAGGTATTTTCTGTTTTCAAAAGACTTCTCTTGAAGCACGTTAGCTTTCGCTGACCCTTCCTCGTTATTACAAGTGTGGTTCTACGAGTATCTTCCATCTTTGTTGCCAGCCAGGCCTTCGCCACGAGGGCTCCCTGATGCTGCTAGTTGGGGAGGCTGTTATCCTAGCCTGACCACTGCTAGACTTGTTCGAGAGGCACTTCTCTCGGTATGCATTGTTACTGTCATTTCTATTTTGTCCCGTTCCATGGAATTTTGACTCATAGCTATCTCTTTTACAGGGGCCTGAGCCTCTTTTCCGTCCATGGGCTGATTTGGATGCTCCAGCGCGAGCTTTCGCGTATTCAGCTCAGCGTCGTTATTTCCAGGGGACATACGACGCTGTGGTATACTTAGGTGAGAGAGTCGTGATTCTACACTCTACGGAGTTCTTCGTAGTTCCGCGATGTCCTCCACCACATATGATGGATCAGGAGGCTCTTCGGACTTATATGGAGAGATCTGCGGCTGGTGGTGGTTGGCAGAGACATAGTCATCCGTCCCAATATTATGCTAGGAAATTCTTGCCGCGATTGGCCCCACCACCTTGTGTTTTGGAGGAGGACGAGGTATGCTTTCTTTGATTTGTCTATCTTTTGGTAGCAGTTGTCAACCTTGACCGTTAGAGTTTAATTCTGCAGGATGCGGCTGCTGCGGAGTTTGTACCTCCGCCTACGTCTATCACCTACCATGCGTCGTTTGGGCCCGTAGAGGAGAAGATACCTCCAACCCCCGAGGAGTGGCGTCTGGTGGAGAGATTGATTCCCCGCCATCAGACTTCAGTAAGCTATCTCTGATTCTTTATTATATGCATTCTTTCGACTATTTTTAACCTCTTTTTCTTTTTTGCAGTTTTCTCGCGAGGTGGTGACGAGGATGGCGAGGGCTATAAAGGCCTTTCGTTACCATCTTGTGAGGCTAAGCCACAAGGTGTCGTGTCGTCGTGGCGACGATGTGGCAGAGGTATGTCTCTTTACTTGCATTTGAGTATTTTAGTTTTATCTGTGTATTAATCTTGGCTTACTTTTCTGTTTCAGCCTGTCTCTCCGACACGTACTCACACGAGACCTGAGAGTAGGAAAGAGGGGTCTGGCTCTGGATCGAGACGTCGCCGCACCTCGGTTGAGGATCAGGGCGAATAAGAGGGGTCAAACCGTACTATCGTCGTAGAGGGTTCTGGTTCCTCTACTGAGGGGGTGGTTAGGCGGCCCCCTGGTCAGGATACTTCGGTGCCGATTCCTTTCATTGCTGGTGGGACATACAAGGTTAGCTCGTCATCGCAGCAACCGCCTTATCAGGAGCCCCAGCAGGGTGAGCCCAGTTGGACTGGCCCTACTCTTTCTTTTCCTTCGACTGGAGAGGCTGATGATGGGCAGGAGGTGACTCCCCGGACTTTGCGATTTTACAACACATTCGGGATTCGTCCTCCGGGATCATAAATGCACCTGTGTTCATTTTTTTATTCGACATGTATAGGACTTTGCTATGACACTTATGTTTAGACATATTGTATATACATACTTTTATTATTTATGTCTATTCTAATTTTTTGCATTTTATTTTTCATTTTGTATGTGCATGTGAGTGTGTGAAAAAATTGTGACAGATTTTTGCGCAAAAATTTTCGTCATTTTTATTACTAATGGAGGGTATCCGATTTTCTCCCCCAAAAGAAAAAAATGAAAAATAAAATGAAATTTGATTAAAAATAAGCTTAATTAATTAAACTTAAGAATAATCAATGTGGGATATGTATTTGTAGGAAAGTTGCCAAAAATAGAATTGAATAAGATTTTGAAAGGATCAAAAACCGTAAAGTCAAAGTACAAATCGTGTCAATGATAAAAAAAAACGCGGCCAGCATAACGCGTGACGCTGACGCGGGCAAGAGTAGGCTATCGCGGCGAGATACGCCTATCGCGGCGCGATAGCCTTATCGCAGCACGATAATTTCATTTTCCCGAATCCGTTCAGGATTCGGTTTACGTCGATCCCTGTTTATAAATAGCCCCCAAATCTGCCGTTTTCAGCATAATTCGAGTAGATTAAAAAAAACTTAGCTTGTTAATTTTCAAGCATGTAGTCATGGCTAAGACTTTTAGTGATTTTACTCGTGAGTGGTGCCGGTTTTTGACTGCTTAGGAGAGGAAAGAGCTTGACTTTTTTCACTTGGGGGGGTTATATGGTATCAAGGGGGTAGATCTCGATATAGACTTTATTCATACCGCCTTAGAATATTGGGATTCAAATACCCATTGCTTTAGACTAGGTTATGATGAAATTTGCCCTTTACCGGAAGAATTTGGTGCCATTCTTGGCTTTCCTTCTTTAGATCTTGCGGTGATTCCTAAGGTGAGCGAATATTATTCTAAAGATTTTGAGCGTTTCCTCAAACCTTAGGGATTTGAAGGATATAGTGAACGGGAATGTGTTCAATTTGAAAGAATTTGCTCGTTTTTATTTTGATAGACCACGATCTGAGTCTTTTAACGTTTATAAGAGGAGGGCTTTCCTCTTTTTCATGTTTAGCTAATATCTCCTTACTAGCGGAAACATTCATGAGGGTCAAGCAATTTTGGTATCTGTTATGGAGCAAGTTGATTCGGGGAGAAATCCAATGCCATTAATTGTTGGAGAAACTATGCTTAGTTTGGATGAATTAAAGAAGGACCCTAAAGCACCTATTTGAGGTTCTCCGATTTTATTACAGGTAGAAAATCAATATTTTTAATTACAGAAATCAAAAATATTTAATTATGTATAGTAATACTAATTATTTGCATTGAATTTTTGAAGATTTGGCTAATGGAAAGGCTTGAATTAATTAGCCCTCCTGTCAACATTGAAAGGTATACACCAAATTGTTTTGTAAGAAGAAAGAAACGTTTTTCCATAAAGATGGGTCGCCGGGAGTGGAGTAGAGTCTTTGAAACTCACGACTTCCCCATTAAATGGGTTGTTCCTTGGTGGAAAATGAGAAGATGATCGGCGTCAATACTCAACCTTCTTGTCGTCTTCCCAGCTTGTCCAAGTTGAATTTCTACTATCCTTGTAGAGTAAGGAGACAATATGGCCTTACTCAAACCATTCCTTCTGGGGATCTTCGTCGTCCTTACGAATTTCTTGTTTCTCAAGATGTAAAGAAGTTTGACAACTATTGGTGTGATAGACCTTTGTGGGAAGTTGTTACGCATAAGGTCCCTCCTCCTTTGTCTAGAGATGTGAAACAGTGGCTACTTGATAGATCTCAAAAGGACAAGAACAAAGTTCAAAACAGGTACAAAACTAGTGTTAAAGATCGCTTAGGTGATAAGAAAATTCCTCCTAAAGATCTCCTAGGTGCAAGAGTTGAATTCAAGACTCCTATCATACCTAAGAAAAAGAGTGTTGCAAAAGGCAAAGAGAAAAGGAAAGCTAACTCCACAGGAAAGAAGGTATGGGTTGAAAAGAAGCATGGTGTAATGGCTAAAGGAGAAACTATCTCTACAAAAATTGTATGCAGATCATCTAAGGGATCCCGATTGGTGTAAGAAATGGATGATGAAGAGGAAGCAGACAAAAATTGGAATAGAGCTAGAAAAGAGAAGACCGATTAGAGCATTGCTTTACTTCCAATTTATTAGACATTTATCTTAATTTCAAGTCAATTTTGTATTAAATCTTTTCAATTTCATCAATAATGTAATTTTATTTTGTTAATTATTAATGCAATTTTTCAACTTTTTAAATTAAATTAACTCTTTTATATTGAAAGTAAAATTTTATTAAAGCAATAAAGACGACTTGAATAAGTTTCGAGAACAGTTCGAGTACGGAAGTCAAAAATTCCCGAAATACACCGAAATGCGCCCAGATTGATGAAAATGTTCCGGTGCTGGGATTTTGAACCTATCGTGGCGCGCTGGTCTTGATTTTCATGCGTCGTTCTTTCTACTTCAGCGGATTGATGCCGGAGTGCGAGATTTGTAAAAAATTAAAGTGGCCACACCCCGTAAAGGGTTGCCTACGTATCCTTTCCTTAGGAATCAGGCCAAATGTAGCTCTTTTGAGTATACTACTCAAATTTTTATGGGTAGAACTTTTTAAGTTGGTCAAGACTCATCATGTTTGAGAATTCATTACCGTCCATATTAGTCAGTTTTGCGGCACCTCCTGATAGGATGGTTTTGACGATGTATGGTTCAGATCAATTAGGCCTAAATTTGCCTCTTGGGTCTAGAGAATTTTTCCTTAATGCTTTTAGCACCAAGTCTCCTACTTTGATGTTTCTTGTCTTGAACTTTTTGTTAAAGTGTCTAGCCATGCGAGTTTGATAGCATTGAGTGTGATGTAGAGCGTCTAGTCGTTTTTCATCAAGTAGAATTAGCTCTTCATACTCGCTCTAGTCCATTCAAATTCATCGAGTTTACTTTCCAAAGCGATGTGTAAGGAAGGTATTTCTAGTTTTATAGGTTGTACGGCATCCATTCCATAGACTAAGGAAAATGGCGTACTTCTTGTGGATGAATGAATTGACGTATGGTAACCCCAAAGAGTGAAATGAAGTTTGTCAGGCCAATCCTTGTAGTTTTCTGTCATTTTTTCAAAGATAGTTTTCAAGTTTTTATTGGCTGCTTCTACTGCACCATTTTCTTAAGGCCTATATAGGGAAGAATGATGGTGTTGAATGCCATATTTTTGAAGCAATTCTTCACATTCCGCTTGGAAGTGAGTTCCATTGTCACTTATCATTTCATGTGGGACTCCGTATCGACATATAATTTTTCTTTCGATAAAGAGTGCTACATGTTTTGCGGTGAGTTTTGCATATGATGCTGCTTCAACCCATTTCGTGAAGTAATCAATTGCTACAAGAATGTATTCATGGCCTCCTGTCCCAAGAAGGGTGATTTTTCCAATAATGTCTATTCCCCATGTTGAGAAGGGCCATGGTGATGTATAAGTATAGAGGAGTGATGGAGGAACGTGTTGTAGGTTAGCGTATATTTGGCATTTAGGGCATCTTTTTACATATTGATGGCAATCTCTATTCATGGTAGTCCAATAATATTCTTGGCGCATTATCTTTTGGACTAGCATTTTACCGTTCATGTGAGTTCCACATGCTCCTTCGTGGATTATCCTCATTTCCCTTTGAGCTTCCCTTTTACCTACACATAGGAGAGCCCTACCTTTAGGTACCCTTTTATGTAGCTCGTCATTTATGAGCACATATTGGGAAGCCAAAAGTCTTAGTGCTCGCTTCACTCTTTTATCAGCGTGAAGTGGATATTCTCCTTTGGTGACATAGTTGAGGATGTCAGTGTACCAAGGTTCTTCCTCCTCTTCTTCTTCTTGAATTACCTCATCATCTTCTATGGCTTGGATGTAAGTCGGCTTATGCCGTTTTTCTATTATTAGAGGCATTTGCTCAATTTCCTTTGGAATTCTGACCATCGAGGTTAGTCTTGCCAAGGCATCAGCGAATTGATTTTCCTCTCTTGATAGATATGTGTATTCTACCTTTTCGAGTTGATCGGTAAGAGTTTTCAGATATGTTTTATAAGGAGCTAAGCTTGCACTCCTTACTTTCCATCTTTTAGAAATTTGGTTGATGATTAGGGAAGAATCTCTGAATATTCGAAGTTTCTTTACTCCCAATGCCAAAGCTGTTTCAAGGCCTACCACGCATGCTTCGTATTCAGCAGCGTTGTTGGTAACGTCGAAATCTAACTTTATTGAGATTGGAACGTGTTCTTCTTTAGGTGATACTAATAATACTCGTACACCACATCCTTTTTTATTGAAAGCTCCGTCAAAGTATAATGTCCAAGTATCATCTTTTGTAACCATCAAATCTTCGTCTGGAAAATCATTCTCATGTATTGGTGTCGAGTCTTCTATTGGAAAATTTGCCAAAAAGTCCGAGACCAGTGATCCTTTAATGGCCTTCTAAGGCATGAACCTTACATCAAATTAGGCTAAATTAACTATCCATCTAGATATTCGCCCATTGAGAGTAGGCTTCTCAAATAGATATTTAAGTGGGTCCATTTGAGATAATACGTAGACTGTATGGACGAGCATATGGTGTCTTAGCTTGGTTGTGGCCCACACTAATGCGAGGCACAATTTCTCAAGCGGCGTAGCGTATTTCATACTCGAGCATCTTCTTACTTAAGTAGTAGATGGCGTTTTCTTTTCCTTCTACTTCTTGTGCAAGCATGTCTCCTATTGTTTCTTTAGTGACTATTAAGTAAAATCGAAGAGGAATTCCTGGAAGCGCTGGTGCTAATACAGGAGGATTAGTAAGATAGACTTTGATCTCATCAAAGGCTTTTTGGCAATCATCGTCCCATATTACTGGCAAATTCTTCTTAAGCTTTTCAAATATTGGTTCACATATTGTGGTTAGTTTAGATATGAACCTACTTATGTATTGCAACCGGTCAATAAATCCTTGAATCTGTTTCTCGGTCTTGGGCGGTGGCATTGACATGATTGCTTTGATCTTGGTTGGATCTATCTCTATTCCTCTAGAGCTAATGACATAGCCTAAGAGTTTTCCTGAGGTGACTCCAAAGGCACACTTAGCTGGATTTAACCTCATGTTGTATTTCCTTAGCCTTTCGAAGAATTTTCTTAAAGCGATTTGATGTCCTGGACAGTTTTTTGATTTTACTATCATATCGTCCACAAACACTTTAACTTCTTTGTGCATCATGTCGTGGAGCAAGGCAGTCGCTGCTCTTTGGTAAGTGGCACCTGCGTTTTTCAACCCGGATGGATAGGAGTTGGGATCTCATCTAGGAAGTTGCAATCCAAAAATATTTCAAACCCTGGTTGTCTCACCCCCATTTTTGATAAAAGGTTCAGGAAACTCGTAGCATGGGTAATCCTCACCCTCCTTTACGAATTATCCATTCAGAGTGAGAGGGTAACGACCCATTGGGATTGCTTTCTTTTGGGTACGAGCACCCCTCCGTGCATTAATCTTTTCCAGGGCTTGCTTATAGTCTTTCGGAGTTGATTCGAAACCAAGTCCAAAAATATCTAATTTAGGAAGTCCAGGCAATTCCATTTGTGTTGCTACTCCCTTCTTCTTTCCTAGAGTCATTCCCGGAAATTGCCCTTGTTTTCTGAGAATGCCATTGACTATCATGTTCGAATGGAGATCATAGCGAAGAAGGGTCTTTTCATCTTCCTCGATGAAAGAGACCTCTTCAGCATTGAAGCCCCATAAATCTTCGTCATTCTCATCATGCTCTACATTTATGAGAGGCTTATCAATTACCTTAATCCTCATAGGAGAAGTGTCAATTGTAACAAGAAGTCCTCCAACTATTGCCTTAACTTGTTGATGAAGGGATGAAGGGGCGGCCTTAAGATCGTGAAGCCAAGGGCGTCCCAACAATAGATTGAAGGATGCTTTGATATCTACCACTTGAAAAGTAGTAGCATGCTCAATAACCCCTGTTGTAACATTCATAGTAATAGTTCCAAGAGCTTGGAGATGAGTGTTGTTATAAGCTCTTATGCCTTGTGTTGATGGGGACAAGTCTTCATCCCTTATTCCTAGCATCCTCGCAGTTTTAAGTGGACAAATATTTATTGCTGACCCATTATCCACAAGGGTCATTGGGACATTCATTTGTTTGCACACCACTGTGAGGTTCAAGGCTTTATTGTGTATATCACCTTCAGGAGGTAAATCCTTGTCAGAAAAGGTGATTAGATTGATGGGGCTAGGAAGTTCATTCGTGAGAAAATTGGCCAACCCCTCAGGAGTGGTTTCTGAGTCTATTCCTACTTTAGCTAAAGCATCCATAACTACGAGCCTATGTTCATGGGATGTAGCTAAGAGTTTCCGTACGTTCATCTCGACCTTAGTCTTTTTTAGTTGTTTGACAACATCGTTGTCTTCTATGATTGGCATGGGAACTTCTTGAGTGGTAGGAATAGGTTGTGTTGTGATGGGAGGTTGCATTCTCCCTGATCTTGTGAGGACATCGATAAGGGAATCCTCTTCATCCCAAATATCATCTACTAGATAAATTGAGGAGAGTGGAGTTTCTTCTATATCTTTTAGGTAAAAATCCTCATCATCACTGTCCCACACTCCATTAATGCTAACATCTTTCCTAGTTGCATTTGAACCAATTTCTTACTGTCAATTAATCCTTGGACTAGGTCCTTGAATTTAAAACAATGCTCTATATGTCCTCCTGATTGATGGTAGGGGCAATAGAATCTATCTGTCCTTTTGAGCGATTCAAACGGTCTTGGCTCGAGAGGTTTGATCTTCCCATTCTCAAAGAGCATTTGAAACATGTTCGCATGAAGAAGTCCCAATAGGTGTGTATACCTTGTTACTCCTTTTGGGTGTTTCAACTACTTTGAGAGTAAATGGTTTTTTCTCAGTAGTTTTGAGAGGCATCGTTTTTTCAGTGGCACGCTTACTTTGTACCAACTTTGTATGGTCGAGGGCCTCGTGACATATGTCTATTGCTTCCCTCATGATGTTTATGAGAAGCCATACCTCCATTTTAGTGGTCGGTTTCTCTCCTGCGGAAAACTGCTCACGGCATCGAAAAAGGTTTCCTTCTCTTCTTCGATAGCATGAGTTTCTTCAATCGGTTTAATGAGGAGTGATGGATCAGTATGGCCTTCCTCATTAGAAATTGCTAAGGAGTCTGACAGTGGAGCACTATTGATACTTGGCTTCTTACTTGCAGGAGGCAATGGGAGTTTATTGATATCAATTAAGTCTTGAATAGCTTCTTTCAACTTCCAACAATTCTCAGTGAGATGGCCCCTACCTTGATGATACTTGCAATTATGGTTGGGATTCCAACTAGCCGTCCTCTTTTCGACTGGTGGATCTCCAAATGGTCCAATAGGAGTTATGAGACCTTTAGTGTGAAGACGATCGAATGCGGTGTCATAACTCATGTCAATACGTGTGAAATTTCTCCTAAATGGCTTCTCTTGTCCTTGATTGTTCATGGCTAGGACCTTGTTTAAATTAACGGTGCTAACATTATTTGAGTGGGTGGTTTTGGAAGAAGAAGGATTGTCGTTCTTCATTCCTTTCCAGCCACTGTTGGAGTTGCTAACAACTTTCTGTTTCGCAAGGTCGTCTTCAATATCAATTCCTATGTCATAGACGGCCTTGAAAGTATTCAAGTTACTTTGGTATTTTAGATGCTTTGAATACTTTTCTTGGAGGTCTTGATGAACAACCTCACATATTCTTTTTCAGTGGGAACGTCAACCATTTTAGCGGAAGTTTCCCTCCACTTATTGAAAAAGGAAGTGAACCCTTCGTTCTCTTTTTGTTTCAACATCTCAAGTTCCCTATGGTCAGTTTCAACTTGAATGATGCATTTGTATCTATCAATGAAAACGTTTGTTAAAGAATCCCAAGAAGAGATTTTCTCCTTGTAAAGGGAGAAAAACCATTGTTGACAAACGGTTTCTAAAGCTAAAGAGAACAACGAATGGAAAGCTTTCTTATCAATTCCCTTAATGTTCATTATTGTTTCAAAAGCTCTTAAATGAAAATAAGGGTTTTCAGTTGGCTTGAACTTAGGGATGTCGTTGGCATTGAACTTCTACGGAAGAAGTTCCTTGTCCAAATAGACCCCTTGTGAGCTAATCCCTTGGAACTTGTAGTCATTGGAGATTTTGCTCAAGCTCTCTTCCATTCGCTCAAGCTGTTGTTGTTTCGCAGGGTCATTGAATTGAAGAGCAAGAGTTTTGAACATCTCGGTCAAACTAGCCATGTTCTGTCTTAGCTCATTAACTTCTTCCTGGGTTGCCATTTTCTTCTTAGCTTTTCTTCTTTGTCAAAACGGTTTATCAAAAAGTGAGACTTGGACAAAGGTGTTGTCTTTAATTAGTCGCCCTTCCTTTCTTGACCAATCGCAGTAAATATTAAACCATTTTGTCTTAATGACTTGACTCAAATTGAATTTGACTTTATTGGGTTTTAAAAAGCAAAAATAGGGTGCATATTTTTGGGAATCAAGTTTGGGGTTTTAAACAACAAGGTTATGTTGGGATGATAGGGTGCATATTTTTGGGAATCAAGTATGGGGTTTCAAACAACAAGGTTATGTTGGGAGGATTAATATCCGACTTACCCCCCTAAAAAAATGACGGAAAAGACGGGCACACAAGACTCTCTAGACATGGTCATGGTGAACATATATACAAAGTGTGTGCTTAGAAAGTGAGTGAAAGTGACATGCTTTGACATTTGTGTAAGACCATGGGACTATGTGTCTAGACTTAATTAATGGACTACATAAAGCTGTAATTATTAATAAACTGATTAATTAGACTCGGCGTGAGGACTCAAGCAGAAAACTGGTCTGTCGCTGAAGCAACGGAACTGTCGCAAAACGTCGGGGGCCATCGCGTCGCGATGGACTCTTTCGTTTCGCGCCACAGGTCAAACCTTCGCGTCATTACTGAAACGTTAGTCTGGGATTGTTTCCAGTGTTCTGCCTTAAAAGGGCAAGCATATAGTTGTACTAAGTCAAATTTAGTCAATTTATTAGGCTTTAATTAATCATATTAATTAATTAATTAAGCAAAGTCCTATATAGTCATTAATTAGTTTATTTAGATTTGTACACAAGTTAAAAAAATGGTTAGTGTAAACACATATACAAGCAAGAATGCACAAGTAGTCAAGTAAGCACAATATGATGCAATAAGTTTGCAACCTAACCATGGCTCTAGTTCTCTAAAGTTCAAGGATAAGGGTTAGTCAAAGAGGGTCCATGGTTATGGGTCCGAATGAATCACGCGGAAGCCTTACCATTGGAAGGGTTGGCGCGTATGGATGGGACCCCACAAGTTAAACTTGTTTCCATGGTTTGGTGAATTCACAAACTCGAATGTACCCTTCGTTGCAATGAGCGTTCGATTGGGTAGATGGAGCGTGAATTCCCAGAGGGTTATGGCCATATGTAGAACACATATGGGTTCAGACAAGTGAGAAAAACTCAATCAGGAAGTAAAATCGAGCAAACAGTACTAGAACCGGTCAAAGCAAGAACGCATATTTCTGGCTCGATATTGGAAGAACGTAGCGCGAGACAACATTGACCATCGCGAGAAGATATCCCTGTCGCGCCGCGACAGATCCATCGCACTGCGATGGGCACTGTTTTCTTAGCGCCAGTTCTTACATGCCTCAGCAGCTCTCTTAGTTCTTAGAATTTTCCAGTTTTCACAGCGTTTTTTCGATTCTAGTTGTGAAAGATATTTTCCAAATTTCCTACGTGTAAAAAAGCCTATGTTTTTTACGCATTACGGATGGTCTATCCAATGCGGACCTTTTTTATACTTATGCCAATAATGTCAATCAAAATTACGCACATGAATATTTAGAACTTTTCGAGTCTCATCCACTCATTCTAAATTATTGCCAAAATAAATTTTAGGAATTAAAAAGAAATCCTCCCCAGTGGAGTCGCCAAAAAACTGTAGGGAATATTTCAAGCATCCCACACTTAAGCCCCACTGTGATCATACACTTAAGTATGGTGGCGTCCAAAGGGAAGGAAGCTAGAGCAAAAGAGTCGCCAACAAGTTTTAGGAACTTGTAAACCGTTCACAGGGTGAAGGTTACACCCCCTTCACGATCCATGAAATCGCTAACTCCATAGTGGTCTGGAACCATGAAATCTTCAGGGATGAAGGTACAAATCCAACCTAAAAGAGATTAAACCTGCCTTAAATAGGCCTCTACTTTATTCTTCTCATATTCATGTGCGCTTTCTGACTAACATACAATCAATATATTAATCCTAAACCTTTTTATTCTATGTTGGTCGAATATTAATGCACAAACAAAACTATTATTGGCGAACACTTGAATTAAAATCACATTAGCCTAAATAAAATTATTAATTATCTTATTAAGCGTGATTTCAAGTACAAATTTCCTTTAAACCTGCAAGAGAGGGCGTGATCAAGCAACAACAATAATATATATCAAGCAACATATAAATTATTAATACAACAAATCATCATAAAAAATCTCAATAAAGCATAATAATATTATTAGCAAGATCCTAGGCATGATACTAACAAGAATAATAACAAATCCTAGCATGTCACTAAACAATAAAGATTAAAGCTTTAACCCTAACATGATAGAAGAAATAGAAAGCAACCTAAGCATGATACTAGAAAGTAATAAATAACACCCTAACATAACACTAGGAATTAAAATAATCTAAACATGCTTTCTACAAAATAAAACAATAAAATTACTAACTTTGTTGCCTCGTATCTCTTTCTATCAAAACAATACACACGTTAGTAACTTCAAGGAAAATATTAAATCAAACAATTAATTTAAATAATTGAAATAGGGATTTGGGACTAAACCCTCAGAAATTATCAACCTTTCACGTCTAGGGCGAAGGCAATTTCGAGCTTGGTTAGGGGCGTCTAAGACTCGTGAATGCGGTATTGTATTTTGAAAAGGCTAGGCTTAGAAAGTAGGAGAAAGAACAAGTTTCTAGCTCAAAAAGAGAAAAAAGAATAGAATTAGATGGATTGTTGATGATTGAAAATGGGAAATAACGCCCCTATTTATAGAGAAAAACATCCAGAACACTTCGAAAAGAGTCAAAATTTAACTCGAAGTAAAACAGACCTTATCGCGACACGATAGAGCTATCGCGATGCGATAGGGCTATCGTGACGCGATAGACCCTATCGCGGCGCGATAGGCTCTCCGCATCGCGATGGCTGGACCAAGATAAAAATCCTGTACGAATTCCTTTTCCCTATATAATTAGGTAATTAGACTCCGTAATTATTAAAATCAGTTTTATCTTTTCAAAACAATTGTTTTATTCCGAATTAAATTCCTTATAATATTAAAAAAATATATATAATTATTAATCCTAACTCTATTAGAATTTAAAATAACCTTCTAAATTAATCTAGAAAATTAAAGTAATTCCTAATATCCTTAGGAATGATAATTAATGGGTCATCCACTTGATCATTGGGCCATATAAAAACATTTTGGGTCCAATTTAGTATTTTGGCCATAACTTCCTCATTATTCATCGGCATTGGGCTTATAATATATCGTTGGAAAGGTCTTTTCAAACCCCATCCAACTACACTATTATTGGACCCATATCATGGACCAAATTAAATTGGAATGGACATTCTCCATAAATAAGGTACAAAAAGAAATATTTTCAAAACAGAAAGAAGTATTTTTATTAAAAACAGACGCATCACGAGACTCTTCCACATTTCACCTCGTTCAATAATCAAATGACATGAAAGGTACTAGTCACTGGGTTTGGTTTTGGGGAGATAGAATCAGGTGTCTATAGCAGGCTTTCCCACGAGAGCCGGAGCATGTTCCCTAACAGGTACACACAAGGTGCTTCCTAGCAGAAGCATGACAGCAAGTTAAAGAGGGAAGCTTGGGCTGCGAAGAAGACAGCAAGTTCCAGAGGAACTTGGTATGCGGTTCCAAAAGTGGAACGTTGCCCCAAGATCTAGAATACATTAATACTACAGGATTCCAGAACAAGAGTTTCAGAGAAAAACATGAAGACAGAGAAATCGAAGTATATCGTCTAGGATTCATGTAAGTATGTTGGACATAAAAGTTAGTCTGGAACAAGTCTAAACCAAGGTGAACTCCAAACAGTCAATGAAATTAGAGTTACTGACTTGTCAGGAACTCCGAGACTGTCAGAGTTTCAAAACCTAATAGGAACTTAAGTCTGCATGTCGTTAAAGGTCGGTTTTAATGATATAAATATTAACCTAATATGTGTATCGTTTAGGGATTTGGTTTTATAGAATAAAGATATTTATTTTCTAATAAATCCCTTTTGAAAAAGATAAGTTATTTTTGGAAAGTATTTTTAGCAAATATAAGTTTGAAATAAAATCTGATTTTATGGTAAATATATCTTATTATTATTGAAAGAATATATTCTTAACAAAAAGATATATTTTTGGAAAACTTATTCTTGGAAAATATCTTTTAAACATATCTTTTGATAAAACTTATCTTTTACGAAAAGAATGATTTGGGTGTACTATAAACATGCTCATATGTATTCATTCAAAGTTGAGGCTGACGAAGTGGAATGGTCGTGCTTAATGGTTTCATCCTTCACCACAAATCTAAGTCAGTCCTCCAGGTCAAAGTTCCGGTCAGGGTTTGGTTTCAGTTTGTCCAGTTAATTCCAGACAGATCTAGAGTGTCTAGCATATTAGATTTATCTCTTTATTCATTTATATGTATTTAGAGTTATTCTTTGAGATCTTGTAAAGGGAAAAAGGGTTTTGAGTATTTTATGTATGGGGTGTGAGAGTTTGCGAGGATTCTCGTTATTATAATTGAGATATTTCAAAGTGTGAGCTTCTAGGGTGAAGCCGAGTGAATAGTGCTCTGGGAGTGTTGAGTGAAACTAAGTGGGACTTAGGTTGGGTAGGATAGTGTCCTATCGAGTAGCAAGTTTCCGGGTAGGAACTTGTGAGAAAGGTCTGATTGTAATAGGTTGTAACTAGGAATGTTTGGCCCACTATAGTAGATTGGTTTGGCTTAAAATCCCTTGGAGGGTCGAGGTTTTACTTCCAATAAGGCCCTGGATGGTTTCCTCATAAAATCCGCTTTGCATTGTCTAAGTTCCTAACAACAATCAGTTTTATATTCCGCAAAAAGTAGGCACTAGGAACATACTGCAATTCACCCCCCCTCTTGTATTATATCATCCGAAATAACAATTACTTGAATTATTCCGTAAATTTATAGATTAAACTACATGTCTCATTTAAAAGAAAAATAAAGAATCAATTTCAAAATATTAAGGCGTGCATATAAAACAATTACCAATCATATAGAGTATTCCCTCCACATCATAATATAGTGGTGAGGTTGAGGAGGATGGTGGTGAGGGTATGGGGTTGTGGTGGTGTTGAGGCGACAAAGGGAAGGAGACGGGCGGCTGGTTTTCTGGGAGGAGGAAGGGGTAGTTAAGCGTTGTCAGTTGTAGGGGTTGGATAGAAAGGTGGTAAAGGTGACAGTGGACAGTGGTGGTGAAGATATAAATGAACCTGGTTATTGGGCGGATTGTGTCAAGGTCGGTGCGGGTCGATTACGGCTTGGGTCAAAGAGGGTCACATTTTATAGGGTCAATAGTGGGTCGGAACAATGCGGGTTACGGGTTGATAATAGGCATGCCAACAAAATATTAATTAAAATAAATATTGAACAAATCCATTATTAAGTATATATGAATACAACTTTATCTATGTAATTATTTTATTATCTATTTTGTTTGTCTATTAAATTGGAAAATTATTTTGACCCTTTATTGACCCTACCCAATAAAGGTCATGTCCGTTAAAGGCTCTATCCATTAAAAGCCCTTTAAGCTTGACCCTGACCCTATTATCATTAGGCTACCCTACACAATAACCAGATGTAGGTATAACCATGATCAATCATTAAAGATCAATTATGTTAATTACGTTTCCTAAAATATAGCTAAACTAGTTCTTTGTCCGAGCAACGCTCAGATTCATTGAAAAAATATTTTTATAAATTGTTCGTTTGTGTTTGTTTATAGGTTTTGTATAGTACAATTAAATATATACTTATTACGTTATCAAATTATTATTATAGACGACACACGTTTATGTAGAATATCTCTATTTTTATAGTTTGTTGAAAAATTATGAATTTAAAATTTAGTTAAAATTCCTTTAAATTTCGGTTGAATTGAATTGATTTAGAAATTTGAAGGATAAAAATAATATCTAATTTATGACTCTACGTTCTTCATAGTATTTTTTTTTTTTTATCTTTATTAATCAGTTATCTCACTTTTCTTATTTATTTATATTAGTTGTTATTGTGCTATTTTTTAGGGTTGCTTAGGCTGTAGATTTTTTTAAAAGATAAATTATCTCAATATTTTTTAAAGAAGAAAAAAATTTAAAAAATTGGCGGAAATTTTTTTAATGTAGACATGACACATGTACTTTTGGGATATTTTTGGTGATGACTTTAATATGTATAGTATTTGTTTATAGGTTTTGTATAGTACAATTAAATATATACTTATTACGTTATCAAATTATTATAGACGACACACATTAATATAGAATATCTCTATTTTTATAGTTTGCTGAAAAATTATGAATTTAAAATTTAGTTAGAATTCCTTTAAATTTCGGTTGAATTGAATTAATTTAGAAATTTGAAGGATAAAAATAATATCTAATTTATTATGACTCTACGTTCTTCATAGTATTTTTTTTTTTTTATCTTTTTTAATCAGTTATCTCACTTTTCTTATTTATTTATATTAGTTGTTACTGTGCTATTTTTTAGGGTTGTTTATGTTGTAGATTTTTTTAAAAGATAAATTATCTTAATATTTTTTAAAGAAGAAAAAAATTTTAAAAATTGGCGGAAATTTTTTTAATATTGACACGACACATGTACTTTTGGGGTATTTTTGGTGATGACTTTAATATGTATAGTATTGATTAGATAAAAAGTTATAGATCCAATTATGTTTAAAAGATTTTTGAAAATAAAAATGTTACGAATGCGCAATAATATAATATGGATACAAATCATACAATTCAATTGAAAAATTTCCCTTAAATTAGTTTTAATCTTTATATCCCCGATTTTTATTTTTTGTTTTAATGTGTAGTTGTTAACACCTATGTAGACCTGTCAATTGGGTCGGTCGGGTCGGGTTTGGGTTTAGTCATTCATGTCGTTCGGTCGGGTCACTTCCGGTAACGAGTCGAGAAATGCTGAACCCTAGCCCAAAGTTTCAGCTTCGGGTCAACCCAACGGATTTAGAACAATTCTTTATTTAATTTTTTTGGCTAGTTTTTAGAAATTTATGATTTTTTAAGTTCACTTTGCTATTTTTTTTTCCACTTTATGATAATAAAATTAAAAATAAAACTTTTAAACGTCCCTAAATTTATGGAAGAGGGTAATAAAAAAAAAACCCTAGCCAACTCCTCTCTATTTTTTTTCTCTCTAGGGTTCTTAAAAAAAAATGTTTCCACAGGTCGAAAATAGTTAAATTTCTCCGAAATTTGTATTTTTGACCATTTTCCTTTAGTTTAATTTTTATTTTTTTGTTATTAAATTCAATAAATCTACGCTCTTTTAAGGTAGTAAGTACCACTGTAGTGGCTTTGAGTAGGGCCTGTTCTGATTGACTGGACTGAGCTGAACTGAACTGAACTTATTGGAGCTGAACTGAACTGAACTGAACTAAACTAAACTAAACTGAATATTTTATGAGAGAAGGAAATTAAGATAAGAACTGAACTGAACTGAACTTATTGGAGCTGAACTAAACTGAACTGAAAATAAGCTGAAAAGAACAGGCTCTAAGTGCTCTTGTGGTGGGCTTTGTCCTAGTTTTGTTTTTGTTTTTTGTTTTTTGAGTTTAGTATGGTATAAGTTGTTTATGGGTAAAGATTAGTGCGGGATAGAGAAAGAGGTTAATCCTTCTATAACAATCAGATGAACAGACGAAAAAATTCTTTACGTCTACAAAAGATCGATAGACCCCCTCGTTGAAAGGATGTTTTTATTGGATTCAATAGATATTTATTTATCAAATTTAAATCTCTTTGTAGATGTCGTATGACTTTTATTTATAAATCAATCTTTATTCAAAAAAAAAATTAGGAAGAGGCTATGCTAACATTATTATATATGTGGAGTATATAATCATTTGTCATTATATCAGTAGACATATCAATCGGTGGCATGACGGTGAAGTGAGCTATGCGGATGCAATTATTGTGGGTCAATATATAGTTGGTGTGGAAGGTGATTGGTGTGAATTTGAACAAGATTTATATGAGATAGATAATTGAAAAAGAGATTAAATGAATGTCCGATGGCAGACAAACGATCAAAATTAATAAATTAAAATAAAAAAACTAATATTAATTTTCAATTAAATGTATTTATTAAAAAAAAAAAGCCCATTAATCAGGTCGACGGTTCGAGTTCGGGTTGGGTTTAGATCGGGTCGAAAATTGACAGGTCTACCTATGTGCATTCAATATCTTCAACGGATTTGTCACCAAATTCCCCTGAGTTATTTTTTTATTCACCATATACCCATGAAAATTTTCAAATTCATCATATACACACGTGTTTTACAAAAATATCACCAAATACCCTTAATGACTAACGGCGTTTAATCGCCCATAATAAATTACCACCCAAAAAAGGTTTTTATAAGAATAGCAATTGTTAACTTAATGACAATTTAGACAAATTAATTTATCTGTCCAAATAGCTTTTGGATACTGATAATTGGATTACATAAACTTTAATCTGAATTCATCAATATATCATAACTAGATTAATCCTTGTGCAATGCACGGTCGCTAAATATTTATAACGACAATAAATTTGACCAAAAATAATGGTACTATATAAAATTCATGAATAGATTCAACTAATATTAAAAAGTATGAAATATATTTTTTGAAATTAGAAATATGCGAAAGAATGTAAACACATAATTTTTATAACAAGAGGTTTTGTGTGTGGCTGGCCACACGGTGTGGCCAGCTAACACATGACAAAAGTAACCCCACCGAACTAGTAACCCCTCAGACCGAGTAACTGCTAATCGACTTAGCAACCCCTGACAGACCTAGTAACCCCTGACCAAGTAATCCCTAACCGACCTAATAACCCCTAACTTGACCTAGTAATACCTGACCTAACCTAGTAACCCCTGATCGACTTTATAACCCCTGACTTACCCCCAACGAAAAACTACCACCCAGAACCACCACCAACAAACCACTACCAACCTAAACCACCAATGAACCACTACCAACCTAAACCACTAACAAACCCAGATCTAGAACCCAAAACCACCACCAACAAACCACTACCAACCTAAACCACCAACGAACCCAGATCTAAAACCCATAACCACCACCAACGAACCACTTCTACCCAAAACGAAACCACCACCAAACCACCACTACCCACCCAGGGAAACCACCACCTTTTGGAACTCTCGCCACCAAGAACCACCACCCACGAAACCACCAAAAACCACCATACTAGATCTGGAACAACGAACGAAAACACCACCCACGAAACCACCAAAAACCCACCACCATCGACGAATGAACCACCCACAAAAACGACGAAAACGAAGACAAAGACGACTATCAACGATTATCGACAATTGAAATTGGAAACCATAACCCTAGATCCTGCAATTTCGTCTTCAATTGAAAAAGGTAAAGCTTCGATCGACAACAATGACGGTGAAACTGACGGTTGTTGCGAATCGTCGACGAATGATGGTTGCGGAATTTCTTTCTCGGAGAAAATAAGAGAGAGAAAAAAATAAAATAAAACATTGTGGCCACACAGTATAGCCAGCCACATATGAAAGTTTGTGTATTTATAATGGGTTATTTGATATTTGAGGAAATTTATTTTAGATTTTTTTATAAAGTAAAAGTCATAATAATATAGGTACAATTGTAGAAACCTTCTTTTTCTGTAACAATGAATTTTTTATTATGTTAAGCAAGTAATTTTAGAAGGAAAACTTTTAATAATATGCTCATAAGTGTCCCTTTAAGTTTCGCCTTTAATATTATATTATGTGATGATTTGCAAATAAAAGATTTTGAAGGAATCGTTTGTGGTATATATGCAATCATTATTTGTCATAGACTCATAGTTCACTTGTACAATATTACGAGAGATCTTAAATAACCATTTTTCAAAAAAAAATTGGAGTTGCTTGATCCATTCATTAAGAGTACAGCCAGCTATAATCTTGTTGTTTGGGTGTATCATATATAGTCATCAGCCAGCTATAATCTTGGAGAATCATTAGACTACACTAACTAACTAAGACGGGTTATAGCTGGCTGGCTGATGACAATTATACCCAAACATCAGCCAGCTATATTGTTTGGACAATTGTACTCTCTACAATATTTATTTACTTATTTACCTTATTAATGTTAATTATCCTTTTTTTTTTTTTTACCGACCTTTTAAAAAGTATGAGATAATCCTTATGAATAATATTTGGACAATTATACCATCTAAAATGTTTATTTACTTATTTATTCTCATTAATCAATGAGTTATTGTCTTATCTTTTAAACTTTTAAGAATAGTGTGCGAATATTTATATCCTTAAAAATATTTATTTACCTATTTTCCCTCGTTAATGTTATTAGCTAAAGTCATGAATAGACAAATCAAAAAAGTTTTCCAAACATAGCTAGTTATGACACATGCGCGTTAACTACACTAGTAAATAATAAAATACTTGATGTAATCCGTCTCATTATTTTAATCATTCACCTTACTCGTATCTTTTAATTCAATCAATGAACTCTTAAAGAAAAATATCATAAATCATGCATTAGTCTGAGAAATCAGTATTAAGACAAGAATATCAATTTCATATGCTTTGGGAGATCCGAATTGATTATTTTTCCTGACTTGCTGAATCCTTCTATGCTCGTTATTGATTTCAGTTTCCAACAATTAAAACAATATCTGATAAATAAGAGAAAATCTTGTGCTTTAATTCTTCATTCCATACGTAAAACCACGCAGGCGCGCCCGTTTAATACGTATAAGATTAATCGCTGGCATTCGCAAAAGACTGCCACGAGCAGCACGTGTAACCACCTAATTAAGGGGATGAGCAAATAAAATCGAATACTCCGTCAAAATTTTAAGAACGGGATTTAAAATTACCTTGGAATAATTTCTAAAATTTAGAACTGGAATTAGAATCAGACAAATTGGTTCGTACGCCGTAAAATGATGGATCCAGAGTAGACAATACCAGTTTAACCGGTTTTGCATTGATTTCGGGTACTGGCTTAATTATATACTCCCTCCGTTTTTTTATACTTGTTTCAATTTCCTTTTTCGACTATTTTTAAATACTTATATCATTTCTTTATGTGTAAAGTTTTTACAATATTTAATTCATTTCTCTCAATTAGTAGCCTCAACATAAATCATAATTTATTAATTTCATATTTTTACTCTCCTCTAATTTTCTCAACTACTTTTGATTTTTACAATTTTTTATTCTTTCACCTATCCCACTACCTTCATATTTATTACTCCCTCCGTGTTTTTAATTAAGTGTTACAGTTTGACCAAATACACATGCCGAAACACGACTTTGATCACCATTAATTTATCTAATTATATGTTAATAAAATTATACGAAAATTGATATTATAAATGTATATATTACAATGAATCCAAGAATGTATTATACAATAACATTGGTTTTTTATACTCCGTATATTAGTAAATTAATCAAGTCAAAACCATTATGTGAATAGTGGAAAAAGTCAAACTATAACACTTATTAAAACACGAAGGGAGTATTTTATCTAATAAAACTCTGCGCATAGAGAAATAGAGCAAGTATTTAAAAACGGAGGAAGTACTTCGTAATTTTTATAAATATAAATTTGAATGATTTAGTTTGTTTTATTTTTTTGGTAAAAGATATAATTACGTGGAATTTTTTTAAGTTCATCTTGATTTATATTTTCATAATTTTTACTTCATCTATTTCATAATGTTGTTCATGTTTACGTAAATCAATGCAAGTTTTTGTTAATCTTTGACCGCATATACTATAATCTCACAATAGCAAAAAATTATAAAAGTTAGATATTAATAATGTACTCATCAAAACCAATCAAACTAAACCCTATATGACTATATTTGTTCGTATAAGTTGAGAAAAATTTAGAAGATTCTCACTTATTTTTAAAGTCAAAAAATTCCAAATGAGAACATCATTGTTAAACAAAGGGAGTAATTATTTACAATACTATATCGTTTTATAATAAGTGTTCAATTTATCTTGTCGATACAAATTAACCAATAATATCTTTAATCATCAATAAAAATAAAGTTTGACAATTGAAGATTTATCATGAATTCCACAATGTTGTTTACAACTTTACACGAAAAATATTCATCATTAATAATCAATTAAGCCCCACTATCTTACTTTTTTATCCACCTAGCTCAAGATTTGTGAGGCAAAAGATTTATGTGGAGGAAAATGATAAATATAGTCCTAAGGGCTATATATAAGAAACTAAAAAAAATATTGGAGATAACATTAATTACACCAATTTGTACGTGATTTTGTCATAAATTCTCAACTTAATTCCATTTTATAAATTGTATTTAATGCTTATATATAACCCTAAGGGCTACATATATCATTACCCTTATTCAGAATGAATGAATTCGAAATTACATAAAGGCCTTAATTTTTTTTTTTTAATCCTACTATAGATCCCAAATTTCACTCCTCATGAGATCAATTTGTCATCGAGAATGAGGAGATCGATGAAGGAATGGTTAGTCCCTCCATCTCCCCCCCACCCCCCCTAAGTGATGGAGGTTCGATTCCTCGCCTAGCCCTCCAATCCTGTAATAGGGTCGGGGGGCCCACCTCGTATTTTAC
This sequence comes from Chenopodium album, assembly GCF_948465745.1. NCBI lineage: Eukaryota > Viridiplantae > Streptophyta > Magnoliopsida > Caryophyllales > Amaranthaceae > Chenopodium > Chenopodium album. The sequence goes on from NC_137848.1 coordinate 46,074,496, forward strand.
TGTATAAATTTTTTTTTTTTTTAAAAATATCATTGATGAGAGTGTAATTTCATTCATTTTTTGTTTTTCATAATTTCCTTTTAAAAACTCTTAACTACATGATCAATTTCAGAGTAACTTTAACCATTTTAATGGTAACTTTAATCCCTTTAAGGATAACTTTTAATTTATAATGAGTTTGATTGTATTTAAATGTGTAGTTGCTAATATGATTAATAATACAATATAAGTGTTAGGGTAAAATTTAGTTAGAAATATAACAATTTTTGTAGTATATAAGGGTAGCTAGCTTTTGATACTTTAATTTTAGGGTAACTTTTACCCGAATTACAATAAGTTATAGAAAGTCCGCCAAAATTAAGAGTTTGTGTTTATACAAAACTCCTGAATCTCGGGTTCAAATTCAATGCTTTTATAGTTTTATAGTAGGATGAAATAACCATGCCTTAATAGTTTAGAGCATTTTCAATGGTTGTAGTAGTTAAGTATTTGCTTGCAATTTCAAAACTCACTACCTACTAGTTGGACCATTGGAGCTAAAATATATATTAATATATACCATTAGCTTACCCAAACAAATTAGCTTGGACAAACCAATTTGCTTGTGAAAAAGTTTCCAAAACATGAAAGGTAGATATATTAATAAAATTAAATACTCCGCATAAGAAAGGGGATCTCAATTATATAATAAGCTATGGAGTAGTTAATCATTGTGGTATAAAATAGTTACAAATTAAATTAAAGTGGATTAGCTTGAAATCTCATGTGGTATGAAAAGCAAATTTGATAATTATCTTGCTATTGGAGTTGCTTGTAGAAGTGGTTAAGATTTGTTTGGTAGATTTACATATATGCTCCCCTTGTCCAAAATTACTTGCAACACTTTCATGATTAAGATGTTCTATTTTAGGCTTTGTTTAGTTTATCTTAAATTGTTTTTTTTTTTTTTTTTTATTTATTTTATCTGATCTAATTTTTATTAATTTAAGTTGAACTAAACTTATTATTTTATATGAACATATTTTATATATTAGAAGATATTTTATTTATTTCGTTTGTACTTATAATTGAATTTTGGAAAAATGAAAAATAAATAATCCCACATTTGCGTGATCTGACGATAACAATCCCACCTTTTGATTATTACGAAACAATCCCACCTTGGTATGTCATCTTCTTTTAATGAACCTTGACTTGTTGGTGACCAATTTTTGTAGGTTATATACCACGTGTCAAATTTTTATAGGTTCATTTCATTTTTTATAATTATAAAAAAAGCAAAAAAAAAAATACAAAACAAATAAAACAAAAAAAGAGGGGGAAATAAAAAAAACCAGCCACCAACCCCCAAACCCTAGCCCCTACCTCAACCACCACCAAAAATCGGCCGACCACCCTCCTTAACCTTCGAAATCGGTCGGCCGACACCAAGGTTGTGTTTATAGGGTGTTTAAGGGGGGTTTTCGGGGCTGAGATGGGGATTTTCGAGATAGTTAGATGGAGTTTTCGGCGATGATGGCTATGGTGGTTATGGAGGTTTTCGACATGGGTTATCGGCGGCTGAGTGGGGTTTTCATGGTGATGTTTGTGGTGGTTATAGAGGTTTCGGGGTATGATTTGGTTTAGGGGGTGATTTCGATGGTGGTTTAGGGGTGAGGTTTGGGTCGGGGGTGATTTCGGTGGTGGCTATGGTGGTTTCGGGGGTGAGATTTGGGTCAGGGGGTTACGGCCGGTCGTTTTCGGTGGTTTTCGGCGGTTGTAGGGGTTTATAAGGCCTGGGATGGAGGTTTTCGGGGCTGGAATGGAGGTTTTCGGTGGCAGGGTGGTGGATGTGATTTCGGGGGTGGCTTATGGCATTGGGAGGTTCGGTCGGCGTTTTAGGAGGTTCAGGGTGGCGAACAGCGGGTTTTAGGTGGGCCTAGGGTATGGGTTAGGGGTTTCACGGTGGCTGGGGGTGGCTAGTGGCGGGTGTTTTTTTTTTTTTTTAAATTTTGTTTCACCTGTTTTTTTTTTTTTTTTAGTTTAACTTTTATTATTTTGACCAATTAATGAGTGACATGTGGCTTAGAAAATTTTTTTAAAAACATTTAAACCTGTTTAACAGGTTGTAAGTAAAAAGGTCTATTAAAAGAAGATGATATACTAAGGTGGGATTATCTCGTAATAATCAAAAGGTGGAATTGTTATTGTCATACCGCACAAAGGTGGAATTATTTATTTTCATTTTTCCTTGAATTTTTTAATATTATATTGTATAAACGTACTCTTATACTTGCATGTTTTTCTTTTTGATTTCAACGTAGAACATGGAAGTATAAGAGCAACAAGAAAGAGTGAAAGACAATCACCAACACATCTAGAAACAGAGCAACAAAATACACAAGAACATACGATGTGAGGTCATAGTTTATTTGCTAGAAACCAATTATGAAATCCGAGCCTTGTATCACACAAACAAGGATTGGATTGGATTGGATTGGATTGGATCATAATAGACAAAAGCCCAATAAGTGCTGTAGTGGCCAGTTGTATGGAGTCGTATTAAAATAGGATATTGCTCTATATATAATCGAATCTATATCTATATTATATATTAAAAGACGTTCTTAATTAAGGATGCACATCATGTGTTACCCTCTATTCCACTGATAGGATGCCACATCATCCAATTAGAAACCAACAAGATGCCACATCACCCAATTTAGAAATATGAACGGTACCCGTCAATTAAAAAAAAGGTCAAGTCAAGAATCGAACTTAGGTCCATTAGAAAATGAATAAGTCATACCATCTTTGCTAACTAATAATTTTGCGTATTTATTCTTCTTAATTATAATTAATGTAGATCATAAGAGTGTATATATTTATACTTTTATATTTCTAATTGTAAAGTAGTACGGAGTACTCCGAACTATCTATTAACTAGAAGACGAATGTTTTCTTTGATTAAGTCTAAACTAAATAGATATATCTAAGATTATTATGTACATCAAAAAATAAAACTAAAAATCAAATTCATCTACAAAAAAATATAATACATGAAAACTACAAAGTAAAATACAATAATATTTAAAATATCGATCCGGGGCATCGTCCGGGCTTAACACTAGTTTATATTATAAATAGAGGTTATTTGTAACATGGTCTTTGGATCTTATAATCTTCTTCTGATCTTAACATTTTGTTTACTAACAATTTAGAGAGAAAACCCTGAGTCATTATGCAAATGGGGACCCCTCACAGTAAAAGCAATATGTGTGAGATCTAAACCCTACTTGTGGACCAAATGAAGAAACTACAATTGAAGTTCTAGATCTCTAAGGAAGACAAAAAGGATTCAAAAGTAGAGTCCGCATCAAAAGTATATCTTTTTTTTTAACAGACATCAAAAATATACCTTACTACTTGTATGGTTCATAGTAATTTGTGCATGAGATTATGTCTGTTTGGATGATTGGAAAGTGTTTCACGAAAATTTACTAATCGCATCTGTAAGGTTCCATAAATTCAATGTATTAACATGGATCATAAGTACCATATGGAGCATAGTAAAAGGCAAAAGGTTGTAACACAAAGATATGATATGTGCACTAAGGTTCAAAACTCTAAGAGACGACAGAGAATCCAATGTCAAATGATGATGATATCCCAAAATTAAGTATAGGAGAAAGTTTGTGTGTATGAGACTTGGATTATATGCTTAAGCTATGAAAGAGTGCGATTCACCTAATGACTAATATGACACTAACTAAACCTCACACAAACCTATACCATCGATCCAAACAAAAAGACAGTGTTAGATATATACTAGATTTGCTGATGGGAGATGCAACACAAAGGAAAATTGATACTACCCAATTTATGATATAGAAATTCTCAATGGTAGCCCCTAAATTTTGGTACTCATAAATGGTAATTTCTTTTTTTAAAATTCAAAAAATGATCCTTAGCTTTTTAAGTTCTTTATTCCACTTATGAGATTGATGAGGTTTAAATGAGTTGGTTTTCGTTAACATGCTATCCATGGTTAACCTATCCCTCCACCACATCATTTCCCTAACCTAAACCGCTCTCCCATAGCCAACAACACCCCACAAATTCTCATAGCAGCAGCACCAACCTCACCAAAGCAATAGCCGAGACGACCACGACCACGTTCTTGCTGCCAACACCTCCCTACTCTATCCTACACCACACCATTGTCTTATCCTACACTACTCCAACTTCATCTTCCACAAACCTCCTCACGCTGCTCTCCTTGTCACCAACATATTCCGGAAATTGAAACTCCTACGAGGGTTTAGTGAGAAAGTTTTTGAAGGAAAAGGGGCTGTGCAGGCGCCAGCCTGGGCATTTGGGCAGAGGGGGCAGCGTTAGGCGGCAAGCCTGGGTGCAGGTGGCTAGTAGTCTAAGGTGGCAACGTGGAGGAGAGAGAGGGAGAATGAGAGAGCTGGCTGACACAGTGAAGGTGGCTGAGGTCAGGGTAATTCATTAAAAGGAGAATGTGGTTGTGGTTTGCAGTCACCAGCAGTGCGTGGGTGGAGGAATAGCCGAATAGGTGGTCAGGTTGGGGAAGAGAAAGTATGTAACACATGTTAGAGGATAAATAAAGAAGCATAACCAAATGAATGTATTACAAATTTTACACCAAATGAGATAACTACAACGATTTGATTCAGATAAGCAATGCAATTGCAGCTACAAAATATAGTGATGGTTTGGTCATATGCGGATATTTTCTTTCTCATGTCATACTGGAAACATGATTCAGTAGCAGTAGCCAGAAGTTCTGCAGCTGAACAAACTTGAGACAATAGTATTAAAAAAAAAAAATACGTAGTAATAATCATCTGAGAATTAGCTGTCGAAAGCTGAGCAATATCGGATGCATATTATATAAGTCAATAATACATAATTTGAACTCAAAATGATCCAGAAGTGTAACAGGTTTACAGCCCCTACATTCAAAAGAAAACTAATCAAACTAACCCCAAAGATATAATTCAGGGAAGACAAGTATAAATTTTTAACTATTTTTCATTTCCTAAAATCCACTAAAAGACCTGAAGTTTTTTTGATTTTTGAAACAATTTCTATAAGGAGAATCCTGAAATACATACCAGTTATCATGTTCTGAAGAAGATATATCCTTGTACGAAGATTTTAAAGACCTATACAGCATAACATCCTAAATTCATTCCATTGCTCGTCACTATTTGCTATAGAATCTCCCTGTCACAACCTTTTTTTACGCCCAAAAATTTTTGAAAAGAAAAAAAGAATCCAAGCGACAGTTCAAGTACAACATCCTCCTCCTCCTCCTTTCCCTTGGTTATTTATCTCAGGTCCTGGAACAATAATCTGGGTTCCCTTAAGAAGAGCTGCATTACTGCTCGCATCATGATCACCGTTGACAGTAAGAGTCTTCTTACTGACTGTTCTGTATATCTCAGTCAGAACGGTTAAGAAAGCCGTCTCAACATTGGTGGAATCTAGAGCAGACGTCTCCATAAAGAAAAGATTCTCTCTCTCAGCAAACTCCTTTGCATCTTCAACCGGAACTGCCCGAAGAGAAGCCAAGTCACACTTGTTTCCGATAAGCATGATCACGATATTTTTATCGGCATGCCCCCTCAACTCATCTAGCCATCTTGCAATGTGGTCAAATGATTGGCGCTTGGTCATGTCATATACTAACATTGCTCCAACTGCTCCTCTGTAATATGCACTTGTAACAGCTCGATACCTGAATGTAGGAGATGATTAGCAGAAGAGAACGCTAAACAAAAATTATTTTAAAAAATTAGCAAGAAATAGAAATATTTGGGGTTATTCCACAAACTGGAATGGTATCCTCTTTCTTTCATTTTCCACAGCATACATTACTTAACAGCATATAACAGGTTTGAATCTAGTTTGATACATAAGGTTTAAGCTAAGATGATTATTAAAGCATATACAAAGAACAGATGAGAAAGCTAAAGGGAATCAGCAAGTACAAGTAAATCATGGGAACCATTTTGTCATTCCACAAGCTAAAAACCATGGCTTTGAATCTTAATTGATACATGGGATATAGGCCAATATGTATCAATTAAACTTGCTGAATCAAAACTTCTCAAGTTGTGAAGGACTCTGTCATATCACCTGATACTGTTAATACAGAGCTGTGGCAGCCAATACAAACTGAAAAAGCTGATACAACTGATATATAATCAATGAGACAATGACACAACACCATGATCCTTTACATGTCACCAGTCACCACTAAGTATTCTTCCATGGTGTGAAATATTGACTGACCATGATTGTATCCATAACTGCAATTTAGAACCCTGCTAAAGATTTTGTTTGTATAACTATGTTGCCCAAGTAAGCACCTTGTTAATAGACAAAGGAGAAATTCTAGAATGAAAATATAACAATAAAAATAGTACAAAAGAACTTTACACCAATTAACTTCAGATGACCAATCCTAAAGAGAAAAAAAAAGGCAAATAATCCTCATTTTCACGCGAGAGCTCTCAACTAAAACTAGAGTTGAGAACTTGAGATCAAAACATGTTTTCCTTTGATTTTTATTTTTTATGTCTCTTAATTGCTGCCTTGGTGGTTGGTGCAGTGGTGCTCATCAAACTCCCATAAAGTGTCATTGGATAAAGAGAAAAAAAAAATCCTAGATGATGTTTTCATCAACTATAATAAACTTTTGACCGAATCTTTTATAGTGTGTTTGAATGAAGGAATTGGGAGGGATGGGAGAGTAAAAGGTGAATATCCTAGATGATAATTTTCATCAACTTTTACTCAATTTGAAGCTTCATCTTCCACTACACTAAACTACATAATGTTTTCATCCTTGTTTCAGTATTTTCAAGCATCATCCTCTTTCATTGTGATGCTGTCTGCATGTTTAATGACTAATAATGCCAATCTAATATCCAGATCTAAGACTGCATTAAGTGACACTAGTGTTAGCTGGAAAGCATACGTTCTGCCATTCTGGTACTCAAAACAATTATGCAATATAATTCTTTTTTGGTTAAACAATCCCTATGATCAATGGTATCAAATTTTGTATTTTGTATGCACGTTTTAGAACATGGTAAGTAGATAAGAAAGGAATGAGCACAATAGGAAACACTGATTGACATACAAAACAAAAAGCTTGAATTTCAGTAATAGGATGAACAAAATTGGTTGTCATAGACAAGGAAGGAGTGAGAAATTTAGGAAATACTGAGGGCTGATAAATGTCCAGCAACGGAGGAGAAAGAGATTGTGGTAACTAGATCTCTACAGCTGTTTAAGGAAAAATTCCCAGTATTCATTACCCTGCTTTCAAAAAAAAGTTTCAGGAGATTTTAAATGTTGGCAATTAATTTTGCACTAGATGGAATAAGACTATAGGGCTAATTGGTGTTTGCATATAGCACCAAAGCATGGAACAATAACTGTCAGCACCTTGCTATGTTGGAAATTAATTTCATTGTCAAGGTTTTTGTTTGGACATTCTTTAGAGGATCCAAATATTGTTAATTAAAATTTTATTGCTAAGTAGAACAAGCTGTTGATGCTGAGAACGAAGTGAATCACAGCTAAAAGCGTCATCACCACCCAATCAACCCCCCCCCCCCCTACCCAGAAGGCTCCAACCACAGGTCCACAACCCATAAAAGAGAAGAAATTCTCAGAAACCTCCTCAAAAGAGCTAGAGAACATTAGCAAGTAAGATGAAGAGTCGCAAAATGAAGAGAGAGACAAAAAGATGCAATAATATAAAGCCATCAACATTTTGATCCTCTAAAGAATGTCCAAACAAAATCCTTACTGTGTAGACAAACAAGTGAAACGGCCAATAAGTAATTTCCTCTTTTCTGGTAAATTATCACTACATATATATTCTAAAGACTATCGCAACAAAAGAAGCAATTAAAACAAAGAAAACTGATAACAACTTAAAGAAGGAGCACCTAAAACATGTGCACAATACCAAGGTAAAATGAAGGCCATATATAGCCCAAAGAGAATTGAAGACAAACAGATAAACCAGGACCATATTTCTAGCTACCAACAAAATCTATTGAACAGATAATTACAAGATACGGTAGCACTTCACTTTCCTAAAAAGACACGGAGAGCCGTATCCAGCTTTCTCTCATCAAAATCCTTTTTCCCACATATATCACATGTTGTGTATCAACATCACACATAAACATTTGATCAAAGGGTACCTCATCACGAATAGCAAAAAATTTGATAGAATGAGAACTAAATTGCTTATATTATGGCGAGTATAAATTTACAATTCAACATCATAAATAGTCATGATGTATATCCACTGACCACCCAAAAGTCAAATCGTTATCCAACTATCATTCACCTAACTTCTCTTTCAGCATTGAGTATGTTTTCACCTCGAATTCTATCACGAACTTTAAACACATGCAGAGTAAGGCAAAAGGCTGATAACATTGTTCGACTAGCATTCTAATAAAAATCAGCTGTATAAAGAGAAGAACTAAGACATTATAATGATTAACCCATATATATCAAATCAAGTATAATATTCAATTCTCCTTGTAACTTGAGCACTTCCTTCCAGCTCAACAAACCCACATTTGAATATTGAAACTTAAAGGTCCTAATAAAATATGAGAATCACACCCCCAAATTAACTCGAAACAAAAGATGAAGGTAACAAATCATCACCTAAAACAATCCTTGAAAAGCTAAACAAGGCCACAATTGCTGCAATTCTACACCAAACTTTAATCGCGACCCAAATATCATAAAGTTCCATACCATATACATTACAATCACCCAAGCCACAAACATACAACAGCAGCAGCATCAACAACAAAAAACAACAAAGATCGTATCAAAACGAAAAGCAACAAAATGATGATCAACCTACAAAATTGGCATTTTACAATAGATCATAAAATGAATTTTTTCAACATGAAAAATATTAACAAATAACAAGCTAGAAAATGAAATTTGCAAACCTTTCTTGGCCAGCAGTATCCCATATCTGAGCCTTGACGATCTTTTGATCAATCACAAGGGTTTTTGTCTGAAATTCAACCCCAATTGTTGCTTTCGAATCAACACTAAATTCATTCCTCGCAAATCGAGCTAAAAGCTGGGATTTCCCAACAGCTGAATCCCCAATTAATACCACCTTAAACACATAATCGATTTTCTGATTAAAATCTCCATATAAATTCGACATTCTTTTATCCGATCAAACAATAATCTTCAAAAATTTAATCCAATCCCCTTAAAATATTATCAATTTCGCTTATAAATGATCGCAGAATTTATGATTGTACACAATCAATTCGTACACCAAGATCGAAAATCAAACAACCAAAATTTCTGGGTTAAATTATAATCAAAATTGATTAAAAAAATTTGGCAGATGGTTCGATTGATAGAATAGGGTTAGGGTTTGAGGATCAAATAAAAATTGAGAAAATTCGATGAATTTCTTGAGAGAAGATGATCAATTGGAAAACTGGAAAAGAGGAGAGAGAAAAAGAGAGCGAGCAACGGCTGAAGCGGGACCCATTAACGGCTTTTTCCTACCTTCCATTGGAACATTTTTAGAGTGGAGGATCATTACATTTGCGTAATTCTAAATTAATTTAATTAATTTCTTTTAATTAAATAAAATGTGAAGCCCAATTTGTAATTTGACTTCTCTTTTAAGGGCTTATATGCCAACATGACCAATACTCAAGGTTTTGATATTGTGATCCAAGCTTGACTTGATTTAGAAATTTGGATACAAACTTGATCATATTTGAATGCGGTTTTAATTATTGATTTTTATTTACCAATAAACTTACATGTTGGCCTAATTGGTTTTGATTGTGCTTTTTTTTTTTTTTTTGTCAGTTATGGCATGAACTCATGCGTTCAGCTTAAATATCAATTGACATAATGTTTTTTGCCGCGTGAGCTTGATTAGCTGGCGACTATTTTTCCAAGATGATTTTTGTAAATCAAATATTTAAGAAAAGAGCAGAATAAAAAAGAAATTGAAAAGGCAACTTTATTTACAATAACAAGGAAATAATATATAAAATGAATAAGCATTAAAACCCAATGAGTAGCCATAAACTTGCCTTTCTAAATCAAGTTCAAGCACTTTTCGACCTATATTTCAAAATGACCCAACCCAAAAAAATTCAAACCTGAATATGATCCAATTTAAAAGGTTAGTTCTCAAACCAATTGACAATTTAATTGTGCTATGCTTAGCAAAAGCAAGACGCATTACGTTTCTTTCACTAACTCCATAGATCTATCTAGTCTAATGTGGAAACATATATTACTATTGAATCGTGCCCTAAAAAAAAGGTAGACATCTAAGAAAGCTAAGGTAACTAAAATTATTAATTAATTTTTAAAGCCCAAATTCTTCTTGTACTCTGTGCTTCCATAATAGTTTGCTTTAATTCATTTCCTTTTACTAAATCTAACTTCCTCAACTTTGATCACATATTTCCTTCGATTAAGGGAAACCATATGGAATCTTGTTAGATTTATATAAACATACATTTTAAAAATATCAACTTTTTATAATTTTAGTGACATCCGTAAATAATTAAGTATATTACCAGCGTTCAAAGATAGAATATAAAATGCAATCATCTCTTAAGCTTATGGTTAAACATCCATGATTGTATTTATATTATATCAGTTACATGTTTAGAGATCGCGGAAAGCCAATGGCCTGATGCGATAAGGGACCACGGGACGGAGTACAATATGTTCTTCTAGTCTTTCATACCATGGCATCATGTTAGTCCACCAAGTCACCAACCAGACAGCAATCAAACTATGCACTTATCAAGGTTCTTGTTTTCTTAAACTTTCATTGCTTCAATCATCAAGCTAGTCGCAAAGGCTAAGCAAGTTGATAATGCCTCAAAGATATCAAAATTGGAAAATTTAATAAATAAAAAAAAATATATCCTATTATTGAGATACGTAAATCCCTAGTAGGGAAATTGCTAGTTTCTATACAGATTAATTGCATACTTATGATCCTTTATTTTTTTCTTCCACATACATGGAAATTTAGCAATAACAATTCAACAAAATCTACACTGCTAACAAGGTACAAAGATCCTCCACATCCTTTGGACGAGAGCAAAAAGAACCTGAAGTACAGTCGAAAATACCCTACATATTACTGAGTATATGTATATATGCTACCATGCTGCTACTGCTTCCTCTTGATCATCCATCTAAGCACATCGATTTTGCAAGGGAATAAGATTAATTATTACTATGCTATGCTGTTGAGAATTGTTAATTTAGATAACACACTTGCACTTGGCTCGACTGTCACTTAAAACCTGCAAACAGACGGACACAGTCATTATAAGTTGGATACAACACCCCAAGATCATTTTGGTTGTTTACAAGAAATTATCCTTTTGCAGAGCTAGTTATTAGGCTTCTAGAAGGAAGCGATGTCTTTAAGACCCTTGATGAGCAAATTGCTATGGCACTATTGGCATTTCGCCCTCTATTAGCTAGCCAGATTATTTACCTAATAATTGAAAGAGAATACAAATCCAATGTGCATCTGATTACAAGAGAAATTAGGAGAACAAGCTCTTGTTACCTTATACTGATTTTGAAGATTTTTGATATAATCAACAGCTAAATCCAGCATGTCCGATGTATTGGTTTGCTATATCATAAAACAGAAATATTATTAGGCCTTTACAGCAGAAACATGTCAATTTGGAAGCATATTATACATGGACCAACCTTATCCATGTTTGGAACGAGTTCTTGTAATTTCCTCATTCGTTCACTGATCCTGTTTCTTCTCATCTAAAATCAGACATATAATTGTCATTATCCAGTATCATAATTAATTTCATTACAACTAATGATCGTAAGCTTACCCTTTCAGCGATACTTCTAGGGTGTGTTGCACAACCTCTTTTCGCTCTGACCTTACAAGGAACCACGTCCTGGAAATGCAGCAACTTCTCGACAGCAGCCATCTCAGCTGAAGTCTTTGGCAAGCTCAAATGATGTGTCAATCCAGCAGAGCGGCTTGTGATACCACCATTCTAATAATCATTTGAGCATCAATATTAGAGTGCTACTATGAGTTAAGTTCAAGAAGGGAACATTCCTCTGTTAAGATGTTTACCTCAGAAAGATGAAGAGATGTGTCTGAAGTAGAATCATTCCAAGGAACAAAAGGGTATCCTGTGGGACTAGTACTGTCAAACCCTGCATCACTTTCGTGGTTTCTGAACTTCCCTTCATCTGCGCTTGTTTCCTTTACAATTTCATTTCCTAGCTCAGGAATTCGTGGCAAAAGGCTCATATTCAGCCTACTTGCACGAGGACTAGATTCACCACTGGTACCATTCCCTACTCTGAAGTTCCCGATACCCCTCATAATTGTGTACCCTAGAAGTTTTCGTGAAGAGCTTAGCAACAACGTAATCAATATAATACTTGACATCTACATTAACATACATAGTGCAGAACTTCGTTAAAAAGACACTGATTAGAGGTAGATGCATCGAAAAATTACTCTACTTGTAGTAAGTTACATTCACACAGTGCTTACACAGAATTATAATCTCAACATCATTCAAGCATTGTCATTAAGATAGATTTCAGATAAGCTCAAACTGCTATCAAAATTCATCTCTAACCAAACACCCAATACATGTCAAAACTATAGGAGCATAATAACCTTCAAGTTTGTTACACATACATGAAGCCTTGGAGCTACACATCCTAATAAGCCGGTGACATCTCTAGATTGCACTATCAACGCACACTTATTAAGCGGCCAATCTTGAGCAATCTACCTAGATAATATGTTTTGAAAGCAGTTTTCATCTGTACTTCTAGTAATCACAAGAAACACAAGAACAGGTACCACCAAAGAACAGAAACCACCAAGATTTGCTAACGTGACCAACTTAAGATATTGCATAAAATAAGATTAATAGCTAAAGATAAATGGTGCATAAACAAAGGTTCAAAACAAGGATAGAATAAGAAATCTGTTTAATAATTTATTGAACTCCCTTGATGTTACTATAAAAAGTCATTTCTACATTTTGCATCTTATCTACAAGTATTTATAGTAACGTATTTAGTTATGCGTTTATGCCTTCTCAGGCCTTCTTTAACTTAAGATTAACCTAGCAGCTTTCCTTATTTTTGCCTCAAGATATACTAAATTCTATACATTGCAATTAGCCTAAACTCTTCTCCAATGTTTCCCTCCTGCCTACAGTAGTACTTCCTTCATTTTTTCAGTTTTATTACTATAACAATATTTTAATATTCATATCCGCCATTGTAAATACCTTCGGTTGATTTAACATTAAAATATCCCCAAAAAAGAAAAAAAAAAAAAAAAAACTTAGCAGCAATGTAAGGTCTCATTATATTCACCTTAATGCGTAGTACTCGTATATAACTATATACTTTATTAAATTTTACATATAAATGATTTTTTTTTTTTTTTACACGGAGTACTCAGTAAATAGTCAAACATGTCAAGTCAATATAGTTTGGAGTTATACAACTAAAAATTCAAATAAAGCACAGTACAAAATAAAGAGCAAGAACAGATTTTAGTGGACCCTCTATTGAACACCAAAAACTAGCGTCCTCCACAAAATAAAACTGTCTTATAAAACAATTCAGTTTTAATTTTTGTTTAAGAATTATGCAATAATAATCTGTGTGATGTTAATTACTTTAGTTGGTTAAAGCATAGGCGGATACAAGGAAGGAACTACTAGGGCCATGGCCCACCCCAAGCCCAGAAAATTTTACCGTCGTGTAACTAATAACATAGAAAATGGGCAAGCAAAGTTGGATTTTCACATTTAAATTTTTTTTTTTTTTCTGATTTGTTAATTGATTTTTTGCTTTTGCCTGCCTCCATTGAAATAAATTACAGTTTACCCAAGACTTAAAATAAACATCAATTACCTTGTGAGTAAAAAAAAAACCAATATCAAGCCCCTATCTTAAGGCGGCAGGATAAGGATATATAATTAACTCTGGAGTACTATGTACTGTACATCTCTTAGTGACCTGACCCACTATTATTATTATTATATATATATTTTTTTTTTCTAAAACGAGTCTACATGAATGATTATATAGACAAGATTTGATCTCAGCTGTAGACAAGACTTTAATCAACTAAAACTAGCTAACACAATTAAGCTAGCTAGCATTCACAACACTATTGTTAATCACTCTTTACTTTTGAAATTAATTGTCAAGTTTATAATGTAACAACGAGTGAATAATTTTTTAATCAAGGTGAGACTCTTCTCTACATAGAAAATTCTTATCAACATGACAACTAAATCCGAACAAATATAGTACATACGGAGTAACATAAAACCAATACTCAATCTGGAAACTTAAACTAATATTGCAAAAATTAACCGGAAAAAAAAAAAAAAAAAAAAAAGAAATAGATACCATTTTGGGTGTTATTAAGATGATTGAAAAATCCAGCAGGGGAGCTACTCTGGCGATTAAGATTCAAACCACAATTACCCTGTCTCGTCGTCGAGAGATTGATTGTTGATCGATCCATTGAACTTGAGGTATTTATCTTCGGATATTGAGGAGGCAACTGACTACTCTGTTCGCCGCCGCCTACCATTAGATTCTGAGGCTTTCTTTCATATGATTCAAAAAAATCATCTGTAATTCTGCCATTAAACTTCTCAGAATCACTGGAATTCTGGGTTAATTCATTGAATAAAGAACTTGGAGCAGAGCGAAATCGCAATAACCCGGAATTATTCTGCTGTTGTTGATGATGATTATGACTAAGGAATTGGGGTTCTATATAAGAATCCATAACACCAAAAGCTAAAAGAGGAAAGTATATATTGTTGCAAAGATTTCTTTACTATTTTTAGATGATTGAAAAATAAAAATAAACTGAGTAATAAGAAATAATCAAAGGTTTCTATAATCGGAAAAATTCAACAATAAGTGTTGACTTTAGCTTATAATCACCACTGATACCAAATGAGTAGTGACGGATCTAAGAATTTGGAACAAACTTCAAAAGAGGAAAAGGAGGACAAAGTTGACACGGGTCAACGAGATATTGTACTCCCTCCGTTTCAGAATAACTGCGATAGCTTATTAGTTATTACAAGGTTTGTCATAGTTTGAGGTAAGTTTAGGATTGAAAGGGTGTAAGAGAGAGAGGAATAAAAGTAGGAGGGGACAAAGGGGGCCTAGATTTTGTCTACACCGAATCTAATCGCTAGATTTGGGAGATAATGAGAGGTACACACAAATACAAGATAGTAATATTATGTTAGATTGTTATGTTAGCGCTATGTATATCATTTTCTTAAATCGATTAACGTTTTGTGTTAGCGATGCGAGAAGAGAGCAGCAGTAAAAGCAAAGGGAAGGGAGAAAGAGAGAGGAGGAAGGAGAAAGCGAAGGCTGCGGAGGTGGTGGGTGGGTTGATGAAAGTGATAACAATGAAGAAGAAAGCCACAAAAAATTAAAAATATTAAAGAAAAGAAAATGAAAATAAAAGGAGAAATTGTGGGTTTTTATTTAATCGATGTAGAAAATAATGGGAGTTTGAAAATGTATTTCCTAAAGAGGAAGTAGTTTCCACAAATGCGAAGCATATCTTTCATTTATTCCTTTCTCCTTTGGTTGTCTCCATGTCTTGCTCATCCCGCCGCCACCCTTCACCACTCTTTTCTTTTTCTTTTTGTTTTAACATAAATTAGGAATCATTCTTTTTTTTTAAAAAAAAAAAATTATGTTTTTTGTATTTTATGGCACAGGTAAAGCTAAGAAAGTCCCACCAATTACTAAACTAAGTTTAATCTAGTTGTAAGGATTGTATTTTCCAATTTTAAGAATACGGTTAACGACACTTTAAAGAGGAGATCTCTTACCCTTTTTCCCTCACTCTCAAAGTCTCTAATTTGTATATATCAGACCAAAAACCTGTAAAGATTGAGGTACTGTTAAGTTCATTTTCCTTATTTTAAAAAAATATATATCAAATACACCTTGAGGTTTTTTTAGTGCAACACTTACGTTTGCTAATATGCAATCTTGAGTTCTTGACCATTATTTTCTTTAATCGCTATAACTATTCTAACCCTTTATAGCATTACATCATTTGTTTTGTCAAAAATCCAAGCCTAATTCACTACTTCACAACTATCACAAGTGCAATAAGTCGAGTGAGGAATGAGGAGATTGGGGGATGGTTAGTCCCTCCATCCCCCCCCCCCCATGGGGATTTGATTCCTTATTAAAGGGTTTAGGATTTGTTGTAAATGAGTCGTGTTTAAGGGTTCTTGGAATTTGGGCCCCAATCAACTCTGAAAAGCCCCACTATAAGGTTTGCACCAAGGGCATTTAGGTAGGGGCTGAGTTACTCTTTAATTTTTTTTTACAAATGATCATATAGTGTGGTCAGCCGTACAAAAAAGACATTGATAATGTTAATACATTTATAATAATAATAATAATAATAATAATAATAATAATAATAATATTTTCGTGATACCCTTGTTGATATTTGTTTTCGGTTCGGGATTTCTGCTCGAGAGAGGTTAACGTTGAGTTGACTGGAGGAAACGATGGGGCTCATCTTCGACCTATAGATGTGTTGCTTTATTCTTGGGATAGAGGCCTTGATGTGTGTGTTAACTTGACAGGGTCTTCTCCTTTAACACAATCAGGGTTATCTAATTTTATTCCTGGTCATGTTGTCTTGGTTGCTGCTCAACGAAAGCGGGACAAGTATGGGGGCGCGTTGCAGGGCTATTGGCTACGGTTTTATTCCCTTCTCTTTTTCTTCATTGGGGGAATTAGAGAAGAATGTTGTTGCGTTGCTGAAGCGGGTTCAGGCGTTCGCAAGGACTCGGGATATAGGTGCTCGTGCGGCTGCTCACATCTTCAACAGGATAGGCTCTGCTATAGCTAGAGAAGTAGGGGCCCAGATTGTATCTCGACTCCCCACTAATTTCTTGTAAATTGATTGACTTTGTAGGTTTTTGTTAATAATAATAATAATAATAATAATAATAATAATTATAAGCTAACATCTGATCTACTATGTTCTATTTGTTGTGCTATGCTCATAAGCTCAAAAGGACATTACATTTATTCTTTAGGTGAAGAAGTAAATTTCTTTTTCGTAATCATCAATACATGATGTTCGGAAATAAGGGTGTAGTTGTCTTTGATTAATGCGGAACAAGTCAATGACAAATAAGAACGAGAAAAACATAAAGAAGATAAACAAATAACACAATGCAAGGATTTATGTGGTTTTAGACCTACATCCACAGGTGGGGATTCGAGAACTTCTTCACTATAATGGATAAAGAACGAGAAAATAATACAAGGAGTCGTAATCTAATGGCTCAAAAGTTATGATCTAATTGATCAACTAAAGGTTCCTTTTATAACACAAGGAAACCCTAATAAAATCCTAAATTGTTCCCCAAATATAATCAAATAACTGTCATAGAAAAGATTAAATATTAGAAAATATTCCATAAGTTATCCTAGAAGAATCAAACTACCGAGCTATAGCTCGACAACTAGCTCAAGCCTGCCGCGAGTCTTCATAGGGCCGAGCTATAACTCACTCGCCTAGAAGTATAGCTCGCCTGCTCGTCGCAATTTTCCAGCTTCGTCAGGTTTTGGTAAAATGGCCATAACTTTCTCGTTTCTTATCGGAATTGGGCATATGACCTACCGTTGAAACGATCTTGAAACAAGTTATTACATCCAACTAACTTGAATCACCTCAAATCACTTGTACCTTGAGAGATATCTGCATTCAAAGTCGGCTCTACTAGCCCTACTAGATTTCGGGTCACAATTTAACACATGCAAACTATAACTATGATGATATTTACATATTAACCTCACAATTTCTTCCCATAAATCTTGTACGAGTAATAATTAATGCAATGTTTAATAGTTCAAAGTACTATCGGAAAAACTCATACATCTCAAACTAATTTTATTCTTAAATTAAGAAGTTATTTATTAAAGATTTTTCCTTATAAGTAGTACAAGTACGTCCATAATTTTGGTGTCGTACATATGCTTAGCGCATAAATGAAAGAATAAAAACAAAAACATGCACATGAGTTAGGTGAAAGAGCCAATCGCTTACGTTTTGACTTTGATTAGGTTTTGGCGTTCAACTATGAACTTTCTAGAGAATGTATCAAGTCTTTAATTTCTTACTCTATTATTCTATTAATAATAATAATAATAATAATCTCTACTATACATTATATACAAGTACAACTTTTGAATTTTATATCTAGTGAATAATATTAAAAAAAAAATTGCACATATTATATAATAATCTAATTTAATATATATATATATATATATATATATATATATATATATATATATATATATATATATATATATATATATATATATAAAAAGTAGACATTTTTCAGGAGTATTTTGGCGCGCCACATAAGAAAATGTATTATTTTGTCCAATGAAAAATTAGATTAACAATTTATTTTATAATTAAAAAATTTACTCGCCACCTAAGCAAAAGTGACAAATAAGATTTAAGAATTTTGACACATAGGTAAAAACAACGAATAGAGAATAATTAAAATTTAAATTATTTTTAAAAACCAATAATTATCTTCTCAAAAAAAAAAAGTAATAATTATCTTTTATATATATATGTGGATGCAAATTTTTGATCACAAATATCTTTAATCTCTCCCTAACAAATATTATAAAAGTTTGATTTTAATAATGTACTCATCGAAACGAATAAAACTATATCTCATATGACTAATTTCCCATAATTTTTAATAGTTAAACGAAACGAGTATATTAAATAAACGCATAGGCAAAAGACTTATTTTGATCAATAAAAAAACGAGATTTGTCATTTCTTTTTAGAATTAAAATTTTAAATTGTCACATAAGCAAAATTAGTGAATAAGGTTTGGGATTTTAAATTCAAGCATCACATATAATAAATAAAACAACAAAAGATAACTTTAGGGTTAAAATTAAAAAATTATCTTACGATATTAGGAATTTTATCCATATATTTAATGAATAATCTTCATAAATTTTCAAAATTTTAAATTAAATAAAATGATTTACTAGAACCGTGCATCGCACGGGCTTACATCTACTAGTAGTAGTAGTAGTAATAATAATAATAATAATAATAATAATAATAATAATAATAATAATAATAATAATAATAATAATAATAATAATAATAATAATAAGTCAATAGCCTCTTGTGCATTAATATCATTTGGCGTTTATTTCACAACCCTCAGCTCTTGCTTGCCAAGGTGTGTGCGGCCCGGTTTCAAAGCCCGTTGACTAAAGGTGTGGAGTTCGATATCGGAATAAGAATTTCTCTTGGGGCTTGAGGGGTCTAATAAGGGCGGGGAATACTCTTACCAAGGGTTGTGGTTGGAAGGTGGGAAATGGAAAGTCTATAGTAGCATGGAAGGATAGATGGATGGTTAGCAGAGTGTCAGAATATAATTCTACGGCTACTTTGCATCACGCTAAGGACTAGAAGGCAAGTCACTTCATTTGCCCGTCTGGTTCTGAGTGGAACCTTGCCCGTCTGAACTCTGCTTTTGTCCACACTAATGCCTCACTCATTGCAAGTTTGGAGTTACCTGGTGGTGACTCGGAGGATTATTTGTACTGGCGATACCATAAGTCAGGCTGATTTACCGTTAAGACAAAATACGCTTTCCAACCGGTCTCATAGATTCCTCAGACGACATTTCAGGTTTGTATAAGATTTTCTGGTCCCTCAACGTCATGCGCAAGTGGAAACTGTTTATGTGGAAGCTACTTCAGAATGGAATTGCTACAAAGAATAATTTGGGAAGACGGGGACTGGTTGTAGGTTTACACTGTGACCTTTGTGGGACACAGGTGGAAGATTTACAGCACTTGTTTAGATTTTGCAGTTCTGCACAAGATGCATGGAGGGGTAGGATTTTACGTTTTTACTCAGAAGCTAACACAGACCAATCCTTCAACGATTGGATTTTGTACTATATCCGGCTGTTTCTAAGCCGGGATAGTTTTGATGGTCACAGAACGACCTTTTTCATCGCAACTCTTTGGGGGTTGTGGATATCACGTAATCTTAGGGTTTTCAACCCGGCGGCTGATAATTTATCGACACCGGCAATTATCTCAGAAGTTCTTCGCCAACAGAATCTTTTTGCCACTAAGAAGGCAGGGGATCTTCGCGCTTTGCACCCTTTTGAACTGGTAAGTGATTACCCTCCCGGGTTTTTACGTGCTGTTTTGCAGGACTCAGAATTTGGAAGTTTGCTACCGCAAACGGTTATATTGGTTGATGGCTCGTGGAATAAACAAACACACAAATGAGGGATGGGTTGGTGTCCAGAGTTTGGGGAGTATGGGGAACAGGGCTGGCTTAGAGGGGCTTCTTCTGGACTAGCTCAATCTGCTCTCCATGCAGAGTTGAATGTCTGTCTTGGAGGGTTACAATGGGCAGTCAGAAGGTTGCTTCGTGCAGTTACAATTTATACAGACTCTATTACAGTTGTCCGTTGCCTTCGGGGAGACCAAGACTCGGATATTGCTGTTCGTTGGACACTTGCTCGTATTCGCCACTTAAGCAACAGTTTTGAGTGGTGTGCCGTTCTCAAGGTGGATCACGTGGTAGTGGAGAAGGCTCACGTTCTTGCTACAACAGCAAACTCTAATTTATCCTCTTTTAATTTTGTCTATTAGTTTCCTCTTTGTTTATTAAGCTCTTGTTAAAAAAAAAAAAAAAAAAAAAAAAAAAAAAAAAATTCACTTGGCTAGTTCATTGCTATAAGCCCTTAATGGGAGGATTTATTTGAGATTCATAATAAGGGTTCAGCCCCTTGTAATTTTTATAAGTGGAGTACTAGATAGGCTAGGAGTATGAAAATAATTTACTCCGTATAAGTTATCAGATATTTTAAAGGTAAGGTTGGAGGTTTAAATCCTTTACACTTTTGCTTAAAATCCACCACTAACGATCGAGCCTCAATTAATTTTAACATTATTATGTAAATTGTGTTGCTCAAGCTATAGAGAAGGAAAGAATGTAGAAATACTCCGTTTGTTAACAGCTGCACCATTTCTTATTCCGCGGTCTCCAATTTAATGCATTTGTTCAACCATTAATAGTTTTAATCATCAATCCAATAACATAATACTAAAACAGACACTAAGAATGGTACAAAATTTTCCCTCCAATGCTTTTTTTTCTTTTTTTTTTTAATTTTTTATTTGAAAGTTTTGTTACATTTGGCTAGAATCTTATTACTCCCTCCGTCCCCGAAAGAAGGACCCTTTTGGTTGATTTCGCGGGTATTAAGAAAGTTAAATAAAAAAAAAAGTAAAAATATATTGAAAAGATAAATTTACTTGGGGTTTGTAAAAAAGTAGAGAGAGAAAATATTAAAAATACATGAAAGCACAAATATTGTTGTAAATTGATGGGTATTTTAATGCAAATGGGTCGATCATTTTGGAATTAAACTTAGGCCAAACGAGTTGAACTTTTGGGGACGGATGGAGTATTACCTATTATTTGAATTATGCCTTGTTTTGTCAAAAAAAGATTTGAGTTTATTGACTTTTTTTTTTTCTTCTTCCAAATTTCAATAAATATGGTCAATAGTATATTACTAGTAATTTTTTCCAGTTGTACATTTTCCTAGATAACTTTTTTTTTTTTTTTTTTTTTTTTTTTTTGCTGCACACAATGAGCATTCCCACCGTTTCCCTAGCTAACTATCAATGCAATTGTAATCATTTATAATCAATCTTATTTGGAGTTCTTTTGTATAATCTTAACTACAATAGATATCCTTTCAATAAAAATAAAAATAAAAAAAATAAAAAAATAAAAAAATAAAAAAAAAAACTATAACGTTTCTTATACATATATCAAAATAAATATGCCAATATTCTTTTAATTTATCTACCATAAAATATATACTCATGCACAAACCAAAAATTTTAATTTGACGATTTTTGGTCCATATTGAGCTTTTCAGGTTGAGTAGGAATATTGACGATGATTTGAGGCTAATCATACTTGCATTTTTTTTTTTTTTTTTTTTTTTTTAACATGGATTAGATCGTGCTAGCAACACAAACTATTTATGATCACCTCTAATGGACATACATACATATACTAATTAAATTATAGATTTTTTATATCATTGTTATGTCTATTTATTTAATAGCATTTCTATCGTTGTTATAGACTGTGCCAATGTGTGATTACATAAAGTCGATCATGAGTTATATCACCTATATAACTAATTAAATTTGATTACGGGATTTGATTTCCTTACAAAACTTACTTTATAAAGTTTAGTATAATGTGCGTTGCACGAGACGTAAGCTAGTATTAGTAAATAATTAAAAACTACTTCCTCTGCCTTTTTATTTATTTACTGTTAGAGATAATATCGGAAAATATATCACATATATTTTCCGATATTATCTCTAACATTTACGCATGCACACCACTTTGACACGCGATTTTATAAAGATATTAGATAAGATAATTTAAACTT
Source organism: Chenopodium album (assembly GCF_948465745.1). Classification (NCBI taxonomy): domain Eukaryota; kingdom Viridiplantae; phylum Streptophyta; class Magnoliopsida; order Caryophyllales; family Amaranthaceae; genus Chenopodium; species Chenopodium album. The sequence continues at coordinate 46,097,160 of NC_137848.1, forward strand.
ATTAATTAGTTGAAATAATAATACCGTCAAAACAAAGAAAGTGCATGATTAAAGATATAAGTGATTAAAGTTTATGGGTCTGTTCGGCAAAACTAGCTATACCGGTTGGCTATTAGCTTTTGAGTAGCTGTGAGCTGTAGAGGTAGCTGTGAGCTATCAATCAAGTAGTAGCTGTTAGAGGTCAGCTCTCAAGGTAGCGGTTCATACTATGAGTGTACGGTAAAAGTAGCAATTGAAACTATAAAATACAATTATTATTATTATTATTATTGTTGTTGTTGTTGTTGTTGTTGTTGTTGTTGTTGTTGTTAGTGTGACGTGTTATGTATCATATGTTTGATAATTTTAAATATTATATAGTATAATATACATTGCTAATAAATAATCTATTTAAAAAATAAGATAGGAAAAAAAAATACTCCTCATAATGAAAGGAAAAAAAAAAAAAGAAAAAAGGATATGGAATAAAAAAAATTTGGTATTATGGTTGTCTGAAACAAGTAATACTGAGTCAAAAAGATGAAAAAAAAATAAAAAATTCATTAGAAAAAAATAAAATAAAACAAAAACAAAAAAAATAAGGTTGAACGCTACTTTACAATTTCAAAAGCTATCTTTTATAGCTTTCAACAACAGCTACTTAAAAGCCACCTCTACCTCTAACCGCTACTTAAAACACTACTTTACAAAATGCTAATATTATTTTAAGGTAGTGTTTTGACTAGGTCTAAAAGCTAACAGGTACCTTAAAAGCTAATGTTGAGTAGACCCTATATAAAGATGTCCTTAAATTATCAAAAGCTAACCTTGAAATGAATAAAAGTAAGAATTACATTTTACGAAGTATTAATTAAACATAATTATATTAACCTTATAAAACTTACATTATTGTCTATTTACATTAAAATGGTATCACATTTAATGCTACTCCGTACCTTATTTTTTGACAAATACTCTGTACCGTATTAAAGTAAAAGTTATCCAATATTGTAAACGGATGTACACAAAAATTTTTGTTAAGGTTACAAATAAACGGTGGAAATTTTTTTAAAAAAAGTTAAAGAGTAAAAAAAAAAAAAAAAAAAAAAAAAAAATTAAAAAAAGGGGGGAAAAAAAAAGAACCGCAATTGGCTATGTATTTTTGGCGAAAGAAAGTGAATTTATTGGATATAAAGATTTTGGATAGTGTTTTTAATTTTTTATATTTGACGGAAGACTTTTGAGTATTAATTTTTTTTTTTTTTTTTGGGTCCCGAGTATTAATTGAGGCATAAATATGTGTATGAAAATTGTCATGTAATGAAGACAGATTCTTCCTTCAAGGCATAAAATTCGGGATTCCACCGCTTATTCGTAAATTAATAATTAAAAATAAAAAAAAAAAAGGTACTCCATAATTTTGTTCGTTTACGAAAAAATTCTCTCCACCCTTTTTTTCCTACTCGTAAAAATTTCTCTCCTTGCATTAGTATTTGTAATTGTCGTGACCCTATAGCTTTGATTATTAATATATACACTTTTAAAATAGTAAAATTCATATAAATTTGATAATATGAATATGTAAGTTATAATATTGCATGATAATTTTTTTTTTAAAAAAACTAGTTATTACAAATTTCAATCAAAGTTTTTTTTTTTTTTTTTTTTTTTTTTTTTTTTTTTTTTTTTTTTTGTTCCAAACAATTCACCCTTAGGGTTAATCTGGATTTGGGGATCAGTTCTGGGTAGTTAGGTTGCAGTCCCCTCCCGATTGTTGTTGTGGGGGATCGAACACAGATCCCCCCTACCAAGTGCAGTCTCAATCACCACTACACCAACAATCAATTGGTGCAGTCAAAGTTTTATGAGTATGGGAAGATTAAAAAAAAAAATGGGGCAAGTACTTGACATTAGCATTAATACAAAATCTTAGATGTTCGGGTAACGTTAGGGTCTTTTTTCTTCACATTATTTTCAGTTCTTAATTTGCTTCTCTCATAAAATATAAAGTTTAGTTCAGTTCAGCTCCAATTAGTTCAGTTCAGTTCAATTAAGCCAATTAAAACAGACCCTTAAAGTTATGATTGTTTGTCTGTTTTCATGGTTTTTTCCCCTTTTATGTTCAATTTATTACTCGTAGTTTTGTTCGTTTTCATAGTCATGTAAATGAATAAGATTGATAGAATCCCTTATGTTCATTAGATTCATAATTGTATTGTTTTCTAAATGAAGTTAAGGGCTTGTTCTGATTAACTGAACTGAGCTGAAATGAACTGAATTGAATTTATTGGAGTTGAACTGAATTGAACTGAACTGAACTGAATATTTTATGAGAGAATGAAATTAAGAATTGAACTGAATTGAACTAAACTGAACTGAACTGAATTGAATTGAAAACAATCTGAACAGAACAAACTCCAAATAATGAAATGAGTAAAAAATTAAATAGAGGAGCTACAAGATTAACCCCCGTGACAATGAGAGAGATGTGCGCACACACCGGATCACAAGCAATGATCTAGTATCGGATACGCGTCATTTTCAATCTGTACTGTAAAATTGTGATAGTCCATTTCTCTTTATACGTGATACGGAGTAAAACAATAATAAAATAAAGTAATAAAAAAATTGGTTGGCTATAAATTGATGTTCAATAAATGAGTAGCTGACTCATTGAACGCCGCCTTTGTTACAGTTACGCATTCCTATGGATATTGCTTTGGATGTCTTCAACTATTTTTACACTTTAATACTTCCTCCCTTTTTTTTATTTGTAACATTTTGACTTTTACACTATTTATATACTCCACTTTAATTAGTTATGATGATTTATAATTAGAAAAAAATGTAATCACATGAGATCTTGTTGTATTCATCTCGGTTTATACTATTTTAATATATAACATTTATAATTTTTACATGCTCCCTCCGTGTTTTAATAAATATTACATTTTAACCAAACACGTAAGTCAAAACACAATTTTGACCATTAGTTTATCTAATCATATTGTTAATAAAATTACACAAAGCCTCACCCAAATATTGGTTGGTCCATCTTAACCCTTCCGTAAACACTCTCTTATCTTCTTCCTTATTTTCTCTCTCCTCTTTCTATTTCCAGCACACTTGATAATCAAACCTTAACAATGGTGAGATTGGTACCGTCGACGGCGAGAAACTCATCGGGATAAAAGTTGTCATCCATGGAGAAAGAGAGAGACAGTTTAAGAGAATTGAAGATGATGGAGAAGAGAGAGAAAATAAAAATTGTTGATTATTATAGACACCCAAATGTGTCTCCCCATAACCAAACTCAGTGATGAATACCTTTCACGTCATTTGATTATCGAATGAAGTGAAAGTGTGGAAAGTCTAGTGATGAGAATGTTTTTTATTAAAATATCTCTCTTTCTGTTTTTGAAAATATTTCTTTTCTTACTCTATTTATATAAAAATAGCCAGTCCGATTTGGTTTGGTACATGATAAGGTCCAATAATAGTGTAGTTGGATTGGACTTGAAAAGTTCTTTCCAATGATATATTATAAGCCCAATTCCGATGAATTATGAGGAAGTTATGGATCAAATTAAATTAGACCCAATGATTTTAAATGTGGCCCAATGATTCTAGAGGAGGGCCTATTAATCGTTATTCCTAAACTAATTAGGATTGATTTTGATCTTCTAGGAATATCTAGAAGGTTCTCTTTAATTCTAATAGGATTAGGGTTGATAATTATATTTTTAAAAGAAAATGTTTTATTTTGAATAAAATATATTAAATCTAATTTTAAATCTGCTTGGACACAGAATTACCTGTAACCGGTTTTAAAGGTGATTCCGCATGTAAAAGCGCGTTGTATTTTTGAACCAACGCGAGACGACAGAGTCGTCGCCTGGCGCCGACTCCTGTCGTTGGCGACAGGAGGTATTTTATTCCGAATATGATTTTCTTTGATCCCGTGCTATTTTTCCTATAAATAGGGGTCGAATTTACCTGTTTTCAATCATCTACGATCTACAATTCACAACAATCATCTCTTTCTAAAAGCTAGAAGCTTTTCCTCTCTCTCTATTCTTTTTCTAAACCTTCCCTCTTACAAAATTCCTCATACATTAGTTCTAGACACACCTAGCCAAGTTCGAAGTTGCCTTCGCCCTAGACGTGAAAGGTTGAATATTTCTGAGGGTTTGGTCCCAAATCTCTATTTCAATTATTTAATTTAATTGTTTTGTTTTATTATTTTCCTTGAATTTACTAACCCGTGTATTTTGTTATTAGAAAGAGGTACGAGGCATCGAAATAAGTATTTTAATTGCTTTATTGATCTTTTGATATAGAAATCATGCTTAGATTATTTTGTTAATTCCTAGTATCATGTTAGGAAGTTTTATTACTTCTTAGTATCATGTTTAGGGTTAACTAAAATTTCTAATATCATGAATGTTTATGATGCTTCCTATTTCTTTTCTAATATCATGTTAGTGTCATGTTAGGGTTAAAGCTTTGATCTTTAATGTTTAGTGACATGTTAGGGTTTGTTATTAATCTTGTTAGTATCATGCCTAGGATCTTGCTATTATTATTAAGCTTTGATTATGATTGATGATTGTTATTATTATGTTGCTTGATATATATTGTTATTGTTATTGCTTGATCACGCCCTCTCTTGCAGGATTAAAGGGAATTTGTACTTGTAATCACGCTTAATAAGATAATTAATAATCTTGTTTAGGCTAATATGATTATAATTCAAGTGATCGCCAATAATAGATTTGTTTGTGCATTAATATTCAACCAACATAGATAAACAGGCTTAGGGTTAACCTATTGATTGCATGTTAGTCAGAAAGCGCACATGAATACGAGAAGAATAAAGTAGAGGCCTATTTAGGGCAGGTTCAATCTCTTTTAGGTTGTATTTGTACCTTCATCCCCGAACTTCTAGTCATAGTTCCAGACCTATTGGAGTTAACGATCTCCTAGATCGTTAAGGGGTGTAACATTCACCTTGTGAACGGTTTACAAGTTCCTAAAACTTGTTGGCGACTCTTTTACTCTATCTTCCTTCCCTTTGGACGCCACCATGCTTAAGTGTATGATCACAGTAGGGTTCAAGTGTGGGATGCTTGAAATTATTCCCTACAATTATATTTGTCCATGTATGCTTGAATTGGCTTGATAATTGCTTGAGATTTTCGGATTTTTCGAAAAATGCTAAAAAAAAAAAATCAATTTGGGGTTTTCTTGTGTTGTGGATAATTGTTGAGATTAATTGTCCTATGTATTGTATGTTGAATTGTGAGCGTTTTGATAAAAATGCACGTATTTTGGTTGAGAAAACGAGCATTTTATGTTATACTCATGAGCTTAGTACGGGACCTTCAATGGTGGTTCCTCCATTGTTAACCTTTTAATTATTTTTTTAAAATAAATTATATTGTCTAGATTATATCATCTATAATAAGTTGTATGATATCCTCTATAAGTTGGATGATATCCTCTATAAGTTGGATGGTATCATCCATTGTCTAGATGATATCCCGTATTATATTAGTTCCATGATATCATCTATTAGGTTTCATGATATTATCTATATCATCCATTGCTTAGATGATATCATCTATTACCTAAGCTAGATGATAACATATATAGGCAAGATAATATCATTTATAGGTTGGATGATATATATCATCTAATGGATATATGATATCATTTATAGGCTGGATGATATCCTCTATTAGTTTGTTGGATGCATGATATCCTTTATTAGTTACATGATAATCCTCTATTGATATTATGATATCCTCTATTGGTTCCATGATATCATCCTAGACAATATTATCTACTGTGTGTATGTATATATATATGATATCATCTTGCCTATAGATGATATCATCTGTTTGTTCAATGATATCCTCTATTGGTTCCATGATATCATGTATAGGCTTAATGATATCCTCTATTGGTTATATGATATTATCTACAAAGTGGGATTATTGTTTTAAGGCTTGACTCACCAAACTATTGGTGTGGCAAGCCTCACGTAATACCTTCTCATTATTACACTTTATTGTTCGTAATTGATGATCGTGTCTTCTAATTATTGAAAAATAAACCCTGAACTTATGTACATACGGAGTATCTCTCAACCTACAAATGAATTTAAAGCGATTCTAGTTGGAGCTTGAAGGTAAAGCATTGTCTCGATAGCTTTTGAAAATCATTGACAGTAAGGTTTCACTAGAGTTTGAGCAAACATTTGACGGAAACTAATTGAATATATAAAACTGTCATCAATAACTTTCATCTAAAAAGTGCCCAAAAGTACCCAATTATATTTGTGCCATTTTGACCTACTCTTCTCAAATTGAGTTTGCTTTAATCAAACTTAGGTTTCCCCATGTAATTCAGTGATTCAGTCAGTAGCTTACTTATCAAAAGGTTTGCTGGTTACGAGGTGTTTATTGAGTCGATAATGGTATGCGTAGCAAGTTAATACTTATTACAAGTATGAACAAATAGATACAAAGTGTCATTGTGAGAGCGAGGGATAACTCAAATGATTAAAGCTTTTCTCTTGATTTCAGGGGATTCTGAAATTCACTCTTGTGGTTCTTTAAACACCAAAAAGTATGAATGTGAAAGAATAAGAAAACATCATATGGACTAAGTTAATACAAATAGAATAGTCTAGGCTTGATTGAGCTAGCCCAATGGCTCTTGAATTTTGGATCCATTTTTAATGGGTTTTTTCAACTCTTGTAAGCGTGGTAAAAAGGACAATGTATTTTAACTTCAAGGGTGGAAGCCCTCAAAACTCGAAAGAGCCACTAAATGTGAAGTCGAAGCAAAGCTTCATCTCTCTTCCCTAATCCTACTGTTGTCAACATCCAAATAGTAGAATATACGTTTTAATCACCTACCCCATTAGGGTTCCGCCCTCCAACCGAGTTAGTTTACGATCGTCCTTAGGCTGTGGAGTATTCCTTAGGAGAAATCACCGATTGATGCTCGCCACGTAAATAAGGTAGTACTCCCTTCGTTTTTTTTATTTGCATCACTTGAAAATTGCACGGAATTTTAAGAGAGTAATATAATATTGTGATTGGGTGAATAAATTATTATAGTAATAAACTTGTAAAAGTAAGATGAGGACCATGAAAGAGAAAGTATGTGAAAGAGGATAGATATTTTTATTATTTAAATGAGACCATAAATAGAAATGATAAAATAATTTAAATGGGGTTTAAAATTAAGAGAGAGAAATGATAAAATATAGTATATAAGTTACCAAATATAAAAGTGTTGCGTTTTCATAAAAAGAAAGTGATGCAAATAAAAAAAATTAAAAAAAAAACACGGAGAGTGTAATAAATTAGGTGACGTAAAACATATTAATGCTAGAGCACCAAGGTTGGAATGGTGTGACAAAAAATTAAACAGCAATTGATAAAATCTATCCTTACCTTCACATTTTAGCCACTCTTGACAGTTACCAGTTTGCCAAGGTATCCTATTGCATCCAGTCAAAAACTTGCGATGACAGTTCAACAATCCCAGGAAAAACAAGGTTCACCTTAAAATTTCCTCTGTTCTGTTACAGACTTACAGGTTATAGTGTGAACAATTTGGAATATAAAATATAATATGAAAAACTAGAACACAATTAGCTATTGTTTGTAAGTCACTAGACCATATTCTACTGCAATTGAAGCCAATTAAGTTTAAAAACCGATTCAAAAATTAATCGTGTTAGCATCAAATGTCATTCAATCAACTAGATCGGTCACTAAATAGTCAAGTCACTTTCTATTGGTTCCCATGCACCCACTGAACCTCCGAGCAAAGCAAAAAGAAAATTCAGGCAGCATATGTAACGATATCCTAAATTCTACACTCTTCCCACTTCCCAGTTTAGACACCAACACAAGGCATCCTACTACAAAATATCACTACTGAAGATAGGCAAAGATACTCTACATCAATTGAGTCAACCTAATGCTTCTAACAAACATTTACACTATTTAACATCTTACTTCTCATTGAAACTTGAGACGATCAAGGCTCTCGGAAACAGTTCTCATCCTTGGCCTCAGCTCAGGGTCCAGCTCTGTGCAGTTTAGAGCCATATGAAATGTGGCCAATACCTGCTTCTTGGCATGAACTTCATGCAGCAGAGCTGGATCTATGATCTCTGATAAAGGTCGCTCTTCCCTAAAAATCTTCCTCACAAGGCTTTCTAAGCCCTTTTCATCGTTGTCAGGTCCTGCACTTGGTAGCTGACCAGTTAATATCTCCATCAGTACAATCCCAAACGAGTAAACATCAGATTTTTGAGTGAGCTTGACACCATTAGTTTGGACCTCTGGGGCTGAATACGCAACCACAGATGGACCCAAGACCTTGGAGCCTGTTAAGAAAGACTGGCTTAAACTGGGCCTTTTTAATGAAGGGTTTGCCGATTTTGAGCGCCCACATTGGAGACGATTGATACCAAACCCAGAGACGTACGGATTAAGATCCTCGTCAAGTAGGATTTTGGATGATTTAATGTTTCCATGAACGTATTTTCTCGGACTGCACTCATGAATATGCATCAAACCCCTTGCAGTGCCTTGTGCAATTTTCAGTCTTGAAGCCCATGATAAAGGTGACAAATCATTTGAGGATCCACCTTCAAAACCAAGTCACCGGCACAAATTAGCAAATAGAATCATACACAGCTTAGATCATGGAACTGATAAGACTAGTGACACAGAGGCATTGATTATGATCACAGAAAAAATCTCCTTACACGTTAGATTGACACAGATTGAATCAACACTGAAGATTGTCGTTCGACTCAAGTGAAGAAAAAGTAAGGACGCAAAGGTTATGGGAAAACTATTTCCAGAAAGCTCATGATACAGATATAGTAAGATACTCAAAATAAGTCCATTTGAAGTGCCATTCAGACAAATGATCATATGATGATGCAGTACTGCAGTAGCATACTAGCATCACATAGTTTAAACAGTTGCATATGTGGCAGTATAGGCGGGATACATTATCTAGATTCTAGTGCAATTGATGATCTAGTGTGTATTGTATATGGCAGTAGAGAGGCATGTATCAACAAGATAGCCCAAGCAATACCAGGGAAAACAACACAAATCAGATATTTGTTGGTAATCATCATTATGTCACAAGATCTAATATCCATGAATCCTATGTAATGTCAGAAAAATACATGTATCCAAAGCAATTACAATTTTTCAACAATTAAAAAATAAACCCAGCCATTTTAATCAATTCTGCACAGATACATTAGCCCATTATCTACATGTAAACAAGTAGAACGTGCTGCTTTGAAAACAAAGAAAGACACTATTTCAAAGCATGATCTGCAATTTACTCAGTATATCTTACAAGCTACAAATACAGAAGAAGGTTACTTATTCCCCCCCTTATTGTAAATGAGTATCCCTCTTCTCTTCAAAAGGCCAATCATGCTAGGAGATGGAATCTGTTGTACGCCTTTTATCAACTCTAACTCCTAAGGCCCCAACACTACTCTCCCACCCACCACCCCCTTCCAATATAAGGAAAGCCAGAGGCTCAATATCACGCACTATATACAGCCTACGTTAATAATTACCGTACTTAAAAGCACATGCTAGCTTGGCAGGTTACCAGGACACACCCCAATCAAGTATCAGGTTTCCAAGCAAAAAATTCCAATGTTCCGTAGTTCACTAGTTCAGGAGTATTGTTCAGCCATTTGAATGAGAACATGTAAAAATCGTAGACCGGGTGGTGTGGCCTGTAGGGCATAGGAGGCAAGATCTCCTAACTTTCAAATTTTCAACTTTTGTGGTTTATGGCATATCTTTACAGTTTAAAAGTATGGTGCAGTTACAAATAGCAATAAGGAAGTACTCCCTAGTCCCTACAGTCTTGCACGGTTGCACCACCAATTGTACCATTTTCCTGATTCCTCTGATCCTCTCCTGCCAACATATGCTTATTTGATGACAAATACATCATCTTTTTTAAGGACACAGTCATATAGTTCTGGGTTTGAACCTTTGGACACAGCTATTCTATCGAAGATATTCTTTTCAAGAGTCCCCATCCTTGATAGAATGATTTTCCTTTGTTTTAGATGTGGAAAAGGCAATTTATAAAAAGGATAATATCACTGCATAATTAATCCACATCAATATGTAATTATCTAACTCGGTAAAAATGAACGAAATATCACCATCTTTTCCTATTCTTAAAGGCTGATTAGAAATTGCTTCATAGCGTCCTACCCCTTGTAATCTATCTTTCACAATGCTTTTCCACTAATTTCAACACTTGGTCTCAAGACTCTCAACTAGTCGGGTACTCAGATGGTAATTAGACTAATCGCTGCTAAATCTTAACAACTACAGACCCAGCAACAATGGTATTGAAAACAATTTTAGCATCTCCAGCCTCACCATTTACTTTTAACTCAACTGATCGGTGGGCTTACTCTATACTGTACATGTCTTTAAATGCACACGGCAAAAAGTCTTTAAAAATTCCAGAAATCAAATCAGATAATAGCAGTTTTTGAAAAGGCACGCTAGGGCATATAACGACACGCAAAGCACATAAAGGCACAGTAATAGCAATTTAACATACGCAACCAGATAAATCTATCTACATAAAAGATGAATATTCAAGCGCATAGAGAGTGTCCCATAAGCGTGCCATGTTATAAACTAAATTTTGAAATGAAAATAAATAGTTTTAAAATTTTTTAATTAATACATATATACAGTAGTGTTTAGGAAAAGGTAACATAAGAGTTTAACTTTTATGAGCCACCTAAGGATTTTTCAGTGCTGAATATCTATATATCATAAACCTATAGTTATTTAGTTTCTTTTAATGTTAGTATTATGAGTATTGAGTTTGCAATTTACTTGTATTTAGTAAGAAGTGACTATATTGTTGGAGTGCTAGTACGAAAAATACCACAGTCTATAGGTGACATAGTAACTATCTAGGATTCAAGGAACAATAAAATCACAAGTAATTTAAGTCAAACATAATCATTAAGTTTATAACCGGTGCAATGTACGAATATATGGAAGCTAATAATCCTATATTTCAAGAAATATGCCTCATGAAAAGGACACTTATCGCCTCCATGAACCCTTTTTAAACACTAGGTACTAGGTCTATGATTTGATTCTTGAATTTCATATCACATTTTCCAAGCTACAATACGAGTAGTTTGTTAGACAAACAGAAAGGCCTCCTGTGCACTAATGTTAACCCTCTTCTTCTGCCAATAACAAGTACATATACAATCTCACAACCTACACCACTGCCAAATGCAACTTCTTACTGTAACACCAATCTATAAGACCGAGTAGAATACCAAAATATTCATTTCTATTTCAACATCAGATTTATCATTATAATAATATCATCTAAAAGCCCATGTCACCATGTTTTTACACATGAGCAGGCTTTTCCATTCATGTTAGAATTCATTTTACGAGGTAAATCATTCCATTAAAATATTAAATGGGCTACGTTTAAATCTCAAGCGTGTTAAATGATACCTCAAACAAACTTACATCCTTGTCTTCAAACATAAACAAATAATTTCACCAATTAATTAAACTAAGAAACAAAGTAATAAGAATTTGAATTTTGAACTAGGCAGCATTAATTAACACAATAACAATAATGAAAGAGAGATTATACCATGCAATGCAGTGTACAAGCTGCCATTCCGAATGTAATCAGACACCAACAGCTTCTCATCTTGTGCATAATAATATGCCCTGAACCTTACTATATTTGGATGTTGGACTCTACTAATTGCCTCCACCTCGGTCTCAAAATCCCGAAGCCGCCACGTGACATCATCGGCCTCGCTCAACCTCCTGACGGCAACAACCGTAGGGGGCACCACACCCGATCCTTTCCCACCGCCGACCACCACTTTGTACACTATCCCACTCCTACTCTTCCCAACTACATAAGCTGATGCCCTCAACAAATCCTCTAACTCTAACCCAAACCCCTCCTCATCCACCACCACGAATTTACCATTTTGCCCTTCATCATCATCCGACTCCCCTACCACCACCCTCACGTGACTCACCATCTCCCCTTTCCCCATTTTATCCTCACTGGAATTCCCCATTTTACCCTCCTTCGCCCTCAAATTCTTCCTCACAACAAACAAAAAGACCAAAATGCCCCCAGCAATCAGAACCGCAAAAACCCCTAAAATCAACGAAATTGAAATCGTCTTCTTCCCCCCACTTTCTGCATTATCCCCATTACCCAGATTAGGGTTCTTCGAGTCATCCGGATTTTCCGGGTTTCCGATCACATTAGGGTTTTGCGCTTCAGGGCACGGCGAACTCAACGGAAACCCACATAAATTAGGGTTTCCGGCGAATGCAGTAGGCCCCTGATTAAGCAACGATCCCACCTGAGGAATTTTCCCGGTGAGGTTATTATGCCGGAGATCCAAGCTAACCATCACCGGAAACCGTCCAAAACTCGCAGGAACTTCGCCGGAAAACTGATTATACGACAAATTCAGCGTCCCTTCAAGTAATGTCAACTCACTGAGCCCACTTGGAAGCGACCCGTTTAGGAAATTCGATGAAAGGTCCAAGAACCGGAGGCCCGTAAGAGACTCGATTTGGGCCGGAATCGGGCCAGAGAGTGAGTTATGAGAGAGGTCAAGGGACGTGAGAGAGGTAGCATTGAAGAGACGAGGTGGGATAGTACTAGAGAAGTTGTTGTAGGAGAGAGAAAGACGACGAAGAGAAAGAATAGCGCCGAGTTCAGAAGGGAGATACCCAGTTAACGATTTGTTAGAGAGAGTGACGTCAGTAACTCGGTTGCCATTGCAGCGGACTCCGACCCAGTTACATGGGTCCGGGTCGGAGTCGGACCAGGAGGAGAGAGAGCGAGTTGGGTCGGAAGTCATGGCGGATTTGAGTGCGAGGAGGGAGAGACCGTCGGAGTTGAGGGAAGAGGAGAGAGAAAAAGAGAGGTTAAACAGAAAAAGGATGAGAAATGTGGGGGTATTCATGGCTGAAAATGGAGGTTTTTTGGGATTGAAAATGGCGGAAAGAGGAGAAAGCAACGAGGTGTTGCAGTAACAGAGGAAGAAGAAGAAGGATGAGTTGCAGAGGAGTGAAGAAGGAGAAGAGGCCAAAGAATTAGACGAAAGGGAAGCATTATTAGGATTTGAATTGAAAGGTGTTTAAAGTGTGGAGATTGTTGTTGGTATCGATGTTGTTATAGGTGGTGTTTGTTGTGGAGTGTTGGTTTCGAGAAGAGGGGCCATTATAGTGTGTACTAAAATTGCATATAGCACATGTTTGAGCGTATGCTTCATTTTTGAATTTCTCTTCTTACCAAGTGGAGGGAGACTTATGCCTTATGGGTGTGTTTGACTATTTGGTCCAAAATACTTCTTCATTTCTGCGGTATATGACATATATCGATATATATTGTAAATGTCATGTACTGCTATTGCTGGGCCCGTATTGTAATACGACCCATTACATTTAGGGCATCAATCCAAGATCAGTAATTTAGCAAGAATAGACAAAATGGCTTGATTGGAACAAACAAGGAAAGTAGCATCAAGGATATCAATCAAGAAGATACTTGCCAAAGATAAACCTACAGAACAGGAAAGAAGATAAATCAAGGAGATCTTCCTCATTTTAAATATATTCCGGAGATATTTGTAAACCCTAGAGATCCCTAGGTATAAATAAGTGTAATTAGACATTTTTAGCACACATGTACGCACATACTCTCTAAATATAATAGAATTACTCTGCATTTACCTACGGAGCTTCATCCCTACTGAAGAAGGAGGCTTGTCCTTACTCAGTACTGTATCTCTAAACTTATTCTCTTTCCACAATAGAATTCATTCTGTTTGTTTATTGTGTGTTCATTGCTTATCTATTGCTTTGTTATTGCTTTATTATTAATTTGTATGCATTTGGCAGTATGATTGTTATTACCCCTCAAACCTAGCAAATTCTCGTATGTCCTTGTTGAGATTTGCCTAAACAATTTGGCGCCCACCGTGGGGCTGATAATCAATTAACCTACCAATTCGCCAAAAAACCAATACAAACACCATGACTAGGCACCAAGTACCCTTTACCATGGCCAAAATCAATGAGGGAATGAACGCATTCCGTCAAAACTTAGACCAACAAAAGAGCCAGATTGAAACATTGTTGGCCCAAAAGGTTCAAACCGAAGCCAAACTAACCAGTCTCACCAAACAAAATGAAGCCCTCCGTAGCCAAATACAATCAGTCGCTTCTAAAACCATTAATACCAGAAAGAACACTGAAAGTATAGCCATGCAGCTTGATATGTCAGGTACTTTTCATACCCCTAACGGGGAAAAAGGATCTAAGACTAGGGAAACAACCCTAGATCTAGACTCTTTGAATGCAGGAACCCCTAAGCAGAATAACCAAGAAGGATCTGAGGAAGGAAAGATAGAGAAGGTAGTCAAAGAGTACCTCAAAGCAATCGAAGCCAAGATCGCCAAGATCCCTGGAATGCCTAAGCCCATGGAGGAAGAGGCGTCAGATGGCTATATAGAGTCTCCTTTCTCAGAAGAGATCGCCATGGTAGAAGTGCCAAAGAGGTTCAGCACACCCAACATGGCCATGTACGATGGAACAAAGACCCAAATGAGCACGTGTCCCTCTACAAACAGAAGAGAGGCTATCATGTGCAAAGGCTTTGGAGCCACATTATCAGGTCCAGCTTTAACTTGGTTCATTAATTTAGATAATGGGACAATTTGATCTTTTGCAGGAATGGTAAACCTATTCAAGGTCCAGTTCGCAAGCAGCAGGAAAATAGAGAAGCAATCATCGGATTTATACCGTGTTGTGCAGAGACATGGTGAATCCTTGAGGGACTATCTTAACAGGTTCAACAGGGAAAAGATTGGAATACACAAGTGTGACGCTCCTACAACCATTGAAGCGTTCAGAAGAGGATTGCTAGATCACAGCGAGCTCTACAAGGAATTAACCAAATACCCCTGTACAACCTTTGAAGATGTACAAGCTAAAGCAATGGCCCAAGTCAGATTTGAAGAAGATGCATATGCAAGAAAGACTCCAGAGCTCAGAAAGGATGAAGATCGTCCGTCAAGAAGGAATAACAACTTCCCCAGGAGAGATCATCGATTCAAGCCGTATCAGCGTTCACGCTTTAATGAAGGATCAGTCAATGCTGTCGAAGGAGAGTTTTCTGATTGGAGGGAAGATCCTGAGCTTCTACCCAAGTTGCATGAGTATTGCTTCAATGTCAACCCTGCAGGAGTAATAAGGACCTTAAACAAAATGGGAGATACTGTTCAATGGCCCAGAAGGAGTGATAGGCCTGGGGAAAAGAAAGATCCATCCAGATGGTGTGATTTCCACTCAGATATCGGTCACACTACTGATGAATGTGTCGCGCTCAGAAAGGAAGTTGCATACCTGCTAAAGAAGGGCTACCTCAAAGAACTCTTGCCAGATAGATCTAAAGCTTCAGGGAAGGATAAAGAGTCCAAGCAAGGAGGTCCTCCACCCCCACCTCCAATTGTCAAAACCATCTGTTTAATATCAGGAGGGTCAGAAGTATGCGGTCTAACATATTCAGCAGCGAAGTGACATGCAAAAGAAGCAACAAAGAGCAACCAGATAAGAGGGAAAAATCCAAGATAGACATCCCTATCATGTTTGAAGAGAGTGATGCAGTTGAAGGACATCATGACGGTCTAGTGATCTCACTCCCGGTTGGAAATTGTATGATCAAGCGAATCCTAGTTGACAATGGAAGCTCTGCAAATATTATCATGCTAGACACCCTGAAGCACATGAACATAGATGAGAAATATATCGTCAACAAATCAACAATGCTAGTAGGATTCAGCGGGGAAACCAAAAAGACAAGTGGGGAGATTACATTGGTAACGTACGCAAAAGGGATCAACCTACAAGTCAAGTTTTTAGTAATCGACACTCTGTCTTCATACAACATGATTTTGGGAAGACCCTGGATACATGAGATGAAAGCCATCCCTTCTACGTACCATCAAGTCATTAAGTTTCCTACTAGGTGGGGAATTCAAGAAATCAGAGGAGATCCTAAGGAAGCTAAAGAATGTTACAAGATAGCACTGAAGGCAACATCTGCAAAAAAGAGTTCATCATAGCAATCAGAGGGTCAGCTGGGCCAAGAGAAATTGAGCATATCAGAAGAGCAAGAAGCTACAGAAGTCCAGCTGAACCCCATGCATCCAGATCAGAAAGTCAGAATAGGATCAGAGCTGAAAGCGAAACTCAGACAACAAATCTACGATTTCCTAGAAGAAGAGAAAGATGTGTTTGCTTGGACCCATGAAGACATGAAAGGCATTTCCCCAGAAGTTATCACCCACAAGTTAAACGTAGATCCAATGCATACACCAGTGAAACAAAAAAGAAGGAAATTCGCGCCAGAAAGGAACAAGATCATCAATGAAGAAATTCAAAACCTACTGAAAACGGGGAAGATCAGAGAGGTAAAGTACCCAGAATGGCTCGCCAACGTGGTGGTAGTAAGGAAGAAGAATGGGAAATGGCGAATCTGCATAGACTTTACAGACATCAACAAAGCTTGCCCAAAAGACCCATTCCCTTTACCGCATATCGATGCCATGGTAGATGCCACAGTAGGACACGAGTTGCTATCCTTTATGGACGCCTATAGTGGTTACAACCAGATCCTCATGCACAAGGACGATCAAGAGAAGACAGCCTTCATTACCAGTCAAGGAATATACTGCTACAAGGTGATGCCTTTTGGATTGAAGAATGCAGGAGCGACGTACCAAAGATTGGTAAACAAGATGTTTGAAGAACAAATTGGAAACACAATGGAAGTTTACATAGACGATATGGTAGTTAAATCCAAGAAGGCAGAAGATCACGTCAGAGACCTTAGAGAAGCATTCGCCATCCTGAAACAATACGGCATGAAGCTAAATCCCACAAAGTGCACATTTGGAGTACAATCAGGAAAGTTCCTGGGATACATGGTTACACAAAGAGGAATAGAAGCCAGTCCGGAACAAGTCAAAGCCATCCTAGATCTAGAGCGACCAAAATCCAAGAAGGATGTACAGAGCTTAACAGGAAAAATCGCGGCACTGAACAGGTTCATCTCAAAGTCTTCAGAAAAGAACAGAGCTTTCTACGAGGTACTGAAAAAAAACAAGGAGTTCAAGATAGAACAAGTACCCAGAAACCTGAACACCGAAGCAAACGCACTGGCAAATTTGGGGTCTAACATCAATCCAGAAGAATTTGGAGCTATCCCACTAATACACGTACTTTCACCAGCCATAGAGAAAGAGTCAACCATGAGCGTCTATGAAATTCAAGCAAGCCCTACAGAAGAAGAAGACAATAGTTGGACAACGCCTTTGAAAGAATACCTCTTGGGCAACACGAAACCAACAGGGAAAGCAACAGCTCAAGCATTCGCTCAGAAAGCCTCCAAGTATTGTCTGATCAGCAATGTACTCTTCAAGAAATCTGCAGCAGGACCCTTCTTACGATGCCTGGAAGGAAAAGAAGCTCAGCAAGTCTTACAATCCCTACACAGTGGAGAATGCGGAAATCATTCCGGAGGAAGAAATCTAGCCAACAGAGCACTTAGAATGGGATACTATTGGCCCAGAATGAGTAAGGACGCAGCAGAATTCTCCAAGAAATGCCTAGCATGCCAAAAACATGCGCCCTTGACACACAAACCATCAGAAGAATTACACCCAACGTTGACACCTTGGCCATTCATGAAGTGGGGAATGGATATAGTAAAGCTGCCCCCGTCATCAGGACAGAGAGTGTACTTCTTAGCAATGACAGACTACTTCTCCAAATGGATTGAAGCCGAAGCATACAAGGAAATCACGGATAAGCACGTCATCTCATTCATAAAGAGGAATATTCTAAGCAGGTTCGGGGTACCAACAGAGATCATTACAGACAATGGGTCCCAATTTATCAGCAACAAAACCACCAAGTTCTGTAAAGAATGGAACATCTCCCCCATCACATCTACACCAAGGTACCCACAGGCAAACGGGCAGGCATAATCAAGCAACAAAGTTCTTATAGGCAACATGAAGAAAAGGCTGGAAGGAGCAAAAGGAAAATGGGCAGATGAGCTACCCAACATACTGTGGGCAGACAGAACAACTCCTAAAGGCGCTACAGGTCATACCCCTTTCTCATTGGTATACGGATGTGAAGCAGTAATCCCAACAGAGGTAGAAGTACCTACAGCAAGGTACGAGCTAATGACAGAAGAAAGAAACCAAACAGAACTAATTCACAACTTAGACACAGTGGAAGAACTCAGGGAAGACGCACAAATGAGAATGGCAGCATATCAGCAGGAAGTAGCAAGATCCTTCAACAAGAATGTCAGAATCAAAGTCTTCAAGCTAGGAGATTGGGTTCTCAGGAAGGTATACGAAAACACCAGGGAAGTCAATGCAGGAAAGCTAGCACCCAACTGGGAAGGACCCTATGAAATCACTAAGGTAGTAGGTGAAGGAGTTATGTCTTCGTCGTGTGCAATTACTAGATATATAATTGGATCAAATTATGGAGATAATTAAGTCCGGACATTTGGGTCGTCGTTTTGCCATAGCTAGAGGTACTTACGATCTTTGGACTAGTAAAATAGGCCAAAGCCCAATTGGACGGATCCTATAAGGTCACACAAAGGGGCTAGATCGAGCATTAGAGGACGAGGCCCATCATGGGCCTCATCACTCTAGGTGGCCGGCCATATGGGGCTTTAAGAGGCTATTGGGCTTCGTGTCCTAGTCTAATTATAATGAGATTATAAATAGACTAGGTGCCTAGGTTTGCAAGTAAGCAGTTTACTAATCATTTTAGATCAAACCCTAATTAGCAAACACGAAACCAACCCCCTCTCATACTCCCCTCTCTCACGTCACTCTCCTCCTCCTAGGCGCCGGTGGTGTCTCGGGGTGGTGGTGGTTCGTGCGGTGGTCGGTTGTCCGAAAAGGTGGTGATCGCGGTTTTCCTCAATCACACAACCAAACTAGTATTGGTGGACGGCTCGTTCGAATCTCGTGGACTAAGTAGAGGAGCAACACCTGGGGCTCTATTCTCTCCCTGATTTGCCTGTCGAATAGCTTCGTGGAATTCACGCTTCAAAGGTATGATTATGTGTCTTGTGTGTTATGCATGCGATCCTTGGATTAGGTACTCTATTGAATATGATTCATATATATTATTTCCGCTGCGTAGTACCTATAAACTCCTACAGTGGTATCAGTTAGCCTCTTGCATGAACGCGCTAGATCATAATAATACGATTATTTGATGTCCACGTTAATTTTATAATCAATTAAGAGAGAGAAATTAATTTAATTATGGTTCAATTATTATATTTAATGTGATTAAACTTTTGGAATCGATTAAATGCGATTTAATTATGCTCAAATAGCCATGAAGAGGACCGAATTATGCCCTAGAATGTTCGAAAATTTCGAACCCCTAACCCTAATTTTCGAATAATTTCGAAATTTATAGCCCTAAAATATGATTTTTGTGCTTGATTTTGATTTAATTCGATTTGTTCTTTGTTTCATAATTTTAATTGAATTGATTTATGCATAAAAATGTTTTATGTATGATCATAGATTTAATTTTAAAAGTTAGAATTAAATTGGGATTAATTTTATGACGAACCCTAATTTTAAAGTTGAATATGATTTAATTTTAATCTTATGGACTGATTTAATTTAATTATGATAAATGTTGTTTTAATTAAATTAAAAACACAAAAAAAAAAAAATTATTTTGGTCGGCAACCGCGGCTGGGTGGCGCAGCCACGGCGGCTGCCGACCAGGTGGCGGTCCAAGAGGGAGGGGAAGGGCAGGGCGGCGGTCTAGGTGGCTAAGGCAGCAGTTGTGCAAGCGTTGCACGCTGCTGCCGTGGCTGCCTCTGCTGCTGTGAAGCGGCCAGCCACCGTGGCTAGCTCCGGCTAGCCAACCACGGTGGCCAGCAACCGTGCAGTCACGGTTTTCA
This sequence comes from Chenopodium album, assembly GCF_948465745.1. Lineage (NCBI taxonomy): Eukaryota > Viridiplantae > Streptophyta > Magnoliopsida > Caryophyllales > Amaranthaceae > Chenopodium > Chenopodium album. The sequence continues at coordinate 46,117,284 of NC_137848.1, forward strand.
AAAAAAAAAAAAAAACTCTGTTTTGAAAAATTATTTCAGGATAATTACGAATTATTTTGAGATAAAATCGGTTTTATTTTGGATAAGTTAAAATATTTTCAAAATATGATCTTTTATTTTAAAAGATAAAGTTGGTTTTATTTGGATAAAATCTTTTATTTTAGGATAAAATCAAATATTCAAAAGTTGTTATATTTGATATTATCCATATTTAGTTTGTTATTTTGGTAATTATCCTAAATTAAAGTGGTTAATTATGGATAAGATTGATTAGGGTATTCTAAGCATATTCCAAAAGGATAATAATTGATTTAAATAATGTGATTATCCCATAATTAGATTAGGATGTAATTGATTTTAAAATTATTTGATTGGCTAGTAATTAGGATAGAATCTCCTAAATTAGTTAGGATAATCATGGAAGATTAAATATGATTTATCTTTCTAGATTAAAATGTGATTTGATTCTATCTCATGACTAAATTAAATATATGATATTTTATGAACCGTCATGAATAATATATGATATTATCTAATTATGATTAAAATATAAGATATTTTAGGAAATGCGTTGACTTTATTATGAACATTCGATATTGTAGTTTAGACAAGCATGTTGAGTGATTTATTATATGGCACTTTTCTAATATATGATATTATGTTGCTATATATAGACTAGTATGGCCCATAGATTCTTAAATACGATCTGCGTATCGTGATGTATTTTTGTTATCTATATACGGTCTGCGTACCGTTAAGTTTTTTTTATAATTTTTATTTAATGTAAATATAATAGTTATTTAAATGGTGTTAGCCCAAAAGAAGCCCATGAAGTGAAGGCCCAAAGGAGAAAGGTGGATGAAGATCCATGATGATTCAAGTGGGAGCATTTTTCATTTCTAGTTTTCTTAGGACTAAGGGGCCATACTATGTCATATTTTATTGCATTATTAGATTATGCATGTTTAGGTTTATTTATGTTGATTGATGATGCGCTAGAGTTCACTAAATAATCACAACATAATGAATCTAGATCCCAGTAATATTGAGGCAGCTTTTCCAATTAAAAACCCGACGAAACCTTCGATCGTTTATGATGGGTCGGCCTCAGCAGAGCGTCATAATATATCTTGGGGAAGTGGGGGTAGATCACGTTCTACACTTTTAATTGGTTATACCCAACAAGGTTACCTAAAGATCAGTTTAGAACCTTGAAGCTAAGGGTAATGATTAAACATGTGATGGTTAATTATTCAACCAAGAGTTACAAGAGTTGTAATCAGTAAAGAGTTTACTCACCTTGAAAATGTAATGGTTGATGGCAGGGCCTCAGTCCGGTCAATTATTGCACAAATAAAGGATCTTGGAATCACTTAAAATTCAATTGGGATCATTTAATTATTGAATAAAGTGTTTTAAAGTTACCAAAATGAATGCTTTTATGGTACTTTAATTTTATTAAACATAATTATTAAACTTTGCCTTATTTTGACATAGATGGGTAGTCGTAATAACAATGACAGCAACGTTTACAATTTGCGACCATTCCTTGAGAAGGATAGGTTGACAGGGGAAAACTTTTCCAACTGGGAAAGAATGCTAAGGCTTGTTCTGAAATCTGAAGGTAAGGAGGATGTCATTGATACCCCATTACCAGGACCTCTGCCAGAAAATCCAACTGCGGCAGAGCTCAAGAAGCACAAGGAAGCTCATGATAGAGCTATGCCTATCACTTGCTTAATGATTGCTACCATGGAACCTAGTCTTCAAAAGCGTTTTGAGGACCAGGATGCCTACTCAATCATGGAAGAACTCAAAGCTTTGTTTAAGAAACAAGCTAGAGTTGAAAGGTATGAGCTTCATTGTGAGATTCTGGATTGTAGAATGGAGAAGGGCGCCACAGTTCATGATCATGTTTTCAAAATGATCGGCCTAATTTAAAGTATGGAGAAACTGGGGTACCCAATTAGTGATGATTTGGCAACAGACATCATTCTCCACTCACTTCCAGAAAGTTTCAACCAGTTTATCATGAACTTCAACATTGACTGCCAATGCAAAGACTATGAATCAATTGCATGCAATGCTGGTTAGTGCTGAGAAACAAATCCCTAAGGAACCTAAGAAGGAAGTTCTTATGATTCAAAAGGGAAAGGGGTTCAAGAAGAAGGGGCAAAAGGCTAGTGCCAAGAGCAAGGGCAAACAAGTTGCCAAGGCTCCTGAAAAACCTAAGGCTAATCCAAAACCCAAAGCTGCAAGTGAGAGTGAATGCTTTTACTGCAAGAAGAAGGGACGTTGGAAACGCAATTGCCAAAAATACCTTGATTTCCTCAAGAAGAAGAATGGAGCATCAACCTCAGGTATTATGTTATAAACATTTTAACTTTCACTAAGGTATGTGATACCAAGTTGCAGAGCTTAACATTATGATGTTGCGCAGGAACTGCAAACAAGTGAAGCTAGCATGGAGATGGAGCTTGAAGGTGCACTAGGAGTATTAAGTGGCCAGAGATAGCTTCATAGTTTTATTTTCTGATTAGTTTATCATGACATTTAGAACAATTTCCAGTTTTTGATGAGACAATATTTCAGTTTCTTGTTTTGAATACTGATTTGGTTTTACTTGGCTTGGACAAATGTTGATCCATGACCAAGGTAATAAATTGTTTTCATTTTTGCTAGATATGAGTTAATTTTATTTATGACATTGATATAAGTAGATCACAAAAGTAAATTAGACGATTCAAACCAAACTTACTTGTAACAAAGTAAGGTTAGGACACATAAACCATTTGCACATCCAAAGTTATGGATGGACTCTTACTCTTATATGATTATGAATCACTTGAGAATTAGAAGTCATGCTTGATAAGGTAAAATGACCAAGTTGCCTTTTAGTTGAAAGGGTAAAAAAGCTAAAAAGACCTTTTGGAACACAAACATATGATGTGTGTGTACCATAAGTTCAAGATTTAGCAAACGGATTTAATTTTTCATTGCTTTTATTAACGATTTAGGTAAATATGTCGATAATTACTTAATGAAGTAAAGGCTGGAATCATTGAAATGTTCAAAATTCCAAAATGAAATGTAAAATCAAGTTTGAGATAAACAATTTAGCACTACAATATGATTGTTGTGATAAATATTTAACTCAAAATAAATGATCATCTAAAGGAATTGTTGAATTAGTCCACAATCCAGGAACATTACAATTAAAATGTATGTATAAAGTAGGAATCAAACTTTGCTTGCCATGGTTCGATCCAATATTTAATGATTTAAAAATATCGTTTTGAGGATATGCATTAGAACAACAACTACGAATATACTAAACAGAAACTTAACCAAAGCAGTAGAAAAGATGTCATAAATGTTATAGACTGGAAATGTTCCAAAGTAATCTTTTCTAAACAGGATTGAGGGAGTATGAAATCTATGTAAAATGTTTACAAAGATGACATAATAAACCCTAAAACAGAGGTATTATTCCTACAATCGCGTAGAAACAAAATGTTTGTTGCTCGCGATAGTGTCTTTATAGAAAGAAATGTCTTCCTACAAAGCCAAGTGGGAGTAAAGTTAGATCTCGATGAGATTCGAGACGAGCAACAAAAGGATGTGGATAACACTACATCAGAGACGAAGGCGCATGAAATCAGAAACAAGCTTTGGACGAATGCCAACTCAGGAAGTGGCTTAAAGCCAAGAAATCCAGAATGGACTCCATGTCTGTAAAGATATGCTAGTCCATGATAGTCTTGCAAATGGGGTCAAACCTATTAGTTATGTAAGCCTATTCGGATTATTTCTAGTTATGGAAATCAAAATCACCTTCATGAAATGTTCTTGATGGATGGCAATGAAATCCAGAAATTCCTAGAAAGTTTTGCAAACTTCAGAAATTCATTTATGGATTGAAGTAAGCATTAGGGAGTTGGAATATTCATTAGGAAATCAAACAGTTTGATTACCTTGGAAGAATGAAAAGAAATCTTGTAGAGACAAGAAGTTTAGTGGGAGCAATTGGTCTTCTTAGTCTAGCATGTAGTTGACATACATTTCATATGAAATGATATATCAATGCTTGAATAAGTCAAGCAATGGTTAGAAAGATTGTTTATATATGGGAGACTTAGGAGGTATTGAGTACATATTGGGAATCAAAATCCACAAAGTGAATCTTGAAGGATGACTGGACCTAATCAAGAGACTTATGTTGATAAGATTCTTGACAAGTTCAAGATGCAAGATTCTAAGAGAGGATCCCTTCCCATGCCTCATGGTTTTACACTCGGTAAAACTCATTGCTTTAAAAACTAATAGAGTTGGATTGTAAAGGTAGTGTACCTAATGCTTTTGCAAAAGGGTCCATTACATGTGCCATGAAATGTACAAAGCAAGTTGTTACATATGACTTGTGCATGTGTAGCAAGTTTCAAGCAAATACAGAATAAGCATACGGAGAGTTACCAAGAACAAATCCTTGAGTACTTGAGAAGCGCTAAAGGAATTTTTCTAGTTTATGGTGTTAAAGGTAAACAAGTTGTCAAAGGTTTTACGGATGCAAGTTTTTCAAAACAGGCAAGATGACTCTAGATTTTGATCTAGATGCACAATTTTGTCAGTATGGAGAAATACAGTGAACTTGAAAAGTTCAAAGCAGAGCACTATTGCATGCTCAATGTCAGAATATGTGTATTAAGCTATAGTCGGATAGTTTTAGAGGAAGTTCGGATTAAAATGTCATGTGACTAAAAGGTCACCTTTGCCCAAGAACAAAGGAGCCAGGGTCACGTCACAAATCCAAACAAATGAATATGAGATATCGCCTCAGTTATGAGATCATTGACCAGCGGAAGGTCACGTTCTGCAAAGTTTTATTATAAGTGAGAAATCACTAAACCCCTTCCTTAGACTAAAGTATGAAAGTCATATTAAAGTCTTGGATTGAAGCAAATTATGTAATTTAAGTTGTGTATGTTTGTGAAAACATATTACATAAGAAAATACATCAATTTGCAGAATTATGTTTAAAACAAAAATTATTATTTCTCTTATTTAATCATGGTTTGAAATTAAATAAAATGTCCAAAATAATTATGAATTGATGGGCTCACTAGGTTGATGACCTTTTGAATGAAACCCCACAGGTGAACAAAATTCATATATTATTTAAGTTCCTAGTTCAAGATCATTAAAGTGGACATAAATGATTTCAATGAATGGACTAGCATGTAAGATTGATTGGATAGCGCAGTTTCATGGGCTATAGGGGCATATTGATGCTCGGTCAATCACTTGGATATGCATGAATGATGCATGATCGAACTATTGACCTACTTTGAAGTTCAAGTATAGAGCTTCCGTATATATTAGTGGATTCCTTTGACATGAGTGGAACATTGATTTCATTCAATGGATGTTATGGCTGTGGTACACTCAAACGTCTGCCCGTAACTGGAGATTATAAAGGGTGTTTCCCGGTCATTTCAGAAGTTGAGTGGGAGGCTTGTTGCCACAAGATTGGATTGAGTCTACCTATTAAATTGGGAAATGTGTCATGCCCGCTTGAAGAGGGAGAATTCAGAAAATACGTGGCCGCGTTCAAATGCATTACTCAGTAATCATTTGGTTTTGTAATTCTAACTCAGATTTCAAGAAACGATTTGTAGATTAATATGATCTCGACATGTGATGCAATCATATTATCAAATCGACATATACATTGACTTAAGGAATTTGAATATTGCACCCTTGTCTCAGACAAGTGGGAGATTGAAGGAGTTATGTCTTCGTCGTGTGCAATTACTAGATATATAATTGGATCAAATTATGGAGATAATTAAGTCCGGACATTTGGGTCGTCGTTTTGCCATAGCTAGAGGTACTTACGATCTTTGGACTAGTAAAATAGGCCAAAGCCCAATTGGACGGATCCTATAAGGTCACACAAAGGGGCTAGATCGAGCATTAGAGGACGAGGCCCATCATGGGCCTCATCACTCTAGGTGGCCGGCCATATGGGGCTTTAAGAGGCTATTGGGCTTCGTGTCCTAGTCTAATTATAATGAGATTATAAATAGACTAGGTGCCTAGGTTTGCAAGTAAGCAGTTTACTAATAATTTTAGATCAAACCCTAATTAGCAAACACGAAACCAACCCCCTCTCATACTCCCCTCTCTCACGTCACTCTCCTCCTCCTAGGCGCCGGTGGTGTCTCGGGGTGGTGGTGGTTCGTGCGGTGGTCGGTTGTCCGAAAAGGTGGTGATCGCGGTTTTCCTCAATCACACAACCAAACTAGTATTGGTGGACGGCTCGTTCGAATCTCGTGGACTAAGTAGAGGAGCATCACTTGGGGCTCTATTCTCTCCCTGATTTGCCTGTCGAATAGCTTCGTGGAATTCACGCTTCAAAGGTATGATTATGTGTCTTGTGTGTTATGCATGCGATCCTTGGATTAGGTACTCTATTGAATATGATTCATATATATTATTTCCGCTGCGTAGTACCTATAAACTCCTACAGTAGGTAATGGAGCATACAGACTCAGGAATGCAGAAGGAAAAGACGTGCAGCGAAGCTGGAACGCAACACATTTAAAACTATATCATTTCTGAAGAAAGGTACGTAGTTATTATTTCAATTTTGTCTTTTAATTTACAAAAAGAAAAACAAAAAAAAAAAAACAGGAAAACAAGCAAAAATACAAAAAAAGAAGAAAACACAAAAACACAAAAAATCTCCAACATCCAAAATCAGCACGAAAGGTACTTATCTCTCCCTATTCTTTGTCAATTTGATTTATGATCATTACGAGTACTGACTTTGGCATCGGAGGGCCGTTGGGGAAACCCACGGCCACCCCTCACCTTCTTCTGTTTTGCAAGGAGCACGACTGACATTACTGAGCAAGAATGAAACAAGTCCCTTCACCACAGAACGATGACCAGTCATTCTTGAACAGAACAGACCTACTATCCTTACAAGGCATACAAACACATGTAAGTAGCATCACAACTGTAATACAACTGTAATACAATCGTGATACAACTACAATACAATCACAACACACTATACAGAAACGAAATCCACACAGCAAGAAGGACAGAAGTACTTAGTTGCATTGCAACAAAATTAAATAAGTTATCCAGCTACAGAAGTGTAGCACAAAAAACAAATTATCCAAACTGCACTGAGGCAGTAAACATAAACACCATTCAAAAGCTTTACATTTTTTTTAAAGGTGACGCAGCACCGGTTAAACTAATTCTCCCCCATATTGTCAGCAGGGACCACTTCTTCAGCAACAGGCTTCATAACTTCTGGAGCATCCTTGACTTCTTCATTATGAGGGGAGTTCACTTCCTCATCAGCAAAGCTTAGCAGCAGTGAGCCAGGAGCAGCAGTCCCTTCAAGGAACGCCTTCTCGAAAGAAGCCTTATCACCATCATAATCCCAAGCCTCATGCTTTCCTTGCTGAAACTCCTCCATCATCTCAAGACGTGCCTTCCCGTAGTAGTACGTAGCAGCATCAATGGCCTCGTTAGCAGCTTCCTTCAGGGTACCCTTCAGCCCATCCCGCTCAGAAATGCAGTCCCGATGCTTAGTCCGTTCAGCCTTCAAAGCCTCAGTAGCAGCCTTGTACTTGTCAGACAGAGCATCACGCTCCTTCTTCATAGCCTCATACACCCGAGTAAATTCTGACACCTTGCCTAAAACACCAAGGCAAGATTGAAGGCTCTGCAAAGCAAAGATGAAGTGTAAGAAGCATAGTCCAATAATGTTGATTTTATTAAAAAAATTTCGGAGTATACTATACCTGGAAAGACTGGACGGCCGCCTCTTGTGAAAGGTCAGCAAAAGTCATCGAGGATTGACGATCCTTGAAAGAAGGAAACAACAGGGTATCCACATGCGGAGCCAGAGAGTCAAAAGAAAACTCAGCAGCGTCAACATCAATAGGCATCTCCAACTTCCTCTTGAGACTAGCACGAGGCGGAGGTGGAGGAGGGACACCCTTGGGAGCAACCATCTTGATAGGAACAGCTTCAGAAGTCTGGGGAGACGAGCGAGACTTGAGACGACCCAAGATGGAAGACGAACTAAGAAGATCATGAGACCTTAGTGACCTTGATGTATCTACAAGGAACATAGAGGAATTCAAAAGTAGCACAACAAGGAACGCAACAATGTATACAGCGAGGATGCTAATAGATTAACAATTGTATGCAAGTATATTCAGCAAGGATACAACTGATTCGAAACAAATGAAAAACCCACAAACTAAGTCAATCAAAAACGAAACAAACTGGCATCAACCACACATCCACAAAATTACTAGTATAGCAAAACATCAAAACGCACAAGAAAGAAGGAAAACAAACCTTGAGACATAGTTGGGGCAACTTTCTGTCAGAATCAGATTCGTCCAAAGACTTAATTTGAACAACTGCTTCAGGCTGTGTCAACTTGATGAAAGATCTCTCGTCTGCACTCAACTCATACAACTTGTCTATCAAGGATGGAGACTGAGAGCGCTGCTTCAGTTTACTCACTGCAACCAACAAGCAAATAAGCCCAAATCAACAAAGAAGGAGAGAAGAAAATAAAAGAATAAGAAAACAAAATACCTTCAGCCTCAACAGTGTCAATCAAAAAATCACAATCATCACCCAACGAGTTAATCCTCACAAAGAAGAACTTGTGATACCACTTCTTGTCAAACGCCTTCTCCAAGTCAGTCACCAAAGGACCAACACCATCCTTCAGGCGAAGACCAACTCGACCCTTACCACTGGTCCTAATAGTATAAGGGTAACACAAATCCCTCACATCAAGTTCTATACCCAATTTTGCACTCAGCAAATCCAGAATTCTCAACACCCTCCAAGTTTGGGGCAGTAATTGACAAGGTGAAACCCTAACTCTAGAAAGAAATTGACGAACAAGAGCAGAAAAAGGAAAAGTATGCCCAATTACAAAGGGATACTCAAAGAAACACACCCAACCAAGGGCAGTCCAGTCAGCCCTTTCCCTAGAAGATGGAATTTTCACCACAACCCCATTAGGAAACCGCGCAATAGCAGCGACGTTCTGAACCTCCTCCTTCGTAATGGTGGAAGGATAGACATCTTTGGCAGGAAAGACGTTCTGCGCCACCAAATTTGGCCTTTTCACACCCTCATCCACCCCAGCAAACATCACTCTCACATGATCATCCATCGCAAAAACAAGAGAAAAATACAAAGTGAAAAACAGAGCAAATAGAGAGGAGAGAGAAAATACCTGATGAAATTGAAATTGGGGCAAAGCAATTGAAGTGATTAGACAAAGATCCTGCACACCCAATAAATACCAAAGACGGAAATAAACCGCCCTTCACAGTTATCGAGGAAGTTGCCTTAAAACCGCCACCACTTTCTATTTTGCCAACCGTTGGAACAAATTCTGAATTTCAAAATACTTTCTAAAGCTTTTTCTTTAGGTAATTTTCACTTCCAATACTTGGAAATAAAAATTAGGGGCAATTGTTGGGCCCGTATTGTAATACGACCCATTACATTTAGGGCATCAATCCAAGATCAGTAATTTAGCAAGAATAGGCAAAACGGCTTGATTGGAACAAACAAGGAAAGTAGCATCAAGGATATCAATCAAGAAGATACTTGCCAAAGATAAACCTACAGAACAGGGAAGAAGATAAATCAAGGAGATCTTCCTCATTTTAAATATATTCCGGAGATATTTGTAAACCCTAGAGATCCCTAAGTATAAATAAGTGTAATTAGACATTTTTAGCACACATGTACGCACATACTCTCTAAATATAATAGAATTACTCTGCATTTACCTACGAAGCTTCATCCCTACTGAAGAAGGACGCTTGTCCTTACTCAGTACTGTATCTCTAAACTTATTCTCTTTCCACAATAGAATTCATTCTGTTTGTTTATTGCTTGTTCATTGCTTATCTATTGCTTTGTTATTGCTTTATTATTAATTTGTATGCATTTGGTAGTATGATTGTTATTACCCCTCAAACCTAGCAAATTCTCGTATGTCCTTGTTGAGATTTGCCTAAACAGCTATGTTTTATAAATTTTTTTTTTTTAGCGGATTTTCTTAAAAAAAAAAAAAAATCACGCGGATCGAACTCATACACATATCTTTGAATATGTTCTCAAATTAATGGCTTTATCTCTCTAGTTTATGGTTTCTCCCTCAAATCGAATCTTAATTCTTCTTCAATTAGATTCTTGTACATTGAATTACATTAAGTCAATTTTTTTAGCGCGTACCATTGTCTTCTCCATCTAATTTAAGCTGCAACAATGGCGAATTCAAATTCCAATTAATAAAGCAGAGTTTGTAATTGTATTTTCTCCCCTCTTTATCAGTTTTCATCCTAAATAAATGTTTGTCAATTTAAATACATTTGTTAAATTACATCAATGACGTTGAACATAATTCAATAATACAAACTTTTTCATACTAATTTAATCCTAATTATTATTATTCTTAATCTTCATTATTTATACATCTAAATGATGTATTTGTCTGTTAAATTTGATGTAGCTACAATTTGATGTACTCATACACGAGAATAGACTATGGGAGAACTTTGGATGTTCATTCTGCCAAATTCCTTCACATGGCGGTTTGAAATAACGGAATTTGGGATACTTAGTCTAAAATAAAAAGATAAAGATGCATATGCTGGCTTTTGTTAATTTATCTAAATATGCTTACTGTACCGTATGTAAAAAAAAGCAAGCTTATTGTATTTATAGTGTATGCTTGATGACGTATTCATGTATTTACAGTTAAAGCTTGATCGATGTATCTACAGTAGCACCTTATTAATGATAAATGTATGGTGGTCTGGTATAAAATAAAATCAATAAAATAATTCATAATCATCTATAGCTAAATTTTAATCATGACAGATGTTAAAAATAAATAATATATTTATCCATTTTAATAGTGATACATTGTAGTACATTGTTTTAGTAATACATAGCGATACGTGTCGTTTACTATAGAATTTTCGCTTCATTAAACTATACGCCGTATGTCTGTATGGACGATTCTCTTCAGATTATTTTCAATTCAGTTCAGTTCAGTTCAGTTCCAATAAGTTCAGTTCAGTTCAGTTCTTAATTTCCTTTTCTCATAAAATATTCAGTTCAGCTCCAATAAGTTCAGTTCAATTCAGTTCAGTTCCAATAAGTTCAATTCAGTTCGGCTCAATTCAGTCAATCAGAACTTGCTCTTAAGCTATGTTCTTTTTAGCTTTTGTCAGACCAGAGTAGATCAACAGAGAAAAGCAAACCACAGCAGCTCAAAAGAATAGATCCTTATATGGATTATACGGAGTACTTTATATGTTAATTAAACTACTCTTATATGACGTATGGACGATTTAACTTCTACAGTATTCATATGGATTATGAAGTATTTGTGCTTTGTTTATATTGGAATGTTGTTTCTAGTCTAATCTTGTGAATAAGGTTGTAAAAGATCGAATTCAATTTTTGGTCTTTTTGAGGTTAGTTTAGTAAGAAAATGTTAGTGTACGAGATATCTTGAACTAAAATGAGCTTCAAATCATCTTGTTTGAGGCTGATTTGTTAATTAGGGCCTGTTCAGTTCAGCTCCAATCAGTTCAGTTCAGTTCAGTTCAGTTCAGTTTAGCTCCTAATTTCCTTCTCTCATAAAAAATTCATTTCAATTCAGTTCAGTTCAGCTCCAATCAAATCAGTTCAGTTCCAATCAGTTCGGTAAATGTGAACTGGCCCTTATTCGCTTTGTTCACAACTGCGCCTTTTGCATTTATAGTTTAAGCTTGAGCATATATGAGCTTTAATTGGGCTTTTAAAATTGATTTATTTCAATTTTCAATGCATTCACTTATTTCATAGCTAAGTTTTCATGCATACATGTGATGTAATAATTTGTAAATTTTACAAACATGTATAAAATAATAGAGAACTTTTCTATTTTAAAGAAGTTGTACTGAAATGTGAACAAGATTATAGGCTTAATAGATGATTCAACTTAGACCTTGTTTGCTAATCTGATCTGGTCTGATCTGATTTGAATAACAGATTTGACCAAACTTTGACCTTAAATATACGATAATCTATACGAAAAAAATATATTAGTGGGGTCTTGTTAGATTCGTAATAATGTGTATTTTATTAATATGTGATTTTCATAATTTTTTTCATTACGAAATGAAAGATATTTAGCGATAAAAAATTGCACATAAAACGATAATCAGATATGAACTTATTTTTTTTCTGATATGAACTTATTTTTTCTGATCTGAACTTCTTTTTCCTGATCTAATCTGATTTGAACTTATTTTTTCTGAAATAAGTAAAAATAAGGTGAACTTTACAAGACCTTAGTCTTTCTAATTAAATTGAGTTGTTGCTAAGGCAATTAATGAAGCATATTGTTATAGTCATATATTGTTCTAGTTTATACTTTAATATAACCTAGCCTTCTGGCCCGTGCAATGCACGGGTTATTCATATAAAATTGTATTGAGAGATAAGTGAGGAAATATCAGTAAGTCATTATAGGGTATAATATGTAATCGGAAAAATTGTATTGAGAGATAAGTGAGGAAATATCAGTAAGTCATTATAGGGTATAATATGTAATCGGAAACATGATTAAAGATATTAAAATTTTGGAACTTTAATCGAAAAAGAGGCTTAAATAGAAGGTGGAAGGGCTAAAATTAAAGAGAGAATAGGAAAAGGTTGAATTAAAGGGGAGAGATGAAGTGTGTATGAAAGATGAAGTATAAGTTTAATGAAAGAATTGAAAAAAATGGTGTAATAAAAAATTAATAATATAAGATGACATGTGGCACTATAGTTAGAGAAGTGTAATAGAATGGATGAGGACATGTGTCTTTCTTAGTTTATTGGTTATAGTTTTTAAATATTAAGTATAGATTCAGAAAAGGGAAAATTAATATAATTGTAAAACATTAATGTCATTAGTCATTGATGATGAGGTCTATGAGGATATGGCTAAATGGCTAATGGATTGATGTGTTGCCTTTTTACTATATTTTCGCTTGAACATGTTCAATTTCCAGTTTTGTACTTCGTATCCTATTTTCATGATTTTTTCAATACAACTACTAAGCACTAAGGGGCCGTTTGGTTTGCATGGGATAACCGGAATGGAATGAACAAAGGGAAAGAAAGAGAATGGAATGGAAAACCCTTAAATTTGGTATGTTGTTTGTTTTGAAAAACAATGAGAAATAAGCTACCAGTCCCATCACCACCACACAGCCACCCATTTTTTTCAAAATCCACTTTTCAGCCACCACCCAGACAACTCACCACTCGTCAAACCTCCCCCACCACTCGTCGCCATTTGCAGCACCACCCTCGGCCTTCGCTACCCCTCTCCTCCCCCGTTAAACTTCCCCACCCCCGTAAAACCCTAGAAACTCCTCTCTCTCCCCGTAAAACCGTCAACCGCCTCTCCCACCACCCTCGGAACGGTGGTGGGAGAGGCGGCTGACGGTTTTACAAGGAGGGAGAAGAGCTTTTAGGGTTTTGCAGGGGGGCTGGGGGTAGTTTTACGGGTAGAGGACAGATTTGCGGGGCAAGGGGAAGGGTGGCGAGGGGCGAAGGAGGTGCGGCGAATGGTCAGGTGAGGAGAGGTGGTGCGGTGGCTGATTTTCCGGTGGTGAGGATACGTAAGAGGGTGGTGCTATGGTGGTGAGATGGTGGCTTAGGAATGGGAATGGAAATACCTAGGGGGTGGAGAATCAACTTGGAGGGATTTGGGGAAATGAAGAGGATAAAGGGAATGAGAAAAATAGCTTAATAAATAACAAAGGGAATTAGAGTAGTTGATTCCCATTTCCTTTGATGAATACCCCCAACCAAACGACTCCTAAGTCTAATAGGTTGAGTCACGTAAATCCTTGCATTTCTTGTGTAATTTAATAATCAATTTTAAATTATATGTTATATGTCGATTATAGTTGAGCATAAATCAAATACAACACCACTTAATTCATAACATCATTATCATACAATCGAGATTTTAAGAAACAAAAATTGTTTGAGTAGGACAAATCACTCCCTACTTGTATTTCCTAATGCATGGGGTTGGGACAATTTAAATTTGTTTGGATCCAAAAATTAACAATTTGAATCGAATAAACAGATTAGTCACCAACATAGGTCCAAAGTCACCAAAGAAGTGATGATAGCGTCAACTCTTTTTCTAGAGTAGTGGCCTTATTAGGGAAAAAGCTGTCAAGATCAAATAAATGGAAGAGTAGAGACATGTGAGTGTGAGTCGTCTTTTCCAGTTTCCACCTAAATCAACTTTTTGCTAAACTCAACGCACCAAAAAGTAGAGATTATTATGTCTCTTTGGCTGTTTGCCCTTTTTGATTAACTCCTACAGTTCTACTCACGGATCATAAACGGTCCACTCCCATGTAATTGGTACCACTAATTTTATCTCTAATCTCCATTGACAACCAAAGGAATCCTATAAACCCCAAAGTGAGTAGATAAAATTTCAATGAATGCATCACTATCTAATTACACATAGTTATGTTCCTCAAGGTCATTTTGCATAGTTACAAACACAGTTATTTAACTAAACATGTTTATACATTATACATCAAAAGTCAAATAACCAACATAGGTAACTAGTGACATTAACAGTCGTTCAAACTAAATCTAAATATCTAACAACCAACAATAGTCGATTATCAAACAAGGTCAATTATAACTATGTTATTGCTTGTATATACTAAATATAATAACTTTGAAATTAACTTGATAAAGTTTTACAATTTACCAAAAAAATTGTAATAACAAAAAAGTAGGGAGTCTCATGAAATTCTTCTCTTGTCAAAAAGATCTTACCTATAAAGTAAGAATACCCCATATTAGATTTGTTTGAGGACATGAGTGACAGAGTGAGTTGAATATGATGGCGGGGGTCATATGCTAATTGATTAGAGAATATACATTTAAACATTTTCTATCACTACAATGATAAATAGGCAGACAAATGGTGGTTATGACATGTTGTGGAATGATATGATGCGACTAAAAAACCACTATTACCATTTTAGGGTGTTCAAATTAGTAATCATATATTCATATTATTAGAACAATTCTGAATCACGTAAAAATACTACTCACATTGACATAAGCACATACACATGTAAAAAGGCTTCCTCTCAAATTTCCTGTAACTTAAAAATTGTCTCATTTTAGTTAGGATGATCTCAGCCAATCCCCTCTCTCAACTACCGTACATACTATTTAAAAAAAAAAAAATCTACCTACTTATTCAATACAACTCCTAGTAAACTGAAAATTAAGAATGAGACAATCATTAAGGAATAGAGTATGACATTGTACTCCATTTCATAATGGTTATGCTTTGAACTATTTACAACCACCAAAGGCTAAAACAAATTTAACGAGAAAAACAAATTAAGTCTAAAACTTCAAATTTTAGAATTAACCTTTAGACTAAATGCCTTAAACAATACTAAATGATCTTGAGACACCACAAACACCATGATAGTAATTGATGCAACTAAGCACATTAACTCAGAATTTATAGTGGTTAAAAAATAAATTTTTTAAAAAAATCAGAATTTACAGTAAGCATGGAAATGAGTTAGAAACCAATTTCTATTTCATATAGTAATCTGTTGTCGAAATTAATTGAAATAAAGGAAGAATATATGAATATATCTCACCAGTGAACAGTGCTTGGAGATTGTAACTAACCATCTTAAGCTCCATATGCTACATCACCAGCTAGTCAATACAGGAAACCTTTTGTTAATCTAAATGGCTCCACGAAGACAGACAAATAATTCCATCTTGCCTGTGGTCTTTCAATTGGCAGCTTTAGTAGTCATCGATAGAAAAGAAGCTACAACCTAGATTTGGTACCGTTCTTTCCAGGCATTAGTAATGCATCATAATGACCATAACCATGATATAAAACTTGTATCGGGTTGTCTTTGCCATATTCCTGGCCATACTCAGCAATGGGTATCAGTCCGTTATATTTGTCATCACGCATATAAACTGTAATTGGCATCCTGCGATAGATATATAAGGGTTAAAACCCTTAATGCACTGATTTGCAGCAAAGAATGAACATATTATAGAGCAAAGATTGTAGCAAAGCAACACTCTCCCATCAATATCACTGGTAGAAGCGAATCACAATTAGAATCATACCTTAACACATGGGAGAGCATAAGCAACTCAGGCTCACCTCCCCATACATGTGGCTTCCTTATTTGTGAAACATAAGTGTCAAAGTCACCTTCAATAAACCTGTTGTCATCATGATACCATCAAGAACTTTCACTTGGCCAGAACCTTAGTTCGTAAACAAAGAATAACAACTTTGAAAATCCAAGGGATTATTATGCAGAATGGCAAGTAAAGAGGGAAAAAACATAATACAGAACAACAGAAGAATCTCCTATGTATTTTTCTTTAACCAACTACTGCGTATAATATAATTCTGGCAAGTGTGTGTGTGTGTGTGTATACTGTTACATCAACTTTTTCTCCTGCGACACTTCTAATAGACCACCACCCAGGGCAAAGTTACTTTTATTCTTGGTGTTGGAAAGGAGGGAGAGGATACCAATACATTACCCCTGGGTCAACAGAGAAGTTTCTAAGTAGACTTTAAGGTGAAATACGATGCCCATCAGCTACTTGACATTGACAAAGAGGCCCGGACAGTTTAATTGTTTCACTTCATTATGGTGCAAAGCAAAAGAACACATATACTAGTGTACCATTGATGAATAACATTTTCATAAATTATAAACAATTCCCTTGATTAATTAAGCACCGATCTACTGACAACTACAGCACAATTAGCCTAATGAAGCTAATAATCAATTGCCTAAAGTAACAAGAAAATGAAGTTGGCTACTAGAATTTTGATTTCTTGTATTTTCAGCTCCTTGGGCCCCATTACCCTAGACAATCTACCAGAATGACCAGAAACATAGGAACTACACAAGAGGAACTGCCCCTTACTCTGAGATAATTGGGGATGATAAAGCGTACTTACCACTCAGTTTCTTGTCGCCTTCTAATAAATTCATCTGCAACCTGAAACCATCATGTTATTCACATATGAGCAATTTCATGTTTGATAATGCTACATTGCTACCAGGATATGCTTTTGGCTGAGCTAAAGCAAGATTCTGGTGTCATGTACGAAAATGCATTCTAATTATTAAATCATTTATGATATCTACAGTCATACGGTAAACTAAACTCAACTGAGGCAATTTCGTACCTTAGAGATCAAATTGAAAGATAAGATTTTAAAAAATGAAACTACATCATTACAATCACTCGTGGGTGGCAGACATCATTCATAACATAATATGGAGCCTTTTGAGATGTAAAGAATCAACACAAATTTTGATTTTTACCACATGTACATGTGTGTCTATCAGGACTTGTAGCCTGAGGGTTCAAGGATTTTCAAGAAGTATAATTGGAAATTTGAAATAACAGTCTAGGTGAGGTTCTCTTCAATAACGTAAAATGTTATAAACACTGATGATTTTTTTTCAGTTTAATCCTGCTAAATAGAAACTAAATACATATACAATTGGTCATGAATCTCCATACACTTCGTAGACTGACGTACCATAGTCCGCAACTCGTCAGCTAATTGTTTCTGAAGGCCTTCATTTGGAGCAGGTTTGCCACGCCTTAAACAAGCCCCATGAGCAACAGAACGAAATAAACATCTTCCATCTCCAGGTATTCCTGCACCACAAGCAGTGAAAAATCATGTAGAATGCTAAAGAAACTATTCCAGCACAAAGCATATAAATACTCTCCATGTCTGTTTATGGAGTTCAAGTTACAACCTTGACCATTAATTATTACTTTTACATATTCATAAAGATAATTAAACTCTTATAAGAATAGATTTTGAAGAAATATCCAATATTGAATTTTTTCCCTTTGTAACACGATGTATTATTTTTAAATAGAAGCAATAAAATTAGTAAGCTTTGCCTTAAATGGGACATATTATAAACAGTGTAGAACAGAGGTTGAACAAAGGAATGATTAGAATGGGAGAGAGGCATAAATCCTCTCCATACACAAACAGCACACAGAATAGTCATTCTCCAACTTATATCAGCTATCAAAATAAAATTTGAAGAAGACATACATATCTATTTACAGTCTGCATTAAAGCTATCAAACTACTCTCTCCATCCTATAAAACTAACAAAATTTTCTTTTATTACTTGCCCCAAAATGCATATGAATAATAATTGTAAATGTGGGTAGACTAAATATTAGATGCTTCTTTGATATCTTTTATGCCTGCAAAGTTTTACCGACTTCAAGAACCTTTAGGACGTATTAGAGGATCTGGTGTTTGCAATTAAATATGATTGAAACAGTAATAAGTCATCATATACTCTCATACCTATGACAGAAAAATCGGTGTATACTTTCTTTCCATGGGAAACATGGTCAGTTGATGGATTTGTGCATTCCTTTTTGTCTCCTGTATCCTCTGAAGCTTCAGCATGCACTGGATTTGAAGCTGAATAACAAACTAGTAATCCAGAAATCAAACTGACACCACCATATCCCTTTGACCAAGAAAATGGTCCAACTTTTAATTTGAAATCAGACAGCAGTCTTCTTTTTGGCACAAAAATGTTTACACTAGCATCTTGAGGCCAAGATGAGAAACCAATTGATGTCTCTTGAGAATTTCTAGCATTTGCTGAACTTTTAGCCGTTAATAAAGGACATGATCCCTTCTTACTGGATACACCAGATTTGCACTGAATCCATTGAAATGCACGGAAGCTACAATTGGAAAACCATAATGACTGTCTGGAGACAAAAATTCGAGAATATCTTATTCTGGAGATTCCTTGTTTCAAAATGAGACAGCATGAACTGGATGCAGGGGGGGATCCCATATTATGAACATGGCCTCTCATCTGCTTTTGAAAACACCCACTAATAGGAAGCACATTTTTGGTGCAAGTCTTGATAGGAGCGCAAACTATCATCATTCTAAGGCCTTGCTAACACTTCTCAAGTTAACTATTCCAGAGCAACTTTAAGTACTTAACACCAGAAACAGCGCATAATGAATGCCACCTGACCATCAGCATAAAGCAGCTCATGAGATGAAAGTGTAACTATTTTTACCCTGAGTATTCCACTCTCTGAAAAAAAAAAAAAAAAAAAAAAAAAAAAAAAAAAAAATTGAATTTATAATTTAAGTCAGGTGATAATGACCTAACCAACAACTCAGTAAGCTCCTTCGTATACAAAGTCAGCTAAAGCAAAGCTCAGTTGAGTCAAGCACAACTCAAGCAGTTGAGCTAGAGGCCTAGAGCAAGAGCTCAATTCTAAAACTTGTGGAGTTACTTTATCTTCATTTACATATTACGACTTGGAGCAGCTTCTATGAGGACTTTGTTAGAATGTAAAATCAACATTAGTTTCAGAAAACTATAATTTAGAGCTAAAACAACTGAACACTAAACCTAGAAAACAAGCTGAATATACAATAGTTTTCAGCACACGGCTTTTAAAAGGCCGACATGCCGATTGCACAAAAACATACATAGTATCCAATATACTACATGCAACTATTACTCAAAGTTGAAGCGGAAAATCAAATCTGAGAAAGAAAATAAGATCACTAATCTGTGAAAGGCAATCATAGCATATCCACTACTCAAGTGAATCCATAAGTTGTGCTCATCTGCTCACAAATTCTTGCAGCCATTACAAGCAAGGGATAACAGTGAGGAAAATGTAATGAACTAACAATGAGTCGGCTCATAGACATTAATAAGAAATAGGAACAGCAACCAATCACGCTATACAATTGAGTGTCACTCAATGAGGGAAAAAGAGAGTGTAGCTACGAATTGTAATCTGCAAAGCAGCTTAAAGTTGTTTTCATTTTAGTAAAGAACAATTTCAGATATGGAATAAACTTGCTAAATCTACAAGCATTTCATCCTGGAGATGGAAAATTGTCAGTGTCTAATCAAAATCTATAAAAATGACACTTTCCTCAAACAGTGTGAAGCACATATCTATCACTCCGTATCAATGATTGATGCTATCAATGAGTATGTCATCTATCTTGGTTGAAATGAAGGTGGGTGCTAACCAAAACTGTGTCTAGTCACCACCCTTTGTTGCTCTCTTTACAACAACAAAAGAATATGAGTATATGACTAACGCCATTTATCATATCAATAGTGTCACAATGTTCCATCTTCCATGTTTACATAAAATTTCAAACTTCTCAAGTTTACTTAGGCCCTGTTAGACAATTAGCTTTTACCTGTTTTGACCAGTTGTTAGTTGTTTGCATTAGCTGTTTTGACTATCTGATTGTAATTAGCTGTTGATGTAAAAGTGTTTGGTAAATAACTGTTTTAAAGCATAAACAACCAAAAAGCTAAAAGCTCTTGCAATAACCTCATACTCCTCATATGAGTTTTTTTTATGGAGAACCAAACACTCCAAAGAGCTTTTTCAAATGGCCAAACGTCTCTTTTTGCTCCAAAAAGCTAATAACCAAAGACCCCTTAAACTTATAAACACTTTTATAATATGGAAAAACTACATAATTTGTACAAGACTAATCACAAAGGTTTCGAAAGGTAAAAAAACCCTTGATTAGAATCGAATGTAAGTTTTAAGATCAATATATAAATGATAGACAATATGAAATCAATTCAATTGAACAAACCGAATAAGCTATCTAAAGCATTTTAAAAATTGACAAATTACCTAAATTCTGAACAGATAGGGAAGATAAAAACTAAAATGGCTAAATTGATAATTACAGATGCAATCAAGTAAGTAGATGTTAAGAACAAGATAAATAACGCTAAATATTTAAAAATTGAAATTGAAGCTTACAGAGCGGATAAAATTCAAATTAAACATGAATTCCGCTACATTGGAGTCGTCAAATTGAATGAAAATGTAAATTTTGATTTTTAATTTGGAGATTAAGCAATGAAAGTTGTAAAAAGTAATGTAAGAATAATGTAAATGTAGCACGGGAAATAAAGAAATGGGAGAAAGGGAGGCAAAGAATACCTGGGTATCTTTGCAGAAAGAAGAAGATTTCAGAGGTAGCTTGAAGAGGTCATCAATGGCGGATTGCTGAACAAGTAATTGATTGTTGAATGTGTCGCGCGAATGAAGGTGATTGTTGGAGAAGGTGCGAGAGGTTTGGATGGTTTTTGATGTTATCAACACACCATTCAAGTCAAGTATTCAACCCACCTTAACTATTCACCGCCTTTACTAAACGGTGGAATAGACCGTTAGGACTTGCGATGTCTTTTTTTTTTTTTTTTTTTTTAACCCCTTTTTTTTTTTTTTAATGGTGTCTCCTAAATTTGAAAGATCTGTTCAATGTGCCCTTATTGTGTATTTCATGTTAGGCCTTATTGTGTATCTAGAGTAATTTTTATAGAAAATGTACAATTTGGTTAAAAAAAACTTACAATTCGGTAAAAATAATAAAGTCCGACGACATTTATTCCAAAAAATCTAATTTTTTTTCGGACAAACTCTTTAAAAATCTTAATCTAATTTGTTTTTAAATTTATTTTTTCCTTTTAAAATTTTAAATTAATAAGTCATCTCCTTTTTATTTTTCTAAATTCCAATATCAAATTTAGTTCCAACCCCTTTTTAAAAATATTTTATTAATAAAGGGTATGAAATTTAAGTGAAAATTGATACTTAACAAGTTTTTTTTTTTTTTTTTTTTTTTTTTTTCTTGTAATTGTTAATTCCAAAAAAAGGGTTGGTAAAAAAAAAAAAAAAAAAAAAAAAAAAAACGAAAAATGAACTAATTTAAGTATTAGCGAGTAATTTGTCAGAAAGTTTTGCATTTTTTGGCTTAAATGTCGCCTGAGATAATTTTATTACCATTGTCGCTTAGGGTTAACTTTTTTTACAAAATTGTCACCTGAGTTAATTTTTTTACCAAATTGTCACTGAGGGTCTTTTTTATTTACCAATTTGGTTAATTGGCCAACAAGTTGGTTATGTTTCTTTTTTCAAAAAAAAAAAAAAAAAAATCACATCAACGCAAAACCGCCAATTGAGGATAAAACTGTTAACTCAATTAGCGATTTGACAAAAAATTTGTGCATGTTTTTTTTTTTTTTTTGTTGCAAACAAAAATTTGTGCATGTAATTGTGGGTGTTATTTTTGTTATGGAGAACAAGTACGTCATAGTTGTAGCTGACACTGCAATCCACATGGTTATCGTCAAAATTCCTACAAGTAGCTTCTTGAAGGGAAGCCGGCTTATAAGGAGAAGAATAACACTTAGAGACGAAATTAGTCCTATGGCATTACTAATTAGTAGTGTAGTGTATAGACCTTGAGTTTTTATTGCCATTATAGATGTACCCGCAACATGGTCCAAATTTATATTACCACCTGCCATAGTTGTCATTTTGGAAGAAACGCAATTATTTTGATCATCCTGCCAAGTGCCTCCAGGAGGGTTGATTCCGACTTGAAAAGCCATGGTTGCTATGAGGGATGCAACCACCATTAGCGCAATGCGTTTTTTCTCCAACCAATCTTGATCACTCGCTATTCTTTGTGATTTGAGCATATTCTTTGATTGTAAGGCTTTGTAATGCTTGAGTGATTGCAAAATAGCCTCATCCTTCAAATCCTTCTTGCTTCGGATGTGAGTGTCCATTGCTGTGAAGCCATTTGTGTTAATGGCATTTACTTCAATGGATGTGGCTTTTAGTAAAAATGTTACAATCTGCAATGACAAATAAAATCAAAATTGAAATAATAAATAATCATTACTTTCTTATCATTATATGTCCAGAATCTTGAAGCTCAGCTCTAATGTACTTCCTCTGTCTCTTAAAGATTGTCTCATTGTATATTTTAGGACTGAATCAAACCTATATTACAAATTTTATTGACTACAAATTTTCATTAATAATCCATAATAAATAAACCATCTAGGATTTTGTTGAATTTGTTTCAAATTCTGTTACAAAATTATCAAATTTATAATTTTTATGCACAAATAATAATTAGAGATATTTATATTATAAGACACTTCCTATTAGACACTGTAAAAATTTATGTGGGACGAGTACAAAGTAGTGAGCATATAGTAGCATAGCAATTTTCAACTTAAAACAAGAGGTACAGTAGTACAGTATATGAAATTGTTGTTTAACACAATTTCAAAATTAAAACCTACTCATTTTATAAAAGTAGAGTTTAGCAAATCAAATACCAAAATTAAAAAAAAGTCCGTTTAATTTATAAAAGTGGATGAAAATCTCACCTCTGGTTGTTTTGCAATCACTGCTAAGTGCAAGATGGTATTACCATCACTATCCTTTGAATTAATCAACTGATGATCATCTAGAACCATCGACAGAAACATAAGAGCCTCTAGCTGTCTATGTTTGATGCACAAATGTAAAACAGAATCACCGTTATTGGTCCGCTCCCATGCTGCTTGTGAGTTAGCCTGAAGGAGCACATCTAGCACATGAACTTGCCCACACATTGTGGCGACATGCACCGGGTTCCTTCCAACGCCATCACGCGAAAAACATTAGTTAGGCTTCACTGCAAGCAAATGTGGAACAACTTCCAAGTGCCCTTTCACCGAGGCCAAATGTAGTGGTGACGGTCCTTTGGTGTAATAATGATCAAGTTCCTCAACTATTTCTGGTTTTCGACGTAGAATCTCAATTATGAAATCTAAATGTCCTAAATTAGCAGCTACATGTAAAGAAGATTGCATGACACGACCTGAATTTTCGATATTGCATCGATCAAGGATAAGTGGATCTTCGTCTAGCAAGTTGAGTAAGGATGGTACGTCTCCCTTTAATGCTGCATCATGCATTCTCTCTTTTATTTTTACTTCCATGTTTTTGTGGTGCATCATGAAAATTTATGTACTCACTAGCTTGTTGGCTTGCAGCTTTGTTATATATGTAAGTTTGTTAATATACAAGTATTTCCATGTTTTTGTGGTGCATCATGAAAATCTAAACATCTTGTCAATAAAAAAAGAGAGAGAACATCTAAAAGTAATATTTCCTACGAATCCAAAAAAAATATGTCTTGGAGAATCAATCCAAGGTTTTTTTAATCAAATATACTTTTTTTTGTTTGATATTCCACCCGGTTCACCATTTGGGTTAATCCGGATTCGGGGATCAGTTTTGGGTAGTTAGGTTTTAGTCCCCTTCCAATTGTTGTTGCGGGGGATAGAACACAGGTATCCACTGCTCCCTACCAAGTGTAGTCCCAATCATCACTACACCAACAACCAATTAGTATCAAATATACTTTATTGTACTATGTTTTGCTAAACTAAATACGTAGTGTACTTTTCAATGAAATGGTAACGTAATTGTAATATTGATTGACTGATTTTTTTTTTTTTTTTTTTTTGGTTGTTTTTTGACAAGATTGACTGATTCACTTATTAAACTAATTACATTTGTTCAAATTAATCTATATTGGATAATGAAGTGTTGAATATTGTATGTAATCTAAATTTTAAATTGAAATGGATTGTTGAGTAATTGACTTTAACTGCTAAGGATTAGTGGGCAATCAGGGTTCATAATGTTTAATTGTCTAACAAATTTATAACAATTTGAGGTTAATGAGTCGCTGTAAACATGGATTTTGCTTATAAATTTGAAGACAATATAGTAGAAAGAGGAAAATTCACAGAAGTATCCCAACCTTTTCCGATTAGTTTGGCAAAAAGAGACAAATCAATCAATAAATTTCTAGTTATAATAGAAAAACTTACAAGTATATGTCATATATGTCATGCATGAGATATAAACTTTAATTCCACTTATTTCTCGTTTAATATGTTTGTTTCGGGTGAAAACAATGGGACCTTCGAATTGGTCCTTTCTGGTGGGCTAAAGACTGTATTCGGTCCAAGTGACAGCTGGGTCGAGGGTTTCCTACATAGCAAGCAAACGTAAACTGGCCTCGGGGGTGGTGCCGAGGAAGACCCCTCCGATGCCTAAGTCAGTGTGGTTTTTTTTAGAGAGAGAAAGCTATGCAAGAGTATTAATTGCTAGTGAATAAATGTAGAGAGAGAAGATTAATTGTTTTTATACCTTGACATAAGAGGAGAAATGGGCCTTGAGTCATGTGGGCTTGTCGCATTGACTGGGCCTTTTACTAGACTTGTCATGGATTGGAGAGTGAACCTTAAGCTAGGGCTTGATAATTGAATCATTTATAGACCATCCCAATTAGAATGAATTGGACCCAAACAACTTGCCCCCCAGACCCGATTTGGAAGCTAAGCATGACGGGTCGGGTATTAATTCGTAAAAATGGAGGGAAGTAAATGATTTAATTACAAATTTGAATTTGACAGTTATTAGTGAAATAAATGCTATTTAGAGAATAATTAGGGAAGTTGGAAGGTTTAGTGGGGAGTTAAATGGAGGAAATGTGTTTAATGGTTGCTTTAAGGTGAGTTAGTGGGGGTTTTAGTGGCGCGGATTCCTAGGATTCCATTTCCGGAAAAATATAAGCTACTTATCCCACTCTCTCTTCTCATTCCCTTGCAAACACTCTTAAATTCGCGCAACCCTTGTTACTCGCTTCCCAAACTTCGCTTATTCTCTGAGATTTAGACCACGAAACAAGAATTCGTTGCTCCGAACTTGTTGATCGGCAAATTTCGCTCCAGGTAAAGGTAATTTTCTTAGAAAATTTTTCGATTTTCTTTGATTTTTAGAGTACCCCCTCCCCTTTCCCAATTTTTTGAATCTCCGATTAGCCGGATTATGGCTCGAGGTCAGGGACGACAGCCTAGGAAGGCTGAAAGGGGTGAGGAAGAGGAAATTCCTCAGACTAGGCAACGACGTGCCGGGCCGCTGAACATGATGCTCCCTCTGAGTGGGCGGAACCCTCAATCTAGGGCTAAAGTGGCTGCTCCTGCTGGTGGAGTAGGAATTAACGCCACGCCGATATCTTCGGCGCCTCCTTGAGGAACGGGGGAGACTAGCACTTCTGGTAGAGCAGAGCCTTTCGCTCCTAGGCCTTGGGATTTGCCCCCTAGAGCCGAAGAATGGGGAGATGTGCAGCAGAATTTTGGGCTGATGACTTTCAGGCCCTATGAATGGTGGGTGGAAAATAGTTCCACCTACCGCTTCGCCGAGCAAATTGAGATTTTCTACAGCATCATGGAAGAGGATGGGTATTGGTGCTGAATACCCATTATGGAGGATAGGATTCATTGTCCTCCCCCGGGTTATGTGGGGATGTATACTCGGCAGCTGTAGTATGGGCTTCGGTTTCCCCTACATCCCTTTATACTGAGGATGCTGAACTGCTACCGTATTTCTCTATGTCAACTGACTCCTGTCAGCATCCGAAGGGTCATGACGTATCTCTGGGTGTGCCTTTTCTACACCCTTGAGCCGAACCTACACTGCTTCCGAAAGCTACATAAGCTCGTGCTGAACCTCCAAAGTGATCAGGGCGATCACGGTGTTGGGTGGTGGTGCATTGAAAGTGCTAGGAAACACCTCACTATGTGGCCAAATGATACCTCGGATAAAGATTGGAGAGGCCAGTGGATTTGGGTCAAGGCACCTTCGGATCCAGATCATCCGAACTTTTTTGGTGCTCTCAGATACTTAAGGGAGCCTGATCCGGAGATGGAAGACCTGGGCCCTGAGGAAGAAGGGGCAGCCGCAGATCCCAATTATGTTCAGCTGTCCCTCTTCGGCAAGAAGAGGAATCCTGGGGGAACTGGCCGATTGTTCTACATGCTTGAGACTTGGCTGCCCTGCTTCCATTATGCCTTCCAAGAGCACATGCTTGCTGTTGTCGGCCTCAGCCGAAAGTATCAAGGCGGTAAGAAGCTTTGGCTAGGGCCGAGGACTTTATTTTCCTTATTTTTGTTCGTCTTTATTATTAGTATTCTCAGCGTTTATCTTTGCTGTGCTGATTCTACTAAATTTTTGTTCTTTAGAGCTACACGAGGGCAACACTGGTGTTGACTACAAGCGCTTGGGGATTGACGTTGTAATACCCCGCATTTTAGAAACGTATTTTCTAATTAATATTCTCTTAAAAAGGGTATTTTAGTAATTTATTTTACTATTTGAATTTTGGAGCCAAAATGAAATTTGAATTTTGGTGCCAAAAGTATTTTAAAACTCAATTATTATTTTTGGATTTTGGATAAGATTTATTATCCATTTATTTTATTTTAAAAACCGGAATATTTATATATATTTCGGATATTTTAATTAAACAAAATTATATTTTATTATTTATTTAAAAGGGCCGAAAATTCCTAAATTATTAACTATGATTTTCGGATTTTCTATGTGTAGAAAATATGATTTTCTTAGTTATTTTATTTAGTGAATAATTGGAATTTTATTAATTAATTATTTTATACAATAAATATTATTTACACAATTACTTTTAATTTCTTAAAACTAGCAAATTAATTCCCTAAATATCTAAAGCCACCATGATGGATTTTTGGGTGACTTATTTTGGTAAATTATGTTTTTAATTATCTCCTCAAAATATCTTATTTTCCTTAATTCTATTTCTCCATCTTTTTAACATCTAATCATCATATTTTCTTGCTATTCATTCTTCTTAATTATTCCCCAAGTAATTCCAATGTCTTTATTATTTTTCATGACATACATACATTCCATATTCAATTATACACAATCACCTTAATATCCAAACTTTCCTTAATTCTTTTACTCACTTCTCCAAGTAATCTCTTAAACCCTAATTGCCATAATTCTTCCCACATTCTCTTGCTATAATTCTTGCATGAGATAGCCTATAAATACCCCTTCATGCCTCTCATATTCTTCACACTAAAAACCCAATTCTCTTCTTCTCTCTTATTCTTCTTTTCCCTAAATCTTTTCATACTTTTCTTCTCCTCTTTTCATACAAATATTATCCCGTATACCTTTGAAGCCAGTTTTTGGGCACTTCTGGTCAGTTTTTAGGGTATTTATGTTTCACAGAAAATTGTTCCTCTCGAAAAATACTTGAGGTTAGGCTCAAGAATCACCCAATTCGGAGTTATATTGAAGGAGTTATGACCTCTGCAAGTTCTGCCTATTTTTTCCAACGAAAATTCAATTCTCTTTAATCCTATTCTTTTATATTCTTCATGGTTAATTTTCTAAAATACAAATACCTATTTCAAAGCTATAATTTCATATATAAAGTATTATTTTAAAAGAGTTTTATAGTCCATGCACATTAGATTTGAGTTTATGTTGTGATAACCTTATGGTTATATTATTTGCAAGGTGTATTCGTGATTGAATTTTGAAAGTACGAAGTGTTGATTGATATTCGGAATCAAGGTTCTTGAGGTTCTTTTTGTGTGGTTTTTCTAGCAAGGATCAAGGTACGTTTAGGTGGTTAGATACCTTTGAAAGTGATTAGTTTGAATAACATGTTTTACATGATTTAATTGGTGATTGAATTAACTGATTTGAATTATGATTTTGAAATAAATTATGTTTGAAGGTATTGATTTTAATAAAAGTATTTTGAATGATTGATTTTTAAATCATGTTTTGAATAGTTTGGATTACTTATCATGTTTAAATAAAGGATTTGATTTTAAAAGGTTTGTTGAATTAAATAAAAGGTTTTTCAAGGAAGAGTTATTGATTTTAGAAAAGTTATTAACATGAGATTTTATTCTCAAGTATTTATTTACAAGGTTTGATTTTGAAAGCATGTGGAATTAATAAAAAGGATTTTGAATTATATTGGAACTATTGGATATTAAAAGGATTTATTGAACCATTGAATTATTTTTATTAATGCTTTATAAACATGTTGGTAATCCCACTATACGGATTTGGTATATTGATAAGGCCTTGGACTTTGTATGACCAGGTCTTTCCTCAAGAATAGCCTTGTAATATAAGGAGACTAGCTTGCGGGGTGTGCACACTTGGGTGAGGAATTGGATTAAAAGAAATTGGTTCTTAATAAAGGAATTGGTTTTATTAACTATTATTTTGAATATTGAATCATTGGAATCGGTTTTGGAATAATGAATTTGGAATTTATTGGATTAATTATTGGAATTGATTTTTAAAGCATGTTTGCAAATAAATTGAGATTACATTATCTTACACTTATCGTACTTAGCATAATTTTCTAATCCGTATTTCTTATTTGTTTTGGTTCGCCCTGTTTACCGTAATGGTAAGCAGTGTTGACTAATTTCAGATGGAGTCAATAATTGAGCATATGGAGTCCCGGAAATGGTTTCACCTAGTTTAGGAATGTTGGTCTCATCTTTATTTTGAGTACTCATAACAATGTTACTATTTTTTAATAAAAGAAAGTTGAGTTTCCGCTGCAAGTTTTATTATTGAGTTAAGTATTTTGAGTAGCCTTGCGTAATCACACGACAGTAAACCCCTATCACGGTTGAGGACCTCTCAGACGAGGATTCTTCGGACGACGACATGTCTCCTCCTAGAAAGAAGAGGGTTGTAGTTCGTCCTGGCCAGTTTAACATTGTCCCCATGCCAACTGGGGGGATAAAGATCCAAGAGCCGAAAGAAGGCCGGACTCCACCAAAGACCCCTCCTAGAACCCCACCGAGGACTCCTCCGCCACCTCCCGAGTCGATGGACATAAAGGTTCAGCAGAATACTCATGACCCAATGAAACCTACTGCTGATGCAGCAGAGGAACGCGTTGTTGCTGATGCGGCCGAGAAGGATGGTGCTTTTGAGGCAGCCGAGGGAGACAGCGCTTGAAAGGGCCCCTTCGCTGATGATGTTCAGAGAGAGGCTGATGCTTTGCTGGTGCATCAGCCCGAGGTTGTAGTTAACCTTGAGGAAGGTCAAGCAGACTTCAACGAGGAGACCAAGAAAGAGACGAAGGGGGAGACCGAGCCTACTAAGCCAGAAGAGGTTCCTTCGTCCTCTCTCCCCTCTTTTCGGACTTTTCAGTCTGGTGACATGAGTTTCTCAGTGCCTCTTGTCAACGTCCCAGCTACTGTCCGTGAAACCATTTTGGGCAATCATCGGGAAGCTGCTGCGGCTTATTTTGGGGACCTTTCGACTTATTCTGAGGTTGACCGAGCTAGGACTTGGTCAATTCGAGCTACTGCTGGGATCGGAGAGCCCAGCCGAAGGGTCCCTGACCCTACCCTCGAGAATCAGAGGCCGCTGATGCAGGTAACCTTTTCTCCCTACTTAGAAAAATTTTCAGATAATTTCCTTTCTTCTTTTTCCCTTTTTTTTTTTAATATGCCTTGGCTGGCTAACACTCTGACTATTTCTTCAGGTTGTGCACAATCAAACTCTTACTATAGAGATGATTAAGATCCTTTAGCTGAGGACTGAAGAAGCTGAAGCCAAGGCTGTGCTGGAGGAGATGAAGGCCAAGGCTGCCCAAGAGGATCTTGCTTCTGTTGTTGCTGACATGGAACGACTCCTTCAGAATAATGCAGTCGTGCTTCATGACTTGCAGACGTTCGTCTGGCTTCTGATGGACTAGGGAGCCGAGCTGCTGAGGAGGTATGAAGTTTAGGACATCCCTGGCCTGGAGCAGCGGCTTGAAGAGTTCTAAGAGGCTAATCAGATGCTGTCCGAGGAGTTTCAACAGAGGCTCAGCATCTCTAGGGGGGAGTCGCTGAAGGCCAAGATTGACTTTGAGTCTGAGATTCAACGTCTCCGGGACGAGCTAAAAGCGCAGCAGGAAGCCTTTTCCAAGACTGCAACAGAACTGGAGGAGTCTCAGAAAATTCTGAGAGAGGCTCAGAAGAGGCTGAGAAGTTGCTGGAGGTCCGCATCTACTCCCAGGCTGAGTATGATCAGGGTTATGGGAACGATTTCAACGTTGCTAGGAGGTTAGCCCATCACGTTGAGCCGAACATCAACCGGGACCAATGCGAGATTTGGGCTGCCAATGGTAACGACCCTCACATGGTGTATGCCAGCCAAGCTGAGATAGATCTCCTTACTCACTAAGCTGAGGCTGAGCGAAAGGAGCAGGAGGAAGCCGAAGAAAGGGAGAAGGAGGCCAAGAAAAGAGAGTCTGACCAGACTCATGCTCAACTCGCCTCTTCTTCAGCTGGTGCCGAAGCTTCTTAGAGCCCTAGCACTGCTATCCAGCCTGATCCCCCTGCTGAAGCATAGGAACTCGGGCAGTTGTCTACAGAATCTTGCGGATCAACTTGCGCTTAACTTTGTATTTACTGCATCTGTATTTTTGCCTTGACTATTTTTTTGCTTCAGCTTGCCTCGATGTACAAACTTTAATTTGTTTTTGCTTAGTTGTACGTAGTTCGACAGCTGTACTTTTTCGCTTGTGGGCGGCTGCCGATTTAGTATTTGTTGTGTTTACACTTGAAACGTTTGATTTAATGTAGCTCGGTATTCGAGCATATTTTCTCGTTACTACATGCACTGCTTTCTTGTTTCCCTTGCCTTGTTCTTGTTGTCTTAACTTTTCTTTGCCTTTTCTGATTTTTCGAAAATTTTGCAAAAATTTTCTAAGTATGGAACCTCGGCTAGGAAATTTTCCGAAGGTAATCTGAGTGCTCCTTGCCCCCCATAAATCTGAAGTTACTGTCATCAGATTTCTAAGGTGCTTGCTACTATTTTTTAGTATAGATGAAGCTTTTGCCTTAGCAAAATTTCTAAGTATAATTTTTTTTTGTAGTTTCTGGTATCTTTTTTGCCTCTTTTCTGTTTTTCCTTTTTATCCGAAGGAATGGATGTTTGAGACACAAAGCCATTGCTTTGGAAATTTCTCAAACAATGAACATTCGAGGTACAGGGCCAGCTTAAGGCAATACCTCGGACTTGTCCCCGTCCTCTTTTCCCCCAAGAACTGATCTATCTGAAGTATAGTGCCTCTGAGGGGCGATACTTCAATGGTGAGATCGGTGTTCCATTTTAGGTTGGTTCAGCGGCTATCCGAAACATAATGCCTCTGGGGGGCGACGTTTCGGACAGTGCCGAGGGAGAACCCTTTTTGAAAAACAAGAAGGGCAGAAAAATAAAACATGCAAAATTTCGTAAAAATGGTGGCTCTAAGGCCTTTCATTAATCATTGAAAACGCACTTACATAGATTGTTCTGCCTCAAAGGGTTTACACATGATATTTCTTAAGTACATCAGCATTCCAGATATTTTTCGGCTTAGTTCCATCCAACTGTCGAAGTCGGTATGTTCTAGCTGAAGCTCATCATAAATTTCATAAGGTCCCTCCCAGGTTGCTGAGAGTTTCCCATGAATGCGACTTTTCTGCACAGCTGCAGCATTCCGAAGAACAAGGTCTCCGATTTTGAGAGGTCTCGCATGAACTCTTCGGTTGTAGGCTGATTCTCTGCTTATATGCAGCCATTCTGTCTCGGGCTGAGTCTCTAACCTCATCTAGGAAGTCAAGGGATTCCTTCATGAGTTGCTCATTTTTAGCCGAGAAATGGTGTACTCGTAGGCTTTCAGAACTAATTTCCATTGGAAGAATGGCTTCAGCTCCATAACCAACTCAAAAGGTGAATGGCCCGAAGCCTCTTTTTCAGTTGTCCGAAGTGACCAGAGGGTTCCTGGGAGTTCCTCTATCAACTTGGACTTTTGATCCTCAACCCTCTTCTTGAGGGCATTGAGGATCAGCTTATTAACAGCTTCGGCTTGTCCGTTGCCTTGCGGATGACATACTGCTGAGTATGCCAGTTTGATGTCGAACTGATCGGTGTATCGCCTCAGCGACAAATTATCGAATTGCCTCCCATGATCAAAGACAAAAACCTTCGGTATGCCGAAGCGGGTGATAATATTCTGCCAGAGGAACTTTCTGACAGTTTGCTCTGTAATGTTTGAGGCTACCTCAACCTCGATCCATTTGCTGAAATAGTCAATGCCGACTATCAGCCACCTTTTTTGATAGGGAGCATCGGGAAAGGGACCTAGGATATCCAAACCCCATTGGATAAATGGGAGCAGATTCAAAATAGGCTGAAGAACTCGGGTCAACTGATGGATGACTGGTGCGAATTTTTGACATTTCTCGCATTTTCTGACCAGCTCCTTAGCGTCTGAGACCATAGTGGGCCAGTAATACCCTACCTTCAATACCTTGTGGGCCAAAATCCTTCCCCCAATGTGGTTCCTGCAGATGCCGAGGTGAATTTCCCGAAGGATGTAATCAGCGTCTGTTGGTCCCACGCATTTCAGCAACGGGGATGAGAAAGATTTTTTCAATAGCTCTCCTCTGAAGACAATAAACCTTGAGCTGGTTCACTTCAGCTTAGAGGCCAAAATAGCTCTCCCCGAAGCTTGTAAGCTAGGATGGGATCTATCCAGCTCGGTTCGTGATCGGCGCAGCACAATTCAAGTACTTCATCAACACTTCTTTCTCGGCGTACCTCCACATATACAGATCGGTTCAGCTCAGTTAGAGTCGAACTAGCAAGCTTGGAGAGTGCGTCGGCTTGTGCATTCTGACCCCTTGGGATCAGCTGAACTTCAAAAGTTCTCAACTTCACGATGATTGTTTTGATCTTTGCGAGATAGGCTATCATGGAGGGCTCTTTGGCCTCATATTCGCCTTGGATCTGATTTGCGACGAGCTGAGAGTCTGTTTTTAGGCAGACATGTTCAGCTTCCAGTGAGATGCACAACTCTAAGTCAGCTATTGTTGCCTCATATTCAGCTTCGTTGTTCGAAGCTTTGAAAGAAAATTTGAGTGCATACTCGAAGGATTTGCCTTCGGGAAAGGTTATTACTACCCCTGCCCCCAAACCATTTACGATGGAGGATCCATTCGTAAAAATAGTCCAGACTTTCTTTTCTTCGTCCAGCGTCTCCTGGTACGAGCTGTAACACCCCATAATCTCCCTCTACGGAAATACCAGTATAATACATAAAATTATACTGTAGCGATAGATTTAGGCGTATTACTGCCGCGTGATTACGCAAGGCTACTCAAAATACTTAACTCAATAACAAAACTTGCAGCGGAAACTCAACTTTCTTTTATTAATACTTATAAAAATAGTAACATTGTTATGAGTACTCAAAATAAAGATGAGACCAACATTCCTAAACTAGGTGAAACCATTCCCGGGACTCCATATGCTCAATTATTGACTCCACCTGAAATTAGTCAACACTGCTTACCATTACGGTAAACAGGGCGAACCAAAACAAATAAGAAATACGGATTAGCAAATTATGCTAAGTACGATAAGTGTAAGATAATGTAAACTCAATTTATTTGCAAACATGGTTTAAAAATCAATTCCTATAATTAATCCAATAAATTCCAAATTCATTATTCCAAAACCGATTCCAATGATTCAATATTCAAAATAATAGTTAATAAAACCAATTCCTTTATTAAGAACCAATTTCTTTTAATCCAATTCCTCACCCAAGTGTGCACACCCCCAAGCTAGTCTCCTTATATTACAAGGCTATTCTTGAGGAAAGACCCGGTCATACAAAGTCCAAGGCCTTATCAATAAACCAAATCCGCATAGTGGGATTACCAACATGCTTATAAAGCATTGATAATAATAATAATTCAATGGTTCAATAAATCCTTTTAATATCCAATAAATTTCAATATAATTCAAAATCCTTTTTATTAATTCCACATGCTTTCAAAATCAAACCTTGTAAATAAATACTTGAGAATAAAATCTCATATTAATAACTTTTCCAAAATCAATAACTTTTCCTTGAAAAACCTTTTATTTAATTCAACAAACATTTTAAAATCAAATCCTTTATTTAAACATGATAAGTAATCCAAACTATTCAAAACATGATTTAAAAATCAATCATTCAAAATACTTTTATTAAAATCAATACCTTCAAACATAATTTATTTCAAAATCATAATTCAAATCAATTTAATTCAATCACCAATCAAATCATGTAAAACATGTTATTCAAACTAATCACTTTCAAAGATATCTAGCCACCTAAACGTACCTTGATCCTTGCTAGAAAAACCACACAAAAAGAACCTCAAGAACCTTGATTCTGAACATCAATCAACACTTCGTACTTTCAAAGTTCAATAACGAATATACCTTGCAAATAACATAACCATAAGGTTATTACAACATAAACTCAAATCTAATGTGCATGGACTATAAAACTCTTTTAAAATAATACTTTAATATAAAATTATAGCTTTGAAATAGGTATTTGTATTTTAGAAAACTAACCATGAAGAAAATAAAAGAATAGGATTAAAGAGAATTGAATTTTCGTTGGAAAGAATAGGCAGAACTTGCAGAGGTCATAAATCCTTCAATATAACTCAGAATTGGGTAATTCTTGATCCTAACCTCAAGGATTTTTCGAGAGGAACAATTTTCTGTGAAACATCAATATCCCAAAAACTGACCAGAAGTGCCCGAAAACTGACTTCAAAGGTATACGGGATAATATTTGTACGAAAAGAGGAGAAGAAAAGTATGAAAAGGTTTAGGGAAAAGAAGAATAAGAGAGAATAAGAGAGAAGAAGAGAATTGAATTTTGGTGTGAAGAATATGAGAGGTATGAAGGGGTATTTATAGGCTAGCTCATGCAAGAATTATAGCAAGAGAATGTGAGAAGAATTATGGCAATTAGGGTTTAAGAGATTACTTGGAGAAGTGAGTAAAAGAATTAAGGAAAGTTTGGATATTAAGGTGATTGTGTATAATTGAATATGGAATGTATGTATGTCATGAAAAATAATAAGGACATTGGAATTACTTGGGGAATAATTAAGAAGAAAGAATGGCAAGAAAATATAATGATTAAATATTAAAAAGATGGAGAAATAGAATTAAGGAAAATAAGAGATTTTAAGGAGATAATTAAAAATATAATTTACCAAAATAAGTCACCCAAAAATCCATCATGGTGGCTTTAGATATTTAGGGAATTAATTTGCTAGTTTTAAGGAATTAAAAATAATTGTGTAAATAATATTTATTGTATAAAATAATTAATTAATAAAATTCCAATTATTCACTAAATAAAATAACTAAGAAAATCAGATTTTCTATACATTGATAATCCGAAAATCATAGTCATTAAATTAGGAATTTTCGGCCATAATAAAATATAATTTTTTTTAATTAAAATATCCGAAATATATATAAATAATCCGGTTTTTAAATAATATAAATGGATAATAAATCTTATCAAAAATCCAAAAATAATAATTGAGTTTTAAAATACTTTTGGCGCCAAAATTCAAATATCATTTTGGCTCCAAAATTCAAATAGAAAAATAAATTACTTAAAATACCCTTTTTAGAAAATACTAATTAATTAATTAATTAGAAAATACGTTTCAAAAATACGGGGTATTACACGAGCACTCGGTCAGGAAGTACGCTAGGGCTTGAGCCTTGATGGCTGCTCTTGGCTGGTAGCTGATGCTGAACTCTATGAGCTCGAAGGCCCACTTCGCCTGCCTACCAGATTTTTCAACTTTGCCGAGGACTTTTTCCAACGGCTGATCAGTCAAGACCACCATTTGATGGCAATCAAAGTATAGCCTCAGCTTCCGAGCGACTATCACCACTGCATATGCTACTTTTTCGAGTAGCGGGTAGCGAGTCTTGGCATCCGTTAGAGTGTGGCTGACGAAGTAAATTGACTGCTGAACTTCTTCTTCCTCCCTTAGCAGCACTGCGCTTATAGTGGCTAGACTTACTACCACGTATAAGTACAGAGTTTCTCCTTCGGCTGGACGAGCCAGCGTCGGGAGTTGAGCACGATGCTCCCGAAGCTGCTTGAAGGGTTCTTTTTACTCGTCTTCCTAGACGAGCTCTTTTGTTTTCGGGAATTTTAGGGCTTTGAAAAAAGGCAGCCCTTTGTCCGAGGCTCTAGAGATGAACCTAGACAAGGCAACCATTCTCCCGGTGAGCCGCTGAACGTCCCTCTTTATTTTTGGCTCAAGAAGATCGACCGCTGCTTGCACCTTTGCGGGATTAGCATCAATCCCTCTTTTGCTGACCATGAACCCCGAAAATTTTCCTGACTTCACGCCGAAGACATACTTCTTCGAATTCAGCTTCATTTGGTGCTTCCTTAAGGTGGCGAAGGTTTCATCCAGGTCCGAGACATGGTCTTTTGCTTCTTTGCATTTGACGATGGAATCGTCGACATAGACTTCCATGTTTCGGCCTTTTTGCTTGGCAAAGACCTGATCAACCAGCCTTTGGTATGTTGTCCCCGCATTTTTCAATCTAAAGGGCATCATTTTGTAATTGTACACCCTGATGTTCGTAATGAATGTCGTTTTTGCTCGGTCGTCGGGATGCATGAAAATCTGATGGTACCCAGAGAATGCGTACATGAAACTAAGAAGAGTGTGCCCACTTGTCGAGTCGACTAGCTGATCGATCCTCGGCAAGGGATAAAAGTCCTTCGGACAGGCCCTATTTAGGTCCGTGAAGTCAATGCACATTCTCCAGGTGCCATTTGCCTTCTGAACCATTACTACATTAGCCAGCCATTCTAGATATTGGCAGGGTTCAATGAAACCCATGTCCAGCAATTTTTTGACCTCGGCTGTAATGTCACGGTTCTTGCTTGCGGAGTAATGGGCCGACAGGTGGGGTCGACATTAAGCTTGTGAGAGATGAGGTTCGGGTCAATCCTAGGCATGTCTGATGCCGAGAAAGCGAACACATCTTTATTGTCCCAAAGGAGTTGTATGAGTTCCACACGGACGTTTGGATCGAGGTCCAATTCGATGGATACGGTTTTTTTAGCGTCTCCTTCAGTCAATTCTATTAACTCAGTCTGCTGATCCAGCTCCATTGCCTTGGAGCCAGATTCCTCACAATCGGGCCTGCTGTCAATATCAGCAGGTCTCCTAGACTTCTGCTGGTTTTCTAAGTCTTTCGTCTTAGAGGAGGAACCAGCTTTTTCATTCCCCGAATATATTTCTTTTGATGGGGTGCCTTGGGCTGAAGCACTGAGGCCTTTCGGCTTCTTTGCACTTCGCTCCATTTCTCTTTCTTTTTCCTCCTCATCCTAGTCGTCCCCCGAACGACTTATGGATGGCTTGAGGTAGTTGCATTTGGCAGCTTCCTTCTGGTTGCCTTGGATTCTTTCGAGCTAGCCAACGTCTTAAACGTAGATCATTAGCTGATGATACGTGGAGACTACCCCTTGGATGTCGTGAATCATAGGTCTCCCCATGATCACGTTGTATACCGATGGAATGTCTATGACCAGAAATTCAGCCATGACGTTTCTGGCTGCTTCATCGCGGCCGATGGTGACAGGAAGAGTTATTTTCCCGTCTGGATATGATGAAGACCCATTGAATCCTGATACCGGGTAGGGTATCGGAGTTAAATGCTTGGTCTTCAACTTCAGCTGGTTAGGCCGAACAAAAAAGAATGTTCGCGCCATTACCACCGTCGACGAGGGTTTGCTAAACGTTGTGGTTAGATACTATTGTGATTATAACTAGTGGGTCCTCATGGGGGAATGTCACCCCCCCGGCAGTCTTCGGCTGTGAACGTCATGTTCGGCACCGGTGACTGAGGCGTTCGGAGGTCAGCGTTGTTAACTTGATGGGTCAGTGCCCTCAAGTGGCGCTTCCGTTCTCTCCGAGAATTTGTCCCTCCCGAAATAGCAAGGATGTCAGGATTCTCCTTTTCCTGGATCTTATTATTCTTTCGGGGGAAATCAAGCTCTTGCCGAGGATCTTTCTCGACCCTTTTCTCTTCACGGCGCCCCGCGAGGTATTTTTTCAAGTAACCTTTTCGGACCATATCCTTGATCCAATCTTTCAGATGGATACTGTCTTCGGTGTGGTGTCCTGGTGACTCGTGAAACTCACACCATCGATCCTTGTACTTTTGCTGATGCCACTGGGGAAGTGGCCCTCGACTTTCTGTATTTTTGCTCGTACTTCGTCTCGATATAGATTTTAGCACGAGGAAGGGCGAGAGGGGTATAGGATTCATATTTTCCCGTGAACGGGGCAGATTTGTCTTTCTTCGGTTCAGAGGCTGAAGACGGTTCTGAGCCTTTCGCCTTCCCTTTCTTCTGGCCTTCGCCTTCTGTAGACACCCAAATGTGTCTCCCCAAAACCAAACCCAGTGATGAATACCTTTTGCGTCGAATGATTATCGAATAAGGTGAAAGCGTGAAAGGTCACGTGTTGCGGTTGGTTTTTATTAAAAATTATTTCTTTCTGTTTTCGAAAACAACTTTATTTTATGATAACAGCCAATCCAGTTTATTTTGGTCCACGACAAGGGTCCAATAATAGTGTAGTTGGATGGGGCTTGCAAAGAGCTTTCCAACGATATATTATAAGCCCAATTCCGATGAATAATGAGGAAGTTATGGCCAAAATACTAAACTGGGCCCGGTTTGATCTTTACATGCGGCCCAATGATCTAGGGGAGGGCCCAATGTTAATTATTATTCCTAAAGTTATTAGAATTGATTATAGTCTTCTAGAATTCTCTAGAAGGTTCTTTTTAATCCTAATAAGGTTAGAATTAATAATTATATTTTGATAAAGTTTTATTTGGAATAAAATATTATTTTATGGAAAATACGATTTCAATTTCATACGGATTTTACAAATTGATTTTGATTCATATGTGGACTCTGTGTTGAAAGCGCGTAGAAATCCAGGCTCTCGCCAGACGACAGGCCTGTCGCCACGTGACAGACCCTGTCGCCTGGCGACAAGGTCGGTTTTGCAGCGACAGCGTGGAGTTTTATTCCTTATCAAATTCTACCTATTTTCGGACTGTTTTCTTATAAATAGGGTCCTGAACTTCCGTTTTTATTCATTCACAATCATCTCTCTTTCTCTCTCTAAAGCTAGAAGCTTTCCTTCTCTCTATTCTTTTTCTAAACCTTCCCTCAAACACAATTCCTCATTCATTAGCACTAGACACACCTAGCCAAGTTCGAAGTTGCCTTCGCCCTAGACATGAAAGGTTATAATTTCTGAGGGTTTGGTCCCTAATTAATCTCTATCTCAATTATTTGATTTAATTGTTTTGATTTACATTTTCCTTGAAGTTACTAACGCGTGTATTTTGTTATTAGAAAGAGACACGAGGCATCAAAGTATGTAATCTTATTGCTTTATTCTCGTAGAAAGCATGTTTAAATTTGTTTAATTCCTAGTATCATGTTAGGATGTTATTATTGTTTTCTAGTATCATGTTTAGGGAAAAAGGTTATAATATCAAATATGCTTACTATGATTCCTGCGATGCTTCCTATTCTCTTTTCTAATAGCATGTTAGTATCATGTTAGGGTTAAAGCTTTGATCTTTATTGTTTAGTGACATGCTAGGATTTGTTATTAATCTTGTTAGTATAATGCCTAGGATCATGCTATTATATTTAAGCTTTATTATTAACATGATTATGATAATTATGATTATTATTTTTATCATGTTGCTTGATGTTTATTCATTGTTATTGCTTGATCACGCCTTTTATGCATGCCTAAAGGGAATTTGTACTTGTAATCACGCTTAATAAGATAATTAATAATCTTGTTTAGGCTAATATGATTATAATTCAAGTGATCACCAATAATAGTTTATTTGTGCATTAAATTCAACTAACATAGATGAACAGGTTTAGGGTTAACCTATTGTTTGCATGCTAGTCAGAAAGCGCACATGAATACGAGAAGAATGAAGTAAAGGCCTATTTAGGGCAGGTTCAATCTCTTTTAGGTCGGATTTGTACCTTCATCCCCGAACTCTATTTGGTTCAAGACCTTTTGGAGTTGACGATCTCATGGATCGTTAAGGGGTGTAATCTTCACCTTGTGAACGGTTTACAAGTTCCTAAATCTTGTTGGCGACTCTTTTGCTCTAGCTTCCTTCCCTTTGGACGCCACCATACTTAAGTGTATGATCACAGTGGGGTTCAAGTTTGGGGTAATGCTTGAAATATTCCGTACACCTTCAGATTGCTGTTGTTTTATTTTCCCAGCCCCAGTTTGGGGTTGGGATTTGGCTTTGTTCCATTCCTTGGCTCGGATGAATTTATCCGAGGCATCCAAGGCCTCCTCCAGGGTCCGCGGAGGGTGCATGACCATGAAGTCAAGGAACTTGCTGCCAGCTTGCAGCCCGTTTTGCAGAGCAAAAACAGCTAGTCCTTGGTCTAGGCTTGTGACTCCGGACGACTCGTTGCTGAAGCGAGTCAGATAGTCTCGGAGGCTCTCGCCCTCGCCTTGCTGCAGGCCCATGAGCTCTGCAATTGTTTTCTCTCAGTGATTTACCGTAGAAAACTTGCTTCTGAATTTGGAGGAGAGGTCGTCCCATCCTGTAATGGACCCCTCCTGCACTCCCTTGGTGATCTACGCTTGTGCAACACCTTTGAGGGTAGTAGGGAAGTATTTGCACCAGGTTGCTTCGGACCTGGGGTTTAGATCCATATGCCCCTCGTAAGAGACAATGTGGTCATTCGGATCCGAAGTACCATCATACGTAATGTGCGACAAATTTTCACCATCGGCACATGCTCTTCCAGAATCCATTTTTCAAATGGAGAACTGGTGGGAAGCATTACGGCCTTTCCCTTGTTCCTCGCCGTTGGGACCTCGCTCCGCCCTCTCAAAGAGGTAGGAGTGGTTTTTGTCCTCGGCTGGGAAGACTCAGGGTGTGGCTCAGTCTGCTCGGAATATGAGAGGCGGCTGTGCACACTCAATTCCCTTAAGCCGAGGCGTTCGTGGACGCTTCGGCGGACAGGCTCATTCCGCGCGTAGGCGGAATTGCTGCTTTTGTAGATGCGGGAGTTCGACTGGGTAGATTCCCCGAAAAACTGAGGGTTTTTTTTTCTCTCCCTCTCAGTCCTCCAAGTATCCTCCTTCAATTTGCTCCCCAGCTCTTGGAAGGATGGGGGTTCCCCCCCCCCCCGACCGGTTCTCCTTCGCAGGTTCCTCGGCGAAAGGGGTGAACAATCACGGGTCGGGGGGAGATTTCCGGCCTAGGCCTTCATGACCTCCATGAGGACAGCGACTGCTCTCGCTACCTCCTCCGTGGAAGGCCCCGATTGAAGGGTCATCCTCGACTGAGAACGAGAATGAACGCTTCGAGGCGGGCTC
The DNA here is from genome assembly GCF_948465745.1 of Chenopodium album. Lineage (NCBI taxonomy): Eukaryota > Viridiplantae > Streptophyta > Magnoliopsida > Caryophyllales > Amaranthaceae > Chenopodium > Chenopodium album. The sequence continues at coordinate 46,159,529 of NC_137848.1, forward strand.
TTAGCGTCGGACCGACTCGGGTGGTGCGACCTGGTCGGCTGAAGACTGTATTCGGTCCAAGTGACAGTTAGGCCAAGGGTTTCACGCACAGCAAGCACACGTAAACTGGCCTCGGGGGTGGTGCCGAGGAAAGCCCCTCCGATGCCTAAGTCAGTGTGGTTTTTTTTAGAGAGAGAAAGTTATGCAAGAGTATTAATTGCTTGAGGCTTGAAGTGAATAAATATAGAGAGAGAAGATTAATTGTTTTTATACCTTGACATAAGAGGAGAAATGGGCCTTAAGTCATGTGGGCTTGCCGCATTGACTATGCCTTTGACTAGACTTTGCATGGATTGGAGAGTGAACCTTAACCTTGCGCTTGATAATTGAATCATTTATAGACTAGCCCAATTAGAATGAATTGGACCCAAACTATGATGATACTTGATAGTAAGATAATATCATATAAATCTGACCACATACAAATCGAACAGGATACTATTTTACAGCCAAATTTATATACTACATATTTGTTAGTCATGTATGTATTTAATGTTTCTCTCCTTTCCAAATCATATTTCGAACTATTGTTTAGCTCAAAGTAGCCACGCACACAACACTAACAAACTAAATAAGATCATAAGCATTTCATTGATGATCTAAAATGTCACAAGTAAAAGCTTAATAGTAGGTAATCCACTATAGTAGATAGTTTTCAAAATGTTATACTTCAATTTGTCTTAAAATTCAAAATACTTGCTAAACCAATTTATTTTAGTTATTGAGTGACTTTTATTTTTATTTTTATTTTTTATTTTATTTTATTATTTTTTTTTGTACTTTTTTAGATTTTGAAGGTTTAAAGTATAAACCTAAGAGAGTATCTCTATTATATATATTAGATTAGGGACGAGATGATTATGATGTCTCCCTAAAAAACCGATCAATGCTTGAGAATCACAGGGCAGGTAAGGAATCCCCTACTGCCTATAAAATGTAGTTGATGGGCTCAAACTTATGATCTCAATGTCGTGAGTTCTCCGTGTACACCTTAAATAAGTTCAAGTAAATTCTAACGTACAAGAGTTTATCAAATAAGTTCAGATATTCAAAGTAACATCCAATTCAAAGAGTTCTTAGTTAATTACATTGACTTATATTTGCGAATCTTGGCTTATAAATTCGGAGATTTTAAATTTTTAAATTTGGAGAATTTGATTCTATAATTTAGCAAAATTATAGAGTTAGAAACGGATGTAAAAATTGGGGACTTCAAGATAGATTTTAAGGTTCTTGAATGGGTTTCAAAATTAGATGCCTATTTCTATTTTAAGAATGTATTTTTTTGACAATATTTCCTCTTTTTGATGAGTTGTCATCAATTTTCTTTTATTTATTTGTAATTTTGACATCATTTCCAACACTTTTTTTTCTCTATCTCTTCAATAATTACCAACTATTTTTTTTTTTCTCTCTATCTCTCTCTAACCCCAGATGCACTTTGTACTTTCCAATCATGAGTTTTAGGGAATCTCTAAATTCCTTAATTCTCGTGTAATTTTAGAAGTAGACATTTTATTTAGGTACGGAAGGAGTAGCTCTTTGTTTTAAAAAAACTCTTAATAATAGTGTGCAGACATTTATATCCCTAAAAATATTTATTTATATATCTTTCTTATTAATGCTACTAGCCACTTAAGTTGTTGTTAGGAAAAGATGAGGATCGGATCGATTGAATCAGGTTATATATTTGATATGTGCAGAATATAAACAACAATATATAAACTTAAGTTTGAGAAATAAAGTAGAAAATAAATGAGATGAACACACCGATAAACATAGTTCGATCAACATGTCCTACATCCACAAGGTAAGAGATAGTATTTTCTTATTAGCTTTCATAGAGGATAAACAAGAGTGATAACAAAGGAGATACAATAGTCTCCATTTCATAAGATCTTTCAATGGAATTACATATTGGCTTGAATTGGCTAGGCTAGCTAATTAATCAATATAAGCAATTCTAATTGTCCACCCAACGACTCTTTATACAACATAAGAAAACCCTAAATTATTCTCCAAGGAATATCATTAGTAGCCATCATAAGCGTACACGAAAATAAGAAGCAAAATGCCTTCACTCGACCAAGCACAAACGTGCTATGTAGGGCACGCCCGTGTCCCTTCCTCAGCTTCGACATTCTTTCATAAAATGACCATAACTTTCTCATTTCGTATCGGAATTGGGCATATGACCTATCATTAAAAAGCTCTTGAAACAAGGTATCACCTCCAACTTGAATCACCTCAATGATCAGTTCTGGATTGAGAGATATGTGCGTTTGAAGTTGACCCTTCGCCATTACACTAGATTTCAACTTATAATAAACAGTTATGGTGATGTAAGGCCAAACCGAAAAATTTACCTGAATATTACTAGCTATGGCGCGTGTTAGCCACTAATTATTCTAAAATGGAGATATACGAGTAAGATTTACTGGGTACTTGGGTAGCCGAACTTTTAGACATGAATAATGATGACAATTCCAAAGAATTGCCCACAGTCCCACTGCATTTCTTTTTCCCATTTCTTGCTCACTTTCTCTTTTTCTTCTTTCTTTTCTGCAACTTTTCTCTCTCTTCCCTATCTCTTCAATTCTGCAACTCTAGGTTAAACTCAATTTAGGTTATCAAATCTTCCCTAAAACAATGCATTGGGACTTAATCTTATGGCTAATTGCCCTTGCCTCTAGCATCGCCCTCCTCATTCTCCTCATTTACCAGGTTTTTAATTTCAATCTTTCCAAACCCTATTTCTCTAATTTTTATATGTTCTTCCCCAATTTTACAAGATTATGTGTTTAACATTTTGATTGTTATGATTGTTGCAGTTGATTTGTTTGTCGGATTTGGAGGCTGATTATATGAATCCATATGAGACTGCGTCGAATATCAATTCTTTGGTTTTACCAGAGTTTGGATTGCAGGCAGCTTTTTCTGCTCTTTTTCTTGTTACTGGGCATTTCTTGATGTTTTTTGTTACTCTTCCTGTTGCCATTTATCATGGTAGATTGTAAGTAGTTTTTAAATTGGGTACCTTATTATTAATTTCGGATTTTGATTTATTATTTCGTAAATGATATGATATGATATGTATGTGTAATATCGGTAGTCTAGTGATAGTGAATTAGTGATAATGGTGGAGATTAAAATCCTACCGGAGGTCGGGGACGAGGGGTGGAATCGTCGAAAGGGGTTTGTGAGAGCATAATTGATAGTGGGTAGTGCAGAATTGTTGAATAATTGCTACAGAATTGATGAGCTGGGTTTTGCCATCTATGTGGAAAGTGAGGCTTGAGTTAAATCTGAGTTGAGTTACATGAGGTTTTGATTAAAGACTGTCACATTATGGTTCCATGATTGAACTTTGCCTCTGATAAAGGTCTTTTGGTGGGTGGGAAGGGTGGTTTCAGATGTATGCTGCGGGATCAAATATGGCCTTTTAGAGCTGATGTAAGAGTTAGTGGTAGATATGATTGAATATTGAGCTCCTTGTTTATTTCTCTTAAATATGAAATTCAGTGTTTTAGACAGATTAGGGAAAGGATGAATGAGGATGGCTTGATTGATTAAGCACGCTTGCACAATGAAATTCAGTGTTTTAGACAAGATTGAGCTTGGTCCTAGCTTAAGTCCAAATTTTTGTCAAGTTGCTTGCTTCTTGCTGTGATGTATCGATTTGCTTCAATAGCTATATTTGAACTTTCAAAATCAGACATGGTTGTGAAATCTCTTAAGTCCCCTAGATCTTTCTATATTCTTGGGTAATTTTGAGAAAAGGCTTTGGTTTACTCCCCCTGTCTAAAAAAAGTGAGAAGTTGAGAACAGCTAGAGCTTTTCTTTGAATGAAAATGTTGGATAAATTTAAGGAAAATTTTTAAATTACCACCCAAAAATATATCCATTTTCAAAATAACCACCCGTTTAATTTTTATTTTTATTTTATCACCCTTTAAATTAAAAAACTACTCATATTACCACCCATTTCAAAATTCCGGTGGATTTTTGTTCTGTGGACCCACCCAACGACTAGTAACGGCTATGTCTAAGTATTACAATCAGCCCTGTCTTCACTCCAGCTCCCCCTAACCTAAAACCAAAAGAAAACAACTAAAAAAACCAAGAGTTTGCTGTTTGAATTGCCACTACTACTTATCATGTTCTTCCTGTCATCACTAACAATCGTTGGGTGGGGCCCACATAAGAGAAATCCACCGGAATTTTGAAATGGGTGGTAATCTGAGTAGTTTTTTTAATTTAAGGGGTGGTAAAATAAAAAAAAAAATTAACGGGTGGTTATTTTGAAAATGGATACATTTTTGGATAGTAATATAAAAATTAACCTAAATTTAACAGCAGTGGTAAATTTTACCTTTTAGAGACCAATTAGGCCTGTCTAGTATATGTTGTAAAAGTGGCTATAATGGTAAAGATTCATTTGTGGATCGAGAGCTGGGAAATTCTATGTGGCACAGACTTTTTGGCAATTATATTTGCCCATTCATGCAATGGGCAGGTAATTTTGGACCTGCATCTTTTTCAACCATGCATGTACTAAAAATGTATCTTGCAAGTTTTAAATATTCTGATTTGTCAAAAACTTCTCTGTCAATGGTCGACTTATTTTTCAATTATACCATCTCTAGGACTATGAATCGGCAAAGCACTTGCCACTACTTCCCCTGGTGACAAGATTTTGAGATTAGTTACATGTAATTCAGCATTGACAAAGACTTCGTACATTATTTCTGTCTTAGAAATCCAACAACAACAAAGCCTTAGTCCAACATGATTTGAGGTCGGCTAACATGAATCGTCATAAGGAATCTAATTGTCTTAGAAATGTCATAAGAAAAAAAAGTTGTGGTCTCTTAAAACTAAGAAGAAGCCAATTCTTAAAGCTCAATATGAATTCTATTTAGCAAGAAGTTTGTGTAGTATATATTTATTGCATCATGAAATTGATGCGGAACAAGTGCTTGAGCACTGGGAAAATAATAGTTGCACACATGAACTTTAAGGATGAACACTTCTAGGGTTTGTGCTGCTTTGTTGTTTTTATTACAGACCAGGATCAGATGTCTGTGTAGAGTTCAAGTTCAGATATGCCTATTTCTGTTGATGTTTATTGATGTCTTGTAGAACTTCATCCACCTAGAAAAAGTTTCTGCGTCATGTGCATATTTTTGGGAAGCACTTGTGTGTCATTTACTTGAGGAAAAGTGTCTTTCAATATTAAATAGGAACTTATAATGATTAAATAATTAATTTTAAGCTTGTTTTACTCTAGCTACAGCTATAGCCATCAGATAAACACAGTTGTGCCACTTATTTTGAGGCACATCAAATTATTATTATTATTGTTGTTGTTGTTGTTGTTGTTGAAGCCTAGTTGCAATTTTTGATGAAGGTTAATAATTAGGAATGATTGTGTTCAGGTTTGTCCGAAATGGTAGTGAAGCCTAGTTGCAATTTTTGATGAAGATTAATAATTAGATTGAGTCTCCTATTTACTTGTACAATTCATACAGTGCCTTAAGTTTCTCTAGAATTCAGTGACCATCTAAATCTTACTTGTAGGCTCCTAATATAAGATCATGTGATTCAGATACAAGAGTTGCAAATCTTGAGATGGAAGAGCTGACGTTATAAAGAGTCAGAGAAATTAGTAGAATGTTGTGTATGACGAGCTTAATTCAGTGATGGACTGAATGACTGGTAATGATAAAGGATCAAGCAATGCAGCTATAATTGGGACAATCAAGTGTTGATACTTGATAGTGCGGAAATTTATTGTTTCACATCTTGAAGAAGGGCATTTTCTTATGGATAAGTATGGGCTAATTTTTGGCTAGGGTGGGTTGGCTGTAAGCTGATAGATTTTCTATTGGTTTTACAATTAATGTCTTCCTTATGTGAAAGATTGTTATGAATTGTTAGATGTTTATTATTACAACTCCTTTTCCAGATTTCTTTAATCTTCCTTTGCCCTGTTAGGCTGAGCTGGGGATTGGCATTAGGTTTTTGTTTTACTGTTTTTACAGTTTCAAATGGCTACTGATGGCCTGAAGCCAGTGACTGATTACTTTAGTATACAAATAGCAAGTAGGAAAACCTTCTTATGCATTTTGTGAATTTCTGCTATTATTGGCTTGCTGAATTGGTTCATGGATAGTTTGTTGCATCTGTTTATGAATGTTGATGAGTGATGAGGAATATAAATGAATTGTTTGTTAATTAGTTTTTGTTGTGTATGGGCGTATGGCTTTATGCTAGCTATCAAAAACAAGTATAAAGTCAGTGTTCGGATTTCTGAATAGGTCCTGTTGTTGCTATTAACCATCTTATATTTGAAGTTTTTTTACTTCTCTTCAAACTTGTAACTATGGCTAACCCCCACGTTTTTCTGTCTGATTATTTTATTTTTTTAGTCTTCTCTGATTTTTATATTGACCAATCCGGCATTGTCTTGGTTTCGTTCTTGAGTTGCAAAGGATTTTTTCTCAATCGATCTAGTCAGAGATCTAAGGGAGTATTTAGTATGGAGTTTCCGCTTATGAGTTATGACCCTTTCCCCTTTTTAGTTTTGATATTTCTGGATGAAGATCATCTACTCATCTAGTGTATGTGCTTATTATTTATTTCTGCCAGAAGTTTCCACTGCATCGACTTGGGCATTTTGTAATCATTTGTTCACCGTATAGAACCGAGTACTTAGTTGAGGAATAATGTTACAAATAAGTCGCAAAAGATTTTTATTAGTCCTTAACTCCTTTTCCTTTATGCAACATTAAAAAAATGCGATGAGGTTTATCCAAGATGAGATACTATGGTATTTGTTGTTGGTTAATGATAAACTGGAGCGACAGTGACAAAAGTAAGAATCTTGGGAGTCTAGGCTATGTCAGAATAACTAAGCATAAAGAGGGTCATCCTAGTATAGGGAGTGGGTTAAGAGAGGATGTCTTGGCTTAAAATGGTAAGGAGTTACCTAATGGGAATATTTTAAGTATAGTAATTCGATATTACTAAGATATGGGAAATCAATCACGATGTTACAGAATTTTTGTTTTGTGTGGCTCAAATGGGGAGCAGTGCCGAGTGGGTTGTTGTGCAACCATATCGTGCTTTTAAGGTTGAACCGTTGAAAAGATAAATTTCTAGAATGATGTTACTGTTCAGGTCAAAATAATATTCTTTTAGAATAGATCATAATAGGAAGTTGATTGTAGCATAGAATTATAGATCTGCACGTTGAGATGGACATGTGAGAACATCTGTGAGGGATGGAATTGTATGTTGACCTGAGGTGGGAGATTGGGGTAATGTAGATTTCAAAAGAAGTCTAGAGATACCACATATGTCTTGGATAGAGGGAAGTATAGAAATGACATTATACATGTGGGTTTGAAAAAGCTGTCTTCTAAGCTCATCTGAATCTGTGATTCTGTATGCCTGATATGAAGATTGTAGGACTTGCTCCCTTCGATTTAAATATAAAATGAACTGCACAAAGGTTTAAACAGAAAATTTGAAACAGCTTTCAGCTTGTGGTATGCAAGTGTCACAATATGTGAACTCATTTGTCCTTACTCAAATGCAGGTTTACTAGGGGAGAGCATCTTGTAGACGTGACAGAGATTTTCAGAGCACTTAGTGTTGAGAAGAAACACCGGTTTATCAAGCTATGCGTTTACCTATTGTTTTTCTTCTTGGTTATTTTCAGGTAATTGATTTTTAATAAATGTGAGTGAAAGAGAGAGAGAGAGTGTGTGTGTGCGTTTGTGTAATATCTATTTTTAGCAGCTTTAGATTAATTCTGAATGTCTTTTCTTGCTATATGCTCATAGATTTCCGGCAGGCTCCTTTTCCAGTTTACCAGTATTCTCATCCGGGCATGGAGACTTAGATATCTGTTCCTCTTTTCTTGAATTCTAGATATGAGCTATTTAACATTAGCCAACGTAGAGCTTTGTAAATTCTATTGTTTGTCCCATCCTGAGGATCTTTTTCAATCTCCCCTCTCTGTTTGTTAGGAACTATAAGCTACTTTTTTTTTTTTTTTTTTTTTTTTTTTTTTGTCATTTGACTTGTCTATTGCAAACAATGGATGACAAATATATTAGGACACATTTTTTTTATGACTGACTTCTGAAAATGATGATACTGTCAAACTTTGCCTTGTCATTTTAATCGTGAGCTGAAGTGTGAAAATCAGTAAAGTGCTAAAGAACCTATCCAGTTCAAGTTATATTAAGAAAATGGATCGGTTGCATTGTTGATTAATGCATCTCTTTTTTTTATGTGCCTCTGCCATTATCCTTTGAATTTACTGTCTGTTCACTTCACACCACATCAGGGGAGGTTGAACTATGCAGTAAAACGGCTAGGTGAAATGCTTTGTTGGAAGTTGCCCTTAGTGGCCTTTTTTTTTAAAAAAAAAAAAAAAAAAAAACTCTCTGAAAAGTGATTCTGTGATGTTGGTGTGCATGGGTTGGAGGTTTACATTGTGTGTTAATTATCACCCTGTCATTATCAATGATGAACTATAATTATGCAGGTTTGTGATAGCTATATATAATTCTTTAGCGGATGAAGATGAAGGATTACATGGATTTTGGGTGTTCTAGATCACCAAGGTCTAATCTCCTATTAACTGTTTTCCCTTGTAAGTACTGTTTATCTTTGGATTTTTGTCAACATGAATAATCAACTTCCATTACAGACGTACATATAAAGAAAAGAAAGCGACTTAAAAGTGCATTTTCTTAAACAGTTTTGACCTTGGGCTGTAAAACCATCAATTTTGAGCTCCATCATTCTCAGTAAGTGAAGGGACTAGTGAAGGAGCGTGTCATTGATCATGGCCACTGAAACTGTCTAAGTGATGATTTCCTTTACATGTCATGTTGCAAAGATGATTACACTATCTGTGGAATTGGAATCTAGCATCAAAGTTGCTTATGTTGTCTAAGATGCCCTTTTTAGTTTGGGTATAAAGGTTGTACGAGAAAGGCTGTAATTAGGTTGTTCCAGTAATGGTGTTTGTCAATGCGACACGTTTTAATCCTTGTTGATTTGATAGTTATAGCCTTTAGTTGTGAGGTAGGATGAACGATGTTGAAACCGAACTAGAGCATAAAGTTGGGGCTCGAAAGCAGAAAGATTTCATGGAGGATGTAGGTTGTGGACCAAAAAGCTTCTTTGTTATCCAAAACCTTTTTTTTAGGGGCTGGCATTAGAATCTAAGGTTCTAAGAGAAGTGAGGTAGGCAATGGTGGGAAGAATAGATGTGACATTCTTGTGCAACTCCCATGTGCTGCTGTGTCTAGTTTATCATAATTTGATGATTGATATCATGATTTTTAATTCTATTTTTGGCTGTCATAATTTGATGATTGATATCATGATTCTGTTTTCCCCATCCACAAATTAAATTAATAAATGAAAAAAAAATGATTTTATCAGTAATATTATAGTATAAGAATTGTTTTTTTTTTTTTTTTTTTTTTATAATTTTTGTAAAGGCATAGGCTAAAATATTTTTGTATTAATGATAAATCCGTGCTCAACAATGATGAAGTCATTTATGATGTGTAACAAGTCTTTTTTTTTTTTTTTTTTTTTTTCCCCTTAAAAATCTTGCCATTATTATACTGTCTAAAATTCACTGTTTAGTTTAAAATGGCAGAGACAAAAGTTTTGCTAGTTAAACCATCACTGTCAAGGGAGTGAGATTATTAAACTTTTACTTATTGTCGCTTACTCGCTTTGCCTTGATTATTGCCAACTTCAGTAATAGTGACCTAATTCTTTTGCTAATGGCTGCTAAATACGACCCTCCTCTTCCCAACTAATGTACCTCGAAGGCTCGAATGAGCACCTAGTGGATAAGGGTTGAGTCTATCATTTGGGATCGAATTAGTGAATTTCTGTATTGGTCTAGAGGTGTGCAAGGCAACGGACATAAATTGTACTTAGAATACTTAAAACTGTGGCGTACATAGAATTATCAAGCTTAAATGTAAACTGTGGTGTACATAGAATTATCAACTTTAAATGCCAATTCCGGTCAGTCGTTGGACTCATTACGCTATAAAGCTAGCTGCGAGTTAGATCGGGAAGTGGGTTAGAGGAACAAGATCACTTTAAGCATCTTCATATCCATAAACCAGCAGGGGGTGTGTTGTCAACTTTAGGCCCTTGAGGCTATTCATTCTCATACTTGACAGTTGATAATGACTTAAACAGCACATTTATATCGACCCACTTACCATCACTACTGTCGGGTCACCCGACAATGACCCTTGGCCCCGGACCCAAGCCCATAGTTATCACCTGTTTAATTTCCTTGTGTTTTTCTTAAATTTAATAATTATTATTATATATTTTTTATTTTTACATTTTTATAAAATTGCTTTCTGGGCCACTCATTCAGTAATGGGCCATGTTATAAATGGCTCAATCTTTTTAAATATCTACCACTCGAAAAGGCGATGGTGGATCCTAAATTCTGACCCGACCATTTCGCAACATGTTGGGTCGCTTTCGGGCCCATTATAGACTGTCACTGTTCCTTTGTTTCCTATGTCCAAATGTGGAGCCCAAAACATATGAGTTGGACTTAACGGTTAAGGGGTCCAATCTTGTACTATTTGTTGGGCCCACAATCCACTTTGAGAGGACAATTTCTGATCGTTGATTTTGTGATTGTTAGAAGTTTAGAACTTAATTATGGGAGTTTAGTAGTACTATACTTGTATTTTCTAAGGAGTTAGCTAACATGTCATTATGTCAAGTGTTGGTAGCTTGAGTAAAGTGAAAACATTGCTTTGTTTGCCTTCATGATTTAGGATTTTTTTTTTTTTTTTTTTTTTTTTTTTTTTTTTTTTTTTTTAACTAAATTTTGCCAAAGGACAAGTACTACCTATTACAAATTCAATGGACTCTTTTTTCGTGTGTATTCCCGATTTGTACTAGTGGTTGTTCTTTCTTGCTTGGGGTCTTCCATGAAAGTAGACATAAATTACATTTTGCGTTATAACCATTGGGAATTCTCGAAAGATGTTTCGAAATGCATGCGTAAAATGTTAAGAGCAACTTCGGCGGACATTATTTTGCGCATTTCTTAAGGCTCTGACCCTACCATATGTTGAGATTAGACTTTAGATATGTTTTTTTTAACACTTAAAATATTTGGGTCTTGCTAAAGTTTGAATTAAGTCCTAGAAAACAAGATTCCATTGCATTTGAGGGTTTAGGTTTAGAATTGGTTAAGGAATGTTAGTATAGAAACAAAACTTTGAAGATAGATACGAATGAAGAAAAATAAGTAAAAAAAAGCTAATGTGTCATATAAATGAAGTCTTAAAACAAGGTTGTAATAAATTATATTCATGACTCAGAATTACGAGTACGTCATGAAATGGACCCCATAAAAAAAGTTGCAATTATGATTTATATATTAACCCTATACGAAGTATTATCTTTAAGTCACCCCATGATCAAAACATGGTTTTAATCATCATACTGCATATAATATAAATTATATGTTTGATTGTGTGAAAAAAAAAAAAAAAAAAAAAACCGTTAAATCTAACTTTAAGTATTAAAATGCTTTTAATTAGAGAAATTGATCCCTTCAAAATATATATATATATAGAAATTGATTTACACTTGTATAAGGAATACATCCATTTGCAATATAAAAATGAAAACATTATTAAACATTTATTAGGTCAATTTATGAGTTATATTTCATGCATTATTAAAATACGTAGTAGTACAGATTTAAGAAACGGATTTAGTGCCTATATGCATAGCTAAAGACAGAATAAAAAAGAAGAGCCTTTGTATTCTTTGTGGAGCAAAAAAAGGCTCAAATCCGGACTTCGAAGAAAAATATCAATTACATTGGTCATAAGTTCTTGCCATTTCAACTTTAAGACGATGGACTATCCTTAATCATGATGGAAATTAACCAACCTTAACCAATAGTTCTAATCCATTTATAAATAAAAGTAAATATAGTAATAGAATACTAAAAAAAATAAAAATAAAAAATTAATAACAATAAAAATAATGAAAAATTCATTTTAACAATTCCAACTTTGCTCAATTTACTTTGAATAATTTGAACTTTTGAATAATTTTAACTTCTGATTATTCTGCAATAATCTTACTTTCACCCTCGTTTTCTTCTAACAATCCTGAAAACCGGTGATATGCTGAAAATGTTATTTAAATAAAATACTAATATGCCACGTTTCTCACGTTTATTGGTAAAAAAAAAAAAAAAAGGCGGAAACACCCAACCCTTGCCACTAGAAAAACATCCCCCTTCCTAGCCCCATCCCCTCCTCCCAAGCCACACCGAAAACCACCCATCCCTTCTCCGCCTCCAAAACCAAACTGCCCCTAAATTTGGGCACCCTCCCCCTCCCCATTTTTTTCTCTCTTCCTTCCCCACCCTTGAATCTAGTGTGACCATTAAAACACCCGTGCACAGTAGGCTGGGTTGGTTTTTCAAGGGGTGGCAGAAGGGTTTTAGATAAGGGAAGGGTAGTTTTTGAGGGGGAAAAGGGATAGGGTTGAGTTTCAAGGCCGGGGGTTTTACGGTGGTTTCGAGGTGAAGTATTTTATGGGCGGTTTGGGGGGTGGGAGTGGTTTTAGGGCAAGGGTTTGGGGATATGGGGGTCGGGTTGAGGAAAGAGGTTGTTTCTAATTAGGTGTTTCGGGAAGGGGTGTGGTAGGTGTAAGGGGTGGCTGATGGGGCTGACGCATGGGGAGAGGGTGGGGCAGGTGTAGGGGGTGGCTTATGAGGCTAACGCATGGGGACAAGGTGGCTGCTAGGGCTGGGTAGGATGGTGCATAGTTTTTCTTTTTTAATTTTTTTTTTAATTTTTTATTTTTTTTTATTGTTTTGGATGGTTCAAATGTTGACATGTGTCAAGTTGAAAACGCTGATGAAAGTTGGGATTATTGCAAAATTATCGAAAGTAGTGATTATTCAAAATAGTTGGGCAAAGTTGATTTTATTAAAATGGTTTTTTTTTTTTTTCTAATAATAATAATTATTATAATGAAAATTTATCAAAAATAAAACAATCTTTATGCGGTTGTTTTTAAACAACACAACTTTTGATTATTATTATTGAATAATACAATCATTATGGGTCTAATTTTATACAAGAAAAAGTTGCACTCAAAACACGCTATTATAATAGTATATAATTAGGCCTTGTTTGGTTGAACTTCAATAATGGGGGAAATATAAATTCATGGAAAATGTGTTAAAGAGTAGTTGTTTAGTTAGCAAAAATGTAGGAAGTGGAAATTTCTAAGGAATTTGAAATTGGAGAAATACACTTTAATAATCCTAACTATTGACGATTTAATTTAAATAATCCCAATTAAGATTTATTATCTAATAATCCTAAGTATTGGGTATGTTTGCCTAGAGTAGTCCAACAGGTCACTACCAAGTCAATGACTTGTTGTAACAAGTAATCAATACACGTTTCAGCACGTGATTGGTCTAAATATATATATATATATATATATATATATATATATATATATATATATATATATATATATATATATATATATATATATAAATAAAAAAAAAACCTAACAACCATCACCTCTTCATCGTGAAACCCAAGGCAAAACCCCCAGTCACCGGGAAACGGCTAGTCGCCTCTCTTAACCATCGAAAACGACAGGTCGGCCGGCCCCTCCTAACCCCCAAAACCATCAGTCACGCTCCACCCCACCACCTAAACACCACACTCTGACATCACACTTCTATTATTCCGGCGATAAAGAGTTGAGATAGAATCAACCTCCAAGATTTTCTTAAGAGTAGATTCAATGAAGAGAGAACGAGGTTTAACGTTTGTGATGGGTGTAATACTACTGATGTTGATGGGTTTCAGAGAGTGAAAGTTGTGGGTTGTGCAGGAGGAAGGGTTGAGAGGAGAGAGAAGAGAGAGAGTTGGGTGAGATTGAAGGTGGTAATTGGAAAACCAACATAAGCCTACCACCACCTCCCTTCTCACGCTCAACCCCAAAAAGCCACCAATTACCAGCCACGCTTAACCTCAAGCAACCTAGCAACTCGCAACTCCAAGTGGAGACCACCACCATAGCAGCCTGTAGCTCCGATCCAACCAAGCCACGCAACTCGCAGCTCCAACCAATTCAAGCATCACTGCATAAATGGCCGATGATTTTGGGGGTTAGGAAGGCCGACTGACCGTTTTGCTAGGATTAAGAGAGGTTGCCGGCCGGATCCCGGTGGCCTAGGTCTGGGCTTTAGGGTTTTACGGTGGGGGGAAAGGGGGGGTGGCTAGGAATGGTTTTTTTTTTTTTTTTTTTTTAATTTATAAATTTATTTTGTATTTTATTTTTGGAGCAATTACATGCTGACAAGCTACATTACATGGACACTTAATCCAAATGTCGTGTTTGTGTCGGACACTGTGTCAGACACCGACACCCGTGAGACACAAGACGATACGTCTCTTACCGTATCCTAGTATTACGTATAAGTTGTTACAACTATTTTTAATAAGAAAATTTAAATAAAGTAAGATAAATAAAGTAATTGTTAAATAATATGAGTGCCTTCATATATAGTATGATCTAATAAGAGGTCGGAGTGACAAATATATGGTTAAATTCTTTTTTTAAAATATATCATATGAATTTTATCATCCCGTACCCGTGTCCCTTATTTTGAGATAGATGTTTTCTTGTATCTTGTCATACCTGTATCCGTGTCAATACCTAACTTGTGCAACCTAGCTGACAATGGATTTTTTTTTTTTTTTTTTTTTTTAAAGTTTACCTTTTTAGTAGGTTATCGGTCATTGGGACTACTCTAGGCAAACATACCCAATATTTAAGGTAATTAGATAATAAACCTTAGTTGGGATTATTATTAAAAGTAAATTGCCAATATTTAGGATTATTAAAGTGTATTTTTCCTTTGAAATTTTTACAAAATATGAAAATTAATTTCCTACGTTCTCAAAATTTAAGAAAATTAGTTCAAGTTATAATAATACATGTGTATTTCACAAGCTAACCAAACAAAACATAAGAAACTAATTAATGGAAAATACGATTTTCTATATGTCAACCAAACACAATTTTAGTAGTTCTTCCGTTTTTTTTAGTTCCTCCGTTTTTTTTAGTTGACACCGTTTGACTTTTACACTATTCACACAACACGTTTTGACTCGCTTTTGTGGTTAATAGATACGATAAAACATATTCATGTGGGATCTTGTTTGAATCGTTTTAATGTATATTTTATTAATATCCACTTTTTATAGTTTTACAATGTTAATAATTAGAGATATTAATCGTTAAAAACATGCGTTGGCAAACGTGGTAATAGAAAGGTGTCAACTAAAAAAAAAAACTGAGGAAGTATTTCCTAAGCAATAAAATTTCCCATGTAACTTACTAAATTCCTATAGGCATTTAATTTCCATATGCAACCTAACGAGGCTTACAAACAATTTTTATTTTTATTTTTAATTTAATTTAATTTTTATTTTTTTCTTTTTTTGTATAGGTAGAGCATAAGTTTTTTTTTTTTTTTTTTTAAAAAAAATCAAAATCATCCACATAAATGCAAAGAAAAAGACGGGTCACATCCAGTTTCAATCATAAACTGATATCCTGGATTGCTCCGTACCCGTTACCCCGACCCCCTTTTTCTTTCTCATCCCCACTTTCTCTCTCCTCCCCCTTTACGTTCCTTTCACACTACCCCTTCATCTTTCTCTCTCCTCTCCTTCTTCTCTTTCCCCTTTCTCTCTCCTCCTCCATTTTCACCACCTTCATTTCATCTTTCCTACTATAAATGTCACTCCCTTTTCAACGGCTACATTTTCCTGCATTTCAAACCTCATAATTCAACAATGGAGAATAACACCACTTACCCATTTGGGGAAGAGTTTCAGAAGCTCATTATTGCGCCGGAAAATGGGAATTCCTTCACTGCCCTTCTTGGGTTACCCCCTAATCAAGCTATGGAGCTTCTCACCGACGATTCTTCTTCCGCCGCCGCCGGTACCGGCGGCGGCGGCGGCGGTAGTGGGGATGTGGTGAAACGACATCGTATTAGTGCGTTTAATCATTCTCTCTCCTCTTTACCTGCTTTGCCGTCGAATCGAGCTCTCATTGAGCGAGCTGCGAAGTATTCTGTGTTTGCGAATGAGGATTCTTCTTCGCCGGAGTTGAAGGTGAAATCTGAGCCGTTGGATGATGCTGGGTCAAACCCTAATTCGGGTTCTGATCCGACGGCTGGGAGTGAGAGTGACAAAGAGAAGCCATTAAAGCGAAAGGAGAGAGAAAAGAAGGTTGGATTTTAATTTACAAATTAGGGTTTTAGATAACTGAATTTGTTGTAATTTGGGTTCAATTGATTTGGGAATTTTGTATTTTAGGGTAAGGGATCGAGTAAGAAGAACAAAACGACGTCGGAAGATGATGAGAAGCTTCCGTATGTTCATGTTCGAGCACGGCGAGGTCAAGCTACTGATAGCCATAGTTTAGCTGAACGAGTAATTAACTAATTAATTATTCTATTAATTAAGCATTTTAATTTTAATTAAGCAATTTAATTACTTCGAATTGATTACGAGTAGGTGTTAATCTTGTAATTATTGTTTGCTGCGATTTTTTTGCAGGCTAGGAGAGAGAAAATCAATGCTCGGATGAAGTTGTTACAGGAGTTGGTCCCTGGATGCAACAAGGTATGGTGGTGTTGTATTTTTTATTACTTCCGTTTCATATTATTTGTAATGATTAAACATTTCTACTCACACTAATATGTCAACACTGGTCGATCACAGTGTGAGAGTCGCTAACCTTGATGGTCAGAGTCAATTAATCGTTGTACGATTTAATTAATTAGTTTACGTTTCGATTTGATAGTGATTTTGTAAAGTTGATTAAGGCATAATGATTGTGATTAAGACTAACTCGCGAAATTGCCTGCCCATTAATTAAATATTTAATTATATGTTTAAGGTTTTGTTATGCTTTTTGAGATGATTAACCGTTCTAGTCATTATCACCTTTTTAAAAAAGATGTGAGTTGCTTTTTGGGCAAGGAAAGCGTCTTCTTTGGTAGTGTTGTGAATTTCTTTCTTTTCCTTTCAACTTTCACTTTGCCATTTGCAGAGGTTTGTTATGTGTCTCTTTACAGGACAAGCATATCATTGTCTTTTTCACTCTTGGTAGTACTCGAATATGTTTTTCCAATTTAACTTTTTTTTCATCATATATGTAACAATTTGGTAGAGCCATGGAGTTTTCGACAACCTTAATGCTAATTTCAACTAGCTAGGATATTACCTTTATTAAGGATTTATATAAATTAATGGGAAAAATAAGAAATTAAGTGAGACTAGACTTGGATCATGCTTTGATCTATTTTAAGAGTTGTTTTTAAATTTTGTGCTCATATTTTGATATAATTTTATAAATTTCCTTTGTAAATAATTAATAGTACTTCCTTTGGATTTTAAAATCATTTTACGGTTGCCAATGCACATCTTATAACATTAATATCTGAAATAATATTTTATTCCGTGTAAAAATTAAGAAGTTGATATTTTGGAAATATATATGAGACAAACCTAACAATATCCTACACGATTATTAGTGTAAATCACAAAAGACGATAAAGGAGTGTGTCTGGATCGCATAAAATTCCAAATGTTGTGATTGAAAAAGAATAAAGTATTATAAAATTACTTATCATCCTTCCAATTTCATTAACATATTTTATTTTTTATTTTTTATTTTTTATTTTTTTTGATAATGTTGACCTCAAAATGAAAATATGACACGGCGTACTTGATTTGGATCAATATATCTAATGAGTATTAATATCTTGAAAAATGATTGGCTCTTTCACTCTTGACCACTATAGGCTAATCAGGATATGATCTCAAAGTTGGGGTACCCAATTTGAGTGGACAGATTGTGCCTGTTAAGAATTTTTGCACTGCTCACCAGTTACTCCATATGTTTTTGTGATGGTTATATGTCTTTGTCAAGGAGAGACTGAGAGAGAGGGAAGAAAGGAGATATAGAAGAGAGAGAGAGAGGGGGGGGGGGGGGGGTGTTGAGGGCTTTCTGAATTTTTCGTTTTAACATGTTAGGTGCTCCTGAAGTTATGAGGACAATTTAGAGGACAGCTCTGGCTATAATTCTCTGCTGAATGCCCAAGTTGAATAGAACACATCTATGATGGTAGGGTTGTCCTGGTGCCATATTAAATTGAAGAAAATCAGTGGGTTCAAATTAATTTTGTCTACACCCAGTCTGGCAGAAATAGACAGTAGAGCTCTTCTGTTTTCTGGGACCATCAGTGCTGATTATTTACAGACTTCCATTTTTTTTTTTATAGAAATAAATTTAATAATTTGTATATTAAGGTTCAAACAAGTAACAACAGTGAAAAATCTTTGGATAGGGGTGACGCCGAATTTTCTCTGATGATATGATCTAGGTATGATAAGGTTCATTGGATTGATTGTCAATGTGCTTGTCTGTATACCACATATTTTGTTGCTTTATACCAAGACTGAATCACTGTGGTGGAAGTGGTGGCTTATTATTTTCAGTTTATAAGTTTTTAGTCATTTGATTGCTATGCAGATTTCGGGTACTGCATTGGTGTTGGATGAGATAATCAATCATGTGCAGTACTTGCAACGCCAAGTAGAGGTACTTATCTCTGACTTTACCATTTCATCTTCTTGTTCTATGAGGGACTACCGTAACAAATTTGTACTAGAACAAAGGAAGATCTTGCGGATTGGTCCTGTAATCTGCCAAAAGGGTTATTAAGATCCCCTCCTTTTATTTTCCTTTTGGAAATCTTAAATGTGCTGAATCGAAACTATGAAAGTTGATCAAGGACTTGGATTCTCATCATCCAATCTTAAATCAACCATCCATATGCCACCTAAATCAACCGTCATTGTGAACCAGGAATATGTGAGGAGCAACCCTAATTAATTCTAGGAATAATCAATAGCCACAACGAATTACTTTATTGCTTTGTTTTGTTTGACCTAACATAAAAATGTCTAATATTTCCTGTGTTGTTGCAGTATCTGTCAATGAGGCTTGCAGCTGTTAATCCGAGAATAGATTTCAATCTTGACAGCCTAATTTCAGGAGTGAGTGACTCTCTTGTTTGAAATTCTTATCATCCTAATAAGTTTGCAATGTGTCAGAATACAAATTACTTCTGGAGTTATGTTTTAGAAAATTGTTTTGGAGAGTGATTTGACCATTGCCCCAAAGCAACGAATCAGATGATGGATTGCTTGACCCTGTGTTCAAATCCCTACCATCCATAGAATACTTGAAAAATGTCCTCTATCCTGTCTTAAAAAGTACGTTATTATTTCATGATATCAATTTTAAGGAATATCATTCATAGAATACTTGAAATACTTGTCTCTGGGATTTTATTTAAGATGGGAGGACAATGTTTCCATACCAATTGTCTTTATATTCAGGCCCACTTTTGCTTTGTGTCTTCCAACTGGTAATGTAATACAAGTACACAATAACCTTGGTTAAGCATTATTGACATTCAGAAATATATTGAAATATCTGTGTACCAGACTAACATGCCTTAAAAAGCCATTGACAATTGGGCTCTTTTCTTTATTTTGCTGATCTTTTTAGCAGCTTAAATAATATTCAAAACTCAAACAATGTATTAATTGTATGCTGAACTCTGAAAGAATCAACAAGAATGACCTTGAGGATTCTGTTTTCTGGATTTTACATTGTAGTATGCGGCTTTTGGATATTGCTTCCAATGGGTGCAGGCGTACAGCATTTGGCCTGATTCTGTTGTGCCATGATTTCTCATGTGCCCTTAAATATCTGCAGACTGAATCTGTGATGGACTGCAATTTACCGAACATGACTATGCCACTAATGTGGCCAGAAATTCATGTCAATGGAGACAGACAGCAATTTCAACAGCAATGGCACCCCCTGGAGGCTCTAAGTCAGCCAGTTTGGGTCAAGGAAGAAAATCACCCTAATTTAGTTGCATCCGAGAACTCACTCATGACCTACGACTCACCTGCAAATTCAGGTAAATTGCTTCAGAATCGTTAAGATAATTTGCAGTTGCTGTGTTGATTCACATATGATCTTAGCTTCCGGACAATAGTTATGCAAAAATAATGTCACACACTCCAGTTATGCTGTTCCTATGACTCTATGAGTACCTATATCCTGTATAGTTCTGATGTCTACTTAGATTTGTGTCAAGTACATGTACTTTTAATACCCTGTTAGAGACTCACTTTGTCATACAAATTCTTTGAAGGACACTGTTTACTGCTGAAAATTAAAAGACAAATAATTGTATGTAATTGGTAGGATCTTTCTGAACATTTACCTATATTTCTTGTTGTCATGGTGTTTTCTGCAAGTGATCTTTGTCTTAGACCCATGCCATTTTTCTTTGAATACATTGACCCACTGCACATAAAACTCAGCTAGGCTTAGCAATGCAGAAGGGTGTGACACATTTAATAGTCTGGATACAGAAAGGTTCCACCTGACTCGTCATTGTTTGTCTGATGCAGCATCTTTGCACTCAAGCCAGCTGAAAATGGAAATGTGAAGGCAATAACAAAGCATGTGTTTGTAGCCAATCTGTGTATATATAGCAGAAAATATGATTATATATTAGAAGTTTAGCTGGGAAGTAGAAGAGTTTAGGCATCAAAAATTCAGGTTGGGGTTTCCACGTCTTCATCATTATTCAAGAATGGACTGGAAACCCTTGGAGTAGATCTATCTCACTAGTTGTTCTACCGATTTCACCATAGTCTACATATATTTATATACAACATGATGAACGATTCAATCCTAAGTCTCACGCGAGATGGCTGATTGATTCTGCTGTCAAAGGGGCATCTAAATGCAGTCAGTTGTCTGAAAGATGAACCTGGTTTGCTTCAGATGAATGGAGTTGATCATCTGAATCTAAACCGGGTTTGGTTCAGATGAATGCATTTTCTCTTGTGAATAAAGCCAGTTGTAATGCATCAACCTTTTTTGCAAAATTTGTGTATTCTTGAACAGGAATGAAAAAACAAGGTGAAAGATACAGAGTATCAATTTATTGTGTTTAGTTCAGTATCCTCTGATGTATCCTATATCTGATTGTTATTACTTCAGTGCTAACTCTGTCTGGAATCACTGCCCTGTGCTACTGCTCACATTGTCAGACTCTGATAACTAACTTAAACATAATTGTATACGGAGATTTCAGCTGATAATCTTTATCAGGGCATTTAGGATTTTAGGGTGTAAGCATGACCTGAGCCGAAAGCTATTTTGTTCTGTCTAGGCAAATCTGAAATCATTTACGAAGTATTAATCAAGCTGATATTTATGTAGTATTTACGAACTTTCTGCTGATATTTATGTAGTATTTACGAACTTTCTTATAAATGAGCTTTGTGCTTTTGACCTTCAAAAATCTCGTAATGGAGCATAACAATCAAAATTTAATAATCAAGTCTAGCATTTTATTCAGTAACATATTATTTTTTTTAAAAAAAAACACCTTAATGTTTATTATTCCGTCTCCGTATATGAGCTTAGAAATTTATTTGTAATCAAGCTTGTACATGAACATAAATAAAACAAATAAGTCATATGAAGGTCTGTCTATTTTAAGATAAGTATTAGAGATATGATTAGATTAAATATTGTTTTAGGATAACATATATAAATAGACTTAGTTTTATTTTAATCTTATCATATACTAACATTAACCCTAATCAAAGTAAAATTCTTGATGAACATAACTGTAAAAGTGATTAAGAAGTTTCTAGCTTTTATTCATGCTTCGTTGAGGTAACAATATTAATTCACCACACATGGACATGGCATTCAAAGTACCTCTCTTCATCCTTATAATTCTATGTATTACCACCAGTTTTTGCCATGCCGGAAAAACTAGTGCTTATACACGATCAACTGATGCCTCGGCCGACATTCCTGCCACGGCTTTCCCTTCGCCGAAAGGCTCCAATGCCCCGGAGCAAGTTCATATCACGCAGGGGGACCGAGGAGGCCG
This sequence comes from Chenopodium album, assembly GCF_948465745.1. Lineage (NCBI taxonomy): Eukaryota > Viridiplantae > Streptophyta > Magnoliopsida > Caryophyllales > Amaranthaceae > Chenopodium > Chenopodium album. Next base: position 46,181,727 of record NC_137848.1, read on the forward strand.
AGGTGTGATTATCTCGTGGGTGACACCTAACGAACGCCATCCTAATATTGTTAGGTACTGGAAAGCTTATGATCCTAGTGATGTTTACACAGCACATTCTCAGATCTTTACCTATCGTTACTACAACTATAGTTCTGGCTATATTCATCATGCTACCATCAAGAAATTAGAGGTTCAAATACTGTTTAATTTTATTAACTTTGAATGGTAATTCTCTGTATTTGTTTAGTACATGTGAGTGAGCAAATAAACTTTATTTTGGTGGTTTTTTGCAGTACAATACCAAGTACTTCTATGAACTTGGGAGAGGTGACGCAATTCGCCAATTTTCGTTTACCACTCCTCCAAGACCTGGACCTGATGTCCCTTACACATTCGGTATCATAGGTTGGTATCAACTCGTTCGGATTATTATATTACAATGTGGATGTCAATTAACTTAGTTGGTTAATTTAAGTCTCGGTGGTAGAGTTCAAGACTTGGGGTTAGATCTCATCGACCAATTGGTGCTTAATAATAAGTTATTGTTGAATGTGTAGGTGATTTGGGACAAACATATGCATCAAATTCAACACTAGGACATTACACGGCAAATCCGAAAGGTGAAGCAGTGTTATTTGTGGGAGATTTATCTTATGCTGATAATTATCCTTTTCATGACCAAAGAAAATGGGATATTTGGGGTCGTTTTGTGGAGAAAAGTACAGCTTACCAACCTTGGATTTGGACTGCTGGAAATCATGAACTTGATTTTGCTCCTGAAATTGTAAGTCACATATTTTATAGGATTTTTTATAGGATTTTATTTCACTTACAAACTTCTATTTTATTTAGTTGACGCGTTTTGACTTTCACATATACTATTTGACTATCAAAGATTTAAGAAACTTGTCAACTAAAAAGAAAGCGAGGAAATATTTGAATATGGGTGAAATTGTGAATTAACATCAAATAATTGTTTTTCAGGGTGAATATCAGCCGTTTAAGCCATTTTTGCATCGTTATCATGTTCCTTACAAACAAAGTGGAAGCACATCTCCTCTTTGGTACTCTATCAAGAGAGGACCAGCTTATATCATTGTCCTTTCTTCTTACTCCGCTTTTAGTAAGTAAACATAAACCATACACAATTTAACCATTAAAATGCACAAATTGTCGCCATTAATTTATCAATTTCAATTCTAATTGATTGAATTTCTATGTTTAATGTAGCCAAGTATTCGCCGCAATACCAATGGTTTGAAGCAGAGCTTAAGAAAGTGGATAGGCATGAGACTCCATGGCTAATTCTTATGACGCATGCTCCATTGTATAATTCAGACCATTACCATTACATGGAAGGAGAAAGTATGCGAGTCATATTCGAACCTTGGATTGTTCAATACAAAGTTGACTTTGTTTTAGCCGGTCATGTTCATGCATATGAGCGTTCGGTTAGTACTATTATTACTTCCTTTGTTTTAAAGTCGTCTCATTTTGTCTATACTTTTGATCGCTAATTGTTAACGGACCAATTCAACCAAAAACTTAAGCTTATGGTTTAGGTCCAAAATTTTGTTTTATACTCTATCACGCCCCTTAACACGAGAGTCTGTTGAGCTTGAAGTGTGGATGCAGCATTGGTCCACCTCATAACCAACGCTCAATATTCCACTTAAAGTAGGGGTGGATGAAATTTGAACCCGTGACCTCTCTGTCACGTTGGCTCCGATACCATGTTAACAGACTAACTCAACCAAAAGTTTAAGCTCATGGTTGAGGCCCAAGATTTTGTATTATACTCTATCATTAATATTATTACTCTTGTGTATATGCTCTAAATGTTGTTATTAGGAGCGAATATCAAATATACGCTACAACATTACAAATGGACTGAGTACTCCCATCAAAGATGAATCAGCACCTGTTTACTTGACAATCGGTGATGGTGGAAACATAGAAGGACTTGCTAACAAGTAAGATTTCCATTCTTTTCAATTACTCCTTGTGTCCAGACTTAATAGTCACATTGATAATGTGACAATTCATTCCGAATGATGGGACTAGATTATGATTTATAACAACCTTACAATGTTTCCATTTTGTTCTTTGATGCAGTTTCACTAATCCACAACCTTTCTACTCTGCTTATCGAGAAGCAAGTTTTGGGCATGCAATTTTGGAGATTAAAAACCGAACTCATGCTTATTATACTTGGCACCGTAACCAAGATGATGAAGCAGTGGCTTCTGATTCTACATGGTTCTTCAATAGATTTTGGTATCCAAAGGATGAAAGTAACTGAGTTCGTTCAATCTTTGATTTGCTAGTTTTGGTGGTATTTAGACAATCCTTATGTTAGCAATATTGGTTAGATTTTGATTGTTTGAACTTGATTCTTTTCTTATAGTAGTAGTATGTTGGGTTGATGATGTAATATACATTTTGGTGCATATTTAAAACTTTGATATTATTGACAACTTATATGATACTCCCTCTGTCTCTAAAAGTTAACTACCTTTTTCTTTTTAAGTTCTTATACCTAAACAAACTTTGTGGTGTCTTAGAGATATTCATGCACATGTATGTATTACGTATTTTTTTTGCTCACAAAGGTCGCGTTTCTTGTTGGGGGATGAGCTTCCTCGAGGGACATTGGCTTGGATGCCCCCAAATCCAAAAAATACCCTTGATGTTACTCACGTCCAAATATGTTCTACTTTAGGTAAAGGATCAAATGCTAGCTCGTCCAATTGAATGTACAAGCTCTCTTGATTCTTAAAGACTATGATCGTAGCATTTCTCATTTTCTTTCTATTATTCACCGATGGACAATCTCTTAGGTTATCTCCAAATTTGTTATCATCTGTCTCTACATTGATATCATTTATGTGCCTTGCCACCCAATAGGTTAAGTTAGGAATTAGGATTTCTATTTTACAGACGGGCTAAATTGGCTCCCTAGTTTATAGTTAGATGATCCTGATTTGCAGGTGTCCAATCACCAATTTGAGATGTATTTCTTTGCATGTAATTTGACATTTTCGAGCGAGTTTAGGCTAGGTTTAGTTCACCTGGCCTTATTTTACCTTATTACTTATATCAAATTATATAAGAATAGAAAAGTTTAGAGTATACTTTATCGTTATATGTACAAAATTTTTATCGCTAAATATCTTTAATTTCATAGTGAAAATTTTTATTAAAATTACATATTTGGTAATACAAACTAGTACAAGTCTAATTAAAACGTCTTTTGATATACTTTTCCTTATGGATTAGCGTACAAGGTCAAAGTTTGTCAAATCAAGCAATTAGATAAGATTAGATTAAAAAAAAAAGAAAAAAAAAATTCATATTAGATCTGAATAAATAAGTTCAAATTATATAAGCAAAAATAAGGTGAACTAAACATAGCCTTAGCATCTGATTTACTCTCCTGATGGAATATACCTTTACTAATGAATGTATCTGGTAATTAATACGAGCTTTCTTTTGCTTGCCTACACTAGAAGGGAGGTTTTTAGGTTAGCTGTGCATTAATCAATCCAAGCCTTAATTCCAAAGTGGGATCGGCTACATGAACCAAATTTGATTATTGTGTGTAATCATCGACAAAGATCGATCCTCCTCCATCCCTGTGTGTGTGTGTGTGTGTGTGAGAGAGAGAGAGAGAGCAATAAAGATAAAAGTGCAGCCGGGAATGAAAAAAAGATATATAGAGTGATAAAGAGAGAGATGGGTCGGTGGGGAAAAAAAAAAAAGAAAGAAAGGAAGGTCAGAAGAAAGAGGGAGATAGAGATAAACCGAGAGATATAAAGGGGCAAAGGGGGAGGAGAGTGTGGGCGGGGGAAGGGACTAAGGGGAGAGGGATAAAGTGCAACTTATAATTTTCAAATCCATTTAGAGGATGGAACAGGGATAAGAGGGATTGGAAATTCAAAGCTTTTTATAATTTTCAAAGTCTTTTAGAAGATGGAACAAGGACAAGTCATCTAATTAGTAGCACATTTAACATAAAAGTTCAACATTATGGTAGAAACGTGTTAGATTCATGAGTAAGTACTTTTTTAAAAAAAAAAAATGTTTGTACAACCATAGAGAGAGAAAGAGAGATATAAAGATAAAGGGGAGAGATAGAAGGAGAGAAAGGAATCGGGAAATAGAAGGGTTGGAAGAGAGAGAGAGAGAGAGAGGACCGAGAGAGCAAAAGGCCAGCCGAAAGATAGATATGGCAATTCAAAAGAGATATGGGGTAGGTAAGGAAAATTAAGAATGGTCGAGAGTAAAAGAGCGAGGCAAATGGGGGGAGGGGAGTCAAGAGAAAAGAGAAAGAGGGATAAAGTGCAACCTATAATTTTCAAAGCATTTTAGAGGATAGAACAAAGATAAAAAAAAGAATTGGGAATTTTCAAAGCTTTTTTTAATTTTCAAAGCCTTTTAGAAGATGGAACAAGGACAAGTTATTTAATTAGTAGCACATTTAATATAAAAGTTCAACATTATGGTAGAATCGTGTTATTTTTTTGAGTAAGTACTTTTTTTTAATGTTTGTACAATAATAGGGAGAGATAGAGAGATACAAAGATAAAGGAGGAGAGAGAGAAGGAGAGAAATGAATCGGGAAAAAGAAGGGTTGGAAGAAAAAGAAAGACATCAGAGTGGCCGAGAAAGAGATAGTGCAGCCGAAAGACAGAGAGGGCAATTCAAAAGAGAAAGGGAGTAGTTCAGGAGAAGAGAGAGAGGCCGGGAGGAAAAGAGAGAGAAAAATTGGGGGAGAGGAGTAGGGAGAAAAGAGATAGCTAGAAAAAGGGGTTAGGAATGAAAGAGGATGAGATAGAGATAGGAAGAAAGAAAATAGTACCAGGAGACATATAGGGAATTGGAAAAGAAATAAATGAGCGATAAAGAGAGATAGAGGAACTAAGAGAAAAGGAGAAAGAGTGTATGATATAGTGATAAAAAATGAGAAGGTTTGAGAGAGAGACATACAGAGAAGGACAAGGAGAGAAAGAGAGAGAAGAAGGCCTAGTCGAGCCATTCTCCTTACCAACAAAAAAAAAAAAAAAAACATGTTACGATTACAAATTAGTCTTGAATCTATCTAACTATTATAATCAAGATACTTAAATCAACTTTATTATTAATTATGATAAAGAAATTATGATAAATTGGGGGAAATTTTGATTTTTAACACCACAAAAAAAAAAAAAAAAAAAAAAAAAACACGAAAATGGTTTTTACACTACAATTAAAAAAAATAATATTATTTTAATACCACAAAAAAATCACAAATTAGATATTACCATCAATTAACAGATTTTGGATGAAATCTGTTAGGTAGGTCCCATAAAGTATCCCAAAACGGCCGCACTACCCCAAAACGGCTATGAAATCGGCCACTAATGGTCGAAATCGGCCGGTTTTGGGGCCGAGTGGTTGATTTTGACCCTAAACTGGCCGATTTCGGCCTTTAGTGGTTGATTTCGTGGCATCCTTTTAGGGAATTGAAGGCCGATCATTTGGGTGGGTTATAGGGATGTCGGTCAGGCTAGGGTTGCAGGAAAATGTTGGAGGAAGGTTTTCGGTTGTCGGCCTAAGGAGGGGGTTCACCGGAGGTTGGGCCGGGGGCTGCATTGGTTGGTTGGGGGAAAGGCTGCCTGTGGTGGTGGTGGGGTGGCTGGGCTTTTGTTTTTTTTTTTTTTAATTATTATTTATCCTATTTTTTTATTTTTCTTTTTTTAGCCAACTATATTAAGACATGTGGTATTGTGGTCCCACTTAACGGATTTCATCCTTAAATCCGTTGAGTAGTGGTAAAAACAAAATTTGGAGGTTTTTGGTGGTGATAATTTATTTTATCTTATTTGTTTTTGGTAGTGTTAAAAACCATTTTTGTATTTTTTTTGTAGTGTTAAAAATCAAAATTTCCTAAATTGGGGTAATATTGAAAATAAATAAATAAATAAAAACTACACCAATTAATACCATACATGCATACACTTACGCTACATAATATCGAGGAAGTAATAATGCAGTTTTGTTATGCATTTGCAAATGCATAACAAATATAAAAATATTAAAAAGTACATGAAAGAGAGAGAAAGGAGGAGAGAGATAGGTAAGTGGGACAACTTTTAAGTATACCACTGAAAGCTTATATAATACCATTGTCTATTTAGTGATATTATTTCTACACGTAGTTAATACCACTGAATGCATATATAGTACCAATACATACATATGTTGTACAATTGAATGTTCAATGGTAGTATTTGATCATCCAATGGTAGTATTAATCACCCAATGGTCCTACTCTTAATTCAGAATATACATATACGTATAATTACACTCTTACCCCTTATCTTCATTTCTCTATGCATAACGAAACTTCACTAGGACAACCTCACATAATATCCAAACCCAATTTTATCGTATTGGGCTATGTGTCTAATTTTATGGGAAACAATTCACATACATGCATACATTTCCTCCAGAAACTACTTTGCATGCATATCATTTCTTTTGAAAAAATTAAACCTTAACTATAAAAGCATTACTAACATTGAATTTTATTTTCACAATAGAATTATTATCTTCACAAACAAACCAAATAGTTCATTCCATTTGTACATAAATTAAGATTTTTTTTTCTCCGGAATTTCAATATTCGATTTAAAGCTTCAAATTTTACATTGTATTTCCATTTAATTTTTTTAAAATAAAAATAACAATAATTACACGTAAGAGCATATTTAACAATGAACAAATAAAATTATTTGTGTTATTATTGGAATAAAATAATGTAAAAAAAATGATGGAATGATGAATAGTGGCATGAACAAATGTGATACGTGAATAGTAACATGAATAGTATTATTTTTTGGTTCATTGTTAAGAGTAGGGGTGCTTATCGAGCGAGTCGATCACGAGCTGAGGGGTGCTCGACTCAACTCGAAAACTTTTTACATGTGCTCAACTCGTGCTCGCTAAAGTTTCAAGCAAATAAAATCTGCTCGACTCGTGCTCGTTAAAGTTTCGAGTCAAGTCGAGTAGCTCACAATCTGCTCGTTAAAATTTTGGTCCTTCTATTATTATATGCCTTTATTTATTTTTCGTTCAATTTATATTGTTTTCCTTATCATATATAGATTTTATTAAAAATTTACTCTTTCTTTTTTTATGATATAAATTAAGGCTTAATAAGTGTCAAATTTGTTTAAAGACAGTAACTTTGTTTGTAAATTCTATATTAATATTATATTATCGAGTTGCTCACGAGCTTAACGAGTCGAGTTAGAACTTGCTCAACTCGTGCTCGTTAACATCTCGAGTCGAGTCGAATTCGAGTCGAGCTAACTCGAGTCGAGCTAACTCGAGTCAAGTTTTGACCGAGCGTTGACCGAGTCGAGTACGAGTTGCTCGCGAGCTGCTCAACTCAATTAGCACCCCTAGTTAAGAGTAAGAGGAGGAAGTTGAAAATTATTTGTTTGGTTTATGTATATAAGAGATTTTTTTTTTTTTTTTGGTAAATAGTAACATGAACAATTTTTTTTTTTTTGTTTTTTCATAAACAAGGATGCTCTAGTATCCACATACAATATTTTACCCTCAACTAGTTTTTAAAAAGACAGGGTATTGTTCAACGTGAAAAATGCCTTGTTACTATGTACTGTGATGTGATGTAATTTGTCGTAGCACGATATGCCAAATAATTGTTACTCTTCACTCCACTTGTTTTTTATTTTTTATTTTTTATTATTTAATATTTTTTGTGTGTGTGGTAACTGGAAAGAAATTAGTACGGAGTACTACGGAGTATAAATTAGAATGCCAAGAAGCGTATGAGCAAGCAAATCCCACTTCTAAATCAAAGCATAATCGCATTTTCTTTCAAAAAATATTCAATATGTTGGGTTACTCCAAATTTGCTGTCTTTGCATTTCTCATGCTTACTGCATCAGGTATTCTTTCTAAATTATTTTGTAAATAAATGACGATGAAAATGAATTAATTTGTAGTCAATTATTTTTATTTCTAAACTATTCGTACATTGAGTAGCGGGTAGAGGAGTAGAGTTGATTAAAATTGTCCCATTAATATAAACACACTAGACCAATATTAGTCACTTATTAATAAGGAATATATTTTATTTGTCTAAAATTAATTATCGCATTTTGCTATTTCAAGATTTTTGAAGCTGCAAGATAATTACTACCTCCGTTAATTGTTATGTATAATATTAGGGTATTATTTGTGAGATATAAAATATTCTGAAGTTGCACGTAATATTTAACAGAGGTAATATTAACAATGTCCATTTTATTTTCTTTGTCAGCTGTGATAGATGCAAAGTTTCAACCAATTATTCGATCAACTACTACCACCCCAAAAATTATGACTCAAAAGCTCTTGGAGGCCGAAGTGAAAGCATTGGCATCACTTAGAGAAGCTGAACAAGCTATTGCTTTAAACTTGAAGCAAAAGTTACACGAAAACGGGCTTGGTTGTTACCCATCAGGAAGTATATGCTCCGGTGGCGGACCTCCGGAGCAATGTTGCTCGGGTGCTTGTGTTCCTCATCCTATAAAGAGGATATTTTATTGTGAATAAAAGGTTTTTAAGGGATTTATCGTCTCTTACACCTTTGTCATGATCGTAGTCTACGACACTCTACTAGCTAAAATAAATTTGACAAAGGTGGGATGAAGAATTTAGAATTCATGTATGTCTAATTTAATTTGTGCGGTAGCAACTCTTGGATTTAGATGGAATTAAAGCTTGGCTTCTAATTTCTCTTACTTCGAGATCCTATCATGTATTATTATCTTTAATGAATGGAGACATCCTTCTTTACCTTTGTTATAGTTCTTTTCTAGTATGATATAAGAACTGTTTTTAAACACATATCATTATCTCATCGATCAAGAGTTAAAGAAAGTTGTGACCCGTGTAACTCGTGAATTCGTGATGTACAAAGTATTTTGTTGATCTAATTGTAACACTTTTTATTTTAAGAAGTTTCACAGCAATATTTTAGTATTTGCATATGGTTTCTCTCTTGCTATTAATCTTTATCCTCAATCATCGTATGACTCTTTATTTTTATGTCATATAGAAAGTTGCAACTAGTACATTCACGAAAAGCGAAATTGATGATTCATGTGAAACAAGTTGACTATCACAATGTGTGTGAAAAAAAATACTGTATATACTTTTAACACCTTTTAATTAGTTACAATTTACAAATTTACAATCATATATGCTATTACTAAAAATAAAATAAACCATATCGATATGCAACTGTTTAAAAAAAGGGGATCACAATAAGTACTTAATCTATATATTCGCACAAATTACAATAATAATACGGAGTAACAACGACAAAAACAATAACAACGATATGAATAATAATATCAGGGGCGGAGCTACGAGGGGGGCTGGCAGGGGCCGGGCCCCTGCCAGCCCAATCCCGCGGCCCTTATTTTTTTAATTGGGCCCCTGTAAACTTTTGTGTTATATACTATTCAACTCCTCTATATTACATGAGTTTGCTCTTGGTTTAGTGGTAAGTCTTTGGAATTTTGCACTAGGGATGTAGGTTTGAGCCTTGAAAGAGCAAAAACGTGTTTTTATTTTTTAACCATGTGACTCAGAGACTCTTCATTGTTCGAATACTTGATACTTCATCTTCTACTTTTTTTTAAAATTTTTCCCACCACTAATTACTTAAACTTTTGTCAATTTCTCTTTTAATTTGTTCTCCCACTAATTAGTTAACCTTTCTTCAATTATTTCTCTTCAATATCAAAATTCAATTTTCTATATTCAAACCAATTCTCAAGAGGATTCTAATTTCAACCCTAGAAATTCACCTTAATTGAATAGGTATGTTTTTTTTATTCTTCCTTTATTTTAACTAGTTTCATTCATAATTGTTGTTTTGGTATGATGTATGTGACTTTTTTCTGTAAATTTTGTGAGGAATTTGTTTGATTAATAACTTTGACTCTTTTTTTGGGTCTTTAATAATGCTCAATTGCTTATACTACTAATTTATTTTTGAGTAATTCTATACATAATTGAATAATTGATTATAATCTTATAAGGTTTAACAACAATAATGATAAATGATAAATTAATTGATAATAATGTTGTATGTGAAATTGAGCAAATCAATTCATAATGGCAACCCTTCCCCCTCACTCTCAAAGTGTATGACCCGCAAATACCGGACCAAAAAATCGTGAGGGTTGAGGTTCGGTCAGGGTCTTTCTCCTTACCTAAAAATAAAATAAAAAAATAAAAAAAAAATGATAATGGCAATTGGTAGTGTACATTGAAAAGGTGCTTGCAAAAAAATACTAGTTAGACTCTTTCATTGATGATTTCACTAGTTTGAAACTTCGTAGGGTACAATTAAAATAGAATTATTTTTAATGTTAGTTAGTATTAAGTGGAATTAGAATATTGGTTTTTGAAGTATATTTTTGGTTTCAAATTTTTTTGATCAGTTGGCCCCCGTAAATTTAAAATCCTGGCTACGCCCCTGGATATGATACAAATAAATTCAGGATTATACTCCATAAACATAACCTGATAACCCCAAATCTCCAGTTTAAAACTTGTAAGTTTATGAGTAGGATTATACTCCATAAACATAACCTGATAACCCGAAATCTCCAGTTTAAAACTTGTAAGTTTATGAGTAATTTGTTGCAAGTTGGCAAAACCAGAGAGACTCATTCGAAAATAATAATATAATATATTTTAAAAAAAAAAAAAAAAACGCCGTTGCCGGGGATCGAACCCGGGTCACCCGCGTGACAGGCGGGAATACTTACCACTATACTACAACGACTGTGTTGGTAAATTGTCATTTACAGGTATTTATTTCTTATCTTTGCCGAAAACTCCCTTTTTTCTCTTTTTTTTTTTTCTTAATCAGGTGATCAAATTTTTGATTTTGTTTGGCCTTGGCCTTGGCCTCGCCAACAGGCATCTTTAAGTATTGTGTGGGGCCAGTGGGCTCTAACATTATTTTTATATTTCTATAAATAGTCATTAAATCAATAATAGACTAATAATCATTGAAACTCATTAAATTTTTTTAATATTTCATAGCAAGACTGGTGAACAATAATTTAGAAAAGTAGCAATCAATCAATGGGATTGTTGTTTTAAGTATTGTTTGGTTAAAAAAAAGGCACAAAAAAAAAAGAAAAAAAATAATAGGGGACCATTGACAAATTATGTGTTTTTGGAAATAGGGGATTTTTTTGTTTGGTTGATCATAAAAAGAAAAGAAAAAAAAAAGTGAAAATGTGGAAGTGCAAATTTATGAAAATCTATCATTTGAGAGATAATTAAAGTGAATATAATGAGTCCTAATAAAAAAAATGACCTACGAAGCTAGATTAGATGAACCCTTCCATTCATCTAGACGCCCTTACCTTAACCCTAAACTATATCCGTAACTTAAATAGGGTAACTGCTTTATAATGTTAAACTAGCTAGAATTTTATGTTTGATTCTCGCTCCCACATAATGGTCTATTTTACTTTGGCTAGCCAATAACTTTTGCACAAAATATGATTATTAATATTGGGATACTATCAAATATTGTGAGATATTGTAAAGATATTATTATGAAAGATTGTGGTGTATCGTAGGAAGTTTATCTTTAGAGAATATTAGGGCTTGCCCCTCAAGTATTTTATGTCTATATATTGATGTAATGTGGCTGTGATAATGAGATGAGAAATACAGAAATACAAACTTTGTGATTAATTTAACATGGTATCAAGAGTTTAGGTTTGATCCAATTTTTTTTTTCACCCGTTGTTTTCATAATTTACGAGTGAAAGGTGTGTGAGATTTTGTGAGAAACACAATGACAGGAGGTGATGGCGGCAAGACAACCAAGGTGCACTAGTAGAAAAAACTAAATGGGCAACCGCAAATAGCAAGAGGTATACAAGAAAATTCCCCCTGGTTTTGATAAAAACAACTCTGATAAAGTTTGCAGGATGAAGAAATTGTTGTATGGTTTGAAACAGGCTCCCTGTTGTTGGTTTGCAAAACTAACATCTGCTATGGCTTTAAACAGTCGTACTCTGATTATTCGTTGTTTACTTTAACAAAGGGAGCGCTACAGTTGAATGTCCTTGTGTATGTTGATGATTTGATTATTGTAGGGAATGATAAGTTGGCTATGATTCAGTTTAAAGCATATCTAGGCAAATGCTTTAAAATGAAAGATTTGGGAGTACTAAAATATTTTTTAGGGCTAGAGGTAGCCCGAAACAAGCAAGGATTTTCATGTGTCAATGGAAATATGCCTTGGATATTATTACAGAAATAGGGCTACTTGATGCAAAACCCACAGATTTTCCATGGAGCAACACCCCAGGCTAACTCTGGCGAATGGTGATATTTTACAAGATGTGGAGACGTATAGACGTCTTATCGGACGACTAATTTACTTGACTGTTACTAGGCCGGATTTGGTCTACTCTGTGCATATTTTATCCCAATTCTTGCAGAGTTCGAGAATTGAGCATTGGAATGCTACTTTGCGGGTTGTGAGATATTTAAAGAAGAGTCCGGGTCAAGGCATCTTGTTGAGATCTGATAGTGCTCTACAATTGGAGGGTTGGTGTGATTCAGATTGGGCGAGTTGTCCATTAACTCGGTGATCCCTAACAAGTTAGTTTGTGTTGCTTGGTCTATCTCATGTGTCATGGAAGACTAAAAAGCAACCTACGGTGACTAAAAGTTCGTCTGAAGCAGAATATAGATCAATGTCTGCTATGACTTGTGAGTTGAAGTGGCTAAAACAACTTTTGAGAGACTTAGGTGTGCGACATGAGAATGGCATGTACCTATACTGTGATAGTCAATCGGCGTTGTATATTGCGCATAATCCAATTTTTCATGAACGAACAAAACATATAGAGGCTGATTGTCACTTTGTGAGAGATGCAATTACCGATGGCACCATTAAACCTTCCTATGTGTCTACAACAGTTCAGCTGGCTGCCATTTTCACCAAGGCCTTAGGAAAGGTTAAATTTGATTACTTACTTCACAAGTTCGGCATTTGAGATCCGTATGCTCCAACTTGAGTGGGGATATTGGGATAATATCAAATATTGTAAGATATTGTAAATATATTATTGTGAAAGATTGTGGTGTATCTTAGGAAGTTTATCATTAGAGAATATTAGGGCTTGCCCCCTAAGTATTCTATGTCTATATATTGATGTAATGTAGCCGTGATATTAAGATGAGAAATACAGAAATACAAACTTTGTGATTAATTTAACAATTAAAATGTCAATTAACTTAGTTGGCTAATGTGTATAAGGACCATGGTTGTATTCAAGAGTCTTCATCGTATGTTGTAGTTGCTTAATCTCCTAAACCAATAATTACTTCGTAAATAATGTGAATCATCATACTACCTCCATTAACAGTTATTTGCAACATTTACCCAAAATGGGTGCTAATTATTATTTGCAACAATTTTTTTTCCTTTTTTGGTAACTTTTTGGCTGACAAAATGACCATTCTACCCTTATTAAAAACTGATTATCACCTAACTTACTTTCTTACTCTAATTAATTATCTCTCTTAATTACACATCTAATCTAATGACTCCCACCAAAATTAAAGATCTAAACCCCTATTTTCATCAATTCATCAGATCTGCACTCATCTCCTCACCTACCCTCATCAATGCTACTTCAACCATAACCATTAATATGGCTGTTGAAGCCTTTAAATCTGGGGAACGTTCCAAATTTCTACACTTTCTCTCTTCTCCTCTTCTAATCTGGTTTACCTCACTCTCTCTCTCTCCTCTTTCTCCAAACCCTAATTTCACCTGTTCCTCCACCTTCTTTGAGTTCAGATTTACTTTATCCTTTGAAAATTTACCAAAAATGAGTCCCCCAAAAGAGAAGAAACCAAATAATGATGTTACTTTGACCTACAAATGTCAGCGTCATATTGGGAAAATGAAGTTGGTTCGAACGCAAATATACATGGATAGGAAACGAAAGTTCGGTGGTGGTGCAAAGCTTGCTCCTTTAGCTTCTGATGAGGAAGGTGAGGGCTCGAATGTGGAAGATCTGGGCAACAACAATGAGGGTTCGACTGAAAAAGGTACTGTTGTTCATGTTGTGAAGAACGAAGGTGCTGAGTCCCCTGTTACGGTTGAACATTCCGAGTCCCTTTAAGAGGAGGCTGGAGGTAAGAACTTCATCCCTGAAAAGGCCGACGGTGCTGTTTCCGGCAAGAAAATGAAGTGATCTGGCACCTTTGGGGACGACGATGTTGATGTTGGGGGGGACTACAACCCTTCCAACTATGGCTCTAACTAATGCCACAGCGTAATGCATTTCTGACCCTTCATTGTTTAAATTAATTGCTTCCAATTAGTGTTTAGTTCTAGATCTATTTGATGGTTGTGATATCTGGATTATTGGTGGTCATTGTTGGTTGTTGTTTGTAATTCATGGCTAGTGTTGATTAATTCTTCCTGTTGTTATTAAGTCCTACATTTTCTTGATGATTTGTGGGTTACTGTTGTGAATTTGTGGGCTGCTGTTGTGAATTTCTTGGCTAAATTTGATTATTTTCTGACCTTTACATGGTTGAATTAATTGTGTTTTATTACTTTGAGTCCCTGATTTGAATGTTGGTTGTGATAATTAACCTCTAGTTGTTATGGTTTGGCTTATTGGTAGTATTTGTTGCCTATTATTGGTAATTTATGGCTAATGATTACTAGATTGTGGTTTGTTGGTGGTAATTATTGGTAACCGTTGGATATTTTGCCTAATTTTGGATAATTTGTTGGCTGCTGTTGGGAATTTGTTGGCTCATGTTTGGAATTTGTTGGCTATTTATGATAACTTATGTCTAAAATTGATGTCTAAAATTGATAAATTCTGAGTGCTGGGCATTTGTTGGAGAATTTGGTTGCTATATTCGATCAGTGCTATATATTATTGGAAAATTCTACCCATTGTTGTTAAATGGTGGTTATTGATGATAATTTTTGGCTGAAAAATCATGTGTTGGGTTGAAATATTTGTGGCTACTGGGTTTCTGGTTGTTCATATCTGGGTTCTACTTCTTTTGTGGGTTGTGGTTGTTCCTTTGTGGCTTAAGATTGTTCATTATTGTCAATGGCTTTAGGATTTGTGATATGATGAATGATGATGAACTTGTAGCCTTTTGTTAATGTTATTAGATGTTCCTGCAGTTCAGTCCCTTATTGTTGGAGTCCCTTTTGTTTTGTTCTCAATGACTATGCTAAGAGAGAACAATATTGTTTCCTATATATGTGTCTCCCTTCATGAGTCCCTTCATGAGCTGTGTGGTCCTACCTGATCTATGAGTCCCTTAATGTAGTGTGTTTGTGTGTGAAAAATCCAAATAATGAAGGGACTCATTTGACATAACAAAATTGATAAGTTGGAATTGCTCCAACAACTTCAACTGTAAGTTGTAAGTTGTTGTTGAGGGAACCAATTATGCAATTAATGTGATAAAGAAACACCCTCTGATGGATTTATATTTGTGTGTGTTTGTGTATCACAATGGCAAACATAATGTAATCATCACTTGTACATAAAACAACCATGAGTCCATGATTGATATCATTAACTTGTTCAAAAGGTTTTACATGTTCAAAAGAAGCTAGCTAAGACTACCTTACAATATATGGCCTGGACTTTAACAAAATACACATAACCAATTAGTGTCAAACAATGGTAAAACCAAAAGCACAAAAGACAACCTACTATTTTACCATTTGCTTCAATGCTCTTTATTGGTTATGTGTGGCAGCCTCACTGTTACTTTCTTTATGTGTCTGAGATGTGTTCAGTTTGCATCAACCTGCATGCCTTCATCCTCTTCATTGCCTTCACTAGTTGAAATTAATAAAGTGTTGAGATAATCAACAGCTTGTTGAACCAAATTCCTTTCCACCTCTAGTTGTTCTGGTAGCAAGCCAAGTCTTTCACTATAAGAAAAAGGCGAATTAGCGACGGCCAAAGTAGTCGCAAATCCGTCACAAAAATGGATTTGCGACGATACTTTGTTTAGTCGTTAAAGACCTCGTCGCAAATCTATTTTTGCGACTAATTTTTGGATAGTCGCAAATTTAGCGACGGATTTGCAACAACTTTGCAACTACCATTTAGCGACTAACTTTAAAATTTTAGCAACTAAATCATTATCCATCGCAATATATTTGTGACAGATTAGCGACTACGGAGACCAATGTTTTAAGACTATGGACACCAATATTTTGTGACGGAATAACGACTACTAAACCAAACTTTTGCGACTATGAGACCAAACTTTAGCGACTACGGAGATTAATTAATTTTGTAACGGATTAGCGACTACAAGACCAAACTTTTGCGACTACAGAGATTTTTTTTTTTTTTTTTTTTTTTTTTTTTTTTTTTTTTTGCAACGGATTAGAGATTACTGAGACTAATTATTTTGCAACTAACTATTCAGTCTCTAAAACAAATCTGCAGTTGCTAAATTTTTGCGACTAACTATCAACATTTGGAGACTATCATTGCCACAATACAACTATTTAATACATATTTTTTTGGGTAGATACCATAAACCATATAATATTTCAACTTTTACATTACAAGAGTGCTTACATTACATAAGAGTGTTCATAATGCTCAACAATCTAAACCATATAAACTCAACTTTATCTAGTTCTACATATACATCTTCAACTTTACTATACCATATAAAAACTATGCAGTTGTAAATTATAAACATGTCTCTCATAACAATTACCTGCTAAAAAAGTTGTTTTTTGGGTTTCGATTTTTTTTATGATTTCACGTATACGTTGATTGTTATTGGATTTTACATGGTCGAAATTATTATTGTTATTAAATTTATATTATAATATTGTTATTAGAATGATTATTGGGTTTAAATCATTATTTATATTATTGAATATATTAAGTATTTTATAATTAGCGTGTTGTTAGAATTGTTATTATTATTAGTCGTGTTTGTTGGTTCTTAACTTTTATTAATATTTATATAGGATTCTGAGTCCGAGGATGGTGATGGTGTGGACTATAGCGGACATTTTTTTACAGACGAAGTGTTTTCGAGTTTTGAGGATGCTGTTCTATGGGCACAAAATGTTTGTCGACCGCTCGGATTTATGTTAGTGAAGGCTTCTTACAAGACCGATCGAAGTGGTCGACCGTATCGATATGTGAGTTGTGATCGTGGAAAAAAGGGCATGATAAGAGACATGATGAATGCGATACACAAAGACACCAAAAGCAAGGCAAACAGTTGTCCTTTTAAACTCAAGGTTGAGTATGTCAGAGTAGTAAATGGCTGGAAACTTAGTTGCTTGAACGGCACTCACAATCATTCTTTGGTTGTTTATCCTGAGGGACATCGATAAATTAGCGGTCTTAGTATTGCTGCTAAGCAGGTAGTGCGTGACATGACTCAGGCACAGGTGCTGCCTCGACATATCATGAGAACTCTTGTAAAAAAGTTTCCCGGAGACCGTCCAAACATCAGGCATGTCTACAACTGCAAAAGTAAAATAAGAATGGAGCAATTCGAGGGAAAAGAAGTAGTTCACCAGGTGCTTCATTTGGCTAGACAGAGCAATTACCTCACTTGGGTTTTTACTGATTCCAACAATGTGTTGCAACATGCTTTCATGGCACACCCGATCATGACAAATTTGCTACGCTCATACCCGTACGTAAAAGATATGGATTCCACTTACAAGACGAACCGATAAGGCATGCCATTCTTTGAGATTGTTGGGGTTACACCGACTAATCATAAATTTCTTGTTGCATACGTATTCATGAGGTCAGAGTCCCAAGAAAGTTATCGGTGGGTGCTTCAGTGCTTGAGGTTGTTGATCGGTCATCATAGAGAGCCGTCGGTACTACTGACAGATAGGGAGCTTGGCCTTTGTGCAGCGTTGAAGAGCGTGTTTCCAAAGACAAGACACATGTTGTGTGTGTGGCATATTAACAAAGATGTTGAGGCGAAGGTTACTTCCATGTTTGAAAAAAAAGGAAATTCGTGCCAAGTTCAAAAATGGGAGGTGGAGGCTTGTGATTAATGCTACATCTGAAGAGGCATATAACAGAGAACTTGTAGTGTTGAAAACCAAGTGGAGTCGATGGCCGAAAGTGATTGAATATGTTGTGGACACTTGGCTCATACACAAGGAGAAGTTTGTATTGTTTTGGACAAAACAGGTACTACACTTCGGCAATGTTAACAACTGTAGGGTTGAGAGCCAGCATTCAGCATTGAAGTGTTGGATTGACAGTTCAACAGGTTCTTTAGACACGGTTTGGGCTCAGGTGCACTGCTCGATTGAGAACAAGATCATAGCCATTTGTAATGGATTGGAGGCATATAGAACAAGTCATGGTCAGAAGTACAAGCATAAGCCTTTGCATCAGTTGAATGGAAAGGTATCCCACTATTGTCTATCTATTCTTCTCGGTGAGTCAAACAAGATGCGAGGGTTGAGTACGGATATCCATCGACGCTGTGGGTGTGCTCTACGTACTACCCATGGCTTACCTTGTGCGTGCCAAATATACGACTCGATTGCTGCAGGGAAGGGGTTGTATTCGAAGGACATTCATCCATATTGGAGGACCCTTGTCATTGGAGATGGTGTCGACATTCCTAATATAGTTGATGAAAATGATGAGGATCGGGCTCATTTCCGCAACCTTGTTAATCAGGTTAGTGCCAGCGATCCTGTGATGCTTAGGCACGTGTCACGAGTTATTGAGGGTGAGATGGATCCTAACTACGATGACCTTCAGGAGCCTAGAGTCAACCCCCGTGTAAGGGGACGACCACCCAAGAATCGTAATAGGCGGGATCCTTCGTTTTTCGAGCATGTTCAACGTAGTGGGCGAGAGAATCGATCTAGAAGTAGGCCACCCCCATTTAATACAGGTGATTATCGATTTAAATAATATTTTTATACATCATATATTTTAATTTAACTATATGTCATATTATGTTTTTGATTTTGTAGGTACCAGGTTCGACATGCGACAATGCAGATATAGCTACGCTATTCCCAACATCATTTGGCCTTATGTCGTAGGTGTTAAGGACGTTATTGGAGATGGGAACTGCGGATTTCTTTGCGTAGCAGATTTATTGTACGGAAATCAGGAGGAGTGGCGATTGGTTCGACATTAAATGGCAAATGAGGTTGGTTCTCACCCTTGGCTGTATAGCATGATTTACTACGACATATGGGGCCAAGGGGTTGGTTCAGGACTGCAAAGGGAGGTAGACCGGATCAGATGGGACGGTGATGCGTGTGGAGAGGAGCACTGGATGGTAGAACAACGGGATTTTTTTGCTATTGCCACAATATGGAATGTGGTGGTGATTTGTTATGGAGTAGGAAATAGACCGTTATGCTACTATCCATCTACTACTATTTTTCCGTTGAACAATCGTGGACGCTTAGATAGGCCTTCTGGTGAGTTTGTGATTGGAACTGTTGGTGGATCGCATTTCATTCGGTTGCATATGGATTGTGACCACCCACTACCTCCAATTTCACCAATGTGGTTTAACGCTCGTCAGGCAAGTGTAGATGGGTGGGAGACAAGGTACGAGAGAAGGCTTCAACTGTGGCAGACATTAATCAACTCTTAAGTACTGTTGAGTATTTTCGTGGATTTTGATTAAACTTTCTTATAATTTTATTAATAAACATGGTTATTTTTTTAATTTATTTTAAGCAATTCTTTTCAAAATATATTAAGCAAGTACTACATAATTAGAAAATAAAAAACTCATACATAAATGTGAACATGATAATTTCCAACAAATGTGTAAAACTTAAATGTCCACTAACAACATCCAAAACATAGATAAAACAACAAAGTCCAAGCTAAAATACATATGACAACTAATCTCCAAGTCCACTTATTGCATTCCAATCATCAATCACTTGTTCCAACATTGCTCTGGTGTCTCTCGATAGCGTAGGGTACTCACTAAGTGATCGTTGTGCTGTAACCATGAATCGTCCTACCCACTGCACAAACAATTATAATTGTATTAATAGTAATTATAGGAAAAAAAAAATAAATAAAAAACAACTAACAAAGAACTTACATAATCAACGTTGGTCCTCTCAGGAAGACCGTGATCATCCTCAACATTAGGAGTGACGATAGGATGGCTAACTCTCCTAAACCATGATAGGTAGTCAGGTGCACAAGTATGTCCTCCAGGTGGAACTCTAGTATATCCACCAAGTAGAAGATTGAACGCAGCACCGGGAACAAATCTATCCCACATGCGAGTAGTCATCTGAGCTGAAAAACTGACCCTATAAGACTTAACACTAACTAGTCTCTGAGCATCATCGGGCCTAATCATGTCACCGGGAATATCCTGTATAAACCCCAACTATCGAACAACTCGACCGGGCATATATGGCTCTATGATGCCTCGATAGCGAATACATCTGGTAAACGCAGTCCTAGGCACCTGCAATGCAGGAAAAGCTCCGTACGGCAACCAGCATACCTACAAATTAATACAAGTGTAAATCAACTGTAAATAAAAGAACTGTAAAACAAATAGTATTACGTATCTATTTATACCTCATGGTCACCCAGCTGGTCAAGTCGAGTACGAAAGGACACGAGACGTTGTTGATGCTTCCTCGCCATACCAACATCCTATAACCCTGCACGTGCATATGGAACGTCTCGCGTCAACACACCCTGGTGAGGCCGAAAACATGAAAAGTACTTGTATATCCAAGCCTGTAGAAGAGTTAGACAACCCGCGATAGAATCACATCCATTTCGGGTGGCATGCCCGAGCTGACGATACAAGTACGCTACTGTGGCTGAACCCCAGGAGTATCTCGTCAACCTCTCCAGGTTATGCTCCACAAACAACTCAGTGAGAAAAGAAGGGTGGGTACGAGAACCGCTCTTGTCAGTAAAGAGCATGTTACCCAATAGGTTCCACATGTAACCAATGACCTGAGTCGCCTCTAGTTGCTCTGCACTACGACACCTAGTAATAATCTGGTCAGTATGGACGCCATCGTTCCTGTAGATGGCACTCTGAGTCCTGACCTGTAGCTCCTCCGTAGTCAACTGTAACAACTCAGCTGCAAATGTCCTATACTGGTCATTAGAGAGGTCATCGGCAACCATATCCCCATCAACCCGAATACCAAGTAGGTGGTGTACGTCGTGCAACATGATGGTCATCTCACCAAAAGGTAGGTGGAATATGTTTGTGTCTGGCTGCCAACTCTCCACAAAAGCAAAAATCAGCGGAAAATCAAGGTGGTCGTGCATAATGCTCGGCAGGTGCGACAACCCTGTCTGGCGTATCCGCGTAGCAATGTCTGCCGTAAATTCCTCTATCCATTCAATCAACGATCTACACACAGTTGCTCTAGTATGACACCGCAAAAACCGTCGATCTTCCCCATCCCAAATATATCGAGCAACATGGGCCCCAAAACTAGGAATAACAGTCCCAACCTCGGGTCCACCCTCCATCGGCCCCTGAACAAGCCAAGGTGCTACAGATCGAGGTGGTCGTGAACTCGTAAATCTCCCATCAAGACCTCTCGTCACGACAGTCGGCTGCTCCTCAGCATCAGCATCAGCATTAGCATCATCGTCCTCAGTTCCATCATCATCGTATCTCGAACCCGAACCCGAAACCGAGCTAGTAGTCCTCAACAAAGGATTAGGACCGGCTCCCTCCTGCTCATCCAAATAAGTCCCACAACTCTCCACTTCTCTGTCGCGCTCTGGTAAAGAACTACCTTCCCGTATACTAATCCCCGGCCCCCTATCTCTCCTAATCGACGCATTAATGCCGCTTGATCTAGCATGCCGTGGACCAGAACCCTCGACTACATTCTAAATTTAGAATAAAATGGCATTAATACTTGTGCTTTTTATCTAATGAGTTTAAAATGGCATTAATATAAAACAAACAAGCTCGACCAAACAAACATTTCAACCAAATACTAAATCAACATTTCATAAAATTCAAGTCTAACAACACCAATTAATTATAACAAAATCAACCAAACAATATTTCTAATAATTAACAATTATAACAAAATCAACCAAACAATATTTCTAATAATTAACAATTATAAAAAAATCAACCAAACAAACATTTCATAAAATTCAAATCTAACAACACCAATTAATTATAACAAAATCAACCAAACAAACAATATTTCTAATAATTAATAATCAACCAAACAATATTTCTAATAATTAATAATTATAACAAAATCAACCAGACAAACATTTCATAAAATTCAAATCTAACAACACCAATTAATTATAACAAAACCAACCAAAAAAACAATATTTCTAATAATTAATAATCAACCAAACAATATTTCTAATAATTAATAATTAACCAATTAATTATAACAAAATCAACCAAACAAACAATATTTCTAATAATTAATAATCAACCAAACAATATTTCTAATAATTAATAATTATAACAAAATCAACCAAATAAACATTTCATAAAATTCAAATCTAACAACACCAATTAATTATAACAAAATCAACCAAAAAAACAATATTTCTAATAATTAATAATCAACCAAACAATATTTCCAATAATTAATAATTAACCAATTAATTATAACAAAATCAACCAAACAAACATTTCATAAAATTCAAATCTAACAACACCAATTAATTATAAAAAAATCAACCAAACAAACAATATTTCTAATAATTAACAACTAAATATCTAAACTTTCAACCAAATACTAAATCATAAATTTAATTTTCTAAACTAGTACACATATCAACCAATTAATTATAACAAAATCCAACAAATAATATTTCTACTTAATAACAACTAAATATCCAAACTTTCAACCAAATACTAAATCATAAATTTAATTTTCTAAATAATAAACTAGTACACATATCAACCAATTAATTATAACAAAATCCAACAAATAATATTTCTACTCAATAACAACTAAATATCCAAACTTTCAACCAAATACTAAATCATAAAATTTTCAACTCAAAAATAAAAAAATAAGATTACGGGACCATTCCGTACATAAATTGATCTCCATAATTACGGGATCTTAATACTCTAGTGATTATTTGGGTAACATCATTTTAATTCAAAAATCTTGAACTTTAGTTGATTATTTAATTTTCAATTTCCAATCAGTTCTTAATAATAATAATAAACAACAACGAAAATTGAAAGCCAAGCAATTAAAACCCTATACCAAAAAAAAAAACGAATTTAAAAAAAAACCCAGGAAAACGCCTAGATTTTTCGCACGTCCTAGGCTGAAACGCCTAGTTCGTGCGAACAACTGTATGGTTGTACGAAAAATCTGGGCGTTTCACCTCAACCGCCCAGATTTTTCGTACAACCACACGGTTGTTCACACGAACTAGGCGTTTCAGCCTAGGACGTGCGAAAAATCTGGGCGTTTCCTGCAATTCTAGAAAAAAAAACAAACCTCTTCTCCGCCGGCGACCGACTTCCCTTTGTCCTTCCTCGGCATTACCGCTGTGTAGATCGGCGACCTACTGCTCCGCCGGTGTGGTGGTGGTGGAGGTGGATGTGGTGGTGGAGGTGGATGTGGTGGTAGTGGTGGGTAGTATGAAGAGGTGGTGGTGGTGGTGGTTGTTGTTTAGAGAGTGAATAAGGAGTGAAGGTAATTTTTGTTTGAGGGGGTAATTTTTTTTGATAAAAAAGGGTAAGTTTGTAATTTTACTATATTTTGCGGGCGTTAGTTAGATAATCGAGGGCGATATTTAACAACCCCCAAATTATTTAATTTCCATATTTAACGCTTTGTCTTCTATCAATTTCAACGGGCACGAAGAATATTTTCTCAAATCTTGAATTGCTTTCAAGGAAAAATTGATTTCATGTTTTGTACAATTAAACCCTTAATTTTCGTTTATCAAGTATTTAAATTTTTTACCCCTACAAATTTCTTTTCAATCTCCTATTTTCTTCAATAACCTTTGTTATCATACTCAAATTATATTTCAGAATTAAAAAAATTAAATTAAGATTCATAATAAATTAGTAATAATAATAAATTGGGCATAAGCTAAGTGGTTAACAAGAAGTCAAGAAGATGCATGCCATGGAGTTGTCGAACTGATTTAGTGAGTGGCGAAGTGGGTTGGGGGAAGCCGGCAAATCGACAATTAAAGTTGCAGATTTTTTTAAATTTTTATTTACCAGGTTGTTTCAATCCTTTTTGCATTTTTAATAATTTGAGATTTGAGTTTGTAATTTGATAATAATCATATTATTTACAATTTAAATAAAGTAGTTTGCGCTTTTGAATTTCGTTTAAAATGTTGTTATATGATAATTTCGTAAAAAAATAAAAATTTAGGGCCCAATTTCTAAGTTTAGAACAGGGCCTCCAAAATGATTGGGACGGCCCTGTCCGCGCATATCCCCTTTATTACTATTGGGATATATTTTAGGAAACAAGATAATTGTAAATATTGTGATAATATATCCTGGAGTATATTGTGAGCTATTTTAGGTTATTTGGTCTTGCCCTCCAAGTATACCTAATATATACATATTGTATGTGGCCATTGTGATTAATGAGAATTACAGAGAATTATTCATTATATTTTGAAATGGTATCAAGAGCTTAGGTTTGACCCAAAAAATTTTTCCGACGATTTGATTACACGTAATTTACATAATTTCGTGTCATCGTGAGAGTGTGAGAGTTCACATAAATTTATTTTTTTAATTGGATCGAAACTGTGTTTCGGATCATTCTGCATATTATTTGCGGCATTCTTCAGTTTGTGGGATCATATTTGGGTGCCAATTTTTTATAATTGTGAGAGTTCACACTTTTAATTAGTGGGAGTTGTGATTGAATTTGTGGGAATACAAACTCAATTTGTAGGAATTTGATCAGTTCCACGTTTTTTTGTGAGTTTGTGAGGGTTCATAAACTCTATTTTTATTAAATTTCTTGTGTGACGAATTGTGTGTTTATCATGAGAAGTTGCGTGATGGTTAGGGATTTATTTTGTACTCACTGCCACCGTCAGGGCCATGATATGGCCACTTGTTTTCAGTGTCCAGGATATCCCGAGTGGGGTGGACGTGAAAAGGGTCGAGGCATGGGTAAGGGGGGCGTTGCTTCTCCCGCTCGAGCTAACAACATAGGCGGACAGCCTGCTTCTCGGCCTCTACAAGGAGCTGCTGTCACCACCGCAGATGGGGCTGCCCTTGTAGGGGTCACGTCGGCTCAAATAAAGCAACTACTTGATTATTTAAACTCTATTCAGTCCAAGCTTCCCAGTAAGCACGATTTGGGTTGGATTATTGACACTGGTGCCTCAAACCATGTGACTTGTGATCTTTCTCTTTTGAGAAATGTGACGAATGTGAGCCATTATCCGGTGGGATTGCCGGATGGGAATTATGCCAATGCTTCCAAAATTGGATCGGTCCTATTGCAAGGGGGATTGACTATTAACAATGTTCTTTATGTCCCTCAATTGAATTGCAACTTAATTTCGACAACTCAATTATGTGATGAATCAAATTGCGTCATGCAATTTACTAATAAACTTTGTGTTATACAGGACCTAGCGACGAGGAAGGTGATTGGAGCGGGTGAGCGAGTAGATGGACTATACTATTTTCGGGGTGTTCCTATGGTGAAGGCTTTGAAGATAGATGGGGATCAATCAACAGAGTTGTGGCATCAACGTATGGGGCATCCTTCGGGAAAGGTTCTTCAACAACTTCCTTTTGTGAGTCGTAGTAGCAATAAATTTAAATCATGTGATGTATGTCCTCGAGCAAAACAACATCGGAGTAGTTTCCCTTTGAGTCAAAATAAAGCTAGTCGAATTTTTGAACTTGTTCACATAGATTTATGGGGGCCTTACAAGACACCTTCGAGTTGTGGTGCTCATTATTTCTTAACTATAGTAGATGATTATTCTCGAGGGGTATGGACTTATTTATTAAGAAATAAAACGAAAGTTGAATATATGTTTCTTAATTTTGTTGCTATTGTGAAACGTCAATTTAATCAAGATATCAAAGTGGTTCGTAGTGACAATGGTACGGAGTTTAACTCTTTGAAGAATTATTTTTTTGAAAATGGCATATACGTTGAGACCTCATGTGTCGGAACACCTTAACAAAATGGCCGTGTTGAGCGAAAGCATCAACACATCTTAACTGTTGCTAGAGCTTTGAGATTTCAAGCCAATTTACCTCTCAAATTTTGGGGGGAGTGTGTCCAAACCGCTTGTCATTTGATTAATCGAACCCCATCTCGTTTACTTGATTATAAAACCCCTTGTGACATTTTATTTGACAAACAACCCTCATATGAGTATATTCGGGTTTTTGGGTGTTTATGCTATGCTCACAATCAAAGAAGTAAGAGTGACAAGTTTGCAAGTCGTAGTAGAAAATGTGTGTTCATCGGATATCCTTTCGGGAAAAAGGGGTAGAAGGTGTATGACTTGGAGACCCGGGAAATATTTGTTTCGAGGGATGTGATTTTTCATGAGGATGAATTTCCATTTATTACATCTACTGTGACTAAGAAATCCGTGACATGTTCTATGCCTTGTGTTGATGATGGAGTGAGTGATGATGAGTGTTCTTTGGAGAATGATGAGAGGGATGTGAGGGGCGTGGGATTTGATGATATGGGTGAAGGGGCAGCAGGCCACAACGCAGCCAGCCTGCGGCATGAAGACACACCCCACAACCAGGTTGCGAGAGAGTCTACCAGGCACGCAGACCAGCCTGCTGACTCCCATGCGTCTGTTGTTCAGCATGGGCAGCAGGTTACGTCACCTTCCAGCACCCAAACACAGGAGCAAGCTGGGCAGCGAGAGCACAGTACAGAGGCAGCAATGGGTGTTCAACAAAACGATGATGAGGCCTTGGGTAAAGGCAAGAGAACAAAAATTCCTTCCGTAAAGTTCGGTGACTTTGTGACACATACGATCCGAAATAGTAGTCCATCTGTATCTTCTCAACGTTCACCTGTGACATCGCCTTCCTCAGGTACTGTTTACCCTATAACACATTTTATTGATTCTCACCGGTTTTCTGTGAAACATAGAACATATATTGCTGCTATCACAGGTGGAAATGAACCCAAAAGTTTCAGGGAGGCCATGAAGCACGAGGGTTGGAGGAAAGCAATGGCGGATGAGATCCAGACTCTAGAAGAGCAGGGTACTTGGGTGTCAGAGAAACTACCACCGGGTAAAAAGGCACTTGGAAGCAAGTGGGTTTATAAAGAAAAGTATGATGAGCATGGGAATTTGCAGAGATTAAAAGCGAGATTAGTCATCTTTGGCAATCATCAGGTTGAAGGAATATACTACAATGAGACATTTGCTCCGGTAGCAAAAATGGTGACTGTTCGAACCTTTCTTGCAGTAGCGGCAGTGAAAAATTGGGAAGTTCATCAAATGGACGTTCATAATGCATTTCTTCATGGTGATTTGGAAGAAGAGGTATATATGAAAATTCCCCCTGGTTTTGAGAAAGATAATTCTGACAAAGTTTGCAGGATGCAGAAATCGTTGTACGGGCTTAAACAAGCTCCTCGATGCTGGTTTGCAAAGCTTGCTACAGCTTTGAAAACTTATGGCTTTAAACAGTCATATTATGATTATTCTTTGTTTACTCTAACAAAGGGTAAAATGCAGCTTAATGTGTTAGTATACGTCGATGATTTAATTGTTGCAGGCAACGATAAAAATGCTATGCTCAGTTTTAAATCATATATGGGAGATTGTTTCAAGATGAAAGATCTTGGAGTGTTGAAATATTTTTTGGGGCTAGAGGTAGCCCGGAACAAACAGGGAATTTTTATTTGCCAGAGGAAGTATACACTGGATATTATTACTGAAGCAGGTTTACTTGATGCTAAGCCTGCAGAGTTCCTTTATGGAACAAAATCACAAGTTAGCACTATCTCAGGGAGAGTATTTTCATGATATTGCGAAATATCGTCGCCTCATAGGTCGATTGATTTATTTGTCTGTTACGAGACCCGATTTAGCATATTCTGTACACATTTTATCACAGTTTATGCAAAATCCCAGGATTGATCATTGGGAAGCAGCTCTTCGAGTTGTTAGATATTTAAAGAAGAGTCCGGGACAGGGAATTTTATTGAGATCTGGTAGTGCTTTACAATTGGAAGGTTGGTGTGATTCAGATTGGGCAGGTTGTCCTCTCTCCAGACGGTCCTTGAGTGGTTGGTTTGTGATACTTGGTTTGTCTCCAGTGTCATGGAAAACCAAGAAGCAGCCTACTGTAGCTCTTTCTTCATCGGAAGCAGAATATCGTTGTATAAATGCAACGACTTGTGAATTAAAGTGGTTGAAGCGACTACTTGGTGACTTAGGTGTTCGACATGAGAATGGGATGCACCTTTATTGTGATAGTCAATCTGCGTTATACATTGCGCAGAATCCAGTGTTTCATGAACGAACAAAACATATTGAGTCAGATTGTCATTTTGTTCGGGATGCGATTACAGATGGGACGATTATACCTTCGTATGTTCCTATGACGATACAGTTGGCTGATATTTTTACAAAGGCTTTGGGAAAAGCTAAGTTCAAGTTTCTACTTCGCAAGTTGGGCATTTGTGACCCGTATGCTCCAACTTGAGGGGGGGTATTGGGATATATTTTAGGAAACAAGATAATTGTAAATATTGTGAAAATATATCCTAGAGTATATTGTGAGCTATTTTAGGTTATTTGGTCTTGCCCTCCAAGTATACGTAATATATACATATTGTATGTGGCCATTGTGATTAATGAGAATTACAGAGAATTATTCATTATATTTTGACAATTACAAATGACTGTTAACGAAAGTAGTATTTGTTTTAGATTCTCTGCTGCTAGCTTGTTTTATCACTGTGAATCATCTATGATTTAAGGTGAAAAATAGACATATCACAAGGTCCACTACCACCACGAGAAAAACGATGTGCTCTGCAACATAACATTATCAGAGATCATGTACACTATTAAGGCAGCCCTACACCAAACCAAATACGAAGTATCAATTATTGAAAATATTGCAATCAAAGGAATTTGTTTTCTTGTGTAGCTATGCAGATCTAGTAGTAGTATAGATTAGAACATAATGTAATGACTAATGAGGCAATCAAGCAAATTTCTTCGTTGTAAATCTTGTAATAAAGCATAAGCATAATAAAAGCTTCCTCAAAAGTGTCAATTATGTTGGATTACGTAAAACTTGCGTCTTCGCATTTCTCATGCTCACTGCTTCAGGTCATCTAAATAACCCGTTACATCTATGCATTATATTTATACATGGCATGGCATGTGAATAACGAGGTTTTTCTTTTTTTTTTTTTTTCACACAAACAAGAAACTAATAAGTAATTTTGGATCAATTTGTTGGATGGCATACTATATCATTTGGGTTTGGTATAATGGTATAGAACAAGTTCAAATTCATTTCATGCTTGTTTAATTTACTCACGCTTATATAGAACAAGTTTCTTCTGTCAATAAATTTTTATTTGCAAACTTTTATTTTATAACACACGCTTATATCTTTATTTACGGAGTATTAATGTGTGAAAATCATAAAACCTTAAATTTATGAAATAAAAACTAAAACAAATCTTACAAAATTACACATGACTATATACGAAATATGGAGTATATTTTTTCTGAACTATAACTTATCAAAGCTAGTCAAACTGAAATACGATTACGAAGTACTCCGTATTGCATAAGTCAAAGTATTGCAAGTAAAAAATATGTTTTACTACAAAAAAACAAAGTAAAATTTATGTAGTATAAGTAGGGGTGAGCATGGCTCGGGTACTTGTATTGTTAACACTATCAGTTTAGGTACACGATAACCAATAACACTAAAAATGATATCCATTAACCAAACTGATAAGTTCGGGTACTTGAACTTCGAATCGGTTATCGGGTAAACAATATGATATCTAATAATAAAAAGTTAGACTTTATAATTTAGTTATTATGATATTATTCAACACTAATTAACAATAATACTACATGATCATGACCAAATTACTAATAATATTACTATTCTTTTTAAATTATGAAGTGATTATGATGTATAGTAAGAGTTTAGATTTTGGATAAATAGATTTAAGTAGGAAAAAAAAAGAAAAAATTGTTACTATGACTTCCACTAATATATTTTTCTTACCCAAAGATCCAGTTAATACTATTTGTGACCCAAATTGGAAAAATGCAATGTTAAGATGAATTTAATGCTTTTTTTGACAATGAAACATGGAAATTGGTACCTAGGCCACCAGATAATCCTACATCCAAGATGCTC
The DNA here is from genome assembly GCF_948465745.1 of Chenopodium album. NCBI lineage: Eukaryota > Viridiplantae > Streptophyta > Magnoliopsida > Caryophyllales > Amaranthaceae > Chenopodium > Chenopodium album. The sequence goes on from NC_137848.1 coordinate 46,212,195, forward strand.
TCCTCCATTTCCACCTTAATCCTTCTCCTTTTCTCTCTCCTACTCAGCATCTCCCCCACCCAATCACACCCCAGCACGTCATCACCCCTCCAACTCCCCACCAACCCACCAACCATCTCCGTCACAGACTTCGGGGCCGTCGGAAACGGCCGTCAATACGACACAACCCCAATCCAATCAGCAATCAACGCGTGTCCCTCCCCAAGTTTCTGCCACGTGGTATTCCCATCACCTGGAACCTACCTAACAAAAACGATCCACCTCCAATCCGGCGTCGTTTTGATCGTTGAAGAAGGTGCGGTGATTTTAGGGGGAACGAAGTTGGAAGATTATCCAACTGAGTTCGAGAGATGGTATGTTGTGTTGGCGGAACAGGTGGTTAATGTGGGGATCAGAGGTGGTGGAGAAATCAACGGTCAAGGATTGGAGTTTGTGAAGAGATTTGAAGAGAGGAAGAATGTCATGGTTAGTTGGAATCACACGGGTGCGTGTTTAGGGGATGAGTGTAGACCGAGGTTAGTTGGGTTTATTGGGTGTACAAATGTTACTGTCTCTAATGTCAAGCTCAATGAGCCTGCCTATTGGTGGTACGTTTCCATTCAACTTATTTTGTCGAGCTTATTTTATATGAGAAAAGTATATGTCGAGCTTATTTATTTTTATCTCAACTTGTTTAGTAGAATATATTAGGGTCTTGTATTGTAGACGTTTGTATAATTAAGAGAGTATATGGCTGATGAGTTCATGTATTTGATCTAACAAAGCTCAATCAACGATTACAATTACCATAAGTTGAAATAGGCTCAAATGAGTAAATATCAAGCAAAAAGAACATGCTACTAGTAAGAGTTATAGGCCTATAGGGGTGTCACAATAGAAAATACAAATTTATCTCCTACATAAACAAGGAATGTTTATCATCCAGTGGCAATTGTGTAATTAAATTGCTTAATTTCTCACAATTAAGAGTGTACAATTTCTCACAATTAAGAGTGTATGCCTTTTTTCTTTAAATCTTAAATAGTCATCATTTCTATTATCTTTAAATTACTGCAATTTATTAAAAAATGTAAGCAAAATCATATTTGCAATGGAAAAGATGACAATATGAGAATCCTAGTGTACAATTGCAAATTTGTACTCTTTGCAGTTGGAACATTCAAGTATGATGTTTACCTAGACAGAATATACTCTAAGAACATTGCTTCTAGAGTATAGAGATGTCCTGTTGCAATTGTAGTGAGGAAGTAAAGATTTGAATTCGTATTTTTACAAATGAGAGAGTAAGAAATCTTTTTGAATAATGCTTAGGAAATCTTCCTTTTGTGAAAGTATTCCTTGTATTGTGTTTGAGTACAGTTTGTTTCTGGAAACAAAATACTCCTCGGGGTGATAGGGTAATAATATCAAGATGTCCTAGAGATTAAGTCCAATAAATGTCCAAATATCCTTCGGCTCCGCCTAGCAAGAATATATCCGAGGGCTTTGCCTTGATGTCCGAAAGCTCGGCCTGTAAAAGAGAGAAGGTTAGCTGTTGGGGTGTGACCCGGAAAAGCCCCTCCGATGCTTAAGTCAGCGAACGTACTTTCTAGAGAGAGAAAGTAGGGAAAGAGAGTACTTAGAGAGGGAAAGTAGAGAGAGAAGGAGAGAGAATTAGGAAAAAAGCTACCATTATTAATGATTGGAGAGCTATTTATAGTTGTACTTTCAGGAGGCAGAAGTTGTACTTAGTTCGATAGATTAAGGGTAAATCTGTACTTTGCAATGATTAATGATGGGGTGGATCATGGAGGGGTATTTTCGTGATTTTAGGTCACTGGACTTAGGACAATGGAGTTGGCCCGAACATTTAGCCCCACGCGTGATATGGGAACACAGTTGATTTCAATTTTTTTTTTTTTTTTTTTTTTTTTCTTTTGTTGCAGTGCTAGACTACCCTGTCCAAAATTTGGCTGTTACAGTACATTACTTGTTTGAATTACATCAGGCGTTACAAATTTATTGGGACAGTGAAGTGGGAGAAGATATTTTTTGCATGCTTTGCTAGTTTCTTGACTTTTTAAAATCCACCAATCATTCAAATGTAATGAGATTGTGAATTGCAGCTTGCACATAGTAGATTGTGATAACACTTCCATTCATGACATGTCCATCTATGGGAACTTCAACTCGCCAAACAATGATGGGATTGACATACAAGATTCTAATAACACATTCATCACCAGATGCCACATAGACACCGGCGACGATGCTATATGCCCAAAGACGTACAACAAGCCTCTTTATAACTTAACTGCTACTGATTGTTGGATCAGAACGAAATCCTCAGCCATCAAGCTCGGTAGTGCTAGCTCATTTGATTTTGTGCATTTATTGTTCGACAACATAACCATCTTTGAGTCTCATAGAGGACTTGGACTTCAAATTCGCGATGGAGGTATTTTATGAAACTCTGGCCCTTGGTAACTGTAAAATTCTTAAATTCAGCAATTTATATTTTCAGTATTAGAAAGTTTTGAGGGTGAATTAATTGGTCATGGGACTGATGGGAGTGTGCAATTTTGTAGGGAATGTCAAAGACATTACCTTCTCCAACATAAACATCAGCACGAGGTACTATGATCCATCATGGTGGGGAAGAGCAGAACCAATTTACATAACAACATGTCCACGAGACTCAAACACAATAGAAGGGTCAATCTCTGACATTCAGTTCATCAACATAACATCAGTTTCTGAAAATGGAGTGTTTTTATCAGGTTCTAAAGGAGGGATAATAAGGGACTTGAAGTTCAGCAATGTCGATCTCACTTACAGAAGATGGACGAGTTATGATGGGGGGTTGGTAGATTACAGGCCTGGATGTTCAGGGCTTGTTAAACATAATATGGCAGGAATCATCATGGAATATATAGATGGTTTCGAAGTTAGAAATATGAACATGAGATGGTCTGAAGAGAAATCAGTGGGATGGGATAATCCCTTGGATTTCAGACCATCTACAGTCAATAACATCTCCTTTGTCAATTTTCAGTCTAGTCTCTATAAAAAGAATTCATTACAAGATTCTATTCTTTAAATTCTGAAAGTTGAGGAAAAAAGCCAAGTGAAGAAAATTTGTACAAACCACAAACCCTGTATACATATGAAGTGATGATTACAGATAAGGAAGGTTTATCTTGATTGTGTGAGCCGATTCATAATGCATATCTTGTTATACTCTGTATCTTAGTTAGTAGCATCAATGTTTTTTAAGCATTCCTGGTAGACTTACATCATCATGAGCATAAGTATGAGAAATTTCTTTGTAAACTTACACTCGAGCTCATTATCATTATCATTATCGTCATTTATTTTTGTCTACCCGATTGACCGCCAAAATCTCTATTATAGCTTTTCTGTTTTATCTACAAAACATTATTGTTGCTTTGTCTAAAATGGACACCTTTGGATTGGATGAATATACAATCTCTAAAGTAAATTGCCAAGACTTTGACATGAAGTCATGAAGATATATTTTGTATGTAATTTGCTTTGAAATTGACTATAATTCAAGAATATTATGAGAATTTATGAAAGATTTAACGGTCCATTTGATAACCAGTAATAAATAAAGATAATTAAATGATGAGTTTGAGGGTTACTAGGCAAAGAAAATACGTCATTATGTCCCATTACCAATCTCATCCCTAAATTAATAATGGACGGTAATACATTGCAATATTGCATACACTGATATATCATATATTTTCCAACAGAACAGGATCATTGATGTTCTGACTTTTCTGAGAATCTCAAATGCTAATAAAATTGAGGCAAACAGCCATTGTTGCTGAACACATACTTTCTCTCTCCTCCAAAACGCCATTCACCCACCAACTATATCATACAATATTCCCGCCATTCCAATCAAGACTAAGAGCACTATGCTCCAACGGTCAATTACAGGAAGCTCTGCTAGAAATGGCGGTTCAAGGTCTGGAAATGAAGTTTGAAGGGTATGATACCATCTTAAATGATTGTGTCAATAGAAAATCTCTTAGAGAAGGTCAAAGAGTACATACCCACATGATCAAAACTCAGTATCTTCCACCATTGTACCTCAGAACTAGGCTTGTTATCTTGTACTGTAAATGTGATTGTTTGGTTGATGCACGCTATGTGTTCGATGAAATGCCTGAACGAAATGTGGTCTCTTGGACTGCTATGATTTCGGGGTATTCACAAAAAGGGTTTTCTTCTGAGGCTTTGAATCTTTTTGTAGAGATGTTGAGATCAGGTACTCTTTTTGTTTTGAAGTCTGCATTACATGTTGATTGTTGAGTAAGACAACAGATATAAATAATCAAAATTTGTGTCTTTATACATATTTGAATGTTGCATTACGTATTTTAGGGAGTTAGAATTGGAACTTAATCAGTCGAGCAAGACACCAGCTGTCTTCCTCCCGAGTAACAATGTAGCTGCATCACTAAGTTCTCGTTCTTTTGGGCTGGACTGAACTGAACTGACCTGACCTGAATTGAAGTTTTTGTACCGCTTTGACTTTAAGATACAGTTTCAGGCCTAATTGTTTGGTTGATGTTAATGTTTTTGTACCGCTTTGACTTTAAGTTACAGTTTCAGGCCTAATTGTTTGGTTAATGTTAATACTCTGTACTTTATTGATGTTCAAGGAAGCTTTTGAACAACTATTGTCAACTAGATGGATGCTTAGTGACTAGGGTAGTTAAACATTCATAGAATTCCTCTTATCCTGAATGGATATTTTTTGCAGCCATGACAAGTTTGATCTTTGATAATTCTGTTCCTGTTTTTTGTTTTAGTTTTGCATCTTGGTAAAAAAAACTTGAATTTACAATTTGTCATCAATCATGAAAGCTATATGAAAATTTGCAATGCATGAAATGGCGGCTTTCAAATTTTTTGAATGGTTTTTTTTTATTAATTGCTTTTCTGAGAGCTGATAAGATTAGAAATTTTTTGCAGGCACAGAACCCAATGAGTTTACTTTCGCCACTGTTCTCCCTTCTTGTACAGGTGATTATGGGTTGGATAATGGAAGACAGATCCACTCTCTTATAGTAAGGTATAACTATGATTCTCACATATTTGTTGGGAGCTCACTTCTTGATATGTATGCCAAGGCAGGAAGAATCCATGAGGCTCGAACAGTATTTGATAGTTTAATTCAGAGGGATGTTGTCTCCTGTACTGCAATAATTGCAGGGTATGCCCAATTAGGTTTTGATGAAGAGGCGGTTGAATTGTTTCGCAAGCTACTGAAGGAAGGGATGTGTTCAAATTATGTTACTTATGCTAGTCTCCTAACTGCATTATCTGGACTTGCTGCTCTAGATCAAGGCAAGCAAATCCATAATCATATTTTGCGACATCAGCTTCCGTCTTATGTGGTTCTGCAGAATTCGATAATTGATATGTATGCTAAATGTGGGAACCTCGTTTATGCAAGAAGGGTTTTTGATAGCATGCCTGAAAGAAGTGTCATCTCGTGGAATGCAATGCTTGTGGGATATTGTAAACATGGGATGGGGTCAAAGGTGATTGAACTTTTGAAAATGATGAGAGCAGAAGGCAAAGTCAAACCTGACAGAGTAACTTTCTTGGCCGTTTTATCTGGTTGCAGCCATGGTGGAATGGAAGACACTGGACTAGAAATTTTTGATGAGATGATAGCACAGAAAGATGGGCTAGAGCCAAATATAGAGCATTATGGTTGTGTTGTTGATTTACTTGGTCGTTCTGGGCGATTAGAACAGGCTTTGAAGTTTATTGATGAGATGCCTTTTAAACCAACAGCTGCCATTTGGGGATCTCTATTAGGCGCATGCAAGGTTCACTCGAATTTAGATGTTGGAGAATATGTGGGTCGTCAACTTCTAGAAATAGAGCCTGAAAATGCTGGAAATTATGTCATTTTATCTAATTTATATGCCTCTGCAGGAAGATGGGAAGAGGTAAGAAATCTGAGGGAATTGATGAAAGAAAAGGCTGTGAGTAAGGAGCCAGGAAGGAGCTGGATTGAGCTTGATCAAACTCTTCACACTTTCCATGCTAGTGATCGGTCCCATCCGAGGAAAGATGAGGTTCACACGAAAGTAAAGGAACTGGCAGTTCGATTAAAGGAAGCTGGTTATGAACCTGATCTTAGCTGTGTTTTACACGATGTTGAAGATGAGCAAAAGGAGAAGATACTTCTGGGACATAGTGAAAAGCTGGCTTTAGCCTTTGGGCTTCTAAGTACTTCTGAAGGAACCCGACTCAGAGTTATAAAGAACCTCAGAATCTGTGTTGATTGCCACAATTTTGCCAAAATCATATCAAAGCTCTATGGAAGAACAGTCTCTTTAAGGGATAAAAATCGCTTCCATCATATTAAAGGTGGCATCTGTTCTTGTGGAGATTATTGGTGATGTCCTGAAATCGCTATTGGTAGATCTCAGTTTATCTCCTTGCTTGATGTTGAAGAGCAAAATTATGCTGAGCTTCAATATCTCCATAGATTGACACAATTCTTGACAGTGACATGCGAACCAGAACAATTTTTATCAGGAAAAATTTACTGGAAACAATTTGATTATCTAGAGGAAAAATGCAAGTGATTTATTCAGTAGAGTTAAGATCATCAATCGAGTATGTAGGAAGCGTAAAAATACTTTTTCCGGAAATATTATTTAAGAGTGACTACTAAGAGGTTTTCGGAGACCTCCTCAATCATATTTTAGGCAACTTAGCTCAATCTTTTTTGTAGAATACAAGATACTTATAGGAAAGATGATGAGTTTAGCATTAAGCCATGTACTCTGTATTTTACACTTCATTCAATCTGCTTGTTCCCAGCTGCAAGCTGCATTTTTAGCCTATAACGACGTAACTACTGTTGTATTAGACTTGTTGAGCATATTGCCTATAAATTATGGATCACTTTTAAAACACACCCTTAATTTGAGATCGTTCTTGTAAATTAATGAAAAACCCTAAGAAAAATATGTGGAGTATAAATTAAGGGCATGGTTAATCCCTAAATAAGTAAATAGTAGGTGGTGGTTGTTGTTTGTGAGCTTTTGCTTTTTCATTGATTTCCTCGACCTCCATTGTTAAATAGAGAAAGGTGGGTTAACGTTGTCAATATTCCGTCTTGCTAAAATGACACAAATAACCCTGTTTGTTTAACCCAAAAGACGAGAATCACCCTTTGAGAAGCTTGTATTTTCTCATGATTTATTCCTAGTTTTTATTAATTTCCTTTGTTTCAAACAAACGACGCCGTATAGGAATTTCAATGAACCAACACCTCGCTAAAACAAGAATATAGATCGATCTCACTCAACACGCACCATTCTCTTTCTCTCTCCTCAACACAACCATGGTGGCCGCCAAATACCTAGCCACAGCCGCCGGAACCCTCCGATCCAGGCTAACCCAAACCCTCCGAACCCGCGGCGGCGGAGGGCTCGACCGATGGACCAGCCCAGGTCACCAAGACCGACCCAATGGCTACCTCTTCAACCGCCCTCCTCCACCACCTGGTCAATCTCGGAAATGGGAAGATTGGGAATTGCCCTGCTACGTCACCAGCTTCCTCACCATCGTCATCCTTGGTGTTGGGCTCAGTGCTAAGCCCGATCTTACCCTCGAGACTTGGGCCCATCAGAAAGCCCTTGAACGTCTTCAGGCCCAGCAAGTTTCTGAATCTTCTGAGTAATTTACGCCCCTTTTGTTTTCAATTTCGTTTCATTGTTGGATAATGTTTAGGGTTTCTTTTTTTTGGTTTGAATTTTGTTGTTGTTGATATATAATGGGGATGTAGTTGATGAAGAAAAATAAGGGTTTTCGAACAATTGACCCTTTTATTAATTTTGGAGTTTTATCCAAAGTATATTTGGTTATATGATTTGCTTTCTTCTATTTTTTGTTTTGTTTAATTTGGTGGATGTTTGTTAGGAAATGCTTGATTTTTGATTGACTGTTGCTGAGCTTTTAGGGTGGGTATGTTGTAATTGTGCAAAATGTTAGATTCTTGCTAGGGCTAGTCAGGTCCGAATGTTGCGAATTTGTAATCTTGCCAGTTGATCATTCTCTATTATTAGTGAATTTAAGAATAAGAATGTGAATCAATTAAGTAGTGTTCAATAATTGTTCATGGTTATGATAAGATGATACCGGTAGTTGCGGGTGTGGTTCATGTGGGTTTGTGTTTATGGAAGATGTGTGCCTTTGCTGGTGAACTAGAACGAAACCTTCCTAGGATTGTCATCCATGCTAATGCACAGTAGTAAACTACTTCGTGATTTTTAGGTTATAGAAGTACTTCATTATGTTGATTCATCCCATCCTTTTGCTTACTTTAAGTGTTTCAGCTCAGCTTGGTATAAAATTGCCTGCTTTAATCAAGAGTTTAGTCTTAGAATATTGATCAATATTATTAATATTGAATATTGATCAATTAAGATTAGGCTGTGTGCTTTTGGACCTTCCTAAGTGGTTGTTTGCTAATTCATGCTATTGTGGTCTTTCCAGACACTTCTCAAATATATGTTGCTTCTGATACTCCGAAAATTCCACACAGTTGTTTTGTCTGGTATTTTTGTTTTTTATGTTGTTTCAAACTTTTTCATCTAGCAGGTGTTTGGGTCAAGTACCTTGCATGATGCCCATCTTTATTGTCTGCTTATTGTTGGGATGATTTTGGAAGGCTAAATAGATTATAGCTTTTCCATTAACTTACAACCGGGTAGATGAGGGAGTGTAGTGTAGGATGGGTTTACTAATTTTTTTCAGGAATGGTTATTAGATTTTAGCTGAATCTGTTTTAAGGTTTTAGGAAGTTATCATAAGGTAAAGATGAGGGAATCTAGCATGGAATTGGTTGCTGATATAATTTATGTTGGGATTACTTGAATATAGATGAAGTGGATGGTTAAATCATTGTGGAAAATTTACAGGAAAAAGACAAAAAGGTCAAGAAAATTAATGAGCACTTTAGATTATTGGAGAATTGAGGAATATTATTTTTCTGTTTCATATCATTATAGGCTTGTAGAGGAGAGGTAGCTGGTCAAGTGGCATTGTGTTTCAAGGGCTCAGTTTTGGTTTAGGGATGTACTTTTCCATGGAAGAGGCACTATGGTTTAATTACTTTAATACGAAGTAATAATTTTATGGGAGTTGTGTTTTAAGATAGAACTTGATTTTTTAAGTCTAGGACCTCTTGGTTCTTGAGGCCAGGTCTATCAAAGTATCAAATTACCCAGTGTGGACTTCTTGTTTATGCAAGATGTATGCGTTGCTGATGAACTAGAACTATCATAATATCATCGATGCTAATGTGGAGTCCACAATTTGTTTAGATTATAGAAATATTTGTAGTTCTATTTGTGAATTTCTCCATCCTTTTGGTTACTTGTGGGTATTTCAAGTTTCAACTCAGCTTTGCATAGGATGGCTTGCTTTAGTAGTTTAGTTAAGGGTGCTGTCTTATTATTTTGAATGATCGTGCTGGTCATTTAGTACTAATATCAAATATTTAAGGTTAGGTTGTGTGTTTTTGGACCTTCTTAAGTGGTTCTTTGCTAATGCCTGATATTGTTGTCTTTCCAGACACTTCTGAAATGTGTTTGGCTCAGAGAAGGATTAAGCATTATGTGATATACTTTGAAATCCTTGTCATATTTTTTCTTTGTCTGGCATTTTTTTCTTGTCAATGTTTTGTAGTTACTATCTAGTACAACTGTATTTGTAGGCTTTTCGCTTCAAACTTCAAAGTACCCTGCTAATAAATGGTTTTCGGAAGATCTGCCAATATTTAGTGTCTACATACTATTGGGATGTATAGATTAAATGTTTCCGTTGACTTACATTTGGGTAGATGAGGAAGTGCAGGGTTTGCCAATTTGTTCTGGGATGGTTACTATTTTAGTTGAATCTGTTTAAGGGTTGTAGTAACTAGTAACTGATAACAGGGTAAAGATGAAGGAATCTAGTGTTTATGGATGATGTATGCTGTTGCTGGTGAACTGCTACAAAATTATTTTAGAGTTGTCATTGATGTTAATGTGCAGTAAATTATTTGTTTAGATTTTTGAAGTATCCTTTTGTTTACTTTAGACCTTTCAACTCAGCTTGGCATAGAATTGCCTTATTTAATTGAGAGTGTAGTCTAGATTTTGATCACTATATTAATCATACTACCTCCGTTTTATTTTAATTGACACCATTTGACTTTTATACTATTCACAAACTACACTTTGACTAATTTTTGTGATTTATAGCTACGATAAAACAAAGTCAAATGGGATTTTGTTTGAATCGTATTAATGTATATTTTATTAATATTTACTTTTTTATAATTTTAAAATGTCGAGAATTAGAGATATTAATCGTTAAAATAGTGCGTTGGCAAGCGTGAAAAGAGAAAGGTGTCAACTAAATAAAAACGGAGGAAGTTTTAGTTTAGGTTAGGCCTTTTGCTTTTGGACTTTCCAAAGTGGTGCTTTGCTAATTTCTGCTATTGCGGTCTTTCTAGACACGTCTCAAGTGTGTAGGACTTATCGGAGGATTTTGATGCTATGACATTTTCAAATTTCCTCACAATTTTTTTTTCTGGTATATTTTTAATATTGTTTGTAACTTTTTCATTTAGTAGGCATTTGGTTCAAAGTACCCTGCTAAATATTTGTTTTCAGAAGCACCGCCCGGTTCTAATATCTGCTTAATATTGGTATGATTTTTGAAGGCTAAATTGATTAACAGTTATAATTTATGTTGACTTAAATTTGGCAGATGTGGTAGTACAGGGTAGTAGGATACTATGGGTTTGCTAATTTGTTTAGGGGTGATTACTAGATTTTAGCTGGATCTGTTTAAAGCTTATATCAACTTATTATGGGGTAAAGATGAGGGGGTCAAGCATGAAGTGGGTTGCCAATGTACCTACTTTGGGATTACTTGATTATAGGTGAAGTGGATGATTATATCATTATGGACGATTTACAGGAAAAACGGAAGAGGTCTGGGGATTAGTTAAGCGCTTTAGACGATTGGAAGATTTGAGGGATATTATTTTCTATGTTTCATATCTTTATAGACTTGTATTGGACAGGTCAAGTGGCATTGTAATACAAGGGTTCAGCTCAGATAAGGGGATCGTTTTCATATACTTTACTATGGATGAGGCTCACTATGATAATAATTTTGTGCGAGTTATGTGTTTTAAGATAGAATTGACTTTTTAAGTCTTGATTCTTGAGGTCAGGTGCTCAGATCTTACAAATTACCTGGTGTCAGCCTCCTTATAATGCAAAGACTGACCTTACATTCATATATTGACTGTGATGTGAAGATGGACAACTCCTGCCTTCTGATTTTGTTCTCTCTTTTTCACTGTCAAGATTTGTTGTAGACATGTATGTTCATGGAGTTGTTGTCCTGTACTTTCTTGATCTACTTTCAATTTGCGGTTGTTGCTATGTATGCAGCCCTATGTCTAGTTTATTCTTTCATCATCATGTTCAAATGAAAGGTAATCGGTGATTACTTCCTCCATTCCATATGACTTGTTCATTTAACCAACTCTCTACCCTCCTTTTTCTCTTTCAAGGTGTCTTGAAGTTTTGTGTTATTATGGTTTTCTATTAGAATAGTTTCAAGAGGTTTCTTATTAATTTTCTCCATGAATCATGCATAAAGGCGGGATAAGTTTAATTGGTACTTTCATTCTAAGTTTATTTGATACTTTCATTCTCTGTTGTGATCAAGAACTTGAACTTTAAGCTTATGCATTTTAGCCCATTTTTACCTTTTGGTAGGGTATGCAAGCAGCAGCATATTAAGTGGTCTTCAGGAGTTCCTAGCTGCTTTATACAGTTGTTAGTAAAGAAACAATAACCAATAGGCAGTTTGAAATGAAGTGCTTAAATGTAGTATTTTTATCAAATACTGAGGTTTTGTCCTGGTGAGGAAATTGAGACTGTATTTTGGAAGTTGTCCTTGAATGTACAGTCTTATTTTGTAAAATGTTCATGAATTTTGTTTTACTCTCAATTTTTTTTGACTTTGGGTGTAATTGAGGAGTGGCGACCACTTGTAATTACTCTTAGGGTGAGAGAGAGATATATACAAGTAGAGTTGAGAATTAGGGCCTCTTCTGAATGAATTGAACTGAATGGAACTTATAGAGTTGAAATAAACTGAATTGAACTGAATATTTTATAAAAGAAGAAATTAAGATAAAAACTTTACTTAATTGAATATTTTATGAGAGAAAGAAATTAAGATAAGAACTGAATTTAACTTAACTTATTGAAGCTGAACTGAACTGAACTGAAAATAAGCTAAGAGAACAAGCCCTTAATCAGCATGAGTTGTTGTTATGTATATTACCAAAATTTAAACTGATACTATGAGATCTGAATGTGTTGTAGTGAATTGCGCACTCTATTTGGGTTAACGTCTAGCGCATAGCTCCTATATGCAAACATTGCATATAGGATGGCAAATTAGTAATAAAGTTGAAGTTGTAGTGGGAGTAAAAAGTACTATTTAATAGGTAAATAGTACCATTAAATGTTGTAGTGGTATAAATATTATACTAATAGTACGAAGAAGTATGTAAATGGTACATCAAAATATTATACTATTATGAGATATAATAGTACTATTAAGACAGAAATGGTACAATATACATGTATAATAGTACAAAAAATGTACCACTGAAATCATAAAAAGTAGCATTCTGAATGCACTTTTCCACTTTTGCCCTCCTATATACAACAAATGGATATAGCGATTATGCGACTAGATGCATTCCTCTATTTGACTGAAAATGAGGGGGGTGAGGACTATTAACTAGTCATTGATCCTAATGCTGAGATACTATAGGAGTATCAATTTTAGAAGCCGGGTTTATGGGAGTACTTGAACAATTGTCAGTTTTATTACTTGCAATTGCAAAACAGAATTCTGCTAGGTTTATATTCTTTTTCAGCCCTGTTTTTGCTTGTTATTTTTGGAATCTTTTGCACAGCCCTTAACTGAGCTTTTTAAAGGAGCGTAATATTTTAGACTACGTTACCGTGGTATTAGGAGCTGCATTCAATCCATACTCAAAAGAAAAATCAAAGGTGTTCTGTCCTTTATATAATGTTGATTAGCTTGGGCCTGCTTTCAATCAGCTGTTTGTATCCCAATGTCCTTGGCTGGGACTTGTGTTTTGTTAGCTAATCAGCATAATTCTAAGTGCTGCCTTTGCCTGATATTTGAATTACGTTATTTATGCTTTAGGGGTACTCTTACTCTTTGAATCAGTATGCCATGTTGTGGACTTGTAGTTTAAAGAACCAGAGAAGACCATTACTGCACTTCGATGCTTAAATTTTGGGGGAAATCATGGAATAATAGCAAATTGTGGAGCATTGTAGTGAAATTTCGCAGGATTACTTTTCTCTTAATTTTCTCTCTCTCTATCTTTAGCATTCGCGAAATTATCAGGCTAACTACCTTTTCCATGGCTGGATCTGACCACAGGGAGGGTTGCACATAGATGCTGTAGCAGCACTTTGTTTCTCACATAAAGAGCTTACCTCCATCTCTTAGCAGGTAAGCTTTCTTTCACATTCCCGACATGGCTGCTCTTAGCAGCCTTCTGAGGATGGATCCTCAGAAGGCTGCGGCCAATGCTGTTTGTTTTGGTGGTGGTTAACTGCTTACACTATTGGCAATCGGGGAAGTAGAAATGTAGGGAGATTGTATGGGAAAAGTTCATCCAATAGAAGTTATAATATGTTTATTAGAGAGGGGAATAGTCTTAATGTGATCAAAACCTATTGACAATATACTTTGTTAGAGAATAAAGCCACCAACAAATTTCAATGTATTTTTAAAAGGAATTGCTCTTTCCGTCTCTAAAATTGCTCTATTGAAATATGATTACTTTTTAAAGTTTTGATTGGGTGGAGTTGATTACAGAGACAGATTAGCGAGACTAAAAATAGTGTATGTAAGAGTAAAATTGTGGTACCTTATAAGTGTGGTATGGGAAAACTTTCCATGATGCCAAATATATCAAGGCACAAGCGATGCAACAAATTAGAAAGAAAACGATGCTATCTTAGAGTGGCAGAAGGAGTTTATTTTGCTAACCCTATGTCGAACCACCCTAGCGTGTAGCGTCCCTTAATCAACCCAACTGAAGAGGAAACAAAGGTCGAGCGTGTTGTATCATCAAGTCGAAGTTTTGTGGTAGCTAGCTGGAACAACTTGATTAAAGTGGAGTTGATAATCAATAACTTAAAGAAGTTGGATATTGACAACCTGTATAATCATCATAAATTCATGATTCTTGATCATTAAAACATATGTAGATGGCCTGGAAGCCTATGATAGTGTTGCCCAAAACAATTCTCCATTTGTAATTTTGTAAACATCTAAATTTTAAGGCAAATTCAATGGTTATGCTTATGCTACATGAAGTTGTAACGTGCAATATACAAGAAGACCTATACCATTCAAATAAACAATGATTATTTAACAGTAGTAATGAAATTGAAAAAGAAAACAAAGACAATGTGCCAAATTGATGCTTTTCTGGAAAGATTGAAACTTGGCTTCAACAAATCCTAATTGTAATGTGTAAATACTCCATATAACCCTTAGTTTCGACTTTTGTTGTATCTGGCATCGAAACTACATTAAAAATCCTATGACAAAATTTTGGCTATACCTGAAACATTGGAATACTTTTTAAATACATTCGGATGTATGATACGAAGTAGATATGTTGCTACCCTAGAATTCAATAAATTAATTCAAAGATAACAATATATTACGTAATTGTAATGTATTTAACAATACCTGATTAGTAACATGAAAGATAATGCAACATGCAAATACAAATTACTTTAGGTTGTGAAAGATACAAGCAACCAACTATACTGATGATTCAGATGACATGCACAAACAGAAACACAGAGAAATATTGAAACTCGTGACCAAAAGTTGATGCAAAATTTAGTCCCAATCTTTCCAAGCAACATTGTTATCACCCAAATAAAAATTATGAAAGATGAAGATGTATCAAAATATCCACTAAAATGTTTTAAATAAAAAACAAGAATTAAGTGTCTGTTTAGTTTACTTTGAACTTATATGATCTGATCTTATCTCGTTTAATCTGGTCTGGTCTGATCTAATATGAACTTTTTTTTTTTTTCTAATTTAATCTGATTTGAACTTATTTTTTTCCTGATCTGACTTATTTTTTCTAAATAAGTAAAAAAATAAGTTGAACTAAACATGGCCTAATTTGGAATATAATTTTTAATATCCTCTCCGTTCTTAATTAGCTACGGAGTACAACACTAGGCTCTTTTGTTTATTTTATATATATATATATATATATATATACACGAAACACTTCTATTTTAGTACTTCCTCTGTTCCCAATTGTTTGCCTCAATCCATAAATCCACTTTATTAAGGCTTTCGGCAAAAAATGGTGTACATAGGTTGACACAAATATCAATGAGGAGAGAGATAGAGAGAGTGCAAGTGGGAAAACATGTCAAAAGTAGTATGGGGCAATCTTTTGAGAACACCTTAAAAAGAAAAGTGGAGCAAACAATTAGAGACAGGAAATATGAGACTATATTCATTTTAGTGGATATTTAGCTATAACACTTCTTGTCTATTTTAAAATCAGTACTCCATAAAAGTAGTTAAATTAAAAACAGTAGATAGTACAAATACAGATTTCAAAATATTGTACTCCTAGTAACAGCAATTCAGCAAATAAATATTAAGCTAAGTTTAGTTTGGGGTTCAATCTTCACTATAGACATTTAGCTAATCAAGAATAGTAAGAATTGAACCTTATAATTTTAAGGTTTGGAGTTTAATTTCCACTAGAGACACTTTTAAGATGAGGATCTCTTATCCTTCTCTCTCTATTTTTAAAGTATTTGACCCACAAATATCGGAACTAAAAAAATCTTAAGTTTCGTATAGAGTATATAGAAATGGATGGATGGAGTAAAGGCGTCCAAAAATAAATTGTTTATTTCCAGTTCAAAGAAAATGGATTAACATCTCTCCTTTTCTGGATAACATTGTATGGGCTGTCAGGAAAAAATCACGTGATGTTGCACTTGATGGTGTGTGCGTTTGGGGTGCATTTCAAATTGTTTCATAAAAAGATTTGCTAGTTGTTCGCACGTCCAGAGCATGTGAATATATGAATCATAATATGATAGTGTAACATGAATATGAACTTGCTTGGAAATTGGAATTGACTTTGCTCTACTCTTTTACGTTAAGGGACTTCTACCCATTAAACTAATATTTTGTCATAACTTCATAATAAATGTAAAGTTAATTTGAGGGTAAACAAGATTTAGAAAATGGGATTTGTTGGCAACCGTCAGTGGCTTTTGGCTGTTAGTTGATTTATTTAGCTTGTTTGATCAGCTGAGAGTTTGGGAGTATTAGCCGTATGGATTGACTTTTTAAATTAAAGTCAGTTATTTTATAAAAGTGTTTAGCAAAATTAGTTATATTAGTTAATTGTTTATTAGTGAAAAAGTGGGCCAACAAGTCAAAGCCACTAGAAAAATCTATTCATATTGGCTTTTTGCTATTGGCTAAAAAGCCAACAAACAAACATATTTTTTGGTTGTTTGATCAACTACAAAAGCCAGGCAAAAAGCTATTCAAACACTCCAATTTGAGTTTAACGTTCAGTATTCATGTTCAAATCACATCAGCGAATGAATTTAAGTTGCCCAACTTAAGCAAGTTTAATAACTACTTCCTTCGTTCTTATTTACTATACATCCCTGTGACACTTATTTTAAGGAAGATATTAATTAGACTAGGTAAATAAATAAATTAATTCACAAAATTTTACCACCGATTAGAATAAAGTGATAAGTTGCTATGACTTAAATTTCATAGCTTAATTTGTCTGTTTACTTAGTGTAGGCGTCGTTCAAAGCGCGCCTACTTTAAGCATGTGTGAATCAGCTTGGCACTTTTAGGAAAGTGGGAATTGACATTACTATTAGGGATAAAGAAAGTAAGGAGCTGTCAACAAGTTTTTAAGGAACTTGTAAACCGTTAACGGATCATAAAAAGGCAACCACGATAAAGGGATAACGAAAGGCAACAACAATTGACCTGTGAAGGTTACACCCCATTCATAATCCATGAGATTACTAACTCTATATGGTTCAAAACCACGAAAGGAGGATCGGGGATGATGGTACGAAGTGAGTCATGGAGTCACATTCGCCCGTATTGGCCTTTACTCGATTCTTATTATAAAAAGTGATTCCTGCAATCTCAAACGCATACAAACAAAGATTCAATTCGCTCCAAATTATAATTATGCTAAATTGGTTGAATATTAATGCAACATGTAATTCTAAAATATTGTGATCACTTGATTAAATAACAAGATCAAAAAGGAACCTAAACCGGTCGTCCAATTACATATTCTCTTTAAACGGCAATATGGTGATCATAATAACAATATAATAAACATTAATATTTGAAGCAATTCAACAATAAATTGTTAGTCAAATCAAATATAAATAAACCTAATCATGATACTAGCAACAAGAATAATATTAAGAGTAATTAAGTGATTAATTACTCACTTTCCGCGTTTCCTTGAATTGCTACATTATGAATAAACTGTTAGTAACTTCAATAAAAATAAATCAAATTGAAACAATTAAATTAAATAAAAAGTAGAGTTGAATTGGTCCAAACCCTCAGTCAATTCTACCTTTCACGCCTTGGTTTAAGTATAGAAATTCAAGTGTTGTATGGACTCCGTTGAGAGCTTAAGGAAGAAATGATGTAATTAGGAATATAGGTTTAATTGCTTAGAATATGAGAGAGAAAGAGGGAATGATTTTTGGTGTAAAGAGACAGAGAATGATTTTTGGTGCCCTAAATAGCAGAAAAGACGGGGGTATTTATAGAGGAAATAAACAAAGGAATACACAAAACCCTAGAAGAGATAAGAGCCGTGGAAAACCCTAATTGGGCACCGTGACACGGTACTGTCCACCGTAAAGCACATCGTATCGCGGTGTATAATTTGTCTAAAAATGCATCCAGATTCATAAGCGCGTGAGAGAAAACACGGAGAGGACACGTGAAAGCACCGTGACACGGTGAAGAGTGCCGTGTCACGGTACAAGGCACCGTGCGGTACAAGGCACCGTGCCACGTTGGCATGCACCGTGGGGCGGCATTTTAGCTGTTGCGCAGTAATTCCAGTTTTTTACGCGTTTTTAAAATTATGATAACTTTTGATCCGTAACTTAGAATAAGGCATATAATATGTCGTTAAAAAGCTTATCAATTCTACTTTCCAACCCAATTGGAATAAGGTCAAAATCATTTGTAGATTTTAAGATATGACCGTTTTAGTGAAAGGGTGTCGGTTTTGGGCCGAGTTTAGTATTTTGCTCATATCTTCTTCGTTTTAAATCGGAATTGGGCTTATGATATATCGTTGGAAAGCTTATTGAAAGGCCTATAAAACCAAATAATAATTAGATCAAAGTTATAGGCCACAAAATCAGTTTCTCTTGGTTTTTTGATGTGGACACGAAAAGTGGAAAGTAAGTAATGATTTGGGGAAAATGGGCTAAGAATTGGGTTGGTTTATCAAATGTATTGGGATTGAATATAGATTTAACCACTCCAAAGGTTAAATACTCAACCCGACCAGTAATGGCGGTGAAAGGTTGTTCATCATCTGGTTTGGTTTTGGGGAGACATTTTTAGGTGTCTACACTTAGTCTAATCACTTTCTCAAATAGTGTGATAAAAAGATGTGTTGCAAGTATACGAAAACAAAGGAAGTAAATTTTATGGATGATAAGATCATATAAATCTATTGAATAAAATAAAGTTTAAGGATGATAAGATCATATAAGATCGTATTTTCAAGGACTATGCTTTCAAGATTTGTATATTCAGATTCAAACCGTGAATTTAGCTTTGAAATTATTGGATCCTTCAATCAAAATTCTAATTCGAATTCAATATATAGAATATGAATCTAAATCCACAAGAATTCCGTCCACATTTGACTCGTTATCATTATTTTTTCCCCCTTATTACTTGCATTGTTGCATTTCATTATAAGGCTATGTTCACTTCACCTTATTTTTGCTGAACTTAAATTATTTTTATTGAACTGAAATTAATTTTATAGATTTTCTATTATATTTCTTTTTAAAATTTACTAATATTTTTAACTGAACTTAATTTTGCTGAAATGAAATATTTTTTTTATTGAATTGAACTTATATTTACTGAACTGAAAATATTTTTTTTAAGATGAACTAAGGCCCTGTTCACTTCACCTTATTTTTGCTGAAATGAAATTATTTTTACTGAACTGAAATTATTTTTTCTGAACTAAAATTATTTTACTGAACTTAAATTATTTTTACTAAACTGAAATTAATTATACGGATTATTTGTTATATTTTCTTCTTAAAGGTACTGATTTTTTCTGAACTGAATTTATATTTAATGACCTGAATTTATTTTTACTTTATTTTTGGTGAACTGAAATTATTTTTATTAAATATTATTTTTTTAAAGTGAAGTAAACAGGGCCAAAACAAGTCTAACTCACCGCACACTTTAGTGTGACATGGTCAAACGGTTACAAAGGGGTTCTTCGATGCATTGTTATTTCCATATGATTTCCATATCCAAAAGATTAGTACGGAATACAATGCAATATTTAAGTTAGAAAATAGTAAATATTAAGAAATTAGTAGTATCCAATGTAGGATTTGCATTGCCACCATGTAATGTAATGGGACAATTGATCATGACAACCAACACAACAAATCATGAACAATGTTATCTTAGAGTTAATTAATTTAGTAGGCATAATAATTTCAATATATAATTCAACAATTATTTGTATTACTATTTCCTAATAACTTCGTCGGTGTGTAAGTGTGTCGGTGAATTCTCTCTTTATATCTTGGATTTTCTTTAACATACATTTTGATTATTTCCCTTTAAAAGAGTTGACCAAGAATTTGGGAGAATTATGAGAGAATTGATTCGGTGCGTGATTTCTGTCCCTGCCGTAGCAAGCAATAGGACAAGTCTATATGCGTTTCTGATTAAGAATATGTGCAATTTTCATTTGTTTCTACAATAATAACTTAGACTATATTCCATTAACCAAAATATAATAAGTTGCTTTAATCAAAATTAGTTCAAGTATGGCACAAAGTATGAATATAATTGCATGTGATTGAATTTGGTTTTTTATAAGAAACTACAACAACATTAAATGTATCTTGCAAACATCTAATATTACTAATACAATATTAAAGATATTTTACAATAAACAAACAATATGATCGGGTCTGAACTCTGGATTACTAGCCCTAATAACCTTACTTCAATCTTTTTTTTAAATCACTTCTCTTGACATTGGTGGTGTTTAGTGTATTTTTTGTATTTTCATTCAATGTTACCTTTTATTTACAAATACAACTAGCTATCCAGCTATCTTGCTTACAAAGGCAACTTTAAGTATAGTTGTACCACTAATTTTACCTCATTTTTTAGATTTGGGCATTTTATTTCCTCCCATTAAACATGTATCTGACTTGAGTAACTTTCAATTATATATTAAGATTTTGGTACGAAGTTATAAATATATAATACATTTTAGACAACTTTAACTTTCATGCGATTGAAGCTTTGTCCTTATGAACTTAGGCAATATTCTCACCCAAAAAGTAGACTTGACATAATAGTTTTTGGCTGTTGGCAAAACGGCCATTTCTTGCTGTGTAATTCAAACCTTTGGCCGAAATTCAACCATGATCATCTCTAGTGTAACATGGTTAACATTTCTTGTACGGCAATTTTTTTTTTGCAGTCGCAACTCCAACGTTCAAACCTATTATTCATTAATTGAAAACGTACTAGGTTCTTTCATTAATACAATGGAAATCGAAGACATGCATCTATAATCATTTATGATATATACTTGTACTAGTTGTACACAAGCACATATTTAAATTCTAAAATCATTATTAAGTATAAGTGTATAACCTAAAGTTGTCAAAGTACTTAATTTGGCGTTAACCACCCAGTTGCCTATTAAATATGTGATGACAATCTACAGTTGCTACCAGCTCACTAAGAGGTTGGTGATTGAAGAAAATAAAACGACGTTGTAGTTGTTGTCAAACATTATGGACCCTCTATATAATCTTGTACACCTTATAATAATCTTCTCCTGTTCATTATTACACATAAAACAAAAGGATATTTTAAACATGTCCTTATCGATCTTACTTAAGTACAAGTAATAAGTGATGCACAAAACGTTTCAGTAGCTAAAACATAAATAGTAAAATTATGCGTATTAGGTTTCGTGGAAACTCTAAGTTTAAAGTAGTTGTATATAAATTTTAACTAATTACAAGCAATAATTCACTTTAAAAGGATAACAATAAAAATTGGATGCTTTTACGTAAATAACATGAAATAAACGGCCCGTCTTCTATGTGGCTGGCCACGCTGTGTGACCACTTATAAAAAAACAAAGTAATCCCTATAACACTAACCGAGTAACCCCTATAATATTAACCAAGTAACCCCTATTACACTAACTAAGGGTCTGTTCACATTTACTGAACTAAGCTGAATTGAACTGAATTGAACTGATTGGAGTTGAATTGAACTAAATTAAATATTTTATGAGATAAGGAAATTAGGAACTGAATTGAACTGAACTGATTAGAACTGAACTGAACTTAATTGGACTGAACTGAAACTAAGTTGAAGTGAACATGCCCTAAATAACCCCTTTAACACTGACGAAGTAAACCCTGGCGTTTGAGTAGCTTTTAGGGCCTGTTCTCTTCCGTTGAAATTCAGTTCAGTTCAGCTCAGCTCAGCTCAGTTCAGTTCAGTTCAGTTCAGTTCAGCTCAGTTCAGTTCAGTTCAGCTCTTAATTTATGTCTAATGATATTGCTAATGATATAAAGCCAAATTTCATTCTTTTAAGCTCTTATTACAATGACAACAACAACAACAACAACAACAACAACAACAACAACAACAACAACAACAACAACAACAACAACAACAACAACAACAATAATAATAATAATAATCAATAAGTAATAAAAAATAATAATAATAATCATCAATAAATAATAATAATAATAATAATAATCAATAAATAATGGGTTAGATACATGTAAGTGTTTTGTGTTCTTTTGTCATAATACTATTTTATTTTTAAATTAAATAGTATATGTGTTTAAAATGTTTTGGGGTTTCAAGTTTTTAATATATTTTCCATAAATTTTATAATTATATAATATATTTTTCTTAAATATTTTAATATGTACATTTGGATATACACATATGCATAGTAATAAATAATCAATAAATAATCAAAGATCACTAATCCGTAGTTAAAAATCACTAATTAATAAGTTCAGTTCAGTTCAGCTCAGCTCAGTTTAGTTCAGTTCATTTCATTTCAGTTCAGTTCAATTCAGCTGAGTTCAGTCAATCAGAACAGGCCCTTAGTGGTTTGACCAAGTCAAAACACTACCTAACAAAAAATGTGACTATTTGGCAAAGTAGTGGTAAGGGCAGCTTTCAGTGATAGAGGTAACTTTTATGAAAAGTTAGATTTATTAGCTTTTGAAAGTAGAGGTAGCTGTTGAAAATTTAATTTATAGTTTTTAATATAAAATATTGATTTTTATATGTAACAGCTAGTCAATCGCTACTTTACCGAACACTCATACCTAAATTATCTATCTTCACAACTACAGCTTGTTGACAACTAAAAGGTACCTACACAGCTTACAACTACCTTCACAGCAAACAGCTACCTTCACAACTATATTTTGCCGAACACGCCCTACACTAACGAAGTAACCCCTATAATGGCCAGTCATGGTCTAAGACTTTGTGTGAAATAAAAAATAATATTACAGAAAGGAAATTACGTAACACCAAAATTGTTTAAGGTAAAAATACCCTATACATGTGGCCAATCAGAGAGGGACACGTGTCCAGCCTGGACAGGTCCAACATGGATCACCCACCAGTTGACACGTGTCAGCCTAAAATGTCAGCTAGAATTGCAGCCTTCAAGGCTCAATTCCCGAGAAAAGCCGCAAAACGGCGCAATCCATTAGGTCAGAATGACCTAATGAGCACGTATTCCCATGACCCTATAAATAGGGAGATTTCCCTTATTTTGGGGCACATTGATATATTACATTACCCTACATTCTCTCTCATCAGAGAAAACAGCTGATCTTGAAATCCGATAAGATCCCACTTTACTTTTCCGCACTCTTTACATTCTCCTACACGTTCTAACTTGATCGTCGAAGGCGGAGCTCTTACCAACCGGAGTCTCCGTGTTTTGCAGGTACGGACTGCGCCGGACCAGTGTTGGTGACGTAACTCTCTCGAGGTACAAAAACACCCAAAACATTTGGCGCCGTCTGTGGGGAGAGTACCTATAAGATGGTTCAAGAGTCTGTACCACCACCTGAACCCAACCGGCCTAGAGCCGATGGGGTGGTCTACTCAGACCATGATACAGACAACGACTGTGAAGTCGAAACCCGAGTGGGTCCTGATGGGTCACTCCTCTCAAAGCACATCCGTTCCAAAGATAAGCTGGAACGACCTAACGATGAAGCTGGTACCAGCAAGACTGATGGACCACCGCCTTGGTAACACTCAGGCATCAAGGGGTCAGGCTCCAATAAAGCGAGACGAACTCATGAAATTCATGACAAGTTTCTAGGGTGAAATCAAGGACCTGATCAACAAAAGGACGGTTGGCCCTAGCAAGGGTCATTCGGCCAAGAAGACTCCTCAAGCTGAGAGGAGAAAGTCAGTCAGAGACAGGCAGCCTACTCCACATTCAAAGGAGAAGACTATGCCTGCCATTGACTAGACCAAGGTTCTTCTGCCCCAGACGGACAAAAGGAAGGTCATCCGAGCTGTTCAACAGGATGACAGCAAGAAAGCTTTCTCCGATGCTCAACACATCATCGAGCACAACCGGAGCCAGCAGCTGTCTGAGTCAGCCTCTACATCAAGCTTTCCAGACAGATTCAAAAATACATCCGTAAGTAATTTGTAATCCTTGCATGAGAGCCATATAGGCGGCATATAATGTCCAACCCTTTGAATGGCAGCTCCAGCTGCTTAAACTTGGTGAACAAACTTCTGCGTTCACCAAGGAGATAACCAAGGCGGCACAGCCGACCAAGGTTAAGAATGTGTTGTTTGGTGCCTATGATGGTACTACAAACCCTGAAGATCACCTCATGGCCTACACTAATCTTATGCACATGCAAGGGTTTAAGGATGATATGTGGTGCCGATACTTTCCGGCTACCTTGAAGGGCCCAACAATGGTTTGGCAACCTGCCAGCCGGATGTATTAATAGTTTCAGGAGGCTTGCCTTCTTGTTTGTCTCTAACTTCTCAATGAACATCCCTGTTAAGAAAACAAGTCTCGACTTGAGCACCATACGGCAGGGAGAGAGAGAAGGACTTCGCTCTTAAGTCAGACAGTTAAATTTGGTGAGCATCTAGATACAAGGGCTGTTTGACGAGGTAGCCTATACAGACTTTTTCAAGGGTCTGAAGGATGGGTCAACCTTTAAGTTTGATCACGTCCGGAAGAGGCTCTTCACCCTCCAAGAGGCGTTGATAGAGGCGGAGAGCTTTATTCAAGCCACCGACCTCTGCTCGTCCAGCCATCAATCAGACTCCAAAAAGTCTGACAAACAAAAAGAGAGTCGTTCTGCTCAGCTGGCTCAGAAAGCTGAAGAAAGCAAAAAGAGAAAAGAAGTTTGGGCGGTTGATGAGCCTGATTAGCCATCCAAAAAGAAAAAGAAAAAAGAAAAAATTCAAACCGTACGTTCCGAGGTACGAGTTTAATAAAGACTGCTACTCCATCCTCATGGATATAAAAGATCGGGTGACCATTGAGAAGCCGAATCAGATGAAGAGTTTCGTTCAGTCACGAAACAAGAATAAATACTGTCACTTCCATGAGGAAGTCGGCCATGACACCAACGACTGCTATAGTCTCAAGCATACGTTGGACCGTCTAGCTGACAAGGAGGTGCTAAAATCCTATGTTTTGAAATCCAAATCGACTGTCAAGATGAATCCGGGACAGTCGTCCAAGACTGTCCACCCTACTAGTAGTTCAGACACTGAGAACGAGCCACTCTACACCATAGTAGGCGGATTTGCAAGTGGTGGCCCGACCATCCGAGGCACCAAAAATCATCTGAAAAAGATGATCCATTCTGTTGATAATAGACAGCCATCTGCTAGTGGTACTTTCCAAGACGTACTCATTACTGAGAAGGATCGGAGTAAAGTTCGCCGGCCGCATGACGACCCGGTCGTCATTGAATGTAAGGTCGCCAACCAGCTGGTTGGTCAGATCCTTATAGACACTGGTAGCTCCTCTAACCTCATCAGCTACAAGTGTCTATTCAAGTTAAACTACAAGCTGGACGATCTGCGCGACGTCTCCCATCCCCTTGTTGGCTTTAGGGGAGGGGTCATGCACCCAGTTGGATAAATTGACTTACCCATCCGGTTGGGGCGGAATGGAAAAGGGCGACATATGATCGTCCGATTTCTGGCGGCTGATGAGCTGATCACCTACAACATTATTCTGGGCGGACCTACTGTGAACGAGTGCAAGGCCGTCATCATTCCAGCTCTCATGTTTCTAAAATATAAAAAGGATGATGGCTCTATTGGCTCCCTGAACGGGTATCAAAAGACGGCTAGGGAGTGTTACCTCTCACACGTCAAACCAACGGCTGCTGCAGCCAGATTGGGGAAGGAGCCAATAGAACTTGACGATATGAAAGACTCTGACCCAGCCCCACCAGCAACCGGAAAGAAAAGAAAAGCTAATCAACTGGTGGAGGTGAAGGAAGAGAAGAAATAGCAATCACTGTCAGGGGAACGGTCAGATGAACTCCGTCCCCAGTCGGCTGGTGATCATATTGATATTCCTCTGGACGACAGCCGTCCAGAGCAAACTGTTAAGGTGGGGACAGTTGCCTTTGAAAGGTTGGGTGCACACTTGCACCTTCTATTGAAGGAATTCAAAGACATTTTTGCCTTTTAAGTGGAAGAGATACCAGGCATCAGCCCGGATCTCGCTGTCCACAAACTCGCCGTAGATCCCAAAAATAAGCCCATCCGGCAAAAGAAAAGAAATCACGGCGAGGAAAGAAGTCAGGCGGCAGCTGCCGAGGTCAAAAAGCTGTTAGACGCTGGGTTCATTCGGCCATGTAACTTCCCTAATTGGGTTGCAAACGTTGTGCTTGTAAGGAAGCCGAATGGTACCTGGCGCATGTGTGTAGATTACACTGACTTAGACAAGGCATGTCCAAAGGACAGTTACCCGCTTCTAAACATCGACAGCTTGGTCGACTTTACAGCCGGGCATGCCTTGATGAGCTTTATGGATGCCTATTTAGGCTTTCATCAAATTCCCCTATGGAAGAAAGATCAAGAGAAGACGGCTTTCGTCACTAATCATGGGTTATTCTGTTATACTGTGATGCCGTTTGGCTTGAAGAATACACCTGCTAGTTTCCTACGGATGATTAGTACAGTATTCATTAATCAAATTGGGAGGAATGTAGAGGTGTATAGACGGATCACCTTGCTAATCTCCGAGAAACTTTCACCACCCTTAGGCGGCATAAGGTCATGTTAAATCCCAAGAAATGCGTCTTTGGTGTTGAGTCTGGAAAGTTTCTCAGATTCCTGATTGATCAAAGGGGGATAGAGGCTAACCCCGAGAAGATACAGGCGGTAATTGACATGAAGTCACCCCGTACTGTCAAGGAAATTCAGAAACTCACCGATTGTCTGGCGGCATTGGGGAAATTCCTCAGCCGATCAGGTGACAAATGTCTTTACTTCTTTTAAGTAATCAGGAAGAAGACTAGATTTGAATGGGGGGATAATGCTGAGGCGGCCTTTCAAAAATTGAAAGAACACTTGCACTCTTTGCCAAGGCTTGTTAATCCTTTGTCCAAAGAGACGTTATTCATGTACTTAGCCGTCTCAGATCATGCCCTCAGTGTTGTTCTCCTTGTCAAGAAGTTGAAGCATTACTTCTTGGCACATCCGGTTGTGATCTATACAAATCAACCTCTCAAGCAGCCAATGTCAACCTTGGAGTCATCCGATAGGATGCTCAAATGGGCTATTGAAATGCAAAGTCTTGAAATCATTTTCGAACCAAGGAAGGCGGTAAAGGGTCAGGCGTTTGCCGACTTCATTGTCAAAATGACAAGGCCGGTTGTACCGGAAAATCCTGATCAGGATTGGATAGTGTATGTAGACGGGAGTTCTACTATGAACGGCTGTGGTGCAGGCATTATCTACGAGTCTCCTGAAGGGAACAAATTTGAATATGCACTACGATTCAAGTTCCAAGCCTCAAATAACGAGGCAGAATATGAAGCCCTGCTAGTCGATATCCGCATGTGTAAGGTGGCAGGGGCAACAAAAATTGACGCCTATTTTGATTCACAGTTGGTCGTTAGCCAATACCATGGTGACTATGAGGCCACCCATCCGGCTATGATCAAATACCTTCAGGCGGTCAAAGATGAAGCTGGGACACTTGAAGAATTTCACATAAGCCAAGTGCCCAGATCTGAGAACAACCAGGCGGATGACTTGTCCAATTTGGCATCCTCTGCCTGCTATGATACACCTCGATCAATCTTTTGGGAAGTTATGGAAAAGCGAAGTATACACGAAGAACCAATTAGAGTACTTGACCGAAGCTCTACCTGGATGGATGGCATCCGGGCATATTTGACAGACGACATGCTTCCTGATTCACCCTAGGAGGCAGCCGTATAAAAGAAACGTGCTGCAAACTTCGAGATGAGAAATGGAGAACTCTTCAAAACAGGTTTCCTGAAACTCCTGCTGAAGTGCGTTACCCTAGAAAAGGGGCAAGAAGTTCATGAAGAATTGCATGCCGGGTACTGCGCCTCCCATATAGGCGGCAGATCTTTAGCCATTAGAGCTAGGCGGCAGGGTTACTTTTGGCCCACTCTTGAATTAGATGCCATGAAAATGGTCAAAAAATGTGATAAGTGTCAAAAATTTGGCAAGTTAATCCGTCGTCCGGCTACTGATCTGAAGGCAATCCACAACCCTGTCCCGTTTGCTAAATGGGTCATGGACATTCTGGGTCCTTATACGCCTAAACCAGGCGGAAAGCGCTATATTATGGTGGCTGTGGATTATTTCACCAAGTGGGTGGAGGCAGAGGCGGTCAAGAACATCAAAACAAAGAATGTAATCTCTTTCATTTAGAAGAACATCATCACCCGATTTGGGGTACCTATGTCTATGGTATTTGATAATGGCCCTCATTTTAAGACGCCTCAGTTCAAGACTTGGTTGGGGGATCAAGGGATCTCACATTGTTTTGCATTAGTCGGCCGACCCCAAGCAAACGGCCAAGTTGAAGCCTTCAACAAACTTATCTCATATGGCATCAAAAAGAAAATTGAAAGAGCCGGTGGCTTATGGGCAGAGGAATTAATTCATGTCTTATGGGACATCTGGACAACTGAAAAAGGGGCAACCGGTGAAACCCCATTTCTCATGGTGTACGGTGCTGAAGTCGTCTTGCCCATCGAGCATTATGAGCCGACTCTACGAGTCATGCTATACAATAAAGAGGCAAATTGGGAGACCGTGCGGCTAGCATTGGACTCACTCCCGGAACGCAGGGGCAATGTCGTCTTGCGTCATGAGATTTACCGTCTGAAAATGACAAGAGCCTACAACAAGAAAGTACACAAACGCCTTTTGAAAGTTGGGGACTTTGTGTTACGAAAAATGGAGGCAACCGCTAGGGCCAATGAACTTGGAAAGTTAACTCCTAATTGGGAAGGCCCATACCGGATCTATGAGGAAGTAAGAGACAACACCTACCGCCTGAAAACTCCAGACGGCAGGCAGCTGTTTAGAACTTGGAATGTAGACAACTTTAAAAAGTACTACTTTTGAGACTTGTAAATTTTTGTAAATAAAAAGCCTATCAATGAAAAAGTTGTTTTTTGTTTCCAATTATGTTATTTATTGCTTAATATGCATGCATAATATTTCGAATACCGCCCGTGCAATGCACAGACGACTCACCTTTATACATGAATAATAAGCTAAGTCAAAGACTTAGTGGGTATACAACCGTCTTAAAAAGACATGAGGCCAATGGCCGGATGGTAATATATTTTATAAATTCGTCTGCTCCAACATGAGTATGGCGTCCGGCGATGCCCATCCGGGTGGAATCGTCGCAGAGAGCATTTTTCCATTGCTCTATAAGCGCTTACAGACGGCAAAGATTGAACGACCTAATTGGTCAACTCATAGCCGTCTGACCAGAATAATCTATAAAGAACGACTAAGTTTTCGAAAAATCGGATGTTCAAAGACATCAGCCGGTGGCCGGCTGAAGTTCTAACTTAGATCATTTTTTGAAATTACGTAAGTCCACCCAATGAGGCAAACGGACGATTGAGTGAAATTGGATTGCAAATAACCCAGGAAGTTTTCACCGCCTGGGCGAAAGGCTGATCCGCTTGTAGTATTGGACGGCTGATCAGCTCCTCCTATTTCAACTCTTGAGCTTTAATTTCAACGTCACTCATTATATTTCTGTATTCAACAGAGTTGAGAGTTTCAGAGGCCCTCTGTTTAGCATCATTTACCTCTTCTTGCTTCCGCCTGAATGGGACCTTAAACCCGTCTACCCTCAACATCGCCTGTAGGGTGCAGGCAACATATTAGAATGTGAATAAGGAAGGAAAAAAGAATTTAATACAAAATTCTAACTTACCTCAACCAGAAAGGCAAGTATCTGATCAAAGTTTACCACCTGCAAATCATGCACTATGCCTTTCTCTGGCCTGCTCAGAGTCCTTAACATCCGCTTGGCAAATTGCTGGACATCAGGCTGGTTGGAAGTAGCATCTGCACCATAAGAATTACTCGGTGAGAAAGAAGCAAAGGCAACATCCATTTTTTGCCGGCTGCTTAGCGAATCTCCAAACGGGCTGACTCTAGTTTTGACTCGCATAAACTCAAGCGGCCAGGGAATTTCAATACGATTAGTCTTACCTTGAGCTCTAAGCTGAGAAGTCTCTCCCCCCTCAGCCGTTGCATTGCCGACTACAACAGTGAGTGGCACGCCACTCTTTGACGTCGTGGAGGCATCCGACAACTTCCCAGCGCGCTCTTTGCTTTTGCTCAGAGCCTTCAGCATAACCGGGCTTTTACCCCTGGTTGTAGGGTGCGGCGTGTTTTGCTGAGAGGAAGAAACTGATTGGGAAGGGTTCTTCTTCAAAGTTTTGGCCGGGCTCTTAGCCAGATCATCTCCCCACCGCTTGATCATCTTGGTGATGGAGCACGGGATTTTCCTACCGCCACTCTGCAAAATCAGACAAAAGGGTCACAGTCGGCATATGAACAACATATGTCAAAAATTGCAAGAAAGTATGGCAGGCGGGCCTTACCCCTTCCTGCTTGGCGTCCAAGGCTGCCTTTCTCTTCTCCAGCTGCTCTTTCTTTAGTTGAGCAGCCGGCTTTGCGGGTGTCTTGCTGGCATCCACCATCTTTAGTGCCTCTTCTACAAATGGAAACCGGCTGGTTAGTTACACTACAACAAGTTAGTTAAAAACATAAGTAAAGGATAGCCGGAACAAATTACATACTTCTCTCAAACATGGTGCTAAGACCACAGGCGGAGAGGAACGCCTCATCTTTCAAAAAATCTGGATGGGGTACCCAATTCTTGGGTACAATTATCTGAGTCCCATCCTCCAGGGGGGCAGTGGTGGTCTCAAAAAAATTTCAACTCTATTATTTCCTCCCAAACCTTAGACGGAATGCGAGAAAGGGTGCATTTCTTTCCAAGCAGAGCCGGATCCTTATTATACCGGCGTAGAAACCGGTTGTGGCCCAAAGTGGGCGAGGAGATCAAGTAGAACTTCTCATTCCAGCCGGTCCACTTGGACAGCTTGTCAACCATCATCATATATTGCGGATACGTTGTCAATGAATACCAAGCTCCCCATCCGCCTAGAGCCCGGCTCATGTAGTGCATGTGAGCAAAAGCCTCAAAACTTGGCTCAATGTCTTAGAACTCACAAACGTCAATATAACTTAATATATTTATCCATGAGTTGGGGGTAGGGGTGAGCAAAAAATCAGGGTACCCTGAATCGGAACCGGAACCTGTTAGGAACCGCAGGTTCCGGAACCGGAACTTGTACAAGAGGTACCGGTTCCGGGTAGCAAATTGGAGAACCTGTTGTAACAGGTTCCGGATCAGGTTCTCAATTTTTTGGAACCGGAACCTGTAGGGTACCCTGTACCTGATAAAAATATCACTTAATTTTTAATTATACACTAATTTGTACTCAATTTTTAAATAATATATATCAAAATTGAAATTATAAAAATATATATATTAAATTTGTAAGATAACTACTATTAGTTTGTCTTATTTGCGAGCTGTAAACATTATAAATTAGTGACTAACCGGTTTTTTATTAAAAAATCTACAAAAAGTTAGTGAGTATCTTATAATACAGGGCACCCTGAATCGGAACCGGAACCTGTAGGTTCCGGTTCCGGTTCCCAATTTCTAGGAACCTGTTCAACAGGTTCCGGTTCCGGTTCCCATTTTGAGGAACCTGTTGCAATAGGTTTCGGTTCCGGTTCCTGAAATTTTTACAGGGTACCCTGTTATGCTCACCCCTAGTTGGGGGTGAGTTGCTGGACGCCTAACTCATACCCTTTCAAAATTCTTTTTATTCCCCTGTGTAGGGGGAAGCGGAGGCCGACTCTAATGACGACCTCATAGCAGCCGAAATAATTGTCGGCGTTCTCGATATCATCCTCCCGGGCAACCGTCGCCTCGACAGGCGGCACCTCTATATGCCAGTCGTCTCCTATGGGATGATTATCCTTGAAGGCCTGAAAGCTACCCTTCAAAGCAGCGATGTCTCTAGGGGACATGCCCGTCTGAGTAGGGTTTGTCATTGATGGCCCCTTGGCCGGCTGTTGATAGTCAGTAGCAATGTCTTCTTGTTCAGAGCTAGAAGCCTTTGAACCGGATCTTTTAGCATGACTAATGAGCACGTTTCTCATGACCCTATAAATAGGGAGATTTCCCCCATTTTGGGGACACATTGATTTATTACATTACCCTACATTCTATCTCATCAGAGAAAACACCTGATCTCGGAATCCGAGAAAATCCCACTTTACTTTTCCGCACTCTTTACATTCTCCTACACGTTCTAACTTGATTGTCGGAGGCGGAGCTCCTACCAACTGGAGTTTCCGTGTTTTGCAGGTGTGGACCGCGCCGGATCAGTCTTGGTGACGTAACTCTCCCGAGGGACAAAAACACCCAAAACAAAAATAATATGAGGAACATTGCAAGAGTTAGGATAAAGAGAACAGTCAGAACTCGAAATCATGCAACAAATATTATGATAATTAGTAATATGTTAATATACGAAGTACGAGTAACAATTAATAGAATACAGAGGAATTGAGGTACAACGTACAAGTATTATGAGATTTTCAAGTGTATTAACGGGGCCTTAATTTGAGACGGTTTATTTAAAACAAAGCATGAGGTGAGGTGACAACTTAGATAATTAGGTTCATAGATTGTGCATCAATGCATGGTTGGTCGGCCGGATCATTTTAAAGTGTTTGATGAGACACTTTATTATGACTTCTTGGAGCTTGGGTTCATAGATTTTGCATGGTTGATCCTTTGTTCATATGTTGTAATCTATAGTAATAAAATAAATTAGTAATTGGTATGGCATTACATATAATTTTTGTAGAGGGTTCAAATCATTCGTATAGTCATATAGGATCGGGATGATGCAAATAATAGTGAAATTTGACTTAATTAGGCATGTCGTGCGCAAGTTATAAGCTTGACACGAGCACGTTAGAGTGCGTACAGAGTTGTGGATCAAGCCTAAACTACCTTTTTTAGGAGATGCATGACAAGTCACGTCTTGCAAACTACTAAACAGTGACACATGGACTTGGACTAAGGATGGGCATGGGTCATGCTGTGTAGGGCCATGCATCATGTCATCGTCCCTATTGCTTAAGAGAGTTGTGCTTAGAACGAGACAAAAAATAGTCACGTAATACCGATCTTTATAAAAGGAGCTCATGCACGACCTGCCCTACATTCTATGTATAGCGAGTCACTTAACAATTTATATATATATATATATTTTGGTAAAATTAGGGCATGTTTTGATTTATTAAACTGAGTTGAACTGAACTGAAAATAAGCTGAATAGAACAAACCCTTGGTAAAAGAATAAGAAGTCAAAAATGCGGGCCAACCCATTATGCTCGTGCCAGGGTCGTGCCGATTTTTGAAAATGAAGTGTATGCATGGTCCATGGCCCCACCAACATGTCTCTCATAGTGTAACTAACTTACAATGTGGCTTATGTCCACGGTTCCACCCTTAACTTGAGCCATTGTTGGCATGTCCAAGCCTGACACACGACTCTTGAACCGGACCTAAATATTCCCAAAACATGTAAATTCAACACGACATCACCCCAAAACAGTTCACAACCATCTTTAATTACAGCCTCGAAAAGATACAGAAGAAGGGGCAGCAAAAGGGTGAGTAGACAATAATATATTCCCACACCGACACCCATTTCCCGGCCACACCTCCATGAATATCCAATTGTAACCTCCTCGGCCCCCACTAATTCTCTCTCTTAAAAATTCAGTTACACTTTTAATAATAATCCCACAACTTCCATTTTTACTGCCACACTTCATTCTTCTTCTTATTATACAGTCAAATTTAGTAACTTTCTTTCAAACCCAGAAGTTTCAAGGAAAACGTGCTCTCTTTCTTTCTTCTTTCTTCTTTCTTCTTTCTCACTCACTCATTTCACTCAAATCGAGGTACTTAAAACCATAAATGCTGCTAATCCCAATTATTTCTCTTTCCTGTTTTTAGAAAGTGACCCCCCCCTAAAATTAAATTTATACTGTAATTTTCTTCATCCTTTTATTTCTATCATTGTTGTATTGTTGCTTTTTCTATCTGTTCTTGATTTGACTACTCTTCAACCTGCTTCTATTTTACTGGGTTCTGAATTATAATTCTTGAATTTTACGTTTTCTTCATTTGTTTTTGCTTAATTATATGTCTTAATCTGATACCTTTCACTTTCATTTGTTGTTGTTGGGTGTGTTTTTTTTGGTATAAATTTGTGTTTTTTTAGGTGAAACAAAATTATTTTGGCAATTTGGGTTGATCTTCTTTGGTTTTCTCAGTTCTCATTTTGAATTCTGGTAAATTGTTCATTCATTCATTTATTTTTTTCTTGTATGATTGTAATATGTTTGATTCAATGTTTTTATGCTTGGATCATGTATTCATGCGTGTGTATTACTCGTAATAAGTTTAGTCAAAATAAGTCGAATAGAACAAAGTTCAAATGGTATCGTATACCCAAAAATCATACATGATCTTATCAAATTGCAATGCATTTAATGAATTGTTCATCTGCTTAGTTACTAGATTAAGCAATTTAGCATTCGAGTATGAAAACATTAAATTTTTGGTTGTTGAAGTGTTAATTCAAACTGGTTAGTGTAGTTTCATAGTCGTCAGTTGTTGTCGTCATTTCGTTTCTTTTTTTTTTTTTTTTTTTTTTTTGGTTGTGCAAATGGCAATTAAAATATCACTCTGCATCTAGAGACCAATCGCTTTCCAGATTTGATGAAGTTTCCTTTTTTACTTTTGATTATGATTTTTTTATTAAAACAAAATCATGTTCTTCATACTACAATCTTTTTTCTTTTTTGAATTAAATTAAAAAATTAGGATTAATTATTAAGAGAATTTTTATGGTACTTTTGCTTTTTCTTTGTTTTGATCTTTTTTGGGCAAAATAATTGTTGAGAAGTTATTATAGAGTACAATACTTAGCAAATGCATCACAAATTCGAGGCGCGAGGGAGGTTTAGTCCAATGTTGCTAATCTTTGCTTACATATCATCATTTAAGTACGTTATTTGAAAAGTATTGTAGATCATCGAGTAGTCTCTTTTTCGAGTCATGTTGTCGAAACTTGATAGTTACTTTTATTGCAATCTTGCTATGCACTTTGTAGGAAGTGAATCAAGGGGCTTGAATCACATGTAGTTTGTACTTTGTATATCTTATGACTTGTTTTGAATGTGGTAAAAGTTTGATATTGTTTTGAAGAATACATTCCCTTTTGTGGGGGACTAGAAGAAGTTGTTCCATAAGACCACATATGTTTGTCCTTTTCTATTTTTCATCTTCTGTGGTTGGATTCATTTGGTTTACCTCCACCTTTATCATGTTTCATTTTTGACAATGTAGCGTCCCGAACTTTCTTGAGTGTATTCTCTTTGCCATTTTTAGAAATCGATCATGTATAATGCTCATTTTGAATATGCACAGCTTCACAGCTCTTACACTGTGTTCTGAAATTTCTGACTTACATGTACGTAGTTTTTTTTTTTTTTTTTTTTTTTTTTTTTTTTTTCTTATGTGATTCCTTTTCTTGATGATATTATGTCCTATCATCACGTCTATTAATTGATAGTATGTGAATATTTAGTTGGTGCATTTCATGCCTTTTTTCAACCTTCTGAATTTGTTGGCTGATCATAAGTTATTCCTCTTTTGCAGATTAAATATAAACCTGACTTGTGCCGGAAGACTTACCTGATAATCTACATTAAAGGTGCAAAACCTCCTTTTGTGTCTGGAATTACCCTTCTTTTTCCAAGGATCTTATAAGTCATATTTTGATTGCACAATATTTCTGTATATACTACTGAACGAGTGAGGTAAGGTGATACAATATGAGGGAGGCAGAGAAGAAAAAGGTTCAAAAAAACGTTCAAACTAAACCATCTGTGAGAGCACCTAGAAGAGAGAGTAAACCGGTTCAAGAGAATGTCCGTAAACCATCAAATGCAAAAGAATCTCAATCTAAGGCTTCACGTGCCAAGCCAGCGTCTAATAGTGCTTTAAGTGATACAAATGTGGGTGCAGAGGCCCCTGAAGTTTATGAAAATGTGGTTATACATTATGTGGATGATGCATACAGGTCAGGGGATGCAGGTCAAGGTCCTAAAGGGCAGGATACCATGACTGGAGACAAGGATGACGATCTAGAGGATTGTTCTAGTGAGTTGGGTAAGAAGGGAGATGATTCTGATTATGAATCTTTAAAAGGCTCAACATCTTCTCAGGATGATATCCAGGCTGCTGATGATGTGAAAATAGGAGCTTCAAATGTTTCCAAGAAAATTCCGAACAAGGGTACATCAAAGGTGCGGGTTACTCATGAAAAGAGTAACTCGGGTATAAAACAAGCTCGTTCCTCATCAAAAGAGGCCATGAAATCCGGTGGTTCTAAAGTAGCTCCAAAAGATTCATCATCTGAATGTTCTGAAGGAACTGAGGATAAGCCTATTGAGGAAACAAACCAAGAAATATTTGATGAGGCCTCAAGTGACATAAAAAGTTTAAGAAGTGATGATGATACTGTTGGGCCTGAAGGTAATGCATACTCAGAGCAGCAAAGAGCTGCCTTGAAACAGAAAGCTGATGTCATGGAAAATAGGATTGAGAAATTAGAGGATGAGCTTAGAGCGGTTGCTGCTCTTGAAGTATCGCTCTATTCTGTGATACCAGAGCATGGGAGCTCCGCTCACAAAGTACATACACCTGCTCGACGACTTTCTAGGCTTTATATACATGCATGCAAACATTGGACTAGAAGTAAGAGAGCAACAATTGCTAAAAATACTGTTTCAGGGCTTATTTTGGTTAGCAGAACTTGCGGAAATGATGTTGCAAGGTGAGTGCTGAAATGTGGATTCTGTGCATGATTGAGAATATTTTGTTTGTCATTTATATATTGTGTTAACTTGTATTCTGATAAAAAATTTCATTTATGATGCTCAAGGTTAACCTTTTGGCTCTCAAACACTGTTGTTCTGAGGGAAATTATCTCACAAGTATTTGGCATCTCTAGCCAAACAAGCCCAGCAAGGTTTGGTACATCAAATGGTAGTAGAAAAGGTAGCGAGGGAAATGCTTTCTCTTTGAAATTGAAAGGACATTGTAATGGGAATCAAGTAAATAAGATTACCCAGCTGTTTGAAGATTGGGAAGAGACTAGTACTTTCGCTTCTGCTTTAGGAAAAATAGAGTCGTGGATTTTCTCTAGGGTTGTCGAGTCAGTGTGGTGGCAGGTAGTTAAACTATTGGCTTAGCTCTTTAAATTTCTGGATTCACGAATATATTTCGCATGTGCAATAAATTTCAGAATTATATTTTCTTTTCTAGCTTATGGGACAGTTTGCAGTAATTTAATGTTTACCCGAATTTCATTTTCTTTTTTCCTTTAGGCACTAACGCCAAATATGCAAACGCCTGTTGAGGACCTGATCAGCCAAAAGAAAATTGGAAAATTGTTAGGTCCCTCCTTGGGAGATCAGCAGCAAGGAACTTTCTCCATTGAACTGTGGAGAAATGCATTCCAGGGTGCTTTCGAGAGGCTTTGTCCTGTTCGTGCTGCAGGGCATGAATGTGGTTGTCTGCCAGTATTGGCAAGGATGGTATGTGATTAATGCAGCATCTTTTTTGCTTGTTGCTTTGTTTCTTCTCCTTTAGTGCATCTCATGAGATATATCCTTGTGTTCTTATCTTTAATTGTTTTTGTTTCCTAAGCAAGATTTTGTTCTTGGATTCTTGAATAGGTGATGGAACAATGTGTTGGAAGATTAGATGTGGCTATGTTCAATGCCATATTAAGGGAATCTGCACATCAGATTCCTACTGATCCAGTTTCAGATCCTATAGTAGACTCAAGAGTTCTACCAATTCCAGCAGGAGATTTCAGCTTTGGCGCTGGTGCACAACTAAAGAATACTGTATGCTTCACATTTAACTCTTATTTTTACTTCTGCCAGTTGGAAAAAGTGTTGTTTCGGGTTTGATTTCTGTGCTCACAATTATTATTTGTATTTTTTTTAACAATGTGCATGATTAAATGATTAATACTTGAATATAATCTCTAAGCACCAAAATTTATTTTCTTCCAATGGAACTTATCTATTTAAAAAAAGACTAATGTGTCTGTTTATAATATTTCTCAAGTTTGGCCTAAAATTCTAACAGTATACTTATTTTCGAAAGTGAGCATTAATTCGTATTTGATATTGTATTATGGCTTTAGTGATGATAGCATTAGTTTCTGTTATTTTCTGAACAATTAAATTAATTCAATACAACTTACTAGAATGTCAATTGTTCATCCTAGAAAGATTTTGCACCTACTTAAAATTATTTTTGAGAAAATTCTCTAGTTGTGGTAAATATTCGGCTAATTTATTATTTTTTCAGGTTGGCAATTGGTCTAGGTGGTTTTCTAATCAGCTTGGCATGGAGACGGACTCCGTCCCAAATGATGATGCTGAAACCTACAATGATGATCCCCAAACTACACAAACTAAGTGTTTTTTCCTTCTTAATGAATTGAGTGACCTCTTGATGCTTCCGAAAGATATGCTTATGGACCGTTCAATAAGGAATGAGGTACAATTTCAGTACACTTATGACATACTACATAACATTCATACCACCTATAATTATTTGTTCATCAAACCTGATTTATCTTACATTTGCAGGTATGCCCTTCAGTTAATTTGGATGTTATTAAACGGATATTGTGCTACTTCACTCCAGATGAGTTTTGTCCAGATCCAGTTCCAGGAGAAGTCTTGGAGGCACTGAACGCTGAGGTAAAATTCCCTCCGTTTCTTTCTAATAGACCACATTGGATGATCTGAGATATTTTATACAATAGAGTCAGAATACGACTACTATTTACTACCATAATAATTGTATTCTTAAATGCTGGGAAAGCTAAGCCTCTTCATTAAAAATGGATGGAGTGCTGTTTGAAGATTTTGTATTGAAAAACAACTTAGTATCTAAATCACCTATTACAATTTGTCATGTGCAGAGTTTCGTTGAGCGGAAAATAGCTGGAGATGCTTTTGGAAGCTTCCCATATGCAGCTCCTGTTGTTTCATATTTCCCTCCATCATCGAGTGAAGTCTCAGAGAAAGTAGCCGAGGCAGGAGGGAAACCTCAAATTGAAAGGAATGCATCTATGGTACAGAAGAAAGGTTATATGAGTGATGAAGAATTAGACGATCTAGATTCCCCACTAACATCCTTCATCGAGCAATCATCACCTTGTACAATGCAAAATGGGAATGCAAGTCTGAAATCTATGGAACCAACAGGCTGCGGAGGGAACTCAAGGTATGAGCTTCTCCGCGAAGTTTGGTCTTTGTAGATTCTGTTGGTGCTTTATGTCCACCCCTCCTTTTTTCTTTTCATTTTTAGTTATATACATAATGTAATGATCTGAAATGGTAGAAGCTAAAAAGTTCTGAATCTGCAACATATAATGTATGTTATATGTAAGTTTAGAAGCATTCTAGCTTTACTTTCTTGTAAAGAAAATAAATTTACCTGGGAAATTCAGTAAAGAGAAGTTATATCGGAATCAATTAGTTTTTCATAGCTCGTCTTGG
Organism: Chenopodium album; assembly: GCF_948465745.1. NCBI lineage: Eukaryota > Viridiplantae > Streptophyta > Magnoliopsida > Caryophyllales > Amaranthaceae > Chenopodium > Chenopodium album. Next base: position 46,252,017 of record NC_137848.1, read on the forward strand.
TATTTTGATCATTATTAGAAGCCGCAACGCAGATTTTGTTTCTGAACACAGTTGTGCCTCATCTATTGAGAGAATATCAATAGACGAGGCACAATATCTATTGACAGAGTAAGGGTTTGTTCTGTTTGACTGAGCTGAGCTGAATTGAATATTTTATGAGAGAAGGAAATTAAGAACCGAATTGAACTGAAAATAAGCTGGAAGAGAACAGGCCCTAAATATCAGTTGCCCAGCCCGACAAGTTAAGGTTCCAGAATCTGCGACAGTATTTTAGGAGGTGGATCTAAGCATGAATTTCTAAGCCATTAGATACACTTAACCGGAGGAGGAGCGAAATCATTGAATGGTGACAAAATTCATCTATAGTATTATTAAAACACAAAGGGACAACATTCTATCCCCATGTGTCACCGCTCCCTCAATGTAGGCACATCATCGTTATATGTCACCCTATGTATCTATTACTCAAAACTAGTCATATTTGTAACATTCGTATTTAATTTTCCGTTAGAATGTAACTTTTAAATAATTGCACATTAAACTACAATTTAATTTGTAAGAAATCATTTACATGCTAATGTTATTTCCTTGGATGCTATTTTTCTATATTCAATACCAATTAAGCAATTATGCATAGTAATATTTATTAGTATACAATTGCATTCCTCTTTCTTATATTCTTTTATTTCTATTTAAAATTATTTTAGACTTAAGGTAATATTTTCAATATATTATTTAAACTTAATGTTAATTTAATACCGGGGCATTGCCTGAGTAACAAACTAGTTTATGTCTTTATGATAATAATTGTCAATTTTATGCGTTCAAACTTAATATTTATGTGGAATTTTTTATATAGAAATTCAAACTGATATATAACGCATTACGCGCTAGATTAGTACAGATTGGCTTGATTATTGTTGATAATTTCATATAATCCATTTCTTGAAATTTCACTTTAGATTCAAAATTGTAGTATTTTTTTTATCTCATTTAATTTACTCCATTCATATTAAAGATGTATAGATTATCATTCCGAATATTATAAAGCATGAGGATAAAGGATAATAAACTATAACAAGCTAGCAACTTGTTTGGAATTTGTTATATACACCTGGATGTACTGTACACCCAACTAATTCATTGTTAGTTTTTACTCTTAATTTAAGGATTAAATAAAGACAATCATCAAAATGAGAATAAAATGCTCATGGGTGTACGGTACACCCGGATGTATGTAACAATATCTCCAATTTGTTTTTACAATCTTTAAACTGAATATCACTCCATAGTCCATATTCCCCTATTTTTATTTTGTGAAAAATACAGTATTTTCTTTTTAAGATTTGTGACTATCTATTGAAGTGTAAATTAGAGATGGGCATGGGCTGAGTTGGCCCGTGGGCGGCACGAAAATGGCACGGCACGGCATGAGCACGCCAGCGGCACGGCACGATGATGAAGGAGTGGGCTGTGGGCCATGTCGTGAACACGATTTTGAAAATTTGGCACGGGCACGACACGAACTCGCGGGCGGCACGGTACTTTGGCCAGCTAGCACGACACATGGCACGGCCAAGCACGGATTACGGCACGCCAAGCACGGCACTGCCCGTGCAAAATGACTAATCATTCGTTGCTTCAAATAAATTAATAATAAAAATAACATAAATAATAAAGAACTATAATAATAAAAAGAACAATAATAATAATACAATAATAAAATAACATACACATAAATTAATAAAATTATTCAAATAGTGTATTCATTTTAAAAGTTGTTAAAAAAATATATTGATTTTTTTTTAAAAAAAAAAAAATGGGCGGCACGATAACCGGCTAGGCACGGCACGCTAAGCACGTGGGCCGTGTCGTGCCGTGGGCTGGGGTGTGCGAAATGGTGGCCTGACACGGTACAGCCCGCCAAAATGAAGGCACGACACAAGCCACCAGTAATTATTTATGGCTAGACTCTAGTCTAGGCATCTTCCCCTACACCCCTCCCTAAACACATCGTTTAACACCCCTTCCCCCATACACCTACTTTCATAGTTTCTGCAGTACTGCACCCCCACAAAATGCATCGCACTATTACTCCCTACAATTCTAAAGAAATTTCAGTAACTTCCCCTACCCCACAAATATACACAAAATAATAATAATAATAATAATAATAATAATAATAAATAAATAAATAAATAAATAAATAAAATAAAATAAAATAAAATAAAACAAAACCATCATTTTCATCTTAATCTCTCTTTATTTTCCCTCTTTATTTTCTCTCTCATCTAAAGCTCTAAAACTTTAACCATGGGACAATAGAGACAAAGTCAAACAACCGAAGCGAATTTCACCCAAAAAAATAAGCGGAAATCAAAAGAGTAAGTATAAATGTTCATATTTACAACAAAAAATAAATAAATAAACACCCTAATGTTTTGAGAATTTATTTGTGATTGTGTTTCAGGAAACAAATTGATAGTTCAATCACTAAAAATGTATAAATGTAAGTATTTATTTTAATTATTCATCAATTTCTAAGTGATTATTCCGAATAAATAGTACAATTAACATCTACATCAAAAGACTAGAGTAAGTATAAATGTTCATTTTTTCAGTTTGGAGAAATCTATTTCAGAGAACAAAAACAACGATTCTTCAAAAATGCAAGTATATTACTCACACTTCTTAAATTTAATTTACAAGAATTTATTCAAAAAATTTATTACTAAAACATTTATAATGTAAAAATTGAGATGATGGTGAAAAACCTCTACAAAAAAATTGGAAAAAAATACAAAAAATCGACGAACAATAATCTCCTATTATATGCGTAGATCCAGCACTTTCAAAGATATACAAGCGTTAAGTGTTGCAGATGTAAAAATAATATCTCGGATGCATAGGTAAAATGAACAATTACAAAGCACTATGTGTTCATTTTCATATTATGAAATTATTTACATGTTTACCTATAATTACATGTTAATATGTGTTTATTAACATATTTAGATTTGATTTTTTTTTAAAAATATGTATTAATGATTTGTATAAAACATTATGAACGCATGCATACAAAACTTGAAAGGCGTGTTCGACGCTAGCTTTTGAGTAGCTTTTAGTGGTTTGACCAAGTCAAATTACAACTTGACAAAAAATGTGAGTGTTTGGCAAAGTAGTGGTTATGGTAGCTTTTAGTGGTGGAGGTAGCTTTTATGAAAAATTAGAAAGATTAGCTTTTAAAATTGGAGGTAGCTGTTGAAAATTTAATCTATAGTTTTAAAAATAAAATGTTGATTTTTATATGTAACAGCTAGTCAACCGCTACTTTACCAAACACTCATATCTAAATTATTTATCTTCATAGCTAACAGCTTGTTGACAACTAAAAACTACATACACAGCTCACAGCTACCTGTACAGTTACAACTACCTTTATAGCTATATTTTGCCGAACATGCCCGAAATACCATACATTTAAATGTTTGTTTAATAGTTTATATATATGTGCATTTACTTTTATTAATATGTTCATTTTTTAAAAAATATTACGAGCATTTCTACATACATATATGAACATTTATAAATGCATAATAAACAAAGCTAGATTATAGTTTTATACCATTTTAAGTGAAACACTTGATGGAATTTAGAGATGGATATGCTATTCATATTTTATAGTTCATAAATGAGCATCTACCTGTAAAAATATGTCATTATATTAAAAAAAAAATGTTCATTTGTACATACATATATGAAATACATACTGAACATTTCATTTTTTTCATGTAAAAGAACAATCTTTATTGTAGTGATGCGTCATTTAAAGTGGCGTAGCAATGCGGATCACACAAATTGTGAAGTTTACATTATGAAACACATGAAACATTCACTGGTGATCAAAATGAAAAATGGGTTTGTGACTTAAACCCAAACAATGTAAGTCCATTAAATTTTCATTTACTTAAAATATATCGTTCATTTATATATTATTAAATAATAATTAACATTATTAATCATTTTTATCAATATGTAGACCAAATCAGGAAGCTGAGGATGCAATACACAACTCAACTAATGCTTTTGAAGAAAACACTTTATGTAGGATCAACATAAGATTATCAAGAAAATTTACAAAAGAGTAGTATTACATGTTCATTTATAAATTAATATATGTTCATTTATACAAAGATATATGTTCTTATATATGGTTAATAGAACTTATAGATTTTACTCGCTTATGAATCTTTATTTGGTATTTCTGTTTTATTTTAATAGAATTTGATAATTTTTTTTTAATATTGTACGTTAAATAGTATTTCTTTTTTAACATATGACAACTCGATGTTTTGTATCTATGAAATGTTCATTTGCAAATAATTTACATGACTAACAATATTAAGGTTGAAAAACAACATTGCTAAATAGAAACACAACCGTAGATCCATTATATGATAAAAATATAAAATTCAATCTCTTGAAAGTAGTAATTTTCAAGCTATGGTTTCCTAATGTACTCCCTCATTTACCATTACTAGTGAACTTCTTAGCTACATTTGTACCAAAAAAGGCTAAGAACCTATTATACTTAATAGAAGTCTGTCATAAACCACCTCGAACACTTGTAGCTTCAATGGTTCTTAACACACTTGTACCAGCTTGAACATTTGTTGAAGCACTAGAAGCTGCTTGAACATTTCTTGAAATAATAAGAGCAGCTTGAACATTTCTTATACCAGCTGCAATAATTAAATATATAATAAATAAACAAATCTAATATCAATAATGTTCAATTATATAAAAACATTTGATCAATTAGATGAAAGTTACAATACATTATTATTATATTCAAAAACATATATATCTACATAAATGATCATTTATCATTACATAACTGAACAACTTTATAACTCTACATATTAACATATAATAAAATTTGTTCACTATTTAAAAGGCATATGAACAAATATAAACTAATGATTATCATTAAAATAGACATATACACACATACATTTAAAATACAACAAAGTTAACATAAAATTGATTACAGAACATAAATATATAACATAAATGATCATTTACTATTACAAAAGTGTACAACATTATAATTATAATTGTACCAATACATGTACAGCACAGAAAAATGATAAAACAATCTAATAACAAAAATTAAGAAACTATCAATGTTCATGTAATGCACATAACAGGAATTTTAAAAATAGAAATTAAAATAGAAACTGGACAAGATCAATAACAAGAAAACAAAATAAAATAAAATAATAAAATTAGGACCAAAAGTATAAAATAAGATCAATAAAACGAAATAACAATCAAATATAAGAACAATAATCATTATAAAAAAATTTAGTAATTAATAAGTACTTTTTTCCTTGGAACAATTGTCGATTCTAAATATGTACATTTTAAATGTACGAGGATGTTCATTTTAAAAGACATAAATGTACATTTTTGAAGCTAATTTTATGCTTATTTCTAATTTAAAATTCCACTCTCATCATATTAATAGGTGATTAAGTTTGCGTGTATGATATGTATATTATTGATTGACCTCTATTTGGCTCTATTACAAAACTTAGTCATCATTATGATCAATGTTACAAATTAAATATATATTCAATGGGTAGGGTAAGATATGTAGTAACTAATAATATTTTACATTTTTTGTGGGGAAAGGTTGTATGCTTTTAATTAGTCCTAAAAATTTCAGAGTATAAGCATAAATATTGATATGTAGAAGTTGGGAGTACATTTTGTGTTATAACTATTGGACATTATTTAAAATGATCATTTCCAGATAATTAAATGAAAAAATACACATACATCAAGGTTCATATTGATACTTCTATTATATTTTGTATTGTTTTTTTATTAAAATTTATTCTATTATGTAATAATAAAAATTTACACATATAAAAATAGACAACAAAATATTCATACTTTTTTTTCTTAAACCATAAATATTCATACTTATAATACTATTATTGAATATTCTATAACATATTTTATTATTTTTTATGTAACTTTTAGATATAGAGTATTTATTTTTACAATAATATCTTTTGAAGGTTGTTTGTTTTATCAACCAATTAATTAATTTGCAAATGACATGTTAACCACATATAGGTGAATGTTAATGCTCCATAAATAAATGTTCAATTATAAAATAATTAATGTTCATTTACAATCATTTGAAAAAAACATGTTCATGTAGAAGATAGTATATGTTTAATTACGGAGTATAAAAGTTTGCCAATAATTTCCCCAGTTTGATTTTCGAGCCCCACTACGATCACAAATCAGCTCAAGCCGATGTGCTTCCTTCAAACAATCCATGGTGATGGTGATGGTGATGGTGATCGCCGAATATGGATTTTGCTGTAGTTGATAAAGGTGGATATAATTAAGCTGCTATAATTTTCCGGTGAAATGCGGTGATTAAGAAATTAGTTGCTATGATTTGAGGAGGGAAGAGACGAATATTAGGATTAATTCCTACAATATACTTGATCTTCATATCAAATTAATCGGTAAAACATAATTGCGGAAGCGTACCTGATTTCATGTCAATTGATCGAACCCCTTCTTGATTATGCGTCTTCTAGTAAATACACACTCCAGGGTTTCTCTTTATTGATGGGATATAACTGAGAGTCTATTGTATGTACTACTAGGGACCATAACCCTATATGTCTATTTATATATAGACCCCCTTTCCCTAATCCGCACATCATGCATTAGAAAAGGTCAAACAATCTCTACACATAAAGCTAAACCCATACTCTATAAAAGACGTAACAAGCCCAATAATAATAATTACTTAAATGGATCACTTGAATTTGGGCTAAACTACATGACAACGTATAAAAACAATCATCACCGTATAGTCCACATACATTATTATTGTATTTAGGTCCATAAATTTCTTACAATCTCCCACTTGGACCAAATACAATTACATGTTTGTGATTCTTGATGATTGCATTATACTTTAAAACTTTATGAGCTCAGAATACTATCATTTCCAAACGTCTTTAAACAATTCGGTCCATCAATTATATTAACATAGAGTCAAAGAAATCTAAGCTACAATTAACGTAACTAGACCTATCAATGGCCACAATGTTAACACAATCAACGACATGAATCAACCATAGGTGTGTAGCATGGAAATAACATAAATGTGATCCAAAATGTCTATTTCCAACTGGTCCACTTTAAACTTTAGCAAGATCACGATATGATCTAATAGAAGAGTAAACCAAACTAAATACTTTATTTCTGTAGAAATACTTAAAACCACAATATTCAAAACGTGTTTATGTCATACAAGCAATAAGATAACAAACTCCCACTGAAACTATATATCCTTAGGTGGCATGACACCCATATGAGCAGTGTGCTCATGAAATACTTTGGGTGGTAAACCCTTAGTAAGCGGATTCGCAATCATGGAGTTTGTGCTAATATGCTCTAAGGACAATTGTTTACTCTCCACTCTTTCCTTCACAGCTCTAAACTTGACGTTAATATGCTTTGATTTTGACAAGCTTTTGTTATTCTTGGCATACAATACTGCTGACCTGTTGTCACATAGCAATTTGAGTGGTCTATCAATACCATTCACTATGCGTAGACCTGTGACAAAATTCCTTAACCATAATGCATGGTTGGATGCCTCATAACAAGCTATGAATTCTGCTTCCATGGTGGAAGTAGCTGTAAGAGTCTGTTTGACACTTTTCCAAGAGACAGCTCCTTTAGCTACGACAAAGATGTAGCCAGATGTGGATTTTAGGCTATCTTGACATCCAGCAAAGTCAGAATCAGTGTATCCAACGATCTCAAGTTGATCTGACCTTCTGTAAGTGAGCATGTAATCCTTTGTTCTCTGCAAATACCGCATAACCCTCTTTACTGCTTTCTAATGATCAAGTCCTGGATTGCTTAGGTATCTTCCCAACATTTCAAAAATGTATGCAATATCTGGACGGTTACAAACTTGAGCATACATAAGGCTCCCAACAGCTGATGCATAAGGGATCTTCTTCATTTCTTTATTCTGAAAGTCATTCTTTGGGCATTGAGTGAGACTGAACTTGTCTCCCTTAGCCACAAGGGTATCACCTGGTTTACAGTCTTGCATGCCAAACCTTTTCAAAACCTTTTCGATATAGCCCTTTTGTGACAATCCAAGAGTGCCTAGATGACGATCTCGATGAATTTGTATCCCTAACACAAAAGAGGTGTCCCCAAGATCTTTCATCTCAAAGTGATTTGATAGAAATCTCTTAGTTTCATGCAAATAGCCTATATCGTTGCTGGCAAGCAATATGTCATCAACATATAAAACCAGGAAAATGTGCTTACTCCCACTAAACTTATGGTACACACAATCATCAACTGCATTTGTCTCAAAACCATGAGACATAACAACTTGATGAAACTTAAAGTACCATTGACGAGAAGCTTGTTTGAGTCCATAGATGAATTTCTTTAATTTGCAAACCATTTTCTTTGAATCTCTAGAAACAAAGTTTTCTGGTTGCTGCATATAGATGGTTTCCTAAATGTCTCCATTGAGAAATGTGTCTTAACATCCATCTAATGTAACTCAAGATCATAATATGCTACAAGTGGCCATCATAATCCTAAAGGAGTCTTTAGAAGAAACTGGTGAATAAGTCTCCTTATAATTAATGCCTTCCTTTTGAGTATAGCCCTTAGCGACAAGACAAGCCTTACGCCTTATCACATTGCCATTTGAATTCCTTTTGGTCTTAAAAATCCATTTACAACCAATAGGTTTCACACCTTCTGGCAACGAAACAAGGTCCCAAACATCATTATCCATCATGGACTTAATTTCCTCATTCATGGCATCAATCCACTCTTGAGAGTTAGGGCCTTCAATGGCTTGGCGAACGGTGATTGGATCATCATCCACCATTTCATTATCCAACTCTTGTTCTTGAAGTAGTGCAACAAATTCTTCACTAATTTCATTGTTATACTCTTGTTCTTGGAGAAAAACAATGTACTCATCTGAAATTGCACTTCTTCTTTCTCTAGTGGATCTCCTTAATGGCACTGGTTCTTGAAGTTGTTGAGTTTGTTCATCATGAATTTCCTGTTGATTCTGATTAGGGGAATCATTTTGAGTTTCTTGAGTTGTTCCTTCAATCATGCCAGGAATGTATGTCTGATCATGACTGGTAACAACTAAAAGAAGATAAACTTGTTCCTCTTCGAAAATAAACTCTTTAACCTTATCTTCCCCTCCAAACTCAACATCTTCAAAAAATCTAGTATTTCCCGTCTCAAAAATTGATCTAGTTGTGGGATCATAAAATTTATACCCCTTAGACCTTTCAGGGTACCCAACAAAGTAACAACTAACAGTTCTAAAGTCCAGTTTCTTTTCATTTGGCCTATAAGGTCTTGCCTCAGCTGGACAACCCCAAATGTGTAGATGTTTTATACTAGGTTTCTTACCAGTCCATAGTTCATAAGGGGTTTTAGAAGCTGCCTTAGTTGGTACTCTATTGAGAATATAAGTTGCGGTTTTAATTGCCTCTCCCCAGAGGGATTCTGGTAAGGTAGAGTGACTAACCATACTCCTTACCATCTCTTGTAATGTTTTATTACGCCTCTCAGCTACACCATTCATTTAAGGTGATCCTGGCATGGTGTATTGAGGGACAATTCCACATTCCTCTAGGAATTTAGCAAATGGCCCTGGACGTTGTTCACCAGATCCGTCATTTCTGCCATAGTATTCACCACCACGGTCAGATCTGACTTTCTTAATTGTTTTCCCAAGTTGATTTTCAATTTCAGCTTTATAAGATTTGAACACATCCAATGCTTGGGATTTCTCATGAATCAAATATAGGTAGCCATAACGAGAATAATCGTCTATGAACGTAATAAAGTATTGTTGACCATTCCAAGAAGCTATAGGAAATGGTCCACAAATGTCTGTATGTATTAGTTCTAAGACATCTGAAGCTCGTGGGGCTCCTAATTTCCTTTTGTCTGTTTGTTTCCCTTTTATACAATTAATACATACATCAAAATCTGAAAAATCAAGGGAATCAAGAATTCCATCTGACACAAGTCTTTGAATTCTTTGTTTAGAAATATGCCCTAAACGTTTGTGCCAAAGTGATGAAGAATTCTCATTTGTTAATTTTCTTTTGGTACCACTAGAAGTGACATGCAAACTTTCATTAGATGAAGCAATAGTATCCAACAAATATGGGTTGTCAAATCCAGATAAAGAACCAGATCCAACTAACTTTGAATTATAAGAAAGACTAACTTTATTGTTTTCAAAAGAACAAAGATAACCGGATTTGTCCAATGTAGGAACAGAAATTAAATTCCGCCTAAAAGACGGTACAACAAAAGTCTCTTTCAAATCCAAATAATATCCAGTCTTTAATGACAACCTAAAAGTGCCTATAGCTTCAAATTTAATTGCCTTGCCATCACCCACATAGATGTATCTTTCACCATCACTCGGTTTTCGGCAATTCAGGCAACCCTGCATGGACACACTTATGTGAGTAGTTGCTCCAAAATCTAGCCACCAAGTGTGTTTAGGTACTGAAATTAAATTAACCTCAGAACAGACAAAAGAAAGAAACATACCCTTCTTTGCACGCCATGCGTGGTACTTAGTGCATTGTTTCTTCTTGTGAGTCATCCCACCACAGAAGAAGCATCTAGATGCTTTTGATTCAGCCTTCTTTTTCTTATGTTGCTTCTTTTGTGGTTGAAAAACTGCACCCTTACCCTTCTTCCTTTTCTTGCCATCCTTAGAGGAAGATGCAATGTGAGCACTTTCTGTCTTTTCTTACTTCAATCTCTCTTCCTCTTGAACACAATGAGAAATGAGCTCATTTAGAGTCCATTTCTCCTTTTGACAGTTATAACTGACCTTAAACTGACTGAACTGTTTAGGAAGAGATATCTAAACCAAATGCACGAGCAAGTCATTTTCGTTTTTTAGCAAAACGCTTTTCAAGTTCTGTAAGGAACGATTTGGCATTATCCTCTTCGGACATAGTGCCCCTGAATGATTCCGGAATTGCATGTTTCATGATCATAAGACTCATGCGATTTGAGCGTTCCCACTTCTCCATATTCCCCTTTTTAATAGAGGAACTAGAATCCGTAAGAGCAGCAGGACGCTCAACCCGAAGAGCAAGGTCTAGATCCATGCAACCAAGAACAATCATAACGTTCTCTTTCCAACTCTTAAAGTTTGTCCAATCAAGCATGGGTATAGTATTAATGTTGGCAGATATCACATTAGCAGAAGTATTGACCGAAAAGAACACAAACAAACAAAACAGGCTCACAATTAATTCCAAAATTCAATTTTAATAATCAGATTAAAATATTGACAACATATCCCATTACAAGAGACCTAGCACAACATTAATTTTTTAGTCTTTGGACAGAAAAATTAACTTGTAAGTGGTCCTCTTGGTGTAGTAATCAAATATTTAACAATAAAATCCTGTCTAACATTAAGCCTTTTTTTGGACCGACTCAACATTCACATGGAAAACCTTATAATTGTTACATATATATTACCGCAAGCATGTTTAATTTCCGGCCAAATAATAGCCTTCCTTTGGGCCGACCATTAATCGCATGAAAATCAAACACACACATCTCAGTATTTCAAATAAATTAATCTACACAAAAGAGGTTACTTTGGTAACATATTGTTTCAATTAATAAACCCAAAATATGAGACACAATATTAGTTTTACCCTATTGTCAAATATAAAAAAAAATCTGATTTAATCCCTAATACATGTACATATTAATCATGCGTTTATATTACTCTTGATTAATACATGCTTAACGATCAGATTAAGAAACTGCAGTATATATAGCATCCAGTTCATGAATACAATATGATTTTACGATATAAATCAATAGTGAATCATAGAAGCATTAGTATATATAGTGCTGTCAAATTTCAAACCGAAACCGTTTAACTGCCCGAAACCGACCGATCCAAATGAGAACCGAACCGATTAAAAACCGAATTTTTTGAAACCGAAAACCGACCCGAACCGTATTTTAGTAAACCCGAAACCGAATCGACCCGAGTAATGGTAAACCGTTTAAGAACCGAACCCGTTAACAAACCGAACCGAATATAAACCGAACTGAATGAAAACCGAACCAAAAAAGAACCGAACTGTATCTAAACCGAAACCGGTTCCAACCCGAAACCGTTTAAACTGGCAAAAAAATCGGTTACACCGAACCGTTAGCAAACTGCTACCCGTTTGCACCGAACCATTTAAAAACCGAACTGATTGTAAACCGAACTGGTTATAAACCGAACCGTTTATGAACCAAACCGCTTCTAAATCGAACCGTTTACAAACCGTTAGTAATCAAAACTTTACTTACAAACCGCTGCTTATGCTTTTTAGTCAATTGCATCCAATATCAGAAAAGCATACTTACAATTTAAACAAGTAGGTATATATCTCTGAGAGACTGAGATAGATAATATTAAATATAATTTAGGAAATAGTCTATGCAACTTATATGGCATGTGGGCAGTGTGCCTAATTGCCAAATTTTGTCTGCTCAATCTGGTACAAAATACAGTAATATATATTACATGTAACATTTGATTAAAAGAAAGAGAGTATTAAGTTACAATCTATATACTCATATCAGTCATATGTAATATTTGGTAGCAAGACATGATAAAAAAAAAAAGGGGATATATTGAAACATCTGAAAGTTGATCATGTTACGAGTTTTGGAAGCAATTACATACAAATAGTTGGGAAATCTTCCTGCCCAACTAGGTCCTTAGCCTCACAAAAGCCTACACTAAAAATGGCTGTGCTATTTTGCTACAAGCATATATGAAGTCTAACAAAGTCCTAAAATTGTAGACATGGCAGCAGCAGACACAGCAGAACAGCAGAACAGCATACAAGCAGAACAGCAGACACAGCAGAACAGCAGATACAAAAATGCCTAATACCTATTGCATAAATCCTGAAATAAAATCAAGCGAAAAATAGAATAATCAAGCACTAAAGACTGGTCTAAACTTAGAATAATCAACAATTTAGATGAATAACAGGACATAAAGCAAGGAAACATGCCACAATAACATAGGCACATACAAAAGATACATAGCATAATAACATGACTTTCTGAAAAGTGAATGAATAACAGAATATCAAAGAAAACTACCTATAAATCTAAACATGTATAACAATGACAAAACCCAAAATAATCAATTAAAACACTAAAAAAGGCTAAATACAGGATACCAATTTGATATCTCAGTATAAATTGAGACTTCCACTAAGTAAACGAAACTAAATTGACTGAGGGTACATCAAAAAATATATGCCAAGTAGTGATTATGCCTCTTATCCATGCAAGGAAATAAGGAGAGTACAAAACCAATATATCCTTAATTCCTTATAAACAAAACCCCATTCTTCAACACTTTCAGTCAATTCATCCATTCATCCCCAAATTTACATTTTCAATTGCCATGCATTACAAGAAATACATATACAAAATATAAATAATAATAAAAAAAAAAAACCAATTCATACCATGATACCAACAAAACATATCAATTAAAATCTAGAGAGAGAGTGGTTACCTGAATTTGGAGCATTTAGGGCAGCAAACACCAATGACTCAATGAGAGAGAGGCGCCAGGACAGCTTCAGAATCAGGACAGCAAACATCGTGAATGAGAGGCGCCGTGAGACGGAGAGGCGATGAGACGAAGAGGCGCTTAGCCGTGAGAAGGAGAGGCGCCGTGAGGATGAGTGGTAAAGTGAGAGTGGTAAAGTGAGAGTGAAAGGGTTTCAAAAGGGTGAGAGTGGTTTCATGTAAATCTAACCATTGATTTTTTAATCTATGGTTCAGATTGGTGATCCGTGTGTGTTGTGGGAAAAAGAATCTAACCATTGATTTTTTTAATCTATGGTTGAGAATGGTGATCCGTGTGTGTTGTGGGAGAAAGAATCTAACCATTGATTTTTTAATCTATGGTTGAGAGTGGTGATCCGTGTGTGTTTGTGTGTTGTACATTCATCTACAAAAATATTATTCCCTCAATTCTTTAGTATTTTTTTGCCCCATTTGATCGGGATCAGTGCCCAAGACACGTATTAAAACATCTACTAGTATATCTTTATTTTCATACACGTAAAAATTATAAAAACGTTATATTAATAAAATGTATAAATAGGTTAATTTAAAAAGATCACTCATGAGTCTATAACATTGTACTAATACATACGAATAACGATGATACGAATATTTATCTATGAGATATTGAGATGGTTAGATGCCACGTGTTAATAATGTGTACATATGATCGATTGAACTAATCAATATGACCTTGTTAATTAGTCATTAGTGTTTTCTTTCATTATACAAATCAAAGCACTTTGTAATATCTTCATAATTTCATGAAAATATATAATGATAAACGAGTCATAATTATAGTCTTGTTGACTAATCAAGTATCGAATTACCAAATTGCAAATTTCCATTTCACAAGAAGTCAAGAACTCATCAAGTCATGATTATGATTGTATGCGTAGTATATAAATGATTAAATAAGAAGCATATAATAACCTAATTGTATAACAATAATACATTAATACACTAACTCTTATAATCTACTTCGTAATAAACTAGTAAAATCAGTATGACTAAACTTGAAACAGAACATAATATGTATTTATAAAATCAATGAGAATTTGTTTATAATATGTTGCCTAAATATGAAATGATTCGCGACTTGCCGACTTTATTTAAAACTTGTGAACGCAAAAGGTTAGCAAGTACTATCAAATTTCAAACCAAAGCCATTTAACTGCCCGAATCCAAACAACTCGATAAACAATTTATTTTTTGAAACCGAAAACCGACCCGAACCGTAATTTAGTAAACTTGAAATGGAACCGATATGAATAACGTTAAAGTGGTTAAACCATCGAAGAACGGAACCAATTATAAATTGAACCGAAAAAGAACCGAACCAGTTAAAAACTGAACCGAAAAAGATCCGAACCAGTTATAAACTGAACCAAAAAAGAACCGAACTGTTTCTAACCCGAAACCGTTTCCAACCCGAAACTGTTTGAACCGGGATAAAAACCGTTTACACCGCACCATTAACAAACCGCAACCCGCCTGCACCGAACCGTTTACTACCCGGACTGTTTACAACCCGAACCGAATTAAAACCGCTTAAGAATAAACCGAAACCGAATCGAACCGATAACTATTTAAACCGAACCAAAACCGACCCGCGAGACAATTAAACCGATTCCAAACCGACCCGATTAACTACCGAACCAATTTCAAACCGAACCGAAACCGAACTGTCAAACCGTTTTGACAGTGCTAAGTATATAGTACTTCGTAAATAATCAAATCATGTTGCCATGATAAAAAGAAAGTTAACAGCATAAAACAAAATCGATAAGCATATGTGACAAAATGGCCGAAAAAAAACCGAAGATCGCAAAATAATTAAACAACTTTCACCCTCAATTAACCATATGGCAGTAATACGATCAAATCCAATTTTATTATTCATATACAACGAATTAGCCGAAACGAAAATACTCCATTAACACATTAACACATACAGTACTTCGTTTCAACAAAATACACGGAATAACGGCCACATGAATTAATTAATATCAAGACTCAATAGTTTCATGATAATTCATATCCAATCAAACGATTGATTAAACCAAAACTAACGGGATGAAATTAACCGACTAATCCAATATGAAGGAGGCTCATGATACCACTTGTTAGGATTAATTCCTACAATATACTTGATCTTCATATCAAATTAATCGGTAAAACATATTGCGCAAGCGTACCTATTTCATGTCAATTGATCGAACCCCTTCTTGATTATGCGTCTTCTAGTAGATACACACTCTAGGGTTTCTCTATATTGATGAGATATAACTGAGAGTCTATTGTATGTACTACTAGGAACCATAACCCTATATGTCTATTTATAAAAACCTTCTTTCCCTAATCCGCCCATCATGCATTAGAAAAGGTCCAACGGTCTCTACACATAAAGCTAAACTCATACTCTATAAAAGACGTAACAAGCCCAATAATAATAATTACTTAAATGGATCACTTGAATTTAGGCTAAACTACATGACAACGTATAAAGACAATCATCACCGTATAATCCACATACATTATTATTGTATTTAGGTCCATAAATTTCTTACACCGAAGAGGTGGGGAGGTGGAGGAGATGCAGTGAGGAGAGATGCAGGGGGATGTAGTGGGGTGGGGGTGTAGGGATTTTTGCCTACATAGATTGTAGGTAAAAATTTGTAAGCCACCAGTAGGTACGATGAGGCGCGGTCCGATACAACACTATGCCCACCTCTAAGTGTAATACAATTTTATTTTTATATTTTTTTTTTTTTAATGGCAAGTGTAATACAAATTATATGACGCAAATACCCTCTTTTTTTAATGGACACATAGACAGAATTAGATTGGGCCGATACTCAAAATTCCAAACAAATTTAATAAAATTCAAAATTAGGTTGGTACTCTTCCAAAAAACCCCAAATACTAGTTTCATGTTTAGGAAAGTTTTCATCAATTAAAATTCAAAAATAAAAATAATTTACAAAAATTGCAATTACCGACTTAATTACCGTGTAGCTTAATCCTCAAGCTAAGGAATCATGAACCCATTTTATTATACTCCTTATAATGTAATAATATAGTTAGGTTAATTAGTTTATTCTAAATTTGTTGTTAACAAAAATTACAAAATTGAAGGCAAGTTTTATACAGTGAAATAACAAAGGTTTTTAGAGTGAAAATACTTTGATTGTGCTATGAATGGGGAAGGTACGAGTAAACAACGTTGTGATCGACTGTGAGCATCGTCAACCTACAACACGAAATCCAAAAAATTGTAAAGATATGGAGATTTTCGTACGATAGGAAGAGTGGGAACGTAGGGTTAGGTGTGATGAACAACAAGATGAAACAAAGTCTCCGTATGTCAAAACTTTGGAATTATAATCCCGTAGATTGTGAATCGTGCAAAAGTTTTTTTTACGAATTATCTTACATTGGTCTTTCACTCTAACCCTAATGAAGTGCTACAAGACATGTACGAGAAGGTTTCGAGTCTTCGACGTAGGCTTGCTAACTCGAAAGATGTGTACGGGAGTTTTGCCACGTATGAAATTGTGAACAATATTGAGAGACATTGTATGTCACGTAACAAAGAGTGGTTGATCGCTTGGGTTGATTACCAACCTCAACCACGGCGCGCAATGGAGGTGGTTAAGGAAGTGGGTTTGCCTACGGAGGGTGATGGTGAGGGTTTTACGTGTGCTATTTGTCTCGAAGGGGTAAAAAATAAGGGGAAGAAGAGGATGAGATCGAATGATGGTGATCAAGAAATGGCGCGACAAGAAGAGGAGTCGGATTATTGTGCAAATAATCGAGTTGTAAGATTAGTGTCATGTCATCATATGTTCCACAATACTTCAATTGATCGATGGGTGAAGGATTGTGGTCGTGATACTTGTCCTCTATGCCGGTTTCAGTTGCCGAATGCATCAACATGTCGTTGTAATTGGGAGCTTTCTAAGAAGAGGGCTTTGGATGATTCCAAGATTGTTAAAACTGATTTTGATACACTATGTACTTAGAAGCTTTGAGATGTATCAAGTTAAACCAAGTTGATTGTTACTCCGTATATAATATGAGTTGTTGTATTGTTTGAAAGTTCCTTTGATTTCGTTATAAATCATGTATCAAGGGATTTCGCAAAACTAATAAAAATTGCATTTGTTGTTACACTTAAGATTATTTATGTGATCCCGATTAATGTTCCTATGTTTTCATTTAATTCTGTCTATATTCATATATACTCTGATAGATGCTCCTATGTTCTCATTTAATATTTCTCAAGCATTATCATTTATGAATAGTCGATGTCAAATCAATAAGTAACATAAAGCTTGTAGCTATTAGATCCGATGTTAGTCCATTCAGAATCTGTTAATGAATTCTTTCTGAAAGATTTGTGCCTCTTTCTTTCATCCTTTCATATATGATAAGGCTAAGAACAATGGAAGTTTCTCCTCCTTTCTTTGGCTCGGTCTACTTCACAATGGAAAAACAATTGTGACGGGAATTCAAGATCCTATCAACATATTCCAGCAGTATATCGTATTTAACAAAATATTGAGCATACAGAATTACAAACTCATGAATTTCTCATGACAGAATGTATAACAAATAAAGCAACAAAATTAGTCATCTTTTACTCCATATAACAATTACAAATTCTAATCTTATTGAAGCAAACCTATTGCATTTCAACCTCAATCCACCAAACAGTCAAAATTAATGCAGGGAGAAGTATTGCTGGATAAGATTAAGGGGATTGCAAACAGAGAATGTATTTCAAAATCCAAGTTTCAATTACAATTTTAAAGAAAATTTCAGATTGAAACTTCAAATTACAATTTCAAATGACAACTTTGATGTGTAATTTCAAATTCACAGTATAGATTATAATAAAGATTATAACCAAATTTGGGCAAAAATCTAAATTTAAAAGATTGCTACATGCATATATTTAAACCAAGTTAAGCTTGATCTAGTTATTTATTTATATTTGTTTTGGTATTTCCTTTTCTTTATCATGGACATTGACATTAAAAGTGTGTTACTAAATACTTCTGCTTTATATTACAATTACAACCTATAAACAAATCATATTGATTATTGACCTTAGTTTTCGTGGTTACAATTATCTTTTTTAGAGGATCTCAGTATTAGCACCTTGAACTATTAAACAAATTACCCATCAATGGTAAAAAGCTACTCCATTAGTGCCTCAATAGAAACCTTTATATCTAGCAATATGGAGCACTATGTACTTCTCCGTTCCATTAATATTGTAACCTCAGTTTGTTGGTACAGGACATGGTCATTATATCCACTCAGTTGTAAATTTGGCTAATTTCTGTCAAAAAAACAAAGTACAAAATATACCTAGAAATTAATGGTCAAATTTATGAAATTTTTACTTCAATAGTCAGAAAAATTTATGCAGATTAAAAGCATAATATAGGTTTTTTTGTTTCTAAGTAGAACCAGCAGCATAGGTATAACTATAACTTGTATTCAAACCCATCAAAAAATCGCAAACCAGTATATACTACTATAGGTACAAGCTCATACAGAGCACCCCTCCAAAATCAGAAAAGTGAGGAGCTTAGCAAGAAGTACTAAAGAAAGCAGCAAGTAAATCGAGCTCGATTTACATAATATTACTTAAAATTTGACACATCGTCATAGCTGCTGTTAATTTCTCAAACTGGAAGTGACCCATCATTAGAGGAGGATGAGGTAAATGGTAGACGTCGAGAGCTAGATCTCGAGCCAAGAGTTTGAAGGGCCCTTACAATCTCAGCCATTGATGGCCTTTTTTCAGGCATTACACTAGTGCATTGGATACCAAGGTCTAGAGCACCAAGCATCTCTTCTTTGGAGGTAACTGATATCCTAGGGTCAAGGACATGATCAGACCCATTTGCTATGTTGATCTTCCTTCGAACCCACTTCACAATATCGAGTGATGATTCTTCTGAATCTATTAATCCTGCTGCTTGCCTACCAGTCACTAGTTCTAACAGCACCACGCCGAAACTGTACACATCCATTTGTTCAGTCGCTTTCTTGTTGTATTTACATTCTGCAAACCAAGCAGCAGTATAATGAGCATAATGTACAAAGTTAATCAAGCAGCTCTCAAACAGTCAATAATATAGAATTTTGTAAGACATATACTTCGAAACTAAATTTAACATGATTAGTATAATTACCTGGTGCAACATGACAAGAAAATGGAGATTCAAAGGCCAAAGTAGACTGGAATAAAGAATCACCCACGATCCTGTCAAGAGCGAAGTCTGTAATCTTGGGCTCGAAATCAGCATCTAAGAGAATATTGGCTGATTTCACATCTCTGTGCAGTAGATGAGGAGAGTAATCATTGTGAAGATATGCTAATCCTTGAGCAACCCCAATTGCAATTCTCAACCTAACATTCCACTGCATCTGTAAATTCGGCCTGCCAAGGATATCGCCTAAGCTTCCCTTTGACAAGTATTCATAAATGAGAAAGATTGAATCTTCTGTGCAACAGAAGCCAAGGATTTTCACAATGTTCTTATGCCTGATTTTTGCTAATGTTTTGATTTCGCCTTTCAAAGATTTTGTTGATTGGTTACCAGAATTCACTAGCTTTTTCACAGCAATAAGCTCACTACTTGGTAAGCTTATGATATGAACTGTCCCAAAAGTTCCACCACTGCCTACTGCAGTTTTCTCATTGATTGACATAACCAAATCCTGCTCAGAAATCCTCAAAGGATAGAAGAAAACCGAATGCCATACACCCATTTCAGATTTGTTTTTAGCACGACGATGAATCAAGAAAAGTGCGAAAACAGCCATGATCATAGCAATTGCTAGAGCTACAGATACAAGAGCATAACCCATTCTAGTAAGACCGGCATTTCGGTGCTTTTCCCTTTCATCTGAACAAGATTTAGGCAACCCCGGACCACAAAGACCTGGATTTCCTTGCAAATATGATGCAGGGAGGCCTGTTACTAACAAGAAAGGTACCCTCCCCGACAATCGATTATAGGATACATTGAACAATGCCAGCTTCAAGTTCTGAAGCTCTTCTGGGATTGAACCAGTGAGATTATTACCAGAAAGATCAAGGTAAGTTAACACAGGTAATTCCCCAAGTGAATGTGGGATTTCGCCAACGAAACTGTTATCAGCAAGAGACAATGATACAAGCTTCCTACACTTCTTCACCTCAGGAATTTTACCAGAAAGCAAATTGTGAGAAAGGTTTATAATACTCATAACAGGAGAATCACAAAAATTATGAGGAAGTCCACCAAATAAATGGTTATTTGAAGCAGAAAATCTGTACAAACTCTTTACTGACCCAAGACCCTTAGGAATACTACCAGTAAAACTGTTATTATCAATCTGAACTTGCTCTAATTTGACAGCAGTTGATATAATCTCAGGAATTTCACCAGAAAATCTATTATTTTCACCTCTAATTAGCAAAATCTTAGGCAATGACCATAACCCAATTGGGAAATTCCCAGAAAACCCATTATTCTGCACTTGAAATCTTTCAAGATTAATGCATTGGTTGACACTTTCAGGCAATAACCCAGTAAAGTGATTAGTGTGAAGACTAAGGCTAGTTAGGGTTTTTCCACTACATATCCCATTTGGGAATGGCCCACTAAGCTTATTTACTGAAACATCAAAAGACACCAAATTTACAAATGAAGCACCAAGTTTCTTGGGAAGCTCACCTGTTAGATTATTTTGAGAAAGATCAAGCACTTTTAAGCTACTCAATCCTAAAAAGGTTTCAGGAAAGTCACCAAAAAACCCAGAATTTTGCAGAAAAATCTGCTCAAGCTTTTTCAGATTACCAATTTCACTAGGAATCTTACTCACTAAAAAGGGATTCTCAGACAAATCAAGAACAACAAGATTAGTGAAGTTCCCAAAAACACCAGGAAGGTTACCAGAGAGTAAATTGTTACCAAAGTTAAGAACTTGCAACTTTTTTAACAACCCAATATTTTCTGGGATTTTACCCTCAATATGATTCTTGCTAAAATCAATCTCTTCCAAAGAAGAGAACTGGGAAATCTGTTCTGGGATAGTACCCCAAATGAGATTACTGCTAAGATTAAGGCTTACCAAAGAATCACATTCAGAAAAATGAAGTGGGATTGGTTGATTAAAGAGATTATCAGCAAGATTAAGGGAAGAAAGACTAGGAAGTTGACAGATTACAGGGGAAAGTTCACCAGAAAGATTGAAACTTTGAAGATTGATTGAAGTGACAGAGGGACTAATATTGGAGCAAATGATGCCAGTCCAGTTGCAGTAATGAGAAAGTGAAGTATTGGACCAAGAAGCAAGGAAATTGGAAGGGTCTTTAATGGTGGATTTGAAAGAGAGAAGAATGTCAGATTCAGAGGATGTTGAAGAGGAGTTAATGATGGTGAAGAGGAGAGAGAAAATGGTGATGAAGTTGCAGAAGAAGGTAGCCATTGGAGGGTAGTGAGTGAAATGAGTGAGCTTGGCAATAAGTGTTTGGTTTGGTTATAGTAGTGCTAGAAGTAGTAGGAGAGGTAGATAAATATGTTGAAATTTGTTTTAGGAGGGAGTGTAAAGTCAAGAGAGGTATTGATGGGTCCAATGTCTACTGTTGTTCATTTGTTTGACATTTTTTAAAGGACTTTGGAGAATGTATTGAGTTATTGACAAAATGCTAGCACATGTGACATGTTTATAGAGCCGAAATAGAGATTACTCTCTTATTCTACTTTTGTATTAGGGGGTGCTAATTGAGTTAAGCAGCTCGCGAGCAACTCGAACTCGATTCGGTCAACGTTCGGTCAAAACTTGACTTGAGATGTTAACAAGCATGAGTTGTGTAATCTCTTGTTCTACTGGTATATACTTGCAACAACATAAGTTTATGCAAAGTTTTAAGAAGAATTGTAAATGTGAGAGAAAAACAGTAACAATAAAAATAGCTATAAATGGGTTAGTGAAAAAGATAAACAACAAAATAATAGTGATCCAATGCTACATGTTGTAAGTAGTTAAAATCAGGTTTAAAGAGCAAATGTTGCAAGTATTCGGGGAGAAAGTATAATTATTACACCGTAATTATGAACTCCGAAGCAATGTTTCGACTTTAAACGTTGATTTTTGGCACTTAAATTGAAAAGATTAAAAAAAAAATGGGAAATCCTCTTTGGTGAACTCCAAGTTTTTAATTTTTCAAGTGGTAAACATTCTTAAATTTTATTATCCATGGTAAACCTAAATTTTTATACTAAGTCAAATATAACATTAATGATAAATTTTAACTAAATATTTAACCATAGTTAATTAGTTAGTTAGGTTTTTTTTTTTACATTTATTTTAGAAATATTTTTTATAATAAAAAAAAAAAAACCAAACCCTCCCCCTCACCGACAGCAACCCCACCACCGCCCATTACCCCCGTCGGCGGCCAGAGGATCTACTCGGTGCCGGCGGTACACTCCTCACCCAAAGCCCGACCGCCCAGCCCCCCCTTCCCCTTCCCCTGAACCACCTATTGAAATCCCAAAAGCACCACCACCGCTCCACTCCTCCAACCACCGGCGCTCCAATCCGCATCTCCAACAACAAAATCACCAACTGCTGCTGCTACCCACCAAACGCCCAACTGTTGTCACAGCCGCACCAAAACCGCGGCCCAATACCACCAATCGCAACCACAATTCCCACCAATCTCAGCTACAAATCGCAGAGCACCCATATTCACAACCACAATAGCAACCCTAATTTCGATGGTGTTGCGGGCTGATGCTGGGGTGGGTGGTTGTTGAAATCGGGGAGGAAAAGGGAGGGGATGGCAAGAAATGGGGAGGAGAAGGGAAAGGGTGGCCAGAATCAGGAAGGGGATCGGAAGGGAGTTAGTGGTTGGAATTGGGGAGGGGAAGGAAGAGAGAAGGTGAGTTGGGGGAGAAATCGGGATGGGAGAAAGAGAGAAGGTGGGGCCGGGGAGGTTGGGCGTTGCTGGACAAGGATGGGGGGAGGACGGGAGTCGTCGGCGGTGGGGGAGTTGGGCGTTTCCGGCAGAGGAGTGGCCGCCGGCATGGGATCAGAGGGGTTGCCGTCTGCTGGTGGCTAGCTAGGTTAGGTGGGGGTGGGGTATGGTTTTTTTTTTTAAAAAAAAAAAACTTTTATAATAATTTAATCATTAAAAAAAAAAACTAACTATAGTTTAGGATTTTTTTTTTATTAAAATAACACTTATCAATGGTAATCAAAATTTAGGTTTACCATTGATAATAAAATTTAAGAATGTTTACCACTTGAAAAATTAAAAACTTGGAGTTCACCAAAGAGAATTTCCCAAAAAAAATTAAAAAAATAAATAAATAAAGTTATTGAGAAACCATGGTAGGAGTGAATTTTTTAAACTCTCTTCATTTCTTAATACTGCAATACTTTGACATTCATACTGCACAAAATATTTATATACATAGAGTTAATTTCTAACGGCATTTTATTTCTTTTAAATTTAATATAAAAGTTATTGTAAATATGTTATTAGATTGTATCAATGCGATAATTTTACTTTTTACACTATAAATAAAAACCATATATGGTCAAACTTATGTATTGAAAAATGTATCAGTCAAACTGTTACAAGTAGAGAATATTTAGAAATATTGAGTAATTAGCACAACCGCAACCCCCACCCCCCCCCCCCCCCCCCCCCAAAAAAAAAAAAAAAAAAATTTACATTCAGTACATTTAGTAGTAACATATTTTATAATTGTTATACTTTAATCGGCATATTTTACCTCAACCTTCTAAACTATATACGAAGTAATTGTTAGTGTGTCAAGGTGCAAGCATTTGCTTGAAAACCCTTTGTTAGTATTTGTTAAAGTATCGTGCCGCCCGCGGGTTCAGGGCCAAAGTAGCGTGCCACTCGCGGGTTCGTACCGTGCCCGTGCCGATTTTTCAAAATCGTATTCACGGCACGGTCCAAGACCCACTTCTCGGACATCGTGTCATGCCGTGCCGCTAGCGTGCTCGTGCTGGGCCCGTGCCGCCGGCCGGCCTGACCCATGCCATCTCTAATATGAAGTAATTGTTAGTGTGTCAAAGTGCAAGTATTTGCTAGAAAACCCTTCGATAGTATTTGTATACAGTATACTGATTCCACTTGCCAAGAAAGAGATGGGAGTGAGCTACGGAGTAGTTGTAGACAAGACTCCATAAAACAGAAAAATTGGAATTGGGTTTAGATTTTGTCCATGTTTGTTTCAAACAACTTATTCCTACCGGGGCCCCCCGGTGACTTTGTGTATTGTCGTACACCTTTATTTTTCCTTTCTTTTGCTTCATCATTGCCGGAGAGACTTTACTATCATTTTTTTTTTTTTTTCAGACAGAATACTATCTTTTCATCTCTAATTCTATTTCATGCATAGTGCTTCAATGCTTTGATTTTTGCATAAGAATCCTAAGTAACCGTCAACTAGTACAGCCGTATTGAGTTGCATTGTAAATTTGTAATAGTACTTCCATTAAATGTTACTCCCTCCATTTTTAAATACTTGCTCCATTTTTATTTTTTACACTATTTATTTTGTGATTTATACATAAGAAAAAATATAGTCTTGTGGGTACTTGTTAGAATCATCTTAATGAATAGATTATTAATTTTCAATTATTAGAATTTATACTTATTGATAATTAAAGATATTATTGATCAAACAACTAGTACAGCGGTATTGAGTTGCATTGTAAATTTGTAATAGTACTTCCGTTAAATGTTACTCCCTCCGTTTTTAAATACTTGCTCCATTTTTATTTTTTGCACTATTCATTTTGTGATTTATATATAAGAAAAAATATAGTCTTGTGGGTACTTGTTAGAATCATCTTAATGAATAGATTATTAATTTTCAATTATTAGAATTTATACTTATTGATAATTAAAGATATTATTGATCAAAGATTAGCATCGGCATATGCATACGTGCCAAAGAGAAATGGAGCAAGTATTTAAAAGCGGAGGGAGATGTGCAACTTTGGAATATTTTATATCTCACAAATAATACTCCAAAGTTGCACATAATATTTAACGGATGTAGTATAATGATCTAAGGATTTGTTCTTTTTAGTTCAGTTCAGCTCCAATCAGTTCAGTTTAGTTCAGCTTTAATTAATTCAGTTCGATTCAGTTCATTCAATAAATCAGAACAGGTCCTAAATCAAACTAGTAGATAACCAAATATGAAGTAATTGTTGATGTTTACTTGTGCTATCACTCGACATCTTATTGCAATTACATGGTTGTTACTTTTTAATTACATAGTATCATTTGTTACCGCCAAGTCGCCAACTAAACAATTCCTTGGTGCTATTATCTAGAAGTGTGTAATGAAGTATTGTTGATAACATAAACAATTCTACACTAGAATTCTTGTACTTCATTCGTTTTTTTATTATTGCAGCATAAAGGTTGGGTACAAATATTTTAGTAGTGGAAAAAAATAAGAGAGAGAAAGGTAAAAATACAAAATTGCCCATGTGACATATTGATAAACTAAAAAGTAAGTGTGAAAAAATAAGGGTATGTTGGGTATTTGTAGTGTGAACATAAATAATTTTTTTCCTAAAGAGGAAATGATGTAATATTTGTGAAACTTCGTAAAAATACAAGTGGTGCAATAAAAAAAGAACGGAGAAAGTATTCCGTATTATATTTTTATAAAGGGTAAGAAACTAAGAATACAAGTGCATTACTAGTAGTTTACAACACTGTATAAACAATGTAAAGTATGTATATGAGGACGAATTAAAGAGATTCCATCGGCTTTATTGAAGACAAACCCGTGAGCAAACCTACTGCTAAATGACAAAGGAAATTGACTTGATTATAGGCAAATTATATGTCTTCGTGTACAGACCATTTATATCGGCAATCGGTTGATTTGTTTTTATTTTCTCTCCGTTTTATATCATTTGCAATGATTTAACATAAGATATGAGTTTAAAATATATAATTATTAGAAATTATGTAAAATGGAGAAAAAAAAAACCTAAATAGATTAAGATAATGATAATAATTTGTCCCTTGAAGGGTTATAACATGCAATACTTCATACATGTATATATTTATATCCTCAATTTATTTAAAACATACTCCCTCTGTTACTATATTAGATTCCTACTTCTAATATTTATTCCTTACATAATAGAGAGAAATAAGAATCTAACTAAGAGACGGAGGGAGTATCATGTAACTTTAAACTTCATGATTTAGGGGCGGTTTGGACTCTAGAGTGAAAAAAAAAGGTTGTCTAGTTCAAAATGCGCACAAGTAATTTCAGTAAGCATGTGTAATCCGCTGATGACAAATAAACCGAGTTGAGCAATTGAAAGTTGTAGATGAATACGAGTGAAGATCCACGCAATCTAAATTTAATCCATTAATGCCCTAAGGTATAAGAGACTCTCTATAATCACTTTTGATATCGTTAGGATAGTTTGATTCAATTTATATTATTAACTTATCTCATGCTTTGCTTTGATCAGTACAGTGCAGTGCGAGCATATAATAAGTTCACCACAAAGTTTCAAATGTGGCTAGGTTTATCATCGTGCGGCCTGAGTTACTTATTTAGGAGTTACTTGGTTGGTCAGACGTTATTCGGTCATGGGTTATTTGATAAGTAGTTACTCGATTGGTCAAGGGTAACTCTATTAGGAATTACCCGATCAGTGTTTTAGTGTGTGTCAGGGCCTGTTCTGATTTACTGAAAACAAATGAACTGAACTGATTGGGGCTGAAGTAAACTGAATAGAGCTGAAATGAATTATTTATGGTAGAAGGAAATTAGGAACCGAACTTATTGAAATTGAATTGAACTGAAACAAATTGAACTGAACTAAAATTAAGCTGAACAGAACAGGCTCTCAGCAGGACAGAAAATGCGTTGTAAGTTCAAATATTCAAACAAAATAAACTTAATTACTCTGGGAGTTTACTTAGGGCCTGTTCTCATTGACTGAACTCAGCTGAACTGAACTGAACTGAACTGAACTGAACTGAATATTTTATACTCCCTCCGTCCCCAAATGATAGTCCCTTATGGGCAAAAATCACGGGAATTAAGAAACTTAAATAAAAGTAGTAAAATTACATTGAAAAGATAAATTTACATTTCTTTACATTGGGTATGTAAAATAGTAGAGAGAGAAAGTAATAAAAGTACATTGAAAAACAAAATTTACATGGGAAAGTTAAATTTGCACAAATATTGTTGTAATTGGAGGAAATTTTGATAAAAAATTGATATTGATGGTACTTGAAAAAAGCAAATGGGACTATCAATTTGGGACTAAAAATAGGCCATAAGGGACTATCATTTGGGAACGGAGGGAGTAAGAGAAGGAAATTAGGAGCTGAACTGAACTGAACTGAATTGAGCTGAACTGAACTGAACTGAACTGAACTGAACTCAGCTGAACTGAACTGAACTGAATTTCAACGTAAGAGAACAGACCCTTACTCTAATTTCAAGTTTTCAACCTCAAACAATATGTGAAAGAGTTGCGAAGTATGAAATTTGATTAATGCCCAAAAAAAAAAAAAAAAAAAAATAAAAAAATAAAATAAAAATAAAACTGACAGCTGAAAAGGCATATAAACAGTCTGAGTGCGAGCAGCAAACTGATAGATGCTCCTTTTACCTTTCAGATATTCATCAGAGTAAAGCCTAAGTAAAGAAAGTTTCTCTATACAGTAGTTGACCTTCAATATTTAAACTTTTTACTCACTTTTTCCCGTGTTTTTGTTATACAGTACTCCGTATAAATTTTATTTTACTTAAAAAAAAAAATTATTTACAGACATTTCTACATTACAGTACTCCTATAATCCTATTCAATTTCCCTCCGTCACGTCTATCTAGACGTATTAGTAAAACTAACAACTGAATCAACTTATGTCACGTCGCTCTTCAAACTTAAAAATGCTGCTCCTATTCTAGGTCTTACGTAACTCATTTTTAAGGGGGGAAAATTATATCAGCATCCTTAATTACATTTGAATTCTTTCCAACAAAAAAAAAAAAAAAAAAAGAAAAGAAAAGAAATACTTCTACTTCCATTTCAAATTATTTACAACGATTTGACGTAAATTATAAATTAAAAAAAAAGCTTAATCATTGCAAATAATATGAAAAAGAGGTAGTGTTACATATGAATCAGGGTACATATTAAAGTGAGGGATAGCTTAAGTGGTTGGAGCTTTTCTCCCGATTTTTAAGAGATCCTTTTAAGTTTAAAGGAATTTTTGAATTATCCTGACAAAGTTTGATAATGTTTATACAAATTGAGGTGGGGAGTATAATTTAATGTATAATTTAAGTTTCGTTAGGTTTTGAAATTTCAGATGTTAAAGCAGGCAGGCCATGGATTTTACAGCTATCATTTGAAAAATGACTACTATATTATTTTAATGATATATAATATGATCGGTTTATTTTTTTCATGTTATAAAATGGCCACAATAAGTCTTATAATATCTATAATGTAAATATAAATTTTGAAAATTTATATCCAAAATAAAATAAATATTTTTTGAGAAACTATAAAATAAGAAAAAAAATTATATAAATGAAAATAAAAATTTGATAAATAAAAAAAAATTGATAATACTAATTAATACCATTACTAAAGTAATATAATTAATTAGCAGGAAAAAATATGTCAATTATGAGCTATATAATCATTAAAATATTATAATAGTCATATTTCAAACGAGTATTGTAAAAAATTTTAGGCCATAGTTGCAGCCTTGCAGTGGCTTCCTACAAATGAAAATCACCTACCAAGCCATCATGATTCATGAACCTTAATTGTTTTAAATTTTTGTAGATTAGCTATCTATGTACAACGACAAAGGTCTCTAGCTCTCTACTAAACTTCTAACTCATCCGTGCTTTTGAAGGGTTGTACACCGTATGTTCATTGTGCCGTGTTTTATGTTTTATGCATTAGAAGTTCCTTTGGTGAGGACCGAGGAGACTCTCCTAATGTCTTTTACTGGTATTATTTTGATTACGAATATCTTTTATTTTTATTATCTTGTAATTTTAGGACGCGTTCTCCACTATCTCCATCAAGCAAATTTGGTATAATAAATCTTGAATTTATCAACTTGAATCAAAACCCCTTTACATATATTTTAACATGGTTAAACAAGAAACATGAGTAAGGATATTAAGATCAAAATTATATAAACCAATCAATAATCAATCCATTTTGTACTTTCTCTAATTTATGAATGACCAAAAAAAAATAAAATAAAAAGGTTTGATCTTCATTAGTGGTGCATATGTACACTTAACCCCAAATAATATTAACTCGATTGATGGCGTCAAACTTCTTCCTATTAGCCGTCCAAACAGTAGCTTTTGCTGGCTTTGCGTAATTCTTCAAAAAATTGTGTATAATATTCTTTTAACAAACAATAATCTAAATAATACGGAGTTCCTAATCCATAACATTAGCATAGTATGAAGGAATTTGTACATGTCAAGAACGTACGTGTTCAATTCTCGAAACATGGTTTATCATCTAATTTTGGAATGTTAAGCATTATTTTATTCTTAAGCTTTGCTAATTCTAGTCTAGAAAATTGAGAAACCTCTGCTGAAGAATTCGATATTAGCTGTTTTTCATGCTCCAATGTGGTCAACTTCATGCTCTAATGTCTACATTTTCATGGAAATTAGAGATAGAACAGAAAAAGGGACACTAGAAACTCCAAATCCCTAACACCCTTGCCTTAATTTTGAGAAGTTCTTAAATTGAAACTCGTAATTTCTATGGAATTTTTAATTGGAAAGCCTGGTCAAATAATCCCAACTTTAGTCATTTATCCCAACTAAAATAGATTATTTTTGAATAATCCCAATTTTAAGGAACATTTTCTTAAAAAAGTCCAAATGATTGATGACCCGAAAAACAAGTTGATTTTTTTTGTAAATTGCAGCATGTTACACTTTAAATAGTTTAAAAATAAAACTATTTTTTTTTTTAAAAAAAAAACACTAAAACCACCCCTTCGGCCTTCCTCTCCCCTTCCTAGCCCATTCCCCCTACTGAAAATAACCACTCCCTCCCCATCCCACACCCGCGCCCCGCCCCCTACCCCCAGCCGTTGACCCCACCCAACCCAAACCCATGCCTGCGAACCCCATCAAACCAACTCGATCCCACCTCAAAACCCTGCTCGCGAACCCCCACCCCTACTTTCGTCGCCGAACCCACCTGATAAAATTCATGAACTGAGTTCATTAGAAAAATGCAGAAGAAAGGAAGTGAATATTAGAGAGAAAAGAGAAGCTTAGATTTCATTTCAGAAAATAGAATTTGATGATTAGTTTCTTACAACCCCAAACTTCTTCTTATATACTCTATTAAAAACAAAGCTTCTAGAAATAAAGTTTGTTATAAAGAATCTTTCTATAACAGAATTCTGTTATGATTAAGCTGAGCTGGCAATGCAAGCTAGCAATCCGAGTGCAGCTTACTAAAGAAGCTTCTGGACCATTGATGCCGATGTTGATGAATCAGGAGGTGGTGTAATATGATCTTCAACATTCCCCCTCAAGCTAGGCATGGATTGAGGATCAATCAATCCTAGCTTGGAACTCAAAAAAGAGTGTTGAGGAGAAGACAGAGCTTTTGTAAAGTTAACAAATCTGCAAGCTGCTCTTGAGTATGAGTATAAGTGAGCTCAATTAAGCCTTCTAGCACCTTTTCCCTTGTGAAATGATGGTCAAGCTCTATATGCTTGGTTCTTTCATGCATGACAAGGGTTCTTACCAATCTGAATAGCAGATTGATTATCACAGCATAACTTGATTGGTTTTAAATTTTCCACTCTAAGTTCTTAAAGAAGCTTGAAAAGCCAAGTTATCTCAGCAGCTGCTGCTGCCATAGCCCGATATTATGCTTCTGAGGATGAATTAGACACTTTTCCTTACTTCTTAGATTTCCAGGAGACATGTGAATTTCCCAAAAGCATCACAGAACCTATGACAGAGTTTCTGCTCTCTAAGAAAGATGTCCAATCTGAATCAGAATGGGCCTGCAAACATAGCTATAAAGAAACTTGCAAAAGAATTCCTTGACTAATGGTTCCTGAAATATATCTCAGTACATAATGCAAAGCTTATACATGAGGATTTCTGAGCTGGCTCATAAACTGGCTAAGAGTTTGAACAGGATATGACAGATCTGGCCTTGTATGAGTTAGAAAATTCATCTTCACAACTAAGCTTCTGTATAGTAGAACATGATCATAAAAGTGATCACCTTGTCAGAAGTGAGCTTCAAATGAACATGAAGTGGAGTTTTAAAAGACTTAGACAAATCCATTTCACAACCTTGGAGTAATTCTTTTGAAATAGCTTCTGAGTAAGAATGATGCCCTTCTTAGTATAAGACACTTCAATCCGTAGAAAATAATTCAATTCACTAAGATCTTTTATGCTAAAAATCTTGTGTAAATGACTTTTCAGCTATAAAATTATACCAAAATCGGAACTTGTGAGGATGATATCATCCACATATACTGCAGCTATGATGAAAGATGATGTGGACTTGTAAATGAACAAAGAGGGATCATTTTTGGACTGATAAAAGCTCATTTTCTGTTGTTTATCATTAAGTCTAGAAAACCATTGTCTTGAGGCTTGTTTTAGCCCATAAAGAGATCTTTTCAACCTACACACCAAGTTCTCAAGGTTAGGAATTCCCTCTGGCATCTTCATATAAACTTCTTCTACCAATGCACCATGCATGTAGAAAAGCATTATTTATGCCCAACTGGTGTAGAATCCATCCTTTACTGGCAGGTAAAGCCAATAAACACCTAACAGTTGCCATTTTGACTACTGGTGAGAAAGTCTCACCATAGTCAATGCTAATTACTTGACTGTATCCTTTTGCTACAAGTCTGGCTTTATATCTCTCTATACTACCATCAGCTTTCAGTTTAACCTTGAACACCCACTTGCTACCAATTTCTTTCTTGTCTTTTGGTAGAGGAACTAGATCTCAAGTGTCATTATTCTCTAAGGCTACAATTTCTTTCTTCATAGCCTCAACCCATTTTGGATCTTGAGAGGCTTCTAAATAGCTGCTAGGCTCTACAATACTGACCGTGCAAGCAATTTTCTCTTGAAGAGAGACAAGAATGTCATGAAAATACATAACATTGTACCAATGCTAAGAAATATGGGGAGATGTGACATAATCTTTCATCCATGCTGGTGGCTTATATGGCCTTGAGGATGTTTTAGGTACAAGAATGAGTTGAGATATTGGCCTGATGAGGGTATTTCTGTATTTGGTAGGGTAGTGAATGGGGTTTGTGGTGAGGATATTTAAGTAGAGCATGTGTTATCAGATTCGGGAGGAGGTGTAGGATAAAAAATGAAAGGTTCTGGTGGATCTGGAAAGGTATAGTCAGTAAGGTTTGTGTTTGTGATAAATAAAAAGTTATACCGCAAGTGCACGGTGTCTTTTGTTAGCAGAGACTTAGCAAATACGGGTCGAATCCCACAGGGAGACAGATTCTATTAGTTTTTGCCCAATTATTATAAACTATTTCAGTAAACGAAGAGTGGTTTGATGATTAATTAACTAAAGTATGACAATAATAAAAATAAGGTTGCTCTCAGATAAATTAAAGTCTAGGGCATACGTTCGGTCCACCATGCTTATACCAATCCAAGAAATGCAAACAGTCCATTAATAAACGAACTAGGTCGAATAATTAAAGCACTTGTTAATCCTACGGTCGGGAATTAACACTTACGAATTAACATATGTAGTTCGGTCGCTAACATAATCAAATTCGCCAATTGTAATTAAGCCTCTAAAAATATGATCTTTCAATTCTAATTTTTATTAGCTATATAATCAACTCATGATATTGGACAATTACATGAATCAAACAATAAAGCACAAATCAATTGGAATTATTCAAACCCTAATTCATTAATTTATAAATAATTAAGCACAAATAATCATGGTATAAACATGGCTTCCCTCACTTAACACTAGAAAACGACTACTCAATCATAATTGAAATAAACAAAACAAAAGAGATAAATAAACTTGAATTCATAATTAATTCAATGATTGAATTAATGGAGAATGAAAAGCTAGGGTTCAACAATGGAGAGAAAAAAAAACCTAAGAAGCGTTTAATCTAGAAAATAATGCATAAAAAAGGAAAATAAAATCCTCTCCAGTATTTATATTAAAGCCTAATCCTAAGTAAAAATAAAATAAGTAAAATAAAATAAGGAAATAAAAATAACAAAGGTCATCTTTTAATTGGTCGCGAGAATTACAATCGACAGAAAGCAATATCCCGCACGCCAGACCCATCGCCCGAGGATGGCCGATGGTTGAGTGATCAAGGGCTGTGACGACGACCATCGGCTGATGGATTTCCATCGGGATAGGCAGATTCCAGAGGTCGTATATGAGGCCAATTTATCGGGCAGCCATCGCCCGATGGCTTGGCGCTTGACTGGCAGATTTAAAGGACCGACTTCGGAAGGCTGTAACTCACAATCTAGGAATTGTATGAAGACGTGCGACCTATCATTGGAAATCTCTTCAAGTCTAGTTTCCAACCCAACTTGAATCACCTCAATTTGATCTGTAGAACTCGAGATATGGCTGAAACAGTGCACAAGGGTCCTTTTTGATACTTTGCAACCCTTCGTTTTCCTTTGTTTCTAACTCGAATTCAATTCCGAAAAGTGCATATCGATCCTTGTGGATGCTATTTTCAATTCCCATGCATATAATCCTTAGAGACAACATCCACGAGCATAAATCCCTCGATCAATGAACTCGATCCATCTATTTCCATTCAAATATCATTCGAATCATCTCCAAACACTTCGAAAGCATCCAAATGACTATGAAATCACTTGAAACATTAAGAAATACAAAAACGAAGCGTAATAGAGCGATATATGATGACTTATGCAAATATGACCCTAAAATCGACCAAAAAGACTAAGAAAAAGGTATAAAAACTAACATAAACGTGCCTAAGAACCCTATATAAATATGATTCATCAAATTCCCCCAAGCTAAACCGTTGCTTATCCCCAAGCAACACTAGACTCAAGAAGGAGAATAAATACAAGAAAGACTTCTAGGAACCAGAAT
This sequence comes from Chenopodium album, assembly GCF_948465745.1. Taxonomy (NCBI): domain Eukaryota; kingdom Viridiplantae; phylum Streptophyta; class Magnoliopsida; order Caryophyllales; family Amaranthaceae; genus Chenopodium; species Chenopodium album. Next base: position 46,287,009 of record NC_137848.1, read on the forward strand.
AAGACCGACTCGACTCTCGAGAAAACTATCAAACCAAAGTTAGCGAAACTGAAATCTGGCTCGGATACATATAGAACCACGTAGCACTCATAGTCCTGCAATTAACTCACCAATCTAGAGGCCACAAACAGTCTCTTTCCAAGCTAGACTCCGCCGATTTCCTATAGATATGCTGAAGTTGAGCACGAGAGGTGCCCTACCAGCTTAAGGTTATAACAAACATTCAACCTATATCATGTCGACTCAGAATGCAACAAATACTCTTTAATTTTGACTCAAAACTCAGTTCACTCAATCATAACTTATGCACGAAGATCAAAAGGTCTTTATAAGGGTTGTAATGGGGCTAGGGTGAGAGGTAGGATAAAAATTTGGGAGATGTGAGAGTTGAACTAGCTGGGAGAGTGGTAATAATAGTCTACAATAACAACATAACCATGTGCATGTCGAAGATAACCTTGTTTAGCATCTAGCCTCTCCATACACCATAAAAACCAAGACAAAAATCACTATACACCAAAGTAATTTGATTTTCTCTTCTTCCCTTCCTTCTTCAACCCCCTTTTTTTTTATTTATAGAGATTTTTTTTTTCTTTTTTCATACCCCATTTTTTTCTACTTTTCTCTTCTTTTTTTTATTTATTTATTTTTTTTCATTTTTTTTAACACCCTTGAGCTTCCATTCAAAATCTCCTTTATTGCACCACGAAGAAAATATTTAGCCAAATAAAAATCACAAATCACAAGATAGACCACTCCCCCAAGCTAGGCTCGAGAGTAATAACCAATTGAGGCCGAAGGCTTGTAATATGGCTAATTTAATGAAGGGTAAAGCTCAACATGGGTAACAATTAAGGAGCAAATGTACAAAAATAACTTCCGGAGGCTCAAATTAAGAAAAAGAAAGACCTTTATCATTTCAATCATGCACTCATCACAACCAAATTACTACGAGACTCAAGGTAAAATCAAGATCAAAGTTGCACCAGGAACTATCACACATACAAAAATATAGACTGCTATAAATGTGACAGTCAATCAATCAGGTTTCAAAAACTCACATGGCTTTGGGTCTGCAAAATCTCGACTAGCTAGACTAAAAAAAAAAACAAAACATCTTGCCACAAACCCATTAATCGCAAGCTACATTGCTACGCAGTTATCAACGTATAAAGCACACCAACCAAATTTCAAAGTCATAACCATGATGAGAAGAAGCTCAAGAGAGTCTAATCTAATCCGCACACGGTTCGAAGTCAAAATAAGGAAGATAAACACAAGAATGCATTATTCAAAAACACAACTAAACTAAGAAAGCAATACTTTTTTTTCGTTACATGTAAACTACCATCCCTAATAGACGGTACAAACCATGCAACACCTACGAAAAGAAATAAAACTACACTATGAAAGCATTAAAAGATATATATCCCTCCCCCAAGCTAGAATGAAACACAGTGTCCTCACTGTGGAAAAATGAAATACAAGAGAGATAGGAAAGAAAAGCTCACTCAGCAGGAGCCTCGTCGACAAAAGAGGTGTCGACTGTTGTGTCATTAGATGTAGCGGTGGTGCCAGAAGCTACTATCTGCTGACGTAGAGAAACAACCTCCGAATTCAAGGCTTGAAACCGTTGTTCCAAATTGCCGAAATGATCAATAACCTCCTGAGCAAACGTACCAATGTTAGCCATGAACTGCTTGAACATCTCTTTAGTGACTGGATCGCTGCTAGACCCCTCGAAACTAACGCTATCACAAAAAGGGTGGGATGGAATAGTCCCACGAGAAGGAGTGTGAGAGATCTTTGAATTGTCATCAACCAGAGGCGGAGGGGCCGAAGAAGAACCTTCCTTTGTAGAATGCACACCTGTTTGGATGATTGTTTTAATGTTGGGGGTAGGCGGAAACAAAAGGGCATTTGGAGTACCCATTCGAGTCGCAAGAGTGGGCAAAGCATCATAAGGAGTCAGATGTGTGTCCTTCTCTTCTCCCTTAACCTGCCATACAAACAAACCAATCTTTGGTAACAACAACCATCCATATCGTTCCATGCTCACATTATCAAGGAGTGCATATGTGTTCAACTTCTTAAAGTAAGACAAATCGATCCCCAGATGCGTAACAAAGACGGTTACAAAGCTTCCTATAGTGATAGGCCTTTCGGCTTGTTTCTCTCCACAAGAAATGCAGCAATGAGGAATTTTCCGAAATCCAATTGACCCATCCTATCTCGATCACCATGTAAGAACCACCAAAGCATCTTGAAATCACTTGTAGCAATTTATCCCATCTCTGTCTTTGGAAAGAACACTTGTAGAAGCAAGCGATGTAGAATACGAGGCACATGGTTCACAATTGAAAAAGACTTAGTAAACCAACTTTCCAATCATCTCGACCTGTGAGTTCTCTCTAAAACACTTTTTGGTGAAATTGTAATCCATTCTTATCACCCCAAAACGAACCAAACTCTGATGGGCCAATAGTTCCATCATATGGCCACTCGAAAATTTCATTAACCTCCTTTGGTGCCATTGAATGTGCCACTCCATCAAGAGAAAAAGATATGTCACCATTATCAGACACTACTAAAGAAGTAAGAAACTCAATAACAAAATCCGGATAAACCTCTTCCGTCAAATTAAGAACCTTTGACCAACCACACCTTCGACCTATTTCTTGTAAACAATCGTCAACCCCAATCTTCTTACCATCGTCTTGTGAATAACGAAGTGTTGGTTTGATTTTTCGATCTTGAAGTGAAAAACCAAGGCCTTCTTACTCAAACTTGAGGAAGGGTGAGAGGTGGAAGGTGGGTTGGTTTGAGAAGTGGTTGGAGGGATTTATGTGGTGGCTTGGGATGCTTCTTTGGAGGTGAGGCTCTTGCTATTCGAGGTGGGTTTCTCTTTGTGGGAGTGGATCTTAGTGGTGCAAGTGGAGAAGGAGTGGACTTTGGGTGAGAACTAGTGGTTTTTGTGGTTCTCATGATACAATTTCACAATCAAATAGCAATAAGCACGAAATACTCCAACCAACACTAGTAATCACAATTCTAAAATCCAAAGTAGAATCAATTCCAATCACCCACCAACCAAATATCAATGTTCAATCACAAATAATCACCACAAACTCAACAACAATCCAATATTAATATACAAGAGGCAAAATTTCCAATTTTTATATGAATGTAAACAATTCAAGAAGAGGAGTTGGATGAAAAATTGAAAATAATACCTATGCTTGTGCAATTAAGAAAATGTTATTGTTGATTACCTCAAATTAAATACCAATTAAATTGCAATTCCAACCAATTCACCCAATTGCAAAAGAAAATAAAAAAGCCCCAACTTTAATAATTAGGGTTCTTCTCTTTTTATTCGTGGAGGGTGATGTACGGTGGCCGGAAGTGCGCCGGTGGTGCAGCGGCGGTGGGTGGCTGATGTGCGACGGGTTGGAGTGGTGGAGAGAGAAGGGAGGTTTTCTTGGGATGCGTGAAGGCTGTAGCAGCAGTAACTGTTTTTTTTTATTATTTTTTTTTGGGATGTGTGCACGCTGCCTGGGCACTAGAACCAGTGGGCGCTGGAATTCCAGCGGCCCAGGCAGATTGTTGGGTGGTGGAGAGGAGGCTCGGCCCAGCAGGCGCTGGCCTGTGCGGGTTGGTGCCTGCTGTTGGCTGCTGCTTTCCCTTTTTTTTTTTTGAATGAAAATAAAATAAAATTTATACCTTCACTAAAAAATAAAATAACAAACAACGTTAATAGAGTTAGTGAAGTAAAACAAAAACAAAAAAAAATCGAAACTAACACTAAAAAAAATTAAAACTAGAAGAATAACGTAAATGAATAGAAAAATAAAAAATTAAAAAGAAGGAATGAAAGAAAAATTAAAAACAACAAGGAAGAGAAACTAAAAATAAAATGAAAAACAAAACTAAAAAACAAAATAAAAGAAGAATTAGGAAATCGGGTTGCCTCCCGATAAGCGCTCATTTAGAGTTATGAGCTCGACTTCTTACCTTAGTATCAAGCATCAATTGGTGTATCGGAGAGATAAATCGTCTCTAATTTGCCGATGAAAGCACCCTCGGTATATAGCTTTAAACGTTGTCCATTTACCTTGAATTTCGTGCCGGTTTCGCTAGTAACCTCTATGGCTCCATATGCTTTGACATCGGTGATTGTGAAAGGCTCGGACCATCTAGACTTAAGCTTTCCAGGAAAGAGTCGAAGTCTTGAGTTATAAAGCAACACCTTGTCACCATTCTTAAACTCTCGTTTTTGGATCATCTTATCGTGAAACTTCTTCGTTTGCTCCTTGTAGAGCCTATGATTCTCGTAAGCATCGAGCCGAATCTCATCTAGCTCATTCAATTAAAGAAGTCTCGCTTCACCGGCCTTCTCTAGATCTAAATTAATCTCCTTGACGACCCATTGTGAAAGGTCTTCCATTTCGACCGGTAAATGACAAGCTTTTCCATACACCAACCGATACAGAGTTGTCCCTAACGGAGTCTTGTAAGCCGTTCGCAATGCCCACAATGTATCATCCAACTTCAATGACCAATCTTTGCGAGATTTGTTGACTACCTTTTTAAGGATTCTCTTGATTTGTCGGTTAGAAACCTCAACTTGGCCGCTCGTTTGAGGATGATAGGCCAAGCCAACCTTGTGATTAACTTCATGTTTCTTGAGAAGAGCTTTAAAAGTTCGTTGGTGGAAATGAGAACCACCATCACTAATAACAACTCTTGGGACTCCGAAGCGCGGAAAGATGATTTTTTTAAATAGCTTCATAACGACCTTCGAATCAGTAGTAGGCGACGCAATAGCTTCGACGGCAACTAAAATATATCGATTCCCACAAGAAGAGGGAAATGGTCCCATAAAATCAATGCCCCAGACCTCAAAAGGCTCGACCTCAAGAATCCCATTTTGCGGCATCTTTTGCCTCTTCGATATATTTCCTGTTCTTTGACACTCATCACATGCATTGTAAAAGGCACGAGCATCCTTGAATAATGAGGGCCAATAGAAGCCACATTGAAGCACTCGGTAGGCAGTTGCAGCAGAACCAAGATGTCCACTAGAAGGTAGATTATGGCAATGATGAAGGACACCATGAGTATCCTAATCTGGTACACATCTCTGAAACATCCCATCAGAACACTTACGATACAAGTGAGGATCATCCTAAAAGTACCGCTTAGCGTCATGGTAGAACTTCTTGCGTTGTTGGTAAGTCAAATCCGGAGGATGTGAACCACCTACACAAAAATTGGCATAGTCAGCATACCATGGAGATACAGAAGAAACAGAGAATAAATGATCATCGGGGAAAGAGTCATTTATAGGGCTATCTGAAGTAGACTGAAATCTCAATCGAGAGAGGTGATCCGCAACAACGTTCTCGGCACCCTTTTTATCTCGAATCTCTAAATCGAACTCTTGAAGGAGCAAAATCCATTGAATGAACCTCGGTTTAGCCTCTTTCTTTGCTAGGAGATACTTCAGAGCGGCGTGGTCAGTGTGGACAATTACTTTCGAACCAATGAGGTAAGTTCGAAACTTGTCAAGAGCATACACAATAGCTAGGAGCTCTTTCTCAGTGGTGGCATAATTCATCTGAGCCTCATCCAAGGTTTTGCTAGCATAGTAGATGGCATGCAAAACCTTGTTCTTTTGTTGTCCAAGCACAGCTCCCACAGCATAGTCACTCGCATCACACATGATCTCGAATGGAAAATCCCAATCTGGAGGTTGTATGATTGGAGCAGTTATCAATGCCTCCTTAATCCTGTTGAAAGACTCTATACAAGCATCAGTAAACTCAAATGTGGCATCCTTAAGCAACAATTGAGTGAGGGGTTTTGCTATTTTTGAAAAATCTTTTATCAATCGGCGATAAAACCCGGCATGACCAAAAAAACTTCTCACTCCCTTGACATTCACGGGAGGAGGAAGTTTCTCAATCATCTCAATTTTTGCTTTGTCAACTTGCCACGATCAGAAATAAGATGACCAAGTACCACTCCTTCATTGACCATGAAGTGGCACTTTTCCCAATTCAAGACCAAATTGACGTCAGTACAACGTTTAAGCACCTTAGAAAGATTATGCAAGCATATATCAAAGTGAGAACCATAAACACTGAAATCATCCATAAATACCTTCATGATATTCTCAATGAAATCAGAGAAAATGGCCATCATACACCTTTGAAATGTAGCAGGGGCGTTACACAACCCAAATGGCATTCTACGATAAGCAAATATACCATAGGGGCATGTGAACGTCGTCTTCTCTTGATCTTCCGGATGAATGGGAATATGAAAGAAACCTGAGAATCTATCCAAATAACAGAAAAAACTATGTTTTGCTAATCTTTCAAGCATTTGATCTATAAAAGGTAAGGGGAAGTGATCTTTCAAGGTGGTCGTATTCAACCTACGATAATCGATACACATACGCCAACCTGTGACAACACGAGTAGGAATTAGTTCATTCTTATCATTTGTAACAACTGTTGTCCCCCCTTTCCTAGGAACGACTTGTACCGGGCTCACCCACTTAGAATCTGAGATGAGGTAGATGATGCCCGCGTCAAGAAGTTTCATTACCTCTTTCTTCACCACCTTTTGCATATTAGGATTCAATCGACGTTGTGGTTGGATGCAAGGGCGATGATTCTCTTACAGATTAATTCTATGCATACAAAAATTAGGACTTATCCCTGTAAGATCATCAATGCTATACCCGATTGCCTTTTTATGCATGCGAAGCACAGTCAAAAGCTTAGAAAGTTGGCTATCATCAAGTTTAGCACTAACAATTACAAGACATTCCTCATTATCATCAAGAAATGCATATTTAAGATGAGAAGGCAAAGGTTTTAACTCTACCTTTTTTACCTGTGACTCAGAAGTAGAACAAATAGTTTCCATTACCTGTGACTCAAACCCCTCAATGTTAAGGGCATCCAAGTCACGAATCAAGGATTCAATCTCTGCATCTCCTTCTCCTTCAGAAGCCTCCAAGGTGAGAATAGCTTCTAATGGATCATTAGCTAACTCACGAGGCGTATCATCTCTCACAATCTCATCAAGCACATCAATCCTGCAACAAGTATTCTCAAGCATAGGCGACTTCATCGCATTAGTTAAAGTAAAAGTCACAGTATCATCACCAACAGACAAAGTAAGCGACCCAGACTTGATATCAATAATAGCACCTGCAGTACACAAGAAAGGTCTACCTAAAATGACCGGGATATTACTATCCTCCTCCATATCTAGAACTACAAAGTCAACAGGAATGAAAAATTTCCCAACCCGAACGGGGACGTCCTCTAGAACACCTAAAGGGTATTTTATAGAACGATCTGCCATTTGCAAGGTGATTTGTGTGCAATTTAAAGCTCCCATATTCAACCTGTTACAAACAGAAAGAGGCATAACAGACACACTAGCACCTAAGTCACATAAAGCTTTATCAATGAATAATGCACCTACATGACATGGGATGGAAAAACTACCAAGGTCCTTAAGCTTAGGTGGGGATTTATTTTGCAATATAGCACTACACTTTGCAGTTAGAGCAATTGTTTCTACACCACCAAAGTCTTTCTTCTTAGTAATCATTTCCTTTAAAAACTTTGCATACATCGGAACTTGAGATAACAGTTACCTTAAGGTTCTTGACCAAATTCAAGAACTTACCAAATTGTTGATCTATCTTGGTCTTTTGCATCCGATGTAGGAATGGCAGCTTTGGCTCGATGGATGGAGGCTCGGAACCTTTCTTTTTCTCTTTCTCAGCATCACTTATTTTAGCTTTCCCATCCTTCGAGGTGGGAACATCATCCAAGGCCTTCTCTACAACCTCACTATTCTCCTTCTCAAGATTTTCATCATCAATAGGCATTTGAGGCCCTTCATAGCTAACACCACTACGAGTAGTGATAGCATTGGCGGTCTCCTTAGGGACAGGTTGTCCCGGTAAGTGGCCAGGTTGCCTTTGGATATTGGTACCTGCGACTTGTGCGAGTTGGTTCTCCAAATGCTTTGTCGTATTTTTCAACTCCTTGATGCTATCTTCAGTGTTTTGCTTCATGGATGTCATCATTCTCATAAGGTCAGACATAGTCGGCTCTTGAGTGCTAGCATTTCCATGAGTAGGTTGTTGAGGTGGTCTATTGAAACCCGGAGGAGCATGATGAGAGGCTCCTTGTTGATTGAGTGGAGGCCTTGCAACATATTGTTGAGGTTGAGGGTTCTGAGGCTGTGACCACTGTTGCTGAGGTTGAGGATTTTGAAAATTATTGCTTTTATATGAGAAGTAGGGATGATTCCTCCAACCTGGATTGAATGTGTTAGAATATGGGTCATTTGGTTGCCTTTGTTGAAAGGCATTCACCTGCTCCATCTGATTGGTATCTTAAGAATTCTGAGCACATTGATATCCAAAGTGACCCTGTATACCACAAAATTAACAAATAAAATTAGTTTGTAGAGGTTGAGAAGACATAGCATTAACAGATACAAGAGAGGAGTCCTGAGTGGCCTGTAATGCATCAATCTTTGCAGTTAATTGAGCCATCTGAGAAGTCAAGATTGAATAGGCTTCAACTTCCATCTTCCCTTTCTTTGCTCGCGTTCTTGGAGAAGAGAAATGATTGGCTGCAAGATTTGCAAGAAAATCATACCCTTCCTTGATCGTCTTGTCAAGGAACACACCACCTGCGGCAGAGTCAACAATACATTTAGTCTCGGGTTCTAGTCCGTTATAGAAAATACGAACAAGATTCCACTTCTCAAAATTGTGATGCGGGCATGATCGTTGAAGATCTAAGAATCTATCCCATGCTTCCCTAAGAGATTCCCCCGACTCTTGAGAAAATGTTGATATTTGATGTCGAATCTTTTCAGTTTTTTCAGAAGGGAGATACTCTTTGAGGAATGCTTGAGAAATTTTTCTCCACTCCGTCTCCTTGACGGTATTCAACCATTTTTGAGCTCTATCGCGAAGGGAAAATCCGAACAACATCACTCTCAATTGATCTTGAGTGACTCCTTTGTGATGAACAGTGGAGCACAATTGTTGAAATTGCTGCAAGTGATTAATTGGCTCGTCAGTAGGATGGCCGCTAAACTGATTTTGTTGGACCATACTGAGCAATGCGGGTTTAATTTCAAAGTTCTCTGCAGTGATTGCTGGCATTTTAAGACCCGTTGGAATGCCATCTTGGGACGATACCCCGTAAGAATTAAGAGACCTATTATCAGTCATCTCTTTGCGTGTGTCAGATTGTGTTGTAGAGCTCTTCTGTGAGTGGGTCTTTTTCTGCTTCCCTTTCCCTTGTTTTTTTATTTGCCTAAGGGTCTTGTCCAAGTCCGGATCCGTAGGGATCAAATCACCTATTCGTTTTGACCTGGGCATAAACAAAAAGAAAAGAAAGCAATGAGAATGTCCCAATTAAAACTAAAAGTTCCAATGGGACAATGGAAACAGTTCAAACAATCAAACTAAAACTAATAGAATCTAGCCGTCTCCCCGCAACGGCGCCAAAAACTTCGAAAACACTTCGAAAGCGCCAAATGACTATGAAATCAACTGAAACATTAAGAAATACACAAACGAAGCGTAATAGAGTGATATATGATGACTTATGCAAATATGACCCTAAAATCGACCAAAAAGACATAAGAAAAAGGTATAAAAACTAACATAAACGTGCCTAAGAACCCTATATAAATATGATTCATTAGTTTGCAGGAAGAAAAATGGGTTTTGGTGAGGTTAAGGATGAGGGATTAAGTTAAGGTAGGTGTTTCTCATAGAATTGGACATCTTTAGACACAAAAATCTATGACCTTATAGGCCTTTTGATCACGTGGATATACCAAAAACAAGCACTGAGTTCTCCTGGGATCAAACTTACTCCTATGTGACTTCAAAGTTGACACATAACATAGGCAACCAAACACTCTCAAGTGCTCCAGATTTGGTTTATGACCATATATACAACTTCTCATATGGTGTGATAAAACCAATAAAACTAGAGGCATCCTGTTAATTAGGTAAGTGGCACACAGCATATATTCACCCCACAGAGAAATAGGCACATTAGACTGAAAAATAGAGCTATAGCAATCTCCTAGAGATGTCCATGCTTCCTCTCCACAACACCATTTTGCTTTGGTGTATTAGGAAAACTTCTTTGATGAACAATGACATGCTTAAGATAGAATTGCAGAATTTGACCCTCATAAAGTTCTTTAGCATTGTATGTTCTAATACACTTAATTTATGCATTAAACTGAGTATGAATCATTGGAGAAAAGTGTTCAGCAATAGACACAACATCATTGTTATTTTTCAATAAAAAAAGTCCAAGTGTGTCTAGAGAAATCATCAACTATTCTCAAAAAGAAAGAATAGTTGTCATGAGTATGCACCTTATAACTTATAAGGACCCCAAGTGTCTATGTGTAACAACCCAAAACATTGAGAAGTATTTATTTTACTATGATGAAAAGGCAATCTAGATTGTCTTGCTTGAGGACAGACATGTGTAGGCGTCGTTCGAAGCGCGCCTACGTAAGCATGTGGTGAATATTCTTGGCACTCATAGGAAGTGAGAATTGACATATACGATTAGGGACACGATTAGGGACAAAGCAAAGTATGGAGCCTCCAACAAGTTTTTAAGGAACTTGTAAATCGTTCACGGATCATTATAAAACAACTACAATAAGGGAAAATGATAGGCAACAACGATTGACCCGTGAAGGTTACACCCCATTCATAATCCATGAGATTACTAACTCCATATGCTTCGGAACCACGAAAAAAGGATCGGGGATTATGGTACGAAGTGAGTCATAGAGTCACATTCCATACAATATGGTGATCAATAAATATAATAAAATCAACATTAATATTGGAAGCAATTTAACACTAATAACGTTAGTCAAATCAAATTATTATAGACCTAATCATGATACTAGCAACAAGAATAATAAAAAGAGTAATTAATAGAATTAACTACCCACGTTCCGCGTTTCCTTGGATTGCTACATCATGAATAAACTGTTAGTAACTTCAATAAAAATGTAAACCAAATTGAATTAAATTAAATGAAAAGTAGAGTTCGTTGATTTAATCCAAACCCTTAGTTAAGTCTACCTTTCACGCCTTGGTTTAAATATAAAACTTCGGGTCAAGTATGGACTCCTTGGAGTTTAGGGGAAGTATAATGAGAGAATAGGGAGGCTAGTATTTAGGCTAAAGAGAGAAAAAAGAATGATTGTTGGTGCCCCGAAATTGAGGAAATCAGCCTCATATTTATAGAGAAAATGTGAGGGGTGAAGCACGGAACCCTAGAAATGAAAAGGCGTCGCGGAGAAACCCTACAAAAATGCCGCGTCACGGCATGTGTGCCGCGACACAACGCGGGATACCGTGACACGGTATGAATGCTGCGACACGGCGCGAAATACCGTGATAAGGCATATCTGCCGTGACACGGTAAACGCGTTTTCTTGAAAATCGTCCTGATTCATTTTATTCTTTGCTTAATGACTAAGAACGTGGTATTTTATGCGTCGTTTCAGCTATTCCAGATTAATTTCGAGATTAGGGTTTTATTATTTAATAATCAGGCTTAATTAATAAATAATAGGAAATGAATTAAAAAGGGTTTGGGCTAGAATATGAGTTGGACTGAGTTTGAATAAATGGTTTGGTTGATTTGTTGACTGAATATGTTGATTGTGTTTGACTAAACATTGATTTAAGCACTTTCGAGATTAAATACTTGACCCGACCAATAATGGCGGTGAAAGGTTGTTCATCATCAAGTTTGGTTTCGGGGAGACATTTTTAGGTGTCTACAACATGACATATGAAATCAGTACCAATAGAACAGGACACACTGTTCTGTACATGATGAATCTTATTTAAAAGGTAAATGACCTAGCCTAAGGTGCCATAGCTTTGCCTCCTCAGTGTTAGCTATAGGACTTTAGATACTTTAAGTGGAATTTCATGAATCATATTCATAAGCATCTAATAACCAAGATCATTGCATAACACATAAAGAACATATAATTGTACCTTTGAAGCGTGATTCCACGTGCGATCGAGCAAGAACAATGGGAGATAAAGAACCCCAAGCGTGATTCCTCTACTTGGTCCACGGGCACAAGTTAAACCTCCACTAATGCTAGTTAGTCGTGATTGAACGCTTCAATCAACCTTCAACGGAAAAGAGAGACACGAACTAACCATGAACCACCACAACGAACACCACAAGCCACCATGAGGGGCGCCAGCCGTACGAACGTGAGGAGACAGAGGAGGGTCGTGAATGAGGAGAGAGAAAAGGGAGTTTAGGGTTTTGGGAAAATTGGTTGCCTTGTTTCACAATTCACTGACTGTTAATTGTGACTTAATTCAACCCTAGGAATGGATCTTATTTATAGATCATATCTCTAAATAAGAGTCCATGTCAAGCCCAAAGTCCTAACCCTAATCAAACTACTCTAGCCCAACACTCCATGCGGTATGTCATGATTTCATGAGACCCATTAATGGGCCTCTTACTTGTTTGACTTCATAGGATCCATTCTATTGGGCTCTGGACTATTTAACTAGCCCAAAGATCATTTGCCATATCTAGCACCAGACAATGACGACCCTATAGAATGAACTTATTATCTCCATAATAGTGATCCTTAATATCTAATAATTGCACTTATCGAAGACATAATTCCTTCATTAGCCACCAAAGCTGACTGTGAACTCAAGTCCTTATTCTGCTGCAAAGGCTTATTTCCTTCATCAACTGCATATAAGCCTGACTCCAACCTACTAAGAACTAGGGAATCTTTCTGAGAATGTCCCTGAATCAAACATGTATCATGTGTGAAAGTGATATCACAATTAAGGTCCTTACATAATTTGTGTTTGCTGATCAAATTGAAGGATAGATCAGGCACATGCAACACATTTTTCTACTCAATGCCATTCTTAAACTTAATTGTACCAATATATTCAACTCTAACATGTTTACCATTAGCAAATGTTATGGTGTTAGGCATTTTTGTGAATTTTTCATAAGCATTTAACAAATCAATGTTTGAGCAAATGTGATCAGTAGCACCACTATCAACTATCCATTTTGAATTCAAACAAGACAGTAAGCAAGAACCTGCCACATTGGCTGAGCTGACACATGAATGCACAAGATTTTGTACATTCTCAGCATCAGTAGGAGAATTCTGAATGCTCATGTACTGCATTATTTTGTTGTATTCTGTAGCACATATATGTGCAGTTTCATATGCCTGATCATCTTCCATTCATCTTCATAGACAATGAGAACAATCTTCTTCCCTCTGCATTTATATCCTGACTGTCCTAAGCTTGATAGCCATAAATCTTGAAACATCTATCAATTAAATGACCAGAAATTTTACAATGATGGTCACAAAAATAGGATGAATTCCTCATGAAAGGTTGAACACCACCACCTCAACTAGCTCCATTAGAAAAATTGCCATTGAAACCAGAATTTGTCTGCCAAGAATTAGGAACTGGTGGTCTATAACTCATGTCTTTCTGCTGATAGTTTCTATTTTCTGCAGAAAAAGCCATAGAGCTAAAAGCATTTCCAGAATCAGAGAGTGCACTAACTTCTTTTTTCTTTTCTTCCTGGATATTGTAAGCCAAAGAAACATTACGTAATGGTTGTTGTATAAGGTAGCTCCCGCTAACCTGCCCCACACTCCTAGCATTACTCGAAGGGTACGCACTCATGCTAGTCAACTCCAAGGCAGAGGAAAACCTCCTAGAGGCTCAGCCTCATGGCTGACCCCTGAGGGCTTCATCTCAAAGTCAGGGACAATTTCCCAAGGGATCAGCACCAGGGCTGGCCTCAGCAGGCTCCAGCCTACAGCACCTAGAATAGAACAATTATAAATAGAAACCCAAAGACAATGAAAAGGACTTCATTTCAAAAATATAGAAGATTCAAGTATTTTTAAATTCATCGTAAGTGACCATTGAACCATTTCGAGGCTGAGACACATACATTTCATCACATATCCATTATTATCCACTCAATACCTTACTAACTTGACCATCTGAGGGGGGTTCCTCGAAGCCACCCCCGAGGGCATAACCACCGTTATTGTGCAGGTAACTCCCGACCAACGTCCAGGACAGACACCTAGCTAGGCTCTAGAGCTACACCCGGAACAGTTGCATCATGAGTAAATTGGTTCTAACATTAGCATATTTGCCATCAAACTTCATTAAAAGCTGAATCACCCGTTCTTCTTGTTGTTTTTTGAGGAATTTCTGAGTGAGATTACAAGTGCATCCAGAACAAGTATAAATAGAAATAGGATTAACTCCACGACTTTCATCCCAAATACCTTTGATTCGAGTGAAAAGTTCAGTTATAGATGTAATTCCTTGAGCCAAATCATGAAGTGATTTATGCAAAGTGTACAAATGAGGGCCTGAGCTTTGTGAATAACGATCCTCCAAGTCCTTCCATACTTCTCTTGTAGTAGTGAAGTAAATCACACTACGAGGTATAGTTGTATCTAGGGAACGCAAGATGTGTGAGATAATCATAGAATTGTACCTTTCCTAAGCATGAAATGCTGGATTAGATTCTGCTGGTCTAGGTAATGATCCATCAATGAATGTGAGCTTGTTCTTAGCTGCCAAAGCAATCATCATGCTCCTTTGCCATTCATTGTAGCATTCTCCAGTAAATTTCTTAGAAATGAGAGGAACTGAGGGATTCTCAAAAGGATGAAGAAAATACACACTGGTAGGATCTTGTGTAAGAGATAGTAGAGTTGAATTCGAAATTTCCGCCATTGTTACAATAAAAATGAGAAGAACAAAATTGTGATTTATCAATCAGAAAAACAGAATAAAAAATTCAATCAACAATCAACAATAACAAAATTATGCGGAAGAAATCACAAATCACAAATCAGAAATCAAGATCGTATGCTTTGATACCATGATAAAATTCATGAACTAAGTTCATCAGAAAAATGCAGAAGAAAAGGAAAAGAATATTAAAGAGAAAAGAGAAGCTTAGATTTTATTTCAGAAAATAGAATTTGATGATTAGTTTCTTACAACCTCAAACTTCTTCTTATATAGTCTATTACAAACAAAGCTTCTAGAAATAAAGTTTGTTACAAAGAATCTTTCTATAACAGGATTCTGTTATGATTAAGCTGAACTGGCAATCCAAGCTGGCAATCCGAGTGCAGCAAACTGAAGAAGCTTCTGGACCATTGATGCTGATGTTAATGAATCAGGAGGTGGTGTAATATGATCTTCAACACCACCCAACCTAACCTTTCTCGTGCAGGGTTTAGCGACGGAAGGGGATTTGCAGGTTGCATATGGGGTTTTTGGATAGGTTTTAGATGGGGGTTTATGGTTGCGGTGGGGTAGTGGGGTTGTGGGTGGGGGTTGTCCGTGTGTCATGGTGGGCAGGGTGTGGATGTCGAATTGGGGCTAAGGAAGGGAAACTTGTCGAAAATTGAAGTCTCCGGGTTGGGGTAGTTTTTTTGTTTTTAGATTAATAAAGTGTTAACACATGGCAAATGACCTGAGGTTACAAGTCTGGTAATCGACAAGGGTTCGATAAAAGCCAACACCCCCCAAAATTGGGATTATTCAGTAATAATCGTAAGTTGCGATTATTTAAAGTAAATGTTCCAAATTTGAGATTATTAATACCAATTTATTCTTTCTAATTTTCATGTTCTCTCTTCATCCCTTTATTGAATATCCATTTAACATATATATTTCACTTCACAAAAATTATGAATAATGAAGGGTATGTAATGTTCTTTTTATTGACAAATATAGGTTTAATATAAGTAAAGGAAGGAAAGAGAGAACTAGAGAAGAAAAGGGGAAAGAAAGAAACTCAAAACTTTTTATATACACCTATGTGCACCTACCTATAAGTGATTTTTTGCTCATTTTTTTTTTTAGTATAGAATACCCTTAGATGCACCATGCACCCGGGTGTAATATCCAATGTTTGATTTGATGAAAAATTTAGTATGATACTTGTACTAATAAAGGAAAAGAATGGAAAGGAAAACAAGTTTTAGTTCAACATATTAACTTTTTTATTTCCTCCCAAATTCATCCTCCAATTTTGCGATGAAAGTAAATATTTTATGAATTACTAAAGTTATATAATATGCCCCATTACCAAATTCACATAATAAATACCCCTCCCTTTGTTTTTAAATATTTGCTCCACTTTTCATTTCCGACCGTTTTTAAATACTTGTTCCATTTTCCTTATTTGAAAAACTTTTACAATATTAAATTCATTTCTCTCACCTATTGGACCCACCATAATAAATCATTTCATCAATAACTATATACTAAAAGACAAACCATTAATGACACGTTCATCGTCTGGTGTGTCCTTAAATATATTTTTTTTTATTTTCTTTTATTTCTTTGGAGAAAATATTGTTTTAAGTATGTTTAATGAGGTAAAAAAAAAGTTGACTAAAATATAAATAACCTTAATTGTAAAAAAAATAATTATTATTTGATCTTTAATTAGAGAAAGAATAAAATACAATACTCCCTATGTTCCTAAACTACATTCCTACTTCTAGCATTTATTCCTCACATAATAGAGAGAAATAAGAATATAATTTAGGGATGGAGAGAGTAACATCTTTTGGAAAAATATCATATACGTAGTAGATTATCAACATAAGATTTTTATTACTTATTTTTGTTAAGTAAATTACCTTGATGACCAATATTTACGTAAGAACATCAATCAATAACTATATTATTTATTGATTGATAACTATTAATAATCATACAAAATATTACCAAAATATAATTTAAAATATATTGATATTTAATTAGAGTTCACATCAGGAGAAAAGTTGAATAAGAAATAATATGTTGTCAGAATGATATGTTTAGAGAGCCACGGAATGATATGCAATAATATTATTTTAGGTTACACAGTTTTGGTTGGAATAATAAAGTGATTTTAATAGTGTGTATAAAGAAAATTTATTCGCAAGGTTAGTAATAACTTTAAAAATTTTCATTTAGTTAATAAGAAAAATAACATTGTAAGGAGGGTGTGCCCATCGTAGGGGATCCTTCTCCTTATATACCCATGGCCATTTAAAAGCCTAGAACTTTACACTTGTTAAGGTGTATTAGGATTTGAATTTCTGACTGTTTGGGGGACCTTGAATTAGATTGATCCTATCATTATGCTTTTTTGTAAGAAACTAGTAAGGAGTCGCCAATAAGTTTTAGGAAAACTCATAAACCTCGTTAATGTCTTTCTCCCAAGTAGAGTTCAAAGGATATTTAGCACGAATCGTAAGTTTTCCCATGCCCAAATTGGTCTACTTATACCAGAAATGAGTTTGGGAGCGAGGATACTAAAATAACGTTCCCTTTAGGGGGGAATCGTTATTCTAGCCCTAGTGCGACCTCTACTAGCTCTTCCTTTTTCATAATTTCATTACCAAACAATTTATGCAACGTGATACCTAAAAAACTAAGTTAGTTGATTTTATTTACAAGCATTAATCACGTAGGAATTACATTGCAAAAGTCGTTATTCTTATTTAATTCAAATTCGTGAAAAGAACAAGATACAAACAATATTCGCCTTGTCTTAAGTGATCAAACAACAATTAATTATGCAATTCTATTCTTTATTTAACGCAAGATACTATGTGAAATTAATTAATTAAAAGTTTATTTAAAGTGGTCAAACAACACTAATTAATCAATTAAAAGTTTGTTTAAACAAAAAAGAAAAGATGATTGATCTAAGTGCTCGGGAATTTACCACTTCTCCTTGCTAGATCTTCATTTAGAACACTTATGAACTCCTTCTTGTTCGGGAACCTCCACCGTAGTAACAATTAATAAAGGGGGTGAGTGTTTATGACAAGAGGGTTAAGAGTACACAAGTTCATAAAGTTTCTATCAGAGTTTCGGGTTATACATAAAATAACCATATACTCAAATGCTTAACTTTAAAGTACATATTTAGCTAATCGGTTTTTTCATGACTATGTTTCATTTTAGTAAATATTTCGGTAGTTTAATTTACACTCATTTTGACAATTTTTTTTTCATTAATTAAAATAGTTGTAAATTGATAATAACACTGAAAATTATTGTGCATGGCATGGGACCAAAACTAGTTTTATAAATTTTCATTCTCTTTCATCCCATTCTCTCAACTACTTTTGTGTTTTACAATTTTTTTTTTTATTCTTCCACCTACCCTACTACCTCCTTATTTTATTACTTTTTCCAATTTCTCTTAAAACTCCACGCATGGAGCAAGTATTAAAAAATGCAGGGAGTACTAAAGTTAAGTAATATGCCTAAAATTTTGAGCCCGTGCCAACTAATTAAATAGGGATACAAAAACAAACATCAATAGGTCAATGGATTTCAAATTTCTATGTACAAAGTTTTTTTTAATAATTGTAACTCATTTAAACTAGCACCTCTTACAGGA
Organism: Chenopodium album; assembly: GCF_948465745.1. Taxonomy (NCBI): domain Eukaryota; kingdom Viridiplantae; phylum Streptophyta; class Magnoliopsida; order Caryophyllales; family Amaranthaceae; genus Chenopodium; species Chenopodium album. The sequence goes on from NC_137848.1 coordinate 46,305,590, forward strand.
TCCAGGCAAGTACACAATAGATTGATAATAAAGAACACAAATAGGGAAATCTCTTACTCTAAAACATAGGTCAATGGAAAGACTTGAACTTGTGACTTAGGATAGAGGCCACAACCATTGATTATAATGATAAACATATCTTGTTTATCAAATGATCATTTTTGTAAATAAATTGAGCAGTACTACCTTACACAATATGTTGTTGTTACTCAAGTTAGTGTTTTACATCAATATTTTAATTTTAAGTGACAATGCTAACGACATATATCGTCCTCCGTCAAATGCTTCGGCCTCCATTAAAGATATCTCCTTTTTCCTCCACCTTCTTCCGCCTTCTTCCACCTTCCACTAACATCAAAATTACCACCGATTTAACATTTTCAAACATTTTGGACACCACCCTCCACCAACAATGATGGCAACTTCGCCATCGAATTAAAACGTAAACCCTATGAAATATAGTGAAATTAAAGGTATGGTCAACACCAAAGGGTATGAGTACCCATGTCCTCTAGTGAAGCATCCATTGAGTTTGATTTTGTCCATTGAATTTTCTCCATTGTTGCCTCAACTTCGTCTCCATTCATTAATGTCGTTTGTTCAAGATTTAGTGTTAATTTTTTTGTAATTGTCCATACTTAAAGCATAAAGTAACATTTATATCCTTAAATAATCATATTTTGTTTATCATAAAGACAAACTCTGTTTTTTTTTTTTTTTTTTTTTTTTTTTTTTTTGCCCCTTTGATTCAATATAATTGTCCTTCCCTAAAAAAAAAAGTAATTGTCTTTAGATTCATAGTTACATCCAACAATTTGCCATATTATTTATATACTTGTATTCACTGGTACATCACATTGAAGACAAGTTAAACATATTTCACAGATGTTAACTGATCATTTCTCGAATCTTTACCAATGTCATGCCCCTTCCATTGGAATTCAAGTCCTGGAGTGGGAAGATTTACAACTTCCCACTCTTTCTTCCTCTGCTTGTCAGGAGCTTATGTTACCTTTTTCAGATATGGATATCAAAGATGCTATGTTCCATATTGGTGTTGACAAATCTCCAGGTCCGGATGGGTATACTACAGCCTTCTTTAAGACCCATTGGTTAGTGGTTGGTTCCTCTGTGACGGAGGTCATTCAATTCTTTTTTGCCCATGGTTATCTTCTTAAGGAATGGAACCGTACCTTTTTTATTCCACTGCCAAAGGTGGACCACCCAGAGGAGTCTTCTCAGTTCCTTCCTACTAGTCTCTGAAATGTTCTTTATAAATGTATTGCTAAAATGTTTAACGAATCGCCTTCAAAGATTTTTGCCTTATTTGATTTCAGGATTTCAGAGTGCCTTTGTACCTGGTAAATTAATGTCGGACAACAGTCTGCTTGCTCATGAGCTTCTTTCCTGTTTGAATTCCTCGGCTACTAAACTCTGCTCAGCAGCCCTTAAGTTGGACATGAATAAGGCTTATGATAGGGTTAATTGGGAATTCTTGTGGCAAGTTTTAAGAGCTTTTGGTTTCCCTCCATACTGGGTTCATATTATTCAGCAGTGTGTTACAACAACTTCATACCAGGTCTTGGTTAATGGTTGGATTTACATCCTCGCTGCGGTCTCAGATAGGGGGACCTTCTTTCCCCGTATCTTTTTGTTCTTTGTGTGGAGATTTTTTCTTTAATGATTCATCGTGCTGAGGATTTTGGGTTAGTTCGAGGACTTCAGATTTCCCGTAAGGCCCCGCCCGTCTCCCATCTCTTCTTTGCTGATGATGCCTTGCTTTTCTTCCGCGTTTCGCCTTCTACTTGCGACAACTTGATGACTGTCATTAATAATTTTTGTTGTGTCTCAGACCAAATGGTTAATCTCCAAAAATCGTTTGTGAAGTTCAGTTTTAATACTCCATCGGATTATAGGGATTATTTGGCTTCTTCGTTGCGTATGGATTGTCAAAGCTCTTTAGGTACTTATCTGGGTATGCCGGTTGATATGGGTAGGGGGAAGTGTCAGGTTTTCCAACTTATGGTTGATAAACTTGTTCAACGCCTTTCATCCTTTGCTTCTTTGCGCCTTTCAGCAGCTGCGAAGTTGGTTAGTATCAATTCTATATGTGTCGCTTCCTTTAACCATATCCTCTCGGTGTTTAAAGTGCCTTCTACGGTTTGTAATAGGCTTGATGATCTCCTAACTCGTTTTTGGTGGCGTTCGTCTCCTTCCTCTAAAGGAGTTGGCGTTATCTCCTTCATCTGCTCTTTATTTGCCTCGAGGGTTGGAGGTTTGGGTATTCGAAAATTTAGTTGCTTTAATGCTGCTCTCCTTGCTAAGCAATCTTGGAAGCTTATGCATAATTCTCAACCTCTTATTTCTAAGCAAACTATCCGTCTTTACTAGCTTCTCATGGTACTGCCAAGACGGTTAAGCCGTCTTGGGGTTGTCTGCAACACCCCCCAAATCTCCCTCTATGAAAATACTAATATAATACGTATAATTATACCGTAGAGATAGACTTAGGAGTGTTATTGCCGCGTGATTACGCAAGACAACTCAAAATACTTAACTCAATAACAAAACTTGCAGCGGAAACTCAACTTTCTTTTATTAATACTTATAAAAATAGTAGCATTGTTATGAGTACTCAAAATAAAGACGAGACCAACGTTCCTAAACTAATTGAAGCAAATCCCGAGACTCCCATATGCTCATTTATGACTCCACTTAAAAATAGTCAACACTGCTTACCATTACGGTAAACAGGGCGAACCAAAACAAATAGGAAATACGGATTAGCAAAATATGCTAAGTATGATAAGTGTAAACTCAATTTATTTGCAAACATGCTTTTAAATATGATTTATAAAACCAATTCCTCACCCAAGTGTGCACACCCCTCAAGCTAGTCTCGTACTATTTCAAGGCTATTCTTTAGGAAAGACCCGGTCATACAAAGTCCAAGGCCTTATCAAACCAAATCCGCATAGCGGGATTACTAACATGCATGCTTGTAAAGCTTTAGTTCAATGATAATTCAATAATTCCTCCTTAAATAAAATCCACCTTTATAATAGATTGAATCAAACCCCTTTTTATTCAATTCAATCACGCTTTCAAAATCAACCTTTTAATAAATAATTGAGAATAAAGTCTCATATGAATAACTTTTCAAAATCAAGAACTCTTCCTTTGAAAACCCTTTTATTTAATTCAACAAACTTTTCAAATCAATTTCCTTTATTTAAACATGATAAGTAATTCAAACCATTCAAAACACAATTTAAAACTCAATCATTCAAAATACTTTTATTAAAACAAGTATTAAATCAATACCTCCAAACATAATTTATTTCATAAATCATAATTTAAGTCAATTTGATTCAATCATCATAAAATCATTCAAAACATGTTACTCAAACCAATCACTTTCAAAGTTATCTATCCACCTAAACGTATCTTGATTCTGAATATCAATCAACACTTCGCATTTTCAAAGTTCAATCACAAATACACCTTGCAAATAACATAACCACAGGGTTATCACAAAATAAACTCAAATTTAATGTGCATGGACTATTAAACTCTTTTAAAATAATACTTTAATATAAAATTATAACTTTGAAATAAGTATTTGTATTTTAGAAAACTAACCATGAATAAAATAAAGGAATAAGATTAAAGAGAATTGGATTTACGTTGGAAAGGAAAGGCAGAACTTGCAGAGGCCATAACTCCTTCAATATAACTCCGAATTGGGTGATTCTTGAGCCTAACCTCAAGGATTTTTTGAGAGAAACAATCTTCTGTGAAACATCAATACCCCAAAAACTGACCAGAGGTGCCCGAAAAGTGATTTCAAAGCTATACGGGCTGATTTGTGTAAAAAGAGAAGAAGAAAAGTATGAAAAGGTTTAGGGAAAAGAAGAAGAAGAGAGAACAAGAGAATTGAGTTTTGGTGTGAAGAATATGAGAGGTATGAAGGGGGTATTTATAGGCTCATGAATGAAAGAATTATGGTAGGAGAATGTATAAATAATTATGGTAAAAAGAATTAAGGAAATTACTTGGAGAAGAGAGTTAAAGAATTATGGAAAGTTTAATATTAAGGTGATTAAGAATAATTAATTTAAGGAAGGTGTCTTGTCATGAAATATAATATGGCAAAAGAGATTACTAGGGGATTAATCAAAGGTGAAATAAGGTAGGGAAATAAGATGATCAAATATTTGTGAGATGGAAAATAGGAACTAAGGAAAAATAATAGATTTAAGGGAGATAATTAAAAATAAAAATTACCAAAATAAATCACCCACAAATAAACCAAGGTGGCCGAATATTTTGAGCTTCCATAGCTCAAATTTTCAGACCCCTTATGTAGAATTTAGGAAATTATTTTGCTAGATTTAAAGATTAAAAATAATGGCATAAATAATATATTTTGTATAAAATAATTAATTAGGAAAATACCAATTATTCACTATTTAATTTCACTAAGAAAATTCGAAAATTCCTAGTTAGTTATTTAGGAAATTCGGCTCTTTTAATTAAATAATAAAATATAACTTTGCTTGATTAAAATAATCGATATATATATATATATATATATATATATATATATATATATATATATATATATATATATATATATATATATATATATATATATATATATATATATATATATACTTACTCCAGTTTTTATAATAAAATAAATGGATAATAAATCTTATCCAAAATATAAAAATAATAATTAAGCTTTTAAATACTTTTGGTGCCAAAATTCAAATACCATTTTGGCTCCAAAATTCAAATAGTAAAATAAATTACTAAAATCCCCTTTTTAGAAAATAATAATAAATTAATTAATTAGAAAATACGTTTAAAAAATACGAGGTATTACATTGTCATAGTGTGTTACAGGGTTTTCAGACCCTTCGTCATGGTTTGATGTGGAAGGTAGGATCTGGTACCAAAATTAGTATTCTTGGTGATAGTTGGGTGCCTAGGGTTCACAGTTTTAGGATTCCGTGAACAGGATTGGTGCCCCATCCTTTGTTTCTGATCTAATTAATGTGCGTCTGAACGCATAGAATACGGGTATGATTCATCAGATTTTTCCTCCACATAAGGTTGTATAAATGAACCAAGTCGATCAATAAACTAATCGTGTTCGGGCTCGGTTGAAGCTCGTTCATGTACGTTTATTTAATAAATGAGCCAAGCTTGAACAAATTTCGAAACTCGTTTAATAAATGAGCTTGAATACAAACATAGATATACTCGTTCAGATAAGTTCATGAACAACTCGTTTATTTATGTTCATGAATTATTGATTTATTTACAATTGTTAATTTAGTTATTAAATTTATAATTAAGATTCAATTATTATGCTTATTTTGAAATTTTCAAATATCAAAAGTACAAAGCTCATTTATTAGAGAAGCTTGATTATTATTAAGTTCGTTCATTAAAGACTCGTTAAATAAACGAGTTATTCACAAACCGTTCGTGAACATATAGTGTACTAAATGAGCTGAGCTTGAACAGAAATTTGAGCTCGCTTGAAAGCTCGGGATCATGCTCGAACTCACCTAAGTTAAATGAACTTGAACATAAACAAGGTAATGCTCGGCTCGGCTCATTTACACCTCTAATTTTGACCTTGAACGGCCAAAGGAAAGAATCGATGATTTTGTTTATTGGAAATTTACCAGGGATGGGATGTTCTCCATGTTCTCCACGAAGACTGCGTATGTGTGCTCCTTGTGTTATGAGAATGGTGATCAGCGGTCACCTTTGGTTCTTGACTCAAGTTGGTGGAGGCATTTCTGGGCTTCGCCTTTACTTTCGAAGTGGAAAATGTTTGCTTGGAAGATTATCCATAATGCGTTGCCTTCTACTTCGTTGCTTTCTCGGAAGGGTTTGCCTGTGGATTCCAAATGTGGGTTTTTTCATCAGGATGTGGAGACTCTTGCTCATCTTTTCCGAGATTGTCCTTTTACTTGGAGTTTATGGGAGGACCGGCCTTGTGGATCGGTCTTGAATATGTCCCAAGATCATTCTTTTGAAGAGTGGTTTCTTGAGGTTCTTTCTAGATTTCTTCATGATAAGGACGAGTTGATGCTAGATCGTTTTCTTTGTTATGGGCTCTCTGACCTACTCGGAACTCTATGAGGTTTTGTTTTGCGGTTTATTCTCCTGAATCGATTATGCATCTAGCTTCTAGTTGGGTGGATAGGTGTTCCGAGGCTAAGTCATTCAGATAACGATATTACGCTTGAGTTTCCTCCTGGGTTTTCTTGTAATATGTCTTCTGCAGTTCTTCGAGGGAATGCTTCAGATGCTTGTACAATTAGTCTTACTTTTGATGGGGCCTGGAGTTCTGGCAGTCATAATGTGGGTACTGGATGGGTATTCTTGGATCTGGCTTCTGATGTTCAACTTGGGGGTGGGGCGCGGGCTTGTAACTCTAATTCTGCGTTGCAGTCTCATCTGATGACTTGTCTATTTGCTTTATGCCATGCCAGGCAACATGGGTATTCCTCTATACAAATTCTTACTGATTGTTCTTCGGTGGTGGATCTGCTTCGATCTCAATTTTCAAAGGATATTTCTGTTCGTTGGATTCAGCAGGAGCTTCTGAAAATTATTGGGGCTTTGTTTGTGTGTCATATTCAGAAGGTTCCAAGGTCTACAGTTGCTCAAACTCACTGTTTAGTAAGGATGGCTCGTCGGTGTGATTTACTTTGTTTTCGTTTTTAGTTTGTTTGTTGTTTGTTACTCCCTCAATTTCATAATGTTAGTCCCATTTTCGTATATATCGATGTAAATTTTTTATTATAAATATCCACATGAGCAAAAATTATAAAAATTAGACATTAATAAAGTACTCATCGAGACGAATAAAACTAGATCTCATATGACTATATTTGCTTTTATATAGAGAGAGAAACTTAAAAACTTCCCTCAAATTTTTAATGGTCAAAAGATTTTAAATGGGACTAACATTATGAACCAGATGTAGTAAGTTCTTTCATCGAAAAAAAAAAAAAAGTATAAACATAATTAGAGGGCAAGATAAAGTATTCTCCTATACTCAGAAACGTGTAAATGAAAAGGCTTGAATTTGTAACCTCATAGTTACATGATGTGTTCAGTTTAATTATCTCTAAATTCATAGTTACATCAATACATCTGCCAAAAGCACTTTTTTCTTTTCGTTGAGGAAATCTGGCAAAAGTACTTGTATAGTTGTAAATTGTAACAATGGTCAAAACAAAAACATGTTAAGAGGTTATATTGTTTGAACAATTGTACAATTTTAAGCTCAATGGATCTTCCCGTATCTTAGGTGGTAATTGCGTCAACTTGTTTCCAAACCCTACATGTAAGTTTATGATGTCAATTCCATCTTATTTAAAATTTTGTACTAACTCCGTCAAATATTAGTTGTAACTTTGAAATATTTTATACGGAGTATCTCGCAAATAATACCCTAAAATTACAACTAATATTTAACGGAGGTAGCATTGTTTTCAAGCATTAGTAGTCAAATCCTGATCCAACTAGGTCAGTTGGAACTCAGAAGGTCATTGAGCAGCAGTACACAAATGAAGGAACACACTGACCTCTTAATTTCACAACACATCTGCATACTACAGCATGAATCATTTCTACATGTAGCATACCCCAAAGCTCGCACACTATGGATATTTCGTCTCACCATCCTGTGAATCACTGCACGACAACTCCACATAGATCACTACAAAACTATGATAGACAAGAACAGCATTACTATGGTTTCCATCCTATGCTTTCCTAAACTACCATAGCCAGAGCAGAAAATATCAACCAGCTAACAAAGAAATATTGGGAAAATATTAAGACCGAAGATCTACGTTTCACACTTGTGGGTGATGAGCAGTCAAAAAAAAGTGCGATAGAATACCATATGAAGGGACTGAAGATCTAGGTTTCACCCTTGTGGTGATTAGCAGTGATCAAACGGTCACAAGGAAAAAAAAAAAAAAAAGTGATAAAATACCCCAACATCCAAAAAAAATGAAAACAAGACTGCCAAATGCAAGATTCTAACCTTGCAGAATTAGAGATCATAGACAAGTTAACCACAAGCCAAAAGGAACACCTTTCCGATGTATTATGTGCACACACGTGAAACACCAAGAGCAAAATGCTAAATGATTGCATAAACCACCACTATAAACAGGATCAACCTACTACCTACCGGCTGTCACAGCCTCACTGGAATTAGTCCAAAACAAGGGAAAAACACACAACTATTCAACTTTGATACCCTGTATTAAGGAAACCAGAAGCAACAGCATGTTATTTTCCCACATCATCATCACAAGTCAGTTTAGACTTACAATCTCTCCATATCATTCTTATAATAACCATCTTCCTAAAGCTATGGGTAGTCCTTCCTCTTCACCAACACCCAAACGACTCAACTTACAGCTTTCCTGCCCACAATAAGAATAACCCGGAAAAGAATCAGCATTTACAATTTCAACAATTCACATCACTTGTTCTTCCTAGCACATCCATTTCTATATCCTCACCCCTGTTAGCCTTATTATTTGTCAGCCTGCTCAGCACCAAATAACATGGCAAAACCACAATCCTGGATAAACAGAACTACAAGAGCTTAACCATCAAATCCTCAGACTTCAGTATAACTGAAGTATTTCTAAAACTAAACCTCCAAACAAAATAGATACACGATACCTTGCTACACAAACGATATCACAGCATCTGTCAAAGGTGTCAACAGCCTTTAGGGAATCCTAAATCAATTGATTAATTACTTCTGCTGTTAAAAACATAGAATGCAACAAGACAGAACTCCCTTCCCCACTAATTTATGAGCTAAGCCCATAGACCCCAATAGCAAGACCAAATGCAACTGTAAAAATAACAGAATGAAGAAAGTGAATTTTGTACCATAAATAAAAAAGAGAAGGAAATCGTTGTTAAAGGTTGTGTACACTGAATATCAACACACCTGCAAATTCATAAAACAAAACCTATTCTTTCTAAAATTACAGTTCCTGGCAAGGCTGGCATACTGAGAATTGACAGCTAAACAACTCATACCAATAGATGAAAACAATTGAGGCCTGTTTAGATGACTAAAAAGCTAAGGAGATGATAATAAGTGGCAGTAATGTAATTATTCTCCATGTAGTTTTGCAAGTACCATGACAATGACTGGTGATGCTAACCTATGATCAATCCCACTATGGTAATGTGGCAATATATACTCATATTAAAAATATATATCAGCACAAAATTGGAGATAGAGTAGCATTACCACAGGCATTGTCAGACTTCCCCTGCAGATATAAACTCTACCCCCACCCCCCAACAAATCAGTTACCTTATTTGAACCAAAAGTTATTGATCACGTTCTACCTTCTGAATGGAGCTTCAAATTTCTCTTCACCACAACACTTTCAAAACCGGCAATGGTGGTGATCTCAAGTATTGAAAAAAGGAAAGAAAAAAAACAATAACCCAAGCAACACGTCAAATTTTGTGAAACCAAAAAAAATGCAAAAGTGATCATAGAGAAAATACCCAAACTCGCAAATTAATTATCAAAGTGCCACAAACCAGCAAATAAGTACTTACAAACTGGTGCAGAGGTGGCCAACCCTGTTGGCAAACAAGGTGAGTGCACCCCTGTGACTGCCCCCTGCCATACATTTATAGACATAATAGTTTCTAACAAGGAAAGCAGCAATACTAAAAGCGAAAAACAACGATAGAAAGAAACTGGTGACTTGTCATCATGCTTCTAGATCTTATCGAGCTTGTCAGCCTTGATGATTGGATTAGCTTTAGCTATGGCATTTTGAGCAGCAGACTGGTAATCGAATTGACAATCATGCTTGTCGGAGTACCGGTGAGCGGCACAAAACAGGTTACCGCACCTGCAACTAAAACCAGTCAAACCAACACGCTTACGGCAAGTTAAACATCTACTTGGACCCGCTTTCTTGTCCTCAGAAGGCTGTCCAACAACTGACTCGCTAGCAGTTTGAACATTTATGACTTTTGTCTCTACTTCTCCGGACTTTACATCAACAGAAGCAGCAGGCACAACAACAGCCTCTTTGCCCTTGTTGTTCCCATTCACTATGTTTTCAATGGAAGAGGCTGCAAACCTTGCCTGTTCATCCTTGAGCACTGTTTCTCGGTGACATTTGGAACACATATTCCTTGTGGCTGCATGTCCAAAGAAGCCACAATTATTGATGCACAAAGTTGGGCGTTCTGGTGCTTGGCATCCTGTCTCATCATGATCCATCTTTTTATTTTTTCCTGTTGAGAAAGAATATTCAACACCGATCAAATTCAGATTTCAGAACACCCAACAATTTTAAACCTGCCAGAATCTAACACCATCAATCAAACACCAGCAGCTGAATCTAAAAACTTGTGCTTAAGAAGCTACATGAGCTTGATTGGGCTGATAAATACAGAGTATTAGAAACCAACCTACAAGCTCTTGTCAACTCCAATATACCAAAATGCTACAAAGCATGTTCAAAACCAAAGAACTTCTACATATAAGCACATATATTTTAATAACCATGAAAATCCCCAGCTCTTAACAACCCTGGCTGTCGACTAGAGTAAGGAGTATATTTAAACCTACAGACTTACAACTCATCACCATAAAGATCTAAATAAACAATGGAAATTCCTAGCTCTTGTCAAGCCCAGTAGTCAATAAAGGTTACAAAGCATGTTTGGAAGCAAAGAAACTTCAACATCTCAGCATATGAATATTAAGTAATAGTTATAATGGCCACAAAAGTGTACAAAGCATGATCAAAACCAAAGAAACTTCAGTATATCAGCATAAGAATCTTATTAAGTGAGCCATCAATATTATCAAAATTTGTAGCAAATAAGCTTACAAGTTACAAGGTATAGAGATTCCTCGTTTGCCAAAAAAATAATTACAAAGCATGTTCTAAACCAAAGGAACTTCAACATATCAGCATATGTTTCTTAATAACTTAATTAAGACTATAGAAGGCTTGCAACCCAGAATAGCGTCACCAACAAATCAACCAATAACAGGGACAATATCAAAGCTTTAACTTCCACTTATGCTAATACACAAAATTCATAATTATACTATAAGGAATAAAAATAAGTTAATTAAAACTCCTCTTTCAAATACACATAAAATTATATTTTCACTATATAAGAATAAAAATTTAAAACCAAATAAAAAAAAAAAAAAAAAACTAATTAAAATCCCTCTTCTTCGAATACACAAGATAAATAATTTCACTATTGGGAATAAAAAAATTAAAATAAATTATAACCCCTCACCTTCTAAAAATGATAATAAATTACAAAAAATAAAAATAAAAAAATTACAAAGGGTTTCAGAAAACCCAGATCAACATACAGATGAATTTGAAGCATCAGCATTTAGTAAACTTGAACCTAACCAAAAATTCATAAAATAATATTGAAAACACCACAAAAAATACCCAACCAAACAACAAACAAATCAAAAAACTATAAAAATCTCAACACATCTAATAATACAAACAGTCCAGATTCAACTATAAATCAAAACATCCATCAAAATTAAAGACAATCAACATAAATCCCAACATATAATCAAATTAAAATTAAAAACATACCCAGAAAATAAAATAAAATTTAAAAAAATCAACCAACATATAGATCGGAGACTTATAATAATTTTGAAAAAAAAAAGGATAAAAGGATAAAAGGAAAAAAGGGGAAAATTAACCTGGTTATAAGATCTGGAAAAGGGGGAAAATAATTAGGGTTTGGGGACGATCGAGATAATCTAGGAAAACTAAAAATTTCAAAATTTGAAAGAAAGAAAAATAAGGTAAATATTAATAATAATATTGGTAGTTATAATCAATAATAGAAGTGGTATTAAAATAGATGAAAAAAAAGGTAGAATCCTGTATTATAAAACGTATAAATAAAAAGAAAAAGGTAGTTGGGAGTAGTATTAGTAGATGAAAATGGAAAAATCTAAAAAAAAAAAAAATAAGAAAAATCTCACAAGTGGAAGATGATTAAGAATGATAGGGACATTTCGGGAAAAAGGATGATGATAAGAGCAAAGTTTAAGGAGAGAGAAAATATTGTAATGTTATGTTTTATAAATACATGGTTGGTTTTGGTGCCGAGTTAGCGTGAGCCTAGTGTTTGAGTTAGTCGGCAACTCGCCGACTCATTTGACCGATTTTTTTAAAATTGGTGGGTGGTTTTCGTAAGGGATACGATTTCATGAGCCTTGAACGATGTTAGGGGTAGGCATTAGGTATTTGGGGACCTGTGATTGTGATGATGTAGCTTCTCGAATTACCTCTTCTCATAATCCCACTGTTTTGATGATTTTGATTAATAATAATAATAATACTCCCTTCCTTTCCAACACTTCGACCCAGATTGATTTTGCGGTTATTAAAAAACTTAAATAAAAAGAAATAAAAACATATTGGAAATATAAATTTACATGGTTTTTAAAAAAGTAGAGAGATAAAGTATTAAAAATACATGAAAAAAACAAAAATTTATATGAAAAAACTAATTTTGCACAAATATTGTTGTAAATTAATAGGTATTTTAATACAAATGGGTCAATTATTTTGGAATTAAAATTAGGCCAAAAGGGTCGAGTTTTGGGGACGAAAGGAGTAGTAATAAAACTTAAATAAATTACAAAATATACTCCGTATTATAATATTGATAAAGGGTTCATATTTTTTGTCAAATAAGACTTAAAGTTGAGTATCCAAACTTAGCAACTTTCTTTTGGAGTTGCTAAGTTTAGATAGCAACTTATTGGTATCCTTTGAAAAAAAAATACTCTCTCTTAAAAAAACTCCCTCAAATCTCATCATTGGACATGGTCTTATTATATTTTGTATACAGTATAAAGCTTTATGTTCAGGTAAGTCGTGTCACTTACCAAAAACGTGTCAATAATTGTGTTGTATCCAGTTGTGTTAATCTTTTTATTAATGGGGCTTTTGGTGCCTATGACACATGTTAACGGAGTTTTAAGGAAAAAATTTCTAATATCTTTGCAGAATCTCAAGCACATAATAATATGAATCATATTATAGACAACCTTTGATTTGAATACTCCCTTAGGCAATGGTAGCCCCAATATGTTGTGTATACCGGCTTAAACAATTGCAACTTAGATACTCAATGTGGTTCCTCTATGCTAATAAGAAAGAAGGAAAGGGTAAACTTTTGATAAACTTGATAAGTTTTGGTCGAAGGTTAATTGCTTAGTTTCTCGTCTTATTGAGTTGATCGTTGACTACTTATATAAAAGATAGTCTAGTCATACTCGATTATTAGGAAACAATCTCCTAAAAAATTTCTTGTGAGACACTACCAAAAATTCTAAACATAATTCCGTATTCTTTAAATTATCTCTTAGTGTAAAATATCTTTAAAATATTATTTACTTAATATTAATATAGAAAATATATCACGCGATTACATTTTTTGATTGATTATAAATCTCATATATATGGTATTTTCGCTCTCAAATTGTTACATCTCAAATACATAAACATAGTTTTACTACAAACTTTCATATGTGGCTGACAACACGGTGTTGTCAGCCACAAATTTTTTATTTTATTTTTCTAAAAAAAATCTACAGTACACCACAAGTCTTCTCTCTATTCTTTTCTTGTTCTCGAGAAAGCAATTGAATTTTCTCTCTCCTCTTTTCTTCTACACTACAAATCTGGATTTTCAATTAGGCAAAGATCGAAGATGCTCCGTATCAAATTGTTGCAATTATGGCCGAAATCATTATTATTGGTGGCTGAAACACTGATTGCCGGTGGATTGGAAGTCAAAATTGTTGTTGTTGGCTGTTTAGTTGCGCAGGGGGAAAGTGACAACAGGAGGAGTTGTGGTTTAAGGAATTGAGAAGAGTTTAAAAATGGAGTTGAGAGGAGGAAAAAGTCAAGAGTGAAGGAATGGGGGCGGAGATTCGCTGGACTACTCGTACTCCCTCGTCATTTCGTCAATGTCGTCATTTCCTAGCTTTTTTTTTAAAGACAATTTCCTAGTTAGTTGACAGCAATTAAGGACATATACTCCCTCCGTATCCTTTTGATAGTCTTTTATGGACAAATTTTAGTCCCTAAATGTTCACCCTATTTGCTTTTTCCAACAACCATTAATATTAATTTTTTACCAAAATTCCCTCAATTTACAACAATATTTGTGCAAATTTAACTTGTAAATTTTGTTTTTCCATATACGTTTATTACTTTCTCTCTGTACTTTTTTGCATATCCAATGTCAATTTACTTTTTCAATGTACTTTAACTATTCTTATTTGTGTTTATTAATTCCTGTGAAAAATGCCCATAAGGGACTATTAAAAGGGGATGGAGGGAGTTTATGGTATGACTTTAATGTTTTGTTTCATCTTTTTTAACTTATTTTGGAGTCATTTTGTACCCATTCAATTTCATAGATTTTGGAAGTGCATGAGAGGGGAGATGGTTGATTGTTGTGGTGGTTGGAATTGGTGATTTGGTGGCTGCTTTAGTGGTGGAATTGGTGGTTAGGTTAGGGGTTACTAGGTCGGAGGGGTTACTAGATTAGGGGTTATTTGGTCAAGGGTTACTAAGGCCCTGTTCTTTTGAGCTTCTGGGCAGAGAAGAGCAGAGCAGATTTCAGCAGAGCAGAGCAAAGCAGAGCAGAGCAGAGCAGATTTCAGCAAAGCAGAGCAGAGCAGATTGAAGCAGAGCAAAGCAGAGCCGAGCAGAGCAGAGCAGAGCAGATTTCATTATTATTATTATTATTATTATTATTATCATTATTATTATTACTAATATTGTTATTATTACTATTATTATTATTATTATTATTATTATTATTATTATTATTATTATTATTATTACTACTACTACTAATACTATAATAATAATTGTAATGCTTTATTATTGTTATTAAATATTAAATATTATTATTATGATTATTATTATTATTATTATTATTATTATTATTATTATTATTATTATTATTATTATTATTATTACTACTACTACAACTACTACTACTACTACTACTACTAATATTATTACTATTATTATAATCATTAAATTTTATTATTAAAAATTAATTATTATTAATAATATTAATATTATTAAATATTAATTATATTATTATTAATATATTATTATTAAATATTAATTATATTATTATTAATATTATTATTATTAATAATATTATTATTAAATATTAATTATATTATTATTATTATTAATATTATTATTATTAAATATTAATTATATACTTCCTCCATTTTCTTTTACTTGCAACACACCTTTTAAGCACACAGTTTTAGGAGATGATTAGTGAGGGTAAACGAGCGATTTTATCAATATAATTTTTACACGAAAATTAGAATAGAGTTAAGTATCATTTGTAAAAATTATAATGAAAAATTTGTCCATTTACATTACATAAACCAGAGCTCAAAACACGTGCCACAAGGCTGTGTTGCAAGTAAAAGAAAACGGAGGAAGTATTATTATTAATAAATATTATTTATTTATTATTATTAAATATTAATAATTATTATCATTAAGTATTAATTATTTATTATTATTTTTATTAAATATACATTATTATTATAATAATTCAATATTAAGTATTAATTTTAAGCAGAGCAGAGCAGATTGAAGCAGAGCAAATTTCAGCAGAGCAGAGCAAAGTAGAGCAGATTTCAGCAGAGCAAAGCAGAGCAGAGCAAAGCAGCTCTAAAGAACGGGTCCTAAGTAGGTTGGAGGGGTTACTTAGTCAGGGGATACTAGGTAGGTCGGAGGGGTTACTTGGTTAGGGGTTACTAAGTTGGAAGGGTTACGAAGTTGGAAGGGTTACTTGGTCAGAGATTACTAGGTAGGTTAGAGGGGTTACTAGGTAGGTCGGAGGGGTTAATAGGTCATGGGTTACTAGGTCGGAGGGGTTACTTGGTTAGGGGTTACTATGTAGGTCGGAGGGGTTACTTGGTTAGGGGTTACTATGTAGGTCGGAGGGATTACTTGGTCAAGGGTTACTAGGTAGGTCAGAGGAGTTACTTGGTTAGGGGTTACTAAATCGGAGGGTTACTAGGTAGGTCGGAGGGGTTACTTGGTCAGAGGTTACTAGGTCGGTTAGAAGTTACGAGGTAATCAGTAGTGGTTACTTGATTAGGGGTTACTTGTATGTTAGTTGGCCACACCGAGTGGCCAGCCACACACAAAACCTGCTGTAATTCTACATAGTAATACTACATAAGATAAACAAAACCTTAAAAGACTCTATGTTGGCCATTGATAGGGCAATAGATCGTAATTGGTTTATGAATGGCAAACCGCAAACACGACTAATACAACATACGAAGTGGATTTAATTAGTAATTATAGGAGGACCTTAGCCTTTGTAGAGGTTGGTTCTATATTTTTTTTTTTTGTTTTGTTTTGTTTTTTTTTTAAATAAAGGTAAGGGGAAGGGCCCTGTCAAGTTGCAAGTTCTCACATGTCAATCCGCCCCGAGCTAACGAACAAGGCCCTTTAGGAGTGCGAAGAGGAAGGGTGAGGAATTTCCTGCCCTAAAGAATTTTTAGTAGGGTTTGATCCCACAACCTTTTGATTGTGAGATTACAAACCTTATTACTAAACCAAACTTTGCTTGGTGGCTAGTTTTAGAGAACTAAGCTAGTAGGGTTTAGTTCTTCATAATTATTTTGTTTTATTTTTTGAAAGTTAATTACTACGTATTTATTTTGCTTTGTGTTTTGGTTTTTAGTCTTATTTGCAATTTCTTACCCTCGAGGCTTGCCCTCTCTTGCTCTAAAAAAACACCAGTCATTCATGCACGCGAATACGCAATGTGTGTCGATGTATGAATACCAATATTGATAAAAGTGTTATATTATCTCTTTTACAATTCAAGATTTAACGAATGTGTATAATTTTTGGTAAAAGTGTCAAATAGATGAATGCTACATGTAACTGGATGGTATTTAAGATTTACATTGTGTAATTTTTCCACTTTCGGGTTGGGTGAAGTCAGGTCGGGTCGATTTTGGGTCATCATTTTCAAGTTAAGTTCGGGTCAAGATTGTCAAGTCTAAGCAAATGGGTCATTCAGGTCGGGTCAACTAATTCAAGTGGGATACGTGTAAGGTCATGTAGGGAATATTTCGAGCATCCCACACTTGAGCCCCACTGTGATCATACACTTAAGCATGGTGGCGTCCAAAGGGAAGGAAACTAGAGCAAAAGAGTCGCCAACAAATTTTAGGAACTTGTAAACTGTTCACAGGGTGAAGGTTACACCTCTTCACGATCCATGAGATCGCTAACTCCATAGTGGTCCTGAACCATGACTGGATATTCGGGGATGAAGGTACAAATCCAAGCTAAAAGAATTGAACCTGCCCTAAAAAGGCCTCTACTTTATTCTTCTCATATTCATATGCGCTTTCTAACTAACATCCAATTAATAAATTAACCCTAAACCTGTTTAATCTATGTTGGTTGAATATTAATGCACAAACAAAACTATTATTGGCGATCACTTGAATTTAGATCATATTAGCCAAAATAAAATTATAAATTATCTTATTAAGCGTGATTTCAAGTACAAATTCCCTTTAAACCTGCAAGAGAGGGCGTGATCAAGTAATAATAATAATATCACGCAATATGATAATATTAACAAATTATATATGAATTATTCGTAAATTAATAAATAATGTGAAATAATTCGTTAATTGACAAATTACATTAAATTATATATAATTTGACACAACAATCATCATCATCATAATAATTTCATCAAAGCATAATAATATTAGCAAGATCCTAGGCATGATACTAATAAGATTAATAACAAATCCTAGCATGTCACTAAGCAATAAAAATCAAAGCTTTATCCCTAACATGATACTAGGAAGATAAAAGAAATAGGAAGCAATCTAAACATGATACTAGGAACATACATGATATTAGAAATATTATTTAACACCCTAAACATGATACTAGGAAGCAATAAAGACATCTTAACATGATATTAGGAACCAAAATAATCTAAGCATGCTCTCTAAAGATATATATCAATAAAACAATTTACTTTGTTGCCTCGTGTCTCTTTCTATCAAAACAATACACACGTTAATAACTTCAATGAAAATATTAAATCAAACAATTAATTTAAATAATTGAAATAGGGATTTAAGACCAAACCCTCAAAACTATCAACCTTTCACGTCAAGGTCTAAGGTAACTTCGAGCTTGGCTAGGTGTGTGCTTAAGTCTCGTGGATGAGGAATGGTGTATTTTGAAAAAGTTTTGAAAATCAAGAAAGAGAAAGAAAGAATAAGCTTCTAGCTTTAAGAGAGAGAGAATAGAAAGATGATTGTTGGTGATTGAAAACGGGGAAATACGACCCTATTTATAGTGAAAAACATCTGGAAACGATCAGAGAAGACCGAATTCCAATCGAAGTAAAACTGCTCCCATCGCAGCGCGACAGGCCTATCGCAACGCGATGAACCTGTCGCAGCGCGATGGTGCTGTGGGATAATATTTTGTCGTACGGAGTCCTTTTTCCAATATAATTAGATAATTAGAGTCCGTACTTTGTCATTAAAAATCAGATTAAATCTCTTTAAAACACTTGTTTTATTTCAACTAAAATTCTTTATTTTTTCTGAAAATATATAAAAATATAATTATTAATCCTAAGCTCTTTAGAACTTAAAATAACCGTCTAAATTATTCTAGAAAATTAAAGTAATTCCTAATGACTTTAGGAATGATGATTAATGGACCCTCCACTTGATCATTGGGTCGCCCATAAAACTCATTTAATATCCAATTTAATATTTGGGCCATAACTTTCTCATTATTCATCGAAATTGGGCTTATAATATATCGTTGGAAAGCTCTTTTCGAGCCCCATCCAACTACACAGTTATTAGACCCATATCATGGACCAAATTAAATTAGATTGGACATTTTTCATAAATAAGGTACGTAAAGAAAGATTTTCGAAAACAAAGAGAAGTATTTTTATTAAAACAAGGGAATCACAAGACTCTTCCACATTTCACTTCGTTCGACAATCAAATGGCGTGAAAAGTACTCATCACTGGATTTGGTTTTTGGGGACACACAATTTGGTGTCTACAGAAGCCCCCACTTTGACAAAGTTTGGAGAAACGTAAGTTTCGAAAACAAAATTCAAAGTAGCGATAGGGACGGAGAATGACTCAGAACGTTTTGCGATCCTAAATCATTCTTGTAATGCCGATACTTGCAAACTAGCGTTAGTTAAACATATAAAAGAGTTAGAAACGTGTATCTTGCACTGTCGAGTACACGTCTCTGGGGTATCCAATTTTTGCTTGCTGCATTTTGTAGTGACGACCTCCACAGTGCCTCGTGAACGCCATCTGAAGGTAACAATGCCTCGCTATCTCCATTTGCTGTGATAATCTTCCACATCCTAGGGAACACCGTCGAAGACTGCTGCTTGTAGCCATCTTAAGTTTTGCTGTGACAATCTTCCACATCCTAGGGAACATCGTCGAAGGTGACCGTGCTTCGCCATCTTCAGTTTTGTGGCCGTACCTCACCACGGCAGTGCCTCGCCGCTGTAGACAATCTCTTTTGTACCTCGGGATATCCTCGAAGGTGATCGTGCTTCGTCATCTTCAGTGTTGTGGCTGTACCTCGCCACGGCATTGCTTCGCCACTGTAGACAATCTCCTCCATGCTTCTAAACATCGTCGAAGATCGCAGTATGTCGCCATATTCAAAATCTTGCCTTTACTTTGACTCGATTTACTATTGACAACCTTCACACCCTAGTGAAAGCCGTCGAAGACCTCGGTACCTCGTGATCCTCAGATGCTGATGCTGAATATGTGCTTCCCTAATGCGTCGGTGCTTAACCAGTACTTTGGTGCTTTTTACATCGCCAATACCTCGACATGCTTTAGATGTAACGAGCCGGTGCTTTGGTGTTGTGCTATGCTTGTGAACCAATACTTAGGTGCTTGTGAAAAAATATTTAGGTGCTTGTGTTTTAGAACCAATACTTAGGTGCTTGTGCTTTATAATGAGCCAATATTTAGGCGCTTCAAGCCAATGAGACAATCGTCGTCAAGCCGATCACTAATTAAGATTGTAATCGAGCTGACTACTAATCTTGTTAATTGCTTTAGAGGCTAAATGGCGTACCAAAGAGCCTAATTTGCTGAAGAGAGTCCTCATAATCTATCTATGGGGCCCACATAGTCCGTCGCTGGCAGTGGCAGATATATCGCGCAATTCATATCTCCATCGCGTCACGATGGTCGTATCGCGTAGCGATATGAGCATCGCTTAGCGATATTTTTGCATTTTGCGGATTTGAATCGTTCTTTTTCCTTATTTGGAGCAATTTTCTTCAAATCTTCTTGTCTTCACTCCTTGGAAGTGATAGCTTCTCACGCCTTGGAAACCTATCGTAAAACCTTATTCCTCAAGATTCTATCGAGCTCAAATTAATTTCCGTAGAGATCTTCCATCTCGGGAAATTCATGATTATGACCAATCATTGTTTAAATGATGTGCTCGATCAAAACTCAAATGTGCTCAATCAATCAATATGATCGTCATCAGGTGATCGTCAATCAAATATGATTGCAATCAGGCTGATTACTAATCAAATCCAGTTCCTTTGCTAAGTTGTTTGCGTCTTTTGCTTTAAATCCTTTGTAAAGGTTACTCGTCCGTCAGGGACTTGGTGTACTTGCATCTATATTTTTTGGAGTATAGGACTTTGCTCATGTTTATAATTATCTTGAGGTTGACCCAAGGCTTGGTACTCAACTTATTGTGTCAACTCGACTAAATGTGTTTTAGCACATATGACTTGACATGACTCAAGGTGCAAACTTAACTCAATGATGACTCGTTGTGTATGACTCGTGTGTGCAGAATGTTGATTCAACTCAATGTGATAACATGAAATAACTCAATGTACACGACTCGTGTGTGCATTGTATTGTGATTAAGCGACGACTCGAAAATGCAGAAAAAACAAAAAATTTCCGTCATTTTTGTGAAGGGTACCGACTTTCTCCCGAAAAAGAAAGACGTGAAAAGAAAGAAGTAAAGTGTTGGATATTCCTCAAAAGGGAAAGAAGGTGCGAAGAATTTAATTAAGTGATAATGCATATTGAATGAGCTTAATCGAATGTATGTGTTTATGTTGTATCTCATGGTGCGAGGATTGTGAATCCTAGATTATCTCGATTGATGACTCACTAATGAAAGTATTTGGGTAACTTAGGCGTGGAGGCTAAGTACTTCATACTTTGTGATGCAATGATGAGTGATGAGTGATTTTGATATGACAAGTCATGCTTCAACGTTGTGTTAAGATTTCATGACAAAGGGTTCCTAAAGGGAAGTATTATTTAGCCGTGTATCTGAGATGTGTGTGAAAGCGACACTTAAGTTAGGCAGCAAAGGATAACGGTGTGGAAAAGTATTTGAGAAGAGTCAAATGATGGTGACTCTTAGGCTGGGTAGGCTAATGATGTAGGGATCAAGCCCCCAATTCTAGCTCTAAATGGATAGGGATAGCAATGAATATCCCTTGATATGATCATGTGTGAATGTAAATGTAAAATTATTACGGCCGCACCTCGATGTGAGGTTGCCTACGTATCCGTTAGGAATCAGGCCGAACGTAGCTCTAGCCGAACCTTGCACAAGTATGTGTATACCTCAAAGATGTCTTTTGAAGGGTTGAAACGTGGTTAGGCTAAAGGTTGAAGAAGAAGGGACAAAGGATCAAGACCCAAGATAAGCCCCCAAGGTGTGCAACCTTGCTTTTGAATCTTTGTATTTGTATGCTTGAGGTTTCCTCACTTTTGAACTCTCTTTTGTTTATATTTTTCTCTCTCTTTTTTGCTTTTGCATTTTTTTTTATTTTGATAAGCGTGGGCAATCTCGAGCATGCGGTCTATCACTCACTTGGCATTCATGTTTCTCAGGCACGGTACCGAGCACTTGATAAGAGACGTAATCTGAGACGTGTTCATATCAAAGACATGTTCATATCAATGACATTGGAACACTTGCCCTTTTGCACATTTTTATTACTTTTGAACTTTTGAATTTTTTGTAAAATCACTCAAGATTTTGTATTTAAAACTTGCATAAGTTGCACACCATCCCATCCCAAGGTTAGGTAAATATGGGTTGAAAGAAGAAAGGTCTATCGTTAGACGAGGCTCAAAGTAATTTATCAAGAAAGGGATTGTAATTCAAAGGGTGAAAGTGATATGATATGGCTACAAGGGGTGCCTCAAATCATTGGTATACCTTGTGCTTAGTTCGACATTTTTTTTTCTTTTTTTTTTTTAATGCAATGCAATGATCATATGTAAAGAAATAAATGCTCATTTTATTAAAAAGTGAAGGGTAAAAAACAAACTCTAAATAAATCTAATGAGGAAGATGAGGAATGCCTATGCTAGACTTATTGGGGAAATGAGGAATAAAAGAAAAAAAATAGAAAAAGAGGTCACGAAATCTTGTCGTTGAAGCTTGCCTCGTGTCTTGTGCTCTATCATCATTTGGTCCTCTTGCCAGCTGGAGGTATGGGAAGCTTGTTATTATCGATCAAATATTGGATGACCTCTTTTAGCTTCTAACAACTCTCGGTAGTATGTCCCCTACCTTGATGGTACTTGCAGTGTTCATTTGGGTTCTAACTAGGCAACCTCTTTTCAGCTGCGGGATCTTGAATAGGTCCAATAGGAGTGATGAGTCCCTTGGCATGGAGTCGATCAAAGGCAGTATCGTAGTTCATTCCAATAAGGGTGAACTCTTTCCTTAGTTGCTTTTTAGGTCCTTGATTATCCATGGGTAAAACTTCATTAAGGTCAGAGGTACTAACATTGTTGCTAGAATAGGTGTTTTCGGAAGAAGAAGAATTGTCGTTCTTCTTTCCTTTCCAGCTACTGTTGTTACTATGGTTAGTAGCTTTCTGTTTTGCAAGATCGTCTTCAATATCAATACCTATGTCATAGACAGCTTTGAAAGTATTTAAATTGCATTGATATTTCAGGTGCTTTTGGTAATTGTCTTGGAGGTTCTTGATGAACATCCTCACATATTCCTTTTCAGTAGGAACTTCTACCATCTTAGCAGAAGTTTCCCTCCACTTGTTGAAGAAGGAAGTAAATCCTGAAAGGAATGGTGTCCTTCAACAAGTGTATTATTCCGATAGATGGTTCGGAATTATTAGAAAGCTAATTATTCAGTGAGGTCAAGTGATCGGAATGCCTGGGTGGAGGCCGCTTCTGATCAGTAATATTAATGTATAATTAATATTACAGCTTAATCTTGACTGAACCCTTCGTGTCACACCCAAGAACCTAGTGAACCGAAGCAACGAACTAATTCGAAAGGAATTAATGAGTCGCCCGAGTAATTAATATTTAGACGTTGGAAATTCGAGCTTGGAGCGTCGAAACTAAGCGTTGGAAGTCGAGTCGAAAATGATAACAGACGAGACGAGAAAATTACTAATAAATCAACAAAATGACCAAAATACCCCTAGCATCGGAATGCCCCGAGCAAACCGAGTGCTAGGGGCATATAGCCTAGCAAGGTGGCTAGCAA
This sequence comes from Chenopodium album, assembly GCF_948465745.1. Taxonomy (NCBI): domain Eukaryota; kingdom Viridiplantae; phylum Streptophyta; class Magnoliopsida; order Caryophyllales; family Amaranthaceae; genus Chenopodium; species Chenopodium album. Next base: position 46,329,331 of record NC_137848.1, read on the forward strand.
GCGCACCAAGCCGAGCCTAGGCTGGCTGGTGCGTGCTAGCGCACCAACGCTAGCAGCAGCAAGCTAGCAATGCTGGGGCAGCGATGCATGTGGCATGGCGCGCCACGCCCAGCACAAGTAGCAAGCTGCGGCTAGCAGCCTACACCTAGTGCTTGGCGTGCTAGCATGCTGCAGCTAGAAGCCCACACATGGTGCGAGGCCTGCTAGCAGCGGCCTTTGGCCAGTAGCAGCCTGCACGCATAAGCCTACTAGGTCGAAGATGGTAGCAGCCATGGCATCCCACTTGGAGTGCCTTGGTGCCCAAGTGGTGCTGCCACGTGGCGCGATCTCATTGGGTGTTTGGGGTGTGTGCTGGCCGGTTTTGGGAGAGGGAGTGGGGAGCAAGTTTGGTCCCCCCTCCTCCAAATGGTCCTCACCTAACCCCTTATGTGAGCTTGACACTTGTTGATTTATTAGTAGCTTGCTTATTTATTTTATTTTAGATTTAAAATAAAATAAATAAAATCAAAATCTCCCACATGGAAAGATGATGGGAATTTTGAGAGCCTTTGCCTATAAATACCAACCTTGGGTGTTGGGATTCTTCACTTGAGTAAGTGTTGAAAAGGCATTACAGTGTGAAAACCTTTGAACACTAATTACTTGGGTTTTGAGGTCGGGCCTTGCTAACTCCAAGGCAATAGACCGAGTTCGGTGCTCGCGTTGCGGGTGGACTTCGAAGGAGGTCTCCGTGTGAGCGGAGCTAAAAGGTTTCAAGTAAGAGCTCAATTTGGTGTGCGAAGCACGCTACAAAGGTAATAATCTCTTACTTAGTCTTGTGTTTATGTTAATTATGCTTATGATTATAATTATTGTGAGTTTGGTTTTGGGGGCAGGTTTCCTTCCGCGGTGGGTCGGACTCACCGAAACCCAACAGCGGTATCAGAGCCTTGCTCATTTATTTTTATAATCATATTTTTCAAGGTGTTTTTATGGCTTGATTTTTTTTTCTGGTTTTAAGTTACTAATTAGATTAGTAGCTCAGTTTTATTAATTTTAAACCCGTATTAGAGCTGATTTCAACCCTGAACCCGATTTTCGCCCAAAAATAATGAATTTTTGGTGAAAAAGGCGTTCTGGAAATGATTTTACCCTTTCAGAACTGTGTTTTTAGCCAAAAAACGACCAGAAATGCACTTTTCGAGGGATTTTTCGTTTTGACGAAAATTTTAAGTCTTTCGAACCTTGAAAATTCATTGCATATTTATGGTGGTTATGTATTTGGTTCATTCCTTAATTTATATGTAATTTTGAACCTCTTTAAGCATGATTACTTGGTAGTAATTTGTGCTTGAAAGTTTGGTTTTATTTTTCACATAATTGCAAATTAATTGCATTAAGTGTGAAAAGTTTGTTCTTTGTCGCTTCCAAGTACTAAAGATTCAATCTTTAATTGTTTTAAGTGATTGAAACTTTGAGTTACTAAATTCCATGATTTTTTGGTTGAACTTTTGATTTAATCATGTATTAAGTTGATTGGAATCATAAAGTTTGAATCTTGTGATAGAAATTTCATTTATCTTTATATTGGAAGATATAATTTTTCAAGGATTCACAAGTATTAAAGTTGAAATTTTTATTGAACTTGTGTTCATATTTCCAACTCCCTTTTTTAATTTGTCAAAATCTCATGATTAATTTAAATTAATTAAATTAATAGTGAGTTATTGCCCTTATTATTTTATTGCACTAAGTTAAACCAATTTTATTAAAGAATGGTTCTTGGAAATAATTTTGGTTATGTGCACTTTTTATGAATTTTTAATTAAAGTTGGACTTATTTAATTTTTCATTTTTTCTCACTAAATTGGTTCTGAAAATTAATTTAGAATTAATTAATTAGTCATGCAAAAACTCGGTTTTAAATCCCGAGAGTGTGACACGCAAACCAAGCAACACCCCTCGGCTAGCCGGGCTACTGAGCAGCCCGCATGTGGCTGCCGAGGCGGGGCTGCCTGGTGCGCGCCACACATATAGGCAGCGTGGCTATGTGCCTATTCACAGCAGTCGCACAGCAGCACAGGCCAAAGCAGAAGCACACTGTGGCTGTGTGTGCGTGCGTGCGAGCTGGTGTGTTACGTAGGTCGTGGGTAGCATGTGCAAGCTTGGTGCGAAGGGGCAAGCAGCCATGGGGCATGTGCCGGCACCAGGTAGCTCGTAGCAAACTCTACTAGGCTCGGCCTAGCTAGTACTACGTGGGGTGGTGGAGGCATATGCACCAAGCCGCATAGTCCGGGGTTGTTAGACGACCTTTGCTTGCATATGGCACGCAAGTAGTGCGTGAGCCACTTGAGTGAGGTTGGCTTCGTGTTTGCTTATTTTGCCGTTTTAATTATTTTATTAATTTAATTTGGTTTTAAAATAAATGTTGGAGGCTAAGCCTCGGTTTTTGAGCGTCATTTGCAAAATTTATTTTGGCAAATAATTTGGATTACCGGCTTAATTAATTAGATTAATTAAGATGGATGCGGAATTTAGTGGGAGCTTCAATAATTAATTGCGTTAAATTACATAATCAATTAAACAACCTTGACTAGTTTTAATTAGGCATGTTAATTGGATTAACGACCTAAATTAGTTACTAGTTTACGCGCGTTTTATGCATTGTTACTTGTTTTATCGATGTAAAATGGATGGGGCCATTCACAAATAGTGAATGGATGAATGGAATGTATATTATCTCACAGGTTTAATAAAATGGCAACTAGCGGGGTCCGATTACGATAGAAAATATGGACTACGATCCGTGATGTATTTTTGTAAATCTAAATACAGTCCGCGAGCCGTTGAGTATTTTTGTACCTTAATATTTAGATTAGTCCTAATCGTAGATACTAGTATTTGCATAATTGTGGTCATGTCTTGAAGACGGAGGTTCTTGGATGACGAAGCCATGAAGTTGCAAAAGTCGTCCCTTGAAAACTTGAAGACTCAAGGGGTCATGTTAGTTGCCAAATGCATCTTTATTTATGTTTTTGATATATATGAGTATTTATATATGAATTATATGTTAGATGCATGTTTAGGATTTCGAATGTTGTGATGATTAATTAAGTTCACTTAAATCAACCAATATAGAAACCCTAGGTCCCTAAAATATTGAGTGAAATTGCCATTCCAAAACAACACTTATCGACCTATTGAAAGTAGTGATGGGCTACGCCAAAGCGAGGCATCACTATTACTCCCTAGGATACGTAAGGCATACCGGGTATGCAGGTTGGTTTTTATACTCAACGATATGAGTGATAGAGTCCTAACATGTCGTGGCAAAGTGGATAAGTTGTAGAGAGAGCATTAGATGCGACGATGTATCCAACCAAGAGTGGCTTGGAGCCATTAGCAAAATGTTGCTTACCTTAGGATAATGAGTGTTAAGACAAGCCAAAGCATGCTTAACCACTCTTTGTTTCTTTGGATCTTGGAATCGACTTATTCTCACCAAAACGGGGACAATTTTAATGTGTGAATAAGACGTTTTTAAATAAGTTTGATTAAAATGCATGATTTCAATCTTATTTAAGTATTATGAATGGTTTTTCATTTAAAATTCTTTCAATTGTAGAATCATGTCTTCAACTATCAACAACAATTTAATCTTCCCAGAACTTCCCGAAAAGTTACCATTTTACTTGAATTTGGTGAACTTTAAGGATTGGGAAGAAGAACTCTGAAGGACTCTTCAAAATTTCTACCTAGAGCATATTCTGGATACGCCCATCCCGAGTTTCTACTCAAAAGAGGTTATGAGCGATGAGGCTCATGAGGAGTGGAGTTATGAATGCAAGAGAGTCTCGCGACTCATGGTAAACTCCATTCCGGAACAGTGGAAGAAGAAATTCTCCAACTATTTTCCGGATATGCTCCTCAAAGCTCTAGAGGATGTAGTCAATTTGAGGGTCACGAAGAGCGTTAGAGGAAACTATGATGATCTTGTGGAGGAGGTGACTAGGTCACTTTCTAACATGAGGATCAAGCCACCGCAAGAAGGGTGTCTCACCAAAGAGAGGCAAGAAGTATGGGCTAGGGTCTATAGTGCAAGACTTAGACCCGGGATGCCACTTCAAGCCCATATGCTTAAGATGACAAGGTTGTTCACCCACTTGGAGCTAATTGGCAAACTGGTGGAGGATGAGCAAGCGGCTCACATGCTTCTGAGCTCACTCCACTCGGGCTATGTGGCATAAAGATGCAACTTACCGCCAAACGGAACAAACTGTCCTTAGAGGAAGTTATCCAAGAGCTTTAGAAAACCTATTCTTACAAGGCGACTAAGTTTGCTCTGAGGCCTAAGAGAAAGGAGTTCAAGAACAAGGCAAAGATGTGCTGCTTCTATTGTAGTAAACAAGGTCACTACAAGAGAGAATGTAGCAAGTATCTAGAAGATGAGGCAAGAGGAAAACGAGCCTCAATCTCAGGTATCATCTTTATACTTGAATATAAGCAATTTACAAGGTATTAGATCCGGAAAATTGACTCACTATGTGCTCCTATTTCAGGAACAAAGTGAGCGGAGCTTTTCAAGTGGATATGAGTACACAAGTGGAAGATGATGATAATCTATCCAAAGAAAACTTGTAATCTCGTGTTTTTGTCTAGAGTTAAAACTTGTTTAGTTTTATCTACCATACTTTGATCTCTTGGCGTTGGACGTTATGTTGACTTTGATCACAAGACTTTTGTTTTATGTCTTGTTTATATTTATGGAGTGACACATTTATGTGTTTAGACAAAATTGTTTATAATGATACCTAAAAGGCTAAGACCATGGAGTCAAATCAAACGTACTTGTGGCATTGTCGTCTTGGCCACATTAACATCAAACACATCAAGAAACTTCTACAATAAGGTGTTCTTGACTCTTTCGATTTAGAATCATTTGAGAATTGCGAAGGATGCTTATTAGGCAAGATGATTAAACAGCCATTCTCCAAGTTGGGAGAAAGGGCAGGAGACTTATTAGGTCTAATACATACCGATGTATGTGGACCAATGAGCTTCACCACAAGGAATGGACATCGATATTTTATCACCTTCACAAACGACTATAGTAGATATGGCCATGTCGCATAAATTTGAATCGTTTGAAAAGTTCAAAGAATTTCAGAGTGAAGTTGAAAATCAGCTTGGCAAGAAAATCAAAGCCCTTCGATCGGATCGAGGTGGTGAATACTTGAGCCAAGAATTCGATGACCATCTGAAAGAAAAGGGTATACTTTCAGAATTGACACCTCCAGGAACTCCATAATGGAATGGAGTATCCAAAAGGAGAAATCGAACCTTGTTAGACATGGTATGATTAATAATGGGTCTTAGTGATCTTCCTATCTCTTTCTGGGGACACGCACTTCTAACCGCGGCACTAACACTGAACCGTGCTCCATCAAAAGCTGTAGAAAAGACTCCATACGAGTTATGGACGAAGAAACCTCCTAGGTTGTCTTTTCTAAAGATATGGGGATGCGAAGCATATGTCAAGAAATTGATTTCTGACAAACTTCATCCCAAATCTGACAAGGTTTACTTTGTGGGCTACCTAAAAGAAACCAAAGGGTATTACTTCTGCAACAAATCGGAGAACAAAGTTTTTGTTGCTCGCGATGGTGTCTTTTTGGAGAAGGAGCACCTTTCCAAAATGACAAGAGGGAGGAAAATCGAACTCGACGAAGTTCGTGAAGATGAGAAACAAAATCAGAATGACAGTCAAAGTGCTCAAACAGCATCTGTTGACGCAGGTCAAGATGATCAAAATGTGCAAAGTCAAACCGACAATGCAAAAGCTCAGTCCATTACCCTACGTAGGTCTTAGAGGCCGAGATCTCAACCTGATAGATATCTTGGTTTAGTATTAACCGAGAATCAGGACATTCTAATTATGGATGGAGATGAACCGGCAACCTACAAGCAAGCGATGGCAAGCACCGACTCTGCTAAATGGCAAGAGGCTATGAGATTTGAAAACTAACAAAGATGTAAATGTATTCATTTACAAAGCTAGATTGGTAGCAAAAGGTTATAGGCAAGTTCATGGTATTGATTACGATGAAACCTTTTTCTCCAGTCGCAATGCTTAAATCCGTTCGGATCCTCCTAGCGATTGTTGCATATTACAATTATGAAATATGGCAGATAGACGTCAAAACCGCCTTCCTAAATGGTATTTTGGAAGAAACTGTGTATATGACACAACCTGAAGGTTTTTTCGACCAAAACAATGATGGGAAAGTTTGTAAGCTTAAGAAGTCCATTTATGGGCTAAAGCAAGCAAGCAGGAGTTGGAATCTGCGATTCGATGAAGCCATCAATAAGTTTGGTTTTATCAAGAATCCAGATGAATCTTGTGTTTACAAGAAGGTTAGTGGGAGTGACATCGCCTTCCTAGTCTTATATGTCAACGACATATTGCTCATTGAAAACAACATTCCGTTGTTACATTCTGTAAAGGCCTGGCTTGGAAAGTGTTTCCCAATGAAAGACTTGGGAGAGGCTCAGTACATACTAGGCATCAAGATCTATAGGGATAGATCGAAAAGGATGATTGGATTAAGAGCCAAAGTACTTATATTGATAAGGTACTGGCTCGATTTGGCATAGAGGAGGCCAAGAGAGGTCACCTGCCAATGTCACATGGCATAACCCTAAGCAAGAAGTAGTGTCCACAGACAGCTGATGAGCGGGTAAGGATGAATCAGATTCCATATGCTTCGCTTATTGGATTGATCATGTATGCCATTATATGTACTAGACCAGATGTATCGTATGCCTTGAGTGCTACGAGCCGTTACCAATCAGACCTAGGAGAGGCCCATTGGACTCCGGCCAAGAATATCCTAAAGTACCTGAAAAGGAACAAGGATAAATTCCTGGTGTATGGTGGTTCAGAGGAATTAGTTGTTGCAGGTTATACCGACGCGAGCTTCTTGACAGACAGAGACAATTTCAAATCGCAATCTGGATATGTGTTATGTCTAAATGGAGGAGAGTTTAGTTGGAAGAGTGCCAAGAAGAGCACAACTGCAGATTCTACAACTGAAGTCGAATACTTGGCAGCCGCTGAAGCAGCTAAGGAGGCTGTTTGGATTTGTAAGTTCATTGGTGAACTTGATGTTGTACCCTCAATCAAGGGTCCAATAGCCCTCTATTGTGACAACAATAGAGCTATTGCTCAGGCCAGAGAGCCAAAGGAACATCAGAAGGTCAAACATGTCAAGCGGCGTTTTCACATGATTTGAGAATGGAAATCAGATGGTGAAATCAGAATTTGCAAAGTTAGAACGGATGACAATGTAGCCGATCCACTTACTAAACCTTTGTCTCAAGTGAAGCACAACAAGCACATTGAGGCAATGGGAATCAGGCACGTTGGAGACTTGCTTTGATTTCCCTGTTTAGTGTTTTAGTTAAATTTGAACATTTTAATGTAAGACACTAAGAAAAACCAATCAAGTTTTTGGAGTAATATAAATTTCATGCAATATTTTATTGCTCCGTTTGCTATTAATTGTGGTTTAGGATTAAATAATGAGTTTCAATTCTTAGAATATTCAAAATAAGGTACCAAGACCAGTCTTGGTAAGGAAACGCCTATTAAGTGAACATTGAATATTATAATAAAAAATTATCCCTAATCGAGGTCATTTAAACGATGGACGATTAATGACCATTTGAGATTAGTGTGTAGTTTGATTTATAGCATCGTTTCTTGTGCTACAAGGACATGATAGTCATAAATCATTTGCACAGGTATTGGTTTAGAACCATACTGGATCAACCTATGAGAATACTTTAAGAGATTAAAAATCGTCATAAGTATACTTCTCATTATGGCTATCGGAACCTATTTCCTCGACTATGAGTATTGTGAGTTCTCTTGTTTGAGTACTAGTCCGCTTTGATGTTGTCAAACGTCTGCTGTAATAGGGGATTATAACGGTAACACTCAGGCGGCTAGGTCCTCTCAGTAAGAGAAGCTACATTACAAGACTGGGAATGTCCCCCTACTAAAAATAGGGAAGATGTCTTTGTTGTTTACAAGGCCTCTCGAAGAACGAGACTGTAAAATGCATGGCCGTGCTCGGATGGATTTTAGAAATCATCTGTTCATTGACAGTCGGACTCGGGATCGAGAAACACTTCTGGACATAATAAGGATGACGAATAAATCTTACCTTATAGTTCATGAAGAGACATTAAGTGACATAGGAAAAAGGTTATACACTAAATGGGCACTTGTCCGGAAGGACAAGTGGGAGATTGAAAGGAATGGTGTCCTTCGAACAAGTATATTATTCCGATAGAGGGTTCGGAATTATTAGAAAGCTAATTATTCAGTGAGGTCAAGTGATCGGAATGCCTGGGTAGAGGACGCTTCCTATCAGTAATATTAATGTATAATTAATATTACAACTTAATCTTAACTGAACCCTTCGGGTTACACCCAAGCAACTAGCGAACCGAAGCAACGAATTAATTCGAAAGGAATTAATGAGTCGCCCGAGTAATTAATATTTAGACGTCGGAAATTCGAGCTTGGAGCGTCGAAACCGAGCGTCGGAAGTCGAGTCGAAAATGATAAAAGATGAGACGAGAAAATTACTAATAAATCAACAAAATGACCAAAATACCCCTAGCATCGGAATGCCCCGAGCAAACCGAGTGCTAGGGGCATATAGCCTAGCAAGGTGGCTAGCAAGCGCACCAAGCCGAGCCTAGGCTGGCTGGTGCGTGCTAGCGCACCAACGCTAGCAGCAGCAAGCTAGCAATGTTAGCTAGCTAGCAGCGCGCTAGCGTACTAGCACTACTAACAGTGTGTGCGTGCTGGAGCGCAGGGGCAGTGATGCAGGTGGCATGGCGCCTACGCCCAGCACAAGTAGCAAGCTGCGGCTAGCAGCCCACACCTAGTGCGTGGCGTGCTAGCATGCTGCAGCTAGCAAGCCGCACATGGTGCGAGGCCTGCTAGCAGCGGCCTTCGGCCAACAGCAACCCGCACGCATAAGCCTGCTAGGCCGAAGGTGGCAGCAGCCATGGCATCCCACTTGGAGTGCCTTGGTGCCCAAGTGATGCTGCCACGTGGCACGATCTCATTGGGTGTTTGGGGTGTGTGCTGGCCGGTTTTGGGAGAGGGAGTGGGGAGCAAGTTTGGTCCCCCCTCCTCCAAATGGTCCTCACCTAACCCCTCATGTGAGCTTGACACTTGTTGATTTATTAGTAGCTTGCTTATTTATTTTATTTTAGATTTAAAATAAAATAAATAAAATCAAAATCTCCCACATGGAAAGATGATGGGAATTTTGAGAGCCTTTGCCTATAAATACCAACCTTGGGTGTTGGGATTCTTCACTTGAGTATGTTGAAAAAGGCATCACAGTGTGAAAACCTTTAAACACTATGACATGCTATAGTCATAATCACCTAATCAAAAATAATTCCTAAGTCCACTAACTGTGCAGACAGGGAAGAAGGGTTGAACCACAGGGAAACAATTCAATTTATTCCTAATTAATCAAAAGTAATCTAAATTATCAAGTAACTAATTTGTTGTTATTTAAGAGAACTAAACTACTAGGAATAAAAGTAGGGAGAAATAAAAGTAGGAGAAAATCAATGAATAAAAGACCTAGGGCATAGGTTCACTAATAAATAATATTCCAGGGTAAAACATAATAATCAATCATCAATGCATCAATTAATCAGATCATAAAGGGCTTTCGCTACGTATTACAATCACAGAGTTAATCGATCTACCGGTATTAAATCTCATCTCTCGAATCTCGACTTAACCTTTTATAAATTAATCTGCCTATTGAAACTAAGCCTAAACATCAATTCTCATCTCTCGAATCTCGAATCAATATTGCAAAACTCATACAATTAAACCAGGCCTAATCTAATTACATAGCATTAAATCAATCAATAGAAAATTAATCAAGCATTAACAATCAACAATAACAAATTACCCTTTCATATTATTTATGGATCCCCACAATCCTAGAAAGAAAACTACTCACGCATAATTAAATCTAAACTAATCGAAGCAATTAAACAAGTCGTGATGAATTAAAGAAGTAAAATTACTGAAATTAATAGAGAGGAAATCGTTACCAAAATTAATGGAAAATAATGAGTTGAATCAAGAACAAGTGCAAAGTTGTAGAGAGAGAAAACAAGAGAGGAAATAAATCTAAGTAGAGAGAGAAAGTCTAAAAGAAGAGGTAATTAATACCAAAAACACTAAATCGTCCTTATACTAAAACTCCTAACAAATCCTAATTAAAACTAAGTAAATCGCCGAAAACACCCCATTGGAAGCACGCGCCCGATCGGGCCCGCCTTTTTCTTCACCTCCAGAATCTGGGCAGCCGCCCGATCGAGCCAAAAGTTGCCCGATCGGGCCCGGCTATGCTTGGACTTGGATTGGGCTTCACTTCTTAGCCCACTCCGAATTTCCACTTTGGGCTTGAATACTCGGTGTCCAATGCTCAGTATTTCACATGTCAGCCCTTAATCACCGGCTCGATGACTCTAACCGGCCTTGGGCTATGAAAAGTGGTCGTGCTCCTCCAATGCTCGTAGTCGTTCCATAAAATCCCGGGAAAGTGTAGGGTTTTATAGGTACTACGCAGCGGAAATAACATGAATCATATTCATACAGTACCTAATCCAAGGATCTAATGCATAACACATAAAGCACAAATAATTGTACCTTTGAAGCGTGATTCCACGTGCGATCGAGAAAGAACAAAGGGAGATAAAGAACCCCAAGCGTGATTCCTCTACTTGGTCCACGGGCACAGATTAAGACCTCCACTAATGCTAGTTAGTCGTGACTGAACGCTTCAATCAACCTTCAACGGAGAGGAGAGACATACTAACCAAGAACCACCACGATAACCACCACACGCGCCACCAAGGGGTGGCCGGCCGTACGGACGTGAGGGGAGGATGAGGGCCGTGAGTTGGAGAGAGGATTAGGGTTTTGGGGTTGGTTGCATTGATGTCAAAATTCACAGTGTGTGAATTATGACTGCTTCTTACAAACCCTAGGCATGGATCTTATTTATAGATCTCATCTCTAAATAAGAGCCCATGTCAAAAGCCCAAAACCTAATTCCAATCTAACTATGCTAGCCCAATCCAATTCATGATTAGTTAATTGCTCATGAGGCCCATTAATGGGCCTCTTACTTGCTTAACCCAATACCCTTGTGTGTGACCAATATAGGATCCATTCTAAAGGGCTTTGGACTATTTGACTAGCCCAAAGATCATCTCTCATAGTCTAGCAACAGAGGATGACGCCCCAATAGAATGAACTTATTATCTCCATAATAGTGATCCTTGATATATCTAGTAATTGCACTTATCGAAGACAAAACTCCTTCAATCTCCCACTTGTCTGAGACAAGTGCGCAATATTCAAATTCCTTAAGTCAATGTGTGTCGATTTGATAATATGATTGCATCTTATGTCGTGATCATATTAATCTACAAATCTTTTCTTGAAATCTGAGTTAGAATTGCAAAACAAATGATTACTACGTAATCCATTTGAGCACGGCCATGCATTTTCTGAATTCTCCCTCCTCAAGGGGCCAAGACACATTCCTAATTAAATAGGTAGACTCAATCCAATCTTATGGCAACCAAAGCTCCCACTCAACTTCTGAAATAACCGGGAAACACCCTTTATAATCTCCAGTTACAGGAAGACGTTTGAATGTACCACAGTTTTAACATCCATTGAATGAGATCAATGTTCCACTCATGTCAAAGGAATCCACTAATATATCCGGAAGCTCTATACTTGAACTTCAAAGTAGGTCAATAGTTCGATCATGCATCATTCATGCATATCCATGTGATTGACCGAGCATCACTACGCTCCTATAGCCCATGAAACTGCGCTATCCAATCAATCTTAACATGCTAGTCCATTATTGGAAATCATTTATGTCCAATTTAATGATTCCGAACTAGGAACTTAAATAATATATGAATTTAGTTCACCTGTGGGGTTTCATTCAAAAGGTCATTAACCTAGTGAGCCCACCAATTCATAATTATTTTGGACATTTTATTTAATCTTGTAACCACGATTAAATAAGATTGAAACTTTGTTCCAATTGATAAACATAATTCTGCAAGCTAATGTATTTACTTTTGTAATATGATTTCTCAAAACATACACAACTAAAATTACATAACTTGCTTCAATCCAAAAACCTTAGTATGACTCTTATACCTTGGTCATGGAAGGGGTTTAGTAAGTAGAGTTCATGAGACATTCTCATAAACATGAATTTTGCAATTTCTAAGTCTTATAATCATTTTTATCTCCATACACTAAGAATTTTCCTTCGCCCTTTCGCAAGGAACTTTGGAATTTCTAACTTGTATTCCAACGTTACATTGGATTTCGATTGAAATCTATCATCACTTGTTCTAAAACACGTGAATCAAATAGACGAGTATAGTCCATGGCATGCATGATGCATCCTCTGCGAATTGCATAAGCATCATCACTCAAAGTCTTAATTTCATCAATCCTTTCTCAAGGTATTGAATCATTAAGCAACGTGCCACGTCACATGGGATTGAAACTTTTTTTTAATATAATGTTGAACCTTATAAGAATCTTATCAATATAAGCTTCTTAACCAAAACTCAAACATCCTTCGAGACCTATCTATATAGATCTTGAATCCCAAATGTACTCATCATCCTCTTCAAGTTTTTTCATACAAAATGCATTACCCACCACTTGACTCTTCAAGCAATGAATAATTGCTCTTTATACTAGACCAAGAAGACTTCATAGCTCCCACTAAACATCTTGTACATACAAGACCTTTTCTTCATTTTACGAGAACATCAAACGATTTGATTAACTCACAAAATTAAGAACATTAACTCCCTGATGCTAACTTCAATCCATTATTGATCTTATATGCATCCCTAGGATTATTGGATCTCCAAACTTTTGATTGTATCATATACAAATCTTATTTCATGAACAATTTCAAGAAAGTGTTTTGAAATCCATCTACCAAATCTTATAAGGTAGAAATCACTAAGTATCTTTAATAGATCTTTGCAACATGTAAAGGTTTCATCATAATCATAGTCATACTATGAATTAGTTGAATCCTTTAACAAGTCTTTGCTTTAGTTAGAAAACATTTTTCTTTCTTGTCTGCTCTGCTTATATGGGTTTCACCCAACTTAGGCAAATTATTCAAGTGTCATACGCTTGCTTACAGACTTAGAATCTATTTCAGATTTCATGGTTTTAAAACCACTTGGAGTCATAACTTGTCAAATCATCTTTATTACTTGCATAATCATAATGTTCCAAAATAAATATTTTAGAACTCTTAGTCATTATGAAATCATATTTCTTTGGCTAAGTTCTACATATGCTAGTCATCATTGTGGGTTTGATGCAACAATTGAAACTCATACAACAACTTTGTTTAGTTTTCAATGAGAAACGACAATAGAGGATGTGCACTTGGAATGTACTACCTTCGACACATGGTTATTAATCCCATTACACTTAATGAGACCACGCGTTGTCATTTGTATCATGAGGTGAATCATGCTCATATTGTTGCTGTTATTCGATAACTTCTCAAATTTCTTCGAGATTTTCGAAAACACTTTTCTTGAACTCTTTCAAGGCTCTCGAACTTTTCGAGGTTCTTATACTCCCACTTACCTTTTAGGGAGGCACTTTTAGCATAGGGTGAACCAATCATGGTTTGAACCACGTTTGTTTGTTGCTTTTCTCAAACTCTTTTGAGATTTACACTACTCCCACTTGACCTTTTAGAACAATTTCCATAAGGGCACCTACTTGAGCAACAAACATTTTGTGCTAAGTATGGTTGTGTAGTAGTACCCGGTGCTCTATTTAGGAATCGAATGTGCATTAAACGTTTCAATACAAATTTTATTCCTTGCTTTGTAGAAAGACTTTATAAGAACTTTTCTTATCCATATCACATATGAAGCCTTTGCTACTTTTGATTTGACGTATGTAGTTTGTTTAGTTTTGTAGCTTTTCTTAAAAGTATATCCCTTGAAAAATTGTTGGAAGATAGGTAATTTACATCCATTATCAAAATATATCTCATATAGATTGATAACTTCCTTCATAAACACTTCACAAGGTTTTTCGGAGTTTGTTGTCAAACATTTTCACAACTCTTGGATGTTTATCAAGGTCTTGGCTTAAATTCTCATTATTACGATCATATCGCAATATTTCGAATGTGTTGCCAAGTACATGTCTTGACTTAAATTTTTCACAATTACAATCATATTGTAATGTAATCATTTTCTTGTCAAGTTGATACTGAACTTCATACTGAACATTTTGAACTTTTCAAAATCTTCACTCTTATGCTTCAACCAAGCACAAGTAGGGATCGTATCACAAATGAAGTTTCATTGTCCATCTCTAGTCTTTGAACCTTTGGTTTCCTTACATCGATATGTATTCGACCTCGAGTTCACATCGTCATTTCTCTAAATGGTGACTTAGTCAAAATTTCAAATTAGAATGATAATTACATATATCAATGGATTCATAATTCAATGATATTGAAAGTCCATCCCTTTGGATCTTCCGCATGCAACTTTCATTTTCATTCGAATTAATTGACATATTAGAGACAACTTATATATATATAGAAATGGTTTAACTATTTCTATCATATAGAACTTTAAACCTAGCAATTCAAAACACATTATGACTCAAAGAAGCATAGAATAACATTTATTCCACGTTTTTGAATCTTCGATGCTTAGTCATTACTAACATTGAATGGTGTTTTGATAATGGCAAGAATGAATAACATTTATTTAATTCTAGCCAATTATTAGTGATGCAATACTAGTTCTACTTGTAAAGTTGCAACTTTTGCTTCCAAACTTGTAGATTCTACTTGTGAAGTAGCAACATTTGCTTCTAAACTTGTAGATTTATTCCTCCTTTAGCTAATTTCTTCCTTTAGTTCAACCAAATTGTGCAATGAATGATCTAAACAAGACATCATATGTCCAAGAAGTAGCAATATGCTAAATCAATTTCTATAATATAATTCTTAAATTGGAACATTTCCATTCTTTTACCTTCCAACTATATGAGGTAGTATCTAATCAATTGGAATTGATCCATTTAATTTGAAACATTTGTTGTTCATAACAACTTTTAGCATGTAGGTAGTTTTATGTTTGAGAAGTAGCAACTTGTTTGCAATTCTTGGCCTATAACTTCTTAATGCAATCCTCATATATTCCTAAACCTTTCCCTTTGAGCCACTTAGAACATTTCTCTTAGGTTCAAAATGATACCTTGCTCAACTACTTTAAGCATTTTTCATGATCTTGCTAAGTCTATTCTATCATTATTTATATTTGAGTTTAATCAAGTATTAAACTCTATATAAAGTAGATGAAGAATATTGTCATTTGATCAACTTTTGATCATAGAGATTTCCAATCACTTTCTTATATTCAATCATATTGAAGATAAGAGATTTTATTGGATTTGTACACTTGTCTTTTGAGGGATTTTACCTCTCATCTCATTATTTCCCTTGAAACATTTTTCAAAATGAAGATGTGTTGGCATTTTACTCAAACATTTTGAATAAAACCAACCTTAGACATGTGACATGAATTTCTAAAACTTTCCTTTTAGAACAATCTTAGCAAAATTGGAATATGGGTTTATGGATTATCTTTTAAACCTTTTGAGAACGTTTCTCAACTTTATTTTCAATCGAGGAGATTATATATAATAATAAAATTAGAACGACATGTTACTTACAAGTAAACGCAAAATTCAATTATGTTTATTAAAATTTAAAGTACCATAAGCGAATTAAATTGGTAACTTTAAAACACTCTATTCAATTTAAGTGATCCCAACTTGAATTAAGTGATTCCAAGATCCTTTATTCGTGCAATAATTAACCAGAGTGAGGCCCTGCAATCAACCATTACATTTTCAAGGTGAGTAAACTCTTTACTGATTACAACTCTTGTAATTCTTGGTTGAATAATTAACCATCGCATGTTTAATTATTACTCTTAGCTTCAAGGTTCTAAACGGTTTAGGTAACCTTGTTGAATATAACCAATTAAAAGTGTAGATATGCGGTCCTACCCCCACTTCCCCAAAATATATTATGATGCTCTGCTGAGGGCTGACCCATCACAAACGATCAAGGTTTTCGTCGGGTTTTTAATTGGAAAAGCTGCATCAATATTACTGGGATCTAGATTTATTATGTTGTGATTAAATAGTGAACTCTAGCGCATCATCACAGAACATCAATAAAATATAACATGCATAAAATACTAAATGCATAAATAAGACATAGCATGGCCCCTAATCCTAAGAAAACTAATAAAGTAAATGCTCCCACTTGAATCATCATGGATCGCATCCACCTTGCTCCTTTGGGCCTTCACTTCATGGGATTCTTGGATTAACTGCAACCTGTAATTCTACTCTATTCTATCTACGACTTAAATAAAATAAAATAAAATTACAAAATACTTTATCGGTTCGTAGACCGTACTAAGATTACAAAAATACATCACGATGCGCAGATCGTATTTAGCAATCTACTGGGCCATACTAGTCATTATATAGCAATAAACAACATCATATATTATAAAATTGCCACATAATAAATCACTCATCATGCTTTCCTAAACTATAACATCGAATGATCATAATTAAGGAAACATGGCATCTAAATATCTTATATTTTAATTAATGTAATTAGATAATATCATATATTATTCATGATCATCAATAAAATATCATATATTCTAAATTAGTCATGAGATAGAATCAAATCTTATTTTAATCTTAAAAGATAAATCATATTTATCCTCAAGGATTATCCTAACAAAGTTAGGAAATTCTATCCTAATTACTAGCCAATCACAATATTTTAAATCAATTATATCCAAAAATAATTATGGGATAATCACATTATTTAAATCAATTATTATCCTTTTGGAATATGCTCAGAATATCCTAACAAATCTTATCCATAATTAACCACTTTAATTTAGGATAATTACCAATTTACCAACTTAAATATGGATAATATCAAATATAACAACTTTTGGATATTTGATTTTATCCTAAAATAAAAGATTTTATCCAAATAAAACCAATTTTATCTTTTAAAATAAAAGATCATATTTTCAAAATATTTTAACTTATCCAAAATAGAACTGATTTTATCCCAAAATAATTCATAATTATCTTGAAATAAATTTTTAAAAACACATTTTTTTTTTATGTTTTTTTTTTTTTGAAAAATACCGCAACCACCAACGCCGGCCACCGTGGTTGGCTAGCCGAAGCTAGCCACGGTGGCTGGCTGCCGTGACAGCAGCCACTGCCGCAAAGGGCAGCAGCGTGGAGCTGCTTCTGCTGGGCTGCAGGCCACCGTGCGTGGCCAGCCGAGGCTAGCCACGGTGGCTGGCTGCTTTGCAGCAGCCACTGCCGCGCAAGGCAGCAGCAGCGCCAGCTCTGGCAGCCGCGGCAGCAGCCGTGCAACGGTTGCACGCTGCTGCCCACAGCCACCATGGACCACCGCCCTCCCTCCCCTCCCTCTTGGACCGCCACCTGGTCGGCAGCCGCCGTGGCTGCGCCACCCAGCCGCGGTTGCCGACCAATTTTTTTTTTTTGTGTTTTAATTTAATTAAATTAACATTTATCCTAATTAAATTAAATCAGTCCATAAGATTAAAATTAAAACACATTCAACTTTAAAATTAGGGTTCATCATAAAATTAATCCCAATTTAATTCTAACTTTTAAAATTAAATCTATGATCATACATAAAACATTTTTATGCATAAATCAATTCAATTAAAATTATGAAACAAATTTAAAACGTAATCAACCAAAATAAGCATCAAAATTCATAATTTTAAGGCTAATAAGGTTCGAATTTTCGAATAAATTAGGGTTAGGGTTCGAAATTTTTTTTTTTGAACAATATTAGGGCATAATTCGGTCCTCTTCATGGCTATTTGAGCATAATTAAATCGCATTTAATCGATTCCAAAAGTTTAATCACATTAAATACAATAATTGAACCATAATTAAATATTCTCCCTCCTAATAGAATTAAAATTGTGGATTATCAAAGAATTATTGGCAATATGCGTAAATGCAATAGGCTAACTGATACCACTGTAGGGTTTTATAGGTACTATGCAGCGGAAATAACATGAATCATATTCATACAGTACCTAATCCAAGGATCTAATGCATAACACATAAAGCACAAATAATTGTACCTTTGAAGCGTGATTCCACGTGCGATCGAGCAAGAACAAAGGGAGATAAAGAACCCCAAGCGTGATTCCTCTACTTGGTCCACGGGCATAGATTAAGACCTCCACTAATGCTAGTTAGTCGTGACTGAACGCTTCAATCAACCTTCAACGGAGAGGAGAGACATACTAACCAAGAACCACCACGATAACCACCACACGCGCCACCAAGGGGTGGCCGGCCGTACGGACGTGAGGGGAGGATGAGGGCCGTGAGTTGGAGAGAGGATTAGGGTTTTGGGATTGGTTGCATTGATGTAAAAATTCACAGTGTGTGAATTATGACTGCTTCTTACAAACCCTAGGCATGGATCTTATTTATAGATCTCATCTCTAAATAAGAGCCCATGTCAAAAGCCCAAAACCTAATTCCAATCTAACTATGCTAGCCCAATCCAATTCATGATTAGTTAATTGCTCATGAGGCCCATTAATGGGCCTCTTACTTGCTTAACCCAATACCCTTGTGTGTGACCAATATAGGATCCATTCTAAAAGGCTTTGGACTATTTGACTAGCCCAAAGATCATCTCTCATAGTCTAGCAACAGAGGATGACGCCCCAATAGAATGAACTTATTATCTCCATAATAGTGATCCTTGATATATCTAGTAATTGCACTTATCGAAGACATAACTCCTTCAGAAAGTGCTCCAAAAGTGCAATTCCCAACAAAACTCAACCAAAACTACGAAAACACTAGAAAACACCAATTAGTAATAAAAGTGGCTCTAAAGAGCCAAAAACACTACCAATTATGACCAAGGAACGGGGGTAAAATACTATATAAAATAGACATATCACACTAATTACTCGGGTTTTGAGGTCGGGCCTTGCTAACTCCAAGGCAATAGACCGAGTTTAGTGCTCGTGTTGCGGGTGGACTTCGAAGGAGGTCTCCGTGTGAGCGGAGCTAAAGGGCTTTCAAGTAAGAGCTCGATTTGGTGAGCGAAGCACGCTACAAAGGTAATAATATCTTACTTAGTCTTGTGTTTATGTTAATTATGCTTATAATTATAATTATTGTGAGTTTGGTTTTGGGGGCAGGTTTCCTTCCGCGGTGAGTCGAACTCACCGAAACCCAACAAATCCTTCATTTTCTTTTTGTTTTAACATCTAAAGCTCCCTATGGACAGTTTCAACTTGGATGTTGCACTTGTATCTATCAATGAAATCGTTTGTAATAGACTCCCAAGAGGAGGTCTTCTCCTTTTCTAGGGAGAACCATTGTTGACAAACGGTTTCAAGAGATAGTGAGAATAGTGAAGGGAAGACTTTCCTGTCAATTGCCATAATACTCATTATAGTCTTGAAAGCTCTTAAATGAAAATAAGGGTTGTCGGTAGGTTTGAACTTAGGGATGTCGTTGGCATTGAACTTCTGCGGAATAAGTTCCTTGTCCACTGTGACCCTTTGCGAGCTAATTCCTTGATACTTATAATCGTTGGAAACTTTCTTAAGGCTTTCTTCCATGCGCTCAAGTTGTTGTTGCTTGCTAGGATCGTTGACTTGAAGAACGAGAGTCTTCAACATCTCAGTCAGATTGTTCATGTTTTGCCTCAATTCATCAAATTTTTGATGGGAAGCCATTAGTACAAACTTTTTGATTGTTCATGTGTCTGATGGGCTTATCAAAGAGTAGAACTTGAACGAAGGTGTTGTCCTTGATTAAGCGTCCTTCTCTTCTTGACCAAGCGTTGTGGAAAGGGAAGTCATGGATACTTATTGTTATTTGTTTTACTCAAACTCGATTCAACATGCATGGATGGGAAGAGATCATGAAAGGATGAGGGGAATGATATGTATGGAGAAAGCATGTGGAGAGTGGAAAGATGTGGAAGAATTTAGGAATAGAGTGGACCCCCCAACTCAAATGACGGAAAGAACAACTCATGCATGGACCTAAGTCGTGGTCATGGTGACACATATACAAAGTGTGTGCTTTTGACTAGTGAGTGAAAGTGGCATGCTTGACACTTGTGTAAGACCATGGGACTATGTGATTAGACTCAATTAAGGACTGAATACGACTTCAATAATTAATAAATTGATTAATCGGACTTAGCGCAAAGACTCAAGTAGAATACTAGACCATCGCGCAAACAATGGCACTGTCGCGTCGCGCTAGAGCCATCGCGGCACGATATTGCTATCGCGTCGCAATGGACACTAGAGTGTCGCGCCACAGGTCAAATCTTCGCGTCATTACTGAAACGTCAGTCTGGGCCTGTTTTCAGTATTTTACCTTAAAAGGACAAACCTATAGTCGTGCTAAGTCAGATTTAGTTAATTTATTAGGCTTTAATTAACCGTTTTAATTAATTTATTAAGAAAAGTCTTATATAGTCATTAATCAGTTTATTTAGACTTAAACACAAGTCAAACAAACGGTTAGTGTAAACACATACAAGCTATGCACAAGCAAGAGATGGACAAGTAGTCAAATAAGCACAATATGATGCAATGAGTTTGCAACCTAACCCTGGCTCTAGTTCTCTAAAGTTCAAGGATAAGGGTAGTCAAAAAGGGTCCATGGTTATGAGTCCGGATGCATCGCTTGGAAGTCTTACCTTTGGAAGGGTTGGCGTGTATGGATGGGACTCCGCAAGTTAAACTTGCTTCCATGGTTTGATGAATTCACAAACTCAGATGTACCCTTCGTTGCAATGAGCGTTCGATTGGGTACATGGAGCGTGAATTCCCAGGGGGTTATGGCCATATGTAGAACACATATGGGTTTCAGAAAAGAGGGAAAAAACACAATCAGAAAGTAAAATCGTCCAAACAGTACTAGAACCGGTCAAAGCAAGAAGGCATACGTCTGGCTCGATATTGGAAGAACATGGCGCGAGAAAACAGGGACCATCGCGAGGAGATGGCCCTGTTGCACCGCGATATCGCTATCGTGTGGCGACAGAGCCATCGCACTGCGATGGGCTCTGTTCTCTCAGCGACGGCTCCTACATGCCTCAGCAGTTTTCTGTATTCTTAAAATTTTCCGATTTTCGCAGCGTTTTTTCGATTCTATTTGTGAAAGATATTTTCCAAATTTCCTACGTATAAAAAGCCTATGTTTTTGACGCATTAAGGATGTTCTTTCCAATGCGGACCTTTTTATGCTTATGTCAATAATGTCAATCAAAATTACGCACATGAATATTTAACACGTTTCGAGTCACATCCACTCATTCTAAATTATTGCCAAAATAAATTTTAGGAATTAAGATAGAAAACCTCCCCAGTGGAGTCGCCAAAAAACTGTAGGGAATATTTTAAGCATCCCACACTTGAGCCCCACTGTAATTATACACTTAAGCATGGTGGCGTCCAAAGGGAAGGAATCTAGAGCAAAAGAGTCGCCAACAAGTTTTAGGAACTTGTAAACCGTTCACAAGGTGAAGGTTACACCCTTCACAGGGTGAAGGTTACACCCTTCACGATCCATGAGATCGCTAACTCCATAGTGGTCCTGAACCATGACTGGATATTCGGGGATGACGGTATAAATCCAACCTAAAAGAGATTGAACCTGCCCTAAAAAGGTCTATAATTTATTCTTCTCATATTCATGTGCACTTTCTGACTAACATCCAATCAATAAATTAACCCTAAATCTAATTAATCCATGTTGGTTGAATATTAATGCACAAATAAAACTATTATTGGTGATCACTTGAATTAAGATCATATTTGCTTAAATAAAGTTATTGATTATTTTATTAAGCGTGATTTCAAGTACAAATTTTCTTTAAACCTGCAAGAGAGGGCTTGATCAAGTAATAACAATAATATCAAGCAACGATAACATATAAATAACAACAATCATCATCACCATTAAAGATCTCAATAAAGCATAATAATATTATTAAGATCCTAGGCATGATACTAACAAGATTAATAACAAATCCTAGCATGTCACTAAACATTAAAGATCAAAGTTTTAACCCTAACATGATACTAACATGATAGAAGAAATAGAAAACATCCTAAACATGATACTAGAAAGCAATAAATAACATCGTAACATGATACTGAGAATTTAAATAATATAAACATGTTTTCTAAAGATATAGAGCAATGAAATTACTCACTTTGTTGCCGCGTATCTCTTTCAATCAAAACAATACACACGTTAGTATCTTCAAGGAAAATATTAAATCAAACAATTAATTTAAATAATTGAAATAGAGATTTGGGACCAAACCCTCAGAAATTATCAACCTTTCATGTCTAGGGCAAATGCAACTTCGACCTTGGTCAGGTGCGTCTAAGACTCGTGAATGTGGTATTGTATTTGAAAAGGGAAGACTTAGAAAGAGGGAGAAAGAACAAGCTTCTAGCTTTAAAAAGAGAAAAGAATTAGAATTAGATGATTGTTGATTGTTGAAAACAGGGAAATAACGCCCCTATTTATAGAGAAAACATCCGAAACGCTTAGAAAAGAGTCAGAATTTGATTCGAAGTAAAACAGCCCCTATCGCGATGCGGCCGCGATAGGCTCTTCGCAGTGTGATGGCGCGATGAGGATAAAAATCATGTATGGAGTCCTTTCCCTAATATAATTACGTAATTAGACTTTGTAATTAGCTTAATTAAAACCAGCTTTATCTTTTCAAAACACTTGTTTTATTTCAAATATTGAATTCTTTATCTTTTCTAAATAATATAAAAATATAATTATCAATCCTAATTCCATTAGAATTTAAAATAACCTCCTAGATCATTCTAAAAAATTAAAGTCAATCCTAATAAATTTAGGAATGATAATTAATGGGTCCTCCACTTGATCATTGGTCCACATAAAATCATACTGAGCCCAATTTAATATTTTGGCCATAAGTTCCTCATTATTCATCGGAATTGGGCTTATAATATATCGTTGGAAAGCTCTTTTCAAGCCCTATCCAACTACACTATTATTGGACCCATATCACGAACCAAACTAAATTGGATTAGGCATTTTCCATAAATAAGGTGCGAAAAGAAATATATTCGAAAACAGAAAGAAATATTTTTATTAAAAATAGATGCATCACGAGACTCTTTCACATTTCACCTCGTTCGATAATCAATGACGTGAAAGGCATTCATCACTAGGTTTGGTTTTTGGGGAGACTCAATCAGGTGTCTTAAAAATCCAATTTTTTTTATTTTTCCAAATCGATCCAAACCGAATAGTGAAAAAAATCGAACCGAATTGTTAATTCAGTTTGGTTCGGTTCGGTTTTCGGTTTTTATCCATATCACTTTCACCCCTATGTTCGGGTCTGGTCAATTCGGGTTTTGAGTGTGTTTTTGTCAGGATTCAGGTTCAGTTTGGGTCGGGTCAATATGTTCAAGTAATGTGTTGGGTTGGGTCACAATTGGGTTGTTCTTTTGGCACCAAAACATGGCGGGAACAAACCGTTAGTGTTGTTCTTGTTCTATCTTTGTTATTGATGGTATATTTTATGATACCAACGGAGTTCTAGATGATATTCTTTTAGGTATCAACAACCCTTGAAGGTATTCTCCAACAATTCTTAATGGTAAAGAAATTTTGGCAAATTAAGTTCTTCATTATGCTATTTCCTCAAATGGAATTCCCAATATGTGACAAATTTTGGCGCCAAAACATGGCGGGAAAAAATCGTTAATGTCATTCTTGTTCCACTTTTGCTGTTGATGATATTTTTTATGATACCAACAACCGTTGATGATATTTTTAAATAATCCTTAATGGAATTCCTTTTTTTAATTTGTCGTTGATGGTATTTTTTTAGATACCAAAACTTGATGAGATGTTACCTGTAGGCCGTAATTGGTATGGACTTTAGCTTAAATTTTGGTCTGAAAACGATCGTCTTTAATAGGAATGTCGCCGGCATAATTTTAGAGAGAGAAACTACAAGAAGAAAGATCTGTCATTTTCAACCCATTTCCCCGCCCTTATGCCCTGTTCTCTTCACTTTAAAAAAATAATATTAAGTAAAAATAATTTCAGTTCAGTAAAAATAATTTCAGTTCAGTAAAAATAAGTCCAGTTCAGTAAAATTAATTTCCTTTCAGTAAAAATAAGTTCAGTTCAGTAAAATTCAGTTTTCATAAAGAAGAATTATAATAGAAAATCAGTAAAAATAATTTCAGTTCAGCAAAAATAATTTAATTTCAGTAAAATTAAGTTAAGTTCAGTAAAAATAATTTAACTTCAGCAAATATAATTTTATTTCAATAAAAATAATTTCAATTCAACAAAAATAAGGTGAGGAGAACGGGCTCTTACTCACTGTCCTTTACCCAGGCTTAGTTTTGATTCTCCTTTTCAATTCCCTTTTTTGATTTTTTTTTTTGGCAAGTGGATACATAGTAAAAGAACGGTTATGCCCCTATTAGAGTCACGGAAGACTCTAATTGCTTAAGTCCTAGAATTCCTCGTCTCATATCAGTCTACGTCAACCTGACCCGGGAGTACATTCAAATTGTCCTTCCATAGACGAGCATTTCCTGTATCTATGCCAAAAATCCTGAACACACGATCACGGCGGGAAAATCCAAAAATTGGGACATCAAAGAGGAAATTGGCGGGAACAATTCCACTCCCCTATAAATTACCAACCCCTCTGCAACGCTCTTCTCCTTTCAAATTCTATCTTGCAAACTGTCAACTTATTCCTTTCTTCAGTTCCAGATTATTCTTTACTCCTCTTTTCAAAAACAAACTTAATCTTCCATAAAAATGGCGAAGAAAAAGAAAACTAGGGTTTCCGAAGAATCTACAGCCGAACAAGGTGAATCTGATCATCATCAAGAACACGCTAATATGGACAATGATAGCGCTCAGAAGAGTCTTTATGAGGTAAGGATTATTCTGTAATTTTTCCACATTTTTGGTTAATTTTTACTAGGGTTTTGATTTTTGTTTATGATGTTGTTTTGTCTGATTGATTGATAATTTGAGGTTAAATTTTGATTGGAAGCCCTAATTTTAATTATTTTAGGGTTTGGTTTCTGCTCAGGGAACGAATTTGCGATTTCTAGTTTGAAGCCTAAATCACTGTGGCTTTTGCTGTCAATTGTTAATTTTGTTATACTTATACTCAGTAATTTATTAGGTTAGATGATTGTTTTTGATTGGAGTTAAAGATGTTATTTTGCTAAACCCTTTTCAATCGAAAACTGAACTGGTAATAATCTCGAAACTTCAATTGATTTACAAAACTTATAGGATAACCAAATGCATATGTTCCACAAGTTAAGTAATTTAGTTGGTTCACAGCATTATGGTTAAGCTTTTGGTTGAGTTGGTCCATTAACATGGTATCGGAGCTTAAGCTGATGGTTGAGTTCCAGGAATATGTTTCATACTATATCATGGTCACATAACCATGATCGAATTTTTGAAAAATGAGAATCATTTAAGCAAGTGAATGTCTTTGCGATAATTTTATATGATGGTCAAAGAAGATGGTAGGTGTTGGACGCCCTAATTGTTGGCTATATCCATGACCAGCTTTGGCAAAATGCTATTCGAGTTGATTACTATGTTTTTGGATTAAATTTTGCTAAACCTTTTTAATTGAGAACTGAAATACAATCATGCCAGCAACATGTTTGAAAAACCAAATGCATATGTTTTCCAATCCACCATTCAGTAAGAATTTATGTGAAGTTTAGTGAATAGTAAGAACTTTGTGGAATGGGGTAGATTAGTTTAGTTGGTTGCTTGGTTCACATCAGCAGGATCTCAACTAGTTCACCATAACCATGATTAAATTCTTGAGGAAATAAATTGTCTTTAATTAAGTAAATGAGTGTTTTTTGTGAGAATTTTATATGATGGTCCAAGAAGATGGTAGGTGTTGGACGCCCTAATTATTGGATATATTCCTGACCAGCCTTGAGAATTGCTATCAGAAATTCAGTGCAGATTATTAACTTTTGGGTTAGAGGTTCAATTTTGCTAAACTTTTTTAATTAAGAATTGAAATTTGATCATTAGGACATTTATAGTACTATCAATCTTAAAATATTCTATGTAATACTCTGATTTACTTCAAACACGTTACTAGATAAAGCACGTGAATATGTTGTTGAGCCACACCAAGTATACTACATTAATTGAGCCACACCAGTCAGCAAGATGGTGTTGTTTTGTCTGATTGATTGAGAGATTGAGGGTAAAGTTTGGTTGGAAACCCTAATTAAAGGGCTTAAATGCTTGATTGCTGCTGAAGATAGAATTCCTATTCTATGTTGAAGTTTTAATTTATTATTATCACGTGGGGATGTTTATTTAATTATAGTAATTTATGCAAAATGTGATATTGTTTACTTTTAAGTGATTGGATGCTGTTGGCTTTTGCTGTTAATAAACTATTACGTAGTAAGCTCTAATGTTTTAGAGTAGATGATTGCCATTCATTGGGATAAGAGTTTTTTTTTTTTTTTTTTTTTTTTTTTTTTTTTTTTTTTTGTAGAATTTATCTCGAAAGTCTGATTAATTTACAATTACTATTTGATAAACCAAATGCATATCTTGCCAAACGCAACAATCAATAAAAATACACACGAATTACAGTGAATGGGAAGAACTTTGTGGAACGGGGTGGAGTTGCTTGGTTCACATCAGTAGGGTATGAACTAGTTCATATAACCATGATTGAATTCTTGAGAAAGGAATAGCCTTTAAGCAAATGAATGTTTTTGCGAGAATTTTATATGATGGTCTAAGAAGATGGTAGGTGTTGATGCCCCAAATATTGGTTATATCCCTGACCAGCCAGCTTCGCAAATTGCTGTCAGAGATATGGTGTAGATTTTTACTTTTTGGATTAGGGGTTCAAATTTGCCAAATCTTTTTAATTGAGAATTAAAACCTGATCATGCCTGCAATATTTTCTAATTAGGTAATTTATTGTATCAATCTTATATATTTAATGAAATACTTTAATTTTCTTACAAGTGTCTAACTAGATAAAACAAGTGCATTTTCTGTGTGATGATTAATCATACAAATATACTACTTTAGCTGGGTCACAACAGTGAGTATTATTGTCTGACTGCTCAAGCTAGTTCACATAACCATCAACAAGATAACAAGTGCATGTCTTTGTGAGAATCTCCCTAAAAATATGTAACAGTATATATTTAAAGATGGAAGGTCGTTGATGACTGCTAGCCTTTGAAGGAACCACCTCCAACCATAACTCTCCTCTATGGCTCCTACATAATTGCAACTTAATCTAGCCATGCTATGAACTACCTTATTGTGATCACGTTTAACTAACATTAGAATTGCTCTCTAATTGTTAGCTTAGC
This sequence comes from Chenopodium album, assembly GCF_948465745.1. Lineage (NCBI taxonomy): Eukaryota > Viridiplantae > Streptophyta > Magnoliopsida > Caryophyllales > Amaranthaceae > Chenopodium > Chenopodium album. Next base: position 46,357,042 of record NC_137848.1, read on the forward strand.
TGTGACCTGCTTCAGCTTATTTTCTTTTATTGGTTGTGATGATTGATAATCATCACAACCAATAATTAGAATTGGTTGTGATGATTGATAATCATAAATTTGTAGGTTCTTGGTGTGGAAAGAACTGCATCTCAACAGGAAATTCGAAAGGCGTACCACAAATTGGCTTTACGACTCCATCCTGATAAGAACCCTGATGATAAGGTATTGACCTGCATTCCTTTTCCAGGCGTTGTTTGTTGGAGTCTTTTTTATTTATTTATTTTTAAACCTTAAATATTTATGGTTTGTCTTTCTTGCTCTTATTAAAGGAAGCAAATGAGAAATTTCAACAGCTGCAGAAGGTGATGTCAATTCTTGGCGATGAGGAGAAAAGAGCTCTTTATGATCAGACTGGAGTTGTTGATGATGATGTGAGCTAAATTCTTATAGCACTTGCATTCGCATGTTAGGTGGATAAGTAACTTGTGAATATGTTTACACTTTGTTCCCATAATATGACTGTGTGCATGCAAATGAATGAATGATATTGTAATGGTTAGAACTCACCTAGCTGGTGAGGATACAAAACGATTAGTGCATTTTTGTAAACATGCCTGTAAATTGAGCTATGAAATTGTCATTTTGGTCTTGTCTTGGAACTCTATTATTTATGTTCTTTAGATTACAAGATGAGAAGTCATAAGTCTCATAACTCATAAGTACAGGTGACAGGTTGGTAGGATTGTGAGGATTAATGACTGATGTTATGCATTTTGTTCCCTATAATTGGTAGGATCTTGCAGGGGATATGGCTGAGAATTTGCAGAGCTTTTTCAGAACAATGTACAAAGAGGTATATTTTTTGGTGCAATTTAACATCCTTGAAAAGCTACTGCATTACATAATTGCGGAATTCAATTTTCATTAGATGAGGAATTGAGGTTGTTGTGTGTGCTTTCAGGTCACTGTGGCTGATATTGAAGAGTTTGAAGCAAATTACAGGGGATCTGATTCTGAGAAAAACGATCTGATCGACCTCTACAAGAAGTACAAGGGCAATATGAAAAGGTACCTCTCCTTCCCTTTCTGCCTTCCCCCCATAAACACGAGCTTGACATTTTGCTTGCCTTGGACTCTAGGCTCTTTTGTTCGATGCTATGCTCAGACCCTAAGCTGGACTCTCATCGCTTCAAGGATATGCTTGACGAGGCAATAGCTTCAGGTTAGAAAGTTGATGCTGTCTATTAGTGCAAAGTTTTTAATTTGATTTCTGGAGGTCATAGGGATGGCACAACATATCAAGTTTGTTCTGCAGACCTTTGCGTTCTATTTTAATAAAAGATAATTTGTTGGTTATTTTTTATTTTTATTTTTTTTTTTATTTTTTTTTTTAATTTGAAAATATTTTCATGATCTGAATCATTACATGTTCATTGCTACACAGGAGATCTGAAGGAATTTAAATCGTACAAGAAATGGGCTAAGGAGGTATCTGAAATGAAACCACCTACAAGCCCTTTGAAGCGGAAAAAGAAGTAATTCCATTTTCCTTGGCATTTCCGTTGTATAATGCTGGAGCTGTAAAGCACTTTTAAATCATGAGCTTACTGTTTCTTTTTTGTGTTCGCCTTCCTTCAGGTCAGAAAAGAAGTCAGATTCTGATCTATTTGCAATCATATCTCAGCGAAGAACTGAGAGGAAGGACCGATTTGATTCCATGTTTAGCTCTATGGTGGAAAGATATGGTGGACAAAGTTCTTCAGAACCAACCGAGGAAGAGTTTGAAGCTGCACAGAAGAAATTAGAGAAGAAATTGTCGTCAAAGAAATCTAGAAAGAAGTAGCTTAGCCATCTTCCGTCAACAAAGTTCAGGTTTTGTAAAATTGGTTTTTCGCAGTTCTACTGGTTTCCCCCTTATTTTCAATGGAAATGTAATGGGTTTCGATCAGTGCCTTATCGGCTTATCGTACAGAACCTCTGGTCGTGTCAAAATCCAAATCTACTTGTTTCTTTCCCTGTGCCTTGAGGACTTGGGATAATGTATGTATTTCATCTACTGTTTCTGTGAATGGAATTTAGTAATGCTTATTCAAGACTTCAAGTGTATCACGAGTAGGATCAGGAAATGCTAACATCAAAACAATGTATTCTGGATCCTATTTTGAACTTCATCTTCTTAGAGGAGAATTTGAAGGTTCCTCTTCAGAACTAACAAGCAAGGTTGCTGATTAGGTGAAGATGATCATGAGATTCTTGACTTACATAAACACGATCTTCGTACAATGGGGGTCTGAAAATGGCGATTGGAAGATTAATTGAAGCATGAAATAAACTTGGTGCTTGTTAAGGAAATTAAAATTCCTAGGAACTGGAAGAATGTAAAGTTGTTTAGTTGTCACACAATATTAGTTAAACTTCCTAAGTTCTATATCTCACATACGAGAAAGTTATTTACCATTGCAAGGTCAAACCAGGGAACTACTGAACTAGGGAAGTGACACTTTTTGTAGTCACTCAAACAACATTTAAGCTTGGGTCTGATAGTTTGTGCTTGAGAAACAAAGGTTATTCACATTGATGTAGCTTGGAATAGAAATACCTATAGAATGAGGATATGATAGTACCTCCCTTTCAAATTTGGACCGATGAAAATGTGTTTCAAGGTGCATGTTCCTCTGGTCTAGCGAGCTCAGCCGTCCAAGTAGAAGTCATGGCTTGTCATCATAGTATGAATTGAGTCTGGGCCGCTGGCCTTACAGAAATCAGTGTCTTCATTTCTGTATGGGAGATTACATTGATTCAAACCTAATATGACCCAATATGAATTGTAATCTGAATTCGAACCGGATTATTCTTCGTTTACAACTGAATAATATGTAGTAAGAAATGTGATATAGTAATCAAAATTGTGTACTGCAAACGTGTGTTGAAATTATTTTAATTGATTAACGTTTGAATGGTGATTATCTTAAAAAAAAAAAAAAAAAAAAAAAAAAAAAAAAACTTTTAGAGACAAAGGGAGGGATGAGAGATCAATGATAAAGCCTAATACAATATTTATAACATTGTTAGTACACATCTTTTATATAATTGAGTGATTTAACCACAACCCTTTAAAAGACCAATTCTCAAATCTCATGCATTTGAAGGTTTTTTTTTTTTTTTTTTTTTTTTTTTTTTTTTTTTTTTTTATAACCTCCAATTGAATAACTTCCACTTCTTCATTATTTTTATCTAATAATATCCACATCTTATATATATCGTGCGTTAGCACGGAAGTATAATCCACATATTATATACTAATATACCAAGAATGTACCAAACTAAGCTTGGTCTAGTGGTAAGAATTATCTCCTTCTAGGCTCGAGGTTGAGGGTTCAATCCCCACTAGAGACACGTTGAGGGTGGGGATCCCTTATCCTTCCCCCTCACTCTCAAAAGTGACCTACTTTGACAAAGTATATGCTCCGTATGTTGTAATTTATATTTTTGTTTTGTTTTGTTTTTATGTGGCTAAACAACCAACATTTTTTTATTACTATGAATATCATTAAAGTTTGTAAAAAAAAAAAATAATAAAAAATAAAAAAACTGAGTAGCTTTATCTAAAACATGTAATTTGTGTAGCATAAGTTGATACTTTACAGTTTACACCCTCATAGACAGCAACTAAGTTAAATATACATTTAAGACTTTATAAACAATTAAACAACCATTTTAACCATCAAAATAATCAATCAATATGATAAAAAAGATAAGTGAAACAACCAATTGACACTTATAATAAGAGGTCGAAACACAAGACTATTATTGTACACCGTATTATGTAACTAAGGGTGTAGCTTTATTTAATTATATTTGTTGAAATAGTCTACAATAAAATGTTGAACAACTTGACCTAGGGACCAAATTAAAATGAATACGGAGTATGTCACAATCACAATTATTCCAATAAATTGGAGTTAAGACTTAAGAGCATCTCTCCAAAATTTACATGGAAATTTGTATACCGTACGACTAAGGAAGAAGAAACTGGATATCATAACATCTTTTATTTTGGTGTTGATTGATTTTAGAGTACATATTTAAAGAGTTGGCACATCGTGTAATTGACTATGACACCACAACTACATCCTTGGAATTTTCCTGTATCAATTTAAAGTTTTCCCACCAATATAATCAACCAATGAATTTTTTTGTTTCATTCTTGGACTAAATGCGATAGACTTCATCCATTTTATTTTAGTTTGTTTTCTTATATTGCATAGTTTTTTTTTTTTTTTTTTTTAATTTTTTTAAAGATAAGAAGATACTGCATGGTAAGGTTAGTCATTAATCATTATTTCATAAAAATAATAATAATAGATTAAATGAGAGATATTGAAACAACTTTTTACGAGTAGTTGAATGAGAGAGAACATGAAACTAACTTAAGTAACTTTTATTAGTCAAAAGTAAGATTTTTTATTTGAAAAAATAAAAACAGGTCATAGAGCATGATATAGCAAAAAAAAAAAAAAAAAAAAAAAAAAAAAAAAAAAAAAAAAAACCGTATAACCTAAATTGAGACAAAGGAAGTTATTTCTCACTCATAATTTCATTTAATTTTAAAAAATATATATAAACTTGATGAGTTATATATGCTTGAAGAATCTTATTGGTATACCTGGGCTAGAACAAATGAATTAAGAGATGGGGATCGCAAACTTAAGTAACTTTAATTAGTGAAAAGTAAGATTTTTTATTTGAAAAAATAAAAACAGGTCATACAGCATGATATAGCCAAAAAAAAAAAAAAGGAAGGAAGAAGAAGAAGAAAAAAAATAACAAAAAAAGCAATTTTACATTGAACAAACGGAAAAAAGACAAAAAAAAAAAGCGTATAACCAAGATTCAGACAAAGGGAGTTATTTCTCACTCATAATTTCATTTTAAATTTTTTTTTAAAAAATAAAATACACTTGATGAATTACATATGCTTGAAGAATCTTATTGGTATGCCCGGACTAGAACAAATGAATTGAGAGATGGGGATCGTAATACTTCATATTTCCACCATAAAGCAAGCCTCGTAGAAAGCCCAATACTATTGAGGGGTTGGAGGATGCGAATGGTAATTGGGTCGATGAGCCGAAAGGTATTGAAAAGATTGTCACGGACTATTTTCATAATCTTTTCACATGTGAGAACTCCACCGATTTTGATGAAGCTCTTAGTGGAGTGGCGCACCTTGTTTCTAAAGAAATGAATGCTGAATATAATTGAAGAAAGACCTCACGGAGGAGGAAGTTAGAACTGCCCTTTTCGATATGCATCCAAATAAAGAACCCGGTGTCGATGGTATGCATGCTCTTTTTTATCAGAAATTTTTTTGTGTTAAATTGGTGGAAGGGAGATATTGACATTTTGGAGATTAGTATGACTTGTATTGTTCTAATTCCAAAGTGCAATGAGCCTCGAATAATTACAAAGTTCAGGCCGATAAGCTTATGCAATGTGATTTATAAGATAATATATAAAACTCTTGCTAATCGTATGAAACCGATGTTGAAACAAATTATTTTTCCTAATCAAAGTGCGTTTGTTCCGGGTTGGTTAATTACCGACAATGCTCTTGTTGTCTTTGAAGTTTTTCATGCAATGAAGAGAAGAGGAGAGGGTCGGAATGGTATGATGGCTTTGAAGCTCGATATGATGAAAGCTTATGATCGTGTTGAATGGAATTTTTTAGAACGGATTATGCACAAGCTTATTGGTTTTGTGGTGAGTGGACTCAAAAGATCATGACTTGCGTTTCTAGTGTGTCTTTCTCGGTAAAGGTGAATGGTGACATTGTTAATAACATCGTCCCTCAACGTGGCTTGCGGTAAGGAGACCCAATTTCCCCTATATCTCTTCCTTTTGTTGGCTGAGGCATTCTCGGGGTTGATTTCTAAGGCGGTTATGGGAAAAACGATTCATGGTGCTAAGGTCTGTAATGGAGCTCCTCGTATTTCCCACCTCTTTTTCGCAGACGATATTATATTATTTGCTAGAGCTACTGTCCAAGAGTGTGAAAAAATTGCTGATATTCTGGGATTTATGAGCGTGCTTCGGGGTTAAAAATTAATTTCAGCAAGTGTGAGATAACCTTTAGCAAGATTGTTCCTGTGGAAAGAAGGGTGATTATTTGTGATACTCTTGGGATTAAGGAGGTGGACAAGCATGAGAAATATCTCGGACTCCCAAAAATCATTGGCAAGTCAAATAAAGCTACTTTTGCAGGTCTCAAGGAAAGAATTTGGAAGAAGCTTCAAGGTTGGAAGGAAGACTTTCTTTCTAAACCAGGGAAGGAGATTTTGATAAAGGTCGTTGCACAAGCCATCCCAACTTATCTTATGAGTGTTTTTAAGATTCCCGATGGGCTTCTTGATGAGATTCACTCTATTTTGGCACGCTTTTGGTGGGCTAATGGCGGAGAGAAGAAAATGCATTGGAAAAGTTAGGATTCTCTTTGTCTTCCTAAGTCTAAGGGTGGGATGGGATTCCGAAATCTGAAAATCTTCAACCAAGCATTACTTGCCAAACAATGTTGGAGACTTTTGCAAGGAGGAGACACTTTACTTCATCAGGTTATAAAAGCGAAGTATTTTAAGCACTCTGATTTTCTGGATGCAAGACGAGGCTTTGACCCAAGTTTCACTGGGAATAGTATATGGGGAGCTAAATCTTTGTTGATTGAGGGATTGAAATGGAGAGTGGGGGATGCATGGTAGTAAGATTAGGGTGTGGGATGATTTGTGGCTGCTGTCTGGTGCTTCGAATGGCAGACTTATGCCTCCTCCTAATAGTTTACATGGTCCTGATCTTTTGGTGTCTGATTAATGGTGGAGGGTGCTGCTAGATGGGAACATAATGCTATCTCCTTACATTGTAGAGTTGAGGGTGCAAAGCATATCCTTGAGCTTCCTCTGCTGCTGCCCAATGCTACTGACAGAAGGTTTTGGTGGCCTTGCTCTGATGGTCTTTTTTATGGTTAAATCCACTTATTGGTTGGGAGTACTTGGGGTGAGTGACTCTCATGGCGTAGCAGATGAAGAAACTTGAAGATTGGTGTGGAATGTGGCTGGGCCTGCCATAACTCTCTTGCTATTAGTGAAATGTGCTAGACATATTAACGAGAATGGGGATTGTGTGCTTTTGCGGCAGTGATCACAAAACAATTAATCATGCCCTTTTTGCTTGCAATGTCACTTCTCAAATCTAGACTTCTAGTCCTTTTGCTAGTCTCCTGGTTGATGCACCCTCCTAATCTTTTAAAGATCGTATTATGTGGATGGTAGGGAAGCTAACTAAAAAGATCTCTCTCTCTTTGCTACACTTGATTGGGCTGCCTGGACTAGTAGGAACAAGTCTATTCATGAGCCCAACTCACATGATGCACATTTACTTGCTACTGGTTATGCTAAATATGTGTCAGATTTTAAGTTGTATGCCGTGAGAGTCTTTGGTGGACATAGCAGAACTGTGAAATTTGATGCTAGGTGTTTCAAGCCTCCTTTGGGCACTGTTAAGGTCAATACTGATGCGGGTATTATTAACAACAACAAGGTCGGGCTGGGGGTGGTTATTCGAGACTCTGTTGGGACTATTTTAGCCAATGCTGTTAAAAGAAAGGTGGGACAGTGGGATCCTTGTGTGGCTGAGGCTGCTGTTATGTGCTTCGGGGTTGAGATTGCTAGAAGATTGGGGTATGAGGTGAAAATGGAGAGTGACTCTCTCGAGACTGTGCAGAAAGTCAGAGGCAAAGCTGAGGGTTTTAGCTATTTTTTATCTCTTTATTGATTGTATTTTAGAGATGTCTTTGTCGTTTAATTCCTTATCTTGTAGCCATGTTAAAAGAGCGGGAAATACTGTAGCTCACTTGGTTGCTAGATCTTGTCTCCTCGGGGTGGAGGAGCTTGTATCTTTGAACCTTTTTTCGCAAGGTGTTCTTACTCTTGTAGATTTGGATGTTGCTTAATAATATTGCTGCTCCTCTGCTTTCTTTACAAAAAAATAAAATAAAAGTACTCCATATTATTTAATTAAGGGATTAAACAAATTAAATTTCATACTCCCACCATCTCTAACAATTCTTGTTTAAACTTTTTTTTTTTTTCTGTGAGATAATTAATTATTGTATAACTTGAAAGAAGTTTTAGAGACAAATGGAGTACAAATTAAAAATTTCGCCCATAAAAATCCATCAAAAATACACTCATAAAAATGAAATATAGAACATCTATTCGTGTCTTACATCTTATTTATAATACTCCATATTATAATACATTACATTATTTCTTATACGTACCTTCATATAAATTCAGACAAGTTGCCTTTTTGTAACTTCACCTTGTGATTAAAAATAGGTATAATTAAGGTTCATCAATGGTTGTTACTTCTTGTCCTCTCCTAATTGAAAACAATCCCTAAAGAATAGAGCAAACTTTCATTATTTTAATTGCAGTTGGAAGTAGGTCAAATAAGTAAACATTAGTACTAACGACATTTTAGCATCACGAATTAGGTGTTAGGACAAGTTTCAATAATGCCTTTTAAATAATGTTACATATGGGCCAATTTAAGATTTCAAGCATAGAAAAGTCAAGGTACATTTTATTAATATTGAACATAAATATAAACCTTAGTACAAAATTCTAAAAGCATCAATAATTCATAATTGTCGGTTAGATGTTATAAGTCCCCACCAAATGATAATATGTGATTTCTACAACTTCCACTAATGACTAATTAATCTTTTTAGGTACACCATTTTTGTTCCATTTTTCTTTTCTTATTTGTTAAGATTATCATTTATATATACTAATTTCAATCTAATCATTATGCTTAATGCGCCATGTCCCTTGCTTTAATTAGGAGGAAATTTTTGCCACCTCTTTCTTGATTTAATTTTTCTTCTTAGGGTCCTACCAATTTGGGATAGGGGCTACTAATAAATTTCAATTAAGTTGTGCGTGCAAACTACAAAGTACACCTATTATTCACTATATATAAAACAAAGTACAAGTGTAAATATCCAAAATTCCAAGCAATTGATCTAATTTGATTATGTTAGCTAATATGTTATCCCAAAATTAAACATTAGCGTGCAGTGTTCGACATTTGTCATGCAAAATGATGTATCAGTTTTATTCATATTATTTTCATTTTTTTTTAAGAAAAATAAGTCTAGATAAGATAATTTAGAAAAAAAAAAAAAAAAATTAATAAGTTTTGATAAAATTGATAAGAGTTACCTAAGCTTAATATACCACTAAAATTATTTCTAAAAAGTTTTGATGAATTCTAATAAGATAAAATAAATTTAGATACGTAAAAATCAGGTAAATATAACACATTGTTATCTGAACTTCTGTTAAGAGTTTGTTTCAGTTGTAACTTGAACTTAAATACGTAATCCTTATTAACCATTATAAAAACTTATCTAAATTTATTTTCCTTTACTTTATATCTTATCTAAACTTATTTTAGTAATGAAATAAAACGAACAAGACTTAAATGTTATAAAGTGCCTACAATCAAAATAAATACTACCTCCGGATCGTATTATTTGGGGTATTATGTGTGAGATATAAAAAATTCCAAAGTTGCATATAATAAGATCCGGAGGTAGTATTTTGTTTCCTAAGTTCATGTATGGCTCTATTCTTTTCATGCGCTCTATTCACTTTTTAAAATGGTTCAAGATTAATATGTTTATAAGTTTTGATAAGTTTCAATTCAATCTAAGGGCATGCTTGGATTAGGGGTAATACATTAAGGGGGTAATAAAAGTCAAACTAAGTAAAATGAATGTGAAAATACGGAAGAAAGAGATAGTGATGGTGTGATTGTAAGAAAATTATGTAGTGATGGTATGTTGTGAGGTGAAGAAAGAGGGATCAATACCCTCATGTTGGGGTTATAGTTACCCTACGAGAGAGGGTGGGTAACTATTACCCTCATTATGAGAGTAATAATTCCTCCATCTCTCTTTTCCTCATGGCACAACTACCTTATTTCATTCGTAAAAACCATGTCTTCTACAACAACACCTTTAATTACTTTTGTTTTTTCAAATTTGACTTTTATTACCCCTTAATGTATTACCCCCAATCCAAGCATGCCCTTAATTAGATCATCGAGTTAGTGAAAAACGAGTTATATTAGGATGGAGGGAATAGTTTACATTTACATGGACAAGAGTAGTTAACCAATACATAAGATATTAGGGGGTAATTAAGTTGATACTAATACTTAAGTAAGGAGAAACTAGAGCAATGCACGGGGTTTAAATAAACAATTTATAAAGCTAAATATGAAATAACTTGTTAATAATTGTAAGAAAATAATAGGAATAAAGAAAAATGTAAATCTTATTATATACTTCCTCCGTTTTTTTATACTGGTAGTTGTAACACACACATTTTATCATTGTATTTAAGAAAGTGGATCTCACATGATATAATACACTTAAAATGGGGTTAAAAGATTGTTAGGAGCATAATCAAGTAGGCCATGTGTTTTAAATACGGAGTAAAGATAAAGTACAATTTTCATTATAAAAACCTTCTTTATATAGTTTTTTTTATAGTGTGTTGCAATTATTATGATATTTTCATTGTAGGAAAGTGTTGCAACTATAAAGAGACGGAGGAAGTATAAGTCGAAAACATAGTGCGGTTGCCGGTGTATGTGTAAATTTACTATTACTGACTACTCACTCTTATCTATTTTTTTATTTTTTTTTATTTTTATTTTTATGTTCACTCAATCGGTATCTATTTAAGTGTATCATTGGTTGTGCACAAAGTTAAATGCAAGTGAAATACGGAGTAAAGTGACTATTTAAATATTTTACGGAGTAATGTGTAAGTGGGTGAGGTTGAGAATTGAATATGTTGATAAGTTGATTAAAATGATTTTATTCTTATTTAGTGACCATGGAAGAGAGAAAAATGATACAGAGTAGTGAGTAAACCATTTTAAAATGATTGATTGATTCAGAAGTGATACACTTATTCAGATATGAAGAAAATGAGAGAGCATTTTAAAATAATTGATCTAGAAGAAATTTAGAATCATAAACGGAATAGTAAATCTAGTATAGGCACGTGTGTATTTGTCAAATGCGACTATATTTGAGAACAGAGGAAGTAGCTTACGTTCACATGAACGGAAATAATTAACCAAAAATATACATATTACAGTACGATTTAGGGAGTAGTTAAGTTGATAGTAATACTTTCTTTCAAAAAAAAAAAAAGAAAAAAAAGTTGATAGTAATACTTAATTAAGGAGTAAAACAGACGACTCAACAAATGACCTTTGTAATTAAATAGTCATAATACTGCTGTTTAACACTTTTTGTATTCCAGTCTGCTACTTGCTGCTGCTCCTGCTTTACTTCAACAGTTGAACTTGTGGGTGTTCTTTCTCTTTCTCTCTCTTCTCTAATAAACAGACCTTCTTTCTCCATTTTACAATCTTGTGCTTCTTCTTTGCGAATTTCTTACTATTCTATAATTTCAATTTCTGGGTATTCTTCCTTATCCTGTTCTTTTGGTGAATTGGTTTGAAGGTAAGGCAAAAAGGTTTGATTTTTGGTTCATTTTATATTTAACTTTTTATGTTTTTTTCTAAAAATTTGTGGGTTGCATACCAGGTTTTCGCTGAAATTTCCCAGAGAAGAGTAGATCCTGAAAAGGGTTTTTGGGGGTTTAAAATTTTCTGGGGTTTCAAAATGGAGGCTGAAAATGGAGAATTTAAGTCTAAAATGGAGGATTATGAAGTGATTGAGCAAATTGGAAGAGGCGCATTTGGGGTTGCTTTTCTTGTCCTCCACAAAGCTGAGCAAAAGAAGTGAATTTTCTTTTCCTTCAAGTTTAAATCTTGTTAATTACTTTGCTAATTACTTTGTTTGAATGATTAACACTTAGATTAGCTGATAGGATCAAATGGTTGAATTTGCTTCAATTTTATATGATTTTTCCAACGTTTTGTGGGGTTTAAGGAAAGGGATCAATTATAGGGTGTTGAAAACAGGTCAACGATTTCAAAAATGATACATGCCAAATAATGGAGTATTGTATTTTTAAATTTTTTTTGTTGATTGCTAATGATTTGTTTGTCGGTGTTATATGGGTTGCTACCCATATTTCTTATGATTGCTGATTATTCATTTATTTGTTAGGTATGTATTGAAGAAGATACGCTTAGCTAAACAAACTGAGAAATTTAAGAGAACAGCTCTTCAGGAGGTTAGTCTCTTTTATCTCTAATTTGTAGAATTTCAACTGAACATGTTGGTAGTCAAGATCTAATTTAATTTGGTGGATTATAAATGTTGATTATGTTTACTTCGTCTTATCACAGCTTTAACATATGCAGCCTTATGGTTATGAATATAATATAAATATCCTCTAATGACATTAGTTTAGGAATGTATAACAAAATCACGTATCCACTAGTATTGTTGTATTTTTATGTTTCATACCTCCACTTTTAGGCATTTTAGTTCATGAATCTATGATAACATCACGTATTGATCAGTGTTATAGTTTTGTTTAGTTTAGTTATTATCTCTTTGTATTGTACTCTCTACGTTCCTTTATGTTTGTTCCATTTGGAATATTCCGTTTGAAGGGAGAAAAACTTTGACCATGACTATTTATGGATATATTATACATTGATGTATGTAAGAGATAAGATGCTTATGTGGGATCTTGTTAGGTTCGTTTCGATGTGTAAGTTCAAAATATTATCTTTTCATAATTTTTAATCATAAACAATAAAGATATTGTTGTTTAAAGATGTACATTGGTGATAAATGACAAATGGGAAAAGCATTGAGGAATGGAGGAAGTATGTTTTACATACCTTTTACATGTTTAACTGTGGTTAATAGTCTTAGTACCTTTTGCTGCATTCTTTGATCTTGGTATGTCTGATTGTCCAAATGTTGCATTTTGCTGAATTTGTTTGTTTTCTCTTTTTTAAAGGACTAGAGCTTTCGATTCTCAGTACATACCATTTTTACTTTTGCCCTGGCTCTTGTTGTTTTGTTCAGATGGAGCTGATTTCCAAGCTAAACAATCCATACATTGTTGAATATAAAGATTCTTGGGTGGACAAGGTAAATATAGACATCACATACCAAGTATATACTAGTGCCATTAATGCCATATTGGCAATTACTGTTTGCTACATATCTTGATTTGTCATAGTATAAAATTTGAACACTACTGCACCAATAAAAACTCTTCTTCTCAATTAGGAGGTAGCATGGCCATTACACGTGCTGATTTTGTTGAAAATGATCTGTTTGAAACTATGAAATCCCTTAATGACATTGCTATGGTTTTACTACTAGGAATGCTGCGTATGCATCGTAACCAGCTATTGCGAAGGAGGTGATATGTAAGCAGCTAGCATCCTTGATTATTATCATTTATGTACTCATCTCTTATATAAGTATTGTAGGATTTCAAATTTGTATGACTGAGCATGAGAGTTGCATTTGGCACTCATCTTAAAAATATAGCGGGGCAATCACATCATTCATTACACTTTGCCTCAAAAGGATCTTTCATCTTTGTGATCACACGAGGCAATGCATGCATGTCAACAGTACTGTGACTTCTATCCATTTAGATTGAAGAAACACTTTTTTAAAATTATGTTTTATTTCAAAAAAAAATATGCAGTTTCCATTCTTTTTGGATGCAATTAACAAATGAATTATGCCTAAGTGGGATAATATTCTGTATGATCAGGGCTGAGATCATTAGGAAGGCTAGAGGATCACATATCTCCGAGGAGGTAGCAATAAATAATTATTTACTAATTCTCTTTATATTACTTGCATGAGTATTTAGAAACCTATTTAAATTCTTGTTATCTACAGAAAATCTGCAAATGGATGACTCAGTTGTTGGTAGCTGTGGATTACCTGCACTCCAACCGAATACTTCACAGAGATCTGAAGGTTTGTAAATCTGCATTTGCTTGCAAAATTGGTACTGGGTTTGTTTTTCTAGGTTTGAAACTATTTTAATGGCCCACTAATGTCAATCGTAAATTCGTAATGTAACTATGTTTATTTCAGTGTTCCAACATCTTCTTGACAAAGGAAAATGACATTCGGCTTGGTAAGGGACTTTCTGCCAAGGCTTTTTTTCCTTACAAAATATCCGTTGACATATAAAAATTGTACCCTCTTGTGTGTTAGAATTGTATTGAGCTGGATTAGTGCTCACAATTTTTTTTTTTGTGTGGAGGTTATAGGTGACTTTGGACTAGCAAAACTTCTCAAGCCTGATGATCTTGCTTCATCGGTATTGACTTCTGAGCATTTCCTCTAATGATGTGCATTTGCAAACAATAAATTTATTTTGCTGATGAAAGGGTTTTTGTTGATGACTTACTGTACTTAGGTTGTTGGTACACCCAATTATATGTGTCCTGAGCTCCTTGCAGACATACCTTATGGCTACAAATCAGATATATGGTCACTTGGTAAGTAACAAAGAGTATTATGGTGTCACTTTAAACTCTGTTATCTTGTTCTGTGCTGAAGTATTTTGTTCCTTTAGGATGTTGTATATTTGAGATTGCTGCACATCAACCTGCATTCAGAGCTAATGTATGTCCCATGCCGAGTTACCTCCCTACTAAATTATCTATTGGACAGAAAGAAGTTTTAGTTTGATTTTTGTACAATTCGTTATTAATTCTTCTGGTGAAATGAAACAGGACATGGCTAGTCTGATCAACAAAATTAACCGATCAATTATGACCCCACTTCCAATTGTCTACTCCTCCACATTGTAAGTGCCACAAAATCCAAGAAATGGACTTGGTGCTTTATATTTCACCACATCTATATCTTCATTTACTTTCAGTTGCATGTTTTGTTATTCCATTAATCCATTATAAAATAAAGTCGCGTTATCTTTATTCACAATTTATGCTTCTGCTATCCAGGAAACAAATTATAAAGACCATGTTACGAAAAAGCCCAGAGTATAGGCCAACTGTGAGTTTCAGTGCCTTTTGCACCTGCCTTTAAATACTAGAGTAGATTGCAGCTCTTGGATCCTCTCTGATGCATGTTCTGTATTTTTTTTTTTTTTTTACATTACTTACCAGGCTGCAGAAATTTTGAGACATCCTCACCTGCAGCCATTTTTAGTCAGGTGTCGTGCTACATCCCCATCCTATCTTCCCGTCAAGTCGCCAAACTCAAAGGAAAAGGCAGAAAAGACAGCTAGGAGACTTTCATCTGGTAAAACAAATAGAAACAAGGATGGAAGAGAGAGTGAACATAGAGCAGTAAAGATGATTGGAAATTTTGATCAATGTGACAAGGATGGGAGAGAGAGAGAACATAGAGCAGTACAGCCTATTGGAAATTTTGATCAATGTGACAAGGATGAAAGAGAGAGAGAACAAAGAGCAGTAAAGCCAATGGGAAATTTTGATCAATGTGAAAAGATTAGTGATGCTATGCCCATCAATCAGCAGAATTGTTGTGACAAATCATCCACATCTGCTACCTCTGAGGAAAACCTTGAAACGAAGAGAGTTGATCTGGTGAGCTACTTTAAGGATAGATGTGATGCCAGTGAAAGTTCCAAATGTGAGTCTTCAGGCTGTCATACAAGCTCAGATGAGCTAAGTGGCTTAAATGCTTCCAAGGAAAGTGGTGTGGAAGAAACTACAGCCGCAAATACATTTAGTAATGAATCCCTTCAACAATGGGTAGATGTTAACGTTGAGAATGAGAACAAACTAGATTTATTGGAGCTTTATGACGTACAAGACCTTACTGACGAAAGTGAACATATCAATCAAGTCATGCGACAGAACAATGGAAACACATCAATTTCCTGTGGAGAGCATCGTTCAGCCAACAGCTCTCCTGATGATGGGCCTACACCATTGCCAGTGACGCAAAATGAGCATGTTGAACCAAGCTCTCAAAAGGAAACAGAAAATCATGATATTTGTATAGAAAATCAACAAACAGAGATATCGCCTTCTGATAATGGCAATTTGCTCCCATCCAACTGTGAAGTTGGAGTAGAGACTCTCAACACTAATTGCACCTTACAGTCAAGTAGTGGTAGCGATGAAACAATTAACCCAACACCAGCTGAATTGTCTTTACTGAGGAGAACCCTAACAGCAATGAGTGGTGGTCAAACCAAAGGTGGGACTGAAGTTCCGACCCACCAAAGAGCTGATGCTTTAGAATCTCTCCTTGAGTTATGTGCACGGCTACTTAGAGAGGATAAGCTTGATGAACTTTCTGGTATTCTGAGACCCTTTGGTGAAGAAACTGTGTCGTCTCGGGAAACTGCAATATGGCTGACAAAAAGCCTGATTGCAGCACATAAGTCAGCCAAAGCTACCTCAGCCTGATGTTTTAGAGCATTTGATTTGGATTTGCCTTGTTCATGACATTTTGATGTGTAAAAATTTTGTGTGTGTGCGTGTGTGAGATTCAGAGGGTTGGGTTCATTCAATGTATTTGTGAATTTTCTGAAAAATGGCTGCTGTTTTGAATTCTGTAATCGTAAACCAGTGGTTGCTTATTCTTAATTGGAAGTGGCCTTCAACGATAGGAAATTAATTTGTCAAATTTGCTGAAGTGAACTTTATCAATTTGTTAATTTCATTTATTTTAAAGCTGGTTATGATTTCAAAGGATTATATGGAGGGAAAGAGGAAAAATTGTACTTTATAAGATTCTGCAAAAGCTATATATCTTTGTACAGAAAATCTGTTGCTTTGTATTCTTGGTTCTCCTATAGTGTCAAATGAGATCTTGAGCATGTTTGAGAAATACTAAGTTGAACAACACGGGGAATTCTGAGCAGTTATGCTATCCATCATTAGTAGAATCCACAAGCTCACATGATGCTGCTGTAGTGCTGTCCTTGGAGGTGATGTGTGTCTTGTATCTGATGTAGTACAATACTCTGTCATTGATAAATGAAGGATACTATGGAGGGCTACAGTTTTATGGAAACTCATAACTGGCAAGGTTGCAAGGGAACTATTATAGGGGCTCACCTGAGTTGTATGGGTGGAGCATTTGATCTCAGCCCCTAATCCGGTAACCCCTATGTCAGCCACACCACACAGTTGGCGCTGGTGTTGCAAATAATGATACAGCCTTGCTGGTAATATTTTGAGAATTTGTATTTAGTTAACTCGGGTTGTAACTCTGTAATACTTCAAATCATGGATATATATATTAACGATTATATTACAGAGAATAATATCAAAGATATATCTCTTAAAATCTCTAGTACGAAGTGATTACTATTTTTCATAATCCCTCAAATATCGATCCAAAACAAACTGTTATTGAACCTGCAACATACATTATTTCATTACACAATCTTTTTTTTTTTTTTTGTTAAGCATTAAACCAGAAGAGGCGGAGGTGGAGCAGGCGGAAGGTTACAGGATATAGCAGCATGATGGACGGTAAAGTCATAACCAGTAGGACTGTAGGAAAGATAAGTGAAGCTGTAATTACCATTATAGGGTATGTAACCTATACCGCCTTCATTCACATAGCATGTATTGTTTATGATTGTGAGTACTTTTGGATCTAATGGGCGATAAGGCACGAATCCAGTACAATTCAATCGGACATCAAAGAATACACAATCTTTACAAGTATTGATGATTGATACTTTCCACCCTCTTGGTTGCTCATCTGTTCTTTCCTGCCTGAGTTTTACGTTCTTATAAAAGTTGCAGTCATCCCAATTGCTTATTCCTGTTTACAAGTATGTGTATGTTATTGATTTTTAGGGTGCGTATGGGCAAATACATATACGAGTTATTAAAAAATCGAGTTAAAGTGTTAAGACTATCCTTCACTATTCGAATGTTGAAAAGATATTTATTATGAGGTGATAAAAGGGTATGAAAGGTTACAACTTTACAAGCGAGTAATTCAAGGGAAAAAAAAAGGGTCTTAGGGTGATAAACAATTCTAATTTAAAAAGCTCATTTAATTTCAAATTGAAAAAGAAAACTTAGAGGCATAATTTTCAAACATTAATGTTTAATTGGTAGCTAAAATTAAATCAAATAGGTAAAATGAAACGTTTACAATGAAAATTGAGTATAGTGATGCGAATAAATACCTTGATGAACAAAAGAGATAAGCAAAAGTAGAGACAGAAAATTGAGAATGGAAGCCATTTCAGTACTTGTAGAATGTAATGTTTTTGGACATAAAATTTTATGTCATGAATTCAAGACTTCGTATTTATAATCATAAACAAAAATTTGAATAGTTTCTTCTTTTTTTTGGAATTGTTTCTTCTTCTTATACTTCGTCTCTTTTTACTTTTTTTTTTTTTTTTTTTTTTTTTTTTTTTTTTTGGGGTTGTCCTATGTGTAACAAACTCTATGTTTATTCTTCAATTCATTGACTTTGTATGTAACAGACCCTTAATATCCTCTTCAATTAAATGACAACTCATATTATGTGAGATATAACATCTTAAAATTGATAACTCACATTGTGATATTGATATAAAATGAGGCTTTTCAATTCAAGTCACTTAAGCAAATAATTGTTAACTTTAGAAATGATCTGACCAAATCAGACCATATAAGGTTAGATTAGATTTGATCTTTTTATTTGTGTTATTGGAGCTGTCAATTCGAATTATTGGATTGGGTGTAATTGATGATTCAGATTTGGTCGAGTATATTTCAAATTTGAATCATGCTAATTCACTGTGAAATAATTTAGATTGGGTTTACCAATAAGATAGCTTACATTCACTTCTATTCCAAAAAAATGGCTTGCATCCAGTTACTAGTTACAAATTAGTGTGAAATATGGTTTGGAAAATCTTAATAAGACCCCGTTCACTTCACCTTATTTTTGCTGAACTGAAATTATTTTTACTGAAACAAAATTATATTTACTGAACTTAAATTATTTTTATTGAACTTAAATTAGTTTTACTAAATTGAAATTATTTTTGCTGAACTGAAATTATTTTTACTGATTTTCTATTATAATTCTTCTTTAAGAAAACTGAATTTTTATTGAACTGAACTTATTTTTACTGAACTGAAATTATTTTTAAGTAATATTATTTTTTTAAGGTGAAGTGAACAAGGCCTAAATTGTAAACAAATCATAAAGGATAGTTTATCAATAAAATAATGATTCTTCTAAAGGTAGAAAATCTTCAAAATCCCATGTTTACATTATCTATTTGTTACAAAATAGGAATGGATAATTATTAGGAAAAATTGATATTTTTAATCCCAACTTTACATCATTTTCTTTTTAATAAACTCACTTTAATCCCAACTTTGGAGCTGTTTACATCCTTTAATCCCAATTACTATTTACTTGTTGAAAAGGTTATTATTTTTTTAAAAATACTACGTGTCAAGAGCTAATTAGCCAATTAAAAAAAAGAACATAAAAAAAAAAAAATTTAGAAAACCTAGCCCACCCCTTCCCTGACCACCCCAGCCTCACCGCCCACCGGAACCCCAGCCACCCCAATCCCTTCCCGCTCTAGAAAACCCACCCCTCCTCTCGCTTGCCAGCCGCCCCACCTCCTATCCTGTCGCCCCTCCTCCTTCCCCTTTGAACCACCACCACCACCCTCAATCCCTGTAACCCCCCCTTTTTTCCCCTCAAAAACACCCATGAAACTCCTCCCCTTACCCTTGTAAAACCTCCTAGTTTTTTCGAGGGTGGGGGGAGGGGTTTCGTGGGTGTTTAGAAGGGTGGGCCGTGGAGGCGTTTCGAGGGAGAGAGGGGGGTTACGGGGACCGGGATGGTGGTTCAAGGGGGGAAGGGGGAGGGGCGACGGGATGGGAGGAGGGGGTGGGTTTTCCGGTGCTTGAAGGGATTGGGGTGGTTAGGGTTCTAGTGGGTGGTGGGGAAGGGGGAGGTGGGGGGGGGGGTTCATATTTTCTTTATATATATAATTTTTGGACCAATTACAACTTGATACATGTCACATAACCTGTGATAAGTGATAATAGGTCATTGATTTTTGTTGACCGGTTTGGGATTGAAGAAAGTAAATAACCCCCAAAGTTAGGATTATTCCAAAATAATCCAAATTTGGGATTATTAAAAGAAATGGAGCAAAGTTGGGATATTTAATACTCCGTATCAATTTTACCTTATTATTTAACAAAAGGCCATTCTGAAGAAAATGGGTTCTGGTTAAAAAGACAAGCAAGTCCCTACCGATAGAGTTGTGAGAAAGAGAATGTTGGAAAGGTTAAATTATGTTGATGAGTATAAGAGTATATATGTAGTACATAGGTAAGCAATAAAATTAGACTAGGTACATTTATAGGTACATTAGCTAAGAGTTAGGAAAATATTTGACTATCAACCTAAAGAGTAAATCAAGGGATTACACAATTAACACAATAACTAATAATGATTTGAATATCCTTTACACGCCCCCGCAAGACGGACGTCTAGAACGAGAGATCGATCTTGGATATAACATCTCAAATCTTGTTCAATGTAGGAATTGATGAATTAGAGGTGAGAAGGGTTGCATTGTGATTCTCCGAGACGGTTTGGAGAGTGTGGAGTATTAGAAGGTTTTTTAAAAAATAAGGAGTTAAAGAGAAAGAAAAATGTTTTTTTAATTTTTTTCTTAATAAAAATAAAAAAAAGGCGTGAAAAAGGAGGTTTTTCTTTTTTTTTTTTTTTTTTTTATTTTAATTATTGTAAGGGGAAAATTTTAGGTATAGAGGAAGGAGATGCAATTGTAATTGTTTCCGTAGGAGAAGAATTACATTTTTATCATTCAAAGAGAGGAGTTTGGGTTTTCCATGAAAGTTTGAAAAAAAAATGAGGTTATATTTGGCACCGCTCAGTAGATAGACTACGGGTTATTGAAAAAGGATTGTTTCTCCGTGTAAGGGGTTTGGAGAAAAAAAAAATTAAAAATGATATCTCTTGGTATATGAAATACGGGGTGCCAAAAGAGTTGAGCGAAAAGTGTGATTTTTGTTTGCAGCTTTTCGAGAAGGAAGTTTGATGTGGTCACCATCATTTGTCGGCGCCGGAAAAGGGTTTTGATAGTGTAACCATGGTAGTAGTGGAAGCAAGCAAAGATGGATTAAAAGCTCACGATACCATGATAGAGTTGTGAGAAAGAGAATGTTGGAAAGCTTAAATTATATTGATGAGTATAAGAGTATATATATAGTACATGAGTAAGCAATATAATAAAATTAGACTAGGTACATTTATACGTACATTAGCTAAGAATTAGGAAAATATTTGACTATCAACCTAAAGAGTAAATCAAGGAATTACACAATTAACACAATAACTAATAATGATTTGAATATTCTTTACACCTACATCATACTACAAAGTACAAAGTATATTTTATGCTAGCTATATGGTTTCCCTTATGATCCCTAATAACTAATCCTGCAATAGCAACATTATTTATAGAAGAACCATAAAAGTTTAACTAACTTTAATAGTAGATTTCCTGAGACTAGAAAAAAAAAAAGAGATTTAAAAGATAATTGTTGTTTAGCTTCATCGTGAGAATACATAGGGGATAAATAGTAGTACAAATATCAAGTTGATGATGAGCAAGATTTGCTCTAGAATGAAGACTATAATGCAACATTAACCATATGAAAATCTTTAATATTTTGGGAGGGACATCTAGTTTCCTAATCCAATAAAATTCCCATTTATAATTTAAAGAGATAATACCATGGGCAAATTCAAGTAGCAGATTTAACTATAAATTGATCATTAATTAAAAAAACACCCCTAAAGTTATCTGTAATTGGAGAAGAAGAGAGGAAAAAAACCTCAAATTATATTTACCAAATATGGAGGAAGAAACTTGGAAAGTTTCACATTACATTCCAAGAGTTATCTTCTTGTATAATATAGTTACAATTAAGTTAATATTTTGATCTAGGATCCATTCACGTTAGTATCAGCACACCAAATATCAACACAAAAACAGAAAATTAAATATAAATCATTACCAATTTCCCACCAAAGGCTTTATTGGTAAATTTTTTGTACAAATTCAAGAGTTTTTGGTTTGAGGAGTGCATTCTAAAAATGTAATATGATGAAATGTAAGGTGTACTTGGTTGTAACAAATTGTACCTTTAAATTGGAATTATCACAAAGGATTTCCCATTCTAATTTTGCCTAGAAAGCAGAATTAATTCTTTTTGTTTTACATAAGCCCATATTAAACCTCTTTAATTGGTTTTTAGGCTGAAAGATGTGAAACCAGCAGGAAAAGCCTTTTTAATGGGAAATTTCCTTTTAATCTCTTTGATTGTTTCAAAATGTTAATCTAGGGGTACTTTTGGTATTTTCATCATTAAAATGTGGATCATTTGGTCATTTTAGTTGTGTGACATGTTAGAATGTCCACATTTCGGCTGACTCTGCGATACACGTCATTAGACGGAGTGAACCCCTTTCATTCCGTTAAACCACTTTTCCTTCTTTATCCTCTCTCCTCAAAGCTTCTTACCTTCATTCATCACTGGTAGCTGCATAAATGACCACCTCCACCTTTCTCTCTCCACCAGATCTCCACCCACCATTCAGTAACACTATGTTCTTGGTCACCCCTACCCTTTGGGGTTAACCAAGCCCTTAATTTCACCTTTGATTCCTAGGGTTTTCGTTTAATTTAGAGGTGGTGGTGTCGGTGGACAGTTTAACGGAGGAAGATGGTGGTGTTGGTGGACATGATGAATTGAAGTGGTGTCGGTGCTAGCTTCAATGGAGGAAATAAGTGTCGGTGGTAGCTTCAATAATGGAGGAAATAAGCGGCGTTTACTAATCGCTTGCCTACATGGCCATGTGTGAGCTGACTCATTAAGATCTAACTCCAAATGCTGAGTTAGCGAAATAGATTGACAAACTAAAGCAATCAAAAAGATTAACTGTGCATCCCTCCTTTTTAATTGACAAATGTTTGCCAAAAAGAAATCCTTTTTGATTTGATTTGAAAAAGTAGGTAGTCACAAAACCTAATAGTGTAGTCGTAGTCGTAGTTTAAGATCGAAGGAATAACTTCTAGATGACTTTGTACCAATAATTACTTTCCATTGTATGTCTTGTGTGTGTCGGTGGGGAACTAGTCTCCTTTATCTCCTTACATTGTAACCAAAAAAAAAAAAAAAAAAAAAAAAAACGTTTTTTTCAGCTTTATAAACCAGATTTGAATGGTATGATGAGTAGGTTTCAATTTTTTTGTTCGATCTTTTTTTAAAATGTTGAAAATTTTATTTGTTATATCTAATTGAATTGAAAAATACTTCCAAATAACTGTCAAAAAATATTTATGGGTCATTTGAAAGTAAGTAGCAAGTTAGCATTATTTCTTACATATGGACTTTAAAGGATAGTTAAATAAAATTCATACTGCGACGTATATTTTTATATTTCTAATTTGCGTGTATGTTGTGTAATACTCCGTAATTCTTATATGCTTAACTTGCAACAGGACCCTACCTGGATCTAAATTTGAGGTAGTTTCAATCTAAGTGATGCCATTTTCCATTCAAATTACGTATGTTAAATGAACTAATAAAATCAGTTATCACTACAAAAAGAAAATGAGAATAGACAACACTTAAGATTGCAACACTTACAGATTTGTTACTCTTTATAATCTAACACAACAATATTTATTTGTTACCTTGAACTAAAGTAACAGAAAAAAAAGTATTGCTCTAAACTATATAAGGCAATAGTCGCTTAAAGTGTTACATTTTTCTTGTCTAAGACAACAAACATAATAATTGTTGCATGAAAAGATAACAATAACAAAACTATTGTTTGAAAATGTAACATTAATATCTATGTTGCCATCTATGGCAACATTTATATTAAAAAGACAACATAACTTAAGATGTTGCTTTTATAGCGAGTGTTATATATATATATATATACCCTCCGTCCCAAATTACTATTCACACATCTCACTTTGACCATCTTTTTTAGCTATTATATGAAAGTCAATGTAATCATGTAAGATGTTGTTGGGTCTATTTTAATGTATAGTTTCTTAATATAAGCTTTTTATAACTTATTTAAATATATAATAAAATATATTAACGATCAAATATGTAAATCGGCAAGCGTATCCAGTCAAAATGTTGCAAGTAAATTGGGACAGAGGGAGTGTGTATATATATATATCAAGCAAGTTTGGTGGAGTTGGTGGGGAACTCACCTTGTGACTTTGAGGTCACAAATTCGAGCCCTACCAACTACTAAATGCTTGAGAGTGGCAACATTTAGAAAGATTTTTGAATTGTCTCCTTAGATGACAACATTTTTCATTTGTTGTCTTTGTAAAAGTATTGCCTTATGTAGGAAATATTTCAAACATCCCACACTTGAGCCCCACTGTGATCATACACTTAAGCATGGTGACGTCCAAAGAGAAGGAAGCTAGAGTAAAAGAGTCATCAACAAGTTTTAGGAACTTGTAAACTTTTCACAGGGTGAAGGTTACACCCCTTCACGATCCATGAGATCGCTAACTCCATAGGTCTGGAACCATGACTGGATATTCGGGGATGAAGGTACAAATCCAACCTAAAAGAGATTGAACCTGCCCTAAAAATAGGCCTCTACTTCATTCTTCTCATATTCATGTGCGCTTTCTGACTAACATGCAATCAATAGGTTAACCCTAAACCTGTTTAATCTATGTTGGTTGAATATTAATGCACAAACAAATCTATTATTGGCGATCACTTGAATTATAATCATACTAGCCTAAACAAGATTATTAATTATCTTATTAAGTGTGATTACAAATACAAATTCCCTTTAATCCTGCAAGAGAGTGCGTGATCAAGCAATAACAATAATAATCAAACAACATAATCATAACAACAACCATTATCATCATAATATTCTCAATCTCATCAAAGCATAATAATATTAGCAAGATCATAAGCATGATACTAACAAGATTAATAACAAATCCTAGCATGTCACTAAACATTGAAGATTAAAGCTTTAACCCTAACATGATACTAGGAAGCAAAAAGACATCCTAACATGATACTAGGAATTAAAATAATTAAAGCGTGATTTCTATATCAAAAGAATAACAATTAAATTACTTACTTGGATGCCTCGTATCTCTTTCTAATAACAAAATACACACATTAGTAACTTCAAGGAAAATAATAAACAAACAATTTAAATTAAATAATTGAAATAGGGATTTGGAACCAAACCCTCAGAAATTATAAACCTTTCACGTCTAGGGAGAAGGCAACTTCGAACTTGGCTAGGTGTTTCTAGAACTAATGTATGCAAAATTTTGTAAAAGGGAAGGTTTAGAAAAAGAATAGAGAGAAGAAGCTTCTAGCTTAAAGAGAGAGAAAAGAATAAATGATTGGTGATTGTTGGTTAAAAACGAGGAGATACGACCCCTATTTATAGAAAAATAGTCCGAAAACGATAAAAAAGAGTTTGAGTCCCATTCGGAATAAAAGACCTCCAGGAGTTAGCGCCAAACGACAGGTATTAGCGCCAGGCGACAGACTCTGTCGTTTGGCGCTGGGACAGTTTTTTGCGGATTTTGTTTTTATCATATCTTTTTATCCAGAAGTCCAAATAAGTCATATAATATGTCCTTGGAAAGATCTTGAAGTCTACTTTCTAACCAAATTAGAATCAGATTAAAATCTTTTGTAGATTAAAATATATGGCCAAAATAGTGAAAGAGTATCAGTTTTGGATAGAGTTTCGTATTTCTTTAATATCTTTTTCGTTATAGCTCGAAACTAATATTATAATATATCATTGGAAAGATAATTTCAAGATATATCCAACCATATAATATTTGGATAAAGATTATGAGGCACGAAAATAATATCTGACTGTCTTCCATTTCGCACAGAACAAGGACTCTCAAAAAGAGAAGTTTTATTCAATTTCGAATTCTTTGATCTTATCTTTTTAAAAAAGGATAATTAAGATCTTTTAGAAACTTATAGAAGATTCTAATAAATCCTAATTATTTTAGGAATGGGATTAAACCTTTGGACCCTCCACATGATCATTGGGTTGTAGGTAAAATCCGATTTGGGCCCAGTTTAGTATTTTGGCCATAACTTCTTCATTATTCATCGGAATTGGGCTTATAATATATTGTTGGAAAGGTCTTTTCAAGCCCCATCCAAATACACCATTATTGGACCCTTATCATGGACCAAACTAAACTGGACTGGACGTTTTCATAAATAGAGTATAAGAAGAAATATTTTCAAAAACAGAAAGAGATATATTTTAATAAAAACAACCACATCACTAGACTTTTCACACTTTCACTTCCTTTGATAATCAAATGAAGTGAAAAGTATTCATCATTGGGATTGGTTTTGGGGAGACACATTTGGGTGTCTACACCTTATGTATCATTTTACTTAGGCTTTCAAAATTGTTGCCTTTGAATAAAATGTGTTGCCTTATGAATAGACAACGGGGGTATATATACTACGCCTCATATTTGTTGCCTTAGTTACAAGGCAACACTTTTTTTATATTAGGCAATGGTTTTGCACTGTTACCTTTGCTTTATTTTGTTGTAGTGTATTGAGTTGAATGTTACCTTTTCTTCCTATTTTCCAAGGTCAATCAAGCATTGAATATTTAATATGTAGTCTTTTTTTGTTATTTACATTGGGAAGAAAGGGCATAAAAGCGAATTAATATTTTAGACACTATTCCATATTGTAGGTAAGAGTTGTGTCAGGTTGTCAGCTGGCCTCAATTATGATTAAACTATAAAGTTGAGTTGAGCAAGAGTGAGGGATAACTCAAGTGGTTAGAGTTTCTCTCTCGATTCTAAGAGATCTAAGATCGATTCTTATCACCTGCCCTTATAAGGTATAACTTGAAATTTATGGGACAACCATTAATCGTCCATCGACTTCTAAGGCCCTGTTAGCTTCTGGGCAGAGCAGTGCAAGCAAAGCAGGACAAAGCAAAGCAGAGTAGCTCTAAAGAATAGGGCCTAAATCCCCTATCTATGTCAACTTTTCCCATATGAACATAAGCATTATAAAGTGAAGATAATAAAAAGCAAAGACAATAACTTGCACCATAGCATATGCATCAATATAAGCACGACTTATGGATGTGGCCTGATCTGTTGGAAAAAAGAAAGCAAAACTGCTAAAATTTACTAAAGAAAATAATATTGCATTCTTAGGCCCCGTTCCTTAGAGCTGCTCTGCTCTGCTCTGCTTTTCTGAGTCCTGCTCTACTCTGCTGATTCCTGCTCTGCTCTGCTGAGTCTTGCTCTACTCTGTTCTGCTCTACTTCAATCTGCTCTGCTCTGCCTTACCCTTCCCTGCCCTGCTTAAAAATAATAATTAATATTGAATTATTATAATAATAATAATTATTATTTAATAATTATAATTAATATTTAATAATAATAATAGTAATAATAATAATGGTAATAATTATAATTAATAATAATAATAATACTAATGATTGATTTTTTTATAATAAAACAAATATTTAAAGTAGTAGTAGTAGTAGTAGTAGTAGTAGTAGTAGTAGTAGTAGTAGTAGTAGTAGTAGTAGTATTATTAATGTGTAACGATTCATGAGTAGTGTGCTAGTAACCAACATTGCGAGATATTCACCATGTAAACGTAACATTTTGCAAACGAAATATATTACTCTTCACTACATCGTCGGTTTTGATCATATACTTACGATTTTTGTTACCAATTAATTTACGAAGGGTCTGTTCACATTCACTGAATTGAGTTGAACTGAACTGAACTGAGCTAAACTGATTGGAGCTGAACTGAACTGAACTGAGCTGAAATGAATAATTTATGAGAGAAGGAAATTAAGAGATAAACTGAACTGAATCGATTGGAGCTGAACTGAAATTAAGCTGAAGTGAACATGCTCGAAATTATTGCGTTTGTCATTTTGGGGGGATTTTCTTCATTTTTGACGTTCTTATGTTTGAAATTTTATTTCTTCCATTATTGACATTTTATGTCCCTTGAATCTCCTTTATCTAATAATTAAAATAATAATGCAAGCAATTTAATCTCCTATAATTGATGATTAATATTTTTATCTTTTAACCTTTTGAAAAATAAAAATTCCAAATTCAACTTGAATTTTAATGGAGAACAAAAATATGGGAGGAATTTAAATTACTCCATAGTATTTAAACATAATAATAACATTATAAAGATTAACTAATCAAGCTTTAAGCCATATGCAAACCAGAGTTAGGCAAAAGATTATGCCAGGTGCGTGCAATGCCTCTAATGAGTCTAATCTAATAATATGAATCTTACATCAATTTACAACTTATATACTATGAATCTAAATGTTTAACAGAGTAAATTACACCACTCTAATGTACATTTTTATAAGTATACTGTGTAAAAATGTATTTAGAGTGTCATATTTGGATGGATGAATGCCCACCTATGCTCGGTGTCTTTGCTGGACAAAACTCAATTATAATTAATTGGGTTGTGTAAAAAAAAAGGTTGTATAATATTGAGCAATGTTACTGATAGAAGGAGAGTGTTCTATATAAGGAGGGAAGGAGTACATTTGAAAAATAGAGGTCTAAATCGAGAGTATCCAACGAGATAATAATAATAATAATAATAATAATAATAATAATAATAATAATAATAATAATAATAATAATAATAATAATAATAATAATATCGGGTTCGCTATAGTTAGAGGGGTGGGGGCCCAGATTGTATCTCGGCTCCCTACCAATTTCTTGTAAATTGATTGACTCTGTAGGTTTTGTTATAATAATAATAATAATAATAATAATAATAATAATAATAATAATAATAAAAATAAAAAATAAAAATAAAAAAAAAAGAAAAAGAGTTCACCATGGAAGAAAAATGCAACGGGAGGAAAATTTGCCATTTCATGGAAGACAAATGAACAGTATTTTTTGTTAAAAAAATAAATTCAGAAATTAAATGTGGCCATTGAAAATAACAATTTTTTTTTTAATTTCAAATATTATGATAGTATTAAAAATTTCAATTTCAATTCAAATGAAATTTCAAAGTGAGTGGAATTTAGGGTTCAATTTGACAACCCCACATACAAGGGTTGTATGTGTAGCCTTTCTCTCTGATATATAGATATATTTGGCTTAATGGCACGATCATGTACACTTCAATTTTATCAAAGAATAAGCAATTTTTACAACTAGTTAAACAAATTATAAGAACTTCTACAATTTTCAGGGTCGTGACTCTAACACGTTACACGTTCAGTAACTTATATTCAATTCATTAGCTTAGATCGACATTATCGCATACCAACTATATATCACCCTCATTTCGTTCTTTAAACGACTAGATGAATTATAAGGACTTTTACATAAATATCTACAAAGGAAAATAAATACATAGTACAAAATTTCGCCGTGTGGCTGATTTGAGAGATGGTGATAGACCACTTTGTGTATAAGCTTTCCTTGACTTAGAAGAAATGCAAAACCATATAAAAAAGAAGCACCAACTATGTATTGCCTTCTCAAGTTTGGTGCACAACATAAAATGTTGCTGTCGATTTCTTCACTTTATTTGGTGTGTGTGACAACACAAGCCTTAAACTTTAAGGTAAATAATTACTTTGATTAACTTGTTATAATGTCATTTTATAAATATTAAGTACCAAACCTTAAAGTACTATATATATTTGGGTTCATCTCTACTACATTACCATCTCCAATTGTTTTTTCTTATAGTTTTCGAAATTTCAACGAAATATTCACTAGATTTAAGAAATGGCATGCCAAATAGCTACAGTTCGATCAATGATGTTAGCACTAGTAATGGTGGCCTTATACTTTGTGACCGTTACAGGTCAAGAAACCGGGCTTTCCCCACTGCCTGCCGCGGTTGCTGGAGATGGTGTTACATTGCCGGTTTCTGGAACATTGATGGTCTCATCTGTGTTGATCTCTATGATTGCATTTTTGTTAAACTGAATGTATTTTTGTCACTGGATTATGGCTTTGTGTGTTTCTCTACGTGATTTTTCTGTATGTTCCTATTATTGTCACTTTAGTCCAATATACATTATTCTTGGTTTTTATTGTATTTTATTAGCTTACTATGTATTATACTAGTAATTTGTGGGCATTATATTGACATTTAATGTTCGTTTTGTATATTAAATGTTGGTTTACAAGAATAATAAGGCTCCCTTGCAGTGATTGGGAATGAATTTTGGTGTTCAATGTAGTCCTTGGACTTTTTTGTTTGCTCCGTATAGAAGCAATGTACTACAACGCCTACAAGACTACAAG
The DNA here is from genome assembly GCF_948465745.1 of Chenopodium album. NCBI lineage: Eukaryota > Viridiplantae > Streptophyta > Magnoliopsida > Caryophyllales > Amaranthaceae > Chenopodium > Chenopodium album. The sequence goes on from NC_137848.1 coordinate 46,387,443, forward strand.
TTAATAACCCAAGTGGATTACTCTTTTTATTATCAATTGATTTTAGGATGAAACAATGATTGAGACTCTGATTTGTGGGCTTCTTTCCCTTGTGTTCTCCCCCACTTGTTATAACTTATAACAAACTAGTACGAAGTATTATTTAATATCACCTTCGATATAACATGTAGTGATGTAGGCAGAGAAATAATTCATGGAAGTTTGGCTCGGCCCAGATAATCGAGTCCAACGTAATTACAAAATTGGGCCTTCGATCCATATTTTTGAAAAGATAATTATTTAAAAAAAAAAAATTATTATTATTACTATTGTTAATCCAAAATTGAACTTGAGCATCTCAATTTCCCCTAAGAACTTATCTGAATTAAGAACTTGTTTGGTTCACCTAATTTTTACTTATCTGAATTGATCTGATCTGTTCTTATCTGATCTGATTGTCTAATTTGATTAAACTTTGACCTTAAATGTACGATAATCTATAAGGAAAAAATATATCAAGTGAGATCTTGTTAGATTCTCAATAATGTGTATTTTCTTAATATGTAATTTTCACAATTTTTTTAATTACAAAATTAAAGATATTTAGCGTTAAAAAACTGCACATAAAACGATGATCTGATCTGAACTTATATTTTCTGACCTAAACTTATTTTTTCTGAAATAAGTAAAAATAAGATGAACTAAACAAGGCCTAATATGACATGAACTCCTTTTGCTAAAATGAGTGGAAATACTGTAGTGAAATTTAGGAGTACATTCGATAAAGACAAGCTAAGAAAACACTGCCTAAATTTACACATAACAATATACTCCATTCAATTTATTTTACTTGCAACATTTTTATGTTCTTTTCACTTATTCTACTTTGACCATAGTGAAAGAAATATATAGTCATATGAAATCTTGTTAAATTCACTTTGATTTATTTTTTTTGACACCGCACTTAAATTTATATCATAATATCAATTTTTGATATAATTTTTTTTATCTATTGATAATTAATGATATTAGTGCTTAGAATAATATATTAAAAACGTAAAAAAAAGAAGTACTGCAAGTAATAAAAAAGAAATAAAAAAAATAGTAATACCATTGGAAACTCTTTAGATCATAGTGAAAATCTAGTGGTTGAACACGGGTCCAGACTAAAGGTGTAGGACATAATTTTTTATTTTATAAAGGTAAGGTAAATAATCTAATAATTCCCCTATCACACGAAAGGAAAGGTGTAGGACATAATGTATAAAGTTACATAATGTATAAAGGTGACCATTTAACCATATTACCCTTAAAAAAATTACCGTTTAAAAATCCCATAACATAATACGGAAAACAAAGTGTTAAAATAATTAAGATATGTTAGAACTTAAAAGTCACCACAAGTTTTGTTAACAATTGTTCAAGTATAGAGTAGAGATGTCAAAACTTAAATTGATTTTGGAAAAATCTGATTAGATTTTGACTCATATGGATACAATTAATTTAACATGCTCAAATTTAAAATTAGACCCGATTTGACTTTATTGAGCTCGATCCAAATTTAAATTGACACATCTAACAAGTACTATAGACACATTGTACAAAAAATTATTGTACAACCGAGGACCGATGCGCACAAAATTTATTGATTCTTTACGTAATATGGAAAATTGAAGCGGACTTTATCTTTGGGCCAAAATAAGAATTATTGTAATACGTTCCATATGGTTATGAAAACTGGCCCAACCCAATACGTTTTAACAAACATTTTCTTGAAATTTTTTTAGAACCGAATTAGGCAATTAGTCATGTTACGATTACCGAGCTAAGCTTGATCTAGTGGTAAGATTGTCACCTTTCAACTTTGAGATTGGAGGTTCAATCCCCACTAGAGACACTTTTGAGGGTGGGATCCCTTACCCTTCCCACTCACTCTCAAAATGTCTAACTCGCAAATACCGAACCAAAAAAAACCATGAGCATTGAGGTACGATCAAGGTTTTTCTCCTTACCTTAAAAAAAAAAAAAATATTAGTCATGTTACTCTTACTTACACACACAAACTCTTATATGTGGCTGGGCATACTGTGTAGCTAGCCCACTATGGGGGGTTACTTTGTTAGTGATAAAGGGGTTTCTTGAGGAGTTACTTCATTGGTATTATAGGGGTTACTTGATCCATGTTTGGGGTAACTCTGTCAGTGTTACAAGGGTTACCTGGTCCGGCCACATGGCGTGGCTTCAAATCGCGTTGTATGTTACAATTTTTTTTAATGTTAATTACAATCGGTAAAAATACCCGTTTTATGGTAGAATTACACCCGGGTGTACCATACACTCGGTGTTATTTGCTCATTTAATCAACAAATAAGCAAATAATATTTTTACTCATTTGTTGATTGAATGAGTAAATGACCCAAGGTGTACATAATAGGGTTTTTTTTTTTTTTTTTTTTTTTTGCAAATTAAAACAAAAAGTTAACAAACATTTTAAACTTCAACCAAAATTCGATTTTCGACCACATTTATTGGAATATGACATCATTAATCATTTATAGGTACTACTCGGAAAAAATAGCCCCCAACCAATAATGGTTTTGAATCATTTATTAATATAATGATCTATTTCACTGAAAGTGGCCGAAAATCAATTTTTGGTTGTAGTTTAAAATGATTGGTGACTTTTTTTATTGTAATTTTGCAAATACTAGTATAAACTTCGGTAATAGGGTGTTTATCAGTTGTAATTTTTTTTTTTTTTTTTATTTTTTATTTTTGTAACTCAAATTTAAAAAATACTCCCTTCGTTTTTTTTCAAATACATCACTTTGATTTTTGCACTATTTACATACCATTGTTGACTTAATTTTTTTAACTTTATAAAATAAATAATTGTTATTATATAATATATCATTAGATTCGTCATAATGTCTAGTTTCATAATATAATTTTGTTATAGTTTTTACTAATTAACAATTAAAGATATTAATGGTCAAAGTTGTGTTTCGACAAATGTGTTGATCAAACTGATGCAAATAAAATAAAATAGAGGGAGTAACAAATACAACATGGAAAAAAAAAAAAAAAGGTTACGATTACAAGATTTCGGCGAGGATGTGAACACAATAATGAGAAACATGTAAACACGATAAAAAAAAAGGAAAATGCCAAAAGGGGTCCTCGTTTCATGAATTAGCCCACCTAAGCCATTACACATTCAAACCTAACCAATACACAATCTCAGCAGCCGGTTTTACGCGGTTTAACGACCGACCGTTTCTTAATAGCCGTTTGAGTAACGCTTTTGTCATTACATCTTACATGTGGGCCATTTTAAAACATGCTTCCATCATTACTAATACACGCCGCCCAATTTTGCCTCTACTTTAATCCTAATTTTTTAATTTCTTCCGGAACATTTCCATTAATTTTTTTATATTTTCATGACATTTTTCCAGTACATTTCTATTTTTTTTTAATGACATTTTTCCAGAGCATTATTGACTGTCACACCCCACGTTATTTCGCAACAGACTAAATCATAAGCTAACCAATTATTATTTCATGATACTCTAAAATCTTCCTTTCCTTTCTCCACTACGTGTCACTATCTCACTGGCTTGTCAGTCTGTCAATAAAGGACCCCACACACTCCTATTTCCCCTATAAATACTCTTATTATTTCTTCATCTTTCAAGTCTCAAACTCTAAACACAACAAGTACAAGTAAAGAATATTTTCTTTCTTTCATACACTTTTACTTGTTCATTTACACATATATATTCTCTCAAATCAAATGGCCAAGGCAATGAACTCCTCTACCTTCTTTGTTGCCATCATCTTTGCCATAGTTGCGTCGATTAATGCTCAAGAGATGGCACCAGCACTGTGTTGGAAAAATACCTGTTGATTCCATGAATAATAATAGACAAATCAAGAACTTCCCTTGGAGCAAATTCGATCGCCATACTCGAAACATAGACCTGTCCTCCTTCTGTTGTGCCGTGGTTTGGAACCCACTGACTTAGAAGCGAAATACGCCACCACCGGTACAGGTTTTCCGATGACGCACGCCCCCCAAGTTTTACACAACGACCTTTGCAATTCGTGTACCCGAATCAAAGGTTGGAATTGCTCAAGAACTGTTCAGATCTCAAAGGGTGGGTTTGTGTTTCTGTGTTTTGGTTATTTTCAATAATGAAATTAACGTATATTGATTTTGGGGTATGAGGGTATTTATATGAATATAATGGAGTAAAGAACAAGCCAAGAAATTATGTCTTTTAGCCCACGCAAGCCCACCGCCCAAAAGCAAACTGATCGACCGAGCTCTCGCTCGCAGTCGAGCGAGCTATCGCTCGGCCTAGCAGAGAGCAACTACGGCAGCGAGCTAGCGTGCGAGCTATCGCTCGAGCTCTCGCTCGCCCCTGTCGCAAGCACATGGCCAGCGAGCTATAGCTCTCTCGTATCCGAGCTATAGCTCGGCCTTGCAGCGACCACGAGCAGCAGCGAGCTATAGCTCTCTATTACCCGAGCTATAGCTCGGCCTTGCCAAAGCTATCTATCCTTGCTAGAGCTATAGCTCCTTCGCTAGATCTTTAGCTTGCACATATCACTCCCTCGTTAACTCCTCGTACACTCACTTGGTAAATCTCCGATTTGCATTACTAGAATCGCAATTACTCCAACAATCCCCCACTAATGCAAAACGGACAGAAGATCATGAAATCTGAACAGTAAATGAAAGTCTTAGTACTTAAATGCTAGTATCCGAAGACTTGAACTAACACATTAGTGCACAAGGTTTTCAACACTTCCGTAGTGAATATCCTAAGATTTGAATTCCTAGGAGCGAAGAAGGGACCTTGTAAACACATACCTTGACTTTAGAGCTTAAGCAATTCCGCAAATCTTGGCTACACTTGGGATCTCATGAGTACTTCAGAAGGATCACGCCCAATCCTCCCTTGAAGAGCGCCACTCTTCGTACCCACGTAGGTGTTCTCAGCATTCCCAGCAAATCCAAGGACTATTCATGCAGACATGTGAACCTTCACATGCACCTTGCAAATCCAAGGACTATTTATGCAATGGAACTAAACATTAAGAACATTTAAGTTCAACCTCCATCAGTCAACAGTGCACCATCTAACCGCAGCTCAACGAGCTTTCAAGCAAGATGCACTCAACAGTGCACCATCTAGCCGCAGCTTAACGAGCTTTCGGGCAAGATGCACTCATCTTCGGTGTCTCTATCGGTCCCTGCTCAAGTAGTATCTGGGCTAATAGTTCCTGATCACTTAAGATCACTATAACTCCCTACTCTTGAGCGACTGGGCTAGAGCCATTAAGAGCTACGCTCAACCTATCTCTTCGGTACCTTTCACTGCACATTCCCTACTCAAGCAGTTTTAGAGCTGACAGTCCAGGTCACTTAAGACCACCATCACTCCTCACTCTTGATTACCGGGATAAAGGTATTAAGAGTATGCTCAACCTCTACGTCGGCGTCATTATCAGTCCTATTCAAAGAATATCTGGACAAATGACATTAAGAGCCACACTCAGCCTGTCTCTGAATCACCTGGTCAAAAAAACCACTCAAAAGAGTTAGATTCAACATACACCAACAGTGTAAAACAACAATGAGTCAACCAAACTAGGCTCCAGACTCAATTAGAACAAAAGTTCAAGTTAAAAGCACATCGGTGCATCCATGTAAACTGTCTTATCTGACCACCCAACCTGGGTCATGGACACTAAAACTCAACCTGTTAATATCAAGCAATAGGTCTAGCAAGGCATCTCATAACCATAAAAATTAGAGGGTTACCGAACCAGATACCTCAATTGCGTAGACTCATTATCTGACACTTCGTCACTGGAATGAAAAACCACATGGGAGTTTTAAAACACCATTTCCTTAGACGACCAAGCACTTACTTGTGCTCCATCCTTTTTTTAAGGAACTGCTTGACTCTTCCTGCTTTTACATACTCTCACCAGAATACCATTTCCACAAGCTCTGTCTTACTAGGTAACTACCTTCGTAGTTCCTATCAACACACACAAAGACACTTGAGAAAATAATGTAGAGAACTTGAGGATCAACTTGCCCCCACAACGGACAAACTTCCATAGTTCACTTTGCAATAACTTATATTCTTGACACTTATCATCCCTAAATAGCAATGATCTTTGCTTCCTACCGGATAGTGCGTCACACTTGCTTTGCAATTAACTCAAACAAAGTACAACCCATCAACCTGTAAAACATACACTGGCAGGGTAATCATAAGCTTTGTTATTTACTTAACCTTTGTCCACTGCATCACTCCAACTCCAACAACGATTGGACAATGCTATCTAGACAAATTAAGTGAACGAACAAATTCCTTTCTGCAAAGCTACATCATGTCAAGAATAAAATCTTAAACCAAAATATTTGCAAATCATTAGCATATTGAATCAAACATCAAAGCTAATTCACACCCAATAAATCTGGTTTTTAACATGATCAACATATTCATCATATTAAATTCTCTACATAGTGAGAATGAGTTCGATACATACCTTGGTCGATTCAATGATCTTACCATCCAGAATCTCACCACTCATCTCATCATTTCGTACTTTCATCTTGGCATAGATTAAATTAAGACACTTGACCCCCACATGACTTGTCTAGTCCACTCACCACATTAACCACAAAAGTTAATTTAATATATGAAGGTTATTCCTCATACCTTGAGTTGTCTCATATGATTGTATCAACAACAAACCCTATGATCATTAGTCAATCATGCTAGGAAGCTTACACAACCTTACTGCAAAACAGACAAACTCATAACACAGGTGAGTAACAAAATTGGGTCAATACCAAACTTACATGTATATTGTTAAAATACAATATCTTACCTTCAACCTCCTTTCAATGTAAACAAACACCCTTCAATTTCTTTGAAAGAAACTTACTACTGAAAGACATATCATGGCAAGGCAAGACATAAACCTCAAGCACATAAAACTCAACAAGAGCTTACTTTCAAACTAACATGCTTCTTCTCTTCAAAACTAGTTCAGGTAGCATTTAACATGGTCTATTTACATGGTTCCGGATTCCTATCCACCATTACTAGAATACCAAGAATTCAATCCATCTAAACCTTTCAAGAAGAAAGTAAACATAAGACGGAACTCAACTAGTTCAAGCCTTAACCATTATGATTACCTTAGTTGATCCACTCTTCAACTACTTGGCCAGACTAAAGCTTAGAGACAAAAGCATCGACATGATCAACCAAGGTTAATAAGTTAATACATGATATACATTGTACTTGAGAAACTTCACATACATCAACCGTCAAATTAAAGTCATAGAGACTTACATACATAGCTCATAGTTCAACTTATACGTCACCCACACATATACATACTGGTCACACATGCCATATGAAATGTACTTTACTGAATAAACTTCATAGCTAGAAAACCCTCACATCATACACCTTGTGAAAATAAAACTTGACCCTGTCAACGTTTCAGGGAAGACAACTACAACTTGGGTGAACAACACAACTATAAGGCTAACCCCACATAGCAAAAACACAGTATATATAAGCTATAATTAAGACAAAGAAACTTACTTTCTATTCTTACCTTATGTGGAGTTCATAACATTTAGACTAGCATAACTTTACTAGTCCTTGTCAAATCATACCTTTCACTTCTGCTATCAAGCATGGAGAAAACCCGGCCACTTCTAGACATGAGGTAATCAAATAAGTTGAGAAGGAACTTAGCTTGTTCAACCCTTACGGCCTACGACATCTATGTGACATTGATCACTCTTGACTGGTGTCCGCTACTCGCATGGCCACACATCTCAAACTTCTTGTTACACACTCTACCAAACTTGGCACGAGCTACCCGCAGACTTCCTCAAGATTACCCATTGCATCTGTTGATTAGCACATGAACTCACAAATTTCTTCAATCATAACATGTCTGACACTAGTCCATTTTATTCCTTGCTATAATTAAATAGCGAAGCCATATGTAATGCCATTTGATTTGATACTCCAACCGTACTTTAGGTAATACCAAATAAATAATAAGCTCCTTGAATTGCACCGCTTCCACCGACCCTTCAATGGAAATTTCCGGTTTTTCCCTTTTAATTCATGCTGACATAAAGTCCACTAGATTGGTAGTCTCAGATGATAAAGAATTAAACTTCCTTAAATTTACGTCGAACAAACACAAGATCAAATCTTTGAGAAACGCATGACCCGTCTTGATCTTAATCGCAAGAGTCTCTAATTAAAACTAATTTTATACAAATAGAATCGGACTTCCATTATAAATTCCATCACGATACCGGAGATACACAAATAATATTCCGTTGACCAAATTTTATAGTCTTCATGAATTAGGGTTCTTGAATATCGTCAAATATAGACAATCTTCAAATTCAAGAAATCAACAGTATAATTAAATATTATTTCGCTTCTAAATTGTTGGAAAAATACCTGTTGATTCCATGAATAATAATAGACAAATCAAGAACTTCCCTTGGAGCAAATTCGATCGCCATACTCGAAACATAGACCTGTCCTCCTTCTGTTGTGCCGTGGTTTGGAACCCACTGACTTAGAAGCGAAATACGCCACCACCGGTACAGGTTTTCCGATGACGCACGCCCCCCAAGTTTTACACAACGACCTTTGCAATTCGTGTACCCGAATCAAAGGTTGGAATTGCTCAAGAACTGTTCAGATCTCAAAGGGTGGGTTTGTGTTTCTGTGTTTTGGTTATTTTCAATAATGAAATTAACGTATATTGATTTTGGGGTATGAGGGTATTTATATGAATATAATGGAGTAAAGAACAAGCCAAGAAATTATGTCTTTTAGCCCACGCAAGCCCACCGCCCAAAAGCAAACTGATCGACCGAGCTCTCGCTCGCAGTCGAGCGAGCTATCGCTCGGCCTAGCAGAGAGCAACTACGGCAGCGAGCTAGCGTGCGAGCTATCGCTCGAGCTCTCGCTCGCCCCTGTCGCAAGCACATGGCCAGCGAGCTATAGCTCTCTCGTATCCGAGCTATAGCTCGGCCTTGCAGCGACCACGAGCAGCAGCGAGCTATAGCTCTCTATTACCCGAGCTATAGCTCGGCCTTGCCAAAGCTATCTATCCTTGCTAGAGCTATAGCTCCTTCGCTAGATCTTTAGCTTGCACATATCACTCCCTCGTTAACTCCTCGTACACTCACTTGGTAAATCTCCGATTTGCATTACTAGAATCGCAATTACTCCAACACACTGGCCCCCGATGCCGCTACCGGAGCAGGATTCTCTCTTTCTACTTCTACTGCCGTTGTCGGAGTGTCTCTACTCTTCTCAGTTTTCTCTTTGATCTTCAAGCATTAAGAGATGTAATTAATTTTTTTGGAGTGTATATTATCTATACTTCGTATTTAATGTTAATTGGTACGATTATTGTATTTGTACCACATTTGTTATTCGTTGGTATCAATTCTGAATAAAATCATTCATTGGTTTGTTTCATAACTAACTTTTGTCAAGTGTTTCATAACTTTTGTCAAGTGTTTCATTTGATCATTTATATTTGGAGAATTGCTTCGCATCAATTAATTTTTAAAATTAAAAATTTGACCAAAAAGATAATTACTCAATTTTCATTTCTTCATCCTTATTATATTTGGAAAATTAATAAAATTAAAAATTAAACATCGACGCCGTCTGTGGGGATCGAACCCACGACCACGTGGTTAAAAGCCACGCGCTCTACCACTGAGCTAAGAAGGCTCCTGTTTACTAATTTTCACCTGAAACTAATTATAGTAATTATAAGCTATATGCCATAACAATTTCGATCCACTCTACCATTAAATACGTACTTCGTATTTAATAGTAGAGTGGAAGTTGAAGTTATATTTATCAAATTTAATTTATGTATTGTTATTTTGTGGTAACCTTTAAATAATTTTAGCAAAGTTAAGGTTTTTTTTTATGTAATGGATAGATAAACTATGGAGTAAGGTGAACAATTGACAATTGAGTAAAGGAAAAAATAGCTAGCATATCCAAGCTAAGTAAAGGGTAGCTAGGGCTAAACACGGTCTAATATTGTCATAAATGAATTTCGTATTTAAACGAATTTCATATATATATAGGCTAGGTTCGAACAAAAGCTAGATCATTCAAAGTTTGTTCAAGCTCCAATTCAAGCTAGCTTGAAAAAATAGGAGAGGAAAAAAAAATGGGATTTAATAATAGGAATCTAGTTGTTACATTAACAAATAAATTTATTAGGTGGTTTTAGATAATTTTTTTTGTTATTAAATGTGTTAGATTATTTAATTGAAAAGCATAAAAGATGGTTGTTGGCAGAAATATTTAAAAATTCTAAATAATCTGTCATAAATGCAATGATCTTCGACTAGGATTCCATGTACCTGCTAATGATATTCTGGCAAAACTTATGGCATTTAACTGTCAGATTGACAAATGCAAATAATAATGTTTGATGCTCATGTTTTCTGAGGATGAAATATATTTGGTGGCTGAGAATCAAATCTATGGCCGAATTATACCCATAATTGCAAGTAGATTAATTATTGTAAGTAGATTAATTGAACGTGTCGTGTTTGATGACATGTTACAACAAATTTATTAGATCGTGAAACGATTATGAAGTGAGAGAAGACGACCTATATTTTAACAATTAAAAAATTCTAATTTATATACTACGTATTTAGAATGAAGTTGTGTTAATAGGCGTGACGGTTTAATTTACAATTTGAGAATTGGAAGAAAAATTATCAATTTTTCATAATCAACGGATAATTTAATGTTATTCTATATTTGCAATTATATGACCACCCGCTATCAATTGTGATTTCAATCAATTCCAAATGTTTGGATCCTAATTTTGGATTTGAATTTTTACCGGACACTCCTTCTAAGTCCCCGTGTTCCTTCTTCCTCTACCTGTAAAATGACCCATAAATAATAAATATCCCTTTTAATTACGTAGTATTATGATAATTTTTAAGTTCTTACTTCCTCCATTTCTTATAAAATACTTTGTAAAATAAATTAGCTAACATATAAGCCAAATAATAATAATAATAATAATAATGACCATTAATTTATTCAAATTTACTACTCCGTATGATATAAAATTTAAGAGAAAAACAATATGACACTTATTTTAATCAGAATTTTATAAATTTGATATCCTCCAATCGTAAAATAAAACTTGTATACTATCACTATACCGATTTTTGTTAAATGATCGAGGGAGTACAAGTGTAGCAAAAATCAATATTCCTTTGTACTCTTTAATTATAATACTTAATTAGCCGTTATTACATTTATATTACGTATTTAAACTAACGTATTATGTATCCATACTCGATTTTGTACCCGTCTTTGTGTAAAAGTCTCATTTACCAATGATTGAGGGAGTACAAAATTTATTTATTTTTTTTTTTCAAAAAAAAAAAAAAAATAGCTACAGGTAAAAAAAGCAGTCCTCTAAAATTCTAAGCTAGTCCACCAAACTAAGGAATGAAAGCAATAACGACTACCCAAGCAACCCAATTAGAATAGCGCGTATCAGCGTATGTAACTCTTTAAGTTAACGACTATGTGTCGACATAGACGTTAAAAGGCGTGTTGGCGGACCAACCCATAAATTAATTCGCCAGTTTATAATTAACTGTCTTATACTGTACAATACAAATACATGTGCTTTCCTTTTACACCAACTCTTTCGCCAACACATTTCTTAGTTCTTACACCCTAAATATCTTACACCCTTTTACAACGTTATGCCGTTGTCTTAGACCCTACTTAACTCCTATAAATACCCCTTCATATTTTCATAACTCATTCATCAACTCAAACTCAACTAAAATTATAAACCAACTCTTCTAGCTTTCTTATAACATTCTTATTCTTGTTAGCATCATTTAAAATGGCCAGCTTTAACTCATCTACCTTCTTTGTTGCAATCATCTTTGCCATCGTCGCCGCCGTTAATGCTCAAGAGATGGCACCAGCACCTGCCCCCGATGTCGCTACCGGAGCAGGGTTCTCTCTTACTACTTCTACTGCCGTTGTTGGGGTTTCCCTTTTATTCTCCGTACTTTCTCTAGTCTTCAAGCACTAGAGTAAATTTATCTAGCCCATTTTTTCGTCTATTTTTGGGTTCGATTATTTATGTAAAGGCTTCGGTTGGTACTTGTTATTACCAATATATATGGAGTAGTATTTGTTCGGATTTATTGTAAATTTTTTGCAGATTATTTGTACCACATTTGTTATTTGTTTCCATTAATTCTGATTTCTGAATAACTATGAGTTTATCCTCCTATTTTGGGGATTGATTTTACTAATATTTTTCATTTGGTACAATTATTACTGAGTATTTGTTTTTTTTTTTTTTTTTTTTTTTTGAATGTTTTTACTTTGTTTAATTTAATCAATACTTATACAGTTATACTCCCTCTGTCCCTTTATTTTTGCCCCATTGTCATTTTTTGAGTCAAACTTTAAATTTCTTGACCATAATTTACCGTTAATCTTTAAAAGATAATATAGTGATGAGTAGTCTTGTTAGATTCGTCTCATTGTATATTTTATTAATATTATGTTTTTATAATTTTTACGTATATGGAAATAAAGATATAGACGTTTTAAGACGCATCTTAGAGACCGCGCATAGTCAAATGGGGTAAAAAAATAGGGACAGAGGGAGTACTCCGTTGGTCGATCAAAATATTAACTTTGATATTAAGTAGTTGAAATTTATAGAAGTATAATACGAGTATAAAATTATTGTCTTGTTAATAACAAGTACAGTAGATATCAGTGGCGTATTTAGGATGGGTTCAGTGGGTTCATGGAACCCACTGATTTTTTTGAAAAAAAAGAAAGTCTTTTATTTATTTATTTATTTTTTTATTTTAATTTTTTGTTATTAAAAAACCAAAAAGAAAGGATATATACCATTAACCTGCATGTTTAGAAGAGGAGAAGTTGCATGGCTTGGTGGTTTTTTGGTGGCTAATTAGGTGCGCCTTAAGCCCCTAAGTCAGGGGTTCGATTTCTGGGTTCAGTCAGGCACTTTGACAGTGAGGGGAAAGGGTAAAGGATTCCCGCCCTCAAAGTGTGTCTAGTGGGGATTGAACTTCCAAGCTCAAGATTGGAATGTGACAATCTTATCACTAGACCAACCTTAGCTTGATAGTTAAGTGGTAAACTGGGTTGATACTTTGTTGTATGAAACTATGAAAGATGTCATTACAAGCATGTTGCTTAAATAGTTAAACTTAATGTTGTAGTTAAACTAATCAAGGCATTTTTTAAGGACGCAAAACAATAAAGGCTATTTTTTGGCTGATTTTGACCTCAAATTTGATCTTCAAGGACCAAAATGACTCTCAAATTTTTTACTGAGCAATTTTTGGAGCTCGAAAAGCAATGTACACAAACTTAAACATTTTCTTGCAAAATGAAGCATTTCTAGTCATTTTTTACCATTAAAAAAGCTAAAACAATTAAAGTTGAAAATGTATCAAAGTTTACTTGTTCACCGGTTACAAATAGGCCAACGACCATTTTGGAAAGATGCTCCCAAAAGTTAGGACCATTTTGAGAAGAGCATCAAAAGGTGGGGTTATTCTTGTAATTTTTTTCACATATTTTCACTGATCCTTTATGTACATATAAAATTACTCTACTACTCCATCCGTTGTTTAATATTTGCATCACTTGGAATTACTTAATTTTTGTACTGTTATAAAATAAATAAATGTTATTCATCATTGGATTAGTTACAATGTCTATTTTTAAAATTTAATTTTTTACAATTTTTATTAATAGACAATTTAAAGATATTAATGGTCAAAGTTATATCTCGAAAAATGTGTCAGTCAAACTGATGCAAATATTGAAAACCAAAGGAGTTAGATTTTATTCTCTTTACCTTATTCTTATTTTCAGCTTCTTTGCACCTACCCTTGATCCTTAAACTCGAGATTTCGAAAATCACCTCAAAAGACACCAAAGCCAAGGAGAGTTGGTACTGTATTCTTATTACTTATTTAGTTATTATTATTAAAATTAGACCAGATAAAACAAGATTTAGAAAAATTGAGATTAGACCAGACCAGACTAAAAAAGTAAAAATGTATTACCATTATAATAATCCCTCCATTTTTTTTTTTTTTTTTTTGGTGCCATTTGAAATCTTGAGAGATTTCTATATGCAAAATAGAATCTTATATTTTTAGTGTCTTTTCTATACTTCAAAACATAGTCATGTGGGATGTTATTAAATTTATCTTGATTTTTAGCTCCAAATATGTAATTGTTATATTTTTTTAATATTGAGCTTAAGATATTATAATTACAATATTACAATGGAAATTGTGCAAAAAACAAATAGGAAAAAAAAAAAAACTAAAAAAGTCTTACATACTACTACGACTACTAAAAAGATTCCATCCAGGTCATACAAAAAAATACACTAAACCAAAATCAGATCTAACTAGAAAGATTCATACTAGACCTTAAAAAATCGACACCAAGACACCTTAAATATGGTAATAAGAGCAAAGTATAACTCTAATTTTATATTATAATATAAAAATATGTCAAAATTTACATAATGAAAAAGAGATTTTGCAAAACATTGCAAGAGAAAACCTAATACTTTCTCTGTCCTACATAGTTGTGACTGTTTTAAGTTTTTGATTAAGGATCGGAGTGGGAAGAATCCCAATGATTATTGTACAATCTTAATCTCATGTCCTTTTTCATAGTGAAATGACTCTGTCATTTTTTTTTAAAGAAAAAAAAAACCATCATTGATGAAAAAGAAAAGGCATGTGATCTTTCTTTTATCAAATGTAAAATGAGGGAAAAGTCACAGACAACTCATAACCTCTAATAATCATGACTCCATTTTTTGTGCAGAAAGAGGGGATATGCATGCTATTATGATATGCTTATCAAGGTATAATTGTCCAAAATCATATGAAAAAAAAGAAAAAATTCACAAGTGAACACAAATTTTTGGGACATCATAAAAAGAATATAGACATAACTATGTGGGATGGAGAGAGTAAAACATTTATTGTTGTGAAGTAGTACAATTACTAGATTCTAGTAAGTTGACTAAACTCTAATGTTGACCCCCCAAGTCGCAGTCAAATGAGTTTGTTTCCTTTTTCTTTTCACTTCCTTTTCTCTTCCCTGTTTTTGGTCAATGCCAACCACCTAAACATACAACTACCGCCACCAATTTGACATTCCTCTTCCCACCTAAACCCAATTAACAATAAAAAATATCGCCAATGATCCCAATATGTCCATTCATCACTGAGCAAAAGGGATCGGGATGAGAATTGGAGTTAAATCATTTGTCGGCTAATTGATGTTTGGGGAGAGTTTCAGGCATTTCTCACACTTTTGAACCTATGCTAAAGCATCTTGCGTCAGCATTAGCCATTATGCGCCTCTTCGAAGTATTTTTACTTCCAAGGCTTTCCCACTAATATGGCTCGCACAATTCCTGAGCATGCCTCTTCCATGGCTCCTTCCTGATCCCATTCAAGGATAAACCTGAGAAGTGGTTTTGAGAACCCCTTCTTGTTCAGCTCACCGTTCAACACTACATACCAGTTTGCATCTCTTTTGACTTTCTTAGCTCTCACCTCATCTCTAGGTAATATTTCGTGGAGCTTGTATTTCATTATGTATGTAAACCACTCTTGTTGCTGAGTGATACAGTTGACTTGTTTGCCTTCTATAATGATGCTTTCTTCCAGAACCCCCCACCATGGTTGTTCTTGTTAGACTTTGCAAGGTGGAGGTTCCTAACTTTGATAATGCGTCATCTTGTAAGTTTTCTGCTTTGGGTACTAGGTCCACTTGGAAATGCATGAGTTGGGTTGCCATGCGAGCTCTTTAACTCTGCTAGCTGCATATTTTTGTATTGCCGGCTCCCTACTTTCTTACTCTCCTTTGATATGGTCGGTGACCACTTGATAATCAGTCTGAAAATAAACTTTTTAGGCTTCTACTACTATACTCATGTGCAGGCCGGCTAAAGTTGCTTCTTATTACGCCTCATTGTTGATGTCTTAAACTTAAACTTGACTGTGTACTCAAACACATTTCCATCCGGGCAAGTCAGGATGATCCCTACCCTACAGCCAAATTGGGCTGCGGACCCATCCACAATTACCTTTCAAGTCCCAATTTTATCTTCCTTTCTACGTATGAGGCTTTCACTAAGATATCATCCAAAGCTTGTGCTTTTATGGTTGTTCGATCTTGGTTTGATTTCCATCTTGTACTCGGAGAGCTTAGTTACTCTCTTTAGTAACCTTCCTAATGCATCCATTTTTTGCAAAGCCTTTTCCAACGGGTGGTTGGTAAGTATCTAAATTACATGTGAATCAAATTATGATTTCAACTTTCTTGTCGTTGTTACGCCCACTGCTAGTGCTAACATTTCCACCAGTGAGTATCTTTGTTCAGCCTTAGTCAGCATGTGGCTTACCAAGTATAGTGGTTGTTGTTGCTTGTTTCTTTTGACCAAGAGGACTGACTTTATTGTTTGTGGTGAATCCAAGATGTTCAGTGGAAGCTTTTCACCAAGCTCCGGGCTGGTTATTGTGGGTAGCTTTGTGAGGTGCTCCTTAATTCCAATAAAGGCTTAATGTTTTTCAGCTTCACCCCATTTGAACTCTTTGTTCCCCTTCAACAGCTGAAAGAATGGCAAGAATTTGTCTGTTGACTTACTAATGAAGCAAGTTAGTGCGATCATTCTCCCTGTCAAGCGTTTTATATCCTTATTTCCTTTTAGCTTTAGAAGGCTAAGGATTGCCTACACTTTCTTAGGGTTGGCGTCGATTCCTCGCTCGCTCACCATGAACCCCGAAAACTTACCAAAGCTAACCCCAAATATGCACTTCTTTGGGTTCATCATGATGCGATATTTATTCAAGGTGGCGAATGTTTCCTTCAAATCCAAGACATGTCCCGATGGCGTAAGGCTTTTGATGATCGAATAATCTACGTACACCTCAACATTCCTTCCTTTATTCATCGTCTTCTTGAATGTGGCTCTTGCGTTCTTCAGCCCGAAGAGCATGTCAATAATTGCATACACCGTTGTCAGTATGAACGCAGTCTTTTGCCTGTTTGTTTTGTGCAGGCTGATTTGATGTTACCTCTAAAAAGCATCCAAGAAGCTTAATAATGCATGGCCACTTGTTGAATCTACTAATTGATCAATTTAGGTAGAAGGTAGCAATCCTTTGGATATGCTTTGTTGAGGTTTGTGAAATCTACGCACATCCTCCACTTCCCATTGGCTTTCTTCATGCCATTCTAGGTAATCACATGGCTCAATAAATTTTGCATCCAGCAGCTAGTCCACCTCCTCTTGTATTGCCTTTTTTTTTTAATTTTATTTTTTACAACGGATTAAATAGATAAAAAATATTACAAACTACGAGTCTTGCTAGCTCCTCTATTACGAAGAGAATATATTAAATTAAAGTAATTCCATGTTTGATCTTGACGGTTTGAATAATCTGCAACTTGCCTTCGAGCATGTGACGAGGAACACACCATTTCATTTATGTATTCTACTTTCCATTGTACTTGGAGAATGCATTGGAGGATGACGACAAACAAACGAATTTTGGCATACATATTAACGAGCTGAAAAGGACATCGAGTGCCTATTACATTAAGTAAATGGGGCAGGAAAATAAAGCAATCAGAGCTTAAAAACACAAACTAAATCACCAATTCAAGTGATTTGATACCCTTAACTGTGGGTACCATTAATCTCTTCTCAAAGGAAGAGACCATTGACATACTATTAACCTCCAAAATTGTCTTCTGAAAGCCCATAAACATTTCATTTTAGGGAGCAGTATTAAAATAGGTATTTTTCAAAGTAATAGATTGAGAATCCACTACTAAGTTCAAACAAAGGACATCAAGGGACATCCATCTGAAACACCTTTGACCGAAAAAATCGTAAGAGGAAACTACAAGCCCTGACTAACCTTATCAACCGAACCATACCACAACAATAGAAAATTCCCCACAAAACCCAAAACTCGCATATATATCCAAAATTCTTATAAACAGGAGCATAACATACCCCTTTAGATCCCAAAAAAAAAACTTGACAAACCCTAATTAGAATAAAGAGAACCGCACCCAAGACTATCAAACTTAGAGCAAAGACCCATAGTTAAAGCAATGCAAGGAAAACTAAAACCAAACTGTAAAAAACAAGTAAGGCCGTAAAACAAGCAAGAAAACAACCAAGTTTCACCGGCCTCTAATTGCAGCCTTTACCGTGAAGGCCAATACTCGACTAACTTCACTGACGGCCACAACAACCAAGAAAAACGAATCCGGTCCGACTTATATGAAAAGAATACGCATGAAAGGCACGAGAATAAAATCCAATGCAAGAAACTAACAAACCATAACCCTAACTTTACCTTTAATTTACCAACTCGTTCTTTCCGATCATCTGTAGTCGGCGACGTTAGAGCTAGCCGTGGAATCTTGTTTTGTCAACGAATACTTAAACCCAAATTGAATATCAACCTTCTTACCTTCCAGTACCCAAACCACAAAGCTACTGCTACTTAAAACTTGAAAAAAACTTGAAAAGAACAATTTCAGATCTTTTTCTAGCGAGAAGAAGTACTTTGAATAGCTTGGTTTAACTTCAACTTCACCGCTAGAACAGGAACAAAAGGAAACCTAGCTACATAAAAGGAAGGAGAACCCGCTAAAGAACCGACTGCGGCGCCGAAACTCCGGTGAGTTTTAGGTTTCAAAGGGAGGGTTTTTATTTTAGAGGAGAGAGAACAGAGCTTTTAGAAGAGGAGAGTAATTATTAGCCTTTTCAAATTTTCATAGTCCAAAATATTACATATGGGGAATGGTTTTTTACGCATAGGAAACAAGTATTTATTCATGGGGAACAATTTTTAACAAATAAAAAGTATTGCTAATTATATAATATCCCAAATTTCTCAATTCACGTGAAAAACTCCAAATGGTGAAAAGTATTGACGGAGGGAGTATTACGTACAAAGTACAAATAAAAATTTATATCTATACTCTTGATCTCTTTGTTGCGATTAATGTTAAATGATTGACAGAGTACACAATTTTTTTTTTTTTTAACAAACTAGGTGTGAGAAAATCAGTATCCTCTACGTACCCTATATAATACGTACGAATGAAGTAGTTAATTAGCTATATCCGTAGCCTTTATTTTTTAAACTAAAGTATTACATATCCATTTTGTATTCGTATCTGATTTTGTTTCCGTCTTTGTGGAACCTAATAAATTAAAAGTCTCATTTACCTAGGGAGTGCATAAGATTTAAAAAAAAAAAAAATTCTCTTTTACCTTGTTAGATGATGGATTGAGGGATTACAAAAGATTTTAAAAACTAGGTGTAAGAAAACCAGTCCTTATAATTTCTAAACTAGTCCACTAAACTAAGGAATAAAACTTGAAAACAATAACGGCTAACCCAAGCAACCTAAGAGGGTGTTTGGCCAAGCTTTTAAGGGAGTTTCCAGGATCCAAAAGCTAAAACTAGGCCAAACACCATGTTTTTTGAAGGTAGTTTCTACTTCTTCATAAACCAAAAGTAGTTTCTAGGAGGCTTAGAAGTAGAAGCTCCAAATTGGTGCTTCTCAAAATAAATTCTCGGGGAGCAGTTTTGCTCATTTAATGAAACTTTTATTGGGTCAATATTACCCTCAAACAATTCATGAAATCCTCAATTTCCCATATAAAAATCACCCATGTCCTCTCTCATCTTCTTCCTTAATTGTAAACACTCCCAAATTCCCAATTACTTCTTTTAATGATAAGAGAAACTCACCTAAACTCACAAAGGCATGAACTTGCTAACCCAAAACTAAATTAAACATAAGAGAAGGAAAAATAGATCTACGATCTTTGTCATTCATCGAAATAACCACTCTTTGATAAAGCCACAAGCAATTGAGATATAAGCCAGATGTTTAATTAAATTCCTTTTAGTGGTCATGCATGTATCCAGTGTTGTCATAGATTAAGATTATCAATAGCAGAAAATTGTTGGAGGTTATGGTAGTTTTGGTTGAGAAAAGGATAAAGAGGAGAGAGACTGAAAGAGTAATGGCTATTAGAAATAAAGAAAGGAAATTCAAAGGGTCAGATATGGGGACCCGATCGGGCGGGCATCGTCCGATTAGGCGCGAGAAGAGTCGTAAAATTCTGGAGTTCCGCCGCCCGACCGGGCGTGAGAGCAACCTAAGTTTTAGTTGGGTGCTCGCCCTGTAGGAGATTATAGGTACTAAATTGCGGAAAATATATGAATCATATTCATAAAGCACCTAAACCAAGGATCTCATGCATAACACATAAATAAGTAAGAATTATACCTTTGAAGCGTGATTCCACAAATGATCGAACAAGAACAATAAGGAGAACAAGAACCCCACGTGTGATTCCTCTACTTAGTCCACGAGCACGGATTAAACCACCACTAATGCTAGTTAGTTGTGACTGAACACTTCAATCACCCTTCAACGGAGATTTGAGCCACAAACACACCACAACACCACCCACACGCCACCCGGGGAGGAGGGCTGTACGGACAGGGAGGAAAGAGAGAGGGCCGAGTAGAGAGAGAGAGAGTTAGGGTTTTGGGTAGCTTGGTTGCTTGTGTGACAATTCATTGTATGTCAATTGTTATGTCATGCAACCCTAGGCATGGTTTATATTTATAGATCATATCTAGAAATAAAACCATATCAAGTCCAAAACCCATTAGACTCTTCTAACTATCCAAGCCCAATTATCAACATGGTATGTCATGAACTCATGAGGCCCAATAATGGGCCTCTAACTTGTTTAACCCAATACTCTTATGTGTGACCTTGTAGGATCCATTCTATAAGTCTTTGTCCCATTAAGCTAGCCCAAAGATCAATTGTCATATCTAGCACCAAACATTGACGACCCTATAGAATGAACTAATTATCTCCATAATCGTGATCCTTGATATATCTAGTAATTGCACTTATCGAAGACATAACTCCTTCAATCTCCCACTTGTCTGAGACAAGTGCGCAATATTCAAATTCCTTAAGTCAATGTGTGTCGATTTGATAATATGATTGCATCTCATGTCGTGATCATATTAGTCTACAAATCTTTTCTTGAAATACTGAGTTAGATTCACAGAACAAATGATTACTACATAATGCATTTGAGCACGGCCATGCATTTTCTGAATTCTCCCTCTTCAAGGGGCCAAGACACATTCCTAATTAAATAGGTAGACTCTATCCAATCTTGTGGCAACCAAAGCTCCTACTCAACTCATGAAGCAACCGGGAAACACCCTTTATAATCCCAAGTTACGGCTAGACGTTTGAGTGTACCACAGTTAAATCAATCATTGAACGGAATCAGTGTTCCACTCATGTCAAAGGAATCCGCTAATATATCCGGAAGTTCTATACTTGAACTTCAAAGTAGGTCTATAGTTTGATCATGCATCATTCATGCATATCCATGTGATTGACTGAGCATCATCACTATGCTCCTATAGCCCATGAAACTGCACTATCCAATCAATCTTACATGCTAGTCCAATTTAAGAAATCATTTATGTCCAGTTTAATGATTCTAAACTAGGAACTCAAATAATATATGGATTTTGTTCACCTGTGGGGTTTCATTCACCAAGTCATCAACCTGATGAGCCCATCAATCCATAATTATTTTTGACATTTTATTTAACATCGAAAAACCATAATTAAATAAGAGAAATAATAAAATTTCTGATTAAACATAATTCTGCAAATGAATGTATTACATATGTAACTTATTTTTCTCCAAAAAAAAATACAACTTCTAATTACATCATTTGCCTCAATCCAGATTCATTAGCATGTTTCTCATGCTTTGGAAGTGGAAGGGGTTTAGTAAGGGGATTAGCGATATTCCCATCCGTATGAATTTTGCACATCTTGACATCTCCTCTGTCAACGATCTCTCGAATGAGGTGATACTTCCTCTCTACATGTTTGGATTTGAAGTGTGACCTAGGCTCCTTTGATTGAGCAATGGTGCTATTGTTATCACAATACAACTCGATTCCCTTTTGAGCACTTGGTATGATATCCAGCTCAGTTAGGAACTTCTTAATCCAAACTGCTTCAACAACAGCTAAATACTCTGATTTTATCGTAGATCTGCGACAGTGCTTTGCTTCGAACTCTTCCAGCTCACTGCTCCTCCATTCAGACAGAAAATGTATCCAGATTGTGATCTGAAATCATCTCTGTCTGTTTGGAAACTCGCATCTGTATAACCTTTGACAACCAACTCATCTTCGCCACCATATACTAGAAACATTCCTTTAGTCCTTCTCAAGTACTTAAGGATGTTCTTGGCAGCTGTCCAGTGTGCTTCTCCTGGATTTGCCTGAAACCTATTACACATACTCAGAGCATATGCAACATCCGGCCTTGTACATATCATGGCATACATGATTGACCCTATTGCCGAAGCATAAGGTTTATTAACAATACGTCTCATCTCTTCTGGCGTGCTAGGGCATTGAGATTTATTGAGTGTAGTGCCATGAGACATGGGGAGAAATCCTCTCTTAGAGTCTTTCATGGAATACCTATCAAGAACCTTATCAATATAAGTCTCTTGACTCAATCCAATCATCCTTCGAGATCTGTCTCGATGGATCTTGATCCCCAATATGTATTCAGCCTCACCTAAGTCATTCATGGAAAAACAACTCTTCAACCATTCCTTAACTGACTCAAGCATTGGTATGTCATTTCCCATGAGTAGTATGTCATCTACATACAAGACTAAGAAAACAATGCTGCTCCCACTAGACTTCTTGTATACACAAGGTTCCTCTTCACTTTTGACAAAATCAAACTGTTTGATTGCTTTATCAAAACAAAGATTCCAACTCCTGGACGCTTGCTTCAATCCATAAATGGAATTCTAAAGTTTGCATACCTTTCTAGGATTTTCTGGATCTTCAAAACCCTCAGGTTGTATCATATACACTTCCTCCGTCAAGAACCCATTCAAGAAGGCGGTTTTGACATCCATCTACCAAATTTCGTAATCGAAAAATGCAGCAATCTCTAGAAGGATCCGAATGGACTTAAGCATAGCTACCGGGGAAAAGGTTTCATCATAGTCAATACCATGAATCTGTCTGTACCTTTTTACAACCAGTCTTGCTTTATAGATGTAGGAATTTCCATCCTTGTCTGTTTTAATCTTGTAAACCCATTTGTAACCAATAGGTTTTACCCCATTAGACAAGTCAACTAGGGTCCACACTTCATTTTCAGACATCGATTCCATTTCGGACTTCATGGCCTCAAGCCATTTATCTGAGTTGGGGCTCGCCAAAGCTTGTTTGTAGGTTGTAGGTTCCTCATTTTCCAGTAAGAAGATTTCAGAATCCTCAGTTATCAGAACCTTAACAAACTGTTTGTTCCTGATTCTGGCAGACCTACGTGGGGTAGGAGCAATAATAGAAATATTCTCTCCAACTCCTTGAAGATTTTTGCATGAATTAGATTCAAGTGGGACGATAGAAGTCTCGCTAGTCGAATTAGCTTGCTCCAACGCATGATTAATCGACTCATGCGCCCTCACCTCTGATTTGGTGTTATCCACATCCATTTGTTGCTCGTCTCGAATTTCTTCGAGAACCACTTTACTCCCACTTGACTTTCTAGAGAGGAATTCCTTTTCTAGAAATACACCATCGCGAGCAACAAACACTTTGTTATCTTCGCGATTGTAGAAGTAATACCCTTTGTTTCTTTTGGATAGCCCACAAAGAAACACTTGTTTGATTAAGGGTATAGTTTATCGCCTTGTAAACGTTTTACATAAGCTTCACATCCCCAAATCTTGAGATAAGACAACTTTGGAACTCTTCCTGTCCATAACTCATATGGTGTCCTCTCAACTGCTTTGGACAGGCTTTTGTTTAGTACTCTGGCAGCTGCTTCTAATGCATATTCCCAAAATGATATGTGAAGATCAGTAAAGCTCATCATGGACCGAACCATATCTAGTAAGGTCCTATTCCTCCTTTCTGACACACCATTCAACTGTGGCGTTCCTGGAGGAGTTAAATGTGAAAGTATCCCACAATTTATTAGATGTTCATCAAATTCTTGGGTCAAATATTCACCACCACGATCAGATCGCAGTGCTTTAATTGTCTTCCCAAGTTGATTTTGTACTTCATTCTGGAATTCTTTGAACTTTTCAAAGGCTTTCGACTTATTCTTCATTAAGTAAATATAACCATATCTACTTAAATCATCAGTAAAAGTAATGAAGTAATTAAATCCACCCCTTGCTTTTGAACTCATTGGTCCACATACATCTGTATGTATGAGTCCCAAAAGGTCACTAGCTCTTTCACCTACATCCGTAAAGGGTGACTTAGTCATTTTACCAAGCAAGCATGACTCACAATTTTCAAATGATTCATAATCAAATGTTGAAAGGAGTCCATCCTTATGTAATTTCTGGATGCGCTTTTGGTTAATATGTCCAAGCCTACAATGCCATAGGTAAGTTGAGTTTGATCCATCTGTTCTTTGCTTTTTGTGATCTATGTTGTAGATATGAGTTGTATAATCTAAGACATACAAGCCATTAAATAATTTCGCTTTAGCATATAACATATTTTCTTTGGAAATAAAACAACATTTGTCTCTTATTTCAAAAGAAAAACCTTCAGTATCTAAAACTGGAACTGAAATAATGTTTTTGGTAATAGTTAGAACATAATAACATTTATTAAGAACCAAAATTAAACCAGACGGAAGTCTCAAATGATAATCTCCAATAGCAAGTGCAGCAACTGTTGCTCCATTTCCTACTCGGAGTGTGACTCCCCTTTTGCTAATGCCCTACTCCCTTCTAGGCCCTACATGTTATTAACAATGTGAGAACCACAACCGGTATCGAATACCCAAGTTGAAGAAGAGGTAAGATTAATTTCTACAACAAAAACATCAAGTAACTCCTTCCCTTCTGTTTTCACTGGTGTATAATGGGGACACCCTGGTGTATGGCGAAGCCAATCACCACAATAGAAGCATTCGCTTTGTCTCCTTTTCAGGTACTTCTCAGCATGGTTGAGTAAAAGGTTGACTAATGTCACCGTCGAGCCCTCATCATTATGAGTAAGCCTGACTATATCAAAACCATCGTGGAGTGAGAACAAGATTATGTCATGTGCGGAGTCATCATCAAACGGTTTCCCATGGACATCCATCTGATTGAATAAATCAATCAGTTCATTGACATGGGTCCTTACCGACTGACCAGGCATGAGCTTCTTAGCCATTACCTTACAATGAACATTGTAAGCCTCATACCTTATGCTGTCAGTCCAGGAATAGTAAATCTGAGGGATCGAATTAACGACCTCTCTTACATTGTAGTCGTTGAAGTTTCCTCCTCCACTTCCTAATGCCCCAATGCCATCTCGACAGATGGCACGAAGACATTCACACAAGTTGGTTAACTCATATTGCCTGAACCTTCTTTTCCAACAATTTGGAATAGATTCTAAAATGAGATTCCTGATTTTCTCTACATCCGAAACAATTTTCGCATGCCTTTCAGGATCATAACTTTCAGTATACTTGCCCTCAACAGGTATGTATAAACGAGATTCAAGCTTTTGGCTTATGAGAACATTTCTTAACTCGTTCTCCCATTCCCTGAAGTTTCTGAGATTCAGCCTTAAATTTAGTTTCGTTGGAAAAATAGTGTTGTCATTATAGTTATTCATCTACAAACAAAAACCAAACGAGGCAAAATTCAATAATTATGTTTAATAAATTTAAAGTACCATAAGCGATTTTAAAACTAGTAACTTTAAAGCATTTATTCAATTTTAATTGATCCCTATTGAATAAAATGATTCCAAGACCCTTTATTTGTGCAATAATTGACCGGACTTTGGCCCTACCATCAACTATTACATTTTCAAGGTTAGTAAACTCTTTACTGAATACAACTCTTTGTAATTCTTGGTTGAATAATTACCCATCACATGTTTAATTATTACCCTTAGCTTCAAGGTTCTAAACTCTTTAGGTAACCTTGTTGAGTATAACCAATCAAAAATGTAAAATTTGTTTTACCCCCACTCCCCTAAGATATAATATGATACCCTGCTTTGGCATGACCCATCATAAATATCGAAGGTTTCATCGGGTTTTTGATTGGAAAAGCTACCTCAATATTACCGGGACCCAGATTTATTATGTTGTGATTATTTAGTGAACTCTAGCGCATCATCAAGCAACATAAGTAAAATCTAACATGCATAATCTACTAATGCATAAACATGACATAGTATGGCCCCTTAATCCTAAGAAAACTAATAAAGCAAAAAGCTCCCACTTGAACCTTCATGGATCTCATCCATCTTGCTCCTTTGGGCCTTCAGTCCATGGATTTCTTGGATTAACTGCAACCTGTAATACTATTCTATTCTATCTACTACTTAAATAAAATAAAATAAATTACAAAAATACTTAACGGTAAGCAGACCGTATTTAGATTACAAAAATATATCACGATGCGCAGATCGTATTTAGAATCTATGGGCCATACTAGTCTATACAGCAATAAATAACATCATATATTATAGAATTCCATATAATAAATCACTCATCATGCTTTCCTAAACTACAACATCGAATGTTCACAATTAAGGAAACATGGCTCCTAAATATCTCATATTTTAATTAATTACTGTAATAAGATAATATCATATATTATTCATAACCAATTATAAAATATAATATACTTTAATTTAGGTATGAGATAGAATCAAATCTTATTTTAATTATGGAAGATAAATCATATTTATTTTCCATGATTATCCTAACTAATTTAGGAGATTCTATCCTAATTACTTGTCAATCACATATTTTAAATTAATTAATATCCTAAAATAATTATCGGATAATCACATTATTTAATCAATTATTATCCATATAGAATCTTTTGCTCCATAATTATCCAAACTTATGGGATAATCACATTATTTAATCAATTATTTTGTTAATTATCTTTTCAAAATCAAAACTTATCTTTTTAATTTTAATTTTGAAATCTGATTTTTTTTATTTAAAATTAAAATAATTTTTTTTTTGAAAAACGCGCCAGCCACCGTGGTGTGGCCAGCCGAAGCCGGGCACGGTGGTCGTACACCTTGCGGTGTACGCTGCCCTGCAGCGACGCAAGGATAGCAGCAGCAGCACACGCAACAAGGTGGTGCACGGCTGCGCTGCCCGTGTTCGACCCCTGCCCAGCCCGCCCTCCCTCCTGGACCACCGTCGGTGTGGCAGTCGCCGTGGCTGCGCCACCCAGCCGCGGTTGACGCACCTAAAATTCCTTTTTTTTTTTTTTTTTGATTTTAATTTAAAACAAAACATTTTTATTAAAATTAAATTAGTGTGGTCCTTCTAATTTTAAAATTAAATCATATTCAATTTCAAAATTAGGGTTCTTCATGAATTTAATCCCAATTCAATTTAACTTTTAAATTAAATAATTTGATAATGAAAAATTCATAATTTAACATGAAATCAAATAGATTAAATTCTTTAAACACATAACTATCAAATTAAATCAAAATCAAAAAACACAAATTTCACAAATTAGGGTTTATGATTTCGAAATTTTCGAAAAAATAGGGTGGGGGTTCGAATTTTTTCGAATTAATTAGGGCAATTTTCGGATCAAATTAAGGCTAATATGGAGCAAGTTAAACAACTTTTAATGATTCTATATTGTTAAATCACATTTAATATAATAATTGACCCATAATTAAATTATTCTCCCTCCTAATTGAATTAAAATTGTGGATTATCAAAGAATTAATACTCAATATATGTAATTGCAAGAGGCTAACTAATACCACTGTAGGAGATTATAGGTACTAAATTGCGGAAAATATATGAATCATATTCATAAAGCACCTAAACCAAGGATCTCATGCATAACACATAAATAAGTAAGAATTATACCTTTGAAGCGTGATTCCACAAATGATCGAACAAGAACAATAAGGAGAACAAGAACCCCACGTGTGATTCCTCTACTTAGTCCACGAGCACGGATTAAACCTCCACTAATGCTAGTTAGTTGTGACTGAACACTTCAATCAACCTTCAACGGAGATTTGAGCCACGAACACACCACAACACCACCCACGTGCCACCCGGGGAGGAGGGCTGTACGGACAGGGAGGAGAGAGAGAGGGCCGAGTAGAGAGAGAGAGAGTTAGGTTTTTGGGTAGCTTGGTTGCTTGTGTGACAATTCATTGTATGTCAATTGTTATGTCATGCAACCCTAGGCATGGTTTATATTTATAGATCATATCTAGAAATAAAACCATGTCAAGTCCAAAACCTATTAGACTTTTCTAACTATCCAAGCCCAATTATCAACATGGTATGTCATGAACTCATGAGGCCCAATAATGAGCCTCTAACTTGTTTAACCCAATACTCTTATGTGTGACCTTGTAGGATCCGCTCTATAAGGCTTCGGCCCATTAAGCTAGCCCAAAGATCAATTGTCATATCTAGCACCAAACATTGACGACCCTATAGAATGAACTAATTATCTCCATAATCGTGATCCTTGATATATCTAGTAATTGCACTTATCGAAGACATAACTCCTTCACGCCCGACCAGGTGAGCTCCGCCCAATCGGGCGCTAGTTTGTCCGTTGGACTCCAACGGTTCCCTTGGATTCCTCTTCTTGTTTAATTTCTTGTAACCCCTCATTTAAGAGGTTCATCATGGTGTTTTAATCACCATGATTATTCTGATTTTATTTTGTTATTGATTAAAAAGATTTCTCCTTGATCTTCCATCTTCTTCAATCTTCATTATAAATTGAAGGTTATTATTCTGATCATACACACAAGAAATACATATCAAACACAAGCTAGACACATACTCTATATTGGGCATAAGTTACTTGGCTCCAACCTTCCACCCAAAAGTGCCTTTGAGTGGAAGTGGTGTGTTAACCTTAGGGAACGTGCCGAAGAATACAATTGAGCACCTTGGTTGCGTCGGAATTTCGTTTTCAAGTCAGTGAATTTGCTTTATGACACACCGTACTCTTCCTATTTTGTAGGATCATCTTTTCGATCTTACTTGTTATTTTTCATACTATTTGCTCTAGATTTCTCATTTATTTACAAGAATTTGAAAACGAAATTATGTCTATTGCTAATAGTATTGTGAAGTCTCTTCCCGACTTCTCTAAGTTGGAACCTCTTGACGGTAACAACTATAAGAGATGGTCACAAAAGTTACTAATATTTTTTGAACAAGTGGAAATAGATTATGTTTTGAATGAAGATGTCATTGAGATATTAGAGAAGGCGGAAGAATCTACCAAAACCGCAATTGATCCTATTCCGGCGGCCATCATGGAAGCCTTGAAGAAAAAGGAAAAGGACAACAAGCTTGTTTGTGGACATCTTCTCAACCATATGAACAATACTTTGTTTGATTTGTTTGTCAATTTCAGGTCAAGCAAGGTTATTTGGGACTCTTTGGAGAAAAATTATGGAACAGATGATGCCGGAAAAAAGAAGTACGTGGTGGGCAAGTGGATCAATTTCAAGATGGATGATGAGAAGCCTATCATGTCCCAAGTCCATGAATATGAGAACATGGTGACCGAAATTCTTGGTGAAGGCATGAAGATGTGTGAGACTCTTCAAGCCAATGTCCTCTTGGAGAAATTCCCTCCCTTTTGGAATGACTATCGAAATTCTTTAAAGCACAAGAAAAAGGACATGACTGTCCAAGAACTCATTAGTCACATGAGAACCGAAGAGGCTAATCACCTTAAGGATAATTTTAAAAATTTATCTCTTAATTCTTTTAAAGCTAATCTCGTTGAATATTCTTTGAATGTGCCTAAAAACAGGAAAAATTCTAAGAAAAAGGGAAACAACAAGTCCAAAAACAATTTCACTCCAAACAACAAAATCCAAAAGCCAAAAGGTACTTGCTATGTGTGTGGGATCGTTGGACACAAAGCATACCAATGCAACCGAAAGCATGAAGC
The DNA here is from genome assembly GCF_948465745.1 of Chenopodium album. Lineage (NCBI taxonomy): Eukaryota > Viridiplantae > Streptophyta > Magnoliopsida > Caryophyllales > Amaranthaceae > Chenopodium > Chenopodium album. Next base: position 46,417,701 of record NC_137848.1, read on the forward strand.
AAAGAAAGATGGAAACACCTCCCAAGCTAATGTTGTTGAAAATGAAGAAATCATTTCGACGGTGGTGGTGGAAGCCAACTTGGTTGAGAACAAAGTGGAGTGGATTTTGGACACCGGAGCATCTAGGCACTTTTGTGCTAATAAGACCTTGATGACCGAGTTTGAAGATGTTACTGACGGTGATCATGTCTACATGGGTAATAGTAGCACCGCCGGAGTCCTTGGAAAAGGAAAGGTCCATCTCAAACTTACCTCTGGAAATATTTTATTTTTAAATAATGTGTTGTATATCCCTTCTCTTAGGAGAAATCTTGTTTCGGGATCCCTTCTCAACAAAGTCGGCCTAAAACTTGTCTTTGAGGTTGTAGACACCTGAATGTGTCTCCCCAAAAACCAAATCCAGTGATGAATACCTTTCACGTCATTGATTATCAAACGAGGCAAAATGTGAAAGAGTCTCGTGAATCTCTCTGTTTTTAATAAAAATACTTCTTTCTGTTTTCGAAAATCTTTCATTTCATACCCTGTTTATGAAAAACGTCCAGTCTAGTTTAGTTTGGTCCACAATATGGGTCCAATAATGGTGTATTTGGATGGGGCTTGAAAATACCTTTTCAACGATATATTATAAGCCCAAGTCCGATGAATAATGAGGAAGTTATGGCCAAAATACTAAACTGGGCTCAAATCGGATTTTACCTACGGCCCAATGATCATGTGGAGAGTCCAAATATTTAATCCCATTTCTAAAATAATTAGGATTAATTAGAAGCTTCTATAAGTTTCTAAAAGATCTTAATTATTCTTTTTGAAAAGATAAGATCAAAGAATTTGAAATTGAATAAAATTGCTCTTTTTGAGAGTTCTTGTTCTGCGCGAAATGGAATATGTCCAGATATTATTTTTGTGCCTCAATTTTTATCCAAATCTTATATGGTTGGATATATCTTGCCGTGTCAAAAGGAATTTTATTCCTATTCAAATTCCAACTCTTTTCTAATCGTTTTCGAATGTTTTTCTCTATAAATAAAGTCGTATTTCCCCGTTTTAATCACTAACAATCATCAAAAATCATCTAATTCTTTCTCTCTTTAAGCTAAAGCTTATTCTTTCCTTCTCTTTCTTGATTTCTAAGCCTAGCCTTTTCAAAATACAATACCGCATTCACGAGTCTTAGACGCACCTAGCCAAGCTCGAAGTTGCCTTCGCCCTAGACGTGAAAGGTTGATGAGTTCTGAGGGTTTGGTCCCAAATACCTATTTTAATTATTTAAATTAATTGTTTGATTTAATATTTCCTTGAAGTTACTAATGCGTGTATTCTTTTGATAGAAAGAGGTACGAGGCAACAAAGTGAGTAATTTTATTGCTCTATATCTTTAGAAAGCATGCTTAGATTATTTTAATTCCTAATATCATGTTAGGATGTTATTTATTGCTTTCTAGTATCATGTTTAGGTTGTTTCCTATTTCTTCTATCTTGTTAGTATCATGTTAGGGTTAAAGATTTGATTTTTAATGCTTAGTGACATGCTAGGCTTTGTTATTAATCTTGTTAGTACCATGCCTAAAATCTTGCTAATATTATTATGTTTTATTGAGATTATTATGATGATTGTTGTTATTTATGTTGCTTTATATTATTGTTATTGCTTGATCACGCCCTCTCTTATAGGTTTTAAAGGGAATTTGTACTTGAAATCACGCTTAATAAGATAATTGAAAATTTTATTTAGGTTAATATGATTTTAATTCAAGTGATCGCCAATAACAGATTTGTTTGTGCATTAATATTCAACCAACATGGATTAAATATGCTTAGGGTTAATATATTGATTGTATGTTAGTTAGAAAGCGCACATGAATACGAGAAGAATAAAGTAGAGGCCTTTTTAGGGCAGGGTCAATCTCTTTTAGGTTGGATTTGTACCTTCATCCCCGAATATCTAGTCATGGTTCAGGACCACTATGGAGTCAGCGATCTCATGGATTGTGAAGGGGTGTAACCTTCACCCTGTGAACGGTTTACAAGTTCCTAAAACTTGTTGGCGACTCTTTTGCTCTATCTTCCTTCCCTTTGGACGCCACCATGCTTAAGTGTATGATCACAGTTGGGCTCAAGTGTGGGATGCTTGAACTATTCCCTGTAGAGGCCGACAAGATTGTAATGACTAAGAATGGAGACTTTGTTGGGAAAGGTTACCTCAATAATGGCTTGTTTGTTTTGAATGTTATGAATGAGAATGGAGGTACTTCTTTTGCTTATATTGTTGAGTATTTGGATGTTTGGCACAACCGTTTGGGTCACTTGAATTCTTCTTATTTGAAAAAATTAAAGGACATGAATTTGATTATTTTTTCAATGGATGACAAACTTGACAAATGCCATATTTGTGTTGAGGCCAAACATACTAAGAAATCATTTAAGCAAGTGGTCTCAAGAAGTACAAAATTGCTTGAATTGATTCATTCGGATTTAGCGGATTTTAAAAAATGCACTAGTAGGGGTGGAAAAAATTATTATATTACTTTTGTTGATGATTTTTCTCATTATACCAAGTTGTATTTACTAAAAACAAAAGATGAAGCCGAAAGTGCATTTTTAAAATATAAATCCGAAGTTGAATATCAATTGGACCTAAAGATTAAAAGAGTTAGAACCGATAGAGGTGGTGAATATGGTGAAGATTCTTTAAAAGATTTTTGTGAAGCCAATGGCATCATAAACGAAACAAGTCCACCTTACACACCCCAATCTAATGGTATTGTCGAAAGGAAATATAAATTTTGAAAGTGTGGGGGTGTTTGGCTAAGGTGGCTTTTCCGGATTTTAAAAAATCCGCTATCGGGTCTAAAACTTTTGATTGTGTGTTCATTGGATATGATCATAATAGTGTAGCCTATAGGTTCATGTTGTTAAGTGATAGAACAATTTGTGAAGCTAGAGATGCGGTATTTTTTTAGCATATTTTTCCTATGAACAAATCCTTGTTTTCTAATGTTGATATGCATGCTAGTAAGTCAAGTATGAATGCGCCCCTTGTTGATTCTATGCCTAGTTCTAGTCCCCCCTCTTCCTCTACGAAAGTGGTAGAAGTTGAACCTAGGAGAAGTAAGAGACCCAGAGTAGAGTCTTCCTTTGGACCGAATTTATTGACTTCTTTTGTTGTAAAAGACTTTGATGTGAATTCTTTGAGTGAACATGGTGTGTCTTTGTTTCTTTTAGAAGAAGACCCTAAGACTTATGATGAGGTAATGAGGTCCATAAATGCTAGTTTTTGGAAAGAGGCCATTAAGAGTGAACTAGATTCTATCATGTCCAATCACACTTGGGATCTTTGTGACTTACCTAAGGGTTTTAAACCTATAAGTTATAAGTGGATTTTAAAGAAGAAACTTAGACCGGTTGGGACCATAGAAAAGTTCAAAGCTAGACTTGTCATTAGAGGTTTCACCCAAAAAGAAGGTATAGATTTCTTTGACACATATTCTCCCGTGACTAAGATTGCCTCCATTAGAACCTTAGTAGTTCTTGCGGCGATTCATGACTTAGTGGTTCACCAAATGGATGTTAAACGACCTTTCTTAATGGAGACCTTGATGAAGAAATTTATACGACTCAATCGGAGGGTTTTGTGGTGAAGGGATAAAAACACAAAGTGTGTAAGGTTAGAAAGTCTCTTTATGGTCTTAAACAAGCTCCTAAGAAATGGTTTGAAAAGTTTGATAGCACCCTTAGGAGTTGTGGCTATGTGGCTAATTCTTCGAATTCTTGTTTATACTCTAAGGAGTTTGAATCATCTTATGTTATAATATGTTTATATGTTGATGATATGCTTATTGTTGGCACTAACCTTGATGTGGTGAATAATGCTAAGGCTATGCTTTCTACTAAGTTTGAAATGAAGGACATGGGAGAAGCCGATGTAATCCTTGGGATTCGTCTAAGGAAAACAAGAAATGGTTTTTCCATGAGTCAATTACACAATGTGGAAAAGATCCTCAAAAAGTTTGATTATTTTGATGTTGTGCCTTACAATACTCCATATGATTCCAACATGAAGCTAGAGAAAAATAAGGGTCCTAGTGTATCTCAAGAACTCTATGCAAAGGTAATTAGAAGTGTGATGTTTCTAATGAATTGCACACGACCCAACATTGCCTATGCGGTAAGTAGACTTAGTAGATATACTCACAATCCAAGTCAAAGCCATTGGGTTGCACTTCGCTGGTTACTAAGGTACCTTAAAGGTATTATGAATGAGTGTTTGCATTTTTTGTCGCTTTTCTAATATTTTAGAAGGATATTGTGATGCAAATTGGGTAACCGATAATGATGAAAATTTCCTCAAAACAACCATGTTTAGCTCGCTTCACCATGGTCTGAACTTATTGCTCTTGAGTTGGCAGGTCATGAAGCGGAATGGCTTAGAAACCTCCTAGCCGACATTCCATTGTGGGGAAATAGTTCATCACCGGTGTCTATACATTGTGACTCTCAAGCAGCAATTGGAGTAGCAAACAATAGTAACTACAATGGCAAGAAGAGACATATTCGTATGAGACATAAGGTGTTGAGGCAATTTCTCAAAAATGGAGTGATTGTTTTGGACTATGTGAGGTCTGCAAAGAACTTGGCGGATCCTTTGACGAAAGGATTGGCAAGAAAACAAGTTGGTGAATCATCGAGGGGAATAGGACTTAAGCCATTTGATACAATACATTTGTCCTAATTCTTATGGTGATAGTGTTTGTAATGTCTGATTTTGTTTGTGAGGTTGAGTTTTTTTAACTCTTAATGGGTCCTTGTGCCATTGAGATGCACACTAAAGGACTCACCTATGTGGTTGTGAAGACTAGCCATCTTCTATGAAAACTTTGGCCGGTTTTCTAGAGCCTCCACTAGACCTAAAGTGAATGTGCCTTGCTATAAATTAGTACATCTCTTCGCGGAGTTCAAGTATATTTTGGAGTGATGTATGTGATATGGGGGTTTTGCATTAAATCTTAGAGTTTCAAGGTCCGTCCACTCTTTGATTAAGGGTGTAAGGGTTTCAAGATTTGTCCACCTTTATACTTGTAATTCATTGCCTCATCTCACTAAACACCAGATTTCAAATTACTTATGTAATATCTAAGCGTTATGTATTGATCTCCTCTTATGCCCAATATGTTGCTTACCCTCACCTTTTGTTGGTTTTTCTTCCTTTCCTTTAGCGGGGGATTGTTGGAAATAAAGAAAGGAAATTCAAAGGGTTAGATATAGGCGCCAAATCGGGCGCGAGAAGTGTCGTAAAATTCTGGAGTTCCGCCGCCCGACCGGGCGCGAGAAGACGTTTGGAAAAAGGGAGTGTCAGCCCGATCAGGCGAGCTCCGCCCGACCGGGCGCTAGAAGACGTTTGGAAAAAGGGAGTGTCAGCCCGATCGGGCGAGCTCCGCCCGACCGGGCGCGAGAGCAACCTAAGTTTTAGTTGGGTGCTCGCCCGACCGGGCAAGCTACGCCCGATCGGGCGCAAGTTTGTCCGTTGGACTCCAACGGTTCCCTTGGATTCCTTTTCTTGGTTAATTTCTTGTAAACCCCCATTTAAGAGGTTGATTATGGTGTTTTAATCACCATGATTATTCTGATTTTATTTAGTTATTGATTAAAAAGATTCCTCCTTGATCTTTCATCTTCTTCAATCTTCATTATAAATTGGAGGTTATTTTTTTTTAATCATACACATAAGAAATAAATATCAAACACAAGCTAAACACATACTCTATATTGGGCATAAGTTACTTGGCATTAACCTTCCACCCAAAAGTGCCTTTGAGTGGAAGTGGTGTGTTAACCTTAGGGAACGTGCCGACGAATACAATTGAACACCTCGGTTGCGTCGGAATTTCATTTTCAAGTCAGTGAATTTGCTTCACAACACACCGTACTCTTCCTATTTTGTAGGATCATCTTTTCGATCTTACTTGTTACTTTTCATACTATTTGCTCTAGATTTCTCATTTATTTACAACAATGGTGTTGTGGGTTCCTTTAATGGTGAATGCGCTTTTTTTTTTTTTTTTTTTTTTTGAGGGGATTGGTGAATGAGCATTAACAAAAGAATAAACCATAGGCTAAATAGTAAAAACTGTTATAAGCAAAAATAGGCCAAACATTGTTTCTTTACTCAGAATGATTTCTAGATTTTTGTGGCCAAACAATTTTATTTCTCAAAAGTGTTTCTCTAAAAATAGTTTCTAGAAAACTATTTCTAAGAAACAGAAACTGTTTTCTAGAAGTTAGGCCAAACAGACTCTAATTAGAATAGCGCGTATGTCAGGCTTTAAGTTAACGACTATGTCGATATAGTCGACATGGACGTTAAAAGGTGTGTACTAATTTTACACTTGTGCAACATGTCATGCTTCTTTCACATTTTCCGGCGCACCAATCCATTAAATAATTCGCCAGTCTATCATTTAGTGTCTTGTATGAGTATAGAATACAAATACATGTGCTTTCCTTTTCCACCAACACCCCCTTTACAACCTTTATGCCGTTGTCTTAGACCCTACTTAACTCCTCCTATAAATACCCCTTCATATTTTCATAACTCATTCATCAACTCAACTAAACGTAAACCAACTCTTACAACTTCTATAACATTATATATTCTTTTGTCTATACCATCTTAAAGCTATCAAAGTAAAGCATCATTTGAAATGGCTAGCTTTAACTCATCTACCTTCTTTGTTGCCATCATCTTGGTCATCGTCGCTACCATAAATGCTCAAGAGATGGCACCAGCACCAGCCCCCGATGCCGCTACCGGAGCAGGGTTCTCTCTTACTACTTCTACTGCCGTTGTTGGGGTTTCTCTTCTATTCTCCGTATTTTCTCTAGTCTTCAAGCATTGAGTTTATATTATATATCCACAACCATTCTTTATATTTTCATCTATTTTTGGGTTCGATTATTTATGTAAAGGCTTCGATTGGTACGTTTTATTACCAATATTTATGGAGTAGTATTTGTTCCGATTTATTGTATTTTTTTCAGATTATTTGTACCATATTTGGTATTCGTTTCCATTAATTCTGAATAAACATGAGTTCATCTTCTTTTATTGGAGATTAATTTTACTAATATTGACATCTGGTGCAATTATTCAATTCAAAATTTACTACGAAAATTAGAGAATAGTCGATACGACTATACTTGAAATTATCAGATTAGTTAATTAAATATTACATCCGTTTCATGTAATTTGCAATGATTAGATATTTTTCCTTTCTAATTTATGTCAAATTGTAATAGTACTCAAATTTGTAGCAGTAAAAAAACATCAACTAGAATACTTGCAAAAATAGCCAAAAATGAAATTTATACAATAATTTTCATCCAGTCAATGATATGGTGTAGCATTTTATTCTTAACTCGTACAATATTAATGATTTTTTTGTTTTTTTGTTTTTTGTTTTTTTTTTTTTTTTTTTGATAAATACAATATTAATGATTATTGGTTAAGTAATAGGAGAAGAATTATTATTCAATGATGTTGGTTAAAATTATTTTTCAATGAAATCAAAGTTAGAAGGTCAGAAGACGTCAAGTGGTAAATTAATTAGGTTGGAATTTTGTTGTATGAAACATGAAAGATACCATTACAGGAATATTGCTTATACTTGAATACTTAATGTTGTACAGTAGTTAAACTAATCAAAGAAAAATGATTTAAAGTTTTCTTTGTTTTAAAATTCGTTAATCGTATATTAGAAGTAATAATGGACTTTGACTGGAGCTCTTTTCCCTAGAAGGTGTACTCATCTGTCTCTTCCGTATCTTGCTCCGTTGAGGGTTTTATGGATTGTCATAATATGGTAAAAATGTCCGTCTAACTTAGGTCTTATTTGGCAATTGGTTGTTGGCTATTGGTTGTTGGCTATTTAACTTGACTTGTTTGACTGGCTGTTAGTATTGGCTGTTTGTTGTCGCTGTTTGAGCATTTGTTGTATGTAAATATGTTTGGTAAAATTAATTTTTAGCTGTTGGCTGTAACTATGCAAAATGATCTTAAGGACATTATTATGTGTTCTTATTCATTTATTATTAGTATTCTTAATTACAAATTACTAATTACTAATTTTTAATTACTAATACAAAATACTAACTATTAATTATTAATTACTACTAACTACTAGTTATTAAGTACAAAAAACTAATTATTAATTATAATTACTAATTATTAATTGTTAATTACTAACTGTTAATTATTAGGTACTAATAATTAATAATTACATTTAAGTACTAATTATTGATAATTATTAAATATAAACTACTAATTAATTATTAATTATTAATTTATTTATTATTGGTTATTGATTATTAATTATTTGTTATTAATTATTAATTATCAGTTATTAATTACTAATTAGTAGTTATTAATTATTAATTATTAATTACTAATAATTAATTATTAATTAATTAATAATTAATAATTAATTAATAATTATTATTTACTAATTACTACTGGTAATTAGTAATTAACAATTAATAGTTACTAATCACTACTCACTAATTAATAATTAATAGTTACTAATTACTATTTACTAATTACTAATTACTAATTAATAATTAATAGTTACAAATCACTAATTACTAATTAATAATTAATAGTTACTAATCACTAATCACTAACATCAATCACTAATCACTAATTATTAATTATTAATTAAGGATAAAAAGTAATTTGTTTAATGAAAAGCCAAAAACAAAAAGCTAGTAAGACTAGCTTTTTATTTTTGGCGAAAAAGCCGGCTTTTCAGCTAACTAAAAAGCTATTTACCAAACATGTATTTTGGCTATTTGACCAAAAGAAAAAGCCAAAAGCCAATAAAAAAAGCCAACAAAAAGCCATTTACCAAACAAGGCCTTAACATATACTCCCTTTTTTTTAATTTTTTTTTATTTGTATTAGTTTGACCGATACATTTGTCGAAATGCAATTTTGATCATTAATATCTTTAATTGTTAATTGGTAAAAATTATAACAAAATAATATTATGAAACTAGATATTATGACGAATCTAATGATATATTTATATAGTAACAATTATTTATTTTATAAAGGTGAAAAAAATAAGTCAACCATGGTATGTGAATAGTGCAAAAATCAAAGTGATGCATTTAAAAAAAAATTAGAGGGAGTACAAAGTATGGGTCAATTATTAAGGGTCTAATCACATTTACTGAACTGAATTGATTGGAGCTAAATTAAACCGACTGAACTGAAATTAAGATGAAGTGAATAGCCCTAAGTTTGGGTTAAAAAATTTTAACCCATTAATTATCGATTAAAAATACAAATAATTCAAACACAATTCAACATGATATACAGAATAGTGTACAGATATTAAATATCACATAATATATATTTACTCTCGCAAAATATCTAGAGGTGGATTTTGGGTATAGATCGGGTTAATTATGTCGTTTCAATACTAATACTAATACCACTAATATATATATATATATATATATATATATATATATATATATATATATATATGTAGTTGAAACAATGCTAATAATATATTATTATTATTAGGGTAATACTATATGCAGCCCTTATAAGCATTTAATATACTTCTTTTTTTAGTATTAAGTTGAGAATTTATCGACAATTCACGAGTAAATCGGTGTAATAAATGTTTATTTATTGTCAATTCTTTTCATTTTTAGCTTCTTATATGCAGCCCTAAGGGCTCCGTATATCTTTTTCCTTATTATTAAAAAATTCATTTTTAGTTTCATTGATGAATGTGTAGGTCAAGTGATTTGCTTTCAATTCGGGTTTCATATGGATAGATCTAAACAATTCTTAGAACTTGTTACTCAGTAGTTGTTATAACCATTTATTGAAAGTTGTAACTTGTAGGACACTACTAGTTACAAATTGTTCCAAACTCTATTAATGTAAGGGAAATGATAAACATAGCTCTAAGGGCTATGTATAAGAAGCTAAATAAGGAAATGACAAATTTGTCAAAAAAAAACCTTTTAAATGTATCATTTTGCAAAAAAAACCTTTTAAAAGCTTTATCGTAAAAAAAAATCCAAAGGTAAAAATTTTTTGTTTCAAGAAACCTAGTACGTACCACTAATTCACTAGATTAATCTCTAATATCTTCTAATTACTCTCTAGTTCTCAATTAACTATTTAATAATTGAATTAATTTACAAATAAAAAAAAAATACCACCACCACTCTAACCACTAGCCCATCCACCCTCTAACCACTAGCCCATCCTCCCTTTTCCCTTTCCCCTTCCCGGGAACCAGCTCCCACCACCGATGACCCAACTCCACTGTAACCCTCCCCCTCCCTAAACCCCGACAACTCACCTACTCGCCTCCTCCTCCGTTCCGCCATCGCCAGATCGAGTTCCAATTTCCTCCTCTTCCTCCGCCATTACCGCCATTGGATCCCGTGCCACCGTCTCCGCCATTGGAGGCGACGCAGAGGTGGGGAGATTAATAAAGGCAATTGGAGGAGAAAAGGGAGGATTGACGAGGGGGAGAAGAGAGGAATAATAGAGTTGTGATAGATGGTTTTGAAGATGACGCCATTGATAGAGCTTCGAGATCGATCGATGACAGAACGAAGGTGGTGGGTAGGTGAGTTGTCGGGATTTAAGGAGGGGGGAGAGTTGCGGTGGAGTTGGGTTGCTGGTGGTGGGAGTTGGTGCCAGGGGAAGGAGAAAGGGAGGAGGGTGGCTAGGCTGGTGGTTAGAGTGGTGGTGATGGATTTTTTTGTAATTTATAAATTAGTCTAATTATTAACTTGTTAAGTGAGAGTTAGAGGGTGATTAGGAGAGATTATTGGTTAATTACATGGATTAGTGGTAGTAGGTTTCTTTGAACAATTTTTTTTAACTTCAGGTTCTTTTTTTTACGATAAAGCTTTTAAAAGGTTTTTTTCTGCAAAATGATGCATTTAAAAGGTTTTTTTTTGACAAATTTGTCTAATGAAATATTGAGAGTAAATTAACATTAATTACACCAATCTGCGCATGATTTTGTCATGAATTCTCAACTTAATTTCATTTTAAAAAATATATTTAATGCTTATACATAACCCTAAGGGCTACATATATCATTACTCTTAATGTAACTGACTTTTAAGTATTAACTGTCATCCTAAGCTTTATCAATTAATTTAGTACGTAATGAATTAGCTCACCAATTCCTTTGACTCCGCAATGAACAACGCATTCAACTGTTCAAGCACTACAATGTGGTCGTTACTCCTAATTTACTACTTCTCCCTCTGTCCCTTGAGTTAAAAGATTGCCCGTGTACTTTTTTAGTCATTAATCAAAAGATTGCCTCCTTTCTATTTTAGTTAACATGATCAGGTCGGAATAGTCTCACAATCCCTCTCTACTTTATTTATCATCTCATATTGACCACATATTGAAAAGCAAATTAAAGGTGCTTACCCGGCATACCCGCATATCACAATTCTTAATTGATAAAGTAAAAAATACGAATGTATAAATTAGACAATTTTCAATAAATTTATGGTAAGTAATATAAATTAGACAATCTTTACCAATTTCAATTGACTGTTGGTGTAGTGGCGATTGAGACTGCACTTGATAAAGACGACCGCGTGTTCGATCTCCCACAACAACAATTGGGAGGGGACTGCAACCTTACCATTCAGAACTGATCTTAGAATCCGAGTTAACCCAAAATATGAATTGGGTGAACTATAAAACCAATAAAAAAATAGACATCTTTAATGAACTAAGGGGGTAAGCAAGAATAAGCCGTCCAAATTAAATGTACTTGTAAATTTCACGTCTCTCTCCAAGAACCGTTCTTGTATATATGTCATGCAAGCCTATTAGTGCAACGTGACATCCATCATCACATAAATACTTTTCTGTCCTCAATAAACATGCCATGCACCATCTCAATAGAATTGGCAATCTAACTAAGATCAACCCTCGTTATATACTCCTTCCAAATTCACAACTTTCCATCTCACTCAATTCAACACACAAAGAAAGTACTACTAAACACAATTTTTACTTCCTTTTGTTTAAGCAATTGAAAATCAATGGCAAGAGCTATTAGCATGAATTCCTTCGCCTTCTTCGTGGCTGCCGTTCTATCGGTTGCTGCCGCCGTGAATGCCCAAGAGATGGCTCCAGCACCTGGACCGTCTACCGGAGCGGGGTTCTCTCTCCCTATCTCCACCGTCGTGGTTGCATCTTCTCTGCTTTTCGTCTTTTCTTTCCTTAAGCACTAGGAGACGACGGACCCAAAAGGCTTGCCGGGGTTTTTTTTGGCTTCCATCAATAATAATGATGTGAAAGCCTTGTGTGTTTCTTCTTGTTTTATGTTTGTTCTTCATTTATTGATTATTTTTGACACAAATATTGAAGTATGAAATATCAAATATGTACTTCTTATAACATGATATAATATAACATTAAATATATATATACTTTGATGAGTTCATTATTCTTCTACTCTGACCCAATTGTTTGTTTGGCTTTATTATTATTTTTTTTCGGGTATTGATTACATTTGTTAATGTGCAAATTTAATTGTTAATAAATTAATTATCAACTAATACGGAGTAATAAATTATTTGTTAGTGTAGAGTAATATATTGTTGGGAAATTCTTAGGGTATCCATCAAGTTTTGCTAATTATTTTTTGTGGCAAAAAACTTTTTAAATTATCTAAATTAGCCATATAATACGGTAACTTTATTAATTATAACACTAATGCCCATTATTAGCCACTTCTAAGACTAATAAGTAACTATGGTTAACTTAAGTGTAATTAAGTAATACAATTACCATAACACCCTTACATATATTACTTTCCCTCAAAACTGTAATCATACAATTATTACTAATAAAAAAAAAAGCTCAATTCTACTCCAATCCACCTTTGTCTCAAATTTCAAAATTAATCTCGAATCCTAATTCTAAGGTCGAAATAAACATTAAAAGGTAGAAGTTGGTGTTCGAATTTCGAATCATGGTGAAGATGGATGGTTTCTGCATATGAATTAATGGAAGTGATGTTTGTAGTTGGAGAAAGTGAGGGGGAAAGTTAATGGAGTATGTATTATGTAATATGATGGTAACTTTTTTTTTTTTTAATTTGAAAATTAACCATAGGCTAACCATAGTTACTTATTAGTCCTTTTTTTTTTTTTTTTTTTTTTTTTTTTTGTGAAAAGACTAGTTACTTATTAGTCTTAAAAGTGGCTAAGCTAATAATAGTCATTAGTGTTATAATTAGTAAAGTTATAGTATTATAGGACTAATTAAGACAATTTAAAAAGTTTTTGGCCATTTTAAAATTATTAGCAAAACTTAATGGCTACCAATGAGAATTTCCCTACACTGTTTACATAAACAGAGAGTATGAATCATATCTAATATGAGTAATATTCTACATGCATAAATATCTTGAATTAGTTGAAAACAACAACAATTCCCTCCAAAAAAAAAAAAAAAAAAATTGAAAGCAATAATTATAATTAAAAACTCTATAATAAAAACCTAGCCACTTTCTCTCTTTTCCCTCCTCCTCATCTCCTCTAGGATTTAAAATTATTTCGCCGTTAGGTCTAAAATAGTCCTAATTTCTTCTGACCCCTTTTCCAACCGTTAATCTTTGTTTTTCTTTGAATTATATTTGTTATTATTAATAAACCTACACTAGTAGTGAAAATATATCAATCTCCCTATGGTGAAGTTGTAGATTATTGTTAGTGTAATTGTTCAAGAATTCTTATTGATTAGGGTTTATATATATTTAAAAACAAATCTATCATCTTCTACCCTACAATTGATTCATTGTAAACAATCATGCGACATCGTAAAGCTTGCCAAATTCTCAAATACGTTCAGATTAAATTCAACCTTTTGGCTACACAACTATAATACCGTCTTTTTAAAAAGGTTCTATAAATGAGTTTGAATGGATAGAATTGGTTGTACGGCAAGGTGTCAAAGAAATTCGATTCTCTAGCATAATTGATAAAGATCGAGATAAGGATGAAGATGAGGGCTGAGGGGGTTACGGAATGATTTTTTTTCCCCTTAAAAAATTTTGTAATGAAGAACATAGGGTTAAATAAAGAAGCAATTTCTTCATTTTACTAAAGAACGTAGCCATGCAGGGCCTGTTCCGATTTACTAAAAACAACTAAATTGAATTGAACTGAACCGAACTGAGCTAAAATGGATTATTAATGAGAGAAGGAAAATAAAAACTAAACTGAACTGAATTGATTGAAACTGAATTGAACTGAACTGAACTGAAATTAAGTTGAACGAATAGAACCAGCCCGTAGTTTAGTTAGTGGACAAGGGTCCAGCTAAAAGCAATTGGGTTACCTGGAAATGAAAGTTATACGTAGTATATGAAACAATAAGGCTCACCCAACCAGATTTGGCCCATCAATCCACCAGGTACGTGGGTTATTGACTTGTCGAGCATTTAAAAAATTACCAAACACTAATCCAACATTTTCAGCCTAGAAAATCCGTGTAACACTAGAATTATTCACCCATCTAAGACGGGACTAGATCGGATTGGGTCAAATTCGAAATTTTTAAAGTCAAGCGAAGACTAGATCAAACACCGGTTTTCGATTTTTTTTTTAAATATACTTTTAACATAGTAGTTTTTTTTTTAATTATTATTATTAAATTTGAAAAAAAACGATTAAATAAATTTAAGGGAAATAATTATTTAATATTTTGAACATCTAAAATGAAGTAATAACTTATAATATTAAAGTATTTATAGCATGTTGAATGTAAAAATTAAACATTATAAAGGAAAATTCATAATTTTTAACAAAAAGTCGGTCCAATTCTAGATCAGTTTAAGAATTTTTAGACCAGACCAAACCAAAGATTGGTTTTTTAAATTTCTCGACCTAGAGATCGGACCAGTTTTTTGATCTAGCCTAGACCGGTTTTTGAACACCCATAATCATTCAAATTTGTGTCATTTTTGCCTTTTGGGCACTACAACCCGTGCCGAATAGTGACACACTATATATATATCTTTTGTGAAAGCAAATTTAAGTTTATTAGGAAGCGATTAATTAATACTACACACCCGTGCCGAATAGTGACACACTTATATATATATATATATATATATATATATATATATATATATATATATATATATATATATATATATATATATATATATATATGTGTGTGTGTGTGTGTGTGTGTGTGTGTGTTTTGATAGATATTATATTTATGATAATATTTGTCGCAGATTAGGATAGATTTTATGTATATTTTGTATCCTTATCGTACTAGGTTTCCTAACGTGATTAGGACTAGTATTGTAAACTTTATATATATTGATCAGTGGTACACACTCCAATTTGAGGAGTTTTTCCGAAATCTAACATGGTATCACAGCCAGGGTTTTAGATCCCGCTTTCACAAATTTTATTTTTTTCTCTTTTCCTTTGCATCCTACGGACCTGTGCACTCCCACTTTCCGCATCCCTTTTTTTTGTACACTTCATTGACGTTCATCAATGGAAAAGGACGACGAAGTTCCCAACTCGCCTCCACCGCCCCCAACATCGGAATTTCATCCGGCTTTAGCCATCAATAACATCAAGAATGCAATACCCCTTGTTCTTGACTATGAGAAAGTTCAATACTCCAATTGGGTGGAGTTATTTGAGAATCATGCGTGTGCGTATAATGTGTTAGATCACATAGACTCGACTGTTTCACGATCGACGGATGTGTCGGACTCCTTGTGGAAGAGACTCGATGCAATTATCAAACAATGGATATACGACACAATCTCCACCGACCTTCTCTACAAGATTTAAGCCCCAAAATCGACTGATCAACAACTTCGGGATCGCATTAAAGAAATATTTAAAGATAACAAGAACACTAGGGTCGTTTATCTTGAAAATCAATTTAATTCCCTTAACATAAACAACTTTTCTGGTGTAACAGCGTATTGTTAGCAATTGAAAAGTTTGTGTGATCAACTTGCTAATATCGACTAACCTGCGACCGAGCAAAAGATGGTCATGCAACTTGTTTCGGGGCTCACAAACTCTGATTTTGATATTGTTGCCTCAATGATACAACAGCACAAACAAGTCCAACTCCCCGCAACGACAACAACAAGGTCAACAACAACAGCCTCAGTGGGCCGGCCCACAAGCTTGGCCTAGATTTCAGGCCACCCAATGGCCAGGAGCTTGGGCCATACCTCCTTGCCCATATCCCACTACACCAATTGGGAAACAAATGCGGCCACCTTCACCAAGTGGGCCATCAGCTCTAAACGGCCCACCTCAACATGCTTACATGACGGGCCCGCCTTAATACTGCTAACTCTACACTCCAACAAAATTAGGTTCGGCTTTCTCATCCATGAACTTGACAAGCCCGGACAATGGATGGTATATGGACTCGGGTGCCACTTCACACATGACCAATAACTCAGGTACTCTGTTACCCTTGTTTAATTTGAGCACTAATAATAATATTTTAGTTGATAACGGTCATCGCATTCCAATTATGGGTTATGGTCATACCACTCTTCCTAATAATAAATTAACTCTTCGTAATGTCCTTTTAGCCCCTCAAATCATTAAAAACTTAATTTCAATTCGTAAATTCACTTCGGACAATTCAGTCTCTAATGAGTTTGATCCATATGGCTTTTCTATGAAGGACCTTCTCACGGGGAGGATAATAACGAGATGTGATAGTTTGGGAGATCTTTACCCAGTCACCACCACTCCACCATCCTCATGTCTTGCCTCAACTCTCATGGTTACTTCTCCAACCACGTGGCATAGTCTCTTGGGACACCTTGGAGCTAGTTCTTTAAGTTTTCTTTGGAGTAATAATTTCATTAATTTTAATGAAGAGCATGACTCTAATTTTTGCAATTCTTGTCAATTAGGGAAACATGTTAGACAACCTTTTTATGAATCTACTAGTTTTACTACTTGTGCTTTTGATATTATTCATGCTGATTTATGGACATCTCCAATTTGGAGCTCTAATGGTCATAAATATTATTTGGTTCTTATTGATGATTTCACTCATTTGTATGGACTATACCCTTAACATACAAATCTCAATCCTTTTCCACTTTTGTCAATTTTTCTAAGTATGTGCACACCCAATTTGAGAGGCCCATTAAGGCTTTTCAAAGTGATCATGGCCGAGAATTTGACAATGACCCTTTTAAAAAGCAATGCTTAGATGTTGGAATGGTTTTTAGGTTCTCTTGCCCACACACATCTTCTCAAAATGGAAAGGCCGAGCGTATAATCCGCACCATAAATAATATCAAATGCACTCTCCTATTTCATGCCTCTTTACCACCCTCCTTTTGGGGTTATGCTCTTGAAACTGCAACATACCTTTTAAACATATTGCCAACTAAAACTCTCAAAAACGTAACTCCCACCCATGCTTTGTTTCATAAACAACCTTCGTATGATCACTTAAGGGTGTTTGGGTGTCTTTGTTTCCCTAATCTTTCCTCTACCGCTCCTCATAAACTAGCTCCACGCTCCACACCGTGTGTCTTTTTAGGGTATCCTCCAAATCATCGCGGGTATCGTTGTCTCGATTTAACTTCTAATAAAATCTTTTTTTCTAGACATGTCACCTTTGATGAATATACCTTCCCCTATACCAAGCTGGAGAAATTTCGATTGAAAGACTATGAGTTTTTGGGCCATGATGAAACTTCTTCACTATTGACCCATATTCTCATGCGCCCAAAACCAACCCCACAAACTCCACTACAACAAGCTGGCCCACAGACTCCAATACATCAAGCTAGCCCACAAACTCCCACCAGCTCACAAAACTAACGCAACCCACATTCTCCCACTTCCTCCCTGCGATACAGAACACTTCGCAGGTGGGTTGTGGCTCGTCACTTTCAGCCGCGGTAACCTCGCGGCCTCCCCTGCCCACCCATCTCACGCCTCCCATTGTCACACCTATCGCCACATATACTCCGCCACCTCAGCGTGGTGTCCCACCCATTCAACCTACCACCTCCCTCACCTCGAATAACTCGTAGTCAACAAGGTATATACAAGCCAAACCCGAAATATTGCAACCTTACCGTTCACAACTCAGGACCACCTCCTCATAAATCACCTCTACCAAAGTCATATAAACAAGCTTTAAATGACCCAAATTGGAATGCGGCGATGAATGATGAGTACAGTGCTTTAATTAAAACAGGGACATAGAACTTGGTACCTAGGCCTACGGGGGTGAATATTGTTAATTGTATGTGGCTATTTAAGCACAAGTACAAATCTAATGGTGACCTTGAAAGGCACAAAGCTCGTCTTGTTTGTGATGGCAGATCGCATGAAGTAGGTGTGGATTGTGATGAGACTTTCAGTTCGGTGGTCAAACCGGTGACTATTCGTACTGTTCTCAGCCTAGCTTTGGCTACAAAGTGGTCAATTCATCAATTAGATGTCAAAAATGCATTTTTACATGGTGATCTGTAGGAAACTGTTTGTCGATCGGAGAGCTCCCTCTTATGTCTGCCGACTCAGAAAGGCTCTATATGGTTTGAAACAAGCTCCCACAGCTTGGTACCGGCGATTTGCAAACTTCCTGATTAAATTGGGTTTTGTCATTGCCAAGAGTGACAACTCTCTTTTTGCTTTCCGGTAGGGTGATGATATGACATATTTGCTTCTTTATGTTGATGACATTATTTTAGCTACCTCATCTGATAGGTTGCGTGCAGGGATCATATCTCAGTTACAAACTGAGTTTCCTATGACTGATTTGGGTCTACCGAGTTATTTTTTAGGGATTGCGATGACCCGTACTCCCTCTTATTTGCTGCTTTTACGGGAAAAGTATGCACAGGAGATTTTAGAGCATGCACATATGGGCTCATGTAAACCTGCAGCTACTCCAGTAGACACTAAGTCAAAACTTAGTGCAGATGCAGGACCACCGTTTTGGGATCCTACTTTGTATCACAGTTTAGCAGGTGCTCTTCAGTATCTCACTTTCACCAGGCTAGATATTGCTTATGCGGTGCAGCAGGAGTGTCTTTTTATGCATGATCCCCGAGAACCTCATTATGAGGCATTGAAACGCATTCTGCGTTATGTTCAGGGTACCATTGATCGCATTGTCCTCTACGGCAGGCTACTATTGTTTATTGTGATAATGTCAGTGTTATCTACCTTTCTAGCAACCCGGTACAACACCAACGCACCAAACATGCGGAGATGGATATTCACTTTGTTTGAGAAAAGGTTGCTTTGGGGCAAGTACGGATTCTGCATGTTCCTTCTAGATATCAGTTTGCGGATATTTTCACTAAAGGCCTACCACGAGAATTATTTCTGGATTTTAGGTCCAGTCTTAGCGTACGACCTCCTCCCGCTACGACTGCGGGGGTGTGATAGATATTATATTTATGATAATATTTGTCGCAGATTATGATAGATTTTATGTATATTTTGTATCCTTATCGTACTAGGTTTTCTAACGTGATTAGATTAGTATTGTAAACTCTATATATATTGATCAATGGTACACACTCAAATTTGAGATGTTATATATATATATATATATATATATATATATATATATATATATATATATATATATATATATATATATAAAATTGAAAAAATATTGTGAATGCAAATTAAAGTTTATTAGGGAGCGAGTAATTAATGAACTCACCTCAAAGCAACCCATACAATTTGTAGTTGGACATGCTTGTGCTTGCTTTGACTTGGTCACTTACTAGCCTTTGTTGCTTCTCTAGGCACGAGTATCCATGCATTAGACACCTAACTTACTTGTGTCGCTCCGTGCCACACACCTTTTAAAACACTTGTGTTGCACCTGCACCTTCATTGCCCCTTAGACGATAGTGCGTCGCATGGATCGGTATCAACATTCTCGAATCGTGACACTAGTTCTGATTGACTGAATTGAGCTGAACTGAACTGAATATTTTATGAGAGAAGGAAATTAAGAACTGAACTGAACTGAATTGAAGTGAACTGAACTGAAAATAATTTGAAAAGAACAGGCCCTAAGCCTCTTAGGTTCCAAGATTAACAACTTCTACATTAAATACTTCGCCTTTACACATTTGTGTTGACTTTGATTGTTATGCAAGTATATTATTTTTTAGGTTTATTAATGATAGGGCATGTTCTCTTCAGCTTAATTTCACACTACTAAAATTCGCGGAAATTACGACTGTTTTCTTGCGACTGGCCAAAAAACGGTCGCAATAAATATTATTTACGACCGTTTATTAGCCTGTCGTAAATTTAATTAATTGCGACCGTTTTTTAATAAATTAGGCCGTTGTAACGGTCGTCAAAATTATTAGAATTAATTTTTTTTTAAAGTAATTACGACCGGTCTAAACGGTCGTAGAGACGGTCGTAACATTTTAATTCTTTTTTTTTCGCTGAATCCTAAACTAAAAGAAAGTCGGGCTTTCTTATTTTCAAAGGGGAAGTTTGAAGCAGAGAAGAAAGGGGAAGAGGGAGAACACAAACGACGGTCGCTGCTCCGCCGTTGTTCTCACTGACGACCTGTCTCCGGCCAGCGACGCTACACACAGGTATGCCGTTCTATTAGTTTAGTTAATTAGTTCGAAAACCCTAACTTTGGGTCTCAATTCAACCCCCACGCAGACCACCGTCGCCGGATTCCCCTCCAGGTCGTCTCTCCTTTGCTTTCTGACGATTGTACCAAGGTAAGTCGATGGTATTATTATTTTGTTAAGAATTTTTGTTAATTTGGGAGAAAACCCTAAAATTGGGTCACAAATCAACTTGCAGGCGAAAAGTTGCCGGTTTCCTCCTTCTGTCGTAGCCTCCTCCGTCTTCTGTCGACTGTAATCAGGTAAGTCATGCAATTTTGGGTTTTTTTTTTTAAAATTTTATTTACTGTTTATGGCCTTCTCTCTCTTTCTTTCTTTTGTGGATTGATTAATGAAGTAGTTTATTTATGGAATTGGGTTTGATTCATTTTTTGATTGAATAAGGGTTAATATGGTTATTCTGAAGTCTTATTTGGTTTAATTTGAGTTAAATGGTAACCAATTTTAATTTTTCTGTCATTTATAATTGTTTATATTTTGATGATGAAATACTGAAGTCCATTGGTGTTGTTGTTGATAGACTATGGTGTAGTCTGATGATTAATGTGATTGTGTTAAAATTGAATTGATTTGCTTTGGTGTAATTTGAGTAGAAAGGAACTAATGTCGAAGTAAATTTCAAGTTTGGTTTTAATTAAACTGTTTGTGGTGGCAATTTGATTAGAAAGGGAACCACTATCACATTGAATTGTTTGGATGTAATGAAATTTTTGTCTTAAATCGATTAAATAAGCCATGTAACTTTGTTTGCTTTGAGATTTACTGTTGAATTTGTACATGATCTTATCTAATATGCAAGATTCATAATGACTAGTTAAGAATTAGACATGGTAAATTTCCATTCCAAATAAGCTAGCTTATCGTAGATGTGTATTAATACATGGGTTTATCTCATTGTAATTACTTTAATATCATGCTACATAGTTGAATATTTTCTTTAAATACTATAAATAGCCTTTTCGCCTATTTTTTGGTTAAAAATGGTGAAATTTAACTCTTGTCCTTTTGATTAAAGCTATGTTCTCAGTCTTGACCTTTTGGTTGATTTTTGTTTTGAATTTTTTTTTAATTTCGTTATTTAATCTTACATAGCTAATTGTGAGTCGCAAATTAACCCCCTTTGTAGCTCCATCGTTGCGAGATTCCTCTTCTGCCCGTCCTTCCTCCTTTTTCTGCCTTTTTCCATCGCCCCCACTAGGTAAGTCGGCTGTAGTTATTTATTTTTTTCATTTTAAAATTTTTTATAAATACCCTGCCTAAAAGTGTAACACCACCATATACCAGGAACACCTTCGTCGCCGCCTCTGCTTTTCTGGTCAACTCCTCCGCTGTGTGTTTTTCTTCCCTTATTTATCAACTTCTTTTACTTGTGCAATATGATTCATATTTATGTTATTTGTTATGGAGTTGTGATCTCATGCGTTGGATAATTTTAGTTTGCTATTGATAGCTTGGTGTGTTGTTGGATTTTTTACGCTTTATTGTGCGTAGGCTAGAACTTGGATGTGTTTTGGTTGGAATAGAAATTTATTTTGCTTTATGTCCAATGTAGGACTATTGGATGGTGTGAACTCATGTGTTGGATAATTTTAGTTTTCGTTTTTAAAAAAAAATGAATCTTATTGAATTACAATGGCTTCATTAGAAATATGTATGTTTAAGGGGTTATTATAATCTTGCGAACAATAATTTGTATTATGGTTCTATAAAGTATTTAGTAAATTATTTGTTTTTTCATGAAGGGTTACATGTGTCTTTTTTTTTTAAATATTTTAATATTTTGATTTTTGTTATCAAACTCCCATCTTTGTTAAGTATACAAATCTTATTGCTTCTATTATTTTATTAATGTTACATCAATTTACTTTGAAATGGTATAAATATAATTTTTAAATGAAAGTTATAAATAATTTAATCAATATTGTAAATTATAAATAATAAGTATCTTAGAAAAAATGTTGTAAAAATTATATTTATTTATCAAGTTAGAAGCATGTGACATAATATATGTTTAAATCTCTTAATAAAGAATGTGAAATCAACTTTCCCGTTCAAGTCATGATAAGGACCTTTGGATATGATTTCGATTCTAATTGTATCTTATGCCATTATTGTAATGAATACAAGTTCAGTGTGTATGATTAATGTGATTTGTTTTTCATAGTGTTGTAGATTTTGTAACCATGAAAAGGAAAGAGCGTTGGTGGATGTATGATAGATACGATGGCCGTAATACCCGTAAACTTAGGCAAGAGTTTGTGGATGGTGTTGAACAATTCATACGGTTCTGTGAAGCTCATCCTGAGAGCCCGGGCGTAGATGAAGTAAGATGCCCTTGTCTATTATGTAAGAATAGACGTCTTCATGATGCAAACACAGCAAAACTCCATTTGTTCAAAAAGGGGTTTATACCTGATTACTATGACTGGGTTTCTCATGGTGAAGGGTTTCCTACATCAAGTGTAGAGCAACCAAATACGTACCGTGAGATGGTTCTCGATGCTCTTGGGAGTAATCATGAACCATCAGGTGACGATAGTACTAGTGGTTCAGATGAAGAGCCAAATGCTCAAGCAAAAGCATTTCAAGAGCTTTTAATGGCTGTCGAGCAACCACTGTACGAAGGTAGCTCCATGTCTGTGCTAGAAATGGCATCTCGAATTGTATCTTTGAAATCGGAATACAATTTGCCCCATAGGTGTGTTGATGGGTTTGCATCATTACTAAATGAAGCGATTCCCGACAATAATAAGATGGGAAAAACATTATACGATACAAAGAAGATTCTTAACGGACTTGAGCTTCCGCATGAGAAGATTCACGCATGCCCAAAGGGTTGTATGTTATTTTGGAAAGTTGATGCTGAGTTGGATAAGTGTAGAGTGTGCGATAGGGACAGATACAAGAGGACTTCAAAGGGGTCATTGGTTCCCATAAAAGAACTCATCTATTTTCCCATCACTCCAAGGCTACAACGGTTGTTTGCAACAAAGAACGTTGTGGAGGAAATGACCTGGCATTCCAAAAATCCTAGAGTCCAAGGCACAATGGCGCATCCTAGTGATAGTGAAGCTTGGAAGCACTTGGATAGATCCTTCCCCGATTTTGCATCTGAACCTAGAAATGTGAGACTTGGTATGTGTACTGATGGGTTTGCTCCTAATGGCAAGTTTGGGGGTCAGTACTCATGTTGGCCCGTCATTCTGACCCCTTATAACTTGCCTCCATCGATGTGCATGAAAAAACCATTTATGTTCCTTTCTTTGCTCGTTCCTGGTCCTAAAAATCCGAAGGGGAACTTGGATGTGTATATGCAACCGTTAATTGAAGAATTGAAACAACTGTGGGACGTTGGTGCAACAACTTATGACATTTCACAAAGGAAAAACTTCAATTTGCGTGCAGCAATCTTGTGGACTATAAGTGATTTCCCAGCCTATGGTATGCTTTCTGGATGGGCAACAGCCGGTAAAAAAGCTTGTCCATATTGCTTGGACAAATCAAAAGCTTTTTGGCTTGAACATGGTGGTAAAATGTCATGGTTTGATTGTCACCGCCAATTTCTTCCTCCCGAACATCCTTTTAGAAACAACAAAATTTCTTTTTGTAAGAATAAGGTTGAAAAGGGGACACCGCCACACATAATGTCCGGCGACGAGCTATGGCAACAAGTTCAACACTTGGCTAAGGCAACAGATGGACCTGAAGCACTCGCAAGCTTGAAAAAGAAGAAACTAGGGTGGTTTAAACAAAGTATTCTTCGGGAGCTACCGTACTGGAAGACTCTTCTCCTCCGCCACAACCTCGATGTCATGCATATTGAAAAGAATTTCTTTGACCAGCTAATTCACACAGTGATGGATGTGAGAAAACATACTTCAGACACAGTTGCAGCTAGATATGACATTGCCAAATATTGCAAACGACCACAACTACATGTGACGGAGGATGCGAGAGGGAAAGACACTTTGCCGAAAGCCCCATTCTCACTAGACAAGGCTCAAAAGAAAGTGTTATGCAAGTGGGTAAAGAACTTAAAATTTCCCGATGGTTATGCTTCTAATTTGAGTAGATGTGTAGATTTACAATCATGTAAGCTTCATGGTTTAAAGAGCCACGATTGTCATGTCTTCATGGAGAGGTTGTTGCCGGTTGCTTTTAAGGAATTGCTCCCGGTCCATGTTTAGAAAGCTATTACAGAGATTAGTCTTTTCTTTCGTGACCTTTGTTGTTCCACCATCAAATTGAGTGATATGGAAAGATTGGAACACAACATTGCAGAAATTCTTTGTAAGCTGGAGAAGATATTTCCACCGGCGTTCTTCAACTCTATGGAACACTTACCAGTTCACCTGCCTTATGAAGCTAGGTTATGTGGTCCTGTCCAATATCGTTGGATGTATCCATTTGAAAGGTTTTAACTCCTACAAACTCATAGTTTCCATTTTTGTTTATACACCTATAGTAGTTTGCATAACATATAACTTAATCAATTTTATAAATTTTAGGTTCCTTAATCATTTGAAACGTAAAATTGGCAATAAGGCTCGTGTTGAAGGTTCAATCTGCAATGCATATCTAACGGAAGAGATAGGGTACTTTTGCTCTAACTACTTCCAACAAGGAGTGGATACTAAAACACGTGACTTAGGTCGTAATGTTCATGATGAAGTTGACAGCACTTTGGATGATAGTGTTCCGAAACTGTTTAGGGTTGATCAAGGACATGCTTCTACAGGTGGAGTGTGCCGCTTTTTGGATGAGAAAGAATTACAACGTGCTCATTTGTATGTTTTGGGAAATAGCGGCATTCTGGAACCATATGAGAGGTATTACATTTGTATTTATCACACTCACTAAGATTTCATTGAATGTGCAACGTATCCAATGTCATTCACCATCATTAATACTCTTTCTCTGGTTATATGGAATGGAAGGGAGTTTGAGGACCACATTGTTCTAATGCAACCCACTATTCGCAAAGAAGATGTGTGGATTAAACATGAAGCTGAATTCCTCGAGTGGTTTAGGTTGAAAGTGAGTGTGTTACGCATTTGACATCAACACGTTCTTTTTCTTGCTATAACTTCAGGACTCATATCAATTTAACATAATTATGCCATATGAGCAGGTGATTCAAGACAAGCCAAATGATGAAATATTGTTTGCTTTAGCAATGGGTCCATCTAAGCGAGTGCGTACTTGGAACCAATTCTATGTGAACGGATACAAATTCCAAACTTATGGCCATGGAAAACAGAAGTCAACGATGAATTATGGAGTGAGTGTATCCAATGAAGATGGTGGAGATTATTTTGGTATTTTAGAGGATATCATCGAGTTGGAGTTCACTGGTGCCCTACGTACTTATAAGACTATTCTCTTCAAGTGCAGTTGGATGGACTCTACTAGGGGTATGAACATTGACCAATACAAGCTTATAGAAGTCAATCATACCAAAAAATACCCCAAGTACGACCCATTTGTACTTTCTTACCAAGCTAACCAAGTCTACTACGCACCTTATCCAAGTCTGAAAAGAGATAAGGTTCAATGGTGGGCAGTGTTCAAGACAAAGGCGAGGTCAGTTGTTGATGCACCAGTTGCCGAAGACTTTCTACAAGAAACCACTGCTGACATTCCTACTCTTTGTGCTCCGGATGACATTCCAGACTACGAAGGTGATGAAGATGGATTAGGAGATTCGGATACTGATGATGAAGTCCTCCCCGATGCCCCTCCAGATGAGTCCACTTTCGAATCTACTGATAGTGAGAACGAGGATGAGGATGATGGATTTTGGGATGACGATAGTGATGATGATCTTAGTGCTGATGGGGAGGGTGATTCAACTGAGATTTAGGAGATTGATTGTAACCTTGTTTTAACTTTTTAATTATTTAATCTTAATGGATTTCAATTTATTTTAAAAGACCATCCAGGTTTTAATTTGATATACTTGTGTATTATTGATATTGTGCAAAGCCAAGGTTATGTGTGATGTTACCTTATAGATCGCGATAACATGACTATATGATTTTTAATGATGTGCATAATGTTTTTCTTACTATAGGTTGTCATGGTTGGTGGCGGTCGTCGGATTTTGGGACATGTCACCCCGAGAGAATTGTTTCCATCGACAAGCCATGCAAATACGGAAACTTCTCCAGAAGTTACCCCAGAGTCACGTGTAGATGGTACTGGGACATCTACTCAGGTTCCTGAGACGCAAGACGATGACTCTACCATGGGTGAGGTAGCTACCCCCGTTGCGAGAAGGACTTTGCACCCTACATGGTTATGGTAAGTTAATCATGGTTAGCTTAATTTGCATTCGAATTTGATCAATGTTGGTTAGATTTGTATTTTATGTATGTAATGACTTCATTTGTTTGCTTATTGGTACTAAGGTTCGATGATAACACCGTGAGCACCTCCATTACAGAGATTTTTCAAGCACATTGGCGCAAACCATGGCTTAACTATGATGAGGCTGACAAGGGTACTAAGACCCATTCGTGGAACCAGTTTACGGTATTATATAACCCCCAAGTTTAATTTACTTATCTAACTTTGGTGTGTGTTGGTTACTTATTACAATAAATTATTAATCATAATATTTTTGTTGTTTCTTAAAAAAATTTGCAGAAACTATACCTTTGGAATGCTGATCTTGACACCCTTGTGAAGAAGGAGTATGAAAAGAAGGCACATAAGAGGTTGAAAGAGATGGCATACAATGCTTCTGTCAGAAACAAGTCAGTTCCAAAATGGATGGGGCAGACTACGTTTCAGCAAATGATGGAGAAAAGAAAGGAGAAGGATTTTCAGGAGAGGTCAGAAAAAGCTAAGAAGAACAGGAGGGGCGGCTCCCTGACTAATCCAATTGAGCCGTCGCACTTCCAAGGTTCTATCTCTGCATCAAAGCATGCAAAGAAAATGGTAATACTTAATGGTATATAATGATAAATTTAAGTAGTTACATACATTAAGCATTAAAAGAGTTATTTGATTTGTGCAGGCTCAGAAAGCCGGTGGAGTGCTTTCAAGTGCCCCTGAGGTCTTCCTAAAGACCCATTTCAAGGAAGTTCCTGGAAAAGGAAAAGTTGCGGCTAACAAGAGGGCACAAGAAATCTCGGTAACACATCTAACTTTGGAAACTAATGAAATAATTTTTTTAAGAAGAAAGCAAAACATAATCACCTTTACTTGTATATGCATGAAAATGTCTATGATTAAGCAATTTGAACCTATAAACAAGTTTAATATGCTAAATATGAGATGTTTGATTGATAAAATCTTAGTTTATATCAAAAACAAAGAAAATGGGTAAGTTAGAAGGTCATTTAAGCCATTTTAGCCTAGTTATGACCCTATAGCCTTGTATATGCATGGAAATGTCTATGATTAAGCAATTTGAACCTATAAACATGTTTAATATGCTGAATATGAGATGTTTGATTGATAAAATCTTAGTTTATATCAAAAACAAAGAAAATGGGTAAGTTAGAAGGTCATTTAAGCCATTTTAGCCTAGTTATGACCCTATAGCCTTGTATATGCATGGAAATGTCTATGATTAAGCAATTTGAACCTATAAACATGTTTAATATGCTGAATATGAGATGTTTGATTGATAAAATCTTAGTTTATATCAAAAACAAAGAAAATGGGTAAGTTAGAAGGTCATTTAAGCCATTTTAGCCTAGTTATGACCCTATAGCCTTGTATATGCATGGAAATGTCTATGATTAAGCAATTTGAACCTATAAACATATTTAATATGCTGAATATGAGATGTTTGATTGATAAAATCTTAGTTTATATCAAAAACAAAGAAAATGGGTAAGTTAGAAGGTCATTTAAGCCATTTTAGCCTAGTTACGACCCTATAGTCTTGTATATGCATGGAAATGTCTATGATTAATCAATTTGAACCTATAAACATGTTTAATATGCTGAATATGAGATGTTTGATTGATAAAATCTTAGTTTATATCAAAAACAAAGAAAATGGGTAAGTTAGAAGGTCATTTTAGCCATTTTAGCCTAATTATGACCCTATAGCCTTGTATATGCATGGAAATGTCTATGATTAAGCAATTTGAACCTATAAACATTTTAATATGCTGAATATGAGATGTTTGATTGATAAAATCTTAGTTTATATCAAAAACAAAGAAAATGGGTAAGTTAGAAGGTCATTTAAGCCATTTTAGCCTTGTTATGACCCTATAGCCTTGTATATGCATGGAAATGTCTATGATTAATCAATTTGAACCTATAAACATGTTTAATATGCTGAATTTGAGATGTTTGATTGATAAAATCTTAGTTTATATCAAAAACAAAGAAAATGGGTAAGTTAGAAGGTCATTTAAGCCATTTTAGCCTAGTTATGACCCTATAACCTTGTATATGCATGGAAATGTCTATGATTAAGCAATTTGAACCTATAAACATGTTTAATATGCTGAATATGATTTGTCTTGATTACAGGATGCCTACCAAAAGAAGCTTGACGAGTCTTCCACTCAAGGGTCACAACCGGACTCTAACCAGCTATACTGGGAGGTTGTTGGTGGTAGGAAAAAGGGTGTAGTGAAGGGCCTAGGTGCAAGCGCTAGTTTGTTTTACAGCCCCTCTTCTGAGAAAAGCTCGCAATCGTACAATCCTTCTATAGCTTCACAGTTGGAGGAACGTGTGCAAGCCGAGGTTGCTGAGCGAATAGAGGAGGCGAAAGTGCAGATGCAAACACAGATGGAGGCACAGTTTGCTACGCAGTTGCAGGAAGCATTGAAGAAGGAGCGGGAGGAGGCGGCAATTGAGAGTAAGCGAATGATGGAGACGATGTTGCAGAACTTGTTCTCTAACTGTTCAGGTTGTCCTTCATTTCAGCTTCGTAGGGAAGATGACCCGGACATGAGTGGTGGTGGGGTTGGTCAACACACTCCAGTGTCGTAGTTTATTTTTTCATATAGCTCTTAGTTTAGTATTATTCATATAGGCCTTAGCTTTTTTTTGGGGATATAGGCCTTAGCTTTTTTTTGGGGATATAGGCCTTAGCTTTTTTTTGGGGGGAACATAGTCCTTAACTTAGTATTATATTGTGCATATTGGCCTTATCTATTTTTGAAAGAACATAGGCCATTATTAATTCATATAGGCCTAACTTAGTTTTTTGTTTACCTTATAAAACTATTACTAACTAATTACTATTATTATTAACTTGAGCATTGTTATTGTAAATATTGTTCAAAGTTGGACTTATTAGTATGAATTATGCGTTTTAATTTAATTATTTTTAAATTTATGAAATATAAAAACAGGTTATAGGTTCAGGTTAGGATGGCAACGTAAAATCAAATGGTAATAAAATTATAATTTTTGATGGTAATAAAAACAGGTTATAGGTTAAGCTTCCCTCTATTTGCGACGGTTAGGGCCTGTCGCAAATACCTAAAATTGCGATCGTCATACGCCTGTCGCAAATACCTAAAATTGCGACCGTCATACGCCTGTCGCAATTACCTAAAATTGCGACCGTCATACGCCTGTCGCAATACCTAAAATTGCGACCGTCATACGCCTGTCGCAAATACCTAAAATTGCGACCGTCATACGCCTGTCGCAAATACCTAAAATTGCGACCGTCATACGCCTGTCGCAATTACCTAAAATTGCGACCGTCATACGCCTGTCGCAATACCTAAAATTGCGACCGTCATACGCCTGTCGCAAATACGTAAAATTGCGACCGTCTTACACCTGTCGCAAATATCAGAAATTTGCGACCGTCAGAAACCTGTCGCAATATTATAAAATTGCGACAGCTAACTAAACAGTCGTTGAAAATACAAAAAACGGTCGCAAAAATAATTGCGACCGCCATATTGTCGCAAATTTGTTTTTTTGCGACTATCAAAATAACGACTGGCGTCTTGCGACCGTTGACTGTCGCAATTTCTGTTTACGACCGTTTTTCCACATATTTGCGACCGTTTGTGGCGGTCGCAAAAACACGTTTTTTTAGTACTGTCAATTCAGTTCAATTCAGCTCCAATCTGTTCAGTTCCTAATTTCCTTCTCTCATAAAATATTTAGTTTAGTTTAGTTTAGTTCAGCTTCAATCAGTTTAGTTCAGTTCATTTCAGTAAATCAGAACAGGTCCTTAGTTGTATCCTAGTATGAAGGCTCTATAAGAGGAAAATTCACATTCATTGTAGCATAAATTAATTTTTTTTTGAAAGATAATATAATTCATATTTTATTTATAAGTAATGCCTCATCTATCGTTTTTAAGTGTAATATGTTTTAAAACCGGTCATTCTTTATTTATTTTCATAATATTTATTTCTTTCTCCTACATCTCTTA
Source organism: Chenopodium album (assembly GCF_948465745.1). Classification (NCBI taxonomy): domain Eukaryota; kingdom Viridiplantae; phylum Streptophyta; class Magnoliopsida; order Caryophyllales; family Amaranthaceae; genus Chenopodium; species Chenopodium album. The sequence goes on from NC_137848.1 coordinate 46,448,796, forward strand.
CTTTTAAATACAAAAAGTAATTTACTTATCCATTCACTTTTCCTCTCTATATACTTCCTCTGTTTCTTTTTAGTTGTTACACTTTTCTATTTTGGAAATTTTTAATTAATTGCAACACTTTTGATTTTTTACATTCCTTTCTCTCTGTCTCTCTCCTACCCACATGGGTCCATCTTATTTTTCTCTCTATCTCTCCCTTCTTAAAAAACTGTCTAGGAGACCGTGAAAATAAAAGTGTAGCAACTAAAAAAAACGGAGGAAATATAATTTTTAACTCCCTTACAAGCTACACTTACGTATTATTTATTGTCAATAATCAAACTATTGTACTTACAAAATTGAAATAGATAGTAATATATGTCCAAGTCTTCTATGGTGAATGTATGTATATCCCATTGACGACTTAACCACATTAATCCTATTTTCTCTTCAATTTTGTCTCATATTTATAGCTGACAATATTGTCCAACAAATAAATTAATATACCCTAGTTCCTAAAGTTATTGAATTTTGATATCATGGCAAAGGTAGATGTTGCGAGTTTGTGACTAGGTATCCAATGGGGTTGTAATGGTGGCCTTAGGTAGTTGGATTGGTCCAAGGTGTTGCTAAGGATCAAGAGGAGGAAAAAAAAAACAAATATAGCGATTTATCATAGCAAAAATCATAGTTCACTTATTTAAAAAAAAAAGTTACAATGCATCGGATTTTAAATTGAGATGGATGACTTTTCAACTATTTGTTTCATGAATGTCGTGATGTCAATACTTCTACCATTAAATTGTATTGTACTATTTGCATATTTCTGCTGTTTAGACACCAATTTTAGCAAATTCTCAAATTCCTTTTTAATTTGATACTAGTAAATTTAAACTTCACTATCATTATGAATATCATGCTTTCGCTTGTGATTGCTTTTTATTACAAAGAATGAATACTTTATCTTTAAAATTGTATTTTGTGAACCACAAAAACGGTCCTTGAGAATTTACCAAAAATGCCAAATTGTACAAATTGAATTTTCAAAAACCTTACAAAATTGCCAGGAACACACATGCAAAATGGACCTACAAAACTTGTGAACACAAGCTGTAAAACCAACATAAACAGATAAAAACACTCTAACACGGCCGTTAAGTTGCCGACATCACCGTTTAATTGTGACGTTACATTTTTAACCCCACTACCACACGTGTCACATTCTCATTGCTCCTAATCTGTAAATTGGCTGTCTCTGCACGTGCTTCTCGCAACCTATTTGAAACCATCACCACATATATAGCCGTTGTCTTTAAAAAACAATTTTTTTTTTATTTATGTTTTTATTAAATTATGTCATTTTCTTTACAACGTGGCAGTCATTTTACCAAACGTTAAAGTGGTCCCCACATCCCTTAAATCTCGTCTTTAAATAGTCCAACATAATTTGTGTAATTCCACAACTAAAAAAAATCTCCCTCTAAAATTGATTGTAGCATATTCTACAATACTATTGTGCTCTAAAAACAAACTTTGTTTCCTTTCCATAACTAAAAAAGAATGGCAAACAAATTCACGGCGTTGATTATGTTGTTCGTTGTTGCAGCTATTGCTGTGGCCGTCAACGGGCAAATGAGTGAAATGGATGGAATGGCGCCTATGATGGCGCCAACACCTGCACCAGCCTCAGCCGGGTTCTCTTTGGCTATTTCTCCGGTTGTTGTGGCCTTCTCTATTTTCCTCGCTATGTTTTTGAGGCACTAAATTTTATTTTTTTTGGTTACAATTATAACTAGTGTACGTATGTATGTATCAATTTGGTTCAATTTGTAGCTAGGAGTGTTTTGTTACTCCAGTTAAGATTGACGATTCTTTTCCACTATGGCACTATGATTGTACTAGTACTCGGTACTACACTACTACATATATGTGTTGATATTATTATACGTATAATATTTTCGGCACGTATCATTCTTTAATTCTTTGTTTTATTTTACTCGTCCGAATAGTGAAATTGTTCGTTCTCCGTTTTGTAGTCCTCTTATTTCTTATCTCTCTAGCAATTGTGTATAATATTATAAGATCCTTTGTGTTATTGTTTAGAAACAACTTATGAACGGCTATAAGCTAAGCAATTTGTTTATAAAAGTTTTGACATGTCTCAAGATGAAATTAAATCTCATTTACAGACTACTTGCCAGTTGCCACAATGTATACAAATAATGTAAGAGTAGGCTAATCTTGAACTTTTAGTGCCAATGATAAATTAATAACATTATCATTCTCCTATAAAAAACCAAATGATTAAACTGCCCATTGTGAGAATCTGTTGATTTTTTAAGGAGTATGGTTAATACATTGATATATTTAGGGCATGTTTTAATTTACTAAACTGAGTTGAGTCGAGCTGAATTGAACTGAATTAAACTGAACTAAATATTTTATGAGAGAAGTAATTAGAAACTGAACTGAGTTGAGCTAATTGGAGCTAAACTGAACTGAACTAAATTGCAAATAAGTCGAAGAAAACAGACCCTTATTTATATTCTTGCATACATATTTACTTTATAATTATTATCCATTTGTTTTGACAAGACATATAATACCTGTATCAGTTGCTAGAATTTGCTGAAAACGGGAGACAAATTTAAGCCCATTAGGTTCATGGACGACTACCTCGTGTATTTGTAAAAAGGATCCGTCTTTGGCCCATATCGTATGTGTATCACAAGATATTTTTTTTTTTTGTCAAAGGTTTGTTATATTAAACCAATAAACCTTCTTTTTAATAAAGGTTGTCATACAAATTTCTATAAGAAAAACTAGATGAATGAAACACATTGACAATGCTACATTTTGATTTGTAGGGCCATTTGAGTATTTGATCCCAATTGATATTTTTCTTACCTATTGAAATTTGCCAATTGAACCTAATGCAACTTTATCAATTCTATTATGACCCTACAAAATATTACTTCGTAGTTCTGAACACGCTAAAATAACAGCTAACATGTATAGATAAATAAAGAAAGTGTAGAGACAATCTAAGTATATTAACATGTAAAGCATCGAATCCCCAAAAAAAAAAAAAAAAAAATAAAGGTAATGAACTTAAAGCAAATATTATGTCAAACTTTATATGTAAATGAGTATACACTCTTTGCTCATTAATCATTTCTTTCACTTTGAATTACTCTTGATGTCATTGCCATAAATCTTATGGATTAACAAATTTTGTTAACTTTCAAATCAAGCATAGCCGATTAAATGAACCAATTGTGCAATATTAGGTCATGAAAGATTGAAGTATTTTATACGCACCCAGATGTATCGTGTACCCAATTAACTCAAAACTAATTTTTACTCTTCATTTGATAATTGAATGAAAACAATCATTAAAATGATAATAAAATACTCATGGGTATACCGTGCACCCAAATGTATACAACAATCTCTCATCAAAGATGAGAATTATTCTATCCCTACCAAATATCTATATGTATGTGGCAGAAATTATAATACCAATGATTTTTTTTTATTTTTATTTTTTGAGGAAATGATACCAATAAACTTAGAATCATCAGTAATATTGCTCTTTCTCCAGTTTATAGAGTTTATACGTAGTTGAAAAGACTTTCCAATTTTGCCTTTTTTTTTTTGGTTTGTTTTAAATGGTCCGAGGGAATTCTTTCTCTCAAGAAAAGGGAGGGATGAACAACACTGCATTTTTTTTAGCAAAACGATAAGAAATGATTTAATGCTAAATCGATGATCGTTACAATTGCTGTCATTGGATCTTTTATTTATTTATTTTACTTTTTGAAAATTTAAAATTCAAATTACTTACTGCAATCAATGATTTGAGTTGAGTTTTGTTACCACTGAGATGAAGATTAATTTTTTTTCCAAATTTTTAACTATAAAAGGGTAACAATATGTTTAACTCTTAAAGATGGATTCATATCTTGCTACATTGTTATTTACATGAGAATGTATGACAAAACTCGTCAAAAATAAATAAATAAATAAATAAAAATAAAAATGTATGACAAAATCAAACATTGTCTAAAGTCATTACTCCCTTCGTTTCTTTTTTAGTCTCATTTAGAATCTTTTGTCTATTAAGAATTAACCCATGTTCACCTCACCTTAAAAAAATAATATTGTAAAAAAAATTAGTTTAGTAAAAATAATTTCACTTTAATACAATTAGTAACTTTAAAGAAAAAATATAACAAAAAATTAGCAAAAATAATTTCAGTTCAGCAAAAATAATTACAGTTTAGTAAAATTAATTTAAATTCAGAAAAATAATTTAAGTTCAGCAAAAAAATTCCAGTTCATCATAAATTTCTCTCTCTATATAAGAACAAAGTACATTATCAATGTCTAATTTTTATAATTTTTGCTAGTGTGAAAATAAAGAAATTTGCAATAAAAAATTTGCTTAGTTATATGTAAATGTGACTAATATTATGTAAAAAAGGGAGTTTTATTATATCAAATTTGAATGTCCACTATCTCTCGTTAGCAAGATTTAAGAAAAATAGATTAAATAAAAAAGCTTCAAATAAGTTTAAGTAAAAAAAAATTGTCAAACAATCAAATAAAGTAATTATAATCATAAATAAGATACAAGTAATAAAGAAACAAGATCACGCGTTACATTATGTATTCACATCAAAAAAATTAAAATTACAAAATTATCCCTCTATTTACCAATTTAATATTCCTAACTATTTCCAAAACCCTATTTACTCATTTCCCAAACCCTCTTCCATCTACTCCTACTATATAAAAACCCCTTCCTTAGTGCATCACTTCTCACTTCCCTCACACAAACATTGTAAAGTTCATTTCATTCACATTACATCAATATCCAATGGCACAATTTAGCAAATCATTAGTGTTGATCACCTTCGCTTTCCTCGCCATGGTGGTGATGGCCTCCACGGAGGCCATCACCACAATCGGCATCATGATAATGCCCCTGCGCCTGCCCCAGCAAATATCCATCATGGGCACAGCCCCGCGCCTGCACCGGCTAGTATCCATCACTTGAACACTCCATCGCCTGCTCCTGCGCCTACCCCGGAACACGCTGGTGCCGCTTCGACGTCTCTTCCCGGTGTTCTCCTAGGTGGTTTATCTTTTATGGCTGTCTCTTTCCTTTATTGGTGTTGAATTTTCTGGTAGATTTTGCTTGTCATGCATGAGATAGGTTTAATGTTTGTAATGACTGGTACTATCTATTCTAAATAAATTTTGAATTTTAATCATGTTTTTTTTTTTTTTTTTTTTTTTTTGGTTCCCAATTTGTCTTTTGTCATGTTGTTTTCTGTTGTGATTGACTGATTGTAATTTCGGAAATGGAATTGTGTGTTGGTACAACCTAAGACTTGAGATTAAATTCCGTCTTGTCTGTTTTGCTTTCTCGATTCACAAAAGTAAGGTTAATTAGATAATCATAGTTTTTAAAAAAACTGGTCTATGATTATGAAGAATCAAGGAAGCGTTGTTTCACAAAATTATTCTTTTATGTGCAAATGGTAAATAAGATTGGAGGAAGTATAATATTTTCTCGGTTCTATGAAATTTTGATATTAAAACAATAAGTTTCTCTAATCAAATTTAGTAGCTTTGCTTATGATCGGCGCAAATCTCGCTTTGGTCATTAATATCCAAAATTGTTTAATGACCATTGTGACAATTAGGGGTGTGCAAAACCATGGGCTAGCTGCCCAAATTTGCAAGACAGACAGACAGACAGTACAGTTTGCTATTTTAAAACAATGTATAATTACACGCAACATATACAATGATTTTACATTTGATTAACATATACAATGATTTTACATTTGATTTACATATTGATATTGCTATAATAAGCGAAGCTATATGGAGCCACCAGCTAATGGTAGCAGAACTATTTACACGACGTATGAAGACCTAGGATTGCCTTATAGTACCGTTCAGGAAGCAGTTCCTTCTGACTGTTGCGCGTCTAATTCATGCTCTGCCACCAATATGCAAGAATCTGCTTCTAATACAGACCCTGCATTTTTGTCCTTGACTATGGATGCTTTGGGTACATTCAGCATATCAGCAGTGCACTGAACATCTGGGGTTATACCTACTTTGTCAATTTCATGTCGCAATGGCGACAAGTACTTGGCCACTGTGACAAATAAAGCAGATCCATCATGCAGCTCTGTGACGCTCTAAAAAAAATAAAATAAAAAAACACAGTATTTGAGTAACTAAAAAGCAGTTTTATATGCCATGAAACAGAACAGTCTGATCCCCTGCATTCAAAAATTTAAAAAGAAATAGCTATCTTTGTGATACCTGAATTTTGCCTTTGCCGAAAGTTTTGTGTCCTACAAGGATAGCACGTCCATTATCATGTAGAGCACCAGCTAGAATCTCGCTTGCACTAGCACTTCCCTCGTTGACCTACTTCAATCAAGAGGGTTTAGAATATGATAAGATTACTGGATATAAAGCAGTAAGCAAATGTGGGTTAATTTTGGCATTTACAACATCTGATTAATAATGTTAACTTTGTTTTAGAAATTTTTTCTTACACTCGACTACTAGAGTTGTTTAGCTATAAGCAAATCATGTAACTTTGAAGTAATCATTTCCTCGGTCCCTGATGATTCATATATATAGGAAGGTTGTTTTAAAGATTGTGTGATGTTCTCGCCACAGGACATAAAAGTATTCCAGAAACATACAAGTATTACAAGAGGATCATGTGTTATAGCATGTCCATCAACCATATTGATGGGAAATATATGTCTGTCCCGATCAGTAGTATATACTAGAGTTTCCTCTCCATCTAGCCATAATTGAGCAACATCAAGCCCTGCTGTTACTAAACCACCCTGCAGAAATTTACAAGAGATGCAATATAAATTAGTTATATTGGCATTAACCCGAAGCCAACACTTCAAAGAAGGTGCTTACCGGATTGTTCCTCAAATCCAATATGTATGACTGAACACCCTGATCTTCTAGTTGATGAATCACTTTTTCCATATCAGAAGCAGCAGTCTATCAAATTCAAAACACAATGATACATGCAATAATAATAAATCTAAACGAGGAGTAAAATATATTAGATCACGGAGAATGAGAAGTCATAAGCCTTGCCATAATGTACTGACATAATTACCTGAGAGAAGACCGATAGTTTTACGTAACCTGTTCTTGATAGATGCCCATCAGGGGTTTTATGGGGAATGACAGCACTGGAGATTGGTGATAACTTAATGTATTCTCGAGGTAGGTTGACCTTCAAGAAGCAAAAGCTATGTTAGATGACCCTTCAACACAATGAATCAAAATCAAGAACACTATGATACCAGGTTGGATTTATAGATTGCTACCAGATTAACCAAAACAAAAACTATGATGTATGCAATTCATAAAGAAGAAAGAACTGGAATATTTACTAAACAATGGTACTTGAAAATTCTAATCGTTAAGCAAGTGTACAAGAAACATAATATATACCTCTCTGGTGTTAGAGCTGAAAGCAGTATCTTTTCCCTGCAGCAAGCAATAAATCAGGAAATAATCATAAGAACAATACTATTGATCTACAAACTTCAGGGTTGAGCATGTACACTGTGGACTTTCACTTTGACAGTTGACCCAGCACGCCCTCGGAGCTTCTGTGCTACTGTCTCACTACTATATCCATCGAGCTTTTCCCCTGAATCTCCAAAAGACCATCGGAATCAATCAATTAATGGTGGAGAAAGACTAAGACATTACATAATATAATGGGCAACAATACAAATCGCATGAAAAGCCAGAGTGTCTGACACACAAGTAGGAAGTTAATTATTTAGCTCATACCCTTAATGCAATAGGTTTAATCAAATAAACCACAAGTGTGATTTCCAGGTTTCCTAATAAAAAAGACTAGGAGAAAATGTTGTTATGTGTGTCTGAAACCTTCATCAATGTGGGAATACATTCTAGCTCATCATAAACAATCTGTTAAAAAAGGGGCGGTACAGATATTCCCAATTCTGAGCTAAAATGAGGAGCAGGAAAGAATGTGAATCTTAGGTTGTATTATAAAAGTGCATGGACGGTGATTTTGTCATTCCTTTGTAGCAGTCATTATGAATCTTGGTTAAGAGTTCAGGCATAAGTGTAAGACTAACAGTCTACTCAAGAACTCAGAAGAACTTAGTAAGGTTACAAATTGATTAATTACTCACCATTGATCTCAACTAACTCATCTCCTTCGTGTATACCAGCACGTGCAGCTGGACTATCAGCAACACAAGATAAAACAACCTACAATGACAAAAAAAAAAAAAAAAAGAAAACCAAATTGATACATAAAACTAGAGCACAAGCTTGCAAAATATCGTACTTCGTACTAATCTTGAAGAGAGTGACTTCCAGCAGTCAAAAGCTACTATCTCAAAGGAAACTACTACCAATACCTTGTCAAATTGTGATGGTTTACAGAGGCAGCAGCTCAATGGCTTATATATTCATTATGAACTTGAGAGGAAAACATATTCCTAATTTTCTAGTGCTTACCAGATGTCCTGTAGTTGGTTCTGCATTAACAAACAACCCAACACCTTGCAAGTTTCCATCACTTCCAATTCTGAAGTTTTGGTACTCCTGTAAAAGCAAGTGCAACATTGGCCATCAAGAACAACAACAAAGCCTTAATCCCAAAATGATTTGGGGTCGGCAACATTGGCCATATTGTAAGGAAATTTAAAAAATGTCATAGATCAACAAGAAAAACAGTCCTAATATTGTGCGATTTGAAACAGCTAAGTACTAAGAAAATACCTTAGGATTGATAATTCTGGTAAAAGGATCTCCTAAACTAGAGACCATTCCACTGATCTTGTTATAAGCTGCATCAGCAGACCTGAGAGGGAACATTTCCACCATAGTTTGCTGCAGCTTCGAATCCCAGTCTTGGTGATTGAAAGTAGGATCAATGAAAGATTCTCGAATCAAACCCCAAGCCTCAATTAAGGTCCTTTGTGCTTTATTTACCTATAAAATTGTTGAAGTTTTACTTGTTATATTATCGATCCATGTACAATCTCCAGAACAATGGAGCAAATGCAACTCAAATAGACTTCCTGCTCACAAGGAGCATAGATAGACAAAGTTGCATAAACTGTAAGGTTATCCCAGGGGAGAGTGTGGTCACCCAACACCGGCTATTGGTAATGACTATTCGTCTGAAAGAGAAGGCGAAGAAAAATGTTAGACAAGAAGAACCAAGGATAAGATGGTGGACCCTAAGGGATGCAAAAGCTAAGGTTTTTACAGAAAAGGTAATTGAAGAAGCGGATTGGGATGGAGAGGTGGATCCGGACATGACCTGGTTACGAATGAAGAACTGTTTCCTAAGAGTGGCCAAAGAGGTCTTAGGGGAAGTAAGGGGAAGAACTTCGGTACAGAGAGATACTTCGTGGTGGAATGAAGAGGTGAAAGCAGTAATTAAGCAAAAAAGGGAATGCTATCAAGCCTTAGGAAAATGTAGGAGTGATGAAACCTTTGCAGCGTATAAGGAGGCTAAGAGTAAGGCAAAGGCAGCTGTTCGCCAAGCAAAAGAAAAGGCATATCAGGAGGTTTATGAAAAGCTTGATTCCAAGGAGGGAGAAAGGATCATTTATAAGATGGCAAAGAGAAGACAAGAGGCAAGGAAGGATATTGGCATGGTGAAGTGTGTCAAAGATAAGAACCAAATGGTCCTAGTGCAAGAGGAGGGCATCAAGGACAGGTGGAAGGGGTACTTCGATGAATTATTTAATGGAAGTAATGGAGTTGTGATAGGAGATACCTCTATGAGTGATGAAGAAATCAACATGGAGTATGTGCGAAGGATTAGGAGAGTAGAGGTGGAGATTGCACTGAGGAAGATGAAACCTAAGAAGGCGGTTGGCCCTGATGGGGTACCGATAGAGGTGTGGAGGTGTTTGGGTAAGATTGGTATTGATTGGTTAACAAACCTTTTCAACAAGATATGGACGGCTACAAGGATCCCACAAGATTGGAGGAAGAGCACCTTGGTCCCGGTTTATAAAAACAAAGGAGACGCTCAAGATTGTTCTAACTATCGAGGAATTAAGCTTATGAGCCATACTATGAAGTTGTGGGAAAGGGTGATTGAACAAAGGTTGAGGGCATGCACAAGCATTTCAGATAACCAATTTGGTTTTATGCCTGGGAGATCTACTATGGAGGCAATCCATTTGATAAGACAAATGATGGAGTTTTATAGGGTAAAGAAGAAAGATCTTCATATGGTCTTTATTGATTTAGAGAAGGCATATGACAAGGTGCCAAGAGAGATACTTTGGTGGGCAATGTTGACGAAAGGTATCCCACGAAGGTATGTAGACCTAGTTAAGGATATGTATCGGGATGTGTCAACAAATGTGAGGACATGCGGAGGGTTGACAAAAGATTTCCCTATTACAATCGGATTGCATCAAGGGTCTGCATTAAGCCCTTTTCTTTTTGCAACGGTTCTAGACGAATTAACTAGACCAATTCAAGATGAGGTTCCATGGTGTATGCTGTTCGCAGATGATATCGTTTTGGTGGATGAGACTAAGGATGGGGTTAATGTCAAGTTGGAGCAATGGAGGCAAAGGTTGGAATCTAGAGGGTTTAAGCTAAGTCGGAGTAAGACTGAATATTTGGTATGTCGTTTTGGCACTCAGAGGGGGACAAGCAATGAAGTGGTGAGTTTGGATGGAAAGGATTTGACCATGAGTGAATGTTTTAAGTACCTAGGGTCGATCATCCAGAAGAATGGTGACATTGATCAAGACGTGACCCACAGGATTAAGTCAGGGTGGCTTAAATGGAGAGCGGCCACGGGAGTGCTATGCGACCGCAGCATTCCCTTAAAGTTGAAGGGAAAATTCTACAGGACTGCCATAAGACCAGTGTTGCTCTATGGTACAGAATGTTGGGCTTCTAAGAAAGAGCATATTAAAAAGATGGAGGTTACGGAAATGCGCATGTTAAGGTGGATGTGTGGAAACACTTTAAGAGATAGAATCAGAAATGAGGTTATTCGCAAGAAAGTAGGTGTGGCGGGCATTGTAGATAAATTAAGGGAAAATCGTCTGCGTTGGTTTGGACATGTAAGACGGAGACCCGAGGGTGCACCGGTGCGAAGAGTGGAAGAGTGGGACCATGGAGGGATTAAACGAGGAAGAGGGAGACCAAAGATGACTTGGTTGGAAGGAGTGAGGAAGGATATGAAGTGCATGGATTTACGTGAGGATGAAGTTTTGGATCGTAAGGGATGGAGGAGAAAGATTTATGTTGATGACTACACGGAATAATCAAATTTGGTTCATGTTAGCCGACCCCACTTTTGGGATTAAGGCTTTGATTGATTGATTGATTGATTGTACAATCTCCAGAACAACCACATAGCTTAGCCTCAAATTTGTTTCCTCAAAGGATTATTTTGATTTGTTTCTTTAAATTTGGAAGTAACAGTGACATAGACAAGAAGTGTGTAATAAAATGATGAACATTAACAAGATCACAACACGTTCATTGGTAAAAAGTTATAAATTGAGTTAATGACAATGAATTCGTGTGTAATTTTTATCCTTGTGTTAATGTCCATAAAAATTATGAGCGAATGTTTGAGCAACTACATCTACAAGAAATGGGAAATTCCCTGTTTCTCATATTGAGAAACGAAATTTGTTTTTCATGGGGCATTTGGGGCATCCCCACAAGAAATGGCTAAATCCCATTACTTTGTATGTCCAATAACAAAGAATTGATGTAATTGTTTTTCACCATTAACCATTGCATAGTTCATCCACAAGAATGAGCAAGTAAGATAGGTTGACAAGTTGGCCCTATGACAATTTCTTATAATTCTCATCTTATTCATTTTCCATTTTTTAAAACCAATAGCCTGACATTGCATGGAATCTAAATTAAAAATAATTTATCTCAAAATCAACAACATGATTCCTAATTAAACTACTCCCATCTCATATAACTCTGCTAAGCAAGTCAATATATAATACTACGCAGTTTCATATAAATTGCAACATTTCATTAATTGCAACATTTCATTAATTGCAACATTTCTCGTCATATGATATAAGGAAGTGAATATATAAGACTAATACGAGCAGCGATCAACAAACATCCACTTGACATAAAATATAATGGGATTAAAACAAAGTAAAAAAGAACCTCAATAGAACGAGAAACTGGGAATGCAATAGTGAGAGACTCAGCAAAAGCCGGAGAATCAAAATCCAGAAAAATCGAAGCAACTGCAACAGCCCCAGCTGCAAAATTAAATACCCATTTACCAACACCACTTTTAAAATCCAATTTATCGGAATTTGAAGAAGATGAAGAACATATAATTGGTACTCTATATTTTCTGTTAAATTTACAGGATGATCGAGGTGAAATAGTGGAGAAGAAGGTTAAAGTCGAAGTGGGTTTAAGGGGAAGTTTGTAATAATGAGTATGATTAAGAGAAATTGGAGACATAATTGGAAGATTAAGATTTTTGCAAATTGGGGGAATTTTGTTGATATTTTGAAGTAAAATTTTGATATTTTATGTTGTTATTGTTAATGTTGCTGTTAATTTGAATGTTAAAATGGTGTTTATGCTGAATATGGGAGTGAGGGACCTACATGAATCTTGTGTTGGTGAAATGCTGTGGTGCTAAATGCAATAAGGTTGTCAAGAATCTTACTCAATTGGAATCCACCATATAATCCTCTTTTGTCCACTTCCTAATCTTGAGCTAGATATAACTAAAAGGCTAAAAGTATCCCATTAAAAAGAAAGAATGATGAGTAATTGTCTAATTGAGTGTAGATGGTTGTTTAAAACAAACTATATCCAAGTATCCCGTCAAAAAAAATTAAAAAAGAATCTTCAATGTATGTTTTGAGCAATTAGTATTATATACTCCTGGATCATAATACTCCTTGAGTTATTTTGCCTAAGTCTTACATTATTTTGTTTAAAACCTTCTGTTATTTTGCTAAAATAATATGTTATTCACTTATTTACTTGAACATCATACATAAAAATAAATATATAAATAAATACAAAAAAACAAAAACAAAAAAAAAAACATGCATTGATAAAAATAACATGTACTTATTTTAAAAAATAACATATATATAAATTGAAATAATAAGAGGTTCACATCAAAATACACATGAATTTTATAAATCTAGAGTACAGTGAAAGGATCAATATTGAAAAAAAAAAAAAAAAAAAAAAAAAAACCATGTAAATACAAAATAACATATACTTATTTTAAAATAACATGTATATAAATTAAATAACAAGAAGTTCATATTAAAATAACATAAATTTTATAAACCTCGAGTTCTACACGGTACTCCAGAAGTAGCATAGAATTTGCGTGAGTTGAGCCAAAACTTTTATCTTCAAGATAATTTAATTGATTAGTCTAAACAAAACAACTTGGTTTGATTAGCAAGGTAAACACTTTGAGGGTGGATTGAAGGATAGAGGATCTCCACCCACAAAGTACCCTATTTAGAGCTCTTAAAAGCTGACCCGACCTCAAATATTGACCCGAACCTAATTATTTACCGACCCGTCTGAACTCGGAAAAAATGGTGACCCGAACCCAATCTAATCCGACTTGAAACCAACCCTAGACCCGAGTTAACCTGAGTATTTGAGAATCGAACCCGAATATGAACTGACCTGGAGATGACCTGACCCGAATATAACCCGTAAATTATTTACCTGAACCGAAATTGACCCAAACCCGTTTTAACCTGTCAAAACCCGAATTTAACCCGACCTGTTCCTAACCCGACTTGAATTCAACCCGACATGTTCCTAACTAGACCCGAATTTAACCCGACTCGAAATTCTACCCGATCTGATACAAACCCGACCCGAAATCAACACGACTTGTTATTGACCTGACCCGTAATCAACTCGACTTATTATTTTATACATCTTTATTATTGTAGATATTGACTAGCTAAATAAAGGTATGTGCTATATATATTGTAATCTACTTGTAAATTCATAACTTCGTAAGGCTAAAACTAATCTATATTAATATTGAAAGTATTTTGTCTTTACTTGAACCGAACCTGCAAATTATTGACTTGAACCGAACCCAACTTGAACCCAAGAATGACCCGACTTGAAAATGACCCGACTTGAATATAACCCTGAAATTATTGACTTGAATCGAACCCGACTTAAACCCGAGAATGACCCGACCTGATTATATATAACTCGCAAATTATTGACTTGAACCGAACCCGACTCGAACCCGAGAATGACCCAAACCCGTTTTAACCCGAATTAAACCCAACCGATTATTCACCCGACCCGAATTTAACCCGACCTGCTATTTACCTGACCCAAACCCGATAAGATGTATGACCATACGTGACCCGACTCAAGCATGACCCAACTCGAATCCGACCCACATAGGTTACGACATTAACCCAAATTGACCTGACCCGAGTTGATCCGACCCACACTTACTTAGCCAAACCCGACTCATTTACCCGAATTGACAGCTGTTGTCCCCATTGTAGGTAAAACTTAGTTTGAATACTCTTAGGAAGTATGAGTTTGAATAAAAGTTCATCTTTAATTTTATGGGCTAGCTTCAATTATTATGATTAAACTAACTATTAGATACAAATTGTTGAGTCATGTCATTCTTTCTTCGTTACTTCAACATGGTGAGTGGGTGCGGGGTGGGGAAAGAAAGAAAGAGAATATATTACAAGCGTGTCCATGTAGACCTGCCGATTCCTAACCGACCCTGTAACTCAAATGACATAAAATCGACCTAGTTTGACCCTATATCTTATTATGTAATGACCCAAACAATCCTAACCACACGAACCAAACAACCTAAAATCTAAACTGAACTCGACCCGTTTACCTGAATTGTCAGGTACTCCATGTGATTGCAAAATTTAACTAAAGCAACTGGTATTATCAAGTACAGAGTAAGAGTATATTGAGTATTTGCAGTGTGAAAGTAATTTTTATTTTTTTTTCTAAAAATTGGAATTAAGAAGTATTATTTTATTTTATTTTATTTATTTATTTATTATTATTATTATTATTATTTTTTTTTTTTGACAGGAACAAAAAGGATTTCATTAATAAAAGATAGCAAAACGACACTAACAAACAAATCTTAGGAAATTTAAAATTCCAATACAAGTATAAATCACCTTAGAACTAGTTACATGGCAGATTCGATCAACGATCGCCTTAATAATAATCTTCACTCGAAGCAATACAATCTGTGAGTTAGTACTAATTCGGCTTGAGATCCACGGATAAATAGTCGTTTAGGTGGAAAAAACTCATATGGCCTTCTAGATACTTCTGAAGATTGTGAAACCTTAAATTTTCAAATTTTGGCTGACGAACAAAGAAATTAAACCTAATAGGATAAACACCATCATAGGAGATGGGATCCTTTTATTGAACGCAATTAAAAGGTTTTTTGGGGCTTACCACCGATAAAAACACCGGTGGAAGCCCCTTACAGAAATTTACAATTGAAACCAGAAGAAAAGAGATGAAAGAGAAAGAGAGAAAAGGAGAAGAGTGAAGGAAAACCATCATAAAAGCAAAAAAATTCTAGCAATGAAGGCTACAAAATCCTCCCAAAGGATAAACTCTAGGGGAACCAAAAAACCCTCCCAAGGAAAAAAACCGAGAGGGAACAAATTATGTATTCCATTTTATAAATTTATAATATTTGTGAAACTTTCTAAATTAGTTAATGTTGTAATATTAAAGTAACGAAAAAAGTATATACTCCGTATATTATATGTCTTCTCCATAAAATGGTCAAATATTTTTTTTTTTTTTAAATTAAACATCACAAACACTCTATTTTCAATGGTTAGATTTTCAATGTAAAATGTAGTTGGAAAATCCTAACACTAAATTAATGCGAAACCAAGTTGGAATAACCTATTCCATAAAATACAAACTTATCTTCGTGATAACGTTTAACTAGTGTCATTTTTATAGATAAATCAACAATCTATAATTAATACTAAACTAGCAACCGCTGACATCATTTTATTTTAAAATTAAACACATGTCATGTTGTCATTAGAAATTTTCCCTCCAAAATTACATATGATGTCATCATTTTGTTTATTCTATTTTATTTAAATAATTCTAATCAGCTACATTATTATAAGTATCAAATTCTAAAAAATGATCTATTCTTTTTAACAATAGTAATTTAATTTTTCTTCTTTAGGTACTCTTTCATCATTTAATTTTTATATGAGCTCTATTTTTTTTTTGAATATTTGTTTTCGGAATATTTTTGTTTTAAATTTTGGTATGAAAGAATAAACAAATTTAGAAAATTTTATTTGATCAAATCGTGCGTCACACGAGACTAATCTAGTTTTTGATTAAATGTGAGCTCCGTAAATGTTGATTTTATTACAGAAATGTCGATTGAGATTTTTTGTTGTTGTTGTTGTTGTTGTTGTTGTTGTTGTTGTTGTTTTTATTAAATGTGAACTCCACAAATCTATACTAATATACTAAAGTACTTAATTACATGTGTCAATACCATATTAAATATTTTCCCTCCAAAAACATTTTTCTTTATTGTCATTTTTTTCATAAGAAAATAAATAATAATTTTATCAAGATAAAAGATAAGATAGAAAATTTGAATTTTAACATAAATAATCTTATTTCCAATTTGATCAAATTAAAAAAAAAAAAAGTTTGTTACATATTGATAATTCCAATTATTGACGACTAAGTAAATCATTATACAATTTTTTTTTTTTGCATGTTATGCATAAAATTAATCCAACCATGAATTAATTGAAACACCTGAGCATACCTCGGGCATTAACTAATGTTGATATTACAGAAATTTCATGATGATTGAATTTTTAGTTAATTTATTTACAAAAATGACACTAAATAAAATTATTTATTTATTTATTTATTTATTTTTAATCATGATTGTAAATAGGGGCTTCCTCAATCCAATTCACATCTTTTTGAAATTAAAAAAAAAATGTATAAACAAATATGCATTTACAAAGTATATACACCCCCCTATACAAATTTGGTATTTTGTGGTGATGGGAAGAGTGTGGAAATTAGATTATTGTGATTGTGATTAGTCATATTAATCAAGTTGTTCCTGCAATCACGCGCACTTGCTTGGATAAGATGGTCTCTTTTAACATGCGAATTTCAGGCTTCAAATAATGTTTGCTAGCAACTACCATGTGCCCATAACCCACTCCATCAAGTCATCTATATTCTACATGTGAATTCGCGAGGATTGAAAACTTAAAATTCGGCTAATAAAAAAGTCCAGAGTGTTTGTATATCATTTATGCATCATATAGTCACGACTCACAAGCATCCGCGGACTGCGGTCATCTTGGTGGTGGTGCTGCTGTGCTGGATCGTTGGTGAAGGCGACTAAGTAGAGTTGGAGGTGCGGGAGGATCACCCTATTTGAACCTATCAGTAATTCTTAAGACTTTTACAACGCGAAATGAATAAAGCCATATTCAATATTGTGAAGATTTAGAATCTGTTCTCTTCAGCTTAATTTCATTTCAGTTCAGATCAGTTTCTAATTTTTTTCCTTACATAAACAATTCATTTCAGTTCAATTAAGCTCAAATCATTTCAGTTCAGCTCCAATCAATACAGTTCAGTTCAGCTCAGTTTAGTGAAGCAGAACAGACCCTTAATGCTAATAATAGAGAATTTAACAAAGCATAAGGGAACAAACAGACTTTATTAAAAAGCACACTATAGAATCATAGAATTCATAATGAAGAATATAATTAGTGCAAATTATTCTGCAACAAGGATACAATTATTAGGGTATGATAATCAATAATTGCAACAACTATTCCTGGAAGTCTAATCTAAGCACCAAGGAACCAGATCATTACAGGGAAGACAAGAATACAAAAGGGAACATTTTCAAGTGGCATTGAAAAGAAAAACAAAAACAAAAAAAGATATGATACTGAATGTTAACCAACAGGTTTCAGAACTCAGAATATAGTTTTGATGCCTTAGTCAATCACTTTTGTACAGAAATAAAATTATTGGGTCCAATTCATATGCAACTGGTAATTCAAGTATGACCTGCAGCTCTTACTAACCGAAAGAGAAGCATCGTGTCTTTCAAGGCTTCGAAAATGTGTTAAACGCCTTAACGACCCTCACTCTTTACTATCTGTGAGAAGACCTTACTCATTGAAACACCCGAATGATCCTCAACAGCGGTCATTTCCTCCGCTACAGAAGTGACACTGTTATCATTCTCACTAAAATTGTGGATTTGAGGAGACAGAACACCAATCATGTTGGTGCTGTTATCTTCAGGATCGTCTAGAATAACGGCTTCTTGAAGTTGTAGAGTATACTCCAAGTTCCACAACACATCTCCCATTGTAGGCCTGTCAACACCGTAATCAGCTAAACACTTCTCAGCTGTTTCTCCGAATTTTCTGAGAGACTCGGGTTTGACCTTTCCTGCAAGAGTGGGATCTACGACTTGATCTAGTTGCCCTTTCTTGTGCCATTTCATTGCCCATTCGGCTAAATTCACCATCTCCCTGGGAAGTGTTGGGTCTATAACTGGCCTTGCACAAAGCACTTCGAATAAGACAACCCCAAATGAGTATACATCTGACTTCTCAGTAAGTTGTTGCCTCCTAAAATATTCGGGATCAAGGTACCCGAAACTACCCTTGACAGCTGTACTGACATGGGTCTGATCAATCTCAGGTCCTGTCTTTGAAAGGCCAAAATCAGCAACTTTTGCCATGAAGTTTTCATCAAGCAAAATGTTAGCTGATTTTACATCACGATGGATTACAGCTTTTGAATAGCCAGTGTGGAGGTAATGGAGACCTCTAGCTGCCCCAATGCATATCTCAAGCCTTTGCTTCCAACTCATACTAGGAAGACCCGAGCCATAGAGGTGACTCTTCAGGGTCCCATTTTCCATATACTCATAGATCAGAATCATCTCATTTTTTTCATCACAATATCCAATCAAGGACACCAAGTGTCTGTGCCGGAACTGTGAAAGCATTTCGATTTCAGTTCTGAATTCTGCAAGACCTTGTTGGGACCGAGGATTACCCCTCTTAGCAGCAATTTTTGTACCATCAGCTAAAACCGCTTTGTAGACTTTCCCGAAACCACCAATTCCAATAACTAAACTCTCATCAAAATTGTTTGTGACTTCTTGAACCACTGCAAAAGGGATTCGATAACTCAAGTTGTAATCAACACTTGTAGCTGTAGTATGGGAGAATTTACTTCCCATTGAGTGGGAAGTCCCTCCAGTAAGGGATAGAGGAATCCATGTTTTTGAAAGACCTTGACGTTTAAGTTTGCTTCTTCTTCTACAGCAGAAGATAAGGATAGCAGCCAATAAAAGGATAGAAACACCTCCAACGAGACCCACTATCAGCCCTATCTCTTTTGAGCTTCTCTTCGATGGAGGTTGGACAAGAACCTTCCCGCTGAGGCTGGCCTCGGAATTATTGAGTTTCATAATCTCCAGACCATTCAAGATCGCTTGAGGGTACGTATTAGATAGAGGAGATGGACCAACAGCTACCCGAAGCTTGTTGCTGGTTATCAATGGTGTAACAGCATCCATAAACACAGGGGTTGCCAAAGCACCAGTCATAGTACTAAGATCGGTATCACGAGAAACAATCCAAGAGTCAAGAAATACATTAAAATACAACTCATTCAAGGATGTACTCACGATATCACAGAAGTGATAGCGCACAAGATACTGATATCCCACATCCACAGTGAATTCCCAAGTAACATTGAAATTAGCCGTGGGACTACTCATCGAGTCCATCTCTTTAGCTGTTCCATAAACACTAACTGGAGCACTGAACCTCGGTGCATGGGCCGGATCATAGTTGATAACTGAAGTACTATTGGCATTTACAGCAGAACCCTTATTCAGCAAGAACCTATCATCAGTAACCCAGGTTCTCCAAAGGGTGTCATTATTGTAATTGACTAATGGTCCACCCATATTTACCCTAGCAACCGTCTCTAATGCTTGTGACACTAGGCCGCTGTACTTTCCAGTCGGATTGACTAAGCTAGCATCATCTGCAATGAGTAAATCTGGGACTGAGACAACTTCCAATGCACTCAGGAAAGCGAATGAGTACACCGAGGGACTGAGGGTGATAACAAGGGTGTCGGATGTCACATTCACCGAGTATTCTTTCATACCAGCAGAGTTCTCAGGAGTATAATCACTCAGTAGTGTAAACTCTTGAGCAGAAACACTGAACTCAGCTTTGCTCATTTTGAATGAATCATGATCAAACGGATAGAAATAAAGGCGAATAAAGTATCTACCCTTCTGAGTGATGGGTAGTGAATACTTTGACAATTTAGTGAAAACTCTAGCAGATTGGTAAATAGGCAAATTGGAGGAAGAATTGGTAGAGTTGGCTGAAACACTCCCCAAAACATTTTGTGGGGTGGAAAGAAATCGAGTCGAGTATCGATCAGCCATGAAAACTCGGTCCCCTACCGTGGTATTTTGAGAGGATCCACAATCTATAAGGTAATTAGTTGCAGCAGCATTAGCTCTCCCAAGACAGGAGGCTAGAAACACCATAAAGGATACAAGTATGACCACTTTGTAAGCCATTTTAAAAAGTTTCATGATTGAACGAAAATTTGGATCTTAATCAAGATGAAGTAAAACAGGTGGGATTTTAGATCAATAATTCATCCAGTAGATTGAATCAAGAAAAACACAAATCAACAACTGGAAAACCTAAAGCAGAGCAATTTAGCTCATAAAGTGCAACAAAATTCAGGGTTTTGCAGGATAATGAACTAAACCCAAATTATCAGAAACCCAATGAAATTCAATCAAAAACCCAGCATAATACACATTCAAAAGGAGCAAAAATTGGAGGGATTTTGGTGTTGAAACATTCTAAAAGTAGAAAGTAGCAAAAGAAATGAAATACCCAGAAAAGGAAAAAGATTAAATATTGCAGCTTACTAGATCCAATGAGCTCTGAATGAATAAAGCTGAAAGATTTGGATGATAAGCTGAAGAACCCTTAAATTTCCTGCTCAAAAACAACAAAAAATAGTTGGAAATCTAAGAAATTTGTAATAGTAGTTGGTGGTGTATGAGAGTATTCCAGCAGAAAATAGGGAATGATGGACAACTAAACCCAGAAAGTGACACAAAAGAATAACAAAATCAGCAAAGAAAGACAAAATACAGTAGTACAAGATTTAATCTATGAAATAAGGATTTTAATAGGGAAGAAAAATGGAGAAAAAGTTAAAAAAAAATGAAAGAAGAGAAAGTGGGAAAGATGAGGGAAGAGGTCAAGGGCCGCCAAAGGGGTTTAGCTGTCTTACAACAGTCGCCGTCAGATGAACGGTGGGATAACCGTCAGGTTGGTTAAACAATTCAAGCTATTATGCTATATTGGTCAAGTGGTATACTAGTACTACTATTACTAAAGTGGGTGAAAGTGAAATTCTTGTAATTTTGATTACTTAGCGTTAACGCGTATGACTGATGGATGTGTACTTTATATATTGCATGATTAAAGGAAGACAATAATGGTTTCCATTGTGTCCAACCTAGGGCAGAAGACTTGAGAGATTGGTTTTTTTTTTTTTTTTTTTTTTTGATGGCGACTTGAGAGATTGTTACCAATAAGTCTCTTTATTCGCTTTAAAAAAAAAAAAAAAAAAAAACAAGAAAAGTATAAACTCTCCGTGTTTTTTTTTTTTTTTTTTTTTTTTTTTGGTGTTTAAAATCTCTCTCTGTTTGTATTTATTTGTCCCATACTCCCATTTGACTTTTTATGGTTTTCGAGATAAATCTTACATTAATAATAACATTATAGGTATTTTAAAGTTTGTAATTGTTATAGATATTTGATGTTAGTACACATTAAAATGAAACTTAAATAGAGGTGATCATTGGGCGGGCGGGTCGGGCCAAGACCTAAATTTTTTGCCCATTTCTCGGGTCGGGTCGGGCCAAACTTTGGACCAAAAAGTTCATGCCCAAACCCACCCAAAATGGCCGGGCCGTGCAGGCTTTTCGGATCGGGCCAAAAAATTAACTAAATTCGCATAAAAATGCTTTCCCAAGCCCGTCCAATTTTTTGTGAAAAATCAGTGGTTCAATATCTAGGATACACATACAAAATTACTCTATCTTCAAGCAAACATTGCCCATTCGGCTAAATTCACCATCTCCATTTGATGTTGAACGAATATATTTGTAAAATCTTAATTGAAAAAAAAATTGATCCATAATTCCCGCGACGGATTTTTTCATGGGATTATGTCCTTTATTTGTGGAAACATGACCCATTGTGGGATTAGTGAAAAGTTGATTGAGATTCTTTTTGCACCATTTAAAGTGGCACCTCTTTTATTTTTATTATTATTTTTTATACATCTTTACCTTAGTTTCTTACCTTTTAAAAAGTATGAGAAAACACTTATAAATAGTGTGAGGAAAATTATATAGTTAAAATGTTTGTTTACTTATATCCCCTGTTGATATGATGTTAATTGCATCTAAACTTTCCTTGTTTGATTTGATAATTTAACTCTTATGAATAGTATTTGGACAATTATACTCTCTTAAATGTTTATTTATTTATTTGCCTTCTTTAATGTTAATTTCTTTTTTTGTTTTTTTAGAACTCTTAGTAACAGGGTGCGGATATTTATACCCCTAAAAATATTTGTTTACATATTTTCCCTCATCAATGTTGCAAATATCTAAAAGAGCTCTCTAAACATGGCTAGCTATGACGCACGTGTTAGCCACCCTAATTTTCTTTGATGACATTCTAGTATATAATGAAGATGTTGAGACCCACATGGAACACATGAAAAGAGATTAAACAGAAACTGATGGAGAAGGAGCAGGTGCTATCCGAATTCTCCTTGAAAGGGCCAGGGGAAGGTTACTTTTTAAAGGGCGTGTAGTGCTTCTTAGAAAATCAGGGGTGATGAGAATTCTTTTTAAAGACTCCTATGACTCTGCTTATGGAGGTCACTCGGGTGAAGTTAAGACTTACTTGAAAGTTGCAGCGGAGTGGTTTTGTAAAGGAATGATGAAAAATGTTGGGAATCACCTTAGAAATTTTGAGGTGTGCCATCAAGCTAAGACTCTTACAACCCTTGTCCATACTCGAAGCAGTTTGGAGTGATATCTCGATGGATTTCGTGGAAGGTGCTCCCAAATTCTAGGGCATGATTCTATTTCTATGGTAGTTGATCGTCTATCAAAGCATGCTAATTTCCTTGTACTAAAACATCATACCCTTCACTACACAATCGATGCACTAGCTGAGAAATCTATAAAAGTGATTGTTAGACTCCATGGGTTCCCTTCTTCGATTGTCTCTGGTGGGGATAGAGTATTCCTAAGTAATTTCTAGAAGGAACTTTTCAGCTTGCGGGGATCAAAATTGAGGAGAAGCGCATCATATCATCCGCAAACGAATGGTCAAACTGAAAACATGAATAGAATTCTCAAGGCATATTTGAGGTGTTTTTCCAATGAGCAGCCATGGTCATGGGCCAAATGGTTGTTGTAGGGAATATTTCAAGCATCCCATACTTGAGCCCCACTGTGATCATGCATTCAAGCATGGTGGCGTCTAAAGGGAAGGAAGCTAGGGCAAAAGAATCGCCAACAAGTTTTAGGAACTTGTAAACCGTTCACAGGGTGAAGGTTACACCCCTTCACGATCCATGAGATCGCTAACTCCATAGTGGTCCTGAACCATGACTGGATATTCGGGAATGATGGTACAAATCCAACCTAAAAGAGATTGCACCTGCCCTAAATAGGCCTCTAGTTTATTCTTCTCATATTCATGTGCGCTTTCTGACTAACATACAATCATTATATTAAACCTAAACCTGTTTAATCTATGTTGGTTGATTATTAATGCACTAATAAATGTATTATTGGTGATCACTTGAATTAAAATTATATTAGCCTAAATAAAATTATTAATTATCTTATTAAGTGTGATTTCAAGTACAAATTCTCATTAAGCCTGCAAGAGAGGGCGTGATCAAGCAATAACAATAATATTAAGCAACATAAAAAATATTAGTATAATAACAAACATCATAACAAATCTCATCAAACATCATCATAATAACAATCTCATCAAAGCATAGTAATATTAGCAAGATCCTAGGCATGATACTAACAAGATTAATAACAAATCGAAACATGTCACTAATAATAAAAATCAAAGCTTCATCCCTAACATGTTACTAGAGACATACATGATATAAGAAATAGGAAGCAACCTAAACATGATACTAGAAAGCAATAAATAACATCCTAAAATGATACTAGGAATTAAAATAATCTAACCATGCTTTCTAAAGAAATGTAGCAATGAAATTACTCACTTTGTTGCCTCGTATCTCTTTCTATCAAAATAATACACACGTTAGTAACTTCAATATAAGTATTAAATCCAAAAATTAATTTAAATAATTGAAATAGGGATTTGGGACCAAACCCTCAGAAATTATCAACCTTTCACGTATAGGGCAAAGACAACTTCGAGCTTGGCTAGGTGTGTCTAAGTCTTGTGATGGACGTATGGTGTTTTGAAAAGGCTAGGCTTAGCAAGAGGGAGAAAGAAAGAATAAGCTTCTAGCTTAGAGAGAGAGAAAGAATAGATGATTGTTGGTGATTTGAAAAAGGGGAATATCGACCCTATTTATAGAGAAAAACGACCGTAAATGATAGAAAAGAATAAGAATTTTAATCGGAGTAAAATAGGTTCCGTCGTGAAACGACAGAGTTGTCGCGATGCGATAAAACAGTTTTTTTGTGGATTTTGTTTATATCATAACTTTTGATCCAGAAGTCGAAATAAGACATATAATATGTTGTTGGAAAGTTCTTGAAGTCTACTTTCCAACCCAATTAGAATCAGATTAAAATATTTTGTAGAATAAAATATATGGCCGAAATAGTGGAAATTGTGTCAGTTTTGAATAGAGTTTCGTATTTCTTTCATATCTTTTCGTTATAGCTCGGAATTAATATTATAATATATTATTGAAAAGATAATTTCAAGAGCTATCCAACCACAAAAGATTTGGTTAAAAATTATGAGGCACGAAAATAATATCTGATCATCTTTGAACGTCTTTCATTTCGAATAGAATTAGGACTTTCAAAAAGATGAGGTTTATTCAATTTCAAATTCTTTAATCTTATCTTTTCAAAAAGGATAATTAAGATCTTTTAGAAACTCATAGAAGCTTCTAATTAATACTAATTGGTTTAGAAATATAATTAATATTAGTAGACCCTCCACATGATCATTGGGCCGTATATAAAACTCATTTATTTAGACCCAGTTTAGTATTTTGGCCATAACTTCCTCGTTATAACTCAGAATTGGGTTTATAATATATCGTTGGAAAGGTCTTTTCAAGCCCCGTCCAACTACACAATTATTGGACCTTGATTATGGACTATGCTAAACTAGATTGGACGTTTTTCATAAATAGGATACGAAATGAATGATTTTCGAAAATAGAAATGAATTATTTTTATTAAAACATTTTAGAAAATAGAAGAATTCACGAGACTCTTTAACATTTCACCTTAATCAATATCAATGACGTGAAAAGTACTCATTACTGGGTTTGGTTTTTGGTGAGACGCAATCAGGTGTCTACAGTTGCATTGGGCTTAATTTTCTTATAATACTTCTTCACATTCATTTAATACATCTTGCTCGTTTTTTTTTGCTTCTCCACATCCTCCATGGTTGGTGAATGTGGTCTAGCCTATTCATCAATCATAGTAGTTAGACAAAGGGAGTGTTTGAATATATTTATCATATATTGTGTTTTTCTATATATATCATAGTTAGTTAAGTATATATTTTATGTATATCTGTTCCTACTAAGTTACCTTAATTCTAGGTTGTATATTGTATATAATTGATACATTGCTAATGAGAAAGTCTAGCAATTACATTCTTTCATGGTATCAGCCTAACCGATCCAAATTTTCCTAACAAACATCGTTCTTTGGCACAACCGCTTAGGTTATCCTGGTGCTACTGTTCATAGATCACTTAGTAGCAATACGTTCATTGATTGTAGTAAGGCTTGTAACTCTTTTTGTTCTTCTTTTCCTTTAGGGAAACTCTCTAAATTTTAGTTTTGTGAATCTATGTCGCACACTGTTTTTCCGTTTGATATAATCCATAGTGATCTCTAGACGTCTCCTGTTAGAGTTCTTCTAGTCATTGTTACTATGTTTTGTTTCTAGATGATTACAAAAATTTTTATGGACTTTTTCCATTGCAAAGAAATCCCAAGTTAAACACTTGTTCAAGTCTTTTCATATGATTGTCCAAACTCAATTTGAACATAACATTAATACCTTTCAATGTGACAATGGCACTAAGTTTAATGGCACTTCAAAGGAATATTTTTATCACCATGATATGTCATTTCGACTCTTTTGTCCTCATACTTCCCCTCAAAAATGTAAAGCTGAACGACACAGTACATCAAATCCATAAACAACATCATTCAAACCTTACTTGCTCATGCCTCATTACCTCTCTATTTTTGGCATTATACTTTAGAAATGGGTACAAATCTCTTAAACATATTCCCAACCAAAGTTCTAGGATTTAAGTCTCCCACTCAAATTCTATATCAACGTACGTAATCCAATCTACTAAGTCTTACGCGTCTTTGGTTGTCTTTGCTTTCCTCTCTTCCCTTCCACTTCTATTCATAAATTGAAAGAAAAGTACACTCCTTGTGTCTATCTTGGTCCCGCTTTAAACCATCGTGGTTCAAAGTGCTACGATATGTTGAATGGTAAAATTTTCATTTGTCGTCATGGGAAATTTGTCAAAATCGAGTTTCCTTTCTCCAAACTTCACACACATCAAAAAGAGGATTATAATAATTTGGATTATAATCCGACTCTTACCCTTTTGCAATCGCAGCTCTATTCTCCATAAACCACTCAACCTCACGCTGTAGAAGCTGCATCACCCATAGCACACCCATCGAGCACAGGGATAAGGCACGCTTCTCATGCTGCTGCTTCTACTTCAGCCGCTAGAAACCCAGCGCACGTTAGGTCAGCTTCTGTGTCTGTAGCCTTGAGCTCTTCTCCTAGCTCGTCTCCCACTGTCACTCTCTCCCCTGCCTCCTCCTCGCAGCCATCCCCCAGTATATACACCTCTGTTATGCAACTTGCCAAGCTCGACACACACATCCCTTAGGCACCCCCCTACACGACCTTAGCAACACATACACCTAGTTTGTTCCTATTTTGTATAGTATGATTACTAGAGCTAAAAACAATATTTATAAGCCAAATTCTAAATATTTTCACAATTTAAACACTATGACTACCTCTAACATATCTTCTATACCCAAGGACCTTATTAGTTCTATTCGTGACCTAAATTGGAAAAGTGCAATTTTAGATGAATATAATGCTCTTATTGCTAAAAATACATGGGTATTGGTACCCCGGCCACCGAATGTTAATGTTATTAGGTCCATGTGGATTTTTCATCATAAGAAAAATTCTGATGGTTCTTTTAAGAGGCACAAATCCCGGCTTGTAGTTGATGGGAAAACTTAAAGGTAAGACATTGATTATGATGAGACTGTTAGTCTAATTGTCAGACCGGTTACTATACGCATTAATTAGCATTACTTTATCAAAATCCTGGCCTATATATATTCATCAATTAGATGTCAAAAATGCTTTCTTACATGGTTATCTCAATGAAATAGTCTATATGCACCCATGGGGTTTCGTGACAAGAGTCGTCCCGACCATGTTTGTTTATTTAAGAAATCTCTCTACGGCCTCAAATAGGCTCCACGAACCTGATATCAGTGTTTTGCAGATTTTGTGTGGCTACTATTGGTTTTAATTTTATCATAGTAAATTTGATAACTCATTGTTTATTTACAGACATGGCTCAGATATGGCTTATATTCTGTTATATGTTTATGATATTATTGTTACAGCATTATATGATCATCTCATAAAGCACTTTATGAATATGTTGAGTAATGAATTTGCTATGAAAGATCTGGGTCCCCTAAGTTTGTTAGGGATTTCTATGACTCGCAATGCTACTGGTATGTGTTCTTGTTCCAGAGACATTATGCTACAGAGATCATTGATAGGACTTGCATGCCGAACTGTAGCCCTTGTGCGACACCTGTTGACACTAAACCAAAACTTAGTGCCTCTACAGACTCTCCGTATTAGGATCCTACTAAGTACCGTAGTCTGGCTGGGAAATTATAATATCTTACTTTTACAAGACCTGACATCTCTTATGCAATACAACAAATTTGCCTTCACATGCACGATCCTCGGAACGAGCATATGAGTGCTCTTAAGCGTGTTATGCGCTCTGCAGGTACTTTATCTTATGGTCTCCACCTTTATAAATCCTCTTTCAATAAGATTATTTCTTATACTAATGTTGACTGCGAAGGATGCCCTGACACCCGACGTTCCACTTCGGGTTACTATGTTTTTCTTGGTGACAACTTGATATCTTGGTCGTCTAAACGACAAACTACTTTGTCACGCTCTAGTGTTGAGGCAGAGTCACTAGTGGAAAAAAGCAATTGAGCGGCCCCCAAATGGGCAGCGGTTTGTGAAATCCGCTGTAAAAAAAACCCACACATTAAAAAAAAATAAATTAAAAGAGACAAATGGGCAGCGGTTTGGACAATAAACTGCTGCCTATTCTTAAAAAAGAAAACCCTAACATTATACAGCCCCCTAAGGATTATTTCTCTCTTTCCTCTCTTCTCCTCTCTTTATGCATATCTTCTTCTCTCTCCTCTCTTCGCGAATCTCATCTCCTCTCTTTTCTCTCCTCTTTCCTTTTTCACCCACCATGCAACCAACAACAACCCACTACCGATCAACACATAGCAACCCACCACTAAGAAACCGACAACAACCCACCAGCGAGCAACCGACATACCAGCCCACCGAGAAACCGACATAGCAACCTACCGAGCAACCCATAGCAACACCCACCATCGAGAAACCCACAACACCCACCAACAAGCAACACCCACAACAACCACTGAGCAAAACCAACAACAACACCATCGTGCAACACCCATAACACCAACAACATGAGCAGCATCGACCAACAACGTGAGCAACACTACCACCGTCGAGAACACCTCGCTCCAAATTTCATATGTGCAAGAGCGGCAACACCACCACCGTCGAGAAACATCCACTTCGCTCCAAATTTCATATCTAATTTTGATTTAGGTAAGAATTTAGATCTTTTTTTTTAATCAAATTTCAGATTTTAATTTCTTATAATTTTTTTTTATATAATTTTAATTTTAGATTATTAATAAGTTTAATACATAATTTTTAGATACTTGGTCATTTTTGTAATTTTGGATTATACATTTAGTTCATAACTTGTATATTTTTGTTGTTAGATCTTGTATTTTTTATGAGGAAAATTTAACTTTTGCTACCACTAAAATGCACCACTTTGTTTTTTGCTACCCATGTAAAATTTTATTTTATTTTACTACCACCCAAAACCTAAAAATATATGTATTTCTACCACTTAACAGTTTCCGTTACTATTTCCGTTTGTGGGGCCCATTTATTTACTTCCTTCCCTATTCTTCTTCTCTCTCCATGAATCTCCTCACAACAGCCCATCCCAAACTCCCACCCATTCTCAGGCAACTTCACCCACTCTTCGGCAACCCCCACCCCGTAGTCATCGCACAACAGCCCCTTCCCATACATATCCGTAGAGCAGCCACCCAAATCCACCAATAACTACCCTGCTCCCCCCTGCTCCCTGCGCACAACCACCCCACAAACCAACAATAGCATTGATCTCACCATTTTCCCCACCAACAACAACTGCCAACATCGTCAGTCTCATCTCCAATTAACACCAATTAAACCTCAAATTGCCATCCCACAATACCGACCACAGTAGCCCCTACCCACCCATGTTCGCCATAGTAACGGGCAACAACCATCACTGGACTGTTGCACACCAATAGAAAGAATCAACAACCATCACTGGACTGTTGCACACCAATAGAAAGAATCGACCGGCAGCCCAACACTAGCAATCACACCTAATCAACTGGCCACCGTCGCACCACTCTTCAATTTAGCAACATCATCATTAGTCATAATCCAGAGCCACAAGCTCTAATTTTAGCCTAATTCCATAACCCTTTACTCAATTATTTCAATTCGAGGCTACGATTTCTTCTTACCTCAAATTTCGCCACATTTTCTATTGAATCATTGCCGCCGTTTAAAAATACTCGGAAGATTTTTAAGCAAAATGGTAAAAATCGAACACTTAGGCAATTGAAAATTTGCAAAATCAGGGTTTGTGTAATTGGGAAATATGGAGGAGAAAAAAAATAGTGGAAGAAGCTAATGGGATTTGATGGAGTCGCTGGTGGAAATGTGAATGATAATGGGCTTATGGGTGGGGTTACCGAAGAAGATATGGGGGTTTGATGGAGTTGGTCGCACTGTGTGAAGGGGTAGGGGTTCATGACTAAGTGCGGGGAGAGAGAAGAAGAAAATGTAAGGATGTTAATTAAGTGGGCCCCATAAGACGGAAATAGTAACAAAATCTGTTAACTGGTAGCAAAACCTATATTTTTTTTTTGTTTTGGATGGTAGTAAAATAAAATAAAAATTTTAATGAGTAGCAAAGATCAAATTAGTGTATTTTAGTGGTAGCAAAAGCCAAATTTCCTTTTTTTTTTTATGTGATTATTAATTTTTTTTATTTTTTTTTTTATGTTTAAATATATTAGTTGCGTGTTGGTTGGGATGTGTGTGTTGGTAGGTGCAGCTGGGCTGCCTTGGTGCGCGATGGAATCGATGGCTGGTCGCTAGTGGCTGCCTCATGTTGCTGGGGAACGAGAGGAGCAACAAATTTTCTTGATTGTAATATTAATTTATTTATTTATTTTTGATGAAAATGTAATATTACAAAATTAATTATAAAATATTTATGTTTATAGATATGTTTAGTGTTTGTGAATCAATTTAAGTGGAAAAAAACATTTTTCACTACTACAAATTTGGAGTTAAGTAACACCCATTGGTAACACTTTAACAAAATCATGATTGTTTGATTTTTATGTAACACTTCGGTAACATTGTGGTATTAGATAACATTTTTAGTGACAGTTTAATATTATGTAACACTTTGATATTAGGTATCACTTGGTGGTAAGACTTTAATTTTTAAATTTTTTTTTTTTCTCATCAAAACCGCTTACCTGATTCAAAAATAAAATCGACCCTCATAGAAACCCAACTTTCTTCCTCCTTCGTATTTCTCCATTTCTCGGCTTCCATTCCTCGGTCTACAACAGCCTACTTCCATCATAACCGATGCTCTCTCCTCTTATCATTCTTCGTCGTCTCATCACTGACGGCACTCATGAAGTACACAGCGGAAGCCGCCTAAAATTGCTAAGAGTAGGAATGCAATTTAATCTCTTAATTCTGTCGGGTTTTCGTCAATTCTTCCAATCTCCTTTTAACCTGGTATGATTAAAGCTCTCACTGCATTTTTATTACGAGTAGCTTGTTATTTTAGGGCTTTTGATTTCAATTTCGCCCTCCCACCACAACCACACCCTTATCTCCTTCTTTTGCCCCTCTTTCCTCCGATTCCAGTACTCCATGTTTCAGCCCCCCAATTTCACGTTAATTTGAAAATTTTAGTTCTCCACTTTTGCTCATTCGCCTCCATTAAAGCTCGTTGATGAGGTAATTTTTGGTTTTAATTTAGAATCTATGTTGAAGTTATGACTAGTTTGTAGATGGTGGGTTATATTGATGATTATGTGACTTGGGGTTGTTGTATCTTTTGATTTACCATTTAAAGAAAGCCTTTGCTATATGGATTATCGTCCAATGAAGCTTAAATGTCATAGTTACACTGATAGAGCAAATTTTCTGCATTTTCACTTAGCTTGGTAGAATTGACTATACAAATTGTCCATCATACGTTCCTAACTTAGTAATTTGTAAATCAGAGTTTTATACTTTTTAAAGCCCATGTATATCTCCTTGTTGAAATCATATTAAATTACTTGTGTAAAAAATTGGAATGTATAATGTTTGTAGCTCTAAATTAATTTGGAAATGTAGATTACTATCAAACAATTTATGTGGCATCTTGTCTACTCTTTTGCTCTGATCTGTTTGGTTCCTTAAATAACTTGAGAAACCTTTTGTCAGTGGTGTTCTTTTTAGTTGCAACAGAATAAAGATGTAACAGACGCATTCCAGAAAGTGGTCGTTGCCTATGACTGTAAAATTGTTGAAGGTGTTCCTAGTCACCAAATGAAACAATTTGTGATTGATGGAAACAAGGTGGGTGTTGAGTGTATCAAGTCCTAATATGAGAGTTGATGATGCTGAATTTGAAGAGAACGAAGTCTATTCTGTTGATATAGCTGCTAGTATAGGTCAGGAAAAGGTAATGATTTGATTTTTTTTTTTTGGAAGACTAAGTTTTGATCTTTTAAACTACTTTGGATGGTTCTTCTTTCGTTCTAATGGTTTATGTTTGTGATTGTAGCCTAGAATGTTGGATGAGAAGCAAACAACTATTTACAAAAGAGCCGTGGACAAGAACTTTCATTTGAAAATGAAAGCATAAAGATTTATTTTAAGTGAAATCAATCAGAAATTCCCAATAATGCCATTCACAACAAGGTATGTGCTAATTCTCATTATGATATTTGTCTGTTTCAATGATAAGTCTAATCACTATGATGTATAGTTAGTTATATCTAATAGGGCATTGGAAGAGAAGAAGGCTTGCCTTGGACTAGTAGAATGTGTCAATCATGTGTCTTGCAACCCTACCCTGTGTTCTGTATGCGAAGCCTGGTAAGTTGACTCTTCTGGGTTTTGAATGCAGTTATCTGATGTTTCTTATCACTGGGTGCCTTGTTGCTTGTATTTATGGTTTTTTCATGTTATGTCTTGTAGTTACTAGTAACATGTGTTAACTATGTAGGCGATTATGTTGCTCACATACAATTCACTATTCTCATGTCGAATGGATCAGACCGTGCAACATCATATCCATTGCAAGAACTGCAGCCAACTAAATACTTCCACAACCCTAATTCAAAGCTTGGCTAGCATTGGGAACAAAGACAAAGAAAAAAGGTAAGGAATGTGACTAGGGAAGGGCACATGAATAGGGTTGACGCCCTGGGAATATATAGCTAAAAAGTTTCTGCTTATGTCAGGCAATTTCATATATGGAAGGGTGAGAAATCTAGTGCTCAAGAGTCAGCTGACGCAGAGCCCATGGATGTAAAAGGCGCAACTGGCTGAAAATTGAAAAGACAAAAATGTTGGTTCAAATTTTGTTACTTGTTGATTCTCTTTTGTATTTATTTGAATCTCAGATGTTTTATAATTTATGCATTTCTTTGAATCTATGTTGAAATTATGACTGGTTTGTCCTTGGATGTAGAAATTTTCTTGTTTTTCTGTGTGAATGTTTGAATTTCTACTTGTTTTATGTTTTTTGATTGAGTTTTGTTGAAATTTTGGGTTAGATCTTGATGGTTTTCTGTTTATCTTGGTGATTATATAAGGTATTATTTGTCGATTGGTATTTTTGCTGGTACATGATTTACCAATACTTGTTCATAATTGCATTTGGAAGGATGGGTTTTGCTTCTAATTAGCTAACATTATGAAGATTATAAATAAAGCGAATTATTCAGGCGTGAGATTTGGTCCCGGGTCAAGGATAATGTTGACATTTGTTACTTTGACAGACGATGAAGACCGTGAATTTCTCTTTTCTGGAATCCAAGTGCTGATATGCTCCTTCAAGAATCTGTGCTTGATAAAGACTGACTTGAATCCAAGTGCTGATATGCTCCTTCAAGAATCTGAGCTTGATAAAGACTGACTTGAGAAGGTGTGTTATCAATTATTGGATTCCTCTAGGAACTTGCTTATCTCTTCTATGGGTGCTAGGGAATTGAACTCTTACTGTGACTAAATTGGGATTAATGGATTTTTTGAAAAAAAATGTGAGTTTTAGATGTGTAGACTGTAGATCAGCATTTTGATAATTTTGTAAGCATTGCATTGGTCTAATTTGTGATGAACAAATGAATGTTTGTGATGTCGAGGTTGTTAATTGTCTAATTTTTCATATACTTCTAATTCTTCCTTTCTAATCTCCATAAATGAACTTTGAATTGCATTTCTATTTCAATTTTTCATAGACTATCAATTTACACTTTTTTCAATTCTCATTATATTTACTGATGCTATTTCATTTATGAGCAGGGGAGTGAGATACCATGAGTTAGAACATTGGAAGTTCAGAGACGATGGAAACAAATACTTCTGACATGTTACAGGGCCAAAAGAAACATGCTTGCATATATGTAGCTACCATTGCTGCTGCTGTTATTGATCCCTGCTGATGTTACTGCTGTTATTGATCCCTACTGCTGTCACTACTGTCTGCTACTAGCCTACTACTACTGTTTGCTGCCACTGCTGTTATTGCTAGCTACTGCTATAGGCTGTTACTGCTAGTTGCTGCTATCTGCAGTTAGATTTGCCTTTTCTGTTTTGGAATTTGGTGGCCTAATCTAGAGCTAGACCAAAGTTTACTTTCTTTTTGTTTTGTTTATTAGATTGTTTAGCCAAACAAAAAATTAGTGTTTATGGAATTATTTTCGTAAGAAACTATGAAATTATATCAATTCAAATTATTGTCTATTGTATATGTTAATGTCATATTTGTGGTTGTTATACATGTAAATATTATTTTTATATTTATAAAAAAAAAAATACAAAAATAGTTGCATAATTGAAATAATAATAATAATTAATAAGGTGTTACATTAGTTTGCAAAAAGTGATACATAATGTCTATTAAAGTGTTACTACATGTCAAATAATGATTGAAAAATGTTACCCTCTAATTATCAACAAGGTGTTACATTAGTTTGCAAAAATGATACACAATGTCTGATAAAGTGTTACTATATAATTGAAAAATATGTATCAGAGAGTGCCAAGAGAGAGAGAGAGAGAGAGAGAGAGGGGTTAGGCTTCGTGTTTGCTAATTAGGGTTTGATCTTACTGATCATTGAATTGCACTTCTAAAAAAACCCTAGGCACTTAGTCTATTTATAATCCTATTATAATTAGACAATGTCGCGAAGCCCAAAACCCTCCTTATTCCTCCATATGGCCGGCCACTATAGGGGATGAGGCCCATCATGGGCCTCGTCCTCTCGTGCTCGATCTAGGCCCTTTGTGTGATCTTATAGGATCTGTCCAATTGGGTTTTGGCCTATTTTACTAGCCCAAAATTCGTTAGTACCTCTAACTATGATATAACGACGACCCTAATGTACGAACTTAATTATCTCCATAATTTGATCCATTTATATATCTAGTAATTGCACATGACGAAGACATAAATCCTTCAATCTCCCACTTGTCTGAGACAAGTGTGCAATATTCAAATTCTTTAAGTCAATGCGTGTCGATTTGATAATATAATTGCATCACATGTCAAGATCATATTAATCTACAAATCGTTTCTTGAAATCTGAGTTCGAATTACAAAACCAAATGATTACTGAGTAATGCATTTGAACGTGGCCACGTATTTTCTGAATTCTCCCTCTTCAAGTGGCCATGACACATTCCCTA
Source organism: Chenopodium album (assembly GCF_948465745.1). Taxonomy (NCBI): domain Eukaryota; kingdom Viridiplantae; phylum Streptophyta; class Magnoliopsida; order Caryophyllales; family Amaranthaceae; genus Chenopodium; species Chenopodium album. The sequence continues at coordinate 46,484,698 of NC_137848.1, forward strand.
ATTTAATAGGTAGACTCAATCCAATCTTGTAGCAACAAAGCTCCCATTCAACTTTTAAAGTGACCATGAAACATCCTTTATAATCTCCAGTTACGGGTAGACCTTTGAATGTACCACATTTAATTCAATTATTGAATAGAATCAATGTTCCACTCATGTCAAAGGAATCCACTAATACATCCAGAAGCTCTATACTTGAACTTCAAAGTAGGTCAATAGTTTGATCATGCATCAGTCATGCATATTTAAGTGATTGATCGAGCATCACTATGACCCTATAGCCCATGAAACTGCGCTATCCAATCAATCTTACATGCTAGTCTGTTTATTGAAATCATTAATGTCCACTTTGATGATTTCAAACTAGAAAATTAAATAATATATGAATTTTGTTCACATGTGGGGTTTCATTCACTAGGTCATCAACCTGATGAGCCCATCAGTTCATAATTATTTTGGACATTTTATTTCATTTCCAAAACCATAATTAAATAAGAGAAATAAAATTTTTGTTTCAACATAATTCTGCAAGTATATCCATTCCTTATGTGATATGTTTTCTCAAAACATACACAACTTGAATTATATAACTTGCTACAATCCAAGACTTTAATATGACTCTCATACTTTAGTCTGTGGAAGGGGTTTAATAAATGATATTCTCATTCATAATAAAACTTTACAGATCACGACATCCTGCTTGTCATTGATCTCATAAAAGAGGTGATATCTCATATCTATTTGTTTGGATTTGTGATGTGACCCTGCCTCCTTTGTTTTGGCAAAGGTGTCCTTTTAGTCACAAGACAATTTGATCCTAACTTCCTCCTTAACTACTCTTACTGTAGCTAAATACATATTCAGACATTGAGTATGCAACAGTGTTGTGTTTTGAACTCTTCAAGCTCACTGTACTTCTCCATTCAGACACAAAATGTATCTAGATCAACTTCTAAAGTCATCTTGCCTATTTGGAAAACTTGCATCCGTATAGTCTTTTGACAACTTGTTCACTCTTGCCACCATAAACTAGAAACATTCCTTTAGTACTTCTCAAGTACTCAAGGATTTGTTCTTGGTAACTTTATCCTGAACTTTCTTGAAACTTGCTACACATGCACAAGTCATATGTAACATCTTGCTTTGTACATATGTAATACCCCGAAGTTTTATACGTATTTTATTTTAAATAACTATTTTGTAAAGTATTTAAATAATTCGAATGAATTATTTATGACATTTTAATTATTTACTTTAAATAAATTTGAAAATATTTTATAAAAGGAAAGTTTTATTTAATTAATTATTTTAATAAGTTGGGATTATTTTAGGAAAGTTTTATAAAAAAGACAATTTTATAAAAGTTAAGTTTTATTAGGAAAGGGATTAGTAAGAATAGATAGGGAAATTAAGGTTAGAAGGGTTTCTAGAGAAAGGGGTATAAATATTCAACACATGGGCAAATTAAACTTTGCCTAGAGTGGAGAATAACCAAGGTAAATTTTCTCTCCCTTCTCCTTTATGTCCTTTTTCTTTTTCTTTCTTTCCCCTTCCCCTTTTGTTTTGCACGGCCGGCACCACCACCACGCACCACCGGCCGCCACCACAGCCACCGGCGCAAGCACCAGCAGTTCCAGCGGCACCGGCAAGGCGCGGCAGCAGCCCAGCCGCGGTGTCGTGGTAGCTGCTGCTTGTAGTTGTCGAACAAAAAAAAATTATTCTTTTTTTTATTCTTTTGTTTAATCCTAAATCTAATTATTAATTATGGATTTTGTGATGATTTTATGATGTTTAATTATAAGTATGATGCAAATTAATTTTCAGATTTTAATTTTAATTAAAAAGCCCTAAATTTGAAACCCTAGATTAGTAAATAATTGATTATTGAAGGAATATGATTAAGGGTGGTTTAAGCCTTTAATTTGAGGGTTTTAAAGTATATTTACAACAAGTTTTTTATGAACTAATATTGCTGGAAAGTTTGTTAATAAGCTAAAAATTAAGTTTCTTGAAGAAATTTTGACTACCCATTAATTGGGATTAAAGTAAGGGGTTTTAAATTAATTTTCAGCTTGTTTTAATTAAATTATGAGGGATTTAATAAGAGTATATATTGCTGGAAATTTGTGTGGAGTATATTTTAATGCCATGATATAATTTTGGATTGTAGGAGACTTCTAAGTGAGTGATTTCTGTTAGTCGTGGCGATTTTAAGATCGTATTCAAGGTACGTTCGCGTACTTGGTATTTATTTGGTGATGTAGGAACATGCTAGGCTTTGAATAATTGATTCCAAATAGTATCATGATAGGTTTCGGTTGGAATTTATTATTTGGTTGATGTTGGTGATTGAATTATGAAGCATAAATTATTTATGATGGATTATTGGATGGAAATAATTATTTTGGCATATTATATATGAACCACGCTTTTATTATTGGCATGATAGAGAGCATGTTTAATTAAACTAAATGTTTAATTTGGTTTGGAATATTAAAAGGGAATTTTATTATGGTTCATATAATTTTTATTGATGCTATAAGCATGAGATAAGAGCTATTTAAGTGTCTGTGTACACGGAGGAATAAATTATATTTTGGTACCTTAGTACACTTAAGGTGTTTCCAATACCGAGGGATAGGAATTTTGCGCATTATGCGTTTAAGGTGTCTTTGACACCGAGGTAGATTTAAAAAGGGCTCAACATTAAATATTATGTGGTCACTAATTATTCAAAAATTAAATTGGAATGTTTAATTATTTGGATAATTATAATGTTTGATGGTGTTATGGTTTGAGAGTCATCACCAACTTTAATAATATGTAAATAACGTAAAGTGAAAGAGATTACACACCAAAACTCTTGGAATGTATATACCTTGAGTATGAACATATGGGGGGAGTTATGCGACTTTATATTTGACCATAACTTCTACTGGGAGTACAGGACGTTGTATTTTCCTTTTATTATTATGCGCAGGAATTCCGCCACTTACGAGTGTTTATTTTATACTGGCATGGTTAGCTCCCGTGTTAGTATCCCTTTATTAGGGCAAGTTAGGGGGAAACCCGTTCGATGCATAATCAATGATAAATGAATTAGATATTTAATTGAGAGTCGTGTTGTATGTTGTATGCTTGTAAACAGGTGCAACGAGGTAAGTTGTGTGTTGATAGGTGATAGCATGTAAGTGTGTTTAATTACGCTTATGTACCCAGCATTGCTGATTGTGTGTTTGTATGTTTATTTAGCCTTGTCTTTACCTTGGCCCTATGATGACCCATTTTTAATGAAGAGTAGTGGAAACAAGTAGAGAGAAGCTTTTCAGGTGATAAAGCATATTCATGATGGGCATGAGTGAAGAGCGAATCATGCTAGTTTCCATAAGTTTACGATGTGTTTATTACTTTAATTATTTTATTATATTATGCTTGTGAGACTAACGCAAAGGTTTTTAAGTTGGTTTGGTTTGATAAGGGCCTACAATGGTTCCAAGTTGTAGGTTGACTTCGTTTTACTTTGGTTTGACTTTACTTTCGTTTGGTTGACTTTTAAGTTGATTTGTTTTGAATGTTTTTAAAGATAGTCTTCCGCTGTATGTCTTTGATACTTACCCTAACCGTTTCACGGTGGCGGTAATGTCTTAGATTTTCCTATTTTGGGTTTTAAAAAGAGCAAAACAGGTGTTTTAAAATAAAGGAATTTCTAAGGTGTTACAACATATCATGGCACATATAATGGACCTTTTGTAGAAGAATAAGGCACACTATCCATACAACTCAACTCTACTAGCTTTTGAAGGTACTGAGTTTTACTGAGCATAATACCATGAAACATGGGATGACATCCTCTCTTAGAGTCTTGCTTTATGAACTTGTCAAGAACCTTATCAACATAAGTCTCTCGATGTTGTCCAATCATTCTTCAAGATTCATTTCGTGGATCTTGATTCCCAATATGCATTCAACATCTCCTAAGTCTTTCATATAGAAACAATTCCTTAACCATTAGTTGATTAATTCAAACATTGATATGTCATTTCACATATGAACTGTATGTCATCTACATACAAGACTAAGAAGACCAATTTCTCCCACTATACTTCTTGTCTCTACAAGATTCCTTTTTGTTCTTTGAGGAAATCAAACTGTTTGATTGCCTAATCGAAACGAATGTTCCAACTCCCTGATGCTTACTTCAATCCATTAAATGAATTTCTGAAGTTTGCAAAACTTTCTATGATTTCTGGATTTCAAAACTCTTACGTTATATCATATACATATCCTCTATCAAGAACTTTTCAAGAAGGTGATTTTGATATCCAATGCTAAATTTCGTAATCGAAAATCAGCAATCACTAGAAGAATCCGAATAGGCTTACGCAGCTGATAAGTTTGACCCCATTTGTAAGACTATCACGGACTAACACATCTTCACATACATGGAGTCCATTCTGGATTTCATGGCCTTAAGCCACTTCCTAAGTTGGCATTTGGTATGGGTTCCAATCATTCCAATAGGAAAATTTAGAATCCACCTTTTCTCAGAATTTCAACAAACTATTTGTTTTGATCCCAAGTAACCTACAATAGGTATAAGCAACAATAGAATTATTCTCTTCAACTCTTTGAAGCCTTTCATTCAAGTAGGACGATAGAAGCCTCGCTAGTTGAATTAGTTTGCTTCGACATATGATTTATCAAATTAGCTGATTTCATACGCCCTCGTCTCTGATGTAGTGTTATCCACATCCATTTGTTGCTCGTCTTGAATTTTGATCGAAATCTAACTTTACTCCCACTTGGCTTTGTAGGAAGAGATTTCTTTCTATAAAGACATTATGGCGAGCAACAAACACTTTGTTATCTACGCGATTGTAGGAATAATACCTCTTAGTTTCTATGGGAAAACCCACAAAGAACTATTATCTGGTTTAGGGTGCATTATGTCATCTTTGTAAAAATTTTACAATGATTCCATAACCCTTAATTCTATTTAGAAAAGACAACTTTTGGAACACTTCCAATTCATAACTCTTATGATGTCTTTTGAACTGCTTTGGTTGAGTTTATGTTTAGTATATTCGCAATTGTTGTTCTAATATATATCCTCAAAACGATATTAAAGTTAATCTAGGATCAAACCATGGAAAGCAAGGTTTGATTCCTTCTTTCAAACACACATTTTAATTGTAGTGTTTCTGGATTGTGAATTAATTCAATAATTCCCTTTAGATGATCATTAACTTTGAGTTAAATATTTATCACAACAATCATATTGTGGTGTTAAATTGTTTATCTCAAACTGATTTTACATTTCATTCTGGAATTCTTGAACTTTTCAATGATTCCAAGCTTTACTTCATTAAGTAATTATGGACATAGTTACTTAAATTGTTAGTAAAAGTAATGAAATAGTTAAATCTCTTTGCTAATTTTTGAACTTATTGGTCCACACACATCATATGTATGAGTTCCAAGAGGTCATTAGCTCCTTTACCCTTTCAACTAAAAGGTGACTTGGTCATCTTACCTTATCAAGCATGACTTTTAATTCTCAAATGATTTATAATCAAATAAGAATAAGAGTCCATCCAATTGTAACTTTGGATGTGAAAATGGTTTATGCGACCTAACCTTAGTTTGTTATAAGTAAGTTTATTTTAAATCATCTAATTTCTTTTTTGATCTACTTATATCAATATCATAAATAAAATTAACTCATATCTAGAAAAAATGAAAACAATTTATTACCTTGGTCATGGATCAACACTTGTCCATGCCAAGTAAACCGAATTAGTTTTCAAACAAGAAACCGAAATATTGTTTCATCAAAACCGGAAATAAGTCTAAAATCATCATAAAATTCTGAAATTAAAACTTAAAGCTTTCTCTGGCCACTCGAACACTTCTAGTGCACCTTCAAGCTCCATTTCCTTGCTACCTCACTTCTTTGCAGCTTCTGCACAACATTAATAATGTTAAGCACTGCAACTTGGTATCACATACCTAAGTGAAAGTTAAAATGTTTATAACATAATACCTGAGGTGGATGTTCCATTTTTCTTGAGGAACTCGAGATATTTGTGGCAGTTGCGCTTCCAATGTCCCTTCTTCTTGCAGTAAAAGCATTCACTTTCATCTACAGCCTTGGCTTTTGGAGTCGCCTTAGAATTTTTAGGAGCCTTGGCAACTTTGTTTCCCTTGACCTTAGCCTTTTTCCCCTTCTTCTTGAACCCCTTTCCCTTTTGAACCATGAGAACCTCTTTCTTAGGTTCCTTAGGGATTTGCTTCTCAGCACTAACCAACATAGCATGCAACTCATTCGTAGTCTTGATAAATTGGTTGAAAGTTTCTGGAAGTGAGTGGAGAATGATTTCTATTGCCATCTCATCACTATATGGGTGCCCCAGTTTTTCCATATTTTGAATAAGGCCGATCATTTTGAAAACATGATCATGAACTGTGGTACCCTTCTCCATCTTACAATCAAGAATCTCTCTATGGAGCTCGTACCTCTCAACTCTAGCTTGTTTCTTAAACAAAGCTTTGAGTTCTTACATGATAGTATATGCATCCTGGTCCTCAAAACGCTTTTGAAGACTAGGCTCCATAGTAGCAATCATCAAGCAAGTGATAGGCACAGCCCTGTCTAGTGCTTCCTTGCACTTATGGACCTCTGCTACACTAGCATCTTCTGCCAAAGGTCTTGGCAATGGCGTGTCAATGACATCCTCTCTACCTTCTGATTTCAGAACAAGCCTTAGCATCCTTTTCCAAGTGGAAAAGTTTTCTCCTGTCAACCTATCCTTCTCAAGGAATGGTCGTAGATTGTAAATGTTGTTGTCATTGTTACGGCTACCCTTCTATGTCAAAATAAGGAAAAGTTTGATAATTATGTTTAATTAAAATTAAAGTACCATAAACGAATTAAATTAGTAACTTTAAAAGCACTTTATTCAATATTAAATGATCCCAATTGAAATTTAAGTGATTCCAAGATCCTTTATTTGTGTAATAATTGACCAGACTTTGGCCCTATCATCAACCATTACATTTTCAAGGTGAGTAAACTCTTTACTGATTAAAACTCTTGTAACTCTTGGTTGAATAATTAATCATCACATGTTTAATTATTACCCTTTGTTTCAAGGTTCTAAACGCTTTAGGTAACCTTGTTGAGCACAACCAATTAAAATTGTAAAACTTAATTTACCTCAACTCTCCCAAGATATAAAATGACACCCTGACATGACCTATCATAAATATCAAAGGTTTATTGGGTTTTTAATTGGAAAAGCGATCTCAATATTACTGGGACCTAGATTTATTATGTTGTGATTATTTAGTGAACTCTAACGCATCATCAATAAACATAAATAAAATCTAACATGCATAATCTACTAATGCAATAAAACATGACATAGTATGGCCCCTTAGTCCAAAGAAAACTAGAAATGAAAATGCTCCCACTTGAACCATCATGGATCTCCATCCACCTTGCTCATTTGGGTCTTCACTTCATGGGCTTCTTTGGACTAAATTATTTGAATAACTAATATATTTACTTTAAATAAAAGTTACAAAAATACTTGAAGGTTCGCAGACCGTATTAGGATTACAAAAATACATCACGATGCGCAGATCGTATTTAGAATCTATGGGCCATACTAGTCTATATATAGCAACATAATATCATATATTATTTAAAAGTGTCATATAATAAATCACTTAACATGCTTGTCTAAACTACAACATCGAATGTTCATAATTAAGGCCACACATTTCCTAAAATATCTCATATTTTAAATCATAATTAGATAATATCATATATTATTCACGATCGTTTATAAAATATCATATACTTTAATTTAGGCATGAGACAGAATCAAATCTTATTTTAATCTAGAAAGATAAATAATATTTAATCTTCCATGATTATCCTAACAACTTTAGGAGATTATATCCTAATTACTAGCCAATCAAATAATTTTAGAATCAATTATATCCTAATCTAATTATGGGATAATCACGTTATTTAAATCAATTATTATTCTTTTGGAATATGCTTAGAATATCCTACCAATTTTTATCCAAAATTAAACACTTTAATTATGGATAATCACCAAAATTAAATAATTAAATATGGATAACATAAAATATAACAACTTTTGAAGATTTGATTTTATCCTAAAACAAAAGATTTTATTTCAATCAATTTAATTTTATCCCAAAATAAATCGTATTTATCTTGAAATATTTTAAAACAAAATGATTTTTTTTTTTTGAAAAACCGTGTACTGCACGACTGCTGGCTACCGTTGTTGGCTAGCCAAAGCTAGCCGCGGTGGCTGACTGCTTCGCAGCATCCACTGTCGCAAGGCAGCAGCAAGCAGTAGCAGTAGCAGCAACGTGCAACGCTTGCACAGCTCCTACCCAGCCACCCCGGACCTCTGCCCTCCCCTTCCCCTCCCTCTTGGACCGCCACCTGGTCGGCAGCCGCTGTGGCTGCGCCACCCAGCCGCGGCTGCCAACCCTAAACATTATTAAAACTAAATTAAATCAGTCCAAAAATTAAAATTAAATCCCCATTCAATTTTAAAATTAGGGTTCATCATAAAATTAATCCCAATTCAATTCTAAATTTTAAAAATAAATTGATGATCATACACAAAACATTTTTATGCATAAATAAATCCGAATTAAAACAAAAATAAACATAAAACAATTTGAATTAAAACAAAAATAAACACAAAAAGCGAATTTTAGGGTTTAAAATTTCGAAAAAAATTCGAAATATTAGGGTTTAGGGTTTGAATTTTTCGAACATTATAGGGCATAATTTCGGTCCTCTTCTTGGCTATTTTGAGCCTAATTAAATCACATTTAATCAATTCCAAAAGTTTAATCACATTTAAATAATAAATGAACCATAATTAAATTAATTCTCCCTCTTAATTGATTATAAAATTAAGAACATGGACTTCAAATAATCGTATTATTATCATCAAGCGTGTTCATGCAAGAGGCTAACTGATACCACTGTAGGACTTTATTAGGTACTATATGCGGAAAAACATGAATCATATTCATTAAACACCTAAACCCAAGATCGCATGCATAACACACAAGACACATAATCATACCTTTGAAGCGTGAATTCCATGAAGCAATTCGACTGGCAAATCAAGGAGAGAATAGAGCCCCAAGTGTTGCCCCTCAACTTAGTCCACGGGATTTGAATGAGCCGTCCACCAATACTAGATTGGTTGAGTGAAAGAGGAAAACCGCGATCACCACCTTTAATGGACTAAACCGACCACTACGAACCACCACAACAGGCGCTGAGGGGAGAGAGTGCCGTGAGAGAGAGAGAAAGAGAGAGTAAGAGGGGTTAGGCTTCGTATTTGCTAATTAGGGTTTGATCTTACTGGTAATTGAATTGTACTTCTAAAAAACCCTAGGCACTTAGTCTATTTATAATCCTATTATAATTAGTCTAAGTTGCGAAGCCCAAAACCCTCCTTATTCTTCCATATGGCCGACCACTATAGGGGATGAGGCCCATCATGGGCCTCGTCCTCTCGTGCTCGATCTAGGCCCTTTGTGTGACTTTATAGGATTCGTCCAATTGGGCTTTGGCCTATTTTACTAGCCCAAAGTTCGTTAGTACCTCTAGCTATGATATAACGACGACCCAATTGTATGAACTTAATTATCTCCATAATTTGATCCATATATATATCTAGTAATTACACATGACGAAGACATAAATCCTTCAGTGACAACTTTAGCGTTCGTGAACCTCCCGCTATGACTACGACGGTGTGTTATATATTTATCATATATTCTATTTTTTGTATATATATCCTACTTAGTTAAGTTTATATTTTATTTATATCTTTTCCTATTAAGTTACCTTAATTCTAGGCTTGTATATTGTATATTATTGATACATTGCTAATGAGAAACTCAAGTAATTACGTTCTTTCAAGGAGACTGTTCTAGCCTCGAGTGGAAATAGTGGAACTTCTTTACAGAGGTGGATCCAAGTTCAAGGTAATTGGTTAATTAACCCAGCTTATGTTTTAAAAATAGGGAAATTATCATTGGTACACCCCAGGTTTGGGCTTTTATCAATGATACACATGCTTAAGTTTTAATTAATTAACGGTACACATGTAATTGCAACTAATCATCTACAGTAAGCATTCTGTTAATTAAATGTTAGTAATAGGTCAATGACTTGCAATTTTGACTAACTTTAACTCCCTCCTTTTTTTTCCCTCCTTAATTTCCCTCCTTTATTTAAACCCACCCACCTATATCATTATATAAACAAAGACCCATCCTGCTCTGATTTATGAAGCTTTTTCTTCATTCGGCTAATTTGAGTACTAAATGCAGAAGAAGAAGCTGCATAAATGAGAGCAAATGAGGGAGTGTAGACAGCTAAAAATGTCTCCCCAAAACAAAACCCGATGATGAACAACAATTCACCGCCATTATTGGTTGAGTTGAGTATTTAATCATGGAGTGCTTAAATCCATGTTTAATTCAATATATTTCATAAATCAACCCAATTCTTAGCCCATTTCCCCAAACCATAACTTATTTTCCACTTTTCGTGTCCATATAACAAAACTGAGCTTAAACTGATTGTGGCCCTATAATTTTGATCCAATTATTATTTGGTTGGATAGGCCTTGAAATAAGATTTCTAACGGTATATCATAAGCCCAATTTCGATTTAAAACGAAGAAGATATGAGCAAAACATTAAACTCAACCCAAAACCGATATCCTTTCACTAAAGCGGCCATATCTTATAATCTACAAAATATTTTGACCTGATTCTAATTGATTTGGAAATAAGACTTAATAAGCTTTCCAAAGATATATTATGTGTCTTATTCTGAGTTACGGATCAAAAGTTATCATAGTTTTAAAAATGCGTGAAAACAGGAAAATATCGCGCCACGATATGCACGTGTGACGGTGCTCTGCACCGTGTCACGGCACACACGCCGTGACTAGGCGTTCAATTAGGGTTTTTTCACAGCGCCTTTTTACTACTAGGGTTCTGTGCTTCACCCCTCATATTTTCTCTGTAAATACCCTGCTGACTTCCTCAGTTTTGGGGCACCAAAAATCATTCTCTTTCTCCATACACCAAAAAATCATTCTCTTCTCCCTCTTTAGCTTAAGTACTGGTGTAGGGAATATTTCAAGCATCCCACACTTGAGCCCCACTGTGATCATACACTTAAGCATGGTGGCATCTAAAGGGAAGGAAGCTAGAGCAAAAGAGTCGCCAACAAGTATTAGGAACTTGTAAACCGTTCACAGGGTGAAGGTTACACCCCTTCACGATTCATGAGATCGCTAACTCCATAGTGGTCCGGAACCATGACTGGATATTCGAGGATGAAGGTACAAATCTAACCTAAAAGAGATTGAACCTGCCCTAAAAAGGCCTCTGCTTTATTCTTCTCATATTCATGTGCGCTTTCTGACTAACATACAATCAATATATTAACCCTAAACCTGTTTAATCTATGTTGGTTGAATATTAATTCACAAACAAAACTATTATCGGCGATCACTTGAATTAAAATCATATTAGCCTGAACAAAATTATTAATTATCTTATTAAGCGTGATTTCAAGTACAAATTCCCTTTAAACCTACAAGAGAGGGCGTGATCAAGCAATAACAATAATATCAAGCAACATAATAATATACTGACACAACAAATCATCATCATCATAACAATATCAATAAAGCATAATCATATTAATAGCAAGCTCCTAGGCATGATACTAATAACAAACCCTAGCATGTCACTAAACAATAAAAAAAATCTAATCTTTTACCCTACCATTATACTAACATGATAGAAGAAAAATAGGAAGCAACCTAAACATGATACTAGAAAGCAATAAATAACATCCTAACATGATACTAGGATTTAATATAATCTAAGCATGCTTTCTACAAGAAGGAAATAAGCTAATAACTTACTTTGATGCCTCATACCTCTTTCTAACAAAACAATACACACGTTAATAACTTCAAGGAAAATATTAAACAGTAAATCTAATCAAAAAATTGAAATAAGATTTGGGACCAAACCCTAAGAAATTAGCAACCTTTCACGTCTCGGGCGAAGGCAACTTCGAGCTTGGCTAGGTGTGTCTGGAACTCGTGAATGCGGTATTGTGTTTATAAAAAGAGAAGGCTTAGAAAGAGGTAGAAAGAACAAGCTATCGCTTAAGAGAGAGAAGAGAAATAGAAAGATGATTGTTGATGATTGAAAACGGAGAATAAGTATCCTATTTATAGAGAGAATAGTCCCGAAATGATCAGAAAAAGATCTAATTCGATTCGGAGTAAAACTACTTCCATCGCGGTGCGATGGAGCTGTCGTTTGGCGATGGTGAACACGTTGACTTAAAACCGTACGAAATCCTTAATCTAATTAAATTAGAATAATTAACGTCCATACTTATCTTTTAAAATCAGATTTAATCTTTTAAAACACTTGTTTTATTCCAAATAAAATTCTTTATATTTCTAAAAGATGTAATTATTAATCCTAATCCCACTAGAATTTAAAAGAACCTTCTAGATTATTCTAGAAGATCAAAATCAATCCTAATGACTTTAGGAATAATAATTAATGGGCCCTACACTTGATCATTGGACCGTATATAAAACTCATTTCAGGCCCAATTTAGTATTTTGGCTATAACTTCCTCATTATTCATCGGAATTGGACTTATAATATATCGTTGGAAAGCTCTTTTCGAGCCCAATCCAACTACACTATTTTTGGACCCTTATCATGGAACAAACTAAACTGGACATTTTCCATAAATAGAGTAAGAAAAGAAACATTTTCAAAAATCGAAAGAAGTATTTTTATTAAAACGACCGCATCGCAAGACTTTTCACATTTCACCTTGTTCGATAATCAAATGACGTGAAAGGTATTCATCACTGGGTTTGGTTTTTTGGGGAGACACAATCAGGTGTCTACAACTGGCCTCCCTATTCTCTCAAAATACTTCCCCTATGCACTTCAAGGAGTCCATACTTGACCCGAGTTTTCATCCTTAAACCAAGGCGTGAAAGGTAGAATTAACTGAGGGTTTGGACCAAATCAATTCTATTTTTTATTTAATTTAATTTAGTTATTTAAATTTGATTTATATTTTTATTGAAATTACTAACAATTTATTCATGATGTAGCAATTTAAGGAAACGCGGAAAGTGAGTAATAAATCACTTAAATTACTCTTATTTTTATTCTTGTTGCTAGTATCATGATTAGGTTTATTATAATTTGGTTTGACTAACGATATTATTGTTAAATTGCTTCCAATATTGATGTTAATTTTATTATATTTATATGATCATCATATTGCATGTTTAAAGGGAATATGTAATTGAAAATTACGCTTAGTGAGATAATTTAAATGACCGGTTTAGGATCCTTTTTAATCTTGTTATTTAATCGAAGTGATCACAATATTTTAGAATTATGTGTTGCATTAATATTCAACCAATTTAGCATAATTATAGTTTGGAGCAAATTGAATCTTTGCTTGCATGCCTTTGAGATCGCAGGAAACACTTTTCACAATAAGAATCGAGTAGAGGCCAATACGGGCGAATGTGACTCCATGACTCACTTAGTACCATCATCCCTGATCCTCCTTTCGTGGCTTCGAACCATATGGAGTTAGTAATGTCATGGATTATGAATGGGGTGTAACCTTCAAAGGTCAATCGTTGTTGCCTATCGTTGTCCCTTATCGTGGTTGCCTTAAATGATCCGTGAACGGTTTACAAGTTCCTTAAAGGTGAGCTACTTTAAATAGAGGAGGAAATTAAGAGGGAGATAAAATTGGTCAAAATTGCAAGTCGTTAACCTATTACTAACGTTTCATTAACGGAATGCTTTCTATAGTTAATTAGTTGAAAGTATAGGTGTACCGTTGATAATTAAAACTTAAGGAGGTGTATCATTGATAAAAGCCCAAACCTGGGTTGTACCAGTAATAATTTCCCTAAAAAATATTCTAGTTACAGATGTTTAAAATATGAAGAAATAATAATTTATTTAATATGAGTGTTTTTTTTTATATGTGTTCACTTATTATTACTAAATGTTCATTTTTTACGTGTTCATTTTTTATTACTAAATCTTCAATTAATTTTCTTATGTGTTCATAATTTATTTTTCTACATTGTTCATTTTTAAGGTCGTGGTCTAGCAATTCTATGATTATATATGATAATTTTGTTAATTTTTTAATGATAAGGTATGGCAAGCCGCACCAAAGAATTCATGCAGTAAGTATATATGATATGCAGTATTTTGTGGAGGATATGTATTATTTGATAGAGGATATATACAACTTGTTGTAGGATATCTGGAAATGTGTTATTTGATAGAGTATACTTACAATTTGTTGGAGGATATACATTATTTTGTTGGAGGATATGTAGTATTTGATAGAGAATATGTACAATTTATCTTTATTGATAGAGGATACACACAGTTTGTTAGAGGATATGATGTAGTATTTGTGGACGATATGTACAGTTTGTTAGATGATATGTAGTATTCAATATAGAATATGTATAATTTATTTTTGATAGAGGATACGTACAGTTTGTTAAAAAATATGATGTATTACTTGGTGGAGGATATGTGTTATTTGATAGAGGATATCTATAATTTGTTAGAGGATATGTATTACTTGATAGAGGATATGTACAATTGGCTAATATATTTATTTTGTTGGCTAACATGTTGCTTTTATTTGCTTATTTCATCCTTTTGTTGGCTGATATGTTCAATTTGTTAGCTGATATCTATCTTTTGTTGGCTAATATGATCCTTTTATTGGCTAAAATATTTCATTTGTTAGTTGATAGGTTCTTTTTGTTGGCTATATATAAAAATAATTAAAAGGTCAACAATGACGGAACCTCATTGAAGATCCTGTATTAAACTCATGGATATAACATAACTTGCTCAATTCTTAACCAAAATACATGCATTTGTTATCAAAACGCTCACAATTCAACACATAATCACATGGGACAATCAATTTCAACAATTATTCATCACATAAGAAAGCCCCAATTTGATTTTTTTTTTGGCATTTTTTGTAAAATCCGAGAATATCAAGCAATTATCAAGCCAATTCAAGCATAAATCATGGACAAATATAACTAATAATCTTTATTTTCTCTCTCCGCCATGGATGACGTCTTTGATCCCGACGAGTTTCACGTCGTCGACGATACCACCGTGATTAACAACACCGCCGCCGATGGGAACGATCATTGGTATGTTAATTTTTCTGCATTGGGAGGTGTTAGTGGAAGAAGAGAAGAAAATGGTGTTTGAATGAAATGCAGAACATAAAGGAAGATAAGAAGTTTGGGGTAGTTATTAGGAACGTTGTACAAATTATTAGGTGCGGCTTATCGTACCCAATAATTTGTGTTTTTTTTTATATATGTAAATGATCAATTTTTTTTAAACGTATTCACTTTTTAATATTATTAAATATTCATTTTTTTACGTGTTCATTTTTTTTATTAATAAATGGTTAATTTTTTACATGATGAGATCTCTTTATTAAATGTTCATTTTATAGGCGTGGTGCAGCTATCTGCTACACCGGTGTGCAGCTAAGACTTACTTCCGAAAAACCGCCTAAGATTTATTTCAGATCAAATTTCAAGCTCAGTCCAACTTACTTGTCTTTTTATCGGACTTTTGGACAACTTAGAAATTTAACTTGTAGTTACATTTATTGCTTGAAAATAGGATAGTACACCTGATAAATAAAAAAAGGCGAAAATAACATAATTTGGTTGAACAAAGAATGTACCGTGTTTGAAAAAAAACATACCTATATATGTTTGATAATATGTTCTTTTATACTTATGTTCTTTAACATATATTGATAAAACACGTTTTTTGAGTTTCAATAATGCAAAGTATGTTCTTTGAATTTGGCTCATATGTACTGTTCTTTGAATTTGGCTCATATGTACTGTTCTTTGAATTTGGCTCGTATGTTCCTTGAGGTAATGAGTGACGCACACATTGTAATTTTGTTTTTTTATTATTATCATATATATTTAAATTATTTTTATTATCGTATGTTTTTTGAGTTTGATTAGTGTGTTCTTTAAATATGAACTATATGTTCTTTATATTATAACTTAGGTTCTTTTAACATATGTGATTTTGAATTTTAAAATTTGAAATTTAATTTGAAAATGAAATCTTGAAATATTTTTAGTTTAAAATAATTTTTGAGAGTGAAACTAAAATTATTATGGAAAGTTGAATTTTTAGAGAGAGAAAAAACTATTTTGGGGAAATGATATCTTTAATTTGGTAAAAAAAAAATTTTTGTTAATGTGTAATTTTTCATAAAATTTTAATAAAGTTTTTATCACGTTCTTTTTGTAATGTCTTTATGTTCTTTGATAATGCATGTTCTTTGTCAACACACAAACATGTTCTTTGTCAAACACTTATGTTCTTTTTCAAACACCTATATGTTCTTTTTGCCTTTTTTTTTTATATATAGGTGCACCATGTGCATGGTGCACCTTGGTGCACAAATCAGACATTATTTTTTGCTTAATCCAATTAAAAAGGAACAATTTTGCAATGGCCACAATAATATTGTAGCCATTGTAATCTTTAAATCTGGACCTTTAAATTTGGTGTTAAATCTTGACCATTCATATTTGTATACAATAATAAAAAAAATTAGTTTTATTTGAAATAAATTAGTGATGATAATCGGTTGATTACTTCTAAGGGAAAGCCTTAAAGTTTGATTTCGAACCCTTTCTTCCATAATCCATTGATTCGTTTGATTCTAAAACTCGACTTTCGTAAAATGTATTTCGTATAACAATAGTGTTGGTGATATTTATATTTGTGAGAAAGATGATACAGGGTTAAGGATAAAATATCTAATATTTCGATTCACGATGATGATACAAATTTAACAATGGTAATTTGTTGTTGTACCATTAATGGAGATTGAGAGATTTGCTTGGTAGAGAAATCCAAACTACTTGTATTTGGCGACAAAAACAGGATGTTTTTTTTTTCATAAAAGTTATTTTTAAAAATATATTTTTTTTCCATAGTCAAACAAATAAATGAACAAAATTTTAATGGTTAAGATTGAAAACAATTACAATGGCTATACGCCTACACATTTAGGCCTTGTTTAGTTCATTTTATTTTTACTTATTTCAGAAAAAATAAGTTCAGATCAGGAAAAATAAGTTCAGATCAGATCACCGTTTTATGTGCAGCTTTTTATCGCTCAATATCTTTAATTTCGTAATGAAAAAAAGTATGAAAATCAAATATTAATAAAATACACATTATTACGAATCTAATAAGACCCCACTTGATATATTTTTTCCGTATAGATTATCGTGTATTCAAGTTCAAAGTTTGGTAAAATTTGAAATTCGGATCAAACCAAATCAGATCAGATTAAACCAAATCAGATAAGACCAGATCAGATAAGCAAAAATAAGGTGAACCAAACAAGCCCTTATTGTAGCCATTAAATAGTCTTCTCCAATATTGTCACGAAAAAGCCGCTATTTTAAGACCAAGATAACAGGTTCGGGCACAAATAATTTGGCCCAAACTTTGGCTCGGTCCTGGGTAGAAATAACCCAACTTTTGTCAAGGCCCATCCCAGTCCATGTTCATGCTCATTATGAAAGCATATTCTACAAGTCTCAAGTCTGTATCAAAAAGAAAAAATAAAAAAAAATCAGCAAAAGCAATGTTTAAGAGACAGTACTCTTTCAAACAAGGCCCAATTCAACAAGATTTATATATATATATATATATATATATATATATATATATATATATATATATATATATATATATATATATATATATATATATAATCAATATTTGGGCCTTATGGTTGTAAATAATCCCAACTTTGATTTAAGAGGTTGGTCCAAATCCAAACACCAAACATATAGTGTTCTTGTTTTTACGGGCTGTGTTCCTAAACCGAACCCGTTAATTTCTTAGCCTTTAAAACATCAAATTTGTTAATTTTAAATCTCTTTTTCAGACATAGTAAAACCATGTTTACTTCACTTTTTTGTAAAAAAAATAGCATTTACTGTACTAAAAATAATTTCAGTTCAGTAAAAATAAGTCAAGTTCATCAAAATTAATTTCAGTTCAATAAAATAATTTCAGTTCAGTAAAAATCAGTAACTTTAAAAAAGAAATATAATAGAAAATCAGTAAAATTAATTTCAGTTTAGTAAAAATAATTTCAGTTCATAAAATTAATTTTAATTAAGTAAAAATAATTTAGGTTCAGCAAAAATAATTTCAGTTTAGTAAATATAATTTCAGTTTAGGAAAAATAAGGTGAAGTGAATGAAGCCTAAAGGCTATACGGCTATACCTAATTATATGTAGATCTATATGCAACTGGGTAAAAAGATAACCTAAAGTTTGGTGTGTGTGTGTGTTTTTTTTAAATAGCTTAAGACCCGTGCCATGCACGGTAAATCTAATCTTTTTAAGAAAATTAATTATATCCAACAAATAAAATTTGATAAAACATACAAATTAAATATATAAAAATTATAATGTCATAATCTATATTAATAGGCAAAGCAACAAATTATCCCAAAAATAGATTTTTATAATCTGTCCAAACTTGAGAATTTTTCAGGCGGGGCTTGATCAGGTCTAGTGGCCATATTAGTGAACACTTATTTAAAAATGCATTTTTAATAAATATCAAAAATCAATCGAACAACAAACTAAAATCTCCACTAAAATTATTAGCAAAAGTGCAAACATACACAAAATTACAAATAATTTATCACCTTTATATCTAAAAATCATTTGTTAAACACAACATTTATTTTATAGATATACTATACTCTATAAGTCAATTTGTGATAATATGTAAGTATAGTAGTAAACTTTCATAAAAAAAATTGTAATTAACATGAATATATAGTTATATTGAATTGAAATTGAAATAAAATATAGCTAGAGGTATTTGGAAAAAAAAATTAAGTGATGTTTTAAAGTAATTTTTTTAACATCTATTATATGAATCAATTTATTATAATTTTTTTTGGCAAAATCTAATAATACTCCATTTAAAAGATAGTTAAAAAGGAGTTGAAATAATTAGTTACGTAAATGTATATAAAATAATTATGAACACCAAATAAAAAGAAATATATATTTGCCATAAAGATAATATAAAAGATTTGAAATGATATAATTATAGAATCAAATATTAACAAAAAAAAGGTTAAAAAGGGAAGGGGAGTTTTTAAGGGAAAAAACAGCACCAGGATGTAACACATGTCACTCCTGGTGTCTGTTTTTGAGGGAAAAAACAGCACCAGGATGTGACACATGTCACTCCTGGTGTCTGTTTTAGTATTAAGTTATTGATTATTGATTGTTATGTAATTTTATAATGATGCTATTTATGCTCTTTATTCACTTTTGATTGTTGTTTATGTGCTTTTAATTATCACCAACTGTTCTAATTTGTGTTGGTCCGTTTTAATATTTATTGATGTTTCGTACTTTGGCACTTCGTAATTTATGTGCTTTTAATTATCACCAACTGTTCCAATTTGTGTTGGTCCGTTTTAATATTTATTGATGTTTCGTACTTTGGCACTTCGTAATACATGTTAGGTCGAGCTGAAAATCATCTTAAATGTCTAAATTGTTTTAGATACACCTGGGTGCACCTAGAGTTAGTAATATACACACATTTGATATATTTTGCTCATCTTAAAATTTTTAATGACAAATCTAATAATATAAAATGGACAAAATAAAATATTTGGCTACACCTACCTCTATGTGCACTCAGATGTAAAAAAAATAATCTTTACAGAGGTTTCTCCTACTCATGATAAACAAGCGCATTTAGTTTTACATAAGTTGGATAGTGTTCCATGTAAAAGTGCTACTCCGTAGTTTATATTGTATCACTATATGATTTTTTTTTTCTTTTTTCTTTTTTCTTTTTTGACAATAGTCACTATATGATTTATTATTGACATATCAGTAGTTTTTTCTCATGAGGATGATTTCATTTCTTAAAGTTCCCTTTTATCATTATCTAAACTTACCACTGAAAACATTATGCAATTTTTGTGAGTGTATATTCATAAGTGAGACTTTATCAATTGCAAAGAAAAGGCTAGATCATTGAATAATTCTAAGGGAAATTTGTCGAACATAACACCACCTTTCAGCGATTTTCCAAGAATAAAATGACCTTTGGATTATTCTAAAATAAAACGACCTTTGATACACATCTGCCAAAAATAGAACAAAAAACCTGTAACATGTTTTACAGGTTACATTTGACACATGTCACATGTGTGAATGGTTAAAATATATATATTTTTTATTTTAACATATTTTTTTTAAAATAATGATTTTAAAAAAAACAAAACTTAAATTAAAAAACTTTAAAAAAAATTAAAAAAAACACTAAAAAAAAGGAAAACCCTTCCCCCTTAACAGCAACAACCCTACAACCACCTGTGGGCTGCCACCACGGCCGGCGACCAGAGCTCCGTACCCGGCGGTACCAGCCTGACCACCCAGCCCCTCCCCTCCCCGTGAACCACCCTAAAACCCTTCTCCCTCCCCTCGAAAACCTCCCTACCTTCACTGACCGCCGGCCAAACCCCTTCCCCTGTGCCGGCGAACTCATTTCGCCCCTCCACCGGCCGTCTCCACCTCCTTCCCTCCTTTGACTAGAGCTCTGTACTCGGCGGTACCAGCCCGACCACCCAACCCCTCCCCTTCCCCTAAACCACCTTCCTCCACCCTAAACCCTTCTCCCTCCCCTCGAAAACCCCCCTCCCCTCACCGGCTACTGGACAAACCCCCTCCCCTGTGCCGGCAAACCCATTTCGCCCCTCCACCTCCTTCCCCGTTTGAACCACCATCCAAAAACCCTAAAACCCCAAAATTGATCAAGTGGTTTTAGGGGTTTTCGACTTTCTGGTGGTGGGTTAAGGGGGAACGGGGTGCAGACGACCGACGAAATGGCTAAGCCGGCACGGGGAAGGGGTTTCAGGTGCCGATGATGGTGGCAGCCCGAGTAGGTGGCGGTGGTGGGAGGGATTTTTCCTTTTTTCTTTTTTTTTTTCTTTTTTTTTTTGAAATTGTAAGGTTTTTTTTTAAAAAAAAAAAAAATTTGTTAAAAAAATTAACCAATGATAGTGTGACACGTGTCACAGGTAACCTTTAAAATAGGTTACCAACCGGTCATGTTTTATTTTTGGCATATGTGTATAAAAAGGTCGTTCTATTTTGGAATAATCCAAAGGTCGTTTTATTCTTGGAAGATCGCTGAAAGGTGGTGTTATTTTTGACAAATTTCCCTAATTCTAATTTTATATGTATTTAAATGTGATTTACTCAGCAGCGTCTATTTGTTTTTTGAATGATTGATCACTATGTAATTATGTGATTATAGGTTGTTATGCCATTGGTATGTAGTAATTTCAGTAGTAGAAATTAGAAATTACATATTGATCACAATCAGACTAAACTACTCCCTTTGTTTTATACTTGTACATTTTTTTAATCACTTGTAAAAATCTTGAAGTTCTAGCAAGCGAAGTGCCAAATCTACCAGCAGCAAGTATAATTCGCTGTTTTTAAGATAACTTCAACTTCTTTTAGTCCTTTATTCTGAAAGTAGGGTTTTTATATATCGTGACATAATTTATGATTTAATCTATAACATGTCACTATCTACTTCAGTTGCAACCTTGCAAATTTCAACTTCATATTTAATTTCTGCATATTCTTCTGAATATAACAGTATAACAATCTATATTCGCGGCATTGCAGGCAATAAGTTGCAATAGCCAGGCCTCGAGACAAAAAAAAACATCTGCCCATCTCTCATTAAAAATCGCCGACAATTCCAACCGTAAAATTCACCCTGATATCACAAAAAAGTCACTCATGTATTACCATACACCCGTCTCAATAAAAATGAAAAACAAGGTATTTGAAAAATATACATCTTGATAAGACATACATACAAAGTACTTGGTACATGCTAATAAATCGAAACATTATCGACCGGTCCATATTATTGATGTCCATACATCAAAGAAAAAGGAGACTTTAAAACCATTAATCAGAAGTGAATTAAGGTCCAGACATGTCATGTTGGATTTCATTTCAAGAAAGATTGACGACCCATCACCAAAATAACGGATTTAAGTAAATGAGATGTTGTGGAATTTAGGTACTACAGTACCATTCGATCGCGAATCATTCTTTCTAACATTTATTTTATCTTTACCAAAATTATGCACAATCTTCTCTTACAAGATTATAGAATGTGTGCATCAAATAAGTAATGAAATAAATAAAAAAGAATGGCCCTAATTGACTGCAACTACATGTGCCCAATTTAACATACATTGCGCCATCTTATTCTATATCTATCTAACTGCTGTAATTCTGCTGTCAGTTGCTGATGGCCTGATGGATATAAATGCATTTATCACTTTAAACATATCCTGTCTTTCTTTTTTTTAGACGAGATTTGATCTCATTTTTCATATGAATATAATTATACATACCAATCGTGGTAATTTAACAAATACTACTTTGAAGTTCATACAAAGTATGTTGGGAGCTCAGGGAGTTGGCTAAGGTAGCCACTCCCTTGAGTTCCAATGGCAATGGGAGATTTTGTTGGTTCAATTTTCATTAAACCCACCTACTAATTACCTAGTGGTAAGTAAAGGATCTCTGAACCTTGAGGTACGGTTAATAAGAACTCTATATATTCCCACTAAAGACATTTTGAGATTGGCAATCTGCTTATCTATTCCCTAGTTTAAAAATATCTAAATTGTAGTTATGATCGACTAATATAAGTATGAGATGTTCAGGATCAATAGAGCAATTTTTCGTACCTTAAAATAAAAAATAATTAAAAAAAAACACCAAATATGTAGGCATTTTTATTTTTATTTTTATTTTTTTGAGAAAGGGTATAATTTATTTATAAGATGGGAGAATGTAGTCCAAATAGAAAAACTAAAAAAAAAAAAAAGAAAATAAATAAATAAAAGGAAAAAAAAAAAAAAAGGGACAAATGACATGTTGGGGGATAATGCAAATCTGTGAAAAGAGGATTCATGGGATGATGGGAAGCTAAAGCTGCGGTCTGTTAGGTCACCTTTTCTTCAAATAGGTAAAAAGGAGAGATTTTGCTTGGATTTTACCATATTATATTATTAAAAAAATCAAAAATTTGGAAAAAGATTAGAGAACTAATAAATAAAGAGGAGCTCCTTGAGTGAAAGTAAAAGATGTTTTAGCTTAGCCACTCATGGGGAAAGTGATAAAGTCTTGTTAAATATAACTGTTTTTTTTTATCATCATATTTTCTGTTCAAATAGTGGTATTAACGACAATTATATACTTTTAATTACTGTTAATTTGAATAACTAGGGATATTATGTGCATAAATAGGGTTTCCTATTAGACATTTACACATAACATAATTAATGACCATTGTTTCATGATTAGTGTAAGGTCAAATCATCATCTCCCCTTTTTTTAGTTTTGTAACAGCATACACGTTAATTTGTCATAAATATTTAATGTCGAGACTAAAGCTGATGACACGCATGTTTAAGTTAAGTCAAAAGGATGAGTCGTGCGAACCTTATTACAAAAAAAAAAAAAGACAATTGACGATTTGAAGGAGAGAATTTAGGTGCTTGATGATGTTCATTATAAACATCAATCATATCCCTTGTTAGCCACTAAATTTACCACCACCATGTTTCAATTCATTTAATTCCATCTTCAATAGCAAAATGATATAAGGATGTATAACCTTATATAATATTTTAATAGATATTTCGAAAATATTATCCGTGCCATTAAAACACTGGCAAGAAATAAGGTTGTATGTCGACTCCTCACTCTCCTTACTGTAAAATAAACTACTCTGATCCAATCCATGGTTTTCAAAAACATACTACGTATTTCGTATTTGAGATTTTTTTTTTTTTTTTGTAAGGAGAAGGGTTTCACCGAGCCGGAACCTCTCACGGGTCCTCCCAACCCGGATTAGCAGGCTAGACACGTTGGAAGTTGGGGGGGAGTAATTTGGTGAAATTTGCTTCATAATTGAGAATGGTTAAATCACAATGCAATTACCTCTCCTAAAATGTACAAAGTATCATGCATTGTTTAGGATTGAAAAAGGGAATAAATATAAGCCTACACTCTACCACTTTTCATGGTATTTCTCATGAATCATGATGCATGTTAATCAAATTGGAATTAATAAATATACGAAATATAAGGAGATGCATATCAATAAATACTTAATTATTGGATGTATGCTTGATTACACCATCTATTATAAGCATGTGCATTGAAAAGATTGTATGAAGATCTTACAATATCCCCTTTTAATTTGTTGGCGCGTTTATTTGAGAGTTTCAATATATTATCAGTCTGCAAATTAGTAATGGGAATGAAGAGTCACATCAATATAATGATATATGTAGTCCAGAAATAGTAGAAACTCATTTCACATGTTTTAGAACAACTATAGGTGCAATTTTGAATAGTTATTAATACCAAAATACAAATGAAAAAATTGCAATATTTGGTTTGTGCTCTATTCAATTGTTCACACGGGTATACTGACTTTTTTTAGTATATAAGGAATATATATTTTATGCAAAATGTAGTTGATTTAATCCTAAATATACTTTATCAACCCTTAAAAAAAAAAATTAAATAAAAAATAAAAAAAACCTTAATACTAGAATACATTTTTAGAATATCAATCCGTATAATATTATACTTAATATGTACGGCTTCATTCCTTTTTTGGCCTGAATATACTCGCAACAATTTGACTTTGATACTATTTTTATTATTCGTATTAATTTTGACTACACTTTTACTTTTATGTAAAAATTAATAATTGTTGTGTAATATGTAGTTGGATTAGTCTCAATACACATATTTAAATATAATATTTTCATAATTTGTATTAATTATACGTGTATATGATTGCATATATTTAAGGTTAAGTACATTTGTGTATTAGCATATGTGCCAATCAAATTGCTGTGACGATTCATGATTCAATCATGTTCTGCATTGTTAAATGCCAAACTGTCACTAATTGTTGCTGTGATGTACTTGTAGCATTGAGTTGTGATGAACAAGGCGCAGCAAATATTAGTCAAAGTAGATAACTGTAGGAAGATGGGCTACACTTGCGAATTCTTGGCAACTTATGAAGACATGATCCGCAAACTTGTACAATAATTTAAACATGTGTAGTTGCAATAATATTACATACTATACAATAGTAATTAATTTGTATGAATTTATAGCATATACCTTTATGATCATCATCATATCATGCAATGGGGTATTGCATGCAATGTATGTTTGCATCATACTTAATTTACTATTCTCAAGGCAATGCTAATAATAATAACAATTATAAAGCATACTTTGGAGATGATGATTACATTAAGTAGTCAACAACCAATCTAGTAATATTGGGGAAACAAATTAAACTTTTTTTAAGTGATTTGATTGAGAAGTAATAAAGTGATTAGGAGCAATTAGCTAGATTATTATTATGATCTGATTAAGTGAAGCAGAAATGAGAACACTGGACAAAAGAATGATTGATAACTGACCCTTGGAGCTAGCACAAGAATCCAAAGACATTAGAGTCAATTACTTGCTAGTGCATGCCCTAAATCTAGAAAATATCTCATTTGCATTATTGCAACAATACAGTCTCCGATACAATGCTCTCACATGTATGGCCCCGTTCTATTCACCTTATTTTTGGTGAACCAAATTATTTTTGTTGAACTGAAATTAATTTTGCTGAATTGAAATTATTTTTGCTGAACTGAAATTATTTTTACTGAATTTCTATTATATTTCTTCTTTAAAGTTAATGATTTTTACTAAACTGAAATTATTTTTACTGAATGTTATTTTTTTTAAGGTAAAGTGAACCTAACAACAACAACTCTTGAAATGAATTTGAAAGTGAAGTAAAAGAAACTAGTTCTTCAAAGATTATGAGCTTAAAAAAGGAAGTACAACTTAGGGCATGTTCTGTTCAGTTTAATTTCAATTCAATTCAATTCAGTTTCTAATTTTCTTCTCTCATAAACAATTCATTTCAGCTCTACTCTATTCACTTCAGTTGAGTTCAGCCCCAATCAATTCAGTTCAGTACCGTTGTTTTCAATAAATTGGAACAAATCCTTACTTGAGGATAAAAATTACATAAGCACATTTCAAAACGGAATTTAGCCTCATAATCCGGGTTGATCTAGACCCAGTCAAATCAGACATTTAATATATCAAACGTTTTTAAAAAAAAATTGTAATTATAATTACTTTTTTATAGAACATGGTATACTTTCGTCCAACCTCAAACCGGCTCAAAATCAAACGTAAACTTGACTCATTTTATAATTAAATAACCGATTTTAATAAATTATGAAGTATTAATCATGCATGTAAATAAAAGAGATTAAGAGGGGTTTTCCGAGTCATTCTGTAAGAATTTAAAAGTGAGAAAGTGAAGATCATCAAAGGGAATACCTGTCTACGACAATCTTAGCTTCCTAAACATGCAATAATATTTTAATTACGAACATGTCAGTTAAATATTCGATGGATAAAGGATGTTCTTACCAATTCAAATACTTGATTGTTTTGGTTAGGTGCAACACCTTAAATGTTTCTTATACTTCGTATTAATATTTCAAATATTAATATTCTAAATACTATTTTCATGAAATGAGTGAAATATATTTTATAAAATGCTTTATTATACGGTGTATATTTTCTTCCGGTTGGTAATATACTTAACCCAAAGTTGGTAATCTATGAATAAAAGCTGGTTTGATTATCACTTTTTTGATACTTATTGTAAGATACAACGACTAAGCATCATTACAGTTTCTTAATTATAGTATTTTCTGACCAAACAAGGCTGCTAAATTCTAGCGTTTGATTTTAGTTAAATTAATTACTTGTCATTGACTACACAATTAGTGAATTTTTAATGATTGATGGAGGAGGGCTTAAAATAAAATAATTTAATATTAAGATAGTTGTAGTGTAGCACTGTAGCTCATTATTAAAAATAAATACTCCTTAGATATATAAATTTTTGACTATAAAAATGAAAATGTGAAAATTTCAAACGGATTCATGTAAAAACATCCATGAAAATGAGTGTTATATTATGGGACGAAAGGAGTATAATTTTACTAGAAAAGCTTTTGCACATATATATCGTCATCCACTACTTAGAAAAATAATATAGCTAGGGATTTACTTAAGGATATAAGTGAAAACATAAGTAAAACAAACATTAGTTACATCTATACGGATATAAATGATAATTTTGTCATATGTCCCTAAATTAAAACCAATTTCGAATTTATACTACATACTTATTTACAATCATAGCAGTCGTATATAAAACTATTGAATATTATTTCAAACCCCTTCCACGGCACTAAATGTGTAACCAAAGTATGATATAACATTCACTTAGCTTAATCTGAAGAATGAGTGCTTAAGTAAATAATAAGTTTACCCTAATATGTAATTAATTAGAATGTCCAAAGTAATTATGGGACAATAAAGATGGATGGAGAGGGAGCCAATTGTTGAGTACGTCTAGCTAGTTCAAATGCATGCCATGGACCACGGTAAGCTTTTTTGACCTTCAAATGTGAAATATATTGATTCGTTTGATCTTTTTGTTCAACCCACTTTTTGGTGAATCTTCAATTCCCTCCATGCTAAACTGTTACGAAATTCCCAATTCAAACATGTTAACCTACTGATTTATTATTACTCTAATCAAACTATCTAAACTCGATTACGAACGCAATATATGGTTACGATATGCAACAAAACATGCCTAATTGAACACGCATATCAAATCATTCTTGAACACTATCGATTACATTAATGTAAAATAAAATTTTGAATAAGCAAACATAATTCTTGTACTCAAAGTGAATTTATTGCAATTATGATATGTATCTCTTTTTTTTTTTATTCATATTTGCAACACATTTTTTATTACGTTATTTAACAAAGTGATTAGATCGAATAAGTAAACTAAAGGTTAAAGATATATATATTCAAAGTACATTCCTATATCATAACAAGTTTACACTTTTTTCTTTATAAAATTATGTCAATTAATTTATCCGTTTTGATCTTTTCTATAAAAGGCATGTTGCAAAATAAATAAAATGGAGAGTGTATAATATTTCGTATAAACTATGATAGTAAGTCCCCATTCACTTCACCTTATTTTTGCTGAACATAAATTACTTTTACTGAACTTAAATTATATTTGCTGAAGTTAAATTAATTTTACTAAACTGAAATTATTTTTACTGATTTTCTATTATAATTCTTCTTTAAAAAAATTGAATTTTACTGAACTAAACTTATTTTTACTGAACTGAAATTATTTTTACTTAATATTATTTTTTTAAGGAGAAGTGAAGAGATGCAATAATATAAATTACGGATTATGGGTAATTAACACTATGATCTACGAGTATAAAGGCTCTATTTTTTTTTTAATCTTATTTGTCTAATTTTTGCAAACACAACATTGTGAATTTGCAAAACTATTGGAATATGTAGGACCAATTAGGGACAAAATGGGGTGCATGTACATGTCTATTCAAATTGTCTGGAGGTAGCTTAGCTAGCTACAATATATAGGTGCCTAGCTAAGCTATATATAATACCCTGGGTTAAAAGTATAAAATTATGTTCAAACCTTTTTTTTTTTTTTTTTATAAAATGTGTAAACTTTTCTAGAATAATGCCTATATTTTTATACAAGTATTTTAACTTAGCTTACCCCTATTTTTTTATTCATTATTATTAGATTTGACAAGCTAGTCTAGAAGTAACTTTAATTTGGTGATCGATTTTATTCTAATTTTGTTCCCTTTCAATCCAATTATTTAATGGCGAGTATACACAACTTT
This sequence comes from Chenopodium album, assembly GCF_948465745.1. Lineage (NCBI taxonomy): Eukaryota > Viridiplantae > Streptophyta > Magnoliopsida > Caryophyllales > Amaranthaceae > Chenopodium > Chenopodium album. The sequence continues at coordinate 46,513,881 of NC_137848.1, forward strand.
TTGACGGAACAAATTATGCTTTTGCATGGAAGTTTTTTTACGTATAAATTCAATTGAGATGTGTAGGAAAAATTATACGACCTAATCACGCAATGATGACGTGTAAGCAATACCAACGTGAGTTCATGAACTTATACCTTGTTCTTTCAAAAGATACCAACGTTTAGTCAATAAAAAGATCTAGTGTCTGTTAATACTTTGCTTTATTTTATGTCTATCCTTATTTCAAATAATTGAATTTATAGAGTTAGGGCTTGTTTAAATATATCAAATAGGGTGTTGTTAGATTTGTAATAATGTGTATTGTATTAATATGTAATTTTTATAATTTTTTTATTACGAAAATAAAAAATATTTATCGATAAAAACTGCATTGAAGGACCCTATTAAACTTGCACCTCTCGCAAATTAAGTCAGCTCAGCTCCGCAAGTCAACGCTTCAGAGTAAAGGGGGTGGAAAGGGAATCTCACTACTCCTAAGCAAATGTGGCTAGTGGGTTCGAACTCGTGATCTCAAAGTCACAAGGTGAATTTCCACCAAGTCCATCAATCTTTATTTGGTAATAATATGCAAAGTATCACATAATGTAGTAAACAATAGATGTACGTTAAATCTGACGTAACGTATGAGCTTCAATTTCACAAATTAAAGTTTCTCATATTACATTAGTCTAATGTTCAATATTATAAAGTAGTAAACAATGGACATCTATGTACACATTTGACATATGTATATATCAATTTAATTTACAAATTAAAGTTTCTCATATATACGGTTTATTCCAAGCTAGAGATTAATGCATAGCAAAACTGTGACAATCGTGTTCAAGTAACATGTGCTATTACTTAACTTCGATGTCCTATGAGATAATAGTCAAAGTGAAAATAACAAAAAAAATTGCATGACACTACTGTTGAATAAATGTTGTTACCCTAAATTAAGAGTTAAGACACCTAATTAGCAAAATAGCAACTACTTGTAGTAGTAGAAGTTAGTTTTCCGTTGGCTTTAATGCTTTATGTAGTGTATATATTCTACAGAAAATGTACAAGCTAAGTACTAGTGTTGCAGTTTAACTTTGTTAATGTGACATCATATGTTCGTCTTATTTTTGTAAAGAGATTGAAAACTGTCTGTCATCATTTTCTGTAAAAGCTGTCTTCATACCTTAATCGAATTGTGACTCAGCCCACTTACATCAAAAGAATTGCATTTTTTTTAATTTTTTTTTTAGAAATTTAAAAAGATTTGTAAATTTACCCTACCTGTTTTTGCCATCATACTAGGAGCTTCTTTTCAATTTGATAATCTCTAATGACTCAAGAAAGAAATAAGAAAATTAAATATTCGTTTATATACTCCACATATTTAATTAATTTTATGTTTATTCAATCAGCGTGATCGTATATCAGAATATCTTCTTTATTAAATAATAATAAAGATATATAATCCATACGTGAATGATTTGAATATGTAAAAAGAAATTTTATGTATGATACACTTTGTATATATTATATACACTAAAAATCGAATTTTATTGGAACATGATGATAATAATTATTTTAGAATTGGAAAAAGGAATTATAATTTAGAACCAATATTAAACTAATATATATGAAGTATTTATATTTAAAGAGTGCGTGTTTGTTATATTTATAAGAAAAGTATATATTGAAAAATTATTTCTACTACATTGTTTTTCAAAAACTATAGTATTTATAAGAAATGAATGTACAAAAAATAGTTAGGTGAATACTCTATAAAAAAACAATTTATATGTAATATTCATAAGTGGATGATCAACTAGCTTAGTCGGTTAAAATCTCAAGGGGTGATACTCAAAACCTGATTTAGAATACTAAATCACATTATGTGATTATTGTATTTCTTAGACAAGTATGTAATACAATATCACTAGCTAGCTCAAATCCTATTTTGACCTAGGGTACTTAAGACCAAGAGTTCAATTATTATATACTTCCCCGCCCATGGTTTCCTATGAATTTAGGTTAAAAGATATGGTCTAATAGAGTCCTTGTATGTTCCCATAAAACATGTAAACATAGTAGTCGTTTCTAAATATTTTTAGTGGCTATTATGAAAATCGAATATATTAAAAAATATTCATTAAGATTAACAATATCCCACTTGATAATAGTGTGCATTACTAAATCAAATATAAGATTCAACTAGATTTGACGTTAACAAAATCAGATTAAGACATCTTATTTAGATCAATTAATAAGTTGTAAAGATCATTATAGGAATTGAAGCTGTTGAAAGGGCTCTTTTTTGAAAAGAAAAGGTACCTAGCTAAGCTCTTTGTGATTTTGTTTTGGATATAATAATACTCCGTATGACAAAGATGTCATTATACATAGACCCAACCATCCACGTACTGGCCTCTGCAATAATCCATGCAAATCGACCCACTACCTAAAGTATATCAATTGATTGAAGAAAACCATTATAACATTTTTATTGGGATCATGTAATTGGCTAGTCTATGCTGTAAAATTCCAAGAATGTTGCCATTGTAGCATTTTACTAAACCAGAGAATAAAGTCATGTCGGATTATTATGGTATATTATGATGATAGTTAGAGATCTATGCATAAATACATTGGTTGGTAGTTCATGAAATTATCTACTCTATCTATTTTAACTTTGTTTTTAGAGTATTTAATGAATGTATGTCTACTTTTGAAAAATCTTCTATTTGTCATGTTGTCAATTTTTTATATGGTTCTCAACTTTTGTGGATGCCATCCACGAACACGCCTCATTTAGTATATGCCTAATCGATAGTATCTCGACTTCATCATCGTTCTTTTATCATTATCACTCTTTATACATATTAAAAAATAATAAAAATAAAATACAATAAAAAAGTAGTGAATTGACTCTTAAAATTTTCTACTTTAAAAAAAAAAAAAAAAAAAGTTATTACATAATAGAAGCAATTTTTGTTTCTTTAGATCCATGTAAAATATTGCGAGTAAAATAAGATAAACTTGCAAATTGTATGGGATAATAAAAAATCGGGTTATCATTAAAAGAGTGAAAGAGATAGAATGTTATCATTTGATATTATGTTAGATGGGTAACAATAATCAAATTGTCTTAATTTAAAGGGAATCATAACATGTTGTAGACACTTTGATCAAGTAAACTAGCTAGTGATTGTATATAAATGAATAATGTTTGGATTTAGCTAGTATGTATTTATTTAATTTTATCTTATCAGAACTTATTAGACTTTATTAGAACTTATTTTAGTTGTAAGATGAACTGGATAACCTATATTTAACTGTTAACTTATTAGAACTTAATTTCATGAACTTATCTTATCTAAACTTATTCAGAATTTATTCTTCCTTAAATAAGTAAAAACAAGGTGAACGTAACAAGGCCTAAGTTCTCTCCACTTTTATTTTTTAGTAAAATTATGTCCATCATACAAAATGAAAAATGCCATTAAACAAACAAATTTTTATATATGTCATGTTCTAACTATGTTCAGTTTAGTATATTAAAGTTGGGATTAGCTTCTTTCATAAATAACTAATTAGATCAGGTCAAATCAAATCAGATCTTCTCTTTTTATCTGCGTTTACTTATTCTTGAACATCTTTATTTTCTTAAATTAAAAAATTATGAAAATTTTATATTTAAAAATACATATATATTAATACGAATCTAATGACTACCTCTCAATCTCTCATTCGACAATTTTTTTGATTGTGGATTGAAGAAGTCTCCCTTAGCTCTTGATGTTCCTTGTTTTTTTTCCTTGATAAATAAAGCTGGTTTTGGTAAAAAATAAGATCATCAAAGTTTGGTCAAATTTGGAAAAAAAAGGATCAAATTAGAAAAATTCAAATGAGATTAGTTCATATGATTTTGAAAATTAAACTAATTGTACTAAAGCTGTTAAAACGTTTTCTCCAAAATAATCATCTCTGAGACTTTTTTTTTTTGTAAATTAAAAGGAGTTGATGAGGCTTTATACTACTAATGGAATATAGCTTCAAACACCAAAAACCTTAACCTATACACCTTTTAACTGATACAAAATCGAACAAACCAATAGGCATAATTTAAACTTTAATGATATTCTCAATGATCCAGACTACCAAATTATGATGATAATTTTTGTTGCACTATTATTATACATAATTATTTGATTAGAACTCCTTTGCTTTACACTCTTTAAACTTTATTGTGTTAATTTTTCTTCACTATGTTCCATTGAAGAAAAAAAAGACTAAATCACAGACAAATGTTTTCTGGTTCACCAATACGTACAGCCATGCATATAAATAATGAAAAATGTGTATATGATATTATAATGTGATCACAAGAAGATTGAAATAATTTTTAAAAAGTTTACAAAAAATAAATAGAATTATATTCACAATTGATAAATTATACTTCCTCTGTTCTTTTATACCTGTAACACATCTTCTTGACACGCTACTTGAGAAAATTATTTGAAAAGTTGAATGAACGGATTAATAAGCAATAAAATTTAAAACCATAACAACTAACTTTGATCACTTTAATTTCTTCTTATCGGTGGTGAGAAATTAATTCAATTAATTTGTTCGGTTACCTAGTCTTATATCTTTCTTAAAGTGCACATCAAAGTGGTTTGTTGAAAATATATGTAGATGTAAAAAGTACTTAGTAGTTAGTAAGCCCAATTAAGTGTTTATTAGTTGGAGTATTCCAAGTTTATGCATGCTCAAATTAGAGGTTGATCTCATTAGTGTTCTTGATTTTACCTTTATAATAGACATAATGTAATTGATGTCATACAAATTAAAGATTTCATATCTTGCTATTATAGCTTTAAAAGAAGACATAATAATTGATTCCATTCAAAGACATAGTTGAGGCTTATAAAAAGATTTCATAATTGTGTATTCAAATCATCTACATAAGTGCAGATTTTTCGGATGCTCATATCATTTTTCAAAGAATTAAGGGATGATAAAATCAAGCAAGTAATAAGGTTAATCAATTATTTCGTAAAGAAAGATTAATCAATTAGCTAATCTTTTAGTAAATTAGAAATTAAACATTAATACTATATATTATAGTTTTGATACATATTAAAAATATATACCTCGTATATACATATTCATTATTATTTATATAGAAAAAAAAATAACTCTGTACTCCATAATAGAAAACTCATAACTTAAAAATCGCAAATTTAATTAAAAATAGTGGAGAAAGAACTATATTTGTCAACTAAGTAAGATGACTTTATGATTTGACGGCCATGATTGTCATGCAAAACTTTTTACATGACAAAGGCTGAGAGAAAAGGCCTAGATATAAAAATTTATTCATATTCTCTCTCTTTTTTCATGTATGTTTTTGTTTCCATAACCTTACAAAATAAGGGCTTGTTTGTTTGTTTGTTCCTTCACTTACAAGTTCATTATCATACCACTTTCTAAATCCCACAATCACATACAACTCGGAGAGAAATACATTGGATTTTATATACAGCATATATTAAATAGATTTGGATAATATTTTTATCATTGTGAAAATGACTTTTCTAAAGGAATAATCTAAAAGTAGAATTTTATTAGTTGCCTCTTGTTTTATGTATTTTTGCCTCTTAATTTTTAATTTTTTGGGTATTCAAAAAGTGAATTAATAGGTCAATAATTATTAAGCTTTAATTTTATCTCTTTTCTTTTTGTGATTGAAGCCTCTCATTAAAAGTTGTCTCCTACCAATTTCAACTGAGAAAGCCAAAGAATTGATAAAATGGATCTGATGCGGGCATCATATAATGTTAGCGGCCCTCCCATTAAACTTTTGTGTTACATTTTTTTGTTTTTAAATACATTGTTGAGGTGAACCTTGATGTGTGGTTTAATTTCTTAGGCAAACTAAGCTATAAGTTAAGCATTAATCCGCATTGTCATACAAAAGGGGTAAAGTGAAAACATATCAACCATGTTTAAGAATTTAAGGTTGTATTTATTTTAATAGAAGATAACACAAATTGAGTCGTAGTATTATATATGCACCTTGCTTTGTAATAACATCAGTTATTAAAGTTTCATCATATAATCCACCCTTCCAATTAACTTAATTTAAAATACTATCAAATCAATCCTTTGAAAATGAAATTGTCTAGCTAGCCTTCTCATAAGTACTAATTTTCTTAATGATGCATGTAATATAATCACGCGTGCGCGTAATTTGTAAATTGTTGTTAATAACCAATGTTGCTATATGTTTTTCCTAAAAGTGTAAGGTAATTTATTCTTGGTAAAAGTAGAGCTAATAATTAAGGCTATCATGGGACCAAGGTTAAATTTTTCTTAATTTAGAGGTAATTTCCTAGCTTTGTGGTGATCTTGATATAATTAGGTGGAAATATCCTTACCATTTTCCCACTTTAAAGGAGCTTAGTTGGATAGGGGAAAGAATCGTGAACATGGTTGGGTCTAGCTACATAATTCACCTTGCCATCCAAAAAGTCAATTACACTAAAAATTGTTTACCTGCTTCTGTTCCTAAAATTACCCTTAACTAAAGAAATCAGGATTTTTTTCCCCTTAAAATCTTAATATTTATAAAAATATATTTATATATGTGACTGTTAATTCCAAACGTCGTAGCTTCTCTCCCAAAACCCATAATATTGTGATGACTTCTCTACTGATCACCATCATTCACTTATTTTTCCTAATTAGATCACTCGCAAGGAAAAGCCGGTCACGCGCCGGTCATCCCCTACTCACCAAAGGGCTTACATCGTAACAAGATGTACGTATTAAATAATGCATGTTGATATTACAAAAACACCCAAAAATATAAAGAAAAGGAAGAAAGATAAAGAGGGGTTTTCATTTTTCAACACCATGCATGCAAAGCAAAGTAAGTGATTGGTGTATTTGGGAGACAAAGTTTCTACATTGAAATATGAATAGTAGATCGATAGTATATTATGACGTATGTAAAAATATTCTCTAATTTTGCATATATACAGATGTTATTGCAAGGCTACTATTGGTGTTGTTGAGCAGTCAAGTCTTGCACATTTAAAAGGTTGCATGTAACTATTACAACTACTATTAGACTTTGCTCATGCTTGTATTTCATTAGGTAACTCGTTCAAATTGGTCATTTGGACTTAAAAGCAAGCTTAGCTTAGGGATTGTGATTTCTGAAATTTTGAGCAAGTCTTACCCTGCAAAGTAGTTACTGTCCTTACTGACTTACTAGTAACTTTGACCATTTTTTTTTTTTTTTTTAGGCATAGTTATTTGCCTATTTTGTTTCACAATAAACTTTATACAGATTATTGGTTTTATTACTAGAGACGGACCTTCCAGCAAGGCCAATCGAGGCACGACCTAAAGGGATTACTTTTTACGAATGGGTTCTAAACTTAAATAATTAATAACCCTATTTATTTTTAAACTGTCGTGGTAAAATAATTAGTTTTAAGCAAAGTTTAGAGGTTTTAATTTGGGTTCTTTTAAGATTCCAATCAATATTTATTTTTTTATTTTACAATTCATAAAACAAAATTTTCAACGTTAATAAAATTACAGAAAGTACTTGATAGTATGCCTCATCAAGGTGATCGAGCTTAACAAATTAAATTTTCATATGATAGATTGTTCATACTTCATAGTTCATACAAAATTGTAAGTAAAAATGATCAATGTTTATGATCTTTGGTTATAGGAGTAAATTGCAAGATAGATGGTCAATAAACAAAAGTTGAGGTAAGAGATTATATGGGGTATATGATATTCTATTTTGTTCACGAGGACATTGTCAACAAATCTTACCTTAACAGTAATAATTAAGGTGGTACTTCCTCTATTTTTTTATACTTGTAACATTTCTCTTTTCATGCTTGCCGATGCATGTTTTCAATCATTAATATTTTTAGTTACCAATATGTAAAAATTATAAATCTTAGATATTAAAATTGTATAAGTCGAGATGAATCTAACAATATCCCACATGACTATATTTTACTTAAGTATAAATCGTTAAAGCTAGTCAAATTGAGACACATAAATAGTATAAAAGTTAAATTATTGCAACTATAAAAAAAAACGGAAGAAGTATATATTATTAGACCTTGCCACACATTTCAATTACGGCGTTAGTGCTTTACGAGAAACAACACATTGATTAAAAATAAGAGTAAAGTTAGTGAAAAGTAAAGACAAATATATTAAGAAAAAGAAAATGAGGCAAAGAAATTTATGGAAATACGAATACTATATAATTAATTTGTATAAGCTTGCAATATATTTAACACATCAACTTTTCTGTGTGGTTGACCACATCGTGTGACAGGTGTTACTTATAAGTATTATTTGTATGGGTTACTTATTCAAGGGTTACTTACTCAGGAGTAACTTATAGGGATTATTGTAAGGGTTACTTATTAAATTATTGTAAGGGTTACTTATTCAATTGGTTAGTGTGTTTTCTGTGTGAGAGTAATCCCTGAGCGACCGAGTAACTCTTGAATAAGTATCCCCTGAAAAAGTAACCCCTGACCAAACAAGTAACCCCTGAATAGATAATCTATACGAGTAATTTCCTATAAGTAACCCCAACCACACGGAGTAGCCATCCACATAAATTTTGTGTATTTAACATTCTCCCACACCATTGCCGATTTGCCGACACTAGATTGTTTGATAGACGAAGATTAGACCAACAAACTTCTACAGTCGTTTTCATGCTTCCATGTAAAAATCTAGCATAATTTAGTGACCCACATACGATACATATTGTAGCCAAGTTCAGCATATACAAATATCATTGTCTTTATTGATGGTTTGATAAATGCATGCAAAGGACAAATAATGTGCATATACTTCCATCATTTTTTGAAAAATTTACATTGGTTTTTTTGGATTAATTAGTCCCCTGATGAATACAATAAAGTCATACGAATAAAAGTTTTAATGCGCAAAATAGTTTGTTAGAGGTTTATCATTATTAAATCAATTCTAGAAAACTAGCTAATTGTCCCCCACCAACCCACTTTAATTTTATTTGTAAAAATAAATAATGTAATTGTTTTACTTACAGTTGTGTTATTTTCCAAGTTAATTAACTTTATTACAAATTACACTTGCATCATGTTGATTGGATTTTGGCTTGTTATTGACTCTAAATTCATTCTCACAAGTGGTGATCCTAATTATTTATTTATTTTTCGATAATTAAGGAAAAGAACTATATTGAATCATCGTGTCTTATATGTCAACCAGACCAACTATACAAGCTCACTTTTAAAAATAAGAAGAAAAAAGGTAAAGGCATTCCCACTCCCAATCACAAGTAAACAATGAAGCAATTAAAATATTCTCTAAACACTAATAGAAAATATCATATGTAGTATTAGATGATTTTAATGTAGTCTTATGACTTTTGACTACCACAATTTTTAAAATAGACGGCCGAGATTATTTTTATTTATTTATTTTTTATAGTACTTTAATTTAAAAAAAATTAATTATTTTTAATATATTTTTATCTTCTAGAAATTATTTTTTAATATTTTTGAAATTCTGGAAATAAAATATATATATATATATATATATATATATATATATAAAATAATTAAAAAATGATTTTTAATAAAAATTACTAATTAAAAATTTAATAAAAAACAAATAATACCAGCCATCCATTTTAAAAAAAATTATGATAGTTAAAATAAAGTCATAAGACTAAATTAAAATTTTTACGTAGTATTAGGGGTTGATGGAGATTTCGGACCCAAACCGGCCACAAATGACAATGGAGTTGGCCTAAAGTGACCTAACTCTAATACATAGTAATCCTAATGCTATTTCCTAAGTGTATAGTGTTAAATGTAGAAATAATAGGACAAGAACTCTAAATATTGGGATTTGTAAAGTATATAACACCGTAATAGGAACAAGAAAGGGAAAAATGTATGGAAATATGAATACATGACAAGACATGAAAACTCGAAAGTGGTAAACGTGCAGGTAACATTAAAACACACTCGTGCAATCTTGGAAACATAATATTAAAATTGAAATTTGTGATATTAAGATTTAAGAGCCACAATATGGCCAATTAATTTTAGCTAATACTCCTACGTTTATTAGTTAATTAACATATTTTGTAAAGCATATGCTTGGCTCTAATACTACATAGGTCCCAAAGTAGATGATCTATGGAGAGATTGTTCCCTCGTACGACTTATGGTATGGCTATCTAGCTTTGTAAAAGGAAAGTGGATCTTTACCAGATATAAAAGTGTTGCAATTATTATAAAATAGGTATAAAAGGAAAGTGTTGCTACTATTATGAAAAGGATGGAGTATAAGGACAATCTTTTCAAGATAACTTTTTTACTTTTGCCTTTTTGTACATGAGTAAACACCCTTATACGAATTAGGTTAACCCTTAGTGCATACGAAGTATATTGGTAAGAAGAGAGGTAGAGAGAGATAGAGAGAGAAAAAGAGAGAGGTTACAATTGAAAATAAGGTACCTATGAAAAAATATTGTAGCCTTCAACCTCCTTTATTATTTACTCGACTTATTTCATCTATTACATTTGTTGATAAATAAGTTTAACCATCAATATATCTATTAAAATCCCATATAACTACATGTATCCTAAAGTTTAATTCATAAAAGATGGTTAATTAAGGAAAATGATGTGAATAATGCTAATCTCAAAGTATGTCAAATATCAATGAACAAAGAACAAAGTACCGTATAAATTACTATGTGGAACAATTAGAAACTAAACAAGTAATTACATATTAGATATCAAGTAAAGTTTGATCTAGTGAAAAGTTTATATTTCACAATAAAAAAAAAGTTATGGGATCAAACATCACCTCAAAGTGTTTAGCCCATTATCTCATATCGGAAAAAATTATAAGAGGTTGAGACCCGATAAAACACTTCTCCTTACCAATAAATTAGAAATGAGCTGATAACGACAATAATACACATACTAGTATGTGTATGTTATCTTAATGAGTTTGCATGTGTACATCAATATGCATCACTATCAACCTATAGGGCTATCACATCGGAAATAGTAGTCTCTAAGTACCAACAAAGACGGTTGGTGATGTCTTACAAAAGCGACAAAGAGTGAGTAAATTTAATTCCATCAGTTTTTAGTTGTAGTGCAAATAAGGGTACAGTACAATCTTAGCTCCCAATTTTGTATATTGGCCCATTTTCTACCCATTTTTTTACCTTGGTTTTTTTGGTCCCCCCTCCCCTTCTAATTGTTTATGTATCAACCCGGATCGGCCATCGGCTATCGCCCACTGTGCGGATTATTAGGCCTACGTCCCAAGTCCCAAGTCCCTAAATCGAGGCGTACATGTCCTACATGATTTATAAGCTTGTGCTTATATTTTTCTGCTGCAATTTATGTAACTTAGACTTGGTTTTGGACTGTTTTTGGTGTTCTAAAGGCTTGTCATAAATTCTGTACCAGGCCATCTCTTCCGCTGCATGGCTTAGCTTTCTCAAATCCCAAAACAACAATGAAGATGGTTTATGTTGTGTCACTTAGCTTGCATTGTGTGGGAAAATGGTTGTTTCCTTCACTAGGTCGCGACACGAGTCCCGATGAGGGTATGCCTGTTTTAAATTTATTTTGTAGATTAGAGAAATAATTGTATTGAATATCCTCCTCAGGGGGTATTTTTCCTAACGATATTGCTATATGTAGCCTTTAGGGTTAAAAATAAACATTTAATATTTGCTAATTTAATACAAAATATTAGAAATACAAATCAATGTAATTAATGTTATATTTTTATTAGGAAAATGTTATACATAGCCCTTAGGGCTACATATAAGCATTAAATTTACACTTGAAAAATCGTAAAAAGTTAAGAAATCATAAAAATATAAATATTAATTACACTGGTTTACGCATATTTTTGTCATGAATTTCTAATTTTATAAAATTTTGAAAAGTATATTTAATGCTTATATATATCCCTTAGGACTACATATAATATTACCCTTTTTATTATTATTTTTTTTCATTTTAAGCTTCTTATATTTAGTCCTAAGGATTATGTATTTTTTTTTTTAAAAAAAAAAAAATTTCTAAGGTGTATGTCTAATTCAGCAAAATACAAGAAACGAGAGAATCCTAATACTACAAAGTAATTTAAAATGCAATTTGCCATTTCCTCTTTTGAGATCTGTATCTTTCTCTATTACTAGGAATATATCGATCTGCTTCATAAGTATCATCTTATCACACACGGTCATAATTTTATTGAAATTTCCTCTTTAATCGCGTCATATCTCAATTGTTGCATGCTACTCTCTCTATCTCGAAATTTATCAAAACGGTGTTAATATGTGATTGACTGAACTGAGTTGAGCTAAATTGAACTGAACTTATTGTAGCTGAACTGAACTAAATATTTTATAAGAGAAATAAATTAAGAACTAAACTGAACTAAACTAAACAGAACTGAACTTATTGGAGCCGAACTGAAGTGAACTAAACTGAAAATAAGCTGAAGAGAATATACCCTAAAATTTAAGCATATTTATGCTACAACCAATTTGGATTGGGGTGTTGATTTTCACCTTTTATGTTTAGATATAAAACAATTATAACTCTTGTATCAGATGATCTAGCGAGAAACTAGTATTATCATATACAAGTATTAGGCCATATTCTTTTGAGTTGAATTTTCCTGCTATGCTCTATTCTACTTTGTTCATAATAATAATAATAATAATTGTTTTGCTCTATTATGCTTTATTCTGCTCTGCTTTGCTTTACTTTATTCTACTTGGATGGTAATTAGATTCTTAAATCGTTCAAGGGAGTTTATAACATAAAGAAGAAAGAAAAAAGGTGGGAACCTCAAGTTTGAAGGTATGTTGACGACAATTGATAACAAAGCAACTGACGATACGATATGTTTTTAAAAGTTATGATAAAAAGGTCATAATTTCCCACTCGATCAGCAAGATAATTCAGATTGCAACTCTCTTAGTTACTCGACCTAATAGCCTAAGAAACCAGCAAAATCAATACATAATTTTGTAACAAATTTTTTTTTTATATTATTGTTACATTGCATGTTGTTGACTTCTTGTTATGAACAATAATATTTTTGCTACAACTATTGTGTAAATTTCCTTAAAAACTAATCTGTGGTTAACTAAATTGATTTTCCCTCTTAAAAATGAATTAATCATACTTAATACAAACTACTCCGTACCAATTAACCTAATTATTACATAATCTAATACGAAAAAATTCTCTCTGCTTTTACATATTTTTCAATTTGACTTTTGTTTGAAACAATCCTCACTGTCCAATTTATAAGAACTTTTAAAGACAGAGGGTGTGCTCTGTACTTATATAAGAGGTATAAAGTATGACCCGTATGGAATTTCCACCATCCTCAAGACAATGACCATTATAATTATAACTTGGAGCTTTTTCCATGTGTATTTCGTTGAAGCAAATTAATTGATGAAAAACAAACATAATTATCCCACCTTAGTTTGTTACTTAATTCAGTGTAAAACAAAATCAATACGTTGGTAAAATTTTTAGATATTATTTAGGCACATTAAAAATTGATTTTGGCACACCTCCATGCAAGCAGACTATTGAAAATTATGCTCTCACATGGAGGTGTGCCAAAATGATTTTTTTTTTTTTTTTTTTTTTTTTTTTTTTTTTGGGTATGCCTAAATCAGTTTCCTACAACTTTTAGAAAGAATACATCCTAACTTTATTTTATCTAAGTGCTTTTATTTTTGTTATAATGTGAAAAAATGCTACGAGGTGTCGAGGTATCATATAAGAATCTAAAAATTAATATTAATTAAGTCAATCTGATTAAACGTCAATTGTATACACCAATTTACCCATGATTTTGTTATTCATACTAAATTAATAGTCCGGACTAACTATTTTCTTTTCAAATTTAGTCCGTACTAAATTTAAAAGGTATTCGTACTACAGTATATTTAAAAAATTCTTCATCTAGAAATACTAATAAATGAAATCCCTCAATTCGTGGCGTCTATTAATATGCAGTGAAAGAACCCAACTCTTAGTTTAAAAGCCATACTTAATTTGACCTTATTAACAAAAATCCACCTTTAAAAACATAATCAACTTTTATTAAAGAAAGGGATTTTGTACAGTTGATAAGTAGCCACTAATCAATCAAGTCGAATTGTTGTTTACTACACATTGTAATAAAAAGTGGCTACATCTTCACTATTTACCCTCTTTTTACCTTAATTACTCGATTCTTTTCCATTAACTTCACCCTGTGTAAACCCTAATACTTCCATCACTAGATTCCCAACTAACTTGCTGCATTTGATTTTTCACGATCGTCACTTGTCTTGATCATATTTATTTGTCTCGGTCGTGTAAAAAGATAGAATATCATCTTTCGAGACTTCTAATTTTATAGGTAAAATGTAAGGTCTTATCGAGCTAGAATCCTAGACCTTCTCTATTGTCCCCCTTTGTAGAAATTGAACTCAATCTCGAGATTAAATTCATTGCGCTCTCTGATTTACCAAGTAAACTTAGCTTGGAGTTCTTTATAGAACATAAAAGTATTTTCATACGTCGTCTTATAAATATATTAAAGATATTTATTTTAAAAAGATCTTTTTACAAATCAAACATGAAAAGAGAAAAAAAGCGTTGAGGGCAAATATGTTGGTATGTAGAGCCATATTGAAGCTGCAATAGGACGAGTTTCATCATAGTGATATAGAAAACTAGGTTAAAAACCTGGTTGTTAAATATTTTTTATAACAATATTACAAAGTACTACATAATGTATATAAAAGATATTTAGAAATATTTCATTTGGGTATATATGGAATATGATTGTCAAATTGGAAAAAATGCCATAAAATATAAATAGTTTACTTTTAGATTTTGCAAAAAAAAAAAAAAAAATAAATAAAAATAAAAGCGGGAATTTTTTTACAAAGTAATGACAAGTGTTATGGATGGATTCGCTTTTAGTATAGGTTAATAAATAGATAGATAGATATATGCGCGTAATATTCTCTTCTTAGTTTTAGGATATGCAATTTGTAAAAATAATATATTAGCATGTCTTGCCTTAACATAATTAGTTAATTACTCATTAAAACCATTAGATATTAATCAATGGAAAGCACTCTAATCACAATGTTTCACACACACACACACACATATATATATATATATATATATATATGTATATATATATATATATATATATATGTATATATATATTAGTTTTAACATCAGCCTCAATAATTCAATTTAATAAGGTAGGTCTCATTCTCTTCGCATTAAATTAATAATATTCGGTAAAATTAAGTTTAATTTAATATTAGTAAGCTAAGTTTTTAATCACTAAAAATAATTTAAATTCATCAACAAAAAAAGTTTAATTTTAGAAAATATTAGATGATAAGAAAAGATCATATTCTCTTCACTTAATTAAATAATATTTAGTAAAAAATAATTCTAGTTCTATAAAAATAAGTTAAACAGCAAAAATAAATTATTTTTTTTTGAAACAAAATGACTATAAAATACAATAACATTATAAAAGTATTAATCGAGACAAATCTTATAAGATCCCACTACACACGACTATATATTTTCATAAGTATAAACTATTTAAAAAAGTCAAAGTAAATTGTATAAATAATACAAAAATCAGACCTTTATATAAAACAGAAGGAGTACTTCGTATTTTAGTTTTAATTTCCTTTCAATTTTCAATCCCTCAACACACCTTTGCTTCCTTTAATAAGTTGAGTACAATGAGAGCCCACTCTCCCCCACTCTCCTCCACCGCCCACTCTTCTTCACTCATCTCTCTCTTTCTCTCTCATTCTTCATAGTCCTTACTCCCCCATTTATAAAAGCAAAATTCTTCCCCTTTCCAAATTTCTAACCTCCCCATTTTTATATCTTCCTTGCTTTTTATTTCCCCCTTTTAATCATCATATTATATTTTCATCATGAATAATAATACCAATAATAATAATAATAATAATAATAATAATAATAATCCCTTCTCAAATTTCTACCTCAAATGGTCTAAATTCAACTCTCTTCCTCATTCACCTTCCCCTTCTTCATACCTTTTCTACAATAATAATAACAACAACAACAATAATAATTATTATTATCCTAATTACTCCAATAATAATTTTTACTACCACAATAATAATAATAATAATATTCCAACACCACCCTCTTCTCCTCCTCTCAAAGAAGCCCTGCCTCTTCTAAGCCTATGCCCTTCAACCATGGACATAGTCGATGACAACAATTTCACCAATCAAAATTCGGCTCGACTCGGATCGTCAAAAAGCACTAGCTTAGAGGAAGAAGACGAAGACGAAGACGAAACCGTTACAGTAGCTTTACACATAGGGTTACCAAACCCTAGTGCAGCTGATCTTGCTTCCATTCTTTCACCTCCTTCCAACACCAGAAACAGTAACAATAATAATCATACTAATAATAGTATGATTACTGAAGAAGATGGAGATTGTAATGATAATAATAATGAAAATGAAAATGAAAATGAAGAAACAGAAGATTTTGGGCATCCTTTTTTAAGCAGGCTTAATAAAGGGCAGTATTGGATCCCTACTCCTACCCAGATTTTAATTGGTCCTACTCAGTTTTCTTGTCCTGTTTGCTTCAAAACCTTCAACCGTTACAACAACATGCAGGTCAGTCACTTTCCTCTCTTTTCTTTATTTAATTAATTTCGATCACTCCAGAACGTAAACTGTCGGATCGAATCTCGTCTACATCATTAACCTTTCGATCTAGCCTCTACCTGTAGAGGCAGACTGTTTTCAGAAAAAATTTAAGTGTTCTAAAAATATATGTTTTCGGAATTAAGTTTTAGTGAATTGAGGTTTCAATAGAGGAAATCACGGCATAAGATTGTTTACAAGATTAAATTTAGAAGACAATTTTGCATGGATTAGGGGTAATTGTTTAGTTTTATTTTGAAGATTATGTTTGCCTAAACCTATAAATCTATACAAATATTTAATTTAATAACTCAATCTAGCTAATTAGACAGACCACATATTAAAAATTATATAATTGAATTTATTTATGTGTATATTTAATAAATGTGATTGAACAAGACAAGCCAATGTTCTTTCTGCTGTATGTAAATAGGAAGGAATAGGATTGAGTGCTTGGGAGTTTGTGCTATTCTTATTGATACACACTGTAGTACTATTCTTCTGATTGTGTCAGTTTGCTGGGTCAAAACTCAACATTATTTCAACCTCTGTCTCCTTTCTCTTATTTTTCTCTCTCCTCTTTCATTCATTCAATTCCATGAACACCCATTAGTTCTTTCTTCTTAACTTGTATGAAGAATTTAATAAAGTCTTCATACAATTGCATGCCATGAATAATACTGAAACTGTCTAGATTCAGTTGTCACGTTATTAGTACGTTACTAGCTGACTAGCTATTGTTGTAGTTACGGTATCAGTATACATACTAAGAATTAATTCTGAACAGAGAGAGTATATATATATATGTGATGTCGTCGAGTTGAATTGGGAGGTTGTGGGTGAAATAGAGTTTATGTGTAGTTGTTTTCGGGGCAATAGGATCATGAAGATAGTTTTGAGTGGGAAGCAGAATCTTGGATTATCCAACACATATATTGGTAATCTTTCATCTGTATAAACTACTTTCTCTAGCTAGTTACAATAAGATCCCAACATTTAGATAAACAAAATTCTATTCTTTTTTTTTTTTTTTTTGAGAAAAAAAAAATTAAGGTAAAATTATTTTGTATTTATTTTTCCCTCTTACATCTCTGTCAATGATAATTGCCTTTCAATGATACCCTACTTTTCCAAGGGTAACTACCCTTTCTTGAAATTGAAAGAGGCTAAAAGGGACAAAATCAAGCACCTAAAACTTAGCAAATTCTACTAAAATTCATCTCATCTTTTTGTTTTGAATTATTTTTGTCCATTCCAATGTTTTGTTCATGATGCTTTCTTAAATTCTAACCATATAAAGAATGTTGTGCAATGTGCTTTGATTCCACAAAATTATAGGAATAATTAAGTAGTATCAATAAGGACGGTGTCTCGGTTCATTATATATCACAAGTAAGTGAAATTTTAAATTCCCAATGAGTTGAAAATAAAGTAGTTTATCTGGTGAAGGATTACAATTGAATGTAATAAAAAATAATAACAATAAAATGGTATCGATGAAGGGTTTGAGCTCTAACCTTGAGGCGGTGATATGCACCGTGTCAACATGTCTTGTCATTGAGTTTAGTTTAGGGTTGTGAGGGAGGGGGCATAGGTACATGAGGTATAAATCTTACCCTAGTTAAGTTGGAACTAGAAATGTCGACCCCTAAAACAAATTACAAAAATACCACGCACGAACTATAAACTGCACCTAAAACTAGATAATTTATTTATGAATACCCGATTTTGAACTTATTTAACCTAAACACCATACGAGTTGATGAAGTATTATACAACTAATTAACATTGACGACTTGAATTAAAATTAGCCAAAACTTAATTGAGTTAAATAAACCTAAACTAAACTTGACGCAAATGATCCATTGGCCACCTCTATTTCTTGCTTACTAACGGTTGGGTGAAAACGACCACCATTACAACTACAAAAACAGGAAGATATTATGTTTTCCATTTCCCATTTCCTCAATTATGAT
This sequence comes from Chenopodium album, assembly GCF_948465745.1. Lineage (NCBI taxonomy): Eukaryota > Viridiplantae > Streptophyta > Magnoliopsida > Caryophyllales > Amaranthaceae > Chenopodium > Chenopodium album. The sequence goes on from NC_137848.1 coordinate 46,532,670, forward strand.
GTGAACCTTCTAGCTAGTTTTCCAACTAATGCTCTACCTTCCTTTACATGTTCAAGATAGAATTTTGAAACTAATCTCTCTAATTTCAGACCCTTTTTTTTTTTGGCTTAGTTCCCCTATCTTTCCAACAAATAATAGTGGATTTTTAAAGTATATCTTTGACTAGAACTATTACTTATTACATGAAACTTAAAATTTGTACAAAAAAGAAAAATAATGATGTCTATCCAAATTGTACTTCACTAAAAATTATAAAAATACAAGTTGAATTGGTGGTCAAATTTTGTACTACGTATAATCTTATCCATGAAAAATCATATTAAAACAAATTGAAACTATCATAATTTGTAGACAAAAGGATTGCAAAACAAAGAGACATATACTTTCAAAAAAAAAAAAAATTCTCTTTAAATGATGCTTTCAAAACTCATAATCATACTTTCTATAAAATATATAATCGACTATATTTTCAATTTATAATGATACCAATGTAAGACGTGTGTAATATATAGTATTGTGCTAACTTCTTTTATACTCTCTTATTTGTTGAATATAAGTGTCACTTCTATACATGGTAACCTTATACAATTATGTGAAAACTTTTTGTATACACATTTAACTATGATCGATATATTATATTGTTTGTATGAATGTATAATTGTCTATGATTGTTCTTAATGGAGTAAGAAAGCATACTATGATCGATATATTATATTGTTTGTATGAATGTATATGATTGTTCTTAATGGAGTAAGAAAGCATTTAGTTTTTGGCTTATTGGTCGACTTAATTATCACTAAAAATATTGTTTTGTATGTTTGTAGATGCATATGTGGGGGCATGGATCTCAATACAGGAAAGGACCAGAGTCATTGAGAGGCACCCAACCAACAGGAATGCTAAGGCTACCATGCTATTGTTGTGCACCAGGGTGCAAGAACAACATCGATCACCCACGAGCAAAACCTCTCAAGGACTTCCGAACCTTGCAAACACATTACAAGAGAAAGCATGGAATCAAGCCTTTCATGTGTAGGAAATGTGGCAAGGCCTTCGCCGTGAGAGGTGATTGGAGGACTCATGAGAAGAATTGTGGTAAACTTTGGTATTGTATTTGTGGATCGGATTTTAAGCACAAGAGATCTCTCAAGGACCATATTAAGGCCTTTGGACATGGGCATGCCGCGTATGGAGTAGATGGTTTTGAGGAGGAGGATGAGCCAGCATCAGAAATCGAACATGATAACGAAGAAAGCCACCACTCAAGGAATCATCAACACTAGCTATCTAGGGGTATTTGCTTCTTCCTTTCACTTATACTCCACATATTATGTGTATATTTGATTAAGTTAGCTAAAAGCCTAAGCTATATATAATATACACTCGATCTTTTAGATTATACTGTATATTTGATCATTTTGGGTTTATCAATAGCTCATGATGAAAGATTAAACACTTTCAAGCTATATGAGCTTTTGAATAAGTATTGTTGTTGCTTTTGGGTGTTGTTTAGCAAGGGTGGAGGAGCCTAATAGATGGCTTTAATTTATCAACTTTGGTAAAGGAGATGATTGAAATAAAGGAGATAGATAAGACAACCCCACATACAATATGCCGGAGTTATTTGAGATATGTATTATTATGGAACAAAAGAGAGCTAAATTTTGTAGATTGATCATCATTACAAAAGTATATTATTAGCACGTATGTATAGCATGAGCCCATCTTTGTGGAAGTGTATGTATAATCATTGATTGTGACCTCCATGTTGGATGCCAAGTTGGTTGATCCAACATCTTACTCGATGGCTAGATTAAATATTATTAAGTGCACTCGAGAGTATTGAGAATGGTGCTTTCAATCTAACGTGTACATAACATGCGCATGCACAAGTGGAGAGGTAGTGTGTTTAATTGTTTAGTGTCGTGTCTAACTTGTGAAAGAGCACGTATTGTGTTAGTTAATCACACATGATGCATACACCGAAACAAGCACACGCAAAATTGGATCACTTTTCAATACATACGAGTACTTCTAAATGCATACAATATTGATTGTTTATACGCTCAAGTTAAAAGACATTTATCCCCTTTATTTAATAAAGACGACATTTGTGCTAAATACTTCTGAAATTACTAATCGTCAAGCAATTAAATGCACATTTCATTTGAGGTGTAGATGGTGCGTAAATCCTCCTTTTAACATTATATTGTTTATTTGAGGTGTAGATGATGCACATTTCATGCATAGTACCTTGTGTTGAAAGACAAGAGAAACATTTTGTGTCACCCTTTTTCTACGTGAAAGAGACCAAGTACACCGAAATGTTAAACTATAATGATTAATTTAAGGTTCATCCATTGCCATGTACTAACATAACTACATAAGAGCATGTGTTACTCAATTAAATTCTTCAGTAATACTAACAAAAGTTGTGTAGTTAGACATACAAAATAAATTAGTTTAAGATAAATCTATGAGCTAATTAAGCAATCAAGTTTCATACTTTAAAATCTTCTTAGTTTGTAAAAGAAATTCCTATTCTTGAACTCAATTGATTATTGTAATAGTATCTAATTATAAAGTGTAAATTCATGCATGCAATTAGATTGGTTACTGGATTGTATATACATTTGGAACAACATCTGCATAAATAATCATTATATGAGTATCTATTTTTATTTCTTAATTCGGCTCATACATGCATCTAATTAAGCTACCCAATAATAATAATAATAATTTGTGTAACAGATTTATACAAGACATAAGCTACTTGAAAAATGAAACTTTTGGATGGATAATGATATGATACTATAAAAGTAGACATTACAGCATAAAATTGTTGGATACAAAATGATTTCGCTAAGAAAAGATGATGAGAGTGTCAGTGAATGGTACAACTAGGCAATCATGGTTAAACACTTAATGAACAACGAATATATAGTACTATTACTAGTAGATGGTACGTGCAAGCTTAACCGATCGAGCTTTCAAGAGATAGATCGATGGTGATCAAACTATGTACAACTTGCTCTCTTAAATATGACATGTATTCCCTTCTCTATCAAAGTTATGTATATGTTGCATCATAATCATACATAATAATACCAAGAGGGGTCCTCCTAAACTATACAACTCACTTTGTTCGTTGTAGAAATTATATCGAGATTATATATTGAATTATATCAGTGTGTCGCTTTGAGTGAATTAAGATCAATTTAGTAGGCTGTACCCCTTTTCTTACCAAAAAAAAAATTATATAAAAATAAATATGCTTTAATTCAGTCTCGTGTATAGATGTAAACATGCATGTATCACATTTTAGATAAATTTTTTTAATACACTGTTAGATTATGTAAATAATCTCATGTATATAATTAGTTGTATAGTACTAATGTATCCTTAACCCTAATCCTTGTAGGCTCTTGTACAAGCAATAAATCAAACTTTTCCTTTGATTGGAGAATTTCATATCATGACTTCATTGTTGCAATCCTCTTCATTGTTTAAAATATTAATAGGACCAAATAATCAAAGTAGACAACACAATTTGACAAACTTAAGCAAATACACGTGTCATATGATACTCAATCATGAATTGAACGATATGTTTTAGACCTGCAATCTCAAGTTTATCTGTTTATACACTACGGAGTAATTAATTGTTATACTAGTGCCTCATTGCATTTATGTTATTCTTTTAAAAACAAAAATGTATAAATCATTGTATTTAATAAATTATTATTTGATCATGACATTCATGTATAATATTATAAATCTAATCCTGCAATAACTTGGAGATCTTGGTATTGTCCGAGCCGATTATCCTAATTCCTAAACATTATTTCACTTTTTTAAGAAATTACTGTATTATAAGGAGCAGGTAGGTTGTAATTGGAAAAATCAACTAACTGCAGTATAAAGCAATGTTTTTTAAGGGTTATTCGAATGGGGTCAATTTTTTTTAATTTTTTTTTAACTTTCTCTGTGACGCCGTTTGTATTTTTTTTATTATTATATACTAATTTTGACCATTGTTTCTAAGTAATATATTAAAAACAAATTTTATATATTGATAAATAGGTATTAGTATAAAATTTTATATTATCTATTTTTATTATTTATTTTTTTACACTATTGGATTGACATGTATGTTACCCTTGAATGTGTCAATTACTCTGAAACACATGAAATATTTTAGAAACGGAGGGAACACTTCTTTTATTTATTTATTTTTTTTTTTTTTTTGAAACCCAGGAGGGAACACTTTATAAATGTACATAATAGAAACTTTATAGTGTCATATATCACTGAATATGCTTAGATCATATGATTCGAGTTTAATACTTGAAACCTTTATTAATAATTATTATTATAGCATGATACCATTGCACATCTGCAGGGACTGCACCCATTACTTCGTTGATTACTAGCATATAGCCATAGTAGATTAATAGTACAGCAAAATACTGAAAGTCTTTAATTCTAAAACCCTTTTGTTTGTAAGAGGCTTGAGTCAAAGATGAAAAGAAGGGGCATTTGAGCCCACGTTATTGGGCCTAAAGCATGTACAACACAGGGCCCTCTAAAAGCTAATGATCCAAGCCAATGTACAATTGTACCAGTAGTTAATGACTAATGTCGACCTCAGCCAATACTAGCTAAGGTCACTACCAATGTTGAACATTTAGTGTAATAAAAATGAACATTTTCTAATTGAATCTATTTTATAATAATTTTATATTTTTCAATTAACAAATGTTCATTTTCATGCAGTATAATGTTCATTTATAAAATAAATGTTTATTTTCATGTCGTATGATGTTCATTTTTATAAAAATAAATGTTCATTTTATTTTTTAATTAATACGAAATACAATTTTTTTGTGTTTGTTCAGTTATATAAAATATTCGTTTTTATAATAAAAGATGTTCGATAAACATTAACATTAATAATGTAAGACATTAGCATTTTGTTCATTATTAAAAAACATATTGTTGATTTATTTAATTGGTATTAAATCATATACCTCAATTGCATGATATCCATTCAAGAGAAATGAACAGATCAAGGTATTTAACTTGACACTTAAAAAATGTTGATGAATAAAAAATCATAGGTTTATTTTTATTTACAACTGAAATGTTCAGTTATATAATATTAAATGTACATATTTTTTCAGTTTCATAGTCCCTTTATATTACTCTTATATTATAAATGTTCATTTTTATATAATGCAATGTTCAGAAAATGAATGGTCATTTTTTTCTAGTAAATGTTTATTTTTTCTAGTAAATGTTCATTTAGTAGGCGTGACCTCAGCTAAATATTTGCGCAATTGTACATTTATGATTGTAAGAGTGTAAGACGGGTGTGAAATTACTCTAAAATGATTAAAAGCGACATTAATTTAAAGTCCCTTGTTTTCTTACTATATCGGTAGTAAATATTCTCTTGACAAAAAAAAAAAGAAATCTCTTTAAAAATAATTCATAAGGTAAAAAAACTATCATCTTACCCTTTAAAAGATTTACCTCATAAAAATCACTCAATAATTCTTAATTAAAGCAAAATTTTATTAAGTTATTGTAAGATGGGTTAAATTTATTGCAAAAGTATTAAGTTATCCTTATCTACTTAAAAAAAAAAAAATTACCCTTTTCTTATTTTACCCTTAAAAAACACATTTAATGTGTTAGATTAATCATATTTGCCTTCATAGCATGTATTCATTTGAAGTTTCCTTTAAATTGACTGTCTTATAATAAAATTAACCTAAATCTGCTTTTTACAAGACCTATTGAAAATCACTTCTTTGCAAAATCTATATAGGTTAAAAGATTCCAATATTAGTTAAAAATTAAGAATAAATTATATTTTACGGAAATTCCACGTTTTATTAAACTACCCATTAATTTTTTTATTTTAAAATACCACTTGTAGACACCTGATTGTGTCTCCCCAAAAACCAAACCTAGTGATGAGTACCTTTTACGTCATTGATATCGAGTAAGGTGAAATGTTGAAGAGTCTCGTGAATTCTTCTGTTTTCTAAAACTGTTTTAATAAAAGTAATTCATTTCTTATTTCGAAAATCATTCATTTCGTATCCTATTTATGAAAAATGTCCAATCCAGTTTATTCTGATCCGTGATATGGGTCCAATAATTGTGTAGTTGGATAGGAGTTGAAAAGAGCTTTACAACGATATATTATAAGCCCAATTCCGAGTTATAACGAGGAAGTTATAGCCAAAATATTAAATTGGGCCTAAATGATTTTGATGGGCGGCCCAATGATCATGTGGAGGGTCCATTAGTTATAGTTGTATTCCTAAAGTCATTAGGATTTATCCTAATCTTCTAGAATTCTAGAAGGTTATTTTGAGTTCTAAAGAGATTATGATTTGTAATTTTAATTATTATTGGTTTTGAAAAGATAAAGAATTCTATTTGGAATAAAACAAGTGTTTTAAAAAGATTAAATCCGGTTTAATAAAAGATAAGTACGGACTCTAAGTAATCCAATTCAATTAGAAGGACTCCGTACGAATTTTTATCATGCAGCTTCCATCGCGCCGCGACAGGCCTATCGTTGTGCAATAGCTCTGTCGCGTCGCGATGGAGCTGATTTTACTCCGAGTTAAATTCTAACTTTTTTTCTTATCGTTTACGGTCGATTTTTCTCTATAAATAGGGTCTTTTTCCTCCGTTTTAAATCATCAACAATCATCATCTCTCTTCTCTCTCTAAGCTAAAGCTTATTCTTTCTTTCTCTCTTGATTTCTAAGCCTAGCCTTTTCAAAATACACCATAAGTCCATCACGAGACTTAGACACACATAACCAAGCTCGAAGTTGCCTTAAACCTCGACGTAAAAGGTTGATAGTTCTGAGGGTTTGGTCACAAATCAAATTTCAATTCATATTAATTGTTTGATTTAATATTATCATTGAAGTTACTAATGCGTGTATTCTTTTAATACACTAGTGGAAAAATTGCTATTAGCAGCACCCTATTAGTAACTGACATTATATGTGTTAGTTACTAAAACACTAATTGCAACTGGCTAAAATAATGTTAGTTACAAATACTATGTCATTAGCAACTGGCGTAGTAATGAGCGCTGCTAATACTTAGATTGAAAAAGTAAAAATTTATATTAGCAACTGGCCTATTTAATGCCCGTTGCTAATAATAATAATTTTTAAAATAAAATATTTATTCGCAACTTACCTTTTAAATGCCCGCTACAAATAATAGGTCAACTAAAATTTGACCAAATTATTTGTAACTAACCTTGAAAGGCCAGCTGCTAAAAGTAGGAAAATGATGTTCTAAATTTGACCCACCCCCTTCTCTCTCATATATCCGCCTTCTCTCTCATCAAAAAACGAAAAAAACCTTGGTGATGAACTTCACTTATTCAGCCCTTGCCTCCATTGTTCGTCCTTGAACGTCAATCAGCCCTCAGCAATTCAACCGCATTGTCCCTGAACTTCACTCAGCCATCTGCTTCATTTTTGCTCAAGAATTAAAGAAGAACGAAACCCTAATTTCTTATGCACTACACTGAAGTAGGATAAAACCCTAATTTTGTGCTGCACCCGATTGAAGCCGTACTTCAAATTCTCCATTGAAGCAGCTTATGAGCCTTCTGTTCTCCATTTAAGCAGTTTATGAACGTTCTGTTTTCCATTGAAGTAGGCGCATCAGCCAAGTCGTCAAATTGAAGCTTCAATTTGACAGACTCAATTTGACAATTTAGGGTATTTTTTTTTGCTTTTTTCTTGAATTTGGTTGTTTGGAATTGCTTCAATTCGACAGATCTTTAGGAATTTTTTTCCCTAGATTCAATTCTTTTTAGTTTATTGTTTCGATTTTTTTTCATTGATATGGTTTTGAATTCAAATCTGTTGATAGTTGGAGCTGATTCCATGATATTTTGCTTGATTTAGTGTTGTTGATGGTAAATTAGTTTTGGATATGAAAGATTTGGTTCGGTTAACTTTGATTGATTGTGATTTGAGTTGCTAGATCTACTGTGAAGTTTATTGCTACTATGTATTTTTATGCGCAATAACGCAGTACAAAGTTCCTGAAGTTCAACCCCGAGTAGCAAATATTGGTCGGCAATTCAGGAAATCAGATGCCAAACTCTGTAGTTCTCGTAATTTGGTACAGCTTTTACAGAAGAGTATTTCCATTATTTGCTTATAAGAACTAGGAGGTTTTCATTCAGTGAGGATTATATTGACTTCTAAATCCTAGCTACTTTTCTTTCTTGTAGTCTTTTCCTGTGAAATTTCTCATTTTTTGAAATTGAACAAGCAAAGAGCTTTTCTTCTGTTCTTAAGGTACTTTTTTCTATTACCCTTTTATACTTTGTCTATCTTTATAGTTTCAATTTGAAATTCTTGTTTTTTAGTGAAATTTAGGTTTGACTTGGTGTTGTGTACTTGTGTGAGAGTATGAATTTTTCTTGTTAATTTTTTGCATTTACTTGTGTTTTGTTGAATTGAGAAATTAGATTAGTTGAATCAAGTGTCCGGTTCATATTTGGGACATAATTTGGGGTGGGCATTGATTGTGAGTTGTTTGTTCTAGTTTTCTCTGGAGGTACAACAACCATCAGTTTATTAAAATCGATCACAAAGCTCATATCTTTGCCATTTTATTTGTCTTATAATGCCATTTGAGCTAACCCGTTTGCTATATCTCGTAAACTACTTAGTTTGGTACTTCTGATATAGTTACCCACCTTTATCAAGCTGATTTTGTTGGATGAAAAGTTATTTTATGATTCTTCCTCTAAAAAGAACCAAAGGTTTTGTATAAACTTATGACCTAGTATATGAACTTAACTTTCTAGAAGTAAGTGGAAATAAGGTGAGTTGAAGTGCAAATTATTTTATTTTTAGCTCTAAACTTGACACATTAGCCATTATATGAACCTTATAGACCTAAATTTGTTGTCACTAGCTTGTCTGAACTAAAGTTCTCAAGGTGAAATTAATAAGGCCTTAGTTATGATTTATGAATAGGGTAGAGAAACTTAAGAATGAAGTAATATCTTTATAATTTAACTTCAAACTTGTGTCTTTCTGCTGTTTTAATTTTTTTTATTGCTAAACTCCTTGGCGTTAACTACATTGACCAAGAATGTTGGAAATTATCATTTATAGTCATTTGAACATATCTTCAAAAATAGCTCCTAATTTCCAGTTTCCATTTTATTATTAATGTAGTTACAAATTATGAATAAAATAATTGATGACACTAATGGGTTAGGCCTGATGAAGGATAATACAATTGGGGAGGCTTTGAGGTAACCTGATTTTGGTGGGTCTACTGCATTTCAATTTTTTTTTGCTGCTGCATTTCTCCTGTTTTAATTCATGTGTGTAGCCTATGATGAGATAAATTTTACTTGATGAGGCTAGAGTTTGATTTGGTGCTTTTTTTTTTTTTTTTGTCTCTGAATCATGCTGTCCAGATGAAGTTGTCGTGCCGAACATACATTGTCAAGACTATAGGGAAGTTCAAGGAACCCGCATTATATGCCCTTGATTAGGATTGCATAAGAGCTGGTCAGTGCCATGGTATATTCCTGTGGAGCTTTCATACACAACATTTTACCTCATTATTGTTCATTTGTTCATCAAGATTATCATGGCAATCTTATTGATTATAATATTCCCTAAAGCAATTGCTAGAGGTCAACTGTGTGATGCTGCATGTTCTATTCTTGTGGAGCTTTCATACATAGTACTATGATCCATTTTTTTTAGTGTAGTATAAAAAAGGGTTAGAAGTCTGATGGTTTTCAGGTACCCTAAATATACAAATAAGAACTTCCTTGCTATCAAAAGTGGATTAACAAGAAGCCAAGTATAGTTATAATCTTTGTTACAATATTTTAGTGAACAATTATTTTATCTAAAAACATCAACTGATACAAGTATTGCATTCACTTAAGACAAGATCATAATGTTAGCGACCATTGTATCATGAGTTGCTGTTAATATGATGAAGCTAGAGTTTGATTTGTGTTTTTTTTTTTTCTTTTTTCTTTTTTTTTTTTTTTTTTTTTTTTTTTTTGGTCTCTGAATTGTGATGTGTAGATAGAGTTCCCTTGCCAGATTGGCATTGTCAATCTAAGTTCTTTCTCCTTAAATTTTGTTGCTTTTTTTTTCTGTTCATTTTTACTTATGTTTAGATTAATTCCTAATCAATTGTTGTTTATTGTTGCTTTTATGTTTAGCAGGAAAATTCATGGCTTATTAGTCGATTTGAGCCGCTACTTCTCATTAATGTTGTTGTTCCTAGACGATGTTGCTGATGTGTTTCTTTTGTTGAATAGACAAGCCAACCTTGTAATTTTTTTTTTTAAATTTGTAATTATTGTTTGATAAATATGAATTTTGTTGTAATAGATATTTTCTACAAGTAAATGATATATTTCATACATCAATTAGGCTAAAAATTACTTTTTTTTTATTTTTAATAAAAATACCATTCGCAACAGGCTTAAATTAGGTCAGTTGCAAATAGATAGTATTAGCAGCGGGCCTAATACTAGGCCAGTTGCAAATAATACTCTATTAAGTTTAAAATAAGGCTACTCGCAATGGCTTATAATTAGGCCAGCTGCAAATAACTACTATTAGCAACGGGCCTACACTTGTCCAGTTGTGAATAGTACCCTTTTATGTTTAAAAAAAGGACTATTTGCAACTGGCCAATAATTATGGCAGTTGTGAATAATAACTATTAGCAGCTGACAAGTGTCAATTGCAAATAATATTATCATTAGTAGCCCCCTCACTAGCAGCCCCACGTGCCAGTTGCTAAAAGTCACTTTTCGCCAGTTGCTAATAGCGTTTTTTCCACTAGTGATAGAAAGAGGTACAAGGCTTCAAAGTAAATAATTTGATTACTTAATTATTCTTTTGGTATAGAAATCATGCTTAGATTATTATTTTAATTCTTAGTATCATGTTTAGGGAGTTAATTAATATTTCTAAAATTTTATTGTTTTCTAGTATCATGTTATGGATAAACCTTTGATTTTTATTGTTTAGTGACATGCTAGAATTTGTTATTAATTATGTTAGTATCATGCCTAGGATCTTGCTAATAATATTATGCTTTGATGGGATTGTTATGATGATGGTTATAATCGATATTATTATGTTGCTTGATCACGCCCTCTCTTGCAGGTTTAAAGGGAATTTGTACTAGAAATCACGCTTAATAAGATAATTAATAATTTGAATTAAGCTAATATGATTTTAATTCAAGTGATCACCAATAATAGATTTATTTGTGCAATAATAATCAACCAACATAGATTAAACAGGTTTAGAATTAATATATTGATTGTATGTTGATCGAAAAGCGCACATGAATATGAGAAGAACAAAATAGAGGCCTATTTAGGGTAGATTCAATCTCTTTTAGGTTGGATTTGTACCTTCACCCCCGAATATCCAGTCATGGTTCATGACCATTATGGAGTTAGCAATCTCTATGATCGTGAAGGGGTGTAACCTTCACCTCGTGAACGGTTTACAAGTTCCTAAAACTTGTTGGCGACTCTTTTACTCTAGCTTCCTTCCCTTTGGACGCTACTATGCTTAAGTGCATGATCACAATGGGGCTTAAAGTTGGGTGACTTGAAACATTCCCTACACCACTAAAAAGACAAAACAGATTAAATGATAAGTGCAAGTTGAACTCAAACTCTCTAAGTAAAATGTCAATAAATTGGGTCATTCACAAATCACAAACACCAAAATAAAAAACACACTTTACAAAGATTTGGATTGGACCCACAATAGTGAGATCTAATCATCGATTTTTACTATTCTGTATTTTATTTTCCTAAATAACCGCATAAAATATGCGTCAAACATAACCAGCAATATAGGCTATATTTGGCAAAACTACTATAGCGGGATAGTTTTTAGTGATCAGGTAGTGGGGTAGCTGTCATTTAGTAGTAGGTAGAGGTTAGCTATTAATGTAATGGTTAATAGTATAAATGTTTGGTAAAAATAGTGATTGCAATATTAAATACAAAAAAAATCCACATGCAATATTTAAAAAGTACTCGAAATTTGTCGTTACATGCTATCTTCAAATGTTAACATTTGTAACGTTTGATGGTTTGAGAAAAGCTACCAATACATTACCTCTACCATTACTCACTACCTTACCAAACACTCTTATATTTCCTTTTGAGTACTAGTGTTTTGATTTGGTCCAAACACTAACCACTACTTAAGACGCTCTCACCAAACAGTCTTGATCAAAAGGCTAATATAATGCCATTACTAACTATTTGATATTAATTCGAGCAACCCTCAACCAGTAAAATATTTTCTTTGAGTATCGTGTACCGGTCCAGAGTTTAGAGTAGAACGCAATGAGTATTAAACTCTAAGCTCTGTTTGACTTGGTCCAAACGCTAACCATTACCTTATATTTCCTTTGAGTATTGCGTATCGGTCCAGTACTGGTGTCTTGACTTGGGACCTGTTCTAATTGACTGAAATGAACTTATTGGAGCTGAACTGAACTGAATTGAATATTTTATGAGAGAAGAAAATTAAGAATTGAACTTATTAGAGCTGAATTGAATTGAAAATAATCTGAAATGAACTGGCCCATGGTCCAAACGCTAAACACTACCTAAAACGCTCTAATCAAGAGTAATTAGGAACGCAATGAGTATTAAACTTTGGTTCAAGCATTGCCAAGGTTGCTTAATATCATCAGCCCTAACCTTAATCTTGTTGAAGTTTTTCATGTTAAAACTCAATCTTAATCTTGTTTAGCGAAGAAATTCTGATTCTCATTTCCATTGAAACCATAAAACCCTAATGCCCACGCCTTTCTGTTCTTTCTCTCTCAAATCCATTATGATCCAAATTTGATTTCAAGTTTTTATTGAAAATCAGAAAATTGTAATGTCTGTATTCATAAAATTAATTGAGTATTTTCAATTTTCATCAACTTAAATCAAAAAGAAAAAATTTCCAAAAAGAGGGTAATTAAAGATGAGTCAACCCTCTGTGATTCTTGCAACTGCTAGCTATGACCACACCATTCGATTTTGGGAGGCTCAAACTGGTAGATGCTATCGTAATATTCAATACCCAGATTCTGTAAGTCTTTTTTTTAATTGTAATTTTAATTAATTAATTTATTTGTTTGAATCTAATGTAGTTGAGAAATTTCTGGAATTAATCGTTGAGTTACGTTGTATTATTTTCAATATTTGTGATATGGTGTGAATAATTTGTATTTTGGTGAATATGTGTATATTGAATTTATGAGGGGATGAATTTGGTGTAAAGATGTGATCTTTTGTTTGTTTTACAGCAAGTTAATAGGCTTGAAATAACCCCAGATAAGCGATATTTGGCTGCAGCTGGGAATCCTCACATTCGATTGTTCGATATTAATTCGAGCAACCCTCAACCGGTAATATACCTTGATCAGAAGGTTTAATGCCATTGTGATTCTGTTTATGTGTGGGTGTTCTATGTTACCTGGACTTTGGAACCCATATCGGACAAGGGTATGTGCCCAAGTTTTAGACTCGGCTTGTTTATGAAAAATTTCGATTTTTTGGTGCAAAATGAATTGTGGAAGTGTCTGTACCCGTGTAGGATTGTTGAGGTTCTAACACAGCTACTTGAGATAAGATGAAGAGTCCAGGTAACATAGAGTGTGTGTGTGTGTGTGTGGGAGGGCCCGAGGGGGGAAGGTTGTGTTAGTTGCTTCGAATTGATGGTGTAGGATTATATCTTTGATATCAAAATGGCAGGTGATGAGTTATGATTCTCATACGAATAATGTTATGGCAGTTGGGTTTCCATCTAATGGGAATTGGATGTATTCCGGTTCTGAGGATGGTACAGTGAAGATATGGGACCTCAGGTAACAACATGAATTTTGTGATTCGTTAGAATGAAGTTGATAAAGTAAAGACATTGAGTTTCGATTTCAGAGCTCCAGGCTGTCAAAGGGAATATGAAAGTCGTGCTGCTGTGAACACTGTTGTTCTGCATCCAAACCAGGTTAATTTTAGGCTATTGTTCTCAACTCTTTTATGCTTGATTTATCTGTAGTTTTGGGTAATTGATTCAATGTTGGATGATGGAGAATGACTCGTATTGACTTAGTCCATAGTACCATATGGTGGACTCTCTTAAGTCTTAACACCTTTGCTTAGAACTTATTAACTATGGAAAATGAGTTAAGTCATTAAATATTCTTGTTCGCTGTACATTAACAATAGTTCTTTTATTAAGTGGTGAACTAAATTTTCTTTTGCCTGCTCAATTGGATCTTGTTAAGTTACAAATAGCATTTGCGAAATGGCTACATCTTAACGGATCACCAAATTTCACTTATTAGCTCATACGAAGTACTACCTCCGTTTCTTATTATTTGCCACAAAGGAATTTTTTATGTCTCACAAATAATACCCTTTGTTGCAAGACAGAGGTAGTATTTTTTTTTTTTTTTTTTTGGTGGAAAAGTAATCTTTATACATAATATTTTTTAAAAAAAAAAAAATGTTACTTCTTCATAATTGTTGGCTGGTTGGTTCCAGATTCAATGTTGTCTTCACGGTGATTTTGCAGACTGAACTGATATCAGGAGACCAGAATGGCAATATCCGGGTTTGGGATTTGACAGCAAATTCATGCAGCTGTGAATTGGTAGGTATTTAGTGTTGCTAACTGGTACACCAATATAATTTTTAAATAAGTGCTTATGCTTGGTTATTGAAAGAAGGTTTTGTTTGGTATAATTTTTATACTATAGTTTATACTCAAAGTTTTGGATTTATCTATCTGAGTTGAACACTTAGTGAATTTTTGTTCTCTTTCCTTACAATCCTTGATATTTGTCCTTGGTGAATCTTTCTTCTTAAATTCTGGAGCAATTCTATTCTAGAGTACACGGTTTTACTCATTATGGTTACCTTCTGTTTAGACCTCGGCATGCATTTTGTTTTTTAATTTCCAAACCAGCTGGCCTTTTATTTATATTTTGGTAACATATGAGATGAAATTGTAGTGTATCAATCTCTTTTATACATTAGTTATTTTTAGCTTTTAAGGCCATTTAATTTTTCCAAAGGGAAGGCAAAAGAATGAAGAATAACATAATGGGAAAGAATTGGAACCCCTAACTTACCCCATATGTTTTGGTTGCCTATAGTGGAGAGGAACATGTTTGATAAAAAAAATATTGACATAGCTCAACAAAAATAGTTTGTGAGGCACTAATTCGATTACGGTCTTGTTTTGATATTCCATATTTGGCAGATTCTATGACTGTATCTGACCTAACGTTAAATGTTACAGGCATTGTGACGTATGCTTTTGACTTGAACCTTATGGGTTTTAAGAGTCATCTAAGGATAGAGAATGGTGGTATGTAAAGAAAAGTTTCTAAGATTCATCCAAGGACATAGGGTAGGTGATTTATGAACATTATAGGGGCTTTTTGGCTCACAGATTTTTGGTTTTAGGTATGAGTTTGGAATCAAACCCATACTTAGTGTTTAATTAGAATTTTTTGCAAAAAAAAATGATAAGCTCAACCTACAAGATTTGAAGCTCTTGAGTTCTCATACCCTAGGGAGTGAGGTGGGTTTATATCTAATCCTTATCCCTATCCCTATCTCTATCTCTGAATCAACTTTTATTACAAAAAAAAAAAAGAAGGAATTTCTTTTGTTCTCACCAAAACACTAAGGAATTTTTTATTACGGTCTTTACGGATCTTAAGAGTCGGAGTCGGATCCTTTCTTCTCCTACTTCATCTTTCACTATTGTCGTTCTTCCTCCCGTTGGGATAAACTGTATTTCCCCTCTTTGTGTAATCAAGATGGAAATATAACGATAATAATAAAATAGAGAGCACAATAAATTTTTGTTAATGTGGAAAACCAAAAATCCGAGTGACTAGTAGTGCAAAACTTCCATTATTAATAATAGTAGGATTACAAGAAGACTCCACCTAATATGGATAGTGATGTCAACGAGTCGGATTCGAAGTAGATTATGCTAAATCCGACTCCGATCATACAGGAAGTCGGGGCTAAATCTGACTCCGACTTCAATATCTGGCCTCCAACTCCGATCCAATCTGACCCAACTCCGAGTTTCTTTGTTTTTTCGGTTTTTTGTAAAAACATTTACTCTCTCCGTTTTTTTTTTTAATATGCTAGAGTTGAGATTTTCCACTATTCATGTCATTATTGACTTAATTTATTTACCAATCAATAACTATATATTAAAAGACACACCAGCAATGACACGTGTCATCTTTTAGTGTGTCTTTAATATATTATTTTTTTTTAAAAAAAACTTTTAAAAAAATTGATAGAGAATATACGCAAATATTTTTCCCAAAAATTTAGGAAAAAATCAAAAATTAATATTTGGAGTATTTACCAACTTAGATTTCTCACCATATCTTTATAATAATTTCTTTATAAGCAATTACTTTTTATGTATAATGATTATCTATAGCAAAAAATCATGAATATATATCTTTCAAACTAATCTAATTAGTGAATGAAAAATTATCAAATATAAAATAAAAAACAACATTCCATCATTGTTCAAAATAGAAGAAAGCTTGAACAAAAAGTACAATATGTAGTCATAAAGGATTAAAAAAAATATTTTAAGTTGCTTGATTTGGGATAACATAAGAAATAGATTTTGGACCAAATTATTTATTATATTTAAATATAATTTTAAATTAATACTCCGTAATAAAGAGTGAAAACCCGTGCATGACACGGGATCTAATCTAGTATATAATATAAAAATATGATCATATAATAGGTTGTTGGATTTGTCATAATGTCTACTTTTGTAAATTTATTTTTTCATAAGTTTTGTCTCGGCAAATGTGCAAATTTGACTCTAGCTTATATATATATATATATAATATAAACAGAGGGAGTATAGTAAATTGACAATTTACAAATTCCACTAGAAATAACAATAATAATACAAATCCAAAGAACAATAATGCAAACATTACACTCTACTTGTGAAATTGTCTACAATAGTACAACATATCATAAAACTCATAGTAAATTACAAGTGCAATAGCAAACAACCAAATAAACTCAGAGTCGGATTTTTCTTGGATTTATTGTAGGATCCGACTCGAAGTCGGGCTCGGATTTTTTTTTTCTTTTTTTTTTCACGGACTCGGAGCGGATTTTTTTCCCTCGGATCGGGGCGGAGTAGGGTCGGATCCGATTGGATTGCCAATCCTAAATATGGATGAATAACAATTTCTCTCACAATACAATTGTGGAATACCCGCTTCTAATTTTTTTTAGGTTTCTCACTTTTAATAGTGGCTTTCTTTTTCTGTTAGAGGTACACTCACAATGCTGGCTGTGGATTGAATTGTCAAACCTCACTAAGGTTTCTCTATTTATAGTTGGATTCTTCCATCCTTAACACAAATATTAAGTGAAATTTTCAACCTGAAGTAGTAGAGAGGAAAAGAAAGAAGAAAGAAGTTTTAATTCTGTTGAGTTGGTTTGCTAAGAAAGTAAGAAGTGAAGGGTTATGTAATTAAACTTATAATTAGAGATCAAAACAAAATTTCCTTAGACAATTGCGTCCATCACTTCCTAGCTGCTGCTGTTGAGGTGAGGGCCTGGTTGAAGTGGTTGGATTTTATGAAGAACTAAATAGCTATTCGATTGATGTCGTAGCTCTTTTTAGGTTTTATTGTGAATTGAGATAT
Source organism: Chenopodium album (assembly GCF_948465745.1). NCBI lineage: Eukaryota > Viridiplantae > Streptophyta > Magnoliopsida > Caryophyllales > Amaranthaceae > Chenopodium > Chenopodium album. Next base: position 46,550,478 of record NC_137848.1, read on the forward strand.
CCTGTTCATATCATCAACAAGATGTGTGATGATAAAGATGGTAATTTTTATGTTTAAGGAATCATTTTTGAAACTGATAAAGATAGACTTGGGCCATTGTAAGTGGTGTTGCTCCAAACGTCTTCTTTGTTTATATGCAAGTTATGAGTGAAGAGGATAAGTTTATGATCATCTTGAAAATGGCTGATGTTGTGAATGGGGTGAATGACAATTAGAAAGGTCCCTATTATTGGATTTCTTTTTGTGTCTAAGAATTATAAACCGGAGAAGAATCATTTTATATCTTTGACGATGAACCAAAAATGATGAGGAAGGGCGGTAAATCTGCGATCACTATCCTGTTTCTATAATGGGTGTCATGATAACTATGTTGGAAGGAGTTGAGTTGCATCCTATGTTTTAAAACATTGAAATTGTTTCCCCATTCAAGACTTTGAACAACAAGGGTTTATTATTTGTTCATTGGTGCAACTACTCCTTCAAACAAAGGCACTAGGCGGTGTGGAAGGAACCCCCATCGGGACGAGTCGTCCCTCAGTGGTGGATATCCCTGAATCACTGTCGAATACAAGTCTCCGAACACACGTCTTAGCCCTCTTCCTCTGAGCGAACTCTCAGCTTCGTCCACTCGCTTAGCTCTACTAGCCTGAGTGCTAACAAGCATCTCCTCCCTTATAGGGTCAACTCTGCTATCTACCTCATCCTCACTATCACTAAGAATGATGTGGTCTACAGTAGGCTTTAGGTGCCCTCAGTAACGTCAACCAACTCAGTGCTCTCATTGGCTTGAAGTGGTTCAGGTTCTGAATCTTCTTCGTCACTATCCAATTCAATCACTGGGTGATTAATTCCCATTCTCTTGTCGGCCGAGCTCGCTCATTAATCATGGCTCTCCAAGCCCTAGTGGACAAGCCATACAACCCAAACAAAGGACATCCATTGGAATACCCACTTAATTTCATAATAAGAGGGACGTTTCATTCTAATAAAGTCTCAAGTTCAGAAATATCCTTCTCCCTAATAGGAATAATCTCACCAACTTTAGGTAAGTACCAAGCTATAAAGGCCAAAGCATACCACGGATACCTCAATCTCCACATACCATAAAAATAGTCTAAACGGTTTGCAGCAACGTACATCTTTTCCACATATGCACGCCCTGTCTCCCAAACTTCCTTTCTCAAGGTTCCAACAACAGAATCAGAAGGCGGAAAGTTTGGAAGCAACACAAGGATCCTTAATTACTAGCGATTCCCAAGAACAAAAGCAAAAACAAGGTTCACAAAAGTTCATGGTTCAACACAATGTTTCACAAGTAACAAAATGCAAACAGTTCACATAATGCAACTTGAACTTCCCTTGAATGCAACACAGCAAATAACTCTCTGCTTTGAGCTTTGACAATAGGTATAGTTAGAATTCATGTCCGAATCCGGAACTAGGCCTTTGGCTAAGGGCATTACTGCGAGCCAGAAGCATTGGCTAATTCAACAAAGGCGTCACATGCCTTTGATAGGCACAATTTAGGCCCCCGCACCACGACAGACTTCACTACCTCTTTGCTAAGCACATGAATGCTTAATCGAGAAAAGCAAGTAAAAAAGTAGCAGTCTAACTTGGAAAAGAAATCCCGAGCCAAACGATTGGGCTGTCTTTCGGCTTGGACATGACCTTTGCTTGATATTGGGCGGAGTGGGCTTTGTTTGCTGCTTTGCAGAGACTAGGCTAAGCCACGTGAATTGGCCTCACCCATCACATCATCTTGGGAAGCTCCTCCCTCCTCAACAAGCTCCACCTCCAGAATATCTAGAACCGGTTGGGATTGGACTAGATTGGTTCACTAAATATCCTATATATATAAAGGAGAAAGGCAAAAATAAGTAATCTAATCCCTTAGATCCTTTTGCTATCGTGCTCCCCTATTCTCAGACCGGTCTCAGGTGCGGAAGGATGATAAACCTGCTGTAGATCAAATGAAGCTATGCCGGGTATGGAAGATAGAGGAGAGCAGAAGAAGCAGCATACGACATAAGGGCGACGTAGCGAGCCTATTTAGTTAAGGCGGGAGAGCTACGTAAAGAGGTTTGTTAGAAAAGAAAGTGTGCCTCTCTTTTAGGACTTCCTGTACGAGTAGCCATTTCTGAGTTCTAAAGGTAGAATTGGTAATCCTGCATCTGAGATAAATAAGCCTAGTCTGATTCACGTGGTAAAGGCCTTTTCTTTTGCCTTTCTTAAAGTTAACTCTTTCTGATCTTAGATCTCACCTCTTTCGACTAGTTCTTCTCTTATCTTTTAGGATATAAGAACCTACTTACTTTATTAGATTAACATGGAATGTAATTCCAAATAAAAAAAAACGACTTAATTATAAACACATAAGAAAACAAGAGCTTCTCCGTGCGGCAAACCACTAAAAGTACCTATCGAGCCGAGCAATGATCCAATGAAGCAAGTTGCTCTTTGTCACCCCATTTTCCCCGGAAACCAAGATATGGAGCAGCCCATTCAAGCTTGGTCAATGAAAATTTTACTATTTCTAGGCCGGAACCGTTGCTAATGAGTCTGCTCCACTCCTCTTTGTTCTGCACCACTTGGCTATAGCTATTTCCCAACCTAGGCTCCCCAAAAGAATAGCATAATATAAAAAAGTGAAAGATCAGATTGTTACAGAAGACCAGATCGAGGGAAGGTACCGGATAATCAAATAAGAAGCCAGCTTAAAAGCACCCTGGTCGAAGTGAAGCGCATGCGACGAGGGAAGAGAGAGACCACCAATGCAAGTGGATCGACTTAAGCATCGATTTCGAAGGCGAGAACATGAAGCATGAAAATAGAACCTGCCATTTTTCTCGTTAATAATGTTCTGTTACAGGCAACAACGAGAAAATACACTCTTGGACAGATGCATGCCCCTATCCCCCGCCCATCGTCCTGATCTTGGCTTGAAGTATCCAAGTAAGCAAATAGTAATTACCATGAAAAAGTCTTTCAAAACTTTACATCCATCGGAGCGGCAGGCATGGAAATTAGCCTTGGGTTGAGACAGACGGAGGCATCCGCAGCCAAGCGAGATCCTATCTATCGGTCGTTAAGGACCTATTCTCAAACTGAGACCTGCCCTACTTCGATCAACGGAAAGCGTAAAAGAACGTACTCTTGTCCAGTCCAAGGCTACTTTGTAGTGATCACTAGCTCGAAACTCTATAGACGATTAGGATAAAACATCCTAGTAAGCAGAAACATCCCCTTCTTTGGTAAGCACCGATGCAGCGAAGGAGTCTGATGTTAGTTTCCCTTCATCGTCTTATGTTAGTCTTGAATTGTCTTCTAAAACTGAGACTGGAGAGTTGCTGGATACCCATACACAAAGGATCTTCCTCGTCGATAGGACTACAGGCCACATGCCCCTTGGAGTGTTGGATTGAAGGAGATGAAATTCGCTCCACTATAAGGAATCGGAGACAAAAGAGCTCTCGTTCTAGCAGCTTTGAGTTCAACTGCCTGTTAAAGAGGTAAAGGAGTGGAAAGGGGCAACGCCAATGAACCGACATCTAATTGAATGGATTCTTTATAACCTGCTTCGCCTTAACCAACCCATCCTACATGAATCAAGTAAGACAGTGGCACTGACCATCTTGATGGAGTAGCAAGAAGAATTCCTACTAGGCTAGAAGGGAAGCCTACGCCTAAGAGAATGGGCTCAACTAGCCGGGGTTAAGCTGCTTTCTTTACCAAGCGCAGAAGGACTTGGAGATCTACCAGCAACTATATTCTCTTACGCAACGATCACGGGGGGCTATCGGCCGGTTGAAAGCAACAACACTCGCGGAAACAGACCGGAATGCCAGCTAGAGAAGAAGCAGAGTCCCTTAAGGTTCGAAGAGCTGAGTTCAGGATGGTGTGATAAAAAAGAAAGAAATTTGATCATTTCTTCTGTGATGGAGATAGCACGGGCTAGGGATAGTTGCAGTGGAAGACCTTGTGGAAATTGAAAAAGTAAAGCACTTCCTCTGACTAGTAATATGACAATTGCCTTAGATGCAAGGACCCAAGCGAGGCTTTCTTCTTCTTCTTGAGAGAGTGTTTACGGTAGAACTGGATGAAGTTTTCGCCAACTTTTTCCGAGGGAACCGACTACCTACGGGGGTGTGCTGATAAACTCGTCTCCGCTCATCTTACCTGGAAATGGAAAGAAATTGGTGTACCTTACCCACATCATTTGAGATGAAGGAATTTCCTACTGAAGATTAAGATGCCTATTTTGCTGGTGATGAAATTGTTACCAGCCTACTCGTGATCTTCCTTGCCTGGTTCGCTATGGAAATGCTTTCAGCCAAATGGGGAAGCAAAATAGCTAGGAATCTTCCGTCAATGGAAAAAGGCAAACCTTTTTTAAATTGTTATGCCTTTGTAAAGGAGGATAAAGAAACCTTTCATGTGGCCCGTCAGGTCACAGGAATGCTTCTTAAGCTTCAAATTCCGAGCGGAGTCAACAACCCTCACTCAAACACTTAGAGAAAATCTTTGTGCAAAAGCTTTAGTATCAAGGATTCTTACCAGAGTGAAGTCCTTGACCCAACAAGAGCCTTTCTTATGCTGGAATGGTACAATGATCAAATCAATCCTGTTTTCTATTCAGAATTACTGTAAAAGTATCTTAATATTACCCTTTCAAGGACATTGAGCGGATTTTTTTTCCTATGGAAAGGGATAGATTGAAAGCACACTGGAGCCTTGCATGGAACCTCCTAGTAGGGAAGGTGGTTTTGGCATTAAGAGAGTTCATGAATGGAACAAAGTATCTGTGGTGAAGCATATTGTGCATATCTTATGTAATGACCCTGATTCTATTTTGAATATATGGGTTAAGTCTACTTTTCGTAAAGAAAAATCCTTTTTGAGTGCTCATAGGGACCTTTTTCCCCGGTGGGAGCTTCTGTGTATGCTGTTGGTTTAAGCTTGAATTGGAGTTCGCAGTGAACTTCCTTTAGCAGATAGCTCGGTTTTGAGACTAATAGGAGTGTAAAAGAGCTATTCCTTGTACCTGAGGGTAACAGTCGGGGGTTTCGGCTATGAAAGATGAGTATACCGCTCTTCTGCAAAGTAAGACTTGGTATTGAGTGCCATATGAACCCTCTATGAACGTTGTTGGATGTCAAAAATGCCTTTTTATTTTTACATGGTAAGTTGAATGAAAAAGTATTTATGGTTCAACCACCAGGCTTAGGTTGTTGACTCTGCTCGTTCTAAACAAACATGTCTGTAAGTTACATCGTTCGATTTATGGTTTACGACAGGCTCCACGAGCTTTATTTCAGAGTTTTAGCTGTAGTGGAGCTGATCCTTCGATGTTTATCCGGTCATCCTCCTTTGAGATAGTGATAATTCTGCTATATGTGGATAATATCATTTTGACCGGTTCTTCATTAGCTGTTCTTCATTCATTGATATCTAGACTCTCTTCACAGTTCTCTATGAAGGATCTAGTGGGCGTACTTTTAGACCTGTCCACTCAAGGCATTGCGAGCAAATGGTTTTTGAAAAGCGCTCGAAATCATGGTCAACAGTTTTCCAGTGCTTCAGCGGGGTTTGACCCTTTGGTATACTGAAACTCATGTCGTACAGCCAAGTAGAAAAGCAGCGAAACATAAATTCTCGTAGAAAAGAGAAATGTTTTGTTTTCTCGTTATTCGTGGAGGGGTCGCGGAAAGAGTTGGGTTCGAGTCCCATAGCCCCGATGTGGCGAAAAAGACTGACTGATTCAACAATACATAATGCGTGCATTAAAATTTAAAACTTGTTGTCTACTTTTGGGAAATGTTCGGAATAAAGTACTTACAATAGTGCAACGCCGCATTCTCGGAAAATTGCGAATGAAGAAAAGATCTATTAAGAAAAAGATTTATCCGAGAAAAAATCGTAACAGTTACATACAATTACAAACTACACGAAAGTTGTCCCCTTTTAATGGTAATTTACCCATCACAAAGATGCATAGAAGAACAAAACTCACTTCATATATCCCTTTTCTACTCCCAGAACAAGATTGGACGTAATTCTGGTTCGTCTCCATTTTTGTGAAACTATTCCTCAAGCAAGGCAGTCGATAAGTCATCGAAAAGTGTGTGTGAATAATGGAATAGTCAACATTAGTCATTTTCAAGTTTCCCACGGTGATATAATATCTTTTCAAGAAAATTACGCGAGAACCCGCGGTGAAGAAATAAGGAGATTCTTCTATATCAAAATATCAGTTGAAAAAATCATAGGCAAATTCTAGGGTTGTTGGGTAAGAATGCAGAGAAGAAAAAATAAAAAAAGAAGCAAAAAAAAAAATGGCTCTGCCGAGTAAGACTGTGGAGAAGAAGCAAAACAGAATGGTTCCACCGACTCAAAACTAAGAAGGAATGCTGCCTACTACTCAAAGACCGGTTTTTGCAAAAGTTAAAAAGAAGACTTAAAAAGAACAAAGAAGTTTGAATCCGACGCCGAGCACAGCAGAATGAAGAGGAATTTTTATCACTCCGTGACCTTATCGAAGAAGAGAATGCAGAGAAGAATCAAAAGGATAGAACTACCTACTCATTATTCGGAGGTCAATCATAGAACACTAAATGCTGTGGTATCTTATGGACCTAACATAGATTACATCCCTCACGACTTAAGATTGAATGATCCAAACCTTCCTCTTCGGAGTAGAAAGGGGCGTGGCCGAAACACATAAAGATCGGCGTAGTCGCTCATAGGGGCATATCTATACGGATAGAGATAAGGACAGGGATCCATCTAGATAAAATATTGAACCGGTTTCATTTTTTTCTTTATTTTGGTTGATTGCCTTTTTTTTTCGACAAGTTTTAAATCTTAATGCAGGAAGGTAATGCCAATTCACTTAGAAGAACAAGTAAGGAAACATTTTCTCAATTATGACTTTCTGGGTCGGGGCGTAGACGGGCGAGCAGAGCCCAAGAAAGAGGGAAGCCCTCATACAACAGTCTTCTACTTCTAGTCGACTGCCTGAGAGAAGGCGGCCTCCCTCGGGAAACATGGCCCAATTTCACTTCTTTCTTTTTGATTTTGGGTTTCTTTATTGCCCAGAACGCTAAAAGGTGGGGGAGAAGCTAGCCGAACCCCGGCACAAAAGAAATTCTCGGCGTCGAGAGATCGTAAGTAACTCAGTGAATGCTCTCCAAGAAAGGCTTGGTTTGGAAGAAGGAAATGAAATATGAACAACCGTGCTGGTCGTACGTAATAGATTGACTTTCATGCTAGTTCTTACTCCAAACCAGCATGAAAGTTCCATTTCAGTGAAGGACGACGTACCATGATACTTTCTGTTTTGTCGAGCCCGGCTTTGGTCTCTGGTTTGATGGTTGTACGTGCTAAAAATCCGGTACATTCCGTTTTGTTTCCCATCCCAGTCTTTCGCAACACTTCAGGTTTACTTCTTTTGTTAGGTCTCGATTTTTCCGCCATGATCTTCCCAGTAGTTTATATAGGAGCTATAGCCGTTTCATTCCTATTCGTTGTTATGATGTTCCATATTCAAATAGCGGAGATTCACGAAGAAGTATTGCGCTATTTACCAGTGAGTGGTATTATTGGACTGATCTTTTGGTGGGAAATGTTCTTCATTTTAGATAATGAAACCATTCCATTACTACCAACCCAAAGAAATACGACCCCTCCGAGATATACGGTTTATGCCGGAAAGGTACGAAGTTGGACTAATTTGGAAACATTGGGCAATTTACTTTATACTTACTATTTTGTCTGGTTTTTGGTTTCTAGTCTTATTTTATTAGTAGCCATGATTGGGGCTATAGTACTGACTATGCATAGGACTACTAAGGTGAAAAGACAGGATGTATTCCGACGAAATGCTATTGATTCTAGAAGGACTATAATGAAGAGGACGACAGACCCACTTACGATCTATTAAAGGTATCGGAGATTGATTGGTTCTAATCCAATTCGTGAGATGGCAGTGATCTTTAGCCGGTCATAGCCATTAAACCTTTTTAAGGGCTTTAAGCACCTATAGAAGTCGTATATATAGTATAGACTATGTCTTTTATAGGTCTGGTGCGCCGGTGTACATGTTGTGCTCAACCGAAGTGAAATACATTGTGTGGCTGCCGATTATGACGTAGTCCGAGATGGTTGATTGAGAAAAAGGGGGGATGTTCCACGAGCTACTTGTTTGAAATCTTTTCCCATTTCTAGGTAAGAGAAAGAAAGGATAGACTTCCCAAGCATGGGTGTTTGATCGAGCTTGAAAGTCTTTTCCAATCTTTCGCTTTCTTTGCTTTTCCTCTGTCCTTTGCCCTATCAGAATCAGGATCGGTTGATTCCTTCCGGCTTTTTTGTTCGCTTGCTTGCTGGCAAGCTCTATACCGACCTTGGCTATTTGAGGCAATTTCGAAAGCATTTAGTCTTGCTAGCTATGCTAGCTTGAAAGGTATGGCTAGCTTGTTTTTTGGTGAGGTATTGCCCTGCTGTCGCATTCTGCCTTTGCGCTGTACTCTCTCTCGTAATTTTTCTGCGACCTCTCTCTTTCTACTTTCTATTAGCTTTGTTAATTGGAATTGCCCCATGCAAGCGATTCTAGCTAGCCTCTCCTTCATCGTTACCAGTTTCCAAGGCTGATGTCACCGATAGCTCTGCTTTCATTCTGATTGGCTACCAGAAGGGATAAGAACTTTGCTTTGACCGGGAGGCACCTTTGCCGCCGTTACGTTGTGGAACTCTACCCTTTCCGCTGAGACGGTCAATATTGGTGAACGGGGAACGTGCTTAGTGATGATACATCAGAGAATTCCGAAGTGCTCTATGGATTGGCTCTAGGGTTGGCATTCGATGATAATTACTGGCTTCACTACCGATCCCATGTTGAAATCTCTGCGGACTTATCCTCGGCAATTAGGCTAGAGCTGCGAACCAAACTGCACAGGCTAAAAGCGTAGGCTCTAGCGCCAGTTTAGGACCCTTCGCTAGGGATTACCCTGATTAGCATAGCATCCAAACGTGGCTTTGTCGGACCTATTTTTGAAGCAATACTTCTGAGGCTCAATCTCCACAAAGTACCCCTCAGGTTGCATTTTCGGTCTTTTATCGCTTCCATTTAGACAGCTTAAACTCACCGGGCTTAAGGATCCCTTACTTGAGGTGTGCTTTAGGAGAATACTTTAAAGCTAAAGCTCCATCTCTCTATAATGGGCGTTACTTCACTTCCTTTCAAACGGGCGTATACGCGGCGTTAAAGCTTTTTTCTTCTTCCCTCAGATATCCAAACGAATCTATACTTAAGTGAGATTTTGAGACGAGCTTTCCTTAGCCGCAGCATACATGCTGGGGGGTTTCATATCCATATGGATTCTTACTGGGTGCTCCGAGATATGAGACGAGATTGATCTTTGGGGGAACTTTGAAGAGTTGGAAATGGCTAGAGATGCTTAAGGGCGCTGTTGAGGAAGTCGTTTAGCTGGTGCTTAAGTGTACCCGTGCACCTAGTGAAAGGGCCGTAGATCGAGAGTAGAGTCCAGCCAAGGAATAGCAGTCATTCACCCATTACCATTCCCAACGTTCCCGTCATCCCTTTCATCGGCCGATTTCAGGATAGAGCTCCGCTGCTTTAAAGAGTCCACCAGATGTGGGTATCGTAACACAGTCTATTTGAATCTTGGGCAAGGAGGACATCTCCATAGTTGTGACCTTCCCTACCTGCTATTGGGGAAAAGGCGAATCTTCCTTGAGCTAACTAAAACTATTGTTTACAAGTTATGTCATGGTGGCCCATCGCTCTCTGATAAGGCGCTTTAATACCCCGGGGAGGGGGTCCTTAAACCATTCTTGAACTCATAATAGACTCATAATAGAAAGCTTGGGTTTAGTGCTTTAAAAAGACTTATCAATAAAGAACCCGAGAAAGCATAATTAGACAAGATATTTCTATCCCTTTGTTTAGCTATTCTTTCTGCTCCACTGAATTATTAGCCATCGCTTCCTTAGCTCTCCTCACCCATCTTTGGCTCCTTGTGAGGAGGTTTATGTTGGACCTCTGCCATGTCTGCTTCCGTGTGTTTTGTTCTTCACCATCAGTCCTCCTCTTCTTGGATTTTTGATCCCGGCGCTAGACTGTAAATAGGTGTCAAACGCACCCGAGGTCATGAACCCATTTATTTGGAAACTTAGAAGACCCCTCTCAAGGTAGTAAAGTAACCCGATTGAAGAGGAATAAGAGATTCGATTTGAAAAGGCTGTAAAGGCCAAAGCCGGATGGATTGCTTGACACGACACCGATTCCCACGTCAGCCCATATCTGATACCGGTTGGACATATTCATTAGTGAAGGACCAGGTCCATGCCAGCACATGGCACTGATAGAAATCTATATGTTGAAGAAGGATTTTCCCGAAGGCAAATGTAAGAACCATCGCACACAGGAAGCTCAAGCCGAAAGCGATCACCTGCTCTCAAGATATGGGATAAATTCGTTGTCTTAACGCATGTTTTCGACCCCCTCGTGTTCACCCTTATTGGGTTTTGAAAGTCGCGTTATTCCGCATTCTTTTTTTCCTCCTGTTGTTTGCACCTATTGTTTTGTTAGAGTCGGTCATTGTGTTGTAAATGAGGGAGTTTGGACAACCAATAATCAGGCATTGTACATGTACTGAACCCAGGATCAGTCATTGGGTTCTTTCTATAGTAGTTTGTAAAGCCACTTGGAAGCCTTAACCAATGATGGATCGAGCCAGGCTGAGGTACTCGCTTGTGGACTTGTTGCACTTCAACGAGATGGGCCAATTGAATATGAATAAAGGCGAGCGCCAACCCTCCATAGGTGTGGACCAATGAGAAGGGCTAAAGTGACGTTAGAACGGCCAGAACATTAGACTTAGAAGGAGCTCCTGCACGAGAGCTTTAAAACCTTCCTTCTCTTTTTCATTCTGTCTTCTTTGTAACAGATTTTCCAATATTAGTACCACGTGGTGAATCTGTACTATTCTATTTGTATTCAATCTTTCTTCTCTGATCCATAGAGGGAAGAAGAAGTTGGTGCCTCGGGTCCTCAATAATGAAGGTGCCGGAGTCGCCGAAGTATTCGGGGTCGCAGGACCATCTCGCAGCGCAGGAGGTGACCTCGGTGATATAGAGATTAGGGGTCAGCGCATGTCACCCTTATTCATTTCATATGCCTTTAGCAGTAGTTTGCTAGGCCTCCTCTACCGTCGGACTACGGATCGTCAAGCCCCTTTCATACGTAAGCTAAACCTACGCTTGCTGTCATGCAATGATTATAGATAGAATGAGCACCCGTGTGTAGATAAATCATGGCTAGGACTCCCCTCCGATCGCTCTCTTTAGCCCTGCTAAATGCCCAAGGGAGAGGGGAAGAATCTATGCTATTGATTTATATGCTCCAACTCTTCTTAATAAGCAATTTCTCCCATTCCTCGAAAGAGGTGGCACTTTTTATTCACTAAACTAAAGGGAGTCCCCTTATTGTACTTAGAGAGAGCTCATATCTTTGTGGGATTCAATAGAATCATTCCTGTCCGGTACGCTGCTCGCTAAGGGATCCCCTTTCTTCTCAATAGGGAGGGGGGATGATTCATTTTGGTTAGGCGTGAGCACTTCTATTGTTGATGCGAGCTATCCGTATTCGGTTCCCGTGTAAGAGACCCCGCTAAGGGGGCCTCAGAGGCAATGGCAAGAGAACAGAGTCCGAGAGGTGCTGCAAAAGAGACATAGATTTCTCCCCTTCTTCTTATGTTATGGCATTCTCCTCAGAAAGAGGCGCCTTTTCACGAGACTTTTTTGAATCCGGGATACGAACTAAGATATCTCGTTCAAAATGAAGCTATTCAATAGTGCCTTCCTTAGAAGGAATTTCCACGGGGTTGGTGCCAAGCTCTGGATGCTCTAGAAGGCTCCAATCCTGCGTTCTAACGAGACTTTGGGACACCTCTTGGTTGATTCCTGAAAGAGGTGATAAAAAGAGCTTTCTCTATGCAAAAGGGTGCTTCGGAGTAGCTTTGCCACTAAGTAGAGCCCTTATTCATGTTGGGCTAACCCCTTTCCTTTAGCATCCTTGCACCATTGTGCTTACTTAAAGGTAAGGAGGAAGGATTCTTTCAAATGGCAAGTGATAGATCAATAAGTTCATCACGTTCGAGTGCTTCTGTCTTCGAGCCAGTACCCTTTATAGACAAGGGATAATACAAAGTATCTGTTATTCACTAGTAGTCCATGTAACTTTTTCTTCCCTTTTCAAGCGGCTAGTTTCTTGCCGTCCATATATATCAATAGTGAGTTATAAGGCTAGACAACAAATAAGCTAGTTCAGTTCCATCACTTATCCCTTCCTTAACCAGAACAGTTAGAAAAGCATTAAAAGGAGGATTCTTTCAAGTGAAATCCATACTTGTTCAAGTAAGCAAGTAAACTACCATCAGATCTAGGCGATAAAAATCTATGTTTATAGCCCATGTTACAATCTTTCTAGTCCTATCTGTACGGGAAGGACAAACGATTCATCCCTTAGAAACCCTTGAACCCTATCCTCTTTGATTTGGAACAAGATGATCTTCCTTGGGTCGCTGAAGAAGAAGATTTTTTGAATATTGAGGAATTGGACTTGGCATTCTTGCTATCTCTTGAATGCTTTGATGCATCTAAGCCCATTGACAAGCAGGAAGAGGAGAAATTGGGGACTCATGGGGTAATTATGGTTTTGAAGATACTGAATTGCAAAGCCCACTTGATGGTTTGAAAAGCCCACGTCCGAGTCCAAAATGGAATGGAATTACTTAGGAAGAGTTTATGGGGGACACGGAAATTTCCAAGGTATGTAGTTGCTTATTAGAAGCATGAGGAAAGCCCAAATGAAAACAAATAAGAGTGGTCGTGGAGAAGGGGACTCATTGTACTGAAAAAGCTATTGCTAGTGCTAGTGCTGTACTGACTTACTCTATACCGATCTTAGTGGACTGACAGAGTGAGCTGGAAAGGGGCTTTTCCGTCTTTCTGGAGAAAGAAAAGAAAGAGAGCTAGCTTCAGTCTCACGTAGCTCACCTAAGAAAGGACGTAGCCGTCGAGTGAGGATTGGGCGAGGGAAGTTCCAGATGTACCCCGGTACAAATCAGCCAATAAAAAAAAGACAAGTAGAAGCGAGTTCATTCGGAGTAGGCAGGGCTAAATAGTGCAAGTAGGTTATGTAAACGAGGTATGTAGTCGCTTATTAGAAGGTTAAGGACAGATCACATGCTTTTTGTACTAGTTAGCTTTGAGCTGTTGAGTAAGGAGTGCTCTATCTCTTAAGAAAGGGGCTTTGGAAACCAGCCTTATTAGACAAGAAAGGGGAGTACTCTCTGATGTGCGTTCTACTATTACCTCCTCTTCCTGAGGGAGTGATCGGAATTAAGCCGCGTGGCGGTACCCGGCCAAAAAAAAGGACTATTTTATTCGTTTTTGGGGCAGGGCCTTTCGTACTCCAATTCGTACAAAGAGAATTATTAAGCACACTAAAATCTAGAGAATCGTTTTTGGGCAGGGCCTTTGATGGACCTCGTTGTATAGCTTAGAGTAACTACGCACCTTAACTATGATAGCGAGATTATTACCAATAAAACAACATTTAACGATTCATTGGTGTGTCATTCACATTCAGATAAGAAAACTCATTCTAATGGGCTACATGAGCCCTTAATAATTCAATCTTATCGAGTGATTCACTGAGATGCCAACATCGTTCCTCTTACGAGCATCTTCGAACCTCTCCTTTACCTTTACAGTCAAGTAACTACTAGTACAATACCTTAATCATATTGCAGATAAAGCGATGTTTCACTTCTCATATCATATATGTGGAATTAGATAATTATCATAAAAGGCATTATAACGCAATATAGATCCCGTAGAAATCCAGTCTTCTTACTATCTTCTCTTCTTCTTTAACATGACTTGTTACAAGTGATGAATCTTCCACCTATTCAGTGGAAGTTTTTGTGACTAAAGAAGATCAGCCTACGAAAAGACTTCTTAAACTACTACTACTCAACAGAACTAGACTCATGAACTAAGCTAGCAACTCCTTAAGAAGGTATGTAATCGCTTAAGCGAAGCTTTTGGAAAGGAAAGATAGACTTTGCCTAGCCTGAAAGATGGTAACTTCACTGTAATGCCAGAGATATCATTAGAATAGGAAGTGATTCCAAAAGGCGCTCTTACCGTGTGAGTAGCCGCTCCTAATCTTTTGCCTATAGGAGCACTTCTTAAAAGAAAAGCAGTGGCTATTATATCACCAACCGCAGCTAGAAAGAGAACAGAAGAGTAGTGAAGAAGGAATCCCTCAAAGCCCCTTATCCATCTCTAGATTAGATGCCTATATTCCTTATTAGATTAGATGTTACTTTCTTTAGTTTAGCAGATCCGGTATCGGAGTCATTCTTCTAACATTAAGAATCTTTCAGGGGGAGTAGCACTTCTACCTATACTTGAAGTAGCTAAGATGTTAACTCAGTAATCTAAGTTAAGGAATACATGGAAATCTCCAAAGGTAAGACTCTAAAAGAGTTTTCTTTTTTAGAGGATAGCGGAAGTTTTCTAGCTTGATGCTGGTCTCAGGACTTCCCAAGTCTTTGATAATGTTGTAAACAAAAGGAGTATATAAATAGAGATTTACCTTAGTAAGAAAGGCGTAAAAAAAAATCCTTAATCAGTAGAAGACTAATAAAGTTGAGTAGCCTGAGGATTTTATCAACGAATGGAAGAAACAGTAAGAGATAGATATAATTTATATTAGGGAAAAACTCCTTTTCTTTACCGGTCAGATCTTTCAACACATGGATTTTTGACTAAAGAGAGGGGTCTTCGGAGGAAAGAAGAGTTGTACTAAAGACTTTCTATTAGCATAGAATAAATTGAAGTCCTGCGTTTTGGCTTAGTCACTCTCTCGTCGTTCCTTCCTGAGAGCGGATGTCAGGATTGAACAAGAAGAGTTGCTACGTGTAACATAAATAAGACTTTTTTCTAGGGCTTCCTCTAACAAGAGAAGAAGCCGTTAGCAGTTGAGGTTAGGGTTTCGATTTAATACCTATCGCCCTATTCTGATAGCAGAGTAGTGTTAAAACCAATAAGAGAAATATGGGCGATGACCTAGTCTTTCAAGACAGTCAACATTCGCAGTTAAGTGACCAGTTCACTCTATAGTAGAACGGAATCTGTCTCCTTCTCTGTTGCTATTCTTGGCCTAGAGACAAGGAACCTCTTTTGGGACCTCGTGGTGCTTGCGGCTTTCCCCAAGACAGCTTATTCTGCATCGGCACCAAGGACCAAGGGCTTTCGAACTACTTGGGTTTCCCCTAGACTTTCATGCATAAACCCGTCACCGCTCTTAGCAGCTTAACCACGATAAGTTGGATAGACAACCACTCTCCTAAAAGGGCTATCCTCCCATCTATATGACCATGGTCTTGTCACGAGCTGGATTTGAACCAGCGTGCTCCAGAATCATGATCTGGGTTTCGACCTACGATCGTGACTTTTGGTTACCTGGTTCATCGAGATCTTCAAAGACTAACGAAGGTCGACTACGTCCAGGGTGGCCCGGAGCCACAAGCTACTTTTTCTTTAACCCGAGAACCATAATCTTTCTTAGAAAAGGACTATCACTATGCTTCCGAGTTTTGAAAAACCGAAAGACTTCGGATTTCATTCCCTAATCTTCTAATAAGCAATTACATACCTCAGGTGGATCTTACTCGAAAGGATTCAATCCAGCCACAGGTTCCCCTATGGCTATCTTGTTACGCCCTGCCCTCGAGGGGGTTCACATCACAAAAAAAGCGATTGAAGAAAATGGTAAATACAAGAGATCCAGTTATGAAGGGTCTCCCATAGTGGGGTTTTCTGGCCCCACTCGGGAGGCAGCCTTGGCGTTTGCCAGTCGAAAAGCCAGTTACAAAATTGTTCTAGAGTAAGGATTTGAACCATTTCTGGAGTCAAGTGTGCTCCATCTTTGTAGAAGAAGACATAAAGGGAGGCGAGCAGCCACACCATGAAACTAATGAGACGGTAAAGGACCGATTTTATAATGAAAAATAAAGAGGACCAAAGGCTTTTCATTATTTTTTTGTGAATAGAGACGATAAAGGCCTTTTTTCTCTTTTGAACCACCTTGCCCTCTTTGGAGGCGGGGCTTCGTCTTTTTTTTCTTTCTCTTTTGAACCACCTTGCCCTCTTTGGAGGCGGGCTTCGTCTTTTCTATTTTTTTCTTTTGCCTATTTCTTTTTGCCAGTTCTTAGAGCTGATCTGAAGCTCGCCTGAACATAAAATGATTTTAAACTCGTTTTCGCATTGCCTCCAATCCCTTTTTTTGCGCCGGACTCGAAGTTTTCGGGAGAAACCCCAGGAAAGAGGTCTCGGGTTTTATTCTTGTACGTATGCTTTGACCGCATCCGTCGCTCATAATCCAATTTTGTAGCTGTAGCCACCAAAATCAGAGGACTTTTCCGAAAAAATAACGGATTTACATATGAATTTGGTAGAAATCTGATCCTCGAGGTCAGCCAGGATTTTCATATTTGAGTTTTTAACTTCAATGATTAAGAATTCTCGAAGAGTCCCCCTCTTTTTTTGTTGATTTTACTTGTTTATCATCAACTAATCTAGCTCCTGAAATATATGACATTCTTGATCCTTCCTTTAACTAGTCTTCTAGGCTGGAATCATAATTGGCCTGTGTCCTCTTTGATCCGTTTTTTCCTACTTTGTTCTTATTGACTGTTCCTTTCCTTCAACTATCTTTTTCGTTTTTCAACCAAATACAAAAAAAAAGGTTGTTCTCCTTTCAAACTTCAAGGTTTTGCATAAAAATTATACGAAACAGGATTTTTTGTGTGTGTGATAATCATTTTAGGCCTTTTGTCCTACCAATTCAAGTATTTCCTCTGTTTGCTCTTTTAATTCTATTTTTACTTGAAAAAACTAACAAATTAACCGAAGAGAAGGCCCCGGTTTCCTTTATAAAGAAGAAGGGTTTTTTAGGGCTAGGGCCTTATTTGGACTGTACTTTCCCCTTTTTTTAAGATGGCGCATTCGCATTTCATATCTTATACGATATTAATCACGGCCGTTTTTCCGGCATTAATGAGCCATTTCTTGGATCCTGAAAAATCCGCAGTCTCTTCAACACCAAGGCTCTCGTCTACGATAATAGGGACTGATGCTATTCCTAATATTGCAATTTAGCAATAGGTTTGAGGTATTCAGGATTGCAAACATGGTTTAGGTTGAAAAATTCACTTAACATTTGTGTCAAGAATATTTGTGATATATGGAACATTTGTGTAAGGATCATTTATGTTCTATAGAAATGAGAATCATTAATGTAACTGTCATATCTTTTTAGCTTTAGAGAAAAAAAGAAATTTGTTTTTTTACTTCTTGTCATCCCACTTTATTTTCTGAAGGTGTGTTGTTCCAGTTCTCTTAGGGCCTCTTCTTTTTAGCTTCATTTCAGTTCAATTCAGATTCAATCAGATCAGTTTAGTTTAGTTCCTAATTTCCTTCTCTCTTAAACAATTCAATTCATGTCACTTCAGCTCCAATCAGTTCAGCTCAACTCAGCTCAGTTCAGTAAATTAGTAATACGTTCTGCTGTATTTTTCATTTCAGTGTTTTTGATCTTTTAAGGCTCTGATTGATTTATATATGTGCTTGCTTTGTCATAGCAATGGTTAGCTTTTTTTGGAGCTTTACAAATATAAATCGTGTATATGCTAGGAGTATCTCTTCATTGGCCGTAACTTTTAAAACTTTAAAAGAACGTACAGCTCATACTACGCACATAGTTTGTTATAGAATGTACATAGCACATGTACTTGTATACTACATAGCTGGTAAAGTATAAACGAAACATTAGCAACACTAAATTCAGAAGTCTGCAGTGAAAAAGAACCTCTTCAAGCGAGAATCCTACAGGCGGAAGTATCCACTGCTGACGTAGACATTTTCCGTGATCTGAATAATAAAAGAATTCACTTCTAAGTGAGACACACCACCAGTAGCAACAGATGATCGAACACCCAGTTGTAGACTGTAGCCCTTTTCTGTATTTCATCTCCTTCTGATGCCAGTTATCTCCTCAATACATTCTCTATTGTAGTCAGCATCACTAGGTTAGCTTAGTGTGTTCAATCCCTCACCAGCATACCAGTTCTTAGCACCTCTGCATTTCTTGGTTAATTAGAATGCATAGGCAATGCTACCATTGGCACTCCCATGTTGATGCTCTCTATGCATGAGTTTAACCAACAGCGAGTCATGACTCCACCTATAGAAGGTGCTAGAATCTGTAGTATGGCGTACCCAGTCTACCACTATTCCTCTGATTTTTACCCACTTCACACCCTTCTGGCATTAGAAGATTTCTCGTTTCCTCACCTGTCAAATATTTAGCTGTATCCACCATTTTAATGCCGATATAAACCTTTGCCCGCTTCTTTGCAACCCTAGTGCCAATTTCGTGATCTGCTCATCTGTTATTGAGGTTGTTAGTTCAAAAGTGAATATATCATCGAACTTTTTCCTTGTTTGTCTAGCCATTTCAAGCATATATGTTTATCTTTCTGGTTTTTGCTTTCCATGTCCAACGGATTCAAAGGTCCAACGGCAAAGTGTTTTGTCTAAGCTTGAATATCTTCTCCAACAGTTCAAAATTTTTACCTTCTTTCAGCCTGGACGTGTTATAAAGCATTCCCACTGCAAAACAAAAAGTAGTAGTTGATAAACTATAAAGTAAATTTTTTTTTTGGCTATGTATCCTTCACTATAGGGAATGAGTTTTGGGATATCTGTTCCTTAGCTGAAAAATTGTATCTTCCCTCTTTGTGTAATCTAAGATGGAAACAAAACAAGAACAATCAAAATAGGGAACACAAGAAGTATATGGGAAAGTGGAAAACCCAAAATGGTAAAACATCACGGGACTAGTAGTTCATATAAGAAGACTTCACCCCAAAAATAGATGGAATACAATTTCTCTAACAATACAATTGTGGAACAGTAGAACACTCACTTACAATTTTCTCGAACCTCACTTTTAATAGTGACTATCTTTGTCTCTTAAAGGTACACACAAAATGCTTGTTGTAGATTAAATTGCCAAACCCCAGTAAGGTTTCTCTATCTATAGTTGTCCAAAATAAGTCCTAGATTGTTGCATACAAAGATGGGGAAAAGGTCCTAGCTACATTAACTAAATCACCTTTGTCGGTATTTTTTTACTGTGAGAATTTTGGTGAGAGAAGTCGACCACCAAAAGTCAATCTTTTCACACATTTCATGATTATCAAAGAGGAGAATTCATAGGAGAGTATGAAGATCTGAAGAGGAAGAGGAGGGTAGAGGTCTGATTTTAGCAAAGTCTGGAGAAGGTGGTTAATGTCATATGCGGAGGAAGCAGAAGTAAAAGTGGGAAGAGGGGTGGGGAGAGAGAAATTAAGGGTTCTTTTTATTTTATTTTATTTGTTTATTTATATAAAAAGTACAATATGGAATTATGAATTTTAATAACCAAACCCTATACCTGATGCCATATGCTGAACAAAACACCACCTATATCTATTTCTCTGACTTCTAAGAAGCTAGGGAAAAGAAGTTGGTTTGAGTAACTTAAATTTGGATGAGAATGAGTAAAAAATTTGTTTTCTGTAACAAGAGTAAAGAGAACTTTATTTGATTTATGAAATTTATATCTTTATCGTTCTTCATGAAATCTGAAGGTAGTGCAAAATGTAATCTGCCGATGCTTCCATAGTTCCATCTCCATTCTATCATTATCCTATTGTGTATGTCTCCACAAGTATGAGTATGTCAAGTTAGTAAAGCATGGTTTTAACTGGCTCCAACTCATACATATAGTATGGATGTACTTTGTAGTTAGCACTTAGTAGTTAGTTGGTATTTGCTTCTAAATACCAGAATGGGTGATTGAGGAATTTAAAAGATGCAACTAAACTAAAAATCTGAACTCTCAGGTACCAGAAGTGGATACAGCTGTAAGGTCTTTGACAGTGATGTTTGATGGAACCTTGGTAGTCGCTGCAAATAATAATGGAACCTGCTTTGTTTGGCGTTTGTTGAGTGGGACACAGGTGATTAAATCATTTGATGAATCACTATGTAACTTTTTTTTTTTTTCTTTTTTTAGGAAGAATCATTATGTAAGTTTGATGGTCTCTAACTTGGAATTTCTTCTATTCCAGACAATGACAAATTTTGAGCCACTTCACAGGCTTCAAGCGCACAAAGGATACATCCTTAAGTGCCTTCTTTCACCTGAATATTGTGAACCCAATAGGTTTGTGTCCTCTGAGCAGTTCGTGTTTTTTTTTTCCTTGCACATTCTTAAGGTGTTCCATGAGTATTGTTGCTTAATTTACTGCAAACAAATGTACATATAAACAATATGTGTCAGCATTGGTGTGTGGCAAATGACATGTATTGGCTTGTAGGGTAACCCTTTGTATGATAAGTTTTTTGCTTTAGGTTTTTGATAATGTTTAACAATACACATGAATAGATATATATCCTTGATGGCTGTAGTTTAGGGATAGAATTCAAAGGAGTAGGAATGAACTCATGCAGCTAACTTGGTTTTAATTAAAATTTTGATGCTGTTACTTGGTAAGATTTTTCCAAATTGGTTTCATAGATAGATTCTCAAAGTTGATTCTAGATAAGCTGTTTATTTTAATTGATAGTTCACAAAACCAAACAAGTCTAAAACTGGACTGGAATAATCAGGTCCCCGTTGCCAGTCCAAGAAATTCCTGGTTTCCGGTTCTGGTCCATTCCAATTCCGGTCTGGTCTGGTCCAGTTCTGGACCAGTGCACAGTCCTAGGTATAGCATTCATCTTTCAAAGGAATCAATAAATTTCCCTAAAAATTGCTGTGGTGTTCGATATCCTTAAAAAAAAAAAAATTGGGGAGCAAGGGAGATGTAGAGAGTAAAAAGAACAAAGACTTGCCTTGTATTCAAAAAAGCCGTGTGGGAAGTGGAGTAAAAGAGGAGGCAGAATTATTTTGGGATGGCGATGTTAAGGAGAAAGTGGTTTCTTATAAGGCAAAAATATGGCCTAGTTACGCCATGGTGTACCTGGTTCATGGGATTTTATTGTGTGCTCATTGTCTCATCTATATTGGTCTGCGACTGTTGTTTAAGGAACTTACCAAAGGAAATCCTATGAGTATGTTAGAGCTTGAGGAGGAAAGCAAGGGAGTTTGGTAGAGGAGAGACAGAGAATAAAGAATCAGATTGTCAGTAAATGGAGGAGATTAGATAGAAATTATAATGAATATTATTGAGAGTTAATTTTAGCTTTTATCTTAATGTTCTTGATTACTTCTTTCTAGGAATTCTATTTTGAGATCTTCATATGCCCCTTGAACCAGAAACATGACCACGAGAGTGTGTTCAAAGAAGAGAGAAAGGATAAATGAGAGAAAGAGGTTGTTGGGGGGGGGGGGGGGCATATTAAGTTTCGGTGTCTTATGGCAGATAATACATATAGTATACAGAATTTCACTCTTATCTTCTATGTGATCATACACTTATAGGTTGTCAAATTATGGTTGGCCTTTGTATTGCCTTAAGTTTGGAATATACTTTTTTGGGGTTTCGGACTTGCTCGTATATATTTTCTACATATCTGGTGGAGTTATGGTCAAACTTGGGCTGCATTGTCTTCCCTATCTGTAGATGGAGGTAGTAGATGATAAAAAATATTACATTCAAGTGTCTTCTGGACAAGGGTCAGAACCATTGCTAATGAAATCAACAGAAAGTTGGTGAATGTTGAAAATTATTCATGAGGAGGATGAGTATATTGATCAAACACTGAAGGACCGAACCCTTGGTTAAAAAGCTCTAATTTAGCTGTTAATACTTGTGAAAGATGATACAGTTGATGTGGAGGCCATGAAGCTAACGACTACAGTACCTGTCCAAGAACATGGTAATCTAAAAGGGAAGGTGAACTAATTGTTTTGTAAGTCATTTTGTAAGCTAGACAAGATTTTACTGGAGGATGCTTTATGATATTACAGCTAGAACTCGTTTTACACCCATGAAATTGATGGTTATGTATAAAATAACCAGTAAAATCAAGTGGAACACTTTTCTACTTATTTCGGCTTCAGATGTAAGATTTACCCTTTGGTAATAAAGCTAAGAGGACAACATGCCTACTGCAATTTGGGTGCAAAGGATATATCATATAGATGAATGTCATGATATTGGGGCATTGTTCTTTTAGGATTTGTTTTATTTTGGACATATAAATTAAAAGAGACTCCAAATTACTTAATATACTAAGAACAATGACAGCAGTGGTGCAGTTGGTTAAGATTTTTTTTTTTTTTTTTCAATTTTTATCAAGTCATAATGCATTTTGAGAAGGCTTGCTTACCTTTGCAATGAAGAGGGTAAGGAAGCACAGTTTGGCCTGTAGCTGCAATGCTACTATAGAGGAGGACACAAGGCCAAGGAGGAGTTAGTAGAAGCAACAAGGCTTTTAACTAACATCTGACAATAATATGGTCCCGAAGAGGATAACAAAATTCAAAGGGGCGTAGAGATGTATAATAAGTGATTATTAAGCAGGAGGGAAGCTGCACAAATGGATTAGGACCATAGGATATTGGAGACCTATAGCCCTTAACGATAACCACAGTACTTTAGTGGAGCTTCATAGTGCTGATTTTTTTTCAAGGCCTGGAAAGAGCTGCATGCAAACGGGAACATCATGTAAAATTCTCGCAGGAAGAAGGGCTGAGATGGTTGTGGCAAGTGTTAATGTGACATGGAATGTAGAGAGATAGAACATAGAAGTACTATTGGGATAAAAGTTTATTATGTTGACAAGGAGCAAAAGGAAGGTGGAGACAGAAAACATTTTCCCAGTTAATGGAGCTTGATCCCTGAGTAGGTGCTTTTCATAACGAAGTGGAGATGGAACCTCCTCTTGGTGATTGACTGTAAGCATGTTTGGAGGGTGACTAGTATACATGGGTTTGGCAAAAAAGGCTAATTGGTAGAATGATGTCATTGATCTAATTTCTAGCAATATATTTCAAAATAATTGCAGCACTTTTAGTTTTGCATAATTCATATACCATTAACCTCATATAATTTAGGAAGGAAAAAGCAAACAAAATTCTTTTGTTTCAAGACACAAGACAAATGGCAATTTGCATTTACTCTATGACTACTTTCATTCACACTACGAAATACTATATTGCTGCTAATCTGGATTGCCTTCCTATTCCAATATTTCTCACCTTTGAAACTATAGGAATGTCGCACTTGTATCTTCTTGTTTATGTTTATGTTCTCTCTATGTTTTAATCCATAGCTGTTTTCCCCCCTCTGTGGTCAGCTATAAGCCCGAAATCCACTAACTTTTATCCCAATATTTGATCATTAATATCTATAATTTTCTTTCAATAACAAGTATAAAAGTTATTAATCGAAAAATACACTTGTAGTAGAAAAGAAAATTCCACTAATATTTTACAGCATAAGTTTTGTTATTATAATAATCAGGTTAAAGCAAAGCATGTGAATAGTGTAAAAGTGGAACAACTATCAAGCATATATTTTTTTATTATGCTGAGTGAATTTGTTCTACAGATACTTGGCAACTACATCATCTGATCATACGGTCAAGATATGGAATGTTGACAACCGTTTCACCTTGGAGAAAACTTTATCTGGTAATTATCTCTTTTAATGTACGTATTTGATCTTATAGAGTGCTCAGTCTTGCCCATTACTTATTCACCAATGGTTGTGCTTGATATTTTTCAGGGCATGAACGGTGGGTGTGGGACTGTGTTTTTTCTGTAGATGGTGCCTACCTAATTACAGGTTAGTTGTCATATCCATGGAAATATAAGTAGTTTGTTTTATTTGGATTGTTGATGGGCATTCTGCATAGAGAAGTCCTGCCTCATAGACTCATAGTACACATTTTTTGAGTGGCTAGCTTATGGCCTTCATATGAATGAGGATATAGTTTTTTGCAACTATTTCCCAGTTGTTGCCAAGATTTCTAATCTACTATGCCTAAGTTTTATGGTTTGATTTAAACTATTACAATCTTTTTCTGTGATTACAATTAAAGAGAGATGATTTTGCCAAAAAAGAGGTCAATGAGGACTGATTAATGCTGGACATAATTGGGCAGACTAATATTCATCCCCCCATCCCCCCCCCCCCCCCCCCCCCCCCTCCCTTAAAAACTAATAGGCTAATATGCTTGGGTGAGTTTTCTTTTCCTAAAGAATTAAGCTAAATTGCCAAAATTTTCCTTAACGATTATAGGCATTACTTGTGTACCATACCAAAGTAGGGTATATCTTTACCTTAAAAATTATTAATGTAGCATTTTTTTTTTTTTTTTAATTCTTTGATATAAGGTGTCATTACCGGTTGGAATGGTAGGCAATGATTAATTGTGATAATAATTATTGATTTTCATTGCAATCTGTAATGAGAGTCTCATGGTGTTGGTTGGCTACCTCATATGATTTGAATACTTCCCTGTAAAGCTGGTATGAACTTTCCTTGTTTACATATAAATTTTAAGCCATCACCACCGTTTATTCACCAACCAAACACGCCATAAGAAATTTCCCTCTCCGAGACATATATATTGAAATTGAAATGGTTATTATAATATAGGGATGTTCAAACTTTTTTCTAGATATTGAACTTGTCTCATTATCATGGAAACCTAAAATAGAATTGTGATTATAGAGTAGGAGTAAATGAGAATGCCTAATTTTTTGAGTTAAAAGTATACACCCTCTTTCAAAGGTGTATGTTTTCCCGTAGTTATGTAGTCTGTGCCTCGATACTAAAACTGCATTGTTGATTTTTTTAGCTTCCTCGGATGGAAGTGCAAAGCTGTGGTCGATGTCAAGTGGTGAAGTCATCCAAACATATCAAGGGCATCACAAAGCTGTTGTTTGCTGTGCTCTAAATGATGGAGCTGAAGTGTCATCTTCATAACCCTTTTACGTTAGCTTCCCATTTTGTAACAAAAAGTCCTAATCTTGGTGGTGGTATTTCGACTGATCTTCTTGTGTACATAGTTTTTCCTTTTCATAGATTGTTGTAGCATTGGAAAAGTGAGTTGAACTTTGATTTTCACATCAAAAAAATGGTGAGCTCTCTATTGAAAACAAACGCTCAGCCTTAAAAGGTTCACTCTGTTTTCCTGCGTTTCTAGGTTAAGCTGCACAGAAAGGGGTTAGAGAAGCTTGTCGAATTCAAAAGTATCCATAAAACACTATGTGGAGTACTAATAACTTCTGCACTACATGTCTAAATTATTGAATCATTAACGAATGCGCACGCAAAAACAAAGAATATGGAGTACATAACCCCTATTAGGCTATCCTTCTGGTACACCCCATTTGGGGTGATGGGTGACGGCCAAGGTACAAAGCACAAATTCTATGTGATGTGTGGTAGATGGTGACGACTGGCCTCAGAAAGTCTCATTGCACTGGGGGTTATACGGCTAACACCCTACATCCTCCGTACCCTGCGTTAGTCAATTAGTTGCTTAGGACTCCAGTGATAGTGGTTCATTATCTAATTAGCGAGTCTGACTCAATGTGGCTGTCCTCTTTATTAAGATCATCGAATTGTATTCCTATTTTGTAGTGAGTAGCATTGTCCTAAAGTTAATTTAGGCTTATTGCTATATGTCCGTTTATCCTCTTTCTTTTTTCTTTTGTAACATATCTCCAAGAAACATTAATACCTTAACAATACTATAATTTTATTCATTATATGAAAGTTAACAAATGCACAATATATAAGATGATTACAGTGATACTAACTAGCACAATGCAATACAACTAGCAATGTTAACACACAAAGAAAGATGAGGACGTGAATATGAGCGCAGATACATCTGGCCTTACGATTGAGGTCCTACACAACCACCGGAATTAACAACAACAGTCAGCAGCAGCATACCCACGGCCCCAACCGCCAACGATGATCTTTGTCACAATGTTTGGCCCTCGTGAGTGAAGGTGACGGGCCTCTGAAATGCTCGTAGCCAAAGCCAATAAGACGATAGCCAAGTAAATCATCACATAGAGCTTGGTAGAAGTTGAAGTTGCCATTCTTGTATTACTTAGGCTCAAAACTTGACCTTTTTGTAAAAAAATGTGTTGGGTTCTAAGAATAGACTTTGGCGCATATATTTATAGCTGCTTCTAGCAAGTAACACATATAATTGAGCTTTATTTTAGGTACAGATGCTCCTAGCACGTAGTACATACGATGATTGAGCATGATTTAAAGCACATAAAATGATAAAATAGACTTTTGGAAGTCATAATAATAAGGTGAATGTATACTATGCCATTGTTACTTGTTAGTTAGACCTAACATACCTTGAACGAGCGGGCGTCTCTTCTCTAATCTAAGGCTTACTTCCTCTGGTATGGAGTGCCCCGTGGTTTCTTTTTGAACCTACAGTATAACGCATATAGCGTAAACAAGGTTTGCACTAATGTTGATTAAGCTACTCTGCTACCGTAAACAAATACGGAGTATGACATTACGTGTGACGGGAATCATGTTATATTCCGTCCTCTGTTCCAAAAAAATAATTCTGCTTTGACATTTCATGGCCATACTTTATAAAAATTAACCAAAAATCTCATTAACGTATAAAAAGATAGTATAAAAAATAGTCATGTACAATATGTTAGATTCATCTTAATGTGTAGTCTGTTATATAAAATTTTTATACAGTAATTTTTATAAATATAAATCAAAGATATTGAAGTCAAATGTACGTTTTTATAAAGTCAAAATAGTACTCTGTAACATCATTTTAGGATGGCCAGTATACCTTGATTAATTTAATTAGTATTTGCATAAGGTAGTGTTATGTACGGAATATTAGAGAACACATAATTGAGAAGAGTGAAGTAATGGGCCTCCACGCGCCTACCCATTGTAGATTGGGTTGAGCTTTTATTTGTTTAGTCTGCAAAGTTAGAGTTGTTGGACTATAAAGTTTCAACACAGTACGAAATGGAATGCAATTAGGGCTGTTCATCAGTCCAAGATCGGACCGAAAATCAAAAATTAGAATTTTACGAACCGAAGACCGGACCGATTAAGCTAGGACCTAACCCAGATCGGACCGTTTTGGACCGATTTAAGAATTTTTTAAAAGAATTCTATTTTTTTTATTATTATTTTTATGGAAAATTCGAAAAAAGTAAAGGAAAATCTAAACTTTAACGTCTTTTTTTTTTGGTATATTTAGTACAAAAAAACTCATAAATTTAAAGTTTTCTAAGCTTATTAAGGATAATCTTAACCATTATTTAAGGTTTCACGCAGATTTTTAATAAAAAAATCAGTCCGGTCCAAGATCGGTTTTTATAGCGTTTTGGACCAGACCGGAAAAAAAAATTTCTAGACCCGAAGACCGGACCGATAAATTTGGTCAGGGTCGGTCCGAGGTGGTCCGGTCCATTTTTTCGGTCCGAACAGATATATGAACACCCATAGAATGCAAGGGTGTAAATTGTACTCCCTCCGTTTTTAAATACTTGCTCTATTTCTCAAGGGTAGGTAGAAGAAAAACAAATTGTAAAAAGTAAAAGTAGTGGAGAGAATTGGAGGAGAAAGAACATGAAATTAATACAATATGATTAATGGTGGGTTTACTAAGTGAGAGAAATTAATTAAAAATTGTAAAAGATTTCCAAATAAGAAAATAGAACAAGTATTTAAAAACGGACGGAAAAGAAAAGTAGAGCAAGTATTTAAAAACGGAGGGAGTATTATGATAGTCCAAATTGACAAAACTGATGAGTGATCCAAACTATGTCCATATTGTAGTGGATCAAACACTTTTACTAGAAAGAAAAATAGCTACTCGTATCATTTTTTTTTTAAAAAAATTAAAAAATAAAATTATCTTGTTTAGTATTTTTTTTTCGTATTACTTACTCTCTCCATGTTAAAAAAAAAAAAAAAAAAAAAAAAAACGTTTTGACTTTTACAGAGTTTTAGGAAGGCTGGTTGAATTTTTTTTAAAATAATAGGTAGTGGGGTATAAGTTGATGAAAGAGAAGAGAGTGAAGGGTTTTGTGGAGACCATTAGTTACTAAAAAAAGAAACGTTTTATTTATTTAAACGTTTAAGGTTGAGAAAATAGAGAGAATATTATTAAAAAAATAGAGAGAAGTTACTAAAAAAAGAAACGTTTCATTTATTTAAATACGGCAGGAAAAAGAAAATATTTTATTTATTTAAACACCGAGAGAATACAATATTTTGACTTTTACACTGTTTATATACTTTGTTATTTTCATAATATCAAATTTTTACATCTGCTAATTAAAAGGGTAATTGACAGGAGTGAAACGAGAAGTGTTGCAAATAAATGAAAATAAAGGAAGTATTTAAGGAAGGCAAAAGTGAGAAATAAGTTTCATCAAAAAATAAAGGTAAAAGGGAGTAAAACATATAAGTATATGAATAGAGAGAATAATACTTCGTAGAAAGTTAATAGTATAAAAAGGAGCCGATGAAGTATTATAATTATGAATAAGTTTCTTCTTTCAAACCAAGATGTCACATGTTATAGACTTTTAACAGGTAGCCCATATTTTGGTGATTCTATAGTAGTACGGAATTTTAAGTTAATCTTATAAAAATATGATAAATAAATCTTACTATAAAGCTTATTTTGAACTCTCTAATGAAACAAAAATTATAAGTACACAAGAATTTTACTATAAAGCTTATTTTGAAACTTTTTTTTTAATTATATATATATATATATAATTTGAACTATTTTTAATTTAAGTAAATGTGTATGTGTTCCAATTTTGAGATGTACTTATCTTCTTGATGAATGATATGTACATGTATCTAATTAAGTATCTTGATTTAATTCAGTTTCTCTAGAACTTAAATCATAGCCATGTACTTTGATTCGTTGGATTCATTTTGTGTCATCAAATGATTATGAAATCTCTAATAACTATTTTCAGAAGAATTTTTTACAAGTAATTACATACAAATTGTAGCGCTTAAATCCTTTCATTTGTAAGGAGTAATTTTATCCAATGATTAATAATTTTACCTCTAAATTTAAAAATAATAAAAATGGCAAAAAAAAAAAGCCTCTTTTTAAAATTTTAGTGTTACAAAAATAAATAATTTCTTCAACTAAAAAAAAAAAATCAAAAAAATTAACATCATCCTCCTCTTTCTACAAACTAACAGGCTGGTGTTGTTGCTGTAACAACTTAAAGAAGAATCGCAATATTGGAACACACATTTAAAGTTTAAATACATGGCTATGATCAAGGTTCAAGAGAAACTGGATTAAATCAAGGTACAAGATCGGAAATCTGATCTTCTAGCTCATGCAATCTTTTTTGATAGAAGTCTATTATGAGAAGTCATGAAAATTTAACAAAAAAAAAAAAGGGAAAATGAATAATAAATCTTGAAATTTCAACAGACAGAAGGGAAAATGAATAATAAATCTTTCCATAAGGTTTTCTAGTGAAAATTAGAATGATCAATAAAGAATGTAAAAATATTAAGGTTTATCTTTTGGAGGGAAAAAACTACCTTTTATTTGTTTCATTTACCTATATGTTAGTTCTTTAGTGCACAAATCTAAATGACTAAACATCAATATCTTCAACTATGTGTTGTAAAAGCTTATGTCCTCTAATACTTTTAGTTGTTACATTTTTTAACTTTTACGATTTTCAAGCACATCTGTGATCATGATCACGAACATTATGTTCTATTAGATAATTGTAAATATTTTATATCTTTAGTCTTTACTCCGTAAAATTTATCTCAAGATAAATCGAATAACATCCTATATATATATATATATATATATATATATATATATATATATATATATATATATATATATATAATATGAATTTGATCTTTACGATAGGGCATCCTTATGTTTTGTAAAAATTGAAAACAAAAGTCAAAATTTAACAATAAAAAAAGAATATATAGAAGGAGTAGGAAACTATAATTTGAAGCTACATGTCATATATATCTAACAATATTCCACATGAGAATGTTTTTTCTTGTATTTATTAAAGTTATTTCATACTTAAAAATGTTCACTTTCAAATTGAAGATTTAAAATAAGACAAACAAAAAGGATTGAAAATAGTATTCATATAATACTTCCTCCGTTAATTTTTAATTGCATTGTTTAAATTTCGCATTATAAACATAATTTCGTTTGACTACCTTTAATAAATAATATATTCGAAAAAATATAGTCATTTGAGAATTTGTTTGCTTTGTTTTAATATTTATTTCATAATATCCAATTTTTCTTTATATAAAATTAGATATATGAAGTATTTTAATTGTTCATTGCATGAACGACAATCAAAACGTTGCTACCTAAAGTGAATGAAAGAAATAACTAAATATCGTATTTTGGCACATGCAATACTTTTTACTTGAAATTATTTGTTGAATCGAATGTTCTCATCACTTTATATAGTACAAAAAATTAAATCTTGATCAAAACATTATAGTGGTTGAAAAACTTTTGTAGTCATCCTAACAATTGTTCACTATTTTTACATTATCATGATTGTAAAAACTCAATTATATGATTTTTTTTTTCAGGTAAAAAAGAAGGTGTAACTGTGTTAAAATCTTGCACTATTTAACCTAGTGCGAGCTAGCGGAGTAGACCTATTAGATGTGGGGAGAAGGATAAGGAAATCCTCACCCCCAAGAACCTTTAGTAGAATTTGATCCCACAACTTCATTATTGTAAGATGCAAAAATTTCCACTACGTCAAGCCTAGCTTGATTGCTTGATAATTATGATCCATAATTAATACAATATAATTTTGATAGTTTATTCCTCTAGTGCAACCTACCAAAATATCCAAAAACAAGCAAGCATATTATAGAGGTTAAATTGTCCTCCACCTTATAATCAAGTCAAAGAGATCAAGGCAATATACTAAAATCCAATCAATCAAGTGCATATCACTCTGCCAAACTCCGAATCTACAAATTCTTCTATTATGCCACTTCTTCTAGTTTACCCCTTTCCTCCTTTTTACCTATATAACACGAAAACAACTCGAGTTTAGAAAACACATACATACATATTGCCTGGAAACCGAAAATTCTCAACTCCAAGCCATATCTAAACTTCATTAGCACGAAAACAACAGTGCTAATAATACAAAAAAAAACTCAAAAAAAAAAAAATAATTTCATGTCCCTAACTTTTTACCGTGCTGTAAAAACAATCTTAGTGCTAAATCAACCTTTTTTTTTCTTTCAAATAAGTGATTACAACTAACAAGTGATAGTAATCCGTACTTGTAAAAACAATAATTCGGGGCCCCATTTACCCACCCACTGCACCTTATCCTTTCTCGTTATATAAACTGCACTAAGTTTATATATTCAACTATTATAATCTAAACACCAAACAAAGAGTAAAGTTAACTCACACTCTTCCATCTCTCTTTATTTCTCTCTTTTTAACACTATAGTTCCTTTACTAAAACTAGTAGTCACATATCTTCATCCTTTTGCTAGCTAAGCTAGCAACTCTTGCTAGTTAGTTACCTAACGGTTTTCGTTCATCACTTGACACGAAACCTCTTTATTCATTGCTCTTACTTTGAAATTTGATTAGAGATGATTTCGTGGCACGACCTCTATACTGTGTTGGCGGCCATGGTGCCGTTGTATGTGGCTATGATATTAGCTTACGGCTCGGTCCGGTGGTGGAAGATCTTCTCCCCGGACCAATGTTCCGGGATCAACCGTTTCGTGGCCATCTTTGCTGTGCCTCTCCTTTCCTTTCATTTCATCTCTACTAATAATCCGTGGGAGATGAACCTTCATTTCATAGCAGCCGACACTCTACAAAAAGTGATCATGCTTGTGTTATTAGCCCTTTGGACTAACCTTACTCGAAACGGCAGCCTCGAGTGGATGATAACGATCTTTTCTCTTTCCACGCTTCCTAACACCCTTGTTATGGGTATCCCGCTCCTCATTGCTATGTACGGGCCGTATTCGGGTAGTCTTATGGTTCAGGTGGTTGTGTTGCAGTGTATTATTTGGTACACGCTTTTATTGTTCTTGTTTGAGTACCGTGGGGCAAAGATTCTTATCATGGAACAATTTCCCGAGACTGCAGCATCTATAGTATCCTTCAAAGTCGATTCCGATGTCGTGTCGTTAGACGGCCGGGACTTCCTAGAGACAGATGCTGAGCTTGGACAAGACGGAAAACTCCATGTTGTGGTGAGGAAGTCTAATGCCTCTAGACGGTCTCTGTCTGGTATGACACCGAGACCGTCTAATTTAACAGGAGCTGAGATTTACAGTCTCAGCTCCTCTAGAAATCCGACCCCTAGAGGGTCGAATTTCAATACCTCGGATTTTTATTCTATGATGGGATACCAAGGATTTGGTGGCAGGCTCTCGAATTTCGGGCCTGCCGACTTATACTCAGTACAATCCTCACGAGGACCTACCCCTCGTCCTTCCAATTTCGATGAGAACCCAAACGCTTCTCCAAGGTTCGGGTTCTACCCAGGAGCTACTACAACTGTAGCTCCCGGTACTAATCCTCCGAATTCGGCTACTGGGTCTTACCCAGCGCCGAATCCAGAGTTTGTCAATGGCACCGGTGGTGGTAATAAAAGTGGTGGAAAGAATCAAGAAAAGCCGGGCCCGCAACAACAAGCGCAGCCCGGACAAGGACAAGGACACCACCAAAGCAAATTGAGCCATGATGCTAAAGAGCTTCACATGTTCGTGTGGAGCTCTAGTGCTTCTCCTGTTTCAGAGGTTGGTGGGCTCCACGTTTTTGGAAGTAATGATTTCGGCACTCCTGATCAATCTGGTCGCTCTGATCAAGGTGCTAAGGAAATCCGGATGTTGGTTTCTGATCAGCCACAAAATGGTGAAACAAAAGGTACACTTTCTTCATTAATTTAAGTATATATATTCCGCTGCTCTACGGGATTTTGTCATAAATTTCCAACCAATCATGTTACAAAATACCACTTTAGTTTATTTTATACTCAAATTTGACTGCTGATGTATGGAAAATAATTAAACAGCTTTAGAAAATTATTATTGAATATGTAAATGTATATATAAATTCCAAAAAACAGCCCCATTATTGATTTCAGGGCTTAGGAAAAGTGAGGAATTTGCAAGGGAGGATTTCAGCTTTACAGGTGGAGAAGAGGAGAGAGAAAAGGACGGGGCGATACCGATGGCGGGGATAAATAAGCTAGGGTCGAGTTCGGCGGCAGAGTTACAACCGAAAGCAGTGGCGGGAGCGGAGGAATTAGGTGGTGCTAAACACATGCCTCCGGCTAGTGTAATGACAAGATTAATCTTAATCATGGTTTGGAGAAAATTGATTAGAAATCCCAACACGTATTCAAGTCTAATCGGCCTAATTTGGTCATTGGTTTCTTTTCGGTAAGTTAATTGGACCCTACCAAAGAAAATTTAGCCAAAGAAATAATGTTCTGGTAACCTTTTTGGTTTTCGCCTTTTTAGAAAGTGTTGCATGCTCTACAATTACACTCTCTCAATTATAACGGTTATATTGATTAACAAATTACTATTAAACTTATTTTATATTTTATGTTACACTAAAATTGACCGTCGATCATTCTATCAAGATTTAATAGTCACATTGCTGGTTTAATCAGAACTAACAACAACGTATAAAGTAACAATTAAATCCGAACATATGAAGTAGGTGTTGTTTGTTTGTCTGCTTTTGTTTGTTAATGAATTGTATACCTAAAAAGTTTAATGAATGTTTGGTTACAAATGCAGGTTTCATGTGAAAATGCCGATAATAATAGAGAAATCAATCTCAATACTTTCAGATGCTGGACTTGGTATGGCTATGTTCAGCTTAGGTGAGTTATACTCCCATAACGTTTCTGGTTGATGCTTCCCAATTTCCCATGTGCTATGTTTCTTAACCGATCATGTAGGTCCATTTGCTAGAACACCAAATTATATAAATATAATATTTTTAAAATTCTCTTTTTTTTATTTCAATCAATTGCAATTATTTGGGATGGTTTTTCGCTTTTATGTCCACCTTCTTTATTATAAAAAAGCTTAGAATCCGTTTATAATTTAAAATTAGATAAATTTAGATAAAATAAGTTGAATTAAATAGGACATTGATCGATAACTACTAGTTCTTCTTTATGTTAATTTTATTTGGACACTGTTGCAAAGCTGACATTTAACCATATGCTCCAACTATGTCCCCTTTTTTCGGTGCTTTTGCTTTTACTAAAGTGTTCTCTCTTCTCCCTTAACTTCTTTGATTATGGTTGTCCTAATCTAGCATCTGGACTTGTTGATAGTATCTTTGTTTGTTAGGGCCTTAGGGTTAATTATTCTCCATAAGCTGGCTAATGTTGGAAATTACTGTTTGATTTTATGTTAGCTAGTTAATTAGTTACTCCGATTGAAATATCGATAGTATATATCGTGTTTTATATAAACATGTATTTTATACAGTTATTAGAATGAACTATATTAATTTAGAAATATATATTACATTCACGAATTTCTAATAAATCTCCTATTAAAAATTGATTATATACAGTTGTATTATACATCATTTTTCTTTTATTTTAAACCCATACTAGTTGGACTTTAAAGTCTGTAACATGATCTTTATCATTAGATAAAGGGACAAATGTGCTTCATATTAATGAGATGACACATAGTTGAGGAATCCATTGTCGTTAGATTTGAAGCAAACATATTATTACTTTGAATATTGTGTCGTATTTTGAAAAGGATTTTGCTAAACATAAAACAGAAGATACAATTTTTTTTTTTTTTTTTTTTTTTGGCAAAAGAAGATAGATTTTATTTGAAGATATATATGTTCATTGTTAAGTCATACAACATTATACCCTAAGCTAAATTCTTTTGAGATTATCTTTTTTTAGTGCTGTAAAAGTCTTCTTAAATTTCGTCATTTAATCGATTAACATAATTTACAATTACCATTATTTTTCTCATCATCATTTAATGCAATGTCTAAGAAATGCAATCAACGTATTAAAAATTTTTCATCAATTTTTAAGAACACCTAATAAATTTGTATGGTAAATTATTCTTAAAAGCCTTAAATAAATCATGGGTAATGATATATGTAATCTTTAGGGCTATATATAAGTATTAAATATACTTTCTAAAATGGAATTAAGTTGGGAATTCGTGACAAAATCACGCACAGTTCGGTGTAATTAATGTTAATCTTTCTCCATTATTTCCTTTTTTAACTTCTTATACATAGTTCTTAGAAGTATATATATCATTTTCCATATATCATATCATGAAAGGATATGGAGTATTAACTATTGGAATACAATTTCTCTATATCGTTGTCAAATCACCTATTTTAATACTAATACATTATATGTATGTCCTTTTGTTATAATTTCATAATTGGTTGAACTAGAATGTTAGTTAGTTAGTTGTTAGCTCACATTAATTACACATTTTTCGTATATTACTAAGATTGTACTTGATATATTACATAAAAGAGTAAATGAATCATTAGGCTTGAGCTAATTTTTTTAGATAAATACTACTCTGTAGATGAAAGATCGATCTTATAAGATAAGAACCTCTCTCATATCAATCGATATGAAATGATAAATAATACTAAAAATTCGGCAACAATGTCAAAAGTCCCATTGATATGATTTAGAGTTGTGGTTAGTAATGGACTGACGTATGTACAAAAAAGTAGGACCATTACCTTTGTGCTGCATAGGTTTGTGGTCCTAGCATGAAGGCCATTAGGTCTTACTAACAATTAAAACCTTATCTCATGTTTTTGTGTTGTATATTTTCTGCAAATTATATTGGTGGATGCTAATATGAGTAGGATGCATAATTTGTTACACTTATACCTGTTGTACTACTATGATTTATGACTAGAGAATAATTGTTTTCTTTCGTATAAATGGAAACTTTTGAAAGGTTTGTTCATGGCTCTACAACCAAAGATGATTGCATGTGGGAATAAAGTTGCCACCTTTGCTATGGCTGTGAGATTTCTTACCGGTCCGGCGGTAATGGCGGTGGCTGCCATTGCTATTGGTTTAAGGGGTGATCTTCTTCGAATTGCCATTGTTCAGGTTTGTACGCATATTTTTAACTTACTTGGCAACCCAATAAATAAATTTTTTTAACAAATATGAATATTGACAGTAGTTTTTGTTAACCTTAAAAAAATTAAATCTCAACGTTAATTAGGTCTAATCGAGACTAATCAATTTAAATAAGTACGTAATAATCACTAACTATCAAGTTTAATAATAAATTATTTTAGATAATTTCAAGTGAATAGAACACACTCAGTCATATAAAATGATGACTTATTTTGCAACATGAATAACTTGGTACGGAGTACATAAAATTTATACTAACTTATAATATTTTTATATATAAAATACAGGCAGCACTTCCTCAAGGGATTGTCCCGTTTGTTTTTGCCAAAGAATACAACAATCATCCAGCCATTCTGAGCACTGCGTAAGTACATTTCTAAAGCTATTTCTTTATTTAACTTAATATATTATGAATTTTTTTAATTGAAAAAATTAAACTTTATATGTAATATGAATTGTAACGTGCTTACGTGCCTAACCAGATGCAATTTGCTAAACAAAAGAACGGCAAACTTTAATGACTATCAATTGCGTTTCATCATGTTGCATTATACTTTACTACACGTGAAAAGTTGATTTTTTTTTCATAATTAAATAATCAAAAGTAATTATAATCTATGTTACATGAATCTTATCTTATAAATAATGACAATTAATGCCAATAACCTTTTGTGCTATGTAACATTAGAGTTGTTGTCTATAGATTATAGTAATGCTTTCTTTAATTTATTCTCATATAAGTATTCTTCTTGAAGATTATTGTATTGCTAATTAAAAACAGATTAACCAATAATATTGTGTTGGATTTCAAATTGACAAGTGACAGTCCATTAATATTTTAAGTGACCAATTAACATTGAATATAGCTATTACGCATAATAAGGTTTTTTTTATTTTTTTTATTTTTTAAGTTTCACTATATGTGATTATGTATAAATTAACTTTGTTTGACAAATTAGAATTAGCCAGATCGACTTTTACTAGATGAC
This sequence comes from Chenopodium album, assembly GCF_948465745.1. Classification (NCBI taxonomy): domain Eukaryota; kingdom Viridiplantae; phylum Streptophyta; class Magnoliopsida; order Caryophyllales; family Amaranthaceae; genus Chenopodium; species Chenopodium album. Next base: position 46,587,807 of record NC_137848.1, read on the forward strand.
TATGTATAAATTGTTGTAAAAAGTTCTAACATTTGATGTTTCAATTGTTGTGCACAGCGTGATCTTTGGGATGTTGATAGCGCTACCAATTACCTTGGTCTACTACATCCTATTAGGGTTATAAAAATTCTTTTTCTTCACCAAAGAATGAGATTAAGCTAATTAAGCTTATTACTACGTCGAAGTTATCCATCAATTTTGGGGAGAAGAAGTTAATTAATTCCAAAAGTCCAAGGTGTTTGGATGTTATTGGGTGCCCTAAAAAAAAGGGTACAAAAATTTTCCCACTTTCAAGATACTCTCAACTCTCAAGACTACAATGGTCTAATTGGGATATTGGAAAAGTGAAACTACTAATTCACATTCGCCAAGCAAATCAAGGTGATTGGTTGTTAGAGGTAAAGATATTTGACTTATTGAAGGAATTTGCTGCCTAATTTGAGGATCATGCTCCCACAAACTTTAGACCACCCCAAAAAAAATTTGTAATCTCAAATTTTTAATTAAAAGTTTGGGAAAAAGCAGGCAAAAGAGAGGAAAATAGGGATAGTTGTGGGTCCCCAATTTTTATATATTGTTAATTAGTAGTTTATTTAAACTATTACGGAATATTAATATTATTAATAGCAGTAGCAACGTGGATTGCTATTTAGAATTTTTTTTTTTTGATTTAAGGTTAGTATTCCGTTTGTAGTATACTAGTATTGTATTGATGAAGAGATGAAATGTAAATTTTGATTTGTAAATGCAAGTGTTTTTTTTTTTTTTGTTTTTTTTTTTGTTTTTTGTTTTTCTAATTAATTTGAAAAAAAATTAAATGGTTGTAGTCTTCGGATCTTTTTATCAAAGAGTAAAGAAGTTGTCATTGTAGAATATTTTATGATGTTTGTCTATTTTAACTTGTAAGGTTAGATTCTACTTTCTAGTTGTATATCATGTCAACAATATTTGCGGTTCATGCTTCTCTGACAAAGTATCGTGTGTTTTAAATAGTTTCTATTTTTAGGGCAGTGCATGTGTACCATATTACTCCAACTATTTATGCGCACAATAATGCAAGCTTTTTGTTATTTATCAATTGAAATAAAATCTTGGTCGAAGACATGTAATGGAATAATGAACATTTAGTTTGTAAGAGACGTTTAACGTTGAATTGTATACAAATTTAATAAAATTACCATAAATGTTATGATTCTAAATATATATTAATTCATACTAAATGAGTTGTGGGAATCAAATATGGAGTAATAATTTTGTACCTAATGAGCCGTGAGAGACTGGATAACCTTGTTGGCTTATAAAGTTGACTTTCAAAAGTGAATACAATGAAGTATTTTTCCTAGTGTCCTGCTAGAAAAGGTGATATGTTATTAGTACTTTAATTTGTTGGTGGAAAGACAACTTTGTCCTTGGTTGAGGTTGTTGTATGCTTATTTGATTCCTGTAGATTAATTGATGAAAAACTTTGAAGGATTTATTAGCCAAAGTTGAACCCTAAAAATGTTGGCATGCAGAAAATAAACAAGATGATAATATATATTGTAGCTCCAAAGAAACCTATCATTATTCACTTTATTGATATGAAAAGCAACTGATATGGTTCCAAGTGAAAAGTTAAAGCTAAGACAGATTTGAATAAGGTCAATCAAACAAAGGAAGTCATAACTATGGTTAAAAAAAAAAAGGAGAATATGTATGACCATCAGTGACAGTTATTGGGCCACAAAAATTTAGGACGAAGGGGTGAGGGGTAAGGTTTAATCTCCAATCTCTTGCTAAAATTAAAAAAAAAAAAAAAAAAAAAAAAAAAAAAACCCTTAACCTCTATAGGCATTGTTTGCTTTAATAAACATCATATTAATTACCTATAAACAAGAACTTTAATAATTTTAGGTGCGGCTAGCCCTGCCTACCATAACCAATAATTTTAATTTGGTAAATTTGTTTTTTAAAAAGTATGCTTTGGTCATTTGCCCTTACTAAACTCTGCCCTCTTCAATAAAATACAAACTAATCAAAGAAACTAAAGAACGTTTCAATTTTATGTTTTGAGGGAAATGCAACACACTTATACCTTTGATGAACACTTGTGCAACCTAAATTGTACTTGTACTAACTAAGCAACGCCCTATATCTCATTTGAAAACATGACTAAGGGCCTGTTCATATTAACTGAATTGAGCTGAACTGAACTGATTGGAGCTGAACTGAACTGATTGGAACTGAACTGAACTGAATTGAGCTAAAATGAATATTTTATGTGAGAGGGAAATTAAGAGCTGAACTGAACTGAACTGAACTGAACTGATTGGAACTGATTGGAGCTGAACTGAACTGAAATTAAGTAAATGTGAACAGGCCCTAAGCTTAGACCTAATAATAGGTTATATTTAGCCACATTTTTTTTTTTTTTTTTTGTAATCACAACAATTGATTGAGCTAAAAAAAAAAATCTTTCTAGCTAAAGGTTATGATGAAAACTATTTTAATGAATGGGACCCTTCTTACAATTATTTGAATGACAACATAATAATTAATCCAATTTAATCCTTGAAACCAAATAGTTTTTACGTCTTCTTACAATCATTTGAATGACAACGTAACAACTAACCCAATTTAATCTCAGGAACTAAATAGTTCTTACACATCAAGAACTTTTTTTAGACTAAGGTGATATTCTTTTCATTTGATATTTATTCAAATTAAATTATTTAAGCAATTTAAATTATTTTTACTGATTGATGTTAAATCAGTTTCCTGAAATCAATTTTTTTTTTTTCCATTGAACTTAAATTACTATTTAGAGCTTAAATTATTTTATTATCTAAAGGGTTTATATTTAATAAATGTTATGTTTTATAGGTAATCTTATAGCAGAAGAATTGCCATTGATGAATTTTTAAGAGATCTTGTTTTCTTAAAACTCACAAAGACAAGTTTGGTGTTTTGTTTTAATGATATTATACCAGGGTAACGTTTTTTTTAAACTAGTTATACAGTATGGAGTATCAAAGTAATTAAAATTTTAAACTAATTTATCTTCCTATTTATTGTTCATATAAAATGAGGTAGTAAGTGAAAATTAGATTCCTATTTTTACTTTTTAGATAGGAGAGAGAAATTTATTTAGAAACATTGGTATTATCATACAGAGTAGTTTTATGTGAATCATGTGGTGGATTAAGGAGTGATAAAAGTGAAAACTTTCTATAGCAAAAGTAGAAAGATAAAAAAAAAATGGATACATCAAAAAGAAAAGTATGAAGATTTGAAAAAGAAAAAAAAACCGAGAAAGATAGAGGGTATCAAAATACACAAGAGAATAAGGCTTATGTATAGAAATAATTCGAATAAGATATACGAAAAAAATTCTTAAACCTAGAATATCAATAGGGGTTGTATGCAAACCTGGATTTTGGGAGGGTCGAGTCGGGTCAGAGTCGGTGCAGTTTATTGTGGCTTAGGTTAAAGAGGGTCATATTTTATAGGGTCAATAGCGGGTCGATAATAGGCAGGCCAACAAACTATCAATTAAAATAAATGTTGGACGAAGACATAATTAAGTATGTCTGAATACAAAAATATGCATGTAACTTTTTTACATAATCTAATTTCTTTATGTATTAAATTAGACAAATATTTTGGTCTTATATTGACCCTACACAATAAGAGCCCCGTTAAAGACCTAACCCTACTAAATTGGGCTACTCTGCCTGTCCAATAACCAAATAATAGAAGTCGTGTAGTCAAAATTTGATCATAGATAGTAGCTTGAGTGCGAAAGAATAGAATAGAATCTCCCTTTCTCAAATAACTAAACTAACTAACATCAACTCAGCAATAGAGCAAATTGAGAAAGAAGCAATATTGTTTAGTAGATTTGTATTGAACCCTAAGCCAAGAAACGAATTTGTATAGGCAATAATTAATCATCATTGTAGGGGTATTTATAAGATTTACCATAGTAAAAAAAAATTCAACAATTTTATGACCAAGTTTTACACATTGTTTTAATTATTATTGGGAGATAGGAGTTCCTACCACCCTTATGTTCTGTCACTATTTCAAACATCAAATGTTAGTATTTTGTTCTTTTTATGCTCATATCACTAGCTGAGCTTCTTCAATTTACACAATTCTTACTATCCTTATCGGATGCCAATTATGAAAGAAGATATATAATGTTTATCCACTTGAACAACGACCAAGACTTAGACCATCTAACCATGTACTAGTTTTTTATATGTTGAACTGAAATTATATTTGTTGATTAAATCCGACTTATGCTTATTGTAAGTGATATCAATTGATGAGCTAGGACAACAATTTTTAATAAATGAAAAAACTTTTATTTATACACTAGAGTTTTTGTCGGCAAAATTATCAAAGCTCGTTACTTTTTTGCGGGTTTGAGCATGAGATTTGATGCTAAGGTTTGACACGAATTTTGATCACCTTTAATACAAAGGCCCTTTGTCTTAACTACTAGGCCAATACCTCATTAGTATGATTGCATATAATATGTCATATGATGCAAATGTTCAAATTAAATGGTAAATGGACAAAATTGGTAAAAAAAAAAAAAAAAGAAAGAAAAAGGACCAAAAAGCATTAATGAGAAACCAATGACATATAACAAAAACAAGGTCCAACCTTGTGGACAAATCCACGTAAGAAATAAAAGCCCTAAAAAGGGGTCCATCTTCATGTGGAAGCCCATACTACACTCATGTGCTCAAGATTTACACATCCTTTGCTTCTCCAATTTGTTAGGTTGATAATGATAGTAACTCTAAACCATATTAGGTCTGCCTCCATTATTGTTCATAAGAGTTGAGACTTAGAAAACAAAATAAATTAAGTAGACAACATATATTGACATATGATAAGATAGGACTCTACCATTTATGAAAGTGATATATAAAAAATATATATATATTTTCAAAAAAAATATTTTTACAAAATTATTATTCCCCCCCCCCCCCCCAAAAAAAAAAAAAAAGACTCCTAGATGAGTTTGGTCTAACCAATTTGTTTATTTCATAACATACAAAGCATATAAAAAAAGAGAAAAAGATTGGATACCCTTGAATGTGACATTGACAACCATCTTTAGTGTCCCCTTGGCTCTTACGGTTTTGTAGAAGAGCCTTTGGAAGGGAGTTTGTGTGGTTACAAAAGAACAGTCCCTACCAAATTAAAGTGAAGGGTGTTTACAACTCACTAGGCTGCAGACCATATATGGCGCAGGATGGGTGCCCTTCCTTGGAAGGTAGTTTTTAGCATCCATTACCTTAATTTACCCATTGTCTATGTAAATGGTGCTACGAGAATGGGTGTAATTTGACTAGTTGTTTAGATGTGTCTAATCATATGTTTGGGTCGAGCCATGTCGGATCGATGTATGTGTATCCTTTTGGGTCGAATTGGTTTCTTGTCAAATCTAATCTAATTTCATATCATATCATATCACTAATATATAAAACCGGTCTCGCAGCTAGGTCACGAGACATCAATACTTGACATTCTAGATTTTCGCCAAGTGCCGAGCTACGTAAGCGACAAATAGGTATGACTGTGACACATAGGATGTTAAGTTTGTGAATTTGGATAAATTTTGTAAGATAAAAATGTTGTATAGTGTTTTTATTATCGATGTACTTTCAATATTTCATATATACGAAATTAATTATAAATTTAATAAATATCTTATAACTGAGTACTATTTCCATCATAAAATTCGTTTTAAAAAGTTCTTTAAAATAAGATCTATTTATAATAGAGAAATTTGTTAAAAGGACCTTTTAAGTGGTCGACTTTTTGTTTTGTAAAGGACCTTTTAAATGAAAAGTTGTGAAAAAGGACCTTTTAAGTTGTATTATTTTTTTAGGGGTACTTGGGTGAGTTTTTCGGGTGGTCAACGCCGGAGCTCCGGTGTTGAATTTCACGTGTTACTAGTATATATAAAGGGAGTTTTTTCCTGAGATTTTAGAGCGCCACATAGAATTTTAATTTTTTTAATATTATTAAAGCGCCATAATAATATTATTATTTTTAAAATGCTACAATAGGATTATGCCACATAAGATAAGTTTGTTTAAAGGATTTAATAAAAAAAAACGTCATGTAGGATTAATATTTTTAAAATGTTACAATACAATTATGTCATGTATGATAAGTTTTTTTAAACTCTATGTAGGATTATAATAATAAATTAAAAAATTATCAGAGTGACACATAAGATTATTATTTTTAAAAATTATCATAAATAAAATTAAATAATTTATTTGGGTGATTAGTGGAACCAACATTATAATTAAATTTTACAAAAATTTTATAAAGGAGAGTTTTTCAAGATATTATAGAGCATCATATAGAAAAATATTATATTTTAACCAATGAAAAAAAGAATTGCAATTTATTTTAAATCTAAAATTTTATAATAATTATAATAATAAATTTAGCACATTTTCTGTGTGGCTAACCATATCGTGTGGCCAGATGTGATATACAAAAATAGTGATCGGGTAACCCTTGACTTTCCAAGTAACCCATGATCGATTGAGTAACCCTTGACCAACCGAATAACCCCTGACTAAGTAATCCTGACCACACGATGTGACCAACCACATATGAAACTTTTAGAAATAAAATAAAAAATTCAAGTAGTAAGCAAGAGAATATCACAAAGTTTAGGAGATAAATATATATATATAGTAGAGTATTTTATTTGGTAAAAAAAAATACAAACCGTGCAATGCACAGCTTCATATAATAATAATAATAATAATAATAATAATAAGACTTCTTCCGTTTAAAAATTTTATAAATGGATCATTTGCAAAATAACGGACTCCTAGGCAGTTTTGTAAGAAGACACATGTGATATGAGTGATAATTTCTAATTTGTACACATTTTAGGTGCATATCTACACTCATTTTCTTATAGATTTAGAGGTCTAAGGTGCGTATTTAGGCCCCGTTCTCTTCACCTTATTTTTGCTGAACTGAAATTATTTTTACTGAAACAAAATTATATTTGCTGAACTTAAATTTTTTTTACTGAACTTAAATTAATTTTACTGAACTGAAATTATCTTTGTTGAACTGAAATTATTTTTACTGAATTTCTATTATAATTCTTCTTTAAAAAAACTGAATTTTACTGAACTGAACTTATTTTTATTGAACTGAAATTATTTTTATTGAACTGAAATTAATTTTATTGAACTGAACTTATTTTTACTGAACTGAACTTATTTTTACTGAACTGAAATTATTTTTACTTAATATTATTTTTTTAAGGTGAAGAGAACATGGCCTTATATTATTTGCGTAAGTTGTGCCGTACTATTCTCCGTTGTGTGTTTTGATGAATTTCGGGTGATTTAGATGCAAATGGGTTATGGTTGGTCAATCTCGAGTATAATAATCATGGAATTGAATCTATCTCGCTCAAGGATCTTAACTCATGTGTTTGAGGCGAAATTGGGACAGAATGAAGCGGCAAATATTAATGATCGAAAGTCTTGACGAATATGAGTTTCATCCACTATATTGATAATAAATTTTGATCTATAAATGATAATGGAATGATTTTAATTGGGTTGGAAAGTAGGCTTCAAGAGCTTTCCAACGATATATTACACGCCTCAAACAAAAGCTTTGAATCTCAAGTTATAATCGATTTAAGTCGAGCTATGTGCGCAACAGTGAAGCAAGGACCTGCCTCAGGTTGGCACGTTCATGCCATGACGAGTGAGCTAAGGAACGCCCGTGCCATGACAAGTGCTAAAGTAGATTATTATTCTAGGGTTAGGTTGAAACCTGATATAATTGATAATTGATTTATTCTTTAAATTCTTAATTAATGGTTTGTATTGTCCATGCTTAATTGCTTGTGCTTATGCCAATACTAGATTAGAAATAATTAGTATTGTTATTATTCCTTTGTTTTAATCGCAACGTGAGTTCGATTTTAACGGACTTTAATAGATCATTAAAAAAGGGTTTGAGGTTCATCACGAGAGTAGTTGAATGAATGATTAGGAAGCTAGAGTAATGTGTTTAATATCTCTAATTTGCATTATTCCACGACAGTATGCTTGAATGTGATAAGGGAAGCCATTGATAACTTGAGAGACCTTTGGTATTATCTAGGGATTACTTTTCCTTGTGAACATATAACTGATTGGTTGGGGTAGGAATTTGTCTTGTATTGATTATGCCAGCGGTAATACTTAATTCTAGATGTTTTAATTATTTGATTTCCTGTTTAAGTAGTTTGGTATTCAACCCTATATTTGATTGAGTCAACTAGTTATAATTCATAGCAACCTAATACTGATACTACATTTTATGTGGGATCCACCTTGACTTACTCTACTCGATTTGTTAGGTTTTAATTATTTTTGTTTGGTGTGCACCCCTATTAATGAGACTATAAGAGATAAAAGAGAATTTATTATAACTAAGACGAAGGAATTAACATAACACAATTAATAACAACCTAGTAAACTCCGCTCTCTCTCTCCCCTAACCCACTACATTCCTAACACCTGTAAGCTGGCCGGTGGCCAGTTCCCTTCCTATTGTCGTCGGCGAGCTTCCTTTAAAGCACTGACTCCCTACTGTCCCAATATTCGTATCTTCAAAAGATATGTGGCTTTTTTTCGTCGACGTCGGCGTTTCAATTAATCGTAAGTCCTTTTCAACAGAGTTATTCTTGCTCTGAGTCTGCATGTTTCTAGCTTCTTGGAATGTGGCTTATTTGCTAATTTGGTTTTAGCTTAGTAGTGTTCTTTGATTTTAGAGTCTAATAATAGAAAATGTAAAGGCATTGTTTAGAATAAGAGTAGCATTGGAGAAGTTGGGAGCATGGGAGAAGGCATATGATGATTTTAAATCAGCAAAAGAGATTAAACCTAATAATAAGGAAATCAGGAAGGAAAGGACTAGATCGGAGGAAGGTGAGTTTAGGAAACAGGATGGTAATGAGGAAAAGGTTGAGGAGAATATGCATCTTCAATATGGTGAAGGTCAAGGAAGCTTAATTAATGAAAGAGATATAGATACTGACACCAGACTTTAAGGGTCCAAGGTGGAGAAGAATGAAGTGGAGACTTTTGTTGCTAAGCTGTACGCTACCAAAGAAGTGCTTAATGGTAATCAGGAGTCTTATAAGAAGGATAATGGAGTCCCCATGAAGGTGGATACTTCGAATTGTTCGAATTTTACCATTCGTGAGGGTAAGGTGGCTTTTGTCGACTTGAAAAAGTCATCTTCTTGTTTGAGAATCGCCCGTGCAGATTTATATAATTTGAGGCGGGGGAAAGAGTTGTGGCTCTATCAACCACATTCTATGTCTTTGTTGAAGGTGTGTACCTTCACCTCGAAAGATCACATCATGATGGAGACCCCCCCACGAACATAGTTCGAGGGAAGCAGTGGTATCTCACTCGATACCAACTTCGAGTGTTATTGAGGATGATGACACCAATCAAAAACAAACATCGTCCGTGAATGAAATTGAGAATGCCTGTGTTGATGTTGGAACTAACCATGTCCACCCGCCGCAAGAATCTATCAATATCAAGGATGAGTATCAAGTGTAGGGTCCCAAAGAGAAGAATACTAATATGCCAAATCCTAAGAAAGAACATGTTCAACCTCTACTAGAGTTCAAGAGTAAGTCGAGGAGGAAAAGCTCTTTAGAAGCTTTAGCCAAATTTTCCTGCCTTCAGAAAAGGAGAATCAGAGAAAGGATTCGAAAATGAAGCAAGAGTTTGCACCCTAACCATGCCTATCTTATTATGAAATCCAAATTTCATGCAGATATGAAGAGGAAAGGTGGTACATCAATGAATCTCTCCGGCCATCCAAACAAGAAGCGTAATTTTGGTTTATGTGTTTGCACTTTTGATTTTAATTGTTGTAGTATTTGTATTTCGTGTAAGACTACTCAAAATCTAGCAAGTATCGCTAGAGATGAGTAATAGTTGTGTATTTTGGTTATTTACTCCATTGTAAAAATAAAAAAAAAATAAAAAAATAAAAGGAATTGAAGTGATGCATCTAATAATTTAAAATTTTCTTATTTTGAAAGTGATACATGACATCTAAAAAGAAACAGAGGAACTAATAATACCTAACCTATGATTAAAACATACTACAACTTAATAACATCATTTGATTTCCGGGTCTAGCATGGGTTTTATTTGCAATCTATACGTAACCTATGATTAAAACATACTACAACTTAAAGACATCATTTGATTTCCGGGTCTAGCATGGGTTTTATTTGCAATCTCAAAAGTCCTAACATTAAACAACAATCATTTTTTTTTTTTTTTTTTTTTGAGGGCCTCAAACAACAATCAACTTTGGTAATTTTATATTAGCTTTTTTTAATTTCATTTTAAAGGGGAAAAAAAAAGGTTTTAAAGGGAAAAAAAAAGGGTGTACCATGTAGCCGTATAGTTAATCTCCTTATCATTTTTGCATAAAATCTTTAAAAAACTTGGATAACATGAAAAAAAAAATTAAACTCCATTAAAAAATCCCATGAAATTATAAATTTCAATATATTTGAAAATATAAACATGTATTCAATATATCGGATACATGTAAAGTTAATTATTATAGCGTACTTCATACTATGAGGTACCCAAAAGTGTTAACAACTTTGAAATGGTGGTAACATGTGTTTGTATTTTAATTTACATATAGTATAGTATATATTTATTAAGTGATCGATTATGGACTGATTGAGATCATATTTATCTATAATAATATTAAAACAAAAAGGGACAATATAATATCGCCATGTGTCATTGTTCTCTCAATGTGATTTGACGCCACATCATCATTATGTGTCACCCTTACGTGTCACCCTATGTATCATCACTCAAAACTCTTCATATGTGTAATCTTTGTATTTAATTCCGGTAGAATGTAACTTCTAAATATTGCACATTAAACTACAATTTAATTTGTAAGAAATCAATCACGTACTAATGGTTGTTTTCTTGAATGCTATTTTTCTATATTCAATACCAATTAAACAATAATACATAGTAATATCTACAAATATTTAAAGTTAAGGTAAATTACCCAGGGCATCGTCTAGTTACTCACTTAATTCCTATATAATTGACAAACTTTTCTTATAACATCGTTCCTATATAATTTACCATTTATTTCCTAAAGAGAAATGGAACCATCAAATTTATACGTTGTGTTATTTATCTGCTATCACGTGTTATGAATTTACCTCTTTGGTGTACTTGCTTGAACCCACTAACAAAAGTAATGATCCCATAACACAGTAATTTGATAATTTCAATAAAAATTATCCCTACCAACTTTTACATAACAAAGTACTAAATTCAAAATTGATATGCCTAAAATTTGCTTGTGTCGATCAAATCGTATCAACTAATTAATTTAGGACACTCTTCTTCAAATGTTGAAATAACGATTATAATGTTATATTACTAATGAAAATATTTAGGCCTACCTTTGTTTCTCAATACAGTATATATAGTACTATAAGTTATTGTTCATACATATATAGTAATCTAAATCAATGATATCCCATGTCAAACTATGTTCATAATAATGCCTTTTGGCTAAAAAAGTTTATCGTAATAAATCAACAAATCAGGATATCGCTCGAGCATAAAACTACTTAACATTTTCATACATGTAATCAACAAATCAGGATATCGCTCGAGCATAAAACTACTTAACATTTTCATACATGTACCTATCTCCTCTTCAAATCCTTGAATACAATAAGGACACATCCTAGCATGGAAACAAGTAGTAGATTGGTTAAAAACGTTCGTTTACTCTAACCCTTGCTTCGTTGCAGTATGCATTGGCAATAATAAGTGGGGTAGGCTATGGCACATAATAAAGCTTTAAATGAGCCGATTGTTTGCTAAAAGCCTAAAATTACTTAGCTTAAACTCATTTTATGATATGTTAAATATAGCTTGTCCAACCTTAAAATTACATTCTTTGTCAAAAAAAAAAAAAAAAATTAAAAAAAAAATAAAATAAAATAAAAAAAAAAACCTTAAAATTACATCGAAATATAAAGAAAATAAAATTTAAAACTTATGAAGAAAAACTAATTAGTTATACAAGTAAGTTAAAGAGTTTATGACTATCTTCACCAAAAAAAAAAAAAAAAAAAAAAAAAAAAAAGAGTTTATGACTATGATCCAGAGCAACAAAAGTCCAAAATGGAAGTTAGTAAGTCACTCCATACATACTACATCTCTAAAGTTTCTCATTATATAAATGTACCAATTAAAGAAAAATCACTGTATAAATCAATAAAAGCCTAATCAGTCGATATCATTCATCCACTAATGATTTGCGACCTACAATATTATTGATAGATAATAGATTATTATTATTTTGTTAATATTGTGTAAAGATATATTTTATGTAATTAGACTCTCATAATTAGGTTTCTAAACACCTATATATGTTGAAGTAATGAGAAGTCTCCGATCATGGAGAATTACACTATTCTACATGGTATTAGAGCCAACGTGATATAGAGGTCACGCGTTCGAATCTCATCCACCCCTCCTTCAAAGTGAAATTAATTCGCTCCGGGTATGGGAGGGTTTGTGCTGCATCTACATTTCAAGCCCAAATTAAAGTACCTTTCATGTGAGGGGGAGTGATAGTGTATAAAACATATTTTTGGACCTCAATTATCAGCTTAAGCTTTTGGACTTCGGAAATAGTCTAAGTGTTCAACATCCTCCCGCTTCAATTGCGGGGGTGTGATAGATAGTAGATTAATATTATCTTGTTAATATTATGTAAAGTTATATTTTGTGTAATTAGACTCTCATTATTAGATTTGTATATACCTATATATATTGAAGTAATGAGAAGTCTCCAATCAAGGAGAATTACACTATTCTACAATTATCTTCTAGCTTTTCTTGATTTCCAAATCCAATTCCGAAGCCTAATTATGTCTTAAATGGCCTGGCTACAAAAACACAAAATAGAAATCAATAACTTGACTCAGATCATCAACTTGTCTCGTTTGTAGCCGTAGTAACACCTTCATGTCACTTGGCTCAAATACACTTAAGTTGTGTATGCATTTAATTATGTAAGTAGGGTTGCAAGTTAACTCTAATAAAAATTGGTGACGTATTAATCATATATAAATGATTAAAATTATAATGATAAAGATTGATAAGAATAATGAATACTATTAACAATAGTGCAAGAAAGACGATATTTTTGCCATATAGTAAACACTTGAACATATAATGACAAATGATAAGTAGATGATTAATAATCTTAAAAAGTGATCCAAAATGCAAAATCCAAAGAACAAACGTAGCATAACCAAAGTCCATAGATCAATGAATAGACTAATTTGAAATGGTAGGGTTCAATAATATTTGAACTAACATAAAGGCAGTGTCCTCGTGTGCATGGCTTTAACGTACACAAGTAACACCACACATGCAAGGACATCCTTATGATTAGGCCAACTTCATTTTAAGACAACCAAATCAAGCCATACCTCGATCAATATCACTTCAATTCAATCAATAATAATAAGTCTTTTTTTTCAACCTACTTGTTTGCCCTTTAGCCAGTTACTTGTTAGTGATCCAACGATTGTAGTTTCATTTTATGAACTATATTGATCTTACTTGAAACATCTCGTTAGATGATGTGCCCCACTTGTTGTTTCTCCATTCATATTTCACATGCACATTCCTATTGGTTGCCTACACTACATATATAGAATTAAATATTTTTTATTTAATTAATTTTTATAAGGAAAAATTGTCAAGAATAAGCTAATGTTTGTCTGGTTAGCTTAAAATAAGTCCACTTTTGTCTAGTTAGCTTAAAAAAAATCAACCTTTTAATTAATTTAAAATAAGTCGAACTTTATATAGTATTTTCTCAAAATGAATCATGACCTGCTAGATTTTTTGTTAACCGGTTATTTAGGTTAATTATGCCACATGTCACAATATAATTGGTTCTTTTTTTTTGAATAGTTCTTTTTAAATTTTAATTAAAATTAATTATTAAAAAAAAATACCCCCAAAACACTAGTCAGCCCCTTCCCCCACTGCACTAGTCAACCTTCTGTCGTCGACCACCATAGACTCCTTCCGCCAGTGACTACCAACCTCCACTATCGGCCATGCCAAATCGATCAACAACCTCCCTTTGCCGGCTAGCCCCCCCGGTACCCAACCCCTTTCTTACATGGACGACGTTGCTGCTTTTCTTACTCACCATTGTCATCAATTACCGCCCAAGAAACCACCTGGTCTTGCTGGGTATGAGTGGTGAGGGGTTTGAGGGTGATTCGTTTGCTGTGGTGGTTGGTTGGCCGATAGTGGTTCATTGGGAGTTGGCTTTTGGGATGGAAGAATAATAAAAAAATTTAAAAGGGGCCGAGAAAAGTGACTTGTTGGACAAGTTCAAAGTCATTTGACTTAATTAAGATAATACCTATAAAAGGTTGGCTTATTTTTAGTTAATTAAAAGGTTAATTTATTTTGAGCTAACCATATAAAGGTTGACTTATTTTTGACAAATTTTCCTTTTTATAATGTAATTGCGTACATTGTACATAACAACAAAAACTATTATTATTATTATGCTAAGCAAAACATATATATGATACCAAAAATGAACATCGATATAAATATCAAGAAATTGATGAAACGCACTATGAATTGAAACTTGTTTATTTGTTTTTACATGAGCTTACACAAACAAACTAAAACGCAATATGAAAAGAAGATAAATTGTCAAGTAATTTAGTATCAACTTACTATGCGAAATGTTCCCTCAAAAAAAAAAAAAAAAAAAAAAAAAAAAAACTTACTATGCGAAATGTAGTACATATACTCAATTGAATTGGAGGTATGTAGTGATCGAAACTTATTTTTACAGAACTAAACTTCGTTTTATTCAATTGAAATTATTTTTTTTTGAGTAAGTAAATCCAAGTTACTCAATTTGAGTAACATCAATTGTTACACAAGGGCACGTTGGTAATTTCTGGTGGCGTTAGTAAAGGCATAATTGTCTGTATTGGGTTATCCTTAGAAACAGATGGAAAAGGGGCATTAGTGGCGATAAGTTTAGGGTTTACGAATAACCAAGGTTTGCTCCCGGGGGTTAGAGGAAGTGATTTGAGTTTTTGAAGTCGATTTTCGATTTACCGGCGAACTTGGTTAGGGTTGAAATTGGTTAAGGTTGCTCTCAGTACGGTGTCGATATTTAAAATCGAACCAAATGAATTCAAGGACATTGGAGATAGAGAGCGGAGCACTGAATTGAAGTATCGGAGATAGCAGCTTTGTCTTCGTCGATAATCAAATCAACTGTTGAATTCATGTAAGCACTTCCACAGTTATTTTATTCTATTATTGCTGGTTTATGGGCTTTAATTGAACTTTGGACATAATTAGGATGGAAATACATGTTGAATTCAATAATTAATCTTGCAGTGTGTCTCATTGGGTATTTGTGTATCATTGGGATGTCAATACATGTTTGCTACTGATTTTGTTGATGAATGTTGATACCATTGATGAAATTGAATAATTAATGTTGATATCCAGTACAAGAATTTGGTCGATTTCCGACAACAGGGTTTCAACGGACACGTAATTTTGTCGGGAAAAAAAATCTGACTGATTATTAATTCGTTGGATTTTTTTGACGGATTCAAAAATTTCGTCGGAAATCCGTCGAAAATTTCCGACGGAAAATTAAGAAAATATGTATTTTCCGTCGGAATCTAATTTTTTAAAAAAACACAAACCCTAAACAGCCAACCCTCCCTTTCATGTCCGCCTCTTCTTTCACTTCCTCTCTTCTTCTCTTCTTTTTCCTCTTCTTCTTCCTTTCCTTCTCTTTCTCTCTTCTCTTCTCCTCCCATCTCTTTCTCAGTCTTCTTCTCCTTCCCCCCTCTTTCTCTTGTCTTCTTCCTCTTCTCTCTCTCTCCGTTCTCATTTTCTTTCTCCATCCACCACCAACATCAACCAACGTCAACAACAACGTTGCAACGTCAACCACCACCACCACCATCATCAACCACCCACGAAAACCCTGACCACAACCCTTGTTTGCTGCGTACACAGCTCCAGATCGAATTCGACCACGACACAACAAATTAAGGTTTTTTAGATCGAAATTGGCCATAGAAACTACTCCAGATCGGTCGAATTTGACCATATAAACCCAAAGTTGAAGATTTAATAAGGTATGTTTACCCTTTTCCATAAATTTATTATAATTTTTTCAAAAAAATTTGGGATTTTTAATTCGGTATTTTTTTGTAATGTTGGGCTTCAATTTTTGGAGCTTTTTTTCGTTAATTTTTGAATTTTTTTTTATTTATGAAATTCATGGGTGTTTTTGGATTACATAACGGTTGTGGGCCTTGTGGCTGATGAGGGTTTTTTTTATTGTGGGGTGGCGGTGGTTGGCCATTCGTGGTCGGTGGGCGGTGTTAAGGTTAGGTGAGTATTAGTCTTGGTTTAGGTCGGTTTTAGGGTTAAGTGGGTGGTTCGTGGTTCAACGGCTGTGGTGGGTTGTTTTAAGGTTAGTTAGGTGGGTTAGTTAGGGTGACTAGGTCGGGTCAGTTAAGGTTAGGGCCTTAGGGATGGGTACGGTGGTGGTCTAGTCGTGTGGGTTAAGGCCTGTTAGGAGGTGGCGTAGTGGTGGCGCTGGTGGCAGTTGTGATAGCGGAGCGCTGTTTTTTTTAAAAAAAAATTTTTTGTAGAATTTCCCGACAAAATATTCGACGGAAAATTCGTCAGAAATTTCCGGCGGAATTTTGTCCGTCGGAATTTTCCAAATGACTTTTTCGGGGTTGGAATATCTTTTTCGACGCCTGAATTGTCGGAAATTCCATCGAAAAAGGTTGTTTTTTCGACAAAAACTTTTACAACGACAATTTTCGATGGAATTCTGTCGGAAACACGTTTTTGGTAGAAATTTCGACAGAAATCAGTTCGTCGGAACTGATTTTCAGGCCCGAAAAAGTCCGTCGAAAATTTTCGACGGAAATTCCGTCGAAAAATGCTTAAAAAAAACAAAAAAAAAAGCCTGCCCCGCCACGGCGCCACCACTCGTATCCCCTTCCCTAAAAATTCCTTTCCTAACCACCACCGCAATTCACCCAACCACCACCGAAATTTCCCATAACCCCTAACTTATAACTACCCACCACCGCAATTCACCCCACCACCACCAATATTTCACACAACCCCTAACTTAAAACGACCTACCACCGCAATTCACCCCACCACCGAAAATCCCCACAACCCCTAACTTACAACGACCCACCACCACAACCCACAACCAACCGAAATCCATCCACCTAACCCAAACCCTAACTCGATCCACCCACCCAAATCCTTACCAAAACATCAAAAAAATTCCGACAAAAAAAAACATCAAAAAAATTCGACCACAACCCAGATCTATAAACCACTACCATAATTTTTTTTTAAAAAAAAATCCGAAAAAAGAATAAATAAAATCAAAATTAAGAAAAAAAAGAGATACATACCTTAATTTGACCACACTAAACCTCGAAATTGGGTTTACAAGGTCAAATTCGAACATGAAAACTCTAGATCTAGAGTTTTCATGGTCGAATTTGACCTAAAAACCTTCGTGTTGCACCGTCGATGTTGTTGTTCACGTCGGTGTTGTTGTGGCAGCGGGTGGTTAGTGTTGGCGGTGGAAAGAGAAAGAGAAGGGGAAAAGAGAAATAGGAGGAGTAAGAAGGAGAACGAGAAGTAGAAGAAGAGGAAAGAGGAAGAGTGAGAAGGAGAATGAGAAGAAGAAGAGGAAATATGAGGAGTAAGAAGAACGACAGAAGAAGAAAAGGAGGAAAGAGAAAGAGAAAGAGAAGAGGCGGAAATGAGAGAGAGGTGTCTTAGGGTTTTTATGAAAAGCATTTTTTTTCTTTTTTTTTTAAATTATTTCCGACGGATTTTTATTTCGTTAGAAAACATAGTTTTCGACGGAATAAAAATTCGTCGGAAACTTTGATTTTTCCGACGGAATAATGTGTCCGTCGGAACCAGTCCGTCGTTATTTTCCTGTTTTCTAATAGTGCCGGTGCACGTGTTCTCTATCGATTCCACTTGCAATCTTTTTGCTTTCTGTCTTTTCTAGGGACATATTAACCCAGCATTCCAACACCAACTTCAGTGAAACTAACGTTAACTCATCCTGTTACACGCCATACATTTCAACAGAATAAAAAAAATTATTATTTGCGAAATCCAAGGCAAATATTTATCACGTTGCCATTTGAGTTGTTACAACTTTTGTTACTCGGCGGACTCAAAACCCGAAATGACCCGAACTGATTCGACCTAAAATTAACTGATACTTAAAGTAACCTAACTGATCCAGGGTTCAATTTCTTACCCGATTAAAGGCGTATTGAAAATAACCTAAACAATACAATCTTGTGTGTATAGTACTGTTGGAATGTGCATGTAATTTTGTACTTGTAATTCATAAAATGTTCCACTTGATTAGAAACGCTTGTTATTGTTATTATTACTATTGCTATTCTTTTTCGTAAGTGTTATATTGTAATTTTTTCTACTATGCACGTAAACTAATTTGAATTTTTGACCAATAAATCAATGATAGTGATTATACATATGAAACATTGCAGTCTTGTGTGTATAGTACTATTGGAACTGTCTAATAAAAATTTAATTAATATTCAACTGTTATACTTTATACTTATTGATAATTATAATAGATTATTGGTCTAATTTCTACATTGATATAGAAGAAGATTAACCCGACCCGAACACGACTTGAAGATTGACATGACCTGAATTGACTTGGCTCGAACTCGACCTGACCTGACCTGAACTCGACCTTACTCGAACTCAACCTGACCCAAACTCTACTCGAAGTGTTGAACCGATACTCGACATGGCCCGAATAACAATAATTGACCCGAAACCCGAATGGATTCGACCCGACCGAAACCCGACCCAAATATTGAATTACCCAAAATTGACTCGACTCGAACTGATCTAACCCAAATACTGATTGACCCTACCCGTTTGCAAGTTCTTTTTGTCTTTTTTGGGTGGTATTTTAAAATAGATTATTAGTTTTGGTGGTAATTTCAAAAAGTGGGTTAGTTGTGGGTGGTAAAATACAAAAGTTCCATATTCTAATTACCAAGGGTGGCTAACGCGCACATCTCTAGCCATGTTTGGAGAGTTCTTTCAGATGTTGGCAACATTAACGAGGGTATATATAAAAACAATTATTTTTAGGGGTATAAATATCTACATAAGAGTTCCAAAAAAGGCAATTAATAACATTAATGAGGGCAAATTAAATAAGTAAATAAGCATTTTAGAAAGTATAAGTTTTCAAACACTATTCATAAGTTGTAAACAACATACTTTCAGTGATGTAAAGATGTAAACAAGCATTTTAGAGGTTATTTTTGGCTCATTTTAAATCTTATATGAAAAAATAAAAAACAAGTGAGCATAAAATGACCCTTGGGGTGCCTACATCTATGACTCTTGGGTACATCTACACAGGGCCATCCCAATTATTATGGATGCCCTGTGCAGTTGAAATAAAATTAGCCCCTCCCCCCCTTTTTAATGAAATAATGTATAATACTCTCGTGTTTTAATAAGTGTTCCGCTTGATTTTCACGATGGTGTAGAACAAAGAGATAAATGTATTAAATTGATATTCAGACAAAACATGTTGAAAACATAAACAGAAATTATAAAAGTGTTAATAGGTTATTGTAGAGAAGAGAGATTTATTAAAATATTGTTATAATCTTCCAAAATATAGGAATGCTTATTAAAAAAAAAGGCCGAAAATAAAAAAATAGAGCACATATTAAAAGATAAAGGGAGGAAATATCTAAACCTTTAAATTAAGAAATAAGTGTGTCAAAAAAAAGTAAAAAAGAAAGAAAAAATGAATCAATGGGAATTGAACCATGTATCTACTACCTAAACAAAGCTATTCATATGTAGTGGGTTATCGCTAAGCCGCAATAATTATTCTAAAATTATATCACAATAATATGTATATATTGTGTTAATTTGAGGCCCCAGGAATTAATGGGCCCTGAGTGGTTGCGCAAACCTGTAGGGAATATTTCAAGCATTACCCCAAACTTGAACCCCACTGTGATCATACACTTAAGTATGGTGGCGTCCAAAGGGAAGGAAGCTAGAGCAAAAAAGTCGCCAACAAGTTTTAGGAACTTGTAAACCGTTCACAGGGTGAAGGTTACACCCTTTAACGATCCATGAGATCGTCAATTCCAAAAGGTCTTGAACCAAATAGGGTTCGGGGATGAAGGTACAAATCCAACCTAAAAGAGATTGAACCTGCCCTAATAATAGGCCTCTACTTTATTCTTCTCGTATTCATGTGCGCTTTCTGACTAACATGCAATCAACAGATTAACCCTAAACCTGTTTATCCATGTTGGTTGAAGTTAATGCACAAGCAAAACTATTATTGGAGATCACTTGAATTATAACCATATTAGCCTTAAACAAGATTATTAATTATCTTATTAAGCGTGATTACAAGTACAAATTCCCTTTAGGCATGCATAAAAGGCGTGATCAAGCAATAACAATAATATATATCAAGCAACATGATAATCACAATAATCATAACAATTATAATCATGTTAATAATAAAGCTTAAATATAATAGCAAGATCCTAGGCATGATACTAACAAGATTAATAATAAACCCTAGCATGTCACTAAGCAATAAAAATCAAAGCTTTAAACCTAACATGGTACTAACATGATATTAGAAAAGAGTAAAAGGCACCCTAAACATGATACTAGAAAGCAATAATAACATCCTAACATGATACTAGGAATTAAACAAATTTAGGCCCCGTTCTTTAGAGCTGCTCTGCTCTGCTTTGCTCTGCTGAAATCTGCTCTGCTTTGCTCTACTCTGCTGAAATCTGCTCTGCTCTGCTCTGCCCTGCCCTGCTCTGCTCTGCCCTGCTCTGCTTAAAATTAATACTTAATATTGAATTATTATAATAATAATGTATATTTAATAATAATAATAATAATAAATAATTAATACTTAATGATAATAATAATTAATATTTAATATTAATAATAAATAAACAATATTTAATAATAATAATAAATATTTAATAATAATAATATATAATTAATATTTAATAATAATAATAAATATTTAATAATAATAATATATAATTAATATTTAATAATAATAATATATAAATAATATTTAATAATAATAATAAATATTTAATAATAATAATATATAATTAATATTTAATAATAATAATAATAATAATATATAATTAATATTTAATAATAATAATATATAATTAATATTTAATAATAATAATATATAATATTTAATAATAATAATATTATTAAATATTAATATTTAATAATAATAATATTAATAATAATATAATTAATATTTAATAATAATAATATTAATAATAACATAATTAATATTTGATAATAATAATATTAATAATAATAATATAATTAATATTTAATAATATAAATATTATTAATTATAATTAATATTTAATAATAAAATTTAATGATTATAATAGTAGTAGTAGTAGTAGTAGTAGTAGCAGTATTAATAATAATAATTGTAGTAATAATAATAATAATAATAATAATAATAATAATGGTAATAATAATAATAATAATAATAATAGTAAAAATAATAATAATAATAATAATAATAATAGTAATAATAATAATAATAATAGTAATAATAATATTAGTAATTATAATAATATTAGTAATAATAATAATATTAATATTAATGAAATCTGCTCTGCTCTGCTCGGCTCTGCTTTGCTCTGCTCTGCTTCAATCTGCTCTGCTCTGCTGAAATCTGCTCTGCTCTGCTTTGCTCTGCTCTGCTGAAATCTGCTCTGCTCTGCTCTGCCCAGAAGCTCAAAAGAACAGGGCCTTAAACATGCTTTATACGAGAATAGAGCAATAAGATTACATACTTTGATGCCTCGTATCTTTTTCTAATAACAAAATACACGCGTTAGTAACTTCAAGGAAAATAAAAATCAAAACAATCAAATCAAATAATTGAAATTGAGATTAGGGACCAAACCCTCAGAAATTATAACCTTTCACGTCTAGGGCGAAGGCAACTTCGAACTTGACTAGGTGTGTCTAGTGCTAATGTATGAGGAATTGTGTAAGAGGGAAGGTTTAGAAAAAGAATAGAGAGAAGGAAAGCTTCTAGCTTTAGAGAGAGAAAGAGAGAGGTGATTTTTGATTGTAGATGATTGAAAAAAGGGGAGATATGAGCTCTATTTATAGGAAAAAAGAGAGTCGAAAAATAAGAAAAGAATCCGAATTCGAATCGAAATAAAACTCGTCGGTCAGCAGTTTTTGCGAATTTTGTTTTTATCATAACTTTTGATCCAGAAGTCCAAATAAGTCATATAATATGTCGTTAGAAAGCTCTTGAAGTCTACTTTCCAACCCAATTAGAATCAGATTAAAATATTTTATAGATAAAAATATATGGCCGAAATAGTGGAACGATGTCAGTTTTGGATAGATTTTCGTATTCCTTTCATATCTTTTTCGTTATAGCTCGGAATTAATATTATAATATATCATTGGAAATATAATTTCAAGATTTATCCAACCATATAAGATTTGGATAAAAATTATGAGGCACGAAAATAATATCTGACTGTCTTTGAACATCTTTAAATTCGAATAGAATTAGGACTTAAAAAAGGAAAGTTTTTAAAAAAGGAAAGTTTTTATTCAATTTCAAATTCTTTGATTTTATCTTTTCAAAAAAGGATAATTAAGATCTTTTAGAAACTTATGGAAGCTTCTAATTAATACTAAATAGTTTAGGAATAGGATTAAACCTTTGGACCCTCCACATGATCATTGGGCCGTAGGTAAAATCCGGTTTGAGCCCAGTTTAGTATTTTGGCCATAACTTCCTCATTATTCAACGGAATTGAGCTTATAATATATCGTTGGAAAGGTCTTTTCAAGACCCATCCAACTACACCATTATTAGACCCTTATCATGGACCAAATTAAAATGGAATGCACGTTTTCATAAAATAGGGTGAGAAAAGAAATATTTTCAAAAAAAAAGAAGAGATATTTTAATAAAAACATCCTCATCACTAGACTTTTCACACTTTCACTTTGTTCGATAATCAAATGACGTGAAAGGTATTCATCACTGGGTTTGGTTTTGGGGAGACACATTTGGGTGTCTACAGCCGCATCGGCTAAGGGTCGGGCCTGCATCTACATCTATGTGCACTCGAATATTAGGGGTGAGCATGGGATGGGTACTCGTACTATTAGTACTAACGGTTCAGGTAGTCGATAACCAATATCACTAAAAGTGATATCACTAAACCGAACCGATAAGTTTGGGTACCCGGATTTTTAGATCGATTATCGGATACCTAATAAGATATCCAAGAATAATAATTAAACTTAATAATGTAGTTATTATGATATCATTTAACACTAATTAGCAACAATACCACATGATCTTGACCAAATTATTAATAATATTACTAATCATTGATATTATAAAGTGATCGAAGTAAAGTAAGAGTTTAGATTTTGAAAAAAAAGATTTAAGTAGGAAAGCATAACAAAAAATTGCTTATCGAATCGGGCCGGGTAACCGTTAATTTTAAAATGATACCCAATAACATACCCGATAACAAATAATCAGAACGGGTACCCGAACCGTTATCGTTATTGGATTGGGTACCCTAATTGTCGAAACGGTTATGGATTGGGTTTTCGGGTTTTCGATTTTTCGGGCAGTTTTGCTTTGCCCTACCGAACATATATGAAAAGTTCTTGTGATTTTTTTTAACTTGCAACACTTACCATTTTAGCTATTTAATTCATTATTTCATTCACAAATATTTTACCTATCCACAAATGAAAATTATATAAAAATTATAGTACATACGAATGTATTTTTCATTAATTATGAATAATAAAATTAGTCAAAAGCAAGTATGTAAATAGTTTCATTTATTTAAATACGAACGCAAAAGGAAAACGTTTCGTTTATTTAATTATTGAGGGAGTACAATTTGTATTTTCATATTTTAAACCAAAATGAATTGAAACAAGAGTTATTTTTCCTGGGAGTTTAGAGAGTCATGAAGACAAGTGATTATAATCGATTCCAACATTACCTGGAATCGGGAGAGAAGCTCTAACCACTTGAGTTTTCCCTCACTCTCAAGACTACATAAAACATAAATGGGAAGAAAAAAAAGAATGCAATGAATAATATATCCATAGAGAAATTAAATTAAGAAGATAAGGTAATATGTAAAGAAACAAGAAAAATCTATTTCCTCAAAAATAGAAAAAAAAACATAAATAAAGCAATAAATTATGAGGCTAAATAAAGGAGATAACAAGACAAACTCATAAGTATTGACAAAGAGGTTTCAAATCTTGGATTAGATCTTCAACTTCCAAGCACAACCATAGAAATCTTCAATCTCTTTCTTAACACTCTTCTCTCTTTCAAAACCCTATTATGAGGGTTCCAAAATTGAAAAAATCCTCTAAGTTCCACATTGTATCAGTGAAGGATTTCCGATTGAATCAGTAAAACCAAATTGTAGCATCCTATAAAAAAAAAGAGTTAAAAAAAATTTCTACACCGTATTACGTATGTGAATAAATATAATTTTTTCAAGCAATACAAATGATGAAATTCTAGGTTTATGTAATTGATTTATCGATGTTTAAACGAGTAAAAAGTAAGTTCGCCTCAACTACACTTGGTCGATCCTACACAATCTTGGACAATTATGATCAATCCTAACTAATAATAGGATCCAGATCATATTTCTAATATTATTACGCCATTAAAAAAGGAGTAATTTAACTACATGAATAATGAGTAAAATTTAGAAAACGAAGTAAATTGTATTCATGTGATAGCGTTTTCGAAACGGTTAAATAACGTAATAATGTCTTAGCTTCTTTACTATACTACCAATTGATTTGTCATACAATGTATCTTAATGTCTTAGCTTCTTTACTATGCTAGCAATTGATTTGTCATATAATGTATTTCATTTTCATTATAGAAAAAGAAATGGAGACAACTAGATACAATAGTACATTTTCACTCCCGTAAAAATTTTAAGACAAGGATTTGTACATAATTGGACCACAGAATTAGAATGTAGCGTGTTGTATGATCATACTAATAATTGCATGCAAACAAGGAGAGATGAACATGGAGATAAAGAGATGGGGAGGGTCATGGTCATACATGTTGGGTTAACTGTGGACATTAACCAAATCATAGGGGCCACCCAAAGTTTTTGGGGGACCTTTCTCAACAAAATTATCAACGCAAAAAGAAAAATATATTCTAAATATCATTTAGTAAGTTTCTTTTTCATTCATATTATATTATTATTAGCATGATTGAGAGAAAATAATGTCATCGTCTCACTAAAACTGTCCCATAATATTAATTTAAAGTTATATATTTTTTTTCAAACCACATGAGCTATTGAATGAGATCGATTGATGGGAAATTACAATGTATATCATTTATAAGACATTTAAAATATTAATATGGGACAATCTTGATGGAATGGAAATAATAGATAAATCTATCACTTTATTCTTTCTTGTTTGGTATGAATTGTAATGTCACAACTCTAATGTCTTCTTTGCAGAAAGTTGAGAAATATTAATAGTGATAGTTCGTCCATCTGAATTTTAGCTATAAATTATATAATCAAACCACCCACTTGTTTGGTTTTTTTCTTTGTGGTCCGTTTGTAAACCAAAAGTTTTACTTTGGTAAAGCTATGTAGCACATGCTTGCCTTAAGCAATTGCTTTGATATTGTAGAAATAGTTTGTTTGTTAAAAAAAAAAAAAAAAAAAAAAAAAAAAAAAAAAAAAAAAAAAGAAAAGAAAAGAAAAACACCAATAATTTAGCACTAGTTATCTTTGACGAAATGATAACTCCCCTTATTGATCAATTGTTGCATGAAATATATAAAATGTTAGTATACTAATGTGGAACTAGTGAAGTATGTATCTCAAATCATTGGTGCAACTAATGTAATTTGGTTTAATGATACAATTGGTCAATTCCTAAGCTATCTTAAGAAAATATAAAACAAGGCCCAAACATAGTTTCAAATATTAAGTAAACCAAGAGTCCATAACACATCGACATCTCTCAAAGAAGGCATGGAGTTGGGTGAAAACAGATTTACCCAATATATGGCGCGGGCAAGGGATTTACTTGATTCTCCTGTCCTCATCCTTGTACAAATCTCGTCTAATAATAGTATTATCTCGATAAATGCATTTTTGACCACTTATAAGAATAAGATGTTACGTTCTTGTTAATGTGTAGTTCGGAATTTCAAAATACTAGTCGGTAAAAAAGCGGATTCTTGAGTTGGAATTAACTGATTAATAGATAACATATAGGTTTTTTTTTTTTTTTTTTTTTTTTTGAATTGTTATTATTATTTTTTTTTATAGAGATAATAGATAGGTAGACACTATATTAATATGCATACAAATTGACATTACATTAATTAGGGGATGGGTCGGATACCCGAACTTTAACACTAACGGTTTGGACAATCAATAACCAATATCACTAAAAATGATATCCATAAATTGAACTGTTAAGTTTGGATACTCGGACTTCGGGTACCCGGATTTTTAGATCTGTTATCGGGTACCCAATATGATAATTAAACTTTAAAATGTAGTTATTATGATATCATTCAACACTAATTAACAACAATATCACATGATTTTGACCAAATTATTTACGAAGTATAATATTACGAATCATTCACATTATAAAAGTGATTATAATATAAAGTAACAGTTTAGATTTTGGATAATTAGATTTAAGTATGAAAAAAAAGAACAAATTGCTTATCAAATTGGGTAACCGTTGATTTTATAATGATACATAATAACCATATCCGTTAACAAATTATCGGATCGGATACCTAAACATCGGGTACCTGAATTTTCGGATCAATTGCAGATCAAAATTTCGAATTTTCGGGTAATTTTAATTGCTCAACCCTAACATTAACTATGCATACAAATTGATATTACATTAACTATATATGTGCATACAAATATGGAATAACTAATAAACCTTCAATTCTGTGTCAAAAAAAAAAAAAAAGAAAAAAAAAAAGCTTTACCTACCTTATGCATACATTAATAGAATCACCACTTTCAATTCAAAGCTAATGGCCTTGAGTGTGCAAGCAATAACGCACAGTAAAAACTCCTATCAATCTATTAAAATTGGTCGGCAGTTAGGCTGCTACACCATTTGGTAACTCGCGGTAGTCGCACGAGGGCAGGCAGTACACTCTGGCTATGAACCCTAAGGCCGGCTAGACTCCCCCACCTGCGGGGCCATCGATCGAGTGGCCCTGGACTAAGATCGAGACCGGACCCGGGCCTTCGTGACTAATTATAGAGATCTTTCTACTCGACTTCCTAATGTTGTTGGTTATAAGAGAAAGTTGATAATTGCAATGTTTCCTACATACATTATGTCATTATGTACGTTACACAAATCATTTTACTATAAATAACACCCACGTGGGGAGGTATTAAAATTGGTAGACTATTTGTTCCATTTTTGGGTCCCATACTCTTATGGCATCTAAACATTCAAGGTGGTACTACTAATATCCCCTCATATCAACTAATTTAATTTCTTCATTTGTCAATACTCAAAACTTTATATCTCATCATTATGATTATAGTTAGAATCCTAGTGATGAGCAAAAATTAAATAATACTTCATAAATAAATAAATGAAATACAATCAAAATGAAAATAAAATTATTAACATTTTATTGGATTATGAAATTGTGGGTCTAAATATTTGGGGTTAGGTTTGATGGGTGTTATTATGAAATTTTTCTTTGTAGAAATTTCAAATAAATATTGGGTCTTTCACAATAGACTTACTTGTTCACTAGAGTTGGCAAATTAGGGGTTTGTTTGTATTATGTTGGTGAATTAATGTGGCTCAATCTTGAGCATCATTTGAATCATATCACATAATAATAAAAAAAAAAATACAAAATACAAATACATAAAACATAATAAATCAAATTTTGCACTACGTAAGCTTGTATAAAACAAAAGTAAATACGGTTTTTATTTTTATTTTTTTTTGAAAAAAAAAAGTAAATACTAAAGGATATTAAAATGAACATTTATAAATACAAAAATAAATACACTACCCTCATTTCATACTATTTACAACGATTATACAAGTAATTTAAATTTTTCAAAAAAAATTAACTATAAAAAATGACATCATCATTTAAGAGTGCAATCAATGCTATTTTGCATAAAGGGGCATAGGGGTTATGCGAAAATTTGCAATATCTGTGTGTGTTTGTACAAACCAGCGCTTAATGGACCAATAGCGAGATTGATCTATGGGCCGAGTAAAAGTTTGATACAAAATTAATAATACATCAACAACATTTTTTTATTTCTTTTTTGGAATACAATACATCAACAATTTGGGCCTATGGATATTGCCAACAGCTCACATTTCATGGATCTTATGGCAACATATTTTTAAGGTTCCAAAAAGAGAGATTTCGGCCCAATTATATTTATGTGGCAAGACAAAGTTTAATTTTATAATAAGGGAAATTTGCAAATTACAGTAATTTAAAGTTAGTATTTTGCAAATTGCAGTCATTTTAAAAATAAAAAAATTACAAGTTGCAGCCCAAAAGTTCTTATAAATTGTAAATTGCAGCCCAATTTAACTTTTTCATCGGTTTACATATCAAAAAAAATATTCGGTTAAAGTTTTAGGGGTCATTTTAACTCGGAGCTCGGAATTAGCAAAAAAATAACGTAAGTGCCTCATTTTTAAAACAAAAAATAGTTACCCACAAATCGATACATTTTTGTTACGCAAAACGAGGCACTTACGTTATTTTTTTTGCTAATTTCGATCTCAATTCGGACCCTTAAGAACTAATATTATCCCTAAAACCTTAATCGAATATTTTTCGACGTGTAAACCGATGAAAAAGTTAAATCAGGTTGCAATTTACAATTTATAAGAACTTTTGGGCAGCAATTTGCAATTTTTTTTAAACGGCTGCAATTTGGAACTACAAACTTTAAATGGCTATAATTGACAAAATTTCCTTATAATAACAATAGAGAGTAAGGATAGCTCAAGTGGTTAGAGTTTCCCTCAAAATTTCAGGAGATCTTGGGATTGATTCTCACCCCCACCCTTGTGGTTCTCTAAACACCAAATATATATATATATATATATATATATATATATATATATATATATATATATATATATATATATATATATATATATATATATATATATATAGTCATATGATATCTCTATTATATAAGCCAAAGGGTAAGAATATGGTGTCCTCCTAGAATTACCTAAATATTCTTAGTCAATCATCATTAAAGCACTAAATAGAATAAAAAACTTTTGTGTACACCCGGTTTATACTAATATTAGTGTACATCGAATAGTATAAGGGTAACTTTTGGCCAATTTGGGGTAATTTTTTTTTTATCTTTTTAGGTAACTTTGAACCTGATACAATTTTTATGTAAATAGATAACAAGAAAATTTATTTAAGGGTAATATAATTACTTTCAAACACTAATATTTAATTTTCAATCATTTAAATTGCGATTCTTTACAAATAAAGTATAGATAAATTATATTTGTATTATGTTACTTTATACATATTAGGGTAATTTTTATTTATTTTAGGGGTAACTTTTGATCACTTTATGACAGCTTTATAACGGATGTACGATAATTATTGTACACCTGATTTTTTTAATAGCCCCTTTTTGTGTGTGGTTGGTCATATCGTGTGACCAGCTAACACACGAATAACCCCTGATCGACCGAATAACTTCTGACCAAGTAATCTCTGACAGACCGAGTAATCCTTAAGTAAGTAACTCCTGGCTGAGTAACCCTTGACCAACCGAGTAACACCTGACCTAGTGAGTACCCCTAAATGACCATGTAATCCAAACCATTCTTTCAAAAAAAACAAAAAAATTATCTTCCTGGCCACACTATAGTGTGTGGCCGGCCACATATGAAAGTTTGTGAAATTAAATTGAGGTATTTTAGGCGAATAATTTATCCAATAACTTGAATTTTAAAAAAATAAATAAATAAACATGACATTAGCCATTAACAATAAAAAATTAATATTTTGGAAACTTTACTATTAAAACACAATAAGTATTTTTAAATTTAAGCTACATGGTTATGTGATGCCCTATTCATATGAAATGATTAAATTTGGGATCGAGTAAACGAGACTAGCTACATGGTCATGTTCATCACACGACCATGTACGTGTGAACAAAATATAATTTTTATTTTTAAGAAAGTATAAATAGGGGTTCATCGAATTTTTATAACAGTTTTTCCTATTCTACGTTGTTTTTGGAGAGAAGACATAGAATTCATTGAAGTATTAACTTAATTAATTCAATTTGAATGTTTTTTTTTTGGTGCAAAAGAGGGACAAAACCGTACAATAAAATAAAATCAAGCAACTAAACGTGGCAAGACCACTCCTATGATATCCTCACGGATAAGGGAGTTTATTTCCGGTGGTGCAACATCGAAATAAACAACCCTTTCCCTTTGGATCACACCTAGATTAGCTAAATTATCAGCTACTTTATTTCCCTCACGATAACAATGCTCAATACAAAAAGACCACTTAGAAGAATTTAACAACAAACGACAGTTATTTAAAATATGGTAGCATTACCTTCCTTAGATTTCTGGATTCTTCAAGGCCTCAATACAAGCTTGATTGTCCATTTGAAGAACTAGCCTCTTAACATTCTTCCTCATAGCTAGTTCAAGACCCAATTCGGCTGCAAGCAGCTCAGCTTTGTATGTTGTACAAACTACAAAACTAGCAATAAATCCACCTAAGAACGCACCGCTGCTATACCTTAGAAGTCCTCCACCACCTGCCTGCCCTGGGGTACCTTTGGCTGCCCCATCAGTGTTCAACATAACCCAATTATGGGGTGGAGCTTTCCATTTCACCAGGATTTCCTTGCTAGGCTTTAGGTGATTCTTGTTGTCAAACATAATTCTTTTGGGATTGTGAAAGGCATTCCAGACTTCTTCAACCTGACCTTTAACAAACTACCCTGTATACAAGGGTATATCTTGCTCTCTCCCAAAAGTTTTAGCATTTCTCCATCCCCTCTGCCACCACAAAGCAGTAGCAAAGCATGTAGGCCACCTATTAGAGTACGTTGAACCATTAGCTTTAAGGTTGCGAATTATCCATTGTTCCAGATTGTCACTCCAAAATGCAGGAAGCAAAGCAGCATCTCTAATACTTTTCTAGGTTACTGAAGCAGCAGGGCAGTCCCTTAAAGTGTGCAGTAAAGTTTCTTCTACATTTCCATTGCATCTTGTACACCTTGGGTCATCAGTTAAGCCTCGTTTGAGCCTATTTGCATTGCATAGAACACGGTTATGCAGGATCAGCTAGAGGAAGACTCAAACTCTTTGTTGAATCAAAGTAGTCCAGGCAAGGTCCCACTTGGGGTGATTAGGGATCGTCTCCTCTTCCTTCATTAGCAACATAGCTTGCTTAATTGAGAATTTTCCAAAACTTGACCTTTTCCAGTAGCAAAGATCTTCAATTTCTAGATTCTCCGCAATCTTGTGAGATACAATTAGATTTAGGACATGTGAGGGTAACAAATGGGCGAAAATATCCCACTTCCACCCTACATTTTTATCCCAAAGTTCCTCTATAATTGCCCCTTCAATCGAGTCTGGGATATGTTGAATAGCTAATTCTCTTAGAAGGGAGTTTGTAGCCCAACAATGTTCCCAAAATAGAGTGCGGTAACCATTGCCAATAGCCACGATTGATCCCTTCTTGATCCACGAAGCATTCTTAGTGATACCCGACCAAATGTTAGACATGATAAAAGTTGGATTGAACATGTCTATGTCACATTGGCCATGGAAATACTTATCTCTGATCACACGTGACCACAAGGCGGTAGGATCAGCTAGCATCCTCTAACCCAGCTTCGTTAGAAAGGCCGAGTTTGACTGTCGAGCAAATCTTAATCCCATACCACCCTTACTTCTTGGCAGTTGCAATGTATCCCAAGAAATAAGGTGGATTTTTGCTTTTTCTTCGGTGCCACCCCAAAGAAATCTTTGAGCTTTTTTGTCAATAGAATCACAAACCGAACGTGGAATTTTTGTTGTCTGCATCGAGTAGGTAGCAAGCGATATGATAGTAGACTTTGTCAAAGTGATACGACCTGCCAATGACAGGTATTTTGCTTTCCACCTCGATAATTTTCTGTCAATTTTCTCACATAAGTGAGCAAAAGTTTCTTTTATAACTCGAGATGTAAACTTTGGCATTCCTAAGTATGTACCAAGGTCATCCGTGGACTCCATACCCAAGGCTTCGCTAATTAAAGCACCACTGTCCATAGTTACATTCTTCGAGTAATGTGCTTGGGATCTATGGAGACTAACTTTTTCCCCCGATGTTGCACAAAATCTGTCCAGGCAATCACGAATAACCACAGCTTGATCAATGGAGGCCTCAGCAAAAAGCATGATATCATCAGCGAAAAATAAATTAGAGAGACTTGGGCCTCCTCTGCTTGTAAAAATTGGTCTCCATCTATCACACAAGATTTCTTCTTCAATAGTTTGATTCAATCTCTCCATGCACAGTACAAAGAGGTAGGGAGAGAATGGATCGCCTTGTCAAATTCCCCTTGTAGGATGGAAAGCATCAGTTTTTTCTCCGTTCCATAACACTCTCATGGATGGTGAGGTCACACATTCCATGATTACTTCAATCATGAGTCTCGGGAAATTCATCTCAGTAAGGGTATCTCTAATAAAACTCCACTTGAGCCTATCATAGGCTTTTTCAAAGTCAATCTTGATTGCCATGTACCCCTTACCCCCTTGTTTCCTCTTCATAGTGTGAATAACCTCTTAAACAATGACTATGTTGTCCGTGATCTGTCTTCTTGGTACAAAACTCGTTTGAGAACAAGAGAGGACTTTAGGGAGTATAGATTTAATGCGGTTTACAATAGCCTTTGTGATGATTTTGTAAGTAACATTACAAAGGCCAATGGGTCTGAATTGGGAGGGAAGTTCCGGGTTTTCTGATTTGGGGATTAGGACAAGGAAAGTATCATTTGCAGAATCTGGAAGACCCTTTCCCTCAAGCATTGAGATAGCCATAGAATATACATTAGGTGCCACTATGTATACCAGTTTTTCTGGTAAAATAAGGTCTGGAAACGATCAGGTCCTGGTGCCTTGAGGGCGCCCATGTTGTGAACAACATAGTCAATGTCACAATGTGAATATGGTCTGTTCAGCTTGCTCAAATCTTCTTCTATAAAAGGTGAGCACATTCTAGCTGGGATGTTGAATTCTCCTTGCACTCCATCATTAGTAAACAGGTTGCGGAAATATGCCACGATCAATTCCTTCACCTTTTCTTTATCATGGATCCAAACATCATGTTCATCTTTTATTGCAAAAATTATGTTTCTCCATCTTCTCACCATTGTACTCAAGTAAAAAAGGTGGTATTGCATTACCCATCAAACAACCAGTCAACTCGGGCTTTTTGGTACCATAAAAGCTCCTCCTGGTGAAGAACTTGGTCGAGTTCTCTTCTGAGTTTTGCCTCCATTTTGATAAGGCTAGAATTTCTTTGTCGAACAAGAGAGGTTTGGATACCATTAATTCGTGCCATTAAGGATCTTTTTTCATGAAAAATGTTATGAAAAACATCCTTG
The DNA here is from genome assembly GCF_948465745.1 of Chenopodium album. Taxonomy (NCBI): domain Eukaryota; kingdom Viridiplantae; phylum Streptophyta; class Magnoliopsida; order Caryophyllales; family Amaranthaceae; genus Chenopodium; species Chenopodium album. The sequence continues at coordinate 46,621,837 of NC_137848.1, forward strand.
TTCCACTCTTGCAGATCTTCTGAAAATAATTTGAGCAAAGGTGCAAGTGGATCATTCGGGTTTCATTTTTCATTGATGAATTCTTCAAATTTTTCATGGGTTAACCATGCCGCTTGAAAGCGAAATGGTTTGTTGATGGCCGTGAGAGGGGAAAAGCCATTAGAGGAGATGAGGAGAGGAGTATGGTCAGATTGGAGGGCAGGCAAGTGTTTTACTCTTGTTGTATCAAACATTAAACCCCACTCAGAGTTACAGAGTGCCCTGTCCAACCTTGCACTACGATATGTATCTACATAATTACCTCTTGCCCATGTGTGAGATGGGCCCGAGAATTCAAGTTTGAGTAGTTGATTATCATTTACCCAAGAATTAAACCGTTCACTCCTTCTGGTAGTTTCATTGTAACTCGAACTTCTTTCCCATTGATGCCTTGTCTCGTTGAAGTCACCTGCTAAAAGGCAAGGTTTATTATTGTTGGCAGCAAAGTCCTTAAATTCATCCCATAATTCATTTCTTTTAAAAGGGTCAAGACTCTCATAAATTTCAGTGAAATACTAAGGGGTTTAACCCGTTCTAGTTATTACCATAGTAATATACTGATTGTGCTTAACAATCGGGTTTACATTCACCAGTTCTGGTTTCCAATAAACCCAAATGCCGCCACTAAATCCATTGGCATCAACTCTTGTATGACCATTGTAGTTGAGGATTGAAGCAAGATGTTGAGCATGATCACCTCCCATGTGAGTTTCAACAAGGGAAAATACACATGGCTTATTTACCCTAACGATTTCTTTCAATACTGAGATAAACTCGCAACTACCTATACCTTGGGTATTCCATACCATACAAGTGATAGGAAATGCAGGGTATTAAAATTGTGTGCACTATTCATAGAGACAGTTGAATTGAATGAGGGAACTTGACATTGAATGCATCAAAGAGATAACTCAATGCTCGCTTGATTTCATTGGGCAATTTGAGAGTTATTATCAACTCGGGCATCATCTGGCTCGTCGCAGACCATAGGTGAATCTCCACTTCCAATTGGTGGGTCAGGGGGTCTAAAATCCCCATGTAGGGCTCCTCCATTGGGTTATTCACACATATAATCTTTTCTGGTGGGATGCAAAGTAGAATTGGGGAAGGGGGTGGCAGAGACATGGCTTGGGCGAGTTAATTATTGGGTGACAGGGGTGGTACTTTCAAAATTGGCTTGGTGGGGCTTGATGATGCCTTCTTTGTGTGCGTGAAAAGTTATTGGATTGGTAGGGACAATGGATGTAGTTAGAGGGGCTTGAGTAGAATCTTCTGCAGTCATATTCGTTTTATCTTTTAGGATAAATTTTTGGGGAATTTTTTTATTTTTTTTTATATCTTTTTCCCTTTTCTTGCTGACCCAATCTTTTTCCCATTATTATCGGTGTTCTGATGATGAGATCCCACATTAAAAGGGATATTTTTCCCCTTATTGTTCTGCTCTTGCGATGATTTCGCCAAGTCAATTGTTTCAAAAATATTCGAGCTCGGATTTTCTGCATTTGAATTCTCATTGAGCTTAATTATTTCCTTTTGTGGTTCCTGATTTTCCTCATTCAGTAGCGAAAATCTCGATCCTTGCTGACTCATCCTTTGACCACCCATTGACTTTGCTGGGCCTGGGTTGAGGTGGTTAATCTGGTGTTGCTTGTGCCCTTCTTGCATCTTTTCTGGCCTCGAATTTCGCTTCCTTGGAGGTGGATTTTTAACCATCATCCAGGAACCAAAGTCATCTTCTTCAATTCTGGGATTAACAACAGGGGCTCGTTTCTGATGGACCTCCATATGAACTTCGTCTTCTACTTGATTGCTGTGAGTCGGATAGTTTTCAGATTGGTGGCCAATTTTGCCACAATTGAAGCAAATTAACCTCAGACCCTCATATTGTACCTTCCAGATTCAGCCTTTCAACCAGATTTTCGAAAGCAATGGCTTGGATAAGTCCAATTCTATGCTTAATCTCGTGAATTGTCCCCTTTGAGCCATGGCAGTATTATTATCAATTCTGATTACCTTACCAATTTTGCTCCCAATCTTGTGAAAAAAATCCTTGTCAAAGTACTCCGCTGACAGATTAGGAATGCGAACCCAGGCTGTGAGAAACCTTAGTGGAGCATCATTAGGGATGAAATTAGGCATCCATCTCCTAATGGTGAGGTAATTATCATCCAGCATCCATGGCCCTTGAGTTAGGACATGGTTATAATCATCCACACTTGAGAATTTGGCTATGAAGTATTCATGACCAATATCAGTCAGAATCAAACCACCCTTTAATTCCCACTTTTTCTTCAGCCTTTTCATTAGTGCCATATAACCAATTTGGTAATCAAACATCTTGATTATAAGCGTATGTTTCCATGGTTTGCGCATACGCATTTTCTCCTCCTTAGTGAGCAAGATGACAGGGCAGCGAGAGTCATCTTCCACCTCTTCTGGTGGTTCATCATCATCGAAGCAGTCGTCCTCATCCTCCATTCCATCAATTTGATTTTGAATGATTTCCTGCATTTGTTCTGTTCGCACCATATCCATGTAGGAGATAGTGCTTAGCTGCCGAATTTGGATTGTGGGATTTGGCTGGACCACCTTTTCATGAGCTAGTTCATTGTTGAAGATCAGATGGGTGATTTTTCACTTGGATTTCTTGGTTGATCTAGCAAACTGGTCACGTTCTTCAAGAGAGACTTCTTGGTTGAGAGCGTTTTCCATATAGAGCGTTTTTTAATTGATTATTATATTTGGTTGCACATTGATTGATGAATGATAGGCAATGCTCGGATCTTAATTCAACTTGAATGTATCACACCCTCATAATTTTCTCTTGTATAAAATATTTAGTTTGGCATGTGGCATCATAAAAACAAGAATTAAAAGTGCATTAACATTTACCGCCATATTAAACCAACTCTATTGATTGAATATAAGGCAATTATCAAAGTACGACAGCAGAAGACTCTAATTTACTTAAAACTTCTTAAAAATTTATTTCAAATGCGCTTAAGTAAAGCTTACGATCAGAACCATTATAGACCTCTTTAAAAATATTCCTAAATAAATAATGCTTCAAATATTATTTCTAATAAACCAACATAATATTTATTCATAGAAATAAACCAGAAACTTTATACGCTCAAATAATTTCTATGTCATCCCTTAGCATACATCAACTAGAATCACGTGAAATTTAATAATTTTTGCTCCTATAATCACAAGTATGAATATGAATCATCACATTATCATCGAAGAAAAGAAATGGCTAAACAAATAACATAACAAGTCAGCGAATACTGATTATGTATACTAATTAAAAGAACTTAATATAATTGATTAAAATTCATTAAAAATAAACTCCAAGTTAGGCTTATTAAACAAGTTCATTGATTAAACCCTTTAAATAAAATGAACTTTTTTTAAAAACAAATAAAGGCAATCATTAGAAAAACTACTAGTCTAATTCATTTTAAAAACGAGTGCCTTAAATAATTATGACTCACTAATTAAAAATCATTTACACATGATAGCACATAAATCAACAATTAATAACATAATATAACACATTAATCAACTTAACTTTACTTATTTCAAATCTTCACTTTAAACTTTACTAACTAATCTTTACTTTACTTGATTAGGTACATGAACATGAATCACATAAAGTCGTGATAATACTTATTGCATTGTCCTTCGTCAAACCTACTAATATATTCTAACAGGAAAAGGGATTAACAAATTACGTGAAATTATTTATAAAATAATAAATTATATGTAACTACGTAAATGTTATATTGCACACATTTGACTTATATAATTATGTTCATTATAGTCAGCTGGGTCGCATTCACTGCATTTGATAATGATTTGGTAAATTTAATGGAAGAAACTGTATCCATTATCTCATTCCTATCAAGATCATCCTTTATCATTGTCAAATATAATCTCGAAAGTCATGTTGACCATCATTTAAAAATTCCCAAAACAATTTAACGAGGATGTAACAAATCATGTATGGCGGAATCTTTGGAGAAGCATTCAGACAAGACCGATGAAGAGCCAACCAGTCGTATTGCACAAGACCTTACAATTATAAGGGCCACAAAAGTGTGAAAAGCAATAGTGAAAGTTTCTCTTGAAAATTTCCACTGCTAATTAATTTTAAAGACTCTTTTATCCTTCTTTCATCTCATTAACGTGGTACCCTTTTGTTGGGTGAATTTAGGTTTTTGTAAGATGCCAAAACTAGGTTAAAATACCGTGCAATGCACGATTGTTAAATATTTTTGACAATAATATTACAAAATATAAAGTATATACTACCTCCGTTAAATGTTATGTGTATATTTGGAATAGTTTATACTCCCTCCATTTCATAATGTTAAATACTATTTTGGGTGTTTCAAAAAAATCTACCCATACTGAACATGTTTCATTTTTTAACTTAATTTTTTTTGGAATTAATTGGTTGTAAATTGATGACATGGCTCTAAGTAAGGAAATTTCTACTTGAATTATGCATTATGACTTATGCGTTTCCAAAAAAAAAAAAAAAAAAAAAAAAAAAAAAAAAAAAAATCAGTAAACTTAAATAAGGTAAACTAATTATGAATTATTTTGTAATTTCAAGTTTGCTTTTTGTTTGAAAAGATATACTCCATAGATTTTCCATATGAATTTGTCCAGATTACCTACAAAGAATGAAAAATTCATTATCCTAATTTAAAGTTTTTAACTACGTCTAATACTTTCAAGTTTGCTTTCTTATGATAATAGAATGATTGTTGGGAATGAGATCGTTAATTTTATTTAAAATAGCGGATTAATATGAAATACAAAGTATAGACACACAATAAAACAGTTTCAAATTGTATTGGGTAATTTGGTATGTTATTCAATTTTTATTGGAAAAAAAAATATATTTCAAAAAATTATATCTATTCAATTTTTATTCACTTTACATAGTAAGAACCTTAATTTTGTAGTTAGCAGTTTAGCACAGGGCCTCTAATTTGATTAAGACGGCCATGCATTTAGGATTTATAGTGATACGAAAGAGGTCAAAATAACGATGATGAATATCACTATTGTAGTCTATGGAAAGCGTAAATTTTACTGTCACATGCTTTGGATTGCCCTTTGAATTCATTCTGAGTGGAATATTAACGACAATTAAAATAATCTGACAATTATCAAGTTCAGCAGCAATATTAGTGCTTAAAATCATATTTTGATTAACTAGCATGGATTTATCCAATAAATCGTTCAAACTAGGTTCCTAAAAGTACAATTCTCTCCATTTGGACAATTAATGTTATTTACGATATATATACACATCTTTATCTAAGAGTCAGTGGAAAGAAAGGACGGCCATCGACAATATTTCCACCCTTTCAACCCCAATCCAACATATCCTATCAACTTCTTCAAGGTTAAGTTCCTAGTGATAATAACAACCTAACATGATGGACAAAGTTATAATAACAATGGACTAAAACTAAAAGAAATATAAACTAAAATTAAATTTATTTATACGTATACTCACATCATCAATACCGACAAAGTTGTGAATGTTGAAATATTTACTTTAAATTGTTAGTGGTTAATTAACTCCTAAAATATAAGCAGCTCGTCTTTTGTGTGGCTAGCCAACCACTTATAAAAAAACAAAGTAATCCATATAGCACTAATCAAGTAACCCCTGTAATATTAATCGAGTAATCCCTATAACATTAATCAAGTAACCCTATAACATTGATGAAATAACCCTTGTAATACTAACCAAGTAACCCCTATTATACTGATGAAGTAACCTCTGCCACATGGTGTGGCCAGCCACATATAAGACTTTGTGATGTATATGGATATTCTCTACTAAGTATTAGGAGTAGTTAGTGGCTTCACTATTCACTCTAATTTAGCTCACGTTCCTATTTTATAGGTGGTGGTTTGTTATTTGAGGTACTATTTAAAAGACTTTGTATGCTGCAATCAATAAAATATTTATCTCTCATCCCTCTTTATAGTTTCTATGGTGAATTGAAGCATCATCACCCTTAGAAGTTGGATCATCATTATCATTATCATTCTAAAGAAAATAGAACTCTTCTTGACTAACAGAATGGAGATTAATCTTTCATTTTTCATTGTTAATTGATTGTGTAAGTAAATATAGAACAAATGGAGTACAACAAGCTAATGGCCTGTTCTCATTAGATTATTTTCAGTTCAGTTCAGTTCAATTTAGTTCAGCTCTAATAAGTTTATGTCTAATGATATTGCTAATGATTTAAAGCCAAATTTCATACTTTTAAGCTTATATTACAACAACGACAATAATAATAATAATAATAATAATAATAATAATAATAATAATAATAATAATAATAATAATAATAATAATAATAATAATAATTATGTAGTATATATTTGTAAAATGTTTTGGGGTTCCATGTTTTTAATATATTTTTCATAAATATTTTAATTATATAGTATATTTTTTATAAATATTTTAATATGTATATTTGTATATACACATATATATAATAATAAATAATCAAAGATCATTAATCCGTAGTTAAAAATCACTAATCAATAAATTCAGTTCAGCTCATTCCAGTCAATGAGAACAAGCCCTAAGTTGATATTTCAAAAGTAAATATTGAGATGAATCTAATAAGCTATCAAATGACTACATAAGTACATTTCTCTTATACTACCTCTGTTAATTATTATGTGCAACAAAGGAATATTTTATGTCCCACAAATAATATCCCTTTGTTGCACATAATAGTTAATGTAGGCAGTATAAAGATAATGCACATCATCAAAGTACAGTTAAGAAAATATAACGCCAAAACAAAATATATTAAGAACACATTAAAAAAAAGGTGGTGCTACAAATCACGAAAGGTTCAATGACAATTATTATTGTATTGAATACAAATCATTAAGATGTAGAAGGCATGTCTTCATCAAAAATTTTAAAGAGAGTATGATCCATAATTTTACTCTCTATATTTGGAATCGGACCCGAATCATGAATTGGGTTACTCAGGGATGAGGATTGGATTCCCCTGTTTTAACTTCCCCAGTCTCAACTTCATTTGGTTCCTCGTCTTTTGCTACGTACTTGGCAATCAATTTGGTATTCTTAACTACGTTGGTTTGGACCTCTTTCTTCTAGGTACCAACCCTTGAGGGAATAAGTCATTGACATTTTCATCATTTTTGACCTGAACTCTTTTCGCAGGTGTTTCAGCTTTGCCAGCGATTTTGTACACCATACTGCTCTGATAGTAAATTCAACTTATAAAAAAAAAAGAAAAGAAAAGAGAAATCACTTGAGTTGATTGACTCAAGAAGTCTCCGCCGCCACAAATCTAATAAAACTTAAACAAAGATTTAACTTGAAATTAAATCGCAATAAATAAAAGCTACAAAGAGAAAACAAATGATTATTACATTCAACGTAATCAACACCAGCCACAAATCTAATAAGAATTAAACACGGGTATAATTAACTTGAAATTGGATCGCAATAAATAAAATCTACAAAGAGAAAACACAAGAGTATCACATTCATTCAACGTAATCAACACCAGCCACAAATCTAATAAGAATTAAACACGGGTATAATTAACTTGAAATTGGATCGCAATAAATAAAATCTACAAAGAGAAAACACAAGAGTATCACATTCATTCAACGTAATCAACACTGGCCACAAATCTAATAAAAATTAAACATAGATTTAATTAACTTAAAATTAGATCGCAATTAATAAAAACAACAAAGAGAAAACACGTGAGTATTACATTCAACTTAATCAACACCGGCCACACGTGACCATAAGCTACTTTTATTAATGCATATGATCGAATTGGGAGATTAAATGTGAAAATGTATATGAAAAATGTGGAGACTAAAGAACTATATTATATAATAGAAATTCTGATACGCATGGTTTTAAAAAATCAAATCAAGCAAATTTGGGTTTGTTTTTTTTTAAAAAAAAAAATCCAAATATGATAAGATAGATTTACATAAGGTATATTTTTGTACAATTTGGGCTGTTTCCTTGCTTTACTAATATATTTTTGTACATTAAGATTACATAGGGCCAAATAATTTTAGGAACAAAATCAAAGTATATCAAATGGCTAGCACTAAACCAAACTTGAGTATCTCCGATTTAATCAAAATCAAGACAAATCCTGACTTGATATAACCCATGATATTGATACCTATCCAAATGATCTAATACGAATAAATTCACAATTTATGCTTTAGACACTTCTACAAAAATGTACTACTATGTTGATTTTATGATATACATTTGTAATCCTAAGCAGTTTTAGATTCTTAATATTTTGAATACGAATTAATTATCAGCCAAAATATTCTTTGTGTTTTTCTTTTTTTTTAAAAAAAAAAAAAATTTGTGATGATTTAAATTGTTTTTAAGTCAATATTTAATAGAATACACTAGATAAGATGTTTTTTTTAATCAAAAGATAGTCTCGTTTTGTATGAGTGCTTTGTCAAACACTAAATTTATTCAAAAACACTTATCTTTATATTGTTTATCCTTGTTAAAAATGCAATTGGATTGGTTTTAATTTTTCTTTTAAAAAAGCACAAACATAGCACATAACATTAAAATAAAAGCGAACTAATGATAATTGTGAAACTCTCTCTCTAAAAAGAGAGCTTCTCTCTCTAGAGTACTAGAGCCTTATCCCCAAAACCCCATCTTCTTCCACCGTTTTCCACCTTTTCCCACTCATCCATGGCTCCACAAATCTCTAATTCTAATAAAAAAAAAAGCTAAGATCAGTTTATAGTTCACAAAAACCATTTTAATTTTTCAATTTCTTGTTATTGTCGGTGATCCCACTTCATATTAAATTCCCCCTTTTGTATTCCCCTGTTTCGTAGAAGATGACAATCATGAAATTCGCACATATGAATCGGCAACGCTCACCCTCAAGTGGTAATCCTTGTTTCCTTAATCATCTTGTACTGGGCAAGTTCATAGATTACAGAAGTTTTTCCCAGACCCGAATCCAAAAGTGGGTTTCCAACGACTGGATTACATTTGGGGATATTAAAGTCCAGAAATTCGATAGTGTTTTCTTGTTTCTGTGTGAGGACGTTCGTGGTCGAGAAGCTATGCTACAACAAGGCTCTGCGGCGTACCAAGCGGCTCTCTTGGTCTTTAGTCCTTGGACTCAGGGTAAGTCAATCAGAGATGTGAATTTTGGAACCCTTATTACCATGCTTTTACTTGGACCTTGGACAATATGAGTTTAAATGGGTTAATTTTAGATATGAGAATATGTTTGTTTTGTGCTCTAACTGCAATAGAGTTGGACATAAGAGGAATGCTTGCCCTTTGAATCTCTATAGTTCTGTTCCTTTTGCTGTTGATAAGGATGGGTCGTGTAAGCCTGCTAGTTTACTTTACCGTAATCTATCAAATTTAAATATTGGTCTGAAACGAATTGAAAAATACAGAATGACCATCGTGAATCTCAGGAACTTTTCCAAAAACATTGACCCACCCCAATCCCAGAGTAGTCACCCCCTCAAAAGACCCCGTGAACTTACTACTACACCTTTCTCTCTCGTTAAAAAAAGAAGATCACAATCAGAGACAACACACATTAACCTTACTCCAAATAAATCAGGCCAAACACCGAACCAACCTCCTCTCTTAACCCACCAGCATCCCTTACACGACCCAAAAAAAAAAACCACCTTGGTCGAGAGTCCTATCAACTATCATCCACCAATACTACTACCCCATCAACTACCCATTTAGCTCACTCCCCTCGACCCTCGAGGTTCAAACCGAGATTCTTCTCGCTTAAACGGCCAAATCTATTTAGTTCTTTGTCAGTTTCAATGAAAAAGCCAGCTCGATGCTCTTCGCTGTCAGAAAGGGTTATATCAGTCTATTTTAAGAAGAGATCGGCTTCGAGGTCTGCTATGAATTTTCTGTTCTATTCTGAGAAAATAGGTTCGGAGATTGATGATACTAGTGGTTTATCTTGGCTCCCGTTTAAGAAACGTAAAGGAATTGGTATTTCTTTTCCAGATCAGATGTCTCTTTCTGGTTCTTCTTCTGAGGGCTTGGTGGCCGCCCATTCAAGGCCACAAGGTGATAGATGAAGATTATGGCGTGGAACTGTAGGGGTTTGGGTCAGGCGGACTCCCCTAAAGTTCCTTACATCGCGTCCTTAGTCCGCTCTTGTGGTGTTGATATTATTTTTTTGGCTGAAACTATGGTGTCTGTAGATTCTGTAATGCATAAGTTATCTTCTTTGTCATGTTCAGGTTTTGTAGGTGTGGATTCAGCGGGTCTCAGTGGTGGGCTTTGTGTGCTGTGGTTTGCCCCAATTCTGATTGACCCTCTCTTGGTTTCTTCGCATATAATTTTGTGTCGAGTTGTGGAAAATTTGGTTATAAAACATGTCTTATTTCTGTATGGGGCGCCTCAGGTTTCTGATCGTATGATTGTGTGGTCGGAAATTACTGATATTTTAGCTTCTTATCCGAATGTGGTGTTAGTTGGGGATTTTAACCAGGTTGAATATTTATCGGATAAGGTCGGAGGTAATCTTGATATTCCAGGTCGTCATGACTTTATACAGTGGAAATTGGACAATGGGTTACTTGATATTCCGTTTTCTGGACCTTCTTTCACTTGGACTAACGGGAGAACAGTTATGGACCCTACTTTTGAGAGATTAGATAAGGCATATGCTACTTCCCATTGGCTTCAGGATTGGCCGGCTACCTCAGTTCATCACCAGCCCATTTTGTTTTCTGATCATGCGGCTATTATTCTATGTGACTCTTTGCCTTCCGGTAGATTCAAACGTCCTTATAGAATTGAAAATTGGTGCCTACACTCTAGGGATGTCGCTGCTATGGTTCGAAATACTTTTGCTGAACATATTCCTGGGTCTCTTATGTTTTCTTTATCTAAGAGACTATGTGTTCTTCGTCATCGTCTACTCGCTTGGTGTGTTTCTCATAAAAAGGTGTGGGGCATTGATTGGAAAGCTTTGGTTGCGGATGTCACTAGTGCTTCTATTAATCTTGATTCACGGAGTAGTCGTTGTCTGTTTAGCACTTTTAGAATGGAAAAAGTAAAGGAGGTTGAAGCGGCTTTTCTTTTTTGGAGACAACGAGCAAAAGTGAAGTGGGATGCATTTGGTGATGAGCATTCTAGGTTGCTGTTTTCTGTAGTTCAGGCCCGACGTCGGAAGAACACTATTCTAGGGCTTAAGGACAATGAAGGTACCTGGCTTTCGGATGCGGGGGATATTCGTTTTCTGGTTCTTAATTTTTACAGATCCTTATACAGTAGGAATTTGGATCGACCTCCTGTTTCTCAATTCCCTTGGAATTCTCTTGACCTCCCTTCTTTATCTGATAGACATCGTCAGTCCCTTCTAATTCCCTTTTCGGCTGATGATATTAGGCAGGCGATGTTTAGTATTGATGATGATAAATCTCCAGGACCTGATGGTTTTACTTCAGCTTTTTTTAAGACCTATTGGAGTGAAGTGGGGGATCAGGTGGTGAATGCTGTCCAGTTCTTTTTTGCTCATGGCTATTTACTTAAGGACTGGAATCGGACATTCTTAGTTTTGCTTCCTAAAGTTGATCATCCTGAACTTGTTTCTCAATTTAGACCGATAGGCCTCTGTAATGTTCTGTATAAATGCATAGCTAAGTGTCTTGCTCGCCGTCTACGTTGGATACTACCCGACATTGTGTCGGATTTTCAGAATGCCTTTGTTCCTGGTAGGTTAATGTCTGACAATTGCCTAATGGTGCATGAGATTCTTTCATTTATGAATGCTTCCAAAGCTAGGAAACGTTTTTATGCGGCACTGAAGCTAGACATGAATAAAGCATATTACAGAGTTGAGTGGGACTTTCTGTGCCGGGTTCTTCAGGTTTTTGGGTTTCCTCCTTATTGGATTCATCTGATTATGCAGTGTGTATCTACAGTTTCTTACCAGGTGTTGGTTAATGGGTCACCTACAGAGGGTTTCTGTCCTCAACGTGGTCTACGTCAAGGAGATCCGCTATCTCCATATCTGTTTGTGTTATGCATGGAGGTTCTTTCGGCTATGCTGCGTAAGGCAGAATCAAAAGGCCTTCTTCAGGGTATTAAAATTGCTAGGGGGGCTCCTTTCATTTCACACTTGTTCTTTGCCGATGACTCGTTGCTTTTTTTCCAGGTTTCTCCTCAGGCTTGTGAACAGGTGTTGCAGGTGCTCTCTAACTTTTGTGATATTTCAGGTCAAATGCTTAATTTGCAAAAGTCGTTTGTCAAATTTAGTCCTAACACTCCTGAGGATTACCGAGCTTATCTGTCTGGCTGTTTGAAAATGCGCTCTGAAGTTAGATTGGGATCTTATTTAGGCCTTCCTGTTGATTTAGGTCGTAGTAAATGCTCTGAGTTTGGTTTTCTCTTGGACAAGGTGGCCAAACGTCTACAGGCCTTTACAGCTCTTCGGCTTTCGCCGGCAGCTAAGCTTGTTATTATTAACTCAGTGCTCATTGCCTCCTTTAATCACATCCTGTCTGTTTTCAAAATTCCTGATTCTATATGTTCTAGAATGGATAATTTGTTAGCCAGGTTCTGGTGGAAATCTTCTTCTTCTAACCGAGGGTTGGCTCTTCGGTCTTCGTCGTTGCTCCATTTTCCGAAAGGTTTAGGAGGATTGGGAATTCGTAGTATTTCCCCTTTTAATTCTTCACTGTTGGCGAAGTAGAGTTGGCGAATTATTCAGTGCCCTCAGCTGTTGGTTTCTAGGCTTCTGACGGCGAAGTATCCGGCTCTTCGTTCTACTGATTTGTTTTCGGCTTCTCGTCCCTCCTGGGGTTGTAGGGGTCTTATTTCAGGGATGTCCTTGCTGTCGAAGGGTTTGTGTTGGAAGGTTGGTTCGGGTTCTCGAGTTCGTATTTTGGAGGATTCTTGGGTTCCGGGGGGACCAGTTCATTTTAAGGATCTTTCGTCCGAGTCGGTTCGTCCGACTCTTGTGTCTTCTTTACTTGATCCGCGTTCTTGCGCGTGGGATGCTACTGTTATACATGGGTTGTTTGATTCTAGCTCTGCTGCTAGAATTCTTTCGTTGGATCGACATGTGCGTTTAATGGATGATTTTGTTTACTGGAAGTTTGCAGGGATGGTGTTTTTACAACGAAATCTACGTATGCCCTTCTTTGTGAGCCTGGGGTCAGGTTAGGTAATCCATCTCAAATCTCTCAAGCATGGTGGAGGAAGTTTTGGGCTTTACCAATTCTTCCTAGGTGGAAAATATTTGGATGGAAATTGCTATACGACGCGCTTCCTTTGGCGTCTATTCTCAATTCTCGAGGTCTCCCTGTTGATCCGGTTTGTGCATTTTGTCATATGGATGTGGAATCCGTGTCTCATACTTTCAGAGATTGTCCTGCTATCTGTACTATTTGGCTGTCTGGAGCGTTGGACATCCAATGGGATCTTATGCAGTTTCCTCCATTTAGTATTTGGTTCTCAAGAACAATTTCTCTCTTTTCGTCTACGAGAAATTGGAAGGGTATTGCTTCGTTTTTTGCTCTCCTTTGGGCGATTTGGATTTCTCGGAATCATTTGAGGTTTAGGAAAGCTGTTTGGTCACTTGGGTCAATTGTTGGCCAGGCATCAGATTGGGTTCTTCGTAATATGCACGCTCTAGATTGGAAGCGGCTTGTGAGGTCCTCTCGTTCGATTAGTTTGGAGGCCAAGCAGGATGTTCAGTGGTTGTGTTTGCGGGGGTTACCTTATATTTCTCCAACGACATGCTTGATTGTAGACGGGGCCTGGGATTGTTCTACTAACAGGGCGGGTGCAGGCTGGGTAGTCCGTGATCTTGATTCTTCTGAGGTCTTATGAGGTGGTTTTCGGGCTTTTATGGCTAGTTCAGCGTTGCAGTCTGAGCTTCAGGCTTGTATATGGGGTTTGGAGTTTGCGATTCGTAAAGGTTTTTTGAAAATCCGGATTTATACAAATTGTGCTGCCCTCCTTGCTCTTCTTCCTCCTTCTGGTTCAATGGAAATCTCTGCTTGGTGGCTCATTCAGGAGTTGCGGGTTTCGGTTCAGTCTTTTTTAGTTTGCCAGGTTCAAAAGGTTCCTCGTTTGTGGGTCAATCCTGCTCACTGGTTGGCTGGTTGTGCCCGAAGTCGTCAGTTGTTGTATTTTCTGTTTTAGTTTTTTTGGGTTGACAGTTGTTTTTTGGTTGTTGTTCCTTTTATTTGATAGCTCTTTTGTCAAAAAAAAAAAAAAAAAAACATTAAAATAAAAGCACAAATATAATGATATTATATAGAAGCACATTGAAAGTATAAAAAAAAAAAAATGTAGAAAACAATCGAAAATGAATCAAAGCATAAAAAAACATAAACATTATTATAAAAACACATAATTATTTGAATGCAAGATACATTGTTGTTTTACCCGGTTACATACAGTGATGCAGATCTACATATAATTGGGTGTAACTTTTACTAATTGTCAAAGCTCAAAAGTATATATTGAGATGAATTCAACAAATCCCAAATGAATTATTGTTTCTTATACATGTATCTATGAATTACAAATGACGATTATCATAAGCAAAGTTGGTGAATTGTCTCAACTAAACGTGAATGAGTAAAGAACCAAAAAAAAAAAATCCATCCAATTACTAGTTAAATTAAACAAAACACTATATAATTCTTTGGATAAATTAGATGGAACTTACATTAAAATAATCTCCTTTGACTTTTTCTCGAACCTGTAAAATAAAGTATAAAACTAAAGTCAAATAAACTTTGATACTTGTAGACATAAAAATGATAGACTTTTTTTTTTATACGCTTGACTTATGACATGAGTTACAATACTAATTAGTAAACTGTACCTACCTTTAATTAGTTAACCAGTGAGTAGCCCGGGCGTTGCCGCGGGTTACTACTTTTATAATCGTACAATTGGGGCTTTTTGTTAAGGATTTTGAAATATGAAATCGATATTATTGAATGTGTATTTTATTTTTAATAATTAAATCATGTGGTTTACACTTATGTATAATTTTTTTTAATATTTATAACACGCTTGATAATGGGGTAAGATGGTTAATAAGCCACCTTTGTTATAAGTGATTGGGGGTTCAAATATTCTTCCCTACCTAGCTCTAATATAATTGAAAAAACATCTAAATTTAAAGAATTTAATTTGCACTTTAATAAATGTAATTTGTAATATTTGCTACATTTTTCTCATTTGTCTCCAATAATTTCTTGCACCACTTTTTTTTTTATTTTGACATGAAATCAATACTCGTATGGTTTTATCGATTCTCTCTTATACTACTTACTTTGCAATATTTATTAACTCCACATGCACTAGGTTCTATTTTCTACACCTTATTTTTGCTTAACTAAAATTATTTTTAATAAATTGAAATTAATTTTGTTAAAGTTAAATTACTTTTACTAATTCTCAATTTATTATATATAAATCTTTACAATTATGATTTTTACAAATTAAAAATTATATTTACTGTTAAAAATTATTTCTATATAATTAAAACTATTTGAGGTTATAAAACGTCTTAATAAAGCATGACTCGAATATTATTTGGTATAGCAAATCAAGACTTTGAATGAAAAATAAGGAATCAAATCTTCATTGTATTAAAAGAAAATAATTTATTTCTTTTTCTCTTGCATATAATTCATTGAAATATAATAAATTTTACCTAATATATTTAATGTAATTAATGCTCTATAAAAGTAAATCCAACTTACAATAATTTTTAGACGAATCACACTCTATTCACTTCGCCTTATTTGTTTTGCTGAACTAAAATACTTTTTGTTGATCTTAAATTACTTTTAATAAGCTAAAATTAATGTTATTGAATAGAAATTATTTTTGCTAATTCTATATTATATTTTTTATTTTTATTAAGTTAATGATTTTTATTGAAGTGAAATTAACAAATGAGCTTATTTTTTATTGAACTGAACTTATTTCTACTGAATATTATTTTTTTTGTAAGATGAAGTGAACAGAGCCTTAAACCATATTCATTTTTATTTAATGGAGCTAAGTTAAAATGAACTGGATTTAATAAGTAGTAGTGGTAGTAAAATAATAATAATAATAATAATAATAATAATAAGGTTTTTTTGTGAAAAACTACCTTATATACATCAAAGTTTGTGAAAGCTATACAAAAATTGTTGTAAGAAACTACCTTATAAAAACTAAATGTTGTAAGTTGCTACCATGTGCTTGATTTAACAATGAAAGAGAAGGGGAATTAGGGGTTATATATAGGGGGCTATGGAGAAATTGGGTGGGAAAAGGAGAAAAAATTATTGAAAATGGGTCATTAACGTCCCTTATTTAAAGTAATAATCTGACAAAAAGTAGTTTTTTACAACATTAAATGTTTTACAAGATAGTTTATGATGCTTTAATCAAGCACTTCTAGCCAAACAAGGATGTCGCCTTTGCAACGACCCTAACTCACTGCTATATGGCTGTTTCAAGGACAAATATTTTAAGAATTCAGATTTTATAGGTGCGGCAAGAGGCTATGACCCGAGTTATAGTTGGAGAAGCTTGTGGGGTGCAAAATCTCTTCTTTTAGATGGCCTTAAATGGAGGGTGGGCAATGGAAGCTCTATTCGAGTATGCGATGATGCTTGGCTCAATGGGGAAGGTACACATTTCGTTCCAACTCCTAATACTGGTAGTAATTTGGACTTAAGGGTTGTGGATTTAATTGATACGGTGAATGGCTGCTGGGATAAGGAGGTGGTAAATGCTACGTTTGCTGAGAATGAGAGGAATGCAGTTCTTGACATCCCTCTGTCAAAATCGCTTTCGTGTGATAGGCAATTTTGGTGGCCAACTTCTAATGGTATTTACTCTATTAAGAGCGAGTATTGGCCGGGGAGATTGGGGTATTTACGTACTTGGCAATTGTACCATGATGAGTCCGATGAAAAGGACGTATGGAGCATAGTCTGGAAGTTGGATGGGCCACCAAAACTTTGTCATTTCATTTGGCGTGCTTGCAAGGGGCAAATGGCGGTGATGGACGTCCTCTACAAGCGCCATATTCGTCTGGAACGTAGCTGTTCAGTGTGTGGGGCTTAGGCTGAGACAATTCTACATTCATTATTTGAATGTAAATTTGCTACTGAAATTTGGGGGTGCAGTGATTTCCGTGACTTGATAGCAGAGGCTGCAAGATATTTTTCTGATAGATTGTGTTGGATGGCAAAGAAAGTAAATAGAGATCAGCTACGAGTGTTTGCGTCTCTAGCCTGGGCAGCTTGGCATTGCAGAAACAATTTCTTGTTTGGGAATGTGGAGGCTGTTATGCTGTGTATTTAGCTACGGGGTTTGTTAAGCTGAATGCCGACTACTACACCTATAATGCGAGGGTGAGGGGGACCGTTACGCCATGTACTGGTGCTTCTCCTTGTCTTGGTCTGCTCCTCGAAGGGGTATTGTAAAGGTAAATGTTGATGCTCACATTTTGAGTGGAAGAGGATTCCAATTGGGTGTTGTATGTCGAGATGATCGTGGTAAGTTACTTGTAGCAGCTGTCGGGAGGGTTGATGCATGCTGGGGGGGCTGATATAGCAGAAGCCGATGCGGCGAGGTTTGGTGTGGAGGTCGCCAGCAGGTAGGGATTCGAGAAGATGCACTTTGAATGCGATGCTCTTACCGTAGTCCAAGTGATACAAAGCAAGAAGTCTGGTGCTGCTCCCATTTTTCTGATTTTTGATGATGTGTTGCGTATGTGTAATGGTTTCTTTTATTTCTCATGTTCTCATATTAGGCGCTCCTGAAACACGGTTGCCCATTTTGTTGCACGATGGGATACTAGTGCCTCTCCGGAACAAATTTGAACCAACTCTTTTCCCCAAAGTCTTCATACTTTGGCGGACCTTGATTTAGCCTAATATATTTCCCCTCTCGGGTTTTCTAAAAAAAAAAAAAATAGTTTCTTGCAACATTTAGTGTTTATATAAGGTAGTTTCTTACAACATTTTTTTTTATATCCCTCCATTTTTTTTAAATGCATCACTTTGGTTTTTGCACTATTCACATACCATGGTTGACTTAATTTTTTCACCTCTATAAAATAAATAAATGTAATTATATAATATATTATTAGATTCATCATAATGTCTAGTTTCATAATATAATTTTGTTATAATTTTCACGAATTAACAATTAAAGATATTAATGGTCAAAGTTGCATCTAGGCAAATATGCCGGTCAAATGCAAATAGAAAAAACAGAGGGAGTAGTTTTTCACAAAAATTGAAATGTATAAGGTATTTCTTCACAAAAAGTCCTAATAATAATAATAATAATAATAATAATAATAATACCCAAAAAATCCGTTTATTAAATCCTAATTTATCCTTAAACACATTGCCCTAAAAGTCTTGTTCATTTCACCAGAATTTTAATAAACTTAAATTATTTTTGATGAAATAAAATTACTTTACAGTAATTAAATTATTTTTGCTGAACTTAATTTTTTTTTTAATTATTATTAATCTTAAATTATTGTTTTCGATTAAAAATTATATTTAATGATTCGTTGTTGTAATTATTCTTTGAACTTACTAATTCTTACTTAATTAAACTTATTTACTAAAATTAAATTATTTTACTTAACGAAAATTATTGTTATCAAAATTAAATTGTTTTTACTAAATGATTGTTGGAAGGTGATGAGAACCTAACCTAACTAAAGTCACGTTGTTTTTACTAAATGATTTGTTGTAAGGTGATGAGGACTTGCAGTTAACGGTCCGTTAACTCCCTTTTTACTTCTTCCTCCAAATAGAAGAGACAGAATGAGAAGACCCACCTTGGGCACCTTCACATTTTACAATGGAGGAACCAAGCTGGTTATTTATCTACTATCTCCTCCGTTGAAGTTGCTTATAACTGAACCACCTTTTCCACCACCACATATTCGGCGGCTTTGCCGCCAATTAAACGAAAACCTAAGAGAAAATCGTGAAATAAATGGCATATAAACCCTAAAGGGTAAGGGATATCGTCGTCGTCCATCGATAATGCTTGTGAGTTCGTCGTCCTCCATTGATAATGCTTGTGAGTTTGTCGTCATCCATTGATTGTAAAATAGCTTATTATCACCTTCTTAAATTCTCCCTCTTTGATTCTACTAAGCTTTCCAAATAAACAAAGAACGATCTTCTGCTAGCAATGAATAGAGATATGTCACACATCTATGGGGAAGAGTAAGAAAATAAAGGAGAGAGAAAATAGGCTTTAACGTCTGTTAACACCTAAAGTTTATTAAAGGTAGTAAGTTTACTAAATAAACCCTGACATGGCTGACAACTCACTCAAAAGTACATTGTTATCCCTTTTGTTTATCAAGGTGATAAACTTATATTTTCTCATATTTTTACTAATTTTATTGAACAGACAATTACAAAATATTTTTATTAAACGGCTATTACAAAATATTCAAATTATTTTTATTCAACGGATTATGCCAATCATCAATGAGTAAAAAATAATAATCAATAAACTATTCATTGCGACGATTATAACATATACCCATAGGACAACTATATATTTTTTATTATACATAGATCACTAACATTAGTCAACGTGTGATAGATTAGGTGAATAATGCAAAAAGTCAAAAGTTTGAGCTACCACATCAATTCCTATTATCACAATGCAACCTTGAACTGATGGGAATGTTAAAATGTTAAGTTGCGGATGTTGCTAGCATCAACGGGGAAGAAAACTTCATTCAAAATGATGTCAAATCCCTCCATCAATTCAAAATGATACTTTTGTATATACTTAGGTTTACTTACTTGTAAGTATATAAGGTACACTCAAGTTGTTTTCTCCTCGAAGAGAACCAATGTGTGAAAATTTGTCCGAACAATCTCCGTTAATGAATTTTGGAAACGAGATGGAGGAAGTATTTGGTCCAATAAATTTTTAATTTGTTGGAAATTTGAAAACTCAAATTGATACATGAAATATAGCATATTTAAACATGCATTTGTATCATTTGGAAATGCATGTACCATTATGGAAATGTTTAATACCATTAGATTGAATTAGCATTATTAGTTTGCACGTTGGTTAGCTGCAACATCATTCCGACAAGGAATATGTCAAGTTATTGAAAGAAAGAAGATTATATTTCTTTTCAAATTTTACATCATTTTTGTGATAGATGCATATCTCATCACCAACACAATTTTTCTAGTCACATTATCATCAATAAACCACCTTCTATAAGCAATTTTTTGCAATAAACCACCTTATAATTTTTTTTTTTTGCAAAAACACACCTTAATCAAATTGTTTTTTGCAAAACCATACCTTTATGTCGGAAAATGGGGTTAAACCCTATTTCCCAGCGTTGACTACCCCAACCCCACCCACGGAACCTCCCCCTCCCCAGCCCAATTCACGAAATAACCTCCTCGTTCCACCCACGAAACCACCTCCCCTCCTCATCCCCACAAACGAAATCAAACTCCCTTCTTTCCACCACCTCGCGAAATCTAGATTTAGGCTAGTTCAAGTGTTAATTTAGAATTAGGGGAGTGCGGCTAGGGGTGTCGGCACTGGTACTAGAGGGGAGAAGGGTGGCTAGGGCTATAGAGGAGGGTTTAGGGTGGTCAATGTTGTTAAAGGGGTGTGTTTAGGGTGGTCAACGCCGTTAAAGGGGTGTGTTTAGGGTGGTCGATGCCGTGAAAGGGTGGTTTTGTGGGTGGAGTTGGGGAAGGAGGTGGTTTCGTGGGTGGGGCTGGGGAGAGAGGTGGTTTCGTGGGTAGATTGAGGTAGTTAACGCCGGAAAATGGGGTCAAACCTCATTTTCCGGCATAAAGGTATTGATATGAAAAAAAAAATGATTAAGGTGTTTTATTGTAAAAAAAAAAAAAAAAAAAAAAAAAAAAAAAAAAAAAAAAAAAATTTATAAGGTGGTTTCTTGCAAAAAATTGCTTATAAAAGGTGGTTTTTTTTTTGCAAAATTTCGAATATCATCAATGATATATTTTCGAAGCCCTTCTTTTCTGCCAAACCACATTGCATGTTTTTCATTTTGAGAAGCACTTCTCTTCATCATGATGCTCACAATCATCACATTTTTTTACCACTCTTCAATCCCCTGGTGACCTGGTTTTCCCTTTATTTTAATTTCACTCATCATAAAATGGAAGATTGCCTTCAATGGCTTACTTCCCCCCCTCTCTCTCTCACACATTAACCTCGCACTGATCTTCATGTTTGATAGATCTCAATTACTGTTATTGTAGTTACAATAGAATAATCTTCTTTCTTTTATTAATTTGACAGGCAGTTGTACTAATAAATTCCTTATAAAATATGGGAAGTTTCTTGGAAATTTTGTGTGGAAGGGGCATATATGTTCACTATTTTTTCTGGAAGGACCTTATATGTTTAAAGTGGTCTAAAAGGATCTTATAAGTTTGTTTTGTTGTTTGGGGGATCTTGAGGTCGAAATTCGGCAATAATTGACTTTTTTCTACGACGTTGACCTCTTAAGTGACCTTAAACAATGACCCCCATTATTTGAGAGAAACCATGGAAAAAAAATTAAAGGGGGTCATTTTTTAAGGTCAACGTCGAGGAAAAAAACCAATTATTGCCAGATTCCAATATTTACCTAATTATTGGAATCCGACAATAATATTGAAATTAAACTACAATACAGTTTATTCACATTATAATATTGAAAATCTATTTTACCTAATTACAATATTTATTTACATGTTTATTTACACAAATAAACAAAGTAAAATTTCAATTTTATTTAATAGATTTCTTCCTAAATCAGATGCCTCATTTGTGTCAAATCATATTTTTCCCTGTGTGTGCCGATGACTATGAAACAATTTTGCAACAATTAATGATGAGTCTTCAAACTTTCTTTGACTAACGGCAGGAAGTAGTCATTATCAGCCGTGAAGTCCAACAATGCAAGGCCATGCATACGTGGATGCTCAGTCAAGGGAAGTAATCCAACTCACTAGACGAAATTGACAATAATGTCCTCAACTAACTCGGTTGAAATACCATAAATACCCTTAGATTGACAAAGTTTGTCCATCATGAAGATTAACATGGAATTCCCGTTTTAAAATTTATTCTTCTTTTGTTATTGAATTTAACGAAAACCTCTAAGAAGAGTATTCAAATTAAGGGTAAGGTTAGCCCCAAATGGTAAGTGTTTGTTGTTGTTTCTGAGCTTTCATTCCACCATTGATTTTATCGACCTTCATTTCCATGACCTCCATTGTTGAATAATTTTCAACATCGATTGTTGAGAAGCGAGGGAACAGTGGTGGATTCATGCTTTGCGAAAGATGTTGGCAATATCCCTTTACTCAGTATTCTTTTTCCTTTACCTAAGCTAGCTTATAGAAATTCTCATGAATTAAATCAACAAGATAGTAGCTAACTTACTCGACAAGTTATGAATCATAAAATTGTTCAAGTTGATGAGTGGTGGATTCATGCTTTATATCTACATCAATTCAACATAATACACTCAATTGAGCCTATCTCTAACATTATTTTTCCTTTTTAGTACTGCTTCCGTTTTTTTTAGTTGACACATTATGACTTTAATACTATTTACACACTTTCCTTTGACCGTATTTTGTGCTTTATATATAATGAAAAATATATTCATGTGGGATCCTATTAGATTCGTCACGATATATATTTTCAAAATATCAACTTTTCATAATTTTTTCTTATTGGTAATTAAAGATATGAATGGTTGAAGTTGTACATTGGCAAACGTGACTAAAGAAACGTGTCAACTAAAAAGAAACGAATTTAAGTATATCTCTAATTGTAAATTTGTTTTTAAAAAATAATTGGTATAAGTTGATTTTTTTCAGTATTCACTACTAACTTTAACTATAGGTTTTTTTTTTTTTTTTTTTTTTTTTTTTTTAAGAAAATTTTAACTGTAGGTTTGTTTTTCGTATTGTATGAAAATCAATTAACTATTATCATGTAATTTTTTTTGGATAGGCGGAAATTAATATGAAGTTTCATAATAAAAACTTTGTAATATTTTTTTATTTATATTTAATTATTTATATTAGTGTTCAAACTCATGCAGTGGAGTACATAAGGATAGTGATTGTGTGTGTCAATTCAAGCTTTATAATTGTGTAAGCTATTATAGTTAGAACAAATGGAGTACAACAAGTTAATATTTCAAATATACATAAGATGAATATAACAAGACATCAAATGAGTTATGAGTACATAAGGATAATGGACATAATCAAAGTAGAGATTAAGAATATATAATGCCATGAAATATATTAAGAGCATTATAAAGCGGTGGTACCACAAATCACACGAAAGTTTCAAATGACAATTATTACTGTATTGAATACAAAGCATTAAGATAAAGAAGGCATGTCTTCATCGAAATTTTCAAAGAGAGTATGATATGAAATTATACTCTATATTTGGAATCGGACCCAGAATAACAAATTGAGTTACCTAGGGACGAGGATTTGATTCCCCAATTTCAACTTTCTCAATCTCAACTTCACTTGGTTGCTCATCTTTTGCTACGAACATGGCTATCAATTTGGTATTCTTCACTGCATTGCTTTCGGACCTCTTTCGCCTTGGTACCAACCCTTGAGGGAATAAGTCATTGACATGTCTATTATTTTTTATCGGAGATCTTTTCGCAGGTCTTTCAGCTTTGCGAGTAATTTTGTACACCATGATTCTCTGATAGTAATTTCAGCTTACGTACAAAAAAAAAAAAAAAGAAACAAAAAACGAAGAAATCACGTGAGTGTTGATTGACTTAAGAAGTCTCCGCCGCCACAAATCTAATAAATAAGAGTATTAAATAAAAATTTAGTTAACTTGAAATTGGATCACAATAAAAAATACAGAAAAGAAAAACCCTAGCCTCCTCTCTCTCTTCTCTCTTCTAAACTCTAGCTTTCATTATAAATTTTGAAGGGGCTTCCATCGTATTTTTACCGGTGCAAAGCCCCAATCCTTACTTTCTTTTAAGCTTTTTGTTTCTTAGGTTACAATAATGTCTCCCTCGAAAGAAAGGGTTTATCTCATTCGAAAGACAAGGTTTTTTCGATCTCTTCGAAATTAAAGACAAGGTTTTTCGAACTCCTTCGAAAGACAAGGTTTTATTTGTGTTTGATTTGGTCTCTGGTTGTGCGGGGCTACAATTGATTATGGCTCGAATTCGGGTTACGGAATCAGCACAAGAATTTTACAATCTCACAAAGTTGCGAAGTGACGACGGATCCACTCAAAAATTTGTATGAGACAACGAATCGAGAACGTGCCGAATTGTTATATTTATGTATTTGGATTCTTAGCCCTTCCTCGATTAATTCTTTGATAAATTAAATAAACGTAAAGGCTTAATTCTCATTGATGGCTTCAACCCCAATATATAAATACAAATAACCCTAATATGATAGGATTAGGAAACTAGGAAAATAAGGAAAAGATATCAAAAAATATTAACTAGCCCCAAAAGATACTAACAAAATATTTCCTAAAATGTATCCTCAATACCCCCCCCCCCCCACAAGTTGGAGCATGGGGATCAAAAATGCCTAACTTGGAAAGAAGGGTATCAAACTGAGTCTTCCCAAGTGCCTTAGTAAAAACATCTGCCAATTGCTCCCTGGTGGAAACATAGGATGGAGCAATTAATCCCTTTGTAATAGCATCACGAACAATATGACAATCAATCTCAATGTGCTTTGTTCGTTCATAAAAAACTAGATTTCTGGCTATGTGTAGGGCAGATTGACTATCACAGAACAACTTGATCGCCTTAGGGTGTTGAACCCCCAAACTCAATAGTAAAGCTTTTAACCATTTCAACTCATTTGTGATTGATGCCATAGATCGATACTCGGCCTCAGTAGAAGATGTAGATATTGTAGTTTGTTTCTTGGTTTTCCAAGAAATAGGAGAATGACCAAGAAACACAAGCCAACCTGTTAACGAACAACGAATAAGAGGACATGCCGCCCAATCTAAATCACACCAACCCTGCAATGTCAGGTCACTATATGCACTCAACAAAATACCCAGTCCCAGGGTTCCCTTCAAATAACGAACTACCCTCAGAGCCGCCTCCCAGTGCTCAATGCGAGGCTCTTGCATATATTGTGAGAGAATATGAACAGAATACGCTAAATCTGGTCTAGTAACCAAGAGATAAATTAACTGTCTACCAGTCTACGATAAGACTCAGGATTCGTAAGTAACTCACCACTAGCAAGGCTAAGCTTGTGATTTTGCTCAATTGGAAAACCGCTTGGCTTTGCCCTTAATAACCCTTCCTCTGTAATAATATCCAAGGTGTATTTGCGTTGATACAAAAACAAACTAGATTTACTACGAGCTACCTCAATGCCCAAAAAATACTTCAAAGGACCAAGATCCTTCATCTTGAAACAATCACAAAGATAAGCCTTGAATACAGTCATTGCAACGGAATCATTCCCAGAAATAATAAGATGAACATCGCCATTAGTATATGTGAAAAGAGAATAATCAGAGTAAGACTGAATAAAACGGTACCCTTTCAAAGCCGCAGTCAGTTTTGTAAACCAACACCTTGGAGCTTGTTTCAACACATACAAAGACTTTCTCAAACGACACACCAAACTTGGATCCGAGCTCTCAAAATCTGGAGGTAATTTCATGTACACCTCTTCATCCAGATCACCATGTAAAAAAGCATTATGAACATCCATCTGATGAAACTCCCAATTTTTAGAAGTGGCGATAGCGAGAAAACCCCGAACTGTAGTCATTTTTTTGCAATCGGAGAGAAAGTCTCACTATAATCTATACCTTCTTGCTGATGATTACCAAAAACAACCAAGCGAGACTTGAGACGTTCAACATCACCATTGGATAAATTTTTTTTCTTATACACCCATTGACTGCCTAGAGCCTTCTTGCCAGGAGGAAGGTGCTCTAATTTCCATGTCCCATTGTATTCTAATGCCCGTATTTCCTCTTTCATAGGATGGCGTCAACCTTTAGATTTCATGGCTTCTTTAAAGGATTTTGGATCCTTTTCCTGAACAACAGTTGCAACGAATTTTCGATAATTCACAGAAAACATGTCACAATTTATATAGTGTGCCAAAGGATAAAGCGTACCTGAAGGAGAATTGGAAAACGGAGTGGACGGGGACGGATTGTTAGCAAAAACTGAGTGAGTCATATAATCCCGAAGCTTGACCGACGGAATTTTATCACGAAGACCACGACCCAAGGGCGGCTGGGCCGTGGCTTGCTGCTGTTGTGCCGGGCTGCTAGTCTCGGTAGTCCTAGCCAGCTGCTTCTGCTGCGCTTTTGGGCTTCTAGGCACGCCATCGCCCACTGGTTTTCCATCGGGCTGACCAGTGGCGTGGCTGTGCTGCTGCCTTGCAGGGCCAGCGCCCACAGGGTCCCCATTGGTGAACAGGGACCTGCTGCGTGGGCTCTGTGTGAGTAGGGGTGGCTTGCACATTTTCATTATTATCCCCCGTATTATTGCCCAACAAAGAATCATCATTGCCATCACTATTGTCCCACAAATCATACTCAACAAAATCATCATAAATATCATAAGGTGACTCTAATACGGGTGATTCAATATTAACATCTTCCGGAGTATCAAACGGAAACACATCTTCCACAAACTTAACATCCTGAGACATAAAGAAAACCTTAGGATCAAGATCATACAATCTCCACCCTTTACCAAACGGATAACCCACAAAAACACACTTCTGACTCCTACTTGCAAATTTGTCTCCATTTGTTTTCTGATTATGAGAGAAACATAAACACCCAAAAGTGCGAATAGCATCAAATAAAGGTGGTTTATCAAAAAATATTTCAAAGGGGGTTTTGTTGTGAAGCAAAGGAGTAGGGGTTCGGTTAATTAAATGAGCTGCAGCAAGAACACACTCACCCCAAAAATAAATCGGCAGCTTAGCTTGAAATCTCAAAGCTTTCCCTACTTCCAAAATGTTTTTATGTTTTCTCTTAACCCTCCTGTTTTGTTGCGGTGTACCCACACAAGAGGTTTGAAAAATAATCCCAGTTGCAGCAAAAAAATCTAGTAAACAATTAAACTCGGTACCATTATCACTTTGCACAAATTTAATTGTCTGGGAAAATTATCTATCTACCATAGCAACAAATGACAAAAACATACAAAACACCTCAGTTTTATCAATCAACAAATATATCCTTACTGCTCTAGAATAATCATCAACAATTGTCAAAAAATAACGAGCTCCGCACGACGAAACATGACGATATGGACCCCATAAATCACAACGAACTTTCTCAAATATTCTAGACGCTTTATTATCACTCAAAGGAAAACTATGTTTAGGATGTTTAGCACGCATACATACTTCACACCCCTTGTTTAGACTATCTTTACAATTAACAGTAGGAAGTAACTTAACTACTTTCTCGAAAGGATGACCCATACGACGATGCCATAGCTCCAAATTAGACCTTGCGTCAATAGCACCCACATGATGCACCGAATCTGATTTGCTAAAATAGTACAATCTGTCCCTCCTAGCTCCCGTTCCAATCAACTCCTTCGTTTGATCCTGCATAGCACACATATAAGAGTTAAATTGGACAGTACAATTAAGCTCATCATTAATCACTACTACAAAAAGAGTCTATTGAGGCGCTTGGATAGAAGCGCAATATAAAAATAGTGTTGAAATTTTACCTTTCCGTGTAAAATTGGAGCGCTTCTTAAAAAGCACTACAATATAGTGCCGTTAAAGCTGAAAAACGCGCGACTTCAAATTTTTATTGAGTGAAATATTTCAAAACTTAAACTCCCACTACCCCACTACTTATTGCTTCTGCCGTTCTACTTTTTTCGGTGAGAAACCCTAACATCGCTTGAAAAAATCAATTTCCCCAAATTGTGCCCTTAATCTCTCCAATTTCTTTCTATATTATGATCGATTATTGCTTAAATAACCCTAAACATTGAATTCGTAGCCCTTATGCTGAATTTGCCCTTTCAATTTGCTTAATTTTCCAATTCTATTTGTGAATCTTAATCGACCTGTACAATTTGCTGAATTTCTCATCCTTAGGTGAAGTTTTTCTCATTAATTTTAGAGTTTTGCTGAATTTCCCCTTTTAATTTTGCCTAATTATTATCTACTTCACTATAATACATACGATTTGATGAATGTTTTGCGTTTTGTCTATTTCTCATTATTACATGTTTGTTTCGTCAATTTAGATTATGTTTTGCTTAATTAAGCTAATTTTTTTATCAATAATTGAAGCTATAATTTCATGGTTTGTTGTCTGGTTGTAAGCAGCAGCACTCGAAGAACTTCTGATCAAAAGAAAGAGGTCGAAAAAACAGGTTAATTACATATGTTTACTGCATATTTGTGACGATATATACTTCATATGTTTTAAGAATATATATTTCTCATCAATATTGAATTTATTTGGCTTTGTTTAATATTTTATCATACTTAATATATTAGTGTTTTATTTGCTCTCTATTTTGTAATTGTGTGTCATATTGATTAATTCATTAATATATCCCCTGCTTACTCCATGTTTCAGATTTTTTTTTAGAGTTGATGCTATATGAGTTGGTCTCTGTAGTTATATTTGTCTTTCTTTAAAATTTATGCCAAACCAACAATTTAGATATTAGTTGCATTTCAAAATTTTAGGGGCTGATAAATTATGTATCTTCACTTTAACTAAGTATCTTGGTGAACTATTGTTATACTAATTAGAAGGAATCAAATATTGGATCGTTTTTGTTTTGTGTTGTTGAGCTTTTATTATAAAGAGCATGTATTGTCCTTTGAGTTTTAGAGAACATGCATTATTGTAAAGAGCATGTATCTTGGTGGCTATTTAATTACTACTCGTAAATTATTATGAAGTAATATAAAAGATTAACTATGTAAATGTAGGTTATACATTTAATCTCACCAACTGTCAACACTATTGAAGGAGATTCCCTAAAAATTGGGGATTAAAAACTATTCTCATTTGATATTTTGATGTGACATTCTTTGTTTTGTTTTTGATGATGTAGTTGTTTTTGGCTATCATGGCTTCTTCTTTGTATATCGATCTGGTGCTCAACCAGTTTTGTTTTGTTTTTTTCTTCTCTACAGATCTAAGGAGGTTCTCTTCACTCCAGGTCAAGGCTTCCTCAACATAAGATACCTCGATCTTTAATTAGTTGACACCTGAAAGAGAAGGTCAGTGTGAATAATGAACTCAAATGAAATACATGCATACTAGCTGCTTTTCTTTTGTCATTGCTTAACTGTTGAACAGATTCATCTTTTATTTTATCTAATTGTTGCAGTGGGATAAGCTTGAGAATAAAATACATGGATATCTAAGTTATGAGAAGGATTATTATATAGGTGCATTCTACTCCGTATTTGATTAAATTTCTATTTAGATGTTGCTCCCTCTTATTTCAGCTGATCCTCATTTGAGTTTAGGGAACCTTTTCCCAATGATTTGATCAGCCTTTCAACGCCTATCATTATAAATACTTTTGTTTTTTTTATTATTGAGATAATAATGTTGTATAGATGTTTCCTTTGTTATTAGTTATTGCATGTAGTAGTATGATTTTTAAATGAAGGTTGGAGTTTATTGTAGTTTTAACAAATTTCATAAATTTACTCAAAATGGAAGCCTTTGGTACCTCTTAGATACGTGTATTTTTAATTAATAATTGTAAGGTTTATAGATTACTTTTTAATTTAGTTGTTGATATTTTGTTTTAACTAATGCAGGTTATGCGATGGCAAAAGTTGGAACATGAAGGCCATTTCGAAGCATGTTATACTGTCTTACAATCTTACATACAAATTATTGTTGAACTTAGATGCATAGATTTGTTTTAGGCATAAAATAGTATACATTCTAGCTATTGAAAAATTTTAGATGGTTGTTTGTTTGAATGTTTTAGGTATTGAATAAATTTTAATGTTTCTTGCTCAATGACATTTGTAATTATAATTCACTTTTGATATTTTTTTATATAGATTTTATAAATATATATTGAAAAAAAAAACACAGGTTAATTTGCAATAAAAAGAGCCTTTACAAATGTAGAATAGTGTGCTAGTTTACCTTATACGACGCTTCAAAGTGTCTTTATAGAATATAGACAAGTGCGCTCCAATGGTAATGGCGGCGCTTAAAAGCGCCACAGAAAGTAGAAAAGTGCACCTTACAAGGTATGGCGGCGCTTATAAGTACCTTGGTAGGTTGGTGTACAGTGCGTGGTACTAGAAAATAGCGACGCTTATAAGTGCCTCTATAAGATACTATAAAGCGCGTCAAGGTTGCAACGCTTTTTTAATACTATACCGACACTTGTAAATTGCGTCGCCGTAGGGTCTTGCGGCATCAGCTTAAGCGGCACTATTTGTAGCGTCGGTATAGGGTGTAGCAGCACTTTTTAGCGTCGCAGGAGCCCATTTTTTGGCGTCGCAATAACCCTTTTCTATACTAGTGAATTAAGCTGTGAAACAGAAAGTAAATTACAACTCAAATTAGGTACATAAAGCACCCCAATTAGAGTAATTTTGTCCGACAATTAAACGGAACCAATAAGAGAAGTCAACACTGTTTCACCGTTTGGTAACCCTACTGGACATGCAAGACTCTTTGTGTCAAAAAGCCAAGATTTTTCTCCTGTAACGTGGTGTGTAGCTCCGGTGTCAATAATCCAAGATGTACAATCAAATTTATTATTGACACGATTATCGACAATTGTGGTAGTGCCCACTAAACCTGTAATATCATTTGATTTGTCATGTATAAATAACTGACAATTAGAACTCAAACAAGGACCTTGATTGATCAATGTAATGGCAGCCTTACGGCCACTATTACACTCATTAATTGATGGTGGTGGAGTATTGTATTCTTCCACCATGTTTTACTTAGAGAAAAAAAAATATTTAAAATTAAAATAACCTTGGCTCCGATACCATGATAAATTAAATAAACGTAAAAGCTTAATTCTCATTGATGGATTCAACCCCAATATATAAATACAAGATAACCCTAATTGACAGGTTAGGAAACTAGAAAAATAAGGAAAAGATATCAAAAGATATTAACTAGCCCAAAAGAAACTAACAAAATATTTCCTAAAATATATCCTCAATATTCTTGTTTGATTTTGTTAAATTTGTTTTCATTATTATTATTTGTCAATTGTAGATGTCGTATGGCTTTAATTAATGAAATTTAGTGTCCTTTAGGACTTCTTTCAAAAAAAAAAAAAAAAAAAAAAAAAAAAGAAATTGGATCACAATAAATAGTAATTACAAAGAGAAAATAGTACGTTTGTAATACATTCAAGGTAAGTCAGTACCAGCCACATGGCCCACAAGAGACCATATCTATGTTACTTTTGTTGATGCAAATGAATTGGGAGATAAATGTACAAGATGAGAAATGTGGAGACTGAATAATTATACTGTAATGTATTATATAGAAATTCAAATAAAAAAGAATCAAAATCAAGCAAGATAGTATGTGATACCATTTTTTTTTTATCCAAATCTGATAAGATAGATGTACATTAGAACATATTTTTGTGCATTTGGACTGTTTTTTCCTTACTCTAATATTGGGGGTGTTTGGAAACCAGCTTTTCAGCTGGCTTTTGGCTTTTGGCTTCTTCAAGTTGGTCAAACAGCCAAAAAACATGTTTGGTTAGCGGCTTTTTTAACTAGCTGAAAAGCTGGCTTTTAAGCCAAAAGCCAAAAGCTAGTTGGAGCAGCTTTTGGCTTATGGCTTTTGGCTTGTTGACATAATTAATTTTTGATTATTAATAATTAATAATTAATAATTAATAATTAATAAATAATAATTAATAATTGATAATTGATAATTAATAATTGATAGTTAATAATTAATAATTAATAATTGTATTAATAATTAATAATTGTATTAATAATTAATAATTAATAATTAATAATTAATAAATTAGTAATTAATAATTAATAATAAATTAATAATTAATAATTAATAATTAATAATAGTAATTAGTAATTAGTAATTAGTAATTAGTAATTAGTAATTAGTAATTAATAATTAGTAATTAGTAATTAGTAATTAGTAATTAGTAATTAATAATTAATAATAAATAATTAGTAATTTATAATTAGTAATTAATAATTAATAATAAATAATTAATATTTTTTTGAAACATAAATTATTAGTATTTAATAATTAGTTTTTAATAATTACTATTTAATAATTAATAATTAATTATTATCATTGAATAATTAGTTTTTAATAATTAGTATTAAAATGGAGTAATATACAATTATTAGTAATTTCTACCCAATAATTAATTAATTTAAATTATAATTAATTATTATTAAATTATTGTAACCTTATTGTAAATAATTAATAATTAATTTACAATTATAATTACCAATTATTTATTATTTTAAGTAATATTAAATTACTATATTAGTTCATTAGTGTTAATATAGTTTAACAACAGCTAGCACCCAACAGCCAATTTACCAAACACTACAACTCTAGTCAAACAGCCAACTCAAAAGCCAATCTAAACAGCCAGTCAAACCAGCCAACTAAAACAGCCGACAGCCAACAGCCAACAGCCAATTGCCAAACAGGGCCATTATTTGCTAATTTTATAACGAATTACACAGGACCAAATCATTTTAGGAACAAAATCAAAGTAGATCAAACCCATAACACTAAACTAAACTTGAGTATTTATCTCCCAATTAATCAAAATCAAGACAAAATCCAACTTGATATTACACATCCAAATAATCAAGTATGAAAAAAATTCCCAATTCACGGTTAGTTTAGCACTTCTACAGAAAATAAAAAATAAAAAAAGTATGTTGATTTTTTAAGACATTACGTACATCCACAAATATATATTTGTAATCTTTAAATAGTTTCAAATTCTAAATTTTTAGAGCACCAATTAATTATTGGATTTATTGTATTTTACCTCCCTCAGAACACCCTACTCGTATTTTAATTTAATCATCTACATTTTCGTTTATTATATTTAAACACCCACATAAAATGCAAAAGGTTAGATTTCACCACTTTTTTTTATCTCTAAATTATTTTCATTTTTATTTATTTATTTATTTATTTATTTATTATTATTATTATTATTATTATTTTGAGATGGTTTAAATTGTTTAAAAATTGATAGCTGATAGAATACAATAGAAATATTTTTTTTTAATTAAAAGAAAATCTTCTTTTGTAAGAGTGCTTTGTATACAACAGTTATCTTTAAAATGTTTACCCTTTAATTTGTATTATTAAATATTCCAATCGGGTTGGCTTTAATTATTCTTTTTTAAAAAGCACACACAATGCACAGTACAAAACATTAAAATATAATCACAAATGTTGTTACAGAAGGACAATGGAAGTAAATAATTAAAACCACATAGACAACAATAAAAAACGAATAAAGCATAAAAAAATATTAACACAACTATAAAAGCACATAATTTTGAAAGCATGATAAATTGTTGTTTTATCTAATTATTTCCGGATCTACATATACTGGGCGTTGCTTTTACTAATTGTCAAAACTCAAAAGTATATATTAAGACGAATTTAAATAATTTCAATTGAATAATTAATGTTATTTTATACATGTATGTATATAATTTAAAAAATGATGATCAAAAGTAAATTTGGGCATTGTCTAAACTAAACGTGAATGAGTAAAGAACTAAAAAAAAAAAAAAAGAACGAAGGTACTTGCTAGTTAATTAACGAAACACCATATATAATTTTTGTTGGAGTTGGTAATGCAACCGGAGATATTTTTTCTCATTTGGTTGTAGACTCGTTTCGCAGCTATTGATACATGGTCGTGTGTCTAATAGTACACGATCGTGTGATAGCTCTTGCATATGAACCTGACTACACGACCGCGTGTTCTCTCTTACACGGCTGTGTACGGCTGTAGCAAAGAGGAAGTTTATATTTATTAGGTTTCTTTAGGAGACCTTATAACTATACTACTACTATTACTACTTTTTATGCACGTTTTTTCAAAGTAAAAAAAGAAAAACCTAAACACAAAAACAAAAACCCTTCCCTTTGAGATCTGAACAGTTCTTGAGTAATTCCACTCTTCGCTTCTAAGGCAGTGGATTATGTTCCACGGCACGACTGTGAGTTTGAGATCTTTAATCAACTATTTTCCCTTTCATCTTCGCTATTTTGTCATTGGAATCGACAGGTATTTTACCAACAATTTTTTTAATAAATTTGATGACACTTACATTAAAATAATCTCCTTTAACTTTTCCTGGAACCTGTGAAATAAAGAATGAAACTATAGTCAGATAAACTTTGTTGTAAAGAGAGGTACTTTTTTTTTTTAAAAACATTAATTAGTAAACAGTACCTACCTTTAATTAATTAATCATTCTGCTACATTATTCCCTACCTAGCTAGCTCTAATATTACTGAAGATGTAAATAATTTACTTTGGACTCGATAATTGAATTTGTAATATTTTCTATATTTGTCTCATTTGTCTGCAATAATTACTTGCACCACTTTTTATTTTGACATGAAATCAATTCAATATTGTTTTATTGATTATCTCTTATACTAATTCCTTTGCGATATTTATTAACTCCACTTGCACTAAGGCCTCATTCTCTTAACCTTATTTTTGTTTTCTATACTAATTATATTATTTTTACTAAATTGAAATTATTTTTGTTGAATTTGAATTATTTTACTAATTCTCAATCTATTATCCATCTTTTTTATAGTTATGATTTTACTAATTAAAAGTTATTTTTATTATTAAAAATCATTTGTACTGAATTGGAATTACCTTTACCAAAACGAACTTACTTTTATTAACATTAGTATTACTGAATTATTCTAAAAGTAAAAAGAACATGGCCTATGTATTTATTGAATATTTCTAGGAAGAAATTAATAAAATATTAACGAAATAGTCTATCAGCGCTATTTTGGTTTAATAATCTATAACTAATACTAAAGTAGCAACCGCTGACGTTATGTTCTTTTCAAACTGTACACATGTCACTTTATCATGCAAAATTTTCCCGCCTAAACAATAGCTGATGTCATTAATTTTTTTATTTCTTTTTTTTATAGGAACTTTCGTCTTTGAACTTGGCCGATTAAATGGACATATGAATGACTAATTTTTAATCTTCACAAGGATAATTAATTGTACTACGTATTAAGTAATATTGGAGAAGTCTTCAGGCCACCTTCTCCCAAATTGTGTTCTTTCCTGTTTCCATTACCTTCTCCCTCTCACTCCATTATCAAGTCAAAAAAAATTTATCTACTACGTGTATTCATAATTCGCATTAACTTCATTCTAATAAATTTTTAAAATGAATTATCATTTTACAGCATTAAGAAAAGGAACAACTAAATTTATATTTTATTTTGCACAACTTCATTCTAATTAGTTTTAAATACGAATTATATATGATGGATTTTAATTTTTTGCAAATATTTTGCAGGGGTTCATTAACTTACAGTTCTCTAATTTCTAAAGTTGTTGAGGTATGCTTTAAATTATAGTTCTCAATTTATTTTTCCATTTTTGCTGTCTATACTAATTTCAAGAACTTTCATCAATCTTCCATATTGCCGATTTTCATATTCACATATCCTTTAGTCTTTTTTTTTAAAAAAAAAAAATGAATAGGTTTGATTATTTAGTGCTGAATATGGGTCTGCAATTTTGTTGTTTTTTCGGTTCTCACGATGAAGTTTTCTTTTTATTATAGATCGATGTTGCAGGCTGTCATAGCTTTTGAGAAGATTGCTTCTATTTCTGTTCAGTTAACAAGATGATTTATTATTCAATTTCTGTGATAAACGCGGGCCTGGGCCGCACCCGCAAATCAAGAGAGAGAGTCCACTTTACAAGTCCAAGGAGGTTCCATCCCAAAACCATATGGCAATAGGAGGAGTAACCCCTTAGCCTTATAAAGTGTTTAAGTCTCTCTTCTTTAACCAATGTGAGACACTTACATGTGGTGACACTTGAGAGGTTTATTCTTCAACACTCCCCCTTACATGTAAGGTCCCTTTAACTCAAGGATCACTTGATCCAATTCAATTTGGCCCAGAATACTTGATGCCATTAAAGGTCTCAAACTTTGGGCCTGGCAATATACTCAAACTATTAGAGGTCCCATACCGTGGGCCTTGCTCTGATACCATGATAAACGCGGGCCTGGGCCGCACCCGCAAACCAAGAGAGATAGTCCACTTCACAAGTCCAAGAAGGTTCCATCCCAAAACCATATGGCAATAGGAGGAGTAGCCCCTTAGCCTTATAAAGTGTTTAAGTCTCTCTTCTTTAACCAATGTGGGACACTTACATGTGGTGACACTTGAGAGGTTTATTCTTCAACATTCTGTAATTTTAATTTTTTTTTTAAATGAATATATATTAGTTTTGTGTTGAAACATCTCATTTCTCTATCAACAATGTTGTGTTTTTTTATTAAGATTTTTTTAACTTAATTGGTAAAATGTCATTTTTGATTTCTGATGAAGAGATACATGGAGTTGAATGTTTTAAAGACTAACAAGTGAAGCACTTAAATATTAATAAAGGCTCACATTTGATGTTGTTGATTTTTTTTTTTTTTTTTTTTTTTTTTGATTGTATTGTAAATTTGTAAATAACTCTCACTTACTTGTGGTGCGGTGGTGCCTCTCATAAAAATTAAACATTCAGAAAAAATTTATGAGCGGATACAATCAATATGTTAGTTTTTTTTTTTTTTTTTTTTTTTGTTATTTTATTTTATTTTAATTGGTTAATTTGAATGACTTAAAATTTGTCAAGTAAATGTTTCAAAACATGTAGTTATCATTTAGGTCATTAATTTTATCGATATTAGTTGTTGAAGTCTTTTAGGAGTTGTTAGCACTGTTGAGGTCAATGTACTTGGTCACGAAATGATAGAGAGTAGTGGACTTTGTTAATGGAATTGTATTTCATAAAAAATACTGATTTAGTTTTGAAGGTATTAAGGTTAATTTTACATGTACATGGTTTCATCTTGAAGGTATGAAGGTTTTTGGACAACATGGTTCCAATTAAATTTTTTATTCCTTTATGATTTTATTTTTTTCTGTAAATTGTAAATTTTTAATGGAATTGTGAATCAACTTATAATTAAAATCTAGATTTTTAATTTTGTTGTTTTTA
This sequence comes from Chenopodium album, assembly GCF_948465745.1. NCBI lineage: Eukaryota > Viridiplantae > Streptophyta > Magnoliopsida > Caryophyllales > Amaranthaceae > Chenopodium > Chenopodium album. The sequence continues at coordinate 46,659,303 of NC_137848.1, forward strand.
TTTGTGTAGGTACACAAATGTGAAATGATTGAAAAGATATAGTGATATGCGAATATAGGTTGTTTAGAATGGTTAATCTTTTGTATTATACATAAGACTTTAGAAGCAAAGGGTTTAACCAATTTCATCTCATTGCTCCCTCTTTGTGTTATACCCTCTATGTTGTACAAGATTTTTCAATTTTCTTAATTTAATTTACACCTCCAATGAGTATATAATACATGAAGTGTTGGAATTATAAATATTATATTCAAACTTTAGATAATTCTATATGGAAATTCGTGCATCGCACGGGTACTAACCTAGTTTGAGGCAATAAAGCGTTGTCTCAAACGCTATGTGGCATGTATCTGCAAATAAGACATGACTCGACAACTATTTGGTGTAGCAAATCGAGACTTTGATTGAAAATTAGGAAATAATCTTCATTGTATTAATAGAAAATATTTTACTCGTATTTCCTTGTCTTGTATATAAATAATTCATGGAGTAATTGGTTTTATCCAATATATTTAATGTAATTAAATACTCCATAAAAGTTATATCAGCTTACAATAATTTTTTGAGGATTTTGACCTTGTTCTTTTATTTTTGGAAAAAGATATATGCAGGCCTAAGAAGCTAAAAATGGAAAGAAAAGACAATAAATAAACATTTATTACACCGATTTCTCGTAAATTGTCGATAAATTCCTAACTTAATACTAAAAAAGAAAGTATATCAAATGCTTAGGGCTGCATATAGCATACCTTTATGGGTAAAAATGTGACTAAAGAAACGAGGTAATAATATAATAGTAATAATAATAATAATAATTAATGATAGTAATAATAATAATTGAACTGAATTTAGTAATAATGGGAACAAAACATTGACATTTCCACCATTTTTGTCAGCAGATCTTTTCACAGGTCTTCCTGCTTTGCGAGTACTTTTGTATTCCATGATGCTTTACAAAAAAAATAAAATAAAATAAAATAAAATAAAATAAATCACGTTAGTTGATTGATTCAAGAATTGAAGTACCCGCCACCACAAATCTAATAAAATTAAACAAAGATTTAGTTAATTTGAAATCGGATTTCAATAAATAAAAATTTTAAAGATAAAATAGCACGTGTGTAATACATTGAAAGTAAGTCAATACCAACCACACGTAATCGTATGTGTGCTACTTTTATTAATGCAAATGAATTAGGAGATTACATGCGAAAATATATATGAAATTTGTGGAGGCTGAAGAACTATATTACATAGGAATTCTAATATACATGGTTTTATTTTTTATTTTTTTTTTAAAAAAAAAAAAAAAACAAAATCAAGCAAGATAATATTTGGTACTACATTATTTAAAAAAAAAAAAAAATCAAAATCAAGCAAGAACTATATTATCCAAATCTGATAAGATAGACGTAAATTAGGATATAATTTTGTACAATTTGGTTGTTTCCTTACTCTAATATTATTTGCTACTTTTATATTGTATTGCATGAAAGTGATAAGACCAAATCATTCTAAAATCAAGACAAAATTGGACTTGATATATATATATATATATATATATATATATATATATATATATATATATATATATATATATATATATATATATATATATATATATATATATATATATATATATATTACGAACAAAAATTCACTATTCACATACAGTTTAGACACTTCTAAATAAAATTAAGTCCAACATAAAATAATGTATGTTGAATTTTGCACATTACATATGATCCAGAAATATATACTTGTAATCCTTAAATAGTTTCATATATATATTCTAAGGTTTTAGAACACCAACTATATCAGATTAATTGTATATAACTATCCTTTAAAACACCTTTTTTTTTTTTAAACACTCATTTTCTGGCTTATTATTGTTAACCGCCCACAAAATGCAAAATTTAACACTTTTTTTATTTTGTTTATTTTTTAGATGATTGAAAATTGTTTTTTTATTTTTTTGTTTTTTTGTTTTTTTTAGCTAATAGCATTCGACAGATAAGATTTTTTTTTTTAATTAAAAGAAAATCTTGGATTGCATAAGTGCTTCGCAACACTTATCTTAAAATTGTTTACCCTTTAATTTGTATTGTTAAAAATGCAATCGGGTTGGTTTTAATTTTTCTTGAAAAATAGCACATAACATTAAAATAAAAATTACAAATGTTATTATAGGACATTGGAAGTAAATAAAAACACAAAGACAACAATCAAAAACGAATAAAGGCACATAATTTTTTGAAAGCATGATAAATTGTTGTTTTATCCGGTTATATACAGATCTACATATAATCGAGTGTAGCTTTTACCAATAATAAAAATTATATATTTTGAGATGATTCAACAAATCACAAATGTATTAATCTTAACTTATACAAAATGATCGTCAAAAGTAAAGTCCCTCAACTAAACGTGAAGGATTAAAGAATTAAAATGGAACGAATGTACTAGTTAATTAAAACGAAACACTATATAATTTTTTGAATAAATTAGATGGAACTTACATTAAAATAATCTCCTTTGACTTCTCCTCCAACCTGTGAAATAAAGTATCAAACTAAGGTCAGAAAAACTTTGATACTTTGTAGAGAGAGAAATGATGGACTTTTTTTTATAGGGTTGACTATGATATGAGTTACAACATTAATTAGTAAACGGTACCAAACTTTAATTAATTACTAATCAATCTGCTCTATTATTCCCTACCTAGCTCTAATATTATGGAAAAAACATCTAGATGTAAATAATTTATTTTTTGACTCAATAAATTGGATCTGTAATTTGTTTACAATAATTAGTTGCAACACTTTTTATTTTGACATGGAAACATACTGAATTATTTTTACTAAAAAAAAAAACAATAAAAATAAAAAACCTCAATTGAAATTTTTTTTGTTTTTTTTGAAAGACTCAATTAAAATTATTTTTGTTGAACTTGAACATTGTTACTACTTATCAATCTATTATATATCTTCTTTACAATTATGATTTTTACTTATTAAAATTATTTTTTATTGAACATAAATTATTTTTTTTACTGAAATTAACTTATTTTTACTAAATATTATTTTTGTAAGGTTAAAAAAATACTAACGCCTAGTATTTATTGAATCTCTCTAGTAAGAAAATATAAACATACAAAGATAATAGCCTATCAACTCCACTTTGGTCTCAAATTGAGGGAATATATGTCAAAAAAAAAGAGGGAATAAAAGTATAAAACGTTGTCTCAATCGTTATGTGGCTTGTATCTAATGGTACAGATAAAAAATGACTCGACAATTATTTGGCGTAGCTAATTAAGACTTTGAATGAATATTAGAAAATAAATCTTCATTGTATTGATGGTAAATATTTTATTTCCTTTTTTCTTATAAATTGAATTTAATGTAATTAAATACTCCGTAAAAGTTGTATGAGCTTACAATAATTTTTTAACAAGCCAGGCCTAATTCACTAGTAGTTCACTTCACATTATTTTTGCCAAACTAAAATTATTTTTGAAGGAATAATGTCTTCGATAAGTGCAATTTTAGATATATCAAGGATCACTATTATGGAGATAATTAGTTCATTCTTTTGGGTCTTCATTGTCTGTTGCTAGATATGATAAATGAACTTTAGGCTAGTAAAATGGTCTAAAACCCAATAGAATAGATCCTAAGAGGTCACACACGAGAGTATTAGATTGAACGAGTAAGAGGCTCATTAATATGCCTCATTAGATTATGACAAACCATTTAAGGTGTTGGGCTAGAGTAGTTTGATTAGGATTAGGAAGTTGGGCTTGACATGGAATCTTATTTAGAGATATGATCTATAAATAAGATCCATGACTTAGGTTGAACAAGACACAATTAACAGTCAGTGAATTGTGAAACAAGGCAACTAGTTTTCCCAAAACCCTAATCTCCCTTTTCTCTCTCCTCACTCACGGCCCTCATTCTCTCTATCATGTCTGTATGGCGGGACACCCTCCTAGGTGGCTCGTAGTGCTCGTCGTGGTGGTTCGTGGTTAGTTTGTCTCCTTTCTTCGTAGAACGTTGATCGAAGCGTTTAATCACGACTAACTAGCATTAATAGAGGTTTAAATCTGTACCCGTGGACCAAGTAGAGGAATCACGCTTGGGGTTCTTTATCTCCCATTATTCTTGCTCGATCGCACGTGGAATTACGCTTCAAAGGTATAATTACTTGTTCTTTATGTGTTATGAAATGATATTGGTTATTAGATGCTTATGAATATGGTTCATGCAATTCCGCTTAGAGTATCCAAAGTCCTACAATTTTTATTGAACCGAAATTGATTGTTTTACTAAAGTGAACTTCAATGTTTTTGGGGTGCAGCAAGCTGACACACAAACCCTGATCGACCGAGTAACCCTAGCCACACAATTCCTGGCCGAGTAAACCCTAACCGGGTAACCAGGCCTTAACCGAGTAACCCTGGCCACACCGTATGGTGATAGGCTAAAGTTGTATTAAATCCTAAAAGCACTAACTAAAATAGATAGGGAAGTAGGGTCGAATCCTTGGCAAAAAAAATGTTCTTTTATTCCTAATCTAATATATATATAAAGAAGAGTTTTAATCATAACTTTTAATAAATATCTTATAATTCAGTTTTATTTCCATCATAAAATTCGTTTTAAAACGTTCTTTAAAATAAGATCCATTTATAATATATTTAAATTGAATAGAGAATTAGTAAAAATAAATTTTAATCAGTAAAAATAATGGTAAAATACTTTTAGTTCAGTAAAAATAATTTACATTCAATAAAAATAATTTCAAGTCAAAATATCATATATATCAATTTACAAAAAGTACACTATTATACAAATAAACGATATGTTATCGTATATATGTCTAAACGGCAACTTTTTGGTGCATTAGGCCACACTATGCTGTAACACCCCAATAATTCTCTCTTTAAACCTGTGAGTACCCTGAACAATATTCAAGAGAATTACTGACGTGCTACCGTCACGTGTTCAAACGTTAAGGCTATATTAGAAATTAGCAGCAGAAAAACTAATTCAGTTATAATTAAGCTTCAAAACCAACAAACAAAACCAAATTAAGTCTTACAACATGGAACCATTAAGACCCTTATTCAAAACCCAACCTAGTAAAAATAGTATATAAATGAAACAGAGTTTAAATAAATTCAAAAATAAGTAGCAAAATAAGTTGTGAAAAGTAACCAACACTCCACTCAAAATCCCACTGCCTTGATGCGAATGCTGCATATGTAAGAACTTGTGGTTAATCTGCTCCCCAATATTACAAGTGTAAAAATTGGATCGTCACAGGGTCATTGAAAGGCGAAGGCCATGAACAAATAAAGACACACAAAGCACGCAATCAGCAACTCTGAGTATATACAAGCTGCGATATATAATAAGAAATCCCTAGCATGCTACTAATACTCAATCATCACACACCATTAAATTATAGACTCAACACACGACTCAACTGTCAGTTTTACTAACTAGTGGCAGTTAAATCATTTCATTTTATCCATCGTATTAAGCAATAGACAAGGTTGTCCATCCCATGCTCCATTTGGAACATCAATAAAAGAAAAACCCCATGCCTCTTTTCGGAAACATCAATAAAACATCCAATGGCCACGGGCGTGACTCCGTGACCATAGCTAGTATGAGATCTCATCTAACTCCTAGCTAGTTTTTGAAAGTATTTGAAATAAGAGACTCGTAGATCAGACGGCCTCTAGAAAAGTGCACGGCTAATACCCCGTGTACCCCAACCCCTGATTGTCATTACTCCAGATGTGCACAAATTCAGAGTTTTATTCCTCATCCATCTTACACTTTATGTGCTTTACAAGTTTAGACTAGGTGATGACTCGTATGCAAAACAATACAATCAATCCAATATCAATTCAAACAAGTAATCTAAGTTTCCAAATTTAATTCTTGATTTATTAGTGACAAACAATATTTATTATTGATTCCTTTAACTACCTCGGTGTATAAACACCTTGAGTGCATAAAGCACCCCAAAATCTTAACCTCGTCTTATAAGACGTAAATTCTTCCTTTACTCCAATTTATCTCAATAATCATGAATGAGTAATAAATAAATCATTCCACATTTTCATGTAACTTTGCCTCTAAGCGCATCTTACAAAATTAATGCATAAACAATACTTGCAAAGTAGCGTAATACACAACATACGGAAATTACAATGTATAACCAAACAATTAAGCCCAATCTTCTCTATACATGATACTAAGTTCTCGATACATCCCTAAACATGCATCTAAAGGCAAGGTTTCGTAACTCGTATGTACCTTGAATAAACGAGTCGATTGGCCACTTTAGAAACTAGAAGTCGCCTTCTACGAAGTCCTCTCCTAAACCAAATCAACGCCCAAGCAAATAAATTTACAGCAATACCAAACTAATTTAAAACCTCTTAAACCATCAAAATAATGCCTTTAAATTATTCCCAATAGTCAAAGTTAATAATTTAATAGTTCACTATAAGTTTATATGCTAAAATCATGAAAATATAGCGTATAATATAAAATTCCAGCAACTTTAAAGTGAAGAACATAATCTGAAAATTTAGTTTAAGATTATAAAACAACCCCATAAACATTGATACTTGAAATAATCATTATATAGTAGGTTAGTATGTTTAAAACCCAAAAATATACCAATTCAATGTAATTAGAGGCTTTAAAATAATAAACATAAAATTTGAAAATTTAATCTTGAGGTTAGACTTTAAAGTTTAAATCTTTTTTAATCATAAAATACCCACAAACATTATTTTATGAGATTAGAAGCATAAAAATATGAAACTAACACAATTTGATTATAAAAATTGAAACTTTAATAATCTGAAATTTTATAAATAATCAAAATAATCATGCTTTAACATAATTTAGTCATAATATAATTAGACTTAACACGTTTAAAACCCTAAAACCATGAAAAATCAACATTTAAACCCTAAATTTTATACATACATAAAATCTGAAATTTTGTATTATAATTTAAACATATTTTTCAACAGAAATTCATAATCTTTTATAACGCATGTATATAATCAAATCATAATAATAATAGTTTAGAACAAAAATTAAACAAAGATTGAAACTTTAATCAATTTAATAAACCAAAAGAGAAGTAAAGAAAGGAGAGAGAGAGAAAGGGGCGGACTCCAGGGTGCTACGGGGTGACGCAGCGGCGGCTGGTGGCTCGGGTGGTGGTGCGGCGGTGGTTGAGCAGCAGCAGTAGCAAGCAGTTTTTTTTTTTTTGTTGTTGTTGTTGTTGTGAGTACGTGAAAGAGGAGGGAGAAGTGAGGGGAAATAAGGTGGGTTTAGGGTTTTATTTTTCGTAAAAGTATGGGCTTAACTTTCCTAATCCAAGTAGGAGTAGGATTGTTGTTTGGGATTAAATAAGATGAGTTGGGCAACCTCTTTAGATTAAAATTAAATTTTTCTTTTTAAAACAAGTCTTGCAAGGAAAAGAATTATATGCTAACCAAATTCATTTACTTACAAGTAAAAATTATTTATTCAAACTTTATCAAAAATATAAATATATATTTGCAAAATTAATTGTAACTTTTTATAAAATTATGGGGGATTACAATCTGCCCCTCTTAAAAGAAGTTTCTTCCTCGAAACTTAACCCCAAACCATAATTTCTCCAAAACCATTTAAACTTTTGTGTTTTGTATTGCTGTAAATTACTTGATTCTCCACATGTGTACTCAACAAACTGAACTTTAAACGCAATGAACTCGCACTTTGCCAAAGTTTACATACTTCTGTTGCATGTAAACACAATAATAATGTATATTAATAAGCAAAATCATGCAAACTTAAGCAATAAATAGCATAAATGAGGTAAAGAGCGTAAAATTACATCGCATTCTACCCCCCTTTAAAGAAAAGCTAGAGTTACGCCCTCATAACTCACCTCATCAAATAACTCGGGATACTTGTTTCTCAATTTTTCCTCGGCCTCCCAAGTAGCCTCTTCGTACTCTTGGTTAGACCAAAGAACCTTCACTATCTTCTCATCTTTGTTCTTATTACTACGCACCTTGTGATCTAGGATTTTGACTGGTCTTTTTTCATAAGTTAGAGACTCATCTAGTTGAATAGTCTCTGGTTGCAACACATGAGTTTCACTAGGCACATATTTCTTTAGTTGGCATTTTCTCAAACTCCATTGGCAAAGCCAACTTATAAGTCACTTTCCCCACACGTTGAAGAATTTCATATGGCCCCACATACATCTTAGCACTAAGCTTCCCTTTCTTGCTGAATCGCATCACTCTTTTGTTGGAGAAACCTTTAGAAAAACCTTGTCTCCAACACTAAACTCGTCATCTCTTCTCTTCAAGACGGTATAGCTCTTTTGCCTATCTTGTGCTGCCTTTATTCGTGACTGAATCAGTCTCACCTTGCTCACCATATCCTCAATAAATTCTGTCTCCAAAGTAACACTTTCATTGAAATCATTCCAGCACACTGAGCTTCTGCACTTCCTTCCATACAATGCTTCAAAAGGTGCCATCTTGATACTTGTATGGTAATTGTTATTGTAGGAGAATTCAATCAAAGGTAGATGATCCTCCCTATTCCCTTGAAAATCCAAAGTACAAGCTCGCAACATATCCTCCATTGTTTGGTTTGTTCTCTCAATTTGGCTATCTGTTGCAGGATGAAAGGCAGTGCTCATCTTCAGGACTGTTCCAAGGTGCTTTTTGCCAAAACTTTGATAGAAACCTTGAATCTCTATCCGATACTATGTCCTTGGAGACTCCATGCAAACGAACTACATTCTTCACATAAGTACTTGCTAGCTGCTTCTTTTTCCAAGTCTCCTTGATAGGAATGAACATCGCTGACTTAGTAAGTCTGTCTACAATCACCCAAATTGTGTCATTCCCACTACGAGTCTTTGGTAAACCTGTCACAAAGTCCATGGATATAGAATCCCATTTCCATCCTGGTATTTCCAATGGTTGCACCTTTCCCATGGGTCTCTTGTGATCTATCTTCACCTTCTGGCACGTCAGACACTTGGCCACAAACTCGGCAACTTCCCTCTTCATATTCGGTTCCCACTACAACTCCTTCAAGTCCTTATACAACTTATCTCCCCCAAGGTGAAATGAATATGGTGTGTTATGGCACTCCTCCATGATTCTTCTTTTTATATCCTCACACTTCTGTGGTATACACCATATCTCATTGTATCTCAGACTCCCATCCTCATGAATCTATAATTCGGTCTCCGTACCACTAGTCACTTGCTCCCTAATTTTCTAAAACGACTCATCCTCCAACTGTTTCTCTTTAATCTCCTTAAATATGGATGGTTGGATGGTCAAGGCACTCAGTAATCCCTCTAACTCTCCTTGATTAATAATCTCAAGGTTCAATCTCCTCATATCTTCACACAGCTCATTGGCTGCATTGACATTATGACTCGACTTTCTGCTAAGGGCATCTGCAACAACATTCACCTTTCCCTCGTGATACCGGATGTGGACATGGTAGTCTGTGAGGAACTCTAGCCATCTACGTTGCTGCATATTCAAGTGATCTTGGGTGAAGATGTACTTCAGACTCTTATGGTCCGTGAAGATCTTACAAGAGACATCGTAGAGGTAGTGTCTCCAAATCTTCAAAGAGAACACAACAGCTGCAAGCTCCAAGTCGTGCGTAGGGTAATTGACCTCATGTGGCTTCAGTTGTCTCGATGCATATGCGATCACCCTTCCATTCTGTTGTAGGACACATCCCGAACCATGCTTCGAGGCATCACTATACACATTGAATCCGTCTCTCCCATCGGGTAATATTAGCACTGGTGCAGTGGTCAATCGCTTCTTGAGGGTTTGAAAAGCTAATTCACAACTCTCATTCCTGTAGACACCTGATTGTGTCTCCCCAAAAAACCAAAACCAGTGATGAATGCCTTTCATTTCATTTGATTATCGAACGAGGTGAAATGTGAAAGAGTCTCGTGATCTCTTTGTTTTTAATAAAAATAATTGAATTCTGTTTTCGAAAATGATTTATTTCGTATCCTATTTATGAAAAACGTTCAATCCAGTTTATTATAGTCCATAATCAGGGTCCAATAATTGTGTAGTTGTATGGGGCTTGAAAATACCTTTCCAACGATATATTATAAGCACAATTCCGAGTTTTAACGCGGAAGTTATGGTCAAAATACTAAAATGGGTCTAAACGAGTTTTATGTGCGACCCAATGATCATGTGGAAGGTCCATTAATCTTAATCACATTCCTAAACTAATTAGGATTTATTAGAATCTTCTATAAGTTTTTAAAAGATCTTAATTACCCTTTTTGAAAAGATAAGATTAAAGAATTTGAAATTGAGTAAAACTCCTCTTTTTGAAAGTCCTAATTCTATTCGAAATGAAAGACGTTCAAAGACAGTCACATATTATATTATTGCTTCATAAATTTTATCCAAATCTTATATGATTGGATAGCTCTTGAAATTATCTTTCCAATGATATATAATAATATTAATTCCGAGCTATAATGAAAAAGATATGAAAGAAATACGAAACATTATCCAAAATTGACACCATCCCACTATTTCGGCTATTTCTTTTATTCAACAAAAGATTTTAATATTATTCTAATTGGGTTAAAAAGTAGACTTCAATTTCTTTCCAAAGACATATTATATGCCTTATTTTGACTTTTGGATCAAAATTTATGATAAAAACAAAATCCGCAAAAAAACTAATTTTATCACGACACGATAATCCTATCGCGCCGCGATACTTTTTATCTTGCCGCGTGTAGGGAATATTTCAAGCCGTCCCAAACTTGAACCCCACTGTGATCATACACTTAAGAATGGTGGTGTCCAAAGGGAAGGAAGCTAGAGCAAAAGAGTCGCCAACAAGTTTTAGGAACTTGTAAACCGTTCATAGGGTGAAGGTTACACCCCTTAACGATCCATGAGATCGTCAACTCCAAAAGGTCTTGAACCAAATAGGGTTCGGGGATGAAGGTACAAATCCAACCTAAAAGAGATTGAACCTGCCCTAAATAGGCCTCTACTTTATTCTTCTCGTATTCATGTGCGCTTTCTGACTAACATGCAATCAATAGGTTTACCCTAAACCTGTTTATCTATGTTGGTTGAATATTAATGCACAAATAAAACTATTATTGGCGATCACTTGAATTATAATCAAATTAACCCTAAACAAGATTATTAATTATCTTATTAAGCGTGATTACAAGTACAAATTCCCTTTAAACATGCATAAAAGGTGTGATCAAGCAATAACAATAAATAAGCATCAAGCAACATGATAATCATAAATCATAATTATAATCATAATAACAATCATCATAATCATAATTATCATAATCATGTTAAAGCATAATATTAATAGCAAGATCCTAGGCATGATACTAACAAGATTAATAACAAACCCTAGCATGTCACTAAGCAATAAAAATCAAAGCTTTAGCCCTAACATGATACTAACATGATATTGATATGATATTAGAAAGCATAGGAAGCATCCTAGAAATCATAATTGATATAAGCAAATCACCCTAAATATCATACTAAGGAAAGCATCCAAACATGATACTAGGAACCAAAATAACAATCTTAACATGATTTCTATATCATAAGATCAATTAAACAATTAAAGTACTTACTTAGATGCCTCGTACCTCTTTCTAATAACAAAATACACACGTTAGTAACTTCAAGGAAAAGTATAAAATCAAACAATAAAAATAAATAAATCTTAAAAAGTTTAGACTGGATTTGGGACCAAACCCTCAGAAATTATAATCTTTCACGTCTAGGGCGAAGACAACTTTGAACTTGGTTAGGTGTTTCTAGATCTCGTGTATGCGGAATTGTGTTTGTGAAAAGCTAGAGAGATGAGAGCTTAGAGAGAATGATTCTAGATTGATGATTGATGATGAGAATTTCCTGATGAGTCAAAACGGAGGTTCAAAACCCTATTTATAAGGAAAACAGTCCGGAAATAGGTAGAATTTGATAAGGAATAAAACTCCACGCTGTCGCCGCAAAACCAAACTTGTCGCGTGGCGACAAGGCTTGTCGCGTAGCGACAGGCCTGTCGTTTGGCGACAGCCTGGATTCCTACGCGCTTTCAAACACGGAGTCCACTTATCAATCAAAATTGACTTGTAAAGTCCGTATGAAAACTGAAATCATATTTTTCATAAAATAATATTTTATTCCAAGTAAAACTTATCAAAATATAATTATTAATTCTAATTTTATTAGGACTTAAGAGAACCTTCTAGAGAATTCTAGAAGACTATAATTAATTCTAATAACTTTAGGAATAATAATTAACATTGGGCCCTCCCCTAGATCATCGGGCCGTATGTAAAGATCAAACCGGGCCCAGTTTAGTATTTTGGCCATAACTTCCTCATTATTCATCGGAATTGGGCTTATAATATATCGTTGGAAAGCTCTTTTCAAGCCCCATCCATCTATACTACTATTGGACCCATGTCTTGGACCAAACTAAACTGGATTGGATGTTTTCATAAAATAGAGTTGTTTTTCGAAAACAGAAAGAAAGAATTTTTAATAAAAACTAACCGCAACACCTGACCTTTCACACTTTCACCTTATTCGATTATCATTCGACGCAAAAGGTATTCATCACTGGGTTTGGTTTTGGGGGGACACAAATGGGTGTCTACACCGCGTCAAAAGGAATTTTAATCCGATTTGAATTCTAACTCTTTTCTAATCGTTTATGGTCGTTTTTCTCTGTAAATATGCTTGATTTCCTCCGTTTTAATCACCAACAATCACCAACAATCATCAACAATCATATTTCTATTCTCTCTCTCTCAAAGCTAGAAACTTATTCTTTCCCCCCTTTTTCTTAGCCTTGCCTTTTCAAATACAATACTGCATTCATGAGACTTAGACACACCTAGCCAAGCTCGAAGTTGCCTTCGCCCTAGACGTGAAAGGTTGATAATTTCTGAGGGTTTGGTCCCAAATCCCTATTTCAATTATTTAAATTAATTGTTTGATTTAATATTTCCTTGAAGTTACTAACGTGTGTATTGTTTTGATAGAAAGAGGTAGAAGGCATCAAAGTAAGTTATTAGCTTACTTCCTTCTTGTAGAAAGCATGCTTAGATTATTTTAATTCCTAGTATCATGTTAGGATGTCTTTATATTAATTCCTAGTATCATGTTAGGATGTTATTTATTGCTTTCTAGTATCATGATTAGGTTGCTTCCTATTTCTTATATCATTTTAGTATCATGTTAGGGTTAAAGCTTTGATCTTTAATGTTTAGTGACATGCTAGGATTTGTTATTAATCTTGTTAGTATCATGCCTAGTATCTTGCTAATATTATTATTATGATGAGATTATTATTATGATGATGATTATTGTGTCAATATTATTATGTTGCTTGATATTTTTATTATTGCTTCATCACGCCTTCTCTTACAGGATTAAAGGAAATTTGTACTTGAAATCATGCTTAATAAGATAATTAATAATTTTATTTAGGCTAATATGATTTTAATTCAAGTGATCGCCAATAATAAATTTGTTTGTGCATTAATATTCAACCAACATAGATTAAACAGGTTTAGGATTAATATATTGATTGTATGTTAGTCAGAAAGCGCACATGAGTATGAGAAGAATAAAGTAGAGGCCTATTTTTAGGGCAGGTTCAATCTCTTTTAGGTTGGATTTGTACCTTCATCCGCGAACATCCAGTCATAGTTCAGGACCACTATGAAGTTAGCGATCTCATGGATCGTGAAGGGGTATAACCTTCACCCTATGAACGGTTTACAAGTTCCTAAAACTTGTTGGCGACTCTTTTGCTCTAGCTTCCTTCCCTTTGGATGCCACCATGCTTAAGTGTATGATCATAGTGGGGCTCAAGTGTGGCATGCTTGAAATAATCCCTACAATACCACTCAAACTTAGTCTTCTTCTTCATAAGGGTAGTCATGGGTCTAGCTATCCTCGGAAAGTCTTTGACAAACCTTCTATAATACCCAGCTAATCACAAGAAACTACGAACATCAGTCACATTCTTAGGTGTAGGCCACTCACTAACCGCCTTGATCTTCGCAGGTGATATGTCTATTTTATATAGTATTTTACCCCGTCCCTTGGTCATAATTAGTAGTGTTTTTGGCTCTTTAGAGCCACTTTTATTACTAATATGTGTTTTCTAGTGTTTTCGTAGTTTTGGATGAGTTTTGTAGGGAATTGCACATTTGGAGCATTTTCCCGGGATTTTTATGAAGCAACTACGAGCATTGGAGGAACACGACCGTCGTTGAAGCCCAAGGCCGGCTAGATCCATCGAGCCGGTGATTAAGGACCGAGTATTCAAGACCCGAAGAGGAGATCCGAATTGGGCCGAGGAGTCGAGCCCAATCGGAAGTCCAAGCCTCGAGGAGCCACAAGGGCCCGATCGGGCAAGCATAGCCCCGATCGGGCAAGGCAACGCAGCAACCAAGCCTCGAGTGGCTAGGCGCGCCCGATCGTGCGAGGCCTAGCACGATCGGGCGAGGTGCGCAGCAAAGGAGCTACGAGCAAAAGGCGCGCCCGATCGGGCGGCCCTTAGCCCGATCGGGCGCGTGTTTCTGGAGGAGCTTGTTAGACGAGCACTTAGTTTCTATTTAGGAGTTTTGGTTAGAAGTTGTTTAAGTACGTTTTAGGATTATAATTTTTATTTACTCTTTCCTTTTACTTTCTCTCTCTACTTAATATTTTCTCTGTCTGGACTTTTCTCTCTACCTTACTCTTATTCTGGACTACTTTGTAATTCCGCCGTCTTGGTACGATTTCTATTTCAATTAATTTCAGTAATTTCTTCCTTTCAATTCCTTATGACTTATTTTGTTACTTTGCAAGCTTTAGATTTAATTATGTCCGAGTAGTTTAATTCTAGGGTTTATGGGGATCCATAATTAATATGAAGGGATAATTTGTTATTGTTGATTATTGATATTGCATGATAATTACTTATTGAATTGTTTTAATTCTTTGCAATTAGATTATGAATCGAGCAGATGTAATTTGATTGTGAATGTTTAGCAATATTGAATTGATGAATCGAGCAGATGTTAATTTGATATTAAAGGCTATTTTCAATAGGAACTTAGATCTAGTAAATTGCAAGAGCCTGTTAGATCTATGTTGGTTAATAAATTGCGAGAGCCTGTTAATCATGTTATTTGTGCAATGTTGATTATTAAATGTTATGTTTTATCCCGGAATATTAATTATTGGTGAACCTATGACCCTAGGCCTTCTTATTATCGACTTTCTCCCTAAACTTAATCTTCGTAGTATAATTTCACATCACAAACAACAAATTGGTTACTTTAATAATTTAGATTATATTAATTAATTAGGAGTAGTTAGACCAGTTTTCCTGTGGATTCGACCCTACTTCCCTATCTACTTTAGTTAGAGGATCTAGGTGATACTTTTGATTAGGTGATACGACTTTAGCCTGTCAAAATTTTGGCGCCGTTGCCGGGGAAACGGTTTTATTTTTATTTCTAGTTGTTATTAGAGTCTAAATTATTATTTTTCTTCCCCTTATATTCCTTATGAGTTGAAAATATCCATGCTTACGTCACTACAAGAATTATATGATTTTTATGCAGCACCTGACTACTGTTGTTGTCAACGTCTTTGTCATGAAAATCCTGAATGCCCTTATAGTGAGTTTTTTGTGCGTGCTCCTGATGATTTTAGAGTCTTTCCATTAACATATGATCATATTCGAAAACGATTAGTTGCTAATGAAAGTTATTGGAAGGCTCTTGATGATAAAGTCTATGGACACTATAATAATACGAATGTTATTGAGGATGAAGAATCCCTTATAGACTTGGTGGTTGAAAATTCACTGGTTGACGAATTAGTGATTGAGAAATCATTAGTTGTAGAAACGGTGGTTGAAAATTCCTTTGTTGATGATGAGCTTATTCATGAGGGTAAAATATTCAAATCATTATTGGATGATAAAGACAATGACTACCTCCATGTTCGTTCTATTAATTATAAATTTTTAGCGGAGGAAGTAGAAGGTTGTGGTGTATTTTCATCTCCCTCTTTTGATTTTTCCTTCTACCTTGAGTTCTCTTTATGTGCTCCTAACCTTTTCTTTGTAGGGATTAATGTGCTTGCAATTAAGCCCTATATAGTGCTTAATGAAATGTTTGCAGGGGCGTTTGATAAGTTACTCAAGGTGTTGAATTCCTCCGATTGAAAGGAGGAGTATGGTCGAGCGGGACCTTGATAAACTAGCGCTTTGCGGGAGGCAACCCGTACTTTATTTTATTATTATTATTTTTTATTATTTTTTTTTAGTTTAGTCTTTTCCTAATTTTTGTGTGTTTTCTTTTTGTTTTGTTTTAGAGGGGTAAGGAGAGTATATCTTATGTTTGTGGGAGTACCTTTTTGTGCAGGTTTTGATCAAGAGAGCGAAAAAGAAGAAGAGGAACTAGTACAAAAGATATTTGGGCAGAGAGTAATAGCAATCAGCCTGGTCGAATTAGGAGCACGGGCCCGATCGGGCTGAGCTCGCCCGATCGGGCGCGGGTACGCGTCAGCAAACTTTGTCAACTTCTTCAGGCCATAACTTTTGCGTTTCTTATCCGATTTTGGCGTGTGACATATCGTTGGAAAGCTATTCAAGTCTACTTTCCAATGAAATTAAAACCACTGAATTGTGATTTATAGATCAAAAGTTATGATCAGAATAGTGCACCTGGCTCAAATTTAGACTTTTTCCCACTAACACTTTGTTTCATTTTTTCCCAATTTTGTTCTAAAGAGATGCATTGCAATCCTCGAGGCTTTGGTGACATTGATGTGGTGATGATGATGAGTAGTCACCTTGACTACTAGCTTCCCTTTAAGACAATGAGGACATTGTCTAATTTAGCTTGGGGGGAGGTTCTCGTGTACGCATGGTATATCTTTCACCCTCTCTCTTTTTATTTATTTATTTATTTTTTCTTTTGACGTGCTTAGTATAGATTTTATTGTTTTCTTAAGTTAGTTTCGTTCCAATGAATTATGAATCATGCTTCCCTGTGTCCCTTGATGAAAATTTTTCGAATTTGTTTTGATTCTTGGTATTTGATGATTAATATTGTGGATTTGTTGATCATGATTTGAATTTTAATTGCTTTGATTCCTAAATATGCGTCAATTTTGCCCAACTACATGTGAATATAGTGCTTGACTAGTTGATTTGGTTAGGAATGTGTGATTAGTTCCTGGTATGTCAATGAATTTGAGTATTGGTTTGCAACTATGAGTAGTGTTTCATGACTCAATATTATGCACATGAGGAGGACGAAGGCATTTGTTCTTTAGGTAGCCTTCAGATGATTTTAGATACATTTGTTCCCTTCTTGCTACCCACGTTGTTGCCTTGACTTTTTATTGTTTATTAGCCATATTACAAGCCATGTTTGCCCCATTGGTTACTAGTCCCAAGCTCGACTTGGGGGAGCTATTAGTGAGTGAGGTGAGGGAGTTTGTAGTGTGCACATTATTTGCACAATTTGGGTGGGTTTTGAGAAGTTATTTGTTCTTGATTATATTTTTGTTTTGATGAGTTTAAAGTTGTATATTTCTTGAAAAAATAAAAGTGTGATGAAAAAGAAAAAAAAAAAGAAGAAGTTCAAAAAAAAAAAAAAAAGTGAGAAATTTGAAAAAAAGAAAGTGAACTTCTAAAAAAAATGAAAAAAAAGAGCAAAAAGAAAAAAAATGTTTGATGTTCAAATGTTCTAAGTGAAGGTTGATCAAAAGAAAAGAAAAAAAAAGTTAAGTTTCAATGAAATATTTCGAGTTATGAGTTCAAAGTTTGTTATTCACTCTAATTCATTATTATCATATTTTTATGAGTGAAATTGTGAGTGTTGGGATTGTTTATATTGTTTGGAGTAAATTTGGCGGATTGTTGTTGGATTTGGTTATGTTGGAGATGCGTATGATCATTATTTTTGATCATGGGTTTATTAGGATATGCTTAGCAAAGCTTTTCTCTCACATTTTCCCAAATTTATCCTACCCTTCACCCTAGCCTTACATTACAAGCTTTTAAAGACCTTCCGACCTTGTGCATAGAGTTGCGTAAATGTGAAAGTGTTGTTTATCAATGCAAGTTATGACTTGACATATTCCAAGTCGACTATAGGTTGAGTGTATGTCTTTTTAAACACACGAGTGTGTGAGTTTGGGAGGGCATTGTTCACATAAAGGGGTTGGGACGGAGAGCGATCGAGTACATCTTTTACTCGCCACATAAATGAGAGTTGAGTGTGTGAGCACTAGTCTTGAATTCTATATGCTCTTGTGGTTTGCTCTATTTGACAATTGTTGGGGAGGAAGGGTGATTAGATGAATAAGATTAATTGATGTTGAAGCATGTTTGTTTGATTTACCTTGAATCGTTTGTGCTTGATTTTTATATTGGGGTGAGGCGTGTTTTATATGTTCATTGATGAGCTCTTTGTTTAGGGACAAGCAAAGGTTTGGCTTGGGGGAGTTTGATATGTCTATTTTATATAGTATTTTACCCCCGTCCCTTGGTCATAATTAGTAGTGTTTTTGGCTCTTTAGAGCCACTTTTATTACTAATATGTGTTTTTTAGTGTTTTCGTAGTTTTGGATGAGTTTTGTAGGGAATTGCACATTTGGAGCATTTTCCCGAGATTTTTATGAAGCAACTACGAGCATTGGAGGAACACGACCGTCGTTGAAGCCCAAGGCCGGCTAGATCCATCGAGCCGGTGATTAAGGGCTCGGTATTTGGAATACCGAGGTTTGGACCGAGTATTCAAGACCCGAAGAGGAGATCCGGATTGGGCCGAGGAGTCGAGCCCAATCGGAAGTCCAAGCCTCGAGGAGCCTCGAGGAGCCACAAGGGCCCGATCAGGCAAGCATAGCCCCGATCGGGCAAGGCAACGCAGCAACCAAGCCTCGAGTGGCTAGGCGCGCCCGATCGTGCGAGGCCTAGCACGATCGGGCGAGGTGCGCAGCAAAGGAGCTACGAGCAAAAGGCGCGCCCGATCGGGCGGCCCTTAGCCCGATCGGGCGCGTGTTTCTGGAGGAGCTTGTTAGACGAGCACTTAGTTTCTATTTAGGAGTTTTGGTTAGAAGTTGTTTAAGTACGTTTTAGGATTATAATTTTTATTTACTCTTTCCTTTTACTTTCTCTCTCTACTTAATATTTTCTCTGTCTGGACTTTTCTCTCTACCTTACTCTTATTCTGGACTACTTTGTAATTCCGCCGTCTTGGTACGATTTCTATTTCAATTAATTTCAGTAATTTCTTCCTTTCAATTCCTTATGACTTATTTTGTTACTTTGCAAGCTTTAGATTTAATTATGTCCGAGTAGTTTAATTCTAGGGTTTATGGGGATCCATAATTAATATGAAGGGATAATTTGTTATTGTTGATTATTGATATTGCATGATAATTACTTATTGAATTGTTTTAATTCTTTGCAATTAGATTATGAATCGAGCAGATGTAATTTGAGTGTGAATGTTTAGCAATATTGAATTGATGAATCGAGCAGATGTTAATTTGATATTAAAGGCTATTTTCAATAGGAACTTAGATCTAGTAAATTGCGAGAGCCTGTTAGATCTATGTTGGTTAATAAATTGCGAGAGCCTGTTAATCATGTTATTTGTGCAATGTTGATTATTAATTGTTATGTTTTATCCCGGAATATTAATTATTGGTGAACCTATGACCCTAGGCCTTCTTATTATCGACTTTCTCCCTAAACTTAATCTTCGTAGTATAATTTCACATTACAAACAACAAATTGGTTACTTTAATAATTTAGATTATATTAATTAATTAGGAGTAGTTAGACCAGTTTCCCTGTGGATTCGACCCTACTTCCCTATCTACTTTAGTTAGAGGATTTAGGTGATACTTTTGATTAGGTGATACGACTTTAGCCTGTCAGCAGGATCGACGGAGACACCCTTTTTCGAAATGTAATTCCCCAGAAATGCAACTTTCTCCAATCTGAACTCACACTTAGAAAACTTGGCATACAACTTGTTCTTCCTAAGAGTTTCCAGAATAGTCCTCAAGTGCTGAGCATGTTCTTCCTTATTCCTCGAATACACCAATATGTTATCACTGAACACAACTACAAACTTATCTAAGTACTCATGAAACACTCGGTTAATCAAGTCCATGAATATGGCAGGTGCATTGGTTAACCCAAAAGGCATGACTGTAAACTCGTAATACCAATAACGAGTTCTAAAGCCTGTTTTTGGAATGTCTTTATCTGTAACTTTCAACTGATGGTACCCCTTTCAGCTGGTCAAACAAGTCATCTATCCTAGGTAGAGGGTACTTATTTTTCACACACATTATTCAACTCTCTATAGTCAATGCATAGCCTCAAACTCCCATCTTTCTTTTTCACAAATAAGACTTGTGCACCCCAAGGTGATGCACTAGGCCTAATAAACCCCTTATCTAGCAATTCCTGCAATTGAGCCTTTAGCTCGCTCATCTCAGCTGGTACCATTCTATAAGGTGCTTTTGAAATAGGTGCAGCTCCTGGAACTAAGTCAATGGTAAACTCAACTTCCCTTTTAGGTGGCATTCCCGAAATCTCTTCTGGAAAGACATCTAAAAACTCGTTCACAATGGGTACATCCTCTATCCGCCTACTCTCACTCATACTCAAATCTTGAACACAACAAAAGTACAACGG
Organism: Chenopodium album; assembly: GCF_948465745.1. Classification (NCBI taxonomy): domain Eukaryota; kingdom Viridiplantae; phylum Streptophyta; class Magnoliopsida; order Caryophyllales; family Amaranthaceae; genus Chenopodium; species Chenopodium album. Next base: position 46,680,146 of record NC_137848.1, read on the forward strand.
ACACCCTTTATTCACCAGCTTCTTAACCTTCAAAGCAAAAATAATCCCAAAACCCTTAGGCTTTCCTAAACGTAGGACACCGACTTATCCAAAGGATCGCTCAGGTGCACCCTCTGTATCTCACAATCTATCTTGTCCTATAAACTTAGCCAATCCATCCCCAGAATGACATCTAAATCCCCTAGATTAAACTCAATAAGATTTGAGGAAAGACAACTTCTCCTATTTTCAAAGGTAAGCCTTTGAATAATTTATTACAATGAACAAGTTTGCCGGTAGGCAGACTAACTGACACATCAACATGACTCGACTTAATTAAATTTAATTTGCGCACAACAGAATTAGAGATGCAAGAGTAAGCTGCTCCAGAGTCAAACAAAGTGTTGACGGGGACAGAATGAATAGAAAAAGTACCAGTGACTACATCAGAGGACCTCAGCTTTTCCCTTGCTCATCACAGACAAGCGCTCGGGAGCGTTGCTTCTTCCTTGGTAACCATTGTTGTCGTTGCCTGAGTTGTTGTTGGCATTGCCAGATCTGTTGTTGCCATTGCTGTTACCATTCCCAAACTTCCCATTCTGACCATTCCCCTTACCTCCCTAGTTGTTGAAATTGTTAGGCCTCTATTGGGTATTCCCACCATCTCCCTGTTGTTTCTGTTTGGTGTAACACTCATACTCCCTATGCCCCTTTTTGTTGCAGAATCGGCACGTCACTAAATTCCCATCACAGTCTCTCCTAGGGTGGTTTCTCCTAAAGCTTTTGCCGGGTTACTTCCTCTCCCCATTGTTAGCATTAGAAGAATTGCTAACATTCTGGTTACCCTGGTTACCCCTCTCGAATAAGTTCCCATTCCTAGGCCTCTCAAAGTTACCCTGTTTTCAGGTTTCCCAAAGTCCTTCCTTTTTCCCCAGTCTTAGCACTCTCACCCACACTTTTAGAATTGAGATGGTACATGTGAGCAGCTCTCTCATATACCTTGTCGAGAGTCTTAAAAACTTTCCCAGATAGGTCTTTTTGTAATCGGTCAGTCAATCCCTGCTCAAACCTCTGAGCCTTCAGTTCTTCAGTTGGTATAACCTTAGGAGCAAACCTAGCAAGGGTCATGAACTTATTATAATACTCCAAGATTGAAATTTCTCCCATTTCCAAACTTATAAACTCCTAAGCCTTCTATTTCTTCAGAAATGGAGGGTAAAACTTATCCCTCAAAGAGGTCTTAAACACCTCCCATCCAAAATTGGATTTGGCTCTAATGGCTACAACATTGTCCCTCCACCAGATGTCAGCCTCGTCCTTAAGGTACATAGCGGCCTGGTCAACTTTCATACCCTCAGGGCAATTCAGTGCCACGAACAGTTTGTCGAACTCTCGAATCCAGCTTTCCAAGAAGGTAGGGTCAGCACCTCCCTTGAAAACTGGTGGCCTAACTTGGTCCAACTTCTTAAACATCTCTTCTTGGGGATCGAGTTGGTCTCCCCGATTTTAGTTCAGATTCTCCGCCAACAAACAAATAGCATTAGCTAAGGCAGCGTCGTCTGCCATTCTAGTTCTACGCCTGAAAGAGAATAAATATGCACTTCAACTTAAATGAAATTCAAATATCATTAGCATGTATTCATTCAATCACAATATTACATTTTACCACATAAGTTGGTTCAAAAGGGTACCTTAGGCTTGCACCCCCTTGTCCCAAGCAAAATCATACTATATAAGCACAATTCATAATCAGGATTAAATAAAGTTAAGAAAGTAATTCTGATCCCGCGCCACTCTTACTAAACTTAATCATAAACAAAGAATTTATTTCAAAATTATACCTTCACAAAAATTTAACTTGTTTTGGCTCACGAGTATAAGTAAAATGGAACTCTTAAAATAAATAACAACTCTTATTATAACTTAAATGAAAGTATTAATCCCAAATAATAATAACTTTGTAGCTCTGGCTACTTATTATAATCCAATAAACTTAATCAAAACTAGAATGAGGTTCTAATAACCATTATTAATGGAAAATGCCTTATTCATACTAATTCCACCCTAACAAGTGTAATCCTCAAAGAATTACATTGCAATTCTTGTCTTTCTTCTCATTATAAGTATTAACATCAAAATCAGGATCATTTTCATCATCCGAGTCCTCAATAATTATCGCCTTGTAAAGCCGATTCGGGTTCCTAGTAGCTCTCTTTCCAGCATTTAGATCTTCAGGTGCCGGTTGCATCCATTCAAGATCATCTTCATCCGAAAATGAAATAAGAGTATACTCGTGAAAAACTCTGTTGTAAGTGTTTATCTTGTTATTTTTATTCTTTGCTGTCTTAAACTCATATAAGCTCCGGTAATCTTCCTCGTCAGGTTGATGTATTGCAGGTGTAATAATCCTTTCCATAGTTTCAAGAGTATCTTCACTTCGAGTATCACTCTCGTTCTCAAACATGACTACTGAGTTGCTTATCTCCTCTCTACGTCAACCCAACTCAACGAACATTCAAAAGCATAACACAAGCACATCATAAAAATAAATCAATTAGAACACCATTTGCAACATGTTAAATAACAAAATAAAAACCAATATGACAATTAAATAGAACATAAAGTATGAAATATGCATGCATTCCCTTCTTAAGTCTACCCAAATCTCACCAACTAGACAAATCAAACTTTGAAATTATTTTAAATAAATCGTTTCAAACATACTAAGTTTCGAAAAAAAATCATTTTTAGTCTTTGAATTCAAAATCCTTTACCATTAATTAGGCGCTTAAGACATACTAAGCTAATTGGCTTTAGTGGTAATTAAATCTAACCTAAGCTCCCAGATACGACTTTGTAACACTCAATAATTCTCTCTTTAAACCTGTGAGTACCTTGAACAATATCCAAGAGAATTACAGACGTGTTACCGCCACGTGTTCAAACTTTAAGGCTATATCAGAAATTAGCAGCGGAAAAACTAATTCAGTTATAATTAAGTTTCAAAACCAACAAACAAAACCAAATTAAGTCTTACAACTTGGAACCATTAAGGCCCTTAGTCAAAACCCAACCTAGTAAAAATAGTATATAAATGAAATTGAGTTTAAATAAATTCAAAAGTAAGTAGCAAAATAAATTGTGAAAAGTAACCAACACTCCACTCAAAATCCCACCACCTTGATGCGAATGCTACATATGTAAGAACCTGTGATTAATCTGCTCCCTAATATAACAAGTGTAAAATTGGATCGTTACAAGGTCATTGAAAGGCGAAGGCCATGACCAAATAAAGACACACAAAGCACCACAACCAGGAACGCTGAGTCCATACAAGCTGCGATATATAATAAGAAATCCATAGCATGCTACTATTTAATCATCACACACCATTAAATTATAGACTCAACACACGACTCAACTGTCAGTTTTACTAACTAGTGGCAGTTAAATCATTTCATTTTATCCATCGTATTAAGCAATAGACAAGGTTGTCCATCCCATGCTCCATTTGGAACATCAATAAAAGAAAAACCCCATGCCTCTTTTCGGAAACATCAATAAAACATCCAATGGCCACGGGCGTGACTCCGTGACCATAGCTAGTATGAGATCTCATTTAACTCCTAGCTAGTTTTTGAAAGTATTTGAAATAAGAGACTCGTAGATCAGACGGCCTCTAGAAAAGTGCACGGCTAATACCCCGTGTACCCCAACCCCTGATTGTCATTACTCCAGATGTGCACAAATCCAGAGTTTTATTCCTCATCCATCTTACACTTTATGTGCTTTACAAGTTTAGACTAGGTGATGACTCGTATGCAAAACAATACAATCAATCCAATATCAATTCAAACAAGTAATCTAAGTTTCCAAATTTAATTCTTGATTTATTAGTGACAAACAATATTTATTATTGATTCCTTTAACTACCTCGGTGTATAAACACCTTGAGTGCATAAAGCACCCCAAAATCTTAACCTCGTCTTATAAGACGTAAATTCTTCCTTTACTCCAATTTATCTCAATAATCATGAATGAGTAATAAATAAATCATTCCACATTTTCATGTAACTTTGCCTCTAAGCGCATCTTACAAAATTAATGCATAAACAATACTTGCAAAGTAGCATAATACACAACATACGGAAATTACAATGTATAACCAAACAATTAAGCCCAGTCTTCTCTATACATGATACTAAGTTCTCGATACATCCCTAAACATGCATCTAAAGGCAAGGTTTCGTAACTCGTGCGTATCTTGAATAAACGAGTCGGTTGTCCACTTTAGAAACTAGAAGTCGCCTTCTACGAAATCCTCTCCTAAACCAAACAACAAGAACTAAATAAAACCCAAGCAAATAAATTTACAACAATACCAAACTATTTTAAAACCTCTTAAACCATCAAAATAATGCCTTTAAATTATTGGAAAAATTGCTCCCATTAATCTGAACTTTGCCTCGTCCGCCGAAATTAATCCCAACTTTCGTTTATTATCTATTGCACCGAACTTTAGGGGGTATTAATTTCTATTGCACCCAAATGACTTGAAACCGGTTGAAGAGGTAAATTTTGCTGACTTGTGATTAATTGCACACGTGTCGCAACCAGATTGGTTCAAAAGTAAAAAAAAAAAAAATCAAAACTTAAAAATTAATTAAAAAAAAAACCACCCCGTTTCCCCCGGAGCACCGGCCATCCCCGTTTGCCCCCGAGCACCGGCCACCAAAGCAGCAGCCTTAAATCAGAGGGGAAGGGCGAAAATCGGAGGGTAAAGCTCCAGAATGGCCGACGAGAAGAAGTCGATCGAGGTCGGAAATCGAAGAGGATGGGGGTGGATGGAAACGAAGGGGAAGAGGGCGAAATCGGAGGGAGGAAGGGAGGAAAGAGGGCGAATCAAAGGGAGGAAGGGAGGAAGGGGGTGATCTGAGGAAGGGGACGAATCGGAGGGGGCGGAAACGACCACCCTCATGCCGGAACGAATGCTGCTGGGGAGGGGTTTTCGAGGGGGAGGAAGGGTTTTCGAGGGTGGCTGGGCTGCTGGGGAGGGGCTTTCGGGGGTGGGGAAAGGGAAGGGGTGGCTGGGCGGCGGTTTCCGGCGGCGGGGGAGGGGTTTTCGAGGGTGGGCGCGACTTTCCGGCGGGGTTGGGGGTGGTGATGTAGTGTTTTCCGGGATAGGGGTGGGGGTTGGGTTTGGCAGGTTTCTTTTTTTTTTAAAAATTTTTGTTTTTATTTTTTTTTCTTTTTTTTTTTAAATTTTTTTTTTGACCTATCACGTGTTGACACGTGTCTAGGTAACCTGCTACATCAGGTTGGATGACCTGTTGGGTGCAATAGAAATTAATACCCCCTAAAGTTCGGTACAATAGATAATAAACGAAAATTAGGATTAATTTCGGCGGACGAGGCAAAGTTAAGATTAATGGGAGCAATTTTTCCTAAATTATTCCCAATAGTCAAAGTTAATAATTTAATAGTTCACTATAAGTTTATATGCTAAAATCATGAAAATATAGCGTATAATATAAAATTCCAGCAACTTTAAAGTGAAGAACATAATCTGAAAATTTAGTTTAAGATTATAAAACAACCCCATAAACATGTATACTTGAAATAATCATTATATAGTAGGTTAGTATGTTTAAAACCTAAAAATATACCAATTCAATGTAATTAGAGGCTTTAAAATAATAAATATAAAATCTGAAAATTTAATCTTGAGGTTAGACTTTAAAGTTCAAAGCTTTTTTAATCATAAAATACCCACAAACATTATTTATGAGATTAGAAGCATAAAAATATGAAACTAACACAATTTGATCATAAAATATGAAACTTTAATAATCTGAAATTTTATAAATAATAAAAATAATCATGCTTTAACATAATTTAGTCATAATATAATTAGAGTTAACACGTTTAAAACCCTAAAACCATGAAAAATCAACATTTAAACCCTAAATTTTATACATACATAAATCTGAAATTTTGTATTATAATTTAAACATATTTTTCTACATAAATTCATAATCTTTTATAACTCATGTATATAATCAAATCATAATAATAATAGTTTAGAACAAAAAATAAACAAAGATTGAAACTTTAATCAATTTAATAAAACAAAAGAGAAGTAAAGAAAGGAGAGAGATAAAGGGGCGGACTATTGGGTGCTGCGGGGTGGCGCGGTGGCGGCTGGTGGCTCGGGTGGTGGTGCGGCGGTGGTTGAGCAGCAGCGGCAACAAGCTTTTTTTTTTTTTTTGTTGTGAGTACGTGAAAGAGGAAGGAGAAGTGAGGGGAAATAAGGTGGGTATAGGTTTTATTTTTGGTAAAAGTATGAGCTTAACTTTCCTAATCCAAGTAGGAGTAGGATTGTTGTTTGGGCTTAAATAAGATGAGTTGGGCAACCTCTTAAGATTAAAATTAAAATTTTCTTTTTAAAACAAGTCTTGCTAGGAGAAGAATTATATGTTAACCAAATTCATTTACTTATAAGTAAAAATTATTTATTCAAACTTTATCAAAAATATAAATATATATTTGCAAAATTAATTATAACTTTTTATAAACTTATGGGGGATTACAATCTACCCCTCTTAAAAGAAGTTTCGTCCTTGAAACTTAACCCCAAAACCATAATATCTCCAAAACCATTTAAACTTTTGTGTTTTGTATTGCTGTAAATTACTTGATTCTCCACATGCGTACTCAACAAACTGAACTTTAAATGAAATGAACACGCAATAAGAATGTTAAGATTGTGAAAATGCTATGGTCTAACCAAGAATATGAGGAAGCCACTTGGGAAGCCGAGGATGAAATGAAAAAGAAATACCCAGAGTTGTTTCAGGTATGTTGAGTTATGGGGACGTAACTCGTCTTCTTTAACGGGGGGTAGAATGCGGTAGAATTTTGCACTTTTCCCCTATATTTTTAGTTATTTTTGTGATTTTTGCACAATTTTAATGAGTATTTTGAGTAATTGTGTTCTCAAAGAGACACAAAAAGGTAAAGGTATGACAAAAAGTACAGCAATATTATACAAGTGAGGAAAAAAGTTTGAATTTCGTTTTTCAAGTTTCGGGACGAAACTTCTTTTAAGGGGGGTAGACTGTAATACCCCGTATATTTATACGTATTTTATTTTAAATAAGTATTTGTGAGGTATTTAAATAATTTGAAATAAATTATTTATGGCATTTTAATTATTTATTTTAAATAAGTTTGGAAATATTTTATAAAAAGAAAAGTTTTATTTAATTAACTATTTATTAAGTTGGGATTTAATTTAGGAAAGTTTTATTTTAGTAAAGTTTATTAGGAAAGGGATTAGGAAATATTTAAAAAGGAAAGTTTAGGTAAGAAGGGTTTCTAGAGAAAGGGGTATAAATATTCAACACTTGGGCAAATTAAACTTTGCAAAGAGTGGAGAATACCCAAGGTAAACTTTCTATCCCTTCTCCTTTATTTCTTTTTCTTTTTCTTTCTTTTCCCCTTCCCTTTTTTTCGGCACTCACCACCACCGGCCACCAGCAGTAGCAGCGGCGGCGCCACCAGCAGCCGACTGTGGTGCCGCGCCTGTTGTCCGGCCACCCCCCTTTGAAAAAAAAATAATCTTTTTATTTTTCTTTTGTTTAATCCTAGATCTAATTATAAATTATGAGTTTTGTGATGATTTTATAATGATTTATTTTAAGTATGGTGCAAATTAATTTTCAGATTTTAAATTTAATTAAAAAGCCCCAATTTTTGAAACTCTAGATTTATAAATAATTGATTATTGAAGGAATATGATTTAGGGTGGTTTAAACCTTTAATTTAAGGGTTTTATAATATAATTACAGCAAGTTTTCATGAATTAATATTGCTGGAAATTTTGTTAGTATGCTAAAAATTAAGTTTCTTGAAGGAATTTTGACTACCCATTAATTGGGATTAAAGTATGAGGTTTTAAATTAATTTTCAGCTTGTTTTTATTAAATCATGAGTGGTTTAATAAGAGTGTATATTGCTGGAAATTTGCATAGAGTAGATTTTAATGCCATATTATGATTTTGGTTTGTAAGAGACTTTGAAGTGAGCGTTCTATTAGTTGTGGCGATTTTAAGATCGTATACGAGGTACATTTGCGTACTTAGCATATTTTTGAAGATGTAGTAACATGCTAGGCTTGATTATTTAATCCTAAGTAGTATCATGCTAAATTATGATTGGAAATTGTGAATTGGTTGATATTGGTGATTGAATTATGAAGCATGATTTATTTGAGATGGATTATTGAATGGAAATAATTATTTTGGGCATGTTATATATGAATCGCACTTTTATTATTGGCATGATAGAGAGCATGTTTAATTAAACTAATTGTGTAATTTGGTTTGGAATATTAAAAAGAAATTTTATTATGGTTCATATAATTTTTATTGATGCTATAAGCATGAGAAAGGAGCTATGTAAGTGTCTATGTACACGAGGAATAAATTATATGTTGGTGCCTTAGTGCACTTAAGGTTTTTCTATCACCGAGGGATAGAAATTTTGGCGCATTATGCGTTTAAGGTGTCTTTGACACCGAGGTAGATTTAAAAAGGGTTCAATACTAAATATTATGTGGTCACTAATTATTCAAGAATTCAATTAGAATGTTTAGTTGTTTGGATAATTATAATGTTTGATTATGTGATGGTTTGAGAGTCATCACCAAGTTTAATAATATGTAAATAAACGTAAAGTGAAAGAGATTACGCACTAAAACTCTTGGAACGTATACACCTTGAGTATGAACATATGGGGGGAGTTATGGGGTTTCATATTTAACCATAACTTCTACTGGGAGTACAGGACGCTGTATCTTCCTTTTATTATTATGCGCAAGAATTCCGTCACTTACGAGTGGTTATTTTATACTGGCACGGTTAGCTCCCGTGTTAGTACCCCTTTATTGGGGCAGGTTAGGGGGGAAACCCGTTCGATGCGTAATCAATACTAAATAAATTATTTAGTTACTTAGTTGAGAAATCTTGTGGTGTGTTGTGTGCTTGTAAACAGGTGCAACGAGGTAAGTTGTGTGTTGATAGGAGGAAGCATGTTAGTGTGTTTAATTACGCTTATGTACTCAGCTTTGCTGATTGTGTGTTTGTGTGTTTGTTGGCCTTGCCTTTACCTTGGCCCTATGATGACCCATTTTTAATGGAGAGTAGTGGAAACAAGTAAAGAGAAGCTTTTCAGGTGATGAAACATATTCATGATGGGCATGAGTGAAGAGCAAATCTTGCTAGTTTCCATAAGTTTATGATATGTTTACCGCTTTCAATTCTATTGTATTATGTTTGTGAGACTAACGCAAAGGTTTTGAATTGGTTCGGTTTTGTTGAGGGCCTACAATGGTTCCAAATTGTAGGTTGACTTTATTTTACTTTGGTTTGACCTCACTTCCATTGGTTAACTTTTTAAGTGGAGTCGTTTTGAATGTTTTTAAAGATAGTCTTCCGCTGTGTGTCTTTGATAGTTGCCTTAGCAGTTTTCACGGTGGCGGTAATGTCTTAGATTTTCCTATTTTAAGTTTTAAACAGAGCAAAATAGGTATATTAAAAGAAAGGAATTTCTAGGGTGTTACAGGTTCGATCTGGGGTTACTTGAGGGGTTAGTCGGTCAGGTTTAACTCAAGTATAACCCTTGACCGAGTAACTTGAGTAACCCTGGCAACTCGAGTAACCCCTGACCGAAAAACTCGAGTAACCCCTGACCAAAAAACTCGAGTAACCCCGAAAACTCAAGTACCCTAACCGAGAAACTCGAGTAACTCCGTCAACTTGAGTAACCCCTGACCGAGAACCTCGAGTAACCCCTGACTGAGAAAGTCGAGTAACCCTGTCAACTCGAGTAACCTCTGACGAGAAACTCAAGTAACCTTTGCCGCACGATACATCAGGCCACATACAAAAAATTGTGATGTCTAAATATCCTGCATAATCAAAAGGGTTTATATGACCATATTTAACATTCAAGCCAAAAAGGTTATCCTAAAATTTTATTAACAATCTGGGCATCGCCGGGCATAAATCATATTACTAATATGTAAAGTCGGTCTCACAACCAGACCACGAGACAGAGATAAATAAGTATTATTGTAACACATATAATACTAAGTAAGTGATTTTTGGATAGATTTTTTAAGATAAAATTGTTGTATAGAAATTTATTATTAATAGAATTCTAATAATTCATATATATATATATAATTAATCATAACCTTTAATAAATATCCTAAAACTCAATTCTATTTTCATCATCAAATTCGATTTAAAAAGCTCTTTAAAATAAGATCCATTTATAATATATTTAATTACAAACTTTTATACGTAGCTGGCCAAGCCGTGTCACCAACTATTACAAGAGTTACTTCGTTAGTGCTATAGGGGTTACTTGGTCAATGTTATTGTGGTTACTCAATCAGTGATATAGATAAGGGCTACTTAATCAGTGTTAGAGGTTACTCAGTTAGTATTACAAGAGTTACTCGGTTAGTTTCATAAGGGTTACTTTGTCCGGCCAGATTGTGTGGCTAGCTGCATAAAAAATACAATGTTACTAAATTTATTTTTAAAAATTTTTAGAAAATCAGTAAAAATAAGTTTTAATTAGTAAAATTAATTTTATTTTGGTAATAATATTTTCAGTTTAATAATAATTTAAGTTCAATAATAAATAATTTAAAGTCAATAATAACATAAATATCTATTTACCAACAAAACTACAAAAAGTATACTATTATATAAATAAGCGATATAATATTGTATGTCTAAATATTTTACATTATAAAAAAAAATTATGTAATTGTATTTAACATTCAAGCTAAAATGTTTAGGACAATATGGGCATTGTCCGGGCACAAAACTATATCATATCATATCTAATCAATAATCAATAAAGTCGGTCTCGCAGCCGGGCAACGAAACTGTGACTTGCCAAGTGTCGTGCCATATAGGCGATAAATAGATATTGTTGTGATTAGATTAGATGCCACATTAAATTAGATTGAATAGATTTATGTATAAGATAAAAAAAAAAGTATACATAGAATAATTTATAATTTTTTTGAAAAAAATTATTTTTTTTTTTATTGACAATAGAATTTTATTCCTATACGAATAACCCCACACACACACACACACACACACACACACACACACACACACACACACACACACACACACACACACACATATATATATATATATATATATATATATATATATATATATATATATATATATAAGTAGGCATTTTTGGAGAACATTCGGAGCGCCGCGTAAGAAATATAATTATCTCGACCAATAAGAAAAAAGATTTGTATTTTATTTTTGAATCAAAAAAGTATATTGCAACCTAGATAAAAGTAACGAATTAAATTTGATAAATCTAAAATTTTAATGCCACGTAGATTAAAAACCACGAATAAAATTATTTTATAAATTAATGGTTAAAAAATTTTAAAAAATAAAGAAAAATAGAAATCTATTAAATTATTACTTCGAATATGACAAATCCAAACAAAATATATGAAAAGATAAATCTCAAAAAAGATATTTATTAATGAAAATCATATCTGAAATAATATTATATTTAAATGATAAACAACTACAATAAAATTTGATACCAACTATTATAAGATAAATTTTGATAGTAATTATGATAAGAAATAAAGATTATTTCCTAATTATAACTAAATTAAAATTTATGATACCTACCATTATAAATTGACGCATCATACAACACCAATAAAATTTCGTATCAATACAAAATCAACTAAAGCGAATTTTGTGTTAGTAATTTTGTGTCAATGGTTGGTGTAGGGAATATTTCAAGCATTATGATAACCCCAAACTTGAACCCCACTGTGATCATACACTAAAGTACGGTGGCGTTCCAAAGGGAAAGACAAAGAGCAAAAAGAGTCGCCAACAAGTTTTAGGAACTTGTAAACCCAAAAGACAATCCAAAGGACCGTCAACTACTCCATAAGGTCTTAAACCAAACAGGGTCCGGGGATGAGGGTACGAATCTAATCTACAAAAGAAAGGACCCGCCCTATAAAATAGGCCTCTACTTTGTTCTGCTCGTATTCATGTGCGCTTTTCGAATAACATACAAACATTATATTAATCCTACCCTGTTTATCTATGTTGGTTGAATATTAATGCACAAATAAAACTATTATTGGCGATCACTTGAATTAAAATCACATTAGCCTAAACCAAATTAATAATTATCTTATTAAGCGTGATTTCAAGTACAAATTCCCTTTAAACCTGCATAAAAGGCGTGATCAAGCAATAACAATAAAATATATCAAGCAACATAATAAATCAATAACGATATTGATAATAATATGATAAGGCATAATAAAGCTCAATAATAATAGCAAGATCCTAGGCATGATGCTGACAAGATTAATAACAAATCCTAGCATGTCACTAAACAATAAAGAACAAAGCTTTCAACCTAACATGGTACTAACATGATATTAGAAAGCATAAAATAACATCCTAACATGATACTAGAAAGCATTAAATAATATCCTAACATGATACTAGGAATCATAAAACAATAATAAGCATGCTTTCTACATTGAAAGAGAGTAATAAGATTACATACTTTGAAGCCTCGTAGCTCTTTCTAATAACAACATACACAAGTTAGTAAACTTCAATGAAAATAATAAAGAATAATTAAAGAATTAAAGAATTAAAATCAAATTAAATAAAGTTTAGACTAGTTTTGGACCAAACCCTCAGAAAATATCAAACCTTGCACGTCTAGGGCGAAGGCAACTTCGAACTTGGCTAAGAGACTCAAGATCTTGTGAATGCGGAATATTGTATGTGAAAACTAGTTTAGAAAGAAAAAGAAAAGAATTAAGTAATTCTTGAGAGGGAATAGAGAGAATTGAGAAAGAGTTGATGATTGTGAATATTGATAATTGTGAATATTGTTTGTAGATGATGAGAATTGATTTTTGAAAACAGGGATTCGGACGCTATTTATAAGGAAAATAATCCGGAAAATCATAGAATTTGATAAGGAATAAAACTCCACGCTGTCGCCAGGAATTAACTCTGTCGCGACGCGACAAGGTCTGTCGCGCGGCGACAGAGTCTGTCGCGTGGCGACAGACTTGTCGTTTGGCGACAGCCTGTATTAGCGCGTTTTTCTTCACGCGGAATCCGATCTTTAATCAACTTGATCTACGGAATCCGTACAGAAGATAAAATATATTTTTAAGATAATAAAACCGTATTTTATTCCAAATAAAAATCTTTTAAAAATAATTAATTATTAAATCTAACAATATTAGAATTAAAAGGAACTTTCTAGAAACTTCTAGAAAACTATAATTAATCCTAATAATTTTAGGAATAACAATTAATATTGGGCCCAGTTTAGTATTTTGGCCATAATTTCCTCATTATTCATCAGAATCGGGCTTATAATATATCGTTGGAAAGGTCTCTTTGAACCCCATCCATCTACACCATTATTGGACCCTTATCATGGACCAAAATAAACTGAAATGGACGTTTTCAAATAAATAAAGTCATTTTCAAAAACAGAGAGAGAAGAATTCAATTAAAACTAAACCGCAACACTTGACTTTCGAACCACTTTCACCTAATTCGATAATAACACAACGTGCAAGGCATTCATCACTGGGTTTGGTTTTGGGGAGACACAAATGGGTGTCTACAGAAGCCCCCACTTTGACTGAGTTTGGAGAAACTTAGGTTTCGAAAAACGAGAGTCAAAGTATCGATAGGGACGGAGAATGATTCAAAACGTTCTGCGATTCCAAATCATTCTTATAACGCCGATACCTGCAAAACTAATCATTAGTTAAAACAGATAAAAGAGTTAAGAAACGCGTATCTTGCACCGTCGAGCACACGTCTCTGAAAGTAACCATCTCGATGTTGCATCATCTGTATGTTGTTTGTGACAACCTCCACTGTGCCTCGTGAACGCCATCCTTGAGATAACCATATGTCGTCGTCTTCAATACTCTTGGTGACAATCCTCCACAGTATTTCGGGAACATCATCGAAAATAACTGTATGTCGTCATTTCCTGGGTGTGGCCATATGTCGCCACAGCAGTATGTCGCCGCTATAGACAATCTCTTCTTTACCTTGAGGGACCGCCGAAGGTGGCCTTGCTTCGCCATCTCCACTATTTGTGACACTACCTCGTCACAACCGTACTTCGCCGCTAAACAATTTCCCTTTATGTTGAGACATTGCCAAAGAATCACTTTACCTATTGACCCTTAATATCATTATTTATCATTGTTTTTTATATTTGTGCCAGTACTTTGGTGCTTTTGTAAACCATTACTTTGGTGCATCTACTGAACCAATACTTCGGTGCCTTGAACCATTATTTCGGTGCCTTGAACCATTATTTCGGTGCCTTATTACGAGCCAATACGTCGGTGCTTTATGAGCCAATACTTAGGTGCTTTATTATGAGCCAATACTTAGGCGCTTTAAGCTAAAGTGAGACGATCTTTCATCAAGTCGATCACTCAGTGCATTTTGATCAAGCTGACTAAATCATGTCAATTGCTCAAAGGGGCTAACTGGCGTACCAAGGAACCCAAACTACTAAAATGGACCCACAAAACCATAAGGAAAAGCCCAGCACCCTGTCGCCGCTCCTGCGCTAACCAGAAGTGCCTGTCGCGAGCTTTTGCATCTGTCGCCTCGCGACAATTCTGTCGTTTGGCGACAGAGTCGGGGTTTTAAACCCGTCTTCTTCTTCTTTCTCATTTCGCTGCTCTGCTTCACAAACTTCGCGAAAAACTTCAAATTACTCGTTCTTGCTCATTTCTCAACCAAATTCGCTCAAACTTGTTGCAAATCGAAGATTTTCTTATCCATTTTCCCGATCTATGTAAGTTTTGCTCAAACTCAACTCGGTTTTTGATAAATTACGCGTTCTAATTCGCGAATTTTCCGAAAAATTCGAAAATCATCTTGCTTAATTTGCTTTGCTCATTGAATTTTATGCCTTGAATTTGTTTAATTATGCTTGTATATTACTTTGGGAGTATTTTGAGACTTGTTTGACCCAATTTGGTGAAGAAATAAGCAATTCACCATTGTAGGACCTCTTAAGGTCGTGAAGAACAATGTGAGTCGTTCTTTGCATTTTGACTGCTTTTACTTGTACAATTTGTCACAATATTCATCATATATTTGCAAGAAATTATTTATTTGCTCAAAGAACACACTTCCATGCTTGTTTGAGATTTTGCTCTGTTTTAGTACTACGTACTCTGTTTTTTTGAACATAGTATCATGCGGCTTAGGCGAACTTTGGATACTGTAGAGCCTTAAACTTAATTACTTTTACATACTTTAGCATGGCTAGACGACGTGGTTCCGGTTCTCGGTCGAGGGACATACGCCGAGAGGACGAGCCCACCAGCGAGGGCGAGGACGTGCCTTCTACTTCCGGGCTGGGTGTCATGCCTGATTGGGACGAGCGCACTCTATTTCACGCGCCGGTTCATCATCTGTCAGAGAGAATCCGACGAGGTCTAGCGAGTGGGAGGACCCGTAGCCATGGCTCGGGTAATTCCACCATCATCTCCCTGTACGACAACTTTATCTGCCGCGATGAGGGGCTTCGTCGTCTTTGGGTTGACTCCTCTGCTGTAGGCTACTCGGGCCATGTTTTCATACGATGGGGGTAGCCTCGTCGTCCGAGCTTTGGTGGAGTTCTTTTAGGACACCACTAACACTTTTCACTTTCCCTGGGGTGAGATGACAGTCACTCCAGCTGACTTTAGTCTCATTACGGGGCTAGAGTTCCAGTCTACTCCTCTGCCTTTCGATGCTGGCGTTACCGTTTACTCGCCGGAGGTTTTGGAGTTATTGGGGCCGATCGTTATTCGGGCCCAGGCTGAGGCTCAGTCGGGACAACTGAGTTCCCGATGTATCCGTCGCGGCACGTTGGCTGCGGCTTTCGAGGATGATGCGACTACCCGAGAGCAGCGGGTGCGCATCTTTGTGTTGATTCTGCTATCAGGGACATTTTCCCCTGATCGAGGTAGTAGAGTACTCCTATACTACCTGTCCGCCGTTCGCGACCTCCAGTTGGTCGGGACATATGACAGGGCCAGTATGGCCTACGCTGATTTCTTACTGGGCTTGCGGCGCTCCTGTCGTCACAAGGCCTTGTCTGGAGAGATAGCCCTTTCCAGTTTCTGGAGGGTCGTAGAGGTATATCTCCTTTTCCCTATTTAGATTTTAACTCTAGCTTTAGAAGCACCATTTTTACTGATCCTCACTTTCTGTATAGATTTGGTTCTACGAGTACTTCTCTTCTCTTGCGCCTGCGAGGCCTTCTCCTCGTGTGCTCCCCATTGCTACTATTTGGGGAGGCCGCAGAGGTCTGCCAGAGGTGTTACGCCTTCGAGAGATGATCCTCATGGTAGGTTTTTTTTAAATTCTTACTTTATCTTTTATCACCTTTTAGCGTTAGTATCTTACTTAGTGATGTTTCAGGAGCCTAGCCCGGTATATCGACCTTGGGCTGCTTTTCCTATCCCTACGCTGGCGGCGCAGTATATGGCTGAGCGTCGTTACTTTCTGGGGACATATGGCGCGGTGGTCTACCTAGGGGAGAGGGTGGCCATCCAACACTCCTCGGATACTTTCGTTGTTCCCGCTCCTCCACCTCGGCATATGTTCCACGATGCCTTGCAGCGGGATCGTGCTGGTGGGCCTTCGTGAAGTACTCCCTGGAGATCACACATTCTCCTTGAGCAGAACTATGAGGAGGACGTGCTACCGTTGCTAGCGCCGGCTCCTGTCCCTTCAGAGGAGGCAGCGGTATGCTTTTATTCGTTTAGTTTGTCTTTCTTAGGTAGCCCCCAAGTATCCTTCTAACTTTTACTTTTAGCAGGCTGGTCCTAGGGAGTTCATCCCTCCGAGGATGTCTATACGCTACAAGGGTACGTCTGGACCGATCGAGGAGCTTATTCCGCCAGCTCCAGCGGGAGAGCAGTTTGTGGAGCGGTCTATTCCTCGTCACCAGACTCGAGTAAGTAGTTTTTTTTGTCATATACCATCCCTATGTTGGCTTTATTATTATTATTGACTTTGGCTATTTTGGCAGTTCTCTCGTAAGGTGGTGACGGCTATGGCCAGGTGCATTGACGCCTTTCGCAGCCAGCTTGTGAGGTTGCGGAACCGTGCTACCTGTCGTAGCAACGACGCTGAGGAGGTATTACTTTTACTTTTACTACTTTTGGTTTTATTTTCGTTGCATTTGCTAACTTTGATTTAATTTTGCAGGGGCAGCCTATTCCTTCTCCACGCACTCGATCGAGGCCCGAGCCTAGGAGGGAGACTACTAGGTCCGACTCGAGGCGTCGCCGGACTACTTCTGGCGGTCGAGGTGGTCGTTCTGAGGCCGCCGCTGTAGAGGATTCGGCGTCATCACCTGAGGACATTCCGACCGGGCCGGCCGTTCGAGGTGGGATGGGTGGTGGGACATACGAGTTTGGCTCGTCGTCGCAGCAGCCTTTGCAGCCCCGGCCTCTTTCCGTCGGGTTTCAGGGTGAGGTTAGATGGCCTGGTCCTGAGCTGCAGTTCGCGCCGCCTAGTGGTTCAGGGGGCGATGATGGACATACTCCACAGAGTAGGACATTTTTCGATACATTCGGCATCCCTCGCGACTTGCGACCTCCAGCGCCATAGTTGTACCTGTGTTTGTTTTATGTTTGACTTTTGTAGGACTTTGTCTATTGTATTTATACGACTTATGTACCAGACACTTGTATATATATATGCATTTTATTATTTATCAACATTCTATTTGCCTGATTTATTATTGTATAACAAATGTGTCGTGCATGTAAGTGTGTGAGAAAGTGTAATTTTTGCGCAAATTTATTTATTATTGATATTAATGGAGGGTACCGACTCTCTCCCCCCAAAAAAAGAAAAAAGAAAATGAAGGAAAGTGTAAAAATAAATTAAGCGTTAATATAATAATAATAATAATAATAATAATAATAATAATAATAATAATAATAATAATAATAATAATAATAAAAATCATAATATTGAGGGTATGAGAAGAGGAATAGAACAATAAGCCAAGTCAAAGTCGAAATCAAATACGTAAAAACTCGGTTTCCTACGCGCAATAGGTGACGCTACTAAGGAAACAACTGGCGCCGCGTAATCCATCCTGTCGCCACGCGACAGGCTCTGTCGCCACGCGACAATTTTGTCGCCTGGCGACAGACGCGCTTTCCTGTTTCCTACAGGAATTGAAGTCTGTCGTGCAGAAAAAGTTATATATAACCCCCGAATCATCCGTTTACTACATAATTTAACCAGCTTATAAAATAGTTAATTAACTAGTAATCATGCCTTTAGCTAAAAGAACCTTTTGTGGGTACATGGATGAATGGTGTCGTCACTTGACTGCTAAAGATAAAAAAGCATTAGATCTTTCTCATATGGGGGGTATGTTTGGAGTCAAGGGGATGAGCCTTGATATTGACTTTATTTATTCTGCCATAGGCTATTGGAATATTGATACTCATTGTTTTAGATTTTTTCATGATGAAATATGTCCTTTACCGGAAGAATTTGGGGCCATCATAGGTTATTATTCCACAGATCTTGCGGTAATGCCTAGAATCAATGAATATTACTATAAAGATTTCGAACACTTTTTTGATTTGAGGGGGACGGCTTTGAAACACATAGTGCATGGTAACATAGTTAATTTGACATAATTTGCACATTATTTTTATGATAATCCCAATCCCGATTTCCGTGTCTATAAAAGAAGGGCTTTCCTTTATTGTTTATTTAACCAATTGCTCTTAGTGAGTGGCAAAGATAATGAGGGGCAATCGATAATTATATCTGTTATAGAACAAGTTGAATCTGGGAGAAATCCAATGCCATTAATTGTTGGAGAGACTATGCTGTGGTTAGATGCACTAAGAAAGGATTCAAGGGCACCTTTAAGAGGTTCTCCAATTTTATTACAGGTATAAAATAATATTATTATTAATTTATCAAGAACTAAAGAATATCATTTTTACACTGTAATGTTAATTTAAATACATATTTGCAGATATGGCTCATGGAGAGGCTGAAGCTTATTAATCCTCCCGATGATATTCACACATATGTTCCAAATTGCATAGTCCGCCGAAAGAAACGATTTTTGAAAATCGGTCGCCATGAGTGGAGCAAGGTGTTCGCTGCCGGTGACTTTACCATAAACTGGATTGTTCCTTGGTGGAGGATTGAGGCGATGATTAGTTGTAGTAATCAAGCATATTGTCGTCTCCCGAGCTTGTCGAGACTAACCTTTTACTTTCCTTGTAGAGTCATGAGACAATATGGTCTCGCACAAAACATCCCTACAGGAGATATTCGCCGTCCTTATGAATTTCCTGTGTCACAAGAGATTGAGCGTTTTGATGGATACTGGAGTGGTAGGCCCTTATGGGAGGTGATTACCCATAAGGAACCACCTTGCTTGTCAAATAAAGTGAAGCAATGGCTTGATGGAAGATTCCAAAAACCTCAAGTTACAATTGAAAAGACCAATGTGAAGTATCGTCTAGGTGACAAGAAGATCCCTGCTAAGGAACGCCTAGGGGAAAGAATTGAGTTCAAGACTCCTATTATGCCTAGAAAGAAGAGTGCCAAGAAGAATCAAGGAAAAAGAAAAGTCGACTCTACTAAGAAGGGAGCTTGGGTAGAGAAGAAACATGGAGTCCTAGCGGAAGGAGAAACTATCTATACTAAAATAGAGTGTAGATCTTCTAACGGTTGTCTCCTAGCGAAGGTTATGGATCAAGAGGAAGAGAATGAAGACACAAATTGGAAAAGAATGAAGAAGGAGAAAAAAGATTAGAACATTGCTTTTCTTTTGATTTATTAGACAAAGTTAATTTGTTTTGGTTAATTTTTCAGCTTTTATTTTATCAATAATGTCCTTTCTTTATTAATCAATAAAATTTCAGCTTTTATTTTAATTAACTTTCAATTAGAGCAATGAAGACAATTACAACATTCATTTTTCGGAGAATTAATTCGAGTACGAAAGTCGAATAAATTTCCAGAACATGCGAAACTGGTCTAGACAATCGCAGAAGACAGGCGCTGCTATCTGATGCACTGTCGCTGACGATTGGGCTCTGTCGCCTGGCGACAAAATTGTCGTCTGGCGACAGAGACTATCGTCTGGCGCCAGTTTTGAAATTTTGCAGACATGAGTTTTTTACTTCGGAGATGTAGAATCTAAAAAGATTAAAGCGGCCGCACCCTGTCTGGGTTGCCTACGTATCCTTTGCTTAAGGAATCAGGCCAAACGTAGCTCTCTTGAGTATTTTACTCAAGTACTTATGGGTAGTATTTCTTAAGTTGGTCAAGGTTTGTCATGTTTGAAAATTCATTGCCATCCATATCAGTTAATTTAGCCGCGCCTCTTGACAGGATTGTTTTGACAATATATGGTCCAGACCAATTAGGCCGGAATTTGCCTCTCGGATCTAAGACATTTTTCCTTAATGCTTTTAATACCAAGTCCCCAACCTTGATATTTCTAGTCTTGACCTTTTTGTTGAAATGTCTAGCCATGCGGGTTTGATAACATTGGGTATGATGTAGAGCTTCTAGTCGTTTTTCATTGAGTAGGATTAGCTCTTCATATCGTGCTCTAGTCCATTCAACTTCATCAAGTTTACTTTCTAACGCAATGCGTAAAGAAGGTATTTCTAACTCTACAGGTTGTACGGCATCCATTCCATATACCAAGTTGAATGGCGTATTTCCTGTTGATGTTCGGATTGACGTGCGATAACCCCACAATGCGAAGTGAAGTTTGTCAGGCCAATCTTTATAATTTTCCGTCATTTTCTCAATGATCGTTTTCAAATTCTTATTAGCGGCCTCAACTGCTCCATTTGCTTGAGGTCTATACGGGGAAGAATGGTGATGTTGAATACCATACTTTTGTAGCAATTCTTCACATTCTGCTTGAAAATGAGTTCCATTGTCACTTATCATTTCATGTGGGACTCCGTATCGACAAATTATGTTTCTTTCGATAAAGAGTGCTACATGCTTGGCGGTGAGTTTAGCATATGATTGTGCTTCCACCCACTTTGTGAAGTAATCTATTGCAACCAAGATGTATTCATGGCCTCCTGTTCCGGGAGGTGTAATCTTTCCAATTATGTCTATTCCCCATGTAGAGAAAGGCCATGGTGAAGTGTAGGTGTAGAGAAGAGATGGTGGGATATGTTGCAAATTTGCATAAATTTGACATTTTGGGCATCTTTCTACATATTGATGACAATCTTTATTCATGGTAGTCCAGTAATATCCTTCTCGCATTATCTTTTGGACTAGCATTTTGCCGTTAACGTGTGTTCCGCATATACCTTCATGGATTATTCTCATAGCCCTTTGAGCATCTTTTTTGTCTACACATAATAGAGCTCGTCCCTTAGGTACCCTTTTGTGTAGTTCATTTCCTATGAGTACAAACTGGGAAGCTAAGAGTCTTAATGCTCTTTTCGCTCTTTTGTCAGCATGAGGAGGATATTCTCCGTTGGTGACATAATTCAATATATCTACGAACCATGGTTCCTCCTCTGGTTCTTCTTCTTGAATTACTTCGTCGTCTTCTATGGCCTGAATGTATGCTGGTTTATGCCTTTTTCCTATGGTTAAAGGCATTTGCTCGATTTCCTTAGGTATTCTAACCATTGAGGCTAGCCTCGCCAAGGCGTCGGCGAATTGGTTTTCCTCTCTAGGTAGGTAAGTGTATTCCACTTTTTCCAATTGATCGGTGAGAGTTTCCAGATATGTTTGGTAAGGAGCTAAACTTTCACTCCTAACCTTCCATCTTTTGGAGATTTGATTAATAATTACGGATGAATCTCCGAATATCCGGAGTTTCTTTACACCTAGGGCTAAAGCGGTTTCAAGGCCTACCACGCATGCTTCATATTCAGCTGCGTTGTTGGTGACATCGAAATCTAATTTGATGGATATAGGGACATGTTCTTCCTTAGGTGATACTAATAAGACTCCTACGCCGCACCCCTTTTGGTTTGAGGCTCCATCAAAATATAGAGTCCATGTATCATCCTCTGTCATCATTAAATTTTCGTCCGGGAATTCATTCTCTTCTAAGGGTGTTGAATCTTCTATTGGAAAATCTGCTAGAAAATCCGAGACCACTGATCCTTTAATAGCTTTTTGAGGCATAAACCTTATGTCAAATTGGGCCAAATTTATATCCATCTTGAGATTCGTCCATTAAGTGTAGATCTTTCGAATAGGTATTTTAGGGGATCCATTCGTGAGACTACGTAAACGGTATGCATGAGCATGTAATGTCTCAATTTAGTTGTGGCCCACACCAACGCGAGGCACAGCTTTTCCAATGGGGTGTAGCGTGTTTCATATTCGAGCATTTTTTACTTAAGTAGTAAATAGCATTTTCTTTGCTTTCTACCTCTTGTGCGAGCATAGCTCCCATTGTTTCCTTTGTGACGGTTAAGTATAGTCTTAAGGGTATTCCGGGGAGTGCTGGGGCTAATACGGGAGGATTCGCAAGATAGGCTTTGATCTTCTCAAAGGCTTTTTGACACTCATCGTCCCATATGATTGGTACATTTTTCTTAAGCTTTTTGAATATTGGTTCGCATATCGTGGTTAACTTGGATATGAACCTACTTATGTATTGCAACCGGCCAATAAATCCTCGAATTTGCTTTTCGGTTTTGGGCGGTGGCATGGACATGATTGCTTTAATTTTGGTGGGATCTATCTCTATTCCTCTAGAGCTTATGACATAACCCAAGAGTTTCCCTGAGGTAACTCCAAAAGCACATTTAGAGGGGTTTAACCTCATGTTGTATTTTCTTAATCTTTCAAAGAATTTCTTTAAGGCTGTTGGATGTCCTTGGCGGTCTTTTGATTTTACAATCATGTCATCCACATAGACCTCCACTTCTTTATGCATCATATCATGAAGTAAGGCAGTTGCTGCTCGTTGGTAAGTAGCACCCGCGTTTTTTAACCCGAATGGCATTACCGTATAGCAATAAGTACCCCAAGGTGTTATAAATGTTGTTTTCTCCATATCTTCTTCGGCCATGAGGATTCGATTGTATCCTGCGTATCCATCCATAAATGAGAGAAGTGCATGGTTTGCTGTGTTATCTACCAAAATATCGATGTGTGGCAAAGGGAAGTCGTCCTTTGGACTTGCCTTATTTAAATCTCGATAGTCGACACACATTCGAACTCTACCATCTTTTTTCGGAACCGGGACAACATTGGCGACCCATTCGGGGTATTTGGATACCCGGATGAAACCTGCAGTAATTTGTTTTTGTACTTCTTCTTTTATTTTAAGGGCCACGTCGGGTTTCATTCGACGTAACTTTTGTTTTACAGGTTTCATTCCTGGAATTAATGGTATAGTGTTGAGCTATTTCTCTATTAATGCCTGGCATATCTTCGTATGACCAAGAAAATACATCGATGAATTCTTTAAGTAGATTAATTAAATCGGTTCTTTCTTCTTTGTTTAGCGTCAGTCCGATTTTAACTTCTCTTTTAATGGTTGGATCTTTTGAGATATCAACTGTTTCTGTATCTTCAATTATTGGTGTCTTATTTTCAAGTGTTTCCATTGCTTTAATTATTTCTTTGTCATTTTCATCATTAGTTAAGCAATGCTCGTCATCTTTAGATAAAGAAAAACAAGAGGAATAAGGGGAAGAAGACATATTATTAAACTCAGAAATCATTACATCAAATAAAGAGATGTCCGTCGGGACTTGATTGCTAACTATCCTAGGAGTAGAAAGAGAAGGTGAGGGTGCTACAACTAAAGACTTAGAAGACTCGATGAGGGAAGACTCTAACTCAGACTCTGACTCAGACGACTCTTCGAATATTGGTCCTTGCCCTGTAGTTATTGAAATCTTCTTTCCATTTATAGTAACTATCTTCACCGTCTTGCGCCATCCACGCTCTTGATCTGCTATTGGAGTGATAAGTTCGGAGGGATCGAAATTTTTGCTTTGGAGAACTGCTTGGATAAGTGAAGAATCATCTTCCGCATATCTTGATTCGTCCTTTTCCCTTCCAAAGAGGAGTCCCATGACATTAAAGTCGAAACAAGGGGGTGCTTTTTCCTTATATGTTGGGGCTGGGATCTCGTCTAGGAAACAACAATCCAAAAAGATTTCGAATCCAGGCTGCCTTATACCATTTACATCAAAAGGTTCAGGAAATTCGTGACAAGGGTAATCCTCTCCTTCTCTTATAAATTGCCCGTTTAAAGTGAGAGGATATTGATCCATGGGTATTTCCTTTCTTTGTATACGGGCATTTCTTCGTGCTTTTGATTTTTCCTGGGCTCGTTTAAGGTCTTCGAGGGTTGGTTCAAAACCAAGTCCGAAAGTATCCAATTTAGGGAGGCCAGGTAAGCCCATGTGTTTAGCTACTTCTTTCTTCTTTCCTAGAGTCATTCCAGGAAAGTGTCCTTGTTTTCTTAGGATATCATTTGTTATCATGTTTGAGTGGAGGTCATAATGAAGAGGGGTCCTTTCATCTTCCTCTATTAAGGAGACCTCTTCGCTAAAGCCCCACAAATCTTCATCGTTTTCGTCGTGTTCCACATTAATCAGTGGATTTTCTACTGTTTTAATCCTCATAGATGAAGCATCAATGGTTATTGGAACGCCTCCAACTATAGCTTTTACTTGTTGATGGAGAGACGAAGGGACGGCCTTTAAATCATGAAGCCAAGGGCGTCCTAATAGCAAGTTAAAAGATGCTTTGATATCTACTACTTGAAATGTAGTAGCATGTTCAATTGCGCCTGCAGTTACATTCATAGTGATCGTCCCTAATGCTTGACGACGTGAATTATCATAGGCTCTTATTCCTTGGGTTGATGGGGATAAATCCTCATCTCTTACTCCTAACATTCTTGCGGTTCTAAGTGGGCACACATTAATTGCTGAACCGTTATCCACAAGAGTCATAGGGACATTCATTCTTTTGCATATGACTGTGAGGTTTAGAGCTTTATTGTGTTTTTCACCTTCCGGTGGTAGATCTTTATCCGAAAAAGTGACCAAATTAATTGGACTTGGGAGATCACTCGTGAGGAACTTTGCAAGTCCCTCAGGAGTGGTGTCCGAATCTATGCCTACCTTAGCCAGTGCATCCATGACTGCAACTCTATGTTCTCGAGATGTGGCTAAAAGTTTCCATACATTCATTTCTACTTTAGTCTTTTTTAGTTGTTTGACAATATCGTTGTCTTCTATAATAGGCACGGGAATTTGCTGAATAGAAGGTATGGGTTGTGTTGAAATGGGAGGTTGTATTCTTCCGGACCTTGTGAGGACATCTATGGGTGAATCCTCCTCGTCCCAAATGTCACTTACTGGGTATATTGTCGATAGAGGAGTTTCTTCAATGTCTTTAAGGTACACATCCTCATCGTCACTGTCCCATACTCCATTAATCATGGCATCTTGTGGAAGTCGAACTAACTTTTTCTCATCAATCAAACGTTGAACCAAGTCCTTGAACTTGAAGCATTGCTCTATTGTATGTCCTCCTGATTGATGATATGCACAATAATATTTGTCTGTCCTTTTCAGTGATTCAAATGGTCTTGGTTCGAGAGGTTGAACTTTTCCATTCTCGAAGAGCATTTTGAACATATTTGTGTATGATGTCCCAATTGGAGTATATTTCCTATTGTTCTTTTTGGGAGTGTCAATTACTTGGAAAGGAAATGGTTTCTTTTGCTTAAGAGGAGGTTTATTTTTAAGCAACTCATTTTTCTCTTTTATGGCCTCGAAGGTTTGTGAGATTAATTCTTTTAATTCCGAAAGTATTAATGTCAATGCCAATACTTCTTGCTTAGTTGCGGGTTCCTGACCGGAGAATTCGAGAGCATCTTCAAAGATTTCTTCTTCAATGGTCTCGATAGGCTCTATGAGGCTAGATGGATCCTCTTGGTTTTCTTCGTCGGAAATAGCCAAAGAATCCGATAGCGGTGCAGTATTGATACTTGGCTACTTACTTGCAGGAGGTAATGGGAGCTTGTTACTATCAATCAAATCTTGAATGGCTTCCTTTAATCTCCAACAGTTCTCTGTAGGATGACCCCTACCTTGGTGATATTTGCAATGTTCATTTGGGTTCCAGCTAGCCGTTCTCCTTTCGACAGGTGGGTCCCCAAATGGTCCAATAGGAGTTATAAGACCTTTTGCATGTAAACGATCAAATGCGGTGTCATAACTCATACCAATAGGAGTATAATTCTTCCTAAATGGTTTCTTTTGTCCTTGATTATTATTCATTGCCAATACTTCATTAAGAGGAAAAGTGCTAACATTATTTGAGTGGGTAGATTTGGATGAAGAAGGATTGTCGTTCTTCTTATTTTTCCAGCCACTACTTGAGTTGTTATTAGCAATTTTCTGTTTAGCAAGGTCATCTTCAATGTTAATTCCAATGTCATATACCGCTTTGAAATTATTTAAGTTGCTTTGATATTTGAGATGCTTAGAATATTTTTCTTGGAGGTTTTTAATGAACATCCTGACGGATTCCTTTTCACTAGGCACTTCAACCATTTTTGCAGTGGTTTCCCTCCATTTATTAAAGAAGGAGGTAAAACCCTCGTTTTCTTTTTGTTTCAGCATTTCTAATTCTCTATGATCGGTTTCAACTTGTATATTGCATTTATATCTTTCAATGAAAGCGCTCACCATAGATTCCCAACTAGAAGTCTTTTCTTTATCAAGTGAAAAGTACCACTGTTGACATACAGCTTCTAAGGATAGTGAAAATACAGAATGAAATGCCTTTCTATCTATCCCCTTAATACTCATTACAGTTTCAAAAGCTCTTAAATGAAAATAGGGGTTATCCATGGACTTGAACTTAGGGATGTCATTGGGATTGAACTTTTGTGGAAGAAGGTCCTTATCCACCGAGACCCCTTGGGAGCTAATCTCTTGAAATCTAAAGTCGCTGGACAATTTGCCCAAGCTTTCCTGGATTAGGTTCATTTGTTTTTGTTTTTCAGGATTACTTATTTGCAGCGATAGGTTTTGCAGCATTTCAGCCAAGTTGGCTACCTGTCCCTTGACTTCATTAAGTTCTTCTTGACTAGCCATTGCCTTCTTAGCTTTCCTTTTCCTACCGACTGGTTTGTCGAAAAGTAAAACTTGAACAAAAGTGTTGTCTTTGATTAAACGCCCTTCCTTTCTTGACCACGCGCTGTAATTTAAACCATATTTGTTTTAATATTTGACTCTAATTGACTTGACTTTATGTTTAAAAGATTTAAAAGAAAAAGTGAAAAAATGGGGTATATATTTTAAGGGAATTTAAAAATTGGAGGATTAATATCCGACTTACCCCCCTAAAAAAAATGACGGAAAACACGCATTCAAGACTCTCTAGACATGATCATAATGTGACAAACATGTTATGTGTGTGCTTTATGTGTATGTGAGTGACATGTTTTGACTACTAGTGTATGACCATGGGACTTTAAGTGCCTAAACTCAATTAAAGACTTAAACATGATTTGAACCATTAACAAACTGATTAATCCGATTAGTAGACTGCTAATTAAACTCGTCGTGATGACTCGAGCAAAAGAACTGGACTGTCGCTTAAAACAACAGGACTGTCGCTACAGTTTAGAGCCTGTCGCCAGACGACAAAACTGTCGCCAGGCGACAGACGCTAAACTGCAGCGCCACAGTCCAAATTCCTGCGCCATTGCTGGAACATTAATCTGGACTGTTTCCAGTAATTTTACTCTAAATGGACATGCCTAAAGTCGTACTAGGTCGAATCGATTAAATTATTAGCCTTTAATTAATTCAAAATTAATTAATTAATTAGACAAAGTCCTTTTAGTCATTAGTCAATTTATTTAGTCTTTAACACAAGTCAAACAAACGGTTAGCACATATAATAAATACAAGCAAGGGTGCACAAGTAGTTCACATAGTCACAAGATGAGTTTGCAACCTAACCATGGCTCTAGTTCTCTAAAGTTCGAGGATATGGGTTAAGTCAAAAAGGTCCATGGTTAAGAATCCATATGCATTGCACACAAGCCTACCGGGAGGGTTGGAGCGAATGGACAGGATTCCGCGAGTGCGAGATGAACTCGGACTCGACTCCATGGTTTGGTGGATTCACAAACATTACACGTACCCAAATCTGAACTTTGCACATGATCGTGGGATATTCCATTGGGCAGGTGAAGCAGGAACCCCCAGAGGGTTATTTCCATATGTAGAACACATATGGGTTCAGAAAAGTGAGAAAATGACTCAATCAATAAGCAAAATCGAGCCAACAACACTAGAAATGGTCAAAGCAAGAAGACAGACCCCTGGCTCGGTATTGGAAGAACTTGGCGCCAGACTACAGGGACCGTCGCCGCAAAAAAGCTTCTGTCGCCAAGCGACAGAAACTTTTTACGGGCGACAAGCCCTGTTTTCTAGACGCTAGTTCCTACATGCCTTGGCAAGTTTCTGTGTCCTTCGAATTTTCCAGATTTCGCATCATCTTTTCGATTCTAGTCATGAAAGATATTTCCCAAATTTCCTACGTGTAAAATTCCTATGGATTGACTCATGGGGTACTCCCATGAGGACCTTTTAATGCATATGACAATAATGTTAATCAAATTATGCACATGAAATACTTAGAATTTTTCAAGTCTCATCCGCTCATTCTAAATAATTGCCAAAATTAAATAAATTTCAGGAATATAAATAGAAATCCTCCCTAGTGGAGTCGCCAAAAACTGTAGGGAATATTTCAAGCATTATGATAACCCCAAACTTGAACCCCACTGTGATCATACACTAAAGTACGGTGGCGTTCCAAAGGGAAAGACAAAGAGCAAAAAGAGTCGCCAACAAGTTTTAGGAACTTGTAAACCCAAAAGACAATCCAAAGGACCGTCAACTACTCCATAAGGTCTTGAACCAAACAGGGTCCGGGGATGAGGGTACGAATCCAATCTACAAAAGAAAGGACCCGCCCTATAAAATAGGCCTCTACTTTGTTCTGCTCGTATTCATGTGCGCTTTTCGAATAACATACAAACATTATATTAATCCTACCCTGTTTATCTATGTTGGTTGAATATTAATGCACAAATAAAACTATTATTGGCGATCACTTGAATTAAAATCACATTAGCCTAAACCAAATTAATAATTATCTTATTAAGCGTGATTTCAAGTACAAATTCCCTTTAAACCTGCATAAAAGGCGTGATCAAGCAATAACAATAAAATATATCAAGCAACATAATAAATCAATAACGATATTGATAATAATATGATAAGGCATAATAAAGCTCAATAATAATAGCAAGATCCTAGGCATGATGCTGACAAGATTAATAACAAATCCTAGCATGTCACTAAACAATAAAGAACAAAGCTTTCAACCTAACATGGTACTAACATGATATTAGAAAGCATAAAATAACATCCTAACATGATACTAGAAAGCATTAAATAACATCCTAACATGATACTAGGAATCATAAAACAATAATAAGCATGCTTTCTACATTGAAAGAGAGTAATAAGATTACATACTTTGAAGCCTCGTAGCTCTTTCTAATAACAAAATACACAAGTTAGTAAACTTCAATGAAAATAATAAAGAATAATTAAAGAATTAAAGAATTAAAATCAAATTAAATAAAGTTTAGACTAGTTTTGGACCAAACCCTCAGAAAATATCAAACCTTGCACGTCTAGGGCGAAGGCAACTTCGAACTTGGCTAAGAGACTCAAGATCTTGTGAATGCGGAATATTGTATGTGAAAACTAGTTTAGAAAGAAAAAGAAAAGAATTAAGTAATTCTTGAGAGGGAATAGAGAGAATTGAGAAAGAGTTGATGATTGTGAATATTGATAATTGTGAATATTGTTTGTAGATGATGAGAATTGATTTTTGAAAACAGGGATTCGGACGCTATTTATAAGGAAAATAATCCGGAAAATCATAGAAGTTGATAAGGAATAAAACTCCACGCTGTCGCCAGGAATTAACTCTGTCGCGACGCGACAAGGTCTGTCGCGCGGCGACAGACTTGTCGTTTGGCGACAGCCTGTATTAGCGCGTTTTTCTTCACGCGGAATCCGATCTTTAATCAACTTGATCTACGGAATCCGTACAGAAGATAAAATATATTTTTAAGATAATAAAACCGTATTTTATTCCAAATAAAAATCTTTTAAAAATAATTAATTATTAAATCTAACAATATTAGAATTAAAAGGAACTTTCTAGAAGCTTCTAGAAAACTATAATTAATCCTAATAATTTTAGGAATAACAATTAATATTGGGCCCAGTTTAGTATTTTGGCCATAACTTCCTCATTATTCATCGGAATCGGGCTTATAATATATCGTTGGAAAGGTCTCTTCGAGCCCCATCCATCTACACCATTATTGGACCCTTATCATGGACCAAAATAAACTGAAATGGACGTTTTCAAATAAATAAAGTCATTTTCAAAAACAGAGAGAGAAGAATTCAATTAAAACTAAACCGCAACACTTGACTTTCGAACCACTTTCACCTAATTCGATAATAACACAACGTGCAAGGCATTCATCACTGGGTTTGGTTTTGGGGAGACACAAATGGGTGTCTACAGTTGGGTATTTTAAAAATCATGCTAAGATGTTAGCTTAATTTCTTAAAATTCGTGTTTAAAAGTATATTTGTATTTATTACTTACATTGTGTTTATTTGGGATATATGTTTATGTTTTGTTTACTTATTGCTTACATTGTGTTTATTTGGTATATATGTTTATGTTTTGTTTACTAAATTTTGTTTTATTTTTTCATGCAGACCTAATTTAATCAGAGTTAAATTCGAGCAAAATGATTAGATAATCAAAGCACGAGTTATAGTCCATGAATTAAAAGAACAGATTGATGGAACGATCATAATCTCACTTTCCCTTAATAATAATATGTACGTTGTCTTTTTTTTCCAAAAGATTAGCCATTAAGAATTATTATTTTAAAAAATATTAACTTGACTAAAATTAATCATATAAATTCATATTTTAAAAACTCTATTAATCCTAGAAAAATCATATGTTATAAGATAATAACATATGAAAAGAGTTATAATGAAATATATATATTAAAAATAAAATAAAATAAATATTAAAGTTACAAAATAAAAATTACGTTCAATTAAACCATGTTTTCAAAAACAAAAACAAAAACAAAAAAAAACATGTTCAAGATTAAAAATAATAATAATAATAATAATAATAATAATAATAATAATGAAATATGAAATTACAAAACATGATAAATAAAACAACGTACAATAATTAAAAATATAAAATAATTCAATTTAGGATTAGATAAAAATATAATAGAAAAATCTTTAAAATAAAAGAAATATCCTTTCTTATTATCTCACACAAAAAAATATCCGCTCATATATTATTTATTCTACTAAAAATATTAAGTATTATATACAAAGTTTATCATATTCATTGATAAAATTTATCACCACTCTAATTTCGTAATTTTTATTAAAATTAAATGTATAAGAAAAGGATTATTGTATCTTATTTTAAAATTTTAATGCCACATAAATTAAACACCATAAATTAAATTATTTTATAATTAATGGTAAAAAAATAAAAAAAAAATAGAAAATATAAATGTATTAAATCATTATGACCACTATAACAAATCCAAAAAAAAATTATTGGAGTAGTTAAATCTCAAAAAAGATATTTATTCATTAATTAATTTGTAATGGGATGTTAAATGTTTTTATTTATTGTCCAACTAAGAAAATACAGAATATTTTTTTATTTATGTACTGAAACTCCATGCATCGCATGGGATTTCATCTAGTTATAATTATAAATATGGTCATGTATTATTAATTTTTTTATCTAATATTTTTTAAAAAAACATATATAATAATAATAATAATAATAAAAATGCCCACAAATAAGTACACTCTTTATAATGAGTATCCGGGGCACGTACTAATATATATAAATGGGAGTTTTTTCCCGAGTTTTTAGAGAGCCAAGTAAGATTTAATTTTCTTAGCATGCCATGCAGAATTATAAATTTTAGTTGTAGCCAATTAAATAAGATGTTATTATTTCTATTAAAGTAAAGTAATTCGAATGCTACATGAAAAAATGGGCGAAAGAGATTTTTAAGTTTAAATTAATTAAATATAAATTATCATCTTTTGATATTAGAAATTTTATCTAAATATATTACAAATTTTAGTACATAAATATAAAAAAAATATATTTTAAAAAATTCAAACAAACCATGTGTCACACAGGTTTCATCTAGTAAATTACTATAATTTAGAAGTGAGCGTTTTGTGAGAATTATACTACGACAATAATTAAACTAAAGGAAATATATAATCAATAAAAAGTCTAGGTCGTAGGTTCATCAATAATTAATACTCCGGGGTAAAACATAACAATTATCGATTGATATTGCAATTAATATGATTAACAGGCTCTCGCAATTTACTAATCAACAATAATAGGTTTAATTGGATATCGCAAATTATTAGATCTAAACTCTTATTGAAAATAGTCTTTAATATCGAAATTACATCTGTTTGATTCATAAAATCAATATTGTTATACTATTACAATAAAATCACATCTACTCGATTCATAATTCAATTGTAAAGAATTAAAACAATTCAACCAGAATTTCATATGCAACATCAGCATGCAATAGGAAAAGACGAAATAGATGAAGCAGATGAAAACCTACAAATTCCTAACTTAGGGTCTGTTCACATTTACTGAACTGGGTGAATTGAACTGAAGTGAACTGAATAGAGCTGAAATGAATATTTTATGAGAGAAGGAAATTAGGAGCTGAACTGAGTTGAATTGATTGGAGTTGAACTAAATTGAAATTAATCTGAAGTGAACAGGCCCTTAGCCGTTGTAAAAACTCCCCCATAACAAAGTCAAAGCATATATAAAGTTGTCAAACTAATCTCCTGCCAATATTAGGATATGAATTAGGTACTCCGTAATACGTATTAAATTAGGCCTAAAAGCTTATCAATCCTCCATCTCCTCCTCTTACAATTTTCTAATTTCTGATTACTCTCTCCTCTACTTTTCTCTCTCTTAAATTCATTCATTATTTTGTTTTTGATTTAATTCCTTCATCACCATTGTTGATCATCACCATAGATTAATTTCAAATTTCGTTTTCTTCAACCTTCAATTTAAAGCTTTGCTAATGGAGTTTTTGCAATGAAGTGAAGTTAAAAATGGCGGATTTAACGAGGAGAAGGTGGTTAAGACGACATAGATGATTATTTTCCGATGAGATCCATTATCTTAATCACCATGGCTAGGTTTGAGTTTCGAAATATGTAGCTTTCAATTCTTTTAATTTTTTGGTTAGTGATATTTATGTATTTTATTATGAACAGTTTTGTTTTTGGTTATATTTTGGTATTTTGAACATTTTAAGTTAAAAATATGAACATGTGATACGTTTCTTATAAATATATATTTTTTACTGACTTATATTTTTGGAACTATGAACATCTTAATTATAATTCTAAACATGTGATACACTACTACGAACTTTTTTTTTTTTTTGGGATCTATGTGTTTTGTAATCATTGTTTTTTAAAAAAATTGGCATTTTGTACATTATAATTTATATATCTGAACATGTGGTTCTTTGCATATAAAAATTTATTTGTTTTCGATTTATGTATTTTTAAAAGCTTTATAAGTTTTGTAATTATGAAGATATTAGGTTAGATTTTTGAACATGTATATGTTTTTTATGAACATTTGAGTTAGATCGATATATGAACATAAGTTAATTTGGGTTAAGGAATTATGAACCACAATTGGGATTTGATATATAAAATGAACATTCAGTATATTTCAAATGAACATTTAGAACAAAAATTTACTTGAGTTAATATGATTTATATTTTTTTAACAATTATATAAATAAAGTTTTAAACTATAGTTTCTGAAAAAATGAACATATAAAATATGAACATGACACTATTAGAATTTGAACATATAATTTTTGAAAATAAACATTGAAATTTTCAATAAATATGAACATGACAATAATTGAATTTGAACATTTATTATTTGAAAATGAACATTGAAATTTTCAATATGAACATAACACTATTCTATAATGAACATTAATTTTTTGAAAGAAGCTAGACTGACTCGGGATAACTCAATTGTTTTGTAATAAAACTGAGCATTTAGTGCATATAAAATGAACATTACGTTATAAAATATGAACGTGTAAAATTGGATGTTCATGTTCATTTTTTGTGACGTGTTCATATTTTTATACTAAATGTTCATTTTTAGTAAAGTGTTCATATTTTTTACTAAATGTTCATATTATCGTCGTGGTGCACCTATTTTAAGGTGCACCATGGTGCACATAATAACAATTGATCAAAACCGACTTAAGCTTAATCTGATATTGGGTTGTTTCGATCACTTGGGCCTTTAAGAGTCTCTGTCTTATGCGATTCGTGGCCTCATTACTTGATCCGTAATTTCCTTCTTCTTAATATATTTTGGATTTGCAACAAAATTAGAACTCCAAACGAATCGAGTCCTTAATCACCGAACTAATTTTAATTAGCTTGATCTTGGGCTTCAAATATATGGTCAAAAAATATGATCAGACTCCAAAATCTTCTTACTGGCCCAATAAGCTCAAAAAATTATCATAGTTCTCCATATTCCTACAAATAATACCAACTCTACAAAAATAGTAGAAAACTTATTTTAGTATTAAAAACGAAAAGGTATAAGAAACCACCTTTTATAACACCTTTTTTTTTAAAAAAAAACACCTTATAAAAATTTTCTTGGGAAAGCACACCAAAAAACACTTTTTTATTTTTTTATTTTTTTTTTTTTTTTTTTTGCGAAATAACACCAACCCTGGTTTCCAATATTTGACTTGGTTTTCAAGTATTAACTTGCACGTGCACGTGAGACGCACGACGCACGTGTTCCGGCGAATCCCCCCTTTCTTAATTTTTCCCTCCAATTGATCCCCCTCTCTCCAATTCAACTTTTTCTCTCCTCTCTTCTTCCAACCAAGCCTCAATTACTCTCAATTAAAGAAGGAAACTCCATTTTAAAGCTTGAATTACTATAATTAACCTAATTTCGAGTAAGGTAAGGTGTTTTAATTAGTGAAATTTCTTATTAATTATGTTGGGTTTTCGAATTTTCATACATTAGGGTTTGTAGTTGAAAATTAGGGTTACTATTTTTGCCCACCAAAGTGTTTAGGATGTAACTAGGAGTAATTTTGAGGGGCCAATGTGTTTAGGATGCCCACCAATATGGTGTTTGATTCAATTTTTTTTTTTCCGTGTAGTGCTTGCTCTATTAGGCTTCGATGGAGGAAGGGGGTGATCGAGGAGGTGGGGTAGGGTTTTTGGGTGGATGTGGTGGGATTTTAATGGGAGTAGATTCATTGGGTGAGATGGTGCTGGTGAGGGTGGTAGTTAATTGGTGGTGGTGGCGGTAAGGTGTTGTTGGAAAAGGGAAAAAAATAAAGAAAGGTGGTTTTATGAGATCATGTAATCCAAACGTGCAAAGTAACGTCGGGGTAAGGTGTTATGTCGCAAAAAAAAATGTTATAAAAAAATGCCCAAAACACTTACATAAATCACACTCAGATCTCAGATGTATTAAAAGAGAAAACAAGTCTATTACAAAAAAAAAAAAAAAAAAAAAAAAAAAAAAAAAAGAGTGAACCAAGTAAAACATAAAAGAAATAAAGAACGATCTTTATACATCATCACAATTGTCAACAATGGTGGTGGTAGCCACTCCCATCTATACTAGCTAGCTCTTCTAAACACTTATCGATATCGATATCATCAAACTCCTCCATATTCAACCTAGGCTGATCAATAACTGTTGAAACTGATGTCTGACTGCTTTGCTCATTGCTCAATAACATCATATGATCACCTACATGAGGTCCCGAAAAACCTTGTTGCTTATGTTGAGCATGTATAGGCTGCTGATGATGGTACTTATTATTACTGAACCCGAGCGGAAACATAACTCTTGGATCATCAACATCTTTTGCTTGCCTAAAATTAATGTTAAGCGGACCTTTCTTTGCCTTGAGTCTAGTAGGCTCGCTAGGGCGGCCTGTTAGCTGCTGCACCAAAGCTCGAAAATTCGATACATCAGCATTCAATATTGTTACAGGTGACTGCTTTTTTGAGCATCTAGACTTCTTCTTAGTTGCTGGCCTTAGATCATTCAAATAATGACTCATTAAACTCGAATTACCGGTACAGCTCAATACATACTTCTCTCTAACACTACTACAACTTTTTTGATCTTGGTAATACGGCCATTCACTAGAATAACACGACATTATATTATATACTATGGTTTTGATTTGTAGCTGAACTTAAAAATCTGGTGTTATGGAATAAAGTTGTTAGGCTAAGCATTTACATTATATAGTCAATGTGAAAGTTAAATAGAAAATTTAAGGTTTGACTCAACGGTCAATGGTAAGAATTAGATGATATTTCCAGGAAGTTGCATTTGGCTTAATCTATCACACTCAAAGTGAGATAAGTAAAAGACTTTCAGCTGTTTGAAGATGGTCATGGTCAGAGAAGTTGTGCAAACATAAGGGATGATGTAGTTGTACGTCTAAGTGCAATGCAAATTAAGTGAAAAAGGTTACGCAATTTATTAATTAGCAATTTAGCACTCTCTATCTTGCATTGACCTTCTTATATTCCAGTCAAAAGTCAGAAACTTACTCCATATAAATTTGGAAATTTTGAAAGGACCTTTTATGTACGTATTATGTTATCTAAAAACTGACACAATCAAACTTGCTATATATGTCATGATGTCAATGCACTAATTTGACCTTTATATATATTGTACTAGTTTAATTAGGACCCGTGTCACACACTGTAAGACAAAAACAATAGCTTTACCAATTTACATATAAATAACAAACAAAATTTGATAAATATATATATCAAAAATCAAACATAAAAAATAAAAAATAAATTTTGAAACCTAATCTAATTTTAGAAATAACACAACATTTAATATATAAAATTCATTAGGATATTGGTTACAAGATAAATTAAACAAAATATGGAGTATATTTTTTGATAAAAAGGTAACTATTATAGGTTTTTTCAGATTTTTCTTTACAATTTTTTAGGGAGTATCTAAGCAGTAAGAAAAAACTATTAGAAAAAGTCAAAAAGAGTCGAAAATTAGTTCCACTTTGAGAAGGTGCACTTGTGTGCGATCACTATAGAAAGTCAAAAGCTAGTTTTTCCAAGTAAGGCTATGTTTAATTCACCTTAAATTTACGATTTTACTTATTTCAGACCTAATAAGAAAAATTAAGTTAAGATCAGAAATATTAAGTTTCGATCATACTTAATAGTTAACCTTTTATGAGCAATTTTAGAACGCTAAATCTCTTCAACTTTAAAATAAAAAAAAAAAAATTATAAAAATCATATTTAATAAAAATATACTACTACAAATCTAATAACACCTCACTAGATGAACATAATTGCAACTTTGTAATCTAATTTAAACCTGTGCCATGCAAATTGTAATAGAATACACAATTTTAAGAATTTAATAAGGCCTTAAAAAATTGTAAAACATGTGTCATTCTCGGTGTCTATTTTAGTATTAAATTATTAATTGATGAATTGTTTTTACTGAAAGAAAAAAATTTACTAAATTGATTTTTTTTTAAGTGAAAGGAATAGGGTCGTGTTTGGTTAGTAAATTATAAAAACTTCTATAGAGTTTTATAAAACAAATAACACTGTTTTACATAGCAAGCGATTATGAGAGTAAGAGATAACTCAAGTGGTAAGAGCTCCCCTCTCGGTTCCATGTGATATCCTGGGATCGATTCTCTACACCCATGATAAGGGAATAAACGCGTCGTCAATTTTCTATGGCTAAATCAAATACAATTTATACATTTTAAACAAACCTAATATGAGTATAAGGTAAGTATAGGGGGTCGAACCACAGGGAACAATTAAGCACTACCAAATGTTATCAACAACTAAGCTAGTCCGGGATAGGGGATATGTAAAATAAAGTCTAAAGACACTAAAACAAGAAATAAAACACTAAGGGAAATGGTTTAGGCATAGCATTCACTCAAGCATAAACAAAGCATGGAATCAAAAATCATGAACTAGACATGCTTGAATATTGATGTAAGATCCAATCTAGCCACCTGTCAGGGTCAATTGGTTTTTCCTAACATAGCCTTTATGCTATCACATTAGAACCATATATATTACAAGGTGCAATCAAGTATAAATCAATACAAATGAATCTAGTTAGGTCCACCGTCGCATCATCAAGCATCAATTCACCCTCAATCAACAAACAACGTAAACTTTGCAAGTAGAATTAAGAACATCAAGCATATAAAGACTTTAATCACAAACAAATCAATTCCAAACCCTAAGACATGCTCAAGATCCAACTACACCACAACCATCCCTTTAATGGGGAAACTACTCACTAATATAATCTTACTAATAACAAGATTAATCAACAAATTAACAAGCATCAACATGATTAACAAGTAATTAACCAAGCAAAATCATAAGAAATTAAAGCATTGAAAATAGAGGAGAGAAGGTAAGAAATTCTCATTGATTTAATAAGGAGATCTCCAAAACAATTGTCACAAGTTGAATCTTCAAGCTCCAAATCCCACCATTGAAGATCTCTCACTTTCTCTCTCTAATCCTAAGCTAAACCTAAAGAGAGAAACTCTCCTAAGACTAGAGAAAAAGATCGAAAAAGAATACTACCTCCATTTCATATTTTTTACAATTATGGGGTATTATTTGTGAGATATAAAATATTCCAAAGTTGCAAAAGATATGAAACGGATGTAGTAGAAGAAGTCTAATTAATGTCCGTATAAAACAAGCCTCGCATATTTATAGAGCCACAAAAATAAGCTAAATAGAGGTCCAGCGCGCGCCCATGCATAGAGGTATGTGCGCCCGAGCACAAGGCTGCGCGCCCGCATATTTGTGGGTTGCGTGGCTTTGCCGATGCATTACGCGCCTTATCACATTGTAGCTGTGCGCCCCCACGCACTGTTGCTGCCCACCCGCGCGCGCGCAAACATTCTACCTCAACTTCTGAACTTTTGCTTCCTGTGCACGCCTTCTCACAAGATTGCGTGCCCACGCAGAAAATGAAGTTTGCTGTGCCACGACAGAGGCGCCGCGACACGGCATTAGCTACCTCGTAATGGCAATAGTCGCCGCAATACGACAAAAATCATCGCGACACGTCAGTAGGCACTGTGGCACGGCGGCCACTACCGCACCACGACAGCTGGCTTTACTGTTGTTTTGCTGCTTCTCCGCTGGTGCGCGCCCATGTTCAAGTCATGCGCGCCCTCGCACCTTGCTTTCATCGATTTTTCTCTCGTGCTTCCTTGGCTTCTTATTTGCAATTCTTGACTTCAAAAACCTAACCAAAATACCAAGGATAGCAATAAGGTAGGGGTAACAGTGAAATAAAGGTAAGCATTGCATTCAAGCACATACGCGATTTCATCCAAAACACAATGAGACATGAATGCACGCATTATTTGAACAAAACAACTATAAAACAATCTAAGACATGCTAAAACAAAGCAAAAACACTACCCTAAGAGTGACATATCAGCCCACCCTTGTGGCTCTCTAATAAATACCCAAAAAAATATAGCAAACAATTGTTCTCAGTAATTTTAAACATTATTGAAAGTTTATCTCTTAAAAATATTGTAACTTACTAGGGATTCCAATGCGCACGGTGTTGCTAGCCCTTTAAAAAAAAATTATTACCGATGTCTTCTATGCCCTATACTTATTTGAGTAATATTTTATTTAAACTATTTTCAAATGTAGTTGTGAAATGTTGAAAATTTTAGTTGAGCTATTACTTTGATTTCGTCACTGAATTGTAAAAAGATACTGAGTTCGATATAGAAATATAAATGTCCAATAAATTCTAAATAGAAAATTTAAAACATAAGGAATTGAATTGAAGAGAATAAAGATGACTTTAAATCTAATTTATATAAATAAAGGGGAGTTTTTTCCCAAGCTTTAGAGCGCCACGTAGGATTTTAATTTTTTTAAATTATTAGTGCGCCACTTAAGATTAGGATTTTGCCACATAAGTTTCTTTTTTTAAGCGCTACGTAGGATTTTAATAAAAAATCGCCACGTAGGATTAACAATGTTAAAACACTACAATAGGATTATGTCACGTAAGATTAATTTTATAGCGTCACTGTAACACCCCAATAATTCTCTCTTTAAACCCGGGAGTAATCTGAACAATATTCAAGAGAATTACTGGCGTGCTACCGCCACGTGTTCAAACGTTAAGGCTATATCAGAAATTAGCAGCGGAAAACTAAATCAGTTATAAATAAGTTTCAAAACCAATAACCAAAACCAAGTTAAGTTTTACAACTTGGAACCATTAAGGCCCTTATTCAAAACTCAAACCAATAGAAGTAGTATAAAAGTGAAATTAAGTTTAAATAACTTCCAAAAATAAACAGCAATAAAAATAAGAAAAGCAACCAACACTCCACTCAAGATCCCACCACCTAGCTACGGATGCTGCATGTGTAAGAACCTGTGGTTAATCTGCTCCCCAATATTACAAGTGTAAAAATTGGATCGTCACAGGGTCATTGAAAGGCGAGGGCCGTGACCAAAGAAAGACACACAGAAAAGCACGCAATCAACAAAGCTGAGTACATACAAGCTGCGAAATAAAATAAGAAATCCCTAACATGCTACTAATAATCAAACATCATACATCATTAAATTATAGACTCAACACACGACTCATCTAACAATTTTATTAACATTTCACTAGTTGGTAGTAGCTAACTCATTTATTTATTCATTGGATTAAGCAATAGACAAGGTTGTCCAACCCATGCTCCATTTGGAACATCAATAAAAGAAAAACCCCATGCCTCCTTTCGGAAACATCAATAAACATCCAACGACCACGGGCGCGACTCCGTGACCGTAGTTAGTATGAGATCTCACCTAACTCCTAGTTTTTTGAAAATTATTTGAAATAAGAGACTCGTAGATCAAACGGCCTCGAGAAAAGTGCACGGCTAATACCCCGTGTACCCCAACCCCTGTTTGTCATTACTCCAGATGTGCACAAATCCAGAGTTTTATTGCTCATCCATCTTGCACTTTACGTGATTTACAAGTTTAGACTTGGTGATGACTCATATGCATAACAATACAAACATTCCAATATCAATTCAATCAAGCAAGGCAAGTTTCCAATTTCAATTCTTGATTTATAAGTGACAAACAACATTTATTATTTAACCCTTTAACTACCTCGGTGTATAAATACCTTGAGTGCATAAGGCACCCCACAAACTTAACCTCGTCTCACAAGATTTGAATTCTTCCTTTACTCATTCTATTTCAATAATCATGAATGAGTAATAAATAAATCATTCCACATATTCACATACCTTTGCCTCTAAGCGCATCTTGAAAAGTTAATGCGTAAATAATATTTGCAAAGTAAAATAGTGCACATCATACGAAAATCACAATGTATAACCAAACAATCATTCCCAGTCTTCTCTATACATAATACTAAGTTCGCGATACATCCCTAAACATGCTTCTAAAGGCAAGGTTTTGTAACTCGTACGTACCTTGAATAAACGAATTGGTATGCCACTTTACTATCTAGAAATCACCTTCAATAAACTCCTCTCCTAAACCAAACAATAACATCTCAATCAATACCCAATCAATCAAATTTACAGCAATACTAACTTACTTTAAAACCTTCAAAATCCAAATCAAACAACACTTTAAAACCTTCCCTTTAGTTAAAATTAAAGGCTTATATATAGTTCTTTAAATTTTTTTCATAAAAACCTTAAAATATACTCTTATACATGAAATTACAGCAAGTTTAAGTTTAATAAAAATCTGAAAATTATTTAAAAACCCCTAATAATCTCCCTTTTTAATGGTGATTAAACCCTTTTTATAAAACATCAAAAGTAGTACTTAGAAACTATTTCTAGCACTTTAGATTAAATAAAAAAAACCCTTCAAAACTTTATCAACACATCACTTTAATACTCAATTAAAAATCTCCTAGGAAATAATCACTTCCTAAAAAAAACAACAATTAATATTACTAACCCACGTAATTTCCAACAATATAATATGATGAAAAACCTCTTAAAACTTCAATAAAAACATATTTATACTTAATTAACTTTAAACATAATTAATTTTATTAATCAAACTCAAAGATAAAATTTTAAGCATAAAAAAAACTTCATTAAAAATCAAAAACTGCCCGAAAATCATATTTAGAAGCTAAATTTGGCCACGAGAGGGTGGTGCTCTCTACCAAAGGTAGTGAGTCTTTTTTAAAATGTTGTTTCCACATGGAAAACACTACTTTTTTATCAAAATCCGATGAGTTCAGAACCTAATCGGGATTTAAACGGGATTAATATTAACGAACGGAAATCTAAAAATTAAAACACGAATTTACGTGCTCAAAATAATCTGGAATTAATTTAATCTAATCATTAGTTATAATCACCAAAATTTCAAAACATCATTACTATAAAAGCCCTAAATCAATTGTTCATAAAAACCCTAAAATCATGATTTCCAATAATTAAAAACCCTAGGTTATAAAATTTACAAAATCTGAAAATTATGACATTTATAAAATCTGAAATTATAAAGTTTAATCATCAAAATAAAATTTGATACTGATTAAATTAATTTCAAACAATAAAATCAAAACCACAAATTAATAAAATAAAGGAGAAAGAAAATAAGACTAACCTTTTTGTGTGGGAAATTTTTGGAGATTCATGGTGTATTTATAGAGTAGGGAGTGTAGGGTTAAATTTGGGCTTATAAAAATGTGGGCTTAAGTTATGGGATAGGGCTTAAGTTATGGGTTTTGGAATGGGTTATTTCAATAAGAGTATTTAGGAATAATTTACATTGCCCAATAATTAATAAACGTTTGGTCCAAAATATATTTTACTTTTATAAAACCTTATACTTAAAATACTTTAACCCTTTAAAATATTTAATTAAAATACTTGAGCCCTTAACAATACATTTTATTAATACTTAAATACTTTATAAAAAATACATAAAAATACGGGCTATTACAGTCACATTGGAAAATCTTATATTTTAGCCAATAAAAAAAGAATTGCAATTTATTTTAATTGAAAATTTTATATTAATTATTAAAATAAAATCAATGCGTTTTTAATGTGGCTGGCCATATCGTGCGGTCGGTTGAGACACACCCAAACACTGATGATCGAGTAACCCCTAATCATCCTAGTAATCCCTAATCGATTGAGTAACCCTTGACCAACCAAATAACTCCTGACCAAGTAATCCTGATCACACAGTGTGACCAGCCACAGATGAAAATTTGTGAAATAAAATATTATCTTTTTATATTACAAATTTTTTTCTAAATATGAGAAACAAAGTTATTAATTCATTTTATAATAAAAAGTTCAAGTAGTAAGCAAGAGGATATCACAAAATTTATTTTTATTTTTTTTGATGAAATCGCAAATTTTATTAGACAAAAATATATTAGTAAAATATTTTAATTGAAAAAATACAAACAAGCTGTGCATCACACGGAGTTCATCTAGTATTGAAATAAACATAACTTTTAAAATCAATTTAGGGAATTCAAGAGACAATATTAAGACTTTTGAAATCAAAAGGGGCAAATATGTAAAAAAAACATTTTTAGGAATAGAAATGTCCATGCGCTATTCATAAAAGTTTAGTAATGCAGTCAATAGTATGGTTAAATCACAACTTTTTTTTTAATGATAAAGTTGTTATTTATTGTAAAATAGAACTTGTTCAATATTTATTCCCAAAAAAATAAAATAAAATAAAATAAATTGCTCGATATTCTTTTCATAGTTTTGTAAATCAAAATTAT
Organism: Chenopodium album; assembly: GCF_948465745.1. Classification (NCBI taxonomy): domain Eukaryota; kingdom Viridiplantae; phylum Streptophyta; class Magnoliopsida; order Caryophyllales; family Amaranthaceae; genus Chenopodium; species Chenopodium album. The sequence continues at coordinate 46,724,410 of NC_137848.1, forward strand.
CCAAATCATGATGATCAAAATTATCCAAATCATATCATGATTTGGTTAATACTCTAAATACAATGTGAATCTTGTGTAATAATCTTTATATAGTAATTGACAATAATAAAAAATAAAAAAAAATAGAAGAAAAGGTAAAAGAGTGAATTTAGAGGGGAAAAACAACACTAAGAAATGACATGTGTCATTCATGGTGTCTGCATTAGTAAAATTTATACTGAATTGATTTTTTTTAAGTAAAGTGAATAGGGCCTTGTTTGGTTCGTAAATTATAAAAGCTTCTATTGAATTTTATAAAACAAATAACACTGTTTTACATAACAAGCGATTATGAGAGTGAGGGTTTGATAGCTCAAGTGGTTAGAGCTCCTTTCCGGTTCCAGATAATATCATGGGATCGATTCTCATCGCCCACCCTTGTGGCTCCCTAACATAGTAACATTTCACAAGAATTAATGCAGTCATTAAATTGCTCTATATTCTTTCCATAGTTTGGTAAATCAAAATTTTCCAAATCATATCATGATTTGATAAATACTCTAAATACAATGTGAATCTTGTGTAATAATCTTTATATAGTAATAGACATTTTTTTTTTTTTAAAAAAAAAAAAAAAGGTAAAAGAGTGAATTTAGAGAGGAAAAACAACACTAAGAAATGTGTCATTCATGGTGTTTGTATTAGTATTTAGTTATTGATTGATTATTGGATTAAATACTTTGTCCGTTTTTTTTTTAATTGCACCATTTTTAAATTGTATTTTTCAGCTCTGCTGACACCTGTTCTACTTAGTATTAACATGTAATTTATAATTAATACGAGTAATTAATAACTAATAGTAATAATTAATAATTAACAACTAGTAATAATTAATAATTAATACAGGTAATTAATTAATAGTTAGTAACTAGTAATTAAAATTATTAATTACTTCGTAGTAATTAACCATTAATAATTATATATGTAGTAATAATTAAAAATGAATGATTACAAAGTAAGAAATAATAATTACTTCTTACAAAGTGATAATTGATAAATAATTATTAAGTAGTAATAATTAGCAATTAATGATTACATAGCAATAATTAATAATTAATGATTGTGTAGCAGCAGTAGTAGTAGTAGTACTAGTAATAATAATAATAATAATAATAATAATAATAATAATAATAATAATAATAATAATAATAATAAAATAATAATAATAATAATAATAATAAAATAATAATAATAATAATAATAATAATAATAATAATGATGATAATGATAATATAATAATAATAGTAATAATAATAATTATTATTATTATTAATTGATAGTGAATTTCTTTTGATGTGGCCCTTCGGGCATCTTCAAAGCGCATTGTGACTGCTTCAATTCAGGGCCTGGTTTTGGTGATTGGCAATGGCGACTTGCCACCTTGCCCTTTGCTTATGGTGGATTGGGTGTTTATTCAGCGGGTGATGTTCGACACTATGCTTTCCTTGCGTCACGTTTGAAGTACTGGTCTTCAGGCTACCCTTTTTAGCGATTCTGGTATTGTTGGTTCAAGACCAGCCTTCAATGATGCTCTAAGTCTTTTTAATAGGACTGTGAAGACTGACCTTATGCATAACCCTAGTGAGATCGCTGCCCCCAAACTCATGAAGAAATTGACAGATATATATTTCACGAAGGTTACTGCTTCTGCAACATCCACTTTCTCCTTATCTCCGCATTAGGTTGCCTTATGGAGGTCCAAGCAGAGGGATCACACTTCAGCCTGGTTGTGAGCCGTCCCAATATGGGGGTTGGGTCAGACTATGAATGGTAAAGCTTACTGTTTTGTTCTTTGCTATAGATTGGGCGTTCCATTGTTCTTCGTTTCGGCACCGTGTTCCGTTTGCTCAAGGGTTTTAGAGGGGGATATTTTTGGGGATAATGCAGTGTCTTGTGCTGGGATGGTGGGTATTAAACATCAGCATAAAATGTTGTTCGTGATACCCTTATTGATATTTGTTTTTGCTCTGGGATTTCTGCGAGAAAGGAGGTTAACGTTGGGTTAAACTGGAGGAAACGACGAGGCACTTCGACCAACAGATGTGTTGCTTTATTCCTGGTCGTGTTGTGTCGGTTGCGGCTCAGCGGACGCGGGACAAGTATGGCACGCGTTGTAGGGCGATTGGCTATGGGTTTCTTCCTTTCTCCTTTTCTTCATTGGGGGAACTAGAGAAGAATGACGTTGCGTTGCTGAAGAGGGTTCAGGCGTTCGCAAAAACTCAGGATATTGGTGCTTGTGCAGCTGTTCACATCTTAAACATGATCGCATTCGCTATAGCTGGAGGGGTAGGGGCATAGATTGTATCTCGGCTCCCCCCTTATTTCTTGTAATTTGATTGATTATGTAGATTTTGTTTTTAATAAATAATAATCTCTAAACGGGCGATTAGGGTAGGGGTTTACGTCGGTGTAGGTAAGTCAATTTTTCGGTGGGTTTCCCGGTGCTAGTAAGTCCAGCAGTTTCTCAGTGGCGTTGCAGGGTACAGGAAAATATTTTGGGGGGTTTTCAGGCTGCTTAGGGTGCTATTTTTGGTGTTGTTTTAAGGGCAGTTTCTGGTTCGTTTCAGGGCGGTTTTTGGGTGCAATTTCAAGCGACTTTCAGGCGCGAATCGGGTGTGTTTCAGGCGTATTTTCTGGTGTGTTTCAGGCTAGTATACTTGTTGTATTCTGGTCAGTTTTCTGGTCCATTTTTGGGCAGTTTGGTAGCCGTTTTTTTATCAGTTTTGGGAAGGTTTTTGGGTTGTTTTCTGGTGCGTTTCAGGCGGAATTTCTGGTGCATTTCAGGAGAGTTCTACAGTCGGTTCAGTGGTATTTGGGGCGTGTTTCAGCAGTGGTTCAGAGGTGGTTTCTCGTTGGTTTCTATTTTGGGTTTCAGTGATCAATATTTCCAACGATTTTTCAAGTAAGTTTTCAGGTATTCTTCTGGTTTTTCCTTGACTTTTGGTGGTTGTTTTAGATGTCATTGGAGCGAATTTTTCGGGCAAGTTTTTCAGCCATTTGTCAAGGTTTTTTGCTGCATTTTTGGTGCAGTTTCGGGGGCTGTTTTGGAGCAGTTTTGGGTGCTGTTTTGCAGCAGTTTCGGCAGCTCTTGGGTGCAGTTTTAGGTGCTATTTTGCGGCAGTTTCTGGTGCATTTTTGGGCGTATTTCAGGTTAGTTTTCAAGCATTTTTGCTCTGGTTTAAGTCTGGTTGTGGCCTGGTTTTCTGGTAATTTTTGGCCGGTTGTTCTGGTTCGTTTTGGGTGGTGTTTTTGGTGCAATTTTCAGGCACCTTTACAGAGGTTTGAGTGGAAGTTTCCAAGTTGTTTTCTGGTCTCTTTGGAGGTTATTTGCAGCGTTTGTTTGCTTGTTGTATTAGGTAGTTTTTGTCTCGTATCAACTTTGTTGGTGTTTCTTGCGGCTTGAGTAGTTTTGGGTGGTGCATGTCAACTATGTCGGCTGCCGTTGTGAAGTTTCATTGTCCCTTTGTGGGTCTTAGTGGTTGTCAAGATGGGAGTGGAAATGGCCTTACTCGACGTTCTCTAATAAGACATCTTAGTGATTGTCATTGTTGTATCGGTGCGCGAGATATCACCCGACATTCTCTTACTTCTAACTTGGTTGTTTATACCGAGGCAGAAGTTACTTTTAGGCGTATGGGGATTTGGTTATGTGGAATTTGCTTCAAAACGCACACGGTACGTTCTAAGTGCCGTCATGGTAGGGGTGAGGATGTGTCACCCCCTGATGAAGGAGATGGTATTGTTCGTTTTGTGTTTCATAATTTCACCAAGCCGCAATCTCCTTCTTCTCCTGCTCGTGTTGGGCATGTGGATGGTTTGACACGAGATCATAGCGGTGGTTTTGATGTGGCTCTCCTTGATTGTTTATTCTCTAAGGGGTTTCGCTCTGTTAAGTCTATCCCTCCCAAGTGTCGTTTGGGGTTTTCTCGAGTTCTGAAAGGTGCTGTTAATAAGGTAATCTCTAAGCTTGATGACATTTCTAATTGGGTCTCTTTGTTGGTGTTACCTCTTTGCATCCTAAAAACCTTTCGCCCACGGAGCAGTCGTGAGTCTCGGTCTTCGGTAAGACATCGGCATCAGGAAGAGAGTATTTCCCGTGCTATTTGTTCTTAGAGTGTAGCGGGTGGTAATTTGCAGCTTGTGAGGGAAATTTTGGCAGAGGATTCTCATACTTTGTCGGTGGTTGATGATGAGGACCTTGATTTGGAAGAGCGTAATATTAAGTAGTGTCATAGGAAGGTTTGAGATGGCCATTACACCGCTGCAGTTCGGGTTCTTTCTTCTTCAAGCATTGCTCCATATAATGACACCACTCTTGCAAATTTACAGTCAAATCACCCTTCGTCTCCAGCTCCATCATTGCCTGATATACCTATTGATCACCTTCATCTTGATCACTTTCATCTCGTTACGACTTCTGCTGTTGTTTTGGATCGGATTAAGAGTTTCCCTCTTGGAACATCATGTGGTAGGGATAGTTTGCGTGCTCAACATCTTATGGATTGCTTGAGTGGTGCAACTGTGGCAATCTCAGATGAGTTGGTTGACTCTATTACCGAGGTGGTTAATCTTTTTCTAGCTGGAAGATGTCTTATGGAATTAGGAGTGTATATTGCTAGTGCTCCTCTTACACCACTTTCCAAGCTTGGTGGTGGTATTCGTCCTATTGTTATGGGTACGGTTTGGCGGCGTCTAGTTTCGAAGGTGGGTGTTGTTATGGTTGGTCAGTCTTTAGGGAGTTACTTTGATGGTCTTCAATTTAGTGTTGGGTCTCTTCAGGTGGTGAGGCAATTCTTCATGCAGTGAATCGGTTGACTAAGGACCGTGGTCTTGATGTTGGTCTTTCTATGTTGTTGGTGGATTTTCAAAACGCCTTCAATCTAGTTGATCGTTCGGTTATGTTACGTGAAGTATGTCGCCGTTGTCAAGGCATTTCGTGATGGGTTGAATTCTGCTATTCTAATCAAGCCAAATTATATTATGGGGACCAAACCTTATGGTCATCTCAAGGGGTGCAGCAGGGTGATCCTCTTGGTCCTTTGCTTTTTTGCTTTGGTTTTACAACCACTGGTGTGTAAAATTAGAGAGACTTTTGATGTATGTCTTCTGGCTTGGTATTTGGATGACGGCACTATTATTGGTGACACGTTGGTGGTGGGGAAGGTTTTACAGTTAATTATGGAGGAAGGGCCTCGTTATGGGTTACGTCTTAACGTGGAAAAAACTGAAGTTTTCTGGCCTACAGAAGACCTCAAAGCAGGCATGAGGGTGTCTTTAAACCTAATATTGCTTGACCTTTGCGTGGTGTTAAGTTTCTTGGTGGTCCCGCTAGTTCCGATTCTGGTTTTAGTGGTGAGCTTATGATGTAGAGGGTAACCAAGACCATTGCCCTTTTGGATAAGGTCGCTATGCTGGATGATCCTCAGTGTGAGCTGTTGTTACTTAGGGCATGTACCGGAGTTTCTATACTTTGCATTGCGTACTTGTCCTCCTAGTACTTTTGAGGCGGCTCAGCGCACTTTCGATGGGGCTCTTCGATCTTCCTTGGAGCGTATTGTTACTACTTCGGGGCATGGGTTTGGCGACTGACAGTGGCGGCTTGCCACCTTACCATTTGCGTTTGGAGGGCTTGGTGTTTATTCCGCAGGTGATGTTCGTCACTATGCTTTTCTTGCTTCTCGGTTGCAGTCTGCTGGGTTGCAGACACAACTTCTACGGCATGTTGGCGTTGTTGGTCTTGGACGAGCCTTTGAGGATGGGTTGGGTCTGTTTAATGGAATAGTGGAGTCTGACATTTTGAGTAATCTTAGTGAGGTCGCTACCCCTAAACTCATGAAAAAATTGGCAAATATATATTTCACAAAGGTTACCGCTTCAGTAGAATCTGCTTATTCTTTAACTCCTCTGCAATCAGCATTATGGAAATCACAGCAAGAAGACCACACCTCTGCTTGGCTTAGGGCGGTCCGTATTTCGGGGTTGGGTCAGATGATGAACGCCAAGACTTTCGATGTGTGTTGTGCTACCGGTTGGGTGTTCCATTGTTCTCTATCATGACGCCATGCTCTGCTTGTTCAAGGGTTTTTACTGGGGTTATTTTCGATGATCACGCGGTCTCTTGTGCTGGTATTGTGAGCATTAAACATTGGCATAATGTTGTTCGGGATACCCTTGTTGATGTTTGCTATCGGTCTGGGATTTCAGCTAGAAAGGAGGTGGACATTGGGTTGTCTGGAGAGAACGACGGGGTCCTTAGACCTGCAGATGTGTTACTTTATTCATGGGATCGTGGTCGCGATGTCTATGTTGACTTGACTGGGTCTTCTCCTTTGACACAGTCTGGGTTATCTGATTTTATTCCTGGTCGGGTTGTGGCTGATATGGCTAATCGGAGCGGGTCAAGTACAAATTGCCAGGCAATTGGATATGGCTTCTTTCCTTTCTCTTTCTCTTCACTTGGGGAGTTAGAGAAGGATACTGTTGCATTGCTGAAGCGAATCCAGAAGTTCTCTACGACTCAAGACATCGGGGCACGTGCTGCTGCTCATATCTTCACTAGGGTAGGCTTTGCAATAGCTAGATAAGTGGGGGCCCAGATTGTATCTCGGCTTCCCACTAACTTTTTATAGGTTGTATAACTTTATCTGTTTTTGAGAAATAATAATAATAATAATAATAATAATAATTGCTTTGCTATGTTGAGATTCACTCTATCTACTGACATCTACTCTAACTATTAATAAGACCTTTTCAACTTTACTATGTTGTGATGTACTCTACACAAAATCGCAAAAGAATAGGGTCGTCTTAGTATGAGAAAAGAGAAAAATGTCAACATGTGTTCTTAAATAAAGGAATTAGATGATTTAAATAGCTTAATGGATTTCAATAAGGTAATTTGAAAAGAAAAAAAAGTACTTGGTCTAGCTTTTTGGAGTTGTTTGGATAAATCACTGGAAATTGGTAAAATAAATGATTTTAAAAGCTAATTAAAGCATTAACGCAATCACTAAGTCAATTGATACAAAAATTACTCCGTAATATCAACCAAAAAACTTGTGTGGACCTAGTTCATATATACTTATTTTACACATTTGTAAAAACTATGGAGAAAAAAATTAAGTACCAAATATTACAAAATTAAAGTATATATAGAAGTTTATAAATCACCCCACATAAATATGGTCAAATTAACGAAGGTAAATAGTATAAAAGCTCAAAAGGATGATTTAAAAAAAAAAACTAGGTACGGAATATAAAATATTCAATAGCATAGACGCATAGAGTTGTATATATATAATCTTTGAATAAAGATTTGTTAAACGCCCTAAATCTTAAGAATACGTAAGATAAGATAATTATAACCTAACCATGAGGTGGTTGGTTGATAAGCGAGTTTATTACAATGTGAAAAAGCAGATGAGATTGATGAAGATATTTTAAATTTTTCATGGTTTCAAGTGTCTAGTTTGTAATATTCTATTCTCTAGCTGGTATGCATGCTTCCAACATTTTTCGCACAAGCATGCATTTGAGTTGGATTATAGCTGTGTAATGTATTTGAGCGAGGAACTTTGCAACTGAAGAAGGGCTTATGACCCACCTGCGAAAGGTTCAGGTTGATTATCTTAAAAAGGGTGTTCCGCCTTACACTTATCTCATACCGCTACTCTATTCCAATTCAAACCATAATTCCCGTATTTTTACACTCATACTACTATTATGCATATTGTTGTGGAGGCCTTTTTAACTTTGGAAAATATTTTGCCAAATTTGCTAATAATTTTCTTGTTGTTATGTCTGCTATAAAGATTTTATCCTTTTTGATAGTTTGGGAAACAATATGAGTTATGAGCTAAATCAAAGTGACTTATCCAAATGTTTCGAATAAATGACGACTGAACTAGTAAACTTTACGAGCTAAAAACTCGATTCCAACTCTATTGCCAAAAAAAATAATTATACCCAAATTTTTGAAACTTTATCACATAAAATTGAAATATTACTCTTAAAATTGTAATATCGCTTTTAATATAGATAAAGTTAACACTAGAAAAAAAAAATGTATTATTAGTATCTCCTTATTGAAAAGACCTGATAAAACAATGAAAATTCCATTATGCCGTTTACATAATTATATACTATTACACTAGGGCTCGTGCAATGCACAGAATTAACCAAAAAAATTTTGCGTAAATTAAAGTTGTATATTATTGTAATAATTTTAAAATCATCAATATTTAATGGTACGTACGTATTGAATTGGAAAAAGAAAAACAAACAAAATAGGAATGTGATACGATGAGATGGGATTAAATAGAAGAAGCGAGTTTAGCTCGATAGTAAAAGTGATCTTGCAATCTTATCAATTTATTTTTTCCAACACTAATATAAATTGCATCTCATTAAATAAAAAAAACATGGTTACCCAAAAGATATCACCAAATCGGAAATCATATTATACAAATATTCTTTTAAAAGATCTTGGCAAGAATAGATACGAATTATAACATATTTAGAATAAATTTACAACTGATTGTATATATATATAGAGAATATATAAGAAGAATAATAACAAATCAATTTTTATAAATATTCTCTAAAACATTTTTATAGGAAAAGAGAACAACAACAAGAATAAGATAAAAACAAGTGTTTTGTTATCTAAATGATAGATAGAGAGCGAAAAAAATCTAATACTATCATATCATATCACTAATATATAAAGTCAGTCTCGCAGCCGGGTCACAAGATATCGACACTTGACATTCCAATTTTTTGCCAAGTGAAGAGCCACATAGACGACAAATAGGTTTTATTGTGACACATATGATGCTATGTAAGCGAATTTTGCACAATTTTTCAAAGATAAAATCGTTGTATAGACTTTTATCATCAATATACTTCTAATATTTCATATATACAAAATTAATCATAACTTTTAATAAATGTCCTATAACTTAGTTTAATTTCCATCATAAAACTCGTTTTAAAAAGTTTTTTAAAGTAAGATACATTTATAATATATTTATTTAATTTACAAAATTAATAAAGAATTAAATAAGCTTTAATAATCAGTAAAAATGAGTTTTGATTGGTAAAAATATTTTCAATTCAGTAAAATAATTTAAGTTCAATAAAAATATTTTCAAGTAATAATAACATAGATATCTTATTTTATATTATTTGAATAATCCTGTTTGATAAATTAAATATATTTTTAAAAAGTACACTATTATACAAATAAGCGATATGCTATTGCATGTCTAAATATCATACATTATAAAAAAGTATATTATATGACCGAATTTAAAATTCAATCAAAAAATTTATACTAAAACTAGTTTGTGCCCCGTGCGAATCCCGGGTTGTTTATTAAATTTTAAGATAAATTTTTAATATACATGTCAAATTTAAAATATATCATTGACACAAATTTAGTTAGCAATTGATGTTCTTTTGAGACGATTTGCTATTTAGTAGGCATGTAATGAATAATAATAATAATAATAATTAAAATTTTAATAATAATAATAATAATATTGGTAAAAATGTTCGATTAAATACATAAAAAAAATTAAAAATTAGCAAAAAATAAATTTAAAAAAATGTTCAAAGCCCGTTGGGTTGACCCGAACCCAAAACTTTGGGCAAGGGTTGAACATTTTTTGGCCCATAACCTGAAGTGACCCTACCCGAGATGAATCATGACCCAACCCTGATTGATAGGTTTACATTGTAATAAAATTATATAAGATGGTAAAGTATAATATTTTAACCGATTAGTATATATATATATGGAGGTTATACATTGAACTATTTCTTTCGCTCCAAAAAATATTATGATATAAAAAATAAATTTATATGATAATTTTTTAGAATTATAATCTAAATTTCTTTTGAATAAAATCATAATTCAATATGTACATTTGAATTATTAGTATTTTACTGAAAATAAAACTCTAATTAACAATTTTATCCTACAATTCTATGATTGAAAATAGAATTCTAAACTAACTTTTTTTTTCATCCTATAAAGTCTATCTAAATCTATACAACGTGGCGCGACACTCGACGAAAATTGGAACGCCAAGTGCCATTGTCTCGTAACCTGGCTAAAAGTTTAGCTTTATATATTAGTTATGTGATTTTATCACCATCTGGGCATCGCCCAGGCACAAAACCAGTATGTATAAAGGGGAGTTTTTTCCCGGGTTTTTAGAGCGCCACGTTTTAATTTTTAAAAAATTATTAAAGCGCCACTTAGGATTATTTTTAAAACGCTACAATCGGATTATGCCACGTAGGATTAATGTTTTTAAAGCGCTATGTAGGATTATAATAAATAAATAAATAAATAAAACCGCCACGTAGGATTAATAATTTTAAAACTTATAATAGGATTATGGCACGTAAGATTAATTTTTGAGCATCACATAAAAAAAAATGTTACATTTTAGCCAATGAAAAAAAAATGAATTGCAATTTATTTTAGATCAAAAAATTTATATTAATTATAAAAATAAAATCATCGTGCTTTTTGTGTAGCTAGTCATATCATGTGGCCGACTGAGACACACTCAAGCACTGACCGGGTAACCCCTGACAGTCCGAGTAACCCCTGATCGATTGAGTAACCCTTGACCAACCAAAGTAACTCATGACCAAGTACTCTTGACCATACGGTGTGACCAACCACATATGAAACTTTGTGAAATAAAATATTATCTTTTATATTACGAATTTTATCTAAATATGAGAAACAAAGTTAATAATTTATTTTATAATAAAAAGTAGCTGCAAGTGAATATCACAAAGTTTATTAGCAAAATATATATTTAGTAAAATAAATTATTCGTAAAAATACAAATAAACCGTACATCGCACGATATTATTGCCAAACTATGCAAATTGCTAATTGTAGCATAATTTATTTTAATTTTTTGTAGAATTGAACTAACCATTAGGAAGAAGACAAACTATTAAATAAATCAGATGTACAATTGTAGGGAATATTTCAAGCATTACCCCAAACTTGAACCCCACTGTGATCATACACTTAAGCATGGTGGCGTCCAAAGGGAAGGAAGGTAGAGCAAAAGAGTCGCCAACAAGTTTTAGGAACTTGTAAACCGTTCACAAGGTGAAGATTACACCCCTTAACGATCCATGAGATCGTCAACTCCAAAAGGTCTTGAACCAAATAGGGTTCGGGGATGAAGGTACAAATCCAACCTAAAAGAAATTGAACCTGCCCTAAAAATAGGCCTCTACTTTATTCTGCTCGTATTCATGTGCGCTTTCTGACTAGCATGCAAACAATAGATTAACCCTAAACCTGTTTATCTATGTTGGTATTATTTAATGCACAAATAAAACTATTATTGGCGATCACTTGAATTATAATCAAATTAGCCTAAACAAGATTATTAATTATCTTATTAAGCGTGATTACAAGCACAAATTCCCTTTAATCCTGCAAGAGAGGGCGTGATCAAGCAATAATATAATATATCAAGCAACATAATAACAATCATCATAATTATAATCATAAAAATAATCATTATAACAATCATAATTATCATAATCATGTTAAAGCACGATAATAGCAAGATCCTAGGCATGATATTATTTAGATTAATAACAAACCCTAGCATGTCACTAAGCAATAAAAATCAAAGCTTTAGCCCTAACATGATACTAACATGATATTAGAAAAGAGAATAGGAAGCATCGCAGGAATCATAATAAGCATATTTGATATTATAACCTTTTCCCTAAACATGATACTAGAAAGCAATAATAACATCCTAACATGATATTAGGAATTAAACAAATTTAAACATGATTTCTACAAGAATAGAGCAATAAGATTACATACTTTGATGTCTCGTGCCTCTTTCTAATAACAAAATACACGCGTTAGTAACTTCAAGGAAAATAATAAAATCAAACAATCAAATCAAATAATTGAAATAGAGATTAGGGACCAAACCCTCAGAAATTATAACCTTTCACGTCTAGGGCGAAGGCAACTTCCAACTTGGCTAGGTGTTTCTAGATCTTGTGAATGCGGAATTTTGTAAGAGGGAAGGTTTAGAAAAAAGAATAGAGAGAGAAAGCTTCTGGCTTTAGAGAGAGATGATTGATTGTTGATGATTGTGAAAATCATAAAAACGGAGGTTCAGGACCCTATTTATAAGAAAACAGTCCAGAAATAGGTAGAATTTGATAAGGAATAAAATTCCACGTTGTCGCTGCAAAACCAACCTTGTCGCCAGGCGACAGGGTCTGTCGCGTGGCGACAGGCCTGGATTCCTACGCGCTTTCAAACACGGAGTCCTCATATGAATCAAAATCGATTTATAAAGTCCGTATGAAAACCGAAATCGTATTTTTCATAAAATAATATTTTATTCCAAATAAAACTTTATCAAAATCTAATTATTAATTCTAATCTTATTAGGATTAAAGAGAACCTTCTAAAGAATTCTAAAAGACTATAATCAATTCTAATAACTTTAGGAATAATAATTAACATTGGGCCCTCCCCTACATCATTGGGCCGCATGTAAATATCAAACCAAGCCCAGTTTAGTGTTTTGGCCATAACTTCCTCATTATTCATCGGAATTGGGCTTATAATATATCGTTGGAAAGCTCTTTGCAAGCCCCATCCAACTACACTATTATTGGACCCTTGTCATGGACCAAACTAAATTGGATTGGTTGTTTTCATAAAATAGAGTTGTTTTTCGAAAACAGAAAGAAAGAATTTTAAATAAAAACTAACCGCAACACTTGACCTTTCACACTTTCACCTTGTTCGATAATCATTCAACGCAAAAGGTATTCATCACTGGGTTTGGTTTTGGGGAGATATATTTGGGTGTCTACAACAATAAATATTGTACATCCGTTATAAAGTTATCCTATAAAATGAGCAAAAGTTACCCTAATCCCTAAACCTATAAAAGCACACCAAGACACAAATTAGAAAAACTCCTTAAGAATAGTGTCCTCCCGACATTACCCCTAAAATTGCCTTTGGAATTCCATATGAATAGTGTATTTCCTGATTTTCCCTCAACATTTTTTGCATGCGCAGCCCATGTGTGTGATGAGATGGGAACATAGCTTTACACGTGTAGGTTAGCTGGAAGCACCTTAATCATCATCATCATTTTACCTTAATCATCACCATCACCGTCATTTTCAACCATTACCATCATCATCGCCATCCACCTAATAAAAAAACATCAGAAACCAAAAACAACCACCTAACCCAGAACCACCACCGAAACTCTAAACAACCACCACCAAAACCAATGAAATCCACCCAATCACCACCGAAACTCAGAACAACCACCACCGAACCCTGAACAACCACCACCAAAATCATTGAAATCCACCAACGAATCCAGCAAATCCACCGCGATGAACCACCGAAACCACCCCCATAAACCACCAAAATCAGTGACGAACCACCAAAAGATGAAGAAGAGAGAGAGAGAGAGAGTGAGTGAATTAAAAAAATTAAGTAAGAGAGACAAGCAACACAACTTGATCTCATTGTTTGTGAGCAATAAGTTTTCTTTTTTTTTTTTTTAAAGATAAGAGAGAGAGAAAAATTTTAATATATAATTCATTCATTGCATTCTTACTTAAACAAAACATCACTGCCTTGCCTTATATAGGCCAATATCACATACAAAACAAAGCTGAAAAATATGGCAACTAATTACTTAGTAGTAGGAGCATGACTCCACTAACAAACCCACTATCTCCTAATATTTCTCAACAACAATAAACATGCAATTGACTAATAAACAAATTGACCCACTAACATACTCCTTAAGCCTTTAGGCATGACCACGTACACGTAACTACTACTCCTAATAAATAGGCATAACTATTTTGAATCAATCACACAACACTCCCCCTTGATTCAAAATTGTACATAACTAACTTCAACAACTTGCGATAATGGACCTCGCTCAACGACTATATTGTGACGACGGACTTCAACTTGAACTCGACACACTTTAACGATCTCGACACTCAAGGTACCTCAACCTCGACTTTCATGACACAACCACGACACTATGTTTAGAAGACTCTGCTATCTTCTTCGAATTTCATAACTTTTTTGCTAGATGTTTTAACTTGTGATGCACATCTCATCACCTACACATGATTTGTTGTTGCACATTATCACCAACACACTTGGAGCACTTCTCTCCGCACAACCAAACATCGACATTTTTGTTGATGCACTTCTCATCAACTACTCGATCTTTTGGATGAAATTTTTCACCACTTACATTCAATGGAGCACTTCTCTCCATTAACTCTCTTTGACATTGTCCTCTAGTTGACCATGTTAACTTGACCCAAAAAAAATCAGTATTAACTTGGTAACCGTCTTTGCGTTGAATACAACCTCCACTGTAATCATATTGCTATTTATCCGACATCCACACACGTAAAGATTACTCGATCTTTACCAAAAAATTTCCCTCTTTTTATACTGGATTAAAATCCAATTACATGGGCTAAAAGGGAACCCATCAACACACCAAACTAAGCATTACTTCCATGGTTAAACACAAAAAAAACACTCACTTACAAAATTTCTCTAAAAAAACTTATTGCTCACAAACAATGACATCAAACTGTGTTGCTTGTCTCTTTTACTCAATTTTTGTAATTCACTCACTCTCTCTCTCTCTCTGTCTCTCTTTTTTTTCTTCATCTCTCTCCCTTCTCTTTTTCCCGGATCTAACCTGAAGCTCTGATACCATGTTGGAAATTTTAATATAAAGTGAAAGATAAGAGAGAGAGGAGAATTTTAATATATAATTCATTCATTGCATTCTTACTTAAATAAAACATCACTGCCTTGCCTCATATAAGCCAATATCACGTACAAAACAAAGCTGAAAAATATGGCAACTAATTACTTAATAATAGGAGCATGACTCCACTAACAAACCCATTATTCCTAATATTTCTCAACAACAATAAACATGCAATTGACTAATAAACAAATTGACCCACTAACATACTCCTAAAGCCTTTAGGCATGACCAAGTACACATAACTACTACTCCTAATAAATAGCCATAACTATTTTGAATCAATCACACAACACCAAATCTTACGAACCACCCCCATAACCATCCAAGAACCCACCTCAAAACCAACCACAAATCATCCAATTAAAAACCCAACCCACGATTCCACAAACAACCCAAAAACCCACCTCAGAACCACCAGCAAACCACCCAAGAACCCATCTCAGAACCACCAGCAAACCACCCAAGAACCCACCCTAATTTAGCTAAACTACTTCGATCCAAACAAAAAATCATTCAATTAGATCTATGGAAGAGAGAGAAAGATAATTGGGAAGATGATGAAGGAGGAGAGAGAAATATCTATGGTGGTCATGGAGTAGGAGAGTGAAGAATCTGGAGATGATGAAGGAGGAAAATGGTGTGGGTAGGTAAAGTGTTGAAGGAGGAGAGAGAAATTTGATGACTAGTTAAATTTTAGATCTTAAATTAGATAAAGATTAATACTCCTCCATTGTTAGCTACTTGCATTGTAAAAGTCAATGACGACTAAATGAGGAATTGTATAAATTGCAATTCGTAACTAATAATGATGATTTAGGGATTATGATTTCACTAGGTAATTGAGGTTATAATACCAACAAATATTTTAGCTACATTTTCTTTAACAAATATTTTGGCTACATTTTTTTTAACTAGGTTATGATTTCACTAAGTTCGTAACAAATATTATGAAATCCTCGTGAGCTAATAATTGATGTATACACATCAAGATTAATACCAACAAATATTTTAGCTACATTTTCTTTAAAGGAAAAATTGAAAAGACTTGCTAAAATGCGAGAGAAAACGAGACTATATAAAATATCACTTAAGAAAATCACGCCAACTATCTTAAGAGAGAAAAGAGAAAACATCCACTTTAGAAAAAGCATTTTTGAAAATAAGGTGAATTGGCTTTGGAGAGATGAGAGATCAATTAAGAAAAATCATATACAAAAATCGAGGCAATTAGCTTATAAGGGAGAAAGAGAGAAAGAATGGGTCCACTTAAGAAAGATCACTTGAGAAAAATGAGGCAATTAGCTTAGAAAAATACAATTAGCTTAGAAAAAGGGTTACTTAAATGAGATAGAGAGAGAGAGAGACCACTAGCGAGATAGACCACTGAGGAAAAACCACTTAATAAATTAAAATCGGTGCAATTAGCTTTGGAAGCGACCTACTAGAGAGAGAACATTTACGAAACATCATTTAAGAGAGACCACATTAGAAAGATCCCTTAACAAAAAGACAAAAGCCACTTGAAATATTACTTATGAAAATAAGAAAAATTACGTTAGGAAAAAGGGTTATTAAAATGCTAGAAAGAAAGAGAGACCACTTAAGAAATACTTCGTAACAATTAAGCAGAAAAATCCCTCAAGAAGAAAGAGAAATCAAGGCAATTAGTTTAGGTGAGAAACTTAGGGCAATTAGCTTAGGAGAGGAAAAGAAAGAAACCATTAGTGAGAGAGACCACTTAAGAAAGAAAAATCATTCAAGAAAAAGAAAGATCACTCGAGAAAAAAGATCACTAAAGAAAGAAAGATAACTTAAAAAACTAGGGCAATTATAAACAATTAGTTTAGGAGAAAAACTTAGGGCAATTAGCTTAGGAGAGGGAGAGAAAGAAACAATGAGTTAGAGAGACAACTTAAGAAAGGTCAATCACCTAAGAAAGTTAGGGCGATTAGCTTATGAAAACACAATTAGCTTAAGAAAAAGATTTACTAAAATACTAGAGAAAAAAAAGACTACATAAAAAATCACTTAAGAAAATCAAGGCAACTATCTTAAGAGAGAAAAAGAGAAAATAGTCACTTAAGAAAAATCAGGTCAATTGGCTTTGGAGAGGTGAGAGACCAAGCAATTGACTTTATTTTTTTACCTTACCAAAAACATTATTATCAATTTTTATTAAAGTTACCCAATATACATTTCTTTCCAAACTCATTACCTACTTTTGAAAAAAAAAAAAAAAAAAAAAAAAAAAACCACATTGCCACATCTCAAAGCAAGAATGACACATTAAAATTCACACTAGAAGGCACGCGTAGCGCGTACGAGCCTCCCTAGTATAAGTAAAAGTCGCCCTGATATAAATAAAATTACGAAGTATTAATGCTTTATTGATAAAAGTTATGTAAAAAATTGTAAAAGTGATCCTAAGTTTGATAAAAGTGACCCTTGATATACAGTAAATCGGATGTATACAAAATTTACTCTAGGAAGAATTAAAATTCCAGTTTAATTTTATGGATAAAGTGTCTTTCTTATACATAGAGTACACAAACAAATAAAACACATAACAGATTTGAATTGATCCAGGTGTGAGACTCGAAAATTTATGAACTAATTAGCTCACTTGTAAAGTCGATAACTCAGTAAATAATTCTTGGAAAAAATCATCATATAACATTCATCAATATATGTTTTCAATGGGTTGCACTCTAAAATAAAATTCCAAAATATGTACGGTATAATGTTTAACATTCAGGTATATCATTAAAAAAATTAACAAACAAATTTGTATCCATCAAACTATCAATTTCTGGAATTGGTCCTGGCGTCCACGGAAGGAAATTTAATTTTTGTGGTATGTCTTGTTCACATACGGAGGAAGAATTTGACATCGTTGTTTCAACTTCACTCAATTTCACTTCTTCAACCTGGGGTTGCCTAGTCTACGTGACCTTAATTTTCCTGGTATCACCCCTGGTAAGTTATCAATGTTTTTATCACGTTGACATCTTCTGGGTTGTGACCTTGTTTTTCTTTGACGTCTTTCGGGTTGTGATCTTATTTTTCTTGACATCACGCCAGGTGAGTTATCACCGTTTTGATCATCACGACGTATTCGACTTTTACCTTCACCTGTAGTTTTTTTCATTATTTTCTTTGGAGGAGATGTTGCAACTAACATAATTGAATTGGAGCCTCAGATATTATTTAGGGCACAATTCTTCAGATGAAATCTTTATCTTGACAATTAATTGATTCTAATACGGAGTACTAAATAGTAAATACGATGACTTAGGGAGCAAGGAGTTAGAGACTTAGAGGCCTAAATCAGTCATTGATAAGATATCTTAGTTCTTAACCTAAAATAAGAATATTCTACAAATTTTATCTTGACAACAAATTTTGATAGGCATAATTCCATCAATTGAAGGTAGAAAAATCATCAATAAACCTATACTAAAGGCGAAACCAGGAATGACACTTGTCATTTTCTGGTTAAAAATTTTCCCGCTTTTTTTTCCTTTCCTTTTTAGTATTTTGACAACATATTTTATCCAATTATATTCAATTAAATATACTAGGAAACTTTTAGTTACAAAAATACTAACATTAATTAAAAATAATGTATTGGAATATATTCTTTTCTAAAATTATTATAATATTATCAATATCAATTTTTTTTCTCCAACTTTTATCATTTGATAATAAATTTATTTTAATTAAAAGAGAAAAATCAATTTGGTAGCATACTTTGTATTAATTTTAAAATTATACGTAACATTTATAAGAACAAAATAAGTTTGTTATAGTATACATCGTACACAACATATATTGGAAAATTATTTAGTCATTCTAAACATTTATGTGATTATTTAAAAAATAAAAACCCCTACTACTCAATAAAGATATATTTAAAAAGTTGATTATTGAATACTAATTATCCTAAAGTAAAATGAACTCAACTAAATTTTCATATTATGTCGATCAAAGTGTATCAACAATTTAAGGACAAATGTATATGAGTTCGTGTATGGGTACTAATCTAAGCTAATATTTTAATTTTCTCATATTAAACCTTATAGCTTCTAAGTTTTTATTACTATATTTATTTATTTATTTATATAATCTAATTCAATAACCTTTACGTACTTAGTGTTGGTATAAACTAATTAAAATTCAAGTTATTTTGTTACAAATAATTTTTTTGGGTAAATTATTATTCAATTAACACCATTATTTATTATTTATTTGTTGTAAAATTTAATTATGACCGTGCATGGCACGGGACTTAACCTAGTAATAAATAAATAAATAAAATATCTAATATTCTACAAATTTTATCTAACCAACTCCAATCAATTAGATGTAAATTAAAGAAATAAATACAAAAAATCTATGAAAAGAATATTGAGAGGCGGATAAAATTAAGTGAATCAATAAGCAAAAACCGAAAAAATAAAATATCATACAAGAATTATCTAATACAAGTAATTAATACGGTGTATATTGGAACCACCATGAGTTTGTTAGGCCTATTCACTTCACAATTCAAAAAATAATAATTCAATAAAAATGAGGTGAAGTGAACACCGAGTATAAATTTTTTTAAAAAAAATCTGAAATAAACAAAAAGTAATGTGCAGAATTAATTTTTCTATTATACTCGTAATGATCTATTCCATACAAATTTTGACATAAAAGACTAGAGAAAAACACACGTATTAAATAAAATAATTTAAATTAAGAAAAACAAGGAAAAAAACAGCTATAGCAAAAATTAAATCTATGTTCATGCCAAACCTCAAGCCTAACATCAAGTGACCAAGCCATACCCAAGTACAAAGTCAAGGCTGTGTTAGCTCCTAACATCAAGTGACCAAGCCATACCCAAGTGCAACCTCGACCTTTCCAAGCCTGGGACAACGAGCATCGCTCTTTTGCCCACATGAGTAGACCATTTTAAAAGGTATAAACATCATTGATTTATAGAGTACATTACACCTTCAGGCCTCATATGCTCTCACCCAAAAATAGTACGTATTACAAAATAAAGCAAAGGGGCAAAAGGGCTGAAGGGAATAGAGAGCACTAAACCAATGCCGTCAAATTTAAGTGCTAAAATCAGTATCCAATATTTTTCATGGACCTACCATTACCATATCATCCTAAAAATGATTGATGACCGTAAGAAAATAACAATATTTATAGTATATAGTGTAGAATACATATTTTGAACAGATAAATGAGAGCATGAAGCCATGAACAGATCTGAACTCAAGCAATAATGAGTAAGATACATGTACTAGCATATATCACTTGTGTTTTAGAAAAATCAAATAATAATTGATAATCAAATGAACAAAGCTAATCTTTCAGTGATGCTTATCTCGTATTGAGTCAGAAGATGAGTCTCCAGTTGTTTTTGCCTTTGCCGGGACTACCTTTGTTGCCTTGCTGGAGTTGAACGCTCTGACTGACTGAATTGTATCAATATTTGCATGAGAATAGTAATAATTCCCAATCCTACAGCTGAGAAGGCAATCCCTTTCCATGTGGACAGGAGAGATGACCACTGTAGAAATTTTATCGATCCCAAAATAATGGTAATTGCCCAAATAGTAACCACCTGCAAATTCACCAAAAAGAAAGGAGTCATCACCACTTTTAATAATCAGCCAGAGTAAGGCCATTTAAACTTTAACTACATACCACAAGAGACTTCAATGATCGCCCACTATCTTGAAGGTGTTGATCTCCAAAAGTATCATCAGCTTTATGTTTATCCAACAACGCATCCTGTTCAAATAATTAAGCAAATGAAGCAACTCAATTCTTCAACAAAAATAATGCAAGCGAAATAAAAAGCCAAGAATATTCAGCACACAAAAGTACAATAATTAGTGTCGGGCATTTCATACCTTGGCTACAAATGCATCTTTACACCACTGTGCAACATCATCATCTGTTTCAGGCAGATCTTGCATATTATGCCGCTTGATATGCACATGAACCTGTGTTAATCAAAGACAATAATAAACTTTGAAGTCCACTCAGCAAACACTCAAACCCAAAGCCATAGCAAAAAAACCATACAGCTTATGGTGGTTAGTAAGTTCAATGTATTGAGCAGAACAATTAGTATATACTCCCTTCTCTTACAATGCACTCTATTCCTTTTTGAAAAGTCCCCAAAAACTGCTCCATTCCATTGAGGACATATGGTCTTATTACTTAACTCCCCAATCAAAAATATGTGGTCCCACTATTCTCATTACTTTAATCAAAACATGTGGTGCCACTATTTTACTCTTTTTATCAACTCCACTCAACCAAATATTAAATTTGTGACAAACAGCTTGTCTGGTATTTATTTTTAGTGAAGGAAAGGAAGTGATGGGGAAACAAGGGAAAAGAAAGTACTTATAGTTCCACTGGTTTGATATTAATGCAAAGAAAGGATTCCAATGTTTGGTTTATTGGTAAAAGAAATTAAAAGGAGGGAAGGGAAAATTAGGTTCAAATCTTAGGGGAAAAAAAATCTCTTAGTATTTCCCCAATACTAGAAGGATAGGAAAGAGGAAACTTTATAAGCTTCTTTTCTTTTCCTACCAAATTCGGTATAAAATTTTTGAAACCAAAGATGGAAACTCACTCAATTCCTTTCCCTTACTTTCTTTTCCATCCACCTCTACCAAACAAGCCTAAATTAAAGACTTCTAAAGCTGCAACTGAGCCTCAAACAGTGCCACATAAAATGGCCAGAGATAAAACAAGGTTCTAGGGCTCTTGACTTCTTGATGTGCATGCAAAACACCTACAACCTAGTCTCTGTCAGCTAACAGCAGTTATCCATTTGACGAACATTCTAATGAAAAGCTAGATGCAAGGGTATGGCATCATAAAATCAACAGAGCAGAAACATGATATATTTGCAAAACCAATCCTGGCAATGAAGGTACTTTTGCTTACCACAGAGGACTGTCCTTTGAATAGCCTCAGCATTGTAGGTGGAGGTGAACTTTTTGGAATGGCCACTGTCATATCATAAATTGCTGGGACAAAGGAACGCATATGACTAACTGCTGTAACAAATCCCTACACGAAGAGTAACAGAATATGATCAGCAAAGGTGGTTCTTTGATTATGAAGCTTAATGCCTGCAAGAAAAGAGAGCAAGACACAAAAACAATGTACAGGATAAGGCAACAAACTGTATATTTTTTTTTTTCCTCACCAAATTTGCCCCCTCACACCATCCAACTTTGAAGTAAGGTTACAAAAACGAGTGGGGGTGAAAGGAAATATTTTAAAACTAAACAGGGTAGTCATAAAAACAACCACTACCCAGTCACTGAAAACATGCACAGCACTCTAGGGACCTAATGATAGAAGTAATTCACTAAAAGTTAACCTTGGAGACTGTTAGGTATCATTTGAGTTGCTAAAATATTTACATGAACCTAATCATACACATCCATGAATGCATGTGTGTCGACACTGGTATGTACCTTTAGTACTTTTCATCTAACAGGGGAGTGGTGCCGTGGTGGTCTATAAATTTTGTTCAAGTGTATCTTTTACAAGACCTACAGGATGAAATTTACACTTAATAATAGATCAAGCAATGAACTTAAACCTTTGTACGTGGAATCAAGACATTTCTAGGAACTGGGAGTCCAGTTGAAGCTGCATATTCTTGAGCAGCCAGAAGTTTAGCTTGTGTAAATCGAGTGCCCTCAACAAAAAGAGCCAGCCAGAAAGGCAGAGGATAGTCCTTTAGCCGTTGAAGACCTAGCTGCAGACAACCCACAAGAGTCAGGTGAGATAAAAGTGTGCTTGAATAAGTTTAAAATGTACATGCAAACTCATTCAGACTACACTATATGAAAATACCTTTAATGTCCTTTCATCCTTGGCCCAGCTTCTCTCAAGGAAAAGATACTCTGAGAACCACATAGACCAACCAATTACCTGCATACAGAAATGTATAAACATCATTCAATAAAACTTATAATATCGTAAATATATATATAGATATAGAAGAACATAAAAGACATCAAGGGACAGTAAAATACTAAAATCACTCGAGATCCCAAGCTGGAAATGGGATTGCATCTCGATGGACTTTGTTACTAGTCTACCTAAGTCAAAGAATTACACCATTTGGATTGTGGATAGGCTTACAAAATTGGCAGTGTTCATACCAATTAAGGAGAACTAGGATGGCAAGAGTGAACTACTGAGGCAATTAGCTGTCGTAGCCCAACAATTGGCTGCTAGGGGTGGTGTGAATAATGCTGAGGCAGCAGGATAGTTGTTTAAAAAGATTGCTATACACCCTAGCCCTTAGTAGTTCTTACCATTTTAATTTATTTCTAGCCAAAGGAGGAACGAGATTTGAATGAGCCGACATTATTAGCATCAGTGCATGTAGGAGAAAAATTTATGAAGCTTAATAGAGGATTTCAGTTGGATACATCTTTATGTGGTGCTTTTTGCAATATCCTCCAAGACAACTTCAATTCGGATAATAGATTTATCAACCCACTTGTAAATTTAATGTCCCAATGTTTCTTTTTCGCTTAATTTTTTTTATACTATCTATATTATGCACAGTTCATACCTTTGTTAGAAATAATACAAATTTGGAAAGCCAATGCACTTCATTTCTGACGATGGCACAAAACATGTAAGTCTTATTGCCTGTTGGATCGTTATTTAAGGATTTAGAACGAAAGGTTGACTTTTCTGGCAGATATTTCCCAATATATAGTTCTATAGGCCATCTAAATGGTGTCTTTTTTGTTTATCCAGATTCACGTGTCTGAACTGTGAACACTTCTTTTCAATTCATGTCTAAGTTGAAGATCATGCAATCTACATCATGGATTCGTAAAATTATTTTGAGTCAGAAAGAATTATACAAATCCATGATTTAAATTGCATGATCTTCAACTTTGACATGAATTGGAAAGAAGTGTTCACAATCACAGACACATGTGAATCTGGTCAACAAAAAAGACATCATTTAGAATTTTAGATGGCCCATAGAACTACAATATTTGGAAATATCTGCTAGAAAATCAACTTTTGTTCGAAATCCTTAAATAGCGATCCAACAGGCAATAGGACTTACCACTTACCTGTTTTGTGCCATTGTCACAAATGGAGTGCTTAAAAGAAAATTCAAAAGACACTAGCTTCCCAAATTTGTATTATTTCTAACAGAGTTCAAACAAAGATATGGGCTGAAGATAATAAAGGGAGTATCGAAAATAATAAAGCAAAAATGAAACATGGGACATTAAAGTTACAAAGTGGGTCGATAAATAATATAAGAATTGAAGTTAGACTTGGAGGAAATCACAACAAGCGCCACATAAAGATGTATCCAACTGTATAAATTTAGTAGGATATATATAGGGAGAATACAGAGACAGAGTTCTAAATCAAGATAATAACATTATTTATTTTTCAGTAGTCATAGGAATTGATGTGAGCCCAAAAAAACAAAGAACATGAAATAAATTGGCAAGTGTACTTCCACCCTCCCTGTCCAAAGGAAACTTTAGTTGAGAAACTATGACTCAAATATAACACTGTCCAAATATCATGCCAGATTAGGAAAATTATCCGCAGGTACATAAAATAGCTTGAACCAACTTTTCTAATTTTTAATCCTCCAAACATCTGGCTGCATTTTCAGTTGAAATTGGATATACAGTCCATATCTGATACTTCAACAGTTTTACATGGAATTAAAACTCAGCCGTTCCCGTTGTATAACGACCGTTATATATAACAGCCGTTATGTAACGGATTTGGGATTTGCTGTTCCGCAAAACCCCGTTATATAATGCCGCGACAAAAATCACATCTTTCACCCCGCGTCATCCGTTCTGTAACGGTGACTCGCCGCGTTGAAACGTTTTTTAACCCGTTACATCCGTTTAATATATAAGAAATTAATTATAGAGTCTATAAAACATGATATTTAGTAATGTTTATTCACCAAATATGTTACCTGCTTTTATTTTAATAAATACGGTTATTTCATGTTCAAAGAAAACATTTTTAACTTGAAGACTATAAACACCACTTAATCCATTAATGTGAATTTATTCGAAAATTTCACACCGCGCTTGCCGCAATCCGTTATATTCGTCCGTTACAAGCCGTTCTCTCGACAACGCAGCTGTTACCGCAATCGTGACCGCATCCGCAATTTTTTCTATGCTTTTACCAATCTGTCTAATTACTATAATAACCATGATAACTATAGTAGCCATGATTAAAAGGATATGCTTCATTACATGTATATAATCTACCAAAAATAACAAAAACCAAGAAGCTTAACAAATTCATATAAGACACTCCCAACATATCCAAAACTTGAAAGACTGAGTAACATTCTAACACAACACACAAATCATATTAGCACAACATACTGCTTAAAGATGCTGATAATGCTAGCAGAGTATATGTTGCTCCCACACTTTATCAACAAACAATAATGACGTGATATACCAAATCAGCAAAAGGCAATACAATATGAGTACACAAAAAAGCATTTATCAGAATGATGCACATCGAACTTATTTGGTTTTTCACTTGCATATAATACTGACAAGATGATATCACGACACAAGGAAAAGATAGCAACTATTTTATGACTTGTTATCTAGCATTCACAGCATAGAAGCAATGCATGTTTGATTACATACCGGAAGCAACTTTGATGATTTCTTCATAACAGCTAGTGTGCTACCAAGGCAACCTGCTCGCTGTCACAAGTATGCAAGATCAGCTAAGGAGCAAATAGTATGTACCATACTCTTATGTCCTAAATTATATACATTGAAGTTTTAACATATGAGTAAGAATCCAAATATGGAGGTCTATGTTGACTAAATCTAAATTATGGAGCAATATATGCTTGAAATTCAGTATTAGAAATACTTGCCTGAGCTAACACCCACCCCACCAGCCAATCAATGTCACTCTTATGGTTTGACACTACTAATGCATGCTCCTTTCCTGTGAAATTGCATACAGCAAATGAGTAAATGAGCAGAAAGTCTGATTAATTGTTCATATCAAAAACAAAGCACAAAGCACAAAAACCAAGAATCTGGTGTATATACATCAAAGAAACTTAATATCATTTAACGAATTGATGAGATTAGCTTACTAAATGTTCAAAATCCCAAACATAAGTATCCAATCTCATACCCATATTGTCACATTTTTCCTGGTTGTTTTGACTAAATTCCAAGGGGAGGGTCTTTACAGTTTCGACCCCTACGTCTCTCAAAGTCCAATGTTCTCTTAATAAAGTTAGGGATATTGCCAAAAAAAAAAAAACCTAATTAAAATAGCAGGTTACTCATGACACAAGACTAAAATAAAAAACATTCAAAAACTACTGATACGCTAATAATTTGACTTGGAGAATACAGCAATTTCATAATATGAAATAATTAATATCATGATATATTATATAGTATATACCAATGCCCACTCTTAGTCTAATTACACATTTATGAACACTGAAAAAGAAGATAAAGGATTCATTAAATCCTCATGCACACAATTTATTGCCAAAAAGAGCTAGGAATTGGATATTTACAAGATAAGACAATTCATCATTCTTCCCTCGTCAAAATTGTGATACACCCTCAAATGATGGAACATCCTCAGTAAAAAATTATAAAATGGAACAAAGATCCATCATTAGTAGGTACTCCCACCTTCCTACAAAAAACTTCCCAATTCTCTCTAAATGCTAGTCCCACAAAAAAAAGTTGCTCATCTCCCTTAAATTGGCTTTGCTTATAAAATTGATTTGTTTCCCCTCCTTTATTTTTTACATCTTCTATCTACTACATTAAATCATTATGATACCCACTTTATCTCACCTCAATTGAAATATAGTAAACCCTCTACCTTACTTTTTAATTCACTTATGCAAAAGAAAACCCCAACACCAATACTCTCCTAAAATTAAGTGCCCAAGAGAATGCAATTTTTTTATGGAACAGAAGGAGTATTAGATTTAGCTGAATGGGTTCTTAAAGTTTGGTTTTACTCTTGGTAACTTTGTCATCTAAGACTCCCATGTTTAGTCACATAGTCGGGTCAGTTGCCAACTCTAGGCGTCCTAATATATGAACCTGAAGATATAGTTGATGAATTCCTGTCCAGATATACTTTCCTTCAGGGTCTCACTTTTAGTGACTTTCTAGATTCCTGAATATTTTGAACCTATGGTTCATCTACACATGACGTCAAAATTATCATAAATTCAAGTTTGGTCTGCCCTAAATTTTTGCAAAGAATTATAAAAGCATAAAAAAATAAGTGATCAACAATGGCTGCAAAAGAGGTTCTGGAGGTATAAGAAACTTGAGCACAAAAGGTGCACTTGAGGTTATTGAGCTTCTGTCCAACTGCTGTTTGACTTCACTTCTACTGTCATTTCTTCTAGGGTTATCTTTGTACTCGTTCATAACCTGCTAAAGTTGCTTATAACATCATTTCCCTCAATATAGTTATCTACTCCTGTATAAAAACTCATGGAAAATCCCCTTTGCTGCCCTTTACATTCCAGTAACAAACTCTTAGGTGTCCATAATTCTATTTACCAATCAACATATTCTTCTTCCCCTTCTTTCTAGCATGTGTGATGAGCATTCAAAGCTTTTGTTGATTCTTTGCACTTGGATAAGTAGAGTAATGGCCTTATAGAATACTAGGTTAGGGTCAATTCAGACAAAGGTTGAAGAGTCATGAACCAATTGACAGCTTAGAGCTTTTTGAAGACTGATGAATTTCAAGAAACTAAAAGGAAAATTTGTTGAAAACCATCTTATAAAAACCAAATTTTGTTAAAAACCATCTTATAAATTTTTTTTTGTCAAAGCACACCTGTTGTAAAATTTTTTTTGTTGAATCCCACCACTTTTTGGATTTCGACTATCGATTGGCATTTCCGGCGTTGATTAGCATGTGCACCTCACGTGACCTACTTAACCCCACTTTTCTATTATTTTTCCCCCCTTTTCCCTTCATTCATTCCCCTTCGTCACTTACATTTCCGTGCAATTATATAAAAGGCTATATAAACCAAAGTATGATGAAGAGGATTGACGAAGAGGGGAATGAATGGAGGGAAAGGGGGGAAAAATAAAAAAAAAGTAGAGTTAAGTGGGTCACGTGAGGTGCACATATTAGTAAACGCCGGAAATGTAAGTAATTAGTCGGAACCCGAAGAAATGGTGGGACTTAACAAAAAAAATTTTAAAACAGGTGTGCCTTGACAAACTTTTTTTTAAAACAGGTGTGTTTTAACAAAAAAAATTTATAAGATGGTTTTCAACAAAATTTGGTTTTTATAAGATGGTTTTTAACAAATTTTCCAAACTAAAATTGACCACCTATGCAATGTACAATGGTAAACAGAGAAAATATTTATGTTCCAACAATGAATCTTACTCCTAACAGTGATTCTCATATGAATCCTTGCACATAAATAATAACTTAATTGTCTTAATAATAAGTAAACAAGAGTTCTAAATGATTTCGCACATACCCATTTGCTGAAATGTCGCAGGATCTGTGAAAACTTTGATCTGCATAACAGAAGCCAATGTATTAAATTTTAATTACTATCAGATATCATAGCAATCAATGCTTTGTGCATAGCCATATAGAACGATGCTGAATTACTTAAGAAAATAAAGTAGCAGAAATCCCATAAAATCAAGCTTTACTGTCTAAGAAACAATGTAACAGGAGGCCAAGCAAATACAAATATCATTAAGTTTCTGAATATATAGTTTATTATTTTAGGAGGTAACTTGAATATAATAAAAGTGAATTTATATTTGCAAACCGTAGGTGAACCAGACTTAATTTTGATGAGCCAAGGTTGAGGTCTTTTCAGGTATTGATCTAAAGTTCATATGATCTGGTGTGGTCAGAATCTATCTTGTAAACTTTGACCTGATGCTTTGGGATCACAGAATAACCATCCCCAAAAACTAGCTCAAGGGAAGGAGAGCCCGCAGTCTTATGTAAACCCTGTCACCCCCTCCCTCCGCGATATGACCGGTGTGGGACTTGAGTCTCATAACCTTGCAATGGACCATAGCATAACACCCCTCTTTATAGTAAAGCTTTGTGCTACGCCTAAGAAAGAAGGTATAAGAGAGGGTTCCTAGTATCAGAGAAGCATCAGAGTCACTTACATCAGTCGCACATGGACGCAAAGTAATGGTGGTCGGCTATGATACCATTATTGTAGGACACAAGATAACCATCCCCAAAAGCTAGCCAAGGGGATGAAAACCCATAGTCCTATATAACCCCATATCAGCTCCCATGTAACTAATATAGGACTAAATAACCTTTCAATGGACCATAAAATTTTAATTTACATAACAGATAAAAACGTTATCATATAGGATCCCGTTAGATTATTCTCAAATTGATAACATGAGTCATTTTCTGTCATGTAAAATTTCCTACTTCACATCTCTCCAACCTCTCACTTTCTTTCAACTATTTCATGAGAAAATTTGTATGGAACAACGGGGGCAACTTCTTACTCCTTACTAGTATATCAAGGTGTGTCCAACTGAATAGATTATATCATATAGTAATGATTATATTAGTGAAAATGTGTAAACTGAACAGATTATACTAGTAAACAAGAGTCAAACCCCCCCCCCCTCTTCTTTTCCTCTGCGACTAGTGGATTGTTGCACATAAAGTTTGACAGAAGAAACATTAAGCACGTTGTTGTATGTTTAGAAGGAGAGATTTGGTTAGATGGAATAACAGAGGTTATACTTCATAATTTACATTTAGTATAAGAGACTAATTCAAATTTACATGAGAACTTGTGTGAATTTCAAAATGAATCTATATTTGCTGATTCTTGTTTCTACACAGTTGAACACAACAGAGCCTAAGACGGGAAAACTTCAGCTCTGAACTCTCACTAAAATGTTCAAATTCAAGTATTCAATGTGTATATATCCAGAAAGGCAATTTGTCCCTTTCACCTCGTATTAATTAACTGCTAACAACCAGAAGAAAATTCAACCATAAATTTCCTTACCACTTGGATATAAATCATAGCTATCTGCATCAATATCAATCAGCATCATCATGTCAACATGAAACATACTGTCAAGACCACCTATCTACGATCTCTCTGTTGAATATTGACATGTCTTAATCTCCACAACCCAATTCCCCACATCTCAAATTTGTAGTACTGTCCAGCTCCAGCTCCAGCTCCTTGCCATTAATAGCATTAACACACACACTACTTCTGTTTAAAATGACAAACTCTGCACTCATCCATAAAATCTTCACATCACAGAGTACTACTCCCTCTGTCCCTATTTGTTTGCCCCATATGCCATTCTGGTTCGTCCCTCGTAGATTGCTCCATTCTATTTTAGGTCATGCCGTCATGGTCCCCACTACATAAGTGAGCTTTAATATGTTTTATTATTGAATTACTCACTCTAATTGAGACACCTCACCATCATCAAAACTCTAACCTATTCTTTGAAAAAAAAAATAAAAAAAACAAAAACTCTAACCTATTCTCTTTCCACCCCTCACCGCTACCTATTTCAACACATCCACACCCACCGTCTCCACCACCCCTATCTCCACCCCCACCAGAACACCAAATTCACCACTCCTACCTCCACCCCTACCTGCCCACCAGATTCACCATCACCACCCACCAGCCCACCAAATTCACCATCACCCTCATACCCCATCGTATCCACCACCCTCTTTTTAATAAAAAAAAAAATAAAAAAATAAAAAAAAAAAGCTACAGACCCGTCCACCACCACCACTTTCTCTCTCCTCACCACCGTCGTGTTTCACTCCCTCTGTTGTCACTCTCTGTCCTTCACTCAAATTTCTCTCTTCCATTCACCTAAATTTGTCCTACCAACCCCCTCACCACCAACATTTCTAGGTCTATGGAATTTTTTTTTAAAAAAAAAATTACAAATTGTGGTTGTGATAACTATAATAACCAGAAAGTAATTGTTGCTTGTGGCTTTGGTTTCCATGGTGGGATGGGTGACAATGGTTGCTGAAGTTTGATGGTGGGCAGAAGAAAGAAGGCTTTTTTTTAATGGTGGTGATGGATGGTGGTTGGAAGGTTTGGGGATGGTGGGTTCGTCTTTTGATTAGACCAGTTCTCTCTCCCTTCAACTTTGTTAATAAAAGTAGATAGTCCCTTTCTTTTCCTTTCAACTGGCTCTTAATAAAGTAAAATAAAAAAAAAAAGGGATCAAAGGGAGTATGTCTTTATGCAACTCCAATGGTTGTAGCTAGAGACTTGCTTGCAATATTAAATAATTCCTAGCTACTAGCTTAACCATTGGAGCTAGAAAATGTAAGTAGTTTGGCCAAGCAAATTAGCTTTAAGCAAATTAACTTGCTAAAATAAAGCAAATTAGAATAAATAAAAAGAAATTTATCAACTTAAATTAAGGAGGTGTGGTCCATTTAAATAGTAAGCTATTAGCTAGCCATTTGAGCTAAAATGACAATTAGCTTAAAAGATTATGTGGCATGGCAAGCTAATTTAGCTTGCCATTGGAGTTGCTCTTACTAGTTCATGTTAAGAAATAAGGACTTGCCTAAACAATACCACTGAGCCGCTGACCTACGAAACATTGCTATTTCTACATTTAGCTTCAAAAAAAAGTAAAAAGGCACTTTGCCCCTCCAACATATACACGCATATATGACTGAAAAACTGACTAGTTCAACATTTTACCAACAAAAATGGCCATTCTTACATGATCATTGAGAAGACCAGGGCATGTTTTTCCAAATTCAAACACCTTCAACTCTAGCCACCACTTTCAATACTGGTTATTCTCAGAAGAACATTTAGCACAAAATATTGTTTTGTATAAACATATGATTCAACCAATTTATTTATTCTACCATATATAAATATTGTTAGCTGAACATGTATAAGTGTATAACCCTACAGACTCAAATAGGCTGAGATCTTTGCGTCTTTCACTAGTTCGTTTACTAACCTACTACAGTAGAAAGCATCAGTTTTCTATCAACAAAAAAAAGAGATGATCCACACAAGCTAAAGCCATTAACTATCAATACATTTTAAGCAAGCGCAAGAGATCACATCATCATAAGAATCACCTGAACCCCAGCCCACCAATCGACGATCCACACAAGCTCAAGCCACAACAATTCCGCAACAAATCTGTTGATCCTTCTGTATGTGTTCTTTGACAGTGGCCGCACAAATATAAAGCAAGTTGCCTGAAAGAAAACATAACACTTATATAGGATCCATTGTTCCAGAAATAATCCGCTGCCACACTATCGATATATTTACTACTGATTAACATAAAATAGTCATACCCTTGCTAATGTACCGGATATTTCTAATAATGCTATGAAACTACGCAAAATTCTTGAGAAATTTGTAACAACCATCGTATTGATTAAACGGCAACATTTTCATCCAATGAAGATTAAAATAACTTATAAAGAGATCTTTACATCATATACTCACATCTCAAACCCAAATTTAATTAAACAAGCAATTAAGTTTCCTTATTTATACAAATCAGTAGCAATTACAACTAATTTAAAACCTCATAAGATTACAGAAACCCTAAATTGAAGCAAAAAACTCAAATTCTTCATATTTTACTTATCCAAATTAGGCGATTATTCCAAAGCTCAACTCAAAAAACCTAAAAATTCAAAAATCAAACTACAACAAAACAAAAATTAACCAAAAAAAAAAAAAAAAAAAAAAAATTGCAATAGTAGCAACGCAAAGTAGTAACTGAGCTAAAACAAAACGAAAAAAAAAAAAAACGTACGTCGAAAATTCACCAAAAAAACAGAAAAAAATTGGAAAAAAAATTTAAAAAATAATCCGATAGATCGAGAAAATGAAGTACCTGAATAACATTAACGATGAAGCCAGAAATGAAGAAGAGTAGGCCCATAGGTACCATCACAGCCACAGCTGGAATCGCCATTGGCGGACCTCGTTCGAAGAGAACCGCCAATACTCAGTAGATTTGCACGAAGAAGAAGAAGGTAGAAGAAGAGCAATGCGATTTGAGGAGGAGAGAGAATTATGTGAGTAGTTTGCGAGCAAATAATGATAATTGATTGAGGGTGATAAAAAAACTGGTATGATATGGTACGGTATGATATGGTTGCCAAAATTTAATGAACTTGGAAGGTGTAAGGTGTAAGTGTGTAACAGAATTTGTGAGTAAATGACAATACGGTGGGAGATGGATGGTCACCAACTCTCGTTGCTCCCTCAATTCCCCTTATTAATAGGACGGTAATCTTGTCATATAAATTGAATTAGATAAACACGGTTGTTAAAATTTATTCTGACGACTCTGGTAAAATTTTACAAGCATATGTTTTTCAACACATATAAATTATAAAAGATGGTAAAAAAAGATGATGTAGCAATTTGTAAAATTGAACTCAAAAGTTAGTCCAATCATTATTAACAACAAAAACGTATCTTCAATGAGGTCATGACTCTTACTTATCAGTACAAAGTATATGACTAAGCAATCTCAATTAGCAAGACCCACTTTATCATGAGATAAATGAATCAATCAATATCAATATCAATCAATCAATATCAATATCAAAATATATATATATATATATATATATATATATATATATATATATATATATATATATATATATATATATATTAAAACTTAATGGCAAGCATTGTTATCTTGTCATGTATTGTCAATCTCACCACTTGTTGCCATGTCAGATGTCACCTACTATTTACCAATCACCAATGTTTCCGCACGAAAAAAATTATAATTTTGTTTGCATTAGTATTTGAACTCATGACCTTAAATTCATTAGAGTTAAACTTTTGGAAAAATGTAAACTAAAAATCCGACCTTTGCGTGGTCTTCTCATAAAAATCCAACCTTCCATTAATCTCATAAAAATCCAACCTGTGTATACCCCACCTTTTCCACCAGATCCATTTGACCTTTAACCTGTTAAACAAGTTAAAAAGTTTTTTTTGTTTTTTTAATTCTCTCACTTTCACTTCTCACTCCTCCTCTTTCTCTCTCCTCAAAAACTGAAACAAAGCAGCACGCTTCTTCGCCGCCGCCACCTCTGCCACCACTTACCCCACCCTACCCAAACCCAAAACCGAAACCCTTCTCCCACTCCTACCTAGGTTCAAAACCATAAGCCTGAAGTCGATTAAATCTGCGATTAGCTCTGATTTTGGGGTAGTTATGGTTGATTGAATGGGAGTTGTTGCGTGCGGTTTGCGATTGGTGGCGATGTGAGGCAATAATGGTTGTGGAGGTTGCCTTTGGGTTGGTAGATTGTTGCATGAGGTAAATGTTGGTTGGGACTTAGTGGTTGCGGTTTGCGGGGATACTGAATGGAGGGTGGAAACGGAGATTGGGCGATGGTGCAAACTGGATGTCGGTGGGCGATTTGTCGGCGGGAGGAGTATCCGTTTCAGGCGATGGGATGGGATGGGTTATGGGTTTCAGCAAAAGGGGTTGGAGATAGGTTAAAGGTTTCAGGCAGGATAGGGGATGCGAGCTTCAGGCAGTGGTCGAGGTGGAGAAAGAGTCGGGCCGGGGTAGGGGCTAGGGGTCGGTTTAGGGTCGCCAGCAATTGGGGGATGACTAGGCGCGGACGGGGTAGCTGTGCCGTGCGCCAGCAGCGAAGGGGAAGAGGAAAAAGGTCGCTGACTGGTGGAGGTAGAGGTGTTATTGGCTGGTTAGTGGAATGGTGGTTGTTAATTTTTTTAAATTGTTTTTCCAGTAGGGTTGCTGCCTTGTTGGGTTCCGGTGGCCGGTGGGGATGGGTGGTTAGGGAAGGAGGGTGGGGCTGGGTTTTCTAAATTATTTTTTTTTTTTTTTGTAATTTTTTCTTTTAATTAATTTTGTTTTTTAATAATTAAAAAGATAACTGACCTATTAATAGCTGACACATGGCATATATCTTACAAAAATTGGTCAGCTACAAGTAATGGATTTTTAGATGAAGGTGGGGTATAAAGGTTGGATTTTTGTGAGATTAACTGAAGGTTGGATTTTTAAGAGAAGACCAAGCAAAGGTTGAATTTTTAATTTCCATTTTTCCTAAACTTTAACCATCACTCCAACAACAAATCTTATGATAATAAAGTTGTGTTAAAAAGAGTTATTCATGTTCATAAATTTTAAAATTTTAATTGCCAACTTATATGTGTATATTTTAACAACAATACGATTATAAAGTTAATTTCATTTCTTTCGGTTACTCAGTCTTAATTCATATAGGTTATATTAAGTATTTAAAATATGTAACCAAAATTTTAAATTAAAGTTTTTTCTTGTAACCACAAAATATGTTACTTGAAGAAATTTTTTATGATATGTAGCTGGAAAAAAATCCATTTAAAAAGTAAAACAAACTGATACGATATAACATTTACCTTAGCCACAAAATAGGTTGCTTGAAGGAATTTTTTTATGATATATAGCTGGAAAAAAAATCCCTTTAACAAGTAAAACAAACTGAAACGATATAACAATTAGGTTACTGAATATTAAATAATGAATTTTGATGTTCAAATTAAATTTACAAAAATTAACAATGCTTGACATTGAGTTTTGATATATAAATTGATTAAATTCACAAAAATTAACAATGATATTTTTGTTTATAAACTACCATTATATTTTACTTTATTTTATTATAATATTTTTATATACAAACAATGACCCGGGGCATCGCCTGGGCCAAAAAAACTAGTTTTGTTTATCAAATGGCATTTAAGTTGCATTGAAATTTGTGCTTGTTGATTAGAAATATTAATTACTACGGAGTAGTTGTAACACCCTAGAAATTCCTTTCTTTTAAAACACCTGTCTTGCCCTTATTAAAACCTTAAATAGGAATATCTAGGACATTACCGCCAGCGTGAAAACGGCTAAGGCAACTATCAAAGACACACAGCGGAAGACTAATTTCAAAACCTTTCAAAACAAGTCAACCCAATGTCAAACGAAGTAAAATAAAATCAACCTACAACTTGGAACCATTATAGGCCCTTATTAAAACCAAACTGAACTCAAAACCTTTTCGTTAGTCATGCACAATAATAGTATCATAAATAAACAAAGCATTAAACACATCCTATACTTATGGAAAGTAGCATAATTCGCTCTTCACTCATGCCCATTCATGAAAATGCTTCATCACCTGAAAATCTTATCTCTACCTATTTCCACTACTCTCCATTGAAAATGGGTCATCATAGGGTCATGATAAAGACAAGGCCAATAACACACAAAACATCCAATCAACAAAGCTGAGTACATAAGCGTAATTAACACACTAGCATACAATTTCCTATCAACACACGACTTACCTTGTTGCACCTGTTTTTCAAGCATACAACATTCAATAAAAGTTCTCACTAGACACTAAATAATTTATTTAGCGTTGATTACACATCGAACGGGTTTCCCACTAACCTCCCCCAATAAATTGAGGTTACTGACACGGGAGCTAACCGTGCCAGTATCAAAAACCACACATAGGTGGAGGAATTCCTGCGTATAATAATAATAAAAGGAATGTACAGCGTCCTGTACTCCAGTAGAAGTTATGATCAAATAAACTTGGTGATGACTCTCAAACCATAATCATTCAATCAACAATAATTATTCAAACAATCAAATATATCAATTTATTTCTTGAATAATTAGTGACCATATAATATTTAATGTTGAACCCTTTTTAATTCTATCTCGGTGCCAATGACACCTTAAACGCATAAAGCGCCACAAATCCTATCCCTCGGTGTTAAAAACACCTTAAGTGCACTAAGGCACCAACATACAATTTATTCCTCGTGTACATGGACACTTATATAGCTCTTTCCTCATGCTTATAGCATCAATAAAAATTATATGAACCATAATAAAATTCCTTTTCAATATTCCAAACCAAATTAAACATTCAGTTTAATTAAACATGTTCTCTAACATGCCATAAATAAATATGTGGTTCATAAATAATATTCCAAGCTATTATTTTCCATTCAATAATCCATCACAAATAAATCATGCTTCATAATCCACTCACCAATAACATTCAAATCATAATTTCCATTCCAAACCTAGCATGATATTACTTGTATTCAATCAAACACATTTAGCATGCTACTACATCAACATAATTATGCTAAGTACGCGAACGTACCTCAAATAAGCCCTTAAAATAGCCGATTACACTACAACAATTCCCGAATCAAGTCTCCTTTTTGTGTGGGAAATTTTTGGGGATTCATGGTGTATTTATAGAGTAGAGAGTGTAGGGTTAAATTTGGGCTTATAAAGATGTGGGCTTAAGTTATGGGTTTTGGAATGGGTTATTCCAATAAGAGTATGTAGGAATAATTTACATTGCCCAATAATTAATAAACGTTTGGCCCAAAATATATTTTACTTTTATAAAACCTTATATTTAAAATACTTTAACCCTTTAAAATATTTAATTAAAATACTTGAGCCCTTAACAATACATTTTATTAATACTTAAATACTTTATAAAAATACATAAAAATACGGGGTATTACAGTAGTATTAGTTTTTGTGAGTCATTGTGACAAGGTGGACTGTCGTTTTGGGATTAATGTCGTTAACTCGCTCTCATTCATCATCTTCATTCTCCCACCTTCTAGTTCATCTTCTTTTTCACACCTTCTTCTTCTGGTTCACCTTCTTCTTCCTTTTGCTCATTTTTTTCTTCCTCCGACTCACCTTTATCTTCTTCCTTCAATCCACACCCTCTTCTTAACCATTTTTTAAAATCGAAAACCCAAATAAAGGGTAAAATAAAGGGCATGGTTAATTCTAAAGGGTAGGTGAGTTTTCCAACCTCCTTTGATTTTGTCTTAGCACTACCATTTCCTGTAGCGAACTGAATAACAAAGGGAGAATGAAGTATATGGTTTATAGGGTAAGCAAGCTTTTCCTTCCTCCATTGAATTCATCTTGTTACATTGAAATTGAGGCTGAAGGAGGAGAGAGAAAACCAAGGAGAGTTGGGGAAAGTAAGGTACTAACGGTAGTTAACAGACGTTATATCTTATATGTCAATTACATAAATACCCCTTATAAACATGAACGTCAAGGTTATAAACTTGTATTTTCTTCAATCTTAACTCCTTTTAGCCATAACTCTTCCTCCCATGTCTTCTCTCTCCTTCAATTCTTCCTTTGGCTTCAGTTTGGGTGCAATAACTCTAAAAGAATAAAAGTAAGCACATAAAATTCAACAATCAAATATCAAGTTCAACCCTAAAAACTCATGAAATTGAAATTTAAAGAGAGAAAATTGATAAAGAAGTACTTTTTGAATGGTTGGATGTATATGAACTGTTCTACATACAACCCATGGTAAAAAATACTTCCTCTGTTTTTAAATACTTGCTCCATTTCTTCATGCGCGGAGTTTTAGAAGAAATTGGATAAAGTAATAAAATATGGAGATAGTAAGGTAGGTAAAAGAATAAAAAATTATAACAAGCAAAAGTAGTGGAGAGAATTGGAGGAGAGAGAATATGAAATTAATTAAATATGATTCATGGTAGGTTTACTAGGTGAGATAAATTAATTAAATATTGTAAAAGCTTTCCAAATAAGGAAATGGAACAAGTATTTAAAAACGGCCGATAAAGAAAAATAGAGCAAGTATTTAAAAACGGAGGGAGTATATACTACTATATAGTATTCCAGTAGTTTAGTGTAAAAATATATGAAATGTTTCACATAGACAAAAGACGCGAAAGCACGCTGACCTCCTTAGTGTTAAATGACGCTCGTAACTTTGAGAGTTGCACGCACCCTGTTGTGCACAACTTCCAAAATTGTTTCACTCTGGTGAGCAATGGAGCTCTCGCTCGACCTAATCGTAAGCCTGTCTTATGTGAGCTCTCGCTCACTCACATAGGAGCTTCCAAATTCATCGCAACATTCAACTTACTTGCAAAATACTAAAAGTTACCTCGTGAGTTATAGCTCGCTACTCCAAGAACCAAAATCAGATTCAAGGCATATTTCTTACAAATAATACTTCGTATAATCATTAACAATTACATTTCCACCAAAAAAAAAAGAAAAAAAAAATACAGTACTTGATTCAATCTTCACCAAAGTCCTGAAATGACTCGAATTTGACCCGATCCAAAATTGTTCCACCTAACCCGACCTAAAGTAACCTTACTAAGTTCCTAGAAACTGACTTGACCCAAAATATAGACTAGACATCTGACCCAATCTGATTATCACTTTACCCAAAACCCAAAATAAGCCAATTCATACCTGACCCGAGCTTGATGTAACCTGAACGATCCGATTGCCAGATGCAATGTATTGGTGAGAGAATCGCAATTGGCAAGATTCCAAAAATAAATTTTTTTTTTCAAGAAAATAAACAATTCTGCAATCATCAATCAATTGCGATTCACAGCTGAGGACACTAGTCAGTAGTCACTAGTAGCATCCCACTTCAAAACACCGTTTTGCTACCTTCAGATCATTGCGATTTTTTTTCTGGGGACATTTTTGGGTTAGGTGCAAATAGTTCATAAGAAGTATTTAATTCATTTTTAGAAAACTTGATTAAATTTTGCTCTTTTCTTAATTTATAAGATTCCTCTGATTATTTCATATTTTACCCTCGTATACATTCTACCCATTACCATTTTCAGATCTTCAGGTCAGTCTATTGCTAATTTTTTTATTCAAATTTCTTTAGTTTTGCGCTTACCCCTGTTTTTTTAATCGTGATTAACTTCAGTTTTTTATTGGGAAATTTATGTTATTTTCCTGTAATTAAGATGAATTTGGGGACACCCATTTGATGAACTTACATTTTCCAGGAGTATATTCTTAATTATCTGTATTTTTTTTTAAAAAAACATTTGAATATACATAATTAATGGTTTTACAATTTGATTACTGATATAGAGATTTGGAAAATTATATAATTATGAGAAGAATATTGTAGTTTTTATTGAGAAATTAGTGTTTTGAAAATGTTGGTGATGCCAAAAAAGAATTGCTCTTGGTCACTTATTGCTGTTATTGGGTTAGTGGTATTGTTAGTCTTTCTTGTTCAATTCTTTTGGTTACCTTACAAACCTACACTAGATTACTTTAGTATAAAACAAGCTCAAACTACATGTATTTCATCAAATATATCAACCAAAAATGACACTCAGCATAATGCTGGAGCTTTCCTAATGGGGCTCGACTTGGCCTGTCGATTTCCGGCTGATTTGCATAAGGCAGTTGTTTACCGTGGTGCTCCGTGGAAGGCCGAGGTTGGGCAGTGGCTTTCCGGTTGTGATTCGGTTGTTAAGGCAATAAATGTCACTGAGGTATTATTCCTTACAATAGTATCTTCTTGAATTGGAAGATTTAGTCAGTTTAAACTTTGAAGTATTGTTGACTATTGTATATTGTGATGGTATTTATTTTCAATGCACGTGTATCATGTTTCGTTTGTGGTTCAATTCATATCTGTAATTCTGTATGCAAGATATTTGGTGTGAGATAGTGTATGATACTATGATAGTTGTGCTAAGTGGGTGCTATTTTGACAATCTTGTTGCAGATTATTGGTGGGAAGGTCTGCAAAAATGATTGCAACGGTCAAGGGGTTTGCAATCATGAACTTGGACAGTGTCGATGTTTTCATGGATACAGTGGTTAGTGTTTTTATTCCTTAAAAGGTCTCAATGTGCACTTTATTCCATTTTAAGATTTGTTGATTGACTCATCTAAATGCTTAAGCTAGCATAAAATCTCAATGTGGTTAGTAAATATAATTTCAGGTATTTTTGTTGCAGCAGAATTTATTTATACATACCCAATAATGATGGTCTTTTCATGGCATAGGGGAACAATGTTCAGAGACACTGTATTTAGCTTGCAACTATCCAGTAACTCCTGATCTACCCTATGGTCGATGGGTCGTTTCTATATGCCCGAGTAAGTGTGATACAACAAGAGCTATGTGCTTTTGTGGAGAAGGTACAAAGTATCCATATCGTCCTGTGGCTGAGCATTGTGGATTTAAGATCAAGTAAGCAGACATAAACAAGCTATATGCGATGCCTTACTTATCCAGCATTCCAGCCTGAGACAATGGTTTAAGTTATCTCATTTCATCTTTCTAGTGCAAGTGCTACACCTCCATCAACTGACTGGGGAAAACCTGATCTGGATGTATTCACAACAAATAGTAGCGTGGTAGGGTGGTGTAATGTGGACCCAGAAGAAGCATATGCTGGAAAGGCTAAATTTAAAGAGGAATGTCATTGCAAATATGATGGTCGCATTGGGCAATTTTGTGAATATCCAGTTATATCCACCTGCATTAATCAGTGTTCCAGCCATGGCTATTGCCGTGGTGGATTTTGTCAGGTATCTTGAATTCCTTGTCTAATTAAAATGGTCCTTGATTTGTAAATGTGTCCGTAATTGACAATGGCCTATTGCCAGTCCTTGTCGCCACTCCAATACTGGGGAAACTTGTATGAAAGTGATATAACCAAGCAAGGACTGAAACATGCTTTTTGAAGAATAAGATTGTAGAAGTCTTTGACTGAAATACTGTTAGAGAGTGAACTAGAAATCAGGAAGCCAGTGGCAGCTTAGCAGTTCATCTATGAAAATTCATAAATGAAGAAGACTATTCCCTATTGAAGATCTTAAGTTTGCCTCTGTAATCTACTGGAATGGCCAAAGAATATAATGATTTCATATTTTAAGGGTTTCTGCTGCTTCCTCAAAACCCCACACCAGTGAAGTCTCTAATATCATCTTTGTCGTTTATCTTTCCTTTTGAGTTCCTCTGAATCAGCGTACCTACTGTAGTGTAAAATTGCTGTACTGGCTTCCTGAATATAGCTGGTTCACTGTTTATGTGTCCTTATAGAAAGTAGCTACATGCTTCACAAGTTCATAGTGCTTCTTGACTTGGCAACTTCTAAATTCTGGCTTTGTTATCAGTGTCATGAAGGCTGGTACGGAGCTGATTGTAGTATCCCTTCAGTTTTCTCATCCTTAAGAGAGTGGCCTCAGTGGCTACGTCCATCTAAGATTGATATGCCTGGCTATGCACATGCTGTAGAAAGTATGAAGGGTCTTGGCGCTGCAGTTACAAAGAAAAGGCCTCTGATATATGTCTATGATTTGCCCCCAGAATTCAATAGTCTTCTCCTTGAGGTGGGTGAGGTCAGTGTTTTGTGCTATACCTTGTTGACGCAAACTTTCTTAAGCTTTATGCTGTTTACAGGGACGCCATTTCAAGTTTGAGTGTGTAAACAGACTCTATGGTGAATGGAATGCTACTGTATGGACAGAACAGCTTTATGGTGCACAGGTATTTTGTTTCTCTTCAAATTCTATACATTATTTTGATGATAATAGATGCTATTTATAATATATTAATATATACAATTTTTCCTTGCAGATGGCAATCTATGAAAGCTTTTTAGCTAGTCCTTATAGAACTTTAAATGGTGAAGAAGCAGATTTTTTCTTTGTGCCGATTCTTGATTCATGTATCATTACTCGTTCTGATGACGCTCCCCACATTAATTTGCAGGTATGTTAACTACAGTGATTGTGACTCTTCCTTAATGTCTATTTATTCATATGAGATCTTTGGATCTGTTTTATCTGTTAGAATGTTGCCCTTGCTTGCCTTTCCCAGCTTTAGCCTTTAGTAAGTATTAGCCTGTGTCTTCCAATGTTTTTACGTTTAAGCATTGAGCCAGAATTTCTCCCGACAACCTTCAAAATCTAGTGAGGTTCCTCTGATGAATAAGTCAGAGTAGTTATGGTGCAGGCAGTCTGATGACTCTGATTCTTTTGCATATTGAGTCACGTATTTTAACTTATCAAACCATGCTGATGTACTTTGATTTAAACTGTCTATTGCACTTACTTAAGTACAGAATATCCTTTTCTCATTTTCTGCATTTGACCTCTACATGCTAAAACATACTTATTAATTTATTATGGTGCATCTTGGCCCATTTTTCAATAAAATATTTCATTTTTCGTGGATTCTGGAAAGTTTTTATTGTTTGTAAAGGTTATCTATCTGTCTTGGAATGTCAAACCAAAAACGGCTCCTCTGTTGGATCAGCTGTGAACAGAGATACACTACGGAGTACTTAATTTTAATTCAAAATCTTCTTAATTTCCCAGGTTCTATCTTGGCAGAATTTTAGGTTAGCTTTATGATTGTTTAATCAAAGCATGGGTTACCACTAAATAACATCAGTTCTTCGTGTTCTGCTTTGTCTAGTTGTGATGATCTTGGCCCTCACTTTTTGCAACTTCTAGATGCAAGACATTACCTGGTGGCTTCTTAGGGTAATATATGGATATAAGATGGAAGTTATCCATTTTTGTACCTGAGGTATGCCAATATTCCACCTTGTTGACCTCTGATTATCATTCCACTTTAGACATGACTCACCACAAGTTTCAAAAATAGTTTTATTTTGGATACTTCTATTAAGTCTCCAATAGATTAATGATGTGTCTCCTTAAGTTCTGATTGCAAAATATCAAATTCAGCTCATTGTTTTGACTTATTCTCTCTACAATAAGCGTGGAACTTAATTTTCATTTTGTCTACCTCTGGTTAGGAAATTCTTTTGTACCTTGTTGGTGTTTCCACTTTGGTTCCTCAAGTTTCTGTGGCTAATCTTTCTTGATATCGCCATTGTCAACCTTCTTCTTCTGTGCTTCCTTCCGTGTCTCAAGTTTTTAAATATACGACTGTACCATTTTTTTTTTTAATCCCATTTAAGGTTATGTGTGCTTCTTCTATACCGATTAAAAATTTTTCTAGTGTTTTTTATTATGTTCTTCATATGTGGATCTAGAATGCCAGAATGAGTAGAATTGCCTTTTATGTGGTAGTATCTCATCTTATTTAGCAGGTATTTTTCAATATTTTCCTATTTAAA
Organism: Chenopodium album; assembly: GCF_948465745.1. Lineage (NCBI taxonomy): Eukaryota > Viridiplantae > Streptophyta > Magnoliopsida > Caryophyllales > Amaranthaceae > Chenopodium > Chenopodium album. The sequence continues at coordinate 46,768,420 of NC_137848.1, forward strand.
AATTAGCAGTTTGGAAAAGCTTAGGAGTTTTATGAGTTTTGGAATTTAGCTGATTTCTTAATTTCCTTTTTTTTTTTTTTTCAATTGTAAGAAGTTTTCAGGTTTTTATTCCAACTACTCTGAAAATCAAAATATTTTTGGAACTTCAGAATTATTTGTTAAATACTCCAATTGGAGGGATTATTGATAATTGATAACTACGTTTGGCGGGAGAATAAGTTGAGAAAAACATTTTTTTTTTCATGTTATTCATCTAACTGGGCTACTGCAGAGATCAAGGTTATCAAAATCGTAATTTTATTTTGAATTGTTAAAAAATTTCTAGAATTGAATCGTAGAATCGAACACGCATAACCAAGATGTCATACACAAATTTCATTGTATGTGTTTATATGATAATTTAAAAACCTAACTATTGGTAGAAAATAGTTGTTTACCCACTAAGCAGTCAATAATTGACAATATAGGCATTTTTAAATTTATGAGGTTTTTGCTAGTTTACAGAAATATGATCGTATGGCCATACATGAGTAGTAAAAATCGTAAGATTCTAATTGAATTGCGATTTAAATAATTGTGAGAGATTAAAGCTACTATCTTGTAGGTAAGCCAAGTGTTAAGGATTGTAAAACTTAAATTCATTGAAGTGTAAATCACAAGCATATAGGTCACTGAAGTGGAAATAGCAAGAATAGCACTAAAGTGGAATCTGCAACACCTTATGCAACCAAAATGGAAAATTCCTCATTCAAGGAAATAATTATTTAAAGACTTCGGCGAATTTGGTGCTCCACGTATCAACTTTCTATCCATGCATTCTGCCTGTTCATATTATTTCTTGTTCACTTTTGATCCTTTGACCTTTGTACTCAAAAAGCTTTATATTACCAGTGTTCAATGAACTAATGAAGTAGAATTTGTGGATTTGACTGGAATGCTCGTGCAATTTTTCACTTTCAAACAACCATTGTGGTTTTTGCTCATATTTTCTGTAACACTTGTATGTTTTTTCTCAGGAATATAGGGGCATTAGGAGCTCCTTCACTTTGGATTTCTATAAAAGGGCATATGATCATATCGTACACAATTATCCTTATTGGGAACGTTCATCTGGAAAGGATCATATTTGGGTATGGTGCACATAAGAACTTCTACTTTTATATTTGAAAAAAAGTGAGAGGTACTAGAATTTGAACTCTTATTGTTGTGCTTATGTTAACGATGGCTGATTATGATGTCTTTTATGTTTCTGATGCCAGAGTTTCTCATGGGATGAAGGTGCGTGCTATGCCCCCAAGGAGATATGGAACAGCATGATGTTGGTTCACTGGGGGAACACTAATTCAAAGCATAATCATTCAACCACTGCCTACTGGGCTGACAACTGGGATGACATTTCCATTGCTAGAAGAGGCAACCATCCCTGTTTTGACCCTAGCAAAGATCTTGTTCTTCCTGCTTGGAAACGGCCTGATGGGAACTCCTTTAGGGCTAAACTTTGGGCAAGGTGCTCTTCTTTGTAGAGAATTGAATCATGCTATGCTCTTTATGCTTGTTTAATTTTTATTGTATGTTAGTACCATGCTAAAGCAAATCCCGATTATGTTTTTTCTTGTAATAATGCATATTGATTCATGAGTGCTTTCTGCTGCAGGCCTCATGCCCAGAGGATGACACTTTTTTACTTTAATGGGAATCTGGGGTCTGCCTATGAAAATGGCAGACCGGAAGCTACGTAAGCTCTCTATACTGACCAACTTTGTTATCCATAAGGCTGTGTTTATCAGTTATTCACTTCTTTTGGTAATTTTTCAATAATTCCAATCAATCAGGTTGCTGAAATAGTGTTTTTTTTTTTTTTTTTTTTTTTTTTTTTTTTTTTTCGGTAAAATTCAGATATAGCATGGGTATTAGACAAAAGTTAGCAAAAGAATTTGGTTCAATTGTTGATAAAGATGGGAAGCTAGGTAGGCAGCACCGGAATGATGTACTTGTGACACCTTTACGCTCTGAAAAATATCATGAAGAATTGGCTAGTTCTGTTTTCTGTGGGGTCTTCCCTGGAGATGGTTGGAGTGGCAGAATGGAAGATAGCATTCTCCAAGGTTGCATTCCTGTGATAATTCAGGTAGTTTTGGGTTCTTGTCATCTTATGATAATCTTGTTTGATTTTCTAATGGATTACAATTGATAGGCGTGTCGCGTACCTAGTAAAAATAACCTATTTATTCCGACTACTATATAGACGGGCAAGTAAGAGTCGGATCCCAAGAGACTAAGGATTAATTAATTAAATTGACTGAAGCTAATATTAAGCAATTAACCAAATCAATATTAAGAATTCTATACTAAACAACGCAATTAATTTAAATAGGAAGAAAATTTGATAATAAAAACATCTAAGGTCAAGGATCACCATGAATATAATCAATGTAATAGCAGTTCTATTCCCATTACATAATTGAATTGATTAGAGGAAAAATAATCCCTAAATAATACAAGTCTCTTCCGAGTTATCAATGGCTTCCCAGATTAACTATCAAGCCTACTTCCATGGAATAGATCAAACAAGGGAAATTAAACTCAATACTTCGTACTTAACTTCCTAATTATTCGTTTGACTACTTCACGAAGAACTTCAAGCCCTTACGAAAATTTGAAGTAACCAAGTCCTGTTAAAACCCAACTTCCGTTGTGAAAGAAACAAAGGGATGATAACAACGCTAATTTTTATGCTTCTTAGAGGCACATCCATGCCCTCTTCAAATCTGGAACCAGTAGCTTTCAGGATAAAACTTCCTCAGTGAGGCACGGGCGTGCTCCATATGGCATGGACGTGTCTCCCTCTGTGGCTCACAGTAGCGCTTGTCAAGGCATGCCCATGCAAGGTTGAGGCATATGTATGTCACCTCTAGACACATGGAGCTTCAGACGGCATGTCCGTGCCTTCATTGGGCTACTCGGCATGACACGAGCGTGCCGCATTTGAAATTGCTTTTAATACGTTAGTAAATTTTTTTAGTCAAAGTTAATATATGAATAACAAAGTATTGTCAATTATTCTAGAATGAAGGGAGTATATGCTCTACTTGGCACTTGCACTTCCAATCATTTGAAACTTATTCAATTTACACACTGGGCTATCTGAACCCACTAACTCCAAATTTTATTGGTTCTTGATGGTTTAGGATGGCATCTTTCTTCCATATGAGAACGTTCTCAACTATGAAAGTTTTGCTGTTCGGATTGCTGAGGATGATATTCCAAATTTGATAAAGATTCTCAGGGTAACTGTCTGTCCTGTTCCTGTGTGTGTTTCTGTAAATATTTCTCAGTTGTGCGTTATATTTAGTCTTGGGCTAACTTGTGGGCCTGTATTATTGTAGGGGTTTAATGAGACAGAGATAGAGTTTAAGTTGGCTAATGTACAGAGAATCTGGCAGCGGTTCTTGTATCGTGATTCTGCCTTGCTTGAGGCTGAGAGGCAGAAATCTACCTTCAATCGTGTTGATGATTGGGCTGCAGAGATGTTACAATTTACTGAAGATGATGCCTTTGCCACACTTATACAGGTTTGATACGTTCTCTACTGTGTGTCTCACCATGTTGAATGATCGTCTCATCTACTTTCTCTTTTCATCCACATCAATTGCATTAGATTCCAAACTACTGGATTATAGATTTTTTAAATTTAGGCATAATATTTTAGTTTGTTGAATGGAGGCTTTTGAAAATTTGAAAAGAAATGAGCTTAATTACAAAAATAGTTCATGAAACAATTGGATTTCTCTAAACATATTGCTTTCGATAGGGGTGAGCAGAAACAACTCATAGGAAAGACATTTGGTCCATGTTGTCAAGGCCGACACTGTGCCAGTGCAACCGCACAGGGCCCCTAAATATATAAAATGCTTTTTAGGCGTAACATAAATACAAGTTTCTTTGATTCAGTGGTAAAGCAAATGGGCAGAGGTTTGGAGTTTGATTCTAGTTTCAGTAGTTTTTGTTAAAAACTTCTACGTTAGAGGTGTCAAAACCACACTTGACCCGATCTGAAAATATCCGATTTAGATTTCGAGTCTCATGCACACAAAAAAATAGCATGACTCAACTTTAAAAGTTGACCCGACCCGACCTCACCGAATCCAATCCGAATTGACACCTCTATCTACGTATAATGATGCTCCAGTTGTACACTTGTATTCCATTAGCAGAAAAGTCTAGAAACATTATTTCCAGTCAGTTTTTTTTTTACTCTCTCCTCTAGTCCTCTCTTAATCTCACTGCCTCTATCTACCTTCTCTCTCATTCTCACAATTTTTTTTTAATTTTTAATTTTTAATTTTTATAATGGAACCTCATTTTTTGTCTTAGACATTTGACATTTTGACAAGGTTGTGTAATCCTTACCTGACACTTCGATTTTCACCTTGACTCCTCAATTATCTTGATCCACGTTTATAGAAGAAAAAAAAAACCTTTAAATTAGAGGGATAACAGAGAGAGCCATTCAATATGTGCTTGAGATAAAGTTTAAAGCAGAAAACCTTACAATAAGTTACCAATAATCTATTTCTTGTGCATTTGTATCAAAAGTTTGAATGTGAATAGACATAAGACATTCAAAATTCCTTAGATCCAGGGATATGTTTCATCAATACCTTTTTACCATACAAGGACTGCGTCTACGTGTCTTTAAATTTGGAATCTGGTTTGTCTAACACTTGTATATGACACTCCATGCCTGAGTATCAAAGCAGTTCAGCAGTAATAAGTTACTTTATGAGCAGAGATTTATTTTAGACTGTATGATTTAAGGCAAATTCATAGATTTGTATTGTATACACTGACCTTAGCTTTCTTATTTGTTCTACTTAGGTTTTGCATTACAAGCTGCACAATGACCCTTGGAGGAAACAAGTTCCTCAAAAAAGGAGGGATTCTGGTCTACCAAATGAATGCTTGATAAATAGTTAGCTGAGGTCTGCTTGAACTGGATCTGCGTGCCATACTGAATGGTTAACAGCTGATATTGCTGCATGATAAAAAATGAAAATTTAATGTTCAACCACTACTTGTTTGTTGCTTGGAATCTCCCTCAACTTCGATGCAGCATGATATTGCTGAGGTTGAGAGAAGCAAGACAAAAACAGAGAATGAGAGGAAGGGGAAGATATATCATATATACACACAAAAACAGAGAAAGATGGGGTATATATACACTGTATAAGTAGCCAGAGCTGTAAAATATAGGAAGCACATCAGCACATGTGTACAGTTACTAGTTTTATTGGTATCTCAATTCTTTTGTTGACAATCCTACTCAGAGTTTATTCGTGTGAGGCATTGATCCTGGCAATAATTCACTTGAAATAGAAATTTATGTGATTTTTGGAGCCTATTCGGAATTTCAATTATACAAAGGGCCTATTCGACGCTAGCGCTTGAGGTAGAGGCAGTGGTTTGCTAAAGTCAAACACTACTTGAATATTTTTGTAGTGTGGTAAACTAGCCTCTATCTTCCCGTCTTTCATTTTCTTTTTTATTTTGGTTTGGTTGTGTTACATATGACTAATGTAAGTTTTGCATATACTCCTCAGAATGTTTGGGTGGGTTTTGGTATACGTTGCTGACCGGCTCATTTCAATGCTTAGAATATCTAAACATCTATGCATAAGTTGAGATCATGATCCCCTAAATCTTTGAGCACATAACCAATCAATCATAGTATGAACTTCTGAAATGCAAATCATGAAGTCAAAAAAAGAATGAACCTATTTCAGGGAAACTGATTTGCTTTGCTCTTTCTGTATAACTTATTACGTGCCCTTTCTCTATATAGAAAGTATGGTGAAGCATATGAAGTACTAATTACGGACATCACATGAATGGTACTTACTCATTTCAGAATAATTGTCACATTTGACTTTTTTTTTTTTTTTTTTTTTTTTTTTTTTTTTTTTTTTTTTTTTTGTTCCTATTCATATATTAACTTTAACTATAGTTTTTCTTATTAATGTAATTTTAACAAAGTTTATCATGATATTAATATAAAATCGTAATATCAACCTTTCAATATATTTATATTTTTTTAAATATTTAATTATATACTTCCTTCATTTCAAATTCAATGACACAGCTTGACTTTGTACACTATTCATATAACTTGTTTTGATTTCGTTTTGTGGTTTTGTGTTGAGAAAAGTATAGTAATGTGGGGTTTTATTGATTAGTCTCAACATCTATTTTTTAAATATCAAATTTTTATAATTTTTGCTAAAATGTAATTAAACATATTTGCATTAGAAAGTATGCATCGACAAACGTGTCTAAATGAAATGTGTCATCTAGTATGAAACAGAGAAAGTATATAAAAAAGGTCAAATTATTATATTCGCATGTGTGATTAGTTTGATTCTGTCAATTATTCTGAAATAGGAGGTGTAAGTGAGATTAATTGCAAGTAATTAAGAGAGTAGTGGGTTAGTATAGGGGCGGATCTTGGTTATTGCAAGCAGAGGCTTAACTCCCTTAAGTTAATAGGTGATTTTTTTTTTTTAATTATTTTTTATTTTTATCATCGGAATCGATACGAAAGTTCTAACCAAGTACTCGTATTCAGAATTCTGAGTTGTTAGTTGTAAGTAATGTTGGGATAATTTGACCATGTGACTTCAAGGTTACAAGGTGAATTCCTACCCAACTACTACCTCTGTCACATATTATGTGTAACTTTAAATATTTTATCTCACAAATAATGCCCAAAAGTTGTACATAATATATAATAACATACCAAGTTTTGCTTGAACTACTCTAAAAACATGGAGTACTAAAAAACATAGAGTACAAGTAAGGGCGTCAATTCAGGTAAACAGTTCGGGTTAGGGTTGGGTTTATCAGTTTCTGGTTATAACAGGTCGGTTTATAACGGGTTGAAACTAATTAGCAGGTCGGTTTTGAAAATCACCGGGTCAGTTCGGTTTGGTTTTTTTAATTGCGGTTTCTATTTGGGTCGAGTTGTAGTGGTTACGGGTCATAATCAGTTTGGGTTAAACCAAGTCGATTTGAAAATGGGTTTAACAAGTTTAAAGTGGGTATCGGTTCAAAACAGTTCGGGTTCTAATCGGGTAGGGTTGTAATCGGTTCGGGTCATAATCAGTTTGGGTTAAACTGGGTTGGTTAGAAAATGGGTTTCGGTTCAAAACAAATCGGGTGAAATCGGGTTATGTCATTATCGGTTCAGGTCATAATCGGTTTGGATTGAATTTGTCGGTTTGCAAATGAGTTTACCCAATTTAAAGCGGGTTTCAGTCTAAATCATATTAGGTTACAATCGAGTCGGATCATTATCGAATCGAGTTAGTCAGATAAAGGGTAGGAATGGGTCATGTTATAATCAAGTTAAGCCATAATTAAGTTAGGTTTATCGAGTAGTGGGTTGAAAAGGATCAGATCATAAACATATTGGCTTACGGGTTGTAAACGTCTCAGTCATAACAGGTTACAGGTCATAAAGCGATTCGGTCTCAACGGATTCCGGGTCGTAAATGGTTCGGTCTCAACGGGTTACGAGTCGTAAACGGTTTGGTCTCAACGTGTTACGAGTCGTAAACGGTTCGGTCTCAACGGGTTACGAGTTGGAAATAGTTTGGTCACAACGGGTTACAGGTTATAAATGGTTCGGTCACAATGAGTTATGAGTTGAACTTGTTCAGGTTTATCGGATTTTTGCTGGGTTTAAATGTTTTTCGGTTTAAAATGTAATGGTTAGTAATGGTTCATACAAATTCGGTTCAATTAGGTCGGATTATTTTTGGTTTCCAAAAAATGGGTTTTTAACGATTCAGTTTCTTGCAGATTGGTTCGAAGCAATTGAATTTAACAGTTTGAGTTAGAAACTGACAACTCTAAGTATAAGTACATGATGATAATGTCGAAGAGACCAATTTTATGACCGGTTCCTGTAGTAATACTAACGCTATGTTTGGATAACAATAGTGGAGGGGAAGGAAAAAGAGGGAAGGGAAAGGGAGGGGAGGAGGACCTTTCATTTTCCTTCAAAATGTAATACCCTGTATTTTTATACGTATTTTATTTTAAATAAGTATTTTGTGAGGTATTTAAAAAATTTGAAATGAATTATTTATGGCATTTTAATTATTTATTTTAAAATAAGTTTGGAAATATTTTATAAAAGGAAGGTTTTATTTAATTAATTATTTTATTAAGTTGGGATTTAATTTAGAAAAGTTTTATTTTAGTTAAGTTTTATTAAAAAATGGATTAGGAAAGATCAAAAAAAGGAAATTTTAGGTAACAAGGTGTAGGGAATATTTCAAGCATTACCCCAAACTTGAACCCCACTGTGATCATACACTTAAGCATGGTGGCGTCCAAAGGGAAGGAAGCTAGAGCAAAAGAGTTGCCAACAAGTTTTAGGAACTTGTAAACCGTTCACAAGGTGAAGATTACACCCCTTAACGATCTAGGAGATCGTCAACTCCAAAAGGTCTTGAACCAAATAGGGTTCGGGGATTAAGGTACAAATCCAACCTAAAAGAGATTGAACCTGCCCTATAAAATAGGCCTCTACTTCATTCTTCTCATATTCATGTGCGCTTTCTGACTAACATGCAAACAATAGATTAACCCTAAACCTGTTTATCTATGTTGGTTGAATATTAATGCACAAGCAAAACTATTATTGGCGATCACTTGAATTATAATCAAATTAACCCTAAACAAGATTATTAATTATCTTATTAAGTGTGATTACAAGTACAAATTCCCTTTAAACATGCATAAAAGGTGTGATCAAGCAATAACAATAAATAAGCATCAAGCAACATGATAATCATTATAATAATAACAATTATAATCATGTTAAAGCATAATAATAAAGCTTAAATATAATAGCAAGATCCTAGGCATGATGCTAACAAGATTAATAACAAATCCTAGCATGTCACTAAGCAATAAAAATCAAAGCTTTAGCCCTAACATGATACTAACATGATATTGATATGATATTAGAAAGCATAGGAAGCACCCTAAACATGATACTAGAAAGCAATAAAGACATCCTAACATGATACTAGGAATTAAATAAATTTAAACATGCTTTCCACAAGAATAGAGCAATAAGATTACATACTTTGATGCCTCGTATCTCTTTCTAATAACAAAATACACGCGTTAGTAACTTCAAGGAAAATATAAAATCAAACATTAAATTAAATAAAGATTAAAAGATTAGGGACCAAACCCTCAGAAATTATAACCTTTCACGTCTAGGGCGAAGGCAACTTCGAACTTGGCTAGGTGTGTCTAGTGCTAATGTATGAGGAATTGTGTTTGTGAAAAGGTTAGGCTTAGAAAGAGAATAGAGAAAGAAAGCTTCTAGCTTTAGAGAGAGAAAGATGATTGTTGATTGTAGATTGTTGATTGTAGATGATTAAAAACGGAGGTTTAGGACCCTATTTATAAGAAAACAGTCCGGAAATAGGTAGAATTTGATAAGGAATAAAACTCCACGCTGTCGCTGCAAAACCGACCTTGTCGCCAGGCGACAGGGTCTGTCGCGTGGCGACAGACTGGATTTCTATGCGTTTTCAACACGGAGTCCACATATGAATCAAAATCGATTTGTAAAATCCGTATGAAAATCGAAATCGTATTTTTCATAAAATAATATTTTATTCCAAATAAAACTTTATCAAAATCTAATTATTAATTCTAATCTTATTAGGATTAAAGAGAACCTTCTAGAGAATTCTAGAAGACTATAGTTAATTCTAATAACTGTAGGAATAATAATTAACATTGGGCCCTCCCCTAGATCATTGGACCGCATGTAAAGACCAAACCGGGCCCAGTTTAGTATTTTGGCCATAACGTACTTCCTCATTATTCATCGGAATTGGGCTTATAATATATCGTTGGAAAGCTCTTTGCAAGCCCCATCCAACTACACTATTATTGGACCCTTGTCGTGGACAAAACTAAACCGGATTGGCCGTTTTCATAAAATAGAGTTGTTTTCGAAAACAGAAAGAAAGAATTTAATAAAAACCAACCGCAACACTTGACCTTTCACACTTTCACCTCATTCGATAATCATTCGACGCAAAAGGTATTCATCACTGGGTTTGGTTTTGGGGAGACACATTTGGGTGTCTACAGAAGCCCCCACTTTGACTGAGTTTGGAGAAACGCAAGTTTCGAAAACGAAAGTCAAAGTAACGATAGGGACGGAGAATGATTCAGAACGTTCTGCGATCCTAAATCATTCTTGTAATGCCGATACCTGCAAACTAGCGTTAGTTAAAACAGATAAAGAGTTAAGAAACGCGTATCTTGCACCGTCGAGTACACGTCTCTGAAGTAACCGATTTGTTGCATTTTGTTTTGACGACCTTCCACAAACTAGAGAACGTCATCCCGCCGTTGTTGATGTTGTGGTCGTGCTTCGTCGCCGTTGATGTTCACTCGTCTCTGAACAAAAGAGCTTCTTTTTGAGGAATGTTCACTCGTCTCTGAACAATGGAGCTTTTAGAGGGATGTTCACTCGTCTCTGAATAATGGAGCTTTGATAGGATGCCCACACATCTTTGAGCAAAAGAGCTTTGATAGGATGCCCACGCGTCTCTGAGCAAAAGAGCTTGAATAGGATGTCCACACGTCTCTGAGGAAAAGAGCTTGAAAAGAAATGCCCACGCATCTCTGAACAAAAGAGCTTGAAAAGAAATGTCCACGCGTCTCTGAACAAAAGAGCTTGAAAGAAATGTCCACGCGTCTCTGAACAAAATAGCTTTGAATGAAATGTCCACGCGTCTCTGAACAAAAGAGCTTTGAATGAAATGTCCACGCGTCTCTGAACAATAGAGCTTTGAATGAAATGTCCACGCGTCTCTGAACAAAAGAGCTTTGAATGAAATGTCCACGCGTCTCTGAACAATAGAGCTTTGATACTTGAATGTTTGTTGCGATAATATTCCGAAGAAAACTTCCGAAGACCAACGCTTGTCGATCTTTAAAGCTCGCTTTGAACTTTTTCTTCCGCTATGCCAGTACGTCGGCGCTTTTGCTGCTTGTGAACCATTATGTCGGTGCCTCTGTTGTTTATGAACCAGTATGTCGGTGTCTTGCGATGAGCCAATGTTTAGGCGCTTTAAGCTAAGTGAGACGATCTTTCTTCAGGTCAATCACTTATTGCGATTGTAATCAAGCCGACTACTTAATCATGTCAAATTGCTTATAGGGGCTAACTGGCGTACCAAGGAACCCGAAATTGCTGAAAGAGGTTGAAATAATTGCTCTGAGTGGTTGAGCGTTCTGTTGCCGCTGCAATGCCTCTGGCGCCGCGATTTGGCTCTGTCGCTAGACGCTGGAATCTAGCGCCAGGCGCTGAAATCTGTTGCCAGACGCTAGATGTTGTCGTCTGGTGCTGGAGTAGGGTCTTCCCTATTCTACTCTTGCTGCCGCTGGGATGCACCTGTATTTATCTTTGACTATAGGACTTTGCTAATTTAATAAAAACCAACTGCAACACTTGACCTTTTACACTTTCACCTCATTCGATAATCATTCGACGCAAAAGGTATTCATCACTGGGTTTGGTTTTGGGGAGACACATTTGGGTGTCTACACAAGGGTTTCTAGAGAAAGGGGTATAAATATTCAACACTTGGGCGAGAATACCCAAGGTAAACTTTCTCTCCCTTCTCCTTTATTTCTTTTTCTTTCTTTTCCCCTTCCCCTTTTCGGCACTCACCACCGTCGGCCACCACCAGCAGCAGCCGGCAGCAGCGGCGGCGCCACTAGCAGCCCGGGCAGCAGCCGACTGTGGTGATGTGGCTGCTGTTTGGCCACCCTTTTTCGAAAAAAAAAATTATTCTTTTTTATTTTTCTTTTATTTAATCCTAGATCTAATTATAAATTATGAGTTTTGTGATGGTTTTATGATGATTGATTTTAAGTATGATGTAAATTAATTTTCACATTTTAATTTTAATTAAAAAAGCCCCAATTTTGAAACCCTAGATTTGTAAATAATTGATTATTGAAGGAATATGATTTAGGGTGGCTTAAACCTTTAATTTGAGGGTTTTAAAGTATAATTACAACAAGTTTTCATGAATTATTATTGCTGGAATTTTTGTTAATAAGCTAAAAATTAAGTTTCTTGAAGGGATTTTGATTACCCATTAATTAAGATTAAAGTATGAGTTTTTAAATTAATTTTCAGCTTGTTTTAATTAAATTATAAGTGGTTTAATAAGAGTATATATTGCTGGAAATTTGTGTGGAATAGATTGATTTTAATGCCATATTATGATTTTGGATTGTATGAGACTTTGAAGTGAGTGATTTCTATTAGTCGTGGCGTTTTAAAGATCGTATTCAAGGTACGTTCGCATACTTAGCATATTTTTGATGATGTAGTAACATGCTAGGCTTGATTAATTAATCCCACGTAGTATCATGCTAAGATTATGATTGGTTGATATTGGTGATTGAATTATGAAGCATGGTTTATTTGTGATGGATTAATGATTGGAAAATAAATCGTTTAGCATGTTGTATATGAACCACACTTTAATTTATGGCATGATAGAAAGCATGTTTAATTAAACTATATGTTTAATTGAGTTTGGAACATTGAAAAGGAATTTTATTATGGTTCATATATATTTTATTGATGCTTTAAGCATGAGAAAAGAGCTATTTAAGTGTCTTTGAACACGAGGAATAAATTATATTTTAGTGCCTTAGTGCACTTAAGGTGTTTTCAACACCGAGGGATAAGATTTATGGCGCATTATGCGTTTTAGGTGTCTTTGACACCGAGGTAGATTTAAAAAGGGTTCATCATTAAATATTATGTGGTCACTAATTACTCAAGAATTAGGGCCTGTTCACATTTACTGAATTGAGCTGAACTGAACTGAACTGAATTGAACTGAACTGAACTGAACTAATTGGAGCTTAACTGAACTGAATTAAGCTGAAATGAATATTTTATGAGAGAGGAAAATTAGGAGCTGAACTGAACTGAATTGAACTGAACTGATTGGAGCTGAAGTGAACTGAACTGAACTGATTGGAGCTGAACTGAACTGAACTGAAATTAAGTAAAGTGAACAGGCCCTTAAATTGGAATGTTTAGTTGTTTGGATAATTATAATGTTTGATTATGTCATGGTTTGAGAGTCATCACCAAGTTTAATAATATGTAAATAACGTAAAGTAAAAGAGATTACGCACCAAAACTCTTGAAACGTATATACCTTGAGTATGAACATATGGGGGGAGTTATGGGGTTTTATATTTAACCATAACTTCTACTAGGAGTACAGGACGCTGTATTTTCCTTTATTATTACGTGCAGGAATTCCGCCACTTACGAGTGGTTATTTTATACTGGCACAGTTAGCTCCAGTGTTAGTACCCTTTTATTGGGGCAGGTTAGGGGGGAAACTCGTTCGATGCGTAATCAATACTAAATAAATTATTTAGTTACTTAGTTGAGAAGTCTTGTTGTATGTTGTGTGCTTGTAAACAGGTGCAACGAGGTAAGTTGTGTGTTGATAGGTGAAAGCATGTTAGTGTGTTTAATTACGCTTATGTACTTAGCTTTACTGATTGTGTGTTTGTGTGGTTGTTGGCCTTGTCTTTACCTTGGCCCTATGATGACCCATTTTTAATGGAGAGTAGTGGAAACAAGTAGAGAGAAGCTTTTCAAGTGATGAAGCATATTCACGATGAGGATGAGTGAAGAGCGAATCATATTAGTTTCCATAAGTTTATGATGTGTTTACTGCTTTCATTATTTTATTATATTATGTTTGTGAGACTTACGCAAAGGTTTTAAATTGGTTCGGTTTTTGGTAAGGGCCTACAATGGTTCCAAGTTGTAGGTTGACTTTGTTTTATTTTGGTTTGACTTTACTTCCGTTGGTTGACTTTTTAAGTTGAGTCGTTTTGAATGGTTTTAAAGATAGTCTTCCGCTGTGTGTCTTTGATAGTTGCCTTAGCCGTTTTCATGGTGGCGGTAATGTCCTAGATTTTCCTATTTTGAGTTTTAAACTGAGCAAAACAGGTATTTTTTTAAAAAAAAGAATTTCTAGGGTGTTACACCAAATCTCTCCAACAATGGAGGAATTTGATTTATGTAGTATTAACGGTGTTTTTGGATTGAAATAAATGGAGGGAAACGAAGGGAAGGGAAATGGAGAGATGGGATATCTTTCATTTGGATAACAAATGAGGAAGGAAGGGAATTGGAGGAAAGAGAAATGGAGGAAATTGTAGGAAATTGATCTCTTCAACAATGGAAATATGTTAGAGATATAAAATATAGAAAAATATATGTGTGATATATTTTCCGTATTGATCTTATTAGGAGAATAATATATTTAGGTTTATTTTATGTTAAGATATTATTTAGTGAATATATCTTTAGAATATATGATTATTGTTTTGGGGAAAATTACCCCGCCGCGTGGACCACTTAAATCAGGACACGTGTCCACCCGTAAATGGTTCCAAAGAAGCCCATAACATCTTGACGCGTGGAATCCACTGTCAAGAGAAGGAAATGGCGGCCTTCACAGGCCCAATTCCCAATAAGCCGCCAAAAGAGCGGACAGCCCACCAAATCTAGGTCAAATAACCTACGTAAGGGCACACTTTTCCCAATGTCCCTAGGGAGATTTCCCCCATTTTTGGGACAGATTGAATTGATTACAATATTCCTGACATTGTCTTACATCAGAGAAACCTCCTGATCTCGGAATTCGAGAAGATCTCACTTTTACCTTTTCCGCACTTTTTACTTTCTCCAGCACGTTCTAACTTGATCATTGGAGGCGGAGCTCCAACCACCCGGAATTTCTGTTGTTCTGCAGGTACATGCGCTTCCCAACCAGTCTTCGAGTCGTAACTCTCCCGAGGGACAAAAACACCCAAAACATTTGGCGCCGTCTGTGGGGAGAGTACCTCAAGGATGGTTCAAGAGTCTGTATCGTCTCCTGACCCCAAGGCTAACCAGCCGAAGGCCTTTACAGATGATGAGCATGATGATCCTCAGGTCAAAACATACATAGCCAAAGATGGCTATCTCATCACTAAGCGCATCCGTCCCAAAAACACTCTAGAACGAGGCGAAAGTCAGGCGGGTACCAGTAGACCCCTTGGTCAGCCGGAAGGGGAAACCCAGTCGGGAAGAGGTCAGGCTTCAGTCACCAGGGACGAGATCATGAAATTCATGACGAGTTTCAAGGGTGAGATTAAGGACCTGATCGAAAAGAAAACGACATGCTTTAGCAAGAGTCAGCCGGCTGGTTCAACCTGGTAAGAATCCATATCCAGGGGCTGTCTGACGAGGTAGCCTATACAGACTTCTTCAAGGGTCTGAAGGATGGGTCGACCTTTAAGTTCGACCTAGTCCGAAAGAGGGTTTTCAGCTTTCAAGAGGCGCTGATAGAGGCGGAGAGCTTTATTCAAGCCACCGACCTCTGTTCGTCAGCCATCAGTCGGACTCCAAGAGGTCCGACAAGCAAAAAGAGAGTCGGTCTGCTCAGCCGGCTCAGAAAGCTGAGGTGCGCAAAAAGAGAAAAGAAGTTTGGGCGGTTGAGGAACCTGATCAGCCGTCCAAGAAGAAAAAGAAAGAATTCAAGCCGTATGTCTCACGGTATGAATTCAATAAAGACTGTTACACCATCTTTACAGAGGTGAAGGATCGGCTGACCATTGAGAATTCGAATCCTACGAAGAGTTCCGTTCAGTCGCGGAACAAGAATAAATTCTGCCACTTCCATCAGGAAGTGGGCCATGACACCAACGACTGTTATAGTCTCAAGCGGACGTTGGACTATATGGCGGATAAGGGCTTGCTGAAGTCCTATGTCTTGAAGTCCAAAGTGACTTCTAAGGCGAATCCTGGACAGTCGTCAAAAACTATCCAGCCTACTAGTAGCTCGGATACTGACAAGGATCCGGCCTACACTATAGCAGGCAGATTCGCATGTAGTGGCCCGACCATCTGGGGCACCAAGGATCACCTGAAAAGGATGATCCATTTAGTTGATGATGGACAGGCGTCCTCCAGTGGAACATTCCCAGACATCCTCATCACTGAGAAGGACCGGGGCAAAGTGCGCTGACCGCATGACGACCCAATCGTCGTTGAATGCAAGGTCGCCAACCAGTTGGTTGGCCGGATCCTAATAGACACGGGTAGCTTCTCTGACCTCATCATCTACAAGTGTCTGTCCAAGCTTAATTACAAGCGGGACAATCTGCGCGACGTCTCCCATCCATTAGTTGGCTTCGGTGGGGGGGGGGTTGTGCACCTAGTCGGACAAATTGATATACCCATCCGGCTGGGGGAGAAAGGAAAGGGGCGACACATGGTCACTCTGAACGAGTGCAAGGTCGTCATCATCCCAGCTTTCATGCTTCTAAAGTATGAAAGGGATGAAGGCTCTGTTGGCTCCCTCAACGGGGATCAGAAGACGGAAAGGGAGTGTTATCTCTCAGACGTCAAGCCGACTGCTGCATCAGTCGGATAGCTGAAGGAGCCAATAGATCTTGACGAAGTCAAGGACCCTGATTCACCCCCTCCAGCTGCAAAGAAAAGAAAAATTGAACAGCCGATGGAGGTGAAGAAGGAGAAGAAATAGAAATCACTGACCGGGGAACGGTCAGATGATCTCCGTCCCCAGCCGATTGGAGAGCATGTTGATACTCCTCTGGACGACAGCCGTCCAGAGCGAACTGTTAAGGTGGGGAAGGCTACTTTTGAAAGGTTGGGTGCAGACCTGCACCTCTTGTTGAAAGAATTCAAAGATATCTTTACCTTTGAAGTGGAAGAGATGCCAGGCATTAGCCCGGATCTGATTGTCTACAAACTCGCCGTGGAACCAAAAAAGAAGCCCATTCGGCAGAAGAAAAGAAATCACAGCGAGGAAAGAAGTCAGGTGGCAGCTGCCGAAGTTAAAAAGCTGCTGGACGCTGGGTTCATTCGGCCATGTAACTTCCCTGATTGGGTGGCGAATGTTGTGCTTGTAAAGAAGCCGAATGGAACCTGGCGCATGTGTGTTGATTACACAGATCTCAACAAGGCATGTCCAAAGGACAGTTATCCGCTCCCAAAGAACGACAACCTTGTCGATTCTACAGCCGGCCATGCCTTGATGAGTTTCATGGATGCTTATTCTAGCTTCCATCAGATACCCTTGTGGAAAAAAGATCAAGAGAAGACATCCTTCGTCACAGATCAAGGGTTATTCTGCTATACTGTGATGCCGTTTAGTTTGAAAAATGCGCCTGCTACTTTCCAACGAATGATTAATATAGTCTTCATTAATCAAATCGGAAGGAACGTAGAGGCATACATTGACGATATGATAGTCAAATCCAAGTTCCAGACGGATCACCTTGCTGATCTCCGAGAAACCTTCACCACACTCAGGCGGCATAAGGTTATGTTAAATCCCAAGAAATATGTCTTTGGTGTTGAGTCTGGGAAGTTTCTCGGATTCCTGGTTGATCAAAGAGGGATAGAGGCTAACCCCGAGAAAATACAGGCGGTCATTGACATGAAGTCACCCCGCTCTGTCAAGGAAGTTTAGAAACTAACTGGTTGTCTGGCGGCATTGGGAAGATTTCTCAGCCGGTTAGGTGACAAATGGCTTTATTTCTTCCAAACAATCAGGAAGAAGACTAGATTTGAATGGGGGATGATGCTGAGGCGGCCTTCCAAAAGTTAAAAGAACACTTGCACTGTTTGCCAAGGCTAGTTAGCCCTCTGCGCAAAGAGACGTTATACATGTACTTAGCCGTCTCAGACCATGCCCTCAGTGCCGTTCTCCTTGCTGAAAGAGATGGCATCCAGCTCCCGGTCTATTTCATTAGCCATGTGCTCCGAAATGCTAAACTCCGGTACCCCATGGTTGAAAAATCTGGCCTCGCCCTTTACATGGCAGTCAAGAAGTTGAAACCATACTTCTTGGCGCATCCGATTGTGATATACACAGACCAACCCCTCAAGCGGCCCATGTCAACTTTGAAGTCATCCGTTAGGATGCTTAAATGGGCTATTGAAATTCAAAGTCTTGAAATCACTTACGAACCAAGAAAGGCAGTGAAGGGTCAGGCGTTCGCCGATTTCATTGTTGAAATGACAAGACCGGTTCCACCGGATAATACTGATCAGGTTTGGAAAGTGTACGTGGATGGGAGCTCCACTATGAACGGCTGTGGTGCAGGAATTATTTATGAGTCCCCTGAGGGGGACAAATTTGAGTATGCACTACGGTTCAAATTCCAAGCCTCAAACAATGAGGCGGAGTATGAAGCCCTTCTAGTTGACATCCGCATGTGCAAAACGGCAGGGGCAACCAAAATTGACGCCTACTCTAATTCGCAATTGGTCGTTAGCCAGTACCAAGGTGAGTATGAGGCCACCCATCCGGCTATGATCAAATATCTTCAGGCTGTCAAAGAGGAGACTGGGACACTTGAAGAATTCCATCTGAATCAGGTGCCCAGGTCTGAGAACAATCAGGCGGACGCATTGTCCAAACTGGCATCCTCCGCCTGCTGTGATACGCCTCGGTTAGTCTTTTGGGAAGTTTTGGAAAAGAGAAGTATACATGAGGAACCCATTGGAATTCTTGACCGAAGCTCTACCTTGATGGATGGCATCCGGGCATACCTGATAGACGGCACACTTCCTGATTCACCACAGGAAGCAGCCGTCATGAAAAAGCGGGCTGCAAACTTTGAGATAAAAAATGGAGAACTCTTCAAAGCAGGTTTCTTGAAGCCTCTAATGAAGTGTGTTACCCCTGAAAAAGGGAAGGAAGTTCTCGAAGATTTGCATGCGGGATACTGCGCCTCTAACGCAGGCGGCAGATCATTAGCCGTCAGAGTCAGGCGGCATTACTTCTGGCCTACTTTGGAGTCGGATGCCATGGAGATGGTAAAAAAATGCGACAAGTGTCAAAATTTTGGCAAGCTAATCCATCGTCCGGCTACTGACCTGACGGCAATCCACAGCCCAGTCCCGTTTGCTAAATGGGGCATGGACATCCTAGGTCCTTACACGCTTGCTCCAGGCGGTAAGCGATATATCTTAGTGGCTTTGGATTACTTCACTAAGTGGGTGGAGGCAGAGGCGGTCAAAAACATCAAGACCAAGGATGTCATTTCTTTCATACGGAAGAACATTATCACCCGGTTTGGGGTACCTATGTCTGTGGTGTTTGATAACGGCCCTCAATTTGAGACGCCTCAACTCAAAACTTGGTTGGGAGATTAAGAAATCTCAAATTATTTTGCATCGGTCGGCCGACCCCAAGCAAACGGCCAAGTTGAACCCTTCAATAAACTCATCTCAGACGGTATCAAAAAGAAAATTGAAAGAGCCGGAGGTTTATGGGCTGAAGAGTTAATTCATGTCTTATGGGCCATCCGGACAACTGAAAAGGGGGCAACCGGTGAAACCCCATTTCTCATGGTTTACGGTGCTTAAGCCGTCTTGCCCATCGAGCATTATGAGCCGACTCTACGAGTCATGCTATACGATGAAGAGGTAAACTGGGAAGCCATGCGGCTAGCATTGTACTCACTCCCAGAGCGCAGGGGCAATGCCGCCTTGCGTCATAAGATTTACCGTCTGAGAATGACTCGTGCTTACAACAAGAAAGTACACAAGCGCCCTTTGAAAGTTGGGGACTTTGTGTTACGCAAAATGGAGGCAACCGGTAGGGCGAATGAGCTTGGAAAGCTGACTCCTAATTGGGAAGGCCCCTACCGGATTTATGAGGAAGTAAGAGACGGCACCTACCGCCTGGAGACCTCAAACGGTAGGCGGCTGCCCAGAATTTGGAATGTAGACAACCTCAAAAAGTACTATTTCTAAGACTTGTGAATTTTGTAAATAGAAAGCCTATCAATGAAAAGCTGCTTTTTGTTTCAAAATTATTTTATCTATTCCTTTATATACATGCGTCATATCACATGTGCCTCCTGTTTGATTTAGAGACGGTACACCTTCGCCTAATAACTTGAAAATTGAAAATGGAAGTTAACTACTAAACGTCCAAGTAATGTGAGGCCAATGGCCAGATAATAAGCTAAGCATAAAAAGGTTTAGTGGCTATACAACCGTCTTTTAAAAAGAGACGTGAGGCCAATGGCCGGATGGTTACCCATTTTATAAATTCGCCTGCTCCAATGTGAAATATGGCATCCGGCGACGCCCCTCCGGGTGTTATCGTCGCAGAGGGCATTCTATCGTCTGCTCTACAACCACATACAGACGGCAAAAATTGAACGACCTAATTGGTCAACTCATAGCCGCCTGACCAGGGTAATCTAAAGAATGACTAAGACTGCGAAAACCGGATGTTAAACACATCAATCGGCAGCCGATCGAAGTTCAAACTTAGATTACCTCGCGAAATTATACAAGTCCTCCCAGTAGGGGCAAACGGACATTGAGTATAATTAGATTATGGTCACCAACCTACATAGACGGCTAGTTTTAAAATTGGCCCAAGTAGGATGACTAAGTCCCAGAAACCCATCTGAAATAGGGTGAGCACATAAGGCCTATAGAACCGCCTGCTATTGTGATAGAAGATTAGCAGGTGGACAAGTATAAACTTCCCAGTTCATGCAACTTGTAATATTTGTAGCATGACAATTCATCCGGACCCATTTGAGATTAGGTAGGCGCAAAAGGCCGCTTGGAAAATATAGGGCCGCCTGTTGCTGTAAAAGAAGAATTTTAGGGGGACCAATGCCAACTTTGCATTCTAGTTCATGCAACTTGTAATACTTGTTGCATGACAGCCATCCGACCATGGCAACAAGGTCTAATGACCGCCTGTAGTAAGCACCGGATGCTCGATTGGCCGACTGCGCGCTTGGCTTGGGGCAATCACCTTAGTGATTGATTGACTCGAAAATCAGTCATACCCCCATCCGGTATCACACATTTTCAAGTCAATCAACCAATTTGTAAATCCAAGCGCACAGCCGCCCAGGGGCAAAACCATCCGGTATACCATCCAAACACAAAATTCAAATTTCAAACACAAGCATTAAAAATCGACCTACTGGTCGGATGATTCATCATTAAAAGCTGACCCCTTGGCCAGCCAAATTCAAAGGTCAAATTGTTAAACGGCTAAATAGACGGTGATGAGAAAAAAGAAATTGTTGATTAACCCGACTCCATAGTCGGTAAAGAAACAAGAGATACTCGGCACGCAGGGCGGAAATGTATTTGAAATGGCCATTCAGAACATTACATTTAATCAACTTCGGGGGAGGACTCAGCTTCATTTTCATCCGCCATTTCATCATTGGCCGGATGTTCTCCATCGCCCTCCTTAGCCTCGTCCTCATTCTGGATCGCCTCATCGCCATCTTCCCCCTAGTCCACCTGAGCATCCAGCTCCTCTGTAGCTTGCTCAAAACGATACTCCCAAATGAAGTAATCGTCCTTGGGAAAGAGAGCCTTCCACGCCATCTTCATGCGAGTGATGCAGTCGGCCTCATTTTCCTCAATGAGCTGCTTCTTCTCCTCATCTACCCTAGCGGCCCATTTGGATTCGAGCTGCTTTTCTTGGTTGTCTAGCTTGTGTTGCAGCTTCTCATTTTGGCGCTTGAGACTATCCGTCTCTCTACCAACATCCTGAAGCTCTTCAACCTTTTCTTTAGCCGCCTTCAGCTCAGTCACCCTCTTTTGGGCCGCCTCCAAATCTTTTTTCACTTGCAAATTCGCAGTCGCCTGTGAGTATAAGATATCTTGAGTCAACAACTCAGTCTTATTTACATCAAACATGGCTTTTTCAAGATTGGAAGCGGCCCTTAAGTTGGCAGCCCTTACCTCTTTCTGCTTGTCGTTGAATAGTTTTTTAAGACCATTAACTCGCAGCATGGCTTGCATCCGGCCAAAAGAAAAGGACTGTTAGTATACAGTCGGCAAAGGCAAAATTGGAAAATAACTTGAGAAAATACCTCTGCCAAATTTGCAAGGATGACATCAAAGTTCAAGGAGCCGACTCCTTTAATAGAGTCGTGCTGTTCAGCAGAGACGACGGCGATCATATCCTTGGCGATCCGCTTCACATCCGGCGCCTGGGGAGCATCTGCACAATCAATACTTGGTGAGAGGTTGGCATAAATCCGGCCAATAGACCGGCTGGTTTCATAATTGGTTGGCGAATGACTATAAGTCTTAACCCTACAAGGGTAAGGCAAAGGATCAAAGGCGGAGGTACCTGGGATAACGACCAGATCCTGGGCGTTTTTGTCCCTCCGCCTGTTGGAAAGACTGCCTGGAGAGTCGGTAGCCCCAGCTGGAGGCTTGTCCCTAGTCAACTTAGACTCCTCCGCCTGCTTCAGAGCCGCCATAGCAGCCGGCTATTTGCCGCCTGTAGAAGGATAGGATTCGGACTGGCTTGCAGACGGCTTGTGAGCAACCGTCTTTCTCCTCTTGGTCGGCGTCGGATCCTCATCCGGAGCTGGCTGCTTTGGGGGTTTTTGCCCAAGTGTTGGCAGCACATGCGGCTTCACCGACCCTTCCTGAAAAAAGCACAATTTTGAAATGAGAAATTTGAAAAAGGCCAACAGCAAGTAGACGGATGTAGAGAAACTTACATGCTCAAGCTGCTCTTTTCTGAACATTTGGTTCTTATGCTGAACCATCTGGCGGTAAGCTGAGGCGCCGCCTCCTGGCTTCTTGTTGGGGTCCAACTGAAACATGGCTTCTTCTGCAAAAGGCCGAATGAGATGTTAGCAAAAAAAAAAAAAAAAAAAAAAAAAAAAAAAAAAAAGTTATGCTAAAGACTCATGCGACTGCCCACCTATTTCCTTCTCAGAACTGAGGCCACAGGCGGTCAGATAGAAGGGATCAATTAGCCAGTTAAACTCTAGGATATAACTTATGGGGATTATCTCTTTCTCAGCTCCCCCCTTGACAGTTTTTACTTCAACCTTGAAAAGCCCAGGCGTCAAAATCTGATCCTAACCTTCATTAGATACAGGCGGGAGGATGGCTTTCTAACCCAGCAAATAGGGGTTTTGGTTCCAAGAATTGAATTTTTTGTTCCGGATGGTGTCAGGAGAGGAGATGATGTAAAACTTGTTCCTCCAATCTTTCCATTTATTTTCTTTCCCCAAAGTCATCATGTAACCTTTGTTACATGACAAAGTGAACCATTCGGGGCCAGCTGATTAGGGAGCCTTGCTTAGGTAATGCATATGGGCGAAGGCCTCAAAGCTAGGCTCAACGTCCTGCATCCTACAGGCGGCTACAAACCCTAAGATATTAACCCAAGAATTAGGTGCTAGTTGCCACACCCCCAGGCGGTACCCATCCAGGATCCTTTCAATAGCCGGATCCAATGGGAATCTAAGACCCGCCTGTATTGTGGCCGCATAGCACCCAAAGCATAAATCACCATAGCTCTGGTCAAGCGGCCAGAAGACTGCGTCGTCAAGGGCGGGGATGTTTATTTTGTAGCCGGCTCCCATGACATAGGTACCCCGGATCTCTTCTAAATTTTTCCGCATGGTCCTTTGGGTAGATGCGGATATATGGGTGAAGTATGGGGTGTATCTTTCTTGAAGAGAAGAGGAAGTCTCTTCCTGGCCACGCTCCACAGAGGCGGCCTCCTCTTCAGATACCTCTTCAGCATTCACAGGCGGTTCCTCCTCCCTTCTAGGACTGCCTGTGTCAGCATCCGACTGAGATGAGCCCTCTTCAGAGCCGGATGCCTCATCGCTTGAATCATTTTCCGATTCACCCAAAATCGAGTCATCCGGCATCATTGGGACGCCTGATGGGTAGTAGGAGACTTCGTCCCTGGGCACCCTAATTGGACTCTCGTCCTCTTCATCACTAGGCGGCCGAGCTGTCCTTTTTGTTCTAGCCATAGTGTTGATAGGCTAAAGTCGTAATCACCTAATAAAAAATAATACCTAAATCCACTAACTATGTAGAAAGGGAAGAAGGGTCGAACCACAGGGAAACAAGTCAATTTATTCCTAATAAATCTATATAATCTAGATTATCAAGTAACCAATTTGTTATTATAAAGGAGAACTAAACTACTAGGAGTAAAAGTGGAAAGGAATAAAAGTAGGAGGAAAATCAAGGAATAAAAGACCTAGGGCATAGGTTCACCAATAAATAATATTCCAGGGTAAAACATAATAATCAATCATCAATGCATCAATTAATCAGATCATAAAGGGCTTTCGCTACGTATTACAATCACAAAATTAATCTACCGGTATTAAATCTCATCTCTCGAATCTCGACTTAACCATTTATAAATTATCCTGCCTATTGAAACTAGACCTAAACATCAATTCTCATCTCTCGAATCTCGACTTAACCATTTATAAATTAACCTGCCTATTGAAACTAGACCTAAACATCAATTCTCATCTCTCGAATCTCGAATCAATATTGTCAAACTCATGCATAAAAGATCAGGCCTAATCTAGTCACAGAGCATTAAATCAATCAATAGGAAATTAATCAAGCTTTGACAATCAACAACAATAAATTACCCATTCATATTATTTATGGATCCCCATAAACCCTAGAAAGAAAACTACTCAGACATAATCGAACATAAACTAAACAAAGAAATTAAACAAGTCATGATGGAAGAAATAAAATAAATAGCTGAGATTAAAGGAGAAGAAATCGTTACCAAAGTTGAAGGAAACAAGAGATGGAATTAAACAAAGAGTTGTAGAGAGAGAAAATAATACTAGAGTTTAAGAGGAGAGAGAGAAAGAAAAGTTAGAGAGAGAAAGAGAGAGAGAGTAAGGGAAGGGAGAAAAAAGAATACTAAACTCGCTTAACAAAAGCATATATAAAAAACTAAGCTCGAAAATCCTAAATTAAAACAACTTAAACGACGCTTAAACTTCTCCTCAGAAACACGCGCCCGATTGGGCGAGGCACCGCCCGATCGGGCCCGCCTTTTTTTTTTCCTTCGTGAGCTTCTCTTCTCGCGCCCGATCGGGCGCGCCATCGGGCGGAGACCCTTGCACCGGGCGGTGACTTTTCGGGCTACTTGGACTCCTTGTTTAGGCTTGTAACTCGGCCCAAACCAAATATCCTCCTTGGGGCTTTAATCATTCGGTCCAATGCCTCATCTTCTCATAAATTGAGCCCTTAATCACCGGTTCGATGACTCTAACCGATCTTGGGCTATGAAAGATGGTCGTGCTCCTCCAATGCTCGTAGCCGCTTCATAAAATCCCGGGAAAATGCTCCAAGAGTGCAATTCCCTATAAAACTCAACCAAAACTACAAAAACACTAGAAAACACATATTAGTAATAAAAGTGGCTCTAAAGAGCCAAAAGCACTACTAATTATGACCAAGGGATGGGGGTAAAATACTATATAAATTGGACACATCAAACTCCCCCAAGCCAAACCTTTGCTTGTCCCTAAGCAAAGATCTCATCAGTGAATAAATAAATACATGCCTCACCCCAAATAGTCAAAATCAAGCACAAACAATTCAAGGCAAATCTAATAAACATGCTTCAACATCAACCAATCTCATCCATCCAATCATTCATCCTCCCCAACAATTGTCAAGTAGAGCAAACCACATGAGCATATAAAATTCAAGACTAGTGCTCACACACTCAACTCTCATTTATGTGGCGAGTAAAGAATGTACTCGATCGCTCTCCAACCACCCCTTTATTGTGAACAATGCCCTTCCAAACTCACAACACTCGCGTGTTTAAAGAGACATGCAGTCAACCTAATAATCGACTCGAAATATATCAAATCATTCTTTGTATTGATAAACAACTAATTTCACATTCACACAACTCTATGCACAAAGGTCGGAAGGTCTCCAAAGCTTGTAATGTAAGGCTAGGGTAAAGGGTAGGAAATATTTGGGAAAATGTGAGAGAAAAGCAATGCTTAAAGGGAGCCAAAACCTAATAAAACCCAAGGTCAAAAATAAATAATGACCAAACATCTCCAACATACTCAACTCCACCAAAAATTCACAAAATACAACTCCAATCATAACGATAATATTTTTCAACTCTTACAATAAATAACTCATAAAAATATAATAATATAGAACTTGAGTGAATAAACAAACTTTGAACTCATTCTTTTTTTTTTAATTATTTTGAATTTTTTCTTGAGCAAACTTCAACTATTACACTTGAACATTGAAATAATTTTTTCTTTTTGCTCTTTTTTTTCTTTTTATCTCACATTGGAATTTTCAACTTTGAAACACAAACTATCAACAATTTTTCCAATCACAAAATCAAAAGAACAATCACTCTTCTTTTATTCCCACATTGTGCTAATAATATGCACACCACAACTCCCTCACCTCACTAACTAAAAGCTCCCCCAAGCCAAGCTTGGGACTAGTAACCAATGGGGCTAAAAAGGCTTGTAATGTGGGTAATAAACAACAAAAGGGCACAAGCAACAACATGGGTAGCAAGAAGGGAACAAATGTATCTAATATCGTCTGAAGGTTACCTAAAAGAATGAACGTCTTCGTCCTCCACATTGTGCATAATGGTGAGCCATAAAAACATTACTCATAGTTGCAAACCAATACTCAAATTTATTGACATACCAGGAACTATCACACATTCCTAACCAAATCAACTAGTCAAGCACTATATTCACAACTAGTTGAACAAAATTGACGCATGTTAAGGCATCCAAGAAATCAAACTTCAAATCATGATCAACAAATCCACAATGCTCATCATCATATACCAAGAATCAAAACAATATTTTTCAAGTATGGGGCACAGGGAAGCATGATTTAATATTCATTGGAACATATTTTTGGAATTTTTTTTTTATTTTTTCAATTTTTTAAAAGCAATAAATCTAATCCTAAGAAAGAAATAAAAAATATACTAAGAACACCAAAAGGAAAAATAAATAAATAAATAAAATAAAAAGAGAGTGAAAGATATACCATACGAACACGAGAACCTCCCCCCAAGCTAAATCAGACAATGTCCTCATTGTCTTAGAGGGAAGCTAGTAGTCAAGGTGACTACTCCTCAACATCACCACAATAATTTCACCAATCCTCGAGGATTGCAATGCATCTCTGTGGAACAAATTTGGGCAAGAAAGAAACAGAGTGTTAGTGGGAAAAATATAAAAATTGAGTCAGGTGCACTATTCTGATCATAACTTTTTATTTATAAGTGATAATGCAGTGATTTCAATTGCATTGAAAAGTAGACTTGAAGATCTTTCCAATTATAGGTCACACGCCAAAATCCGATAAGAAACGCAAAAGTTATGGCCTGTCAAAGTTGACGAATTCTGCTGCCGCGTACCCGCGCCCGATCGGGCGACCTCCGCCCGATTGGGCACGAACTCGAACAAAAATTCGCCCTTTGTTCGCCCGATAGGGTGAGCCTCGCTCGACAAATCTTTTTTTTCTTCACTCGATTTCTCCAAAAATCCGCCCGATCAGGCGAATTTCCCTTGATTTTCTTCCTCACTTGCACGCCCGATCGGGCGAAATAAAACTCCGACAAATCTTCATTTGCGCGCCCGATCGGGACTCCTTGCCCGATCGGGCACATTTTCGCTCGATTTTGACCCTTAGGTGCGCACCCAATCGGGCGAGCCTCGCCCGATCGGGCCCGTACCCAAATCGGAATGCTTATTC
Organism: Chenopodium album; assembly: GCF_948465745.1. Taxonomy (NCBI): domain Eukaryota; kingdom Viridiplantae; phylum Streptophyta; class Magnoliopsida; order Caryophyllales; family Amaranthaceae; genus Chenopodium; species Chenopodium album. The sequence continues at coordinate 46,796,159 of NC_137848.1, forward strand.
TTCTAACTTTTTCTCTTTAAAACTCCTTACTTATTGATCTAAAACCTGTACAAAAACACCTTGAAAAGGTAAAATTGCACTCTCCTTACCTCTCTAGAACAATAAAAATAAAAAGAAGAAAAAACTAGTCTAGAAAGCAAGAAATACGGGTTGCCTCCCGCAAGCGCTGGTTTATCTAGGTCCCGCACGACCCTCTTACCACAAGACTAAAAGTTAGGACCCTTGGCCTACCGCTTGATCGGGTGGTTTCTCACCCGGTCGAGCGGTATTTAGACCACGACGCGGCTTCCTGACATGCCCTGTGGGTCGCCAATTCACCTTATCTGGTGGATCCTCCTTGTCGTGAACTGGGGGTTCTTTACTACTACTCACAAGAGACCTCTTCTTGACCAATGGTTGCTTCAAATTATCACTGGATTGATCAATTGCAACTCGATCTAGTGGAACACTTACTATAGGCTCAGTTTCCACAACTTGCTTGTTTATTTCTACCTTCTCATCTTCAAAGCCAAGACCGACAGTGTAGAGGGCTCTTTCTATTGCATCAACTTCCTTTTGCCATTTGTCTATTTCATCTGTAGAAGATGCAACACAAGATACCGCCTCCAAGGGATCTTTTACAAGAGCTTGGGGCTTATTAGAACAATTATGAACCACATTAACACTAAAACACTTCTCCTCTGTCATGGGGCTTTTAGGGGTATTATTCAAATTGAAAGTAATTTTATCATCCCCTACTGATAGTGTCAATTTGCCGCATTTCACGTCTATAATTGCTCCTGCAGTGTTAAGGAATGGTCTGCCCAAAATAATTGGGGTTTGCATATCCTCAGCCATATCAAGAACAACAAAATCAACAGGTATATAAAATTTACCTACTCTAACAGGAACATCCTCTAAAACACCTAAGTGGTATTTAAAAGAACGGTCGGCCATTTGTAGAGTAATATTAGTAGCTTTTAATTTACCCATATTTAGCTTGGAACACACCGACAATGGCATGACACTAACGCTAGCACCCAAATCACATAATGCATTATCAATCATTATATTGCCAATATGACAAGGGATAGAAAAACTACCTGGATCTTTCAGTTTAGGTGGAGATTTATTTTGTAATACGGCACTATATTCTACAGTAAAAGCAACTGTCTCTACCTCACTAATAGATCTCTTCCTAGTCAATATTTCCTTCATGAATTTTGCATATGTAGGAATTTGTGTAATTAGTTCTGTGAAGGGGACTGTTACCTGCAAATCTTTAACCATCTTCAGAAACTTACCAAACTGCTTATCCAAATTTGTTTTTAAGTGACGATTGGGGAATGGAAGTTTGATAACCGACTTTGGAGTATTACTGCTCTTATCTGGAGCTGCTACTTTCCCTGGAGTTGTACCCTGCAATGTATTATCAGAAATATTAGTACTACTCTTTAGCTCTGTAGGGCTATTAGCAACATTGTTAGGTTTAATGGAATCAAGATTAGCATTGTTCATTAAAACAGGTTCATCATTTCTGGGCATAGGGGGCCCATCATAGTGTAAACCACTCCTTAGAGTAGTTGCAAAGGCTTGATCCGTAGGCCTGGTTGGCTGTGCTGGCAGGGCTCCCTGTTGACGGGCTTGTAGAGTAGAAGAAATCTGCGCAATTTGATTATCTACAATTTTATTATGTGCTATGATCGAGTCAATTTGGGCATCTCTACTCTCCATGTGCTTTTGCATACTAGCCAGCATCGCTCTAATTTCTACCAAAGCGGGGTCGGAAGATGAGGAGGGTTGTTGTGGTTGATTCTTCTGGCCAGCATTGGGATGGTAGTATTTCTGCTGTGGTTGTTGTGGCGCCTGTGATTGTTGTGGAGGTGGCGGATTTTGAACATTGGTGCTCCGGTAGGAAAGATATGGATGATTCCGGAACCCGGAATTGTAGGTGTTGGAGTATGGGTCATTCTGCCTATAAGCTTGAAAGGCATTGACTTGCTCCACGGAACTCCTGCAATCTTGCTCCCTATGACCTACAATTCCACAATTTTCACAGAAAGCCTCATTAGAATTATTATTAATTGCAGAAACATTAGCTATATTTGCAGTACTAAGATTATCTAATTTTTGACAAATAGAGGTTAATTGAGCTTGTAAAAAGGACACAGAGTCGACACTATGTTTCCCTTTGTTAGCAAACCCTCTAGGATTCCCATATTGGGAATTGTGGATTGTCATATCTTCGATAACTTGACCTGCATCATCAACATTAAGGTTCATAAACCTCCCACTAGCTGCAGAATCCAATATTGTTCTAGATAAATTTCCAATCCCATTATAAAAGGCTTGGATTAACTGCCATTGTGCTAAATTATGGTGGGGACACTCCCTCTGCAGATCCTTGAATCTTTCCCAAGCCTCATACAAAGTCTCATCTGGCTCTTGGGCAAAGTTTTGAATTGCGCTTCTTAGCAAAGCTGTCCTCTCTACAGGATAATATTTATTATAGAAATTTAAAACAAGAGTCTCCCAGTTAGTTATACCAAGTGCAGTTCTATTTAATCCATTATACCATAATTTGGCTTTTCCACATAAAGAAAAAGGAAAGAGAATTTCCCTGATTTGGTCCTGTGTGACTCCAGCTTGCCTGATGGTATTGCAATATTGACAGTAGTCTGCAATATGAAGATTTGGGTCTTCACCCTTAGCTCCACTGAATTTCTTCCTTTCTATCATCGTGATAAATTGGGGTTTAATCTCGAATTGCACCCCATCAAGAGTCGGAGTGGGAGTAAGGTATGGAAAATCTGTCAGTGTCGGCTGCGAATAATCACTGAGCTTCTTAGGTGCCGTCATCTCTTATTCTAAATCTGAAGGATCTTCTGAATCACTTGAATCAGATGGAGGGTCTCGGCGATTATTGTTATCCCCAGAACCCGCCAGGATTTTCCTGTAAAGATTCTTTTGTCTATGAAAAGAGCGTTCGATCTCAGGGTCGAATGGGATATAACCTGATCTGGAACACCTGGGAATACACAAAGAACTAGACGAAAAAAATGAGAACTGTCCCAGAAAACTTACGCTCTCTTGGACGAAAGAAAATAATCTAGACTATAAAAACAATCAGAAATAAAAATAAAACCGTTTCCCCGGCAACGGCGCCAAATTTTGATAGGCTAAAGTCGTAATCACCTAATCAAAAATAATACCTAAATCCACTAACTATGTAGAAAGGGAAGAAGGGTCGAACCACAGGGAAACAAGTCAATTTATTCCTAATAAATCTAGATTATCAAGTAACCAATTTGTTATTATAAAGGAGAACTAAACTACTAGGAGTAAAAGTGGAAAGGAATAAAAGTAGGAGGAAAATCAAGGAATAAAAGACCTAGGGCATAGGTTCACCAATAAATAATATTCCAGGGTAAAACATAATAATCAATCATCAATGCATCAATTAATCAGATCATAAAGGGCTTTCGCTACGTATTACAATCACAGAATTAATCTACCGGTATTAAATCTCATCTCTCGAATCTCGACTTAACCATTTATAAATTAACCTGCCTATTGAAACTAGACCTAAATATCAATTCTCATCTCTCGAATCTCGAATCAATATTGTCAAACTCATGCATAAAAGATCAGGCCTAATCTAGTCACAGAGCATTAAATCAATCAATAGGAAATTAATCAAGCTTTGACAATCAACAACAATAAATTACCCCTTCATATTATTTATTGATCCCCATAAACCCGAGAAAGAAAACTACTCAGACATAATCGAACATAAACTAAACAAAGCAATTAAACAAGTCATGATGGAAGAAATAAAATAAATAGCTGAGATTAAAGGAGAAGAAATCGTTACCAAAGTTGAAGGAAACAAGAGATGGAATTAAACAAAGAGTTGCAGAGAGAGAAAATAATACTAGAGTTTAAGAGGAGAGAGAGAAAGAAAAGTTAGAGAGAGAAAGAGAGAGAGAGAGTAAGGGAAGGGAGAAAAAAGAATACTAAACTCGTTTAACAAAAGCGTATATAAAAAACTAAGCTCGAAAATCCTAAATTAAAACAACTTAAACGACGCTTAAACTTCTCCTCAGAAACACGCGCCCGATTGGGCGAGGCACCGCCCGATCGGGCCCGCCTTTTTTTTTTCCTTCGTGAGCTTCTCTTCTCGCGCCCGATCGGGCGCGCCATCGGGCGGAGACCCTTGCACCGGGCGGTGACACTTCGGGCTACTTGGACTCCTTGTTTAGGCTTGTAACTCGGCCCAAACCAAATATCCTCCTTGGGGCTTTAATCATTCGGTCCAATGCCTCATCTTCTCATAAATCGAGCCCTTAATCACCGGTTCGATGACTCTAACCGATCTTGGGCTATGAAAGATGGTCGTGCTCCTCCAATGCTCGTAGCCGCTTCATAAAATCCCGGGAAAATGCTCCAAGAGTGCAATTCCCTATAAAACTTAACCAAAACTACGAAAACACTAGAAAACACATATTAGTAATAAAAGTGGCTCTAAAGAACCAAAAGCACTACTAATTATGGCCAAGGGACGGGGGTAAAATACTATATAAATTGGACACATCAAGTGTCCTGCACAGACACAGACGAATTCGTTGGCAAGAGCAGTTCAGGATAGGCGGCACCCCTAGTTCTAGATTCAGCCGTCCCAGGTGACCGGCTGACAACTATCCTAGGTCGTGCTGTGTGTGTTTGTGATACCATTTCTAAGGAAACAAACACAGGCGAAATGAAAGTAAAATGAAAAGAGAGAGAAAGAGTAGGCGGTTACCTTGAAAAGGTACTGCTGGAAGTTGATCGAGCCGACTGGGTCAGGCGGCAAAAAGCAAGCGGCAAGCGGAAGCGTTTTTTTCAAGAAAAAGTCAAAGATTCACTCAGATTCTCTCAAAGATTTTTCGTAAATAAGCGAAAAAGAGAGGAGCAAAATGTTTATTTATAGAGAGGTAATTCCAGGGACACCATGGTAATTTTCCCAGAAGGTGAACAGTAAAATCTGTTCTACCAGTTGAGTGACAAGTGTCATAGATGCCACGTGGCATGCCACATCACATCTGTGAGGGACAAATGTTTTGGGGAAAATTACTCCGCCGCGTGGACCACTTAAATCAGGACACGTGTCCACCCGTAAATGGTTTTAAAGAAGCCCATAACAGCTTGACGTGTGGAATCCACTGTCAAGAGAAGGAAATGGCGGCCTTCACAGGCCCAATTCCCGATAAGCCGCCAAAAGAGCGGGCAGCCCACCAAATCTAGGTCAAATGACCTACGTAAGGGCACACTTTTTTCCAATGACCTTATAAATAGGGAGATTTCCCCCATTTGTGGGACAAATTGAATTAATTACAATATTCCTGACATTCTCTTACATCAGAGAAACCTCCTGATCTCGGAATTCGAGAAGATCTCACTTTTACCTTTTCCGCACTTTTTACTTTCTCCAGCACGTTCTAACTTGATCGTCGGAGGCGGAGCTCCAACCACCCGGAGTTTCCGTTGTTCTTCAGGCGCTTCCCAACCAGTCTTCGAGTCGTAACTCTTCGAGGGACAAAAACACCCAAAACAATTATAGTAGTATATCTTTTAGGAATATTGTTTCCTATCTTATGAGCTTAGGTCTTGTATAAATACTTAATTGATGAATAATAATCAAGCAATAAAAGCCATTCTATTCTATTTCCTCCCTAATTTGTCATGCTATCAAGAGCAGGTTAAATCTTGAGACCGTTTAAAAAAAATTTCCCCTGCAGGTGGGTTGTAAATTAAACTCACCGGCGGGATTAATAAAAAAATTCCGCTGTGCAATTTTTTGGTTGGTATACGTGATTAATCCATCTTATATGAATATATGATGGTATGGGTTTTTTGTTGGAGTATGTGTTTGGAATACCCCCGTACTACATCTCTATGGAGATGAAGAAAAGCCACGTTTGGTGTACTTTTTATTAAAATAAAAAATAAAAAAAAGTTTTGCAAAAGACCACAGACACCAGCAAAGGGCCGTGGCAAAAGATGATCACGGACACCAGCAAAGGGCCCTGGCAAAAGAAGATCACGGACACCAGCAAAGGGCCGTGGCAGAAGATCATGAACACCTGCAAAGGGCCGTGGCAGAAGATCATGGACACCAGCAAAGGGTCGTGGCTGCAAAAGTTTGTTTTTAAAATAAATAAATAAATAAATGAAGGCGATATCACCAGAGTAGTGCAACTCGATCGACTTTAAGAAAGTGAAGAATTTCCAATCGTAACGTTCGTGTTAATGCCGTTACGATTGCGGGAGAGTGTTAGAGATATACGATATAGAAAAATATATGTGTGATATATTTTCCGTATTGATCTTATTCAAGAAAGTGAAGAATTTTCAATCGTAACGTTCGTGTACTGTCGTTATGATTGCGGGAGGGTGTTAGAGATATACAATATAGAAAAATATATGTGATATATTTTCCGTATTGATCTTTAGGATATATGATTATAGTAGTATATGTTTTAGGAATATTGTTTCCTATCTTATGAGCGTAGGTTTTGTATAAATACTTGACCTATTAATGAATAATAATCAAGCAATACAAGCCATTATATTCTATTTCCTCTCTAATTTGTCAAAATATTTGGAAGGAAAACTCACCATTCTTCCCTTCCCTCCCTTTTTCTCTCCTCCTCTTCTCCTCCCTCCCCTTTTTTTATCCAAACATACTGTAAAAGTGGAAGGAAAATGAATCCTTTTAATTCCCTCCCCTTCCTTACATTTAGACTTGGCAAATGGGTCATTCGGGTCGGGTATGGGTCGGGTCAAGTTCGGTCAAAAAGTTATCGGGTCAAGTTCGGGTTAGGTCGGGTCATTTCGGGTTTTGGGTTGATTTCGGGTCAACTGATAATCGGGTCGGGTCGGGTTTCGGGTCAGGTCAAGTTTGGGTCGGGTCAGTTCGGGTCCGGTCAATTTTCGGGTCGATTCAGTTCGGGTCCGGTCAATCTTTGGGTCCAATTTTCGGGTCAACTTCGGGTCGGGTCATATTCGAGTCGATGCATTGGGTTAAATTCAACTCTATATACTACCTCCGTTTCATATTATTTGTAACGATTTGACATAAAGTAAAGAGGAAAAATGTCTAATCGTTGAAAATAATATGAAACGAAGGTAGTATATATTTATATATTTTTTGACGAGAAACTCACTATATTTATTAAGGCTATTTTTTTCATGGAATACAATAATTGTTTGACTTTAAATTATTTTGTAATTTCATTTGATATTGAACATTATGTTATGTACGCATTATTAGTATACTATTTTTTTTCTAGACTTGTGAGAATTGTGACTTTTTTTCGAGCTTTAGTTAATTTTTTTAATCTTATGGACAAACTCCGTAGAATAGTCGTTAAATTTCAATCTTTTTACGATTTTTTAATAACTTATAGAGATAAAAGGCCGAAGAAATCGAAAAAAGTAATGCTCAAAATATGTAAATTACTTACACTGTTACACATTACAAATTAATAAAAAAAATTAAGTCGGTTTGATTGCGGTTTTTTTCTATTTCGGTTTGCTCAGGTCAAGTATTTAGCTTAAATAGATTATTGTCATTTAAGGTATAAGATAATTTTGGTTCGGGCCACTTTGGGTTTCGAGTTTATTCGGGTCAATTAATTCAAGTTAAAGGTCGAGTCACTTTGGGACTTTGGGTATTGGGTCAACTTATGGTCTCGATTCATTTCGGGTCTCGGGTCAACTTCGGGTCGGGTCATCTCGGGTCGGGTTGTTTCGGGTTTCGGGTAAGGTCGGGTCAATTCCACTTCGGGTCGGGTTGATTCGGATTTTGGGTTAATTTCGGGTCACTTTTTTCAGGTCGATTCGGGTCATTCGGGTCGGATCATCGGGTCTGGGTCAGAATTGCCAGGATTACTTACATTAGATATCCAAATAAGGTTCTCTTCATTTTCCACCATTTCTCTCTATCCAAACATAGCGTAATAAAGTGCCCAATTGTTTTCCTTGTTAAAATAAATAAATTACGTAGTACTTGGTCAAGTATTTATTCCTTTCTAAAACCCTTCACTCCCCAGCCAGCCCACCTTCCTCTTTCTCTCTCCTCCTCCTCCAAAAAATGAACACTTCCGCCCTCCGACTCGACCATAACCCGGTCTCCTTCACCGGCTCAACTCACTACAACCTCTACAAAACACCCTCTCTTTGCCGACCTTCTCGTCTTTCTGGAACCTTCCAGAAACCCTCCTCCTCCGCCGTCGTTCGATGTTCTTCCCTGAAAACCGCCGTAACTGAGCCAACTCGTGAGGCAGTGAGTCGAATCGATGGGTTGAGTCAGGTTTCCGGCGTCTTGGGTTGTCAATGGGGTGATGAGGGTAAAGGCAAGCTTGTTGATATTTTGGCTCAGCATTTTGATGTCGTTGCTCGTTGTCAGGTTTCAATTTTTACTTTTTCTTTTCTTTATTTTATTTTATTGTTTGTTTATTAGTATAATAGTATAATTATTATTGACATTTTTATGATGATTAAATTTGAATAATAAATGATTTGTTTTTTTTTTCTTCAATTTGATTAATTCTGATTCATATTGTTATAGACATTTATAAATCATTAGCTTAATTGATTAGCTCATTTCAATTTAGGTTCCGATAGTAGTCTTGTATGCATGGAAATTGGGAGGTGGAGGTTTTCTTATAAGGTTAGTGGGGGTTGGAATTTGGATTGAGTTAGTGTGGCTTGTTGGATTGTTTGCGTTTCTTATTTGTTGTGAATTACTCCGTAGCACTTTGTCGATTCGTTTCGAATTAATTGTTTAACGTAAATGAAACTTGGGTAGGAATGAAGCAGGCAATGGATAAAATGTATAGATTATTTCCTTATTTTGTTGACTATGAATGATTAGTTTTTTAGGGAAAACGTTACAACATTTGAGATTTTCGAGAAGTCTTGTTATCGTATATTTGTATGGGGTATTGTTTACCTTTTGGTGTTTGAATTTTGATGGCAATGACATCTGTGATAGTGCCATGGGTTGCAGGAAGATAATCGATATAACCTTTGGTTGCCGGGAAGCCAATATCTTTGGGTTTAACTTTTAACAACTAAGTTCTTGAAGTCAATGTTGGCAGCCATAATCACTTAAAACTGTGATTATTTACAACCCCTTGGATTACACATGACTTTTTACTCTATGTTATTTCTTGCATTTCCCATTATGTTGCACCTCGCATACCCCATTAATCTAGTACTAAATGAAGCACAAATCTATCAACTTCACAAATGCTTGGTCCTTACCCAATTCAGGTTTACTATTCCTATTTTTCTTGGATTGTTTAACTTTCAAAGAATTCTAATGTTATTGATTGGTGATGCATTGTATGCTACATTGCTACCTGTTAAGGCCTTCTGTGTGCTATTCTTAATTGCCTATTTATATACTTCATAAGACTTTTGTTTTGTTTTGTATCTTGACTTAGTCTGCTGCATCTTTCCAATTGACAATACTTTAATTTCCATTTTTTAATTAATTATTTACTTTATAACTTCAACTTAAATAGTTGAGATTGCTATAGTAACCTAATATTCTGATCCATCTCGGTAATTTGGTTTCTCTCTTCTATTTTGTATTTCTATTTGTTATTTTTTTTTTTTTGGTTTTAATATTGTTAGATAGTCGCGTGTTTCATTGATTTCTATGGCAACCACTTGATGTGATGTCTTCATGTCTAACACAATAACATTTTAAAATACGTTTCTTCTGTTAATTTGTCGTTAGGGTGGAGCTAATGCTGGGCATACCATCTACAACTCAGAAGGAAAAAAGTTTGCTCTTCATTTAGTTCCTTCTGGTATTCTTAATGAGGAAACTTTATGTGTTATTGGAAATGGAGTCGTGGTGCATCTGCCTGGACTTTTTGGTGAAATTGACGGTCTTGAGTCTAACGGAGTAGCTTGCAACGGCCGTATATTAGTTTCTGATCGTGCTCACTTGTTGTTTGACTTCCATCAAGAAGTGGATGGTCTTCGAGAAGCTGAGCTAGCTAAATCCTTCATTGGCACAACAAAGAGAGGCATTGGGCCTGCTTATTCAAGCAAGGTGATAAGGAATGGCATACGAGTTGGTGACCTTAGGCACATGGATACGTTTCCTCAAAAGCTTGAAATCTTACTGTTGGATGCAGCAGCCAGATTTAAAGATTTTAAATATGAGCCAGAAATGTTGAAGAAAGAAGTAGAAAAGTACAAAAGGTTTGCTGAGAGATTGGAGCCTTTCATTGCTGATACTGTTTTGGTCATGAATGAATCAATCTCACAGAAAAAGAAGGTTCTGGTTGAAGGTGGTCAGGCTACTATGTTAGACATTGACTTTGGAACCTATCCTTTCGTAACTTCCTCTAGCCCATCAGCTGGTGGAATTTGTACTGGTCTTGGTATTGCTCCCCGAGCTGTTGGTGATCTTATTGGAGTAGTAAGTTATATTTGTCATTGTAGTTTTATTGGTTTGTTCTTTCATATTCTTTTATCCTTTGTAACTTTATATACATGCACAATTATTTGCACACACATAGGAGAGAAACATGTCAACAAAATTTTCATGGGTGAAAGCTATTTGGAGTGTGCTGCTCTATTCCTGTTCCTTCCAACACGTCCTCTTTGATCCACTTGTCAACGACTTTTCTCTTCATGGAAACCACCTTTCCTCCAGATTTTCTCTGGAACCCTTTGGGGGGGGGGGGGGGGGGGGTTGGGGCAGCAGCTTTGTCAGTTCTAACCCCCCCCCCCCCCCCCCCCCCTTCTTTTTTTTTTCTTCTTTTTTCTGATGGTATTATATATAATGTTGGAAGGGAGTAGGTACGTTTGCTAGTGGTGAATTTGGTGAGGAGAAAAAGAGGCGGGGTGATGATGGGGGAGGGGGCTTGGTGGGGTTAGAAATGATTTCAAACTTAATCCAGCTAACCAATTCCATCAAGGAGCTACCTAGACTGGAACTGGGGTTTAGCAGCAACTTTGTCAGTTCTACAACCCCCCCCCCCCCCCCCCCCCCTCATTTTTTTTCTTATGATATTATATATAATACTGGAAGGGAGTGGGTATGTTTGCTAGTGGTGAATTTGGTGAGGAGAAAAGAGGCGGGTTGATGATGGGGGAGGGGGCTTGGTGGGGTTAGAAATGATTTCAAACTTAATCTAGCTAACCAATTCCATCAAGGAGCTACCTAGACTGGAACTGGGGTTTATCTACCTTCTGCTAGCTTACAGAGCTATAAGATCCTTATTTGGGTGTTTGGGAAGAAATTCAAGGTAATGATTTCTCTTACCGCCCAAATACTTATTGATAGGCTCACAGATGCAGAGTATTACAATCGGAAGCAAAGGTCTGGAAGAAGAGATTTAGGTAATGGAGGTGAAAAGAGAGATGGTTAGAGAAGGAGATTATAGGAAAAAGAGGAAGGGGGGTGAGGGTGGTAGAAGCTAAGGGGGTGGAGCCGGTGGGCAAGAAGTTTAGTTATTCTATACGGGAATTTTGTAATTACTGCCGAGGTTAACTTCGCTGATGTTGGGACATGTGTGGCATAAGATTGGTTGATTTATAGTTCGATTCATGTTGGCTTGTTTCAAAAAAAATAAGTTCAGGTAAGATAATACTCTGTATAAGATTTAGATATAATTAAATCAAGTTAAAATAGGATCCTATAAGCTCAGATAAGTTTAGTCAAAAGAAATTTTAGTAAATTAAGATAAGCTAGGACTACATTCTGAAAAACTCTAATATGTTCAGAAAAAACAAAATTTGATAAGTTTAGATTAGTCAAATTCAGCTAGATAATATGCACACTGAAAGAAACCCACTCACACACACACACACATCTCTCTCCCAAGTCCCAACACAGAGGCTTAATTTGTTAATGCTTGATTGCTTTCTTCTTACTTGCCTTGTTATTTATTTTGAAATCAGCAGTTTCAACCTGTTTATATACCTGCAGAGGTTTCTAATAACAGTTTTGTTTTCAGGTAAAAGCATACACCACACGTGTTGGCTCTGGTCCCTTCCCTACAGAGATATTGGGTCAGGGTGGGGATCTGCTGAGGTTTGCTGGTCAGGAATTCGGGACAACAACCGGCCGTCCTCGTCGCTGTGGTTGGCTTGATTTGGTTGCATTAAAATTTAGTTGTGATATTAATGGCTTCTCTTCTCTGAACCTGACAAAACTGGATGTTCTATCTGATCTTCCCGAGATCCAATTGGGTGTTGCATACAAGGATGTTGATGATACTCCGATCAAATCTTTCCCCGGTGATCTCTGTATCCTTGAACGGTTGAAGGTGAGTGGATTTTCTTGAACTGCTGTTAAGTTGTAGAACTGTGCTTAGTTGAATAGTTGTCCTGCAGTATAACTATATTCCATGTCATTTATGGTGAAAGATTTTGAGTTGAAAAATTCATGTTTGGCAAGGGAGCAGCATCTTTTATTACACAGGTCTCCTGAATACCACTTTCTCATTATTCACTGCTTGTAGCTGTTGGATGACATTAAGGCATACCAGCTACCCCCATTTCAAACTCCCGTCTTGAATTTCATTTAGCACTACTAAACAAAAGTTTTGGAAAATGTATTTGTTACTCCATATGCTTGTCCCTTCTACTTATGTTTGATCATATCATCTTTTGTTGCATAGCTGATGGCATTTCAGGATATCAATATAAATTCCTTACGTTGTGTAATTTGCCATTTGTTCAGGTGGAATATGAGGTTCTACCCGGATGGAAGACTGATATATCATCAGTTAGAAACTACGCTGACCTTCCATTGGCAGCCCGTCGCTATGTTGAGCGGGTAGAAGAGATAGTTGGCGTGCCAGTCCATTACATCGGTGTAGGTCCAGGCCGGGATGCTCTCATTTACAAGTAGTGTGTTTAGATAAGATCGGATGTTAGACTGTCTTTTATCCTGTGGGAGGGGTAGGAGGAGACAGTTTGACCCAGTTATACCCTTTTAACTTCTGAGAGATAGCTGCAAGCAATCAAATCCATTATTTGTTGACAGGCATTTATCTGCAGCATACTGAATACCCCTAATCTGATACAAAACTGATGCTGCAGTGATTTTAGCTGCCAAATATTTTTGTAGTTTTCTCTCTAGGTGTTAATGATTTCAAATATTCTGAGTTATGTTTGTATGATACAATGATCTGCCTTTCCATTTGTCTCTTTCCCAATAACAGGGCAATGTACAACTGCAAAAGGTGATCTTTGTTGAGCATCATCTCTTGTTTTATTTATTTTTTCTTTTTCCCTTCTTTTTTTTTTTTTTTTTTTAGTGATTTTCCATATTTTCATATAGCATTAGCATCTACAAAACAGTTGATGAATGATGGTATTATATAAACTGCCTGATACGGGATTAATAAGGTAGTTAAGGCTATAAAAATCCGGATTATTACATCGTTGCTGTTAGATTTGCCAGACCCCAATTTCTTATCACTGCTGATCACTGCTGGCTGAGACCTGAGATTGTTCAAGTAGTCTTCTAAGTTGTAACTCTTCCGTATAAGTTGTTCTCCATCCTCCATTAATGGCCAATATTGACGCCTATTGTAACGAAAATTGTCTGATGTTAAAATGTACACTCGTGAAATTACAAGCTGCCTATACTTGTTTAATGTAATTTACTATTTTAACCTTAGATAAACACCTTATGTTTATTATAAAGATAAACTTGTATTTTGTCATGTTTTTTTTCATAGAATGTGGTTTCAGATTGGATGTTCACATTTGGAGCTAATGCACTGAAAACTGTAATGAAATTTTAAATTTTGTCATTTTTTTTTTTTTTTTAATTTTTAACAAAGAAAAAACTAATATTGTTGTGAAAGGTCTAGGAGAAAAGAGTATTTTATTGTTTGATTATTTTATTGTATAGTAAAAACTATTAGTCTTTATGAATCAATTGTCACCAAAAATCCGTACTAGAAGATATCAAAATTTCTCAACTACGTCCCTCTTGGCCTCTTTAGCAAAATTTCTCAATTACGACCCTTTTAAAGAAAATTTCCATGATACCTTCTATGTTTTTTTTTTGAAATTTTTTTGAATTTTTTTTTGAATTTTTTTTTTTTAAAAAGCATAAAACCCCTAATTTAGTTAATGTCCATGTATTTTTAGGAATAATTGGCAACTAAACCCTCAAGAAATAATAAACAAGAAAATCCACTATTCTCACTGTAGCGTCATTTGAAGCGCGCCTACTTAAACATGTGGTGAATATGCTTGTTAATTATAGGAAGTGAGAATTGACATTATACTATTAGGGACAAGGAAAGTAGGGAGCCGCCAACAAGTTTTTAAGGAACTTGTAAGCCGTTCACGGATCATTAAAAGGCAACCACAAAAAGGGAGAGCATAGGCAACAACGATTGACCCGTGAAGGTTGCACCCCATTCATAATCCATGAGATTACTAACTCCATATGGTTCGGAACTATGAAAGGAGGATCGGGGATGATGGTACGAACTACGAAGTGAGTCATGGAGTCACATTCGTCCGCATTGGCCTCTACTCGATTTTTGTTGTGAAAAGTAATTCCTGTGATCTCAAAGGCATACAAACAAAGATTCAATTTGCTCCAAACTAGTAATAAACTAAATTGGTTGAATGTTAATGAAACATATAATTCTAAGTATCGTGATCACTCCAATTAACAACAAGATTAAAAAGATCCTAAACCGGTCGTTCAAATTATCTTATTAAGCATGATATTCAATTACAAATTCCCTTTAATATGCAATATGGTGATCAAAGTAATAATAGAACCATCATAAACATTGGAAGCAATTTAACCATAATAACGTTAGTCAAATTAAATCATAATAATAACCCTAATCATGATGCTAGCAATGAGGATAAAAATAAGAGTAATTAAGTAAATAAATTACTCTCGTTCGACGCTTCTTTAAATTGTTACATTATGAATTAATTGTTACTAACTTCAATAAATATATAAATCAAATTGAAATTAAATTAAATAAAAACAGAGTTGATTTGGTCCAAACTCTCAATCGATTCTACTTTCACGCCTTGGTTTAATTATGGAACTTCGAGTTTTGTATGGACTTCGAGGAGTGCTTAAGGAAGAAATGATGTAATTAGGAAAATAGGTTTAAGGCTTAGAATATTAGAGTGAGAGAGAGAGAGAGATTAGAATATGTGTTGGTGCCCCCGAAACTGATGAAATCAGCCTCATATTTATTATAGAGAAAACGTGAGGGGTGAGCTACGGAACCCTAGAAGTGAGGCGCCGCAGAGAAATAAAACCTAGTTTTTACCGTGGCATGACAGAAATTGCCGTGGCGTGACAATTAGGTTTCTGGAATTCTGTCCAAATTTATTTTTATCTTTTATTTTACATTAAGTTCGGGATAATTAGGCGTCATTCTGCTATTCCTAGCTTAATTAGTTTTTTGGGTTTTACATATTTATTAATCGGGATTAATTAATAAATGGATTGAAATGGTTTAAAAGGTTTGGGCTAGAATGAGGATTGGACAATGTTTGAATAAACATTAAGACTGAAAATGTGGACTGATTTGTATGCTGTGTTTGATTGAATAAGGATTTTAAGTACTCCCGATAATAAACACTCGACCTGATCAATAATGGCGGTGAAAGATTATTCATCATCGGGTTTGATTTTGTGGAAACATTTTTAGATGTCTACAAACTACACTCACCTTTTAAAAAATTGTCATACTACCAATAGCACAATGATTTTAAAAGTATCTCATTATTGCACGAAATTATCTTGCTAAAAATAATCATGAAATAGAATTGATCATCAAAAGTACGACCGTTAAAAAATTACGGGTTTGAATAACACAACAATGAGTTCTTAAGTTAAAATGCGAACCTACTTTGAAAACGCCCAATCTAGATCCCGATTTGGGAATGACTTTTTGGACTAAGGGCCTGTTCTGATTAGAGTTGAACTGAACTGAACTAAATTGAATAGAGCTGAAATGAATTGTTTATGACAGGAGAAAATTAAGAGCTGAACTGAATTGAACTAAATTGAAATTAAGCTGAAAAGAACAGACCTTAAAACTTGATTTAATCAAAACTAACCCCAATATTTTTTTTTAATTTTTTAATTGTAAAAAAAAAAAAATAAAGAAGACCTCAATTAAGTGTAAAGTAAGAGCAATTATTGTAAAAAATCATCATCTAATCAAGGGAGATAAAACTGAGAAGCTTGCCGGAGTTTAAAAAGTAAAAGTAGTGCCATACCACCAGGCAGAGAACCAGGACTCAGTGCTCAGTATAGATTACTTCTGGTGCACTGCAACTGATTCTCTCTCCTCCAAAACCTCAAAAATTTTAGTCATGAATGGAGGAAAAACCAAGAAATCTTCTCCCATGTCTCGTGAACAATTTGTTTCCACCATGGCTCCTTTGATCGACATCGAAAAGGTCATTTCTTACTCTTCCCCTGTTCATCATTCGATTTTTTTGTAATTAATTTTTTGTTGTTTAATTAATGTAAAATTGTGGGTGTTTTTCTCCATTTTTGAATTGAATTTAATGGGTATTTCTCCATTATTAATTTAATGTTGTTATTGGGAAATTGGGTATATCACCAAAAATAAAGTTATCATTTTTTTTTTTTTTGTTTCCTGTTCTTTTGTTTATTCTAGAGAATCTTAAATTAAAATTTCTTGTGAATTCACAATGTGGGATTAATTTCATTGTGAAATTGGAATGCTTTTTGGTGGTTTGTAATATGGGTTTTGTGAATAATTTTTCTAGTATTCTAATTAAAATTGATCGTTGTTGGGCATTTGAATAATTCAACAATTACATGTCACGTTGTTTATTTTCGTGATTCTATTGATTTTGCGAACTATGGCAAATGGTTTAAAGTGCTGATATTTCATTTCTTTCTCCTAACATTGTGTGATTGATTTCATTGTTTATGGAAAAATTAATCAGTTGTGATAGTTAAAATGTGAATTTAAACTTGTGATTAAAATATGCTTATGTTTAGGAGGCTGAGATATCTGCTTCTATCACAACTAATTCGACCAGGAGCGTCGAAACGGCTCAAAAAAATGGTTCTATTATTCTTAACCTGAAGTGTGTTGATGTTCAGGTAATCCCTCTTTTTATTTTTAGTATTAATTAAAAGTCCCAACATTATTTGCTTTGATGTTTTATACTTCTTATTCTTCAAGTTTATTGCAAACGGGTGAGTGAAAGGGGAGGGAAGATAATTTCTTTATAATTTGTTAAGGGCATTCAGCAGCTAATATGATTGATTGGATTCCCTTGTACCATTGAAAAGAGCCTGAAGTATATATTTTTTTTAAGATAGGATTTATTAACTCTTCATACAATTATATTTTATGATTTAATATATCAATCATTAATTCATGAAGTTTGAGATAACTTATGTAAAAATTTGTAATAATACTATTACTATAGTGTTGTACTAGGTTTGAATGTTATGTGTAAAATCTGTAAATATGTTAATTCGAGGATAGGAATAGCTAATTAGCAATATTTCAATTCTAGTAAATTTAAATTTCCTGTTATGCTCTTTTGATTCGTATCATTGAGGAGTAGGTCAGTCAAATGTATTTGCATTGAAGGTTCTAATGAAGACAATCACTTTAAGCTAGGCTATATACATCTAATCCCCTTATACCCATTTCTTTGTAAAAGATGATTAAAAGTGCTGAAGAGATTGATTATAATAATTTCTTATGCATTCCTCCCAAAATTGCAACAATCGTGCCTGTCGTATGAGAACATATTAAAACAGTGATTTATTAATTTTCCTTGATTTATCTACTTAATTATCTTGCATTCTGATGGATTTTTGTTGCCAAATTGATGTTTCTTCATCCATGACAGGCAGGATTGATGGGAAAGAGTCTTCTTGAATTTCAATCCACAAAAGGAGAAGTTCTTCCCCCTCACAAGGTGAGTGTTATACCTTTGGTTTATGTATGACAAGTGCTTAAGTATTACATGTTTGTGGCATATTGACAGTCTATGAGAAAAGACTATTATACTTATTCTGCGTTTAGCATTTACAATCATGTATTGACTCCCTCTTGCCAAAACTGTTCTTATTAAAAAGTTATCTATTATAAGTGGCAAAATACTTGGTTTTCCCACAGAAAAAGGAAAATGAAGTAACTCTCAAGAACAATGGATGTCACATGATCTGAGTATGTGACAAAAATACCCCCCCTCCCCTCTATAAAAAAAGAAGGACAAAAGACCGAAAGTAGAATCGTTCAGTCTCACATATTCTACTCCTGCTATCTCCTTGCTTCTCAACTACTTTACTTTTGTACCTGTTTCCATTTCATTCTGAGCCTATAATACTCAGTATTGCTTTTATGATGCAGTTTGGGACTCACGATGTTGTGGTTTTAAAGTTGAACAAGGCTGATGCCGGGTCTCCTTCCCTAGGACAGGGGGTAGTTTATCGTTTGAAGGTAAATGTCCATAACGGCTTAAGTGAGTCTGAGAATTACATTGTACTGATCTGAAGTCAAATTTGCTTATTTTATTGACTAGGAATCATCTATCACTGTTGCATTTGATGATATTCCAGAGGATGGCCTAAATACTTCATTGCGACTTGAGAAAGTGGCAAATGAGGTAGGTTTTCTTATAAGAATTGCTGTGTAATTTCTTTATGGTTTGAACGCGTCTATAATTTGATCACAAATTTGACCATTTAGGTTAGCCTCTTTATTGCTCTATGTTTGAATCAAAGAGAACGTGCATCAAGAGTTCTCCTGTAGAATACTATGTATTATGTCAGTGTGTCCTCTAACCATCAATTATGTGATTCGCAACACTACACCGGTTCCTCTGTCTTATTGCCAAGTGCAGGAGTCCAGAGGGATGATTGGAGAGTTTTTTTTTTTTTTTTTTGGAATTCTCATGTGACCTTCAAGTTCACTGTTAATTAGTTTCTACCTTCTCGTGGGATAAATGGGATTTACCGCATCCGGTCCGCACCTCTGTTTTTCTGTAGTACTATCTGAATGCAATACATCATTTACACATATCTCTAGTTTTTATTTTATGGGATTTTGCTAATTATAATCTATTTTATGTTATTAGAAAATATATTTAGGTAACAAGTTGCTTCTTGGTATGGAGGCCTCGAATAGATGCCTTGGGTATGTGAATACATTCACGTGGTTTTAAATAAGGTAGTCTTTACTGTAAAACAATGGATTTTCTCTCAAGTTCCTTTAGTCAATGGAATTAGTGTGTATTAGGCAATTAGATAATTTTAATCGTATTGAATTGGTTACATTAGGTCTTCTATCTAAAGTTGAATTGTAGCAATCAGTGTAACCCTGGTAGGTCTTCTATCTAAAGTTGCATTGGTTGCTAGGTGACGTATTGTAGGATGAAGGATACCCTGGTAGAGCTGAGTAAAGGTGTGCAGAAAGGTCCTTCTTCTGACCTAGTTCCTGTACTATTTGGAGAGAATCCCCCTTCTAGGTCAAAGAAAGATTTTGAGTTTTCTCCATTCAACAAGAATCTTGATCATTCTCAGGTAATTATTACTGTACTTTTTTCGTTCATTTGGCGGCAGTCTTTACTTGAGAGTACTGTCTACTCCAGTATACTGTTTTGATTCTCTTAATTCAATCAGTATGCTTATAGTCTTGTGCAATGCTTCCTACATGATACAAGTTACATTATAGATGCTTTAATGATTCTTTATTCCTCACTCATCCCCCCCCCCCCCCCCCCCTTCTCTCCCCAAGTTGCTTCTGTGGATGCAAATTTTTTTGGCAAGAAATTATCTTGGGTAATCGTCGTTTATACCTAAAATCTTAATACCATGTGGTTATTCCTTAATCTAATAGATAACATAGAACCGATCCTAAAACCAGTTAATATCTTGAAATTATCGGGAAGGATATTAAATGCAACAATGATGTATTTTGTTCCTAAGGAACCATATTCTTTTCGACCTTCATAAACATGGCTCTTGCCCTTCTGTTCTTTCCTCCCCCCTCTATTCCACCTAAGGTTAAAATGATTATATGCATGTATTCTGCTCCTTTTTTTAATTGGGGTTGTATCTCCTCTGACTTGCATTGGAATTTTGTAACCGTAGCGTATAATTCGTACTTTGCTCCCCTAATGTGATATAAGGATTCTGAAGATTCTTTGTTAGATCTGTATACTTAAACTTACTACTTTCAGTTCTTGCATTTTCCTGCCTTTCTATTGACTTGAATATTAATACCAACTTTGGAAGAAGACCATAGAAATTAAGAACTAGAAGATTTTTCTTTTTCTTTCTTTTTTTTTTATATTTGGATGAGAGGGGGGGGGGGGGGGGGGGGATTTACATATTCTTGTTGCTACCTATACAATATCTTCTGTTGATTTAATCAATTCTAATTGAACTGGAACTGGCTGTCTTTTTCTGTGAAGAAAGCTGCAATTTCTAAAGCCATGTCATCCAACAATGTATTTTTGCTGCATGGACCTCCCGGTACTGGGAAGACCACAACCGTTGTAGAAATTATCTTACAGGAAGTAAAACGTGGATCAAAAATACTTGCATGTGCTGCATCAAATATTGCCGTGGACAATATAGTTGAACGTCTTGTTCCTCACAGGTAATTTCTAATCTAGCAGGATGATTTCATTGGAAATGCATTGATGCTTATGTGTATGAAATGATGAAAAGAGTAGACTGGATGAGTAGTGAAGTGTGAAAAGATTTTGTTAGCTGATAATGATCAAGTCTGATAATCATGTTTCTGCTTTCATTGCATGCAATGTACAAGGAGTTAATTTAGCATTCTTCATAAAATTATAGATTGTAGTCTTCAGATTTTATTTGGATTTGTGTTTTATCTTCCTACTGTATATCATATTGTTATTTCCATTGATTTAATTTCTTTAGGGTCAAGCTTGTGAGAGTGGGTCATCCTGCACGTTTGCTGCCTCAAGTATTAGATAGTGCCTTAGATGCACAGGTGGGTCATGATGTGCTATTTTTGACGTTTTCTGTTGTTAAAACAATGAAGTAGTTTCTATTTCTTTTTTTCTATCATATTTTGCAATAAGATTGATGGACACCTATAAATTTTCCTATTGATGATAATTAATGAACAATGTTAGGCTAGAAATCTCATTATAGCACCATTTCATAGGGATAAAATTCTTAAAATGCTGTAGTAACTGCTATATAGTAGTGAAAATCGACATTTCACCTACTCTGACGTCAACTATCCAGAAGAAAATGGCTTGCACTTGCCCTCCTGCATTTCTAGCACCTTTTCCTTTTCTAATATCAACTTAAATTTAGATCTTGGAGTCCCTCCTTTTTATTATAAAAAATGTAAATAAACGTCAGTCAAATTTTGTGCTGAATCGAGTTTTGAAATATACCCCCAACGTTTGTAACTTAACTCACATTGATGTCTTAATTTCTTTTGGTTGGAAACATCTACAATTCTACATTGTGACAATATTAGTATGCAATTTAAGCAACTATGGCACTTTTAATTCCCTTCCTCCACCTTTGCCTCAGAGGTTATTGCATATATGTAGGTGCTACGGGGCGACAACAATTCTCTAGCAAAAGACATTCGCAAAGAAATAAAGGTAAACTTTGGAAAATTGTTTGGTTCTCTGCTTCTCTAGTTGAAATTCCAGTACCTTATTTTAAATGTGAATATTCTTCATTTATATGGGCTTATCAATATTTTTTCTAGTTAATGGATCAGATGTAAATTTCAGGCACTAAATACAAAGCTGCTGAAGGCTAAAGACAAAAATACCAAGAGAGAAATTATGAAAGAGCTACGTACTCTTTCTAAGGAAGAGCGCAAACGACAACAGCTAGCTGTGACTGATGTTTTGAAAAATGCAGATGTCATATTGACTACTTTAACTGGAGCATTGACTAAAAAACTGGATAGATCTACTTTTGACCTGGTGATTATTGATGAAGCTGCACAAGCACTTGAAGTTGCATGCTGGATAGCTCTTTTGAAGGTAACTCTTGAAGGCAGTGATACCGTTCATATGAGCTTTAGATATTTGGTTTAGAATCCCTTGCTACTGGTACATGTTCCTGCTTCTTGAAAAAAAGACTCTTGCTGAATGCTGATATTAACTAAAAGATGAACACCTTTCGCGCCCTACTTAAACATCAAAAGGGGGTTTGACGTGGGAAAAAAAATCTCCTTTAATACTATGTAATCTTTTGTCTTTTCACTTGCCAAAATAAAATCAAGGATATCATGATATAACAAGCTACTTTTGCTCTTGAGTCTTAACAGTGAGCACTTATGCAGAAATGACAACATATTGGGGATTTGGTGCCTTCGGTTTGCTGGCTATTATACTCTTTTCCCAAAATGAAGTTTTCTATCACTATTTGAAATGATATTAAAGATTTCTATGTGACCGGCACACAAATTCTTTTGCACCTTTGCCCATGTCGAATCCAAATCACCTCATTGAACGTGCACACTTCGTAATTTCAGATAAAACTCTCGATAGTTTTTTGGAAATCCCAAATGGTAATCACAAACTTTAATTGGGAAGGAGGTGGAAAAATGATTGTCAAAACTTGAATGTAACAGATTTAGCCATGTAAACAATTTACTGAATATTGATAATGTCTTTTGCTTTGTTACTCATCAAAGGAGGTTTTTAAAAAAAAAAAAAAAAAAAAAAAAAAAAAAAAAAAAAAAAAAAAAAAAAAAAAACCAACTAATGTCAAAATGGTTTAGTGCCTGGAAAATGTATCAATTTTCACACTTGTTATATATATCTTTATTTTTTTTCCCCATGCTTTAAAGTGGGAGAGTTTTTAGCTGAGAAACTCTTGAAGTTGTTATTTTTCCATTTCAGGGTTCAAGATGTATTCTTGCTGGAGATCATCTTCAGCTTCCACCCACTATCCAGAGTGTTGAAGCTGAAAAGAAAGGCCTAGGAAGAACCTTATTTGAACGTCTTGCAGACTTGTATGGGGATGATATAATGTCAATGCTCACTGTTCAATATCGCATGCACAAACTTATTATGGATTGGTCATCTAAAGAGCTGTACGATAGTAAGGTGCTTATGTACTCTACACAAGATTGTTTAGCAAATGATTTAAACTGCAGCCATATGATAGAAAACAATAATTAGATTTGCTTGATGTTTGATATTCATTATTGCAGATAGAAGCCCACTCATGTGTTGCTGCACATATGCTTTATGATTTGGAAGGTGTGAAGAAAACCACTGCAACTGAAGCCACTATTCTGCTCATTGACACAGCAGGGTATAAATTTTGTTTGCATTTGCGCATTAATTTCCCTCGTGCAATAGTTACATAACATTTGTGAAATAGTGATGTATAGAGTAGTGATCAACCATGTGGTTAATTATTGCATATTTGACGAAAATTAAAAGATACAGGAATATATACATACTAGTACTCCACTAAAAGGTCTACTTTTTGCTTTTATTCCGTAATTGCGCATAATAAAATTTTCGTGGTCACTCTTCACGGATATTCCTGCACCTATCATTGTGTTGTACAACAATTTATGTCTTGAATGAAACAGCTGGAGTTTTGTCATGCTAGTTTCTGCATGTAATTTGTCTTATACTTTTCAGTTGTGATATGGAAGAAAAAAAAGATGAAGAAGACAGCACCCTAAATGATGGTGAAGCTGAGGTTGCAATAGCTCATGCCAAAAGACTCATTGATAGTGGGGTCCAGGCTTCTGATATTGGTATAATTACACCTTACCGTGCACAGGTATGGCAATAAGTAGCTTCTTAATGCATAATAATCTCATGAAGTTACCAGTACTCCTAATACACAATACTCTTGTGATAGGTTGTGGCATTGAGGATGTTAAAAAGTAACGACACTAAGTTAAAGGATATGGAAATATCAACAGTTGATGGTTTCCAAGGCCGGGAGAAAGAAGCTATAATTATTTCAATGGTTAGATCAAACTCAAAGAAAGAGGTGTGTAATGTTTAATACTCTTTTTTGGCAATTACTATAATGTTTTATTACCAAAAGGAATATGTATATTGACTACAAGGGTTTTGTATATTTTCTTCAAATGAGTTACATTGACTTTACAGTTACTTGAAAATTTCATGTTAATTGTACAGGTTGGCTTTCTGAGCGACCGTAGAAGAATGAATGTGGCAGTGACTCGTGCGAGGAGGCAATGTTGCGTGATTTGTGACACTGAAACTGTGAGTAGTGACCAATTTTTGAAGTGTTTGATTGAATATTTTGAGGAGCATGGTGAGTATCTGAGTGCTTCAGAGTATGGAAATGAGTAACACCGATAGGAAACTTGAAATTTTTTTACTGCTTAAGCAATATTGTTTGCTCCTTGAAAGGATAATTGGGGACAGGAATAGCATTGATACAACAGTGAAGATTGAAGAGAATAACAGACATGCATTTCACAAACCTGTAGGATCTGTTTAGCCTTTCTACTGCTGTAAAAAGTGAAAACACAAATATAGTGTTCTAGACTTTAGAGTTTAGGGGAGCAGAAAGTTGCCTTTAAAACAGCTCTATATTCTTCATCAACACATGTTAACAGCTCGGTTTCGGTAACCTTTGAATCTTAGGCTGACTTTTATTGAACTTCTCATGTTACAATTTGAATTTGAAACAGACTTCATATCTGGAAATTTGCATCAGTTTCTGTGTTCTGTCATTTGAATCTTGGAAGGTATCACAAATTTGTTCATTCTTAGATTTTGCAGGTCTTAGTCAATGATTTAAACTTGGAAACGCACAAAGGCGTTACTTTCTTAGCTTCTTTTTCTACCAAAACCCATCTAACTAGCGTATTTTATTCCCAAAAGAGACCAATTAGTCATAACTACATCTCATACAAATCTTATAGGACATTAAATCAGGTTACATGTATCTAAATACTCTCTAAAGACTGACATTAACTAGATTTGGGAAATCAAATGAAGCTCTTCAAAAGTCCCAGATACCAGGTGGGAAAGTTATTAGCTCTTGCTGCATATTATAGTCTCCATAACTGCTTGTCCCCTCTCAAGATTTCAACTAATTCATCCCACTCGGAATTCATCTCCTCCATGTTATTCTCGTTCAACTCATCATTCTCGCCATTATTTGCATCAACTTTGTTATCGTAAGCTGCTTGTCCTTCCTTCAAAACTCCCATCTGCTCCAAAAACTCGTGCAAATCAATCTGAGGCTTCTCCCACTTCTGTTTGTCATTATCAATTTCAACTTCTTTATTATCCCTCTTCACATTCTTGGGTTCAGACTTATTCTTATGATCACTCAAAGACGGCCTGAAATTCTTGAACTCCTGGAGTCTCTGATGAATAACATGTACACTCGGTTGCACATTTACATTGAGCAAAGACGGTGTTGTCCCACTCGAAGCAGGGAACATGGAGATGAAATTCTTGGAAGGAAACCACCGAAACCTTTGTGATTTGTTCAAAGGGTTAAAGCTACAACGCAGATGCGGAAGATTAAGATAAGCATCAGGCCCATAAAGCCGCCTTGCAGCTTCATCATAAGCCAAGGCAGCTTCTTCAGCAGTAGCAAAAGAACCTAACCAAAGCCGAGTTCTCTTCTTAGGCTCTCTGATCTCAGCTACCCATTTCCCCCATGTTCTCTGCCTTACTCCCCGGTACGTGCATGTCGCGTTTTGAGGCCCTCCTTTGCCTCGAGCAGGGCCTTTCTTCCATGGTTTTGATAGTGACGATTTCTTCAAGTTATCCATTCTTGGATTCTTAGTAAGTGAAGTGAAGTGGAGTGGAGTGTTTGGTGTGAATGTTGAGCGTAAAAAGGCGCGGGTATAAGTAGAGATTGAAAAAGGTTGGAAATTTAAATGCATTCACGTTTAGAGAATTGGAGTTCAAAGCCCATGTGACCGTTACAAATCTTTGGTCTTGTTGTAGATGATCAATTTTCTACTTTTTCCACGGGATAAAAGATTTCGCTAAATAGTACTCAGCCCGTATAGTAATAATTGCAATATTTTTCTTTTACATCCGTTTTATAATAATTACAGAGCCAATTTCTTAAGGATATACTACTCTTTTTTTTTTTTTTTTTTTTATATATATATGCATCAGTTTGACCGATATATTTGCCGAGACGCTACTTTGACCATTAATATATTTAATTGTGTATTAATAAAAATTGTAACAAAATTATATTATGAAACTAGACATTATAACAAATCTAACGATATATTATATAATAACATTTATTTATCTTTTAGAGGTGAAAAAATTAAGTCAACCATGGTATGTGAATAGTGCAATTGTTAAAGTGATGCATTTAAAAAAACGGAGGGAGTACTATTTTATTATTTCTCTTTCCTACTAACCCCACTTGCACAAATATTTTATTATTTTCCTCTTATACTGACTCTACTTATACTACTCTTTTATTATTTCTCTCTCAAACTACTCTGTAATTACTACACTTTATGTTATAATTTCAGCCTACGATTCCTACTGTATAATTTGCTAAAATTTTGCATAATACCTGCTATTGCGATTATTAAGAAACGAAGGAAGTAGGTGAATATTTTTTTCAAGTCATGTACATCGAGTTTGTACTCCCTGTGTGTCTAAATAATTGTGTGTTTGATTTTTTTCACTATTTAAATTTGACCATCATTTTTTAGTAACTTTAAAAAATAAATTACAGCATGAAATATATTGTTAAATAGGTATTAATCCTAATTAAAGTTTCATAAAATCAATTTTTACATATATATATTTTACTAATTATATTAAACTAGTTTATTGGCATATGTGTCAAATTTGACCGTGTCAATTATTTAGAAATGAAGGGAGTTTTAGACTATACTTCATACCGTGTATATATATGCATGCATAAATTTTAAATTGCATATGATAATATAAGCCGACATTAACAATTTAATTGTTAGTATTATAATATGATCATCCGACCATTTTTCTTTCTTTTGATATGTTGTATTTTAACCAACAAGTAAATACCATTGTCAAAAAAAAAATAATAATAAATAAAATATAATAAATAAAATAAAAAAAACCAACTAGTAAATACCCTTATGAGATTCCATCAAAATTTGATTGACTGAAAATTTAAGGAAATAATTAAACTGATTCATCGCAATTTGATCAATGGACACCACACCACCTCCGACCTTCCTTTGGCCCATGTAATAGACATGACTATGTCTCCTTGCCTCCTTGGTATTAAAATACTATTAAAAAAAAACCCTCGCAATGATATTTCAACCCTTTTAAAATAATCCCCACTTTTGAATCACATAAATATTAAATCAAAGCTTTGTTTTAAAGGTTGTTACTTAAAAATCATTGAAACACGTCCTTTAATATTTGACAAATTATATTTTGTAAAAAAAAAAAAATAAAAAAAATAAAAATAAATTATAGGGTCAAAGTTAGGGGCTATTCCGATTTACTGAACTGATTTGAACTGAACTGATTATTATTATTGTTGTTGTTGTTGTTGTTATTGTTATCGCTATTGTTATTGTTTATTATAGGGTCAAAGTTAGGGGCTATTTATATTTAGTGAACTGAACTGAAATGATTTGAATTGAACTGAACTGATTATAACCAATTATTGTTATTGTTATTGTTATTATTGTTATTATTGTTATTATTATTATTATTATTATTATTATTATTATTGCATGCCTAAACTAAATTGTCATTAACAATATTATTAGCTAAATCATATAAAACAAATAAATTAGCAAAAGAACTAAATTGAACTGAACTGATTGAAGCTAAATTGAATTGAATTGAACTGAAATGAAATAAGTTGAACTAAATAGGGCCTTAATCTTAATCATTCAAGATTTAAAAGGTGAAGTGAACGGGGCCTTAATCAATTTATATTTTGATAAACCTTAGATTTAGGGCATGTTCTCTCCAACTTAATTTGAGTTCAGTTCAGTTCAGTTTAACTCAGTTCAGTAAATGAGAATAGACCCTTAAAATGAATTGATTTAAGTGAAAAGTTAAGGGTGGCTTAGATCAAATCGTGTGTTAGGATTGATTCACATTTAGGATTTTCATCATTTGGTTTATTATATGATGAGTAAATAACTAGCATCAATAAATTAACTCAAGTCCAACTATATTTCTACTTAGACTCGAATTGAGTAGTCATATTTAGACAAGTACCAAAGGCTATGATTGAAATCCTAGTACAATATTCTTCTTCATAAGTTGTTAACTACTCCCCCTATTTTAAAATGATGTTTCAAAGAGTAATAAATTTAAATCTAAGAAGGTGAAAAGAATACCCCTAAATTTCACAAATGCACAACTCTGAAATCATTTTATCCTATCGATCAACCAATCAAAAAAGAAGAAGATGACAAAATTACAAAAGTAAAAAGCATTCCTAGGATTCTCATATAGTGCTACAGTTCAAATTTACTAGTCAAATACCGAGTACATAACCAACATTGTAAACTATCACGAGTTGAAATTCACATGTTTTCCTACCATTTTGCCTCCTGATTCTCGGGTCCCTCCCATTTCTTAGCTACTCACCTTTATTCCATGCCCTCTCAATCTCTGTTATATACTGGATTTGTTTGGCAATTGACTGTTGGATGTTGGTTATCGGCTGGTTTGATTGGCTATTTGTATTGGCTTTATTGTTGGCTGTTTGATTTTTTATTAGTCTAAAAACATGTATGGTAAAATTGGCTGTTAGATGTTGTTAGTAACTTAGTAGCCAAAAGCCAAAAAGCTACTCCAAGTAGCTTTTTCATTTTGGCTTAAAAGTCAGTTTTTCAGCTGGCTGAAAAAGCCATTTATCAAACACAAATTTTAGATGTTTGACCAAATGAAAAAGCCAAAAGCTAATAAAAAATCTGATGAAAAGTCATTTACCAAACAAACCCACTATAGAAGTAAAACATAATGGTTTTTTTTTTTCTTTTTTTCTTTTGAAACCATAATAACATATGATGGTTAAAAGAGGTTAAAATGTCAAAAATTTACCGAGTTAAATAAATTAATGCACAAGTGGCATAGAATTTGCCAAGGACTGGAATCACAGGGCTCCTGCTGCAAATCCACCGCCTTCTACACCCATTTATTACCCAAGTTTATGGGAGCCTCCCTTTGTCCTTTCTTCACTCTATTAGTGTCTTAATATTCTCAAACCATTTCATTTTGATTTCTTTGGCTATACATAAACACTCTTGGAGGGGTTGGATCCTAAATTTAACTGAGAATTTACCCACGCAGTTTTGCAATTGACGAGTTTTATATTTTTTTTTTTATTTATTTATTATTTTTTTTTTAATCTTCTTACATATTAGTACTAATACGGGTACTAATATGTATGTAAAGAAAAAACAATATCACATGCGACTATATAAAATTCATTTCTATATACTTGTATGTTTTGAAGACCAAGGCCCTCATCTTATTCAAAATGATATTCAATATATTAGTCAAATTCAGCAAAACTAATTTTAATTCATTAAAAATTTTGTTTTAAATAGTGTAAACTAAGTAACTAGAAAGATTAAATATAATAAAGAATCAATAAGAATAAATTTTATTTTATAAGATTATATAAACTCTAAAAATAAGGTGAAGAGCATAGGGCACAAAGCTATTCCCATCCAACTCTCCAAGTACTATGAAAGCATGAAGTATGGACTTATGGAGTAGTACAATAGCAACAGCTTATCTGTGCATCCAAAACCTGTTGAAGATAACACATAAGCCAATCGCAGCTTCTGATAAATGACGCACACTTAAGAATACAAAAAAGACAGCTTCATTACTCACAACTCCATAATGCGGAGAATAACTGCACTAATCCGACTAAAGGTCTTGGTTAATATACAAAAGAGACCCCGTCTGTGCATCTGCACAGGAAGTTCTTGG
Source organism: Chenopodium album (assembly GCF_948465745.1). NCBI lineage: Eukaryota > Viridiplantae > Streptophyta > Magnoliopsida > Caryophyllales > Amaranthaceae > Chenopodium > Chenopodium album. The sequence continues at coordinate 46,826,120 of NC_137848.1, forward strand.
TTATCTACATCCACAAAACGTTCTACATCCTGCTACAAAAGAAACTATATACCAAGAAAGGCCCTAAAGCATTGCTACAAAAGAGCTACCTACAAAACCAGATCAAAGAAGATAAGCCTCATTTTACTTTAGGACTTGTCCCACGCGTAATATTTCTCCATTTATCCTTCAGGTCTACAGCTGTTCGACCCTTTCGGAACACAGAATCTCCATATTCCAAAATGCTTTTCCACGGAATGGTTCGACCATTCCCTTGATCATATATTTCTACCCCTTTCTGCAAAGAGAGCAATGATAATTAAGGTGTGAAAATATGAAGTTTTTTCAACAATAATTCAACTAAAAAGTGACTTAATGCTACCAACAAAATTTGGAAGCTCAACTGATCTTATATTATAAGTTAATAACAATAAAAACAGTTGCTAAGCTTAGTTAATACTTCGTATTTCTTAAATTACTTCTTCCAGAAGATAGCTATTTAATTTTTTTTTTTTTTTGGACAAAAAAAATCCTTAATATGGAACGTATGGAGAAACAAAAGGTGGAGGCAAAACATGAAGTATGGAAGTATTACATCAAACAGAAATGCATAGAATCACATGCTTCAAAAAAACATCATGAAACAGATAACATTAGGAAGGTATGCTGATGAAAATCTTAAGGGAGTAGGTACCTTTAACGTTTCTTCCTCCTCTGCTGTCCAACGAACCTTTTTACGTCTACCTACTGGAGATCCTGGAATTGCCCTGCAAATTAAACATAAGTTCAGTCAATTCTAAGCCAACCAGAGAGAACTCCAAATTCATATCACACCTACAACATCTGGGGACACAGAAATAGCTGAAAGCTTCTTAAAAAACAATAGTGCTGCAAGTTACAAACAAAACAAAACCATAAGCTACAAAATCAACATTGCAGCAAAAGAATGCAAGAAACTAAATAGGTCATTCTCGCCACATCCCAGACTTAACGGCTACAAGTTCCTCGGCAACACTACTAACAGTCCACTACCCAATGTGAAAGGAGGATTTCATCGTCAGTAGGATCCAGGGAGGCCAGCATATATGCAACCCTACCAATAAGGCAAAATTCCATCAAGACTACAGTAAAGAATGAAACAAGCAGCCAGCAACACAGTAAAGAACATTTTAGAATCCATCACTCAACAAGGGCAAAAGATACAAAGTACTATATACAAGACCTAATCATATGCTATAGTGCAAGGGACACCCAATAATTTGCTGTACATATAAGTATACCAACATTGGATTTCTTACAGAAGATTACTAACAAAAACAAGACAGACGATCCAATCAGAGCTATGATGAAAAGACACGTTCCAGATGAACTCCTTAGCTCCCAATCAAAAAAAGCATAAATAGACAGAACTCACAACTGATACAGCATAACCACTCGTAACAAGGTAGGAATAATTGAAGCAGTCAACAACTTGATAGCTAATCAAATAAGTATAACAGATAATTGAGTTTAAATCCACCAAATAATAGCATGGAACAAACAAAAAAAAGATTAGTATTAACACAACAGCCAACACTAACACATATTAAAGGACTAGGGAATTATAAGCAACTGCAACAGAAATTATTCTGTCGTTGCTTCTCACCTTAACGGTCTAGGGCATGCCAAGGAACAGGTACCATCATTCCCCTTATCTTGTAGTGGTCCATCTGAATCACTAATTGATTCAGAGGAAGCATCTTCATGAAACTCAGTAATTTTACACCTAGTGAGTTTTCCTTTAAGTTTTAGCTCATTATTATCACCAGACAACTTGACACCATCACAACGATGATCATCCTGTTCCTTATTCCAGATTTGAGATGGGTTTCTTGAAAGTTGGATAATTATTTCAGCACCTTGTCTGTCTTGAAAAGAAATATGCTGTTGTGTAGCCATTACAAATCCATTAACATTCATGTAGGCAGAAGAGTGTGTTAGCTCTAATTGTTTACCTTTCAAACTTGTCTGATGAGACTTAGCAGCTTGATTTACAAAAGTAGCACCTTTCTTCACTTCAGCTGTCTTATCAACATTCTTATGTTTGCCCAGGTTAACATCATCCCCTGATGATGAATCACCATCACGTTCTGGAAGATCTCTAGTCCTCCCTCCAATAAATAGGGAGAGCTCTTTCCTTGCTAAAGAAACTTTTTCTTTGGCTCTAACATACTCTGACATTGCACGGGAATATGCACAAAACGGACAGTAAAAGTTTCCTAGATCATCAAAGCTAGCTGAGCAACCCAAGCAGCTCTCATGAAACAATAAGGGGCAGCTGCTAGCACTGCAAGATAACAATTGGCCATCTTTATTGCACTTCATACAAAGATTTGTCTGTGTCTCTGTCATTTCAAGGGATTCTCCAGTTAATACACATTGTGAACTCGGGAAGTTATGGTTTTTCATGGCAAGATCAATCTCTTTGCGGAAGTGGTCACCATTATTAGGTGAAATTTGTTGCTGATCATGATTTTCCACAGACGTTTTAGGCTGCTCATCATCTATCCCATAAGATTTCCCATCATGTTGTGCATTAACTTTTATGACTTCATGATATTGTACAGCTTCTGCATTACCATTATTAGGTGAAATTTGTTGCTGATCATGATTTTCCGCATACGTTTTAGACTGCTCATCATCTTTCCCATAAGATTTACCATCATAAATTGCATTAACTTTTATGACTTCATGATATTGTCCATCTTCTGCATTGTTACAGATTTGATTGCTGACAACAGGAGCTGAATGCTGATGCTTAGACTGTATGCCATACTCCTTGTCCAATTTAAGCTTCTTTCCAGGGGGGCATAGATTGTCCATGTCATGTGAGGCAGCCTCCAGCTCTTGCATATGATTATCAGTGTGGTTACTACTTAGGCCACCCCTAGAAGAAGTTTTTCCGTTTGCAAGGTAGGCTTGTCTAAGCTGATTGTCAATACCACATATTGGGGAACACCCATTTTCTTCTGCTAGCATGGTTTTATCAACATGATCATCTTCATCGCTCCTTAATGGAGGAGATGTAGGATCACCACCGTCAAAGGGAATATCTAACACACATTGATCTCCAACAGCGAGTCCACTAACCTCCTTCAAGGATGCTGCCAGTGGATGTGTATCTTCTACAAACATGTCCTTTAACTGCTCGTCACAAACCAAAAAATAAAACAAAAAACATCAAAACTAAAAATTAAGACCAAAAATCCTCAGCAAAATAGAACCACTTCCCACAAGGAAAAAAAACAATGAAAAGCACCATGTACCAGTTCCAAAGTAGATTTCGGCAAACTTGCTTTCTTGTGCTTTAAGAAAGAATCAGTATTGCAATTCAACTCGTCCGATGCACCCTTAAAACCTGAAGTCTGTATGAAGACAAGAGTTAGCAGCCAACCAAGAGAATGATCACCCCAAGTTTGTAATCTTTTCTCTAGTAAACTTTCAACTTCTTAATACCTAATCAACAAAGAACTATTCAAATACAAGACAAAGCTAGTCACCTCACGTAAAAGGCGCTGAATTGCAGCTTCGCAGCTTTCTGCTGGATCAATTCCAAATTTTGACCAGTCAGACGCAACATGATTTTCACTTGACACATTAGAAGGGCTGAAGAGTCCCTCTAAACACCTCAAGGCAGTAGCTTCCCTCGCTTTTCTCCCTGACTCACCCAATAATGGTGGTGTCTTCGAAACCAACTCTGAAAAGACCAAAAAATGAATCTTAAATACATCTCAACAGACTTTGAAAGCTGAAATGGAGAAGGGGGGGGGGGGGGGGGGTGGGGGGGAGGGAGGAGGGATAGGGGGATTATGGAGTTAGCATGTCACCATATAATAGAGTGACATCCACAAGCTGAGACTTCGCTAAGGCTTCAATAACCCAACTCCACGCAAGCGTAGAAGCAGAGTCCTCTTCCATGCAATCAAGGGTTATAGTTTCCCGCAAAAAAGATTATTTGCTGAAAATGAAAACAAAGTTCAGTATCACTAATTAGAATTAGTTACAATATAGTGCATAGCATAATGCAGTGTTTTTTGCCTATAATGCTAAATCTGCAACCATCACAAACAATTTACAGCTGTCAAATCATAAGGATCAAGGAAAGAAGATGTTCGGAGGAATATAAGTTGCAGATGTTGATGATAAGGTAAGGGAGAACCAGCTATGTTGGTTTGAGCACGTGAGACAGCGACCAAAAGACACGCCAGCAAGGAAGGTAAAGACTAAAGAGTTAGGATATTGGGCGGTTTTAGAAGCAGGAAAAGAAAAGCCTAAGATGACTTCAACAGAACAAGTCAAGAACAATACAAAGGGATAGGTTTTACATAAGCATTAGCTTCTGAATTTTGGAATGGAGGTACAAGACTTAAGTCAATAACCATTGGAGATAAAAATTTGGTTCATGTAGCAGACCCCACCAAATATTGGGATTAATAAATATGATGTTGTACAAACAATATCAGTCCTACGAATACGAAACATGTAATTTAATTTTATTTTCAAAAAATATATATCTTTTCTACGAAATAAGAAAATAAAGGAAATTCAACATCTTACTTAACCCATTCAAATACCAATTTCATTTACTTCAAGTCCAAAGTATCACCTCTTTTCCAACTTAATCCTATATACAACTAGCACAAATATTTGTCCTACAAAAACAAATGTAGCAAAACAACACTTGGGTTATGTTCTATTCACTTGATTTTCACTTATGTGAACTTATCTTATTTTATAAGAACTTATTTTTCAAAAAAAAAAGTAGTTGTAATTTGAACTTGATAACCCTTATCAAAACATATTTTTTCTGAATTGAACTTATCTGAAAATAAGTGAAAAAAAAGTGAACAAACCTTTAATCATAATAATTATGAAACAAATAATGTTTCATCTCTTCTACTTCTCAAAAAGTGCCACTTTGAGCCATTTCTACAGCAAAAAACATGAACAAGATACTACGTATAACATTTAACCAAAAAAAATAAAAAATCTTTAACATCAATTACTAAATTGAATCTGTACTATTAATTGTTAAAGAAGAAAAATAAAAACAGGACTAAAAAAAATTGTAAAAATCACATAACCTAAAACCAATTTCACATAATGCTATGAACCCTACTTATTACTCCAGGCTAGTTAAATCTAGCAGCATACAGCATTACAAGCACAATGTGGCACTACTTCTAACCACACTCTCATCTCACCATAATCTCTGCTACCTCTAGCTAATAAATCAATAAATAAGCGGCAACAATTGCCCTCTCTGCCAATCTGTGTAAAGGAAATACTAGAACAATATCACTAACAATAACACCTAACGCTGAAATTTCACATTTCCCCTGCTGTAAGTACTGGTAAAGCTTGCTGCAATCAGAGCAAACCTCACCCCACTCAAGTTCAACATCTAAAATTCTAATCATTATTGAATTATCAACACAAAGGGTCCAAGCTACAATGCATATTCATCTTATGAGAATCTGGCCAAAATTCTTATACTTTACAATCCCAAATTCCCCAATTCTTTCAATAAATTTCAATCTATTAAACTAATTTCAATTGGGTTCTTCCAATATTAATGATTTCATTAATACCCAAATGAAAATAAAAAATCAAGCCACTTCATATGAAAAATTACAACTCAGAAAGAATAGTCACAAGCTTCGTCAATTTGGGCACAATTGTACGATCGAAATTTTTTCAAAATCCACTAATAACTATTTGTACAACTTATAACCATTTATACAACACTTTATCAATAAATTAAACAAAAAACAAACCTTAGACCGGATGATTTATGAATGGTGAACAATTTCTTCGTCTCTAGGGCTCAGATTCAGATATTTTGAGGGATTAGGGATTCAAGAGGTAGAAATTGAGAATGAAATGAATTTAACTGAAAAATAAACTGAAAAAAGAGGGCTGTTGAGTATTGAACGTGAAATAGCAAGAGTCATTTTTTCAGTCTTTTTATTTTGGAAAAGGAGTATTTCAGTCTTTTTATTCTATTATTATTATATCATTACGGAGTAATTTATTTCTGTTTTAAGATTATTTTGTATAGTACTTGCGAATTAATTTGACAAAAGGGTAAATATATAAAATTACATATAAAAACGCTACTTGAACTAGCGATTTTAGGGAAAAGGCGCTACTTTGACTATGCCGATGACAAGTAAAAAAATGCGTTAATTTAGGACTTTGCCATTTGAGAAATATACAGTAATTTGTTTCTCATGCTGAGAAGCTTGGAATTTCTCTTTTTGAGATCCGTATAATTTTTTTGGTCCTAAATGAACATGTTAGATACTCCGGAAGTAGGGTAAGAGGATTTCAATATTTCAACCTCTAAGTTTCCTCGCAGTAAGATTCCAACCCTAATAACTTTCACGTAATTAATCTAATTTATAAAATGGTTAAAAGTCTTAAAAATAGCCTTAAATAGCGATAGCAACTAAAATAATGAAGCTAATAATATCCTACAAATGATCAACTATACCACTATTAGGTAACTCCCCAGTCCCTACTAAAACTGGCAAAAGTTGACACGACACGAATCAAACACGGAAAATTGAGTTAATGTCAAAGGTTTAAGAAACATTTAATTAAATGGGTCAACACGATACAGCGATACTACATGTTTAATTAAACAAATCGAGTTAGTGCTGAGAATTCGACCACGAATCAACCCGCTTAAGAAAAATGACCAACTTTTATGATGGAATTTATGATAAATATTTTGAACGGGCCTAAATTTTTTTACTTATAACACAATACACAAAACGAACCGAACACGATAAAGCGGGTTAGTGTTAAAGGTTTCCGATACGATTAGTTAAACGAGACAATATGATACGACACGACACGTTTATTAAATGGATCAGATTACGAGGTTAATGTTGAGTTCCTCCAACCCATTTAATTTCGAATGTTAACACGAGAATGATACGACAATACATGTTTGCCAATTCTACTCCCCACTAGCTAGTACACTACTATATCATAGTCTCTAGTGACTAGTAGTCCATTATCACTCTAACTTAATAATTGCAATATATATACTAATATATTAAAAGGTGTTTCTAACAAAGTTTATGTGTCATGTAGACCCTTTCACTTACACCACATCACCTACTAAACCTCTCATTATGCCACATTAGTACATCAGTATTACTCCCTATAGAAAATAAGGATAAAGAGATTCGAACACCCAACCTCTTATTAATAAGATGGTAATTTAACCATCTAAGCAAATTAGCAACCATGTTATAAATATGAAAGTAAATATATATAATTGCAAATCACAATGACTAAAAAAAAAACATTAAAATATATAATCACAAGGTTTAATTAAGTAGCAACCCGATACAACGCTCGGGCCACACACTAGTTAGTAACTAAAAACAAGAAACTACTACTATCATCTTATTCATCTTCCACTAACAATCATAATTTGACGAATTGCATCTAACAAGCTCCCTTGCTCAAATTTTCTGACTTTTAATTTTAAGTCGACCAAAATATCAATTTTGAACACCGCAAAGAGTTTGATCTCCTTCCATAATAAAAGCAAAATTAATTTCCTTACTAAGACTTACTCATCACCCTACGAAAATTGATTACTTTTTCCATAACCACAATCTCCTTTCTTCCATTGATTTGACAAATTTATTGTCAAATTTCACAAAAAATTGTAATGTGCATCCCATCACCAAAACACCTAAACAATTTTGTTGGTGCACAATTGCACATTATCACCAATGCCATACTTTCAAAGCACTTCTCTATGCACAACCACATTTGACATTTTTTGGGTTTTGACTAGTGAAGCATTTCTCTTCACCATAATGCACATAATCATCACATCTTTTTTTTTTCTATTTTTTTCCCATTTGCTCTTCATTTTTATTACTCATAAAATGAACGATGACCTACATTGGCTTACTTCCCATTCTCTTTCGATCTAGCCTAGTTCTGAACTTCTGATATCATATTGAAATTATAGTAAAGATGAAAGAGGAAAAAGAATAACTTTCATGAAATCATATGTGTTTGGGTCCAATTTACTCCAATTGGGCCAGTCCATAAATAGTTCAATTATAAAGCCCAAGGTCAAGGTTCAACTCTCCAATCCATGCTAAGTCAGTCAAAGGCCCAGTCAACATGGCAAGCCCACTTGACCCAAGGTCCATTTTCTCCCCTTATGTCAAGGTATAAATACATTCATTCTTCTCTCTCTGCATTCATTCACTTAAAGCCTCAAGCAATTAATACTCTTGCATAGCTTTCTCTCTTTAAACCACCGTACTGACTTCGGCATCGGAGGGGCCTTCCTTGGCACAACCCCCTAGGCCAGTTTACGTGTGTTTGCTGTGTAGGAAATCCTCGGCCTAGTCATCACTTGGTCCGAGTCTAGTCTTCAGCCCACCTAAAAGGACCTATCCAAAGGTCCTATTGTTTTCACCCGAAACAATTTGACGCCGTTTGTAGGGAAGACTTAAAAAAAAAAGCCAATCTCAATCGTTCTACACAATCTTAGTAGCAATGGCTAAGAAAGCAAGAACGGCAAAAATGTCAATAAATCCGGTGACTTCCCCTCGATGAGGAACCCAGTCCAAATGGGCGCGGGGAAAGGTCCACTTTCCACGCCATCTCCGTCTTCATTGCCCCCTCCAAGCGGACGATCCTCCAGGAGAGTCAGTTCGGAGAGGGTGCTGTCGGAAAAGTCTTCATTTCCGCCTCGTCATTCTCGACAGCGGACGGGCTCTCATCATTAGAGCCAGTCGGATGCTAAGAGTCATCCTCGAAGCATCCATTCTCGCTCCCAGCCGAGGATCCCTCAAACGGGGCCCTCGACAGAGAAGATAGCAAGAGCCGTAGCGACCCTAATGGTGGTCATGAAGGCCCAGGTTGGCCCCATGCCACTGCCCCGCGATCGTTCACCTCTGCAACCGAGACAGCTGCGAAGGAGAACCGATCAAGGGGAGGGGGGAAAGCCTCCATCCTTCAAAGAGTTGGGGGACATATGGGAGGAAGACACCTGGAGGACTGAGAGGGAAAGAAAAAAGAACCCCCAGTTCTTTGGAGAATCTTCCCATCCCGATTCTCGCAGCTACAAAAGCAGCAATTCCGCTTCGGCGCGGATTGACCCTGCTCGCCGGAGCGCCCATGAACGCCTCGGCTCCAGGGAGTTGAGTGTGCACAACCGCCTCTCGTACCCTGATCATACTGAGCCTCATCCCGAGTCTTCCCGGCCGAGGACGAAAACCACTTCTACCTCTCTGAGAGGGTAGAGCGAGGTCCCAACGGCTAAGAACAAGGGAAAGACAGTAATGCTACCCACCAATTCTCCATTTGAAAAATGGATTCTAGAAGAGCATGTGCCGACGGTGAAAATTCCGTCGCACATCACATATGATGGAAGTTCGGATCCGAAGGACCATATTGCCTCCTACGAGGGGCACATGCATCTGAATCCCAGGTCTGAAGCAACCTGGTGCAAGTACTTTCCTACTACCCTCATAGGTGTCGCGCAAGCGTGGATCACCAAGGGGGTCAAGGAAGGTTCAATCACCGGTTGGGACGACCTGTCCTCTAAGTTCAAAAGCAAGTTTTCTACGGCAAATCGCCGAGAGAAGACAACTGTAGAGCTCATGGGCCTGTAGCAAGGGGAGACCGAGAGTCTTCGAGACTACCTGACTCGCTTCAGCAACGAGTCGTCCGGAATTACAAGTCTGGACCAAAGGTTAGCTATCTTTGCTTTGCAAAATGGGCTACAAGCTGGCAAGTTCCTTGACTTCATGGTCATGCATCCCTCGCAGACCTTGGAAGAGGCCTTGGATGCCTTGGATAAATTCATCCAAGCCGAGAAATGGAACAAAACAAAGACCCACCCCCAAACAGGGGCTAGGAAGCCAAAACAACAGCAGTCCGAAGGCCAAGGCCAGAAGAAAGGGAAGGCAAAAGCCTCAGAATCATCTTCAGCCGTCGAGCCAAAAAAGGACAAGTCTGCCCCACACACGGGCATATATGAGACTTATACTCCTCTCGCCCTTCCTCGCGCAAAAATCTACAACGTGACGAAGGACGAGAAAAAATATAAAAAGCCGAGACCACTTCCGCAGTGGTATCAGCAGAAATACAAGGACCGATGGTGAGAGTTCCACGATTCTCCGGGACATTACACCGAGGACTGAAGGAATTATGTCTTCGATAAGTGCAATTACTAGATATATCAAGGATCACTGTTATGGAGATAATAAGTTCATTCTATTGGGGCGTCATCCTCTGTTGCTAGACTATGAGAGATGATCTTTGGGCTAGTCAAATAGCCCAAAGCCCTTTAGAATGGATCCTATATTGGTCACACACAAGGGTATTGGGTTAAGCAAGTAAGAGGCCCATTAATGGGCCTCATGAGCAATTAACTAATCATGAATTGGATTGAGCTAGCATAGTTAGATTGGAATTAGGTTTTGGGCTTTTGACATGGGCTCTTATTTAGAGATGAGATCTATAAATAAGATTCATGCCTAGGGTTTGCAAGGAGTAGTCATAATTCACACACTGTGAATTTTGACATCAAGGCAACCAATCCCAAAACCCTAATCCTCTCTCTAACTCACGGCTATCTCTCTCCTCCCCTCGTCCGTACGGCCGGCCACCCTAGGTGGCGCGTGTGGTGTTCGTGGTGGTTAATGGTGGTTCGTTGCTCGCTCTTCTCCATAGAAGGTCAATTGAAGGTTTCAATTGCAACTAACTAGCATTAGTGGAGGTCTTAACTTGTGCCCGTGGACCAAGTAGAGGAATCACGCTTGAGGTTCTTTATCTCCCTTTGTTCTTGCTCGATCGCACGTGGAATCACGCTTCAAAGGTACGATTATTTGTGCTTTATGTGTTATGCATTAGATCCTTGGATTAGGTACTGTATGAATATGATTCATGTTATTTCCGCTGTGTAGTACCTATAAAACCCTACAGTGGTATCAGTTAGCCTATTGCATTTACGCATATTGCCAATAATTCTTTGATAATCCACAATTTTAATTCAATTAGGAGGGAGAATATTTAATTATGGGTCAATTATTATATTAAATGTGATTTAACTCTTGGAATTGATTAAATGTGATTTAATAATGCTCAAAATAGCCATGAAGAGATCCGAATTTTGCCCTAGTTTATTCGTTTTTTTTTCGAACCCTAACCCTAATTTTTTCGAAAATTTCGAACCTAATTAGCCCTAAAATCTGATTTTGTTCGATTTCGATTGTTTAATGCTTCATGATTTTAATCTATTTGATTTTATGTATAAATTGTGAATTTTGCATGATCAACGATTTGATTTAAAAGTTAAATTAAATTGGGGATTATTTTCATGAAGAACCCTAGTTTTAAAATTAGATTATGAATTTAATTTTAATTGGATGAATTAGCATAAAAGTTATGTTTTAATTTATCATGGACCACATGAATTTTATTTAACAAAAGTTGTTGATTAAAATTGAAAAAAAAAAAAAAAGGAAAGAAAGAATTTTCAGCAGCAGTAACCGCGGCTGGGTGGCGCTGCCACGGCGGCTGCCGCTGCTGGTGGTCCGGAGGGAGGCGGGGTGGGGCAGTGGCTCGGGTCGGGGAAGTGCAGCAACAGCAGCACCGTGAAGCAGTTGCGCGGCGCTACTGCTGCTGCTGTGTGCCGCTGGCAGCAGCGTACACCTTGCGGTGTACGACCACCGTGGCCGGCTTAGGCTGGCCACACCACGGTGGCTGGTGCACGGTTTTTCAAAAAAAAAAAAAAAATTATTTCAAGATAATTATGAATTATTTTGGGATAAAATCAGTTTTATTTTGGATAAGTTAAAATATTTTGAAAATATGATCTTTTATTTTAAAAGATAAAATTGGTTTTATTTGGATAAAATCTTTTATTTTAGGATAAAATCAAATATCCAAAAGTTGTTATATTTGATATTATCCATATTTAAGTTGTTAAATTGGTAATTATCCTAAATTAAAGTGGTTAATTTTGGATAAGATTTTTTAGGATATTCTGAGCATATTCCAAAAGGATAATAATTGATTTAAATAATGTGATTATCCCATAATTATTTTTGGATATAATTGATTTAAAATATTGTGATTGGCTAGTAATTAGGATAGAATTTCCTAACTTTGTTAGGATAATCCTTGAGGATAAATATGATTTATCTTTTAAGATTAAAATAAGATTTGATTCTATCTCATGACTAATTTAGAATATATGATATTTTATTGATGATCATGATTAATATATGATATTATCTAATTACAGTAATTAATTAAAATATGAGATATTTATAGCCATGTTTCCTTCATTATGATCATCAGATGTTATAGTTTAGGAAAGCATGATGAGTGATTTATTATATGGCACTTTATAATATATGATATTGTTTATTGCTATATATAGACTAGTATGGCCCATAGATTCTAAAATACGATCTGCGCATCGTGATATATTTTTGCAATCTAAATACGGTCTGCGTACCGTTGAGTATTTTTGTAATTTACTTCATTTTATTTAAGTAGTAGATAGAATAGAGTAGAATTACAGGTTGCAGTTAATCCAAGAAGCCCATGAAGTGAAGGCCCAAAGGAGCAAGGTGGATGCGATCCATGATGATTCAAGTGGGAGCATTTACTTTATTAGTTTTCTTAGGATTAGGGCCATGCTATGTCTTATTTATGCATTCAGTATTTTATGCATGTTAGATTTTATTGATGTTTTGTGATGATGCGCTAGAGTTCACTATTTAATCACAACATAATAAATCTAGATCCCAGTAATATTGATGCAGCTTTTCCAATTAAAAACCCGACGAAAACCTTGATCGTTTGTGATGGGTCAGCACTCAGCAGAGCATCATAATATATCTTGGGGAAGTGGGGGTAGGACCGCATATCTACACTTTTAATTGGTTATATTCAACAAGGTTACCTAAACCGTTTAGAACCTTGAAGCTAAGAGTAATAATTAAACATGCGATGGTTAATTATTCAACCAAGAATTACAAGAGTTGTAATCAGTAAAGAGTTTACTCACCTTGAAAATGTAATGGTTGATGCGGGGCTTCACTCTGGTTAATTATTACACAAATAAAGGATCTTGGAATCATTTTATTCAATAGGGGTCAATTTAAAATTGAATAAAATGCTTTAAAGTTACCAATAAATTCTAAAATTACTTTTGGTACTTTAAATTTAATAAACATAATTGAATTTTGCGTTTACTTATTAGTAACATGTCGTTCTAATTTTATTATTATATATAATCTCCTCGATTGAAAATAAAGTTGAGAAACGTTCTCAAAAGAGTTTAAAAGATAATCCATAAACCTATATTCCGATTTTGCTAAGATTGTTCTAAAAGGCAAGTTTTAGAAATTCATGTCACATGTCTAAGGTTGGTTTTATTCAAAATGTTTGAGTAAAATACCAACACATCTTCATTTTGAAAAATGTTTCAAGGGACATAATGAGATGAGAGGTACAATCCTCCAAAAGACAAGTATAGAAATCCAATAAAATCTCTTATCTTCAATATGATTGAATATAAGAAAGTGATTGGAAATATCTATGATCAAAAGTTGATCAAATGACAATATTCTTCATCTATTTTATATAGAGTTTAATACTTGATTAAACTCAAATATAAATAATGATAGAATAGACTTAGCAAAATCATGAAAAGTGCTTAAAGTAGTTGAGCAAGGTATCATTTTGAACCTAAGAGAAATGTTCTAAGTGGCTCAAATGGAAGGGTTTAGAAATATATGAGGATTGCATTAAGAAGTTATAGGCCAAGAAATGCAAACAAGTTGCTACTTCTCAAACCTAAAACTACTTACATGCTAAAAGTTGTTGTGAACAACAAATGTTTCAAATTAAATGGACCAATTCCAATTGATTAGATACTACCTCATATAGTTGGAAGGTAAAAGAATGGAAATGTTCCAATTTAAGAATTATATTATAGAAATTGATTTAGCATATTGCTACTTCTTGGACATATAATGTCTTGTTTAGATCATTCATTGCACAATGTGATTGAACTAAAGGAAGAAGTTATTGCTAAAGGAGAAATAAATCTACAAGTTTAGAAGCAAATGTTGCAACTTCACAAGTAGAATCTACAAGTTTGGAAGCAAAAGTTGCAACTTACAAGTAGAATCTATATTTCACCTTACCTTAGTATTGGCTAGAATTTAATAAATGTTATTCATTCTTGCCATTATCAAAACACCATTCAATGTTAGTAATGACTAAGCATCGAAGATTCAAAAACGTGGAATAAATGTTATTCTATGCTTCATTGAGTCATAATGTGTTTTGAATTGCTAAATAGGTTTAAAAGTTCTATATGATAGAAATAGTTAAACCATTTCTATATATATAAGTTGTCTCTAACATGTCAATTAATTCGAATGAGAATGAAAATTGCATGCGGAAGATCCAAAGGGATGGACTTTCAATATCATTGGATTATGAATCCATTGATATATGTAATTATCATTCTAATTTGAAATTTTGACTAAGTCACCATCTAGAGAAATGATGATGAGAACTCAAGGTCGAATACATATCGATGTAAGAAAACCAAAGGTTCAAAGGCTAGAGACGACAATGAAACTTCATTTGTGATATGATCACTACTTGTGCTTAGTTGAAACATAAGGGTGAAAATTTTGAAATGTTCAAAATGTTCAGTATGAAGTTCAGTATCAACTTGACAAGATAATGATTACACTACAATATGATTGTAATTGTGAAAATTTAAGTCAAGACATGTACTTGGCAACACATTCAAAATATTGCAATATGATCGTAATAATGCGAATTTAAGCCAAGACCTTGATAAACATCCAAGAGTTGTGAAATCGTTTTACAACAAACTCCGAAAGAAAACCTTGTGAAGTGTTTATGAAGGAAGCTATCAATCTATATGAGATATATTTTGATAATGGATGTAAATTACCTATCTTCCAACCATTGTTCAAGGGATATACTTTTAAGATAAGCTACAAAACTAAACAACAAATTACATAGGTCAAATCTGAATGTAGCAAACGCTTCATATGTGATATGGTTAAGAAAAGTTCTTATAATGTTTTTCTACAAAGCAAGGAATAAAACATGTATTAAACCGTTTGATGCACGTTCGATTCCTATATAGAGCACGGGGTACTACTACACAAACCATACTTAGCACAAAATGTTTGTTGCTCAAGTAGGTGCCCTTATGGAAATTGTTCCAAAAGGTCAAGTGGGAGTAGTGTAAATCTCAAAAGAGTTCGAGAAAAGCAACAAACAAACATGGTTCAAAACCTTGGTTGGTTCACCCTATGCTAAATATGCCTCCTCAAAAGGCAAGTGGGAGTATAAGAATCTCGAAAAGTTCGAGAGCCTTGAAAGAGTTCAAGAAAAGTGATTTCGAAAATCTCGAAGAAATTTGAGAAGTTATCGAATAACAGCAACAATATGAGCATGATTCACCTCATGTTACAAATGACAACGCGTGGTATCATTATGTGTAATGGGATTAATAACCATGTGTCGAAGGTAGTACATTCCAAGTGCACATCCTCTATTGTCGTTTCTCATTGAAAACTAAACAAAGTTGTTGTATGAGTTTCAATTGTTGCGTAAAACCCACAAGGATGACTAGCATATGTAAAACTTAGTCAAAAAAATATGATTTCATATTGACTAAGAGTTCTAAAATATTTATTTTGGAACATGATGATTATGCAAGTAATAAAGATGATTTGACGTGTTATGACTCCAAGTGGTTTAAAAACCATGAAATCTAAAATAGATTCTAAGTCTGTAAGCAAGTGTATGACACTTGAATAATTTGCCTAAATTGGGTGAAACCCATTGTAAGCAAAGCAGACAAGAAAGAAAAATGTTTTCTAACTAAAGCAAAGGCTTGTTAAAGGATTCAACTAATTCATAGTATGACTATGATTACGATGAAACCTTTACATGTTGCAAAGATCTATTAAAGATATTTTAGTGATTTCTACCTTATGAGATTTGGTAGATGGATATCTAAACGCTTTCTTGAAATTGTTCATGAAATAAGATTTGTATATGATACAATTAAAAGTTTGGAGATCCAATAATCCTAGGGATGCATAGAAGATCCATAATGGATTGTAGTTAGCATCAGGGAGTTAATGTTCTTAATTTTGCGAGTTAATCAAATCGTTTGATGTTCTTGTAAAATGAAGAAAAGGTCTTGTGTGTACAAGATGTTTTAGTGGGAGCTATGAAGTCTTCTTGGTCTAGTACAAAGAGCGATTAATTGTTGCTTGAATAGTCAAGTAATGGTTAATGAATTTTGTATGAAAACTTTGGAGAAGAAGATGAGCACATTTGGGATTCAAGATCTATATAGATAGGTCTCGAAGGAAGTTTGAGTTTTGGTTAAGAAGCTTATATTGATAAGATTCTTATAAGTTTCAACATTATATTGAAAAGAGTTTCAATCCCATGTGACATGGCACGTTGCTTAATGATTCATTACCTTGAGAAAGGTTGATGAAATTAAGACTTTGAGTGATGATCCTTATGCAATTCGCAAAGGATGCATCATGCACATGCCATGGACTATACTCGTCCATTTGATTCGCGTGTTTTAAAGAACAAGTGATGATAGATTTCAATCGAAATCCAATGTAACGTTGGAATACAAATTAGAAATTCCTAAGTTCATTCCTTGCGAAAGACGAAGGAAAATTCTTAGTGTATGGAGATGAAAGTGATTATAAGATTTAGAAATTGCAAAGTTCATGTTTATGAGAATGTCTCATGAACTCTACTTACTAAACCCCTTCCATGACCAAGGTATGAGAGTCATACTAAGGTTTTTTGGATTGAAGCAAGTTATGTAATTTTAGTTGTGTATGTTTTGAGAAAGCATATTACAAAAGTAAATACATTAGCTTGCAGAATTATGTTTATCAATTGAAACAAAGTTTCAATCTTATTTAATTGTGGTTTCAATATTAAATAAAATGTCCAAAAATAATTATGGATTGATGGGCTCATCAGGTTATCTATTAGATAGAGACCTGGTGTATGAAACCCCACAGGTGAACAAAATCCACATATTATTTAAGTTCCTAGTTCGAAATCATTAAAGTGGACATAAATGATTTCAATGAATGGACTAGCATGTAAGATTGATTGGATAGCTCGGTTTCATGGGCTATAGGAGCATAGTGATAATGCTCGGTCAATCACATGGATATGCATGAATGATGCAGGATCGAACTATAAGACCTACTTTGAAGTATAGAACTTCCGGATATATTAGTGGATTCCTTTGACATGAGTGGAACATTGGTTTCATTCAATGGATGATATAACTGTGGTACATTCAAACGTCTTCCCGTAACTGGAGATTATAAAGGGTGTTTCCTGGTTATTTCAGAAGTTGAGTGGGAGCTTTGGTTGCCACAAGATTGGATAGAGTCTTCCTATTTATTTAGGAATGTGTCATGTTTTGGCCTCTTGAAGAGGGAGAATTCAGAAAATGCATGGCCGTGCTCAAATGTGTTATATAGTAACCATTTGTTTTGTAATTCTAACTCAGATTTCAAGAAACGATTTGTAGATTAATATAGATCGCATAAGATGCAATCATATTATCAAATCGACACAAAATGACTTAAGGAATTTGAATATTGCGCACTTGTCTCAGACAAGTGGGAGATTGAAGGAATTATGTCTTCGATAAGTGCAATTACTAGATATATCAAGGATCACTGTTATGGAGATAATAAGTTCATTCTATTGGGGCGTCATCCTCTGTTGCTAGACTATGAGAGATGATCTTTGGGCTAGTCAAATAGCCCAAAGCCCTTTAGAATGGATCCTATATTGGTCACACACAAGGGTATTGGGTTAAGCAAGTAAGAGGCCCATTAATGGGCCTCATGAGCAATTAACTAATCATGAATTGGATTGAGCTAGCATAGTTAGATTGGAATTAGGTTTTGGGCTTTTGACATGGGCTCTTATTTAGAGATGAGATCTATAAATAAGATTCATGCCTAGGGTTTGCAAGGAGTAGTCATAATTCACACACTGTGAATTTTGACATCAAGGCAACCAATCCCAAAACCCTAATCCTCTCTCTAACTCACGGCTATCTCTCTCCTCCCCTCGTCCGTACGGCCGGCCACCCTAGGTGGCGCGTGTGGTGTTCGTGGTGGTTAATGGTGGTTCGTTGCTCGCTCTTCTCCATAGAAGGTCAATTGAAGGTTTCAATTGCAACTAACTAGCATTAGTGGAGGTCTTAACTTGTGCCCGTGGACCAAGTAGAGGAATCACGCTTGAGGTTCTTTATCTCCCTTTGTTCTTGCTCGATCGCACGTGGAATCACGCTTCAAAGGTACGATTATTTGTGCTTTATGTGTTATGCATTAGATCCTTGGATTAGGTACTGTATGAATATGATTCATGTTATTTCCGCTGCGTAGTACCTATAAAACCCTACAAGGACTGTATCCAGCTGAGGGATCAGATCGAGGATATGGTCCGGAAAGGTTACTTGAAAAAATACCTCGCGGACCACCGCGAGGAAAAGAAAGCTAAGAAAGCCGAGAAAGACCCTCGACAGGAAATTGACTTTCCCCGGAAAAATAACAAAGCGCCGGAAAAGGAAAATTATCCGCTAATCCTCATCATTTTCGGGGGATTTAATTCTTAGAGAGAGCGAAAACGTCACTTGGGGGCGCTAACCCATCAGGTGAACAACGCTGACATCCAACAGCCC
This sequence comes from Chenopodium album, assembly GCF_948465745.1. Lineage (NCBI taxonomy): Eukaryota > Viridiplantae > Streptophyta > Magnoliopsida > Caryophyllales > Amaranthaceae > Chenopodium > Chenopodium album. The sequence continues at coordinate 46,844,952 of NC_137848.1, forward strand.
CAGTCTTCGGTGCCGAACATGACGTTCACAGTCGAAGACTGCCGGGGGTGACATTCCCCTATCAGGATCCACTAGTTATAATCACAACGATAGCTAACCACAACGTTTGGCGAACACTCGTCAACAAAGGTGGCAGCGACGCGAACATTTTGTTCCGTTCGGCCTATAACCAGCTAAAGCTGAAGACCAAACATCTCACTCCGGTACCCTACCCGGTATCTGGATTCAACGGGTCTTCATCTTATCCCGATGGGAAAATAACTCTTCCTGTCACCATCAGGCGCGATGAAGCAGCCATGAAGTGATGGCTGAGTTTTTGGTTATAGACGTCCCATTAGTGTACAACATGATCATGGGGAGACCTATGATTCACGACATCCAAGGGGTAGTTTCCACGTATCATCAGCCGATGATTTACGTTTCAGACGCCGGCTACCCCGAAAGAATTCAAGGCAGCCAAAAGGAACCTGCTCGATGCAATTACCTCAGGTCGTCCATAAGTCGTTCTAAGGACGACGAGGATAAGGAAGAAAAAGAAAAAGAAATGGAGCGAAGTGCGAAGAAGCCGAAAGGCCTAAGTGCTTCAGCCTAAGACACCCCGTCAAAAGACAAATCTTCGGGGAAAGAAAAATCTGGCCAATCATCTGAGCGAAAGACTTAGAAGGTCAGACGAAGAAAAAGTCCGGGACACCTGCTGATATTGACCGCAGGCCCGATTTCGAAGAATCCGACCCCAAAGCAATGGAGCTGGATCAGTAGAATGAATGAATACAGTTGGCCAAAGGAGACCCTGAAAAATGCGTCACCATTGGACTGGACCTCGATCCGAATGTCCGGGTGGAGCTCATCCAACTCCTTCGGGACAACAAAGATGTGTTCGCTTTCTCGGCAACAGACATGCCCGGGATTGACCCGAACCTCATCTCTCATAGGCTTAACATCGACCCCATGTGTCGACCTGTTAAGCAAAAGAAGCGGAATTACTCCGCAAGCAAGATCCGAGACATCGCAGCCGAGGTCAAAAAGCTGCTAGATGCAGGCTTCATCGAACCCTGCCAGTATCCAGAATGGCTGGCTAATGTGGTGATGGTTCAGAAGGCAAATGACACCTGGAGAATGTGCATTGACTTCACGGACCTAAATAGGGTTTGTCCGAAGGACTTCTACCCCTTGTCGAGGATCGATCAGCTAGTCGACTCGACAAGTGGGCATGCTCTGCTTAGTTTCATGGACACATTCTCGGGGTATCATCAGATCTTCATGCACCCCGACGACTGAGCAAAAATGGCATTCGTTACGAACGCCGGGGTGTACAATTACAAAATGATGCCCTTCGGATTGAAAAATGTGGGGGCAACATATCAAAGGCTGGTGGATCAGGTTTTCACCGAGCAAAAAGGTCGTAACATGGAAGTCTACGTTGACGATTCTATCGTCAAAAGCAAGGAAGATAAAGACCATGTCACGGACCTAGCCGAAACCTTCGCCACCTTAACAAAGCACCAATGAAGCTGAATCCGAATAAGTGTGTCTTTAGCGTAAAGTCAGGAAAATTCCTTGGCTTCATGGTCAGCAAAAGAAGGATTGACGCCAATCCCGCAAAGGTGCAAGCAGCGCTCGATCTTCCCAAGCCAAAAACAAAGAGGGATGTTCAGCGGCTCACCGGAAGAATGGCCGCCTTATCAAGGTTTATCTCAAGAGCTTCGAACAAAGGGCTGCCTTTCTTCAAAGCCCTAAAACTACCAAAAACAAAAGAGCTCATCTGGGAAGATGAGCAAAATGAGGCCTTCAAGCAGCTCCGAGAGCACCTGGCTCAATTCCTAACGCTAGCTCGCCCAGCCGATGGAGAGACTATGTACTTGTACGTGGCAGTCAGCCCAGCCACTATAAGTGCGGTGCTGCTGAGGGAAGAAGAAAAAATCCAGAAGCCGATCTACTTTGTCAGCCACACTCTGATGGATGCCAAGACTCACTACCCCCTACTCGAAAAAGTTGCATATACAGTAGTGGTAGCCACTCGAAATCTGAGACCCTATTTTGACTACCATCAAATAGTGGTCTTAGCTGATTAGCCGCTGGAAAATATCCTCGGCAAAGTTAAAAAAATCTAGTAGGCTAGCCAAGTGGGCTTTCGAGCTTATTGAGTTCAACATCAGCTACAAGCCGAGAGCAGCCATCAAGGCTCAAGCTCTAGCGGACTTCCTGGCCGAATACTCGTACCAAGAGACGCTAGATGAAGAAAAGAAAATCTGGACCGTTTTTACGGATGGATCCTCCACCGTAAATTGTTCAGGGGCAGGGGTAGTAATAACCTCTCCCGAAGGCAAATCGTTCGAGTATGCATTAAAATTTTCAAAGCTTCGAACAACGAAGCCGAGTATGAGGCAACAATTGCTAGCCTAGAACTGTGCATCTCATTGGAAGCCGAACATGGTTGCCTAAAAACAAACTCTCAGCTTGTCGCAAATCAGATCCGAGGTGAGTACGAGGCCAAGGAGCCCTTGATGATAGCTTACCTCGCAAAGATCAAAACCATCATTGCGAAGCTGAGAACCTTTGAAGCCGAACTAATCCCAAGGGCTCAGAACGCACAAGCCGACGCACACTCCAAATTTGCTAGTTCGACTCTAACTGAGCTGAACCGATCTGTAAACATGGAGGTGCGCCGAGAAAGAAGTGTCGACGAAGCACCTAAATTGTGCTGCGTTAACCATGAGCCGAGCTGGATGGACCCCATCCTAGCTTACGAACTTCGGGGTGAAATTCCCGAAAACAGAAACTTAGCCTCCAAGCTGAAGCGAACCAGCTTAAGGTTCATCGTCTTCAGAGGGGAGCTTCTGAAAAAATCCTTCTCAGCCCCACTACTGAAGTGCGTAGGACCAACAGATGCTGACTACATCCTTCGGGAAATTCACCTCGGCATTTGCGGGAACCATATTGGGGGAAGAAGTTTAGCCCATAAAGCATTAAGGGCGGGGTATTACTGGCCCACCATGATCTCGGATGCCAAGGAGCTGGTCAGAAAATGCGATAAATGTCAAAAATTCGCGCTAGTCATCCATCAGTCAACCCGAGACCTTCAGCCGATCTTGAATCCGCTTCCATTTGCTCAATGGAGGCTGGATATCTTGGGTCCTTTCCCGGATCCTCCATACCAGAAAAAATGGTTGATAGTCGACATTGACTATTTCAGCAAATGGATCGAGGCCGAAGCAGCCTCGAACATTACAGAGCAAACTATCAGGAAGTTCATCTGGAAGAATATTATCACTCGCTTCGGCATCCCGAAGGTTTTTGTCTTTGATCATGGAAGACAATTTGCTAACTTGGCGTTGAAGCGATATACTGATCAGTTCGGCATTAAATTGGCGTACTCAGCAGTGTGTCATCCGCAAAGTAACGGCCAAGCCGAAGCTGCAAATAAACAAATCCTTAATGCTCTCAAGAAAAGGGTTGAAGATCAAAAGTCCAAATGGCTGGAGGAACTCCCTGGAACTCTCTGGTCACTTCGGACAAGGCTACGAGTCATTCACCTTTTAAACTAGTTTATGAAGCCGAAACTGTCCTTCCGGTAGAAATCAGTGCTGAAAGTCTACGAGTGCACCACTTCTCGGCTGAAAACGAATAACTCATGAAGGAATCCCTCGATTTCCTAGATGAGGTCAGAGACTTAGCCCAAGATAGAACGACTGCATACAAACAAAGAATCAGCATGTTCTACAACCGAAGGGTTCATGCGAGGCCTCTCAAAATTGGAGACCTCGTCTTTCGGAATGCTGCAGCTGTGCAGAAAAGCCGAATTCATGGGAAACTCTCAGCCACTTGGGAGGGACTTTATGAAATCTATGACGAACTTCAACCTGGAACATACCGTCTTCGGCAGTTGGATGGAACTGAGTTGAAAAACCATTAGAATGCTGATGTACTTTAGAAATATCATGTGTAAACCCTTCAGGGCAGAACAATCTATGTAAGTGCATTTCTAATTATTAATGAAAAGGCCTCCGAGCCACCATTTCTTCAAATACTTACAAAATTTTATTCTTTCATTTTTCTGTCTTCCATTTCTCTTTAAGGGTTTTCCCTCGGCACTGTTCGAAACATCGCCCTAGAGGAATTATGTTTCGAATTGCCGCTAAACTCGCCTGAAGCGGAACATTGGTCTTCCAGCCAAAGTATACTTCGGATAGATCCGTTCCCAAAGGCAATGAGTCCATGGACAAGTCTGGGGTATTGCCTTAACTAAGCCTTGTACCCCAGATGGTTATTATCTGAGACATTGCCTTAAGTTGGCTCAGATATCCATTCTCTCGGATAGACAGAAAGCAAAGAGAAAAATAGCATAAAGCATCAAAAACTCTGTTAAGTTAAATGCTTCGTCTGAATCAAAGAGGATAAGCAATCACCTTAGAAATCCGAAGACAATAACTTCAGATTTCTGGGGGGTAAGGAGCACTCTAGTTATCTTCGGCAAAGACTTTCAAGCCGAAGTTTCATACTTAGAAAAATTTTGCAAAATTTTCGAAAAATCAGAAAAGGCAAATAGCTACTCTACTAAAACAAGGCAACAAAGTGAAGAGAAAGCAGTGCATATCATAAAAATTATGCTCGGAGACCGAGCTACATCAAACAAGTCTTCAAGCACAAATACTAACATCGGCAGCCGCCCACAAGCGGAAAATCACAGCTGCTGAATTACGTACAACTACTTGAAACAAAAACAAAGTTGAAAGAGTTTGTACATTAAGGCATGCTGAAGCAAAAACATCCAAGGCAAAAAAAGAAATCAGAGTGCGGCAAGTTAGAAGTTAAGCGCATGTTGACCCACAAGATTCTAAGGACGACTACCCGAGTTCCTATGCTTCAAGAAGATCTGGATGAGCTGAGCTGGGACCAGTGGAACCTCCAGTGCTAGCTGAGGATGATGTAGTTTGAGTTGGAGCCTTCTTGGCATCTCTCTTCTTGGCTTCAGCAGAAAGCCTCTCCTCTTCTTCAGCCTCAGCAATGGCCTTGGCCACCTTAGCGTTCCAACGAACCAGAAACTTACTCTCAGTAGGATGAGCAGTCCTCAAATAGTAGTCATCATCAGTTATTGACCACTCTTCAGCCTTGTCCCAATCAATCTTGGGATAAACATGGAAAGCAAGGTGTCGAGCCACCTTGTACCCAATGTCATAGCCCTGATCGTATTGTTCCTGGGTGTAGATCTTGACGAGGATAGGCTTCTTGGCCTCTCGAGCTTAGCTTGAACTCTAGAAGCCTTGGCACCCTGATTCTGAAGCTGGTTCCGGACGAGGTCCACCTCAGTTTTGAGTTGAGACATTTCAGTCTCCTTTTATTGTATCTGAGTGTCCAGGTCTTGCAGCTTCTGGTCCTTGGTCTCAGCTGCAATCTCGGCGTTGGCAAGTTTTGTATCTCTATCCTTAACATCTTTGCCAAGACGCTGAACCTCATCAACCAGATCTTTCTCCCTCTGCCGAAATTCCTCTTCGCGAGCAGCCATTCGAGCCTTGGCCTCCTCATCAATCTTGTGCTCTACTCAGGCGCGGAAGCTGGGGATGTCAACGGCCCCATACTCGTTGATCAGAGCTTTGTCCTGATCGATTGTAGGAAGGATGTGCTCTTCTATTTCTTGGAAGAAGGTGCTGAAGGCCTCAGACACCCTCTTTTGCTTCCCTTCAGCATCGACAACTGTCATCTCAGCTTCAGCCTTCTTCTTCTCAGCCTCTTCCAGCTCGTCACGAATAGCCACAACCACGAAGTAGTTATGTGACATCTACAAGGCAGGAGAAGAGCGTTCAGCAAAAAAAATCAATAAAAAAATAATCAAAACAATCACCAAGTTGGAAAACTGAAAGGTGAGAAGGTTATCTGCATCAGCAGCCTTTGGCTGTTGAGGAAAGGGTCAGGCACCCTGTTAGAAACCTCGGAAGCACCAGCAGCAGCTCCATAAATCCAAAACCTCAGCTTGTCCAACTCAAAAACGTTGGCAGGGTCGTCGAAGTAGGCGTAGGCATGTGGGCACCACTCGTCAAGTGCGATTCGGGCGCGCTGAGGTAATGGGACGGTCGGGACAGAGCCAAACCCCATCTCAGAGGAGTGGAAAGTCCCGAAGGAACCAGCTGCCGAGGAAGAAGGCATGTTAGTCTTGCGCTGTTCAGCAGCCTTTCTCTCCTCTTCAGCTTCTTGAAGTTCCTTTCCGGCGAAAATTTGTGGAGGCTGGGGCAGAATCTCCACATCTTCATCTTGGTCACCTCCTTCGGCCAAAGATCTCAGCTTCTCAACTTCATGCTGAATCTCAGCTGAAAAAGAGTCGGCATCGAGCCGAGGGGAGGGCACCACCTCTGCTCCCTCCTGAGCTTTAGCAGTTTGCTCAGGAGTCGGTTGTACTACTTCCTCCTCCCCATGTTCTTCAGTTCAGGGAGGAGTTTTCTCAGCATCACCTCCTTCGGCAGCAGCCTTAGGATTGGGAGGAATTTTCACCTACGGATCTGGAATATCATCCTCGGTCCGAGGCCTCTTCGGCACAGGGGCATCTTGGAACTGCCCAGGATTGATCGCCGTTCTCTTTCGGTACAACATTAGCCCTTTCTCGTCCGAAAGTATCTCCTCGTCAGAATCTTCTCTCTCCTCTTCTTCCTCGTCCTGCATCAGAAGAGGACAGGAGGGCAAGAGAGAATGAGACGAGTTTTTTTTTTTTCAAAAAAAAAAAATGCTAAGTCTGCAAAGCTCACCGAGGTCTTCAACATATCCTCTTCTTCAACAACCTCTATTGCCTCCTCTGCAGCGGTCGAAGTCCCAGCTTCGCTCTCAAAATCCTCGGCTACTAGGGAGACTTCAGCAGCAATAGCAACAGCTTCTTCCACTTCGGGAGTTAGTTAAAAGAAAGGGTCCCTCTTCTTCCACCAACGCCTCTACTTATGATAGTCAGCAACACTGACTATTATGAATCTTTTTGAGTGTAAGGAGAGGGGACGATCCTTCAACAGGGTGATCTCAAGTTTGTTGTTCGTCACAACTCGGCCGACATTAATCCCTAAGCGCCCGTAGTCAACCCCGGCGTTGCCTTCGTGCAGCTCTGAAAAACAAAAATCAGACGAATCAGCAAAAAATAAATAAATGCTAAAAGCGCAAACAACAGAGAAATAACAATAAGTAAAGTCCTCGGCCCCAGCCGAAACTTCTTACTGTTGGGTTTCGATGAGTCCGACTCACCGCGGAAGAAAACCCAAGCCAAGACCACACTCACAATAAATATAATCATAAAGCATAATTAACTTAAACAACAAGATTAAGAAAGAGATTAATACCTTTGGCGCGTGCTTCGCTCACTAAAAGAGCTCTAACTTCGAAAGCTCTAAGTCTCGTTCGCACGAGAACCTCCAACGGAAGTCCACCCGCAACTCGACCCCGAAAATGGTCCTATGCTTAGGGGTTAGCTAAGCCCGATCTAAACCCCAATAATTATATGTGTTCAAAGGCTTTCTCAATGGAGATGCCTTTTTCAACACCTTACTCAAGTGAATAATCCCAAGGTATGCCTTGGCTATTTATAAGGAGTGCTTCTTTGTGAATTCCACTAATCTTTTAATGTGGGACTTTTTCACAAAAAGATCCCACATAGAAAGAATGTTGAATTCAATCCTTAGTTAAATAAACCAAGGAAAAACAAAGTAACAAGTGTCACATGGTTAGGTGAGGACCACTTCCTCACTTGCTCCCTAAGGCAACTCACATGCATTGTGATCTAACCATGTGGCACCCAACCTTAAGCCCCAAGTTGGGTTCGGTTGGGCCACCACCTTTTGGCCCACGTCTATGACCCGCCATCCGGGTCCGCGGCCCGCTGCTACATGGCATTGCCAACGTGGCACGTTGCCACTTAGTGGCTGCCAACGTGGCACGTCGCCACCTTGGCGCGCCGCCACCATGGTGGCTGCCACGTGGCGCGCTGCCACTTGGTGTGCTGCCACATGCGCCATGTGGCGCACTTCTATTACGCGCTTCCCTAGCCTTTCGCGCGGCTAGGGTTTTTACTTGTTACTTGAAGCATTTTCCCGTCTCACCAATTCCTAAATTTTGGCTCGACTTTTAAGATTCGATTCCAACGCTCTAAGCTCGGAATCCGATGTCTTTGTTCACAATACTCAGGCGACTCATAAATTCCTTCCGAATTAATTTATCGCATAGGTTCGTTAGTTGTTTGGGTATAACCCGAAGGGTTCAGTCAAGATTAAGTTGTAATATTACTGATCGGAAGCGGCCTCCATCCAGGCATTCCGATCACTTGACCTTATTGAATAATTAGCTTTCTAATAATTCCGAACCCTCTATCGGAATAATACACTTGTTCGAAGGACACTATTCCTTTCAATCTCCCTCTTGTTCTTCCGGACAAGTGCGCTTTTAGTGTATAACCTTTTTCCTATGTCACTTAATGTCTATTCATGAACTATAAGGTAAAATTTATTCGTCATCCTTATTATGTCCAGAAGTGTTTCTCGATCCCGAGTCCGACTGATTGATTGGTACTATATACATACTTGTAGACACCCATTTGTGTCTCCCCAAAACCAAACCCAGTGATGAATACCTTTCACGTCGAACCATAATCGAACTAGGTGAAAGTGATTCGAAAGCCAAGTGTTGGGGTTTAGTTTTAATTAAATTCTTTTCTCTCTGTTTTTGAAAACGGCCTTATTTATTTGAAAATGTCCATTTTAGTTTATTGGTCCATGATAAGCGTCCAATAATGGTGTAGATGGATGGGGCTCGAAGAGACCTTTCCAACGATATATTATAAGCCCAATTCCGATGAATATTGAGGAAGTTATGGCCAAAATACTAAACTGGGCCCAGTTATTTATTTTTAATACGGTCCAATGATCTAGAGGAGGGCCCAATATTGATTATTATTCCTAAGATTATTAGGATTAATTATAGTTTTCTAGAAGTTTCTAGAAAGTTCCTTTTAATTCTAATATTGTTAGATTTAATAATTAATTATCTTTAAAAGATTTTTATTTGGGATAAAATATGGTTTTATTGTCTTAAATACGTATTTTATCTTCTGTACGGATTCCGTAGATCAAGTTGATTAAAGATCGGATTCCGTGTGAAGAAAAACGCGCTAATACAGGCTGTCGCCAAACGACAAGTCTGTCGCCGCGCGACACACCCTGTCACCGCGCGACAGACCCTGTCGCCGCGCGACAGACCATGTCGCCATGCGACAGACATTGTCGCGTCGCGACAGAGTCAATTCCTGGCGACAACGTGGAGTTTTATTCCTTATCAAATTCTATGTTTTTCCGGATTATTTTCATTATAAATAGCGTCCGAATCTCTGTTTTCAAAATCATCTACAAAAAAAACATCAATTCTCATCAACTCTCTTTCGTAATTCTCGCTATTCTCTCTTGAGCAATATATGCTTTCTTTCTCCCTCTCTTTCTAAACTAGCTTTTTTCAAATACAATTCCGCATTCACAAGACTTAGAGTATCTTAGCCAAGTTCGAAGTTGCCTTCGCCCTAGACGTGCAAGAAAGAGGTACGAGGCTTCAAAGTAAGTAGATTAGCTTACTCCCTATTTCTTTCACAATGTAGATTGCATGCTTATTATTGTTTAATATTCCTAGTATCATGTTAGGATGTTATTTTATGCTTTCTAGTATCATGTTTAGGGTGCCTTTAATCTTTTCTAATGCCATAATATCATGTTAGTACCATGTTAGGTTTAAAGCTTTGATCTTTATTGTTTAGTGACATGCTAGGGTTTGTTATTAACCTTGTTAGTATCATGCCTAGGATCTTGCTATTATTATCAAGCTTTATTATGTCTTATCATGTTATTATCATTATTTATTATTATGATGCTTATGTTGCTTGATATTATTTATGTTTTATTGTTATTGCTTGATTACACCTTTTATGATTGTTAAAGGGAATTTGTACTTGGAATCACGCTTAATAAGATAATTAATAATTTGGTTTAGGCTAATATGATTTTAACTCAAGTGATCGCCAATAATAGTCTTATTTGTGCATTAATCTCAACCAACATAGATTAAACAGGGTAGGTTTAATATAATGTTTGTATGTTATTCGAAAAGCGCACATGAATATGAGCAGAACAAAGTAGAGGCCTATTTTATAGGGCGGGTCCATTCTTTTGTAGATTGGATTCGTACCCTCATCCCCGGACCCTATTTGGTTCAAGACCTTATGGAGTAGTTGATGGTCCTTTTGGATTGTCTTTTGGGTTTACAAGTTCCTAAAACTTGTTGGCGACTCTTTTTGCTCTTTGTCTTTCCCTTTGGAACGCCACCGTACTTTAGTGTATGATCACAGTGGGGTTCAAGTTTGGGGTTATCATAATGCTTGAAATATTCCCTACAATACTTCACATGCTCTAAGCAAGTAAGTCGTGTGATGATACCATATTGTAGCGTACATGATGGATTTAATTGTAGAATGATTCTCAATCTTTTTCCACCCACGTTACATTTTAGCTCATCTAGTTTCACTGAGTCTTGCTAAACTGTTTGCTATGTGATATGGTTGAAAGTCTCTACTAGAGTCTTTCTTGTTTGACTTAGTATTTAGCCTAACTCATACTTAGTTCAAACATTTACTTAGTTTTATACATACGGGTCGAAAGTCTTTCAAAGTCCTTCAATTCATGTTTAACATGGTAAATTCCTTTACACGTTCAAACATTTTATTAAGTCTATACAATAGATCTTAATACCCAATATGTACTAAGTATCGTCTTTTTCTTAGTCCATTGTCGAAAAATACTTTCAAATCTAAGGATTTAGCATTTGATAGTTAATTTACAACAGAGTTCATAAACTTCTTGTTGGACCCTACAAGATTGACTCTTGCTCCCACTAAACTTCTTATTCATAAGAATTTCTATGCTTCTTCATAAGTCAATCCATTTATTAACTTTATGAGAAAACACGTTCCAATTCCTTTATGCAATGCTTCCTTCAATCCCATAATGGATTTCTTGAGCTAGTTTTCAAATCTAGCATTATTTAGATTTTCAAAACCCTTAGACTATATTCATAGTCACTTCCAAAATCCTATTTTAGGAAGGCGGTTTTGGTATCTATTTTTTCCATATTTCATATATGCAATTTAGCTAGAATAACTACGAAAAGACTTGAGCATTCCGATTGGTGAATAGGTTTTTATTAAAATCAACTCCGTGAATTTAATTATATCCTTTTCAACCAATCTAGCTATGTATGCATATACATTTCCACATTTATTAGTTTTCTCCTTATTTGCGATCGATGGGTCTTTTACCCTTCATGCAAATTAATCAAGTTTTAAACATGATTTTCAAACATGGAGTCTATTTCAGATCTTATGGCCTCTAACCATTATTTGGAATTTGGATTTGTCGTAGCTATCTTACAAGGCATTAGTCCCTTACTATCTAATAGTAAATAGTATGCTTGTAAGTCTTAGGTTTATTTCTAACTTTATAGAAAATTGATAGGATTCAATCCAAAACTTTGGTGAATTCTATACCTATACGGGGTTATTGCATCAAACACTGAGTTTCAAGGCGCTTCCAAAGCCCTTTGATTATCTTGATCTTACTCCAACTTTTTAGAAGTTTTACGAGTAATGAATTCTCTTTTAAGGCACTTGTAAATTCCTTTTAAGTATTCTTGATCAAGTATTCTTACGAATCCCTTTTAAGGTCTTCTGAGATTCTCAGTTCTAGTTTGTTTCTAATCTTAATGGTCATCGAGTTCATTTTCCTCCCACTTGTCGTTTTGGAAATGTGTTACTTTCCAGAAAGACACCACTTAGAGCAACAAACATTATTTTCTCATTTAGGTTGTGGAGGTAATGCCCGTAGTCTCACTTGAATGCTTACAAAGAGACATGTATATTGTCTTTGGGTAAAATTTCGTTATGAAACAAACAGTTAACTCTCGCTTAAGCTACCTTATCCATTAAGCTCCCACCGAACCACCTATCTCTTGCTAAGCCGGTGAGCTCCCACTGAGTCACTTAGCTCCTACTGAGCTAGTGAGCTCCCACTGAGGCTAAGAGTTTTAGACATATACTTGAAAAGACGTTTAGAAGTTAATTCTATCCATAACTGAATATGGTGTCCTTTCTTAGCTCCGACATTTTGTTTAGTGTAACATTAGTCATTTGTGAAAATCTTTAAGAACTTTATAGGAAGGGATGTGATCCATCATTGTTCGAGTCATTTTTAAATGGCATCGAGGTTTCCGTAAAGACACACTATGTTCTTTGTGGATTTATTTATGAAAATTTTAATTTCATAACTTTGTGATGGTCACGCTTGGCTCAAGCAAACATCGCTCGATCTAATCTAGACGTTATGATATCTTGCCAAGTCGATTTTTACTTCATTGAACTCTTGAACTATTCAAGGTCAAGTTTGTTCACATTTGATGAATATAGCTATATTCTTTCAAATTCTTCGTGAGTCTACACGTGTGTTAACGGATTGTTTGCTGATTATGGAATACAATAACTATTTATTTGTTCCAGCCTTAGCTTAAAAGGTCTTTAAACAAAGCATACGACCTTACAACTGATGTAGCTCTTCATGCTTCATTCTAAGCTTGTAAGTTAATAACTTAGCTTATCTTCAATAGTTTGAGGTCACTTTCAAAGTGTAATACTCAAGTAGTATCTGATACTTGTGAAGATAATAACTTGCTAAGTTAATTAGAATAACATGAACTCTTTAGCAGAAATGGAATCTTATTCCTTTTCTTTGTTCCTCGTTTCCTATAATTCTTATCATACTTTATCTCATAATCTTTCAGAATCATTTCTTTAAGAGTCTTTGACTTTTATACTTTGTTAGGCATAATTAAGCATCTAATGATCTTTTCCTTTAATTCGTACTTGAATTAATGCATCAATGAGTCGTACTCACTAGCGTATAAAGCGAAAAGATATGTTGGTTGTCAAGCATTGATAATTTTGAGTTTCCAACTCAATTCTTCATGTTTATCAAAACTACCTAGTATTTTGAATACATGATGTCCAACCGTCCTTTCGGACTTATAAAAGTCATTTATGAGAATTGTATTTTAGAATTGCCTTTCCTTTCTTTGAGAACCATTCTAAAAAATTTCCTTCACCAATCATGGAAAATAATATAGTTTGATTTGGAATTCTACAAATATAAGTGCAAAGTATAACCATTTATCAAGAATATAACATAATAAGTTTGAAGTTTAAAAGAATTCATGCAAACTTTCAATCTTATTAAACGTCTTATCCACGCATTAAATTTGTTCCCATTTGGCGAGAATAAGGCGATTCCTAGATCCAAAGAAACAAAGAGTGGTTAAGCATGCTTTGGCTTGTCTTTACACTCAATCTTCTAAGGTAAGAAACTCTTTGCTAATGGCTCCAAGCCACTCTTGGTTGGATAAATCGTCGCATCTAATGCTCTTTCAACAACTTATCCACTTTGTCACGGCATATTAGGACTCCATCACTCATATTGTTGAGTATAACCAAAACCAACTTGCATACCCGGTATGCCTAACGTATCCTAGGGAGTAATAGTGATGCCTCGCTTTGGCGTAGCCCATCGCTACTCTCAATAGGTCAATAAGTGTTGTTTTGGAATGGCAAGTTTTACTCAATATTTTAGGAACCTAGGGTTTCTATGTTGGTTTATTTAAGTGAACTTAATTAATCATCCCAACATTCGAAATCCTAAACATGCATCTAACATATAAATCACACATATATATAATCATAAAAATATATATCGAAAACATAAATAAAGATGCATTTGGCAACTAGCATGACCCCTTGAGTCTTCAAGTTTTCAAGGGACGGCTTTTGCAACTTCATGGCTTCGTCTTCCAAGAAACTCCGTCTTCAAGACATGACCATAATTATGAAAATACTAGTATCTACGATTAGGACTAATCTAAATATTAAGGTACAAAAATACTCAACGGTTCCCAAACCGTATTTAAATTTACAAAAATACATCACGGATCGCAGTCCGTATTTTCTATCATAATCGGGCCCCACTAGTTGTCATTTTATAAAACCTGTGAGAGAATATACATTCCATTTATCCATTCACTATTTGTGAATGGCCCATGCATTTTACAACGATAAAACAAGTAACAATGCATAAAACACATGTAAACTAGTAACTAATTTAGGTCGTTAATCAAATTAACATGTCTAATTAAAACTAGTCAAAGTTGTTTAATTGATTATGTAATTTAGCGCAATTAATAATTGAAACTCCCACTAAATTCCGCATCCATCTTAATTAATCCAATTAATTAAGCCGGTAAACCCAAATATTTGCCTAGCACCACAATAGCCGAGCCACGCACAGGGCCGCACCTCCTCGAGGAAGCCCCTTGGCAGCCACATGTGGGCTGCTATGCAGCCCGGCTCGCCAAGGGATGCTTTGCCCTCTATTTCTGGGTGCAATATCCCCGGGTTTTTAACCTAAATTTTGCGTGACTAAATAATTAATTCCAAATTAATTTTAGAATTAATAAAATGAGCCAAAAATGAAAAATTATTACAAGTCCAACTTAAATAAAAATTCATCAAGGTGCACATAACCAAAATTATTTCCAAGAACCACTCTTTAATAAAATTGGTTTAACTTGGTGCAACAAAATGAACAAGGGTAATAACTCACTATTAATTTAATTAATTTAAATTAATCATCAGATTTTGACAAAATAAAGGGGGGGTTGGAATTATGAACACAAATATTCAAATAAAGATTCCAACTTGTGACCCTTGAAAAATTATATCTTCCAACATGAAGATAAATCAAATTTCTATCACAAGATTCAAACTTTATGATTCTAATCAACTTAATACATGATTAAATCAAAAGTTCAACCAAAACTTCATGGAATTTAGCAACTCAAAGTTCCAACCACTTAAAACAATTAAAGATTGGATCATTAGTACTTAGAAGCCTCAAAGAACAAATTTTTCACACTTAATTCAATGAATTTGCAATTATGTGAAAATATAAACCAATCTTTCAAGCACCAATTACTACCAAGTAACCATGCTTAAAGAGGTTTAAAATGCAAAAACATTATGGAAAGAACCAAATACATAACCACCATAAATATGCCATTAACATTCAAGGTTAGAAAGACTTAAAATTTTTCGTCAAAACGAAAAATCCCTCAAAAAAGGCATTTCTGGTCGTTTTTTGGCTAAAAACACAGTCCTAAATGGGTAAAACCCTTTCCAGAACACCTTTTCCACCCAAAATTCACTATTTTTGGGCGAAAATCTAGGTTCTGGGCTGAAGACAACTTTAATACGAGCTTAAAATTAATAAAACTGAGCTACTAATCTAATTAGCAACTTAAAACCAGAAAATTAAGCCATAAAAACACCTTGAAAAATATGATTATAAAAATAAATGAGCAAGGCTCCGATACTGCTTTTGGGTTTCGATGAGTCCGACTCACCGCAAAAGAAAACCCGAGCCAAGACCACACTCACAATAAATATAATCATAAAGCATAATTAACTTAAACAACAAGATTAAGAAAGAGATTAATACCTTTGGCGCGTGCTTCGCTTACTAAAAGAGCTCTTACTTCGAAAGCTCTAAGTCTCGCTCGCACGAGAACCTCCAACGGAAGTCCACCCGTAACTCGACCCCGAAAATGGTCCAATGCTTAGGGGTTAGCTAAGCCCGACCTAAACCCGAGTAATTATATATGTTTAAAGGTTTTCTCAATGGAGATGCCTTTTTCAACACCTTACTCAAGTGAACACTCCTAAGGTATGCCTTGGCTATTTATAAGGAGTGCTTCCTTGTGAATTCCACTCATCTTTCAATGTGGGACTTTTTCACAAAAAGATCCCACATAGAAAGAATGTTGAATTCAATCCTTATTTAAATTTTCCAGAACACCTTTTCCACCCAAAATTCACTATTTTTGGGCGAAAATCTAGGTTCTGGGCTGAAGACAACTTTAATACGAGCTTAAAATTAATAAAACTGAGCTACTAATCTAATTAGCAACTTAAAACCAGAAAATTAAGCCATAAAAACACCTTGAAAAATATGATTATAAAAATAAATGAGCAAGGCTCCGATACTGCTTTTGGGTTTCGATGAGTCCGACTCACCGCAAAAGAAAACCCGAGCCAAGACCACACTCACAATAAATATAATCATAAAGCATAATTAACTTAAACAACAAGATTAAGAAAGAGATTAATACCTTTGGCGCGTGCTTCGCTTACTAAAAGAGCTCTTACTTCGAAAGCTCTAAGTCTCGCTCGCACGAGAACCTCCAACGGAAGTCCACCCGTAACTCGACCCCGAAAATGGTCCAATGCTTAGGGGTTAGCTAAGCCCGACCTAAACCCGAGTAATTATATATGTTTAAAGGTTTTCTCAATGGAGATGCCTTTTTCAACACCTTACTCAAGTGAACACTCCTAAGGTATGCCTTGGCTATTTATAAGGAGTGCTTCCTTGTGAATTCCACTCATCTTTCAATGTGGGACTTTTTCACAAAAAGATCCCACATAGAAAGAATGTTGAATTCAATCCTTAGTTAAATAAACCAAGGAATAACAAAGAAACAAGTGTCACATGGTTAGGTGAGGACCACTTCCTCACTTGCTCCCCAAGGAAACTCACATGCATTGTGATCTAACCATGTGGCAGCCAATCTTGAGCCCCAAGTTGGGTTCGGTTGGGCCGCCACCTTTTGGCCCGCGTCCATGACCCGCCACCCGGGTCCGTGGCCCGCTGCCACATGGCATTGCCAACGTGGCACGCTGCCACATGGCATTGCCAACGTGGCACGCTGCCACGTGGCGCGTTGCCACTTGGTGGCTGCCAACGTGGCACGTCGCCACCTTAGCACGCCGCCACCATGGTGGCTACCACGTGGCACGCTGCCACTTGGTGGCTGCCACATGGCGCTGTCACGTGGCGCACTTCTATTTGGCGCGCTTCCCTAGCCTTTCGAGCGGCTAGGGTTTTTACTTATTACTTGAAGCATTTTCCCGTCTCGCCAATTCCTAAATTTTGGCTTGACTTTTAAGATTCGGTTCCGATGCTCTAAGATCGGAATCCGATGTTTTTGTTCACAATACTCGGGCGACTCATAATTCCTTCCGAATTAATTCATCGCATCGATTCGTTAGTTGCTTGGGTGTGACCCGAAGGGTTCAGTCAAGATTAAGCTATAATATTAATTATACATTAATATTGCTGATTAGAAGCGGCCTCCACCCAGGCATTCCGATCACTTGACCTCACTGAATAATTAGTTTTCTAATAATTCTGAACCCTCTATCGGAATAATACACTTGTTCGAAGGACACCATTCCTTTCACTTACGGCCTTGGTACTTTCGGCTGAGGCCGACGACAACAAGCATATGCTCCTGGAAAACGTAGTGGAAGTCGGACAGCCAAGTTTCAGGCATGTAGAGCATTCGGCCCGTCCCTCCAGGGTTCCTCTTCTTGCCGAAGAGCTTCAGCTGAATATAGTTGGGATCCGTGACAGCCCCATCCTCTTCGGGACCCAAATCATCCATCTTCGGATCAGGTTTTCTCAAGTATCGGGAGACGCCGAAGTAATTTGGGTGATCAACATTAGAGGGCGCCCTCACCCAGATCCATTGGCCTCGCCAATCCTTGTTCGAAGTATCATTCGGCCACATAATGAAATGGTATGTTACGCTCTCAATCCGCCACCACTAAGAGCCATGATCGCTATGGTCACTTTGAAGGTTCGGCACAAGCTTGTGCAACTTTTTGAAGCAGTGCAGGTTCGGCTCAAGGGCATAAAAAAGGCACACCCAGAGGTATGTCATGACCCTTCGGATGCTGACTGGGGTCAGCTGACACAAAGAGATCTGGTACTTGTTCAGCACCTTTACCACAAAAGGGTGCAGAGGAAACCGAAGCCCGTACTGCGGCTGCCGAGTGTACACCCCCACATAACCAGAGGAGGACGATGAATTCGATCTTCAGTTATGGGCATTCGGCACCAGTACCCATCTTCTTCTAGGATGGCGTAGAAGAGCTCAACTTGCTCGGCAAAACGGTAAGCCGAGCCATTATTAACCCACCAGGCATAGGTTCAGACGTCATCAACCCATAGTTCTGAGTCACGTCATCCCACTCTTCGGCTCCAGAAGGCAGATCCCAAGGCCCTGAAGCTAAGAGTTCACCTCAGCCAGAGGTACTAGCCTCTCCCGCTCCTCGGAGAGGCACCGAAGACAGCGGCACTGCCCTTATTCCTTCGGCTGGAGCCTATCTCCTCTCCCTAGGACGAGGGTTTTGCCCGCTTAAAGGGGGCATCATGTTTAATGGCCCAACACGCTGAGTATGAGGCCGAGGAACCTCTTCTTCACCACCTTCCGCTTCTCTTGGTCGTTGTCTCTGGCCTCTAGCCATTCTGGTCACCGGAATATCGAAGAAAACGAAAAAAGGGAAAGATCAAAAAAGCAGGGGTAACCCAGAAATCAACTAAAACCGAAAACAATTCGGGAAAAATTACCTCTATCTGAAGCGAAATTTGCCGATCTACAAGTTCGTAGTAACGAATTTTGGTTTCGGAGCACAAATCTCAGAGAAAGAGC
Organism: Chenopodium album; assembly: GCF_948465745.1. NCBI lineage: Eukaryota > Viridiplantae > Streptophyta > Magnoliopsida > Caryophyllales > Amaranthaceae > Chenopodium > Chenopodium album. The sequence goes on from NC_137848.1 coordinate 46,863,597, forward strand.
GAAGAATTGGAAATCGGAAGTGCGGGTTTGCGCAAGTTTGATTTTGAATTGGTGAAGAAATGAGGAGAGAGAGTAGAAGAGTGGCCTAAATATTCCCGAAAACGGAATTCTGGGAGTCTGCGCCACTAAAATCCCATCAACTCCCCATTAAGTAACCGTTAAACACACTCCCTCCAAATTAACTGCCCACTAATCCTTCATACTTACCTAATTACTCTCCAAATAGCAATTAATCACCAATAACTGTTCAATTTAAATTTTTAATTAAACCATTTACTTCCCTCCATTTTTTGCAAGTCAGAACTCGACCCGTCATGCTTCCAAATCGGGTCTAGGGGGGCAAGTTGTTTAGGTCCAATTTACTCCAATTGGGTCAGTCCATAAATGGTTCAATTATAAAGCCCAAGGTCAAATTTCAACTCTCCAATCCATGCCAAGTCAGTCAAAGGCCCAGTCAACGTGGCAAGCCCACTTGACCCAAGGTCCATTTTCTCCCCTTATGTCAAGGTATAAACACATTCATTCTTCTCTCTCTACATTCATTCACTTAAAGCCTCAAGCAATTAATACTCTTGCATTTTTCTCTCTAAACCACCGTACTGACTTCGGCATCGGAGGGGCCTTCCTCGACACGACCCCCGAGACCAGTTTACGTGTGTTTGCTGTGCAGGAAATCCTCGGCCTAGTCATCACTTGGTCCGAGTCCAGTCTTCAGCCCGAAGGTCCTATTGTTTTCACCCGAAAGAATATGTATAAAGTGATTACAACTGGCCTTAAATAGTAACATAAATTCAAATTAATGAAGCTAATAATTTTACAAATAAATAACTACACTACCACTACTACATACAATTAGGTATGTAACTCCCCGCTAGTCAATTACCACTCCCCACTAGTCCATTAACACCATAACTTAATAAACGCAATTAAAATTAAAATTAGTAGGATGTTTAGTTCACTTTGTTTCAAAACCTTATTACTTATTTCATATCTGATAAAAAGTATAAGTTTAAATCGGGTCAGAATAAATAAAATCTTAAAGTACTTTAATTTATTGTTTTATGTGTGTTTATTATCGTTAAATATAACTAAAGAAATTATTATGTAATAATAGACTACACATTAATACAAGTCTAATAAACTAAGACCTGATCATTTGATATATTTTTTCCATATAAAATAGCATACATATGAGGTCAAATAATCAAATCATACAAAAAAAAAAAAAAAAATGTTCAGATCAGATTAGAAAAAATAAGTTTAGATTCGATCAAATAAGCAAAAATAAGGTTGATAAAACTAAAAATAAGAAAGTGTTGTCTTCAACTAACAACCGTAATTTCAAGCACTACATCCAATAGATAACTCGTATACTCTTACTAATAAGGGCTTTTATTTTAGGTCTAATAGTGCATATAAGATAAGATAAGATAAGGGCTAATAAATTCAAATAAATTAAATAGAGTTGGAGTTCATATAAATATAAAATAGTTTATAAGACCAAAACTCAATTTCAACACTACGGAGTACTTTATAATAATACACATCCCTAGACAAAAATACATCAAATTAATAACCTAGGGTTTAATAAATTATGGCTTATTAATGAAGCTAAAATCTAAAACTTATAATTATATCTCAACATAAACATATTCAAAGCTCAAATAATCATAATTAAACATGAAATTAACAGTAATAAAAAAAAATCAGAAAATTAATTAATTAAATTAAAGAATGATGATTTTTTTGTTTACAAAACACGCTCTCACACAAGTAAGGGGGGAGAGGGCAATGCAGCCAGCCCCTGCTGCTGGCAGCCTGCTTGTCGGTGGTGGTTGTCGATGCAGTGGTGGCAGGCGACCGTCGTGAGGTAGGGGAACTGGTGGTGATTGGGACTGATCTATTTATTATTTGTCTAATATTTAAATATTTAAACCGGTTGGGGTTAAAAGCTAGTTGCAATGTTCTCTCATATTTAATGCACGTGAATGTAACATGCATCTCTACCCAACCAAAATATTTTGGTTGGGTAACTATTTTGATTAACTTACTCAACCATTTGAGAGAGAGTACAGCGTATGGAGCTGAATCAATTCAAGGCCATATCAAGTCATTCAATTTTAATTTGCAAATTTTCAAGTGTAATTTCAATCAATTTACTTGGGGCCATTTTTGCTAAATCTACTAGTGACTAGTGAGTACATGAAGTGCAACCATAACACTACTCAGCATCTTATCCACAAGTATGGGTCATGTCCCCTTATTACTTTATTAATCAACAATTCCTCCAACTTCCAATTCTTTTATAGTTTTATACTATATACGAACTTTAATAATGATGAGTATGGTACTTCGTATATTTTATCATGTAGTAGGCCATGCAAAATCCAGATATTTTTGGTCTACAAACACAAATACACAATCTTATCTTTCATTGTTGAACAAATTAAACAAAGTTCCTACACTAAAGACGACCCAAGTAGTGACTACCAAAAGGATGGTGTTACAAAAAGTGTTGTCAACCACTCATCCCCATCTCAAACTTTAATATTGTTAATTGTATGACTTGTAACAACTCCCATTTATATAATAAGGATTGATAACATGCATGTCATCCTTTAATATATAGATCAACAATTTCGTTGCATAAGTACCACATCTCGACACATTTGTAATACGTAGGTGCATGTTACATTCACGTGAAGATAATTAAAAGACATGCAAGTAAAATTAAGATTAAGGCTGCAATAATGCATTATTATGTACTCCGTATTTGTGTTGTTCTTACTCTATTAATATATAAATCAATTAATGCCTCTAAATCTCTAATGATACAAATACTATTTTTACAGGAATTCATTAAGGTAGTAATCCATTTTTTTTTTATGTCATATATACTTATTATGTGTAAATCTTATTTAGAGCTTATTATTTGACTTAAAATTATTAGAGTTTATTAAATTTTATTGGTACTTATAATTATCTCTTATCTAATCTTAACAAATAAGCACTTAATTTGAATTTGTTAGGTTTTAGGGCTCGTTCTCATTGACTGAAATGAGCTGAACTAAACTTATTAGAGATGGAATGAACTAAACTGAAGTGAATATTTTATGAGAGAAGGAAATTAGGAGCTGAATTGAACTGAAAATAATCTAATGAGAAAAGGGTCTTATATTATCTTAAAATAGAAGTTTTCTTTTAAAAAAAATTTAGAACCAAAAAACTCACAATTTCTACACACACAAAAAAAAAAAAAAAAAAAAAAAAAAAAAAAAAAAAAAAAAAAAATACTCCGTACCATAAATGACTCAACACAGGGAAGACAATGGTAAAGAAACCTTAGAAAAATGTTCCACAAGATGGCTACTTCTGATTCGTCCAAGAAATAAAACTACAGGTGAAGGTTTATTCATGAGACCAAATCATTGACCCACCAGTCCACCACCAAAATTGCTTTGTCTCAAGCAAATTTTCCACATTTTTTTTACTTTTCAATTTGATTTTGATTTTGCACTCGTTTGATGAGCAAGTGCCGAGTGTCAATTCGGTACCAAACTATTAATCACACTTTTACATAATTATAATCTTAAAAAATGGATAGGTTTGCCAAGTTTGGCAAATTTTAGTTAAATTAGCTTAGTTGGTAGTTAACGTTTCTCTAGGGGTTAAGATGAAAGCTAACTTTGTTTTTAGGTGAGACAATTAACCAGACAACATCACAACAATAACATGGGTTTTGAAGTTTGTTTTGTTAAGACAAAGAAATGTGTCAATTCTCGAAATTAACAAAAGTGTGTAGTATTTAGTTGTGTTTATAGTTTATACGTTTTTACTAAATCCTCTTATGGCTCGAACTTTGTAATTATTCTTTTCCTTGACTTCTTCACTTGACTTATTAGATGATTAGTTGCTAACTTGTTCAATTGACTTGTCTGAATGGTTGTTTACAAGTTCACTTGACAAAGTACATCCCATTAAATAAACTAGAACAAGAAGTGCACATCATAAATAGTTTTGAAGTTTCTCTATTTGAAAGGGAAAGCATTGAAGTTTCAATTACTATTGTAAATGGAAATGGTATAAAATGTAATCTACAGCTATACAAGAACAATTAGCGATTTGATTTGATTAGGTCAAATTAATACCAAGCACCACTATTAGCTTTAAAACTCATTAATTACAACAATATAACAATAAATTTCAAACAGATTAATGTCCATTATTTTCTCCTTATGCACAACTTAGACTAAACATGAAGCCCTAATCAACCAATCCATCTAATCACCTACGAAGTAATACAAAATATACTTCATATTTGTACACACTAAACTTTTTCCACAAATAATACAATCTTAAAACTTGGTAAAACTGTTACTCGTAAAAAATAATTTCAACGTGCACATTAAATATTCAGGTTAGTGAAAGAAAAACTAGCTTTTTTTAATAGTAAAAACTAATTTACTTTATATGATCCAATCAACTTTGTCCACAATTTTAGTGGGAGTGCGGGAATAATAGAAACCATAAAACTAGTAATGTAGATTAACAAGATTTAATTTTCGTGAATAAGATATAAGATCAAATCTTGTTTTTACCGACAAATTTGAGAAAAAAAAAATGCACCCAACAAGCACAGTATATCACATTAAAAAAAAACATTGTAAAAAAAACAAAAAATATTGTATATAGCCAATATAAGTCATATTCATTTACAAAAAGTTAAAAAAAAAAGCTTATGATTCAAGTCAGCTCCATATTCAATAATTTAGGATAATAAAAATTAAAAAAAAATTAAATTAAAAAAAGAAGGGGAGAATTTACAAAGAATGTATGATTATACAAGAGAGAATCTCAACACCCCTTTACCAACATCTAATTTCTCTCCACCAAATTTCAATCCATCAAATTAAAATGCAAAACCCACGATCCATGAATCCAAACAACTCCCCAAAATTGGGTAACTCAAAATAAAAAATAAAAAAAAAAAAAAAAAAGGGTCAAAAATCATAAGCTAGAATTAGATAATATTTACAGTTGGTGTGGATGCTAACTAATTTAGTTAGTTGGTCAAAGTCTCGGGGTGTGGTGGTATCCAGGACCTGGGATCAAGTCCCGTCTACATCATTAACCGTGTCGTGTAGTGTTATGTCGTGTCATGGCTCAGGCTCGAAGACGCCTTAAAAGAAGAGTAAAAAGGCGTTGAAACGCTCTGTGAATTCGAGGGTAAGCTCTTACCGCATAACTCCCCGTTTGACGAACCGCCTCTTCGATGGTGTCGACGAAAAGATTGAGGCTTCGCACCGGTGGGATGTATAGCGTCAATGGCACAGCTGAAAATGCAACCGCGAAAAATACTTGCAACATTTTTGTATGATCTTTTATACAAACAACAACAAAAAAAACTCAGCAAAATTTTGTGGGTTGTTTAAAAATGGCGGAATATAATTGTTGTTATACTCCAAATCATGTATAAATCGTCGTCTTCGTCTTCTTCGTCGTCGTCTTTTTCTGGGTATGATTCTGCCAGTTGGGAAGATAGGAGAGAGAATTTTTATGGGTTGAATTTGGATTGCAAAATTTATTGGATTCCGATTGATATTATTTGGTCGGCTACAAATTTTGGGTTTTTTTTTTGGAATTTTTTATTTTTTTGGGTTTTTTATTTTCCAAACTTTTTGAATTTGGTCTTTAACTCTCTATTTTGGGTTTCAGCAATGTGGGAAATTAGGTGGGCTAAAGGGTTTTATAGGGAAGGATTTGTTTTGGGATTTTGATTTTATTAGAGTTGAGTTGTTCTATAATTGGCTTTTTTGTCATTTTGGAAATTATAGAGGAAAAAGATTCCAACTATTTGGTTGTACGAAATCTTTTACAAGACTAGGTAAAAGAGAATAACTTTATCTTTGAGTCTTCGAGGCTATAGATAAACAACTATATTTTTAATGTGATGCGACACATACTAAGGGTCTGTTCACTTCACTTTAATTTCAATTCAGCTAAGCTTTAATTAGTTTAGTTGAGCTCATTTTCTAATTTCCTTCTCTTATAATTTATTTCAACTCTATTCAGTTTAGTTCAGCTCAATTTCAATCAGTTTAGCTCACTTCAGTTCAGTTTAATTCACTTGAGTTCAGTAAATCAGAACAGACCCTAAACTGATTTGTATGAACTTTATTCGTAATCCCATTGATTCAATAAAAATATTATCAGTAATCTCAACAATTCATAGTCAATACTTCAATCAGATTCTTGATATATGCATTTAAACTAATTATATTTGAATTAAATCAATAATTATCTTATTGCTTATCACTTTATCAATAACCTAAATTATACCTGTGTCAATGCATTGTATGTAACTCTACATGATGGTGAACTTTAATGGTAACTTCATCAATTTATTAACAATCTTGTTAGTAACCTTAGCTATTCACGATTAATACCTCAATTAGTAACATGTTATGCACATTTTTACTTATCTCATATAATTGATACCTTTATTAGGTTTTTGCTTATCAGTAACGAACCTAATTTATGCATACATGGTGTTTGGGCCCAGTCTATGTCCTAAGCCCAATGTACTCAAAATGACGAAAATACCCCTCCATGGTTCAACCCATTATTAATCATCATAAAGTACGGATTTACCCCTAATCTGTCTACTCAAGTACAAGACTACCACCTGAAGGTACAACTATAAATAGCTCTCCAATTATTAATGAGTAGAAACTTTTTCCTAATTCTCTTTCTTTCTCTCTCTACTTTCTCCCTCTAAAGTATACACTCTCTCTCTATTTTCTCTCTCTAGAGAATTCCCTTGCTGACTTAAGCACCGGAGGGGCTTTCCCGGGTCACACCCCTGGGACAGTTAACCTTCCTTGTTTTGCAGGCCGAGCTCTCGAACGTGCAAGCGGAGCTCTCAGACATCCCTTTGCTAGGCAGAGCTGAATGACACTTGAACAATCGGACAAGCTCTAGGACATCTTGATATTATTACCCTAACCCCTAGGAGTATTCTGTTTCCAGAAACACATGGTATGTAATTCCACATAATTTGTCAATAACCTCATTCAAGTCACTCAAACCATCAATGATTGTGTGCCACAGATTGTGAACAAATTTGTGAATGATATCAATCTCATTTGTACCAAAATTGGAACTAAAACTATGTGTGTAGGAGCAATGGAACATATGTAGTAAAAGGCCTAAAGTGAAAGCTTGAAGAATTTCACGAAAGGTATAGAACAGAAGCAAGAAGAACTTCAAGAAATGAATTAAGGGTACTAGTCAAGTTTTTTTTTTTTTTTTTTTTTTTTTTTTTTTTGACGAGGAGCAAACTTATATATTAAATAGCCAAAGTATCCATAAGTACATACGGGGTTACATTTGGTGGAACATAATTGTCCCAAATTTGCTCAAAATCAGCTGGAATAAACTTAGCAAGGTTGTGTGCTACTACATTTCCATCTCGCCTCACATGGCTCCACTAAATTCTGCCATAGACTGTGCTCTGTGCCATTGCGTCACTTAAAACCGAATCCGGATCAGTGTTGTAAGTGACACCCTTTGCTAGTCTAGAGACCACAACTTGGCAATCTGATTCTATGATTACAGAGCTGTAACCATACTTCAAGCCCAGATTAATTGCCCACACAATAGCTTTAGCTTCAGCTATTTCAACAGGCCACCAAGCGTGTACTCTTCTCGTGGCTGCGAAAAGGACATCCCCCCTGTCATCTCTCGCAACAACACCTAAGCCCACCCAACCTTCTTCAGTCACAGAAGCATCAGCGTTAATTTTTATAGTTCCAGGAAGGGGAGGAAACCATTTCTTCGGGCTTGAGCAAGAGTTAACAGCAGCAGCTCGCTTGGTTGCCTTAGCAATCTTGGTGCTTTCTTCAGTCCAACGCAGAACACGAGCCACAAGGAGATCAATTGGAGCATCCTTCCTTTGAAACACTTTCATGTTCCTGTCTTGCCATAAGCCCTACATCAAATAGATGCCACGGACTCTAACCTCATTCTCTAAAGCCTTCCAGCTTTCAATGAGGTCACATGGGGACAGGGAGTCCACATCCTTCCTCATCTCTTCACAATCCAGCTTAAACCAGAGGTCCTTGACTCTACAGCAACCAAAGAAGGTATGCTGCCATGTCTCAGGCTCACTATCACACCAAGGGCACAAATAAAACTCAGTGAGGTAGCGGTATTTCAAGAGGCTACGAACAGGTAATGTATTAGTGCAAAGGCGCCACAAGAAGTTGCGAGCTTTCGGAATTACATTCATCTTCCATAACTCGACCCAAGCACGATGTAAATCGTCAAGATCGCAACCCTTACCCAACATCTAGGCTGTCTTAACATTATACAAGCCATTTTTTGAGAAAGCCCACATTAATTCATCATTTGGGATTCTAGCACTTAGGGGAATGGCAAGTATGCATTTCAAATCACGCTCATTAAAATGTGCTTGCAGAATTTCATAATCCCAGGCCATGCACTCAAAATTAATTAAATCACTAACCTTCGTAAGCTCTGTCGAAAGGGTACTAGTAACAAACCGACCTTCATCATCGGCTAACCAAGGGTCAGTCCATATATTTATACTATCTCCATTGCCAACTCTCCAAAGAGTACCCTCTTTCACAAGTGCCTTGAATTACCTAACCAAGGGTCAGTCCATATATTTATATTTATACTAGTCAAGTAGTTAACTAATAGTGAATTGAAGCAAATGTCTATGAAATTAGTGTGTTATTTTCAACAAAATTTGTCTTAAATTACCTAAACTTGTTAATTGTTATAGTTGTGAATTAAATTAAACCCTTATATAAGTTCTAATTAGACTAATTAAGTTCAATAAATGAGTAAAAAGTTATTTTTAGATCCTTAACCTAGTTGTGTTCACCTTAAAACAATTAACTTTAGATACGGATTAATAAACTTAGATGAGTTCAGATGAGATAGTTTTGGAAAGATAAATTCAAATAAGTTATAATCATTGTTCAACTAAAATAAGTTCAAATAAGTAAAAATCAGATAAATGGATGAAACACCCTATTTCAGCTTTGTGGGGGTGTACTAGAAAGATCCCTATCCTTTTTATTTATTTATTTATATAAATTTTGTTTGAGAGGGTGCTATTATTGATTTATTATTGTTTTGATAAAGTATTTTATTCATTTTTTTTCCTCAATGCGTTCCTAGTCTCATGGATGTTATTGTTTAATTATTAGTAAGGGCCAATTAAATGATAGACATATTACGCAAAGAAAATTTCCATTCATCCCCCATCTACAATGTGAAGAGTCATATTTCATATAAGCAATGGAAAGAAATTTTCCAATGAAAATCACAGCTATGAAGAAATACTCCACCAGTACTTTACGACAAGTCACAATTTGATAATTAACAAATAAGATTTCTATTCCTTTTATAAATTGACATATTAAGTAATATACTCTCATAAACTTATTACGTGGTATACTTGGTTTAATCTAGATGTGACTAGTGCACTTAAGGCCTGTTCACTTCAGCTTAATTTTAATTCACTTAATTAAGCTCTAATTAGTTCAATTTAATTCGGTTCTTAATTTCCTTCTCTCAAAAAATATTCAATTTAGTTAAGCTCCAATTAGTTCAGTTCATCTCCAATCAGTTCAGCTCAATTCAATAAATGTGAACAGATCCTTAATTGGTCACTTCCAGTAATAAGGGAAATAACATAATTTGACTAGTGTTTTTTAGTTTTTTATTTCATGATATATTAAGAGATTATTATAAATTTTCTTCAAAAGATAAAAAAAAAAAAAAAAAAAAAAAAAAAATCATTATATTTCCTGAAAAAAAAAAAAATCATTATAAATTTTAAAACACCAATGTTCTTTCATATATCTAGCTTAGTTTGAACAATTCTTACAAGCGCTAAATTTTTGGTTCTATTTCTCTTGAAGATTTCAATCCCCAAATTTAATTGTGGTTATGCTCTTCACGTTGTATAAACGCAGTATATTTTTCCCTATAATTTTAAAATTTATATATCATCTACATATATTAAAAAGAAAAAAGGTAAAGAAAAGGATATTGGAGTTTTACCCTAAATATATGACTACTATCACAATGTTGTTGCATATATTATGACATAAAACAACAAAGGTGACTTTGTTAGAGTAAAAGATGATATGTAATTTGTATTTTTTTGCTTGTACTGTTTAAATCTTAAATCTTTAGTAGTTCAAATCTAACAACAAACTATTTTAATTTCTAAATTACTTGTATAAGTTTGTTCATCCTTTCGTATTATATTAATTGTCGTGTTTTTTGTACGCAATGCAATGTACATATCTCTAAGAATGAATAAAGAAACTTATTTAGATACATATCTGGAAAATAAAATCAAGACAAATAACAAAATCCTCAAAACTATGCATTGAACTTTGAAGAATATATTTTGGCACCAAAATGGAGTTGCCTTTTCGAACTTGAGTCATGGAGTTTTGGGCTTATACATACCAAGGCGTTGGGTCATGGGCTTTATTGTCCTTGGCCTATGGTCTATCTAGGGTGGTTATCGAGCGAGTCGATCACGAGTTGAGGGGTACTCGACTCGACTCAAAAACTTTTTACATGTACTCAACTCGTATTCGCTAAAGTTTCGAGCTAATAAAATCTGCTCGACTTGCTTGACTCGCCCTCGCCCTCGTGCTCGTTAAAGTTTCGAGTCGAGTCGAGTAGCTCATGATCTGCTCGTTATATTTTTTACCCTTCTATATTTGTATGCCTTTATTTACTTTTATTCCCTTTATATTGTTTTTTTTTATTATTATATATATATATATATTCTTTTGATATTAAAAATTAACACTTGTTAAGTGTCAAACTTGTTTAAACATGGTAACTTTATTTGTAAATTTTATATTAATAATAAAATATATTATCGAGTTGCTCACGAGCTTATCGAGTTGAGTCAGACGTTGCTTAACTTGTGCTCGTTAACAGTACATATCGAGTCGAGCTAAGTCGAGTCGAGTTTTGACCGAGCGTTGACTAAGTCAAATTCGAATTGCTCATGAGCTGCTCTACTCAATTAACACCTAGGCCTATCCTACGATACTGTCTTTATTTTAAGGGTAGGACTTTAATTTCCCTTAAGTATCCGTAGGGGATTTATTTTATTTTTTATTTTTTTATAAATGAGTTTAACAAAAGTGTAAATTGAAAGTTGTTAGCTTATTCATCCAAATTAAGCTATAAAATCAGATACATAAGAGTCCTTTTCTTGAATATTCGATTGCCGTATAATTAGCCAACTTATGAAAGTACAAGTGTTGTGTTAGAAAATGATGATTCAGTCAACACGGATTTTCTGCATCTAACAATTGGATAGAAAGCTACATAATTTTATTTTATTTTTCAAGCAATTATGACTAGCCTACAAGTACTCATACATGATACATGTCTTATTAGGGCCTATTCTGATTGACTGAATTGAGCTGAACTGAACTTATTGGAGCTGAATAGAACTGAATATTTTATGAGAGAAGAAAATTAAAAATTGAAGTGAACTGAAAATAATCTGAAGAGAACAGACCTTTAGTTATTAAAAGATTATGCGGTTACATAGTTAAATGTATATATCCTTTACTCAAGTTTTATAATTAAGAGTTTTTTAATATCCAAAATCAACATTTGACTATATAGTACTATAAAGGAGTATATTAAAACCCCGTATAAATATATTTGCAACATTTTAACTATTTCACTATTCAGACGTTAACTTTGATTATATAATAATTTTTTTTTATTTTTTAACTTTTTTTTAGAATAACAACTTCAATTATGTATAATTAATAAAACTAGTATATGCTTCTTTCAAATATATATATATATATATATATATATATATATATATATATATATATATATATATATATATATTGAGACTAACAACATATAAAACAATACTATCATTTGAATTTTTATATACTAGTTAGTTATATAAATTCAAATGATAGTATTGTTTTATATGTTGTTAGTCTCAATATATATTTTTAAATATTTTTTACTGATACAAAATTGCATATATTAATGATTAAACATGTGAATTTATATTTCTTCAAAAAAAAAAAAAAAAAAAAAAAAAAAAAAAAAAAAAAAAACCATGTGTATTTATATGTGTCATTCAAATTGTTACAAGTATTCTGAAACAAATGGAGTAATATCCACTTGTGTTGTGTGGGAGGATTTTTAATGCACAGCCACCCAAGCTAATGCTTCCGGTGAGAATCAAACTTGTGACCTTCAAGTCACCAGTCTGTCACGTGCGGACTAACTCCCCTAGTATTGTGCACGCGCGTCTACTAACTTCCTTCCCAAAAGTTGCTAGTCAAGGCTTAACTCCGAGTATTGCTCCTAGCAAGTAAGGCAACGGAAGCTTAAGTAAGTGGGAAAGTTAGTAAGAACACAAGAGATTAAGTTAAGAGAACTTGTGTTGCTTGAGAGAGAGAGTGTTTACAAAATGCTTGGATGGTTTACAAATGAAGGGAAGGTCCCTATTTATAGGCCTCCCAAGTACCTAGAGAGTTCTATTCTAGAACATTCTAACCTTCTCAAATGGAGGGTCCTAGAACAAGGTTATTCTAGAGACTTCTATACAATTCTGAGTTACATCTCTAATGTACAACATTTCGGAGTATTCTATAATACTCTAGGCCTACAAGAATGTACAAGAGTTTCCTAGAAAGTTCTAGAAGCTTTCGGACGCATCCCGAGACTCCTAGCACATTCTAGAATGTTCCGGACTTTTCCTCGAAAATCCGGCTGCACCATTGTTTTCATTGGGCCCAAAAACGATGGGCCCCTAAGTTAGGGCTCATTTGGGTTTCATTTGGTCCCCCAAATGACCCATTATTGTGTTATTGTCAATTGGGTGTTCAATAGGAAAACAGCACAAAATCAAAATAAAGCTCTTTAGGGGGAAGGTGCTTTCTAGCACCCATGAGCATCTCCCTTAGCCCGAATGGTTTCCTAGTGCCCAATTGACGTTGTTGTTGCCTTGGTGGGCGTGGGACATGAGTCGTGACATGCTCCCCCACCCAAGTCATGACGTCCTCGTCAAGGCCGACCCTCGAACTCGGATATCTTGTCTCGGAATTGCCAAAGGTCCTCCTCCTTTTCCCATGTTGCCTCGCTGTCCAGGAGTCCCTTCCATCGGACAAGATACTCGTATTAGCTTGGCACACCCCTTTTTCTAATGGCCCTCTTGGCCTCAATGACCTCGATGTCCCGATCAAACGAGGTCACTACCGCTGTTGGTGCATGGTGTGACTCGCCCCTAGATGGATCTTCTTTGTCTTCACGGTAGGGTTTGAGCATACTTACATGGAACACCGAGTGGATTTTTAGCTTGGGTGGTAGCTCAAGCTTGTAACTAACCTTCTCGACCTTTCTAATGACCGGGAAAAGGCCTTCATACTTCCGCACAAGCCTCTTGTACACTTTGCGGAAAACCTTGAATTGTTGGGGCAGCAACTTAACCATGACTAAGTCGCCCTCTGCGAACTCCAATGGGCGTCTGTGCTTGTCCGCCCACTTCTTCATATTTTTGGCGGCTTTGTCTAGGTAGGCGTTGGTGATGTCGAGTTGCTCGTGCCACCCTTTTGCAAGCTTATAAGCAGCGGGGCTGCTACCTGTGTATCCTGAAGCAACGGCTTGTGGTGTCAAGGGTTGTTGTCCCATGACTATTTCAAAAGAGCTTTGTTGCGTTGCCTCGGACCGCTGCAAATTGAAGGAGAATTGGGCTATATCCATGAACTTTGCCCAATCTCGCTGATTGGCACCCACATAGTGCCTAAAATACAATTCTAACAAGGCATTCACCCTCTCTGTTTGGCCGTCTGATTGTGGGTGAAATCTTATTGAGAAATGAAGTCCCGACCCAAGGAGCTTGAATAACTCCGTCCAAAACTTGGCTGTGAACCTTGGGTCCCTATCACTGATGATGCTCCGTGGCAAGCCCCAATACTTCACCACATGCTTGAAGAATAGTTTGGCAACTTGCTCCGCGGTGCAATTATTTTTTGCCGGAATGAAAGTGCCATACTTGGAATAGCGATCGACGACCACCATGGTTGAGCCACACCCTTCTGATTTGGGCGAGGCCGATATGAAATCCATCGAGACGCTTTCCCAAGGCCTTTCTGGTATTGGCAATGGCTGTAATAGTCTCACCGGCACACGCTGCTCCACCTTGTCTTGTTGGCACACAAGACAAGTCTTGACATAGGCCTCAATGTCGTCCCTCATATGAGGCCAATAGTAGATCTCCTCCAAGAGTGCCATGGTGCGCTGAATGCCAGGGTGTCCCGCCCACAAGGAGTAATGACACTCCTTCATCACATCGCGCCTAAGGTTGTCCCACTTAGGCACATAAATGCGCCTTCCAACGGTGAAAAGTACCCCATCTTCTACCCAAAACCGTCGGGTCCTCCCTTCCTTGGCCAAGTCTACGAGCCCCTTGGCCATGGAATCATGCTCCAAACCATCCTTGATCCGTCCAAGGACGTTGCTAGAAACACTACTTGTGCTAGCAAGTATTGCCTTGCGGCTAAGAGCATCAGCAACCACATTGACCTTGCCCGGCTTATACTCCATGGTATAGTCGAACTCGGCCAGAAAGTCTTGCCATCGAGCTTGCTTGGGACTAAGTTTCTTCTGATTTTGAAAATAACTTGTCGCCACATTGTCGGTCATGATGGTAAACCGATTCCCAAGCAAATAATGTCTCCATATGCGCAAGCAATGAATGTTCGCCGTCATCTCCTTATCATGCACCAGATACCTCTTCTCGGTGTCATTCAACTTACGTGACTCATAGGCAATCGGATGCCCCTCTTGCATGAGAGCTCCTCCGATATCAAAGTCGGAGGCATTCGAGTGTAGCTCGAAAGGCTTTGAGTAGTCTGGCAAGGCCAAGACAGGTTCCTCGGTGACTGCTTGTTTCAAATCATCAAAGGCTGCTTGACACTTGTCGCTCCAACACTATTGTACCTTCTTATTCAAAAGATCGGTTAGTGGTGCTGCCCTTGCTGAGTAGATCTTAATGAACCGCCTGTAGTAATTTGCAAGCCCAAGGAAAGAACATAGCTCCGACACGTTCTTGGGCTCGCCCCACTCCTTGATGGAACTCACCTTATCGTGTCCCATCATGATTTTTCCGGCTTTGATTCGGTGCCCTAAGAATGACACCTCCTCTTGTCCGAACGAGCACTTCTCCTTTTTCACGAATAGCTCGTTCTCCCGAAGGACCTGGAACACCTTCTTCAAATGCTGCACATGGTCCTGCAAATTGTTGCTATACACGATGATATCGTCGAGATAGACAACTACAAAATCGTCTAGGAATAGCCGGGAAATTTTATTCATCAACGTACAGAAAGTCGCTGGGGCATTGGTGAGACCGAAAGGCATCACCAAAAACTCATAAGACCCATACCTGGTGATGCATGCCATCTTAGGCTCATTTCCCTCAGCGATGCGCACCTGCCAATACCCCGAGCGTAATTCTAGTTTGGAGAAGTACCTGGCTTTGCCGAGTCGATAAAAAAGATCTGCGACTAACGGGATCGGATACTTGTTATTCATGGTTACCTTGTTGAGAGCCCGATAGTCGATACACATGCGAAGACTTCCATCGTGCTAACGCTGAAATAGCACAGGTGCTCCAAACAGTGCTTTGGATGGCCTGATAAACTGCGCTTCTAGCAACTCCTTAAGTTGCTTCCTTAGCTCCTCAAGTTCCGGTGGTGCCATCCGATATGGTGCCATGGCTGGAGGCATAGCTCCTGGTTCCAGCTCTATCTCATGATCAACTTCCCTTCGAGGGGGAAATCTTTTGGGTAATTCCGGAGGCATGACATCATTGAACTCCTCGAACACTTGGGAAATTTCTAACGGAACCTCGCCCCCACAAGGATCATCTTCGACTAAGACGGCCAGGCATGTTTCTTGACCCTTCTTTACCCCTTTTTCTGGCTGAATGGCCGAGATCATTTTAGCCTCGACCTCTTCTCGGGTTATGGGAACGGACCACGCTCCTTGATCCTTCACGATAGTCATAAACCCGTCCCTTTCAAATGAAAAAGGTCTCACCGAATCCATGAACTCTAGACCCAACACCAGCGAGAATTCGTCCATGTTGACGGGCGGTGAGATCTACGGTGCCGCTCCATTCTCCCAAACTAAGTGGCACCTTTCGAGGTATGCCAAGGATA
Organism: Chenopodium album; assembly: GCF_948465745.1. Classification (NCBI taxonomy): domain Eukaryota; kingdom Viridiplantae; phylum Streptophyta; class Magnoliopsida; order Caryophyllales; family Amaranthaceae; genus Chenopodium; species Chenopodium album. The sequence goes on from NC_137848.1 coordinate 46,879,871, forward strand.
GGCACGGGTGAAGCATTAACGGTCTTCAACGTGCCTGGCTCCTTAGCGTACTCCACACCCAGCTTGCTCGTCTCCTCCTTGGCGATGAAGTTGTGTGAGGTACCCGTGTCAACAAGTGTCCTAGAAGCCTTGCCATTCATTAATACTTCCACAAACATTAGTTTTCCCTTCGGACGGGGTAGTGTGCTTACCTTGACCACATCGTTGCACCCCTCGGTCTCGAACGTAATCTTTACGCTCCCCATGATGCGCAATGATCTCATCTGCGCTTCGTCGTCCGTCGACTCGCCACCCGTAGAGATAATGGCATTGAGCCTTTGTCTTCCTGGGCATTCCCTAGCCCAATGCGGTCCTCCGCATAAGAAGCAGTCTCGATGCTTGCTCTTATCCGACAAAGAAGCGGATGACTGGCCCTTGCCCTTATCCTTGTCCTTCTTCTCGAACCGATTGCTATCGCTGCTGCTTCGGTCTGTGGGTTTTTCTCCCCCACCTTTCTCCTTGTTGCCACCACTTCTACCATCCTTCTTTGAATCCTTGAACTCCAACAAGGATTCGGCGACGGCTATGACCTCAGCAAGTGCCTACACATTTCTCCGTTCTACTTCCTGCTGAGCCCATCGTTGCAGCCCTCCAATGAAATAGATGAGTTGATTCTCTTCCGAAAGATCATCGATCTCAAGCATCAACATAGAAAATTGCTTGATGTACTCTTTGATGGTGTCGTTGTGCTTGAGATCACGCAACTTCATCATTGAGAGCTTCTTGGCATTCTCTGGATAGAATTTTCGCTTGAAATCCTTCTTGAACTCGTCCCAAGTGCTGATGGAACAAGTCCCCTTCTTGATGTCCAACTCCCGACACCTCCACCAGAGTATGGCATCTTCTCCGAGGTACATGGTGACAGTGTTGATATTGGAAGCATCGCTTTCCAAGCGCATAGCATCGAAGTACTTTTCAACGCCCCATAGGAAGTTGTCAATTTTCCGAGCATCTCTCTTCCCATGGTATGTTTGAGGCTTAGGGACCTCCATCTTAGACCCCGCCTGAATGGTAACTCCCCCAATTACCGCAGGCCTTACGGAACAGAGCGAGTTCCTCCTTGAGGACCTTGTTCTCCTTCTTTAAAGCGAGGAGTTCCCCTGACAACTCCTCACGCATTTTGGCTAGCTCGCTCATCACCTTTTCACAGCTTGATTAGCGAGGGTGTGAGCCTCCATCGTGCGATCCAAGCCCAACTCCTCAAGTCGGTTGTCTAAATCAACCACTTGATCCTTGAGTGAGGACACATCAAGCCCCACCTTGCCGATTGCATCAGACAAGCCACCCATGGCTAGTTCGAGCTTGGTTGTCTTCTCGTCCGCCTTATGCACTAGCTTCTCAAGCTTCTGGAGAGCAGAGGCACGACCTCAGTCTCCCCACCTTCGAGCACTTGTGATGCGCTAGCCTCCTGTTTCTTGTTTCCCATTGTCCCGACACTTACTTCTCCTTCGTATACTATGATGCTAGCTAAGCTGACAAAAAGTCGACCTAATCAATCGTTGCTGCTCTGATACCACGTTGTCACGTGCGCACTAACTCCCCTAGTCTTGTGCACGTGCGCCTACTTACTTCCTTTCCAAAGGTTGCTAGTCAAGGCTTAACCCCGAGTATTGCTCCTAGCAAGTAAGGCAACGGAAGCTTAAGTAAGTGGGAAAGTAAGTAAGAATATAAGAGAGTAAGTTAAGAGAACTAGTATTGCTTGAGAGAGAGAATTTTTACAAAATGCTTGGATGGTTTACAAATGAGGGGAAGGTCCCTATTTAAAGGCCTCCAAAGTACCTAGAGAGTTCTATTCTAGAATATTCTAACCTCCTCAAATGGAGGGTCCTAGAACAAGGTTATTCTAGAGACTTCTATACAATTCTGAGTTACATCTCTTATGTAAAACATTCCGGAGTATTTAATAATACTCTAGGCCTACAAGAATGTACAAGAGTTTCCTAGAAAGTTCTAGAAGCTTCCGAACGCATCCCGAGACTCCTAGCACGTTCTGGAATGTTCCGGACTTTTCCTCAAAAATCCGGCTGCACTATTGTCTTCATTGGGCCCAAAAGCGGTGGACCCCAAAGTTTGGACTCATTTGGGTTTCATTTGGTCCCCCAAATGACCCATTATTGTGTTATTGTCAATTGGGTGTTCACTAGGAAAAGTGCACCAAATCAAAATAAAGCTCTTTAGGGGGAAGGTGCTTCCTAGCACCCATGGGCATCTCCCTTGGCCCGAATGGTTGCCTAGTGCCCAATTGACGTTGCTGCTGCCTTAGTGGGCGTGGGACAAGAGTTGTGACAAGTCGATCCCTTAGCTTGCTATTAAATCAATATTAACTTGGTTATCACAAACTACATGGGAATAAGTGTATGCGGTATGTATACGCAGTCCATATGAGTTTCATTAGGGAAGTCAATATGATAGTAGTGCAAAAGTTTAGACTAAATTTTCGTCTTTTCTATGTCACTTGTTACAAGAACCTTTTGCCATGCTAGTTTAGACTTTAATAGTGCAATACTCGTGTTTGACAAAGAACTTGCAAGTAAAATAGGAATCTGCACTTCATACAAATTCAAATTAAATCCATTTCAAACTCAAATTCATAGACTTACAAATGTATACAAGTCCAAATCGACTGTTAAGAAAAGAAAGAAAAGGCGGTATTAGCAAGCTAAGATATGATAAATACATTTAATTTGTCACACAGATGAAATTCATAAGCAATATACTTAGTTTCTTCTGAGGGAGGCAGCAGAGATCAACACGAGTACGATGAAGAGGAAAGCAGCAATGAATGAAGCAACAACAGCTCCACTAACGCGCTCACAGAAGCTGCCAAATTGTTGGCAGATAGCCCCCCAGTTGATCTTGTTGTTACCCTTGTGTGCCAAGTACACTATGGCTGCTGCAGCTCCTGCACCTGCGGATATCAGTGCTACTGCTATCTGAAACAGAAACATTATACAGGGTGTCAGGTGTTATGCTTCAATTTCGCTTGAATGTATCTATATATACTATGGCAATGAATTAAATATGTAATTTTGTTACTTCACCAAGGAACTTGTTTAAATGGAATGGTTTAAATATTTACCGTGTCGAAGATGATGAGTAGCATCCTCACCCCTGAAGCCTGTGGTCTCACAATGCTGACAATGGAAAATGGCAGGGAGAGTACTAGGTATGCACTTGCCACTGCATTTGCAGCCACAAAAAATCTGCAGTTTTCACCATACATTATTATTATACACTATACAGCAGAAGTAACTATTTCGGACATCCTCAAATAGTATACTCAAGACTATAAATGTTGTGGAATGGGTGTATTATATGCGAGTACACTAGAATGCACTTACGAGAAAGCTGGGAGATCGTCATATCTAGCATGAAACTGGAAGAATTGAGTGAAGAAATTAAGAGTTTGGTCACTGGTTCCCATTGCAATAGCAGCACCAAGAGCAGCAGCTAAAGCAGCCAGCCTTAGAATGAAGTCGAAAACAGCGAGTCCTCTATTCACAGCTCCCCCTCCTGATCCCATAACTTTGACAGCTTTCATGGCCCCAAACTTTCCTCTTGGCTCCGACTTTGGGTCTTGGATGTGGATGGTTGATGATTCGTGGTGCGACATTTTCTTCTGTTCTTCTTGGGATGGATTATGGATATAATATAAACCTCGGAAATTGTATGATAGATGAAGATGAGATATGTGACTAAATTGCTTATGGACTTCGAGTACAATGGAGAAATATATATTTGATATTTGTTAATGGGTTAGTTTTTATGTTTGATGGTGGCAAGTTAGGTAATGGGGCAGCTAGAACAACAGTAGTGGTTACTCAAACTTGCTCCATTCATAAAATGTTGCTACTAGCCTGTTATACTATTACTCTACTAGTATTATTTTGACATAAAAGAGTACTCACAAGTAGAGTAGGTGGTTCCAACCACTTAGCCAAGGTTTCCGAGTTCATGGCGTTCGATACTCCTCGGCTCGTCCTTTGTCCTTGAGACTCCCCCTTGCTATTTTGGCTTAGCTCCATTTTAATCTTATTACTATCCAATACACTTACATCATCCTAGATTGTGGCAAGATCCACATGGATTCAGAAACGATACGTAACTATATTTATTTTGTAAAATACACTTTTAGTGCATTGTTTGGCAAAATTTTACTTTAGAAACAGTCTCAAAGTACATCTGCAAATATAAATATTTCAAATTTTGTTTATGCAAAATTTATAAAAGTCTGATTCTAAAACAGACTAAAACGAATCCAACAAAATTATACATACCTTCATTCCTAAGAGTTCTTCCTATTTGAAATCTTGGCAAACAATCTTCTATATTACTCTCGAGGTATAAAACATACAAGTAATATATCGTTATGTTAGGTCTTATCTGATTCATCTTAATGAGAATATTAATACTTTTTTTGTTTTTTATTTTTTACTAATATGCTACTAAAGTAATTTAAGGTAAAAATAATACAAAATAGAAAGAACTTTTAGAAACGCAGGGAGTTCATACGTTAAAAGTTTAAAAAATTTACTCTTACTCACAAAATAGGGATCGAAGGAGTTAATGTTAGTGACATCTTTGGTTAACCGAACCCATTACTCTATCAATATTTGGTACACAATACTTTTATTCACTACTTACTACAAAGTATGTACTTAGTATTAAACATTAGCATATTTTTATACCTATAAACGATTCCAAACCAAAAAGAAGCCTCGAGCTGAGCACTAAATTATCTTTGTTTCTTCTTCTTCATACACAGTAATTTGGGAGTATTATGGTTATAAAAATTACTACATCAGCTTCATATTATTTGTAAGTTTGGAATACTTATATCTCACAAATAATACTCAGAGTAGTAAATAATATAAAACGGAGGTAGTATATCGATAATTCGTAGAATTTAGGGCCTATTCAGTTCAGTTCAGTTTCTAATTTCCTTCTCTCATAAAATATTCATTTCAGCTCAGCTCAGTTCAGTTCAGCTCCAATCATTCAGTTCAGTTCAATTCAGTAAATGTGAACAGACTCTTAATATGCACAAAAAAAAAAAACAGTACAAAATCAATATATCTGAGAACAAGGAACTGAATTCTATAGCTGGTTGATCCAACCCATCCAAATATGAATAGTAAGTTAATAGTAGAGCGCAATTTTCACTATTGCATCAGTCAGAACAAGCACACCTGATTCAAAACTTCCCATCGGATGTAAATTAAGAGCCAAACTGAGCTTAGAATTTTTAGTTCGACAAATTCAAGCTTGAGCGTGAGTTGGTGCAAGCTACAGCCAAGATACACCAAGATTGAGCTCAAATCATCACCAACCGAACTCTTTTGTATTGTTCTTAAAAAAAAAACCGGAAAAATACACTTAAATAATCCCAACTATTGCCGATTTACTTCTAATAATCTCAACTAAGGTTTATTTTTTAATAATTCTAATTATGGGGTCAGTCTCCAATAGTCCCAAAAACCGGTTACCTGCTGAAAGGGTATTTTTTTTTTTTTTTTTTTTTGTTTTTTAAACGCCACATGTCAGCACATGATTGGCTTAATTTTAAAATATAAAAAAATAAAATAAAAATCCTTCAAAACATGATTGGCTTAATTTTAAAAAAAAAAAAAAAACAGAAATCGATCCCGGTAGATTCCCAGCCACCCATGGCCAATCAGAACCAGCCGGCCACCTCCCTAACCCCCTGAAAATAACCAGCCGGCCCTCCCAACCCCCAAAACACACACACCCGATCCACCCCAACCCCTCAGATCAATCTCCTCCCTTCCCTTCCCCCCCCCCCCCCCCTTTCGCCGGAAAATCAATTCAAACAAAAAAAAAACAGCGCCCCTTCCTCCACCACCAAAAACGCCCCTCATCCCTTTCCCCACTCTCGAAATCGTCCATTTCGGCGGTGGGAAAAGGGAGGAGGGGCAGTTATGGCGGCAGATTCAAGTAGAGGGTGAGGTTTCAAGGGTTGTTGTGGGTTAAGTTGGTGGTTTTCGGGGTTGGCGTAGGCTAGGTTGGTGGTTTCAGAGGCCAGGGGTGGGTTAGATGGGTGGCAGCGGGCTGGGCGGTCAATATTGGAGGTTAATGGGAGTGGTCAGTCGGTTTCTGATGGAGGTTAGGGTTGGCACGCGGTGGGGGTTAGGGTGGCTGACTGTTTGGTTTTGGGTTTTTGTTTTTGTTTTTGTTTTTATTTTTATGTTTTTATTATTTTTTTCATTTTGGACCAATCACGTGTTGACACGTGTTATGGTTACCTGTTATAACAAGTCATTGACCCATTGTTGACTTGTTGGGACTATTGGAGGCAAACTGACCTCATAGTTAAAATTATTAAAAAAAAAATAAACTTTAATTGGGATTATTAGAAGTAAATTGGCAATAGTTGGGATTATTAAAGTGTATTTTTCCTAAAAACAATAACAAAACATAACCTTGTTTTGTCTGCCTCTCTATATCCTCAAAGTCGCATGCAAAATTGCCATGCTGATATGGTGCAGCTAATCAAACTTCAATGATTTATCATGACACCAGCAATTGTTCTTTAGGCAGCATATTACGCCTTTATTAAGTATCAAGTCTTTACCCAGATGAGGATGCAGGGAATATAGCCATTGATTAAAGGGTAATCTGAAATGCAACCCACAATGACCACTGACAACCTAGTTTTTGACAAGGTTTGAAGGTTGCGGCTAAGGCAGTGGTGGGATTCCGTGGTGAGTGTCCAAGAAGGCCTAATGATAGCAGTAAGCTTTGTGTGTATTAGTCCCTTTCCCTTTTTCTTCTTTTCAGGGTTAAATAGCCTATATGAACAGTAAAGGGAAGGAGGGTTAGAATTATATGGTCAGGGTCTCAGGGATAAGTAGAGAACCTGCAGTGATCATCAACTGGTGGAGGCATAGGTGGCAGACACCTCCAAAGCCAAAAACTTGTAAAATTACAGGGTTTACGTCTCCGTGAATAAGCTTTTCACAGATTTGCTTATACATCCTACCAGTCATTTCAGTGAGATACTACATGTCTACACTGAAGAGGGCAAAAGTTACAATAACCTTAACTTCATACATAAAAGATATTTACAGGTGTATTGCAAAGGCAAAAATATTCCATAGCAAGAAATTTTTCTATTGAGAAGTCAAGCATACAAGAAGTTTCTGGCATACTTGTCTCAACTGGGGTGATGGATCAGAAGTAGATACATGTAGCAAAATGGATCTTGCCTCAAGTAATTTCCCTGAAATTCTTTCAATCACCGCATCATCACTGGCCATAAGGGATGCCATCAGCTTGGCTCCTGCCATTTTTTCCTGAGAATCAAATCACACAAGCATAAGAGTTCTTAACGAACAAGTAAAAAACTGAATTCATGTAATTAAATTCTAGTCATTACAAAATACTGTAGGAGTTTTTTTTTTTCATTTGACTAGCAAGTGCCCATTCTACAATGTTCATCATTTGCTGAATTTTTTTATGGGCTTTCAGGCAATCCATCCCATATACCTCTTTCGGAAAAAAAAAAAAAAAAAGAATGCAAGAAGAATTTCTATCAGGATACATATATACTTATGTACTCTAAAGAGGTTAAGAAGTGATGCGGGCGAGTAGAAATGAGCAGGCAACAGCATAAACTCAATTGCAGTAGACACTAAACAAGGACATGGAAGAAAATTAATATTTGTTGCTCTCACACTCACACTTTTTTTTTTTTTTTTTTTTTTTTTATCCGAGGATAATCTGCGGTTATTATAATGTTTGTTCTGAGACAAATGACCAGAGAATAAGTTCTTTGTACATTGCTGATTACAAAATAAAGTGAACCATCTTCAAATATCCTTGAGAAGAAATAGACTAGTTACCTGTTCAGCTTCTTTTCTAAGAGAACTGAGTGAAATTTTGAGAAGATCATGTGCATAAGGAACAATTCCCAATTTTAAATGACATGCAGCAGAAAACAGGACCTGAACACAAGCAGCTCTGATCTCTGCATTCTCTATGTCCTGTAATAATTTGTACCGGAGAAGATAGTTTTACCACTTCCTCACAATATAAGTTCAACAAATAAATTGAGAAGAGGATCAACTATGACATCAAACAAAAAAGCAAACCTGAGTTGAAGAAATGAGACATGGAAGGGTCTTTCGTGCAAAAGTGTTTTTGACAGATTCTGGCATTTTTTGGCAAGCACTAATGAGGACATTAGCCATGCACAAACGAAATGAGATGGATATGCAAGTCCCATGTGCAGTATCTTCAACTAGTTTGTAGCGGAGACCAGCTTCATAATTATCCTTAGTCAAATTATCAATGACAAACGAAAGGACAGAGCTTCCAGAGATAAGAGCTCCAGAAGTTTGGATTATTAAGGCTGCAAAAGCACAAAAGCCAATAAGGCTGACATTCAAAGGGTCAAAATGATCTTCATCCCAAAGTTTTTATTAATCTTAATTACCGTTCTGGGTATCAGACTTCTCAGCTGAGCCTCTCACTGTTTTCGGAGCTTGCAATTCCGCGCATATAATTAGGGATAGACAGTCGATGCACCCATGTTGTACTTTGAAAACTACAGAAAGGTTGGAATCTTAAACTCACATCTAAGCATGTAGAAACATAAGGAAGAAAGTGCCTACCTTCATCCCCATCCACAGAAGGCCACAATAGAACAGCTTGCAGTGTTCTTATAATCTTGGTTATGTCGGGATGAGAAGCTGAGTCCCACCCTCTAATCTACCAAATAAGCAAGATGAACAGTTAGCTCAAATTAAAAGCATACCAAGGCAGGAAGGAAACATTTATTACAGTTTCTACCCCATCATCAACCCCACCCAAAAAAAGTGAATCAAAGAGTAGTGTTAGGGGGATTTGGTCATACATTACGACAAAATGATAAGGTACACATAAGATGCACAAGTGAACTGAAGGCTAAGTATACTTCCTATTTCAGTAGCTATACATACAGCAAAACTAAATAGAGCATTAAGAGAAACATTGAAAGGCAATAAAAGCCTCAAAGATGATTAGTACATAAAATGCACAAAAGATAGAAAGGTTGAGAGATATTTACCGACAGTGAGGTGCAAACAGCAAACAGACAAGATTTCATCCGCATGGCATCCTTACTTTCAGCAGTGCGTTGCAAATAAGAAAGAGCGACAGGAAAGAGAATCTGGAGATATACAAAGCAGAGGGTACCAGAGTTCAGCAGGGGGCCAGCAACTAGGGTAGTAGGGTGAAGGCATCTCTTGTATTTTTTTATTCTTTTTTTAAGAAAATAAACAATAAAATGAAATAAGGTAAGCATATGAAATTTTACATACTTGGGGATGAATGCGACCGCAGAGTTCAGCAGCAAGTTTTCTCACATCTTCATATTCAGACTGACTAAAAGCCCTGACAGAAAAATAATAAATGTTAAATTAAAAAGCAGCGATTCCTAAATATTGGAAAGAGAGAGCCATGAGCAATAGCAAAGCAGTACTGATCTTTGACTGACCTGTTAAAGAGGAAAGTGGCAACACATTCATAATCAAAGACATCAATATTATCCGTACCTGGTACCCCACAAATGTTGGTCATGTCAACTCGAAGCAAGATATGGACTTAATAATTTACAAATGCCAGTAAACAGAATTCAAACAAAAAATTAACTGTATTATTACAATATTACAAATCCAAGTAAAAAGAGTGGTGTTGTCACAAAATCAAATATCAAATTCAAAACCCCTCTTATTTCTTCATCTCTTTGAGGATTTTCACCTCTTCACACGATAAATGTAGCCAAATACAAATAAGCAGAGAGAGTCACGTTTATAAAATAGACCACATTGCAGATAAGCAATGATCCCAAATCTATTGAACACCTCAAAACACATTCATATTTTAATGACACTACATGCTTCAGCAGCTCAGCGTCATTTCTATTCAAGGCCAGGAAATCAATATGTCCAGAGCTATTAGTGGCTTTTATGGTACAAATGACAAATCTACACCCTACCTAGTAATTCTAGTTGCTTTTTGTTTGCAGTTCAATCACAAAAGAAATGCCACCCAAGGCCTTACTGACCCTTCCTAATAGATTCAGAATCTTCACTGGAGTTGGCACCTAGAAGGAAAACCTAGCTCAGCCAGATGGGAGCATCATGGATGTCTTTAAAGTTAGGACAACCTAAACAGCATCTAAAGGACAAAACGCTTTCCACAGTATTGTACAGCAATTATCTAAGTGGAGATATGGCCATAAACAATCTAATTCCTATCAACCCTCACAAAATATGTATGGACCCATAACTGTTAATGTCAGGCCAAACAGAAACATAAAGCTTATAGCAGAACAGAACTTAATTATATTTTTAAGAATTTTTTTTTACATTAACAGCACAGATAAAGGAGTACAAGCAAAAGAGGACAAACAAGTGACTTTTCCCCACAACAATTCAAAAGCCAAAGATATGTGTGAAAAGACCCAGGAGTTCTGAGTTTTGACCCTTCTCTAAAGCCACAAACCCACAATTCCTCATCTGTCTAATCTGGTTTGATAATTTCTCCTGAATTGACAAAACTTTGACCGTATTTGTCTATTAATATATAAGCAAAAACACTATGAAGTAGGGTCTTGTCAGAATTCTCGCAATGGGTTATTTCAAAATACCTAATTTTCATAATAGTAGGAAATTCCAAACATTTGGCAATATGTAAGCGTAAATAAGAAGATAAAGTCTAGTCTAAAATTTTTGTGGCCTTATAACAGGTATTAAGTTCCTAAAATAAGGTAAAAGAGCGTAGCCTAAGACTCACTATTAGCACAACAAAGCAAGTCATTAGTGTTAATCTCCCTAATGCCAAAGTTGCCACAAAAGCACTCGCCTTAAGAGGCACCCTGGCTTTTTAAAAGAAGTTTGATACTGACAAAACTGGAAAAGGAGGGGGTTGGTTCAAATAATTGAGAAAAAAAATTGCAAGAGAACGTCTCCGTAAATCACTTGTCCACACATCATCCAATTCACCAAACTGAAAATCCAACAACTCTAGGTCGAAGAGTGAGCTCCTCTAACTCCCTATCATTCAGAGGTCTCCTCTCCAAACAACACCCCGAAAAAAGGATATGACGGTCATCCCTTACCTTGAACCTCACTAAAGTGGAGAATAAATGAACACCTAGGACAAAGATGTGTCACTCTAGTAGCCACTTTTGCAACCCATCTATATTGGTGCAACCCGTATTTGCTCTTGATAAATCAATGAAAAAAGGACTGAGAATCACGAGAAAAAACCAGAACCAATTTCCCACGAGTGCAATATTTTTTGGCAATACTTTCCTAAAGCCTAAAATATAAGTATACAAGAAATTACAAAAGAAAGAGGGAAAAATAAACCCATAGATCACTGTCCCTGCCTTCATACTCCCATTTGTAGGTACATAACCACAATCAGATCCTAAAGCAGAATCGAAAACAACCCTAACCACCTTTGTCCACTTAATTAAACTCTAATTGCCTTTTCTTGTTGTCTAGAAAACAAAGAATAGAAAACTTACCATTTGCAACACATTGTTTTAAAGCCTGACCATACATAGTAATACAGTTGAAGTCATCGAAAACCCGCAGAGGAAGCACTTTAATTATAAGTAATGGGCAGAGGCGATCAAACAGCATGTTTTCCACTCTATCTGAGGCATCATTCTTACAGGTCTTTTTATCTACTGTAGCATGTATTGATCCAATCATCCTGTTGGGGAGCAAAATCAAATTTATCAGCATCGAACACTTTTAGAGAATCAACCTAAAAAAAAGACAACAGATCCCAGAATGCACCAAACAATAATGTCACTTTCTGGCAACCATTCAAAAGTATCAAACATTGAGAACAGAACACACTTAAACATTATAAAGATATGGGTTGTTAAACATAGTCGTTGAGGATTTAAGCATCAGAAACATATTTCTTAAGGTATTTATTGATAAAATCAAGAATCATTAGGTGTAATAAATGTTTGCTATCTCTACTGTGGGAAAATGTCTATCAATTAGACAGATCCCTAACGGCTATGTCCAACATTTTCCTAAAACATACCACCTTATGAATATTTAATAAAACAGTCTTGCAGAACTAATGAGTCCATCATTGTACAGCAGTGGTGAATCATAAAATATGTTCACAAAACCACAAAATTGAAGCTATTACGAAACATTTGCTATTAAGATTCTATTGATTCGATGGATGGAAAACATTTTCAAAACAGAACACAATTACAGATGAATTTTTCCCCACCCCACCTTTGGGGAAATAAAAAAAATATATCAACAGATAAATGCTTGTGTATTGACTCTAGATGGAGCCTGCAGATACATTTCATACAAGAAATTTTTTGGCTACAATATTTCTATACAAGTTTAATTGTCCCTGGTGATGTGCAAATATTGCATATCACAAGTTTGGAATATACCTTTACATGTACAATATGTATTTATAGACATTCAAAAATTCCTTCATCTCCCATTTTACCTCTAGGCTTAACAAACCCAGTCAAAGACCAACCAGGTGGAATTCATATAAGATATTGTGATCCACAACATCACCTCTTGTAGAATTTCAGCAAAAGAAAACATATCACCAATAGAGTACATCCAGCATCAATAATTGATTTTTCAATCAGCCCTAATAAAATTACCAGAAGATGTGGTAGGATAGCACTGAAAGCAGTGTACACTTACTAAGCTATTTTTTAATTAATCTGTCAGGTTATGGTGGTATCTACAAGAGTGTTAAAAGATAATAGCATTCATATTGATGCTGTTTGAGTTTTAGCAAACAACCAACAGTAGCCACAGAAAGTAATCCTTAAAATGAGGAATTGAGGATGAAGACAGAATGGAGTACTTACTCTTCTTGTTTCTGCACTTGTACAAGAATTCGCCCAAGGACAAGGTCTGCAGCGTCTGCCAGATGCTCACTTACACAACTTAAGAATCTAACAAGAATTGCATTTGTTGGCTCAGAAAGCATCTTTTCTACAAGTGGCCCTACCAACAAGTTCCAATCTTGAACCTGTCTCCATAAAAGAATTAAAAATAAAAAACAAAGAAAACAGAAAAGGTTTTCAATTGATGTCTCAAACAATTATATGAAGTACATTATATACACATGCATAGAACAAATTATCTTCCGCCAAAAGAAAACAAAAATTAAGAAATATAATGAATGAGAAATTCTTTGAATTTGTTGGCAATTTAATATACTACCTCCGTTAATTATTATGTGCAACTTTGGGGTATTATTTGTGAGATATAAAATATTTCAAAGTTGCACTTAATAATTAACGGAGGTAGTAGGAAAGATTAACAAGAGTAATCCCAACTATCGGGGTTCTTCTCATTGGATTCCCAATTACAATTTAACTATGAGCACCTTTTTTTTTTCTTTTTTTTTTCTCTTTTTTTTTTTTTTTTTTTTTATAAATCTAATTTGTTATTTTTTAATATATCTTTCCTTCAAAAATAAATAAATAAAACCCTTCCTTCTACCCTAATTCACTAATTGAGTGATTTTCCTCACTACAACTGTCCATCCACCATCACTTCCCACATGACCACCTCTCCATTGCTGCCGGAAGCACACCACAACCCAACAATTTTATTTTTTTGTTAAAAACAAAAAACAGCGCTACCACCCCACATACCTTCCACAAAAACCAACCCTCAACTTCGCAACCACAGCAAAACTGTGCACATCCTCCTCCATCAGGAAACAACATGATGGTCAATCAAGAAAGCTTATTCACGAACCCAATCAACTAATTAAGAAATCATAGCAGATTAAAACCAATCAAAAGCCCCAAAATTATAGCTGCCGCCACTCAAACCACCACGGCTCCATCGTCTACTTCCCTGTGATGAATCAGCAACAAGCCATACAGCCACCACTCAAGGTTGTTTGTTATTCCAGTGAAGGAAGAGAGGGGGGGGGGGGGGGGGAGCAGTCTGTTATGGTAATAAACATGGAAACTAAGACAATCTGTTTATACATTGTGAGCTGTTAAGTTTTTTCAGACAACTAAGCACGATTTTTTTGTAAATAGGATCTCCACTATCGGTGAAAACTTACGGCTTTTGACCACTCTGGAATTAGCCTGAATACTTCATCAGGGTCATATTTTGATGATTCTGCAAGATTGACAAATGTGTGAACGTCAAAAGGAAAATTTTTGAACAGTATTTAAACAGGACCAAACAAAAAAAGTTATTCATCGAGGGTTAGAAACTAGGCATTAAGGTATGATCATAGTGGAACAAAATTTAGGATATAACAGTAAGTGAGCTGCTTGCAGATAAGCTAGTTAAATCTGGTCAGTAGGAAACAGCGCCAGATCTAAATAACATTCCTAATTTGTAGTTGGGGTCTCTGTATTTAGCACTAGGTTTTCATACCACACCCCCACAAAATGGTTACAAAATGATAGGTTTAATTAGCTTTAGGCTATCACTCTCCAAAGATGAAGTTGAAGGGAAAATTCTACAGGACTGCCATACGACCAGTGTTGCTCTATGGTACAGAATGTTGGGCTTCTAAGAAAGAGCATATTAAAAAGATGGAGGTTACGGAAATGCGCATGTTAAGGTGGATGTGTGGAAACACTTTAAGAGATAGAATCAGAAATGAGGTTATTCGCAAGAAAGTAGGTGTGGCGGGCATTGTAGATAAACTAAGGGAAAATCGTCTGCGTTGGTTTGGACATGTAAGACGGAGACCCGAGGGTGCACCGGTGCGAAGAGTGGAAGAGTGGGACCATGGAGGGATTAAACGAGGAAGAGGGAGACCAAAGATGACTTGGTTGGAAGGAGTGAGGAAGGATATGAAGTGCATGGATTTACGTGAGGATGAAGTTTTGGATCGTAAGGGATGGAGGAGAAAGATTTATGTTGATGACTACACGGAATAATCAAACTTGGTTCATGTTAGCCGACCCCACTTTTGGGATTAAGGCTTTGATTGATTGATTGATTGATTGAGGCTATCACTCTCCAACAATGCTTGAGGCCATAACTCTCTAAGCTTTCACAATCCAAATTTCTGGCTACCCTCTCAATATCTCTCTTCTATTTTTGTATTTACATTCTCCATCCCTAGGATGATTCTAGACTGAGCATTTGTCTCATGTGCACAGGTGGCATCACTTGATTCATTGCATATTTTCCCTTAGTACAACATTTGATGACCACTAACATACTAAACTACCCACAATACCCCTCTCCTAAGACAGTTCATTACATGATCACACAATTTTTACAATTTATGTGTTCAAAATGCTATTTTTATAAATTTGCCAGCAGATGAATTACGAAAACAGCAGGAATACCTTCCTTCACGCCTCCAGAACCCTCTTGATGATTGTAATTATTATTGTGGAGGTCGCTGAAAAAGGGAAAATTTTCCAGGTATGAGACACAATTAAAGCATACACATTAACCATTACAATACAACCAATAGCAAGTGATAAAACGATATCACCATTTCAAGGTTCATCGATAAATCAATCAGAATGTCACACTATTTAGCTGCATATAATTTGAACACTGCTTTCAACATAATCTAGAGTCACAAATAAACATCCTGTGACTGTCTCAATTCTAAATTACCTTAAAGAGTCGAGCACCATCCTGATAACCTCAAACTTTGTGTTGTAAAGCCTAAGAACTTGGGCAAATGCATTGATTGCAGCTGATTTCATAGTCCCATCAGTCGTAGAAATAATGCGGACTAGTGCGGGCAACACTAAAGATGGATCTGCAAAAGGAACAGAGTTAACCAAGGATCCAGTTTTTGAACAATAACAACAATCTCAGTAGGGTCCAGAATAATACAACAGACCAAAATCCAACCAAAGCTGAAGGCAAGTTAGGCAAAAGTCAAGAAACCTTTACCAAATATGAAGCACCTTAATGAAATTATTTATAAAAAAAAAATAAAAAATAAAAAAAAATCTATACCATAGACCAGCTGCATCAGCACTAGATTTTTAAAGAGGATACACATTCTAGAGCATATTGTACATCTCTGATCTCATCTGTCGTTCAGGGTTTTACTTAGTTCGTTTATGGCAACCTTTTATCCACTTTTTTATCCATCTCCTACCCCACTTGCTCTCTAGCCACATATTTACTCCATCACTCTTACTTTATCCACCTATTTCTTACAACCACTCAAATTTTACATATGATATAATACCTGCATATCTAAAGTAATTCAATGAAACAAAAAAAAAAAAAAAAAAAAAAAAAAAAAAAAAAAAAAACGGAGGTAGTATGACAAAATTGGCATTTAATGAAAAAGTTTATTTTTGCAAGAATCTCCTGGAAAGTTTCATCATGTTGTGCAAAAGAACCCTTCAAATTCAACTAAGAAAACTAGGAGTTCATGATCTGACACCAACCTATAAGTGGAAGCAAATTTATAGCCTTGGAGCGTATTAATTCATCTTCATCTCTGAGGCAATCCAACAGTTGGTTTGCTATGTCTGGCCTAAAACAGAAATTGCGTTTAACCAAAATAAATGCATAAATATCCATAAAAAATATATAAAAAATGCATCACTAATAAAATATATTGGCATACCAGAATGAACTGGCGGTCACTTTTGTCGAGTTTGATGACAAGCGGATGAGTTCGGAGATGACATCAGCAGCGTTACTCCTCTGAGATATGCTTCCAGAAGCTAACCGTTTAAGGACTTCATTAAGGCACCAATCATCTGAAGTTCTGTAAAATCAACACACAACACTTTACAACATAGATGTGGTGGTAAAGTTGGAAATAGACAATGTAATAGAATGATGATACAAATAAAACTAAGTAGAAGATATTATTACATTGAGCAAAAATCAGCAATGAGAGCAGTGACAGCTCTGGAAGCACCATCGCGCTCATCCAGAAGGCCCAGCAGTGGCATTAAGAGCTCCTTGCAATCTATTGGATCATTGAAACTACTTCCAGCAATCTTAAGGATAACAAACCTAAAGATGCAAACTGCAACATTTACCACATCTTCATCTGCACAGTGAAGCTTCAAGAAGCAGAGAATTTCAACAACTAATTTAAAAACACTAGAGAATAGAGAGCACGGTGAGAGTGAAGACTTGCAAAGTGCCATAATTTACCCAAAACTTCCAATTTCAATTTTCAAAAGCCACAACCAGACAAATTAATGGGATTAAAAACAAAACAAGATCATCCAGAATTCGCAGTAGTCATATATGTGGATCAACTAGCAACACACTAGTTTTACTCTTAGAGCCATTAGAAACCTATTCGGTAGCAAGTGGTTGTAATGATAATGTAGTTAAGTATGAAAAATCTCATGCCAATGTCATGGTAACATAAATTTATTAGCGTTACAAACAATATCAGAGCCATGATCCCAATACTGGGGTTAGCTAAATGAACAAAGAATTAATATCTTGTAGGCTTCAGCGAAGATCATCACCCTCCATGCCCTTTTAGCCCAATTTCATTATATCATTCCCAACTCCCTCTCCATCCAAGTCACCTTTGATCTCCCTTGGCATCTTCTAAGATCCCAACTCCCTACTTTCCTTACCAGTGCATCTTCTGCCCAAACCAACGCAATCGGTTCTTCGTTATTTTATCCTCACTGTCCAGTACTCTAACTTTCCTCCAAATATTTACATTCCTAATATTATCCCTTAAAGTGTTCCACACATTTATCTCACCATATCCATTTTTGCTACTCACATCTTAATTTGATATCTCCTAGCAGCCCAACATTCCGACCCAAATACATCACTGGTCTACAAGTTGTCCAACAAAATTTCCCATGATCCTTAAAGGTATATTATGACTACACAATTATCCTAGTCACTTTCCAAAAACTCAAAGTTTACATATTCACTTGACTCCCTCCAGCAACTAAAACGAAATTTCTAGCACGAATCTATAAACATGTCATTATATATATAATGAGAAGTTTCTTACAATGAGAAGGATTTTATGTGCAAATATTTTGTAATAAATGTGCATATATTTTGAACTTGATGTTAAAAAACATTTAACTGAAATTCAATGTGCATATTTTTTTGTGCATAATGTAAATAAATTTTCGTTTTTCCAAAAAATTAGAAAAAAGTATGTTGAAAATTAAATTTGCACTTAGTAGAAAATATATACTTCCTCCGTTTCTATTTCCATGACTAACATTCCTAAAATGGAAATGTCATATTACTTGACCCATACTATAATTGGTAAGCTTTTGATAAACAAATTATCTAAATACCCTCATAAAGTGCATGTGGGGGACAACTTTTGAGGGTAATAAGGTGAACCATGTACATCAAATACTATTTCTCTCTCCTCTCCTTAAATATTGTGCCAAAGGCTATGGGTCAAGTAAATAGAAACGGAGGAAGTATATTAAGTAGCATGGTAAAATGGAACTTAGTAAAATGGGTAGAATAAAAGAAAACCTCCAAACGAGGTAAAGAAAACCCTTCAAAACAAAAAGTGGGTAAATCAAGATAAAAACACCTCAAAACAAATAGTGGGTAGGACCAAAAAAAAAAAAAAAAAAAAAAAAACCTCATAAAGAGTAAGTTAATCAAGCAATAATAAGTTTAGTTTGGCAAAAATAAGTCTAAGCTCGACCAAAAAAAACCTCGGTTAGGCTAAAAATAAACAAAGTTAAGCAAAAGTTTAATTTTTAAAAAAAAGATCACTTGAGTAAGAAAAAAAAAAAGGTTAAGCAAAGCAAAATAAATAAATAAAAAGTTTGGCAAAAATAAGTTGGGAATCATGGAGCCTTAAGTGATGAGAACAATAAAGGGCCTATTGAAAGGGTGAAAGAAGAGGAAAGAGAAGATTGAGTGATGTCTTATAATGCCTAATACCTATTACATCATACCAAACATTTACTACCTCCATCATCGAAAGTTCTAAACACAAACTATTTAAAAATAAGGCATATTGGAAAGAGGGTGATGGTGTGGTGAGTGGATGTAAGAAAACATTCGGTAGAGAGAGAGAGAGAGAGAGAGAGAGAGAGAAACAGTAAAAAGGTAGGCAGACATAAGAAAAAAGTAGATGAAGTCAGAGATAATGCGTATAAAGGTGATATATAATGGGGGGTGAGTTAGTAAAAGCGGCTTGTCAAAAAAGGAATAAAGTAAGGGGCTTGTCATCTAAATTGGAGCAGAGAAAGTATCAAATAATCTATTAAACCAACTATCATAATATTTTAAGTTTACTATCAAACCTCTAATATACCCCACTAACATAAAATTTTAAGCACCAAATACAATTGTCCTAAAATTGTAGAAGCTATTGTGTCACTTAATCCTGCCCACCCCCATAGTATTTCCATTCCATTTCTGAAGTCACCCATACTACAGCACACCAAGCACATACCACCACACCCAACACCACTTCCCTACTAGCACAATACCAACCACAACCGTCTAACCACCACCACCACAACCACCTTCACCAGCTCCGCTCTGCCACCGCCACCATCACAGCGTCACCCTCACAACCACTATTAGTACCTAGAAGCCACTCATAATAAAATAAACCTCCATAAAACCACACCCCCAACCACCTTGCAACTCTATAGCCACCCTTCCCAACCACCCATAATCACATCCCACTCTCTCAAAACAACCTACCCATCCACCCCCACCCACCCACTGGAAAAACCTCCCCCTTCCACCGAAGAGGCCCAACCAGCACCCAAACCCACAACCCTAAAATTTTGGAAAAAAAAAAGGGGGAAGAGATTAAAAATAGGAAATTACCTTTCTTTAATCGTCATTTGTGGCTTTGGACGACTAAATTTGACCATATTTTCATGGACGAATTTAAGCATTAAAACCTCAAATTTGAGCTTTAATGGTGGTTATAAAACAACAAAAAAGAAGGAGAAAAAGGGGTGGCCAGGAGGCAGCGACGGGGACGCCGAAGGCGGCAGTGGCAAAGCAAGGCATCACCATAAGAATAGACGAAAAGGGTGTAGTGCAATGATGAGAAAAGAAAGAAAGGTGAATGGCCAAACACTATCAAACAACTCTATCAAAGGGTTTTTCTTTTCTTTCCTTTCCTATCCCTTTCTTAATTCCATTCCCTCCACCCCGTGTTACGCAAACGCCCCGTAATAGTGTTAAGAACTTTATGAAAAAAAAACTTCAGAAAAAGGAGGTATTCTAAGATAGAGGAAAAGCGAAAAGGGAAAGGATATAGGAATTGAAACAACAATTTAACATACCTCTCACAAATATAGGGTTTACAAGAATACATCTTACCAGTGATAAAAGAGCACGAGAAATCCGTTGTCCATACAAAGATGTTGTACTTTCCAGAAATTTTTGGTCCAAACGACCCAATAAAAGGGCCAAACAATTTAAGAAAAACTTCATTGTCTCTACACAGCTATCTTTGTTTTCCACATGATCCTTCAGATTATCCTCTGAATAAAACTGCATAAATCATGTCAAACAGCCTAATATTACTACAGGTAGGACAAAGCCTAGAAGGGCTAACTGAAGCATGATAAGAGTTAAAGAGGATATTTTCTCCAAGCAGATTTACTGTATATTCTACATCCTGGTTCTGTATACAGTGAGAGACTGACACGCAGAAACAGGATAATGACATTGTGCAGATCATGAAGTCATTATATGTTAATTGCATGCGCACAACATGCATGCAGCTTAAGGAAGAGGGTGCACCGTTTACAGGAGAAAGAGTGTATATACTATGTTCTCTTGTGATGCTCAGACTTGTCATTTTAACCTTGCATACAAGTGTTGACCTTGTCATTTTTATTTTGACTAATTAATGGTTCTCTGATTTACATTACCAAGCACTCCCTCCGTCCCATAAGAGTTCAAAAAATTATGTACGCTAAGATATTTATATGATAATAAGTTGAGATGTTATCAATTACAAGTTTTATTTTATAGGAAAGTGGATGCTTTAAGAAACAGGGTATTTTATTTAATTGACAATTTCTTGAGGTAAAATCCACACACACATACTTCGTATATACAAACATCTCTATTATATATTTATATAAGCCAAGGGTGAGGTGATGGTGTCTTCCTAAAACGGCCACAATACCCTTCATGACCCAATGTTAATGTTGGAAAAAAAAAAGATTCAAGATTTATTCAAGGTGAATTCTTTCAAAGTTCCAAATAATAGACATAATTCAAAAATAAAAATGATGATTGCAATTATTGATATGGAAGCAAATAAATATCTTTAAATCGAAAAATGTATGTAAGTTTTAAGCTTACAATTTTAATATTACTTCAGTAGTAATGTAATTTCAATAGTTATTACTTCCTCCATTATTTTAACATTGCACCACTTGTCTTTTAAGAAAGTTTTACAAATATTGCACCATATCCATTTTAGGAAAAGAAATATTTATGTTCACAATGCACATTCCAATATAACCTTACTTTTCAACACTTGATTTTTTAGTTATGTATACAATCACATGGACAATTTTGTACTTTTACCACTCTCTCAAGGTTTTTTCCACTACCAAAAAACTTGTGCCCAACTCGGCAACTCCTATGCTTCAATAATTAAAGAACGGAGGATATATTAAAATCGATTAGGGGCCGTTTGGTTTACACAGGGTAAACGGAATGAAATGAACAAAGGGAAAGAAAGAGAATGGAGTGAAATTACCCAAAATTTTCTATGTTGTTTGTTTTAAAAACAAAGGGAAACACTATCACCAACCCACAACCACCACACAACCACCTAATTTCTTCACTTCCCACCTTTTCCAGCCACCCTACCACTCGCCGCATATCCCCAACCACTCGCAACCCTTCGCTGCCGCTCCCTTGCCCCTCCGCCGCTCTCCGCCCTTGCACAGCTCTCCCCTCGCCCGTAAAACCTTCCCCAACCCGCAAAAATCCTAGAAACAATTCCCTCTCCCCGCATAGCTGCCAGTTCTCCCACCGCCCTCGAGGGTGGCCGACGGTTTTTACAGGGAGGAGGAGATCGAGATTTCTAGGGTTTTCGAGGTAGGGGAAGGTTTTCGAGGGGAGGGGAGGGGTTTTTGGGCGGCGAAGAAGGGCGACGAGAGGAAGGTGAGGTGCTGCGAGGGTAGCTGGGTGGTCGCTGGGCGGTGGGATGGTAAGGTGGTGGCTAGAAAGTTAAAGAAATGAGCTACTTGTGCGGTGGGGGAAGGTTTTTAGGGGAGGGGACCGCTTACCGGTCGGCGGCGATGGTCGGGGAAGGGGAGACGATGGCGGTGGAGGTGCAACTTGGTGACAGTTGGGTGGTGGCTAGTGTGGGTGTGGTGGTGGAGGGGTGGCTAAGGAAAGGGAATGGAAAAGTCTAGGGGGTGGGGAATCAAGTTGGAAGGATTTGGGGTAATGGAGAGGGAAAAGGGAATGAAAAAAGTGTCTAACAAACAACAACAAAGGGAATCGGGTAAGTTGATTCACATTCCCTTTGATGAATACCCCTAACCAAACGGCCCCTTATTATATTTCTCAAAATTTTAGCAAAACAATTATATTCTTCCTATATAAAGACTTTGCAACGTTAGTTTAATTGGCTAATCATTCATTTTGTTTCTCGGTTATAAATTATTTCATGAAAGTTAATGAAGATACCAAATTAACTATCCCATTGAAATAAAATATTTAAACCACTTGATTAAACATTAACCATATTTGACAAACACTCAAATTAAATTTTGTAATCTTTGTATGGGTAAAAACTAGATACTCCCTCCGATTTTTTAAAATGCATCACTTTGACTTTTGCACTAGTCATATACAATGTTTGACTTTATATTTTTACTATTATAAAATAAATAAATGTTATTATATAATACATCATTAGATTAGTCACAATGTATATTTTTATGGGTTAATTTTGTTACAATTTTTACTAATAGACAATTATAAATATTATTGGCCAAAATTACGGCTTGTCAAATATGTTGGTCAAACTAATGCATTTAAAAAAAAAAAAAAATAGAGGGAGTATGTTATTAAATTTTGGTAACAATTTTTTATATAATTTGGATTATGATATCTTATAAGCTTACTCAAACTCTTTCTAGGAATTTATGAGTACAGAAGAAATTATTGTATTTTTTACGTTTGTATACTTAGATTTGCAACTACGTTAATAAATAGGAGAAATCCACAATTTAACATTTCAAATAACAATTTAGACTATACAGTATGGTACTACATTCGTGAAATGCAAGAAAGGCCACAAAATTATGTGATTTACCCACAAGGAAATATAATGTCATATTCTACGGTGAAGGCAATGTATGATTTCCTTTAATGAAATCGATGCAAAATTTTGTGTAATTTTCGAAAAGGTATTTGTTGCAATAGGCACTATTATTGTACATGAATTATGAATTGTATGAGAACAAAACACATGCGTTATTGCCAAAAGAACTTCACGCACGTGAACAAACGCGCACACACTCTCCAATTATGTTACACCCACAGACCCACTACATATAATATATGGACAAGATATGTGGCAAGGAGATCAATCCAATTACGACATAATGACATATCATTTTGAATTTATCTATTTAACTCCCTCTCTCTCATCCTTTACCTAACTACCATAAATCCAATGATTAATTTACATGACTAATTTTTTTCTAAAAAACTAGAACTCTCCCTATATCCTTTCTCTCTCCACCCATTTTCATACTCTCTCCTCTGTTAGGAATTCTTGCTAATATTAGTTATTTTCCTAGGTCCATTTTAAAGAAAAAGAAATTGATGTATCTATAACATATTTCCAATGTATCTACATATCTTTATTGGACTTTGAATGTATCTATAATGTTCTTACAATTTACCTAGAGTGTTCAAAACAACTATAGCTAATCCAATTTTGCAGAACTTTGACCTTGTAAGTCTTGATCTCTAAATTTATCCAACTTTATGTCATCCTAATATTTGTAATTAAAATCTTCTGGTAAAACTTTGCAAGGAGTCAGCCTAGGCCCATAATCACTTATGCTCGCAGGAAGGCTAAAAAGAATTCTCCAGCAACTTGATGCTGAGGTGGAATTCGGTTATGAAGTTTGTTAGTGGGTTTGGGGTAATGTGGTAATTTTGGGATTAGTTTGTTATTCCTTCTTAGCTGTAGAAGCTGCTGGCATCTGATTATAAATAGGGGACTTGTAATAGGAGATGTTTATCCAGAAATTTGTAGTGAGAAGATTTGGGAGAGATTTCCTTCCTCTCGAAAGAAGGAGAGTTGTATTGTTGGTTACTCTGATTATCAATACATCATATCATCAGTTGCTATATTCATCTTCTGTGTTGCGAGTGATACTCTGTTTTGATCTCAGTTCTTAGCAAAGTTTTGACACAAATCACTAACTAAAGCGTCATGAAAACAGAGCATTTGTAATTTTTGACCAACATAATTTATATTATACTACCTTAACTAGGTACTTAATTTTCTTTTGTGATTGTTGAAGTTTTGATTTGGGTATTGATGGTTTTGATGGCTTAATGGGTATCACCGTATCATATATTAGGAAAGAGGGGATATAATTTTACAAATAGTGTGTGTTAAAATTAGGTTGGATTCAAATTAAAATTAATTTTGAGTGTAGGATGTTGTTGGTTACTTGGTTATAGCTCCTTCATAAAATTACTTATTTTGAGTTATACTAATGATAATTCTTTCTCACCCTTGTCATCTCTACACCTCTATAGGACTTTGATGATTTTTCATCTAGTTTTGATGTATTTATAGTATCCGCAATGTATTTGAGAGGATCCAACGAGAATAAGTCTACGTGATTAAGTGAGTACACTTACATATGAGAATAAATCCAGGAAGGATTAGAAGAGATCTACGACCTAGATTAGCCGTGTCCAATATTGGCAAATTTGTAAATAACAATAATTTCATTGCCAAAAGTAAAGACTTGGATATATGTAAGTTCATGAAGAGCTTGACGACATCAATACAAATTAAAAAACTTTACAAATCCAAAACTGACCTTTGATTGAATGATCTCAATTATCAATTAAAGAACCCATCACACAACCATACACTAATTGAGCTATTAAAACCAAGCAAATCTTCCTACTCGTTTAGATTAGTGACGATTTCAGAATACTAAGTTCAGCTTGAACAGTCATATCAGCATAACCTTTGATTTGCAGCAAAATAAAGAAAGTCAAGAAACAATAAACAAACCTCGATTCCAGATAAATACTGTTCTACTAACTCATTGACACGTTGGTAAAACTGAATGTCTTCTAGAAGAGATAGCATACTGTAATGTTTCCAACAAGAGGAGAGAAGTAGTACTCCAGTTGTTTCAAATTGAGAGCCTGTTTACATTTAACAGACTTAGAATCAGATACAAAAAAAAAAAAAAAAAAAAAGCAAATACAAAATATGTAGTAAAAAAAAAAATAATGCAAAGGGTTTGAAAGCAGAGATGGTACACCAGACCTGACTCATGACCCTCAAGTCGAGTGCTATTACTCTCTATCTGCTGCAACCACTTAAGAACTTGCCCTAATCCTTTCGCATGTAATGTCCGACTCTTTTGGCTCCACTGCACATATAAATAAACAGCATTGCATCAACAAAAGGCATCACATCACAAATATCTATCAACACGAATATTGGACTAAAGGACTGCAGTAATAAACGAAATTGTAGACTTGTATTTATAAAAAGTCATTTTGAATGTATGACCACAATAATGTTCAATAAAAGGTGAATCCCACAATCTAATGTCAGAACGACGATACCTATATGCTGCATGCTAAGATTGTATTTCACAACTGTTATGAACCAACTTAGGGGAGGGGTATTATGGGTAGTTTAGTAATGTTAGTAGTCATCAAATGTATTATAAATAAGGGAAAATATGCAATTAGCCAAGAGATGCCACTTGTGCACATGAGACAAAAGCTCATTCTAGAATCATCCTAGGGCTTGAAACCATTCACATAAGTAGAGAGAGATGAGAAAGGATTAGGCAGGCAATTGGTGAGAGAGTTTTAGGAGTCTTGTTACCTGAAGCCACTAACTTGGAGTGTGGTACAACTGGTACCCACAAGCTACCGATCACTACCTTAGTATTGTTAGTAGTCATAAAATGTGGTATAAATAAGGGAAAATATGCAATGAACCAAGAGATGCCACGTGCACATAAGACAAAAGCTCATCATATTAGGGATTGTAAACATGTACATATATAGAGAGATATGAGAACGGATTAGGCAGGAAGATTATCAGTTTATTCCTATAAGAGTTGTGACCTCAAATCACTATTTGGAGAGTGGCAGCCTAAAGCTTCCGTTATAAGAAATCTTTTGCCTTGTAATAAAACACTCGATCATTCTTCCTAACTCTTCTTACTTCTTTGATAAATCTCGACTATGAGCTTGAATCTATCACAACAACTCACATCATCATAAATAGTCAAAGAACCCACTATCCTCCCTTTTCCACCCTGGCATATTCCCAACCTCCCTCTTCTCTGTGGATGCCCCATTCCTTTTACAAAGAGGCATCATAGATAGCCATATAAGATATGTTGGCAAGGAATGAACAAAAGATATGAGGCCTTTTGACACTTGAATTGTACTGCGTCACAAGATTAGCACCCAATATTACTAATACAATTACACTTCTACGATAAGTTTCTTAACCAAAATTATCCGGTGAGATTTAAGGGAGGGGAGGGGGCTTGTAGCAAAATGTTAAACCTAGCAAGCTTTTACCTGGCCAAAAATGACCCAAAAAAAGACCAAACTAAATTGGGCTTTGAACAAAAAATTATGACAAAAACCCAGGAGAGAAACATTATGCTACATACTTACAAACGATACCAAATAGGCCATTCACAAAGTTTAAGTATGAATCTATGGCTGCAATGGGAATGTCGTATACTAGGGGAATTTATAACACCCTAACTATGTGTTTCTCACACAAGAGAATAAGACTCAGACCTAATTAGTAAGCAAACCCTCCTACTAAACAACCAGATCTTTTTTTATAATCTTACAAGATCATTTCAATGCTCCTAGATCATTGAAATCTATTGCCTATGGTTTTCTCTTTAAGAAGTAGAAATAAAACTGATAGTACCAATTTTGAGACAGTTTCACAACCAACCACATAGGAGGAGGCATAAATGATGGAAATAGTGATCCAAAGGATAGGAGGAGCAAGCAATAATCAGATACAAGCTTGCTTTGGCTCCAACCAGTTTAATGATTTCTTTAAGTTTAAGGGAATCCCAAATAGTGGATGATGAAATATTAGGTTCAAAGGTCTAATAATTAACAACTGTTTGCAGTACTCCAGAAGTCCAGGGAGAAAAGTGTACATGGGGTGTGCTGTGTGCATTTGGGGTGTAATACCAGCACTCCTTTCCTATAACTGGAGAATATTTTCCCCATGATACTTTAATTTTCAATGAATTTAAGACACAAGTAGCATAAAGGAGTCCACACTTCACATAGTCCTTAAAAAATAGTGCTTTTTGACATGATAGCAGCTAGCCACCACCATCATCACCTAGTACATTCAGACTCAAAGTACAACTGAGCTAACATCAACAACCAATCTCTACAGCAGTACAAAGCAGTCTAATTTTAAATCACAGCACCTTATATATCCAAACAATTATCTATTACCTAAGGTAGGTCTTCCTAACCACAGCTCAAACTAATACCATAGTGCAGTTATACAATCCTAAAGCTGCACATTTAATTTTTCTTCAAAAGATTATATCATGGTTGGCAGCTTTAAGCTTAAATAACCATTGAGTGATTTTACTTCAAGAATATAAAAGAGAGACTAGTTACTTAAGTCAGACTGCAAACCTCACCATCCAAATTTTATTAACACTAACGTTACTCAATTGTATTTGAAAATAATGACATTTTTGCAGATGCCATGTTCAGTCACAAATTTCATCTCTGTTTATCACTTTTTTTTTTCTTTTTTTTTTTGGAAATAATTACTTGTAGCAACAGATGGCACAAATTGTCGATTGCAGTATAACACTTTCTTCAAACAGAAACAAATTTCGTAAGAAGAATACAAGGCTGAGTTGTAAACATACTGACTGAAGTTTCTGAACAAGAACAATGAGTTGATCCAAATTCTGCCAGAGCAACAACCTTCCATCAATGCTGATGGAGGCTTCAAAAGACATATTATTTTGTTCCACCTGCTTCTCTTCAAAAATGCTGATTGGCTTATTAGGTTTAAATGCTCCTTTTTCATTTAAATTGCCAGACTCCAATAGTTTTTGGGTCAACGCTTCAGTGAGAACTAATATACAATCTGCAGCAGCTGCTGAAAGCCGAGTTGGCAGTTCAAAACCATCCTGCAACACACTAAAGGTGGTATAGTTAAGTGACACAATATGTATACATAAATACACTATTGTTTTACTTAAGATTAAAACAGCTAACGCCATCAAATTCGAAGGACTACAGTCTAATGGAACTTCAGTGAGCAAGGGAAGTTAAGTGGCATCCCTTAACTTTGAAAGCTCTTAGCAGTCCACATATAAAATGAGGCAGATGCAAAGTATAAAAAAGCTCAAGGCGCACTAAAGCGAGAGGGGTTCTGCAGCTCCTAGGTGTGCCTCTTTGAAGTGAGGCGCACTATATGGCCAGTTAAAAAAATTTGGCTGAAGTTTGGTTCAGGTGCGCCTCATATGTGCTTTGTGTGCTTTTGGTGCACCTCGTGCGCTTTTTGTTCGCTTAACCAAAAACGCCTCGTCTAGACCAAGTTAAGCGCATACCCCTCATCGCCTTGCGCCTAAGGCACGCTTTTTAATACGCTGGGCAGATGCATATAGAAAACTGTAGTAGTTAAATAGGAGAAATCCGAAGGCTACACCAATCTGTGCCGGACAGATACAGACTTTCCATTCATCAAATGAAAACTGATATGTAAATTATGACACCAGCAGTACATTTAATCCACAATATGCAATGGTGAACAACATACCTACCGTTTTTCACCATTACTGAAAGATGTCCAATACTCGATGAAAGGATCTTCAATAAAGCTTGATGGTTAGATTTGAAACCTGGGATGGAGAACATAAATAAATAAATTAATTAAAGTTAAGCAAAATACAACTTCAACTACATAATACCTCCAATTCACAATAGATGCAACGTTTTGAGTTTTGCAATATTCATTCATTAACTTTAACTACACTAATGAGAAGTTTATTAGAAAGGATGAGATGGATACATGTGCAAAGTTTTTTTCACAGATTATGCACTTTTTATTTTTTTTTTTTACATTAAATGTACAAAATTGACTTACAAGTTGTTAATTTTTTTAAAAAAATTTGCACAATTAGTAAAAAATAGTTGTAAATAAAATCCTTCTCATTTTAAGAAACTTTTCTATAGTAAGAAGGAAGAGAAGGATTTTAAGCGCATAAATTACATTTCAATTATCATCGGTTTCACAAAATAATACAAAAGTCAAAACAATGCTCTATTGTGAAACGGATGTGGTATTAATTTTCCAATTAGCTAACCTATAAAAAGTAAGCCCGTTTAAATTTGATTATAAATGCCCGTTTAAATTTGATCTTACTCAATTATTAAAAGCTTGTATATATTATTGTAGCTTGGCTCAAGCTCTATCTCGAATTAAACGAGCTACTTGTGAACTAAGCTTGAAAAACAAAATACCTAAACGAGCCAACATAAATCTCGGTTCAGCTCGAGCTCATCTATATCATATTAAGCCTAAGTCAAAAAGGCTAATACTCTTCATATTAAGCCTAAGTCCACTATCCAGCTTTTTATTAACCCGAATTATAGCCAGTAGAAAATTACATTAAACACCATAAAGACAGTTATGAAAAGATACAAAGTCACACCTAAAAATAGTTCTTTGATGGGACAAGAATGCATCAGCTCCCCCCCCCCCCCCCCCCGTGAGAATGACATAAAGGCAGAGAAAAATGACAAATTGGGGAATGTAGCCTAAATGTCTCAACAAATTGATTTTCATACATAACTCCAAAGCTATAGTTAAAGTTGGAATATGAATAGTGAAATAAGTCAAAATGTGTCAATTATTATGGAAAGGAAGGAGTAAATGTACTATTAACATTTCAATTAGCACATAATAGATAAAGGATCTAGGAAATGCAGCGCTATTGTCATCAAAAGTAAGTTATCATACAGCTCAACCTCTCTACTATAAAAAGTATAAATTTAATGATTCAATTCACTCGGTAAGCTGGCATAAACTAATAACACTTTTTTTATGTAAAAAAGACTAACCATTCTTTGAAAAGATTGTCATTTTTGTATCATACATTACAAGCGAGCGTACAACCTTGCACCAGCCAAGTGTAATATATCGATCTTCCCTCCTTGATATAATATTGACAAGATCCTTAGCAAGTGGCAAAAAAAGAGCTTCATCTTGAAATAGCCAGTACAAGAGAATCATTGTCTGATTGGGATGCTTCGACTCCTTGCACCTCAACAGCTGCACGTGAAATAGGGTAAAGATAAATCAAAGAATCATTTCCAAAGCCCACAACATATGTGTAAAAGATTAAATTTTTGGAACAAGTTTGTTACTAGAACAAACACAAAAGTACGAAACATACACTCAACCAGAACCAACAAACCATAGTTCATCCGAGGTCAGTTATTGATCACAGACTCAGCAAATTGCAACTAACCGAATAAAAAATGAGTAGCCTACCTAAGGACTGCCAACATATCAATCGGAAATGCAGAATGAATATGTCATTAATAATGCACCAGGCCACCAGAAGAATCACTTCCTTACAAACCAAGTGAGCATTTCATTAGTAAAGTAAACTATAGAGAAAGTCCGTCAATCGAAATCCCAGCACTTACAATTCTGTGTGAGGATCAACTCCGTAACAACTTACACAAGCCTCACCCTAATAACCTTCTAACTCAATAATACCAATATTCTTCTCTCACATAGCATTCAAAATTTGACAGATACAGACACAAAACACCTCCATCTCACAACAATTATCAATCACTTTCACTATAAAACTGCTTAGCCTCTTCTCTGCAACATTCCCGTTCTTTTCCAAACCACTCCTAAAGTCGCCAAACACAACCCTTAGCAGGACAGTCACTAGGCCATCATCAGCTTAATAATCACACAATACAATCTGAATTAAATTTGCTAGAGCATTCTTTATTTTCACAACTATAGTAATCACATTACTTTCTACCATCCATATGACACCAATTTCATTGTCCGAGTCCATAACACGAATCACAATTTTCAATCAATTCAAGAATAATCAAAAAGAGAATTAAAATGCAAATATTAAACTCTGAAGATATAAAATACATTACATTTTCAATCATAGGAATAAGAACTTCGTCTAATGGCTTTTCTTCATCAACAGCGTCTCTCACATACTTGTTCAAAACACGCAGAGATTCATCTAGTGTAACTGAAAACACAAAATAACAACCAAATCATCAAAATTCATACAAAATTCCAGAAAAAAAACGAAATAAATAAATAAATTCTATTAATGTTACCAGCAAAGGTTGATTTTGGAGCTTCGCCGAGTTTAACAATGGCGTCTTCAAGTTTCTTCGGTCGAGAGGTAAGCAGCGTGTTCATTACTCGACCAACCATTGAAGAGGTCATTGAATTGGATTCTGATTGCCATAAAACTGGTTCGTCTTCCATTGATAAGCAGGTGGCAGAAATCAAAGGTTAGAATTTGGAACCCTAATTATGCTGATAGTGCTGAATTTGAAAGCAGCGAGGGAAAGTTCTGGAGATTGGAAGATGGGGAAGGTTGAAGAAAGAAGAAAATGTTAGTCCGGTCTCCGGTGGCTATAATATAATACGGAGCAACTATTTGTTCAGAGTTCAAAGTACTCCCCGTACTCCATACTTCCCTAGAATTTAGAAATTTTAAAAGGATTTGTTAACGAACGCCCGGTACGATGAATAATGTATGTGGTTCCAGCGCAATTTGCAATACCCATATATTACTTTTGGATTCATGTATTATGGCCTATTTTCATGGACTTGTTAAGTCTTACTTTTGATCCATATTTGGCATAACTATTGTGGCTTCTCTTAGAACATTTAGATGGGATATCTTGCGGCTAACAAGTGACCAAGTAAGGCAGCTTGTAGCTGAGCATATCATACACACAAAATAGAGAAAGAGTGAGGTTTCTTGTGAAGAGCTTCCAACTTCGGATTTTTTTGGGCAACCTCTACAAAACTGGTTGTTGTCGAAGTTCTCAGCATTGGATCGTGCTCAATTTTGACAGCTTACTCCTGACACCAAAGGCTTCATTTTGGACAATTGGATCGTCGTTTTGAAGTCTGGTTTGGTCAGAATTGTCTTCGGACAGAACTGTTGTCTTTTGGGTGAATTCTACTTTTACTCTCTTAATTTCGATCTCTTATTGTTTGTTATTGTTGGTGGGTTGTTAAACCGTGTGTAGACAGATTCGGGTTTATTTTACCCCCAATTATCATTAAGAGAAGCTAGGGTGAATTCCTTAACTAGTCCCATGGTTTTATCCTTCACATCGAAGGGGTTTTCCACGTATAATCTTTGTGTGTTGATGATTGTTGTTTCTTCCAATTATTGTTGGTATTATTATACTTTTGCTATTGCTTAATTATTGTCTTGGTTGTGTTAGTTTGGTTGTGTGAGAATTTGGTTTGATTGGATTGAATTTGAGTTGATTGTCTTGTGTGTGACATAATAGATGTCGTAGTGATCCCTTTCCGATCCCTACAAATAATCCCTTAAAATAGTTCACAAAATAGTACTTGTACTAGTTCACAAAAGGTTAATTATTTACTTTTAGTATCTCATCCCATACTCCCGGGACGTTCTTTAGCATTTACCGCTTAAAATTCAACTTGGTATCATACTTCCAGGTAGGCTAAAATAATCTCATTTTCTATATTTTTTTTTAAAAAAAATCTCATTTTCTTAACCCAAAAATTAAGTAAGGAGTATTCGAAACAAAGAACAGCTTCTAATTAGTACAATCCGAAAACCCGAAAAATTAATCAACCATCAAAAGCAATCCTGCCTCCCTTCCTCCCCTCCAAATATGCAGACATCAAGATATTGATCTATAATCATGAACATAAAAAAAACATTCAAAACCAAATTCTATATTCAGAAAAATTCATACACCCGAAAAATTAAAATCGAAACCAAATCCAACACACTATACCTAATTCTGTTTGTCAACAAAAAAACGGAATTATAAAGTTTAAGCTAGGGAATTTGTCGCAAACACAACATACTTCATTACTCTGCAAACATCACAAAAAGCAACACAAACTTCTAATTTTCACAAAACCAGACCAAAGTCAAAAGCTTAGAGAAAATAAACAAGAAAAACCATAAAACCCCACATCATATTTAGGGGCCGTTTGGTTCACAAAGGGGAAAGGGAATGACTAAGAGAAAAGGAGAGAGGGAGAATAGAAAGCAACTCCCTTATTTATTATAGGTTGTTTGTTCACAAAGGGGAAAGGGAATGAAGATGGAAGTACCAATTCACTGCCAACAACCAACTCCAACCCCCCTCCCCCCAGCGGCGCCGAGCTCCCCCACCCCCTTCGTCAGTCCCCACCCCTCCCTACCGGCGACCTACTCCCTTTTTCTTGCAACACCGCCACCCTCCCTCGTCCACCGCGCCGCCGCCCCTTTTCCTTCTAATTGTCGATGTTGTCCCTCTTCTCTCTCTTTTTTAAGTGATTTTTTGATAGATCTAGTAGGTTGTTTGTTAATAGAGTGTCATATGTTGTTTTTTGGGTGTTTCGGGGTTGTTTATGGGTTTTTTTTTTTTTGTTGAGATGGTTAAGGTTTTTGGGTGGTTTTTGTAGTGGTTTTCATGGTGGGTGTGGTGATTTCGTGGGTAATGAGTGGTGAACGTGGTGTGTGAGGGTTAATTCGAATGAAGTTGGGTAATTTGGGGAAGATGGGTTTTTTTTCCGTGTGGATTTGGGTGGTTTCGGTGGAGAATGGTGGTTTTGATGGTGGCTGGATGGTGGCGGCAGGGGCGTCGGCAATTTTATGGTGGCTAGGCGGTGGTTCTGGTGGTGTCAGGGTGGTTGGATGGTGGCTAGGCGGTGGTGTCGGTGGTCAATTGGTAGTTTTAGTGGCTGGATGGTGGTTAGGCGGTGGTTCTGGTGGTGTCAGGGTGGCTGGATGGTGGCTAGGCGGTGGTGTCGGTGGTCAGTTGGTGTTTTCAAGAGTGGTCAAGGTAGTTAGAAATTTGGTCAAGGTAATTGGGTGAAGAGGAATTTGGGGGTTTGAGTGATTCCCTTGGAGGGGGGGGGGGGGGGGGGAGGGGGTGGGGAATGAAGATAGATGAAAATGGGGTAATGAGAAGGGTAAAAGGGAATGATTGATTTTGTCTATCAAACATCAACAAAGGGATTCATGGTAATTGATTCTCATTCCCTTTGTTGAATACCCCCAACCAAACGGCCCGTTACTATAATAGATTAGATTAACCTAACCCAAAATATAGAAAAATTAATTTACTTCCTGCGTTCTTTTTTACTTGACCCGCTTTGACTTTTACACTATTCACCACCTCTCCTTTGACCGTCTTTTGAGAATAATATGTAAGAAAAAACATATTTATGTTGAATGTTTTTGAATTCGTCTCAATAAGTAATATCATAATATATAACTTTTTATAATTTTTATTTATGGAGAGTTAAAGTTATTGATAGTTAAAGTTTTGCATTAATAAGCGTGATAAAAGAAATTGGTCTAAAAAAGAACCGAGCAAATAATAAAATAACAAAATTGAAAAAAAAATTAGCATACTACAAGAAATACTACTTCAACTAGTAATACGTAGTACCAAAAATTTTACCAAATTCATTTGAGAACTTAGCTAGTAATGCTCAAACCTCTCTCTCCACCTTCCTCTTCACCACCATTTTTAGCCAAAAACTTTGAGCAACACTACCGCCATCTCTGCGACCTCCTTCTCTCCTTCACCCGCTCTCGGGCGCTTCCGAAAGGTCTCCAAATCCATGCCCACATTCTCAAATTAGGCTTCCAATCCATCCCTCTTGTTTCCCACCATTTGATCAATTTTTATTCAAAAACGCAATTTCCCGCCTTTTCCCGCCAAATTTTTGATGAAGCCCCTTTTAAGGTTTCTACTACCTGGAGCTCTGTTATATCTTCTTTGCTCAGAATGAGCTTCCTTGTGTTGCTCTTGAGCTCTTTTGCAGGATGATTGGAGCTGGGTTTCGGCCTGATGATCATACGTACCCGAGTGCGATGAAGTCGTGCGCGATTTTGGGGAGGGTTGATGTGGGGAGATTGGTTCATGGGGTTGTGATCAAGACTGGGTATGAGGAGGATGTGTTTGTGGGGAGTTCTATGGTGGATATGTATGCGAAATGTGGAGAAATTTGGGATGGACGGAAGGTGTTTGATAAAATGCCTGAGAGAAATGTAGTTTCTTGGACTGGAATGATTTTTGGGTATGCTCAGTTGGGTGAAAATGAGGAGGCACTTAGGTTGTTTAAGGATGCTGTAGTTGAGGGTGTTGATGTTAATGATTTTACGTTCTCAAGTGCGGTTCATGTTTGTGGTAATTCAACCCTTTTGGAACTAGGGAAGCAAATTCATGGCTTGTGCTTGAAGAAGAGTTATGATTCGTCGGGGTTTGTTGGGAGTGGTTTGATCTCGTTGTACTCGAAGTGCGGGATCATAGAAGGCGCACATCGTGTATTCGATGAGGTGAAGACAAAGAACGTTGGATTATGGAATTCTATGTTGATTGCTTGTGCTCAACACGCTCATTCTTCGAAGGTGTTGGATTTGTTTCGTTGTATGGAAAGTGAAGGAACAAAGCCGAACTTTATCACCTTCTTGTCTTTGCTTTATGCTTGTAGTCATGCAGGATTGGTTAAGGAGGGCCAGTTTTACTTTCATCAGATGAAAAAGTATGGCATTGAACCAGGGCATCAGCATTACGCCACCTTAGTGGATTTGCTAGGCCGTGCTGGAAAGTTGCAGGAGGCGCTTTCAGTTATCAAGGAGATGCCCATTGAACCAACTGAGTCTGTTTGGGGTGCTTTATTGACTGGCTGCCGACTACACGGCAACACTGAATTAGCAGCATATGCTGCAGACAAGGTTTTTGAGTTAGGAAATGTGGGTTCTGGCCTATTTGTACTGCTATGTAATGCCTATGCAGCAGCTGGGAGACTCCAAGACGCAGCCAAAGTTAGGCTGATGTTAAGGGATAGAGGGATTAAGAAGGAAACAGGTTTAAGCTGGCTTGAGGAAGGTAACAAGGTTCACACATTTGCTGCAGGGGACAGATGCCATCCGAAATCCCAGGAGATATATCAGAAACTGGAAGAAATAGGGGACGAATTGGAGCAAGCTGGCTATATAGCTGACACTAATTTTGTGCTGCAACAAGTGGATGATGATACCAAAAAACAAACAATTAGGTATCACAGTGAGAGGTTAGCGATTGCTTATGCATTGATTAGCTTCCCAGCTGACAGGCCTATCCGGATTATGAAAAATTTGCGTGTATGTGGTGATTGTCACACTGCAATCAAGTTTATGTCAAAGTGCACCGGAAGAATAATTATTGTGAGAGACAATAACAGATTCCATAGGTTTGAAGATGGAAAGTGTTCATGTGGAGACTACTGGTAATTGTATTGTAGCAGCAAACGTGGCGTTCGTTGTATAGATTTTTTCACTCTCCACATACATCTATAACAATGTTTCAACGAACAGTTGTGGAGTTGTTTCAATTACACAACAGTTCGTAAACAAAGCACCACTGACCATTGTGCCTGCATTGCTGCCAACGTAAAAGATTAACTGCGATCAAATATTTACTGTTATTGTCAAGCAATTGATTTAATTACACAAAATGTATTGAGATGTATTTTTTTGCTTTTATCAATTAAAAAAAAATGAGTTACAGTATTTGGTATGTTAAGCATAGCCCAAACCTTCCATCTACCATAAAATGTTGGGGTTTTTTCCCCCTACGAAAATGATATACGTAGTAATCATAATATTTTTGGGTGCTCTATTTTAAAATTATGTAAAATCCATTCTAAATCGGTGTGTAGCTCATGCAGGCTAATTTCTTCACTCAATTAGAAATGACCAAATGAGCATAATATAACCTAGAGTGCAAAGCTAGGAGCCTAGGTACAATATGCTTATGCTACAGTATGTTTATACTACGTAAAACGGATAACTTCTTAAGAGAACGAGAATGATGGCCTTCTAACATAAAAATCATACGAAGTCCGTCCTTATTTGATTGTCACTTTTGTCATTTTAGATATCCTATTTTGTCACATTTTACATTTTCATAATTATTAAAATACATAAAATGACTTTTATACCCTCATTTTTATGTCCTTATTAAGTCCTCTTCCTATTTTACCCTAACATTTGTCTTAAAATTGTGTCAACTTTTGACTAATTTAATGTTTTACACTCTTGAATCTATCAATTTATCTTTTCCATGTACTTTAATTATTTTTTAATTGAAAATGTCCCTTTCCCATGCACTTTTATTATTTTATTAATTGGATTTTATAATTTCATTACTTCACCTTAATTCCCGTGATTTTTTCCTTTAAAAGTGACAAACAAAAGAGGATGGAGGGAGTATTATTTTAATTGTTTTTATTTGACACACTTTGACTTTTAACATTTTTCAAAAAATTTACTTTGACTAGCTTTAGTGATGTATCTTTACGATAAAAAAAAAAACAATTATGTTGAATCTTGTTCGTCTCAATTTATATTTTCATAATATCGGTTTTTTATAATTTCATTTATTGATGATTACAAATAGGCAAAAGTTAACGAACGTCCTAAATAGGCAAAAGATAACTAAAAGTAAAATCATCAAATTAAAATGAACATTAACAACATCAATCGACACGTAATTTTGACATGCACTCCCATTAATACCATTTTAGGAAATGTTTAAATCCTTAAATATCACTTGTTAAACTTGTGAGATAAAAAAAAGTGTCAATAAAAAATTACGTAGTAGAAAAGAGGATATATTACTTTGGGAAATGGTAGAAAAATGGAAGACAGTAAAATGTTGGTACATGTCAAAAAAAAAAAAAAAAAAAAAAAAAAAAAAAAAAAAAGGTTCGTTTTATCCAAATATTGAAATTAAAATAAACAAAGAAAATTGCCATGAGAAAAACATTCCAGCACCGAAAGTAAAAGAGTTGAAATAGATGCAATGATACTATAAAATTAGTGGTTTCTTTTCACAAAAGGAATGAAGTAATGACACTAGAGAACGATTTAGAGCCAAGGTTTTTCTACCCTTCTTTTTTTCATA
Source organism: Chenopodium album (assembly GCF_948465745.1). Taxonomy (NCBI): domain Eukaryota; kingdom Viridiplantae; phylum Streptophyta; class Magnoliopsida; order Caryophyllales; family Amaranthaceae; genus Chenopodium; species Chenopodium album. Next base: position 46,918,333 of record NC_137848.1, read on the forward strand.
TCCCTTTTTATAAAGGTACAAGGTAAGATAGTAGTAGAATAATTCTAACTCAATAGTGAACAACTATCACCTCAATAAATTCTCAACATTTAACTATGCTATCCATTACCAAAGTGATTATACAAAGGCAACAACAAAAGGCACCACCTATCTCGAAGTTTATCTATTTGATCACGTATGGAACCTCCTCGAAAAAATTAGATATAAACACACCGTACAACATCCAACATGTAACAAATCCAATTTCATCCAAGAAGACGTGACTAACCAGATATGATAAATTCTATACAATATAATACTTCATGTTACTAACGGTTGAAAGATTAGATTAACCAAGCTAATGAGATTTTGTAATTTAATCCGGATTAGAAATTGTTTGACCAAAAGAAATATGAGAGAAGACAATTATTTCACAATATAACCAAATTATACCGAAGTATAAACAAAAGAAAATTTTAATCTGCCAATAGGAAAGAAATCAATTGCATTGAAGATGTACAAAAATAGCACCATGTTAATGGTTTACAGAGTGAGGCAATGAATTCAATGGAAACGAGATGGAAGATACATGAGATATATAGTTTCTTTAATGAAACATATTGCTAAGCATACAAAGCAAAATCGACTAGGCCAAGGCCAAGCCTTTCAAAATAATGGCCGAGAAGCACCCTGGTTCATAAGAAACATGGTGCAACAAGATTTTACCCTTTCTAACTACATTAGCAAGAATAGTCAGAATGAATATCATTCAACTAACAAAATAGAAAAAAAATAGCATACTTCTATCTGCTTACCTTGCTCCATTCTTTCTGTTACCTATATCTTGCCTCGTTGCTACCAATCAAAATCCAGAAAGCAAAGGACAAGTAATATTATTCATTAATTAATATCTTTCTGCCATATCCACTACTTCAGCTTGTGCATTCGAATAAGAACTGTCAACCACTGATGAAACGGAACCTCCAACCTTCTCTTTAATGTCAGTAGGTGATTCTTTGACAAGTGACTGAACCCAAGAAAGATCAGGCTCTTCACCATTGTTGCCAAGCTCAAAGGACGAAGATCTCCTAAGTTTACCCAATTCCTCTGTGTTTGTACCCCAGTCTGGCTTACCGTTGGAGGAACCCCATCTTGACCAAGAATGAACAGGAGAACCCACAATGGCGCCCAAGCTGGTTCCAAGATCCCGAGAGCTAAGACTGCGGAACTGATGAAGCTGTTGCTCCCGTTGAGCAAGCATAGAAGCCCGAGCACTCATTGGGGAGATGGGTTCCACACTCCGAGGAGACATTCTTCCTGACAAAAATGGATGGTCAGCTACACCCTTAGGGGAGAAATTTGTGTTGATTGGAGAGAGCATGCTTTGCTGCTGTTGTTGAAACTGGTTGAAAACAGCAGATTTATGAGTAGGCGAGTAAAGACATGAACCCAGTCCTTGATCATTGTACCGCGGAGACAAGCTCTCAGCAGAAAAAAGATCATCCAGGTTAGAAGGGTTCAGAGTTTTTGAGCGGTTAGAGCGGTTTAAAGAATTAGGGGTCATAGAAAGGCAAGAAAATTCACTCAGGAGCTGTTGCTGTTGTTGCAAGTCATAATCTTGCAGCATATTATCAAACTCTTCAGCTGCAATATCTCTTGCATTAAGAGATGACCTTAACCTACTGGACTGAAGATTGCTTCCTGGAAGACGCAAAGATGGAACATTTGGCTGTGGCCAAGCCAAGGAAGAATGAGAAATTCCATTAGCAGCCGAAGGTGACATTGGTGGAGTGAAAGCAGAAGGAGACATAAGAGATGAGGGAGATCCTGGCATAAAGTTCATAGCAGCAGCAAAATCCATAGAACTAGAAGCGCTTGAGCGGGGTGAGGGAACAGCAGAACCAGTAGATACATAAAGAGGTCTCAGTTCCTCAGGTATATGAGCAAAGAAACAAACTCTTCTAGCGCAACTTGGGCCATCCTTGCAGAGACGTGTTCTATATTGAGCTGGATGGAGCCAACACTCAAAAACCCCATGAGCATATTCACACATATCCCCTCTTCTACAAGCTCCTTTTCTAAAATCAGGACAAGGAACACAGCTGTAATGGTACTTCCGTGGATCTCTCCTCCTAGCATTTTCACCTGGATGAACAAAAGGGCATTCTGTCCAATCATGAGAATAGGCACGAGAACAAGGGCGAATCTTGAAGGAATACATACGGAATTCATCAGTTGCATAAATGCTGTTCTTAATATCAGGTATGGATGGATCAATGGGGTATTCTTTCTTCTCAGATATGTAAGATGTAGCTTGGATATCATCAAACTTTGAGTTAATTGGTGAAGGTGGTGAGTCTGAGTAAGATGACGGAGATCCGTTTACTGGTGAAGATGAGAGTGGTGGTGAGTTCGAATTAGAAGTAGCGCTTGACAGCCTCAAAATGCGCTCACTAATAGAGCCATGACCAGCTAGGAGTTCTTCAAGAGCACTTTTGACATCATTTTGCCTCGGTGAGACCATAATAACATCAAAAGGTCGATGTCCATTGGCATCTAGTGCATTATGATCAGCACCTGCCTCCAGAAGCAACCTCACAACATCAACAGCATTCACAGAACCACCAGATGCAGCACAGTGTAGTGCAGTGCTTTTATCCTCACCACATGACCGGTTAACATCAGTAATGGAGAGAGAAATAATCAATTTCAGAACATCCATACTGCCGTAAATTGAAGCAACCATCAAAGGAGTTCTATGCTCATAGACCATCTGTTTCGAGCCTTTTTTACGGACATACCACAACCCAGGCTCATCAATTCCAGACGGATCATCTTCAATCAACTGTTTAAATGCTTCCACATCATTATTTGCAGAAACTTCAAGCAGGCTTGAAAATGTATCTACGGTCTCAACAGTCAAGTTATTCATGTCTTTGACAGAAGGCAACTAACAAAGAGAAGGAAATGCAGGCCAGAATTCAACAGGTTCCAATCACCCAACTTTACAGCGCATGATATGACTATCTAGACCTCCATCTGCAACAATATAAACCACAACCATAATTAAACATCAAACCCTTCACCCTTGTACTCGGAAGCACGGAGGGAAACAAGAGGAAAAGTATAAGACGAGTGCTTCAAGCAAGTGAGCCTATTTTTATCCCCATATGGAGATTATGAAACATCACCAAAACAATGAATTCCAAGAATTATTTCAGGAGCACTTTATCCCAAAAGAATGTCTCACAAGTCATGTACATACATGTAAGAACAAGAGCAGATGGATAATTAGTACTTCGCAAAAACCCGAAATATTAATAAACAATCAAAAGCAACCCTGCCCCCCTTCTTCCCCCTCCAAGTATGCAGGCATCAACAAATTGATCCACAATCATGAACATAAAACATTCAAAGAAAAAGCAAAAGGCAAACTTTGCAGCAAAACAAATAGCTTTTCTAGTTTAGGGTTTCACCTCATCTTCTTATCAATTACACTCATTTCAGACAGTGGGTCACATGCAATAAATCCTACTGAAACTTTACTATTCATCAACCATTCAAATTGATGAATTCGTGGGCATGTGACCAAATTCTATAATCAGAAAAATTCATAAGCCCTAAAAATTAAAACCAAAACCAAATCCAAAACACTATACCTAATTCTGTTTATCAACCAAAAACAGGAAAAATAAAATTTAAGGGTTTTTGTCACAAACACAAGCATACTTCAATACTCAAATTCGGATGAACATGCAATAAAACAAAGCTTATTGGCCCAAAAATGAAATGGGGTTCTAATTAATTTTCCCTAAAAAAAGTTGAAACACTCAGCAAACATCACAAAAAGCAACAGAAACTTCTGATTTTCACAAAAACAGGACCAAAGTCAAAAGATTAGAGAAAAAACAGGAAAACCATAAAACCCCACATCATATTTTAATAAATTAATCCAACCCAAAAAAACAGAAAAAATTAAATTAACAGAAATTAATTAATTGGAGAAATTACAAAAAGCAAGAATAAACAATAAAAAATCAAATACATGCAAGTAGAGCAAAGAACAAATCAAACCCATTAATTCAAATAAAACCCAGAAAAAATTGGTCAAGTATAATAAAAATTAGACAAGAAAACAACTGAAATAAACTATCCAAGTAGAAAAACCAATGATCAAAGGATGATAAATTTGATTTTTAAAAAATGGGGGAAAAATCAAAGGAAGACAAAAAAGTTACCTTTATTTATTAATATGGTTTTTGGGAAGCTACTGCAGCAAGGAGAGAGATCGCATATGAGTAGAGAGAGAGAGGAAGAAGGGAGTTGAGAGATCTAGTAGAAGTAGAGAGAGAAAGTAGAGGGAGAAAGAAGAGGAGTTAAGAGTTGAGAGATCTAGTAGTAGTAGAAGAAAGAAGAGAGAGAAAGAGAAGAGGGAAGCAGTAGAAGAAGAAGGAAAATGAAAAAGTTGTGAGTGAAAAAAAAAAAAAAAAAAAAAAAAAAAAAAACGGGGAAAGTGAGAAGAGCGCGTCTTTTCTTTTTCTCTTCTCTTCGTTTCACCATTTCCTATGAATAAGGGCTTATTTAATTTTCTCAAAAAAAAAAAAGGGCTTATTTAAAATTATTTTAAAATTATTTTTTACAAGTATTTTTTTAGTATTACATTCTCCGCTTTTTTTTTTATTAATTGTGATCCTTTTATTTACTCCATATTTTGTAAATTTCTACTCCCTCCATCCTCTAATTAAATGTCTACTTCTATATTTACACGGGAATTAAAAAACTTGGAGTATCCTTAAAACTCATGATTGGGAAGTACAAAATGAATAAAATACATTTATTGTTGTCTTTGTATAAAACAAAACAGAATGACATTAAATGCTTGTACATGTCAGCAATCCTTTAAGAATAAAAAGGATCAATTACATTTGTTTATAAAAAATAAAAGAACTAATCAAATTCATTTAATATGTTGCACATGAATTGTAATTGTTCAAATAGGGGAATGAAAATTTAAGGAGAAAAATGAAAGTAAAAGGACCAAGATATTATGTGCAACCATTAAATGCCAAAAGCAAAAGTGAAATGATAACAATTTGGGGACATTTTGGGAAATAAATTTGGAGAATAAGGATAATTTGGTAAAAAAAATAACTTACTAAAAATGAAAATAGGCTTCTAATTTTGAACCCTTTAAAGGGAAACTAGACATCTAATTAAAGGACAGATGCAGTATTACGAAAAGTTTATTTTAATACTAGTAAAATTATTACAATTATATGGAATGTAAGTGAAGAAGGGAGGGAGGAATATAGTCAATAGATGTCCAAATTATAGACTATTCAAAACGTCCCCCTTTCACTTTATTTTATTTAAAAAAGAAAAAGAAAAAAAAAAACTTAATTTGATTTAATCAATTAATAAATAAAAAACAAATTGTAAATAACCACTTAAAACATCAAATTGATTTTACCATCTTTTTTTGTTTTACGGAGTATTATTTTAAATAATCACCCTTAAAATTAAATAAAGTTATATTTCACCACCTCTAAATATTTTGTTCCATTTTTTAAAATAAAAGCATGGTGCTAAAACTTAATTTGTTAAGGTTTGGGGTCACTTTGGTCCATTTTAATCAATTTAAGGTCAAAATTGGAAAAAAAAAATGAAAAATGTCTTGTTTTGCGTGTTGATAATTACCTCAATTTGCGTGAAACTCTCAAAATAAGGTATTTCCGTACTTTTTTTTTGTTATTTTGACCTCTAATTGGAGCCAAAGATCCAAAATTTCAGCACCTAAAATCAATAATTGTTAGTTAAGAGGTGGTGAAATCTAAAGGTAACGAGTAGCTTTTAGCGATCGAGTAGCGGGTCGGGGTAGCTGTCATGATAACGAGTAGCTGACAATTAATAGTGAGTAGAGGTTAGCCGTCAAAGTAACGGTTGATAGTATGAGTTTACATGTATTGTTTAAATATTAACCAAAATTTGACAAACGCTACCCACTACTTACGCTACTATTTTAACGTTTGAGAAAAAGCTACATAAACGCTACCTCTATCGCTAATTGCTACTTGAACTGCCACCTTGCCAAACACTCTCCCTTTTTTCTAATAATGTTTTGAATAGTCAAAACAATAACTGCTACCTCAACCAAGTGGTAAAATCAAGTTTTGTTGTTTTAAGGGGTGATTATTTACAATTTTTTCTAAAATAATTAATAATGTATGAGTGTCGACCAAATTATAGAAATTTTACCTTATTGACAATTGATTGATTAGCTTTGAAAACCAATTTAGGAAACACTATAATACTCCATATACTATTGTAATATCTTGAAAATTAGGAAAGAGAAAATGATAAAGATAATAATTTTTGAAAATAAATATGTGGCTGGTCACATCCTATCCACCATGTCGTTACTCTGTTAGTGTCATATGGGTTACTCAGTTGGTATAATAGGGGTTACTCTAATACATCAATGTAATATGGGTTACCCTATTAAATTTATTAGTGTTATAGGAATTACTCCATTTTGTTTACTGATAGCCACACAATGTGGTTAGCCTTATAAAAAATGCGTTGAGTGTTTAATTATATCATTTTCTTCATTCTTAAGGTAGTAATCATAAACTTAAATTTATATATTAAGGTTTACATATTATTTGGTAGGTATCTTTTGATTAATTAATTTATAGGAAATTTTCACTTTTGCTACAACTTAAACACCCTTATTTCACTTTTGCTATCTATCTAAAATTTTATCTTATTTTCCTACCACCTAAAATCACATATCTTAAATTCCACTACCACTTAACGGAATCTGTTAGAGTTTCGTTAAGTTTATTCAAAAAATTTATAAAAAAAATAGCCACCCTCAATTACCCAGCCCTTCCCGTTAGCCACCCTCCCCCCTCCTCCCTGCCAGTGCCAAAAGCTTCGACCGGTGTCGGCGACCTCACCCTGCTATGCCCTTTTCCCCACCTACGCAGCCTACTCCCCCTCCCTTTTCCCCCTCTTGCTACCCCGACAATCCTTCACTTCCAAACCGGAAAACCACCTCCCTCCCATTTGCCCCACCGAAATCGGTCATCCTCCCTATTCCCATCACCGAACTCGACCCCCTCCCCATTCCCATCACCGAACTCGACCCCCTCCCCTTCCCCTACCCTTTTCAGTCACACCTAACCCTAAACCACCATACCGAAACCACCATAAGCGAAACCCTAAAACCCGTTTAGGGTGGTTTCAGGCTGGTGGTTTAGGGTTCGAAGTGCCGATTTTTGGGGGAAAAGAGAGTGGGGTGAGGTCACCGGCGTCGACTAAAACTTTAAGAGCCGACCGTCGGCAGGGGGGAGGGTGGCTGACGGGGAAGGGTTGGGCAATTGAGGGTGTTGGGTTTTTTTTTTTTTTTTTTTTAAAAAAAGTTTTAATTTTTTTTTAATTTTTTGGTGGTTAGGTTTTTTAATATGTAATTTTTTTCCGATGGCTGACGGGGAGGTAGTTAGGGTGGCTAAGGAGGGAGGGGTGGCCGGAAGGTGATAGTGAGGGTGGCTGGATCTTACTAACGAAAATAATAACTGAAAGTGTTCAGTGGTAGTAAAATTTAAGATATGTGATTTTAGGAGGTAGCAAAATAAAATAAAAGTTTAGATGGGTAGCAAAAGTGAAATAGGGGTGTTTGAGTGGTAGCAAAAGTGAAAATTTCCTAATTTATATGTTTGTTAACAAGAGAATGAATTAGGTGTGGAAATCCGATAGCCAAGTTTTGAAGTAATCAAAATATGGAATTCTTATAATCGATTTTATTCAAACACAAATTTTAAAATGGTTTAGACAATATTATTTATTAGGTTATAACATCTTTACGTTGATAAAAAGTATATAAATATGTTGGGTGCATTATTTCAAAACATTGTCAATATAGTAGGATTTTGTTGGATACATGTCAATTTATTATTTTTATATTTCTTTTGTAATAAGTATATTGAGTTATTCAAGTTTCAGTAGTGCATTGAAAATTATGCAGAAAAAATAAACAAATTAGACAAATAAAAAGAAACAAATTAAGGTAGTATATACAAATAATGTCATAATGTTTACTTACCATACTCTGTATTACTCCGTAACTTTTTGTAGTTTCTAGCAACATATTATTAGTGATCAATATTAATCATCAAAGTTTACATCACAAGGCTCGTCATCTTCCGCCGCCATGTCCACCGCCATATTCAATTTTAAGAAATTTTGTTTTTTGAAATTGAATTTTAAGAATAAAAATTTCAAATGTTGAGATACAAAATTTCTGGTTCTGATTTACAAATCGATTTTTTCTTGAAATTTGGTTTTTATTTTCATCAATCAAGTTTCAGAAAATTGAGTTATGGTTTTTCAAAAATCGATTTTCTGAAGAAAAAAAAAAAAGGTTTTAATATACAGAAATCAATTTTTCGTAAATGTGTTCTTCTTTTTCTAAAACCAGAAAAATTTTGTTTTGATTTTCGAAAATCAATTTTCAGAAATTTTGGTTTTTATTTTCAAAAATCAATTTTTTGAAAATTTCATTTTGGAAAATCGATAGGGACAATTTATATGTAAGAATTTATATTTCCAGAATTTTATTATTGAAATTTTGATAGGTGAATTATTGATTTTGGAAAATTGAGAATTTCAATTCATATTATCTGAAGAACAAGTAGATTCCCTTACTCTCTCTTCCTTCATTTTCTCGTTATCTAAATGAGAGGTTTTGTTTTCTTCACCCCTCCCCTTCCTTCCCCTCCCTCTCCTTCCAAAATTTCTATCCAAACAAGCTGTTAATTAAATAGATTGGTCTAGCCGTTTGATTGAATGTATATATAAAAATAAAATTTGGTTAGTACAAACAACAGTTTTTTAAGAGCCAAAAGTTCTTTTGTTTAATTTTGTTGAATAAGTGACTATGTCTGTCCAATAGAATTAGAAGACATGATAGTTTATACTGTATATAATTTTATATAAATAAATAAATAAAAATTTGTTTAAGCACGTATGCAGTTTGTCGTCGTCGCTTTAATTTTAAATCTAATGTGCTTTACTCCCTATATTTTAATTTTTATTTTATTTTCTGGTGAAAATCTAATGTGATTATGTCTACATTCTGAGTTTGTACCAATCACTTGTCGCATGCATGCATGATTGAGATAGATTAATTCAGTGGCTACTAGCTAGTTTTCGGCTCCAAAAAATGCCTCATATAGTCATATTACTAGTTTAGGTGCCAATTATTAATAAAATATATGAAAATAAAATAAGTTTTATTTCATGTCTCATTTAACCTAATTTTGTCTATTTAATTTTTCAAGAAAATAGATAAGTAACTTATAAATCAAAATAGATCATTGAATTTAATTTGTTAAAAATGGAAAAAAAGACTATTGAAATTTTTTACTTTTCAATGATTTTATTATTTCAATATAGAAATAAGATCTTTAAAATTTGTATGCATAAGATATACTACCTCCATTTTTTTTAGGTTGACACCGTTTGACTTTTACACTATTCACACACTACACTTTGACTTGTTTTTGTGATTTATAGCTATAGTAAAATATAGTCGTGTGGAATCTTGTTTGAATCGTCTCAATGTATATTTATTACTATTCACTTTTTATAATTTTCCAATATTGATAATTAGAGATATTAAGAGTTAAAAACATGTGTTCGCAAGTGTGATAATAGAAAGGTGTCAACTTAAAAAAAAAAACGGAGGTAGTATATGTTTGTTTCCGATCCATTTGTCATTCTCATAAAACTGTCTTCATAAGCAAATACGACTAAAACTTGAATAGCAAAGAATGTTAACAATTGATTGTATCATGCCACCCAAATACATAAAATGAGAAAATTATATACTTATAGCGGTTCAATTTTGATTATTTATAATCTATTATTATTTCATAGTAATAACAAAGAATGTTAATAATTGATTGTATCATGCCACCTCATACATAAAATGAGAAAATATTAGCAATACTAAAAATATTCTGATATATAGCGGTTCAATTTCAATTAGATTATCTAAAATAAAAAATTAGTTATTTTTCGCAAATATTTCGTACCACATACAAATACGATAAATATGAAAATATATTGTTGAGTTGTTATAGAAGAAATATGGTTGCAAAGTAGCACAACTTGTTAAATACAAAGTATTTTCTAAGAAGTCTTCACCCAAATAAATTGTGTGAAAAGATATGTCTAAATTCATAATTTGTACAATACATTGCTTCCAAATATACATCATACTATCTAATATAAATGATGTGAATAATATAAAAGAATATATATGTCTGTAAAAAGTAATATAATATTGTGTGTATATATGTAGAATTTTTTCTTAGAAAACTTGACAAAATAAGATATGTCATATCGATTTTTAAGGAATAGTTACTATATTTTTAGATTATCTAATTTCTTTTTTTTTTTAAAAAAAAAAAAATTAAAGACACACCAGGAGATGATACGTGTCATTGCTGGTGTATCTTTTAGTATATAGTTATTGATTGATTGATTACATGCTCTTCATTTTCCGTTTTCAAATATCATTTGTTAGAGCTTGTTGTGAAATAAAATCGTGCACTTGCTCTAATATACAACATAGCTTATTGCATAATTTTCTAGTTATTGAACTTGCGATTGTAGATTCAATCCATGTATTAATCATTACAAATTATAAATTTAGTAGTGTCAAAATACTCAAAAATTGAATCAAAATTGACTCGATCCAAATTTTGAATTACATGGACATTGGACACGATTATTAGCTTATTCATATGTTCTTATTTGTTCTTGTTGTTTTTTTACTAAGGCCACGTTCTTTGAGCTTTTGGGCAGAGCAAAGCAGATTGCAGCAGAGCAGAGTAAAGCCGAACCGAAAAGATTTCATTATTATTATTATTATTATTATTATTATTATTATTATTATCATCATCATCATCATCATCATCATTGTTATCATTATTACTATTAATATTATCACTATTATTATTATTATCGCATTATTATCATAATCATTAAATATTAATTATTATTATTAAATATTATTTATTATTATTACTATTATTATTTATTAATTAATAATTATTATTATCTTTAAATATTAGTTATTATCTTTAAATATTAATTTTTATTATAAAATCAATTATTATTATTATTATCATTATTATAATTACTATTATTGTTACTATTATTAAATATTAATTATTATTATTATTATACTATTATTAGATATTAATTATTATTAAAATAATTTAATATTAATTATTATTTTTAAGCAGAGCAGATTGAAGCAAAGTAGAGTAGAGCGGGGTAGATTTCAGCAGAGCAGCTCTAAAGAACGGGGCCTAAGAAGATTAAAAAGTTTTCCTCGTATGAAAACTCGAGTTTCCATCAACGTTCCTCTATTTTATTTGGGGAGTGTGTTAATATTTATTACAAATACTTTGTTACTTTTCCATACAATTTTTTTTTTAACAATTTTCAACTAATTCAAATTCTCCATGCATGATAATTCTAATTTTTAATCATTATTTTCTCCTTTCAATTGTCGCATTAATTATATTTTTCCTTTTTTCTAGACTACTTCATTTACTCCTGAAAGAAAGAGAGTTACGTTTACCTAAAAAATTTAGAGAAGTTATTGCGTGCGGTCCACAAGCAAATTTTCGTGTGACTGGCTTGGCTGATATATTTTATTTGTTGGCTGATATGTTTTATGTGTTGGCTGATATGTTTCATTTGTTGGCTGATATGGTTTTTTTGTTAGCTAATATATTCCTTTTGTCGGCTGATATGTTTTTTTGTTTTCCTTTTGTTGACTGATATCAGACATCATTTGGCTTATATGTTTCTTTAGTTGGCTGATATATTTTTTTTTATTGGCTAATATCTATATATATTACCTGTTGCTTTTGTTTGCTGATTTCATCCTTTTATTGGCTGATATGTATCTTTGCTGATTTCATCCTTTTATTGGCTGATATGTATCTTTTGTGGGATGATATGTTCGTTGCTTTTGTTTGATGATATATTTCTTTTGTTGGCAAATACATTTTTATTAATGTCTAATATGTCCCTAATGTTGACTAATATCAAACATCAACTGGATGATATGAGTTATTGGCTAATATGATACTACTATATTTATTCCTTTAACTCTCCTATTTCTCCCTTTCCCTCTCTCCTCTTTCTTCCGTTCAATCTCTTTGTTTCTCACGCCACCACCTAATTTACCCAACAAATCACAACCCTAACCTCTATCACCCTAACCCACCACCCTAACCTTACGCCACACCCAACTAGCCACCACCCTAACCTCACGACACCCTTAACCAGCCACCACCTAACATGCAGCTGCAGTGATATGAGCCACCACCCCTCCCTTGCTGTTGCTCGTAGGTCACCACCCCTCCCCTACTGCTGCTCTGCTACGAGCCACTACCCATCCTCTGCTGCTGCCCTGCTACGAGCACCCTGCTCAGCCACGGCCAGACGCGCAGCCAGGCGGAGTGCCCAACCACGCAAAACCAGCAGGGAACTCCGCTGTACCAACCACTGCTTCAAATCTAGGGTTTCAATCGTCGATCGTCATCTCCTCCTGCACGAAAACCCAATAATTTGAGAAAAATTTATATGCCCCTGGGTTCAAGGTGCACCCAAAGGTATTTTCTGCTCATTTGATATTTTTTTGCTTAATTTAAAATATTAAAATGAGCAAATAAAATAAAAAATAAAAATAAATTAAATGAGCAAAACAAAAACTACTCTTGGTTGCACCTACCTCTGTGTGTACCCATGTATGAAAGGTGTTGGCATTTTCCATTTTAGGCATTCTCCTTTAATGATTACGTTTCAATTATATCTTAGATTAAAATCATATTTTATTTGCACATTTTTCTCATACATGTAACTTCCGATGCAACTATAGCCATTTATCAAAATATTTGCATAATCTAATGACCAAACATAACCTTATTTTACCTATTCTCAATGCAATTATTCTCATTTTCAAAGTTAAATTTAATGTCTTAATACTTGATATATGTGACATCTAATCATTGCTTTTCATAACCTTATTTTCTTTACCAACCGTGTAAATCACAAACATAATTTTCTTTCGAGAACAGAGGAAGTGTTTTTTTAAAAGGGTAATGATATATGTAGCCCTTAGGGTTATATATAAACATTAAATATACTTCCTAAATTGGAATTAAGTTAGGAATTAACGACAAAATTACGCGCATATCGGTGTAATTAATACTCCCTCCATTTTTTTTATTTGCATCACTTGTGTTTGCACGGAGTTTTAGGAGAGTGAATTTGTTAAAAGTAACGTGAGGACCATGAAAGTGAAAGTATGTGTGAGAGAGTAGTGGGAACCATGAGAGAGAGAAATGATAAATTATTTGAGTGGGGTTTGAAGTAAGGCCCCGTTCACTTCACCTTAAAAAAAATAATATTAAGTAAAAATAATTTCAGTCCAGTAAAAATAAGTTCAATTCAATAAAATTAATTTTAGTTCAGTAAAAATAATTTCAGTTCAGTAAAAATAAGTTCAATTCAGTAAAATTCAGTTTTCTTGAAAAAGAATTATAATAGAAAATCAGTAAAAATAATTTCCGTTCAGCAAAAATAATTTCAGTTTTGCAAAATTAAGGTGAAGTGAACGGGGCATAAGAGAGAGAAATAATAAAAAATGGTGTAAAGTTACTATATATAGAAATGATGCAAATAAATAAAAAAAACATCTATAAAAGGAAAGTGATGCAAATAAAAAAAACGGAGGGTGTATTACTTTATCCTCAATATTTCTTTAGCTTCTTATACATAGCCCTAAGGGTTAGGTTTATACTATCATTTTTCCTTTTTTTTTTCAAAGTGAAACTACTTAATGTAAAAATTAAAATCTCTAATTCTCTATCTTTTTTTTTTTTTTTTTTTTTTTTAAGGGAATTCTCTTATCTTAATTTAGGGTCTGTTCACTTCAGCTTAATTTCAGTTCACTTCACCTCCTATTTTCCTTATAAAATATTCACTAGATGAAACCCGTGCGATGCACAGGTAATTTGAATTTTTTAAAATAATTATATATATATATATATATATATATATATATATATATATATATATATATATATATATATATATATATATATATATTTGTGCTAAAACTTGTTATATATTTTGATAAAATTCCTAATATCAAAAGATAATATTTTATATTTAATTAATTTAAATTAAGAAATCTCATTCGCCAATTTTGCTTACGTGTCATTTAAATTATTTAATTCTAAAAAAAATTAATAATCTCGTATTAATTGGCTATCACTAAAATTTATTATCCTACGTGGCGCGCTGAAAAAATTAAATACTATTTGGCTCTCTAAAAACTCCCCTTTATATATATGTATATATATATATATATATATATATATATGTATATATATATTAGATTTTAGCTCTATTCAATTCAGCTCAGTAAATGTGAACAGACCATTACTCTCAAATTATAAATAAATCCTTAAGACAAAAATAAAATAAAATAAAATAAAATAAAAAAATAAAATAAAATTGAGGGAGTAGCATGATTCGAGTATGAACTAGACCCGACAAAATAAGACCCGAATGGGCACCTCCAGACTCGAGCTGTTCCCCCCCCCCCCCCCCCCTCTCTTTCCTCCATTGAAGCGTACTCTGAATTCTTCATTTCTCTCCTCCATTGAAGCTGCTTCTGAGGTACGGAGTATGATAGTTGATACATCTAAATTATCGAATATCAATTTCACAATCAGTTCCACACTTTCGTTAGTTTGATTAATTGTTAGTATAGTTAACTTAGGGTTCGGATTGTTGAATAATTACCCGACCAATTTAACATGATTTTTGGAGTTTACTTTGATAATTAGAAATTCATATTTTGTTGCTAATGTGCTGTAAGCTTTTGTTGATACAGCCCTTTAATATCAATGTTTTGGTTTTGTTAATTTTTAATTGCGTTTACTGATTTGAGTTTAGACATTGTATAATGCTTATTTGATAATTTGTTCTTGATTTTCTTATTATTTGAATAAATTTATTCGCAATACACTATACACATAAATACATAATGACATAAATGTTTAAATCAAACATCTTCGAAGTAAACCTTGTGGTCAGTTTGGGAGTAGGAATTTCATTTCAAATTCTGGATTTGGATTAATTCATTTGTTTGGAAAATTCAAGAATTTGGATTTATATTTGCTTCAATTTACTGACATTGAAAATTGCTACAAATTTAGAGGATTTCAAATTCGTTGTGAAATCCTGTCATTTACAAATCTCTTTCCATGACTTTTATTTCATTTCTTTCCTTACTAAGATGATCTTAATTTGGTGTCAAACTAATTTGGACCTTTATGGTTACTTCAATTTATTTCATTTGTTTTGGCAGGAGATGGCAGAATTTTTTTACAGGAATATGCTAGGAGAAATTAGGCCAACAATGTTTTTGAGTAAAATATGTTTGTGGGTTCTATCACTTGCTTCAGATTTAGTTTCGGGTTAACATGTCCTTTTAGCCCAGATTGTAATGCACTGGTTTTGATCCTGTACTCGTAAATGCCTCACAAAACCCTTGGTACAAAAAAAATGTTTTCCAATTCTCTCTTTTCCAAAATTATCAAACAATCAAATTCCTCGTTCCTCCATCATCTACTCCCACAATTCACACTTCACAGGACATTCATTGATGCCAGAATCAAATGGGTTCGAGATCCATTCCTCGATTTTGCAGTCGAGCGAGAGAAAAACCTCCGCCATTGTTGCTCCCTCAAAAACCTTCTCCTTTCTTCCCCTTCTTACTCTCTCCCTATCTCCCTTGCCTCCCTCCATAAGTCTCGCTTAAATCTCCCTTCACACACCACTGCACTCTACTTCTTCCATAGATACCCTTCTCTTTTCACTCTTTCTCCTCCCAATGTCAAACTCACCCCTCAATTTCTTACCCTTCACAAGGAAGAGCAGGAGATTCATGATTCAATGTTGCAAAAAGAATCCGCTGTTCAGAGGTTAGTGAGATTGTTAATGATTGCTCGAAGTAATAGAATTCCTGTTAGTGTTATTGATGATTTGAAATTTGATCTGGGTTTGCCTGATAATTATGTTCTCGATTTTGTTTCGTATTTTCCCGAGTATTTTAGGTTGTGTAAGTTAAAATGTAGGGAAATTGGTGATGTGGGTAGTGATAATTGTGAGAATTTGGGGGGTTTTGAAGTTGGATTGGAGTTGATTAAATGGAGGAAGGAATTGGGGGTGCCGATGATTTTGAGGAAGGAGTGTGAGGATGATTTGGGGCGTAAAAAGGGGAGGATTGTAAAATTTCCATTAAATTTTCCACCAGGTTTCGATTTGCAGAAGAAGGTGAAGGATTGGGTTGATGAGTGGCAATGTTTGCCTTACATTTCACCTTATGAGGATGCATTTCATTTAGCGCCTCAAAGCGATCAAGCTGAGAAATGGACTGTGGCTGTGCTCCATGAGATTCTGAGTCTATTGGTTTCGAAAAAGACTGAAATGAGAAATATCTTAAGATTAGGGGACTATTTAGGTTTTGGGCTGAGGTTTAAGAAGGCAATTGTTCATCATCCGGGGATATTTTATGTTTCGAATAAGATCAAGACACAGACAGTGGTTCTCAGAGAAGCTTTCAGGAAAGATCGTCTGCTAGAAAACCATCCTTTGGTGGGTATGCGGCACCGGTATATTTACCTTATGAACAAATCCAGGAAAGGAAGGAAACCTGTTAAAAACTTAAGTTCTGGATACGGCTTGCAGATGAGTAGGTCTGATTCTGACAGAGGCACGAAATGTGTTTCAGAAGAATGAGAACAACATCAACACATGTGACAAATGTGGTTTGAATGTTGGATATTGGTTATTGAGGACAATTTTGTCAACACAGAGGTGGGAGTGGGGTGGAGTGCATAGAGGTGAACATATGCAATGACTGATTTGAATGTTAGATATTGGTTATTATGCCAATGTTATCGCCGCAGGGGTGGGGGTGGGTGGTGGAGTGTATAGAGGTGACTGACGTAGATAACATGGATGTTACAAGAGCCTTATTTACTTGTGGAGTGTAAGGTGGTAGTCAGTTATGCTATGGCCCTGGCCTGAATTGTTTACGTCTGAAATGGGCAGTTTTTTCTTGATAATAGGGCATGTTACATACCAAGTTCTTGGTTTTGTGCAACCCTCATGCGCTCCAAAAGAAGACCTTGAATAAGCATCTAAAATTTGGGATGCAGTTGGGAGAGATACGACCTAACCAAGGTCAGTGCAATTACACAGAGTGACAGAGTTCAAACCAACTAGCCGAGGTAGAAGCCAGAAATTCAAGTCAGAAAATACTTAGCTGGTCCTTGTAATTGCCATAGAGTTTGTAATATACTCCGTAACCTAATTTATCTATCATTCTTAGATGTTTTCTCTTAAGTTTATGTATATAAACAATTAATGTTGGTCATACACGTAATTCTTGCTGACCTAACAAAATCAGTGCTGGGGATTTACAATTTTCTGGTCATGGATGGCATGTCCATAAAAGTTGCATTCAATACACAATCAAGCATTTAAAATATTAATTAAAATGGTATTAATTTGGGAAAGCATGACAAAATCACGCGTCGATCAGTGTAATTAATGTTAATTTTAATTTAATTTTAATTTAATTTTTCTACTTTTAGCTAGTTTATCCAACGCCCCTTGGGCGTTCGTTAGCTTTTGCCTTTTTTAATACCTTTGAACACAAATATCTTTAAGTATGAATTACTGTATACAAAAACAAAATTAACATTTTGAAAGGAAATGTAGAAGACCAAACATGATTATGTTATTACATTCAATACATGGTCTTTCGCTTGCTTGCTTGCTTGAACGTCTAAATTCCATAAGTGGGATTGACTACATAAACCAACACGAGGACTTTCCAGGAGGTCATCCATCCTAGTACTACTCTCAATTATTGTGGTTCATGTCAAGAGATGTGACAAAGATTTACACTAACTATACTAGCCTATAGTAACCCTCCTCCTTTATTCGGGCTTGAGAATAGCAATGGATAATTCACTAACGGAGTTATACATGGTCTTCCCTCAAACAAAGATAATGGGACAAACAAAGAAAAGAGAAAGTAAAAGTATAAAATATTGTTGAAATCATCTAATAAGAATAGCTTAATTTACTATTAACCTTTCCACTTAATTAGCACCACCACCATAATACGTTAATGGTAGATATATTCTTAAAATCTCAGACAGTGGAGGACAAATCACTTATGATGAAGCACAAGTAGATCTTAAACATTAAGAATCGATCTCATTAAGGTACAAGTACAACTTACATGCAATTAGTAGTTTTTTTTTTTTAAAAAAGAGAGGAAATTAAAGCATATATTTTTCTTGTTTTGATGATATAAAAAAAAGTGGCTTTTACTTTATATTAAAATCCATAATAAAAATTTAGCATACGAGATTACAAGTACACACAATGACTCAATGAGAACTTTATTCATATTGTCTACTTTTCTCAACCGATTATATGGGGTATATTCTCAAATGAACATGCAAGCCATTCACAAAGAAGTCTCTAGGAAGAAACTACTCAAGAAAGAAAAAGGTTATAGATAGCCTCCTTTAAGTACACCTACTATATTATTGTTCATAAGGGTGTGAACACGATCAACAATGGAACTTATTTATATGTATGCCCATCTTATTGTACTACTTGCCTCTAAAGCTGAGCAAGGCCAGGGTGGGTCACGCAGATCTATGTGTTATTCCTAAACAGGTCAAGGACTCCATGTCATGTTCGTGGTTTAAACTAGTGTGTTTGTGTCAAACTTCGAAAAAACTAGTCATGCACAATCCATAATCCATCGCCGCCGCACGGTTTTTGCTAGACTTACAATGAGTTCATGCTAAGTCAAGCTAATTTCTTGTTGGGCTAAGTGATCTGCATGCTACTAACTTGATCTATGTCCAACTCTACTTGTCTCACTTATTATTTTTAGTCTATGTTTATTTCATTTTATTGTCCTTATATAAGGTATAATATGGGTTGATATGATAAGATAAATACTTTCTATAAAATAAAGATTGATAAGTTTAGATTTGATAAGAGTCAATAATTTAGGACTAATAAGATAAGGTTATATAAGTTATGTGGAATTTATGTAGATTAAAACTAAGTGATAATCATTTCATACAATTATCACCCTCAATAAAGTTATGAGAAACGTTAAAGATTTTTGGGCTAAAAAAAAAAAAAAAGGCAATGTCAAAGAGCAATAAGCTCGACAAGAAAGGTTGAGCAAGATCTATGGTCATGAGTTAATTTGACTAGCTAAATGGTCACCCATGTGGTCCCTAGTGACTACCCCAACCGCTCCGTGTGACTGAGTAAGTTTAAATTAATACAACAATCTTTTCTTCTAACAATTTTTTTTTCAAATATAGAGTGACATCTTTTGGTATGAATAAGCATGATGTCCTCTCATGCGCTCAATTTGCTGTATACCTAATGGTTTCTACAAAAAACCTATAGAAATTCTAAATTATTGCCGGAGAGAAACATTAGTAGACATCATGAGCATACCCAAAAAATAGGAATCAAATCAGGAGAAAAAGTTAGAAACTGAAATAAAAAAAGTTCGAGCAAACATTTTGTCAACTTTAAAACAATCATTGCCTTTTCATTTCTTATCATAAATGGGCATATAACTAGCTGTTTAAAAGCTATCAAAACAAGTTATCTTCTCTAGCTTGAATTGCCTCAAGATAAGTTATATTTATATATAGAGAGATATGGGCATTAAAATCATCCCTTTTCCACTTCTTCTTGATTTCAAGTCACAAACAACAAAGACTTGTGCTCTTGTAAATGTCGTGCAAAACCTCTTTTCTCGGATCCTACTAGTTTGAGATCCATATTCGACAATTTATGAAGGAGTTGCTTAATACTCTAACCTAGGGATGGCAACGGGTCGGAATCGGAGCGGATTATGCTAAATCCCCGCCTTCGATCCTACAGGAAGTTGGAGGCTAAATCCGACTCCGAATCCGACATCCGACTCCAAGATCTCCACTCCGACTTCGATATCCGACCTCCGACTCCGATCCGACTCGACTCCGAGTTTTTTTTCGTTATTCAATATACTTTGAGAAATTAGGCTATTTGGGCCTTTACAACCCACACCCAATGCCACCATGACCCACACCAAAAATCACGATCTATCGGAGTCGGATAATCCGTCATAGTCGGACATTTGTCGGAGTCGGATTTTTTTCTCGAATTCGACTCCGACCCTCCTCCGACTTGGAGTCGGGTTATTTTAATGGAGTCGAACTCGGATTATTTTTTTCTCGTACTTAGAGCGGATTTTTTTACCTCGGATCGGCGCGGAGTAGGGTCAGATTCGGACTTGATTGCCATCCCTACTCTAACCTCAATAAATTTATTTTTAAAATGAAATAATCTAATGTTTCAAATATCCAAAAAAATAATCGAAATTCAAAGTAAAAATTTCTAAATATCCAATTTGAAATATCCAAAACATAAATCTAATTCGAAATTCCAAATTTTGAATCAGATCAACCAACCCACAAATCAGTTCAACCTGATCGACGTGATCATATTTTTTGCCCTCTTAGACAATTAAGACAGTCCGACCCGGTGCCATCTTTACCACATAATATCGGCCATATTATGAATTATTCGGTCATGCCTAGTTCAAAGACAGGCAACATTCTTCAAAAAAACAAAAGTCATAAATCCCTCGTGGGTCTTCGTCTTCTTCCTGGGTCCAACTTTACAAAGCTGACAGCTGACTCCTCAAAAGATAACTCGCCTACTTTTTTAAATTAAAACTTGAAAAAAATCAAAAATAAAAATCAAAAAGTAGAACTGTACTAGACTACTACTCTACTAGACTCTGCTTTACTACACTTGAGTAATAATGCAAGTCGACGTCCTTCATCCTTTTCTCTCTCCTCTCAAATTCACTCCACAAAATCTTTGCCATTTTTTCTTGGATTTTTGAATAGTTCATCGTAATTTCTTATCTGGGTCAAGTTTGTATGGTTTGAAAATAAATCCAATTGCCCAGATTTTCGTATTTTCAATTGATTTTTATTGGGTCCACATTATTAATTTCCAAAACCCCAGATACCAAACCCCATCAACAAATGAAATTTTCAAAAACCCAGAAAAAATTCTGAGAAAAAACCCTAGATTTTTGCTTCAGTATATCAATTTTTGCTCTAAATTTGCTTCATTTCTCATTGAGGAATTTATACAAACAGTTGGTGGGCATTGTGTAATTAATTACTCCGTTGAAAATTTCTGGGTTTAGATGTCATTTTCAGGCACACAAATTCTTCACCAGTACAAACTTTTTCCTCTTTAGCTGGTATGTTTTTTCTTATTGATTGTACATCTTATTGCCTAATTTATTTTGGAAAAATATGGCCATTGAAACCATAGGTTATATGATTTGATTGGGATATTGTCAATCTTAATTTGCTCAACATTATGTTAATGAAAAGCTTTTACTCCAAGTACAAATTAAGTGTACAACATCCATTGTAAATCTCAGAGTAATTTGTGCCATCTAAGATAGTAAAATGCTCAATAGTTGCATTTTTGTGGGTAGTTCAGCATTATTGCTTTGCCTATTTCTTGTGCCATTGCTGTTTTCAGTTGCTGTGTCAGAAATTTCTCTGGGTTCAAAGCTGTCTGTTTCTGATAATAGATTGTGGGTTTCTCCAAATGGGGATTTTGCTTTGGGTTTTTTCAATAATTCAGATCATGTAAATCAGTATAGTTTAGGAATTCGGTTCGATTCGGACACTATACCTATTGATAAGAAGGCTGTAGTTTGGGTTGCGGGTGCAGAACTCACTGTTAGTAATCAATCCTATTTACAACTCACTCAAAGGGAAGGATTAGTTTTATTTGATCCTTCGAATGGTGGAGTTGTATGGAAGAGTAACACGGTTGGGAAGCCTGTTGCTTCTGCCTCCCTGCAGGATGATGGAAATTTGGTTGTTTTGGATGGAAACAAGGATTTGGTGTGGCAAAGTTTCGATACACCGTCTGATACACTCTTGCCTGGCCAGTTTTTGTCTGTCCACAAAACTCTTCGTGCTCTGAGTGGAAATTCGCTTTCCAGTCACTATAGTTTATATTTGAATGACTCGAGGCAGCTGCAGTTGAGGTGGGAAACCGATAATGTATACTGGGTAGGTGGAAGCCCTTCAAATGGGTCACTTAGGGCTTCCCTTAGCTCAAATGGTTCGTTCCAACTTCTTGATGAAAGATCTGAAGCTTTTTGGTCTGTATTCGCGGTAGATCACAATGACAATGTGACATTCCGGTTTCTTAGGTTAGATGTTGATGGAAATCTTCGAATGTATTCGTGGGATGAAGATTCAGTATCATGGAGATCAGTGTGGCAAGCTGTTGAGAATCAGTGTGATGTTTTTGCAACATGTGGTGATCATGGAATTTGTTCCTTTGCCAATAATAGCCTCCCTACATGCAAGTGCTCATTTGGGTCAACAATGCAGTCAAACTCAAAGTGTTCGGCTCCCTATCAGCAGATATGTGACACTAACGTTAGTATGGTGGAACATATGCACACTTCAGTTTATGGAATTTATCCGACAAACGATACAGTCAGTGTAACCAGTTTAGACCTTTGCCGGAATTCTTGTCAGAAAGACCCACTTTGCACTGCTGTGACATACTTGGAAGACGGAAGTGCACAATGTTGGATTAAGAAAACACGGTATATTACTGGTTATTCAGATCCATCCCTGAGTTCCATATCCTTTGTCAAGACATGTCAGGATCCCTTACCCGCCAAGCCTAACTATCCTGCTGCTGCTTCTCTGCCGCCGCCCTCTTTCTTGCCCTCTAATAACCAGTCAAGTAGAAGCCATATTCGTTCTGTAATTGATGCCGCTTTGGTTAGCTTCTGTCTGTTTTGTATGCTTCAGATAGCTGTTGGATTTTGGGTCTGCAAAAGAAGAGTGGCAAATGTCAGGAAGCAAAATAGTTTGCCTTCTCATGTTTTATTGTCTGCTGGCTTGGTCAGATGGACATATGGTGAAATCAAGGAGCTAACTGGGAACTTCAAGGATCAATTAGGGCCACACTCATATAAAGCCGTGCTTCAAAACAACCAACTTGCACTAGTCAGGCGGCTAGAATTACAAATGGAAGAGAGGAAATTTAGAGCAATGGTTTCATTAATTGGAAGCATTCATCATAAGCATTTGGTGAAGGTGGAGGGTTTTTGTTGTGATCCAGGGCACCGATTTTTGGTGTACGAGTTTCTAAAGAACGGCTCACTAGAAGACTTCATGCATCGTCCTGCATCATTCAAAAAGCTTACTTGGAA
This sequence comes from Chenopodium album, assembly GCF_948465745.1. Taxonomy (NCBI): domain Eukaryota; kingdom Viridiplantae; phylum Streptophyta; class Magnoliopsida; order Caryophyllales; family Amaranthaceae; genus Chenopodium; species Chenopodium album. Next base: position 46,941,788 of record NC_137848.1, read on the forward strand.
AAATAGAATGTTGATTTGTCTCGGTGTGGCAAAAGCCTTATTGTATTTGCACACTCAGTGTAGGGATTTTGTAAGCCATGGGAATTTGACTTGTAAGAACGTGATTCTGGATGAAAACTTGGAAGCTAAGGTCACAGAATTTGGCCTACAGAGACTAGATGGAATTGACACTTTTGCTGAGAAAGATGTGGAAGACTTTGGAAATATGGTACTGTATCTCATATGTGGGCGCCAAGAAGTCCATGAAGACATTTGTGAGTGGTCTTACAACAAATGGGTTAGCGGGTATGGATGGAGAGTTGTGGATAAGAGAATTGAAGGTGATGTTGACTTTGACGAGCTAGAACGTGCTCTTAGAATTGCATTTTGGTGTTTGCAAGTCGATGAAAGAATGAGGCCATCAATGAGTGAGGTTGTGAATGTTTTGGAGGGCACATTGACAGTTGATCCTCCACCGCCCCCATTTTCTGACTCTAGAGCTTTACTGGAAGACAGATCAACAGATTCAGAGGTGGTTTAAAGATTATTCTCCTGCCAATTCCATGTATAGCAGCACTAACTTTGTGGCAAGGAAACTGTAAAATTTGAAGGATTACATTGATTAGGATAAATCTTTGATCACATTTAGAGCTAACAAAATTTGTTTAGTATTTGGTCAGTGAAAGACTGACAATTGATAGCCTTGGTACGTTTCTCATTTTCAATAATGATTTTTTTTTTTTGAAATCTAATTCTTTCGTTCCCATTGCCTAATTCCTCCGCAGTAGTTTTTGATTCCTATTCTTTTGCTTTATGTTTTTGTTTGTTTTCCTTTCCCTTTGAATCTTTCCTTTGTGTTTTTGTATCACGCGCGCGCGCGCACACACATAGTTTCTATCATTTAGGGCTAACGATCTGTTGTCTATCATACCGAGAATGAAGATGGTTGGAGTGGTCGTAGACAGGTGGTTGAGGGAGGAGGTTGGGTGGAGGAATTGTTACCCTTCTCACCAAACTGTAGTTTGCTTCTCACTTAAAATTATGCACTTCTTTTTCAACTTCTAACCAAGCATGTCCCTCATTTGATGGCATCCCTCAAGTTCCATCTGTTGCCTAACAATAAAGCCACTCCAAATCCAACAATCTTGCCTAACTCAGTTAAGCAGGGTGAAATTCCAACATTTTAAAAGGTCACATTTGATAAATAATGTTATGTTTGTGCCTGATTCCTCCTTATTTGCTAGCGTGAATTCCATGAAAGCGACTAGTATGGGATCAAAACAATTCATATACAACTGTTGTATACCAATTGTCTGTTGGTGTTATGGTAATTGGAGTTGCAATTGGTAGGGATAATCGTGTTCAATCCCCTGTAATAAGAATTTAGTGGGGACTGGAACCTTATTATTCAAAACTGAGCCTTGAATCCGAATTAGCACAAAGGGTGAACCGGTGGAACACTAAAAACAAAAACAAATATTTATGTTAAATGTAGTACAATGCTAGTTTAATAAATACTCCCTCCGTTTTTTTTTATTTGCATCACTTTCCTTTTTGGAGTGTTTTTTTTTACTGCATTACTTCTTTTTTTTGGCAACTTTATACTATATTTTATCATTTCTCTCTCTTACTTTAAACCCCACTCAACTTATTTTATCATTTCTCCCTCTTCTATGATCCCCACTAAAATAATAAAAATATATATCCTCTCTCACATACTTTCTCTTTCATGGTCCCCATCTTATTTTTATTATAATAATTTATTCACCCACTTATAATATTATATTACTCCCCTAAAACTTTGTGCAATCCAAAGTGATGTAAAAAATAAAAAAAAAAAAAAACGGAGGGAGTATAATTTAATAGAACTAGAAACATCATTATGCGACAAAACTCATTTACCATATGCATAATCTATAGATTATAGGCACGCTGTTGGTTGGAGACCCGTGAAGAGTAGTTCTGTACTGTTGTTGTACTTATTGAGAGTTACAGTACAAATTCGGTTGATGCAAATTATTGTACTTGTACCAGTAATGTCATGGCTTCGATGATTCTAGTTATTGTACCTTTGACTCCCATTTTTATTACTCTATTGGGTAGTTATTTAGTTAAGTTTTATTGAGAGCTGAGGTATTCAAATCATGGCCACAAACTGCTTTCTACTTTGACAGCCGTTGAGCAACACCAAGGGCCTGTTCTCTTCAGCTTAATTTTAATTCATTTTAATTCAACTCCAATCAGTTAAGTTCAGTTCTTAATTTCCTTCTCTCATAAAATATTTAGTTCAATTCAGTTCATTTTAGCTCAGTTCAGTTCAGTTTAGAACAAACCCTAAGGTCTGATTTATAGGGAAGAAAATTTTTTTTATAAAAAAAAAACATTAAGGAAAATATGTGGTAACAATAGAGAAGGTATGGAGGATTAATAGGTTGTTCATATTAGGTTCAAATTTCATTACAAACAATACTAACCTTACATAGTAATCCACAATGCCATCTTCACTTCACCTTAAAAAAAAAATTTCATTACAAACAATATTAACCTTACAAAGTACTCCACAATAATAATCACTAACTTCAAAGAAAAAATTTGACAGAAAATCACCAAAAACAACTTCAGTTCAATAAAATTAATTTCAATTCAGTAAAAATAAATTAAATTCAACAAAATAGTTTCACTCTAGTAAAAATAAGGCAAAGTAAAGATGACCTTACTTTCAGATTGGTTTTGATTGGGTTGGGTAAATTTTAAATCATTGCTAATGCTTAGATAGATTAGTTTTGGATCATAATGGGTGCTTATTAATTTCAAAATTGAATCTCATGATTAATATTTAATTTATTTTTGACATGACTAAACTGAGAACACATTGTTATTAAAGGGGTTTTTGTAATGACGCACATGGAGTATATTGAATCAACTTCATCTTACTCCAATTATTGGTTACAGAAAAAAATTAAATTAAAATTGTAATATATTAAGCGAATGTTAAATAAGAAGCTAAAAAGGAAAATATTTAGAATAATTTAGCATTAATTATGTCAATTGATTTATAATTCGTTATTTTTTTTACTTGCAACATTTTAATTTATAGCTATTCATATACTTCATTTCAACTAATTTTGATAATTTATAATCAAGAGAAAAAATATACTCGTAGTCTTAAGGAACCTTATTAAATTCATCTTGATTTATACTTCAATGATAAATCTAATTATTATAATTTCTTAAAGGTTTCTTGAAAGCTAATAGCTAAATAACTCGTCAAGTTAAGACTTGGGTAGAATTTTATTTATTTTTGATGTTTTAGATAGCTACAAGGATGGGTGATGAGAATCGATCCCAGAATCGACTGAAATCGAGAAGAAAGCTCTAACCACATGATCTATCCCTCACTCTCTCAGGACTTGGGTAGATGGTGGTACCATTTACATTCAATAAACTAGATTAGAGCATCTCCAATGGTTTACAAAAAGGACCTGCTTGCAAATTAAATATAATTGTAAGCATGTAGCTTACCATTGGAGTGACAATATTGATGTAGCTACATCAAGCAACGTTGCTCAAACAAGCTACGTTGCTTGATTTTTCAAAGAACATTTCATCCACTTGTATTATGACATGTGTATAATTAAAAGTATTTTATTTATTTATTTATTTATTTATTCAAGCTACAACATTCTATTTATCACCATTGGAGCACTTTGTAGCTTAATAACATACTAGCTCAAAATTTTGATGTATCAAGGTAAGCAACAAGCTCTTGTGGCTTACCATTGGAGATGCTCTTAGCTTTCGTGCGATGCACGGATATTATAATAAAAATAATTTATAATTGCGTACATTTTGAAGTCAAATTATCACTCAAAATATGTAAAATTTTTGTATAACATAAACAAAACTGCAAAAATTAAAATAATATAATCAAAAGAAAATTTATGTGTACAACAAAATTTAGTGGACTTTGTAATTAGGAGTAATTTCATAAATACATGGTTAATATTTGCTCTCTTTAAGATTATCTATGTGTAACAATTTTTTTTTTTGGAGATAATATAACTTAAGATAATGTATTGTATAAAAGTATGTTGTAGTTAATATTAACTTTTCAAAATTAAAAAATAAATAAATAAAAACTGAAAAAGTAATGAAAATTGGAAGAGAAAAAAAAAATTAGGCGGGAAAAAATTGAAGGAGAAGCTGACACGTGTACAATTTGAAAAAAGGGATGATGTCAGCAATTGTTGTTTTAGTATTAACTAGATTAGTGTCCGTGCATCGCACGACAGTAACAATTTTTTCCCATAATTAATTTGTGATATAATATAAAAAATGAGGCAATTCATATGAAATATACAAATGCAATTGAGAAAAAAATTATTGTTGATTAGTTGTGTTGAAAATATTTAAAAGTAGTATACATTATATTGCATTAATGATGCATGTTTTTTCCAAAAATAACTATACAATGTACTTTTAAAAAATACGCTAAGTAAAATAACAAAAACTCAAAAAAAAAAAAAATTAACGATGACATTATATATTGTTTTGGCGGGAAAATTTTTAATGATAGCTTGACATGTGTCAAAAATGATGTAAGTATGTTCTGTTTAGTATTAGTTAATAGATAGATTATAGAAGATTGGGTTGATTTTGTTATGTTGGCCACGAAATCAAAGGAAATTATGTGGAAGTAGGTCCGGACAATGTACGTATTTATTTGAGTTTAAGTCCCAATTACTAATTCAATTGTTGGCAGTTTGATAAAAATAGGCCCTACACATTTTATGAACCTTAATTTATATGAGTACTTAAATTGGGATTATAAATCTCACTGTCTTAGAGCAACTCTAATGGTTGTAGCTAGGGACTTGCTTGCAATTACAATAATTCCCTAGCTATTAGCTTGACCATTGGAGCTAGAAAACTTAATTAGCTTGGCTAAGCAAATTAGCTTTGCAAAGCTAATTTGCTTGGGAATTAAACTTGCCAAAATAAAAATGCTCATTGCACCAATTAAGCTCTTTATATGTATTTTCTATCCAACAACTAGTGCCTAAGCTAATAGCTAGCCATTGGAGAAAAAAGTAGCTAAAATGATAATTAGCTTAAAAGCTTATGTGGCATGATAAGCTAATTGTCAAATTAGCTTGCCATTGAAGTTGCTCTTAGTGGACCTTATTTTACGTAATGGGCTGGCCACTGTGATTTGTGTCCCATAATATAGAATTTGATCCACAAAACAGGATGCGTTTGGTTTGGAGTTTCGGAATAGGGTAATAAAATCAAAAGGATTCTCAAGTCTCAACCTTAAAGGTTTGTTAACTTTGTTTAGTTTGATGTAATTTTTTTTTTTTTGAGAAATTGTAGTAGGTGCCTTATATTGATAATTTGTCCATCAAAATATAGGGAGAGATTTCACAAGGGACGTGGTTATCCCAAACTTGTTCTACACCAAAGGGTGTTAAACGGGCTAAATTATGAGGCACAACATTACCGCCCCGTTTAATATAACACCAAACAACAGAAGGGAAAGAAAAACAAGAAGATAAAATTTCATCTAAAACTGCATCAAGGTCAGTGAAGAAGATCGATGTAATATGATTTCAATGAAAATGATTTTTTTTCTATTTTTCCTTATATTTTCACATTTTTCTTTAATTTGTTTGGTTTGTAAGGGCTGGAAAATAATTTTCCCACAAAAATAACACTCTTAAAATTTTTTCCTTCACAAAAGTTAGAAAACTACATTTCCCTCCCTCCTCTTTACCTCCGATTTCCTTTCCTCTTATCCTGTCTTCCATCCTCATTTTTGCAATTGTGGTTTTCCTCGAAAACATGTTTCCCCTAAAAAATCTTTTTCCATTTTATTAAAATTGTTTTACGTCAGACTAAACGAAATCTAATGTTGTTTGTTAGATTAGTTTTATTGTTTTTCCCACTCCTCTTACACCTAAAATCCTACACGTATTCACCTTGCAGGGATTTTCATTTTCTTTTCCTAGGCTTACTATACATATGCCAATACCAACACACCCCTAACTATAACCACCAAGAATTTCGACCACCCTACCGCCACCCACAACCTTATTACTCTGCTCGCCATCATTATTGTCTATAATGATTGTTTACGAAGCAAATGATCCTAAAAATTCAAATTATTTAAAAATAATTCAAAGCTGGATTTATTCAATGCGAATAGTTTAAAATTGAGATTATTTTATACCATTTTTTTTTTCCACTTATAGCTTTAGACTTGACACATATTTTTTAAAAAATAAAATATAGGGTAAGAAACAAAGTGAGGGTTATATTTTGTCAAAAAAAAAAAAAAAAGTGACGGTTATATACTACCTCCCTTACATATTATTTGTAATGATTTGACATAAAGTAAAGAGGAAAAATGTTTAATCATTGCAAATAATATGTAACGGAGGTAGTAATATAATTAAAAAACTAGAGTTGGCCTGTAGGGTATCTATAATTGTTAGTGGGAGGGAGACATAATCATAGTGATAGTTTAATAAACAATTATGGGTCTTATAAAGAAGTGTTGCAATTAATCAGAAATGGTAGTAATGCCTTGTTCACTTCACCTTAAAAAATATTATTTCAGTTCAGTAAAAAACTAAAAATAATATCAGTAACAAAAATAATTTCAATTCTGTAAAAAGTAAGGTGAAGTCAACGGGCCTAAAAGGAAAATGTTGTGATTAATTAGAAATAGAAGGAGTACCAAAAACTGCTTAAATCTTCATATAAATTAATAATTCATCCTTTTTTTTTCTTCATAATTTTGTTGTTTAAATTGATTGTCCTCATTTTAATGTATTCCTTAAACAATAATCTATAGCTTAAATTTGAAGTGAATGAAGTAAATTAAAACATATCGAGTTCACATATATATATATATATATATATATATATATATATATATATATATATATATATATATATATATATATATTAATAAATTAATGTACAAATATATATACTAACGATCTTGGGCTTTATTTCCTTCAAATAAAGATTTGATTGGCTTGGTTTTTTGGCATAGTCTTAAGAGCCAACGTGATATTAAACCACAAGTTCAAATCTCATTCAACTTAAATCCTTCTTTTAAAGTGGTTGAGTCGATCCTTTAGAGTAAAAATATTCAATATGTATTATTAATGTGTATTTTTATTTCATATGATGCTCAAAGTACATCCAATTGATCCAAATATATATTGAACATTATAATGACAAACCAAAATGAATGAATTATGAAGTCTAAATATGGAAGCATCATTTTCGGATAAGAAAAGCAAAAGAATGTGAAAGGGTGGGTGATTCATTGATATCATTAAACCAAAGTGCCCCATCTCCCAAAGCCCTTTTGTAAGTTAGTATGAGGTGTCCCTTTTTTTTATTTTATTTTTGTACACTTTTTCTCACTGTTCCCTAAATTAGCATAAGTGCGACAACTACGTGTGTTAATTCTAGGGGTTCATTTTTATTTGTCACTTTTTAAAGTATCACCAATTTTCCAGAACTTTTGGACACGTGTATTCTTTTTTATTGGTTGATCTAATTTTGCAACGACATTGCCATTAACAGCCACATCATGAGACTTACACGTGGGGGCCCCTCAATGGCAGGTACTAATTTGTTTTTATTTTTTTATTTTTAATTTAAAACTTTAATTTTTTGCATGGACACGTTGCTAGTTTGATTTGCTGATTTTCTATTTACTTTATTCTACTTACATTTTTTGAGGTTGCCCTAAAGTGCCATTAGGGTTGATAATAACCCTAATCTCCAATCCTTGGGTGGTTGTTAGTTACTTGAGCTCAATTTGACCAAAACTTGAGTATAATTTATTATAATTTTAGATTAATATGTAGCTCAAATTAACATCGATACATGCTTTTCTCTAATACCGGCTCTATTTTATTTGGTAGGCTTTTAATTTCTTTTCACTCATTCTCTTCCTCGGCTACTACATAAACTTTAACAGATACTCAAATGTTTTTTTTAAAAGTGCTCATAACATGACCCTGATATAGATAGTCGTGAATTCGTGATAGTATATCTCCATTATCTATTACAACTGCACTGTGTTGAGAGAATAATTGGCTCTAGAAAAGAATGAGCGAAGTCCATTATTGAATCATATACCATTCACAGTAAAAAGTAATGTCATATTGATCAAACTAACACTTGGACTTCTAATTTTTAATGAATTGAAATTAAAGGTACTCTATTGTGTTAAAAATTGACCTATTTAAACTTGTACAAAATGATAACTTGTTTATTTATTTGAACTTGTTGTAGTTCTAAATTGGATTCATGGGTGTTTACAAAATAAGTTGAATAAAGAACAATATTCAGAATAATTATCTTGATGGAAAGCTATGTAATTATGTTTCTATTTACTCTCTATCATGAAATGACACACAATTTTAAAAATTATACTACAACCAAGATTTTCAATATAATATCCGTTTTCGTTTATTTTAGATGAATAACTTTGACACTTGGACATACTCATGAGTGTACATTTAATTATACCAATCAAAAATATATTTTCTTAATGGCTCATCTATTGTACCATGGAGGAGCTCGATCTTATTTGGGTCGACGAACAAAATTAGTCGGCCAAATTGTTGAATTATCGTGTCTAATTTTCAGAATTAAAACTCTTATGCTTGCAATTTACTATTGTAGTTGGTAGTAGATATTACTACATTTATGAAATACTCCGTATTAATTAAGTACAGGATAAAAAGACACCTAGTTCAATTCCATGAATGTTTTTGATAGGTTGTATTTTGTTCACCAATAATAAACAGTACTTCAAACCTATCTCCAATACTAAACATATAAAAGTTGTTTACTAAATATGAAGCAATTAAATAAAGCATATGTTTGTACTAAGAGTTTAAATTATTTCTTAGAATATGTAAGACATATAAAATTCATTGACTTTGAGGGTACGAGCCCAATTCAAATGTAGCTCAGAGCCTATGGGTCTAATATTAAGTCATATAGCCTATACAAAAGGAGGAGACATGAAACCCGAATAAGAATAGGAACTACTACTTAAAGATTGGGAGAAAATTACGTCTCGATGTATAGTTATAATTAGAGAGTTCTAAATACGGAGTAAACTTTCATTGACGGTTTAAAAATGTTGTAGTAATTTGATCAATTAATCAAAGAATGGACTTCAGCATTGGAGCAATTAAACCTAAGAGTGATTGTTACCAACTCATTATACTATGACTACTAGTATATGAGTTTTCAAAACGATTACATAAAATCACATTAACAAAAATAAATCATCAAGAGATTCTTATATACACCCGAGTGCATGGTCAATTGATCATGTAGTATATGGTGCATTTAAAGGTAGTTTTTGTTCACTTTAATAATTATTTCTTATTTAATTAATATTAATAATTAATAATCATTATTAATTAGCAAAACATAACCTTGAATGCACATCTGGTTCGTATAAAAATCTTCACAAATCATGCATCCTACAAGTGTAGCTTAGGCACCGTATTAACACAATTTAGTATTAAAAAAAAAATAAAAAAAAAGTTCATACATTCTTCTTAAATTTTTTATTTATGATTCAACCCATAATCAATATAAATATCAATCCAAGACGTCTTATTATAAAATGACAGCAGTGATTAACATTAAAAAAATTCGTGGCTAATAACTATCGTTTGGGATTAGTAATGACTAATGAAGTTTAATTTGATGTAATAATGTGTGACATGTGAAACAACTAAAACACAAAAACAGTGAAGAAAACTTGAGCTTATAAAGACTATGTACGGACATTTCTTTCGGTGGTTCGGCCTTCAATTAATCACATATAACGATCCAAAAATAAACACCGTACCATAATTATATTTAATCTAATAAGTTGTTACCTCAAACAAATAACACAGTAGGTCAAAATAATAATTATAATAAACTTAGTACTATTTGTACCATAAATAAAATAAAGGGCCCTACTAAATCAGCATCTCGTTGCTGGAGGCTCAAACTTGTGATTTCAAAATCACAAGGTGAGTTCCCAACCACATCCGATCCATCAAACAAGCTCGGTTAAAACTAAATACAACTACAAATATAGAATCAACTTTTCTTTTACAAAGTTTCATATGTGGTTGACCACTCCGTGTGACCGGTGTTATTTATTCACAGGTTAATCGGTCGTTTAGAGGTTACTCAATCGGTCAGAGGTTACCCGTTTAGTGTTTTAGTTTGTGTCAGCCGACCACACAGAAAACGGGCTACTTTTCTTTTACTTTAATATATTGTATGTATTAAAAGATTAATAATGTATTTCCTTCAATTCTTTCATATTTAATTGCACATACCATTTGGTTTTTAAGTACTTAAAATAAATGTTTTAATTAGACTTTTGCACTATTTATATATACATATACCATTATTGTTGCTTTATACATAAGAATTATAAAAATTGTCTCACTTTGTATCCTCTATATATCAATTTTTCAAAAATAATTTATACTTATTAGTAGTTATAGATATTATTGGTCAAAGTTTTATATTGATAATTGCGTCAGTCAAAATGAGACAAATGTTTAGAAACGAAGTGAGTATGGTCTTTTTTATTCAATTACCAGACATACCCTAATTTTTCAATTTGGGACTAATTTTTACTTGTCGTAATTCATGTGATTTTCACTTAGGCCCTGTTCACTTCACCTTTTAAAAAAAATGTTTAGTAAAATAATTTCAGTTCAGTAAAAATAAGTTCAGTCCAGTAAAATTAATTTCAGTTCAGTAAAAACAGTAACTTTAAAAAAAGAAATATAATTAAAAATAGTTTCAGTTCAACAAAAATAATTTCAGCTCAGTAAAATTAATTTGAGTTATTCAGTTCAGTAAAATTAAGATGAAATGAACGGGGTCTTACAACACAATTCACATATATGCATACCTTGCTTTTTTCTTTTGAAATATTATGCCAAAAAAAAGTTAAAGCTAAATAGAAAATAAATTATCAAAAATTTGAATGAATAGGTTTTTGTTAGCATCTAATACAACAAACAAAAGCAACCTAAAATAATTTGTAGTCCACAAATTCAACTAATTATTGTCTCACTCCTCCAACGTAAGATGAACGTCATTTCCTCATCCTAGCCACAACACCAATACCCAAAACAGCCGGGACCATACTTTACTAAACCCACCCCACCTTAAATTAGAAATCAAACACCCCAAAAATACAATAAATAATAATATATAAAACAAAAGGTTTTAAATAGTGAAAATAAATCAAGTTTATTCCCTAAATTAAGGTAAAGGTTTCAATGTGGTCTTTGGAACATCAACACACAATCTTAAGGTTTCATCGTTCTTCTTAAGCCGCCGCTCATAGTAGGTTTTCTATATACTCTATTAAGCATCTTAATTTATCTTCATGCTACATGAATTTAATTTATTTTTTGTAGCATAAGATTTGATTTTCATTTTCTTTTATGTATCCATTTTTTGGGTCTAGATTTTACCCAATAGTACATGTTATTTGTCTTTTTTATTTTATTTTATTTGTACTAATAGGAAGAATGGCTTCCATCCATATAGGATGCGGAGTAGTAAATATCGATTAAAACTAATTCTTATTCAAATAAAAACTTTAATATCGATCTTAACTTTTACATAATTTGATGTATATATTTTTACATTACTTTGCCCTTTGGTTCGTTTTTCCTTTCCACTTTACAAGATTTACTACTTGCTTCTTATAAGTATATTTTTTTACTTCGGACTCCAAATGGTGTTGATACATCAAAAGTTTGTTATAACTATTATTCCATTCGTCTTAATTTCTATATGATTATTACTCTTCTTACTAATTATATTTTTGTTTCTCGTTACCTTTAATTACTATACAAGCAACATGACTTATCTTTATTATTGAACATAAATTAATTAGTTTCATTACGAGCTAGGCCAAACAAGCTAATAAGTAGTTTATCATATATTATTGTATTTTCAGGTACTTTATTTCTCAACTAGAACTAGCAAGAAATGAATCAAAAGTCTCAACAACAATACTTTGGCAACAAATCATCAACAAAATCTCATCATCCTCAAGTGATTTGTTGGTCGTCAGATAATTTCTGGCAAGATCCTTCATCATCCTCTGATCTTTCAATAGAATGCAATTCAAATCATCATCACTATAATTATCTTGAAGATTCCAACAACAACCTCAAAGAAGAACAACAATTTCTCATGTCGCCCTTAGGTATATTATTCAAAGATTATGTAAGTTTATTGCTTATATTTGTTATTTTTCTTATATTATTTAATTAATTAATTATTTTTATGTGTATTGTTATAAGTACGTATATTTATCCAAATCAGTGTGTCACATCCTTTCTCTCCAAAAAAATATAAAATGTGTCACATAATCAATCATACATATTTGAATCATATTGTAATCTCAATGATTGATAATAATCCCTTCATTTTAATTAATGTGTCGTTTTCATTTTTATTAGTTTTATTTATTTATTTTGATGATAGATTGCTCTTCTATTATGTATGTATATTGTCGAAAATTGCTTGCATAATTTTATTTGTTAAAATTATCAATTTTAAGAATATGTTTTGAGAAGTAATTTATGATTAATTAGTTCAATCATTAAAATATGTAGTGTAAAAGACACTTGTTTAGTTTAAAAACGGAGTTGCACAATAATACAAAAATGGCTCGATTAATTATGTCATTGGTAGGTAAATATGGTGAGCAACAGAAGCAAGAACAGCATGGTGTTTTTCCAATGGATCATCATCAAATAATACATGATTACAACAAGCCAATCTCTCATCAAACAGGACTTCCTCAACATAATACTGTAAGTAATTGTTTTTATTGTGTACAAATTTTTTGTTTGTAACAAATTACAATTTAAAATTTTTTTGACTAGTGAAAGATAATTGGATGAAACATGTAGGGTGTGCATGGTTATCCTTTGATTTTTATTTTTAATTTTTAATTTTTAATTTTTATATAACATATTATATATAGAAATAACAAAAATCCAATCTAATAGAGGCCACAAGTTTCCTCAATAAATTTTTCATATATTCGAATTTAGACAATATGATAGTTATGATTCACTATTATCTTATTGTTAGGTACAATATTTATAGTACCCTCTTACACGCACTTTCTTATAATTTTCATCCTACACGTGAACGCGATTCAACACCCACTCACTTACTTCCTCCTATATTCATGTGTATAGCATATGGAGAGGAGAATGTTAGACTATCTGGGTAGGATGAACAATTAACTTTATATCCTAATTAAAACTTTTTTTTTAACCTTTGATTGTGAAAGAACTAACTAGTTGTACAAAAAACTCAAAAGTTATAACTAATTCATACATAATTTGTTGTTAGAGAGGCCCAACCAAAGGTTATATTTTTACCCCCTAAAATATATGAAGGCCCACAACCTTTTTTTTTTTTCGACAAGAATAAAGTAAAAGGAGCACCAAAAAAAACCTATCACAAATCCCATCAAAATTCAGGACACCACAATTCCAAGCCGAATGCTCGAGTCGTCCTTGAAGTATGGATGCTTTATGTGTATTCTATCACTCTATGTACATCTTAATTATCTTGCATTGATATATTCAACTTGTAGGTAACATTATAATTTTTTTTCAATGCCAATCAATAGTCAAAACCGTCTCTAGAAGTGTTTGAAGACGGACAAGCATTACTATAAACATTTAGCAATTCTCCGTCAGTTACAAAATTATGTTATAACTTCTTTACCCATGGACTTGTTTGGTAAATGGTTTTTCATTAGTTTTTTGATTGGTTTTTGGCTTTTTCATTTGGTCAAACATCCAAAATTTGTGTTTGGTAAATGGCTTTTTCAACCAGCTGAAAAACTGGCTTTTAAGCCAAAATGAAAAAGCTACTTGGAGTAGCTTTTGGCCTTTTGGCTACCTAAGTTACTAATAACATCCAACAACCAATTTTACCAAACATGTTTTTAGACTAATAAAAAGTCAAACAACCAACAAAAAAGCCAATACAAACAGTCAGTCAAACCAGCCAATCAAATCAGCCGACAGCCAACAGCCAGCAGCCAATTGCCAAACAAGGCCTATATCATCATCATTTTATATAGGGCTTTCTGTCAAAAACTACCTAATAAAATCCATATTTTGCGAGAAACTACCTAACAAAAAAAATATTGTAATAAACTACCTAATAAAGGTAAAATGTTATTAAAAACTACCTAAGAAAAAGGTAAAATGTTGTAAAATACTACTTACACCGAATTTTCACCGTTGATCGACCTCAAAACACTCCCAAAACCACCGCTTTCATTCCCAAAACTAACACAACTTGCTTGATATCGTCTCCACCACATCTAAACCCCCTTTCAACCCCAAAACCACCACCTCTAACCCTAAAAACCACTATCCTGAAGCACTAATCTACCATCACCAACTCAGATTATCCTCCAACCACCCGAAAATAACCTTAACACCTTGAAAGCCAACCCTCATGGTGGTTTTAGGAGTGTTCTAAGGTGGATCAACATCCTAAAATTAAGTCAACGGTGGAATTTCGGTCAAAGGTAGTATATTACAACATTTTATCTTTTATTAGATAGTTTCTTACAATATTTTTTTAATAGGTAGTTTCTCACAAAATTTAGGCTTTATTAGATAGTTTCTCACAAAATTATACATTATATATAATTAAGCAGTAAGATTTTAACATTGTTAAATTAAAACCTTTTGTACTCTTCCAAAACATTTTATGGTGTAGCCAGTAGTATTATAACCATGTACGTTACAACCTCAATTTTTTTGGCTCATTAAGAATGTTCAAAGTGAGCAAATAAATCAAAAGCAAGGTTGAATGTACAAATAATCGATTCTACTTATAAATTCACAAAATTTATGTGATATTCACGACAAGTAGAAGAATAGTCAGTTAGAAACAATGTAATACATGGATCATGGAACCATGGTACGGAGTAGTGTATTTGAATAGTAAAGACAGGGAAAGGAGGGGACTAGGGGAGGGAACATTGATATGCACATGTAAGTTATAATAATTTGAAAATCTGATCTTGATAAACTAATTAACCTGTGAAAGTACATCACTCTATATCTTATAAGTGATCATTTGGTTTTATGATATATAGTACTCCGTATGTCATTGGTGAATTGGTTTTGTAATAGACTAATAGTTTATTTGTGATGCAATTCAAGCCCTCCTCCTCAAGTATCCCAAACCGATTTTAGTAAATTTTACATGGTATTAGAGCATTTTATGGGTTTTTTTTTTTCCCCCTAAAAATCAAGTCTTTAATCAAATTTATAGTTAAGAATTTAGCATTAGGTTTATCATTGATCAATACAATATAATAAAGAGTAATAACATGTGTAAGAAATAATGAAACCTCCTCATATTATACATATGTGAGTTGAATTGTTCTATTAGGCTATTAGCACGAGGAGAGTCATGACACATATCATAATAATCTTGAGGAGTCACTCCAAATTATATTCTTTCTTCTTAGGTAATTCATCCATTTCACGCTCAACAATATTCCCTTACGCTTTGTTTGGATAGGAAACAAGGAAGGAAAGGATGGGGAGGGATAGAAGAGGAAGGGAAGAGAGAAGAAGGGAGGGGGAGGTGAGCTCCATTTTCCCTCCAAATCTCTCCAAATTAAGAGGGATTATGCTTATTAAAGAGAGAGGGAAAATGGATTCCTCCCTCTCCTTTCCCTTCCTACCCCCACTCCTTTACCCAAACAAGAGAGTTTGTCCCCCCTTCCTTTCTTTTCTTTCCATTTCCTTCTATCCAAACAAAATGTTAAAGATTTTGTTTTATATGGGAATTGGAAAGGAATTGATCAGTCCATACATTACTTTCTCTTACTTCATCAGTGTATTTCTTTTTTTCTGATCTTTTCATCCAAGCACAATGTCAAGATCTTAAAGTATTACGAGTACAATTTAACATAGAACTTGAGCTTAATAATACAAATTAACCATTAATTAGGATGATATAAAATGTCTGAATCTATTTGGTAGTCTAGTTAGTTTGCGCTTGGTGTACAACTCCTATCCAAGCCTAGCAATAATTAGCATTATTGAGCAATAATCACAATGCAGGGTTACTATGAGGGAATGCATTCCAACGGAGTACCTCTTCCCGGGGAAGCAGCAAATTATGAGCCCATTTATGTAAATGCAAAGCAATACCATGGCATTATGAGGCGAAGGCAATCCAGAGCTAAAGCCGAGCTAGAAAATAGGGCTGTCAAAACCAGGAAGGTACGTAACCCTTTCGCCCATCTTTATTTGTACTCCGTAATTCAATGACATCTACTAAATTTCACATGAAATATCGAAAATTAAAAGAATAAAAACGAGGACAATTGCATATACCTGTTTTGTCATGAATTAGTTGTCACATTGTTTTAACCTCAAATAATTTAAAATTTTTAAATAAGACTAAACTAATATCCTCTTATTGTCAATAATGTTAATCGAGTAGTATAGAAATCATAGAAATCCAAGCATGGATCATTGCTCTTTTCGAAAATGTGATTACTCTTTTTGCACATTTACTCATTTAGAATTTAGATAGTAATATTAGGTTATGGATAGGATGGGACTCCTGGTTTAATTTGTTTAGAGGATGCCCCAGTTTCTCATGGTAAGAAACAAATTCTGTTTCTCACATGACATTTTCGTAAATAAACCAACAACTTTATTCAACTGTGAAGCCCACAATAATGAAAAAGTTGTTGATTTATTCACGAAAATGCCCCCATGAGAAACAAATTTTGTTTCTCACCATGAGAAACAGGGAATTTCCCATTTTTTTTTATTCAGTCATTAATTTGATCCATAGGTATAGGCAGTAATATTTCATGTAGGATACCCTTGGTATAGACAATAATATTACATACAAGTATTTCATGAAAGTTTTAAGAGTGGCCATGCATAAACATCTTATTATTTCTAGGTAAAGATAAGAAGAAGAGATAACATTAAAAAACCCTTATCATGAGGGGAAATACATACATTGTTTAGTCCTCCTACATATAAAAAACTGAAATAGTGTTATAGAACAGGGTCTAATTTAGTTTACCACAAAATGAGTTTTAAATACATAATAAAAGTAAAATCAATTGGCCTAGCATGCATTGGTAAATAGTAATATGCAAAATAACTCACTAGCTAGATTTGGTATAAGCTGCGCTACCATACATTCTATCCATCATCTGAGCATGTCCAAGCATAACATATAGGCATAATAATAATAAGGCCAGGGAAAATGTGAATATGCAGCCATATCTTCATGAATCGCGGCATCTACACGCGTTGAGAAGACAAAGAGGCAGTGGTGGTCGTTTCCTTAACACAAAGCAATCCGATGGCCCCACGTCTTCCAATTCCAGCAATCAATCCTCCTAGCTAGCTCATCTTTGGGACATGCAACAACACTTCTAGCTACCGATCGAGTGAGCTTGTATTTCTTATATTTTCGATCTTTCGAGGGGAAAACAAAGGCTTTTGTGTATATATTAATTAACCAAGAGGAACTACCCATAATTTGCTTTCAGAGCTTTTATTTTCTACTTTCTTATGGTAACTTTCCTTATACAATCCCATTCCCCATTCACCCAAAAAAAGATATGTATCTTTTTTTTTTTTTTTTTGATTGCCATAAACAGTAAAAACATTACTCTTTACATTATCACATCATCACATATCATGCATTGATGCATAAGGTTTCAGTATTGTATGTTTTGGTTGTTGAATGTTGATCAAGAAGTATGGTTGTTACCTTCAGTGGCGGATCCAGGATTTTTAATTAGGGGTAGCATTGAGCAATTGAATAATAAGGGAGAAAAACACGTACGGTATATTATCGTTAATTAGCCTTTAAATTTTAAACATTTATTTTAGTAGTTAAATTTTTATTTTGCAAATATGGAATAATTTATATTTTAGTTATCAATATAATACAATGATTAAAATAAAAGTATTCTATATGCTCAATAAATTACCTTTCTATGTATTTGGTATCCATCATTCACAAGTTTAAAAGCTACTTTATATATGATAATTTATACTAGTATATACAATAACTTAATAACTTTTCTTAATTGCTTTACTCATTTAAAACTAAATTATAAATAAATAAAAGAGCAACAAACTGGGATGAATTTCATCAAATGAACTCAAAAGAAAAAAAAAAAAGTATGATTGGTATCATCTACTATGGTGATTAAAAAATAATTAAAGTATGAGTATATCATATAAGTAATATATAAAGCAAAACTTTTAGGCATGCCACGAGACAGCGACACTTGGCGTTCTAATTTTTCGCCAAGTGTCGTGCCACGTTAGATAGATTTAAATAGACTTCATAAGATAAAAAAAAGTTAGTTTAAAATTCAAGGATAAAATTGTTAGTTTAGAGTTTCATTTTCGATAAAATACTAATATTTTAGATGTACAAGTTGAATTATAATTTTATTCAAAAAATTATTAGATTATAATTCTAAAAAATTATCGTATAAATTTATTTTTTATATCATAATATTTTTTTGTAGTGAAGGAAGTAATTGAAAGCGTAAAACATCCATTTATTATATATTTTAATCGGTTAAAATAATATACTTCACAATCTAATAGAGTTTTGTTAATGTGTAAACCTGACAATTAGGGTCGGGTCATGAGTCATGAGTCATCTCGGATTGGTTCACTTCAGGTTACGAGTCAAGAAATGTTCAACCCTTACCCAAAGTTTTGGGTTCGGGTCAACCCAACAGGCTTTGAACATTTATTTTATTTAATTTATTTTTTGTTAGTTTTTTTTTATATTTTTTCTAATGTATTAAATCGAACATTTCCACCAATATTATTATTAGTCATAATTTGACATAAAGATTAAAAATTTATCTTAAAATTCAATAAATAAAAACCCCGGGCATCACACGGGGCACAAAACTAGTTTATTTATAATTTTAAAATCATAAATTTTATTACTTGATTTTTCATAAATTAAATGAAAGATTTCAAAAAAAAAAGAATTTGTTTTTTTTTTTTTGAACGCATAATTAATTCTGCTCACATAAATTAGAAGTAGAAAGTTCATAAGCAAAAGTTTGGAAGGAAAAAAAAAAAAAAAACAAGACAACCTAAGAGACCGGTTGTTAGATACAACTGGTCTCTTTTACTATAAAATTGAAAGCAAAGAAAATTGGTGGTATGGGCCTTACGGGGTACAGTGAATATGCTATGGGCCTATTGGCTGATCAAAGAGACCGCCTATGCATAATAACAGGTTTCTTTGATCAACACTATATTTTTTTTTCCCTCTCCCAGGGGTAGCACATCCTAGGTCCGCCAGTGGTACTTACCTTTGCTACGATTGTACGTTCATGAGTATAAAACACATTAATGGATGATATTTTAATACTTTCGTAACAAGTGTTTCACTAATTAATTTCCTTGTATCACGATTTAAATTGAAATCTCACTACATAAATGTCTTAGTATAGGCTTCACTATATTAATTAACTATATATTGATATATTTTACACTTTTCTTACTTCGGTGTTGCAAAAAAATTTACGAGTAGTGGAAAGAGATCAAGAAAACACATCTCAAGTTTTATTTGAGGTTAGCCCTTCCCACTAAGCTAAGAGCATCTTTAACAATGAATAAATAAAATTATTTGTGTTACTATTGAAATAAAATAATATAAAAAAAATTATGGAATGATGAATAGTGGCATGAACAAATGTGAATGATTTAGAAAACCAAACCATTTGTGAAAATTATTTGTGAAAATTATTTATTTGACAAAACTTTACTTTTATTGATTATTTTAATGATATATATTGTATTTTAATTTTTAAGAAAAGATAAATTGAAGGTGGGGTAGGTGAATAGTAATATGAACAATATTGTTTTTTGATTCATTGTTAAGAGGAGAATGTTGGAAATTATTTGTTTCATTTATGTATATGAGAGAGAAAGTATTTTTTTTATGAATTGCAAAAATAATTTTAGTTCAGTAAAATTAATTTAAGTTAAGTAAAAATAATTTAAGTTCAGTGAATATAATTTTGTTTCAGTAAAAATAATTTCAGTTCAGCAAAAATAAGGTGAAGTGAACAGGGTCTTACAATAAATTCAATAAGATATTGATATATGATTATATGTACATGATCTATAAAATACTAACAATATGTCGTTATACATGGTCATCATCATATGGACGTTGAATAATTAACTCAAATAGTCACATGCAATAAGAAGCAATCCTTGTAATAATATACTACATCCGTTACATATTATTTGCAACGATTAGACATTTTTCCTCTCTACTTTATGTCAAATCGTTGCAAATAATATAATAAACTTATGATTTTATTCTTGTTATTATTAGTTTTATGGTTTTGGTATGTTTGGTGGTAAAGTTAGGCAAGGAAAGGCAGTATCCGTAAACCTACTAAAGTACAGTAATATTTTCAATCCTCGGACGCTTTTGCAATTCTTTCTATGGAAGCTCCTAATGTACATGAAGCGGAAGTGGGCGCCCATTGTCCCGGGCAAATATTCGGTCAAGATGGGTTACACAATGCTCATACAACAACACTCCCCTCAACCAGTTGACCCTTTTTGGAAAACTCTTTGGTCCTTTCCCTTACAACCAAAATGGAAACTATTCTTATGGAAGTTACTTCATAACGGTTTAGCATTGAAGTCGAAACTTCCCTGTCGAGGGGTCCCAATTCAAGATGTGTCCTGTGACCTTTGCGGTGCATCGACTGAGGATTTTAAACATTTGTTTAGGGAGTGCAGAATTGCAAGAGCAGCATGGAGGGGTGGTGTAGGGAATTATTTCAAACATCCCACACTTGAGCCCTACTGTGATCATACACTTAAGCATGGTGGCGTCCAAAGGGAAGGAAGCTAGAGCAAAAGAGTCGCCAACAAGTTTTAGGAACTTGTAAACCGTTCACAGGGTGAAGGTTACACCCCTTCACGATCCATGAGGTCGCTAACTCCATAGTGGTCTGGAACCATGACTGGATGTTCGGGGATGAAGGTACAAATCCAACCTAAAAGAGATTGAACCTGCCCTAAATAGGCTTCTACTTTATTCTTCTCATATTCATGTGCGTTTTCTGACTAACATACAATCAATATACTAACCCTAAACCTGTAATCTATGTTGGTTGAATATTAATGCACAAACAAATCTAGTATTGGCGATCACTTGAATTAAAATCACATTAGCCTAAATAAAATTATTAGTTATCTTATTAAGTGTGATTTCAAGTACAAATTCCCTTTAAACCTGCAAGAGAGGGCGTGATCAAGCAATAACAATAATAACAAGCAACATAATAATATATTGACACAACAAATCATCATCATCATAATAATATTCTCATCAAAGCATAATAATAGCAAGATCCTAGGCATGATACTAACATGATTAATAACAAATCCTAGCATGTCACTAAGCAATAAAAATCTAAGTTTTAGCCTTAACATGATACTAACATGATAGAAGAAAATAGGAAGCAACCAAAGCATGATACTAGAAAGCAACAAATAACATCCTAACATGATATTAGGAATTAAAATAAGGTCTAAGCATGCTTTCTAAAGATAAATAGCAATAAAACAACTTACTTTGTTGCCTCGTATCTCTTTCTATCAAAACAATATTAAATCAAACAATTAATTTAAATAATTGAAATAGGGATTTGGGACCAAGCCCTCAGAAATTATCAACCTTTCACGTCTAGGGCGAAGGCAACTTCGAGCTTGGCTAGGTGTGTCTAGAACTTGTGAATGCGGTATTGTGTTGTAAAAAGGCTAGGCTAGAAAAGCATGAGGGAGAAAGAATAAGCTATTGCTTAAGAGAGAGAAGAGAAAGATGATTGTTGGTGATCTTAAAAATGGGGAATAAAACCTTATTTGTAATACCCCTCATGATTGCTTTAAAGGGATTTGATATACTACTCATATCAATAAGGTGCATCTTCCTTTTAGGGAGCTCATTTTCCAAGATACTCCACAGTTAAGCATGCTTGGCTGGAGCTCGGCACATTTTGTCCTCACTCATGCGCACCCCGGAAAAACTTCCCAGGAGGTCACCCATCCCAAGATTACTCCCAGCCAAGCACGCTTAACTGTGGAGTATCTTAGCATATGAGCTCCCTAAAAGAAATATGCATCTTATTGGTATGAGTAGTATATTGAACTCCTTTTAAAGCAATCATGAGGGGTATTACACTATTTATAGAGAAAATAGTCCCGAAACGATCAGAAAAGATCGAATTTGATCCGGAGTAAAACTACTTCCATCGCGGCGCGATGCGATGAAGCCGTCGTTTGGCGATGGTGCTGAAAAGATAAAAAAATGCTATACGAAATCCTTTTCCTCATTTAATTAAGTAATTAGACTCCGTATTTATCATAATTAAAACCAGATTTAATCTTTTAAAACACTTGTTTTAATCCAAATAAAATTCTTTATTTTCTAAAAACAATAATTATTAATCCTAATTCCACTAGAATTTAAAAGAACCTTCTAGACTATTCTAGTGGATTAAAGTTAATCCTAATGATTTCAGGAATAATAACTAATGGGCCCTCCACTTGATCATTGGACCGTATATAAAACTCATTTCGGGCCTAATTTAGTATTTTGACCATAACTTCCTCATTATTCATCGGAATTGGGCTTATAATGTATCGTTGGAAAGCTTTTTCAAGTCCCATCCAACTACATAATTATTGAACCTTGATTATGGACCAAACTAAACTAGACTGGACATCTTCCATGAAAAGAAATATTTTTGAACACAAAAAGAAGTATTTTTATTAAAACGATCGCATCACAAGACTTTTCACTTTTCATCTTGTTCGATAATCAATGACGTGAAAGATATTCATCATTGGGTTTGGTTTTTGGGGAGACACAATCAGGTGTCTACAGAAGCCTCCACTTTGACTGAGTTTGGAGAAACGTAAGTTTCGAAAATAAAAGTCAAAGTAGCGATAGGGATGGAGAGTAATTCAGAACGTTCTGCGATCCTAAATCATTCTTGTAACGCCAATACCTGCAAAATAGCGTTAGTTTAACATATAAAAGACTTAGAAACGCGTATCTTGCACCGTCGAGCACACGTTTCTAGAGTAACCGAATTTTGTTGTTGCATGATGTTGTGACGACCTCCACAGTGCTTCGTGAACGCCATCTGAAGATAACAGTGTCTCGCTATCTTCATCTGTTTATGACAATCTTCCACAATACCTCGGGAACATCGTCGAAGGTGACTGTACCTCGTCATCTCCAGTGGTCTGGCAGTACCTTGCCACGACAATACCTCGCCGCTACAGACAATCTCCTCTATACTTCAGGACATTGCGAAGACCGATGTTTGTAGCCATCTTTAGTTTTGCTGTGACGTCCTTCCATGTCTCGGGAATTCTATCGTGAACCACTACCCCTCGAGCGATCCACTGGATGACAATCTTCCACGCCTTGGGAATTCTATCGCGAACCACCTCGTCTTGAGAGATTCATCGAATGACGGTCTTCCACGCCTTGGGAATTCTTATCATGAGCTTCTACTCCTTGAGCAACTCACAAATGAATGATGACAAATTTCCTCGCCTCGGTCAACATGTCGTAGACTCTTTTGTCTTGAGCAGTCTTCTGAATGATGATTTGCCACACCTTGGAAAGCTTAATAGCTTAACAGTTTCTACGCCTTGAGAGTCCTGTCGTGAGCTCTTATGCCTTGAGTAGCTCGTAAGTGAAATTCCACTCAATACCCACGCCTTGGGATGCAATCGCCAACTTTTATGCCTTGGGAAGTGTGCATTATCGACAATTTTTCTTTGCCTTAGGAAAACTTGTCCGATAATTATGGGTCTCTTCGCCTCGAGAAACTTGCTGTATGAGTCGTCCATGCCTCAGGACATACTCAATTTTTGTTGAATCAAAGTTATTTTGTTCGACAACCTCCACATCTTAGGGAACGCCGTCCAAGATTGCTTCGCCTTGAGCTATCTTCTCAAATCGGGTGACAACTTTCTCATCCTAGGGAATCTTGTCGAAGATCACTACGCCTTGAGCTGTCTTCTCAAATTAAGGTGAAATCTTCCATATCTTTAGGGGATATTGTTGAAGACCACTACGCCTTGATCCGTCTTGTCAAATTCTCTCATTTTCACACCTTGGAAGTGATAGCTTCTCATGTCTTGAAAAAACTTGCGTCTTTTGCCTTAGAACTTTGGAAAGATCATTTGTCCGTCAAGGACTTAGTGTACCTGCATCTATGTTTTGGTCTTTTGCCTTAGAACTTTGTAAAGATCACTTGTCCGTCAAGGACTTAGTGTACCTGCATCTATGTTTTGGACTACAGGACTTTGCTTATGTTTTTCTTAGGGTTGACCTAAGGTTTGTTGTGTTTGACATTCTGATTTATTTGACTTGAGGTTGACTCAAGGTTTAGTGTGTTTGACTCTCATGTGACTTAATGTGTTTTGACACATGTGTTAGACTCAACTCAATGTGATATGAAACGACATGACTCAATGTGCATGACTCGTGTGTGCATTGTATTGTGATGTGCTTGACTCAAAATGCTGAAAAGTAAAAATTTTCCGTCATTTTTGTGGAGGGTACCGACTTTCTCTCGAAAAAGAAAGACGCGAAATAAAATTAAAGTGAGTGTTTGAGTGCATGTTGAATGAGCTTAGTCAAATGTATGAATTGATGTTGTATCTCATGGTGCAAGGATTATAACATCCTAGACTATCCTAGTTGATGACTCGATGATGAAAGTATTTGGGTAAATTAGGCACGGAGGCGAAGTACTTCATACTTTTTGATGCAATGATGATTATGATAATGAGTGATCTTGATAAGACAAGGTGTGCTTCAACGTTGTGTTAAGATTTCATGACAAAGGGTTCCTAAAGGAAGGATTATTTGGTCACGTATCTGTGATGTGTGTGAAAGTGGCACTAAAGTTAGGCTGCAAAGGCTAAGTGTATGAAAAACATATTTTTAAAAAGTGTCAAATAGTGGTGTCTCTTAGGCTAGGTAAGCTAATGATGTAGGGATCAAGCCCCCAAGTCTAGCTCTAAGTGGATAGGGATGAGCATTGGAAATCCCTTGATATGATCATGTATGAATATGAATGTAAATGCATTTTTATTACGGTCGCACCCCAATGTGAGGTTGCCTACGTATTTGTTAGGAATCAGGCTGAACATAGCTCTAGCCGAACCTCGCACAAGTGTGTGTATACCTCAAAGAGGTCTTATAAGGGTTATAACGTGGTTAGGATAAAGGTCGAAGAAGAAGGGGATAAAGGCTCAAAACCCTAGATAAGCTCCCAAGGTGTGCAACCTTGATTTTGAATCTTTGTATTTGTATGCTTGAGGTTTCTCACTTTTGCACTCTCTTTTGTTTATATTTTTGCTCTCTCTTTTTTGCTAATCATTTTTTTTTCTTATTTTGATAAGCATGGGCAATCCCGGTCATGTGGTCTATCACTCACTTGGCATTCATGTTTCTCAGGCACTGTACCGAGCACTCGATAAAAGACGCAATCTGAGACGTGTTCATATCAAAGACATGTTTATATCAATGACATTGGAACACTTGCCCTTTTGCACACTTTTATTGTTATTTTGCTTTTTTTTTGAATTTTTGAAATCTAGGTAAAATCACTCAAGCTTTTGTATTTAGAACTTGCATAAGTTGCACACTATCCCATCCCAAGGTTAGGTAGATGTGGGTTGAAAGAAGAAAGGTCTATCGTTAGACGAGGCTCAAAGTGTTTTATCAAGAAAATAATGTATATTCGAAAGGGGTAAAGGTGATACGATATGGCTACAAGGGTGCCTCGAATTATAAGTATACCTTGTGCTTAATTCGGCATGGATTTTATTTTTTATTTTTTTTTATGATGCAATGCAATGATCATATGCAAGAAAAGAAATGCTTTAAAAGAAAAAGAAAAACCTATGGAATAAATCTAAGGAAGACAAAAGGAGCCTATGCTAGACTTATTGGGGAAGGGGAAATTAAAGAGAAGAAAAGAAGTCACAAAATCTTGTCGTTGAAGCTCGTCATGTGTCTTTTGCTCTATCATCATTCGACCTTCTTGCCAGCTGGAGGTATGGGAAGCTTGTTATTATCGATTAAATATTGGATGGCCACCTTTAGCTTCCAACAACTCCCGGTAGTATGCCCTCTACCTTGATGGTACTTGCAATGAGCGTTAGAATCCCAGTTGGGTGACCTGTTTTCGGGTGCTGGATCTTGAAGAGGTCCAATAGGAGTGATGAGTCCTTTGGCATGGAGTCGATTGAAAGCGGTATCGTAGTTCATCTCAATAGGGGTGAACTCTTTCCTTAGATGCTTTTTAGGTCTTTGGTTATCCATGGCTAAGACTTCGTTAAGGTCAAAGGTACTAACATTGTTACTAGAGTAGGTGTTTTCGGAAAAAGGAGGATTATCGTTCTTCTTTCCTTTTCAGCCACTGTTGTTACTATGGTTAGTAGCTTTCTGTTTTGCAAGATCGTCTTCAATATCAATACTTATGTCATAGACAGCTTTGAAAGTGTTTAAATTGCATTGATATTTCAGGTGCCTTTGGTACTTGTCCTGGAGGTTCTTGATGAACATCCTCACATATTCCTTTTCAGTAGGAATTTTTACCATCCTAGCAGAAGTTTTCCTCTACTTGTTGAAGAAGGAAGTAAATCCTTTTTTTTTTCTTTATGTTTTAACATCTCAAGCTCCATATGGTCAGTTTCAACTTGGATGTTACACTTGTATCTATCAATAAAAGCGTTTGTTATAGAGTCCCAAGAGGAGATCTTCTCTTTGTCTAGGGAAAAGAACCATTGTTGACAAACGGTTTCTAGAGATAAAGAAAACAACGAGTGGAAAGATTTCCTATCAATTCCCTTAATATTCATTATAGTTTTGAAAGCTCTCAAATGGAATTAAGGGTTATTTGTTGGCTTGAACTTAGGGATGTCATTGGCATTGAACTTCTGCGGAAGAAGTTCCTTGTCCACCGAGACCCCTTGTGAGCTAATTCTTTGATACTTATAATCGTTGGAAACTTTCTTAAGGCTTTGTTCCATGCGCTCAAGCTGTTGTTGCTTGCTAGGATCGTTAACTTGAAGAACGAGGGCTTTTATCATCTTAGTTAGGTTATTCATGTTTTGTTTCAACTCATCAACTTCTTGTTGGGAAGCCATTAGTACGAACTTTTTCTGGTGTCTGATGGGTTTGTCGAAGAGTAGTACTTGAACGAAGGTGTTGTCTTTGATTAAGAGCCCTTCTCTCCTTGACCAAGTGCTTTAAAAAGGGAAGTCATGGATATTTATTGTTAATTATTTGACTCGAACTCAATTCAACATGCAATATATGGGAAGAGATTATAGCATATGAGAGGTGTGGCATGTATGGTGAAATTATGGGGAGAGTGGAAAGATGATGTAGATGGAGAGACGTGGAAAAATTAGGAATAGAATGGACCCCCATCTCAAATGACGGAAAGAACGACTCATGCATTAACCTGAGACATGGTTATGGTGTGAAAAGAGTATGTACAAAGTGTGTGCTTAAAAAGTGAGTGAAAGTGATATGTTCGAGACTCGTGTCATGACCATGGGACTAGACTATGTGTTTAGACTCAAACAAGGACTAAATACAGCTTCTGCTGTTAATAAATTGGTTAATTAGACTCAGCGTGAAGACTCAAGCAGAAAACCGGACCATCGTGCAAGCAATAGGACTGCCGCGATGCGCCAGCATCATCGCGATGTGATATTGCTATCGCGTTGCGATGGAAACTTGCGTGTCGCGCCACATATCAAACCTTCGCGTCATTACTGAAGTGTTGGTCTGAGCCTATTTCCAACGTTCTACTTTAAAAGGACAAGCCTATAGTCGTACTAAGTCAGTTTAGTCAATTTATTAGGCCTTAATTATTCATATTAATTAGTTTATTAATTAATTAAGCAAAGTCCTTTAGTCATTAATTAGTTTATCTAGACTTATGCACAAGTCAAACAAACGGTTAGTGTAAATATGCTCAAACAAAGGATGCACAAGTAGTCAAGTAAGCACAACATGATGCAATGAGTTTGCAACCTAACCATGGCTTTAGTTCTCTAAAATTCAAGGATAAAGGTTAGTCAAAGAGGGTCAATGGTTATGAGTTCGGATGCAT
Source organism: Chenopodium album (assembly GCF_948465745.1). NCBI lineage: Eukaryota > Viridiplantae > Streptophyta > Magnoliopsida > Caryophyllales > Amaranthaceae > Chenopodium > Chenopodium album. The sequence goes on from NC_137848.1 coordinate 46,970,109, forward strand.
CGCGCGGAAGCCTTGCCTTTGGAAGGGTTGGCGTGTATGGATGGGACCCCGCAAGTTAAACTTGCTTCCATGGTTTGGTGAATTCACAAACTCGGATGTACCCGTCGTTGCAATGAGCGTTCGATTGGGTAGATGGAGCATGAATTTCCAAAGGGACATAGCCATATGTAAAACACATTTGGGTTTTAAAAAGAGGGAAAAAACTCAATCAGGAAGTAAAATCGAGCAAACAGTACTAGAACCGGTCAAAGAAACACTAGTAGAAAATAAGTGATGGGAAGCCCCAAATGGCAAGCGGTTTAAAAAATTCGCTTGCCATTCACCCATTTTTTTAAAAAAACCTGTAATATTAAATGGCAAGCGGTTTTGGCGCGAACCGCTTGCCAATATATATAATGACAAGCGGTTTGGGATTGAACCGCTTGCCATTAGATATATTGGCAAGCGGTTCAACCCCAAACCGCTTGCCATTTAAAAAAACCCTAAATCCGCGCCCCCCTTCTTTTATTTCTCTCTCTCCTCTTTCTTTATTCTGCTCTCTCTCTCTCCTCTTTCATTTTGGCTGCTCTCTTTCTCTCTCCTCTTTCTACTCACGTTTTCCCTCTCTCACCTCTTCTCTTCCCTCTAATTCGCCCCTTTCTTCTTTCATTTTCTCCTTTTTTTGTTCTTTCTGATCTCATCAAATTCGAGCATAACCAGTAATTTTGAGGATAATTTCGAGCAGATTTCGAGGATAATTTTGAGCAAATTTTGAGCAAATTTCGAGCAAGTTCGTGCATGCGTGTGGGTGTTCAAGTTTTTTAGGTCAAATTCGACCACGAAAACTCTAGATCTAGAGTTTTCATGGTCGAATTTGACCTTTAAAACCATAATTTGAAGCCAAAATCGGTGGTTTAGATGGTCATGGTGGGTTAGATCGGTGGTTTTTATCATTTATTTCGATTTTAGTTTTTTTTTTTTTTTAATTTGATTTTTGGTGGTGGTCGTGGTGGGTGGGGGTCGTGGTTTGGGTAGGGTCGTGGGTGGAGGTCGTGGTTTAGGTGGGGATCTGGTTTGGTGGGTGGGGTCGTGGTTTCGGTGAGGGGTTTTTCGGTGGGTGGGGATCTGATTTTGGGTGGGGGGTCGTGGTGTGGGGTGGTGGCTGGTGGCTGTCATCTGGTGGTGTGTGGTGGTGACTGGTGGTGTGGGTGGTGGCTGATGGTCTTTGGTTGTTGAAAAGCATAAATTTTAATTGTTATTAATTTTTTTGTTAATTTATTTTTTTGTGATTGAAAATCAGAAATTGTAATATTATAACAATTAATTAATAAAAATATTAATATTTTTACATATGGTTTGATTATGTCTCAATTTAATCGAAAAAAACCAAAAAAAAAAAAAAAAAAAAAAAAAATTAATACCCCTAATGGGCAGCGGTTTGGCGCCAAAACCGCTGCCCTTTCTTTACAATTGGCAAGCGGTTCTGAACCGCTTGCCATTTCAATGGCTATTGGCAAGCCCCCCAACAGGGAGCGGTTCAAAACCGCTTGCCATTGGGGGGTTTGAACCGCTTGCCAATTTATTTTTTCTACTAGTGAAAGAAGGCAGAGTTCTGGCTCGGTATTGGAAGAACTTGGCGCGAGACAACAGGGACCATCGCTAAACGATAGCCCTGTCGCGCCGCGATATTGCTATCGCACCACGATAGAGCCATCACACTGCGATGGGCACTGTTTTCTCAGCGCCAGTTCCTACATGCCTCAGCAGCTCCTTGTGTTCTTAGAATTTTCCAGTTTTCGCAGCGTTTTTTCCATTCTAGTTGTGAAAGATATTTCCCAAATTTCCTACGTGTAAAAAGTCTATGTTTTTGACGCATTACGGATGGTCTATCCAATGCGGACCTTTTTATGCTTATGCCAATAATGTCAATCAAAATTACGCACATGAATACTTAGAACATTTCGAGTCTCATCCACTCATTCTAAATTATTGCCAAAATAAATTTTAGGAATTAAAATAGAAATCCTCCCCAGCGGAGTCGCCAAAAAACTATAGGAAATTATTTCAAGCATCCCACACTTGAGCCCCACTATAATCATACACTTAAGCATGGTGGCATCCAAAGGGAAGGAAGCTAGAGAAAAAGAGTCGCCAACAAGTTTTAGGAACTTGTAAACCGTTCACAGGGTGAAGGTTACACCCCTTCACGATCCATGAGATTGCTAACTCCATAGTGGTCTGGAACCATGACTGGATATTCGGGGATGAAGGTACAAATCTATCCTAAAAGAGATTGAACCTGCCCTCAATAGGCCTCTACTTTATTCTTCTCATATTCATGTGCGCTTCTGACTAACATACAATCAATATATTAACCCTAAACCTGTTTAATCTATGTTGGTTGAATATTAATGCACAAACAAATCTATTATTGGCGACCACTTGAATTAAAATCACATTAGCCTAAATAAAATTATTAATTATCTTATTAAGCGTGATTTCAAGTAAGAATTCCCTTTAAACCTGCAAGAGAGGGCGTGATCAAGCAATAACAATAATAACAAGCAACATAATAATATATTGACACAACAAATCATCATCATTATAATAATATTCTCATCAAAGCATAATAATAGCAAGATCCTAAGCATGATACTAACATGATTAATGACAAATCCTAGCATGTCACTAATCAATAAAAATCAAAGCTTTAGCCCTAACATGATACTAACATGATAGAAGAAAATAGGAAGCAACCAAAGCATGATACTAGAAAGCAATAAATAACATCCTAACATGATACTAGGAATTAAAATAAGATCTAAGCATGCTTTCTAAAGATAAGTAGCAATAAAACAACTTACTTTGTTGCCTCGTATCTCTTTCTATCAAAACAATATACACGTTAGTAACTTCAATAAAAAATATTAAATCAAACAATTAATTTAAATAATTGAAATAGGGATTTGGGACCAAACCCTCATAAATTATCAACCTTTCACGTCTAGGGCGAAGGCAACTTCGAGCTTGGCTAGGTGTATCTAGAACTTGTTAATGCGGCATTGTGTTGTAAAAAGGCTAGGCTAGAAAAACATGAGGGAGAAAGAATAAGCTATTGCTTAAGAGAGAGAAGAGAAAGATGATTGTTGATGATCTTAAAAATGGGGAATAAAGACCTTATTTATAGAGAAAATAGTCCCGAAATGATCGAATTCGATCCAGAGTAAAACTACTTCCATCGCGGTGCGACAGTGTCCATCGCAGCGCGATGAAGCTGTCGTTTGGCGATGGTGATGAAAAGATAAAAACACTGTACGGAATCCTTTTCCTCATATAATTAAGTAATTAGACTCCGTATTTATCATAATTAAAACCAAATTTAATCTTTTAAAACACTTGTTTTAATCCAAATAAAATTCTTTATTTTCTAAAAAAAATAATTATTAATCCTAATTTCACTAGCATTTAAAAGAACCTTCTAGAATATTCTTGTATATTAAAGTTAATCCTAATGATTTCAGGAATAATAACTAATGGGCCCTCCACTTGATCATTGAGCCGTATATAAAACTCATGTCGGGCCCAATTTAGTATTTTTGCCATAACTTCCTCATTATTCATTGGAATTTGGCTTATAATGTACCCATTTTTAAAATAAGCACCCGTTTAATTTTTTATTTTATTTTACCACCCCTTAAATTAAAAAACTACTCAGATTACCACCCATTTTAAAATTCTGGTGGATTTCTGTTATGTGGACCCACCCAATGGCTAGTAACAGTTATGTCTAAGCATTACAATCAGCTCTTCTTCACTCCACCTCCCACCTAAACCCGTTTATTGAGTACAAGACAATCTAAAACAAAAAGAAAACAACTAAAAAAACCAAGAACTTGCTATCTGAATTATCACTACTACTGATCATCTTCTTCCAGCCACAACTAAGAGTTGTTGGGTGGGGTCCCCATAAGAAAAATCCACCAGAATTTTAAAAAGGGTGGTAATCTGAGTAGTTTTTTTAATTTAAGGGGTGGTAAAATAAAATAAAAAATTTAACAGGTGGTTATTTTGAAAATGGATATATTTTTGGGTAGTAATTTTAAATTTTTCCTTGTTTTAATTTGAACTTAAAAAACATGTAAGTAGTTTGGCATGAAAAGTGTAGAAAGCTAATGAGATTCTTCTTATCTTAGAATAAGAGAGATATAGAGTTAGATTCACCAAGAATCAATTTTCTATCTCTGAATGTTAAATGTGTTGCAATGCATAAGAGATTCTTATTACTAAAAGTAGTCTCTTTTTGTATTTTGGCAGACCATTATTGATAAATATTTAGCTAAAACAGATTCATTGGCAATTAAATAGATGTAGTGCGTATGAATTCGTAAAAGTAGAGTTGTTAAAATGGTTAATAGTGAATAGGAAAGAAGGTGAAATTGATTTCGATATTCAGAGGATGAGACTGTTAATAGGCATAATAATAATGCATAAAAATAGTTGGTTTATTCCATTCCTATAAAACAAAATGATCAGTATTTAAGAGAAGAAAAAGGGAAATTGATTTTTCATTTGTATGAGTGCTGCAGACACAGAACATGTAACATCTTCATAGTGATGGCCAAATATAAATAAGCTAGTTGCTATTAATCTGAATTCTCATCCATTTATTCCTAGTATTGTCTTAGTTGAGTTTACCATGAATTTTGTGTCATATTGGTTTATGCTTGTAATTGCCCCAAACTCATGTGTATAGAGTAGTAAACTTATTCTAATTGAAAAGAAGAAGCTAAGTAATGATGGGTTGAAAGGTTATATGATTATGTGGTCAAATGACACTTAGAATCGAAGCACTATTTTGTTCTTTAGAATTTTGGCAAACAGTAACTTTTATTCAAATTTTAAGTTTGTCAAATAGCAACTTCAGATTGCATAGTTTTCCTTATAAGGAGACCTCTGTATCAAGAATCATTTTCGGCTATATCTTCAATAAGAGATTACCGTCAATGCATAGAAATGTTTGTTGATTTAATGAATGATTAAAGAAATGTTTGCTCATTTTACCAATGAGCAACTAACTATTTGCTCATTTGATAAATGAACATCTAAGTTTTTGCTCATTTGTTAAATTAGTAACTAAGTATTTACTCATTTGACAAATGAGCAACTAACTATTTTCTCATTTGCTAAATGAGCAAAAAATTGATAGTGTTGATTTGAATCTTGGTGGTGTTGATTTGGCTTTCTTGGTTCAGGGAAGTAGAGAAAGAATGATTTTATCAACCTGTAAGTAGTTTAGTAGTGTTTATTTGAATCAAAATTAGACACGTAGTTTGAAACGAAATTAGATCTTTGTTAGTCTTTAAATGATGTATAAATGGTGGTTATATTTGAATCAAAATTGGATCTTTTGTGGTGACTTTTGTGGTGGTTATATTATGGTGATTTTTTTTTTATTATGGTGACTTTTATACCTTGCGTTTTTTTGAAATATTTGCTCATTTGCAAATGAGCAACGAATTATTTGCTCATTTGACAAATGAGTAAAGAAATATTTGCTCATTTGTCAAGTGAGCAATTAATTGATTACTCACTTCACAAATGAGCAAAGAAATACTTGTTGATTTAATTAATAATTAAAGAAATGTTTTCTCATTTGAAAAATGAGCAATTAAATATTTGCTCATTTGACTAATGAGCAACTAAGTATTTGCTCATTTGACAAATGATGAGCAACTAACTATTTGTTTATTTGCTAAATGAGTAAAAAAATTGATTGCTCATTTCCCAAATGATCAAAGAAATATTAGCTTATTTTACAAATAAGTAACTAATTATTTGCTTATTTGACAAATGAGTAAACTAATGGTTGCTCATTTCACAAATAAGCAAAGCAATGCTTGTTGATTTAATGAATGATTAAAGAAATGTTTGCTCATTTGACAAATGAGCAACTAAGTTTTTGCTCATTTGTTAAATTAGCAACTAAGTATTTGCTCAGTGACAAATGAGCAACTAACTATTTGCTCCTTTGTCAAATGAGCAAAAAAATTCAATGCTCCTTTGTCAAATGAGCAAATTATTTAATGCTCAATTGTCAAATGAGCAAATGATTCTTGCTCATTTTGTAAAAAATTAATGCTCATTTTTGAGTGTGTTTGAATGTTTTAAATATATTAGCCTATTAGCTTAAGGGTAGAGCATTGTGCAAATGCACAAAAGATGTGGGTTCGAATCCCACGTAGGTTCATTTATGTAATATGGAGACACAAGTTTGTATGAGAGTTTAATTGTAACAAAGTTTATATAGTTATAAATCATTTCAAACCATTTTTTTGCTCATATAATTTAGTACAAATTTGATTTTTTTTTTTAATTAATTTTATTTATGGAGATAACCTATGTAGGATTTGAACCTACATCCCCTATGCATTTGCAATGTGCTCTACCAATCGAGCTAATAGGTTTTATCATATGTTTTAAATCATTTCTATGTTATAAATTTTTAATCAGCTCATTTGATGAATCAACAAAGAATTTTTGCTCATTTGATAAAATGAACAAAGATTGTTTCTCATTTGATAAAGAGCAAAGAGTTGTTTGCTCGTCTGATAAATGAGCAAAGAATTGTTTGCTCTTTTTGTATATGGACAATGAAATTTTACTCATTTGACAAAATGAACAAAGAATTGTTGCTCATTTATCAAATGAGTAAAGAATTGTTAGCTCGTTTGATAAATGAACAAAGAATTGTTTGCTCGTTTGATAAATGAACAAAAATTTTTTTGCTCATTTTGACAAAATGAACAAAGAATTGTTTCTCATTTGATGAATGAACAAAGAATTGTTTGCTCATTTGGTAAATGAACAAAGAATTGTTTGTGCATATGATAAATGAGCAATGAATTGTTTGCTCATTTGATAAATGAGCAAAGAATTGTTTGGCTCATTTGATATATGACCTAGGAATTGGTTCTTGAAGAGCTTACACCTGAAAACTACACTCAATTAGCATGTAAATTAAATAACAAAACTCTAACTAATTATTAAGGAAAACCTTAATGTACACCTGAAAATGGAATATATCCTAGCTATCAATTAGCATGTTAGTGAGACCAATTTATAGGAAACTCTCATATTCGCAATTGCAGAAATCAAAACCATCTTTCTTTGCTTAAATGCAAATCACACCCCAAATATGTTGAGCAACTATTAATGAAGCTAGTTTATAAGAAACTCTCATATACACAATTTCAGAAATCAAAACCATCTTTCTTAGCTTAATTGCATATCACAACCCAAATATCCTCAAGGCCCTCAACTATTCCCAAATCTCTGCGATTAACCTATAGTCACAACACTAGGACAGTGGTATTGAAGTATTGTATATATGGCTTCAAGAAGTCTATTGTCATACCAAACAATAAAAAGTGTAAAATATTAAAGGTAAACTTCTTCCTACAAAGCAAGGATAGCTTTGAAGAATAAACAACCAACAATTAGAACAAAGGAAATAAAGCAAAACAGAAGCTTACATGAGCCAATGACAACAAACACAAAGAAATCCAACAAAATAGGTCCAACGAGATAATTAGAACCCTTCTTGACAGTAGTCAGGAACAAAGCCTCTCTTTGTGACATTCTTCTGAAACTTTCGTTCTTCCTGTCAGCAACACGTCTTGAGGTCGTCTACATAAAAGACACACATCACACAATGAGCTAATATGTAGCAGTCATACATCGCAAAAGGGTCATTTAGATCCCAAATCCTCATAGGGTGTTCTACAATCTATATAGTATACATACATATATTCCACCAACAATTCAATAACCAATATAAAATCCATTATGCTAACCTCAATGAATGCACATTCATTACAAAGCATACGACAAATCTTCAATCATAACAAAGTTTAACATGCACTATGAAAATGTTAACGAAAACCCTAAATTGAGAACACTCAAAGTCAAAAATCAAGGAAAAATTAGAATATCAACTCGAATAACCAAAATTAAGAGCATTCATATCCGAAATTTCAGAACACTAAAATTGAATGTTAGAACATCAAATTCAAAACTTTACTAAATTAAGATCATTCTATTTGAAAATTTTATCGAAAATCTGAAAATAAAGAGCATGAAATTTGAAAATTACTAGCCAAAATTAAGAACATCACTTAATTATTTATTGTTCAATGAAGCTTGTTGATTCTTGTTGTTGCTGAAATCTGACATAAATTGAACGGATTTGTGCTCAAAATCCTTCAATCTCATTGAAATTGGGATTGAAGCTCATAATTTCTTCTGATGAGCAGTAAGTAGTTTTTAATATAAGGGGAAAAGTTTGGTTTTATTACTATTTTGACATTATAGAGGCGCGTTTGATGTGAGTCATTGATGATTTTTGATCCTAAGGCCTAGATTTGTTCTCATATATTAGTAGTGTTCTCACATAAGCACCTGTTCTCACCGGATCCCAACCCTATATATATATATATGTATATAAATCAAGCATCCCATACTTGAGCCCCACTATGATCATACACTTAAGCATGATGGTGTCCAAAGGGAAGGAAGCTAGAGCAAAAGAGTCGCCAACAAGTTTTAGGAACTTGTAAACCGTTCACAGGGTGAAGGTTACACCCCTTCACGATCCATGAGAACGCTAACTCCCTAGTGGTCCTGAACCATGACTGGATATTCGGGAATGAAGGTACAAATCCAACCTAAAAGAGATTGAACCTGCCCTAAAAATAGACATCTACTTTATTCTTCTCATATTCATTGTCGCTTTCTGACTAACATACAATCAATATATTAATCTTAAACCTGTTTAATCTATGTTGGATGAAGGTACAAATCCAACTTAAAAGAGATTGAACATACCCTAAAAACAGGCCTCTACTTTATTCTTCTCATATTTATGTGCGCTTTCTGACTAACATATAATCAATAAGTTAACTCTAAACCTCTTTAATCTATGTTGGTTGAATATTAATGCTACAACTCATAATAATAATATTGATACAACAAATCATCATAACAACAATCTCAATCTCATCAAAGCATAATAATATTAGCAAGATCCTAGGCATGATACTAACAAGATTAATAACAAATCCTAGCATGTCACTAAGCATTAAAGATTAAAGCTTTAGCCCTAAACATGATATTAACATGATAGAAGAAATAGGAAGCAACCTAATCATGATACTAGAAAGCAATAAAAAAACATCCTAACATGATACTAGGAATTAATATAATCTAAGCATGCTTTCTAAAGAAATAAAGCAATTGAATTACTCACTTTGTTGCCTCGTATCTCTTTCTATCAAAACAATACACACATTAGTAACTTGAACCAAAATATTAAATCAAACAAATAATTTAAATAATTGAAATAGGGATTTGAGACCTGTAGAAACCTGATTATGTCTCCCCAAAAACCAAACCCAGTGATGAATACCTTTCATGTCATTTGATTATCGAACAAGGTGAAATGTGAAAAGTCTTGTGATGCGGTCATTTTAATAAAAAAACTTCTTTTTGTTTTTGAAAATATTTCTTTTCGTACTCTATTTATGGAAAATTTCAAGTCCAGTTTAGTTTGGTCCATGATAAGGGTCCAATAATATTGTAGTTGGATTGGGCTCGGAAAGGGTTTTCCAACGATACATTATAAGCCCAATTCCGATGAATAATGAGGAAGTTATGGCCAAAATACTAAATTGGGCTCAAAATGAGTTTTATATACGGCCCAATGATCAAGTGGAGGGCTCATTAATTAATATTCCTAAAATCATTAGGATTGATTTTAATCTTCTAGATTAATCTAGAAAGGTATTTTGAGTTCTATTGGGATTAGGATTAATAATTATGTCTTTTAGAAAAATAGAGAATTTTATTTGGAATAAAACAAGTGTTTTAAAAGATTAAATCTGATTTTAAAAAGATAAGTACGGACGTTAATTAGTCTAATTTAATTAGATTAAGGCTCCGTACAATCTTTAATCAACGCATTCACCATCGCGAAACGACAGCTCCATCGCGCCGCGATGGACCCTGTCGCGCCGCGATGGGAGTAGTTTTACTCCAAATCGAATTCGATCTTTTTCTGATCGTTTCGGGACTTTTTTCTCTATAAATAGGGTCTTTTTCCCCGTTTTCAATCATCAACAATCATCTAATTCTTTTCTCTCTCTTAAGTAATAGCTTGTTGTTTCTCCCTCTTTCTAAGCCTTCCCTTTTCAAAATACAATACCGCATTCACGAGCTTAGACACACCTAGCCAAGCTCGAAGTTGCCTTTGCCCTAAACGTGAAAGGTTAATAATTTCTGAGGGTTTGGTCCCAAATCCTTATTTCAATTATTTAAATTAATTGTTTTGATGTAATATTTTCATTGAAGTTACTAACGTGTGTATTGTTTTGATAGAAAGAGATACAAGGTAAAAAAGTAAGTAGTTTTATTGCTATATTTTGTAGAAAGCATGTTTATGTTATATTAATTGCTAGTATCATGTTAGGATGTTATTTGTTGCTTTCTAGTATCATGTTTAGGTTGTTTCCTATTTTCTTCTATCATGCTAGTATCATGTTAGGGTTAAAGCTTTGATCTCTTAGGTTTAGTGACATGCTAGGATTTGTTATTAATCATGTTAATATCACGCCTAGGATCTTGCTAATATTATTATGCTTTGATGAGAAAATTATTATGATGATGATTGTTGTTAATTATTATTATGTTGCTTGATATTATATATTATTGTTATTGCTTGATCACACCCTCTCTTGCAGGTTTAAAAGGAATTTGTACTTGTAATCACGCTTAATAAGATAATTAATAATTTTATTTAGGCTAATATGATTTTAATTCAAGTGATCGCCGATAATAGATTTGTTTGTGCATTAATATTCAACCAACATAGATTAAACAGGTTTAAGATTAATATATTGATTGTATGTTAGTCAGAAAGTGAAAATGAATATGAGAAGAATAAAGTAGATGTCTATTTTTAGGGCAGGTTCAATCTCTTTTAGGTTGGATTTGTACCTTCATTCCCGAATATCCAGTCATGGTTCAGGACCACAAGGGAGTTAGCGATCTCATGGATCGTGAAGGGGTGTAACCTTCACCCTGTGAACGGTTTACAAGTTCCTAAAACTTGTTGGCGACTCTTTTGCCTTAGCTACCTTCCCTATGGACGCCACCATTCTTAAGTGTATGATCACAGTGGGGCCCAAGTGTGGGATATTTGAAATATTCCCTATAGTTTTTGGCGACTCCACTAGGGAGGATATCTATTTTAATTCCTAAAATTTATTTTGGCAATAATTTAGAATGAGTGGATGAGACTCGAAACGTTCTAAGTATTTATGTGTGTAATTTTGATTGACATTATTGACATAAGCATAAAAAATATCCGCATTGGATAGACCATCCGTAATGCGTAAAAAACATAGTATTTTTACACGTAGTAAATTTGGGGAATATCTTTCACAATTAGAATCGAAAAAACGCTGCGAAAACAGGAAAATTCTAAGAACAAAGAGAGCTGCTGAGGCATGGAGGAACTGGCGCTGAGAAAATAGTGCCCATCGCAGTGCGATGGCTCTGTCGCGACGCGATTGAAACATCGCGGTGCGCAGGGCTATCGTCGCGCGATGGTCCCTGTTTCCTCTCGCCAAGTTCTTTCAATATCGAGCCGGAAATCTGCGTTCTTACATGACCGGTTCTAGTACTGTTTGCTTGGTTTTACTTCCTGATTGAGTTTTTCTCACTTTTTTAAACCCATATGTGTTCAACATATGGCTATAACCCTCTGGGAATTCACGCTCCATCTACCCAATCGAACACTCATTGCAACAAAGGGTACACCCCAGTTTGTGAATTCACCAAACCATGGAAACAAGTTTAACTTGTGGGGTCCCATCCATACGCGCCAACCCTCCCAAAGGTAAGGCTTCTGCGCCATGCATCTGGACTCATAACAAAGGACCCTCTTTGACTTACCCTTATCCTTGAACTTTAGAGAACTAGAGCCATGGTTAGGTTGCAAACTCATTGCATCATATCGTGCTTACTTGACTACTTGTGCATCTTTGCTTGTGCATATTTACACTAACCGTTTGTTATACTTGTTTAAAAGTTTAAATAAACCAATTAATGACCATACAGGACTTTGCTTAATTAATTAATTAATTATCAATTAAAGTTTAATAAATTGACTAAACTAACTTAGTACGACTTTAGGCTTGTCCTTTTAAAGTAGAACACTGGAAACAGGCCCAGACCGACGCATCAGTAATGACGCGAAGGTTGGACCTGTGGCGCGACACGACGGTGTCCATCGCAACGCAATACTATCATCGCGCCGCGATGGACCCTTTTGCGACAGTTCCTTTGCTTCGGCGACGATCTAGTTTTCTGCTTGAGTCTTTACGCTGAGTCTAATTAACCAATTTATTAATGGCAGAAGCTGTATTTAGTCCTTGTTTGAGTCTAAGCACATAGTCCCATGGTCTTACACAAGTGTCAAAGCATGCCACTTTCACTCACTTTCTTAAGCACACACTTTATAACTATGTACACCATGACCATGTCTAGAGAGTCTTGTGTGCGTGTGTTTTCCGCCATTTTTTTAGGGGGGTGAGACGGATATTAATCCTCCAAATTAAAACCATGTTGCTTAAACCCTAAAAATATACACCCTATTTTTGCTTTTTTACCTTTAAATCCAAAAAGTCAAAGTCGATTTGAGTCAAGTCATTTAGTCAAATATGGTTTAATTTACAGCTCTTAGTCAAGAAAGGAAGGGCGACTAATCAAAGACAACGCTTTCGTCCAAGTTTTACTTTTTGATAAACTAATTCGACAAAAGAGAAAAGCTAAGAAGAAAATGGCAACTCAGGAAGAAGTCAATGAGCTTAGGCAAAACCTTGCTAGTTTAACTGAGATGATGAAGACCATTGCTTTTCAAGTCAATGAACCTTCGTAACAACAACCGATGGAGCAAATGGATGAAAGCTTGAGCAAGTTTTTCAATGACTATAGGTTCCAGGGGATTAGCTCACAAGGGGTCTCGGTGGACTAGGGATTTCTTCCACAGAAATTCAATGCCAATGATATCCCAAGATTCAAGCCAACTGACAATCCATACTTTCTCTTAAGAGCTTTTGAAACAATAATGAACATTAAAGAGATTGATAGGAAGGCTTTCCATTCATTGTTTTCACTATCCTTAGAAAGCGTTTGTCAACAATGGTTCTTTTCCCTTGTTAAAGAGAAGATCTCTTATTGGGATTCAATAACAAACGCTTTCATAGATCGATACAATTGCAACATTCAAGTTGATACCGACCATAGGGAACTTGATATGTTAAAGCAAAAAGAGAATTAAAGATTCACTTCCTTCTTTAACAAGTGAAGGGAAACTTTTGCCAAAATGGTTGAGGTTCCCACTGAAAAAGAATCTGTAAGGATGTTCATGAAGAACCTCCAAGAAAAGTACTCTAAGCATCTCAAATACCAAAGCAATTTGAGTACTTTCAAGGCGGTCTATGACATAGGAATCAACATTGAAGATGACCTTGCAAGGCAAAAAGCTACTAACACTTCCAACAGTGGCTAGAAAGAAAAGAAGAACGACAACCCTTCTTCTTCCAAAACTACCCACTCAAACAATGTTAGCACCTTTAATCTGAATGAGGTCTTAGCTATGAATAATCAAGGACAAAAGAATCCATTTAGGAAAAATTTCACACCTATTGGCATGATTTATGACACAGCATTTGATCGTCTTCATGCAAAAGGTCTCATAACTCCTATTGGACCATTTGGAGATCCACCAGTCGAAAGAAGGACGGCTAATTGGAACCCCAATGCACATTGTAAATACCATCAAGGCAGGGGTCACTCTACTGAAAACTGCTGGAAGTTAAAGGAAGAAATTCAAGATTTAATCGATAACAATAAAATTTCATTGCCTCCTGCAAGCAAGAAGCCAAGTATCAATAATGCTCCACTTTCGGATTCCTTGGCCACTTCTGATGAGGAAGGTCACGCTGACCCATCACTCCTCATCAAACCAGTTAAAGAAACTCATGCCAGTGAAGAAGAGGAGGACATTTTCTTCGATGCCATGAGTGATTTTCCTCCAAATAAAGGACCAGGTTCTAAGGAAGATACATGGGTGCTCATAAACACAATGAGGGCAGCGATGACCCAACTTCACTATGCCCTCCAAGAAACAAAGGAGATGGAGAAAAGACGCATCGCTGAAAAGATGACACCCACTAAGACTGCTGAAAGAAAACTCTTTTCTCTCAAAGTAGTCGAAACACCCAAAAAGAGTAACAAGTCATATACACCTATTGGGACCTCTTATGCGAACATGTTTCAAAAGCTCTTCGAGAATGGGAAGATCAAACCTCTCGAACCAAGGCTATTTGAATCACTAAAAAAGAAAGGATGGATTCTATTTTCCCTATCATCAATCAGGAGGACATACCATAAAGCACTGTATTAAATTCAAGGACCTAGTCCAAGGAGTAATTGATAGTAAGAAATTGGTTCAAATTCGACCAGACAAAGAGGTATTTTCAGAATTGGTTAATGGAGTGCGGGACAGTGATGATGAGGATGTTTACCTCACAGATATAGAAGACACTCTACTTTCCTCAATATATCCGGTCGATGACATTTGGGATGAAGAGGATTCTCCTATCGATGTCCTCACAAGATCAGGGAGAATGCAACCTCCTATCACAACGCAACCCATTCCTACTACTCAACAAATTCCCATACCAATCATAGAAGACAATAATGTTGTCAAACAACTTAAGAAGACTAAGGTCAAGATGAACGTATGGAAACTACTAGCCACATCCCGAAAAACCACTCCTGAGGGGTTGGTTAACTTCCTCACGAGTGATCTCCCTAGTCCCATTAATCTAATCACCTTTTCTGACAAGGACTTACCTCCAGAAGGTGATAAGCACAATAAAGCCTTAAACCTCATACTAATCTGCAGAGAATGAATGTCCCAATGACTCTTGTAGATAATGGGTCAAGATCAATGTTTGCCCACTTCGAACTGCGAGGATGCTAGGAATAAGAGACAAAGACTTGTCTCCATCTACGCAAGGCATAAGAGCCTATGATAACACTCACCGCCAAGCTCTTGGAACCATAACAATGAATGTCACGGCAAGAACCATCGAACATGCTACCACCTTCCAAGTTGTAGACATTAAAGCCTCTTTCAACTTATTATTGGGACGCCCTTGGCTTCATGACCTTAAGGCCGTCTCTTCGTCCCTTTATCAACAAGTAAAGGTTATTGTTGGAGGAATTCCCGTAACAATCGATGCTTCCCCAATGAGGATCAAGGCAATTGACAAACCCCTCATAAATGTGGAGCATGATGAGAATGATGAAGATTTATAGGGCTTCAATGCTGAAGAGGTCTCTTTCATCGAAGAAGATGAGAAGACCCCTCTTCACTACGACCTCCATTCAAACATGATAGTCATTGGTATACTTCAAAATTAAGGACACTTTCCTGAAATGACTCTAGGAAAGAAGAAGGGAGTAGCAAAACAAATGGGATTGCCTGGCCTTCCTAAATTAGATACTTTTAGACTTGGTTTCGAATCAACTCCGAAAGACTATAAGCAAGCCCGAGAGAAAATTAATGCACGGAGAAATGCTCGTACCCAAAAGAAAGCAATCCCAATGAACC
Organism: Chenopodium album; assembly: GCF_948465745.1. Classification (NCBI taxonomy): domain Eukaryota; kingdom Viridiplantae; phylum Streptophyta; class Magnoliopsida; order Caryophyllales; family Amaranthaceae; genus Chenopodium; species Chenopodium album. The sequence continues at coordinate 46,985,827 of NC_137848.1, forward strand.
AATGTCCTCTCACTCTAAATGGTTAACTCATAAAAGAAGGTGAGGATTATCCATGTTACGAGTTTCCTGAGCCCTTCGTCAAAGATGGGTTAAGACAACCAGGATTCGAAATCTTCATGGATTGTAATTTCTTAGATGAGATTCCAACCCCTATTCACAAATAGAAAGCACCCCCATGTTTTGACTTTAATGTCATGGGATTACTCTTTGGCTACGAGAAAAATGAGCCTAAGTGCATCGACGATAATTCTGCGCTTATCCAAACGGCCTTGCAAAGCAAAGACTTTGATCCCACAAAGCTCATTACTTTGGCAGAAGGATTAGTTCGAGGATGGCGAAAGACTCTGAAGGTAACTACGCCTAGTGGAAGAAAAATCTCTATAACAACAGGACAAGGACCAATGTTCGATGAGTCTGAGTCTGAGTCCGAGTCTGAATTCAAGTCTTCTGTAATCGAGTCCTCTAGACCCTCTATAGTATCATCTCCTTATCTCCCTTCTACTTCAAAACCCATTCCTAGGATAGTTAGTAGTCAAGTCCCAACGAACATTTCTTTATTTGATGTAATGATTTCTGAATTCAATAACATGTCTTCATTCGCTTACTCCTCGTGTCATTCCCTTACTCAAGATGACGAGCATTGCTTAACTAACAATGAAAAAGTGACAAAGAGATAATTAAGGAAATGGAAACACTTGAAAACAAAACACCAGTAATTGAAGACACTGAAATGGTTGATATTTCAAAAGATACAACCATTAAAAGAGAAGTTAAAATTAGTCTAACCCTTAGTAAAGAAGAAAGGACTAATCTAATTAATCTACTAAAAGAATTCATTGATGTGTTTTCTTGGTCATACGAAGATATGCCAAGAATAAATAGAGAAATAGCTTAACACACAATACCACTAATTCCAAGAATGAAACTTGTAAAACAAAAGTTACGTCGAATGAAACCCGACGTAGCTCTTAAAATAAAAGAAGAAGTTCAAAAACAAATAATTGCAGGTTTTATCAAGGTATCTAAATACCCCGAATGGGTCAAATGTGGTACCAGTTCCTAAGAAGGATGGAAGGGTAAGAATGTGTGTCAACTACAGAGATCTCAATAAGGCAAGTCCAAAGGACGACTTCCCTTTACCACACATCGACATATTAGTAGATAACACAGAAAATCACGCAATTTTCTCGTTTATGGATGGGTAGGCAGGGTACAACCAGATTCTCATGGTTGAAGAAGACATGGAAAAAACTACATTCATAACACCTTGGGGCACTTACTGTTACACGGTAATGCCATTCGGGTTGAAAAACGCGGGTGCCACTTACCAAAGAGCAGCGACTGCCTTACTCCATGATATGATGCATAAAAAAGTTGAAGTCTATGTGGATGATGTGATTGTGAAATCAAAAGACCGTCCAGGTACCAAGTAGCCTTAAGAAAATTCTTTAAAAGACTAAGGAAATACAACATGAGACTAAACCTTGCCAAGTGTGCTTTTGGAGTCACCTCAGGAAAACTCTTAGGCTATGTCATTAGCTCTAGAGGAATAGAGATAGACCCAACCAAGATCAAAGCCATCATGTCAATGCCACTGCCCAAGACCGAGAAGCAAATTCGAGGATTTATTAGCTGGTTGCAATACATAAGTAGGTTTATATCCAAGCTAACTACAATATGTGAACCAATATTCAAAAAGCTTAAAAAGAATGTGCCAGTAATATGGGACGAAGAGTGTCAAAAAGCCTTTGAAAATATCAAATCCTATCTCGCTAATCCTCCTGTATTAGCACCAGCGCTTCCAGGAATCCCTCTTTGATTGTACCTAACAATCACTAAAGAGACAATGGGGCTATGCTTGCGCAAGAAGTAGAAAGTAAAGAGAACGCCATATACTACTTAAGTAAGAAGATGCTCGAGTACGAAGCACGCTACACACCACTTGAGAAATTGTGCTTCGCACTAGTGTGGGCCACAACCAAGCTAAGACATTACATGCTCGTTCATACAGTATATGTAGTATCTCGAATGGACCCACTTAAGTATCTCTTCTAGAAATCTACACTTAACGGGTGAATATCAAGATGGATAGTAAACTTAGCACAATTTGATGTAAGGTTCATGCCTCAAAAAGCTATCAAAGGATCAGTGGTTTCGGACTTCTTAGCAGATTTCCCAATAGAAGATTCGACACCAATACATGAGAATGATTTCAAGACGAAGACTTGATGGTTACGGAAGATGATACTTGGACATTATACTTTGACGGTGCCTCAAACTAAAAAGGATGTGGCGTAGGAATATTATTAGTATCACCTAAAGAAGAACACGTCCTAATCTCCATAAATTAGATTTCGACGTTGCCAATAATGCTGCGGAATATGAAACCTGTGTGGGAGGCCTCGAAACAGCTTTGGCACTGGGAGTAAAGAAACTTCGAATATTCGGAGATTCTTCCTTAATCATTAATCAGATTTCCAAAAGATGAAGTGAGGAGTGAAAGTTTAGCTCCTTATCAAACATACCTAGAAACTCTTACTGATCAACTCGAAAAGGTAGAATACACATATCTACCTAGGGAAGAAAATCAATTTGCCGATGCCTTGGAAAGACTAGCCTCAATGGTTAGAATTCCTAAGGAAATTGAGCAAATGCCTCTAACAATAGGGAAAAGGCATAAACCAGCTTATATCCAAGCCATAGAAAATGATGAAGTAGTTCAAGGAGAAGAAGAAGATGAGGAAGAACCTTGGTATACTGACATCCTCAGCTATGTCACCAAAGGAGAATACCCGGTTCACGCTGACAGGAGAGCAAAACGAGCATTAAGACTTTTAGCTTCCCAATATGTACTCATAAATGACGAGCTATATAAAAGAGTACCTAAAGGTAGAGCTCTCCTATGTGTAGGTAAAAAAGAATCTCAAAGAGCAATGAGAATGATCCACGAAGGAGTATGTGGAACTCACATGAATGGCAAAATGCTAGCACAAAAGGTAATACGCCAAGGATACTATTGGACTACCATGAATAGGGATTGCCATCAATATGTAAAAAGATGCCCTAAATGCCAAATATACGCTAACTTGCAACATGTTCCCCCCTCTCTTCTTTACACCTATACATCACCATGGTCATTCTCAACATGGGGAATAGACATTATTGGAAAAATCACTCCTCTTGGGACAGGAGGCCGTGAATACATCCTAGTAGCAATTGATTAATTCACAAAATGGGTTGAAGTAGCATCATATGCAAAACTCACCGCAAAACATGTAGCACTCTTTATCGAAAGGAACATCATATGTCAATATGGAGTCCCACATGAAATGATAAGTGACAATGGAACTCACTTCCAAGCGGAATGTGAAGAATTGCTTCAAAAATATGGCATTCAACATCATCACTCTTCCTTATACAGGCCTCAAGAAAATGACGCGGTAGAGGCAGCCAATAAGAATTTAAAGAGTATCATCGTAAAAAGGACAGAAAACTATAAGGATTGGCCTAACAAACTCCATTTCGCTCTTTGGGGTTATCGCACGTCATTTCGTTCATCCACTGGAAATACACCATTTTCCTTAGTCTATGGAATGGATCCCGTACAACCCGTAGAATTAGAAATACCTTCCCTACGCATCGCGTTGGAGTGTAAACTCGATGAGGTCGAATGGACTAGAGCAAGACATGAAGAGTTAATTCTACTTGATGAAAAACGACTAGAAGTTCTACATCATACTCAATGCTACCAAACTCGTATGGCTAGACAGTTCAATAAAAAGGTCAGGACAAGAAACGTCAAAGTAGGAGACTTGGTGTCAAAAGCATTAAGGAAAAATGTTCTAGACCCAAGAGGCAAATTTAGGCCTAATTGGCCCAGACCATACATCGTCAAAACTATTCTATCAGGAGGTGCCGCAAAACTAACTGATATGAATGGTAATGAATTCTCAAATATGATGAATTTTGACCAACTTAAGAAATTCTACCCATGATAACTTGATTAAAATACTCAAAAGAGCTACGTTTTGCCTGATTCCTAAGAAAAGGATACGTAGGCAACCCTTTATAGGGTACGACCACTTTAAATTTTACAAAACTCGCACTCCCGCATCAACATGTCAACACAGAGCGAATGACGCACAAAATTCAAGTCCAGCGCGCCCCGACAAGATCTGTCGCACAGCGACAAAGACGTCGCGCCGTGATGAATTCTAATTTCCAGCCAGTTCACTTTCGTCAATCTGGGCAAATTTCGGTGTATTTCGGGAAATTTTCGACTTCCGTACTGGAATAATATTTAAAATTAATTCAACTTGTTTTCATTGCCTTAACCAATAATTCAATGTAAAAAAGTTAATTTAATTTAAAAAGCTAAAAATTGCATTAATAAAAGTATAATTACATTATTGATGGAATCAAAATAAAGGCTTAAAGATAAAATTGACTTGAAAATAAAAAAAGTGAAAGTAAAAGCAATGCTCTAATCTGTCTTCTCCTTTATAGCCCTTTTCCAATTCTTGTCTGCCTCTTCTTCATTATCCATCTCTTTTACCAATAGGGATCCCTTAGAAGATCAGCACACAATCTTAGTATCAATAGTTCTCCTTTAGCCATTACTCCATGTTTCTTTTCAACCCATACTTTCTTTTCTGTGGATTCAGCTTTTCTTTTCTCCTTGCCCTTAGTAGTACTTTTCTTCTTAGGCATAATAGGAGTCTTGAATTCAACTCTTGCACCTAGATGATCTTTAGGAGGAATTTTCTTATCTCCTAGGCGATCTCTAAAATTAGTCTTGTACATGTTTCGGACTTTGTTCTTGTCCTTTTGAGATCTACCAAGTAACCACTGCTTCACATCTCTAGACAGAGAAGGAGGAACTTTTTGGGTAACAACTTCCCACAAAGGTCTAGCACACCAATAGTCATCAAATCTTTCTACATCTTGTGAAACAAAAAATTCATAAGGGCGACGAAGATCCCCGAAAGGAACGGTTTGAGCAAGGCCATATTGTCTTTTTACTCTAGAAGGGTAGTAAAAGGTTAATTTGGACAAACTTGGAACATGGTAAAAAGGTTGTTTATTGACACCAACCATCTTTTCAATCTTCCACCAAGAAACAACCCATTTAAAGGCGAAGTCGCGAGTTTCAAAGATTTTACTCCACTCCCGGCGGCCCATCTTTATGGAGAAACACTTCTTCCTTCTCAAAAGGCAATTTGGTGTATACTTTTTAACATTGTCAGGAGGGCTGATTAATTCAAGCCTTTCCATTAGCCAAATCTGCAAAAAAATAAAAATAATAAATAAATAAATAAATTCAATGCAAATAATTAGTATTACTATAGGAAATTAAATATTTTTGATTTCTGTAATTAAAAGTATTGATTTTCTTCCTGTAATAAAATTGGAGAACCTTTAAAAGGTGCTTTTGGATCTGTTTTTAGTTCATGTAAACTAAGCATAGTTTCTCCAACAATTAATGGCATTGGATTTCTCCCTTATTCAATTTGCTCCATGACAGATGCTAAAATTCCTTGACCCTCATGAATGTTTCAACTAGTGAGAAGATATTGGCTAAACATACAAAAGAGGAAAGCCCTCCTCCTTTAAACATGAAAAGACTCATAGCGTGGTCTATCAAAATAAAAATGTGCAAATTCTTTCAAGTTTACTACATTCCCATGCACTATGTTTTTTAAGTCCCTATCCCTAAAGTTAAGGAAACGCTCAAAATCTTTATAATAATATTCGCTCACCTTAGGAATTACCACAAGATTTAAAGAGGGAAAGCCAAGAATGACACCAAATTCTTCCGAAAAAGGGCAAATTTCATCATAACCTAGTTTAAAGCAATGGGTATTTGAATCCCAATATTCTAAGGCGATATGAATAAAATCTATGTCAAGATCTACCCCCTTAATACCATATAAACCTCCCAAGTGGAAAAAGTCAAGCTCTTTTCTCTCTTTAGCAGTCAAAGATCGGCACCATTCACGAGTAAAATCACTAAAAGTCTTAGGCATGGCTATTTGAGTGAAAATTAATATAATAAATATTTTTAATCTACTCGAATTGTGCTCTAAACGACAGATTTGGGGGCTATTTATAACCAGAAATCGACGCAAGTCGAATCCTAGTAGGATCCGGAAAAATAAAGCCATCGCGCCGCGATAGCTTGATTTTTACCACGTCAGAATAACGCGTTAAGGTGACCGTGTTTTATCCAACTTCGACTTGGATTTGTACTTTGACTTTACGGTTTTGATTCTTTTCAAAGCCTTATCCAACCTTATTTTTGGCAAACACTTATCCCCTTTTGATTATTTTAAGTTTAATTAATTTTAAGCTTATTTTTTAGTCAAACTCAATTTTATTTTTAATTTTTTCTTTTGGGGGAGGAAGTCGGATACCCTCCATCGGTAATAAAAATGACGGAATTTTTTGCGCAAAAATTAATCACAATTTTGCACACACTTACATGCACATAAAATGAAAAATAAAAATGTAAAAAGATAAATACCGACATAGTAATCATAGGATGTATATAAAAAATATCTAACATAAGTGTCAAATAATATAAAGCAAAGTCCTACAAAGTCAAATAAAAAAGCATAGGTATAACTACGGCGCCAGAGGACGCAAATGCGGAGGAACCCCAAATGTATCCAAGAACTGCACAGTCCGCCAAGTCAATCCCTCACCAGCCTCAGGATCACTAGTGGTCGGAAGCAAAAGAGTAGGGCCAGCCCATCCTGGCTCACCCTGCTGAGGTCCTGGCTGCAGGGGCTGCTTCAACGACGAGCCAACCTCGTACATCCTACCACCCTCGAAAGGAGCCGATGTCACGCCTCCCTGGCCAGTCGGCCTCCCCGATGCACCCTCGGAAGAAGAACCAGAACCCTCCACTACCATAGTCTGATGCGACTCTGCTCGACCACCCAGGTTCCCGTCCAAAGTACGACGACATCTCGAGCCAGAACCGGATATCTCCTTCCGATCCTCGGGTCTCGTACGAGTACGTGACGGGGGAACAAGCTGAAATAGAAAAATAAGCCGAGACAAATACAAGAAAAATAATTAAAGCAAAAACAAAGTAAAGGTCAAAGAGAAATACCTCCATGCCGTCACTCTCACGACGACAGCTAGCTCGGTGACTCAAACTCACGAGCTGATAACGGAAGGCGTCCATGCCTTAAGCCATCCTCTCCTCAACCGGGCCAAAAGACCCCTGATAAGTAATGGACATTGGTGGAGGAACAAACTCCGCAGCCGCCGCCGTAGCCTGCAAGAATAAAGCCGAAGCGATTAGAATTTGTTGGGGGCTATTAGAAGAATAAATCAAATAATGTGAAATATACCTCCGCCTCCTCTGACGGGAAAGGTGGTGGAGCCAACCGTGGTAAAAGCCTCTCATCATAACTCCGATTCAGATGGCTGTGATGCTGGCACTCCGTACCAGTTGGCGACCTACCCATATAAACTCTCAGGTCCGCCTGGTCCATCATATGCTGCGGAAGACGGGTAGGAACAACAAAAGACTCCGAAGAATGCTGAATTGCAACTCTCTCGCCCAGGTACACCACATCATCATACGTCCCCTGGAAGTAGCGCCGCTGAGCTGTGTACTGGACAGCCCGCGTAGGCACGTCAAAATCAGCCCATGGACGGAAGTTAACCTCAGGTCCTTGTAAAAAAAAAACGAACACGCGTGAATCGGAATTTTGCTCAAAATAGTGAATGAAAATGACGAGCAATGCATACCGAGAAAAGCAACCCTCGAACAAGGGCAGTAGCAGTCTGGTTGTTATAACAGCCGCCCTAACTAGCAGCAACAGGGAGCGCTCGAGGCGAAGGCTTGGTTGGCGCCAAAGTTGGCATGTACTCGTAGAACCACACCTGTAACAACACGAAAACGTCAGCAAAAGCTAAACGTCAAAAGTAAACTTTTGTCAAGAGGAATAGAGTATACCTCTATGATCCTCCAAAAGCTCGAAAGAGTGACCTCCTCGTCAAAGCTTCGATGACGACAGGCGAGTCGCAATCCCAACAGGAAGTTAGCATAGGCCAAGCTGGCCAGTCAAAAGTCCTGACCACTCAAAGGTCGCGAAGAGCAAGCAAATAGTAGAGCAGCACTCGGTTACCCTTGTTAGGAGAGAAGGACCTTGACAGAAGAATCAAAACGAAGATGCACACCCACTGCTCCGAGGTGGTCGCATCATCTCGAAAAGCCTCTACTAGCACAGACCAACGAATAGATCGGCTACTCATCTATAACGGTCGAGACTTGCCGCGGGCCCGGATAACAATGGGGCCTAGTAGCTCCTCTACCTCGGGAAAGAAAAGGGTAGTATCGCTATCGAAAGGAACTGCAGCTGACTGGAATTCCAATCCGGTAATGATAGAGAAGTCAGGGGGAGTAACAGTCATCTCACCCCTAGGAAAGTTGAACGTGTTGGTGGTATCCCAAAAGAACTCCACCAAAGCACGAACCAAGATATCAAAACTTCAAAGAATAGAGAGCTTGAGTAGTCTGTAACAATGGAGTCAGACCACAAGACTCCCACAGCGCAAGCAACTCCCTGTTATAGCGAAAGTAAGAATTATATAGCTGTCCAATAGTGTCGTTGCCCGAACCCTGGAACCGAACTTGCTCGTCAGTCATCCTGAGCCGAACGTGCTCCAAGATATGAAACCGGGGCGCGAAATACAAAGTACGCCCATCCCACTCAAGGAACTCCCTGAGGCTAGAGGAAGTCTCCTCGCCGGCGTCGACGGGCTCGTCCTCTCGATGAGCCCCACGAGAGCGTGAGCCAGAATCGTGTCGTCGAGACATGCTAATTATGCAAGCAAACAGTAAATAAAAGTTTCTGTAGTATCTAAGGTTCGCCTAGCCGCATGATGCTATGTTCGTAAAAAAAAAAAAAAAAAGAGTACGTAGTACTAAAACAGAGAATTCTCAAGCAGTCAAACAATTTCTTGCAATATTATGACAAATATTGTGAAAAATTGAGCATGAATAGCTAGCAAAAACATGAAGAACAAGCCACACTGTTCTCACGCACTCAAAGTGCCCAACAATGGTAAATCGTTCGTTTCTTCACCAAATTGAGTCAAACAAGTCTCAAAACACTCCTAAGGTGATATACAAGCATAAAAAACCAATTTCATGGAAAGAAATATGATAAACAAAGAAAAATAAGCAAGATAACTTTCGGATTTTTTGAAAATCCGCAAACAAACACGTACGAAATTTTTCTAAAATAAAGAGGAGCTTGAGCAAAACTTACATAGATTAACAAACTAGAGACCGAGAGCTTTGATTTGCAACAAATTTAAGCGAATTTGGTTGAGAAACGAGCAAGAACGATCAAAGAGAAGATTCGGGTGAAAACCGAACAAGAAATGAGTAACGAACGAAATAAGGAAGAAGAAGGGGTTTTATTCCGGAAAACGCGATTCCATCACGCCGCGATGAGACCATCGCGCTGCGACAAGCCTGGCGCGACGTGATGACACGTGCACCTCAGTGATGCAATTCCTAGTCCCCATAATGGTTTATGTGGACCTCAATCCGCAAATTGGGTTCCTTTGTACGCCAGTTAGCCCCTATAAGCAAATTGACATGATTAGTAGTCGGTTCTATTACAATCGCAGTAAGTGATCGACCTAACGACGATCATCTCATTTAGCTTAAGCGCCTAAGAACTGGCTCATCACAAGCACCGAGGTATTGGTTCACAAGCAAGCACAAGCGCCAAAGTACCGGCTCATTACAGAATGCGCCGAGGTACTGGAACAGTAAGCAATCATAGCAAAATATCAGCAAATATTCAAACAAAGCACTAGCAAACTGAGGATCAACGAGAGATGGTCTTCGGTAATGTTCCCGAGGAAGATTGCCACAACAAAACTGAAGATGGCTACAAGCAACGGTCTTCGACGATGTCCCAAAGTAAAGAGGAGATTGTCTATAGCGGTGAGGTACAACCGCGGCGAGGTACTGCCACAAATCTGGAGATGATGAAGTACAGTCACCTCTGATGATGTTCCCGAGGTATTGTGGAGGATTGTCACAAACAAATGAAGATATTAAGGCACTGTTACCTTCAGATGGAGTTCACGAGACACTGTGGAAGTTGTCACCAGCATGCAACAACAAAAATCGGTTACTCCAAAGACGTGTGCTCGACGGTGCAAGATACTCGTTTTTAAATCTTTTATTTTTTTAACTAACGCTAGTTTACAGGTATCGGCGTTACAAGAATGATTTAGGATCGCAGAATGTTCTGAATCATTCTCCGTCCCTATCGCTACTTTGACTTTTGTTTTCGAAACTTACGTTTCTCCAAACTCAGTCAAAGTGGGGGCTTCTGTAGACACCTAATTGTGCCTCCCCAAAAACCAAACCTAGTGATGAATATCTTTCACGTTATTTAATTATCAAATAAGGTGAAATGTGAAAAGTCTTGTGATGCGGTCGTTTTAATAAAAAATACTTCTTTCTGTTTTCGAAAATATTTCTTTTCGTACTCTATTTATGGAAAATGTCAAGTCCAGTTTAGTTTGGTCCATGATAAGGGTCCAATAATAGTGTAGTTGGATTGGCTTAGAAAGAGTTTTCCAACGACATATTATAAGTCCAATTCCGATGAATAACGAGGAAATTATGGCCAAAATACTAAATTGGGCTCAAAATGAGTTTTATATACGGCCCAATGATCAATTGGAGGGCCCATTAGTTAATATTCCTAAAATCATTAGGATTGATTTTAATCTTCTAGAATAATCTAGAAAGTTATTTTGAGTTCTATTGGGATTAGGATTAATAATTATGTCTTTTAGAAAAATAGAGAATTTTATTTGGAATAAAACAAGTGTTTTAAATGATTAAATCTGATTTTAAAAAGATAAGTACGGAAGTTAATTAGTCTAATTTAATTGGATTAAGGAATCCGTACATTCTTAAATCAACGCGTTCACCATCGCGGAACGTCAGCTCCATCGCGCCTTGATGAAACTGTTGCGCCGCGATGGACCCTGTCGCGCCGCAATGGGAGTAGTTTTACTCCGAATCGAATTCGATCTTTTTCCGATCATTTCGGGACTTTTTTCTCTATAAATAGGGTCTTTTTCCCCGTTTTCAATCATCAACAATCATCTAATTCTTTTCTCTCTCTTAGGTAATAGCTTGTTCTTTCTCCCCCTTTCTAAGCCTTCCCTTTTCAAAATACAATACCGCATTCACGAGTCTTAGACACACCTAGCCAAGCTCGAAGTTGCCTTCGCCCTAGACGTGAAAGGTTGATAATTTTTGAGGGTTTGGTCCCAAATCCTTATTTCAATTATTTAAATTAATTGTTTTGATTTAATATTTTCATTGAAGTTACTAACGTGTGTGTTGTTTTGATAGAAAGAGATACGAGGCAACAAAGTAAGTAGTTTTATTGCTATATTTTGTAGAAAGCATGTTTATGTTATATTAATTGCTAATATCATGTTAGGATGTTATTTATTTCTTTCTAGTATCATATTTAGGTTGTTTCCTATTTTCTTCTATCATGCTAGTATCATATTAGGGTTAAAGCTTATCTCTTATGTTTAGTGACATGCTAGGATTTGTTATTAATCATGTTAGTATCATGTCTAGGATCTTGCTAATATTATTATGCTTTGATGAGAATATTATTATGATGATGGTTGTTGTTAATTATTATTATGTTGCTTGATATTATATATTATTGTTATTGCTTGATCACGTCCTCTCTTGCAGGTTTAAAGGGAATTTGTACTTGTAATCACGCTTAATAAGATAATTAATAATTTTATTTAGGCTAATGTGATTTTAATTCAAGTGATCGCCGATAATAGATTTGTTTGTGCATTAATATTCAACTAACATAGATTAAACAGGTGTAGGATTAATATATTGATTGTATGTTAGTCAGAAAGCGCACATGAATATGAGAAGAATGAAGTAGAGGCTTATTTTTAGGGCAGGTTCAATCTCTTTTAGATTGCATTTGTACCTTCATCTCCGAATATCCAGTCATGATTCAAGACCACTATGGAGTTAGTGATCTCATGGATCGTGAAGGGGTGTAAACTTCACCCTGTGAACGGTTTACAAGCTCCTAAAACTTGTTGGCGACTCTTTTGCTCTAGCTACCTTCCCTTTGAACGCCACCATACTTAAGTGTATGATCACTGTGGGGCTCAAGTGTGGGATGCTTGAAATATTCCCTACAGGACCAAACCCTCAGAAATTATCAGCCTTTCACGTCTAGGGAAAAGGCAACTTCGAGCTTGGTTATGTGCGTTTAAGACTCGTGAATGCGGTATTGTGTTTAGAAAAGGGAAGGCTTAGAAAGAGGGGGAAAGAATAAGCTTTAGCTTAAAGAGAGAGAGATGATAGAAAAGATGATTGTTGGTGATTGAAAACGGGGAAATACGACCCTATTTATAGAGAAAAACATCCGGAAACGATAGAAAAGAGTTTGAAATCGACTCGAAGTAAAACTGCTCCCATCGCGATGCGATAGAGCTATCGTGACGCGATGGCTTTATCGTGATGCGATAGACTCCTCGCAGCGCAATGGCGCGGATATGATAAAAATGTTGTACGGAGTCCTTTTCCCAATATAATTAGGTAATTAGACTTCGTAATTATCACAATTAAAATCAGTTTTATCATTAAAACACTTGTTTTATTCCAAATTAAATTCATTATCTTTTCTAAATAATATAATTATTAATCCTAAATCCACTAGAACTTAAAAGAACTTTCTAGATTATTCTAGAAGATTAAAGTCAATCCTAATGACTTTAGGAATAACAATTAATGGACCCTCCATCTGATCATTAGCCTGTAATTAAAATTCATTTTGGCCCAGTTTAGTATTTTGGCCATAACTTCCTCATTATTCATCGGAATAGGGCTTATAATATATTGTTGGATAGCTCTTTTCGAACCCCATTCAACTACACTATTATTAGAACGATATCATGGACCAAAATAAATGGGAATAGACATTTTTCATAAATACGGTACGAAAAGAAATATTTTCGAAAACAGAAAGAAGTATTTTTATTTAAAACAAGTGCATCACGAGACTCTTTCACATTTCACCTTGTTTGATAATCAATGACGTGAAAGATTTCATCACTGGGTTTGGTTTTTGGGGAGACACAATCAGGTGTCTACAATAGGGTATTAGAAGGGAGGCTTCGGGCTTGGTGTCACGGTCCGGAAGTTTGGGCCTCGAAATGTACGGCGAGCTCTAGCCTTTTGGCAGCAAGAACGCTGGCCTTGAACGGAAGAGGGGCTTGTGAGCACAAAGCAACACAAGCGAGCAATAAATTCACAAGAGCACTCATGTCTATTTGGGCGATGCAGTGCGGGTTGTCGGGGCTTGTGACGGCCAATGCTTCAAGGCAAGCACAAGCGGGTCCAAACCACGAGTTCTTAGTGCATCAAGTTGGTTTGGAGGGGAGCTATTATGCAAGTGAGACACAATATCTATAAAGGTCTAACTACAAAAAAGCATAAAAGTAAGGCAACACTTGGTAGAAAGCTTAAGATTTCATTAATCATTCACCCTCTAAAGAGTTTTAATTTGATTACAAGGAGAATACATAGTGAACACTACACTTACAGTTACACAATAATGGGACCTCAGGCCTAGAAAATATAAAGTAAAATTTAGGAAAGCATCTAAAGGGAATCTAATACATTAAAAAGAGTCGGATTCTAACACTTGGGATGCCGTGGGTGGGGGGAAAGGAGGCAGGATGCAATGGGCCGGAGGAGGAGGGGTTGGCACTAGGGTGGGGTGTGGTTTTTTATTTTATTTTATTTTATTTTGTTAATTTAAAAAAGATAATTAAGGAATATAAAAAAAAAATGACTAGTTGTTTAGGTCACAAATCATTAGGGTTTACTAAGAGAGGAAAAATACAAACTTTGGCTTATTTTGCCAGATTTGAAGGTGGATGCATTTTGGGAGAACACGACAAAGCTTAGATTAAATTCTCCTTATTTTTTTTAATAAGAAGAAGGTTTATATTAAATCAATACCTCTCACAAGTTAACCAGCTTTATTTAAGTCACCGCCTAAGAGTTAAGGAGAGAGGTAAGGGAATCCTACTCTTAAGTGGCTAAGTATATGTACGTAGTTGATTGTGATTTCAAAGTCACAAGACAAATGCCTACTCCTAGCTTATATGGCAGTTAAACTAAAACACTTAGGCCTTATTATTTAGAATTGTATTCTTCTGCTCAGCTCACCTCAGCTCTGAAGCTAAAAAAAACAAGACCTTATTTTGAAACAGATAGAACGCGAGAAATTAGGTTAGATCTCAAAATGATTATCTAACCATCCTTATCAATAGGAAGGAAGGTGGTTGTTTCCAATCCTATGACCTATTAGTTAGTACTAAAAGAGGAAGGAAACACAGCACGATACCAACGCACATGATTGCGGCAACACAGCAATGTTATGGTAGAGACTAAAACGTGAGGGTCACAATAGTGGGCTCCACTCCCATCTCTTCCTTAACTGTGCGTCGTGCACTGCTCCCGTGAGTTTGAGTAAAGACTTGGAAATCTCCTGCTAGTATTTTTTTTTCTAGTATTAGATCTCAATTGGACCAATTCCAAACTGTCAACTAGTTTTATAATTATTTTTGTTTAATTTATGAGTTAGATTTTTAAATAATAACAATGAAAGTAATAAGCACTGTTTTATTACTCTCCAATTCCCTATTTCGTACTCATATATCCTTCCTACTTCCGCCAATTTTATCTCACAAAAGGATTTAAATAAAAAAAGACTCATTTGTGTAAGATCATCCTATAACTTTATAAGGTTTAAAAAAAATCCTATTACTTTACAAGTATTTTTCCCAAATAAATATGTATTAGTAGATTTTAAGCCAAATTAGTACTAATTAACAAATTCTATTGCCTTGAATGTAGTTTTTTTTTTTAATTATTATTATTAAGGTGATTATTGGTCGAAGTTGCGATCTAATAAGGGTCTGTTCACTTCAACTTAATTTCAGTTCAGTTCAGCTGTAATCAGTTCAGTTCAGCTCTTAATTTCCTTCTTTCATAAAATATTCATTTTAACTCAGTTCAGTTCAGTTCAGTTTAGTAAAGGTGAACAGACCCTAAATTACAGGTGTTATATATTTATGTTGGAATTTTAGATTTCTTATGAAATCGTTCATCTTCCTAGCATAGAAAAATTACTCTTGTATATTACTGCATCATTATCATTAATTAATTCTTGTTCCTATAATTATTAACTCCAGAACAATCTACCATATACAAATATAATAATTTAACAAATTTAACCTTACTAGTTAAGATCGATAGGGCTGGTCAAAATTTTGCATTTAAAATATAAACAAAGGGAGTAAAAAACTATTGACAAAGTCTGTGTACAGTGGGTGTAAGTTAATTTATTGTAAAACGGGTTAAAATTATGTGAAAAGTACTTAAAATTACCTTTTATATTGTAAAAATTATTATTTTTCTATTAATAAATTTTATCTTACAAAAAACTTATAATGTATTAGATTAATCATATTAGTCCTTATAGTATGTAATCACGTACCTATAAGAAATTAAACATTTTAAAATAAAATTCAAACCAACGACAAATTAAAAGTTACCCTTTAAGTGGTTAAAGTTACCATAAAAATAGTTAAAATACTTGCTCCATTTTTCAATGCGCGGAGTTTTAGGAGAAAGTAATAAAATATGGAGGTACTGGTGTAGGAGGAAGAATAAAAAAAATTGTAAAAAGCAAAAACTAGTTAGAGAATTGGAGGAGAGAGAATATGAAATTAATAAAATATGATTTATGTTTGGTCCACTAGCTGAGAGAAATGAATTGAATATTATAAAAGCTTTCCAAATAAGAAAATAGAGCTAGTATTTAAAAACGGCCGAAAAAGAAAAGTGGAGCAAGTTTTTAAAACGGAAGGAGTACATTTATCACAACTATTAATTCTTTCCCAAAAAAAATAAAAAATAAAAAATAAAAAAAAAAACTATTAACTTTTTTTGACAAGAAAAAGACCTATTAATTTGGAAGAATTGATAATAACGTCTAGAACAAATTAGTTTGTCAACCAGTCCGTAATTTAGGGATTTTAAGTGAATGGATTATTCATAATCAAGATTCAAGAACATGTATACTAGTAAAAGGCGGCCGAAAGAAAATAAATAAAGGAAGGCGCCTCTTGCTTTTGTCTTTGGTACACAACTTTAGACCTAGTCAACTTGCAACTTGAGAAGGCATCAATGGAAAAGCTCCTTCCACCTAAAACGTTAAAAGTACATCATCCTACGGAGTATAATAAATTATAAATATTAATCCTGGAAAGTGCTATAATGTCCATTATACACTCGAATATACTAGGTATTGTATACTTCCTCCGTTCTGTTAATATTGCAACAATGGACTTTTTGCACTATTCATCACTCTTGTTTGACTATATAATTATGATTTATACGTTAAACAAAATATAGTCACGTGGGATTTTGTTGGATTCGTCTCATAAAATACTTTCACAGTATTAAGTTTTTATAATTTTTACTCTTACACAATTATAGATATTTAGCATATAAAATATGCATTGGGATGTGTAATTTCTTCCTTGTTGCAATATTAATAGAACGGAGGAAGTATGATACACCAACAATCTATTTATGTTTGTTTAATCCCTCTCAAAATTAAGATAATCCTTTTGTTTTGTATGTGGCATTAGGGCAAATGCATTAAGTTTTTTTGAGTAGACTTGGGTCTTCAATACTTTTTCCAAATTAGTTATAAGAGATAAGTTATAATAGGATTACCATTATTATTTTAATAAAAAGATATATCGAAATTACTACGCGTTACAATAATATTTCCACTAATAAATCTCAAGGCGTTTTTGAATTTACCTAAAGTTGGGATAATTTTGAAAGTTATCACACTTTTGGTTTTGACCTAAATGGAGTTTATCATGACCCCACAACAATCTAATCTTATGCTACTTAACCAACCTAACACCAAATTACCAACTACTCGTATTACATTTATGAACTTTCAAGTAATTAAAGGACATGCATGTATAATCCAAACTAGAGATTCCACCCAAACAATAGCTTCTTAATGCATCATTACTAAAATCGTCAAACAATAGATGAATGAATGTATCTCAATCGAACTTTCCTAAAACCGACCATTCGAATTCTCGAAATTTTGTGGCAAGACTGGCAACAATTGCCACTCCAATTTTGATGGTAAAGAAAATAATGGTATGGAAAAAATGACCAAAATTGAAAAAAATAAGTTGGCTGTTAGCTTGTTTAGAAGGATGTCAACTCAGCTTTCCGAACCCATTAGCCAATGAGAAAACGGAATATAGATCTAAACCTCGTGTCCGTCCGGGTGCCCCTCCTTTGAGTGAAGAGACATCCAGCACAAACCTGTTCAACCCAATAAACAAAGATTAATCAGAATATTCATGTCTAACATAGCTGAGTATATTTGAATGCAAGAGAGACTTACGAGTTCTTTGATGCATTTCCGAGATCTAACATTGTAGAATTTAAGTATATTTTGTTACCCACTTTTGATACCGAATTCACCATAGGAAAACCAATCTTTGGGACTGCATATACCAATTAAAATATTTCATAACGCATAATGAGCTAAGGAAGACAGATCATATGAAGCTAACGTATCGATTTGGGAATTTACCAGATTGGTTTGTTTTGTCAGCAGATTTATCTAAGCCCAGGAGATTCTACAAGCCAAAATACAAAATTTAGCATTTCACTATCAACACATGCTGACTCGAAAGAAAGGGTTTTTGAACCAGGAATAATCACCTTTAGAGTTTGGTAACAGGCCTCAAGATCATCATTGACCAGGACATGATCAAAGAGAGCGGGAGACTTTCCCTGTTCGAGCTCTCCCTTGGCATTGCGAAGACGCTTCTGAAGCTGCTCCTCAGTCTCAGTCCCTCTGTTTAAAAGGAAGGTAAGTTGAAATGAATCACAAAAGTAACTAATATAGGCATCCCAACTGCAAGCAGCTCTAGTTTACCTAGAACGAAGCCTCTTCTCGAGATCTTCATATGATGGGGGGCATATAAAGATAAAGATCGCATCAAGTGAACTAGCCCTCACTGACTTTGCACCTTGAACATCAATGTCAAGAATGCATCTCTGCGTAAAGAGACCAATATAATTGTCTCAACGTTTTGTAGTATAGACAAGCAATAACTACTAATCTCTTTAAAGAAGAATTGTTTATGAAAATATCATGTTGTTTATACAAAGACGGGAAAGAAATAGAGCTTTCGTCCTCACCTTTCCTGCATCAGCAACAACCTCAACAGATTCGACACTAGTTCCATACAAGTTTCCATGAACTTGAGCAAACTCGAGGAACTTTCCGTCTTTTATGTCCTTCTCCATTACATTTCGCTCAGTAAAATGGTAATGAACTCCATTAACCTCCTTCTCTCTGGGAGCGCGGGTTGTATGGCTCACAGAGAATCCAAACATCGACGGAAACTCCTTCATGAGCATGGCAATTAAAGTGCCCTTGCCCACACCAGAAGGACCACTGATAACAATAGGTTTCCCAGCATACCCCATCACTCCCTTACTCCAAGCCACAACATTATCACACCCTAAAACCTTTTTCTGTTGTCTAACATATGGTGTGTCCACCTATCAATAAATTGCACATTAATTAATCATAACTAGCTCAAATTACATAAAAACAAAATATATTCCAAGAACCATCAACATTGAATGTTACAACTAATATACCCTCTTAGATTCATTATTCCACACAGATTAACTCAAATCATCATAATATTCCTCCAACTATATAGGACCCTCACCTCAAGAAACCAAAGATTATCATCTGTGGATGCACCATTCTTGATCACCAAAACCCGATCCTCGCCCAGCGGCAGAGCCCAAAGATCAGAGCTCAGAGATGGCTTTGTGCCCAAAACTGTAGGATATACCCTATAATGTTCATAATACTATGTTATTCAACCTACAAATAGAACATAACATAATCAATCAATAAAACAACATTCATTTAACTTACCAGTTTTCCAAGGAGTTGTCAAAAACCTTAACTCCAATGGACAATGTTGAATCATCATAATCCCCAATTAAGTACTAAAAACAAACCAACAAACAAAAATCAATAAAATCGATACAAAGTGAATAAAAAAAAACTATTGGTGAAAGAAACAAAAATTATAGTATGACAAATTCCAATACCTTTGTTTTACCTACAATAGTTGTTGTTTCTCTACCCCTACCAAACAAATCAACCCCATTTCCATTACTTTTCTGCAGATCATCAAACAGAAAAGCTGGCGCTTCACCCTGTCAAAAACAACCTCAGATCAGATTTCTAAAAATTACAGGTAACCCAATTTGATCTACCTATATTTCAACAACAAAAAATCATCTACTTCAGGGTATGAACCATTTTATATTGGCGTCGGTAAGACAGACAATGATGTAGACAATATTCGATCCGGGGTCTCGGGTCACCCGAAAAAATATAACAAATCTTTTAAAATGAATGAAAGTAAATAGAAACAATGAACTTACCATGGAGTAAATCTTCTTACTCCAACAAGAGACTCAAAACACCCCTAAACTGCAATAAAAACAAAAAAAAATAGATCAAAAACAAATTCAATCACCCAAATAAGACCTAAAAATGACACAATGTAGCACAGAAAAAAATCTGGACAAAATAAACATAAACCCCAGATGGGAAATTACAAAAACAGAGTAAAAAACTTACCCAAATCCTAACTATAACCAGAGGATCAAAGAAGCAATGTGTAATGAACCCAGTACCTAAAAACTTGAATTTTTCTTTGTTTTATAGAACCAAAAGAGAGTTTTTTAGAGGGGTTTTAAAGAAATGGAAGAACGAAGAAAAACCTAATTAAAAAAAGGAAATAAAAACCCTAAACAAAGATTGATTGAAAAGGGGTGAAAGATGACAACTTTAAGTGAAAATTAAATCAAATAAAATGAATGGAATTAAAGTAAGACAAACTTAGGATTGAAAGAATCAGAAAAGTGTAGGAAGAAGAAGAAGTAAGGAGAAAAGAAGAGAAGAATTGGCATATTTGTAGGCAAAAGAGAGAGAGAGAGAAGAAGAATTTAAAGTGGGAGAAGGGTTAACAGAAAGAGGTGGGGTTTGCTGGCTGCCTTTGTTTTTGGGGGTATTCCAATTTCAATTCCTTGTAGAAACACAACCCAGATTACCGGACTCCTTCTCTTCATTGGTGTTAG
Organism: Chenopodium album; assembly: GCF_948465745.1. Lineage (NCBI taxonomy): Eukaryota > Viridiplantae > Streptophyta > Magnoliopsida > Caryophyllales > Amaranthaceae > Chenopodium > Chenopodium album. Next base: position 47,006,174 of record NC_137848.1, read on the forward strand.
CTTTTCCTTTATTTTTTATTTTAATTTTTTACACAAGAAAATAAATAATAAAAATAATTTATAGGGTCCTTGTTGATTTGAGTGGTTGCAATGAATTTTTTTTTTTCCCCATTTGTACCTGTATATATATAAATGAAAAGAAAAATAAAAATGAAACAAGTTGACAATGGTAAATTATATGAATAAAATTTATCACAAAATACTGCTATTTTCTTCGTTTTATTATTTCAAATTCGTATGTTTTTTTTAAAAAAAAATATTGCAAATATTGCAACATTGGAGCCTTCAAAAAAAAAAATGAATAAATATTGCAACATTGGAGAATTATGCTTTAGTTGTCTTAGCTTTTAGTGTGGCTGGCAACGCACAAAACAAAACGTGTGATAAGCTAGCAACGCGTCGCTTCAGTAATTAACAGAACTCACTAATGGCGTTAAAATAAAAGAAAACACGCGAATTTCGACAGCAAATCAATTAATAAAACTTTGATGCTTTTACTAACTCTATTTCATTACCAAATACACATCAAAACTTTCAATTCAAAGCAACAAAGATTTTGATAAATAGATACATAAATAATGAATCAAATGTAATCTTCAGCTTACCATTCAAAAACTCATAATATGTACTGAAAACTAGAGTTGGTCATCAATGGTCCAACTCGGAAAAGGAGCGAGTTTGAGAAAGGTTAAAAAAAAGTATTTTTTAATTTAAAACCCGAACCCGATCTGAAAAATTCCATTACTACCCGATAAACCCGACACTATTTGTGGGTTTGTGCACAAGATTTTATTCATTTGGCCGGTCCAAGTTTTATCACCTTTGCTGAAAACACACCAAAATAAAATTAATTAAATTAGGTAAACCATTGTACATAAATGGGTAACATAAAGAGGTGACTCCATAAATAAATTGTATGGTGTAACCTTCTAAATATCTCCCCCGTTTTGTAATCATCGTTGCACTAAAGTATTGAACAAAGTTTTAGAAAAAATATATGGTGGGGACTAAACGGGGAATTCTATAATATAAAAAGTGTAGTTAATGAGAATATAATTTATGTTAATTAGTTGAAGAAAGAAAAAAAATTTGCATAAACCACCTTTTCAATCTTATTTTTTTGCATATAACCACCATTTAAAAAAAAAATTGTTGCAAAAAACCATCAATTTTAAAAATTTTGTTTATGAATTAGAAACTGAATTGAAATTAAGCTGAAGATAACATGTCCAAAGTCTTGTCGTTTAGGGAGGGGGAAGAGGTTAGCTAAGTATTGAATAAATATTGCACAATATTCATTTTAGAAAGAAAATATTTGTGTTTACACTACATATACCCTACATACCCTTACCTTTTTAACACTTGACTTTTTAGTCATGTTTATATTCACATAAACAAATTTGTACTTTTACCTTTCTCTCTCTTCCTTTATCCACCACCAAAAAATTTATGCCCAACCTTTATGGTGCAATATTAAAAGAACTGAAGAAGTAATCTATACTATATACTAAAGTAATCACCGGAGGAACACTTGGCATGATTTTATGAAAAAAATTTCCCTCCAAAATGCTTTTTTTAAAAAAAAAAATTAAAAAAAATTAAAGGATAGACATTATTAAATTCAAATTTAAAAAAAAAAAGTGTTACATAAGTTATTTAATTTCAATTAACTTTATTTCAATTGACTATTATTATATTATACTTTATAAATCTTTGCATAGCACGGGGACAAAACTAGTAGTTATAAAAGAGTAGTGTAAGTAGACTTGGTACCTTTACAAATATTAGTCCACAATACCAGTTGTTAAGTAACCCTTCCCTTCAAATAAAATAAAATAAGGAGCTAATACCACAATAAGGTATGTACTAAACTTTGGTGAAAGTAGCAATTAAGCACCTGAAGTTTCATTTGTTGCAAATTAGGTATTGAACCGACCATTACCTATTGTAATCAATTACATGTAATTTTCCTTAAAAAAAAATTAAATAATGCTTTTCTCTGTCTTCCCCTCCTCTCCTCTCCTCTCCACTTCCCTTAAACTTTCTCATTCCTTTTCTATGGTAGGCTAGCCCTTCCCAACACCATAACCCATGCTCACAGCTATTCCCATAACCTCTTAGTTATTAATTCAACCCAATGAAAATTTATATAGTAATATCCACAAATAATCAACAACTATCTCATATTTACTACCTTTATTTTTTTTAAAAAAAAAAAACCCACCCTCACTACAACCCAACGCCCACCTTGTCTCACCCACTAATGACTGCTAGCCTTCTCCCAACCCTGGCCTCTTTCTCTTACACTTGTTAGCTAACCTCTCCCCCCTCCCTAAACGACCATACTTTGGACCTGTTCTCTTTAGCTTAATTTCAGTTCAGTTTAGTTTCTAATTTCCTTCTCTCATAAACAATCCAGTTCAGTTTATTTCAATTCAGCTCAGCTAAGCTAAATCAGAACAGGCCCTTTATCGATTGAGAAAACCACAATATTCACCTTGAATGTCCACCCTAACCACCAAAATTAGGGATGTTCAGAGTCACCAATTGTGATTTGGTGCGATTTAAAGTTTGAAAATTGCGGTGCAGTTTCCATAAATGACCAAACCATAGTTTGGCAGCTTGGTGTGCTTTTTTCGAAAAAAAGACCAAACTGCACTTTGATCGGTTTGCGGTTTAGATCATCAAACTTCAAAACAATTTTTATTAAAAATATATATGAAAGAACTTAAAAATATGATGCAATGTTTGACTATTAGCTAATTAAAGAAAAAAAAAAAGAGTTTAACATTTGAATAAAGTTAATTATCACAAAACAAAATAAAAGTTTTTTTTTAAAAAAGAAAAAATATTTACAACTTTTAAAAAATGTGATTAAATCACAAACCTCTCCGCACCAAACCGCTAAACTTTAATGTCGTATTTACTCATATAATATGTAACCCCTAAAATTGAGAATCTATAAACTCTATACCTCTTATTAGGTAACTCCTAAATATACTATCATTAACGGGCGTGTTCGGCCGTAGTTTTAGTAAACCATTACTTAGTAAAAAAAAAAAATATGAGTGTTTGTGTAAGGAGGGTGTGCCCGTCGTAGGGGATCCTTCTCCTTTATGCCCATGGCCCTTTAAAAGCCTATGACTTTACACTTGTTAGGGTGTATTAGGATTTGAATTCCTGACTGTTTGGGGGACCTTGAATTAGAGTTGATCTTATCATCATGCTTTTTTGTAAGAAACTAGTAAGGAGTCGCCAATGAATTTTAGGAAAACTCATAAACCTCGTTCATGCCTTTCACCCAAGTAGAATTCAAGGGATATTTAGCATGAATCATAAGTTTACCCCATGCCCAAATTGGTTTACGTGTACCAGAAATGAGTTCGGGAGCGAGGGTACTAAAATAATGTTCCCTTTAGGGGGAATCACTATTCTAGCCCTAGTGCAGCCTCTACTAACTCTTCCTTTTTTTACAATTTCATCACCAAACAATATATGCAACGTGGCTCCTAAAAACTAAGTTAATTGATTTTATTTACAAGCATTAATCATGTAGGAATTACATTGCAAAAGTCGTAATTCTTTTGTTATTCAAATTCGTGAAAAGAACAAGAAATAAACAATGTTCGCCTTGACTTAGGTGATAAAATAATCAATTAATTATTCAATTCTATTCTTTATTTAACGCAAGATACTATGTGAAATTAATTAATTAAAAGTTTGTTTAAAGTGGTCAAACAACACTAATTAACCAATTAAAGGTTTATTTAAACAAAAAAGAAAAGATGATTGATCTAAGTGCTTGGGAATTTACCATTTCTCCTTGCTAAATCTTCGTTTAGAACACTTATGGACTCCTTCTTGTTCGAGAAGCTCCACCGTAGTAACAAGTAATAAAGGGGTGAGTGTTTAGGACAAGAGGGTTAAGAGTACACAAGTTAACAAAGTTTCTGCCAGAGTTTAGGGTTAATTTTCTGTCTGTTTAAGCCTCGTATTAAGCCTCTATTTATAGGGAATGGGTGTGTTTAGGGTTTCAAGTATTTTGCCGCAGTAGGTGTCGCGCGCATCTGAATGGGTTGCGCGCGACTGCCCGGCGCAAGTGATTTAGTTGCGCAGCTAAGGGCAACGCAACTGGATGTCTTTCGCGTGGTATTATGGTAAGATTCGATTTTATATTTTTATGAAATTCTGAATCTTCCGCGAGCGCATCATTAGAGGTTGCGCTGGGTGTCACACGCAACCTTGTAAGTTGCGCGCTCCAGACCAGCGCGACTCATTGAGATGCGCGCGGATTTTTTGCGGCAGCTTTAATTTTTAACCTAGGCACCTCTAAATCCGTCAAATTAGGTTTTAACATCGGGCTTAAGCCTAATTATGATCGGGCTTAGTTAATTTGGACTTTAATTCATTTTGTTTTGGGTTAGGCTAGATGTTTTGCATTTTTGTGGCTCAATTAGTTGTCCATAAACATTCTTCACGTTGATTCAACACAAAGATGGTTTCATTTATCCTCATAGCACTTCCTGTCGGGACAAGAGGCCAAAGTAGATGTCTACAGTTTCACAATATAGTGGTGGGAGTAAAGTTTAGTGGTTGGAGTGGTTTTATTAAAAAAAATTTAGTATTTGCTTTTAGAATTTTTCTTTTATTTTTTTGAATCTCACAGCTAATAGCTAGTCAACAACTATTTTACTAAACACTCATATTTAATTATTTATTTTCACAGCTAGCTATCGTTGACAGTTAACGACTACACATACAACTAACAACTACTACCGCAGCTAACAACTCTCTCTACAGCTACATCTTGCCGATCACGCCCAACCTCTACAATATTTGTTGTAGCTCTATTATGTACAACTCCCTTCGTCCCAAAATAATGGACACATAGGGTTTTATTTTTCGATATTTATATATCAACTTAGACCATAATTTATTGGTAGTGCATTAAAAATAACTTTTATCATGAAATATATTTTTAAACATGTAATAATATAAAGTTGAATTTCATAATATGAACTTTTGAAATTTTTAACAAGCTCAAAGTATTGCATTCATATGTGTGTTAAACTTGATTGTGTCAGTTATTTTGGAACAGATAGAGTATGCTTTTTTATTTGTAACCACTATAAAAAAACCCCACAAGTTAATTAGGATTTTTACTTATAACATCACAAAAAGTACATAAATGGATTTCAACACTTCAAAAACTAAAAATTTTATTATAACACCACAAAAAAAACCCAAAAAATGGATTTCACGAGCACTTAACTAATTCCATCCAAAAAATCATTAGTAGGCCCCCACAATGTACACATGTCACTAATTTATTAGATAAATTGAGAAAAAAAAACCTAAACCCTAACCTAGCCACCACCGGCATCCCAACACCTCACCGTTGTCGCCAAGCCCAATTTGCTGCCGAAACTCCCTCCTTTACCCTCGAAACCACCATCCCTCATCCCTTCCTTTCCCCTTTAACCCTCTCTTACCCTCCCCTCCTTTGTCGGATCTCCCCGGTCGTTTGACCCCAAACCGCCACTCCTCAAATCCTAACCAACCAGAAACACAAGCAACTCCCATTCCACCACCAAAAACGACCACTAGCAGTTGAAATCGGCTAGGGTTGAATTTGACTCTAAATCGATCGATTTCAAATGCTAGTTGTTGTTTTATTTTTAGGGAGTAAGAAAACTATGGGTGGCTGCCGGTTTAGGGTTCATGGTAGGGGTTTCTACCGATTGGTGGGATTTGCGCGGGGGGGGGGGGGGGGGGGGGGGGAGGGGGGTGGGAGGGCTGTGGTGGGTGGGGTGATGGTCGGTGATTTTGACGGTGAAGGAGGGGTTTTTGGCGACAGTGGGGGTGCCGACGATGGGGTGTATGGCTGCCGGTAATGGTTGTGGGGCTGGGTTAGGTTTAGGGTTGTTTTTTATTTTATTTTTATTACCTTTTTTAAAACAAATGCCTTATTAACACGTATCCATAGTAGGTCTCACTAATGATCTCCATCCAAAACCCGTTAAGTGGTGGTGAAATCCAATTTTTTGTAGTGTTATAATAAATTTTTTAGATTTTGTAATATTATAATCCTTTATTTTAAACTTTTTTATGGTGGTTATAAGTCAAAAAAACCAATAAATTATTATAATGACAATTATATTTACACAAATAACCTTATTTAAAAAAATATATATATATGGCTAAAATAAACTTGATTCGGATTTTTTTTTTAAAAAATACAACTTGATTTGGTTGTTATTATCATATGGGATATTATATCTAAAAGAGCCTAAAAAACAGGGAGATAATTAAAAGTTAAAGAATCGATTGTAAATATGAAATCTTTTGAAGAAACTTCCCGTTGTTATTATCATATAGGATATTATATCTAAGAAGAGCCTTTAAAAAATAGGGAGACAATTAAAAAAGTAACACTAACAAAAACGTGGCTAATTGAAAATTAGTCAGTTGTAAATTTGCACGAACTTTCATATATGGATGCCCACATCGTGTGGTCAGTCACATCTTCTCTCTCTTCTCTTTATCTCCTCTTTCTCTCCCCTTTTTTCTTCTGTTCTTCAATTAATTCCCCAATTTCCAGATTTCTCCTTTTTAGGGTTCCATCTTCTTCAATCTCAATCAAATTTAAAATTGATTAGAACTGAAAAAAATTAAGTGCGGAATTTAGTGAAAACAAAAATTCGCAGGAGAAAATTAAAGGAGCAAGAGAGATTAACGAACATGAAGAGAGGGATCTAAAAGAAGATGAGGAAGAAGAAGACACAAGAAGCAATGGTGGATTCTGGTGCTGGTCTAACCTTGAAAATTAAAGGAGCGAGAGAGAGTAATGAACTTGAACAGAGGGATCTCAAGGAAGATGATGAAGAAGAAGACGCGAGAAGCAATGGTGGAAATTTTGGTGCTGCTCAAACCCTTACTCGATAAAATCACCATTGTTATGCTATCTCACCGTCAAGAATTTACTATCTGTTCTTTTTTTCCTTCTTATTTTCTCAGTGAATCTTTGTGTTTTATTGGTGTTTGTGTTGTGATTATTGAGCTAATGAGGTGAAGGGGTTACTAGGTCTATCAAGGGTTACTTGGTTAGGGGTTACTAGGTCAGGGATTACTAAGTCGGTTAGGAGTTACTAGATCAGGGGTTACTAAGTCGGAAGAGTTACTTAGTTAGGGGTTACTAGGTTGATTAGGGGTTACTAGGTCAGTCGGGGGTTACTTGTGTGTTAGCTTACCACACACAAAACTTGCAATTAAATATGAAATTTATTGAAGTAACTTCTAACAAAGTTGGAATAGAAAATTATCCTAATAAACATATTACACTTTCTAATATTTGGTAAGTATATAATTTATAAAAATTAAAAATAAAAATAAAAATAAAAACCAATAAGGGAATGGGCGGGATTTCTAGGCAATTAGGAGGGTAAAAATAGGTTTCATTTCAGTATAGTAGTAGCATAGATGTGAAATAGGAGAGTACATTTTTTTTTGGGTATGGAAATACGAGAGTACATTGGATGTTGATAAACGGGTCTAGGTCATACCCGTTATAAGTGTCCACTTTATTAGTGTAAACAGGTTCCACCTCAAAACCATATGACAATGAGGGGAATATCCCTTTAGCCTTATAAAGTGGACACAACTTTCTTTTTTCTTCAATGTGGGATACACATCCAAATATTCATCTTTACTTTTATACTCTTTCAACGTGAGACAACACTTTCACTTACATGTGGGGTTTCTCATGGGCTCAACACTCCCCCTCACATGTGAGTTGTCCATAATACTAGCTCAGTTCAAAACACAATCCAACCTGACTTTGATACCATGTTAAATTAATCTCAAAGTCTCAATAATATTCTCTGTAATTCTCATTTAACATAAACGGCCACATACAATATTTATAGCTTAGGTATACTTGGAGGGCAAGGCCAAGATATACCACAATATTCTCTACGATATCTTTTCACAATACAATATTATCATACATATCTAACAAAATATATTCACCAAATATATCTCAATCTCAATATGTTGAGCCTATAAGAAACCTCACATGTGAGTGGAAAGTGTTTTCCCACATTTTTGAATAAAATTATGTTTAAGAAACAAATTAAATCTTTCTACATATAAGAATTAATTACATACAAAGTATAATAAAAGATTTGATACAACTTTCCAAAAAAAACATATTAACAACTATAACTTAAATAAATAAAGGAAAATAATATTCTTAACAATAATTTACGACATATGGACTATTTATTTTAGGAAAGATATATTGTGTACTACATACGGTTATTACAGCAAGATTATATATTATTTTCTTGAATGTTTTTTTAAATTATGTAATAGAAGCTACAGGCTTATATAATGAAATGCGAATATCATATCAACAAATGATATTTTTGTCATTTCCTTGAATAATTTATGATATAGAAATTCAATCAATTAATACTCTATGGGTACTTCAATAAAATTTGACATGTTAGGCCCTCTTTACTTCACCTTTAAAAAATAATATAAGTAAAAATAAGTTCAGTTTAGTAAAAATAAGTTCAGTTCAGTAAAATTAATTTCAGTTCAGTAAAATTAAGTTAGTTTAGTAAAAATAAGTCCAGTTCAATAAAATTCAGTTATCTTAAAGAAGAATTATAATAGAAAATCATTAAAAATAATTTCAATTCAACAAAAATAATTTCAGTTCAGTAAATTAATTTAAGTTCAGTAAGAATAATTGAAGTTCAGCAAATATAATTTTGTTTCAGTTAAAATAATTTCAGTTCAGCAAAAACAAGGTGAAGTGAACGGGGCCTTAGTGTGATTATTTCCTGTCATTTTTGTTGTTCTTCAGCATTCAATTGATATGAATATAACATACAGAAGTAAAAAAAAAAATTAATAGTATTAATTTTAAAAACAATTATTGAAAATTACTGTGCATAGCACGATCGAGATCTAACCTAGTTGAAGAAAAGAGAAATTGTGTCCACTTTAATGGGCTTCTTCACTCATTGTCATATGGTTTTGAGGTGAAACCTCTTTGGACTTGTGAAATGGACACTTGTGGCGGGTATTGCCATACGCAACTATTGGGTGTGTCCACCTGCACCTAAGTGTTTGTGCGTCCGAAGACCCGAAGATGACTATGACGATGACGACAATGGTGGATGTCGATGATGACGATGACGATCGATGATTTAAACCCTAGATTAGGTTTGTGTTTAGGCTACGATTTTGGTTGGAAGTGGTGCGATTATGGGTGATGTGGAGACTAGTGGTTGCCTGTGCTGCTAACATCGTGGCGTGAGTGTGTTGCTTCGGCAGGAGTTGCGGTGTGAGTGTGTGGCTAGTTAGAGGTGGTGCAAATTTGGGGTGCAATAAGGCAGTAGTGATGGTGGCTATTAGCAGCTTCGCCCTGGTGTTTAGGGGAGAGGTGGTGGCTGGACGGTGCATGGTGGTGCCATGCTGGGTTGGTGGTTGGTGGTTCAGTTGGTCGGTTTGGTGGAGTTGCGTGAGTGAAATTTTTATTAGGGCAACATGAGAGATGCATGAGTGGAGAGGAGAAAATGGTTGCATATAAGCCAAATAAGTCAACATATCAGCTTTGGGGCAACATGAGAGATGCGTGAGTGGAGAGGAGAAAATGGAGTAAAATATGCATATAAGCAAAAAAAAAACCAATATATCAACTAATAAATGTCTAATATCAGTTAATATTAGGGACATATTAGATATTAATAAACGTATCACCCAACAAAAAGAACCTATATGCCAACAAAAGATATATATTAGCTAACAAGAGGAGCATATCAGCCAACAAAAGGTACTTATCAGCTAACAGAAGGAACAAATCATTCAACAAAGGATGCATATCAGCCAACAAAAAGATGAAATTAGCAAACAAAAGTAACAAGTAAGTCAACAAAATAAACATATTAGTTAACAAAATGAAACATATAAGCTAACAATTAATATATACATATCAGCTGACAAAATAAATACTCCCTCCGTCCCTAAATTATATTCCTACTTTTCTTTTTGAGGGTTTCAAAATTAGATTCCTACTTTCCTTTTTTAGAAAGTGAATTTTTATCAAATTATCCTTATTCTCCAAATTTATTCCCCAAAATGTCCCTAAATTATCCCTATATCAGTGTGATGTGACATTACTTTAATTACTTTTTCTTTTGACAATTAATGGTTGTACAGAATCCATAATTTGATTGGTCCATGTGAACAATTACAATCCATGTGCAATACAATAAATGAATTTGTTTGATCCTTTTATTTTTCATAAACAAATGTGATTGATCCTTTTTCTTTTCAAATGATTGATGACATGTGTAGTTATTTAATATTATTTTGTTTTGTTTTATTCAAAGATAGCAATAAATGTCTTGTAATTCCCATTGTATTTTCTAATCATGGGTTTTAAGGTTACTCTAAGTTCCTTAATTCCCATGTAAATTTAGAAATAGGAATGTAATTTAGGGACGGAAGGAGTATTCAGCCAACTAAAGAAATATATAAGCCAAATTATGTCTGATATCAGCCAACAAAGGAAAAAAAAAACATATCAGTCAACTAAAGGAATATATTAGCGAACACAAAAACCATATCAGCCAAAAAATAAAACATATCATCCAACAAGTAAAATATATCAGTTAATCCTCCCGCACCAAACAGTTCGTGCGTCGTTAGGCACACAGTACCTTTTCATTGCCATATTTTTTTTTTTCATTGCCATATTGTTGGTTTGCCAGATTCGTTGGTGTATTTTTCCACTCAACAACTTATATGCTTAAAAAAATACAAATCCACATCCTTCCAAGTAAATCAATATATAACTCTTAAAATGTGGGATTATGAAATCAATTTAATGGAAAAGCGGAAATAAAGAGGAAATAAAGTTTTGTTGACCCCTTGATCGAGTTTGAAAAACACCGGTTCATCGTAAGGAACAAACTTGAAATTATTGGTATAGAATATAGAGTAGTACAAAAGAGTACAAGTCAGTCTAGATCCAATAGAATAGAAAACAAATGTCATGACTCTTTCAATCCTTTATTAATTTTTGAAAAATGTATGGCTTGTCAATTCGCATAATTTTCGTACAAATTTAAATTACACGACCTTTACCATAAGTACGAATAATAAAATAAAAGGGTACCGACTATAATTTTTGAAAAAAAATGGATTGCAGACGTAGGAAAAGTAACCTAGATTCTTTTTCCATTTTAATTTATACGATTGTGATAATTCGACTACCACTCGTAAATGCCACAGTAATAATATTTTCATTCATTAAAAAAAAGGGTACGCTTTATACTATACACCTTAATTATCTCCTGTTTTGTTGCTTTGACGGTAGTAAAGATAATTACTCATACTAGTATATCTTAGAAGTGATCATGGGCTAGGCTAGGCTGAAGGGAAAAAAAATGCAAAAAAATAAGGCACCATTGTTTGGTCAGGTTGGGTCAAGTTTTGAGCTAAAAATGCTTGTCCAAACACGTAATTCTAAATTGGATTTAATGGGCTTTTTAGATCGGGCCAAAATTCTTAAAATACCTTGTCTAAGGCCCATTAAAAAAGAAAAATGTTATAAATAGTCTTTAACGCTACATATAAGGAGATAAAAATGGGGAAAAAAAAATAAAAATATAACATTAATTACACTGATTTGCGAGTGATTTAATCATGCATTCCTAAATTAATGCTTCCTCCGTTTTTTTTAGTTAATACTGTTTGACTTTTACACTATTCACACACTATACTTTGACTCGCTTTTGTGATTTATAGATACGATAAAATATAATCATGTGAAATCTTGTTTTAATCGTCTATATATATATATGTGTGTGTGTGTGTTTTATTAAAAACCACTTTTTATGATTTTACAATGTTGATAATTGAAGTTATTAAGCGTTAATTACATGCGTTGACAAACGTGATAATAGAAAGGTGTCAACTAAAAAAAAAACAGAGAAAATATCAAATTAGAGAAGATATTAAATACTTATCCTTGGCCCAAAAGGATACATATATCAATCGTGCCAAGTTGGGCCAGGCCCAACTTGATCACCTTACGCGTATATCTTTCCTTGCTGGGATTTGAAGAGTTTTCAAAATAAGCTGATTCATCAATCAGCTAATGTAATATGCTGCTTACCAAACACCTCAATTAGATGATTGGTTTGACAAACCCTCTAATTGTGCTGAATAAGCTCTTTTTGGCTCAAAACGCTGATAACCAAACACAGCCCCTGTGTTTTGGCTTTCATAGTGTACTCCATAATAAGTAAGATGATTAGAAAATTAAATAAAATAAATAGAGGGATCATATGTTGTTGTTTTTTTTTTGGTGTTTCAGTTCACCCTTTGGGCTAATCCGGATCCAGGGATCAGGAAGTATTTGTTTTTGATAGTATAAAAATATATTTATGGACCTCAACCATCAGCTTAAGCTTTAGGTTGAGTTGATCCTCTAACATGGTATTCAGAGCCAATGTGACATATATGTCATGTGTCCAAATCTCATCCACTTCTCATTTCAAATGGAATATTTATCAAAAGTTGACACAACAAGATAACCCGACACGAAATAGCGGGTTTGGGTCAAGAATTCTTAATCCGTTTACATAATTGGGTCGACAAGAACACGTCACAAAATTAAACGGGTTAGGTTTGGGTTGAAATTTTCAGCCAGAAACCGACACGCATAACCTGATTATATAAATGGGTTGGTCGACAAGAACACGACACGAAATTAAAAGGGTCAGGTTTGCGTTAAAATTTTCAACCCGAAACTGACACGCATAACCCGATAATATAAATGGGTTGAACCTCAACCCGCTTACCCGAACCCGACACGTAAACATGGGCACGGGCCGTGCCGTGCCGTGCCGGCTCCGCGGCGGGCCGTGCCGTGCCTGAAATTGGCACACCCCAGCCCACGGCACGGCACGGCCCACATGCCTAGCGGGCCGTGCCGTGCCGGGCCGCGGGCCAAACCGTGCCTACCTTAATTTTTTTTTTTTTTTTTTTTTTTTAAAAAAAAATAAATGTTAAAAAAAACGAATTAAAAACAAAAATGCATATAATAAAAAAAAAAATACTAGTGCGATAATCCGAAAACACAAAAAATTGAAGAATAACTTATTTTATTATATGACGGTAGCCGGTACGAATGTACGATAATTCAATAATACAAAATTACAAAATAAGTAATGATAATTAAAAATCGTACAATAGTGTATGAATATTGAATAACTTCATTTATTATACGGAATACGAAGTTCGATAATACAAAAAGAATACAATAGTGTATAATGTAAATATGTAATCATGTAATTATTATTGGTCGTCTTCGTCTTCGCCTTCGTCTTCATCTTCGTCTTCGTCTCCTAGAGGTTCAAGGTCATCCGCCAATTGAGTGGATTGAGAAGTATGAGAACTAAAAGAAGTCGACGTTCCTTCATCGTCGTCGTTTTGTGCATAAGTACGATCTTGAGAACGAGTTTCGGCATCCAACCAATCCTTGAAGCAAACACACATTTCAAGTGTTTCGGGTTTTAGTCTTGTTCTTCTATCGTCTAGAACTCTTCCCGACGCACTAAAAGCTCTTTCGGAAGCAACGGAGGAGACTTGGATAGCAAAAATATCACGAGCCATTGCCGACAAAATTGGATGTTTCACGGCTTGTGATTTCCACCAATCGAGGATGTCGAGGCCAAACTTCTCTTCATCGTCCATGCCTTTCATGAAGTCGTAACTTAAGTACATTTGCAACTCCGAAACATCGCTTTGTGTTCTCCTAGATGATGATGATTCTGTACCTGAATACTTAGACATCAAGTTAGCAGCTTGTGCAAATAAACCTTTGGCCCGTTTACTTACATTTTTGGATGTTTGAGAAGGGGCAAATCGAGACACGGTTCCATATTTACTTTCATAAACATTATATAAATTAAAAAACTCATCCGTCACCTTATTCTTAAAAGTTTCAACATCATCTTCAAAATTCATGTTACTATAATAAATATCAATTAATAAAAAGGTGCCATCATATTTTTGTCTAGGATCTAAAATAGAAGCAAAAATATAAATCATAGGAATATCGGTGTAATATTTACGCCATTTATCCTCCATGGATGGAAGATATCCACGATAAACATGTTCTGATCGGTGTTCCGCAAAAAGTTGTGCAAGTAAACATGCATTGCTAAGAAAAGAATGAGCACAAGGATTATATACAGAAGAAAAACAATGTGTCATACCATATAGTAATTGTAAAAACTGCATATATTTTTCACAATTAGCCCAATCATCTTCAAGTAAAGCATTTTGTGGAAATTTCATATTATAAAAAAGTGTTAAATGAACCTTGTACTCGATTGCCCGACTCAACATTTCATAGGTGGAGTTCCACCTAGTTGGACAATCCGGTGCTATTTTTATGGTTTTTATCCGTTGTTGCTTGCAAAAACCTTTCCATTCTTGATATCTCATGTTAGAGCTATTAATAGTGCAAATAGCATTCCTTATTTTGTGATAAAATGGACCAATTGCTTGTGTTCCATCCTTCACACACAAGTTAAGAACATGACAAATGCATCTAACATGAAGTGCATCTCCATCTAATATAACATCGTTCAATTGGGATTTGACCAAATTCGCACTATATGTCATAGAAGTTGCATTATCGAAAGTCATAGACATGATTTTATCCCTAAGACTATATGCATCAATAGCTTCCATTAAATGATGTGAAATGTTAAGACCGGTATGAGGGTATTCAAGCATTTTGAAATGAATGATGCGTTTTTGTAACATCCACTCATTATCTAACCAATGACAAGTAACACATAAATAGTGAAGTCCGTACCCACCATCCCATGCATCGGCGGTTAAAGAAACTCTACTAGGAAGATTAGCTAATTCATTTACTAATTTCAATTTGTACTCTAGATAAGTCTTCATGGCAGCAGATCGAACGGTTTTTCGGGAGATTTGTTTGTGTTTTGGTTGTAGTGCTCGGTTAATATAGTTGTTGAAGGCATCATTTTCGGCGAAAAGAAAAGGTTGTTCTGCATGTACAATCATTCTCCCAAGTTCATCCCTATCTCTCTCGTAATTGTAAATGAAACCTTGTGGATGGAATTGAGAAATTTTAGGTTGGGTTGGATCACTAGATGGTCCACCACATTTTTTTGTATGTCTAGTAAGGTGTCCCGTCCCTCCCTTGGTATCGGCTGAGAAAATTTTACCACAAGTCCGACACTTGCATTTTTTTCCATCTTTACTTAATTGATAATGTGCCCAACATTCACTCTTTCTTTTGGTTTGAGCAAAATCCTCTTCGGTACACCACTCTAATATGTTAGGATTTTGGGTGGATGGTTCACTCGACCCGGAGGCTTGTGTTTGGCTACCTTGGGAAGGAGGAGGAGGAGGAGGAAAAGGAAATTCATATTGTTGAAATTGGGTTTGTTGAAATTGGGTCCAAGGAGCCATATCATCCATTTGTTCTTGCCCTCCCGTGTTTTGGGGATGAAAGAAAGGGGTGGAAGTGTTTGGAAAGGGCATGTTAGAAGAGGGAAAGGGCATGTTAGGGGGGGGGGGCATAGACATTGAAGTGTTTGGGTTTGGTGATTCCCTACGTTTTGACTTGGCTTTTCTAGAGGAGGAGGAAACGTTCTGGTTTGATGCCATGATTAATTAATAATAATAACACAATTAACAATAACAAAGTAACAATTAACAACAATGAGATCAATGAGAATTAATTAGTAAGTAGCTTTTATATAAATTAAATTTTCAAAAATAATTATAATAATAGTAGATTACTTGGATCAATGAGATCCCAGGTAGGAGAGGTTAGGAGCGACGTTGTCCAGAGCCCAAATCCCGCCTTAGACAGATTTCAACAATCCAAATAACCCACAATTAAAATAGAAAGTAGTTTTTATATAATTAAGTAGTTCCACGTATATAATAATAATAATAATAATAATAATAATAATAATAATAATAATAATAACAATAATAATAACAACAACAATAACAAATTAAAATAAAGTTGAGTTAGATCTTACAATGACGCTTCAATGCTTTCCCAAATTTATAATTTCTCGAACTTATAATTTCCCGAAATTTTAATTTCCCGAATGTAAATATAACAATTTTTTTTTTTTTTTTTTATTGGTAGTAGACTAATAATAGTAAAAATGTAAAATTTATAAGAGAGCAGGAATTTTTTTTTTCTTTTCACAAAAGAGAGGAAGATTGTATGATTTGTAGGAATTTGAGAATTGAGAATTTGGGAGTAAGAAAATTAGAGAATAAGAGAGAAGAGATGAGTTGATGAATTGTGAAAATTTTGGAGGAAAATATGAGGTATTTATAGGGGATTTGGGTGGGAAATTGGGTGGAAATTGGAGGAAAATATGGACGTTTATAGCTGTTGGAAAACGGCCATAAACGGCCATATTTTCCAACGGCTAGTTGAAGGCACGGGCCGGGCCGTGCCGGCGGGTCGTTCCAGCGTGCCGGCCGTCGTGCCGGCCACCGTGCCGCCGCCGTGCCACGGGCCGTGCCCGTGCCCGTCCCAGAAATTTTGTTCACGGCACGGCCCACGGCCCACAGGTGGGCCGCCGTGCCGTGCCGGTGTCGTGCCGGGCCCGTGCCGCCCGCGTGCCGGCACGGCCCGTGCCCACCTTTACCGACACGCTTAATATATTAATCAAGTAGTATAAAAAACTGAATTTTTTCTATTAAAACTTGTAATTTTGTAAATTACCTTGACACCATTTATACATTTTGGTAATTTTTTAGCGGTTAATTTGACGAAAAAATTATAAATTTCATCTTTTGTAAATTAATCTAATTTGACAATTAATTTCAGACAATGCTTATGTATGGTTGTATTGTTAAAATAACTAGCTTTAAACCCTTGGGGTATCTTTTGCTAAAACTATTAACTTAAAACCGTTCTAGTATCTTTAATGAATTAATGATGTATGTCTTTTTTATTTTTGAATTGAATATTAATTAGTTTATTACATACTATGTGGGTAAAAGGTTACCCGGTAACCCGTTTAATAAGCGGGTTAGGTTTGGGTCAAGGGGTTTCAACCCATTTAATAAACGGGTTAGGTTTGGGTCGAGGGTTTTTCAACCTGTTTAACATCGTTATGAACATAAACCTGACACGACACGACCCATTGGATAGCCCTAGGCGTCATAGACTATAACACATATTCTTACACCTTAACCATCATAAACTGATCTTAGGCTTCAATCAGGTCCACTAACTGTTTTTTATATGCAAAATTATTATCAAATCTATGGAAGCTAAGCAAACATTGAATCTATAATTTTTATTTGTCAATCTTGGTAAAATCTCCAATCCACATTATTAGACCTAATATATAAAAAAATAATGAATATGACAACTCAAATACAATCAAAAGACACTAAAATAAATTGAGTAATTGCTATGGGTTGTACACGTCTTAAACTAGTTGGATACTAAAGATAGGATTTTTCAGGAATGTATATTTCCTCAACTAAAGGATCGAATCTTGCACCTTCCAAGTTCCAACTTCCAAGTCCAAAGATCAAATTTTGACTGATAAGATGTTATTAATTAATGTAGTGTTGCTATTGCGTTATTATGCGCAGGTATGATGCTCACCGTACCTTTTAACGTAGGACTGCGTGGGTATGTAGTGTTGTGTTTTTATTAATTTGAGGTGTTGGCTTGATGATGGAGTTTTAGCTAATTTTGATTTTGATAGGTGTGATGTGTGTGTAATTAGGGTTTTTCCCTTATACTATTCTTATTGTCTCTAAAATATGGTTCAATTTGACTTTTTATGAACACCAATATATTTTACATCATTAAAAATCTTCAATTTTGTAAGCATAATGTATTTCAAATTAATATTCTAATTATATTGCCTTTTGTAATCTATATCTATAAATATAACTAAAGTAACAACTACTGACATCATCCCCTATTTAAATTGTACAGATGTCAAGTTGTGCTAAAAAAATTTCCCGCTTAAATCAATTGCTGACATCATATTCTTATTTTTATTTTTACTTATTTTTTGAAACCTTCTTATTTTTTACCTTAAATTATTAAATTATATATACGTTTTTTTTTGAAGACAATTATTATAATATGTTATTTCTATTTATTTTTTTTACATTATTATGGATTTATAAAAAACTATCTAGATTCCAAATATAATTAGTCTCGGTTTAAGAGTACTCCGTATTGTATAATTTGGTTTTATTTTTACTATCTTTAAAATTATTTAGATCTCATATGAGGTACATATATAAAATATATTTATTTCAAAGAAATTTATTATGTCGTGCATCGCACGGGGCTAATTTAGTTTATAAGTATAGATCATCGTGCATGGCACGGGATTTAACCTAGTATATACTAAAATAACAACCGCTGATGTTACCATTGTCTATGTGTCACTTTTTTAGTTAATTTTTTCACTCCAAAATGCAAGGGTGATGTTATATTTCTTTTTCCTTTTTAAGCTACCCTATTTAACATAGCTTTGAAAATATATTCTATTTAAATTTTTAAATTTAAAATTTTGGGTTTTCTACACATATTATGCTATTTAGTTATTTACGAGTTGTTAACAATAGTTAATAATATAATTTAATTGAAATTTCTTAATTATGAAAATTATGCACTTTCGGGAATTGTATATTCATAGTTAATTAGAAATTAGTTAGGAAAAATGAGGAAGTTATTTTATTTCAGTACATGTTAAAAGTTTATAATTCAATTCTTATTTTAAAACCGTGCATCGCATAAGGTTAATCTAGTTACTTACTATTTGCTTACAGTCCATTTTTAAATTGGTCAATTTCGCTATGTTTCATTATTGGCATATTTACTTTGTGTAAATTTTAAAGTAAGGAGAAGGAGTCGGATCAGACTTCAATCTTTACAGTTTTTTTGGTTCAATATTTGCGGACTACACACTTTTAAAGTGAGGGAAAATGGTAAGGGATTCTCACCTTTAAAGTGTTTCTAGTAAGGATTAAACTCCCAATCTAAAGTGGAGATGATAAAAAAGTTAGAGTGGATCGAGCCTTAATATGATACCTTGTACCCAAACCAGTATAGTTTTGTTGATACAAGCTAAATAATTATAAAGATCATAAGATGGTTGAGTATAGTTTTGTTAAACATTTTAGCTTCTTTATACTTGTGAGTTTTGTATTCATAGTTAAAATAAAGAGAAGGAAAATTTGCCAAGAATAATACGACCTTTCAACGGTCTTCCAATAATGAAACGACCTTTAGATTATCTCAAAATAACGTGACCTTTGACACATTTCTTCCAAAAATAGAACGAAAAATTGGTGACTTATTTTACCGGATACATTTGACACATGTATTGTTGTAATTTGTTAAGAATTTTTTATTTTATTTTAACATTTTATTTGTATCAATGATCTTAATTCTTTTTTTTAAAAAAAAAAAAAACTGAAATTTTGAAAATAAAAAAGGAAAAAAAAAACCAAACATCACCCTCTTCCTGTGAACCTCCTCTACCTCCCCATCCACCACGAACTCCCCGGAAACTACCCCAACCCAACCAGCCACAGCGGAAACAACCCCTATTTTCCAGCACCACCCTCAAAATTGTCTTCTCTTCCACCCCCATGGTTAATTTAAACAAACCCACAAATCCCCACCCATCACCTTTGAACCCGCTCGAAACCACCACCCTCCCTGCCTATCACCGTGAAGCCGCGCGTAGATCCACCTTCGAAACCCAATCAAACCCTAACCTATGGGAAAAGAGAGAGCTTGCGTGAAGGAAAAGGGGTGCTAGCATCTGAGATCAGGGGCGAAGCTAGGAATTTAGGAACCGGGGGGCCGATTCTTATATAGATTTTTTTTATGAAAAAAAAAACTATTTAAGAGCTATAGGAAAAAAAATGCAATTATTAGAAATTTTTAAATACCAATGTCAAAACTTGATCATCTTATATGTATATAGGTTTTTTAAGAAAAAAATACTAATAAAAAAATGATATTATAATAAAAAGTTAGTTGGAAAAATAGGAAATAAATGGCTTTGAGAAGAAGTAGAAGAGATCACATTATTTTCATATATATATATATATATATATATATATTTAAAAAAAAAAAACTTAAAATCAAAATATATACATTTAAAATGATAGAAGATAAAAATGCCAAAAAAAAAACTATAGATGAAGGATAGATACCGTGATCTCATGCCAACAAAACATTATCATATCCTCCTCAAACCAACTAAGCAGCCCAACTTTACTGTTATTTTGAGCTAACATTTACATTTATCCACAAAACTTATTGGTGCCAACAATTAAAAAAACTAGGCTGCCATGATGGGCCGGGGAGGTCGGGCTTCCACCAGTCCTTCCCGTACCTCCGCCCCTGTCTGAGATGTGGTAGGGAAAAAGGACGAAATCAGGAATTGGGTAAGACGCGTGGTCGGATCGGAATCAGGGATAGGGATGGGAATGGGAGGAAGGAACGGGAAAGGGAAGGAAAGGAAAACGCCGAGAAAGGGGTCGAAGGTGTAGGGGGGGGGGCCTGACGCCGGCAGGGAAGGGATGGTACGACACCGGCGAGGATAGTGGGACTAGGCAGTGGAGGAGGAGGGGTGGTTGGGTTAGATTTTTTTTTTTTTTTTTAAAAAAGAAAATTGTAAATAAAAAATTGACTATTGACAATGTGACACGTGGCATAGGTAACCTATTAAACAGGTTAACAACAAGTCACGTTCTATTTACAAAAAATATGTGTCAAAGGTCGTGTTATATTGAGATAATTTAAAGGTCGTTTTATTTTTGAAAGACTGCTGAAAGGTGGTATTATTCTTGACAAATTTTCCTCAAGAGAAAGTACGATTTCATCTATTATTGCCCAATAACAAAAGTGGAACATACGATTTAGAAATTGTTTGATTGTTTTGAATTTTGCTAAAACAAATAGATGTTGGATACTAAAGTGAATAGTTATTTATCGATTTAGAGAAGCATTTATCTTTCAATATACGTAGATTGAGAGTCCTACTTGTCCATAATAACAAATTGTACTTAACAATTTGCTCACTATAATAAGATTTTAGGGGTCAAGGAATATCCTTTTCTTATCATATTAATATTTTTTATTTCAATTGATAAAACCCAAACTCAATACTCCATTAATTGTTATCCCCTATTCCACGACAGCAATAAAAAGTACTATCTCCGTCCCTTTTTTATATTCCTATTTGTAAAATTACAGGGGAATTAAGGAATTTGGAATAAAACAAAGAACAATAAAACAAAGAACAATAAAACAAAATACAATAGGAATTACAAGACATTAATTGATGCCTTTGAGTAAAACAAAGATAGAATAATATTTAATGCTGCACATGTCATCAATACTTTGAAAAGAAAAAGGACTAATAACATTTTTTGGTGGAAAAAAAGGACCAATCATATTCATCTAAATTAATGCACATGGATTATGAAAATAAGAGTGAGAATTAGAAAATAAGAGTGAGAAAGTAGAGAAAACATTAATTACAAAACAGAAAAATAGGGATAATTTGGAATATTTGGTAAAAATTTACTTACTAAAAAAGAAAAGTAGGAATGTAATTTTGAAATACCCAAAAAAGTAAGTAGAAATGTAAAAAATTAATACTCCCTCCGTCCCTTTTTTACATTCCTGTTTGTAAATTATACGGGAATTAAGGAACTAAGAATAAAACAAATAACAATAAAACAAAACACAATGGGAAGTACAAAACATTAAATGATGTCTTTGAGTAAAACAAAGATAGATTAATATTTAATGATGTCATGTCATCAATCCCTTGCAAAAAAAAAAAAAAAAGGACCAATAACATGCTCCTATTAGAAAATTAAGAACCAATCATATTCATCTAAATTTAGGAGTGAGAATAGGAAAGTAAGAGTGAGAAAATAAGAGTGAGCATTAATTACATAACAGAAAAAGAGGGATAATTTGGGATATTTGGAAAAAAAAAATACTTACTAAAAAAGGAAAGGAGGAATGTAATTTTGGAATACCCTAAAAGGAAAGCAGGAATGTAAAAAAGGGATGGAGGGAGTAATATACAAGATATATAACCGAAATGAAAGTAATTTTACATTTGAGAAGGTTTTTGCGTAGAACGGACTCACGTGAGACTGGGTTTAGCAACAAAAAGGCGCGGGTCTGAGAAACCCGATGATAAAAATTATCTTATTCCTAACTAAAATAGTCTTATTCCTGATAAAAATTATCTTATTCCTGACTAACATCTTTATTTTGTTTATGATATTCCTAATAAAAATAATCTTATTTCTGACTAAAATTTTCTAAATCCTGACAAATATTAAACCAATTAATATTAATCTGACAATACTAATCTAATACCAAACAATAACAATCAAATACCAAACAATAAACATCTAATACCTGACATTTTTTTCTCATTCACCAATAACCTTCTTCTTCTTCCATGACTACAATATTTTCTCTCTCCTCAACCTTGCACCAACTGAACCGAAACCACCACCCCATCACCCTACCTTAACTGCGACCACCACCCACCTTAATTGAAATAGCTAGATTTTCGGCGACCAAGATTCACGCAATTCTGGGTCAAGTCGAAGTGTGGGACGAGGTGAGCGATTATGGTCAGGGTCGGGTGGGTGTTTTTGGTCAGAGGTCAGGGTCGGGTGGGTGTTTCTGGTCAGGGCAGAGGTCAAAGTCGGGTGGGTATTTTTGGTCAAGGCCGAGGTGGGTGTTTGTGAGTTGGAGTCGAGGTGTGAGTTTCTGGGTTAAGGTCGAGGTAGGTTGGCTGCGGGAGATCGTGGTGGTGTCGGACTCACTCCGTCTCACCCAAAACTTTGCCCTTACATTTTTACATCACAAATGAAGTACATTCACTAAGCTATTTATGTAAGGGTACAAAGGGACACGAAATTTATAAAAGATAAAAGACAATCATGCAACCAAATTTCCAAAACCAACCCTAAATTTTATAATATAACATCTACTAAGCATATATAGTTAATCAACTTTGACTAAGGATTTCCTCCATTGAAGAGCGAGGACGACATCTAGCCTCCAAAGGCTTTTCCTTGGGAACAATGATGGAGCCAGCACCATGATTTTCAGTCAAGTCCACTGATCCATCCTCAGTTGCTTCCCAGTCAAAACACTGAATAAGTGTAGCCACAAGCAAATTAACATTCCTAAGAGCAAAGTTGTTACCGGGGCAAGCCCTCCTCCCTATTCCAAAGGGCATAAACTTAAACCCTTCTATCTCGTTTTCAAACCTCTCTGGCTTAAACACAGTTGGCTCATCCCATAGGTTAGGATCCCTTTGTATTGCCCAAGCATTGACAAAGAGAATAGTACCTTTCGGAACATGAAACCCTCCAATGGTGCAATCTTTGGATGAGCAATGTGGGACTAGAAGTGGTGCTGGTGGGAAAAGTCTCAGAGTCTCATTGACAATGCATTTTATATAGCTTAATTTTGGGAGATCAGAATCGTCTACTAGTCTTCCTTTGCCAACATGTCGATCAATTTCCGCTCTTGCTTTGGCTAGAACTTCAGGGTTGTTTATGAGGTTTGACATTGCCCACTCAAGAGTTCGAGTTGTAGTTTCTGATCCTGCTAATAACATGACCTGCAATACACCATCACATAACTCGTGTAAGTAATACTCCATCCATTTGATATCATCCATCAGACCACAAAAGCACAAAGCGAACTATTTTATTTCATAATATGTAATATTAGTGAATTATTTTGATTTTTGCATTATTTATATATTGTACTAAATTTGACCATATAAAATTTCATTTAAAGACAAGTATGTATTCTTTAGGTAAAGAGAGTTTCTTTAGGTAAAGAGAGTTGCAACTTGCAAGTATAATACTAATATAAAAGGAATTTCGTTACAAGTCTTAAATTCCATTGTATTAATTAACCCTAAGAATTTAGAAAAATAAATTAATTGACATCCAAGTATATTGTTACGTATAGACAATTATGTCACTAAAAATGATGTAGTTATTCATCAGATAAAAGTAAATTGATTTTCTTTATAAAGACCACACATTACTATTTTTAGCTGAATATCTCTAGCCCATGTGAGTTGTAGTCCTTGTAGACCCACCAAGTCTACTTATCGCTTATCGATAGTGATCCTTTGATGACAACCAAACGGTTTACGTCCTCAATTTGAGTTATACTCTTGACACTCATCTGACTCATGTCATTAGATTATTTAGACTATATTTGGTTCATATTTTGTGTAAAATTATTTCATTTAAAGTTATTTTAAACCAAAATAAAATGAAATAAACAGATTACTAAAAAATTGAAATTTGACAAGGTTCAATTCATAAATAGGGATAATGGATAATAATAGAGGCGGTATATGTCAATTCCCTCGCTTGAGATCTAATTGGAATCAAATTTTGATCATTATGAGCTTAATTGGCTTTAAATTAATGGGTGAACTAGTCTCTTCATTTTTTTTTTAATTTTATTATATATATATATATATATATATATATATATATATATATATATATATATATATATATATATATATATATATATATATATATATATATAATTATAATTATAATAATAATAATAATAATAAATAAATAAAATTCTTTTTGAATAGCATGTGTTATGTGCAAAGATTATTTTTCAGTTTGTACTAACTATGAAGTTTTGACCTGACTGACAAAAATTAAGGCTTATGTATAATATGTCACATGTTCAAATCTTCATTCTCATTATAACTTTGTGTTGTTACTTGTTAGTATGTTTATGTTTATGTTTATTTTCTTTTTTTGTTTTTTAGACTAACCACTCAACTCATCACAAAATCACAATGATTTAAGTAGCATTTATTTTTGGCAGTCATAAAACATACGTACAAGAAAACCAAGTCCTTAAGCCTTATTTCGTTCATGTTATTTTGATATATTTGACTTTTTTGACACGAGTACAAAATAAACTCAAAAATACTTAAAATAAGTTTTACCAATCAGAATAAAAAGAAACTCTAACTTACTCGATACACTCACTGTCCTAAAACAAGTCTCATTTCATTAATAATCATTCTCCTTATATAAAAGTCCAATTTCTCATCTTATTTTCTTCGTTTCTAATTATTATTTCATATAATTATACTAGGTTAAACCTCGTGCAATAGATGCCCAGTTGTTTAATACGTAGTAATTATAATACACAAAATTATAAATCGAAAAAATAAGAACTTGACACACATATAATTGATATAAATAGTTATATGAATAATTTAGTATTTTAGAAAGTTTAGTTTAGATTTTATTTAGAGACGAAAAGAGTAGTAAAGTTATTCTTACCAAAATAATTCCTTTGATAGTTTTATCAGTGTAGTAGTCAGGATCAGTTTGCTGCAAGTCCAACAATTGTTCAATCAAACTCTTCGTAGTTTTTCCATCAACATTTGTTCCTCCCTTACTTTCTCTGATTTCATCAACCAAACTCTGTAAAAAACTATCTCTTTCTTTCATCAAATTTTTCAACTCCTTTTCAATCCCTCTAAACCCGACCCATTTCAAAACGGGTATGAAATCACATATTGTCATGAGTTCAGCAGGCGGTTTTACTATCATTCTCTCCCACGGTTTTCCATTCACTACCCTCATCACAAGGTTCCTAGACACCTTACCAAACAACTCATACAAGTTCACTTTTCGGGTCCCACTCGATTTGAGCTCCGAGATCATGTTACGGATCTCAGATCTCCTTGTGGGACCCGCTTCGTTTATCCTTCGAAAGGATAACATGGTTAAGGCCGAAACACGTCGTAGGTTCCTCCAATGATCCCCATATGGGGACCATATGAGGAGGGAGTGGTTGTAGCCTAAATGTTCACCTACAATGAACTTAGGCCTGTTAGCAAAAACAATGTCGTTTAGGTTAAAGCATTCCTCGGCGGCCCATGGGGAGGAAACCACCAAAACGGGCTGGCAGCCCAATCGGAGAGAGAAGATTGGGCCGTAACGTTTGGAGAGAGATAGGAGTGTTCGATGGAAAGGAGGCTTAAGAAGGTGTAAATGGCCCAATATAGGAATTGATGGTGGGCTTGGTGGGAGATTCTTGTTCTTTGGTTTAGAGGCTAAAACGATTTTGTAAATGAAGAATATGATTGCAAAAAGAGATAAGATGGTGTATAATTTCTCCATTTCTATGGTTTTGTTATTTTCTCCATTTCTATGGTTTTGTTATTTTTTGTGTGATTGTGATAAGGATAGCTTTACTTTGGAATGTAGAAAAGTGAGTATTTATATAGATTTTGTTCCGTTTTAAATTTTGTTCCGTGAGGAAACAACGATGAAAATTTTATTATAAAAGGAGATACTGCCTCTCGAAAATAATAGGGTCCATGTCGACTTTTCGAGACAAGAATTAATTGAGTTCGAAGTAGACACAAATTAGAGGGAATGTAAAGGGATAATTGTTATGTAGTTGTATATGCATAATATAGTATTCTCTCCGTTTCTAAAGGTTTTTTCCTATTGGACGTATTATAGTTTTCAAAACGTGTTTTAAAACGTCTATATCTCTATTTTATCTGAGTAAAAATTATGAAAACTTAATACTCGTATTAATAAAATATATATCGTGACGAATCTAACAAAATTTCATATGAATATATAATCTCTTATAGATTAACGAGAATTTATAGTCAGTATTTTAAGTTTAACCTAAATACAGTATTAAATATGGAAAAAATATTTGAGAACAAAGAGAGTATTGATTTTACGTAATTACATTGAACGTTAACTATTTTTTTTAATGGTAAGGAGAATTGGCCTCATGATATATTGAAAGTTAATATTGATAGTTTGAATTACTGAATTGTGAAACTGTACCATTTGGTAACTAAAGACGGCTAGCTATAAGCCTACAACTGTACCCGACTAATACTCGACCCGAATTACTTGTTTAATCAACATTTTTAAATGTTTTTAGCTTGCTTTTGTGTCCCTGATCTTCCCAAAAACATGTATTAGATGACGTAAGTGATTACAACAAACTTTGCATGTAAAATTTCAATGTAAGTAGTGAGTTCAACTACTTTGTCGGGTTGTCCTAGTTAGTTTAAGGCTGCCTTTAGCTCATTTGATCCATTTAAATTTATTTGTCTGTTTTAATTATTTAACTGGTATTTAGTCTGTATGATATACGGATTAAATTTGTTTGTAATTTTTTTTAATGAGTAGATCAAGTTATGTCTGTCTTTAAAAATAAAAATAAAGAATTTTTTTTAACAACGAATATATTTATAAAAAATAAATTTTGCATTTTAACATCACAAAAAAACGAAAAAATGGTTTTTAATACTATAGAAAAAAAAACTTTTATTTTAATACCACAAATTTTTAAAAAAATTGGCTTTTACCACCACATAACTGATTCATGGATGAAACCCGTTAGTGGGACCTACAATGCCACGTGTCAGCCTATTATTGGTCCAAAACAATAAAAAAAAAACAAAAACCCTAAAACTACCCCAGCCACCCCTCCCCCACCGTCAGCCCCCACCGCTAGTAGTGCACCGCCACCGTTCTCTCACCTTGACAGCTCCATTCCCAAGCTAACCACCGGAAAATCCCCTCTTTTCCTCTCCCCCTCCCTAAAACCGACAGCTCTCTACAACAACCACCAAAAATAGCCACCATTTCTTAGAACCCTTAAAAACGGCCTTTGAAAACTGCCTCTAGTGGTCAAAATCGGCCGATTTAGGGCTGAAATGGTCGATTTCGACCTTAAACCGGTCGATTTCGACCGTAAGTAGCAATTGTGGCCGTTCGTTTTTGGGTTGTTTGAAAAACGAACGGCCGTTTTGTGTGGCCGTTGGGGACCGACGATCGATTTTGGGGACGGGGAAAGGGAGGGCGCCGCTTTTCCGGTGGCTTGGGTTGGGAAAGGGAGGGTTAGAGTGAGGATGTGGTGGTGGCGCGTCGCCGGCGGTGGGGCTCGGTTAGTTTTAGGTGTTTTGGTTTTTTTTAGACTAATTATGTAGCGACATGTGGCACAATGGGATCCTACTTAACGGAAATTTGGACGGCAACTGCTAAATGGTGGTAAAAGCCAATTTTTAAAAAATTTTGTGGTGTTAAAATAAAAGGTTTTTTTTTTTTTTTTTTTTTTTTTTTTTTTTTTTTTTTTTTTTTTTTTTGTAGTGTTAAAAACCATTTTTTGTTTTTTTTGTGGTGTTAAAATTAAAAATTTCCTAAAAAATAATTCCTTACAAAAATCAACAATAATTAAAAAAACACATTCATGGGGTGAAGATAGGTAGACATGTTGAACCTATCTCTCGGCTATCCCTCTTGCTTACAAATCTCAAGCCTTCCAATGCTTTTTACACTTTAGATAATATGGGCAAACCTAGTTTGAATGTCTTGTTAAATCTTTTCAAAGTGACCATGGTCGCAAATTTGACAATGACCCCTTCAAAAACTTTTGCATTAATAATGGATTGGTTTTTAGATTTTCTTATCCTCATACTTCTTCTCAAACTGGGAAAGCCGAATGTATGATTAGAACCATTAATAATGTCAAATGCACCTTATTATTCCATGCCTCCTTACCCCCGTCCTATTGGTCACATGCTCTTAAGACGTCCACGTATCTTCTAAATATTTTAATTTTCCAACCAAATCTCTAAAGCACATGACCCCGGCCCAAGCTTTGTTTCATAGAAACCCATCTGATGATCACTTACAAGTTTTTGGATGTCTATGTTTTCCAAATCTTTTAGCCAAGTCCACTCCTTGTGTTTTTTAGGGGTACCCTTCCAACCATCGAGGTTACAAATGTCTAGATCTAGCAACCCGTAAAGTTATTATTTCAAGACACGTAACTTTCAATGAGTCTAATTTTTCATTTTAAAACTTGGAGAAAGTTTTTGGGTGTGGATGACAGATCTCCGCTTCTAACCCATATGTTTATGCAGCAGCCCATGTCACACACTCAAGCCCAAACTCAACAAACAGGCCCGCTATCACCATTAGGCGCTGGATTCCCAGCGGCCCAACTAGGCTAGAGACCACAAGTCCTGGTCCAGCTGGCACTAGGTCTCCAACAACCCATCCAACGCCCAGCCCTTCAGTCTCACCCACAGCCGGCCCAAGCTCTCCTCCCACAGCCCATCAGCCTAATCACACCTCAAGAACACATGCTTTAACCCCTTTTAATCGCCAATCTTCCATTCTTTCACGACCCAACCCACTTTCCTCACCCGAAATGTAGACAAGATTTCGTCATGGCATAATTAAACCAAATCCTAAATATTCCAACTTGACCATTGAGCATAAATCCCCATTACCTAAAAATCACAAACAAGTTCTACAAGACAATAATTGGAATGTCGCGATGTTTGATGAGTACAGTGCTTTAATTAAAATGAGGATTTGGGATTTGGTACCTAGGCCTACGGGGATGAATACTGTTAATTTTATGTGGCTCTTTAAGCATAAATACAAGTCTAATGGTGACCTTGAAAGGCACAAAGCTCATCTTGTATGTGATGGCAGATCGCAGGAGGTTGAAGTTGAAGTTGATTGTGATGAGACCTTTAGTCTGGTGGTCAAACCGGCAACTATTCTCACAGTACTCAGTTTAGATATGGCTAAAAAGTGGTCAATTCATCAGTTAGATGTAAAAAATACATGTCTTCTACATGGTGACTTGCAGGAAACGGTATACATGCATCAACCTCTAGGTTTCGTTGATTGGAGAAAACCTGACTATGTCTGCCGACTTCGCAAAGCTCTCTTTGGTTTGAAACAAGCTCCATGGGCTTGGTATCAATGGTTTGTGAATTTTCTACTAAAGTTTGGTTTCTTCATTGCTAAGAGTGATAATTCTCTCTTCACTTTTCGGCAAGGTGACGATGCGACATATTTACTGCTTTATGTTGATATTATTTTAGCTACATCTTCTGGCAGGTTGCGCATAGGAATCATCTCTAGGCTGCAAACAAAGTTTCTTATGTTAGACTTGGGGCCATTGAATTACTTTTTGGGCATTACGGTGACCCGCACTCCTCTTACATGCTATTATCTCAGCAGAAATATGCTTAAGACATCTTAGAGCGTGCAGGTATGAGCTTTCTAGTTGACACTAAGTCTAAACTTAGTACAAATTTGGGACCTCCCTTTCGGGATCCTACTTTGTATCTCATCCTTACAGGTGCACTTCGGTATCTCACTTTCACTCGTTGTGATATTACTTATGCTGTATAATAAGTGTGTTTATTTATGCACGATCCCAGGGAATCGCATTTTGATGCTTTGAAACGCATTCTGCGTTATATTCAGGGTACCATTGATCATGGCTTACATTTATATCAGTCTGCTCTAACTCGTTTGATTACCTATACTGACATTGACTGGGGAGGTTTTCCCGACACCCGCCATGCCGCATCGGGTTATTGTTTCTTTCTCGGAGACAACCTCGTTTCTTGGTCAGCTAAGCGTCAACCCACTTTATCTAAATCGAGTGTAGAAGCAGAATATCGAGGCGTCGCAAACGCTGTTTTTGAGACTAGTTGGCTTCTTAATCATTAGTTTAAGGTCACATTTAGCTCATTTGATTGATTTAAATTTATTTTTCTATTTTAATTATTTAACTAGTATTTAGTATGTATGATATACGGATTATATTGGTTTGTAATTTTTTTTAATGAGTAGATCAAGTTATGTTTGTCTTTTAAAAATAAAAATAGAGAATTTTTTTTAACAACGAATATATTTATAAAAAATTATTCCTTATAAAAATTAACAATAATTAAAAACACACATTCATGGGGTGAAGTTAGGTAAATATGTTGAACCTATCTCTCATCTCTTTTTTGCTGATGATAGTATGCTATTTATAAGAGCAAATGAAGATGAAACCGACACAGTTCTTGATATTCTTTCAACCTATGAGTTGGCGTCGGGCCAAAAATTGAATATGGAAAAATCGGAAGTGTCCTTTAGCCGAAACATTGATCAATAGAAGAAAAATACGCTTCAGATGAAGTTATCTTTTAAGGCTGTCGATAAACATGACAAATATTTAGGATTTCCAACTTACATTGGAGATTCTAAAAAGAAGATTTTTTAAAGTATTCAAGATAGGGTTTGGAAAAAACTCAAAGATTAGAAGGAATTTTTTTTTTTTAAAACAAGCTGGCTGGGAAATTCTCATTAAATCTGTAGGACTTTAGATACTCTAAGCGGATTGCATGAATTATATTCATAAGAATCTAATAACCAAGATCAATGCACAACACATAAAGAACATATAATTGTACCTTTGAAGTGTGATTCCACGTGTGATTGAGCAAGAACAATAGGAGAACAAGAACCCCAAGTGTGATTCCTCTACTTAGTCCACTGGAACAGATTGAACCTCCAATAATGCTAGTTAGTTGTGATTGAACCCTTTCAATCAACCTTCTAAGGAGAGGAGATGAACGAATTAACCACGAACAACCACCACGAGCACCACACACCACCAAGGAGAGGTGGTCGGCCATACGGACGGGTGAGAGAGGGGGAGGGCGTGCGTGAGAGAGAAAAATATTAGGGTTTTTGGAAATATTGTTGCCTCCCTTCACAATTCATTGTCTGTTAATTATGACTTGTTTCAACCCTAGGCATAGGCTTTATTTATAGATCATATCTAGAAATAAGAGTCCATGTTAAGCCTAAATTCCTAACTACTCTAGCCCAATGCCTTACATGGTTTGTCATAGCCGCACGAGGCCCATTAATGTATCTCACACTTGTTCAATCTGATACCCTTGTGTATGACCTCATAGGATCCATTCTATTAGACTTTGGACCATTTGACTAGCCTAAAGATCATTTGTCATATCTAGCAATAGACAATAATGACCCAAAAGAATGAACTAATTATCTCCATAATAGTGATCCTTGATATATCTAGTAATTGGACTTGACGAAGACATAATTCCTTCAAAATCTGTAGCCCAAGCGATTCTGATATATGCTATGCAATGTTTTTCTATTCCCATTAGTATCCTTAATGCGGTGGAAAATATATGTAGAAATTACTTTTGGGGACAAAAAAGTGAAGAGAGGAAGATGTGCTGGGTAGCATGGAATAAAATGTACAGAGCAAAAAATCAAGGAAGAATGGGGTTCCGAATATGCAATTATTTAACAAAGCAATGTTGGCAAAGCAAGTTCGGCGGATTTTCACTAATGAAAATTCTTTGATGTCTCGGGTGCTTAAAGGTAAATATTTTCCCTCCTCCAATTTTTTTTAATGCGAAAATGGTTTCGGGTATGAGTTTTACTTGGCGTTTTATTTTGAGTGTGTGGAATGTCATTGAAAAAAGGGCGAGGATAATTGTTGGTGGGGGATGTAGCATCAACATTTGGGATGACCTGTGGGTTCCTAATCTACCCAATTTTCGTGTGCTCTCTACCAAAGGCGAAGGGGGAAATCTATCAACTGTTGTGAATGAGTTATGGGATGATCGAAGGTTGAACTTGAGTATTCTTCAAGATTTATTTTATGAAAGGGAAGTAAATGAAATATGCAGCATTCCAAATCCCATGTTTGATGACTTGGATGCCTGGTGCTGGCATCACTCGAAGGACGGCATCTATAGTGTAAAGGTGCGTATAACCTCCTTAAATTATTGATGGGTAAGTAAGGGGCAGGGCGTCTTCATCTTGTGTTCCCCCTTCTTTCAACTGGAGGATCATTTGGCATGCCAAGGTTCCTCCAAAAATCAAAATTTTTGCTTGGAGGTGTATTAAGGATGCTATCCTTTTGAGGATAAGGCTAATTGCGAGGGGAATGGACGATGATTGCATATGCCCAACATGTGGAGAATCGGAGGAAACTACCATGCATATATTGCTGCTTTGTCCTAAAGTTAGTCCGATTTGGAGACATTTAGTGTTAAGGCTTGACTTAAGTGCTGATGAGGATGGCTGCTTTCGAAGTTGGTGTGCTAGAGTTAGTGAAAAAATCAAAGACTCAAGGTGGTGGGATTTGTTTTGGTGCTTAGTGTGGGTGTTTGGTTGAAGTGCAACTTGTGGGTTTTTGAAAAGAAAACAAAGGCTGAGCATGTTATACTACATAAGGCTGCTGGGTTGGTTGGTGAGTATGAAGATGCTATGGAGGTTTGCTCTGCTGGGCTGCCATCTTAAAGCTTAGGGTCGGTTTGGAAAGATGCCCCTGATAGGCTTTACAAAATGAATTCTAATGCAAATTTCTGCATTCGGCGCTAGCTTGGTGTGAATGGTGTGCTAAGGGTGAAGCTAATGCTAAATGCCTCAAGACTATGTTAGAGGCTGGTTTTAGAAGGTTTGTTCTTGAAACTGACAATATCAAGCTTTTCCACCATATGAAGAAGGGTGTCACACTTCCGAATGCTTTTAGAGATGTGGTCAAAGATATCCTACGTACGGATGTCAAAACTTTGTATTTCTTGCTCTTTCTCTTTTGTGAAAAGAATGGGTATTATATAGTGTTGTTCATAGCTTAGGCTAAGTTAAGTAGCTCTTTTAGTGAATATCGAGTATGGTTAGCAGAGTATCCCCCGGAAATTCATAGGGTAAATGATCTCGAACTTTTGATGAATTAATAAAGCTAAGCTCGGTTTTGTGTAAAAAAAAAACAATAAAAAAAACCAAAAAAAAAAAATTATATGTAAATATCTGCTTGTAGAGTAGAATATAAAATTTAGAAATGATGATTTTTTTTTAAAAAAATCTAACTAAGAATAAAAAGAAATATAGAAAATTGAAAAAAAAGTTTATCTTAAAAATACACGATAACATTTTTAAAATCATAAACTAATGTAAAAATTTATTTTAAAAATGTAAATTAAAAAATTATCTAAATCCATACAAATGGTTTATGGACCTAATTTTAAATATAACCATAACAATACTTCTGAAACGAAAAAAACAAAAAAAGTGTTTTAATTTTTTTAATTTTATTTTTGTATATAGTCGAAGCTTCCAAGGTAAGAAAACAAAAAACCATAATAATATATTTTAAGGAAACTATATAAAATTACAATATTAACCTAGATTTTTGAAAAAGCGAAACGAAATTATAGAAGAAATTTAGAATTGAAAATAAAAAAATCAAATAGCAAATCTTTAAACTTGAAAATAAAAAAATATAAAAAAGATCTTTTAAAAAAGCTAAATGAGATTCTAATGCGGTACAATTCGTTTAAATCATAGAAAAAAGAAAAAATAAAGAATTTCATAATTAGCTTTGTAAAGAATAAATATCAAAATCAAGTTTAAAAATTAAAAAGCATTCTTAAATGAAAACGGAAACATAAAACGAAAACAAAATAAATTAAACTACACATCTAACTTTAAAAACATTGGAAAAAAATAAAAAATGGTACATATTTTTAAAAAAGATCCATACAAAATCCAAAACAACAATTTTCTTTGAAAAATAACTAAACACAAAAATAATCAAACAAAAAAAGCCTTTTGTACACAAATTGGAAAAAAATGTATAATTTAAATAAAAACCACGATTTTAATGTATAGTAAATATAAGTAACGAAATTAAAAATATTGTACAATGAAAATAAATTTTAAAAATCTATAGAGACTATAAAAGAAAAATATTTATACAAACATTGTGTTTTAAAAAAAATAAAATAAAATAAATTATGCAGACCTTTTGTTTCAAAAAATTCAGAAAAAATATATTGTAGAATTTGTTTAAGAACTGATGATAAAATTTTAAGATAAACTTATTGACTTGAATGTCAACACAGTCATATAATCCTCTTTGATAATGCAGGATATTAAGACATATGATATCATATTGCTTATATTTATATGATGGTAGACTTTTTGTAGTTTTGTTTCTAAATAGATATCTATGTTGTTATTGACTTGAAATTATATTTATTGAACTTAAATTACTTTTATTGAACTGAAAATATTTTTACCAAACTATAATTATTTTTACTAATCAAAACTTATTTTTTTGCTGATTCTTTATTATTTTTTAAAAATAAATCAAATATATTATAAATAGATCTTATTTTCAAGAAATTTTTAAAACGAGTTTTACCATGGAAATAGAATAGAGTTGTAAGATATTTATTAAAATTTAAAATTAATTATTATATATGAAATATCATAAGTATATTGATAATAAAACTCTATACAATATTTTTACCTTAAATAATCTATCCAAAATTTGCTTACTTTAATTAGCATAATATGTGTCACGATAATACCTATTTATCGCTTACGTGGCGAGATACCTGACAAATAGTTGGAATGGTAAGTGGTACTGTCTCGTGGCCTGGCTGCAAGATCCGTCTTTTTTATTTATTAGTGATATGATATTAATGTAAAAGGTTTCAAGAAAGAAAACGGAGCAAGTAATAAATATGAAGGGAGTATTAAATAACTGTAGCACATGATCTTAGTTAAGAGAAGGATAAACATAATACGTAAGAATATTTTTATACATACATGGATGAATATAATCCTGTTTTAATAAGGAAGATTTTAATTTAGTTGATTAGGAAACAAATTCATTAAAATTTATAATAGGAAATTTATAAACAAAGAAACACATATTTGATTAAGAAAGTTACTTAATTGTAAAAGAAGATGATGGATTAGATTTTTTTTTTAATTCAACATTGTATTATAACCCAATATAGGTATTAAGGTATTTTAAGAAGGACACCACAAACTTTCCCTTGGCGTATAAAATATAATTAAATTTATTAAACAATACATAATAAAATCGAAATGAGTAATAAAGAGTAATAAGGTAAGTAGAATAAACGTTTTAGCTTGCTATTTAATTAAGGGTACATAACAACTTATAAATAAAGTCATAAAATATAAAACGCAAATGGATCATCCATCCAAACTTGAAAACTATCCCCTTAATTTTACTAGCTAACAATTAAAAATAGTTTTATTTTTTTCTTAGACAACTAAAAATAGTTAATTAACTTTGAGTTTTGCAACGACATCCACTATTGAAGACCTAAGGTGGCAAATTGCCTTTAAAGGCTTTTCCTTAGGACCAATATTAACACCACTCTTCATACTGAAGTCTACTAATCCATCCTCAGGTGCTTCCCAATCAAAACGGTGGTTTACCCTGTGGCGGATGTCAGCGGTTCGAGTCCGCTTATCTCCAACTCGTGAACTTATATTGAATAAGAGTCGCCAAAGCCAAAGTGATGTTCCTAATAGCAAAGGTGCTCCTCGGGAAAGACCTCCTCCCAATTCCAAAGGGTAAAAACTTGTACCCTTCGCTCTCATAAGCAAATCTCTCCGGCTTAAACACATTTGGCTCGTCCCATAGGCTAGGGTCCCTCTGTATCACCCAAGCATTGACATGGAGCATAGTACCTTTTTTTACATGGAACCCTTCAATAGTGCAGTCTTTGGATGAGTAATGTAGGAATAATAGTGGTGCAGGTGGGAAAAGTCTTAGAGTCTCATACATTATCCAACGTATGTAGCTCAATTTCAGTACATCGGATTCATCTACGAGTCTTCCTTTGCCTACGATTAGATCAATTTCTTCCCTTGCTTTTGCAATGATTTTTGGGTTGTTTATGAGGTTTGACATTGCCCACTCCAAGGTTTGAATTGTTGTTTCTAATCCTGATAACAGTTGCATCTGATATATAGATAATCATATGGATTTTATGAGTAACACTCCCTCCATTTATTAATAAAAGGAAATTCTATTAATTCCTAATTCATATTAATTCCTAGTAAGACAACTTCTCATTTATTAATATTAACGCTAGAGGTAGTATGAGATACACACTTGCTAGTAGAAGAAAGTTCACTTTGTTGATCAAGGTTTCATCACAAAACCATGTGACATTCAAATAAGTAGATTCTAAGTCTTATAAAATGTTGAGCTCATTTTTTTAATAATCAATGTGGAATAATTACATTTGTTCATTTAGAAGTCTACACTTCAACAAAATTTACACTTCCCCTCACATTATCAACACTATATTAATGCATGTCTATTTCTTGTGATGAGCCATTGTCGTCTTTACTTATGATGATGATGATTGATGAACCTTAAATTAAGCAATAATAATATGGGGATACTAAAAACGACCAACATAGCCAAACATTTTCCTCACAAATAAATATTGCATTTACTAAATTTTCCATAATAATTAAGGCAAATTAGGATAAAATCTTTTCTTACCTTTTCTTTCTTATCTTAAAATAATTCTTTTGTCTTAAAGGGTTTCTATTTTTTAAGGAATCATATAATTACTTTATCTATTTCCATTTTCTTACTTTCCACTTTATTATTCCTATTTGCCATATCACTTTCCAAATAAAATTCGTGACAACTTTTTAATTTTATCAATCACATATTGCGACCTTTAGCATTTTCTTTGAATCTTAATTATGAATTTTTTATATATAATTATATGTATCAAAGCTAAATTATCACGATTAATAAACAATTTGAGGAATTAACAAAGCTTTATTTCTATAGGCAAACGGAGTAATCTTACCAAAATGAAACTTTTGATGAATTCATCTGTGTAGCAATCAGGTTCAGCTTCCTGAAATTCTAGCAATTGTTTAATTAAATTTTTTGTCACAACTTCCTCACCACAAGATGATCTTCTTCTAATACTTTCTCTAAACTCATCAAGCAAATTTTTTAAATATTCATCTCTCTTCTTCCAAAGCTTTTTCAAATTCTTCTCTATCCCTCCAAAATCTACCCACCTCAAAATGGGAAAGAAATCACATATTGTCACGGAACTAGGAGGTGTCAAATCCATGTTATCCCATGGCTTCCCATTTACTACCCACATCACAAAGTTGTGCGCTACCTTATTAAATATTTTATTTAAGTTAACTTTTCGGGTCCCACCCTCGGACTCGGTTAGAAGCTCTAAGATCATGTTATGGATCTCAGCTTTCCGGGTGGGGCTTGCTTCAGTAAGCTTACGAACAGAAAACAATTTTAAGACCCCAATACGTCGGAGATTCCTCCAATGGTCCCCATATGGAGACCATATAAGGATCGAAGAGTTGTATCCTAAAACCTCACCAACAATGAACTTAGGTCGGTTTGCAAATACAATGTCATTTTTATTGAGGCATTCCTCGACAGCCGATAGAGAGGAGACAACCAAAAGGGGCTGACAACCCAAACGCAAGGAGAAGATTGGGCCGTAACGTTCTGAGAGGGTTAGGAGTATTTTGTGGAAAGGAGGCTTGAGTAGGTGTAGGTGACCCCATGTAGGAATTGATGGTGGACTTGGTGGGAGGTTCTCGCCCTTTGCTTTAGAGGGCCATAGGATTTTGTAAAGGAATATTATTATTGCAAAAAGAGATGAGTACAAGTACATTTTCTCCATTTCCATGGGTTTTTGTTGTATGAATATGATTGTTTGTGATAAGGATATCGTTACATATGAAAGTAGGAGAGAGTATTTATAATCGAACGGGCAAATAGTCATGATATTTGGCAATAAAAAAAAATTCCTTGGTCTTATGTATTGGTCAAAGATGATGACAATGCATGTGAAGCATGTGGGCTTGTGAAAGTTAAGAAAATAAAAGTAAAACAATATTTTTTTTTAGGAAATTAAATATTCTTAACATATAAGGAAGATATTTATACTTAAAAATGGGTAAGATCAATTTGATTATATCCTAATATGGTTTTTTTTTTTTTATAATTTTTTTTAAAGGTAGTAAATATTTAATGAGTAAACAAAAAATTAACTATCTTAAATCTCTTTATTGATAAACATTTAATTTTTGAATGAAAGTATTTTCTATGGTAAAAAAAAAACTAATAATTTCTTTATTTTCTTTAATGTAAATGCAATATACCTTTTTGGGACACTCTTTATGAAAGAGATTAAGCTATTTAAATGATCAGATTATTCAAAAGAATTTATACAATTAGTGCCTAACCCTTCTCTAATCTCAATGTTCAACTTATTTAGATAAAGTTGCTCGTTTATCCATCCTAATATATACTATATATATTAAAAGGCGTTTCAAACAAAGTGTACGTGGCGCATGCTCTTCTCTATATGTTTTCCATTGCATGTGAAATAAATATCAATTTATAATAAAAAAGGTTACCTATGAGATTCAATCACGCAAACTTTAATTGTAAAACTAAGTGTCTTAAGACTAAGCTACGTCACACATTATGTTAGTTTTTTAATGTAAACTATTAATAAGTAGTGAATGACAATAAGAATAATAAATTTCTTTTGAGAAAGTAATGAATAAAAAATATAATAAGAAAAAATTGAGTTATAATTAAATTAAAATGTAATATTTTAATGTCAACCCCATGTAATAAGCCGAGGCATTGACCAGTCCCAAATACTAGTCGATTTTTTTAAAAGCGTGCCAAGATTGTTTGTTTCATTTAATAGAAAATAAAGAATGTATTTAATTTTTAAATTTTTTAAAAAGTTGTTAATGTTGTTGGCACTTTGTTCAACATTACATCCAAATTGTTTCTAAAGCATTGAATGAGGGGTTTCATACTACTTACTTCATTTCGAAATAATTGACAAGCTCTTTTAGACATTTTAGTCTAAGAAAATGATAGGCGGTGATCACAAAAAGTGACTTCTATAATGTAAAATAAATTTAGTGGGTTTGTGTAGGGAATATTTCCAACATCAACTTTGAGCCCCACTGTGATCATGCTTTTAAGTATGGTGGTGTCAAAAGGGAAGGAACCTAGAGGTAAAAGAGTCGCCAATAAGTTTTAGGAACTTGTAAATCGTTCACGGGTGTGAAGGTTACACTCCATTCATGATCACGGAGATTGCTAACTCCATAGTGGTCCGAAACCATGACTGGATATTCAGGGATGATGGTATGAATCCAACCTAAAAGTGATTGAAGCGGCCCTAAATCAGCCTATACTTAATTCTTATGATATTCATGTGCGCTTTTCGATCAACATATATTTATCAAATTAATCCTAAGCATATTTAATTATGTTGGCTGATTATTAATGCACAATTAGATCTATTATTGGCGATCACTTGAATTAAAATCATATTAGCCTAAATCAAATTATTAATTATCTTATTAGGCGTGATTCCAAATAAAATTTCCTTTAATCCTGCAAGATAGGGTGTGATCAAGCAATAACAATAAATAATGAATATTCAAGCAATGTATAATTGACACAACAATCATCATCATATTCAAAATCATCAAAACATGATTAGCAAGATCTAATTATGATATCAAACAAACTAATAACAAATCCTAGCATGTCACTAATAATAATGATCAAAGCTTTATCCTAAACATGATACTAAAAACATGATATTAGAAATATTAAAAGCATCCTAAACATGATACTAGGAATCAAAATCGACGTCCTAACATAGTAATAGGAATTAACATAAGATTCTAAGCATGATTTCTATATCAAATGAATAATTAAGCGAACGAATTACTCAATTTGATGCCTCGTATCTCTTTCTATCAAAACAATACACACGTTAGTAAAATTCAAGAAAGATTAAATGAAACAAATAAATTAAATAGGAATTGAAACATAGATTAAGGATCAAACCCTCAGAACTGTCAACCTTTTACGTCAAGGTCGAAGGCAACTACGAGATTGGCTAGGAGTATTCAAGGTTTGTGAAGGACGTATGGTGTTTTATTAGGAAAGGTATCGAGGATGTATGTTTGAATGCGTAGGGATGTGTTTAGGTTAAGGCTAGGCTAGAAATAAAGAAAGAGAGAGAAGAAGAATAAGCTTTAGCTTAGAAAGGTAGAAAAGGTGATGATTGTTTGTGAATGAAATCGGGGTGATACGACCTCTATTTATAGGGAAAAAGATGGTCGAAGATCAGAAAAGAGTCTGAATCCGAATCAAAATAAAACAAAAGCTATCACGGCGCGCCAGCTTTGCCACGGCGCAACAGCCTTCTTGCGGCGTGGTAGTTTTGTGGCTTAAAGATGGTTTTTGGAAGATAAAACTCATACGGAATCCCACTTCCAATAAAATTGGGTTAATCAAATTTCATACGTATTATACCTTGTTCGGGATTAAAATCATTAAAAAAACAAATGTTTTTATCCGATGCCTTTATCTTTTCGAAAATAAGATAAATTAGAACCTTCTAAAGGGTTCTAGAAGCTAATAACAAATCCTAAGGGATTTAGGATCAAAAACAAACTTCTAGAGGATTCTAGAAGCTTACAATAAATCCTAATTGATTTAGGAATGAGGTTAAGGTTAACGGGCCCTCCACATGATCATTGGGTCGTAGGTAAGACTCGGTTGTAATATGTAATTAGTAATATAAAAAAAAAGTATAAATTGTAGTGAATATAACTATATCTCACTTGAGTATATATATTTTTATTTACCTATATATAAACCATCAAAGTTAGTCAAAATTGAGTATGTAAATAAATAATAAAGGAGGGAGTATATGACCTCGTTTGGCAATCAATGGGTAGTTGATAACTAAGGGCCTATTCTGGATTACTGAAAACAACTGAACTGATTGGGGCTGAACTGAACTTAATAAAGCTTAATTGAATTGTTTATGAGAGAAGGAAATTAGGAACTAAACTGAATTGAAATTATTGAAGCTAAACTAAACTGAACTGAAATTAAGTTGAACAGAACAACCCCTAAAGCTGATTTTATTATAAGAATTGACCAGTTGACTATTTAAGCTGATTCAGCTATTGATTATATTGCTTACTTTAAAGTGTTTGGTAAGAAACTATGAATTGTTAGCTGATATATTTGAAAATGTAATCCAAAAAAAAAAA
This sequence comes from Chenopodium album, assembly GCF_948465745.1. Lineage (NCBI taxonomy): Eukaryota > Viridiplantae > Streptophyta > Magnoliopsida > Caryophyllales > Amaranthaceae > Chenopodium > Chenopodium album. The sequence goes on from NC_137848.1 coordinate 47,048,147, forward strand.
AAAAAAAAAATTGGACATTGATTTAATTGATGTTGAAAACTAGTAATCGATAGAATTATATACTTGCTTTATTTTCTTTTATGTGCAATACTTTGCTAAAATGAAAATGTCATAATATGTGCAACACATCTCAAAATAAAAACTTTTTTTTTTAATATAAGATTACCATACAACCCTTAGTTAAACCAATAATAAATACAATGGTTTTCAGAAGAAGATAAGTATTGTAACTCTATAATTTTAGCCATTGATATATATATATATATATATATATATGTATATATATATATATATATATATATATATATATATGTATATATATATATATATATATATATATATATATATATAATGTGTGTGTGTGTGTTGTGTGTGTGACAATAAGAATAATATTATCATTAATAAATAGATCTAGAGAAAATAACTGTAGACACCTGATTGTGTCTCTCCAAAACCAAACCCAGTGATGAATATCTTTCACTCATTTGATTATCGAACGAGGTGAAATACGAAAGAGTCTCGTGATGCACCTGTTTTTAATAAAATATTTCTTTCTATTTTCGAAAATATTTCTTTTCGCACCTTATTTGTGGAGAATGACCAGTCCAATTTAGTTTGGTCCATGATATGGGTCCAATAATAGTGTAGTTGGATAGGGCTCAAAAAGAGCTTTCCAACGATATATTATAAGCCCAATTCTGATGAATAATGAGGAAGTTATACCTAAAATACTAAATTGGGCCCAAAATGGTTTTATATGGCCCAAAGATCAAGTGGAGGGCCTATTAATTATCATTCCTAAATTTATTAGGAATTACTTTAATTTTCTAGATTAATCTAGAAGGTTATTTTTAAATTATAATAGAGTTAGGATTAATAATTATACTTTTATATTATTTAGAAAAGATAAGGAATTCAATTTGAAATAAACACAAGTGTTTTAAAAGATAAATATGATTTTAATTAGGATAATTACGAAGTCTAATTACCTAATTATATTGGGAAAAGGACTCCGTACAGGATTTTTATCCTGATCAAGCCATCCCAGCGCAGAGAGCCTATCGTATCGCGATAGGGTTTGTCGCGTCGCGATACCCTATCGCATTGCGATAGGGTTGTTTTACTTCGAGTTAAATTCTGACTCTTTTCGAAGCGTTTCGGATGTTTTCTTTATAAATAGGGGCATTATTTCCTCGTTTTCAATCATCAACAATCATCTAATTCTATTCTTCTCTCTCTTTAAGCTAGAAGCTTGTTCTTTCTCCCTCTTGCTAAGCCTTCCCCTTTTCAAATACAATACCGCATTCACGAGTCTTAGACGCCCCTAACCAAGATCGAAGTTGCCTTCTCCCTAGACGTGAAAGGTTGATAATTTCTAAGGGTTTGGTCCCAAATCTCTATTTCAATTATTTAGATTAATTGTTTGATTTAATATTTTCCTTGAAATTACTAACGTGTGTATTGTTTTGATAGAAAGAGATACGAGGCAACAAATTAAGTTGTTTTATTGTTTTATTTTATAGAAAGCATGTTTAGATTATTTTAATTCCTAGTGTCATGTTAGGACGTTATTTATTGCTTTCTAGTATCAAGCTTAGGTTGCTTTTTATTTCTTCTATCATGTTAGTATCATGTTAGGGCTAAAGCTTTGATCTTTATTGTTTAGTTACATGCTAGGATTTGTTATTAATCTTGTTAGTATCATGCCTAGGATCTTGCTAATAATATTATTATGCTTTATTGAGATTTTTTTATGGTGATGATGATTTTTTGTATCAATATTTATATGTTACTTGATATTATTGTTATTGCTTGATCACGCTCTCTCTTGCAGGTTTAAAGAGAATTTGTACTTGAAATCACGCTTAATAAGATAGTTAATAATCTTGTTTAGGCTAATATGATTTTAATTCAAATGATCGCCAATAATAGTTTTGTTTGTGCATTAATATTCAACCAACATAGATTAAACAGGTTTAGGATTAATATATTGATTGTATGTTAGTTGGAAAGCGCACATGAATATGAGAAGAATAAAGTAGAGGCCTATTTTTAGGGCAGGTTCAATCTCTTTTAGGTTGAATTTGTACCTTCATCCCCGAATATCCAGTCATGGTTCCAGACCACTATGGAATTAGCAATCTCATGGATCGTGAAGGGGTGTAACATTCACCCTGTGAACGGTTTACAAGTTCCTAAAACTTGTTGGCGACTCTTTTGCTCTAGCTTCCTTCCGTTTGGACGCCACCATGCTTAAGTGTATGATCACAGTGGGGCTCAAGTATGGGATGATTGAAATATTCCTTTCATTTTTTTGGCTACTCCACCGGGGAGGATTTCTCTTTTAATTCCCAAAATTAATTTTGGCAATAATTTAGAATGAGTGGATGAGACTCGAAAAGTTCTAAGTATTCATGTGCGTAATTTTGATTGACATAAGCATAAAAAAGGTCCGCATTAGATAGACCATCTGTAATGCATAAAAACATAGGCTTTTTTACACGTAGGAAATTTGGGAAATATCTTTCACAACTAGAATCGAAAAAACGCTGCGAAAACTAGAAAATTCTAAGAACAAATAGAGTTGCTGAGGCATGTTAGAACTGGCGCTGAGAAAACAGTGCCCATCGCAGTGTGAAGGCTCTGTCGCGACGCGATAGCAATATCGCAGCGTGACAGGGCTATCGTCTCGCGATAGTCCCTGTTGTCTCGCGCTACGTTCTTCCTATACCGAGTAAGAAATCTGCGTTCTTGCTTTGACTGGTTCTAGTACTGTTTGCTCGGTTTTACTTCCTGATTGAGTTTTTCTCACTTTTCTGATCCTATATGTGTTCTATGGCCATAACCCTCTGGGAATTCACGCTCCATCTACCCAATTGAATGCTCATTGCAACGAAGGGTACATTCGAGTTTGTGAATTCACCAAACCATGGAAACAAGTTTAACTTGTGGGGTCCCATCCATACGCGCCAACTCTTCCAAAGGTAAGGCTTCCGCGCGATGCATCCGGACTCATAACCATGGACCCTCTTTGACTAACCCTTATCCTTGAACTTTAGAGAACTAGAGCCATGGTTAAGTTGCAAACTCATTGCATCATATTATGCTTACTTGACTCTTGTGCATTCTTGCTTGTGCATAATCTATATGTGTTTACACTAACCGTTTGTTTGACTTGTGTATAAATCTAAATAAACTAATTAATGACTATATAGGACTTTGATTAATTAATTATTTAATTAATTAATTTGGTTAATTAAAGCCTAATAAATTGACTAAATCTGACTTAGTACGACTATAGGCTCGCCCTTTTAAGGTAGAAAACTTGAAACAGGCCCAGACCGACGTTTTTGTAATGATGCGAAGGTTGACCTGTGGCGCGACACGAAAGTGTCCATCGCGACGCGATAATCATATCGCGCCGCGATGGCCCCTGGCGTTTCGCGACAGTCCCATTGCTTCAGCGACGGTCCAGTTTTCTGCCTGAGTCCTCACATCGAGTCTAATTAATCAGTTTATTAATAATTAAAGCTTTATTTAGTCCATTAATTGAGTCTAGGAATATAGTCCCATGGTCTTACACAAGTGTCAAAGCATGCCACTTTCACTCACTTTCTAAGCACACACTTTGTATATATGTTCACCATGACCATTTCTAGAGTCTTGTGTGCACGTGTTTTCCGTCAATTTTTTTAGGGGGGGTAAGTCAGATATTAATCCTCCCAACATAACCATGTTGCTTGAACCTTATACTTGATTCCCAAAAACATGCACCTTATTTTTGCATTTTAAACCCAATAAAGTCAAAGTCAATTTGAGTCAAGTCATTAAGTTAAAATGGTTTAATATTTACAGCGCTTGATCAAGAAAGGAAGGGCGACTAATCAAAGACAACACCTTCGTCCAAGTCTTACTTTTTGATAAACCGTTTTGACAAAGAAGAAAGGCTAAGAAGAAAATGGCAACCTAGGAAGAAGTTAATGAGCTAAGACAGAACATGGCTAGTTTGACCGAGATATTCAAAACTCTTGCTCTCCAAGTCAATGACCCTGAAAAACAACAACAGCTCGAGCGAATGGAAGAAAGCTTGAGCAAAATCTTGAATGACTACAAGTTCCAAGGGATTAGCTCACAAGGGGTCTCTTTGGACAAGGAACTTCTTCTGCAGAAGTTCAATGCCAACGATATCCCTAAGTTCAAGCCAACTGATAACCCTTACTTTCATTTAAGAGCTTTTGAAACAAAAATGAACATTAAGGGGATTGATAAGAAAGCTTTCCATTCGTTGTTCTCTTTATCTTTAGAAACCTTTTGTTAACAATGGTTTTTCTCCCTCGACAAGGAGAAAATCTCCTCTTGGGATTCTTTAACAAACACTTTCATTGATAGATACAAATGCAACATTCAAGTTGAAACTGACCATAGGGAACTTGAGATGTTGAAACAAAAAGAGAACGAAGGGTGCACTTCCTTTTTCAATAAGTGGAGGAAAACTTCCGCTAAAATGGTTGAGGTTCCCACTAAAAAAGAATCTGTGAGGTTGTTTATCAAGAACCTCCAAGAAAAGTATTCAAAGCATCTAAAATACCAAAGTAACTTGAATACTTTTAAGGCCGTTTATGACATAAGAATCGATATTGAAGACGACCTTGCGAAATAAAAAACTGCTAGCAACTCTAACAGTGGCTGGAAAGGAAAGAAGAACGACAATCCTTCTTCTTTCAAAATCGGCCACTCAAACAATGTTAGCCCCGTTAACTTAAAAGAGGTCCTAGCCATGAATAATCAAGGACAAAAGAAGCCATTTAGAAGAAATTTCACACCTATTGGCATGAGTTATGACACCGCATTTGATCGTCTTCATGCTAAAGGCCTCATAACTCCTATTGGACCATTCGGAGATCCACCAGTTGAAAAGAGGACGACTAGTTGGAACCCCAACTATAATTGCAAGTATCATCAAGGCAGGGGCCATCTCACTGAGAATTGTTGGAAGTTAAAAGAAGCTATTCAAGATTTAATTGATAGCAATAAACTCCCATTGCCTCCTACAAGTAAGAAGTCAAGTATTAATAGTGCTCCACTTTCAGACTCCTTGGCAAAATCTGATGAGGAAGGCCACGCGGACCCATCACTCCTCATTAAACCGGTTGAAGAAACTCATGCTATCGAAGAAGAGGAGGAAACCTTTTTCGATGCCATGAGCGATTTCTCCGCAGGAGAGCAACCGACCACTAAAATGGAGGTATGGCTTCTCATAAACATCATGAGGGAAGCAATAGACATATGTCGCGAGGCCCTCAACTATACAAAGTTGGTACAAAGTAAGCGTGCCACTGAAAAAATGATGCCTACAAAGACTACTAAGAGAAAACCATTTACTCTCAAGGTAGTTGAAACACCCAAAAAGAGTAACAAGGTATACACACCTATTGGGACTTCTTATGCGAACATATTTCAAATGCTCTTCAAGAATGGGAAGGTCAAACCTCTCGAGCCAAGACCATTAGAATAGCTGAAAAGGACAGATAGGTTCCATTGTCCGTACCATCAATCAGGAGGACATACTATAGAGCACTATTTTAAATTCAAGGACCTAGTCCAAGGATTAATTGACAGTAAGAAATTGGTTCAAATGAAACCTAAAAAAGATGTTAGCATCAATGGAGTGTGGGACAGTGATGATGAGGATGTTTACCTCAAAGATATAGAAGAAACTCCACTCTTCTCGATTTATCCAGTTGATGATATTTGGGATGAAGAGGATTCCCCTATCGATGTCCTCACAAGATCAGGGAGAATGCAACCTCCCATCAAAACACAACCTATTCCTACCACTCAACAAGTTCCCATACCAATCATAGAAGACAACGATGTTGTCAAACAACTAAAAAAAGACTAAGGTCGAGATGAATGTATGGAAACTATTAGCTACATCCCATGAACATAGGCTCGTAGTAATGGATGCTTTAGCTAAATTAGGAATAGACTCAGAAACCACGCCTGAGGGGTTGGCTAACTTTCTCACGAGTGATCTTCCTAGCCCCGTCAATCTGATCACCTTTTCTGACAAGGATTTACCTCCTAAAGGTGATAAACATAATAAAGCCTTGAACCTCACAGTGGTGTGCAAATGAATAAATGTCCCAATGAACCTTGTAGATAATGGGTCAGCAATTAATGTTTGTCCAATTAGAACTGTGAGGATGCTAGGAATAAGGGATGAAGACTTATCCCCTTTAACAAAAGGCATAAGAGATTATGACAATACTCGTCGCCAAGCTCTTGGAACTATTACTATGAATGTTACAACAGGGGTTATCGAGCATGCTACTACTTTTCAAGTGGTAGACATTAAAGCCTCCTTCAATCTATTGTTGGGACGCCTTTGGCTTCACGACCTTAAGGCCGTCCCTTCATCCATTCATCAACATGTTAAGGCAATAGTTGGAGGACTTCCGTTCACAATTGATGCTTCTCCTATGAGGATCAAGGCAATTGATAAGCCTCTCATAAATGTGGAGCATGATGAGAATGATGAGGAGTTATGGGGCTTCAATGCTGAAGAGGTCTCTTTCATCGAGGAAGATGAGAAGACCCCTCTTCGCTACGACCTCCATTCGAATATGATAGTCAATGGCATTCTAAAAAAACAAGGGCACTTTCCTGAAATGACTCTAGGAAAGAAGAAGGGAGTAGCAACACAAATAGGATTGCCTAGCCTTCCTAAATTAGATACTTTCGAACTTGGTTTTGAACCGACTCCGAAAGACTATAAGCAAGCCCGGGAAAAGATTAATGCACGGAGGAATGCTCGTACCCAAAAGAAAGAAATCCCAATGGATTGTTACCCTCTCACTTTGAATGGACAATTCATAAAAGAGGGTGAGGATTATCCATGCTACGAATTTCCTAAACCCTTTGTCAAAGATGGGGTGAGACAACTAGGGTTCGAAATTTTGTTTGGATTTCAACTTCCTAAATGAGATTCCAACTCCCATTCACAAAGGGAAATCACCCCCATGCTTCGACTTTAATGTCATGGGACTACTCTTTCACCAAGAGAAGAATGAGCCTAAGCACATCGACGATGATTCTGCGCTTATCCAAACAGTCTTACAAAGTGAAAACTTTGATCCTACAAAGCTCATTACTCCGGCAGAAGGATTAGTTTGAGGATGGAAAAATACTGTGAAAATGACTACACTAAGTGGAAGAAAGATCTCCATAACAATAGGACAAGGACCAATATTCGATGAGTCTGAATCGTCTGAGTCTGAATTCAAGTCTTCTGTAGTCGAGTCTTCTAAACCTTCTATAGTTGCATCTCCTTTGGTCCCTTCTAGTTCAAAATCTACTCCTTGGATAGTTAGTAGTCAAGTAAATAGCGCAATACTTCTTCGTGAATCTCCGGCAGAGCGAAGTGGAGTTTGGCCCTCGCCCCCGGATAACTCACCGGCGCAGAAATGAAAAGAGTCTCCCAACGGACATTTCCTTATTTGATGTAATGGTTTCCGAGTTCAATAACATGTCTTCATTTGCTTACTCTTCGTGTCATTCTCTTACTCAAGATGACGAGCATTGCTTAACTAACAATGAAAATGACAAAGAAATAATTAAAGTAGTGGAAACTCTTGAAGACACCGAAACGGTTGACATCTCAAAGGATACCACTGTTAAAAAAGAGGTTAAAATTAGTTTAACTCTTAATAAAGAAGAAAGAACCGATTTAATTAATCTACTAAAAGAATTCATTGATGTGTTTGCTTGGTCATTTGAAGATATGCCAAGAATAAATAGAGAAATAGCTTAACACACAATACCACTAATTCCAGGAATGAAACCTGTAAAACAAAAGTTACGTCGAATGAAACCTGACATAGCTCTTAAAATAAAAGAAGTTCATAAAAAAATAACTGCAGGTTTTATCAGAGTATCCAAATATCCTGAATGGGTCGCAAATGTGGTACCAATCCCTAAGAAAGATGGAAGGGTAAGAATGTGTGTCGATTATAGAGATTTAAATAAGGCAAGTGCAAAGGACGACTTCCCTTTACCACACATTGACATACTAGTAGATAACACAACAAATCACGCATTCCTCTTGTTTATGGATGGGTACGTAGAGTACAACCAGATTCTCATGGCTGAAGAAGACATGGAAAAGACTACATTCATAACACCTTGGGGCACTTACTGTTATACGGTGATGCCATTCGGGTTGAAAAACGTGTGCGCCACTTACCAAAGGCCAGCGACTACCTTACTCCACGACATGATGCACAAAGAGGTTGAAGTGTATGTGGACGATATGATTGTAAAATCAAAAGACCGTCCGGGACATCAAATAGCCTTAAGAAAGTTCTTCGAAAGGCTAAGGAAATACGACATGAGGTTAAATCAAGCCAAGTGTGCCTTTGGAGTCACCTTAGGAAAACTCTTAAGCTATGTCATTAGCTCTAGAGGAATGGAGATAGATCCAACCAAGATCAAAGCAATCATGTCAATGCCACCGCCCAAGACCGAGAAACAGATTCGAGGATTTATTGGCCGGTTGCAATACATAAGTAGGTTCATATCTAAGTTGACCACAATATGTGAACTAATATTTAAGAAGCTCAAGAAGAATGTACCGGTAATATGGGATGATGAGTGTCAAAAAGCCTTTGATAAGATGGAAGCCTATCTCGCTAATCCTCCTGTATTAGCACCAGCACTTCTAGGAAATCCTCTCTGATTGTATTTAACAGTCACTAAAGAAACAATGGGAGCCATGCTTGCACAAGAAGTAGAAGGCAAAGAAAACGCCATCTACTACTTAAGCAAAAAGATGCTCGAGTATGAAGTACACTATACACCGCTTGAGAAATTGTGCCTCGTATTGGTGTGGGCCATAACCAAGTTAAGACATTATATGCTTGTCCATACAGTCTACGTAGTATCTCGAATGGACCCACTTAAGTATCTATTCTAGAAATCTACACTCGACGGGCGAATATCTAGATGGATAGTCAACTTAGCCCAATTTGATGTAAGGTTTATGCCTCAAAAGTCCATTAAAGGATCAGTGGTCTCAGACTTCTTGGCAGATTTTCCAATAGAAGATTCGGCACCAATACATGAGAATGATTTTCCAGACGAAGATTTGGTGGTTATAGAAGATGATACTTGGACATTATACTTTGACGGAGCTTCCAACCAAAAAGGATGTGGTGTAGGAGTATTGTTAGTATCACCTATAGAAGAACACGTTCCAATCTCAATAAAGTTAGATTTCGACATTACCAATAACGCTGCTGAATATGAAGCAAGCGTGGTAGGCCTCGAAACAGCTTTGGCATTGGGAGTAAAGAAACTCCGAATATTCGGGGATTCTTCCTTAATCATCAACCAAATTTCCAAAAGATGGAAAGTAAGGAGTGAAAGCTTAGCTCCTTATCAAACATATCTGGAAACTCTTACCGATCAACTTGAAAAGGTAGAATACACATATCTGCCAAGAGAAGAAAATCAATTTGCTGATGCCTTGGCAAGACTAGCCTCGATGGTTAGAATTCCTAAGGAAATTGAGCAAATGCCTTTAACAATAGAAAAAAGGCATAAACCGGCTTATATCCAAGCCATAGAAGATGACGAGGTAATTCAAGAAGAATAAGAGGAGGAGGAGCCTTGGTACACTGACATCCTCAACTATGTCACCAAAGGAGAATATCCACTCCACGCTGACAAAAGAGCGAAACGAGCACTAAGACTTTTGGCTTCCCAATATGTGCTAAAAAATGATGAGCTACATAAAAGGGTACCTAAAGGAAGGGCTCTCCTATGTGTAGGTAAAAAGGAAGCTCAAAGGGCAATGAGGATAATCCACGAAAGTGCATGTGGAACTCACATGAATGGCAAAATGCTAATCCAAAAGATAATGTGCCAAGGGTATTATTGGACTACCATGAATAGGGATTGCCATCAATACATAAAAAGATGCCCTAAATGCCAAATATACGCTAACCTACAACACGTTCCTCCATCCCTCCTCTATTCTTATACATCACCATAACCCTTCTCAACATGGGGAATAGACATTATTGGAAAAATCACCCCTCCCAGGACAAGAGGCCATGAATACATTCTTGTAGCAATTGATTACTTCACGAAATGGGTTGAGGCAGCATCATATGCAAAACTCATCGCATAGCATGTAGCACTCTTTATAGAGAGAAACATTATATGTCAATATGGAGTCCCACATGAAATGATAAGTGACAATGGAACTCACTTCCAAGCGGAATGTGAAGAATTGCTTTAAATATACAGCATTCAACACCATCATTCTTCCCCATATAGGCCTCAAGCAAATGGTGCAGTAGAAGCAGCCAATAAAAACTTGAAAACTATCATCGAAAAAATGACAGAAAACTACAAGAATTGGCCTGACAAACTCCATTTCGCTCTTTGGGGTTACCTTACGTCAGTTCGTTCATCCATAGGAAATACGCCATTTTCTTTAGTCTATGGAATGGATGATGTGCAACCTGTAGAACTAGAAATACCTTCCTTACGCATCGCTTTGGAAAGTAAACTCAATGAAGTTGAATGGACTAGAGTGAGATATGAGGAGCTAATTCTACTTGATGAAAAACGACTAGAAGCTCTACATCATACTCAATGCTATCAAACTCGCATGGCTAGACATTTTAATAAGAAGGTTAAGACAAGAAACATCAAAGTAGGAGACTTGGTGTTAAAAGCATTAAGGAAAAATGTTCTAGACTCAAGAGGCAAATTTAGGCCTAATTGGTCTGGACCATACATCGTCAAAACTATCCTATCAAGAGGTGCCGCAAAACTAACTGATATGGATGGTAATGAGTTCTCAAACATGACGAATCTTGAGCAACTTAAGAAGTTCTACCCCTGAAAACTTGAGTAGTATACTCAAAAGAGCTATGTTTGGCCTGATTCCTAAGGAAAGGATACGTAGGCAACCCTTTATGGGGCGTGACCACTTTAATTTTTACAAATCTCGCACTTCGGCATCAATCCGCTAAAGCAGAAAGAGCGACGCATGAAAAACAAGACCAGCGCACCACGACAAGGCCTGTCGGGCCACGATAAAATCAAAATATCAGCGATAGTTCATTTTTGTCGATTTGGGCAAATTTCGGTGTATTTCGAGAATTTTCGACTTTCGTACTCGAACTATTTTCGAAATTTATTCGAGTCGTTTTCGTAGCTTTAATAAAACAAATTTTTATTTTCGATATAAAGAGTTGATTTAGTTAAAAAAAGCTTAAAAATTGCATTAATAATTAATAAAATAAAATTACATTATTGATGAAATTAAAAAGCTTAAAAATAAAATTGACTTGAAAATAAAATAAATGTCTAAAAACTTGGAAGTAAAGCAATGCTCTAATCGGTCTTCTCTTTTCTAGCCCTCTTCCAATTCTTTTGTGCTTCCTCTTCATCATCCATCTCTTGAATCAACAGGGATCCTTTAGATGATCTGCATACAATTTTTGTAGAGATAGTTTCTCCTTTAGCCATTACACCATGCTTCTTTTCAATCCATACCTTCTTTTCTGTAGAGTTAGCTTTCCTTTGCAACACTCTTTTTCTTAGGCATAATAGGAGTCTTGAATTCAACTTTTGCACCTAGGCGATGTTTAGGAGGAATTATCTTATCTCATAGGCGATCTTTAACACTGGTCTTGCACATGTTTCAGACTTTGTTCTTATCCTTTTGAGATCTACCAAGTAGCCACTGCTTCACATCTCTAGACAAAGGAGGAAGAACCTTATGGGTAATAACTCCCCACAAAGGTCTAGCACACCAATAGTTGTCAATTTTTTCTACATCTTGTGAAACAGGAAATTCATAAGGACGACGAAGATCTCTGGAAGAAATGGTTTGAGCAAGGCCATATTGTCTCCTTACTCTACAAGGATAGTAGAAAGTCAACTTCGACAAACTTGGAAGACAGCAAGAGGGTTGAGTATTGACACCGATCATCTTCTCAATTTCCACCAAGGAATAACCCATTTAATGGAGAAGTCGCAAGTTTCAAAGACTCTACTCCACTCCCGACAACCCATCTTTATGGAAAAACGCTTCTTTCTTCTTACAAAACAATTTGGTGTATACTTTTCAATGTTGTTAGGAGGGCTAATTAATTTAAGCCTTTCCATTAGCCAAATCTGTAGAAATTCAATGCAAGTAATGAATATTACTATACAAAATTAAATATTTTTTGATTTCTGTAATTAAAAATATTGATTTTCTACCTGCAATAGAATTGGAGAACCTCGAAGTGGTGCTTTAGGGTCCTTCTTTAATTCATCCAAACTAAGCATAGTTTCTCCAACAATTAATGGCATTGGATTTTTCCCTGAATCAACTTGCTCCATAACAGATACCAAAATTGCTTGACCCTCATGTTTTTTACTCTAGTAAGGAGATATTGGCTAAACATGCAAAAGAGGAAAGCCCTCCTCTTATAAACATGAAAAGACTCAGATCGTGGTCTATCAAAATAAAAAAGAGAAAATTCTTTCAAATTGATCACATTCCCATGCACTATATCCTTCAAATCCCTATCCCTAAGATTGAGGAAACACTCAAAATCTTTATAATAATATTCGCTCACCTTAGGAATTACCGCAAGATCTATAAAAGGAAAGCCAAGAATGGCACCAAATTCTTCCGGTAAAGGGAAAATTTCATCATAACCTAGTCTAAAGCAATGGGTGTTTGAGTCCCAATATTCTAAGGCAGAATGAATAAAATCTATATCAAGATCTACCCCCTTAATACCATATAAACCCCCCAAGTGAAAAAAGTCAAGCTATTTCTTCTCCTTAGCAGTCAAAGATCGACACCCCTCACGAGTAAAATCACTAAAAGTCTTAGCCATGACTACTTGGTTGAAAATTAACAAGCTAAGTGTTTTTTTTAATCTGCTCGAATTATGTTGAAATCGGCAGATTTGGGGGCTATTTATAAACAGGGATTGACGCAACCGAATCCTGAACGGATTCGGGAAAATAAAATTATCGCGCCGCGATAAGGCTATCACGACGCTATAGAGCTGTCGTTCCTAGGGGCGCTAATCGAGTTGAGCAGCTCGCGAGTAACTCGAGATCGACTCGGTCAACGCTCGGTCAAAACTCGACTCGAGTTGGCTCGACTCGACTCGAAACCTTAACGAGCACGAGTCGAGTAAGGTATAACTCGACTCGATAAGCTCGCGAGCAGCTCGATAATATTTTATTATTAAAATATTATGTAAAATTTATATAAGAAAAGTATTTAAAAAAATGGTAATATGGCATATACAAAAAAAAAAAATCCAAAAAAAAAAAAAAGTACTTCGTAATTCCTCCTCCTAAACCTTCAAGTCCTCAGTATACTACTATACTCCTTTCAAAAAAAAAAAGATCCTCAGTATACTAAGTAGTTTCTAGACTTTCTACTACTAAAGTAACTGAACTACTCATTCACAAAGAAAAACAAAAACCCTAGAGGCACACTTACTCCATCTAGCCGCTTCAACCCTCCTTCAAAATTTTCTCAAATCTCAACTTCTCAAGTAAAGCTCATAAAGGACATCAATTATTGAAGAAGGAAGAAAAGATCAAGATCGACAATTTTGACAAAGAACAAGCTTTTAATATATGGAAGGTGCGTTTTATTACTCTATTTTCTTGTAGATCTGTAGTTGTTCTTGTAGTTTTATTAGATATTGTAAAATTTATTCATATAATTGGACAATTTTTTATGTTCTTGAGAAATTACATGATTAATTTGGGTGATTTTTTGCCAAAATTTACAATTAATTGGGCGTTTGATTTTGTGTGGAAATTAAATCCTTTTACCCAATTAATTTGGGCGTTTTTAGTGTTTGCTTATTATGAAATCAAAACCATTCCCTTTTATGCTAGCTTTGTGATTTCGTGAGTATCATGACATTGTAGACCACCACCACTATCACTAATCTCATTAATTATCTTTTGTTGATTTTTTATTTCATTATGATAAAATATGTTATGTATACATTAATTTCGATCAGAACATAGGCTAAAAATGTATGTTCTATTTTATTTATTTATTTATTTTCTGTCCTATATTCTCAATTGATAATAGTATATTTTACATTTCTGAATTAGTGATAATGAAATTTATATGAACCTGTAGACACCCATTTGTGTCTCCCCAAAACCAAACCCAGTGATGAATGCCTTGCGCGTTGTGTTATTATCGAATTAGGTGAAAGTGATTCGAAAGCCAAATGTTGCGGTTTAGTTTTAATTAAATTCTTCTCTCTCTGTTTTTGAAAATGACCTTATTTATTTGAAAACTTCCATTTCAGTTTATTTTGGTCCATGATAAGGGTCCAATAATGGTGTAGATGGATGGGGCTCGAAGAGACCTTTCCAACGATATATTATAAGCCCGATTCCGATGAATATTGAGGAAGTTATGGCCAAAATACTAAACTGGGCCCAGTTATTTATTTTAATACGGCCCAATGATCTAGAGGAGGGCCCAATATTAATTGTTATTCCTAAAATTATTAGGATTAATTATAGTTTTCTAGAAGTTTCTAGAAAGTTCCTTTTAATTCTAATATTGTTAGATTTAATAATTAATTATCTTTAAAAGATTTTTATTTGGAATAAAATATTGTTTTGTTATCTTAAAAATACGTATTTTATCTTCTGTACGGATTCCGTAGATCAAGTTGATTAAAGATCGGATTCCGCGTGAAGAAAAACGCGCTAATACAGACTGTCGCCAAACGACAAGTCTGTCGCCACGCGACAGACCCTGTCGCCTCGCGACAGACATTGTCGCGTCGCGACAGAGTTAATTCCTGGCGACAGCGTGGAGTTTTATTCCTTATCAAATTCTATGTTTTTCCGGATTATTTTCATTATAAATAGCGTCCGAATCCCTGTTTTCATAAATCATTCACAATTATCAATTTTCATAATCATCAACTCTTTCTCTATTCTCTCTAAGAAATATAGCTTAATTCTTTCTTTTCTTTCTTTCTTTTTCTAAACTAGTTTTCACATACAATATTCCGCATTCACAAGACTTAGAGTCATCTAGCCAAGTTCGAAGTTGCCTTCGCCCTAGACGTGAAAGGTTGATATTTTCTGAGGGTTTGGTCCAAAACTAGTCAAAACTTTATTTAATTTGATTTCAATTTAATTCTTTAATTATTCTTTATTATTTTCATTGAAGTTTACTAACTTGTGTATTTTGTTATTAGAAAGAGGTACGAGGGTTCAAAGTATGTAATCTTATTACTCTCTTTCAATGTAGAAAGCATGCTTATTATTGTTTTATGATTCCTAGTATCATGTTAGGATGTTATTTTATGCTTTCTAGTATCATGTATAGGGTGCCTTTAATCTTTTCTAATATCATGTTAGTACCATGTTAGGTTTAAAGCTTTGATCTTTATTGTTTAGTGACATGCTAGGGTTTGTTATTAATCTTGTTAGTATCATGCCTAGGATCTTGCTATTATTATCAAGCTTTATTATGCCTTATCATGTTATTATCATCATTATGATTATTATTATTATTGTTTATTATTATGTTGCTTGATATATTATTGTTATTGCTTGATCACACCTTTTATGCAGGTTTAAAGGGAATTTGTACTTGAAATCACGCTTAATAAGATAATTATTAATTTGGTTTAGGCTAATGTGATTTTAAGTCAAGTGATCGCCAATAATAGTATTATTTGTGCATTAATATTCAACCAACATAGATTAAACAGGGTAGGTTTAATATAATGTTTGTATGTTATTCAAAAAGCGCACATGAATACGAGCAGAACAAAGTAGAGGCCTATTTTATAGGGCGGGTCCTTTCTTTTTTAGATTGGATTCGTACCCTCATCCCCGGACCCTGTTTGGTTCAAGACCTTATGGAGTAGTTGATGGTCCTTTTGGATTGTCTTTTGGGTTTACAAGTTCCTAATTTAAAACTTGTTGGCGACTCTTTTTTCTCTTTGTCTTTCCCTTTGGAACGCCACCGTACTTTAGTGTATGATCACAGTGGGGTTCAAGTTTGGGATCATAATGCTTGAAATATTCCCTACACTTTTTGGCGACTCCACTGGGGAGGATTTCTATTTATATTCCTGAAATTTATTAAATTTTGGCAATTATTTAGACTGAGCGGATGAGACTCGAAAAAATTCTAAGTATTTCATGTGCGTGATTTGATTAACATTATTGTCATATGCATTAAAAGGTCCTCATGGGAGCACCCCATGAGTCAATCCATAGGAATTTTACACGTAGGAAATTTGAGAAATATCTTTCATGACTAGAATCGAAAAGGTGATGCGAAATCTGGAAAATTCGAAGAACACAGAAACTTGCCAAGGCATGTAGGAACTAGCGTCTAGAAAACAGGGCTTGTCGCCCGTAAAAAGTTTCTGTCGCCTGGCGACAGTTCTGTCACTTGGCGACAGGAGCTTTTTTGCGGTGACAATCCCTGTAGTCTGGCGCCAAGTTCTTCCAATACCGAGCCAGGGGTCTGCCTTCTTGCTTTGACCATTTCTAGTGTTGTTGGCTCGATTTTGCTTATTGATTGAGTCATTTTCTCACTTTTCTGAACCCATATGTGTTCTACATATGGACATAACCCTCTGGGGGTTCCTGCTTCACCTGCCCAATGGAATATCCCACTATCATGTGCAAAGTTCAGATTTGGGTACGTGTAATGTTTGTGAATCCACCAAACCATGGAGTCGAGTCCGATTTCATCTCGCACTCGCGGAATCCTGTCCATTCGCTCCAACCCTCCCGGTAGGCTTGTGTGCAATGCATATGGATTCTTAACCATGGACCTTTTTGACTTAACCCATATCCTCGAACTTTAGAGAACTAGAGCCATGGTTAGGTTGCAAACTCATCTTGTGACTATGTGAACTACTTGTGCACCCTTGCTTGTATTTATTATATATGTGCTAACCGTTTGTTTGACCTGTGATTAAGACTAAATAAATTGACTAATGACTAAAAGGACTTTGTCTAATTAATTAATTAATTTTGAATTAATTAAAGGCTAATAATTTAATCAATTCGACTTAGTACGACTTTAGGCATGTCCATTTAGAGTAAAATTACTGGAAACAGTCCAGATTAATGTTCCAGCAATGGCGCAGGAATTTGGACTGTGGCGCTGCAGTCTAGTGTCTGTCGCCTGGCGACAATTTTGTCGTCTGGCGACAGGCTCTAAACCGTAGCGACAGTCCTGTTGTTTTAGCGACAGTGCAGTTCTTTTGCTCGAGTCATCACGACGAGTCTAATTAACAGTCTACTAATCGGATTAATCAGTTTGTTAATGGTTCAAACCATGTTTAAGTCTTTAATTGAGCTTAGGCACTTAAAGTCCCATGGTCATACACTAGCAGTCAAAGCATGTCACTCACATACACATAAAGCACACACGTAACATGTTTGTCACATTATGACCATGTCTAGAGAGTCTTGAATGCGTGTTTTCCGTCATTTTTTTTAGGGGGGTAAGTCGGATATTAATCCTCCAATTTTTAAATTCCCTTAAAATATTTACCCCATTTTTTTCACTTTTTCTTTTAAGTCTTTTAAACATAAAGTCAAGTCAATTAGAGTCAAATATTAAAACAAATATGGTTTAAATCACAGCGCGTGGTCAAGAAAGGAAGGGCGTTTAATCAAAGACAACACTTTTGTTCAAGTTTTACTTTTCGACAAACCAGTCGGTAGGAAAAGGAAAGCTAAGAAGGCAATGGCTAGTCAAGAAGAACTTAATGAAGTCAAGGGACAGGTAGCCAACTTGGCTGAGATGTTGCAAAACTTATCGCTGCAAATAAGTAATCTTGAAAAACAAAAACAAATGGACCTAATCCAGGAAAGCTTGGGCAAACTGTCCAGCGACTTTAGATTTCAAGAGATTAGCTCCCAAGGGGTCTCGGTGGATAAGGACCTTCTTCCACAAAAGTTCAATCCCAATGACATCCCTAAGTTCAAGGCTATGGATAATCCCTATTTTCATTTAAGAGCTTTTGAAACTGTAATGAGTATTAAGGGGATAGATAGAAAGGCATTTCATTCTGTATTTTCATTATCCTTAGAAGTTGTATGTCAACAGTGGTACTTTTCACTTGATAAAGAAAAGACCTCTAGTTGGGAATCTATTGTGAGCACTTTCATTGAAAGATATAAATGCAATATACAAGTTGAAACCGATCATAGAGAATTAGAAATGCTGAAACAAAAAGAAAACGAGGGTTTCACCTCCTTCTTCAATAAATGGAGGGAAACCACTGCAAAAATGGTTGAAGTGCCTAGTGAAAAGGAATCCGTCAGGATGTTCATTAAAAACCTCCAAGAAAAATATTCTAAGCATCTCAAATATCAAAGCAACTTAAATACTTTCAAAGCAGTATATGACATTGGAATTAACATTGAAGATGACCTTGCTAAACAGAAAATTGCTAATAACAGCTCAAGTAGTGGCTGGAAAAATAAGAAGAACGACAATCCTTCTTCATCCAAATCTACCCACTCAAATAATGTTAGCACTTTTCCTCTTAATGAAGTATTGGCAATGAATAATAATCAAGGACAAAAGAAACCATTTAGGAAGAATTATACTCCTATTGGTATGAGTTATGACACCGCATTTGATCGCTTACATGCAAAAGGTCTTATAACTCCCATTGGACCATTTGGGGACCCACCTGTCGAAAGGAGAACGGCTAGCTGGAACCCAAATGCACATTGCAAATATCACCAAGGTAGGGGTCATCCCACAGAGAATTGTTGGAGATTAAAGGAAGCCATTCAAGATTTGATTGATAGTAACAAGCTCCCATTACCTCCTGCAAGTAAGAAGCCAAGTATCAATACTGCACCGCTATCGGATTCTTTGGCTATTTCCGACGAAGAAAACCAAGAGGATCCATCTAGTCTCATAGAACCTATCGAGACCATTGAAGAAGAAATCTTCGAAGATGCTCTCGAATTCTCCGGTCAGGAACCCGCAACTAAGCAAGAAGTATTGGCATTGACATTAATACTTTCAGAATTGAAAGAATTAATCTCACAAACCTTCGAGGCCATAAAAGAGAAAAATGAGTTGCTTAAAAATAAACCTCCACTTAAGCAAAAGAAACCATTTTCTCTCCAAGTAATTGACACTCCCAAAAAGAACAATAGGAAATATACTCCAATTGGGACATCATACACAAATATATTCAAGATGCTCTTCGAGAATGGAAAAATCCAACCTCTCGAGCCAAGACCATTTGAATCGCTGAAAAGGACAGACAAATATTATTGTGCATATCATCAATCAGGAGGACATACAATAGAGCAATGCTTCAAGTTTAAGGACTTGGTTCAATGTTTGATTGATGAGAAAAAGTTAGTTCAACTTCCACAAGATGCCATGATTAATGGAGTATGGGACAGTGACGATGAGGATGTTTACCTTAAAGACATTGAAGAAACTCCTCTATCAACAATATACCCAGTAAGTGACATTTGGGACGAGGAGGATTCACCCATAGATGTCCTCACTAGGTCTGGGAGAATACAACCTCCCATTTCAACACAACCCATACCTTCTATTCAGCAAATTCCCGTGCCTATTATAGAAGACAACGATGTTGTCAAACAGCTAAAAAAGACTAAAGTAGAAATGAATGTATGGAAACTTTTAGCCACATCTCGAGAACATAGAGTCGCAGTCATGGATGCACTGGCTAAGGTAGGCATAGATTCGGACACCACTCCTGAGGGACTTGCAAACTTCCTCACGAGCGATCTCCCAAGTCCAGTGAATTTGGTCACTTTTTCGGATAAAGATCTACCACCGGAAGGTGACAAACACAATAAAGCTCTAAACCTCACAGTCATATGCAAAAGAATGAATGTCCCTATGACTCTTGTGGATAACGGTTCAGCAATTAATGTGTGCCCACTTAGAACCGCAAGAATGTTAGGAATAAGAGATGAGGATTTATCCCCGTCAACCCAAGGAATAAGAGCCTATGATAATTCACGTCGTCAAGCATTAGGGACGATCACTATGAATGTAACGGCAGGCGCAATTGAACATGCTACTACATTTCAAGTAGTAGATATCAAGGCATCTTTTAACTTGCTATTGGGACGCCCTTGGCTTCATGATTTAAAGGCCGTCCCTTCATCTCTTCATCAACAAGTAAAGGCCATAGTTGGAGGCATTCCAATTACCATTGATGCTTCATCTATGAGGATTAAAACAGTAGAAAATCCACTAATTAATGTGGAACACGACGAAAACGATGAAGATTTGTGGGGCTTTAGCGAAGAGGTCTCCTTAATAGAGGAAGATGAAAGGACCCCTCTTCATTATGACCTCCACTCAAACATGATAACAAATGCTATCCTAAGAAAACAAGGACACTTTCCTGGAATGACTCTAGGAAAGAAGAAAGGAGTAGCCAAACACATGGGCTTACCTGGCCTCCCTAAATTGGATACTTTCGGACTTGGTTTTGAACCAACCCGCGAAGACCTTAAACGAGCCCAGGAAAAATCAAAAGCACGAAGAAATGCCCGCATACAAAAAAAGGAAATACCCATGGATCAATATCCTCTCACTTTAAACGGGCAATTTATAAGAGAAGGAGAGGATTACCCTTGTCACGAATTTCCTGAACCTTTTGTTGTGAATGGTATAAGGCAGCTTGGATTCGAAATCTTTTTGGATTGTTGTTTCCTAGACGAGATCCCAGCTCCAACATATAAGGAAAAGGCACCCCCTTGTTTCGACTTTAATGTCATGGGACTCCTCTTTGGAAGGGAAAAGAACGAATCAAGATATGCGGAAGATGATTCTTCACTTATCCAAGCAGTTCTCCAAAGCGAAAATTTCGATCCCTCCGAACTTATCACTCCAATAGAAGATCAAGAGCGTGGATGGCGCAAGACAGTGAAGATAGTTACCGTAAATGGAAGGAAGATTTCAATAACTACAGGGCAAGGACCAATATTCGAAGAGTCGTCTGAGTCAGAGTCTGAGTTAGAGTCTTCCCTCATCGAGTCTTCTAAGTCTTTAGTTGTAGCACCCTCACCTTCTTTTTCTACTCCTAGGATAGTTAGCAATCAAGTCCCGACGGACATCTCTTTATTTGACGTAATGATTTCTGAGTTTAATAATATGTCTTCTTCCCCTTATTCCTCTTGTTCTTCTTTATCTAAAGATGACGAGCATTGCTTAACTAATGATGAAAATGACAAAGAAATAATTAAAGCAATGGAAACACTTGAAAATAAGACACCAATAATTGAGGATACAGAAACGGTTGATATCTCAAAAGATTCAACCATTAAAAGAGAAGTTAAAATCGGACTGACGCTAAACAAAGAAGAAAGAACCGATTTAATTAATCTACTTAAAGAATTTATCGATGTATTTGCTTGGTCATACGGAGATATGCCAGGCATTAATAGAGAAATAGCTCAACACACTATACCATTAATTCCAGGAAGAAACCTGTAAAACAAAAGTTACGTCGAATGAAACCCGACGTGGCCCTTAAAATAAAAGAAGAAGTACAAAAACAAATAACTGCAGGTTTCATCCGGGTATCCAAATACCCCGAATGGGTCGCCAATGTTGTCCCGGTTCCGAAAAAAGATGGTAGAGTTCGAATGTGTGTCGACTATCGAGATTTAAATAAGGCAAGTCCAAAGGACGAATTCCCTTTGCCACACATCGATATTCTGGTAGATAACACAGCAAACCATGCACTTCTCTCATTTATGGATGGATACGCAGGATACAATCAAATCCTCATGGCCGAAGAAGATATGAAGAAAACAACATTTATAACGCCTTGGGGTACTTATTGCTATACGGTAATGCCATTCGGGTTAAAAAACGCGGGTGCTACTTACCAACGAGCAGCAACTGCCCCACTCCATGATATGATGCATAAAGAAGTGGAGGTCTATGTGGATGACATGATTGTAAAATCAAAAGACCGCCAAAGACACCCAATAGCCTTAAAGAAATTCTTTGAAAGATTAAGAAAATACAACATGAGGTTAAACCCCTCTAAATGTGCTTTTGGAGTTACCTCAGGGAAACTCTTGGGTTATGTCATAAGCTCTAGAGGAATAGAGATAGATCCCACCAAAATTAAAGCAATCATGTCCATGCCACCGCCCAAAACCGAAAAGCAAATTCGAGGATTTATTGGCCGGTTGCAATACATAAGTAGGTTCATATCCAAGTTAACCACGATATGCGAATCAATATTCAAAAAGCTTAAGAAAAATGTACCAATCATATGGGATGATGAGTGTCAAAAAGCCTTTGAGAAGATCAAAGCCTATCTTTCGAATCCTCCCGTATTAGCCCCAGCACTCCCCGGAATACCCTTAAGACTATACTTAACCGTCACAAAGGAAACAATGGGAGCTATGCTCGCACAAGAGGTAGAAAGCAAAGAAAATGTTATTTACTACTTAAGTAAAAAAATGCTCGAGTATGAAACACGCTACACACCATTGGAAAAGCCGTGCCTCGCGTTGGTGTGGGCCACAACTAAATTGAGACATTACATGCTCGTGCATACCGTTTACGTAGTCTCACGAATGGATCCCCTAAAATACCTATTCGAAAGATCTACACTTAATGGACGAATCTCAAGATGGATAGTAAATTTGGCCCAATTCGACATAAGGTTTATGCCTCAAAAAGCAATTAAAGGATCAGTGGTCTCGGATTTTCTAGCAGATTTCCCAATAGAAGATTCAACACCCTTAGAAGAGAATGAATTCCCGGACGAAAATTTAATGATGACAGAGGATGATACATGGACTCTATATTTTGATGGAGCCTCAAACCAAAAGGGGTGCGGCGTAGGAGTCTTATTAGTATCACCTAAGGAAGAACATGTCCCTATATCCATCAAATTAGATTTCGACGTCACCAACAACGCAGCTGAATATGAAGCATGCGTGGTAGGCCTCGAAACCGCTTTAGCCCTAGGCGTAAAGAAACTCCGGATATTTGGAGATTCATCCCTAATTATTAATCAAATCTCCAAAAGATGGAAGGTTAGGAGTGAAAGTTAAGCTCCTTACCAAACATATTTGGAAACTCTCACCGATCAATTGGAAAATGTGGAATACACTTACCTACCTAGAGAGGAAAACCAATTCGCCGACGCCTTGGCGAGGCTAGCCTCAATGGTTAGAATACCTAAGGAAATTGAGCAAATGCCTTTAACCATAGAAAAAAGGCATAAACCAGCATACATTCAGGCCATAGAAGACGACGAAGTAATTCAAGAAGAAGAACTAGAGGAGGAACCATGGTTCGTAGATATATTGAATTATGTCACCAAAGGAGAATATCCTCCTCATGCTGACAAAAGAGCGAAAAGAGCATTAAGACTCTTAGCTTCCCAGTTTATACTCATAGGAAATGAACTACACAAAAGGGTACCTAAGAGACGAGCTCTATTATGTGTAGGCAAAAAAGATGCTCAAAGGGCTATGAGAGTAATCCATGAGGGTATATGCGGAACGCATGTTAACGGCAAAATGCTAGTCCAAAAGATAATGCGAGAAGTATATTACTGGACTACCATGAATAAAGATTGTCATCAATATGTAAAAAGATGCCCAAAATGTCAAATTTACGCAAATTTGCAACATATCCCACCATCTCTTCTCTACACCTACACTTCACCATGGCCTTTCTCTACATGGGGAATAGACATAATTGGAAAGATTACACCTCCCGGAACAGGAGGCCATGAATACATCTTGGTTGCAATAGATTACTTCACAAAATGGGTGGAAGCACAATCATATGCTAAACTCACCGCCAAGCATGTAGCACTCTTTATCGAAAGAAATATAATTTGTCGATACGGAGTCCCACATGAAATGATAAGTGACAATGAAACTCACTTTCAAGCAGAATGTGAAGAATTGCTACAAAAGTATGGTATTCAACATCACCATTCTTCCCCGTATAGACCTCAAGCAAATGGAGCAGTTGAGGCCGCTAATAAGAATTTGAAAACGATCATTGAGAAAATGACTGAAAATTATAAAGATTGGCCTAACAAACTTCACTTCGCACTGTGGGGTTATCGCACGTCAATCCGAACATCAACAGGAAATACGCCATTCAATTTAGTATATGGAATGGATGCCGTACAACCTGTAGAGTTAGAAATACCTTCTTTACGCATTGCGTTAGAAAGTAAACTCGATGAAGTTGAGTGGACTAGAGCATGATATGAAGAGCTAATCCTACTCGATGAAAAACGACTAGAAGCTCTACATCATACCCAATGTTATCAAACCCGCATGGCTAGACATTTCAACAAAAAGGTCAAGACTAGAAATATCAAGGTTGGGGACTTGGTATTAAAAGCATTAAGGAAAAATGTCTTAGATCCAAGAGGCAAATTCCGGCCTAATTGGTCTGGACCATATATTGTCAAAACAATCCTGTCAGGAGGCACGGCTAAATTAACTGATATAGATGGCAACGAATTTTCAAACATGACAAACCTTGACCAACTTAAGAAATATTACCCATAAGTACTTGAGTGAAACGCTCAAGAGAGCTACGTTCGGCCTGATTCCTTAAATAAAGGATACGTAGGCAACCCGTACAGGGTGCGGCCACTTTAATTCCTTCAAATTCTGTATCCCCGAAGTAAAAAATGCACGTGCGCAAAATTTCAAGACTGGCGCCAGAAAATGGATTCTGTCGCCAGACGACAATTTTGTCGCCAGGCGACAGAGCTAAATCGTCAGCGACAGCGCATCAGATAGCAGCGCCAGTCTTCTGCAAGTGTCTAGACAAGTTTCACGTATTCTGAAATTTATTCGATTCTCGTACTCGAATTAATTCTCCGAAAAATAAATGTTGTAATTGTCTTCATTGCTCTAATTGAAAGTTAATTAAAATAAAAGCTGAAATTTTATTGATTAATAAAGAAAGTACATTATTGATAAAATAAAAGCTGAAAAATTAACTAAAACAAATTAACTTTGTCTAATAAATCAAAAGAAAAGCAATGTTCTAATCTTTTTTCTCCTTCTTCATTCTTTTCCAATTTGTGTCTTCATTCTCTTCCTCTTGATCCATAACCTTCGCTAGGAGACAACCGTTAGAAGATCTACACTCTATTTTCGTATAGATAGTTTCTCCTTCCGCTAGGACTCCATGTTTCTTCTCTACCCAAGCTTCCTTCTTAGTAGAGTCGACTTTTCTTTTTCCTTGATTCTTCTTGGCACTCTTCTTTCTAGGCATAATAGGAGTCTTGAATTCAATTCTTTCCCCTAGGCGTTCTTTAGCAGGGACCTTCTTGTCACCTAGACGATCCTTCACATTGGTCTTCTCAATTTTGACTTGAGATTTTTGGAATCTTCCATCAAGCCATTGTTTCACCTTATTTGACAAGCAAGGTGGTTCCTTATGGGTAATCACCTCCCATAAGGGCCTACCACTCCAGTATCCATCAAAGCGCTCAATCTCTTGTGACACAGGAAATTCATAAGGACGGCGAAGATCTCCTGTAGGGATGGTTTGTGCGAGACCATATTGTCTCATGACTCTACAAGGAAAGTAAAAGGTTAGTCTCGACAAGCTCGGGAGACGACAATATGCTTGGTTACTGCAACCAATCATCACCTCAATCCTCCACCAAGGAACAATCCAGTTTATGGTAAAGTCACCGGCAGCGAATACCTTGCTCCACTCACGGCGACCGATTTTCAAAAATCGTTTCTTTCGGCGGACTATGCAATTTGGAACATATGTGTGAATATCATCGGGAGGATTAATAAGCTTCAGCCTCTCCATGAGCCATATCTGCAAATATGTATTTAAATTAACATTACAGTGTAAAAATAATATTCTTTAGTTCTTGATAAATTAATAATAACATTATTTTATACCTGTAATAAAATTAGAGAACCCCTTAAAGGTGCTCTTGAATTCTTTCTTAGTGCATCTAACCACAGCATAGTCTCTCCAACAATTAATGGCATTGGATTTCTCCTAGATTCAACTTGTTCTATGACAGATATAATTATCGATTGCCCTTCATTATCTTTACCACTCACTAAGAGCAATTGGTTAAATAAACAATAAAGGAAAGCCCTTCTTTTATAGACACGGAAATCGGGATTGGGATTATCATAAAAATAATGTGCAAATTCTGTCAAATTAACTATGTTACCATGCACTATGTGTTTCAAAGCCGTCCCCCTCAAATCAAAAAAGTGTTCGAAATCTTTATAGTAATATTCATTGATTCTAGGCATTACCGCAAGGTCTGTGGAATAATAACCTATGATGGCCCCAAATTCTTCCGGTAAAGGACATATTTCATCATGAAAAAATCTAAAACAATGAGTATCAATATTCCAATAGTCTATGGCAGAATAAATAAAGTCAATATCAAGACTCATCCCCTTCACTCCAAACATACCCCCCATATGAGGAAGATCTAATGCTTTTTTTATCTTTAGCAGTTAAGTGACGACACCATTCATCCATGTACCCACAAAAGGTTCTTTTAGCTAAAGGCATGATTACTAGTTAATTAACTATTTAATAAGCTGGTTAAATTATGCAGTAAACGGATGATTCGGGGGCTATTTATAACTTTTTTTGCACGGCAGACTTCAATTCCTGTAGGAAACAGGAAAGCGCGTCTGTCGCCAGGCGACAAAATTTTCACATGGCGACAGACCCTGTCGCGTGGCGACAGGATGGTTTACGCGGCGCCAGTTTATTCCTTAGCAGCGTCACCTATTGCGCGTAGGAAACCGTGTTTTTACGTATTTGATTTCGACTTTGACTTGACTTACTGTTCTATTCCTCTTCTCATACCCTCAATATTTTGATTCCTATTCTTATTATTATTATTATTATTATTATTATTATTATTATTATAGTAACGCTTAATTAATTTTAAGCTTGCCTTCTTTTTTTTTTTTTTCTTCTTTCTTTTTTTTGGGGAGAGAGTCGGTACCCTCCATTAATATTAAAAATGACGGAAAAATTTTGCGCAAAAATTACACCTTCTCACACACTTACATACACAATGCATTCGTTATAAAGTAACAAACTAAGTAAATAAAATGTTCAATAAATAATAAAATGCATATATATATACAAGTGTCTGGTACATAAGTCATACGAATAAAATAGACAGAGTCCTACAAAGGTCAACAATAAATAAATACAGGTACAACTATGGCGCCGGAGGTCGCAAGTCGCGAGGGATGCCGAATGTATCGAAAAATGTCCTACTCCGTGGAGTATGTCCATCATCGCCCCCTGAACCACTAGGCGGCGCGAAATGCAACTCAGGGCCAGGCCACCTAACCTCACCCTGAAATCCGACGGAAAGAGGCTGAGGCTGCAAAGGCTGCTGCGACGACGAGCCAAACTCAAACGTCCCACCACCCATCCCACCTCGAACGGTCGGCCCGGTCGGAACCTCCTCAGGTGATGACGCCGAGTCCTCTACCGCTGCGGCCTCAGAACGACCACCCCAGCCACCTGAAGTAGTCCGGCGACGCCTCGAGTCGGACCTAGTAGTCTCTCTCCTAGGCTCGGGTCTCGACCGAGTGCGTGGAGAAGGAATAGGCTGCCCCTGAAAAAGTAAATCAAGTTAGCAAATGCAACAAAAATGAAGTCAAAAATAATACAAACAAATGTAATACCTCCTCAGCATCATTGCTACGACAGGTAGCCCGGTTCCGCAACCTCACAAGCTGGCTGCGAAAGGCGTCTATGCACCTAGCCATAGCCGTCACCACCTCACGAGAAAACTGCCAAAGTAACCAAGTCAGTAACAATTATAAAGCAAACATAAAGATGATATGGGAAAAGCTACTTACTCGAGTCTGGTGACGAGGAATAGACCGCTCCACAAACTGCTCACCCTCTGGAGCTGGCGGAATAAGCTCCTCGATCGGCCCATACGTGCCCTGATAGCGTATGGACATCCTCGGAGGGATGAACTCCCTAGGGCCAGCCTGTCCAGAATGAAAAGATTAGAAAGATACTTGGGGGCTACCTAAAGAAAGATAAACTAAATAAATGAAAACATACCGCTGCCTCCTCTGAAAGGACAGGAGCCGGCGCTAGCAACGGTAGAAGGTCCTCCTCACAACTCTGCTCAAGGAGAACGTAAGACCTCCAAGGAGTACCCCGAGTAGGTCCACCGGCACGATCCCGCTGCGAGGCATCGTGGAACATATGCCGAGGTGGAGGAGCGGGAACAACAAAGGTATCTGAGGAGTGCTGGATGGCTACCCTCTCCCCTAGGTAGACCACCGCGTCGTACGTCCCCAGAAAGTGATGACGCTCAGCTGTATACTGCGCCGTTAGCGCGGAGATAGGGAAAGCAGCCCAAGGACGATAAACCGGGCTAGGCTCCTGAAAAAATTACTAAATAAGATACTAACACCGAAAGATGATAAAAGAAAAAGTATGAATTGAAGAAACCTACCGTGAGAATCATCTCTCGAAGGCGCAGCACCTCCGGCGGACCTCTGCGGCCTCCCCAGCTGGCAGCGATAGGGAGCACGCGAGGAGAAGGCCTCGCAGGTGCAAGAGAAGGAAAGTACTCGTAGAACCAGATCTATACGGAGCAAATGAAAATCAGTAAAGATTGTGCCTCTAAATCCAGATTTAAAACCTCAAATAGGGAAAAGGAGATATACCTCTACGACCCTCCAAAAGCTGGAAAGAGCTATCTCTCCAGACAAGGCCTTGTGGCGACAGGAGCGCCGCAAGCCCAGTAAAAAATCAGCATAGGCCATGCTGGCCCAGTCATATGTCCCGACCAACTGGAGGTCGCGAACGGCGGACAGGTAGTATAGAAGTACTCTACTACCTCGATCAGGGGAAAATGTCCCTGATAGCAGAATCAGCACAAAGATGCGCACCCGCTGCTCTCGGGTAGTCGCATCATCCTCGAAAGCTGCAGCCAACGTGCAGCGACGGATACATCGGGAACTCAGCTGTCCCGACTGAGCCTCAGCCTGGGCCCGAATAATGATCGGCCCCAATAACTCCAAAACCTCCGGCGAGTAAATAGTAACGCCAGCATCGAAAGGTAGAGGAGTAGACTGGAACTCTAGCCCCGTAATGAGACTAAAGTCAGCTGGAGTGACTGTCATCTCACCCCAGGGAAAGTGAAAAGTGTTGGTGGTGTCCCAAAAGAACTCCACCAAAGCTCGGACGACGAGGTTACCCCTATCGTATGAAAACATGGCCCGAGTGGCCTGCAGCAGAGGAGTCAACCCACATGACTCCCAAAGACGACGAAGCCCCTCATCGCGGCAGATGAAGTTTTCGTACAGGGAGATGATGGTGGAATTACCCGAGCCATGGCTACGGGTCCTCCCACTCGCTAGACCTCGTCGGATTCTCTCCGACAGATGATGAACCGGCGCGTGAAACAGGGTGCGCTCGTCCCAATCCGGCATGAGACCCAGCCTGGAAGTAGA
Source organism: Chenopodium album (assembly GCF_948465745.1). Taxonomy (NCBI): domain Eukaryota; kingdom Viridiplantae; phylum Streptophyta; class Magnoliopsida; order Caryophyllales; family Amaranthaceae; genus Chenopodium; species Chenopodium album. Next base: position 47,077,715 of record NC_137848.1, read on the forward strand.
AGGCACGTCCTCGCCCTCACTGGTGGGCTCGTCCTCTCGACGTGTGTCCCTCGACCGAGAGCCGGAACCACGTCGTCTAGCCATGCTAAAGTATGTAAAAGAAATTAAACTTAAATTTCTATAGTATCTAAAGTTCGCCTAAGCCGCATGATACTATGTTAAAAAAAAAACAGAGTACGTAGTACTAAAACAGAGCAAAATCTCAAACAAGCATGGAAGTGTTCTTTGAGCAAATAAATAATTTCTTGCAAACATATGATGAATATTGTGACAAATTGTACAAGTAAAAGCAGTTAAAATGCAAAGAACGACCCACATTGTTCTTCACGACCTTAAGAGGTCCTACAATGGTGAATTGTTTGTTTCTTCACCAAATTGAGTCAAACAAGTCTCAAAATACTCCCAAAGTAATATACAAGCATAATTAAACAAATTTAAGGCATAAAATTCAACGAGCAAAGCAAATTAAGCAGAATGAGTTTCGAATTTTCGGAAAATTCGCGAACAAGAGCGCGTAATTCATCAAAAACCGAGTAGAGTTTGAGCAAAACTTACATAGATCGGGAAAATAGATAAGAAAAGCTTCGATTTGCAACAAGTTTGAGCGAATTTGGTTGAGAAATGAGCAAGAACGAGTAGATTGAAGTTTTCGCGAAATTTGTGAAGCAGAGCAGCGAAATGAGAAAGAAGAAGAAGACGGGTTTAAAACCCCGATTCTGTCGCCAAACGACAGAATTGTCGCGAGGCGACAGACTCTGTCGTGTGGCGACAGATGCAAAAGCTCGCGACAGGCACTTCTGATCAGCGCTGGAGCGGCGACAGAGTGCTGGGCTCTTCCTTATGGTTTTGTGGGTCCATTTTAGTAGTTTTGGGTTCCTTAGTACGCCAGTTAGCCCCTTTAAGCAAAATTGACATGATTTAGTCAGCTTGATCAAAATGCACTGAGTGATCGACTTGATGAAAGATCGTCTCACTTTAGCTTAAAGCGCCTACGTATTGGCTCGTAATAAGGCACCAAAATAATGGTTCAAGGCACCGAAGTAATGGTTCAAGGCACCGAAGTAATGGTTCAAGGCACCAAAATAGTGGTTCAACAGGCACCGAAATATTGGTTCAGTAAATGCGCCAAAGTAATGGTTTACAAAGGCAAAAGCACCAAAGTACCGGCACAAATATAAAAAACAATGATAAATAATGATATTAAGGGTCAATAGGTAAAGTGATTCTTTGGCAATGTCTCAACATAAAGGGAAATTGTTTAGCGGCGAAGTACGGTCGTGATGAGGTAGTGTCACAAATGGTGGGGATGGCGAAGCAAGGCCACCTTCGGCGGTCCCTCGAGGTAAAGAAGAGATTGTCTATAGCGGCGACATACTGCTGTGGCGACGTATGGCCACACCCTGGAAATGACGACATACAGTTATTTTCGATGATGTTCCCGAAATACTGTGGAGGATTGTCACCAAGAATATTGAAGACGACGACATATGGTTATCTTCAACGATGGCGTTCACGAGGCACAGTGGAGGTTGTCACAAACAACATACGATGCAACAACAAAATGGTTACGTTCAGAGACGTGTGCTCGACGGTGCAAGATACACGTTTCTTAACTCTTTTATCTGTTTTAACTAATGATTAGTTTTGCAGGTATCGGCGTTATAAGAATGATTTGGAATTGCAGAACATTTTGAATCATTCTCCGTCCCTATCGCTACTTTGACTCTCGTTTTTCGAAACATAAGTTTCTTCAAACTCAGTCAAAGTGGGGGCTTCTGTAGACACCCATTCGTGTCTCCCCAAAACCAAACCCAGTGATGAATGCCTTGCGCGTTGTGTTATTATCGAATTAGGTGAAAGTGATTCGAAAGCCAAATGTTGCGGTTTAGTTTTTATTAAATTCTTTTCTCTCTGTTTTTGAAAATGACCTTATTTATTTGAAAACGTCCATTTCAGTTTATTTTGGTCCATGATAAGAGTCCAATAATGGTGCAGATGGATGGGGCTCGAAGAGACCTTTCCAACGATATATTATAAGCCCGATTCCGATGAATATTGAGGAAGTTATGGCCAAAATACTAAACTGGGCCCAGTTATTTATTTTAATACGGCCCAATGATCTAGAGGAGGGCCCAATATTAATTGTTATTCCTAAAATTATTAGGATTAATTATAGTTTTCTAGAAGTTTCTAGAAAGTTCCTTTTAATTCTAATATTGTTAGATTTAATAATTAATTATCTTTAAAAGATTTTTATTTGGAATAAAATATTGTTTTGTTATCTTAAAAATACGTATTTTATCTTCTGTACGGATTTCGTAGATCAAGTTGATTAAAGATCGGATTCCGCGTGAAGAAAAACGCGCTAATACAGACTGTCGCCAAACGACAAGTCTGTCGCCGCGCGACAGAGGCGACAGCGTGGAGTTTTATTCCTTATCAAATTCTATGTTTTTCCGGATTATTTTCATTATAAATAGCGTCCGAATCCCTGTTTTCAGAAATTATTCACAATTATCAATTTTCATAATCATCAACTCTTTCTCTATTCTCTCTAAGAAATATAGCTTAATTCTTTCTTTTCTTTCTTTCTTTTTCTAAACTAGTTTTCACATACAATATTCCGCATTCACAAGACTTAGAGTCATCTAGCCAAGTTCGAAGTTGCCTTCGCCCTAGACGTGAAAGGTTGATATTTTCTGAGGGTTTGGTCCAAAACTAGTCAAAACTTTATTTAATTTGATTTCAATTTAATTCTTTAATTATTCTTTATTATTTTCATTGAAGTTCTAACTTGTGTATTTTGTTATTAGAAAGAGGTACGAGGGTTCAAAGTATGTAATCTTATTACTCTCTTTCAATGTAGAAAGCATGCTTATTATTGTTTTATGATTCCTAGTATCATGTTAGGATGTTATTTTATGCTTTCTAGTATCATGTTTAGGGTGCCTTTAATCTTTTCTAATATCATGTTAGTACCATGTTAGGTTTAAAGCTTTGATCTTTATTGTTTAGTGACATGCTAGGGTTTGTTATTAATCTTGTTAGTATCATGCCTAGGATCTTGCTATTATTATCAAGCTTTATTATGCCTTATCATGTTATTATCATCATTATGATTATTATTATTATTATTGTTTATTATTATGTTGCTTGATATATTATTGTTATTGCTTGATCACACCTTTTATGCAGGTTTAAAGGGAATTTGTACTTGAAATCACGCTTAATAAGATAATTATTAATTTGGTTTAGGCTAATGTGATTTTAAGTCAAGTGATCGCCAATAATAGTATTATTTGTGCATTAATATTCAACCAACATAGATTAAACAGGGTAGGTTTAATATAATATTTGTATGTTATTCGAAAAGCGCACATGAATACGAGCAGAACAAAGTAGAGGCCTATTTTATAGGGCGGGTCCTTTCTTTTTTAGATTGGATTCGTACCCTCATCCCCGGACCCTGTTTGGTTCAAGACCTTATGGAGTAGTTGATGGTCCTTTTGGATTGTCTTTTGGGTTTACAAGTTCCTAAAACTTGTTGGCGACTCTTTTTGCTCTTTGTCTTTCCCTTTGGAACGCCACCGTACTTTAGTGTATGATCACAGTGGGGTTCAAGTTTGGGATCATAATGCTTGAAATATTCCCTACAGAACCATATTGTTCATTCTACTTTAAATTCATGCAGATTTGTCAAGTAATGCTGACAAAGACTCTACTCCTACATCTTCTATGGACCCTGTTAGTAGGCCTATTGTTGAGGAATTTTATGTCAATCTCAATGATGAAATGGAGGATGCCGAAGATGAGGAAGATGATATTGAGGAAATTCCTGCACAAACAAACACTAATGAAACTATTCGGGATCCGGTTCCTCCTACTGGCCCTTTTAAGATAGCAAGACAATATGAGGTTTGGAAAGAACTTACTGAACCTATATTAGTTAATCAACAATGGTTTGTAAAATGTACACATTGTCTTGAAAAACTTAAAGTTCTTAAGTCTGGTAATACTACTCATTATAGTCGTCACTTAAAAAAATGTGCAATAAGACAGGGTAATTTGCGGAAACAATCAAAACTGAATTTTTTACCATATGTTTCTAGTGCCGGAACACCAAATTCTACTTTTGTTAGTTCATTACATGATAGTAAGTTTGACATGCTAAAGATGAGGGAGGGTATTGCATATTGGATTGTCATGCATGAAAAACCTTTTACAGTTGTTGAGGAGGAAGGTTTTAATTTGATGTTGAAAAGACGAATTCCACAATGGAAAATGTGTCTCGTCATACTATTAGAAATGATGCGATTAAAACTTATGATGTGGAAAAAGAAGCTAAAAGAGTTGTTAAAGAGTATTGATAGGATTTCTTTGACTACTAATTTGTGTCGTTCAAGGCCCCAAAGAATTGAGTACATGGTTATTACTGCTCACTTTGTTGATCGTCATTGGAAACTTCAAAAGTGAATAATAAGCTTTTTTCATATTCCTCCTCCTCGAAAAGGTAGAGACATAGCAAATTGTATCTTCAAGTGTTTAAAGGAGTGGGAAATTGAAAATAAAGTAAGTGTTTCACTCTTTAATTATGTAATAAATTTATGTTTGTGTTTTTATACACGATTCTAATTGTTATATTTGTATCCTTTCTTAGATTTTTACAATTTCCGTGGACAATGCAACGACAAATGACTCTTGCATAGAGATATTAAAGGATACGTTTTCATCGACTAAGAGGTTAATTTGTGGAGGCAAGTTGTTTCATGTTTGTTGTTGTGCTCACATTTTGAACATTATGGTTTAACATGGATTAAAGAAAGTGAAAACAATTGTCAAGAATATTCATGACACTGTTGACTATCTTCGTGGTAGTGAGCAACGGATACAAAAGTTTACCGAGCTTGTTCAACAATTCAACCTCCCACATAGAAGATTGGTTCTCGAATGTAAGACAAGATAGAACTCAACTTATGCAATGCTTGCTTGTGCCATCAAATTCAAAGAGGTATTTTTTAGACTTGCTTTGGAGGATAGAGAATATGTTTATTGTCCTAGTGTTGATGATTGGGTGAAAATTGAGAAATTGCTTGAATTTTTAAAAGTGTTCAATGATGCTATTAATAAAATAACTGGGGTCAGAATATCCAACATCCAATTTGTTTCTGGTTGAAGTTTATAGGGTTAAAGTGTTATTAGATGAGTCTTCAAATTCTCACGATGATTTTATTAGAGACATGGTAAAAAAACAAGAAAGAAAGATTTGATAAGTATTGGGGTGAATGTAATTTGCTAATGGCAATAGGATCCGTGTTGGATCCTTGTTTGAAAATGCAAGTCGTAGAAATTACATTTCCTAAATTGTTTCCTCCACAAGAAGTTCGTGATAATTTGGTTAAGGTTAGGGAAGTTTTGCATGAACTTTACGATGAGTATGCTACTTTGTATTTCCCTCCTAATGTGGAGCAAAGTGGTGAATCTATTGCTGGAAATAGTAGTACACAAGCTGGAAGAGGTGAATCAGCTTTGTATCAACTTTTGCAAGCTGTGAGAAGCACACAAGCTGCTACTTCATTCAAGAAATCAGAAGTTGATGAATATCTTAAGGAGGGATATTTAATGATTGAAGGAAATGAAAAGTTTGATCCTGTGGAATGGTGGAAAGAAAAATCAATGAAGTATCGTGTGCTTTCTAGATTAGCCGTTGATATCTTAGCGGTTCCCATAACAATTGTAGCATCGGAAGCTACATTTAGTGCAGGGAGTCATGTTATTGATCCTTATAGATCTTCACTAACTCCGGAAACCGTGCAAATGTTGCTTTGTTCCGGAGATTGGTGCCGGGCCCTTCATGGAGTGAAAAGAAAAAACAAAGTAAGTACAATTTATAGTTATTTTTTAAGAATGTAAACTTTTTTATATTTTATAATTTGTTGTACTATTATTTCAACTTAATACTATTATTTTGATTGTAGAATAACTTTGGAGAAGAAGAACCAAAAGAAATCATTCTTCCAATTTCCTAATACTGAGGTATTGGACTTAATATATAAGTTTTGACATCTTGTATGTAAGTTTATTATTTATAGTTTATGTAAGTTTATTATTTATTAATTTGAATTTGAAATAAATTATTTTTTTGTAGGATATTGGAGAAGATTGAAGGAAGAATTTGCAACCAAAGACAAATTGAAGACAAGAAAGATTCCCTGTATTTATTTTCTTTGGTTATGTGATAAATTTGAATGATTGTAGTTTGATGTTCTAATTGTTTGTTGTGTAAGAATGTAATACATTTTTTCTGTTGGATTTTATTTGGTACTTGGTAGTTTTACAGAAATTATATATGTAAAAATAAATAGTTTTAAAACAGTTGACATCTTGACAATATTAAATAGTTAAGTTACAATAAAAAAAAAAGAAAAATTAACTTAAACGAGTTGATGACAAGCCGAGTTATCGAGCTTAGCGAGTTACGACTCGAGCAATCGAGTTTTTGAGTTAATAAGCTGATTCGAGCCATTGCAGCTTAACGATTAAGGAGCATTTTCGAGCTCGAGTCGAGCTAAAAAAAAGTTTTCGATCACGAGTCGAGCACCAACTTAATGAGCTTAACGAGTAACGATTACGAGTCGAGCACGAGCTCCAGTTTTCGATCACGATTCGAGTACCCCCTAACTCGTGATCGACTCGCTCGATAAGCACCCCTAGTCGCGCCGCGATAGCCTGCTCTTGTCTGCGTCAGCATTACACGTTATGCTGGCCGCGTCTTCTTTAACATTGACTTGATTTGTACTTTGACTTTACGGTTTTTGACCCTTCCAAAGCCTTATCCAATCCTATTTTTGGCAACTTTCCCTCAAATATATATCCCAGATTGAATATTTTTAAATTTAATTAATTAAGCTTATTTTTTAATCAATCTTCATTTTATTTTTCATTTTTTCTTTTGGGGGAGAAAGTTGGATACCCTCCATTAGTAATAAAAATGAGGGAAACTTTTTGCGGAAAAATTTGTCACAATTATCAAGCAATAACAAAAATATCAAACAACATAAAAAATAACAATCGTCATCATAATCTCAATCTCATCAAAGCATAATAATATTAGCAAGATCCTAGGCATGATACTAACAAGATTAATAACAAATCCTAGCATGTCACTAAGCATTAAAAATTAAAGGCTTACCCCTAACATGATACTAACATGATAGAAGAAATAGAAAGCAACCTAAGCATGATACTAGAAAGCAATAAATAACGTCTTAACATGACACTAGAAATTAAAATAATAAAAGCATGCTTTCTACAAAATAAAACAAAAAAATTACTTACTTTGTTGCCTCGTATCTCTTTCTATCAAAACAATACACACGTTAGTAACTTCAAGGAAAATATTAAATCAAATAATTAATTTAAATAATTGAAATAGATATTTGGGACCTAACCCTCAGAAATTATCAACCTTCCACATCTAGGGCGAAGGCAACTTCGAGTTTGGCTAGGGGCATCTAAGACTCGTGAATGCAGTATTGTGTTTAAAGAGGGAAGGCTTATAAAGAGGGATAAAGAATAAGCTTCAAGCTTTAAGAGAGAAGAGAATTAGAATTAGATGATTGTTGATGATTGTTGGTGATTGAAAACGGAGAAATAACGCCCCTATTTATAGAGAAAACATCCGGAACGCTTAGAAAAGAGTTAGAATTTGACTCGAAGTAAAACAGCCCCTATCGCGACGCGACAGACTCGCATGGCCTATCGCATCGCGACAGGCTCTTCGTAGCGCAATGGCATGATCAGGATAAAAATCATGTACGGAGTCCTTTCCCTAATATAATTAGGTAATTAGACTCCGTAATTATCTTAATTAAAATCAGCTTTATCTTTTTAAAACACTTGTTTTATTTCGAATTGAATTCTTTATCTTTCCTAAATAATATAAAAATATAATTATTAATCCTAATTCCAATAGAATTAAAAATAACCTCCCAGATCATTCTAGAAAATTAAAGTCAATCCTAATAAATTTAGGAATGATAATTAATGGGCCCTCCATTTAATCATTGGTCCACATAAAATCATTTTGAGCCCAATTTAATATTTTGGCCATAACTTCCTCTTTATTCATCGGAATTGGGCTTATAATTTATCGTTGGAAAGCTCTTTTCAAGCCCTATCCAACTACACTATTATTGGAACCATATCATAGACCAAACTAAACTAGACTGGACGTTTATCATATACAAGGTACGAAAAGAAAGATTTTTAAAAACAGAAAGAAGTATTTTTATTAAAAACAGATAGATTCAAGAGACTATTTCTCATTTTACCTCATTCGATAATCAATGACGTGAAGGTATTCATCACTAGGTTTGGTTTTTGGGGAGACACAATCAGGTATCTACAATGACACATTGTTTTTCTTTCGTATATAATCCTTGTTCCCATTCTTTTCTTAGCAATGCATGTTTACTTGCACAACTTTTAGCCGAACACCGATCACAACACGATTATGATGGATATCTTCCATCTATGGAGGAAAAATGGCGTAAACATTACACTACTATTCCTATGATTTATATTTTTGCTTATATTTTAGATCCTAGAAAAAAGTATGATGGCACTTTTTTATTAATTGATATTTATTTTACTAACAAGGCTTTTGAAGATGATGTTGAAACTTTTAAAACTAAGGTGACTAATGATTTTTTCTCTTTATATAGAGTTTATGAATCTAAATATGGAACCATGTCTCGATTTGCCCCTTCTCAAACATCCAAAAACGTAAGTAAAAGGGCCAAAGTTGCTAACATGATGTCTAAGTTTTAAGGTACGGAATCATCATCTAGGAGAACACAAAGCGATGTTTCAGAGTTGCAAATGTACTTAAGTTACGACTTCATGAAAGGCATGGACGATGAAGAGAAGTTCGGCCTCGACATCCTTGATTGGTGGAAATCACAAAGCACAAAACATCCAATTTTCGCGGCAATGACTCATGATATTTTTGCTATCCAAGTCTCCTCCGTTGCCTCCGAAAGAGCTTTTAGTGCGTCGGGACGAGTTTTAGACAATAGAAGAACAAGACTAAAACCTGAAACACTTGAAATGTGTGTTTTCTTCAAAGATTGGTTGGATGCCGAAACTCGTTCCTAAGATCGTACATATGCACAAAACGACAACGATGAAGGATCGTCGGGTTCTACTAGTTCTCAATCAATTCAATTGGCCGATGAACTTGAACAAGAAGAAGACGAAGCCGAAGAATAATAATTACATTATTACATATTTACATTACATACTATTGTACAATTTTTGTATTATCGAACCTCGTATTCCGTATAGTAAAATGAAGTTATTCACCTATTATTGTACGATTTTTAATTATCATTAATTTTTTGTATTATCGATTTATCGTACCGACTACCGACATATAATAAAATAAATTATTCATCAATTTTTTGTGTTATCGGCTTATCGCACTCGTAATTTTTTTTAATTATATGCATTGTTGTTTTTTGCTAAATTAATAAAATTATTTATATAAGCTTAAACATAAATTATTTATATAAACTTAATTAAATTAAAGTTGTTCCAAAATAATATATATATTAACATTAACATAAAAATAAATTAATAACATTATTTATATAAACTTAAGTTGTTCAAAAAAATATATATATCGATTTTTTTTATATATACATATATTTAAAATTAAAAAAAAATATTATGGGTTGGCCCGTTGCCCAGCACGGCATGGGCCGCCAGGCACGTGGGCCGTGCTGTGGGCTGGGGTGTGCCAAAATCTGGCACGGCACGGCACAGCTTGGCACGAGCCCCACCCAAGCACGCCTAGGCACGGCCTGCGACGGCCCGACACGGCACGATGCCCATATTTATTAGTAAAGAATCACATTTTAAATGACTAAAAATCAATTATTAGTGATTGAATGTAATTAAATTACCTTTATAAAACTTTTCTTGTTGTTTATTTATATATAAAAATTGTTTTATGTTTAAAGTTATCCAAAAAAAGACAAAAATTTACCCTAAAATTAGCTAAAAGTTACCCTTATACTGCTCGATGTACACTAATATTAGTGTAAAGCGGGTGTACACAAAAGTTTTTCAATAACAATAGTAATACTTATTAGGATTAGATTTAAATAAATCTTATTAGGATTATATTTAAATAAAACTTATTAGGATTTAGTAGAAACTTATTAAAAGTTATAAGGATTTATTAAAACTTATTAGATTTAATTAAAACTTATTAGGATTTATTAAAACAAATTAAAATAAGTTGGACCTCACCGAACATATTGGATCTGTTCAAATATGTGGAGTGTCTTTCAATTTTTCCCAATTTAAACTTAGTAACATAGAGATTATTTTTAAGAGGATAAAAGAATGCAACCTTATTAACCCTTTTCCACTTAGTTTAATACTAGCTTTTATAGTATGCGATACATGCATTACACATTGATAAAAAGTTTAAATAATAAATTTAAATAATATTTAAATTTAAAAATTCAGTGAATTATGATGAATAAAGATTAAAGATACCCGAATATGTTGAAAAAATTAAGCTAAAAAAGTATATAATAGTAAACCAACCAATTATTATTGATAATTATTACCAAAACGAGTAGATTCAATTATTATGGAGTACATATGTATCTAGTAGCTATTCAATTAATGTAACTAACAATAATATCTTAGAGTGATGGGTAACTCAAGTGGTTAGAGATTCCCACCCGGTGCTAGGAGATGCTGGGATTATTGATTCTAACCCCCGTCCTTGTGGCTCTCTAAACACAATATAAAAAATATATTTGATCAATTCCTTATTAAGAATAAAAATAACGTGTAAGATAATAAAAGTAAAAAAGAAAAAAGAGAAGGTAGATATATCTATCTATAATTAATACCAAAGTAATCACCGCTGACATCACCACGGTACATGTGTCACCTTTTTATAAAAAAATTTCCCTCATAAACTATTTGTGACATCATTCTCTCTTTCTCTTTTTTCTTTTCAAAACTAAGCTAATATTTGAAAATTATTGATTAATTATACATTTTTCTAAAAGTTTTCATAACTAATTGCTAATTACACAATTTATTAGTGATAGTAGAGTTTGGATTATTTTTCCCTCTTTATTAATTCTTCAAAATTTCTATAATGAATCAAAAATGAATGCTAACATTTTAAAAAATTCATTATAATTAACTACGAATTAATTAGAATATTTTTTAGTTTAATTAATCTAACTAAAGGGATCGATCACGATTTATTATGTTTTGCTTAAAATATTTATTTTTCACACATACAAGTTTTTATTATTTAAACTGTGCATCGCACAGGATTAACTTAGTACTATATATTAAAAGGCACTCCTAAAAAAGTTTAGATGCCACATGGTGCTCTGCTCATTTTATTACACCATATGTTTAAGCCATGTGGCACTCTCCCATTTGATTCGATTTCACACTTTATTTAAAAAATATGGTTCTTACAAGATTTGAACCCAAGTAAGCTATTACTATATTACATGTCAATCTTATTAATAGAGATTCTTATCATGAAAATAATGCAGTAACACGGGGCATTGTCCGGGCCTAAAAACTAGCTTATACATCAAATGAGTGAACGTACAATTAGATTCATAGAATATTTTTTTAGAAATTATTTAGGTAATTATTGATTTGTAGCTGAGAAGATAGATAAATTAAAAATCTTGTTATAGTAGGGAATATTTTGAGTTAATTGATAAGGGAATTGATTTATTAAAATCACTGATTAAAACGTCATAAATAACGAAATATATATTTGATTTAGAAAGTTACTTGATTGTAAATTTGTAATTGTAGAAGATGATGGAGTTTTTTTCCCCCTTTTTCTTCAATATTGTAGTGTAAGACAAGAGGGGTATTAAAGTGTTTTTAGATGGACAACAGGGGTATTAAAGTCTTTTTAGATAAACACCACAACTCCCCTCTTGTCTTATATAATAGAGATGAATATTTAACGGTGCAAAATAACAGAGAAAAAAAATATATGGAGTAATAGAAGTAAGAATAATAAAAGTCTTAGCTTGCTATTTAAATTAAGGGTACACAAGAACATATAAATAAAATAATAAAAGATAAAACACAAATGGATCATACATTCAAATTTAAAAACCACCCCCCTTAATTTTAATAGCTTTCAACTAAAACATATTTAGTTAACTTTGAGTTGGGCAACAACATCCGCCATTGAAGACCTAAGTTGGAAAATTTCCTGTAACGGCTTTTCCTTAGGACCAATATTGCCACCACCTTTCACAGGTGCATCCCAATCAAAACATTGGATAAGAGTAGCCAAAGCTAAAGTGATGTTCCTAATAGCAAAGGTGTTGCCGGGGCAAGAGCTCCTGCCAATCCCAAAGGGGAAAAACTTGTACCCTTCGGTCTCATACGCAAACCTCTCCGGCTTAAACACGTTCGGCTCATCCCATAAGCTAGGGTCCCTTTGTATTGCCCAAGCATTAACATAGAGCATAGTGCCTTTTTTTACATGAAACCCTCTAATAACGCAGTCTTTGGATGAGTAATGTGGGAATAGAAGTGGTGCTGGTGGGAAAAGTCTTATAGTCTCATACATTATCCAATGTATGTAGTTCAATTTCGGTACATCGGATTCATCTACGAGTCTTCCTTTGCCTACAAGTAGATCAATTTCTTCCCTTGCTTTTGCGATGATTTTGGGGTTGTCTATGAGGTTTGACATTGCCCAATCCAAGGTTTGAGATGTAGTTTCCGATCCTGCTAATAGTTGCATCTGATATATAGATAATCATATGGCATTTATTAGTTGCCTCCCCTCCATTTATTATAATAAAAGGAAATTCTATTAATTCCTACTTTGTATTAATTCATATATATTATGACATCATCACATTTATTAATTTTAACATTAGAGGTATGGGATACATACTTGTTTGGGGAAGAGAGTTCACTTTGCCGGTCCAAGAAGGTTTCACCACAAAACCATGTGACAACAAAATAAGAATCTTCTAAGTATTAAAAAATGTTGAACTATCTCAGTTTATGAAAAACTAATGTGGAATACTTATGTTTGTTGTTTGAGAAGTCTATATTTCATTAAATATTATGATCCCCCTCACAATTCTACTTTATATTAATGCAAGATCATTTTTTGTAATGAGCCATTGGCCATCCCTTCTTGTGATGATGATGATTTTGATTTGTTGTGAACCGTAATTTCAGCAATAATAAAAATAAGAGATACTTAAAACAACCAACATAGTCAAATCTTTTCCTTACAATTAATTGCTGCATTTACTACAGTTTCTATAAAAATCAAGGCAAATTATTTGGGTAAAACCTTTTTTTATATTGTTTTTAATCCTAAAAATATTCTAGTATTTTAAAGAGTTTTTAGTTTTCCAAAAAATAATAGTATCATTCCATTAATTTCTGTTTATCTACTTGTCATTTCATTATTCTTATTCACCACTTCACTTACCACATAAAATTTGTGTCAATTTTTTATTTAATTTTGTTAACATATTGCGACCTTTAGCAACTTTAATAATTAAATTTTAATGTGAATTTAAATTATAATATCCCATTTTATATATTATTTATTAATTATGAATTTTCCTTTGATTCTATGTTATGATTTATGTATGTAAGGAGAAATATGTTTAGATTATTTTTTTTTTAGATAAATCTTATATGATCGAATAAGATAGGAGATTTGATTATAAAAAATAAGCAAATATCAACTTCAAGAATTTGAATTGAACATAGATTTATTCTATATTTTTCATCATAATTTTATTAATTGGTTATTAAAACGAATATCTAAAATTGAAATTATTGAAGTTGATATTATCAAAGTTGAATTGTCATAATCAACTAAAATTTTGAGGACTTCAAGCTTTGTATTTCTAGAGGCAAAGGGAGGAAACTTACCAAAATGAAACTTTTAATAAATTCATCGGTGTAGCAATTAGGTTCAGCTTCTTGCATGTCTAGCAATTGTTCAATCAAAGTTTTTGTCACAACCTCCTCATTACAAGATGATCTTTTTAAAACTTCTCTAGACTCATCAAGCAAATTTTGTAAATATTCATCCCTCTTCTTCCAAAGTTTTTTCAATTTTTTCTCAATTATCCATCCAAAACCTACCCACATCAAGATGGGAAAGTAATCACACATTGTCATGGAACTAGGGGGTGTCAAATCCATGTTATCCCATGACTTCCCATTTATTACCCTCATTACAAAGCTATGCGCCACCATATCAAAATTTTTATTTAAGTTCACTTTTCGAGTCCCACCCTCGGACTTGGTTAAAATCTCTAAGATCATGTTATGGATCTCAATTTTTCGGGCGGGGCTTTCTTTCGTTAACCTTACGAAAGGAAAACATAGTTGTGGCCCCAACACGTCGGAGATTTCTCCAATGGTCCCCATATGGGGACCATATGAGGATCGAAAAGTTGTAGCCTAAAACCTTACCAACAATGAAGTTAGGTCGGTCAGCAAATACGATGTCATTTTTGTTGAGGCATTCCTCAACGGCCGATGGAGAAGAGATTACCAAAAGGGGCTGGAAGCCCAAATGCAGAGAGAAGATTGGGCCGTAACGTTCAGAGAGGGTAAGGAGTGTTTTGTGGAAAGGGGGCTTGAGTAGGTGTAGGTGGCCCCATATAGGAATTGATGGTGGACTTGGTGGGGGGTTCTTGTTCTTTGCTTTAGAGGGCCAAATGATTTTGTAAAGGAAGATTATTATTACAAAGAGAGATGGGAACAGGTACATTTTCTCCATTTCCATGGATTTTTTTTTGTATGAATATGGGTGTTTTTGATAAAGATCTCGTTACATTTGAAAGTGGAAGAGAGTATCTATAATCGAAAGGGCAAAAGGTTAAGACATTAGGCAATAAAAAATCCATGGTCTTAGGTACTGGTCAAAGATGATGACAATGCATGTGAGACATGTGGGTCCGTGGTAGTTAAGGAAATAAAAATAAAATAATATTTTTTAAGGAAATTTAAGATTCTTAACATACAAGGAAGATATTTAAACTTTAAAAAGGATAAGATGAGATTATATCCTAAATTGATTATTTTTTAAAATGTAGTAAACATTTATTGAGGAAACACAAAACTAAATATCTTAAATTTCCTAAATTGGTAAACATTTAATTTTTGAATGAAAAAATTTCTATGACAAAATAAATAATAATATGAAGTATTTTATTTTAAGAAAAAGTTGTTAATGTAGTTTTAAACTTTTTTAAAAAAAAAAAGAAAAAAGAAAAAAGAAGAAGAAATAGTACTTAATTTTTTTAGCACTTTGTTTCTCTTTAGAGCATCTTTAATGGTAAGCTACAATACTTTTAGCATTTTTTCACACCTTGCCACATCAAATATTCAAGCTAGTATATTTTGTAGCTATAAACTGCTTCAATGGTTAATTTTAGCATATTGTAGATAGGAAGAAAAATTAATAAATAAATAAGTTTTTATTTTACACATGTCATATTTTAAATGGGTGATGTTATCTTTGAAAAATCAAGCAATGTAGCTTGTTTGAACAACGTTATACTACCTCCATTTCATATTAGTTGCAATTTTGGAATATTTTATATCTCACAAATAATACTTCAAAATTGCAACTAATATGAAAAGGTGGTAGCACATCAATTTTCCACTCTAATGGTAAGCTACATCTTTGCAATTTTAATTAATTTACAAGCAAGTCCCTATTTGTATACCATTTGAGATGCTCTTACATCAAATTGTCTCTAAAACATTTGATGTGGGGTTGCATACTAATCACTTCATTACTTAATAGTTGACTAACTGTTATTGACATGAGTTTAAGAAAATGATAGGCAATTATCATAAAATGAGCTCTATTATGTAACATAAAGTTAGTGGGTTTGTTTTATTTTATCTAAGAAATGGGATATGTGAGAGTGAAAAAATTTAGTATGTCATGGTTCTCCCTACACGCTTAGCTTGTAGTTGTGTATGAATTATTCTGAAATGGCCGATTGAAAAAGTGTTTAACATCCTGATCCCGAATTAGGGTGGGGACTATTGTCTCAAAATGTGCATCAAGGGACACCAACTATCCTTGCAGGCCAATACAAGTTCTTTATGTGCATTTTGTCCTCACACATGCGCACCCTCGGAAAACTTTCGAAGAGGTCACCCATCCTAAGACTACTCCTGAGAAATATCTTACCATATGAGCTCCCTAAAAGAATGATGCATCTTGTTGGTATGAGTAGTATATTAAGTTCCTTTTAAAGCAATCATGTGGGGTATTACAAAGTGTGTCAATTATTATAAAATCGAGGAAGTACTGATAGAGCCATGAGTTTTTTTTATCAAGTAGTGTTCAAAAATATCTTCTACGCACTTAGATCATACTTATTGAAAATTAGCGACCTAAGCGTTATAATGCGCTAATGAGAGTTGAGGTAGGGGAATGGTAGTAATTTAAATGTTTTTCACTTGCTCAACTTCTTATCTCCATTTTGTCAATGTCTTATTTATTTTAATCCCTAGTACATGTTATTACTAATAAGTAAAATTCATAAAAGGATTTTTTTGTCATAAATTTCCTATTAAAAACCACTTTTTGTGAGAAACTACCTATTATAAAATATGTTGTAAGAAACGACCTACTAAAATGCAAAATATAATAAAAGAGTACCATGGATCGGAGTCTCACCGTTGACCATGTCATGTGACCCTTACGAGATCTTTAATAAACCCTTTCCCACCTTATTTTCCCGCAATTTTCCCACTGGTCTTCTTCTTCAACTTTAGTTTCAAGTTGTCTGCTTCATCCATAAGCCTCTTCTTCTTTAATAGCATACTTTGTTCTTCAACAATACTACCTCACACTTAAGAAAATGATTTTCAACAACTAATTGATTTGTTACATCTCTTTAGCCAATCAAGGATTTCCTCATGCACCCAACGACAATATTTGTAGCCCCTTTGATTTGTTTCAGGATTGTAGAATTTACAAGCTATAAACTTTCTCCTCAGGTTGTCACGAGTCCATAAGGTGACACTTGCTATGGGAATTCCACAGTTGCACTTGTCTTTGAAAGGAGAAGCCATTGTACTTGCATTCAAAACGCAATTATCACAAAAACCCTAATGTAATACCCCGTATTTTGATACGTATTTTTCTAATTAATTATTATTTCCTAAAAAGGGTATTTTAGTAATTTAACTTACTATTTGAATTTTGGAGCCAAAATGATATTTGAATTTTGGCGCCAAAAGTATTTTGAAACCTAATTATTATTTTTAGATTTTGGATAAGATTTATTATCCATTTAACTTATTTTAAAAACCGGATTATTTATATATATTTCGGATATTTTAATTACAAAAATTATATTTTATTATTTATTTTAAGTGGCCGAAAATTCCTAAGCTAATGGCTGAGAATTTTGGATTTTCTATGTATAGAAAATCTGATTTTCTTAGTTACATTATTTAGTGAATTATTGGTATTTTATTATTTAATTATTTTAGTACAATAAATATTATTTACACAATTATTTTTAATTCCTTAAAACAAGCAAAATAACTTCCTAAATACACTAATATGGTCCAAAAATTTTAGCTATGGAAGCTCAATATTTTCGGCCCTCTTAGGTGATTTTTAGGGGAATTATTTTGGTAATTTGTATTTTTAATTATGTTCCTCCAAATTAATATTTTCCTTAATTTTATTTTTTCATCTCCTAAATATTTGACTATCTTATTTCCCTACCTTATATCTCCCTTGATTATTCCCCAAGTAATCTCCTTTACCGTATTATTTTTCATGACAATACACTTTCCTTATTTTTATTATTTTCAATCACCTTAATATTAAAACTTTCCTTATTTCTTTATTCACTTCTCCAAATAATTCCTTAATTCTTCTTGCCATAATAATTCCTACATTTTCCTACCATAATTCATGCATGAGCCAGCCTATAAATACTTTTTAATTCATGAACAAACACTCTCCCTAATTCTCTTAATTCTCTCTTAATTCTCTTCTTTTTTCTTCTCCTTTTGCTCCAACCACCACCACCGAACACCACCTCCCACCACCACCGCCACCAGCCACAGTAGCCACCAGCTGACGCGGTAAGGAGGGTGTGCCCATCGTAGGAGATCTTTCTCCTCTATGCCCATGACTCTTTAAAAGACTATGACTTTACACTTTTTAGGGTGTTTTAGGATTTGAATTCCTGATTGTTTGGGATACCTTTGAATTAGAGTTGATCCTATCATTATGCTTTTTTGTAAGAAACTAGTAAGGAGTCGCCAATGAGTTTTAGGAAGACTCATAAACCTTGTTCATACCTTTCTCCCAAGTAGAGTTCAAGGGATATTTATCATGAATCATAAGTTTACCCCATGCCCAAATTGGTCTACTTATACCATAAATGAGTTTGAGAGCGAGGGTACTAGAATAACGTTCCTTTGAGGGAGGAATCGTTATTCTAGCCCTAGTGCGGCCTCTACTAGCTTTTCCTTTTTCACAATTTCATCACCAAACAATATATTCAACGTGGTTCCTAAAAACTAAGTTTAGTTGATTTTATTTACAAGCATTAATCATGCAGGAATTACATTGCAAAAGTCATAATTCTTTTGTTATTCAAATTCGTGAAAAGAACAAGAAATAAACAATATTCGCCTTGACTTAGATGATAAAACAATCAATTAATTATTCAAATTCTAGTCTTGATTATTAACGCAAGAATGCTATGTGAATTAAATTAATTAAAATTTTGTTTAAAGTGGTCAAACAACACTAATTAATCAATTAAACTTATTTAA
Organism: Chenopodium album; assembly: GCF_948465745.1. Lineage (NCBI taxonomy): Eukaryota > Viridiplantae > Streptophyta > Magnoliopsida > Caryophyllales > Amaranthaceae > Chenopodium > Chenopodium album. Next base: position 47,096,606 of record NC_137848.1, read on the forward strand.
ACAATAAAAGAAAAGTGATTTATCTAAGTGCTCAAGAAACTAACCATTTTTCTTTTATGCTAAATCTCCGTCTAATGCGTTTATGAACTTTCTTTCTTCTTCGTACCTCCAAGGGCTTGAATGGATTGATTAGGGTTGAAGATTATTTAGGAAGAAAGGAGAAAAGTAGTATGATATTAAGAGAACTTGAGAGATTAGGGTTTTAAGAATGCTAAGGTTTAGAATTTTGATTTTTCTATTCTCTTTAGGGTTGAACGAAGATCCCTATTTATAGATGTAGGAATCTAGGTTTAGGGTTTTAGAGCCCCGGCGTCAGGTGGTGCGTGCAACTCTCGGAGTTGCGCTGGGTGCCGCGCGCATCTCAATGACTTGCGCGCGCCAACTTACAGAGTTGCGCTCAGTGCGGTTTGCCTTGTATGAAAACGCGTTTTTAAAACTTTCATAACTTTGATTGCAAAGTGAGATTAAGGCGTGTAAGCTATCACTGGGATTCTATGAATACATAATTTCCAATTTCGTTGCATTTAGGTTAAAATCTATTATGGATCCAAAGATATGGCCGTTGGAGTGCAAGGGTGTTAGTTTTAGGGCCCGGTTTAGTATTTTGATCATAACTTCTTCGTTTTAACTCGAAATTGAGATTATAATATACCATTGGAAAGTTCTTTGAAAGGGCTATCTATCCGTATAGACCTTGCATGGAAATTTTATGTTTGGTTTATCTGTTTGTCTCGGTTTTCAACAATGTTAGATCCATTGGATCCAATCATTGCTTTTAACGCATTTGGGTCCGTTATTAATTAAGATTAAGCATGTATGAGCACGTTTTAGGCCTAATTAGTAATCAGACAAGGCTCTAAGTAAACTTGGTCTCAATATGGGTTTTAACTTACTTCATAATGCATTTGGTAGTCCATAAACAATTCAACTTTGATGTAGCATGAAGATCGGGTTTTTGTAACATCATCGCATTTCCTGTCGGGACAGGAGGCCAAAAGTAGGTTTCTACAGCCGCCACCTCTCTCCTCCTTCTTCTTTGGTTTTCTATCTTTTCTTCTCTTGTTTAATTAATTATTATTATTATTATTATGGGGGATTTATAAAAAATTGTTATGAGTAGTTTTAATTAAATAAAATCATATTTTTAATTATGTTTAAGAGAAAATAATTTAAAAGGTTCATGTACATATAGTTGGGGTTTTTTAATTTAATTGTTGTGATTATTTGTTAACCTTATATTGATTAAGGTTATATTTTTTTGTAGGGTGTGTTTGACAAGAGTTCTTGAAGTTCTTTTGTGTGATTTCTAGCAAGGATCAAGGTACGTTTAGGTGGCTAGATGCCTTTGAAAGTGATTGGTTTGAATAACATGTTTTATATGATTTTATTGGTGATTACATTAAATTGAATTGAATTATGATTGATGAAATAAAGCATGTATAACTAATTGGTTTTAATAAATAAATTGGAGTATTGATTTTTATATCATGTCTTGGATGACTTAAAATTATGGATCATGTTTCAAAGGCTTGATTTTAAAAGCATGTTCAATTTAATTAAAAAGGATTTCGAGTTATTTATTGGAATTATTGAGTTAAAGAGGTTTATTAATTATTTCAAAAGCTTTACAAGCATGTTTATTTTATTAATTCCACTATGCGGAATCATTGAAAACTATGGACTTCGTATGACCTAGTCTTTCTATAAGAATATCCTTGAAATAGTAGGAGACTAGCTTGGGGGGTGTGCACACTTAGAGAGGAGACTGAGTTAATTGATTTTATTAATCATTATGATTGATATATTAAGTTTTTGAAATAATTGATTTTAATAATCATTCTTATTGAGTTATTGGAATTGTTGAGAATATTGAGAATTGGTTTTAAATCATGGGTTTTGGAATTTATTGATTAATCATTGAAATTGGTTTTGAAAGCATGTTTGCTAATAAATTGAGTTTAATTATCTTGCACTTATCGTACTTAACATATTTTTCTAATCCGTATTTCCTATTTGTTTTGGTTCGCCCTATTTGCGTTAATGGTAAGCAGTGTTGACTAATTTCAGGTGGAGTCAAATTATATGAGCATTGGAGTCCCGAGAATATCTTCATCTAGATTAGAAATGTGGTCCTTGTTTTTAATTATGAGTACTTAATAACTATTATTTATGGTTTTCATTAATAAATAAGTATTGAAGTTTTCCGCTACAAAGTATTGGTTTTGGTTAAGTATTTTTGGTAGCCTTGCGTAATCACGCGGCGGTACCGTAATACGCCTAAGTCTATCTGTACGGTATAATTGTACTTATTATATAGTATTTCCGTAGAGGGAGATTTGGAGGTGTTACACCTAATTTGTTGAACAATTAATTTTCGCATATACCAAGCTATTGAAAAAGGGGTTTAAACAAAAACAGCAAGCTAAACATAAATTAAACAAAATCTTATAACAATTGGAAAGGATTTCAAGGGAATTCGTAGCAATGCTGGGAACAAATGTGGATTAGTAAGGGTAATTGGGAATTTAGGGTAATAAATAGGGTGTATTGGAGAAGAAAGTGGGAAAATTATTGAGGGGAAAATGAGTGGGAAAGGGTTCATAAAAGGCCACGTAAGAGTCATATGACATGGTGAACGTCAAAGAAAAAAAAAGAAAATGGCGAAATTCTAGCTAATGATAGTCTCTTATAACATTTTGCTGTTTAACATGTAGTTTCTTACAACATATTATATAGTAGGTTGCTTCTCGTAAGAACCGATTTTTAATAAGTAGTTTCTAACAAAAAGTCCTTCATTAAATTAAATTAAGAAAGTATAAATTGTGGTGAATACGACTATATATATATATATATATATATATATATATATATATATATGTATATATATTTATCATCATCATCAAAGTTGGACAAAGTTTAGTAAACAACTAGATTATTGAGTATAATGTAATAAATTGCAGCATTAATTCAACAATAATAATACACCATTATTTTTTTTATACTTTGCCAATGTCAATGATATTGAATCATTAGACTTTATTACAAAAAAAACAAAGGTTTATGGAATTTTATATTTTAAAAAAAAAAATCTATCAATAACATAATATTAAAACAGACACCAGGAATGACACGTGTCACTTCCTGGTGCTGTTTTTTCCCTCCAAAATCTTTATTTTTTATTTTTTATTTTTTTTGGTTTTTACTTCTTATTATAAAATTACTTTATATAAATTTATCAAATCATTAATTAAATTGTGATTCACTTTCCTACAAAAAAAAATATTTGTGAATCGCATATTTTCCATATCTTTTATTGTATAAATTATTATTTTATATCTATATTATTTCATCTATAACGTAATATTAAACTATAAACTAAGAAGAAACAGACTCTATAAATGACTTGTGTCACTTCCTGAAACTATTTTTTCTCTATTTTTTTTCAAGATGACATCTACAGCTTATTGTTTTCACGATGACATCTACTGCTTATTGTTTTCACGATGACATCTACTGCTTATTGTAAATTATACTAAAAATATTGACCAAACCATTTACTTACATACACAAAATTTATATTTGGAGATTCACATTTCTATAAAATATTATTCTAATGTCTATTGCTTTGAATATATAAGGAGTATATACATTATTCCCTAACCCTTATGTAATATATTATTCCTTCAAATCTTTAATATATTATATTTGCAGTAATTTTGTAACAAAAATTTAAAAAATGATGCGCTTTTGAAATAATTGATATTGCCATTGTTTTTCTTTTTCTTTTTATTTTTTTATTTTTTTGTTATTGTAGGGAATATTTCAAGCATCCCACACTTGAGCCCCGCTGTGATCATACACTTAAGCATGGTGGCGTCCAAAGGGAAGGAAGCTAGAGTAAAAGAGTCGCCAGCAAGTTTTAGGAACTTGTAAACCGTTCACAGGGTGAAGGTTACACCTCTTCACGATCCATGAGATCACTAACTCCATAGTGGTCTGGAACCATGACTAGATATTCGGGGATGAAGGTACAAATCCAACCTAAAAGAGATTGAACCTGCCCTAATAATAGGCCTCTACTTCATTATTCTCATATTAATGTGCGCTTTCTGACTAACATACAATCAATATATTAATCCTAAACATGTTTAATCTATGTTGGTTGAATATTAATGCACAAACAAATCTATTATTGGCGATCACTTGAATTATAATCATATTAGCCTAAACAAGATTATTAATTATCTTATTAAGCGTGATTACAAGTACAAATTCCCTTTAATCCTGCAAGAGAGGGCGTGATCAAGCAATAACAATAATAATATCAAGCAACATAACAACAATCATCATCTTAATAATCTCAATAAAGCATAATAATATTAGCAAGATCCTAGGCATGATACTAACAAGATTAATAACAATTCCTAGCATGTCACTAAACAATAAAGATCAAAACTTTATCCCTAACATGATACTAACATGATAGAAGGAAAGAATAGGAAGCATCATAGAAACACGCATGATATTAGAAATCTTTGTTATTACCCTAAACATGATACTAGGAAGCAATAAAACATCCTAACATGATACTAGGAATCAAAATAATCAAAGCATGATTTCTGTATCAAAATAATAACAATTAAATTACTTACTTGGATGCCTCGTATCTCTTTATAATAACAAAATACACGCGTTATTAACTTCAAGGAAAATAATAAATCAAACAATTAAATTAAATAATTGAAATAGAGATTTGGGACCAAACCCTCATAAATTATCAACCTTTCACGTCTAGGGTGAAGGCAACTTCGAACTTGGCTAGGTGTGTCTAGAACTTGTGAATGTGGAATTTTGTATGAGGGAAGGTTAAGAATAAGAATAGAGAGAAAGCTTCTAGCTTTTAGGGAGAGAAAGAATAGAATTAGATGGTTTTGAATGATTAAAAACGGAGATCTAGGACCCTATATATAAGAAAACAGTCTGAAACCAATCAAAAAACAAATCAAATCCCATTCGGAATAAAATACCTCCTGTCGCGAACGACAAGAGTTAGCGCCAGGCGACAGGCACTAGCGCTAGGCGATAGCTGTTAGCGTCAGTCTACAGTCTTATCGTTTTACGCTGAGTCAGAAATAAGACGCGCTTTGCACGCGGAATCCTCTTCCTAATATGATTAAGCAACAAATTCCACGTTTATTAAAATTGGGTTTATCATAAAACACTTATTTTATTCCAAATAAAACTCTTTAAAATAATAATTATCAATCCTAATTCCATAAGAATCTAAAAGAACCTTCTAGATATTCCAAAAGTTTAAAATCAATCCTAACAACTTTAGGAATAATAATTAATAAGCCCTCCTCTAGATCATCGGGCCGCATATAAAATTCATTTCAAGCCCAATTTAGTATTTTGACCACAATTTCCTCATTATTCATCGGAATTGGGCTTATAATATATCGTTGGAAAGCTCTTTTCGAGCCCGACCCAACTACACTATTATTGGACCTTATCATGGACCAAACTAAATTGGGCTAGCTATTTTCATAAATAGAGTATAAAAAGAAATATTTTCAAAAATAAAAAGAGAGATATTTTAATAAAAACAACCGCATCACTAGACTTTTCACACTTTCACTTTGTTCAATAATCAAATGACGTGAAAGGTATTCATCACTGGGTTTGGTTTTGGGGAGACACATTTAGGTGTCCACAGTTATTCATGTATTCTCGATTTAGAAATTTTAAATGTTTTTCTTATTGGGAATCGGCTTACTAATAGCATTTTTTTTTACAATCAATCTTATTATATTTTTTTTTAATTTTTAGTTATTTATGTTTCCAAAGCATGACAAATTATATATGTTGTTCACTATCCCAATTTGTATTAAATATAACGGTTATTTCATCAAATACCTCTGAGTACTTTGATAATTCACCATATACCCATGAAACTTTTCAAATACACCATATACCCTCGAGTTTAACAACAATGTCACCAAATGCCCAAATGACTAACGGACGTCAATTTCGTTAGTCATTAAGGCTTAACTATGCCACGTTGCAATTTCTAATTGGTTTTCTTTTAATATTTTCTTTTAATTATTAAATTAATTATTTAAAGAATTAAAATAAAAAAAACTTAAAAAAAACAGCCACCATTTTCACCTACCACTCTTGCCCAACCCCCACCACCGTCGGCACCGAGACCCACCTCCCCCGCGTTGGCAGCTTCCGCCGCTCCTCCCCTTGTCATCAACAATCCTCCCCTTTCGCCTAAACCACCACATAACCACTCGTAACCTCCTCCCCTTAAAACCCGAAACCCTTAAAAAACCCCACCACCACCACCACCACTGGAAAACCCCGATCGACCCTCCCTCACCCTCGAAAACCTTAGCAGCTAGGGTTTTCAAGGGTGTGGGAGAGCAAATCGGGATTTTTCAAGTGTGGTGGTGGGGTTTTTTAGGGCTTTTAGGTTTTTCGAGGTGGTTGGGGTTGTTTTGAGGGTTAGAGACAGGGAGGGTGTGGATCTAGGATTTTGGGGAGGGGAATTAGTAGGGTTGGGCAGTTAGAAACGGCGGCAGCGTCGAAAGCGGGGGAAGGGGCTTAGGTGGTTGGGGGATGTTCTGGCGCCGGAATTAGGAGAGGGGGTTGGGTTCTTGCTCAACAATCTGTATGTTTGGGGGAAGATGGGGGTCTTGGGTGTGGGCGGGGCTAACAGGGTGGTGGTCACCGGCAAGGGGGAGGCCTGGCACCGCCGAGATGTGGTGGTCTGGGCACCGGCGACGAGACAGGGACTGGCTGGGGTGGAGCAGTGGTGGTTGGGGTGTGGGGTTTTTTTTTTAAAAAGTTTTTGTAAAGATTTTTTGATGATAAATTAAGTAATTAAAAGGGAGCCACTAAAAAGCTGCCACGTGGCATACTTAACCCTTAATGACTAACGTCCGTTAGTCATTAAGGGCATATGGTGAATTATCGAATTACTCAGGGGTATATGGTGCATTTAGAAAGTTTCGTGGGTATCTGGTGAATTATCAAAGTATTCAGGGGTATTTGGTAAAATAACCGTAAATACAACTATAGTAATTATTTATGTTACAATACAATTTTTATCTTTTTGATACATCTAGCCTTAGACCATCTCCAATGGTGAAACTCAAATTTGAGTATTGAAATACAAAATGAGTTGTTTTTTTACCTCCAATGGTGACACCATACTCACTTCTTAATTTAGCAACTCATGTGAAGCCTAATTTGCCAATGGTAAGACTCTCTAAAATATACAAATGTCACTTTTAATTTATGGCTCACCAAATCCATTTTGTTTTTCTTTTTTTTTTTCAAATATTGTAAGATTAAAAAAAAGGTAAAACATAAATAAATTACAAAATAATTAGAATATTGACAAGGGGTCCACACTTTTTGTCAAATGAGACTCAAAGTTGAGTATCTAAACTTAGCAACTTTCTTTTGGAGTTGCTAAGTTTAAATACCAACTTATTGGTATACATTGCAAAAAATAATCTCTCTCTCCTAAAAATACTCACTTGAGTCTCACCATTGGAGATGGACTTATATCTAATGATCTGAAGAAATAAATCAGTATTCCTACCCATAGTTTTTAATATACAAGTTTAAAATACTTAATTATTTAGTTAATAAAGTGAAAAATGATACTAATTGATTATTAAAATTTTAAACTTCTTTGTATAATTCACTCTTTCATTTTCATTTCATTATATACATAAAAAAAAATACTTTGGTTATATATTTTGTCCACAAGCAGTATACAAATTTTTTTTTTTTTGTTTATTTAAAAATATAATGTTGAATTATAAATAATAGTTAAATTATCGTGCATGACACAGGACCTAATCTAGTTAGTTTAAAACCCATGCTATTATCAATATTACTTTTAAGTGTAAGCAATAAAAGATATACTTGTACATATATATGTTATCAAAATGATTTTTGTTAATGGAAGTAAACTTTATTCCTAAAGTTGAAACAAAGAAAAAAAATGATAATATTATAGGATAACTTTAGAAAAAAGTATTAATTCAATATTTACGTAATCTTTGTTTTTTTTTTTTTTCTAATACACAATCTAAAATATTTTAGTTGAGTGTATATAGAAAAATTATGATTGTTAAAATGGAAAGTACATAATATATGTTCTAAATTGTCTTTTTGAAATTTTGCAAAAAAAATAAATGTAAAAAAATATTTTGTTGTTAATTTTAGACATTTGCTATAATATTAATTGGGTATTTTTTTTATGTATAAAAAACATATGATGGTTGAATAGGAAAGTTATATTATAATAATATGGTAAATATAATTTGAAGAAAATTTGACAAATTTTTTTTTTTAAAAAAAGGTTGTTTTGGAGGGAAAAATAGCACCGGGAATTGACACATGTCATTCCTGATGTTTGTTTTAGTATTATATTATTGACTATAGCATAAAAGAGGGAGTATATGGTTGGCTTTGTTTGGAAATAGTGGGTAGCTGATAACTAATGCTTATTTTGATATTTGACTAGTTGATTGATTTACTCACTCCGTATTTAATTAAGTGAAACATTTTCCTTGTGCACGTATGCCAATGCAAAACATTGACTAATAATATCTTTAATTATCAGTATAAAAAATTATAACAATTGAATATTAATAAATATTCATTGAGACAACTCTAATAAGTACCCGTAAGACTATATTTATTCTTATATTTAAACACAAACATTAATCTAAGTGAATTAAATGAATATAAAGTGTAAAGAGTCAAAACGTTTCACTTAATTAAACACGGGAGGAGTAGCTCATTTACCTAGCCGATTATATTATCTGCTTACTTAATGCGTTGGTAAGAATTATTAGTTTATTTATTTGAGTATGTAATCCACCAAAATAGACATTGATATAAGTTTCTATCAAGAACTAGTATTCGAAAGAATTATGTACTTTCTTTGTTTTATTTTTATGTGCAATACGTTGCGAAAGTGAAAATGTTATAATATGTTCAATACAGCTCAAAATGAATACAATGGTTATCTTAACTGTTCCACTGTAACTTTATAATCTTACCCATTCATTTATAAATTTTAATCTTAACCGTCCATAATTATCATTTCAAAATAATAAACAAATAATTAAATTTTTTTTGAGGAATATAAAATAAATTAATTGTTTAAAAATTAAATAAAAAACCTGACTTATTTTTGGTTTGGAAAAACTCTAACAATAGTCAAGCATTTATTAAAAAATTATCATTAATGTTATAAATAACTTAATATAATAATTCATGATTACCAAACAAAATAAGTTTTTTTGCAATTACCAAATAGAAAAAAAAAATGTTACCAAAGAGAATTTTATGTTATTATTATGGTAATTACCAAATAATTTAACTATTACTATTAGATTAAATTATGTGTATATATAATTTTAGAATCTACTAAAAAGGTAGTCAGGAAAATAGGGTTGAATCCTCATGGAAACAATGTCTTTTTACTCTAATTATTAATCTTATCTAGTCTATTAGGAATGATGATTTGTGAATTATTAAACTAAAACAATAATTAACTAGGAAAATTATCAATAATTAGAGGCTTAAGGGATTAGGTTCACCAATGATAATAATTCGAGCCTCCGGGGTAAAACAAACAATCAACAATCAATGTTGCAATTAATTTGATTAACATGTGAAGGACTAGTGTCCTTTGATTAAGTGTATTATTCCAATAGATGGTTCAGTTAATTACGAAGTTAATTATGTTGTGTAGTTAATTAAGTGATCAAAATGTCTAGCTGGAGGCCGCATCTTAAGCCCGAAATCAACTCGTAAGACGAATTAAGGCAAAGGCCTAAATACGCCTATAAATATAGTTTAGATCAAAATGTTGGACGTAAGGTTTAGACGAACCAAGTCCAAGCATACAACTTCAATTGGATCAATGTATCGCAAGATGACAAAACAAATGAAGCTACCACGAGCTAGGCCTAAAGGCCTACCACAAGTCCTAGGCTAGCGCGCCAAAAGTTCGCCACAAGGCCTAATCGAGGTTAGGTGAGCCAACAGTTCAGCTGATAGGTATTTTTATGTTAATTCTGATTTATCTTTCCAATAAATTATGTATTTATTACCTTCATTTCATGCTATAAATTTCAAATTATCTTTAATTATCTCTCATTTGAGAAATTTGTTGTTTTCAGTAATTTTTGGTTTATTTTTCGTATTTTATCTCTATGTATCTTATTTGCTAAGATTAATGTCATGTGCTTTTTGATAATTTTACAATGGGCGTTTGAAAAATGACTATCATATTATTTTCATGATAAAAAATATGATTGGTATTTAACGTTACAAAATCACAAGTAGTCTTCTAATGTTTACATTGTTAATATAATTTATGAAAAATTAATCCAACATAAAAAATTTTGATAAATAAAAAATAATGTTGATAATATTTTTTTACATCAAAAATAATGTAATATAATTGAGGAGATTTAATTTGTAACACCACAAAAAAAAAAAAAAAAAAAAAAAAAAAAAAAAAAAAAAAAACATAAATTTGATTTTTAACACTATAAAAAAATATTTATTTAATACCACCAAAATTTTAAAATGTTGCCTTTTACCACCACTTAACTGATTCATGGATAGAATCCGTTAATGGGGTCCACAATGCTTACTTGTAGGGATGACAATAGGTCGAGTCTTGATCAGGTCCACTGAGACCCAAACCCAGACTCGGAATTTTGGAGGCAGATTCAGATCCGACACAGACCCACTGGGTCTAAAAAAAACAGACCCAGACCCATCGGGTCTAACGGGTCTTGGGTCTAAAACAGGTTCAAAATGGGTCTAACTATGATTTTTATTAATTTTTTATAATCTTTTATATATATTATAAATTTATATATATTACTACTTGAAATTAATAAAAGATGCACTAAAAAAAATTGTTCATATTTTTTACACACAAATAATTTGTTCATTGAAAAGTAAAGACAATGCACGAAAAAAAAAAAACCCTTAAACTAAGTTTCTTGGCTGCTTGCTATCTTTTGCTAAAGTCTATCTTCTCAAACTCTAATTACATAGTATATTATTAATTTAGTATATATGGTTTTTTTTTATAATATTATATCTTATATATATTTATTATTTATAAAATAAAAATAAAAAACAAGTCCATGGGTCGGATTTGGGTCAGGTCTGAGTCTACACTTTTTGGACCAAGACCTAGACCCGACCCATTAAACTTCAACCCAGACCCGACCTAGATGGCAATGGGTCGGGTCCAACCGGGTCAAGGTTGGGTCGAAGACCCATTACCATCTCTACTTACGTGTCAACATATTATTGGACGAAAATATTTAAAAAAAATTTAAAAATAACAAAAACCTTAAACTAACCTGTTACCCCATCCCCACCGCCGGCAGTGCACTGCCACCCACTGTGCCACCTAAACACCCCCGTTCCCAGCCAAGCCACCGAAAAATCCCCTCCCTCCCTAAAACTGGCATCCCCTCCCGAACTAATGCCTAAAACGGGCGATCGTTTTCAAACCACCAAAATTCGACCACCAATAACAGCCGTTATGGGTCGCAATCGGCCGGTTTATAATTAGGGCCTAAGTGGTCGATTTCGACCATAAACCTTAAACTAACAAACAAGTTTGAACAAAAATCTTAAGCTTGGTCAAATTGATGAACAAAGCTCGAACAACATTATGTTCGACTCGATAATGTTCATGAACAGCTCGTTAAGGTCCATTTATAAGTTTGCCCAAAAAAAATCCATTTATAAGTTTTTCATGCCTAAATAAAACTCAGACAACTTATACAAGTATATCTTTTGTTCATACATATTTGTAAGAAGTACTAATTATTTTATCATATAAAGGCATGAAAACTCCGTTATTACTTTATTCTATAGAAAGAATAAAAATATTTTATATAAAATTAAATGGATATGTTAAAAGAAATCATTTTTTTAATGATTAATTAGTGCTTTTATTTAATAAAGCCTGATTGAAATCCGTTCAAGCTCGAACTTATACCCGAAATGTAAACAAGTATGTTCGTGAACAAAGCACAGTTTGAACATGAATAATTCTTATCAAACTTAGCTCGAATAGATTAAAACTCGTCTTGGCCCAAATCGTTTGCAGCCCTATTTGATAGGCTAGTTTAATTAATGACTTATTCGTAACTTATCACCAACCAAGGTTGCCAAGGCTTAGGGCCAACCCTCGCTGGTTAATTATTTGCTCATTTACCAAATGAGAAAAAAAAAAAAAAATTGTACGTTATTTTTTTTGTTGTATTTTGTTTCTTTTTTTTCCCCTTTTTTTTCTTTTTTTTTTTTTTTTTTTTTTTTTTGCTCATTTATCAAATGAGAAACAATTTTTTGTTCATTTACCAAATGAGCAAATAATTATTTGCTTATTATCAAATGAGCAAAAATTGTTCGTTCATTTATCAAATGAGCAGCAATTCTAAAACATTCAAACTAATATAAAACCTTGAACTTAATTAGGCCCTGTTCTTTTGAGCTTCTTGGTAGAGCAAAGAAGGGATCAGCAGAGCAGAGCAAGGCAGGGGAGAGTAGATTTCTACATTATTATTATTATTATTATTATTATTATTATTATTATTATTATTATTATTATTATTATTATAAAATATTAACAAAACCTACAAAGTCAATCAATTTACAAGAAATTAGTGGGGAGCCAAGATACAATCTGGGCCCCCACTCCTCTAGCTATAACGAACCCGATCCTGTTGAAGATGTGAGCAGCTGCACGAGCAGCTATATCCTGAGTCCTTGTGAACACCTGAACCCGCTTCAGCAATGCAACAACATCCTTTTCTAATTCCCCTAAAGAAGAAAAGGAGAAGAAAAGAAAACCATAACCAATAGCCCAGCAACGCGCCCCATATTTGTCCCGTTTCCGCTGAGCAGCAACCGATACAACAGGACCAGGAACAAAGTCAGCCAATACTGATTGTGTCAAAGGAGAAGACCCCGTCAAGTCAACACACACATCAAGGCCTCTATCCTAAGAATAAAGCAACAAATCTGCAGGTCGAAGAGCCCCATCGTTGCCTCTTGTCAACCCAACATTAACCTCCTTTTTCGCAGAAATTCCGGATCGAAAACAACAATCAATAAGGATGTCGCGAACAACATTATGGCGATGTTTAACACCCATCATCCTAGCACAGGACATTGCATGATCTCCAAATATATCCCCATCAAAAACCCTTGAGCAAGCGGAACACGGCGTCGAAACCGAGAATAATGGAACACCCAATCTATAGCAAAGAACAGAACGGTAAGCCTTACCATTGTCTGACCCAACCCTGATATTGGGACTGCCCGCAACCAGGCAGATTTGTGATCCCCCTGCTGGGATTTCCATAAGGCAACCTGACGCGAAGATGAGGAGAAAGTGGAAGTTGAAGAAGCAATAACCTTTGTGAAATATATATCTGCAATTTTCTTCATGAGTTTGGGGGCAGCGATCGCACTAGGGTTACTCATAAGGTCAGTTTCCACAGTCCTATGAAAAAGACTAAGAGCATCATCAAAGGCCGGTCCCGGACCAACAATACCAAAATTGCGAAGAAGCGTAGCCTGAAGACCAGTAGACTCTAGACGTGACGCAAGGAAAGCATAGTGCCGAACATCACCTGCTAAATAAACACCCGGTCCACCATAAGCAAAAGGTAACGTGGCAAGACGCCATTGCCAATCACCAAAACCAGGCCCCGAAGCAGTTGCAATACGCTCCAAAGATGCCCGAAGAGCCATATAAAATGAAATATGTGCCGCTTCAAAAAGACGAGGAGGACAAGTGCGCATAGCAAAGTAGAGTTTTGAAACCCCAGTACACGCACGAAGAAGTAACAACTCAAATTGGGGGATCATCGAGCTTAGCAACAACATCCATTAGCACAATGGTCTTCGATACCCTCTGCGAAACAAGCTCACCACAGAAGGAGGATTCCGCAGTGACAGGACCACCCAGCAACCTAACACCATGCACAAGACGACCAATATCTGGAGGAAAGACACTCACGAGACGGCTACGAGGGTCCTTCAAGGGCTAGAAAACTTCCGTTTTCTCAACGTTAATATGGAGGCCGAAATGAGGTCCCTCTGCCAAAATCAACTCTAAAACCTTTCCTACCACTAAGGGTCACCAATAATAGTGTCGTCATCTAAATACCAAGCCTGAAAACATAAGTCAAAAGAATCCCTGATTTAGCACACCAACGGATAAAGAACCAAAGCAAAAAAGCAAAGGGCCTAAAGGATCACCCTATTATACATCCTGACATGACCATAAGGTATGCTCCCCGTAAAACAACCTGGCTGGAGTAGAGTAACAGAATTCAACCCATTGCGAGAGAGCTGGACAACGGAGAAAAACTTCACGTAACATAGCCGAATGGATAACCAAATTAAAAGCATTCTTGAAATCCACCAACAACATAGAAAGGCCAACCTCATCACCACAAGCCTCAACTAAACGATTAACACCATGAAGAATAGCCTCACCACCAACCGGCACCCCCAACACCAAACTGAAGACCTCCTAAATAACTGCCCAATCACGGACCAATTAAAGCATCCCTAACCTTTTGAAACCAGACGCCACCAAACAGTACCCACATCAATAGGCCGAATACCACCACCAGGCTTAACAAGTGACCTGAGAGGAGCACTAGCAATATACTCCCCCAACTGAGCAGGACATTTCCCTGTGAGAAAGAGATTAACCACCTGCATAATAGAGCCCACCAACTCATCTAGAATAGCAACTGTAGCACCACTCAAGCAATCCAGAAGAGGTTGAGCTCTCAAGATGTCTCTACCGCATGATTTACCACGCAGATAACCCCTAATCTGGTCCAAAACAACAGCAGGAGTAGCAATAAGGTGCTGATCAACAGGGATATCCAGTAATATAGGAGCCAGAAAGGAAGGATTCTTAGCTTGTAAATCTGCAAGAGTTGCATCATTGTACGGGGCAAGACCAGAAGACGAAAGAACCCTAACTGCAGCAGTGTAATGTCCGTCACAAATCTTTCTCTTACACTGCTTAATATTACGCTCAGACAAATCATGGTCCTCATCATTATCCAATAAAGGTGGAGACACGTCAGCCAACGTGTCCCGCACAAGTAGCATAGAACCACGAGGCTCACACCAAGAACGAATAGCAGCGGAGATACTTTCTTCCTGTCGTTGTCGTCTGAGCCCCCGAAGAAAACTTGCGATTACTCCGCGGAGAAAAGGTTTTAAGAACACAAATAGGTAACACAAGCAATTGAATCCAACAATAGATGTCATCAGGTTTGCAAATCACCCTATCAAGCGCTCCTTTGAGAACCCGAGAAAAACCCAATCGACACTTAGGAGGGATAGATTTCACCGAACGAAACCGCTTAGATATCAAACTATCAAGGAGAGCAACATCGAAAGCAAAATGTGGCACACGAGGCACACTAGGAACAACACTAGAAACCTCCGAAGAAAGACCCTGAGGTTTGGGAAAACCATAAAGAACAAACCGTACAACACCATCCCCTGAATCAAGTGGGTCCACAATAGCATTTGAACCACGACCATGTCGACACTTTGTACGAAAAGTATATGTCTTGAAACACTCCCCACAAAGCCAAATGCCCATACGACGTAAAGTTGACTCCGCCTCTAAGAAAATAGCCAAATCAGAAGTAAGAGAGTTTCGAGTCAAATTCCGCGCATTTGCACAACAATGGCGGTCATGGAGATGAGTGATCAAAGAAGTTTTAGTGAGTCCATTACCCCTGCCATCTTAACACCCATTAAGACCCACGAACGGGAAATGAAAGAGAACACTAGGAGGCATAACATCCACCACAACTAGCCACAAGAGAACCGTAATACAATACAACACAAACTGCACCAAAAACGTCCCAAAAACAAAGCAAAGCAGCTCCTAAACTGCACCAAAATCACACTACAACTACAATAAAAATAGCACCAAAATGACCACAAAACAACACCAAAACCACCTTAAAATAGCACCGAACAAACCAACCAAAAGCACCCAAATAGCATGCAAAAAAGCACCCAAACTGACCAGAAAATTGCACCCAAAATAGCACCCAAACAGACCAAAAATTGCACCCAAAAAGCACCCAAAACAGCACCCAAAACGACTCGAAACTTGCGTGAGAATACACCACTGACCCAGAATACCGTTTGAAAATTGGGCTTAAAACAGCCTGAGAATCGCCCAAAATAGCCCGAAACACGACCACCGAGGCTGCCTGAAAACACCCGCCTTAGACCCTTAATTGCCGCCAGAAAATAGTCGTTTGAACCTGAAATAAACGCCTGAAAAACTATTCCAAAACTGACCACCCTAAAAACCCAATTAAATACGCACCCTAAAAACCCTTAAAAACCGCCAGCAAAAAGAGATGGTGCAGCCCCCACGCCGGTACTATTACCCGCCAAAAAAGCTGCCGTGGAACCTGCTAGATATTAGCCGTGAAACCTACCTGTTTATTGACGTGATCGTAGAACCTGGTTGCACCCTAAACGCCCTATAATCGCCCCAAAACCGCCCTGTTTTAGAGTATTTTGTATTATTATTATTATTACTATTATTACTATTACTATTATTATTACAATTATTATTAATTATTATTATTATTAAATATTAATTAATGTTATTATTACTATTATTATTATTAATATTATTAAATATTAATCATCATTACTAATTATTAATTATTATTAAATATTAATTATTATTATTGTTATTAAATATTAATTATTATTATTATTATTATTATCATTATTATTATTAATTATTAATTATTATTATTATTATAAAATATTCATTATTATTATTATTATTATTGTTGTTGTTGTTGTTGTTGTTAAATATTAAATATTATTATTATTGTTAAATATTAAACATTAATTATTATTATTAAATATTATTTATTATTATATTTAAATTATAGTTATTATTATTATTATCATTATTATTATTATTATAAATATCAATTATTATTATCTCTAAATATTAATTAATATTATTAATATTAATTTTTATTATTATTGTTATTTAATAATATTAATTATCTAATATTAATAATTTTTTTAAGCAGAGCAGAGCAGAACAACTCAAAAGAATATAGCCTTACTATATCAGAAAATATACACAAATGTTGGACCATAAAAAGACCAACTATGTACTAATTTATATTATGCATTCATTTTTAGAAAATTTTTAGATTACCACCCAAAAATAGATTCATTTTCTAAATAAACACCCAATAAAAATTTTATTTTAAATACCACCCCATAAATTAATTAATTACGCAGATTCCCACCTTTTTTAAATTTCCGGTGGAATTCTGATGTGTGGGGCCCTCCTAACGGCTAGTTCTTGCTTTCCAATTGAATTCCCCCTCGATTTTTTCCTATAAAACATATCCCCTACCCTAAATTGTGATTTCTACTGCAAATTCTCCCCAAATTCCACAAATTCACCTACTTTGTAATTGTATACGCATCCTCAACAAAGCAAGAAGGTGAATTCGCATCAGGTAAATTCAATTACTCTTTAAATTTAGGGTTCTTATTGTACTTAAATTGAGGAAAACTGGTTGATTACTTAAGTAGGGTTCTTCTTCTTCGCAAATTAGGGTTGTTATTGTATGTTAATTGGGGAAAATTGGGTGATTAGTTCATTAGGGTTCTTGTTATTCGCCCAATTTTTATTTTTCTGTCAATTATTTGCTGCTAATTCTGGTGAAATTGTGTTTGCAATTAGTTTACTTAAGTATTGTTAGGATGGATGGGAGCATGTTGTAAGCTTGTATGTTTACTTGTTGTTGAAATTATTGTGGCAGAAATGGAAGAGAATAAGGTGGTTTTGAGATTTAAGTATTTGAGTGTTGTTATTGACTTTGAATATGAGATTGGCAAAAGTAACTTACAAGATACATCAATAGAATTTGAAGATAAACTTCGTGATATAGATGATCCAATAGAAGGATCAATTGACCTCCTGTACCCCATATTCCAGTATATTTATAAAGGAAAGTATAGGACTTTTAAAGATGATGGAGATATGTTCAAGATGATTAGGAGGTTACCTAATCAGGACATATACATCATACATGTTGGAAGCACAGATGACCCTGGTTTCTTGGCTAACTGTATCATTGAGTACAGGATGAAGCAAAATGGGACTTGGCCATCCCCTGGTTATCCCCATTTTGTAGCCAACCACCACAGTGAATAGGTGTGATTGAGTAATTAGTGTGTAATTAGTGTGTAATTGGTTGTTTGTTGGTATTGTTGCTTTATCTAACATGTTTTATGCTAATTTCAGGTTTCACGATGTCTTTAGAGTAACACATCTCCCACAAACCAGAAGAAATGCAATTGTGGCTTGTCTTTTGCAAAGTTGACATCTTGGACTAGGGAGAACCCAGGCAGGAAATTCAAGGCTTGCAAATTCTATGACTCTGACACTGAAACTAGGGGTGTAAGTGTTTTGAATGGGTTGACAGTGAAGGGACTGAGTGGCAGAGAGATGTGATTAACCTACTTGTGCTTGACAAAAAGTTGATGAAGGGTGAAGTCAACACATTGAAAGTTCAGGTTGATGAACTCACTGCCCAAAGAAGATGCTTACTTTGGGATTGAAATGCAAGGCCCTAAGTGGTGACAGGAAGAAGATGATCAATAGCAATGGGGATTCTGACAGCAAGCTTATGGTTGTTGTAGTTCTTATGTGTTTAGTTTTTTTAGTTCTAGGTTGTGTTGTACTAAATAAGGTTGTTTAAGGGGGAGGTGGAGTGAATGCTGTTTGTAATGCTATTTTTATGTAGTAATGAATGAAACAAGTTATTTTGGTTTCAACTTTGTGATTCGTATGAGTTGTGCTTTGTTTTTGAATGAACAAGTGATATTGACACACTAACAACAAATTTTGACTTAAACAACACAAATAACACAAAAAATGGCATATAATAATCTTTCCAATGCATTAAGCAACTAATCATTCACCAATTCATAACAGAACCCAAAAGATTGTAACAAAAGCATTCATCATTGTTCAACTACTTAAAAAAAGGGCATGCACCTTACATAAACTGTTACTTAACATTGTTCAACTTAATTAGACTAAGTAATCTATTCCTTAACTCCTCTAATAATATGCAACTTGCTTCTTGGTGGTCTAACAACTGGTGCAAAGGTTGTGGCAGCTATTGTAGTTGAAGCTTGGCTCTGTTGAGTCTGCTGCTGACTCAGTTGTTGTGCCTGTTGCTGACTCTGCTGCTCACTCTGATGCTGAGTCTGCTGCTGACTCTGCTACTCACTCTGCTGCCGAGTCTGCTGCTGCTTCTTCCTCTGCTCTTCTTGAGGGAACTTCTTGCTGGAAATACTGTTTGGTCCAGGTGTACCACCAAGAGCAGTCTGCAGAACATGACAGAAAACAGTTAGGGCTTAAAACCATGAAAATCACTTTTACAAAAATCACTCTAATTACCTTACTTAATGCCCTTTCTGCTTTCTTCTTTCTTTGATCATTGACCCACTCAGTATTCAAATGTGGTCTACCACCTTCTATCTTAGGGGATGATACAGCAACTGGTTTCACAGTTGGGTTTTTGCAGGTCTTAGCATAGTGTCCAAGCTGGCCACAATTCTTACATGTTGCCCTTCTTTTGATTAGTTTCTGTTCTTGCTGGTTCTTCCCTACTTCCTTTTCTTAGACTTAGGCCTCCTAGGCTGTACTTTCATTGCTGGTGGTAGTGGCTGCCTTAGCTTCACCTTCTCTCAATGGTTTGGACCAGGCATAGGTGCTACCTCATACATGTATGCTAACATGTATGTGGACACAAAGTAAGCATTGTCCACATACTCCTCAGGGTCTGCCCTTTTGTTCATGATGCATGCATACGCATGGATACAAGGGATACCAGTGAGGTCCTAATGGTAGCAAGTGCATGTTCCCTTGCTTAGGTCTACTTTGACTATGTCTGAATTAAGCTCAACCTCATAGGTGTGACCTCTAGAAACTTGCACAATGCAATGCCTTGCTGCTGGTTTTATCCTTTGGAATGCTTTTTTGACATATGGAACCACCTTTCCCTCCATTTTCTAATAACTTTCCTATTTGTCATTGTTTCTTTTCATCAAATACCTCCTAAGCCACTCCATCTGAGTCAAAATAGGCTTATCCCTAGCTTCTTTGATTACAGCATTAAAAGTCTCACATACATTGTTAAGCAACATGTTTGACTTTGAGAATGAACTAAAAGCATGTCTAGACCAATGCTCAGGTGGGATGTCAGGTAGGTATTCAAATGCATCCTCAGACAAGAACCTTATTGACTCCATTGCCACTTCAAAATCAAACTACAAAAAGGACAAGAAAACATACACAGTCAACACAGTCACACACATTCACAACCACACTCACACACATTCTCACTGACACACAATCACACACACTGACAGACAGTCACACACCAGACACAGTCCCAAACAGTCACACACACTGAAAGACAGTCACACACAGTCAGAAACGGTCACAAACACTCACACACACTTAAACATACATATCATACCAGTGTTGTAGCCCTTGCAGCAGACCAGAACAGCTCCTTGAATGTTGCTCCACTAAATTGCAACTTGAAGTTGGCCCATATGTGTCTGACACAATACCTTGTGTCTGCATATGGGACAACATGCTTGAAAGCTTCTAACAAGTCCTGTTATCAGTTCAAAAGTAATGCATTAGAGAACTAAACAATGTATAAACTATCAAAAAAAAAATGTAAGATTGGGTTCCCATGATTACCTTTTGTCTGTCAGACATAAAGGTAAATCCAAGGCCTTCATTCTCACCTTTTAAAGCATTCATTAGGCTCTCTAGGAACCACACCCATGTCTCTGTGTTCTTTATTTCACATGTAGCCCAAGTAATGGGAAAAATGTTGTTGTTGCCATCCTTCCCTACTGCAACAAGTATCTGTCCTGGGTATGGACCCTTGAGATGACATCCATCAACCCCTATTAATGGTCTGCAGCCAGACAAAAAGCCCTTTGCCATAGGTGCTAGGCAAACAAACATCCTCAGGAACAATGGGGGCTCAGGTTACTCAATCCCATCAACTACAACAATGCATTTTGCCCCAGGGTTATACTTCATGAGAGCCTTCCCATAGTCCCACACTCTTGCATATTGTTGTGATGCTGACCCATAGATCATTAGCTTAGCTCTTTCCCTTGCCATCCAAGCTTTGCTATAAGTGATTTCTATGCCAAGATCAACTAAGACCCTCCTTATGAATCCCTTTAACTTCCACCCTGGGTCAGTTCTCCAATCCTCAATGTACTTGTCAGCTAAAAACTCAGTAGTAAGATTGAGATTGCTTCTTACCCTTACACACTTGTGCTTCAGATTCAAATTCTTAATCTGCCAGAAATCTTGGTTGGCAGATCTCCTTGCAACCACCCTAAAATGGCATCTCCTCCCACCAACACAAGTACACTTAGGCAGCCTACACGTTTTAGAATTCTATTTGCACTGACACCTCCTTCTACACTGGATGGTTAACTTTCTACTATAATTGTGCAAATACCAATATTCATACCTATTCTCCACTACATGAATCCTCAATGCTTTCCTAATCAGTATACTGTTGAGGAACTTCTGCCCTTTCAGCAAAACAATTGGTTTCTTGAAGTCTGTTGAGGCATTAAACCATGGCTACTTGTCTTCCTCATCATCAGAACACCTAAGGCTATCCAACTCCTCAGAACCAGAAGTGAACTCTCTCTGTAGAGTCACTTCTTTGCTTAACGATTCACTTTCAAGGACAAACTCATTATTCTGCACCTCATCATCTCTCTTATCTTGCACATACTCCAAACTTGCATTGACATCTTGAATTATGTTGTAACAGTGTTGTCCAAATCTTCTCTAAACTCAGCATCCTCATCTAACACTTTGTCTTCTTCTTCCTCCTACCCTTTGCTTTACACTTTCCCTTTCCCTTCACTGTATTTCTCCCAGATGGACCTTCCTGTTCCCCTTGCTTCTTCTTCCCTTTTACACTGTCAGAGAACAATCTCTTTCTTGATGATTTCTTCCCTTTCACACTCACAGATGGACCTCCCTCTTCAGTCTGCTCTACAACCTTATCCTTTTCTTTATTTTCCACATTGACCTTAAACCTAGGGCTTCTCCTAACTTCAGTGGGCTTAACAGCTTTGCTTTGAGTGTTTTGGGTGGGTTGTACAATGTTGGGTTGTTGGCTAGTACAATAAACTACAACAAACCCATCCTTAGTCTTTGTCTCCAAAAAGCCCTTTACATCATCTTCACTCAAAATCTCCTTTTTACTATTTGACCAAGTCTTCCTCTTTTGTTTGTACCAAATATTCCACATGTTGGGCACTTCTAAATCTAACTTCACAAACCCCCAAATGCAAGATTCCCTTACAAAGTGCACTGACATCTCACTCACTTTGCACTTATACCTCCAATATTCCCAGCCACCCTCATAGCCAAACAAAGTCTTCCCCCTTATTTTTTTGTCCACAAACACACCCCCTAATCCAACCATAACATCAACAAATTCAACAGAAGCAGCAATTTGTGCATGTAATAGCAAAATTAAAAGATTTAGCCAAAAATTGATTTGTTTATTAAACCCAATATACATAGCAGCAGTAAACAAATCCCCTAATTCACTGTCCTACCCACATCCATACTTAAACAATTCACCAACAATTAAAGCATAATTGACCTCTATTAAATAATTCAATAAAGTATAAATTGAACCCTAAATTTCAACAAAATTGCAATTCTCCCATCACCAACAAACAACTAACAAAATTAAAGGCAAGGAACAAAATTGCTTACCTCAGAAGTTGCCATTGCACTCAGAAATTGTCAGGTGAATGAACTCAGCAAGTGGTCCCTAGAAAACGCCCTAAAAATGGCGACTTTCGCAGTCAACCTTCAAGCAAAAATCCAATTACACGGCAGTAACTTCTTTGTTGAACTAAAACTAATTTAGGGCTTTAATCTGCAATTTAGGATTCTAATTTGAAGAATGGGTGAGAATTTATGGAGATAGGTGGATTTTGCAGAGAGAATTGAATGAGAGAATTGAAAGAGGAGTACACTTCAGTAGCTTAGGATAGAGAAATCGACAAAAAGGAAAAAAAAGGAGGGAAGTAACGACTGTGGGCCCCACACATCAGAATTCCACTGGAAATTTAAAAAAAGTGGTAATCTGCGTAATTAATTAATTTAACGGGTGGTATTTTAAAATAAAAATTTTAACGGATGGTTATTTAGAAAATGGTCCTATTTTTGGGTGGTAATTTAAAATTTTTCCTTCATTTTTTGCCTAATTTTGAATTATAAAGTTCACAAGGTTAATTTAATACATTTAAAAATTCAAATAAGCAAACTAAATTAAACGGGTTTTTCACTATATGCCCCTGAGTTTTTTGTTTATTCACTATATACCCCTAAACTTTTTTAAATTCATCATATACCCCTGAGTTTTCACAAAAATACACCATATACCCTTGATGACTAATGATTTTTAATTTTCTCAATCATTAGAGTTAATTATGAACCGAAACCACCCTAAATACATTCCCTAACCCCTTAAACCACCCACACTCCTTTTCCCACCCCCAAAACCACCCTAAATTTCCTTTTTTTTATCCTCAAAATCAATCATACGGATATGATTGTGGAGATTTATAGTGGTTTCAGGGGCTGGAAAAAAGGATAGAAGTGGTTTTGGGATTAGGGGAAGAGATCTAAGGTGGTTTCGAGATATAATTAACCAAATTCCACTCATCTTATTTTTATTAGGGGTGTATAGTGAAATTCTGTAACAACTTAGGGGTATATGATGAATTTGAAAATTTTGATGGGTATATGGTCAATAAACAAAAAACTCAGGGGTATGTGGTGAAAAAACCGTAAATTAAAATTAGCAAACTGAAATAAAATAAGCAAACTAAAATAAAATGAGCAAAAATACATACTTTAAAATTTACAAAAACTTCAATCAAAATGAACAAAATTATATTAGAATCACATTAAATTGCTCCATACTATCATCACATGATACAAACTCATTAAACTCATTTTTGATCGCCTAAATCTTTCAATTTTATCGAAACAACCATAATCATCGTCGATTGGAGCTCGAAAATGCCATAATTGGTCTGAATTTTGAGCTTAATTTCTTTGTTATTGATGTTGCGAGGTTGATAACGATGATGTTAATGGCGGTATTGTTGATGGCGAACATAATCGTCGTCAATGGGAGCTCGAAGACCCAATTATTGACCTCAATTCGAGCTTTATTTCCTTGTTTTTAATAGAGTGAAGTCGATGGTGATATGAGCTTAAAGACGCCATGGTTGATTAGAATTTGAGCTTAATTTCTTTGAAATTAATGGCGTAAATTTGTTGACGTATACTAAAAAAGGTTAAGGTGAGAGAGGAGAGAAGAAGAAGGTAAGGAGAGAGAAAGATAGAAATGTGGAGGTGAAAGAGAAAAATAAGGGGTTTTGTTTAACATAATCATAACCCTTAAATATAAAGTTTCAAAAATAAAGTTAATTACTTTATTTTATTCTATTTATGTATTTGTTAATTTAGATTTCATTTGTAGATGGCTGATGACTTTTATTAATGAATTGATTTTGTTTTATTTTAAAAAAAAAAAAGTTACTTAATTGTAATAAAAGATGATATAGTAATTTGTTTTCTTTTTCTAATCCTTTTTATTCAATATTGTAGTATAAACCAAGAGGGGTATTTAGTCTTTTTAGTTAGGCAATGCAGCTTCCCCTTTGGTTATAAAATAGTGATGGATTTATATAACAGTACATAATAACAAAGATTTAAGTAATATGGCATAATAAGGTAAGTAGAGTAAAAGTCTTAGCTCTTTATTTAATTAAGGGTACACAAGAACTTATAAATAAAGTAATAAAATATAATATCAAATGGATCATACGTCCAAATTTTAAAATCACCCTCCTGATTTTACTAGCTAACAACTAAACATATTTAATTACTTTTAAGTTGAGCAACGACATCCATCATTGATGATCTAAGGTGACAAATTGCCTCTAATAAAGGCTTTTCCTTGGGACCAATGTTGACACCAATTTTCATAGGCGCTTCCCAATCAAAACATTGGATAAGAGTAGCCAAAGCACAAGTGAAACTCCTAGTAGCAAAGGCACTCCCGGGGCAAGACCTCTTCCCAATTCCAAAGGGAAAAAACTTGTACCCTTGGGTTTCATATGCAAACCTCTCTGGCTTAAACACATTTGGCTCGTCCCATAGGCTAGGGTCCTTTTGTATAGCCCAAGCGTTGACATAGAGCATTGTGCCTTTATCTACATGGAACCCTCCAATAGTGCAGTCTTTGGATGAGCATTGTGGAAATAGAATTGGTTCTGGTGGGAACATTCTTATAGTCTCATACATTATCCAATGTATGTAGCTCATTTTTGGTACATCAGATTCGTTTACGAGCCTTCCTTTTCCTACGATTAGATCAATTTTGCCCCTTGCTTTTACGATGATTTCTTGGTTGTTTATTAGGTTTGACATTGCCCATTCCAAGGTTTGAATTATACCTTTCGGTCCCGCTAATAGCTGCATCTGATATATAGGTAATCATCACATGACTTATATGAGTAACACTCCCTCCATTTATTATAGTAGAAGGAAGTTTTTTTTAATTTCTACTTCATACATTAATTCCTAATATAACAACATCACAATACATTTATAAATATTAACTTAAAGATATGAGATACACATCACAATACATTCATTTTGCCGGTCCTAAAAAGTTTCATCACCCAACAATGTGACAACAATTTAAGTAGCTTCTAAATCTTATAAAAATGTTTGACTCTCTCATTTTTTTTTTTAAATCAAAGTGAGATACTTACATTTGATGTTTGAGAAATCTACACTTAAACAAATTACGCTCCTCCTCACATTATCAACACTACATTAATGAATATTTGTTTCTTCTAATGAGCAATTGGCCATCCTTACTTCTTGTAATAATGATTACTGATCAACCATAATTTAAGCAATACTAATAAGGGATACTAAAAAGAACCTACATAGTCAAATATTATCCTTACAAATAAATATTGCATTTACTACAATTTTCATAAATAATAAGGTAAATTAGGATAGAATCTTTTCTTACCTTTATTAAAGAGTTTCTAGTATGTTAAAGAGTTTCTAGTTGTTTAAAGAGTAATATTATCATTTTATTTATTTTCATTTTCTTTTACTTGTCACTTCTTTTTTTCTATTCTCTACACACTTGCCACATTAAATTTGTGATAACCTTTTGTTTTTTAACTTGCATTTCGACCTTTAGCATTTATATTTTCGTTAAATCTAAGTTACAAATTAATTATAATATAATTTCCTTTTTACTAATTATTTATTAATTATAAACTTTCCTTTGATTCTATATTATGATTTACTCATGTAAGGATAAATATGTTTAGATGATATTTTGATAGATTAGATCTTAAAGGATCAAATCAAATAGGAGATATGATAATTCTCGAAATAAATAAATATTAACTTAAATAATTTGAATCGGACATAGCTTATCATTTAAATAAATACATAATTAATGACATTACTCATTTGATTAATCAAATTCATGCATTGACATGTATCCTATTTAATTGTAGCAATTAATTAAAAATTTGAAGACTTAACACATTGTATCAAGAGGCAAAGGGAGTAATAGTAATCTTACCAAAATGAAACTTTTGATAAATTCATCGGTGTAGCAATCTGGTTCAGCAACCTGGAAGTCTAGCAATTGTTCAATCAAATTTTTGTCACAACTTCCTTACAACAAGATGATCCTCTTTTAATACTTTCTCTACAATCATCAAGCAAATTTTGTAAATATTCATCCCTCTTCTTCATAACCTTTTTCAAATTTTTTTCGATCTGTCCAAAACCTACCCATCTCAATATGGGAAAGAAATCACACATTGTCATGTAACTAGGGGGTGGTGTCAAATCCATATTATCCCATGTCTTCCCATTTATTACCCTCATAACAAAGTTGTGAGCCATCTTATGAAAAATATTATTTAAGTTCACTTTCCGAGTCCCACCCTCAGACTCGTTTAGAAGCTCTAAGATCATGTTATGGATCTCAGCTATTCGGATAGGGCTCACGTCATTAAGCTTATTAAAGGAATACAAAGTTAAGTCTCCAACATGTCAGAGATTCCTCCAATTGAGGATCGAAAAGTTATATCCTAAAATCTCACCAACAATGAACTTAGGTCGGTTAGCAAATACGATATCATTTTTGTTAAGGCATTCCTCGACGACCAATGGAGAAGAGACAACCAAAAGGGGTTGATAGCCCAAACGAAGGGAGAAGATTGGGCCGTAATGTTCGGCAAGGGTGAGGAGTGTTTTGTGGAAGGGAGGCTTAAGTAGGTGTAGGTGGCCCCATATAGGAATTGATGGTGGACTTGGTGGGAGTTTCATGTTCTTTGCTTTTGAGGGTAGAAAGATTTTTTGAAGGAAAATTATTATTGCAAAAAGAGATAGGAACAAGTACATTTTATCCATTTCCATGGGGTTTTGTTGTATTAATGTGGGTGCTTATAATAAGGATGTCATTACATTTGAAAGTGGAGATAGTATATATAATCAAAATAAAGTGTCAAAGATCAGAACATTAAACAATTATAAATATTCATTAGTCTTATGTGGTGGTTAAAGATTATAACAATGCATGTAAGGCATGTGCGCCTTTTGGCAGGTAAGGAAATAAAAATACAATAATATTTATTAGAAAATTAATGATTCTTAACATACATGGAAGATAATTAAACTTAAAAAAAAGGTAAGATGAGATTATATCTTAATTTGATTATTCTTTTAAATATGTAAATATTTATTAAGGTAAAAAAAAATTGAGTATATTGTATCTCTTTAATTGATTAACATTTAAATATTTGGATTAAAGTATTTTATATGATAAAAAAAACTAATGCTTCATCTTTTTTTCAAAAAGAAACGTACGTTTTTGGCACACACTTTGAGAGAAAGATTAAGCAGTGTATATCGGCAAATCATATTTTCAAAACAATTTATACAATATAAGTACTATAGGCACCTTATTGTGTCTCTTCAACCTAAACTCGGTAATGAGTGACCTTTTACCGCTAATTGGCCAGGTTGCGCAATAAGTCTTAGCTGCACCCTGGTGCAGCTAGGATAGATGCAACACGGCTTATAAAATTAACGTGAAAAAAAAATATATGAACACGTAAAAAATTGAACATCTAGTAATAAAAAATGAACACGTAACAAAAATGAAAATTTAGTATTAATAAGTGAATATGTTAAAAAAAATGATCATATAGTAAATTAAAAATGAACATGATTATCATATAATCATAGAATTGCTGGACCAAGGCCTTAAAAATGAACATTAAGTAAAAAGAAAAAAAATAAATAATGAACACGTTTTTTAAAAAATTAACATTTAGTAATAAATAATGAAAACGTAAAAAAAAATTGAACGTTTAGTGTATTAAAAATGAGCATTTATCATTCAACCATAGAATAGGTAGACTAAAGCTAATAAAATGAACATTTCATACAAAAATATGAACACTTTTTTTTTTTTTAAATGAACATTTAGTATTTAAAATGAACACATCAAAAAAGTTTTGAACATTTAGTATATCAAAAATGAACATGATTTTCATATATTCATATAAGTTCAAATTCTTTATATATAATTATTAACAAAATATACAGATAAAAATAAATCATTAAAATATGTTCATTTTTTCTGTACTAAATGTTCATTTTCGGGTATTAAATGTTCATTTCGTACTAAATGTTCATTTTTAAAGTACTACGTGTTCATTTTTATTTTACGAAAATTGTACACAAGTTCTATTTTAATTATTTTAACTCTAAAAATTTAAATATCCACCTTAAATCTTATCTTGGTTCATCATAGTGAAAATAATTGCTGATGTATAATATTATAGATTAGAAATTACAGGTGAAAATTGATAGAAATCAACAATTTTATAACATTCACATATTTATAAACCACAAAAAAAAAAAAAAAAAAAAAAAAAAAAAAAAAAAAATCAAAATTATTTCACGATTCACAATCGCGACGAAGATGATGATGATGGAGAATGCTACAATGGTGACGAATTGAAGAATGCTCGAAGTAGAAGGACAAAGAAGAATACTAATGATTGAAGGAAAGTGAGGTGTTTACTTTTTTATTTTTATAGAGACAATAATGGAGAGAGAAAGTGAGGAAAAACCAGAGGAGAGAGAAAATTAATAAAAGTAAGAAAAGAGAAGAAAGAGAATTAAGATATAAAGAAAGAAAGAAAAACGCATGTTCATTTTTGATGTACTATATGTTCATATATATGCTGCTGGTGCAGCTAGCTTGAATTTGCTCAGCCTGCGCATTGGAATTAAATATTACTTGAACTCCTAGCCCTTGTTTATTCTATCCACCTAATCCAATCCATTCCTAGCCCAAACGAAATCCATTTAAGTAGTTTTCATTGCCCAAATTCCAAAATTCTTAGTCCAATTTTCTTTTTTCTTGACCAAAGTCGAAAATTAAGCAAATCTGATTTTTATGTCCCATAACTTTGATTCAATCATATTTGGTTGAATAGCTCTTGAAATAAGATTTTCAGCGATATATCATAAGCTCAGTTCCAATATAAAATAAATAAGATATAAGCCAAATACTAAACTTGGCCCAACAACAACACACTTACGCTCCAACGATATTTTATTTGTCTCATTCTGATTTCGGGATAAAAAAAATACGATAAAAATAAAAACTGCTTAAAACCCAGTTTTAAGATGTCATGGCGCTGCAAGGATGGTGTGACGCAGTATTTCTGGCATCCCGAAGTTGATGAAGAACAATCGACATAACACCACTATCAACAACTTCAATTCAAAACGTAAGTATTGTCATACGATAATAGTACATTCTTGATTATGACTGAATTAGACGACATGATAACGAGCATGTATACACCATAATTCTCATTTGCAAACATGCATCATACTTCGTAAATTAAGTTCCTTGTAACTTACACGTTACAACAACAAAACTGTACAACGGCTCAAGGCACCATTACCATGATAACCCAAAACGTTTAACAAAGAGAAACGCTAACTTGCATTTCCTCTTGAAACACACCACACTAACATGTTTTTTAAACTTGGAAACCTCTGCATCCAAAAAACAGAGGATTTTAACATTTATAGGACACTTTTTTTAGTGCCTAGTAAATTTTGTACTTTCTAGTATTACTCCATATATATCATATTGCAAATTACGGCGTATAAAATTTTTAAAAATAACGAGAGGATGCTTAGAAGAAAGAGCGTTTAGCTGGTGGTCTTCCAACAGCTCTCATTAAGTTGGCTACTTCAAGCACTCTAGCCACTTTGGTTCCTCTCTTTCCTTCAGCGGATGCTCTCCTTTCCTCGGCTTTTCTACGTGCTTTTGCTATATCGTTTTGCGTCTTTTCCATGGCTTTTGCTCGTTTCTCTTCCAATTTTCTCTGAACATTCACAGTTTCGAAAATTTGACAAAGATGAACAAAAATCAGTTTGACTTGTAATAGTTGTAAACAACAACTAACAAACATATCAAAATTGACTGTAAATCTAGTGCGCTTGAATTGGAAGTGTGAAGGAAATGATCATGCTAATTAATAAACATCACTTGATTTCAATTTGTTATACAACAAATTGGAAGACTCATATCATAATAAAGATGGTTTCGTAAATTAGTAACTAGTTTTCATTTAAAGTTTTCTAAGTGAAGATGTTACCACGGGATACACCGTTTGTGTTAAGAGCATTGCAAAAAATAAAGTCTAGGTCTTAAGATCATTTGTGAGCTAAGAGCAAGATTAGCCCTAGGTCTTAAGATTCTATATGAAAAAATCATAATCTTGATTCACATATTATCGTAATAATAGTATTTACTAATGTATCATAACACCTATGTAGCATGCACCTCACGGCGATTTGCTAACAACCTTGTTTACATTAACTATACCCTAACGATGTAGATTTATATGCATTTGACATAAAACGACGTGCTCAACAAAACAGGAGAAATCAAGTGGTTCATAAGGAGAATACCCATTTATTTTACTCACTATTAGCAATACAATAAGCGCCATTAAACTATAAAACTTTAACGCTAAGGTGTAGTATGGTACGTGACCACAGGGCACAATCCTAACGATATGTTAAAGTAATATAAGCACACTTCAAAAGGTCCCCCCACTACTAAGCGCCTTTTCTTTTTCGCCTAACAACCGTACAACTCCATCAATTCTTCTTCCACTAAATCTATTAGACTACTAGGAAGGATGTCATAGCCAACTATATTACTCGAACTATTAGTTTCATCTCAATAAACCATATTAAATCCTTTTGGAAAGAATGGAAATTATAACATGTGTTGGACACTTTAACACTTTATATTTTGAGACAAATTATGAAGTTTTTTTTTTAAAAAAAAAAATAGCTTAGTCAAATAAATGGATATGTACTTGTGTCAGACACAAGTACCTGAGTCTGAGTAACATAGATGGTTAGTATCTTTGGTGACAATCAAGGGCCATGAAACTTGGGTTCTTACCAATTCAATTCTCATATAATGGAATGTTATTGTTGTATGGAAAAGATCTTTCTAAAAAATAATTTCTCCATTTTTTTTTTATCAAGTGTTAATATGATCTTGTTAGTGTTATACAGAGCTATATACCACTTTAATGTAGTTTATATTATATACTGTCTCTCTAAAATTGTGCGCCACTCCATTCTACCCTTTTGATAGATACTTATAACTACGTATATCTAATAGATCCAAGGAAGAATTAGGCCAATGATACATCATCTTCTATTGGCATTACTTGCTGTTTTCCTTGTCTATTGGTGGGATCACTGAGACAGTGACCACCAACTTCAACTACATCCACACCAATAAATTAAATTGTATATTTTTTTGGCACTTAATTGATACCAAAAGTTGATCATACTACAAAATTTCTCCACACACAATAACACAATTTTTTTCCCGTTAAAAAAAAAAAAAAAAAAAAAAAAAAAAACACATTTTTTTTTGTACGTACAGTTCTAACTTGTTTAATTTTAAGGTGATATGTATGATTTAGTTGATTAATTAATAAGACAAAAGTATGGAAATCAAAGGAGTCCTAATAACTTTACTTAATTATGGAAACAGTTAAACATTTCTCCTCAAGCTTAAATATTTAACTAAAAAACGATCAAAATCAAAGATGTGTGAAATAGAGCATTTTATTAATTAGTCGGTTTAACTGTTTAAGAGTGGGTTATATAAAAATCGTTGCACATTGCTTAGCTTTTGGATTGATTCTCGAATAAACTCCTTTTTAATGTTATTTTTAGTGACCAAATTTATGGAATTTTGGGTTTTTAACAAATCATAATTTCCAAAATAGTAACCTCAATTATAACATCAAGTCAAACTTCTAAACTTTTGGCCCAAAAAGTTAATTGCAAGTAAATCATCACTATTTCAAAGTAAAATAACTTGCTATTTCTACATGAAGATTGTATGTATTTACCACACATGTTTAAGATCATCATCAATAAAACTTTCCTAATTTGAACTCTTAACTAATTTTGAAACACAGTCCATCTATAATTAATCAAAGAGTTGACATCCTAGTAACGATTTGGATGAAATATCAAGATCAATTTCTTAATCAACTTTCAAAATCATCATGATGCTATGACTAGTTCGCTTACCTTCCTATTACGCATTTGAATTCGCAATTAACGTCTAGTCACTTACATAATTATGGATGACAACCATACCCAATTATGAATTGCCCATACTATAATACTAACCTTAACCAATCATTCAACTTATAATACTATAATATAAAGCATAAACCAATTAAAACTATCACAAAAAAAAGAAAGATGAGAAAGTAAAAAAAGATTACCTCAATTTTTTTCATCCAAGAAGTAGCCTTATGAACTTGTTCATTCTCCCATCCGCTAATTATTGCGTCCTCCCTCTTAAATCGATTGTTTATTTTCGAAATCTTAGCGGTTTGCCATGCCGCGATCTTTGTTTCAACCTCCTCTTTTTTTACATGATGTATAGCCATTTCTCCGCCACTATTATTATTACTATAACTATTACTATTACTGTTACTATTATTATTAGTAGTTGTACTACGACTACTCGATCCCATTAAATGGTGACCAAATGATGAATCATTCCTATTCCCTTGCCTTCCGGGAGGGGAAGGCAAAGGGTTAATATCCGGCACTATAGCCAACGGATTAGTCTCCTCGGCCTCCCCCTCCTCTTCTCCGATCCTATCTAAATTTATATTATTATTACTCCGATCATTTCCATTTCCATACCCGTTATTTCCACCAACTTGGTTATTATTGGTACTATAGTCGTTATGATCAATTGTGGACCCCGCTATAACAAGAGC
This sequence comes from Chenopodium album, assembly GCF_948465745.1. Lineage (NCBI taxonomy): Eukaryota > Viridiplantae > Streptophyta > Magnoliopsida > Caryophyllales > Amaranthaceae > Chenopodium > Chenopodium album. The sequence goes on from NC_137848.1 coordinate 47,130,302, forward strand.
GTTGAACTCCCTACTCATGGTAGTAAAATTTTCACTAGAGTTGGTGATGTCGCTTGCTACGGATAGGTTGGATGATCGACGACTAGTAGCATCAAACATACGTTGTCGACTAGGAGGCACGGGGTGAGAAGGCGTTGTTAAAGCATGGATGTCACGAAAATCATCATCGTTATCATCGTCGTTGTGGTTGTTGTTGCTATAGGAGGGTGGTAGTGGTAGGGGTGGTGATCTTGTGGTTGGTGATTGAGGGTTCATAGTTGTTGACGTGTTTTTGCTAGTAAAAAGAAAAAGGAGGAGTTATTAATTTGCATGATTATTTACTATCATTAAAAGAATTGTTAAGGTCTTTGATTAATTAAGGGGAGATGAAGTGATATGAACCACATGAGGATATATGTGAGTTTAATTTGATTACTAGTGGAAATAAATTTTAGAGATTTCAAGAAAAGAAAGAAAAGAGGATATAGGCTAACAAATTAAAGTAGTGATGAGAATGTGTACAAGGGAAACTACATATGACCAACTTTAGTTTAAAAAAAATTGAAGGTTTGAAGTATGAGATTGACAAGTGATTCATTTAGGGAAGGCCATATACTAGAATTTGATAGTGACTACTAGTGTAATGTAGAGTCTTTAAATTGTTTTCTTGTAAGAAATTTAAAGTTGAATAATTTAATATTCTTACTTTTCTAACTTTTTTTTCTTTTAAAAACTGCTATATACATATACACGATTTATTGGACTAGTAAATTGAATAAATAAATTACTCCGTAATAAAACATTGGTATTATTTAGTGTGTGGATAATTTAAAATGAATTTTAAGACTCTGTATAATATACATTTGTTTATATAGTGTTTGTTTTTACAATTCAACATTTTTTCGTTTTGACACAATTCACACAAAAAGAATTGACTAAGGGATTGATTAAGGTAGATGCCAAATAATTTTCCAGGATAGTTATAAGATGAGTTTCAAAAGGATAAGGATTCGGAATTGAGGATTGATGATACTTGAGAATATTGGATTATTGGATGAAAAATTAGATTATTGGTAACTAGTTTGGTGCATGCCCCGGCGATGTCCGGGTTCGTTGCTTGTTAATTTTTAAGATAAACTTTTTTTTTATCAAGTTTTAAAATATATAATTGATACAAAATTAGTTAAGTTTTGAGACGATCTAAAATATATAGTAGGCATGTAATGACTAATAACAATATTGGTGAAAATGTTTAATTAAAAAATTGTAAAAAAAAAATAAATAAAATAGAAAAATCAAAGTAAGCTTGAAATATAAATTTTTAAAAGTTAGCCATAAATAAAGTAAAACAAAAAATTGTTATAAGCTCGTTGGGTTGATCTGAACCCGAAACTTAAGGTGGTGTAAAGATTTCTTGACCCGCAATCTAAAGTGACTCGACCCTAAATGACCCGTGATAAATTATTTAATTGTTGTCTACGAAACGCGATATTTGGTGAAAAATTAAAACGGCAAGTGTCGTTGTCTCGTGATCGGGATAAACTAATAATTAATATTGTACTTATGAAATATAGGTATTTTATCGAAAATAAAACTATAAACCAACAATTTTATCCTATAAAACTATCCATATTTTATTGAAAATAAAACTCTAAACTAACTTGTTTTTTTTATGCTAGAAAATATATCGTAGTTTTTATCCTACTAAAATAAATACAACTTTTTTATTCTTAAAAAATATATCCAAATAAATCCTACGTGTCATACTAAGATTTAGTTATCGCCAACGTGGTGCGACACTTGGCGAAAAGTTGAAACGCCAAGTGTCGCTGTCTCGTGACATGGTTAAAAGTTTACCTTTATATATTAGTTACTAGTTTTGTGCCCGGACGATGCCCAGATTGTCGATAAAATTTCAATATAAACTTTTTTACTTGAATGTTAAATAAGGTCCTACAATCTCTTTTGATATGTAGGATATTTAGACATACGATGTCATATCACTTATTTAATTAAATAATAGTGTATTTTTTGTAGTTTAGTTTGTGAATATCTATGTTATTATTTACTTGAAATTATTTTTATTAAACTTAATTATTTTTTTTACTAATTCTCTATTTTTTAAAATAAATTAAATATACTGGTATTATAAATAAATTTTATTTTAAAGAACTTTTTAAAATGAATTAGATGATGTAAATAGAATAAAGTTATAGGATATTTATCAAAAGTTATGATTAATTTTGTATATAAGAAATATTAGAATTCTATTGATAATTATAAAACTCTATACAACAATTTTATCTTTAGAAAAAAATTATCCAAATATCACTTACTTAGCATAAATGTGTCACAATAATATCTATTTTTCGCATACGTGGCGCGACACTCGGTAAAAAACTGAAATGCCTAGTATCGTTGTCTCGCGGCCTAATTGCGAGACCGGCTTTATATATTTGTGATATGATATGATTGCTAAAATTATTGTTTTTTATTACTCTCCCAACATTATTGTCTTATTCACTCTCTAGAATCTTCATTTGTTTTCAATAAAGATCAACTTGATTATTTGTAAACTTTTATTTCTAGAATGAATGGAAAAAGTGAATGGACAATGGACATAAGAAAAAAAAATGTATAAATAAGATATTTAGGATAAAAATAAAAAAATAAAAAAAATAAAAAAATAAATTGATTATCAGTTAGAGATATGATATATCGGAAAATATGTGTGATATATTTTCCCTATACATATTGTTATGAGAATAATATATTTAGGACCTGTTCACATTTACTGAACTGAATTGATTGGAGCTGAACTGAAGTGAACTGAGCTGAAATGAATATTTTATGAGAGAAGGAAATTAGGAACTAAACTGAACTGAATTGATTAGAGCTGAACTGAACTGAACTAAACTAAACTGATTGGAGTTGAACTGAACTAAACTGAAATTAAGCTGAAGCGAACAGGTCCTTAATATTATCTCATGTTAAGATATTATATAGAGAATATATTTTTAGGATTTATAGTTATGCTACTTTATCTTTTAGGAATATTGTTTCCTATCTTATGAACCTAGGTTTTGTATAAATAGTCTACCTGTTGATAAATAATAATCAAGCCATTCATTCTCTTTTTCTCTAATTTGTGATGCTATCAAGAGCAGTTTACCTGTCTGTGGGTTAGAAAATCAAACCCATCGATGGAATAAACCTTTAGCCAAAAATATTTTCTTTTAATTCTTCCGCTGTGCAAATTTAGTGCCTTTGAGATATCTTTTTGATATTGTGATCGATGGAATAAACATACAGTGGTATATGATGATTTGCTTAGCTTGGAGTGTATGAGTGGGCTTCCTCCAATGCTTGAATAAATTAAATGGCGTTATGCTTGACACAATATTTAAAAAAAAAAAAAAAAAATCGGCTCTCTTGTGTTTTGAGACAAGATATGTTGGTTCTCCTTGTGCCGTGAGATAGGGTTTGTGAGTTGATTCGAGCATGATTTTGCTCCTTTGCATATGAATTTGGTTTTGCTCTAAAATAAAACCAATAAGATATTTGAGTGGGGTTTACTCTGAAAAACCAATAAGAGATTTGAGTGCAATTTACCCTGAAAAACCAATATTTGATTGAAGCTCGGTTTTCTCTATTTGCAGGTTCGAAAAAGAATGACGTTCCTGCTTGATTGATGACTGATGAGTTCGAAAAAAAATGAACATTCTCATCATTGAAGAAAAAAACAATTGAAGGCGACATTACCCAAGAGTGCATCTCGGCTTCAACAAATTGAAAATTTCCAATCGCAACGTTCGTTTTACTATCGTTACAATTACGGGAGGGTGTTAGAGATATAATATATAGAAAAATATGTGTTATAGTTATGCTGGTTTATCTTTTAGGAATATAACTATAAATCCTAAAAAATGTATTCTCTATATAATATCTTAACATGAGATAATACTAAATATATTATTCTCATAACAATATATATACGGAAAATATATCACACATGTTAAGTGAACTAGCATAACTATCTCATATACATTATACCTATAAATTCTAAAAAATATATTCTTAACATGAGATAAAGTCGTAGCACTTATTCACTTAACATTGTGAGAAAGATTTATTATTATTATTATTATTATTATTATTATTATACATAAATAAGAAGAAAGTAATTATCAATATGACGTGTGAGATTAAAAGGCTATTTTCACCGACATGCACTTCTAATTTTGTAAGGAAAACTATCATAATCATTACAATATTGTCTATCCATAGTCCAATTTTCCCAGATATCATCATATTGATAATTACTTTTATTCAAATGACAAATTAGAGAAAGAGAGAATGAATGGCTTGATTATTGTTTATTAATAGGTAGACTATTTATACAAAATTTAATTACTTTTAGGAATAATAGGTAGACTATCTTTTAGGAATAATAGGTAGACTATTTATGAAACAAGTAAAATTTAATCAACCACAATGATCTACTAGTATCTTGAAACAAAGAAAAACCAATAAAAATGAATTGGAAAATTCTCATTGGTAGTCGTGTACAGTTGTTTAATTCTAATGGCAGTCAATTCGTATAAAAATTATCTATGGTAGCTTTCTACTTTTAAAACTTCACTTTTGTAACCTTTTTTAGGGCCTATTCTGATTTAATGAAGTGAAGTGAACTGATTGGAGCTGAATTAAACTGAATTGAAATGAAACTAAACTGATTGAAACTAAACGAAACTGAACTGAACTGAACTGAAATTAAGCTGAAGATAATAGACCCTTAGTAAAAAATGTTAAAAGATTGATTAACATTACAAATAACTCAAGTTCATCAAGTTAACGATTTATCATTAACATTTTTTACTAAATAAGGTTAAGAAAATGGATTTGATCAATATACTATCGACACGTGGAAGTTACATCCTCTAATAACTGGTTACCAACCTAACAAAATTGGTCATGGCTTGTTAAAAGAAGATCCTTGTCAAACATAAAATTGTTTTGGGAATAATCAAAAAGCAGGATTGTTTTGAGAAGATGAAGCAAAACTAAACTGGGTTTATTTATTTCTATTTTTCCTAAAATAAAGTTGTAAGAAATTTTCTCTAAAAAAAATTAAAATGTTGTAAGATACTACATTTGGCCAAAATTCTACTGTTGACCTAATTTTATAGCGTTAACCCACCTTAAAACACCCCCCAAAACCACTGTGGGGGTTGGTTTTCAAGGTAAAAAGGTTATATTCAGGGTGGTTGGAGGATATTCCGAGTTGGTGAGGGTATTTTCATGCTTCGAGATGGTGGTTTTTGGGTTAGAGAGGTGGAGGTTTTGAGGTTGTAGGGTGGTTTCGGCATGGTGGAGGCAATTTAAAGGTAAAATGTTGTAAAGGTAGTATTTTACAACATTTTACCTTTAATTAGGTAGTTTCTTACAACATTTTACCTTTTATTAGCTAGTTTCTTACAACATTTTACCTTTTTATTAGGTTGTTTCTTATAAAAATTTTGTTATTAAGTAATTTCTCACAAAATCTAAGTTTTATTAGGTGATTTCTAACAAAAAAAAAAAAAAAAAAAAAAAAAAAAAAAATCCTAATTTTAAATTATATATTTTAATTAATGGTCAAACTAATGCATTTACAAATTAAATTTGCCAATTTGTTAGTTATTCAAGAATAACAAAAAAGTATAATTATACTCGATATTTCTCTTCTTTAGCTTTTCTCATTTGTATTACATACACTAGTAGAAAAATATAAAAGAGCACCGGTTCAAAACCTCCCTATAGAACCAGTGTTTATTTGAGGGATGCCAAAAAAACTAAAACATTAGCACCAGTTCAAAACCGGTGGGAATACTTGTTATTGGCATTGGTTAACCGGTGCTAATAATAAGCACCCACTTTTTTTTAAAAGTATAATTCATTACTTTTGGCACCGGTTAAAAATGCCCAAAAAAAATCATTTTTTTTGTCTTTTTCACTTAAAAATTAGCAGAAAATGATATTAAAAACATAATACAAGTATACAATAATCACACACACACATATATATATATATATATTCATCAAATAAATTATTATTTTATAATTTCAAAAAAAAAAAAATACAACATCGAATTAAAACACCAAAATCTATACTCCAAAATCAACATCTTGAATCCTTTTTCTGTGTGGAGTGTAAAACCTGCATCAAATTTGGAAACCAAAATTAATAAAAAGCCACAATAAACTAACATTCCAAACCCAAGAACATTATAGAACAATAAAATAAAATAAATAAATAAATAAAAGCAAGTAGTAATAAAAAACAGTTTGAATTCCTCAAAAAAAAAAAAAAAAAAAATTCCGAAATCCAAAAACATCTACTAGAAAATCTAGTCAAATATAATAATAAAAACATTATAAACCCAAACACAGAATTAATATTAATATTTGTAAAAAAAATAAAAAAAAATAATTAATCTTGATATTTAATCCTCAAAACTCAAAACAAAGAAAAAGAAAAACCCAAATTAGATCTACAAGACAAGCAGAACAATCCACCACAACCACCAGCAACCAAACCGCATAAACCTCCAAGACCAGCCACAATTTCGAACAATATTACATCAATTAAACCCAAAAAAAATCAAGGCAATTTAACATGAATAATTGAACCAAAACGCAAAGTTAAAGAACCCAGAAACACTAATTTCAAATTTTTGATTGACAAGGAAGCTTGTGAGGGAGAAATGGCTTGATTAACGAACAACGATCGACCAACGACAAGGAAGGACGACCGACGACCAGAAATAATGACCGACCGACACGAGGAAGGACGACCGACGACCAGAAACAATGACCGGCCGACACGAGGAAGGACGCCCAACGACGCTTCAATGGAGAGAGAAGGGATTTCGACGGAGAAGAAGGGAATGGCGAGGGAGATCGAAGAAAAGGGCTGAGGGTTAGGGGTTTGGTTGAGAAGAGGGAGAGGAGGAGAATGAAAATGAAAAAAAAGGGGAAAGAGAATGAATAGGGCCGGGGAAAGGGGAAAACAAATGAAGACTGGGTTCTTTTTTTTTTTTTTTAAATGACACTGGTTTAAACTGGTGCCCTTTAAGGAATTTGGCACCTATTTGGTTTGAACCGGTGCCAATTTCCTTCAACCCAATCCCGCCCATTTTTTTCCCCACCGGTTTTTAAAAATCGGTGGGCATTACTCGGTGCCTTATTGTTATTTCTACTAGTGATACAAATTGAATTGTAAATATATTTGTAATTTAATCTATAATTTTGAAATATTTGTAGCTATAATTTTCAATTAAGCATAAATAATTTAATCTATATCAATTATAAACTCTAAATTTATTTTTACACACACACATATATTGCATTAGCACAAATTCATTTTAATGATGACTGATAAATTAAAGCATATAATCCATTCATGGGATTAAACGATCCACTTAAACTTTTTAGTTGACTTGGTCCTCTAACATGGTATTAATTAGTGCCAATGTGACATAAAATGTCAATGTTTAAAACTCATCCACCCATTCCTTTCAAAATTGAATGTTAATTATTGGGTACGATATAAAAGGGCTCAGGTTGCATTCACAGTTCAAAGTCACTGGGCGTGATAGAGTATATATATCAATCTTGATTTTCAATGATCATCTTAAGCTTTTTTTTTGTTGAGATGGTCTTCTAATTATGACGAAAGGAATTTTTTTTCTTTTTTAATAAATATAATGAAAAATGTAAGGGATCATTAGCTAAATGGAAAAACAAAAGAAGGGATTAGGGACTTGTAGAGGTGATCACTCACTAGCTCAACCTGCCACAACGCTGATTTAGACAAAGCCTAAAAATTAATTCTTACTTAAGAATACAAACCTAATTCAAAAAAGCGCAAAAAGACGGCCACTTTTTTATGAGTTTGGGGATGACATTTGATGCTAAATCCCGACGTGAATTTTAATCACCTCAAGAATTTAGGGATGAGGGTGAGGCCACCGATATAAGAACTAGTGTCACTCACAAGTAATTGGGCAAGAACAATACTACTATCCACGTGTCAAGCATATGAGTGATCATTTACCCACATAATTGATTACACGTGTACTAGCTTTAATTTCAATGGGACCCAATTAGTGGTTTCGTAGGTCCCTTCCATGCAAATTGCTGAGGTTAAGCTCGTCTTTTTCCGCCACGTGTGCGGTTTAAGTTTTGGAATTTTTTCAGGTTTACTAGATGCCCACGTCTTACGTGATAATCAACGTTATCTTCTCTTTAATCATACTTTTTAGCATAATTAATTCTTGTCGTTTATCACTAATCATACATTATTTTTTCGAGCTTGAATAGTTGAATGACGACCATTTTAAGTGATTAAATTATGGAAAATGATATACATACCCCTAAAAAGTTAAAAGAGGAATGTATCTGTGAAATATCTTCATTAATTATACTGATTTATGCGTAATTTTGTTATATATTTTTAAAATAATACCAAATAAGGAAATATATTTAATGTTTATTTGTATTTTTTAAATTATAAGTAAAGCTTGTTTAACATATATAAACAATAAAAAGCATAAATAAATCTTAGTTTAATTGGCCCTTTTTTGTATCAATTATGTTGTCCCTGAAACTAATAAATTCTTTGTTTATTTTGTTTTTGCTCCATTGGAGTTTTGAGAGATTTTGAGCTAAAAAGGGCAAGTATAAGATGGAGAGAATACGTCATTTTTATTAAAAATGTCTACTAATTTTACGATTTGTAAGATTTGATTCGTGTTATTATTAATTTACAATTAAGCATTGAAGTGGGAGTAAAAGCAGTACAACAGTTTTTTTTTTTTTTTTTTTTTTTTTTTTTGATGTGATGTGTCGATATTGTTTCAATTTTGTCTTTCGTTGTCATACTTAATTCAATCTAAGGTTATACAGAGTACAAATTTCCTTGATACATTTTCTATGGGCCGACAATCAGACTATGTAGCTGGCATGCACATGTATTGTATTAAGATTCAACGTGATATAAAGATCAAGAGTTCAAATTTCATTTACCATCATGCTAAAGAGCGAGAGAGGGTATCTTTGTGTATAAAAAAAAAAGTGAGTTTTTATAAGAAAAAAGGTGAATAAAGTAAGAGAAAAAATATAAAAACGTATAGTAATTATTATTGTAGAGTTAATATTGAGGGTATATTTAGGAAATATCAAAACCTAAATATATCCTCAATAGTTAAGGAGTAAGATAAATAAGAACGGATTAAGACAGAATTGAGTAGAAAAGAAAAAGGGAGTAATAGTATTAGACAATGTACAACATTGAAATGCATCAAATCAAAATGAATAAATAGTTGACATTAATAATTCTTTGAATGAAAATTGAACCAAAGAAATTTCATATGGAGTACATTATTGTTTTCACACACTCAAACAACATAAAGAATCAAAACAAAAATGATTTAATTATTTCAAACTCTCCAATTTATAAACTAGGAGTAATTTGAAAGTCATTAATGTATTTCTCAAAGAGAGATATGTGATCATCAAAAAGCTTAATGTTCAAGGAAATGGCACCTTCTTCTTTTGGGTTTGCTATAAAAAACGCTTGTCCCTCGTTTATAATTCCACCATGGGCCACTAAATTGGGCTTTCCCCAACCAAAATCAGCTAAATCAGTGGGTAGTTTGGCCCAAGAGTTTATCATGAGATTTGGACATGTAACATGTGGGGCCCCACGAACGATTGAATCTAGATCCGACTGCGATTCTAGGTAATCACTTGCCGATCTTAAGTACTCTGTGCTTTGAACTTTCATTAGGGCTTCATGTATCTTACTCGCGGCGTACCATACCGGATTGCACGTGATATCACGTGCCTTAGCAATACAAGCAGTAAAGAAAATAACATTTCCAAAATATCCTTGTGGTAATGTTGGACCCTTCAATCTTGATCGTCCATCAATGTGTATGTAGAGTTTCACGTCTTGATCACCTGTTAAACCACGTGCTTTGCATGTAGTTCGCCATATGTGCCCGGCTAGAACCTCGTATGTACTTAGATTGTAGGTTTGTGCCTTTTGGGGTTGCGACGTTGCTTGTAGTTTTATGCTGTTAATGTAAAGTTTACTGAAATTGAACATAAACTCCCTTGTGGTTGGAATCTCACCTGATATTATTGTAATGTAAAGTTTTAGTCATCATTGTTTTATATTATATCGCCATGACAATGACAACATGTGAGATACATAACATACATTTCCCTAAAAAAAAATAATAATAAATAAATAAATAAAAAATTACTGATACACAGACAATGAGACAATACAACACATATTGTGCGATGCATGATCTAGAAAATAAGACATTTTAAAGGGTCAATGTGCCGGCATGTATAATATGCATTGACAAACCTCACTCTGACAAGGTAACTAATTAGGGCATGTTTGGATTGGGGTGATATATTAAGGGGTAATAAAAATCAAATTTAAAAAACATGAGTAATTAGAAGTGTTATTGTAGGAGACAAGCTAAGGTGTTTACAATTGAAATAAGATAGTTGTGCCATGAGGAAAAGAGAGAGATGAAAAGAGAGAGATGGAAGAATTATTATCCTCGTGATGAGGGTAATAGTTATCCACCCTCCTCCTAGTGTAACTATTACCCCCAAAATGAGGATATTAGTTTCTCTTTGTTCACCTCATACCACACCATAACTACATAATTTTCCTTACATCAAACCATCACTATCTCCTTCTTTCCTATATTCACTTTCATTTTGCTTAGTTTGACTTTTATTACCCTAGTAATACATTTCCCTCAATCCAAGCATGCCCTTACAATTAAAAAGTTCCCTCCTATTTAACATCTTTGACAAACCTCACTTTGAACATGTAACTACAAGAATAAAGATGTTTGTCAATGCATATAATTATTTATTAACAAAAAAATTTCCTTAAATTAATGTAAATAATCATTATACAACTTTAATTTATGTTAATACCTATTTAACACTTCACGATAATTTTTTATTTATTTATTTATTTTTATTTTTTTAATATATATATATATATATATATGCTCATAACAAATAAAAAAAATAATAAAAAAAAAGTCAAACTTGATATGCGAATAATAAAAACAATCGAATATATCAATTATTCTTAAATAGATGAAGTATTATATTAAAGTCGATTTTTTTTTTTTTTTTTGAGGGAATTATATTAAAGTCGATTAAAATGACTAAAATTATTTGCCGTCAAACTATAAGTTTAAAAATAAAGGGGGTATCACTAACCTGTAAGGGTCTTGAGTGTTAGAGGTGGCAAAGGTGGTTCATACTCCAAATGTCGAAACTTGATCTGAGTCGGGACACGAGGAGCAACGTAGACGGCCCGATCATGGAAGGGCATAACGTCGAGCTCAAGCCCCCTAGCAACTCTTGCCCATGAGACAACAAAGTATGCCGATGCCAATGCATCAACTATATGGTGATGTGTGGCGAAGCCCATGCATACACTACCACATTTGAAGCGTGTGACTTGTACCATTAGTAAGGGGATTAACGACAAACCGGCCGAGTAATCGCACGTAGGGATCGCTATCTTGCGAAACCCGGCACCTAAGTCCGCAAGAGTATGCGTTGTTTCCGCCTCTACGAACAATGCTCCGGCCGCATTGCAATCGATTTCGAATCGACCATTCTCTTCGTTCATTTTTAGTCTCCCCGCTATCGGATAAAATGGTACTAAAACTTTACTAAGAGACTCCTTTAAATTTTTGTGTCGAAAACTTTGTGTCCCATTTTATTTTCTTTAGGACTATAAACGCCTACAACATCGGAGTGGGAGTATGGCGCACGAATCATCATGTCTAGCCTCGAGAGCCAAAGACTTCCCTTCGGAGTCTCCTCGGCCGGGCGCACCATGGTCGACTCTCTTACGTTCACGCTCATTCTTAGGTGATTCAATTGTATGTTTAAAGCTTAAGAATTGCTTAACGATGGAGGGCTTATAAGTTAGTGCATGGGATGCACTTCATATATAGACTTTTTAGATTGGACAATAGCTTGGCTACCATACTTATTTAAATTATAAAATTTTTAAATTATAAATGTGCGTGAAAATCATTATTGCTCCATATTTAATTATTGGTGATATACTTGGAAGTATTTTATTAAAATGTGCTGGACGCAACTTGGTAGTTTATCGTCTAAAAATATGTATGAATACTAATTGCCGAATAAAATCAAATCTCTGACCAAAGCTATTATGTACAACTATGAAGTTAAGTATACTATATATAGTACTGAAAGCAAAACATGCATAATTTAAAATAATATAATAGAAAATTGCAAAAGATAGGCATGTTCAATATTGTGGCATTAATTTAATTATTTTTAATATATATTCGAGTGCAAGTAAGTTTATCTTTGTTCATTTGCTGATTAAATGTACAATAACCATGATGATTATTGTTCATTTAATCATCAAAATACACAAAAAATGCTTTGAGTGCAGCGTACACTCGGTTGTAATGTTAGTTGTATTACTTGTATATAACAACCTTCGCTTTGACATACTCTAACTATTCTAACCTTACATATTGTGCCATTAATTTATTTATTTTTAATATATATTCGGGTGCAAGTAAGGTTATCTTAGTTCATTTGCTGATTAAATGTGCAATAACCATGATGATTATTGTTCATTTAATCATCAAAATACTCAAAAAATGCTTTGAGTGCAGCGTACACTCGGTTGTAATGTTGGTTGTATTACTTGTATATAACAACCTTCGCTTTGACATACTCTAACTATTCTTAGCTTATATGCAATCTTGTACTGCCTCCGTTTTTTTTATTTAACACCATTTGACTTTTGCAATATTCACAAACTGCACTTGACTAACTTTTGTGATTTATAGTTACGATAAATATAGTCATGTGGCATTTTGTTTGAATCGTCTCAATGTAATTAATATCCACTTTTTATAATTTTACAATATCGGAGATATTAATCGTTAAAATAGTGTGTTGACAAACGTGATAATAGAAAGGTGTCAACTTAAAAAAACGGAGGTAGTAACTTGTAACACTCTCCATGTTTTTATTATTTTGTAACACTTTGATTTTTTTATTTATTTTTTTTTCATTTTTCTATTTTGACTAGCTTTGCTAATTTTAGATGAGGGACAAAAGCGTTTTTTGGGATCTTGTTATATTTTTACCCATTTATACTTCAGATATTAGCTTAGTAATTAAAAATATTGGTGATTGAAAATAGTGCACTAGTGAGCATGAAAGTAAAAGTGTTGTAATTTAGGGGTCAAGGAGGGAATTATGTCTATATGATTTATTTTTTAACCCCAACTTATTTCAATTTCGCCAATTGTGTTGAAAGTATATATATTGTGCTAATTGATGTTGTTTAGGTTTGCTAGCTTTTATTTAGTTGTATATTACTCACGATTAGGTTTGCCTATGGCATGACACGACCCAATAGAAAAAACAAGTACAACATGGCAAGCATGGGCGGATCTTTGCTTTTGGGTGGGCAAGGGTTCGGCCCCCAAAAGTATTTTTGATTTGTATGTTGATTTTAAGTAATGTGATGTTTAATAATTGTATATAAAAAGTTGTATATTGGTTACGTATTGTTATTTTTAATTAGCAAAAGATTAGGGGATCAAACTCCCCCCTCCCCAACTTTTTGGCTCAAAGTCTGCCATTGATGGCAAGGGTTACACAAGTTAAATTAAATTAGGCACGACACAATACGCTATTGTAGTGCTATGTCATAAGATTAACCCAAGCTAACCACATTTGTTTAGTATATTACAACCAGGCATGATATTACACAACAAAGGAAACTAAAATTTAGGGATCCAATAAGCATGGCACGATACGATATCAGATGGACGACACGGCTTGAACCTAGTTTGTCCTTTAGAAAATTTCAACACACATGGCGAGTTGACACGAAATAAAGGATGAAAAATTAGCTAGAGGGACATGTTGGCCTTGTTTGACAATTGGCTGTTGGTTGTTGGTTGTCGGTTGGTTTGATTGGCTGGTTTGACTAGCTGTTTGTATTGGCTTTTTTGTTGGTTGTTTGACTTTTTATTAGTCTAAAAACATGTTTGGTAAAATTGGATGTTAGATGTTATTAGTAACTTAGGTAGCCAAAAGCTACTCTAAGTAGCTTCATTTTGGCTTAAAAGCCAACTTTTCAATTGGCTGAAAAATCCATTTACCAAACACAAATTTTGGAAGCTAAGTTTGACCAAATTAAAAAGCCAAAAGTCAATAAAAAAAAGCCAATGAAAAGCCATTTACCAAACAAGCCCATTATTGTAAAATGTTGACCAGCTGTAATAATTGTATTAGATCAGTAAAGAACAAATAGATTAGTTATTTTGTCAGCCGAGAAATATGTCTAAGATGTTGTAAAAAAAAATAAGTCTAAGATGACACCCTAGTATCTTCATAAAACAACGAGCATGTTCTACAGTAGTTACTGTATATGAATATACATATACATTATCCAACCTCCTAAATAGAGGTGTCAAAAGCAGACCGATCCGACCCGACCCAAAACCGATCTCAATTCAAATTGATCCGACCCGACCTCATCATATCCGATCCGATCATTCGAATTGGCACCAATCCCAAACACATATGCATGATGAGTCATCAAGCCAGCTAACATTACAATCTCCAATCTGGATATGACCTCATCCAATCATACTGGCCTAGTGGACAAATAACTCGACCTAGAAATTATTTCATTTGATCTTTTTTTAGTTGACATGGTTTTTATTTATTTATTTTTAATTATGAATATTAACACAATGAACTTTGTATGAATCATATGAAAAGCTGTTGTATGAGACCGGACTCACCGTGAGTTCAATATATGATACAATAATATTCTAATATCTAACAATAATTTCTAATATATGACATTAATATTATAATATCTAACAATAATAATATATGACATTAATATTCTAATATCTAAAAATATTAGATTATTAGTGTCAAGTATTGGAATATTAATGTCACATATTAGAATATTGTTGTCAGTTATTAGATTATTTGAACTCACCGTGAGTCCGACTCACCCAATATTTTTTTTTTCGGAATTATATATATATATATATATATATATATATATATATATATATATATATATATATATATATATATATATATATAAGAGAGAGAGAGAGAGAGAGAGAGAGAGAGAATTTTATATTTGAATTTTGATAAAATTCATGTTAAGAACTCGATTGAATGATGTTAATATGATCTTGATTGAGTTGTTGCCATAGCTTATGGCCATTTAGAGAATTACTTATATGTTGTGTTTGGATCCTTCTATCAATTCATATGTAATTAACAAATTGTGTCAATTAATTTTATATGAAGGAATTATTTGACATCTACAACATAGAAAGGATCCAAATTGAATAAAAAGTTGAAATTATTTACTAGAAGAAAAATTACACAATCAACACAATGTTGTCACACGCAGAAACAAAACATTTAAAAAAACAACACAACATTGAAATGTTTCAAATTCTCCAAACTTATAAATCTATAAATTAGGAGTAATTTGAAAGTCATACAAGTATTTCTCAAAGAGAGGTATGTGATCATTGTAAAGCTTAATAGTCAATAAAATGACACCTTCTTCGTTTGGGCTTGGTATAAAGAATGCTTGCCCCTCATGTCTAATTCCACCTTGGGCCACAGTCTTGGGCTTTCCCCAACCAAAATCTCCTAAATTAAAAGGGAGTTTGGCCCAAGAATTTATCACGAGGTTTGGACATGTAACATGTTGCACCCCACGTACGAGTGTATCTAGATTAGGTTGTGATTCTATGTAATCAATTGCCGATCTCAAATATTCCGTGCTTTCAACTTTCTTTAGCGCTTCGTGAACCATACTCGCGGCATACGATACCGGCTTGCACGTCAGATCACGCGCCTTAGCAATACAAGCTGCAAAGAAAACTACATTTCCAAAGTACCCTCGTGGTAGAGTTGGATCCTTCAATCTTGACCGCCCATCAGTGGGTATATAGAGTTTCACATATTGATCACCAGTTAAACCGCGTGCTTTGCACGTACTTCGCCATATGTGCCCAGCTAGCACCTCGTATGTACTTAGCTTGTAGGTTTGTACCTCCTGTGGTTGTGATGTTGCCTGTAATTTTAAGGTGTTTATGTTATGTTTAGAGAATTTGAACATACATTCCCTTGCGCTTGCCATTTCACCTAATTAAAATCATAGCCACCTCAAGAATTTAGTCATTATTTGCTGAAAATTTTATGATACAGCAGTTTGTAGCTTGCTTGGTACAGACAAATAACACGGAAAGAACATATAGCTGTTTTGTAAAAAACATATAGCTATTTTGTAAAGCACATATAACTGTTTTGTAAATAACATCTAAGTTTACATTTTTTTTGTATATCTAAAGAAAATTTGTAATATTAATAAAGAACATGATAAATATTACATAATGAACATTATTTATATATATATATATCCACCATAATTTTAAGACAAAATTCAGAGAACATTTCACAATAAACAATGAACATTATATCACAAATAAAAGTGTATTACACTGACAATCAAAGAACATGGACATATATTCTTTTCATTCTCTTTTGGTGCAAATATGTTCCTTTTACTTTAAGTATATGTTCATTACATATTAATATAGTATGTTCTTTTCAGTACATCTATATGTTCTTTACATTTGTATGATAAGTTCTTTCCGCAAAAACGTCTGTACAACATAAAGTATCCACGCCTGTAGGAACCACACACTGATTATTTGCTATATAATTTTATTTGCTCAATGCACGCGAATTTAAAATAGGCAAATATAAAAGAAAGAATTCGTTATTTGAATTGGTTAATAGGCAATTTTCGTTTATCAATTCTAGTAGACAAGTAGTATTTGAAACTTTTCGTATAAGATAGATTATGTATTATTCACATGTTTTGTTTTAACCATAGAAATGAGTCAACCATCAGAAATCGAATAATGATAAAGAAAATTAAAGTTTGTGTTAGAATGTGACTCAAACCTGTAAGACCCTTGGGTAGTACGGGTGGCAAAGGTGGCTCATACTCCAAATGTCGAAACTTGATCTGAGGCGGGTCACGAGGAGCAACATAGACGGCCCGATCGTGGAAGGGCATAACGGCGAGGTCAAGCCCCCTAGCCAATCTAGCCCATGATACAAGGAAGTAACCAGATCCAACTCCATCAATTACATGGTGATGTGTTGCGCACCCCATGCATACACTACCACACTTGAATCGTGTGACTTGTACCATTAGCAAGGGGAACGACGAAAGGCCACCCGAGAAATCGCACGTAGGGATCACTACCTTGCGAAAATCGGTACCTAAATCCGCAAGAGTATGCGTTGTTTCTACCTCTTTAAATAAAGCACCGGCCGCATTGCAATCGATCTCGTATCGACCATTCTCTTCATTCTTTTTTAATCTTCCTGCCATCGGATAGAATGGTACTAAAATTTTACTAAGGGACTCCTTTAAAATTTTTGTGTCGAAAAATTTTGGACCGTTATTATCCTTTAATGGACTATAAACGGCTATAATGTTGGTGTGGGAATATGGCATGCGTATGATCATGTCTAGCCTCGAGAGCCAAAGATTTTTCTTAGGAGTCTCCTCGGCCGGGCGAACCATGGTAGACTCTCTTACGATCACGCTCATTTTTGTTATCTTTTTTGGTTTCTCAATCTTATGTTTAAAGCTTAAAAAGTGCTTAGCAATGGAGGACTTATGAATTAGTGCTTGGGATGCAATTAGCGTACACTTTTAAGTGATCAAAAGTTATCTAGGCTAACTACTATGTGATAGAATAAACTTAAAGGAAGAATATTATACTTCTACTCGTATAATATATTATGGATTGAGTGAGTCATGCTTTGTCTTTGAATTATTAGTGATGATTAATAAATTTTATCACCTTAATGAAAGTGATAATAGGAGACTACTAATAATAAAAAAAATAAAAAATAAAATTTTAAAAAAAAAATAAAATAAAATTGCATAGAGAATTGTCAAAATAAACTTTATAGATAGAACACCTTAAAATTGTTTTTTGTGGTCTTGTTTGGTGTAGTTGGGATATAAGATTGAGATAAGCGATAAATTTACATTATTTCTTTATATTTTTTATAGGGGAAATAAGTGAAAATAAGTGATTTTTCTTTAATCTTTAATCTTTAGACAAATAAAAGAAAACAAAGGGAGTAATATGTTGTGTTAAAATTTCTTGAGAAACTTATCAAAATATTAGCCAACAACATATGAGTAAAAAATTGACCTATATAACGTTGTACTTAGAAATAATTGGGAATATAGTAAGAGGATTTAATTTCGATATTTTTTTAATGAATGATTGAGAATATACTTCACAAATATGGATTATCTTGTTATGGTTTGGAATCATTAGAATTTAGAAATGACTAGTGGAGGTATATTCTTTTTTAATTTTGAAGATGAAGTCATTGATTGCTACATGTTGCACCAAATACACTTGATTCTTTGAAGTACTCTTACCAAACTTTTGGTGATCAACAACAGTTGGAAAACAGCAGTTGATTAATGGTTAGAAACTTATTTTTTTTTTAGTTTAAAAATATCTGTCAAATTTTGACTTTTTGTTTTATTTTATTTTATTTTATCAATACTAAAACATGTTATCATGTTTTTTTATCAATACTAAAACATGTTATCATGTACAAATGTAATTAACTATTCAAAAAAAAAAAAAAAAAAGTACAAATGTATTTTTTTTTTTTTTTTGGAATTAGTATAAATATTTTGTTTTTTTAGTTAACATGCTTTGACTTTTTTCGTGATTCACATATTTTACTTTGACTTATACTTCCTCCGTTTTTTTAATTGACAACGTTTGACTTTTACACTATTCACATAACATGTTTTGACTCGTTTTGTGGTTTATAAATACGATAAAATATATTCATGTAACATCTTGTTTGAATCGTTTCAATGTATATATTATTAATATCCAATTAGTTTTGTATAATTTTACAATGTTGATGATTAGAGATATTAATCATTAAAAACTTGCATTGGAAAACGTGATAATAGAAGGTGTCAACTAAAAATAACTGAGGAAGTATATTTAATTTATTGTTAACAAATCACATAGTCATGTGAGTTGTCTTAAGAGATTTATAGTAATATATTTTTAAATATCAACTTTTTATGATCTTCGGTTATAAATAATAAAAATATATCTAAATTTTAAATAATGTGTTCGTAATTGTGTATCAAAAAATTGTGTCAACTCAAATGAAGTTGACATAATATATTTTCAAAATATCAATTTTTTTATTTAATTAAAAATATTCAGGTTAAATTTATGTGTTGAAAATGTGGTAATTACAGATCAAACTATATTAGCTATTCATATATGAAGCCACGAAGGGAGTACAAGTAAAATCAAAAGCGATAGATGAAGAAATACTAGCGAAATCATGCTCGAAATCAAGTACAGTAGTAAAGAATAAGAACATCATTACGATATGTCTCACAGATTAGCAATTTAGAATTATCCTGTCCATTTGCACTACCATATTAAAAGAGGAAAAAAAAAAAAAAAAAAAAAAGACTACACGTAAATTAAAGATCCAATATACGTAGTATATGTCGAATTTTGAGAGCTAGATGGCCTGATCTCATATGGGCCTGTCAAGCTCAGCTTAAAGCTCAATACATTTTATTTGCGACTCCAAGTCTAGCAGAGTAGCAGTCGTTTAAAATCCAAACTGATAAGGCCTAATTGGAATGAAATCTCTAACAAGTTAACATACCTTGGATTAGTAGGTTAAATATTAAGGAGTTACGGGGAAAGAGAAGGGTAAAGGAATCCTCACTAAAGTCCCCACCTTTAAGTTGTCGTCAGTGAGGATTTAATTGTATGGTTGTGAGATATAACCCTTATCATTAGATCAAGTACTACTTGGTAACTAAATATAAAATTTGTCATATGTGAATTAAATACAGTACACAATTAGTCATATATGTACTGTACGCTAGAAAATTTACAGCGGTCATTTGAAAAATGACTACCATATTATTTTAAAGATATATAATATGATCGGTTTATTTTTTTACGTTATAAAATGGTCACAATTAGTCTTAGAATATCTAAAATGTAAATATAAATTTTAAAAATTTTAATCCAACAAAAATAAATATTTTTTGAGAAATTATAAAATAAAAATAAAAATTACATAAATGAAATTAAAAATTTGATCAATCAAAAAAATGTTGATAATACTATTTAATACTCCCTTCGTCCCTTAATACAAAGTCTCTTTCTAGCATTTATTACTCACATAATAAAGAGAAATAGATTTTTAATATAGGGACAGAAGGAGTAGTAGCATTAATAAAGTAATATAATTAATTACTTGGAAAAAATATATCAATTATGATCTATATAATCATTAAAACATTATGGTATTCATATTTCAAACGACTACTGTAAAATTTTCTGAAAAATCGTGCAAGTTACAAATGAATAACACTTAAAAGAATGGAGGGAATGATTAATAATCCAGATGTGTGTATATATATATACTATGTCCATTAACAGTTATTTGCAGCAAAAGGGGTATGCGCGGACTCCTAGGCAAAACTTCTTAAACATGATTATTGAAAGTTGTGGACATGTATTTAACTACTAATCAATTTAAAAAAAAGATTACAATTAAACTATGGTTGCCCAGAACCACCACCACACGCCACCTAGAACCACCACCTATGCCACCCAGAACCCACGAACCACCACCCACGCCACCCACAAATCACCGAAACCACCCACAAACCACCGAAATCCACCTTTGAACCACGAAAACCATCCAAAACCCACCAAATCTGAAACCCAAAAACCAAACCCACTCACAAAATAGCTACCGGAAAAACAATAACACCCATGAAATAGCCACCCACAAACCACCAACACCCACAAAATAACCACCAACACCCACGAAATAACCACCCACGAACCACCAACACCCACAAACGAACCACCAACACCCACGAAAAAATTTCAGATCTACCGAACCCGCTTACAAACCACCCCCCACAAACCACCAACAACCACTCACGAACCAAATGAGAGATGAGAAAGTAGAAATGATGGATGAGAAATGAAGAAGGAGATGATAGATGAAAAAGGAAGAAGATGATGGATGAGAGAGATGAAAATGGAGGGGAGAGATGGTGGGGAGATGGATAAATCAGATATTTTTTGGGGAAAATTTTAGATAATTACATTAGATTAGAGTTATAATAATTTGTAATTATGTATAGTATTATGGGTTAACAATTTTTAAATGAGGGTATTTTGATCATTTTATTAGAAAAAGTTACTACATATATTAGGAAAGAAATAATTTTGTTGCAAATAATAAGTAGCACCCTTTTTTGGTAAATATTGCAAATAACTGTTAACGGAGGTAGTATATATATATATATATATATATATATATATATATATATATATATATAAAGAGAGAGAGGGTAAAGTACCAATAAAATTATGCATACAAATGTTGAGATAAATGACAATATATGTAAATGAGTTTTTATTGATGCATTTCCTCTTTTAGACATTTCAGAATAATCAATACAATTTCTTTTTGGACACGGTCTATCATTATGTAAATGCTTTAACCTAATCTCTCATGGTCCATTTACCCTCCACTCTCATATGTTCGCTTTTCTCACAATATAAAGTAATTTCACTAACTTACTTCACTAAAAATAACTTAATTTATAGTCTCTTATAAAATACTTTTTAACTACGAGCTCAAAATAAACCGTCAATTATTCTAAAACAGAAGGGATACTATTTCTTCAAATTATAACCTAGGAACAAGGGGAGAATAGAAATCATACAAATACTTCTCAAATTGAATCATATGGATAGTATAAAGCTTAATAGCCAATGAAATACTACCATCTCCATTTTGGTTTGCAATCAAATATGATTGGCCTTCATATTGGATCCCACCATGTCGGAAAAATTTGGGCCTACCCCATCCAAAATCAGCCTCGTTAAACGGGATATTTACCCATGAATTAATGGTAAAATTTGGACAAGTAAAGGTGTGGGCCCCACGAACAAAAGCATCCATATTTGGTTGTGATTCAAGGTAATCAATTGCCGACCTTAAGTACTCAATGTTGTTCATTTTATTCACTGCCTTGTGAATCATGCTAGCAGTGTACCATAACGGCTTATTCCTTATGCTACAAACTTTAGTAACACAAGCAGTGAAGAAGATTGAGTTTCCGTAGTAGCCGGGTGGCATTACGTCCTTTAGTCTTGATCGCCCATCAACTGGTATGTAGAGCTTCACGTCTTGTTCGTCCTTGAGGCATCGTGCATTACATGATGTGCACCACACATGCGCAGCTACCACGGTAAACGTACTTAGCTTGTAAGGCTGTGTTCCTCCTTGAGATGTTGCTAGTAGTTTTAAGGTGTTGATTTGTTCCTTGGAAAATTTAAAGTGGCGCTCTGTTACCGTGGGCAGTGCACCTAATGCATAGTAATGGATGTTACAATTAAGGACTAAAGAATGATTTCACATATATAGACTAGCTATTTGTGAAAGAAGAATGTTAGACTAACCATGCGTCTTTATATTATACGGAGTTACAATTAAATAATAACAGAGTTTAAAATTCATAAAAGCATGAGTGGTCCATTTGAATGTGAAATGGAGGTAACAATAAACCATTAATATGCAAACATGTGACCTTTTCTTATAGATGTATAGCATGATAGCTTTAATTTTGTTTTGTTTTGAAAATAATCTCATTATATGTCTTTTTAAAATTAAGCAAAAAACCACAAAAACTTAAAGATAAAATTGGTGGTCTCAATAGCATAAACTTTTATAATTACAGTATGTATAAACTTTCATAATTACAGTATGTAGTAATAGATAGAACACCACCAACCTTCATTGGATCCATAAAATATCATATAAATAAAGTCGACCATTACCTCATAGGCAAATCTGTATTATTTTAATACTTTTGTTTTTTATTTTATTTATTTTTATTTTTTTAATTTTTGAATATGCTTTTATTTTCTTCTCCCTCCATCCCTTATCTACATTATGTCTGCTTAATTTTTTGGGGGTTTTAAAATTACATGCCCATTTCTATTTAAAGAATATACTCCCTCCTTTTTTAAATACTTGTTCCATTTTTACATGCGCGGAGTTTTAGGAGAAATTGAAAAAAGTAATAAAATATGAAGGTAGTGGGTTTAATAACGTAGTAGAATAAAAAATTGTAAAAAAACAAAAGTAGTGGAGAGAATTGGAGGAGAGAGAATATGAAATTAATAAAATATGATTCATGGTGGGTCTACTAGGTGAGAGAAATTAATTAAATATTATAAAAGCTTTCCAAATAAGGAAATGTAGCAAGTATTTAAAAACGGACGAAAATGAAAAGTGGAGCAAGTATTTAAAAACGGATAGAGTACTTTTTTACTATATTACCTCTTTTTGATGAGTTATCATTCTGCAACACTTTTTCTTTCTATCTCTTTAATACTCTATAATTACCAACTATATTTTCTTTTTCTATATATCTCTCTAACCCCATCTGTACATTTATACTTCTTAATCATGGATTTTAAGGAATCTCTAATTTTCTTAGT
Organism: Chenopodium album; assembly: GCF_948465745.1. Lineage (NCBI taxonomy): Eukaryota > Viridiplantae > Streptophyta > Magnoliopsida > Caryophyllales > Amaranthaceae > Chenopodium > Chenopodium album. Next base: position 47,154,067 of record NC_137848.1, read on the forward strand.
TTTCGTAAAAAAAAAGGAAATAGGCATGTAAATAAGGGACTGATGGAGCATTGGTTATGTACCTCCTTTCTTCAATTCCCAAATTTCTAAGTTTCTAACTTTATTATTTCAATGGGTCATGTAAGATTTGTCGTATTATGTAGTTTCATACTACCTCCGCTTCGGATTACTTGCAACAAAGTACATGTTTGCGGACTCCTAGGCAAAATATTGAAAGCATGATTATTGAAAGACAAGGGTATGTGCTTAAGTATTAATCCAACCCAAAAAAAAAAGAAAAAACAAATTCAAACTTAATTAAATTAAATAACCCACCACCCATCACCAAACCCCACGAACCCAGCACCACCATCACCAACGACGCACCTAGCACCACCCATCACCATCGACGCACCCAACACCAATATCACCACCAATGCACCCAGCAGCACCCATCACCACCGTCGCACCCAGCACCAACATCACCACCAACGCAACCTTGAACCCAGCCATCACCACCGTTGCACCCAGCACCAACGTCACCACCGATGCACCCTTGAACCCAGCCATCACCACCGTCGCACCCAGCACCATCACCACCAACACATCCTTGACCCCAGCCATCACCACCGTCGCACCCAACACCATCACCACCAACGCACCCTTGAACCCAACCATCACCATCGTCGCACCCAGCACCGACATCACAACCGACGCACCCTTGAAAACCCCAAGCACCCTTGAAAACCCCCAAATCTAGAAAAAACACAAAACCACGAAAACCCTTTAACCCACCATCACCACCACCATCAACCCAGCGAAACCACGTGAACCAACCAACGCACAAAACCACTCACCCTTGAACCCACCAACCCACCACAACTCACCCACCAACCCACGAACCTAGCAACCACGAACAAATCAACCACGAACCCACAAGCCCTTTTCTATCATCAATTAAACCTTTAATTGGGTCAAATTTAACCATCAAAACTCTAGATCTAGTATTTTGATGGTTAAATTTGACTATAAAACCTTCGAATTTGGGTTTCATCGGCAATGAGAAAATAAAAGGCAAAGGAAGAGAGAGAAAATAGAGGCGGCGATGAAGGTCGTGGTGGTTGCCATTGAAGATGGTGGTGGTGGTAGTGGCGGTGGTGATGGTGGTGGTTGCCATTGAAGAGAGAGAAAGCTTATGAAGGAAGATGTTGAAATGTTGAATGTAGATGGAGGAAGGGAATGAATTTGGTGGTAAGGTGAAATTAATTAGCCTTAGGGATTAATGTAATAAGAACAAATTTATAGTTTAATTAGGATGTTAAAAAAAAAGTAAGGGTAAAAGTGTCATTTTATAGGGAAAAAGTTACTAAAAGAGGAAAGAAAGTAAGTTGTTACGAGTAATGTGAAGCGGCCAAAAAAGAAAGTTATTGCGAGTAATATAAAGCGGAGGTAGTAATATTTTTTATTTTTTTATTTTTAAATATACAATACATTTTTACTAAAATACACATTTCTCGAACACTATGAAGTTGTAATTGAATAAAACCTTAAGGACATTAAATGTCCGCTTTCACGTGTATAACAAAATCAACAATAAACGATTAGCATAAAAAAGACAGAAAGACTTGCATGGACCTGGTCCATAATAATACGATATTTATACACACGCAACTGATATTATATTGAACATAGTGACCCTTATTTTTGACATACTAATCTTTATTAAAACTTGTATAACATTTAATGTTATTATGGACTTGAATACAACATTATAACCCTAATTTTAACATAGTGACCTTTATTTTTCATATTGACCAGTATATAAAATATTTCATTAAAAAATTTAACCTCTTATAGCCTACCAAAATGACTTTTATTTCAACATAGTGACCTTATTTTTATTATAGTGACCTTTTTTCTTATTAATAAAACAACCATAGTTTCTCTAATATTAGTGGTCCACAATAAATTAGTGTGAACCAGGTTCATTTAAAAATTTATGTAAAATAGATTAATATATAATGTAATAAATTGAAAAATATAACATATGACAAAAAGAATGAATCGGAACAAAATTGTAGTCAAAATACACAATGAATAATGTAATACGGAGTACTTCCTTTATTATTACGTTGTTGTTATTTTTTTTTTCAGTTGCAATGAAAATGTAACAATAATTACAACACACTTTTAAATTGTACTATTGCCATTATTTAAAGCTTATGGCTCATTTGATTATACTCTTAATAACATCTTAACCCCGTCTTAAGTGTATTACTACCTCTGTTTTTAAATACTTGTTCCACTTTTTATTTTCTGTCGTTGTTAAATACTTGTTCTATTTCTTTATTTAGAAAGTTTTTACAATATTTAATTCATTTTTCTCAATTTATGGACCAAACACAAATCATATTTTTTTAATTGCACATTATCTCTTCTCCAATTCTCTCAAATACTTTTGCTTTACCTACCCATTATCTCCATATTCTATTACAAAGTATTTTCTCTAATTTCTCCTAATAATCCGCACATGAAAAAATAGAGCAAATATTTAAAAATGAAGGGAATATATCATATAAGATCTACTTTTCTTAATAGTGCGATAGAGTGTGTAATGTGTTGCAAGATTGTAATTTATAAAAAACAAAAGAAGTATAAGATAAACAATTAAACATATACAAGTACTTCGTACTTTTGTAGATGATGTGGGATGTCCATCTTTGTTTTTGGTGATCACAAGATTCACAACTCACGAGGGGCAAGCCCCCTCTAGGATGTCCATCTTAACTTTGTACTCGCTGGTCATTAGATCTTGTCAGATTTATCAATCAATTGCCCTCTCCAATCTACTCCCTCCATTTTTAAATACTTAATCCATTTTTTCGTACGCGAAATTTTAAGAGAATTTGAAAAAAGTAATAAAATATGGAGGTAGTAGGGTTGGTGGAAAAATAAAAAATTGTAAAAAATCAAAAGTAGTGGAGAGAATTAAAGGAGAAAGAATATGGAATTAATATTATTGGGTCCACTTGATGAGAAATTAATTAAATATTGTAAAACTTTTTCAAATAAGGAAATGGAGCAAGTATTCAAAACGGCCAAAAAAGAAAAGTAAAGCAAGTATTTAAAAACAGGGGGAGTATAATACAGTTTCTGTTTTCTTATTTTGGATAACCAAAATATTGTTCCTATTTCTATTTTTGGATATTATGTAAAGACTATTATACTCTAGGTTTTTTAACTTTATTCATTGTACTTCCTAATTTACCCTTGAATTTTGCACATGCATTGTACTACCCCGTATTTTTATATGTATTTTTCTAATTAAATAATTAATTATTATTTTCTAAAAAGGGTATTTTAGTAATTTAACTTACTATTTAAATCTTGGAGCCAAAATGATATTTGAATTTTGGCGCCAAAAGTATTTTAAAAACAAATTATTATTTTGGATAAGATTTATTATCCATTTATCCTATTTTAAAAACCGGATTATTTATATATTTTGGATATTTTAATTAAGGCAAAAGCTATATTTTATTATTATTTTAATAAGTCCGAAAATCCCATTTATTTGGCTAATAAATTTCGGATTTTCCTAAGAGAAAATCTGATTTTATTAGTTAAATTATTTGGTGAATATTTGGTATTTTATTATTTAATTATTTATTATAAATAAAAATTATTTACACAATTATTTTAATTCCTTAAAACTAGCAAAATAATTTCCTAAAGTACTAAATAGGAGGGCCGAAAATATGAGCTTGGGAAAGCTCAAAAATTTCGGCCATCCCATGTAGATTTTGGGAAAAATATTTTGGTAATTTCTATTTTTAATTATCTCCTAAAAATCTCCTATTTTCCTTAATTCTAATTCTCCATTTTTTTAATATCCAATCATCATATTTTCTTGCCATTCATTCTTCTTAATTATTCCCCAAGTAATTCCAATTTCCTTATTATTTTTCATGACATACATACTTCCATATTCAATTATACACAATCTCTTTAATATCAAAACTTTCCTTAATTCTTTTATTTACTTCTCCAAGTAATCCCTTAAACCCTACTTGCCATAATTCTTCCCACATTCTCTTGCTATAATTCTTGCATGAGCTAGCCTATAAATACCCCTCCATACCTCTCACATTCTTCACACCAATTCTCTTCTTTTCTTCTCATCTTTTTACACAAATCATCCCGTTTATCTTTAAAGCCAATTTCGGGCACTTCTAGTCATTTTTTGGGGTATTGCTGTTTCACAAAAGATTATTCCTCTCAAAAAATCCTTGAGGTTAGGCTCAAGAATCACCCAATTCGGAGTTATATCAAAGGAGTTATAGCCTCTGCAAGTTCTGTCTATTCTTTCCAACGAAAATCCAATTCTTCTCTTTTCCTTGGTTTCTTATCTTTTCTTCTTCTCTTCTCTTATTCAATTATTATTATTATTATTATTATTATTATTATTATTATTATTATTATTATTATGGGGGATTTATAAAAATTATTATGACTAGTTTTAATTATATAAAATTAGATTTTTAATGATGTCTATGAAAATTAATTTAAAAGGTTCATGTACATATAGTTGGGAGGTTTTAATTTAAATATTTGTGATTATTTGTTAACCTTATATTGATTAAGGTTATATTTATTTGTAGGGTGTGTCGATCAAGATTATTGAGGTTCCTTTAGTGTGTTTTTGCTAAGCAAGGATCAAGGTACGTTAGGTGGTTAGATACCTTGAAAGTGATAGGTTTGAATAAATATGTTTGAATGATTTTATGATGATTGAATTAAATTGAATTGAATTATGATTTATGAAATAAAAATCATGTTTAAATAAATTGGTTTTGATAAATAAATTGGAGTATTGATTTTATATCATGTTTTAAATAATTAAAATTAGGGAAATTCTCTTTGGTAACACTATAGTTTTTATTTTTCTCAGTGGTAAATTGCCAAAAAACTTATTATCGTTGGTAAACTTTAATTAGTTTTAATTTTTCAATGGTAAACTTAATAAAATAATTTAGTTAATTATTAACTATGGTTAAGGTTATTTTAAAATAAAAATAATAAAATTCCTAAAATACCCTTACTTAAAACACTCAAATACCTAAAATGCCCCCACTTAAACCTAACCTACAATCATCATCTTCATCCTCATTTCTTTCTTCAACCTTACATTTCACCATCTGACAAACAAGCTCTACTAACAATAATCGATTTTTGCAAAATTTTGTAATTAATCTTCAAATTGCGAAAATCAAATTTTTTAGCCAACCCCATTGATCTTCTTGTTGTGGCTATGATTGTTGCATTCAGAGTTGAAATTAGGCTAACTTATTAGAGAATCGTCCTACAAATTAATCAGAAAATCAAACCTTGCAATTAAATTTGGGGAAATTAGGTTGTTCATCAACTGAATTGGGGCTTTATATGCTTAAATTGACGGGCCACTATCTTAATTGAAGTAGGATAGTTGCGAATTTCGATTGGTGCTGCCTTGAGTTATATTGGTGGCGAATGGTGGCGAGTGCGGCTGTGATTTTTGCTAGACTGCGGCCAATTGTTGCCGTTGTTGTAGTGTTTGCGATTGTGGAGCAGTTGATATGTGGGTCAATTCGGAGCAGCTGTTGTTGTAGTGTTTGCGATTGTGGAGCAGTTGATATGTGAGTCAATTCGGAGCAGCGCCACTAATTGCGGTAGGTTGTGGGCTGCAGTTGGTGGTTAAATGGCGAGGTAGAATTAGTGAAGGTGAATGTTGTAGATTGGTGGAGCAAGGGATGTCTGGTGAGTTGGTTGTTGTTGGTGAATGGTGGTGTTGCTGTGATGCGTGGAGTAGCGGTTGGAGAGGGCTGAGATTGGTGATGCAGGGGTGTATTGGGCAGCAAGGTTGAGTGGCGGTTGGAGATGGTGGGTGACGGTGGTTGTGGTCAGGTGGTGCGATAATAGTTGAGATTGGGTAATGGTGGAATGGGCTAGTTTGAAGGGGAGTGGTTCTGGACGATGGCGGCGGCTAGGCGGTGGTTCTGGTTGCTGGTATTAGTTTTTGGGTTGAAGGATTTTGGATGAAAAGCTGGAATTGAGACTAGGGCTAAATTAGTCATTAAGTCTTTAGTTAACTAAGGTTAAGCTTATAATTTCATTAAGTTTACCATTGAAAATTTATAACTAGTTAAAGTTTACCAAAGATAATAAGATTTTTTGCAATTTACCACTGAGAAAAATAAAAACTAGAATGTTACCAAAGAGAATTTCCCTTAAAATTATTATTCATGTTTAAAAGGTTTGATTTTGAAAGCATGTGGATTTAAATAAAAAGGGAGTTTGAATTATTATTATTAAAAGTTGAATTATTGGATTTAAAAGGGGATTTAGTGAATCATTGAATTAAATTTATTATTAATGCTTTATAAGCATGTTAGTAATCCCACTATGCGGATTTGGTATATTGATAAGGCCTTGAACTTTGTATGGCCGGGTCTTTCCTCAAGAATAGGCTTGTAACATAAGAAGACTAGCTTGGGGGGTGTGCACACTTGGGAGAGAAATTGGTTTAATTGGTTTGATTGGTTTATTATGGAGGAATTGGTTTTAATATGAGAAATTGGTTTTAAAATAATTGGTATTGGTTTTATTGAATATTGATATTGGAATATTGAGGATCGGTTTTGAATCATGAGTTGGAATTATTGGATTAATTATTGGAATTGATTTCAAAAGCATGTTTGCAAATAAATTGAGTTTAATTATCTTACACTTACCGTACTTAGCATATTTTGCTAATCCGTATTTCTTATTTTGTTTTAGTTCGCCCTGTTTACCTTAATGGTAAGCAATGTTGACGAATTTCAGGTGGAGTCAATAAATTGATGTGTTGGAGTCTCGGATTTGGTTTCACTAAGTTAGGAATCTTGGTCTTTGTATCTATTTTTGAGTACTCATAACATTGAGTTCTATTTATAGTTATTATTAATAAAGAATTGTTAGTAAGTTGAGTAGCCTTGCGTAATCACGCGGCGGTAATACGCCTAAGTCTATCTCTACGGTATAATTATACTATTATACTAGTATTTCCGTAGAGGGAGATTTGGGGGTGTTACATGCATTGTACTTTTTTCCACTTTCACTCTCTAACTTTTGTTTATGATTGTACTTTTCACTTTTATATATGATTGTACTTTATCTACTTTCCCCTCCTATTTCTTAAATATCGTAAAAAACACACAAACAAGAACTATATTCCCTCCGTTTTTTTATTACATGCTTCTTTCTCATTTTGCACGTAAATTAAGAAAGTTAAAAATTCCTTAAAACTAATAATTTGGAGTATAAATATGTATGTGGGGTTAGAGCGAGATAGAAAGTAAAAGAAAAAGTGGTTGGGAATTAGGAGAAAGAAAGTATTGGAAATTGATGTTAAAGTACAAAAAAGAAAAATATAAAGGATGACAAATCATTAAAAAGATAATAATATTGTAAAAAAGTACAATCTATAAATAAAAACAAACACTTAATTTTGATGACCCAAAAAAGGAATATAGACATATAATAAAAGGACGGAGGGAATATTATGAGACGGAGGAGTATCTATTTATCTTACGCCTTTAGTACAATTTATATACGAGTAAATAACTATTTTAATGTCGTGTTTCTATAAAACAACATTTTATATTGGTGTATATTCAATGTTGAAGTTATTATAATCAAATCATGAACACATTTTCATATTGGTATAATTAATGTTAAATTTTGTTTATATATATTGTCACTTTTTTTTTTTTGAAACCGAACAAACTCGAGCTTGCATAGATGATAACTACTTATCACTTATCAGTCAACACATAAGGAGCAATCTCATGCAGAAAACATTAAAATTACGCTTTAAATATACTTTCTTTGTTTTTTTATACTTTAACACACCTTTTATCACGTTTTTCGAGAAGGTGATTAAACTAGATAAACGAATGAATTAAGCTACGAAATTTAAACCGTGTCAACTTATCCCTTTCTTCTTATAGGTGGTAAAATTTTGTAAATTAATTTATCTGTTTACCTAGTCTAATATCTTCCTTAAAATGTGTGGCGAAGGAATGTGTTGTAACTAAATAAAAACGGAGGAAGAATTTGTCAAATTCTTGTAATAGCCTTAAGAGCTAAAAAAAAAAAAAAAAAAAAAAAAAACTTTACGGAGTATGAAATAAATACAAAATTTTTATGTGGCTATAGTATGCATGACTAATTCTCATGCATATAACTTTCTCAAAAAATTCACATACATATAACGTAATTAATTGAAAAATAGGTTTTAGTCCAAACAAGTTATCTTTAAGGATGTGGGATTACTCCATTGAAAAATGGGTTTATATTACTCCAATGAGAAAATACAGTACTTTCATAAATAAGTGAAATAAAGTCAAAATAAAACAACAAAGATTACTCGAATAATAAAAACGTGGCAATTAATCACAAAAGAATAAATTCATAGATTTGACGATGTCATGAAACTAACCTGACAAGTCTTTAATTGGTACGGGTGGTAAGGGTGGCTCATACTCCAAATGCCGAAACATACTTTTACCTTGTGAAGGGTCACTAGGAGAAAGACATGAAGCCCTATTATGAAAGGGTTGAACCGCGAGGTCAAGCCCTCTTACTAGTCTCGCCCACGAGTTGATTAAGTGCGCACACGAAGCACCATCGGCTACATGGTGATGGTGCACAATCCCAAGGCTTACGCCGCCACATTTGAACCGTGTGAGCTGCACCATTAGCAAGGGGAACGACGAAAGTCCCCCTACATAGTCATACGTGGGAAAAACCACTTTTCGGAGCTCACTACTAGGCCTAAAATCACCAAAATCATCTAGCTCGTGTGTTGTCTCAACTTCGATAAATAATGCTCCTTTTGCGTTGCAATCGACTTCTATTCGACCTTTACCATTTTTCCACCCCGTTTTTAATCTTCCTGCCATAGGGTAGAATGGCACAAGGACTTTACTAAGTCCCTCCTTTAAAAGGGTAGTATCGAAAAATGATAATGAGGATGAGGATGAGGTTGAGGATGATGAGGACGAGGATGATTGATCAAAGACGAACAAAAGTTGAGTATGTGTGTAAGGCGAGCGGGTGATCAAGTCCAAGCTTGAAAGCCAAAGACTCCCCTTTGGAGTATCTTCATCTGCCGGGCAAACAGCTGTTATTTCTTTCACCTTGAAGTTCTTCATCTTACAAGTATTTTTTATTTGTGTCTCAAATTTTTTAAGAGGAACTAATTAAATTATGGAAACAAGAAATACTTGAAAAGGATTGAAGAAGAAGTTTTAGTTAGCTAAGTCATTGGTGATTCGGTGAGGATATATACTACAACAAACTAATACAAGTACAAGTTTTTGACAATTTAGTTGGCAGGCGGTTGTTTTGTTTTACATTAGATATTTTCTCCATTTACATACTTATTTCACTTTGATTTCTCCGCAAGATCACAATTAAATACGTAACGCATGATGTCATATATAGTCATAGTATTTTCAATTCTTTTACTTATAGAATGATACATAGAATTTAGGGCAAGTCCGTCCTTGCTCAAGATCACTCACACACACTCACCAAAATGAAAAAAAACAAAGACTATATATCAACGTACAAAAGGATTGTCAATATATTGGTGAGTTTATCTTGCGAGAAAGATAAGCGAAATCAACAAATAAATACGCACAGATTACGTGTTTTATTAATAATGCATTGGCTATATTCACAAACAGTAAAAGAAAAAGGTTTATTATTACTCTTGAGGAATACAATTACAGAACAGATTCAAAATGATAGCAAATGATAATCTTAACAAATTATCTTAAATTTCAAATTGTCAGACCTTCTATATAAGATAGAACTCAGCTAGGAATAACCCTAAAAAGAGTTTATATATTACTCCCTAAAACAAAAACAAAATTGCGCTAAAGCCTCAACAGAGAACTACGGCACAATCTAATAGAGTCTTGCGCCTAGCTATATAGTAGTGTACTATGAACCACACGACAATGTGTATCACGGAGTAATAGTACGGTACACGGTACACGCATCGTGTACCATGAAGCACCCGGTCGTGTACTAAATGGATCGACGTTTCAAGGCATTTTCTAAAACCTGACCTACAAGCTGCAACATAATATTGTACTCCCTTCGTCTCAGAATATTTGACGCAGTCAACATTTCATACATGTCAATGCACTAGTTTGACTTTATTTTAATATAATTAAGTATTAATGAAAATTATTTTTAAAATTATATTGTGAAACTTTTTATTAATAGGAAAATTTGTCAAGAATAGGCCAACTTTTGCGTGGTTAACTCAAAATAGGCCAATCTTTTGATTAACTCAAATAAGTCAACTTTTATTAGATATCTTCTCAAAATAAGCAAAAACCTGTTAGATTAAAAGTTAACCGGTTATTAAGGTAAAGTACGACACGTGTCATTATGTGATTAGTTCTTTTTTAAATAAATAATTAAGAATTAATTTTTTGATTGATTATTTAAAAAAAATTTAATTTACAATTAAATAATTATATCAAAATAAATAAATTAAAAAATACTAAAAAATGAAAAATTCAAGCCATCACCAATTGTCAGCCTCCTCCCCCTTCCGGCAGTCGACGTCTGGTGACCACCTTCCTCGTCCGTCACAGACAAACCCATCCCCTCCTTATCCTCATTCCCGTTTTTTAACCCAATCCCCGAAACCACCCTAAACGAGATTATGGGGGTGACTTTGAGGGCGGTTTCAAGGGTTGGGTTTAGGGTTTTGTTGATCCAGGTAGGGGACGGCCAGGGGATGAATATTTACCATGAAAGAAGAATTCGCCTCTTCCAAGAAATGAAGTAATGGCCGGATTAAGTGGTCGTTTAGCCGTTCACCATACTCAGCAAAAGAAGAGGGGAAAGCAGAGGTGATGAGAGAGAAAGTGGATAAAACAGAGATACGATGAATACCCAGCTCTTGAAACGCTACATGGATGTTGCGAATGGCCGCCGGAGAAAAGCGTCGGCGAGATCGTCAGAGGAAAAGAAGATGTCGAAACTGATGAGTGAAGGAAGTGATGGTGGTTGGGAGGAAGAGGAGGAGAGAGAATTCATGGGTTGGGGGTAAGGGAGGGGAGTGGGTTCACCAGCGTCGAGGTAGGGAGGTAGTCACCGGCGACGGGCTGGCAGTGCGTGGGGGGAAGGGGATAGCTGGGTTTTTTTTTTAATTTTTATAATTTGTTTATTTAATATAATTATAGTTAGTTAATTAAAATTAATATTAATGAATAATTAAATTTAATAAATATTTTTAATTGAAAAAATAACCTGTTTGGTAGGTTGTTGGTCATTTAACATATTAAAAGAAAATACTCTTTAAATGTCGACTTATTTTGAGTTAATCAAAAGGTTGACTTATTTTAAGCTAACCACGCAAATGTTGGCTTATTCTTGACAAATTTTCCTTATTAATACTTATCTAACAACATATTTTATGATAAAATATGTGAAACTTTTTATTAATACCTATCTAACAACATATTTTATGATAAAATATGTTTTTATTATGTTAATAAATATATGTTTTAATTAGGATTTTTTTACTTTTACCACACACAAAAAAAAAAAAATCAAGAAATTGTTTTTTACCAAAAAAACTTTTAAAATTTTTATTTTACCAGCAAATAAAATTCTAAAAATTGTTTTTTTTTACCACCTACCGTTAAGAAAACCATTAAATCTAATGGTTTAAAAAAATTCTTCGATTTTCATGCGCAAAACATGTTACGTGGTAAATCGTGGTTTTTGTAAAACAACAAAGAGTGTATAATTACGCTATGTTTGGATAAAGAGAAATGGAGGGAAAGGAAGAGAAGAGAAAGAGAGGGATGCATCCTCCCTTGTTTGGATATCTAATGTAAGGAGGGAAGGGGAGGGAATTAGAGGGATCCATTTTTCTTCCACTTTTAATAAACCAAATCTCTCCATTGTTGGAGAGATTTGGAAGAAAAATGGAAGGTCTCCTTCTCCCTCCCCTCACCTCCCTTTTCCTTCCCTCTTTTTCCTTCCCCTCCCTTTCCCTTCACTATTGTTATCCAAACATAGTGTAAGGGAGGAGAAAGATGAACCATAACATCACATATTCACATGTAACATCGTGCAATGTATCTTTTGACATAAACTAATAAGTACCGTGTAACTCGTGCATGAACTTGAAAGTAGAGCTGTCAATTCGGGTAAACATGTCGGGTTTGGGTCGGGTAAGAGTGGGTCGGTTTAACTCGGGTCGGGTAAATTCGGGTTAATGCCGTAATCTATGCGGGTCGAGTTCGAATTTGGTCATGCTTGAGTCGGGTCATACATCTTATCGGGTTTAGGTCGGGTTAATAACAGGTCGGATTACATTTGGGTCGGGTGAACAGTAGGTCGGGTTTTCACGGGTTAAAACGGGTTAGGGTAATTCTCGGGTTTGAGTCGGGTTCGGTTCAAGTCAATAATTTGCGGGTTAGAATCAGGTCAGGTCATTCTCGGGTTTGAGTCGGGTTCGGTTCAAGTAAATCATTTGCGGGTTATAATCAGGTCGGGTCATATTCAAGTCGGGTCATTCTCAGGTTCAAGTCGGGTTCGGTTCAAGTCAATAATTTGCGGGTTATAATCAGGTTGGGTCATTTCCAAGTCGGGTCATTCTCGGGTTCAAGTCGGGTTATGTTCAAGTCAATAACTTGCGGGTTACAGTCAGGTCGGGTCATATTCGGGTTCAACTAACTATAAATAGATAATTATCATTTTTATTAAGCTAATTATTTCCTTTGCCTACAATATATATGGCAACATATTAGGGAACTATAGTCTATAATTTAGGAAGATAATTATTTCCTTTAATTTGACCATACAACAAATATATACTATATTTAACTCTTAATTTGGGAATGATGCTCCTTTCTTTTGTTGGTCTGGACCGACTTGGTCTCCCTTGATAAAATGCTTTCAATCAATCAATCAATCAATCAAAGCCTTAATCCCAAAAGTGGGGTCGGCTAACATGAACCAAATTTGATTATTCCGTGTAGTCATCAACATAAATCTTTCTCCTCCATCCCTTACGATCCAAAACTTCATCCTCACGTAAATCCATGCACTTCATATCCTTCCTCACTCCTTCCAACCAAGTCATCTTTGGTCTCCCTCTTCCTCGTTTAATCCCTCCATGGTCCCACTCTTCCACTCTTCGCACCGGTGCACCCTCGGGTCTCCGTCTTACATGTCCAAACCAACGCAGACGATTTTCCCTTAATTTATCTACAATGCCCGCCACACCTACTTTCTTGCGAATAACCTCATTTCTGATTCTATCTCTTAAAGTGTTTCCACACATCCACCTTAACATGCGCATTTCCGTAACCTCCATCTTTTTAATATGCTCTTTCTTAGAAGCCCAACATTCTGTACCATAGAGCAACACTGGTCTTATGGCAGTCCTGTAGAATTTTCCCTTCAACTTTAAGGGAATGCTGCGGTCGCATAGCACTCCCGTGGCCGCTCTCCATTTAAGCCACCCTGACTTAATCCTGTGGGTCACGTCTTGATCAATGTCACCATTCTTCTGGATGATCGACCCTAGGTACTTAAAACATTCACTCATGGTCAAATCCTTTCCATCCAAACTCACCACTTCATTGCTTGTCCCCCTCTGAGTGCCAAAACGACATACCAAATATTCAGTCTTACTCCGACTTAGCTTAAACCCTCTAGATTCCAACCTTTGCCTCCATTGCTCCAACTTGACATTAACCCCATCCTTAGTCTCATCCACCAAAACGATATCATCTGCGAACAGCATACACCATGGAACCTCATCTTGAATTGGTCTAGTTAATTCGTCTAGAACCGTTGCAAAAAGAAAAGGGCTTAATGCAGACCCTTGATGCAATCCGATTGTAATAGGGAAATCTTTTGTCAACCCTCCGCATGTCCTCACATTTGTTGACACATCCCGATACATATCCTTAACTAGGTCTACATACCTTCGTGGGATACCTTTCTTCAACATTGCCCACCAAAGTATCTCTCTTGGCACCTTGTCATATGCCTTCTCTAAATCAATAAAGACCATATGAAGATCTTTCTTCTTTACCCTATAAAACTCCATCATTTGTCTTATCAAATGGATTGCCTCCATAGTAGATCTCCCAGGCATAAAACCAAATTGGTTATCTGAAATGCTTGTGCATGCCCTCAACCTTTGTTCAATCACCCTTTCCCACAACTTCATAGTATGGCTCATAAGCTTAATTCCTCGATAGTTAGAACAATCTTGAGCGTCTCCTTTGTTTTTATAAACCGGGACCAAGGTGCTCTTCCTCCAATCTTGTGGGATCCTTGTAGCCGTCCATATCTTGTTGAAAAGGTTTGTTAACCAATCAATACCAATCTTACCCAAACACCTCCACACCTCTATCGGTACCCCATCAGGGCCAACCGCCTTCTTAGGTTTCATCTTCCTCAGTGCAATCTCCACCTCTACTCTCCTAATCCTTCGCACATACTCCATGTTGATTTCTTCATCACTCATAGAGGTATCTCCTATCACAACTCCATTACTTCCATTAAATAATTCATCGAAGTACCCCTTCCACCTGTCTTTGATGCCCTCCTCTTGCACTAGGACCCTTTGGTTCTTATCTTTGACACACTTCACCATGCCAATATCCTTCCTTGCCTCTTGTCTTCTCTTTGCCATCTTATAAATGATCCTTTCTCCCTCCTTGGAATCAAGCTTTTCATAAACCTCCTGATATGCCTTTTCTTTTGCTTGGCGAACAGCTGCCTTTGCCTTACTCTTAGCCTCCTTATACGCTGCAAAGGTTTCATCACTCCTACATTTTCCTAAGGCTTGATAGCATTCCCTTTTTTGCTTAATTACTGCTTTCACCTCTTCATTCCACCACGAAGTATCTCTCTGTACCGAAGTTCTTCCCCTTACTTCCCCTAAGACCTCTTTGGCCACTCTTAGGAAACAGTTCTTCATTCGTAACCAGGTCATGTCCGGATCCACCTCTCCATCCCAATCCGCTTCTTCAATTACCTTTTCTGTAAAAACCTTAGCTTTTGCATCCCTTAGGGTCCACCATCTTATCCTTGGTTCTTCTTGTCTAACTTTTTTCTTCGCCTTCTCTTTCAGACGAATAGTCATTACCAATAGCCGGTGTTGGGTGACCACACTCTCCCCTGGGATAACCTTACAGTTTATGCAACTTTGTCTATCTATGCTCCTTGTGAGCAGGAAGTCTATTTGAGTTGCATTTGCTCCATTCCGAAAAGTTATCAAGTGTGAATCCCTCTTCTTAAACCAAGTATTAGCCAAAATTAAATCATATGATTGGGCAAAATCCATAATAGCTTCACCACCGGCGTCCCTCTGCCCATACCCAAAGCCTCCATGGACACTCTCATAGCCATCTCGGCTCGCCCCAACGTGCCCATTTAGATCCCCTCCAATATATAACTTCTCTGAGTGGTGGACACCCTGCACCACCTCGTCTAGGTCCTCCCAAAATTGTCGTTTCTCTTCTGCATCTAAACCCACTTGGGGAGCATAAGCACTGATAACATTCACAATCTCCTTGCCACATAGCAACTTCAGCCTTATCAACCTATCGTTCTTCCGATAGACCTCGATCACCTCTTTTGCCAACCTCTCATCGAGAACCACACCAACTCCGTTCCTAGCTCCACCATTCCTTGTTCTGTGGCTCGTTTCTTGCCCAACATACCATACCTTATACCCCAAAACCAAGCCTCGAGCTCCTTCTCCTGTCCATCTTGTCTCTTGGAGGCACATGATGTTCACGCGTCGTCTTTTCATTACTTCTACCAATTCTGCTGATTTTCCCGTAAGAGACCCCACATTCCAAGAACCAATCCGCAAACTAAATTCTTTTCTCCCACGCTCCCTCCTGATCCCAACTCCAAGTCCTTGATTATTTGACACCACAATTGGGCAATATGGCGCGTCGCTTCTGGGCGACGACCTAGCAACCCTTACATACTTATCACTGCACCCGGGTCTGGGAAGTGCAGCGCGTCGCTCAGTAGGGAACGCCCCAATGGCACGCCCTTGCTCATTTGACACCACACTCGGGCAATGTGGCGCGTCGCTTCTGGGCGACGACCTAGCAACCCTTGCATACTTATCACTACACCCGGGTCTAGGAAGTGCAGCGCGTCGCTGAGTAGGGAACGCCCCCACGAAAATATCTGTTTGGCTCATGTCATGGGATGTGACGAAGTTTTATACTGGCTGTCACTGGCCTACCGTAACCCTCCTCCTTTATCCAGGCTTGGGACTGGCAGCGGGAAACCCACTTGCTTTGATCAACAATAATAAGGTGGTCTAAATTGAATTTAAGGTGATTTGAAATCGGGTCAGGAACAATTTGGGTTGAATTTAGGTCGGGTCAAATAACAAGTCGTGTTGATTTCGAGTCGGGTTAGTAACAGATCGGGTTGAATTTTTGGGTCGGGTTAGTAATAGGTCAGGTAAAATTCGGGTTGGGTCAATAACAAGTCGGGTTGAATTTGGGTCGGGTCAACAACAATTCGGGTTGATTTCGGATCGAGTTTGTAACAGGTCGGGTTAGGAACGGGTTGGGTTGAACTCAGGTCGGGTTAGTAACAAGTCGGGTTAAATTCGGGTTTTGACGGGTTAAAACGGGTTTGGTTCAATTTCGATTCAACTCGGGTTCGGTTCAGGTCAATAATTTATGGGTTACATTCGGGTCGAGTCATCTCCAGGTCGGTTCATATTCGGGTTCGGGTCTCACATACTCGGGTCAACTCGGGTCTAGGGTTGGTTTCAGGTCGCGTCAGGTCGGGTTTGGGTCACCATTTTTTCGGGTTCAAATGAGTCGGTTAATAATCGGGTTCGGGTCGAGACAGCTTTTGCTAGCTCTACTTGAAAGTTACTATTATCAAATACAAGCTAAGTACAATATAATATAGAGTAAAATCTGTCAACAGCTGAACTTAGATCAATTTTGGAGATATTTTAGGGGAATATTAATGTACGTAATAGCACACAATTAAATAAAACAAAGTTTAAGGTTTCAAAAAATAAATAAATAAATAAAAATAAAACGAAGTTTAACAATATCATAATAGCGTTAACTGACAAGCATTTAAAGTCTTAGGCCTTGTTTAGTTCACTTTATTTTTACTTATTTTAGAAAAAAAAAAAAGTTCAGATCAGATTATTGTTTTATATGCAATTTTTTATCGCTAAATATCTTTAATTTCGTAATGAAAAAAATTATAAAAATTACATATCAATAAAATACACATTATTAGGAATCTAACAAGATCCCAATTGATATATTTTTACCTTACCAATTATCGTACACTCAAGGTTAAAGATTGGTCAAATTAGACAATAAGATCAGATCAGATTAGACCACACCAAATCAGATCAGATCAGACCAGATCAGATCAAATCAGATAAGCAAAAATCAGGTGAACTAAACAGGGCCTTAGTCTCCTACTCGATTTTGACAATATTAGTGACAAGATTGATTAAATGATTAGTGATATACTGATATGCAATCTATAATCTAATAATCAGATCAAGAAATGAATTATCTTGTACGGGCTAGTATTAAATAATTTAAAGACTTAGGCCTTGTTTAGTTCACCTAATTTTTACTTTATTTCAGAAAAAATAAATTCAGATCAGACCATATCAGAAAAAATAAATTCAGGTCAGATCGTCGTTTTATGTGCAGTTTTTGATTGCTAAATATCTTTAATTTTGTAATGAAAAAATTTATAAAAATCACATATTAATAAAATACACATTATTACGAATCTAACAAAACCCCCTTTGATATATTTTTCCTATAGATTATCATATATTTAAGGTCAAAGTTTGGCCAAATCTGATATTCAGATCAGATAAGCAAAAATAAGGTGAACCAAACTAGCACTTAGTATGCGTAATTAAAATCAGATCTTTATGGAGTAAATATTACATTAATTATTCTAAGCCAGTATCGAATTCCCTCTGTTAGGTGTTGGCATTGTTATTATAAAATTTATGATTATTGTTGGGAAATTAGCTAGTAACTATCTTCCTTCGCATTAAAATTACATTAGGTCTATACGCATGTAATGTAATAGATTAAAATAATGTTCACCTACATTATTTACTCCATTCGGGTCACTTGTTTTAGATCTTAGATCCAACTAAGTATCACAGCTTGGCTAGTGATCTGCAATACCTAACTTTTGGTAATGAGCACCATTGATTCTCCTCACCTAAAAGAAGGTGATGTAGTCAATATATTGTAAGATCTGGTTTGGATGGTCTGATTTGAATACTTCTAATCTAATCTGCTAGACATATATCATATTAAATGATGAAAGGCTAAAGTGAATTGAGCCTCATTTAGTCAGACCAAACCCATTGGATTCACGGCTGTAGTCTAAAGATTTCAAAGCCCAACTAAAAGACATTTTTTACTATTATAATCTATATATAGCTGATTTAATCAATAATAAAGTGACAAAAGCAGTGATAAGGACATTATGTGATGTTTTAATTATATTCATGTCTACTACATACTCAAAGGTATGAAAGTTGTTTGTAAATGAATTGCTTGCATTTGGAATATAAATGACATCGACTTTGTTTTTGGGTAGCATTTTATGCAGGTATACTAATTTGAGTCTCTAGTATAAGAATGAAAATTCTAAGGTAATCAAATAGTTTTTGATCACTTTAAGCCATCTTACATGGCACTCTCTAGGCCACAAATAATCAAAGTGATCCATTTATTTTTATTTTTTTGCAAAAATTCATTTAATTGATTTTCTAAATTGCTAAAAATCATTTATGGAAATTGGAAAATAATTTTAGAAATAAAAAAAAAAAAAAATTCAAGCCACCTTCTCCACCAGCCTCCACCCTACCGCTACCACCGACGATCACCTTTGACTGCTGGCGACCACTAATCCAGCACCCTAACACACCGGCGACCACTAATCCAGCGCTCCGACACATCGGCGACCACTAATCCATCACCCTAACACACCGACGACGACTAATCCAGTACCCTAACACATAGGTGGTTATCTCCCTTTTCCCTTACCATGAAATCGCCAGTGACGCCCAGCCCAAACTCTATCTCGAACCCGAAATCAACCCCCATCACTTTCCTCCACTTCGAAAACGACTCCCCTCACCATTTCAGGGTGGGGGAAAGGGAGGGAGCCTGGTTTCATGGCTGAGGAAGGAGGTTGGTGGGGTTTCGTGCGGTCGCCGGCCGTGGTGAGTGCGCCGCCCCGATTCACTATTATTATTATTATTATTACTACTCGTGTCAATGCTTGGTAAATACACGACTCGAGTTGTCTTGACTCGAACTCGTAATCTTAACAATCACGAGTTGAGCATGCTATACCTTGTATCGATAAGCTTGTGATGACCTTCATAATTGTTGAGCAAATCAATATTTATGAATTGAGTATTATTCCACAAATCAATGTTTATTCGTTGATAAGTAGAAATTTTATAAATTATTAAGTATTATTGAGCACATCAATATTTATTCGTTGATTAGTAGAAATTTCATAAATTATTAAGTATTATTGAGCAAATCAATTTTTATAAATTGGCATGCCAAAAATTGTCTAAATAATCAATGTTTATAAATATATACTAATTGAATTGAGCAAATTGAGATCGATTTGGCCTAACTCGACTCAAGTTGTCTCATCTCAAACTCATAACCTTAATGAGCATGAGTTGAGCAAGCTATATATAACTCAACTCACCTAGATATTTTTTTTTTATTAATCAATGTTTAAATGTCCTGACTCGAGTCGTCTACACTTGAGTTGAGTAAGCTATAAATCGGCTTGATAAGCTCGTGAGTAACTAGTGAGCCTTTAGATGAAGCGCGATTAAAGGTTGAGATTGGTTCCCAGTATATATATATATGTGTGTGTGTGTGTGTGTTATCAATGACTAACATTTATGCTACTTTATAAATATTTGTAAGCAATAAAGATTGTCACTAAGGATGTTAATCGAATTTAGCAACCACCTCCATAATTTTTTTTATTTATTATAAAAATAAAATATCATAGTTAATAAATAATTTGGTACCTCCAGTGAAAGTTAGAACTTATGTCTAACACTCACCCCATTTTAAGTTTAAAGGAAAATTTATACAATTATGATAAATATTATGGTAAAATGTAGACAACATTGATTAAAATTGAACAAATGAAACAATGTAATTAAAAGATGATGAAGAAAGATATGTGAGAAAGAGCTAGTATAAAGTACTTTTGTTAAGAGAAAATATTTGCTTAAGTTTTACATTGAAAAATAAATAATTGGTAATTAATAAAGAAAGGTTAAAAAAAAAAAAAAAAAAAAAAAAAAAAAAAAAAAACCTTAAGTCATTATTTTGCCAATGTCCCACATTGAAAAAAATATGAGGGATATCAACAAGAAGAGGTTATAAAATGATACATTTAACCTTCCTTCACAAAACTATAAAAGCTTGGGCCTTTTTAAAGGCTTAGCTTATTCAAATAATGGCTCTAATTGATAAATATGGGCCAAATTTATTGGGCTGGAATTTCACTTTACCTAGGCTTTTTTTTTTTTTTTTTATCCTTTTTTATTTTAGCTTGATGTAAAAGAGGAGTAAGGGAGCGGTAAGGGGAAAGGGAGAGGGAGGAGTCGCCCACAGTGGTGGGGCTGGGTTGCCGACGATGGTGGGGTTGACGGCTGGTTTCGTGGGCGGCGGCGGCGATTTCGCGGTAAGGGGAAACAAAGAGTCTTGGCTCGCTGGCAGATTATAATACTCCCTCTGTTTTTATATATTTGCATCACTTTCCTTTTTGGGGTATTTTTTTTTTCAAATGCATCACTTCTATATTTGGTAACTTTATACTATATTTTATCATTTCTCTCTCTTATTTTAAGCCCCACTCAACTTATTTTATTATTTCTCTCTCTTCAATGGTCCCCACTAAAATAATAAAAATATCAATCCTCTCTCACATACTTTCTCTTTTATGGTCTCCATCTTACTTTTACTATAATAATTTATTTACCCACTCACAATATTATATTAATCTCTTAAAACTTTGTGCAATCAAAAGTGATGCAAATAAAAAAAAATCGGAGGGAGTACGTGGTTGGTGGTCGATTCGGACGCAATTAACTAACTAATCTATAATACTTTAGACTTGATAGTATTTATAATAAGAGAGGATTAAGTGCCAATTAACTAACTTGATTAGAGTTAGGATTAGGGATTCTGGCCATTCTGGGTCGTATTAGGCGTTGTTGGGGAGTATTAGGGTTTCTTAGGATACGTTCTGTGCACGGTTCTGGTAGTTGTTACCTACACCCCCCTTTAGGCATCATTGCCTACCCTCCCCCCCCCCCCAACTAAATT
Source organism: Chenopodium album (assembly GCF_948465745.1). Classification (NCBI taxonomy): domain Eukaryota; kingdom Viridiplantae; phylum Streptophyta; class Magnoliopsida; order Caryophyllales; family Amaranthaceae; genus Chenopodium; species Chenopodium album. Next base: position 47,175,543 of record NC_137848.1, read on the forward strand.
ACCATAAACCCACAACCCCTCTCTCTTTAATTTCCTACATTTTCTCCCTCCTCTTATAAATCAGTTTTCTTCATAATTGTACTAACATTTAAAATTTCTCCCTCATAATTTTACCACTTTCTCTCTTCTCATAATTTTACCATTTTCTCTCTCCTGAACTACCAAAATCTTCTAAAAATTTCTTAAAAAATAAATCAAAATGCTCTCAGATCTCTACTTGTAAAATAAAAAAATCAACAAATCTAAGAAAATTTCTACAAAAGAATGACCATCAATCAAATTGTAAGTTGATGGCATTATTTCTTTTTCGAAAAAAAGATCAAACCCTAACTTTTTATTTGCCTTATTCTTTCAATAGTATAGTAGTTCATGATTTCTTATAATTTTACTTGGTAATAATGATTTCTTAAGATTATAGTAGAATGATGCTTTATATATTCTATTTTAAGTTGATTTAACTTGTTGCACTACTAGAAAAAGCTCATTTACCGATGGGAATTACCGATGGCCTTTAATATCCATCGGTAAAAATGAAATTTACCGATGGTTTTTCTAAGCCATCGGCATTTAGAGAAATACCGATGGCCTAGCTATCGGTATATTATTTTTCTAAAAAAGAAAATTTAATTTTTTACCGATGGTTAAAAGCCATCGGTAAAACCATCGGTATTTTACTGATGGCTAAAAGCCATCGGTAATTTTTTAAAAAACACAAAAAAAAATCGGATTTTTTTGTAATCCTAAAATCCTAAGGAACCCTAATTTTTTTTCAGTCGAATCCGCCTCTCTCCTCTCATTTCTCTTCTCAGAGTCATGCCTCTCCTCCTCTTCTCCTCTCTCTTTTCTCCTCCTTCTCTTTTGCTTTCACTGCTCTCCATCTCCTATCTCCTATTTTAGCACTCTTTTTTTCACCATCTTCTCCCTCATCAAAACCACCACCACCATAACGAGCCATTGATTTTCTTTATGAATTTATGTGGTTACTAGCATCACAATCAAGAGCATTTACTTTTAAATTGAAGTTTACGGTTTTTTTTGTTCAATCTCGACCATGAAAATTTGATTTTGTGGGTTTAAATTTGATTTTGTGGATTAATTTTTGTGGGTTGATTTTTATGGGATTCATTTTTGTGGGTTTTTTTCATTTTTTTTTCAGATCTACAATTTGTATATTTTTTTTTGTTTTCTTGAATTTGTTGGTGATTTTTGGTTGGTGGTGGTAGGTGGTTTACGGTGGTTGGAGGTGAAAAGGGATGTGGTCGACGCTGCGGTGAGAGGTTTTAGGTGGTGGTTGCAGGTGGTTTAGGCGGAGGTGAGAGCTGTTAGGGTTAGTAGAGGGTAGGGGGAGGTATGGGGTGGTACGGGGCAGGGGGGTGGGGGTGGGGGTAGGGTATTAATTTTTTTTTAATTTTTTTATTACGATTTACCGATGGCTAAAAGCCATGGGTAAAAAAAAATTCCGATGACTTTTTGCCATTGGTAAAAAAACTCCGATGGCTTTTGCCATTGGTATTTTAAAAAAATACTACGTGATTTTGCCATCGGTAAAGCCATTGGTATCAATTTTACCGATGGCTTTTCCATCGGAATTTCTTGTTTTTCCAATGAGTGGTTTTCCGTTGGCCAAATACCGATGGCTGCCATCGGTAAATGTGATACCGATGGTTTTTGGCATGTTTACCGATGGTTTTTGGCCATCGGTATTTGACTCATTTCTTGTAGTGTTGTGTGTTTTATTAGCTTATACAATTACTGGACAAAAAAAAACAAAAATAGAGTTCAATTGCCCTAAGATATATAATGAATAATTTGATTTATTTCGTAGAATTATAGAAACCTAAATTTAGTTCGTAATGGATTTTATTTTTTTTATTCTTTTTATGAATGTTCATTTTTATTTTGGTAAATGTTCATTTATATACTAGTATATGGTCATTTACTTATTAATAAATAATCATTAGAATTCTTCACATATCTAATAAGAATTTCAATTAGAGTTTGTGATTTCTCATAATTTTTAATGGAAGTTATTCTTATTATAATATTTGAATCATGTTATAAGAATTTTCCATAATTATATCATAATTTAATTAAAATTGTTATTCGATGAATTTTGGCTAGTACATTTATTCAATCGTAAATGTTCATTTTTTATGGACTTTATGTTCATTTGTAGAAGAATTAATATTCAAATTATAACTGCAAAAAAAAGAAAAAAAAATCAAATTATAAATTTATAATAACTAAAATTAAATACAAGTTATCAAATTGATTTATAAAATTGAAGCATCAATTATTATTTAATATTGCTTATTTTGTCACTAAAAAGTGTTATTTGATGAATTTTGGTTGGTATCTATCATAAATGTTCCTTTTAGATGGAAAAAATTATATCATTTTAAATGGAATTCATATTCATTTAGGATCATTTTCCATATTAATATAGGTTCATTTAAATTTGATACATGTTCATTCTCTTTGCATTACATGTTCGTTCTCATATGGAAAGATATTCATTTGCATAAAACAATATTTATTTTTATATCTAAGCATATTCATTAGTTTTATACTTTTTCATTCTCATATTAAAAGATATTTGTTTCAATTTTTAATACTTATTTGTTATTATATATATTAAAATATGCTTAATTAATTTTTTTTATTGGTTCATTCTCGTGTTGAAGATGTTCATTTGACTTTGGTGTATGTTCATCTTTATGCTGAAATATGTTCATTTACATATTAATATTTGTTCATTTTTCTAGCAATGTGTTCAAATTTGTTTTTGTGAATGATTTAATTGTCATATTTTGTTTGATGAAAGTGATTTAAATGTTCATTTAGAGTACAATACATGTTCATTTAGATTTTATACATTTTCATTCTCATATATTGAAAGATTTTTATATCCTTATAGTGTGTGTTTATTTCTGAATTCTAATTGTTATTCATGCGTAAATTTTCAATTTTGAATCCTTAGATTTCACATACGTAGTACTTTTGTTTGGAATGTGTTGTTATTAATATTTTTTTTGTTGAAAAACTCGATCGATCTCTCATTGTACATGATAATCAAGTAAGGAAGTTGAAGGCAATATATATATTGTACTCAAATTATATTTTTCATGGAAAACACACAAGTATATGATTAGAGTTGCAACAAGGAGGATATATATATATATATACACACACACACACACACACACACACACACACACACACACACACACACACAGACACACACACACTTTATTACATCAAATGTTACAAATAATGTTCATTTACCAAGACACATATGTACATTTGGTTCAATTTCATGTTTATGGAACAATTACATATAATAGTATAGCTGTATCGAAATGCGTTATCATTGTAATTAAATTAAATTTATTTTATATTGGAAATTATCTGTTAACAACGTTTTATTCAAACTAATAGAAATCTAAGGCGTATGTATTCGCATACATCTTATTATGAAAATTACACATAACTCTTGAAATGAACATTTGACGATACAAAAATGAACATCCGTTGAAACACGAATAAACAAAAATGAACATTGGATGATTCAATACTTCTTATAATAAAAATGATTTGAACGCAGTAATCCTTATAAATAAATTTGCTCTCATTTTTATTTATAGAAAATTCTTAAAATTCAATTCAAAATATGTATTAATTTGAACAAAAAACTCCTTGTTATAAAAATGAACATCTTATGATGCATAAATAAACATTTACCAATACATAAATGAACATTTTATAAAAATTTGCAGAAAATACGTAAATGAAAAGGGGCAGGGGCGGAACATGCGCGAAGGGGGGGGGGGGGATGCAGGCAGTGTTCTTTGCCGTGGGGTGTAGGGAAAAATTTGTACAGTTCTGGAGTGTTCATGTTCTAGGGTTTGAATAAGGGCATTTTGATAATTTTCGTATTTAATGAATATGGGCCCACATAAGGGGTCCAAACATTTATTTTATATTAATTAATATTATAAGCTAATATTAAATACACATCGATATTAGATTAATGCACCAATCTCTTACATAATATGAACATATGATGAGGTATTTTTATGTACTTCCTCTAGGTTTATTTTGGTTGGTTGCAACCTTTTTCATTTCAAGGTTGTCAATGCGTAATTTTAATCATTTAAATTTCTTAATATTTATACGTTATAATTATAATAGTATTATATCGCGCATGAAAGTATAAACTCAGATCAGATGTATCTAACAAGACCCTATATGTTTATATTTTTTTGTAGTATAAATTATTGTGTAGTACATAGTGGAATGTGTACGTAAAAACGGGGCTATAGTCAAACTGATGCAATTAGATAAAAGGGGAATTATTAATTTAAAATTGTGGTTAAATTGAGGAATGCAATAGTGTAAAAGTCAAAACATTTCTGTTGGAATAAAATGAATTTGGTACATTGTCTGCTTTTCATAATTTCTTGTTTAAGCTATGCACGTCTGCCACTACTCATTGGTTATTAATTCTTCTAATTACTTATCATAATAGTAAAAATAATAAACATATGATCTTTAAGGAACACATTGAAACAAATTAAATAATACCATGAGGGCATGAGGAAACCCTATTTTATCATAATGATAAACAAAAAAAAAAATTTATAAAGAGTTATTGATTTATTTATAAAAATGACATTAGATAAATGTTTATTTATTTTATCATGATGATAAAATTGTATTTTCCCCACATTAACTACGGAGTGCCTAAGGTACAAGATTCAAATTAAAACAGGTATGTAGACAGTGGCGGACAACGCTGGGTCATGTGAGCTAGCAAATTTAAGGTTTAAAAATTATTGAAAGCAAGAAGATCACTAAAGGAATTTTGTGGTTCAGCGGTAAAATTTTGAGTGTGATTTTTTCCTATATGGGTAGGGGTCAGGGGATCAAATCCCAACCCTTTATGTTTTTTGTTCCCTCCAATTTATATGCTAGCCTTCCGTTACATACTTACATATGATTGTACTATGTTTTGTTTTTCTTTTCTTTCATTTGATTTGTACTATTATTTGGGCCTAATTGTTCCTATTTTTCATGAAAAAATAATGTATATTTTTTAAAAAACTTTCATGTACTTTTTGTTTGACTATTTTTTCCACTTGACAATTTACATACTAGCCTATTAATTTCTATAATTTTTCCTTCATTTCATTTTTATTATTGTATATATAATTTTATTCTTTACATTAAAATCAAAGCATATTATTACACAATTATAATTTTTTTTTTTACATTTATTTTATCATATACATCAATTAACTAATTTAAATTATCATATGCAATGTTTGATAACTCCGAAAGTCTGAACCCATTATGGGTATTTTTTGAATCCGCCATTACTTTTATTTATTTAATCCTAGCTATGTAGTCCATAATAATAACCTATATTATATGAGTAATATCGATTAATCTTATTGATATTGTAACTTAACTTATAGAATGAAAAAGAAAAATACATATGATATAACAAGTTTCTTTAGTCCTAAAATTCATCATTTTCCTCCACAAAATCATCCTCCATCACAAAATCATCCTTCACAAAATCAACTCTTTGGATCGATTGATGACGGTGACCCATCATCCATAAAATCCTAGATCCGCCACTGTATGTAGAGCATTATAAAAACGGAAGGCTTACGTTCTAAACTTAGCTTCATCCGTACGTTTAAGATCTTAGACCTTGGATCTTTCAATAATGGGGATCAACACGTTCTCTCTCTCTCTCTCTCTCTCTTTTTTTTTTTTTTTTTTTTTTTTTTTTTTTTTTTTTTTTTTTTTAATGGAGAGAATGTGTTGAAAACCTTGAAATTGCTGCCCCTCCCCCAAATTGGAGTTGTAGAAAACTAGAAAATGAAAGTCTTATTGTCTTAATAAAATTGTGATTTGTGAGTATCAAGACGAAATCACATGAGAATGTGTTCAAAAGAGATTACATTAATTAACGGCAATAGATTCGGTATTACAGTATTACAAGATTAGGAGACAATTCAAAACATAACTAACACTTTAGCACTACATTAATAAAATGGTAAGGGAAATGTTTTAAAATCATAAACGAAATTGTTGACATTATTATCAATAACATAATACTAAAGCAGATACCGAAAATGACACATGTCACTTCAAGGTGTCGTTTTTCCCTTCAAAAAACCATTTTCCAACAATAATTATTACTCTAACTTTATCTTTCTTTTTACATCTTTTTAATTGAAAATTTATTTAAGACAATAACATTATAAATATTTAATTTATATATTATAATAGCTATTAATATTAACATTATTTACTTACAATGATGATTTTTAAAAAATTTCCCGCCAAGTTGTTTTTTTTTTTTTTTTTTTTTTTTTTGCCAAAGCTTCTTAGAGAATATATTTAATACTAGGCAAAAAGTAACGAACGCTCCGGGACGTTGGATAAGATAGATAAAAGTAGAAATATTAAATTTAAATAAACGTTAATTACATCGATCGACGCGTGATTTTGACATGCATTTCCAAATTAATACCACTTTAAAAAGTATTTTAAATGCTTATCTAACATCCCGAGGGTGTTTGTTAGCAACATTTTTTTTTTTTTTTTGAAGAAGTTTAATACTATGAAATTATATTTCCTTTACTATTTGGTAATTTTACTTCATTTATACACATTCAACAAAAATATTATTATTCTTTTATTTAATAAAATGTAATAATTTTTTTCCTACATATAGCTTTGTGACGTAATAAGTAATTATTTATATTAGTGTGCATGTAATACTCCCACGATTTTTTGTAGTATGATATAATTTTAGTTTTATTTTTATAGTTACGAATTTTTCACATGCAATTAGATTATTTTTGTAATTAGATATATTTTAAATTAATATATAATAAATTATCGTGCATTACACGGGATCTAAGCTAATAAAAGTATACTTTTAGAGTCTTTTTTTAAAAAAATCAGGTTAATCAAACATGAAATCAAGTCACGAACAATTTTGCTTTCAAAAAAAAGACGACTTATTTATGCGATTTATACCCTTGTCACTTTAGACTTATATGAGTGTAGTGAAGTAAAAAGAATTGAAGTTAGTTTATTATGTGGATGAAGAAAGGCTTAGGAGTCCTCGGCCCCTGGGCCCTAAAGTGACTTCATTCATTGACATTGAACCTGGGTTAGGGTTGAGTCGTTATAAGTGCATATGATAGTAGTGAAGTAGATCAGTTAATTAGGATTGAGTTGCAACTTCAAGTTTCACCTCTAAAGACCTTGTTAATATGTGCATTCCAAATTTCCCATACAATCACTTTATAATAGATCATCCTTCACTACGACGAATCCCGCCTATAAAAAAGTTAGATATAGTTAAAAGATACATTCTATGAGAAAAATCTTCAATATAAAATTTAGATATAGATATAGTTAAAAGATACTTTTTATAAGAAAAAACTTCAATATAGTTAAAAGATACTTTCTAAAGAAAAAACTTCAATATAGTTAAAAAATACTTTCCACAAGAAAAAACTTGAAAAAGTCTTGTTCTTCTTGATTTAAAGGTTCCATGTATGTGATAGTCCTTGCATCCTTGAAGATGAAGGATTGCCTTTTAAATTTCTAAATTAGTTCCATGAGGCTATTTGTCATGAAACAAAGTCATTAATCTTCAAATTTCTGGCTTGAAGTAGCTAGAGTGATGATAGACAATGAGATCGATTATGGGTCTTCATATGCATCCATCTAGCTTTACGGACTTTAACTTTACATCCATCTCCAATTTTCTACGCGCACCTAACTAGTATTTGGTTTTCTACCTTACAAGGCCTCTTCATTTTCCGGCCTAGGAAAAGATTGGCATTGGACTGCTAGAGGAACATCTACACTTGAAACAACATGATAAACCATGGACACTAACACGGAATTATCAAAACTAGCTAGTTCTACATTATAGGATACAATACCATAGAATTCCAAATGATGATTTTACCCATGACTTAGTCAACCATTACTAAGCACAATTTTAAGAGATAATACCATAAAATTCCGAATGATGATTTATTTTATTCATGACTCGGGACAATTTTAAGAGACAATATTATAGAATTCCAAATTAAATTAAATGATGATTTTATCCATAATTTACTCAACCATGACTATTAAATGATGATTTTATCCATAATTTACTCAACCATGACTTAGCACAATTTTAAGAGGATTATTAGTTAACTTTGCATTATTGCTCTCATTAAAAGGAAAGAAAAAAGTCTAACATAGAAAACGTGGAAATAAAATATCCCACGTTGTCCTTGCTCAATACGTCCGTTTGCTAGAAGCTAAAGTGATCTACAAATCATGACACTCACCGAATGCACACCAAAAGTGTCAAATAATTAGTTCTATTTTCTTTTAATTAGTTCTTTAAAAAAAATAGCTACAAATTATGAACACTTACATGAACAAGTACGAGGCAAACTATACAGCTCTTACTCCAATCACATTCTTGAAAAGAGCTGCTAAATTTTATGCTGATCGTACCTCCATCGTATACGGTGGTGCTCGGTTTACTTGGCGGCAGACCTACGATCGCTGTCGACGCCTCGCTTCCTCCCTCCAATCCCTTGGCATTGCCAAAAATAATGTGGTTAGTTTATGTTATTTGATTTTTCTAGTATATTTTTTTAATTACTCCGTTGTTATTTATGTTATATAATTGTCATTCTATTTAGTTTTTTCATAAACTCTAATCCTATAATTTTTATCATAAAAATATAAGTATGATCGCTTGCTTGGTGTGAGAATTATACCTCTCTCACGGGGATGGAAAGAGGACTCTCTCCTTCCTTTGTCTATGAAAATGAAGAGATAAGAATAAAGTTGCATGTGCTGAGGAGAGATATAAAAAGAAATGACAAGAGAAAAGAAAATGTTTGTTGCAAATAATTTCTACTATCCGTTTTTAAATAATATTGCAAATAAATAGAAATTGATCTTGGGAGGGCTGATATTACTTAGATCAAGCCCATTCATCATAATTTATGGGCCCTAGTAGGTATTAGATAGAGGTGTCAAAATCGAACCGAATCGAACAAAATCATCCGTTTCGAACTGTACTATACCCAATCCGATTTGATCCGATAAACTCAACACCCAAACCCGATCTGTAACAAAACTGAACTCAACCTGAATCTGAATTTGACCCAATTTGAACTTAATCTGGTACCGATTTGATCCGACTTGAACTCAACCCAAAACCGATTTGACCTGAATTAAACTCAAACCGAACTGGTTTAACTAGACCTGAACTCATTCCAACCGAAATTGACCCGACAAACACCCGATTCAATTCGATCTGTTTTTTATCCGAATCGATACTAAACCGACTTGATTTTGACTTGACATGATTTCAAACTAACCATAATTTTAAACCTAACTTATTATTTACCTTTTTTTACTTAAACATATAGTAATGACATGATATGGATAAATGACACATGAAGGACTTGATATCGACCCAATAACAAGATTTAAAAAAAAAACAATTTCTCTGATTTAAAAAATGTACTTATTTGAATATTAAATTGGTCTACCCAACCAAACTTCAGCGAAACACGAAAAGTATCTGAATTAGAATTGACCGAATACTGAATCAACTTTAGTAATCAAACCAAACCTAACAAAACCGAAGTCAATCGAATCGAAACCAACCCGATCCAAAGTCATTCGACCCGAGATTAACCCGACCAAACCCGTTTTGAACCCGATCCGATTTTATTTGAACCTAATATGAACCGGTTTGAAGTTGACTTAACCCAAACCTAATTTGGATTCGACAAATCTTGACCCGAATTTGACCCGACTCGAAAGTGATCCGATCCGACCCGAAGTGGGTTAAAAGGGTAATTTTGAACTGAATATATCCGATCCGAATAGACTCGACCTGAATAGACTCGATCCAAACTCCATCCGGTTATCCGATTTGACACCTCTAATATAAGACCCTATATGATGTTTTACCTTGTTTTTTGTTGCACATTGGCTAGAAAATCAAAATATATTATGCACATAACTAAATAAGCACATTGCAAATTAAATACCTTAGGTGAATTTTGGATATTAACACCACGAAAAAACTCAAAAATGGTTTTTAACACCCCCATAAAAAAAATAAAAAAAAAATTATTTTAACATAAGACAAATTTTACAAAAATGGTTTTTACCACCACCTAACGGTTTTCGTCCAAAAATTCCATTAAGTGGGGTCCATAGTGACACGTGTCACTATTTTACTTGTTTTTAAAAAATAAAAATTAAAAAAAAAAATTCCTAAATCTACCCAGCAACCCCAGCCCCACCACCCAGCCACCTTCACCTAACGCAACCGCCGGCCAAACGCTGGCGCATCACCTCCCCCTCCCTTAAATTATCCAACGCACCTAAACCCTCTCCCTCCCCTTCCCCCTCCGCAGCCCTAATCCGCCCCAAAACCACCCAACCACTAATGGCTGAAACCCTAATCCGCAACCCTCCTTCCCCAAAACGGCCACGAATTCGGCCATTAATGGCTGAAATTGACCGGTTTAGGGGCTGAGTGGCCTTAACCGGCCGATTTCGACCATCAATGGCCAAATTAGTGGCCGTTCTTGAGGAACGACGGCTGTAGTTAAATGGTTTTGGGGTGGTTTAGGGCTGCGGGAAAAGGGTGGGGATGGGTTCAAGTCGGTCGGTGAGGGAGGGAGAGGTGGTGCACCGGTCGCTACGTCGGCGACTGTGGGTCAAGGTGGAGAAGAAGGTGGTAGTGGTGGGGTTGGGGTGGCTAGGTAGTTTTAGGGTTTTTATTTTTTATTTTTTTAATTTTTTTTTCTTTTTTGATCAATAATAAAGCGACATGTGGCTTCATGACCCCACTTAACGGATTCCTAAACGGAATGAGTTAAGTGGTGGTAAAATATTTTTTTTAAAATTTGTCTGGTGTTAAAATAATTTTCTTTTATGGGGGTATTAAAAACCATTTTTGGGATTTTCGTCTGGTGTTAAAATCTAAAATTTCCTATACTTAAAGTACTCAATTTGCAAGCTCTATTACTTTTAAATTGGTACCAACAAAGTATTAGCTTACTTGATACTTTGATAGAGTACTTACCTCAAATCTTAAAAAGTTAGACTTCGAATCCTACCAAATGAGGTTATTTGATGTTAAGGATATCCTTAACCTCCCCTTTATTTTCAAGTGTATGTCAAGCCCATGCCCATAAATTCTGGATCAACAAAACTATGAAGGTTAAATTTTGGCCAGGGTCCTCCTTGTCATAGAAAAAATTTGGAAAAAAAAAAAATCAATTGGAAATCATAATTTTCATTATTGTACACAAGCTTATTACGGAGTACATTCTTATCTTAATCTGTTAGCATGCATTCACGTTATCTATTATCACTTATCAAAGGGGTCGTTTTAGTAACATACTGCGAAAAATTGTTGTTTTAAATACAAAGTGTATTGTTTCTTGCTACATGAATTACATATCTCATTCTATATCTTCCAACTTGTTAGGTTTCTATATTAGCCCCAAATATACCAGCAATGTACGAGATGCACTTTGCAGTGCCAATGGCAGGAGCTGTGCTCAACACCATCAATACTCGGCTTGATGCCAATACTCTCAAGTCTATACTCGACCACTCGGAAGCTAAGATCCTTTTTGTGGACTACGAGTATATCCCTCTTGCTTACGAGGCGCTTCGCCTCTTAAACAATAATGATAAAAAACATTCGATTTTGAAACCATCTATTGTTATCATCACTGAGATGGATTCTCCTACAAATAAACATGGGAAACATGAAAGCGAAAACTTTGTTACTATGGAAAATGTCAATGGTTGCCATAACAAAATGCATGACAATCAATTGGAATATGAAGACTTGATGGACATGGAAAATGTAGATTTTGTACCGATGAAGATTGATGATGAGTGGGATCATATTGCTCTTAACTACACATCCGGTACGACGTCTTCTCCTAAAGGAGTGGTGTATAGTCATCGAGGCGCTTTCCTAAGTACCTTGAGTATGATCTTAGGTTGGGATATGGGTACGGAACCAGTGTACTTATGGTCCTTACCAATGTTTCATTGTAACGGATGGACCTTTGCCTGGGGAATTGCTGCTCGAGGTGGGACTAATGTTTGTATACGCAATACAACCGCGTCTATAATTTACCAAAGCATAGCACTCCATGGAGTCACTCACTTGTGCTGTGCACCAATTGTGTTGGATATCATTCGACAAGGCAAGCCAAACGAGCTCGTACAACTAACCTCCCAAGTCCAGGTACTCACTGGTGGATCACCTCCTCCACCAGGACTACTTAAAGAGATGGAGAAACTCGGGTTTCATATCGTGCATGGTTATGGACTAACCGAGTCAGTAGGCCCTGCACTTGTGTGCGAGTGGAAAAAGAAGTGGGATCGTCTTACACAAGAAGAACAAGCACAACTGAAGGCGCGTCAAGGGATTAGTCCACTAAACATAGCTGATGTCGATGTAATAGACACGGTCACAATGCAAAGTGTGCCTAACGACGGAAAGACGACAGGGGAGATTGTAATACGTGGTAGTGGCATAATGAAGGGATACTTTAAGAACGAGAATGCTACCGCGAAGGCATTTGCTAATGGGTGGTTCCATACCGGTGATGTAGGTGTTATACACCCGGACGGGTATATAGAATTCAAGGATAGGTTAAAAGATGTGATCATATCCGGTGGTGAGAATATTAGTAGTGTACAAGTTGAAGGGGTGATTTATCGACACCAAAACGTGTCGGAGGTGGCCGTGGTGGCAATGCCACACCCGCCATGGGGTGAAAGCCCTTGTGCATTTGTGGTGAGAAGTGGTAAAGATGAAAGTGTAACGGAACAAGATATCATAACTTATTGTAGAAAAAATCTTCCTCGTTATATGATGCCTAAGAAGGTATGTTTTGTGAAGGAGCTTCCAAAGACTTCTACAGGAAAAGTTCAAAAGGGAATATTACGTGCTATGGCAAAGAGGTTTTATGTGCAAAATAATCTTGTATTGAGCCAAAATATTGTAGCCTCACGTTTATAATGCTCGTTATTGTTATATTGTTGACTAGATTTTAAACCGGTGCAACATGCACACGGTTTTAATTTGATTTTGTACTAACTTAAGAAGATTGATATATGAATCTTAAATTATTTACAAGTATTTTAATTTTGTTCTAAGAGAATTTTATGTGTAAATTTTTTTTGGGTTTTTTATTCTCTATTAAAAATCAATATTTATAAATGAATCAACTTTCTTAATATTGTGAGGGACTGAGGGTATAGGGAATATTAAATTCTTAATTTAGTTTCTGTCATTATATTGGGATATGATGGATTATGATTTTGCAAAATAATTGCTTGAGTTAAGGGTTTTTTTTTTTTTTTTTTTTTTTTCGTGGCCTAAAAACTAGCTCGGCTTGATCAAAAAGCCCTCTAGGACCAACCCATAATGGGCTTGGAAATTTTTTTGGCCCGAACTTTGGCCTGGCTAGGCCATTGTCACCTCTAATTCAATAATTCATTCAATAACTATATACTAAAAGACACACTAGCAATGACACGTGTCAATTTCTGGTGTGTCCTTAATATATTTTTTAATAATTAATTAATAAATTTTATTTAAGGAAGTTATTTTTTAAAAGTTTGTTTTTATCAACTATATAAATGAGCAATAATATTTACCATTTTTATGTTGATACGCAATTAATTACGAAATAATAAGGAAATATATAATCTTTTTCAAGAAGATGTAATTTTTTGTGAAATATCTTTAAGAATATTATCTTGATCTAATATTCCAAGTTACTTCAATTTTGTTAAAGATATTCAACAATATTTATACTATATGCAATAAAATATTGGGTAATTAAAATAACCGTACATGGCACGGGACCTAACGTAGTTTAGATCTATATATTTCACCATGTAATAAAAAAGGGCTTGAACATATTTTAATACAAGCTAGATCTATATGCACGTGATGTGTGCTATAGGTTATTTCTAAATTTATTGACTTCAATCATTTTATAAAGTTTGCAAAATTAATGGCATTTTAGATATTATTGCACTACATCAACCCTTAGTTTTTACAATAGAAATATGTTCTTATATTGCTATGATTTCTCGCAAATATTAATAAGTTACTACATATATTATTAGCTTTCAAATGTTATTAACATTTTGTGACTCTAGAAATGCGTCAATAAAAAAAGGGGTATTATTTTGGGCGAATAAAGTAAAAGTCGGGTTATTGCAGAAAAATTTCCTATTTTATAAATAAATGTAGTCACAGCGTGTAGCTGGTTGCACTTGCACACAAGCATTATTGTTTTCTTAACATTGTAATGCTTTTTTTTGGTAGTTCATGCACTTTACAACTTGTGGCAATGCAATAATATATGAGCAAATTGATTTCTGTATAGTTTGCTCATTTAAATAATTAAATGAGCAATGTATATATATAGTGAGAACCACCCTCTATGTGAGAACCTATAGGTTTAATTCCTACATAGGTTATTTCTATAAAAAAAAATTTTAATTAAAATTTTTTTTTAAAAAAATCAAATTCGCATTAATTTATACGGGCAAAAAGGTTGGTATGAAGTAAACTTTGTTACAACTAAACTCTCATACAAACGTGTGTCTCTACATTACATAAATGGACCTACGTGGGATTCAAACCCACACCTTTTATACATTTGCACAATGCTCTACCCGTTGAGCTAGTAGGCTAATATATATAAACATTCAAACTAATATTAAACCTTGAACTTAATTACTATATCAGAAAATATAAAAATTGTTGGACCATAAGAGACCAACCATGTACTAATTTATATTATGCACTTCATTTTCTGCCTAATTTTGAAGTAGAAAATTCACAAGGTTAATTTAGTACATGTTGTTCTGCTCATATCTTTCAAAAATGCCATAATAATGCCACACTTATGCAACACCAGTGACCTATAGTCTGCCTTTACACAGTCACACATCAACACCTACAACTATGACACCACCTAATCAATCATATTCCCTCTTATACACAACATACAATAACCCATTTATAGGCAAATTAAACTCACAAATCTGCACATCACAGCATACGACACTGGTGTGAAATCAACACACTTATAAGCATAACTTCACCAAATCACACACATGTACACAAATGAGCAACATACTGCCCATTCACATACTCGCCCACATCACACCACCACCACACACAGACATGAGCAAACTAAATTAAAATGAACAAACTAAACTAAATTAAAATGAGCAAACTAAAGTGCAATTGATATGAGCAAACTGAATTCAAATGGGCAAACTTAAATAAAATGAGGAAAAACACGTACAGTAAAAATGCATAAATGAAAATCAAATGATAAAACATAACTATATTAATTGTAAATGAACAAATCTAATCATTTTTTAAATGAACAAATATAATGTAATCATATCTTCAATGAGAAAATATAAGCCAACCATATTTAGTAAAGCATACCACACACAGAATCTCGTAGCTAGTTGTAGGGAATATTTCAAGCATCCCACACTTAAGCCCCACTGTGATCATACACTTAAGCATGGTGGCGTCCAAAGGGAAGGAAGCTAGAGCAAAAGAGTCGCCAACAAGTTTTAGGAACTTGTAAACCGTTCACGGGGTGAAGGTTACACCCCTTAACGATCTAGGAGATCGTTAACTCCAATAGGTCTGGAACCATGACCGGAAGTTCGGGGATGAAGGTACAAATCCAACCTAAAAGCGATTGAACTTGCCCTAAAAATAGGCCTCTACTTTATTCTTCTCGTATTCATGTGCGCTTTCTGACTAACATGCAATCAATAGATTAACCCTAAACCTGTTTAATCTATGTTGGTTGAATTTAATGCACAAACAAACCTATTATTGGCGATCACTTGAATTATAATCATGTTAACCTAAACAAGATTATTAATTATCTAATTAAGCGTTATTACAAGTACAAATTCCCTTTAAACCTGCAAGAGAGGGTATGATCAAGCAATAACAATAAAAATATGTCAAGCAACATAATAATCATCATCATAATCAAAGCTTAATAATAATAGCAAGATCATAGGCATGATATTAACAAGATTAATAACAAACCCTAGTATGTCACTAACCATTAAAGATCAAAGCTTTAGCCCTAACATGATACTAACATGATATTAGAAAAGAAATAGGAAGCATCACACTAATCATACTTGATATTAGAAATATTAATTAACCCTAAACATGATACTAGGAATCAATAAGATAATCTAAGCATGATTTCTATATCGAAATAATAGATAAGTAATTAAATTACTTACTTTGATGCCTCGTACCTTTTTCTAATAACAAAATACACGCGTTAGTAACTTCAAGGAAAATAATAAACAAACAATTAAATTAAATAATTGAAATATAGATTTGGGACCAAACCCTTAGAAATATTAAACATTTCACGTCTAGGGCGAAGGCAACTTCGAACTTGGCTAGGTGTGTCTAGAACTAATGTATGAGGAATTTTGTAAGAGGGAAGGTTTAGAAAAAGAATAGAGAGAGAGAAAGAATAAGCTCTAGCTTTTAGAGAGAGAATAGAGAGATATAATGGTTGTGAATTGATTGTTGATTATTGTTGAATGATGAAAAACGGGAGATACAACCCCTATTTATAGAAAAAATAGCACGGGATCAAAGAAAATCATATTCGGAATAAAATACCTCCTGTCGCCAACGACAGGAGTCAGCGTCAGACGACAAGCTCGTCGCCTGGCGACGAAGGTCAGTGCTAGGCGACGACGCTGTCGTCTCGCGCTGATTTAAAAGTCAACGCGCTTTTACACGCGTAATTACCCTTTAAATCGGTTACAGGTAATTCTATGTCCAAGCAGGTTTAAAATCAGATTCAATATGTTTTATTCAAAATAAAACAGCTTCTCTTTAAAAATATAATTATCAATCCTAATCTTATTAGAATTAAAAGAGAACCTTCTAAATATTCCAGAAGATCAAATTCAATCCTAATTACTTTAGGAATAATAATTAATAGGCCCTCCTCTATATCATTGGGCCACATTTAAAATCATTGGGCCTAATTTAATTTAATCCATAACTTCCTCATAATTCATCGAAATTGGGCTTATAATATATCATTGGAAAGCTCTTTTCAAGCCCAATCCAACTACACTATTATTGGACTCTTATCATGGACCAAACCAAATTGGACTGGTTATTTTCATATAAATAGAGTAAGAAAAGAAATATTTTTGAAAAAAGAAAGAGAAATATTTAAATAAAAACATCCTCATCACTAGACTTTCCACACTTTCACCTTGTTCGATAATCAAATGACGTGAAAGGTATTCATCACTGGGTTTGGTTTTGGGGAAACACATTTGGGTGTCTACAAAAGCCCCCACTTTGACTGAGTTTGGAGAAACGTATGTTTCTAAAACGAAAGTCAAAGTAACGATAGGGACGGAGAATGATTCAGAACGTTCTGCGACCTAAATCATTCTTGTAACGCCGATACCTGTAAACTAGTGTTAGTTAAAACAGATAAAAGAGTTAAGAAACGCGTATCTTGCACTGTCGAGCGCACGTCTCGGGAGTAACCGATTTTGTTTGACGATCTTCCTAAAGCTAGGGGATATCGCCTGAAGACTACCACGCTTGCAGCTGCCTTCAATTTCTGTTGTGATAGTCTTCCGCAAGCTAGGGAACACCATCAAAGATAACTTCTCTTGAAGCGATCTTCTGCCGTTTTGTGACTATCTTCCGCGAGCTAGGGAACATAATCGAAGATAACTTCGTTTGAAGCCACCTCCTGCTTCTGACAACCTTCCACATCCTAGGGAACGCCATCGAAGATAACTTCGCTTGAAGCCATCCTTAATTTTCTGACAACCTTCCAAATCCTAGGGAACGCCATCAAAGATAACTTCGCTTGAAGCCATCCTCAATTTTCTGACAACCTTCCACATCCTAGGAAACGCCGTCGAAGATAACTTCGCTTGAAGCCATCCTCAGTTTTCTGACAACCTTCCACATCCTAGGGAACGCCGTCGAAGATAACTTTGCTTGAAGCCATCCTCAGTTATTGCGATAATATTCCGAAGAAAATTACCGAAGACCAACGCTTGTCGATCCTTAAAGCTCGCTTGAACTTTGCTGCTGTGATATTTACTGAAATTATCGCGGTGCCAGTACGTCGGCGCATTTTGCTGCTTGTGAACCATTACGTTGGTGCCTTTTCAATGAGCCAATGTTTAGGCGCTTTAAGCTAAGTGAGACGATCTTTCATCAGGTCGATCAATTACTGCGATTGTAATCGAGCCGATTACTTAATCATGTCAAGTTGCTTATAGGGGCTAACTGGCGTACCAAGGAACCCGAAATTGCTGCATAAGGTCCGCATAGTCATTTATGAGGCCCATATATCCTGTCGCCACACCAGCGCACGCCGGAACGCACTGTCGCCGAAATTCTAACCTGTCGTCAGGCGACGAAGACTAGCGCCTGGCGACGAACTCGTCGTTTGGCGATGGCGTCGAGTTTTCGAAATAAAACCCCTTTCTTCTTCATTTGTCGTGACTACTGATGCTGCTATTCGTTTTCGCTCGATTCAATTTGGTTGTTCTTTGCTCGTTTGTCCACCAAATTCGTTCAAATTTATTGCAAATCAAAGCTTGTCTCATCTATTTTCCCGATCCATGTAAGTTTTTCTCAAACTTATCTCGATTTTTGATGAATTCGGAGATGCTTATGCGCGGTTATTCGAAAAAATCGAACCCAATCATGCTTAATTCTCTTTGTTTGTCGAATTTCATGCCTTGAAATTGCTTGATTATGTTTATATATCATGTTTAGAGCATTTTGAGACTGGTTTTACTCAATTTGGTGAAGAAATGAGCAAATTGCCATTGTTGAACCCCTTGAGTTCGTGAGAATAATGTGACTTGTTTCTTGTGTTTTTGCTAGCCATTCTTGTTAAAATTTGTCACAATACTTGCCATAGTATTGCAAGAAATTGTTTGATTGTTGAAAATTGCCATTTATGCTTGATTTGAAATCATGCTCTGTTTTAGTACTACGTACTCTGTTTTTTTTTTTTTTTTTTTTTATTGAACATAGTATCATGCGGCTAAGCGAACCTTAGATACTATAGAACCTTAATTTTCTGTTATTTTGCATAACATAGCATGGCTAGACGACGAGGTTCGAGTTCTCATTCTAGGGAGGCTCATCGGGAGGACGATCCCGTTGACGCCGGCGTAGGGACCTCTTCTTCTTTAGGGAAGTTTCCAGAGTGGGACGAGTGC
This sequence comes from Chenopodium album, assembly GCF_948465745.1. Taxonomy (NCBI): domain Eukaryota; kingdom Viridiplantae; phylum Streptophyta; class Magnoliopsida; order Caryophyllales; family Amaranthaceae; genus Chenopodium; species Chenopodium album. Next base: position 47,194,953 of record NC_137848.1, read on the forward strand.
ACTCTATATTTCGCGCCTGAGTTTCACATTTCAGAGCGCGTTCGTCGAGGGATTCATAGCGGGTGAGTCCGCGGCCATGGTTTTGGAAACACAACCATCGGCTCTTTATACGACACATACTTCCGCGACCATAACGGTCTGCGCCTTTTGTGGGAGTCATGTGGTTTGACACCTCTGTTGCGAGCCACTCAGGCTATGTACTCTTTCGGACAGAGCCACTACGTAGTCCGAGCTTTGGTGGAGTTCTTTTGGGACACCACCAACACCTTCCATTCTCCCTGGGGTGAGATGACTATTACCCCTACTGACTTCAGTCTTATCACGGGATTGGAGTTCACTTCGCTCCCGCTTCCTTTCGATAGCGAGATCTCTGTCTTTTCTCCAGAGGTACTGGAGCTGTTGGGCCCTATCACCATTCGGGCTCGTGTTGAGGCTAATCCGACGCAACTTAGCACTAGATGCATTCGCCGGAGTACGCTTGCAGCGGCATTTCAGGACCATGCAACCACCCTAGAGCAGCGGGTGCGCATTTTTGCTCTCATCCTGTTGTCAAGGACCTTTTCTCCTAACAGAGGTAGTCGAGTGCTACTCTACTACCTGCCTGCTGTCCGCGACCTTGCTTCAGTCGGGTCGTATGATTGGGCCAGCTTGGCCTATGCGGACTTCCTAGTCGGACTGCGACTTTTTAGTCGTCATAGCTCCTTCGAGGGAGACATCGCACTTTCCAGCTTTTAGAGAGTCGTAGAGGTACACTTCATTTCTTTTTAAAGTTAGCTCTAGATCTGCATTAGCATTTATTGACACTTCTTTATCCCCGTAGATCTGGTTCTACGAGTACTTTCCATCTCTTGCGCCGGAGAGACCTTCACTTCGCAAACTCCCCGTTGCTGCAGGTTGGGGAGGTCGTCACAGTGCGGATGCTACTACTAGGCGCGTTCGAGAGTTGATCCTCTCGGTATGTTCCTCAAATAATTGCCTTCTTATACCTTTAGTAGGATTTTATCTTATGATCATGCATTTTGTAGGAGCCGACCGTAGTGTTTCGGCCGTGGGCCGATTTTGACATTCCTGCACTTGCTGCGCAATACTCCGCTCAGCGTCGGTATTTCCGGGGACGTATGATGCTACGGTGTATCTAGGCAAGAGAGTGGCTATTCAGCACTCCTCATAGGCTTTTGTTGTTCCAGCTCGCCCTCCTCGGCATATCTTTGATAGGGCGAGGTTGAGGACCTTGGCGAGTAGGGCGCCAGAGGGCACGCCTTTGCGGACGCACGCTCGTCTGGAGCTATGCTATTCAGAGGCACTGCTGCCGCTCTTGGCTCCACCACCTGTTTTGCCAGAGGGAGGAGAGGAGGTATTCTTTTTCTTGTGCATTTGTCTCTTGTATAGCCCCCAAGTAGATATTAACAATTTGAAAATGTTTTGCCAGGACACTCGTGTAGAGTTCGTTCCTCCACCGGTATCCATCACCTATCAGGGGATGTATGGCCCGGTTGAGGAGATGATTCCACTGGCTCCTCCAGAACATCGTTTCATAGAGCAGTCTATTCCTCGGCATCAGACTTGGGTGAGTCATTTGTTCATTGTTTACTTATATATCTTTGACTGTTACTGACTTTGCTCTCTTGATAGTTTACTCGCGAGGTAGTAATGAGGATGGCGAGGGGTTTGGACGCCTTTCGTTACCAGCTGGTGAGATTTGAGGGACTGAGCCTCCTGTTGTCGTGACGATACTGCTATAGAGGTATTTCTCTTATCCTTTTCACATGTTTTTTTTTGTTTATTTTGCCTCTGACTTGATTTATTCTTGCAGGGGCAGCCTATTCCTCTGCCACATACTCGGACGAGACCTGAGGCTAGTAGAGAGAGATTCGGGTCTGGCTCGAGACGTCGCCGTACCTCCTCCAGGGGCGAAGGTGGCCGGTCGGAGACGGCTCCCATCGAGAGATCGGAAGGTTCAGGCTACTCGTCTGAGGGTGCACCTGTTAGGCCGACAGGCCAAGGAGGCGTGACATCAGCTGCTGTAGGGGGTGGTGGGACTTACGAGGTTGGCTCGTCGTCACAGCAGCCACAGCAGCCTCAGCCGTCAGCGATTCAGCGTCGGGGTTAGCCTGGAGCTAGTGAGGAGCACACCCCACGTTCTACATTGTTTTTTGATGCTTTGGGAATTCCTCCCTATTTGCGTCCTCCGACACCGTAGTTGTACCTGTGTTTATTTTATTTGACTTGTAGGACTTTTCTAATTTGTATTATATGACTTCTATATTAGACATTTTGTATATACAAATTTATTATGTTTATTTTATATTTTATTTTTTATTTTATGTGCATGTGAGTGTGTAAAAGGATGGTGACTAATTTTTGCGCAAAAAATTTCCGTCATTTTTATTATTAATAGAGGGTATCCGACTTTCTCCCCCAAAAAGAAAAATGAAAAATAAAATTTTGACTACCATAAGCCTAAAATTAATTAAGCTTAAATTAGTCGAAAAGCGTTTAAAAGGGATAAAAGCGTAAAGTCAATGCACAAAATCGAGTCGTAATCAAGAAAAAACATATGATTTGCATAACGCGGGAAAGCTGTCGTCGAACCGACTCTCTGTCGCCAAACGCTAACGTCGTCGTCAAACGCTGATCCTGTCGCCAGGCGCTGTCCTTGTCGTCTGGCGACATACTTTTTACTCTGAATCCTTTCGGAAAACAAACTGTACCAGTTTTGTGCATAAATAGCCCCCAAATCTGCCGAATTTTGTATATTTCGAATAGATTAAAATAATAGTGATAGCTTTAATTCTCTTTGAGCAATCATGTCTAAAATTTTTAGTGATTTTACTCGTGAGTGGTGCCGATCTTTGACTGCTAGGAAGAGAAAAGAGCTTGATTTCTTTCATCTGGGAGGTATTTATGGTATTAAGGGGGTAGACATAAATATAGATTTTATTCATATCGCCTTAGAATATTGGAATCCAGACACTCATTGCTTTAGACTAGGCTATGATGAAATTAGTCCTTTACCGGAAGAATTTGGTGCTATTCTAGGCTTTCCTTCCATGGATCTTGCGGTAATTCCTAATATGAGTGAATATTATTATAAAGATTTTGAGCGTTTCTTTAATCTTAAAGCCAGGGACCTAACAAATATTGTAGATGGAACTGTAGTAAATCTAAAAGAATTTGCACGCCACTACTTTGATAGACCATATTTTATGTCTTTTCATGTTTATAGGAGGAGAACTTTTCTCTTTTTCATGTTTAGCCAATATCTCCTAACTAGCAGAAATAATCGTGAGGGTCAAGCAATTTTAGTGTCTGTCATGGAACAAATTGAATCAGAGAAGAATCCAATGCTATTAATTGTTGGAGAGACTATGCTTAGTTTAGATGAATTAAAGAAAAATCCAAAAGCACCTTTTCGAGGCTCTCCAATTTTATTACAGGTAGAAAAATAATATTTTCAATTACAGAAATAAAAAACATATATTTTTGTATAGTAATACTAATTATTTGCATTGAAATTTTGCAAATGTGGCTAATGGAAAGGCTAGAATTAGTTAGTCTTCCTGACAATATTGAAAAATATACACCAAATTGCTTTGTGAGGCGAAAGAAACGTTTTTCAATAAAGGTGGGTCGCCGGGAGTGGAGCAAAATATTCGCCTCTAGTGATTTTGCTATCAAATGGATCATCCCTTGGTGGAAAATTGAGAAGATGGTTGGTGTCAACAAGCAACCCTTCTGCCGTCTTCCAAGCCTATCCAAGTTGACTTTTTATTACCCCTGCAGAGTAAAAAGACAGTACGGCCTTGCTCAAATTATTCCTTCTGGAGATCTCCGTCATCCGTATGAATTTCCTGTTTCACAAGAAGTAGAGAGATTTGATGCGCATTGGAGTGCTAGGCCGTTATGGGAAGTTGTTACCCAAAAGGTTCCTCCTTCTTTATCCAAGGATGTGAAGCATTGGCTACTTGATAGGTCTAACAAGGACAAGAGGAAAGATCAAAATAAAACCAATGTGAAGAATCGTCTGGAAGACAGGATAGCTCCTGTTAAGGAACGCTTAGGAGAAAAAGTTGAATTTAAAACTCCTATGATGCCTAAAAAGAAAGACACTACTAAAGGCAAAGAGAAAAGGAAAGCTGACTCTACAAAAAAGAAGATTTGGGTAGAGAAGAAACATGGTGTATTGGCTAAGGGAGAAATTATTTACACCAAAATTGAATGCAAATCCTCTAAAGGATGCTTGCTAGAAAAAGTAATGGATGAGAAAGTAGAAGCTGACAAAAATTGGAAGAGAGCAAAGAAAGAGAAGAAAGATTAGAGCATTGCTTTTCTTTCAACTTATTAGACAAATTTATCTTTCATTTAAATGTAATTTACTTTATTTTATGAATGCAATTTTTAGCTTTTTAAATTAAATCAACATTTACATTATAATATCCATTAAAGCAATGAAAACACTTAATTATTTTTTTCTGAAAATATTCGAGTGTGGAAGTCGAAAATTTCCGAAATACACCGAAATTCTCCCAGTTTAATGCAGAAAAATTGGCGTCGCAATTTAGGTCTGTCGCCATACGCTGGTGTTCGTTGTCTGGCGCTGTCCTCGTCGCCAGACGCTGATGTTCGTCGTCTGGCGCTGAGCTTCGTCGCCAAACGCTGCTGATGTCGGCCGACGCTATCATCCGTCGTCAGGCGACAACTTTTCTGGGATGTGTTTGCAAATTTTCGCGCTAATTGCTCTAAGTTGATTTGCTAGAATGCGAGGTTTGTAAAAATTAAAGTGGCCGCACCCTATAAGGGTTGCCTACGTATCCTTTCCTAAGGAATTAGGCCAAACGTAGCTCTCTTGAGTGTCCTACTCAAGTAATTATGGGTAGTACTTCTTAAGTTGGTCAAGATTTGTCATGTTTGAGAACTCATTGCCATCCATATCAGTCAGTTTTGCAGCTCCTCCTGATAGGATAGTTTTGACAATATATGGCCCAGACCAATTGGGTCTAAACTTGCCTCCTGGGTCTAAAACATTTTTCCTTAATGCTTTTAACACCAAGTCTCCTACTTTGATATTTCTTATCTTGACTTTCTTGTTGAAATGTCTAGCCGTACGAGTTTGATAACATTGAGTATGATGTAGAGCCTCTAGTCGCTTTTCATCAAGTAGAATTAGCTCTTCATACCTTGCTCTAGTCCATTCTACTTCATCTAGTTTACTTTCTAGCGCGATGCGTAGAGAAGGTATTTCTAGCTCTACAGGTTGTACGACATGCATTCCATAGACTAAGGAAAATGGCGTATTTCCTGTTGATGAGTGAATTGACGTGCGATAACCCCACAGAGCAAAGTGAAGTTTGTCAGGCCAATCTTTGTAATTTTCTGTCATCTTCTTGATGATCGTCTTTAAATTTTTATTAGCTGCCTCAACTGCACCATTTGCCTGAGGTCTGTATGGAGAAGACTGATAATGTTTAATGCCATACTTTTGTAACAATTCTTCACATTTTGCTTGAAAGTGAGTTCCATTGTCACTTATCATTTCATGTGGGACTCCATATCGACAAATAATGTTTCTTTCGATAAAGAGTGCTACATGTTTTGCAGTGAGTTTAGCATAAGATTTTGTTTCGACCCATTTAGTGAAATAATCAATTGCTACTACTATGTATTCATGGCCTCCTGTTCCTGGAGGAGTAATTCTTCCAATGATATCTATTCCCCATGTTGAGAATGGCCATGGTGATGTATAGGTGTAGAGGAGAGACGGAGGAACATGTTGCAAGCTAGCATATATTTGGCGTTTGGGGCATCTTTTGACATATTGATGACAGTCCCTATTCATGGTACTCCAATAATACCCTTCGCGCATTATCTTTTGGACTAGCATTTTTCCATTTACATGTGTTCCACATACCCCTTCGTGGACTATTCTCATAACTCTTTGGGCTTCCTTTTTGCCTACACATAGAAGAGCTTGACCTTTAGGTACCCTTTTGTGTAACTCGTCATTAATGAGCACATATTGGGAAGCCAAAAGTCTTAAGGCTCGTTTTGCTCTTTTGTCAGCATGGAGTGGATATTCTCCCTTTGTGACATAGTTGAGGATGTTTGTATACCAAGGTTCTTCTTCTTTTTGGGTTACTTCATCATCCTCTATTTCTTGGATATAAGCCGATTTATGCCTTTTTTCTATTGTTAAGGGCATTTGCTTAATTTCCGTAGGAATTCTAACCATTGAGGCTAGTCTTGCCAAGGCATCCGCAAATTGATTTTCCTCTCTAGATAGATATGTGTATTCTACATTTTCCAATTGGTTTGTGAGAGTTTCTAGGTAGGTTTGGTAAGGGGCCAAGCTTTCACTCCTTACTTTCCATCTCTTGGAAATTTGATTGATGATCAACGAAGAGTCCCCGAAAATTCGAAGTTTCTTTACTCCCAATGCCAATGCCGTTTCGAGGCCTACCACGCATGCTTCGTATTCTGCATCGTTGTTGGTAACATCGAAATCTAGCTTTATGGAGATTGGAACATGTTCTTCTTTAGGTGATACCAGTAGTACTCCTACACCACATCCCTTTTGGTTTGAGGCTCCGTCGAAGTAGAGAGTCCACGTATCATCTTCTGTGACCATCAAGTCTTCGTCTGGAAAATCATTCTCATGTATAGGCGTGGAATCTTCTATTGGAAAATTTGTCAAGAAATCTGAAACTACGAATCCTTTAATAGCCTTTTGGGGCATGAATTTTACATCGAATTAGGCTAAATTGACTATCCATCTTGATATTCGCCCATTTAGTGTAGATTTCTCAAACAGATACTTGAGTGGATCCATTCGAGATACTACGAAAACCGTATGAACGAGCATGTAATGTCTTAACTTGGTTGTGGCCCACACCAATGCGAGGCACAATTTCTCAAGTGGCGTGTAGCGTATTTCATACTCGAGCATCTTTTTACTTAGATAGTAGATGGCTTTCTCCTTTCCTTCTACTTCCTGTGCGAGCATAGCCCCCATTGTGTCTTTGGTGACTGTTAAGTACAACCTAAGAGGGATTCCTAGAAGTGCTGGTGCTAATACGGGAGGATTAGCGAGGTAGGCTTTGATCTTCTCAAAGGCTTTTTGACACTCATCGTCCCATATTACTAGTACATTCTTTTTAAGCTTTTTGAATATTGGTTCACATATTGTTGTCAATTTAGATATGAACCTACTTATGTATTGCAACCGGCCAATGAATCCCCGAATTTGCTTCTCGGTTTTAGGCGGTGGCATTGACATGATTGCTTTGATCTTAGTTGGGTCTATCTCTATTCCTCTAGAGCTAATGACATATCCTAAAAGTTTTCCTGAGGTGACTCCAAAAGCACACTTGGATGGGTTCAACCTCATGTTGTATTTCCTTAACCTTTCAAAGAATTTTCTTAGGGCTACCAAATGCCCTGGGCGATCCTTTGATTTCACAATCATGTCATCGACATAGACTTCGATTTCCTTGTGCATCATGTCATGGAGTAAAGCAGTTGCTACTCGTTGGTAAGTGGCACCCGCGTTTTTCAACCCAAATGGCATCACCGTGTAACAGTAAGTGCCCCAAGGTGTTATGAACGTTGTTTTCTCCATGTCTTCTTCTGCCATGAGGATCTGATTGTACCCTGCGTATCCATCCATAAATGAGAGAAGTGCGTGGTTTGCTGTATTATCTACTAGAATATCGATGTATGGTAAAGGGAAGTCGTCCTTTGGACTTGCCTTATTCAGATCTCGATAGTCGACACACATTCGTACCCTTCCATCCTTCTTCGGAACTAGGACTACATTTGCAACCCATTCGGGGTATTTGGATACCCTGATAAAACCTGTCGTTATCTGTTTTTGTACTTCTTCTTTTATTTTAAGGGCTACATCGGGTTTCATTCGACGTAACTTTTGTTTTACAGGTTTCATTCCTGGAATTAGTGGAATTGTGTGTTGAGCTATTTCTCTATTAATGCCTGGCATATCTTCATATGACCAAGCGAATACATCGACGAATTCTTTTAATAGATTAATAAAATTGGTTCTTTCATCTTTATTAAGTGTTAGTCCGATTTTAACTTCTCTTTTAATGGTTGGATCTTTTGAGATGTCAACCGTTTCAGTATCCTCAATTACCGGTGTTTTATTTTCAAGTGTTTTCATTCCTTTAATTATTTCTTTGTCACTTTGATTGTTAGTTAAGCAATGCTAATCATCTTGGGTTAAAGAATGACACGAGGAATAAGCAAAAGAAGACATGTTATTGAATTCAGAAACCATTACATCGAATAAAGTTATGTCCGTTAGGACTTGATTATTAACTATTCTAGGAGAAGGTGCTAAGGAAGAAGAACTAGGAGAGGGTGCTACGACTAAAGACTTAGAAGACTCGATAGAGGAAGACTCTGACTCAGACGATTCATCGAACATTGGTCCTTGTCCGGCTGTTATGGAGATCTTTCTTCCACTTGGAGTAGTCACCTTCACAGTCTTTCACCATCCTTGAACTAGACCCTCTGCTAGAGTGATAAGTTTGGAGGGATCAAAGTTATCACTCTGTAGTACTGTTTGAATGAGCAAAGAATTGTCTTCGATATGCGTTGGCACATTCTTCTCATACCCAAAGAGAAATCCCATGACATTAAACTCAAAGCATGGGGGTGCTTTCTCCTTATGAATGGGAGTTTGGACATCATCCAGAAAATTACAATCCAAAAATATTTCGAACCCAGGTTGTCTTATCCCATTCTTGACACAGGGTTCAGGGAATTCGTGGCATGGATAATCCTCTCCCTCTTTTATGAATTGTCCATTTAGGGTAAGAGGATAATGATCCATTGGGATCGCTTTCTTTTGGGTACGAGCATTCCTACATGCATTTGCTTTTTTCCGGGCTCTCTTAAGATCTTCCGGAGTCAGTTCAAAACCAAGTCCAAAAGTATCCAATTTAGGGAGGCCAGGTAGTCCTATTTGCTTTGCTATCCCTTTCTTCTTCCCGAGGGTCATTCCAGGAAAGTGTCCCTGTTTCTTGAGGATAGAGTTTACCGTTATATTAGAGTGGAGGTTGTAGGGAAGAGGGGTCCTTTCCTCATCCTCAATTAAGGAGACCTCTTCGTTAAAGCCCCACAGGTCTTTGTCATCTTCATCGTGCTCCACATTTATAATAGGATTCTCAATAGCCTTGATTCTCATTGGTGAAGCATCAATTGTGACAAGGATTCCTCCAACTATAGCCTTCACTTGCTGATGAAGGGATGAAGGAACGACTTTTAGGTCGTGAAGCCAAGGGTGTCCCAATAATAGGTTGAAAGATGCTTTAATATCTACCACTTGAAAAGTAGTAGCATGTTCTATGACTCCTGCCGTTACATTCATGGTGATAGTCCCAAGAGCTTGGCGGCGAGTGTTGTCATAGGCTCTTTCCCTGTGTAGACGGAGACAAGTTTTCATCTTTTATCCCTAAAATTCTCGCAGTTCGGAGTGGACAGACGTTAATTGCTGATCCATTATCTACAAGAGTCATTGGGACATTCATCCTCTTGCAGATTACTGTGAGATTTAATGCTTTGTTATGTTTATCACCCTCTGGAGGTAGGTCCTTATCAGAAAAGGTGATCAAATTAATGGGACTATGAAGATCACTCGTGAGAAAGTTAGCCAACCCCTCAGGAGTGGTTTTAGAATATATTCTTATTTTGTCCAAAGCATTCATCACTGCCAATCTATATTGATGGGATGTTGCTAAGAGTTTCCATACATTCATATCAACTTTATTCTTCTTCAATTGCTTGATAACATCGTTGTCTTCTATAATGGGTATGGGAACTTGCTGAGTGGTAGGAATAGGTTCTTGCGCAGTAATGGGATGTTGTATTCTCTCGGATCTTGTGAGAACATCTATGGGTGAATCTTCTTCATCCCAAATTTCGTCCACTGGATATATTGTGGAGAGTGGGGTCTCTTCCATATCCTTAAGGTAGACGTCTTCATCGTCACTGTCCCAAACTCCATTAATGATAGCATCTTTCTCTTGTGGAATTTGGACTAACTTTTTATTATCAATTAGTTTCTGAATTAAATCCTTAAATTTAAAACAGTGTTCTATTGTATGTCCCCCTGATTGATGATATGGACAGTAGAACCTATCCGTCCTCTTTAGTGATTCAAATTGTCTCGGTTCGAGAGGTATAATCTTGCCACTGTCGGAGAGCATTTTGAACATATTCGCATAGGTGGTCCCAATTGGAGTGTAAGGCCTACGGCTCCTTTTGGGTGTTTCGACTACTTGAAGAGAGAATGGTTTCTTCGTAATTGGTCTTACCTCTTTGTTGACATGTTTATTGCATTCTTGTTCTGTGCATTGAAGAATTCTTCTACACATGCCTACCAATTTCTCTACCGAATATACGAGAAGCGATATATCTTCCTTAGTGGGCGGTTGTTGCATTGGGGACGGTTCACTCATGGCGTCGAAGAATACTTCTTCTTCCTCTTCAAGGGCATGAGTTTCTTCGACTGGTTTGATCAAGGATGAGGGATCAATACAAACTTCTTCATTAGAGATAGCCAAGGAGTCAGAAAGTGGTGCACTGTTGATGCTTGGCTTCTTGCTTGCAGGAGGCATTGGGAGTTTATTTTTGCCGATTAAATCTTGGATAGCTTCCAGCAATTTTCTTTAAGATGGCCCCTACCTTGATGGTACTTGCAGTGTGCATTGGGGTTCCAATTAGCCGTTCTCTTTTCGACCGGTGGATCCCCAAATGGTCCAATAGGAGTTATAAGACCTTTTGCATGAAGACGGTCAAATGCAGTGTCATAACTCATACCAATAGGAGTAAAGTTTCTCTAAATAGTTTCTTTTGTCCTTGATTATTCATAGTGAGGACTTCATTTAGATTAAAGGTGCTAACATTGTGTGAGTGGGTGGTTTTGGAAGAAGAAGGATTGTCGTTCTTCTTTCCTTTCCAGCCACTGTTGGAGTTAGTGTTAGCAGCTTTTTTCTTTGCAAGGTCATCTTCAATATTAATCCCAATGTCATAGACGGCCTTAAAGGTATTCAAGTTGCTTTGATACTTGAGATGTTTAGAATATTTTTCCTAGAGATTCTTTATGAACAATCTCACAGATTCCTTTTCAGTCGGTACCTCAATCATCTTAGCAGAGGTTTCCCTCCACTTATTAAAGAAAGAAGTAAAACCTTCATTCTCTTTTTGTTTAAGTATCTCAAGTTCCCTATGATCAGTTTCAACTTGAATATTACACTTGTACCTATCAATAAAAGCATTTACAATGGCATCCCAAGTAGAGGTTTTCTCCATGTCAAGGGAAAAGAACCATTGTTGACAAACAGTTTCGAGTGATAAAGAAAACAGTGTATGAAAACTTTTCTTATCTATCCCTTTAATGTTCATTATTGTCTCGAACGCTCTTAAGTGAAAGTAAGGATTATCTGTTGCTTTGAATTTAGGGATGTCACTGGCATTGAACTTCTGCGGAAGAAGTTCCTTGTCCACTAAGACCCCTTGTGAGCTAAAGCCCTGGAATCTATAGTCATTGGATATTTTGCTCAAGCTTTCTTGCATGAGCTCCATTTGTTGTTGCCTCACAGGGTCATTGACTTGAAGAGCTATATTCTTCATCAATTCAGTTAGGTTGGCTACATCCTTTTTGAGTTCATTAACTTCTTCTTGAGACGCCATGATCTTCTTAGCTTTTCTTTTTCGAGTGATGGGTTTGTCAAAAAGGAGTATTTGAACGAATGTATTGTCTTTGATTAACCGCCCTTCCTTTCTTGACCAAGCGCTGTAAATTAAACCATTTATTTGTTTTAATGACCTGACTCGAATTTGACTTTGACTTTATTGATTTTAAAAAAAGCAAAAATAGGGTGTATTTTTGAAGACCAAGTAAGGGTTTAGACAAGTATGGTTTAATTGGAGGATTAATATCCGACTTACCCCCCTAAAAAAAATGACGGAAAATAGGCGCATAGAAGACTCTCTAGACATGGTCAAAATGTGACATATTATGTGTGTGCTTTAATAGTGAATGTGAGTGACATACTTTGACTCTTTTGCGAGACCATGGGACTATGTGCCTAGACTCAATTAAGGACTGAACATGATTACTGCCATTAACAAAACGATTAAACTGTTTTAGCAAATTGATTAATCAGACTCGTCGTGAAGACTTGAGCAAAAATACAGGCTGTCGTCAGACGACAGAACTGTCGCCAGACGCTAAGGTTCAGCGCCAGACGACGGGATCATCACCTGGCGCTAATCTCTAGCGCGTGGCGCCACAGTCAAAATCTCTGCGCCATTCTGGAGCATTGATCTGGGACTGTTTCGAGTATTTTGCTCTAAAGGGACAAGCCTAAAAGTCGTGCTAAGTCAAGTTTGATCAATTTATTAGACTTTAATCATTTATGGTTAATTAATTAATTAAATTAGCAAAGTCCTTTAGTCATTAATTAATTCATTTAAACTCATTCACAAGTCAAACAAACGGTTAGGGGAAAACACATATAAGATATGCACAACAAATAATGCACAAGTAGTCAAATAGTCACGATATGATGCAATGAGTTTGCAACCTAACCATGGCTCTAGTTCTCTAAAGTTCGGGATATGGGTTAGTCAAAGAGGGTCCATGGTTATGAGTCCGAATGCACCGCGCGAAAGCCTTACCTTTGGAAGGGTAGCGCGAGTGGATGGGACCCCGCAAGTTAAACTCGTTTTCACGGTTTGGTGAATTCAACAAACTCGGATGTACCCTTTGTTGCCAAGAGCGTTCGATTGGTAGATGGAGCGTGAATCTCCAGAGGGTTATAGCCATATGTAGAACACATATGGGTTTCAGAAAAAAGGGAAAAACTCAATCAAGAAGTGAAATCGAGCAAACAATACTAGAAAACTAGTCAAAACAAGAAGGTAGATTTCTGTTGGAAGAATTCGGCGCGAGAAAATAGCGTCTGTCGCCAGACGACAAGACTGTCGCCAGGCGACAACGCCATCGTTTGGCGTTGACGCTGTTTTCTCAGCGCTAATTCCTACATGCCTCGGCAGCTTTCAGTTCTTGAATTTTCCAGTTTTTTTTCGTAGCGTTATTTCGACTTTAGTTGTGAAAGATATTTCCCTAGATTCCTACGTGTAAAAATCCTATGTTTTTGACGCATTTTGGATGGTCTTTCCAATGCGGACCTTTTTATACATATGCCAATAATGTCAATCAAAATTACGCACATGAAATACTTAGAACTTTTCGAGTCTCATCTAATCATTCTAAATCATTGCCAAAATAAATTTTAGAAATTAAAATAGAAATCCATCCCCAGTGGAGTCGCCAAAAAACTGTAGAGAATATTTCAAGCATCCCACACTTGAGCCCCACTGTGATCATACACTTAAACATGGTGGCGTCCAAAGGGAAGGAAGCTAGAGCAAAAGAGTCGCCAACAAGTTTTAGGAACTTGTAAACCGTTCACAGGGTGAAGGTTACACCCCTTAACGATCCAGGAGATCGCTAACTCCAATAGGTCTGGAACCATGACTGGAAGTTCGGGGATGAAGGTACAAATCCAACCTAAAAGAGATTGAACTTGCCCTAAAAATAGGCCTCTACTTTATTCTTTTCGTATTCATGTGCGCTTTCTGACTAACATGCAATCAATAGATTAACCCTAAACCTATTTAATCTATGTTGGTTGAATTTAATGCACAAACAAACCTATTATTGGCGATCACTTGAATTATAATCATGTTAACCTAAACAAGATTATTAATTATCTTATTAAGCGTGATTACAAGTACAAATTCCCTTTAAACCTGCAAGAGAGGGCGTGATCAAGCAATAACAATAAAAATATTTCAAGCAACATAATAATCATCATCATAATCAAAGCTTAATAATAATAGCAAGATCATAGGCATGATATTAACAAGATTAATAACAAACCCTAGCATGTCACTAAACATTAAAGATCAAAACTTTAGCCCTAACATGATATTAGAAAAGAAATAGGAAGCATCACAAATCATACTTGATATTAGAAATATTAATTAACCCTAAACATGATACTAGGAATCAATAAGATAATCTAAGCATGATTTCTATATCAAAATAATAGATAAGTAATTAAATTACTTACTTTGATGGCTCGTACCTTTTTCTAATAACAAAATACACGCGTTAGAAACTTCAAGGAAAATAATAAACAAACAATTAAATTAAATAATTGAAATATAGATTTGGGACCAAACCCTCGGAAATATTAAACCTTTCACGTCTAGGGCAAAGGCAACTTTAAACTTGGCTAGGTGTGTCTAGAACTAATGTATGAGGAATTTTGTAAGGGAAGGTTTAGAAAAAGAATAGAGAGAGAGAAAGAATAAGCTTCTAGCTTTTAGAGAAAGATGATGGTTGTGAATTGATTGTTGATTATTGTTGAATGATGAAAAACGGGAGATACGACCCCTATTTATAGAAAAAATAGCACGGGATAAAAAAAAAAACATATTCGGAATAAAATACCTCATGTCGCCAACGACAGGAGTCAGCGTCAGACGACAAGCTCGTCGCCAGGTGACGAAGGTCAGCGCCAGGCGACGACGCTGTCGTCTCGCGCTGGTTTAAAAGTCAACGTGCTTTTACACGCGTAATTACCCTTTAAATCGGTTACAGGTAATTCTGCGTCCAAGCAGGTTTAAAATCAGATTCAACATATTTTATTCAAAATAAAACATCTTTTCTTTAAAAATATAACTATCAATCCTAATCTTATTAGAATTAAAAGATAACCTTCTAAATATTCCAAAAGATCAAAATCAATCCTAATTACTTTAGGAATAATAATTAATAGGCCCTCCTCTAGATCATTGGGCCACATTTAAAATCATTGGGCCTAATTTAATTTAATCCATAACTTCCTCATAATTCATCGGAATTTGGCTTATAATATATCATTGGAAAGCTCTTTTCAAGCCCAATCCAATTACACTATTATTGGACCCTTATCATGGACCAAACCAAATTGAACTGGCTATTTTCATATAAATAGAGTAAGAAAAGAAATATTTTTGAAAACAGAAAGAGAAATATTTAAATAAAAACATACTCATCACTAGACTTTCCACACTTTCACCTTGTTCGATAATCAAATGACGTGAAAGGTATTCATCACTGGGTTTGGTTTTGGGGAAACACATTTGAGTGTCTACACTAGTAATTGATGAAACTTTGTCATTTAGAACATGAAATACTAATGTAAAGAAAAGAGGAAAAACAAAATCTTGTTGCTAGTAATTAGTAAAGCATACCACACATACTCTTTCTTTCCTAAATATTCAAAAATTCACCCAAAAATTCGCCAATATACACAAAATTATTATCAAATTAACCCAAAATACTTGAAAATTACTTCAAAATTCATCTATAATTTTTCAAATTCGTTAGTAGTTTATCAAATTTACTCTTATTTTTTTACAAAAATATAAAATGAAAGAAATTAAAATATCTTGAGATCTAAAAAAAAAACACAAATTAGTAAATAACACAAATAACAAACGAAATCAACAACATTAACTTCTTAATCACAATCCAGTAAGTTATAATTTATGAATTTCAATTAATCTTGACATTTTCAATTGGAATTTTTTTATTTTTATTTTTCGCAATATGTGATGATTACCTTAAAAATCGCTTTAATGGAGGAGAATAAGCTTAGAGGTCGCTTCAATGAGAGAGAGAAAGCTCATAAGTCGCTTCAATGGAGGAAACAAGTCTTAAGAATCTGCTTCAATGGAGGAGAGAGAGAGAGACATATGGGTATATGATGTGGTTACTGAATGTGTTTTGAGAGATAAAGCAAATGACGTGAATAATAAGATTGAGGGTACATGTTCCATAATATTGCGAATATGCCATTACT
The DNA here is from genome assembly GCF_948465745.1 of Chenopodium album. Taxonomy (NCBI): domain Eukaryota; kingdom Viridiplantae; phylum Streptophyta; class Magnoliopsida; order Caryophyllales; family Amaranthaceae; genus Chenopodium; species Chenopodium album. Next base: position 47,210,891 of record NC_137848.1, read on the forward strand.
CACTAATTATTCTCAACCTTCAAATGAAATATAATTAATGGTTTAGATTTGTTCTCACGTAAGGAATTGTTCTCACATAAGGAATAAGGTCTCATATGATCTCATTTTTATATATATATATATATATATATATATATATATATATATATATATATATATATATATATATATATATATATATTTGAAACAAATCAATTCATTAATAAAAAGACATCCGTCATCTACAAATGAAATCTAAATTAACAAACACATAAAAATTGAATCAAATTAGGGTTTCCATCATCAATGCTACGATCGTTGAAAAAATCTTACACTGTGGTACATCTCTCGCACACATCGCTGGAATATACAGCCTTTTCGGAGAGACAGTCTAACAATTTGTTGTAGCCGTAAGGATGATTCTCATCTGATTCGCATGAACGCATTTGAAAACTTGACAACCGTTGTGATCCCGAACAAATCTTTACCAAAGAAATGACAATAGAGCAAAAGATGATTACCTTTTTTATAAACCCTAACACACAAACAAACCCTAAACATAAACAAACAGCTAAACTAACAAAAACTAACGACTCCATCATAAGGAAACACTCTACCATAGGGAGACGGACGAATATCTACACTATTTGTGTAGATTTTTAAATTTTAAAACTAAATAAAATTAAGGGAAGAGAGTCGAAAATAGTCTAATTTTCGAAAAATTAGACTATTTTCGGCCTAAACGACCAAGATGTTAAAGAAATCCTAAAAGAGAGGAGGAGAGAAGAGGAGACACAAGTTATGGAGGCTAGAGTTTTTAAAATATACACTTTATTTAGGTTGAGTATATGGAACATTATTGCTATTGTTGGAGAGATATTGAAGTGTCATTTTGTTTATTCATATATGACCCGTAGTTATAATAATGAGGAGTGAGGAAGAAGAATTTGGACAATTTTGCTCATTATCTGCAACGGCAAAAAAAAAATTTACTCATCCTAAACAAAATACCAAAACATTGTTTTTTTAATATATAAATTAAGCATAATTATCAATGGAGTCAAAAAGAAAAAGGGTGACTATGTCAGAAATTTGTACTTAAAATTGAACATTTAACTATTGAAAAATTGTTGGGAATAATAATCCACTCTTGTTTCCAGCTGCACACTCTTTATTTCAACCCCCTCTTTTACTTCATATGGGCTCAAGGTTAAATGCCTCTATTTTTAATCAATATATTAGCCCACTAAAATGGGCTTATCCTTCAAGTAGGAGGGAACAACCCCAACAATTATCTGAAACCTTCACAACTTTGAGTCAAGACAAAAATATAAGGGACAAAAATTAAATGCCTACTAGGTGATTATGGTGAGTCTGGGCGTATAGCGCCTATGGGCGAGTTATGTAAATAGGAGGGTAAGGAAGTAATTTTCGGTGATTCAATTTTTGCTTCTAGAAAAAGCTGACTCTCTATTGGTACATTATATTGTATCATTATGTACCATTATGCATGTATAATGTACCACTAAAGTATAAGTTGTCTGAATATTACTTTTTGTGGACAATTACGATTGTAGTGGTACTTTTTACCATCCTATAAGTTTCAACTTCTGGAAAAAGCTGACTCTCTAGTGGTACATTATAATGTACCATTATGTATCATTATGCATGTATAATGTACTTTTTAATTGCAAAATTGTCATCCTATATACGCTGAAATCAATAGGCGCTATGCGCCGAGACTTAACCGTGATTATGTATGACCCGTTTTTTTTTTTTTTTTTATTTTGGTTAAATAGGGCAAATTAGGTTCCATCCCTTAAAAAAATAAAGATTAATTAGGTCTCATGAACGGAATGTTTCTGCAATAGTAATTTGATATATGACTACCACATTATTTTAATGATAAACAATATTATTGATTTATTTTTTACATTGTAATATGGACACAATTAGTCTTCTAATTTCTACAATGTAAATATAATTTTTGAAAATCTTAATCCATCATAAAAATAGATATTTTTGGAGAAACTATTAAATAAGAATACAAATTACATAAATAAAATAAAAAATTTGATAAATATAAAAAATGTTGATAAATACTATTTTATACCAAAAATAAAGTAATAAAACTTATTATTATGAGAAAGCAAGTCAGTTATGAACTTCTTAATCATTAAAACACTAGATTAGCCCCCGTGCAATGCACACTAATAATTTATATATATATATATATATATATATATATATAATTAATTGCGATATAACATAAAAATGAGGCAACTCATGTGGAATTAACAAATACAATGCATATAGAATAATAAAATAATAAAGAAACATTTATTAAAACTACAATTGAGAAAAAAAATTTATTGTTGATTTTTTGTGTTGAAAATATTTAAAAGCAGTATACATTAAATTACATTAATGATGCATATTATTCTCAATAAAATTATACAATCTAGTGACTACATGACTAAAGATTATTTATAAACGTCTTTTAATAAACATCAAATTAAAATATTCATAAACAACAGACTAAAATCTAATACTGTAAAACTATTAGCACAAAATACATGAAAATACATAAATAAATTATAAATAATATATCGCCTTTATATCTAATAAAATAATTTCAATGGAAATAAGTAAATACTACTCGTCAAATCATTAAAGACAATAATAATCATAATTAGGCAACAATAACCTCTATTATTAGTAGCAAATTTTCTGTCTATGGATTGATGATTTACATGATATCGTCGCTCTTTGTTATTATGTAAAATTGTGTTTGAAGCTATCCCATAATTGTAGTTTGATCATTGTTTGTTTATTGACTTACAAGTTTATTTGTAGATGATAACTTTTACTCCAAAAAAAAAAGGATACACAAGAAGATGTCATTTTTCACTACATCTGACGTATCTTTTACTATACAACTTATTTATGAATGTCGAATGTAATATATTTATTATTTCAATCCAATGTTTCAGCAAAAGATAATAATTTTTATTGTATTTACTAAGATATTAACTTTTTAATTAAATAATAACCAAAAATTGATTGATATTTTACAATTTCATAGAATTAGACATATGATATAATTGTCATCAATCACACAACATTTATTGTATAGTCATATATAATACTCCATTAGTCTAAGAAACAAAATTTTAAAGTTATTTGAAAAAAAAAGTGATGTTTATTTTAAAGTAATTTCTTAAATATCAATTATATGAATCAATTTTATTATTACTTTTTCGAAAAAATTCAATAATACTCCTTTAAGATGTCCAGCGCGATAATGATAGTATCTTATACCTGAACCGGTGACTCACTTTTTCTATAGCTAAAAAAAGGTTGGAATAATATTTTAGGTAAATGTGTGTGGAAGAATTATAAACACGAAATAAAAACGAATACATTTTATATAAAGATAATATATAAGATTTGGAATAATATTATTACAGTTGCATTATACAAATATGTATATTTCAAAAATAAAAGATTTTTTACTAAAAGGAGAGGGGGAGTTTTAATTTAACACTAGATTAGGTCCCGTACCATGATGTCATTCCTGATGTCTATTTTAGTATTATACTAGATTAGGTCCCGTACCATGCACGGTAATTTTAATTTAACACTATATTTAATTATACAAAATTATCAAATTGCAAATTAAGATAAAATTTTTTGTAATTACTAAAATAAAAATTAAATTATACTTCGTATCATAATAAAGGAAATAGTGGAGTATTAGACTATTACATGCACGACTAATAAAAATAATTATACATTACGTCACAAAGTTATATGTAGGAAAACATTATTGCATAGTATAAAATAAAAGAATATAATATTTCCATATTAGAATATATACAAAAAAATCATTAGTAATAAGAATTATTTATTTCTATTATAATATAGTAATTAATATATATAATTTTATTGTCTTAAATAAGTTGTCAATAAAAAAATATTAAAAGAAAAATCGAGTTAGAATATTTTATTTTTGGAACATAATTTTTGGAGGGAAAAAACAATACCAGGAAATGACATGTGTCATTCCCGGTGTCTGTTTCAGTATTATGTTATTGACTAATATAGTACCCGTGCAATTGCACGATTTTGAAAGTTCAAATACTAAATCTCACAAAATTGAAACCAATGTTAGCTTAATGCACAGTAGTGATATTAATTTTTTGCATTGTATGATTATTCATTCACAATAATGTGTATCATGGAATTGCATATCATAATTTTAATTTAATATTAAAAAATAAATTAAATTTAGAGATATAAAAATGTTTATGGCTTTTACATTACATTGCCTTATACATTATAATGACTTTTTTTTTTTTTTTTGACTAATACATCAGAATGACTCTTGCCTTTTCATATATCTCATATATTACCCTTATGCATGTGTACTTTTGGTTTAATCAACATAAAAACTACTTTCTTTGTCTCTTAATGTAGTCACAAAATTTAAGTCAGGTACTTAAGTTACCCCCGAGATAAACTAAAGTTACTTATTATAAATAAAAGTTACCCATTTAATAGAGAAGTTATGTTTCTAATTTTATGCCCCATAGTATATATTTGGGTAATACTTACTCCTAAAATCATGCACTTTAGATATTATGTATGATAATAATTCTATCTAAAAGTTATTATCTTTTGTTAAATCAATATCAATAATCTATCTATATCTATTAACTATTACTAAAACAGAAAATTGCTGACATCATCCTCTCCCCAAACTGTATATGTGTCGCGCTCTCATAAAAAAATTTCCGCCAAATGCACTTATGATGTCATATATATTTTCGGTGTTTTTTTTTAATAGGAATTTGTTAATTTTTTTTTATTCTTTTTCATTTCAACCTTTTGACTGTGTCAATCTATATCTATATTATATACTAAAGTAATCCCCCATAATTATCCCCAAAGTACATGTGTCATTATCTCATAAAAAAAATTTCCGCTAATTTTTTTTTTTTTTTTTTTTTTTTTGTTATTGAAAGAAGTTTGTTAAGTTTTAGCCTTTTAGGGAAGGGGATAATACACCACCATAATAATTTAAATAAAATTAAAGGGTGTAGTAGTAAAGAATACAAAAATATTATGTAACACTATACAATACTACTTAATTGAGATACATTTTTTATGTTAATAAAATTAAAAAGTGGTAGCAGTAATGAGTTCATTTTATATGTTTTTAATAAACGAATAATGAAAGTACTATTGTATTGTAAAACCGTGCATAGCACAGGTTCTAACCTAGTACTATACTAAAACAGGGTACACTAGCTCCATGGCCGCTACGTGTCCCTGTTTTAGGTTTTTTATTTTTTTTTAATTTCTTTTTTTTGGTAAAATGTATAATTGCCAAAGATCCTATTATTAAAGATACTTCGAAATAATATCTTAAATTTCTTAATATTGTTTCTCAATTAATATTATTCATGGATTTTCAGCATATATTTAGTCCATATCATTTGACTGTATATTGCTTAATTCAAGGAGAGTATATTTTGTTATTTTGTACTCCGTACATTATATTTTAGGTTTCTTTATTAGCACACGTACAAATATATTAATGCAGGTTATTCCTTTAACCTAATTTTTTTTCCTCCTCACATTATTCCTATGGCTACTAACACCATTCCTAATGATGTTGAAGCTAATTGTGCTCTGTTGTCAACCTTACTAATATTATCAAACTCAATTCAACCAATTATTTATCCTGAAAAATTCAACTTGAGACTATACTTGTGGGATATGACCTTTCAAGTTTCTTCATGGATCTCACCCTGGCCTCCTCCATCCATATATTTTATATTTATGTCAAGTTTATATTACGAATTAGTAAAAGATATATTTGATTATATTATAAATGTAGATTATCACTCAAATATACTAATGTGTATAAATTATATATCTTATTTTAAAAAATACAATACGGAGTACTACCTCCACTTTGTTAAGTGTTACAATTAAACGATCTCCAATTTACTATTTTGACCATTAATTTTTTTTAATATATAATTGTGCATTAATTTAAATTATACAAAGTTGATATTTTGAAAAGTTATAACAATTTTAATCTAATAAGATCAAACTTGATAATAATGTGCTTTCTAGCTTATATTTAAACAATTAGACATGTTGTGAATCGTAAATAGCTTATAAATATGTAGATTGTGTTTTCTCTAAAAAATAAATATAAATTGTGATACAATTATAATGGCTTTACTAATTTCCTACCATATGATTTTAGGTATATCATACTTAATTTTTAAGAAAAAATATACATGCTATATATAATTCATTTGCTATAATATTTTGCTACAGAACTCCTAAACGCAAAATCTCTAATTATTATAATAAGTTTTTAAACTTTTGCTAAATCTATAAACAAACCATTTATTCGACAACTAAAGTCACAACACACTCATGCATAACATCTATAAATTGTAAAAAAGTTGATTGATATATAATTCTCTATAAACTATAATTCTCATTTTTAAATACAGAGGTCGACACTAATTTTTACTTCATTCTTTCTATTATAAGACACGTTAGACTTTTTTTTCACTATCTATAATATTAACATTGATTGTAGTTTATCTATTTTACTTTTTTTTTTTATAAATGTAATAAATTCATATTTTATCATTTTTAGTTGTTAAATAGATATTGATGTAAGGTTTTATAATTAAGCAAGAATATAATTTTTATTGATATTTAATTACATAAAAACTAAGTCAAACTATTGCATCGACATGTATGCAAAGTTTGATTGTGTTAGTTATTCATCAATGTGGGCAGCCACCATAGGGTTACTCAGTTAGTGTTGTAGGGGTCACTCAATTAGTGATATAGGGCTTACTTTTTTTTTTTTGAGGAAAATATAGGGCTTACTTATTATTAGTAAGTGTTATAATGGTTACTGTAAGTGTTGTAGGGGATACTTTATTTGTTAATTATTTAAGAGTTACTCGATAAGTATAATAAGGGGCTACTCTAATCTGTTAGTATAATAGGGGTTAACTTGTCGGTGTCATAGGCATTACTATTTCTTTTTACAAGCGGCCACACGGTGTGCCAGCCGCATAGAAAATGCATTCTATATTTTGTATATGTCGTCACGAGTAATATATAAGAGTAATATGCATTTTTTTTTTTTACTTCTCTTATATCTGTGTACATATAATTTTTTTTTCCTTATTATATACTTGTATGTGCAGTAAAAATATCAAATGATTACATATAATAATAATAATAATAATTTAAAAAAAAAAGACAATTAATCAAACAATTAAGGGCAAGCCTACGCATCCTTCTAAAGTCATATATAGCTAAAGGTTACAATTTTTGAAAAAAAAAATATACTAAGCAGTGGCTTTTCAGATTTTTAGATGTGCAAATTTTTGGATGTGGAAGATGCAATATGTGTGTGGTGATGAGGTTGATTCATCATGTTATAAAATTTAGTAGGTGATGAGACAAGATAATTTCATATTTTTTAATTCTCCACTAGGGAAAGAAAAATATGAGAACTAATATTTACATACATAATAAAACTACAACTTTTTGGTGCAATAGCCCACACCGTGTGACAGGGGTTACCCGAGTTATTTTGTTAGAGGTTACCCTAGTTATTCGGTCAGGGGTTACTCGAGTTACTCGGTTAGGGGTTACTTGAGGAGTTCGGACAGGGGTTACTCGAGGGGTTCACTCGGTTCTAGGGTTACTTGAGGGGTTAGTCGAGGGTTACTCGGTCATGAGTTACTCGAGTTACTCGGTTAGGGGTTACTTGAGTTATTAGGTCAGGATTATTTAAAGAGTTCGGTCAGGGGTTACATACTCGAGTAATTTGGTTAAAGGTTATTTAAGGAGTTAGGGGTAACTTGAGGGGTTACTCAGTTAAGGGTTACTTGAGGGGTTCGGTCATGGATTACTCGAAGGGTTACTCGGTCAGGGGTTACTTGAGAAAAAACTCGGTCAGGGGTTACATGAGGAGTTACTCGGTCAGGAGTAACTCGAGTAACCCCTGACCGAGTCACTTGAGTAACCCCTGACCGAGTAACTCGAGTAACCCCGTCGCATACAAAAAATTGTGATAAACATATCAAATGTCTATAAAAAGATGTGACTATATTCATGCTATATGTAAATATAAAAATTCTTTTTTTTAGAAGTTACATGTTAAATTTCAAGTGTTTTAGAGGTCATAGAAAAAAAAGATATGACATTATTTGTGATATACGAAATATAATATTAATACAATGATCATGTTGTTTTATAATAGAAATTATTTTTCCAAGCATATATTGAGTTCACAAAGTTTCATATTTGGTTGCATTGGCTACACTGTGTGGCCGAGATTACTTGATCAGGGGTTAATAGGTCGGTCAGGGGTTACTTGGTCAAGGGTTATTCGATCAGTCAAGGGTCACTTGGTTAGTTTGGGGTTACTCGGTTAGGGGTTACTCATGTTTTGGCGTGTGTCAATCGTGCCAGTCACACAAAAAAAGCGTTGTATATGTTGAGTTAGTAAATAGAGTTAAATCATTTTTAAAATGAGGTGGTCAGTGACTCAAGTAGAAATGAGAAAAAAAAATGACTTAATGTAGGGATTGATTATCAGTAGTTCATTGATTGAGTTGAATTATAGTTAAAAACTTTACATTCAATTTAAGAATAAAAAAGTTGTCTTTAAAGTAGATATCATTATTTTAAGAGGTTAAAAATGCATGATTAAGACATCTATGTAAATAAATTCATTATTACTTATTAAATCGTTTTATTTTAAAATTTGGTGAAATGAATATAAGTAATAATATTTGTAAGTCGTGCATCGCACGGGTGCTATGCTAGTTATATACACTAAAAGACACACCAGTTATAACACTTGTCATCTCCTAGTGTGCCCTTAGTAATTTTTTTTTTTAATTTTTTTTACAAAAACTTTTATTTAATAAACATATCTTTTTACTAAAATATAACAATCTTCTAGAATATAGAGTAAGTAATTATTGTTATATTTATGTAAAAGATTGATATATCCTTTCAAAAAAGGAAACATGTAAATATACTTAACTTAAAATTTAACCACCCTTAATAATAATATATAGCAAAAAAAACTAGATGTATATATCCTTAATAATATCCCTTAATGTATCATAAAATATTAATAATATTACATTATAAGATATATGTCTATAACAACAATATATATTATATTATATATATTTTTTTTATATCCTAAATTTAATAAATGAGATTATTTTTTTTTTAATATTATCAATCTTCAAAATATAAATTAACCCTTCAAAACTCCTCTTCCTTTTTAACCTTTTTTTTTGTTAATATTTGATTCTATAATAATATCATTCCAAACCTTTTATATTATCTTTATGACAAATATATATTCTTTTTTATTTGGGGTTCATAATTATTCTATATACATTTACCTAAATAATTATTTTGACTCCTTTTTAATTATCTTTTAAATGGAGTATTATTAGATTTTGCCAAAAAAGTAATAATAAATTGATTCATATAATAGAAGTTATAGGAATTACTTTAAAACATCACTTAATTTTATTTTTTATTTTTTATATATACCTCAACTAGCTAATATTTTATTTCAATTTAATATAAATATATATTTAAGTTAATTACAATTTTGTTTTTGAAATTTAACTATTATACGTACATATTATCACAAATTAAGGATTTATACAGTATAGTATAGGTGTATAGCTATAAAATAAAAGTTGTGTTTGACAAATGAATTTGTAGATATAAAGGGGATATAGTATTTGTAATTTTGTGTATATTTGCACTTTTGCTAATGATTTTAGTGAAGATTTTAGTTTTTTTTTTTTTGGAAAAATTGTCAAAATTAAAATGACCTTTAGGCGGTCTTTCAAAAATAAAATGACCTTTTGATTATTCCAAAATAAAATGACCTTTGATGGATATCTTCCCATAATAGAACGTGACTGGTTGTGACCAGTTGATAACCTGTTCAATAGGTTATAGTGACACATGTCACAATGCGATTGATAGCTTTTTAAAAAATTTACATTAGTCTTTTTTACAAAAATGAAATAAACTAAAAAAAAGCCCCTAACCACCAGGCCTCGGCCCACGAATCCCCAGTACCCACCCCCACTATCGTCGCCGGAACCAACTTAACCCCCACTGACCCACCGTTGTCCATGTCGGCAAACCCCTAATCCACCCTTCATCTTCACCTTCACCTTCACCTTCACCTTGCCGCCGCATTATTTCCCTTGACCGCCCGAAACCCATCTATAAACTCAATCCTTTAGTCTCTGTCCCGTAAACCGCCAACAACTAAACTATAAACCCTCGAAACCCATCAAAATCACGGCCACCCCACCCTTTTTCGCGAGGAGTTCAACGATTCGTGGTTTAAATTATGGGCTTGGTTAAAGGGGTTATTTCAAGATGTGGGGGGGGGGGGTAGGTGAGAGGAGTTTTGAGGTTGTTTCGGGATGTATGGTGTAGATGAGGAGGGTTTGTGGTGGTTTCAAGGGGGATGGGGTGGCTGTAGGGTGGGTTCCGTGGTGGCGGGTGGTCGAGGGGTGAGAGGGGGAAAGATATGTTGTGATGGGGTCGGTGTTACGGTGGGTTACGGGAGGAAGATGACTGACAGTGAGGGGAAGGGAGGATGGAGAAAGAATTCTTTAAATTAAAAATCAGTTTTTTAAAAAAAAAAATTAGAATTTTAATTCTAACCTATCACAATATGACACATGTCTGGGTGTAACCTTTAAAACAGGTTACTGGTTTTTTTTATTCTATTTTAGGAAGATGTCCATCAAAGGTCATTTTATTTTAAATAATCAAAAGGTCGTTTTATTTTTAGAAGACCGCCCAAAGGTCGTTTTATTTTTGACAAATTTTTTTTTTTTTTTTTTACAAAGAAGATTTTAGTTTGCTGTATGATTGGCTTTTGATATTTATTAAAAATAAATTTATTAATGAGTATTTACTAATATGACCACTAGATCTGACCAAACCAATTCCCGGCTGAAAAATTCTCGGGTTTGGGCAACCTAAAAAATCCATTTTTAGATAATTTTTTGCTTTGCCTATTAATATATACTTTTTATATATTTGGTTTGTATGTTTTATCAAATTTTATTTGTTGGATATAATTAATTTTCTTAAAAAAATTAGACTTACTGTGCATGGCACGGGCCTTAAACTAGTTGTATTCTATTCGTCACGTCTACCTTCAAGCTTGTATCAGGTATATATGTCAACTTTTGGTAAAGTGAATACTCAAAGAAATATTTCCCAAAAAAAATTTCATCTTTATATTTTTGTTTATGCATGTTATTACATGTGTAATGATGTTTACTTTTTATAGTTTTACTTAATATGATGATTTTATTATTTAAGAATAATAATAAACTATTATGTACATATATATGCGGTTAAATTTTTTAGACCAAAACTGTATCACATAATATCAATTAAATTTATATTTTTTTGGCAAAATATTATATTATATAAGATCAATATGATATACATTTCTTCTTACTCTAATAAGTCTAATTCTGCTATGCATGGTAAGAGTTTTATCAAAAAGTTACCATCATGGCATCAAGTGCATTCAATATAGTGTATATGTTATTTTTAGGGGTGTAGGGAATATTTCAAGCATCCCACACTTGAGTCCCATTGTGATCATACAGTTAAGCATGGTGGCGTCCAAAAAGAAGAAAACTAGAGTAAAAGAGTCGCCAACAAGTTTTAGGAACTTGTAAACCGTTCACAGGGTGAAGGTTACACCTCTTCACGATCCATGAGATCGCTAACTCCATAGTGGTCTGGAACCATGACTGGATATTCGGGGATGAAGGTACAAATCCAACCTAAAAGAGATTGAACCTGCCTTAAAAATAGGCCTCTACTTTATTCTTTTCATATTCATGTGCGCTTTCTAACTAACATACAATCAATATATTAACCTTAAACCTGTTTAATCTATGTTGGTTGAATTTAATGCACAAGCAAATCTATTATTGACGATCACTTGAATTATAATCATATTAACCTAAATAAGATTATTAATTATCTTATTAAGCGTGATTACAAGTACAAATTCCCTTTAATCATGCATAAAAGGCGTGATCAAGCAATAAAAATAATAATATCAAGCAACATAAAAAAATCATCATCTTAATAATCTCAATAAAGCATAATAATATTAGCAAGATCCTAGGCATGATACTAACAAGATTAATAACAAATCCTAGCATGTCACTAAACATTAAAGATCAAATCTTTAACCCTAACATGATACTAACATGATATAAAGAAAGAATAGGAAGCATCATAGAAACATGCATGATATTAGAAATATTAGTTATTACCCTAAACATGATACTAGGAATCAAAACAATCAAAGCATGATTTCTATATCAAAATAATAACAATTAAATTACTTACTTGGATGCCTCGTATCTCTTTCTAATAACAAAATACACACGTTAGTAACTTCAAGGAAAATAATGAATCAAACAATTAAAATAAATAATTGAAATAGGGATTTGGGACCAAACCCTTAGAAATTAACAACCTTTCACGTCTAGGGCGAAGGCAACTTCGAACTTGGCTAGGTGTGTCTAGAACTAATGTATGCGGTATGGTGTTTGTGAAAAAGCTAGTTTTAGAAAACTAGAGAGAGAAAGAATAGGCTATTGCTTAAGAGAGAGAAGAGAGAGAATTAGAGAATTCTGGGTGATTTGAAAACGGAGGTCTAGGACCCTATTTATAAGAAAACAGTTTGAAAACCGATAGAAAGAGTAAGAATTCGAATCGGAATAAAATTGGTTCTGTCGTCTGGCGATAATTAAAAGATAAAACGCGCTTTGTACGGAATCCTTTTCCTAATATAATTAAGTAATTAGAATCCGCGTTAAACAGTTTAAGATCAGATTTATCATAAAACACTTATTTTATTCCAAATAACACTCTTTAAAATAATAATTATTAATCCTAATTCTATTAGAATTTAAAAGAACCTTCTAGATATTCTAGAAGTTTAAAATCAATCCTAACAACTTTAGGAATAATAATTAATAGGCGCTCCTCTAGATCATTGGGCCGCATATAAAATTCATTTCGAGCCCAATTTAATATTTAGGCCATAACTTCCTCATTATTCATCGGAATTGGGCTTATAATATATTGTTGAAAAGCTATTTTCGAGCCCGATCCAACTACACTATTATTGGACCCTTATCATGGACCAAACTAAATTGGGCTGGCTATTTTCATAAATAGAGTATAAAAAAATATTTACAAAAATAGAAAGAGAGATATTTTAATAAAAACAACCGCATCACTAGACTTTTCATACTTGCACTTCGTTCGATAATCAAATGACGTGAAAGGTATTCATCACTGGGTTTGATTTTGGGAGACACATTTGGGTGTCTACAAGTTACAAAAATAATATTAAGTAAAAATAATTTTAGTTTAGTAAAAATAAGTTCATTTCAGTAAAAATAATTTCAGTCCAGTAAAAATAAGTTCAGTTCAGTAAAATTCAGTTATCTTAAAGAAGAATTATGATAGAAAAATTAGTAAAAATAATTTCAGTTTAGCAAAAATAATTTCAGTTTAGTAAAATTAATTTAAGTTCAGTTAAAATAATTTAATTTTAGCAAATATAATTTTGTTTCAGTAAAAATAATTTCAGTTCAGCAAAAATAAGGTGAAGTGAACGGGGCCTTAGTGTGTATTTTCTAGTCAAAGCATTCATTAGTTATAACCTATTTATATCCTATCCATCATGTCTAATTTGAGGCTTAGCTTGTATCATGTATATGTGCTAACTTTGGTAAAGTGAATACTCAAGGAAAATATTTTCAAATATATATTTTCATCTTTTTAGACAAAAATTGTATCATATAAAATCAATAACTTATATTTTGTTGTCAAAAATATTATATAAGATTAAATATTTTTATTCTAGTATAATAACTATGATATTTTATGAAATTATAATAGACAAGTTTTATGCATAAGATTTATAGGAAGTAAAAGGTTTTTTTAGAAATTTAGTGAGCTAATTGCCTTATTTTTAGTTTATTTCATAAAAATCTTACGCAATAAAATATAAAATTGTGAGTTTGTGTCTTATAAATTTTTGATATTTTGAATAAGATCATTTTGTTCATAATAAGTTCATTTTCATCATTGTTTGTTATTTCTGAAAAATGTTTGCATTTTATTGGTAGTGGCATGGCCATGTGTAGGTTATAAATGTCGTACTTTGGAAATAGCTTGATTGATGATTAACGAAAAATAACATAGCTTGTCCATGCAATGTATAACTTTCCCATCAATGTTTTTTTATTTTTATTTATTTTTTTATTTTATTTTATTTTTATTTTTAATTGAAAAGGAGGTAATATATATATATGCCAATACTAATTGATTTAGTATTTTTTTGCAGTAGATCATTGTGCTCATAAGAGTGCCAATAAAATATGACATGAAAATAAACTAAAAAAAAATGGCATATATATTTTTTTAAAGACCTTTTATTTCCTAAACTCTTAGGTATAAAACTTTTTAGACAAAAATTGTATCACATAAGATCAATAGATTTATATTTTATTGGCAACAACATTAAATAAGATCAATTATTTTTATTTTAATATACGAAATGTGACATTTTTATTATATTATAATATACGAATTTTATGCTTATGATTTATAGGAAATAAAAGGTTTTAAAAATTTGGTGAACTAATTGCTTTATTTAGAATAGCGAGAAAAGGCGGGAATATTTTTAATATCTAGGTGACACGTGGAACTATTTTTTTAGTTTCCTTTGTTTTAGTATAGTTATAGATAAATTACTAGATTAGTCTCGTGCGATGCACAATTCAAACAAATTAAATATTTTAAATTTGTTCATTTTCTTACATCAAAATTATAAAAAATCCCAAAATTAATAATACATACATCAAATATTTTTTTAAAACATATAGAGCTTTTAGAAAAATTGAATGATGAAAGGGGTATTAAGGAAGATCAATTAAATTATTTAGATTGATTTTAATATACTGATACTAATAATAATAAAAAAGTATATAGCTAATCAAACTTTTAATTAAATAAAATAAAATTTATAACATAATGTGATCATGTATAATTTTGGAGAGAAAAAATTTTATAACAACTTGACATGTGTCTAAGATGATGTCAGCGGTTGTTATTTTAGTATACATTATATAGATTATGTATTGAATTATTGATTGATTATGGTAGTCACATTTCAAACGACTAATATAGAATTTTCACCCATGAGCGCGATTAAAAGAAGTAGCAATACATAAGAAGTCTAGGGGCACTAGAACACCAATAGCCCATTAGCTTTTTTATTTTTTTTTCTTTTTCCCATCCAGTTCATTTTTTGGGCTAATTCAAATTAAGGGCTCAATTCTGAGTGGTTAGTTTCCAATCCCCTTTCAATTGTTGTTGCAGAGGATCGAACACGAGATCCTTCCTATTTAGTGTAGCCTTAATCACCACTGCACCAACAATCAACTAGTAAAGCTACAAGGTTCGAAAATTATATTCATTAAGTAGTCCACGCAGGAGCTAAACAAGTTTACAACTAGGAATTTATGTATGATTGAGTAGTTTTGTTTTTTTTTGTTTTGTTTTTTTTTTTTTTTTTTTTAACAATGGTTTTCTGGACAAAAATTGAATGTTATAGCAGCTCTGCTATGATATTGACTGAAACGTTGCATTAATATTAGATGCATTCCAGAATTTTTTGGCCCCTAAAACTTTGAGGCCTTAATGCATCTCATTTGGTTGCAAATGCTATCTACAAATTTTTACCTAAACCCCTACGTAGGTAGCTCTACCTGCACCCCGTTCTATCATAATGGCGTCATCGTATAATTTTCAGAATCTGATTTACATATAAAATGTTCATTTTTATATATATAAATGTTCAATTTTGTATCATTAAATGTTCAATTTTGTAACATTAAATGTTTAATCGTGTTAATACGACGTGCTATATTCAAATTAGTATATAATAGAGTGTACCCGTGCAAAATGCACGGGATATATATTTTATAGAAAGATATTACAAAGATCTAATAAAAAAAAATATTTTAAATACGTAAAGTTGATTGTGATATACGGAGTAGTAACCAACTCTAATATGAGGCTGGATACACCCGTGTAGCTAGCTATTATGAAAGTTACTCTATAAATGTTATAAGGGTTACCCGTTTGGCCGCCATTCAACGTTATAATTGTTATCCATTAGTATTATAAGGGTTACTCCGTCAGTAATATAGGGGTTTGTTCTTTTGCAAACAGTCACACTGTTGGCTTGTTGCACAAAAATAGGGAAAAAAAATAAAAATAGTAGAAGTGGAGGTTATTTGGATTTTTTTATTTTTTAAATGGAAGTTATTTAGAGGATAGTGCAAAAAAAAAAAAAGGAAAAATAAATAAATAAATAAAGGGAGTGCATGAGAATTGAGGATTGAGGTTTTAAAGGCTTCTCATTCACTTACTCTATAATTATATTATAGATTTTTCTTTTCATTTTATTTTTAGATAGTTTTTCTTATTAATTTTTCTTATTATTTAGTTAAATGAATAGGCTTTGTTTGAAAAAAAAAATTATTTCAATGTAGAATCAAACTAATTAATTACAATCATAATATCATTTTAAATCAATATATACTCATTGTTTTTTAAGCATAAAAAGGAACTCTTTTAACTTTTCAAATGTACACATGCTTAAGTTTGAAAGAATAAAAAAAAAATGTGAAAATCTTAAACTTAAAAAATATACATATCATATTTATGTGCCTTACAAAATGATTATAGTATTTCAATCTATACTTTTGGTATAAATAAAAGTATATAAAATCTTCATTCTTGTCATATGGTTATATCCTTTTTACTCTTATGATGCTTGTGCGTTTTCCTTTAATTTATACATATCTTTCCTCAATATATACATAATCGTCTTCAACTTTTTTTTTTTCTTTTAATTTCATTATCCTGTATAATGAGATAAAAAATACTGTAAAAAAATGTTAGTAACAATCAAAATATATATACTCTAAATAAAACAGTACAATTAAATAAA
Source organism: Chenopodium album (assembly GCF_948465745.1). Lineage (NCBI taxonomy): Eukaryota > Viridiplantae > Streptophyta > Magnoliopsida > Caryophyllales > Amaranthaceae > Chenopodium > Chenopodium album. The sequence goes on from NC_137848.1 coordinate 47,228,061, forward strand.
TATTTACAAAACCAAAGATGAACGCATTGCTAGAAAATGAACATAGTTCAATATGATAATGAACAAGTATTGTAATCTATATGAACATCTGTCAACATAAAATGAACATCTTTCAACATAAAATGAACATCTACCAAAAGTCTAATGAACATCTTCAATACAAGTATAGACTAAATGAATATGTTTAGATATAAAAATTAATATTGTATTAAATTGCAAATGAACATCTTTTAATATGAGAATGAACATGTAATGCAACAAAAATGAACATGTATATGAACATACATTAATATGAAAATGATCATAAATGAACATGAATTCCATCTAAAATGATCTTTTTTGCATCTAAAACAAACATTTACGGTAGATAGATTAAAATTTACTAGCCAAAATTCGTCATATAACAGTTTTTAGTGACAAAATAAGTAATAATAAATGATAATTGATGGTTCAATTTCATAAATCAAATTGATAACTTGTCTTTATTTTTATTTATTATAATTTGAATATTTTTTGGCAATTATAATTTGAATATTAATCCTTCTACAAATGAACATAAAGTCCACCTAAAATGAACATTTACGATAGATAAAATGTACTAGCTTAGCCAAAATTCACCGAATAAAATTTTTAATTAAATTATGGGAAATTCTTATAACATTATTTAATAGTTATTTTAAGGATCACTTGCATTAAAAATATTAAAAATCACAAACTCTAATTGAAATTTCTTATTAAATCTATGAAGAATTCTAATGATAATCTATTAAAATGTGAATGAAATATACTAATATATAAATGAACATTTATCAAAATGAAAACGAACATTCATAAAAAAAATCCAATACGAACTAAATTTACATTTATATGATTCTACAAAATAGCTCAAATTGTCCAATATATTAGGGCAATTGAACTGTATTTTTTTTTATTGGTCCAATAATTTTACAAGTTAATAACACACACCACAAGTTCAATCAATTTAAAATAGATAATACCAAACATCATTCTATCATAAGCATAACAAATCATTATTATGATAAAAATTATAAGAATCATGAACTACTACTACTACTGAAATTTAATATATGTAGAGAAAATAGCTGAAAAAACAAAGCAAAAAGTTAGGGTTTGCAACTTTTTTTTCTTCAATAATTGAACAAAAATAACTTACAATTTGATTTTTGACCTTTCTTTTGATGAAATTTCCTAAGATTTTGTGATTTCATCTTTTAAATCTGATATTTTAATTGAAATCTAAGCGAATTTTGATTTTTTTTAAGGGAAATTTGAGTGATTTTGGTAGTTTAAGAGAGAGAAAGTGAAGTGAAAAGTGGGTAAAATTTTGAGGAGGGAGAAAATGTGGTTGTAGACTAGTAGGTACAATTTGAGGAGAGAGAAAATGTGGGTAATTTTTTTTTGTTCAACATGATAGTAGTTAATTAGTTACATGAAAAAGAGGGGGGGTGTAGGTAGTACTACTAGGGATGTCAACGGGGCGGGGCGGGGCGGGTTTTGGCATTCCCATCCCCATCCCCGCCTCATAGTTTCATCCCCATCCCCATCCCCATCCCCACGGCGGGTCTGATATTTATCCTCATCCCCGCCCCGGCGGGTCTGACCCTAAAACCACCCCCGCCCCACCCCCACGTGGATATCCATCCCCACCTAATCTCCACCTCAGCCCCACCTAGTCCCCGCCACAAACCCACCACAAATAATATAATTTAGCTATGAATCTGTAAAGTGTAGCCCAAATATCAAAATTTAATTTGTATAAAAAACTACAACAAATTAAATATTAAATTACATAATAGAAATTTATGAAACTATGAATCAGTTAGTACATCTTCAAATTTGTTCCAGTTTTGACATCCCAAGATTCATATTCTTCCTTCAATTCTTTATCCTCTTTAAATTCTCCAAAGTCTGCAAAATCATGAAATAATAGCTCTAATCAAATAGTCAACATATACAAGTAATTATTTAGGCACTTATGCAGTAAGTTAATTGGATGTTCAGAACATGCATTTAAGCTAACATATAACTACTTCGTATTTTTGTAGAAACTAAGATACATGTATTCATGTACAATATAGTTTCAAACAATGTATAATTTGGTTGATTTCTTAGTTAATTTGTCAAATTATTTGTCATTTTTTTAATGTAAAGGAAAAAAAATATTAGGGAAAATAGAATCAAAACTCAAATAAAAAGAGAGAAAGAAAGAGAGTACATACCGAAGAGTAGGAAGAACAATGTGGAGGAGCAGCTTCAGATTTCAGAATAGATCTTCATCTTCTCTAGAAATTTCAGTATAGGTGGGGCGGCTGCTTGTATTTTGTGTGGGTTAGAGTAGTGTTATGCTTTAGGGTTTATTTGAGAGAGAAGTGAATGAGTGAAAATATCTACAATAAGTAATTTAGCTTCATTTCTAGAAACTTCAGTATTGTACAGTATAGTATTTTTTTTTTATTATTGTATTATAATTTTATTTTTAAATAAGTATGGGTGGGTATAAGGTGGAGCGGGGCGGGTATGAGGCGGGTCAGGCGGGGCGAGTACGGGGCGGGTCAAACGGGGCGGGTATGAGGCGGGTATGGCTTAAGATCCACCCCCACCCCACCACCCGTGGCGGGTATGGTTTTTATCCCCATCCCCGCCCCGCCACCCGCCAAACCTAGACCCATCCCCGCCCCATCGGGGCAGGGATGGGGCGGGTCTCCTACTTGACCCGCCCCACTGACATCCCTAAGTACTACCTATAGTGGGGTGTAGGTAATAACCATTAAATGCTATCTTAATTCTAGGGGACACACTCAAGAAGTCAAGCTAGATGTCTACTACTTACCAAACCCTATTAATTAACTGGCGTTCACTTTATTATTATTAGAAGTGAAAATGAACTTATGAACTCGTTTCGCTAAAAATAATGTGGACCTAAGAAGATCTTTAGTCTAGTGGGTTGAAGACAAAACTCGATCCAATTGACTATAGGCCCAAGTTTTTTTGCACAGCAAAGCACATTAACTGGTCTCAAGAGTTGTTCAAGAAACGTCCCTTCGATGTCTAAATTAGTCCTTTAATATAATGCGAGAGTATTAAATGCTAAGCAAGAGAGTAGGTGCTTGAAGCTTAATATTGAATGCTTGATTATGATGAAATTTAGACTATGCATACGTGTTGTGCTCTAGACGTATGAGCTCTTTTAATGACCTTTGCAGTTGTTGTTAGCTGGTCTCGAGATCAGCCAGAGTTGGCTAGTCCTTCATTCAAAAATGAACATTTATCATAAGAAAAATAAACATTTTCTAGCTAACATATTTTACAATAATTTTATATTTATCAATAATTAAATATTCATTTTCATGCAGTTTAATGTTCATTCGTATAAAATAAATGTTCATTATCTAACTAACATATTTTTATCAATACGAGTACCGAATTAGAGCTGGTAAAAGGTGACACGACACGAACCGGACACAAAAAAAGCGGGTTAGTGTTGAGGGTTTTCAACCCATTTAATTAAACGGGTCAACACGACACGACACGACACGACTCGACTAATTAAACGGGTCAGGTTAGTGTTGAAAGTTCTAACACGAAAGTAACACGACTCAACCCACTTAATAGGCGGGTCGTGTTCAGGTTGATCCGTTTACCCGCTTATGAAATAAGATCTATAAAAAGATTAAAATCCTTAAATTTTACTGTGGCCCAAAAAATTACAATGGTCCAAAAAAATGAAAAACCTAATTTAACCTAACATTAGCCGTCATATATAAGGCTTTCACTAGCTATTTCACTCTTTATCTCACTGACCTCACTTCTCTAGTTCTCTCATGATTATCCTTCCTTACTATTCTTCCTTTCCTTTCAATTATCCATTATTATTGGATTGTTCTAATTACTTTCGGGTATTTTACGCAAATACTTGGTTGATTCTTCATTTATTTAAGGTCCGATTTTTAGTTTATAATTTTTGACTTTTTTTTATTTATGAATTTTAGTTTTTTTTTTTTTTAGATCTGTTCATCTTTTACTACTTTATTTCCTTAATCTCGTCTTAATTAGATGGAATATGTGCCTTAGTCAACTAAAATTGATGGGGATGGGGAAATTTTGATGATGCAGAGAATGAAATTTTGAAGGAGACGAAGTCTAAAGCAGACAAAGGAAAAAAACTTGGGCATGAAAGTTTTTGGGCTGAATTGGTTTTATTTACTAAAAAGCTCGGGTCATGTTTTTACACGAATACGACCCGTTTAAATAAACGGGTTACACGTGTTAAATTCGTGTTACCCGTTTATTAAACGGGTCGTGTTCGTGTTCATCATTTCTGACCCGTTTATTAAATGGGTCGTGTCAGTGTTAGGGGGTCTCCAACCCGTTTATATATGGCCCGAACATGAACACGACACGACCCATTTGCCAGGTCTATACCGAATCGCGGTTTCCAAATCTTGAGCTCCACTGCCATTAACAACCTTAGCTTCATCTTTACTGTGAGAATTCGGGAAAACTCCTCAAATCTAGAGTGTGTACCATTGATCATATATATAGAAAATACAATACTAGGCCTAAACACGTTAGGAAACCTAGAACGATAAGGATACAAAATATACATTAAATCTATCCTAATCTGCGATAAATATTATCATAAACGTAATATCTATCACACCCCCACAGTCGTAGCGGGAGGAGGACGTACACTAAGTGGATCTAAATTCCAGAAATAATTCTCATGGTAGGCCTTTAGTGAAAATGTCCGCGAACTGATATCTAGTAGGAACATGCAAAACCCGTACTTGTTTTAAAACAACCTTTTCTCGAACAAAGTGAATATTCATCTCTACATGTTAGGTGTGTTGGTGTTGTATAGGGTTTCTAGAAAGGTAGACATTATCACAATAAACAATAGTAGCCTGTCGAAGAGGGCAATGTAACTCAAGTAACAGATTACAGAGTCAGCATGCCTCAGAGACAACATTTACGACGCCTCGATATTCTGTTTCTACACTCGACTTTGATAATGTATGTTGACATTTAGATGACTAAGAAACGAGGTTGTCCCCAAGGTAACAACAATAACCCGAAGTGGAGCGTCGAGTGTCGGGACAAGCACCCCAATCAGCGTCAGTGTAAGTAATCAGTTGATGTGAAACAGTCGGATATAGATATAAATCGTGATCAATGGTACCCTGAACATAACGCAGAATGTGTTTCATAGTGAGGTTCTCGAGGATCATGCATAAAAAGACACACCTGTTGTACCGCATAGGCTATATCTGGCCTTGTGAAAGCGAGATACTGAAGAGCACCTATTAAATTGCGATTAAACATGGGCAACGGGCCGTGCCGGCTCCGCGGCGGGCCGGGCCGTGTCGTGCCTAATTTTGGCACACCCCAGCCCACGGCACGGCACGGCACACGTGCTTGGCGAGCCGTGGGCCAAACTGTGCCACTTTTTTTTTTTTTAAATAATAAATGTAAATAAAAAACGATATATATATATATATTTTAGTACAACTTAATTTTATATAAATAATGTGATTAATTTATGTTTATGTTAATGTTAATATATTTTGTTTTGAACAACTTTATTTTAATTAAGGATATATAAATTATTTATCTAATTATGTTTAAGTTTATATAAACAAATAAAAATAATTTTATTAATTTAGCAAAAAACAACAATGCATATAATAAAAAAAAAAAAAATTACGAGTGCGATAATTCGAAAACACAAAAAATTGAAGAATAACTTAATTTATTATATGTCGGTAGCCGGTATGATAAATCGATAATACAAATAATTAATGATAATTAAAAATCGTACAATATTTGGTGAATAACTTCATTTATTATACGGAATACGAAGTTCGATAATACAAAAATTGTACAATAGTGTATAATGTAAATATGTAATAATGTAATTATTATTGTTCGTCTTCGTCTTCGTGTGGTTTAAGGTCATCGACCAATTGAGTTGATTGAGAAGTATGAGAACTAAAAGAAGTCGACGTTTCTTCATCGTCGTCGTTTTGTGCATAAGTACGATCTTGAGAACGAGTTTCGGCATCCAACCAATCCTTGAACCAAACACACATTTCAAGTGTTTCGGGTTTTAGTCTTGTTCTTCTATCGTCTAAAACCCGTCCCGACGCACTAAAAACTCTTTCGGAGGCAACGGAGGAGACTTGGATAGCAAAAATATCACGAGCCATTGCCGACAAAATTGGATGTTTCATGGTTTGTGATTTCCACCAATTAAGGATGTCGAGGCCAAACTTCTCTTCATCGTCCATGTCTTTCATGAAGTCGTAACTTAGGTACATTTGCAACTCCGAAACATCGCTTTGTGTTCTCCTAATTGATGATGATTCCGTACCTGAAAACTTGGACATCATGTTAGCAGCTTGTGCAAATAAACCTTTGGCCCGTTTACTTACGTTTTTGGATGTTTGAGAAGGGGCAAATCAAGATACGGTTCCATATTTACTTTCATAAACTCTATATAAAGAGAAAAACTCATTAGTCACCTTATTTTTAAAAGTTTCAACATCATTTTCCAAATTCATGTTACTATAATAAATATCAATTAATAAAAAAGTGCCATCATATTTTTGCATAGGATCTAAAATAGAAGCAAAAATATAAATCACAGGAATATCAGTGTAATATTTACGCTATTTTTCCTCCATAGATGGAAGATATCCATGATAGTCATATTGTGATCGATGTTCGGCAAAAAGTTGTGCAAGTAAATATGCATTGCTAAGAAAATAATGGGAACAAGGATTATATACAGAAGAAAAATAATGTATCATACTATATAGTAATTGTAAAAACTGCATATATTTTTCACAATTTGCCCAATCATCTTCTAGTAAAGCACATTGTGGAAATTTCATATTATAAAAAAGTGTTAAATCAACCTTGTACTCGATTGCCCGACTCAACATTTCATAGGTGGAGTTCCACCTAGTTGGACAATCCGGTGCTATTTTTATAGTCTTTCTTCTTTGTTGCCTGCAAAAAGCTTTCCATTCTTGATATCTCAAGTTAGAGCTATTAATAAACATAATAGCATTCCTTATTTTGTGATAAAATGGACCAATTGCTTGTGTTCCATCCTTCACACACAAGTTAAGAACATGACAAATGCATCTAATATGAAGTGCTTCTCCATCTAATACTAAATCGGTCAATTGGGGTTTAACCAAATTCGCACTATATGTCATAGAAGTTGCATTATCAAAAGTCATAAACATGATTTTATCCCTAAGACTATATGCATCAATGGCTTCCATTAAATGATGAGAAATGTTAAGACCGGTATGAGGGTATTCAAGCATTTTAAAATGAATGATGCGTTTTTGTAACAACCAATCATTATCCAACCAATGACAAGTAACACATAAATAGTGTAGTTCGTATCCACTATCCCATGCATCGGCAGTTAAAGAAACTCTACTAGGAAGATTAGCCAATTCATTTACTAATTTCAATTTATACTCTTGATAATTCTTCATAGCAGCAGATCGAACAGTTTTTCGGGAGATTTTTTTTGTGTTTGGGTTGTAGTGCTCGGTTAATGTAGTTGTTAAAGGCATCATTTTCGGCGAAAAGAAAAGGTTGTTCGGCATGTACAATCATTCTCCCAAGTTCATCCTTATCTTTCTCATAACTATAAATGAAGCCTTGTGGATGGAAATGAGAAATTTTGGGTTGGGTTGGATCATTAGATGGTCTACCACATCTTTTTGAATGTCTATTAAGGTGTCCCGTCCCTCCCTTGATATCGGCCGAGAAAATTTTACTACAAGTCCGACACCGGGATTTGGTTCCATTTTTACTCAATTGATAATGTGCCCAAACTTCACTCTTTCGGTTGGTTTGAGCAAATTCCTCTTCGGTACACCACTCTAATATGTTAGAATTTTGGGTGTTAGGCATTTGGGTAGATTGTTCACTCGAGTCGGAGGCTTGTGTTTGGCTACCTTGGTTACTAGGAATAGAAAATTCATGTTGTGATCCGTATAAATGAGGTGAGAATTGGGTTTGTTGAAATCCCGAACTAGGCATAGTCCAAGGAGCCATATCATTCATTTGTTCGTGCCCTCCCGTGGTTTGGGGATGAAAGAAAGGGGTGGAAGTGTTTGGAAAGAGCATGTTAGGGGAGTGAAAGGGCATGTTAGGGGAGGGAAAGGTGTTAGAGGGGGCATTGAAGTGTTTGGGTTTGGTGATTCCCTACGTTTTGATTTGGCTTTTCTAGAGGAGGAGGAAGTGTTCGGGTTTGATGCCATGATATTTAATAATAATAACAACAACAATAATAATACAAATAACAAATTAACAATAATAATAACAATTGACAACAATAATAATAACGATAGCAATAAGAATTAGTAAGTAGTTTTTATATAAATTAAGTTTTCAAAAATAATTATAATAATAGTAGATTACTTAGGTCAATGAGATCCTAGGTAGGAGAGGTTAGGAACGACGTTGTTCAGAGCCCAAAGTCCCGCCTTAGACAGATTTCACTAACAATCTAAATTATCCACAATAAAAATAGAAAGTAGTTTTTATATAATTAAGTTGTTCCAACTTCCAAGAAAACAATAACAACAATAATAACAACAACAACAACAACAACAACAACAACAATAATAATAATAATAAAAATAATAATAATAATAATAATAAATTAAAATAAAGTTGAGTTAGATCTTACAATGGCGCTTCAATTGCTTTCCCAAATTTATAATTTCCCGAACATACAATTTCCCGAATTTATAATTTCCTGAGTGTAAATATAATTTTTTTTTTTTTGGTAGTAGACTAATAAAAGTAAAAATGTAAAATTTATAAGAGAGTAGGAATTTTTTTTTTCTTTGCACAAAAGAGAAAGAGAGTAAGATTGTAGGAATTAGAGAATAGGAGAGAAAAGATGAGTTGATGAATTGTGAAAATTTTAGAGGAAAAAATGAGGTATTTATAGGGATTTTGGGTGGGAAAAATGGCCGTTTTATAGCTGTTTTAGAGCTGTTGGAAAACGGCTACTTCCAACGGCTAGGCACGGGCCGTGCCGTGCCGGCCCACGTGCCGGGCACCGTGCCGCCCGCCGTGCCCCGTGCCGTGCCCGTGCCATTTCTGAAATTTGTGTTCACGGCACGGCCCACGGCTCACTAGTGGGCCGCCGTGCCGACGTCGTGTCGGGCCCGTGTCGCCCGCGTGCCGGCACGGCCCGTGCCCACCTTTAACTGCGATATAATGTAGGATCCTGAAAAGGTGGTCCTGCATCAGCACTAAGTTTGGACTTAGTGTCAACTGGAATAGCTGCAGGTTTACAAGAGGCCATACCTGCACGCTCTAAGATCTCCTGTGAATACTTTTCCTGTGAAAGTAGCAAATAAGAGGGAGTACGGGTCACCGCAATCCCTAAAAATAACTCAAGGGGCCCAAGTTGGACATAGGAAACTCAGTTTTCAACTGAGATATGATCCCTTCACGCAACCTGTCAGATGAGACACTTAAAATAATATCATCAACATATAGAAGCAAATATGCCATGTCATCACCCTGTCGGAAAGTAAAGAGGGATGTGTCACTTTTAGTGATGACAAACCCCAATTTAATCAAAAAATTCGCAAACCACTGGTACCAAGCTCTAGAAGCTTGTTTCAAACCATAGAGAGCCTTGCGGAGCTGGCAGACATGAGAGGGTGCACGACGATCAACAAAACCCGGGGGTTGATGCATATAAATTGTTTCCTGCAAATCACCTTATAAAAAAGCATTTTTGACATCTAGTGGATGTATCGTCCACTTCTTAGCCAGAGCTAAGCTTAAAACCGTACGTATAGTGGTCGGTTTGACTATCGGACTAAAAGTCTCATCACAGTCTACACCAACTTCCTGCGACCTGCCATCACATACAAGACGAGCTTTGTGCCTTTCAAGGTCACCATTAGACTTGTATTTGTGTTTAAAAAGCCACATACAGTTAACAATATTCACCCCCGTAGGCCTAGGCACCAAATCTCACGTCCCTGTTTTAATTAAAGTACTATACTCATCAGTCATTGCTGCATTCCAATTTTGGTCATTTAAAGCTTGTTTATACGACTTTGGAAGGGGTGATTTGTGAGATGGAGGACCCGATTGTTGAACGGTAAGGTTACAATATTTCGGGTTTGGTTTAAATATACCCCGTTTACTACGGGTAACGAGTGAGGACGGTGATGGGGGGCGTGTGGGCTGTAATGGGGGTATCCCCCGCATTGATGGAGGTGTGTATGTGGAAGGCGTGGCTGGGCTGTTAGGAGTGAAGGGTTGCCCATCAGGTAATGGGCTTGCTGCTGGGCCCGTAGCCACTGGAATGGTGTGAGGCGGGCTTTTAGGTGAGTGGGATGGGCTGTGAGGTGGGTTGTGAGTTGTTTGCGGGCTGGTATGGAGAGAGGAGAAAGGGTGAGGCAGAGTGTTTCGCAGGTGGGCCGTGGTCTGTGGGGTTGGGCCGCGGGCAGCCTGCGAAGTGGGCTGAAGAGGGGTATTCTACCGAAAATATAGGTGAGTGATGAGAGGGGATTGCTCATCAATGCCCAAAAAGTTATAGTCCTCTAAGGTGTAGTGCTCTAAGCTCTTATATGGAAAAGAGGTTTCGTCAAAAGTCACATGACGTGATATGATTACCTTTTTGGTAGTGAGATCGAGACACTTATACCCCCTATGGTTGGACGGATATCCTAGAAAAACACATGGAGTTGACCTTGGAGCAAGTTTGTGTTTAGCCGTGGCAGATAAATTTGGGAAACAAAGACAACCAAAAATCCGAAAATGATCATAGGATGGGTTTTTACGAAAAAGAGCCTGACCCGGAGTTATGCTTTTTAGAGACTTAGTGGGCAAAATATTTAGAAGATAGGTTGTAGTCTCAAGAGCATGTGACCAACATGAAGGAGGCAACGAGGCATGAAAAAGAAGAGTACGTTTGACATTATTAAAAGTGCGAATCATACGTTTGGCTTTTCCATTTTGTGAGGATGTATGAGGGCATGAAAATCTAAAAACCATTTCATTTTCAACACAAAATTGTTTGAATGGATCATTATCAAATTCCCGACCATGATTATTTTGGAAGGATTTAATGGGTCGTTCAAATTAAGTTGACACATATTCGCGAAAAAGAAGAAAGCTTTGGAATGCTTGTGATTTATAGCCTAGAGGAATAGTCCACACATAATGGGTAAAATCATCAAGAAGAACTAAATAATATTTATGACCATTAATACTACGAATAGGTGATGTCCATAAATCAGCATGAATAATGTCAAAAGCACAAGAAGTTTGAGAATTTGAATCATAAAAAGGAAGTCTAACATGTTTCCCTATTTGACAAGAATTGCAAAAATTGGAGTTACGCTCCTTATTACAATCAACAAAATTATTGCTCCTAAGAAAACTTATAGAGGAAGGCCCTGGATGTCCTAGGCGATTATGCTAGGTAGAGGGAGCGACAGTGGTGAGAGAAGTGGCCAGACACGTGCTTGGAGAAGTATTGGTGACTGGGTAAAGGACCCCGACACTATTGCATCTCGTGATTACCCTCCCCGTGCGAAGATCCTTCACAGAAAAACCATTAGGGTCAAATTCAATAGAAACTTTTGTTATCTGAAGTAAATTTACGGAAAGTTTTTAAGTTTTTAATAATTTGAGGTGCTAAAAGGACGTTTTTAAGGGTAAGGGAGTGGTTTGGGAGAGTGGTGTGACCGTAACCAGTAATTGGAATGCGATGACCGTTACCAACTAAATTAGTGCTCAAACTAAAAAGGGGTAAGAGATTACCGGAATTATTGGTCATATGAGATGTAGCTCCCAAGTCCATATACCAACCATTCTCTAGAACAGAAAAATTCATGGACGAGTATGCGCTTCCGAACTTCGTAGGGGTCATAGGAGGGCCGTACTGAGGTGAACCCATAGTGTAGGCCTGCTGATTCGGAGGTGGGCCACGACTCAGGCCAGCAATGGGCCGTGGCTGATATGTCCCAGCAGTTGGGAAAGGGGCTGGAGGCACGGCCCAGCCTTGTTGCTGAGGCCAAAATAGCTGCTGCTGACTAGGCCAGCCCTGTTGGGCCCAAGGTTGGCCAACTGGCCCACTTCGCTGTTGTTGTCCAGTTTTTTGTTGCTGTGACTGTTGTTGGCCGGACTGATTTCCACGACCTGGACCACCACGTCCACGGCCCCTGCCTCGGCTGCTCTTACCACCGCTACGGCCCCGGCTGCTACCGCCGCCCCCTCTTCCGGCGGACTGAGTTTGCCGCTGTGGTTAGGCAGACTCGGAGGTCTGCTGTTGCGCAACAAAGGAGGTGGGCGGGCTGGAATTATCCGTGCCACGACGTGTTTCCTCAAGAAGGAGACGTGATCGGGCAGTGTTGAACGAGGGTAAAGGATCCGTCTGGGCGATCATGGCTGCAACAGTAACAAAATCTGTTTTGTTGAGACCCGCAACGAGGCGTAATACGAGTTTTTGATCGGAGACCGCTTGATCAACGTTAGCGAGTTGATCGGAGATACTTTTGAGCTGCTGGCAGTAGGCAGTCGCGTTGGAGAAATTATTAAGATGTAGAGAGTTGAATAAAGTTTCAAGGTACACCGCCCTCGTACTCTTGTTATCTTGAAATATGTCCTTGATTTGATTCCAGAGCTACTGGGCTGTAGACTTTCGAGAGAGAATAGTCTCAAGAAGATCGGTGGATATTGTGCCGTATATCCACTGTTTGACAATCGCATCCAACCTCGCCCATAAAGCATCCGAAACCTCCGAGGGGCGAGTGGTGTTAGGGTCTATATGATCAAGAACGTTATATGCAAGAGCATGGTTTTCGAAAAGTTCCACCCAATTGGAATATTGCACTTTTTCGTAATCAAGGGTTAAAGGTATAGCATTCCGGATATTATTAACAGAAAGTGCGGGATGAAATTCTGTGGAGGGTGGTGGCAGTGGGGTGTTCTCACTGTCCTTAGTCGTGTTGGAGGGGCAGTGTGATGATTAAAATAAACTAGCGGAAGAATGGAAAAAAAAATAGGATAAGGATCTTTAAAACCTAAAGCTGTGATACCATGTGAGAATTCGGAAACACTCCTCAAATCTGGAGTGTGTACCATTGATCATATATATAGAGAATACAATGCTAGCCCTAAACACGTTAGGAAACCTAGAACGATAAAGGATACAGAATATATATTAAATTTATCCTAATCTGCGACAAATATTATCATAAATATAATATCTATCATTTACCATTAACATTCTCAGAATTATTCCTTTCACCATCATTATTCTCAGCGCCATCAACAATTCTGTCATCGCCATCTTTGCCATTGGAGACTTTCTTCGAATCCTCCGATTCTTCGGCCATTGAAGAAGAAGTAGAAGCTTTAACACTCGCACCACCACCTGCACTAGCTCGCCAGCGAACAAAATCGCAATAATCTGCCGCCATCGCCTTTTTCATCGTCGTCGCACTGATAATCTCCGTACCAAAAAACTCGATTTCCAGATATTTTTTCAAATTACTAAATGTTCATTTTATTTTCTAGTAAATGATCATTTTATTTCTAGCAAATGTTCATTTTTATAGTGCAGGACCAGCCAAAATTTTGCGTGACCTTTGCATGGCCTTTGGACAGATTTGCAGGTTTTGGACATGAAGTTACACGTTAAGTGTATTGGATCGGACATGGTGACCCAATTGAGAAATAAGGTCCAAAATGAATGGTCATTTTGGTACCCAAACAGAACTTAATTGAAAAGTATGATGCTTTAAAAAAATAAAAAGTGTAACTTTTAAACTCTAATGGATAAGGAATTAGAGTATAAACTAGTTTTTGGACCCGGATAATGCCCGGGTTATCACTCATGGCTTAAAATTAATTTACATTTAACTATGACTCAATTATCAATTCTTGTACTTTAAATTGTTATTTATACTGTCTTTCACTAAATAATACATAGTAATAAATTGTGGTGAATATAAAATATGACTTAGCTTGGTGGTAATACATTAAGTGTTTGAATTGGAGGTCACATGTTCATCAAATCTTGTATTGGTAACTTTTTTTTAATAAATTGATCGGTAACACCATAACATGCATGAAATGAGAATCAAAGGAAAATGACACATGTCACGTATAACTGAGAATCAAGATGAGGAGAGTGACACGTGTCACATATACTGATTTAGAAACACCTTTTAATAGTCACAATATACTGATTTCTGAACGCCTTTTAATATATAGTATAGATTTGGTAAACTTATGATTTACAATAAATAAAAAAAAATTATGTCTCAATATGTCTTTATATGATATATATTATGATGACTATATCATCCCCGCACCACAAATTAGATTCTGATCATTAATTTCTACCACTTCTCACATTTCTATTAATTAAATAGTAGTCCCTCAAAAAAAAAAAAAAAAAATATAGTACTTGTAGTTATTTTTAAAATGACTATCATATACTAATTCTTTGTTGACTGCTTGATTTAATTTCTTTTTGTATGTCAAAATTAATAATAAATGTTTTTTTTTCATATTTTTAAAATTTATTTTTATTTTACTTGTATTTTTATGATTATGTTATAAATTATTTTTTAATTTTAGTAATAATAAAAGTGAATTTTGAAAATTATTTAATAAACTTATTAAAAAGAAATCTCAAATTGTTTCAAAATTAATAAATGAATTTTAAAAATTAGATTAATGATTTATTATTAAATTTAGGACTTTTTGTGAAAAACTACCTAATAAAACCGAAATTTTGTGAGAAATTACCTAATAAAAAAATGTTGTAAGAAATTACCCAATCAAAGGTCAAATGTTGTATGATATTACCTTTAACCGAATTTCTACCGTTGACTTAATTTTACGACATTGATCCACCTTAAAGCATTCCCGAAAACCACTGTGAGGGTTGTGGTTTTCAAGGTGGTAAGGTTGAATTCGAGGTAGTTGGAGGATATTTCGAATTGGTGAGGGTAGATTAATGCTTCGAGATGGTGGTATTTGAGGTTAGAGGTGGTGGTTTTGGGGTTGAAAGGTGGTTTAGGTGTGGGGAGGCGATTTCAAGCAAGTTGTATTAGTTTTGGGAATAAAACGGTGGTTTCGAGAGTGTTTTGAGGTCGGTCAACAGTGGAAATCCGGTATAGGTAGTATTTTACAACATTTCACCTTATCTTAGGTAGTTTCTTACAACATTTTACCTTTATTAGGTAGTTTATTACATCATTTTTTTTATTAAGTAATTTTTTACAAAATCTGAGTCTTATTAGATAGTTTTTGACAAAAAGTCCTTAATTTTATATTAAGAAAATAAATCAAAATCAGCGAATGAGAATTTCGTATGGGATTGTACATCATTAATTGAAAGGTTGTTGTAACTTATTGAATTCCTACTACCTACATATCTTATAAGAGGAAAATAAAGACCCATGAAGCATCACCACTCTCTGCTGTCTACTCCTCCCATCACAAATATGAGCCTCATCACCGTGAAAGAATCCATTCTAATCCGGCCATCGCAACCGACTCGAAAGCATCGTCTTTGGCTCTCACACCTTGACTTTGTAGGCTCAACTCATGCTCATGTTCCTGTCATATACATTTATACTCCCACCCACAACAATAATAACACCAACTCATCAAAAGTGTTATTAGACACAAATGTTATAAAAGAGTCTCTAAGCAAAGTACTAGTACCATTCTATCCGGTAGCAGGTCGATTAGTTAAGAATGAGAAGAACGGTCGAATCGAGATCGATTGCAATGCTAAAGGAGTGTTATTCAAAGAGGCCGAAACAACATATCCGCTAGCTCATTACGGAGAGTTTATTAAGCCCAACCCGGAACTTCGTGAGTTGGTGTTGCCTACATGCGACTACACGGGTGGACTCTCGTCATTCCCGCTGTTATTAGCACGACTCACTCGCTTTAAATGCGGGGCTGTATGTCTTGCCTATGTTACACATCATTTTGTTGCTGATGGAATCGGGCAAACTTACTTCTTTAACTCATGGGCGACGCTAGCCCGAGGAGATAACCTCGCGGTTTTGCCTGTTCATGAAAGGTGTGTCTACTTGAGCCCTCGTGACCCGCCTCAGATCAAGTTCAATCATATACAGTTCGAGCCGCCCTTGCCACCCTTACCCCCCAAAGGTTTATCATCAGGTGGATAAGTTTGTTTATCACATATCATTTTGATAAATAAATTAAAATTTTTTTTTACGAAAATATTATCGCCCGTGGGATAAACTAAAACTATTTATAGAGTATCTCATAGGTAAAGTATTTATTTCCATCATTCCATTTGAATTTCTAAGTGTTATATTTGGATTTTAAAAAATTATATGCATACCACTTTACCGTATGTTTGTACGTACTCTATACACAAGATTTAAGTATTGTCATTTAGGTAACGTACTAGTTAGAATCGTTCAAATAATTTTTTTTCAAACAGTTATTGTTAATAATTCATATTATTATATTATTACTCAAAGTTTTGATGTGAAAAATGTTTTACTACATAGTTAAAGTGAATATGTTTTACAAAAATAGAAAGGTTATAAAATGTTAACAATTAAGAAAATTGTGCCATGATAACTTATCTGAAAATCTATACATGGAAGTTATCCTTAAAATGACTAGCATTATACTAAATTTTTATTGCATGATTTTTAATTTTATACGGAGTATTATTTTCATAATTAATTTATGAAATATGTTTTAATTTCAGTAATAATAAAAATTAAATTCAGTAATTAATTAGGAAAATTATAAAAAAAAATTCAAAATTAATAAATAAAAATCAGCCAGTAAATAATAAGTATAATAGTAGAGCATCATATGATGATTATAACCATCCATGAATAATATATATATATATTTTTAAGAGAGAAAATAAATTAATTAGGCATCATAGGCGAATATCAAATTAAAAATAATGTTACAATTAAACATATAGTACCTCCGTTAGTCCGTTACATATTAATTAAAATTTTGGGGTATATTATTTGTGAGACATAAAATATTCCAAAGTTGCAACTAATATGTAAGGGTGAGCGTAGCAGGGTACCCTGTAAAAATCTCAAGACCCGGAACCGGAACCTGTTGCAACAGGTTCCTGAAAATAGGAATCGGACCCGGAACCTGTTGAACCTGTTGCAACAGGTTCCTGAAAATAGGAATCGGAACTGGAACCTGTTGAACAGGTTTCAAAATAGGGTACCCTGTCTTTCAAAGTAAGCTTAATAGTCACTTGATTTTCTAGAATATTTAATACAAAATTACAAATACTTATATTAATATCATTAATTAAACCTTTAAGAGTAAGATGAAAAATGAATAAGAGGAGGGAGAGAGGTAGGTAATGACTTTTATACAATTTTGATATAGGGCTTTTATACTAGGGTTTTTATACTTGGGCTTAAATGATAGGTTCCGATTTAATGTACCCTATAGAAAATATATACTAACAGGGTACTCTACAGGTTTCGGGTCCAAAATTTTATAACCTGGAACCGGAACCTGTTACAACAAGTTCCCAATTTTATTACCCGGAACCGGAACCTGATCTACAGGTTCAAACCTGCGGTTCCGGTTCCGAGTCAGGCTACCCTGAATTTTTGTTCACCCCTACTAATATGTAACGGAGGTAGTAGATGAAATGATATGTAAATTAATGTATAACTATGAGTGGGAGTATAATTCAAATACTATTATCTATATCGATCACAGGTGAAATTGCTACTACAACTGACGGTCTCTTTAAATTCACTACACATCAAATTGATGTATTAAAAGCACAAGCAATATCCCCTGAAATAGAAAGCTACAAAGCAAACACATTTCAAGTGTTAACCGGGCATGTGAGGCGGAGCACTTGTAAGGCCCGTGGCTTAACCGGTGATCAATGCGTGAAGCTCTACATCGTAACTGACGGACGTTCAAGGCTGAAGGATCCAACCTTACCAGAAGGGTACTTCGGAAATGTAATCATGAAGACGGTATGCATTGCTAAAGCAGAAGAAGTCACTTGTAAACCATTGTGGTATGTAGCCAAAATGGTTCACGAAGCACTAAAAAGAATGGAAGATTCGGAGTATTGGAGATCTTCCATTGATTACCTAGAATCGCAACCAAATGTAATGGCTCCCCCCTTTTCGTGAGGGTAAGGCTATTACATGTCCAAACCTTTTAATGAATTCTTTTGGTAGGTTACCATTACATGAAGCAGATTTTGGATGGGGTAAGCCGATGTTTGTAGGTTATGTTGCACTCAAAGGTGAGAGCTATACCTACTTGCTTCCAAATCCTAATAGGGATGGTAGTTTTTTATTGGACATTAATCTTTTTACTGCTCATATGTCTAATTTGAAAAACTACTTGTATGACTTGTACTCCCTCCGTTCCACAATGATGTTCCTGTTTGGAAACTTTGACTTTTTTAAGAAAGAGAGAATCTTCTAAATTTCTCTTAATCTATAAGAATAAATATAGTCATGTGGGATCTAGTTTGATTCGTCTTGATGAGTAGATTATTAATATCTAACTTTTATAATTTTTGCTATTGTGAGATTAAAGATATTTGCGGTCAAAGTTGGGTAAAAAATTACATCGATTTACGAAACAGGAACATCATTATGAAACGGAGGGAGTAATAAGCTACTTTTACCATATGATGAAGACATATAATGTACTACGAAGTACTTGGAATATATATTGTTTCATTTGTCTCATAATATGGTGACCATTTCTTATTCGAAATAGTCGCTGAGGAAGGAGGGAGTACCAAAATTTCATAAACCGCAATAATTGAACTATTTTTTTGGGCACAATAGTATTTGTATTATGCTCTAGGGGTGAGCAAAAAATCAGGGAGAGAGCAAATAGGATTCCTCTTTACGAGGAGAATTCCTAATGTATCATGAGAAAGAATAATAAATAGGAAAATTTGATTCTAATAATCCAACTTTTGCGCGGTCTTATTTTATTAATCTAACCTTTTGATTATTCCACAATAATCCAAACTTTGGGGGGCATTCTATTCTATTAGGTCAAGCAGATCATTTAACCTATAACAATAAGTCATCCGCCACGTGTCGCATTATCATTTGTCCAAAAAAATTTTTTGATTTTTCTTTTAAAAAAAACTTTAATTTAAAAAAAAAAAAAAAGCTTTTTTTCTTTTTTTATTCCTTTTCCTCTTCACCTACCTCCCTTTCCTGTTTCCACACCTCCATGAATGCTCCCATTTCCAGCTAGACCTCCGCCCATCACACCCCCACCTCCGGCAACAAGGGACCCCACCCCACCAGCTGCCTGCAACAACAACAACCACATCAAATCACTTCTCCGACAACATCACCAGCCACACCTCTCGCAACTCATCACAAACCCATAGATGACCCTGCTACAGTGCTACAACTCCAAACAACAGCCTAACATCGCAACAACCCAGCCACACCTAATGCACCAGCCTAACACTACGACTCCTAGCGCATCGCTAGCTTCGCCCACCAACAACACCATGAATTCGCCACCAATTTACCGCCTGCAAACATCAATTCGCCACCAATTGCAACAATTTCGGCCTTTAAATGTAATAATTTGGCAAGGAGAATCTTTAATCTTCGACCAATTGAAGACCCAGAAGGTGCGCTCATGAAAAATGGTGGCACGACACCCAGAATGAAAGGGGAAGAGAGATTGGTTGGCCGGAAAAGGGACGTGAGGGGGGAGGGGGAGGGAGTGGCCGGAAATGGGAGGGGTTGCCGGATGGGGATTCAGGCTACCGGAATCAATGGGGGATATTTAGTTCAATTTTCTTTCTATTTTTTTAAGTTAAAAAACTGAAAAAATGTATTAAAAAAATTTACCTGAAGAATAGGTAGCAGATCACCTTGGCCTAATAAAATAGAACAACCTCCAAAGCTTGGATTATTCTAGAATAATCGAAAGGTTGAATTAATAGAATAGGACTGGGCAAAGGTTGGATTATTAGAATCAAATTTTCCTAATAAATAAATATGATTTATTACAAATATCAATATACATACTACCAAATACCTAATGGCCTACATTAGCAATACAATTAGAAGCCCAATGAGTCTCTCGACAAATGTGATAAATACTCTAATTGGGAAACTAAATAAGAAAAGAACGAGTGTTTCTATGACGTATTGATGTGCTCGATCTAGCAAATGACAACTCAAACACCTTTTATTGTGTTGATGACTATATCAACTTCAATTTAAATGTTTTAAATGCTGCATTGAACTGTTGGTATTAAAGTCCTTTTGTGGAGAGTTGAAAATTCAGTTATAAATGTTTTACTGTGTCGATGCAGAATGATAGAAGAGCTAATCAAAGGTGGCCCACCCCACTGGCCTGCCCCGATTTTGGTGGGTTTTAAGTAGATTTTTCCATCCTGATGTTTCAAAAATTTTGGACAGGCTTGGGAAGACGTTTTTATGCGAATTTAGTTGAGTTTTTTTTAGAGATGACAATTCAGGTCATCAGGTCAGGATCGGGTCAGATTCAGGTCGATTTCGGGTTATGCTTAAAAACAATCAAAAATATTGTAAAACTTAATATTATTACAAAATATGAATTGTAGGTCAAATCAAGTTGAATTCGGGTTGTTCGGGTCGAGTTCGGGTTTCTTTCAGTAACTTCGGGTCAGGTTAAGAATTGCCAACCTTAGTTTTTTTGGCCCGGCCCGAAAAGACCGCACGACCCGAATGTTTTGGGCGGGTTTGGGCATGAACTTTTCAACCCGGAGTTTGGCCTGGCCTGACCAATGATCACCTCTATATGATAGATGCCTTGATGAGGGTTTCAGTGCTATCCTCGTTAGGGATGTCAATGGTGGCGGGACGGGGCGGGGTTGATGTTGGCATCCCCATCCCCACCTAACATTTTCATCCCCACCCCAATCCCTATCCTTGTCCCGGCGGGTACAACTCTAAAACCATCCCCGCCCCACCCTCCATTTAGATATCCATCTCCACCTAATCCCCACCAAAGACCCGCCTAATCCCCACCCAAGACCCACCTAATCTCCAATACACAATCTTACGTAATTAATACGGATTACAATTAAAAAAGTAAAAAAAAAGTTAAAAAAAAAAAAAAATTCTTAATATTACACACGTTTTTGTTTATAATATAAGTGTAGTACAAAGTATTATATTTAATATTTATTTCACGTAATTGTTTATTAAAAAGTATAAAATATACTTCCTTTATTTTTTTATACTTGCAACACACCTTTTATCACGCTTATCGATGAAGTGATTAAACTAGGTAAACGAATGAATTAAGCTATGAATTTTAAGCCGTAGCAACTTATCCCTTTCTTCTTATAAATGTTAAAATTTTGTAAATTAATTTATTCGTTTACATAGTTTAATATTTTCCTTAACATGCGTGCCAAGGGGGTGTGTTGCAACTAAATAAAAACGGAAGAAGTATAACTTTGTTATTAAAGATACATAGATGAGGGTATGAGATGGGGATGGGGAGGGGCGGGCGGGGATGGGGCGGGTACAACTTAAAATCTACTCCCGGCCCATCACCCATGGCAGGTATGGTTTTTATCCCCATCCCCGCCCCACCACTCGCCAAACCGAGACCCATCCCTGCCTCACTGGGGCGGGGATGGGGCGGGTCTCCTACTTGACCCGCCCCACTGACATCTCTAATCCTCGTTGATGACTTCTTCTGCTAATTTATACTATACTTAATATGAAACATTAATTAGTATCGAACACAACATATGAGACAGTCTCATGCAAAATTTGTCGAATCAAATAATACACCATTGCAGCTATTATCCACATAATTAGTGGAGTACCAAACGGCCACAAGTTCGAATCATAGCCGCCACCAACACACAAAAAACAATGGATAACGCAACATAAAAACCCAACTCATTTCCCTCTTTTCATTTCCCTCCTTTCATTCTTCTCCTTCAACTCTCTCACTCTATCTCTCCACAATATTCCTTCGAAAATAGGAGAGAGAAAGAGAGAATTGTAGGAAGAAGAACAAAAATGGAGTCTGCTATTACTATCTGTAATCACAATTCTCGTGCATTTTCTCTCTCTAGAAACCCTAGTTATTCGACCAAGACTGCTGCGAAGATTGCTTCATCATCATCTAAATTGTCTAATCAATTGCTTAATTCCAGCGCTTTATCTTCGTCTTCTTTGTCGAAGAAATCGTCGGTTTCTCATGTTTTACAGCGTTCTAATGGAGGTTCTGTTCGGTGTTCTGTTGCTGAAACTGCTTCTACACCTTCTGGTAACTCATTTCTTATCAATTTTGAGTGTTTTGAGTTAAATAGTGGTGTTTTTTGGAGTTGATTAGAGTGAATAAGTTTGATATTAGATTGATGATGGATTGATTATTGCTTTATTAGTGTATTGTGTGTAATTTTGATTTTAGAAAGGTAATTAGCTGATTATTGCTGTTTTTGAAGTATTTAAAGTGTATAATTTTGGTTAGTGCATGTTGATTGAATGATTATTGCATTATTGGAGTAAATTTAAGTGTATATTTTTTATAAGAATGGATAGTGAATGTGTTCGTGCACTATAGTATGGCACTGAATTCGCGGCAATATACTTCGTAACTTTGATGATAATGCATCTTTCCTTGACAAAGGAAAAAAGTTGTTTAACTTTGTCAAGTTGACATAGTAGTTATCGAGTTCATGACTTCATGTTAGTATGTTACAGTACGAAGTTACGAACCATACTATGCTGTTCACGGTTTGTGAATAAAAAGATGGGTGCCAAGGGTTCATGTATGCTAAGGATTAATGTGCAGTTTCGAATTATGATCGATATAAATGCCACATCGATTATTTGGTTGCACGATGTGTTATGCTTGTGTTGTATATTTGTAATGCTGTGTGCTAAATTCTTTAATATACACTTTCGTATTTGTGGCAAATGTTGTTATTCAAGTTTCCAATGCTTCTTGTCGTGATGCTTTTCCAGAGAAAAAGGGCCAGTTGATGAGGAGAAACGACATTAGGAACATAGCTATTGTTGCTCATGTAGACCATGGGAAGACAACTTTAGTTGACTCTATGCTGAAACAAGCAAAGGTGAGAATGAAAATAAGCTAAAGAGTATCCATTTCAATTAATTTGGCTTTGTGTCCTATAGTTGCTTCAATCACTTTTCTTATGCACTCCGCTTACTATCATTTCCAGGTGTTCCGTGACAACCAGTTTGTACAAGAGAGGATAATGGACTCTAATGATCTTGAACGTGAAAGGGGAATCACCATTCTCAGTAAAAACACATCAATCGCATATAAAGATACCAAAATCAACATCATAGATACTCCAGGGCATTCTGATTTTGGAGGTGAAGTAGAACGCATATTGAATATGGTTGAAGGTGTTCTTTTAGTGGTAAATCTCATATACCTTTTATAATGACATGTATTTGATTGCTTTAGCGTTACCTAATATGGTCACCCAACCCCCTCTGCGAACCATGATCTGGAATGTGCATTCTATAACATAATATGTGTCACAATTGTTGAATTTACACTTGGAATTATTGTGTTCACATACTGCTCATCCAACCCCCTCTGGGAACCAAGATCTGGAATGTGCAAACTATAACATGGTACGTGGCACAATTGTTGTATTTTACACTTGTGGAGTTATTGTGTTTTGTTCCATGTAACAAACTGTATAAAGCTTCTGGCAACACTAATGCATACCTTTTGTATAAGATTCCCCAAGCTCAATATTTGATTTACTATGTGTTGTTATAAATTGTCAGACATGCATTGCTCACAAGAACATTGAGATAATGGCTGAATAGCTTGGTGAAATTGTTGCTTGATTCTTTGCATACCCCATCTTTTGCTAGGTTTTCCTGTTTATGACTTTGTGCACCACATCTAACAAATATACTTCTTTGAAACATATCTATCATTGAATCTTTTCTATATTATATAGGATCAGTGAACTTTGTGAAAAGTTTGATGTAATGATCAAATTGCCATTGTTAAAAACTTATCATTTGTAAAAGAAAATTTTAAAATTGATGCTTTTGCTCCGTTGATCAAACTTTAGATCAGAATTAGTCCTCTTTAGTACACTTCTGAGTTCTGACTAACAGAAGGGGTATGTGAAAATGTAAGTGGAAGATGCACATGCTCTTCCCTATCTATCCCCTCAATTGATGCTCAGTGCTCACATGTTCCTTGTGTACAATTATGTTTCTGTATGTCTCTATCTTATCTGTAATTGCTTTCAATTGTCATTATCAGTCTTATTAAAAATAGGATATTTGAAATTGTAAAAGTAATGCTGCTTGCATCTTCTTATCTAAGAAAATGAGGCTGTATACACATAATCTCTCATGCCTTGCATTAGGCAGGGGTCTGGTGAAAAGCAATGAGAGACTGAGAGGTACTAGAGAATTTTACTTCATAATTATTAATTTATGATCTTGTAAGTGCAAGTCAACCATTCTTGTTAATCAGTCTTTTATTTTTCCTCATCATCTTGATGACTCAAATATCTGATATAAGTAAATGAATATCCAAGCAGCTCTGATTTTTCAATGAGTATAATGTTCCTTGAATCCCTGTACATCCTAAATTTATGTGACAAAATATGTATTTATGTAATGTCTGTTATGTAGAGTTACTTTAACTGTTGCACTTTTCACTTACTTCCTCTGTTCTTTTTCAGTTGACATGTTTCTTTTATCATGTTTGTCAATGCACAAATTCAACGATTAATATCTCTGTTATCATTGTAAAAAGAGTTGATATCGTGAAAATATACTCTGAAACAATTCTAACAAGTTCCCACTTGATTATGTTTTATCATAACTATAAATCACAAAAACTCATCAAAGTAGAATTTGTAAAAAAAAATGGAGGAAGTTTTTTTTTTTTTTTTTTTTTATGGATTCTATTAAGGGTCCTATGCCACAGAGAAGATATCTGTAATGCGGAGTTATTTTTAACTGTTGCACTTTTCACTTCTTTTTTAGGTGGATTCTGTTGAGGGTCCGATGCCACAAACAAGGTTTGTTCTGAAGAAGGCTTTAGAATTTGGACATGCTGTTGTGGTGGTGGTAAATAAAATAGATAGACCATCTGCTCGTCCTGATTACGTCATCAATTCTACATTTGAACTTTTCATCGAATTAAATGCAACAGATGAACAGGTTAGTTTTCTTAGATATTAGATGCCTTTCTGTATATATTTATGGTGTAGTGTGTCGTCTTCTCCTGTATTGGACTAAGGGTCAACTGGAAGCCCTATTTGTAACTGTAGAGATTTGGCTGCACACATTTGACTGATCTGACCCTTAACCTACTCAGAAAGAGATCTCTTAGTTTTATTTGGATTATGACAATGTTGTTGCTTCTATGGCTTCTAGTGATCAAATTGTGAACCATTGATTATATTGCTCCTTTAAAGAAAAGTTGCCTATTTATTAATTTAATTTTTTATTTATTTTCCCAGTAACTATGATTAAACACATGACTAAGGCTAAATAAGCTAGATTCAAGACCCAGTACTTCTACAGATGCGTAGAGTCTGGTCAATTCTGCTATTCACTGCAGTGATTTTACAATTTATCATCATGTATTATCCTGAGACTAACCTGATGTTTTTCTTACTGTTAATTTGTAGTGTGATTTCCAAGTAGTATATGCAAGTGGCATCAAGGGGAAGGCTGGACTCTCTCCTGACAAATTGGCAGATGATTTGGGACCCCTTTTCGAGTCTGTTATCCGATGCATCCCTGGGCCACGTATTGAAAAAGATGGTGCCTTACAAATGCTTGTTAGTGGTTGTTCCTTACATCTGGTTCTGGCATTGTATTCATATTGCTCTTTTTTATGATCTGGTGATAGTAAGACCAACTCCATCATAAGAGTATAGCTGGTTGTTAGGGGGAAGTGATTATGATCTTTACGATTAGAGTTTTTTGGTGTTCTTCACCTTTCAGTCAAAAATATACCTCTGGGAAGAACTTAGTGTTCAGAAATATATAGTATGAAGCATCTCATTTCATAGCAATATGCAATTGCAGCTTATACATTATTCTCCTATTCTTTGATTTGTCCAGCACAATGTCCTTCAGGGGAATGTTCTTTAGTGGGTAGTAATTTTGTTTACCTTTCATTTCCTCTTAATTTATCTGTGATTCTCATATCTTTGGTTTTTTTTGTTTGTCTGCTTCTTCTTTGTACCCACCCTCCTTAACAGTATATATTTTCCTGACATGAGTAGGTTACAAATATAGAGTACGATGAGCACAAAGGGAGAATAGCAATTGGACGCTTGCATGCAGGTGCTCTTGAAAGAGGAAAGGATGTCAAGGTAAGACTTGCTAGATTGGGTATCATTTTACATTTTTAATCGCACAATTGTTTCTGAGTATTGCCTTAGGGATAGAATAGTAAATATGGAAAACATAGCTAATACTTTTGTGTTCAGGTATGCACGTCAGAAGATTCATGTAGATATGCACGAGTAAGTGAGCTTTTTGTTTATGAGAAATTCCTTAGGGCTCCTGTGGACTCAGTAGAAGCAGGAGATATATGTGCTGTTTGTGGAATTGGAGATATTCAGGTGAGATTTCGTTCGTTTGCTGGATTTTACTTCAAGTATGACTTATGAGACTTGCAGAATTGTTGAATGTAGTTTCTCTCTTGTTATAATTTGTTTCTTGATCCTAGTTTTCATGTTTTCTGTAGATTGGAGAGACGATTGCTGATAAAGCTTTTGGGAAACCTTTGCCTGCAATAAAGGTTGAGGAGCCAACCGTGAAGATGTCATTCTCAATCAACACTTCTCCGTTTGTGGGTCGTGAGGTATGTATCATGACTGGTGCAGAGGAAATTCTCCTTGAATATGTGATTAAGTACATTGGAAGTTAATGACACTTTCTTTGCAGACTGGAATAAATTTTCATGAGTCTTTTCCAGCTCATACTAAATTGATATGTATTGACTTAATCTTTTAATATGTTCGCAATGGTCACAGCATTAAAGTACTTTTTTTTTCCTCCTTAGGGAAAATATGTAACAAGTAGAAACCTCAGGGATCGACTCTATCGGGAGCTTGAGAGAAACTTGGCAATGAAAGTTGAAGATGGGGAAACTTCTGACACTTTCATGGTTAGTGGGCGAGGAACTCTGCACATTACCATACTGATTGAAAACATGTAAGACACTTGTGTTTTATTTTATTCTTTTCATACCCTTAAGCAGTAGAGCTCTTATTTGACTTGTACAATGCTTTGTATAGGAGAAGAGAAGGATATGAGTTCATGGTTGGTCCCCCCAAAGTTATTAGCAAAAAGGTGGATGACAAGCTGCATGAACCTTTTGAGGTAATTATCCAGCTGCCAGCACCTGTCTTTCTGGTTCTCTCTTTTTTTTTTTTTTTTTTTTTTTTGTTCCTTCTTCCCTTCTAGCAGTTAATGAAATACATGAGCGGCAAAGAGTTGCAAGGCTATAAATTAAGGAAACAGAAGTACAAATCTGAAGAAAATTATTAAATATGATATGAGTTATTTTCATAATTTGAAACTAAAGACAATGTTGTCAAATTTGCTCAGCTGAAGTCATAACACATGGTCTTATGGACATGTAGTTTTATACCTTGCTATGTTCACTGCTTCATAGGACTTGTCATATTTTGTTTTGCTTTAGTCTCTGAGAAAAGAGTTGGTCCCAGTTAATATCACATATAAATAAATCAGCGTTTATATCATCCAAAATCTGACGTGGATGAGCAAAGAACACTAAAATATTGAAAAAATTTGTTCACGTCGTTTACTCTTCTTTTACAAACGGTAACTGAACATAATGAGAGTCTTTCATCCACTCAAGCTTTCGGCCTCCATTGATGATGCTCAAGCTTCCATCCTCCATTGAAGATCCTCAGTCATATGTCCATCGACGTCACCATATTTCCGGCGGCTTTGCCGCCAAAATTAACGAAAACCCTAAGAATTAAGGGTGAAACAAAGGACATGGTTAACCCCAATGGGTAGGGATTTGTCGTCTTTGTCCATTGCAACTGACTATTCGATCTCCATTAAAGGTTTCAATTTTATATACTGAGTACTAAGCGATGAAGGAGTGCCAATGGAGAATTGGAGAAGTTGGCTTGACGATGTTGATGAAGTTAACGAAGAAATTGGTATAATTTGTGGGTTTCTTTCCACCATTAACTTTAGTGGAACTAAATTTACTCCACTACTCTTGCTAAATAACATAAAAAGACCAGCTTACCCTTATATAAACAAAATTTGTTAATATAGGGTATAAACTTGTATTTTCTCCTGAGAAAATGTGGATGAGTGTCATTAATTTAGTGATAATACTCTAATTCTCTAAATCATGTTGCTCTGTTGTGATCTTTCTTTTATGCATTGAAGTGTATGCAGTTACTGAGATGGTACTGATTGTTTTGAAAGCTCCTAGGCATTATGCACTTTTGATTTTTGGAATTGAAGGCTTTAAATTTAGCAAACTGTAACATTAACCCTGAACAAATCCTTGTATTTGTTTTCGAAGAACCCACTCTCTGATTGTTAAAAACCACCCCTTGTGGCATGGGAGGTTGATCTCTATCTCCTTGGAACCTACCCATCCTAGAACTACTTTTGATTTAGCACGCTGTTCTGCAAAGTAATTTAATATATGGACTTATAAAGAGGAAAGTAACACTTGCTGATCCATTAGTATCATCAAGTCTTTTGAGTACTTTTTAACTATGGTCTTGCTGTGAGGTCACTGAAGTGCACTCCTGCTTTTGGTCTATATTTCCTTATTGCCATTGGCAATCATCAATCCATGTTCCAACATCATTTGTCCTTTCCCTTGGCACTCCCATTTTTAGGCATATCTTGCTGTTTTGGGTCTCTGATGCCATTTATAAGTTCTAAATCTCTTATTGGTCTGCAATTAATTGCCAAATGTTACATACTGGACTAAATTGACCTCACAAAAAAATGCAACTCTTTGTAGCACATTTTGCTCCATCAATCAACTCTTGAAAACTTTTTCTGTCACCCATCTTAGAACTACTCCAAACTGAGCAGGTCTGTCCTACTAGGAATTCTGAGTTTTTTGCTTCCTGATGCAACTGAAAGGGCTTGCATCAGCACTAAGGAATGTCTTTAATTGTTAAATCAAGAACTTGAAGTTAATAAAGTTATGTGCTTGAATTCACTAAACATTTTGCTGTTATAATTTTAAAAAGCAAGTCAGTCATCACCTACCTTGCAGAGGAATATGCCTAGTATATACTCTGGTTCTTGGATAAGATGAATTGTGTGATGGTGGACAAAAAGTTATGCTACTCAGTGCCTAATAAACAGTTCTGTAAACTCATTCTGTAGATTGCAACAGTGGAGGTACCAGAAGAACATATGGGTGCTGTTGTTGAACTTTTGGGTAAAAGACGTGGACAGATGTTTAATATGGAGAATTTTGGGTACGTGACTGCTTTTTTACTGTTATCCTGATATTTTCTATTTCTAACTTTGTTGCTACTATCATGTGATTCATGTCTATGGATTAGTGATCACATGACTCCTTGACAGTTAGTTCCTTTGTGTTTTTGTTTAGTTCCACGATTTTGATTTCTACGTTTTCCAATACTTAACGTTGATGTTTAAATTTCAAGACTATCTATTGGTAAACTTTGAAATTCTTGTAGGATCATTCCTAGTTGTAGCTTATCAGTTAATGCATGAATTATGTTCTTGTGGAAAGACTTCTATTTTAGCAAGCACACCCTGTGTTCAGTTATGATATGATATTTTCTCGTCAAAAAAAAAAAAGTTATGATATGATATTTGCCAAAAATTTTGATGTTATAGCTTGAAGGAAGTTTAAGTTGCTTTTGACTTTGTTGGGTTATTCATATTAGCTGCTAGAACTTTTTCAGTAGTTTGTGCTATGACATTTGTCTTCGACTTTGATTTTACCCCAGGTCTGAAGGAACAACAGTATTGAGATATAAAATACCAACCCGTGGTCTTTTGGGATTGAGAAATGCAATTTTAACTGCTTCTCGGGGCACTGCAATCCTGAACACAATATTTGAGGGTTATGAACCTTGGGCTGGTGAAATCAGTACTCGTGATCAGGGTTCACTGGTAATTTCTTTTGGTTTTTCATTCATTGGATAATCCATATATGGCATCTAAATGAACGCTAATCTTCTTGCTTTAGAATTCAGAAGTGCTCTTTAACCACTGAAACCTTGAACAAGCAGCACTTGTTTTGACTCCAACATGTGTTCATTCAGTTTGACAAGCTCTGTTTAACTTGTGTTGAGTAGGTTGCATTTGAAGATGGTACTAGTACATCTTATGCCCTTGCTAGTTCACAAGAGAGAGGCAAGATGTTTATTGCTCCTGGAGTAGATGTTTACAAAGGTCAGATTGTTGGTATCCATCAGAGACCTGGTGATCTATCACTAAACGTGTGCAAGAAGAAAGCAGCAACAAACGTTCGTTCAAACAAAGAACAGACAGGTAAACTCCAAGAGTTTTCTTTTTCTCCTTCGACCTCGTGAATCAAATGGATCATTAGATTCCACAATCCATTAGAAATGCTAAACTAATTCATTCAGAACATATATTTTATATAACTGCTGTCTTTAGATTCATTTGCATCTATTAGTCATTGAACCATCTAACTTTTTAAATCCTCTCATTGCCCCCTTTTCCAAATTTTGTACACAGTGGTTCTCGATACACCAATTGATTACAGTCTTGATGACTGTATAGAATACATTCAGGAGGATGAACTTGTGGAGGTCACTCCATTAAGTATCCGAATGTGCAAGAATCCAAAGTTTGCAAAGAAAGGCAGGTAAAGCTAAGTATCATCTGCTCCTCAAAGTCTACCTGGGAAAATATTGCAATATAAACTTATGCTACAGACGAATATAAGGTTTTGGTTCAAAAACAATGATTGAGTTTGAGGTTTACAAGTCTGAGGAAGGACATCAGGAACGTAAATATAACAATTTGGATATACGGAGTACCATATTGTTTTTCGCCTGAAGGCAGGCGAAACGAAGTCAGCAGCATCAACAGTTGTTCTAGTGATCTTTTTGGCGCTGATGTATATGATTACAGATATTCATATATGTATTACTACAGATCAAAAACAGTACATTGCTGATTGTTACCAAAAAATAATT
This sequence comes from Chenopodium album, assembly GCF_948465745.1. Taxonomy (NCBI): domain Eukaryota; kingdom Viridiplantae; phylum Streptophyta; class Magnoliopsida; order Caryophyllales; family Amaranthaceae; genus Chenopodium; species Chenopodium album. The sequence goes on from NC_137848.1 coordinate 47,259,358, forward strand.
CTTCCGTTTTAGTATATGATGGCCAATTTCAATTGTTGGATACCTATCTGCCTGCCCCTTTAACTCTTGTTTTAAAGTGATACTCCACTACTTTGTGTTAATTTTGGGCATGAGTAGTTGTGTTACGATTTGTGACCATTGCAACATGGATTAATAAACAAAATTCTCCACTACTTTGTCATTGTGATCCAAAAGTCTGGAGCACACATTCTATATACGTAGTATTTATACCTGTTTTTTAACATTTTGTTTATATTTTGCGCAAAATAAAGAGTATTCCCGCCATTTCAAAATAATTGCAATAATCTGATTAAAATGACTAACATATATGTTAAATCACAAGTTTAGCCATTTGTATTGATTTAACAAAAAAAATTCACTAACATTTATATTCAGTATATTAATAATATATTTATAGTCAAAATTAGTACTTTAGAAGTTTCACAAATTTTGCAATATACACTTTTAAAGAACATAAATTCTCTCATTCAAATACTCAATTTGTCGATGACAATTGCTGCTTTAATTAATGTTTGCAAGTTCCAATCACATAGATAAGTTTATATTCTTGTTTTTTTCCCCTTTACCCATTACATATAACTAGGGGTGCTAATTGAGTTGAGCAGCTCGCGAGTAACTCGTACTCGACTTGGTCAACGCTCGGTCAAAACTTGACTCGAGTTAGCTCGACTCGAATTTGACTCGACTCGAGATGATAACGAGCACGAGTTGAGCAAGCTCTAACTCGACTCAATAAGCTGGTGAGCAACTCGATAATATAATATTAATATAGAATTTGCAAACAAAATTACTATCTTTAAACAAATTTGACATTTATTACCCCTTAATTTATATCATAAAAAAAAGAGTAAATTTTTAATAAAATCTATATATATAATAAAGAAAACAATATAAATTGAACAAAAAATAAATAAAGGCATATAATAATAGAAGGACCAAAATTTTAACGAGCAGTTTGTGAGCTACTCGACTCGACTCGAAACTTTAACGAGCACGAGCACGAGTCGAGCAAGTTTTATTTGCTCGAAACTTTAGCGAGCACGAGTTGAGCACATGTAAAAAGTTTTCGAGTTGAGTTGAGCACCCCTCAGCTCGTGATCGACTCGCTCGATAAGTACCCCTACATATAACCATGTGCTCTCCTCCTATGTTGCAATATTAATGATAGTGTATAGTTAAAATGATGCAATTATTCTGAAATAGAGGTACTAAGGGCTTGTTTTGATTACTGAACTGAATTGTTTATGAGAGAAGGATATAGAGAATTGAACTGAAATTAAGCTGAAGAGAATAGGTCCAAGAGTGGTATGTATTTACTTATGAAGACTAAGGGCCTATTCACATTTACTGAACTGAGCTGAACTGAACTGAACTGATTAGAGCTGAACTGAACTGAACTGATTAGAGCTGAACTGAAATAAACTGAACTGAACTGAGCTGAAATGAATATTAGAGAAAGAAATTAGGAGCTGAATTGAATTGAACTGATTGGAGCTGAACTAAACTGAAATTAAGCTGAAGTGAACAGGCCATAACTATGAACATAAAGTCACCTCAAGTCCTCAATTAGCTTCACGAGTAAGTCATATTAGATGATTTAGAATAGAGAAAAATATTTTTCAATATCAATTTAAAGAAGCAAATGACAAATCGGATGATCGATTGGGAAAAACATGCAAGTAGATTAATTGCTTCTCAATGGAAAAGATTACGCATACAATTGTTGTATGTGGTGCCTACATACAACTTTAATTTGTCATGTTTTTATTGGCTAAAATTATAGGCCCAAGTTCCATTTGAATTCAATTTATTTGACTCCTAGTTTTCTTCCCTCCTTTTCAATCACTTTTTTGGTCGGCAGTTGTAATTGATCATATAAAAGTCCTTTGGAATTAGGACTTTGGCTAATACCACACATGTCCAAAAATTAATTGCTAATAATACCATTGATGATGTGATCATGTGGAGTGACTTAAATTTTAATTCATTTCTTTTTGGGGGTGTGCTAAACTCTACTAGTTTATAGAAGGGTATTTTGTGTAGAAGGGCGTATTGCGTAAATAAAGGTTGTATTTAGCAATCAAGTTCTTTTCTTCTTTGGAAAATTGTCAAAAATAATACGACCTTTGAGCGCTCTGTCAAAAATAATAATACAACCTTTGGGGGGTTTCTGTTTATAACAAGTTGTAACCGGTTGGTAACCTAGTTAACAGGTTCTAAGAAACAGGTGTCAAAATTTTATTAGTTTAACAATATAATTTGTATTTTTTTTAATTCTTAAACTATTTTAATTTTTTTAAAGAAAATAATAATAACCACCCCTCCACATAGCCCCAATTTTCTGGCACTCCTCCTCTCTGCAACCCAATGCCGACCACTTCCCATCCCTTCCCTCGCGATCGATGACCCAAGTTCCGCCATCCTTACCCTTCCCCGACCCCCATCCACCACGAAAAACCCAAGAATTCCCCCTCCCACACCGTCGAACCCCTAATCGCCCTTTCTCCTACCCTTGAAACCCTAGCGGCTAGGGTTTTTGAGGGGTGAGGGAAGGAGCGTTGGGGGTTTCGGGGGTCGAGGAGGGAGATTTCTAGGATTTCGTGGGCTGGAGGAGGGAGGTTTTTAGATTTCGTCTGTTGGGGGAGGGAGGTTTCTAGGGTTTCGGTGATGGTGGTTCGGAGGAGGGGCGACGTACGACGACCAGGCTGGCGACGTCGGGGCGGCTGGGATGGTGCCAACGAGGATGCTAGCCTGACGTCGGTAGGTAGGGAGTGTGGGGGAAGGAAGGTGGCTGATGGTGCGGGAGGGGTTTTTTTACTCCCTCTATCCCCTACTAATAGTCCCTTGTGGGCGTTTTTCACGGAAATTAATAAACACAAATAAGAATAGTAAAAGTACATTGAAAAAGTAAATTGACATTGAGTATGCAAAAAAAAAAATAGAGAAATAAAGTAATAAAAGTACATGTGAAAACAAAATTTACATGGTAAAGTTAAATTTGCACAAATATTATTGCAAATTGGAGGGAATTTTGGTAAAAAATTAATATTAATGATTGTTAGAAAAAGCAAATGGGGTGAACATACATTTTGGGACTAAAATTTGCCCATAAGGGACTATCATTTGGGGACGGAGGGAGTAAAATAAATTATTTTAATTGTTTATTAATTAATCATTGTTAAAGTTTTAGTTAGGAGTAAATTACATTGTTAAACAAATTTATTAAGGAAAAAAAAAATAACTGGTTAAGTAGGTTGTAGGAAACCCCCAAAGGTTATATTATTTAGAAATAATTAAAAGGTTAACTTGTTTTTGGAGAATCGCTCAAAGATTTATTATTTTTGACCATTTTTCCTTCTTTTTATTACTTCGTACTTTTTTTTTAATGATGCATAGAAAGAGAATAAATAATGTAGATGTGATTTGATCTTAATTTCTCACTATCACGTACCTTTTAAGACTTACTCAACTAAAACAGTTGATCATTCACTTCTTTATTTTTCTATAAATCGTTGTAGGTAATCTAGAGCAATTGTTATAAAAAAGTGGTGCAACTAGTGGCGAATCCAGGAGGTACACAAAGCTAGAGTTGTACCCCCATTCCAAAAAAACTGTTAACCAAAGAGGCCAATTAATATAAAGAACCGGTCTCTTAGGTAGTGTAATAGGAACAAGTCAGACAATCTTGCGTGCTGCACTACTGCGCCATTTGTACTCTCTGTATGACTAAAATAAAAAGAGACCTGTGAGACCTGTCAATTCCTGAACCGAACCGGTAACCCGACCCGACCCAATTCCAAACCCGTTTTGTTGAGAGAAAACCTGAACCCGACCCGACCTAAATGACCCAAAATGGACCCGATTTGACCCATTTATCATAATTTGTAATGATCCAAGCAATCTAAACCACTTGAACTAAATGACCCAAACAGCCCGAAGAATCTGACCCGTTAATCTGAATTGACAGGTTTACCCGTGTGAATGGATACCCGATCTCTTAGGTGTGCTCTTTTAATTTTATTTAAAAGTAACTTATTTTGTGCTTTTTTTATTTTTTATTTTTATCTTTATCTAAACAAATTCTATATGCTCATGGCCTCATGGATGTAGCAAATTTAGCAATAATAAGTTCCCTCTAGGTTTTCTCCTTGAGAGGGTTTTTTGGTTCCCTCTAGAGTTTTTTCCCTTGGGAGGGTTTTTCTAGTCTCCATTGCTAGTTTTTTTTTTTTTTTTTTTTTTGAAGGTTTTCCTTCACTCTTCTCCTATTCTCTCTTTCTCTTTCATCTCTTTTCTTCTGGTCTCAATTGTAAATTTTTGTAGGGACTTTCACCGGTATTTTTATCGGTGGTAAGCCCCAAAAACTTTTTAATTGCTTTCAATAAATGGATCCCATCTCTATGATGGTGTTTATCCTATTAGGTTTAATTTATTCATTTATGCGTCTATCAAAAATTGAAGATTTAGGGTTTCACAATCTTCAGGAGTATCTAAAAGGCCATATGAGTTTTTTCACCCAAACAACTATTCATCCGTGGATCTCAGGCCAAATTAGAGCTAACTCACATATTGTATTGCTTCGGATGAAGATTTTTATTAAGGCGATCGTTGATCAAATCTGCGATGTAACTATTCTATGGTGATTTGTATTTGTATTGAAATTTTAGATTTCTTAGGATTTGTTTGTAAGTGCCGTTTGGCTATCTTTCATTAATGAAATCTTTGTTCTTCTTATCATAAAAAAAAATTAGCAATAATATTCTTTGTACTTTATAATTTTTTCACACAAATTTATATAAATTATTCTTTTTAAAAAAACACTTTAGGTATTATTTCATTGTAAATTTTCTTGTATTACGTTTATATATCCATATATCCTTCAAGTAATATACTTGTGTGCTAGATTATGGTAATATATCAAAGTAAGTAGGGTTGAGCAAAACTATCTGAAAACCCAAAAATCAGATCTGTAATCGTTAAAATTAGGGTAGTCGATCCGATAACCATTACGGTTTGGATATCCGTTCCGATAATTTGTTATCGGGTATGGTTATTGAGTCTTTAAAATTAACAGTTACCCGATCTAATTCGATAAGCAATTTTTTGTTTTTTTTTTCCTACTTAAATCTATTTTTTTCAAAATGTAAACTCTTACTTTACTACATAATCACTTTAAAATATCAATGATTAGTAATATTATTAATAATTAGGTCAAGATCATGTGGTATTTGACAGGATAAAGTCGTATCATCTAGTCAAAAATAATTCCTAAGTTCCTCTAACTATGCAGATAGGGAAGAAGGGTCGAACCACAGGGAAACAAGTCTTCCTATTTCTAATTAATTAAAATAATCTAAATTATTAAGTAACCAAATTATAGATACGATGAAATAAACTAAGGGAGATAAAAATAGGAAGAAATCAATGAATAACAACCTAGGGTATAGGTTCACCAATAAACAATATTTCAGGGTAAAACATAATAATCAATCATCAATGCATTAATTAACCAGATCATAAAGGGTTTTCGCTACGTATTACAATCACAGAGTTAATCTACCGGTATTAAATCTCATCTCTCGAATCTCGACTTAACCATTTATAAATTAATCTACCTATTGAAACTAAGCCTAAACATCAATTCTCATCCCTCGAATCTCGAATCAATATTGCAAAACCCATACAATTAAACCAGACCTATTCTAATTGCATAGCATTAAATCAATCAATAGGAAATTAATTAAGCATTGACAATCAACAATAATAAATTAGCCTTTCATATTATTTATGGATCCCCACAAACCCTAGAAAGGAAACTACTCGTGCGTAATTAAAACTAAACTAATCAAAGTAATTAAATAAAGCATAAAAAGCAAGAATTAAGAACAAGAGAATAATAATATTAAAGTAATAAGAAAACAAAATAATAAATCTTGATGTAAAAAGTAGAAAAGAAAAGAAAATTAAACTAAAAGAAAAGAAAAATAAAATCTACCTAATCTAAAAGCTAAACTAAGAGAACATCCCCCTAGCCTACGTACTACTTCCTCCTTTTATAAGGAAAGTTAAAGGAGTTTGATAAAAAGTCAAACATCTATATCTACTCCTATTCCTTGCACTATTAGGACTCCGAATCTCCTTCAGCTTGTAAGCTGATGGACTTTTGTTAACAAAGCCCAGCCAACTTCTAATCAGCGAGAAATTCGGCACCTAATTGGGCTCGTCAGCTTCACGCCCAACAACTGATTCCTTGTGATTGGGCTTCTTTTTGCTTTGGGCCCAAGCTTGAGCTTTATCTTTGATTACTCTATTTGGACTAGCACTTTAATTGGTAGCTTGTAGAGAGTTAAACCTTTGTCAAATCGAGCCCTTAATCACTAAACCAAATTTCTCTAACTTGGCCTTGGGCTAAAAATATACGGTCATGAAATACGATCAAACTCCAATATCTTTGTAGTGGCTCAATAAGCTCGGGAATTTATCATAATTCTGCAAATTCCTACAAAATAATACCAACTCTACAAAAACACTAAAAAACGTATATTAGTAATAAAAATAGCTTCGCAGAGCTCAAATAAGCACAAATATGACCATGAGACGGGGAATAAATATATGTATAAAATAGACTTATCAGTATTGTTGTTAATTAGTGTTAAGTGATATCATAAAAACTACATTATTAAGTTTAATTATTATTATTGGATATCTTATTGGGTATCTGATAACCAATCCGAAAGTACGGGTACGGAACTTATTGGTTCAGTTTATAAATATCACTTTTAGTGATATTGGTTATCGGTTACCCAAATCGTTAATACTAATAGTACGGATGTCCGTCCCATGCCCACCCCTAATTACAAGTATCTTTTAATGTATATGTATAGTCGTTAACTTCAAATTGTAATTTATATGAATGGACAGGTATTTGTTTTGTTCATTTATAGACAAATTTAAAGGTAGAATACATGCAATGACGACGAATAAGAGTAAGAGAGTGGAATAAATAATTAATTGAAATTTTAATAAGGTAAATTTGGTGTTTTATAATTTTTTTAAACAAGCCTAATTCCTACTCCCAAACCGTGCAACTAATCCAATACGTGTCTCTCAAGTTATTAATTACTCCCTCCATTCCCTTTTGATAATCCCTTATGGACATTTTTCATGGGAATTAATAAACACAAATAAGAATAGTAAAAGTATATTAAAAATAGAGAAAGTAATAAAAGTACATGAGAAAACAAAATTTACATGGAAAATTTAAATTTGCACAAATATTGTTGTAAATTGGAGGAAATTTTGGTAAAAAATTAATATTAATGATTGTTGAAAAAAACCAATAGAGTGAATATTTTGGGACTAAAATTTGCCCATAAAGGACTATCATTTGAGATGGAGGGAATAATACCATTAATGTGATCATGTGGAGTAACTTGAATTTTAATTCATTTTTTGGGTGGTGTGCTAAACTCTACTTAAGTTTATAGTACATTATTTTGTTTAGAAGGGCGTGTCATTAAGTAAGTGAACGTTGTATTAAACAATTTTTTTTTTTTAAATGGTGTAGAGAGAGCTACAAGAAGAAATAATGTAGATGCAATTTAATCTTATTAGATTTTAAGTATCACCTGTTAAGACTTAATCAACTAAAATGATTGATCATTCACTCCTTTTTCTTATATGAATGTGTTGCAAGTAATCTAGAACTACAACAAATGTTTTAAACTCATTTGTTCTAATATTACTAAGGGGGCGTTTGGTTCGCAAACTAGTATGGGGTTGGAATTAGGAATGAAACCATAGTTGTATGAGTTTGGAACTTAATTCTTAATATCATATGTTTGGTATGATTATGAAATGCAATTTTTTTCTTTTATTTAATACGTAAAAGTATGGGAATGAGCCAAATTCACCTTCTCCCCCCCAAGGTTTCTAAATCCCATACCTTAGGGGTTTGAGGTATGGCTTTGAAACTCTTAGAATCATAAAACAAACATAAGGTATGAGTTTAACCCATTCTAAACTCATACCTTATACCTTAATTATGTGAATCAAACACCCCTTAACAACTTTGATTTAATTTATTGGTTGTATGACATCTTACACTAATAATGACATTATGATTCACAGAAATTATTGTTCGTTGGATAAGATTTTAATATACGTAATTTTAAAGCAATAAAACACCCGGAAAATGCAGAGAAACCAAACTAAATTTACCAAGTCAAAACTAAAGTATTGTTTTGGAATGATTATCTAGATTCTATTTCATTACTTTGTCTTCATCTTTTCCTCAAAAAAAATTGTTTTCATCTTCGCATTTATTAATTCGATTTTGATGTGCATGTTTGGCTGCCTAGCAGTACTTTGACCAGGACGCTTTGACCATTTCCACCGTAACAATCATTCGAAAAAAACAAGTTGGCACATAGAAGTTACAAAAATTAAAAATTTGGTCAAACATTTTATTTGAAGGGTGGGCAGAATAAGATTTTTTGGAGGTTTGTAAAGTCAAAGTTGTCATCTAGAAAGAGTTTGTTAACCTCTCTTTCTTATGAAAATATTTGGAAAGATTAACAAGGCACCAAAGTAAAAGTGACAAGTCCTGACAACTAATATATAATCTCTATTCTGACTTTCGCAATCACTTTTGTTTCTCATAATGGGAGTCTAATACTTTTTAAATAACCAAATGTTTTTTTTTTTTATTTACAAAAGATACTATTAAAGAAAAACAGGATTACAACCTAAACAGACTAATACATGAACATAAAACCTACACATACTCATAACTAGTTCAGGAAGATCGAAGATAACAAAATACTAAAACGATCGTGCAGCAAACTGCGGAGCCCGGACAACCCAGAAGACCAAACCACATCCAAACTGTGGACCAAGAGAAGCCGAATGTGATCTTATTTGATTCATTTTAATGTGTCATCTTTTTAATTGTTTGTTGGTGCAATGGTGATTGAGACTGCACTTGGTAGAAAGGACCCGTGTTCGATCCCCCGCAACAACAATTGGGAGAGGACTGGAACCTAACCACCCAAAACTGATCCCCGGATCCGAATTAGCCTAAAGGGTGAACCGGGTGGAACACCAGAAAAAAACAATATCTAACAATATTTTCTTTATTATATATACTACGTATTTAAAGATGATATATGTTTAAATGTGTGCACTTTAGAATTAGCAACGAAGAAAAAAAAAACTGACAAATTTGATTTTGAACACCTTTCTAATAAGTTTCAAACTAATCGAGTGTGCTTTCAATCGTAAGGAATTCTTCACTTTCTTATTCATTTCATGTGAGACTTAACTTAGCTTACATATACCATCAAGTTGATTCTTTTTTTTAACACATAATAGACGAAATATTATTAATTAAAGCGTTTTACAAACCAAACAACTGAGAGATTAACAAACCATAGCCTCAAACCGAACACAAAATTAGAGACTAAATCATATGCAGATATAACTATAAATGATCTCCTATATAACTGGAAATTTGAGATCAAGAACCTACTGCAACAACTAGTGCCTCTCCGAAAAACATTTAACAACCTAACAGTCTTAAAGCTTGCTTTGTGAGTTAGCTTGACAGGAGAAAGATCATTCCTCCTGCTCCCTCTAACCCTCCTCTTATACAGCAGCAGCAATGGCAGCCAACTCCTCATTGTAGATAGGCCTAACATTGTCTGGGAAAACCATATGCAAACGATGACCCACGCTCATCTCCAACCCAATAGCAGTCAATTCATGAGCAACAACATTGCTATCCCTTTTCACATGAGTTATCTCAAAGACATTAAAGTACTCGATGGTCTCTTCAACATCCCTCAACACAGCAGCCATCTCATGGTGCAAATTGTTCCCTGCAGACCTTAGCATAACCTGAATAGAGAAGGCATCCACCTCCAATTCTACCTCCTTCATCTCCAGGCGCTTCACCATTGCAAGACCTTCTCTGACAGCAAGAAGTTCAGCTGCAAATGTTGAGATAACGTTGTATTTACTCGAGAAACCCATTATCCAGGTACCATCATCTCTCCTAACCAATCCCCCTCCTGCAGTAACATTAATATCAACCTAAGCACCATCCGTATTAACTTTGGCCCACCCTTGTGGAGGAGGGTTCCAAGACTTCAGAACTCTGGAACTACTTGGAGCATTAGATGTTGTGCCTTTACCCTGCAATATATGGTTAGTACATTGATAATCAATTATGAATCTACTAAAAACAACACGAGAATGTCCTTCCATAATTGAGAATGTGAAGCCTTAGGTACATAGTCCAAAAAAGCTGAGCGTTTTAAATATTTCTCATTGAAGATTCTCCCCCAAAGCTTAGAAGGATTATTCAAAATAGTTCAACCCAACTTAGCCATAAAACACAAATTCCATTCCCTAAGCTTCTTATGCCTAGTCCACCAGCAGCTAAGGGCATAGTAGCATACCTCTAACCCAACCTTAGACTATAATGAATATTATCAACTTTGTTCCAAATAAAGTTTCGACATCTTTGCTCAATTCTATCCAACACTGAAAGGGGATGAGGTTGGTTTGCATATGGTAAACAGGGTAGGAATTCAAAACAGATTTTATTGAAGTACATCTTCCCGCCAAATTCAAAAGTTTAGCCTGCCAACCTTTAATCCTATCCATGGTTTTATCTAACAGCCCCAAATAGTGAGATATCTTAAGCTTGTTCGGACTAATCTCAATACCCAAATATTTACCAAAAGAAGTGGTACATCTAAAACCAAAATATAGGGATGTATTGGAACGGACTAAATGATTCATCTTAGGAGGGAAGATCATAGAAGACTTACTTTGATTTATTCTTAGCCCCGAATTATCACCAAAAGAATTAATGGCCTTCAACATCTCCTTAACATTCTCACTAGAAGAGTTTCCAAACAAGAAAACGTTTATCCGCATAAAAAATATGGGACATATAAATCAAAGGGGTGAGCTTAATTGGCTTCCAAAGGCCTCTCCTAACATGATCCTCTATCATAATTGATAATCTTTCAAGGCATAGAACAAATATATATGAAGATAAAGGATCACCTTGCTTTATACCACGTGAAGGGCTAAAAGAATCACAAATCTCACCATTCCAAAAAACTGAAATCCTAGAAGAGCAAATGTAGTTTAAAATGAGTTTGCTAAGCTGAACAGGAAACTTAAAATAATCCAGAGTATCCTTGATGAAGGACCACTCCAAACTATCGTAAGCCTTAGTAAGATCAAGTTTAAGGGCACAAATATTTTTTATCCTTTTTTAGCTTTTTTAAACACATGGGCAATCTCTTTAACCACAATAATATTATCCTCAATGCCACGCCCAGGAATAAAACTCGATTGCAAAGGATTGACGATTTTTGAAATGAAAGGTTTTATTCTATCAGAAATAAGTTTGGTGATGATTAACTTGTAACTGGTATTACAAAGTCCTATTGGCCTAAATTCCGAGAGTTTTGAAGGATTCTCTACCTTGGGAATAAGGGCAATGTAGGACTGATTGACACTCAAAGGAACTTCACCAGAAAGAAAGCAATTACACACAAACTCATATATAGAAGCACCCAAATCAGACCAAAAATGCTGATAAAAATGTGGCTGCACACCATCCAGACCAGGACATTTCATAGGATTCATGTTAAAAAGACATTATTTAACCTCATCAAAGGAAGGAATTCGAGTCATGGCACTACGGTTAAAATTAGTTAAACAGAAGTTAGGCTCATAATTATCATGCATAATAAAAGATTGCAGTCGAGATCGAAAAATATCTTTAAAATAATCAGTTGCTAATCTTTTCAATTCGACACTATCCTTGACCCACAAGTCATTATTATCTTTAAGAGCCAAAATTTTACCCTGCTTTTCTTAATTTTAGCCAAAATATGAAAGTATTTTGTATTGTGATCAGCAGATTTTCTCCAATTAATCCCAGCCTTTTGCGCCCATATTATCCTTTCCTTTTTGTGAATATCTTCTAAATCTTTTAATAAATATTGTTCAAGATTACTAAGGAAAACCGATTTATTATGAGCTAAATAAATCTGAATACCATCTAGCCGAGCTACAATTTTTTTTTCTTTTTTAATGCTACCAAAAATATTATTATTCCAATGGCGAATATTATTATTAAAATTACCTAAACCATCCAAAAAATATTATTAGCTAAAAGCCAATTATTAACAAAAAAAAAAGGAGCAAAATCAGGATGTTCAAGCCACACCTCCTTACATCTCAAGGTAAAAGAACCCTTAACTGTAGGATTAGTCATATCAACTAGAAGAGGACAATGATTAGAGTAATTAGTATGAGTGAGATGAAAAACCTTTGTATGAGGGAAAAGATCCAGCCAAGACAAGTTGGAAAGAGCCCTATCCAATCTTTGCCTAATATTATTAGCACCATCCTGCCTAGTGTTTGTCGAGTTGAAAGGAGCACCATGAAACCCTACATCAATGAGCCCCACCTTATTAGTTAACTCATTAAAATCCCTGCATTGGCTTTGCCTAAAAGGCTTACCTCCCGATTTTTCTGATTGCTTGGTAACTTCATTAAGATCCCCTAAAAGAAGCCAAGGAGTATCCTTAGGAGGAATAGAATCCTTCATTCTCTACCAATCCAAATGCCTCTCCTTCAGCACACTTGATGCATGCATACTAGTTATAACAACCTCCGGAGTATCATTTCGAAAGTGAAAAAGATCATGAAAAAGGTTACCTTTATCTGAAAGGAAGAGAAGATCAACCCCATCCTTCCATAAAATCCACACCCCCTCCCTTTTAGCATTCGGCTCTATAGCTTTGTAATCATCAAATCCCAATTGTCTAAAGACTTGCGCAGCACGTAAAGAGTTCGCTTTTGTTTCAAGAAACACAAAAATATTTGGGTGATGAGAATCCACAATATCCTTTGCATGAGGAACAAATTCCTCATTATTCGCCCCCATAACATTCCAAATTATAATTTTCATGTTTAAAGCAGGGATGGAACGATGAAGGGTAGTTTTTGAAGAACTAATTGGAAATATTTGCACTGGAATTGGAAGGAAGTAATTCTTCCTGTCCATCCAAAATTCCATTACTTGCATGGGGTCCACATCCTCCAACTTGATCGGAGTTAGCAACACCGGGATCTCCGGACAGCTGTTGGGACGAGGATAGTAGCTCACCTGAAGTTGAACACCTACCACCTCCTCCTTGGTTACGAACATGCATGGCTATACGACGACTTGGAACCTCGATGTTGTGTCCTCGGGTTACGAACACCAAGGGCACGACCTCCATTCTTCTTGGGAGTGGCAATCCCTCGTGCACAAGAGGGCGCGGTGGAGTGCAACTCAACTGCTCCTCCTTCCTTCGGAGGGAATCCAACAGTTTCAAGGCTCCCTCCAACTCCGTTGGTGGCGATAGGTACCGGCGAGCTGGAGTTGGGGGTGGAATGAAGTGAGAAACTCAGGTCTCTGGAAACAAGCTCAAAAGCTATGGGTTCGCATTCGGCTTGCGCTGCCTTGCATATTCCATCAGTTCCGGAAATACCGCCCTTAATTGGGGAGGCCAAGAGTCACCTTCCTCGGCGGTGATGGCGGAGGGGGTGATTTCCATTTTTGATACCCCGTTATCGGCATCACATTCCTGGATTCCCACGGTTTGAGGGATGATTGATCGGTGGATATGGGTAATTCGTGTTTAGGATTCTGAGGTTGATCGGAGTTGTTGTCCTTGTTCTCCATTTGAGTTTTCTATAGCATGCAAAATAGGGGCAAGATTTTGTGTGATTGTGACCTGACTTTTTTCAAGACAAATAGAAGGAGAACAATCAGAAGGCTGAGTAACAAGAGAAAGAGTGGAGTCATCAACCACCATTTGTGACACATGTTGAGCAATATCTTTTACATGTTGACAATGGGAAGATGGAGAAGCCAAAAGATTTTTTGCTTACTGAAAAGGAATATTAGAACTATCATTAAGAGCAAGCGCGGAAATCGAGGGGGATGTGAAGAGTTTTTTTGTTGTTTCTATAGAAGCTCCATTCACAGAAGGTTTCCTTAACCATTTTGAATTTGAAGGGCCCCCTTTTATGATCAAAACGAGGAGTTTTGGAATTGTTATTTTTTAGAGGACCAACAGTTGGACTGATATTGACTTTTTTTATATTTTCTTCTATTAGTAACCATGGTCCATGGACCATAAGAGTCCAACTCATCCTTTTCCATATGTAACCCATTTGACTGGGCCGGCCCAAAAGAAACAATACCTTTTCAGTACCAATTGTGGAAGACTGACCCAAATCCTTTGAAGCAGCTAACTCCAAATTAGTATTCAAGGTTATACCATTCTTAATAATAAGTGTCAAAGGCTCTAATACAGAAGAGGTTTAATGTTGCTTTCCTTTGATGCCGTCACTCAAGACCGAACACTTAGTTGAAACGTTTCCAATCCTGCCGCAAGTAAAGCAAAGAGAGGTAAAGTTATCGTACATAACTTGTTGCCACGCGCCACCTACCCACACCTTAGTTACTAAGGGAGTTTGTAGATCAATTTCCACGCACACCCTTGCATATCTCCCTCTAGAAAGCTTATCAGTGGCATAATCCACCCTTATTGGCTTCGCTACCACACTTGCTATTTCAAACAAAGCTGATTTATCATAGTACTCGACTGGTAATTCAGGGAATCTAATCCAAACCGCCATTGATTCAAAAGAAGATCAATTTGGACGAAAGTTAGGCCTCCATTGAGTAAGCATGAGATAATGATCTAAAATAAACCACAGCCCTCCAAACAAAGCTCATTCATAATCATCCTACAAGGAAAACCTGAATAAAAAGATACTCTTTCCTAGATCAATGGTTTCCAGATTGCCCTTAATTTTCCACATTATTTGAGCTCGCTTGGCCATAAATTCCTGCCTGACATTGATGCCAACAGCCTTACCCATTAGAGTCATAGTCTAAGGCTGACGCAGCCTTGAAAGAGTATCCTTGCTGAATTGAACCGCTAAATTACCATCCGGAGCTATATCCTCCTGATCTTCCCATGCTTTTGATGCAATTACAATATTTCTCGCCTGCTTGAACCATTCTGAAGAGGTGGCAACGACCTCCCTAAAACTAAGAAGCTTAGAATCTTTACTAACAGTATTACTATCTATAACATCAAGCATCGGTGATGATGGATCCCCTTCCATTGGAGGGGAATTGAAAAATGAAAACAGAGGAAGAACTTTATCACTAGAACTTTCTCTCACTCTTCGTAATACCATCAAGTTGATTCTATCGTTTTAGAATAAGGAAACATATGTTTTAAGTAATGTCATTCAATTAACTTCTAAGATGACATACACATCTATACAGGTGATACAACATCAAAATATAAATCACATGTGGTACATAGGGCTTGTTCCGATTTACTGAAAATAAATGAACTGAATAGAGTTGAAATGAATTGTTTATGAGAGAAGGAAATTAGGAACTGACTGAACTGATTGGAGATGAACTGAAATTAAGCTGAACAGAACATGCCTTTTTTTTTTCTTTTGTGTGTGTGTGTGTGTGTGTGTGTGTGTGTGTGTGTGTGTGTGTATGTGTGTGTGTGTAGAGAGCCACAAGGGCTAGTAATGAGAATCAATCTCAATATCACATCGAAGTGGAAGGAGAGCTCTAATCACTTGAGCTATCCCTCACTCTCACTAAATTGGTGAGAATATTAGAACATCAATAAGATAAGGGACATTTTAAATGCTTTAAATATAAGAAGTATTTCACTTCAATTTTCCACTATTATTCCTAGTGTACTCAATTTTCTTGGTTTCTCTCCATATATATTAAACAACATTATGCTCTATAAATGAATAAATGATCCTTTATTTTACGTTTTGAAGTTACTAATTTTAAGTAACCATGTTGGAGTTACCATTTTTTGTCTTCATTTTTTAAGTTATAGCAATGAAAAAAAAAAGGTGAAAAAAGGTAATTCAAAGTTAATTACATAAAATTACAAGTAACTGATGCATAAGTGACCCTTTTATTAATTTATTTATACTTTAAAAGTATTTTCACATTACAACAAAGAGTAACTAAAAACATTAAACATATAGATTTCAGCAATATAATTGTTAAGTTTTTAATTTATTTTAGTTTAGTTTTTGACAAGAGGAACTGTGAAAAACAAAAAAAACAAAAACTACTTGAAAATCTTGCACAAAAATTATTGTTCACGAGCACGATAGCAAACCAATGAGCCAGAGCAATCTAGGATAGAGGAACCTTCCTAATACAGCAGATCCATACGAAATTTGATTCAATATAAGTACTTTGATCAAAATAAATATTTATGTAAACCAAATCCATATGAAATTTTGTACTCTCAAAATTTTGAATAATTTTTACAAAGTATTGCATTATTATTATTATTATTATTATTAATAATATTTAAAAACATAGCCCAAGAGGCTACTCATTCATTAGTAGGGAGATTATAATCCAAAAAAGGAACAATACAATCAGGGAAATTCGACAACCAAACTCTACTACCCGGCACCCACGGAAAACAATAAGCTAACTCGTGCGACATTATTCCCCTCCCCACGAGTAAACTCCACGAAACAAACTCAAAAGAATGGATTAATTATAAATATCATCAAAAATTAAATGAAGACTACTATCACCTCTCTCGTGTGCCTTGATTGCATTCAAAACCCCTAAACAATCACTCTCCACCACAATTCTTCTCGCACCAAAATCAACAGCAGCTTGCAAACCCAACAGTTTGGCCTTCGCTTCTACTATGCTAGGCTCCCATTTGTCTTCGAGCATCCATGAGGCAACCAGCAAAGTTGCACCCTCCGCTCCCCACAGCACAGCACCGGCAGAAGATCCCAGCCCCTCCCTCACTCCTCCATCGACATTCAGCTTTAAAAACCCAGCTGGAGGTGGCTTCCAACGCTATTGCACCCTTCTACCCCCATAAGTCGTCCCTGACCCCTCCCTAGCAAGCTCACCCATGGTCTTCTTTACATACTCCAACTATTTCTTAGTGTTAGTAGACAACTTAACCAACAGGTTAAACTTATGATTAAGGCCCAAGAATATGTTTTATACTCTATCACGCCTCCTCACACAAGAGCTCGTTGGGCTAGAAGTATGGATGCAACATGGAGCCTCCTCATACCCTGCGCTTAATATTCCACTTGAAAGTGGGGGGGGGGGTGGATGAGATTCGAACCCGTGACCTTTGTGTCACGCTGTCTCCGATACCATGTTATTAGTGGATCAACTTAACCAAAAACTTCAACTGATGGTTGAGGCTCAAGAATATGTTTTATACTCTATCACTTGGGATAACAGCCCTCACCCTCGAAAATCCAGCAATTTTCGCATTCCAAATAGCCCAACAAGTCGTGATAAATAAACAAACCATGATCAGAACCAGGAAGACTTTCAAGACATGACATTGCCATGTCCTTAAAATCACGAAACGTACCTCCCACCTTCTCCTTCAGCTCACTCTCCTCCCAAATTAATTTAGCAATCACACATTCTACCAGACAGTGCAACTCGGTATCCTCCATTGCTTCACAAACACTACACATCGCATCTCGATCTTGAATTCTCCTACTAAACCCTTTTGAGGTAGGTAAGATTCCTCTACAAGCCCTCCAAAATAAAAATTTTACTCTCGGAAGAACATTCGAATGCCAAATCTTGTTCCAGATTATTATTATTATTATTATTATTATTATTATTATTATTATTATTATTATTATTATTATTTCTTTTTTATTTTCACATGCAACTCTTTATACAAATCTTACGATTTAATTTTAATCCAGCATTGACAAGTTAAAACACTTTGAAAGTAAAGGGGCAATAAGTGGTTCGTGGATGCGCATGGTACATCAGTTCTACAAACACACACACACACACCACACACACACACAACGGAAAGTACATAGTATAGAAGTGTAAAAAAAAAAACACATTTAGTCAAAGTTAAAACAACATGTCATAGAATTGTAATGAACACATATCTAAAGTGAAAAGAACATATTGTTAAAATGTAATAAACGTGAGACTAAGGGATAGCTCAAGTGGTTTAGAACTTCCCTCTTGATTTCAAGAGATCCTGAGATCGATTCTCATCCTCGCCCTTGTGGCTCTTTAAACACCAAAAAAAATGTAATAAACATGATAATTTCTGAGCGTCTATATTAACTCAACTTTGATTTCAGAGCTATTATTAACAATGAACATGACACTATTTTATAAAGAACATGATCTTCAACCTTTGTCACATTATCTCAAATTCAACATCCAAATTCATCAAATATCAAATAAACAATGAATTTTATGATTGCAAAATATTCTAATTCAAATCTAAAATTACATAATTAATGAAAAATAAATACAAAATTACATTCAATCTTTTATTTACAAATCCACATATTCACCTTCATTCTCAATCACTCCATTAACAAAACAATGGTCAAAAGCACGACAAAACTCGATCTAAATGCGTAGCGTCATCTTTTATTGGTAGAATTTCTCTCTCTAAGTTTTCTATTTCTCTCTCTAAAGAATTCAAACAAGTAAAAATATCAGTGGAGATATTACAGATTTCTAAATTGAGATCCTATTAATATGAAAAATAATTATAATAAATCTTCAATTATGGAACAAATAATTCATTTAAAGATTGAAAAGCTGAATGTTCTTTACAAAACACTGTTATGTTCTTTCCGCTTTTTTCTTTAAGATTGAAAGGATGGATGTACCAAGCTTGGTTCATCCTCCTCCACCTTTGGGGCAAGGGATTCCCACCCTTAAAAAATCTCCGGTATCGATTAAACCTCTAATATCAAGGTTCAAAGGTATATCAACCCTTAAATGGAAGGAATACATATATATCATATACAGCTATATAATGCAATTTTTTTAGGTAAAAAAAAAATTAAAAAAATAAATAAACTCTGATCAAACATAAACCCTCACAATATGTTTTAATCCTGTTATGAATTTAATTTCCTAAGTTGTATTACTGTATGAACAGTATATATATACAAGTATACAACCTAAAACAAGAAATTAGGCCAAAAAAAAAAGTTTTTAGGGTTAAGAATGTAGAGGCTCCAATATCATGTCAATAATTGATTTTCCTTAGTTGCATTACTGTATAAAGTTATGAAAAAGTATATATATACAACCTAAAACAAGAGTTTAGGGCCGGTAACATTGGCCCATTAGCTATACAATATTAGGTTTAACAAATCCATTATTTGCTGGTTTTAATACTCTAAAAGTGAGAGAAAAGGGTAAAGATCACCCTTAGAATGTTCCTAATATTGATTTGGAATGAATATGACAAGAAGATCGATCCCGTAAGGTATACTCAATTTTTTTTGAGAAAATAAGGTATACTCATTTCCAATACACCAAGGTTAGCTCATTAACTATACAACCAATACGGAGTACAAGGTAAGAAATCGATCAATTAGATACGAGTTAGGGCTTGTTCTCATTGACTGAACTGAGCTGAGCTGAACTGAACTGAACTTATTAATTAGTGATTTTTAACTATGGATTAGTGATCTTGATTATTTATTATTATACATATGTGTATATATAAATATACATATTAAAATATTTAAGAAAAATATACTATATAATTAAAATATTTATGGATAATATATTAAAAAGATGAAACCCCAAAACATTTTAAAAACATATACCATTTAATTAAAAAATTAAATATTATTATGACAAAAGAACACAAAACACTTTGTAAAAAAATTATCACAATTAAAAAAAAGAAAAATAAAATAAAAAGTTGGAACGAAATTAAACAGAGCCAACCCCCCCCCCCCCCAACTGTATACCACTCTCTTTATTATTCTAATTAATACAATGTTATTATTAATTATTATTATTATTGTTATTATTATTATTATTGTTATTATTATTATTATTATTATTATTATTATTGTCGTTGTTGTAATAAGAGATTAAAAGAATGAAATTTGACTTTATATCATTAGCAATATCATTAGACATAAACTGAACTGAACTGAACTGAACTAAACTGAACTGAATTGAACTGAACTGATTAGAGCTGAACTGAAAATAAACGTATGAGAACAGACCCTTAGTTTTACCTTAATTTTACCAAATTCTAAAGGGACTATTTTTAACAGTTAGCGCTTATGAATAGTGCTACCCCTCATAAAGAGGAGAGAGAGTATCTAGAGAAAAAAGAGGTGGTCGGAGAGGTAGGGCGTTGGGAGGGGTTTGACCTCTCTTGAGTGCTGACCACTTCTCACATTTTACAGATGACTTCTCTTCCTTTTCCTTTTTTTTTTATTTAATTAACCAAATTTCTTCTTTCTTTCGTTACTTTCTCTCTCCTACCAACCACCTTCTTCCTGTCAGTCCTAATTATCAAATCAAATTTCCTATAAAATTCTCCATTTTTTCATTTACAGGTTTATCCACATTTCCATTACCTCATTTCTAGACTTTTTTTTTTTTTTTTCTTTTTCTTTCTTCTAGAAAAACACACATTATTTTTTCTGGGTATTTTCTTCTAAATTTCAACAATTTTTTTGATTATTTATTGGGGGGAAGAATTCCAGGTTGTATTTTTGAGATCCGCATTTCTATTTTTTTGTTGTACAAATATTCTTCATTCTTAATTTCATTGAATTTTCTTTGCTTCCCTTCAAAATCATTATAAATTATTTTACCGGGAATTTCTATAATTCAAAACCCTTTTCAATTGATCGAATTCATATTTTTCTGGGTTTTCAAGTTCCTGGATTGGGATTTTTTGTTAGATCATTTTGACCCGAAATTATTGAATTTTTCTGGGATAAGTTGCAATTTTTCTGGGTATTTCTAATTTCGTTGATCATAAATGGGGAATTGCTGTATCAGGCCAAATGGGGGTGAAGAAGTTGAGAAAAAAAGAGGGAAAAAAACGAAGGAAAACCCATTTGCAACTGAATACAAATATGGAGGTTCAAAATTGGTAGTTTTGAAAGAACCAACAGGAAATAATATTGAGGAGAATTATGAACTAGGTAGAGAGCTTGGTAGAGGTGAATTTGGTATAACATATTTATGTACTGATAAATTAACTGCAGAAGTTTATGCTTGTAAAAAGATATCGAAAAAGAAGCTTAGAACTGCAATTGATATTGAGGATGTTAGGAGGGAAGTTGAGATTATGAGGCATATGCCTAAACACCCTAATATTGTGACCCTTAAGGATACTTATGAGGATGATTATGCTGTCCATTTAGTCATGGAATTGTGTGAAGGAGGCGAGTTGTTTGATCGAATTGTTTCGAGGGGGCATTATACCGAAAGGGCGGCTGCTATTGTTATGAAAACCATTGTTGAAGTTGTTCAGGTGAAAATTTGTTGCAACTTTGAATTTTATGGTGTTTTGAATTTTGATCATGGTATATTGACATATTGTTTTTTTTTCTTTTATGTACTTGTGAGCTAGGAATTTGATCTTTTATTGGTAGTTTAGACTTGTTCAAATTTGGTTTAGAATGACATGCTGCTTATATATGCTATGTTGATTATGGTTTTTGATGAACTTAAATTCAAGTTAAAATGAAGAATGTTTGATGTTAAAAAAATTTGACTAATTTTGATGAATTGACAACTAGGATGCTTGTACAATCTATATAGTGTTTAATTGTTTATCAATGCGCTTTGATCATACGATCATCTAGTTTGAAGACTCCTTGTTTAGAATTGTAAGACTTTCGAAATTAAGAGGACTTCTTAATTAAGTTGACCTTCATGTGTATCGAGTTTTTGAAGACTATTAGTCTTGGAGATAGAAGAGGAGAAACTTTTGTGGTTTTGTAGTAGTTTCTGACTGCATTTTCTATTGATCATCATGTGGATTAAGCTCTTGTTGGCTAATTAATAATCAACTCTAATATGTTTATGATGTGTATATCAGGCATGCCACAAGCACGGTGTGATGCATCGTGACCTGAAACCCGAGAACTTCCTTTTCGGAAATAAGAAGGAAACAGCCCCTTTGAAAGCAATTGACTTTGGACTCTCAGTATTTTTCACTCCTGGAGAAAGATTTAACGAAATCGTGGGGAGCCCATACTATATGGCCCCTGAAGTTCTTAAAAGGAATTACGGCCCTGAAGTAGATATTTGGAGTGCCGGAGTTATCCTTTACATTTTGCTATGTGGTGTTCCACCTTTTTGGGCAGGTTGGAAACAGAATTAACACTCAGTTTTCTTATTTCAAGCTTATAACTACCATAGGAAATTGTCTAAATTTTTTTGTGTTAATTTTGTTGTTTACCAGAAACTGAGCAAGGAGTAGCACAAGCAATTATTAGGTCTGTATTAGATTTCAAGAGAGATCCTTGGCCTAGAGTTTCTGATAATGCAAAAGATCTTGTGAAAAAGATGCTTGATCCTGATCCTGCTCGCCGACTTACTGCTCAGCAAGTTTTAGGTAATGTCTCAAATCCATTCTTATTCATCTAAAACATGTTTCTTCTTAATGCCTTGCACATATTAGCTACATATAAATCTTTCAATTATGATCAATGTGATAACTTAAGCCTTTGCTATTCTTGTTGCAGATCATCCTTGGTTGCAGAACATCAAAAAGGCACCTAATGTTTCTTTGGGTGAAACAGTGAAAGCTAGACTTAAACAGTTTTCTGTGATGAATAAGCTCAAGAAAAGAGCACTAAGGGTAATGCTTCTACTGAATGAAACCTGGCACTTCACATATTCGATCAAGATTCTTTCTTAAGACGTGTGTATATATTAACTGATCTAATTACTGAATAATTACAGGTTATTGCCGAACATTTGTCAGTGGAGGAAGTTGCTGGAATCAAGGAAGGATTCGCATTGATGGACACTGGGAAGAGGGGGAAAATTGGAATTGATGAACTAAAATCCGGATTGCATAAGCTTGGTCATCAGATTTCAGAAGCAGATCTCCACATTCTAATGGATGCTGTAAGTACTGCAACTCTTTTTGCTAAAAAACTTTGGCCTAATTGATAACCTTGCACCATGCACACATTTCTCTTGGTGCTCTAAATTTTGCTTCAGAAGCGATTCTAGACTCAACACTTCGGTTACAACTAATACATCTGAAATTTCCCATATTTATGCAACGTTTACCAATCGTTGGATTTTTTCTAAGATTTTTAACATGTGGAGAATAACATACACTCCACTAGTCCACTCCCCACTCACAAGGTTTCTTCTAATTAGATAATCATGCAAATCATGTTATTGCTGTACTCATTGGACAATTATCATGAATATCATGCAGGGTGATGTAGATAAAGATGGATTCTTGAATTATGGAGAGTTTGTAGCAATAGCTGTTCATCTAAGGAAAATGGGCAATGATGAGCATTTGCAGAAAGCTTTCCTGTTTTTTGATCAGAATAGAAATGGTTATATTGAGATAGAGGAGTTGAGGCATTCTCTAGCTGACGAACTTGATGACAATAGCGAAGAAGTTATAAATGCCATTATGAGAGACGTCGATACAGATAAGGTTTGTAAATTTGTTCATCTTTTTAGTAGAAAGCAGCAACAATATGAATATGCTTAATCAGTAAGAATCTTTGCTTAATCTTTTGTTGCCATGAATGTAGGATGGACGAATAAGTTATGATGAGTTTGCTGCAATGATGAAAGCCGGAACAGATTGGAGGAAAGCCTCAAGGCAGTATTCACGAGAACGATTTAATAATCTCAGCTTGAAGTTAATTAAGGATGGTTCATTGCAATCGGCTAATGAGGGAAGATAACCCTTGGTGTGGTTATTAGAAGAGCTTTTGGTTTTCTTCAAGTTCTTACATTCTTGTTAGTGTTGTTTTGCTTTCATGAATTGAGATTCCCCTCTGTTTTTGGAAGATCGCGATAAGCCCTTATGAAGCCTAGGGCGTGCCTGACATACAAAACATATGTTTTGGTGTTCTCATTTTTTTGTGGAAGAGAATATCGAGTGAGCGTTTTTCTTCTTCTTTTCCCCATTTTTCTTGTAAGGGAGGAGGGGGGAGATTGTGCTGAAAGTATTATTCATGCAAATTCGAAAAAAATCTCCATTTTTCGGTGTAAATACATGTAATTTCTCAAAAATCACAAATCATATTAATTCATCATCCTGGTTTTTAATGATATAAATTGCCCCATACTTTGTAGATATCCTAGTTATATAGATATGTCAATTATATCATTTTTTAAATAGATTTGATGAAGCAATCTAACAGGAAATCTTCAGCAACACAAGACCTGGCATTGTGCAGTTGGAATTATGAAATTGACAAAGATATGTTGAAATTTCAATATAAACGTGTTGGCTCGGCATTGGCGATATATTAATCATATCATTACATTACTTTGTTTATTATATTGTTGAGCTTAATAATGGTGCACATGTAAATTGTAGCTCATTAGAGTAGAATAAATATGGGAGTAATCTATTATATATAAATGATCTATTCAAGTTTGGAGGGTTACTGTTTTTGACTATTGGTTTAGTGATAGGACTCCACTTGAACTTTTGTAACTTGCAAGTCATCCCAACTTTATTCTTTTGTGAGTTGGCTTCAAGGTTGGCTTCTTAATTATGTAGTTGTATATTTATAGGCATTAATCATCCAATGATCCAACTGTACAATAAAGTTGATTTTAAAAATAAAATAAAATAAAATATTCTTTCTATTTTGGTATGAAGCTTCTATACTTCGATTAATGTGGATTTGAGGTGTGTTAATTTTTAAGTAGAGAAATAGTCTCCTTTCTGACGTAATTGTGTTCTTAAGGCTCGAATCTTATGTCTTAAGATAAAAGTAGTACATAGAGAGGTGATTAAAACTTGTGGCGATCTTTGGTATCACTTATTCATGAAACTTTGATGACTCCTAAGAAAAGAATTTAACTTTTGGTGATTCAGTTCGATACAGTAGCAACTTTTGTGTACAAGTATTAACCGTGAGAGTCAAGCATGCTTGAATGCAATTCTAGCAATTTCAAGGACCTTTAAATTATAAGTAAACCTTTTGCTATAGTAAAAAGAGTATAGGGATGCATCTTCATGATTTTTGTCAAAAGAGTATAGTAAAAAGAGTACGGAGTATGAAGCACTGCTTTATTAAGCACTGCTTTAACCCTAGCTTGTTGTGTACTTGTGTCATTGTGTGAACTCCTGTCTCCATTTCACTAAAATCTTGTTTTTTAAGGGCATTGGCGGATCTTGACCAAAAATATTAGAGGGGCTAGAATTTGTATCTCTTTTACCTCTTGCTTAAAACTAATCCCCTATATCCTAATATTTTAAAATTGAAATTAGTTCTTTAAATTCATAAACTAATTAATGTACCGGGGACCAGATCCCAAATGGCCCCGGTAGAAGGTCCCCCTTTGCTTAAGGGAATTTAAATCCATCTTTCTACTAGAGTTGCTTTCACCGATTTCGGATTCTAGAGAACGAATAAAATAGCTCTATATAACTGGTAATAATTGTAGTACCTAAGATGATTTTGGTGATCAATGTGAAATGTGTAGATATCTCAAAAGATTATGACGACACTTCAATAACTAGAATCGCAGATGTAAAATTTTAATACGTTGATTCGACTACGTAATTTTTGAGAAGAGCTCACCTTGATTCGACTCTTGTCATCACGTTAGATGCTTGCTTCCTACCTAAAAAGGAAAAGAAAAGGACAACTTTCTAGTTGGTTGGCATTATAAGAGTAATAATTATGATCATAATATTGGACAAGACTCATAACAAGTGACCACAACCTAGAAAACGTATGAGGAAGGGTTGCATGTAAGCGGGGACTAGATATTCATTCGAAGGGCATGCAATAAGGTTGGAAAGAGCACCTTGCTCAATATTATCCACCGAAAAGAATCTAGTAATGACCAAAAATACAGTTGAGTCTTAATTGGCCACAATAGACATGGCAAATGGGTCGTTCGGGTCGAGTATGGGTCGAGTCAATTTTGGATCGGGTCATTTCAGATTTTGGGTATAATTTAGGTCGGCTTTCGAGTCGGGTCATTTTGAGTCAGACCTTTTTCGGGTCATATTCGAGTCGAGTCAAAATCAGGTCAAGTCATGTTCAGGTTTTTCATTTGTGGATCAAATTCAAATCAATAATTTTATATTTTGTTATTGTTATAATAAGAACTATCAAATCGGTTTATGAGCTTAGCTACGGTTGAAGATGACAAATTTGAATTATTTTTGGTACCAGACATTTTTAGTTCAATTATAAAGTAATTTTAGTTCGGGATATTTTGAATATTAGGTCTCTTCGAGTCAATTTTGGATATTGGGTTTGTTTGGATCAAATACTTCGGATCAATTTTGGGTCAGGTCAGGATCGGGTCAACTCCATTTTTAAGTCTTGTATGGGTCGGGTCGGGTTAATTTTGAGTTAATGGTTTTGGGTCAATTTTGGGTCATTCGGGTCGGATCATTGGGTCAAGGTCAGAATTGTCAGATCTAGGCCACACAGATATCCTAACGAGCATGAACTTGACACACTTGATAATGTCATCTAGCTTAGTTGTTAATTTTATGGGCGGTTCATGTGAGGCTGAATCTAGTCAATACCAATGTCATTGATGACTAGCTAAATAAAATGTATGTTGTTGTCTTTGTTCCTAAAAAGAGCAAAAAAAAGATCTTATTAGTTTTACAAAGTGACATACTTTATGAGTTTATAGAGTAGAACATAAGTGTTGATCATGTAACTGAATTGCTATTTGACTACAAAAATATACTCACAACATTGTAGATGTCTCTCATGTTATAAGATGCAATAGAGAGGGTATTATATCATTCTATTTCATATGACGTGCTCATTAAATTTGTATAAAAAGGCGAAGTGAAAAAACATACTTTATTTTACACAAATTGGTGCGAGAATTTTTTATAGCAATAGTATGCAACGATTTCCCTAAATATTGCTCAAACATAAATTTATTCCCTATATGCATTGGTTTAAAAAGTTATTCTCATAATGTTGTCTACGTAAGATTGATTAGAGCTTCATAGTTAAACATAGATCCGCTAATGGTAATAGCGGTTTTATACATTAAAATCGCTAACACCATTAGCGGTTCTAATAATTAAATAATATCACATATAATTTCTTTTTCACTTCCTTTTGTCTATTAGAACTGCAAATGGTGTTAGCGGTTTTAATGTATAGAACCGGTTCAGTGGTTCTATGTTGAAACCAAAAAAAGAAAAAAAAAATTATAAAGCTCTAACCAATCCCACGTGGACAATATCGTGGGAATAAGTTTTTAAACCGATATATATAGGGAATAAATTTACCTTTAAGCAATTTTTAGGGAAATCGTTCCAATAGTATGTTTGGTCAAAGTTATACTTTGTGTGTGGGTCAAAAAAGTTATACTACCTCCGGAACATATTATATACAACTTTTGCCAAAAATGGAATTTTCACATTAGATGCAACTTTCCCATTCTTTCCTTTTTTAGTAAATTTTTTTTAATGAAATTTCTCAAATACCCTTACTCAAAATATCATAAACAAAATTAAACAATTAGATCAGAATTCATAAGAATCTTAATTAACGTAATTCTTCTCACCAAATTCAATTCACCCAAAACAAAATCCAATCAACCTAAACTCACAAAACCCATTCAACTTCATTGTTCACAAGCCCTCCGACCACCACCTTTAACGTCACCGGCCACCACCACCTTCAACATCGTGTGCGCTCTCATTCTCTCTCTCCAGCGCGTTCGTTCTCTCTCTGTCGCAAGGGTCGGATCCCCTCTCTCTCTTCTTCTCTTAATCAAATCTTCAGATCTGATGGTTTAGGGGTGGTTGGGCTTGTATTGGGTGGTTTACGAGGTATTTGGGGTAGGTTCGAGTAGATCAGGGTTAGTGGTGGAACGTTTTGGCTGGTTTTGGGGGTTTTCGGGGTGGGTTCGACAGGACTAGGTCGCGTAGCGGTGGTGTGGGTTCAGGGTGGTTAGGGTGAGTAAGGGTGGGTTCGAGGTGAATTGGAGATGATTTTCGGTGTTTTGGGGTGAGTTGGGGGTGGTTTCGAGTTGGTTCAGGGGTGGTTTCGGGTGAGTAGGGTGGTTTTGGGTTGGTTCAGGGGTGGTTTCAGGTGAGTAGGGTGGTTTTGGGTTGGCAAGGGTGGTTTCGCGTGAGTTGGGGGTGGTTTCGGATTGGTTCAGGGGTGGTTTCAAGTGAGTAAGGTGGTTTTGCGGTGGTTCAAGTTGAGTGGTGGTGGTTTTGGGTTAGTTTTGCAGTGGTTCAAGTTGAGTGGTGGCGGTTTTGGGTTAGTTTTGCGGTGGTTTAGGGGTGAGTGGAAGTCGTGTTGATGAGGCTGCGGTGGTTCTATAGTGGTAGCCTAGTGGGGTGACTTTTGTTGGTGGTGGTGGTTAATTATCTTCATTCTCTCTCCTACCCTTAATTACCTACTCTATAATTCAGAACTATTATGATATTTTATCTTGGGTTCCGTGAGAGTTTCAAAGTTATATATAATGTGTTCCGAAGGTAGTACTTTGTTTGGTAAAAAAAGAAAAAAAAATTAAAAAAATAATAATAATAATAATAAATCTGATTAAGCATTCAATATTTATGGGTTTTATGGCCTTATTGCTTAACGCGGTCAACTAAAGTACTGAACCTATGTTTATTCATTTTGGACCCACAACTTTTAGCTCAAAATTTTAGACGTGAAAATATAAATATGAGAACCGAAGAAGGAATTATGAGATCCTAAAGCCTATAGTTATTTAGTTGGGCTCCAAACCCAAATTTGTAAGACACAAAGCCTAGCATCTAAGACCCAAAGCTTACAAAAATGAACAAAAAATGAACAAGAACCTGTTCTTATTGATTAAACTGAGCTGAGCTGAACTGAATTGAATTGAATTGAACTGAACTTATTAGAGTTGAACTGAACTGAAATAAACTGAACTTATTAGAGTTGAATTGAACTGAACTAAATAGAAAATAATCTGATGAGAACAGGGCCTAAGGCTTTGTTTAGTTCACCTTATTTTTACTTATTTAAGAAAAAATAAGTTCAGATCAGATCAGAAAAAATAAGTTCAGATTAGATCATCGTTTTATGTGCGGTTTTTTATCACTAAATATCTTTAATTCCGTAATCAAAAAAATTATAGAAATCACATATTAATAAAATTCACATTATTACGAATCTAACAAGACCCCATTTGATATATTTTTTCCATATATATTATCGTATATTTAAGGTTAAAGTTTGGTCAAATTTGACATTCAGATCAGATAAGATAAGCAAAAATAAGGTGAATCAAATAGCCTTAAGAATATATTTAAGCTTTCGTAAAAAAAATAAAAAATAAAAAAAAAATACTTAAGCTACTGGGTTAAAATCCCATGCAATGCACGATTCTTAAATATTTTTGACAAAAAAATTATAAAATATAAAGTACATAAAAGATAAGTACAAATATTTCCTTCGTTATGTATTACTCGCAACAAACATGAGCATTGCGGACTCCTAGGCAAAAGATATTAAGTGTAATTAATGAAAAATAAGAATATGTGTTTAGTATTAATCCAACTTTAAAAATAAATAAATAAATAAATAAAAACAAAAACAAAAAACAAAATCAAACACAACCACCTAGCACCACGCAACCGACACCACCTAGCACCACCACCACCTAGCACCGTACCACCACCACTACCTAGCAAGCCAGAAAATTCGAACCACCACACCTAGCAACCCAGAAAATTCGAACCACCGTACCCAGAAAATTGAACCATTGTACCCAGAAAAATTCAAACCACGTGCCCAGAAAATCGAACCACCGTACCTAGAAAATTCGAACCCAGAAAATCCGAACCACCAACCCAGAAACTTCGAACCACTGTACCCAGAAAATTGAACCACCATACCCAGAAAAACTCGAACCACCAATCTTGAAAATTCGAACCATGAACCCAGAAAATTCAAACCACCAACCAAACAACCAACGAACCTAGAAAATTCGAACCACCAACCCACGAATTCAAACCCTGAAAACCACCAACCCGGCACCAAAGTCGAACCACCAACGATCCACCAAATTCGAACCCATGGAATTCGAACCCAGAAAAAGTCATATCTGAAAAATTAAAGCTTTAATTGGTCAATAAAACCTTTAAATTTGAGCTTTAGCAACAATGAAGAAACAATAACAAAAGGAAGAGATGGAAAACGAAAGCGGCGACAAGGAAGAACACAACGACGGTGACTTTCGGCAATGGTAGCGGTCGCCATAGAAGGTTGCAGTGGTAGTGGTGGTGGTGGTGGTTGCCAGTGAAGATAGAGTGGAGATCGATGGTAGTGGTGGCCTGGTGGTGGTTGCCAATATAAGTGATGATGAATTTATATGGAAGGTGGTTGAATTTAGATGGAAGGTGATGATTTTGGTGAAAATGGTTAAGTTAATCAATGTTAGGTTTAATTTAATAATATAAAATCAGTAGTTTAATTAGGGTATTTTAAAAAAAAAAAAAAAGTAAGGGTAATTTTGTAAAATCACACAAAAAAAACTTACTATATAAGGAAAAATTTTGGTTTGTTGCAAGTAATATGTAACGGCCATTTTTAATAATTATTGCGAGTAATATGTAATAGAGGGAGTATTTTATTTGGGTATATATGAATTATGATTGTCAAACTCATAAGGTACAAATAGTTTACCTAAAGGTTTTGCAAAAAAATAAAAAATAAAAAATAAAATAAAAGTGGGAAAATGTTTCACAAGATCATAACAAGTGTCATTTGTTATTCGCTTTTAGTATAAGTTAATAGATTTTTTAGCCAAACAGTGAATGCTTCACTACAACTTTTGTTGATCATCTTCAAACTTTAGGAATTTTTTATGATAGAGTATAAAATATATTTCTGAAGCCCGGGAATATATTTTATACTCTGATCTATCACTCCCCCTCACATGAAAGGTCATAAGAAAGACTCTTAGGACTTGAAATGTGTGGATGCATCACAAACCCTCCCATACCCAACGCGAATTAATTCCACTTTGAAAGAGGAGTGGGTGAGATTCGAACCAATGACCTCTATGTCACGTTGGCTATGATACCATGTTAGTTAATCAACTCAACAAAAAGCTTAAAATGATGGTTGAGGCCTAGGAATATGTTTTATGCTCTATCATTTTATTTGATTTATTTTGTCAGAACTTATATTATACAAACAGGTGTAATAAAACTTCTTTGTGAGTGTGTCAAATAGGAGCGTAAAAAAACAGCTTGCATCAGACACAAGAGAACTACGAGAAATTTTGAATTTTGTTCTTCGTTCTGGTCCAATCCAAAACCCGTTAAAAATTGATCTATGAGTGAGCTGATTTTTATTTAAATTAATGAATAAAAACCTTTATATTGATTCTTACATCAACATGCAAAAACTTTACAAAGTACTCCCTCTGTCCCTTCATTTGTGCCCCATTTGAATTTACGCGATCTCCAATATATGTGTTAAAGCGTTTATTTCTCAATTTTCATACGCGTAAAAATTATAAAAAGTTAATATAAATTAAAATTATAATGAGATGAACCAAAAATATCCCACATGACTATATTTCATTTGATAGAACAATGAGAATTTATGGTCAAAGTTATCAAAGATTGACCCACATTTTGACAATGGGGCAAACAAATAGAGATGGATGGAGTTTTATATTATGAGTTATTTTATGTTGAACATTTAAAATAAGCATTAAACAATCATACATTTTATATTTTACCTTATTTTTCTTTCGACATTGTAAATATATTTTAAGATATGGAATTCTAAATTCGATCTGGTTCGATTTAGGTCCAATTGAAGAAGATCGGTCTTGTCTTTGGGTGGTGAACTTAGATTTTTGGCTTAATTTCCGATCCAAACCCGGTCTCCAAACCTTGAATCTTACATTTTTGGTGGTTTTTAATCGGGTTCATTTGGTCAGGTCTGGTCTTAGACCAATTGTCAAAACTATTTATCAATATAACTAAGCTTATAAAATCTGAAATTAATTTGTTTTTGTAGAAATAAACTTATATTGTTATAATGATTTGAACTTAATTTGAAATACAAGGCCTTGATGGCTTTTGGGATATCAACAATCTAGTGGGCTATAATGCACACATAAGTTGGTATTACTAGTGGATTTCATAGTATTCTTTAATGGAAGACTGATGCAGGTGGATAAATAACCTTTACAGTACGTATTCACGGCTTATACTTGTAAGACACAGAGGATAATCCTTAAATATTGGTATTCAAACATTAGTCATTTTGTACCCTCTATTGATAATAAACATGTTAAATTAAAAAAAAAATTTTAAAAAAAAAAAACAAAAAAAAAGACATTAAAGGAACAAGTTGGAACTTTGACATTCCCACAATTTCGTTCCAATTAAATCTATATCGAGTAATCTAATTTACTTGCTTCTCTATCATTGATGTAAGGTGATAGCTGTTCATTCTTGGTTAACACTCATAAACAACATACTTCCTATACAATAAAGCTTGCCGTAAAAAATAATAGATGATGTCATATTTCTCTACAACAAGAAAGATGATATTCAAGAAGTAGCAACTATATTTGGAATGGAGGGAGTACGTATAAGATTAGTAACTAACACAAACACGTCAATACGATAATCAATCACAAAAGTATAGTATAGTACAATTATATACGTAGATAAATGTAGGAAAATTTGTCAATTGCAGCCATTTAAAAAAAATTACAAATAGCAACCTAAAAGTTCTCATAAATTGTAAATTACAGCTCGATTTAACTTCTTCTTCGGTTTACATGTCAAAAAATATTCGGTTAAGGTTTTAAGGGCCATTTTAGCCCTTAAGGACCCCAATTGAGCTCGGAATTAGCAAAAAAATGACGTAAGTGCTACATTTTACGTAACAAAAATGTATCGATATGTGCAATACAACAAATTGACCTTTGTGCCATGAGTAAAATCGTGGCACAAGTTTAAAATTCCCGTGGCTATGTAATTTAGCCACAAAAATTTCAAAATTTACTCCCGTGGCACAAGAGGTCGTGGCTAGAAATTTGCCACGGGAAAATGGATTTGTGGCAAATTTAATATTTTATGCCACGTGTATTCACGTGGAAAACAAATTCACTTTCCATAAATATTAAGGTGGCTAACAAATGATTTACCACAAATTTTACCGTGGCTAATAAACATTGTCACCACAAATATTCCTGTGGCTAATGACCGAGTCCATACTTCTTTTTATGCCAAAAAATAATAATTTTTTTCCTAAAATTTTTCTCTTTAAACAATACACAAACGCTTACATATATAAACTTGAATATTTCATTAATAAATTATTGTAATATTACAATTTCATCAAAATTTTTGAATTTACAAGGCTTTGAATACATATATACTACATTACAACATCTATCACACAAGAAGCATCGTTAAGCATGGCATTTGGCACCACCAGCAACGATAATCACTCGCACCAGCAGCTACGATGAGCACTAGCACCACCAACGACCAGCTAGAACAGAGGGTGCTTCACTACTCTTTCCACAGTATCAGATAGCCCAACACTTGTTACAATAGTACGTCACCTGTTGCAACTAGACTCCAGAACGACGAATAACCACTCCTTGATGATCTTCCAGCCAGAAAGTCTATAGAAAAACCACATGGATATTATGTTTTTTTCAGATAACAAGGGAAAGTCCACCACTTACAAGATAACATTATATAAAAAGATGTGACAAAAATATGTCATCAGCATATTTTCCATGTTATAGAAGAATTAAAGTACCTCTTCAACTTGTTTCAAAAAAAAAAGTACCTCTTCAACAGTTTTTCTAATGATATTAGAGGGTAACTTGGGGGTGGGAGAAAATATTACAGGGTACTTACAGCAGAGGTAGTTCTACATAAAAAAGAGAGCATGAGCACATGTCAGATTAAGGGTTCAAATACTGCCCCTCAAAAGTAAATTGTATGTCATTACAATCAGTTTATTGGCACATTGAAAAAAAAAAAACCCTCATTTTCTCGTGGTGGAAAGAAAGGTGAGATGGAAGTGTTTAGAATCCACAATATACATCATCTTAATGCTATACCAGCAAAGGAGATAAAAGCAGAACTTTTCTCATGAATTTACTTCACTTGCAAATCATAATGGTGCTAAACAATGCTAATCACAACGACAAAGGTAACAAATATTGCTTCACTGCAACAATTAAGCCAATAATTTAACCACAATCTTAAAATAACTTTAAAATATCATTGTCAACACTAATTAAAACAATTAAGTCTGTTGATTTGCAATTTCACACTTTATTTCTATTTTTCACATTTTAATGTTGGATTTTTATTTTTCCTGGTATAAGGAGTGGAGCAAACTTGGACTGAGTTTTGAGTAAGATGGCAGCCGACGATGTGACTAGCAGTGAAGGCGGGATAGTGGAACGAACTGACAGCCATTTCCATTGAAGCGGCTTAAGAGTTTTTCCTCCACAGAAGTGGTCTGCATGCTTAGATCTAAATTTTGTTATAGTTTCACTAAAGGTATACATATCCACCCTGATATATTTATTAGAGATTTTAATTTCTCTCTATTTTCATCTTAAAACCCCCAAATTATTGTTCTTCAAATTAATTTTTTAGACTTTTCTTTAAAAAAAAATTAATAATATATGTATTTTTTATTTATTTATTGAAATTGGACTATGTAATTTTAAGCATCTGGGCAATTGATTCATATTATATGCGTATTTCCAAATATTATGTTTTTTTTTTCCCACAGGATTAATGATACTTGAAGGATGAAATACACAAGGTGCAGTTCGTTGAGTATATGATCAAATGAGGAAGTACCATGTGTATTATTGCTTAATTGTATCTTTGTCATTCTTAATCAAATTCAAAGTTAATTAATGTATGTAATATGTGATTGTTGTTTCATTATTTTCTTTTATTATTTATTATTACGGATGATTATTATTATTATTATTATTATTATTATTATTATTATTATTATTATTATTTTAAAAAAACATAAAGAAAAAGAGAACTGTCATCTAAGGTAGGCGCTCTCTATTTATGTGGATATAGAGCGCCTATCTTGAGATGACTGCTCTCTTTTGCTCCTTTCTTTTTTATTTTATACATGGAATAGAGAACTGTTATCTTAGATAGGCGCTCTATATCCATGAATATAGAGAACACCTACAAGAGGCACCTCTATAGACTTTATAGGGCACCCCCTCAGAAGAGCGCCTCTGAGGCAATCTCTATTCCCTATTTTATGGTAGTGTTTATAGCCTGAATTACTTCTCAAATTTGATTGATGATTAGGAGTAGTGCAAGAATCGGGACAAAATATTCCATAAGGATTGGGAAACCATATATATATACTTGAGCAAGGGCCAACTATATGGAATGAGCTCTACTTCTACCTTCAGTGCTAACTACTGATGAATGATAAGAACTTATTCTTTTGGGTATCAAAAGGTCTATGTTAAAAGAGCTAAAACAATATTAAAAAGTAACCCTTATTACACAAGTTGAAACCTATTCTTTATAAAGCTCACATATAGACAAGAAGTGCTAATACATGAATAAATTTGTGTGAATGGAGCAATGGAAGGTAAAAATTACCCAGCATAGACCCATTTTGGGGGAGCCCACAACAAACAAGCTATAGACTAGTAAGACATTTTGGATGATTTTTGTTGTGGACCTATTTATCACCATGATCTTAAGTAGAAAATGTAAATCCAATGATTTTTAGTCAATCAATAACTTAATATTAAAACAGACACCGGGAGTGATACGTGTCACATCTTGGTGCTATTTTTTCCCTTCAAAACTCCCCTACTCTTTTGAACCCTTATTTTTTTTTTGCTAATATTTGATTCTGTAATAATATCTTTTCATATCTTTTATATTATTTTTATGACAAATATATATTCTTTTTACTTTTTTTTAAGTGGTATATTCTTTTTACATGGTATTCATTATTTTTCATACACATTTACCTAAATAATTATTCCAACTACTTTTTAAATATTTTTTAAATGGAGTATTATTAAATTTTGCCAAAAACATAATAATACATTGATTCGATCATATTATAAATGTTAAAAAAGTTACTTCAAACATCACTTATTTATTTTTTTCAAATACCTCTAGCTAATATTTTATTTCAATTTCAATATAACTATATATTCAAATTAATTACAATTTTGTTTCTGAAATTTTACTACTACGTATATATTATCACAAATTAAGGATTTATAGAGTATATTATAATTATAAAATAAATGTTGTGTTTGACAATTATATCATATGTCTAAATCTAGGGAAATATAAAATATCAATCAATTTTTTTTTATAAATTAAGTAATTATTAAAAAATCAATATCTTAGTAAAAGCAAAAAAATATTATCTTTTGCCGAGACACTTAATTGAGATGATAAAATTATTAAATTCAACATTCATAAATGATCTGCATACTGAAACACACACCGTACCATACGTAGTGACAATTGACATTTTCTTTTTGTGTGTGTGTGTGTTGTGCACTTTTGCTAATAGTTTTAGTGGAGATTTTAGTCTGTTGTTTGGTTAATTTTTGATGTTTATCAAAGCAAACCTTGCCTCAAAAAAACCTCAAGTATGGGTAGCCAAAAAAATCCATTTTCGTTTAATTTTTGGCTTTGCCAATTAATATAGATTATGACATAATTATTTCTATATATTTGATGTGTATATATGTTTAATCAAATTTTATTTATTGGATATACTTAATTTTCTTAAAAAATATTAGACTTCTTGTGCATGGCATGGGCCTTAAGGTAGTTTTATATATATAGTTAAGTAACTCAACTAATTTGTATAAAAATACAGAGC
Organism: Chenopodium album; assembly: GCF_948465745.1. Taxonomy (NCBI): domain Eukaryota; kingdom Viridiplantae; phylum Streptophyta; class Magnoliopsida; order Caryophyllales; family Amaranthaceae; genus Chenopodium; species Chenopodium album. The sequence continues at coordinate 47,296,384 of NC_137848.1, forward strand.
CGAAAACAACGAAATCCCCTTCATATGGAAGGACCAAAGATTCAAGATCCCAACTAGACTAGTGAAAAATTATTTGAATCCAATCTACCTACAAATGAAAATGTACTCTGCCATATTAACACCCAAGCTTCAATTACAAGGTTTACAACATCCTACCTAGTCATCAGAATTCACTCTATCACAAATTCACAATGCAACCCACATCACCCTAATTCTATTTCTAATATTCGTACAAAAAATAGCAATAAAAAAAAAAAATAATAAATAAATAAATAAATAAAAAACCCATAAATTTGTGATTCAAAAATATGCTTCTAATTCTATAATTTGTGCAAAAGATAGCAATAAAAAAAAAAAAAAAAGAATATTCACACTAAGTTCATTTACAATTGAAATCCTAAAATCTATGTAGTATGAAAACAATTAGAAAAGGTGAAAAAGAGATCGTACCTTGTTGAAATCGAGTACACAACTTCAGCAAAAATAGAGCCAAAATTCAATATAATCGAGTATAAACCCTATATTTCAAGTAACCGTGTTGGGATTGTAGCCCAAATTTTACAAGCCCATGATTGTATCAATATTTTGAGCAAATGTCGGTGGATGGAAAAATACAATAAAACTCATTTTTCTAGAATTATCTTCTTAATTCAATCTAAAATATGATCTACAATATGCTAGAATAATCTAGCATGTTCAAACCGACATTTACTTCTTGCATGGCTCCACCGCCATTGCACAAGTATAAATAAGTATATGTGCTTTCAATTGGTGCATGCAAGACACACATACAAATACACACCAAGCCACTCTCAATACAAGCCTTTTTACTACTACTACTACTAATCCTCCTTGTATACAATCTCCTTATATTACTAATCCACTATCCTTTGTAATACTCCTTTGTGAGTTTTGTTATTATAGTGAGAGTTATAAATCATTGTACTATTACTCACCCTACTACATTACGGGTGATACTTGTACTCTCCTATTTTTTATATAGTGGATTTTTCAGTGCTCGTCGTCCGTGGGTTTTTGATAATTTTTCCCACGTTAAAATATTGTGTGTTCAATTCTCTACTACTTATTTTACCTTTATCTTTCTCTTACTTATCTTATCAATTTCTACATCTTTAATTTGCTTTCGCTGTGCACTCACCAACCCTAACAAGTGGTATCAGAGCCAAAGGTTGATTAGAGTGTTTAAACATTAAAGATGTCTTCGTTTACGAAGTTCGAGATTGATAAATTCGATGGCAAGATTAGTTTCAGCATTTGGAGAATCCAAATGAAGGTCGTTCTCACACAAAACGGATTAAAATGGGCACTTGATGGCAAGTCCAAAAAGCCATCTACTATGACGGACGAGCAATGGTAAGAGTTGGATGAAAAAGCATTGTCCACGATCCAACTATGTCTAACGAAGGAGGTTCTGCGCGAGGTCATTCACGAGGAGACAGCAGGTGGATTATGGTTAAAGTTGGAGTCTCTCTACATGACTAAAAGCCTCGCCAACAAACTCCGTCTCAAGAAAAGACTTTATACAATTCGAATGGCCGAAGGTACTTTCATTCAATCTCATCTTAATGAAATTAATTCCATTATTATTGATCTAGAAAATCTAGATGTTAAAATTGAAGATGAGGCTAAGGCTGTGTTATTAATTATCTCCCTACCGCCTTCATATAAGCACTTCAAGGAAATCATGCTATATGGTAGCAATGATTCTCTTTCTTTTGAGGATGTAAAATCAAATTTACTCTCAAAAGAAAAGTTTGACCTTGAAGTACATACTGATGAAAATGCTGAAGGCTTACATGTAAGAGGGAGATCACACGGAAAAAATAGTACCAATAATCAGGCCATATCTAATGGGCAAAAATCTAAGGATTTTTGCAAATATTGCAAGATGCATGGGCACGGTGTTTCCGATTGCCAAAATTTGAAGAAAAAGCTCAAAAGAGAAGAAAATGATAAAAAGGCTAAGGAAACTGCAGAAGCCGATTTTGGTGATATAGAATCCGATGATGTTCTTTTGGCTACTTCTCCACAAAGAAGTAGAAATCATGATTGGGTGCTTGATTCCAGTTGTGCCTACCATATTTGTTCTCAAAAGGATCGCTTTATCGATTATCATCCCGTAAAGAATAGATCTGTTTCTATGGGCAACGGATCTCGTTGCAAAGTTCATGGCACTGGCTTTGTTCGAATCAAGACACATGATTGTAAGATCAGGACTTTATCTAATGTTCAATATGTTCCTGATTTAAAGCATAACATCATCTCTTTAGGCACTCTTGATTTTAAAGGGTGCAAGATATCGGCTCAAGGTGGAGTACTCAAAGTATTCAAAGGTGCTCATGAAATTATGAATGCCATTCGACATAAAAATCTCTATGTATTACAAGGCTCTTCATACACAAACCCGGTTTGGCATAAAAGCATTCATCACACGGGTACAAGCATGTCTTATAAACCCAAGACTCGTTTGGGTTTTCCGAGCGGCATCTCTACTTAATGCCCTTCGGGCTTCATACGACGAGTACACATAAAAATTAGGTCCAAGGTGGAGATTGTTGGGATTGTGGCCCAAATTTTACAAGCCCTTGATTGTATCAATATTTTGAGCAAATGTCGGTGGATGGAAAAATCTACAATAATGCTCATTTTTCTAGGATTATCTTCTTAATTCAATCTTGAAGTATGATCTACAATATGCTAGAATAATCTAGCATGTTCAAACCGACATTTACTTCTTGCATGGCTCCACCGCCATTGCACAAGTATTAATAAGTATATGTGCTTTCAATTGGTGCATGCAAGACACACATACAAATACACACCAAGCCACTCTTAATACAAGCCTTACTACTATTACTAATCCTCCTTGTATGCAATCTCCTTATATTACTAATCCACTATCCTTTGTAATACTCCTTTGTGAGTTTTGTTATTATAGTGAGAGTTCTAAATCATTGTACTATTACTCACCCTACTACATTACGGGTGATATTTGTACTCTCCTATTTTTCATATAGTGGATTTTTCAGTGCTCGTCGTCCGTGGGTTTTTGATAATTTTTCCCACGTTAAATATTGTGTGTCCAATTCTCTACTACTTATTTTACCTTTATCTTTCTCCTACTTATCTTATCAATCTCTACATCTTTAATTTGCTTCCACGGTGCACTCACCAACCCTAACAAACCAAAACAAATTGCTTCTAATTTGTACGAAAATCCAACCTCGTTGCTTTGATTTGTGCGAGTTGCAATCGCTAAAACCTAAATCCGAAAAATGAACCCTAAATTCGAAAAATGAAATTGAGTGCTAAAACCTAAATCCGAAAAATGAACCCTAAATTCGAAAAATGAAATTGAGTTCTATCGCAATTTGCAATATTGTACGAGAATTCAGAAAAACAACGGTTTTGATTTGTAATTTTTTTTTGTTCGAATTTTCAGAGCAAACGTGGAAAAAATAGCAGTATGGACAAACTAATGAGGGATTTGGGGAAAGAGAACGAGACTTTTGTTAAAGGGAAGTTGGAGTGAATGACTGAGTGAGTGTTGAATACAGTGTATATGTTAGCAATGAAGAAAGAAGTTATTTGCACGATTGCATCAATTAATTTTTTTTTCTTTTTTTTTTTTGGTTGTTTTCATCTGATTTACCCATTTTGGGCTAATTCAGATTCAAGGTCAGTTTCAAATGGTCCTCATAATTGATGTTGTGGAGGATCGAACACGCAATTTTTTCTTTTTTTGCTATGTTATCGAAAATATACTCTATAATGTGACTGTTGATGTGGCTCTCAAAGAAGGCCCAGAGACTTTTACAAAACAGTGCATTCCTTAGGTGCTTGTAAAAAAAAAGTATCTACTAGTGACAAGTGATATGCTTGGTTAATTTTTCTTTCCGCGCAATAACGCTAAGAAGTGTATATCACTAGTCACTAGCGGAAATTTTTTAAAAGACACCAGTGGAATGCATTGGTTTTACAATGTTTAAGTTTGTATATTTATAAATATATTCGACTTCTAATTTGTACAATGTTTAACATTCTACTTAATATCAATTACTGGTTATGGTATTTCAAAAATCTTCAACTTTAGAAGTAATTAAAGAAAAACGATATAACATGGCTAGCTCATGGGACTAATTTAATTGTCATGTAAATAAATATTCTTAGTAAAGTTATTGTATGCTATGATTTCCTCCTTTTCCATGACATGTAGATCAAGCTACAAGATTTTTATATCATAGCAAAAACTTTGGCATAATTGTATGTTTGTCATTGGAAAATTATTACTTGTGTCACTAGTGTAAAAGTTTGTCATGGGAAAAAACTACTTGTTGCACAAATGTAAACTTTGTCACGGGAAAATATTTGTGGCACAAATGTAAATTTGCCACGGAAAAAGCATTACTCGTGGCACAAGTGTGATATTTGCCACGGGGAAATAAATACTCGTGGCATAAATTATTCTCTTATTAAGGTTTTGTATTATAATTAATCTTTCCCGTGGCTAGATGAAATCATGCCACGAATTTTAAATTCTTGTGGCATAATTCGTGACATAAGTGATGATTTGTTGTAGTGGTGGACAACTATTTTTTGCTGTAACTCCACGTGTCTTAAGTCTAAACCAACCCTTCCAAATCTACAGTTTAAACCAACCATTCAAAATTTACGTAAATCATCACTAAATCGTACAAGTAATGTTGTACTAGGTGTGTAGGAAACTAGGAAATACTATGTCATTTGCTTTACCGAGTTGACAACTAATTCATAAATAATCATAATGATTAGACTAATTATCTTTTTTAAATTGCTATACTTGTGATTATGATTGTGTCTCACATTAATACCCAACATTAGTCATGTCTTTATTTGCTTTAGCTTTTTGATTAAGGATGATTACGTAAGAGTTTGAATTTGGTGGTGTTTGATTGTTATTCAGGTCACTGCTTAGTTGGCATGATTAAGATCTTGTTTAAGCTAAAAGTTATATAATGACTGTTAATGTTGCATGATGCATGTACGAGTCTAATGTGCAAGTGGTGACTAGCTTGAGCTAATAATATTACTTCTTCCGCTTCATATTATTTGCAACATATCATTCCACCCCATTTTAGAAAAGAGATTTGAAATGTTCATATAAACAAGCAAATGAATCGAAACAATCAAAACAGTACACAAGCACAATGTAACTAACAGTACACAAGCACAATGTAACTACGGAGTATAGCTTACATAAATTAGGAGTAATATATCTTTTCCCTTCAACAAGTTTGTCATTTTCTCTTAATTTATTTTCAAAGTTTAAAAAATAAGCAGGGAGTAACTTTAGTGATAAAAATCATAAGTAATGGTATATGTAGCTTTTAGGGTTAAAAAAAGTATTTCATATTTTCATAAGGTTAAAGCTAACAAACGTCCCGTGAGAGTTGGATAAGCTAACTTAAAGTAGAAATACTAAATTAAAATGAACAATAAATACACCGATCGACGCGTGATTTAGACATGCATGCCCAAATTAATACTAGTTGAGGTAATATTTTATCTAATATCTCGGGAGCGTTCGTTAGCAATATCCTTTTTATAATTTGGTAATATTAATTTAGAAATATATGACAAAATCACATTCAAATTAGAGTAATTAATATTATATTTTTATTTATTTATTTTTTCCCAATTTTTGAAACAAATTGGACATTCCAAAATCATATTATCCCTATGTTTACTGTCAAACTAGTGTGTGGCTCGGGCGATGCCCCGTGTTGCTAGTTTATACTTGTTTAATTTGCTAATTAAATTCGACTGTTTAGATAGTAAGACTTGTTGGTTTCGAGTTTAAGTCTTACTATAAATATTTTTTAGTTGTCAAACTCAATCATTACATAATGGAAACAAATAGTATAATAAGACGCAAATTAACTTATCTAAGTTACTATAATTTTGTTGGATAAAAAAACACAATTAATGAATGGCTAAGATGGCAAGACTCTTAACTTAAGACTTGTTGATTTTGAGTTCAAGTCTTATTATAAGGATTTTTTAGATGCAAACCTAATACATGTGAAAGTAACATGTCATATTTATAATGACATGTGGCGTATATTGTTAACATGTCAAACTTGAAAAAGGTGACACGTGACACATATTTTGATTTATGAACGTTTTTTAATACATAATTATAGATAGATTCATATGTTGACCTCTCCAAATAGACCAGAGACATTCATTTAGTCCTCGAAACTCAAAGACACAAATGTTTGAGGAAAGTTCAAATTTCAAGGAATATTTAAGTTTTTTTTTTGAAAGAAGGAACATTTAGGTACTTCATATATATAGATAATGCCGTTTAAAAAAAAAACAGATAATGCCGCATAAAAAATCTATCAATTCGAAACATCAATCCTCATTTTAAAATATTTAATTTTGTGCAATTCAATTGGATACTATGGAGTGCGAGTACAATTTAGTGATCCAAGATAATTATTGAAATTGCTTCACAAAAAAGGTATCAATTCAAGTTTGTATGCTTTCTTAGTGTTTCTTGTTCTTGACTAAAATATTGTGCGCTAGCTAGAATTGGAAAGGTGTTCGGTGCTAATTCAATTAAGTCCCACAATTTGACTACTTATGAATTTTAGTGACATTAGTCCTTTCAATTCAACTAAAGTGCTAACTAGGTGTACAAATATCGGCCATTATTATGTTCATAGCTTTGATCAATTTATTACAATATTTTGATCACTAATGGAAAATACCGAGCTTTTTCTTAATTCGTATACTCTCTTCGCTCCTAAATATTCCTCCTATACGAAATCTTAGTACTCCACACTATTTAAACCTTAAGGAAATTTTCTAATTTCTTTTATTTTCAAAATACTACGTATAAGAATAAACATATATAGTAAATTGAATGAGGTCCTATTTGATTCATCTCAATAAGTGTCTTTAAAATATTTAACTTTTATACGAAGTAATTTTTTGTAAGACTAAAACAAAATATTAATAATTTATGTGTGCATTAGCAACCGTGTCAAAGAAAATGAGAAGAATTTACACGAACATGAGAGTTAAATGAAAATTCAACATTAAATATGTTAAATAGTATAACTATTTTGTGATCTATAATAGTACTCCGTATAACTAATGAAAATAATATAAGCATCTTAAAGGCCAGGGATTAAACACGTTGTATTTTTCTAAATTCTAATCATTTTAAGTTTTCGTTGTAAATTGAGATCCAATCATTGTTTTTTTTTTTACTCAAGATCCAATCATTGTTGATTTGTTGTTTCGTTTCCTTATCGTTATCAATTATTCAAGTTTTATTATCTTCTATCTTGTCTTGTGAAAGACACGACTATATTCAACAAATATCTTCCTCTCTATCATTCCCTTTCTGAAATTTAAGAATGAATATTGGTTAGTCGCTTCTTCAGATATCCTTAGTTTCCTTTCTTATGCAAATCTATCTATCTATCTATAAATAAACTAAAGAAAAAACCGCTGACATCACCATTGCCTATGTGTTAGCTTTTTATTAAAATATTTCCCGCCAAAACTATAAGTGACATCATCCTCTTTTTTTTTTTTTTTTTTTTTTTTTTTTTTTTTTTTCCTTTTTTTCTTTTAAAGATAAAGCTAAAGTTTGGAAAAGCTAAATTAATTACACATTTTTATAAAAACTGAATTTTTTTTTTACTAAATTGAGTAACAATAATATTTTCTTATAGAGAAAAAAAAATAACTACGTAAGGGGTAGTAGGCTCTTTCATTTTTCCTTCTTTCCTCTTATATTAACCTCTGAACACTAATGCTAGCATTATTTAAGAATTTTATTTTAATTATGAATTCAATTAGAATATTTAACATCATGTTTTCTAATATATATGATCAAATATTTTATTGCTAAAACCGTGCATTGCACGGGACTAACCTAGTAAATAAACTAAAATAACAATCGCTGACATCATCACTTTTCAAATTATACACATGTCAAGTTGTGGTTGAAAATTTTCCCGCCTAAATTAATTGCTGACATTATATTTTTATTTTTTACCTTAAATTATTACAATATATATATATATATATATATATATATATATATATATATATATATATATATATATATATATATATAATTTTTATTTTTTACCTTAAATTATTACAATATATATATATATTTTAAAAACAACTATTATATTATATTGCGGTTGTCAAAAAAAAAACTATTATATTATATTTCATATATTATATTATGATGAATTTGAGTTACTATTTTGCTTCAAAATATAATTACTCCCGGTTAAAGAGCACTTCGTATTGCATAATTTATTTAAATTTATACTCTTCTTCAAAATTAGTTAGATCTAAATAGCATTGTAATTAATGGTTAGGTTTTTATAATTTATCTCATACGAGGGACATATGTAAAATAAATATTTATTTAAAGAAATTTTTTATGTCTTGCATTGCACGAGACTTATCCAATAAGGTAATAAGTAAAGCTTAAAAAACAAAGAGGCCGGCCTAAGAAATAGTAATAATAGTGGTGTACATGAATCATTAGAACAATATTATTGGTATGTAAGAAATTGTCAATGGAACACAAGTCCTCTAATACTAGCTCATAGGACTATAGGAGTCACATAAAGTCATAGGCCTATTGTTCTACTCCATTATATTTTCTTCGTTTAAATTTAAGCCTTGCAAGCTTGCAAAAATTCTACTTTTCATATTTAAAATGTACAATTTCAATAATTAATATCTCTAATTATTAAGGCAAAAATTAATGAGCGTTTCCGGGGCGTTAGATAAGAGAATTAAAGTACAAATATTAGAGTAAAATTAACATTAATTACACCGAACGACACGTGATTTTGTCATGCATTCCTAACTTAATACCATTTCAACCAATATAATTACTCCTTATCTAACGCCCCGGGACGCTCGTTAGCAAGATCCAATTATTAATATGTAATTACAAAAAAATATGAAATATTAATATTATAAAAATATTCATCAATATGAATCTAACAAGATCACACACTAACAATATAAATTTTCTTACACATATACCGGTAAAGATTATTAACATAGAATTTGTATATATTGCAAAATAAAAGTGTTGCTATCAAATAAAAGCGGAGGAAGTGGGTTTTTATAGCAATACTACCAACTCCAAGTATTATTGATTACATATGGAGAGGATAACTAAGGGCATGTTCACATTTACTGAACTGAGTTAAACTGAATTGAATATAACTAAAATAAATATTTTATAAGAGAAGAAAATTAGAAGTTGAAATAAACTAAACTGAGCTAAAGTGAACTGTCTTAACTTGCAAAGTTGCAGATCTCCTAAAATCCTCATGAAATCATATTTTATTTTTAAATTGATTGTATATTTGTATTTACCATGTTGCGCTGCCGATGACCGATGTTATCCAAAATCCTATTAAAAATCCAATTTCCGAGGAAGCGTGTTACAAATTAAACTGTGACCATTTTCCTTATTCACTTCATCCATTCAAGTTCCAATTAGGTTGCCCCTTGCAACTTGTAAGAGTAGTGTAATCCAAATTTTATTACTTGTATTCCATTATATTTTCGGGGGTTAATCCTTAGCGCATAGCTCCTATTGGTTTAACAAACATATAGGATGAAAAATGTACCATTATACACATAATATATGACATGTGGTAAGTATTTTGAGGAAAAATATTCAACTTATAAGATGATAAAAAGTACCATTACATGCATAATAGTACACAAAAAGTATTATTTAGACAACTTATACTTTAATATGGAGTAGTACATTATACATGCATAATGGTACATATTGGTACATTATAATGTACCACCATAGAGTCAGCTTCTTCCAAAAATTTGCCAAATTTACATTTTTTCCCTCCTATATGTTTTGTAAATATATAGGAGGTATGCGTTGATATGCACTCATATTCGGGTGCATCAGGTTATAAGCATGGTACACACTCCTCATTCATTTATTATTATTTATTATTGTGATCTCTTTACTTCATCTATTATATATATTAAAGTAATCACTAGAGTTATCCTAAAAGTACACGTGTCGTATACACAACAAAAATTAAAATGTTTCTATCAAAATTTTTTAGCAATGCGGCAACGAAGATTTAAAAATGGAGACCTGGCTGGGTGATTTCGGAGGTCAGGGATGGGTGGTAGAGGCCGACTGGTCGTTTTTGGTGGTTAAGGGTTGGCCGGCCGGTTTCCAGCGAGGTTATGGGGTGGGATTCGGATTCTGACGAGGTTAGGGGGTGGGGAGAAAGTGGCTGGAATTTTGGAATTTTTATTTAAAAAAAAAATATAAATAAAAAATAAAAAATAAAAAATTGGATCAATTACGTGTTGACCATGTCATGTTAACTAGTTATAACATGTTATTGACTTGTCGTTGACAAGTTAAGATCAATGGAGGCAAACTGACCCCATAATTTAGATTATTAGAAAATAAATCTTAGTTGAGATTGTTAGAAGTAAATTGTCCATAATTGGGATTATTAAAGTATATTTTTTCATTTATAACTGATTTTTTTAATTTTTTATTAGGACTATCCATACAAATGAAACAATATCCATGACATTTTTTTTTTTAATAAATTCATCGAAATAGAATATTATTAGTTTGTATCCATTTGTGTTATAATCCATAAAGTTGTTCTTAGCACAATATGAGTCTAGAAATAACTTTCGCCTGATACACAATAACACAATACAAGTCGCTTAACTGGCTAAACCTGATTCGAACCCCACTTTGAAGTAATCTCCATAGATAGACTATTAAACCATCAAAACAAACAAATAAGCTACATACATTAAATTATTTTGGATAGGGTTTGTGGGATGGAAGCATAAGAACCGATACATAAGATGACAAGGATTGACCCCAATAATTTGATTAAATGATTGGAAAATCTGAGATCCAAATTTCAAGCCTTCTTTGAATAAATAACTTAAAAATAAATTAATTATAATTCATGCAAATAGACCAAATTGCCATTAATATATATATATATATATATATATATATATATATATATATATATATATATATATATATATATATATATATATATATATATATATATTTTTTTTTTTTTTAAAATAAAGACTAAAATATCTTTCATTCCCTCCTAAGTCCTAACATCGGTGATTTTTTAATTTCTTATAATGGAAAAAAAAAACCCGGGAAAGCAAAGGTTACCAAACAAAATCGTAACCGTACACGTGGCACGATCGGAAGAATTGCAGCTTGAGAACTCGGGTATATAAATCGGAAAAACTCAAAGGTGGGTTTAATGATCAAGACATACATTTATAGCTGAGTAAATTTCTCATTACAAGATTTGCATTCTCTCTTGTTGAATGCATTTCTTTTATTGAGCTCTTTTCCTTTTCTTTCATTTCTTATATTTTCTCTCTTCTCTCTGATTTTTTTTTTATTCTCTATAAATATATTTGGATTTCAATTTATTGAGGTGTAATCGTGCAAGTCTTATTACAGAGTTCATTTCACTCGTTAAATTGAAATGTAAGTTTGTCTTTCTTATTCTTTTTTTCGGGATTATTTTACCTCATACGAAGTATTTATTTAACACGTGTATTGTATACAACGCGTTTAGTTCATCTCGAATTACATAAAAACCGATTTTGGAAATTGTTGATTGCTTATGTGATTTGGGTGACTAACCGTCTAACACAATATATCGTTGTTGTAAGACTTGTAACTAGTTTATTATAGTGGTATATGTTCAATGTTGATTGTATAAAAAAAAAAAAAATGTTCAATGTAGATTACTTGATTCCCTCTATAAGTAGATATTGAATTCATGTTTACTTGTATACGACGGATATATTACATACAACTTAATCACCTTGAATCACATGAAAGCCAATTTAATATTGATACTCCGTAAATTATTATTTATGGAGTACTTCGTATGTGATTTGGGATAATTAGTGTTCATTTCGGATTTATTGTATAAAACTAACTTAATCCCCTCAAATCTCATAAAAGCTGATTTCAAAAATGCTTGTTTATTCTGTGATTGGGGCGATTCCCACAATAACACCTGTTGTATATATTGCTTAACTTCAGTTTTAGTTTAGAAAAAAGATATTTACCTGTTTATTAGATAAGTTGATTTGAAAATTTAAAACGTTTTTAGATTATTGTTTATGAAACCTATTTCGTTTTCTGCTGGGTATATCCTTTTTATCGCTATTTTGTTTGTGAACTTCTTTTGTATTGAAATATTGATGTTTTAATTAGTAACTTTGAACTTGAGAAAAAGGTGATTTTGATGACTGATTATTATGAGATTTTTTTTTTCGTTGGAGGAAAACTGATTAGTATGAGATTAAATCTGGAAGCGTTGTGCTAGATCTACTTTTAATTAATAATTAATTTTAAAAATTTGTTTTGGATTTTCTTAGGACTTTTTTTTAATCTTTATTCCAATAGTTATTTTTCTGTTTTTAGTATCCTATTGAAGTATTGATCATCTTTTCTTGAGAATTATTGGATAAAAAAGTTCCATTTTTTCCACAAAAATCTGTCCTTTAGTAACTTTATGAACCCAGCTTTTTCGTAATTTCGCTTTCAAATTTTGGTCGGCTATCGCGATCATTCCTGGGATTATCTGTCCATTCTCCAGAAAATCTCTTCAATAAACCAAGTTTTTTTGGGTTACTTTTTCCGATTTTAATTATGGCATCAATTGGAGTTGCATGTGTCCGTGCACAACTTTAATCTGACCACAGAAATAAAAACGAACACTATATTATGGAATTGAGAGAGTATAATTAAAGAATTATAGACTTTATTTCCGAACTTAAAAATCTTAATGATATTTGAATAGTGTAAAAACCCAATTGTTACAAAAATGAACAAAAGAAGTACTTCTCTATGATTGCCTTGAATCCCACATTTTGAAGCCTAATAAGTTTTTGTACTTTAAAATATCATACTTGCGAGTATGGTGGTGATACCTCATCTAATTTTTAATTTGTTTAGTCAGGCCGTCAATACCGACGGCTGGTCATTGATGGCTGGTCACAGTTGATGACCTGATACATGTAAAAGTACATATATGACTACCCAATATTACAATTTCAATTGCTGATTTTGAATTTGATTGTTGAATGAATATTTGGGAGCAGCTAGCTAGGCCGAAATGACGATCACACCTAAGATTTCTGTCAATAATGGGAACCTTGTGGTTCATGGGAAGACCATATTGAAAGGAGTACCAGACAATATCATCTTAACCCCAGGCTCAGGCAATGGTTTGGCTGCTGGTTCATTTATCGGTGCCTCGGCTTCTGATAGCAAATGCCTTCATGTGTTTCCCATGGGCACTTTAGAGTAAGCATCTCCTTTTTCAACTTTTTCTTTGTGCAAAGTTAACATTGTTTTGTTTATAAGGAAGATACATGATCCAAGTATCCAACTCTAGCTAGTTTATCAATCTGGCCTTTTCTTGTTTTGTACTTTGTTAGTCGTATTGATGTTCCTAAATTTGCATGGGTTAATAATGAGGTGAGTTGAAAAAAACCTGATTCTAGCAGTCTTAGTTTATGCTAATTGTGATTGGAAACTTGAACTTGTTCTTTGTTAAGTGTCGAAATTCCTTTTATCAAAGAGGTATATCACTGAAAAGGTTGATTCTGGTTGTGGAGAGGAAGTGAGAAACGGCTTTTGTTTGTTCATACGAACTTAAAGAAGTATGCTCGTATAGTTTGGTGAATGGTGATAAACTTTACTAATGCTTTGTTTGGATAGGAAAGAAGGAAAGGAAAGGGAGGGATAGAAGAGGAAGGGAAGAGAGAAGAAAGGGAGGGGGAGGTGGGCTTCATTTTCCTTCCAAATCTCTCTAAATTTGGAGGGATTATGCTTATTAAAGAGAGAGGGAAAATGGATCCCTCCCTCTCCTTTCCCTTCCTTCTCCCAATCCTTTACCCAAACAAGAGAGTTTGTCCCCCCCTCCCTTTCTCTTCATTTCTTTTCCTTCCATTTCCTTCTATCCAAACAAGGTGCTAGTGTTTCACACTTTCACACACACATATTGTTCTATTTTTCTTTTGTTCTTATGTAAAGGATGAGTAGTATGCTATGTTTGTAATAGATGATAACATTGTGTATTGGATGTCACAGGGGTTTGCAATTCATGTGTTGTTTCCGGTTCAAGCTGTGGTGGATGACTCAGAGGATGGGAAAGTGTGGAAAAGATGTTCCCCTTGAAACTCAATTCATGCTTGTAGAGAGCAAGGATTCCACTGCAGAGGGTGAACCAGATGGCGCTCCGACAGTATACACCGTCTTTCTTCCCCTTCTGGAGGGCCCATTCCGAGCTGTTCTTCAAGGGAATGAAAATAATGAGATAGAGATTTGCGTTGAGAGTGGTGAGTGATCTTGGCCATGAAAGTGCATGCTCGTAACTTGTCTTTAATTTGTCCACTCATTTAACTTTGGTAGACTAGTTTCTACATCTCGAAAATAGTAGTGGACTAGTTACTACTGCGAACAGAACCAAGGTGGAAAAATAGTCCAATATAAAAAAAAAACATAGATAACAGCTAAATAAATGGAGTGTATACATGGAGTATCCTCTACTTTGCATCACCAGCCACACCGCAACATTCTCTAATAGATTCTTCCACGATATATGGAGACTAGTGTTTGAGTTTCATAGTAATAGTGCAGCTGTCATTTAATCAGCTTTCAACCAAGCTGATCAAGTGGACCGAACAAACTATCATTCAGATCATTCATATAGATGGAATTTATTGCATTTCGGAAGTAAATGGTGTCCGAAAGATCAGATACGACTTTGCTTTTTTTACGGTTACAGGGGATACTGCTGTTCAGACCTGCCAAGGGCTTCACCTAGTTTACATGCATGCTGGGACCAATCCTTATGAAGTTGTCAATCTGGCTGTAAAGTAAGTGCCTTTCTTATTCTTTAAAAAGGCTTTTTTCTTTTGTAGATTCTTATTGAATTGCTTATAATGACATCCAAAGCCAATGGTGGTTTTGAAAATTATATTACCTTTGGTTTTGTGAAACATGAGCTGTGATTAGAAATTAGGTTATGTGAAATTTGTTTTCCCTAGTTGTCTTTCTGCTGTTAGATACTGCTCCTAATATATGCTTTTGTTTCATGCAGGGCTGTAGAGAAACATATGCAAACTTTCCGTCACCGAGAGAAGAAAAGGGTAAGTAAACTCTTTTGGTAGTGTCATTTAAGTGGCTGCCCCCTGATTTCCAGAAATTGCTGAATCAATTAAGACTAAATTTGTTATGGTTTCCTCCAGTTGCCTAGTTTTGTTGATTGGTTTGGCTGGTGTACATGGGATGCTTTCTACACTGATGTCACGGCTGAAGGTGTAGATGAAGGCCTTGAAAGGTACTGTGACGGTCTTATGTTAATCTCAAGATTCATGATAGTACAAAATAACTGAATTCTTGCTGCTTGTTGCAGTTTGTCAAAGGGTGGAGCCCCACCGCGGTTCTTGATCATTGATGATGGCTGGCAGCAGATAGGAAATGAGATTGTCAAGGATGAAAATTGTGTTGTGCAAGAAGGGGCACAGTAAGTACATGTTTTCATTCCTCTACAACATTTTCATGTAAAGCCTTCATGTATGGTTTGTTATTAAGTGTTCAGATGCTCAAGTTCTGAAACTTGCATGATTAGCTTCTGATTTTCTTAGAAAGGATAGAATAGATTTCGCAAATCTCCACATGTTATTCATGCTGGAATACACTTTAACTCGTTGCTACAAATCCTTTCCTAGAAAGGAAAAGAAAATGGAATCTAATGATGTCCAGTCCTCAAGAATGAAATAGTGTTCTTAACTTTAATTATCATGTTATTTATGTGCATGTGTCGTGTGATGATATTCTGCATTAATGGTAATTTTTGGTGCAATTTTTTCTTTTGTAGATTTGCTAACAGACTAACTGGAATTAAAGAGAATGCCAAGTTCCAAAACAAAAAGAATGGTGAAGACAATAATCAGGTTCCAGGTCTGAAGCATGTTGTAGATGAAGCTAAACAACGCCACAATGTGAAGTAAGTTGCCTAACTAGCTGATCAATGATTTTCTTACTACTTATGATCTGCCTTATATGCTATTTATTCTCTCTTCAAACATGTGACTTTGTGCAACTGACGAGGTTAGCTTGTTTTGATCCCAACCATGAACCTTGTGGGAGTAAATTGGTGGATATAATGATTTATTCCAGCAGACATCATTCTAGTCAAAATTTTAGTGACATCCATTTTCAAAAGTTGCTTGTTTAGAGCATTTTTAAATTTTCCATCAAAATGGTATTGCTGAACATGGAAAGCAAGCGAGTTATGTCTTATAAAGTTTGTTTGAGTGATCCTACTTCTTACATGATTATACGAGTGTTTCTAGAGTTTCATATCAACTGCTTCTTTATGATCTGGCGCCTAGTTATCTGGGGTTTGATGGCAATTTACCTGTGTAGTTTGTTGGGGGTGTAAAAGAGACTTGTGTGATTAGAATTACAGAATGAGGAAGTTATGGTATCCAAAAAAGAAAAAAATATCATGCTCTGTAGTGAACTTTGTTTTTAGTAAAAATTGGTTTCAATATCCTTATTTGGTTTATTTGCATGTGTTCTAGGAGTGTGTATGTGTGGCATGCTCTGGCTGGATATTGGGGTGGAGTTAAACCTGCAGCTGCTGGTATGGAACACTACGATACTGCTTTGGCTTACCCAGTTCAGTCTCCTGGTGTATTGGGTAACCAGCCAGATGTTGTCATGGATAGCCTTTCAGTTCATGGTCTTGGTTTGGTCCATCCAAAGAAAGTCTTCAATTTCTATAATGAGCTCCATGCATATCTTGCTTCATGTGGAGTAGATGGCGTCAAAGTTGATGTTCAAAATATTATTGAGACCCTTGGCGCTGGTCATGGTGGCAGAGTTTCACTCACCCGTGCCTACCACCAGGCACTTGAAGCCTCCATTGCAAGGAACTTTCCTGATAATGGATGCATTTCTTGCATGTGTCACAACACTGATGGCATATATAGTACCAAGCAGACTGCTGTTGTGAGGGCTTCTGATGATTTCTATCCTCGGGATCCTGCTTCCCATACCATACACATTTCCTCTGTGGCTTATAATTCACTTTTCCTTGGAGAGTTCATGCAACCTGATTGGGATATGTTTCATGTAAGTATTATACTTCGCATTATCCATGCTACTTTTCCTTGACTATTTATAGATGTATAGGGTGTGTGGGGTGTGATCTCCCACGCCATTTTTTCTGTCTCGGATGAGTTACTAATACTCAGAACCTTGCTTTGCAGAGCTTGCACCCAGCTGCAGATTATCATGCAGCAGCTCGTGCAGTTGGTGGATGTCCAATTTATGTGAGGTAAGGAGATGGTTTATACTTTGGTACCTTTTTATATTAAATTTTGAAAATGTTATTAATGCTTAATATGAGAACTAAAATTTTCAATTCCACAGTGACAAGCCAGGACATCACAACTTTAAGCTTTTAAGGAAGCTGGTTCTCCCTGACGGGTCAGTACTCCGTGCTCGCTTGCCTGGAAGGCCTACTCGTGATTGCCTCTTTAATGACCCTGCCAGAGATGGAACTAGGTACATGTCACTGCATTTCAATTTTTCTGATGTGATTATTTACTGTTGTCAATTATCACCTGGTGAAACTCGTGACTGATAGAGTGATAAACATTGCAGTTTGCTCAAAATTTGGAATGTGAACAAATGTTCTGGTGTGGTTGGCGTGTTCAACTGCCAGGGTGCTGGTTGGTGCAAGATTGAGAAAAAGACCCGCATACACGATACAGCTCCTGGAACACTTACTAGTTCTGTCCATGCCATTGACGTGGATTCCATTGCTGAAATAGCTGGGTCAGACTGGAATGGAGAAGTGATTGTGTATATGTATCAATCAGGTAACCATCAGGTTCATTACTATAATCTGTGAATTCCAGGGAGATTGTTCCTTTTTTCCCTTTCTATTTTGTTTTTCTTTTTTCTTGAGGGGGTGTGGATGGGGTAGTTCATAGTGAGGCAAGAATGCCAATTGATGTAAACATTGTGGAACGGAGTCTAGTTTATCTGACAGTTGGAACTCTAACAATTGTGTATTTGAATTGCAGGGGAGGTGGTTCGGCTACCTAAAGGAGCTTCATTGCCTGTGACTCTCAAGGTCTTGGAATATGAACTCTTTCATATCTGCCCTCTTAAGGTAAGTCCTTGCATTTTATGTTTTCGGAGAGTTACTACTTATTATCTTGACATCTTTCCATGCATGTGAATTAGTACATGCTGAAGTAAAGACCTTTTGTGTGCAGGAAATCACAAGCAGCATTTCATTTACACCAATTGGATTACTTGATATGTACAATTGCGGTGGAGCAGTAGACCAATTTGATGTTCCACTATCATCTGACGAGAAAACCGAGCATTCTAACGGTGAAGTTCCTACAGAGCAGATAAATTCACTCAGCATCACACAATCTCCAACTGTGATCAAGCTCAAAGTACGAGGATGTGGCCGGTTTGGAGCTTACTCTTCCCAGAGCCCATCCAAATGTACCGTGGATGGTGTGGAGACAGACTTTCAGTATGATTCGGAAACCGGTCTGTTGACCATAACCCTGCCAGTCCCACAGGAGGAGATGTACAGATGGTCTGTTGAAATTCAAGTATAATCAACGGGTTCAGAATATCCACATTCTTTCAGAATATTGCCACTTTGCAGCTGCATGTGGGTCGGCGGCACTGCAGCTGATCAATTCATGGTCTTATGATCAATTGGATTAGAAATTTGGGGCTATTGCACGAAATTTATAGAAGGGTAGCAATGGGTATCAGGTATTTTAGAGTTATTGAGAGAGCGAGGGAATGGTGTGAGGAAAATAATAGAGTAGGGTGTTATTTTACTAATGTACAATAACAAAAATCCATTAGCTTTCATATTGAAGTTCTCGTCTGCTCGAAAAATTTCACACTCTATTGTCATTAGACTCGTTACCTTAAGTTTGTGCAAATCAGTTCAATTTTACTTGTCACATTACTAGTTTAAATTATATTGTCAAATGTCAACACGATAAACAATTCAGGACTTGAGGGAAAGACAGACAAGAATAAAAAGTATACTACTCGTATATCTCATCTTCAAAATCAATGTAGGAGTATTAGAAAGAATATCTGGACCAAAAACAATGTTGCATAGTCATTGGGCCATCTAAGGAGGCCTCGCTTAGGGCTTTAATAGACTGACCAATTCTATCAATGCCAAGATTGCTAATCAGCAAGGTTGCAAATCATTAGTTTTGAATGATTAAAGCTTAAGTGCTTAACGAATATTTGATTTAATTATTAGAGAACTCTAATGACAAGCTAATTTGACAATTAGCTTGCCATGCCATATAAACTTTTAAGCTAATTATCATTTTAGCTGCTTTTTGCCCCAATGGCTAGCTATTAGCTTAGTAGTAGTTGTTGGATAGAAAATATATGGAAAGAGTTTAATTGGTGCAATGAGCATTTTATTTTGGCAAGTTTGATTCCCAAAGCTAATTGCTAGCTTTGCCAAGCTAATTTGCTTAGCCAAGCTAATTGAGTTTTCTAGCTCCAATGGTCAAGCTAGTAGCTAAGAAATTATTGAAATTGCAAACAAGTCCCTAGCTACAACCATTATAGTTGCTCTTATTAAACTAAATAAATTAATAATTGAGGAAAAAATAGATATCTTTTTGTTTTAAAAATCATATTACCTATGTTTTTACATTTTTTTTAAATTTTTTTTAATAAAATTGTTTTCATTATTTGTCCAGCTCAAAACAAACCATGTAAATTGAGTTAAATTTTTTAAAATGAAACATTTCGCTCCCATTTTACATAGTAATGCTCCCATTTTAACTTGAATGGACAAACATGGCCTTTATGCAAGTTGTAATATAAAAAGAGGACTTTGTTGGTCATGAATATTATTATATCAAACGCTCCTCTCAAACTTGTACCACTTGAATCCCAAGCCCACCACATCGGTCCCCACGACCTCCAAACCAAATCGGTCCCCACGACCACCTTAAATCGTTTTTTTTTTTAAAAAAAATAATTTATCAAGTTTTTGCGACGGGTCTTGGTTGATGGACAACTGGAACAATAGTACGCCGGAGAATGCGTCGGAAGAATCTGTAAGGAATTTTTTTTTTTAATTTTCTGGAAAATGGACATCCGCCCAAAAATCCGGATGTCCCACGGTGGATCCACCCAAAATTTCCGGATCCACCTTGGAAGATTCGGAAATTTTGAGTGGAAGTCATGATCCGCCCAAAATTTTCGGATCTTCCAAGGTGGATCCGGAAATTCCAGACGGACCCACCTTGGGACATCTGGATCTTTCGGGCGGATGTCCCTTTTCCAGAATTTTTTTTTAATATTAATTAAATTACTTTGTTTATTTTATTTTTAATTGTTGTTGTGCTTATGTTTTTGATAATTTCAGTAATTAGTAGTAATATTATTATTATTATTAGTAGGTTTTTTTTTTTGAAACCTTATTATTAGTAGTAGTAGTAGTAGTAAATATTTATTTTTGGTGTTGTTATTGTGATTATTGTAATTGTGGTTGGTGGTGTTTATGATTATTGTTGTTGTTATTATGATTGTTGTTATTAGTATTAGTATCAGTTATTAATGTTAATAATATTATTAGTTGTAATATTGTTTTATAAATATTATTATTAATATTAGAAAAATGAACATAATGTCTTAGACCATTGTTTTGTTTAATTTGTATAGGATTTGGAATCTCAAGATGGCGGTGACGGTGTGAATTATAGTGGAAATTTCGTCACGTACACATTATTTTCAACGTTTGAGGATGCAGTTAAATGGGCGGATGCTGTTTCCATAAATCTCGGATTTATTTTGGTGAAATCGTCATATAACAAAACCAGAGATGGTCGGCCGTATCGATATTTGAAATGTGACCAGGCAAGGAGGAGCTAGCCGAGAGTTTTGGAGAACGCGATACGGAAGGACACAAAAACCAAATCTAATGCTTGTCCTTTCTAAATCAAGATATATTATGAATTCACCACTGACAGTTGGAAGATCCGTGCGAAAAATTATCACACCGGGACACATAACCACCCAATGATTGTGTATCAAGAAGGTCATCGTAAAGTTAGCGGATTGAGCCCAGGTGCAAAATAGGTTGTGCGTGACATGACAAACTCCAAGGTTGCTCCCCGTAACATCATGGCAACTATTGCAGAGCAATTTCCTGATGATCATCCAAACATCAGGCACATTTACAATTGCCGGAATGACTTCAGGATGGAGATGTCTGAAGGAAGAGGAGTTGTTCAGCAATTTCTTCAGTTGGCGAGAGAGAGTAAGTACATTTACTCGGTCATGGCCGATGATCTCGACGTCCTACAACATGCATTTATGGTGCACCCGATCACGGTCAACATACTCCGCACATACCCTCATGTAATAGGTATGGATTCTACTTACAAAACCAATCGATATGGGATGTCGTTCTTTGAGATAGTAGGTGTGACACCGACAAACCAGAATTTTCTAGTTGGTTATGTTTTCATGCGCAACGAGTGCACGGCTAGCTATCGGTGGGTGTTGCAGAGATTAAGGGAGTTGATTGGGTTTGATAAAGAGCCATCGGTATTTTTGGCAGACCGTGAACTTGGGCTACGTGCGGCTTTGAGAGAAGTGTTTCCAGGGACGTCGCATTTACTCTGTCGATGGCACATTAACAAAGATGTGGAGGCTAGGGTGACGAAGATGTTCAAAAACAAGAAGATTGGTAGCAGTTTTAAAAATGGCAAATGGAAACGTATCATGGATGCAACAATTGAAGCGGAGTATGATCATGCTCTGGCTACCATGAAAGCAAGGTAGGCAAGTTATCCAGCAGTGATTGAGTATGTTGAGGGAACATGGCTTTGTCATAAAACCAAATTTGTGACATATTGGACGAACCAAATTCTTCACTTTGGTAACACCAGCAACTGTAGAGTTGAGAGCCAACATTCAGCAGTGAAGACGTGGTTTGAATCATCCACAGGTTAGTTGTTTTACTATATTAGTTGTTGTCTTTATTTCATAATTGTAATTATAATAAGAAATTATAATGTTTTTACTAATCTGAATCAATGGCAAGTTCTTTGGATACCGTATGGGCCCGAGTCCATTGTCATATCGGTAATCGAATCATTGAAATTCGTAATGCTTTGGAGGCATCAAGATCTAAAATTGGTGAGATGTACAGACAATTGCCACTGTCACGTATAAATGGCAAAGTGTCTCAACATTGCTTGAAAGTACTTCATGAGGAGACGAAAAGGATGCAGGATTTGAGTTACCAGGTTTATGAACGTTGTGGATGTGCTATGCGTGTGACCCATGGTGTACCATGTGCTTTTCTAGATACATGATTCGCTAGTTGCACAGACAGGCTTGTATACCAGCCAAATTCATTCTTTCTTGAAGACTTTGGTTATTGGTGATGGTGTTAACATTCCGGAATTTGTTAACGATTCGACCGTGGAGGCTGCACATTTTCGTTCCCTGGTTGATGAAGTCATGGAAAGTGATACTGCTTTACGTCGAAATGTATCTCGCATCATTGAAGAGGAGCTGCATCCGGATCATACACACCTTGAAGAACCACATGTGAACCTCAACGTTCGTGGTCGACGGAGGAACAATGACACCAGGCGTGATCAAAGTTATTTCGAGCATGTGAACCGTCAATACAGTCAACATGGTGGTGACCAAGAAACAGGTGCTAGTAAACAACTATTGTTTTTAAAAATTAAATGTATTTCATCTTGTAGCTTTACTAATAATTGACTTTTAATTATGTGCAGCAGATCCGTGTGACATTAGTCAGTGCAGGTATTTGCACCAGCTTCCGGGCCCAATGTTGCCGTACATCACGTCTTGGAAGGATGTCATTGGTGATGGAACTGTGGCTTTTGTTGTGTGGCCGACTTCTTCTTTGGTGATCAGGCACAATGGTTTAATGCCCGGGAAACAATATCGAACGAGATCGCCGGTCATCCTGAGTTGTACGAACGGATTTACGGGATTGGACGACTATGGATGAACATAGAGCATATTCGATGGGATGGTGGGGCTGTTGGGGAGCGGCATTGGATGGTAACAATTCAAGATTTATTTCCTATTGCTACTTGGTTCAACGCAAGGGTGATTTGTCTCTGTGTAGGCCTAGTACCAACTTGCTACTACCCATGCATCACAGTGTTACCGCTGAGGGCACGAAACGGGGTCCGAACACCGAGTCGAGAGTTTGTGGTTGCTATAGTTTGTGGATCACATTTCATCTCTCTTGACTTTGCACCTAATTCACCTCTCCCGCCAATCGTCGGTTGGTGGGCTGAGCACCACGGGGCTAGTGTTGATGGATGGGATCAACAATATGAAGGTAGAAGGAACATGTGGGATGCATTAGTTAGATAGTTTTACTTTCACTAAGTTTGAACAATTGTAGATATGTTTAATTTTAAATGTGACTTTTAATGTACTTTCACTAAGTTAGTTAAGATGTTACATTACATGCAACAAAACAAAAAAATTAAAGTGTCCAGTTCTTACATTACATGACGAATAAAAAAGAAATATAAAGCAGTTCAAACAAGTAATAAAAACCACTACCACGACTAAAAAGCAATCTATAGCCCTATTTTTTACTTCCAATCAAATACAAGCTGCTCAATCATTGTCCTAGTTTCACCCGACATGTGAGGATACTCAGCCAGTGCTCTTTGGTGAATCTCCATGGAGCGACTCATCCACTGCAATCAAACAACAACATATTATATAAACAACAATTATTAGAAGTCATTCTTAATAGTATAATAAAAACAAAAACTTACATAATCAGTGTAAGTCCGTTCTAGTAGGTTGCTTGTAACTCCTGGACTTGGAGATACCTGAGGGTGAGAAAACCTGTACAGCCACTGTATGTAACTAGGCGCAACGATAAGAGCTCCAGCACTAAGTCTGGTGAGGGCACCTAAAACTAAACCAAAAGATACCCCAGGGACAAACCTCTTCCACAACATAGATTGGATCTCGGTCGGGAAGTCTAACCGGTACATCTTCAAGTTAGTCGGCCTCCTGGCCTTCTCTGGCCTGATAATGTCACTTGGAATGCCTTGCACGAATCCAAGCTGTCGAACCACTCTATCAGGCATGTACGGCTCAATGATGTTACGGTACTGGATGCAGCCAATGAATAAAGTGGAGGGCACTCCTAGTGCAGGATCAACTTCGTACGGTAGCCAGTTAACCTCAAGGTCAGTCTGCGCATCAAGTCTAGTACAAAAAGATAATAGGCGCTCCAAGTTCTTGCTAGGACATCCCGCTCCAACATCCTAAGCAGATGTACGAGGGATATTAAGGTCCCTCGTCAAGGTACCCTGCTGAGGCCGAAAGCACGGAAAGTACTCGTAAATCCACGCTTGCAGAAGCGTGAGACAACCAGCGACCGAATCAGCATCTTTCCGTGAGGCCGTACCCAATTGCCGGTACAAGTATGCTAGAGCAGCTGCACCCCAAGAGTACTCATTAATAGGAGTATCTCCAACACATAGCTCGTGGAGGAAGGAACGATGCATATAGTTACCACTCTTGTCTAAAAACAGTGTACCTCCAAGCAGTAACCACAAGTACGCAGTATAATGGACACTAAAGTGCCTCTGAGCCTCCAACATCGAGCCAAAATCTTATCAGTCAACACCCCATTACCCTGCCAAATTGTCTTGGTGCCGCAAAACGCAGTCAACTCATCCGGAGTCATATCCATAGTAACCGAGCACGCGTCCCATAAGACGATAGGCGTAGTGGTAACCATCTTACCATCGACACGTAGCCTAAGAATGTTGCACACATCGTGCAACATGATTGTGATCTCCCCAAATGGCATATGAAATGTGTTTGTATCTGGCTGCCATCTCTCAACAAAAGCAGAAATTAACGGCTAATCAAGTTTTTTAAACATCAGCCCGGGCAAATGAGACAACCAACTGCCATCAATCAATTCAAGACTCTCCACTGATTGACGACCTCGTCACTAAACCAATTCAGAACACAACTTTGACCTACTCAAACACCGCAAAACATTTCGCTCCTGCTTGACCCATATATATGACGCCACATGACCACCAAAACTAGGGATAAAAGTCCCATCCTCGGGACCACCTGGCATCGGCTGCTGCACTAACCATGTCTCTGCACAGCTGGTAGTAGGCTGACTCGATTGACCACCAACAAACCTCCCATGCTGACCCCTATATACCATATGATAATCCTGAGGGTCCGATTCTTCATCCCGATCACCAACATGACTAACCGAGTCTTCGTCCTCCTCGTCAGATGTAGGTAGTCCACCTGGCGAATACATGGGCCGACTACTGCCTGACTGATGGTTTCCCGACCAACCACTATGAGACCCATATTGCTACTCGTGCTGAAGCGGTGACCTGGTCATTACTGAACGAGATGTCTGTCTCATAACAGACGTATTCAAACGTCGTGATATTGCATGACGAGCACCAGAACCCTCGATCTACATTAAATAAGTACAAAATCAAAGATTAGTAATAACTACAAAAAAATGCTATTTCATTAAAGTTGGACAATAAATATTCATATTTAAATAAATATTCATACCAACACCATCACCAAAAATAATTATAATAATAAACCACATATTTTCCAATGTACTAATATCAACTAATAGTAACAACAATAATAATAATAATAATAATAACAACTACAATGATATCCAAAAAAAAAAACAACATTAATAATAAAAATAACAATAATCATACTAATCATGTTGTTTAACCATAACAACAAAAACAACAATAAAAATAATCACAATAACAACAACAATAACCATAATCACAAAAATCATACTAACACATTAGCAATAACATACTACTACTACTACTACTACTACTACTACTACTACTACTAATAATAATAATAATAATAATAATAATAATAACAACAACAACAACAACACTAATATAAACTAATAATAACAACAATAATAATAAAAATAACAAAAATCATACTAATAACAACAACAACAACAACAACAACAACAAATAACAACAACAACAATAATCAAAATAACAATAATAATATTAATAATAACAACACTAATATCAACTAATAATAACAATAAAAATAATAAAAATAATACTAATCATAATAAAAAAATAATAATAATAGTACTAATAATAACAATAACCATAATAATAACAACAACAACAACAAAATCCAAAAACAAAAAAATAACAACAACAATAAATAATACTAATCAAAATAACAAAAATAATAATAATAACAGCACTAATATCAACTAATAATAACAATAATAATAATAAAAATAATACTAATCATAATAAAAAATAAAAAATAAAATAATAATAATAGTACTAATAATAACAATAACCATAATAATAACAACAACAACAAAATCCAAAAAAAAAAAAATATAACAACAACAACAACAACAATAAAAATAATAACACTAATATCAACTAATAATAACAATAATAATAATAAAAATAATACTAATCATATATTTTTAACCATAATCATAATTTAAAAATAATATTATTCACGAAAAAAAAATTTTAAAAAAAAAATCGGAAAACCCAGGCTTCCGCCCAGAATTTCCGGACAAACCTGGGAGGATCCGCCTGAAAATTCCGGATCCTCCTTGGTTTTTCCGGAAATTTTAGGCGGATCCCAACTTCCGCCTAAAATTTCCGGAAAAACTAAGGAGGATCCGGAAATTTCAGGCGGATCCTCCCAGGTTTGTCCGGAAATTCTGGGTGGAAGCCCGATTTTTTGATTTTATTTTATTTTATTTTTTTAAAAAAAATTACCTGCTCGCCGCCGCCATCAACAGCTCCGCCGCCGGCCAAGTTCCTTCCTCCGTAAGTGATCTTTATGCGCCGCGGATCATCCATCCCTTTGTGTAGGTGGTTGTTGATGAAGGTGGTTTTGTTTTTTTATTTTTTATTTTTAAAAATAAATTTCAGATTTTAATTTTTAAAATTTTTAGAGAGTTAGAGAGATAAAATGAGAGTGAATGAGGTTAGAGAGTGAAAATGTGAGTCGTTGAGTGAAAATTCCGTATTTATATCCTAGGGGTAAAAATGAAATTTCCTTAAAAAAATGCGAGTATTCCCTTGTAAAATGGAAACGACGTTTAACAACACCCCAAAATAAATAAAGCATCAATTTCGGAGTAACATTTCGTGAACTTAAATTACAAGTTATTCTAGCCTTTTTTTTTTTTTTTTTTTTGACATTGGTTAAAACAGAATATTACATATTGTAACTAGAGCTAGAAAAATACGAAAATAAATATGTTGCTGCTTCCTTGGCCAGTTTGTGTGCCTCCTCCACTTTATCCCTTGTTTCCTTTCTAACGATGCACTAATTAAAAGTTAAAACCTTTACCCCTTTCCTTGATCTCGTTTATAGTCCAATCTACAATCTTGTCTCTAGCATTCCCTTCTTGTAGTAAATCAACCAAATTAAATTTACAGCGTTTGTGATAAAAATCATACTACTAAAACCTTCCCGAGAGCACCATTTTATAGCACTAAGACAAGCCATAGCTTCAGTGTTTTAGTGTTACAAATAGTGATAGAATATGATAAATATTCTAGATATTATTCTGTGTAAAAAGATATAGTTTGTTAATATTCTGTAATTATCTGGTGAGGTTTCTTAATGTTTTTAGGGCTCACCTATGTAACACTATATATATATATATATACACACACACACACACACACACACACACACACACACACACACACTAGTTTTGTGCCCGTTCGATGCCCGGGTTGTTTATTAAATTTTAAGATAAATTTTTAATCTATATGTCAAATTTTAAAATATATCATTGATACAAAATTAGTTAGCAATTGATGTGTTTTTGTAACGATTTGATATCTAGTAGGCATGTAATGACTAATTATAATATTGGTGAAAATGTTCGATTATATACATAAAAAAAATTAAAAATTAGCAAAAAAAAACAAGAACATTTTGTGAAAAACTACCTTATAAAACACTTTATTTGTGAGAAACTACCTAATAAAAAAAATATTGTAAGAAACTATCTTATAAAATGATAAATATTGTAAGAGACTACCCTTGGTCGAAAAGTCATCGTTGACTTTTATTTTTCGACGTTGACCAAGTCCCGTGCCAATTAAGAAAAAGGAGGGAAAGGGTGAATTAAAAGTCACGTGACTGGCACGTGATGTGGTCAACATCAGAAAATGAAAGTCAACGGCGGCGTTCCGACTAATGGTAGTCTCTTACAACATTTACCCTTTTATAAGTTAATTTCTTACAACATGTTTTTTATTAAGTAGTTTCTCGCAAAAAAATTGTTTTATAAAGTAGTTTTTCACAAAATGTTCAAAAGCAAATTAAATACAAAAAATGTTCAAAGCCCGTTGGGTTGACCCCAAACCAAAAACTTTGGGCAAGGGTTGAACATTTCTTGGCCCGTAACCTAAAGTGACCCAATCCAAGATGACTCGTGACCCGACCCTGATTGATAGGTATATATAGTAATAAAAATTATATTAGATTGTGAAGTATATTATTTTAACCGATTAGTATATTTATTATAAATAGATGTTTTACGTTTTGAATTCTTCTTTCGCTCCAAAAAATATTTTGATATAAAAAATAAATTTATGATAATTTTTTGAGAATTATAATCTAAATTTTTTTTTAAATAAAATTATAATTCAATTTGTACATCTAAAATATTGGTATTTTATCGAAAAATAAAACTCTAAACTAACAATTTTATCCTAAAATTCTATCCAAATTTATTTGAAAATAGAATTCTAAACTAATTTTTTTTTTATCGAAATCTATATAATTCTATCCAACGTGGCGCGATACTTGGCGAAAAGTTGGAACGCCAAGGGTCACTGTCTCATAGTCTGGCTAAAAGTTTAGCTTTATATATTAGTTATATGATATATATATATATATATATATATATATATATATATATATATATATATATATATATATATATATATATATATATATATATATATATATATATTTGACCAATGGAATGCACTCCAATCTGAGGAGTTTTCATAAAATCTAACATGGTATCAGGGCCAGGTTATGATCTAGCTTCTGCAAACTTATTATTATTTTGTTTAAGCCGGCATCCCTGGTCTCCATAACCCATTTTAAGGAATCTAATATTATAAGGTTGTCCATCTAACTGACCCGATCTGGATCGAAGACGGAAAATTTGAATTTAGAGAACAAAAAATCAGCCTGATTAAGCAGGGACCGAACCAAAACCGAACCGCTTTGGACCGATTTTCAATTTTTAATTTTTTTTTTAAATTTTCAATAATTTTATGGAAAACTCGAAAAAAATAAAAGAAAAAAAGATTTTAACATCTTTTTATGCATGTTCAATTCAAAAAGCTCATACAACTAAAGTTTTCTAATCTTAATTATTATTTAAGGTTTTATGCATAATTAAGCAAAAAATAATCTGGTCCAAAATTGGTTTATATAGGGTTTTGAACCGGACCAGAAAAAATAAATTTCTCCACATAGAGACCGAACTAATTAATTTGGTCTGGTCCGATCCGAGGTCGGTCCAATCTATTTTTTCAGTCTAGACGACTTTTAAACACCCCTAGTTATTGTCTAAACTATTTTATGCTCAGGGTCTTACTATTGTATTATATCACTATTGCCGTATATCCAAAACCTTTGTTATAAAACATGAGAAATCTTCTACGGTAGCTTATGAACAGTAACGAATTTACTGTTGAAAATGAATAGTTGATTGGCTTTTTTGTCCTTCCAAATTGATTTTTCTTCCACTTGCTGCTTCTTTCTCTCTCTTCTATTCCTTCTCTCATACTTTATCTCTCTCCTCTGATCCATTGAAGCGTACTGTCACGACTCATGTCCCACACCCACCAAGGTAGCAGCAACGTCAATTGGGCACTAGGCAACCATTCGGGCCAAGGGAGATGCCCATGGGTGCTAGGAAGTGTAGGAGATTATAGGTACAAATGCGGAAAACATGAATCATATTCATATAGCACCTAATTCCAAGATCATGCATAACACATAAAGAATTAGAATTAATACCTTTGAAGCGTGATTCCACGTGCGATCGAACAAGAACAAGGGAGACAAAGAACCTCAAACGTGATTCCTCTACTTGGTCCACGGGCACGGATTAAGACCTCCACTAATGCTAGTTAGTTGCAATTGAACCCTTCAATTGACCTTCTAAGGAGAAGAACGAGCAACGAACCAACCACAAACCACCACACGCGCCACTAGGGATGGCCGTCTGTGAGTCCAAGGGGAAGGAGAGAGAGAGTCGTGGGTTAGAGAGAGAGTGAGAGGGTTTTTGGGATTTTTGGTTGCTTGATTCACAATCAACTATTAACTGTTCTGTCAATTGTTGTGTCATACAACCCTAGGCATGGATCTTATTTATAGATCTCATCTCTAAATAAGAGTTCATGACAAAGCCCAAATCCTAACTCTAATCTAACTATGCTAGCCCAATCCAATTCATGATTAGTTACTTGTTCATGAAGCCCATAAATGGGCCTCTAACTTGCTTAACCAAATACCCTTGTGTGTGACCTCATAGGATCCATTCTAGTGGGCTTTGAACTATTTGACTAGCCCAAAGATCATTGATTATAGTCTAGCAACAGATAATGACGACCCAAAAGAACGAACTTATTATCTCCACAATAGTGATCCTTGATATATCTAGTAATTGCACTTATCGAAGACATAATTCCTTCAGGAAGTACCTTTCCCTTAAAGAGCTTTATTTTGATTTAGTGCAGTCCTCCTAGTGAACACCTAATTGACAATAACACAATAATGGGTCATTTGGGAGACCAAACGAAACCCAAATGTGCCCAAACTTAGGGGTCCACCATTTTTGGGGCCAATGAATACAATGGTGTAGCCGGATTTTAGAGGAGAAGTCCGGAACCTTCCAGAACGTGCTAGGAGAGTCGGAATGCGTCTGGAAGCTTCTAGAACCTTCTAGGAAGCTCTTGTACATTCTTGTAGGTCTAGAGTATTATAGAATACTCCGAAATAATGTACATAAGTGGTGTAACTCAGAATTGTATAGAAGTCTCTAGAATAACCTTGTTCTAGGACTCTCCATTTGAGGAGGTTAGAATGTTCTAGAGTAGAAGCCTCTAGGAACTTAGGAGGCCTATAAATAGGGACCTTCCCCTCATTTTGCAAGGCATCCAAGCATTTTGTAAACACTCACTCTCAAGCAATACAAGTTCTTTAACTTACTCTCTTGTGCTCTTACGTACTTTCTCACTTACTTAGCTTTCGTTGGCATACTTGCTAGAAGTACTACTTGGGGACTAGCCTTGACTAGTAACCTTTGGGAAGGAAGTTAGTGGGCACACATGTATAAGACTAGGGGAGTTGTCCGCACGTGACAACGTGGTATCAGAGCAGTAACGATCGATTGGGTCGACGTTCTGCCAGCTTTGCTAGCATCGTAGCCTACGCAGGAGAAGTAAGTGTCGGATTATGGGAAACAAGAAGGGAGAGGCTAGCGCATCACAAGTGCTTGAAGGTGTGGAGACTGAGGTAGTGCCTCATGCTCTCCAAAAGCTTGAGAAGCGAGTGCATAAAGGGGACGAGAAGACAGCCAAGCTCGAACTAGCCATGGGGGGCTTGTCCGATGCAATCGGCAATGTGGAGCTTGACGTGTCATCACTCAAGGATCAGGTGGTTGACTTAGACAACCGACTTAAGGAGCTGGGCTTGGAGCGTACAACGGAGGCTCACACACTCTCTAATCAAGCCGTGGATAAAGTGATGAGCGAGCTAGCCAAACTGGGTGAGGAGTTCTCGGGGGAACTCCTCGCTTTGAAGAAGGAGAACGAGGTCCTCAAGGAGGAACTCGCTCTTTGTCGTAAGGCGGCGGTAACCGGGGGAGTTACCATTAACGCGGGGCCTAAGATGGAGGTCCCCTAGCCTCAAAAATACCATGGGAAGAGAGATGCACGGGAAATTGACAACTTCCTATGAGGCGTCGAAAAATACTTCGACGCTGTGCGCTTGGAAAACGATGCTTCCAAGATCAACACTGCCACCATGTAACTCGGAGAGGATGCCATACTCTAGTGGAGGCGTCGGGAGAAAGACATCAAGAAGAGGACTTGTTCCATCAGAACTTGGGACGAGTTCAAGAAAGATTTTAAGTGACAATTCTACCCAGAGAATGCCAAGAAGCTCTCAATGATGAAGCTGCGTGATCTCAAGCAGAACAGCACCATCAAAGAGTACATCAAACAATTTTCTACGTTGATGCTTGAGATCGACGATCTTTCGGAGGAGAATCAACTCATTTATTTCATTGGAGGGCTGCAACGTTGGGCTCAGCAAGAAGTAGAACGGAGAAATGTGCAGACACTTGCTGAGGCCATAGCCGTCGTTGAATCCTTGCTAGAGTTCAAGGATTCAAAGAAGGTTAGTGGCAGTGGTGGAAACAAGGGAAAAGGTGGGGGAGCTAAACCCACCGACCGAAGCAGCAGCAGCAGCAGCAATCGGTTCGAGAAGAAGGACAAGGATAAGGGCAAGGGCCGGAGAAACTTATGTTTGGAGAAGCCCCCACTTTGACTGAGTTTGGAGAAACTTATGTTTCGAAAACAAAAGTCAAAGTATCGAAAGGGACGGAGAATGATTCATAATGTTCTGCGATCCCAAATCATTCTTGTAACGCCGATACCTGTAAACAAATCATTAGTTAAACAGATAAGAGAGTTAAGAAACGCGTATCTTGCACCGTCGAGCACACGTCTCTGAACGTAAACATTTTGTTGTTGCTTCATTTGTTGTTTGTGACAACCTCCACAGTATCTCGGGAACATCGTCGAAAATAACTGTATGTCGTCATCTTTAAGGTTGTGGCAGTACGTCACCACGGCAGTGCATCGCCGCTATAGACAATCTCTTCTTTACCTTGAGGGACCGTCGAAGGTGACCATATTTCGCCATCTTCAAAATTTGAGACAACACTCCACATCCTAGGGAACGCTGTCTATCATTACTGCTACATCTCGAGCTTTTCCTTGAATCATGGTGACAACCTTCCCAATCATAGCGAATGTCGTCGAAGACCGCCTCATCACAAACCGCTCTTCTCAAATATTGGTGACAACTTCCACAATCTTAGCGAAGGTCGTCGAAGATTGCCCATCTCGTGCTATCTTCTCAAATCTTGATGACAACTTCCACAATCTTAGCGAAGGTCGTCGAAGATTGCCCATCTCGTGCTATCTTCTCAAATCTTGATGACAACTTCCACAATCTTAGCGAAGGTCGTCGAAGACCGCCTCATCACGAACCGCTCTTCTCAAATATAAGTGACAATTTCCACAATCTTAGCGGACATTGTCGAAGATCGTCCATCTCGTGCTATCTTCTCAAATCAAGTGATAACCTTCACAATCTTAGCGAAAGCTATCAAAGACCGCTTCATCTTGAATCGTTCTTCTCAAATAATAACCTCCCCAATCATAATGAAAGCTATTGAAGGTCGCTTCATCTCAAACCGCCCCAAGCAATGGACTCTTTTAAATCTTAAAGCTCTCTGTTGAAAGCTTTGTCATCTCGAATCTTCAAATCTTCTTCCATCCTAGGAAATCGTTGTGAACCGTTACTTTGGTGCTTGCGATGAGCCAATGCTTAGGCGCTTTAAGCTAAGTGAGACAATCTTTTGTCAGGTCGATCACTCATTGTGATTGTAATCGAGCCGATTACTAAATCATGTCAAATTGCTTAGAGGGGCTAACTGGCGTACCAAGGAACCCAAACTTGTTGTATAAGATCCATATGACCACATCATGAAGCCACGTGACCTGTCGCCGTACCAGCGCAAGCCAAAACCTTCTGTCGCCGCGATATCGTTCTGTCGCCAGGCGACAAACCTTGTCGTTTGGCGACAGATTTCTTTTTCATTTCTACCGCTGCTGCTGCTGTTCATTGCTCGGTTTCGCTCCGAACTTTCAATTTGGTCGTTTCCTTACAACCAAATCTGCTCAATTCTTTTGCAAATTAAGGCTCTTCATCTCCATATAATTTTGCTCAAACTTCTCTCATCTTGGAAAAGTTTCATACATCTATATTCGCGGTTTTTTTGGAAAAAATCCGGAAATATTCTTGCTCGCTGGAATGTACCTGCATCTATATTTTAGACTATAGGACTTTGCTCATCTTTTATTATCTTAGGGTTGACCTAAGGCTTAGTGTTTCTTGACTCATTGATTTGACATGACTTAACTCAAATCGTTTGACACATGTGTTAGACTCCACTCGATGTGATATGACACAACATGACTCAATGTACATGACTCGTGTGTGATGTGCGACTCGAAAATGCAAAAAAGCAAAAATTTCCCGTCATTTTTGTGGAGGGTACCGACTTTCTCCCGAAAAAGAAAGACGCGAAAAAGAATCGAAGTGTTTGATGGTGCATGTTGAATGAGCTTGATCAAGTATATGCATTCGATACTATCCCTCAAGGTGCAAGGATTAATTCCTCCTAAACTATCTTAGTTGACTTGATTATGAAAGTACATGGGTAACTTAGGCACGGAGGCTAAGCACTTCATACTTCTTGATACAATGATGATTATAAGTGATGAGTGATGAATGATTTTGATAAGGCATGCTTCAACGTTATGCTAAGATTTCATGACAAAGGGTTCCTAATTGGAAGTCTATTTAGTCATGTATCTGTGATGTGTGTGAAAGTGACACTAAAGTTAGGCTGCAAAGGCTAAGTGTATGGAAAAGTATTATTTGATAGGAGTTAAATAATGATGACTCTTAGGCTAGGTAGGCTAATGATGTAAGGATCAAGCCCCCAAGTCTAGCTCTAAGTAAATAGGGATGAGCATCGAAGATCCCTTGATATGATCATGGTGTAAGTGTGTGAATGTGAAAATGAATGCATTTTTATTATGGCCGCACCTCAATATGAGGTTGCCTACGTATCCATTAGGAATCAGGCCAAACGTAGCTCTAGCCGAACCTCGCACAAGTGTGTGTATACCTCAAAAAGGTTTTTTTTAAGGATTGTAACGTGGTTAGGCTAAAGGTTGAAGAAGAAGGGGATAAAGGCTCAAGACCCTAAATAAGCCCCCAAGGTGTGCAACCTTGCTTTTGAATCTTTGTATTTTTTTATGCTTGAGTTTTCTCAATTTTGAGCTCTGTTTCTTTTTTGTTTGCTCTTCTATTTTGCTTTTGCATTTTTCATATTCGCATTTTTTTTATAAGTGTGGGCAATCTCGATCATGCGGTCTATCACTCACTTGGCATTCATGTTTCTCAGGCACGGTACCGAGCACTCGATAAGAAACGCAATCTGAGACATGTTCTTATCAAAGATATTTTTATATCCAAGACATTGGAACACTTGCCCTTTTGTACACTTTTATTCATTTTTGCTTATTTTTATTTTATTTTTGAGATCACTCAAGCTTTCATATTTGGAACTTGCATAAGTTACACACCATCCCATCCCAAGGTTAGTAGATGTGGGTTGAAAAATGAAAGGTCTATCGTTATTAGACAAGGCTCAAAGTGGTTTGTCAAGAAAGGGATTATATATTTAAGGGTGAGAGATATGATATGGCTACAAGGGGTGCCTCAAATCATTGGTATACCTTGTGCTTAATTAAGCGTTTTTTTTTTTTTTTTTTTTTTTTTTTGTATGCAATGATCATATGCAAGAAAATAAAATGCTCATTTTATTAAAAGGAAAAAAAAAGTAAATGAAAGTCCTACAAAGTAAAAACTAGGGGAAAATGAAAGGTGCCTTTGCTAGACTTTATTGGGGAAAGGAATAAAAAAAGAAATAGAAAAAGAGGTCACGAAATCTTGTCGTTGAAGCTCGCCTCTTGTCTTGTGCTTTATCATCACCCGGTCTTCTTGCCGACTGGAGGTATAGGAAGCTTGTTATTGTCGATCAAATATTGGATGACCTCCTTTAGCTTCCAACAGCTCTCAGTAGTATGACCCCTACCTTGATGGTACTTACAATGTGCATCTGGATTCCAACTAGGCAATCTCTTTTCAGGTGTGGGATCTTGAATAGGTCCAATGGGAGTAATAAGCCCCTTAGTATGGAGTCGATCGAAGGCAACATCATAGCTCATCCCAATAGGAGTGAATTCTTTCCTTAATTCTTTCTTAGATTCTTGGTTATTCATGGCTAAGACTTCATTGAGATCAAAGGTACTAACATTGTTACTAGAGTGGGTGTTTTCAGAAGAAGAAGGATTGCCGTTCTTCTTTCCTTTCCAGCCACTTTGGTTACTATTGTTAGTAGCTTTTTGTTTTGCAAGGTCATCTTCAATCTCAATGCCTATGTCATAGACTGCCTTGAAAGTGTTCAAGTTGTGTTGATATCTCAAATGCTTCGAATACTTCTCTTATAAATTCTTGATAAACAACCTCACAGCCTCCTTCTCAGTAGGGACTTCAATCATTTTTGCAGTTGTTTCTCTCCATTTATTAAAGAAGGAGGTGAAACTTTCATTTTCTTTTTGTCTTAGCATCTCAAGCTGTCTATGGTCGATTTCAATTTGTATATTGCATTTATACCTTTCAATGAAAGCACTTACAATAGATTCCCAACTAGAGGTCTTTTTTTTATCAAATGAAAAGTACCACTGTTGACATACAGCTTCTAAAGATAATAAAAATACAGAGTGAAATGCTTTTCTATCTATCCCCTTAATGTTCATTATAGTTTCAAAAGCTCTTAAATGAAAATAAGGGTTATCCATAGCCTTAAATTTAGGGATGTCATTGGGATTGAACTTCTGTGGGAGAAGGTCCTTATCCACCGAGACCCCTTGTGAGCTAATCTCTTGGAATCTAAAGTCGTTGGACAGCTTGCCCAAGCTTTCCTGGATTAGGTCCATTTGTTTCTGTTTTTCAGGATTACTTATTTGCAGTGATAAATTTTGTAACATCTCAGCCAAGTTGGCTACCTGTCCCTTGACCTCATTAAGTTCTTCTTGACTAGCCATTGCCTTCTTAGCTTTCCTTTTCCTACCGATTGGTTTGTCAAAAAGTAAAACTTGAACAAAGGTGTTGTCCTTGATTAAACGCCTTTCTCTCCTTGACCAAGTACTGTAGAAAGGGAAATTAGGGATAAGTTTTATACCAATTATTTTGACTCAAGCTTTATTCAACATGCAATAGATGGGAAAAGATTATGGAAGAGTGAGAGGTATGATATGCATAGGGAAAGAATGTAGTGAGTGGGAAGATGATGGAGATGGAGAAGTATTGAAGAATTAGGAATAGAATGAACCCCCCAATTCAAATGACGGAAAAACGACTCATGCATGAACCTAAGACATGGTCATGGTGACATATACAAAGTGTGTGCTAGTGAGTTTAGGTGACATGTTAAGACTTGTGTTATGACCATGTGGCTAGACTATGTGACTAGACTCAAGCAAAGACTAAGTTAAGACTTCACATAGATGCATTAAACTGGACAGACTGTGGTATTTTAGTCATAACTTTTAATCTTTGACTCTGATTGGGACGAAACCAAAGCCAAATTAAAGATAAAACTCGGGGCTACAGATCCATAGGTTATAAGACTCGTGGTTCTTCCTAGAACTCCGTCTATGACCAAAACAAGTTGACGCATGTGCAGTATACGGGAATAAAAATCCGGGTTGACTAAAAGGAACTATGACTCGACTTTAGGCTTTTTTTTTAGTTCAAATTAATTAATTAATTAATTAAACAAAGTCTTTGACTCTTAGTGTATGACCATTGGACTTTAAGTGCCTAAACTCAATTAAAGACTTAAACATGGTTTGAACCATTAATAAACTGATAAACTGATTAGTAGACTGTGAATTAGACTCGTCGTGATGACTCGAGCAAGAAAACTGGACTGTCGCTAAAACAACAGGACTGTCGCCACTGTTTGGAGCCTGTCGCCAGACGACAAAACTGTCTCCAGGCGACAGACACTAAACTGCAGCGCCACAGTCCAAATTTCTGTGCCATTGCTGGAACATTAATCTGGACTGTTTCCAGGAATTTTACTCTAAATGGACATGCCTAAAGTCATACTAAGTCGAATTGATTAATTTATTAGCCTTTAATTAATTAATTAATTAGACAAAGTCCTTTTAGTCATTAGTCAATTTATTTAGTCTTAATCACAAGTCAAACAAACGGTTAACACATATATAATATATACAAACAAGGGTGCACAAGTAGTTCACATAGTCACAATATGATGAGTTTGCAACCTAACCATGGCTCTAGTTCTCTAAAGTTCGAGGATATGGGTTAAGTCAAAAAGGTCCATGGTTATGAATCCATATGCATTGCACACAAGCCTACCGTGAGGGTTGGAGCGAATGGACAGGATTCCGCGAGTTCGTGATGAAATCGAACTCGACTCCATGGTTTGGTGGATTCACAAACTTTGCACATACCCAAATCTGAACTTTGCACATGATAGTGGGATATTCCATTGGGCAGGTGAAGCAGGAACCCCCAGAGGGTTATATCCATATGTAGAACACATATGGGTTCAGAAAAGTGAGAAAAGGACTCAATCAATAAGTAAAATCAAGCCAACAATGCTAGAAATGGTCAAAGCAAGAAGGCAGACCCCTGGCTCGGTATTGGAAGAACTTGGCGCCAGACTACAGGGACTGTCGCCGCAAAAAAGCTTCTGTCGCCAGGCGACAGAAGCTTTTTACGGGCGACAAGCCCTGTTTTCTAGACGCTAGTTCCTACATGCCTTGGCAAGTTCTGTGTTCTTTGAATTTTCCAGATTTCGCATCGTCTTTTCGATTCTAGTCATGAAAGATATTTCTCAAATTTCCTACGTGTAAAATTCCTATGGATTGACTCATGGGGTGCTCCCATGAGGACCTTTTAATGCATATGACAATAATGTTAATCAAATCGCGCACATGAAATACTTAGAATTTTTCGAGTCTCATCCGCTCATTCTAAATAATTGCCAAAATTAAATAAATTTCAGGAATATAAATAGAAATCCTCCCCAGTGGAGTCACCAAAAACTGTAGGGAATATTTCAAGCATTACGATAACCCCAAACTTGAACCCCACTGTGATCATACACTAAAGTACGGTGGCGTTCCAAAGGGAAAGAAAAAGAGCAAAAAGAGTCGCCAACAAGTTTTAGGAACTTGTAAACCCAAAAGACAATCCAAAAGGACCATCAACTACTCCATAAGGTCTTGAACCAAACAGGGTCCGGGGATGAGGGTACGAATCCAATCTACAAAAGAAAGGACCCGCCCTATAAAATAGGTCTCTACTTTGTTCTGCTCGTATTCATGTGCGCTTTTCGAATAACATACAAACATTATATTAAACCTACGCTATTTATCTATGTTGGTTGAATATTAATGCACAAATAAAACTATTATTGGCGATCACTTGAATTAAAATCACATTAGCCTAAACCAAATTATTAATTATCTTATTAAGCGTGATTTCAAGTATAAATTCCCTTTAACAATCATAAAAGGTGTGATCAAGCAATTAAAATAAAATAAAACAAGCAACATAATAATAAACAATAAACATGATAAGGCATAATAAAGCTTAATAATAATAGCAAGATCCTAGGCATGATACTAACAAGATTAATAACAAATCCTAGCATGTCACTAAACAATAAAGATCAAAGCTTTAAACCTAACATGGTACTAACATGATAACATGATATTAGAAAAGATTAAAGGCACCCTAAACATGATACTAGAAAGCATAAAATAACATCCTAACATGATACTAGGAATCATAAAACAATAATAAGCATGCTTTCTACATTGTTAATAAAATAGGGAGTAAGCTAATCTACTTACTTTGAAGCCTCGTACCTCTTTCTAATAACAAAATACACAAGTTAGTAAACTTCAATGAAAATAATAAACAATAATTAAAGAATTAAATTGAATAAAGTTTAGACTAGATTTGGACCAAACCCTCAGAAATTATCAAACCTTGCACGTCTAGGGCGAAGGCAACTTCGAACTTGGCTAAGAGATTCTAAGTCTTGTGAATGCGGAATATTGTATTTTGTAAAAAGTTGGTTTAGAAAGAGAGGGAAAAATAAGAATTAAGTAATTCTTGATGAGAGAATAGAGAGAATTGATTGGGAGAATAGATGAGAGAATTGATAAAAGTTGATTGGGAGAATTGATAGAGAGAATTGATGAATGAAAACGGGGATCCGAGGACCCTATTTATAAGAAAATAGTCAGAATTTGAAGAGGAATAAAACTCCACGCTGTCGCTAACAAACCGACCTTGTCGCCAGAAATTTATCCTGTCGCGAGGCGACAAGCCTGTCGTTTGGCGACAGAGACAGTTTTTGCAGATTTTGTTTTTATCATATCTTTTGATCTAGAAGTCCAAATAATTCATATAATATGTCGTTGGAAAGCTCTTGAAGTCTAATTTCTAATGCAATTGGAATCAGCTTAAAATCTTTTGTAGATAAAAAGATATGAACGAAATAG
Organism: Chenopodium album; assembly: GCF_948465745.1. Lineage (NCBI taxonomy): Eukaryota > Viridiplantae > Streptophyta > Magnoliopsida > Caryophyllales > Amaranthaceae > Chenopodium > Chenopodium album. Next base: position 47,337,172 of record NC_137848.1, read on the forward strand.
TAGGATGGTGTCAGTTTTGGATAGAGTTTCGTATATCTTTCATATCTTTTTCGTTATAGCTCGGATTTAATATTATAATATATCATCGGAAAGATAATTTCAAGATCTATCCAACCATATAAAATTTGGATAAAATATATGAGGCACGAAAATAATATCTGACTATCTTTGAACATGTTTAAATCCGAATAGAATTAGGAAAGATTTAAAAAAGGAAAGTTTTATTTAAATTCAAATTCCATAATCTTATCTTTCAAAAAAGGATAATTAAGATATTTTAGAAACTTATAGAAGATTCTAATCAATCCTAATTAGTTTAGGAATAGGATTAAACCTTTGGACCCTCCTCATGATTATTGGGTCGTAGGTAAAATCCGGTTTGGGCCCAATTTAGTATTTTGGCCATAACTTCCTCATTATTCATCGGAATTGGGCTTATAATATATCGTTGGAAAGGTCTTTTCAAGCCCCATCCAACTACACCATTATTGGACCCTTATCATGGACCAAAATAAACTAAAATGGACGTTTTCATAAAATAGAGTGGGTTTTCGAAAACAGAAAGAAGGATTTTTAAATAAAACTAACCGCATCACTTGACTTTTCACACTTTCACCTCATTCGATTATGGTTCGACGTGAAAGGTATTCATCACTGGGTTTTGTTTTGGGGAGACACAAATGGGTGTCTACAGCACCATATCGGATGGCACCACCAAAGCTTGAGGAGCTAAGGAAGCAACTTAAGGAGTTGAGAAGCAGGATTCATAAGGCCATCCAAAGCACCGTTTGGAGCACCTTTGCTGTTTCAACAAAAGCACGATGGAAGTCTTTGCATGTGCATCGACTATCGGGCTCTCAACAAGGTGACCGTGAAGAACAAGTATCTTATCTCGTTAGTCGCCGATCTGTTTGATCGACTCGGAAAAGCCAGGTACTTCTCCAAACTAGACTTACGCTCGGGGTATTGGCAGGTGCGCATCGCCGAGGGAGATGAACCCAAGATGGCATGCGTCACCCGGTATGGGTCTTATGAGTTTTTGGTGATGCCTTTTGGTCTCACCAATGCCCCAGCGACTTTTTGTACGTTGATGAACAAAATTTTTCGGCCATTCCTAGATGATTTTGTAGCTGTCTATCTCGAGGATATCGTCGTGTATAGCAACAACTTGCAGGACCATGTGCAGCATTTGAAGAAGGTGTTTTAGGTCGTTCGAGAGAATGAGCTGTTCGTGAAAAAGGAGAAATGCTCACTCGGACAAGAGGAGGTGTCGTTCTTAGGACACCGAATCAAGCCGGAAAAATCATGATGGAACACGACAAGGTGAGTTCCATCAAGGAGTGGGGCAAGCCCAAGAACGTATCGGAGCTACGTTCTTTCCTTGGGCTTGCAAATTATTACAGGCGGTTCATTAGGTGCTACTCGGTAAGGGCAGCACCACTAACCGATCTCTTAAAAAAGAAGGTGCAATGGTGCTGGAGCGACAAGTGTCAAGCCGCCTTTGATGATTTGAAACAAGCAGTCACCGAAGAACCTGTCTTGGCCTTGCCAGACTATTCAAAGCCTTTCGAGCTACACACGGATGCTTCCGACTTTGCTATTGGAGGAGTTCTCATGCAAGAGGGGCATCCAATTGCCTATGAGTCGCGTAAGTTGAATGACACCGAGAAGAGGTATCCAGTGCATGATAAAGAGATGACAACGATCATTCATTGCTTACGCATATAGAGACATTATTTGCTTGGGAGTCGGTTTATCATCATGACCGACAATGTGGCAACCATTTACTTTCAAAATCAGAAGAAACTTAGTCCCAAGCAAGCTCGATGGCAAGACTTTCTGGCCGAGTTCGACTATACCATGGAGTATAAGCCGGGCAACGCCAATGTGGTTGCTGATGCTCTTAGCCGCAAAGCAATACTTGCTAGCACAAGTAGTGTCGCTAGCAGCGTCCTTGGACGGATCAAGGATGGTTTGAAACATGATTCCATGGCCAAAAGGCTCGTAGACTTGGCCAAGGAAGGGAAGACCCGACGGTTCTGGATAAAAGTTGGGGCACTCTTCACCGTCGGAAGGCGTATCTACGTGCCTAAGTGGGATAACCTTAGGCGCGACGTGATGAAGGAGTGTCATGACTCTTTGTGGGCGGGACACCCAGGCATTCAGCGCACCATGGCACTCTTGGAGGAGATCTACTATTGGCCTCATATGAGGGACGACATCGAGGCTTATGTCAAGACTTGTCTTGTGTACCAACAAGATAAGGTGGAGCAACGTGTGTCGGCGGGACTATTATAGCCATTACCAATACCAGAAAGGCCTTGGGAGAGCGTCTCAATGGATTTCATATCGGCCTTGCCCAAATCAGAAGGGTGTGGCTCAATCATGGTGGTCGTCGAGATTTTCCAAGTACGGCACTTTCATTCCGGCACCAAAGGATTGCACCGCGGAGCAAGCCACCAAACTATTCTTCAAGCACGTAGTGAAGTATTGGGGCTTGCCACAGAGCATCATCAGTGATAGGGACCCAAGGTTCACAGCCAAATTATGGACGAAGTTGTTGAAGCTCCTTGGGTCGGGACTTCATTTCTCAACAAGCTTTCACCCGCAATCAAACGGCCAAACGGAGAGGGTGAATGCCTTGTTGGAATTGTATCTCAAGCACTATGTGGGTGCTAATCAGCGAGATTGGGCAAAGTTCATGGATATAGCCCAATTCTCCTTCAATTTGCAACGGTCCGAAGCTACGCAGCAAAGCCCTTCTGAAGTAGTTATGGGCCAACAACCCCTAACGCCACAAGCCGTTGCTTCGGGCTACGCGGGTAACAGCCCCGCTGCCTACAAGCTAGCAAAGGGGTGGCACGAGCAACTTGACATCACCAAGGCCTACTTAGACAAAGCCGCCAAAAAGATGAAAAAGTGGGCGGATAAGCATAGACGCCCATTGGAGTTCGCGGAGGGCGACTTAGTCATGGTTAAGTTGCTGCCCCAATAATTTAAGGTCTTCCGCAAAGTACACAAAGGGCTTGTGCGGAAGTACGAAGGGCCTTTCCCGGTTATTAGGAAGGTCGGGAAGGTTAGCTACAAGCTTGAGCTACCACCCAAGCTAAAAATTCACCCGGTGTTCCATGTAAGCATGCTCAAACCATACCATGAAGACAAGGAAGATCCCTTTAGGGGCGAGTCATCACCGTGCACCAACAACGATAGTGACTTCGTTCGATCAGGACATCGAGGTCATTGAGGCCAAGAGGGCCATTAGAAGAAGGGGTATGCCAAGTTACAACGAGTATCTTGTCCGATGGAAGGGACTCCCGTACAGCGAGGCATCATGGGAGAAGGAGGAGGACCTTTGGCAATTCCGCGACAAGATATCCGAGTTCGAGGGTCGGCCTTGACGAGGACGTCAAGACTTGGGTGGGGGAGCATGTCACGACTCATATCCCACACCCACCAAGGCAGCAGCAACGTCAATTGGGCACTAGGCAACCATTCGAGCCAAGGGAGATGCCCATGGGTGCTAGGAAGCACCTTCCCCCTAAAGAGCTTTATTTTGATTTAGTGCAGTCCTCCTAGTGAACACCCAATTGACAGTAACACAATAATGGGTCATTTGGGAGACCAAAAAAAATCCAAATGAGCCCAAACTTGGGGGTCCACCGTTTTTGGGGCCAATGAACACAATGGTGCAGCCAGATTTTTGAGGAGAAGTCCGAAACCTTCCAGAACATGCTAGGAGACTCGGGATGCGTCTAGATGCTTCTAGAACCTTCTAGGAAGCTCTTGTACATTCTTGTAGGCCAAGAGTATTATAGAATACTCCGGAATAATGTACATAAGAGGTGTAACTCAGAATTGTATAGAAGTATCTAGAATAACCTTGTTCTAGGACCCTCCATTTGAGGAGGTTAGAATGTTCTAGAGTAGAAGCCTCTAGGAACTTAGGAGGCCTATAAATAGGGAACTTCCCCTCATTTTGCAAGGCATCCAAGCATTTTGTAAAAACTCACTCTCAAGCAATACAAGTTCTTTAACTTACTCTCTTGTGCTTTTACGTACTTTCTCACTTACTTAGCTTTCGTTACCATACTTGCTAGAAGTACTACTTGGGGACTAGCCTTGACTAGAAACCTTTGGGAAGGAAGTTAGTGGGCGCACATGTATAAGAATAGTTACTCCGCACGTGACAGTACGCTGATTTTTCTCTTCTCATCCTCACATCTCCTACCACCCAAGCATATCCTAGCATTTTCCCCAATTTGTCCTTTTTCGATCAACATTAATCAATTCAAACTAGAATTCCTAAAACAGAACGAATTTCTCAATACCACCTCCAGATTTTGAGCTTCCTCCTCCATTGAAGCATAATCCGAGCTCTCCAATGAAGGCTTGAAGGGTACTCAGCTTTTTATCTCCTCCATTAAAGCAGCTTCTTGAGGTAAGATGTTTTATCAATTTTTGATAATCTACAATCAGGGTAACTGAAATTGTAGTTTTCATTTATGATTGCCGTTGTGGTGGGGTCCAACGAAAGGACCGACGGCGGCGATGGCGGGATAAATAGAGGGAGTGTGAGAAGGAGGTGAAGGAGAGAAGAGATTGTGAGGAAGAAGAGATGGTTGTTGTTGTGTTGGCGGTTTTGGACGAGGTTTAGGAGGAAATTGCCGCCGCCGTTGGTCATGGTTGTGGTGGGTTTAAGGTGAGATTATGATGGGATCATGAGTATCATGCCGCTATCTTTCCTCTGATCCAAAGAATTGTATTGATGTTCAATTGGTCTGCTATTAATGTGTTTTTAGGGTTTTTGAAAATGAAAATATGGATTTTTGGGGTTTTAAAGGGAAATTTGGATTTTTTGGGTTTACACTTATTGAATTATCAAATAACATTAACAAAATCATTATTGATGAGTAATATTATCAAGTCATAGTTTTTTTTTTCTTTTTTCTTTTTTCATGAGGTTATTGTGTGATTGTTTGTCTGATTATCGATTTTATTTTTAAAAATATACAGTATTATTGTGGTTCTAATTATTTTATTTACCTTGGATCTTAGTAGTTTTGATTTTCCTATTAGGAAATTATTAGTGCATAATTTTGAAGTCTGTTGTTTTTATATAATCTGTGGTGGTTTGTTGTAGTTCAAAATTTGAAACTTAATTAAAAATCACTGCTTCTGAGTTGATGCCATATATTACAATTTTGATGATTTCTTATTACAGTGGGATTACTCAAAATCTGTAACAAATTCCTGACAATTTGAGTTCTTTTTCGATAAGGCGGAGTAAAAATTCAAGGTATCTATGACTCGGCACTATATCATACTAAAGTTCTATTGCTTTATGTTTCTAAGGTATATTGGGTATTGGATTATTGTGTTATGAATGTCAAACAAATGAATAATGGGTAGGTCGAGAAATGAAACTCGGATGATTATGGTTTATCGAGTACATTATGTGGGTCATCTTAGGGTGACCTTGATGTAAATATTTGCGATAGATATGTATCCAAACTTGTTAAGGCTGCCAATTTCCAAACGCGTAATTGTTTTCGCCTAAGCTTAAGTTTATGAGTGTCCTATTCAAAGCCTGATCTTGAGGTGTTCAATATAAATGTTTAAGAAGATCCCTTGTAATATAACTAAAGAATTATGATGTCAATTCTATTCTATAAGAAAGCTTGAGTATGAATTATCAAGAAAGTATTCATATTGCCATAGGAATGTAATGGAATGTGGATCATATTGCTGCACTACTTGTTAATTTTAGGCTGTTATTGTGGTTCATGAGTTGCTTAAAGTGGTTAAGAGCTTTCACCCCTTATGACCATATACTTGAATTCGTATAGTATTGGTCAAATCATGTGTCTGGCTGCTTGATAAAGAGAATTGTGAAACGTGGTGCATATTTGATAAAGAATTGTGTATTACATATTATTTACCAATTACCACTGATTGTTGATGTAGTCTTATGTCTTGCGAGCTGAAGAAGATTTCTCTAGCTGGCGTGGGAGTGTCAATGTGAGAAGGAAGAAAGGAAGCAGTTGTCAATTGCTATAATGAAAGAGGTAATTTCTACTGCCATGCATCTACATTTCCCCTTTAAAGCCAATGTGCTTTCAGTATAAAATTTAGGTCCTTGAAACATTTTCAATTGTTTTCGGGTATAAAATTTACTATCTTATCATGAAAAAAATTGCATTTATACAAGGCCAAATATAAACTAAGCACATTATTACCAAAATTCCAACTGCTTTGAACTTTTAGTTAAATGCAAGTATCCAGCTCATTGCATGATATAATTCACGTGTTTTAGTTAGAGAGGAAATATTCACTTTGGTTGAGCATTCCTCTAAATATGTCATTAAAGTAATATTCTTTTTCCTTTATAATTTGTATATGTTTTAGATGGTCTTCTGTCACCCACTTAGCTCTTTCTTACAAGTAATTAACTACATAGTACTTCACAAAATCAATTATGTGTAAGATTAGATTATCTTCAGGGATAAAAGCTATAAATGAGATAGAACTTAATTTTTGCAAAAATGAATTTAGTTCTTTCTTATTCTTCTTCTTTTTTCAAGAATTTTAATTAGTGTGTTCAACACAGAGGTGGTATTGAATGTGGCTTTTTGTAGGTCCTAATATCTTGTAAACAAGTTTTTGATTCACATATAACCTCAATTAGTATAATTCAAAGTAGGAAAAGTATGAAATTATAGTTGGAACCAAAACGGGACCATTTAAGTCATAATATCTTGTAAGTTTTTCATTCATATATAACCTTATTTAAAACAATTAAAAGTATTTAATTACTCTGTAATTTTTGATTTCTTGTTGTAATTTGTAAGCTGCTGAAACCATTTTAGAATTGGGGAATTAATTTGGGAATTCCCGCATTCTATTTTTAATCCTTTTAATGTTTTTTTTAAGGTACTGACTTTCCTTATCCTAATACAATGATAAATTTATTCAAGGGAAGAAGGTCGGCAGGTTATCTGAACTTCAAAAGCCAGATTAGGTGATAGAACAAGTTGATAGCAGGACAAGAACTGCATTACCAGGCCCACTTTCATTGGATGCGGAGCTAGATGAAGTAGAATCCTTCTTTTGTCAATTCGCAAAGGTAATCTAAGTTACTTTTTCTTTGTGTACATCCTCTTAGTACAATTGTTGTAACTTGAGTTGTTAGTCATGACTTACAAGAGTGACTGAGTGGTGACATATTATTGCTTCACTTTTTTGGGTTTTAAATTGCTTATTGTAGGTTTTTTTTTACCAGTTGCTTTTATGCCTACTCATTTTAGGTTATGTAGTGAAGAAGGAGAAGCAACGTTATATTAGAAACATAAAAAATGAAGATTTTGGTTGTAATATAGAGGAGAAGACATTGAGTCTTTCTTAGAAAGAACTATTATTAGACTGTATTTTATTTTATGGAAATCCAAAATCATGTTGAAAGTGACTCTTTATAAGTCGTAAAACTTGGATTGGAATTTGACGAAAAAGTAGGGAAGAAGAGAGAAAAGGAAATAATGAAGGAAAGGAGACAACGTTAGGTAAGGAAGATACAAAAAAGATACTTATAAGAGATCTTTTCAGGTATAAGACTAAGAAATTAGCAAAAATGAAAATGACTTTCTTAGATGCACGTAAATCATAAAAGAAAATTATAGAGCGAAAAAAAAAAGATTTAGGAGGGGGCTTAGTTGGGCAAGGCTCATTAAATGATGAAGAAAAAAGAGGAATAAAGGAAAAGGTGTAATAAAGAAAGCTTGAACAACAGGGAGGTAACGCGAGAGAATGCGTGTATGGGAAAAGGAAGAGAAAAATAGAAAGGTAAAGGAAAATTAGACATACAATATAATAGAGCACCTTAAAATAGTAGTAAGAAATAAAGTACTCTTTTATAAACCTTTTTATAAAACTATAAAAAAAATAAAATAAAATAAAATAAAAAAAAAACAAGAAAGGTGAGTGAGAGAGAGGTCGAGGTTATAATTAGGGAATGCAAGTATGAATTGATTATAAGATAAGGAGAAAGAGAAATATAATAACAAGAGAATAAGAGAAAAAGAGAGCACTTTTAAAAGACCTTATCAAAAGTGAAGTAGAGGAAAAGATAAATATCACTTAAGAAAATCTTATTAAAGAAGGTAATTAATGGTGGGAAGAGGGGGCAATAGGTAAAAGGCTTACTAAAATGTTCAGGTTATAAAAGAAGAAAAGAAGAGTAGATGGGTGGAAGAAGGAACATGAAGGTGGGATAATCCAAGGTAAAGATAGGAAAAGGGAAATAAGAGAGGGAGAAGGAGAAATATAAGAGAGAGTATAGACACAACAATGAAGGAAGAAGAGGTATGAAGAAAAGCTAAGAGAGATAAAGAGGCCGAGGGGAAAGAGAGTGAGATTATTTTCTTTTTCAGGCTGGTAAAACATTGAGTGTAAGGAAATGTCAGTCAACTTTTACTGCAGATGGCGAACTTGTTATAATCAGAACACTTGGTAAGATACTTCGCGGGGTAAGCTTGGCCGAAAAGTTTATCAACTTTATGTATGCCACTATTCTATTGATCTACTCTTAGTTGCATTTTTAGCCCTAAGACTTGTATTGCTTTCAAAGATTGATCATATTATGGTCATCTGTAAGTATCTTTGAGGCCTGCCGTTTGTCATTATTGTGTATTTTTAAACGAAGGGGGAGAGAGGGAGGAAAGTTGAGGGATAGAATGGGGAGAAGGAGGGAGTATATGAAGAAGAAACTTTTATCACAAATTACGAGTGAGTAGAGAAAAAAAAAGTGACTATGCATAAGGGGGAGGAAAGGACGTAGCGTTTAGAGTTTAGATTTTAGATAAGTATGCGTTTTATCCTTTTTAAAATCATCTAATATCAATTCGAAAATCTAGGGTATATCTTTAATTTGTTTTGTTGATCTTATGGAGTAATTTTCTCAGATTCAATCACCGAGGTAACTTCAGATTCTGTATAGGTTTTAAGTTCTGTTTTTTTTTATGGGTTTTATTCATTATCAGGGATTGTGATGGGTTTTGTTTATGAATTTGTGATTTTTGTGAACTTTTTTTTTGCGTATAAACTTTTTTACTGTAATAATTTCCACGGTTGAAAATTCCAATTTTTTTCAGAAAGTTAGGTGGTAAAATCGTGAGTATTAGGGTTTTTGATCTAGAAAATGGGTTGCATTTTGTGTTTTCTCCTCCTAAGGGTTTTAGATCATCAATATTTTGAGTTTTAGGGAAGTAGGTCTAATTTAAGAGGTAGGTATGATTATAAGGATGATGGAATGTATGCTTATCAGGGAAAATCGGAGCCATATGGTGCTCGAGGGATGGGGTCGAAATCATCTAATTATTCTGCGTTATTTGATGATTATGGGAGGGATATTAGCTTCCCTTCTGGTACCTCAAAGAAGGAGAAGGAAAAGCCTAGCTCTTAGAAGGTTTTCAGTGTAGTGCTGAAGGTGGAGTCCAATTCTAATTCTAAAGGTGGAGTTCAGAAGTTCAAGATCAAGCTGTTGCCTGAAAGTGGTGGTCGGAGTGTCATGGATGCTCTCCGTATTGTATGCTATATCTTGTTGTTGTTTATATGCATTTTATTTTGTTAAAGTTAATGTTGTTGTTGTCGTATTTATTGGATTTGGTGGCTGTGGAAACTTCATGAGTTTAAATTAATTATTACTTGCTTAAATCTAGAACAATGTATTTTAATATTGATATATTTTGTGATTAGAAATTCTTTGAACAGATGGTGGTGGTGTTGTGCGAAGTATATATTTATAGTGGTTTTTGAGTGAGTTGCCTAGGAAACTAAGTTTAGTTGATTGTGGTTTGTAGGACTCAGCTAGAGTGTGATTACTAACTTATAGTGATTTCAAGTTCTGAATGCCATGATCATTTGTTTAAATCTCATTTTGGAGGATCGCTATTTTTTTTCTTTGAAATAATTTAAAATGGTGGACTGTTGGTGAGGTGAAGCTGTGAGGTGTATAAAAGAGAAATGATTGTTATACATTTTTTTACAAATATGACAGATTGACAGGGAATGAATGAAATTATGTGAGCTTCCTTACTCCTTAGTAGATTGTGTTTACTGTATTGAATTCTAAATGCTTTGCAAAGTCAATTGTGGAAGAGCTTCGTTTGTTCAACATAGCATGCTATTGCTGTGAATGTCAACTATGTATGCTATGGGCAATTAGGAAACAGAATATTTGTTGATGGCCAGACTTTCTTCAGTTTTTACCAAATGCTTGCAAGATAATTTGTAATGATGGTTGCTTAAGATATATATAAGATAAAGAGTAGATATGTGAGTGCTACCTGTAGCTTCTATTGCATAGATCTACTCATTATGATGTGCACTAATTCTAAAATCTAAAACCCTTTTTCCTATATGAGAACCTGGCTACCGTAGCTTAAAAATAGTAATTGTTAGACTATTAAAAGTGAAAGTGGATTTTCTTTTTTGCCCTTGCAATCAGTGATATGATATTGTTGTTTGCTTCTTTCTCTCTCCTAAGTTGGGTTACTTTTTACATTTGCTAGGTTTGTAATTGTAATCAGCAATTCAATCTCAACAGGTATTTTCTCTTTGGTTTGCTTTTGATTCTTTCTTGGTTTATTATTTATGATCTTCTATTTATGGGCTGGATTTTTCTGCCATTGAAGCAACTTCTAAGATAAGATGATTGTTTTTATAATCATCAAAAATCATTTCTCGATCTAGGGTTTAATCGTTCATGTAAATTAGGATTCTTATTGGACTTGGATTTGAAAATCAAAATCCCTAGATTGTAATCTGGTTTGTTTCATATTTTGGATTCTTCGAGACCGTCATTGCATAAGCAACCGGCTGGAGGAGGAGGTATGATTTTGTTTTGAGGTACTCTGAAAAGCGCTTCAATGGTGCTTATAAATTCATGTATGAATATATGTTTTTGAACTTATATCAGTTTGGGGATTTTTCTGCAATTTGTTTAGGCGAATTTTTCGTTGTTTGTTATCGATCGATTAAGCTTCATGTTTATTTTATGGGTTTTTATTTGTGAGTTGAGCTCCAAGTTTTTAAAATGAAAATTTTGATTTCTAGGGCTTATTGTTTATCCATCTTTTCTATTTTCGCTTACTAGGAGTAAACAAAGCTCTAAGGTTCTGTATTAAGTCCTTTTCTTGAATCTCAATGGATTTTTGAAGAAAGAGATTAGGAGCATGTGACATCCTCTTATACAATAATATTTGTGATCATTCTAATCTGTGGAATTTTCTGTGCTATTTCCTATGGTTTTATGTTCTACCTTTTCCTAGCTGTGTACAATTTATTTTGTTTGTTTTTCCTAACAGATTACATACTAAGGAGGGTTTCTATGGTAGCTATCACAACCGCTTTGAATTTCAACATGGCGGTGTCAAGGACATCTATATATGTTCTCTGTCCTCAAGGTCAGCATCCTCTCTCTATATGAATTGATTCTGATAGCAGTATTTGATCTTGGCATTTTCTGTAATTTGGTGCTTAATTGTCACAAGACTATTGTTAACAAAGGTCAGTTGAAGCCTTCTCAAGTCTCAACTGAAGGGGTACTATTAGTGGGACCTTGGCAAAGAAAGGTTTACGAGCTACATGACCCTGGTAATTATATTTAATTGTTTTACATTCCATGGCATTTTCTTTTTCACCAAAGTAGAGGAAGACCAGTTAGTTATCAGAATCTTAATCACATATTAATCCAAACCATTTACTAATCACTTTCAGTTCAAGAAACTCTTTGTGCATGTAATGCTCTTTCTTGGAACCTTTGCTCTTTGTGGAAAACTTTGAGGTGGATTTTTCTGATGTACTGTAAAGTTATTAGCTAAGGCAAATCAAAGAGCAAAGAATGATGCTTTCGGGTTTTGAAAGAATTGTGCCACCATTTACATCAGTTAAAGATTAGTAGATGCATTAGAATTAATTAGATTATTTCATTAGTATTTAATAACGGTATCCACACTATTGGCTTCATATAGAAGACGAGATCAGGAAATCGCCCTTGTGTCTTGTGATGTTTAAGTGAATGTGATTGTTTCATGTTGCGGTCATTTGAAGTTGTGCTTTTAGCTGATACTTACTGACTTGTTCCTCTTACAATTACAGATAGTGCAAAACTACAAACTCCTCTTCATGTTGGTGCTGGCTACAACAATGTTGAGATTGTTAAAATTTTGCTAAATTGGTAGGGATTAGAGAAGGTTGAAATGGAAGCCAAGAATATGGTATGGCTTTGTGCACTTTGGTTAAATGTGCAAGAGTGCTAATATTGCAGCGAGTTGTAATCCTTTTTGTTATTTCGATCCCTAATAGTACTCTGATATTTGCAGTATGGGGAAACTCCATTACACATGGCAACAAAGAATGGCTGCAATGAAGCTGCAAAGCTGCTTGTTTCTCATCGTGCTTTTGTGGAGGCCAAAGCCAATGTAACCTACCTTTTCTCTCTCCATTTGTTATATGGTTACTAATATAATTCTGAGGACTTGATAAACCTACTAGAATTTTTGTAAGACCTCTTACTTATGTCTGTGCAAATGGAATGACGTCCTTGCATCTTGCTGTTTCGCATTCACTTCGATCAGATGACTGCTCTACAGTGAATACCTTGCTTGATTATGATGCTAATTGCAATGCTAAGGACGACGTGAGTCAGTGGACACCATGCTTAAATATTCAAAACTCAAGTGCTAGCTGGCTAATATTCAACAATTGTCTTATGTTTCTGATGCAGGATATCCTGACCCCTCTGAATCATCTGTCACTGGGTCCTGGTAGTGAAAAATTGCGAAAAATAGAAAATCAATATCTGAGGAGAAGAGGAAGAGCAAAGCCCTTGAAACTTGTAGTCAGACGATATCTAAGATGGATGAACTTGAGTGTGAATTGTCAAACATTGTGGGTTTAAATGACCTCAAATTGCATGGATTAATGAAGCTAAAGGGGGGATTCTTTTTGTGGATGAAGCCTACCGTCTTATACCAAGGCAGAAATCAAACGATAAGGATTATGGATGGGAGGCTTTGGAAGAGATAATGTCAATAATGGACAATGGGAAGATAGTTGTCATATTCGTTGTGTACAGCGAGCCTATGAAACGGGTAATATGTTCCAATAAAGGATTTTGCAAAAGGGTGATGAAGTTTTTCTATTTTGATGATTTTAGTTCTAAGGATCTTGCCAACATTACCCATGTAAAGATGAACAACCAAGTTGAAAGTAGCTTGTTATACGGATTTAGGTTACATATCTCTGCACTTTGGATACTATTGCAGAACTGATTGAGAGAGAAACCACTGTAAAGCAACGCCAGGAAATGGTGGTTTGATTGATCCATTGTTGGTTAATGCTCGGGAGTATTTGGACCTTAGGCTTACCTTTGATTGTATGGACTCAAATGAGTTGCTAACAATAACTTTAGAGGATTTAGAGGCACGCCTTCAATCTCTGTCGCAATGAGCGGTCTGGACCAAACTAAGGAGGGATTATCCATAGCTAAGAAGCTTTAGTTACGAATAGTTAAGGGCATAGGGATCATGATCAATCTTTTGGTGTTCATCAATTTTCTTCCTCAATTATTTTGTACGGAGTAATAGAGTTGTTGATCACTCCTTTATCCTTGGTGCTACATCAAACCATTCTTTAGTCTTTCTTTATTTTATTTTTATTTTTGTATAATTGATTAATACATAGTTAAGTATGTAGTATAATTAATTGTAAGATTAATACATAATGTACAGATAATTTTGTAATAAATCAAGTTTTTGTATGACTGAAGGAATTATTGATTCTTTTGCACTATCCCTCACTCCGTCCCAAGCAATTTATTTTGGAAGTTTAATGAATGAGCCTTAGCCACAACACAATGTAAAAGAGTAGATCTCCTAACACCTTAGTTTAGCATGTGTCACAAATCTCACAATTTAAAGTTTCGAAGAACAAGTGTTAGTTTTATTTTTTGATAGTTAGGGTAACTAATATGTCATATATACAACTAATACAAGTAAGTGAAATAAGCTATAGGAGTTATACTATTCAATTTCCATAACCGAATTATTTCGGTTTAGATTGGATTGGATTGAATTGAATTTAAATTCGGTTTTAATAATCCAAAAGGCGCGGGTCAAGGTCTATAAAATTAAATATGATAGACAAAGTTTATGAATTTTGGTCAGAAGTACAATATTAGTATAAGAGTACTTGATATATTATATTCATAAATCATAATAATTTATTACACATTTTATAAAACCACAACATATCAAAACTATGTAACTGTTATCGATGCCAAAACAATTAGCTAATGAGTAATCCCGATAAATTGGGGAACTGCGCGTATCGCGCGCGGGTTCACTACTAGTTTATGTAAGGATTCACTTTTACAAATTAAAGCTCCTACACCATTAATTTCTATTATATAGCCAAAGGGGGAAGATTGTGGTGTCCACCTAAAATTATTTTAATACCCTTATTTAATTTTCATTGAAACACTATAGGGTTGGGGCATTTTGGACAACTAATAATCTCATAAAGTATTGTTGAAAAATTAAATAAGGAGAAAAAAATCATTATGACATTAACGTGTCAATCAATCAAACTTAAAATTTTTGAAAACTTTACTACTTGTATTAAAATCCAATATTAGTTGATAATTATCAATCAGAGTTTAGTATTTTGAACAATATAAATTATTGATATCAAAATATATAGGAAAATTTGTCAAAAAAAAAAAACCTTTCCAATGTCCCATTTTGCGAAAAAAAAATTCTTTTAAAAGATTTTTGGCCAAAGAAAAACCGATTGTGAATATTTTAGCAAAAGAAAATCCGATTGTGAATTTTTTTTGTTCAAGACAACCTAATACCTCTAATTATCTAGATTAATATCTAATTTCTTCGAATTAACCTCTAACTCTTACTTAACCATTTAATAATTAAATTAATTTACAAATAAAAACAAAAACCACCACTCTTACCACCAGCAAGCCACCCCCTCCCTTTCCTTTTCCCATGGCAACAACCATTATCCCCCAACCGACCCACCGCTTTGAATCCCCTACCCCCGGCAACCAACCTCCCTTTCCCATCATCGAAAACAGGGAAGCTATCGAGCTTGAGCATCATCGTCATCGAAATTGGAAGGCAAAATGGAATTGAGCGCCATAAGAGAAAGATTGAAGGTCAATGAAGGAGTGGAAGCGTGGGCAAAAATGGAATTGGAAGAGATGAGGGGTTGTGAGACGAAAGGGAGGGTGAGAGACATGGAATTGAAGCCGGAGTTTGAGAGGATTTCGGCGGCGTTGTTAATGATTTCGTCGAAAATGGAAGTGAGTTGAGGAATGAGGAAAGAGAAAATGTTGATAGAAGTGGACGCCATTGTTGAGTGTTTTTTAGGTCTCTGGTTTTAGGGAAATAGAGGTCTCGGCTAGCGGTGGAGGTGAGTCGTCGGGGTTGCGGGTTCAACGTGGCGGCTCAATTGGGGGAGGGGCTGCTGCCAGGGGAGGGGAAAGGGATAAGGTGGTTGGCTGGTGGTAGGGGGTGATGGTTTTTGCTACTCCGTATTTTCTTTTTTATAAATTAATTTAATTATTAAATGGTTAAGTGAGAGGTAGAGGTTAATTAGAAGAAATTAGAAGTTAACTAGGTTAAGTCCCGTGCCATGCACGGTCATATTTAAACTTTATAACAAAAATTATAAAAAATGGTGTTAATTCAACAATAATTTATCCAAAAAAATATTTGTAAGAAAATAACTTGAATTTTAATTTATGCCAATACCAAATGCATATAGGTTATTGAATTAAATTTTATAAAAAAATAATGTAGTAATTGAAATTTAGAGGCTACAAGGTTTTATATAAGAAAATGAAAATATTAGCTTAGGTTAGTACCCATATATGAACCCATATACATTTGCCCTTATATTTTGTTGACACACTTTGACAGGCATAATATGATAATTTAATTGATTTTATATTACTTTACGATAATTAGTATTCTGTAATCAACTTTTTTAAAAATATATATTTTAGCAGCAACTTTTTGGTGCACCGGACCACACAATGCGACAGGGGTTACCCGAGTTTTTCAGTTAGAGGTTACTTGAATTTTTCAGTCAGGGGTTACTTGAGTTTTTCAGTCATGGGTTACTTGAGTTATAACGGTTAGGGGTTACTTGAGGGGTTCGGACAAGGGTTACTCGAGGGATTCACTCGATTAAGGGTTACTCAGTGAGGGGTTACTTGAGTTTGTGACTCGAGTAACCCCAAACGGAGAAACTCGAGTAACCCCGGCAGCTCGAGTAACCCCTGACCGAAAAACTCGACTAACCCCTGACCGAGAAACATAAGTAAGTATGTAATACCCCGTATTTTTGAAACGTATTTTCTAATTAGTATTCTCTTAAAAAGGGTATTTTAGTAATTTGTTTTACTATATAAATTTTGGAGCCAAAATGATATTTGAATTTCGGCGCCTAAAGTATTTTAAACCTTAATTATTATTTTTTGATTTTAGATAAGATTTATTATCCATTAATTTTATTTTAAAAACCGGATTTTTATATATATTCCGGATATTTTAATTAAACAAAATTATATTATATTATTTATTTAAAAGGGCCGAAAATTCCTAAATTATTAACTATGATTTTCGGATTTTCTATGTGTAGAAAATCTGATTTTCTTAGTTATTTTATTTAGTGAATAATTGGTATTTTCCTAATTAATTATTTTATACAAAATATATTATTTACACAATTATTTTTAAGCCTAAAATCTAGCAAAATAATTTCCTAAACACTACTAATATGGTCCGAAAAGTTGGAGCTATTGAAGCTCAAAAATTTTCCGCCACTTTGGTTGGATTTTGGGTGATTTTTTTTGTTAAATCGTATTTTTAATTATCTCCTTAAAATCTCTTATTTCCTTAATTCCTATTTTCCACCTCACAAAGATTTGATTATCTTATTTTTCTACTTTTTATTTTTCTTGATTATTCCCCAAGTAATCTTCCTTGCCATATTATTTTTCATGACAACATACCTTCCATATTTTTATTATACACAATCACCTTAATATCAAAAGTTTCCATATTTCTTTATTCACTTCTCCAAGTAATTCCTTAATACTTTTTACCATAATTCTTCTCATATTCTGTTGCCATAATTCTTGCATGAGCTAGCCTATAAATACCCCTTCATACCTCTCATATTCTTCACACCAAAACTCAATTCTCTTCTTCTCTCTTATTCTTCTTTTTCCTAAACCTTTTCATACTTTTCTTCTCCTCTTTTCATACAAATATTATCCCGTATACCTTTGAATCCAGTTTTCGGGCACTTCTGTTCAGTTTTTGGGGTATTGATGTTTTACAAAAGGTTGTTTCTCTCGAAAAATCCTTGAGGTTAGGCTCAAGAATCACCCAATTCAGAGTTATATTGAAGGAGTTATGACCTCTGCAAGTTCTGCCTATTCTTTCCAACGAAAATTCAATTCTCTTTAATCCTATTCTTTTATTTTCTTCATGGTTAGTTTTCTAAAATACAAATACCTATTTCAAAGCTATAATTTTATATTAAAGTATTATTTTAAGAGATTTTTATAGTCCATGCACATTAGATTTGAGTTTATGTTGTGATAACCTTATGGTTATGTTATTTGCAAGGTGTATTCATGATTGAACTTTGAAAGTGCGAAGTATTGATTGATATTCGGAATCAAGGTTCTTGAGGTTCTTTTTGTATGGTTTTTCTAGCAAGGATCAAGGTGCATTTAGGTGGTTGGATACCTTTGAAAGTGATTAGTTTGAATAACATGTTTTACATGATTTGATTGGTGATTGAATTAAATTGATTTGAATTATGATTTTGAAATAAATTATGTTTGAAGGTATTGATTTTAATAAAAGTATTTTGAATGATTGATTTTTAAATCATATTTTGAATGGTTTAGATTTTTTATCATGTTTAAATAAAGGATTTGATTTTAAAAGGTTTGTTGAATTAAATAAAAGGTTTTTCAAGGAAGAGTTATTGATTTTGGAAAAGTTATTAATATGAGATTTTATTCTCAAGTATTTATTTACAAGGTTTGATTTTGAAAGCATGTGGAATTATAAAAAAGATTTTGAATTATATTGGAACTATTGGATATTAAAAGGACTTATTGAACCATTGAATTATTATTATTAATGCTTTATAAGCATGTTGGTAATCCCACTATGCGGATTTGGTATATTGATAAGGCATTAGACTTTGTATGACTGGGTCTTTCCTCAAGAGTAGCCTTGTAATATAAGGAGACTAGCTTGGGGGGTGTGCACACTTGGGTGAGGAATTGGATTAAAAGAAATTGGTTCTTAATAAAGGAATTGGTTTTATTAACTATTATTTTGAATATTGTATCATTGGAATCGGTTTTGAAATAATGAATTTGGAATTTATTGGATAAATTATTGGAATTGATTTTTAAAGCATGTTTGCAAATAAATTGAGTTTACATTATCTTGCACTTATCGTACTTAGCATATTTTGCTAATCCGTATTTTTTATTTGTTTTGGTTCGCCCTATTTAACTTAATGGTAAGTAGTGTTGACTAATTTCAGGTGGAGTCAATAATTGAGCATATGGAGTCCCGGGAATGGTTTCACCTAGATTAGGAAGTGTTGGTCTTGTGTTTTATTTTTGAGTACTCATCACAATGTTACTATTTTTAAGTATTAATAAAAGAAAGTTGAGTTTCCGCTGTAAGTTTTGTTATTAAGTTAAGTATTTTTTAGTAGCCTTGCGTAATCACGCGACGGTAATACACCCAAGCCTATCTCTACGGTATAATTATACGTATTATACTAGTATTTTCGTAGAGGGAGATTTGGGGGTGTTACAAAGTAACCCTGGTAACTTGAGTAACCCCTGACCGAAAAACTCGAATAATCCCGGCAACTCGAGTAACCCCTGATCAAGAAACTCAAGTAACGCCGGAAACTCGAGTAACCCCTGACAGAGAAACTCAGTAACCCAAGCCCCAACTAGTAGCACCTTTCGCCAGCTACCATCCTCCCTGTCAAACACCAACCCTTTCCCCGGGCACCTCCTCCCCGATGAATACCACACACCTAACCCTAGAGAACGCCACGACGGCAACACTTATGCAAGGAAACGGCGACCCGAGCCCGACCTAGACATGTTTTGAGGGGGTTTGATAATGGTGGAAGCCGTATTGGGTTCGTGGAGGGGTACAGGGTCGAGGCTTGTGAACAGTGGGGTGAGCAAGCAGTGGCCAGGAAAAGGGTAAGGTTTTCGGGGCTGAGTTTCAGGCTAATTTTATGGTTTTTGGGGCTGGGTTTCAGGCAGATGGTGGTCGCGCGAAGGGGAAGCACGGTTAAAGGGCTAGGTCGGCGGCACATTTTCCATGATTTGGTGAGGAAGACGGGTCGCCGGAGGTGGTGCAGCCTGTAAGGAGGGGTTCCCATCTTAGGGGATCTTTCTCCTTTAATGCCCATGGCCCTTTAAAAGCCTAGGACTTTACACTTGTTAGGGTGTATTAGGATTTGAATTCCTGACTGTTTGGGGGACCTTGAATTAGAAATGATACTCTCACCACACTTTTTTGTAAGAAACAAGTAGGAGTCGCCAATTAGTTTTAGGAAAACTCATAAACCTCGTTCATGTCTTTCTCCCAAGTAGAGTTCAAGGGATAATTAGCACGAATCGTAAGTTTACCCATGCCCAAATTGGTCTACATGTACCAGAAATGAGTTCAGAAGCGAGGGTACTAAAATAACGTTCCTTTTAGGGAGGAATCGCTATTCTAGCCCTAATTACGGCCTCTACTAGCTCTTCCTTTTTCACAATTTCATCACCAAACAATATATGCAACGCGATACCTAAAACTAAGTTAGTTGATTTTATTTACACGCATTGATAATGTAGGAATTACATTGCAAAGTCGTTATTCTTTATTTAATTCAAATTCTTGAGAAGAACAAAATAAACAAGATTCGCCTTGGCTTAAGTGGTCGATCAACAATTAATTATTCAATCCTATTCTTATTTAACGCAAGATACTATGTGGAATTGATTAATTAGAAATCCTTTTAAAGTGATCAAACAACACTAATTAATTAATTAAAGTTGTTTTAAACAATAAAATAAAGGTGATTGATCTAAGTGCTCGGGAATTTACCACTTCTCTTTGCTCTTCGTTTAGAACAATTATGGACTTCTTCTTGTTCGGGAACCTCCACCGTAGTAACAAGTATTAAACGGGGTGAGTGTTTAGGACAAGAGGGTTTGGTAGCACACAAGTTCACAAAGTTTCTGCCAGCATTTTAGGTTAATTTATGTCCGTTTGAGCCTCGTATTAATCCCCTATTTATAGGGAATGGATAAGATTAGGGTTTTGAACATTCTTCCGCAGCAGGTTTCGCGCGCATCTGAATGGGTTACGCGTGGCATCCCAGCGCAAGTAATTAGGACAAGCAGCGCAACTGATTGTCTTGCGCGCGATGTTATGGTAAGATTCGATTTCATATTTTTATGAAATTCTGAATCTTCCGCAAGCACATCACTAGCAGTTACGCTGGGTGTTGTGCACAACCTTGTGAGTTGCGCGCGCCAGACCAGCGCGACTCATTGATATGCGCGCGGATTTATCTGCGACAAAATTAATTTTAACCTAGGTGCCTCTAAATCCGTCATTTTTAGGGTTTAAGCTCAGGCTTAAGCCTAATTATGATCGAGCTTAGTTGATTGGACCTTAATGCTTTGGTTTTTGGGTTAGGCTAGCTTATTTTTATGTTCTTGCAATTCAATCAGTTATCCATAAGTGTTCTTCACGTTAATCCAACACGAAGATGGTTTTTTTTATCGTCATTACACTTCCTGTCGGGACATGAGGCCAAAAGTAGATGTCTACACAGCCCTACAGTGGTGGTGTTGGTGGGGAGGAGAGAGAAATTTCAAAAAAAAAAAAAAAAAGTCAATCATAGGGAAACATATGGCATAGTTAACCTGTTAAACAGGTGACAACCGGTTTTTGCCTGTTTAAAATTAAAACCCCCCAAAGGTTGTAATATTCAGGTATAATCCAAAGGTTGTATTATTTTTAAAAAAAAACGGGCCAAAGGTTGTATTATTAATTGCAATTTTTCCTTTTTTTATAAGCAAGATTTGGAATTTTACACTATTCATATGTCATCATTGACTTAATATTTTTACCAATGTACAATATATAAATATGATCATATAATATGTTGTTAGATTATTGTCATAATGTCTGCTTTTGTAATATTTTTTCATAATATTTAATAATCTTTAATTAAAGATATTGATGGTCAAATTTGTGTCTCGACAAATGTGCAAATCCAATTATAGCTTATAAAAAACGGAGGGAGTATAATATAATAAAAATAATTTTGTTCAGTTGCTTTGATATATGTTATGTATAATTTTATGATTTATACAAAGTATGCTATTAAAATGATTTTGCTATTTTTAATCAAGATAAATATTAATTTCAAATGATAAAAGTTGGAGGAAAAAAATTGATGATATTATAATAATCTTGAATAATGATATGATGTATTTCAATACCTTATTTTTAATTTATGTTAGTAAATTTGTAACTAAAAAATTCCTAGTATATAGAATATATGTTAAAATTAATAAAAAAAAAATTAATGGAGTATGATTGGATTAAATGTGTTGTCAAAATGAAAATAAGTATTATTGTAGGTTATAAAATGAAAGTCATTAAAATTCGGCAAAAAATATAAAAAAATATATATACATATAAAAAAAAGGAAAGGAAAAAAAGACAGGAAACTTTTTAATGTAATCGTGACAAGTGCCACTTTATGTTTGCTTTTAGTAAAGGTTAATTGATTAAGTGAATTAGAGGTTAATTATGTGGATTAGAGGCACTAGGTTGTCTTCAACAAAAAAGTTTTAATATTGGGTTTTCTTTTACGATAAATCTTTTAAGAGGTTTTTTTTTGCAAAATGGTTCATTTAAAAGGTTTTTTTTGACACATTTACCAATTATATATTACGAGTATCAAGTTAAATTTGATATTCTACCACTAATTTATCAATCTATCAAAAACATTGACATTAATTTGTCAAAACAACAATTAGTGTCCAACATATCAATTTTAATAGACATTAAACTTTACAAAAGATGGACACTAATTATAATTCAATTAATATATTAATAGTTTGCACTCTCTATATATAAAGACAATTTTGTCCCTATCATGAATCACTTAATTAAAATACAATCTCTCTTTTCACTTTGTATATACCTTTAATATATGTGTATCTTTGTCTTAACCAATTACTATGTACATATTTACATTATAGTGTTTTTAAAATTAATATTAGTTGTATATGTATGGCTACTAATTTCCTAAATAATAATTTTATTCTAATAAAATAGCGATCTACTTGATGTGATCACTTAAAAAAAATTTAAAAAAAAAAAATCAACTACATGTCTATTTATTATGCTATTGTCAAAAATTGTTTGCTTGAACTACAATAGAGATAATTAGTATTGATAATATTTGCACACGCATCACGTGCATATAAAGGCTAGTGCTAGCATATCCCAAGTTTCTAATCAAGGGATTATATATTAATTATTGACATGAAGATATTATATATATTACATACATAATTTCTATAACAATAGTAACATTAATTATGAAATTTATTATTAATATCATAATAAAGTACAATATTTAAAAAAAGGAAAATAAATTCTTTTAATTATACCCTAATTAATGATAAATAATTCTATCATTCATCACTAATGAATGATTGAAAAATTAAGAATTTATATTTTAAAAAAAAATTTATAATAGTATATGGACATCACCTACTCCTTTTTGGTTACTGCAAAAGGCAATTAATAAAAATAAAATTTTTGATCAATTATATCCAAAAAAAAAAGAATTTAGTCAATAAAATGACATCGGTTCTCTCTCCTCTCTTCTAAAAAAAACCCTAACTTCTCGAGAAAAAGGAATTTTATTTTTCTTGACAATTAATAATTAATTGTTCAAAATGTCCTGATTCTTACTTAATAATATTTAGGAAAATTTGAAAAATACCACCAACAATTATACCCATTTTTTTTACAAAATCACCAACAATTTTTTTTTTTTTTGTTTTTTAATTTACCACCAACAATTATTCAAAACCTTAAACATTACCACCTGCTTTCCCAACTTCTCTATAATGACGTCATAGTGGGGCCCATTCTTCAATTTCCCTCATTTTCCTCTTTTCTTCTCTCGATTCTCACCGTTGTTCTTCCCTCTTCTTCCCTTTCTCCGCTTAATTTGCGAAAAAATTGCGATTAATCCGACAATTAGGGTTTGAATCACCATTCTCACTCATGTCAAACAACAATGCAACACCAATTCCATGATTATGTTATTAAAAAGGTGATAATAGAGGTGAGAATCGAAAAAAGAGAGGAAAAAGGAGGGAAATTGAAGAGTGAGGCTCACTATGACGTCATTGGGCAAATAGGGGGTAGTTTTTAAGGTTTTGAAGTATAGTTGGTGGTAAATTTAAAAAAAAAATGTTGGTGGTTTTGTAAAAAATGGGTCTAAGTGTTGGTGGCATTTTCAAATTTTCCTACTTAATGAAAATTGTGTAAAGATATTAAGGTGATTGTTTATATCAAAGAGGATTCTTGATTTGGAGGAGAATACTATCTTCCATAAGAGAACAAAGCTTTAGTATAATTAGCAAATAAAAAAATGTCTTTCTTCTACATCTAAACTCTTAATTCTCCTTTATCTTCTCTTAAACAAAAAAACTTACAATTTAAATATGGAAAAGACTATAATTTTCTCTTTGCTTCTGGCCTTAATGTTGTTTTATATGTCTCCTGGTGAGTACAACCAATCTTTTTTTTTTTTTATTACTACTCCTATATGAATTGTTTGGGTGTACAAGAGCGTGTATTACGTCCATTAAAAATTATTGCTCTGATTTATACGGTGCAATTAATCATTTAGCTTTAGGAATTAAAAATTCATGAAAAATAAAAGAACCATAACCAAAGCCTATACTAAACATTTTGCACATTAGACAAAATTATTCTAAATTTATATTTTATTATATATTTTGTCAAAATGAAAAAGGGTAATGTTGAGAATTTGTTTTTTTATTAGGTAAGAGTAATTGAGTAAATGCACAAATCTATCTAGCTAGAGTTCGAAAAAGTTTGATGACAAATTAATGGTTATAGGTTATATTTTTCTCTATAAATAACATTCTTTAACTCCTTACAATTTGTTATTTTCATAGAAAATGCTAGTAGCATTGGTATTAGGAAAGATATGATATATTATTTGATTACAAGATATATTTTCTTATAGTTTATCTTAGGAAAAGATAATTAGTTTCCTAAGTTAGATAAGTTTTGGTTTCCTTGTTGCTCAAGGAGAGATCTTGTATAAATATGGATGTTGGGTGGAATATTATGATCAAGAAATACAATTCTAAATTCTTCTAATTCTCTTAATATTATCATGGTATTGGAGCTAAGGTTGCTTCAATAAACAAATCTTGAAATTTTTTTTAATTCACCATGGGTAATTCATCCCCACCAACCAACCGTGTGAATGGAAAGTGGATCGTGGATACCGGTTGCTCCCATCATGTAACCGGCGATCTTTCTTGCTTGGTTGACGTTCATGATGTCCCGTCTTGCAATGTTGGTCTTCCGGATGGCCAAAGTGTTGTGGCCATGAAAGAAGGAGTTGTAAAATTGACGGACAAAATCACTCTTTATAATGTTCTTTTTGTCCCAAAATTAAATTGTAACTTGATTTCGGTTTCACAATTATGCTCTACAAACAATTGTGAAGTCATAACTAACTCTATCACTTGTACTATACAGGACCAACGCACGAGGGAGGTGATTGGCACGAGTGATCTAAAAGATGGACTATACTATTTTCAAGAGGAGGCATCCATAGCGGCCGTTTCTATTGAAGACTCATCCAACTTGAGGCTTTGGCACAAAAGATTGGGGCACCCTTCCGAGAAAGTTGTAAAACTCCTACCTTTTCTTAGTAGTTCTAGAGGTCATTTAAATAAAGATTGTGAAGTGTGTCATCGTTCTAAACACACTAGAGACAAATTTCCTTTAAGTGATAATAAAGCTTCTCGTATTTTTGAAATAGTTCATTGTGATTTATGGGGGCCATATGACGAACCCTCTTCTTGTGGTGCTCACTATTTTTTGACTTTGGTGGATTATTATTCTCGTGCCGTTTGGATATATTTATTGATTGATAAAACTGAGGTGTTTAAGATGTTTATGTCTTTTATAGCCATGATTGATAGACAATTTTCTCAGAAAATAAAAATAGTACGAAGTAATAATGGTACCGAATTTTTTTTCTTTGAAAAATTATTTTTTGGCTCAAGGCATTATTTTTCAGACCTCTTGTGTGGGTACTCCTCAACAAAACGGGAGGGTTGAGAGAAAACATCAACATATCCTTAATGTTGCTCGTGCCCTTCGATTTCAGGGGGGGTTACCAATTTATTTTTGGGGAGAGTGTGCTCTTGCTGCGGCTCATCTGATAAATAGGACACCTTCAATACTTCTTAATAATAAAACCCCTTATGAGTTGTTATTTGGCACCCCACCTTCGTTTAGTGAGTTACGTGTGTTTGGGTCCTTGTGTTTTGCTCATAATCAAAAGGCAAAAGGTGATAAATTTGCAAGTCGTAGTCGTAAATGTGTCTTTGTTGGTTATCCTTTTGGGAAGAAATGATGGTATTTATATGACTTAGATAAAAAGGTTTTTTTTACCTCACGGGATGTTCGATTTTTTGAGGATGTGTATCCCTTCTTGGATGTTGAGAGTACGAACATTGCTATTTCGACACCAAATTTTGAGTCAAGTATTGATATGGGAGGTGACTTGGTTTTCCCATATAACCTCGAGGAGAGTTGCACCACTCTCGAGGCTCCCACTCAGCAGCAGCCGGCTGTGGTCAGTGCGCCATCACCACAGTCGGCCGAGGCTCTTGCACAAGAGCAGCCGCATATGGCAGCCACGGACCCCGATGCTATGGGTCGTGGGCATCGTCAGAAATTTGCAAATAGCAAATACAAGGATTTTGTCACTCATACTCGGATTTCTCGAAATAGTCCATCTTCTTCACCTACTCCAAGCATCCCACCTCCCTCAGGTATGCCGTATCCTATAGCACATTATGTTAGTTGTGATAAGTTTTCTGCAAAACATCGAAATTTTGTTGCAGCAATAACAGCAGGTAGAGAGCCTCGTTCCTTCAAAGAGGCAATGCAGGATGAAGATTGGAAATTAGCAATGAGTGAAGAAATGCGTGCTCTTGAAAATAATGGTACTTGGACCTTGGAGAAATTGCCCCCCGGGAAGAAAGCCCTTGGTAGCCAATGGTTGTACAAAATTAAGTACAAATCTGATGGAAGCATTGAGCGACTCAAAGCTCGCTTGGTTGTGTATGGTAATCATCAAACCGAAGGCATTGATTATGATGAAACTTTTGCCCCGGTAGTCAAGATGACAACTGTTCGTGCTTTTCTTGCTATAGCCGCCTCGAAAAATTGGGAACTACATCAAATGGATGTTCACAATGCGTTCCTTCATGGTGATTTACACGAGGAAGTTTATATGAAACTTCCTCCGGGTTTTACTGCGGATGACCCTGATCTTGTTTGTCGTCTTCGAAAATCCTTATATGGACTTAAACAGGCGCCTCGGTGTTGGTTTGCCAAGCTCACAACTGTTTTGAAGAAATATGGTTTTGTACAATCATACCCGGACTACTCTCTTTTTACTTACACTAATGGGTCCATTCAACTAAACGTACTTGTTTATGTTGATGATTTAATTGTGGCCGGAAGTAATTCGAATGCTATACAATTATTCAAAAATTATTTGAGCTCTTGTTTTCACATGAAAGACTTGGGTGTGCTCAAGTATTTTCTCGGCATTGAAGTGGCTAGGAGTTCTAAGGGGCTATTTTTGTGTCAACGTAAGTACGCTCTTGACATTATTTCGGAGACGGGACTCTTGGGGTCGAAACCTGCTAACACCCCAATGGAACAAAACCATCGTTTGGCACGTGCCACCGGGCCACTGCTCACGGACCCAGCAGCATATAGGAGGCTAGTTGGACGCTTGGTTTATTTGGGTGTTACACGCCCAGACCTCACATACTCGGTGCACGTTTTGTCACAATTCATGAAAGCACCGAAGCAAGAACACTGGGAGGCTGCCCTTAGAGTTGTTCGTTACCTCAAATGTACCCCGAATCAAGGCATTTTACTAAGGTCAGATAGTGAACTTGCTTTGCAAGGGTGGTGTGACTCCGATTGGGCAGCATGCCCTCTTACTCGGAGGTCCCTGTCGGGGTGGCTTGTCTTCTTAGGCCACTCTCCAATTGCTTGGAAAACAAAGAAGCAAGACACGGTTGCAATGTCCTCCGCCGAGGCTGAATATCGATCTATGTATGCTATTACGTGTGAAATGAAGTGGTTGAAGGGCTTACTTCTTAGCTTGGGCATTCAACATCCCCGTGCTATACCAATTTATTGTGATAGTCAAGCGGCTATTCATATTGCTCAAAATCCCGTGTTTCACGAACGCACAAAACATATTGAAGTGGATTGCCACTTTGTTAGAGATGCTATTCAAGAGGGCCTCATTACTACTACTCATGTGCGTACAAATGAGCAATTGGCCGACATATTTACTAAGGCCTTGGGTAGATCACAATTTGAGTATCTCTTAAGCAAGTTGGGCATCTTTGATTCAAGTGCTCCAACTTGAGGGGGGGTATTAGGAAAGATATGATATATTATTTGATTACAAGATATATTTTCTTATAGTTTATCTTAGGAAAAGATAATTAGTTTCCTAAGTTAGATAAGTTTTGGTTTCCTTGTTGCTCAAGGAGAGATCTTGTATAAATATGGATGTTGGGTGGAATATTATGATCAAGAAATACAATTCTAAATTCTTCTAATTCTCTTAATATTATCAATTGGTATTAAAGCTACTCTGCTCGAAAAAAAATGGTTGGATGGTTCTTGAGTTTCTCTACTGGGGAATTGCCAACCAGCAACCCCGTGTTCTGATGATGTTTGCAAAGGGAATTGTTAGTGCTCCAATGATTACCGTGCCTGTTGTTGTCCTGTGAATGATAAATACTTATTCTAACCATGCATAAGGCAACATTTTTCTTATGGAGATGTTTTGAGGGTGCTATTGTAATTTCTTATAATACCATAAAAAAAATAATTATTTTTTATTTTTGGGTTAATAATACCATAACCTTTAATTTAATAATAAGCTCATACTTCTTTCTTTTATTCATTGACATGATTCACTCTCTCTTAATATTTTAAAATTGATTTGTTTATTTAATAACTTTACAAATATAGTAGTACATAATACTTTTGTATAAGTTAATTGATTTCTAACATTTTGAAAATGAAAATCAATCATATTTTAAATTAAAAATCAGTCCGATCTAAATATATCAGTTTTAAAGGGTTTAGTATTGTGTTGGATTAGAGACCAAAATATTACAGTACTTTTTATCAAACGAAGATCAATTTGACTATCTTTGTCGTTCCATTTATCTAGTCCAGATCAATTTTTAAACATCCCTAATCTAATTAAGTGATTTTAAGTTAACAGTAATTTCTTGTTAAAAAAATAAGATAATGAAAATCTTAATTAGGAAAGATAGCTTGGCCAATTATCCAATTAAGCTCCCTCCTAAGTTTTATTGCACTTCTAATTCAAACATTTCCCATCACTTCAAAACATATTAACGTTACCTTTATCTACCTAGTATATCAACTAAATCTTCAAACTTACAAGAGAAAACAACCACCAACACCTTTAAATTTACTCATTTTGTTATTGTTTGTCACTTCAATATGATAAAATAATGGACATTTCACTAACCAAATGTATAACCTCTTCAACCAGAAAAAACTAATCACACATACTCCCACACCCAATTACCCATATCATCAATACAAACGTGCACATAAAACGTATACTAATGTAATTAATTACAATATAAAACAACACGTGTCAACGAAAACTAACACATATTGTTGCTAAACATTAGTTTTGAAGTCACACAACATACAATCAATACTAGCTTCATTAAGGTGTGGGGTTTAAGTAACCCATACTTAAATCTCCACATCACTAATTAATTATTCCTTATCATAATCATAATCATATTATAGTACTTCGTAATAGCTTGTTGACTTGTTGTTAGATACTCAATCCTTGTGAGTTTTTCATTCCATGATTATATGTTTGATTAAATATATATTTTGGTATTTTTGTCATAAAATTAATGATGATGTACATTAATTTAATGATGATGTATATAAAGTCTTGAGAGAAAACAATGAGAGAGATTGAGTAAAAAAAGGCTGCACTCAACAGCCCATACCTTAGGAATTCATTCTGGATCCTTCATCCCTTAAAAATGTAACAAGGAAGTTTTCGGTGTGACGATAGAAAATTAAGATTTAAGGGAAGGTTTCCAATCTCACACGCCTAAAAGTGCTTTTTAATGTGGATATGGCATAAAAACATTCAGCAAATAGGCCAAATACAAACATTAAGCAACAAGTTGCCGTTTGTGGACGGTTTTCATTGTACACCTCAATGTAATTGCTGGCATGTACACCTGGATGTAATTACTCCGCTTGTAAAATAACAAAATAATCCTTATAACACTGATTTAGTAATTCCTGTAATACTGACCAGGTAACTCCTGTAATACTAACCAAGTTACCCTTTAATTTAACACTAATAAAGTAACCCATAAGAATTTGTGATTTGAGAAAGTTCTAAATGAGAAAATGGGCAAAATAATGAGTGTGGGCCTATCGCACTTGTGAAGTCATGATGTACTTAATATATAGTGGCTTGGATAATACACCCTGAAAATTTAAGGTATTGAGGTAATGAAGTATGACATTCATCTTATTGTCACAATGCAAAACTTTTAACTTAACTTTAATAGTGATGGGTTTATATGATGGTGAATGATCGTTATGAGGGTGAGAAATATTCTGGTGCAGTGGCACAGAGGTCACCTTGTATCCTTGAGGTTCGAGATTTGATTCTCATCAATGACGAAACGCGAAGTTCAATTGTCATCATTGACAAATCTCCTCCCCTTACCCCTTGCTAACAAGGTTTCTTTCCTATGATAAGAGCCTTAGGCTTGACTTCACCATATACTTAAAAAAAAAATATTGTTACAAGGTTAATTAATTAGATTGTGCACATATACAATCTCTATGTGATTTATGTCAAAACTTACTTTGGTACATTTTTCTATTCGTGCTGTTTTGATTTACTGATGAACTAATTGGAGTTGAACTAAAATGAACTGGATATTTTATGAGAGAAGAAAATTAGGAACTGAACTGAACTGATTGGAGCTGAACTGAAATTAAGATGAAGAGAATAGACCCTAGTTCTATTCTTCATAGGTTAGAAGATATAAGAGCCTAATGATATTAATTTGGGAAATTCTCAATGATAGCCACGTACTATTGCTTATTTTCAATGGTAGCCAATTTTTTTTAGATCCTCAATGGTAGCCTTTAACTTTTTTAAAGTTTCAACCGTAACCTCATTTACTAAATAACGTTAAGTAATTGTTAAGTACTATTCAAAAAAAAAAAGTAATTGTTAAGTTAACTAGAGTTTAGCAAAATAATTGTTAAATTTAACTACAGTTAAACATTTTCTCCTTCCTTCCCTTCATCTTCATGGCTGCCACCCATCCCCATTCTTTTTCATCTACTTCCTCCCTTCATGGTTGCCATCCCTAACTCTTTCAATTCCTCCGTTCTAGCCCACCGGCCAACCCCCACCCACTGACAATTCTCCCCGACATCTAGCCCCGTCCTCCTTTCAAACCCATCCCCCTTCACCCACACCCCCAAATGCACTCGCGATGATTCTGTTCAAACTTGGTGACATTAATGGCAGAAACTCGCACGCCACCATAGTCATCATCCCGACGAATAATCAGCAAAATTTGATCGTCTAAAAGAAGGAAATCATTGGATAGCAACCAAAATAAAATCGCCTTCTTCTTCAGCGATCGATTCGATATTGGAAATTGGGGCTTGATTGAGTTGAAGTTTGATGAAATTGGGGGAATTGATGAAGGAATTCTACAATTTGCAAACACATTGGAAGGGTAGAAGTGATTTAAAGGGTTAGCGTGAGACAATTACGGCGGTTATTTCAGTCATAAGTATCGCCATTGTTGCCTTTGCTCGAGCTTGAAAATCATAGGGGGTGGGGGAAGAGGATGATTAGGGTCTCGGGTAGGGGCTGGGGTAGAATTGCCGATGGAGGTTAGCCGGACGCCGATGGTGGAGGAGGTGGGGGAAAGGGTTGGTGGCTGGTGTGGAGCCAGTGGAGGGTTATTTTATTTTTTATTTTTATTAATTTTTATTTTTTTTCTTTAAAAAAAAAAAAGTTAACCTTGATTTGAAATAAGGTTAGATTTAACAGAAATTTAACGGAAAAACATAAATGAGGTTACGGTTGAAACTTTTAAAAAATTAGAGACTACCATTGAGAATTGAAAAAAAAAAGTTGGTTACCATTGAAAATAAGCAATATTACATGGTTATCATTAAGAATTTCCCTAATTTGTCCATCCAATAGAGGCCTCATGTTGCAAGATTTAATTAAAATAGAGAATCTATGCCAATATAATTATGGTCTATCGCATACACAAATGACAATGATTGTAAATACGAAGTACGTAATATGATTTATATGGATGGTGTTGTAACACCTGAATTAGACGAAATGATAATTAATTTCTGACATAACTACTTACGAGTGGTAGTTTTTCTAATGGACCGTGTTTATACCGTATAAAACACTTTACAAATTTTTTTATTTTTTTTATATTTTTACGATAAGGAGAAGAACCTTGACTGAACCTCAACCCTCACGGTTTTTTTGGTCCGCTATTTGCGGATCAGAAACTTTGAGAGTGAGGGGGGAAGGATAAGGGATCCCCCACCCTCAAAGTGCCACTTGTGGGGATTGAACCCCCAACCTCAAGGTTGAAAGGTACAATCCTGACCACTATACCAAGCTTAGCTTGGTGCTGACCAATTAATTTATTGGTCATCTAAACTACGTAATTTGTTGGTCATCCAAACTACGTAGTATTGCATTATACTTCATATTACTCTAATTATAAGTATAAGTATTGCATTATACTTCGTATTACATCATCTTGAACATTAAAAGAAGTCTTGAAATCTCGATCGAATCTGTGGTACTATATGCATACCAATATTACAATCAACTACGGAGTAACAATTAATGAATGATATACGAAGTATAAGTATTGCATAAGTATATACTACGTAAGAATGAATGATAACTGGTAAATGATTTAATTAGAACATATTTAAAGTTTCAAAATTGGGATACGCATATATACTTCCTTTGTTTCTATTTTTTTTGCCCCATTGCAAATAATTGAGTTAAATTTTAAAAACTTTGACCATAAATTCTCATTAATCTATAAGAGATAATATAGTCATGTGGGGTCTTGTTAGATTCGTCTCACTATATATTTAATTATAGAATTAAAGCTACTCCCTCCGTATTTTAATAAGTGTTACACTTTGATCAAACATGCATGTCGAGACATGACTTTGACCCATTAATTTATCTAATCATATGTTAATAAAACTATAGAAATATTGATATTATGAAAGTATACGTTGTAACGAATCCAACAATGTGTTACACAATACCATTTGTTTTTTTAAATATTAGTATTTTAGTCAAGTCTAACCCATTATGTGAATAGTAAAAAATGTTAAGAAAAAAAAATAACACTTATTAAAATACGAAGGGAGTATATACATTGCAAGACGTATTTGGGAGACCATGCAAACTGCAAAGTCCAATGGAGCAAAAAATTAGAAATAGAGGGGTACTTGTTTAGATACTCCACAATTGTTTATTTGACCTAAATATTATTAGTCAACCAAAAAAGTGAGATGCACACTGTACAACATCTCTAAATATACAGGTTCTTTGTGAAAACTATTTGCACACAAATTTTGAACAAACACAGTGCATGATAATAGTAATGTAATCAAACAATATTAGCTTAGAGCAACTTTTAAATGTGGGTAACCTTTTATCATTAATAATCCTAATATTATTTCAATGTAAAAGGCCATGATATAGATTTTATAAGAATTTTATTTATTTTTTAATTTTTTTTTTTTTCAGAAAAACTTTAATTTGATTCTATTAGTTAAACTACGGCAGCCAAGCGCAGAGTGGCTTGCCCTTTCTTGATGTTTATATTGGGTTATGTTTAAACTCTTCACGACATTGGGCTAGAGAAAATAGTTTGATAAATTAATATAATGTGTAAATTGGGTTGTGTTTAAACTTTTCATTTTTCCTGCACGACTTTTCCAGTTGTTTACAACTTTTTCTCAGGAAACATCTATGCAATTATTCAACAATGCAATACAGGTGAACTTTAAATTTACCTATAATATATTTACCTATAATATAAATAAATAATATAAAAGTGCATAAATGTAAGGAGAGAGAAACCTCAACACTCATTATTACATTTGTACATGTGGAGGGACATAAATGTAAGATATTATATATTGGGGTAAGAACGTGAACAAGCATTTTGAAAGGCATATAGATCTGTGCACTATTCATAAGCATATGGGGGTAAGAACGTAAACAAACATTTTGAAGGACATATAGGTCTGTGCACTATTCATAAGCGCAATCTCCTACTTTTTATAAGGTAGGGAGGTAGGGATAGAGCAATTTTATCAATACAAAAATAAGTAACTTTTATTTATAGTGGTGTACTATAACTTTACAATCGATAAGATTTTTTTTTTCAATAGAGTAGAATTTGTTATATACACCTATATGTATTTTGCTCTCATTTTGATAATCTTTTTTCTTTTAATCATCAAATGAAGAGTACAACTAATTTTAGGTTAGTTGGGTGTACAGTGCACTCGGAAGTATATAACAATCTCTCGCAAGAGAGGAGCAAGCCCCACTATTGATAATGACTGATTATACTCAACTCCTTAGTAAACTTTCTAACATAAATTAGATTTTTGATAATTTGTGGAGCTAAATAGACATCACGTAATTTTAGGGATTTATTAGCAATAGTGGAATGACCATAACCCGTAATTGGAATGCGTTGACCGTTTCCTACTTGAATATAATTATGCGTGCTTAAATTAAAAAGGGGTAAGAGATTACCAGCTTGATTGGTCATGTGTGAAGTTGTGCCGGAATCCATGTACCAAGATGGGTCATAGTTCTGAAAACCCATTGTTGCAAACGCATTTCCGAGCTTCGTCGGAGTCATAGCCTAAACATATTCCGAGCCTTGGGATGAGTAGTGTTGTTGTTGTTGTGGTGGCCCCGAGTAGAACGCCTATTGCTGCTATGGTGTCGGGCTAGGCCTCGGTGTGGCAGCCCACTGCTGCTGTAGGTGCGGGAAAGGAGCGTAGCCCCACTGAGGGGCCTGGCTAGGTGCGGCTGGGCCAGTCCAGTGTTGCGGTGAGGTGCGCCTTGCTGCTACTGCTGGGGTTGTTGCTGTTACGTGCCCCGACCACGGCCTCAGCTCTTGCCACGCCCACGCCAACGGCCTCGTCCACCGGTGCCACCACCCCTGCCCGCCGGAGTATTCTGTTGTTGTGGTGGGGCAATGGTGTTGGTGGATGATGTGTTGCTGTTTTGGGCTACAAAGGACTGTGCAGTAGAGTTAGGATCATATGCACATCTCGATTCCTCAAGGAGAAGTCGTGATCGAGCTGTTTCAAATGAAGGAAGAGGGTCCGTTTGTTGAATCATAGCAGCGACCGTATCAAAATCAGTGCCCACGAGTCCTGAAACTAACCGAATCACCATTTTCTGCTCTGACACGGGTAGATCAACATTAACAAGTTGATCTTTTATATTCTTCAATTCACGACAATATAAAGAAATATCTGAAAAATTTGAGAGATGCAAGCTATTAAACTGAGTTTCAAGATAAATTGCCCTAGTTGTTTTATTATCTTAAAAAATGTCCTTCAATTTGTCCCAGATTTGTTGTGTTGTATCCCCTCTACATAGAACAGTCTCGAAAAAATCGGTGGAAATACTGCCATAAATCCAATTCTTGACAACCGAATCGAGTCTTTTCCACATATCATCGGACAAATCCGTAGGTTTCTTTGTAATTGGATCAATATGATCAAGAACATTGTAAGCATGACAATGACACTCAAATAACTCAACCCAATTCGAATAATGAACCTTCTCACGATCAAGGAGAAGAGGGATGACGGTTTTGATGTTGTTCACCCCGAAAGCAGGATGAAACATAGAGGAAGCAAACGAAGTGCCCCCGTCCTTAGTCATGTTAGGCGGTGATTAAGGTGTCTACGGGATGTATGGGGGTGGCTGCTAGGGCTTAATGAAGGAAGGAAAAAAAAAATTTGTGGAAGTGGAGGTTGGATCAAAACCTAAGTTGTGATACCATGACAGATTATAATCAACTCTTTAGCCTGGAGTGTATTCTTTGATTAATATATATAGGGTTACAACCATGAGTCCTGGCCTAATCTCTTTAGGAAATCTCAAAAGATATTTATAAAATATTCACAAACTATATTCTTCTATACAGATGCATTATACAATATTTATTAAACACCTGATTTATTTATTTATTTAAAAGCTTTTCAATTTAAAAAAGATACTGAGAGATCAAGTTTGCATTGTTTTAAAGTAGATTACATATGTGGTCATTTTTATGTAAGATATATAAGAGGATAAAAGCGTATTAAATTTTTTATAATAAATGTTGAAAAGGGTGACAGATAGCTAAGTTGGAAAGCTTTTCTCAATGGTTAATCGATCTATATAATAACGTGATTGATCCCAATATGTGCTTTGTTCTAGCTAAGGGCGGATAATTTAGAGTTAGATGTATCGGCATTACAAAACTCTCAAGTATAGGCTAGCTTGGTCGATAAAATTAATGACTTAATTCACATTAATGTTCTATTTAGAGTCTTTTATTTTAAAATTAGTGTAAGACCCGTGCCATGCATGGATACAATTGAATTATTATTATTATTATTATTATTATTATTATTATCTCAAAAACAAAAGCCATACAACCTACAATAAATTAGTGGGAAGCCGAGATACAATCTGGGCCTCCACTCCTCTAGCTATTGCAAATCCTACCCTAGTGAAGATATGAGCTGCAGCACGAGCCCCAATGTCTTGCGTCGTCGAGAACCTTTGAATCCGCTTCAGTAACGCAACAGCCTCTTTCTCTAATTCCCCAAGCGAAGAAAAGGAGAAGGGAATGAAACCATATCCAATCGCCTGACATCGAGCTTCATACTTAACCCGCTTCCGATGAGCTGCATCAGCCACAACCCGCCCAGGAATGAAGTCAGATAGCCCTGACTGTGTCAAAGGAGAAGACCCTGTCAAATCAACACAGACATCGCGACCACGATCCCATGAATAAAGTAACACATCCGCGGGTCTGAGGGCCTTATTATTATTATTATTAATCATGGTCATTATATAAGACCTTTTTGTAATGGATTTTGTTTTGTTCAGTGGAAGTTAAATTAGTAAGTGTTAACCATTCTTATAATCATATACTTTAATACATATATCGTCACAAGATTGTTCTTTTATATTGAATTTTTTTTTTTATACCATACAACATTTTTGTAGTTACACTTTTAGATTCATATATAAGGTCGTGGCAGGTACATACTTCCTCCTTCCCTTATTGATAGTCACTTATGACCAATTTTAAATCCCAAAATGATAGTCCCATTTGTTTTTTTCAAGTACCATTAATATCATTTTTTTATCAAAATTTCCTCCAATTTGCAACAATATTTGTGCAAATTTAACTTTCCCATGTAAATTTGTCTTTTCCATGTTCTTTTATTACCTTGTCATTATGCATAAAAGTAATATTTAATGGTAAATTTAAACTATATTTAGATGGTATGTATTGTGCAGTATAAAAATAATATTGGAAGTTTGAAAAGATTTTACAGTGCCTTTTCACATTATTTATATTTTGTAAACGATATGGTTGATATAATTATTATGTATATATTTTCTTATATTAGTTTAATAATAATATTATGCAATAGAATCATACATAAATATTATATTATAATAATATATAAGAATATAAGTATATAATAAAATATTATAAGGAAATTAGGAAATAATAATATTATAAAATATAAGAATAATTAAATACGGAAATAATGAAATTGGCGGGAAAATAATTAATGAAATTGTGCCAAGTGTCATTATAGGTTCGCTTTTAGTATAAGTTAATAGATAGATAGATTAATAGATGACTAATTTTGTAAACTATTTTCCAAAATAGCTACTTTGCAAAAGAATTTACCAAATTAGCTAAAAATTAGAGAGATAGTGAAACTAATCCATTGTAAACCCATCTTAAACCTGTTTTTTAGATTTACTGTTTGATTTCTTTGCTGGGTTTAACGATTGCAATGAACAGACTAATAATTAAAACCTCCTCTAGAATCCTTTAATATCGATCTAAAGTTTCATCAAATATCTACTATCATTCCTAGAATTATTTTGGCGACGTTATAGCGGAGAAATTGGAAAGCAATTTTACAGCGGCGGCAAACGCCTTACCGGTTGAATTTTTTCCAATTGTAACTTTAAAATTTTCATTAGTATTTCGTATTGTTTAATATCTGAATTAAATTATAATTATTTGTTTGGGAATTTTACAATATATATAGGCTTCATCCATTACTTTGGGCTTATATATTGGATGCTTGATCACGCAGATCAGCTAATGTCAATATGTAATTAGAAGCTTATAATTACCGATTTACCGCACAAGATTTTTGATTAACTTTAGCTTGAAAAAAAAAAAAAAAAAAACAAAAAGACTATAACTTGAAACTCATGGTTATCATTAAAAGTATAAGGCCCCGTTCTCTTCACCTTATTTTTGCTGAACCGAAATTATTTTTATTGAAACAAAATTATATTTGCTGAATTTAAATTATTTTTACCGAACTTAAATTAATTTTACTAAGCTGAAATTATTTTTGCTGAACTGAAATTATTTTTACTGATTTTCTATTATATTTCTTCTTTAAGAAAACTGAATTTTATTGAACTGAACTTATTTTTACTGAACTGAAATTAATTTTACTGAACTGAACTTATTTTTACTGAATATTATTTTTGTAAGGTGAAGAGAACAGAGCCTAAGTATGACATCATTCTTCTAGTGTATTATAAGGAAATTTAATATCTTAGATTTTACACTGCATATACTTGACACAAAGGAAGAAATTAAAACACAAATTAATGGGTTTAGGGCATGTTCTGATTTACTGAATTGAGTTGAACTTAACTGAACTGAGCTGAAATGAACTGAACTAAACTGAATTGAATTGGGCTGAACTGAACTGGGCTGAACTGAACTGGGCTGAGTTGAACTGAACTAAACTGAAGTGAACTGAAATGAAGTGTTTATAAGAGAAGGAAATTAGGAACTGAACTGAACTGAACTGAACTGAATTTGATTGGAGCTGAACTGAACTGAAAATAAGCAGAAGACAACAGACCTTAGTATGACTTTTTGTAAAGTTTTAGCTATTTCAGTAAATAATTTTTAAAAATAGCTATTATGGTAAAAAGTTTCGAAAAAGTAGACATTTTGGTAAAAGACTCTCTATTTAACGATGCATGCTGCCCAAAATGTTAACCAAAACGTATTACGAAGTATTAACCAAGATATATAATAACCAATTATTCAATTAACCATTCTATAAATATTCAAAAAATTATAAAATTGAGGAAAATTGTTATTCATAGGACTTATCTCATACTCCGTTATTCTTAATATTTAGGTCGCTATTTGACTCATTTTTTAATCTTATTTACTCCAATCAAAGTACAACAAAAATAAAATATGTAGCAAACTTAGCTTTGCACAATAAAGTCAAAAAATGGGCAACTAAACTAACAGAATTGCTTTCGTCTAGATTTGCCCTACTTCATTTTGCCTTATCTACATGCATAAAAGTTATGGGATCAATTTTCAATTCTTCATAATTCCTATTTTTTGAGGTCTATAAATATGCTAATCATTTCTATCATTTACATCATACCATATTATTATTTTTATACCAAAGTCTTGTGAATAATAAACACCCTTTAACATCATACACTTATTTTCTATACCTATACTTATTCAAAATGGCCCTACAATTGCACCACATTTTCCCTCTTCTCATTATTATTGTTGTATACCTCTCTTCTTCTTCATGCTATGGAAGATACATACAATTTTTTGATACGAAACAAGGATTAAATCATTCTTACTCCACGAACAATAATATTGTTCAACAAAAACACAGTGGAGGGCATGTCGATAATGTTCGAAGAGCTCTTCGAAAAGCTACGAAAACATTTAATGTTGCTGATTATGGAGCTAAGGGAGATGGAAGAGCTGATGATACTCAGGTAGCTTACTATACTTACATAGCATGAATGCATGCATGTTCTTATGGTGCATGCAATATGAATTACTTATTTATCTATATGTTACGATTCAATTCATGCATG
This sequence comes from Chenopodium album, assembly GCF_948465745.1. Classification (NCBI taxonomy): domain Eukaryota; kingdom Viridiplantae; phylum Streptophyta; class Magnoliopsida; order Caryophyllales; family Amaranthaceae; genus Chenopodium; species Chenopodium album. Next base: position 47,376,991 of record NC_137848.1, read on the forward strand.
TCTCTCTAGTAAATTCGTGCACGTCGTACTTGAGTTTAAACTTTTTTTTTCTTTAAAAAAAAACTTTAAACATGACTAGCTTATCAAAATAATTACTATAAATCTATCTATTTGGATTATTGTATCACAATAATTGGCAAATTAAATTTTAAATATCATCTCAAATTAGAAAATCATGTAGTTTTTTTTGAATAAATTTCCCGTTAAAACTATTTTTTAGAAGAAAAAAATGTGAACAAAAAAATATTTTTTATATTTATGAGTTAAATGGCAAAAAATAGAGGTAGCTCCGTAGCTTACTCACCTTGCTACAACATTTGTCGTGTAACTCCATATACCTTGAATCCAACTACCATTTATACGTAACTACCTTGAACTTTTACCGGTTTATATTTTGTTTTATGTTTTATTTTCGGTTTTTAGTTAAAAAAAATTTGGTATGGTCCCATCATTTTGGAATGTCAACAATGTTAGTTTATGCAACAATATTATCATGTGAAATAAAAAAGTTTTCTGTTAAAATAAGTTAGCATATGACCAATTATTTTTAGTTATTCTACTTTTACCAAATAATAACGAACAACCTTACCTTACTTCGATTCTAGGACTTGTACTTTTTTCATGACTAAAAAATACTTAGAATTAAGTATGCACATACATATCCGACCGAGGACAAAAAAAATAAAACAATCAAATATATCCTATGTTTAGAATTAATAGTCACGTAATTGTAGTGTATACTAATTTTCAAATTTAAATGAATTGTATACTAATTTTCAAATTTCAATGTTTTAATGTCAGGCATTTGAAAAAGCTTGGAAAGAAGCTTGCTCATCCTCAGGAGCTATATTTACGGTGCCAAGCGATAAAAATTATCTTCTCAAGCCAATAACCTTTTCGGGTCCATGCAAATCAGCTATAACCATGCAGGTTAATTATAATTAAAATAAATCGAATAATAACTTGCTTTAATATACATAAATTATTAAACATCATTTGCGTTATGTATGAATGTTCTAATTAATATACTTGTATGTATTGATTATAGATTTCGGGAACCATCTTAGCCTCCGAAGATCGATCAGTTTACGAAGAAGATGCTAGGCTCTGGCTTGTTATCAAAAAGGTCAGTAGCTTGTGCGTCGAAGGTGGTGGTGTCATTGATGGCAATGGAAAGACATGGTGGAAGAACTCTTGTAAAATTAACACAAAACTGGTAAGAAATTTGGAGAATTTCAAAATCTTATATTTGATGATCATTTTTAATTTAATATTTCTTTGAAGAAATTGGCTAATTTAATTTTTTTTTTAATTTTCTTAAATTTCAGCCTTGCAAGCATGCACCAACAGTAAGTTTCTTGGCTAACTCATTTATCATGCAGTTTAACACAATTTATCAAATTATATTTTTGTTTACAACAAGTATATAAACATTATATATTGATATATATTTGATTTAATTGTGTATTTTTGTAGGCTCTAACGTTCGAAAATTGCAAGAATTTGGCTGTGACAAATTTGAATATCCAAAATGCTCAACAAATGCATGTTTCCTTTCAAGAATGCAATAATGTTAAGGTTTCTAGTCTCAAGGTTAATTCTCCAGAGGATAGCCCTAATACTGATGGCATACACATTACCAGCACCCAAAACATTCAAATTACAAAGTCCACCGTTGGAACAGGTAATAAAATTTAACAACTACATAAATATCACAGGTTCGCTATCATAAAATTAATTAATACGAGTACCGGAATACTTCATTTTTGGTTAAATTAGTTATTGACCGAATCAATAAGAAACAATTTACGTACTCTAAGAGTTATGGAAAAATTTCTGAAACACTAAGTACTTCTTTACCATTAATAAAAAGAAATCTCGAATTTAGATGGACATATCGATTTTTTTTTATGTTACAACATATTTTTTTAGTAGACTTTTTGACTTGGTTATATATATAGTTCGAACATTAAGATTTTAATATCATAGGTTATTCCAATCCTTAAAATCTATAATAACATGGATGTATATTTTCTTTGTTCATAAAACAAAGGCTATGATTGCATTTCGATTGTGAGTGGTTCAAAAACGGTTCGAGTCACTGACTTTACTTGCGGACCAGGTCATGGAATCAGGTATAATTGAAACTATATCAACAATTTTGGGTTTCTCTTTTCTCTTTGAAAAAATGAATTTGTAAATTTTTAATGGAATTAATTAATTTGTTGCAACTAATTTTACTTACTAATAATTGAATTTTTGCAGTATTGGAAGCCTAGGTGACCAAAATTCTGAGGCTCATGTTTCAGATGTAATAGTCAATGGAGCAACTCTTACTGGAACAACCAATGGCTTACGAATCAAGACTTGGGAGGTATGTACGTACGTAGTCTCTCGTAGCAAGATAAAAATTGAAATCTCATAATAGGTATCGCGATAGATAATGAGTTACTTTGTCACCCCTTTAATTATAAAAATGACGAATATGATAAATTATTTAAAGTCTTAATTGATTTTCGGCAAATACAAGTTTATCTGCCAGATAAACGAATTTTTGTTAATCTGGTGGCATTTCTATAAATATAGTGAAAAAGCATGGTCATATATTGTAAAACCGTAAACTTTGGCTTGATCTTATTGAAATCATAAGTAGCATATTTATAATACAAGGCAGAAGAATCCTATTCCTATACGGAAACATGTCCTGCTAGCTTAGGGAAATAAACATAAACAAGGAATCAAATATTATCCTAGTAAATCTAAATATATTCACTAAATCTTATGATATTTCCTAAATATATCTTAATACCCCCCCTCAAGTTGGAGCATTAGGATCGAAAATGCCCAACTTGGAAAGAAGATAGTCAAATTGAGCCTTCCCGAGTGCTTTTGTGAATATATCCGCCAATTGATCCTTAGTAGACACATGTGATGGTGAAATTAAACCTTCATTGATCGCATCACGAACAAAATGACAATCGACCTCTATATGTTTCGTACGCTCATGAAAAACAGGGTTCCTTGCGATATGTAACGCAGACTGACTATCACAAAACAACTTGATTGCTTTTGGGTGTTGAATGCCCATACTCAACAATAAACCTTTGAGCCACTTTAATTCACAAGTGGCCCCAGACATAGACCTGTATTCCGCCTCTGCAGAGGAAAAAGAAACTGTAGGCTGTTTTTTAGTTTTCCATGAAATCGGAGATTTTCCTAGAAACACTAACCATCCAGTCAACGAGCGTCGTGTGAGAGGACATGCCGCCCAATCCGAGTCACACCATCCCTCTAAAGTGAGCTCATTATCTGAACGCAACAATATTCCTTGACCGGGTGTTCCTTTTAGATAACGAACGACCCTCAAAGCAGCCTCCCAATGTTCAATGCGAGGTTCTTGCATGAACTGTGATAGAATGTGAACAGCGTAAGCAAGGTCGGGCCGAGTAACCGCAAGGTATATGAGCCGTCCCACAAGACGACGATATGCTTCGAGATTGTTCAACAATTCGCCACTAGCATGAGCAAGTCTGTGATTTTGTTCCATGGGAAACCCACTTGGCTTTGCTCCTAATAAACCTGTTTCAGAAATAATATCCAAAGTATACTTTCGTTGGCACAAAAATAACCCGGATGTGCTACGAGCCACCTCAATGCCCAAAAAATATTTAAGAGGGCCAAGATCTTTCATTTTAAAACAATCACTAAGATATGCCTTGAAAACCTTTAGTGCAGCGGAATCGTTCCCAGAAATAATAAGATCATCCACATAAACTAAGACATTTATTGTTTGCAACTTGCATTTAGGAAATTACACATGTATCCCTCAACTAGTACATGAAAAGACGTATATACCCCTTTATTGTTACTTGAAAAGACGATTATACCTCCAAATAAACAAATTTAATTAACTCGGCACAGCTCATTGATTTTATGACAACATTATATATTTATATATTAACATTTTTAATGTGATGTTTGCCTTCAGGGTGGATCAGGAGTTGCAAGTAACATCGTATTTCAAAATATAATGTTATCTAATGTTAAAAACCCGATAATTATAGACCAAGAATACTGTGACCAAGCTACACCATGCAAAAAACAGGTACGTTAATCACGCAATAATAATGTACATAACATTTGTATTTTACTTTTTACAAGGTTGAATATTTGGCTAATTTATTTTGGTGCATATATAATTTTGGAAAATAGGCCTCGGCAGTACGAGTGAAAAATGTGGTGTACAAAAACATAAAAGGAACAAGTTCTTCAGAAAAAGCCGTGGTATTTGATTGCAGTGAAAATTATCCTTGTGAAGGAATTACTATGGAGAATGTTGAGATTGATGGTATTAATGGTGCAAAATCTACCGAAGCAACTTGCAATAATGTCAAAATATCCAAGGTTGAAGATGTCTTCCCACAATGCTCAACAACTTAAATAAAAGAAGACTAGTAGAAGTACACTCTTTGTTCGGAATCAATAGTCTGGTGTTGAATATAGTAATCTAATACTCGTAAATCTATTAGAGTGATGACTAAATTTGGACATAGGAATTATGTCATGATCGAATTGGGTATATCTAGCTCATTATTCTAGCTAAGTTAACATTATTTGTGTCATAAGTTAGTCTTCATTTCTTGTATATATTGTACGGTATAATACTTACTTCTTTATAAATTGATTGGAAATTTGGAAATATTTGATGTTGGACAATGTGATTGACTTTTTATATACAAGTATATGGTAGTATGGTACTACGTACTTGTTCAAGGCTTCAATTTTTAAAAAGTAAATTGTGTTCCAAATTGTAACTTGCATTTCGATCCATGAAGCACAGCCACACAGGTTATTACATGTAAAACCTAAAAACTAACATAAAAATGCTTTGGAGGAGTTATACTTTACGAGTAGTTTGTATGGAGTATCAATTTATATAGAATATGAAAGAATATCATTCAATAAGTATATTTTACTAGAAATAAATCATACGGAGTATTAATAATAAAGTAACTTTCAAATAAGATAAGGATTGTGTTTAAATAAAAAAAACAAGATAAGAATCGGAGTAAAATGAAAGATTAAAGAAGGAAGAAACATGTGGAGCTATTTTAACAAAGTATAGCATTTCGAGTCATCCAAAAGAAAAGCGGACTATTATGAACTAGAGAGGAAGACTTTTTGTACTTTCTCCTGTTTTAGTTGACACGTTTTGACTTTGACACAATTTAAACTCTAGTTTATAAGATCTTGTTAAAATCATCTTAACGTATCTTTTTATAATATCATCTTCGTTATATTTTTTTACTTATTGATAATTAGAATTGTTGAATTTATTTGTTAGACAAAAGAAACGCATTAACTAAAAAAGAACGAAAAAAAAAAAAAATTACAAAGAGATTATGAAAGAAAAAATCTTCTTTGAGTGATATTGAGTAGTTTAGAGCCCACCAATGAAAAAGGTACATAATTGTTGATTTGTTGGACCTCTTAGCCCAATCCGATTAAGGCTCCAAATTTCTTTATTCAGATATAAGCTATGTCATGGTCTTTTCTTTTGGTTTTAAATTTCAGTTTAGTTCAATTTATTACTCTATAATTGACTTATTTGAATAGAGTCCATTACTTTTAACTTTTGTTTTTATTGTTTTATTTCAAAGAGCAACACATATTTTATGTGGCTAGCCACACATAAAAGTTCCGTATAACCACCTAACACATCAACATAAATAATGTAACCACCAAAAATAACGAAGTTTAAAAAATACGTGTTCACTCTTTTTTCTTACAAAACATGCACAACGCACTAAAAATCCAGCTTTAATGAGTGTTGTCACTCTTTTAATGCATAATAATGTTTATTTTAAATATATCACCTATTCATAATTTGTGTATAGAGAAATTTAAAAATATTATTAGTCAAATTTATGCATTTTTAAATGTATAAGTCAAAGTGATAAACTTATTTTGGAATAGAGTGAGTAGTGAAGATTTATGGTCAAAATAATACTATGAATAGTGTAAGATCAAGTTAAAGTAAAACAATTAAAAAGCACTTCGTAGATGATAGTTAGTGTACTATTTTATATATTTTCTCCATTCATTAACATTGCAATGTTTAGACTTTTGACACTATTCACACACTTTTCTTACCATAAATTGTAATTTGTATATACAAAATAACATGTGGAACAGAATGAGTAGTGAAAAAATATGGTCAAAATAATACTGTGAATAGTGTAAGATCGAGTTAAAGTAAAACAATTAAAAAGTACTTCGTAGATGATAGTTAGTGTACTATTTTATATATTTTCTCCATTCATTAATATTGCAATGTTTAGACTTTTGACACTATTCACTCACTTTTCTTACCATAAATTGTAATTTGTATATACAAAATAACATAATCATATTTCATATAGAATCTTATTAAATTCGTCTCGATATATAATTTCACAACAGTAGCATTTTATAGTATACTGAATATCAATATAGAAAGTTTAAAACGTGCTTTAGATAGAGTTAGGGATGGCAATGGATCGGAGGTGGGTTGGGTGATGCTTCATCCACCTCCATCCACTAACGATTCATTCGTCATCCAATCCATCCATCCACCTAATTTACCTTCATCCACATCCGATCCATTCATCATCCATGGATGAATCAGGTGAAATAAAATATATAAATACAATTTTGCACTTTTATAATAAGATAAAGATTTGAAAAAAGTGATTAATTAACTAAAACTTTTATACATCTTTTTAATACTTGCTCATTTTCACTAACTTAAAAGCACATGTTACTTCCTAAATCTTGCAAATGGACATTATATTATTAAAAAAGATATTTGTTTATATATATATATATATATATATATATATATATATATATATAAATTTAACGGGTGGATGGATGGGTCGGATGATGGATCGGGTGATGGGTTGGATGAATCATCACCCGAATTAGACCCGATCCATCACTCGCCTCATCCATCATCCATCCGTCATCCGCTTAAGTTCGGATTTTCATCCATATATTTAGATCGGGTGGATGGTTATCCATCGGGTTTGGATGATATTACCACCCCTAGGTGGCGTAATCCTTCCTCATGTAACCATGTACATACAATATTAATAGGGATGATTCAATGGTGGAAGTATTTACTAATTTTTAGGTATTGGTCTGAACTCTTAACTTGATAATGATGTTCATTTGATAATATTAAATGATTAATAAGAGAAAACCTTAAGTATTGAAGGATGACTAAGGAATAAAGTCAAAAGTTCTTGCCAATTATTATAGTAAAGTTCATGTTAGAAAAGTAGATATTACATACAAGTCCAATCAGGTTCACTAAAAATGGTATTTTAGGTTTCTTTCTCTCACTAAGAGAGCATGAGCACCTTGATTATATGGGCTAATATCGCTTTCATGTGTTATCGAGGGAGAGTTACAACTCTGACAAATTAATCATCTATGGCGCCGTCTCCTAACCAACATTCAAATAAACATGCAGATGATATCTCTTCTTCACTCCACTTCAATAAAACGTGTAATAAAGTTTGTTGGTATAGTTATCGGCGAGGCCGGGAACGAAGATGATAACAGATAAATTTAATTTGTCAGGGTTGTGATTCTCCTCCGATACCATGGGAATGATAGTAGCTGATGAAAGGTAGTAAGGTACCTCCTGTCTCTTTGTGAGATAAAAGAGACGTAAGAAAACTATCAGAGTACCTCATCTACCTCATTCGAGCTCATGAAACAAAAACCCTAGATTTGCAATTTTTTTTTTTTTTTCTCTGGGTTATATTTTCTTTGATAGATTTATGAACATTAACCCTATTTTAATTTCAGGTTGGTGCTGTCAATTGCAATTACTGTTTAAGCTGCAAATTTGCTCAAATTAGCAGGCGCAATGATCGATTGAATATTTTAATGCGACTGATAAATTAATGGGTTTGCTTCTGAGTTTGAGTTTTTATTTAATTGTGATTTTATTGATCTTGTTGGTTTAGAAATTAGGAAGTGGGTTTAATTTTATTGCTAGATTTGCCCTAAATTTGCTGATATATTTGCTGGTTTGATTCTATTCATAGTGTTGTTAGTTCTAATTGTGCTATATAATGCTCAATCCTAAAGTATTTCATTTCATCTATATTATTTGATTATGCTTTCCTATTTCTGGTCAATGGATTCCAGATGTGCTATAAATGAATTTAGAAGTAGATCTCATTAACTAAAGAGAGATAATGGGTATTTTAAAAGTTCTGAATTTAGTGCCTCTTTTGCTATTATGTTGAATATAGGAAGATTTGAATGTACCTGTTTCATGAATGAAAATTTTCCTTTTCAATCGTTCTTAAATGGAAATTAAAACACACAAATTTATAGCTTTGAAGTGCCATAATAATTTCGTTTATAATACGCAAATTTCAGTACTTAAGACTGGTGCATAAACTGTCTACGCGTCTTTGTGCCTCTTAGGCTCCTGAGTCCTAGTCAACCTGATATTAGAGAAAAGGGTATAAGAGTAGGTGGCGCTGGAATCTTTGTGGATGAATCAATAGTAGATGAACTTGCAATCAGCCACTAATAGCCTATACGAGCCACCTAATGGGTTTCAGTTACTTTGGTTTGTGTAATATAAGATACGGTTATGTTACTTATAAAGGCTCTGCGAATCAACCTCTGCAAATGAGACTTTGCTGTTATGTGACAATTTGTTAAACATTCACACGATATTACGTTAGAAGCCTAGAACTCTATAAGCATTCCATTATTAACAAGAAGTTGAACCACTAGTATAGATCAGCAATTAATTGTTGAAATTAAACTTCTCTGGAAGGGTGGTACCTAGTTAATCACTTCTTAGGTGTGAACCTAGTATGTGTAGTCTCATCAAACAATTTAATAATTGTGACTTCTCAAGATGTGTGACTTTTCTGGTTACTCTCTTCTCTCAGAATGAAGATGTTCTTCTTAAAATGTTGGTACTAAGGTGTGATACCTAGCACGATATGTAACTATTGTGCTGTTCAACTCTGTAATCCATGTAGGAGATTCTAGGATTTTGTTGGACACTTTAATATACGTTTGAGACCCTTTGTCATCATATGACTGTTGAATTCGGCTTTCTGTGTGTTATAAGATATCTTAAGTCCTGTAATAATAGCTTGTTTTGTTCCATATGTATACCTTGAAATAGCCTCTTCTTCTAATTCGGATTAGGATTCGACTGCTTACGTGTTAGTATCTTATGAGTCATGTTTCAGCCTCCTAAACTTCACTTGGCACAACTTAAACTAGGTAGTGTTTGACTTTTTTTTTTTTAACATCCTTGTTGACCTCAGTCCACAAGTCAAACATACAGCATTAGATTATCATCAAGTCTTCTCTTGAGAAACTAAAGCAATGGTATGTTATATTGTTCCCGTAGATTGTCAATGATAACGAAGTATTTCAGTTACTGTAGGTTATGATTCCCTTCAATCTTCATTGAGTTTAGAAAGTGATATTTGAGGAGAATAGTTTTTGAATGCCTTCAACAGCAGGTGGAAGAACATCGCATCGTGGTCTGTTCTGGTAAGGGCGTTTTTTCAAGTGGTACTATGGGTAGCTGTTTCTTCTATTTTTCTCCTCAGGGACTGGGATTTTGGGTTTGTCGAATGACTTAGACTTCTGTTATTTCAAATACACCCATGGGTGAACTGGTGAAGTCTGATTGCTGAGTGAAAAGCAAAATGTTTTTATGCTGAGTCTGATTTCTAGGTTTGGATCTTCTCAGTTTGTTGCTTGAGATTTAATGAAAACTGTGGTACCGTTACTTGTAGGTGTTAATCATGATTGTTTCTTAGCAATTTTCCAACATTATTGACTTTTTAGCATATAGTTATGTTATTTATCTTTTTCAGGTTTTTTTTTTTTCTTTCTGCTACTCTTTGAAGTTTGAAGCTATCATGATAGAAATTTCTCCGTATACAGTTTAATGTCCTTTTATACAGGCCCCATGTTTGATTGCTTGTTTTTGCGTCTGGATTATTTTGAAGATGTTCCATTATTTTATGTTCTTGTCTCTCGCTTGGAAGCAAAGATTGCAGCTTTTTTGTTGATGGCTTGATGCTTTTCTTTGATAGATTATATAACTTTGTTTCAGGTTAATAGATATTATGCCATATTACATCTGAAGCTCTTTAGAAATTAGAACATAGATTATCTAGCTCAATATATCAGTACAGATAAAGTCATCACGTACTATCAGTACAGAGAAGGCATGATTGGAAGGATACTAAAGGAAGAATCTGAGTAAAATAGAGTTGGTTGATGCTTGTATAGTGTTTTGAAGAAATAATCGATTGGAACTCAATTTAAATTCGAGCTGGTTGTCTAGGGAATTCAATTTAAATTTGAGCTGGTTGTCTAGGTTAATGCCAGTGTTCTTTGTTTAGATCCATCCAAGGGATAGTGCAGCCAGCCAGCCACCACTGAGAGAGGGTTATAAAGTCGAATCCAAAGTAAAATTAGATGTGTTTGCGTATGTAGTAGATGAAGTATATTGGAACTGAGTAGTAACTATAGCTGGTTCTCGGATCCAGTCTTGTAGATTGTGTTATGTGTTGAATTGTTGATCCATTTTTAATCCATCCACCCCTTTAACATGTCTTCTCTAATAAAAGCTTTAAGTAATGTTTGGTTTATGTGTTATGTGTTATGTGTAATTGTGTAATAGTATTCTATGCATGTGATGCGTACAGGCCAACATATTAGGTGTACAAATTTTTATGTCTATTACTGACTTATACTTTCTCCGTTTTTATTCAGTTGCAACACACCTCTTTGGCACGCATGTTAAGGAATATATTAGACTAGGCAAACGGATAAATTAAATTACAAAATTTTAACACCTATAAGAAGAAAGGGATAAGTTGCTACGGTTTAAATTTCATAGCTTAATTCATTCATTACGTAGTTTAATCACTTCATCGATAAGTGTGATAAAAAGGTGTGTTGCAAGTACAAAAAAAACAGAGGAAGTAGTTGCCTAAACCATTTTTTAATTTTGGTTTTGAATAATAGGATAAGGAAAATGATAACGAAATTTTATAATATTTTGTATTTCAAAATTTGGCTATTGGGTTTCCAATCCTAGGGCTATACTAGTCACCAAGAGAGAGTCTAAGGGCCTGTTCGGAACGGATTCCTAGCAACCTACAAATTAGGAAAAGATCAATCAAAGAATCAATTACACATAATAAGGAAACATAATAAGGAAACAAGGTGAAAAAGGAAATATGCATGATTAAAGATATCAAAATAATATTAAATAGAATCATACATCAATCAAGGATTTAATTAAGTCCAATCAATAAGTCAACAATCAAATAAGGACTTTATGAAATCAATCAAGACTATAGAATCAATCAATCAAAGCTAAATTAGGAAACAAATCACTTGATTAACGGAATATTATCAGTGCAGTGGTTCCAACTGAGTACGGACAATACAGACTCAACTGCACCTTTCTGAGTAAGTCAATTGCCTTTCTGAGCCTTTCTAGGAAAGGAAGCTTCTCTTCGAAGGTCAAACCATTTGATGACGTGTAAGAAGGCTTGAGCAGCAAGCACAATTACATCCCAAGATTGAGGGAGCAAATCAAGGAAATATCAATCACCAAGTCAACACTACTTAAAAGATGAAGATATCAATCAATATTATTGCCAACATTACCATAATATCAGTATAGATCAACAAATCGTTATAAAATAGAATGCTCTTTGTAATACTTTCATTCATACATCGTCTTATACAATTTACTACACTTTTATACTAAAATCTCTGTTTTATGTCGTCCTTACTAACAGTATTCCGTCCTTAATCAGAAATGTCTCTCTTACTTCGATATTTGTTCTTCAATTTATAATTATAATTGTAATTCTATAATTCATTGCTCTTGACTCATTCATTTGGAGATTGTGTTTACCCTCTTTTAGCATATTTGATTACTAAAACCCCTTAAAACCTTTAACAAATTCCTAGAATTTTCTTTCTAAGATTTGTCCAAAACAGGGCATGTTCTCTTCAGCTTAATATTATTTCAGTTCAGCTCAGCTCCAATCAGTTCAGTTCTTAATTTCATTCTCTCATAAACAATTCATTTCAGCTGTATTCAATACAGCTCCAATCAGTTCAGTTCAATTCAATTGTTTTTAAGTAAATCAGAATAGACCCTAATTTATAAGTGTATGGAGGTTTCATCCCAAAATAATTTGTCAATAGAAGTAGTCCATTTGTCTTATTAATTGTTTAACTCTCTAAATTATTCTCTTTGTCCTTTATTTTTTTGCCCCATTGTATATATTTGGGGCAAACTTTTATAGATGAAAATATATTCATGTGAGATGTTATTGGAATCGTCTTATTGTATTTTAATAATATCAAAGTTTTATAATTTTCATGCGTATAGAATTACTCCCTCCGTGTTTAAATAAGTGTTACAATTTGACTTTTTTCACTATTCATATAATGGTTGTGACTTGATTAATTCACTAATTTATAAAAAAAATAAACGATATTGCATAATATATTGTTGGATTTGTTATAATGTATAACTTTATAATATGAATTTTCCTATAATTTTATTTAGATAGATTAATGGTCAAAGTCGTGTATCGACATGCGTGTTCGGTCAAACTGTAACACTTATTAAAATACGGAGGGAGTATAAATATATTTCCTCCGTCTATTTTACATGCAACAAACTTTTACACTAATCACATATCTCACTTTGACTAGTTTTGGTGATTTATAAGTTATGACAAATATAATCATGTGATATCTTGTCAGATTCGTCTCGTTTTATACTTTTTTAATATCAATTTTTTTTAAAAAATTTTTTTACGCATTAGTAATTACAAATATTAAAAAAAAATAATAATAAATAAAAAAAAATAAAGAAGTGTTTCAGGTATTAAAATTCACCAACTTCACAACCTCAAGCTAGTTCGACAGTTTGAACAATAATAAGATGGAATATTTAAAGCCGCGTCTTGAAAATTATAAAAAGTTAAATGGGAAAAAAAATATGGGACATAGGAAGTATTATCAATGTGGGAAACTTACATCATTGACATGTGTTATTTGAAAAAAAAAAAACTATTCCTCAACATTTATGTAGGAAGTAATACAGATCATAAACGTATCGACTCCTCCCTTTACCCTTATGGCCCTATTCATTTTTTTCGTATGCAAATTGTGCTATATTAAGATTTAACCAAAATATTGCGAGTTGAGGGGTAACTTAAGGTCTGTTCTATTTAGGTTAATTTAAATTCAGTTCAGTTTAATTCAGTTTCTAATTTCCTTCTCTCATAAATAACTTAGTTTAGCTCCAATCAGTTGAGCTCAGTTCAGTAAATTAGAACAGACCCTTAATCTATTTTACTTTAACTTAATAAGTGTATGCACGTAGGAAAACTAGTATTGTAATAAATCAATTAATGCATAAATTTTACCTCCGATTTTTTTTAGTTGTAACTTTGAAATATTTTATCTCTCTCAAATAATACCCCAAAGTTACAACTAAAAAAATCAGAGGTAATAAAGTATAACTAGCCACAATGAGGTTACTCAATAAGTACGGAGTATAATAAGGGATTAAGGGGTTACTTTATCAATATAACATGGATTGCTATGTTAGTATTATGATGATTATTCAGTGTTTTTATAAGTGGTTATACGGTATGACACTATGACTAATCAAACAAAAAATACATTCATTAGATTAAGTTTTATGAAAAATAATGTGGAGTAAAATAAGCCTAGTGACTTCACCCACTCGATAAAAAAAATGAAGAATGCGAAACGTGAACGATTTGAAGAAATTGCCAGTTAAGCACATGGAAACAAGTGATGGTAGACGGGAAAGAAAATGAAAAGGGTAGGATGATTATATGATGTATCTTCACCGAAAATGATGCCCAAACAATAACATCCTCTTTATCTCATTAAACCATTATTATTACACTAACTACTCCTCTCCTATTTACATACACCGACGCGTTGACGTTTCACACCAATTGCATATTGGTATCAAATCCTTTGGTTTTATTATAAAGTTAAAGAATGACCCGTTCTTTCTTTTTATTTAGTTGTAACACTTTTATTTCATTATTTATGTATTTTATTTCAATTATAATTTGTGTAAATTTTTAGTTTAGTTTAGAAAAATCATACCATAATTAAGATAATCTTGTTGCACTTATGTATGTCCTCCCTATGATATATAATGGTTTTACTTATTGTTAAATTGATAATTCAATATTTAAAGACTTGACAAATTTTGTGAGGTTACCTTAAATATTGTCAATTGATAATGCTTGCACAACATTTTATATGCGGTCTGTTGTGCTGTGCGGCAGGGGTTATTTGAGTTTCTGGATTAGGGGTCACTTGAGTTTTCAGGGTTACTTGAGTTATTTGGGGTTACTTGAGTTTTCCGGTCAGGGGTTACTCGAGTTTCCGGGGTTACTTGAGTTTCTCGGTCATGGGTTATTCGAGTTTTTTGGTCAGGGGTTACTCGAGTTGTCGGGGTTACTCGAGTTTTTCGGTCAGGGGTTACTCGAGTTGGCGGAGTTACTTACTTGACTTTCTCGATCAGGGGTTACTTGAGTTTTTCGGTCAAGGGTTACTCAAGTTGCCAGGGTTACTCGAGTTTTTCGGTCAGGGGTTACTCGAGTTTCTCGATCAAGAGTTACTCGAGTCATAATTTTTTGTATGTGACCTGACCTAGAAACCCGAGTAACTCCTGACTGAGAAACTCGAGTTATCCTTGACTGAGTAACCCTTAACTGAGTGAACCCCTCGAGTAACACCTGACCGAGTAACTCAAGTAACCTCTGACTGAAAAACTCAGGCAACCCCTAACAAAAAAACTCGGGTAACCTCTATCGCATGGTTTGGCCTGCTGCACCAAAAAGTTGTTGTAATGTTTGAGGGTGGCAATTGCCTTACCTCTCATTCTATATGTCCAAATATTTGGTCTGTATATATTTAGAATTTGTTAAATACACCTGGGTGTACAGGTAATTTTCTCATTAATTTTTTCTCATTTAATAAATGAGCAAAATTTAATGAGTAAATAACCCGGGTGTACCCTCGAGTGTACAGAACAAGCTCTCGTATATATTGAATCAAAAAAACTGTGAAGATTGAAGTTTGGTCAATGTAATTCTCTTTGACATATACAATGCTTTATAAAAAATTGATACTATGTATTTATGTGAACCAAAGTGACCTTGGATTGATTTGTTTTTGTTTTTTTCTTTTTTTACTTTTGTTTATAACAATAAGATATCGGGGAGGGTCACGGGCCACAGGCCACCTATTCTATCACAGATTTAATAGGGGAATGAGTAATTGAACCCTTATTTTATAGATGCTTTGACCCAAAACTGATTTGAATTGGCCTAGACACAACAAATGCGCTAATACATCAGCATGACTATATAATCAGCATAACCCAACTCGAACCAAACCTGAACCTCTGGTTTGACAGATATAGCTCTTCAGGCCCATCGCTTTCCATTTCTATCTAAAGAGTACCAGTAACAAATCAAAAACCCAGATGAAAAGACAGTAAAACATGCTTAAAAACCAAGAAGTATCCAAAAATGGCATGATAATCTGTTAGCTGTATATTTGTAAAATTCTACTCACACAGTAGTAGTAGCAGCCATCAGTCAGATCCAAAAATCTTCTCTCTCTCACTGTCGGTGTCATTTTTTAATTTATTTTCTGGCTTCACTCTTAGTCTTAAACTCAACTTCTCTTCATTTTTTTCTACTCTGCTCTCTTTCCTCCCTTCTCTCTCCTCTTATCTTTCTCTCTCTTCTTGGGGAAAGGAAGGAAGGTTGGTTGCATTGAAGCGCCGACAACAATTTACCCTTTCTATTTTTTTTTCTTGATTTCTGGATCTTAATCCACTTTTAAGCTTATTGGGGTTTTTAAATTAATGAGGAGAGATTGAATTTTTCTGGGTATTAATAGATCTTGGTTGTTCTAATGGAGGATTCACAAAGTGGGGTTAGTATTTCATTTTTGTATTGATTTGATTTGCTTTATGCATTTGATTTTATTGGTTAATTATTGTAAGAATTGCATATTTTTGCATTTTTGGATCAATTGCTATGAATACTTGAGTTTTATTGGTTTTTTGATTGAAATTTAATGAACCCATTTGAGGTTCTTATTGATCTGGATGAATTATGAATTGTTTTGAAGATTGTAACTTGAAATGATTGATTGAGCTTAATTATTAGATTGGTTATTGGTTATTTCCTTGAATTTGCTGAATTATGTAACTGGGTCGAAATCTGAGTGTTTTGTGCAATATAGTGAAATAATTGTAGCATCTGGAATTCTTGTTTACAAGTAATTGTGCAATATTGTGTAATTGTTGCAGTGTATAGAGTCAAAGGATAGTGATGTAGGCGGGGATTTGATCTTGGGTCTTAGGTTCGAGTGTACGATCCCCGATGAATCTAGCCAACTAAGCTTGTTGGTATCCACTTTAGTATCATAAACTATAATGATCCCATGCCCGAGTGTATGTAATTAAGCTTAATTTTTGCTGTACACCTGTACACTATGATAAGCATGAGATATTTACTAATTGTAATCCTCAGTGACTTGATTAATAATTCATGTTCCTGCTTCTTAATCCCCAATGAATTTGATTGTCAAAACCTATTCACCATACATAATTCGCTATGATTTTGTATACATTGTGGCTTCATGCTGATTTTGGAACTGGATCTTCTGCTTTTTTCTAGTTGAAGCCCACAAAAACAAGTGAACAAGTATGCCAGATTTGTAGTGATAAGATCGGCACAACTGTAGATGGAGAGCCATTTGTTGCCTGTGATGTTTGTGCCTTTCCTGTGTGTCGTGCTTGTTATGAGTATGAGCGGAAGGATGGCAACCAATCTTGCCCACAATGCAAGACAAGATACAAGAGGCAGAAAGGTGCGTCTTAAGTGACATGCCTGTCTATTAATTTCTGTAGTGGTCATGGAACATGTGTTCAAGAATGGTGATTAATGAGTGTTGTTTCCTTCTTTACAGGTAGTCCTGCAATTCATGGGGAAAAGGTGGAAGATTCTGATGTTGAAGATGCGGTTAGTGACATCAACGAGCCTTCAGGAATACCAAAAGAGAAGCCACAGGAGAGAATGCTTGGTTGGCATATGAATCAGGGACAATCTGGGGAGCTTGGTCCCCCTAGCTATGATAGAGAAGTTCCTATGAGCCATAGCCATATCCCCCGGCTTGCTAGTGGACGCACGGTATATATTTTCTTATAGTTTGGAAGTTGCTTTCTAGCAAACCAATTATCATGCTGATGAAATGTTCTTGTTTCTG
Organism: Chenopodium album; assembly: GCF_948465745.1. Taxonomy (NCBI): domain Eukaryota; kingdom Viridiplantae; phylum Streptophyta; class Magnoliopsida; order Caryophyllales; family Amaranthaceae; genus Chenopodium; species Chenopodium album. Next base: position 47,394,409 of record NC_137848.1, read on the forward strand.
CTTAGATTTCTGGAGACCTGTCAGCTGCATCACCTGAGCGATATTCAATGCCATCACCTGGGGCCAGCACTGGAGGTAATGAACTAATTGATAATGTTTCATATTTACTGGCAGTGATATTAATAGAGACAATCTTCAGATTTCTCTGGTGGTTGAACTGCTTTCTGGTATAATGTCTATTTACAGTATGGGGAATATCTTTTTGCAGCCAATATTAGAATGTCGAGGGAATTTGCGTCCCCTGGATTTGGAAATGTAGCTTGGAAGGAAAGGATTGATGGTTGGAAGATGAAGCAAGAGAAGAGTACAGGTCCTCCAAGTGTTAGTCATGCACCTTCAGAAGGAAGGTTTGCCAATGATATTGATGCCAGTACTGAAATTGCTATGGACGATCCTTTACTGTGAGTATTTTGCTTAACTTAATTATGAACTTGATATATCCTTATTGTTTGTTAGTATATTATATTTAAATTCACAACTTTTTCTTCTACACCTGTTGCATTTAATAATTGTTAAAATATATTTAAACAACTACCTACAAAAGTAGCCTTTTTCGTTGAAGGGTGGGGCTTAAATTGACACAAAATGACTATTGAACTTGTAGAGTTGAAGGTATATAGGTTTGGAGGATTCCAGCATCAATAAAGTTTTAACCTATTGATCTTACAATCAGTTCTTTTTATTAACTGTTTCAGTTCCTATGCTATGTAGAGGGCTTAACACTTGAAATGCTATATGTGAATTTTAGAGCAGCTTCAGTTTTGCTTACACTATTCTTAATTCTTCAGTGGAAGGGTGCTGTCTTTTAGGAGATTATTGCCTTATTGGTGTAATTATGTCAGCCTATGTTACTCGGACTCTTTCATTTACCTCACGTGTCCGTGTCGACACAACACGCGTCGGACACCGACACTTGGACACCTCATTTTTAACTAAAAACACAACTTTTTCAAGAAAATGGGCGAGTCCGATGCTTGGACACCCGTGTCTAATTTGACACTTCATCCGAGTCCAAGTAACATAGATGTCAGCTATAATTTGTCAAGGGAATAATTTAAAATAGCCCTTTTGATATTAAAATATGATTGTTACATTTGCCTGACACTTGGATGTATAATTGCAGAAATGATGAGACACGCCAGCCATTATCTAGGAAAGTTCCCATTCCTTCATCTAAGATTAATCCTTACAGGATGGTTATTGTTCTGCGTCTAGTTGTTCTTGGTATCTTTTTGCACTACCGTCTAACAAACCCTGTGCGGGATGCCTATGCATTGTGGCTTATCTCTGTCATTTGTGAGATTTGGTTTGCATTTTCATGGATTCTGGATCAATTTCCCAAATGGCTTCCCATCAATCGTGAGACATATCTTGACAGGCTGGCCCTGAGGTAACAATCTGTTTTCTTAGACTATATGCTTTAAGCATTCCTAATATCAGATTGTATGATATTGTTTTTAGATTTTAATGGTGCATTTGTTACTTTGAACAGGTATGATCGTGAAGGGGAACCATCACAGTTAGCTGCTGTTGATATATTTGTCAGTACTGTGGATCCATTAAAAGAACCTCCCCTTGTCACTGCCAATACAGTGCTATCCATTCTTGCAGTTGACTATCCTGTTGACAAAGTTTCTTGCTATGTCTCTGATGACGGAGCTGCTATGCTGACATTTGAAGCTCTTTCGGAGACATCAGAATTTGCAAAAAAATGGGTTCCTTTTGTTAAGAAATATAACATTGAGCCACGAGCTCCGGAATGGTACTTTTCTCAGAAGATTGACTATCTAAAAGATAAGGTTCTACCTTCTTTTGTGAAAGATCGTAGGGCTATGAAGGTGGGATATCAATTCTTCCTGTTTCACCAGGTTTCAATATTTTATTTCTATATTTTTTCTTGATAGCTCTAATCTCTTTGCAGAGAGAATATGAAGAATTCAAGATCCGTATTAATGGGCTAGTTGCGAAGGCAACAAAGGTTCCAGAGGAAGGATGGGTTATGCAAGATGGGACACCTTGGCCTGGCAACAATACCAGGGACCATCCAGGAATGATCCAGGTATGTCCATTCAATCTAGAGATTAAAGAAAACCGTCTGTATACTATGCCGGTCGGGAACCTGGGATAAGTTTTGTTTCCTTCTTAAAAAGGAAGTTGGTTTAGGGCTGAAATTCTTGCACAAAACAGATACATATGCTGCCACTCCAAACTACTTCTGTTTCATTATACATATTGGTGTTATTTGCAGGTTTTCTTGGGCCAGAGTGGAGGACTCGATACTGATGGTAATGAGCTTCCACGTTTGGTTTACGTCTCTCGTGAAAAACGGCCTGGGTTTCAGCATCACAAAAAAGCTGGTGCTATGAATGCTCTTGTAAGTAGTAACCCACTCAACTTCAACATTTTCTGTTTTGTCTTTGCTGGGATGTGTTTGCCTAATTACTTGGTTAACTCAAACCATGCAGGTTCGTGTATCAGCTGTACTCACCAATGGGCCATTTTTATTGAATCTTGATTGTGATCATTATATCAACAACAGCAAGGCGTTGAGGGAAGCTATGTGTTTTATGATGGATCCAAACTTAGGGAAATATGTTTGTTATGTTCAATTTCCACAGAGATTTGATGGAATTGATAGGAATGATCGATATGCTAATCGTAACACTGTCTTTTTTGATGTGAGTCCTACTACATGTTTTCCCTGGTGCTGTTACAACTTACAATCTCACAGTTCTGTCTACATATTTCTTCTCTATACTCATGCTGTATTTCTTCTGCATTATAGATTAATTTGAGAGGCTTGGATGGTATCCAAGGTCCTGTGTATGTGGGTACGGGATGTGTCTTCAACAGAACAGCTTTGTATGGTTACGAACCTCCTCTTAAACCAAAGGGCAAGAAGAAAGGTATTCTCTCATCATGCTTCGGTGGATCTCGAAAGAAATCAAGCAAGAAAGACTCCAAGAAGAAATCAAAGAATGTTGACCCTACTGTGCCAATATTTAATCTTGAAGATATTGAGGAAGGAGTTGAAGGTATGCTAGTTTGTCCATTCATTTCATATTCAATTAAAGTTTGATCCTGTTAACCAAATTCATTGTTTTTCTCTCTTTGTTTTTATGGGGTAATTAATGGTTTCACTTTTGGTGACATAATAGTGAGTTGTTTAGGCAATGACCTTGTATTACTAGCATTCTTTTGTAAAGTAACTTTTTTATTACCTCACTAAGACCTTTTCACGTGTAAAAAACTGATGTACTCCTTTTGTGTTTAGGAGCTGGATTTGATGATGAGAAGTCACTACTTATGTCACAAATGAGCTTGGAGAAAAGGTTTGGTCAATCAGAAGTATTTGTGGCTTCTACACTCATGGAAAATGGTGGTGTTCCACAGTCTGCAAACCCTGATACCCTTCTAAAAGAAGCTATTCATGTTATCAGTTGTGGCTATGAGGACAAGACCGACTGGGGAGCTGAGGTATGTTTCCTTTGTCATCACGACTTCTGTTTTCTGCTTTAGCATCTTTTTTTTATTGAGCTATAAGCATCTTGCTCATTGAGTCTCGCCAGTGCAATTTAGTGTTACATCTTTATTTTATAATGAGTTAGCAAATAGAAATACAGCTGAACTGTCATACCTTCATTGACATAAAACATCATTAATATAGACGCAAAATCTACTATGGACTCTCTGTTTCCCAGTCAACGTAGTAAATATTGAAAGATATCTGGTCAAGGATAGAAGTTATGTGACTGTTTGTTCACCGTTATTCTGCTTTTATCACTGATCGTGCAACAACAGACAAACTTATGATTTATGCTACTTTTGTGCAGATTGGCTGGATTTATGGTTCTGTGACAGAAGATATTCTTACAGGATTTAAGATGCATGCTAGAGGATGGCGTTCAATTTATTGCATGCCTAAGCGTGCAGCTTTTAAGGGATCTGCTCCTATCAATCTGTCCGATCGTCTAAATCAAGTGCTTAGGTGGGCTTTAGGTTCAGTTGAAATTCTCTTCAGTCGTCATTGTCCTTTATGGTATGGTTACAATGGACGGTTGAAATGGCTTGAGAGATTCGCTTATGTCAACACCACAATTTACCCAATCACATCCATTCCACTTCTTGCATATTGTACCTTGCCAGCTGTCTGTCTGCTTACTGGGAAGTTCATTATCCCTCAGGTAACTACAAATAGATTTGTGCAATACTTCCACCCTCTCAACTCTCATACTATATTTCCCTTTAACTTATTCAGACTAAATCGGCAAACATTTGAGTATGCTTTTCTTTTGAAACATGATCGATGAAACTTTTAGAATTTGAAGCTGGGTGTAAAAATGTATGGGAGGGGTATAATTTTCTGTATATGATGTTTGTGCTCCACCTAATCATCATTTTTGATATCTTTCATCCTCTTCGAATTGCAGATTAGTAACTTGGCTAGTGTTTGGTTTTTGTCACTCTTTCTTTCCATCTTTGCTACTGGTATACTGGAAATGAGATGGAGTGGTGTGGGAATTGATGAATGGTGGAGAAATGAGCAGTTTTGGGTCATTGGAGGAGTTTCAGCCCATCTGTTTGCCGTTTTCCAAGGTTTGCTCAAAGTTCTCGCTGGTATTGATACCAATTTTACTGTCACTTCCAAGGCATCAGATGAGGACGGGGATTTTGCTGAGCTCTACTTGTTCAAATGGACGACTTTGCTTATCCCACCAACCACTCTTCTCATAATAAACCTCGTCGCAGTGGTTGCTGGAATATCCTATGCCATCAACAGTGGCTACCAATCATGGGGACCACTTTTTGGCAAGCTTTTCTTCGCATTTTGGGTGATTGTCCATCTTTATCCTTTCCTCAAGGGTCTCATGGGTCGCCAGAACAGAACTCCAACAATTGTTGTTGTTTGGTCGATTCTACTTGCATCCATCTTCTCCTTGTTATGGGTTAGAGTTGATCCATTTACAACCCGGGTGACTGGTCCCGACATTCAGATATGTGGAATTAATTGCTAGTATGGCTCGATAAGGGGAAAGCTTCACAACTTCCTCGGATTTATCCCATACTTCATTCCAGCAATATTTGAAGGTATTGGATCATAACTTATCATCTCTTGGCCTGAAGTTATCGTCTATAATATGTATAAACAGTGAGCACATATACTGTAGCCAATTGCAGTTGTCTTATATGTCTTTTACTTTTTTCCCTCTTTCTTCTCCCTCCTTTTTGTTACCAAGCAGTTAAGTGTATTATTAGAAAGGTAGCTGTCTCTTTCAAGAATCTCTTGTATTTGGATCAGATTGGCCACTGGAAGCTAGGTCATTAAGTTATAATTTTTTGATTTGTTTTGTCATAGTGAAATTCGATAAGCAATTTCTTTGAAGATCTTTGTAATACTGGATGATTGTACGAAGTTGTTAATTTGTTAGTCTCTCCACAAATGGTGGTTGATACGTAAATAGTTTTCACTGTATCCTTAATTCTTCAACTATTTTTGATTCTTTTTTTCCGAGCAATGGTGCTTTTAAGAATTTGAATAAACATTACGTACATGATACATGTGTGCATTTTCTAGCCATACTAAATTAGCCCTTGCATTTTCTTGGTCTAGTTAGGTTATAGAAGGTGGTGATGTAGACGAGATTTGATTTTAGTCTTGAATACCATCCTTAAAACTTTAACCAACTTAATTAGTTGGCATATACAATTCTTATCCCTTCATAAGGCTTGGGAAAAATGGCCTAATAGTGATATGTTGTAGCTTTTCCGCGATAAATATTTGGTTGTTTTAAGTCTATTGAGGTCACAAGCAGACCATTCAGATCCGAATAATTTGGTTTGGGTTATATCTAGGTGATGAGCCATTAGATTAGTTTCAATTCGGCTTTGGGTAATTCCAATCAAATCATACTTTGGTCTATGGATATCAGTTATTAAGAAAGATCAATCATTTTAAGTTTTTGACCAAGTATAAACGTCCGTTGGGATGAATGAAAGAATTATTATGCCTTACTTGAAAATTACATAAATCAAAAATCTTGGAAAAGTGATTTAGGAAAAAGGTGCTATACTAGAAGACAAATACTCAAATATTACGGGAGAACTGACGAACTGTTAGCCTAAAGATCATTCAGTCTCCCCTTTTTCATGCTTCATCTTTCGTTGTAAAAAGGAATTTGGGACCCGCAACGGTCACATTTTAAGTCTGTTAATTGCATTAATAAATTAAATTTCAGTTAACACATGAGTAGTTCAACACATTAGCTTTATTAAAGCAGCTACATTTTGGTCAATTTTTTCAACTCTTTGCATTTTTCAACAGAAAACTTGCTTGTAGTTACATACTTTCCATTCACACCTTTTCTACTGTGTTACTGTATTTTTTACTTGAGGGATTTTACAACAGTAAATTCTGAATACCGTAACATTGACATTGAAATAAGTTGACGTGATGAGTTCTGATCTCGGTGCTTCGATTTAATTGTTAAACCTGGCAAAATTTAACCCGACTTGAAATTACTTCGTAAGTGTAATTCGATATAATATGTGGACTGTTAGCTAGTTTTAAAAAGGCAGTTGAGACTTGAGAGACGTTACATAAATGTTAGGTTGGTGAAGTTTTTATGAGCATGCAGTAAATGAAAAACATCTGATTTCTGATAAAATTGATAATATGCATTTAAGAAAATATTGTACAAAATGGAAAACAGGTCAGTTCTGTAAACTTTGATATTTTTTTTAGTTTTACCAGGATTACTTGTATTTCTTGTCAGAAATCATGTTATCCCATTTAGTTGTCAATAAACAAGGATAACTTGGAAACCATATTTAGTAAAAATTATCTATACAAAGCATTTTTGAGGAAGAGAGATTTCAATGGGTGCCTACTAGGCTACTACGTTATGCAGTTTTCAATTGTTGGTAGAAGTTTTCTTATTAAGAGCAAGTCCGAGTTTATAATCGCAATCACATTATGCAAATGCGGGGTTGTAGCAATTGACAACCCCAAATAGCCCGAAAATGTTCCCCGATAGTCCCCACGATAAACAAAAACACCGTCGTAATATAAATCAGGCAAACCTCGGCTTAACAATAAGGAACAGGAGGTATAAACTTGTTTGCAGGGCAAACTAATCATAATCTGTATTCCAATGACATAATAAAGTTGTATTGCACAGAACATTGTTCAGCTTTTCCTAATTCTAACCTTAATTTCTGCTACTAATCTTGATAATCTTCTTAGTAAAAGTCCTTTCTTTCTCTCAGTAGTTATATAAGTATTAAGTACTTATGTTCTGATAAAACCTACTTAAATTTCAGGTTACAAACCTACATTTCCTGATTTCCTGCTCTGAAAATTCCAATAATACATCCAACCCAAAAAAAGAAAAAAAAAAATTTATATGAACTCACTTACAAGATACATGAGCATTACTTGGTTTAAACTTTGATAATATTCGCGCTACTTCTTTTCCTCCTCTGTTGCTGCTGGTTTTGATTCCTCTGCTGCTGCAGCTACTGCAGGAGCAGCTGCAGGAGCTGGTGGCGGAGGCGGAGGCGGAGGAGGAGGAATGCCACCATCAATACAACTCCTACACTTCCTTTCCACCCACCCTTCAATATCATGCTCACCATTTCCTCCAAGATGTCTACCTCCGCACACTCTAGCAATGATACCAGCAATGACTGCAGCAATAGTTATCACTGCTAGCACCACAACCAGAGTCTCTATCGAGCGATGGTTATACCGCCCCGTGTCGACTTCTACTTGTGGTGGCGGCGGGACTACTAGAGGTGGCAGATCTTTGCTGCCCTCCTCCCATCGTCCCACCACGTTTATCCACCTATGTACACTTCTTGACATGTTATTTTGGCAAAAGTTGTAAAATGGACTTTGTGTTGTGGGTGAGAGTAATAAAGGGAAGAAGAGCTAACGTTAAGATTATGAGTGAAATAATATAAGATTCCCAAATGAAAGTTTTAAGGACAATGTTTGTTAACTTTGTTGTTGCTTGCTAGCTTAGGATCTCTTTTTGTTCAAAATAATGTAATTATTTGTGTGTTTTTGTTTGTCTTTCATGAATTGTATGTGTGTCCCACATTATGATTTTTGGATGTTAAAAGACTGCTAAATAAATGTATGTAGGTCACTCCCAAGTTGCTCTGTTGAGCACTAGTAGTACTATTACATAGGAGTTGTTCCATTCATTCACTAGGAAAATTCATAAAAGCCTTGTATAGTTGTATTATGCCTTGAAATTTGAGAGGCAATTCTTGTTTGGTTTCTTCTGAAGATTGCATTCTCATCTTTCTAAGCTAGTGGATGATAATTGTTAATGTTCATGTAATCATGTTACGCTCATACTCTGTACATGAAGATGGTTGTTGGTCGTGTCGGACTATGCCTTTGTGTGTTTTGTGCCTAACCATATCTGAGTCCACTCGCCATGGGTCATGGTGAATTTTAAAGATGATAGATCGAACACAATTCAAACTCACGTATCATAGATAAATTTTACACACAATAATATGTTCTGCCATGTCTACCCCACATTCATGCCATGGCTTGCTTTTTCGTGTTTGACCATGTTCTGCCACAAGCTAGCACCACTCAGTGTCATCTTTAATTACGCACTATTTGTCTTTCTCTACATTGGAAAAAGTTCCAAAAAGTAAGTAGATTTTTTTTTTTTTTTTAAAAAAAAAGGGGGCTACATTTGCTATCTAATCAACAACACACGTGATTATATTCATTAAATGTATACCTATCAAAAAATTATAAAAATGGCCAAGGAGTTACTGTAAGTCTGTAACCATGGACCATAACTCCATAAGGTCAAAATTATACCTTCCTTGGATATTCTACATATAGAAAGGTACTCATAAGATGCCAACCAAACAATAAGTTACTCTAATTTACATGTACAAACTCTTCTATTAGATAAATTATATAGTTTTTAGTTTCTCTTCCCAACTTGTCTTAAAGTGAAATCACATGTTCTTGTTGTTCACCCATTATTTTTCAGTGTTCTGTAACTTTTCAGTTTTCACCCCCCATTATCTTTGTTTTTTTGCTATTGACATTGCTCCCATGTGTATAATTTTTTTTTTTTTTACCGTTCTATGATTGAGTGAATTGAGAAATTTTACTGTTTTAATACTCGTATATGTTACTAGGACTAGGAGTAAGTACTTAGAATTTTATTTGTAACTTTTGCACATTATGTCAATGAAACTGGCTATTGAGCAATACAGCTCTTTAGTGGTGACCTTTCATTTGATCTGCTCTTCCTGCTTATTATGTGATCTTGTTTAGGGAAATAGCAAAATTTATAGGTTTTATATTTTGTATTCTTTTTCTAGTGGTGGATAAAAAGGAAATCAAAGTTAAAGCAAAACTCTATCATGTAAGAAGTAGTTCCTAACAATGTATATGTCAACTAACAGGATTAATAAGGTCTTAAAAAGGATGCAAGTGAAAGAATTTAGTTTTGAATGATGCAAAACTATTAAACTGAATAGAAAAAAGGTGCGTGTACCTAGTTCTTAAGGTATGATAATTCAAACATTTAACTTTTATGGGTAAAACAGAGGTGGATATCTCACTACATTTAATTTCCACATACAAGCGGTTGTATTTACCTCATTAAAACAAAGACTTTTTCGGAGGGGGGGAGTTGGGTGCATGTACCTTGTGAACTCATGGACGAAAAATATAAACTTGTATGTACCACACATAAGACATGTATTTCATGGTGTAATTAAGCCTATATTTGGGAAATAAAATCTAAACATCTTTCTATCTCCATAGCTTGGGAGATCACTAAGATTTGGAGGTGAGCTCTTGTATGGGAAGATGCAAAGGCGAATATCTTTTTATAGGCAATTTTCAACGTACAACCGGTTGTATTTAATTCATTACACAAAGACTTTTATTTTTGGATTGGGTGCATGTACCTGTAGGGAATATTTCAAGCATTATGATAACCCCAAACTTGAACCCCACTGTGATCATACACTAAAGTACGGTGGCGTTCCAAAGGGAAAGACAAAGAGCAAAAAGAGTCGCCAACAAGTTTTAGGAACTTGTAAACCCAAAAGACAATCCAAAAGGACCATCAACTACTCCATAAGGTCTTGAACCAAATAGGGTCCGGGGATGAGGGTACGAATCCAATCTACAAAAGAAAGGACCCGCCCTATAAAATAGGCCTCTACTTTGTTCTGCTCGTATTCATGTGCGCTTTTCGAATAACATACAAACATTATATTAAACCTACCCTGTTTAATCTATGTTGGTTGAAATTAATGCACGAATAATACTATTATTGGCGATCACTTGAATTAAAATCACATTAGCCTAAACAAAATTATTAATTATCTTATTAAGCGTGATTTCAAGTACAAATTCCCTTTAACAATCATAAAAGGTGTGATCAAGCAATAACAATAAAAAATATCAAGCAACATAATAATAAATCAAAAAACATGATAACGATGATAATAACATGATAAGGAATAATAAAGCTCAATAATAATAGCAAGATCCTGGCATGATACTAACAAGATTAATAACAAACCCTAGCATGTCACTAAACAATAAAGATCAAAGCTTTAAACCTAACATGGTACTAACATGATATTAGAAAGAGTAAAAGGCACCCTAAACATGATACTATAAAGCATAAAATAACATCCTAACATGATACTAGAAAGCATTAAAAGCATCCTAACATGATACTAGGAATTAAACATTAATAAACATGCTTTCTACATTGAAAGAGAGTAATAAGATTACATACTTTGAAGCCTCGTACCTCTTTCTAATAACAAAATACACAAGTTAGTAAACTTCAATGAAAATAATAAAGAATAATTAAAGAATTAAATTAGAATCAAATTAAATAAAGTTTTGACTAGTTTTGGACCAAACCCTCAGAAATTATCAACCTTGCACGTCTAGGGCGAAGGCAACTTCGAACTTGGCTAAGAGACTCTAAGTCTTGTGAATGCGGAATATTGTATTTTGTAAAAAACTAGAGAGAGAAAGAAAGCATATATTGCTTAGAGAGAGAATAGAGAGAATTAAGGATGAGAGTTGATGAGAGATCATGAATAAAAACGGAGGTTTGAGACCCTATTTATAAGGAAAAAGTCCGGAAAATCATAGAATTTGATAAGGAATAAAACTACACGCTGTCGCTAACCAAACCGACCTTGTCGCCAGGCGACAGAGTCTGTCGCGAGGCGACAAGCCTGTCGTTTGGCGACATAGACAGTTTTTGCGGGTTTTGTTTTTATCATATCTTTTGATCTAGAAGTCCAAATAAGTCATATAATATGTCGTTGGAAAGCTCTTGAAGTCTACTTTCTAATGCAATTGGAATCAGATTAAAATATTTTGTAGATAAAAAGATATGGCCGAAATAGTGAAAGGGTGTCAATTTTGGATAGAGTTTCGTATATCTTTAATATCTTTTTCGTTATAGCTTGGATTTAATATTATAATATATCATTGGAAATATAATTTCAAGATCTATCCAACCATATAAAATTTGGATAAAAAATATGAGGCACGAAAATAATATCTGACTATCTTTGAACATCTTTAAATCCGAATAGAATTAGGAAAGTTTTAAAAAAGGAAAGTTTATATTCAAATCAAATTCTATGATCTTATCTTTTCAAAAAAAGGATAATTAAGATTTTTTAGAAACTTATAGAAGATTCTAATCAATCCTAATTAGTTTAGGAATAGGATTAAACCTTTGGACCCTCCTCATGATCATTGGGTCGTAGGTAAAATCCGGTTTGGGCCCAGTTTAGTATTTTGGCCATAACTTCCTCATTATTCATCGGAATTGGGCTTATAATATATCGTTGGAAAGGTCTTTTCAAGCCCCATCCAACTACACCATTATTGGACCCTTATCATGGACCAAAATAAACTGAAATGGATGTTTTTATAAAATAGAGTGGGTTTTCGAAAACAGAAAGAAGAGAATTTTAACAAAAACTAACCGCATCACTTGACTTTTCACACTTTCACCTCATTCGATTATGGTTCGACGTGACAGGTATTCATCACTGGGTTTGGTTTTGGGGAGACACAAATGGGTGTCTACAGAAGCCCCCACTTTGACTGAGTTTGGAGAAACTTATGTTTCGAAAAACGAAAGTCAAAGTAGCGATAGGGACGGAGAATGATTCAAAACGTTCTGCGATTCCAAATCATTCTTATAACGCCGATACCTGCAAATAATGTTAGTTAAACAGATAAAAGAGTTAAGAAACGCGTATCTTGCACCGTCGAGCACACGTCTCTGAGCGTAACCATTTTGCTGTTGCTTCATTTTGACGACCTTCTACAAGCTAGAGAACGCCATCTTGCTGTTGCTGATGTTCACTCGTCTCTGAACAATGGAGTCTTTTTTGAGGATTGTTCACTCGTCTCTGAACAATGGAGCTTTCTTGAGGATTGTTCACTCGTCTCTGAACAATAGAGCTTGATAGAATGAGATGTCCACGCGTCTTTGAACTATAGAGCTTGATAGAATGAGATGTCCACGCGTCTCTGAACTATAGAGCTTGATAGAATGCCCACGCGTCTCTGAACAAAAGAGCTTTGATGATATGTCCACGCGTCTCTGAACAAAAGAGCTTTGATGATATGTCCACGCGTCTCTGAACAAAAGAGCTTTAATGATATGTCCATGCGTCTCTGAACAAAAGAGCTTTGATGATATGTCCACGCGTCTCTGAACAAAAGAGCTTTGATAGAATGCCCACGCGTCTCTGAGCAAAAGAGCTTGATGATATGTCCACGCGTCTCTGAACAAAAGAGCTTTGATACTTGAATGCTTTTTGCGATCGTTCGGTTGGCTGCGAACAGGAGCTTTGCTGAATGGTTGTATCCTGTAAAAATCAAAAGAATTGCCAAAAGACTTTGCTGGTGTTTTTCTTAGGGTTGACCTAAGGCTTGATGTGTTTCTTAGGGTTGACCTAAGGTGAATGATTGACTTGAGGTTGACTCAATGTGACTGACTGACTTGAGGTTGACCCAAGGTGAATTGACACGACATGACTCAATGTACATGACTCGTGTGTGGCGTGCGACTCGAAAATGCAAAAAAGGAAAAATTTTCCGTCATTTTTGTGGAGGGTACCGACTTTCTCCCGAAAAAGAAAGACGCGAAAAAGAATCGAAGTGTTTGATGGTGCATGTTGAATGAGCTTGATCAAGTATATGCATTTGATATTATTCCTCAAGGTATAAGGAGTAATTCCTCCTAAACTATCTTAGTTGACTCGATTATGAAAGTATTTGGGTAACTTAGGCATGGAGGCTAAGCACTTCATACTTTGATCAATGATGATTATAAGTGATGAGTGATGTGATATGACAAAGCATGCTTCAACATTATGTTAAGATTTCATGACAAAAGGTTCCTAATTGGAAGTCTATTTGGTCATGTATTTGTGATGTGTGTGAAAGTGACACTAAAGTTAAGCTACAAAGGCTAAGTGTATGGAAAAGTATTATTTGATAAGAGTCAAATAATGATGACTCTTAGGCTAGGTAGGCTAATGATGTAAGGATCAAGCCCCCAAGTATAGCTCTAAGTAAATAGGGATGAGCATTGGAAATCCCTTGATATGATCATGGTGTAAGTGTGTGAATGTGAAAATGAATGCATTTTTATTATGGTCGCACCTCAATGTGAGGTTGCCTATGTATCCGTTAGGAATCAGGCCAAACGTAGCTCTAGCCGAACCTCGCACAAGTGTATGTATACCTCAAAAAGGTCTTTTAAGGGTTGTAACGTGGTTAGGCTAAAGGTTAGAGAAGAAGGGGATAAAGGCTCAAGACCCTAGATAAGCCCCCAAGGTGTGCAACCTTGCTTTTGAATCTTTGTATTTTTATGCTTGAGGTTTCTCATTTTTGAGTTCTTTTTTTTTTTTTGCTCTTCTATTTATTTTGCTTTTGCATTTTTCATATTCGCATTTTTTTTTATAAGTGTGGACAATCTCGATCATGCGGTCTATCACTCACTTGGGATTCATGTTTCTCAGGCACGGTACCGAGCACTCGATAAGAAACGCAATCTGAGACATGTTCTTATCAAAGATATTTTTATATCCAAGACATTGGAACACTTGCCCTTTTGTACACTTTTATTCATTTTTGCTTATTTTTATTTTATTTTTTTTGAGATCACTCAAGCTTTCATATTTGGAACTTGCATAAGTTACACACCATCCCATCCCAAGGTTAAGTAGATGTGGGTTGAAGAAAAAAAAAGGTCTATCGTTAGACGAGGCTCAAAGTGTTTTATCAAAAAAAGGATTATATATTTAAAGGGTGAAGATGATATGACATGGCTACAAGGGGTGCCTCAAATCATTGGTATACCTTGTGCTTAATTCGGCGATTTTTTTTATTTTTTTTTTTAATAATGCAATGCAATGATCATATGCAAGAAATTAAAATGCTCATTTTATTAAAAGGGGAACAAAATAAAAAAACCTATGTAATAAATCTAAGGTAGACAAAGGGTGCCTATGCTAGACTTATTGGGGAAAGGTTTGAAAAAAGAAGAAGAAAGCATGAAATCTTAGTGAGAATCTTGCCTTGTGTTTTGTCTCATCATTACTCCCTTTTTTATTATTATTATTGTCAATCACATGACTCGAACTCGATTCAACATGCATAGGTGGAGAAAGATCATGGAAGAATGAAGGGAATGATATGCATGGGGAAAGAATGTAGTAAGTGGGAAGATGATGGAGATGGAGAAGTATTGAAGGATTAGGAATAAAATGAACCCCCCAATTCAAATGACGGAAAAACGACTCATACATGAACCTAAGACATGGTCATGGTGACATATACAAAGTGTGTGCTAGTGAGTTTAGGTGACATGTTAAGACTTGTGTCATGACCATGTGGCTAGACTATGTGACTAGACTCAAGCAAAGACTAAGTTAAGACTTCACATATATGCATTAAACTGGACAGGCTGTGGTATTTTAGTCATAACTTTTAATCTGTGACTCTGATTGGGACGAAACCAACGGCTAATTAAAGATAAAACTCGGGGCTACAGATCCATAGGTTATACCACTCGTGGTTCTTCCTATAACTTCGGCTATGATCAAAACAAGTTGATGCATGTGCAGTATACGAGAATAAAAATCCGGGTTGACTTAAAGGAATTATGACTCGACTTTAGGCTTGTTTATTAGTTCAAATTAATTAAACAAAGTCTTTGACTCTTAGTGTATGACCATTGGACTTTAAGTGCCTAAACTCAATTAAAGACTTAACATGGTTTGAGCCATTAATAAATTGATAAACTGATTAGTAGACTGTGAATTAGACTCGTCGTGATGACTCGAGCAAGAGAACTGGACTGTCGCTAAAACAACAGGACTGCCGCCACTGTTTAGAGCCTGTCGCCAGACGACAAAATTGTCGCCAGGCGACAGACACTAAACTGCAGCGCCACAGTCCAAATTCCTGTGCCATTGCTGGAACATTAATCTAGACTGTTTCCAGTAATTTTACTCTAAATGGACATGCCTAAAGTCGTACTAAGTCGAATTGATTGATTTATTAGCCTTTAATTAATTCAAAATTAATTAATTAGACAAAGTCCTTTTAGTCATTAGTCAATTTATTTAGTCTTAATCACAAGTCAAACAAACGGTTAACACATATATAATATATACAAGCAAGGGTGCACAAGTAGTTTATATAGTCACAATATGATGAGTTTGCAACCTAGCCATGGCTCTAGTTCTCTAAAGTTCGAGGATATGGGTTAAGTAAAAAAAGGTCCATGGTTATGAATCCATATGCATTGCACACAAGCCTACCGGGAGGGTTGGAGCGAATGGACAGGATTCCGCGAGTTCGTGATGAAATCGAACTCGACTCCATGGTTTGGTGGATTCACAAACTTTGCACGTACCCAAATCTAAACTTTGCACATGATAGTGGGATATTCCATTGGGCAGGTGAAGCAGGAACCCCCAGAGGGCTATTTCCATATGTAAAACACATATGGGTTCAGAAAAGTGAGAAAAGGACTTAATCAATAAGCAAAATCAAGCTAACAATGCTAGAAATGGTCAAAGCAAGAAGGCAGACCCCTGGCTCGGTATTGGAAGAACTTGGCGCCAGACTACAGGGACTGTCGCCACAAAAAAGCTCCTGTCGCCAAGCGACAGAACTGTCGCCAGGCGACAGAAACTTTTTACGGGCGACAAGCCCTGTTTTCTAGACGCTAGTTCCTACATGCCTTGGCAAGTTTATGTGTTCTTCGAATTTTCCAGATTTCGCATCATCTTTTCGATTCTAGTCATGAAAGATATTTCTCAAATTTCCTACGTGTAAAATTCCTATGGATTGACTCATGGGGTGCTCCCATGAGGACCTTTTAATGCATATGATAATAATGTTAATCAAATCGCGCACATGAAATACTTAGAATTTTTCGAGTCTCATCCGCTCATTCTAAATAATTGCCAAAATTAAATAAATTTCAAGAATATAAATAGAAATCCTCCCCAGTGGAGTCGCCAAAAACTGTAGGGAATATTTCAAGCATTATGATAACCCCAAACTTGAACCCCACTGTGATCATACACTAAAGTACGGTGGCGTTCCAAAGGGAAAGACAAAGAGCAAAAAGAGTCGCCAACAAGTTTTAGGAACTTGTAAACCCAAAAGACAATCCAAAAGGACCATCAACTACTCCATAAGGTCTTGAACCAAATAGGGTCCGGGGATGAGGGTACGAATCCAATCTACAAAAGAAAGGACCCGCCCTATAAAATAGGCCTCTACTTTGTTCTGCTCGTATTCATGTGCGCTTTTCGAATAACATACAAACATTATATTAAACCTACCCTGTTTAATCTATGTTGGTTGAAATTAATGCACGAATAATACTATTATTGGCGATCACTTGAATTAAAATCACATTAGCCTAAACAAAATTATTAATTATCTTATTAAGCGTGATTTCAAGTACAAATTCCCTTTAACAATCATAAAAGGTGTGATCAAGCAATAACAATAAAAAATATCAAGCAACATAATAATAAATCAAAAAACATGATAACGATGATAATAACATGATAAGGAATAATAAAGCTCAATAATAATAGCAAGATCCTGGCATGATACTAACAAGATTAATAACAAACCCTAGCATGTCACTAAACAATAAAGATCAAAGCTTTAAACCTAACATGGTACTAACATGATATTAGAAAGAGTAAAAGGCACCCTAAACATGATACTATAAAGCATAAAATAACATCCTAACATGATACTAGAAAGCATTAAAAGCATCCTAACATGATACTAGGAATTAAACATTAATAAACATGCTTTCTACATTGAAAGAGAGTAATAAGATTACATACTTTGAAGCCTCGTACCTCTTTCTAATAACAAAATACACAAGTTAGTAAACTTCAATGAAAATAATAAAGAATAATTAAAGAATTAAATTAGAATCAAATTAAATAAAGTTTTGACTAGTTTTGGACCAAACCCTCAGAAATTATCAACCTTGCACGTCTAGGGCGAAGGCAACTTCGAACTTGGCTAAGAGACTCTAAGTCTTGTGAATGCGGAATATTGTATTTTGTAAAAAACTAGAGAGAGAAAGAAAGCATATATTGCTTAGAGAGAGAATAGAGAGAATTAAGGATGAGAGTTGATGAGAGATCATGAATAAAAACGGAGGTTTGAGACCCTATTTATAAGGAAAAAGTCCGGAAAATCATAGAATTTGATAAGGAATAAAACTACACGCTGTCGCTAACCAAACCGACCTTGTCGCCAGGCGACAGAGTCTGTCGCGAGGCGACAAGCCTGTCGTTTGGCGACATAGACAGTTTTTGCGGGTTTTGTTTTTATCATATCTTTTGATCTAGAAGTCCAAATAAGTCATATAATATGTCGTTGGAAAGCTCTTGAAGTCTACTTTCTAATGCAATTGGAATCAGATTAAAATATTTTGTAGATAAAAAGATATGGCCGAAATAGTGAAAGGGTGTCAATTTTGGATAGAGTTTCGTATATCTTTAATATCTTTTTCGTTATAGCTTGGATTTAATATTATAATATATCATTGGAAATATAATTTCAAGATCTATCCAACCATATAAAATTTGGATAAAAAATATGAGGCACGAAAATAATATCTGACTATCTTTGAACATCTTTAAATCCGAATAGAATTAGGAAAGTTTTAAAAAAGGAAAGTTTATATTCAAATCAAATTCTATGATCTTATCTTTTCAAAAAAAGGATAATTAAGATTTTTTAGAAACTTATAGAAGATTCTAATCAATCCTAATTAGTTTAGGAATAGGATTAAACCTTTGGACCCTCCTCATGATCATTGGGTCGTAGGTAAAATCCGGTTTGGGCCCAGTTTAGTATTTTGGCCATAACTTCCTCATTATTCATCGGAATTGGGCTTATAATATATCGTTGGAAAGGTCTTTTCAAGCCCCATCCAACTACACCATTATTGGACCCTTATCATGGACCAAAATAAACTGAAATGGACGTTTTTATAAAATAGAGTGGGTTTTCGAAAACAGAAAGAAGAGAATTTTAACAAAAACTAACCGCATCACTTGACTTTTCACACTTTCACCTCATTCGATTATGGTTCGACGTGACAGGTATTCATCACTGGGTTTGGTTTTGGGGAGACACAAATGGGTGTCTACAGTACCATGTGAACTCATGAACAAAAACATAACCTTATATGTATCATGTATAAGACAATTGGTTGTAATAAGCCTATTATTGGGAAATAAAATCGAAGCATCCTTTTATCTCCATGGCTTGGGAGGTCACTTATGGGGGTGAGCTCTTTTTATTTACACTATGGTTGGATAGAGAGAGTCAGATAGAAAGGAAGAGAAAAGGAGGGATGCATCATCATTTGTTTGTATATCTAATGCAAAGGGAAGGGGAGGAAATTGGAAGGACTCATTTTCCTTCCTCTTTTAATCAATCAAATTCCTCCTTTATTACAGAGATTTAGAAGAAAAATGAAAGGTCCGCCTTTTCCTCCCCTCACCTCCCTTTCCTTTCCCTTCACTATATATATATATATATATATATATATATATATATATATATATATATATATATATATATATATATATATATATATATATATATATATATATATATATAACTCAATGGGAATACATGAGTCCGCCACGTGTCATCATGACTAGGCGAACGACGTGGCGTCATGTCATAGATTATTATAATTCATTAAACAAAAATAATGAATTGTTAGTATTATTGTTCGAACCTTTGACCTCATGCTTATATACTTTAACTTCAACCACTACTCCAATGACATATTTCATGTCTATAATGTAATGTTAAAAAGAATTAATGATACTCATAAAGTTGAAGTCAAAACAAAACAAATTAATGATTTTAGCTTAGTTACTAGATATTGGATACTCCGATCCCTCCGTGTTTTAATAAGTATTACAGTTTGTTTTTTTTTTTTTTTAAAAACTATTTACACAATGGTTTTGACTTAATAGTAATACTATTACTAATTTAAATAAAACAAATATTATTTTATAAAACATTGTTGGATTCGTCATAATGTATACTTTCATAATATCAAATTCCCTTATAATTTTACTAACATATATTTAATAAATTAATGGTCAAAGTTGTGTCTCGACATGCATATTTGGTTAAATTGTAACACTTAAAAAAACACAGAGGGAGTAATATATTTTGATGTTCAATAATGATTGGAAAAATATATTTAAATAATACGAGTAGTAAAGTTAATGTAACTAATCTAATATATATATATGAAGGGGAGTTTTTTCCCGAGATTTTAGAGCGCCACGTAGGATCTAATTTTCTTAGCGTGCCATGTAGGATTATAAATCTTAGTTTTAGCCAATTAAATAAGAGATTATTAATTTCTTTTAGAATTAAATAATTCAAATGCCACGTAAGCAAAATTGGCGAATGAGATTTTTAAGTTTAAAATAATTAAATATTAAATATTATCTTTTAATATTAGGAATTTTATCTAAATATATAACAAATTTTAGCTAATATATAAAGGGGAGTTTTTTCCCGAGATTTTAGAGCGCCACGTAGGATCTAATTTTCTTAGCGTGCCATGTAGGATTATAAATCTTAGTTTTAGCCAATTAAATAAGAGATTATTAATTTCTTTTAGAATTAAATAATTCAAATGCCACGTAAGCAAAATTGGCGAATGAGATTTTTAAGTTTAAAATAATTAAATATTAAATATTATCTTTTAATATTAGGAATTTTATCTAAATATATAACAAATTTTAGCTAATAAATACAAAAATAAAATAAAATAAAATAAATAATCAAACAAACCGTGCATCGCACGGGCTTCATCTAGTTTAATCTATATTTATATGTTATCACATACAAAGTAGTTTTTATTATAAAAGCTCATTTATAATACACATATTATGACCCGGGGCATTGCCCGGACCAAAAACTAGTTGCTATTTAATCATAGTGATAGGTTAGGCTTTTTTTGGAATATCTTTTAGACTAGGCTTGACATAACATAAACTCGAGCTTTTGTATGCAGAAAACAGAGGTGATCGTGTGTGTTGGATCAAAATTTGCCTTAATTAAAGGGTTTTTTAGGCCTAACTTGCAGATTAGAGGGCTTTTTGGACTAAAAGCTTAAAATTTTCCTAAAATCAGATTGGGCTTGAATTCCAGGCCCAAAATTGTTGCACAATGGGCCAAGCTATTGTAATGATGTCATTTTGTTGTTTTTCAGTTTCAAGTGGTTTATACTTTATAATATGTTCATTTCCATATCACTAAATGTTCAGTTTTGTATCCAAAAATGTTTACTTGTTTAACAAAAAGCTTAAATTTATACTCCCTTCGTTTCAAGTTATTCGTAACAATTACCAAAAATGGCCGTTTCGCATTACTCGCAACAAACTTTTTTTTTCCTTTTATAGTAAGTTTTTATGTGTGATTTTACAAAATTACCCTTACTTATTTTTTTTAAAAACACCCTAATTAAACTACTTATTTTAAGTTATTAACTTAAACCCTAACATTGATTAACTTTATTATTTCCACCAAAATCATTCCCCTTCCATCTATATTCATTCTCACCACCACCACCACCACCACCACTACCAATCTCCATTCTATGTTCATCAACCCAAAAACTTCTCTCTTTGTTCATCTCCCCTCGATTTGACCAAAACATTCTATGGAGACACCACCGTCACCGGAAGTCACTGCCGTCGTCCCTTTTGTTGTGGCCGCCTCCGTTTTCTCTCTCTTCCTCTTCTTGTTGTTTTGTCATTGCCGGTGAAGCACATATTTGAAGGCTTTATGGTCAATTTAACCATAAAAACTCTAGATCTAGAGTTTTAATGGTTAAATTTGACCAATTAAAGCTTTAATTGATGATAGATAGTTGTGGGTTTCGGATTTTAGGGTTCTGGGTTTGGGTTCGAGTTCTGGGTTGTGGATTTTGGGGTTGTGGGTTCGTGGGTTGTGAGTTTCGAGGTGGTGGTTCTGGGTTCATGGGTTGTGGGTGGTGGGTTTCGGGGTTGTGGATGGTGGTTCTGGGTTCGTGGGTTTCGGGGTTATGGGTGGTGGGTTTCGCGGTACGTGGTTGGTGGAGTTATGGGTTTCAGGGTTCGTGGGTGGTGGGGTTGTGGGTTTCGGGGTTCGTGGGCGGTGGGTTTCAGGGTTTGTGGGCGGTAGGGTTGTGGGTTTCGGGGTTCGTGGGCGGTAGGGTTGTGGGTTTCGGGGTTCGTGGGTAGTGGGTTTCAGGGTTCGTGGGTAGTGGGTTTCAGGGTTCGTGGGTGGTGGGGTTGTGGGTTAGATGCGCTGGGTGGTTAGTGGGTTTGCGCTGCTAGGTGGTGGTGTTGGGTGCTTTCGTGGTGCTAGGTGGTGGTGGTGGTGGTGAGTGGTTTGGTGCTAGATGGTAGTGTTGGGTGGTTTTGGGGTGTTAGATGGTGGTGTTGGGTGGTTTTTATTTAGTTTGTTTTTTTTTTTTTTTTTTTTGGGGGGGGGGGGGGTTGGATTAACACTTAAGTGTATGCCCTTATTTTTCATTAATCATGTTTTCAATCTTTGGCCTATGAGTCCGTAATCACCCCTTTTGTTGCGAGTAACTTGAAACGGAGGAAGTAAATTTATTTGATTGATAATATTAACTTTTGTGCTAGAATTAGTTTAAACCATACTACGTTTTTCAAAGTTAGAAAAAGAGAAAAAATATTTTTGATTTACAGTCTTTGATTTTCAATAGTTTAATAACTACACAATTGTTTTTATTTCATATTTTTCTGTTTTTTTTTTTTTTTGTTCAGAAACATAAATAAACTAGCAATATATTTATGCCCGAACACATTTATAAAGTCAATAGACCATAACCTAATTACACAGATGAAAATCGCAAGATTTGAGAACTTGTTGTAATCATGTGCTATTGAACTCAAGGTTGTATACACTCGGATGTACTGTGCACCCAATGTGCTGTAATGGACCCAATCTATACTAATCTATTAAAAGACGTTCCTAGAAACGTCTTTATGCCACGTAACCCCCTCACTACGCCACGTCACTCACTCAATTCCTTATTGTGCCACATCATTCACTCAATTCCTCAATATGCCACATCATCCGCACTACCAACAATACTTTATATTGCCTCAATTATATTGAAAAAAGAAATATATGGATGAGAAGGTTTGAACATTTGACCTCTTTGAAGAAACAGTATTGTTTAACCATCTAGGCAAATAATCAATTATGTTTTAAGTTGCTCACTAAATAATATTATACAGAGTACTACGGAGTATAAAAGTATTGAAAATACACACTACATACACACTATTAAATGCTCTTAAATATTAGTAGTTGCACAATTACAAAAGTAGTATCCCGGGACAACGCCTGGGCAACTCACTAGTGTATTAATTAAAGGATGATTATTACTCAATTAGGGCCTGTTCACTTCAGCTTAATTTCAGTTCAGTTCAGTTCAGTTGTTCATCTCCTTATTTCCTTCTCTCATAAAATATTCATTTCAGCTTAGTTCAGTTCAATTCAACTCCAACCAGTTCAGTTCAGCTCAGCTCAATTCAGTAAATGTGAACATAACCTTAATCATTAAATAAAAAATAAAAAAATAAAAAATAAAAAAACTTAATCGTACCTTAGTACCTTATAGCATAAGTGTATATTGTTAAATATTTACCAATGGTAAGAGATTTATTTATGAAGGGATAAAGATAGAAAGCAAGTAGTAGTATGGTAGAAAGTTTTTGTTCTTCAACCACGTTCACAATATGTGAACTTGCTTATATATAGCCAAATAATTGTATACATTATTGTACTATATCCAAATTATTGTACTTGGTAAAACTTACATTAACCGGTTAAAACCTCATGTGAACTTCAATCATGTTTGTATTTTTCTCAACACTCCCCCTTTGAACGTTCACATGGAATGGGGTGCGAGTTGCCTCATTAAAAACCTCGCTAGGTAAAACCCTACGGGATAAAAACCATAGCTAGGGAAAAAGAGTACAATGATATTGTATTATATGCTTTGGTATACTGCCTCGTTAAAAACCTTGTCAAGAAAAACCCAGTGGGATAAAAACCTGATCGAAGGGAAAAAGAGTGCAGTACATATAATACTCCCCATGAATTCAGCATAGTTCGTGAAGATGTCGCATTC
This sequence comes from Chenopodium album, assembly GCF_948465745.1. Lineage (NCBI taxonomy): Eukaryota > Viridiplantae > Streptophyta > Magnoliopsida > Caryophyllales > Amaranthaceae > Chenopodium > Chenopodium album. Next base: position 47,418,207 of record NC_137848.1, read on the forward strand.
CGATTTTGTGAACTAACTGCTCAAATTTCTTCGAAGGAAGTGATTTGGTGAATAGGTCGGCAAGATTGTCACAAGACTGAATTTGCTGGATATCTATTTCCTCGTCCTTTTGCAGATTATGCGTGAAGAATAGTTTTGGGGCAATATGTTTTGTTTTATCTCCCTTAATATATCCTTCAGTTACTTGAGCAATGCATGTTGTATTGTCTTCAAATATGATGGTTGGGTATTCTGTTATTGCGTTCATTCTACACTCCTTTTGGATATTACTGATCATCGACCTCAGCCATACACACTCTCGTCCTGCTTCATAGAGGGCTATCAATTCTGCATGATTTGAGGATGTCACGGTCAATGTCTTCTTTGTTGATTTCCATGATATTGTAGTGCCGCCATAAGTGAACACATATCCATTTTGTGACTTGGCATTTTGAGGATCCGATAAGTAGCCAGCGTCTGCGTACCCAATGAGAGCAGCATCTTGTTTCGGTTGATAATATAAACCAAGGTCTTGTGTCCCTCGTAGGTACCGGAGTAAGTGTCGAACTCCCTTCCAATGCCTATATGTTGGTGCATTGATGTTCCTGGCTAACAAGTTCACAGAGAAAGCTATGTCGGGTCTAGTGTTGTTAGTTAAGTACATTAAGGCTCCAATTGCACTTAAGTATGGTACTTCTGGACCCAGAATATTTTCATTTTCTTCTCGGGGTCTGAATAGATCATTTTTCATATTTAAAGAACGAACAACCATTGGGAAGTTGGTTGGAGTTGCTTTGTCCATGAAGAATCTTTTCAAAACTCTTTCTGTATAGTTTGATTGATGGACAAAAATACGATGACTCAAGTGCTCAATTAGCAGTCTAAGGCAAAATTTAGTTTTCCCAAGGTCTTTCATCTCAAATTCTTTCATCAAGTATTTTACAGTTTTCTCGAGTTCATTTGGGGTTCCAATGATATTCAAATCATCAACATAAACTGCAATGATAGTGTAGACACCCAAATGTGTCTCCCCAAAACCAAACCCAGTGATGAATACCTTTTGCGTCGAATGATAATCGAACGAGGTGAAAGTGTGAAAGGTCAGGTGTTGCGGTTAGTTTTATTAAAAATTCTTTCTTTCTGTTTTCGAAAATAACTCTATGTTATAAAAACAACCAATCCAGTTTAGTTTGGTCCACGACAAGGGTCCAATAATAGTGTAGTTGGATGGGGCTTGCAAAGAGCTTTCCAACGATATATTATAAGCCCAATTCCGATGAATAATGAGGAAGTTGTAGCCAAAATACTAAACTGGGCCAGGTTTGATCCTCACATGCGGCCCAATGATCTAGGGGAGGGCCCAATGTTAATTATTATTCCTAGAGTTACTAGAATTAATTATAGTCTTCTAGAGTTCTCTAGAAGGTTCTCTTTAGTCCTAATAGAATTAGAATTAATAATTATATTTTGATGAGTTTCACTTGGAATAAAATATTATTTTATGGAAAATACGATTTCGATTTTCATACGGACTTTACAAATCGATTTTGATTCATAAGTGGACTCTGTGTTTGAAAGCGCGTAGGAATCCAGGCTGTCGCCACGCGACAAGCCTTGTGGCCACGCGACAGACCTTGTCGCCTGGCGACAAGGTCGGTTTTGCAGCGACAGAGTGGAGTTTTATTCCTTGTCAAATTCTACCTATTTCCGGACTGTTTTCTTATAAATAGGGTCCTAAACCTCCGTTTTTAAGGGACAACAATTCACAATCATCATTCACAATCAATTCTCATCATCATCAATTCTATTCTCTCTATGCTCTCATCTCTCTAGCTTTTCACAAACAAAATTCCGCATTCACGAGATCTAGAAACACCTATCCAAGTTCGAAGTTGCCTTCGCCCTAGACGTGAAAGGTTATAATTTCTGAGGGTTTGGTCCCAAATCTCTACTTCCATTATTTAATTTAATTCTTTGATTTTATTATTTTCTTTGAAGTTACTAACACGTGTATTTTGTTATTAGAAAGAGATACAAGGCATCAAAGTATGTAGTCTTATTGCTCTATTCTTGTAGAAAGTATGTTTTTATTTATTAATTCCTAGCATCATGCTTAGGATGTTATTATTGCTTTCTAGTATCATGTTTAGGGTGCTTCCTATTTTCTTTCCTAATATCATGTTAGTATCATGCTAGGGCTAAAGCTTTGATCTTTATTGCTTAGTGACATGCTAGGGTTTGTTATTAATCTTATTAGTATTATGCCTAGGATCTTGCTATTATTATGCTTTAGCGTTGATATGCTTATGATTATGATTATGATTATAATTATGATGATAATTATTATGTTGCTTGACGCCTATTTATTGTTATTGCTTGATCACGCCTCTCTTGCAGGTTTAAAGGGAATTTGTACTTGTAATCACGCTTAATAAGATAATTAATAATCTTGTTTAGGCTAATATGATTATAATTCAAGTGATCGCCAATAATAGATTTATTTGTGCATTAAATTCAACCAACATAGATTAAACAGGTTTAAGGTTAATCTGTTGATTGCATGTTAAAAAGCGCACATGAATACGAGAAGAATAAAGTAGAGGCCTATTATTATGGCAGGTTCAATCTCTTTTAGATTGGATTTGTACCTTCATCCCCGAACCCTATTTGGTTCATGACCTTTTGGAGTTGACGACTCTTGGATCGTTAAGGGGTGTAATCTTCACCTTGTGAACGGCTTACAAGTTCCTAAAACTTGTTGGCGACTCTTTTGCTCTAGCTTCCTTCCCTTTGGACGCCACCATGCTTAAGTGTATGAGCATAGTGGGGTTCAAGTTTTGGGTTAATGGCTTGAAATATTCCCTACAGATAGCGAATCCTGATTGTGATCGCTTTATGAAAACACAGGGACTAACTTGGTTGTTCTTGAATCCTTCTCTCATAAAGTATTCACTGAGACGGTTATACCACATCCTTCCAGAGTGTTTCAATCCATAAAGTGACCTTTTTTAGTTTTATGGAAAGCAGTTGTCTAGGCTTATGGTTTTCAGGTAGTTTTAGTCCTTCGGGGACTTTCATGTAAATGTCTGTATCGAGTGACCCATACAAATACGCAGTCACTACATCCATTAATCGCATTTGCAGTTCTTTTGTGACTGCCAAACTTACCAGAAAACTTAATGTAGTTGCATCAACTACTGGAGAATTTGTTTCTTCATAATCAATCCCTGGAATTTGAGAAAATCCGTGGGCTACAAGTCTTGCCTTGTATCTAACTATCTCATTTTCTCATTACGTTTTCTCACAAATACCCATTTGTATCCAACGGGTTTTACACCTGCTGGTGTAAGGGTTATTTTTCCAAAAACTTCTCGTTTTTCAAGTGACTTTAACTCAGCCAGCATTGCCTCCTTCCACTTTGGCCAATCACTCCTACGTCGACATTCTTTTATTGTTCTTGGTTCAACATCATTTCCATTAGACACAATGTCGATTGCGATGGAATTTGCAAATATTTCATCCACGATAACATCTTTCCTATTCCACTGAGTCTTGGTAGAGACGTAATTCATTGAAATTTCATTGTTATTGATGTTTTGAACGTCTTGTTCATTTCCCTTAGGGTTGTCTTCTTGTTCGTGCCTTTTTAGATTATCATCATTTTCTTTACTTTCATCCACATTTGGTCTTTCTTGACCTTCTAACGGAGGAACATAATTAGTCTCATTTTCTATTCCATCCAATCTTTTCAATTTCCTTGGCTTAGAATCTTTTGAACCAAGTGGTCTCCCACGCTTTCTATATGCTTGAGATTCATTTTTTATGGCCTTATTACCAGTTGGGATTTCAATACGTGCAGGGGCATTTTCTGCTGGTATATGTGATTTTGTCACCTTCTTTGTGTCTACAAATGCATCAGGCAATTGATTTGCAACACTTTGTAAATGAACAATTTTCTTGACTTCTTGTTCACACATATTTGTTCGTGGGGTCTAGCATCAACAGTTGTGTTGCATTCCAAGTAATTTCTATTTCTTTCTTACGTGGGTCCACTTTCTCTCCCCTAAGGCTGGGAATACTGTTTCATTAAAGTGACAGTTGGCAAATCTAGCCGTAAATAAGTCACTAGTCAATGGTTCAAGATATATAATTATAGAGGGGGATTCAAACCCGACATAAATTCCCAGCCTTCTTTGTGGAGCCATTTTTGTTCGTTGGGGTGGAGCAATGGGAACATATACAGCACAACCAAAGATTTTTAGATGTGAGATACTTGGTTCTCGACCACAAACAAGTTGTAGTGGTGAATTTTTATGATAAGTTGTAGGTCTCAATCTAATTAGCTCTTGCTGCATGTATTATAGCATGTCCCCAAGCAGATGATGGCAATTTTGACCTCATTAATAATGGTCTTGCAATCAATTGTAATATCTTAATTAGTGATTCAGCTAGACCATTTTGTGTATGAACATGAGCTACTGGGTGTTCAACATCAATTCCAATTGACATACAATAATCATTAAATGTTTGGGATGTAAATTCCCCAGCATTGTCAAGCCTTATTTTCTATATTGTATAATCTGGGAATTGTGCTCTTAATTTGATAATTTGGGCAAGTAATTTTGCAAAGGCAACATTTCTACTTGAAAGCAGACTGACATGTGACCATCGTGTAGAAGCATCAATTAAAACCATGAAATATCGAAATGGTCCGCATGCCAGATTAATTGGCCCACATATATCTCCCTGAATTCTTTCCAAGAATTTTGGAGATTTAGTAGCAATTTTGTTCATAGATGACCTTATTATTAATTTGCCAAGTGAACATGCAGAGCATGTTAATTCATCTGATCGAGGAATTTTGACATTTCTTATTGAATGTCCAACTGAATGTGTTATTATTCTTTGCATTATCCCAGTTGCTGGATGCCCCAGACGATCATGCCATAAAATAATCAAATTTTTGTCATCTATCTTCTGGTTAGATACCATATTGATTTCCACGGGTCGTATGTTTATACGATATAACCCCGAAGAATATGTTGGCAATTTCTCATATATATGTTTCTTGTCATGTTTTTCTGTCGTGAGACATATATACTCTTTTTGATCTGTTGTCGTTGTTTCTAGATGATAGCCATTTTGGCGTACATCTTTAAAGCTTATGAGATTTCTTCGAGATTTACTTGAATATAAAGCATTATTGATTATTAATTTTGTTCCATTTGGAAACATTATACAAGCCTTTCCATATCCTTCAATTAATTTAGCTGACCCGAAAATAGTGTTTACATTTGCTTGAAACAACTTTAGTTGTGAAAATATTTTCTATCTTTCAAGATAGTGTGTGTTGTTCCACTATCCAAAAGGCATTGATATTCAGAACTAACTTCAGGCAGATCCATATCTTCATGAAATAAATTTGAGATTAGTTTAGAATAATATCATACAAAGTTTTATTGATGATAAGGATTTAAAATACAGGACATAAAGAAAATACATTAATATAATATATGTTACATTAGTAGATAGGAAACCTAAGCATTGTTATTTTCTCTATGGATGAAATCATTTCCAATTTCAGCATTATCCATGAAATAATCAAATACGTCAAGGCTGGGACAAGGAGCATTCTCTTCGTTAACATAATTTGCTTCTGCATTTTTCTCTTTGCCTTTTAAAGAAGCTTGGTAAAGGTCCACCAAATGTTTGGCCGTACGACAAGTACGTCCCCAATGCCCTGTCATGCCACATCTATAACACGTGTCTTTTCCTTTCGAAGGAGTTTGTTTGTAGCTTCCAGATGACTGTCCCTTCTGTTTTTCAAAATTTTTAAAATGACTGTTTCTTTGAAAATTGTTTCTACCACGACCACGGCCACAGCCGCGATAATTTCCACGGCCTCTTCCACGATCATTGTAATTTCCACGTCCACCTCTTCGTGAAGCATTTGACTCAGGTGGATAAGAATTTGTTGCATTTGCCTCATGATGAGTGGCCAAAGACCTAGTTGGTCTAAGATTATGATTTTTCAACAAAAGTTCACTATTTTGATCCGCGACAAGCAATACACTCATTAATTCATTAAACTTTTTGAAACCTCTTTCACGATACTGTTCTTGCAACAGTATGTTGCTTGCATGAAAGGTAGTGAATGTTTTTTCAATCATCTGTTCATCCGTGACTGGATGATCACAGTATCTCAATATAGATACTATCTCATGTATAGTTGTATTATAATCAATTACAGATTTAAAATCCTGGAATCGTAAATTTGTCCAATCAAATAATGCCTTAGGAAGGAGCACCCTTTTGTGGTGTTCAAATCTTTCATTAAGGCAATCCCATAATTCTTTGAGATCTTCAACCATCATGTACTCAGTTTTAAGGCATTCATGTAAACGATGTCTTAACAGCACTAAGGCTTTTGCCTTATCTTGTTCAGTAATAGGTTTTACAACTGTCATTGCAGAAGTGGTAGTATCAGTTGTTTGACCAGAGGGACTTTTATTTTCTTTAACAGTGTGCTCCAAGCCTTAAGCTTTCAAATTCATCATTACATCCACTTCCATCCAAAAATTTCATTCTAGATAAATCTAAGATGCTGAACTGTCTTTTCATAAGGTCTCCCATTTTAGCTACAACAAATTAAGTGATAATTAGTTTATAATAATAAAATTTATGTACAACACATATGTTTAGTCCTTCCATAATTATAGTGAGGTTAATAAAATAAGTAATAATTAAATTTAACAATAATAAACCATAAATAATATAGTTCTTTTCTCCCCCTTGGTTTATTATTGTGAGTAATTATATGATTAAGCAAGAATTAATCATGTTAGTTGCAAAAATAATCAGCAAAACGACAACAATTACAGTCATAACAATAATTATAATGATAACGGTAATATTATACAATGATGATTAATAACAACAAGCCAACATAATAAAACAAAAACAAGCTTTTAATCTACTAAAACGACAAAATAAGTGAGTTTTACTTATACATTATGACAAAAATTAATATTGCTACTAATAAAACTACAAGCGCTATAATTAGAAGGAAGTATTGTTTTATCTTCATTAAATCTTCCTCAAAAGTGAAGGTGTGGGTGTTTTGGGTGCCGTCGTCGGGGAACATATCGGAGAAGAAGGGGTGAAAAATTTTTAGGTGATTTTTTGAATAAAAAAGTAGGAAGGGATAAGGGATTTGTGGTGAAATCGGGGGAAAAATCTGCCTTTGATAGAGGTAGGTTTATCCGTTACTATTCTGCACAACTGTAAAAATATCATATAATAGTCTAATATACTGACAAAAAATTACGGTCCAAATATATATATTTATAATTGTAAAAGGTTATCACACTGGGAATGCAAGCCATAGTAGTCCGAGAGCCCTAATATCTATATAAGATCATGGGTTCGAAAACGGAAAGAAACACGAAAAGTATGTAAAAGTAAGAAAAATAATAAGTATAAAAAGACTGCATTTTTTTATGAAAGATAGTAATGAATTCATAAGTAAGAGATTTTTTTCACCGTTGTTTTTGAGATATATAATACAATAAATGTTTGAGTTTCTGGTATAGAGGATCCCAAATATGGGCGACTATAGAGCATACTCCTCAAAACATTTAGAAATAGATAGTATGATTTGTTATAAATTTTTAGAAGTAGGTATAAATATACCTGATTAGGAAATGGTGCTGATAACGTGTTAAATATTTACCAATGGTAAGAGATTTATTTGTGAAAGGATAAAGATAGAAAGCAAGTAGTAGTATGATAGAAAGTTTTTATTCTTGCAACCACGTTCACAATACGTGAACTTGCTTATATATAGCCAAATAATTGTATACATTATTGTACTACATGCAAATTATTGTACTTGATAAAACTTACATTAACCGGTTAAAACCTCATGTGAACTTCAATCATATTTGTATTTTTCTCAACATATATAACAATTTTCAGACCATTTTCTTATCAATTTTATCTTGTCTAGTAAATAAGGCTCATTTCATCCTCATTCATCAATCCGCATTATTTATCTCAACAAACTCGAACTCAACAGCCCAAAAATCAACAAATACAAATCAATCCTCAATCCTAAAAAATAAAAAAAGCCCAAAACTCCCAAAACTCAGTCTTGCTCTCTCACACTCCACTAAACAAAACCCTAATTCCAACCTTCATATATAAACCCACAATCTCCCCTTCATTTCCCTCTTATCGCCCCCTTTCTCCCTCAAACCCTAAACTCCCTTACCTCTCACTTTACCCCCAAAACCCTAACAATGGCAGAAAGAGGCGGAGAACGAGGCGGATTCAGCCGCGGCTTCGGTGGACGCGGCGGCCCTCCTCGCGGTGACCGTGGTCGAGGAGGTCGCCGTCGTGCCGGCCGTCGTGACGAGGAAGAAAAATGGGTTCCCGTCACCAAACTCGGTCGTCTCGTCAAAGACAAACGCATCACATCCCTCGAGCAAATCTACCTCCATTCTCTTCCCATCAAGGAGCACCAAATCGTCGACGAACTCCTCGGAAGCTTGAAGGATGAGGTGATGAAGATCATGCCGGTTCAGAAGCAGACTCGGGCCGGGCAGAGGACCCGGTTCAAGGCTTTTGTTGTGGTCGGAGATGGTAACGGTCATGTTGGGCTTGGCGTCAAGTGTTCGAAGGAAGTTGCGACGGCTATTCGTGGTGCGATTATATTGGCTAAGCTGAGTGTGATTCCGGTGAGAAGAGGTTTCTGGGGGAATAAGATTGGGAAACCACATACGGTACCGTGTAAGGTTACCGGTAAATGTGGGTCGGTTACTGTTAGGATGGTTCCTGCTCCTCGTGGTGCTGGGATTGTTGCTGCTAGGGTTCCTAAGAAGGTTCTTCAATTTGCTGGGATTGAAGATGTTTTTACTTCTTCTCGTGGATCTACCAAGACTCTTGGTAACTTTGTCAAGGTATAATTTCAGTACTTTTTTAAAAATTTTGATAAGTTTTATGTATTTTTAGATTATCATTGTTAAATTTGCAGTTGTGATTTGATTATTCTGAATTTTATTGTTCGATTTTATTGTATTTATTTGAAATGATTTATAATTTGATCTGTGATATATGATTTTATTTTAAATGATTTATAATGTGACATGTGAATTTTGGTTTGCAATATGTTTGATCTTTGTTTTTGTTATTTATATTTTTTGGTTTGGAGGTGATCAAATTGTGGTGTATTTTGACGGGTGAAAGTGATCGAATTCGCCTAAGAACCTGATTTTTATTGTTAGGTCATAATTTTTTGGCATTTATGTTTTAAAAATAGTGTTGTATACCATGTAGAATGTTATTTTATTTATTTATTTAATTAAGCTTTTAGATCATTTGTTGAAATGTTGGTATACTTTTGCAATCATTCTTCTCATGTTGCTTATACTTTCCTGCAGATTTGAAAGAATGAAACTATAATCTGAATGCAATATTTTCTTGTCAATTTGTTATCATTGTTTGTGGTATTTCATTAGGGATTGCAATTCTTTGTTTAATTAGACCTATTTTATGGGTGGTTTATGCATTATGAAATCATGGTATTGGACTGAAATTCTAGTGGACCATCTGAGGCATTAACATGCGATTTTTCTCGTAAACTAATCTGAGGCATATATGTTTTAATGGGTTTGAACTAGTCTGAATTGCCTTTTCTTTGGAGCAGGGTAAGTTTTGGATTGGATATAATGAAATTCTCAACCTCATACTCTACTCTTCTCATTGTTTAAGATGATCCCTTTTTAGATGATTCATTTTGTTACCATTGCTGAATCCTGTTGTGACTTCAGTAAATCATTGTTTCTGTGACTGTTCAGTTAAATCAGTATGATGTCTTAATAGCTCCAAAATTCTAATCCTGTATGTTATATCATCTTCTAATGCTGTTTTTGTATGTAGTAGTACATGTTTGTAAGTCTGTGTAGTGTAGTGCCTTATGCTCTGTCAAAAGCTTAACGTGGTATGCTTTTGCAGGCTACCTTCGACTGTCTGTTGAAGACCTACAGTTTCCTGACCCCTGATCTATGGAAAGAGACTCGCTTCACCAAGTCTCCATTCCAGGAGCACACCGATTTCCTCTCAAAGCCAACTGCCAAGATCTCCTTAATTGAAGATGAGAGGGTTGAAGCCTAAGCTTTTCCTAGATGAGCAAACAAACGTTTTTTTTAGGTGGTTTGAGTTAATAGGTTTATTAATGATGTTTTTGGTTGCTTAATGTCATGTCCAAATTGCTAGAAAGACGCCAACTCATCTTGCAGTTTTGTTTCTGTGCTGGATTTGTACTCTTTTTGAGGTTTATATAAGTGCTACTTTTCTAAGTTCTTTAATGGTGAACAAGTATTGATATTATTGATTTATTGTCTTTGATGTTGATAAAGGTCCAATAACTTTTGATACGGAGGTGTCAACACAACCAAATCATTTTACGTTTAGCTGCATGTTTAGGTCTTTTTTAAACCAAATGAAGCTAAGGAGGGTGTTTATCTTATTGATTGAGGCATCAGATTTGGTTCAAGTGTTGTTTTGTGCGTGTAGTCTGGGCTTCAGCAGGGTCAAAAGGATTTTATTCATGCATCTCGTAGACTATGTAATGGGCTACACCTAATGTTCTTCAGAAGAAATCACGGTGTTTAGATAAAGCGATCTAGAATAGGACTTCCAAAACCGGAAGTACTTTAGTTAAAATAGATTTGGAGAGGGAAAAGATGACTGTAAAGAACTAAAGAAGGATATTGAGAAACTGGTAATCTGGTATTGCAACGTGAACACAAAAGAAAACACAAGAGCCATCATTGTTATAATACCACGGTCATGGTTCATAACTACATTAATCTAAGAAAACACAAGAGCCATCATTGTTATACTAAGCTGCAAACTTGAGCACCATCAATTTGATGTGTATGGTGCCAATGTCCCTTTTATCTACTTAATCTCAGATAAACAAAAAATGTTTATCATTAAGGTAAAATAGAAATAACATCACAAGTTAAATCGCATCACTTTTTGCAGCTTAGTCTTTGTAATACTGAATACTGAAATAAATGGCAGAAATTCTGGAAGTTAGACAATGCATCACAGAACTATACTTATTTTATAGCAGAAATCTCATTATAATTCAACCAAATCACCATGCATATAGGAAAATTCATAAACAAGAAAACAGGATATGAAGTACGAAGACATAAAACAGAGCAGACTTCATTTACAGCTAGAAAATTTCGAGCACTTGTATAGTATAATTCACACTGAATTCCAATCTGACCGTTCAATGTACATTTCAACTTTGTAAAAAAAAATGAATTGATGAAGTCAAACTTCTTTTAGATATCAGTACAATAATAATCAGCTGTGTTTCTCCAATCCTAAAGGGACACCCAAGAACAGAATAAATCACTAAATTAACCATTTTACAGCTACTCAGGCAGACATGACCAGATCAACCCTATGATAATGGAAGAAAGAAAGAGCCTTTTCAAGCCCCCTTTTTTTTTTAAAAAAGGAGCCTTTTCAAGCCCTTGAAGTGCCTCCGTGTTCCTTCTCAACATGCTCAACAAGGGCAACAGGATCAGTAAATCCTCTGCTGCATTTAGGGCATGCATCAATTGTTGACTTCCTAACACCCATGCGATTATTACTTTTTTCATGTGCTTTCTGCACATGCTCCACCAGTGCAGTAACTGATGAAAACCTTGCGTTACACTGCGGGCACACTTCATGTCCACCTGATCCACCACTATTTGAGCTACTTTTACTACCTTGGCCTACCTGAAGTACCTGGTTAAAATCATTACTCAACTTCGCCATGCCCGTTTCAGCTGCATTAACAAATCGAGACCATACTGATGAAGTTGATTGGACTGGAGCTTTAGGCCGTGGCACTTCTTTTCTACTACTGCTGGTCAAGAGACCCATGAATGGGAATCCAGTGTTGGATTTGGGGGGCCCAGGACACTTATGGTCTGGCCCAAATCGATGTTTTAAGCAGTGATCCGTGCTGCAATCCTTGCATTTGACAGTGTTGGAGAACACGAGAATTTCCTTACAACCAACAACAGGGCATTTCCTCTTCTTAGTTACTTTCTCGTAATTTTTTGGGTCACAGATGGTGTTAACATGAGATTCCCAAGTGATATTTGGATCTTCGTCAGGTTTCAGGCGAACTCCTTTGGCACAAAGTGGGCAAATGACAACAGTGACACCTTGGTTGTCACCATGTGGACATTGGTGCTGCTTATAGCTTCTATGCTGAAGGCAATATACCTGAGAATATGATCAAAATAATAAAGATCATTGCAGTGAGTATCATTGACAAATAAATTAGTATAGACACCAAGTTCCTGAATGGACAAATCATGATGAAATCAACTGAAACATAAATTTACAGTCCGTGCTTAAGTGGATTATGCACCATTCCAAATAATTGGTCCCATAAGCATAATATTTCCACAGAAATTAGAGCATCAACAAACTTGAATATACAAAAAGGAATAGGCACAATTCAGTTAGTTGGTCCCTGATGAACAAGCAGCGAGTAATATGGAAATTCAAGTAAGAAACAAGTTGTATCACAAGATTCAAAACATAAGACCAAAACAGTTAATCCATGCCCAGAAGGCCATGAAATGGAATCTAGATCTTAGGAAAGCAGCAACTCCAGCTCCAACGAACAAGTCGGCAAAATGGAGTAAGCATAATAGCAACAAGTCAACATCTTATTGAATTAAACAATACCACAAATCCTTCAAACATTTCATTCCTGGTTAAACAAAGAGCACAAACGTACAGATTTACTTCCCCGTGAACGTAAAGGCTACGGGTGAAAGGTAAAATGGAGGGCCATTTAGCAGTAATTCTTAATTTTACCGGCTACATGCATGCCAGATGCATACAGCTTATACATTGTAGCATTGGGGACATGAATGTCAGATGTGTTATTTGTTTAAAGACCGTCAAGAAATGAGCTTTAAATATTGACCAATCCAAGGGAAGGAAGCTGAGAACCAACTTGGTTTCATTTGGTTCAATTCAAGGGGTTTAGAGAACAGACCAGCCTTAAAGCCTTCAACTATCCTACAGGTTACAGGACAAAGAACAAAAGTTTCACAACTTATCTGCAGATCTATCCATTTAGCATAACAATGTCATACCAAAGCAGCTAATCAAGGCTTTGTAACAAGAGGCAGGTACCACTCGGAATTGAGACAAGTAGGGCCACGGCAACCACATCACCAGTAAAATGCAAAGAGGCTATTTACGGTCAATTGTTGTAGGAGACTCAACAAAATGTCTTACAACTTCACATAATTTAGTATCAGCCCAATAATTATATCATTCATCCTGGTTCAAAGTCATAGATTGCTTCCAAGGGCACATAGAAGGTACATATAATATGAAGCAATTTGTTAACTCGTACCCACTGTCCCAAATAAATATGAAATTCAAGCAGCTAGATTATTCTTCACAACCCTAACAGCTCCTCTATTTTAAGCTACTAATTTGAGAAAAGGTCATTGAAATTTCTGAGCAATTTGGCATGAAAATGTCCTTTATCAATATCCACTGAATACATCTATAGTTCGGCGATATCAAAATTAATGTTCTACTCTATTAGTTATCACAATGCACCCCAATATAATTTCGAATAGTCAGAAAATCCCAAGATTTCCCTAATTATATACGAAACGGGCTATTATTCTACATGTCCATAGTTTCTAGCTCCTATTTCATCTCTCTCATAATACAGGCCTTCCAAATCCCCAAATTAACTTCAGCATTCAGCTAATTACCAAAAATAATTCGAAGGTCAGACAATTAATACCCAACTTCAATAGTGTTTTAAGCTTTGTTTGGTTCATTGTTAGTAAAGGAAAAGAAGTGAAAGGAAAGGAGGGGAAAAGAAAGGAAGAGAAGGGAAAAGAAGGAGATTTTATTTCCAATGTTTGGTTAATGAAAGGTAATGAAGAGAAGAGAAAGGAAATATGCTTTTGTTTTCTCTTTCCAGTCGAATTCCTCCAAATTTGGGAGGAAAGGAAAGCTGAAAATTTGTAAAGAGGCTTTTCTTTCACTTCCCTTCCTTTCCTTTACGCTTTGTTTGGATAGCAAAGAAGGAAGGAAAAGAAGGGGAGGGAAAATGGAGGAAGGGAAGGAAAAAGAAAGGAAGGGGAGGTGAGCTCTATTTTCCATCCAAATCTCTCCAATTTTGGAGACATTATGATTATTAAAGAGAGAGAGAAAATGGATCCCTCCCTCTCCTTCCCCTTGCTTCCCCCAATCTTTTACCCAAACAAGCGTATTTGTCCCCCTCCATTTCTCTTCTCTTCTTTTTCTTCCATTTCTTCCTATTCAAACAAAGTGTTAAATTCTCATGTCATTCATCAAGCCAAACATGAGAACATAATAAAACCTTTTCCTTTCTTTTCTTTTCCAACCAAATCCCTTAACCAAACAGGGCCTAATACATTATCAAAAATTCAATCTTGAAGATATCAGGTAAACAATTTCAATTGACGCATAAGTTGAGGCAGGGATGCCCGAGACCTTAGATCAAATCTCGTTTACATCACAATTAAATTAATTCACCCAATAAACAATTCAAATAAACCGCATTTAATTTAAATTTATAAGATTAAAATGTAGAAAGAGAGAAAATAGGCACCTGGTCGCAGCGGTCGCAGGTGAAAGGGAGGAAATCTATCTGTTTACAATCATCAACGGAGCAATGTTTACCCAGATTTGGGAATGCCGGAGTTCCCATCTTTGAGAAGGAATGATTTCCTTTTTTCTAAATTACTTTGTTAAATTAGGAGAAAGAAAATGAAGGAATTGGAAATTGAATGTTTGGATTTAAAAGGTATTTTTTGGAACTTATGGAGTAGAAGAGATGAAGTCGGTGGAAATCGGGAATATTGGTTAACTCCGGCGTGAATTCCTGATTCCGCGTGAAGACGGAGGGGAATTAGAAAGAGGGGAGATGAAAAGTCTTGATTTAACTGCTAAACAAGAACAAGTCAACCCTTTTTTTTTAAATTACCTTTGGTGTCGAGCACCTAACATTCTAATATTTCTAACAAGACTTTACTCCTCTTGTCCCATTATTAAACAGGATGTTTAGTTTACTTTATTTTTAGTTACGGAATACTTAAGAAAATATAAATTCAGATAAGAAAGAAAAACCACAGATTATTAAATAATAAAAAAATCATTATTTTTCAGCCTGTTTTGTGTGTAGCCACACCGTGTGATCACTTATAAAATAACAAAGTAATCCATATAACATTGACCAAGTAATCCCCGTAATACTGACTGAATAACCCTTATAATACTAACAGAGTAACTCATTTAACACTGATCAAGTAACCCCTATTATACTACAAAATAACCTTTGTGACACGGTGTGGCCAGCTACATATAAGAATTTTTTTTCTTTGTTTTTTTTTGTTTTTTTTTTGTTTTTTTTTTTTTATTTACGGGAATAATAATCACTTTCAAATCAGTAAAATTAATCTTAATATCTTTAATTTTGTAAAAAAAAATTATAAAATTTACATATTAATAAAATATACTTCCTCCGTTTTTTAATAGTGGCAACAGTTTGACTTTTACACTATTCATGTATTTCACTTTGACGGTTAATACTTAAGTAAAAATATAGTCACGTGGGATCTTGTTAGGTTCGTCTCGACTTATACAATTTTAATATCAAATGTTTATAATTTTTACATGTCGGGAATTAAAGATATTAACGATTGAAAACATGCATCAACAAGCGCGAAAAGAGAAGTGTTGCAACTATAATAAAACAGAGGAAGTACATTATTACAAATCTAACAAGAAAATTCACTTGGTATTTTTTTTTTCCTTTATAGATTATCGTACACAGATCAGATTAGAACAGACTAGACCAAATCAAATATGCAAAAATAAGGTGAATCGAACAATTCACCTCGAGTGCTTGTTTTTGTGAGTTTTTTTATTATTTTTATTTTTTTTATTTATATTACATAACCCTACTTTAACCTTTTTAACATAATAAACTTCCCTAAATACTCTTTAAAATTGGTGCCTTTATGTACTTCACACATGTTTTTTCATTATTAACTCAACTAAAAAACAAAATTTCTAGTGTTTAGTGGGTTCTAAAACTTCTAATTTTAATCTAACTATTGTTTAATTATGATGGTCATGGCGTTAGAGATTAGTTGTGCAAGTTTGGTAGATTTTAGAGCAAGATTTATAGAGATTGAAATTTTGAAGTATATGTATTAAACTTATAAATTAGGATACCTTTCATAGTTTTTTGGTGTTTAGAGAGCTACAAGGGTGGAGGTGCAAATCGATTCCAGGATCTCCTGTAATCGGGAAGGAAGCTTTAACCACTTGAGCTATCCCTCACTCTCATAGCTTTCATAGTTTCATATACTGTATATGTTTAAAGTGTATGTATTTCCGGTTAGAATGAAGATGTTTCAAGGTGATAGTAAGGTACTATTATAGCCTATGAATGCTATGATGATAAATAATTTTGAGTTCAAAACTGTATGTGGCATCTCTATCAGTCTATTAGTAATTAATAATTTTGGATTTGAATTTATCATTCTATCTATTTTTATGTTGACCGTAAGTATGGCTCCTAACTTACCGTCAACATAAAAAAAAAAATAAAATAAAATAAAAAATCAAATGATAGAAAAATCAAATCCAAAAGTATGAACCAAAAATTTAAAGCTAACAAATGTGTCATTTCGGGTCATTTACGTGTTTGTATTCGAAGTTAAATAGGTTGGAGAACCTCAATACCAATCCGACCTGTTTAATAATTGTGGTCGTGTCATGTTGATCCGTTTTACTAATTGTGTCAGAAATTATTGACACTAACCCCTTTTTTTCATATTTAGTTCGTGTTATAAGTAAAAATGTTAGCTCCAATACTCCATTTTAAATATTTATCACAAAATCCATAAATATTTGATTATTTTTCTTAAGTGCGTTGATTTGTGTTAGTTTCGTGTTGGAGCTCTCAACAGTATCTCACTCGATTTACTTAACCGTATCGTATCATGTTGATTCGATTTTGTAACTTATTATAAACCTTTAACACTGACCCAATTTTTCCATGTCAGATTATGTTGCGTCGGCTTTTGCCAGCTCTATAAACAACCATTTAGCATTCTATAAAATCACATAAACTTCAATCAGGAGAAAACCTTTAATACAGTACTAGATTAACCTCGTGCGATGCACGGTTTTAAAATAAGAATTGAATTATAGACTTTTAACACGTAATAAAAGAAGGGTAATGTTATATGTAGCCCTAAGGGTTATATATAAGCATTAAATATTCTCTTGAAAATTGTATAAAATTATGAATTCATGACAAAAACACGCATAAATCAGTGTAATTAGTGTTTAATTTTTTTTTGATTTCTTAACTTTTTACGATTTTCAAGTGTAAATTTAATGCTTATAAATGTAGCCCTAAGGGCTATGTATAACATTTTCCATAAAAGAAAATAACTTCCTCAATTTTCCTTAACTAATTTCTAATTAAATATGAATATACAATTCCCGAAAGTACATAATTTTCATATTTAATTAAGAAATTTCAATTAAATTATATTATTAACTATTTTAACAACTCGTAAATAACTAAATAGCATAATATGTTTAGAAAACCCAAAAATTAAAATTTAAAAATTCAAATGGAATATATTTTCAAAACTATGTTAAATAGGGTAGCTTAAAAAGGAAAAAAAATATGACATCATCCTCACATTTTGGAGGGAAAAAATTAAATAAAAAAGTGACACGTAGGCAATAATGACATCAACGATTGTTATTTTAGTGTATATATATATATATATATATATATATATATATATATATATATATATATATATATATATATAGATTTAACGGAGAGGAAGAAATCGAGTGAAGTCAATTTGGGGCATGCAAACCCTAATTTGAGAATTATCGTACAAAAAAAACAGTAATTTTACCATCGTACTCCCAATTTTGGGCAAGAAATTATGGAGGGTACGAGTCAGAATCTGCAAGTTGAACTAAATTTGAGCCAAATTCAATCTTCATCCTCGAATTTCCAAACCCTAACCATCCCAGACGACTTAATTTTCGAGCATATTCTATCCAGACTTCCGGTAAAATCCCTAATTCGATTCAAATCTGTTTGTAAGGATTGGTATAATCTTATTTGTTCATCTCAATACGCTAAATCTCATCTTAGATTCTCATCATCATCGCCACTTTTTCTACTTAAGAATAAGGATTTACATAGAATTTCTAATATTTCCCCTGAATTTCATCTGTTATCCTACGATGAACCCGATAAAAATCTGAAAGTAGTTAAATTGGTCAATCAATTTCCTGAATTCAAGCATCAAATAATACATGTTGTAGGTTGTTGTAATGGCTTGATTTGTTTATATATTTATGAAGAATCACGAAATGTCGAATTCATTTTGTGGAACCCTGCTACTCGTCAATGTCGTATGATTAGCACCAATTTTAGAGAAAAACTGTTGAAATGTGGTTTTGGTTACGCATCAGCCCTCGATGATTATAAGATAGTTGGTGCATTCTTTTCTGCTGATCATAGCGCCCGAGTTCGGGTTTTGTCGTTGAGACTAGGAGAGTGGAAGCAGATTGGTCCTACGAGTAATGGTCTTGGTTAGTTGGCCTATCCATATGATTTGAGGGGAGTTTTTGTTGGTGATTCTTTGTATTGGACTGCCAGCACTTTGGGAGGTTCGTCATTTATTATTTGTTTTAATTTAGTCGACGAACAGTTATGAGAATTTCCAGTGCCAGTTTCACTTGGTGATTGTTATATTTATCAATGTATTGAGATGAAAGCCTATAAAGGGCATTTATCGATACATTACCACAGGTGTGATTCTCCATTGTGTGATGTTTGGATTATGAAGTAACAAGATGATTGTATTTTTTGGGAGAAATTGGTCTCGTTGCCATTATCACGTTATTCCCGCCTCAGTCTTTTAGCTTTCTCCCCGACTGGCAGGAGTTTGATACAACATATGGGGCAGCTCAAGTTGATAGATCCAGTCCTAGGAGATGTGGAACATGCCCGAGGTATCGATTTTGTTGAGTATCTGAGAATAGAAGCACATCAGCATTGTGAGAGTCTTATTTCTCCCTTTAAATTAACTATGTAACTACAGAGTGTATTTGCTTGCTTGGATCTAAGTAGCATGGAATTGAATTGGCTGTAAACTTGTAAGAAATGGTTGTGTTAATGTGCTTGTAGTTATGCATTAGCCTCGACAATTACATGATATTTGCTGCATTTTTGCGCATTTGATGATGCACAAATATTTTAAAAATTTGGATGTATAATAATATATTGTACATCCGCTATAAAATTATCTTAAAATGATCAAAAGTTACCTTTTTAATGAATGAAAGTTACTCATTATATATATAATTGACCTTAATATAAATAAAAGTTATTTATATATTTTTTTTTTATTAAAGTTACTCAAAAAAGTGTAAAAGTTACCCTAAATTTAACAAAATCGGATGTACACAAAAGTTTTTGTTGATAATGATTGTCCTGGTAAATCGAGTATTTGGTTTTGGGTTTTCTCTTTGAGAGTGGGAAAGTGGAAAAAGATTGATTTTTCAAGTGGTGAAGATATTTTGGTTATATTTGAGGGTATTGTGAAATTTTTGCAGGTGATTCTGTATTGGTATGTCTACAAATCCAGAGAAATTTTAGTGATGGTTTCATGAAAAATCAACAATTTATTTTATTAAAAATAGGCCACATAGATATTGATATAATATTTTTAAGTATATTTAGGGCTCACTAATTATTTCATGCTACTGTAATAGTACATCATTAGCCGCGTATTTAATAATTTTGATACAACTTCAAGTAGAAGCAATACAGCTGAGCTGTTGATACATATAATTAGTGTAGCAAATACGTACGGCGAAACTTTATTGTTCCAATAATGCAATTCCAACCAGATTATTACATTCTTCCTTTCTGTATTTTAATCTGCAACCATAATGATGATGATCATTGATGCTAAATCATCTAATTGCACTTTATAATCCTTATTTAATATCGTCATTGTAATTTAATATAATACAGGGGTAGCAAAAATTAAAGACTTCAGAGTACCAAAATTAATTCAAGCAAAATCCGTTGCTTATATTTTAATTGTCTGATACCTTAATTAATTATTCATGGGTAGTTGTTGTTAGAGCTATGGTTCTTATCTGAATCAAATTAACCTTCTTATTTAACTAATGAATTCTCTCACAGGTTAATTCATCTTATATTTACATACATACAACAAATTAACCTTCAGCTGTCATAAATATATAAAAACTAGATGAATCCCGTGCGATGCACGATTTGTTTGAATCTTTTACAATAATTTTTTTTATATATATATTTATATGCTAAAATTTGTTATATATTTAGATAAAATTTCTGATAGCAAAAGATAATATTTTATATTTAATTAATTTAAACTGGCAAATCTCATTCGCCAATTTTGCTTACGTGTCATTTAAATTATTTAATTATAAAAGAAATTAATAATATCGTATTTAATTGGCTACCACTAAAATTTATTATCCTATATGACGCGCTGAAAAAATTAAATCTTACGTGGCTCTCTAAAAACCCGGGAAAAAACTGCCCTCTATAAATATATATTAGATTAGCATTACATGAAAAAGCAATAATGAGGCTTTATAATCCGAAATTCGGAAAAGATGAGAACTTCAAATCACATACTCCCTTTGATGTTTTGATTGACAATATTTTTATATTAAAAAAAAAGGTACTACGTACATTATTTTGTGAGTAATTTTATGACATACTTTTTGCAAAGTTATACAATGTTATACAAGCGTATTCATTGTTAATTTTAATCGCATTTTTATTGGACATAGAATATAATTATGTAAATGATGTGCACGAGACGAGTTGTGGCTATAACTCTGTATTTCACTAGGCCTTACATTCAAATTCTTCCAAGGAGCGAATTAAATCTACAAATAGACATCATATTTAACCGTTTAACGTTACCATTTTAATAGGAAAGATTAATAAGAATAATCCTAATCGATAAAAATGCTAGTAAGCTGACTCACTATGCGGCATGCGACAATGAAAGGTAAAAAATGAAAAATATGGACAGTTTTGCAATGGTTATAATAAAATTGTAGCCACTATATAAAAAGAAATCTACACTCTTGATTATCATTATTTAAATAAAGGTCATTGATTTAAGTTAAAAAAAAATAACTGTTTTTTTTATTCCTTAATCCTCTAATAAAAAAACTCTCCCACCCAAATCTACGGCTGCTCTTGATTCCTACCCTGTGGGCTACGATCCAAATCTACACCAGCAACTTCTAGCGCAGATAAGCATGAGTCCAGATCCGACAATGGAGGCAACTGAAGTGCAGCAGCAGCAATTAGTTCAACCTCAATTAATTACTCACGAAAGGGAGGATGATGGGGTAAATTTTGTAACTTATGAGGAGTTCTTGGATAATAACCATCTTAATTTTGTGGAGGCAGAGAGAGCATTCTTGCGTGCTATGTCTGTGTACAGGGCCACGACAAGGCGAATCTATCCAGCAACGGCAAGGTCGCCATATCTCCCAGATTCGCCAAATACATTTCCAACAAACCTTGTGCACTTACCAATGACGGAGTATGATCCTCCGAATTCGCCAATTTCACCAATTCAACAAGCTGAACAGCCTCCGAATTCGCCAATTCCTTTGATTCAACAACCTAATCAGGCTTTGGTGATAAGGGAGGCTGAACAAAGGGGTTATCACAAGAGGGTGCGCGCAACTGAGAGAACACCATCGAAGTCATGTGGTGATGACTCGGTGCGTGGTGCTTCATATGATATGGGCTGGGTGGAAAGGAAGCGCTTGAAAACACTTAATCGTTGGGCGGATAAGGGTGGTTTTAATGTCTGGCAGCGTGATAAGAATGGGAGATTTGAGTTTAAATCGAAGGCGATTAGTGATGTTGACATGGCGCGGCAGTGGGAGGTGCGCATAAAGAAATCACTCTTTGGTAATTTGGGGAAGAAGAGACAGCAGATTTCGACTTCCGCAGATTCGAGTCCAACCAAAAAACAGAGAAGTGAGGAGGTCAATTCTAATTTCCACCCTTTTGATAGTGACATGGAGGTGGATATGAACAATGCGGAAAGTGGGGATGCTGAGATGTCTGATGAAGAAGTTGGTGAGGTGGCTGCACCGGAACAGCACCCAAGGGATCAATAAGAGTCATTACTTGGAATTGTAGGGGATTAAACAACACTCACTACTAAAATTCGGTCAAATTGCGACCGTTTTTTTACGACCGTCATTAAAACGGTCGCAAAATATAATATTTGCGACCGTTTTTAGGCTATTTAACGGTCGCAAACGTATTTAAAAATAAAATACATGTTAAAAATAATTCTAAATAAAAACAAATCAATTGCGACCGCAAAAAACGGTCGCAAATTGCGACGATTTAGGAACAGGGTTAATATTTTGCGACCATTTGCGACCGCCTTTTGCGACCGTTTAAGGCGGTCGCAACAGGGTTAATATTTTTTTCTCTAAAAATCCTATAAAAGGAGTACTAAACTAACCCTAGCCCAAACCGCCGCTCCATATCTCCTCACTCCTTTCTCTCTCTTCTTTTTCCTTTCTCCCTCTCATTCTCTTTCCTCTATTCTCTGATCTGCTCATCCTCTCTCCTTTATCTCTCTTCTTTTTCCTTTCTCCCTTTCCATCATTTTCTTCTCTATTCTAGTTCTGCTATTTCCTTAGGATTTTTACTCTCTGTTTCTTCTTCATTCTATCTTTTTCAACCAAAAAATTATGGTGTTGTATTTTCGTCAAAGTTTGGTAATAATGGTCAAATTCGACCATAAAAATTCCAGATCTGGAGTTGTTATGGTCGAATTTGACCATATAAACCTAAAGAGGAAGAAGTTTTGTGAAAGGTATGTGTTTCTTCTCTAATTTTTTATTATATTTTTGTTTATTTTCAATTTTTGTTGTTTGATTTTGTTCTCTAATTTCCATGATTGTTCGATTTTTTTTCCGATTTTTGTTCGTGTTTTTGTTTGAGTTTTGGTTCGATTTTTGTTTGTATTTTTGTTTGAGTTTTGGTTCAAATTTTTGTTGATTTTGTTTGAATAGTAGTTCGATTTTTGTCGAAATTGTGTGATTGTTCGAATTTTTGTGGGTTTTTTGTAGGTTTTATTTTTGTAAGTTGAATTTTTGTTCAAATTTTGCTTAGTGTTTGTGGGTTTGATTTGTGTTCGACTTTTTTTGTTCATTTTTAATTTAATTTTTGTTCCTTTTTTGGTTTAATTTTTGTGCATTTTATTTGTGGGTTAAATTGTTTTGGCTTAATTTATGTTGCTTTTTTTTCGATTTTTGGTTTGATTTTTGGTTAAATTTGTTTTGATAAATTTATGTTTTCTTGGGTTAAGGGTGGGTGGGTGGTGGTGGGTATTGGTGGTTGCAGGTGGGCGAAGGTGATGGTGGGTAGCGGGCGGCGGCTAGTGGTTGTTTAGGGTGGGCAATGGCGGTGGTTTGGATGGGATCTAGTTTCGGTGGATCTGGGTTAAGGGTGGGTGGGTGATGGGTCTTTTTCTTTTTTTTTTGTTTTTTTTTAAAACTTTTAGCGACCGCTTATGACGGTCGCTAATTTCAAGATTTGCGACCGTTTCATAAAGCGGTCGCAATTATTAATATTTGCGACCGTTTTCACAACGGTCGTTGAAAATAGTAAAACGGTCGCAAAAAATCTGCGACCGTCAAACGGTCGTAATTTTGTTTTTTTGCGACCACGAGAATAACGACCACCATGTTACGACCGTTGACGGTCGCAATTTTTTTTTGTGACCGTTTTTGCTATTTTTGCGACCGTTTGAGGCGGTCGCAATTTGACCGAATTTTAGTAGTGACTCTATCCCCTACTCACCCTTATTTAGTATGGTTATTAGCTACTAAGTTGCCTACTTTTATTTTTATCTCTGAAACTAAAATGTTGTTTAGTGATGTTAGTAGTTTAGTCTCTAAGTTTACTCCAAGTTTTTCTTATGGAGTAGATTCGGTTGGTAGTAGGGGGGGCTTGGCTTTGTTTAGTTGGTATTTGGGGCAAGTCTTTTGTATTGCTTCTTCCCCAAATTATATCTTTTGTAATGTGGTGGACATTAATGGAAGTAGTAGGCACCTTTTGTTTTTGTACGGAGCGTCGAAAGTGGAAGATAGACCTAAAGTGTGGGAGGAAATAGCTTCGCTTATTTTGGCTACTCCTAATGTATTGATTATGGGTGATATTAACCAATTAGAGTATTATGGGGACAAATTAGGAGGATCATCTTTGATAAGAGGTTTGGATGTGTTTTTGGATTGGAGATTTCAAACTAATCTCTTAGAGGTTCCTTTTACGGGGCCAAGGTTCACTTGGTCAAATAAAAGATTGGGTGAGGAGTTAATTATGGAGAGATTGGATAGGGCTTACTCTTCGCCCCAGTGGTTTGATGATTTCCCGGATGGGAGGGTGATACATGAACCCATTTTAGTGTCGGACCATGCGGCGATTATTTATGATGCGGATCCTAAGGTTTCAAAGTCTAATAGACCGTACCAAATTGAGGCGTGGTGTTTGGCCTTTCCGGAAATTAAATTTTTTATTAAGGAAGTTTGGGAGATTCAGTGCACGGGATCGGTGATGTACAAGTTTCAACAGCGTTCGAAATGGTTACGAAACAAGATCAAAAAGTGGTGTTTGGATAACAAAAGAATGTGGGGAATTAATTGGAAAAAATACTCTAATGAGCTTCTTGATCAGGGAGGAAGTGTTACTATTTTGGAGGAGGGTAATGCTTATGTCACTGCAATTAATGACACCATCAATAAGAGTAGTTTGGAGTTTAAATATTGGTAGCAACACATGAAGGATAGGTGGATCAAAGAGGGAGATGTTCCGACTAAAATGATGTATGGTAGAGTGAAGCAGCGGAGACAACGGAGGGAGATTGTCACCTTAAGGATAGACGAGGAAAATTGGGTCCATGGGCAGGAAAACTTGGAAGTGTTGATTACAGATACCTTGAGGGAGGTCTATAATCCTCAAATGGAGTCGAGAGATGTTATGAATGAAAAGGTGGATTTAGTGCTTCGGGAACTCGATTTACCTACTTTGGCACTGGAGGATGCTTCTTCTTTGGTTCGACCGTTTACATATCAAGAAATACGCAAGGCGATGTTTTCTATTCATAACTTGAAGGCACCGGGGCCGGATGGCTATATAGCAGAATTCTTCCATCAACATTGGGAGGAGGTGGGACAATCGGTAGTGGAGTCAGTCCAAACCTTCTTCTCCACGGGTTATCTGCTAAAAGAGTTTAATGCTTCGCTTCTTGTTATGATTCCAAAGGTGGACTACCCGGAGCTGGCCTCACAGTTTCGGCCAATTAGCTTATGCAACACCATTTATAAGTGTATTGCTAAATGCATGGTTAACAGAATGAAGATTCTATTGCCGAATTTGATTTCGGAGTATCAGCATGCTTTTGTGCCGGGGAGATATATTGAGGATAATGTAATGCTGAGTCATGAATTGCTGCACTTGATAAATACCAGCAATGGAAAGTCAACTAAAGCAGTGATTAAGCTAGATATGTCTAAGGCTTACGATCGAGTAAATTGGGTTTTCCTCTTAAGAGTCCTTAGGGCTTATGGGTTTCCAGATATTTGGATACAGTGGGTTTCAGAATGCATTTCAACGGTTTCCTATAAGACTCTCATTAATGGTCGGGTTTCGGAAATGTTTAAGCCTGAGTGTGGGCTAAGACAGGGGGACCCCTTGTCCCCATATTTGTTCTTATTCTGTATGGATGTTTTGTCGCGTATGCTTTCGATGGCAGAAGATATCAACTTGTTCAGAGGGCTTCGGGTGACACGACGATCACCTTCGATATCACATTTATTTTTTGCAGATGATGCAATGGTGTTTTTTCATGCGGACAGGGAATCCTGCAAGGTAGTGGGGGACATTTTTAAGAGATTCGGGGAGATCTCGGGACATCAATTAAATTTTAACAAATCATTTGTAAAATTTAGTAAACTAGCTCAGGAGGAAGAGGTGGAGGATCTAAAGGCAATTCTGAGCATAGGAAGGGTGCAAGTCCTAGATAGGCACTTAGGTGCACCAATTGACTTTACTTCACGGAAGGTGGATGCTTTTAAATTTCTGGTGGATAAGGTTGCGGCTAGGATCCTCTCTTGGGCCACACTAAAGTTGTCACAATCTGTGAAACTTATCTTAATTAATACTGTTCTAATAAGTATTTCTTCACATGTGATGAAATGCTTCAAGCTGCCAGCATCGATTACTAATAGGATTGACTCCTTGATTGCCAGGTTTTGGTGGGGTTCGTGTGGGGAGAAGGGCATACATTGGGTAAAAAGGGGATTAATTCAGAAGCCGAAGGGAATGGGTGGTCTTGGTATAAGATCGATGGAATGCCTCAATGATGCACTCTTATTTAAACAGGTGAGTCGGGTACATTGTAATCCCCAGTTGTTAGTGGCTCGTTCGATGGATCCGACTCATAAATGCCCCCTTTGCATAGGAGGGGTATGTTCTAATCTGCGTGGTAATGCTTCTTGGGGGTGGAGGGGTCTATTCAATGTGGGGAATAAGATGGTTAATGGTTACCATTGGAAGATTGGTAATGGTGAACGTGTGAAGGTCGCAAACATGAGATGGGTACAGGGCTCTCCACCGGTTTTTAGGTCAGATCAGGTGTTAAGAGGGGTTGGTTCGGGGAGAGTGAAAGACTTGATTTCTGCGGATAAGCGGTTTTGGAATGTGACTATTATTAGGGAGAGGTTTGAGTGGAGTACTGCAAGGGCAATTTTAGAAATGGAGTTGCCTATGACTGAGGAGGAGGATGTGTTTTATTGGGGTGGCCATCCCTCGGGAAATTACACTGTGAAAACTGGATATGCTTTTTTAATGAAAAATCTTTCTTTGCCGCAGGAGGTAACACATGATACTGCTTTTTTTAGGGTAATCTG
Source organism: Chenopodium album (assembly GCF_948465745.1). Classification (NCBI taxonomy): domain Eukaryota; kingdom Viridiplantae; phylum Streptophyta; class Magnoliopsida; order Caryophyllales; family Amaranthaceae; genus Chenopodium; species Chenopodium album. Next base: position 47,445,342 of record NC_137848.1, read on the forward strand.
GAAGCTGAATATCCCACCGAAATAGAGCCTGTTTCTATGGAAACTGGTGATGAATGGTTTGGCTGTAAAGTCAAATCTTGTTAAAAGAGGGATAGGTATTGAGGATTTCTGTGATTCTTGTGGTGTGGAAACAGAGGATCTACAACATGTTTTTAGAATGTGCTCTTTTGCACGGTATGCTTGGAATGCCTGTTCTTTGCATATAGTGCCTGAAATGGATGAATCTACTCCGTTTGGACACTGGATTCAGAATTATATCCTGCTTTTTCATAGCGAGGATGGAAAGAATGGTGAAAGGATAGGAGTGTTTATAGGGGTACTATGGAGTCTTTGGGTGACTAGAAATAAGAGGGTCTTTAATAACCAGGGGGGTTATCTTGCAGACTTGTTTCGAAACTATGATGAGGCAATGCATAATTTGTCAGTTTGGAGGAACATGGATGATTGGGAGAGTGACAATTTGATGCATAGGAGTAACAATGGGGCGCCTCCAGGCTTTGAAAGAGTTAACATTGGGAGGAGACAAGAAAACATTAATCACCCAACAGATTTTAGATTGGAGGTGACTATTGTGGTTGATGGTTCTTGGCAAAAGCGGACTAGGAATGCAGGAATGGGATGGGCGTTCTCTGAAGACCAGTTAATTTTTGTGCCAGGGGGTGGTAGTTATGGCAAAGCACACTCCTCTTTACATGCGGAGGTAATGGCATGTGTAGATGCTCTAAAGTGGGCAGAGGCGAAAGGGTATCAACATATAATTCTGTACACCGACTCCTTAGCTTTGGTCAATTTACTGCAGCAACCAAAAAGGCGAGAGATGAGGCTAATGTGGACGATTCGAGAACTCCTACGTATAGGAGTAAGGTTTGCTACATGTCTGATTTGGAAAGTAGGGAGAGAGCAGGTGGCTATGGCTCATGTTATTGCTAATAGTTGTAGGGTTCACTTAACTAGCTTTAATGTTTAGTATGTTTTCTTGCTTTGTTGTTGTCGAAAAAAAAAAAAATAATAATAATAAAAAAACTGGAGTACGAAAGCTTCCATTAATGTTAGCTGCAATTTGCTGCAAAGTACTGTATGATGAATCAAATGATCCACTTAATATGAAATCCATCAAGTGAAAGAATAATAGAATATAATTGATCCTATCCAATTTCCATATACTGTACTTCGTATATATTAAACTATCCGATGTATAAAATTGTATTCCTTTTTTCAAGGTTATTAGTTGGCAGTTTTTCATTGATTGTTTTGTTATAAATTAATCCTTATTCATGTTTATTGTTCTTCCATAGTTATTTAATGAAGATTTAGGTTGAAGGTTGAATACGAAATTCATCAATGGCAGCGACAATCAAGATTTTTTTTTTCCCAAAATAAAGCAGTTTTAAAAATTATAATTTAGAAACTAAATATATGAATGGACAAGATTTATCATTAATATTTAAACAGTTGAGATTGAAGGTAGTTGCAGTGATTACATTTTTTATGTAGCCATTGAAAAGTCATCCGAAAAAAAGAAGGTAAAAAAAAAAAAAAGCATGAAAGTGAAACGTTGACCAGAGTATGAAAACGACAATATTAGGAGTCGTTAAATTGACATTAGCCACCTTGCAAAAACAAGACCCCACTTTTCCATTAAAAAAATTCCTAAAGACAACAACAAAAATACAATCCAACGGTTGAAAATAAAAATGGCATTTTTTGTAAAAATTAATCCAAAATTTTCCTGTACAAAAAGACTAACCGTTGGAAAAATTTTGATCGCCTTCATATCAACAAAGAGAATGAAGAATTAGGAAGTTTCTATTCTTTTTCTTTTTTTTTTTCCAAAATTTATAATTTAGGCGTAATTTTATTAATTTAATTTAATTGATTTTATTCATTTAATTTTGTATAAAAAAAAAAAAAGAGGAAAAATGGTGAGAGGGAGATCATAAATTTCGCAGGTGAGGAATGCCTGTAATTTGCTGTAAATTTGAATACTCTTGACGGTTTTCCAAGCCTCGGTTCTCTGCTTCTTCAAGCAACGATCCAGAGGTAAATTTATTTATTTGTTTTTGATTAATTTCAATTTTTTTTTTGCAATTTTTTTGGGAATTTTTTTTCATATTTTTTGAGCTAGAAATGATATTGACCCATATGAGAAATTCTTAATTTAATGCATTTTTGAGAAATTTTTTTCAATTTTTTGAGCCTAAATTATATTGACCCACATAAGAAATAATTAATTTAATGCATTTCTGACCCAATTTTGTTAGAATTGTTAATTTTATTGATGATTCCCAATTAAATGCAATTTGGATGGTTGGTGAAAATTATAGATGAACTTTAATGTGACCTAGATGATGGAATTGAATTATTGTTGTGATTTTAATGATATGATTCATAATTCTGTTGAATGTAGGCTGGTTCCGGAGAGAAAGAGCTACCCAATTTGATTTCTGGGGGTTTTATGCAATTTTTTCTGGGAAATTTGGATGATTTTTGATTGATTATACAAAGAGATTGAAAGAAATATACATTCTTTTGAATTTGTTTTTTGGGGTTTCTTTCAATCAATTTACCTTCGTTGAAGCTTGTAAACTGTTAATATAGTTGAATTTTGGAAAAAAAAAAAATGAGTGTTGTATCTGGAGTAATATCAAGGCAAGTTTTGCCAGCATGTGGAAGTCTTTGTTTCTTCTGCCCCGGTCTTCGGACAAGGTCGAGGCAGCCTGTGAAGAGGTACAAGAAATTCATTGCCGATATTTTTCCCAAAACCCAGGTTAGCTTATGGCGTTATATGATTGTTTAAGCTTTTGTTTTTCTGTGGCCTTTGATTTCAATTCAGTAGATGTACTTATTGTTACAAATTGAGTTATTGCGTAAGTTGTACTGAAATTGTTACGTTCAACATTGATATATATCGCAGTGGTGTGTAGCTCTTCATCTTGATGGTATGAGCTGGAAATATGAGTACAAATAGGCTGAATCAATTTCTTATTTTATTTGTTGTTTAAAAGAAAATTCATCATTGTGTGTTGGAGATTTGGTATTACTTTCTTTCGCTTGTCACTCTTTGTTTTGGTAATCCACCATTGTCTTAGGGTGCAAGTTTGCAACTCTCATGCAATGAGCTCATCTCAGCTTGCATGAAATCAGACTGATCATGTTGACGTGTATTGATGACCACCATTCGATAGGACTTAGGGTGTAAGAAGTCTCTTTCTGTATAACTATACTTGTACCTATTTCATATACATATATGTTACTAAAACTCATATTAGACAACATTGTGTCCTAGTGTCTCAGCTATTTTATGAAGTTTTAACCATTTATTGTCCAAAATAAAGTGTCTAGTGCCTTTACCCATGTATGAGTTCAAATCCTTTCAATAAAACAAGAAGCTCCAATTACATTGATTAAGCTAAATTACAATTTCCCTTTTACCACTGTAACAAAGTAACAAACAGAAAATATATACCTTTTATGGCACAAATACATGAAATACATACACCGTTTCAATCATGAACTATTTGTCAATCAATGAACCATCCTATACCATAGTGGTCATCCTTATTGAATCATGGATCATTAAATCCTCTCTAATCAGTTTGAACCACCACAGCTAGCTCAAAAATGGGAAAGTGAAAGGCCTATCATCCTTAGCTAGCTCAAAAATGGCACTTGGTTAGTAATTCATCAGGACCTTTGATTATGATTTTATATGTGCTTATACTCATCAAGATATATATTCAGCTTTTGTAACGCTTGTTTGCTAACCAAGATACTTGTTATCCCTGATAGAAATTTTGACAGCAGCTAAAGTAGTTGTTAATCATACTTGAGCTAGTTATCCCAAAACATGTACATTTACACTGTACTTTTTTTTGTCATTAATATTTGAATTTTCGAGTTATCTCAAATGCATCTTGGAATCCAGGAAGGTAATTTTTTGTCATTTATTTGTAAAATTGTAGCCGCCCCCACTTATGTGATAAAGGCATTCAAGCAGAATGTTATTTGTAAAACTGTGTTGATACTGGTCAATGGTGTTATGTGTAATGATGATCACAATGTGATTGCATGTACCTGTCACCTGTCAACTGTCCCGTCACTTGTCACCTAGCTATCATTTTTTTGATAGTCTGACTTCTTCAATGCAGCTTATCATCTTAACTACAACTAGAGAATTTCATGCGAAAAGACAACTATTATCACTCCTTATAAGAGCTTAGAGAAGAACTATAAATGAGTAATTATTCATGATATTTTAGTGCCTTATAGGGTGGACTATGAGGGCTAAGGAGTGCAAATTATTTCTTTTTTTTTTCCCCTTAATTTTTTTAAACAAACTGCAGCTGAAATAGAGGGTCACTTTGTCTTCTGTAACTGACACGGTGACCGTGCAAAAAAAGTATGCTGCTAGATATTGTGTGGCATATATGTGTACATTTTCAAGAATGGGTTTTGCATTACTTGTTGGATTGTGATCCAAGTTCCTTATAATAATTCATTTAATTACTATATCTAGAAAAAATTTAGAATTTTGCTCTCTATTTAGGTTGGTTCATAAATCACTACATATTCGAGGAACTGCTGACCATTTCTCTTACGTCGGCAAGTTTCATAGCTATAAAGCACTTTATGTTTGAAAGTATTTGTGTAGATGATTCTATACATTTATGATCAACTCACTGACATCAATAGTTGAAACCATTTTGTCAACTAACTTTACTATAAATTTGAGATGTTGGGAAACATACAGGAAGCAATCCGCCTATATAATCCATAAATTTTCCTAGGCTAAAATCCTCAAACCACACTCCTCGAGTGCTCCTTATACACAATCTCTCAATTCATTATTTCTCTTTGTAGTTTTTGTATGACACCCTAGTGAGTTTGTTCTTTTAATAGTGAGAGCTGCAAGTGTATTACTCACCCCTAATACTATAGAGTTTTAGTACTCTCCAATTTTTTTATATAGTAGATTTTCAAGGGCTTGTCATCCGTGAGGTTTTTGCCTCTATTTGAGGATTTTTTCCACGTTAAATTGTGTCCCATATTCATAAATTATCTTGCCTTGTTTCTATGTCTATCTATTTTTCTCAATCTCTACATCTTTTCTCACTGCACACTCACAATCCTTATATCTCTCAGTTAGAGAATTGGTATACAACCTAGATGACCTCATGTTTTAATCTTTTTTGGTCAAATGATCTTCTTGATGCTTTCTTTGAACAGGTTTTTAGCGTGATCACGGCTATTTGTTTCTTTCATGCACTTGCAATTCCTTTGAACTGTTCAACTATTTGCTCCATTCTTTTAGTTATATCATTTCTGTCTTTTGTTTATCTGATAATAGAAACATTTGTAATCATGTGCTTTCTGCTCTTCTAAATCTTTCTTTAGTATTCTGACTGCTAACCATACTTCTTTTGACAGGATGAAGAACCTAATGATCGGATGATTGGAAAGCTCTGTGATTATGCTGCAAAAAATCCCCTGCGTGTCCCAAAGGTACTTTCAGGAAAATTTCTCTTCCCTCCTCCCCCTCCTATGTGTACCTGGGTTGTGCTTGAAAGGCCATGATTTCTGCTACTTTTAGTGTTCTAGTTGTCTATTGGGGCCATATTCAACAACAGTTAGATATAGTAATGCGGGTAGCCTACCAATTCTGAGACCTATACAATTTAGCTTATCAGTATCCTATAAAGTCTTCATCAAGATAGTTTGCTAATTATATATACGGCCAACATGATGGTTAGGTGGAGGAGCTTAGTTTTGATTTTAGTTTCTTTGTCTGTTTTATTAGCAGATCCCCTCCCCCACTCCTGAAAAAAATAAGAACTCCCTGATGTGAGACTGAGGGTTTGATTTGACATAGCATTAGTTTTTGACACTTATGATTGTATATGTTGGAGACATGTGGTCCTCTTTGTGACCTAGTTTTTTCTTTGTGTTATGTTGAGAGCCTGAGAAAATCTTCTCAATTATTTGAGCTGCTGTGAAAGAATTTTGTTCGCTTAAGTCTCCTCATTTCTGTAATATACTACTACACATACCATTTTAGCCTTGTTGAATACCATAGGTTTGACATTTTTAATCACTTTCCCATCCCTTTAATCTATTTAATTATAGCTGATGTCTTGTGTTATTGAAGAATTGCATTGTTTTGTTGATGTTTCACTGTAGTCTGTATTCTGTTTGTCAGATCACCAATAATCTTGAGCAGCGGTGTTACAAGGAATTGCGAAACCAGAATTTCAATGCTGTGAAAACTGTCATGTGTATTTACCGAAGATTATTGGTTACTTGTAAAGATCAAATGTAAGTTGTCTAATTTCTTTGGTTTGTATGTCAATTGCACTACAAAGAATTCTAATGCTTGATGTATCTACTAACGGTTAATGAGAATTTGAATGCTTGGTATTTTACCGAAGTCTGTATCTCTCTCCCTCTGTCTCTTTCTCTCAACTGGCACTAAGGACCATTGCCAGTTGGCGATCATGTCATATAGGCAAATTGGGTGTTTACTCATGAATATGATTGTAGTAAGTTTTTTCAAAAATTTAAGTAAACTGTGAATTTTTTTTTTATTTTTTTGATACCTCATCATGAGCCTCTTCTTATGATTTAAAGCAGGGATGCATATCATCCTATTTTTGGAATACTTTTTTGGCATACAATTTATTTTCTCATGTTTAATTAACTTTCATTATTCAACTTCACATTGAGAATTGAGGAAAATAACTATTTTTCACTAGTATAGGCTGAATAGAAGAATTTGTCTTAAAAGAAACTTGTAAAAGATGGATGTCGTGTTGATTAAGGTTATTTTTACTATCCCCACCCTCAGTGTTCCTTTTCCTTTCATACTTTCCAGGCCTTTGTTTGCGAGCAGTTTGCTAAGCATCATGCACATTTTGCTGGATCAAACAGGACAAGATGAATTGCGAGTTATAGGATGCCAAGCTCTTTTTGTGTTTGTAAATAATCAGGTGTGTACAATAAATCTTGACTGTATTGCTAGGTGCTTGTTGTTCACCAATCACCTGAATTCTTTGAAATCCTTTATGATATATACCAGTAAGATTTTCATTCATTTTTTTGATGCTAGCTACATTTTTTTCATTAAACTTCTCTATGTAAAGCTTCATTTTGATGCTTGCTCCATTTTTGTTGGTTCTTGTGTTTCAGAAGGATGGGACTTACATCTTTAACTTAGAAGACTTTATTCCCAAACTGTGTCTGCTAGCCCAAGAAATTGGGGAAGATGAGAGGGGATTTCGTCTTCGAGCATCTGGACTGCAAACTCTTTCTTCTATGGTGATAGCATTTATTATTTTATTTTATTTAATGATTATTTCACCTGCTTATGATGATATTTTCAGTTACAACTGTTGATCTAGCTCTTTGGTTATTTTTCTGATAAAGGGACAATAATATTGCTTCTTCTATGATGGTTCTAAATTGCATGCTTGTGATTTTTGCAGATCTGGTTCATGGGAGAACATTCCCATATGCTAGCTGAGTTTGATAATGTAAGCAGATACTAATTTATTCTTGTGCTCATTTAACCTTCTGGTCTTTTGGTCTTGTTGCCTATTTTATTTTGACTTTTACCCTTTTAATTACAAGTAATTTGAATGCTGTGATAGCTATAAGTTATTTAAGAGATATATATGTTATGTATATTTCAATGCTCAGTGATTTTTCTCGTTGCCTAATGGCTTTCATCTCTCATGATTTCTAGTGTATATTTTGGACATGTCCATAGCTTCTGGTAGTAAATGCCTTTGTGAAACTGAAGGTAGAAAAGGAACCTGTACTTTGCTTTAAGCTTGAAGCCTGGGATTCCCTATGTTACTGGATACACAAGATGGTGCAAACTGAATGAATGGATACCTTTGCCTTGATTAGATGTTGTTTGAACTCTTTAGGTCATTTATGAAATTGTTTGATTAGTGCTTTTTTTACTGTGTTAAAACTTCCTTGCCTGCTCTAGTGTATGGTTGCATATTACCCACTATCACCAGCATTTGACTGCAATATTAATTACAAAATTATTTTTTTCAGCTGTTTAAAATAGGAATAACTGACATATTCAATCCCTACTATCGATTAATTAGAAACAGTCCTAACTTTGAGAGTGTCTTCCTAAAGCAGTCCAATTTAACCTGTTAGGTCTATTACCTGTCAAACATTCAACTTTTGAGGGCATTTTGCTTCTCTCTCCTTCATCTTCCCCTTTGGCCATTACCACTTCCTTTTAACTTACCCTTTTTTTAACATGTTATAAGTCACGTGGGAGTGCGTGGCTTCTTTAGGTAGAACACCCCCCCCCTCTCCCCAAGTTGGGCTGTTGGTGTAATTTTTCTTTAATTGTTCTCAATTTTTAGTTTAACCTAATTCTTGCATTACCCTAGGTATTTTATTTCTGATACTTGTGACTTACGCCTCCCTAAGGAATGCAGAGAACATTTCTATTTATATTTTGTATACTTATGCTGTTACACTGGTCATCGGGTTATGTCTGGAATACCCGTCCCGGCTTGATTTTTCCGACATGCATTACCAGCAATATGGATGGTTGTATTAGCAATACTTTTTGTAAAACATATCCTTTCTTTCTAAACAGGTTGTATCAGTAGTCTTGGAAAACTATGCCACTCAGCAGAATACAGCAGACGATACTGACAAGCAGGGATCTAACGGTAGATGGGTGCAAGAAGTGCAGAATGACGAGGGTCATGTCATTGCTTCACTTGATATGTCAAGGATTCCTACTTGGGGGGGAATCATAAATTCTAAGGGCGAATTAAATGTGGCAGAGTAATTATTGTGCACAAATTCCCCTGATTTTCTAGTCTTTCTTATGGTGGTAACTGTCATTTACATGCTATCTTAATCCTTCTGCAGGGAGGTTGCCAAGAACCCTGGTTTTTGGTCCAGGGTTTGCCTGCATAACATGGCTAAGCTAGGCAAGGAAGCCACCACCACAAGACGTGTTTTGGAATCTTTGTTCCGGTATTTTGACAATGGAAATTTGTGGTCTCTGACACATGGGGTTGCTTGTCCTGTTTTGACAGATATGCAGGCAGTTATGGAAACCTTAGGTAAATGGTATTCTTGGATCTTAATTATAGTTGAAATATTTTTCTTCCTTTTTCTAGTCACCTTGAGCCCTTGAGGTGATGGATTGATTACAACCTCCTTAATGGAACCATTTTCCCAGGTCATAGTTCACACTTTTTATTGTCAATACTGGTGAAGCATCTGGATCATAAAAATGTACTCAAACAGCTTGAGATGCAGCTGGACATTGTGGAGGTGACCACCACCCTGGCTGAGCAAGCTGAGGTTGAGCCTTCTGTTTCTTTGCTTGGTGCGGTAAGTGATGTTATGAGACATTTGCGCAGAAGTATTCACAGCTCAGTTGATGATTCCAACCTTGGTACTGAGGTTATCAAATTTAATAGAAGGTTCAAAGAGTTAGTGGATGAGTGTCTCACGCAGCTAGCCCACAAGGTATCATTCCCTTATTTTTTGAATTCTAACGGTTTTTCTACTGAACATCAGTATTTGTTTCTTTTCTGAGGAATTTGAGGTCTTAAATTTTGTCAACAGGTTGGAGATGCAGGTCCTATTCTTGATATAATGGCTGGCATGCTAGAAAATATTTCTAGTATCACTGTTATAGCCAGGACCACAATTGCAGCTGTGTTCCGGACTGCACAAATTGTAGCTTCCTTACCAAATGTATCATATCAGAACAAGGCAAGAGAATTTACTGGTTTTCATGCTGTTGATTTAGTTCGTCGTTGTTTTTTTTTTTTTTTTTTACTACGTAGATTATTTTGTCTACCTTCAATCTCCAAATTCCAATTTCAATACTTTTCTCATTTCTGTAGGCATTTCCAGAGGCTCTATTTCACCAATTGCTCCCAGCAATGGTCCACCGAGATCATGAAACTAGGATTATGTCTCATCGTATATTTTCTGTCGTTCTTGTGCCATCTTCAGTGGCTCCTCGTCAATATTCAGCTGCGCCTATGTCCGGGAAAGGTGCTCATGTTCCGAGGTCACTTTCTAGAACTGTCTCGGTGTTTTCATCCTCAGCTGCCCTGTTTGAGAAATTACGTAAGGAAAGATCAGGAAGCAAAGAGAACATTTCTTTTGAAGGGGGAAACATAAATGTCGGGATGTTCAATAGACTGAAGTCATCCTACAGTCGAGCATCTAGTATTAAGAACCTAGTGCATGTACCCATAGAGGAGGGTTCTCCGAACAGTTTAAACAAGGAAGTGGTAGGTTCTGTCAGTGAAATCTTTCCACTTTTATCATGCTTTTTTGTACTAAAGTATTGAATTATACCCGAGGAACTTGTTTAGCTGCTTGCAAGATAGTTTCTCTTAAATATAGTTTTCAAAAAGGCAGAATAATTATATATGAAACTTAGTTGATTGTATTTATATATGATAATTGTTTTATTTTACTAATATAGGGAGGAAGTTCGCTCAGGCTGAGTAGTAGACAAATCATCCTCCTTTTGTCTTCAATTTGGGCGCAATCGATCTCTCCTGAAAATACACCAGAAAACTTTGAGGCAATTGCACATACATACAGCCTGGTTTTGCTGTTTTCTCGTGCCAAGGTGATTTGCTAATTCATAGTTCTCTTCAATCAATACACTTTTTCCTTTTACCCATAATTGCAAGTATTAGACCTTCAATAGTTTTTTTGTATTCAGAGAAGAGAAGCTTTTTATAGGAGTATTTATTTCTTCTAGCAATTTGTTTAAATTTTCCTTAACTCTTATTACATGCTGATTTGAGTGTCGAGCACATCGCTCCTGTTCTCAATGATAACAAAATAATTTCGTGTTTCTAGTTTTTTAAGCTTTTTATTATATTGCTTTTGTTCTGAAGCTGCTGTTTAATCTTGTCTGAGTTGTAGAGCTCTAGCCAAGAGGCACTTGTTCGAAGTTTTCAGCTTTCATTTTCCTTGAGAGGCATTTCTCTTGCAGAAGGAGGTATAAATTTTTTATTATATGCTTCTGAGAATTCAATACCTTTTTTTATTTAGCTGATACAACTTAGGATTTGACGTAGATTTTTGAGAGAGAGAGAGAGAGAGAGGCGCGAAGGGGAGTGGAGGCTGGGAAGAGAATATGGAAGGGATTTTATACACACCTGATATTTTGCATTTGTGATATAGGGCCTCTGCCACCGTCGCGTCGTCGATCACTCTTCACCTTGGCCACAGTAATGATAATTTTTTCAGCAAAAGCTTATGATATCCAGTCTCTTGTCTCTTGTGCGAAAGCAACACTAAACAAAAAAATGGTATGTCATAGTAGTAGAATGATTTGTCTTAGCTCTCATTTCTTTGCCTTTATATGGAAGTGTTTGATGTGCTTTTTATCCTTTTCAGGTTGATCCATTTTTGTCTTTGGTTGGAGATAGCAAATTGCAGGCTGTTAATAAGAATGCCACTATAGGATTTGGGTGCAAAGAGGATGATATTTCTGCTTCAAGATTTCTATCTGAAATTATTATCACAGAGGATCAAACCAGGGAATCCTTTGCTGCTGAGATCATTAGAAGTCTTGAAAAGATTAAAGATGTAAGTTAATTGTCAAGATGAAAGATAACATATGAAAAATCTTGAACTTTGTATGCCATTGAAACTTTTTGCTATTTTTTGCAGCATACTTATAACTTGTTTCTCCTTTGTTCAGGCTGAAATATGCACTGTAAGGGAGCAATTGCTTAGTGAATTTTTGCCAGATGATGTGTGTCCTCTTGGAGCCCAGATGTTTGATAACCCGTCCAAAATATACGAACTGGATCCTCGACAAAGTGTTTGCCACGATGAAGTAATAAATGTGCACAGTTGGATTGTAATTATTTGCTAAACACAGATACAGCTTTTGCTATTAACCTTAGAACTAATTTATTATTGTTTTTGCTTGTTCAGATTATTCCACTCTTTACAATTGATGATGATTCTTTGCTTGATAAGAAGCCTAAGCAAGAGTTATTATTGACCTTAGAGAATGGCAGTCTCTTGAGTGTCAACCAACTTCTAGAATCAGTAAGTTGCTCCCTCTTTCTACTAAAAAGTTTTTTCAAGATCACTGTGACTAGGCTTTTCAAAAGATATAGATTGACATAGATTAAGGCATGGAGCTCAGTAATTATAACATTTTGCAGCTGAAATTTCTTGTATCATTTCTATGCATATTAGTATCCACTTGTATAACATACTGTTGTGAATGATGTGGTGAGTATTTGGATCATTCCTTGGGCTTGCACTTAGAGGTTATTGAAAGCTTTGCTTCACATGTTTAGATTGGTTTTCACGTATTCTTTTTTTTTTTTTTTTTTGTGTGTGTGTGTGTGTGTGTGTGGGATTTATGTTGTGTTCATGTTTGTAGTTTCTTGTTGTGTTCATGTTTGTAGTTTCTTGTTGTGTCATTAAGTGTGAAAGGGTCATTCAAGTTTCACTAGCAGGGTGAACAAGGGTGATTATCCTCACTCATGATCGTGCTAGCCAAGTCATTTCAGGTGGGAGGGGGGGGGGGGGTAGAAATATTATTTATCAATAACTTTATACAAAGAATAACAACTTGTTAGTGAAAATTCAGAAGCTTAAGATCAATTTCAATTGCATTCTTTGCAATGAGAGCTGTCTTTTCTGATATCGTTTGTTCTCTTTGGGTTCTTCACCTATTATTCTGTATTAAGCTCTATTCTTGTGTGATTATGCAATGTTCATTATATATTTTATAAATGACGGGGTTGTCTACTTTTCCTACAGGTCCTGGACTCAGCTCACCAAGTTGGAAGATTTTCTGTCTCAACCGCCCCTGATTTGCCTTACAAGGAAATGGCCAGCCACTGTGAAGCTCTTATGATGGGTAAGCAGCAGAAGATGTCCCATTTGATGACAGTCCAACGACAAGAAAGCTTAATCAACTTCTGTGTCCAACATGCTGATCTTGAACCAAACAGGACTACATCTCCTTCACAGGTATTAAGATTCATCTAGTCTTGAGATGTCAATTGTTGCATTGTTTGATATTTGCATATGAAGAATTTTTTGATACAGCATAAATGACCCACGAACACAAACAATTTGAGACACCCTAAAAAGGAACTGGTGAACAAGAAGGGAAGGAGGGATAATCCATTTTTTAACACTTAAATTATTTGGCTGCTCGTGGGATTAGGGCTTTTTGGTGTTGAATTTGGCAATCTGAGTCAATAGAAGTGTTTTCTTGGTTTTACCAAAAAAAAAAAGAAAAAAAAAGTGTTTGTTTGGTAATTCTTTTTTTCTTAGTCTGAGTTGAAAAATGTTGCAGACGGGAAATCCTTTCGAAGATGATAACTTAATGGCTCCTGCAATCAACGTATTACCAGCTGTGAGTCCAGTACCCATGCTATGTGCTGCTGAATACAATTTACAACCACAGCATTATAAGCTTCCCACATCAAGCCCTTATGACAACTTCTTGAAAGCTGCTGGTTGTTGATTATCAATAAACTAGAGGCGGTCGAAATGTTCTAAGGGAGCAGTATATATATAGTTTCTGGAATTGGTATTGACATCTTGGTCTGTCTCACATATGGCAGGCGTTCTGCGCACGAAGTAGCTAAAAATTCGATCAGCTACTCCTGAAGCAGCTTGAATAGTCAGTCCTAGAATCCCAAAAATTCATTGTATTCTTTAATTAAATTTTTTTATAAATTTTGTTTTGGGTTATATCCAATTTTGTTCCAATGGGATATGGCAAACAGGTTGTATCTCCTGGAGTTTTTTTGGTCAGAGTAGATTTCAAGTACAGCTTTACAGTCTCATCTGTATCTGCTGAAAGTTTCCGCATTGTGTATAAAGGAAACATTTTCTAAAAATCATTTTATTGGTGTTGACATCAATTTTTTTTTGTATGTATATTATGAATAGAACTTACTGTACATTTGCTGAGCATTGATGAAAAAGCCATTTGTTATTTTATTTTTCTGGTTGTTTTTCACTCCGAGCATATATTTTGATCTTTGTGTACAAGCAAGATGATTTCGTCATGTAAACACCCGCAATTTCTATTGTACAACTGATTGTGCGACCCAACCAAATGAGCAAAAGAGTGGTTATATTGTGTATCTAGTCGTGTGGTGCAAGCCAGACAGCGCCTGAATAGCATAGAAAGGGTACACTCCATGTAGCAATTTAAGAGGTACTCTTACTATTCTTCTACTTTCCCTTGATTTTTTCTAATCAAATTTAGAGGATTAATAAGGTATGTTACCTTGCTAAGTCCATGGAATGCAATGTATGACCAATACACAGGACTTCTTAGTCTTTCTCTTTCCTATATCCTGCACCATGATAGATTTAAGAGAGTTCATTGACAGTAGATTTGGTAGAGCAAACATGTTTCTTACTTTTCAAAATTGCTCAACCCAAAACAAATTTAGATCGGTTCCAACTCGAAAAAGAATATTGATTGATTTGGCTAACTAAAAATATATATATTTATGAAGATTACACGTATAATTAGATATGAATTAATGACTCATTGCTGATCATAGGCATACATATGTCCAAATTATGTTGACCCAATCCGAACGACTCATTTGCCACCTCTACTTATAAGTTTTTTTTTATTATTATTTATTTAACTTAGACAACATAGTACAAGTAGACAATCCAATGTGCACAATGATTGGCAATTCATCATTTTCTTGATGGTTAGAATTTCTAATCTTAAATATATTCCTAAAGCACTTTACTATCACTTGTTAAAATAGGGCTCTGCATAGCACAAAGAAAGTCCCCTTTTTATGTTGAGACGTAAAGAAGTTTTACAAAAGAATAGAATATAGTCTAAGTACCATCTACTCTAGGAAGTGATGATTAGAAAATATGACTAATAAGGATTTTTGAAATCTTTAATACAAAGTACAAAATTTAGCAATCTTTCAACTCCAAGAAAAAATGATGTATTTTAAGCTGCAATGTTAAAATTTTTTACATTAAGGACTCAAATTATTTAGGCTCCATTTTCCTGCTTAGGATCTTCATCCATGAATTTCTTCCACACAGGATGCTTCTTCCAAACTCGATCAGCAACAGCATTGATTGGGACACCTTTAGTCTCAGGCAATAGGAACAAGACGAAGAAGCCCATGACAACAATCCACCCGGAGAAGAAGAGGAAGATGTAAGCTCTCATGTGACAAAGCATTGATAAAAAGGCTTGAGCAATCAGGAAGTTGAACAACATGTTGGAACTCACAGCAAACGCGAAGCCTGCTGTCCTGGTCTCAATAGGGAAGGTTTCGCTTGGTATAAGCCACCCTAGAGGCCCCCATGACCATGCAAAGGACATCACAAACAAGCATGTTAGTATCACTACTAGAACTGCTGGTCCCTTTGGCAATGTGTTGGTGTCTGTTAACTTCAGTATCAGTATTATTCCTATTGCAGTCTGCATCCAAACAGGACCAATTGATTTTGTTAGTATCGAATGTACTAAGGCCCTGTTCTCTTCAACAGAAAACCAGTTTAGGACATGTAAAAACAAGTTATAATCAAATAAATAAGAAAGCATAACAATAAGTGATGCACGCAAATTAGGCTTAACTCTGACTATGTTCGGCAAAAGTAGTTGTTATAATAGCTGTTAGGAAAAAGTTGTGAAACAAGTGAATTATAACTAGGCAAAGGAAATAAATAAAAGTGTTGAGAATAATAAAATACCTGACTAACAAACATTTGAACACAAGCTTGAAGTAGCAATATCCTTCTTCCAAACTTGTCGACTCCATAAACCGAAACCAAGGTACTAAACACATTAACAAGGCCAATAATCACAGCAGAAAGAAGTGATCCATTACTCTTAAACCCAACAGTTTGAAACAAAATAGGAGCATAAAACATGACTGCATTAATCCCAGTCATTTGTTGAAAAACTTGCATCAGAATCCCAATAACAAGAGGCGGTACACTCTGCTTCTTCCTTAATTCCTTGTAAGGGTGCTTCACTAACTTAGCCTGATCACATGCCTCCCTTATCTGTTCAAGCTCGGCCTCAACTTCGTCGACCCCCCTTATTTTCCTTAGCACTTTCCGGCCTTCATCAACCCGGTCTCTCTCGATTAAGCTCGTAGGAGTTTCGGTGATGATGATCCCGCCAATCAGCAGTAGAACAGCGGGAATTACTGCTAATCCAAGGGATATTCTCCATCCTATAGGATGTAATCTTAAGGTTGCAAAGTTAACAAGGTTAGCAACAAGTATACCAACTGTGACTAGAAGTTGGAAGAGAATGTTTACTGCTCCTCTGTGTTGCATTGGCGCTATTTCGGATAAAAACAAAGGCACTGCCTGTACAATTACCAAAATCGTACTCAATATTAGATTATCGACGTCCAAGTCACAAAGGACAATGATGTAAACTAGATTCAATGCTTGTCATATTGTCATGTACGGAATATGGCTCAATATTTTACCAACTAAGCTAGCTGACATCGACAAGACAGACAACATATTCATCAAATGTAATTAACCTCACCTCATTACCAAATATATTCATCAAATGTAATTAACCTCACCTCATTACCAAATTCTCATAAACCGGATTTAATGGACGCCATATTGTCTTGTACAGAATAAAGCTCAATATTTTACCAACTAAACTAGCTGCCATCGACAGTATATTGATCGAATGTAATTAAACTCACCTCATTACCAAATCCGACGCCAACGCCCATGAAAACCCGGCCAATGATGACCATCCAAAGACGCTGAGATAGTGCAGTGAATGCAGAACCCACCAAGAAAAACACAGCAGAAATCAAAATGGTAGGCTTTCTCCCTTTAAGTGAGCAAACTTTTGATGCCAGAAAACTTGAAACAAGTGCTGATAAATACAAAGATGATGTGAACAACTGAAGATATTGATTATCAAATTTACAGTAGTTGTTTTCATGAGCATGTTGCTTTCTTTGGTACACTTTTGGGAAGAATTCTTTCAAGAAATCATCCATTCCTGTCACTCCACCTGCATTTATAATATTTATATAGAAATAAATAATCAATTTACACTTAATTACTGTTATATCCAAGATTAATCAGTATGTTACTAGTGATAAAAAAAAAAATTAGATTTCTTATTTACCAGCTATTAACTAATTAAAATTCACATTAATTGTAAAAAGAATGCACATGTTATACTTATTTGTGGCATAAGTCTACCCATCTGAAAACTCGACAAAGGATTACACAAAAAATTAGAAACATAACATGTAAAAATAACATGATACTCTGTAACACGTAACATACAAGTGATCCAATCGATCGATTACTATTTACTAATCTTAATTTTACCCATCTTATACAAAATTTACCTACCAATTTGACAAAGTCTACATATTATTAGCAATTACTTAAATACTCTATTAAACTAAAGGTCATACATTTATTCATTCGTATTCAAGATTTCACTAGAAATAACTCAAACAAAGTAACAATCTATAAAATTTTACTAGTTTTACCTGAAATGCCGATATCATAACCAAACATGAGGCCTCCACAAGCTGCTAGTAACCAACAAGTTATAACGTATGGGGTTACTTTCCCTGGAAAATGATCAAGTTTATTTGTTGTACCCATTTTTTCTTTAGGAGGTAGATTTCGCGGAAAGCAATTTTTATGCTACAAATTTATTGTACTTACTATTTTCAGTAGATGACAGGTTGTAACTCGTAACCCTAATACCCTACTTAGTGTGTGATATATATAGTAACAAATCTAACAATTGGTAACTAAGTTGGTTGAGCTTGTGTGACATATACATATAGAGTAACAATTGGAAATTAAGTTAATTGAGCTTGTATGTTGTGTGATATGTATAGTAGATTGGTAACAATTGGAAATTAAGTTGGTTGAGCTTATGTTGTACAATGTGAGTTGATAATGACAGATTCCATTTTTATAACAGAACAATTTGCAATTAAACTTGGGTTAGTAACTCAATCCCTCGTGGCAATCTAAGCTTATCTTTATCTTTATGTTTTTTTTTTTTTTTTTTTTTTTTTTGAAACCATATTTTTATCTAGTTTGTTATATAATTCTGTTAACATTTATTTAGTAAATATCCACTATACAATTTTTTTTTTGATGCAAAATTTTAATTTTTATGATTTTTTTTTTTTTTTTGTGTGTGTGTGTGTGTGTGACATGATCTAGTTTGTTATATAATTCTGTTAACATTTATTTAGTAATTATTCACTATATAATTTTTTTGACATGCAAAATGTTAATTTTTAAGATTTTTCAATGATATATTAAAGGATCGAAAAACTTCATATTTATGCAAATGTTGCACATGCATGATTTATTTTGCAAGTGCTCCTATGATTTTAAACCACCTTCAATGCTACAAATGATAAGCAAGATTTCCATCAAAAATACCTGCCTGATAATTAACTTCATCTTTAAAATTAAGTTGTGTTCTCCAGACTTTATGTATAGTTCATGTTAAACTCAAGAAATATTGGAGAAAACGGTTTAGCCTTTGTGATTAATATCAATACAATAGAATACCTAACTTGCCTAAAACTCCTAACAAAATAAACTTTCCAAATATACAATATTAACATATTTAATCAACCAAACCCTAATAGAAAGGCTAATGTTTTCAGAAACATATTATAACGTTGATAAGTTCAAAATAAATAGTATGTAATGTGCGCACCTTTCCCACTGCACATATATTAGTAGTGTGTTAAGCATATTGTAGTTTTTTAAAATAAGGGTAGTCAAGTAGTTTTACACAAAATTTTACTAAAATAGGAAAGTTTTACTTTGTTGAACATAATTTGAAACGGAGGTATGAGATGAAATGACTTATTCAATTTTTTCCAATCTTCAAAAGATTGAAATAGTGCAATAATAATTTTTTTAAACCATCAAGGTTCTATGTTAGACTATATATCGACAAAGGCAAAACGTTGTAACAAAAAATTAGTCAAGTTCGTTGCATATTTTATGCCTCAAATGCAAGGCTGAATATGGAATGTTGTGTCAATACATTACACGTACAACTTATATTCACGTACACAAAAATGTTTAACCAATATGAGGAATAATTATAAAAAATAGCCCTAACACATCAAATTTTCCTACCAAAAAATGCTTAAAAAGGTCTTTGTCCTATAACATTTCCAGGAGGATAATAATTGCAAGTAATAAAAGTGCCTCTATTTTGACATCTTTCTTTGGCACACCCAACACTTTGTGTATCTTTCCAAACAATTTGTGTGTAATGCCCACACATTTCTTTGCAATTATTAGTGCCATGATCATAATTAGGCTTTTCACCGGCCCACAAATCCACGGCTTCAGTTGGGCTTAATTCACCAGGAATCATTGCAATATTCTCACCATATATTGGGTTATTTGAGTGTTGCAATTTGCAATCTACGGCCCTCTCTTTAGCATATGATCTAGCAAAGGTTACAAGAGTTTCGTTCCAAACTAAAGGGGGTTGCAATGCTGCAAGACGAGCCACATTGGTTGGCGCAAGATATTGAAGTTTCCAATCAAATAAAGATGTGGCTAAACATATATGAGCCATGGTTAGCCCACTTACCAAAACAATGACTAAGGAAAAATTTGAATTAGCCATTGTTTTGGGTGATATTGAAATTAAACCTGGAAGGGTGGAAAAATGAAAAGATATGGAAAAATGGAAGGTTGGATATTTTGATTTTTACCACCTTCCAATAACGACTTTGTCGAATTTACCACCTCCATAAAAAAAAGATTTACTTTACCACCTCATAAAAAAATAAAACATCAGTTTTACCACCAATCACCTCCAACTAACGGATTCCGTCCATAAATCCATTAGTGGGGCCTACTTTGCACACGTGTCGCTATATTATTGGGTAAGTTTTAAAAAAAATAAAAAAAAACAAAAAAAAAAATTAAAAACAAAAAAAAATAAAAAAAAAAAAAATTAAATCCGGCAGCCCCACCTCCCCTACCCAATTCCGGCCACCATCTCCGATTCCGACCACCCCCTCCCTCTCCCTCCCCGTTTCCGACCAGCCCTTCCCTCTCCCTCCCCGATTCCGACCACCCCTTCCCTCTCCCTCCCCGATTCGGACCACCCCATCCCTCTCCCTCCCCGATTCCGACCAGCCCTTCCCTCTCCCTCCCCGATTCAGACCACCCCATCCCTCTCCCTCCCCGATTCTGACCACCCCCTCCCTCTCCCTCCCCGTTTCCGACCAGCCCTTCCCTCTCCCTCCCCGATTCCGACCACCCCTTCCCTCTCCCTCCCCGATTCCGACCACCCCTTCCCTCTCCCTCCCCGATTCCGACCACCCCTTCCCTCTCCCTCCCCGATTCGGACCACCCCATCCCTCTCCCTCCCCGATTCCGACCACCCCCTCCCTCTCCCTCCCCGTTTCCGACCAGCCCTTCCCTCTCCCTCCCCGATTCGGACCACCCCATCCCTCTCCCTCCCCGTTTCCGACCAGCCCCTCCCTTCCCCTGCCCGTTTACGACCAGCCCCTCCCTTCCCCTAGCCACCACCTAACAGCTACGACCAACCCCACCACCATCCAAACCCAGACGCGAAACCACCGCGACCCGAAACCACCACCACCCAGACGCGAAACCCACACGAAATTCCGACCAACCGAGGTAGTTGATTTCGTTGCTGGTTGGTTGACATGGAAGATCGGGGAAGATGAAGAAGAAACGTTCAAAATGTGGGCCCTACTAACGGATTCATGGATGGAATCCGTTAGTTGGTGGTAAAATCGATTTTTTGGAAATTTTGGTGGTGGTAAAGTAAATCTTTTTTTTATGGAGGTGGTAAATTCGACAAAGTCGTTATTGGAAGGTGGTAAAAATCAAAATATCCAATTATGTATATATAGGTGGTTTTGTGTTGGTTATTTGTTAAAAAAAAATAATGATGGTGCTTAAACATAGGGATTCTTGTGAAATTTTGGATGTATGGACCATTGGCTTTTTTTTCCTTTTAATGGAATGTGAAATTTAGTATCTAATAGAAATTAGGTGGTGCTATTCTTTTAACTAATCAATAATTGGTGATATTATATTCTATTTATATCCAATTATTATTGTATGCTTCTTTGATTGACAATAAAATGTATTGAAAATTAGAATGTAGAAATCCAACCGATTACACCATACATAAATGTTTTAAAGTTCATAGAAATTGAAGTTAAAAATATCACAATTTGCAATTTAATTTGATGCTTAGTTAAAAAACTCTTGCTAAATTAAGAATAGAATTTTGTTTTGTTTTAAAAGAGATGAAAATCTATCTTAAAAAAATTAAATACGAGTATATATATTATACAACAACTTTTTGGTGCAGTAGGCCACACCATGCGGCAGGGGTTATCCGAGTTTTTTGTTAGGGGTTACTCGAGTTTTTTTTGTCAGGGATTACCCGAGTTTTTTTGTCAGGGCTTACTCGAGTTACTCGATCAGGGGTTACTTGAGGGTCTCGGATATAAGTTACTCGAGGGATTCACTCGGTCAAGGGTTACTCAAGAGGTTACTTAGTCATGAGTTACTCGATCAAGGGTTACTCGAGTTACTCGGTCATGGGTTACTCGACTTACTTGGTCAAGGGTAGTTTAAGGAGTTCGTTCAGGGGTTACTCGAGTAATTCGGTCAGGGGTTACTCGATCAGGGGTTATTTGAGGGTCCAGTCAGGGGTTACTTGAGGGTTTAATCAGGGGTTACTTGACGGGTTACTAGATCAGTCAGGAGCTACTTGAGGGGTTACTTGGTCATGGGTTACTAGAGGGGTTCGGTAATGTATTAATCAAGGGGTTACTTGATTAGGGGTTACTTGATCAAGAGTAACTCAAGTAACCCTAACCGAGTAACTTGAGTAATCTCGACAACTCGAGTAACCCCTGACCGAGTATTCCCTGACCGAGAAACTCAAGTAACCCCTAACCGAGAAACTCGAGTAACCCCAGCAACTCGAGTAACCCCTGATCGAGTAACCCTCGACTGAGAAACTCGAGTAACCACGGCAACTCGAGTAACCCCTGACCGAGAAATTTAAGTAACCCCTGACCGAGAAACTTGAGTAACCGTTGCAACTCGAGTAACCCCTGACCGAGAAACTCGAGTAACCCCTGACCAAAAAAACTCGAGTAACCCCGAAAACTCGAGTAACCCCTGACCTAAAAACTCAGGTAACCCCTGCCGCACAATACAACTAGCAGACCGCATAAAAAAATTTTGTATATTATAAAAAATATACTAATCCCTCTACTACAAATCACTACTCATTTGCAATTCTAACACTATAAAGCTAGCCAAAATTGCTAATATACTCAATAATAAATAAAATAAAGACTTAAATGTTAGTAAAATTATCACTAAGTGTCATCATATAAACTATAAAGGAACGAAGGGAGTAACATTATTGCTAAGTATTAGTATAGAAAGGGATGGAGGGAGTATTATTAATTAAACCATTTTTTCCCAAACTTTTAAGAGTTTTACACTATCAATTTTAAATATCATGCAATTATTTATTATGAAGTACATTATATTGTCTTTATGTTTCTTTATGTTGTTGTTATTGAATTCAATTAATATACACTCTTTGAAGGTCGGTAGTAAGTACCCCTATAGTGGGTTTGAGTGTAGTAAGTGCCTCTATGGTGAGCTTTGTTCTAGTTTTAATTTGTTTTTGTTTTTGTTTTTTGTGTTTAGTATGGTGCAAGTTGTTTCATGGGTAAAGATTTGTACGAGGTCGAAGAAGAGGTTAATCATTCGATTACAATAAGATGAATCAGACGGAAATTTTCTTCACAACTACAACAGATCGATAGACCCCCTCGTCGAAGAAGGCTATAAATCACAACGATATGAAAGAGGGTATGAAGAATGTACGATTTGCAACAACGATCGTAGCTCTGTTGAAAACAGTGGCGTATCCAAGAATTCCGAGCTGTGGGTTCGGAATCCTAAAAAAAAAAAAAACGATGATCATATATTAATTAAATATTTAATACATAAGTTCAAATTTTTTATTACAAATGGATGGATTACACCAAAAAAAAAAAAAAAAAAAAGCATTTTTCGAGTTTTCATACTTTGAAAGCGTGCTAATACATCATCATCACTAACTCTAGCAAATAAGTCTCTTTCAAGATAAGTAACTAAACTATCATTCAAAGCCTGATTGCTCATATTATTCATGATAAGTTGGTAACAAAAGCTCTACAATCTACAATAATACACAAAATAAACAATTAATTATCTAAACAATCTAATAATTGTTATTTTGATTTTTAAAGTCTATACTAGTTACAACATTACTACTTCTATAAATCTATAATTCTATTGCAAAAAATCAATATTACACATAAAACAAAAATCCCAAGTTCTAAGATTTAAGAATAAGAGGAGTAAAGGAATAAGGGGGAAATAAGAAAAGTCAATGTTTGTTTTTTGATTTCTGAATGTTAGTCACTAGTTTGAATGTAAGCCGGGACAAAAAAAATCAAAAAATGAGGGCAATTGGAATTGAACCTAAGACTTAAGAGGATCCTTGTTGCTCTACCAATCACTCCCTTACCAATGCGCCATACTTACACATAGAGCTGTCAATTCGGGTAAACGGGTCGGGTTTGGGTTGGGTAAGAGTGGGTCGGTTCAACTCGGGTCGGATCAATTCGGGTTAACGCGGTAACCTATGCCGGTCGGGTTCGAGTTTGGTCATGCTTGAGTCGGATTACGTCGGGTCATACAACTTATCGGATTTGGGTCGGGTTACATTTGGGTCGGGTGAACAATAGGTCGGGTTTAATTCGGGTTTTCACGGGTTAAAACGGGTTAGGGTAATTCTCGGGTTTGAGTTGGGTTCGGTTCAAGTCTATGATTTGCGGGTTAGAATCAGGTCGGGTCATTCTCGGGTTTGAGTCGGGTTCAGTTCAAGTCAATCATTTGCGGGTTATAATCAGGTCGGGTCATATTCAAGTCGGGTCATTCTCAGGTTCATCAAGTCGGGTTTGGTTCAAGTCAATAATTTGCGGGTTATAATCCGGTTGGGTCATTTCCAAGTCGGGTCATTCTCGGGTTCAAGTCGGGTTATGTTCAAGTCAATAATTTGCAGGTTACAATCAGGTCTGGTCATATTCGGGTTCAACTAACTATAATAGATAATTATCATTTTTATCAAGCTACATATTTCCTTTGACTATAATATATATGGAAACATACTAGGGAACTATAGTTTATAATTTAGGAAGATAATTATTTCCTTTATTTTGACCATACAACAAATATATACTATATTCACTAGTAAAAAAAGAGAAATTGGCACCGGTTCAAACCCCCACAAACCCACCGGTTTGAACCGCTGAGTTTGTGGGGGGTGCTAATTCCTCCACATATGCCACCACTTCAAAACCGGTGGGAAAAAGAGCTTTTGGCACTGGTTAACCGGTGGCATATTGTTGTTATTAGCATTGGTTAACCGGTGCCATTACTGTCCAAATATATATATATATATATATATATATATATATATATATATATATATATATATATATATATTTTTAAATTTTTAAAAAGTTGATTTTCTGTCAAAAATTCAAAATAATGTCCCATATTATCTGTCAAGTTAATGTCCAAATTTCTTTTTTTAAATTAATGTCCAAATTTCTTTTTTAAAATTAATGTCCAAATTTTTATTTAAAATTAATGTCCAATTTTTTTTTTTTTTAATTAATGTCCAAATTTTTTTTTTAATTTATGTCCAAATTTTTTTTTAAGTATCAAACACCTACACCACCACCAACCACCAGCCCACCATCAGCACCACCTTAACCCACCAATCCCACCCACCAAACCCGCCTACCAGAACCCACATGCACCCACGACCCACCCACATCCCACCGTACCCTACCTGCACCGAACCCAACTACCACCCATCTTAAACCACCCAACTAACCCAGATTTGTCACCCTACCCATGAAAAATACCCACCACAAACCGTCCAACACCACCAAAAACCACCACAAATCGTCCAACACCACCAAAAACCACCACAAACCGTCCAACACCACCAACAACCACCACCCCCGAAATTCACCACCACCCTCAAAATTCACCAACACCCCCGAAATTC
This sequence comes from Chenopodium album, assembly GCF_948465745.1. Taxonomy (NCBI): domain Eukaryota; kingdom Viridiplantae; phylum Streptophyta; class Magnoliopsida; order Caryophyllales; family Amaranthaceae; genus Chenopodium; species Chenopodium album. The sequence goes on from NC_137848.1 coordinate 47,470,540, forward strand.
CACCTAAAATCTCAAAAAAAAAAAAAAAAGTAAAAAAAACAGAACTTACCTCGAATTTCACCAACACCCCCGAAATTTGCTTGAATTTGGGTTATAAAGGTCAAATTCGACCATGAAAACTCTAGATCTAGAGTTTTCATGGTCGAATTTGACTAGAAAACCCTTAGCGACGATGGTTAGTGGCGGCGGCAGTGGTGGTCGAAAGAGGGGAAGAGGAGGGAGGAGTAGACGAAAGAGGAATAGGAAGAGGAGAGGGGAAGAGGAGGAAGGAGGAGACGAGAGAAGAGAGGAACGAAGGAGGAGATCAGAGAGAAGAGGGGACGGAGAAAATGAGGGAGGAGAGAGAGGACGAGCAGGAAAGAGAGAGGAAAGGGGAGTGAGGAGAGAGGAATGTTAGGGTTAGGGGTTTATAAAGGGGGGGGCGGTTTTTTTTAAAAAGAAAGCCACCGGTTTTGAACCGGTGGGTTTTTTTTTCCCACCGGTTCAAACCGAACCGGTGGCAATACCCACCCCACAAAATCCCGCCCATTTTCCCCGATTTTTTCCCACCGGTTCAACCCAAACCGGTGGCCATTTGGCGGTGCCAATTTCTATTTTTCTACTAGTGATTTAACTCTTAAATTTGGGGATGATGCTCCTTTCTTTTGCTGGTCTGGACCGACTTGGTCTCCCTAGACAAAATGCTTTGATCAACATTAATAAGGTAGTCTAAATTGAATTTAAGGTGATTTGAAATCGGGTCAGGAACAATTTGGGTTGAATTTAGGTCGGGTCAAATAACAAGTCGAGTTGATTTCGAGTCGGGTTAGTAACAAATCGGGTTGAATTTTTGGGTCGGGTTAGTAATAGGTCAGGTAAAATTCGGGTTGGGTCAATAACAAGTCGGGTTGAATTTGGGTCGGGTCAATAACAATTCGGGTTGATTTCGGGTCGAGTTTGTAACAGGTCGGGTTAAATTTGGGTCGGGTTAGGAACGGGTCGGGTTGAACTCAGGTCGGGTTAGTAACAAGTCGGGTTAAATTCGGGTTTTGACGTTAAAACAGGTTTGGGTCAATTTCGGTTCAAGTCGAGTTCGATTCAGGTCAATAATTTACGAGTTACATTCGGGTCGGGTCATCTCCCACTCGGTTCATGTTCGGGTTCGGGTCTCACATACTCGGGTCTAGGGTTGGTTTCAGGTCGGGTTTGGGTCGCCATTTTTTCGGGTTTAGATGGGTCGGTTAATAATCGGGTTCGGGCCGGTATTTCGGGTCGGGTCAGCTTTTGACAACTCTACTTACATATTTGATTATTTACCTCACATAAATTTCTTTTAACCCTTTTTCTTTTTTAAAAAAAAATTAAAACTTATAATTTTTTTCAAAAAATCTGTGACTTCAATGAACCCTCTAGATCCACCCCTGGTTGAAAGGATGTTTTTATTAGATTCAATTATCATATGTTTATTATATTTTAATCTGTTTATAGATGTTGTATGACTTTTTATTTATAAATCAATCTTTTTCAAAAAAAAAGTATATTATATTGTCTAATTTTAATTAATCCATATTATGAAAAAAAATAGCCAGCCGAGACAATCACTAATTGTAACTTTTTCTTTTTTTTTTTTTTTTTGAAGGGAATTGTAACTTTTTAAAAAAAAAAAAAAAAAAAAAAAAAAAAAAAAAAAAAAAAAAAACATAGTGAGTATTCGAGAGTCCAGAAGATGACAATCTAAATTAAAAGAGTTGAACGAGATCGACCCAGGTGCTTGACATGCGTCGTCTGCTGCTTGTTAAATTTACACTTTTGTGGTTGTGGATTATATTTGTGGGACCACTTTACTGTACATCATGCACAAAACTGAATGCAACATCTTTGAATTTTGGGATTTTTCATTTTTTCATTCAACTTACACAGTTTTTATTAAAAGCTAGGATTTCAATTACTATCAAAGGTTCTAGGCTTCTTTCTCCAGTCTTTCATTTCTGGGTACGTATATCTATGTTTTACTATTGCTGCAATTTATTATTATTCCAACTATCTTTTCTATAATTTAGCTCAAATTCTATTTGTTTTTGTTCCTTTTAATTGGATCACCATTTCAGTATTTCTGAAAGAAATTGTAGTAAAAAATTACCAATTAATCATGTATGAAGTTTGATTTTTGGGAGTGTCTTTAAGATTAACCACTCCAGTTAATCTAAATACTTGCATAATCATGATTAACCACTTAAGTTTCAAAACCAGATTGAACTGGAGTGAGCTACTATAAATTATATAATCATTAAAACATTATAATAATTATATTTTAATCGACCACTATAAGATTTTCATTAAAACTTATATCATATGATTTCGTGGTATAGAGAGTATGTCATCTTGGCTAATTTTCTATTTCAACTTCAATAGTCAAGCTACTTTTAATATTTGCAAGCAAGTTTATAGAGCAGAGGTAACAAGAGTTATTTTCTATGTCGGATTATGGAATGTGGGTAGATTTTGATGGATGAAAAGAGTATAATGGCTTACATTTCGAACAAAATAAATTGTATAAATTTTTGTAATATAATGGAAATGATGTGCATCATTATGCGTAATGAACCGATTAATTTCTGTTTTGTAGCTTGAATATGTCTGCCAAGTATATAGTCGCATCACTTTTAGGATCGTTTGGTGTTTCATATGCGTTTTTTTATCTTGCTGCTGACAAGAAGATTTTCGGAGGCAAGTTGTATAATCTTTTTCAACTCCAGTGAATTTGGTTCAGTATTGCAAATTGCTAATGATGCTTCATGATTCAATATTATTATGAATCGGGCACAACTCCAGTGACTGTTTCTAACAAAGAGTGGTGGGAAGAAACTGACAAGAAGTTTCAGAAATGGCCTCGCACGGCTGGCCCTCCGGTGGTCATGAACCCCATCAGTCGCCAGAATTTCGTCGTCAAACCCAAAGATTCCTAGATATAGTGTCTTTGCTGTTGTATCAATCAACCTCTTTGATTGTTTCTTATCTTCATGTGTAGGTTTGCAATGAGTTACTGATAAGATTGTTGTATGTAAGAATAAAATAGTACAATCTTTGGTTTGCTTGTCTGTGATTAACTTTTATCGAATATCAGTGATTCAGTGAATACTGCAGACTACAGAGTAAGAGGGATGGATGTATGTGACTTACCCCTACGACAACAGAGAGGTTGTTTCCAATTGATCTTTAGTAACCATTTTGATATCGGCCATATTTATTAAGAAGTTGAAGAACAATGACATTCAGTCCACGGAAATGGGGGCTAGCCCCAGTTGCTCTTATTGATTAACAACTTTGTTTCTCAAAATGGCACTTTAGTAAATAAATCAATTATTTTAATATTTTAATATTATTTTGCTGTACTTTTAGTTATCTGTATTCCACTTCCCCCCTCATTTGGGTTGTCTACTTCGTGAATCACACTGCTTTTCTATATCCTTCATTGAAGCAGATCGCGAGCCAGCGCCTCGATCACCTCCATTGAAGCAGATCGTTTCACCTCCATTGAAGAAGATCGTTTCACCACCGTTTCACCTCCATATTTCCGGCGGCTTCGCCGCCTAATTAAAACGAAAACCCTAAGAAAATATAGAAAAATAATGGCATGGTTAACCCCAAAAGGATAAGGTTGTCGTTCTTATCCATTAAAGATATTCGCGAGCTTCGATTACACCATTGAAGCTGCTTCATTCTCCATTAAAAGTGGTTGATACCTCCATTAAACCTCTAGTTTTCTGCTGCAATTCTTTATTTTCTTAGACAAATTACAATATTAACCCTAACTTATTGTCTGAAATTACAAATATGCCCTCTTGAGATACATCTCTTGTTAATCAATAAGAGAAACTAGTATTTACCCCGGAAATGGACATTATACCACTAGTACATTTAAACGTAACAAATTTTGGGTTCCGGATGTACTCTTAGCCAAAACATTGCGATATCGTCGCCAGGATGCAGTCTGAGGTTGCATTATACTGGACTACAGAACAGTCTCAAATCTAAGGTTTCTCAAGGACAGTATGTATGCAGTTCAATGTAAGGAGCTGCATACGTCCCACCTCGTTGATTTCGAAGAAGATTGTAAAATTTATATCAAGGCCTTGAAACTACTGCATACTTCTTTTTGGGAATTTAATCATACAATTAGAAGTGGATTATACAGAATGGCAAAATAAAACTCATTCCTGCCAAAAACTAGTGATATTATGTGATAATTCAAGCTAATGCTTTAAAATCACATCTCATAATCAATCTTAGATTGATTGCATTTGCATAGACCAAACCTATTTCTCCTTAACCTCTTGAAGCATTTCAATAACTTTTTTCATCTTAGGTCTTTTGGCGGGCGTGGTATCTGTGCACTGTAATGCAACCTTCAAAGTTGCAAGCATTTCTTTTCTCCAAGCAAATGAAACAGTGCTAAGCCTTGCATCCAGTATCTGCTCCGGAGTTTCCCCCCTCATCGGAGCACTTTGAACCCACTTTACCAAATCTGCTCCCTCACCAAATGCCTCCTCGACTGGTAGATGTGTTGTAAGAATTTCAAGCAAGATAACACCATAGCTGTACACATTTCCTGGTGCAGTGACTTGCATTGTGTATGCATATTCTGGTCATCAAAGCAACATTTTTCAATCAAAGTTAGCAAAAAGAGGGTTCATGATATGATGTCTACAATGATAATGAGCAAAGATATAAAAAAAAATGTGGAATGTCAGAACTGAGCAGACCTGGTGGAATATAACCAAATGAGCCTGCAACTGCACTGATACTTGCAGTTCCCCTGGATGGATCAAGAAGCTTTGAAATTTCGATCTCAGCAACTCGAGGACTCATATTTGCATCTAAAAGTATATTACCAGAAGAGATATCAAGGTGAATAACAGCCACACTGTGAAGAAATGCCAACCCTTCGGCTATTCCAATGGCAATGGAGAGCCTAGTAGGCCAGTCGGGTTCATACTCAGGTTTCTTTGTATTCTCATGAAGAAGTTGAAACAAGGTTCCATTGCTCATGTATTCATGCAGCAAAAGGGCAACATCCTCATAAATTACAAAACCGAGGGGTCTCATCAGATGATCATGGTTTAGTCTTCCCAACCTTTCAAGCTCCCTTATCATCTTGTTCTGGTGGTGAATTATGGTCTTGTCCACCGATTTAAGACTCCTTACCAAGAGAGTGATCCCTGAGGGCATGGTCGCCTTGTAAACTGTGCTAAAAGTCCCGCTGCTAAGCTTGTTTGTGTCCTTGAAAGTTGCCTTAACAACAGCATCAAAATCTATAGCTTGCCTGAAATTTTCAACAAAGATATTGCCTGCAGTTATCAGTGGTTTGCTAGTAGCACTATCATCCACAATGCCTATGTCTTTGGCTGAATTTTCTTGTTTCTCTCTCATCATGAACAGCAGAACCACCACGGCGACAGAAATGAAGACTGCCAAACCAGAACCGACAACAGCTAATACGATCCTGTAAGATATCTTGTGAGTATAGTTATCCTGATCACCTCCATTGTCACAAGATAAACTCAATGGCTGACCACATAGAGCCTTATTTCCTGAGAAGCTAGAATTTAGGCTTTTCTGAAATGGTACAAAAGCAGGTATAGGGCCAGTGAACAAATTGTTCGAGAAATTAACTTCTATCAAACTTAGCATGCCTTTGAGTGCTGAAGGTATTGCTCCAGACAGTCGATTGTTGGACACATCTAATGAAACCAACTTGTCGAGCTTCCCTAACTCCGGTGGTAGAGGTCCATGGAGATGATTGAAGCTCAAATTCAGCGATATCTGCAAACTTTTCAGACGACCAATGTCAGAAGGAATTGTGCCAGTTAGATAATTAGTGGCCAGCTGCAAATCCAGTAATTTAACACAATTCCCAATCTCATGCGGTATTTCTCCTCTCATGGAATTTTGACTCAACAGCAAGAATTGCAATCTAGAGGTGTTGCATAAGTCAGCAGGTATGGTGCCATTGAATTTGTTGTTGCTAAGATCAAGCTTGTTAAGATTTCTGTTACGAAGAATGGACTCCGGTATATCCCCAAACAGGCTATTTTCTGAAACTATCAATTCCTGCAGATTACTGAGCTGCCCTAGTTCAGGAGGAATGATGCCAGTAAACCCATTCGAGGCCAAGTTCAAAAGAGTGAGGTTCGAGCAACGAGCAAATTCCACAACAATCTCCCCAGAAAGATTATTGTTGTTAGCCTCAAAATATGTAAGGCTAGTTAAATTCCCAACAGATTTTGGAATACTGCCTATAAGATTATTGTTCCCAACTCGAATGCTCGAAAGGTTATCACAGCTACCAATCAATTCAGGAATTGTTCCTGTTAACCTGTTCTGAGTAAGCACTAAAAACTCCAACTTCCCCTTAACAAAAAGCCCCTCTGGTATAGACCCATCAAGCGAATTCGAGTGAAGGTTTAACAACTCGAGTTCAGAAACCGAACCCAAACTGTCAGGAATTTCGCCACCCAAATCATTCTCATAAGCAGCAAAAACTCTAAGATTAGTTAAATTCCCAACCCATTTCGGAATTGAACCATTCAACTTGTTACCAGATACCTGAAAATCCTGCAATTCTACTAATGCTGCAAGTTCATCAGGTATCCCACCAACAAGAATATTGTAAGAAAGGTTCAATGCTTTAAGATTCTGAAGTCTTCCAAACTCAATAGGAATTGAACCCACAAATTTATTAGTTGACAAATCAAGAAACTCAAGCTCAGCTAAACTACCAAAAACAGTAGGAATTGGCCCAGAAAAATAGTTCTTTGACAAGTCTAACCATTTCAATGCTTTGAGGTCAGAAATTAGAGTGACATTACCTCTAAGCCAACGGCTAGAAAGATCAAGAACTTCAACAGTTTGGTTTGAACTACAAACAATACCTCTCCAATTGCAATAATCTGAACTATTAACACCCCAACCTGGTACCCCAATTTCTTCATTTATTGCAAACATTGTAGTTTGATCAGGGAGCTCAGACCTTACTATTGTTAGAAACCCAACAATAAGCAAAATTGAGAAAAAAATTCTTGGAATTTTCACAAATTTTGAGTTTTCTCTTTGAAATGAGCACATTTTTCTCTCTTTCTGTGCTTTTACTCTCAAAATTCAGTTAACTTTCCAGAATTAGAAAGTAAAATGTGGGTATGAAATGAAACACCCAGAAAATCAAACAAAATCTAATACAAAATTATCAAAAACCCAGATGGAAATTTTCATTTTTTTAGAGGAACCCATGTAAGAACAAATGAAAATTATCAATGAAAAGTTGCAAAATATTCAAACAACCAGGTGAAAAAATTTCATTTTTAATACACAATGTGGCTATGAAACTTAATACTCAGAACAGCAAACTTAATCCAAATGCAAAAAAATCAAAAACCCAGATGAAATTCTCATTTTTGGAGAACCCCATGAAAGGAATTTTCCAAATTATGAAAGAAAAAAAAAAAAAAAGCTAATTTTGAAAAAACCCCATTAAAGTAGAGCTGAAAGTGAAAATGTGCACATATGTGTGTTTGAAAAAAGGAAAGCTGAAAGTGGAACTTTTGAAGAAAGCAAAATCAAAGGAGAAATTGGGGCAATAGTAACATAAAAGGGCGGTTTAATTTAATTCGTTTTTTGTTGGTTATGAAATGAAATAAAAGGAAAGAGACACATTGATTGCAAAGGACCAAAACAGGTAATGTAATGAAATGTAGTGTAACTTTATGGAAAAGAAAGGAGGGAAAGGGAAGAAAGAAGGTGAAAGTTGAAAGAATGAAAGAAGCATACAAGATTACAGAGTTACTGTATTCACTGATTTCACGGACCAGGTGTTTTCCCTTTGTCCTACGCTCACTGTCACTTCTTGTTCCAGACACTGGGAGAGACGGGCGCTCATTGGTTTTTTTGTTACGGGGCAACCTTAGCATTGATTACTGATTAAGTGATTAGGCTTTTTATTACGTACTAGTATTTGATACGCTCTTATGAGTTGACATGGGCAGTGTTTGGGAAAAAATTGAAAGTTGAAAGCTGAAACTGATTGTGTTATCTGATTTTAACTAGCTGATTGTGTTAACTTATTTCATTAGCTTACTGTACAAAAGTATTTGGTAAATAGTTGATTGTTTAAAGCTAATTAATTATATGAAATGACCAATAAACTAATTGTGAGGTAGGTAGTTCATATAGGATTTTTAATTAAATAGGGATATAAGTGTCATTTCACCATAAGAATTGAATAAGCTAATTGAAAAAGCTCTTAGAGCTTTTAGCTCATAGAGCTTTTTGAAAAAGAGCTTATTTAGTGGAATAACCTCTTTAAACAAGCTTTCCACCAAACACCTTGAATTAACTTATTTAATAGTCAAATAAGCTAATTTTGCTCAAATAAGCTAGTTACCAAACATAGCCATGATTTTTAAAAATAGGTGAGCGAGGAGTATGAAGTGAGTTGTTTAGGATGTAGTACAAATAACTTTATTATGAGAGATACAGGGGTTGATTTTAAAATTGACTATTTAATTTTGCAACTAGTTTGGGGCCCGGGCTATATCTCGGGTTATGTTTAAATACAAAATGAAAAAAATTACCTTGAGTTTAATTTTTATTTTATTTTAAGAACCTCGAGTTTAAATAATATTTTGGAACCAATACCTTAAGTTAAAATAATAAAATTAAAATGGTAAACTTAGTTAGGGATAGAAAGAGAGTTGCAAAAGTTTTTGTTTTACAATTAAGTAGGGAATTACATTACAATTCATATATGAATGTTAATTAAGTAATAAAGTGACATTAATTGCAGACTAGTGGTAATGAAAAGTTGAGAATTTCAAGGGATGTAATGGTTCAAATCTAATCCAAATAGTAATGTCTTGTCATGTCATCATCTATGTTGCATTATATCATAAATGTTATGATGACAAAGTATGACACGTGTCATCAATATGTTAATCCCTGAATTTTAATAATATCATAAATATGTTTCGAGAGTAAATTTAGCCGAAGAGAAAACACTATTTGAGCTTCATTTGTAGTTTACAAGTTTCTATATTTCAAATTTGGGTGAGGAGAGAACACACTAATGAGTAAAGTTAGGGATTATAGTAGTATTAATTTATACACATTTTTTTATGCGGTTTGCTGCATCGTACGGCAGGGGTTTCTCGGTCAGGGGGTTACTCGAATTGTCGGGGTTACTCGAGTTGTCGGGGTTACTCGAGTTACCCGGTTACTTGAGTTACTCCTGACCGAGTAACCCCTCACCGAGTGACCCTCTCGAGTAATTCATGACCGAACTGTAGGACTTTAGATACTTTAAGCGAAATTTCATGAATCATATTAATAAGCATCTAATAACCAAGATCATTGCATAACACATAAAGAACATATATAACTGCACCTTTGAAGCGTGATTCCACGTGCGATCGCGCAAGAATAATGGGAGATAAAGAACCCCAAGCGTGATTCCTCTACTTGGTCCACGGGCACAAATTAAACCTCCACAAATGCTAGTTAGTCGTGATTGAACACTTCAATCAATCTTCAACGGAGAAGAGAGACACGAACTAACCACGAGCCACCACAACGAACACCACGAGGGGCGCTGGTCGTACGAACGTGAGGAAAGAGGGGAGGGCTGTGAGTGAGGAGAAAGAAAAGGGAGTTTAGGGTTTAGGGAAAACTGGTGGCCTTGTTTTACAATTCACTTACTGTTAATTGTGACTTAATTCAACCCTAGGCATGGATCTTATTTATAGATCATATCACTAAATAAGAGTCTATGTCAAGCCTAAAGTCCTAAGCCTAATCAAACTACTCTAGCCTAATACTCCATGTGGTATGTCATGATCTCATGAGACCCATTAATGGACCTCTTACTTGTTTAACCCAATACCCTTGTTGTGTGACCTCATAAGATCCATTTTATTGGGCTTTGGACTATTTAACTAGCCCAAAGATTATTTGTCATATCTAGCACCAAACAATGACGACCCAAAAGAATGAACTAATTATCTCCATAATAGTGATCCTTGATATATCTAGTAATTGCACTTATCGAAGACATAATTCGTTCACGAACCCCTCGAGAAACCCCTGACCGAGTAACCCCTTAACTAATCCCTGACTGAACCCTTAAGTAACCCCTGACCGAGTAATCCCTAACCGAACTCCTTGAGTAACCCCTGACCAATTTACTCGAGTAACCCCTGACCGAACTCCTTTAATAACTCCTAACCGAGTAACTCGAGTAACTCCTGACTAAGTAACTCGAGTAACCCATGACCGAGTAAACCCTCGATTAACCCCTAGTCGAGTAACTCGAGTTACCCTTGACCGAGTAACTCGAGTAACCCCTAACCGAGTAACCCCTAAAGTAACTCTTGACCGAGTGTACCCCTTGAGTAACTCCTGTCCGAATCCTTCAAGTAACCCCTAACCGAGTAACTCGAGTAACGCCTGACTGAATAACTCGGATAACCCCTAACAAAATACCTCGGGTAACCTCTGCCACAATTTTTACGTAAATAGTATTTTTTTTTTTATTTTTTTTCCGAACATCATTTACATATTGTTGAGGTTAGGGTTCATTTTTAAGGAAAAAAAAATTACAAATTCTTCTGTACTATTCAAAATAAATAAACAATTGTGTTATGACTTATATGACCGACTTTAGACTTTTTTTTTTAATAACTCATTTTTTGTTGAATAGTTATTCATTACCTTATTTTTGCTTTTTTATTCAAGAAAAATATGGATGGTTCTAGTTAGTCGTCGACTACATACGACTGTGGTCAACTACAATAAGAGATTAAATCTGAACTGTTAGTATTTTTTTATTGCTTAATCTTAGCATTCGAATAATTTTATTAAAAAAAATTTAAAAACCAAAGTTACACATCATTTAAGTCATGACAAGTCAGCGACCAGTCAGTACCCAGTCAGCAAAGGGTTGTTTGGTTCATTAATTTTAGAGGGTAATTTTTTTTTCCAAGTTATAATATTATAATTTATAAATAATCATTCAAAAGTTATAAAATTCAAGAAAATCGTCCAAAATAAACGATTGACAAAATTCATTTATATATCTTCATCCTCATTTTGATAGCTTCATCTATTTTCAATGGAAATCTTTGATCTGTTTTAATAGGGCACTCTATCTTCAACCTCCAATCTTCATTATTTATCCATTTTGATAGCTTCATTCATCATCAATGGCATACTTAATTGTCAACCTTCTATCTTCATTAATCATTCAAAAAACATCCAAAAATTACCAAATTATATATGAAATCGATAAGTAAGATTATTGTTTAATTGTTACATTTATGCTTCAATTTTTTAATTCAAAGTTTGTGGCCATTATATTAGATCAAATATTAGCCATTCATTTATTATTTTAACAAATATAAACCGTTGATTTGAAATTTGGGATGGTTTTTTAGTTTTTCAAAAAAATTGATATAAAACAAAACAAAAACATTCTTTCAGTTATTTTGCTTGATCTCTAATCTTCTGGAATTAAACATGTTTTTGATTCATCTCCATCTTTTCTCGATTATTATTCATAATGTATTAATGTTGCAAGTTTCTTGATTGTTTCAATGTTCCTTTGATTTTTCCCCTCCTTATTTATTTTTTTGGAGCAATGCTTAAAGTATAATACACCATGGAAATTGTTATTCCAGATCCTCAATACCATATTCAATTATTTTATTTTATTTTATTTTCGAAAAAAGCTAGCTCAAAATTTTCGTTTATTTCCAATCTCTTCAATGTATTTGGCATAATCCTTTGTTAGAATATTCTAGGCATTAGATTATTTTATTGAAGGAAATCAATTCTGTGACCTTTCCATTTAACGTTCACCAAATATAGACAAACTACAAAGAGGAATATTGGGCTACAAATCAGCCACTAATTTGCTAATACTAAGGAAACTAGCTAAAACTAAGGTAACCGAATATTTGACAGTTAGGAAAGGATATATGAAGTATACAATTAAAGATCATTATATACAAAATAAAACTAAGAACTGTTTTTTTTTTATTATTGGTCAATTATCCTTTTATTATAAATTGTAAAAATAATTATCACCCAAATAATAATCAAAATAAATGGCTGAGATTTAATTTAATATAATGTCTATAATTATATTGTAGCCACTCAAAAGACATCCATAATGTATTAATGTTTAAAAAAATATTTCTATATTTTAGAGGATATAATCAACCGAAATATTTAGTTATAACACTATTTTTTTTTTTTGAGAAATAGTTATAACACTATAAAAAGAGAAAATGCACTTATTTACAAAAATATAAGGAGTAATTCATTTAAAAACAATAATAAAAAAAATTAATTGGCCTTGTTTTTTTTTAAGAAAATGAAAATGCAGTTATTTAGTAAAATTAAAAAAGGACGTGCTTTTAGTATTTGTTGTCAAAGTTAATTAATGCGAATTATTTGTTGTCAAAGTTAATAAATTGAATCGAGACAATTGAACAACATCAATAACTATATACTACGAGTAAAAGACACACCAGCAATGACACATATCATCTTCTGGTGTGTCTTTATTATATTTTTTTAATACAAAAAAACTTTTGAAAAAAATTAATAGATAATATCTGCAAAATACTTCTTTCAAAATTTAGAGAAAAAAATCGTAAATTAATATATTGACGAACTTAGATATCTAATCATATCTTTCTATAAATTCCAATATAAGTAATTACTTTTTTATTTATAGTAAAAATATCAAGAATATATCTCTCAACCTAACATAATTAGTTAATAAAAAATTAAGAAATATCGTATAGTTTATAGTATTGATGATGATTGTCTAGCTTATAAAACATCAAAATGAAACAGAATTTTTTTTTTTTTTTTTTTTTTTGAGGAAAAAAAATGAAACAAACTTTTAGTGACTGGTTGAGGGATTTTATAAAGAGTATACAATACTTTTATATGTTTAAATTAATTATTCTTTGAGTCAAAAAGACATGAAAAAGGTGTGTATATATGTATTTGAATTAAATCTGTTGAAATATGTATTTTGTAATATTCAAATGGGACCTCCCAATTAATTTATAGGTAAACTCAAATAATCAGGGTTTAATTAAAATGGATACATAAACACAACAAAACTTTATATACTAATTTATTTTATTTTATTTTTTAAAAAAATAGTTGTATAGCCGTATATTTTTTGTGTCCAATGTGTGTTAATATTCCACTACTTTTTCCAAGGCATTGAGTGATGGACTGAGAAGCAAAGGGAGTACATGCGATTGGTTAAGGGCCTGTTCACATTTACTGAAATGAGCTGAACTGAACTAATTGAAGCTAAGCTAAACTGAACTGAACTGAACTAATTGGAGCTAAACTGAACTGAATAGAGCTGAAATGAATATTTTATGAGAGAAGGAAATTAGGAGCTGAACTGAACTGATTGGAACTGAACTGAACTGAACTAATTAGTGCTGAACTGAACTAAACTGGAATTAAACTGAAGTGAACATGCCCTAATTCTTTATATCGTTTTTTGAGTTTTTGGGTTATTCCATTAGATTATGATGTTATATTGTGCACACACATACAAACTCACATCCACACACAATCTAAATTAGGAGTTTAGGAGGATCGCGGAATATCTTACTTGATTGTAATAACCTTAAAATATTCTTAACCGGGACTATGTAATACTCCCTTCGTTCTTTTTTATATTTACAATTTCAATTTTAATATGTTCTTTTTTTTAATCTTCCCACTTTTACTTTATTTCTTTATGGTAAAAAATAATTCCGCTTTTATCACTTCTTACCTCACCAGTCACCAAATAGCCCAAATAACAATATAATAATGCCAATAATGTTTATAAACAACTTTACATGAGCAGCAAATGAGTAGCCGGAAAAAAAAATAAAAAATAAAATAAAAAATAAAAAATAAAAAATGAAGGAGTACTTAATTAATTAGGATTGTTGCCTAATTTGATTGTAGTAATCATTAAATATTCTTTATTGTGACTCTATAATACTTAATTAGGGCTGCTTAAATTAATTTTAAAAACCTTCAAATATTATTTATTGTAACTATATAATACTTAATTGGGACTGCCTAAATTAATTATAATAACCTTCAAATATTTTTATTGGGACTCTATAATACTTAATTGGGAGTGCCTAATTAAATTAATTATAATAATTTTTAAATATTCTTTATTAGGTTTCTATAATACTTTATTAGGACTGCCTAATTAAATAAACCTTAATAACCTTCAAATATTATATATTGGGAATCAACAATACTTAATCAGGATTGCCTAAATTAATTATAATAACCTTTAAATATTCTTTATTGGGCTCTATAATACTTAATTGGGAGTGCCTAATTAAATTAATTATAAAACCTTCAAATATTCTTTATTAAGACTCTATAAGGATCTGTTCACATTTACTAAATTAAGCTGAACTGAACTGAATTGAAGTGAAATGAACTAAACTGATTGGACCTAAATTGAACTGAAATGAACTGAACTGAACTGATTGGAGCTGAACAAAACTGAACTGGACTGAATAGAGCTTAAATGAATATTTTATGAGAGAAGAAAATTAGGAGTTGAACTGAACTGAACTGATTGGACCTAAACTGAACTTAAATTAAACTGTAGTGAACAAGCCTTAATACTTAATTAGGACTACCTAATTAAATTAATCATAATAACCTTCAAATATTTTATATTGGGAATCTATAATACTTAATTGAGAGTGCCTAAAGTAATTAAAATAACCTTCAAATATTATATTTTGGGAATCAACAATTAATCAGGACTACCTAAATTAATTATAATAACCTTTAAATATTCTTTATTGGACTCTATAATACTTAATTGGGAGTTCCTAATTAAATTAATTATAAAAACCTTCAAATATTCTTTATTAAGACTCTATAAGGGTCTGTTCACATTTACTGAATTGAGCTTACCTGAACTGAATTGTATTGAAATGGCTGAACTGATTGGACCTGAATTGAACTGAACTGATTGGAGCTGAACTGAACTGAACTGGACTGAATATAGCTTAAAGGAATATTTTATGAGAGAAGGAAATTAGGAGTTGAACTGAACTGAACTGAACTGAACTGATTGGAGCTGAACTGAAATTAAACTGAAGTGAACAGACCCTAATACTTAATTAGGACTGCCTAATTAAATTAGTCATAATAACCTTCAAATATTTTACATTGGGAATCTATAATACTTAATTGGGAGTGCCTAAAGTAATTCTAATAACTTACAAATATTTTTTTATTGAGACTATATAATACTTAATTGGGAGTGCCTAAATTAATTATAAAACCTTCAAATATTCTTTATTGGGACTCTATAATACTTAATTAGGGTGTTTAAATTAATATAATAACCTTTAAATATTCTTTATTCATACTTAATAATACTAAATTGGGTCTGCCTAATTAATTATAGTAATATTCAAATATCTTATATTGGACTTTATTATACTCAATTGGGGCTGCCTAATTTGATTTTCCCCACAACAACAACAACAGGGATGGGATAGAACATAACCACTCAAAACTGATGAGTCCCGAATTCGGATTAGCCCAAATGGTGAACTGGGTAGGAACACAAAATAAAACCTTTAAATATTCTTGATTGAGACTACATATTACAGGGTTGTTTTGTTACCTTATTTTCACTTACTTCCGGTTTAATATGTTTAGATAAGTTAAGTTCAAATAAGTCCAGTTCATTAAATAAATTCTAATAAAGGTTACCCAGCCCAAGATCAAATTACAACTAAAGTAATATATTTTTAAGAAGGTTTAATAATTTCAGTTAAGTTAAAATAAGTGAAAATCAGGTGATAAGAACACACCTTACTTATTGGGACTACCTAATTGTAAAATAATAATAATATAATCCATCTTTATAGTTTTTGTAAATCATTTATATATGGATCAGATTTACATTAATTCACAAATTTCACTTAATTGGTTTGTAAAGACTACTCTTACGGTCTTACCTTTCTATTTCGGTCTGGTTGAGTTCGGATTGGGTCAATCTTCGTCTATGTCGATGTATTTGACCAATAATATATTATAATTATCAATATAATAAGTATAAATTATAACAATTAAATATTAATAATATATTCATTAGACAATTCCAATAGTACTATATAAATACACACAAGACTGTATTGTTTCATATTAATGATCACTATCATTGATTAATTGGTCAAAAATTTAAATTAGATAAAGTGAATAGTGGAAAAAAAATCAATGTAACACTTAAAAGAAGAAGCTAAGAGTAAGAGTAATAATAACAATAACAAGTACTTAACAAGTGTTCTTAATCAAATGAAACTTTTTATAAACTACGAGTACTAAATTACACACAATACTATAATGTTTACTTTAGGTTATTTTCAATAAGTGTTTATTCAGGTAAAGTAATTTAGGCATAAATCGGTTAGGTCATTTAATTTTGAGTATTTGTTAATTTTGGGTTGGGTCATTTCAGGTATAGTTCGGGTCGCTTTGGGTTTCGGGTCCATTCAAGTCAAAATCAGGTCGGGTCACTTCGGGTTGGGTCACTTTGAGTATCAGGTCAATTTCACGTCGGGTCAATTCGAATATCGGGTCCATTTCAGGTTGGGTCGATTCGGTTATCGGGTCAACTTCGGGTCAGGTTAATTCGAGTATCGGGTCGATCGATTCGGGTATCGGGTGAAGTCTTTGTCAACCTTAATTCGGGTCGGATTAGCTTTGTGTTCGGGTCAATTTTGAATATACGTTTTCGGGTCACAGGTCGGGTCCGGATTGTCATGTCTACTCTGTGACAAAGTAGCAAAATTTTTATGTTTGGAAAGAAAAAGTATTATTATCACTTTGATTGAAACAATTAAATTTAGAAAAAGTTTTTTTTTTTTTTTTTTTGAAGTAAATCAATTAAAGTTTGGAAAAAAAAAAGTTATTTAATTATTTTATATATTTCCTCCCTTTAACACTTAAATTAAATATTGATCTAATTAAAAATTTGAAGTCAATGAGTACATAGAATTCTCTTAGGAATTTAATGTAATGAGAATTGGTTTCACTTAACTTAAAATTACGACATCAATTTTTTGTGAAGTAAATCAATTAAATTTAGGAAAAGAAAAGATAAGTATTGAATTTTACTTACCCATTTTTAAATAACGCTTAATTTCACTTCTTTTGTTTTCAAAAAAATAAAAAACAGTTTTTTTTTTTTTTAAACAAATAAATATGTTAAGGTAAATTTCTCCCTTAAATAACGCTTCTCTCTAATTTTAAATTTTTACTTAAACAAATAAATCTATTTTAATATTTTACCTAAAATCATGCCATCACTTTCTTAATTTAATTTTATTACCCTTGAGAGGTTTAACCTTCAACAATGACATATTGTTTACAATTGAGTGTTTCAACATTCAATAATGGCGGATAAAATAAATATATAAATAATTTAATGATAAAAAACAAAATTATAAAACATAATACTCTGTATATGCTTATTCGAAAGAAATATGTATAAAGTTAACAAAGTGAATATATATGCGAATCACATTATTATAATTGATTAATACAAATAATTATTTAAACAATTAAATTGAATAATTTTAATGATTGTATATTGTAGTTAGACTCACAAATTCATAGAAATAAATTATTGGTTGAAGATGAAATATTTAAGGATGAAGATGACATAGGTTGAAGATCAAGTTCAATTTTATGTGAAAGATGATTTGAGTTTTTTTTGATTTTTGTAAAAAAGAATTTCATGCGTGTAAAAAAAATTACTCCCTCCGTTTCATAATGATGTTCCTGTTTCGTAAATCGATGCAAATTTTGACCCAACTTTGACCGCAAATGTCTTTAATCTCACACTAGCAAAAATTATAAAAGTTAGATATTAATAATCTACTCACTAAGACGAATCAAACTAGATCCCACATGACTATATTTATTCTTATAGATTAAGAGAAATTTAGAAGATTCTCTTTTTCTTAAAAAAGTCAAAAAGTCAAAACAAGAACATCATTGTGGAACGGAGGGAGTATCTAGTAACCAAACAAGCTTTTGATGACTGTGTAGCATAGGTGTTAGATTAGATGGCTAGGATTTGATAAAGAAATATCAACGGTTC
Organism: Chenopodium album; assembly: GCF_948465745.1. Taxonomy (NCBI): domain Eukaryota; kingdom Viridiplantae; phylum Streptophyta; class Magnoliopsida; order Caryophyllales; family Amaranthaceae; genus Chenopodium; species Chenopodium album. Next base: position 47,488,748 of record NC_137848.1, read on the forward strand.
AGATTTAATCTTATAACGTTGTCGTAAATAGTCGTCCGTAGTCGTCGACTATGCTAGACTTTTTAAGAAAAATATAGTTAGGTCAAATAAATTAAGGTTAAGGAAAATATAGGTAAAAAGAATGTATTATCAGTTAACCTAGTTTTAATGTTATATGTCTAATTTGTTGCAACAATAGGCTCCACACCTATTAATCAATTCATGTTTTGTGTCGATCATATTTTGAAAAATTTAAGAAACTTAGATTCTAGAACTCAGCAAACTATTTGTAGATTGGATGGATTCTTCCTCATCTAGTTTAATGTCAAAAAAAAAAAAAACATTCACTTCAACTTTGGATTTTTTTTCCTTTTTTTTTTTTTTTTTTTTTTTTTTTGCCAATATTAGGCTAAAAACATGGATTATAAGGCATATAATTAAGTTATAACCTTCAATTTTTTATTTTTTATTTTTACTTTTCTAGGTCTAAAAGGAGAGGTCATCGAGATGTTTTTCATGGATCCCATGAAACCTCGCTAGGCCATTTGGGTGGTTTGAACCATCAACTTTGCCTCTAAATAATCAATTTAGTCGTTTTCATACACACACCTCCCTTAATCAGATCAATTTAGTCGTTTATTTCGAACCTGTTCTCTTCAGCTTAATTTCAGTTCAGTTTAGTTCAACTCCAATCAGTTCAGTTCAGTTTAGTTCAGTTCCTAATTTCCTTCTCTCATGAAAATTCAGTTCAGCTCAGTTCAGTTTAGTTCATTTAAGCTCCAATCAATTCAATTCAACTCAGTTTAGTAAATCAGAACATATCCTTCTTTTAAGTTATCATACGATTATATATATAATTGATTAGTGATCATATATGGCTCCAAACAATATTATAATACCTCTATGCATTCCCCTATCATCTTGAAATAGTTCGATACCAGATCCTAAAACCTTCAAAACTGGTTTGAAAGCATGGATTTATAATCTTCTGTTTTAGACAATTTTTGGACAAAAAAAAAAAAAAATAAATAAATAAATACCAATTATAGGTATTACCCATGGACCTCTCTAGTCTCTACATCTTGGGAGGCAATTTGGGTGATTCGAACCGTCCACTTTTTCTTTAAACTCTCGATTAAATTATTTACGTATACACTTTCTCTCGTTCCCTAAAATACACCACAAGTATTATGTGACTTGATGATGGTCAAATAGTTTTCAAACAACATTACATGTCTCCAAGATACGTCCATTACGATCTTGTGAGTTTTCGACACCGGGTTCTGAAATTTTCAAAATTGGTTCAATTTTGTGTATGTTATAGCCTTCAAATTTTGCCTTTGAACAACATTTTTAGATTTGGAAAAATTACAGATGCTTCATGCTAAAAAAAAAAAAAGCAATTTCGAAGTTAAATTTTGACTTACTAATAAAGGTTTTTAACTAAATATAGACAGCATCAAGTGCATGCATATATGCAATGTTTTACAATATGGTTCATCTACATTAGAACCATTATTTGGTTTAAAAAAAAAAAAAAAAAAAAAAAAAAAAAAAAAAAAAAACATTATTTGGATATGAAGGAATATTTTTCCCCTTTAATTCTTTATTCAATAAACATGAAGATGAGCTAGATATTTATTTTTTACTAGACAAAAGTATAGAATATATTCTAGTTAATTAAACTATATAAAAGGAAATTAGGTGACTAACCCTAATTTAATTTAATTTTATTTTATTAATATAAGAACTATATAAGATCCATCTCTTTTGGCTCGACTGCGGTTAATGATTATAGGAACGTTAAATAAAATCTGTTACTAATGATGTTTCCCATAACACATGACATTGGCAATAATTTGACTCATTAATAACATTTTAAGAGCTACCCAATCTTTGCTTTCTTCATCATTTGATTGACTATTATTTTCCATTGTTCTCTTTTCTGAAACCAATACCCAACCCGACCCCACCAAAATTATTAAAAAATTTAAAAGAAAATAAATTAATAAGAAAGAGGAAAAATGTAAAGGCATGCAACTATATATGCAAGGTAGAAATCTATATAATATACTTTAAAAAATAATCCGTACAAATTATTTTGTATTGTTTAATTAGTAGACAAACTAGAATCACATCGCCTATAACTTTTGACTTTGGTTGAAACAAAATCATGTTATTGTTTGGTTGGTCACACTAGAGGTACAGAATGTCAATATTTATACATAAAAACAACCACATTCCTGTCAAATACATAATGAGATGATCTTGTGAATAGTTTTTAAACATGCATGCCATTTTTATAGACCTTATATAGCTTGCATTGTACATTTGTACGTAGTACTTTTCTTAATAAATTGATATTTTTATGCGAAAAGGATAGGCTAGGTAATTATTATATTACATATTTCAATAATTCAATTCACCTTGTGGCAAGGAAGATTAAGGGCCTCTTCTGATTAACTGAACTGAGCTGAACTGAACTGAACTTATTGGAGCTGAATTGAACTGAACTGAACTGAATATTTTATGAGAGAAGGAAATTAAGAACCGAACTAAAGTGAACTGAACTTATTGGTGCTGAAATGAACTGAACTGAAAATAATTTGAAGATAACAAGCCCTAATGTATGGTTAGATTTTTTTTCAAGAAAAAAGGTAGATTAAGGTAATTTTGAACTAGATAGTTTGGGCCTGTTCTGATTGACTAAACTGAGCTGAACTGAACTAAATTGAACTTATTGGAGCTGAACTGAATATTTTATGAGAGAAGGAAATTAAGAACTGAACTTATTGAAACTGAACTGAATTGAACTGAACTGAACTGAAAATAATCTAAAGAGATCAGGCCCTTTGTTTGCTTGTTTTCTCTTAATAAGACATTACTAATAATTTAATGGAAATGACCTCAATTTACAATAATAATAATAATAATAATAATAATAATAATAATAATAATAATAATAATAATAATAATTCTTATATATAAAACTTTTACCAGCTCTGAACTCTGTACACAATATGCGTAATTATATAAGTTATAGGGTGGCTATCTTATTCCGTGCCCAAAAAATCTTTCATGAATGGAAGTTGCACTCTTGTTTGGATTCTATGGATAATCGGTTAGCTCCTTCTACTTCTTATGCTAATTCTCGGACCATTCAGGTTTCATGGTCTCCTCCTCGTCATGGTGTTGTTAAGATAAATTTTGACGGCTCTGTACATGGTGCCTCAGGGGCTGCAAGTGTAGTTATCAGAGACCACTTGGGTCATCATATTTGTAGTCGGTCTTATAATATTGGCACAAGTATGCCTCTTATTGCTGAGGCTACTGCCCTTTATAATGGCCTTCTACTTGCACGGTCCCGCAGTTTTTCCCATATTTTTATTGAAAAGGATAATTTACTTATTAATATTTTGTAGGGTAAAGCTCAATGTCCGTGGAAAATTAAGTTACTACTGGAAGATATTAGGGAGCCCCTTTGTCTTTTCTCTTCCGTCGAGTCCAGGCACATCTATAGAGAGGGTAATAGAGCAGCAGATTATGTTGCTTCTTTAGGTCATTTCATGCAAACGCACCAGAATATTGATCCTTTTTTAGATAGTAAATTTTTTTTTTATTGCTTCAGATAGGTTGGGTTATAGTCTTGAGAGAACACTAGCCTAACTTCTTGTATCTTTCCTTTATAATATATACATACGTTATAGAGTTTACTCACTAAATTATATCTTTGCTTATACTTCATTTGTTTATTTCAACATTGCGATATTATGAAAGGTTCACAATTTTTACTCCATTCGTTCTTATTATCGTAATAGTTTGGTGGACACAAATGACAAAGTATGAGAAATTAAAGTATAGGGACTATTTGTCAAAAAAAAAAAAAAAAGTATAGGGACTAGGGAGGGACTAAAGGGGGAATTTTATACTTGTAAAGTATAGTTGGCAAGCATATCATGGATATATTAAAATGTTAGTAGAAGAGAGAAAAAATAATACTCCCTCTATTTTTAAATAGTTGCTCCATTTCTTCATGCGTGAAATTTTAGGAGAAATTGGAGAAAGTAATAAAATATGGAGGTAGTGGGGTTGGTGGAAGAATAAAAAATTGCAAAAAACTAAAAGTAGTGGAGAGAATTGAAGGAGAGAGAATATGGAATTAATATTGTTGGGTCCACTTGGTGAGAAAAATTAATAAAATATTATAAATACTTTCTAAATAAGGAAATAGAGCAAGAATTTAACAATAGCCGAAAAAGAAAAGTGGATCAAGTATTTAAAAATGAAGAGAGTAATAAATAAATAAAAAATAGTGTGAGTGGGGTTGATATGAGACAAATAATAAAACACAAACATTCTAAAAAAATCGGATGTATAATGTTACAAAGTTACCTTAAAATGATTATAAGTTTTTTTTTTTTTTTTTTTTTTGAGAAAAGATTATAAGTTACCCTTTAATGAATGAAAGTTACCCATTATATATAAGTTACCTTGATATAAATAAGGAAAAATGGTAAAGAAAGATCCAACCTTTGTACTTTTTTCTCCTAAAAATCCAACCTTCATTTTATTCCTATAAAATCCTACCTTTATACTCCACCTTCTCCAACAGATCCATTACCTATTGATGGCCGGTTTTGTAAGTTACATGCCACGTGTCAGCTATTAATGAGTCATTTTTTTTAATTATTAAAAAACAAAAAAAAATTAAGAAAAAAATTCAGGAAACCCAGCCAGCCCCCCAACTCCTTTTCATTCCCTAACCACCTTATCCATCGCCCACCGGCCACCAGAACCTAGCAACACCATTCCCCTTTCCACCGGAAAACCCACACCACTCCTCTTACCGGCACACACGCTACCCACAATCATCAATTCGCCACCCACAATCACAATCTCCAAACGTCGGTTGACCACCCCTATCCCCTTTCCCCCTATCACCCTGTACGAATTCATCGACGTTATCCGGCCAAATTCAACGGTTAAATACATAATTGACGTGAAATTTTCCGGTGAAATCAAAATCGCAAGAGAAATGGGGCTGCTGCAGTTGGGTAGATTTATTCCGGCGAAGATTGATGAAGATCAACGACCTTACTTTGCCGCTGCGGTGGTTGGGAAGGGGTGGAAATGCAAAACGGTTGGGTGGAATAGGGACTGGTTGGTGCCTTGGCCAGGAAGGGGAGGGGGCGGTTCTGGCGGTGGGGATGGGACCAGAGTGATGCAGTGGTGGTGGGAATGGGTGGAACACTGGTGGTGTTTGGGGGAAGGAGAGAGAAAAGAAAAAAAATAAATATTTTATTGTGGGTGAATCGAACTGTGTGGTGGCGGAATTGGTGTTGCGTGGGCTGTCAGAGGCGCGGTGCTGGAGGGCAGTCGGAGGTGCGGTGCGTTCACAAGGGTTGTTGTGTGGTGGCGGAATTGGTGGCGAGGTAGCTGCTGGTTGTTTCCGTTTTTTAGGAGAGAGGAGAGAGAAAGAGGAGGAGTGAGAAGGGAAAGTGAGAGAATTAAAAAAAAAAAACTTTTTAACCTCTTTAACAGGTCAAAGGTCAAATGGATCTGTTGGAGAAGGTGGGGTATAAATGTTGGATTTTTGAGGAATAAAATAAAGGTTGGATTTTTGAGGAATAAAATAAAGGTTGGATTTTTAGGAGAAAAAAGTACAAAGGTTGGATTTTTCTTTTCCATTTTTCCTATAAATAAAAGTTATTTATACTTTATTGATAAAAGTTACCCAAAAAAGTAAAAGTTACCCCGATGTACAGTAATATTACTGTACATCGGATGTATACAAAAGTTTTTGATAATAAAATAGCAGTGGATCCCTTACAAAATAAGGAAGTATTACAATTATTGCAAAATGGATAAGTATTGTAATTATTGCAAAACAGAGGGAGTATATTATATCGTATAAAATATCCAACATATTTTTTCACACTATAGATACTCAATATACCGCTACAGTATACGAGTTCATTATTTGGGCTGTTACCCATGCATATATGGTTACACCTGATGTACAATAAATTTTAAGGTACCAGACTAGCCTGAGGTAACTCTTAATCAATTTTGGAATAACTTTTAGCTTGAGGTACTATATATATATATATATATATATACTACGGGCTGACAATCCCTTATCCGACCCGAAGTTATTGAGAGAAACCCGAATCCGACACGATCTGAACCCGAACAATCCGAATTAGACTCAATTTGACCCAAATTTCATATTTCTTAATAATATTAAGTGTTACACTATTTTTGATAGTTTTTAAGCACAATTCGAAATTGACCCGAAATCTGACTCGAGTTCGACCTGTTAACCCGAATTGCCACCCATTTACTACCCCCGTTTTTTTTTTTTAAGTTGACACATTTTGGGTTTAGCACTATTCACACACTTCCCTTTGACTATATTTTGTGATTTATACGTAACGAAAAATATAGTCATGTGGGGGTTTTGTTAGATTTTCATGATATACATTTTCAAAATATCAACTTTTTATAATTTTTGCTTTTCAACTAAAGATATTAATGGTTGAATATGTGCATTGACAAACGTGACTAAAGAAACATGTCAACTAAAAAGAAACGGAGGAAGTATATATATATATATATATATATATATATATATATATATATATATATATATATATATATATATATATATATATTACGACAACTTTTCATAATGGCTGACCATACTGTGTGACAGGGGTTACTTATAGAGTTACTTATTCAGGAGTTACTTGTATGGGTTACTTATTTAGGGGTTACTTGTATGGGTTGCTTATTCAGGGATTATTTTTAGAGGTATTCAAGGGGTTACTTACTCAGTCAGTTTGCGTGTTTTCAGTGTGAGACTAACCCTTGACTGACTGAGTAACGCTTGAATAAGTAACTCCTGATTAAGTCTGACTAAACGAGTAACCCTTGACCAAATGAGTATTCCCTGAATAAGTACCTAACTCTAGCATAAGTAACCCCTGACCAAACGAGTAACCTCTGAATAAGTAGCCCCTACAAGAAACCCCTGACCAAACAAGTAACTTCTTACAAGTAATCTCTGTCACACGATGTGACTAGCCACACATAAAAAATTTGTGGTTTTTTTTTTAGGTAATCTTCTAGGGATACCGTGGTCATTTTAAATTTAAGCTTTATGAGTGATTTTTATCAATTATTTATTTATTTATTACTTTTTTTTTCGGTTTGTAAAAAGAGTAACTTTATCCATAAAAAATAGGTAACTTATTTTTATTTTTATTTTTATTTTTAAGACAAGTAACTTTTATATCAAGGAGCCCCGTTCCTGAAAATTTATGGGCCCTAGGCATAATGTAAGAAAAGGCCCCCTTAATACGTAAACAAATTTTTTTATACGCAATAGCTTTAAATATAAGACAATAAATAACTTATATTATTTGAATAGTAAGTCTCCATACACAATACTAGAGTAATAACTTTGCATAATATTTCGGTAATTACATTGAATAAATATGAAACGGTGTAATTGAAAAGATTAATATTTTAGAGCAGATACTCATAGAATCCGGAAGATTAGAAGAAGAAGAAGTGAAGAGGTTATATTGCATTGTTGTCTCCACCTAATTGACATCTAAGTAATTTAATGTTAATTGCTAACTAAATGCAGTAATTATCTTTTTTAAAAGTAGTTTTTTTCTAACGAGTAAAAACCACATAGTAAAATTCTACAACTATATAAACTGATTTTTTTTTTAAAAAAAATATTTTGGGCCCCTTTTTGGCGTGGGCCCTAGGCGGTCGCACTTGAGGCCTACCCCTCCGGGCCGGCCCTATTATCAAGATAACTATGGTCTACTGATCATTTTAGGGCAACTCTAATTTCTATCATTCTATGTACAGATGTACAGTATTATAGTATACCTGATTTTTTAAAACATGTGTTTTAAATTTATTTTGCTGTATAGGTTTAATTTTTTTTTTTTTTTTTTTTTGGGTGTATTTAGTATTAATCCACTTTTTTTTTTCCAGAAAACAATTTATCCAAATTTGACACAACCACATGCTCTTGGGCCTTGTTAGATTCCCACAATCGTGTATCACTTCAGTACTAGGAGTCTAGGAGTAGCAGATTTGAAAAACTGTAGAATGAATACAAATATATACAGCTATTATAACTACAAGTATAAATTTTTCTCTACTTCTTCCCTTTGAAGGTATCTTTTTTTTTCTAATTATCTATTGGCTTGATGGGAATGTTTCGTCTTAACTCTCACGTCCTCTAGTTCTAGTTTTATTATACAAACAATAAATCATTTTGAAAAGAAGAAAAATAAGTAAATACGTATGGTCTATTGTTGGTAAGTTATAATTAAGGCCATTTCATAAATAAAATCGAGATATAGAAGTGAGACTTTGTTCTTTTAAAATAAACTGATTGACTGTAATAAAATAATGAATTGAGCTGAGGTGAACAGAAAATAAGTCTAAAAAAATAAGGTCTGAGTCTGAATATATACATTTTCGATCCCTCATCAAGATAGGTAGAGAACTCAAATAAAATGGCTCCTTAAAAGGATTGAGAGAAAAAGTTTAGATTTGTAAAGTCAAAAAACCGTTGAAAGTATAATTGATTATCTTGATGCTATTATCATTGAGAATTAATCGTCATCCAACATGGCCTATGACATAAGCGAATGGAGATCGATTCCAAACCATGTCTTAGTGCTAGGCGAGCATCCTTTCATTATTCACACTCGATACCATATGAATTGAAAAACATCAACTAAACCAAAAACTTTAATAGATGGTTAAAGTCCAGAATTTGATGGATTTTTATACTCTATCAATATATTACGTATAAGAGTACAATACTCGTATAATTCTTACCATAGTATAATTAAGAAAAAATCATACATGATAGTTTAAATCAACAAAATATGGATTATGTTTATCATTATTGTATTAAAACTAAACTCAATTAATTAAGCAAATAAAGTATGCCCTAACTTAAACAATAAATTATAATCTTTGCAAAGAAACACCTAGTCTTTTTTTTTTTTTTTTTGAAACAAAGAAACACCTAGTCTTAATAGTACGTAGTATATTTAAAAAGGAAAAAAAAAAAACAAAAATCAATTAATGAGGAATAATTTTACGGGTTCTCTACTACATGCCTAGGAATGCTCCTTGCCTAAATGGCTACACTAGGATCAAAACCAAAAATGTCATATTCTTTGTTGGTAGGCCATCTTCTGTCTTTGGCTGTGATTGAGGAACTTTTTTTTTATTTTTTTTATTTTTAAGAAATGAAAATTTGAAAACTAAGCCTAGCTTGTCTCTAACTAACGTAGGACCAACTTAATTAATTAACTAACTCATAATCATGAAATTATAATAAGAACTCCTGAAGTAAAGAAATTAAGCTTGGGGGGAGTGATGACTTTAGCCATAATTAGCTATGAAGTCCGCGATTATGTCTCTTGGTTATAAATATCTAATGGTGGAAAGACATCAAATCGAAAAGAAGAGGATAACTTTAGACATCTGCAAATTAAATCTGCAATATAGAAGTGAAATGACTAGGAATTGTTCTTTTCAGCTTAATTTCAGTTCAGTTCAGTTCAGCTCCAATCATTTCAATTCAGTTCAGTTTCTAATTTTCTTCTCTTATAAACAATTCATTTTAGCTTTATTCAGTTTAATTCAGCTCCAATCAGTTCAGTTCATTTCAGCTCAGTTCAGTAAATCAGAACAAGCTCTAAGAGAACTATTAAATGATGTTTTAGTGTAATATTAAAACACAAATTGTTTCTTTTCTCTATTACTCTGTAGGTGTAAAAGACCAAGCTAGAAAATTAACCCCTTAATGTCTTCACAAAGTGTTAAAATCTCAGCAAGAATGATGCCCGAGTTGAAGCCTATAAATGATAATTTTTGTTACTTTGTAATCAAAATTTTAATCTCTTTGCAAATCGGGGTTCCTGCATAAATAATTTTAAATGTCCAATCAATTGATTGATTTTGGTTGAAATATATGTAATTCTTGTATTACAAATATTATCATATGTCTCGCATAGTATTATTAAGGTGGACACAAACAAAGAAACAAAAACGAGTTTGAAAAACTTTAAATTAATTGATCCTTTGTTAGGTTAGAGAATAAATAGATGCTAAGATTGACCTTCCTAGGCAAAATGTAAACATCTTTAGGCACAAACAAACATATATTACAAAGTATATTTTTCCAATTATCTAGTACGAAGAGCAACATAAAAAAACAGATCCGAATCAAAATCTTTTTCTTTCTTTATTTATTATCTTTTTCTTATTAATAACTTTCTTAGGGATGGACTTGACACCACTTGGAAGTACCCCTCAACCAATGCCATGTGCAAGAGCCATGGTGCAAACAAACCCCACTTTTCAAAAGAGATTGCCACACTCTTCAAACAAATTAATGAAAATTATTAATGGTGATGGTATATTCTCCTTCTTTCCCTTAAAAATTGTTTCATTTGTACTTTTCACAGTCTATAATGCACGCCTTAAATTTACTACCTCCGTGTTTTTTAGTTGACACGTTTTGACTTTAGCACTATTCACACAATTTCCTTTGACCGTGTTTTGAGATTTATACGTAATGAAAAATATAGTCATTGTGGCGTTTTGTTAAATTCGTCAAAATATATATTTTCAAAATATCAACTTTTTATAAATTTTTGCTTTTCAATAACTAAAGATATTAACGGTTAAATATGTGCATTGGCAAACGTGACTAAAAAAACGTGTCAACGAAAAATAAATAGATGGCTAATGCTCGCTATACGCCCTCCTTGACTAGCCATGTTCGGGAAGCTCTTACAATTGGCAACTTAATAAGAAAAAATATGCAAACAAATATTTAGAGGGGTATAAATGTTCACCCACTATTAATCTTTTTTTTTTTTTTTTTGGTGTTTACTATTAATCTTAATAGTTCATTACAAAAAAAAAGTAAATATTGATGAGAGCAAATAAATAAATAAAATTTTAGAATGTACAATTCATAAGAGTTAAACCAATAAAGCTTAGAGACAATTAACATCATATCAATAGGGCATATATATAAACAAACAGTTTAAGGATAGAATAGTCTTCCCACTATTCATACATTTTTTCTCACACTTTTTTGGAAGGCAGAGTTTTTTTTGTACAATTCAACAAGATTTCATGCATATATTTACTACCCCCTCCGTTTCATAATGTTAGTCCCATATACTATTTTGGGCGTTTCAAAAAGATATACTCATATTGAATATATTTCATTTATAACTTGATTTTTTTTGGAATTAATAATTTGTGGATTAATGACATGACTCTAAGTAAGGAAATCTTTACCTTTAATTATGCAATTATGATTTGTGCTTTCCTAATAAAAAATTAAAAAAGTTAAATAAGGTAAACTAATTATGAATTATGTTGTACTTTAATGTTAGATTCTAAATATATTTCTTTTCTTATTTTATGTGATTGATTCCATATGGAACTAACATTATGAAACGGAGGAAGTAATAATTACAAATTAGTAGATTATATACCGTCAAAGACCTTAAACTACCAAAAAATACAACATACAATATAATTTTTTGGAGATGGAGGGAATACTTCCTATATATCTAAAATCATGTTGCTTTATTAATCATTGGACAAATTGTCCATAAGAACCTAAGGAGAAATTACAGAGGGGTAATAATTCTGCCACACTTAGTCCTAATCTCCTAAGTTTATGTTGTTTGAACTTATTATATTCTGCACATAATTTGATTATTTTTTAGAATTATTATATTTGTGGATTGAAATTGTTTAATTCTTGTTTTATCTAATAAAATATAAACAAAAATAAGGTGAAACGAACATAAAACTTAGTTGACTATTATTATAATACCCTTACTCATTGTCCATATTCTTTTTAATAGAATAAGAATAAGATATGATTTTAGTCATTCTACAACACCACTCGTTATAATAAGTGTTTATTAAATTTAAGTATTAACATATTAAGACCAATCATATATCGTAAATTATTCCTACTTTTGACCAATCATAATTTGTAATTAAATTATTCAAGGACAACAATTTTGTGAGTAGTACACATGACCATTGTTATTAAAATCCCGATTTAAATTTTAGAATCTTACGATTTTACGATTCATTTATGCCATACGATTCGATTTACGATTCTATCCGATTTTACATATTTTTCTTAACTAGCGAAGTCCTTACAAGTTTAAAACATGTCTATATAGGTATTTATAAATATATATTGTCAAGTATTGGTTGATTAATGGGTAAATAACTAATTATCTATCAATAATTAGGTTTCAACCTCAAAATTTCAATATATTTAATAAAATTTAGATTTGACATCTTGATTATGCATGTCGGTAGAATTTTACGATTCTACGATTCGATTTTACGATTTGATTCAAATAGCGCCTTTTGATTCAAAGTAGAATCCCGATTTTAATAACTTTACAAGTCACTATTAATTCCGAACAAATGCCGATATATAAAAAGAGGTGGAAAAGGTAAAGGGGTTTGTGGGGGATGGGGAGAAAAGCAGATAGCATTACAGTGTGGGAATCTAATAGAGAATTGATTGAGAAAGAAGCTTTAGCTTTTAGCAGACATGCATCATGAGCTTTGTATCATCATTTGTCTCTCCTATTTGGGGCATCATTTTCTCCATCCCTTTCATTCTTGTTGGATCATGCTCAATTTCATTTTCATCCCTAGTAATTAATTATATGAAATTAAAGCATAAATGTGTTATCATTTGTGAAATCTTCTTCATTTAAATTAGCAATTTTACTGCTCAAAATTTTTATTGGCACAATTTGTATGTAATCTGCATAAGGAAACTTATATTAATGGACAGGAAAACCAAGGGTAACTTATTTTTTGGTGTTTAGAGAGCCACAAGGGTGTGGGTGAGAATCGATTCCAAGATCTCCTGGAATCGGAAGAAAGCTCTAACCATTTGAGCAATCCCTCACTCTCAAACCGAGGGTAACTTGTACTGGTATTAATTTACACGAAACTTTTATTGAGGGTAACGTATATTAATGGACTGATTTTACAATATACTATGTCCATATTTGTAAAATTTATACCCTTAAAAAATTATTAACCTAGAGAGTGCAGACAATAGATTAATAACATTAATATGAGTATATAGTGATACTTTATGTACTTAGTTAGCTCCAACTTATATTCATAAAAAATGTTTGAGTTAAGCCATTTAATATATGCAATTGATTTACATCAACAATAACATTTGAACAAGCAAATCAGACTGATACTCGAAAATTTGAAAAAAAAAATGTTTAAAATGAAAAACTGTATGAAATATCCATTTCTTTGTATTAGTTCTCAAAACTATGACGCGTATTTTTTCATCTTATCTCCATTAATCTCAAGAGAAATAGTTCATATAAGTTATAATAAGGTGTGATAAGTTGAATATAATTCAAGAAAAATAAGTTTAAATAAGGTCTAATAAATATCAATAAGGGATATGGATATCTAAATTCAAGTTACGATTAAAATAGATTCTAATAAAGGTTAATGAATCCAAATAAATTCAGGTAAATTAAAAAAAAATTCAAAATTACCTAGAGTACTCCATCTGTTCTATAATAGAGTGTTTGTTTCTCATTTTCCAAGTAAATTGAGAAAAGTAGAGTATAGGGCTGCAGCAACTTTACTAACTCAACTCTTATCTGTTTCTAAGGAAAATAATTAAAGCAGGTTGAGATTAGTCTGAAATTAATCATGCATGAATGTTGAGATCAAGGGGGAAAAAAGTTGTATTCAATGAGTAACTAATTGATATTTCCTCAAAAAAAAAAAAAAAAAAGTAACTAATTGATATAAGCACATGCTATCAAAAGAAAAATAAAATAATTGATAAAATCTAATATATATAAATAAAGTAGGCATTTTTGGAGAGCATTCAGCGCGCCACATAAGCAAAGGTATATTTTAAACCAATTAAAAATTAGAATTCTTTTTTATTTTAGAATTAAAAAATTCACTTGCCACCTAAATAAAAGCGACGAATGAGATTTAAAAAATTTGCCACGTAGATAAAAACAACGAATAATGATTTATGAAGATTTAATTTATTTAAAAAATTAAAATTTTATCTTTCAAAAAAATCATCTCTAGATATAGGATTTATATACCTAAGATAATCTTTATAGTGTTTATGATAAGAAATAAAAATTATTTTTTAATTGTAATTAAATTAAAATTTGTGATGCCTACCACTATAAATTGACGCAATCAAGTGAATTTTGTGTCCGTTTTAGGTCATTAATGGTTGCTTAATTCTTAGTTTAATTTTTAAATTTCATGTGTTAAATGTATATATTTGTGATTATTGCTTACATTGTGTTTATTTGGAAAACTTAATGATTATATGTTTATGTTTTGTTTATTGAATTTTGTTTTTACATGTAGATTTAATTCAATCAGAGAATTAAATTCAATCAAAAATGATTGGAAAATCAAAGTACGAAGAGGTATTATATCTTTATAAATCGTTTACATTTTTTAAATTTCTTATAAACCTTTTTAGTTTTTATTAATTAATTTTATGATTAAAACAATTTTTTTGTGATTTAGGTAGCATAATCAAGCCATCAAATTAACTTAATTTTTATTTTTATCTACAGGATGATTGCGTTCATGCCTCAATTAAAGCCAACTTTGTAGCTTTTCGTCCAAAATAAATTGAAAGAAAAGTTTACACCATTAGATACTTTTCAATCGTTACAAATAAGAAGCAATATCGCACGCATTGTTAGTGACAACAAAATAATGATTTAATTTTTTAAAATATTATTATTCGGGAAATTGAGGATGATGATAAAATTCCAATGCATAGATCTAGATTTGATTTTGTACAATTAAAATTTTTAGATCAATTTCACAACAATTTTTCACTTCCGGTAAATATATATATTGACTTCTTTTATAAGGCTATAAAGATTAATTTTATATAAATTTTATTTTTGCTAACATGTTTTATTTATCTATTTTGATTAGATGGAAGAGATATGGGTGTGAACGAAGTTGGTGATTCTATCTATATAGAAATAAATAGTATACATAATTTTATTATTTTTTAATATTTTTATCTTTTAAACAACAACGAATAATGATTTAGGATTTAAATTATTAAAAATAAAAAAATATCGTTTCATACAAAAGATTTTATCCTAATATGTAACAGATAAAATATCACATTTACAATTTTTTTTTTTTTTTAAAGATATCATATTTACAATTTATTCATATTTTTAAATTCAGTTTTCATATAATTAACAACCACAATAAAATACAAAACAACAATAAAAAAAGTCGAATTATAAATTACATTTAAAAAAGAAAAACTTTTGTAATAGGCAATAACACTTTAATTAAAATATTATGTGTTTTTTTGTCTGAAACTATTAGATAGTAAAATAAATCAAATAATTAAAAAAAACATAGAATCTATACGAAAATATATTTTCTTGAGATTTATATATAAAAAAAACCGTGCATCGCACGGGCTTTCATCTAGTAATAAATAAAGAGATTATACAACCTAAATAAGAACAATAACAACTTTAAATAAATAAAATATTAAATGTATACAAAATCTATTAACAAATACAAACTTATCCATGAATATCCAAGTGTTACTCGGGCAAAAAACTAATTGTATTCTAATTAGATCATTGGGTTCTTAATGAAAAATGAATCTGAATTGTGTTTCGACATGGGTTTAGAACTTTTAGTTTTATTATGGGTTTGTTCTGGTAATTTTGGGCCTTGTGGGAATTTAAAAATTAATGGGTTACTCAAATTTTGGGCCAATAAATAATTGGGCCAAATTGAAATTAAAAGCAAGGCTCAAAGATCAAGGCCTTTTCAGCCTAGTTAGGCTCAATAATTATGATTTTAGATCCATAAACCTCCCTTACTAAAATTATCGTGATTAAGGGCCTATTCACTTCAGTTTAATTTCAGTTCAGTTCAGTTCAGCTCTAATTAGTTCAGTTCAGTTTAGCTCTAATCCGTTCAGTTCAGTTTAGCTCCTAATTCATTTCTCTTATAAAATATTTATTTCAGCTCTATTCAGTCCAGTTAAGCTCCAATCAGTTCAGTTCAGTTCAGTTTAGCTCCAATCAGTTCAATTAAACCCAATTCAGTAAATGTGAATAGGCCCTAAATAATATTTTGAAAATACATATAGACCGATAGACGATCAATATAGAAGCACGTTAGGGGAATAAATTGATGGTGGATGATAAGAACATGTATATTATTGGATTTTCCGGCATAAGCTATGGCATCTAATAAGGGAGGAAGTCGACTTAAGTCATAGAATGAAAGTGCTATATATATATATATATATATATATATATTTTAGTGCACATGCATGTACTAATAGAGTAATAACAAGTAGTAAATTGGAAATTATATTCGTAGATGATAATGCCTAGCTAATTAATGGTATGTGTCTATATGCAATTATGCATGGACTTTGATTTCATATAATTTGCAAAAGTTGAGTACAAATTCATTCAGTTAATATGTCAATAATACAGTACATCTTCAACGAGACAGTTTTTTTCTTAAAAAAGTAAAATAATTTTATTTTTGATGTAAATTGATTACTACTCGATCTGTATATAAATATATCATATATGTGACCCATGGTGCACACTACTCCTAGATAAATTGTCTGCTACTTCATTTGAGTTATTGGATATGTATTTGACTATTTATTTGGTATTGCAATTTGCAAATGATCAAAGTCATCTCTTAAGAGGAGACTTGATCAATCGGATCACGTGCAAATCAATCTACATTGAATTTGAATCCCTTACACAAAACACGTGAAGGAGAGTTCAAGTGGTTAGAACATTCTTCCGGTTCTAAGATATTATGGGATCAATTCTCATCATCTGTCCTTGTGATATTCTAAACTCCAAGAAAAAAAAGATACGAGTAGTAAATTTTCTTATTTTATTTCTTTAGCTATGTTGGCTTACAATATTAAAAGAAGATTGTCTTATTTTTTACAATGTTATACTACCTCCGATTTTTATTATTTACAACTTTGGAATATTTTATATCTCACAAATAATACCCCAAAGTTGCAAATAATAAAAATCGAAAGTACTATATAACTTTCCTTTTTATAATTTGTAATAGAATATCTTTCTCAAGAGTTAAAATATTATATAATTACAATTAACTTAATGTAATTATTGCATTATATAGTGTTAGTCTCATTATCCAATTTAATTGCACATTTGGTCTCCTCTCTTCCTCTCGAAAAACAATGGCTTCATTTCATTCTCTTTGCTTTGTGTTACTCTTGTTGATGATAAACAGTCGTTTTACTTATATTTCTGCTCAGCTTGCTCCAGTGAGCGTCGCTCCTAGTGACGGTGAGTTTGCCTATCTTACTGTATGAAAATCTATGAACTTTTAAGAAATTCTTAGAAGAGTACGTGTTGTTCTTAATACGTGTTTTCACAAATCAAAGTGCAAAAAGACATTGTTAACTAAATTCAAATCTATGCACCATTCTACGGGTACCAAGAACGTATTTTCTAGTAATTTTTTTTATTTGGTGAAACATGTTCTCTAGTGAATTCATTTATTGCGTTGCTATTATAGACAAATCTTTTCACTAGACTAAACCTTACTTGGTTATATATAACATTCGACATAATTCGTTCAAAAACAAGTTGGAAGTATTACTAAGTGTTCCTTCTTAACAGGTCTTCTACCAAATGGAAATTTTGAAGAAGCACCAAACCCATCAAATCTCAAAAAAACAACAATAGTAGGAAAATACTCCCTCCCCAAATGGGTAAAGAAGGGTGAAGTACGATACGTATCAGGTGGTCCTAAACGAGTCGGGTTTACATTCGACGTTCCACAGGGCGTGCACGCGGTGAGCATAGGGAACGAGGCGTACATACTACAATACCTTAGAGTAAAGCCATGGGCATACTACTCTGTTAGTTTTAGTGCAACAAGGACTTGTCCACTAGACAAGTATTTAAGGGTAACAACTTCTTACAGTGATACAGCAGATTATGCATTTCCTAATAAAGCATTGTATTCAAGGAAAGAAGCAGACACTTTTGCTTGGGGATTTCAGGCCTTTTCTAGTAATACTGCTTTTATTATGTTTTCTAACCCAACTGGTGACCCAAAGTACTACGCTTGTGGACCACTTATACAAGCCGTTGCGGTAAAGGAATTATTGTCATCCCCTCAAACATCAGGTAATTTTTACTGTCTTAATCATTCAATAGTTAGTTGACTTAGTTCAATCAATTATAATTTATGTTATACTATTGTTTGTTAATTGTTGAATATGGTTTACATGAGCGTTACAAGAGGAAGAGGGACCAATGGTGTATTTAGAAATACAGAGTATTTAGTAATATTTAGTGGTGTCAAAGTAATATTGATGATCTAATTAGATGTCTAGGTTCAATTATTTAAAAAAGTTATGAAATGTTCTCAAATTTTTAAGATAATTTCCAAAAAATTTCAATTTTAATTGGGGCCAATTGACCTCAGACTACCCCCACAAACAATTATACTTCATCCGTTCTTAAAAATTCAACTCACTTTGCATTTGCGCGGTCTCCAATAAACATCTTTGATCATGAATAACTTTGGCTATGTATAAATGAAAATAGTACAAAATTGATTATCCTAAGTTGTCATCCCCTCAAACATCAGGTAATTTTACTGTCTTAATCATTCAATAGTTATTAGTTCAATCAATTATAATTTTATGATATACTATTATTTAGAAATAAAAATTAATATTTAGTGGTGTGAAAGTAATTTTGATGATCTATACTGGTTCAATTAGTCAATTTTATACAATAAATAAATAAATAAATAAAATAAAAAGTCTCACACCTATAAGAAAATTTTTCAAAATTTTTAATTATAAGTGGGGTCAATTGATTCCAAATCAACCCCAGATACAACTATGTAGAACTCTTACAGTGAGCAAGCATATATCATGCAATTTTTTTTTTTTTTTTTTTTGATGAAGCATATTATCCTGCACTTGGACATGGATTGGAGAGGACTTATCACCTCACTTCTTACTTTGATTCAAGCAAACTTTTTCATCGAATTTTTGAATTTTACTCATTTTTACCTAATTTTTAATTTCTATTGTGATTGATATAGTGTAAAACATATTCCTAGACTTTAATCATCAGTTTAAACTTTTGATTGAGTTGGTCTTTTAACATGGTATCAGAGCTAGCGCGACATAAAGGTCACGGGTTTAAATCTCATCCACCCCTTATTTCAAAGTGGAATATTAAGCCGCAGGGTATGGAGAAGACCCATGCTACATCCACACTTCAAACCTAACGGGCATGATTTTATACTGTATGAGGGCCTGTTCTCATTGACTGAAATGAGTTGAGCTGAACTGAACTGAACTTATTAGAGGTGAACTGAACTTATTAAAGCTGAAATGAAAATAATCTGATGAGAACTGAGCCTCAGTGACAAAAATCTATTTAAGTTTTGTATGATCTACTTTACCCTGCGGAAACCTAATATTTCTTTAATTTTCTTTATATAAGGATTCAACTTAAATTTTGTGAATTTGGACTTACAATGGTTATACTCCTACTGCAGGCAACCTCATACAAAATGGAAACTTCGAAATTGGTCCTCATATATTACAGAATTTCACAACAGGGGTCTACATTCATCCATACTCTTTGAACCCCATTTCTCCACTCCCAGGTTGGAGGATCGAATCCCGTTATACCATTAGGTATATCGGCTCAAAAGACTTTTTTATACCATCAGGAGCTTCTGCTGTCGAACTCTTAGTCGGAGGCAAAGAAAATGCCATATCTCAAGACATAGATACAACACCAAACAACTTTTATAACCTTACCTTCACTATTGGAGATGCCAAAAATGGTTGCATTGGTTCTATGGCGGTCGAATCAGTAGCCGATAAAGAAACCTTCAAAGTTGAGTATGAGTCTCAAGGCAAAGGTGGTGTTACTTATGCAAATTTTAGGTTCAAAGCTGTCACATTTAGAACTAAGATAGCATTTTGGAGTGTGTTTTATCATAATATTGTTGATGATACTAACCGTTTCTGTGGTCCTGTCTTGGATGATGTTAAGGTTGTACCAGCTCCATAACTACAAGGGATTGTAAAATAAAATTTATCCTTTTATCGGAAATTAATAGTTATCCGAAATAAATAGTTATCCGAAATTAGTAGTCACATGCATGTACAAGTATAATAATACTTAAACTATTAGAGTATATAATCTGTCCTCAATTTGTAAAAATTGTCAATTTCTTTATGATGTAAAATAATTCTGTTTGAATGAACCACTATATGTATTTTTTTTTTTTAAAAAAAAGATGATTATTATGATTTTGTATGTCAATTTCAATCAATTAAAGGTTACATGAAGTTTTTGAATTGTTGTTATTAGACGATTTCAAAATCATGGCATCATGCACTAGTTCGTATATATTATACCATGAATAATCTTCAACGCCAATGCATTTTTTTCGTTGTAAAAAGATATCGTCCTAGTTAAACGATGTATTCTGTATGTATAGAGTAACATTGTTTTTGACATCAGAATAGGATTCATACTCTGTATATGATAATGATCTTGAACAACACAACATATACTTGTGTTTGAAATTAGACAATTTTGACCATCATCCAAATAAAATTCACGTTTTAATTATCCAACTTCAGCCCAAAACAAATTAATTAACTCCCTAACAAAATTATCATCCCATATATCCTATTTCCGGGCCTCCATGCGCACGCAGCATACCCTACTGGTGCACATCAGCACATGTACTATGCTGTATGATAAGATATAACAATAACTTGATACATTTATTTGGATTGAGAGAATTAGAGCGAGGGAAAGGAAGAGAAGAAAAAAGGAGGGATTCATCCTACCTTCTTTGGATACCTTTTGGTAGGAGGGATAGGGATGTTCGTGGTGCGGTTTGTAATTTTTTCAAACCGCACCAAACCATAATTATAACCAAACTGTAATTATAACCATACTGCACCGCAAAATGCGGTTTGGCCATATTTTTAAAAATTATAAATATTTTTTAAAAAAAAGACTTATATTTTATTTTGTGATTATTAAAATATAATTTAAATATTAAACTACTTTTTTTAACTTTTAATTAGCTAATAATAAAAAATTACATCACAATTTTAAGCTATTTTATGTACTTTTTTTTAATACAAATAGTATAAAATTGGTATAACAGTTTGCGGTTTGAGGTTTGACTGCGGTTTGACGGTCTAAACCGCAAACCACATCAAAGCACGGTTTGGTCTAAAATGTTTTGGAAAGTGCACCAAACCGCAGTAGTCATTTTCAAAAACCGAACCGCAATTTTCAAACCGCAAACCGCACCAAACCTCAAAATTGTGGTTTGGTTTGCGGTTTGGTGCGATCCAGACCGCACTTTGAATAACCCTAAGGAGGGAAGTGGAAGGATTCATTTTCCCTCCCTCTTTAATAAATCAATTCTTTTCTTTATATGTTGGAAAGATTTAGAGGGAAAATGTAATCTTACCTTCTCCCTCCCTCAATTAAATCTATATCTATCTATCTATAACTATAATTAAAGAAAAAACCGCTTACATCACCTGTGTACACATGTCATTTTATCATTAAAAAATTTCCCTCCAATTTGCTTATGACATCATCATTTTTTTTTCTTCCTATTTTTGTCTTTCAAAATTCAAAATTGGAAAAAATAATTCTTAAAAATAAATAAAAGTGTGAACATCAATTAATCAAAAACATATTAATGATTTTTCTCTTTTCAAAAACCCTCATTTTGTGATTAATTATTTTACACTCTCTTATTGATTTTTTTTTTATTCTAACTAAATCGTGCATCGCACAAGTACTAATCTAGTTAATAAACATTCTACAGGCTCGACGGGTGCTTCCTATAATACTACCAAGTGTTTCTTTCGATAACAAGTGGCTTCCCTAATTTAATAAGCAATCAAACCTATTCTCATGATATCATATATATTAAAGACATTGAGAACGACATCCTATAACTCCTAACAAGAACATTTAGCTATTCTCATGCATAAAGGCTCTTACATAACTTTAATTAGGGTTCTAAATCAATTAAGAATCAACTTTCATTGTAAACCTAATCACATTCAACACACTATTCCTAGTTATTTATTGATAATAAAACCAACCCTAACAATTAAATTGGGAATTGAGAATCAATTATACATCAATCTATATTAGGGTTCACCCTAAACCTAACCCTAGATTATAAAGCTACTCACACATGAAATTTAAATAAATAAATTTAACAATATAATAAGAAAAAAATATAATAACAATAATAAGAAAGTAAAGGATAAGAAAATACTTGAATTGAATTAAGGGTAATGTTATACATAGCCCTTAGGGCTACATATAAAAATTTAATATCTTTCCTTTTTTGGTATAAGTTTAGAAGTACATGACAAAATCAAGTGCAAATAAATCAGTGTAATCTATATCTATACTTATATACTACAGTAATCCCTGGCGTTATCCCTAAAGTACACATGGCATCATCTCATAAAAAATTTTCCCGCCCAAAAAATTGTTTTTTTTTTAATGAAGTTTTGGCTTTATATTTAGGGATTGATACCTAAAAAATATAGCGCTAAAGAATAAGAAATATTACGTAATATTATAAAATACTACTTAGGAAATTATCAAAAAGTATTATTAATCTTATACTATATCATAATGTTTATTGTACTTTTTTTTTATTTTTTATGTTTTATTACTTCTTATATATGATTTCGTTTTGTACCGTTTCTAATAAACGAATTATAAAATAATATTGTAGAACCGTGCATAGCACTGGTTTTGAACTAGTACTATACTAAAATAGGGTACACTAGCTCCATGGCTGACACGTGTCCTTGTTTTAGTTTAGTTTAGGTTTTTTTTTAATTTTTTTTTTTGGTTAAAAAATATTTCGGTGTATATTTGTCAAAAATCTTATTCATATATATCATCGCATATTATAGACTATTTCTCATAACTATAAAATCCTATAAAATCTTATTTTACTAAAGTACTTTTTTTTTTTTTTTGAAACAATTTTACTAAAGTACTTGGTTTTAAGGAGTTCTATATAATCTTGGTCAACTCTAAACATGTATAAATTTTTTGTCAAATAAATATAGTACTTTTAATAAAAAGTTATAAAGTGAAAAGCATTACTTTGTTTTATAAATAATCTCTATGATCAATTTATATGATCTAATCTATATGAATGATTTAATTTGTACTTCGTATATAATATTGGTTTTTTTTTTTTTTTTTTTCAGTTTTTCTAATAAATATTTGATAATGAGGAATATTTACAAGCTTGAAAAATGAAGGTCTAATATATCATTTGGAAAATAACAAAAAAACCTTTATTATTTCCTCTATTACAAGATTTACCACATTTTTTCCCCAAATATCTCTCAATTTATTGAAACAATACTTTTGAAGATTTTTTTTTTAATTAAAAAAAATACACCACTTGCCGCTTAGCTTTCACGGAAGAATGTCATATCAAATGCTATATATATGTCTCCTAATTTTTATAGAAAATGACATGAAAATAATTTGCTTGCTTATATCATCCTCCTAATCAAAGCATATGCATTATCCCATCCTTTATTTTTGCACAAAAAAATGATGCAAAATATTTTATTACTTGAACTAAGCAATAGTAGCGCAATCTCAAGACATTAATCATGCACTCTACCATCATTAGCTAATCTTACTTTGTTTTAGATGTTATTTTGGTGGTAATTTATTTTCTAATTCCATTGCATGTTCATATTTAAGCAATAATCTAACTTGTACGTACTTTAATTTGGTCTGATCTAATAATAATGATTGTACAAGGTGATATGCTTTAATGCGCGTAGTACTTGAGAAGTTCATATGTTGTTTAACTTTATCAAAGATGTCTTGGCTTAGTGGTTGTACGATATTATCATAGGTTTGAATTCCCTCATTTCCGATTGTAATTTGTGTAGTCATAGTGGCTTATTAAAAAAACGTATATTATTGGATATATTATATCATTTTTTCCCTATCAATCTTTATTTTAAAAAGAAAAAAAAATGTAATAAGCCACAATATGCATACTACATGATTTTTTTAAGCAAATGAGCTCTCCACTTTATATAATATGTTGCATTTTTTAGGAGGTTGGATGAAATAATTTAGTTTTAAGGATTTTTTTTATATTAACAATGAAGTTTGATAAAATATTAAGACGTTCAATAAAATAAATAGAGAAATATTTGGAAAAAAGTGGTAAATCTTGTAATAGAGGAAATAATGAAGACTTTATTATTTTCCATATGATATATTAGACCTTTCTTTGTTTAAATTCGCAAATATTCTTCATTATCAAATATTTATTAGGAATCCATTTTCTAATGTGTGCTCAAGGAAACACATTACAAAAACCGCTTTTTTTTTAAAAAAAAAAGATATAATAATGAGAAAAAGATCTCAAAATTTTTATTAAATTATAATTTCTTTTCTTAGTATTTGACTACCCATAACTGATAGTTTGTAAAGTTGACTAAGATACATATTTGTGATTTGTTTATACAATTTATTTGACAGTACAATATTGAATTTTATTATTTACGTATGACACATTCCCTTTTTGAAAAAAAAAATTACACTTAATTAAATTATGTTGTCAGATAATTTCTGTTATTTCTATTTGTTTAGTGGTAAGGACACGCATGCTTTTACATAGATTGTTTAAGTATGTATTTGATGTAAATGCTAGTTATCAAATATATGAAATTGCATTAAACAATAATCGATCACAAAGTCAATAGATATATTAATATTAAAATTAAAGTCCATAGTTATATTGTAGTATTTTTTTTATTACATTTTTACTATTATGTAATTTTTTGTTGTTTAGATAACCGCAAGGATATGTGATGAAAATTTGATCATAAGATCCCCTGAAAATAAGAGAGAAACTTTAACTAACTGAGCTGTTTTTTTTAAGGGTACTAATAACTATCATTTTGTGTTAATGTATTATTTTTCTATATATAAAAAATTGAAAGGTTTTGAAAAAATATATTTCCAATTCAAAAGTTATCGATCATTTAAGGACTAAGGAGGTGATGAGACATTGCATGTATTATAAGTAGATATAAATATCTTGGAAATAAATTGGAGGGGCAAGGGTTGTACAGGCATAATAGGTGATATGCGGGTGATTGCGTATTAACTGGGTATGGATACCTTAGTGAATGAGGACAAAACTATTGTACTAGATGTTAAGTTAAACACACATTTTCATAGTGGCTTACCACACGAGGTGGTTGGGGTTTTTTGGTCAGGGGCTACTCGGTCAATTAGACGTAGCTTGGTTAGGGATTTTTTAGCCAGTTAGGCGTAACTTGGTCAGGGGCTACTCGGTCATTCAAGGATTACTCGATCGGTCGGTCAGGGGTTACACAGTTGGTCAAGGGCTATTCGATCGGTCAAGGGTTACTCGGTCAGTGTTTTGGTGTGTGTCAGCTTGTTGCACGGTGTGGCTGGCCACACCCAAAAAAACACTGTAAGTTTAAGTTGTTGCATTTAATTTGAATCCTTTAAACATAAGAGTTAAAAATTGTTTTAATAAGTACTAGGCATACATCATTTAATTTTTCCCTTCTGAGAGGTTCATATCTTGATTTATTATGATTAGCATGGAAAATAATTTATGATTCAAGTACTAATTTATACAAATTAATTGTTATTCTAATATTCAATTAATTTAAGGTTTTACGCGAGATAAAAATGAAGATTTTTAGTAAACCGTGCATCGCACGTGCATCGCACGGGTGCTATACTAGTTAATGAATATATTTCATTAATACTTTCCTCTTTTAGCTTCTTATTATACATAGCCCTTAAGGTTACATATACCTTTTTGTTGAACTAATAACAATAATAAGAAAATAAAGAAAAACAAGTGCCTCAAGGCCCCCAACACGACTAAACTAGATACGGAGTATAAGACGAAGAATTAGGAAATTGCAATAACAAGTGCTTTCGTGCATGGTATTATTGGCAGGTCAGTGTACGCAATTGGCTTTCCAGTGGCATAAGTTGCGGCACCAAGTGAGGTATACATTCAATTAAGGAACATGCATGAAAATCTTTGATATTATTGTACTACCATTTCCAGGTGCTGATTGCTGGTTTTTTTTTCCGTACTAGTTTATACAAGTCAAAAACCAATTTTTATCACTAAGTAATACGGCATTTTGCATGAGGGTAGGGATCCATTTACCCTTTGCTCTCACTTTTAAAGTACAAGTGTCTAGCTATGAATTGGTTTCCGATTCTTGTGAGAGATTTTAAAACGTGAGTTCATTAATTTACCGAGAGATCAAAGTAATGTTTTTTTTATTTACTAAACAATATAACAAGTAAGTGGAGATCAGATAGATTCTGTTTAGGTGAAAATTACACAGAAATGGAGGCAACATAAAATTTGTAACAGATTTGCTAATTAATCCTTATATCAGCTTGCAGTTGAACAAGAGGAGAGATTATGATCATCTTACTTAGTCCAGCCTATCAATTGCATGAGGTCACGTGCCTATAAATCTATGACAATACGAGTAACTCATTTGACTTACAAATTAATTTGAGTGTACTTATCACATAATTAACTTATTTACTACTGTAGTTATTTATTCTAATTATAAAGTTACACCCTTTGACTTACAACCTAAGTGAACCGTACCAGGGAATCATGTATAATGTTGAAGTTCAAGTTTATGAGACAGTGAGGTGAATGAGCTAATAACACCTTACAAAATACTACCTCCGTTTCTTTTTAGTAGACATGTATTTCTTTTTAGAAAGTTTTTTTTTAGTTGACACATTTTCCTTTGAGGTAAGTTTTTTACCTTGTATTTACAAGTTATCCCACTTGTTTTATCATTCTCTCTCACTCTCTCTCCTCTCCTTAATATATGTGCCTAAATCAAACGCGTCAATCAAATAGAAACGGAGGAAGTACAAATTAATTAAGTCGGTTTAAGTTCATCAACGAATGCATAATTTGATTGCTTTGACTTTTTTTTAATAAATTGAGTTGTTGACTTTAATTTGGAAGATGCATGGATGCATGGTTCACATGCATCGTTGCATACTTGCATTGTTAGCTATATCCCAACATTGTAGATTTAAATTACTCTTATCTTTTAATTTTGTAGACAAGAACCAGACACTTTCCGACACCAATTTAATTAAATTTAATTTTACTCTTGAATTATACTTGAAATCTACTTTCTATAATCAATTTAAAAAGGTTTCATTATCTTAGTTGAATACTTATTTACTTGTTAATATATTATTACTCGTATCTATTTTCTATGAATATTAACACATATTTATTATCGCACCACTGAACTTATTCATTTATTTAGTCGTTTGAATATATATATAACTATATAAGACATGTCTATTTGACTATTTATGAATCCCCCTTCAAAAAAAAAATTTGACTATTTATGAATACTGTAACATTTTCTAATAATACATTAATACATGCACTAAATTACATACGTGTAAATATAACAAAATTAAATATATTGAATTTCGATCTCAATCTTTTTGATTGTTACTTCTTCGTGTTTGTGTCCTATCCGCTTTCATGTAATGCATACTTTAAATAAAATGAATTGATATAATAGTTGAGTAAAAAAGCTACGGAGTAAGAGAATAAAACCTAGGATGCAAAAAGGAGACAAGTTAACACCTCTCATGGCATATATTTCTCAAGTCATTATTTCACAATCAATGCTAGTATCATGATGGTGAATTAAGTACAGCTTATTTATATGGTTTATTTTTCATCGTTCATTGCAATTGCACAATTTAGGGATCTCTCTCTCCCTCTTTCACTCTCTCTTTCTCTCTTATACAAGAAAACTATGATGGCTTCTTATCAAAATCTTTGCCTTGTTATGCTCATTTTGTTGATAAGCAGCAGCAGTTATTTTGCTTCTCCAGTTAACACCGCCCCTCGCGATGGTGAGTTTGGCAAATATTATTATTTATGTTTTTGTAAATTTTAAACAAGTGCTTATAAATAGCAAATGTAGTCATTGTTTCGATGCAAACTTGACCTATTTTAATGGTGAATTCGTGTCAACATCACAAATTCAAACATTGCAAACAGATAATTAATGTAGTATGATAAATTAGCTTATTTGGTTAAAGTATATATGTACGCATTTACAAATATAATGCGTGTGTATTTTTTTTTTTCTTAGAGTAGTAATGCATAATTTTTCGACAATGCAATGATGTCCCTCCTTACAAGTTCAAGTCCTCCATTAGCTCATGTAAAGTAATTTACGACCTACAAATTAAACTTGCATATAGTTGCATTGAGCTCACTAATAATAACGGTTTGGTCTTATTTATGCCGGATCAAGATAGCTGGTATACATTTTACCAACCCAAAGAACAATTTTGAGAAAACCCAAAGAACAATTGATTGACTAGAATGGGACACCATGCATTTTTTAACTGGATTTCCACTAAGATAGATATGATTCACATGAAAATAGTAAACTTTTTTTTTTTTTTTTTTTTTTTTGAGGAAAATGAAAATAGTAAACTTTATTACTAGAATAAATAGTAAAGTGAAATTAGTAAAGTGAAATTAATGAGTCATATTAAGCAAAAACTTAGCCTAAAGTTCATCAAAATTGAGATGAGGAGAAAAGCCTAAGTCATTATTATTTAAGGAAAAAAATGGAAATTCTTCCCCATCATTATCGTATGTAATTAAATCATATTTATTCCAAATAATAGAAGTTCAAGTTTTGTGTTAATCAATTTTTGTTGATCTAATCATACATCTAAACACTAGGATACTAATCTTTGAGTTTTTTTTTTTTTCCCAAATAAATAGGACTACTTCCCAATGGAAATTTTGAAGAAGGACCAAAACCATCAAACCTCAATAAGAAGGTAATTGTTGGCAAATACTCCCTTCCCAAATGGGTGAAAAAGGGCTTAGTGCAATATATATCAGGTGGACCTCAACCAGGTGGCTTCTACTTTGCTGTTCCACGTGGCGTCCATGCGATAAGGTTAGGGAATCAAGCCTCGATATCCCAATTTTTAAAAGTTAAAAAAGGATCATTCTACTCTCTTACATTTAGCGCGACAAAGACTTGTATAGAAGAGGAGGTTTTAAGGGTATCGGCTTCAAAAGAAACCACGGATCTACCCATTCAAACAATGTATAGTAGTGATGGAGGTGATACTTATGCTTGGGCATTTCAAGCAACTTCTAATATTGTTAAGGTCACTTTCTACAATCCTCATGTTCAAGAAGATCCTACTTGTGGACCACTCTTGGATGCTATTGCTATCAAGGAGATGTTGCCTCTCCCCAAACCAATAGGTACTATAATTTTTTATTCATTTACTCAATACTTCCTCCGTCCCTAAATTTTTTTTCTGTTTTAACTTTTTTGTAAGACAATCACTGTCTAAATAGAAAGAATTGTAGAGACAACGAATATTAAATATATATTACCTATATATTATCTATAATTTTCTTAGCTTCTTCTATTTTACTTCGTAATTATTTACAAATATTTAAAAGTTTTTTTTTAAGAGATTGTAAACTTTGATGTCCTCTTTAACTTTTTTTTTTTTAATTTATATTCCATAAATGTAGTTTAATTTGTTCAAAACACAAATATAATCAATACAAAGGAAGTACATACTTCTATGAAAATATATAGAACTAGTGATCGATCCAATTAGGTGAGATGAATTTAGATTAGCAAAAATTAATACTTCCTCCGTTTTTATTTAGTTACAACACACTCCTTTGGCACGCATGTTAAGGATGATATTAGACTAGGTAAACGGATGAATTAATTTACAAAATTTTAACACCTATAAGAAGAAAGGGATAAGTTACTACGGTTTAAATTTCATTACTTAATTCATTCGTTTACCTAGTTTAATCCCCTCATCGATAAGCGTGATAAAAGGTGTGTTGCAAGTATAAAAAAATAGAGGAAATATGATTTTTCATAAGTGAACATCAATTATTATATTTGAAATGTACGCGTTGATGAGGGGATTGAGCGATATCATAATGTTGAAACATTTACCATCATATACTTGCATCATGACATAATATACTTTCTCTGTTTCTTTTTAGTTGCTATATTTTTCTATTTTGAAAATTTTTAATTAGTTGCAACACTTTCTATTTTTGACGTTCTTTTCTCTATATCTCTCTCCTACTCACATAGGTCTATCTTATTTTTCTCTCTATATCTCTCTTCTTTTTAAAAAACTTTCTAGGAGACCGTGAAAATAAAAGTGTAGCAACTAAAAAAACGGAGGAAGTATATACTACCTCCTTTAACAGTTATTTGCAACAAAGGGGGTAGCACAGACTCCTAGGCAAAACTTTTAAAGTATTATTATTGAAAAATAAGGGCACTTGGTTAAGTATTAATCCTACCTAGAAAAAACAATTAAACAAAACCCATGATCACCTAAACTCAGAACCACTGAACCCAGAAACACCACCGACAACCACCAGAACCACCAAACCCACCGACAACCACCAGAACCACCAAACCCACCGACACCCAGAACCCAAAACCACCATCGAAACCTACCCACAAACCCAACCATCACCAAAACCACCGAAACCCCACCACAAACCCACTCCAAACCACCGAAAGTCCGAAACCCAACCACAAACCCACCCAAAACCACCGAAACCTAACTCACGAACCCAAAACGACCGACCCCCTCCCCACAAACCAAGCCAAAACCACCGAAACCCCACCACGAACCCAATCACCACCAAAACCACCAAAATCCCACCACAAACTAGCCAATACCACCGAAACCCCATCACAAACCCAACCACCACCAAAACCACCGAAATCCCACCACAAACCCAACTAATACCACCGAAACCCCACCACAAACCCAACTACCACCAAAACCACCGAAACCCCACCACGAACCCAGGCAAAACTACCGAAACCCAACCACGAACTCAACCACCACTAAAACCACCGAAATCCAACCAAACCCACCCATAAATGACCCCAATAAACCTGCAAATCCACCCATAAGCCACCAAATCCAACCACAAATCAAGCAAACCACCGACAAATAATCAGATCTGAAACCAACAAGTAAGATAGTTTGGAATTTGAAGAGAGATGAGAGTTGAAGAAGATGAAATGAGAGATGGAGGAGGAGAGAGAAAGATGATACGAGAGATGAAGGAGGAGAGAGAAAGATAATCAATTTAGATTAAGGTTATAATGTTTTGTAAATTAAGTGTAGTATTATATGCTAATAAGTCTTAAATAAGGGTATTTTGGTCATTTAGATAGAAAAAAGTTACTAAAATAGGAAAGAAATAAGTTTGTTGCAAATAATAGATATCGCCCATTTTTGGTAAATGTTGCAATTAACTGTTAACGGAGGTAGTAGATTTTTTTTTTCAAAATTGAACTTATGGAAATTAATCTTTGCATGCAGGAAACATTGTTAAAAACGGAGACTTTGAAATTGGTCCTCATGTATTCAACAATTTCTCAACTGGTGTACTTATATCTCCACATTCGATGGACGTTGTTTCACCACTCCCTGCCTGGATTGTCGAATCTCTTAAACCTGTAAAATACGTCGATTCAGCACACTTCTTTGTACCTTCAGGGTCTGCAGCCATTGAGTTGATAGGAGGAAGAGAAAGCGCGATAGCTCAAATCATAAGAACAACTCCTAACAAGCATTACCTCCTAACCTTCACCATTGGAGACGCGGAGAATGATTGCACCGGACCAATGATGGTGGAAGCATTCGCGGCAATGGAAAATGTTGTAGCTCACCATGAGTCTCATGGAAAGGGTAGTTTTACACATGCAAGTCTCAAGTTTCAGGCTATGTCATTTAGAACTAGGTTAACATTTTGGAGCTCAATGTATCACACTAAAGCTAATGATTTTGGATCCATGTGTGGTCCTGTCTTGGATGATGTTAAGGTGGTACCTCTTTATTGATTATTGTCATAGTAAAACAATTAAAATGATTTTCGTTGCATGATATTTATCAAATTTATTCACAATATCATGAAATATAAGTTAATAATTTAGAATTACTTACCATTATATGTGTACAATCGTACATTACATGTATATTGAGGTTATTGTATTCTTCGTAGTAACTTTATTCTCAATTGCACATTTGTTAAATAAAATGTGTTTGCTTCCTTGACTAATTCCTTCTTTAATTATTTGTTACTTATAGTAATCCAGGTAGATATGCAAATCCTTTTGACAAAAAATATTAGGACTTAATTTGTAATGCCTTTGAGGATGTTGTGGCTCTAATTGGACTAGTTGTTGCCCACTAATGAGACGTTCTCTTGCAAGTTAGTTAGTGTTTATTGGTTGTAATTATTCTCCATTTTTTTAGAATATTAAGGGTCTGTTATGTTTATATTATTTTCACTTATTTCAGATCTAATAAGTTGTGATAAGTTAAGATAAATTTAGTTAACTTCAGATAAGATAAGTTCAGGAAAAATAGGTTGTGATAAGGGTTAACCAAGCTAAGTGCTGATTACAACTAAAATAAGTTTTTCAGTTAATTCAGACAAGCTCGATAAGTTTATATAAATTCAAATAAGTAAAAATCAGCTAAATGAGCATACCCTAAGAAGTAACTCACAATTATTGTACATTATTCATGGAGGCTTTTCATATTAGAGCTGATCGAATTATCTTGATCTGAGGCATTGCTTGGGATCCTAAGAAAGAGATCTCTTTCTTTAGGAATCCATTTTCTATATGATATGGAAACAATGAAGAAGAGGAAAAAAGCCATCAAATTAAACATAAAGAACAATGCAAGTAATGAAAGAGAATTTTTCCCACATTCAATAGGAGAAAAAGGGGAATAATATTTTTCTAAGCGACATAATTTAACCTCTACGTACTATACAATTTTTTGAACATAATGGCTTATATGGATATGAAGACAATAATATGCTGAGAAGAATAAATCACACACTGAAATTTAGATTGGCTCATTCTGCTGATTGTTCATTTCATTCATCATAAGTTGATTACACTATCAGTGTTTACATATATAGGCTGCTTGAACCACTAACAAAGTGACAGCACACCATAGAGAAACTTCCTAAGAAACTTACAAAATAACAGCTATGAAATGACAGCACACAAACTAGGAACAAGACAAAAAACATAAACATCTACATCAGCACCAATAAGAAATGAGCACCATCCTTCAACACTCCCCCTCAAGCTGAGAGGAAGAATTCTGAAATCCCAGCTTGTTGAGTAATTGAGTATATTGTTCTGTGGACACCACCTTAGTGAATAGATCTGCAAGTTGTTTTGAGCTCTTAACATAGGTAGGAAGAACAATCCCATCAATCACCTTTTCTCTAATGAAATGGCAGTCTATCTCCACATGTTTAGTTTTCTCATGCTGAACTAGGTTTGCAGCAATTGCCAAGGCAGCCTGATTATCACAGAATAAGGGAGTATGCTTAAGAGATTTCAGACCCAGGTCCTTTAAGAGTTGCTTAAGCCACATGACTTCACAAACAGTGAGAGCCATTGACTTATATTCAGCCTTAATAGTAGATCGAGCTACAACCTGCTGTTTCTTTGCTTTCCAGGATATAGGAAAGTCCCCTATAAGAATACAAAAACCAGAAGTCGATTTTCTTGTGATAGGGCAGCCTGCCCAATCACTGTCACAATAAGCTTTCAGTTCTACAACAGAATCAGCAGCAAGAAGAATCCCTTGACTCTTAGACCCAGACAAGTACCTTAGAACCCTAATTGCAGCCTGATAATGAGCAGAGGTAGGAGAGTGCATGAACTGGCTAAGAGTATGAACAGTAAAGGCAATATCTGGTCTGGTTATGGTGAGATATATCAATTTTCCAATCAACCTATGATATTTTTCAGGTTGAGTCAAAGGACTACCAGAATTGTGAGTGAGCTTGTGATGGACATCCATGGGTAATATGAGTGGTTTACACCCATTCATGTTGTATTCCTGAAGCATATCTAAAACATACTTCCTCTAAGATAGAAATATCCCAGCATCTGTTCTGTCAGCTTCAATTCCCAAAAAATACTTAAGCTTACCCAAATCCTTCATCTTGAACTGACTATTCAAGTACTTTTTTGCTTCACAAATCATGTCCATGCTACTTCTTGTGATGATCAAATCATCAACATAGATAAGAATAGTACCTGAATCCTTTCCCAAGATATCCCTGTGGAAGCTTCATGTACACTGTCTCTTGAAGATCTCCATGAAGAAAGGCATTCTTCACATCCATTTGATGAACATTCCATCCCTTCATTGCAGCAACAGCCAAAAAAGATCTTACAGTTGACATTTTTGCTACAGGTGCAATTGTCTCTTTGTAATCTATCCCTTCCTTCTATCTATTCCCAAGAACAACAAGTCTTGATTTATGTCTCTCAATCTTTCCTGTCTTAGGATTGTACTTTGTAGTATAGAGACATTTACACCCAATTGTATGCTTTCCTTGGGGAAGATCGGTAATTTCCCAGGTGTTATTGTTCTCTAGAGCTTCCAATTCTTCATTCATTGCTTCCTGCCATTTGCAGTGCTTTACAACATCTTTGAAGTGTATTGGATCAGGTTCCTTAATGGGAGATACCATCATATAGAAATAATTTGCACTTGCATGAGTTTCAGCATTCTTTCTTACAGCATTATCATAGCTCAAAGTAGTAGCACCTACTTTATAGTCTTCATGCCATGTTGGAGATCTAGTTTGTCTAGAAGACCTTCTCATCTCTTTTGTGTTTGGTTCTTCTCTTGCTGAAATTCTATATCAGTTTCTTCTTCATATGCTTCTTCACTTTTTGAATCACTATGAGCACTATCCCCATCATCATCAATCCAGCTCTGATTTTGCTCACTGTTCTGGTTCTCTTCTCTTTCTGTAGAAACAGTGTGAAAGATGTGATATGGAAAAATATTTTCATAGCACTTCACATCCCTTGATACAAAAGCTTGACCATTTATCAAACTAATCAGTTTGTAACCCTTCTGATTACTTGGATATCCCATGAATATGCAGGGAATACCTCTTGCATCAAGCTTATCATGAGAAATGCTTGGATTACTGGCCATAGCAAGGCACCCAAACGTTCTTAATTCTTCACATGTTGGTTTTCTGTCATTAAGAACCTCATATGGAGTTTTGTCACCTAGCACAACATAGGGTAACCTGTTGGTAATATACACAGCAACATGAATGCAATCACCCCAGTATTTCGCAGGAAGCCCTACTTGAAATCTCAGAGCTCTACCCATCTCCCATATGTTCTTATGTTTCCTCTCAGCTCTTCCATTTTGCTGAGGTCTTCCTACACATGAGGTTTGATGAATTATCCCCAATTTTTCATACAAAGGCTTGCACTTCTGATCCTCAAATTCTGGTGCATTGTCAGACCTCAAAATCTTTACCTTTCTTCCATATTGAGTTTCACCATTTTCATAAAGTTCTCAAGAAATTTGAATGCATCAGATTTTTGCACCATGAGATTCACCCAAGTTAATCTTGAGTGATCATCTACAATAGTCATAAAGTACTTATACTTTCCCTTTGTAAACACTCTATGAGGACCCCATGTACCAATGTGCACAAGTTCAAATGGCTCCTTTGCTCTAGACTCACTCACAACATAAGGGAGCTTTGTGAACTTTGCTAGAGGACATGTTAAGCAAACCTCACCCTTTCCTTCTTTCAACCCTTTCAGCCCTTGGATTTTCTCAATCCTCTAGATTGGAGCATGTCCCAATTTATGATGCTATAAAGTTCTATAACTCAACTTTGGGACATTAGTCACAATTGTAGGAACATTTCTATATGAACTGACATTCATAGCATTTCTTCTCTCACTTTCTTCCTTTCCAGATATTTGGGCCTTTAATTAACTTATAACAACTCAATAGGTTTGTTTTCCAGGTAATACAGACCACTCCTCATCCTTCCTATCCCTTTTACAGTGTTAGACTCTAAGTCTTGTATGATGCAATATTTGGGATAGAATAATATCTTACTATGTGAATCATGCATAAGTTTATTCATAGAGATAAGATTATGCTTGAAACTAGGAACATACAACATAACACATTTTTCAAGGACAAGTTGTTTCCTAGATTCACATTGCCAAAGTGAGAGATATTAGCAGTTTGGCCAGTAGGTAGGTTGATTTAAGGATTATTTTTGCTTCTCACAACATCATGCATTGCATTTAAATAGCCAGTCATATGATCAGAAGCACTAGAATCAATTATCCACTCATTTTCAATAGATTCAGCAAAACAACATGACACCATACCTAGCTATGTTCTGTTTCATCATCATTATCACCAAAATACTGCTTTGGAAGCATTTTCAACAGAGCCTCTATCTGCGGAACAGTGAATTGGTTTGCCATACCAATGCTCGATCCACCAAATTCACTTTAAGTGCTGCTTACATTTGCTGCAACTCTGTTGCCCTTGTTCTTGTTTCCCCACTTGTTGTTCCCAGAAGCTATCTTCCCTTTTCCTTTCTGAAATGTTGGAACAGGTTTCTGCTGGTATTTTTCATGCCAACTAGGGTACCCAACAACTATCCAGCAGTCTTCTGCCACGAGTCCTGCTTTCCCACAGGCTGTGCAGCCATAATCTAAGAGGGGAACAGATCCTCTACCAAAACCACCTCCTCCTGGTGGTCCTCCCCCTGAAGGAACTCCCCCTGAAGGTGAGCCTGATCCCTTACTAAACATCACTAAAGATTCATATTCTTCTTTAGTGTTGTTTAAGAGGGATGTCTGAGACTCTTCTTGTTCAAGATAGCAACATGCTGTTTCTACAGATGGTAAGGCAGTCATCATGAGAAGCTGACTCCTTTGAGGTCCATATTCATCATCAAGACCATTTAAGGATTGGAACAACTTGTGTTCCTCCATTTGCTTGTTCAGAGATGTCAGGAAAACACTCACTTCAGAAGTGATATTAGTGATTACAGGAAGAGCATGGAGAGATTCCAGTTCTTCCCATATTGCTTTCATTTTGGTATAGTATTCACTGATCTTCTTTCCTTGCTGCTTGGTCTCATACAAATCTTTGTTAAGTTTGTATTTCCTAGACCCATTTGTGAGAGAAAATCTCCTTTCCAGCTCAGTCCAAATCTGAGATGAGCTGTTAACAAACATAATAGATTGTTTTATTGAGTCTGATACTGACCCTAGTATCCATGAGATGATCATCCTGTTGCAAGTCTCCCATGTCTCAAATTTGACCTCATCATCGTGGTATTTCTTCAGTGTTCCTGTTACAAACCCAAGCTTCCTTTTTCCAGCTAGAACAATCTCCATAGATCTCTTCCATGACCTAAAGTTGGAAGATCCCTGAAGTTTCTCAATTCCAACAAACGCTTGACCATCTGAAGGGTGAAGATAAAGAGGGCTGATAGGTTCAATAGTTGTTGTTGGCATTATAAATAGAAGATTTTAAGCAGAAAAGAGTAAAAAGATTTCAACTTTATATAGAGAACATTAATATCAGAGAATATTTGTGAGTTTGAGAAAAGAAAAGAACAATTTTTAGGCTAGATCTGAGCCTGCGGCTCTGATACCATGAAGACAATAATATGATGAGAAGAATAAATCACACACTGAAATTTAGATTGGCTCATTTTGCTGATTGTTCATTTCATTCATCATAAGCTGATTACACTATCAGTCTTTACATATATAGGCTGCTTGAACCACTAACAAAGTGACAGCACACCATAGAGAAACTTCCTAAGAAACTTACAAAATAACAGCTATGAAATGACAGCATACAAACTAGGAACAGGACAAAAAACATAAACATCTACATCAGCAGCAATAAGAAATGAGCACCATCCTTCAACAGGATAGTTGGACGAGTTGCAAAGAGATGTAAGCAAAGACGTCTCCATCGACTCCATGATATAAGCTACTCCGAGTTTGGCCTTCTATGATCTAAATAGCGTAACATAAATTTTGTATCACTATAACTTGTGTATATCTAGGGGTGTAAATGAGGCAATACGTTCGTGAACTACTCGCGAACAAACTCGGTTAAAGCTTGGTCAAAACTCGTTTGTTAAGCTAATGAACAAGCTTGAACAAAAATCTTAAGCTCGTCAAATAGATGAACAAAGTTCGAACAACATCATGTTTGACTCGGTAATGTTCATGAATAGCTTGTCTAAGTCCATTTATAGGTTTTTTCATACCCAATTAATACTTGGAAAATTTATATATCTTTTATTCATACATATTTGTAAAAAGTACTGATTATTTCATCAAGTAAAGGCATGAAAACTCTGTCATTACTTTTTTTCTATAGTTAGAATATAAACATCTTATATAAAATTAAATGGACGTGTTAAAATTTTGAAAGAAACCATATTTTTAATGATAAATTAGGACTCGTTTATTTAATCAAGCCCTATTTAGACTGGTTCAAGCTCGAACTTAAACTCAAAATGCTAATGAGTACGTTCGTGATCAAAGCTTGAACAAGCCAATTTTTTAACGAGCCGAGCTCGAACAAGATTTTTAAAAGCTCGAGATAGTTCGAACACGAATAATTAGCTTAGTCCGAACAGACTAAAACTCGGCTCGGCCCATATCGTTTGCAGCCCTATGTATATCTCTCAATGTACAATTTTGTTGATAAATATATTTAAATATACAATAATGAAAGTAGCTCAACAATAATTTACTTGATAATATTTACACACTTTTAAGAAATTCGTAATATACCTAGCCAAAATTAGTACATTCAAGAAAAGTATTAGAGGCTTATTATTTGTAGTCTTAATGCCTACATATATTATTACCCTAAATTACATACCAATTACGAGTAGCTTATTTGTTTTCGACCTTCTTGTTACGTTCCATTAATAAATGTTACTTGAGTTAAATAAGAAAGAAAACAATTCTGAATAGAACAATACGTCTAGCTTGAAGCTGAAGGTCATAGTTGACCACAGAGTTACGAGCTCCCCCAGATAAGTGTGTAAAACGAAGCTTACTAACACACCAATTTAGAAAGAAAGAGGAAGGATATTAGAGGCAATCCAACATAACTCACGGCTTATATAGTGGACTAAACCACGAGATTATTTCAATTTCCAATTCATTTTCACTCAAATCCTTACTCTTTTCATGATAACATTCAATAATGCTACAGCATCTCTCGAGTAGTATATATTGCTAATCTCATTGTTTAGATTAAGTGCACATTTTCGAGACCTCGGTCGTTTTCTTTTCCTCTCTCAAAATGGCTTCGTCTTCCCTTTGCCTTGTGTTCGTATTCGTCTTGATAAGCTGCAGTGATTATTTTGCTTCTTCAATCAATGCTACTGTGCTTGATGGTGAGTAATTTAATAATTGACAATATATAATGATATAGACGAGTTTTAATCTGAGATATTGGGGTACCATGCAATCTTCGACTAATACTTATCATACTTTATTAGATAGTACTATATAAATGATTTTGTGTATTTGTTTTAGTAGTGTTTACGAAGTATATTTTAGTTACCACTTGCTCATTGTTTCGTATGTTAATAATCAATGTTTATGCTCCCATTTCGGATAACATGTTACTAGCAAAATTTTGATGGCGAACCTATGTATTTTTTTTTTTGGCAAAGTTCATAATTCAAAATGTTGGGCTTCTAAGAAAGAGCATATTAAAAAGATGGAGGTTACGGAAATGCGCATGTTAAGGTGGATGTGTGGAAACACTTTAAGAGATAGAATCAGAAATGAGGTTATTCGCAAGAAAGTAGGTGTGGCGGGCATTGTAGATAAATTAAGGGAAAATCGTCTGCGTTGGTTTGGACATGTAAGACGGAGACCCGAGGGTGCACCGGTGCGAAGAGTGGAAGAGTGGGACCATGGAGGGATTAAACGAGGAAGAGGGAGACCAAAGATGACTTGGTTGGAAGGAGTGAGGAAGGATATGAAGTGCATGGATTTACGTGAGGATGAAGTTTTGGATCGTAAGGGATGGAGGAGAAAGATTTATGTTGATGACTACACGGAATAATCAAATTTGGTTCATGTTAGCCGACCCCACTTTTGGGATTAAGGCTTTGATTGATTGATTGATTGATTGATTCATAATTCAAAAATATATTTATTGATATATTTGCGCGATTGTATTAGAAAAGGTCTAATCGTTATTATATTGTAAAATTTTATGTACACATCAATTGCTAAGTTTTTCAATTAAACTGTTGAAGTTAATCTGAAAATGAAGCATAAGGCTATATATGGAAAGACAAAAGTAGATATATCACGTTGAATTAAACATTAGTTATTACGTTAATATGCACGTTATTTATATTTTTAATTTGTCATATATTCTCAAATGAATCAATTTAAATAATACTTTTAAATTTTGAAATGAGCTATGTGCTTTTCACATTTACTAGTGAGGCTTCAACAAGCAAATGTTTCAACAATTTTTATGTTACATACATACAGGACTTCTTCCAAATGGAAACTTTGAACAAGGGCCAAAGCCATCAGACTTAAAGGGCACAGTAATCAAAGGAAAATACTCCCTCCCAAAATGGGTTAAGAAGGGCTTGGTAGAGTACATATCAGGTGGACCTCAACCGGGTGGCTTCTTTTTCGCGGTTCCACGAGGTATCCATGCTATAAGGCTAGGGAATGAGGCCTCTATACATCAATATGTGAGAGTTAAGAAAGGGTCATATTACTCTCTTACTTTTAGCGCAACAAGAACTTGTGCCCTAGATGAGGTCTTAGGGGTTTCAGCTTCCAATGACTCCGCGGATTTACCCATCCAAACATTGTATAGTAGCAATGGAGGAGATACTTATGCTTGGGCTTTTGAGGCCACTTCTCAAATTGTTAAGGTTGCGTTTCATAACCCGGGTAAGGAAGAAGACCCTGAATGTGGACCGCTTATGGATGCCATTGCAATCAAAGAGATGGCACCACTTCCTAAACCCATAGGTAAGATCAATTCAATTTGAACATATTATGCAATTTTACATTTTTTGTCCGACTGAGTTACAATTGTTACATGACATTATAAATTAAACTAGGGAGAAAGGGTACAAACCTTTGATTTATTGGTACACAGCCTGTAATAAGAATTTGCCGCTAGGCCCAGACTGGCCTCATTGGTAGAATAACACAAATTAAATACAAACTCAACCAAAAGTTTAAGCTGATGAAGCCTATTAGTTTACAACCTTTAGAGATATGTTTAACAATTTTTTAATTTTTTTTTGTATTTTTTAATTCTTTTAGGAAACATGGTGAAGAATGGAGACTTTGAAATAGGTCCACATGTATTCAAAAATTTCTCAACAGGAGTCCTCCTCCTTCCACATGCCCATGATTATATCACTCCACTTCCTGGTTGGATTATTGAATCACTAAAACCAGTCAAGTACATTGATTCAACACACTTCTCTGTGCCCTCAAAATCCTTTGCTGTCGAATTAGTAGGAGGAAGAGAGAGCGCGATAGCTCAAATCATTAGAACGGTCCAAGATCAATTCTACCTCCTCACCTTCAAAATCGGAGATGCCAAAAATGGATGCAATGGACCTATGTTAGTGGAAGCATTCGCGGCCAAAGATACAGTTAAAGTTAACTATGAATCCAAGGGAAAGGGTCGTTTCACTTCTGCTAGTCTCAAATTTAAGGCTATCTCAGATAGAACTAGGCTAACCTTTTGGAGTTCTTATTATCACAACACCGTTGATTTTAGTCACATGTGTGGTCCTGTTTTGGACGATGTTAGGGTTGTGCCTCTTCACTAATTGCAAGGGACGAAAGGAATATTACGTATGACTAAAGATTATTTTGTAAGTGATTATTACGAATGGAATAATAATATGTTATAGGGATTAAAGCAAGATTATTTTTATGCCACGATTTCTATACAAGGAAATTTAAGACATCATTGTTTTAACAAAGCATGTATTATGAAATGAATTTATGTAAGATATAGTAATGTGAAATGATCTTTTGCACAAGGGTCTTGGAATATTTTGACTGAAATTATTTCTTTTTAATTATTTCAAAATACAGCTGATGTGTAGGCATGTTTTACAAAGTGTAAGTCATAGATTTACCTTATAATTTAGCTTCTATCATCCAATTTGCCTAAACAAATTTAGTTAACCTAAATTTAATACTCTGATTTGTAGCTCAGAAAATTAAACAAGGGGTACCATTTCCATCTTTAACTTACATT
The DNA here is from genome assembly GCF_948465745.1 of Chenopodium album. Classification (NCBI taxonomy): domain Eukaryota; kingdom Viridiplantae; phylum Streptophyta; class Magnoliopsida; order Caryophyllales; family Amaranthaceae; genus Chenopodium; species Chenopodium album. The sequence continues at coordinate 47,531,257 of NC_137848.1, forward strand.
AGCTGATTCAAACCAGACCATTTCATCCCCCTTGAGAGATGATCACGAGTTTTTTTGGATGTTTAGTGACGTTTTTAAGGGCATTTTAGGAAACCATGCGTAGCTAAGCTAGTATACGTTTTGACATTTTTTTAGCATCCCATGAAAATGTTTTTTTTTGGTTTTTTTTTTTTTTTTTCTTTGAAAAAAACATAGTAAGATACGGGGGTGCTCCTCCTCCTATCACAAGAGCAGTGGGGTTGAGGATTGAATCCAAGTCACTCCTAGGGAAAATGCATGATCCTCAAATTCTATGATTTTTTTTTTTTTTTTTTTTTTTTTTTTTTTTTTTTTTTTTTTTTGGTTTTTGTTTGGAAAGAAAAGATAGAGCAATATATTAATTAAGGAGGAAGGTCCATCTCCGCCAAGATTACAACCTTACAATAGTTTGAGGAAAAGCACTAAAACGAATAACTTCATCATTCCCCTTGTATCTCCCCTAGCAACTAGGTGAGCTACCGTATTACAACTTCTTTTGACATGAGAAAAAAGACACACATTGAACCACGCTCTATCCAATCTAATATCATCATAAACAACATGAATTGGGGCACGTCCATCAGTTTCAGAAGAGATAGCTTTAATGATATTAACTTGACCAAAAGGCAAAGATAACTTGTTAAATAGCTTTGGAATCTCAACGGAATTCTCTTAAAGCCCCACTTTCTAGGAAGGATATGACCAAATATTTAGCTAGTCTATACTACACTCCATAATAATAACGTATTAACTAGCCAGGCCATATAATACATAGTTTTACAACAAAATAATATCTACAGCAATTAAAGTTGAGGTCTTAAGTTCATGTGATCAAATTATATTATTGTTTGGATAGTTAAATAGTTAAATTAAAATATTAACTCCCAGCAGAAGTAGAGTATTGTTTGTAATGTAGTACGACAGAAACCGAGCAAGAAGGAAGGATACCTTAAATAAGAAGCAATTCTTAGTATAGGACAGTGTGAGCAGTAATTAGTGATTAAGAAGAGACAATGTAACATATCTCACGGCTTATTTGGTGGACTCACGCACTACATGATTCCATTTCGATCCTTCCACTAGTCTTCTGTCTTCTCATTATTTCTCTTCACATTCATTGCTGTGCCAGCCTCGATCTCATTTTGTTGATTGTGATTATGTACTCAGAATTTCGTATCCCTCGTCCATCCTAATTTAGTACGTTATTGCATAATTCCTTCTGTTCACAAATATTCGTCTTTTAGCAATAAAAGTTTTGACCTAGTGCCAGCCTAGTGGTTAACATTAAGAATCTGTGCGCGATAGGTTGATAGCTCATAGTTAGGTTCAAATACCCCATCCCCATTCTAATTTGTTTGCTCTTGTAATTAATTCGGAAAAAAAAAAAAAAAAAAAAAAAAAAAAAAAAAAAAAAAAATTCAATATTAGGATGTCTATAAACAATTTCTCTACATAATTGGAAATTTCACCAACCTATGCGATGTTTACCCTTCACTTACGTTACGCTCTTTCTCTCAAACACTCACTTCATATTCTATATGATGTGAACCTCTTTGTTTTTACCCACGAACTGGCTACATGAGTACATGCTACTCTAGACCTCTAGTATGTGACCGGAGTTTGATAAAATGATACTCCTATCATTCCATTTTAAATTTTCCAATTTGAGATGTTTAAAATTAGTGTCAAGTTTTCAATAAACAACAAAATGCATGGATTTAACATGCCACTTAACTTAATTTTAAGTAGTCAAAATTAATCTAGAAAAGACGGGTAGCACCTCAATAAGTCAATAAATGATGTTCCTTCAATTTTTTCATTCACTAAATATCACAACTCAGGAGTAGCTTAACTGATTAAATTAAAGTCTTGAGTGTAGTAAACAAAACTTAAAATCAAATCCCGTCGTCTACATCACTAATTTTTGTTACTCATGTACAAAAGAAAATACTCATAATAATTAAAATGGAACAAAGAGAGTGCTAAGAAAGGACTGAGAATAGTTTAATTTATATATGTTAATTAACATAAATTATTATTAATTTCAGAGTCAATGTATAATGTCTATGTATATATATTGAGTCTAACTTCTCAGTTTTCATTACACTTTCACGTTCTCGGAAGCGCCATTTTCTCTCTCTTTCTCTACAATCGAGTATTCCTAAGATCAAAATGGGTTTGTCTCCCCTTTGCTTTGTCTTTCTTGTGCTAATGATAAGCAGCAGTGATTATATTGCTTCTTCAATCGTCTATGCAACTACTTCTGATGGTGAGTTTTACTTATCTATACTCTAACTTTATGTCTATTTCCCATCTTATTTTATATTTATTCATACCTCTTCCAAATTAAATACGAGTAGAAAAAAAAAATCATATTCTTGTATTTATATCGAAAATGACTTCAACTAACATGGTTGGGAGGTAGTTAACGGGAAAAAAAGTGGGTCATGCATGAAAACTAGCCCACCTCACATCTAAGGATTGGGCCATATTTCATTGACTCTCGTCTCTTATTATGAGGGTCTAAGTTTTATTGGGTTGAACCGTTGAACCTACTTACGTAAAAGAAAAGTTTAAACATAGATCTACATCTTACTCCTAAAACTTAGGGCCAAAAAAAGTTAGTCACATAATCACATTCCACCTCCTTTCTAATGATTAGCGATGTGACATGTACCAATAACATTATTTAAAGTCTCATATTGCATTCATTGATTTGGTATCTCCATTATCAATAACTATATTATAAATGAGTAAGTTCTAGGCTTATAAGTTTTGTACACAATGAGTTTTACTTATATGGTGAAATCAATCTCTATTTGTAGGATTTCTCCCAAATGGGAACTTTGAAGAGGCACCAAAGCCATCAAACATGAAGAATACAGTAATAATTGGTAAACATTCTCTTCCCAAATGGGAAATCAATGGCTTAGTAGAGTACATATCAGGTGGACCTCAACCAGGTGGCTTCTACTTCAACGTGCCACGTGGTGTACACGCTATTAGGTTAGGGAATGAGGCCTATATCTCCCAAAAAGTAGTACTAAAGAAAAATTCATACTACTCAATCACTTTTAGCACAACAAGAACATGTGCACAAGAGGAGTCTATTAGGGTTGCAGCCTCAGGAACCACAGTAGATCTCCCTATTCAAACATTGTTTAGTGGTGATGGAGGAGATACTTATGCTTGGGCTTTTAAGGCTACTTCTGAGAATGTTAAGATCACTTTGAAGAACCCTGGAATTGAAGAGGATCCAGCTTGTGGCCCACTCTTGGATGCTATTGCAATTAAAGAGATATTGTTACCACACTACATTGGAGGTAAATTTCTAACTTATAAGGTTATGGCATCTACATTGTGGGTCATCTACACCGACGACTACACATATGTTTTCCTATGCTCCATGTTATTTGATTGTTTAACTAATTGTTCATATTATCATGATACTGGTCATTTTGATTATCAACACACTATTACAATATTACAATGGATGACAATTAACTTAGTTAGTTAAATGTTGAGAATGATACCCAAAATCTGGGATCAAATCTCGTTTACATCATAACTCTGAAAGTCAACTAAGCAGTTGACTGTTACATGTTAATTCTGATGGGTTAAAAACCCTTGTGTTGTTATACTAATAAACATTTGCAAGATATTACATTAATTTGAGGGTTATTGATGATTCATTACAATGTTCACCTTAATCTTTTTCCAGGTAACCTAGTTAAAAACGGAGGGTTTGAAACCGGTCCATATGTATTTGAGAAATTCTCAACAGGAGTCCTCATCCCTTCACACCCCCATGACTCCGTCTCCTCACTCCCTGGTTGGATCATTGAATCAGCGAGGCCTGTAAAGTTCATCGACTCGAAACATTTCTACGTACCCTCAGGATCATCTGCTATTGAGCTCGTAGGAGGACGAGAAAGTGCCATTGCTCAAATTATATATACCAAACCTAATGTATCATACCTCCTTACTTTTAAGGTTGGTGACGCCAAAAATAATTGTCCTGGTTCAATGGAAGTTGAAGCATTTGCTGGTAAAGAAAATGTTAAAGTACATTTCAATTCTGAAGCTAAAGGTGGATTTACAACTGCTAGTCTCAAGTTTCAAGCAATTTCTGATAGAACAAGAATTACATTTTGGAGTGCATATTATCACACTAGGCTTGATTATGGCTATATGTGTGGTCCTGTATTAGATGATGTTAAGGTTGTACACGATATGTACTAGTGTGAGTTGATTAAATTAAAGTCATGTTGTTGAATTTTATTTGAGGTTTATTGATGATGATTTGTATGAAGTATACCAATAAATTAAATTGTGTTTAGAAAAGAAATATATTTTACTTTCAACCTGTTTTACAAAAGAATTCCACTTTACTTGTATAAATTTGTGTGATTTTTTTTTTCCTAATGAATTTAGGTTAGTTTATTTTGCTGTCAAAATTGACTCAACTAATTTAATATTGAGCTGGTAAATTTGACCTCTAATGAAAAGTTTTACATCTTACAAATTTCAATCTTTTAGTTGGTAGTTCAACCCCACCAAGAGCACTTTGAGAGAGGACCTTTTAGTCCTTTACCTTACCCTTCATTCACCCTACTCAAAAAGTGTCTAGCTTGTTAACAAGTTTGGGTTGACCATATGGGGTTATGACCTTCTATGGACCATCTTCTTTAAAAAAAAAAAAAAAAAAAAAATCTAATTTGAATATGATTTAAATTGATCTATTTTGTATTCTCTCTCCATATTATAAAGATCTATTTTTTTTTTTACAGGTATAAAGATCTATTGTTAATAATGTCAAAACTTATAAATTTTTACTAACTTATAAATTTTTACTACCTTAGATAATTAATGTACATCCTATATTACAGAGTATTGCAAGGCTTGCGCGTTTCAAAATCCAATTACACGAGATAGTATATATATATATATTTGATTAGTTACGGTTTAAGCATATTAGGATCTGAAATATACATATTCTGTAACTTTAAGTCACAGTCAATAACCATTCATCTACAGTTCTACATTCTAATACTACCTCCGTTAATTGTAATCTGCAACTTTGAGGTATTATTTGTGAGATATAAAATATTCTAAAGTTGCAGATAACAATTAACGGAGATAGTACAACACCAATTTTTGTCTCTTTGAAAGCTAAGAATTTTCTCCCAATTAAAACCTGATTTATATGACCTAATTTAAATCCAAAATTTTCAACAACTAATATGCTTTAGACTACCAGGTTCTCAAAAAAAAAAAAAATGCTTTAGATTACCAAATGAAACATCTCCATTCTCGACCATACACAATCAGCTTATAAAATAGTTAAAAAATGACTTTGTATGTATGAGATCTTCTTTGTATATTCTCCACTTCAAAATTTTCATTATCGTGTCACACTTCACTAAAGCGTTTACTAGACTTAAAATTTGGATATTGGACTTTTTCAAACCCCATGAGCCACGCCTAGGCGCCCAGATAAAAGTCACACCCCCAACTTCACAGCAAAAACTCAAACCATTTAAAAAATACGAAGCAAAAAAAAAATCATAAAAAAAAAAAAAAAAAAAACTAAGTCTCCTTCTTCAGTTCTTCTTCTTCGTTTCTCTCTCCTCTCCAAAGAAATCAAAAATGGCGGTTCATGAAGAAATGGCGGAGATACTGAAGCCTCGGACGGATAAAAGAGATTACAAAAGAATTGTTCTCCCTAATTCTCTTGAAATTCTTCTCATTAGCGATCCTGATACTGATAAGGTCTTTTTCAATTATTTTTTGAATTGAATTTCAATTGATTGATTTTGATTTTGTTTTTTGTTGATGATTTGATGTTTCGATTGTGTTTCTTGACAGTGTGCTGCTTCGATGAATGTTAATGTTGGCTCATTCTGTGATCCTGAAGGTCTTGAAGGACTTGCTCATTTTCTCGGTATTTTCTCTCTCCTCTTTGCTTTCATTTTTCTGTATTTCTTGCGGAATTTGATGATTGATGTTGTGTTTATTGAATGAAGTTGAATTTGTTGTCCAATTTCTTTGATTTCTTGATCAAATTGCGTATCGAGGAGATGTGTTGTGATTATTAAAAATCAGAGTTAGAATCGTTTTTGCTCCGTTTTTGTAGCGGAGCGAAGCGAGTATGATTGCTGTATGTTATCAAGATCGTCTGTTTAGTATTCTAGGTCTTTGAAGTAGGGTATAGTAAGTTAGTAGACTTTAGTCAATAGTCAGTATGACATTGGAGTGAAGTGAATATGATTTTCTGAATGTTATCAAGATCGTCTGTTTTTGCCTAAATATGATTTAATCGAGTTTCTTGAATAAGGATGGATGTTAATCGATTAAAAAAAAGAGGTGGCAAAATCAGTAGGGTGTTTAGTTGTTTGTGAATTGTGACGATTGGCAATTGGCAAGCTCTCTACCACTGCTTATAGTTGGATTGGTTAACTCTGACGCTTGATAATGGAAGAGAAATCGTTCTTATTCTTATTTTGCGTATGCTTATGTTATTCCATGACAACGAACGTCAGGTTTTATTGAGTTTGGTGTCTGTTTTGATTTTGCATGGTTAGTCTGTTAGGATCAAACCAATATTTTTGGTTGTAAAATAACCTATTTCCATTTCAATGCTGTTTTTCGCAGAGCACATGTTGTTTTATGCCAGTGAAAAGTACCCTATCGAAGATAGTTATTCCAAGTACATAACAGAGGTACTCAGCTTTTAATTAAGAAAAATATATTGGACTTTTAAATTTTATTCGGAAAGATCTAGAATCTGAAATTGGTAGTTATCAAGTTAAGAAACTAGTTTAAATGTTTCTTAATTTTGAGCCATATATAGGGCATTGCCTTACTATGATGCTTATAATACACTGCTACTACTTTTATGATTTCATAATATTATCATATATGGGGAGCAGCATTGTAAGGGCCCCTCCTCCGCCATTGTTTTAGTTTTAAACCTTGTCCTGTGTTGACATTGATTATAGTGTTGCCTTGTAAGTAACCAAATCATCATGTAGAGCAAGTGATTCAAGTTTTTTTTTCATTTTTTATTTTTTTATTTTTTTTTTGTGAAGGCGAAGGAATGAAGCATCTGTCACCTTTGACCTTTTCCTTCTTTTGATCACTGTTTAGCTACTAGTCTATAGTGACATGGCTGTCCTAGAAATAACCACCATGTCTTTTTCCTCAAAGTAGGTCTAAGAGCTGGTCTGAAGACAAATTTAGTCAATGAAGCTTTTATCTTTTCAATGACACTTGTTTGACCATGGTCCATCTGCCCCTCTGGTGTAAGGGATCTTCTTCCCTTGGTTCTGCCAGATATTGTGCTATAGGCCTATAGGGATGACTTTTTTTTTTTTTTTTTTTTTTTTTTTGCTATCAGTAATTGGCCTAAATTGCACGCACTAAAATGGTAAAACAACTACGTGGAAATGCTGGTGATTGCATCCTAACTGCTGGTTGTATGGTTGTACCTAATATGTGTTGGTGCATCATTGTTATAAAATTGAAAGTTAATCTTGCAATTAGTATCAGGCTTAGAACTTATCCTTTTTGAACAGACCTGACTTCTGATGACAGGTCATATTATATTATTATGCTTGATTACTTGTTACAGTACAAGCTAGCTTATAATTATTGTTAGTAGATAAGATGAAAGTCTGTTCTATTGCTAATATAAATATATTAATTTTTGTTTGATGCACAGCATGGTGGCTCCACAAATGCTTTCACTGCATCGGAGTATACCAATTATTTCTTTGACGTCAATGCGGACTCGTTTGAGGAAGCTCTAGATAGGTTAATGGCGGTTTCTTTTTCTTATCCCATTAATGAGTTCAATTGCATATGCAACTACCTTTCTGTTTCTTTTTTATATTTGTTCTTTTTGTTTTTTGCGAGTCTCAACCCAGATTCTTTTTTATTCAGGTTTGCACAGTTTTTTATTAAGCCACTCATGTCTCCCGATGCTACCATGAGGGAAATCAAAGCTGTAGATTCAGGTACGTTGGATAGCTGCCACCTTGCTGGTTAAGGCTTGGATTTCTTTTAATTTTGTAAGGTCCTCAACAAGATTATATGTTCAGTTATTCTTGTTTTTGTCGTCCTATTGACAACACTCTTTCTGTATTATCCTTAGAACATCAAAAGAACTTGCTTTCTGATGGTTGGCGCATAAACCAGGTATTTCGTTATATTTTTGTCTCTTGGTATAATACCTTGTCCAGTTGAGATATCTCAAATTCATTTGTGATGTGTGTACTACTTAGGTGCCTTTTTTCTCTCACACTTCTTGATGAATCTAGGAATATATGAATTTCTTTTTGTTAAATCAATCAGTTTTGGGTTTTCTTCAAAAAAAAAAAAAAAAAAAAAACAAAAAAAAAAAAAAAAAAAAATCAGTTTTGGGTCAACATAGATTTTGTATTAATGATCAACTTCCACAAGTTTTGTGTTTTAGTTACATAATTTTTTGTTCATTTTTCTTGTTTGATTAAGTGTAAGATATTTTCTCATTTTAATACTAATTCATATCTAATGCATGATTTCGTCCTTGTTTGCAGCTCAAGAAACATCTTAGCTCACCAACCCATCCCTACCACAAATTTAGTACAGGTAATTTGTATAGATATGGTAGTTTAAACATGTAAACATCCTCAGCTTGTACAATATTGAAGTTAATATTGTATTTTGGTTTTTATAATGAGTTTTGATGGAGTTCATCCATGGCTCCTGTTTCAGTTCACGAAACCTTGCGTCCTTGCTTGCTTTTTAGATCTCTCAAGTTTGAATCCATAGTTTGAGGCTTTGAGCTGCTTTTTTTTTAGAGTAATTTGTTGCCGGCACTTGGAATGTTGGAAGTAATCAAACTCATTGAAAAATTTACTGCATTAAGTTAGAAATATCTTCTATGGTCTGAGTACCCTGCACTAATCAATAGGTTAGCAGATTCTTCGCTACTGAAGGAGAAGTATAACACCAGGAGAAGAGAAGAGATAGAAGCAAAGTAGATGTGTGCTTTTGTTGGTGAAAGAAGTTACATTAAAAAACACTATAGTGAATGTTGTAGAATCAAACACTATAATTAGGGTTGGAGAGTGGTTTTAAAAATAGGTTTTCAAGAAAGTTTCACTGAAGTGAATGGATGGAATATGGATTATTTTATTTAAGGCCTTATAACCTTCATTATGTGTCATTTGAATTCATGTTTGTATTATTTTCCCTTTTTAACCTTTATGCTAGTGTAGCTAAGAGGCAAGAGAGGTCTATGAAGGATTTTTGTGGTTTTTGGTAGGTGAGGAGAAGAGGGATCATCTTATTAATTAAGGTTGTATCAATAGAGCTAAAGAAATGTGTCACCTATCTATTTTGGTAATATGGTCTATTGTACAGATGTGGTTGTAGCGTTTTCTGGACGAGCATGGCTCTCTTTTGACAAAGTGATTTGGAGTCTGTATGGTTGTCAACTGAATGGCTGTGATGTGTTGGCAAGGTCTTAGGTTCCTTATAAAAACACTTGGAAATTTGTTTCACAATCATGGTTTTTTTCCTTTGGATAATGGAGAATGTGTTTTTTGATTGGGAGGATCTCATGGGAGAAGCCTATGTATTGCTTCCTCTTCTGTTTAAAGTTAGTCAATTTCTCATTATATCCCCCACCCCCTCCCTTGTGATGGTTGTTGATAGGTTTCTTGGAACTTTCATTTAACGAGGATTGAGTATGCTTTTTTATCTAAATTCCATGATAAAGTGGTTGGCTAATTCTTTGAGGTCAATTGCTTGGCCTTCCCTTTACATTTACAACCACTGACCATGAAATGCGAATTGCTCAATTTTGTTACGCTTCTGAAACAAGTGTATATGTTGTATTGCTAATTTGTAGAAATCTAATATGTAATAATAATCTAGATCACGCAAGGATTTATCCCCTCACGTGTGTAATTTGGCTTGTGAGGAGTTGAGGAATCGTTAGTTTTGCATTGTTACGCAGCTTTAATTTTCCCTGAAAGAGGTTATTTGGTTTGGTACTTTGGTTAGGTTACAATGGATTGGTCCTTTTACTCGTCAGTATTATTTACATATACAGTGATATGATTCAGTTTGGATTATATTCAAGTTTTATCATCATTTTTTTTCTCTTTTTTTTCTTTTTTCTTTTTTTTTTTTTTTTTTTGAGTAAAAGTTTATCATCATTTAGTTTATCATAATATCATTGAATTTTTAGTTCGGTGTAGTTTAGATCAGGTCAATATTCTTTTAATTCAAATTGGATTTACCTAGTTTTTCATACAGTTCAGGTGAAGGTCATAGTACTTTGTATCAGGTGGTTTTCATGCGTGTAAGTGAAGGCATCAGAATATACAAGGCTAACCAGCAATTGGTTTTGCCAGGCCTTTTGCGATATTGACATTTTACATGCATTGACTATTGTTGACCACATAACAACATCTATTTATCCAATCTTACACTTCAAAAAAATTTTAGATAATGCCTGCCCATTGAATATCTTAAAAGAATTCAAGAGTGGTGGCTGGTGGGATGTAAGCAACCTTCTAATTATTATTAAACTATTCAGTTGGGTGGCTCCTTTTTCCAAATACCAATGTATAGTTATCTTTTGAGTCCATCCTATTTGCAGGAAGCTGGGAGACCTTAGCAGAGCGGCCAAAGGCAAAGGGTATAGATACAAGAGATGAATTGATTAAATTCTACAAGGAATATTATTCAGCAAACCTGATGCGTCTTGTTGTCTATTCTAAAGGTTCTGATTGCTTTGCCTTTGTCTATGTTAAATTGATTGATGCCATAGTCAGCTTACATGCTAAAGAGCCAGTTTAATGTGTAAATTTTAGATAGTCTCGATAAAATTGAACGTGTTGTGGAAAGCAAATTTCAAGATATACCAAATACCAATAGAAACGCTCTCAGCTTCCCTGGTCAGCCTTGCACATCAGACCACCTTCAGGTTAGTTTACACTATGCTCTATCAGCTGTATGTTTATGCCAAAAAGGTTCTGCATCAATGTGTTCTGTTTAACTTGTTTGTAGATCCTTGTCAAAACTGTCCCAATTAAAGACGGCCATAATTTGAGGTTTATGTGGCCTATCACTCCTAGCATTCGTTACTACAAGGAAGGACCTTGCAGGTATCTTGGACACGTTATCGGCCATGAAGCAGAAGGATCATTGTTTTACATCTTGAAGAAATTAGGTGGGTTTGACACATCCGTTACATGCTCCTGAAAACAGGTTTTCTAGGCGTACTTTGTTTGAATTGATTTCATAATACCTTTGATTTGCAAATATATGTTTTGTGTTCAACAGATGTATAGTAATTTATTACTCCATTAGTCCACAATAATATACAAGCGTATAATATATCAACAATTATTTTATTGTAATTTAAAGCAAGTATTGACTTATCTTAAAAGTATATCTTCAGATTGATGTCTGGTCATACAAGAATTGATAGAAATTGTGATGTTTTTTATTCCGTAGGAATAAGCTGCATATGAATGTCTAAGGTAATTAAACATCTTAAATTTGTATCAAGATTGAATTTTATTAAAATTTCAATAGCTGTAAGAATATTTAAAGGATTTAACACTAAATGGATCTTGATCTCATAAATTTTGTAGCTAGTGTCTTGGTGATCTCGTTGAATTTCCAAATTATTTTAGGTTTCTGAATGATATGGTGTGTGTGTGTGTGCGCGCGAGCGCGTGCGCGTGTGCATGCGCGTGTGTGTGTGTGTGTGTGTTTTTGCATTAAGAGGCTTTGATATAATCTTAAATTAGCAGTTCTGGGTGAATCTTAAATTAGCAGTTCTGTAGTCTAAAGGAATTTTGTGAAGGGAAACACTCATGTCTTTTTGCATTAAGAGGCTTTGATATAATCTTGATCCGAATTATCTCATTGTCTTTAAAATTTCAACTTTAGGTTTACACACAGTTGTACCTTATGTAGTCTCTCAACCTGATTGGTTTCAACATGGTTGCTTCTTTGATATTTCCATTGACTGTATTTAGCTCAATAACTTACATTAGAGTGCATGCTTTCAGGTTGGGCCTTCGGATTATCTGCTGGGGAAACAGACTCCTCTAATGATTACTCTTTTTTTAAAGTTGGCATTGAGCTTACAGATGCGGGGCATAGTAAGTGCTTAATTAAGTTGGCTTTATGATGTTGCTTTTGAATGGGGGGAAGTATATGTGTATTTTCTTTATAGACTGATGATAAAGTATTAAAGCTATATCAGGGGAGTTTGAGTAAATGGCATTAACTTATTGTTGTTATAGTTAACACCTTTAACTTGACGGACAAACTTTTTTGCACAATTGTGGCACCTCCCCTGCCTCTTTCCAACCAAAGTTACCACCACCACTCTTAAAATGATTGACAGTTGGGTTCATTTTAAAACACATAATTTCAAATGTCCTCCAAATTTTCCAAGAAAAAGGTTATAGAGCTATGTTACATTGTTTCATTTTAATAGCTTGCTGTTTTTCTTTTGCATTAGTCATTCCCCATAATGCAAATAATGTTCTAAATCAATGCAATGACAGTTGGAATATATAGTTATATTCATTAAGAATTCTGCAACTTGCCAGATGATCAATTAAGGGCTTCTAATTAGAATTTAAAATTAGTGGATTAACTCCTTGGATCTCAGAGTTGCTGAAAAACTTTATATACCTGGTGCACCATGCACCCAAGGGTAATTTCTGCTCATTTAATAGGTTTTTTTTTATTCTCCTTTTAAAATATTAAAATGAGTAAACCAAACATCCTTGGGAGTACCTACCTCTATGGCTCTATGTGCACCCGTGTGTATATAAAAGGTTCTGCAGAGTTGCACCTGATTTTAACGACGTCATTCATTGTAACATGTTTTTGTTAGTTTCCAAATTGCATTTGTGTATGATTCCTTGTTTAGGTTTGGATGACTGAAATGTTCTTTATATAATGTGAATTTGTTGACTTACAATGTTTACGGAGTTGATCACTAGTCAGGAATCGGGACAATCCCCACCAGACATGCAAAACTAAGCAGGTTGACCCCTAGTAGATCTTTCTCCGCGAGCCTACCAATGCATAGAGGAAGATCTCGATTGGATGGGGGATGAGTGAAATAGAAAGTTTTAAATAATTTTGAATTCTAAATCGGTGGATAGTTGGATACCTTCATCTTTTAGCTTTTCTCATGGTGTGGATCATTTTTGGCCTCTTTCTAATCTATTGCAGAGAACATGCAAAATGTTGTGGGCTTGCTTTTCAAATATATCCAGCTTGTACAGAAGTCAGGCGTTTGTGAATGGATTTTCAATGAGGTTTGTTGTGAATTATCTGACCTGCCTAACTCTTTTGTTTATGTTTCAGACATTCATTTGGTTAAGTAATAATATTATTTTATGTATCAATCAGCTTGGAATCTTTGTACTGTGTTCTTTACTTGATATCTTTATTTACACTGGGATTCTAAATTCCTTTCATTTTTGTGTAGCTTTCAGCGATTTGTGAGACCTCATTCCATTTTCAGGACAAAAATCGTCCCTCGGATTATGTGGTTGATATTTCAAGCAATATGCAGGTAAGAACAGATTTTTATTTTGGAAGCTGGTATGCTTACATTTTTTTAACCTTGTCACTTTAGCAAATTTTCCTAGCTTGCCTGGAACTTTTTGGCTAACTTTATTCCCATGGTGTTCATTAATAAAACAACTCATATCACTGTAAATTCCTGTGGAAGCCCTAATATATGGTGTTCTGAAAGAATTCATGCTTATAATTATTTTTTAGCTTAATTACTTAAGTCAAATGCTTGATACTCCAACATACCTGTGGACAGTTGACTGTTCATTTTGGACCAAAATATGCAAACATTTTCGTGAATTGTCTGAGTCTGATACCTAAATATGTACCCATGTTTAACAAAGCAGTCAAATATGAGAACCATAGGCCAAAGTGATGCTTGATACTTCAATATTTTTTTAAAAAAAAATATTTCTGTAGACAGGACAATCAGAGTTGAGCTGCTAAAAGATTTATAAGTTCTTTTATATATATATATATATATATATATATATATATATATATATATATATATATATATATATATATATATATATATATATATATATAAATAATTAAACTCTGAATATTTTCCTTCTTTTCTTTCCCAGCTAGAGAATTTGTGTTTAAGTTCAAAAAGAATAGGCTCAACAAGTCCTTTAAAAAAAGATTTCCGAATTTATGAAATGTGTGTGTGTGTGTGTGTTTTGTGGAGAGGGGGTTGATTAGGTTAATTTTATTTTGCAGCATCTACATGCTTAAGTTTCCATTCTCTGTGTATCATTACAGTTATATCCACCTAGAGATTGGCTGGCGAGATCATCATTGCCGTCTACTTTCAACCCAAGCACTATCCAAATGATACTAGATGAACTTAATCCAGAGAATGTGAGGTAAATCTGAATATTCTGAGAAGAATGTGGCTATTGTAATGGTTTGGTGCTTCATTATATTTCTCTTCGATGTTTGAAAGTTAGATCCTTCTTCCTTTTTTAAGTATTTAAATAATCCCTGTACATTTACCATAGTTGGAGCTTATATCGTCTTATTTTGTCAAAGATGACTCATACTTTGCAAAGGGATGAATGGATGCTGCCAAAAATCACATAATATTAATGGATCGTCATTTTTTTTTTTTTTTTTTTTTTTTTTGGGGGGAGGAGGGGAGGGGAGGTCCATTGGCTTGGTTCTGTAGCTATTTCTCACAGTTTTCTTTCCAATTCACTTTGTTTGAATTGTGAGAGTGAGAGCTATTTTAGGGTATGTAAGACTGGAGAAACCTTGTTGGAGAATTTCTGTAATATATGTACTTATGGAAAGATCAAATGTGCTTATGATATTGATTTTCGTAATGAAAGTCCCTTATTTTTGTGTCAATTAATTTTTTTATTAGAGAACTAGGATCTGATACCTGATTCTTAGCATTTGTTGCATTATTTCTGTTTAACTTAATGTACATTCTGTCTCTAGTGTATTTTATATTGTCATACACAATCATATTTTGCTCTCCATTTTCTTCTCAGCTTTGGTTGTCGTATTAGAAACAGTCATATTGGTTTATCGCAATCACTATTCTGTGGACCTTGGAACATGATGCTCATTGTGCTCCCAGACCACTACTTTGGAACTTGTTAAAACTTATAAACATAAGATAAGAGAGAACATATTTGAATACAGAGGGATAAAAAACTCTTACGTGTAAATTTTTAGAACATTTACATTAAAAGCTGTTTGTTGTTGATGTGGTTCAATGAAACTTCTTCAATGTTCCTAAATGTATTTCTAGAATATTTCCGGTGACGATGTGTGTAAATGAAGTTTCTTCTCTGTATTTAAATGTTTTTGCTGCGTGTTGAATTGTTGATGTTAAGCAGTTTCCTCCTTTTGTTCATAAGTTTCATCTGTATATTCAAAATGTTGTGGTGTGGGATCAAAGTCTCTAATCCATAGAATATTATTAATAGGTATATTAGTAGGGCATTTGGAGTTAAAATATTTGAGTTTATGACATGTCTTTGCTGTATACTAAGTTTACTAATACAGAATGGCTGGTTACGTGTCACGTTCATGGCAGGATATTTTGGGAATCAAAGACTTTTGAAGGGCATACAGACTTGGCTGAGCCGTGGTATGGAACATGTTATTCCCATGAGAAGATTTCCTCATCGACAATTCAGGTGGCTTGAGTTCATCCCTTACATCTGTGTAATATTATTGTTTCGCTTTAGAGTTGGTGCCTCTGAGGCTCTAAATCAATAATGTTGAGTAAATAGATAGAAGAAAGATTATTATGGAACCATTTGTATTATGAGGTGTAATTTCTATTCGTATCAGTAATGTGATTATGTTTGTTTGTTGGCATTTATTTTAACTTGGTTCATTTGCAGCAATGGATGTCTGGTTCTCCTAATGAGAATTTGCATCTACCAGCAGCCAATGTATTCATTCCTACTGACCTATCAATTAAAGATTTCAAGGATAAGGTATAGGAGTTCACACTATAGCTATTAAAGTATTAAGCTATGCATTGATGCTCTTTTTTGTTTTTACCATGATGATTAATCTTAATATTGAAACAGGTCACATACCCCACTTTGTTAAGGACTTCATCGTATTCCAGATTATGGTACAAGCCTGATACGATGTTTTTCATCCCTAAGGCTTATGTGAAAATAGATTTTCACTGCCCACATGCTGGAAACTCCCCCGAATCAGAAGTCCTTACTGACATCTTCACAAGATTGCTAACAGATTACTTAAATGAATATGGTATGCTGTTAAGACATTGTTTTTTGGTAATTTTCCCTGTTGACATCTGTCTTTCCTCCTTTTATTTTCTTTTTTTTTTTTTATCTGTATTTTTTAAATTGCAGAATGTGAGAGTGCTACTGCATGCACGTGAACTGTTTTTATTCAATATTTCTATTCAGTTGGCTTACTACTTTCATAAAGCTTTTGATTTGATGTTGGAACCCTTATTTACAATATGTTATAAACGTGATGTCTGCTGTCTCTTTTTCAGCTTATGACGCTCAGGTTGCTGGTCTTCATTATGGGATTAACCATACTGATTGTGGTTTTGAGGTATTACATTCATTTTTGTAATTAGATAAAAATTCATAGCTAAAGGTGGGTGTACATATAAATTTTTTCCCGTGAAATGTGCATGTGGAAGTGAAAGCATAAAAGAATATCCTGTGATTCCTGTCTCATCTTCAAAACATCAGTTATTGGGTTAATTTGTAGGGTTTAATGCCTGGTTTGTGAGGGATGTTAGTCATTCAATCTTGTCTAATATTGGTGGTTCTGTGCTTAGAATTTTCAAAAATATATACACTTAGATGTTGCTTCTTGGTTTTGGTTTATAAATGAGCTCTAAAATTATGAATTGGAATAAGTTTTAAAAGAAGCTCTTGTTTCCTATGATGAGTGATAGCAGAAATATTCGACAAGGCGAGAAGCATCATTGTTGTATCACAATCTTCATGGAGCTTTAGGCTAAGTTTGGTGGGGCAGAAAATATTTATAATTGTAAACTTTGCATAGAATGTAGTTTTCTAGGGTATTTTAATGAAATTTGACACACAAATTAGGAACCACAACAACTGAACAACGTATATGCTTGTGTGTGCTTTTTGGTATGGGCCAACCATTGTGGTTTTTCTGTTGTCTTATTTCTTTCCATTGTCTAATGTTAATTTCAAATTAGTAAACATAAAATTAATTGGAAATTCCATTTCCTTGTTATCACTTATAGTTCAGAAAAGTATTAACTATTCTTCAGGAGTTTGAACTTATTTATGTGCTTAGTGACACAAGCAAGATAAGTATATTTTATCTCCATTAGGGTCTCATATCCTTGGTGGTCGGGGGGGTACTAAGAGGCTTTTTTTTAGAAACTTTGAGTTAGAAGATTCTCTATGAGTTGGATCGGTGGATGAATGCATTTACCTCTTAACCAGATAGGAGACTCTTTTTAGGACCTGGTTACCTTTCCCTTCTTATTGTGCTTGTCAGGGCTATAAATAAGGATCATCCTTTTGCTTGGAATTTGGTGACTTATCGTATGAGCAGGGTGGGTTAACCCTTCAGTATTGTGGTGCCCAAGAATATCTACCTGGTTGGAAAGTGGTTGTGTAGATTCCCTTTGAAATCTGTTTTTTTTTTTTTTTTTTGGCATAGGGTTATTAATGGTAAACTTCAATCTTAAAGCAAACCACCATTGAAATGCGCTTATTGGCACAGGGTTTCCTATCTTAGCTATGGAAGTTTGTCTCTTAGGTATCTTCTTCTTTTCCTTCACTTGATCTTACTCTAGGTGGGCAATTGGGCAAAATGCGAAGTTTTAGG
This sequence comes from Chenopodium album, assembly GCF_948465745.1. Taxonomy (NCBI): domain Eukaryota; kingdom Viridiplantae; phylum Streptophyta; class Magnoliopsida; order Caryophyllales; family Amaranthaceae; genus Chenopodium; species Chenopodium album. Next base: position 47,549,212 of record NC_137848.1, read on the forward strand.
ATTATTCTTGAGCAAGAGATAGCAAACATTCTCAATGATTTGTAGACTTTGGTTTTTTGTATTAAAGTATATGCCGGTGCTTTGTAGACTTTGGTTTTTTGTATTAAAGTATATGCCAGTGCTTTGTAGACTTTGGCTTAGAGTGCTATTATTGAATGAATTGTGTCAAGGATGATGAGGTGAAGTTGTTCCCGTGTTACCTGTGTAACTTGTGGTCAAAGACAAATAATGCTGTCATATTGTAATTCTTTCAAATGTCCATTGTGTTTGGTCCACTGTCAAATTATTCCATGTCCTCTGTTTTTCTTTGCACTAATTGCTGTATTTTTTTCATCTTAGTGTCCTTTTATTTTTATTATAAATCTTAAAAACATGTTAATCAATTACCTTCATAAATGTACTGGTGATTAATTTCTTTGGCTTTGCAGGTGACAGTGACTGGGTATAATCACAAATTGGGGATCTTGTTGGATACAATAGTTGATATGATTGTTAAGTTTGAAGTAAGATCAGACAGATTTGCTGTTATAAAGGTAATCCATAGCTTTCTTAGAGTTCGACATCAATTTTTTGCTTTAAAGTCCTTTGGTATGAAGTAATTTCATTAAGCTCCCTCAAGATGTAACTCAACCAAGAGCAGTAGGCGTGGCAGAATATCATGTATTATTTGATCAGGGTTAAATTGTTGATTGGCCTCACGTTGTGGGATCTGCATTCTAGTAATATGGCAATGTACATCTGAAGTATACTTCTCCATTGTGTAAAACATAGAAGAGAAACATTGATTTTTAATGGTGAGCACCCAATTTATTCTCACTCTACAAAGCCTGGCTTACACCCAAAATATTGATCCTGAGAATCGGCCAGGCTGATCTTTTGGCCTTATTCCTAATCTTCTATGTATATATAATTAACTTACGATGATCGCAATTATCTAAACTAATTCTTCTGCCCCACAGGAGACTGTATTAAAGCAGTATCAAAATTTCAAGTTTCAGCAACCGTATCAGCAAGCAATGTATTACTGCTCATTGATTCTACAAGACAATTCTTGGCCTTGGATGGAACAGCTTGAAATTCTACCCAATCTTGAAGTTGATGCACTATCCAAGTTTGTTCCCTTGATGCTCTCAAAAGCATTTCTGGAGTGTTATTTTGCAGGTTAGTATTCCTAAAATTACTTGAATGTATGCATCTTATATCAATCTTCTATTTACTACTAATACTGGTAAGTTTTCAGGAAACATTGAGCAGGGTGAAGCTGAGTCAACTATTGAGAAAATCGAAAGTGCTTTTTTTAAGGGTTCAAACCCTCTTTGCCAGCCACTTTTTCCTTCACAATATCAGACTAATAGAGTTGTGAAGCTTGGAAAAGGCAAACGTTACTGCTATAGTGCCAAAGGCTTAAATCCAACTGATGAGAATTCATCCCTTATTCACTGTATTCAGGTAATATCCATGTGCAGATTACGTTTTATTGTTTTTAATCTTTTTGCTTTTTTTGAGTCTAAATGATTTCTTTAGTGCTTTATAATCTCTGTCGATGATTCTCCAAATTTGTAGATTTATCTATATCAATATGACTGAATGTGCCAAGGCTTTCGTTAGGTTTAATAGCCATTGTTGCTCCCATGTAATAGGAATATTTTGTTAAGCCAAGTCTATTAGGTTTAAAACACGACTATTTCGTGAAGCTAAGTAAATAGATTTAAAATATGACTATTTCAGTATTTCATTAAGTACAGTACATTCTACTATGAATTTTGAACTTGCCATTCTGCAAAATGTTGTCTCAAAATGTTGAATAATATGTTAATGTGGGATGGAAGGAGTGTATTTTTGGGTTTTTAATATGAACTACTACTTAAATTGTCATAGGCACATCAAGATGAATACTTGGCAAATGTAAAGCTTGAGCTTATTGCTCTTGTTGCCAAACAACCAACGTTCCACCAGCTTCGATCTGTTGAGCAACTTGGATACATAACTGTTCTTATGAAGAGGTGAAGTTTGTGATCCTGATTTTTTGTAATTTAAACTGTTGTGATGTATTTACTGACATTGCTCTCTTGTAGAAATATTTTTGGCATCCATGGATTACAATTTATCATCCAATCTACAGCGAAGGTACACTGAGTGCAATCAATACATGCATATGTTTGCTAGAAAGCTTGTCGATGATGCCATGTTAATCACTTTGCTTTCCTACCATACAGGGTCCAAGTCATATTGATCAAAGAGTTGAGGCATTCCTTAGTAAATTTGAGGGTGAACTTCGCCAGCTTAGTGAAGATGAATTCAAGGCAAGTGAGACATGTTTAAACACTTATCTGTTAGCACTAGCTTGAATTAGTAAGTACATCAAAAGCATTTGTTAATGATGAAAATATGTGAACTTGTTTCATAAATCAATTTTTTAGTATCGATGAAGAAAAATTCTTACAAATTTTCACTTGAGATAAAATGGTTCATGATATTATACGATTTTGAAATAGCGATAACAATGGCAGTAGTGTTAGTAAAAGTAATCTAATATATTTATCATTACTGCTATTCAGCTATTGACATGAGATGATGAGTTCTTGTTGAACACACTAGATATCTCAATCTGGCATTTTAATAGATGAATAAGGGAACTTCATAGATGATAATATCCCATTGTTTTTTCCTGAATTATAAACGAATCATTTAATGAGGCTGCAAGGGGTGATGGGGAAAGATGAGCACGTGCCAGTTTTGTTTGTTCATGATCTGCTATTCTGCTTTCTTGATGTGTAAATCACTTCGACTAATTGTAATTTTATTAGAAACAGAAAAATCTCAATTCGCTAGTTGACAGCAAACTGGAGAAGCACAAGAATCTGAGAGAAGAATCTAGATTCTTCTGGAAAGAGATTACTGATGGGACTTTCAAATTTGACAGGAGAGAATCTGAGGTATGTGTGCCATATTAACACAAAAACCTTAAAAACAGGATTTCCTTTTGGGTTGTACAGCTCATAATGGTATGTCATGACAGGTCTCGGCATTAAAGCAGCTGACCCAGAAAGAGCTAGTAGAATTCTTTGATGAATTCATCAAAGTTGATGCTCCCCGAAAGAAATCGCTGAGCGTAATGGTGTACGGATCCTCACATTTATCAGACTATGAAGCCGATAAAGCTAGCACAGAACAAGCAAAGTATGTTCACATAGATGATATCTTCACTTTTAGAAGAACACAACCACTATATGGCTCATTCAGAGGTGGTCGGACTCCTACTAAACTGTAAGGATTACAAACTGAGGAGTAAGGGACTGCAGTCAAAGGCGAAGAAGACTTATATATCTTGGTCTCTTGGATGAAATTCTGATGTGTGTTGATTGATGTAATACACTAGTACAGAAATAATACAACAGTACTACCTGTACTTTTTTTGACTAGGAGACATTACCCATAGATAATTTTATTTTTTTTTTAAAAAAAAAAAAGTGTTTTTATTTTTTCATATACCGTTATGTTTTTACGAGCTATTGTTTGTATTAATAACATTGCATCTATAAAATCAATGTATGTACTGTAAAAGTGGTTAGCTTGTATGAAAACATAACTGTCTTTAACATATGTGTACGTACTATAACAGGGATTGTGTTGGAGATTACAAAGGTATTTGATTTTCTATTTGTTTCGTAGTTAGAATGGCCATTTACCAATCTAATACGTTGGTAACGTTCTATAACTATGGAATATAATTGTATTAATATACTTCTGTATTAATATAGTACCTTCTGTTTCCTAAACACGCTTCCGAAGGCGCCAAAAGAACCGTGGCATTAATGTTATTAGCCATTTCCTGCATAAACTATATTCTGTTCACCTTCCAAAATTACCTTGTTGTGTAAGGCGAACCAAAATCAATAAATCTGAATCTGGAGCTTTTAGTTAACTATGCTGCTATTACTCTTATCTGCAATCTGATCATAAGACAAAGAATATGCATATGTTAATTTAGAATAATCAGTTAATTATTGATCAGAAGTTTCTGAAAAACCACATCCACATGCTTTCTTTAGGAAGAAGAATCTGTGGGATCCACCTTTCGCATAAAAATAATGTCCACCAATAAATAACAATGCCTCTAATTTAACCTTACGTGATTATTGAACATTAGGAACAGTATTGCTGTCTGTATGAAAAACAATTGACATGACTTATCAAAGGGGATTATTTAAATTTATGCACCCAAAAACCTAATACTCATTAACTGTAGATTAATTGGCCAATATTGGAACATTAAGTAATTTGTGACTATTATACTACCTCCGTTAAATGTTATGTGCAAGTTTGAAATATTTTATATCTTACATATAACACCCCAAAATTACACATAACATTTAACGGAGGTAGTACTAAAATAGCCAAATTAGCAAGGTAACGCTACTGTAGATGCTTGATTGTAATGTCCCACTCCCACATTAACTAGTCATACAATCTAATTATCAATCTATCTTATCTTTTTCTTTTCTTTTTTTAAATGTGAAGTCAACTTATAGTATAGCACAATATAATTCTATTTTCTTTTCTGATTTTCTCAGATAAATTAAACTAGTAGTAGAAGTACTCTCTCTATATTTTATAATACGATACAAGGCACAGAGTATTCAATTTATACCCCCTATCTATAAATTATTTTCACATTATTTAACTTTTAATGCATGTCCTTATCGTTACTCCGCAATATCACCCAAAATCCTTTTGCAATTAATTTTACAGTTTACTGTTGATATAATCTACTTGTATTTTCTCCCAATTAATTAACACAAGAGGTGAAGGGTTAAGGAAAAAGTACCGTGTAAATAAATGGGTCAATCCGGCCTCCTGCCCCACTTCGCTTAACTTCTTCCATCCTCAACAACCTGTAAAAAATTACCATCCAATTAATACACATACACAACCAAGTTAATTGAAAGTATAAAGCCACAAACTAAACACTTCAAACTTAAAAGATGAGTAAAAAAATGTTACTCAAACTCAACACCAAAGCATTAAAAGGAGCCAAAAATTGACTAACATTCTGAGAGCTTTACTGGTGTCAGGGCTATCACCAAGAAGCTGCCTAATGCGGACTTCAGAAGCACACCCCTTTAAAGACAATAACCTTAGAATTGCTTCTGCTCTGCGGCTTATGTATGTTGGTCCTGTACCTCTTCTTCTCTTCTGCTCCACCACCACGGCAGCTGCCGCCGCCTTCCCTCGATTCCTTCCGCTCGATATCTCGCTCGTACCGCCGCTGGACAAGCATGAGCTCTCTGTGGTAGTGGTGGTGGTGCCTTCTGTGATTGCTTGAGAGGTTGATGCCTTATTTGGGGTTTTTGCTTGTGGTTTTGCCCAGTTTTTTGGTGCGGATTTTTGGTCAGTGTATCCCCTGTAAATTACTTTAGTCCTAGCTCTCCGAGCTACCTGTTGAACAAAATTAATTTTTTCAATCCAATAATTTCACTGTTTTATAATCATGAAAAAGAGCATGAATTAACTTCATATACTATGTACCGGAATGATAAACTCATATTTTTGAATGCTAATTTCCTGAATTAATTACCATTTACTCAATTTTTTGGATGGTATGAAAATTGAAGACACGAAATAACATGAGTCATTGAACTTCAAATAAACAAAATCATTTACAGGAAATATGTGATCATAGTTATGCTTTGAAATTGGGAAAAAGTAACAGAAATTAGTTTCATTGATGATTTTGAATTCTTCCTAACGCGAAACTCATGAACTTGAAGAAACGGAGTAAGCAAGTGAATTTGTAAAACAGAGACTCCAAAATTGTTTTTCTAAAAAATCAAATCTGAAGCAAAAAAAGAAGCTTAATTTATTTATTTTTTTTCTTTTTTTGTTGTGTAAAAAAAGAAGCTTAATCAAAATGCTACTTTAATGTTTGAAGTTTCAATTTCTGAACAAAGCTTCAAGTTAGATTGCACAACAATTTTTTACAATGGCACAGTGATTTTTGAACATTATCAATACGTCTCAAAGGTTCCATTCAAATTTGTAAACCTAGAAATCGAATTTTGATGAAAGTGAAATCAATTGGAAAACATTGGGAAAACAGAGCATCAACATTGTTGCTATTTCAAATTACATTACGTAAAATTGTTCGAATTTATGATTCAAATTCAATAGACTCACATCATTCAATTAATACTTCTAAAATCAAATCTAACTACATCAATTCCAACTACTAGTAAATTCCAGATCAAACTCAAAGCAATTAACGCATGCAAATTGAACCGAAATTCAAAATATGAATCAACAAAAACTGATAAACAGATTATAATCAAGAGGAATTCTCAGCAAATTAGCAGAATGTTACTGAAAATGAACTCATTAATTTTCAGATTTTGCTCGACAGTCATAAAATTTGCCATTAATAAAAGATAAAAGTAAACAAAATTACAATAGCAGCTTAATCGCAGAAAATTGTATGAATTTTAAGCTATAAATCTTTTCGTTTCCTCCAATAGCAATTAATCAGAAGATACAACAAATTCGAATGTTCCAGATCAAACGCTAAGCAATTAACGCATGTAGATTAAACCGAAATTAAAATTATGAATCAGTAAATAGTGATAAATAGAATATATCAAAAGCAATAAGCACAAATTGGCAGAAGATTGCAGAAAATGACCTAATTAACTCGTAAATTTTGCTAGAAAATCATAACTATTACGCAATTAACTGTACTTAAACAAAACATCAACTCAATCGCAGAAAAATCAATGACATTTGAGTTAGTAATCCTCCAACACAATAATTAAGCAGTAATCAAAGCATAAAACGAATTCTAATTCGAATTCAAAATGCGATCCAACAAAAACTAGTAAACAGAGTATATCGAAGAACGAATTCACACAAAAATCCAGAAAACAAAAATAGAGAGAGAAAAATGACCTTAAGCTTCATCGAACGGTATCGAGCAACAGCAGAAGCCATGAGCTGCAAACGATGAGTCGAAACAGAGTAATCGTTCGTCAGCGAAGAACGACATGGCGTCGTATCACTACTCTTCTCCAAGCTAATCGCCTCTTCTTCAACTTCAATAGAAACCTCACATAATTTGCTGTCAAAATCTTTCGCAGATTCCTCCTGCAAATTCAACCTGCAAAAATCAAAATCGATCAAAAATTCGAACAAAATTTCGATCAAAAATTTTAAGAAATCAAACAATTTTGATCGAAAAATTCGCATTACAATGAATTTGTTGTTGTTGTTGTTGTTGAAGTTTTTGGGAGAGAGAAATTGGTAGAGAGAAGGAGAAGAGCAGAAGCAGCTGTTAGTTCGAGTTCAGTTGGAAAATCTTCCATTTTCGTTTTTTGTAATTTTCTCTCTCCTCTGAAAATGGCGGGCCTCTGAAATAATTTGAATTTTTTTCAACTTTCTCTCTCTTCAACGGTTTATTATTACGTGCTGGTATGGAAGAGTAGATGAAAATAAATGATCAGACGGCTGAGATTTTATATTTTTTTATTTTGCATGTGATTGAAATGGAAAATTAATATGGGAATTCTATGTTTATTTTGTTAGTTACTAATGAAAAATGTTACAAAATTGATTGATGAGGTTTCTTTTATTACACATTTAATGAACAATTTTTATTTTATTTTGTAGTTTACTAGTTTTGCATTTACCTACTCCATAATGACCATAATATCCTTTAATCCCTTCCAAAAAAAAAAAAGTCCATATCTAGACAAAGATCTTGTTTATTTTGAGAGTCTTTAATTAGCTTCAAAAAAAAAGTATTAGAGTAAACCAAAAAAAAAAAATGAAAAGAATATATATATATATATATATATATATATATATATATATATATATATATATATATATATATATATATATATATATATATATATATATATATATATATATATATATATATATATATATATATATATATATATAAGAAATTTTTTTGCATGAATTTTGAGTTTGAAATCAATTCTTTAATGAAATAAGTATTTTGTGTATTGCATTAGCCATTAGGCCATTAGTGATTTAAAACCAAACAATTTGCTATTATATGTTACTTTTTGTTTTAAAAAGTGAGTAAAAGTTAATATACTATGTATATTCTCTTGGCCTTAATTTTTCAACTTTTCAATTCAGTTTTAATTTTGTTAAATTAGTTGTATATTCTCTTGGCCTACAAAAAAAATTAGTTTTTTTTTTTTTGTAGCAAAAATATTTCATTAATTAAAAGTAATACGACATCTACAATATAGATTTGACGTTAACAAATACATGAAATATTGAATCAAATAAAGTTTTCCTTCATAAAAACTACGATCGTCGAGTAGATTTTGCACTGTGGAACATCTCCCGCTTATATCGCTAGAAAACACAACCTTGTTGGAGAGACAATCTAACGATCCTTTATAGCCGTGATAATGTTTTTCTTTTGATTCATCTGTCTGTATTCGAAAACTTAATAACTTTTCACCAACAAAATAATTTCACAATAATTCATTAGATCTAATATCATGGATACAAAACTAAGAAATTTCTCCCCCGTAAAGAGGAAATAAACCTTGTCTAGGAGTTGAGGTCAAAAAACCCTTGTCTTTCGAAGGAGATCGAAAACCCTTTCTTTTGAGGGAGAAAAGTTCCTCCCAAAAGGAGAAAGCATTATTATAAAACCTAAAAAAAACTTTAAAGAAACAAGGATTGGGGCTTTTCACCGGTTAAAATCGATGGAAGGCCCTTCAGTTTCAACAGAATTTTGGAGGGAGGAGAAAATTAATGTTTTTACTCTTTTGTTAAATTAGTTTCTTCCTTGTAATTTCATTTTTTTTCTTTTTTTCTTTTTTCAATTCATCTTCATTCAATTAAGCTCCTCTTCCAATTCTATGTTTTTAGTTCATTCAAATTCATTTATTAGGCCTAAAACAATAAACCCTTATAATTGCTAATTGTACTATCTTGTCACCATACTTGACAAACTCCAAAACACCTCAATTAATAATTTTCACACTTTGTATAGTAGCAAGGTTTTACGAAGTAATATTCATCTCTTTATCATGATCTAAATGTAGTAACTTTTTTTTTTTTATTTTTATTTTCCTTTTACAACTCCTATAGTTTCGAAGTCGTATGAAGCCTATAAAGCACGAGCTAGCTAGCTACATGAATTTAATTACACAAGTACGATTACACCATTTCATCTTTAGTACGAGCTACATGATTTTAAAAAGTAATTGTTACACTTACACCATTTCATCTTTAGCACGAGCTACATGACTTTAACAAGTAATTGTTACACCATTTCATCTAGTCTTCTTGAATTTACCTGGCTTATACTACGACGGTAGTACGTAGCTTTGACATGCATGGCTTGCAATGCAAAAGATTCGGCCGCCATTAAGTAGTGTATTAACCTTATTAGCTTAAGATGTCGAATGAGGAGATCAGATGACTTCATTATACCTTTACATAGACTTTTATACTTACACTACTTACACATTATATATTTTCCCACTGATTTATTTTATTTATACATTTTTCTTAAAACTATCTGTCAGAAAAAATAATATTAAATCAAAAGAACAATAATAAGAAATAGAGGGAGTCATAACACCTATTTTGTACAAAGTATATTTTTATACCAACCTACCTATCAAATCAAATAAGAGCACATAATAAATATGAATAACAAGTATGAACTTAAAGAAGAATTAATATGGAGTAATATTTTTTTTAAAAAAAAATGTTTCACCAATGACAGCTAACTCTAATATTACCTTCATTTCATATTATTTACTACCTCCGTTTCAAGTTTTTTGCAACTTTTACCAAAAATGTCTGCTACACATTTTTTGCAACTTTCCAAAATTTTCCATTTTTAGTAAAGTTTTTTTAAATAAATTTACTAAAATATCCTTACTAAAATTTTCAAAAATTCAATTAGTTACTTAAAACAAAACTTAATTAATCTAAATATTTCCACCAAATCTAATTAATTCCCCCAACCAAATTAATCTGAATATTTTAGTTCATTGAATAATATTCATAATTCATCTATCATCGAATCTTTCCAGAAAAATCAAACCCAATTCTTGAACTTCTTCTTCTTCAATTCCCCATTTTCTTTCTCTACCCTTCAATCTGACCCCTTCTCTTTCTCCCATGAAGACAAACCACCGCACCATTGTGGTGGTGAAGATTTACCCATGGACAATGATGACCGAAAGTTCGCGGTTATGGTGGTGGTCGAACCACCAAATTCAAACGAATTTAATTAAGGCGATATGGGTTGGTGGGTATTTCGATGAGGGTTGGTGTCGGTGGTGGTTTGAGTAAGTGGTTTGAGTTAGTGTGGTGGTTCTGGGTTTGGTTTTTGGTTTTGTGTGGTATGGTTGCAGCGGGGTTGGTTTCGGGTTTGTGTGGGTGTGTGTGTGGTGGCTACGGGATGAGTTTTAGGTTTTGGGTTTGAGCGCTAGTGGATGTGTGGTGGTTGGGCGGAGTCCGTGAGGCTAGTGTTGGTGGCTGATACTAGGCGGTGCGTCAAGGTGGTGGTGCGTCGAGGTGGTGATGCGTGTGGCTGGTGTTATGGAAGGTGGTAAATTAATTTATCCCCAATTTCTCTCTCCTTCCTTAATCACATGTCCCTCCCTTTTCTTAATCTCCATTTCTCATTTTTTGCCTAGGAGTCCGTGTCGACTCCAAAGTTGCAAAAGACTTGAAACGGAGGTAGTATAAAAATTAGATATTTTTTACTCACATTTATGTCAAATTGTTACAAATAATATAAAACGGAGGTAGTATTTAAAATGGCCGCCCTTGAATCTCTAACTCTTTCAAGTTCACTTATATAAAAAAAACTAAAAACCGCATTGCAACTTTTGTCTTTAGCAAGCAAATTTAATTTCCAAATACTACGTACTTTTATTCAACGTACTGGACTACCAAACAAATGATTATCTTCCATTAAAAATTACTCGTTGTACTGCATCTTGACTTCGAGGTTTAATCTTGACTAACATGCTTAAAACTAGAAGTGGAAAAACTAACAGATCAACTTAATCCGGATCATTTAATACTATAAGACCACCTCGTAGGTGGGTTGAGCTAAGAGCAAGTTTAGTCTCAAGTCTTAAGATTTGGGGTGACATCATTATTTTGAGTCTTAAGACTTATGCTTAAAACTTTTCCCATTTTTCTTTTAAAATCTCAAGCAAGTCTCAAGTTGAGTTTTGAAATTTTAAGACTCAACTTAAGACTTGAGATTGGGACCCACCTCACTTTTATTTTTATTTTTATTATTATTTTTTTACACTTTTCTGCATATAATATGTCATATATTTGAGTCTTAGGGCTAAAGTGATAAATTTGTGCAAGTTTTAGTGAATCTTAACAAGAATTTGATGACATCATTTTCAATGGAAACCACCAAAAATAATGTCACATCCAAATTTTAATGCTAAACTTGCTCAAGGGAAGGAGAAAAAAGGATAAGGTTACATGCTTTCATTTTCGATTTAGATTTGTTCAATTGATTTTGGGTTCGAATTAGTTAGCGTAGGATCAAGTCATTGTCAATCAATATGCTCATTTAAATTATTTTAAAAAAATTATTTTCAAAAACAAACATATTGGGTTAGTTTAGATTGGGTCAAATAATCGATTCAAGTTAATTATCTGATTTTAAAATTCAGGTTGGGAATTTCGAGTAATCAATGAGTATGAGCCAGTTTGCCAAGTCTTGTCAAAAATGGAGTTTCATCTTGATTTGAATTAGCTTGACGATTTCTGTAAGCTGATTTGAACTAATTTTTTTCTATTTTAATTTGATCAAAATTTTTTTTTTTGATCCGTAACACACATGATCTGATATGCATTGGTTTGATTTACTTCGAATATGATATGGTTTGGTCAAGTTTAATCTGATTAAATTTAATAAAAATAACAAGACCCCAATTAAAGTGAGTTGGACATTGTCTAAAATCGGGACAAAAAAACCTGATTAAATTATATTAAAAAAAAAAATAGCAATATAGTTTCAAAATAACATAAAATGAACATAGTCCGTAGTTTATATTATCTATTATTTTAACCCTAAATGCTCAGTTAATGGCTTGTATGTGAAGTGCCTACACCATCAATTAATGGTGTAACTGACCACATATAAAAATATGTGTTTTTTTTTCTAGATCACTGAATAATTATAAATCTTTTAACTATTACTAAAACAGAAGTTGTTGACGTTACTATTGCCCACGTGTCGCTTTGTCAATAAAAAATTTCCCGTCTAAATGCAATGATAATGTCATCGTTTTTTTAGGGCTATATATTTAACATTTTTGAAATTTAATATATTGGAAACTTCTACATTACAACTAAAACCTATCAATTTACCGTAGAAAATTGAAACAATTTTAAATAGCACACTAATAAATGACCTCTTACATTGAACTATAAATTAGACAACGTTAAACAGATACAATATCATAATTTTGATTAAAATAAAAAACTTTAAAATTACAAAATATACGTAATTCTTATTTATAATCATGTATAATAGCGATTTATTTTTAAAATGTACAAATTAAAAATAGGCTTTATATAAACCGTGCATCGCACGAGTTCTAACCTAGTTAATTATTTATAATATTATTAAAACTCAAAGGGACAACATGATGTTGCCATTTGTCACCCTTTTACCTCAAAATGATTTGGCGCCACATGAATTCTACATGTCATCCTATGTGTCAATGTATCATTACTCTTTGCCCACACATATTGTATTAATGTACAATCTCTTATAAAAACTTTTCATAGGTATAACCTCCTTATAGTAATTAAGAGTCTACTTGAAAAACTCTTCGTATGTGTAACATTCCTATTTAATTTTCATCTATAATATCATGTAACTCCTTAGTAAATTATACAATAATCTACCATCTAATTGGTAAGAAACTAATTAATATTATCTAATTATTTAAAGTAATGAATAAAACCTACCACTTTGCTACTTTTTTGTAACATAATATTCACTCATGATGCGTTATAAAAAAATTTGAGTCAAACTTGGTAAATATTCAATGCAAAATTAAATATTTATATATTCATTAAATAATTATTACTATATTTCCTTTCACTTATAAATACAGTTGAGCATTAACCTGCTTAATTTAATGTTGATCAAAATTACAAATTTAAAATGATGCGGCCATGCGGGGCATCGTCCGGACCAGTATCTAGTTTTCACCTACAAAACACAATCCGAAATTATAAGGTTAATATCATCATCCATTTTTTTTTTTTTTTTCCAAATTGGAACACACCATAAAAATCTAAAATACGGAATCACAAATTCACAACCCTTATTTTTATAAATTCCCACTCACACAACACAAGAAAAGGACAGTAAGGCAGTAGGACATTTTAACAAAAATTCTGAAAGAATTAAGAATCAAGCAACTGTAGTTAAAGCGGCAGGAAGGAAGCATTATTAAAACACTCTGCTCTGTACAACTGCCTTTGCCCCTACCATAACTCACCACCACCAATCTCTTCCAGTTTCCACCACAAAAACAAAATTAAAAAATAAAAAATCAAATAAAATGCTTCCATGTTTTCCGTTTCAAATTACTAGTTTTTTTTTTTTTTTTTTTTTCGTTCGTATATGGAGTATGTCTCAAATTATTTGTTCGATGTCTAATACTTTCACTATTCATTTTCACTTGACCCATCTTTAATTATGCACTAATCTAATATATATATATATATATATATATATATATATATAAAGGGGAGTTTTTTCCCGAAATTTTAGAGCGCCACGTAGGATTTTTATTTTAAAAAAATTATTAGAGCGCCACATAGGATTAATATTTTTAAAACGTTACAATAGGATTATGCCACCTATGATTAGTTAGCGTGCCATGTAGGATTATAAATTATAGTTATATTTAATAAATAATTCAAGTGCCACATAAGCATAATTGACCAATGTGATTTTAATGGTTACATTAATTAAATACGAAATATTATCTTTTGAGATTAGAAATTTTATCTAATATTTTAAAATAAATACGGAGAAAATGATATATTACGTACAACTAATAAAATAACAAATGTAATCACATAAATATGAAAAATATTTTTTTAAAAAATAATAGACCGACCCGTGCATCGCACGGGCTTCATTATCTAGTTATATTACATGCACGTCTATGATTCTTTTATGATTAATACATATAGGGAAAAAAATAGACATGTAACATGTTGTTAGATTCATCATAATATTTATTTTTTATATTTTACTTGTTAAAAATTAAAGATGTAGATAATTCATTATGCATTGACAAATATGATAAAAACATGTTAAGTAAAAAAGAAAGTTTTTCGTAGTAGACATTCACCAATTTTTCTTCACCATTATTAAATGTAGTTAATTCGTCATAGAACAAATAAATTAATGCATATAGTGAGATAAACCCTTAAAAAAATGACATTGATCAGATGTGTAATCTAAAGTTGAAAGGCATAATCTTTTTCGCTAATTGAATCTTAACATAGTTATAAAATAACTTCAAATCAAGAGCAAGAGATAGTTCAAGTGGTTATAGCTTCCCTCCTGGTGTCAGATGATCATGAAATCGATTTCCATTACTTACCTTTATAGATTATCTAAAAAAAAACACACACACACAAAAAAAAAAAAAAAAAAAAAAAAAAAAAAAAAAAAAAAACTCTATAACTTTAAATCGATAGTTGTAAATTTGTACACTACTCCGTGATTGATTTGATGCATGATTTTGTCCTAAACTATTTACTTCATTTACCCAAAATTTATTTACTTACTTTGCATCAAAAAAAAAAAAAATTATTACTTGATCCACATGGTGTCATGGTTTCCTTAAAAAAAATACACATGGTTGCTTAAATTACAACCGAGAAAAAAGAGAAAAAAAAAAAAAATGTAAAATCCCAAAATGATTTGATTAATCAAAAGAAAAAAATTTGCAGATCAAAGAAAGAGAAAGCAAGAGCGAAACCACCGCGGATCACGACAGCTTCTCTAACCCACCAACCAAACTATTCATTTTTTTTTCTCTCTCCTTTAACTCCATTTCGAAATCTTGCATTTTAAGCTCAAAATTCTACTGAACTAAAGCAGAATACTCCAATTGTCGGCAAGATAATTTCCTGCTTTTTTTTTTTGTAACCCAGAAAAAAAGTGAGAAAAAAAGGGGTCAATACAGTCTTATAGAGTCAAATTTCAGTGTATAATTTGGAAAAAAATTGATTAGTTTTGATCAAAAATTGAGTGAAAATTAAAGGGAGTTGAAATTTGCTCAAATGTTAGTCCAAGATCGAATACCCACTAAGGGTTCAGCTCAAAATCCCCAAAATTTGACGAAATCCCAGGTGAGAAATCTTCCAAGTTTACATCCTAGTCGATTTTCTGAGTCAAAATCCCTAGATTTTTCAACATGGGTTTCTGATAATTTGTATAAAATATTTGCAATTTTAGTATTACTTGCTACTGTTGCTGCTCTTTTCTTCCTTCGTAATGTTGGTTATAATGCTGCACTAATTTGCTTTGAAAAAGAAGCTCGTGATGTTGAAACCATACATTTTCCTAAAGTCGATTGGAATTCTATTAAACCCAACTTTGATAAGGTCACCCCATATTCGAATTTTCGGGCGGAGAAGTGGATCATTGTGTCTGTTTCGGATTATCCGAGCGATTCGATTAAGGGTTTTGTTAGGATCAAAGGATGGCAGGTCCTTGCAGTAGGAAATGCTAGAACCCCTAATGATTGGAGTCTTAAGGGTGCTATTTTTTTGTCTTTAGATATGCAATTGAAATTGGGTTTTCGGGTCTTGGAACATTTGCCTTATGATTCATATGTTAGGAAGAGTGTTGGGTATTTGTTTGCTATTCAGCATGGTGCTACTAGGATTTTTGATGCTGATAATAGAGGGGAAGTGATTGATGGGGATTTAGGGAAGCATTTTGATGTGGAGTTGGTGGGGGAGCAGGCTAGGCAGGAGATTATATTGCAGTATACTCATGAGGATCCGAACCGAACAGTTGTTAATCCATATGTACATTTCGGGCAACGTTCTGTTTGGCCTAGGGGTTTGCCTCTTGAAAATGTGGGTGAAATTGGGCATGAGGAGTATTACACTGAGGTGTTTGGTGGGAAACAGTTTATTCAGCAGGGGATCTCTAATGGTCTTCCTGATGTAGATTTGGTTTTCTATTTCACTAGGAAATCAGGGTTGGAAGCATATGATATTAGGTTTGATGAGAAGGCTCCAAAGGTTGCCTTACCACAGGGTATGATGGTGCCTCTTAATTCTTTTAATACATTATATCATACTTCGGCATTTTGGGGTTTGATGCTTCCTGTTTCTGTCAGTACTATGGCTTCTGATGTGTTGAGAGGTTACTGGGCTCAGAGGCTTTTGTGGGAGATTGGAGGCTATGTGGTTGTTTACCCTCCAACAGTTCATAGACATGATAGAATTGGATCATACCCTTTCGCGGAGGAAAAAGATCTCCATGTGAATGTTGGTCGTCTGTCTAAGTTTCTGGTTTCGTGGAAATCACACAATAATAGACTGTTCGAAAAAATATTAGAGTTGAGTTTTGCTATGGCGGAAGAAAGATTTTGGACTGAGAAAGATGTGAAATTTACAGCTGATTGGCTTCAGGACTTGCTTTCTGTTGGATACCAGCAGCCAAGGCTAATGTCTTTAGAAATCAATCGGCCACGGGCAGCTATTGGCCATGGAGATCGAAAGGAATTTGTCCCTAGAAAGTTACCCTCTGTGCACCTCGGGGTTGAGGAGACAGGTAGTGTGAACTACGAAATTGGGAACTTGATTCGATGGAGAAAAAACTTTGGAAATATTGTGCTAGTTATGTTTTGCAGTGGCCCTGTTGAACGTACTGCCTTGGAATGGAGATTGCTTTATGGTCGAATCTTCAAAACTGTCATCATTTTATCATCACAAAAGAATGAAGATCTTATCGTTGATCAAGCTCAGTTGGATTATGTGTACAAGTAAGTCAATCTCATCAGTTTGATCATTCATGCATTTTTTTCATGTTTCATCAGTTAGTGATGGCAGTCTGATAGACTGGATCGGAACTTGAATTTCATGATGTGTTGGTTAGTGCTATATCTGCAGGGTTCATGCTATATTATTTTTAAATGCTATTTGTATGTGAAATAATGGCACTGTTAACGTAATTATTGAAAATTTGGAAACTATTCACTATTTGTTTGTAAATCTCATGAGCTGGTTCCAAGTCACTAAGAATTTATTGCTTTGTTCTGTTGGTGACAAAATATGGTCTCTAGAGATTAACTCACTGCTTTAGGTAGACTTGAAGAGTTATTTTTGTCACTCTTTTTATGATGCTTGCATATTTTCTCAGCCTTTTGTTTGAGTCACTGTTTTGAAATACTATTGAACTTATATAGGGAACTACTATCTTCTAGTAGTTTGCTTTTTGGTTGTGTGTACTTCCGGAAATCTATATTGTCAGATAAAACGCTTCTTTCATGCATTAACATAAGTGCTTTTTTTTTTTTTTTTTTTTTTTGCTGAAAATGCCAAGAATTTGTGCTCAGTACCCAAATGTCTCACCTACAATACCCCATGTAAGTTCTGTCACAGATGGGGTTTGGGGAAGTCAAGATTCAAAACGTAAACAACCTTACAATTAATCATTCAGGACTAGCATGTGACAGCTGTTTTTTTTTTTTTTTTTTTTTTTTTTTTTTTTTTTTTTTTTTTTGAGAAAGACAACAATAAAACCACCACCACCCTGTATGCATCTCGTTCAGGCAGATTAGCAAAGACTCAGACTTCTAGGGAAGCTACTTTTCATGAAAAGGTCTTAACCAATAATGAGGGGGAAAAGAAAGAAAGCAATAGGAATTTTTTTATTGGAAATAGTAGGTAATGATTTTGAAGAGTGAAGGGAATCTCCTATGCAGAGGATCCCTTATTTTGAGTTCACGAATTGGGGGGGGGGGGGGGGAAGTTAAAAAACCTTAGTTTACCACAACGTCCTATCAAGTTCATGTCCTTGGTAACTCGGTAATTCCTGGATTAGCTTAGTCCCAATGACCTTCCTGATCCTCCGAATATTTGTAGGTGTTCAGCTAGCTCTCTTGTAACCTCATTGCCCATCGTCTCATGGTCTCAACTCTCCGCAATGAGGCATATGTTACTTAGTCTCTTTTTCTTATAAAGGCATTTTGCGCATTGAAAATTTTCTCATTGTTTATTATGTCTACTATATTGTACAATTGTATCTTTAATGAAACATCCTCATATCAGCCACAACTTGCACATGTGTAATTGCCCAATATTGGCTGTGTAGCACTTAATTCAGTAAATATTTCTTGCAAGAAAAACCAAATTTTAGATTTGACTTTAAAAGACTTCATTTTCTTTATGAAAAATAAACAAAGTGGTTTTATCCCTGTATGTATTCTTCATTGGGTAAAGGATTAGGAGCATATGTACCTAATTCACGAATTGTGTACATGAAATCAGTTTCTAGAGTATGGCATCATAGTCACTTTGGTCTCTGTCACTTTGAAGGTGTTTCAGTCAAGTTTCAACATAGTGATGAAATCATTAGCTGTTGATTTCAGTACCAAGCATATGATGCAAACTTGTGTTCCAGCCAAATTCTTATTATTGTTGGGGTTTTTTTTTTTTTTTTTTTTTTTTTTTTTTTTTTTTTTTTTTTTTTTTTTCCAATGCTTGTAAAAGAAATATAACTGATAGGATAATTATTATAATGAACATTTTGTTGATTACAATTTGATTTGGTTTACAGGCAGCTTCCTACGATAATGAACAGATATTCAAGTGCTGAAGGATTTCTTTTTCTCCAAGATAATACCATCCTTAACTACTGGAATCTAGTACAAGCTGACAAGAATAAGCTTTGGATCACTAACAAGGTAATAAGAACTGTGATCCTCTTGCTATTGTTTTGTCTGCAATGTATTCATCAAGACTATAGACTTGGAAGGCGAATTAAGGGAATTGAAATTCTTTCAACAAAAATTTTAAAATTGCATTGTCTGTACATTTCCTATGTGTTATAATTTTAGGATTGATGAAATCTATTCCTTTGCCCAATAGTAGACTTTATGAGATTTTCAAGATACATCTTTGACATCTGTCAGTTTTTCTAAAATATGGATCGAATTTCCAACTTTATTATTTAAATGCAAAGAGTATATGCTACAAATAGATTTATTGCCCCCCAAGGCATTCCTTTCTTCAGTGTCTTAGTAACTTCAGCATTTTTTTTTTATTTTTTATTTTTTGATAGAAGGAACAAAATCCAAATCAAAAAACCACATTTACTGCTGTTATTCAATTTACTGTCTATTTCTGTTTTATATTCAACAAGCCTAATGGTTTTCAGGTATCAAAGTCATGGACTCCTGTCTCAAACAACAATGGTGATTGGTTCTCCAAACAAGGAGAAATGGTAAAGAAGGTTGTTGAGACAATGCCAGCTCATTTCCAAGTAAATTACAAGGAAGCTGCAAAGAGCAATCAGGGCTTTGTGGTATGCAGTTCAGAGCTATTCTTTGTTCCGAGGAGTAATGTAGAAGACTTCATTGATTTAGTTGCTTTGGTAGGCGACTTGGAAATGCATCACAAGGTTGCAATACCCATGTTCTTTCTGGCAATGGATTCACCTCAGAATTTTGATCCAATATTCAGCACCATGGTTTATAAAAAGAAACCACCATCAGGCAACACAACCTTGTATTCTGCTCAAGCACCGGCCATTCACCCATGGAGTGTATCAAGTGAACAAGAATTTATCAAGCTTATTAGAGTAATGGCTGCTGGTGATCCTCTTTTGATGGAATTGGTTTGACGCGAAGAACATTTTTATTCTTTTGCCATTCAAGTCAGAAACAAGTAAAAAACAGTAAGTAGAAAAGCATATGTAACACTGTCAATGAACACTTCTTCTGTTTTTAGTTCTTTTTCCTGCCCTCGAAGGGGGAGGAGTTTTGTAAATTTTTTTCCTTATATTCAAATTCAGTAAGTGAATATTCCAAAGGAAACAAGAGGAATTCTGTTCATTCTTTCTAACATGCTTCCAATTATAATGTAAATTTCTTGCATTATCTTTGATCGACTTGTTCATCTACAGATCAGATTGCTTTTAGATTGTTGAGATTTGCAGAATGTTGTTAATCTGTCTATTATTATAACTAGTTGCGTTCTAGTATTTCCCTAGTTATATGAATCTGAAATCAAGTGATATCCTACAAGAGGAATTTTTGAATGGAAAATCATAGTCAGAAATTTATTCTAAGCAAATCCTGCAAAATTGTCATAGCACTAAGGCATTAGCAGGTTTTGGATAAAATATTTGGCAAACTTTACAATTTCCTTGGCAACATCCTTTTTTAATGAATTTTGAAATAAAATTAGTGTCTTTACTTACTTCATTGCTACCTAGCGGCATATTTGGATATTACTCCTCCGTTTCAAATTAGTTGACGTGTTACTTTCATCACGTTCGCAAATGAATATATAATTTTTTTTTTTATATCTATTAATCACAAAAGCTAGTCAAAGTAGAGACTGTGAATATTGATAAAAGTCAAAACTCAAAACATGTTAACTAATTTGAAACAAATGAAGTGTTAAATAGCAACATAATCAATGAATAGGGCTTTTGATCCAAGTAGACTTGGCAAAATACCCGAAAAATAAGCAAAATTACAATACATGTAAATCAGTCTTGGACTAAACTCGTCAAACGAGTTGACCCGGGTTGGAGATTTTTGGGTTGGTGCTGTTGGGGTTTGGGTTTAATTTGAACAATGCTTGTTCATGACTCAATTTTTGGGTTTTGGTCGACCAAGTGGTTAAAGGGAATTTTAATGCCAATTTTATTTGCATGATATATATAGTTTTTATCCACATACAAAACATTTGTCAAAAAACAAATCATAAAAAACAATCCAGCCATAAATGATGTGCAAGTCCAACCAAACAACCATGTTAAATCATCATAATCTCATTTATTTACTATGTATAAGATGATTCATGGTCAGCAGGGTAAAACGGGTCTGGTAGGATTTGACCCAAAAAATTTAGGCATGTTTGAGTTCTAGTTATCTTGTCCAATTCAAGTAGAATAGATTGGCAAGTCTCAACATTACATGGTTATATCAAAACTTGATATCAACAGAAGATCAGAAGATTGTGTAAAGTTTTCATTTTCAGAGACAATTTATGGCTCATAATGAATAGAGAACAATGTATGTCTGGAATATTCACAAGCTTATTTTACAAAATTTACCTATCAACTCCTTCAATCTTGTCTTCGACTTCAGAATACAATTGCCTCAATTTCTCAATGTTTTCCTCTGAAGTTTCCCAGTAACCCCTTCCATTGGCCTCTAAGAAAGTCTGTAACAACTTCCTGAAAGAGTTGGGGTTGGTGTTCATCAGCTTTTTCAGCATCTCTTCATCCTTGATGAAAGTTGTGTTAGCCTCTTCGTAAACCCAGTTGTCCACTTGGCCTGAGGTTGCACTCCATCCAACAGTGTTAGTGAGTCTCTTCTCAATCTCACGTACACCCTCGTATCCAGTGGACAGCATTCCTTCGTACCACTTGGGGTTCAGCAGCTTTGTTCGTGCATCTAGACGTACAGTCTCAGAGAGAGTACGTACCTGCAGAAATCCAATTTACAAACATTTCAGTCAACTTTATTATTTCAGGTACCTTGTATCTACTCATAATTCACGAAATACTTGACAACAAAACTTGACCTGCCATACATTCAGCATTCTTAACACTCCATTCTCTGCACCAGAATATTACTTAATACAATTATATATTTTTTTAATACTGATCAAATTGAGTTTACTGTTTAAAACTGATCTAAACACTGAATTCACTTGTATTTCTTTTTTGTATACAGTTAGTGATTATTAGTTGATATTATAGAACATAAATCAGTTGTGGTGTTGTGTCATGAGAATGCCATGTACACCTTTTCCCTTCAATTCATTGTAAAGCAAAACTCAATAGCAGCAAAATGACCTAAGCTATCTTTAGATACCTTTCACCATTCTCAAACACACTACCTATTTTTCTAAGCGTGTGGTATTTTAAATTAAGCGATCTAAGTTAACAAATTCTGACCTTTCGATTAATGTATACAATCAACTAGAACTAGATTATGGTACAACTATTATATCATCTTCATAAGTATTTATCTTTCTATGTTATTTTATCTCAACTTTTCTTAATACTATTATGAACAGATCTTGGTAAAATGTACTCAATTTTAGCATAAATATAGATGGCAGTGTGACAATAATCTCACCTGAGCATTGGCTGTAGTAGTATCAGCAATGTAAGCACTTGGCTTCTTCCCATCTTTCCTGAGTCCCTGCACCAGATTTGTGGGGTCTGAATCAAAGTAGTGACTCACGTCAGTCAGAGAGATCTCTGATGAGTCAAGGTTCTGGAAAGTAGCATCAGCTGTTGAAAGAGCCATCTCGAACACCTTCCGCTTCTCAGTCATTCCAGCACCAGGTGCATCCGAGTCAAAGGCAAATGACTTTCTACTCAAGTACATATCTTGCAGTTGCTTCTCATCATTCCATGAGGAATTCTCAACGGCAAGGTTGATGTTTGACGAGTATGATCCTGAGGCATTAGAAAAGATCCTTGTAGCAGCCTCTCTAATATCAACACCAAGGGTTTCGGCTTGCTCCAGCGCATGCTTTCTCACATAGTTCTGCTCCACTGGCTCATCAAGCTCAGCCACCATCTTAATTGCCCGATCAAGAAGGTTCATCTGATACAAGGTAACAAATTGTGGAAAAATCGGCATCAGAAACTAATTCACATAGGCACATAGCATAATGATGCAGGAAATTTGAGTCCTAATATAATCTTAAGAAGATTCTGCACTATATATTGTTAATGTGGATTCCAAAAAGAACATTACCTGGTTGATGAACAGGTCTCTAAAGACACCTGAGCAGTTAACAACAACATCAATCCTAGGCCTTCCCAGCTCCTCAAGACTGACAGGTTCAACCCGATTGACTCTCCCAAAGGTATCAGCAATTGGTCTCACCCCAATCATCCACAGAACCTGACCAAGTGACTCTCCATAAGTCTTGATGTTATCAGTTCCCCACAATACAAGTGCAACTGTTTCAGGAAATTTTCCTCCATTATCTGCTTTCTGACGCTCAAGCAGCCTATCCACAACAACCATTGCACTCTGCATGGCTGCAGTTGTAGGAATGGCTTGTGGGTCCAAAGCATGAATGTTTTTCCCAGTTGGTAGCACTTTTGGGTTCCTGATTGGGTCGCCACCAGGACCTGGCTCTACAAATTTCCCTTCAAGAGCTTGCTTCAAACTTCCCAGCTCATTATCAGCCACAACCAGCTTCAAGCACTCCCCTAAGAATGCAAAAAGAACCCTAAGTTTCTCCCTATCAGCTTGGTAAAACTTAGTGTTTGACAAGTACTGAATCCATGGTTCATTTATTCCAAACCCGAGAATTGAAGTCAATTTGTCATTGACATTCACAACTTGACCCTTACTATTGGTTGTTTTTTCTACAAACGCCATGACAGCTCCTCTTGATGTCTCAGTAATTTGCCTTAGTAGCTCAACATCTTTCAATACTCCCTTATCATTTCCTCTGTAGACATCTTCTATGCTCCTTCCAACAGTCTCAGCTAGTATAGAAGGGAGGGCGGATATTCCCTCCTCAGGACGATCCAAAGCAGCAATATTAACCAAAGTTGCCACAGCCTCCAAGGCTGATGGAGGCTCACCAATCACATGAAGCCCACAAGGCAAAAGACGAGACTCAATTTCCATGATCTTCGAGTAGACTTTTCCTACCACAGAATCTCTTTCTTTAGCAGAGATCTCTGCTCCTTCATCAGGAAGATCCACATCTTTGTCAAGATTGCATTGTCTTGCAGTGCTGATGATGGAACTCACAATCTGTTGGCCCCGGCCTGTATCTTTGAGTGATTGGTATGAGGATATGAGCTCACTCAGTTGTTTGAGCCCCTTGTAAAGTCCTGCATTTTCAGCTGGAGGGGTCAGATAGCTGATAGTATTCGCATAGCTACGACGCTTAGCTATTGTTGCCTCAGATGGGTTGTTTGCAGCATAGTAATAGACATTAGGAATGTTCCCAATGAGACTGTCAGGGAAACAAGCATCACTCATTCCCACTTGTTTTCCCGGCATGAACTCCAAGGAACCATGAGTTCCAAAATGCAGAACAGCATCCGCTCCAAATATTTTCTCAACAAATGAGTAATATGCAGCAAAACCATGATGTGGGCTGGCCGATTTAGAAAAAAGCAGCCTCATAGGATCTCCCTCATAACCAAAGGTAGGCTGAACACCAATGAAGACATTCCCGTACTGCTTTCCATATACCAAGAGATTCTCTCCATCAGAGTTCAGATTTCCTGGGGCTTTTCCCCAGTTTTCTTCCAAGAGTGTTGCGTAAGGAGTTAGGTTCTGATACTCCCTAACACTCATTTTGTATGCAACATTGAGATTTGGGCTGTTAAATTGGGCCTCTTTGTCATGGATTACATCTTCAATCAAGGCTTCAGCATTCTCTGGGAGGCCTTCAATATTGTAACCATCCTTTTTGAGATCTTTAAGGACAGAAAAAATAGAGGCAAACACGTTAAGGTATGCAGCAGTTCCAACATTTCCCTTGTCTGGAGGGAAGCTGAAGACAGTAATGGCTAGCTTCTTCTCAGCCTGCAAACATTCATGTCATCAGTTATAATTCCCAATTAAGAAACTTAAAATTCTGTGGCAATTAAATATCAAGGTACCTCTAAAAAATTGATTAAGATAACAGGAAAGAACACTAAAGACTGTAATTGGGAGTCTCAGAGAGTACATGACTACACGTAAAAGTAAGCTATGAATTGAAAAAATCAGATGCTGCTAAGGAAGAAGCCGGTATTTTTAACTTCAAGAGGGGTCTACTTTAACTAGCTCAAGAATCTCAACAATGCATGTGACAGCAAAACATAAAAAGGGTGATTATGAAACGAGCCAAAGGATGGTGCTTCTAACTCGCTGAGCCCTCATTGCTGACATGTGACAGCAAGAGCAAGGTCATACACCCATCCAGATATAGCAAAAGAGTAACAAACTCTTCCAGCATTCATACAATCAACAGAAAATCTTTTAGTGCTTTAGCTATGCAATCAGGTTGTTCTTAACAGGATCAGTATATGTATTGAATCACCATAGAATATACAGCTTATTAGAGAAACCAAGAGAACCTAGTGTTTAGCTAATTAGTCAAAATCTTTTGGAAATTGAACAGTTGGTACGAAAGATTACCTTTGGTTTCCTCTTCAACTCAGCCCACTTAATTGCTCTAGTGCAGAGCTGATCCACTCTCTTGTGAAGGGCATGTGATTTTCCTGCATCATACCAACATCATTACTAATCAGCTCCAGAACATGATATTATTATTACATAATTTTCAATGTAATCAACAACAAGAATAAAAAGATAACAGCAAAAAACAGGACATCCAAACGAAAAGAAATGACTTAATTGAAGGCATCTCTCTAAAATATACAAATGAAACTAATCTCACACCCTACTTTGGGTTTGAATCTTCGCAATCCAAATAACATATTACAGTAATGCATCATTAAGCCAATTGTCATATTATCATGATAAAAGAGAAGTTGTGCTACAGAAATAAAATCTTAAATAAAATCTTCTTTTCAACATCAAAAAAGAAGCTAACGTATGATATGATTAACAATCTTTTTCTTTTTACCATATTTTACATTCATATAAAGAATTAATCTATAACATTAATTTGCAGTGACAAAGTCTATATGCCAAAATCAAGAACACATCATATTTCAGGCAAATAAATTAACCTAAAACAGGATATTAACTAAAGTTAGGAAAATGAAAAAACATTGCTATAAAAATAGTTACCTGTTCTGGGATCGCGGCCAGCAAAAACAATAGGCTCCATACCACCATCAAGCTCAGGAAGAGCAACCTGCAAAGCCACCTGAATAGGGTGCAAACCCAAGGTACTATTCAACCACTCTTCAGTAGTCTGAAACACCAAAGGTACAGCAACCATGTAAGGCACATTAAGCTTCATCAAAGCCTCAACTGCCCTCGGGTGATCCTGCCTTGCTGGACCTCCAACAAGAGCAAAACCAGTAAGTGATACCACAGAGTTCACCATAGGCTTCTTGGTGATAGGATCAATAAAGAACTTCTCGACGGGGCCAGAGAAATCGAGCCCACCGGCGAAGATAGGGATCACCTTAGCCCCTCTAGCCTCCAACTCCATAATGACAGCAACATAGTGAGACTCATCACCAGTAACAATGTGACTCCTCTGAAGAACTAGACCAATTACTGGTGCCTTTGAACTCTTAAGCTTAGGACTTGCATCCTTCCTAGTACCATACCAATTCAAATACTCCTTAACATCATCATACATACAAGGAGCTAAAGGATGCCAAACCCCACTATCCAAGAACAAAACCGGGTCCGAATACTCGATTTTCATCCCTTTCAATGCAGGTACATAAGACCCAGATATCATCTTGACAAAATTAACCAAATTATCTGGTGACCCTCCTAGCCAAAACTGCAAACTAAGGATATAAAGCCTAGCATCCTGAGCTTTATCACTAGGCAAATACTTCAACACTTTAGGCAATGTTCTTACTAATTTAAGCATACTATCAGCAAAACCAGCACCTTGTTTTTTCCTCTTAAAAAGCTGGAAAAATGGGCTTTTTGATTGCCCAAGTTGAGACATGCTAAATGAACCCAATTTGTTAAGTCTCATTACCTCAGGCATTGAAGGAAACACAAGAACAGCATCCATTCGATCTCGAACCTTCTCAACAGCATCCCTCACCTTAATTGCAAGCTCCTCCACAAAAATTAATGACCCAATAAAAATGTTGGCATCCTCAAGATCTTTACAGAAGCCTTGGTAAGTCTCTTTATCCCTAAGCTCCTCTACTAAATAGCCAACAACTTCAAAATTCGCGATACCGGAGGTTTTGTTCAGGGTCTGAACTGCAGCTGAAAGGGATGATTGGTATTGAGCTTCTAAGACTACATACACAATTTTTACAGTGGGTAAATTTTTGTTTTTCACTGGGACAATTCGCCGAACTTCTGGTGATATTTGGGTAAATTGACCATTTCCAGCTACAACACACTTGATTGTACCATTTTTGGGTGATCTTGAGGTAAATTGGGTGGATTTTTTAGGGAGAAAAGAGTGGAGAATGTACTTTTTCTGTGAGATTGATGAAATAAGGTCAGTTTTGGTTGATGGTAAGGTGAATGCTGAAGATACCATGGAAGACATTGCTTTAAGCTCTGTTCTTCAGGCTCTAAAAATTTTGAGAATAGTTTTGATTTTCTGTGAGAAAATGCAAAATCTAAATTCTGGGTATTGTTATTCGGAAGTTTAATTGAAATGGGTTTGAATTTTTTTTGCAAATTCTTCTCTCTTTCACTTGAATTTTTAGAGAGAGAGTGCAAAAAACACTAGAACTCAAGGTACTGAAAACAGAGTAGTGGAGTGTTTTATGTTAACAGTTTCTGTTCTGTTTCTGTTAGTGGGTGTAGAAGAGGACACGTGTCATAACAAATTAGAAAAAATGCAATGAAAATGTTTTAGAGGTTGAGCTTTGTTTAGGTGAGGAGGAGAGAGAAAGTTAGAGAGAGAAAGAAAGAGAGTGATAGTGTACTTTGGGTTAGTTTATCTGAATCAAGGGTTTGATGATGAAATTTCTTGGCTTCCTATTGGTTGAGGTGGATTTCCTAAAGAAGCCAAGTGGAGATGTAAAATTGTGACTAGATTTTAAAATGATTTTAAAATGATTTTTTTGTGTATTTTTGAAAGAAAGGTGGTTGATTTTGCATGCTAAGATTTTGTGTGAATGTGTGTAAAAGAGAATATGATATTTTATGAGAGATAGAGATGGGTCCAAGTATACTTGTTCTAGGCCATTTGATGTTGATGCAATACGTAGTCCATTTATCATGAGTAAATATGTACATGTGTCTAGCACAAGAGCTAGATGTTGGCTTGCATAAAAAATTTCTTTAATGAACAAAATGATAGCCAAAATAGATGTTGTAACATTTTAATGGGGCAAATGAAATGATAAGAGTTGTTGATGTATACAAAAGGGTTATGTTAACTTGAATAATTTTAACTTCAAGTAATTAAAATTATTCTCATGTTGGTTGATTTGTAGTTATATAGAGATAGATAAGTAATAATCTACTTAAGAAAAATGTCTACTAAATAGCTAAATAGACGTCTGGACATATTTATCACTACACAAAGCAAACTAATAATGAACTAAAACAACTCACTATAATTAATTAATTAATACAAAGCCTTATCCCTGCACGTATAAATTTTTTAAAAAAATAAAATGAAAGTAGAATCCTGTTCACAAGGGGAACTCCTAATACATCAGAAAAATGGATAACAAAGAAGAGTTATTGCATGGTATAATATTCTTACTATCACTAAATGACCAATATATAAATTATAGCAACATCATCTAAATAATTTTCGGTCATCGGTAAGATGCAAACCTTAAGAGGCATGACAAATAGTATTGTTATTATAAAGACAATTATACACATGCATCTAGAAACGATACAAGTCTTAAATAACTATGCCATATAAAAGCATGACCTTGATTTTTGAAGATGGTTTATGATTAAAGGTGCATTATGTGAAACAAGATTAACTTAATATGTTTTCTGTAAATCAAAGTGTGATAGCTCACATTTATATATGTGGACTGTGGTGATCTTGAGCAGTTACATAAATGGTTTCTTTGTGTTAGGTCTACAAATGTCACTTATGGTTAGAGATTGATGGTTAGCATTAAGAGCACCACATACGATGAAATTAAGACTGTATTCTTTATTATTTTTTCAATATATCATGAGCACCGAATTAAAGTGAACTTTGACGAGGAATGTTCCAAGTTCGAAAGGTAAATAGTTTCACACACACAGCAAAAAATAAAAAAAAAATAAAAAAAAAACGAGAAGTAAAATTCCCAAGAAAATTGAATCTTGTATTCAACTATGACTTAGGAGTTTTTATCTTTCCTTACCATGGGTATACCAAGTAAATAGGATACATTTTAATTCATGTTTAAAAGGGTGCAATATTAAAGCCACCCACAAGGGATTGCAAAATGCAAATTTCTATAATTGTACTTCCTACATACAACCACAGCACCAAAGTATGCAATTCAACAATGTTTAGAATAACTCTATTGCATGATTAGTGCGCATAACCTTACAACCTTAGTCATGATCACATATTAATCTATTATTCAGACAAATTTTGAACTGAAAAAAAAAAAAAAAACAAAAAAACAAAAAAAAAACAAAACACTGTCATTATAATGCTAAACATACAAGCAGCAGGTTTAACATGAAATAGGTTGAATTACACTCACAAACAACAAAATTGCCATTGGAAATCATATTCAAAACTGATAATATCAAGGTACTCTGATATGGAATACAGAATACCAGTCAATCTCTTAGATATGAACAATCAAAATGGGATCACCTGTACTCATAGCTAAATAACCCTGTGGACAACCTTGAAAATATCCTACAAAGCTAGCCAAAAAACCTCGCTGAAAAATAAAAGGTCCTCAAAATAGTACGAAATGTACAATTATCAGCTACGACTACCCACTAAATAACCCATTAGAATCTAATCTACTTCCATATCAGAAATGGCTTCACTTAGAATTTGCTGGAGTTCCTGCACTCTTTGCTTTGTTAATGCAACACAATCCTGCAGTCAAGGTAACATCATTAGCAATCAGCATTATCAAACCCTTTTGCTCTTATAAGTGAACAAGAAAGACAGTAGTAACATGATTTTACAAAATAGTACCCTTCATAAATCATCATAGGTGCATTATTTCTCCTCCTTTATTGCATAATTTAAGCAGAGGCATATAATGAAATCCAATCAATAAACATTACTGTTGCCACAACTACATCTAGTAACCTAAAATGGTTGCAAGTTTTCATCTTAGGGCAGCACATAAAACTTCCCAGCATATTTCTAAAATTATAATACATAATATGGATACTTAAATACGGCAACGATTAAATGATTAATTCAACAACCCCTCCGGCCTCCCCTGTACAGCTAGTCCACTACCAACTGACATAAACAACTCTTCAACAATTGATCACACTCATCACAGTTCTGACTTCTGTTTTGTAACAAAGTCATCTAAACTACAAAAGACTGCTAAATTTCAAATTGCTTTATCAGCTTAAAATATGGTATACACAAACCAGACATCCTCATATATTATGATACATAACCAAAAGTTCATCCGTTACACTACTCAGTACTCACTAAACGTCCATAATTGGCGTCTGGGACATCAAATAAGTTCACATGCAGCTAAATGCTCCACATGTAACTGTCTAGTGGATGTTCCAAATCAGAGGTAGCAAGATGTATTTTGTGTGTGTGTGTGTGTGTGTGTGTGTGTGAGAGAGAGAGAGAGAGAGAGGCTGTTCAGGGTAACAAACTTGCCTGGATGATTGCTGAGTAGGCCAGAACAGGCCCGCCAGGCTTGTATAGAGAAACAAGTTGACCAGATGAATTCAATACAACGGTCACTGAAGTTTCTATACTGGACTCTTCCTCTGCCGTGGGATCAGCTAATATATAATTCTTGTGAAGAACACAAGAAAGTGAGAATGGAATGTTGCTTAAAGTGAGTTTTCTTAGCTCTTTATTAACAGGCTCTCTCTTTGACTTCCCTTCCTCCATCTCCTCTGACATAATAAAGACTCTTCCTTCATCATTCAAGGATACAACTGGGATACGCACTGCAATCAAGAAAAAGTTTTAATCAGAGATGCAAGGTACAAAAAATTCCATTTGATTGAATAAGTAAAAACCTAGCACTTGCACTTAAGCCATAAACTCTGAACCTATATATACATTTCCAAGGTAGTAAAGTGAAGTACAAGCATTAATTCAATAGATAAATTTTGTAAAATCCAAATTATTGTATTTCTCCTTGTGAGACATATTGAGGCATTAGAACCTTCTGCTTACTCTGGAATCTTGTTTCTAGGGGAGTTTGGAAAAGGCATTCTGGTGTATTAATAAGGAGGATGAAGTAAAACATATGGTGTAAACTGTTGGATAGGTGTAAGAAAAACCTCAAGACGGAATGTGAGTTGCAATTTCTCAAACAGGGAGAGTACAAAAAAGTGTAAGGAAATATTTTATTTTTTTTTAAATAAAATAAAATAAAATTGTGAACCACCTGTCTCACCATGGAAATGCATAAAATTTTATCATTTTGTGAAATCTCCAAAATAGAAAAATGTGACCATTAATATGAAACAGAGGGAGTATATCGCTAAAAGTGAGATATAAAGACCCTACAACAGAAAAGTGAGAGGAAATGATAAACAAGAGAAATGGACTGATAAAAAGCTTACAATTAGAAAAGGCAGCAACTGCAGAAAGTAAAGCAGCATCAAAAAGAGCGCCATCAGCGTCCAAACAGCATACATCCTGGACCAGTAAAAATTTAAAAATAATATTGATAATTAAAGTCTGAAAGGATAATATCATTTATATCCTCAAACGAAATTAAATTTATCACAGGATGAAGAATGAGGCAGGAACAAAACAGTTACCAAGTACGCCATCCAAGCAGCTTTTCCACTGACTAAGCACAGCTCCTTCAGATTTATCATCCCAGAGCTGCAGAACCCATAGAAAGTATCTCAAAAATCATATATTTGAAATAAGAGCTATTATTTCAGATACAGTAAAACAGTTGCAATAATAAGCAATCAAAATGACAAAACTCAAAATAGCTAAACTGTGGGGCAGCAAACATTGAGGAAGAACAACATTACCTATTCACAGTTCAAATGAAACTTGTAAGTGAATTACAAGCTAATTAGACGATACTCCTATTACCCCATATAGAAGAGAGGTTATAAAGGTCAATTTCAGCTACCATTAAGAAGCATCTTATAAACATAAAAATCGATAATAAAATTTTGATGCAACACTCTTAGCATCAAGAAAAGTTAAAACCCATATTATTGTCTAATAGATTATGGATCTCCACAACTCTATAAAGTGTGCACATTAGTGTGACTGTTGATCAAATAAATACAGCCTCCTTTTATTTAATGTTCAACTCACTGGACATACGTAGTTTTTAAAAATTTTGAAAAAAGTGAAGAGAGAGCAAGTAAAAAGGGTGTATGATATAGTAAGAGAAAATGTATAAAGATGGGTGGGTGTAAGAAAAAAGAAGAATAAAGCAAGAGATAGTGTTTGAAAAGGTGTAAAGATTGTTGGGTAAGAGGGGTAAGATGGTAAAAGGGGTATGCCAAAAATGAAATAAAGGTGAGTAGAATAAAAGTAACAATTATAAAATGGATAGTGAGTAGAACGGAAATATTATGGTAGTATATCATTGAAAGGGAAGCTAAAAGAAAGGCCAAGGACCCCCTAATCAAAACAATAAACACAAGTTTCCCACCTTACACTTACATTAAATCAGAAGAGATATAACTAAGACTATCTGTGCTCCTAGCCAGATTATAAAGACCCCTATATCTCTCGATTATGGGCTCATACACACTCAAAGCAATAACTCTTTTGCCAAACCTAACATTTGGAAGTCAGGTAAGCTTCCTTTAAAACCACTTCAATTACTTACAAAAAAAATGCGCCTAAAAGGCACTTATTAGTTATTCCACCAATCAAAAACCATCACCTAAGCATCATGAGACACAGTCAGTCAGTCAATATAACGATAACCTACAACAGAACCACAAAGCCCACACTGAGGGCACCACACATCACACCTCCATGCCAAAAATAGCAATCTTCAAAAGAAATGATGAGCATTCTGCATAACCTTTCTCTTACTTGTATTGAGCAAATACCAGCTTCTGGGTCTCAATAATCAACTACTTGTAACTTGTTCTAACATTCAGTAAACGTCTCCAATTTCATGAGCTAAAACAGAACCTAACCTGCCAAAAAAGTATGTTGTATAGAAAACTGTGCCATCAAACAGTCTGAATAGGAGATTTCTTAGTCACCACTCACCAAGCTACCAAAAAACCTGCAAATGGTACTTTGTTCCAGGCTAATTATTTCTTCTAACTAAGAATCACAACTCTTAAGTGGTTGAGTGTTCTTATCCCAATCCATAGATTCAGGCTTCTTAGGCAGAGTGGAAGCTTTCCAAAGAAAATTTGTGCAGGCACAAATAATGTGAATAATGACTCCAGTGGTCATGATGCATTGTACACCATTCATGACTCAGCTACTTTAACAGATTACTACTAAATTACATTCCAATGCTTAACCCTGACAAGAACAGCATGCTTGACAAACCCAATTGCTTCCAGTAGAGTGAACTCGTAGCATGACAAACCCCACACAATAAATTTTGGACTTATATAGATCAACCAAGAGGCCTCACATGGCTAAAACCACTTATCAAAAGTGGTCTACTGGTCTTCAGTATTTCCATAAGTCTACTAGTCAAATTGTACCACCACAAACTAGCCGTTGTAATTGATAATCCTATAGAGACTTTTCAGAATGAAGATACTCATTGGCATATGACACATATTTACCTCAAAACCACACCTTTTTTTTACACGAGAGTACGAAAAAACACGTATTCAAATTGTTAGGATATGCCTTGAATTTGAAAGCCCCTTTCAAGCGACAATCATTTGTAATGTACAAATTCTCTAGTTTAAACTAGCTGCTATACAATAACCTGTAGATTGATTTTGTACCTCGAGATCAACAAAACTCTCCCCTCGTCTGTCCCTGGATGTAGTAAACTCATGAACCACGTAAAATTTGTGTTCTTGTTTGATCTCTCTTTCTTGCGGCTGCCATTAGTGTCGTAACACGAATTTTTTGACAGTTCTTGCGGCTGCCATTAGTGTCGTAACACGAATTTTTTGACAGCCAATGTCATGAACAAAATAAATTGTTCATGTCAATTATGAGTAGTAAAACATTTAAATAGTGATGCCAATTTCTCAGGAAGTACAACTAATAAAATGTGTATCAGTATATATGCCTTAAATGCCAATGATACCAAAGGTGCAACCAAATTATGTCTAAGGTTTACTTAGCATTCAAGTGTTTAGAACTAGCAAGCAAAAACCATTGGCAGCCATTTAATTACCTTAAAATGGTGTCTGCTAATTGCTTTGATATAACTGGTGCTGCATCGGCTGGCCTTCCAGGCCTAACAAGAGGGGAACAAATAGGAGGCATGTGAAACTCAATAGCTGCAATTACATAAATAGCAATGTTACAAAGATGAAATTGGTTATAAGTTGAGCATAAAACACATTTGACACTGAAGACAGGACAAAGATGAACATATGCTAACCTAGGTTACCCTCATCTGGTGACTCCGTTGAAGGAGTCATGATTTCCATCTTGACCGCAGCAAGCATAGTCTGCAGAAGGACATACGAAAATATTTAGAATGCATAGAGGCCTTTCTATTGAAGAGAGTAAACATGATTACAAGGGACAATCAGAAAATAACTTACAGTGCAACCAATTTTTACAAGTGCAGAACCATTTGCAGATGAAACAGCCCCTGCACAGGTACGTTATAGCATGAGGCATGCCAGATGAGGGTATAAGAATATAAACTAAATAGAAATACAAAGTACGGGACCTTTCTCTCATGACTTTATAAACTGTACAAGAGTTTTTTATATTTTGGAAAGTGCAAATACAAAGTTACAGGACCTTTCTCTCAAAGGTTGTGCCTAACGAATCATAAAGAGCTAACATATATCAAAACCCTCACTATCAGCACTATAGTCGTTAGCATAAGTATTTTAATTTTAGATAAAATTAAACAGACAGCAAAAATAAGCTAGTAAAAACTGCATATTAATCCTGTGTTTATCAGAATTAACCGGGAGTTTCTCAAAAGCAAAGCTACAACACGTGAAATCAAAAGTTCTTGACTTTAACATAAACAAAACAAAATCAGTGCTGGGAAATATAAGCATTCAAATCGAAACCAACCAAGTGCCACAGTTGTATCTCTAGCTGCATTAAGAGTCCTCGCATCAGGTCTTAAGGACTTAACAAAATGTCGTTCGTAAAACTGAACAGGAAATAAGCGTCTGAAAGCATCAATCTCCATATCAGCTGAGAAATCACTGGATGCATTTGATGACCCCATCTCAATATTTACTTAAAACGCCCTCGAATCTCCGCACCCTAAGAGAGAAATAATGGAAAAATATAAACTCAATGAAGATAATTGCAGCAGAACACAATTATGAACCTAAATTGCTGATATACAATTCCCAAATACCAAGTCCCATGAAACTATGTCAAAGGGTATCACTAATTGATACAGCCCAAACAAAAAAAAAAACCGTATTTAACTGTGAGTGGCCCTGGCAATGCCTCGAATTTTCAATTCCCAAATCAACATAACCCACCATGCAAATACAGCAAAATATCACAATAAACCGTAAATATGAATCACATTACACATTTCATGCAAAATTTCAATAACTATCCAAAAACTAACAGAATTAGACAATTAAAACTCCTCACAAACCCCAAATTTCAACAGTTATCAGATAATTAATACAAGAATATAGCTAGAAATCAGACATTTTAATCAAGTCTTCTTTCACAAATTTGAAACCTAAACAATGGAATAAAAAAAAAAGCTGATTCTCGAGCTTTACAGTAGCATACAAAACAAATGAGAAGCATAAAGAGAAAAGAAAGAAAGACCTGTTTTGATAGTGGAGTTCGCCGCGATGCTGAAGGGTGGTTCACCGCCGTAATCGCCGGCGAGAAGGAAGAGAGGTCGAGGCGGGAGGGTAGAGTAGGTTTGGCAATGGCGTTTGAGCTACTTTGTTTCTGAACCCAATTCAAAAAAATTAGTAGGGTTGATAACCATTTTTTTTTTTACATCCGGTTCACATGGGTTAATTCGGATTTGGGGTTCACTTACAAGTGGTTAGATTTCAATACCCTCTCAATTGTTGTTGTGGGGATCGAATACAAAATCCTCCTAATAAATGCAGCCTCAATCACCACTACATCAAAAATCACCACTTGATACGGCATATAGAATGAATGCATAAAAGAGATTTTCATTGATATATAATGATAAATTAATGAGCTTATATCGCAGCAAAAACACAAATTAGAATATGATTAAGATTTGATGTTTAATTTATTGTTGCATCATAAAAATGATGTTGTACTTGTCAAAAAAAAATGACGTTGTATAAAAAATTTCCAACTTTATAATGTATTTCGTATGTATTTGGTATAATTAATTAATTAATTAGTTCAAATTATTAAAATTTTAGTGGGAATCAATTTTGGATAATGCTAATAGGGCACATATAAGCATTAAATATACTCTTAAAAATAGTATAAAATTAAGAATTTATGACAAAAATAAAACCAAATCAGTGTAATTAGTGTTTATATTTTTTTTAATTTTCTTTCTATTGTAAATTTAATGCTTATATGTAGCCTTAAGGTCTATATATAGCATTTTCCATCAAGTTTAAGGTAATTTTATCATCATGATTTTATTTGTTTCCTATAAGGTTGGTATCCTAATAAATAAAGATATATGTGAATGAATTACATGAAAATTAGCACAACCTTATTATTATAATCCTAGATTAAAATGTGTACTGTATTTCAATATATAAATGGTATCGTCTAATTATCTACGGAGCTATTATTACTATTGATGCGATGGTAATTCACTTAAGTTTTGGCAATTGTTTGATACACAGTGTCATGAGAAATAAATTGCATCCATTAAAATAAGGCAAAATTGGCCACAACAACACGAACTTTTAACAAGGTACATATAGCAACATGAACTTTGACTAATAGTCGTAATAGCACCAACTTCTTTATCAGGTGCACAAAATATCATAAATGAAACCTAGGACCGAAAGTTTTATCCAATACGATGATTTTATTAACTTTTTTACAAATTTTGATATCATATTTAGTACTCAAGGTTCAAATTGACCCAAGACCTTAATCGAGACATTTTTAGAGCACGCAAATCAATTTTTTTTGTAATTTAATTTGCTAAATTTGATCTCAAAATTGACTAAATTGACCTCCAAAACCTTGTTTGATAATTTTTTTCCGCATACAAATCGAGGCACGCAATACCAGATGATTTTTTATGACAATAAAATATTAGACACCATGTCTTCGGTAAAACTTTTGGTATCGAGATTCATTTATGATATTTAGTGCACCTAATGAAGAAATTTTTGTTGTTATATCTACTGGTCAAAGTTCATACTGCTACTTGCACCTTGTTAAAAATTCGTGATGTTCAGGCTAATTTTGCCTTTAAATAATGAAGCATTAGACCTTGTTTATTCACTTTATGTATAATCTATAATCAATCAATACTATACTAAAGTAATCACTAGCATTATCCCAAAAATACACGTGTCGTGTCCACAACAAAAAAAATTCCGCCAAAAACTTGTTTTTCTTCTATTTTTTTCCTTAAAAAATAATAAGAAAATTATTTTTAAAAAAAATATTATGCAGCCTAAAAATCGAACAATAACAACAACTTTAAATAAATAAAATAATTTTAAATTGTAAATAAATAAAATGTATTATATGATCTTAAGTCGTTAATCTATAAAATGTATTCTACGTTTCCTAAAAAAAATTAAAAAGATTTTAACTCAATTTTAAATTCCTAATTTATAAGCAAACTACAAAATAGAGATACTCTACCTTAACATATTTCATCAATAATAATTAAATATTAAAATGTATATACATTCTTATAATAATTTATAAAAATAGAAAAACTTTTGTATACACCCGGTTTACACTAATATTAGTGTACATCGAGCAGTATAAGGGTAACTTTTAGCTAATTTTAGGGTAACTTTTTGCCTTTTTGGTGTAACTTTAAACATAATACAATTTTATATAAATAAATAACAAGAAAAGTTTTATAAAGGTAATTTAATTACATTCAATCACTAATAATTGATTTTTAGTCATTTAAAATGTGATTATTTACTAATAAAGCGTAGATAATTTTTATTTGTACTGGGTTACTTTTATGCATATTGGGGTAACTTTTATTCATTTCAGGGGTAACTTTTGATCACTTTAGGCTATTTTTATAATAGATGTACAATAATTATTGTACACCCGATTTTTTTAAAAGTTTATGATAAGAATAAAAAAAATTTCCTGTGAATATCCAAACGTTGCCCGAGCAAAGAATTAGTATAATATATACATAATTCATGTAATTGTTTAATTTATAAATAATTATAATATAATTTATTTAATTTTGATTTAATTTAAACCCATTTATATAAAATGTTAGATTCGTCACTGCTCGGGCCTACTATGACCAAGTTAGATACAAGGAATGTCCAGGTGGAACTGAGCCTCTGGTACAAGTAATGCTGAAATGATCTTAAAAATTGTAAATGTGAAATATTAGGATGTACAGGTTGCCTACTTTGCCAATAATACTACATGAATTAGATTGCCCTTACCGTTGCTGTGGATGCCCATTGAAGAATGTTGCAGGACTATTTACTGATAATCATTGGATGATGTTGTGCAATTTTTGTGGGAATGAAATGTTGTGCAACTTTTGAGGGAATGACCAACTGTCAGATTTGTATAACTGTACAGTTTTATTATAATGATTGTGTAAACAATAAAGGCTATGAAAACATAGTTTGATGTAGGTTTTCTAATAATGGGTTAACACTTCTAGCCTTCTAGGACTGTAAGTGGATCATCAAACAACATTCCACATAATGTCATACTTCGTTTTATGAGTAATGATTCTGAACTTCAACTTTGACTCATCTTCATTTTTTCACAATTTAGTGAGCTGAAATATACTGGCTAGTAAGTTTTTTAAGCATTTTTTTTTAAACAACCGGGAGCCGATTATATTAAGATAGGAATAACGAGTCCAACAATACATAAGGGGTAATCTCACAAGGGACATGATTAACTCATACTTGTTCAATACCGAAAGGAATAAGCCTAGCTAGGTGACGGGCGACAAAGTTCCCATCTCTTCTTACATGAGACCAAAAGGCATAATCAAAGCTATGGGATAGAGCAAGAATATCTTCAAGGATGGAATCGAGGTCTGTCAAATGAATGGATGCCTTGGTAAGTCTGGAGACAATGGATGAGTTGTCAGATTCGAAAATTACTTTCCTGTAGCCAAATCTGTTAGCTAATTTAATAGCATGAACCATAGCTTTTCCTTCTGCAATGATTGGCTCTCAATAACCACGAACCCTTCTTGTGACATAAAAGAGAACTTTCCCTGAAAAATCTCTTGCTATGATACCCATTCCAACCTATCCAGCAGCATTAATAGACGCATCACAGTTGATTTTCACAACATCCATCGGTGGTGCCTTCCAAGACTTGGGCTGACAGACTCCTTGGGAGCTCTAGTAGCTCCATGCACCTTCTCGGCATAGAGTTTGATGTTTGCTGCAATTCGCCTTGTCCATTCAGCCACTGTCAATTGCGAGATCTCCACATTATTGAACACTAGCTCGTTCCTCCTACGCTAGATTAGCCACAACAGAATTGCAGCCCACCTCTCTCCATAGATCATTAACAGCAGTACAATCAAACAAGGCATGTCTCACAGTCTCAGTTTCATTCTTGCACCAGGGACAAAAAACGGACTATGACATATGTCGATAATTTAAGTAAGCTCGAACTGAAAGAGTACCTGTGCAAACTCTCCACATGAAATGCCTTATCTTCATAGTGACATTCAACCCCCATATAATAACCCATGCTTTATGGTACACGTCCAGATTGCATGATTTTCCAAGAAAATAGGCTGATTTGACATAGTACTCACCGCTGTTAGAAAAGGCCCAAGTCAGCTTATCTTTAGGAGACTGAGAGGAATAGAGAATATGCACCTTTCATCTCTAGCATTAAAGTTCTCCATAATTAGCTCATGATTCCATTCTCTTGTGCTTGGAACTTTAAGATCCTTCACCTTTTCCAGACCAGTCACCCTGGTAGAAGAAATACGGCTTCCTTGGTCATCCGCAACCCATGCATCATCCCAAATGTTGATGTTAGCACCATCCCCAACTCTCCATATAAGACCCTCCATCACCAAAGACTTGGAAGACCAAATACTTGACCATGAATAGCTGCCCGCAAGCCCCAAGGATGAGTTTAAAAAATCCGAATGCGGGTAGTATTTTGCAGCCATCACTTTACCAAGGAGCAAGTCTAGATTTCTAATTAGGCGCCAGGACTGCTTACCAAGAAGTGCAATATTAAAGACACTCATATCTCTAAAGCCCATCCCCTCGAGACATTTAGGAGTACACAATGCATCCCAGTTGACCTAATGAACTTTCCTCTGCCTATTCGAGTATCCCCACCAAAACCGAGCCGTCATGGACCTGATTTAATCTAACACACTTGTGGGGATTCTGTAAACTCCCATCAAATACGTACGCATTGCTTGAATTACCGACTTGATAAGAATTTCCTTTCCAGCTCTCGACAACAGCTTTTCCTTCCACCCTTGCATCTTCTTCCACAAACGATCCTTCAAAGCATTAAAAATGACTCGTTTGGACCTACCAATGATCGTAGGAATGCCCAAGTATTTTTCATGTTTTCCCACCTTTTCATGTTCAAAATCCCAATCAACTCCTCTTACTTTGACAAACACACGATTTCTCATAGTTAATTTTCTGTCCGGATGCTGCTTCATATAAGTTGAGGATTTCAATGACTTTTGAGCATTCCCGTCGGTTGGCTCTTGCAAAAAGCAAACTGTCATCTTCAAAAAGGAGGTGAGAAAAAATAGGACCACTCCTACTCGCTCTGGCCCCATGAATAACTTGATCAGAAATGGCTTTTCGGAGAAGCCCCGAAAACACATCTGCCACCAGAATAAAAAGATAAGGTGACAACGGGTCACCCTGTCTAAGACCCCTTGAAGGAAGCCCATTACCACATGGAGATCCATTAATGATAAAACAATAAGAGACGGTAAACACACACTCCATAATTAAGTTCACCCCAAGTATTAGCAAAACCAAACCTGATTAGCAAATTTTTTCAAAAAAGACCATTCGACTCTATCATAAGCCTTGATCATATCAATCTTAAGCCCAATAGTCCCCTTTCTCCCCTTACTCCGTTTCTTCATGGTATGAAAAACTTCTAAAGCAACTAATGCATTATCTGTGATTAACCTGCCCGGAACAAAGGCACTCTGGTTCTCCGAGATCAAATTCGGAAGAACATTTTTGAGACGCATGACAATTGCCTTAGAAGCTAATTTATAAATTACATTACATAAGGAGATGGGTCGAAACTCAGAAATAAATTTTGGATTATCTACTTTGGGAATCTAGGCTACATTGGTTTTATTAATACTACTCAGGGAACTCTAACCATGCAAAATACTACACACAAATTCAGAAATATCATCACCAATAATGTGCCAAAATTTTTGATAAAAAATAGCATGCATACCATTCGGGCCTGGAGCTTTACACGAATGCATCTGAGAAAGGGCCTCAAAAATTTCCTTTTTGCAAAAAGGACGGAGAAGTTCACTATTAATGTCGGGCGAGATAACCGGATCAATAGCTTCGAGAAATGTCTCCCTGGCACTAAGAGAGGGGCAATCCGAGGTAAAAAGACCATTATAAAATGCCACCACAATTTCTTCAATCTGATTATCATCTTCCTGTCAAACTCCCTTGCTATCATTAAGGCCACTAATAGTGTTTTTCTTCTTTCTCTGAGAAGCCTTATGATGGAAATATGATGTATTCCTATCACCGTCTTTTTTCTCCGAGACTCTAGAATGAATAAACCAATATGCTTCTTGTTTGTCATGAAGCTCATCTAAAGCTTTCTCAAGCCTCATATATTCTGCTACATTCTCTTCCGTAACCCCTTGTTCTTGAGCCGAGTGAAGCAACCTTTCTGCATCAGTGATCTTCTTGCCAAGATCATCAAATTTACCCCTACCCCAACCCGAGAGTGAGCTCAACATAGCATCGAGTCTCTCACTAAACCAGCCCCAACAGTTTTTTTCCAAGTTTCAAGGACAATCTTCTCACACTCAGGTTCTAACAACAGCTAGTTTCAAACTTCCGCTCTTTTTTCTTCTTTTTTTGATTTTTCTTGCGCAAATATCTAGGCTCCATGAAGATTGGGGAATGGTCGGATTTATATCTAAAGATATGTTCCACACGAGCTGTTGGGAACATAGGCCACCAATCTTGGTCACCAACGAACCGATCAAGACGTTCACGCACTCGGGTCTCTACCGTCAAGCCCCTCTCCCAAGTGTACCAAGAGCCTCCATAACCAAGGTCACGAAGGTTACAATCATTCATGACGTCACGAAATCCGGCCATAGCTCGACGCACACAATCTGAGGGCCCTTCTCTTTCATCATAACTTAGAATTTCGTTGAAATCCCCACCGAATAAGATCGGACCATCAGCTTCCTCACAAAGCCTACGAATAAGATCCCAAGTTTAAGCATTTTTATTTAATTAAACCACATGTGGGAAAAATCATTTAAAAAAGTCAATTTCCGCCAAAGTTAAAAGACTTTGGGGAGACGGACCTAAACAAATAAATTCGTTACAACCTCTAGAGTCCCACCGTGCTACATGGTGAGCCAAAGTATTACCCACACGTTTAACATAAGAAACCAAAAGGACATAAAAAAATTGAGAGAGAACAAATATATCAATCATCATATACATAAAGGGTTAAAAGACTTAAAACCCCCTCCTTTCCTCTTGACACCTTAGACAATAGTAGCGACATCACTCTCCAATTGCACACTAGAGTACCCCAACCTTAGTGCCACTTGTAACCCATACCTACACGCAGCGGCTTTAGCTAGATCAGAAGGCCATCCGGCCTGCTCCTAGCGAACAATAGCAGCCAATAACCTGCCTCCATCATAACCGTGACCGTCTTAAACAATTTAGGGGCCCTGTGCTATTAATAATTATAGCCCCTCAAAACATAAAAAAATCCTCGCAAAATTTAATATTAAATTATGCTATTTGATCTTTTTAACATGCTAAAATATGGAAACTTATACTTGTATTATTAACTTAAGATGTTATAGATTACGAAGTACCATTTTCTTTCAAGGTTAACTTAATTATTAACATGAACTTCATAAAACTATACTCACATTACTCTGTATTGATAGAATATAAGTCATAAGTGTATGAGTTGATAGAATTTAGTTTTTTTAACATTTAAAAAAGAAAAAGAGAAATTCTCTTTGGCGAACTCCAATTTTTTAATTTTCTAAGTGATAAACGTTTTTAAATTTTATTATCAATGATAAACCTAAATTATTGATTACCATTGATAAGTGTTATTTCCTTAACTATAGTTAGTTTTTTATTTTTTTTAATTATATTAAAAAAAAAATACCAATCCCTCCCCCCAACCCATTGCCCAGCCCCCTCCCCCAAACCAGCCCCCTCCCGGCGGCCGGAAACCGGCGACTCTCCCCCTATCCCCCGAAAATGGTCGGCCAGCCACTCCTAACCCCAAAAAACACCCCTAATTGGCCCACTCCAACCCTAAAAACCACCCACTCTCCCTCGAAAATAACCTCCCACCACCGCAAAACCCAAACCCGTCCTCGACACCACCCTCTCCCTGTCGGAATTGGCCCCCCTCCCTTGACCCCCACCTCGATTCGAGCCCTGTCCCCTTCGCCTCCCCGAAAATCGGCCCCCTTCCTCGACGAGTCCCCTTCCCTTTTCGCGTAGCCCAGAAACCTTAAACCCCACCTAAACCACCTTAAAACCCAAACTCGATTTTTGGGTTTGGGTTTTTTGGTGTTTTTGGATTGGGTTTAGGGTTTCTGGGCCGGCGAATAGAGGATGGGGGTCGTCAGGGAAGGGGGCCGGTTTTCGGGGTGGTTAGTGCGGTCGGCGGTGGGTTGTTAGGTGGGGAAATGGGAGGTGTCAAGATGGGGGAAGAGAGAAGGTGGGGCGGGGGAGGCTGTTGCCGGCCGGGGTTGGGGGAGGTCGGTGTTTCCAGGGGTGGGGGAGGACGGCGCACCGGTGAAGGAGGGTTGGGCGGCCGGTGCGCCGGCGTAGGTGGGGGCGGGGGAGGGAAAAGTGGGGGAATAGGTGATT
The DNA here is from genome assembly GCF_948465745.1 of Chenopodium album. Lineage (NCBI taxonomy): Eukaryota > Viridiplantae > Streptophyta > Magnoliopsida > Caryophyllales > Amaranthaceae > Chenopodium > Chenopodium album. The sequence goes on from NC_137848.1 coordinate 47,593,638, forward strand.
TTTTTTTAAAAAAATATATATTTCTAAGATAAATGTAAAAAAAATATAAAAATAAATACTAACTAACTATAGTTAAATGTTTAGTTAAATTAATCATTAATGTTATAATTGATTTAAAATAAAAAAAAAAGTTAAGTTTACCACTGATAATAAAATTTAAAAACGTTTACCACTTAGAAAATTAAAAAGTTGGAGTTCACCAAAGAGAATTTCCCAAAGAAAAATAAAATAATAACATTTAAAAATAACTAATATACAGTATTAAATGCTCGATCTTCTGACCTTAGTTCTCATATGAAAGTTGAACTAATGTAGCGGCTGACCAATTTGACGAATTCCATTTTTTTTACTTCTTGAAGTATCAAAATCATATATCTTTTCTTAAAGACTAACTTCAATATGAGGCCCCTTAACTTTCGGGGGCCCTGTGCAATAGGGCTGCTTGCACAGGGCCTTAGACGGGCCTGATCTGTGAGTTATATCCCAGGAGCTGAGTCAGCACTCTTCATAAAAAACTTATGCCACGTCATGAAAGTTTGTTATGAGATATTTTGTTTTGTTTCTAGAATTAGTTAGTTAGGCTGTAATAAATGTAAGAGTTATATAAGCTCATCTTTACTGCTTTTTCATTCAATGAATTCAACTACTCTAAACACACTTTCTCTCTCTGAAATTCCTCTTCTTCTTCGTTGAGCTTGTATATCAGACCTTGAATACTTTCACCAATGGAATTCTTCTTTCATACTTCTTTCTTTTGTTTCTGATTTTGATTGATAACATGGTATCAGAGCGGGAGTGTTCCTGAGTTTGAAGTTTCGTGCAGTAGGTTGAGCAATTTGTTGAGCTGATTTCTTGATTTCGATTGTTGTAAGTCCTTCCACAAAATTCTATTTCTGTTTGATTGTTTCAGTTTGATTTGAGCAAAGTTTGTGCATAGTTTGTTCTGGTTGTGTTGAAAATACATTTGGGTGATTCTTGATTTTTTTGGGTATCATTTGAAATTTTCTGGGTTTGTTTCTGAATTCAATTTGAAGATGGGTGGTGCAAATGATAGAATAGTTGATCCAAATCAGGATACAGCAAGTCCTTATTATTACTTGCATCCTTCTGATTTTACTAGTATGAAGTTGGTGTCTAGTGTTTTTTATGGATCTGGGTATGCGAATTGGAAGAGGTCAATGATAATTGGTCTGACTACTAAGAATAAGATGGGATTTGTGGATGGTAGTTTACCAAAACCTTCTGCTAATAATATAGTAACTCTGAGAGCTTGGAACAGATGTAACAGTATGATAATAGATTGGATAATTGCAGTGCTTAATCCTCATATTGCTGGTAGTATTCTCTTTGTGGATACAGCAAGGGATATTTGGCTAGACTTAGAAGAGAGGTTTGGTTTGCTCTACTTGACAGTTGTTGGGGAGGAAGGGTGATTAGATGAATAAGATTGATTGATGTTGAAGCATGTTTGTTTGATTTACCTTGAATCGTTTGAGCTTGATTTTTATATTGGGGTGAGACATGTTTTATATGTTCATTGATGAGCTCTTTGCTTGGGGACAAGCAAAGGTTTGGCTTGGGGGAGTTTGATATGTCTATTTTATATAGTATTTTACCCCCGTCCCTTGGTCATAATTAGTAGTGTTTTTGGCTCTTTAGAGCCACTTTTATTACTAATATGTGTTTTCTAGTGTTTTCGTAGTTTTGGTTGAGTTTTGTAGGGAGTTGCACCTTTGGAGCATTTTCCCGGGATTTTATGGAGCAACTACGAGCATTGGAGGAGCACGACCATCTTTCATAGCCCAAGATCGGTTAGAGTAATCAAGCCGGTGAATAAGGGCTCGACTTGTGTGAAGACGAGGCATTTGGACCGAATGATTTAAGCCCCAAAGAGGATATTTGGTTTGGGCCAAGTTACGAGCCCAAACGAGGAGTCCAAGCGGCCCAAAGGTGTCCGCCCGATGGTCCGCCCGATGATCCGCCCGATAGCGCGCCCGATCGGGCAAAGAAGACTTATATCGCAGCAGCCCTTCGCCCGATCAAAAAGGCGCGCCCGATCGGGCGGTGCCTCGCCCGATCGAGCGCGTGTTTCTGGAGGACGTTTTAAGCGTCGTTTAATTTGTTTTAACTTAGGATTTTCTAGCTTAGTATAAATACGCTTTTGTTAAGAGAATTTAGGGGGGAATTCTTTTCTTCCTTCCCTTACTCTCTCTTTTCTCTCTCTAACTTTTTTCTTTCTCTCTTCTCTTAAACTCTTAGTATTATTTTCTCTCTCTACAACTCTTGTTCCTTTTAACTTTGGTAACGATTTCTTCTCTTTTAATCTCAGTTATTTATTTTATTTCTTTACTCTATCATGACTACTTTTATTGCTTCATTTAGTTTAGATTTAATTATGTCCGAGTAGTTTAATTCTAGGGTTTATGGGGATCCATAATTAATATGAAGGATAATTTGTTATTGTTGATTATTGATATTGTATGATAATTTCTTATTGAATTGTTTTAATTCTTTGCAATTGGATTATGAATCGAGCAGATGTAATTTGATTGTGAATGTTTAGCAATATTGAATTGATGAATCGAGCAGATGTTAATTTGATATTAAAGGCTATTTTCAATAGGAACTTAGATCTAGTAAATTGCGAGAGCCTGTTAGATCTATGTTGGTTAATAAATTGCGAGAGCCTGTTAATCATGTTATTTGTGCAATGTTGATTATTGATTGTTATGTTTTATCCCCGAATATTAATTATTGGTGAACCTGTGACCCTAGGCCTTCTTATTTTTGACTTTCTCCCTAAACTCAATCTCCGTAGTATAGTTTCATATTGAAAACAACAAATTGGTTACCTTAATAATTTAGATTATAATTAATTAATTAGGAATAGAAAGACCAGTTTCCCTGTGGATTCGACCCTAGTTCCCTATCTACTTTAGTTAGAGGACTTAGGTATTACTTTTGATTAGGGGATACGACTTTACCCTGTCACCAGGCTGTCGCCAAACGACAGGCTTGTCGCCACGCGACAGACCCTGTCGCCTGGCGACAAGGTCGGTTTTGCGGCGACAGAGTGGAGTTTTATTCCTTATCAAATTCTACTTATTTCCGGACTGGTTTCTTATAAATAGGGTCCTGAACCTCCGTTTTGATTCATCAATCTACAATTCACAATCATCATCCACATTCATCAATTCTCTATTTCTCTATGCTCTCTCATCTCTCTAGCTTTTCATAAACAAAATTCCGCATACACGAGATCTAGAAACACCTAGCCAAGTTCGAAGTTGCCTTCGCCCTAGACGTGAAAGGTTATAATTTCTGAGGGTTTGGTCCCAAATCTTTCTTTCAATTATTTAATTTGATTGTTTAATTTAATATTTTCCTTGAAGTTACTAACGCGTGTATTTTGTTATTAGAAAGAGATACGAGGCATCAAAGTATGTAATCTTATTGCTCTATTCTTGTAGAAAGCATGTTTAAATTTGTTTAATTCCTAGTATCATGTTAGGATGTTATTATTTCTTTCTAGTATCATGTTTAGGGTGCCTTTTACTCTTTTCTAATATCATGTTAGTATCATGTTAGGTTTAAAGCTTTGATTTTTATTGCTTAGTGACATGCTAGGGTTTGTTATTAATCTTGTTAGTATCATGCCTAGGATCTTGCTAATAATATTATGCTTTAACATGATTATTATTGTTATAATTATTGTTTTTATAATTATTATGATTATGGTTATTATGTTGCTTGATGCTTATTATTGTTATTGCTTGATGACGCCTTTTATGCATGTTTAAAGGGAATTTGTACTTGTAATCACGCTTAATAAGATAATTAATAATCTTGTTTAGGGATAACATGATTATAATTCAAGTGATCGCCAATAATAGTTTTATTTGTGCATTAAAATTCAACCAACATAGATTAAACAGGTTTAGGGTTAACCTATTGGTTGCATGTTAGTCAGAAAGCGCACATGAATACGAGAAGAATGAAGTAGAGGCCTATTATTAGGGCAGGTTCAATCTCTTTTAGGTTGGATTTGTACCTTCATCCCCGAACCCTATTTGGTTCAAGACCTTTTGGAGTTGACGATCTCCTGGATCGTTAAGGGGTGTAATCTTCACCTTGTGAACGGTTTACAAGTTCCTAAAACTTGTTGGCGACTCTTTTGCTCTAGCTTCCTTCCCTTTGGACGCCACCATGCTTAAGTGTATGATCACAGTGGGGTTCAAGTTTGGGGTAATGCTTGAAATATTCCCTACAATATCTGATCAAGATGATACTTCTAAAGATTCTAGTTCTATTATTATTGATGCTTCAAGGGTGATTCAGGTCCCTATTAGAGAGTCTACCAGGCCTAAAAGACCTCCTGCCCACTTGGATAAGTATATGTGTGGTTCTGTTTCTTTAGGAACAGGACACCGGTGTAATCTGGTGTTATATTCTAATTTTTCTTCTGAACGCTAGGCTTTTATTGCTGAAGTTGGGTCTTTGACAGAGCCTAAGTCCTATAAGGAAGCTGCATGTGATAGGAATTGGGTATTAGCTATGGAAAAGGAGATAGAAGCACTTGAGAAGAACAGGACTTGGGATTTAGTTAATCTTCCTGTTGGTAAGAAACCTATAGGTTCAAAATGAGTTTTCAAGATTAAACTCAAGAAGGATGGAACAATTGAGAGATTCAAGGCAAGGTTGGTGGCTAAAGGCTTCAACCAGAAGTATGGGATTGATTTTGAAGAAACATTCTCATCTGTGATCAAAATGGCTTCCGTCAGATGCCTTATTGCTCTTGCTGTTCATATGAAGTGGAGTGTTTTTTAATTGGATGTTAATAATGAATTCTTACATGGAGATTTGCATGAAGAAGTTTATATGAAAATGCTTGATGGGATTCCAAAACCAAGCAATAAGGTCTACAGATTAAGGAAGTCCTTATATAGACTAAAACAAGCTAGTAGACAATGGTTTGAGAAGCTTGTGTCTGAGTTAAAGTTTTTGGGTTATAAACAATCCAAAAATGACTATTCCTTATTCATAAAGTAGTCTACAACTTCACAGGTCACTATTATGGCTGTTTATGTTGATGACATTGTCATCACATGTGATGATTTACAGCAAATTCAGTTTCTGAAGTCTCATCTGCACACAATATTCAGCATCAAGGATTTGGGAATTTTGAGTTATTTTCTAGGAATGGAGATTGGTTATGACAGCAGAGGAGTTACTATGTCTCAAGCAAAGTTCACTAAGGAGCTTCTTGAAGAAAGTAGTATTTCTGTCTTCAAATCTGTGGTTACTCCTTTGCCACTTGCTTTGAAGTTACAATCTGATGAAGGAGAGCTACTTGATGATCCTTCTCATTATAGGTCTATGGTTGGGAAACTGAATTTTCTAATCCACACCAGACTTGATTTGGCCTTTACAGTCCACTCTCTTGGTCAGTTTATGCAGGCTCCTAAATATTCTCATTTCAAAGCTCTGACACAAACTATTCAGTATGTTGCTGCAACTGCTGGTCAGGGTATTTTATTCAAAGGAGGACTGAAACTGAAGCTACAAGCATATTCTGATTCAGATTGGGCTGCCTGTGTTGATTCTAGAAGGTCAATAACAGGTTTTGTGATGATGCTTGGGGATTCTTCAATCAGTTGGGTCTAAGAAGCAGCCTACTACATCTAAATCCTCTTCTGAAGCTGAATATAGGGCTATGGCTTCAGCAGCTTCAAAGGTAACTTGGTTAGTCAGAATCCTTAAAGAAATTGGCATAAAGGATCTGAAACTTGTGACTCTGCATTGTGATAACATGTCAGCTCTTCACATTGCCAGGAACCCAGTCTTTCATGAAATAACCAAGCTTATCGAAATTTACTGTCACTTTGCTAGAGACAAAGTCATGGAAGGGTTATTACAGCTTACTTATTTGCCTTCTACTTCTCAGTTGGCAGACATAATGACCAAGATTTTGCCCTCACCTCAGTTTGAAGCATTGAAGACCAAACTTGGTATGTTTTCACCATCCCAAGTTTGAGGGGGAGGGGGGTGTGAGTTATATCCCAAGAACTGAGTCAGCACTCTTCATAACAAACTTTTGCCACGTCATAAAAGTTTTTTATGCATGAGATATTTTTTTCTGTTTCTAGAAGTAGTTATTTAGGCTGTAATAAATGTAAGAGCTATATAAGCTCATCTTTACAGCCTTTTCATTTAAAGAATTCAATTACTCTAAACACACTTTCTCTCTCTAGAATTCCTCTTCTTCTTCGTTGAGCTTGTATATTAGACCTTGAATACTTTCATCAATGGAATTCTTCTTTCATACTTCTTTCTTTGGTTTCTGATTCTGAATGATAACATGATCATAACACAGCACCACCCTAAGGCCAGTCACCCTCCCCAGAGTCCCCATATAGGCATCACCATTGATTTTAATGACCCCCACATTTGGACATTGCCACGCATTCACAAAAGGCATCACATGCGAATTTTTGCCCCATAAAAACTCTAGCTGTATATTCCCCATACTCGCTCACCGATTTTGCTAAATTGGAAGCAATACTCACAACACACACTTACTTGCTCAAAGACGAATTTATTCCTGCACCACCAAGCCGCCCACATAAGCGTGGCCATTGATCTTATCTCCTCACTCAAAACCTTCGAAGCAAGCAACGACTAATCGATCCCCAAAACTCATAGATGGGGCCTGTGAAACAATTGAGTTATAGGTGCTAGCTGCCCATATCTCAACAGCCGCCTTACACTCAAAAGTAGCATGTATGATTGTTTCATCTCTATTCCCACAAATCGAACAGGTTTTATCCTCGAGCATACGACAATACTGGAGACTTTTACGCATCGCAAAGAATATAATCCCTTACACGCACTTCAAAGTGGGAAAGCTTGAGAGGTCCTCTCATATTCCGTATAATTTTCCATATATCATCATTTGTATGTGCCAAAGACAAACCTTACTTGCCAAGCCAATAAACAGAATGAACATTATACTCCCTATTTCTAAATGGCCACCAATACATAGCGTCTCTAAGGCAGCGATGTGATAGTGGAATAAGAAGGATCAAAGCCTGATAAGTAGCACTAAATTCTCTTGAATTACATCCATACGCCAAGATCGACCCCCATGATCAATTAAATCCGACACTCAAAATGAAATATTGCTATTCGGTAGCAGAGTAGGCACACAAATAGCAAAATTACCCAGCAGCCACGCATTGTCCCAAACCGATGTATCACAACCATTCCCAATCTGCCATTTCAACCCCTCAAGGAGAAGAGATTTGGCACCCCACATACTACTCCATGTGTAACTCGAGTCATAAACCCGGTTTGCCTCCAACACATCACAATTTTAAAAATATATAGCCTTTAAAATAGAGTGTAGGAGCGTACCATGGTTGTGATGAAGTCTCCAACATTGTTTTGCCAATAAAGCTTGATTGAAGACCCGTAAATCACGAAACCCCATCCCACCTCGATTCTTCGGTTTGCACAAGTCCTCCCATTTCTGCCAATGTAATTTCCTAGCCTCCTCCGTAGAACCCACCAAAACAATGTTGGAGACTTCATCACAACCCTTGTTTATTTCACCTTATCTATAATCTATAATCAATTAATCAATACTATATACTAAAGTAATCACCAAGATTATTATCCCTAAAGTACACGTGTCGCGTTCACAATAAAATTTTTATCGCCAAAAAACCTTTTTTTTCCTTAAAAAAATAAGATAACTGATAAAAAAAATAAAAATAAAAAAAAACAGCCTAAACAACCTTAAAAATAGAACAATAACAACAACGTAAATATATACAATATTTTTTTAATTGTTAATCTATAAAATGTATTGTTCGCTTTCTACTACAAAAGGATTTTAACTCGATTTTAAATTAGAGATACGTACTCTATGTTACTATATCTAATCTATAATAATTTGATAACTTTAACAGATATACACAAACTATAAACAAATATGAGTACTTTGTACAAAGTTATAATAATTTATAAATATATTTTTTTTTCTTATGTATATCCGAGCGTTGATCAAACAAAGAATTAGTTGCTACTACTTGCTAGTCATGCCCTAGTGTAAGTTAAACTTTGGTTGACTCGAGTTGAGTCCCTACCAAAACAAATTGAGGCCCTGTGATTTGTATAGGAAGCAAGCTACTTCAAGCCATTGCTAGCTTTGGAGAGTAAGTATTACCCACTACCAGGTATGGGTCCTTCTACCCAATACCACAATATAAAATTATTTTTTTTTCTTCTCCTTTTTTTTTCCTTTCCTCTTCATCTTCTTCCTCCCTTAAACCCTTTCCCCACCTCCACGGATAGCTCCCATTGTCGGCCAATCCTCCGCCCACCACACCTTCACCTCCGACAGCAAGAAACCCATCCCACCCGCTACTACCTTGGTCGAAATCCAAAAACACGCAACTACCTCCGTTAAAAATCACCGGAAACCACCCAGAAAACATAACCCAAAAACGAGAGACACAAACTTATGGCTCTCTGGAAATCGTCTGAGTTCGGTCGAAATTAACAACGGTAATTGTTTGTCGATGCTCAGTTATTATTAATTTTTATACTGTTATTATTGGTTTGTATACTGTTATTCTTGATTTGTATATTGTTATTATAGTGTTGAATATTGTTATTGAGAGGAGAGAGACTAAATTTTTACAACATGGATAATTAGTACGTAAAATTACATTTTTGCCCCTAATATGGGCCCAACGAGCCCATACTTGATAGTGGTCTATCACTACTCAGCTTTGGACACAATTAAGCTAGGAAGGAGGGCATCAAAATTTGATCAAGCCCATAATCAATTTCAGACAAATTTTTGAAACTTATTGGGTGCTGATATTGCCAAGGCAAAAAAAAAACATTTCCAAGGCAACGTATCTACCCGCTGCCCGTAATATTTGAGAATCAAAATATGTCAAACTTATTAATTCAATAATATATTTTGTAATATTTTATTGCCTATAATTTTAGTAACTTAATATTCCAATTAAAATCTTTCCAACTTCAACTACTAATTATTCTCATCAAAATCCAAAAATCTTGTTTCTCATGTTTCGACTTTTGCAATGAACAAGCTCTATGAGCTATATGAAATGGCTAAATTTGGTAAAGCAAACGCCATTTGTACAGTGATTATGCATATGAAATTCATATGATGTAGAACTCCTTAGACTGTTGGACATATGCTAAACTTCTCTCCGGATTAGTTATGTTTACGTCTGCTATTTATAAACATTTGTAATTTAATATTTGCATTTTTTTTATTAATGATCCAATGCATTTTTTTTTATTTAATAAAATTTGGGCCATTTTGTAGCTGTTGGAAGTTTTGGTTTATACCCATTGCAATAATCAATTCGTACTTTTGATTCTTCTTGGAGTATTGATTATTGGAATAATATAATGCATGTGTGTTTATATACAGTGATTTAGTATATGTGGACGATTTGGTATGTGCCATAATAAAGTGATTTAATTGTTATTGGCAATATTATAGGCAATAAAATATTACAAAGTATATTAATGAATTAATATGTTAATTAATAAGTTTGACATATTTTGATTCTCAAATATTACGGGCAGCGGGTAGATACATTGCCTTGGAAATGGTTTTTTTTTGCCTTGGCAATATCAGCACCCAACTTATTTTGGAGATTAATAAAAATCTTATAAATCTATAACTATAACTAAATAAAACCGCTCTATCATCTTGGTACACATGTTAATTTTTCATGAAAAAATTTCCCACCAAAATTGCTTGACATCATCATATTTTCCTTTTCCTTTTTTCCTTTTTTTTTTTTTTTTTTTTTTTGGTCATTCCAAATTCAATCATTGGGAAAATATTTTTTAAAAAAAATAATAATTAAAAGTGTAAATCTACCAAAAATGCATTTATGGACTTTTCTTATTCCAAACCCTATGTTTTGTAAGTTTTCAATTTGTTACAAAATTAATTTTAAAAAAATCTAAATCATGCATCGTACTAGTACTAATCTAAAATTTAACATTGTAAAGCATTTGTTAGGGCAAAATATACAAAATACTAAAAATAAGTTGCTTTTTAATCCGTACTTGGATAGCAGGTGATGGAATTAAGACTTCAGAGATGACTTGGATGAGAAATTGTGGAAATTTTGCACCCTGAAAATTTTGCAGACTCCCGATATCTGTTGATGGTCCACCAAATGAAGACCTATTTTCAGCCGTATTTCAACAAGGACAAGAGAGCCTGAAGTGTAATTTTATTGTCAGCTGTCCATATGATTCAATTATAAAAAGCCAATGTCATAAGCTCGGAAAGCTGAAGTTTCATTACACGCTATAGCTCCTACATTAATAGCATCCAGGATTCGGATTTTGATAGACTAAAATTAAATCAATTCCTGCATCAGGAGAGCACATCTGAAAGAATCATCCACTTGAAATGCAGTACGGAGTCACTGCCGCGTCTTATCAAATGAAATCAAACAACTCAAACTATATTGATCACCAAGACTAACCAGTTAGCACTCTAGAAAGGAGTTGCATATTTCTGAATCCAAAGGAATCAGTAATCTGGAGGTGTTTGTTACCAGCATTCCAGCAGTCGACCATTTGGAAACTAAATTGACCAAAATTAAGCCACCAGCAACATCTTAACCCACATACAAAGTAGTAAGGAAGGCAATGCTTTTACTATAATTACACATAATATTGCCATTACAAATACAAAATTTACATCAGATTGAAGGCTTGAAACAACGAATAAAAGAATTTATAAACAATCCAAGACCTGGTGTTGAATAAACTTAGTTCATGATTCGCTATTCACCTGAATCCCAACTGCTCTTGCTGAAGTAAGCTGTAACTGCCTTTAATTTACCATTCAAGTAATTTTTTTCCACTTCGAGTGACCATGGAGTATCAGAAGATAAAGAAAGTTCTGCTAGTTGGACAATATCAACATTTCTAGGCAAAAACATGATAATCAGTGAGGCAGTTGCCTTGAAAGTGTTAAAAAGAAATTGCCCATCATGTGGCTGAAGCATGCTTAAGTCATAAGACTTCACTTTGAGATAATCAGGCCCTCCCCAAGGAGGTGACAGAAAGACCGTATCAGCCTTTAATGTTGGTGCCACAGAAAAACTATCTCCATTGATAAAATCAATTCTGTCTTCAACCCCATAGATGGATGCATTATGATGAGCATAATCAATTTTCTTCGGATCAATATCAATAGCAATCACATGCTTACTTGTCTTTGCAAATTGTATGGCATTCCCACCAACACCGGTAAAGCAATCAATTACAAAACCACCACCAGAACGGGAAGCATGATGTCTGGCTATAGCTTCTGGAGTGACAGAAAACCACCCTTCTTCATCCATTTGTATACCAACATCAAATTTGGAAAATAAAAGATACCTTTGACACCAATATTTGGTTATATCAACATAATACTCTTCAACTGGTTGAAATTCATGATCATCATTATTGTTGAATGACTTCTTCCTTCTTCTATTTCTTCTTTTTGTCTTTTGTTTGGTAGCAGCGAGTGTATCTTGCAAGTGGAATCCATTGGCCTCTTTCTCTAACTTTCCTATTGGTGCATGATTGATGAGGTCATCATCACATGCTGTTTCAACAATGCTACTCAAACTGCTAGAATTCGACAATTGGGCTATTAAATTGCCATTACAGTCTCCATTAGCATTCTCACAAGGACTGTCAACAGAGTCATAGTTCTTTGACCGAGATACGCTAGTGGACATGTCAGCAGAACCCTCTTTCTCTCTTTCGTTTTCTGGATTCTGATGACTGATGGTAGAAAGTGAACAGCTTGGTGTAATTGCAGTCTGACAATTTCCGTCAAGCACAAGGTGATCATATAATTTTACTGCACAGGATTCATCAGAAAGCATTGCTGAACCAGCTGATAAATCCTGAGTGGTGAGAGCTTGAACACCAAACGCTTTGTCTTCAGTCCGTTCATCAAAGCATGTCTTATCATCCAATTCATGTCTATCTAATTGTTCTTCATTTTGAGAAAAAGCGGGTTCAACAATAGCACCAACCACTTCTGTATTTGATTCATCACATATATTAGAGACATCACCATATACAAAGCTTTCCATCCCAGGGGGTGGATACCATGTGGACTCTTCGGTTTTGCTGTTATAAAAATAATATCTCGTGTAAAAAGAATCCCAGAAGGCACTCCATTCACCAGAAACTGTACTGGAACTGAAGTTGCTATTAGCATCATTTTCAAGAACCACATCAGAGTCTAAAGGCATGCCAGCAACCTGAGTCTGTTCAATACACATACTGGAGCCAAAGTCATCCAATTGCATAGCATTACCCAACTGATCCCCCTTTGCATCAACTTGTTCCATCAAACTTCTATCTATTTCTTTTGGATGCTCCACGATACAATCATCAAATATATTGCGTCCACAACTTGTGTTCCTCTCCAACAAATTTGATGTAGCAGCTATTGAAATCTTGTTTTCCATCTGGAGATCAGTCTCCAACAGGTCTTCAATGAGAGCTTCACAAGACATATTTCTTGGTACATCAGCCACATTAGCAGGCTGCTCCCCATCACTAGAATTAGACAATCTAACAGTGTCATCACAGACATCAAAGCCAGAACAAGAGAGTTCAGCCTCATCTGGCATAGATAAGGAAGATGAATTGCTTGATGTATCTTGAAACTCTGCATAAGTTTGGCTTTCTGCATTCGGATTGGGAGATAGTAGAATTCGATCCTTGAGCCTATTCTGACTATCTTGATCCTTACGCTGCGCTAATTTATGTTTTCCCTTAGACTGCACACTGCTTGGCTGGAAAATTAAAAATATTCAGAATGTGTAAGTAACTATTAATATTACAAAGAAAATCTTTGATACAGTGGTGACAGAATTTTCCATGAACAAGATAAAGAATCAATACAAATTGAATCACAAAAGTTCCCCTAATGAAATAGCATTAGATAATTGTTTGAGTATCACCTCGGACACCATTACCCCCAAAGAAAACCATACAAGAACTTTACCTTTTTTTTTCCCCCTCTCTGTAGATTGTGGAACTGCCCTTATTCACTCATTAGTAACTGAGGAAGAAAGTAACGGTTAAAAAATGAAGGTTCCTAGCAAAGGAAAGTACTTTATAAGTAAAGCAAGTGGTGCCAAAAATACTGCAACTACCACTGATTAACTCCAATTAGCTCCCAAATGCAATCCCCCCCCCCCCCCCCCCTTTCCAAATCCCGTCGAAACCAACAAGACAATTCTCAGCAAATATTTTACATTCCACTGTGCAGCGAGTACAAACCTTCAATGTCTCAATCCCATATAATCTATCTCTTAATTTTAACATGACCTCTTACAGGAGCTACAGCTATGCTCAAGATCATGTTTTCAATGAAAAACGTTTACAGCTGAATAAAAATCAAACTATAACTGTAAAATCATCTCAAAATTTTGTCACCTGGCATTTAATATTCACAATTATCCTACGCTGCCTGGTTTTAGTCTTGCCAAACATATGCCCATATGATATAGAAAAAAATTTCATCCACCAAACCACTCGTTCACTGCAAAGGCAAAAGGTCCCAAGACTCCCAACTTTCTACTTAAATAAAACTCCTTAATCCTTATAGTCCAATTTCAATGTGCTGACAGAACAGTCCATTTTCAAATAACATTAAAGGACATTTTTTAAAGGCAAAATTGGCCACAACACCATGAAGTATGGCTTAGGTGCATTGAGCACCCTGAACTTTGCGTAGCAGCCAAAACACCACCAACTATGGAGTTAGGTGCGACGCGTGCCTTAAATGAAAAATTCCGGCCATTTATTTCATCAAAGGAGGTGAATCCGCGCGTTCCAAGTGGATGGGAACTATTCTGGAGAGTGAAGATTCACCTCCTCCGGTAAAATAAGTGGCTGGAAATTTTCATGTAAGGCACGCATCGCACCTAACCCTATAATTGGTGGTGTTTTGGCTACGATGTAAATTTCAGGGTCCTCAATGCACCTAAGCCCTACTACAGGGTGTTGTGGCCAACTTTGCCTTTTTATAATGGTACTCGTACATAAAAACATTAAAACATAAGGTAATCTAAGTAAGACTATTCTATCAAGATACGAAATGAATAAGATTAGCCAAATATACAAACATGAAAATAAACAAACATTGGACTAAATCCAACAAAGTAAACATAAATCAAATAAAGTTTTAAACTTTGCACCAAATACAAAAATGATTAAACTTCAACTTACTTGTTTGCTAGTTTGGAAAGTGAGAGGAAGCCCAAGTGCAGTCATTTCTAAGGAGATATCAACATCCTCCATTACAACACTTTCTTCTAATCACAAAACAAACCATATAAACTATAATTAACTCACTAACCATAATTCATGCACTTGAAATGATGAAATCACTAACCCAATGTTTCGATGCTCGATTTCGAGCTAATTTTCCCACCATGATCATCATCGTCATCGTCATCATATTTGAATCTCTATACAACAACAATCATAACAATTAAGCAAAAATTAAAATTCAATAATTGCTCATACAAAATCTCAAATTTTGAATACAAAATTGAAAATGAAAATCTTACGATGTGCTTAGGACATGAGGAAACTTGTCGATTATCATCAATTGGAAAACCATCATCCCTATATAAGCATAAATTCCCAGTCAAAATGAATTCTGATAAAAACTTTAAAAAAAAAAATAAAAAAAAATAAAAAAAAAAAAAACAACAACAACAAAAATTTGGAGAAGCAGAAGGAGAAAGAGAGTGAAAATTACAGAAAGAATACTTCGGTAAGCTTGAAGAGAGAACCTAAAGCTTTGATTGCAGGTGAATCGAGATCAAATTCTGAAGCATTCATGGTTGCTTCTTCTAGTTTTTGAGGTTTTAGGGTTTATGTAATTTGCCTAAATGATTTTTTCAATTGGTTTTCAGGAAATTGAATTTTCCCTCTCTATTCGTCTATTTGGTAATGTTAAGCGGGCTGGATTGAAATGTAATTTGATTTTGGCAATTGATTACCAAAAAGAGCCTCATTTGTCTATAAAGGACAAATCCGGCTCACAATTATTTAATTATTAGATTAATCCCGTGCGATGTACGGTTTTAAAATAAGAATTGAATTATAAACTTTTAACACATATTGAAAGAAAATAACTACTTTCTCAGTTTTCCTAACTAATTTCTAATTAAATATGAATATACAATTTTCAGAAGTGCATAATTTTCATATTTAACTAGATTAATCCCGTGCGATGCACGGATTTCTTTAATATATAGTATATTTTATGCATTCTTACCTCGTATCAGAATTTTTATAGAGACATAACCATTAGTTGTAAATACTAATTTTATAAAATTAATTTTGAAGAAGAACAAACTGAATATGAAAATTAGAGCATATACAAAAAAGTTAGATTTGTACTATACGATTTTAATTAAGAAAATATCATTTTTAAACTTGAAATATATAAAGGAAAATAGAAAAAATAAATATATACATCAAAGTATTTTGTTCGATGAAGCAAAAGGGAAAGATGCATTAGATATCAATAGTTGGTGATAAAAGAAAAACAAATAAATTAAAGAATATAGATAAATTGAGAGGAGGAGAAATTAAATTTGAAATTTAAATCCAAATAAAATATAATGACATCAAATTTTATTTAGGCGGAACAATTTTTCTTATAAAACTGCCACGTGGACAATATGATGTCAGCGGTTTCCACTTTAGTAATATTTATAGATTAGGAAATTTCAATTAAATATATTATTAACTATTGTTAACAACTCGTAAATAACTAAATAGCATAATATGTGTAGTGTAATCCCCCGTATTTTTAAATATTTTATAAATGAAATTTTATTTTATTTATAATATTTATTTATATTTTTTCTTGAATTTAATTTCAAAATTTTTAAATTATTTTTGGGTTGATAAACGATTTTATTACGAAGAAATTTTTATGAACCATCATTCTATAATTTATGCCCATATAAACAAAGCTTAATCTATTTCATTTACTTAATTGGCCCATTATTTTATGAGGCCCAATCTTCCTACTTACCCAACAACTCTCTCCCCTATAAATACCCCATGTATCCCCAAAATTTTCCCCACACAAAAGGTTAGTCTTATTTTCTTTTCGCTTTATTTTATTTTATTTATTTTTCCTTTATTTTTTTCTTTTCTTTTTCCTTTTTCTTTTTTTTTTCTTTCTTTCCTTTCCTCCTTCCTACGTGAGTTGTTACTCCCTTATGCCGCCCAGCCACCACTGGCGCGCCTCCCTGCGCCGCTGCCCCTACAGCCGGCGGCCACCTACCCCTTTTCTTTCCCTTGTTTTCATTTTTATTTGCTTATTGTTATGTAATTAATTTTGAGTTTTGGATTTAATTGTTTGAAATTGATTAAATTAGTATGAAAAATTATATTTTGATAGTATAAAGATTATAATTTCAGATTTATAATTGTTGTTAATTTTTCAGATTTTATAAATTATAAACCTAGGGTTTTAATTTATTTAATTTGGAATTTTAGGGTTCTTATGATCAATTAATTTGGGGCTTTTGTTCCTATTCAATTTCTATTGATTAATTAAGCATAAAACATGTTTTAAAGGAGGTTTTAAGGAGTTTTAATCAAATTTATATTGTTGGAAATTTGGTTAAGTATTAATTTACGATTTGTTGGTTGTTTTCTAGGAAGTGATTATTCCCTAGGAGATTTTTAAGTGATTAAAAGTGACACAAAGGATTGTTTATATGAGCTGCGTACATGTCTAACTTAGTTTCATGTTTAGAGAACACTCGGATGGAAATTATTTGGTTATGCATTTAATTAATTCATTAAATTAGTCTCGTGCGGTACACGGTTCTAACAAAAAAACATTGCAGCATAGAACTACAAATACAAATAATCTTTTCAAATTTGTCATAAATTCATTGTTAGAAGTTAAAAATCCTAACACAATATTTTTATACTCGTATTTCATAAATATGTATAAATAAATAGCTTTAATTTCTTGTTAAGTGATCAAACATCTAAAATAAATTGATAGATAAAATCATAAGCCTATGTAGTAATGATATACTTATAATACATTCAATAATGCTTTCTATGTAATTGACCTCTAGTAGCCAACTTTAAATTAATTAACACAACATCCAAATTGATGAATAACCAAAACCCTTTGATGCAGGAGCTTTAAAGACTCTACAAAATCAAAATACTAAGTCAAAATTTCATAACTATCAATCATCCTACTCTTGGAATAAGAAGTAAAAGAGAACATAAATAAACGTTGAAAATAACACTGATATTTTTTATTTTTGATTAGAAAATAATACTGATACTTGCATACTTCATTCAATTATGAAATACATAGATGCCTCTTGCCCTACAAATAACAAACTTAAACTAAAAAATAGATAATGCTAGTACTTAGTCGATAAACATGAGCCATGATTTACTCCACCAAATAAACTGATTTCTAATACTCCTAAAAATCTACTACGCACTTTATTTGAGGAGATTAATATGGCACTAACAACCTAATATCCATTAATTCCTAACTTTTATGCACATAAAATAACTTAAGTACAAATTATTTTGAAGGAATAATATCAACACCTACTGGAAATTTTACACTTCATATTTAACAGAGCATAATATAAGATATTGAAAATAAAATTGGGTTTACAAATTTGGTCAAAGAAACTCAATTAATAAGAAGCTAAAGTAAGGTTGATTGTACTCCATAATTTAGAAGAAAATACGTATCATTAAAAATAAATTATATTTAAATATTATCATTCAATATAATAAATTATAGTCTAGTACTCTAGTATTATAAACAAGGTGCAATGCATAATCCCAAGCTCAAAATATCTATTTTTTATAACAAACTTAGCTTCTTATGAAATATCATAAAAAAAAAAAAAAAAAATCATCAAAGCTTTTAGGCGGAAAAAATTTAATAGAAAAGCAACACGTGTAAAATTGTGATGTCAGCGGTTGCTACTTTAGTATTAGTAATAGATGTGCTTATATTTATGAGACATGTTTTAGTGAATTGATTATGTTTGTATGGAATTATGGATGCAAGCATGTTGAAATTATATTGGAATAATTGTTTGTATGGAATGTTGATACAAGCATATTTTTATTGGATTGGTTTGTTAACCATATTTTGATTATTGAAGGATTGGAATTAAATGGTTTAAGTGGAATGAATTTATTAATTATTCCACAAAGTTATTATTATTTTATTGATTACTCAAGCATGACTTGTTAGTATGTTGAGTAAAAGTGGATTAAGCCGAAATGGCTACGTGGGTTGACTATGTTCAACAATTTTGGATAATTTGAAATTTAAAGGAATTAAACGTCAATTTGTGATATGATCACCATTTCCCTAAATAAGATTAAAAGTGAATTGATGTATAATTGTTATGTATGGTATACTTGAATAAGTCGGCTATTAATTAAATTTGTAATCACGTAAAGTGAAACATGGATGAGCAATAAAACTCTGGATTGGTGCACATCTAGAGTAATGACAATCAGGGGTTGGGGTATTAGCCGTGTACTTTTCTTGAGGCCGTCTGATCTACGAGTCTCTTGTTTCAAATACTTTTCAAAAACTAGGAGTTAGATGAGATCTCATACTAGCTATGGTCACGGAGTCGCGCCCGTGGCCATTGGATGTTTAATGATGTTTCCGAAAAGAGGCATGGGGTTTTTCTTTTATTGATGTTCCAAATGGAGCATGGGTTGGACAACCTTTTCTATTGCTTAATCCGATGAATAAAATGAAATGATTTAACTACTATTAACTAGTGAAGTCTTAGTAAAACTGACAGTTGAGTCGTGTGTTGAGTCTATAATTTAATTGTGTGTGATGATTGAATTTTAGTAGAATGCTAGGTATTTCTTATTATATTTTGCAGCTTGTATATACTCAGCGTTGCTGATTGCGTGCTTTTGTGTGTCTTTTTTTGGTCATGGCCTTCGCCTTTCAATGACACTGTAATGATCCAATCTTTACACTTGTAATATTGGGGAGCAGACTTATCACAGGTGTTTACATAGTTTGGACTTGCATCAAGGTGGTGGGATTTTGAGTGGAGAGTTAGTTATTGTTCGCAGTTTATTTCTTTTCATAAGTTTGAATTTATTTAAACTCTGGTTTTATTTATTTACTACTTTTGTTGGGTTTTGAATAAGAGCCTAAATGGTTCCAATTTGTAATACTTAATTTGGATTTATTTGTTGGTTTTGAAACTTATTTATAACTGAGTTAGTTTTTTCGCTGCTAAATTCTGAATTAACCATAACGTTTGAACACGTGGCGGTAGCACATCAGTAATTCTCTTGCATTTTATTAAAGGCATTTACAGGTTAAAGAGAAAATTATTGGGGTGTTACATGTAGAAAACCCAAAATTTAAAATTTAAAAATTCAAATGGAATATATTTTCAAAGCTATGTGTAGGGAATATTTCAAGCATCCCACACTTAAGCCCCACTGTGATCATACACTTAAGCATGATGACGTCCAAAGGGAAGGAAGCTAGAGTAAAAGAGTCGCCAACAAGTTTTAAAAACTTGTAAACCCCTTCACGATCCATGAGATCGCTAACTCCATAGTGGTCTGGAACCATGACTAGATATTCGGGGATGAAGGTACAAATCCAACCTAAAAGAGATTGAACCTGCCCTAAAATAGGCCTCTACTTTATTCTTCTCATATCCATGTGCGCTTTCTGACTAACATACAATCAATAGGTTAACCCTAAACATGTTTAATCTATGTTGGTTGAATTTAATGCACAAACAAATCTATTATTGGCGATCACTTGAATTATAATCATATTAGCCTAAACAAGATTATTAATTATCTTATTAAACGTGATTACAAGTACAAATTTCCTTTAAACCTGCAAGAGAGGGCGTGATTAAGCAATAACAATAATATATCAATCAACATAAAACAATCACCATTAATCATAATAATCTCAATAAAGCATAATGATAATTGCAAGATCCTAGGCATGATACTGACAAGATTAATAATAAACCCTAGCATGTCACTAAACAATAAAGATCAAGTCTTCATCCCTAACATGATAGAAGAAATAGGAAGAAACCATACATGATATTAGAAATCTTAGTTATTACCCTAAACATGATACTAGGAAGCAATAAAACATCCTAACATGATACTAGGAATCAAAATAATCAAAGCATGATTTCTATATCAAAATAATAACAATTAAATTACTTACTTGGATGCCTCGTATCTCTTTCTAATAACAAAATACACACGTTAGTAACTTCAAGGAAAATAATAAATCAAACTAAATAATTGAAATAGAGATTTGGGACCAAACCCTCAGAAATAATCAACCTTTCACGTCTAGGGCGAAGGCAACTTCGAACTTGGCTGGGTGTGTCTAGAACTTGTGAATGTGGAATTTTGTATGAGGGAAGGTTTAGAAAAGAGGGAGAAAGAATAGAATTAGATCGTTGTTAATAATTAAAAACGAAGATCTAGGACCCTATTTATAGAAAAATAGTCCGAAAACCGATCGAAAACAAATCAAATCCCATTCAGAATAAAATACGTTCTGTCGCGAACGACAGGAGTTAGCGCCAGACGACAGGCACTGGCGCCAGGCGACAGTCTTGTCATCTTGCGCTGAGTCAGAAATAAGACGTGCTTTGCACACGAAATCCTCTTTTTAATATGATTAAGCAGCAAATTCTGCGTTTATCTTTAAAATCGGGTTTATCATAAAACACTTATTTTATTCCAAATAAAACTCTTTAAAAATTATCAATCCTAATTCCATTAGAATTTAAAAGAACCTTCTAGATATTCTAGAAGATTAAAATCAATCCTAACAACTTTAGGAATAATAATTAATAAGCCCTCCTCTAGATCATCGGGCCACATATAAAATTCATTTCGAGCCCAATTTAGTATTTAGGCCATAACTTCCTCATTATTCGTCGGAATTGGGCTTATAATATATCGTTGGAAAGCTCTTTTCGAGCCCCATCCAACTACACTATTATTGGACCCTTATCATGGACTAAACTAAATTGGATTGACTATTTTCATAAATAGAGTATATAAAAAGAAATATTTTCAAAAACAGAAAGAGAGATATTTTAATAAAAACAACCGCATCACTAGACTTTTCACACCTTCACTTCGTTCGATAATCAAATGACGTGAAAGGTATTCATCACTGGGTTTGGTTTTGGGGAGACACATTTGGATGTCTACACTATGTTAAATAGGGTAGCTTAAAAAGGAAAAAAAATATAACATCATCCTTGCATTTTGGAGGGAAAAAATTAAATAAAAAAGTGACACATAGGCAGTGATAACATGGATGTTTGGATCGGGTTTGGTAAGGTCGAGTTAGGTCATGTCAATTTTTATTGTGTCTATGCGAGTCAAAATTTGAATTAGATATTTTTCGAGTTGGTTTCGAATCGGGTCGGGTAGTTTTGACACCTCTAATTATAAACGCTAAGAAAATTAGAAAAGGTGTTGATTCAAGTCATCGGGTCAAGTTTAGTTGGATCGAGTTTAGTTATTTATTCAATCGTGCATAACCCACCTACCTAGGTTAAATTTTGAATCAAGTCAATTTCGAATTAGGATATATCTAGTGAAATTGGGTGAGTTTTTTTTTTTTTTTTTAAGAAACATCTTTGGTAGATGCTAAGTAGAGTTGCCAAGAGTTAAACTAACAACATAAAATGATCTAGACTCCCAGCTGGGGAGATGGCTAGTGTTGGCATGATCTTTAGGAACTCTCATGGTGCATTTATTTTGGCTGCAACAAAGAACGTTGGTGCGTCTACTCCTGAGTGTGTGGAAACAATGGTTGTGCGGTATGCTCTTCAACTAGCAAGGAGATTTGGGCATGTAAGGTTGTGGGTTGAATCAGATGTCGCCAATGTCGTCATGGCGATCAATGCGAAGGAATATGGATTGTCTCCCATTAATGTTATATGATGATGTTAGATTTGATATGGCTTTGCTTGATTATTGTTCGTTCTCTCATGTTAAAAGAGGTTGTAACATTGTTGCTCACCTCATTGAACGATGGGATACAAGGGAAACTCGGAGTATGTATGTTCGGGTCCTTTCCCTCAAAGTATCACAACTTTGGCGGAACTGGATTTAATTTAATATAATTATTGGTAATTTTTCCTTCAAAAAAAAAAGATCTAGACGTAAAATAGCGGGATATTGATCCACTTAATGTATTTCAATTCCCAAAAAGAGGTCATCCTAGTTTCTCAAAATAGGAAATAAAATTTATTTTTCAAAAGGTTAAATTTGTAAAATTACAGGTATAATTGCTACTTACTAAATTAGCGATTTTACTAATTTAGTAAAATTACAGGTCTAAAAGTGCATTTTTTTCGGAGTTTACCATTTTAGTCCCAAACACTACAGTCAAACAGAACGGGATTCGTTCATAAACAAAGATCGGCTTAAAATCACCCTTTGTGCCTCTCTTCCCAATTCCACCCTATTCAGTTCAAGGGAACGCACCACCATGTCCTGCGGCAAGCCAACCTGCCAATCAGGAGGCTGCAGTAGCTACGACGACGAACAACCTCTCTCTCCCACCAAGCCTCCAATCACCACCAATGGCCGCCGCCAACCCCCCTTAAACCCTAACACATGCGTCAAGTGTAAGCTCAACGATGCCGTCGCCGGTGGTTCCGGCGGCGGCGATGACGGCCGTTTTTGCGCTGACTGCTTCCGTGGTTCTCTCTTCGGAAAGTTCAGGTTTTCCGTCACTTCTTCCGGCATGATTTCTCCCTCTGATAAGGTTCTCGTCGCTTTTTCCGCCGGCCCTTGTTCTCGGTAATTTTCTCTTGTTGTTGTTTCTTCATTGCTTAATCTCAGTTTATACTTTTTAGTAGAATTCTTTTGTTTGTGTGTTTTTGCTAGCATCACAGAAGCTTGATATTGTTGGTGAGTTGAGTAGCAAGTATTGTGATTTTATATTTGATACTGAAATCATGTAAGTGTGGATTTGGTTGTGGATTAATAGTGATTTAAAGTTCAGTTTCGCTGATTCGAGTTTAAGCTGCTAACGAACATATTGCTTTGCAATCTTTTAGGGAAATTAATTTTATCATGCTCTATAGAATGATTGAAATCAGGAATTTCATTCTGTCTCAAATTAGAGTACTTGGACTCTGACTTAGGGTATAAATGTTGGCATGTAAATCTAGTCATTCTCGTGTGATTCGTGCCCGTCTAACATAAGCCTGAACTTCTAATTCGTTGTTAGTTTGGTGCTTAGGAGGTATCTCTCATGATATGTACTGAGTATGATGAATAGAGATGCATTGAACTCTTCAAGATTTTGATTATATTAGTTTTTAGCATGTTAAGTCCTGGATCATTAATTAGACTACTAGAGTTATAAGTTTGCTTTTTAAAACAGGGTGGTAGTTTTCACCCTACGTGATAAGCAGTAGGAACAGATTTTACTTTTTTTTTTTTTTTTTTTTTTTTTTTTTTTTTTTTTTTGTGAAAATGCTCCGGTGCTTGTTTTATATTGAGTGTCACAAGGAGTTTTATCTGTTTAACTTATGATATTATGGTGTTTGTTGATACTAAATGCGAAAGTAAAATCTGACTGAATAGATTAGCCGATCACTTGAATCCTTAGCATATGTCAAGGTAGCAGTAATAGAAGATAACTGCTAGTGTTATTTCCTGTTCTGAAGAAGGAATTCTTATGTACCAGGGTGGCTTTACAGTTTGTCCATGAGATGCAAGATAAAGCTCAAAAGAACTTTGAAAAGAGTAGGGATAGGTCTCTTCCTGTGTTTGGGGTGGGGGTTGTTTATATTGATGAAAGCTCAGCTCGGCGTGTCCCAACTGCTGAAGCTGATGCAGCAATTCAACATATCAAGGCTGTTGTCAGTGATCTTGCCACGCCAGAAAAAACGTTGCACATTGCTCCTCTTGAGAGGATATATGACTTGAATCCTGCTGATGGTAGAGAGAGGCTGAGAATGCTTTTAGAAACTATCAGTGATAATACTGGTAAAGAAGATTTTTTGACGCATCTTCGTATGCTATGTCTACAAAAGGTTAGACACTGTTTGTTATCATTGCAGCAAGATTTATCATGGCAAAATTGGTTTTTTAAAGCTACGTGATGGCTCTTGTGCAGGTTGCTCTGGAAAACGGGTACACTCAGTTGGTACTTGGGTCTTGCACATCGACTATTGCTCGTCATGTACTTTCGGCAACTGTTAAGGTTGGTCTTTGTTTTTTTATCAGAGTTCTAACACATTTTTGGATCTTAGCTTAATTTTATGGGATTTTTAAAATTCTTTTCTACATTTTGGTGCAGGGCCAGGGCTACTCCTTGCCAGCAGATATGCAGTACGTTGATGCAAGATGGCATGTGCCTGTGTTGCTTCCACTTCGTGATTGTCTTGCACAAGAGCTCAATACTCTTTGTCAGCTTGATGGGTTTGTTAACTATATTCCTTCAGTGTGCTTACTTTTTTTTAAGGACCTCTATGCGTTTATTGTGTAGAAGCTCCTTTATGTCTTAGGTGCATATCATTCTCTTTCACGCTGATAACTCTCCTGTTCCATTTTTGACAGGGCAGATTAAAGACACTAGCGACAGTAAATGGTCCTCAGTCTGGAATCAATGCATTGGTTTCATCATTTGTCTCACTTTTACAGGTTAGAGAGTTAGGTATCTGTACTATTTCATGTGCAATTAGCATGAATCCTATCAGTATTTTAACAGATATTCTGCCCATTCAGGAAGAAAATCCTTCTCGGGAATGCACAATTGTGAGGACTGCTGGAAAGCTTACACCTTTCAGTTTTAATAGACTACCAGATGTTGATGACCCTAAGGCACGTCTAGCATCTCAAAGGCGTCAAAAGAAATTTAATATCAAGTCAGATGAGCATACTCCACCAGAATCGTTCTGTTCTCTGTGCAACAGCCCGCTTCATGCTTCTGACTCCTCAAGCTTAGGCATTATTTCTGGTGAGCAGCAGAGTGCCGAGACATTTGGAGCAACTTGCTGCTCAAGTTGCAGATACCAAATACTTCCTGACTACTCATTGTCTATGGACCAGTTCTATGCACTCTTACCCCAGCCAATAATGTCCAGAGCAGCAATCAGTGACGCCGCCAGTAACCATGCATTGCTAAGGCAAGTTTATCTAATTGCATTTTGTGCATTAAATCTTGCATAGTCAAATAATCCATTGAAATAGTGGTTAATACTTTGCATATGAGCTACTGTGTGCGTTTTTTATGTTCTGAAGTGTGATTGCTGGTTTGGATTAGTTAGTTATGTTGTTTGGTTTCTTTATTGATTTTTTTTTTTTTTTTTTTCCTTCTGGAAAGTCATTTATCTTAGAAACTATAATCCTTTTTAATAGGCATGGATTGGATGCATCTTATGTAACGAATGGTCAATGGATGACAGGCCAGTGGGTTTTTCCGAGAGTATAAATTGAACACTCCTCTCTGTTCGAATTTATGAGTGTTAAAACATATTGATGATCTTGTATATCAACAGCTGCCATGTTAGAAATTCATACTTTGTTTAGGTCTGAGAAGATTCAGACCTGTGTTCCCTTAATCACATGAAAATTAATCTGAGAGATCCACATAGAAAATGCCTTCAAAATGTGAATAATATGGTAGTTGGTACATAATATGGGAATCTCTGCTTGTAGCTAAGTTCCTGCCATCTTATTCATAGCTGTCAGGTTCTTTTGTTATCTTCTTCTTTTTTTTTTTTTTTTTTTTTTTTTTTTTTTTTTTTTTTTAGCTCTGGGGGATGCTGTGTTGCCATGTTGGGGATAGGGGGATGAGCGGAGAGGAGAAGAGAACAATTCAATAGTGCCTCTTGTTTTGAGTATTGTTCCTTGGGGAGAGGCACGCTTAACTCTTCTTCCTTTTATCCTGTTGATGTTAAATGCTGATGATCTCAATGACCTGTATACAGGGAGCAAATCCAGGATTTTCTACTTTCAGATAGTGAAGATGGAAGCTAAAGCTTGACAAACCAGATGGATGACTTGTCTCTGCACTGTTTGTAAAAGCCTTTGGTGATGTGATTTAGATGAATGATCAGGTCTCACGTCTTATAACTTGCTGTTTAATTGATTGGAGGATGTGCAAAGGCTAACAAGGTGCTGGCTACTGATGACAAGCTCCCTATATTTCTTGGCTTGGCAGATGCTGACCCTACATCAAAATCGTATGCTCAACTGTTATGGAGTTGATTCAACTCTGGCATTGAGGAGAGGGTAGACCTTCAAAGTACAGTGACAGTTTAGAAGCAGAAATAGCATTGCAGTATCCAAAAGTTGGTGTTTCTGCAGCAGCTGGTATTTTACTTGTTGCAAATTTGCAATCTATTTGTGATTCATTTCTGTTCTCTAGATTATGGTTTTGCAGAAACTAGAAGTTTTCTAGATTATTGCTCAATTTTGATAATCTTGTATGATAGATCAATCTTCCGAGATGGGTAATGCCGATGCATTAATTGTAATTTTTCTGACTGTTTTTTTGAAGTTAAAAGGGAGCCTGTTTGAAAGTACTTTGAGGTGAGAATAGCGTCATTCAGTCATTCAGCATATTACTCTCCTTGAAATTTCTGTTTCTTCAATATATTCTGCATTGAACTAGAATATTGGTTATGTAGTATTTTCTCCTTTTATCAGTGAAATAATGTGTTTTGATTAGAATTTAGAAGGAAATTATGGAGAGGAAGAAACAAATGGCAAAGTATATTGAAAGAATGAAAAAAGTATTATTCAGTATATAGTACTATTGTGACAGAGTGCATATAGTAAAATAGCCCAGAAATAAGATGATGTACAAGATAATAATAAATCAGACTACTAATGTTGTAGCAATAAGCAACTCTTTCCTTCATTTTTTATTTCCACTGATTCTTTCAATTCAGAGCAAGCCAAGTTTATATTGTCATCTTTCCTAACCTCTAAAAAAAAGCAGAGCTGAAGAGTGGAGCCATTTCCTACTCCCTTCACTCATGTGAACTGCGTACAAGTATGAAGTAGTTCCTTCACTATTCAGCTACTGAAATGTTGATTTACATGATTTAGCATGAAAAGAAAGGTGCTATGATAGTTGTATCAATTTCTAGCTTCTCTATGTTCTGAAGACAATGTGACTTGCATTGCACATGAAAATCTTGGATCTCTAATCAATATTACTATTCTGAATAGCAAGCATGAAATCTTTCAGGGTTGTTCTTCAAGTAAACAAAATACATTTCCTGCAATGACCGAGATACAAGATTTTGCCACTCACATTTGTAAACCTCCTTGTTATCTAACCTCTCACTATGCTTCAATCTGTAGACATTGTTCAAAAAGGGTCAATTAAAATGAAAAGGATAAAAATTAAATAAATAAGAAAATTGCTGTCTATTTGTTACTTGAACAAAGCAGATTACGTTGGCTGCAGATAGGCAAAAGGGGAGACCAAGAGCATCAAATAACATCTACAAATAACCACCAGTATACAGTAAGTAAATCTGACAAGTAGCCTACATAGTGCATATAATGCATTGATGCGGTTTTAACAGAAATTGCAATGTGTGATGTGCCAGGGTGATAAAATAATAACGAGTCAAGACTGGGGTATCTTGGTCCCACCAACTCAAACTTGAGCTTGGGAATTTCAGGCTCAACTTAAGCTCAAGCCTGAGTCATGCGTTCCAACTACAAAAATAAACTTTCAAGTTACTAAGAACTTGCAGCTAATATTTAGCAATGTTATCAAGTGCTCTGCTCATTTGTAAAATTTACTCCTATATTATACAACCTCTGTAAAAGGTAAAAGTGTATATGCTCACAACTGCTTAGCTCAATTAAGTCTCGAGCCAAGCTTACCTTTGCCAGGCTTTGACCAAGGCAAGCTCGAGTAGCTTGCAAGCATGCTAGGTTCATTATTACCTCTAAAGGTGCCTATGATGGAAGATTAAAAGTAACATGTTGTAGCTTGCAAGCATGCTAGGTTCATAATTACCTCTAAATGTGCCTACGATGGAAGATTAAAAGTATCATGTTGTAGCTTGCAAGCATGCTAGGTTCATTATTACCCCTAAAGGTGCCTACGATGGAAGATTAAAAGTATCATGTTTAATCCAAAACTAAAGGCAACTTTTGTTCTAGTGCAATCATGAAACAAAATAGCCCCCCAAAAATCAGTTTGAGAAATTGTACAGCAACAAATTTAAAGTCTTAATTCCAAAAAAAATGGAATTGACAGCACGAATCAAGAATACATCTCATGTTGTTTCAAAAAAAAGAATACATCTCATGTGGTCGTCCACAAAGATCCTCTTCATTTGCTGCTATCTAGTGCTACAAGTTCATGTAAACCCATTTCCTCCATACAGTCAATTTTTACTTCATCCATTTAAGTCAGCTTTAGTCTGCCTCGACTTCTTTCAAAATCTTCATAATCCCAAACTTCTACCTTCCCTATAGGTGCATACTCTGGCCAACTTTTCAAGTCAGCTTTAGTCTGCCTCAACTTCTTTCAAAATCTTCATAACCCCAAACTTCCACCTTCCCTATAGGTGCATACTCTGGCCAGCTTTTCACATGCCCAAACCAATGTAGGCAATTCTCCCTTAGCTTAAGCTCGACTACTCCAACATTCTTTTGAATATCTACATACTTAAATATTCAATTTCCCAGGGTGTTCGCACACATCTGTTTCACTATAAGCATTGTTGTTACACTCATCTTTTTAAATGCCCATCAGTATAACACCAGTCTAATTGTTATCCTGTAGACTTTCTCCTTTAATTTAAACCAATTGGCATGCTATGGTCGCATAATAACTTAGCCACCACACTTAATTCTATGAATCACATCCTGATCAGTATTTATATTTCTTTGTAAAATTGATCTGAGGTACTCAAAAAACTTAGCTAATGGCTATCTCCTTACCATCATATGTTACAACATCCTCACTCCTCTCTCTTACCAAAAGGAAACTAGACTTCTAATAAACATAGAAATATTCAATAAAACAAAAACATTGATAGAATATGGATGTATCCCAAAATTTTCTTACCCTTGATTTTCAAGGAAGCAGTGGGAAGGGGAATACATATATTGAAAATTGCTTGAAACAGGAACAGATTCTTCACATTCAGATCTGATGCATTCTAAAAAAAACTAGTAACTGGAGTAGATTTTTACATATTCTTGTTTCAATGTAATTTAACAAAGAACAAAAACTCAGTAATTGATATTCAATTATTCACTGACCTGCTGCTTCTATATTGTTTTTCCGCACCACACCCTTCTCTAACACTTTTGCCGTGGTTTCACAGGCTTAAGGTAGCAAGCCTGTAGACTAACCATCGACTTCAAAACCTCAACCAGCTTGGCTTCTATTTCTACCCCAGATGGCTCAAGAACTCTCAAAGCTCGAGCAACAGCTTCCATGGTACTCATGCACCCTTTAAAAGGTTCCTTCTTCAGAATGAGATCTGAATCATATATGGTCCCACCACCAACCTCAAAATCACAATCAAAACATACACGAGTAGCAAATTTCGATATAAATGGGAGACTCGCAAACATCATCTCCTTAGCATGTTTCCAAGTACCGTCAAAAACAATTAGAACAATCCCATTTGAGCACACACTATTCAATGATGATCTCCATTCATTTATTTCTATCGAAGGCATCAAATCCGTGCCTACATTAACAAAATTTAAAATATAAATCAACAGTAAAGATTATGTAAATAAAATTGCAGTCCACAGCTTTAGTCACTTCACTCGATCCAAGATATAGCAGTGCTGATAAATCATAGGTTCATAGATATATCTCTCCATGTACAAATTTGTTGAAACCTTTGCATAAACCATATAATTATACATTCGTCACAAAAATCAACTCAAAAACTAAGCACAAAAAACATAAAAATATATACTTTGTACACTCTTTTTATTTGAAACCGATGTTCCTTTACTTTGATCGGTATATTGGTTTAATGCAATTAAACAAGACATGCTTCGATTTAAAAACAATATCTTCCATCATGTTCTTTTGTTTGCATAATATATTCTTCTGATAAACATGTTTGAGTATTGAGGCATTCCCTCAAATTACGAAAATGTAATCCAATTAAACCAATGTCGTAACGAGGGCAAATACTAAAACGACTTATATTTTGAATAATTAATACAAGACGAAATCGTGTTTGGTAAGACTAGGGCTCTAAATGATCTAGTTCAATGCCATATAACTATATAAACATTGTAAAGTTCTTAAAAAAAAAAAAAAAAAATTATAAACATTGTAATAGTGCAAATAAATAAAAAAATTATTGTACCAAACACTCCAAATTACAAAATTCACAAATTTCATACTATACATATACATTATCTCACCAAATATTAACTCAAAAATTAAGCAAAAATCTATACCTGGAAAGAGAAAGACTGCGCGACGAATAGGGTCAAATTGAGCTGAATCATTGATTTCATGGTAGAGAGAATCAAGGGTTTGTGAGGAACCTTGGCGAAGTTTCCGACCAACAATGATTTCGCAATTTTGGAGGCATTTTGTGAGAACTGGAACTGTTGCTAATCTTTGGCGTTGTTCGTGAGGATGGTGTAGGATTACTATTTGGGTGTTGGTTGAAATTGGGTTTTGTGGTATTTTATCGCACAGGCAGACGTTCACTGGGCGGTCGCAGCCGCCGGAGCATATTTTCCGGCGTGTTCCGCCGGCGTCGGTGGGTGTTGGTGTTGGTGTTGCTGTGAATGGGAGTTGTTCTTCTT
Source organism: Chenopodium album (assembly GCF_948465745.1). Taxonomy (NCBI): domain Eukaryota; kingdom Viridiplantae; phylum Streptophyta; class Magnoliopsida; order Caryophyllales; family Amaranthaceae; genus Chenopodium; species Chenopodium album. The sequence goes on from NC_137848.1 coordinate 47,624,595, forward strand.
CCATTTGTTGAGTCGAGTCGTCATAAGTTCATAACTCATAAGCCCATTTGTTTTGAAATCAAATTTTGGGCCAAGTTCTGTGCTCATATGTCATTTAATGTTTTTGTTATTTAAAAAAAAAAAAAAAATGTCACTGTATTTTAAGGATTTTAGGTAAATAACGGCTTTAAAATGTACCCTATATTGAACTAACCATTTTTTTTTTCGAAACCAAAAAATATCACCCATTAATGTCAAAACAAATAAATTTTACCACTCTTCTCCAAATCCAACCAGTTTTCCGAATTAGTCCGGTCAGTTTAACACATGGTACATTTTGGGGTGTTTATTTACAAAAAATTCTAATTTTTAAAACTATTTTGATGATATTTTGATAATAAATAATCCCTACCTTATAAAAAATTCTAATTTAGTTTTAAAATGATGCAAATGAAATTTGATGATAGATTGATATGTATTCGTTTATAGGAGCGAGTTTCAGTTTCTCTAATTGAATTTTTTTCATTGACAAAAATGGTAAATAATCCCTACCTTATAAAAAGTATGAGATAATTTTTACAAATAGTATTTTGACAATTATATCCTTTAAAATGTTTATTTACTAATTTTCTCTCATTAATGTTAATTGCCTCTGTTTTTTAAACTCTTCAGAATAGTATACGGGCATTTATACCCCTAAAACATTTATTTACATGTTTTTCCTCATCGAAAATGTTGTCAATAACTAAATTTGTGACATAAGATCAAACCGAATTAAGAGCTCCCTAAAAATGACTAGGTATAGCGCGCATCACACGCGTTAGCCGTCCTGGTACTAAAAAAAATTATCAATATTTTACTGCTGTTTTGCTGCTAACGAACTCACCTTCTTCCTTTCGTCTATAAAGAGCTAGCTCCGTCTCCTTTTGTCTTCTTCAACCTTCCTTCTTCCTTTTTTGTTAGCAATGGCAGAGGAACCCCAACACCACAACAAACACTATGCTTAATACCATAACAAACTTCAACCCCAATATTGCATCAGTGCCATGCATGAGCTGAATCAATTTCCGAAGGAAAATAATGTAACCATTTTTCTTTATTATCTTTATTGAACTTTTCTGAAATATTTCTTACCGACTTGATTTTGATTTAAGATAATTTTTCATTTTTTCTCGCTTAATTGACATGTTACCAAGTATGTGATATGATGTGGCAAATGAGGTAACACTTTGAGAAATGGAGTATTTGGGTTGTTCTACTCTCATTACACCTAGGGGTGAGCAAACCGGGTACCCGGTCAAAATTTTAGGACCCGGACTTGGAATTGGTTGGAACCGGGTCCTAAAATTCGGAACCGGAATTGGAATTGGTTTAACCGGCTCCTAAATTTTAGGGATTGGAATTGGAACCACTGGGTACCGGTTCCGGTTCCGGGTACCCACTTATGTATGTAATTGTTAAAATATAATACAAATTATAATTCTTATTTTAGTTAGTATCATTATTAGTGTTTAATACTTATATTTATATATGCATAAAGCTATTTGTATTCATGTTAGGTATTAATAATACTTTTTTTATTGTACAAATTAGATACATGTAACATCTTTTTATTATTTAAAATTTATTTAGTTTAGGATATATTGGGTAACCGGGTACCCAACCGGTTCCGGGTCCAAAAAGTTGAGAATTGGAATTGGAATTGGTTATAACCGGGTCCTTAATTTATTACCCGGAATTGGAACCACCGGGTCCAATCTCGGTTCCGGACCCGCCAGTTCCTAACCGGTTCCGGTTCCAATTCCGTGTACCCGGAATTTTTGCTCACCCCTAATTACACCCACTTTGAAATACTCCTCTCTTAAAGTGTCACCTCATTTGTACTATCTCATACTCCTCTCACATTTGAATCCAACACTTTTACATACTTACCCTCACACTTACCTACTTCAAACACAATTCTTCCTATTTACCATATATTTACAAAATATTTACCGACTTCTAAAGTACGGAATAAATATCACCATTTACCACAAAAACAACTATTCTCATTGTAAGTGTTTGAACTCTCAATTAGAACTGGCAAAGTGGCAATCTTTATTCGACCTGAACGACCGACTCGTGACCCGAAACTTGACCTGAAAACAATGACCTAAAAACTGATCCAAAACCCGAATCTACCCTACCTGACCCAAAAGTGGAGCTAACTTGATCTTGACCTAACCCAAAGTTGATTTGATACCAAAATGAGTCGACCCGAAGTTGACACAATTTGATTTTAACCTGAATTACTTGACCTGAACAGACCTGATACTTGAAATGCCCCAAACTATAATTACCTAACACCCGAACTAAAAATGTCTGGTGCCATGAATGACTCAAACTGTTTCATCCCAACTGTAATTGAACTCACAAATCGAATAAAATTATTGATTTGAGCATGAATATCAACACAAAATGAACAACCCGAACATAACCCAATCCAAACCTACTTGACCCCAAATTGACTTGATTTGAACATACTCGATGCGAACTCGGGCAATACCCAACCCAAACATACCCATAACTCGTATTGACCTGACTCGACATAAACCGAACCTAATCCAAACATGACCTGACCCAAATGACCCGTTTATCAGGTTAAAGGCCCAATTTCACAAAACATGTTTTTTAAATTCCCGAATAGAATTGGCCAATCGTATATCGAAACGTTTGGGTCGGAACAGGTAATTGCAGAAATCAAAAGTACAACACTGCTGTAATTTCCTTTCCTTTGGCCTGGAGAACATTCCTGGTTGAACTGAGTTCCAGATTTCAATGGCTTCGCAGCAGGAGACAGAGACACCCCAGTTTGATCACACTCCGCTCTACTGGTATTTCATCTCTATCTTTTTTCAATTCCCGTAAATTATCGGACTCCCTGTAAATTATATGCATAATTGTATAATTTTGCTCATTTGACCTTGATTTTACGTACTTCATTTCCTTTAATTTTCTCAAACGGAGTAGTGTAATTTTTATTAATTGATTTTTTAGGTTTATGAGTTTCTTAATTGATTCATTATGCTGAGAATCAGACGCTTTTATTTGATTTTTGCTTTGATTATTTGCATTTGTTATGTTAAGTATCATTTTTATTGGTCTGATGGTTGTTCTCTATCATATACGCATAGTAGTAGTTATTTTTGCTTTTAATTTGACAATTTTGGGAAGAAAATTGGTAGAATGCTCAAAATTAGGGATTTAGGGATGTAAATGTGCTGATAGAAGCGAGCTCTGGACTGTTAATGTTCATTTATTAAATTTTAACTGAGCTTGTACATACATAGTCGAGGTTAATTTGAGGTCCTACTGTCTTTGTTCATGTATCATTGAGCGAAATCGAGTTGGTTCTCGAGTTCTAGGTAATTTTAAGATATTTTTTACTTGGATTTTTTTTGGTTGAATGATAGTTTGTTAAAAATACCATAAACATAGTTTAGATCATTAAGTATGTCGTGTTTGACCAATCAAATATCATAGGGAGAACAAATTTAATGTAAATGTACTCAGTACTCTTATAATAACAAATAAATTTCGTGCAAATTGCGTGATCATTATGCAGCCAAGTTGATCACAGACATTAATTAGAACTTTAGAAGTGTTCAAGATGTATTCAATTCTATGCCAAGTTAGAAAAATTGTTTGTAAGATTTTATGAGGAATTGACGAAAAATGTATACATTAACGTTTTTTTTTAAAAAAAAAAAAATAAATTGAGCTACAAATAGCATGCATTTCACTTGGAAAAATGAAGATCTTTTTAAAACATCTCGCATCTAACCTGAAAGAAGGAGGGGGGGGGGGGGGGGGGGGCGAGAAAGGATTCTTTATCTCAACTGAGATAGTTGTTCTATTTAGTTTATTTGTTGGAAGTTCAGGTTAAATCATATTTGCAAATATGTAATTCATAGCTCTCTATAGTTGTTTTGGTTGATAAATTAGGGTGTTATATTTATTTTTTTTCCTTTTTATTTTGGCTTATTTCTTGGATAAGGTTTGTATAAGCAAGGCTAAATGATACAACAAGCTTTCTATGGAATAGACAAGCTTCATAGGGGAAGGAAATGCCTATATATGCTTTATTTTCCTTTTTTTTAATCCACCTTGAATGGGAACTGCCAACTGCTAATGGGGAATTTATGAATAGTTTAAGTGTAATTTACATTCTAATGTCCACAGTAATGGAATTTCATCTCTGAATATGTGTTTTTCTTCATAAATGTCCATCACCACCCAATATCACACCGTAATGGTAATGTGTGGTAATGACAATTTGTGAAAGAAAAGATATAATTCGGGGTGAACTAGCATTGCCATGGGAATGAACTATGACTTTTCTTACAAATTCAACTACAATTCCATTCCCATTACCACCATATTGTCCATATATAACCATTGATAAATGGGCTGTAAAGAATATGATTTTTTTTTTTTTCATATTTTGCTCTTGTTACAGTGTTTAGAAACCTTATGACATGTATATAGAAGTACAGATCTCAAAATTTTTTTTGGCATGGAGTTTCTTTGAATCATCAGAATATCTAGAAGCTTCTCTCTCTATCTATCACTGTCTCATATTTATTTATTCTTTATTTTGTTTTGGTAGCGAGGAGAATGTGTACAGGCTTTCCAAGAAATTATGTTCAACTGGGGTTGCAGACACAGAGGCTTCTGATCTTTTTGTTGTTTTTATATCTAATGATAAGAAACAAGTATGTTTAACATTTTTATACTTAGTTCATCACTCTCCTTTTCAGTTTCTGACGGGCTCTGATCTTTATTTAGTACATAAGCTCCTCGTTCTGTGCACAGTGAATAATGGACATGCTGTTGAGTACATTTATTTTAGTTGTCTTAATAAGTTGTTCTAGTTGCTTATAGATTTTTGAGATTATCATTTATTACGTATCAGACTATAGCTGAAACCTGATGTTTAGACTCAGGGCCTGTTCTCTTACGTTGAAATTCAGTTCAGTTCAGCTCAGCTCAGCTCAGTTCAGCTCAGCTCCTAATTTCCTTCTCTTATAAAATATTCATTTCAGTTCAGTTCAGCTGAGTTCAGTTCAGTTCAGTTCAGCTGAGTTCAGTCAATGAGAACAGGCCCTCAGTTCAACTATCCTTGTCAGATACTTCACACTCTGAATGAGTATGGAGTTATAGACACTTCAATGTTGGCTGAAAATGAGCCTCTCTCTCTCTCTCTCTCTCTCTCTATATATATATATATATATATATATATATATATATATCTTTCTCTCTCTCTCTCTCTCTCTCTCAGACACACACACACACACACACCCCTACATGTGACACTCTCATCTGAGTCAAAGCATCATCATAGGCTGTATCTTTTTCAACATGTTATCATTAGGTACTACCTTACTGAAGATGGAGATTTGAAGTGTTTATAATGATAGGTGTTGATTTGGATGTTCGCTGTAGATTCCACTTTGGCATCAGAAGGCCAGCCATAGGGCTGATGGGGTTATTCTCTGGGACTACCATGTAATCTGCATACAGGTGATATTTCTCTTTCACGGTGATTCTTAAATGACTTTACTGCTTGAGAAGTGTTATTTATTTATTTTATACGAAGTATATACTATTTATATATTTATTGCTTATTTTTGTATGTAGGTGTACTGCTTCACCTCTCTATGTTGAGGATTGATTTTGAACTAATATATTTACCTCATATTGCAGAAAAAAGAAACTGAAAAGTCTCCGCTAGTATGGGATCTGGATTCTACTCTTCCATTTCCTTCTCCTCTAGCATCATATGTTGCAGAAACTTTTCGTCCATCATTTCCGCTCTTTTCTGAGTTTCGAAGGTGTGCCAATTTCCACTTAAAAAGACTTTTTACCACTTATTTCTATATTTAATGATTGTTCTGAAGCAGTTAGATTTTTCATTTTTCAGATTTTATCGAATTGTACATGCTCCCATGTTTTTCCGATGTTTTGCTTCTGATAGAAGACACATGAAGGATTCTGATGGGAATTGGAATGCCCAACCGCCTCCATATGATCAAATAGTTGCTGAAGGTACAATAAATCACATCAGATTAACTTTTATTATTGGGCCATTGCCATATGTTCTTGAAACTTCAGTATTCATAGTGTTTAAGAATGCTACAATTGTCTGTTGGCTTAAATGGGATTTGAAGTGAACACAAATCTTTCCTCCTGAAATTATAACTTCATATATTGCTGAGAGAGTTCATTCTACAATCAACCAATGCCTCTCATGAGGCTTCTATCTTGCCCTGTACTACACATGAATTAACCCAACGTTTCATGATTAATTATCAGAACAGCCCAGCATGTTCTATCTTATTATGTTTTTGTCTGAGATTATGGTAAGATTTGCTTTAAACTGTAAATCTATTTGCAATATAGTACTTCGTACGTTTAGGATTAATGTGGTGGTGTTCTCCCTTTGGTATATCAGGCAGTAAGCAATCATAAGTTCTTCTGAAAGTTCTTAATACTTGTTAATTTATTCTTAGGTTCATGACTAGCTGGACCATAATGCAATTTTTCTTGTCCTATTCCTGTAGATGGAACAGTGCATAACCTGAATGAATACATGGAAATTCGCAGTGCTGATGCTGTACCTAATATAGAAGCTGATTTGGTAAATGCTGTAAAAAACGAACGGCTTGGCGTGGTGGTAAATGAAAAACAGATTGAAGAATTCTTCTCTCTTCCTACATGAGCAATTACATGATGTGCCATTCCCTTCTGAAGCTTGTATGGTGTTTATTATGATGTACGTGTCTGTCGTGATAGACTTCTAGTTTTTGAAACATTCACATTTAGACTTGTTAATTCCTACATCCGTCCGGATTTAGTTGTCAGACTTGTCACACGCTAGTTCAAACTACACTTGACAATTAATTCTGGAAGTACGGTGTGTTAACAGAGTTGCTACATTTTTTGGGAAAGGAGAGGACTGGTTGTGGAATTATTTGGTGTCTTTTTGGGACTCCCAAGATTTATACTTGCGCCCATCTTTGTAAGAGAAGCATCAGAAGCGTGATGTACACATAGAGGAGTGTAGTTACAAATCCTGGAATGAATCAGTTTGCCTGAATAGAACCATTTCTGAGTTCTGACCGTCTTCTTGTAGCTGACTGAAAGTTTACTGTGTAATGTGTTAAATCAACTCTGTGTTTCACTTTGTAACGCATGTGTTGGGTATTAGTAAAATTGAAAAATTTACTGTGATATTGATGACTTGAGAAATTCCACATGGACTCAGACATTTGGACATGTTACATGTATCCTCTCATTTATGTTCGAAGCCTGTGCGTAAATCGTGCTAAGGTTATCCTACTGTTCTGTGAGAAATTAGAAGGCATCTTCCAGATGTACATAAATATGAAGATGAATATTCGTACATAGGCGCTTTCGTTTTGTACCTCTTTTGTGTTGCTTTGTGTGAACAATTTTGGCGTAATCACATGTTGACATGTTCTTATCACAGTTTGTTTGGACATCATCAGATGAAGGGTGTAGGACATGGGGTGTGTTAGTTAATTGATTGCCTTACTTGTCAAGTTTTTGAATGAAAATGATTTTTTTCCTATCACAGTTTGATTGCGTGCTTATTTTTAAAAATTGAATAATTTGTAAAAAATTAAGGTAACACTAGTATAATTGGATGTATGACAATTTCCTCACTAAAAAAAGAAGTTGATATGTTTGAAATTCAACTAGTTTATCCTGAATGATGCAAGGGTTTCTTTCAATGTGACTTGCTATATTATTATTTTTTTGAGAAAGCTTGCCACATCAATTTTGATGTGAATTTTATCATTTTTGGGAGGATGCAAATAGGTCAACTGAGTAATGCCAGTATGAAACTAGTCATAGTAGAATTGGAAGTTTTAAAAAATATGTAATGATAAACTTTGATTATGTAGGGAACAATGTCAAGAATCTGACTACTTGTATTATCTTATCTCTTTATTTTGGTTCTTTAGCAGTATTAATTTGCTAAACAATATTATTACTCGTAGTTTATCAATTAAGTTTATCGTCAAAGTTTTTTATGGTATAAAGAGAGCCACAAGAGCAATGATGTAAACGGGATTTAATCCTAGATTTTGAATACTTATCTTAAAACCTTAGCCAATTAAATTACTCTGTATTTAGCATCCCATTCATAATAATGAGATTATATAAATTGAAATTTTGTTCAGAGGATTAAAACAACCGGAATTATTCAAAGGGTGAAAATATGGTAAAAATCCCTAATAATGTACGAGGTTAATAACTAGAGTAGCAAAGCTCTTGAACAAAGCGGGAAGCAAAAGGGAAGTTGATGATTGGGTGGAATGGTGGGGTCAGTCCAGGCAAGCAAAGTATAAGGTGGTGCTTTGGGTCCTCTTAATAGTCCTACTTTTAGAAAGTCCAGCTAAATGGTTCAACAGAATGTTCTCTATTTTCCCTTTTCTAATCCTGTGGTGTAAGTTCACCGGATTCGCCGCATTCAACCGTGCATTTTTCTTTGTTAAAAATTGTTTGAATGAATAATAATGCTCTCTCTTCGTTTCGAAATAATGGTTACACTTTATATAAAAATCTATACTATATAACACAGGACCTCAAGATTAACCTATAAGGTGTTAGCTACTATGTTATTATTATATTGAGTGACATTTAATAAATATTAAATACTATATTCGTTTCAATTTGTTAGTTCCATATACTATTTGAGCGTTTTAAAAAAATCTACCCATATTGAATGTATTCCACTTTTAACTTAGTTTTTATTTCCTATTTTATACATATTAAATTGTGATTGGTTAAATTAATTGATTGTGAATTAATGACATGAGTCTAAGTAAAGAATTTATTCTTTTGAATTATGCAATTATGGTTGATGGTTTCCTAAAACAAAATCAAAAAAGTTTAAATAAGGCAAAACTATCTATGAATTGTTTTTGACTTTAATGTTAGATTTTAAATATTCTTCTTTTCTTATTTTATGTGATAGATTCCATATGTAACTATCATATTGAAATGGAGGGAGTATAAACAAAGACTATTATCATAGAAGTAATGCTGTAACTCGAGACATCGCCCAGACCCAAAAAACTAGTTATAATAATAAAATAGTGGTAATTTCATATTAAAGTAAAAAGTATTGTGAGTATTCATGATAAACTTATTAAATATGTAAGTGTTGCAATTAGTTAAGAACAAAGGGAGTATTTGATTTGTATTGATGTGTAATTGTAAAATACCAACCTATTATAATTACTGCTTAAAAATTTACATTAATATAATTGATGTAAGATAAAGTTACAATTACAAAAATAAGGGTAAAATATTGAGTAATTAAAACATCCTTTATGACCGCCTTCCCTTGTGATTAAAGTAATTAAACATTATGTATGAGTTAAATTTGCATTACTAATGTAATTGATGTAAGTATTTATTTCATCTTATTTTCATTTAATCTGATATAAACTTATTTTTTTTATCTAGATGATTGTTTGATTTGACTAAATTTTTACTTCTTGCCTATGTATGTTAAGTCATATGGACAAAATATAATTACAATTAACAACCTAATCTGACCATATGATTGATATAATCTTGAACATTAGTACCACAAATGATGCTTATTAGTTCTATGTGAGAAAATCAAGGAGTACTTAGTATTCATTCGATTCCTGAAAGATTGTTACATTTGATGATTTTATGCAATTATTAAGGAAAATAAGAAAGTGAAAAACATTGATTTGATGTCACATATATAAAATGCTAAGACATTAAATCAATGTTGAAATAGAAATATTTACATTGGAAGTATGTAAACAAATTTTTGTGGATGAAATACGGAGTAGTTGCTTAGGGAGTAGGTAATATTTTGGAAAATAAGAATAATTGCTTATTGGAATTTGAAAAGTAGGTAATATATGAGGGAAAATGCGTAAGTAAATAATTATAGGGTAATAATATATGTTGTCATCAAGGCTAAGAATTAATATTTACTTCGAATTATCTTTCCTGATTTGGAATCAATTAAGAAATGCATGACAAATTAGAATTTGTTATACACATCCGAGTGTACCATACACCCAGGGTCATTTGCTCATTTAATCAATAAATAAGCAAATAATATTTTTACGAGTGATTTCCATCAATATTGTTAGAAAAGTTATAAATTCCAAGGTTATGTTAGTTTTTGTAAATATTCCCTACATACCGTCCATGTCACCATTAAAATTGATTTATATATTTTTTAAAAAAGTAAAACAGCTAATTGAATTAGCGGTTTACTTACTTGAAATTCATGTACACGAAACAAAATAAATGAAACCGCTAATTCAATTAGCGGTTTCTTTTTCATAAACCCGCTAATTGAATTAGCGGTTTTGTTGTAAAATAGTATAAAAAAAAATAGTTGATGGCGTGGACAGTATGTAGGGAATATTAGCAAAAAGTGACATATTCTTGAAATTTATAACTTTTCCAATCATTTCTATGGAAATCACCCTATTTTTTCTCACTTGTTAATTGAATGAATAAATAAATCTGATTTACGGTATAACCGGGCGTACATAGTAGCCTTTCATGACAAATCACCGGCAAAATGACAATCGTAAGATAACAAGTACTCGTGCCACCTGTCTTGGCCGTATAACCTTTGTTACGCCTACAAGTCAAGTCCAAAGTAGTCAAAATCTCCAAAGAAAAGCAAAGAATACAATATTCCGGCACCCAAATTGCCTAACCCGACAAAACCGGTACCACCGGCCCACCGTCACAGTCACCCCCCGTCTTCCTCATTTAATTTTATAACACACCAGCCTGTCTTAACAACTAACCCCCCATTTTCCCACTTTATTACCAAATTACCCCTCCTTCTTTCTTTCTTTCCATTTTCGTCAGCAATCTTCTTCTTTCTTTCTCTCTCTGCAAATCTAAACATCAAAACTTCTAAATTTTAAAACCATCAAAATTATTTTTTAAAAAATAGTAAAAAGAAAAAAAAAGGAAGCAATTATTCAAATCTCCTTTTTTTTTTTTGGTATATCCCAAACCCCACCTATTTTTCCATAAAAATTGCCAGCTCCAAAGGACATTTTCTCTCTCCTCTTCTCCCTTTTTCTCTCTCCTCCTGCAATTTTCGTGCTCATTTTCGCCTTTTTTCCGTTCATCATCATCATCAAGCCTCGAGATCGTTGATTTATTGATTTAGGTTTGATTTTGATTGTTTTGGTTTAATTTTAAGCTTTAGTTAGATCTTTCTGATGATTTGTTTGAGGTTTTTTTGTTAATTTTTGATTGATTTTGCTGTTTTTTTTTATTGATCTGAGGTGTTTATTTGAATTTGTTTTGATGTTTTTGATCATTTGTGTTTGATTAGTAGCTTTATTGTTGTTTATTCATGCGTGAATTTGATTAATTTTTTTTTATTGAATTTGATTTGATCAACTTTGAAATTGAGAAGAAATGGCAGATTATATTGTTAGTTTTTGAGAGTTACTATTGCATGATTAAGGAAGAAGCTTCTAATACAAGTAGCTGTTGAATTTTTGATTTTTTCTTTTGGTGGGAAAATTATTGATTGTTTGAAGTTAAAAATCTGAAGAATGTACCTATGAAATGTATATGTGTCCTCTGAAGGCTCCGATGTTTACATTAAGCTTTCTTATTATTTTTGCTTATTTGTAAATCATGTTTTCGACTTTTCGGGTTCTGCAGTATTGCTATTTGATTGCTTTGATTTATAACTCGAAAGTAAACGTGTAAGAACTATTTCCTGCTTCAATTGGTTAAGAAATCGGCAATGTCAAGCACTACGAAGACTACTGATCCTGCTTTCCAAGGAGCAGGGCAGAAACCGTATCCTTATTTTATCGTTTGCTTGTATAGATAGGTAGTTGTCAATTTTGGGGTTTAAGTGGCCGGAAAGTGAAAATGAGAGTTAAATTTAGAATGATGATTCTTTTTTTTAATGCTTTTTCAATGCCTATGTCCTCAATTCTTTGTTTTATGATGAACCAACGAGGCTGAGGCTGCACAGTTCTCGAATCACTGAGGTTTTTTGGAAATTGAACTTGACGCTTGAAATTCTGGGAGGTATACATGCCATACATTCTAAATGCATAGACCTATTGCTTGAAAAGGATTGGGCTATTATAAGTGTTATTGCTTAAACCTACAACATTTTTGTTGATCTTGCTGCTTTTAATATCTCATGTACACAACTACTTGTTTGAGTCTTAACTCCTTGTAGAGGGACTGAGGTATGGAGAATTGAGGACTTCGTACCCGTTCCATTGCCAAAGTCGGATTATGGTAAATTCTACTCAGGAGACTCCTACATTGTCTTACAGGTATATTTAATTATTTGCATGATTTTTTTTCTAATTTTTTTTTTTTTAATTTTTTTTGTTTGCATTTGCAAGGATTTATTTTGTATGCTTTCCCTAGTTTTGGCTGCTAAGATACTTTTGATTTAATATGGTTCTAGTCAATAGTCATTATCAAAACATGTGTCTTTGTCATTGCAATTTGACAATCTCAGTTCAATTTTAATTGCTGATGATTACGGAATGTTGTGGCATGGTCCTTTTAGGGTTTGGACCCAGTTGTGATTTGGCTGAAAAGATAAATGTGTATGACTGTAATCTTTAAATGAGCTTCTTATGTGAGTAGTGATAACCTTTGGCTGCACTTTAATATTTTTGGGTAGGTGGGTGGGTGTTGGTAAGATTTCTTTTGGTTCTTAGGGATGTCAAGAAATCATTTTATTGCACAGAAATGTCTTGTCTTTATTTTCCTATTTACATCTTAACCATGATGGATCGCATTATAATACTTCATCCGTTTTTCTAAGTTCTAATCAGTTTCTGCTTTCATCCGTTTTTATAAGTTCTATTCACTTTGGTGTTTGTGGCTATATTACTTGTGAAACTTCTTGATATAAAATATTAGTATCGATATGGATATTCCATGCCTCTCTTTTTAGTTTCAGCGGCTTTGTTGATGCTAATCCTTCGCTTGAGTGGCTTTGTAGCTTCTGGAATGAGGTTTACTTGATGGAAAGGGATGAATAGCCTTTTTTTTTTTTTTTCTTTTTCGATCTCATTCTTTATGATATTCCCAATAAATGTAGTTGACTATCAAATATTGCCTATACCAATTAATGCAAGTAGCTACTATGAATATTTCTTGAATCATTTTATGGAAGAAATGTACTTTCTCTGCTCTGTATCAATCATCACCAATTTTCTCCTGTACCTTCATTTCTGTGCAGCTTATAAGTTATTGACCTCTCATCATGAGGGCTTACATTATGTTCTTCATGCCTATTAATGTTGATACATATTTTTGCAGACAAGTTCTGGCAGAGGGGGTGCTTATCTGTATGACATTCACTTTTGGCTTGGAAAAGATACTAGCCAGGTAGGTCTAATACTCTAATCTGTCTAATCATTCTTATTTCATTTTTCGGGCTGCTGTGTAGTTGACTGTGTGTTTTAAATTTATTTTAGGACGAGGCTGGAACAGCTGCTATTAAAACAGTTGAGCTAGATGTAGCTCTTGGAGGGAAAGCTGTGCAGCATAGGGAGCTTCAAGGTTTTGAATCTGACAAATTTTTGTCGTACTTTAGACCATGCATCATACCTTTAGAAGGCGGAGTTGCATCTGGATTCAAGACGCCAGTGGAAGATGAGTTTGAAACAAAGTTGTATATCTGTCATGGAAAACGAGCTATCAAGATGAAGCAGGTAATCTGTTGTAATTTCATTCTTAAATCAGCTTTCAGTTATTTATGCTGTTGGCTATACTTTGCAGAAGATAAGAATATCTGGATGTGCAGGTCCCATTTGCTCGTTCCTCTCTAAATCACGATGATGTTTTCATCTTAGACACTAAAGACAAAATCTATCAGTTCAATGGTGCAAACTCCAACATTCAAGAAAGGGCAAAGGCTTTGGAAGTTGTCCAGTTTCTTAAGGACCAGAATCATGAAGGGACGTGTGACGTGGCCATTGTTGGTATGAGAGAAACTTTTGTGCTTTCTCACTACCGCATTTATTGCTGGTTTGACTTTTTTCTAACCCATTGTCATTGATGTAGATGACGGAAACCTACAAGCTGAATCTGACTCCGGTGAATTCTGGGTTCTCTTTGGCGGTTTTGCCCCAATTGCTCGAAAGGTCGTTAGTGAAGATGAAGTTATTCCTGAGGAAATTGTGGCTAAGCTTTATAGGTACTCTCACTTTTTTAATGTTCTTGCAATTAGAAAGCCTAATTTAGGTTCTGACTGCATACTTCTTTGTATTTTAATTTCTGTTGTATGGACATCAAACACTCCAATCTGGATTACATAATAGCTTTGTTCTTGCTTTTTCCTGTTTCTGGTGAAGATGTCTCAACGCTATTGGTATTTGTTGGATCAAATTGGTTATCATGTACTGCAATTTATATTGAATATTTCTGTATTCCTGAGTAAATGGAATTTGGATAGTGAAAATATGCAATTGCTGGAAGATCTTATGATTGTAACAATGAAGTTCAGTGGTTGCTGCTCATTGGAAGCTGATAAGTGAGGAAATATCCATATGATTTGTTGCCAATCATTTATGTTGGTCAAGGAAACTCCTGTCCAGATTGTTGGGTTTCTTCCCCAAATTCCCACTCCCTTTTTTAACAAAATGACAAGCCTTTTTTAGTATTTGTATGTATGGAAGTGGAACAGTTGTATTTGGTTTTTCAGAGAAATGAAGCTGTTGGTCTGTGAATATGAATACATTGATGAAGTTTGCATCTGAAACCTACTGAAGATTAGATACCCTCACAAGCCTATTTCAAGAGCCACTGTTTCCATTGTATCTTTTGGGCCATTCTCTTTTTTCTAGCAATAGCTAGCACATATTCTTAGATAAAGCCTATTCCTATTTTTTATGCATGCATCCAACATTAAGATAAGTTTAAATTTAAAACCGGCAGATCTTTAGAAAACCACTGTAATGCTGATTCAGGCTACTTGTTTTAGATCTGGACAAATGTCTTCTTCTTCTTCTTCTTCTTCTTCTTCTTCTTCTTCTTCTTCTTTCCCTCACCCACCATGACATCTAGTCTCTACACCCTTATTTTATGGTTCCTCTGACTATGACAGGCCTTTACTTGCTGCTCTGCTCTTATGGGATGCTGGATATTCCCTTGCCAATAACAATGAGCCTACTAGATCTGTTGTTCATAATTGTGGTCTTAGGCTTGTGCTTAGCAAATTTTTTCTCTGCAATTTATCTTTCTTCAGTCATCAACTCTAGATCATCTGACTTTGCACTGCATCCTATTTTTGTATGGTTTGATTGTAAACATAGTGAAACTGGACTGTAGTGGATTTGATTTGGACTTCAAGATCTCATGGCTGTATATCTAATTAGTTTTTGACCCCTCTTTATCTCCTGGGTGGTGATTGTGTAAACATTGATGCTTATTGTTAAATCGGAGCTATTTGGGGCTAGATGTCGGATGATCCGATGATGCTATAATTGTTCTTTCTATTACGCAATAGTTATGGTGAACTTCCATGTAATCTGGCAAGGCACAATGCTGTATTTGTGGGCTATGATAAAATTTTTCGACGGATACTTCTATGGAATTTTCCTCCATTCTCATACCAAAATAAAGCAAGCTTAATTGCTCCATCATTCATGCCTGGTTTGTATTGCAAGCTTTATATCTCCTCTATATTAGCTGTAATCATTTTTAAACTTCCTGTCACGACTGAGTATTATATTAAATATATAGAATAAATTGAATTATACATTTTATAGTTTGCTTAGAGCTGATACGCAGTTGTGATATAGATGCTAATCATCATTTTGCAAAACAGAGCTCAAATTATAATATTATCATTAGTCATTGTTTAGAAACATACCTCTATGCTTTTGTGTGATTTTGGCTTTCTGATTTGGAACTGTAGCATCGAGGACGGTAAAGTTCAAGCTTTAGAAGGTGAGCTTTCAAAAGGAAAGCTGGAAAATAACAAATGTTATTTACTGGACCGCGGGGTTGAGGTTTTTCTTTGGTTTGGTCGTGTGACGCAATTGGAGGATAGAAAAGCTGCCTGTCATGCTGCAGAGGTATAATTAATTATTTAATTTTCAAGTTCTTCATCGTTTTCTTTTTTGGGTTGGTAGAGGACCTTCTAGCCTTTACAAAACTAGGGATCAAGCCATAGGAAATGCCTGGGGGCTGGATAATTAATGGCTTGAAGGTGATATGAGAATACCACAGGTGATCATCCAACCATGAGGTTGAGATACGTGAGACATGAATCCCTGATGCAATTTAATTGGCTGATTTCCTACTTCATAAAATGAGAACTAAGTGCATGTTTATTACTTGAGACTGTATTGATCTTGATAATTTTTTTTTGCAGGACTTTATTACTAGCCAAAAAAGACCGAAGACAACACGTGTCACTCGAGTTATTCAAGGATATGAGACACACTCTTTTAAATCTCACTTTGACTCTTGGCCAGCTGGGTCTGCTGCTCCTAGTAATGAAGAAGGAAGAGGAAAAGTAGCAGGTGATTTTATTCCTTTACTTGTCAAAAGACCAGTATCTTTGTTATTCTATCCAAACTCATCTTTCTGGGTATTTTGTTAGCTTTTCTGAAGCAGCAAGGTTTTGGTGCCAAAGGCACAAACAAAAGCACTCCTGTTAATGAGGATGTTCCACCCTTGCTTGAAACCAGTGGTAAAATTGAGGTACACTGCACTGCTTTTTTTGTTTCCTCTCATGTGAAATAATTGGTCATTGCTTTTGGCCTTTAAGGACATAGCTAAAGCAATTGATTATAATAAATTCTAAGGTATGGCGAATCAATGGTAGTGCCAAAACTCCCGTGCCAAAAGAGGATGTTGGCAAATTTTACAGTGGGGATTGCTACATTATTTTGTATACTTATCACTCTGGCGAGAAGAAAGAAGACTACTACTTGTGCTGGTGGATTGGAAAGGATAGCATTGAGGTAAGCTTTTAATGCATCATTTGACTTTTTTTTTTTTTCCTTTTGTTTTGGCAAGGATATATTTGCATCCTCAAACAGTGTTATGCTAAGAATTAGGATGATCCTTAGCCATTGCTTAAAGTGCATACTTTGTCACATCAGCTTTCTATTAAGTTAAATCAATTTTTAATGGACCAGACTCATTTCAAATTCTCATCATATCCGCTCAAATATTTATGCTTTATCCCTCAGACTCACTTCAGACTATAAAATACTCTTTTATTATTTACTCCCTCCGTCCCTTAATTACAAGCCTATTTCTCAAAAATTACGGGAATTAAGGAGGATGGGAATAGTTGAGAAATATTACATGGGAAAGATAAAAAGTAGAGAATTTTGTATTGGAATAATAAAAAGTAGAGAATGTTTTATAGAAAAGATAAAAAGTAAGTAATGATTTTTTTGGTGTATGTGTATGTTGTATGGGAAAGATAAAAAGTAAGTAATGATTGTGTGATATTTTTAGAAATAGGCACAACATTTTGGGACGCCCAAAAAAGAATACAGATTTGTAATTAAGGGAAGGAGGGAGTAATAAAATTGATCAAAACCCATGTGCCGAGATAATTGCTCGAGTCTTGTTCTGGGTCTTTGAAAAAATTGAAAGCAATGACCCTTGCTTAGGCTTCCCAAAAATGTATCCATTTTGTCAGCACTTATTTCCATTTTTTTTTTTAAAAAAAATTCTTACCTTGAGACTTCATTAAAGATTTTGCCTCGGACTACTGTTGAGGTTGCTCTTAGGCCATAGCTATTCTCTCCGTAGAACAGTATATTTTAGGCTACTAAGAAGAGTGTTTAGAAGAGTTAGAGAAGAAATCACCAACCAGATTATGAAATAGTAAAACATGATTATATGGATGATCAATGGAAATCACACTGATTACAACCAAGTCAACATTCAAAAGGTTAGATATATCCAATGGATTAACAATATGTGGCGAAGAATTAACGAATTAGGATGATAGATAAGGAGATGGCTACAATTTGTCATCTGATTAAGATTAACTAGCTATGGAAGATCGGCAACCACACTGTCAAAGCCATGTCCTTGAGGTTGAAGGTACTCTGAGCTTGCAAACACCAAGCTAGTTGCTGGTTGATGATTTCAAAATCCACCCCCACCCCCACCCTTTAAAAACAATGTTTTGGCGACAATTATAAATTTTATTTCGATTTTTGGAACACCAAGACTATTGCAAGATTAAACAAATTGATCGGACATGGGGTGATTTCGATCACTCGTTTAAAAACCATGCCTTTGAGATTCTTGGTAGTTTGAGCCTGCAGCCATCTGCTTGTCTCTAATGGCTAATTGATACTCCCTCCGTCCCGTTTTGATCTACCCTTATGATCAATTTTTATGGGAATTAAGAAGGGGAAAGAGGAAGTAGTAAAAGTACATTAGAAAGTTAAATTCACATGGGATTTGCAAAAAAGTAGAGAGAGAAAGCAGTGGAAGTACATGGAAAGCTAACTTTGCACAAATATTTTTGCAAAATAGAGGGTAATTTAAAAAGGGTAATTTAATGCTAGCCATAATTGGTAAAAAAAAATGAAATGGGTACATCATTTAGGTCCACCGAAAATGGCATAAGGGTAGATCAAGAAGGGACAAACCAACGGAGGGAGTATTAAAAATTATCAAAAAAAAAAAAAAAAGAAAAGAAAAAGAAAAAGCCAGGACAGGGTGTAAGCTAAGAAATGCATTATGATTTGGATCTCCATAAGAGAGGATATTGTTTTTTGAGAGTTCTTCCTCTCTCTTTCATGCATACACATAGTTGATGATCTAACTGTTTGAAATTAGAAGAGAAAATGTAAAATCTCAAAGTTAATAAAAGGGTTAAAAAAGGGTTGCAAAGTGTCTAAATTAGTGTATGTGATCCTATATAATCAGCCTTTACTTACCATGAGAAGTAAATCCATTTTTCCCTTGAACCTTGTATGTGTGTGTGTGTGTTTGTCACAATTATTCCTGTAGGAAAGTGCAAGTGCTTCATAGCACACTCTTTTATTAGTTAGTGTATGTGTTCCCGGTATCCCACATAATTCAGTATTTTGCTAGTTTTCTCTATTATCACTTGCTTTTGAGTTTTCTCATAATTCACTTCAGGAGAAGTTGAGCTTCCATTAACTTCTCGTTTACAGGATGACCAGAAGATGGCTGCAAGGTTGGCTAACACAATGTGTAATTCACTGAAAGGAAGACCTGTCCTGGTATTATCATGTTTCCTTTGATTGCATTATTTCAATTTCTAATATGTGGGTGGCTAATTTGAAGGTTTGACTGGTGCAGGGTCGTATTTTTCAAGGAAAGGAGCCACCTCAATTTATTTCAATATTTCAGCCTATGGTTGTGCTAAAGGTAGATTTTTATAATGCACTTGTTTCAAAACAAGTACCCCATACTTTGACTGTGTTGCGATTTTTTAGATGTGTTGTGTAAAAATTGTAGACAGTTAATGCATTGAAAATATGCATTTAGACTAATCCAACAATATTCATATATTTCTTCCTCTGTTTTTTTGTTGCAACATATTGACTTTCACATATATCAATGGATAACTTTGACCCTTATTTTTTTTTATAAATTTTTCCTCGAACATTTATTAAATATATATTTAGAAAATATATTCAAAGCCAATATGTTCTAATTTGCTTTGTGAAATGTGCAAAAGTCAAACTGCAGTTTTAAGTAAGCATAGAAAGTAATAATTTGGATCCAAAAGTTTAAGTAGTTGATCGTCAATTTCGTTTAATCAACCCTAATAGAACTGATTGGTTCATGAGTTTCCTAAATCACTCTTGAAATAAGTGCTCAATTATAGCAGAAAAAAAACTCTTACGTATCTTATTTATATATCTTCAAAACATGGTACAGGAGTTCCTTTATGGAGCTTTATTAAACTGCCATAAATCCTAAGAGAAGTACACTTTTGAGTTCATCTTAACCGTGCACAACAAATCTCACCAACTTTTATTATTAAAAAAATTATAATGTTAAACAATCTAAGTGACCAAACTAAGAAACCGGCAGCCGACTACAACTTAAATTCTTTTGATTATTGCCACTTGATTTTCATGATGATAACGCACATTATTACTGTAGCATTAAACCACTAAATAAATATAAACTAATCTATTATATTGATTGTAAGTTTGAGCTGGAAAATAACGCATACCAAATAAATCAAATGAATAAAATAAATTAATTATATTGAATCTCCTTGCGTTCACTCCAATTATTAGTTCTCTGAATTCTGTTTTCGTATATAGGGTGGTCTGAGTTCTGGATATAAGAAGTTCATTGAAGAGAAAGGGTTGACTGATTCCACTTATCCAGCTGATGGTGTTGCATTAATAGAGATATCGGAAACTTCCTTGCACAATAACAAAGCCATGCAGGTTGATGCGGTATGGTTTACCTGCTCGTTAGTAGTTTGAGTATGTTGAATTATGCTTTGTAATGTTTCACCTGTAATCATTGCGTCATCTCAGGGTTCTTAGTTTTTTATTTGTTTGGTACAGTCAATTGCTTGAAAGAATGTCTTGTGGAACTATTCTGAACTTCTGCCTTTTGCAGTACCAAATCTTGATTAAGATGCCTTGTAGAACTATTCTGAAGTTCTTCCCTTTGCATTGCCTATTTTTATTTATATTTGGGATATATTTTATGTATTACTGATGTATGTAACTGTCAATTGCCTGTAAGGATGTCTTGTGGAACTATTCTGAACTTCTGCTATTTGCATTACCAAGTTTTGCTTAGGGTGTCTTGTCGAACTATTCTGAAATTCTGCCCTTTGCTTTACCGGGATTTGATTAACATATGGCTTCCCTGGCTTGGAGCCTCTGTTTGTTAATACACTGAGTGATATTTACAGTAGATTGACTAATTCTAACATTGGTTCAAAATATCAACTCTTTTTAATTTTTTTTTTATGCCTTTTGGTTTTTTATATATGAGTGGTAAATTAACCTTAAACGTTGTTGTTGATCATTATGGAATGATAATGTGAGCTTATGTTGTGATTTGATTGTGTCTTATTTTTTCAGTTATCCTTGTGTCTAGGAACTGAAAGCTGCTTGCTATAACTCTATATTCTCTCACAGACATATATTGGAGATACTCCCTCCATCGTATGAAAAGTACATAGTTTTAGGAGAGTAAGTGGTGGGGATTTATTAAGTATTAGTGAATTAAAAATTAGGTTGGTATTCTTTATTTATATTAAATTGAGATGAGAGAAATTGGGGATTGTTGTATATGTAAGGTGCTGAGAGAAGATGAATATAACAAGATAAAGGAAGAATGAAAAACATAATTAAATTATTTGGACCCAAGTCAAGGGAAAATTGAAAAGTATCTGTATATCAAGAAATAAGAGAGAATGTGAAGTGTTTTTTGGGATGGAGGGAGTATTTGTTTACCTGATGTTTTTTTTTTCTTCTCAGATATAATTATATTATTCTGGATTGTCTGATGATGACTTCCTTATTAGTTGTTAGTTTTCCACTTTATCATAATCCATCTTCCATATTGATGACCATGTTCATTTCAGGTGGCAACATCACTGAACTCTTACAATTGCTATATTTTGCAATCGGGCTCTTCAATTTTCACTTGGCATGGCAATCAGAGCACTTTTGAACAGCAACAACTAACTGCTAAAATTGCTGAATTTTTAAAGGTTACCCTTTTTGCTTTTATTTTTTCTAATGAACATTAGCATCATGATTGGATGTAAGCATGTAACTATTTCAAGAATTATATAGAACTCGTGGATAAGTTTATTTCTGCTCCCCCTTTACTTTTGCTGCTGTTATCTTGATGTATTTCATCACCCTGGCATCATGGAAAGGCATGAGTTACCATAGCAGAAAACCTTTTGATGTATGAGGGATGATGCCAAGTTCCAAGACCGGTGCTCAATATAATTGCATCAATATCATATGTGATAAGACTCATAAGATCATCCATAATGAACTTGAACAATTTGCTAAATCCTGAAGTTTTATTTAATTGTCTGTTGCAGTTTGAACTTTTTACTTGCCGATAACTTAAGTCATCTTAGCATTTCATAAAATCACTGTAAAAACTTGAAAGTGAAGTACTATTTGCTCTGTTGTCAATTGACAAACTTGTGGTACAGTGGGGTACTGGAGTGCATAAAAGGGTATCCATGTTACATTTCCTGTTAAGGACAATTGGATATTTGCTTGACATAGGAACAGGAAATTGAAACAGACTATCTGATTAATTGTTATTAGAATGAAGTGTGTCTGATGCTTTATGATATGGATTTGGCTTACTGGCATTTTTATTATGGTGCGTTTTGCTGAGAAGTTCAGTGGTGGTATTGGCCTGATAAACAGACACTCTGGAAACCTTTTTTTTAGCTGCGATACTTTTGACTATATTTTAAAATTTGCTCATTGACTGATGCATATTGTTGATTTTCACTGCCAGCCTGGAAGTACTACTAAGCATGCCAAAGAAGGAACTGAAAATTCAGTATTTTGGTCTGCACTTGGAGGGAAACAACCTTACGCAAGCAAAAAAACATCTCAGGAACTTGTCAGGGACCCACACCTATTTTCCTTTTCTTTTAAGAAAGGTTTGATTCTAGTCTTTACCTGCAATAACCTATTTCACCCACATCTCCTGTATCTGCATAAAGCTCATTATTGTGCACATAAACGTCGGATTCTAGTATTATTGGGATGTCAAACTAACGTGTGAGTTGAAAGGATTTGATAACATATCATAAATAAGGGCACAATAGTTTGACATAAATGTACATTGAAAATGTGGAAGGGGAGCAATTTTTTTTTTTTTTTTTTTGAAACAATTCTTCCATTAAAGGAGTATAAAACTTGAGAAGGGAATTCATTTTTTACACTTTCAGCTTCTCATTGATTATTCGACAGAAGCTACTTCCTTACTAATACATTGTCTCCTTTTTTTTTTTTTGCCCTGGCTATTGATTTGCAGGAAAGTTTCAGGTGTGTGTTACATTAAATCAACTTGCAAATTGCTGAAATTCTCAGTGCATATTTATAAGATATATAATTTCTTGGTTCATATATGAATGGTGCAGATTGAGGAAATCTACAATTTTACCCAAGATGATCTGTTGACTGAAGATATGATGATACTTGACACCCATGTTGAAGTTTTTGTTTGGCTCGGTCAGTCAGTTGATACCAAGGAAAAGCAGACAGCTTTTGAAATTGGCCAGGTACTATATTGTAAACACATTGTGAATTGTAATTTTGTAGGTTTATATGAAACATCATCGTTAATTCTTGTTCAACTGCAGAAATACGTTCAGATGGCTGCGTCATTAGAAGGGCTATCTCCACATATTCCTCTTTACAGAATCACTGAAGGAAATGAGCCATGTTTCTTCACAACTTACTTTTCATGGGAACCAGCTAAAGCCATTGTAGGTGCATCTAAACCTAAAAAAAGTATATAGCTGCATACTTCTAGTATCTAAATGGCACTACTGGATGCTAGCTTTGCAAAATTCGAAGTTGCCTTTTTAAATAATTGAGATTTTAGATAATTCTGGAAAGTTATATTCCGTTGTTGGACAGCAAAGTAAGATTGCATTACAAAGCACTTTGTGAAGCCCTTATTCTTTTTTTTTTTTTAAGTTCCTTTCAATTGTTTATGGTGATAACAATAGGCTTATAAAGCATGGTAGGTCTTTCACACAACAAGTGTATTTTTACAACAAGCTTAATCACCCTAAATCACATAAAAGCTGTCCCTTTGTGAATCCGACTTATATGTGGTTTGAGGTGACTAGAAGCATGTTGTACACAACAATACTACCTTTGCATTATTTAAATTTTTTTATTTTTTTTATTTTTTTTATTTTTATTTATTTATTTTTTTTTGTAGCAATCAATATGTCTGTTAGAAACTCTAGACTTTTGACCTTGGAAGTAGTAAGATGACTAAGGTTAGCTTTTTTGAGTTAGTCATATAAGAGTTAGCTTCTTGATGAGACACAGGATTCGCCGTGCTGCTTGTTCTTGATTGTTTGTTTGATCCTGGTCCTTGTTTCCATCAATGTGATGGGACTGCTGATTTTAGTCTCTTGAACCCTATATTCTCATCTTGAGTAGTTTGTTGGAGCCATCTCTTTACGGAACATATTTTCTCAAATATTGTGGAAAAGATTGGTATTGTATGCCACATTATTTTTTGTGGTGTATATCATGCATAAATGATGCATTTTTGCAAGTTGTTTTGAATTGTAATGCCTTGTAATTATTTCCAAACAGGCGTTGCCTTTTCTTTTGGTTCTGTAGCAAATTTTCTGATGGAAATTATTTTTATCACAGGTTCAAGGGAACTCATTTCAGAAGAAGGTCATGCTATTATTTGGTGCTGGCCATTCTGCAGAGGTACATCATGAAGTGAATAAAATAATAATATATTTTTTTTTCTTCTTTTTTTTTTTGGTTTGTTGTATGTGGTATAGCATTTGACTTTAATAACTTTTGTACCTACCAATCTACCATTGTGGCATTCATCTCTGGGTAATTTATCTATACTTTTTCATTACTCTCCAATCTGTTACCTATGTGTCTTTTTCTATCTTGCACCTGCATCATCAACTTTCCAACTTTAGTTCAAAGCACTTTGTAACATAAAATTCTTCAGCTGGATTGGTTTTTGTGAACGTAGTGCTGCTTGTTTGCTGTGGTTATGGAAGTCTGTTAAGGTCTTCTTCTGGAAATCTGCCTGATATGTTTGTCAAGGGTTCTCTTTTGTTTGTTGCTCCTATGCTTTGCAATGTCACAGGAGGTTTATTCATGCTTGTAATCATGAGCTTTGACTCATCCAAGGGTAAGGAGCAGAGATTGTGCACATCAAAGTGCAGTACTGTTTTAGCTATTTTTTTAGGCTACTTCTAGGGCCAAGACAATGTTCACTTGGAAAAGTTGCTACCCAAATTGTCTTTGGTGTCTATTGTTTATTTGACTACTCTCTCCGTCTCATATTACAAAGCCTATTTGGGTTTTCTCACAGGAATTAAGGAGGTTGTAGATTCCTTAAAACAAATGATTGAGAGTACATATGTGCATGTGGGGTTAGAGAGAGATAGAGAGAGAAAAAGTAGTTGGGTATTATTGAAGAGAGGGAAAGAGAAAGTATTGGGAATTGATGTCAAAAGACATCATTAGTACAAAATAGACAAAGAAAAAAGATAACTCATCAAAAGGAAGGTGGTATTGTCAAAATGGACCAGTAATATGAAATCCATAGGTTGCTACTGAATTTCTTTTTACTTGTTTCCCTTAATCTAAACCAATTCATGTTAAGGTGGCATTGATGAAATGTAGTCCACCCATCCAAATTATGATAAATTACCCTGAAAGTGGTTCATAAGATCACAGTGTTCTGGGCTGTATCCAGTGCTTGATTGGGTTGACATATGATTTAGCCTTTTGAAGATGAGTTTGAGATAACATGTGGGCTTTGCCTAGCTTCTTGCTGGAAAAGACGGTACTTGGACCTTACTGACTTCGCACCTTTTTTTACAGCAAAAGAATTGTGGAAATTGTTATGCTTGCTTTTCCTTTACTGATGTAGATGAAAGAGCTTGTCAATGGTTCTCCAGCTTTTCCTTCAGCCAGTATTGGCTAACTTTTGAATTCGAAAGGCTGTATATACCTAGTTATCTATATTCATCAAAAATTTCTGCTATGTAAATACATAAAGGTTGCTCGGTATAACCTTTATTGTTTTTAAGTTTGTTAACAGTGTTCCTGGAATCCTGGCATAGCCTCATTGACAAACAAGAGGGAAACATGTTGTGTTAGAATGAGTGGTTGCATAATGGAAAGATTATATACATTTGAAGATTCTAGAGCTATTTTATTTAGAGATATCAATTTTCTAATCCCCTATTAAGGTCACTGGGAACTTGTTAAGAATCTATGTACCCAGGGGATGAGGCTAAGACTTAGCAAAGCATTCAACATATCCATTTCATTCCAGTGTTTTGTGTCATAAAGTGTTGGCTCCCAATATGTAAGACCAGGAAGAATGTATACTTGGTTCACTGCAGAATTATGAAAAGTGAATGGGCTATAGAGATGAGAAAAATTTGCTGTCAAATTGTGAAACCATAAAATCGGGTGTATTCCTCAATTAGTGGTCTGATACCATCATTGATCTAGCTGGACTTGTAACGAGAATTACTGGAAATTACCCTTGCTGCGCTGCCTTTGTTTTTTCATCCTTTTTGCTGCTGACCATTTCTTATTTTGTGACACTAATATGACAGAGTGGGTTCTCAGGGATTAGGTCATTACCATTTCCTTACTAATGTAATATCTTTGACATTACATATTCATAGACCCATTCCAACTTTGTCGTAGTCAATCACACACGCTTTCGGCCTACAAGATCATCTCTAACTTTCTCTATCCTGACCGAACAAAGTCTTATCTTCCTAATGTTTTTAGCAACACTAAAACCACGGCTTATATTAACTAATAAAATAAAGGGTGAAGCACATTTAAAGGTTATTTGTTCAAGTGGAGATAATTACCTGTTCCATAGGTTTGAGAGTGTTATTAGATTACCTTGTCACCTGTGTTGTTACCCCTGTTGTCTCATATACCCCCTCCCCCACCAACCTCCATAGGTTTGAGAGTGTTATTAGATTACCTTGTCACCTGTGTTGTTACCCCTGTTGTCTCATACCCCCCCCCCCCCCCCCCCCCCCCAAAAAAAACCCAAATTTTTAGCTCCTTCTTTCTCATTCCCATTGTTGCTGAACTGTGAGAGCCTTAATGATGGTGAAAAGAGAAAGGCAGGTTCTGAAAGTTTCCTATAGCAAATCATGACTTAGAAATCCGCCAGGAGCTTATATCAAGCTAGCAAGATAAAGGATGAGTGGGAAGAAAGAAAAGCTAGCACCAAAGATATGTGATCTTGCAATCTTCAGCCTACTAGAGAAGTGCTCAGTCCATCAAGGTCTACGCCAAAAGTGAAAGAAACTTTGAGCAGAGAAGCTCTGGCAGTGCTGGGAATCAAGCTGTATGCATTGGTGATAGTAGTGTAAGGGAAGTAGAATGCTGGTTATAGTGTGTGGGGGTGGCATGTAGCACCAAAGGTATGTGATTCTGCACTCTTTGGCCAACTGGGAATGTGCTGAACTCATCAAGGCCTTTGCCATAAATGAAAGAAATCCTCGGACAGAGCACCACAGTGGTTGTGGTTTTGATGGTGCCATTGGGAAGTGAAGGTGTTGGTGACTGATGATGGGATTGTAATGTTAGGGTTGGGGAGTGCACAGCGGAAGCAAATTAAAGATGTATTGATTGATAAGATAATTAAGAGATAGGTAATGGCAAGATAAGTAGTAGAGAATGGACACACAATATTTAACGTGGGAAAAATCATCAAAAAAACCCACGAACGACGAGCGTCGAAAAATAATCCACTATATGAAAATAGGAGAGTACAAGAACCCTTGCAAGGGTGAGTATTGCAAGAGAACTCTCACTATAGAAACTCGCAAAGGAGTAATACAAGTTAAGAATAGTGGATTAGGGAGATTGTGTGTGTGTAGAAACTCCGATCATGATAGATATCTTAGAGAGTTGTATTTGTAGGTAAATTCTCTCTAAGCATAGAGGGACATTCATAGAGTGATATGAGAGTATCGGAGTATTGGAGGATATGTAGGTGGATACATACCTCAAATGATGCCCAACACCTTATATTTATAGGTGATGTAAGGAGGTGGAGGAAGTGTGGAATTTTCTACACACAAGCTCTTCAAATTGTCCACATAAATCTAGAACTTTCTTGAGCATTCATTGCTTCTAGATCCTTCCACCATTCTCCATCAATTTCTTGATTATTTTAGAATTTTCTAGAAACCTTGACATATAATGAGTTGGGCTATGGAATTTGGGCCACACTTACCCAACATGTAAGATGGTAAATAAAAAGAGGGGTACTGGGACTGTTATCCTTGCAAGGGGTAGGTTAACTGTCCCTGTATCAGATTATCTGGTGATAGTGCTTTTTCGACCTCAAAAACAAGTTATTGGCCAGTTGAGACTAACCTGGCTCTATGAGAAGGAAACTGCCATCTTTGATTATTCTCAGTTGATCGAAAGTTAGGATTACACTGATTAGACCAGTGAAAGTTCAATCTATTCCTTAACTCTTCCTAGAAAAGGTTATGCAAATCCTTTTATATATTTTTTATGGACGAGACTATTCTCTCTCTCTCTCTCTCTTGGGGGAGGGGGGTGTTTGGGTGGGTGGGTTTTTACACAATGCTCTTTTTTGCAGGATGTCTGTCTGGTTTATTTTGTGCTGTTTTTATCCTTGGTTAATGACTGCAGACTTGGTAGATGTAAACAGATGACTGATTGTTTTTGATTTTGCAGAGTCCAGCTAGATCAAATGGAGGTGCTACACAGAGAGCTGAAGCTTTGGCAGCTTTGTCATCAGCCTTCAATCCCTCTTCCGGAGAAAAGTCCAGTTCTCCAAATGTGAGTAACTGTTATTGTTTCTCTTAATTTTTTTAAAGTTTGAAATGTTAATATATGCAAATTGTCTTGAAGAGGGGGGGGGGGGGGGGTGTGAAGTGAGTGTATATTATCCGTTATAATCAGCTCCTGTCTTCCTGTGGAACAGTGGAAATTTAACCCATTTTGTCTTTTACCTCTCATGGCTACAGTAACTGGTAACTAAAGCCAATAGGGGGATTCTGAGAGTGTAAAAAGTGAGAGCATGGTTAATAAAAAGTAGGGCAGAGTGTAAAGCTAATCAGTAATAAATGCAATAGTACCAACAAAACGAAACTGATGAAAGTAGAAAGTGTAACCAAAAAAAAAGGAATGGAGGTAGCATATTATAGTATTTTGGGTCATCCGATCCTTTGCTCGTCCCTGAGCTGTTGGAAGGCCTGGCCAAGGGCCTAAGGAAGAAAGGCCCAATTTACTAAAATATAAAATTGCAGCCAAAAAAAAAAAAAAAAAAGGCCCATAATTGAAATTTATGTTAAGTTGTTTCATATATAATATCGGTATTATGCTGTAAATTTTAAGTTGCAGTGCCATATTATACTATCAATAGCTTATTCTTCTAATAGGTGATTTTGAACAGATTTATTAAATTGTTGAAAATTTAAGGCATGCTTTGATCTGTGCCTAGGCTCTAACCACTGCTCAACATCATTATTTAATTGGTTATGGATACAAACTTTTCCCATTGAGAATCCCTTTAATTGTATAGATTAACTAACCAAAAAATTTACCTACCCCCAAAGGAATGCACACCAATACTCTATGAAGGATTACTCTATTATCCCTCTTCTACCTAAATATGCAACAGAGAATCTGTGTATTTGTGATTGTGATTCGGTATTTTTTCAGTTCAAAGTTATTTGATGCATGCAATATTTGTGACCACAGAAATCAAATGGGTCGAACCAAGGTGGAGCAACTCAACGAGCTTCTGCTTTAGCTGCTTTGTCATCTGCGTTGAACCCATCATCTGAAAGCAAGCCTGCTGCAGTTCCTACTCCAAGGCCAGTTAATACTGGTCAAGGATCACAAAGAGCAGCTGCATTGGCTGCTCTTTCATCAGCCCTTACAGCTGAAAAGACACCCGATGTATCTCCTCCCCGGTCTACTAGGAGTCCATCTCCACCTGCTACTACCCCTCCTGGTGAGTTACTCCAAAAAAACATATCAGAAATCAGCAAATTCTAGTTCATTTTACAGCCTTTATAAGCAAATCAAACCATTGTTTAAGAAATATGACCCAAAAAAGATGAGCAAAACCATTTTTATTTCTCTCTCTCTCTTTTTTTTTTTTTTTTTTTTTTTTTGGTAAAATGTGTTATAAACACACACCAAAAAAAAAGAAAAAAAGAAAGATAAACAGAACCTTGATAATATTCCTTTCTTTCCTGCAGCTCAAGAAGAGACTGAAAGTGCTCCAGAGGTGACTGAAGAGTCACAAGATGCTACAGAAGAAGTTAAGGAAACTGGGAGTGTGGAGCCTCTACCTGAGAGCAATGGGGAGGAGTCGGTGTCTAAAGATGATGCTGAACAGGAAGACTCCATTTCTGGAAATACACAGAGCACATTCACTTACGAGCAACTGAGGGCTAGATCTGAAAATCCTGTCACAGGAATTGATTTTAAGCGCAGAGAGGTTGGTCCACTGATAAGATCTGTAATTAACAGTATAATTATTTTTATTACTTCGATCCCATTGTCATTTTCTACTTGTTTCATTACCATAGGCCTATCTATCCGAGGAAGAATTCCAGTCTATATTTGGTGTGACGAAGGAAGCATTTTATAAACTTCCGAGATGGAAGCAAGATATGCAGAAAAAGAAGTTCGATCTATTCTAGTCTCAAATATGCTGCTGCACAAGTTCGTGATCTTTTTGTAAAAGAAGTGGATCTTACAGTACATTCAGCTTGGTTTGTTTTTCTGTATGGTGCCTGCAGGTTGGTTTGTTTTTATAGCTGTTAATATTGGTGTTGATTTTGGGATACTGGTCAGAAGAGTGATTTTTGTATCTCTTCACTTATTCCATTTGTTTTAGATTTTTATTTTTTATTTTTTTTATAAAAAAAAAAATGTGTCCATTCTTTTCTATATTATAGTAATCATGTATTCTAGACAATAAAACAAGATTTGATCCTTTTGTCCAAGGGTGTATATGTACTGTAAGAAGGTTGTGTTCAGGTTGATTACTCGAGAGTTTCAATGAATTGTTGTGTTGATTTATGGTATGTTGTATGTACAGTTGCGTCAAATACTCCTGCCTCCTCACCTGCCTCCCCGTCCCTCCCCAAAAAATGGTGAATGTTTACATGGCTCAGACAAATGTACGTCACTCTATAAGCAGTACGCATCTATGTATAGCTTTGGAGGACATAACATTTGACTTTATGTAAATTTACTACCTTCGTCTTGGTGAGTGTGTAATGATCAATGTATTACCATTTTTGTACAATTTATTTTAGAAAAAAAATAATATTCAGACAAATTTAGGTATGTTCGATCACAACAAAGTTAAGATAAAAGTTCTAATGAGTCAGTTTCACATGAATAGAACAAGCCGTTAGCTCATAAGATATAGCCAGGGAAAAAAAATTGTGGTCAAGTCTAGCAAAATAATTTTTCATCCCTTGAAAAAGTTTGTGTATGAAAGCATACTATATTACTATTCGTAAGTTGCTTAATGGAACATGAACTATCGCGTATTGTCTGAAAGAACTTCACACCACGCCCACCAACTGTTTATAGAATTGGCACACAATCAAAATTTTTAGTATCATGCTTCCTCTATTTAAGTTTAGTTGCAACGTTTTGAGTTTTACATTATTCACTCAACTTAGACTTTTGTTTGATCATTTCTACTCGAGAAAAAATTGATTCATGTGAAATCTTGGTAGACACATTTTAACATATACCATCAATATATCAATTTAATTTTACTAAATGATATTAACGTTGAAGTTTTGCTGGACAAGCATAAAAATGAAATCACCTTTCTGCAATTACAATGGTTTCCTTTGCAAATCCTTAGGATTCATTGTCTAATGTAAATTGAGCTTAACATTTAATTGAAGTTACTTGAACATGCTAATTCCTTCACTATATCGGGATAAAACCTTACTTTACTATATGTTGTTTCCCTCTGCTCCCTTATTCTTTACTTAACATCGGATCAATGTTTAAATTGGCTATTGGCGCACTAAAAGAACACAACATTAATATATTTTTATCTCTTTCTACGTAGAGAGTCACTCAAATTAAACTATCCGGTTTTAATAAGGAAACAAATGAAGCCATGCTAGCTTAGCAACGTCAACAAACATACTCGTTGCAGGTTAAACTTTTATGAGGTCATTCGTCGCACCCACTGTGATAATTTTTTCATAGTACGGAAGGATTCAAGATTTACTTTAACACTAAAAGATTGAAAGCGATTGATTCAAACTGTTTTTAAAAATTCAAGAATGCATAACTATATTAAAATGAACCAATAAACCTCATGGAATAGCTATTAAAGTGGCCTTTTTCATGACCTTAGTAATTAAGAATTGCTTTCTTTTCATCGTTGCCTCTCTACAAGTGCTCCATGTGTGTAGGTCGATTGAGTCCCTTTTTTTTTCGCATCTTAACCATACTATTTAGTTAGTGCACTTAGCTACTTATCCAAAGTACCTACCACATCTAATGATTACTACTTTACAAGTAGTATGATTAAACCAATACTAGTAGTTCCAAATATTAGTGTCACAAGCTAATTAATACTCCTAATTAATTAATTTTGTAATGATTGTCTTTTGGCATTCATTATTGATGTTGGATATTGTCAATTATGTCACTTTTTTTTTTCTTTTTTTTTTCTTTTTTTTTTTTTTTTTTTTTTGGGCAAATATTTTTACTTGTTGAAGACAACATAAATATATTCCAATTCCATGGAACCTTCACTTTTGAATAAATTCTCGCAAATTTCTATTGGGTAGAAGGAAGACATCAATCCACAACATAGGATCCTTTTTATTTCTTTTTATCTAATCCGAAAAGGACTAGTGCGCAAGGAATAAAGATACTAATCCTAAACCCACAGTGGTTAATTCATTATAATGCTATGTTAGTTCAAATATATGTGTATTATTATTATTATTATTATTATTTTTATTTTTTTATTTATTTTTTTGAGAAATATATGTGTATTCATTCTCAAGTATGATGTATAATAAAATATTGAATCATCAACAAATTGATGAATGAAATAATTTTAATTTTTTGTCTTGAAAGAAGTGGTTGTATTATTTGCATGCAATAGGATTATGGTAGTCTTTTTTGAAATTTTTAGTTACAAGGATGGCTAACACGCCTAACAATATAAAATTATTCTGTGTCTTCAAAGTAAAAGATTAAGGACATGTTCACATTTACTGAAATGAGCTGAACTGAAATGAAATGAACTGAACTGAACTGAACTGATTGGAACTGAACTGAACTGAGCTGAAATGAATTATATTTTATGAGAGAATGAAATTAAGAGCTGAACTGAATTGAACTGAACTGAAATTAAGCTGAAGTGAATAGGCCCCAAGAAAAAACAATTGAACAAATAATATACAAATTTTACATGTATAATTATCTTACGATAATCCAACCCAATGCAAAGAGAAATGAGGAGGAGATATCTAAATTTCTCATAAGGAGACAACCGTAGAATTTTAGTATTTTACTATTTATGTCGAATCTAAAGCTAAGTGAAATTTATATGAGAAGGGTAAAAAAAAAGCGATTGGGAGGCTATAACTCGTCATATGTGCTACCATTATAGGCATAAGTACTATTTGATTGCTTAATGAAACTTGAATCTTCCAATTATTCACGAAAATTACAT
Source organism: Chenopodium album (assembly GCF_948465745.1). NCBI lineage: Eukaryota > Viridiplantae > Streptophyta > Magnoliopsida > Caryophyllales > Amaranthaceae > Chenopodium > Chenopodium album. The sequence continues at coordinate 47,658,123 of NC_137848.1, forward strand.
AGTAAACACGATTAATAGCTAGAATGCCCTTTTGTTCGTTTATTGAAATAATATATCTAATCTATGAAAATTGAAAATAGATAGTGGATTGGTAAGACAAAACATGAAGCATGCGTTGACACAACAAATTTGTCAAGAAGTGGTAAGTGCCAAATTAAAACATTGCTTCGTAAAACTATCATAAGAAACTTACATTTAGAAATAAAATAATAGAATAAGTAGTGATTTATAGTCTTTTAGAGGTCAAATAATGGTACACTTCTATTTGTCTTTAGCACTTACAAAGTAGTGGAGAACAATAAAGGAAACAAAAGACGAGAACGCAACAAAAAAATTACAAATGTACTAAGTACTTGTGTTAAAAAAAATGGTCCAACACCTAATTAAACCCTTTTTTTAGGGCTCTTTAATCTTTGCTCTTTCTTCTCTTCTTTTTTTTATTTTTCTCCTCTTTTTGACGGGAGAACATTAAAGAAAAGCTTTGCTTCCTTAGGAAGAGTATTATCTAGCCACACTTTCATCTCATTATAATTATCTTTTACTAAAGCATGTGCTAGAAATATGTTTAATTATAATAAGCTTAATTAATTAAGATAGTTTCAAAGAAGAAAAAGTTGAACTAAATAGAGCCTTTGAGTTTGTAAGGTTTTGTGGGACGTTTGATGATACCTTTTTTATATCATTATATATGCAACTAAGAAACTAAAGAGAGAACTTTTTTTTTTTCGTTTTTTTTTATTGTTGAACAAGAGAGGATTAAACAATTGCCACCGTAATACTTGATCTTGATTTGATTGTGCTTATCTTTTCTTATGTTGGAGGGTTTACAACAATACTGGATAAGTGCTTAAAGATCATATGGTGTCTTTCTCAACAATAATTACATCCACTCTTTTAAATCTATATATTCAGGCAAAGTTAAAAGTTATTCAGCATTTTATGTCATTGTGAACAAAAAGAAAGATTCCTAATCAACATAATATGATTTCTCTTCACACATCAAATATTCCATTGGGAGTTTTCACTCCTTTAATCTTACCACCTATTTTATATGTAGTGAATATGTAGTTTGATACTGCCTAATATCTCTACAACTACATGTTACTCCCTTCATTTCAATATGATAGTCTCATATGAAATCAATCACATAAAAAAAAAAAAAAAGAATATTTAGAATCTAACATTACAGTAAAAAAACAATTCATAAATAGTTTTGCCTTATTTAAATTTTTTTTATTTTTTTAGGAAACCGTGAATCATAATTGCATAATTCAAGGGAATAATTTCTTTATTTAAAGTCATATCATCAATTCACAATCAATTAATTTAACCAATTTGAATTTAATATGTATAAAATAGAAAATAAAAACTAAGTTAAAAGTGGAATACATTCAATATGGATAGATCTTTTCAAAATGCCCAAATTAGTATATGGGACTAACAAATCGAAACAGAGGGAGTAGTATATTACTATTTTCATTTACTCCATTTCTAAATTTTCTTCCATTTTGACTCAATAGGGCTAAATTATATTTTAGAAATTTAGAAGAATATCTTATCTTATGAATATTGTATGAATTCCAAACAGAAAGATAAATAAGTCATCTGTATCTATAGAATCACGAATGATTTACAAAAATATAGCTTTTTAAAAACTTATTTACGATTTTGCGTTGAAATGAAACTTATTTACGAAAATACAGTCCACGTAGGCTTGGGAATACATTTGGAGTAATTTTTAATTTAGAGACAAACCGCTACCTTAAGTAGTGGTTTTTGGGTTTGTCTTTAATACTACAAGTAAAGATATGGAGTAGCAATTTAGTAGCGGTTTTACTACATAAACCGCTACTTGAAGTAGCGGTTTTACTCTAAAAAAAAAAAAAAAAAAAAAAAAAAAAAAAAAAAAAAAACAAAAATAAACTTATCCGAGTCTAAGTGGACAATAGTTCCGTAATTAAATTACGCAAAAGTGTAAATAAGTTTTCAAATAGCCATACTTTTGTAAATTATCCTAGAATCACCGGATACTAAAATCATTCATTTAAAAATCTTCCTTTCCGGTCCTTTTTTTTCTTAACCAAAATGAATATACTTCGTAATACGTAACTGGCATTGCTCATAATTTGTTGTATTGGGTAGAATAAATCTAAATCATTTTTAGAGAATAAATTGAAATAATTAAAACATTGTTAATGCCACCGTACCATTTTACACTCTTGGTACTCTAGAAATTCGTCTCACGAGTGCATGACGCATTGACAACATCAAAGTGTCATCCCTTATTTGGCCCTTATGATATCAATCATATATTAGTGTCGGTGGATTAATTTGTTTTATTTTTGAGAAAATATGATTTCCACAAATAAATTCACAATACAATGTTTTCAGCACTTAAATTGGTGGGGTTCCTTTTTATGAGAAAATCCTAGAACATTTATATAATGAGATACTACAGAGTACTATTTTAAGGTCTCAATTTATAACACTGTTTATAAAATGACATATCTTTCACCAAACTTTAGTCATTCTCATAAATCTGGCCACTTTATATTTGTTATATATTTTGATGGGGATAATTTTGTTTTTCCCTTTGGTAATTCCTATAAAATTGATCTATTATTTGCCAATAATTATAAAACAACCTACGATAATTACAAACACAGCCTTTTGTACTATTGTTCAATATTCATGTACTTGACAACATTGTCGATTTCTAGTGTCCCCTCTACAATATTGTATGTTTGGTACGGAGTATTAGTTTTGATAAGTAAAAAGTAAGTATAAATTAGTAGAATAAGTAATTTATCTGACATATATAGCAACTAATGCTTGAATAATATACGGTTGTTTCCATAAACACAAATTCTTATATGTCATGGCTAGACACATGGTGTGACCACTTTACATATAAGGTAATTAATTAAGTAATAGGGGGTTACGGTGATGAGTAAATGGAGTTACTTTGACGTATGTGGATTACTTAAATGAAAAAAAGGGGTTACTCTCTTACATAAGTAGAATCATTCTTTCAATTTTTAAAACAAAAAAATAGGGGTTATTCGAATGAATAAATGAAGTTACCTATTTCTAAATTAGTTGATATCACTCATATAATAAATTATAGTTACTTAATAGACAAAATGAGGTTACTCTTATGAACAAATAGGGTAATATAAATAAGGATTATTCTTATAAATCAATGTTATCACACCGTATGGCTAGCCACATGACTGCATACAAGACTTACTCTTCGATAGAAGTCTACTCCTTTTTGATTCTTAGAGTTTGTTACATGCTTCTTTTTTGTTTTTTGGAGTTGGCTGCACTTGTTCATGGTTTACCCTTATTAGTCATTACCCCTTAAAAGTATATATTCACATAAATATATCGAGCTAAATAATCAATACCTTTAATTATGCTTTTCTCTCCTCCCCCCCCCCCCCCTCCAATTCCTTTCACCTATATTATACATCAATACCTTTCTCGTTTCTCTTTAATATCTGTGTAAATAATTTATTTATGATTAGAAAGATATACTTCCTCTGTCTCTAAATTTTTGCCCCATTGCAAAAGTTTGGGTCAACTTTTATAAACTTTGACCATAAAATACTCTTAATCTATAAGTGATAATATAGTCATGTGAAATCTTGTTTGATGCGCCTTATTGTACATTTTATTGATATTTAGTTTTTATAATACACATATGAAAATGGAGACATAACCGTTTTAAAACACTTGTTGGAGACCGCAAAAAGTTAAATGGGGCAAAAAATTAGGGACGGAGGGAGTACAAAAGATAAATAATATGAACGACATTCCATTTCAAGTCCTAAAAGTACGAATTGAACTCAAGACCTTAACCAGTTTAATTGAGCTAAACTAATTGATATCCCTAATATTGTGTGTGCAAATTGTAATAATTATTAACAAAAATAAAAATAAAAAAAAAAAAAAAAAAAAAAAAAAAAAAAAAGAGAGATGAAGTTGTATTTTAGGGAGTGGACAAAGCATAAAAGTAGAGTATGTAAAATGGTTGGGTTTCTAAGAAAGATCTAACTTGACTTAATTTGTATGGTAGCTACCCAACCAAAGCTTTGAATAAGGGTAAAGTTTTGTCTTGGAAGCAACATCAAAGTGCTAAACCCCACGTTTTATTAACTACAAGTATCTATTACTACTGCATGCAACTGTGCAACTAATGCTACAGGCCTATTTTATGAGCTACTGTCCACCACTACACATTCTCATACTCCCTTTAATGGATCTTATTGCTTTCTTAAGTTTACCAATGTTATTAGACTTAATCTACACTTAATTGACCTTAACAAGATCTATTCAAACTAATTATCTAAGCTAACTTTTAATTTTATACTTTGTAGAAATTAAGTCTTTATATGTTAATTCCTTATCTGTACTTCTTTTACATGTATAATTCTTTTATAATCTAATGACAATGTTAACTATATCATCATACCACAATTCTACTATTATAGGTCTACACAACTCAATTTAGTAAGCTAATTAGACGGCTAGCTTGATTATTGGTCCTTTGGAAGTGTTGTGGTATAATATTTTTAGGCTTTAAGTTAAATTTAAATATGGTCAGACCGCATGACTTTGTTTTACAAGGTCTACGAGGTTATATATATGTTTCAAATTTTTATGTTATTTTTATCAATAATGTAGACAGTTACATATACTATATATTGTTCATTTATTTAAGAATGTTATGCTTCAAATTATCATATGTGGTGTAATATTATATTATGTTTTTTCTAATGTAGTATGATCCACAAAGTATAATCTGATGTGAAAAGAGCGTTGTTTATGATAGTAGCAAGAGTTAAGCCAAGGATGGAATAATGAATATGTTGAGGAACCCACGCATTAAAAAATGGGAGCTCACATGGGGACGGAAAGTTCATGAATGCAATAGAGCCACCTTCCTAATATCTTGCATTGCTTCTTGCTTGCAGTTGTCTCACATTTCCTCCATGACTTTTATTTTGCTTCACCTTTTATCATTGATTGAGAGATTAAAATCTCATGAGAAGAAACATCAAATCTTAAATAACATGGATCTTTGTTTTAGCTAGCTTGTATTAGCATGGTTTTCACGTTCCTAGATCTCTGCCTTTGCACAATTATGACACCGTTTTTTGAGTTATGTTATACTTATTGTTATGATTATCTTCACTAATCACTAATCACCCCCCCCCCCTACATGTTCTAAGGAATATTAATTATATATGGCAAAGATTTGATTATTGGATTTTAATTCTAGGGTAGATTATTTAACTCCTAATTATGAATTGATCACCATCATTGACTCACACATTCCTTTTGTAAGCTAGGTTGACTTGCCAAAGCAAAATAGTTACATCTGTTGTAAAATGGAGGTAAGAGTAGGGAATGGGTCGGGCCGACCCATGGTAGCGTCCCAACACGGCACGAGCTCACTAGCGGCAAGACACGACATGAGGAACGAGGGGTGGACCGTGGGCCGTGAACAAAAAAACAAAATTTTGGCACGAATCGGCACGAGTCCGCGGGTGACACGAACTTTTGGCCACCCAGCACCGTCCGCAGGACGACCCATAATAAAAATAATTAAAAATAACTATAAATAATAAAAATAAAAACAATAAAAAGAAATATTATAAAAATAAAAATAATAAAAGAGTCATACTAATATAAAGAAGTATAAATAATATAAATATTAAAATTATTTAATTAATAATTAAAAAATAATGGGCCCCGACACGCCCTGGACCGTCAGGCACGTGGGCCGTGTCGTGCCGTCGGTTGGGGTGTGCCATTTGGTGGCCCGGCATGGCTCGCCATCACCCGGGCCAGCACGCCATGGCATGAGCTACCTCCTGGCATGGTGAGGCACGGCCCGCGACGGTCTGGCACGGTACGATACCCAGTTTTAGGTAATACGAAATACTTAAAATGAATCAATAATAACATAATACTAAAACAGACACCAAAAATGACACCTGTCAGTTCCTGGTATTGTTTTATTCTCTCCAAAGCCCTCTTTTTTTTTATTTCCTTTTTTTCGCCAAATCTTCTTAGAATTATATTTAACATAATATTATAATATAACCTTCGTATTTGACCACCATATTTTTTTTCATACAATAAAAAAATCATGCCATTTATATTATAGCAAATATCTCAAAGTTTCATTAATATATTTCTTTGGCAAGTTAAAAACTTAAAATTGTGTATAATTGAATTAACAAATTTCATTAATTTGTAAAAACCGTGCGTGGTACGAAATTTAAGCTAGTAAATTTATAATCACATACCGTATGTAATAACAATGTTACTGTTTCCACATTGAAGTCTTTAGCTTCATTTTTTTCTTTTTTTTTTTTTTTTTTTGAAATGCCCTAAATAATTTTATGTATTCTATATTTAAATATTACCTTTAAAAAAACATTTATTAAAAAAAATAATTAGCAGTTAGCACATTTGGTAATGATTATTGATTGAGATAATATAGGGAAAAAATGTCAAGGAATTTATATGAGTTTAATGCATGCCCAAATAATTAACTAATATGAAGATACATAATCTGTATCAAAATCAGAATAAAAATTAATGCTCCATAATTTTATTTTTATTTTTATTTTATTTTTTTATTTTTTTGGTGAACAAGGGTGTTAAATACTGCCATCCAAAATGATCAAAATCGCTAACATTTAGTGTGAATGGACAACCATGTCCTTAGTACTTCACTACTATCTTCCCTCTTGCCACCAATCACTAACACCTTGACACCACCACCCTAATTGACGATTAACACCACCACCACCACCACACTGATCGGCGACGATCACCGCCGCTGCCACCCGGACCGGCGACCCACCACCTTCCCTACTTTTTTATTTTTATTTTTATTTCAGGCAACCGCGGTAGCCAAAGCCCAAAATCAATTACCGTGTGTGGTAACCGGAGCCCAAAACCGGTTACCGTGCGTGGTAACCGGAGCCCAAAACCGGTTACCGTGCATGGTAACCGGTGTTGGGCTCCGGTTACCATAGAATCGGTTAAGATGCACGGTAACCGGAGCCCAAAACCGGTTACCATCCAGAGTAACCGGTTTTGGGCTCCGGTTACCACGATTGCCTAAATAAAAAAAATAAAAAAAAAACCACCTTCTTGCTGGCCAGGGAAGGTGGTGGATTGTCATAGAGGGGGGTGTTGTGGGTCGTCGGTCAAATGGGGTTGTGGGTCGACGGTTGGAAGGGGTTGTGGGTTGCCGGGAGGATGAAGGGATGGTAAACTAGTAAGGGTACGATTGTCCATTCACACCAAATGTTGGCGGTGGTGATCATTTTTGTTGGCGGTGTTTAGCAATCCACTACTCCATAATATACAATTATGAAGATAAGTTTTTACTACTTTTACATAATTTGTTACCTTGCCAGGAAGTATAAATCAAATGCAATTCACACAAAATTATTGCATATTATTTGCATAATAATTTGATGCCTTTAATTAAGGCTCTAAGTGTACAAACTTTTCTACTTGATAAATCCGATTTGTTCCAAGTTACTTCACATAGCACTTCAATTTAACCTAAAGCTTTAGAATATCTTCCAATGGTCAATTAACGTATTTTTTTTTAGGTGTTTCACCCGATTCATCCTTTGGGCTAATTTGGATTCGGAGATTAGTTTTGGGTAGTTAGGTTCCAGTCTCCTCTCAATTGTTGTTGTAAGGGATTGAACACGGATCCTCCATACCAAGTATAATCCTAATCACCACTACATCAACAGTCAATTAACATATTCAGTAAAATATTAAAATATTAAAAGTTGATACTCAAAAATCATAATCGAGTCTTGTCTACAACGTAACACATCCTTCGAGACTGCCTATTAGACTAAACAATGTATGTACGAACAAGTAAACAACAAAACTCTTTTATTTATTCCTCTAAACTAGAACCTTTTTATTACGTATTTCTTGTTTTTGGAAGGGCTAACCATATTATCGAAGTAATGAAGTAATGGTGAACTAAGCTCCTTTTCCTTTTTACTTCTTTACCAACTTTTAGCAGCATGCGATCACATTCTCCAAAATAAGGCTTAACTTAACCACCAAAATAGGTGGCAATATTATATTATTATAATATAAAGTATAATTCATCCACAATCAATTAGTGTTTTTAACGACCTTTTTCTAATATGCCATACTCATGAATCATTTGGTTGTTGATCACTTTATCACTTCTCTTAATTAGTCCCACATTGTAAAATTGACTCTTTTGAGAAACATACAGTTCACAGTCGTTTTAAGAGCTTGCATGTTCACATGTCCTTTGTGGTCTTAATTTCACTCCAAGCTTATAGAATACCGACACAATAAAAAATCCACGCAAAAACGGAAAACACGAAAAAATTTCTAGAAGATACACGTTGCCACACTTTGTTATCGATGAAGTTTTAATCTAATGATTAAGATTGAAGGTCTGTATATGATAAGTCATATCAAATTTGTACCTTTTCGGTCTATTATAATGATCGTAAGAAAAATAGACAAGTTTCTTAATCTATAACCCGTCAGTCCAAATTTAAATTGTGAAATTGCTTCCTCAATTATAGTATTAAAAACTCTAATTCTTTATTAAATTTGGATCTTTGTTTCACATTTAGGGTACTTGTCAGTCTTCACTAGCCGTAATTGTATAAAATTAGTTGGATCTTTCTTGTCATTGGAAATGAGTGTGTCAAAGTGTCATGACTCATGTTCTTTTAATTCTAAACAATTTTAACATGATAAACATACTAATTCTACTTTGTAAATACATTAAATTAAAACAAGCAAAACAAAAACAATTATTACCAAACTCTACTAACATAAAATCAACTAACCTGAGAAAAGTTAGAACCAACAGAATTTGTCTGATTTATTTTATATTACTACTATTAATTAATAAAATTATTAGATACTCATAATAAACAATGCTCTCTTTTTCTTACACTAGTATTTATTCAGTACCCTAGAATTCATGGACCATATATATAACATAAAAACCATATATTATAATTTTAATATAAAGTTTATAAAACTATTATTTTATCCCCCGATTTCGGCCAGTTCGTTATTGACTTGCCTAAGCATAAATACAACCTTTGCCAAAACACACCCAAACAGAACTGAATGGCAGGCAGAACATTGAGGTACACAAATTTCACACCAATGTAGTAAAAACTTATTCAACCACAAACTAAATGTAATTATTCCATATTTCCAAAATTGTTTCCATTTTTTATGAACAGAATTTGCACATTATCAACTAAAATAAGAAAAATAAAACTTAGATTTATTCTCCTATGTTTTTTTTTTTTTTTCACCCAATTACTTGCACTATTTTTACTAGTAAAACTAACTATTATTGACTAACCAAACAATCATTATAAACAGAAGAATATAATTTATGAGATGCACAAATTTCTTTCATAACCACCTCATCAATATCTAAGCTACCACTTTCACCACTACTATGCCCACGTTGCACCACACTGAAGTAATCGGACAACCTTAAGTAACTAGAACTCGCCGAGTCGACCGAGTTAAACCCGCCGAGTGAACTCAACTCGGCGAGTGACTCGGTCGGTGCAATCAAATTTATGTTCTTTAGAAGGTGCCCACTGTGAACGAGTTGGTTCACGAGTCCCGACTCGGTAACCGAGTTCCGCCCCTTCCCCTTGTGCTCTATCACTCCCCGCACGATTTCGGTCAATGCCGCAGTTGCGAACCGACGCACCCCACGGCTCCCACCGACAATCACGGCGGGGTTAAATTGAGGTTTGGTGTTCGAATCCCGCGACTTTCCAGAGTACCTCTTGCCATGATGATGCCCCCGACTCGGCTCGGTATCGAGGTTCGACCACATAAACAACGACTCGGAGCTCCGGTTCCGAACCCGACTAAACGGGTCGGAAAGAATCAATGTATCCCTGATATCAACTAGCAACATATGCTTAAACTGTCGGCGGACTCGTCCCAGCAACATCGGATAACTCGCCCACCTCCTCAAACTCATTGGCACATGATACAAGAAACCCGAAAGCGTATCTTCCGGGTCAAGCTCAGTCGCTTCAAACCCGACCACTGACCCGTAACTCGACCGAGTCAACTCACCTTCACTCGAGTTCCCTCTCTTCTTCCCCCAAATCGGCTCTTTCTCCCCTTCTCCAACTTCCCTCTTCGCTAAATACCGACTAAACCCGCTTCCCAACTCGGTGAACCTCCCGAGCTCGCCGCCAATTCGAACAAGTTGAAGAAATGAGTCACATTCAAGCCTCACCAATGCTCCGAACCTCGCCGCGGCCGACGGCGAGGCGTAGATTAAAACAAAGTCAGCTCGAGATAATAGACCAGAGTGGTGAATCAAAACTCGTAAAAATGTCCGTAACTCCTTTTCAGAAGTATTTTCAGATACATGCCCAACAACCAAATCAGTCATACTTTTACTCCCTCTTAAATACAGAGCACCCATACCTTGTAAAGCAGGATTCGCAGCATCAATGCGGGTGAAATTACTCTCACTGCCCTTCAATTTACTCGAAAACATGCTCAAAACCTTGAATCTTTGATGGGTATTTTCGTGATTGTTATTATTCTGTTTCAGAAATCTTCGAGAAGATGGGTAATTGTTCTTCATAACAGAGGTGGGTTCGAAGGTTGAAAGAGTGAATAATAAAATAGTTGTGAAAACTAAAATCCCACAAATTGATAAAGTAGATTGTGTTTTAGAAACGAGTAAATTGGTGTTTGATTTTGAAGAGAATGAAATCGAAGATTTCTTCTTACCAGAGAAATTGGGTTGTTCGTGAGAATTATTATTATTATTATTATTATTATCTGGGTGATGATGAAAAAGGATGAGCAAGAATCCCATTCCCCACCCTTCATTGTTGCTGCTGCTGCTATTTTTATCACCATTGGATTTTGCAGAAAAAACCATTAGAATTAACCCAGAAAACAATACTATAAAATGTCACAATCTTTTTTTTTTTTTTTTAATTGATAAAAATAAAAAAAGAATGAGCACAATCTTTAACTTTAATAAAATGAATGAAGGAATGAAGTCTCTCTTTGATGTGGTGCAATGGCTGCTGGAAAAGTGAGGGAGGAGAGGAGAGAGAAAGAGAGGGAATGAAGAAGGAAAGAATGGAGGGAGTCGATGTTGGTAGAGTATTAATGAGATTTGGGTGGTTCTTGGACAATGTGGAATCTATTTATATATGGCATCATTTTATTTTTTGACTCCAATCAATATATTCAGTATCAATGTATCATATTATTACATATATTCATAGCAATATATCACATCATTTGGTGCTAGACTCTAGACTCAGGACTTGCGGTGCGGTGAGGTGAGGTGAGGCGAGGCCGTAAGCCCGTGAGGCGTAAATTTTTTACTGAGGTGGCGCTCAACCGAGCTTATGCTCAGAAAATGAACATTTACTAGAAAAAATAAGAACATCTACTAAAAAAAAAATGAACATTTATTTCTGAATATTGCATTATATAAAAATGAACATTTATAATATAAGAGTAAAATAAGAAAACTATTAAAAAAAAAAAAAGATTGTACATTTAATATTATATAACTGAACATTTCAATTGTAAATAAAAATGAACATACGATGTTATTTCTTATTCATCGACATTTTTGTAAGCTTTAAAGGCTTGTTCACATTTACTTAATTTCAGTTCAGTTCAGCTCCAATCAGTTCAGTTCAGCTCCAATCAATTCAGTTCAGTTTAGCTTCTAATCTCCCTCTCTCATAAAATATTCATTTCAGCTCAGTTCACTTTAGTTCAGTTCAGTTCAGCTCCAATCAGTTCAGTTCAGTTCAATTCAGCTCCAATCAATTCAATTCAGTTTAGTTCAGTTCAGCTCAGTTCAGTAAATGTGAACAGGCCCTAAGTTAAATACCTTGATTTTGTTCAATTCTCTTGAATAGATATCTTGCAATTGAGGTATATGATTTAATACCAATTAAATAAATCAATAATATGTTTTTTTTTTTAATAATGAACAAAATGCTAATGTCTAACATAATTAATGCTAATGTTAATTAAACATCCTTTATTATAAAAACGAACATTTATACAACTGAGCAAACATAAAAATTTGTACTCCCTTCGTTTTTAAATACTTGCTCCACTTTCCTTTTCCGGTCGTTTTTAAATACTTGCTCCATTTCCTTATTTAAAAAGCTTTTATAATATTTAATTAATTTATCTCACCTAGTGGACCCAACATTAATCATGTTTTATTAATTACTTGTTCTCTCTCCTCTAATTCTCTCCACTACTTTTGCTTTTTATAATTTTTTATTCTTCCATCTACCCTACTACCTCCATATTTTATTACTTTCTCCAATTTCTCCTAAAACTCGGCGCATGGAGAAATGGAGCAAGTATTTAAAAGCGGAGGGAGTATTAATTAAAAATAATATGAACATTTATTTTTATAAGAATGAATATCGTACGGCATGAAAATGAACATTTATTTTATAAAAATGAACATCATACTGTATGAAAATGAACATTTGATTATTGAGAAATACAAAATCATTGTAAAATATGCCCAGTTAGAAAAAATTCATTTTTGTTATGGCAAATGTTCAGTTTTGGGGGCGACCTTAACCATTAACTACTGCCCGTGAGGACCGTGTTGTAAAAAAATTACTCGTATTACGTTGTATTATCATCTTATTATTTTAGCCCCCATGTCATGCACGATAATTCTTATTTTTTTTTAAAAAAAAATTAATTACATTTAACAAATAAATTTGATAAAACATACACACTTAATCATATTGTCATAATCCATAGTTTGATACATAGTGGTAAATTCTCAAACTGAAAATTTCATTAATTTAAATGTATATTTAATATTTAAATTGAAATAAAATATAGTTAGAATATTAAAAACAAAAATTAAAATAATATTTTTGATAAATGTGTATGGAATAATTGATATATATAATATATATATATATATATATATATATATATATATATATATAAAGTTATTTCTTTAATACGAAGTATCAGTTGTATGAATCAATTTTATTTTACTCCGTACTTTAGTCAAAATCTTATAATACTCCATTTAAAAGAATACTAAAAACAAAAATTGAAATAATATTTTTGATAAATGTGTATGGAATAATTAAGGACACTAACTAAAAAGGAATACATTTATTATAGAGATAATATAAAAAGATTTGAAATAATATTATTGTAGTGGTATCTAATAACTACATACTCCCTCCGTTTTTAAATATTTGCTCCACTTTTCATTTTTGGCCTTATTTTTTAAATATTTGCTCCATTTTCTTACTAGGAAAGTTTTTACAATATTTAATTCATTTCTCTTAACTAGTGGACCCAACATAAATCATATTTTATAAATTTCATATTATCTCTACTCCAATTTTCTCAGATCAATTACTTTTGCTTTTTACAATTTTTTATTCTTCCACCTACTCCACTACCACATATTTTACTAATTTATCTAATTTCTCTTAAAACTCTGCATATGGAGAAATGGAGCAAGTATTTAAAACGGAGGGAGTATTACGGAGTACTAAAACTGAGTATGTTAATGTCATCATTGTTCACATGGCACCTCTCAGGTCTCATACATTGAATTTAAATATTTTTGTACAAGGTGCATAATTCTTATTTATTTCTATGTATATAGCCAATTTATTATTTTTTTGAAATGGACAAATTACAAAAATAGGTTTTGTTTAAAAATCGTGCAGTGCGTTGCATGGGTTTTAACCTAGTACTATTAAATTAAAGTAATGATTAAACTTAGAGCTAGTTATACAAATATTCCAAAAAATAAAGATTTTAACTAAAATGGGAAATGAAATTTTGGAGGGAAAAAACTACATCGGGATGTGACACATGTCACTGTCGGTGTCTGTTTCAGTATTAAGTTATTGATGATTATTCGTAGTACTTCGTATTAATAAACATAACTAGTGAGTAGCTCTGACCCAGGTTGCTATTGTTGTAGACATGCAATCGATAATTTTTTTATTTATAAAGCCATTTTAAAACTAAAATTGTCACTGTCAAACAAAAATTGAGTTATTCTTTGAGGTTTTTTTTTTTTTTTTTTTTTTTTTTTTAAATTGAACCTTATGATTTGCAGTTATATAAATTTTTAATACGTAAAATAACATACTTTCTCCGTTTCTTTTTAGTTGACACGTTTCTTTAGTCACGTTTGCCAATGCACAAATTAAACCGTTAATATCTTTAATTTTTGATAAACAAAAAGTATAAAAAGTTGATATTTAGAAAACATATATCGTGACGATTCCAACAAGATCCCACATCACTATATTTTTCATTACATATAAATCACAAAACACGGTCAAAGAGAAATGTATGAATAGTACTAAAGTCAAAACGCGTCAACTAATAAAAAATGGAGGTAGTAGTTGATAAGTGGCTTAGATGGTTAAATAACCATTTTTGTTATATGAGGGTGAAGGTTCGAATCCCCTTATTCATATCTATTAACTATTACTAAAACAAAACGTTGATGATGTCATCACTGTCCATATGCCTCTCTCATAATAAAAATTTTCCCGCCTAAATGCAAGATGATGTCATCTTCTTTTTTTTTTTTTTGGAGCTATTACATTTAATAATTTTGAAATTTGAATATTAGAAGCTTCTATATTACAACTACAACCTATCAATCTATCCTTAAAAAATGAAATAATTTTAAGTTGTACACTAATAAATAGACTCCTACATTAAAATATGTATTAAGCAAAGTTGAACATGTATTATATCATAATTTCGATGAAAATCTAAAATTTTAAAAATACAGATACTTTGTACAAGGTGCATATTCTTATTTATATTTATCCTTTTTTTTTAAATGTACAAATTATAAAAATAGATTTTATATAAATTGTGCATCACACGGTAACTAACCTAATCTTCTACTACCTCCGTTTCATATTTTTTGCAACTTTTACCAAAAATAGAGGCTACACATTATTTGCAACTAATGTTTTGTTTCCTTTTTAGGTTGTCATTTCTCTCTATCTCTCTCCTCATCACATGCATTTTTAATTTTTTCTATCTATTACACTCACAAATAAATTTTGCCTAGGAGTCCGTGCATCCTTTAAAGTTGCAAAAAATGTAAAATAGAGGTAGTATATATATACTAAAATAACAACCGCTGATGTCATCATTGCTTACGCGTCACTTTTTTATTTAATTTTTTCTCCAAAATGCGAGGATGATGTCATATTTTTTTTCCCTTTTTAAGCTACCCTATTTGAAAAAGCTTTGAAATATATTCCATTTGAATTTTTAAATTTAAATTTTGGATTTTTTACACATATTATGCTACTCCCTCTGTTTTTAAATACTTGCTCCATTTCTCCATGGGCGGAGTTTTAGAAGAAAGTGGAGAAAGTAATAAAATATGGAGGTAGTGGGTTAGGTGGAAGAATAAAAAATTGGAGTAAAAAGCAAAAGTAGTGGAGAAAATTGGAGGAGAGAGAATATGAAAATAATAAAATATAATCATGGTGGGTCCACTAGGTGAGAGAAATTAATTTAATATTGTAAAAGCTTTCCAAATAAGAAAATGGAGCAAGTATTTAAAAACGGCCGAAAAAGGAAAGTGGAGCAAGTATTTAAAAACGGAGGGAGTATTTAGTTATTTACGAGTTGTTAACAATTGTTAATAATATAATTTAATTGAAATTTCTTAATTAAAAATGAAAATTATGCACTTTCGGGAATTGCATATTCATATTTAATTAAAAATTAGTTAGGAAAAATGAGGAAGTTATTTTCTTTCAATACGTGTTGTTAAAAGTCTATAATTCAATTCTTATTTTAAAACCGTGCATCGCACGGGGTTAATCTAGTACTATACTAAAGATATCTCTAGAAAAATTCGTAGATTACACATGTGAACACCACATACAAAAATTTCCTGCCAAAAAACTTTATTTTTTTGTTGTAATTATTTTTTTCTTTTTTGAAAAAAATAATTTCAAGTTAGTTTCAAAACTTGATATTTCATAGCAACAATAACTAAAAATCAATTTTATCATGGTAAAAAGATAAGATAGATAATTTCAATTTTAATATATGTAATCGTATGTTGAATTTAATCGAACAAAAAAAACAAAAGAAATGTTTGTTATTGCATATAAATAATTTCAATTATTGATCTGCTAATTAAATCAACATACAAAATTAATTTTCATATTAT
Organism: Chenopodium album; assembly: GCF_948465745.1. Lineage (NCBI taxonomy): Eukaryota > Viridiplantae > Streptophyta > Magnoliopsida > Caryophyllales > Amaranthaceae > Chenopodium > Chenopodium album. The sequence continues at coordinate 47,674,435 of NC_137848.1, forward strand.
GTATAGAAATATCCTACTATGTATTGATTGAAAAAACCGAGCATAGCTCGGATATTAACTAGTGTTTTTATATGGAGTAATATTGGTAGCTTGGGTGATGGATGGCGTGGCGTAATAATTAAGATTGGAGTAATATTAGTTGCTTGGATGATGAATGATGTGGCGTAATAATTAAGATTGTTTGAATGCTGATGTGGCGTCATGAGATGTTGAGCAGGTGATGTGGCACATTACAAAAGGGATTACATGACACATCGACGTTTTTAGAAACATCTTTTGATAGATTAAGTATATATTACTCATTTCTATTGAGAAAAAACAAGTTTACCATCTTCATAAACAAATGTTTATCAAATGATAAATACAAAGTATATAATTAAATTAATAAGTTTTCGTTAAATGCGGGCCTTAATTATTGAGTTATATATATATACTAGTTTTTATGCCCGGGCGATGCCTAGATTATTGATAAAATTTCAGTATAAACCATTTACTTGAATGCTAATTATGGTCAAATAAACCCTTTTTGATAATGTAAGATATTTAGACATATGATATCACATCACTTATTTAATTAAATAACAATGTACTTTTTGTAGTTTTGTTTGTGAATAGATATCTATGTTATTATTGACTTAAAATTATTTTTATTGATTTTTTTTATTACTAATTCTCTATTATTTTTGAAAATAAATTATATATATTATAAATGGATTTTATTTTAAAGAACTTTTAAAATGAATTTTATGATGAAAATATAACCGAGTTATAGAAGATTTATTAAAAGTTGCGATTAATTTTGTAGCTCCCAATTAAAACGTATCATGTGATTTTTTTTTTTTTTTTTGGTTTTATTGTGGTCTTAATCACAACTCAATTTCTCTCTTTATCTTTCTTTTCATTTCACTTTCCTCAAAATTGCCTTAATTTCTCCTATAAAATATTTCCTTTGCATGCTTAAACCTACAAATACCCCCTTATGCTAGTCCAAAAATTCACATCAAAACCTCACAAATTCAATGCTCGTAATATGGAAAGGAAAAAAAAAAAACCTTATGTCATTTAAGCGAGAATACATTTACCTAGATGCTAGTAAATGCCACATCATTACAAATAAATTAAAACGGAGGTAATACAATTTTTTTTACGGGGTACATTAACGATGTACTATAATTTCTTCCATATATGATTTAGTATAAAAAGTAGGTTGGTCAATGACTTTAACCTAACGTTCTCACAATCTAAGTGACCTATGTATTGTAATGAGTCTAATGACATTGGATCATCTTACAACTTTAAAATATGTAAATCCCAAGTTGAGTATCTTATAATTATACAATACAATTATACAAGTATACGTTGCTTCTTTTTGACAATATTTATTATACAAGTATAAAGAAAAATCAACAAATATAGTATGATATATCATTGAGTTTCAAAATGTATGGAACATTAAATTTTGACTTGGTGAAATGAAAAAATAATAACGGCATGCCAAAGTGCAGTGGTCCTAGTAAAGAAGCGTGGACCATGAGTTTTAAAACATTACTTAGTGGTGTATAGCCAAGTACGGAGTAGTTTGCAATATTGCATTGCCCCTCCTAACCGAAAGTTGCTAGGATATTTTTTAAAATTAATTTTATTTATTTAAATTTATTTTATAATTAAAACTAACATATACCCTCTTTTGATAGAAGTTCGACCCACATTTTTTAAATGACACTTTTTATGTAAAATTATAAAATATTATAATACTACGGGCCTGTTCACATTTACTGAAGTGAACTAAACTGAACTGAACTGAATTGAGCTGAAATAAATATTTTATAAGAGAAGGAAACTAAGAGCTAAATTAAACTGAACTGAACTGATTGGAACTAAACTGAACTGAAATTAAGCTGAAGTGAACAGACCCTATCCCCTTAGGTCAAGGTAAATTTACATTAAGACAAACTTAGCTAGATTTTGATGTTCTCTGCCACGTCAAGAGAAAAGGGAAGGCCAATTAGGTCAAGGGTGAAAAACAAGAAAGGTAAAAGGTATTCTAGTCGTTTTTGCAGGATCAAGAAGTGTAAGAGAACAACTTGGAGCAGCTTAGGGCTAGTTTTGAAGATGGATATCCCCAACCCCCTTATTTGTATTGCCAAGCAGTTCATAATGTCTGTAACCTCAATCCCTCTTTTAGCTCTTGTATTAGTTTGATTAAGAGGTTTAAATTTTCTCGTTGTTGTCTTGAGTCAGTTGGGAGGTAGCCTCCTTTTTGGACCGTTGTAAAAAAAAAATGTTTTTCTCTAATTTCACACATTAAATACGTTTTAATTTTTGACAACATGAATAATATGCAACTATGCAAGTTTGTACTCCCTTCGTATTTTACTACTTGCTCCCATTGGTGGATCTACAGTGCGGCCTAGGTGGCACATGCCCCACCAAAATCAGATTTTTTTGAAATTTTTTTATGCATATAAAGAGCAATTTAATAGCTTAAATACAATTTTCCCTTTGTATTAAACTAGCTTTGTCCCACTGGTAATGCACTTGCCTTATGTTTGGTCTTAGGTTCAATTCTTAGAATAAACATTTTTCTTATTAATTTTTTTTTTCTCTTTCTAAGTGCCCCTCCAAACTAAAATTTCTACATCTATCAATGCTTGCTTTACTTTTCTTTTACGATCGTATCTTATTACTTTGTACTTGCTTTCACACTATGTGTGAATGTGTCATTCATAACGCTCTCTCTTTGGATACTTTACCTATTTGGCTAAGCTAATACAAATTGTGGTGCAATATGTTTATATGTATGCCTTTACAAAGATGATTCAAGTCTCTTTATTTTGTAAAATCTTGATTTTTGAGCATTATTGTCTAATACTTCTTAAAAAAATTTATGTAACATTGATGTAAAATTCATTGTTCTATACTTCTATGCATGTATTGGTCCTAAATTTTTCAATAATTGTTAAAATTAGCAATTTAGATATTGACATATATGTCGTAATCTCTTAAAAAGATATGTTATAGTATCTTCCAAAACATTATCACTGTGTATGACTGTATGAGTATATATGATGGTACGACCTCTATTAATTAACTTGCTCCTATGATTGCTTCACAAATAATCCAGCTTCCTTGTAATTCAATAGGGCAATTGAAATCAAAGTGTCATCAATAATTTCTTGCCGAAGCTCAAGCTTTCATTTTGGCGGTAGACAAGTTTCAAGGGTATAGTATGATGGGTTGCACAATTATAATATTATCTTAACCCGACTAAAAATATGGAGTTATTAAGGTTGTTAAGAAAGAAGGCTCGCTCTGTTGTGTTTGATTAATGTGTAACAAGTCAATGAAATAATAAGAATGAGAAAAATAATAAAGAAAATAAACAAAGAACAATACATAAGGAATTTATGTTATGGTTCAATAAAATCAGACCTACATCTACATGTTGGGAATTCAAGAGTTTCTTCACTATAATGAGAAAGAACGAGCTAGAGAATGACATAAGGAGTGCTCAACCTTAATGGCTCAAAAGGTGTGATAAAAATGAGGTCTAATTGATCACCTAAAGAGTCATTTTATTATAACATAGGAAAACTCTAATAAAATCCTAAAGTATTCTCCAAGTAAATTTAATAGCCGTCATGTGGAGAAAACCAACATAGTAAACTATTCCAATAGAGCTTGTCAGCTAGCTCAAGCCTGCCACAAGCCTCCATAGGGCCAAGCTATAGCTCACTCGCCAAGAGCTATAGCTCGCTCAAGCCACGATGATGCATGAGCTATAGCTTACTCGCCTAGAGCTATAGCTCCCCTCATTGTTGTAACTTGCTTGTAGTGGAGTATATAAACTGATCTAATTGAGTTTCAACTATCAGCTTAAATTTTTGGTTGAGTTGGTCCATTTAACATGGTATCACGGGTTCTAATCTCATCCACCCCCACTTTCAAGTTGAATATTTCTCGCAGGGTATGCATGCTGCATCCACATTTCAAGCTTAATAAAAAGCTCTCATGTGAGGGGGTGTGACAGAGTATATAAACCAATCATTAGCTTCAACCTTCAGTATAGTTTAAACTTGATTTTAGTTGAGTTGGTCCATTTAACAGCTTTTCTGCTCAGAAATCCAATCTACATACCTAGCGAGCTCACTACTCCAAAACACTGATTCAAGACAAATTCAAACAAAGGTGACCTGATTTTCAGACTTTCTGGTCAACTACCATTTTTTTCTCTTTCTATAAAATTTCATTTTATAACTTGACCATGGAAGGACATCTTATGGTCAATCACTACTTACTCTCTTTGTTTTACAAGCTTATAGATTTATCCAAGGATTAGGACAACAATCAATCGTTTGTATAATGATGACAACCAACTAAGTATCTCCAAAATACCCTTCATACAACAAAAAGTTCATTGTATTTTGGATCGGAAGCACAAAGTATAGTAATTAGTTTAGGTGGCATTTTAAAGACTCATTTATTAAGGTGTCAAAATAACACAAGGTAGTAGCAATATGATAATTATAGGAGGGGTCGTTCAAGGAAAGGAACCGAGTAGTCGGTCGGGTTAACAGGGAAAACATTGTATTTTAGAGGGACACTTTTATGCATGGTGTGGCCCTGTGGGTTCGACTGTCATTTAGGAGCCAACTAGCCAAGCAAAGTACCACAAAGTTGGTTGAACAACAAGACTAGTATTCTAGTACTAATTAATTAAATGGTTCATTTTTGGTAGTGGTAGTACTACTACTTGTATGCCGGTAAAGATATAGTCGCATGATCTCATTAGTTTAATTTAGAGGTGATAAAAAAAAAATTGGATCGAGTCAGGTCTATGCATAAAATCTCGTGCCAAAACCCGTAAAATAGTGTCAAATTTAACGGTCAAAGCGGGTTTTTGGGCCTTTTATAACCAGGCTTGGTGGCTTGCGAACTGGAAAATGTTGTCCAACCATACTCTTTTTCGAGTCGGGTTGGATTGGGCTAGCAGGTTTGGTCATTGATGATTACCACCCGTCCAGCCCCACCATCTATTCCCTCCCTTTCTACAAAGTATATGACTTTTCTGAGAGACTGAGAACTTCTCAATACTAGTAATCCGTATATTCTTGAATTAAACATCATATGATTTTTGTTTAAGATTATCATATAGCAGTTAGTTAGTAGTCTTATTACTAATTGCATCAACTATAAGACATGAATCAAGTGTAGTATATAGTAAAGACATTACTCTTGTGCACTTTGTTAACATATTTGTGGATGGGATCAAATCTTGTAGTACGGAGTACTTGTGCAAGCAGTGGCGTATCCAGGAATTCAGAAGTGGGGGTTCGGTATTGTTATAAAATAAGATATAGCTAGCCTCCCGGTCTTTTTAAATTGCTACGTTGAGGATTTTACACTTTTCAATGCAAATTCTATAACTTAAATATCTTAGATTACATTTTTGTAAAAATTAAAGGAAGTTGATATCATTATAGCATTTTTCAAGACAAATTGAATCTAACAAGATACCATTTGATGACTGTACATATTTTTTCCCAACATGAGAATCACAAATTAAAAAAACAATAGAAGGAGTGTGAGTAAATATTAAAAATTACAAATGTTGCGATATTAAATTTGAATGTAGGTTACATGTTAATCAAACCTTTGTCCTTGAAGAAAACGGGGAAAAAAATTATGAAAAAAAAGAGTAAGAAAAGAGAAGCAAAGGGGGGGGGGGGGAAAGGCAGAAGAAAAAATGAAAATAGGCTTAAAAAAAGAGAAGCAAAGGGGAAAATAAAAATTTAAAACTACATAAAAAGGCTGAATGTAAAAAAAAAAAATTACAAAAAAAATTACAAAAAAAAAAAACATAAAAAAGCTTTAACAAAGAATCGATCCTCTGACCATTAAGCCCAAAGCGAAAGTATTGTGCTAGGCCAAAACCACTAAGCTCCGCTACTTTTTAACTTATATTTATGCACATCAATTGTATATATTCGTTTTTCAAGCTTTATGAACAAAAAAAAAAAAAAAAAAAAAATTAAAACATAATTTTTTTTTCAAAAAATTTGTGGGTTCAATGAACCCCCCTAGATCCGCCCCTGTGTGCAAGCCTCATAGCTAGAAATCAACCCTAGCTTGAAAATGTGAATTCATCAGTATCTTAATTGTGTAATAATAGCTTATTGCGACACGATAATTTTACAAGCAAAATAAAGTGGCGCTAAAAAATACAGTATAATGTTGCATAGTTATACGAATACTAGTTTAATTAACACAACGTAGGGCTGATTATTATAAATTTGCATCTACTATGCCTCTTTCTCGTCTCACGACTTTGTATGCAGCTAGCTCCTAGCGAGCATGTCGTGCATGTGGCATAGTCATTCACTCATTCCTAACTAATTACTTCCATTAAGAGGGCGTTTCCAATACCACTACATATGTACAACACATATGCAGTTACTTACATCAATTTGCATATTGTGTACTTGTATACTTGTGTTTTATTGGAAAGGAGTAATAATATGGTACGGTCCATTACAATAACTACTTTATTGTAATAAATGTATCTTATGTATGTCATTAATTATATAAATATGATGTGTGGAGGTGAGTAATTAACTCACATAATTTATACTCCGTATTGTTTGTTTTTGCAACTCTCATAAAATAGCCCTTCAAAGTGGGTTAAATGGGTAAATAGGGTAAAATATTGTTACCAGTGTAGTATTTATATTTGAAAAAAATGGTGAAAAGCAAATTAAAAGTGAAGTTAAAGGTATAGCTAGTCCAGAACATAAAGTGAAAAGAACTTTGTGAAATGAGGAGTATGCATGACTAAAAATATTTCAATGCATCTAAAACAATAATTATTGTATAAAACATGTATAATCAATAATTAAATTACGTCTGTTTGTCTTTGTCTTGCGTTAGTTAGTAATTGTAAACCAATACAACATGCATAAATTACACTATTACATTGTTTTTTTATATTATAAATTGTAATCCGTATTTTTTTTTTTTTTTTTTTTTTTGTTAAAAATGACTTTAAATGATGAGTAAGTTTTAAAGTCATACAATAACGATCGTTCAAAGTTAAAACGATCCAATAACTAAGTGTATCACTTACTCGAAATAATTATAATATCATGCTCCAAGGGAGATAAATTTAGGAACCCCATTTCGTCATATTATCATGTATCATGCTTCTATGAAGAAGCTACATGTATATATCTATATATGCAATTATACTCATACATACAAATACAATAAATAAACAAACAAAAATTACAAACTAATAATTTAAACATGCAATTAAATGGCTCATACATTACAAAGTCAACTTTTCCTTAATTAATTTTTGCTCACGGGCTTTGTGAAAAATGGTATCAATTCTCGATCATGAGAATATATAGTAATTTATGATTAGCGTGCTAGCTAGAGCCTATATTTGGAATGTGAGCAAGGAATCAAGGAGCTATGATTCATCTTATATATGAATATTGGTCACTTCTCGATCTCATATACAAGTATAAGCTATCATTTTTTTTTTTTTTTTTTTTTTTTTTATCAAATTTTATCAAGCAAAAACAAAAAGATCCGTCTTTAGATGTGTTTTCTTTAACCATATATAGTCGAATTGAAGTATTTGATACTATTAGGCACTAGATTTAAGGGCTTGAAAAGGCCCTATCCTTTGGATGATGTACTTTTAAGAGCACTACTATGGTTCATATCTAATAAATATATCCAATAAACAGAGAGGCCCTGTCTTTCTAATTAATCAAAAACCAGCTCAATAATACGGAGTAACTTTAATAAGTTGAAGTAAGTTTGGATTTATGAAGATTAGGTGAATAATATAAAGGGAAACTAGATTAGGTCCCGTGTCATGCACGATTATTTCACTACATTTAATCAATAAAAGAAAAAAAATATAATATAGATGAAATACAACTATATGTAACTTACGAAATATTTATTATCTTCTTATTTTGCGTTTATAATGAAATGCAACATGATATATAATGAAAGAGTCGATAAGAACAATGAGTATATTGAAACTACATGTTTGACCATATGAGTGTTTTAAAATTCAGTGATAAATTAGTACTTCATATCAATGTTCTTTTTATTAACCAAATAAGTATTAGAAATCATTTATTACACTTCATAGATAGAAATAACAACCTCAATTTAATGATATTAGATCAATTTTTTTCTAAAATATGATAATATATGAAAGTATTTGAGATATAAATAAAAAAGAATGAAATTATAATCAATTATATTTCTTTACGTGATTACATGCATAGATAAAGAGTTTATATTGTTAAGCTAAGTTGTTATTTAAACTCCCTTCATTTTGTTATATTCTTCATATTAATTAAAATTAGGCGAAAAACCAATTAAATTATTATAAAAATCAATATAGTTATAATAATAATAATAATAATAACAATTTGTGTAGTACGAATTTATTATTTAATATATTCATCAATTTAAATATTATTACAAAATTACCTTATTTAAAATATATTAATATATTAATCATTTGAACAAACAAAATATGGTTTATTAAAAAAATGGCATACAAAGTAATATTTATTATGATGTATTGTCCTATTATTAAGAGATATGGGAAATGGGGTATTGTACGAATAGATATAAAGGAATATATATTATAAAAGATTTGTAAAAGATTTGAATAATATTAATAGATTATGCTAGTTATGTTATGCTAAATTTGTCAAAAAAAAAAAAAAAAAAAAAAAAAAAAAACTAAAATTGTCAAAAGAAGTTTTTAACAAAATGGGAAGGGATGTTTTGGAGGGAAAAAACTACACCAGGAATTGACACGTATCATTTCTGGTATCTGTTTTAGTATTATGTTATTGATTCTCAATGGTAACGCTAAACTTCTTAATTTTCTCAGTGGTGAATTACAAAATACTTATTATCAATGGTAAACTCTAATTACCTATAATAGTCAATGGTAACATTAATGATATTTATATGCAATTATAAGCCTAACTCTAGTTAACTAAAGCTTAACCATGGTTAATTATTTATTTTTTAATAATAAAATTGTATTAATTTTTGTTTTTTTTTTTTAAAAAAACCCCTCCCCACTCACCCACCAACCACCGGACCCCTTCCCCGGCCAGTGGCGTCGAGCTCCCCACCTCCACCGGCAATTCCCTACCCCTCCCTCCCGTACTTCCGGCCATCCCCAACCCTCCCTCATGGCCTCACCCTCGATTCCCATCTCCCCTCTCCCACTCTGATTCTCATCCTCACCAAAAACCTACCCTCCGGTCTCCCCTTCCCCGAAACGCCCCTTTTCCTTGTTCCCTGCCACCCTGAACGCCAAATGCGACGATATGCATCATTCCACGGAATCCACGCACAACAATGTCTTACAAATCAGCCTCTTTTCTTGCAAATTTGTTTGAACAAGCTTAATAATCTAGTGAAATTGAGATCATGGGTTTTGGGATTTAAGGACAAAAGAATCGATTCATACAAAAATTAGAGTTTTGCCCAATTTAGTGGTGGTAGGTTGCAACCCAGATTGGGTGAGAGAGAGAGAGAGAGAGAGAGAGAGAGAGAGAGAGAGAGAGAGGAGATGAACGATGACAATGGAGGAGAGAGAGAGAGTGGAGTTGAGGAGAATTGTGTGTGTTTTCATGGTGGAAAGAGGAGAAAGAAAATAGGGGAATTTGGTGGGCTGGGGTCGTCGACAGGGGAGATAGGGGGCGGTGGGGGGGTCATCGGCGGGAGCTAGGGGGTCGTCGACGGGAGCTGGGTGCCGCCGACCAGCGAGGGGTAAGGTGGTGGCTGGTGGGTAGGCTATGGGATTGGTTTTTCTTTTTTTTAAAAAAAAATCTAAAACTATGTTATTATAAAAAAAAACTTTCACTACAGTTAAGAAATTAATAAAAATTAATCATTAATGTTACCATTGGCATAAGTAAATAATTAGAGTTTACCGTTGATAATAAGTATTTTTGTAGTTTACCACTTAGAGAAAAAGAAAGTTTAGTGTTACCATCGAGAATTTCCCTAATATAAAATACGTACGTCATTAATTGTTACTCCGCATGACACACATTATTTATGATGTTATTTATTGTTACTGTTTTGTGGTTCTTTATGTATGGTGCGTCGAGGCTCCCCTTCCATACTTGTGAATTGTGACGGGGCTTTGATCATCACCCCCTGTATGACAATCCCTAATTTCCGCAATCTGCATATACGCAAAAAAAAATTCACTAATCGCCTCACCATAAAAATAATACAAGTACATTATGATAATTGTTTTAGCTCACTACATGAACACCCTTAGCTAGGCTAAAGATAAAAAGTCATAAAACCCAATATAAGTACACTAGAATCGAATTAGCCAATATTCACTTCTAGCAGTAAGGCCAATTAATAACGAACCGTATTTAAACCCATGCCAATTAATAACGAACCGTATTTAAACCCATGCCAATTCTGTGTCTTCAGCGACAAACCATGCTTATATTTATCTTATTACTCAAATTTTAAGTTTTGTTCTGTTCACTTAATTTTCACTTAAACTAATTTATTAAATTTACCCGTAAAGCACTAAGATAAGGGTCGGGTAGCCCTTAGCTCCTTAGCTTATGTTATATCATCGTACTATGTTATATCATCAATTGATTTTTATCACTCTTCTTAAAACTACTTTGTCGTAGATTCTAACTTATAAAAAGATAGAACACTTGTGATCAGTGGCGGAGCCAGGATTTTCTACCTAGGGGGATGGACTAAAGGTGGCGTACATTCTATAAATGGGCAAAACCTTTTAAACATACAAAAATTATACGGACTGTGCTTAATTGTTATAAGTTTACAACCCGAAATATAATGAAATCCGAATTTCTTAGTTATATTGCCCAAAAATTGAAAAAAAAAAATAGCATATTTACAATTACAACTTCACCTTCAAATCTTCATTTTTTAAAAAGCAATATACAATCAAAATTAACAAATAATTCATAAATGTGATTTTAACTTCTTGTGAAGTTGTGATGAATATAAGAGGGATAAGATTGAATTTTCCAAGAAAGGTCCAAATGATATGGTGGTTTGGGTGCACCGACGATGAGCTGGGAGACATCAATAGTAATTAAGGTGTACATAGTAACTATATTAATAGCACGAGTAGAGAGACAATACTCATTATACTTGTACTAGCTGTGTGGTACTTACTAGTTACTACTGTACTATATAATAAGATCACTAGAATTATCAAACAATTTAACTGCATACTTCACACTAAATGGTGTGGTACATACCTACCTTGCAATTGTAATGTCTTAGCTTCTTTTAGTCATTGAACATTTTATATATTTTTATATTAAAATAGTTTTATTGAAGGAGATAATTGGAAAATCCATATATTCTTCCATAGTTTGTAGCGTTAACTGATCATCAGGATATAAATTTATTCTTATATATTAAATTCTATTTTTTTTTTATTTTTTATTTCTCTTAATAAAGTAGGGTTTAGTCTAGAGAGAAGACTCCCATAACCTTGATGTATTATTATTTTTAAATAAAAAAAAAAATAAAAAACATATATTGGGCTAATAATACATTTTAATATTCATCCTATCATCCCTCAACTTTATCAATAATAATATATCATCTATATAGCAATCCCTCTACAAATATTTAGATTAGAATATGGACATAGATAGGAATGTTTTCATTAAGAACGTGTACTGCCCGTATTATTGTTTAGATCGATTAGGATAGGGTCATACAAAGTCTAGTCTTACTCTTAACTCGTTATTCGGTATATAAAGTTCCTTATAGTCAAATCAATATAAATATGAAGTATGTGATTTATGGTGTTTCATTTTAAGGTGATAAGAAGGACCCTAATTAGACCTGAAAGCTCAAGGTTTTTCTGGTTTAAAATTTACAGGCTAGACACTTTAAAAGTGAGGGGGAAGGATAAAGATGTCCACCCTCAAAGTGTCACTAGTGGGGATTGAACCCCCAATGCATGCCACAAACTCAAGGTTGAAAGGTGCATGTACTGATTAAATGTAGCTGTCAATTTTGTGATCACATTACCATTTTAAATTACGAGAACATAAATTACATCACTAGACCATTAAATAGGTACAATAATGAGATAGTTGCGATTGCATGGTACACTTAATAGTGTTATACATTGTAAGTTTGTGATTATACTACCAATCCACCCTTCCCATTGCAAATATGCCACGTTGCTTTGCAAGAGAACTACTAGCTATTATTAAGTGATAACTAGGTTGAGTTTCTAAATTCAACCCTCACCCAATCTCACGTCTCACGAGTCACGACTTTGCATGCAGCAGCAGGCAGCAGCTAGCAGGCAGCTCATGCGAGTTGCATAGTAAGTCATCAGCATTAGATGTATGCCTGTGATGATGCAATCTAACTATATTCCATAAATAGCTGATGCCGTTATTTATTGAATCATTACTTACTTTGTTACGTACACGTGGAGCTTTGTTATTGGTCGACGCTTGACGGCCTTCACGCTAATAATGCACACATTATTTAATAGTTTCCGATTAATGTGTCTATTGTTTGTTACTTTGTACGTTTTAGAGAGAATAATTACGTCACTCATAGAGTCATAGCGTTGTAATTTAGTGATATAATAAAATTAGAGCTAGTAAAAATTAACCCAATTTGATATTTACTCGACTTGAATCCAGCCTATATATAATTATATAGAGGGTTTGGGTTGAATTCGTGTGTAGTTGTGTGACATCAATTTTTAATCTTTTATGCTTCAATGGAGTAGTTGATGTCATTGCCTACACCCGTGATCGGTATTTGTGTTGTTGGTATAAGTTTTTCCTTTTGTTTGCGTCTTACACATAGCTTGTGTTAATGCGAGCAATTTTTCCTATATATTATCGTATCACTTTTATTTGAAGTTCAATATAAAAAATATTTTTGATATTTAAATTAGTGCGAGGTTAGTCTACAAACCTTTAAAACTTTGCAAATTGCAATTGCATTGATGCTATATTAGTAATCTTTTTTTCTTTTTTTCATTTTTTTTTTAAATTTTTTTTTAAAAGAACAGTCCATCCATTTGAAATATAAGTATTTGGGCCATATGAATTAAATTAAATGAATCATGTCAAAGACTCTGAAGTGATGAAATGGGCCAAGTCCGCATAGCTGACCTTATCAAAGGCTGGCCCATTTGAGAAAAGGTCCAGTTCTCAAATTATGTAGTCCACCATAATTTACAGGACCTGCAAATTATGCTTCAATCGAAATATGGCGAAATTGGGGAAGAGGAAGAATTCAAGACCACAAGTGGAACCAAAAGCAAGTTCCTTATTCCAATTCATCCCACTGTCAACTTTTTGTATGTAACATTACCACTTCTCTTATTTTCACTACTCGTTGAGATTGATTTTCGTAGATTTCTTTAATGTATAGTGTGTTGCGATGAGTTTAATTAATGTATGATGTGTTGCAATGAGTTTAATTAATTAATGGTTTCTATTAGTTTAAGTAATTATTGGTTGATAGACAATATATTTAGCAGCAAATATATTATATGTGTTGCGATGAGTTTAATTAATTAATGATGTATTAATCAAATCAAATGCTATGTCCATGCTGCTTGACACATTTTTACTGTTTTGATTCAATTATTCAAATGTATATATGTATATTTGTTTGTTTGATTACAGTCAGTATTATGTAGATGGACCAAATGTATGTGGCAAAGGCAATATATATATATATATATATATATATATATATATATATATATATATATATATATATATATATATATATATATATATATATATATATATATATATATATATATATATATATATCAAACTATACCAATTGGTTGTTGGTGTAGTGGTGATTGAGACTACACTTGATAGGAAGGACCTGTAATTGATCCCCCGCAACAACAATTATATTGGGAGGGGAATGGAACCTAGGCATCCAGAACTGATCCCGAATCTGGATTAGCCCAAAGGGTAAATCGGGTGGAACACCAAAAATTATATATCAAACTATTTTTTTTCTTTTTTTTTTTGACAACAGAGTAAGCATACAAAACACGGGACTACTACTTATCTCTAGTCATACTTGCTAGATTTTGTGTAGTCTTACATAACATACAACTACTACAACAATGCTTAAAATTAGAAATACAAACACATAAACTATTGTTAAGCTTCTTCTTTGGATGATCGAAGAGATTTCCGAACATTCCACCCTTCCTCTTCATACCTGCATGAAAACTAGATTTAATGATTGGATAGGCATAATTAGGTTGCAGACTCTTGCTTCGTTTCCGAACCCTTCCTCTAACTCTCGTCTTTTGATGATTGAGAGTGCTGGTCATGACTTCGGAGAAGCTTTTCCTCCTCGATTTGCTCTTAAGTTCAGATGGAGAATGACTGATGCTTTCCTTAGGAGCCAACAGCAAACTACTATCTTTCACTTCATGACCACGAACTTGATACTCATCCTTGTTGTAAGGAATTTCATAGGGCGAGTGAACATGCTCTATTTTCTCATTAACAAAGGCACTTTCATTACCATTGATTGATGATGACTTGTTTTGATTGATGTCATCATCTGGAAACACACTCGAAGTTGGTATCGAGTAAGAGACCACTGCTTCCCTTAAACTATGTTTGTGGGGGTTTCTCCATCATGATATGATTTTTTGGGGTGAAGGTACGTACCTTCAACATTGACAATGAATGTGGTTGATAGAGCCACAACTCTTTCTCTTGCCTCAACTTATCTATATCTGCACGGGCAATTCTCAAGTAAGAAGATGGATTTTTTCGATTGACGAACGCCACCTTAAAACTGGGAGGGCCAGATTTGAACAACACCTAGAAACTGAGCCTTTCAAGCTGTCAATATCCATGGGATCTCTATATATCTCCCATATTATATGACCCATGGCTACCATTAGAATAGTCTTTGGTAGCTTCAACTTTCGGCTTATCAACAATAGCCTCCACATTCTTCTCTTCCTTAGACCCTTCCATTCTTGAGCCACAGTTCATTTTCTTTTCATTGATTGGGCTTCTCTGATCTTCAACCTAGAAATGCACACTTTCCTCAACCTTTATCTCTTCACCATTAAGATTCCTAAGTACAACATTCTCCAATCTTGCCAATTCCTTCCCAATTTCCTTGTTTGTTGGTTCAATCTCTTTTGTTGATTTAAAATCATCATACACCTTATCCAAAAATCCCGACTTCTCCAACGCTAATCCTCTTCTAAACAGAGCCTTCGCATTATTCTTACTAGCCTCCAAAACCAGAGAACAAAAAGTGATGGCAACACTAAATTTATTTAGCTTAATTGCGCTTGCCGCAAAATTCAAATGAAGACTAATAGCAAGCTCCTTCAACTCAGGACTAACCTCACACATATGAGGGTCATCACTAATAGCGCAAATTATAACACACAAGCATTTGATACCCTTGTTGTAGAACACAAAAGCAGAATTAAAATCCTTCAATTTGAACAAAGAGTTTGCTTTCTCCTTCATATCAAACACATACGAAATAGCCCCTTCCAGACTACTAGTATTCTAAAACATCTCCTCAACATCAATGTCCTCTTCCTCCAAAATATCTAAGTGATGAAGCATTATACC
Source organism: Chenopodium album (assembly GCF_948465745.1). Taxonomy (NCBI): domain Eukaryota; kingdom Viridiplantae; phylum Streptophyta; class Magnoliopsida; order Caryophyllales; family Amaranthaceae; genus Chenopodium; species Chenopodium album. The sequence continues at coordinate 47,690,130 of NC_137848.1, forward strand.
TCCTAAACTCAAATGCTCCCCCATACCTAAAAACCAAAAACAGAGACCACGGAAACCAACACAAACTTGAGCAAGCACAACAAACCACCCTAGATAAACTGGACAAGCTCAACAAACCACCCAAGACGATAGAAATCAAACCAAGAAAAAAAAACAGAAAACAGATCTACAAAAGAAGAACTTACGGTATACAGAGGAATCGACGGCTAAACACCACAACTCCTTGAAATAAATCAGATTGGGGACGAAAAAAGGAGTTAGCTCTTCAAGGTGAGCTTGCTGGCGACCATAGCAGAGGGAATGGCCTCCGGCGAGCTACTTCCCTTTAGGGGGTCACGCGTTTGGGATTGGAGAGAGTGGGTCGAGCTTACAAAGTTTGATTCCATAACATTACTTTATATCAAACTATTATTCCTTGTATAGATGGATGCATTTGCAAAATTTGTAAGTTTTGGGAGTAGGAGAAAGTCGAACACTTGCTACTTGCATTAAGAAGCCGAGGAAAGAAAAAAAGTATTCAACATCTTACTCTTGTATTCCCAGAGATATAATTTGTAACATATTATTACTTCTTCTTGCTTCACTTCTTCAAGACATTATCAAGCTTGTTTGCAAGGAGTGGAATGCTATAATCATTGACCCGCTCTTTGTTAGAGCACACCTTCTTCAGCTAAGGCGATCCTTCTATCTTCACTCTTATGATGCTACTCGATACACTTCAAGTGAACTTAAGCTTCCATTTCAAGCCACTATTATGGGTTCTTGTTACGGTCTTGTTTTGCTTCATCACGCCACCATAGCAAAGGAATTGCTTCTGGTTAATCTCGCAACAAAATCCATCATCAATCTCCTTCCCCATAACCTGTTAAGGGTACGCATACTTTGTACACCTGTTACTACTTTAGCATTTGCGCCTGCTTCTGGCCAATACAAGGTGGTATATGTTTCTTTTTTCTCCAAGAATAAACGAGTATCATGTGCTGATTATGATGAAATTGGATTTCTTTTGGAAAAATTTGAAGTTAAGGTTTTTGTGTGTACAGTAGCTGTTGACGAAACTTGGAGATCCATTGACTGTAAAGGCATTACTACGAGTATGGATGCAAAGCAAACACTATTGAACAAGACGCTCTGTACTGCTGAGGGGTATATTATTGGTTAGACAAACGTTACTAATGGTTTGGCCTTGGATATTGATACCAAAAGCATGTATCAATTCCCCAACCCAAATGATTACGTGAAGAACTCCTTTTTTACTAGAAGTATAAATATGGACACAGGTGTGGGTATGGTGCATAGGCAATCCCCTATCAAGTGTTGGAAGGTGTGGAAAATGATAGAATCGAAAACTGGCACTTGAACTAGAGCTATGGATTTCGATGCAACTTGTATGTATTCGAGGCTTGACAGTCATTCCGATCCTTTTGCTGCTGGAAACTGTGAACCTCTTTTCACTAGCTTGGAAACTGGGGAGGTTTAGTTATTTTGTGACGTGAACGGAGGAAAATATGTTGTGGTTTGTTACAATTGGAAGACAGGGAAGGTTTGGTCAGCTCCATATAAATGGCCAGAAGGTGTTTCCCTCCTATATCTCCAATTAAACAGCTTGCTATCACTGAAGAATCTTTAGCTGAGTGTTGTGTAGTTCGATGCGTTCATGTGGGAATGGAGAATCAATTATTATTGACATTACTATTTAAGTTATAAAGAGTTTGGGTGGAATCAGATGTGATTAACGTGATTAATGATGTGAACTCCAAAGATGTTGGCTTCTCACTTATTCGTATTATCTATGATGAACTGGTGATGAGTAAAGCACAAAGGGTACTGAACTTCCCGTTATTGCAAACTAGGTACTAAACTTTGTATTGAACCTGCCTGAAGTAACCAGTTACTACAGCTTATTTTTATCTTTACTTTTTTAAGGCTAAATTATCAGCTTCCTCTGCAAAGGAGCAACAACATACTTCAATAAGGAAAAGTCTGCTTAGTCTTGCTGTTAGAATATATGTCAGTATTTTTTTTTTCAATACCATATTAAAGTAGTAGCCCTCGTTTTGTTTACCAATCAACCTGACAATAATGTTACAATTCTATTCTGACCAAAATTAGCTGCTACTATATAGGATTTTAGGAGTCTATGATGCACTTAGTGCTAAGTCTGCTAATTAGGCAGTATTGTACTTGATACATGTAATAAATTTGTTTTATCTTCTCATGCGCCAATCCCTATTACTACCACAAAATGTCAATTAACAATATGGTTAGAAATAGCCATTTACGACGGATGTCAACTGTTGTGGATGCAAGTGAATAAGTGATGTACGAGGAAATCATTCTACAACAGTTGGGATGGGAGAAATTGTGTCACTTGTATTCATTTTTCTTTCCTACATGACCACTGTCATCCCTTCCCTATAATTAGTGACAAATTGAGGATAAATTTAGTAGTATTTTTTTTTAAGAAAAATTTAGTAGTATGTGTTCCAATATATTTGACAACTAGCTAGAGGACAATAATAAGCACTTGTAGGATTTACATGGCCGAACAAAAATTCTTGAGCTGCTTGATAAAAGCCTCTCTCTCTCTCTCTCTCTCTCTCTCTCTCTCTCTCTCTCTCTCTCTCTCTCTTTATTATTATTTTTTAATATGTTTTAAATGCTTTTTTAAATGGCTAAGGTCAAGAATGATTAGTACAAAGTTTAATACCTTAATTGCAATAACTCATAGTTGGGTAATCAATCTGCAACAAATGCCAAAGTTTAGTACCCAACTTTGTGCTTTACTCAAAAAATGATGTTAGGAATAGGAATAATAGTAATAGAACCCTATTTCCTCAAAAAAAAAAAAAAAAAAAAAAAGTAATATAACCCTATTTGATGTGTGTTATTTTTCTTTCAAAAAAAGAGTATGGTTGTGCAGTTGTGCACCTCCCTTTTTTTTTTTGTTGTTGTTTTGAGAGTTATAAGGGCAAGGGTGAAAATCGATCTCAGGATCTTCTGAACTCAGGAGGGAAGCTCTAACCACTTGAGCTATCTCACACTCTCAACCTCCATGTGACTATGTGGGAAACTAATATCAACAAGTCTCGTCGGTGAGTAAAACCCCTAAGTGAAATAGCAGGTTCATTAAGTGTTAAACCCCTAAGTGAAATAACGGGTTTCATTAAAAGAAATTTCTTTAGAGCATGTTTGGTTAGAGTAGTTCTCTCTTGGAAAGAACCTTCTCCCTAGTCCTTGCCCTGTCATCTCTCTGTCAGCTGCATCCTCTGTGAGCTGTTATAGTGCTGTGAATGTTTGTATACCGTCGCAGCCTTGATTTCAGTGTAATGATTAGGTGTAGGTGATTCTATGTTTTTGTCCTGTTGTAAATATTTATAGTTTTGGTTTCTTGCTGTGTAAGCTCAAGTAGAGCATATATTTTCCTTAACCTAATATCATCTCTTCTTCCTTCCTTTCTATTCTCTTTCTCTTCAATATACTATCCTCTTGCACCGAGCATATTTAACTCATCATGGTATCATAGCCACTGGTGCAAAATCAGGATTCATAAACAAAACAATCTGCTCAAAATCTTTCTACCAACCTCTTTTCAAAGCTTCTCTCTTTTTTCCTTCTCTTAAAAATCGAAGCTTTATATTATGGCAACAGATGCAAACAACGTGTTTTATTTGCACCCAAATGATGGTTCTTATTCCATCTCAGTTGACAAACTCACTGGTGCTAGTGATTACAGATCCTGGAGAAGATCCATGGATATTGCTCTCACCTCAAAGAAGAAGATCGGTTTTGTTCTAGGTACAGTCCTTAGATCCACTTATGCTGATGATTCTGTCAAAGCAAATCAATGGGATACTTACAACTCTATGGTAATCTCTTGGATTCATGCTTGTCTTTCAGATACAATAAAAAAAAATATGTGCTTTATGTTAACACTGCTAGGGAAACATAGGTGCAACTTGAAAAACGTTTCTCTATGGCCAATGGATCTAGAAAGTATAGGTTAGACAAAGATCTTTATCAGCTTAAACAGAAAAATACTTTTATTAATGAATATTACACTGCTATGTCTAGGTTGTGGGAAGAATTAGATTCAATGTGTGTCTTGCCTGTTATTTCTGATATGTCTGGAGAATTTCATTGCTTTCTGACAACTCTTGCAGGGCATCATGATCATGAACACTTCAAACATGCAGTGAATGAACACCATTGGGTGAATGCAGTGAATGAAGAACTGGAACAGTGTGAGAGAAATGGCACATGGATTGTTACCACGCTCCCACCTGGAAAAAAGGTGGTTAGTAACAAGTGGATTTACAAGACAAAATATAAATCAAATGGAGACATTGAAAGACACAAGGCAAGGATTGTTGTACTTGGCTGTCAATAGAAATATGGCCTAGACTATGGAGAGACCTTTTCTCTAGTTGGCAAAAGGACTACAGTAAGTAGCTTCATTGAACAATTGGACAACCACGCAGATGGATGTCACAAATGCTTTTTTACATGGTGACTTGGAAGAGGATGTGTACATGTCATTACCTCAGGTTTATACTGGATATGGGAGTAGAATATATGTGAATACTGATAACTCAAAATCAAAGACTGAGAACCTGGTATGCAACCTAGTGAAGTCCTTGTATGGACTCAAACAGGCACCTAGACAATGGTTCTCTAAACTCTCAACAATTCTAATATCCTTTGGTTACAGACAGTCTAGAGCAGACTATAGTCTGTTTAAAAAAAAAAAAAAAGAAACAAACAGCACTTCAGTCACTGCTATTCTGGTGTATGTTGATGATCTGCTATTCACAAGAAATGACAAAGAAGAAATTTAGACTCTAAAATCTCTCCTCTCATCTCACTTTCATATGAAAAATCTTGGAAAGTTGAGATACTTTCTAGGAATGGAAATTGATCAGTCTGAACAAGGCATCTTTGTTTCTTAGAGAAAGTATACCATGGACTTGCTCAAGGGTCAAGGCATGCTGAATGTCAAACCTTTAAAGTTACCCATGGATTCTCACTTGAAGCTCAGTGCAGACAAGGGAACTCCTCTGCTTGATCATGTCCTGTATCAACACTTTCTTGGAAAACTGATATATCTTACAGTTACAAGACCAGATATTGCTTTCTCAGTGCAAATTCTAAGTCAATTCATGCACTCACCTACAACAACCCATATGCAAGCTGTTAAGATATTATGCTGCTATGGTACCTGGCTGGAACTGTGAATCAAGGTATTCTGCTAGCTTCATCATCAACTGCTGAACCGGTAGCATATTCAAACAGTGATTGGACTAGCTGTCCAAACACTAGAAGCTCAACTACAGGATATTGCATACTTCTAGGAAAATCCCCTATATCTTGGAAGGCAAAGAAGCAGTTTGTAGTGGCTAAATCAACAACAGAAGCAGAATATAGGGCAATGGCTTTGACTACCTGTGAAATCACATGGCTCAAAGCACTTCTGAAAGACCTAGGCATCTCTTGCTCAACTCCTACTCTGCTGAAGTGTGACTGTCAAGCAGCTATTGCCATTGCATCAAATCCAGTCTTGCATGAAAGAACAAAACATGTTGAGATTGACTGTCACTATGTAAGATATATGGTCAATAATGGCTCTATAGTTGCTCAGCATGTCACTACAAAGGAACAATTTGCAGACATTCTGTTGACTCGAATGAACAATACAAGAGGGGGGTGAATTATATTGTAGAGGAACTGGGGTAATTTTTGCGGAATTTGAAAAATAAATTTAGAGGAACTTAAAGTGCAAAGAGAGATTTTTACGAGGAAAACTTCTTGGCCCTAATAAAGAAGAAAAACCTCGACCACAAGGGATTTTAAACTCAACTCTTAATTATAATAGGTCAAACAACCTATTACAAACTAAGACACTAACCCAAGTTCCTTAACGAACTTGAGTTCCCTTCAACTGATCCCTCAACCAGTTGAACTCTCTAACTCTTTCTCTCTTTCTCTTTTACTTCACTCAAAGTAAAAACACTTTAGAGTTTACCCAAACTCTAACCCAATACAACTCAAGATTTAAACTCTAATACTAAGTACTAATTAAGACACTCAAGGACTTAAGCGGATTATGACTCTTTTCGAAAACTAGAATATTGCAATGCTCAAGTGTGTTTTTCTCAACAGAAAACCAAGTCTATTTATAGAAGAGATAAGAAGTTAAAACTGTCGTTGCCTCAATCTCCTCTAACTCACAACTTCCTTAAGACTAGGAAGTGCTAGTAGTGGGATCTTGGGCAGCAAGCAAAATCGAATTTACATAGAGTGGTTTTACTGCTTCCCTATATTTCTCAACTTCTTTGACAAAGTAAAACACACGTTTAAAAATATTTTCCAAAAACAGATTTTCCAAAAGATAAGCTTTGATAAAAATAGAAAATCTCTTAACCAAAAAGATATTTTGTAAAAAGATATTTCACAAAATTATTTTCAAAAATAAGATAACCAAATTAAGATATGGAAAATAAAACTTTATCATATAAAATAAAATCCACTTAATTCCTATTAATCATCAAAGTACTTAGTATAAACATAAGAAGCCTAAAATACAAAATAAACAAATTAGACTCCTTGAACTCTCTTCGAAGCTTTGACTTTGGAGCTTCAGTTCCTCACTCAAGGAACTCGTCTTCTGATTGTCTTCTTTATCCTTCTTTAGCAGACTTAGACCTTGTTCCATGCTCCTTTCTTACTCCAGAAACTCGTAGCATACAACTTGATTCAACTAGGAACCTGTCATCAATCACAACTAAAATAGAAAGTTAAACTGTTATGAATTTGCTTAGGTTCCTTTGAGTTATCATCAAAACTTAGGGTCAACAATATTCCCCCTTTTTTTTATGAATGACAAACCTAAGCAAACTTCAGTAAAATAAAGAAGATACAATCAAAATGGTAACCAAAACATAACAAAAATAGGTGAACTAAAAACATAAAGAACATAAGGAACTCGATATACCTCACTTTATAGATGGATGGAGAGCTTGTCAACAAACAATCGAGTTTGCCTTTCTTTTCCCCCTTTTGGCTTTCATCAAAATTAATGCACACATACATATCTAAACACAGCACCATACTGAAATGGTTTTTGTCCAAAGCAAAGAACAAAGCACATATAGGCAGAAATAGTATGCAAATAGTTTTAAAGCAAGCAAATATTATATACATCACATAAACAAACTGATGTTCCTCCAAACATCAAAAAACAAAAATAAAATACCTTGTTTAAGTGTTTACAGATCCAAAAGAAACCAAATAAAACCAAGTTCAACACAAACCAAGTTCAAAAACTAACTGTTTCATAGATAAGACAGAAAAGAAAAGAGGATTAGGCTTCAGGTGATGAGGATTGATGTTCTTCTGCTGCATCATCATCTGAAACTGCTTCAATGACCATCTCCTCCAGTTCTTCAGCAAATCAGCCTGACCTTGAGACAGAGTGAAAGTGCTCTGCTGAAAGGTTGAGGTGAGCTCCTTTGAGTTCTTCACCAATTCTGCCACCGTCTTCTCAAGAGCCTAAAGACGTTGAATCAAGGATGGCTGAGCATTTGTCATCTGCTTCACAGACTCCTTAAGGCTTTCAGTTCTAGTGTTGAGCTTAAAGAACTGAAGGCAGCAAACCCTGTACCTGTGGGAAAGGATTTTTCAACAGAATTTTGTTCCAAAGTGCCCTGTTCCCCATGAGCACCTAATTTCTCCTCACTGAGATCCATATAAGGAATAGACTCCGCCTTACCACTCTTTCTTTTTGGCCTTATAGCCAACCTGAGACTTTTTCTTTTCCCTGTACTTGGAGCACTCCCTTTCTTATCTTTCCTCATATTTTTCTTTCTTTTCTTTTTCTCTCTCACTCTCCTCTTCTTCCAGCCATTTTTCCACCTCTTCTTCCGCAGTCAGTTTCTTGACATCTTCTTGTTTTGATTTGGGAAGGGCTTTGGGAAGAAACTAAGTCATACCATCAACAACATGCAAGTTTCTGCTTTAAAAAGTTTTGGGTTGGACAAAGTGGTTTGTTTGCAGTTTGAGATGCTCATAGTTAGCAACAGTGATACCAAAACTCTCAATCAGAGTGATGATCAGGTTTGCATATCCAACCTTTAGGTGATTAGTAATGTAGTGGATGAGGTATTTTATCATAAGAGTAGGGGCGGGGCAAACAAATATGGGGACTGGTGCGAGTTCTTAAAATTGGGCCTTTATACCCATAATTGAAAGAAATATTCAGTTCAAACACCAAAATTTTTCGTTAATGTAGTTAATTACACAGTAAAATATATGAATGACATAAAAACATTTTAACAAATTCACTTAGAAAATGGTCACTTTTCTCAAATATTTTTGATAAATCTCATCTACAAGGTTATTCTCCGTAACACTTAAGAACAACTAAAACTTTTCTTACGTTTATTTTAGTTGATAGGAAGAAAATGTAGTTAGTTTAAATAAAGAGTGAGAAAGTTGATATGAGGAGAGAGAGTATATGTTAAGTGTATTTGGAAGAAGAAAAAAGTGTACTCTAGATTTTAGGTTGGGTACTGTACAAATGAGAAAAAAAAAGGTATACTCTAGAGTGTAGACTTTATGTTGGGTAGTACAATTGGAAACAACTACTACTAGTAAAAAAAAGTTTATGGCAAAGAGGGTTTGAACCTCGAACCTACAAAATATGGGCTAATACTCTACCGCTGAGCCATGGAACAAATTTATAATACTTATCACATCATACTAACTATATATGTAATTTTGGGGCCCCATTTCTTTCGGAGCCTTGTGCGGTCGCTCAACTTGCACGCCCTCTCCGCCACCCCTGCATAAGAGAGGGAAAGTTGATTTGTATTTTATTTTCAAGACAGTACATAAGCATAGCATCAAGGTGGTTGGCCTCGTTCCTATGCTGGGTTCTGGGAACTATGGCTATGTGTACAAAGATGAACAACAGTTTTTGAATGGGAGAAAACAAGTTATGGTTAGTCTACACCTTAGAAATTTTTCCACCAATTGACTCCACAATAGATTTTATCGACACTTCACCAATACCTAAATCAGTTGCACCTTTAAAATATTCATCAAACCCCTCATTTGGAGTTCCAAAAATAGCACTCAGATAATCAGCATCAAAACTAATTTTACGAATTTTCACTTTAGAGAAACACACACCATTTTCATTCTTAAAATTCGCACAAAATTCTTTCAAGAGAGCATGAGCAAGCACATTCACATAACTTTCACTAAACAATTGCACCCAATTTTGAGCTTCAAGAATGTCTAGTAGTTTAGAGTACTTATTAACTTCGTACCAAGGGAGATTAATACAGAAGCCATGGATGAAACGATCAGAGCTTGCTTTGATTCTTTTAAGGGCTGGTGAACCTGAATTTTTTCGACCATTTCCTCCCAGCCTAGATCAGCAAGTTCCTCTTCCTCAAGCTTTCGTTCGTTTGATTCACTTCGAGCAATTGGCCTATTATGAGGTTTTTCAGTAATGGGTTTGGTTAGGTTTTCTTGCTCGATGTCCATGGGAAAGTCTTTAGGTGGAGTGGTATGAGTTTTTGGCGATACATCCATGGGTGAAAAAGGTGAATCTGCTAGACGAAGGATATATTTGATTGAGTGATGAGGTGAGGAACAATGACTAGGGTTTGGTTGCATTTTATAGGGGAAGGAATTTTGAAGGGTAAAAGAAGTCGGTGGAATTGTGTGGAAGGTGAATTGAATGTGTTAGGTGTCGTTTGAAGAAGAATGGTAAATGCTTTTTACTTGGCCTTGATCAGAACTTTAATAAATGTGATTTGAAGTTTAAGGGTCTAGGGTATTTAAACAAAGGAACTTTAATAAAAGGTAAGTGTTAAATAATTCCTTTTCTCTATCTTATTTGTTTTCTTTTCACTCCATTCTCAATATCTATACCAAACGCCCCCTATATGGATCGAGAAAAAAAATGTGCTATGTGGACGATATATTCGTAGTAAGACCCTGTTTGGTGGTAGCGTTTGAGGCAGCAGTTAGTGTTTTGACCGGTCAAAACACCACTAGAAAAAAAAAAAATGTTTGACAAAGTAGCGGTTAGCGATAGAAGTAGCATTTCTTAAACGTTAAAAATAGTAGCTTTTAGCAGGTAGCGTTTGTCAATTTTTGGTTACTTTTTAAAACAACTAGTTGTGGTTGTGGCTCCGCGCGCGGTCCCCCAATGGCTGTGATAATTGTTTGTAAATTATGTATACGAGAGTATTGTTACATGTTAATTATGTTTGCGTAGTGTCTAAATTTTGTATGCATTTAAATTATTAAAGTTAATATAATGTAAACGGGAAACATTGAAATCTAAATTATCATATTAAAAATATGTAACTTAAATCATCATATTAGGTAAAAGTAACCTAAAGTATGTTGATTTTGATTAGTTATTTGTTAGTCCCAAATTATGAATTTATGTGATGTTATTCATTTATGCTTTGGCAAAAATACTGGTTGACCGAAAACTGTAAAATAATATATAGACAATTTCCAAAAATTGTTATAGCTAATGGCAAAAGGATGTATAAGATATGGTGGTCATTTATATTTTTAAATAATTGGTATAATTTTCTTAAGTGTTCTTTCTATTTCTTAAGCATTTTAGTAAACCTTTTCCAAAGTTAATTGCCCTATTTTTCTTAAGTGCTCTTTCTCACTCTAAAGCTAATTATCCTAATTTTCTTAAGTGATCTTTCTTAAGTAGTCTTTCTCTCCCCTAAACCAATTGAATTGATTTTCTTAAGCGATCTTTTTTAATTAAGTGGTTTGTCTCACTCTTTCCTAAGTGATCTTTCTCTCTTTTTGAGTGATCGATCTTTCTTAAGTGGTCTCTCTCTCCCTTTATAGCTTTTAGTAACTCTTTTTCCAAAACTAATTTCTCTTATTTTCTTAAGTGTTTTTTTCTTAAGTGGTCTATTTTAATTAAATGATGTTTCTTAAGTAGTCTATCTCTCTTTCTCTTCCTTTCTCAAGTGATCTTTTGTAAGTGTAGTCTCTCTCTCAATATTAATTAAGTAGCTTTAATATCACCCTTTATCTTCGCTATTTCCCTCCCTCCCTCTTTTGCCATTCTCTTCTTATATGAATTCTCTTATATCTTACAATCATTTTTTTATGTATTACTTCATGGTTATGAGAAAACTTTTTCGATTTTCTTGGATTATTACAATCAACTTTAAAATCTTTGCACCTGACATTCCATTAGTCATCCTCTCCCAAGGGCGTATCTATGTTCAAGGTAATGGGGTAGGCCAGTTGTCCCCACTTATTTTTGTAAAACAAATATTTGTTATAAATATTTGAAAGTAAGATGAAGAAATAATAAGTTATTTAACATTGAATTATTTAATATGAAAAAGGTGATATAAAATTATTATTATTATTATTATTATTATTATTATTATTATTATTATTATTATTATTATTATTATTATTATTATTATTTTGGTCGAAACGAGGGGCAAGCCCCAAAAGATATAGAAATCTAGAACTACAAAAAAAACAAAACCAAACTAAAGAAAACAAAGCAAGAAAAGCGAAAATAACAACTACAACTACTCAATCCTAGCCACTCTCCTCGGAGTCGCTCTTCCCCTTAAGTCCTTCAATAAAACGGTTCGAAGATCCTCCGGGACCGCCTTAAAGATGACCAAAGACTGCTCCATGGTAACACCATAGTTTGCCAACCAATTGGCAACTTTACTAGCTTCCCTGTAACAATGACCGATAGTGACTTCCCAATCTTGTCTAGCAATAAGGGCTTTGCACTTTCAGATAATATGAATATAAGGAGAATTAGAGGGAACGGGTTCCTCTAACAAGAGAACAACAACTTCCGAATCAACACGAACTTGAACCTTGTGATGACCACCATTCCAAGCGATAGCTAAGCCACGCATAATTGCCAATAACTCCGCCTTAGTGCACGTACACACTCCACACCTCATAGCAAAAATCTCATGAAATTCCCCTGTGTGACTACGTACTACATCACCATCTCCTACCATCCCTGGGTTTCCCTTCGACACACCATCGGTGTTTAAACACACCCACCCTAATGGAGGAACATCCCATCTCAAATATATCTCTTCTCTGCTTCTCTTCCCAAGCTTATTAATTCCAGCTCTCTCATACGCCCACTTTATATCTCCAACTCTAGCTAAAATAAAACAAGCTTAGTCCAAGGGGATTTCTACCTCTCTATCAAAAGTCCTCGCATTCCTCCACTTCCACAACCACCAACAAGTCACTACAAAGATCAGATTCCAATCCTCTCTATCAAAGACACTTGAGCAAATGAGATTTTTTATGATCCATTCCTTCAAAGGCATACAAAAGTCAAGGTTATCCACATTCACATTAAGCTTTCTCCACACCACTACTGCAGTAGGACACAAGCGCAAAGTATGCTCAACATGCTCTTCCACATATCCACATACTTGGCATCTAGGATCATTGGTCATGTGCCTCAAAAACCTAGCAGATGTTGTCAACAAACGCTCCCTATAAGCTAACCAGAAGAAGAATCGCATTATTTAAGGGGCCTTAGTACACCAAATAATCTTCCAAGGGGTCTTCTCTTCTTCAGTATGCATATCCTCCTTGCGAATTATAGCCATAGCAGATTTAAGAGTAAATCCCCCTGTAGGTGAACCATTCCAAAATATACTATCCGCAGCTTCATCGTCCTCTATCAATTCATGAGATTGAATGACATCTAGCACCTCCTTTGCTAAATAATCCGCAAACTCCTCACACCTCCACCCTCTATTGCAATCCCACATCTCATGCACCTTTCGACCAAGAAAAGCATTTGGCGGTTCAGCAATAATCTCATCAATTAAAGGCCCTTTAGCAGCCCAAGTATGATACCAGAAGGAAGTATCATGACCATTATATTACCAACATCATTACGCATACCTTTCTTGAGTATATCGATATTTTCGGTGATGCCCTTCCAAGTATGAGAAGCGTCCTATTTTGATTTGAACATTTCAACGTCGCATCTTCCACCACAATATTTATGGCGCAACACTCTCAACCACAGAGAATCCGGTTCAGTCAAGACTCCCCAACCCAATTTAGCCATAAAAGCCGCATTAGATTGTCTTATTGATCGCAGCCCCAAACCACCTTCATACTTTGGTTTAGTAATAGTATCCCAAGATACTAAATGCATCTTCCTCTTCTCGTCAGTGCTTCCCCAAATAAAGGCCCTTGTTTTCTTATCAATTGTGTCACAAACCCCTTTTGGTACTTTCGCGGATTGCATAGTATAAGTTGGAATAGATGAAATCAAGCTTGAGCAAGGGTCGTTCTCCCAGCTATAGAGAGGGTCTTCGATTGCCAACCAACAAGTTTATCATTGACTTTATCTACCAAATATTGATAAGTAGCCTTTGTCACCCTCCCATTAATGGTTGGACACCAGGTATGTACCAAAATCCTCCGTACTCTCCATATTCAACTCCCCACACACAGCATCTCTAACATCAAAATTCGAATTGGGAGAAAAATATATGCGAGACTTGTCATTGCTTACCTTAATACCCGAAACTTGGCAAAAGGCATCTAGACATTTTTTCATAATTCGATCTTGATCAAGGCTAGCTTCACAAAATAAGATCAAATCATCGGCAAAGGCTAGATTAGTAATAGAGGGCCATCCCTACTTTCTCGAACAGGTCTCCAACATCCAAATTGAACCTCTCTATCAATTAAGCGAGTCAATCTCTCCATACATATCACATAAATATATGGAGACAAGGGGTCACCTTGTCAAATACCACGGGATGGAGAAAATTGTTCGGTGGGCTCACCATTCCAAAGAACACTAAGCTTAGCCGTAGTGATGCAAGTCATAACAATATCCACCATTTGTTGGGGTAGACAAAGCTCCAAAACAGGGGTGTGGCAAAGAAATTTGTGGCCCTGTGCGAATAATTAAAAATTGGGCCTTTTATAATTAATCGTATAAAAAAAATACTCATAACAACAATGAAAGACTTTAAAAAATAAGAAAATGATAACCATAGTCCTATTGGATATTAGGACTACATATAAAAAGGCAAGAAGCTTAAAAAATAATTACTTGTACAATTTAGGAATTAATATACTTTAATATTATCGATCCACAAATTTTTGTCAAGAATTCTCAAATTTATACAAAGTAGTTAGAATTCTTGAATTTGCAAAAATTTAAAACTATGAAGTAGATATATAAGAATCAGAATTTAGGATTACTTTAAAAAAAAAAAGAAACTAGGATAACAAAGAGCCATATACTGGAAAGAGGAGTGTGTGTCAAAAGAAAAGAAAAAGGAGCGAGAAACAAAATAAAAAGGAAAGTTGGAGTCTTGAAAGGAGAAGCTAGCTAACAAACAAAAAGAAAAGGGCATAGAATAGGAATCGAATTGCACACCTTCTCTACTAAATTTGTGCATCATACCGCTAAACCACAAACATTCTTACATTACATTATTCAACTTAATATTCATATATCAATTTTGGGGCCCCTGTTTTTTGGGGGCCCTATGCGGTCGCCTAAGTTACACACTCTTAGCGCCGCCCCTGCTCCAAAAGTGAATCTCTAAGAAAGACCATCTTAATCTATCATATGCCTTCTCGAAATCGATCTTCACTGCCATATACCCCACTTTGCCTTGTTTTCTTCTCGTCGAATGAAGCATCTCTTGAACTATCACAACATTATCCGTTATTTGCCTTCTCGGAACAAAGCTACACTGTGTAGGCAAGATTAACAACGGAAGCATAGGCTTAAGCCGGTTAACAATCACCTTCGTCACTATTTTATAAGTGATGTTACAAAGACCAATCGGCCTAAAGTGATTAGCTTTTTCTAGTGTGTCCATATTCGGGATTAGCACTAAAAAGGCATCATTAATTCCTTCAAGATAGCTTCTGCCCTCTAAAATATCGAACGCCAATCTCAACAAATTCGGCTTCACAAGGTTCTAGTACTTTTGGTAAAATAATGGTCGAAACCCGTCTGGGCCCGGGGCCTTGTAAGGATCCATACTCCTAAGAGCTCCATTAATCTCACAAATTGCAAAGGCCTATTAAGAATTTCCTAATCATGAGCACAAATTCTTGGAAATAATCCTTTAACAACTCAATCGAGGATGCACTCTGCCCCTCCTCTGTAAATAGTTGCTTCCAGTAATTCAACACCACACCCTTCACTTGCTTTGGGTCTGTCAGCCACTCACCACTTGCATCCTTCAACGTCTCAATTCGGTTCTTCTTCCTCCTTATTATAGTTGAAAGATGAAAAAACTTAGTATTCCTATCCTCATCACACAAAGTAGAAGAGCGCGACTTTTGAAACCACATCGTTTCTTCTTGCTCCAACACTTGGATCATCTCTTTGCGTAATTTATCCTCCAATTTTATCAAATGCCTCGGACCTTCAACCGCAAGCGACTTTTGAATTCCTTCTAACCTTGCCATCAATTCCACCTTTTTTCGACAGATATTATGAAATGCCTCTTTATTCCAATCCTTCAACTTATCCGCAAAGATTTTCAAGAAAGGCACCAGTTCAGCTCGATTGTTCCAGTTTCCTTCCATGAATTGATCGAACTTCTCGTGGTTTAACCAGGCAGCCTGAAATCTGAAGGGTTTTACTGCCATTGGAAGCGGAGTAAAATCATTCGTACTCACTAAAATCGGACAATGATCGGACGTGAACTTAGGTAAGTTCCTAACCGCTCCTTCAGGATATTTCAATCTCCAATCCTCGTTCACCAAGCCTCTATCTAGCCTGGCTGATTTATAAGTTGCTTTCGAGAGACCTCTTGACCAAGTGTGCGCCGGCCTAGAACAACCAAGATCTATCAGACTATTATCCACAATCCATTCACAAAACTCCATATATCTCCTCTGCATCTCAGGACCTCTATTCCCACTTCTTTCAGACATAAACATAGTGTCGTTAAAATCCCTCGCAAGTAACACCATTGTAGTTCCTCTTGATATTTTCCAGAATTCCCCATAGTACTATCAGGACTGGCGTAAATAGCCGAAAAAAGCCACGGATCTTCTCCATGTTTCTCAATCTCAACCGTAATATTTGTGTATGATCATCTAAAACATTCACCGAAACAAGTTCTTTCCTCCAAAAAAGCCAAATCCCCCCACTAAAGCCTTGAGCTTCAACTTGAGTTCGCCCTGTGAAACTAATTCTATCACAGATTTTTTGAGCTTGATCTATGCTCATCTGCGTTTCCACCAAAGCTAAAACAGTCATTGATTCTAATTAGCTCCTTAATAGCAGCCAATTTATTTCCCGCCCCTTGCACATTCCAAACCATAATTTTTATCGACATATTAAACCTCGGAAAAACAGGGTGACGGTCATAAATATTCAAAGGAATATTAGGCAGAAGCCCTATGTACACTTCCATCAGCGCACTCATAGGACCTCTCTTTCTTATTGGGATTTCCACCGAGGCCAACATATCCGGGGGATTGTGTTGCGGTGGAAGGAATGTGTCCACCACTAGGGAAGCCTTGTTCGCTGTGGGATGGACTTTGATGAGGGTCGGGCCTTCCATTGGATAGTCCACAAGAGCTGAGTATGTGGGGGGAGTACACACCTCCAGTGTGATTGGGATCCGGGAGTATGTTATTGTTCACAATTCGAGCCTCTGCCTTACGATCAACAATATTATTATCAGACTATTGCAAGGCAGATTTAGGTTTTGAAGGAATTAAATCTTGCGACTTACTCACATCAAAAACCTTTTCAGTATTTTCGGCAACACCAATATCCAGTCCAATATTTTCCTTATTATTATGGTAACTCGAATTAAAATCTTTTTTACCATAATTTAAGGAATTATCAATCTACTCACTTATCAAAATTGGTTGCCTAATCTCACTTTCTTTAGAAAGATAGGGTTTTGCCACTTATTCGTCCAAATCAATAAAAGATCTTCCTTCTATCACAACATCCATCTCAACCCGAGAATTTTCCACGACAAAATTATCCTTATTCTGCATAATACTTGCCTCAATTAAATCAATTGCCCCCTTCAAAACAACCGAAGTATCCTCAGAGAGATTCCCCATTTCCAATTCATTCATATCACCAGCTTGTGTTTGACCATTGACCAATTCAGTCGTGTCCATATCTTGCTCCCGATCCAAAATTGCGAACCTCGATCCTGAACCCGAACCAGATTTTCCTGTCTCAACCTTTTTCCAAACCTGAGCCTTATGTTGCTTCTTCTTCTCAGCTTCAACATGCCTCGAGCTAGGAGCTGAACCCTTCCCTTGGTTCTTTTCCCCTGTCACTTGCTTAACTGGGGGCTGCACCTTACTTTTGGGGACATACTTGCGTGCATTCCTTAGTGCTAACATCCAAGAACCGAATTGGTTTTGTTCCTTAGGTCTAACTTTACTTACATGTTCAGTATCATCATTGTCTTTTTTCCTGACCCTTTGTTCTCCATTGTCATCCAACACCACTTCATGATCACAATCGTTTTCCTTTTGGCCAAGTTTACCACATCTAAAGAAAATTTGCTTCAGTCCTTCATATTGGATTCTCCACACCCTACCATTCAATCTAAACTTCGATAACAGGGGTTTGGATAAATCCACTTTAATA
The DNA here is from genome assembly GCF_948465745.1 of Chenopodium album. Classification (NCBI taxonomy): domain Eukaryota; kingdom Viridiplantae; phylum Streptophyta; class Magnoliopsida; order Caryophyllales; family Amaranthaceae; genus Chenopodium; species Chenopodium album. Next base: position 47,707,810 of record NC_137848.1, read on the forward strand.
CTAAACCTGATATACTGTCCTCTGCTCATAGCCTCAGTATTTCTATCAATACTAACAACTTTTCCAATTTTCGACCCTATCCTATGAAGGAATTGCTTATCGAAGTACTCGATCGAAAGTTGAGGAATTCTACCCACGCTATGAGAAACTTAATTGGCACTTCATCTGCTATGAAATTTGGAACCCATTTGCGGATAGTTAGGTAACTATCCCCAATAATCCATGGCCCTTGGGTCAAAACAAAGTGATAATCCTCCATGCTAGTAAACCGAACAACATAGTAAGCATAACCTACATCCGTCAAGGTGATATCACCCTTCAAACTCCACTTCAGACGCAACCTTTTCATCAAGACCTCGTAACTTAGTTTTTTGTCAAAAAGTTTGATGATTAAGGCATTTTTCCAGGGCTTTCTCAACCTCTGTTTCTCCTCCTTACTCAATAGAAAATTAGGGCACAATTCATCATTAGAATCGCAATCCAATGGCGTATCATCATCCGAATCAATGTCACTATCTGCAACACCAATTACCTTGATTCATCTGAGAATTCGAATTTCCTTTCGCAATTTTGCTATAAGAAACCCTAGGTTGAGGGAAACGACTCTCATTCCTTGGAACCTCAGTAGTGTCCATTTCCACATCTTCCACCATTGGAAAGCCATTCTCCATTTTAATTGGAGAATTTTCTTGCGTTCTTTTGAATTCGTTATTTGACCTTTGCATCAGGTCTTCTTCTTTGCTCGACAGGGTTTTCGCTCTCGCACTCGCACTCGAGTTCTCGCTCTCCATTTATTTAGTGCAAAGATATATAAAATTATTACTCCCTCCGTCCCTTTTTTACATTCCTGTTTGTAAAATTATACGGGAATTAAGGAACTAAGAATAAAACAAATAACAATAAAACAAAACACAATGGGAAGTACAAAACATTAAATGATGTCTTTGAGTAAAACAAAGATAGATTAATATTAAATGATGCCATGTCATCAATCCTTTGCAAAAAAAAAGGACCAATAACATGCACCTTTTGGAAAATTAAGAACCAATCATATTCATCTAAATTTAGGAGTGAGAATAGGAAAGTAAGAGTGAGAAAATAAGAATGAGAAAATAAGAGTTAACATTAATTACATAACAGAAAAAGAGGGATAATTTGGGATATTTGGAAAAAAAAAATACTTACTAAAAAAGGAAAGGAGGAATGTAATTTTGGAATACCCAAAAAGGAAAGCAGGAATGTAAAAAAGGGACAGAGGGAGTATTAATTTATCAATATCAATAACTATATGTGTCAATAATGTCCAATATAATATATACGTAGTCTCATGTAATTTGTTAATTTATATATAACTATAATTTTATTTATTTAATTTTAATTTTATTTAAACCCACTTGTATAAAATGCTAGATTCACCACTGTCCTCGAATTTGGGCGCCAAAGGTAAAGAGGTAATACTAATAACTAACAAACAAACAAACAACCAAACAACCAAACAAATAAAACACTAGGAATGGGGATCAACAAGTAATCATGACAATTACAACAACTTGGGACAAACATGCTAATCAATGGTTGTGAAGACTAATGTTAAGAGCTATCAATTGGAATCAAAGAACTATCTCCTAATCGTTAAGCTAGATGTCTCTACGAATAACAAACCAAGAGAATCACATTCCAAACCAATCGATAATTGCAATTCCTAAATCAATTGGTCGTGTCATTAGCAATCACAATGCAATCTAGCATAATTCTCAAGGCCTAATCAAATTACACACATGCAAACTTACATTAATCAATTTAATCTCAACAATCAATCAACACAATTCCCAAATTAATCACAATCAATCAATCATACAAGTTTCACCCAATCCCTAGCAAAACAACTATTTAAGAATTATCATCTATCAACAAACAACTAAAGAAATCAAGAATCAACAAAATATCAAGAACAATTACACTAATCAAGAATCAAACATCAAAATCAAACCAAACAAACATGAAATTAAACAAAGCAATAAAATGAGATAGAGTTAGAAATCCTCATTGATTGATTATGGAGATCTTCAATACAATTGTCACCTTGAATCTTCAATCTCTTAAATTCCCAATGAAATTCCTCACTTTCTCTCTCTAAATCTACTCCTAAAACTAACCCTAGATCTAGAGAGAGAAGCGCTCAACTAAGCTAAAATTATGATCAAAATTATGTCTAAAAATTTCCTCTCAAAAATCGACTGAAAAAGGGTATTTATAAGAGGTGCGAAAACGAAGTTGAACGAAGCCGGAAAACAGGGAGGAGCACCCGCGTGGGCACGGGGGCGCGCCCACACACGATACACACGCGCCCACGCAAGAGGGTTGCGTGCCCACTATCTTCTGGGTTTTTTTTCGACTTTCTCGCCGCTTCGTGCGTTCACAATTGGGTCTTCGAGTGCACGAGGCATGATGATGATCAACACTAAGCATGGAAGATTTAAATGGACTCTATGGTGGGTTCAATACCACCTTTCATGAGAGCACGACTTGAGAGCGCAAGAGCTAGAACTTGGAGCATCCACTTCCTTGCATCTTGAGTTTTCCCAATGCTAAGAGCTTACTCCAAAATCAACTTCCAACTTAGAAAACCACCAATATCGAGTCCCGAACCTCGTTCAATACCTACAACCACGAAAAGAGAAGAAATAAAGGAGAAAACACAAGAAAAACCATAAGAACACAAAACAAGAGAGAAAAGGGAAATGAAGAGAAAATGCATAAAACTAAACATTTATTAAGAAAGAAAGCTATGAAAATAAGGTAAAAACAACCTAAATACTCATCAAATGAGTGCCATAAATGGCACTCATCAGTCAAGAGCGAAAAGAGAATACCAATACATTATATTAAGATAATATTTAAAGATTAGCTCCATCTAGCTCTCAAATATTACTACATGATTTCTCTCTAGTTCTATAGGAGCTCCTTCCTAAGCAAGCGCAGCTTATAATTCCGTAACATGGGGTGTAATAGACACATAAAATTTGGGTATAGTCATTAAAACTACTACATACTTCGCATAAGCAAACATAGGAATAAAGCTTTTAAAGTGTACTGAAAACTCTCTAAAAAGTCTAATCCCTTTCCTTATCTCATTAACTTGTGCATATGGCTGAAGCTCGGCTACTGTTAAGGATGTTCACAAGCAAACTTAATATCTCTCGCTTTTCGCAAATCACATCACTCCCAAAACCCACGAAAATCAGTTCCTAAACACACTAAATACTTCTGTAACCATTCCTTAAAACATGATCAACAAGAAGTCCTCAAAACACCTACAAAACAGGTACTATATATAACCTTGCTAACCCTAGCAAATTTTAGCCCCCAAAAAGCAGCTATAGAAAGTTAAATACCTATGAAAAAACATATGTCAACAATCTCTAAACAAACTCACAAGTCTGAAGTGATCAGCCCATAAAATGTACCTCAAACATTTCTCTTGTGACAACAATATCTAATACAAAAAGGCAAAAGGTTTCATATTAAACAATTTCCCATGCATAATCCCGATGCATCTATATAAAACTAAAGACTTATCTAACATTGTTTTAACTTTGAATTATTAGTCATTTAAATTAAAATGCAGTACCTTCTTAAATATACGGGTGGCAAACGAGCAGGTTTGGGCTAGTTTTGGCTAGGGTCATTTATAGGAATATGTTTTCTTGATTAGTATTATGTAAGTAAATTGATGGAATAAACCTAAGAGAACTTATATCTTTGTTATGAATTAATGGATTAAACACATAAATTTAGTTAAATCCTCAAAAAAAAAAAAAAAAAAAAAAAAAAAAAAAAAAAACAATTAGCAAAAATTTCAACTTTCCTCAAATAAACCTCAAGTAAGAACAGAACCAATAAAGGTTTAACCTATATTTAATATCTAAGAAAAATATTTGCCTAAATTAAGAAAATAAAATTATTCACAATAAATTACTTGTATAAAGATAAGAACACAAATGAATTCGGACTTGAAAAGTGGGTGTGGGTCGATATAGTGGTGTATCGCTTATGTATTAGTATCGCTTATAATAGAGTTTAGATCAAATCTCTAAGGCTTAAGGGTAGTCTTGGTTGGCTGATGAGTCAAACTATTACTCAACCCAAGAGTCATCTTCTTCTCCTTGAATCAATGGGGAAAATGAGCATGATTCTAATAGGTGGTAGCACTAATTAATATGATAAATATGTCAGCTTGTGAATAATGAATAATGATGAAGCTACCTGCAAGGCTAGGATGGAGTCTCATATGCTAGAATACATGAAAAATGTATTCCTTTCCACAAATGATACATCTTGCAGACAACATGCACCCACTTGAATCAAATCCTTTAAATATCATGGAGTCCCAATAGCTATGTCCTGAAGTCACAAAAACATTAAGCCTGGCTTACCACTGCTCTGGTCACTGAGATCCACGCTCAGTTTCACCTCCAGGTACTTTGTGCATGCATGATTGTAAAGGGACATTCCTACAAAAGATCAAAGTGAGAATTCTAAGCTGGGAAATTAGTAGCTACTGATATGATGTGTATAACATACTAATGTCTAAATAGAGTCAAATTCTTGGTACAAACATAACCTAATGCAAAGAATTAACAAAGTCCAGTTCCATGCACTTACAATGGGGAAAAAATCACTTGGACAGTTGGATGAACCCTAGATCACTACCTCTCTCAACTCTCTTTTTTTTATATATAATTATTTCTTAGCTCTCCAATTAGTATTGTTACAAAGCTTTCTATTATCATAGCTATAAAGGTTGAGGCATATATGTCAAGCACATACTCTATGACTTAAGAATTTAAAATTGATGTGATATTTATGATAGTATTTATAAAATTTGACATCAACAATAGAAATTTATGCCTCATCTTTGTAAGCTATGATGCTTAAAAAAAAAAAAAAAAAAAAAAAAAAAAAAAAAAAAAAAAAAAAAGCTATGATGCTCAACAGCCTTGTATAAAAAAATATAAAACACCTATTTTGTTGGAAAACCGAAAGTTACTAATTGATCAATTTTATCACTATCTCTGTATATTCAGTGTGTGATCCACTTGTCAGGGATAATAAACGAGAAAATGAATAAAATACTAGTCAATATGAATTAATTTTGTATGCTTTTTTAGTGGATGGATTACATGTTGGGCAACTGTACTGTAGTGCTATTAAAGGTCTTTTCCCCTTACAAACAAATGTATGTATTTCAATGTATAACACAAAATATTAAGAAAGCCTAAATAATGTATATCATCACTTTTCATAATTACTGTAACACGAAAGATTAAGTAAAGAGTGATGAATTGTTGAATCTTAGCTAGAATACGGAGAGACACTATAACATGGCCAGTTTCCTTGTAACTTGTTTAAAGATGTTACTTAAGTTAGGTAAACTGTTTGAAGTATGAGGATAAACCATGACAAGGTCCATATTCTAATCCCTCTCTTAGAAATCATAGCAATCTAAGTGCACGACGGTAATCTCTTCACAGCTCACCCATCTTCTCAACTGCTTGTTCTCCTCTTATATCAACTTGTGTACCTAAATTGTGTTGGGAAAATTCCTTGTTGACAAACCTTTTTTGTCATGTTAGTTATTCTAATTATCATTTTAATTGCTACTACCTGCTCTTTTTTTTTTCTCTGTTTTTGGCCACAAAATCTTTACGTCAAATAAAACACATCAAATCACAAATAAGCTATCTATACAGTCCAAAAAGATGACCGTTGGAATATACAACCACAATTTGCAATTTCATGTAAGATAAGGTTATTTCTCTTTACCATAATCGGTACTACAAAATAAGCTATCTCAAATTAACAAAAATCTATACAGCTAGACCTTAAAATGTTGCCTATAATGAAAAGAGCTAATCCTCAAAATTTTTAAACCCTGTAACTTGCTAAGATATTTCCTAAAATGAAAAAAAAAAAACTAATCCTTAAAATACCTTACACATAATTCACCTCAGATAACATTCAAAATACAACTTGAACCTCCTATTTACAACCATCACCACTTAAATCGAACAAAACATGTACAAAATAATAATTTCAATCCATCAATCAACAACATGTGTTGTTTAATGGAGTCATGGCTGATTAATCTGCAATCAATTTATGCTGGTTCAGGCTACTCAACATATACATCTAATCAACAACATAAGGACGTTCTTAGTAGTGCTGGTTGATGGAGTTCTGGCAAGGTTAATGGTAATTTAAATCCTGTTTGTTGGGATATCGGTATAGCCAACATGGATAATTTTTCCGCTTCTTGAGGCTCTATAGCCATCTGCCTAAGGGAAGTTGACCAATAGAAATGAAGCTGCAGGTAGCTGGAAGTCAGAGAAGAAAAGTACAGATGCTGGGTCTGGAAGTTAAAATTTACAAAAAAAAGAGAACAATGCAAAATCCTCTCAAGAAACACCAAAGAGTAATGCTGAAAGTGTTTGTCACTGGAAATTGAATAAGACTTATCTAGGAGACAAATTGAGTTGGGACGGTGAAAAAGGTTGGGGAAATTGGATAGAGCCACTACATAAGACAGTCTGAGTAGTTGAAATGCAAAATAAGAAGAGGGGAGAATAGTGACAAACAGGACTCTTGGAAGCCAATTACATTCTTCAACTTAAGAATGAATCTGATGATTCACAATCAACTTGGGGACAACCTAAAGGATCTGGATGGTATTTAAAACGTTTAGAATGTGGTTAAGGCTGAAGCTCCTTATACTCAATTGCACTTCTAAAGCACCAATCCTAAAATTTAAATACTCAATACATGGAATCTACCACGGACCACAGAGCAGCAACATACTTAACATGTTATTATTAACTCAAACAATAATAACCATATTGTTTCAAAAAAAAACACAATAGTAACTATATATACACACACATCATATAACACCAGCAAACTTGTAGCCATAGTCAGAGCAAAAAACATACAATAACACAGATTACATCATTTCAGATCACAATTCAGCGGGAATTTTATACTTACCAATTGTATTGTAGTAATCGAAATGCCCAAACAGCCGATTGAGTACCAACCAAAGTGACAGTTTATCCAATGCACTGTAATTTGCAAAAGGACAACAATAAGCCTCAACCATAGAATAACAATAACTTGTCACTGAAAAAGAGCTACGTTGCTTCAAACAATTGCGACCACACTCACAAGATGCTGTGCAACAAAACAATCACATTCTTGGCTTGTTAACTGAAGTGTGCATTTGCAGTCTTCAATGAGAAAATGTGTTATAATGTAAACAAACAATCTATTGATGAGTAATAACAAACATCACAACCTAAACCTACAAGCCACGTGTGCTCATGAAAGCAATATAGGTCTTGGCTTACTAGCTGCAATAACCATTTGTAATCTACTATGTGGCCCATGCACTAGATTCTACCTAGAGAAAAATAGCCTAATTACTAATCTATACATATATGATAATCACATTTAATGGACATGTGAGATTATTTAACGTTTTAAAAATGAAAGCAGCCCCATCAAAGAAAACAAAGTTACATGCTTTAACCAAAATACATGAAAGTAGTGAGATTATTTGCTAAGTACCTGCATATTATACAGATTCATATTATATTCAACCACCATCATTTTCCCTTACATCAACCCATAACTCCAATTAACACGCAGGAACCACCACGTTTCTTGGATTGCTGCGTAGTGATATGCTCAGCTAAACACTTGTAAAATCGGAGACCATGCAACATTACTTTCTCAGCCTCGAGGAATAAATCCTTCTCATGGGTCAATTCGCTTGTGAAATGATCTTCATGTCATGGACCAGTTGTAAACGATTACTTCTGCGGAATTAGTCTTTTTTAATCCAACAAATCATCGGCTCCCATCAACCTTGGATACATACTCATCCTCACCAATTAGTCAGAACAACACATCTTTTCTTTGTTGTTGTCTTATTCATTGCAGTAGCAGTCTTATTTGGGGCAGGTTTGTGCTTTGTGTTTTTCAATTTTGGTTTACTTTTAACTGTTTCTCCAGCAAATTCTTTTTCCTTTAATTTGTTTCTCACGAGATTTGTCCCTAAAAGAAAACCATAATGAGTCAGCCTATGATCCTTTACAGTACAAAAGATATACAAGTACGGAGTATTATAATTTACATAACATCATAATTCCAATTTCTTTGAAAGGTTCTTACTTAAATTTGATCTCCTGTAACTTCACACCCTTAACTGGAGTGAAACCTTCGATCCGATGACAGTCCGTGGAGCACTGGAGCTTAACTTCTGACATTAAAGGTAGCTGCAATAAACCATACCCTATCCCCAACTTTCCATACTCCAGTTCTTTCCACCTATAAAATTTAGGAAAAATTAGAAATAATAATCCCAACTTTCATCAATTTTGGTAGAATCATCCCAACTTTGGATTATACTGGAATAATCCGAACTTTAGGGGGTCTTCTTTTTCTTCAATCCAATTACCGGTTACCTGTTGAAAAGGTTAATTTCTTTTTTCTTTTTTTTAACATGCCACATGTCAAGAGCTAATTAGCCAAAAAATTTAAAAAAAAATTATAAAAAAAAAAAATCAGAAACCAAGCCCCATTACCCACCAAAATCCCAGCCACCACAATCCCACAACCCTCCTCCCGCCGTCTAGCTGCCCCTAATCCCGGGAAACCCAGTCGTCCTTCCCCCTTGAACCACCACCCTCAAATTTCCCTCAAACCTCGTAATCTCCTTTACTGTCAACCCACCAGCACCACTCGAAACCCCCAACAAAACCACCTCTTCAACTCTCGAAAACCCTTAAAACCACTTCCCTCACTCCCGAAAACCCCCAAAAACTCCTCCACCACAATCGAAAACCTTAGCCGCTAGGGTTTCGAGGTGGAGGAGGCGTTTTTCGGGAGTGGGAAAAGGGTTATTTGTGGTGGACTAGTGGTTACGCGCGGGGGGGGGGGGGGGGTTGTAAAAGGTATTTCGGGGATGGGGAAAAAGGCGTGAGAAATCGGCAGTCGACGTGAGAATATCAGCGGTTGGTGGCGAACTGGGCAGTGGTGGTGGAGGGGAGGTTGGCTGAGTCTTCTGATTTTTTTTGTTTTTTTTATTTTTTGGTTTTTTTTTATTTTATTTTTGGACCAATCAGGGCTTGACACGTGTCAAGTGACCTGATATAGTAGGTCATTGACTTTTGTTGACCGGTTAGAGATTGAAGAAAAAGAAGACCCCCAAAGTTCTGATTATTCTAGTATAATCCAAAGTTGGGATTATTCTATCAAAATTGATGAAAGTTGGGATTATTATTTCTAATTTTTCCTAAAATTTATAAGAATTTCACTTTTGTTAGTCTCTCAATATGAAGTAATTGCGGTAATACTTATCACAGTACATGAAGTTGCAGCATATGACCTGAAAATATAAGAGCAGATGAAAGAGACATAGGCTTTTTGTCCTTTCTGCACAACATCACGGTCCTTTATTGCAACAGACTTGGTCTGAAAATGAAGTTTGATAAAAGAGTATGAGATATTAGCATCAACATGACCACACATGCAGCCATCAATACAACACTTCAAATTTAAACAGTAAAATTACCCACCTGGGGAATGACATCAGGACCATTAGAGCACTCCCTCTTCTGAAGAGGCACCCTCCTTATCCGCAGAAATCGACATATGCTTCTTCCTGTACATTTTATAACAATATATCAGTGTTCACAAGAAGACGGTAAAATTTGAACATTGAAAATGTTAGCCACAATATGGAACATTAAGTCTCAAAACTACCTTGGGCAAGAGAAAGACAACAACACTTCCCTCCTTCCCCATGCAAGCAGTTCGTCTAACTCTATGACTAAATACATTTCGATCTTGTAGGGGATCAAACTGCAAACATATAGAACAAAATAATTGGAATTTTAAGATATATTTAAAGATAGAAGTCTTTGTACTAAATATTAATTTGGATATTTTGACATTTGTTACCAGGGAAAACACCTCGCTTTACGTTTGCTACCGGTTTAATTTTTTTTTTTTTACTTTCCTACCACCTACATCAGAGTTTGTTAAAAAATCACTACCACTTGTCTTACACCGTTAGTATTTCCGTTACCACCACCCAACCATCGTCCAGCCACCACTCCTTCCCACCTACCAGCTTCCCAATCCACCGCCACTGTTCAACATCAAACCCACCGCAACCACCACCCAACCACCGTCCAGCCACCACTCCTTCCCTACCCACTAGCTGCCCAATCCCTTGCCCGCGACTCCAGCCACCTAAACAACTCCCCTACTCCTTCTTCCTTTCCAAACAGCCCCAAATTAAAACACCTTCTCCGCCAATCAGCAGTCGCACCTCCAACTAAGACTCACAGTACCACCATCATAACCAGCCACAATTAACCACCACTTCGCACAGCCGCTCAAACCACCATCAACAACCGCCAATCAGCAGCAGAACCACAGCGAACCACCATCAATTACCAACCCTTTCGCTGCCCCTTTCCCCTATTCCCTCGCATCACCACCAATCGGCACCAACAGCCACCGCCAGCCGCCGCACACAACAGCAACGCTGCCTAGCTCAGCAATCAATTAGAGAAGTCGCATCAATCGAACCCAAATTCGCAACCCCCAACGACAGTGTCGGCGCCGGCGTCGCTATCCCAGCCCCCTCCCCTAGAAAACCTAACTCGATCTCAGCCAAAAACCCCAATTAAAAATGTGTTCGATGGTGTTGGTGGTGGTGGATATTGAAGTGCGGGTGTAGGAGAGAGAATGGCGATGGAAGTGAGGGTGGCGCCGGCAGGGGGAGGGGGAGGGGGAGGATGGCTAACGGGAGAAGCAACGTGTTTTAAGGGTGGCTGGTTTTTGTTTTTGTTTTATTTAATTTTTTTATTTGAATAAACTTAACGGAATCAGAATAAACGGAATCCCGTTAAGTGGTAGTGATTTTTAGCAAACTCTGATTTAGGTGGTAGCAAAGTAAAAAAAAATAAATAAAACTGGTAGCAAATGTGAAGCGAGGTGTTTTCCCTGGTAGCAAATGTCAAAATTTCCTATTAATTTAGCCTAATTGATTTCTAATCAATGCTTCCATAAAGATAGAATATTTGTACTAAAAATTAATTTAGCCTTGATTTCCAATCAATGCTTCCATCAGCAAGCATCATAGGATCATTATTTATTTCATCATAATGATTAAAAAGTCAGTATATAATCATAACATCAAAACTTCATCAAAGTGAAAGAAAGTTCAACTTATAATAGTAGTAACATCCATTAATGCGGTAATAATGTTACCTTCAAAACACAGTCAACGCCTGGTATGTCCAATTCACGAGCAGCAACAAAGAAGAACGCCACTTGAAAGACCCGTAAATGATTTTGAAACTTTTTTTTTCTAGCAATCTAAAGGTCATATGAATATCAATAAGTACGAAACTAAAAAATAAAAAAAGCATAACGATCCAACTACAAGTATATCATCTAAATCGTACTTGTTTCATTTTCCCATGAATAGGGACTATTGAATGACTCTTCAGTACAGCAAATTGTGGAAGCACAACTCCCCAGTAATCAACACAAGCGCAAGTCATAAAGAAGCTGCACAAGTATAGACAAAAGTACGTATAAAGAATCACTTGTAACCCACATTATAATCTTTTTGGATTTGTATTTGACAAAAAGGTTAACAAGCTCCGATGACTTCCTCTCTGCCTCACACTCCAGATAATACAAAACAAGAAAGAGATATTACTTATGCCAAGAATAATGTCAAAAGAGTACAAGCATCATAAATATAATTCCTACTTTGCTAGTGGGTAAAATCATCAAAGGAGACCCAAAAACCACAAAATAATCTAAGGAGACCTAAAAACCACACTAAATTCTTGTCGCCTCAGAAAATATCAAAGTAAATTATAGATATCAAAATTACAGCATCAAAATAGAACTTTAAAATTTCTAATAGCTTTATTAATTGTAGCCATAGTTCAATAATCTAGCATAGAACAACCAAAAGTTGACTCACCTCACAATTAACTTAACGATAAACCCAACAAAGAAATTGATATTCGATGGTTTTTTTTTAAAAAAAATTATCAGCATACCTCATAAGCTACTTCAATATAATGGTCGAAAGAAAGCTTCAAGCTAATGGAGAATTAATTCTCTGCCTTCTTCACCTCGTAGACAAAAAATTAGGATTCTATCAACACCAAGATTAAATTCACAACGAAACAAAGAAAATTCCATCTTTATTACATCGAAAATCCTAGAAAAGAGGAAATTCACAACAAAATAAGCAAACGACCAAACCTTTCTCCCCCCCCCCCAAAAAAGAAAACAATAAACCCTAAAATAATCGCATCAAAATTAACTCTTCCTTCCAAATTCTAATAATTTATTTTTTTAAAAAAGGAAAATCAAACGAAAAATTAGGGCTAAGTACCTGCACATTATACAGATTATATTCGACCACCATCATTTTCCCTTACATCAACCTGTAACTTCATCAATTAACACGCGTGAACCACCATATCCAATCGAGGACCGAGATCTTCACCTTTAACCTGCTTTAACTCTAAAAAAAGAATAAAACCCAATATATGAATTCTTTCATAAAACCCTAAAAGTAAATGATAGGAGGAGAACTCAGAGATGAAGAAGAAAAGCAAAACAAAGGAAATGGGGCACTGCTCAAAATAGAGGAGGAGAGAGAAAGAGAGTAGGAAGAGAGAGAGCCAAATGAGTGATGGCGAGGAAAAAGGGGAAAGCAAGAACAGCAAAGGACATCGGATGGCAGAACCGTAAAACAAACCCCAAATGGAGGGTAGAATCGTCTGCGCGCTGTCCTACTGTTCATAAAGAACAGTGCCGGTGCTCTTCTCTCGTTTAAAAGAGTGTAGATTTGTATGATTATCTATATACGTAGTATATTAGTATTGCAACCGATATTTTGTCAAACACTCAAACTATCAACCGTTACTTTGGCAGCTAGCCTCTACCTCTACCTACTACTAATTAACAGGTACTTGCTACTCGACCACTACAATCTACCCGTTACCGCTAGTTTTGCCAAACATGGCCTAATACGAAGAGTAAGTTTAACCTAAGACTTGGGGTGACATCATCATCTTGAGTCTTAAGAACTTCCCTAATTTTTTTTCTTAAATCTCAAGCAAGTCTCAAGTTGAGTCTTGAAATTCCAAGACTCAATTTAAGACTTGAGATTGGGACCCACCTTAATTTTATTTTCCTTTTTTTTAACACTATTTTACATATAAAGAGATTTTAAAAAAAATAATGTTATATATTTGAGTCTTAGGGCTAAAGTGATAAATTTGGACAAGTCTTAGCGAGTCTTAACAAGAATTTAATGACATTATTTTCAATAGGGACCATAAAAAATGTGAAAATAGGATAGTACACCAGGGTGCACCATGCACATGGTGCACCTAGAAGGCGGAAAGAACATACTGTTGTTCGATAAAGAACATACCGTGTTTGACAAAGAACATACTTATGTTTGACAAAGAACATACCCATATATGTTTGATAATATGTTCTTTTATACTTAATTATGTTCTTTAATATATGCTGATTTAAACATGGTTTTTGGGTTTCAATAATATAAAGTATGTTCTTTGAATTTGGCTCGTATGTTTTTTGAGGTAATGAGTAACCACAATTTTTTTTTTAATTATCATATATCATTTTTTTATTTTATTATTATCGTATGTTATTTGAGTTTGATTAGTGTGTTTTTTGGATATGAATTATATGTTCTTTCATTATAAACTTATGTTTTTTTAACTTATGTTAATTTGAAATTTGAAAATGAAATCTTGAATTTTTTTAGTTGAAAATATTTAAGAGAGAGAACTATAATTATTAAGGAACGTTGATTTTTTGGACTTTGGTGAGAGTGAAAACTATTTTTGGGGAAATGTTATCTTTGGTAAAGATTTTTTCCGTTAATGTGTATTTTTTCACAAAATTTTAATAAGATTTTTATCACGTTTTTTCTGTAATGTTTTTATGTTCTTTAATAATATATGTTTATTGTTAAACACAAACATGTTCTTTTTTAAAAACCTGCATGTTCTCTTTTGAACATCTAAATTTTTTTTTTATCTTTATTTTTTTTCAATTTAATAGAGTACACCATACTTAAGGTACATCCGGGTGCACAAATCATGCATTAAAAAAAATAATGTCATATTCAGCTCTTAAACTTGAGGTTAAACTTGCCTCAAAAAAAAAAAAAAAAAACTTGAGGTTAAACTTGGTCGAAGTACGAAGAATAGGAAAATAGGAAGGTATTAATTCGGCCATCCTTTTTTCCCACCAAAAACAAAACCCTCTTCAATTCGCCTCTCTTTCTCCCACTTCCCACCATGAAGCAAACTCCCACCACCGGCGAACCTGAAACCTTAATGGACCCCACCGGATTCGACCCAATGGTCGACATCTCATCACAACTCATGCAACGCTACTCCTCTTCCTCCGCCCCACAACACCACCACCTCATCGCCACCGCCGCCGCCGTCAAATCCCTCCTTCTCGAAGAATCTCTCCCTCTCTCTCCTCTCTCCTACTTCGCCGCCGCCATTAACGAACTCTCCAGACCTCTAAACGACGCCGCTTCTGCCTCTGCTCTCGCCACCTTCCTCTCCATTGTTCTCTCGCTTGTTCCAGAACGTTCCATTTCTTCCGAGAAGGCGGCGGAGGCTGCGATGATTTTGGTTACCGTTTTGGGGAGTGAGGAGAGAGAATTGATTGTTGGGTCTGCTTCTAGTGCTAGGTGTGTTGTCAAGTGTTTAGGGGTTTTGTTAGGGTTTTGTGATTTTCAGGATTGGAGTTCTGTTGAATTGCCCTTTCAAACTTTGCTTAATTGGTGCACTGATAAGCGCCCGAAGGTAATTCAGTTTCGGTTTCTTTTATAATCGCAATGTTTCAACTTTCACGCTTGCATTGATATATTGAAATCATTTACTCCGTATATGTTTATGTGATTGTATACAATAATTTGAGGTGGATTATTGCATTTTAAACATTGCCCTTGACTATTGAGTGTGGTTTGGTTATGAATTTAATCGAAATATTCTACGTTGTTATAGCATTTTGAGGAGATTAAAATGATTCAGGGAGTAATTACAATTACCGTCTTTTCTGGCGTATATAGAGGTGTTGTAAGGTACTTTGAGGCGTTTGGGGTATTATGAGTTGATAGTAGAGGAATATGTGGAGAAAAATTTATGTTTGATTGAAGCATTTTGTATAATGTGTGCCAATTATTTATCGTAGATAAAATCTGTTCTCCGAACATATTGATGGCTAGTAGACTATTGGGAGTTGGGGATGGGAGGAAAGGCGTATTGTGTTGCCCTTTTCTTGATCGATTTAGTACATATGTATACGTAATGATATGAAGTACTCTTTAATACTATATATATACACTTTCCTATGTACTTCACTGGATAAAAGATTATGCAAATATATCACAAGTATTGTGTTGATAAACTTGGAACCCATGCCTTTTTCTGTGAACACCATAACTGTTAGCTGATGATACTGCCTTCCTTAGCATGTTTAGGTCAGTTGCCCCTGCACGCGGGTACAAGCATTTGCCCACTGTGAAATTATCCTTGATTACGATTTAGGCTCTGTTCTTGTCACCTTTTTTTTTCACTTTGTTAAGTTAGGTTTAGTTCAAATAAGTTCAGTCAAGTACAAGGGCAATAAATTCAAATAAGTTAGGTTAATATGTATAATTAAGTAAAGGGCTTATAAGTTTAGAAAAGTTCAGATAAGTGAAGTTCATGTGAAGGAGAACAAACCCGAATGGCTTCAACTCGGAGTAGGTTAGGAGGAAAAACGTTGGATTTGGTAATTGGTAATATGCAGGTTTTCTGGTGGTAGATAGTTGTCTGTTTGCTATTAAGTTGTCAAGTTTGTTATTTTGGGAGCTTAATTAGCCATGCTAGCTACCCCTGCTGTATTGTCCTGCTAATTGTGATGTTTTGGAAATGAGTTTCCAATTGTTTCAATTCTTCTCCATGCTGGAGAACAATGGAGAGGTTCAAGTGGAAACTGAAGGAACTGCAGTGGATCTGTAGATGGTATTTTATTGTATAATATAGAACTTGACATGTGGACAGGGCTGGCTATTAGGCTGTGCAAACAGCCCAATAGCACAGGGCCTCACAATTTTTGGGGCCCCAAAAGTCTGACAAACTAGATCAGTATAATAAAAAACCAACGCTAATAAAATTATGTAATTGAACATGGCATAGTTGGTATAAGATCTTTATAAGATCCTCGAGGGGCAGGGATCGAATCTCGCTGCCTTTGCATAAATTCACTTTATTTTTTTCTTTTTATTTCCTTCCTTTTCTAAGAGTATTACTCCGTAAGTCTGTAGTCCGTATTTATTATGCTTAATTTTTTTTAGGCTTTTTTTTTTTCTTCCAAAATCTTAATAATTACCTATACATATCATATTGTCTATATTTATGTCATTTTAAAAGTGAACTACCTATTCTTCTAAACAGTAATGAATGTAAAAGTGTCTTACCGATATGAAGTGGAGTACTTCAAATATTATTTGTGACTTAAAAAAATAGCTAACTGTTTACGGTGTTTAGCTATTGTGTAAAAAAATAAATAAATAAAAAAATTAGCTAACGAAATTTACACTAAGTTGTGTAAATAGCACAGGACCCCCTAAATGTTTAAGACGGCTGATGTGGATAATGTATTTAGTGTTATATTTCCATGAGCGACGGGAAATTTGGAAATTTTGTTGGTGCTAAGTCCTAATGGCATTGTTTTCTTCTTTTGCAGGTTAGAAAATGTGCTCTAGTGTACTTAGAGAATGCTCTTAAATCTTTTCAGTCTGAGAATGTGAAGAAAAAGGCGAGTGAATTAGTTATGTCTTTGTTGGAAAGTTTTATGTCTATTGCGATCAAGTTGGGCGTGATACAAAGTGTAGATGGACCTGGAAGTGAGAGACAATGTGAAGCTGAGCAGTTGGACATCGTGCATGCGTTGAACATTGTGAGGGTTGCTATACCATATCTTTGTGGCGAAAGTAGTGAGAAAATTATTTTTAAATTAATCGAGCTTCTTGATTCACGCTCTTCTACGTTTTCAAGGCCTGTTCTTAATGCTATTGAAGTATTCTTAGAAAAAGTTGAAGTTGGAATTAGTACGCAATTAGCTGGGGAAGTAATTGATGCCCTTTCCACATATGTATCTTCAGAAATGAAATCCAATGACAGCATCATTTCAGCAGCAAACTTACTGAAGATTACTCTTGACAAACTTCATGCACGAGACACTGGCAAATGGAATAAGAGTCTTCCTGTTGGAGTTAATGCCATTGCAGGTTGCCCTGCTGACCTTTTTGATATATTCTGACAATGTTCTTAGGTTTACGCCTGCATAAATGATTTTAAGTAATCTTCTCAAGCAAAAAGCAGCAGTGTCTTGATCTTTGTTTGGGAGTTGTTTTTTACTCAGTATTCTCCCACATTATTAAAGTTTGTTCAGCTATCATCCTTGTACAGTTTTATCACATGCACTAACCAGAAAGCTTCTGCTGTTCTTGATCTTACTTTTCCTATTTGCAAATTTTGATGAAACTTCAAGTGTTAGAGGTATGATTAACGCTCTTTGTTCTTTTTCTTTTCTACTTCGACTAGCAGGGCTTCTTACACGTGAGGATGATATTGCTTCAAAGTCTTCGAGTATTTTGAGGAAATTGATTGATGACCAATTGTCTGATGACATTAATTTCCAACTAGCTAATGTAGAGGAATCAAAAGCAATTGCATCAATTTGCTCAACCTTCATGAAATTGGTGGATTCTTTTGATGGGATTCCCAATGAACATACAATAGCCGTTCTATCTTTTCTTTTCCTCAAACTTGGTAAGCAGATTCAAAATCTATTGCTCTATGGTGGTTTGGTGCTGAATTCATTCCATGTTTTGTTCTTCAACTATTTTGAACTCCAATTTCAACTGTGCTCCTTTTTAATTATTTGAATGTTAGATGATGTCTCATCTTGCTTGGTCCTTACAAAGTTAAAATTTTTGAATCTCTGTAGATCTGTTGTGTTACATTTGTATTGTTGAATGAGATTCAATGCCACCACTATCTGTGTGAGCTGTGGAATATGCGTTCTCTTGGTTTTTCACTCTCTTCCTTGCTTTTGTCTCAACTGTGCCTCTTGTGAAATTCTCTCTTCTGCTACTTCTATAAAGCTCTTGGCTCACTGTTTCACTTAATTTGGAACTCCCGTAATTAAATTGATGGAGATAAAGCTCTGGTCTACAATGCTGATTTTGTGTTGATGTATGTGTTTAGGATGGTGTTGTGTTGAAGCTTATTTTTATTGGTATGCAAAAGAAAACAAATGGGATAGAAGAAGAGAGAGAAAGCAGTTTGAAAGAAGTTTAACTTTCTTCTGTTGAGTGTTGACTCCTTTAATATCTGGGTTTATAGGCTTACAGATGTCTAGTGTGTCATCTGTAGATTACTTTAGGTTGGCAGTTATTGATTGAAGCAAGCTGTCTGAAGAAAAAATAAAATCAGTCAATACGTAGTGGATTGTAAGCCAATGGTAAAAAATTAGCTGTTTTGTACGAAGTAGTTTTGAAGAACACAACTTAAACTGGAATCAATTTTTCAATTTTATAATAATTTGAAAACTGGAAATTAAAATGATATCAATCTTCTAGATTTCATCACTTTCCAGTTGAAATTAGAATGTAATTTTAGTTCTTATCGAGTTGACTTTGGTTAAATTTTACTTTGTACTCCGTACTAAGTATCTTGAATAACGTTGTTTTTAGGTTCATGCTGGACACCTTGGTGCGCTTTAGAAAAATCATTGATACTTTCCATTCTGAAAATTAGGATTGAGTCGTTAAGGTATCACTTTTCTTGAGACACGCTATGCTACATGGAAAATGCCCACGTTTTGATATCTCACTGAAATGGTTTGCAATGGACCGAGGTATCCCTGAAGTGGTCCTCGCTTATTCAAGGAAGAAGAGAGGCACTGCAAATGGCAATTGTCTTCTTGCAGCAGATTTGGAGTAGCCAAAACAACAGACCTCACCCAAGGGAAACATCAATGACCTGGCAGCAGGGAATGAGGAAATGACAGCAGCACGAAAAGACAAATGAAGCAGCCGCTAGAATCATCTTAGGGATGTGTGATGTAAATATAAAAAGGGAAGATAACATTGTATTAGGCAATCAATTTGAGTGAATATTATAGACTTGTGACCTAAAGTTACCCTAGGAGAGTTGTGGGCTAAACCCACTGTTTGTAAGAAACCTTTTTGCTTGAATATTAATAAATGAATAGCCTTTCTTTCCCAAATTTGCTTGTGTGTGTTTGCTTGATTGTGAACTTTGAATCCATTACAAGTGGTATCAGAGCACGTTGGTCATGGTAAATACAACCACGTATAGGCTCAATGCTCTAGAAGAGCGGTTTACCAGAGTAGAGTAAAAAATAGCTTCTTTGGAAGAGAAACTTAATACTTAGGAGGAATCGGTGAGCATGGTAGTTTCCAACACCGTGGCGGAAGGGGTGGCGGCGGTGGCCCAAAACGCTCTCGCTGAGGAGCTCTTTACGGCCCTAGAAGCGAGTAACGAGAAGAAGTAGAAGGATGTGTAGGATGTCGTCACTCGCCTTAAGGGGCGGATTGACCGATTTCGATAGGGTTATGAAACTAAAGCAAATTTGGAGAGAGGGCAGATGGAGAAGTTTCGAGAGGAGATAAGGCGTTGAAAGACCTAAATGTGCAGTGACCTGCGCCAAACTTCGGAATTGGGGTGGTTGGAAATCTTGATAATGGAGAAAAGGAAGTTGTAGACGGAAGAACCTCAGCACACACAAAAGAGTAGGCCAAAGGCGGTTACGATGGTGAGGGATGCACTAATCGGAAGTATAGAAGATCGAAACTCCACTATTTGACGTGAACCTGGTGGATTCTCCATAGCCACCAATAATTTAACTTTTTTATTGGTTATGGGAGGTTGAGGAACTCCAATCAACGGTGGTTTCCTTAGAGGGGGTTGCCTTGATATGGTTTCGGCGGCGCCCTGTGATTGGGTGGGGCAATATGAAGAGAAGGGCGCTCCAACTGCACGAACATTGGTTAGGTGTGAAACACACTTCCACAGTGGCTAAATAGCGTTGGAAGTTTATTCCGGAAATCATCATGTTGGCCCACTTTATTAATGGACTAAATGTTGACATCTAAGGCTAAAATCAAGCTTTTTATTTTTAGCCGATTCAACCTTTAACATGCCATGTTAGGTCACTAGAGTGGAGGAAATCGGATAGTAACATAAAAAAAAAAAAAAAAAATCTTGGTTTCGGTCTATGAAATCGGGTTCCTTTATTCAACCTAACAAGACGTATGCTGGATCCTCATCTTATTTTACAAGTCCAATAGTTCGGGGCCTAGTAAAGGGGAGACAATAGGGTTGAATCACAAGGATCTGTAAACCTAACTTGCAATATATCTTCTTCCTCAAGGAAATTTGGCAAAACCAATGTATAAAAAGGCTCAAGGTGCACCAAGGCGTTTTGGAGTACCTTGAGCCTAAGGTCCGTCTCAGAGCGCCTTGGTGCGCCTCATGAAGTGAGGCGCATATAATAAGAAATAAAAAAATTCTGAAAAAAGCTCTTTGTGTTCCTCAGGCTACGCCTTAGTGTGCTTAGGCGCGCCTCTGTGCGCCTTAGCTGCGCCTCATTGAAGTCGCCTCGCCTAGACCATAAAAAGCGCGTGACCTCTAACGCCTTGCGCCTCAGCGCACTTTTTCAAACACTGGGCGAAACTAAGAGGTCGAAGTAGGAGGTTAACTGAGAAGGAGCTTTAACAAAAAATAGAAAAAGTGCTCTGCTTTAGATGTGACAAGGGCTAAGCAAAAGTACTCGAAAAATCGAAACTCTAAAAACCAGATTCGTAGCCGATTAAAAAATTATGGTACTTGATCCGATAACCATAACAGTTCAGGTTATTTGATTTGATAATTTGTTATCGGGTATCATTTTAATGGTAACGATTACTCAATTCAATCTGATAAGCAATTTTTTTTCCTACTTAAATGTATTTATCCAAGATCTAAACACTTACTTTAGTGCATAATCACTTAATAACTTGAATGATTAGTAATATTACTAGTAATTTGGTCAAGATCATATGGTATTGTTGATTTGTTGTTAATTAGTGTTGAATGATATCATAAAAACTAAATTGTAAAGTCTCAATTTTTATTATTGGATATCATATCGAATTTTTGATAAGTGATCCGAAAATTCGGATACTCGAACTTATCGGTTCAATTCATAGATATCTTCTTTGTGTTATTGGTTATTGGTTATCAGTTACCCGAATTGATAGTGTTAATGATTGGGGCACTCGACCAATGCTCACCTATAACGAGGGGTGGGGAATAGGGCATTGGTGTAGGAAGAAGGAACTTAGTGTGCTTCTAATTGGAGATGATGAAGAAGGGTTCGGCGACTTGGTGAGTAGAAGGAGGAGGAAGTGGTGATGGAAGAGGTTGGAACGCCGACTGAGGTATCCTTCGGGCTTTCAAATTCTCCCACCATGTTGTTGAGGGACACAATTGATCAAATGGGGTAAGTGGTGGTGGTGATGGTGGACACACAATTTCATCTCGACGAAGAGAGAGGAAGAGTTAAAACTTTCCGTCATTGACTTCGGGAGTTTGAAGTATCATTAAGGAATGGAGAGATGATTAAGGGTAGAGGAGTGTGTAGGGGGGGTTTGAGTTAAATTTTCAAGAGGTTGTGTGATCAAAGGCGGATGTGATTTTAGGGGCGCAGTGGCTCGAGATGTTAGGTTCGATTGTCATGAATGGGCGAACTCATATTTTGCAGTTTCAGGTGGCCGGAGTACTCGTTTCACTAGATGGGGACTCGACCTTAGTGAGTTTGCAGGTATTCCTCTAAGCCATGGTCATCACTTACTGAAGGAAGAAGGGAGGCACTTAGGCAAATGGCAACGGTCTTCTTAGCAAATTTAGAGCAGCCAAAACAACAGACCTCACCCAAGGGAAACATCAATGACCTGGCAGCAGGGAATGAGCAAATGATAGCTGCACAAAATGACAAATGAAGCAGCCACTAGAATCATCTTACGGATTTGTGATGTAAATAAAAAAGGGAAGTTAGCATTGTATTAGGCAAATTTGTGTGAATATTATAGACCGGTAACCTAAAGTTACCATAGGAGAGTTGTGGGCTTGGCTTGAACATTGATCAAACAATCAGTCTTTCTTCCCCAAATTTTGTTGTGTGTGTTTGCTTGATTGTGAACTGGTCTGAATCATTCCCTTCTCTCTCCTCTCAAGCCATCGTCCTCAATTATCTGGAATTGAGAGTCTATCCCCCTAAATTGCTGAGACCTCTGGCCACATTTTTCTCCCCAGATTTCCAATTTCCTGTTTTTGGATTCATACAAAATTGCCCTCTGCTGGCTGTATACTTCTAGACTTCTAGTTGTCTGATAGACAGAGGTACTTGATAGCCTTGACTAGTACTCAACATACTACTACAGGATCCTAGTCAAGTGAGAGAGGGGAGATAGACAGAGGTACTTGATAGCCTTGACTAGGATCCTGTAGTAGTATGTTGAGTACTAAATTCTATAATATGTCACAGGGAAAATTGAAGCACAGACAGTCTATACGACTTTTTGGTATTTTAATTAACATTTTCTCATTATTTGAATATTGACGTTTGTTCAGTCTGGTTTAAGTTTCCATTCCTGTTCTCGTATCCATTCTAGCATTCTAGGCAGAAGGCATGTATCTGTTGTATCTTTTTAGTCACATTTCCAATGTTATTTTTCACTTGTTGGGAAAGACAGTGTCATTGTTTCTATCATTAATCTGATGCAGCATCTTCTTGATTGGGTGTATTAATTTTTGTCACTTCTCTTTGTTTTAATAAGAATGTCAAACTTCATCTCTGTAAATATGCAAAGCAATACAGGAGAGCTTACTGAATAACTGATGATTGATGATTTTTTTTTTGTGGATCATGCATACAGCATCAACTTTGATCTTGCACACTTATATATGCCTAATTCATGTGTCTATTTCTCACCTTTACTTTTACATATCTGACGAGCCATAATTTTCCTTTTTAAATATAGGTCGCAATTCATTCTCACATATGAAGAGTATTATCCTGAAGTTGACAGAGATCTATACACATGTTGATGGCAGCAAGCAGAACACAGATCATGTAAGAATCTTTGTCAGTGTCTGTGCGCTTGCAAGTGTGTCTATGCTCATGTTGTGGTGTCTGCATGTGTATACGATGTTTGTGTGTGCTTCTCTTCTCTGTCTTGTTTGTCTGAATTGATTTCAATGGGTATCTTTTAGTAGTGAGTATGTTTGGACTTTTACTTTTTGAAAGACCAGTTAATGTTGTTCATCATTTCTCATCTATTGCTGATAATATGCAGGTCACCATTGACTCGACAAGTTCTTATTCTATGATTTATATCTTTAAAGCTCTGTATGGTTGTCAGTACTAGACCTGGCAAACGGGTCGTTCGGGTCGGGTCAATTCGGGCCAGGTCAGTTTCGTGTCAATCAATTTTGGGTCGGATCGGGTCGGGTTTCAGGTCAGGTTTGGGTCAATGATTGGTCGGGTCGGGTCAACACTTGGGGTCGAGTTCGGGTTGGGTCAATCTTCGGGTCCAAATGTCGGGTTAATCTTCGAGAGCAGTTGTCGAGTCAAGTTATGGTCAGGTCATGTTTGGGTCGAAACTTTGGGTCAAGGCATCAAGCTCAAATAGTTAAATTTATTATTGTTATTGTTATAATTACTATTGTTTTTAATAAGAAATATAAATCTATGTGTCAACATCATTGTTATTATTGCTAAGAGTTATTATAATATTATTGTTTCATATATATAATCACAATCATTGATTAATTAGTCAGAAATTCAAATTAGTTCGGGACTTCGGGCTTGTTCTCTTAACGACTTCACCTTATAAAAATAAGTTTTAAGGGCTAATAACTTTAAATAAGTTCATATTAGTACATATAAGTTACTATAAGCTTATAAGGTCCAATAAGTTTAATAAGGTCAATAAGTTCCTATAAGTCAAAACAAGATCTAATAAGTTCTAATCAAGTCTAATAATAAGATTTAATAAGTTTTAATAAGTTCAATTAGGTCTAATAAGTTCTGATAAGTGCAGGTTCAATAACGTGAAGAGATTACACCATACGTAAAAAGGGAAAAGAATTTAAAGGTAACACTTAAAAAAAGAAGAGTAATAATAATAATAACAATAACAAGTTCTGATAAGTGTTTATTAGGGTAAAGTAATTAAGCCTTAAATTAGTTAATTAGGTTATTTTGAGTATCTATTAATTTTAAAGTCGGGTCATTTTGGGTATAGTTCGGGTCTCTTCGGGTTTTGGGTCTGTTTAGGTCAATCGATTCGGGTTAAGATCAGGTCGGGTCAATTAAGATATCGGGTCACTTCGGGTCGGGTCAAGTTCGGGTTAACTCCAATTCAGGTCGGGTCGGGTCGTGTTAGGGTCAATTTCGGGTTGATGTTTTCGGGTCAGGATTGCCAGCTCTAGTCAGTACTAAATGGTAGTTATGGGAATAATTTATAGTATAATTTTGAAAGAAAAGTGTCATCTTAATGTCTGGTAATGCAACTCTATCCCCAAACGGCCAAACCTGTGTTTTGCTTCATAAATTTCTATTAACACTTTATTCCACTTGCCAACCATTCGTCAAATTTGTTTGAATTTACGCTCTTTAATCTACTGCAATCAAATATTTTATCTTCATTAACTTTAATTCTTTTCACTTTTGCACTTGGTCGTCCTGGATTCATTCATAGTGAAATGTTTCTAATACATCTCACAGTCATGCTTTCATGCCTCAATGTGATATTTGTTCATGCTTATCACATCCTTAGGCTTCTGTAGTGTACTTATTTTAACAAAATTGTATGGTAGTGTTATAGATAATGCCTGGCTCTTAGCTCCTTTTGCACTCCGTTGCTTCATTTTGTTTTTAACGTCTACTAGCTAATGAAAGGGATTGGTTTTCTTTTGCAGTTACAAATCTGTTTTGGCTTTGCTGTAGTTGCTATGGGACCTGAAAATATTCTAAGCCTTGTACCAATTTCTTTTAATGTGGATAAATTAACATATGCAAACATGTGGATGTTGCCCATTTTAAAAAAGTATACATGTGGGGCATCCCTTGGATATTTCACGGAGAATATTGTGCCCATCGCTCAGTCACTCCATAAGGCTTCCCGCAAAGGTAAATTGTGGCCTGGGTAACACTGTCATTCCTCTAAAGTAATTTTGCTCTATTGTCCTGTCAATTCTATGAGAATATTGGAGGGAGATAAAGTGATCTGATTGCTAGTGATGGAATGTTTTCTTGCCTTTTGCAAATCGCAAAAACCCATATGAAAGACCCTGCATTTTTTTAATACTCAGTTTTGGTTGTACATGTAGAGGCATCTTCTCTTGAATTTGCTGAAGCCAGACATATTCTGCTGGTTTTAAAATTGGAAAGATATTCCAAAAAGATAATAAATTAATAAAAGTACCCTTTCTTGAATATTTGTATAAATTTTGTACTTCAGAATCAACACACTTTAGCTTTTAAAAGATTTATTAATTTATTTTAAATTTTGCAGTTTACCCATTGTAAGAGATTATTTTCAGAATTATAATAAATTAAATATTCAAGGTTTCTAATTTTTTTTTTATACTTCAGAATGAGAATTTTTTCAGAAAACTGCTGAACTTAAACTTAATGGCAATTGGTATATTTTTGCTACATTTTTACTTTCATGTGTGATAATGTTTAACTTTTACCATTCTTATAAACTACCTCCGTTCTTTTTTGTTCTACTCACTTACTATAGATACGCAATTTAAGAAATGTTCCTATACTAAAAGAATGAAGTGAATTTATTATGATTAATTTCTAATTTGCTGACTATGATTTTCAAGACATGATTCATCATCTTTCAACTGCAATTTCAAAGAGACTATTAGGTCATTAAAGTTAAACTATTTGTACATTTTAGGACACCAAATTGAAATTGTGCAATGCAAGAGTGACACTGCTATGGTTTTCTTTAACGGAATTTCTGATTTATAAAAAATCCTTTTCTTTGTTTCTCTTTCCTTGGGCTTTAATGCCCATGTCATTTTTTTTTTTTTTTTTCAGGATATTGTTTTAGAATTGGTTTATAGGTAATTAGGGGTCAGGATTAGATATCAATATATAGTACTAGGAAGTATTCAGTTTTCTTTATGTCTTTTATTAAATTTTTAGTTTATGGAACCGTTGCTAGTTAGAGCTGTTTTGCTTTCTGTGAATTACATGGTGAACCAGTTACCAATACCGTAACTTAAGATTGGTGCCTTTTTCCAGTTAAAAAGTCAGAAATAGGACAAGATCTGCAGGCTCTTGGCCATGGTTTATGGGGTCTTTTACCTGCATTTTGTCGCCATCCTACTGATGTCAGCAAGAGTTTTCAATCTTTTGCGAAATTGATGCTCGTCCAGCTAAAGAAAAATGCATCCATGCGTGAAGATATTGCTGATGCCTTGCAGGTCCTTACATTTCTCAAATGTTTAAACATGGCCTATTTTAATTTCTTCTTTCTTGGTTTTGTCAATAGTCACATCTTTGTGTAACCTTTTGATAATCTTCTTTGTGTAGGAGCTTGTTAGACAAAACAAGTGCTTTCCTAAATTTGATGCTGCAATTGTTGAACCCGTAAAGCATGCACCTGACTTTTCATTGGAAGATTATCTAATGGAGAAAAGAAAATCATTCTTTTATTCCAAGAAAACTGCTATAAAAAACATTAAGGCTTTGGCGTTGTATTCTTGTGAACTGCTTCTGACCCTGATGACTGTTTTTCTTGATTCAAAACCTGCAAAGCGTACATCTTTGAAGGTATCTTTTAGATTATTAGCTTGTCACCATGTTTAATATGATGATGGTTCATTATTATATATATGTGTTTATCTATACACGTCTTTCTTGCAAATTCTTCCCTAGTATAAAGTATTGTCTCTTTATCTCATGTTTACATGTATGAGGTTTTGATTATGGCTGGTTTGGGACACATTGTTGACGAATGCGAGAGATGTAAATTTCTCATAAGGGGAATTAAACAGTGCTGAAGCTAAAAGGGAGGGGGGTTATTACGTTGGTGACTTGGGTGTTGGGTCAATTGTTTACAAAATAATTAATGGTTTCTGAAATACACTGCCAAAATATCCATGCTATGAGATGATCAGGCTTTTACTTTTAATAATCTACTCCCTCTGTTTTTATATACTTGCTCCATTTCTCCATGCGCGGACTTTTAGGAGAAATTGGATAAAGTAATAAAATATGGAGGTAGTGGGGTAGGGGGAAGGATAAAAAATTGTAAAAAGCAAAAGTAGTTGAGAGCATTGGAGGAGAGAGAATATGAAGGTAATAAAATTTGATTTATGTTGAGTCCACTTGTTGAGAGAAACGAATTAAATATTGTAAAAAATTTCCAAATAAGGAAATGGAACAAGTATTTAAAAACGGCCTAAAAAGGAAAGTGGAGCAAGTATTTAAAAACGGAGGGAGTAATATATGAGGATGTTGTGAAAAAGGTTTTGCCAACTGTCTTCAACCGTTTATTAAATCTTCATACAAAAGCTTATATGACTTTATTGGTGTCATAGAAAACCGATATATATATGTTATGCATTTTATGGTCACTAATTTCTCATAACCACTGGTTTTAAATTTGCCCAGAAAGCTATCAGTTGCTTGGCCTCAATTTCTGATTCTTCTTCCACCAAGAAAATTTTTACTTCGTCTCTGGAGAGATTCCCAGTGGTGAAGACTGTTTCTGTATCTGAAGATTCTGATCCATCAAACTTATTACTTGGTGATGTGCCATCGGATTCAAGCTCTGTAGATGATAATTCACAGTGGTATGGGATCTCTGTTGTTGCCTTATGATTTTGAAAAGAAACTTGAATATTTTTACTGACAGTTATTTAAGAGTGGTTTCAGTCTAAACTCTAAAGTTTGGTGCTGTGATAACGTGCCCAGTTCACTCTCATGATGTATGTCAATTAATTTCAAATTTGTGTAGGCCTTTGATACTGGATCTAGCTTCATCCATTGTGGAGGGAGCTGATGAGGATCTTGTCGGTTTGATCTTTGGATTGACAAAGCATGCGCTGCAGGTTTGTCTTGTTATCTTCACATAGTTGTCTTGTCCAACTTGTATGTATAGAGCTGACATATGTGTTCCTGTGACTTAGTCTGGTGATGACAAATGTATTGCTGAAGCTTATTATACTTTAAGCTGTATTCTAGAGGTTGGTACTTATTTTTATAATTTTGACAAAGTAAGCTTTTAAAATTTGCTATGGTTGTACTCATTTTCTACACGTTTTTATCTGGTTCAGGAACACCCTTGGTTCTGTTCTTTGAAAATGGATGAGCTAGTTGATCTTATAATTGGCTTGAAGTCTCCTGCTGATATCGCTTCTTTCAGCAATCGCCTACGTTGTTTTCACTTATTGTTGGTCCATGCTTTAAAGGTGTAATTTCTGTTTTTTTTCCCCTTTTATATACTTTACATTGCAGGAAAATTGACATGCTTGTTTAATTAATACTATTATGTTGTTGAATGTGGAGTGGAGCGGAGGAAGTTTAGTTTTTTTTTTTTTTTATCTGCATTAGTCTATTCTAGTGTGTGTTTGTGTGTGTGTGTGTGTGTTGTTTTTTTAGAGTCTTGTGCTATTTGTGTGTTGCAGAGGCAGTTCTGTACTGTTTGTGTATCGTGGCTCACTGTTAGTGCAAACTGTGGCATTACTAGTGTTTGGTAGCTTATCAGAAATCTTTAATGTGGACCTATATCTGGGGGGTCCTGCTTGTTTTTAATGTCAGTAATATGAAATCCGCAGTGCATGGAGGCTAATTTCATTTTGATAGCTTTGAGCATCTGTATGGATTAAACTGACATTGAAATGATACTGACAATGAGGTATTCAATTCTGCAGAGCAATTCTGATGTGGAGAACACACAACCTTTTCAAATTTTGAATGAGATTATACTTGCTCTAAAAGATGTAAGTGCTAATCTCAGAATTAATCTGAATGTGCTCTTCTAATTTTCTCTACATCCTTTCGCTTGGTAGCATTGTTGTGTAAAATAATTCTTATTTTGTGTTCTATTGTCCTCAGTCCAGAGAAGAGGCCAGGCAAATAGCTTATGACTTCTTGCTCAGGATAAGTTCTTGCTTAGTAGATTCATCTGCCGCCGATCCTGATGGTCCGTACTGCAAACTGATTACTATGGTAGGAACATTTTTAACTTATAAGAGCATTTTTTCCCTACCCCCCATATATGTCAGACCTGATATCTCAAAGCTGACATACTCTTTCTGTTTCTTAATGTTCTACCCATTTTCTATAACACTAAATACCAAGGAGAAGAGAGAGGCAGGATCACCCATGTGGGGTAATGCTACTTTTTGGATGACATAAAAATTAAGGTATCTTATTGTTGATATAAATGGGTCCCAGAAAGTGGGCTCTGAGAGGGTAGGATAAGAAAAAAAAAAAAAAACTCCTCCCAAAAGAAAAGGGGGAAAGTAATATAGCAAAAAAATAATGAATATGGAAAGTGGGTAGAACAAAAAGAACTATACAAGTACTAATAGAAGTATTCTATTTTCCATAATGCTAGGCTAGTAGGCTGTACTACTTTGAACAGGATCGTGGCTTGTAAATTTCTGTTTGATTTGATATCCTTTGTGCACTTGGATTGTTCTACAGTGTTATTTCATGTATGTGTTTCTAGTATACTTGGCGATGACTAATATATTGTTACTGCAAAATGACCAGGTTATGGGGTATCTCTCTGGCCCATCACCTCATGTTACAAGTGCAGCTATTGCTGCATTGTCTATGTTTGTATTCAAGGAACCAGAGCTCTGTGTGAAAATTCCACATGTAGTTTCCTCTGTTGTATCTTTGCTACAGACTAAAGCTGTGGAAACTATCAAGGTTAGTACACTGGAAAGTGTTTTGGTTATCTGGTACCCCGTAGCCCATTGCCCATTGCCCATTATCTTGGATGATGATTCTTGGCTGTTACCCGTGCAGGCTGTTTTAGGCTTTATCAAAGTATTGGTTTCATCTCTAGAAGCAAAAGACTTGCATAATTTTTTACCAGCTATTGTTGATGGAGTTCTTCCATGGTCATCTATCTCAAGACATCATTTCAGATCAAAAGTAACTATTCTTTGAACATGACCTATAATTTGTTTCTTGATGTGAATGCACAATTTCATATGAATTCTTCCTTCTTATGATTACTAGGTTACTGTGATACTAGAGATCATAATACGAAAGTGTGGCTTTCCTACAATTAAGTCTGTGACTCCTGAAAGATACCAGTCATTCGTTAGGAAAGTTTCTCAGGTATGAATGCATGATCTCTTATTTTTGCATCTGCGTTAATGGTAAGTATTGCCGTCTTCATGTTTCCCTGTTGATAAATTCAGAATCGTCATGGGAACACAAACTCCAAGGAAGCTGATTCAGCTGATGCGAAGCCACAACTATCTAATAATCAGACAAATGGGTTTGGATTCGTAGCTTGTTTAAAAAAATTTCTATTTTTATCTTTAATGCTATATATATATAAATATATATATATATATATATATATATATGTATATATATATATATGTATGTATATATATATATATATATGTATATATATATATATATATGTATATATATATATATATATATATATATATGTATATATATGTATCAATCAATCAATCAATCAATCAAAGCCTTAATCCCAAAAGTGGGGTCGGCTAACATGAACCAAATTTGATTATTCCGTGTAGTCATCAACATAAATCTTTCTCCTCCATCCCTTACGATCCAAAACTTCATCCTCACGTAAATCCATGCACTTCATATCCTTCCTCACTCCTTCCAACCAAGTCATCTTTGGTCTCCCTCTTCCTCGTTTAATCCCTCCATGGTCCCACTCTTCCACTCTTCGCACCGGTGCACCCTCGGGTCTCCGTCTTACATGTCCAAACCAACGCAGACGATTTTCCCTTAATTTATCTACAATGCCCGCCACACCTACTTTCTTGCGAATAACCTCATTTCTGATTCTATCTCTTAAAGTGTTTCCACACATCCACCTTAACATGCGCATTTCCGTAACCTCCATCTTTTTAATATGCTCTTTCTTAGAAGCCCAACATTCTGTACCATAGAGCAACACTGGTCTTATGGCTGTAGAATTTTCCCTTCAACTTTAAGGGAATGCTGCGGTCGCATAGCACTCCCGTGGCCGCTCTCCATTTAAGCCACCCTGACTTAATCCTGTGGGTCACGTCTTGATCAATGTCACCATTCTTCTGGATGATCGACCCTAGGTACTTAAAACATTCACTCATGGTCAAATCCTTTCCATCCAAACTCACCACTTCATTGCTTGTCCCCCTCTGAGTGCCAAAACGACATACCAAATATTCAGTCTTACTCCGACTTAGCTTAAACCCTCTAGATTCCAACCTTTGCCTCCATTGCTCCAACTTGACATTAACCCCATCCTTAGTCTCATCCACCAAAACGATATCATCTGCGAACAGCATACACCATGGAACCTCATCTTGAATTGGTCTAGTTAATTCGTCTAGAACCGTTGCAAAAAGAAAAGGGCTTAATGCAGACCCTTGATGCAATCCGATTGTAATAGGGAAATCTTTTGTCAACCCTCCGCATGTCCTCACATTTGTTGACACATCCCGATACATATCCTTAACTAGGTCTACATACCTTCGTGGGATACCTTTCTTCAACATTGCCCACCAAAGTATCTCTCTTGGCACCTTGTCATATGCCTTCTCTAAATCAATAAAGACCATATGAAGATCTTTCTTCTTTACCCTATAAAACTCCATCATTTGTCTTATCAAATGGATTGCCTCCATAGTAGATCTCCCAGGCATAAAACCAAATTGGTTATCTGAAATGCTTGTGCATGCCCTCAACCTTTGTTCAATCACCCTTTCCCACAACTTCATAGTATGGCTCATAAGCTTAATTCCTCGATAGTTAGAACAATCTTGAGCGTCTCCTTTGTTTTTATAAACCGGGACCAAGGTGCTCTTCCTCCAATCTTGTGGGATCCTTGTAGCCGTCCATATCTTGTTGAAAAGGTTTGTTAACCAATCAATACCAATCTTACCCAAACACCTCCACACCTAATATTAATATTAATATTAAATACCCTTATCATTTGCTGCTTCTTCATCCTTCAGGTCAAAGAAGAGGTCATATAACGAGGCAAATGACAATGGAAGTGATTCAAAATTGCAGAGGAACAATAGGAGGAAACATATGCAAGATTTTCAGTCTCCCGGAGGCACTAGGAGAGCTGATGTGGGAGCTGATAGAAAGGCCAATCAATTTAAGCGTAATAATTCTAAAACAGGTCAAAATCAAAAAGGACAGAGATTCGATCGAGCCTCTGGCAGTATTCGAAAGAAACATGGACCAACAAATGGCCATACGGGAAGAATTGGCCGAAAGTCATAGTCATGCAGGTGTTGGCAAAGTTTTGAAATTATAGCTGACAAAACATAAGCGAAATGGAACAGTAAATACACGGCTTCAGTTGAGTACACACCTGCCCTTGTAAAACAGGGTGACTCGTTAATCAAGTTCATCTCGCAAGTGTTAAGATTGTTGATCAGAAAAGAACCCACCTCATAGGGAGGGTTGTTTGAATAGCTTCTGAAACTTTTAAGCACAGCTACAATATAGTTGGCTTGTAAAATTTTGATTGAGAAAGGTTTGAACCTCTTTAAATGAAATCGATCTTCTTCGTTATGCATTAGCTGCAGCTTTGAGACTTTAAGTGGTGTAGATAGTCTTGATACTTCCCGTTGGATTCATTAACTATTAGGAGCTGCGCAGGAAGAACAATAAACTGTGATTTATGAGGCTTAAAAGTTTTGCTTGGCGTGTTTTATGTTTGATAATGATAAGAGTATATGTAAATATCCAATTCTATTTTAGCTATCGTTTACCATGGCATTAATATAGCTTATTGTGATTTTATACGTTGATGGTATTGTTCATTTGCTCTAATCACTTTTGTCTGAAGAGCAACAATTTGTATCATAAATTATTTCCTTGAGTTATGTCTCAGAAATTGTCACTCACCTCTTCTTATGTGATTCTCTTTAGTAAAAATAGGATAAAAAATTTCAAGGTTTGCATGCACTTGTACGGTTCAATATTAGTGTTGATACATATCCTCTTGTATCTTACTTTTTTTGTGAAGAAACCTCTTGTATCTTACTTTATACTGTATTTAGGTGCTTTACAAGGTCTCACTTTTATGTTGTTCGTCTAATTTGCAAATTATTATGCATGATTCTGTGGAGCCTCATTTCAGTGCAATGAAGCACATCATGCGATGTGGTTGTGTATTATTTATCTTGGTTTGCATTGCGATGACTTGACAGCCATTCTAACTATTTGCTATTATTGTTTCCTTGGTGATGATTTGATTTCATGGAAGTCAAAGCGTTAAGTTGCTTTCTCATGATCTTAGTGTTGGGATAAGATTCTTAGTAGCCCATAGATTTGGAGAAGAGGCAAAGAATCAATTAAAGAATACAAAAATTGACTTCACTTGCACAAAATAAGGAAAAGAGCTAAGAAAGGAAAGATGCATGGTCAAAGATATCAAAGAATATTTAGTAGAATTCTAACTCATCAATCAAAGATTTGATTGCGCCAACGAAAAGGGTACAAATAGACATAGTCTACGCATACCCCACATAGACAAGGCTTTCTTTTGGCTAGGAGAAGTTGGCTCACTTGGTCCCATATGAATAATTTAGAAATTTCAGTTTCAAAATTTTGCAAACGAAAAAAATTTGAATTTAATTGTATTTATGGCGGTGAATGATGGTGAATGATTTTGGAGGATTTGCGAGAAGACACCATGGAGGAGCGACGACTGGTGGCTTTAAGGTGAGGGGTGACGACAGTGGCTTTAAGGTGGGTAAGATGGTAAAGAGGAAAGGAAAGGTCGATGGTCGACATAATCAGAGAGTGATGTGGTCCATATGATCATGGTCGGAATCAATGAAAGGTGAAATCAAAGGCAAACTACGGCGGATGAGCGAGCAAAATACACGACGAAGACCAGGTGTATCGTTGTAGAATTGAAATTGTTTCAAAAATAATTTGTAATTCATCTTTTGTATTATTTTAGTATAAAAAATGATTATTTTAGTATCAAAAATGAATGTTTTATAAACAAAATTCATATCAAATTCTTAGTTGTGGTACTAGTATGGACATCAATATCACAAAATGTTATAAATAAGAAAAAAGATGTTATAAGAATTGCATTACATTAATGGCTGAATTAAAAACTGTACATAATAGTATTATAAGAGGTTTAATTTCAGCTTAAATTCAATGAATTTCTTCACAGTCAATTGCCATTGCTATACAAATGGTTTCTAAAACTACTTAACTACCTTGCTTGAAGAAGTATTTTTTTATGAAAATGACGCGATAATTTCATCAACAACTAACGCGTTTACCACTCCTCTCTCCTTAGTAGGGCTGGCAATCCCTGACCCGATCTGATAACCCGACCCGAAGTTACTGAGAGTAACACGAACCCGACCTGAACAGAACCCGAACAACCCGAATTTGACCCAAATTTCATATTTCGTAATAATATTAAGTTTTACACTATTATTTATAGTTTATAAGAATAACCCGAAATTAACCCGAAATCTGATCCGAACCCGACCTGCTGACCTGAATTGCCACCCCTACTCCTTAGGCGGGACTCTCACACACTTTTTACCGCTTAGTTCTCCCGCTCATTTTTTATAGTGCTGATGTATCGCAATATTTTTTTTTTTGTCTACGTGGGGCTACACATAGACTAAGTCTATGCGGAGGTGGGCATGGGCCATGCCGGCCCGTGGGTGGCACGGGCCCGGCACGGTGACCGAGAAGTGGGTCGTGGGCCGTGCCGTGAACACGATTTTAAGAATCCGGCACGAACCCACGGGCGGCACGGTAGTTTGGCCCGCCAGCACGACATATCAGGCACGACCCGGCACGACCATACAATAACATAACTAATAATAAAGAACTATAATAGTAAAAATAAGAATAATAATATAATAATAAAAAAAATAAAAATAAATTAATAAAATTATTTAAATAGTATATCCATTTTAAAAGTTGTTCAAAAAAAATTAAAATATTATGGACGGCCCGGGACGGCACGACGGGCTGGGGTGTGCTAAATGGTGGCCCGGCACGACACGACACGCCAAGATGCAGGCATGTCACGACACGAGCCTCCATCAGGCATGGTCCGCAGCGGCACGACACGTTGCCCACCTCATTCAGCTCCCTTGGACCAATCAAGGAATCAACCGAATCAATCAAAGACCTTATGAAATCAAACAAAACTGCAAAATCAATATATCTAAAATATTTCAAGAAATGAATCACTTGATTAATGAAATCTAATCCATGCAACTATCCAAACCAAGTATTGACAATACAAACTCAACTCATCTTCCAAAAGCCTTTTGGATGGATATTTTTCTTTTTTAGTTAACAACTTTATCTATTTCTATCATATCATATAGATCCAATTTTTTTATTCATTGTATTTCTGTATTACATCCATCCGCGACCCAACTGGTACAAGTTAAAATCCATCCCTGCCCCACCACCCATTTGGTTATCCATACCCATTCCAAACCCACCCCAACACCCATGGGTACGTACAATACTTACATCCATCATTCCATCCCCACCCGAATTGTTACAAGTTAAAAGCATCCTCACTCCACCACCCATTTAGTTATCCATACTCGCTCCAAACCTACTAATTGCTACATTTTTCAACCAAAAAAATTAATGTAGTACCACATAATATTTATGTTAACAACAATTATTTTGCATATGTGCCACTACCATACATTCATTAATATGACTATAATCCCCCTACCTATAGTGATTAAATTGGGTGTATGAGAAGAGGGGCGGGCAGCCATGATGAGTGGGTAAATGGTGGGTCTACTGTAAAATCCATATTTAACTCATCACTTATGACGGGTATAATTTTTATGCCCATCTCCACTACATATCTAGCTAAACCGCCCCTTAAAGAGCATTTACCATAATGAGCATTTTTCCACTTCCCCATTCTCTCTATCCACTTTCTCTCTCCTCTTGCTCATGAGCATTTTGGTGGTCATATTTTTATCCCACCAATGATCAAAAAAATTTCCTCACCGTTCTTCTTTGACCCACCCATAATACATCATTTTGGAGGTGGACAAAGTAAAAAAGAAAGTTGCTAGTTTACATTCTTGTGGGGCTCATATGAACCCCATATGTTACTGTTCATACTTTTTTTTTGCTCATAGGATTTGCAAATTACATTTTGCTCATGAGCTAATTTCCAAATGCTCAATGATGTAGTTCGTTTTTCTTGCTCATAGAATTTGCTCATAGAATTTGCTCATGAGCATTTTTTTTATCATTGTGGTGAATGCTCTTAGATGAAGATGAGGTGCGTCTCCTATTTAACCCGCCCCTATTGACATCCCTAGATGGGAGTCATGGACTCATGGAGTCATGGGACATAGACTATCCAATCCACTTGCAGTTTTACACCCATACTAAAAATTAAAATATGTCCCAAAAAATAAAAAATAAAAAAAATAAACCGTTGGCAATTTTTGCAAAACCCCAACTAGAGTGGGAAGGTTTATCTCTTCATTCACATTTCCCACCATTTCTTCACAGCCTTTTCTGCAACATCTCCCCTTAACTACTGCGTCTCTTCTTCTCTGACGCTCAGTCTGATGACAGCAATAAGTTTCAATTTCAATCTCCATTAAACTTCACCCAACAATTACACCCAAATCATCATCATCAATCTCACTCAAATCCCATAAAATCCACCATTTACCCAACAAAACCCACCTCCCAAACTCCCTCAAAAATCAAGACTATACGTTTGAAAACAAATTCTGATGGCAAAAAATCCACAAAAAACCCAGGAAAATGGGAGAGAAAGAAGCAAGGCTATGTAGATTATGACAAAGGAGAACATCACGTGACTGAGCACGTGAGTGGTTTGAGGAAGGATGATATTCCTAGAAGGTACAGGATTAAGGTACAAGCAGATAAGTTTTCAGAAGGATTGGTCAATTACTCAGGTGGTTCAGAAGATTTTGGCTTTAAGTACTGGAGATGATATTGAGGGTGTTTTGAATCATTGGGTTGGCAGGTTTGCTAGGAAGAATTATCCTGTTCTTATTCAGGTAAATTCTCATTAATAATATTGTTACTAGTATTTTTATTTTTAATTTTTATAATGAAAATTTATGTTAATGTGTGTCAAAGAGGATTTTCTATGTGGGGTTTTTCTTGGGTGTTTAATAGTGATGGAGGCGGGATTTGAGCCGAGGTCTTGGGTAAGGCCTCAACCAATTAAGCTAGTTGACATCCACTATGTCGGTTTTAAGGGTGTAGGTAAATGCTGTGGCTTTTGTTGGGTAATTTCAAGAAACTTTTGTGCTAAATGCTTTTTAAAAAATATTATGCAAACTGGCAGTTTGGCTGCTTTTGGTTATTTTTGTTGATAGTGATGATGATGATAGTGATGAGTGGCATTGTTGGTCAATGCAGTTTGTGATTGTAATATTTGCTTGGGGTAAATTTGAGTACATTGTTACATGTAGATGAAAACTTGATGAATTTAGAAGTTGGAAGTATAAAACCATGGTATTTTGAAGGTAGCTCTCCACTTACATTTGAAGTTAATTCAAAACAATTGACAAAAGTATAGCAAACCTTTGAATTGACTCTAGGGGTCCTAACCGGGTCCTAGCCTTTATGATCCTTCATACTATTGAATATGTGCTCTATCTGTATTGTAACTGTTTGAGACACGTGAAATCATCCTGTACAAGTTCTAACATGTCCATCTTTGACTGTTCTTGAGAAACCGTAATCTGCACGTTTAGGGCATGCTTGGATTGAGGGAAATGTATTACTAGGGTAATAAAAGTCAAACTAAGCAAAATGAAAGTAAATAGGGAAGGAGAAGATAGTGATGGTGTTCTTGTAAGAAAAATTATGCAGTGATGGTGAGGTATGAGGCGAAGAAAGAGGCTCATTTTGGGGGTAATAGTTACACTGGGGGGAGGGTGTATCTATTACCCTCATTATGAGGGTAATAATTCCTCCATCCCTCTCTTTTCCTCATGGAACAACTACCTTATGTCATTTGTAAACATCATACCTCCTACAACAACACCTCTAGTTATATTTTTTCAAGTTTGACTTTTATTACCCCCTTAATATATTACCCCCAATCCAAGCATGCCCTTGATGATATTAATTACACCTAGCTTGAAGGGTTCCCCCCCCCCCCCCCCCCCTCCTAGGTTAGATTTGAGTGCTAAAGCTATCCAGCATCATATGTTAAGAAATTGTCGATTGTTGCTTATGTTCTAATGCCAAGTATCATTGAACATTTTGAAGGTTCCAGGAAATTGTTCCTTTTTGTTTTTTTCTATGTGTTCATTGCTTGCACATTTCCACCATGGAATTCCACAACACCCCCCCCCCCCCAAAAGGAAAAAAAAGGCGTAGTTTTTTTTGGCTGAATATAAGAAGTTTATTTACATTTTCCAGGTTTTCTGTTTTCATCCCAATTTGGCCTAAATCGTTTTTTCAGGAAATGAACTTGTTGGGTTAACCTGTTCTGCTAAGTGATGGTCTTCCATGGAACTGGTATAAACTTTCAGTTATTCATTCCTTTTCTTGCTTCTGTTTCTCGTTAACCCTGACCAATGCTTAGTCGAAGCTTTCGATGATTCTAGTTTTGCTCCCCCATAAAACATTTTCCTTTTGATAAATTTATGAGTATTTTATTTATTCTAAAATGATTAAGACTTGAAGATTATTAATTTGTGCTCTTTTTCTTTCTTACTTTTCTCTTTACTTCTTTGGAACTTGGTAGTCTAGGTTTTGTGACCTGTGAACCAGATTGTTGAGTAGGTACGTTGCATTTTCACTATGGACTTAAATTCTGATATCTGATTGTAGGAGTTGACTCAGTTGGGTTCTATTGAGCATGCAATTCATGTCTTCAGTTGGATGAAAAATCAGAAGAATTATTGTGCACGGAATGACATATACAATATGATGATCAGATTACATGCCAGGCATAATAATGTAGATCAGGCTCGTGGCTTATTTTTTGAGATGCAAAAGTGGAAGTTCAACTGTGATCCATCAGAAGTTTTTATTGTATCATTCTTTGGTTGCTAGATGCATCTCATAAGCGAGGGTTCTAGTTTCAAAGTTACAAGGGTAACATACTTGCATTTGATTGCTTAATATATATTTTTTTTTCCAGGTGCAAGCCAGATGCTGAAACCTATAATGCTCTCATCAATGCCCATGGTAGAGCTGGTCAATGGCGTTGGGCTACAAATATTATGGAAGATATGCTTCGTGCAGCTGTATGTAATTGTATAATTTTGCTTAGTTGTTTACGGGGGATTTTGTTGTGGGGGGGGGGGGGGGGGGGGGGGGGGGGGGGGGCGCTTCCCATGATTGTCTGTGTTCTATTACCATCTTTAGTAGATAACCATGGAAATTATATTGTTCTACATGCCTGTTCCTTCCCAGCCTTTTAAGTTACTTTCAGGTTTTTTTGCATATACAATAGTACCTTGCCATATCTTATATCTGAGTATGAGTTTGGACTGAATTTAATGCATTATTACAGATTCCTCCAAGTCGATCAACATATAATTACTTGATCAATGCGTGTGGATCTTGTGGAAATTGGAGAGAGGCTCTTAAAATCTGCAAACAAATGACTGATAATGGAGTTGGGCCTGACTTGGTAACACACAACATCATTTTGTCTTCCTATAAAACCGGTGCTCAATATTCTAAAGCTTTGTCCTATTTTGAACTTATGAAAGGGACAAATATACGCCCTGACACTACAACTCTTAACATCATAATATACTGCCTGGCAAAACTTGGTCATTATGAGGAAGCTGTTGGTGTTTTAAAATCTATGAGAGTGAAGAAATCTGAGTGTCGCCCTGATGTAGTAACATTTACTAGCATCATGCATATGTACTCCGTTTGTGGGGAATTTGAGAATTGCAAGGCTGTGTTTGACATAATGCTTGGTGAGGGTCTTAAACCCAATATTGTGGCTTACAACACTCTGTTGGGTGCATATGCCTCTCAAGGAATGAGTGAAGAAGCGCTGAAAGTGTTCAATGAGATGAAGCAATTTGGTATTCGTCCAGATGTTGTGTCTTACACTTCTCTACTTAATGCCTATGGAAGGTCACAAAAACCGAAAAAGGCCAAGGAAGCATTTGACTTGATGAAGAAACATTGCTTGAAGCCAAATATCATTAGTTATAATGCACTTATTGATGCTTATGGTTCAAATGGTTGTTTAGCTGAGGCAGTGGAAGTATTGCGTGAAATGGAAAGAGAAGGTATTCAACCTAACGTTGTCTCAATATCTACTCTTCTGGCAGCATGTGGTCGCTGTTATGAGAAGGTAGTAATCGATTCAGTACTTTCAGCAGCTGAGAAGCGAGGCATTGAGTTAAATTTAGTTGCTTATAGCACAGCAATTGGAAGCTATATGAATGTTGGAGAATTTGACAAGGCATTATCTCTGTTTAAAGCTATGAGGGAAAAGAATGTGAAACCAGACTCTGGTATATACAATGTGCTGATAAGTGGTTGTTGTAAGGTGTCAAAGTATGATCAGGCTATTAATTTTCTTGACGAAATGACAGATTTGAACATTCTTATCACCAAGGAGGTGTACTCCTCTGCTATCAGTGCCTATAGTAAGCAGGCAAGGGCCTACACATTATCTTTTGTTGTCTTTTAATTTGTATGGATGAATCTGACCCCTCTTCTGCCTCCTCTCTGTTTTTGTCTCAGGGACGATTGGCAGAGGCAGAATCTATGTTTACTAGAATGAAGACAGCTGGTTGTCAACCTGATGTCATTACATATACAAAAATGATTCACGCCTATAGTGAAGCTGGTAAGGTTGAAACATGGAGCTCTGACATTCTTGTACCTCTTCTGGAGGGATTTGATATCTAAAGAGAGAATGGATCTTAACTGCAGAGAAGTGGGACAAAGCATGTGCAATTTTTCAGGAGATGGAGGCAGATGATATCCAACCTGATGTTGTTGCCTGTTCAGCTTTGATGAGGGCATTCAATAAAGGAGGTCAACCAGCTAAAGTTCTTATCTTACTGGAGTATATGAAAGAAAAAAACCTTCCAGTTAGTAATGCCGTGCACTTTGAAGTCATATCTGCCTGTAGCTTGTAAGTTTAGACAATTACTGGAAGCATATTGTTTGTTCTTGCACTTTTTAATCATTGCTTGTCCGTTTTACTTCTGTATGTTATTTATTCGCGCCAGGCTCTCTTTATTCACTAACATTTTAAATAACATTGATTTATTGTCCTAAACCATGTTTAATATCTTTAATAAAACAAGAGAGTGCTATTTTACTACTTTTTTGTTTCAAGATCTGATTTACAATAAAATTGGCTGAAATGATGTGGCAGACTAATGTTAATTGGGGCATGAGTGTTGTACTTTGTTATATTGGGCTCATTAAGCAAGATGTATGCGTTTGGATTCATGATCCTGTGCATGTTTGTTTCTTTTCAACTCATGCAAGCTCATCGTAATCGTTTGGGTTTTTTCTTACTACTTGT
Source organism: Chenopodium album (assembly GCF_948465745.1). Lineage (NCBI taxonomy): Eukaryota > Viridiplantae > Streptophyta > Magnoliopsida > Caryophyllales > Amaranthaceae > Chenopodium > Chenopodium album. The sequence continues at coordinate 47,749,829 of NC_137848.1, forward strand.
TGACATCTGATTAGGACCAATATGACATTTGATGATTGCATGGTTGTAATGGAGCTGTGATATGTCCTTTCTGTGATCTTTTTTCTAATTTTTTTTAATGGCAAATACACAGACCAAATGGGTTGCTTTCACAAGAAAATAAAAGTGCTAGACCGTAGATTTTATACTCCTTGTGCTCTTTGTTTAACTTCAGAACTTTGTTGCTCTGTTTGAAGGCTTCGGGATTGTGAAACGGCAATCAATCTGATTAGTGTGATGGAACCTACATTCCTTAAAATTTCTACTGGTTTTCTGAATCACCTGTTGCAATTTCTTGGAAAATATGGGAAAATGGAGGCAATGATGAAGGTAATCCAAATTTCTGCACGGGCCTTTTGGTTTCTGAATTCTGACTAGTGCTTACAGTTGTTATGTACCTTCAACCATGCAGTTGTTTCTTAAGATCGTAGCATCAGGTACAGAGATCAACTATTCTACCTATTCAACCTTGTTGAAAAATCTTCTGGCAGCTGGAAATTGGAGAAAGTACGTTGAGGTCATTTGTTAATCAATGATAAGGCTGCTCACCTGCAGCTCTTGATCTACTATCAGAGTGACAATCCCAGATAAAATGCACCTCTTTTTCTGTTAAAAAGCATTAAAATTGAAGTTACCAAAATTTTAGAGTTATGCTAGAAAGGCCAACTGATAACTAAAAGAAGCAAGCTAGCTTTAGTAGTGGTAGTAGCTTCAAAGGGATTGGTAGTATGTCTCTTCTGAAAATTAATTTCGATGAAATGCTAGATGAAACTCATTTAAATTTTAAGAAAAAGTCTTGTAATTAGTTGTATCATGTCTTCCGTTTAATCCTTTTATATTTAGATTTAATAAAAATATAGCAAAATGCCTAAATCACATTGCAGGTTTTGCAGTGGATGGAAGAAGCAGGACTTCAGCCTTCAGTTGCAATGTACCGGGATGTGTTGTACTTTGCTCAAAGAAGCGGTGGCTCTGACCTTGCTGCAGTCACTCAAGAGCGCATAGGTAAGTCTTCTCAGGAGATTTCCCCTTTATTTTAATCATGAATTATTTGTTTTATATGTTTAAACTGAACTTAAACTTTGTGACAGATTCCTTGAAAAGTAGACCTCGAAACCTGGCTTCACAAAACCAGCTGTGCAGCTCTTCACTTTCAGCATCAGAGTTGACAGAGGAATGTGAACTTCATCCCCAAATAGCTACTTAGTCCGTGCAATTTGTTCAAAATTATAGTACGAAAGACTGAAGGAGCTCAGTTTAGGTATATTCTGTATATTGGTTTTACCTGTATAACTGTCATGTATTCCAAGTCTGTAGGCTTCTGGCGTTTTTTCATCATATGATCTTTTAGTAAATATTTGTAATTATATATCTTTTTGTAAATGTATGGATCTTTCCCTTATTTTTCCAAGGAAATTGCAGCCAAGACAACTAGTAGAAATACAAAAACTAACCCGAAACAAAATTCTTGACTCGGCCCGAATCATGCCTAATATTGACCAAATTTGAAATTGAAATTGAAGTGACCTGAACGTTTAATGTGACTAAAGTTGATTGGTTTTTAACGATCAACTGACAAGCCTAAGATGAAGTGAAACCAATCCAATTAACTCATTAATTGAATGGTTGAATATCACTCAAACACATTGGCGCAATTGGAACTTTGTAAGCAAAGTTAACCAAGTTGATTGCCACCTCTAATATAAGTCATCCATGTTGCTATGCTGCATTATACATTTTATACGCAGCCGTAAACTGCAAATTTGCATTAAGAAAGCATCATATTTAGGAGTAAGCTCTCTGCTAGTTATAGTTGTATTTCTATTGCTTCTGTAAGACTATTTTTACTTGTAGTTCTGTGTTCAGATGGTGGTATGTTTTCTTCCCATACACACGAAGGGGTGTTTTCTACAAGAACACATCCAACTTGAGATGCAGCACATACAGGCAGCTTAGCTCTAAAACCACAAGTCTGAACGGTGTGCAGAAAATAATACCAAATAAGAATGTGCACAAAACAATTTTGCATAGATAATACAAAAATCAGTACTGCTCGCCGCAGTTCATAGTATGTAATGTTTTCTTTTTCATTATCACATTCTGCAGTGTTAGGAAACTCTTGAATTATAAACCTAGTTATATTTAGTCAGTATATTTCAATAAGCTGTGTACAAACAATGACACACTACAATATTAAAGGGAAAGAGAACTCTGAAAGTTAAAATAATTGAGTTACAAAAGAATTGAAAATAGAAACTATCAAAGTCACATTCTTAACCTAGTATTTATGCCTCTCATGGTATGGTTTCAACATTATACCAATTAGGTCTTAACCTAGTATGTCAAGTGAGTGTCCTTTCTTCTATATATGTTCATTTACCAAAGTATCAAGTCTATAATATAACTAACCTGGGAACAAGAGAAACTATAAAGCAGCCTGAAAAATATACTGGCAGCGTTGCCTGAGGCAACGATAGAGTTTACAGTAATGTGAAATAACTGCTAATGGCTACATATTAACAAGTGGTTGCACCTTTTACAGCTTAAGCCTAGATGTTAGGTGCATAGGGAGAGGAAGATAAGTCTTCCTGCTATGCATTTCATATTAGGTACATAGTCCGCCCATGCTGTTTTATTTTCTCCTCATATAAGCATGCCCTGTGCTCTATCATAAAGATTTCATACTCTGATTGTAATACTGTAGTTCTCTGCTCTATAGTGGCCAGATACCTTCATCAAAACTTAGAACATGGATTTTTGTCATCCTTCTTCCTGCCTGAAGAAGCCGTTCGTTGAGCTGGTCTCAGTTTTCGTTACCTGTAAAAATGTCAAGTAGCAGAACTTTTCAGGCACTTGAGTAATTATAAATAATATTGTAAAAACAAAACAAGATGCCATTGTGGAAGACAGCCACATTCTAATTTATAAGTTTCAATAGCCTTTAATGTTCAAGTTGATTTTCCGTCATTCAGTAATTCATGCCTCCGACACACTTGACACACAGGGTTAATTTCTTGTTGAGCACCAAGAAACCTGTACCACAAAAATAGATGCTATGATGCAAAATGAAACAAGATGTTATTCATCGAAGACAAGTTCATTAACTAAACTCCGCTTCTTTTATGTTTATAAGACCATGCTTGATTTTCCATCATTTAGAATTTCATTGAACTCCAATACAATTCTTTGACACACAGGATAAAATTATGAAACCAAGCACCTATAACAAATGCAAAAGAGTGATAACTGTAATGTTTTCATTCCTGAGTCCTTTCAGCATTACAGCCTAAAATTAATTGAAAAAATGTCTTCCCATCACCCAACAGGCCAACATTTATTTATTTATACTTAATCATATTGCCATAATGATTGCCAGAAAAGAGTCTTACTGACCCCCCCCCCCCCCCCCCCCCCCCCCCCCTTGAGCCCCTCTCCCTGAAAAATAGGTAAATAGAGCATTGCCAAGAACAATAAGCAGGAGTAACAAATGCAAACCTCAGCAGTCCGAGAAGGGGCCGTAGGCAAGACAGGCATTAAAGACGTCCAAAGAATAGGGTCTGCTAAAGGATCCATAGCATTGTAATTTGTCAAAAGTGGAGCAGTGAGTAGCGGAGACAAAGGAAACATGTTTTTGTGCAGAGGTAATCCGCCTATTCCAAGGGTAGACCCCAATCTCTCAATTCCAGTATCATCACTTGTTTTCTGGACAGCTTTGCCACAATCAATCTTGCTAACATAACTCTTGTTCTCCTTCTCATCACTATCATTAGTAGTTTCCTTTGCTTTAGATGCTTTCTCTTGCATGTTCTTGTATGCAGCAGATCTTGACAATATGCTCAAAGCAGAAGTAGAAGAGCCCTTACTATTTCTCTTTGCTTCATATGAAGTTCCCAACTGAGGCATCTGATAAGGCTCTGTGGACTGGATATCCCGTTCAAGTGATTTGAGCTCTGTCCCCATCTCTTCAGCACTGCTATGCTTTCCGCCTGATTGTCGGATTTTACTCTGGCCCCACCACTTGATATAACCTGTCAAATCGAGTTTTCTTTCAATGGGAAAACCCCCAGGATAGTCACCCTCAGCTGAGGTATCTTCTCCTTTACCTAGGACAATGATTAAGTTTGTTCAAGTGAGAATTAAGGTAGGATGAAGTACGAAACTAAATCTCAATTATAACAACAAAGGAACAAAAAACGCAAACAAAGCTTAAGAATAAAAGAAAAAATCAGCTGAAGTTTGTAGAATACCATAGTGAATGCCATGAAGGTATTCAGTTGCAGTAGCACGGCCCAGTGAAGGTTCCCATCGGCCACTAGATCAAAGAAGTATCAAGATATCAGAATCAGACTTCTAAAAAATCAAGCTAAATTGTTGAACTCGCTAACAGATTTTAAGATTAGTGATGAAGTCATAGAAACACGGGTATCTTGGCACCCATAACAAGGATATCTGCAGTGCGTGTATAAAACTGAGGCTATTCCATAGATCTTTCTTATGGATTAAAACTTGAATAGATAAGAAAGAAGATTATGCAATTCACTACTTTGTAATGATACCCTGCTGGCTGCTATAGCTTTATACATACACAAAGTATAATAGATACTATGTCAAGTGTCAATGACAAATATGGACAGAATAAAGACAAAGTTCTTTTCTGCTACTCTGATTTATTTGACAAAGGTATAGCAAGAAATATTAAAAAGTCAGAATAACAAAGGTGGGTAAAAAAAAGTTAGCAATCAAGCCACTTAGATATGGAAAGCATACCTTGAAAGCGCACGATATTTAGCTATACCTCTTGAGAATCCACTACTCTTTCTGCATAGAGCATAAAAGACAATCAACATAGAGTGCTAGTTCAAAATGCACACAGTATATTATAACAAGGAAAAAGGGAGGTTGTGAAAGCTAATGGTTTTCACCTCCTGAGTGATGCCAGGTATTCCTCTCGGGAGACGTTCTGCATTTCATCTAAATCTCTACTATAATCTGTGACCTGCATCACACTACCGGCATTATTAATTTTCATGTGAATCCAAAGTTTCAACTTATCTTTTTGTGCAGTTACAAAATTAACCATGTCTTTGGTAATTTGGCTTTAGATATATGGCAGAGAATTAGGTTTTAGGAGTCTCACTGGAAAATTGATAAGAGTTCCTGGGCCCCAATACTTCAAGGCAGCAAGATCATATGCTCTAGCTGCAGCTTCCTCGTCGTCATATGCACCTGAGCACAAGATGTTACTTTTTAAGTGAAAAGATCAAACAAAAAAGATATAACTTTAAGAAAGCATTCATGTACTCACCCAAATAAACTGCAAAGAGTAGATTGAGCAGCGTTCATCGGTTATGATAGCCAACAACGAGCAAAATAATGTCAGTTTCTTATAATTTCAATCAAACTAGCACTGTACAGGAAAGAAGCATAAATGATTAAATGCTAACAGCCTTAAGAGAGAAACTACAGAAAAAGGAAAGGAAAAAAAAAAGTGCATTTAAGGGAGGAAAGAATCACCTTGTTTTCCCTTCTTATTCTGATTCTGATTCCAAGTGCTTTTATCCCAAAGGTGAGCTTCATATCGACCCGTCCATCTATGCCTGATGTTTCAAAATTTTCCCAAATAGACCCCCCAAAAAAAAGGAGAAACGAATTAACATTGTCTTTACACATCAAACATCATCCCTGAATATTCCTAAACCGAAATTATAAAGTTTATTTTTGTACTCAACTAAATTCTTAATATTTGAGGAATAGCTTATGGATGTACTTAGTACATCTATGTATTTCATCTTCATAACCACCACTTACTGGCAAAGATCATCCACTCCTCAAGCTCCTGCCCTATATTACTCAGACTTTAATTCACTTCAAGGGCCTGTATAAGATGCTCGAACTTCCACGTGGGTACGGACACTTTACACTTCACCTTAAACTTTTAGCAACATACCTATAACCAATCTAGTATTCAAGTCCCAAGTAACAAACCCCTAACACACTTGAGGATCTAGCAACATACCTAAAACACGCAAAATTTTCATAAAATTACCACACTTGAGAAGCTAGCAACATACCTATAAGTTATAACCAATCTACAAGTCCCAAGTAACATACTAGGCCTAGAACACAACATACTCATACAAAGTTTCCGTAGAATCCATTACTAATATTCTAGTATTCAACTCCGATCCGAGCAACAAACATCTTAGTACACAATCTAGCATTTCAAGTCCTTAATCAAGGACATCAAAGCTATATCTAGCAATACATTCGGATTTCCTCGAAACCTCGTTCCCACCTTCTCCATCACCCCAACTTTACTAACTAATCTAGCTCACTTACAAATGGAAATTCCCCCTCCGTCTCTAAAAGCTCTTCCTATTTAGACAGTGATTAAACATTAAGAGACGAAAGGAGTACCGCTTCATCCATTGTTACAAACAGTGGAAGGCAGAGTAACCTAATCAATTACATCAAATCAACCCAAATTACACCACAATTTCTCACTCATAACAACAGAAACTACAAAAATACATCAAACAAACATTCCCAAATTACACTACAATATAAAATTCAGTTCCATAATCAAACAAAAACCCATCAAAATCAGATCAAATAACAAAAAAAGAGAAAAACCTGGTAACACCACGGTAGATGGAACTACGTTTACCAGCAGTAGAAGGCGGCATTTTACTGATCCTATCTTTAGCAGTAGAACCTCCTCTTTCTCTCTTTACTTTCTTCATTAACACCACTCCAACACTCTCACTGCTCTCCTTACTCTTGTTTATCACTGCCGTTGTCGCACCCGATGTCATATTCACTGTCGCCACCCCAACTCCGCCGACATCGCCGCTTGACGTCGACGCCATACTCCCCTCCACCACCACTTCCAACGGTAACAATCAAGATAAAATTATAAATTATAAATAAATATACTCAAATAATGACTCAAAATAAGTATCCTATGTAAAAGATAACAATGATACTATAGATTATATATATGGTATTTTTGTATGATATTGAAAATGATAGTAACAAAATTATTGGTGTTTTTTTTTTTTGGGATTTAAGTGGGATGAATGAAGAAAAAACGAACAGTGTGAGAGAGGAGGTTAAAAGTTGGAGGAGAGAGAAAAGGGGACCCTCAACGGCTAAGTTGGGTGAGAGGGGTAATTTGGTAATTTTGGGAGGGGGGTTTGGCATTTTTTTTTCAAAATTGATTGTGGAATTGTCAGGAAAGAAGACCCGAGTTCACGTGAGGTGTATCTAGTAGAGGTTTCCTAGTGTCTGTTGAAGTTAAACTCAAGTCGTCATCTTCTTTTGTGAGAACGACAATCTTTGCTTTTTCGTGTTTTGTATGCTTTTGAGTCGTGCTCCATAGTGTTGGATTGGGGTTTTGGACGTAAAAAATCTAGAGGTGTCAATTTGGATGCTCGGATTGGGTTTGGTGAGGTCGGGTTGGGTCACATCGAATAAATGTTTAAAGTTTTTTTTTTTTTAAACAAATTAATTTATTAATAAAAAATCATCCGACATCTACAAATGAAATTTAAATTAACAAATACATAAAATTGAATGAAACTAGGGTTTCCTTCATCAAAGTTACGATCGTTAAAAAGATCTTGCACTTGTAGGAGTTTATAGGTATTATAACGCTGAAAAACATTAATCATATTCATAAATCACCTAATTCCAAGATCGTATAACACACAAGATACATAATCATACCTTTGAAGCGTGAATTCACGAAACTACTCGACTGGCAAATTAGGGAGAGAATACAGCCCCAAGCGTTGCTCCTTTACTTAGTCCACGGGATTCGAATGAGCCGTCCACCAATACTAGATTGGTCAAGTAAAGGAGGAAAACTACGATCACTACCTTTAATGGACAAAGCCGACCACCACGAACCACCACACTGGCGCCGAGGAGGAGAGAGAGTGCCGTGAGAGGGATAGAGTATGAGAGTGGTTTGGTCTCGTGTTTGCTAATTAGGGTTTTGATTAAACTGATCACTGAATGTTATGTCCAAAACCCTAGACACCTAGTCTATCTATAATCCTATTATAATTAGACTAAGTCATGAAGCCCAAAACCCTCCTTATTCCTCCATATGGTCGGCCATGCTAGGGGATGAGACCCATCATCGACCTTGTCTTCTCGTGCTCGATCTAGGCCCTTTGTGTGACCTTATAGGATCTGTCTAATTGGGCTTTATCCTATTTTACTAGCCTAAAGATCGTTAGTATCTCTAGCTATGATATAACGACGACCCAAATGTACGAACTTAATTATCTCCATAATTTGATCCATTTATATATATTAGTAATTGCACATGAAGAAGACATAAATCCTTCAGCACTGTAGTACATCTCACGCACAATCGCTGGAATATACAGTTTTTTCAAAGACGGTCTAACGATTTGTTATAGCCGTAAGGATGATTTTCATCTGATTCGCTTGAACGCATTCGAAAACTTGACACCATTGCGATCCCGAACAAATCTTTACCGACGAACTAACAATAGGGCAAAAGATGATTACCTTTTTGATAAACTCTAACACACAAGCAAACCCTAAACGTAAACAAACAACTAAACTAACAAAAACTAACGACTCCACCATTGGGAGACGGACGAATATCTTCAGTAGTGTAGATATATTGAAACCTAAATTGCAAAACTAAAGAAAATTAAGGGAAAAGGGTCGGAAATAGTCTAATTTCCGAAGAAATTAGGCTATTTTCGGCCTAAACGACCAAGTTTTTGGAGAAACCCTAGAAGAGAGGAGGAAAGAAGAGGAGGGTAGAGGCGAGCTGAGAGAATTTTTATTTGGTAACTTAATTCATATAAGAAGATCTTTGTTAATTTTTAAAGTTGAATAATGCTAAATTACTATGTCCACATGATTCGAAATCTGGATCAAATTTTTTCCAGGTTCCTTTCGGATCGGGTCGGGTTTGATGTGGTTTTGACACCTCTAAAAAGGCTCACCATAGTAGTGATATAAATAGAATTGATCTCGGACAATAGCTATCATCTTGTGTTTAAGAATTTAACTAAGTAGATTGATAATCATGATTATGGTATTAAATTGTTGGTAATACAAGATCCATTTTGTATTGATTTGGGTTATTACTAAACCTGTTAAAAGGGTTGGTTAAGTTGAGTTAAAGTAAAATATTTTCATATTTAGGTTGAACAATGATGGTTCAATAATCAAAGTGTCATATTTAGGTTGAACAATGATGGTTCAATAATCAAAGTGCAATTTTGGTTTGAATCAATGGATTAAATGTCTTGAATTAAATTTTATTGTCTCATTTTTTGGGATGAAATGCATAGACAAGTTTTAATGACAATTGTAATACCCCGTATTTTCATACGTATTTTTCTAATTAATTTATTTATTTATTATTATTTCATAAAAAGGGTATTTTAGTAAATTAACTTACTATTTGAATTTTGGCGCCAAAAATACCTTGAAACCTATTAATTATTATTTTTAGATTTTAGATAAGATTTATTATCCATTTATTTTATTTTTAAAAATCAGATTATTTATATATTTCGGATATTTTAAGCAAAATTATATTTTATTAATTAATTAAGAATTCCGAAAATTCCCATTTATTTAGCTAAGAATTTCGGATTTTCTATGTATAGAAAATCTGATTTTTCTTAGTTATTTATTGGTGAATAATTGGTATTTAATTAATTAATTATTCTATATTATTTACACAATTATTTATTCCTTAAAACCGAGCAAAAATCTTCCTAAATATTACTAAGGAGGTCCGAAAAACTAAGCTATGGGAAGCTCAAGATTTTCAACCCTCTTGCGTGATTTTAGGGGAAATTATTTTGGTAAATTGTATTTTTAAATATCTCCCAAAAATCTTTTATTTTCCTTAATTTCATTTTTCCATCTTCTTAATATTTGATCATCATATTTTCCTACCTTTTAATTCTCTTGATTATTCCCCAAGTAATATTCATTGCCATATTATTTTTCACTAGGTGAAACCCCGTGCAATGCACGGATTTTGACTAATTATAATGAAAATATAATTAGATATTAAAAAACTAAATCGATTGATCAGTATTAAGTTCATATTAAAAATGAAATACAGTTCGTATTAAAACAATAAAAACATGAGAGAGAAAATATTTAAATATGTGATAGTTATAATGTGTAAGTCGAGATTTTAGGAAGTTTACTTTAGATTTTACATAAAATAAAAGTCATAATCTAAATGCAATCCTTTTTTTAAAGTAATAATATTTTTTTAGAAAGTAATTTTGGCGGGAATTTTTTTAATAACACATTGACAAGTGTTCTCTTAGATTCGCTTTTAGTAGTATGTAATTGATGACAACACACCTTTCATATTTTTATTATGCACAATCACCTTAATATCAAAACTTTCCATAATTACTTGTTCACTTCTCCAAGTATTTCCATAACTCTTCTTGCCATAATTCTTCCTACATTTTCCTACCATAATTCATGCCCATACTAGCCTATAAATACCCCTTCATTTCATGACCAAACACTTACACCAATTCTTATAATTCTCTCTTACTTCTCTCTCTTTTTCTTTCTCCTCCTTGCGCACCACCACCACCACCTCCAGCACCCCCTGCCGCCGCCCAACCGCCGCCGGCAGCCACCCTTGTCGCCACTCTCCTTCTCTTTCTCCTTGGTTTTCTATCTTTTCTTCTTCTCTTTTCTAATTTAATTAATTATAATTATTATGGGGGATTTATATAAATAGTTTTAATTAAATAAAATCAGATTTTTAATAATGTTTATGAGAAAATAATTTAAAAGGTTCATGTACATTTAGTTGGGGTTTTTTAATTTAATTATTGTGATTATTTGTTAACCTTATATTAATTAAGGTTATATTTAATTGTAGGGTGTGTTCAATCAAGGTTCTTGAGTTCTTTTGTGTGATTTTCTAAGCAAGGATCGAGCTATGTTTAGGTGGCTAGATACCTTCAAAAGTGATTGGTTTGAATAGCATGTTTTATATGATTTTATTAGTGATTGAATTAAATTGACTTGAATTATGAATTATGAAATAAAGTATGATTTTAATGTGTGTTTTAATAAATTGATCTTGATATTATGATTTTATCGAATTAGGGTTTATGAAATAAAAAGTATGATTAAGGGATTGTTTTTAATAAATAAATTAAAGGTTGATTTTATATCATGTCTTTGATTAATTAAATTGTTAATCATGTTTTAAAGGTTTGATTTTGAAAGCATGTTGAATTTAATAAAAGGAGTTTTGAATTATCATGGAATTATTAAAAAAGATTTGTTGAATTATTGAATAATTATTATTAAAGCTTTATAAGCATGTTAGTAATCCCACTATGTGGATTTGGTTTATTTGATAAGACTTTGGACTTTGTATGACTGAGTCTTTCCTCAAGAATAGCCTTGTAATATAAGGAGACTAGCTTGGGTGGTGTGCACACTTGGGTGAGGAATTTGGATATTTAATGGAATTGGATTTAAAGGAATTGGTTTTATTGTTATTGAATTATTGGAATGGTTGAAATATTGGAATTTGGTTTTGAATCATGAATTGGAATTATTGGTTAATTATTGGAATTGGTTTTAAAAGCATGTTTGCTACTAAATTGAATTTTATCTTGCACTTATCGTACTTAGCATATTTTGCTAATTCGTATTTTCTATTTGTTTTGGTTCGTCCTGTTTACCGTAATGGTAAGCAATGTTGACTAATTTCAGGTGGAGTCAATATGTGAGCATTTGGAGTCCCGAGAATGTCTTCATCTAGATTAGGAATGTCGGTTCTTGTTTTTATTTATGAGTACTCGTGACAATGGTTCCTATTATGGTTTTATTAATAAAAGAGTAATGAAGTTTTCGTTGTAAAGTATTGGTTTTATTTAGTAAGTTTGGTAGCCTTGCGTAATCACGCAGCGGTAATACGCCTAAGTCTATCTCTACAGTATAATTATACGTATTTTTCTAGTAATACCGTAGAGAGAGATTTGGGGGTGTTACAACTATAGTCATTTAATTTAAGTTCAATTTCAACCCTACAATTGACATCTACTCAACTAAAACCATATTAAAAACCAACTACTCTAATTTGAACGAATTCTTTTGCAATTAAGTTAATAAATAGGTTTTTGCAAGTTTGGTTACAATCTAGGTTCAGGTCACTAAACTCTGTTCAAAATTAGTCACTTTCAAATTGGTTTCAATTTAGGTTTGATGAGTCAGGTTGAATTATTCAAAACACAACTCAAAATCAATAGTAGTTTAGTTCTGTATATAAGGGTAAACTAGCGATTATCGTGTCTGATGTTCTAGGGTTTTACTTTTTGTAATTTTATGTCAAGTGAGGATAATTTAATTGACACGAGATAAATAATTGCTTGACATTTAAAACATATACTCTTAATATAAGTTAAAAAGTATGAAGATGAAAAAGAAGCTTATATCAATGTAATTTCTACACTGAATTGGTGTACGAGAAGATGTCAATAATAATTGTTTGCTAGATGAAAACCGTACGAAGTACACTTTGTTTGTATTTTTTAAAACATATATTATATCAGAGCGTCTTGTGTGCGGCTAGCCACTTGTAAAAGAACAAAGTAACCCCTAAAAAACTGACTGAGTAACCCCTTTAATAGGAATGGAATAACCCTGTAACACTAACAAAGTAACCCCAACTCTAAAACAAATAAATACTCACGAAGTAACTCATATAAGGGTTGACCACATATAAGAATATGTGATATTTTATATATTTGTATGATAAAATTTATTATTTTATTCGTGGTACATAATACATCATTTAATTTTTTTTATTTTAAAATAAATTGTGAATTTTCTCTGATACTTGAATTATCTATTACTCCCTCCGTCTCATAATATAGTTCATGTTTTTCTATTTTGGAGATCCAAAATGTTGTTTCTGTTTCTATTTTTGGATAGTTTATAAAGATCTTTATACCCCCACTTTATTAACTTTATTTATTGTACTTTCTATATTACCCTTGAATTTTAGACATGCTTTGTACTTTTTCACTTTCTCTCTCTAACTATGTCTATAATTTTACTTTTTACTTTTATTAATTTATTCATCTACTTTTTTTCTCCTATTCTTAAATACTGTAAAAAATAAATAAAAAATAAACACACACACAAATAAGAACTATATTATGGGACAAAGGAAATACTCTATATTAAAGTAACACTTTACCTTTTTTTTAACGGTAAGACATTTTTTGTAAAGCGAATTATCCCTTCTAAACTCTAAGTGATGTATTTATCATAGAACAACTAATGATCGTGAGAGATTTTTAATATTGAATCAGGAATTATATTACAATATGAAGATTTAAATAATTAAGTTAATGTTTTTTACTATCTATTATTTATATTTCCTTTGCTCATCCTTCTCTAATGTATATAAATATTATGACAAGACAACATCTCTAAGCCAACTATAATTAATAAATAAATAAAAATTCCCTACAATTTTGGAGATGTGTTAATTTATGTAATTTGTTAATTTTAAATAGTTTTTGATTTAATTTGTTTCACGTTGATTGAACTTACTAATAAAAAAAATGCTAGTTTTGCTAATGCAATAAATTGTACTGCTGTAAAATTAACCTATAGTGCAATTATGGAGATGTGCATGCAATTAAAACTAACTGAATGAGAGCCCAACTCATGTCACACCTAAAGAGGTCCAAGAGCTGATTGTATTAAGCTTGGAGTAGCCTCTTTAAGGGGGAGACCAAGTCCTTGGTGATGAAGTTGAGCTAGAAGAGGGTTAATCAACAACAACCTTTGCCAATTTCAAGATAATACCATAGTCCGATTAGAACTTATTAAAACATGTATAAATAGAATCCATACTTTGATTGAAAACCATCATATTTCTAATTGACCATAAGTGCCAGATAGAATTGCAAAAAGAGTTTTCCAAGAGTTATCTTGTAGGTTGAAAGATATCCAACCTTGAAAATCAGAGTTATAAAATTCAGGGAGATTAAAGGCATTAGGAAGATGATTTTCAAAAATAAGGCTCCAAAACGCTAAGGAATTGGGGCAATCACAGAAGAGATGGAGAATATCTTCAAAAGGGGAGGAACACCTAGTGCAAATTGGATCGAAGTTTGGAATATTTCTAGCCAGGACCTCTCCTACTAAGAGGATGTTCACTATGTTCCAAAGTAGCATTTTATATTTGAAAGGACATTTATTTTCCACAAAGTAGACCAAGAAAATTTTTGAAGGAAGATAGTGTGAAGAGAATGAGAAGTAGTAGAAGAGTGATAGACAGATTTTGTAGTGAAGGAACCGAGTTTATGCGGAGTCCATCTAAGTTTATCTATAAGGGAATGAAGATTGGGGAGAGGGATGGCTTCTTAAGGATGATGTTGATGGGAATAAGACGAGCCATAGGTTGGAGGGACCATTTGTGATTCCTAATAATGTCGAAGACCCTCCAATGGCCTTTTAAATCCGGGATTTTCACATTGTCATTAAGGTAAAGAGGAGTTTCCCCCACCCTTTGTGGTACCAAAATGGTGTCTTCACCATTACCAATATGAATAGTTAAACCATTTTTTAAAACTTCTCTACCCTTAAGGATGTCTCTCCAAATAAGAGAGTGGTTAGGGTTGGAGATACTTTTTTGAAAGAAAGTTTGTTAGGTTGAGTTAATATTTTCCACCCTAGTTTTGCCATGAAACAAAGGTTCCAAATTTTTAGGTTTCTAATTCCTAACCCACCACAGTATATGGGGTCACAAACAACATTCCAATAAGTCCTAGGGTTATATCTAGTTTTATCCACTTTATTCCAAAGAAACCGTTTAATATTTTTTGAAGTTCGCCAGTGAGGGAAGTAGGGAGAATATTAGTTTGCATAGCATACATAGGGAAGGAGTAACCGATTTAATTAGGGTTGAACGACCTGCCATGCTAAGGAATTTACTTTGCCAACCTCTAATCCTAGAAGTAGTTTTTTCAAAAAGATCATAATTGTTTAGGGTAAAAATACCCCAGGTACGTGGCCCAATCTCATAGTGACACGTGGCCCAGTAAAAAGGCGACACGTGGCCCTATGAGAGTGAGACACGTGTCCACCCGTCAGGGTGACACATGTCAGCCATCTCTAAACGCCCTAATACAACATCAGAAAGAGAAAAAGGCCCTGATGACCTCAGGCCCAAATCCCGAGAAACCCTTGAGAGCCGTAAAACGGCGCCCCCCATGACACGTGGCAACCTCTGATTGCGCAGCCAATCATGTCACGAAATTCTAGGGCATAAACCCTAGAAGGGTACATGTTCCCACCCCTGTAAATACCCCTATCATTTATGATGGGAGTGGGGGATTGTGACATAACATAAATATAGAGCATTAAAGAGCTCCAACTTCTCTCTACTTTCTCTCTCTAGCTTTTCCGATTTCTGATCTCTAACTTGATCGTCGGAGGCGAATATTCCGATAAACGGAATATTCGTTGTTTTGCAGGTTTCCACGTCTCATTGCCAGGAGAACGTGACCAGTATTCGAGGAGTTCACAAAAAACCCCGAAACATTTGGCGCCGTCTGTGGGGATACTCGTCCGTTATGGCACTAGATGGTCAGACACCTAATACTGGTCCTCGCCCAGGCGAGGACGGATATGTAGAAGACATACGTACTACCATACATTCAAGCAATCCTTTGACTGCCTCATTTGAAGAGGCCGAACAACCTCCTGTCACCCCAGCTACCCTAATGGCCGAACTGACTAAGCTCCGCAGGGAGTTGGAGGCTACCCAGCAAAAGGGGAGAGGAGGCACTTCCAAGAAAGCCAACAACAAGACCAACGCAACTGATGTTGGTAACACCCCATTCCGCCGTCCGCATGGAAGGTCTCCCCGAGTCCCACGGACCAACTTCTCTAGCCTGCTGGCGAAAACACAGTCGGCTGGGGGGAAGGGCAGACAGCCGACAAGAGTTGAGACTGAGCCGTCACAGCGTTTCAAAGACGCAAGGGATTACATTCGGCACAGGCAAAGGGAGAGGGCCGCATACTCTGACACGGCCTCTACCCCAACCATGCCGGATGAAGTCTCCAACCAATCCTTCTCCCAATACACCAACACGGCCGTTTCCAGCAGGAGTCAAGCTGCTCATACTAACACTCCCGTTCCAGTTCAGCCATTACAATATCAGCCCCCTCAAGTACTCAATGGGTTGATACAGCCAACTCCCCAAGTCTTTGGGCAATATGGGCCGTATGGTCAGATGTACGGCCAAGCTCCCTACCTGGCTGGAACGTCCGCTCAGCCTCAGCCCATCGATTGGCAAATGCGTTTGTTGAATTTGGGAGATAAGCCGCCTCCGTTTTCGCAAGACATACTAGCGTCTCCTCAACCAGCAAAAGTGAAGAGTGTACTAGTGGGTGCCTATGATGGTACGGGCAACCCAGAGGAACACATTACTTCGTACAGGAACTTGATGTACTTGCAAAGTGTAGATGATGCTACATGGTGTAGATGCTTCCCGGCCACTCTCAAAGGGGTGGCCCAGGATTGGTTTAACAGTCTTCCAGCCGGATGCATCAATTGTTTTACCACCCTCAGTTTGTTGTTTGTGGGAAACTTCTCATACAACATCCCACCAAGAAAGACAAGTCTCAACTTGGCCACAATTGTCCAAGGAAAGAATGAAGGACTACGCTCGTACGTCCAAAGATTTAACCAAGAAAAAGCCCAAATTCATAATCTTCCGGACGAAATGGCTTACTCATAATTTCTCCGGGGATTAAGGCATAATGGTTTTAAGTTTGATTTGGTAAGAAAAAAGATTCGGTCATACGCAGGTGTATTGCGGGAAGCCGAAGCCTATATTGAGGCCGCGGACTTTTGTTCGCTCACCAAATCAGAACAGCCGACCAAGGGGGCTGAGAAGAAGCAATCTTCTCAGCAAGACTCGGTCGGCCGAAAGAAGGAAGGAAATAAAAGAAAAGAAATCTGGGTGGCTGATGACAAGCAACCCAAGTCAAAGAAAAGCAAGACGTATGAGCCCCAGTATGAGTTCAACAAGGATGGCTACTCCATTTTGATGGAGATAAAAGACAAGTTTGAGTTTGAGAAGCCTCAGCCTTTGAGAGGCTCGGCCCAGTACAGAAACAAGAACAAGTATTGTCATTACCACAAGGATGTAGGCCATGACACAAACGAGTGTATCAATCTGAAGAGGCTGTTGGATAAGTTGGCCGACAAGGGTCTGCTGAAACCCTATGTGACCAAGTCCAAATTCACCTTCAAACGGACAGACAACACGTCCGAGAAAAAGCAACAAAGTGATAAGAAAAATGATAAGGAAGATGATGGGAATAGCACTGATTCAGGTTTTGTGGCCGTGATATCAAGAGGCTTTGCTTCAGGCGGCCCTACCATGAAAGGAATCAAGCAGGACGCTCGAAACCTGTCAAATGTGATGCAAACGGACGCCGTTAAGGCCGAGCCATTTCCTGAAGTGATCATAAGTGAGGCTGACCGTGGAGAGGTCAGGGCTTTGCACAATGACCCCATGGTCTTTGTAATGAAGATAGCGAATTTGAAGGTGGGACGAATATTGATTGATACGGGGAGTTCGGCCGATAGTATCAGCCTCTCTGCCTTGAGGAATTTACGCTTCCCAGAAGATGCTCTCCAAGATATAACTCACCCCTTAGTAGGATTTGGGGGGAATATCATTCATCCAGTCGGACGGATTGACCTTCCCATCCGTTTCGGGCAGAAGGGAGAAGGAAGAGAAATGGTCGTCCGTTTCCTTGTGGTAAAAGAGTTAACCGGGTACAATGTCATCCTTGGTCGCCCCACTCTCAATGCAGCCAAGGCGGTCATAGTCCCCTACTTGATGTTGCTGAAGTTTGAAAGGTCGGACGGAAAAATTGGAACAATTCAAGGAAGCCAGAGAATGGCTAAGGAATGTAATCAGCTGGCCGTGAAGCCAACAGCACGCGGCCCAAAATTGTCCGAGCCTAAGGAAGAAGGAACCTCACTCCCAGCATACCAGGTCGGCCAGAAGCGTAAGGCGGCCAGGGCAGAAGAAGCCTAGCAATTAATGACTGTCGGCCGGCCATATGAGCTGAGGCCCCAGCCGGCCGGCAGCCACCAGGATATAGTGCTTGACTCCAACCACCCAGAACAGACAGTTAGTGTTGGCACTATAGCCTTGGGATTGCTTGGGGATGAGTTAGTCCAGCTGTTAAGAGAAGTCAAGGATGTGTTTGCATTTGAAGTTGGTGAAATGCCAGGAATAAGTCCTGACCTGGCCGTGCACAAGTTGGCCGTGAACCCTCTGATAAAGCCTGTCCGCCAGAAGAAGAGGAATCACGGAGAAGAGAGGAATCAGGCGGCCGCAGCAGAGGTAAAAAAGCTGCTGGACGCCGGTTTCATTCGGCAATGCTTTTACCCAGATTGGGTGGCCAATGTAGTTCTTGTGAAAAAGCCGAATGGGACTTGGAGGATGTGCGTGGATTACACGGACTTGAACAAGGCGTGTCCTAAGGATAGCTTCCCCTTGCCTAAGATTGACCGTTTGGTTGACTCTACGGCCGGACACGCCCTAATGAGTTTCATGGATGCATACTCCGGATTCCATCAAATCCCTTTGTGGGAAGAAGATCAAGAGAAAACAGCGTTTGTGACCGAGCAGGGGTTGTACTGTTACAAAGTTATGCCATTCGGCCTCAAGAACGCCCCTGCTACATTTCAGAGGCTTGTTAATACAGTCTTTAGAGACCAGATCGGCCGGAACATGGAGGCATACGTTGATGACATGATTGTCAAGTCAAAAGAGCCGGCCGACCATCTCAAGGATCTACGAGAAACGTTCACCGAACTCAGGCGGCATAAGATGATGTTAAATCCAAAGAAGTGTGTATTTGGCGTTGAGTCCGGCAAGTTTCTCGGATTTTTGATTGATCAACGAGGAATTGAGGCCAACCCTGAAAAAATTCAAGCCGTCCTTGACATGAAGTCTCCAAGAACAATCAAGGAAGTGCAAAGACTGACCGGCTGTTTAGTAGCCCTTGGAAGATTTTTGTCAAGGTCAGGGATAAGTGCCGTTACTTTTTTCAAACCATTAAGAAGAAAGCCATGTTCGAGTGGACAGAGGAGGCCGAGGAAGCATTCATACAGTTGAAGAGTCACTTGCATACATTGCCTCGCCTCTTCAGTCCGCTCAGGAATGAGAAGCTATACATCTATCTTGCCATCTCTAAACACTCTCTAAGTGTCGTCCTTCTTGCTGAAAGGGACGGCCATCAGGTCCCAGTGTATTTTATCAGCCATGTACTTCATAATGCTGAGCTTAAGTACCCCCCAATTGAAAAATTTGGCCTGGCCTTATACATGGCATCAAAGAAGCTGCGGCCGTATTTTTTGGCACATTCAATTGTGGTCTATACAGACCAACCCTTGAAGAAGCCGTTCTCAACATTAGAGGCGAGTGGCCGCATGCTCAAGTGGGCCTTGGAGCTCAGAGGTTTTGACCTTGTGTTTGAACCAAGGAAGGCAATCAAGGGGCAAGCTTTTGCGGATTTTTTGGCTGAAATGACACGGCCTGATCTTCAGCCGGCCGTGGACCAAGTCTGGAAAGTGTTTGTGGATGGTAGTGCAACAGCGACCGGGTGTGGCGCTGGTATTATATGTGAATCTCCTGAGGGAGACAAGTATGAGTACGCGTTGAGATTTCAGTTCCAAGTGTCAAACAATGAAGCTGAGTACGAAGCATTGTTGGCCGGCCTTAGGATGTGTAAAGCGGCCGGGGCAACCAAAGTTGAAGTATGCCCGGACTCCCGGCTAATAGTTCACCAAGTCAATGGTGGCTTCGAAGCCAGGGAGCCGGCCATGATGAAGTACATGCAGCTAGTAAAAGATGAGGCCGAGAGCCTAAAACATTTCTCTCTCAGACAAGTTCCTCGTTCAGAGAATCATCAAGCGGACGCCCTCTCCAAATTGGCTTCCTCGGCATCATGTGATACTCCAAGATCAGTGTTTTGGGAAGTAAAGGAGAAAAGGAGCATTGATGCCGAGCCCGTTCAGATAATAGATAGAAGTTCAACCTGGATGGATGGAATTATTTCCTACTTAAGGGATGGAATACTTCCGGACGATCCAAAAGAGAGTTGGCTAATGAAGAGGAGAGCGGTCTGGTTCGAAATGAAGGATGGGGAACTATTCAAAAGAGCCTTTGTGAAGCCTTACCTTAAGTGTATAACTCCTGAAAGAGGGCATGAAGTGTTGGACGACCTTCATCAGGGACATTGTGGCTCACATATTGGAGGACGAGCCTTAGCTGAAAAAGCGACACATTTTGGATACTACTGGCCGAGCTTGAATTCGGACGCCATGAAAATGGTGAAAAAATGTGACAAGTGCCAGAGATTTTCAACCCTTATTCATCGTCCAGCAAATAGTCTATCAGCCATCAGTAGTCCGCTTCCTTTTGCTAAATGGGGAATGGACATTTTGGGGCCGTATACTCCTGCATCCGGCCAGAGACGATATGTATTAGTGGCAGTAGACTACTTCACTAAATGGGTTGAAGCTGAGGCCGACCGGGGCATTAAATGGACGGATGTGTCAGCCTTCATTTGGAAGAGCATAATCACTCGGTATGGGGTACCTCAGTCAATGGTGTTCGACAATGGACCCCAGTTTGAGACGTGTCAACTCAAGGAATGGTTGGGAGACCAAGGCATTACTCATTGTTTTGCCTCAGTCGGCCGACCACAAGCCAATGGTCAAGTTGAGGCCTATAACAAGTTGATTTCAAATGGGATCAAGCGCAAGCTTGAAAAAGCAGGCGGCCTATGGGCAGACGAGTTGGTCAATGTGCTATGGTCCATACGGACAATAGCAAAGAGTTCTACAGGGGAGACTCCATTCTTTTTGGTCTATGGAGCTGAGGCTGTACTCCCAATTGAAATGTATGAGCCCACTTTGCGGGTAATGCTTTATGATGAATCGGCCAATTGGGAGGCCATGAAGACCGCCCTAGACTTCCTTCCAGAAGCTAGGGGCAATGCGGCGCTTAGGCATGAAATTTATCGCTTAAGGATGACAAGGGCATATAACCGCCAAGTGTCAAAGCGGCCGCTCAAAATGGGGGATCTAGTGTTGAGAAAAATGGAAGCTGTTGGTCGTGCCAATGAGGACGGCAAGTTGACTCCAAACTGGGAGGGGCCATACCGAATCAGGGAAGAAGTCCGTGACGGCACATATCGCCTTGAGGCAATTGATGGTCGTCAGATACCACGGACGTGGAACACTGACAATTTGAAGAAATATCATGTTTAAGTTTTTATTTCTTTAAATACTTAGCCAAAAAGCTGTTTATACAGCTAGGTCTACTGACCGAGCCTTGTAATTAAAGCCATACGGCCACAACAATGTACCTTTGACAAAATTAATGAAAATTCAGGCATTGTTGAACTATTTGTTGTTTTACTTGTATTTATTTGCCTATTATTATTTATGATTAAAGGCCGAATGAAATGATTTACTAAGTTGCTTCCAATATGGAAACACGGCTTACCATTCTTACTAAATGGCCGAAGTGAAAAGGAAGCAAGGTTGCTCCCAATATAGCAATTCGGCCACACCAAAAAAAAAAAAAAAAAAAAAAAAAAAAAAAAAAAAACTGATTTAATTCAGAGATCAATGCGTCCGCCCAATTCTAGGCGGACGATTGGGGCAAGGTATTCCGAACTTGTGTAGAAAACAAGTGTCCTTTACAAATAGGGCAAGAGCATACCTAGGCATTTAGCCCGCCGAGCAAGGAATCTCTAAGTTGAGATAATACTTGGGATTTCTAGGGTGCGTCCGAGCGATAGATTCAACGGACTACTCATACAATGATAGCCGAACGGCCAATTAAATTGATTCGGTGCTTCACCTAGTCCAAGGGCAATCATTACTATGATTTGATTAACTTGCTAGTCGTCATACCCTTTTAAGGCATAAGAACTACCAAGTTAATCAAACCACTTAGAGAATGGACTAGGCGAACACCGAATAAAGGGGCATACCCCTAGGAACGTACGAAAAGGCATAATATTTAGACGTACGAAGATCATTCAAAAATGCAATGTAAAAAATTGCCAAGTATGAAACAAAGGTGAAAGAACCGCGCAAAGGCGAACAAAATCTTCATTAATAAGACCGCACAAAGGCGGCCATAATGTTTACAATACCGCTCTAACAGGCGGCTTCAAATTAAAAACAAAAAAAAGAGAAGTACAGAAAAAGCTAAGTACAAAGTAAGCTGAAAAAAGAAGGAAAGCTTGAAAGCTGAGCAGACGGCTGCTGGAGGACCTGAGCTCTACTTAGCCGTATTATCTTTGGCAGGCTCCTCCGCATTCTTGGCGTCCTCGGCCTTGGCAGCCCCGTCGTCCGCCTCCTCCTCATCCCCGTCCTCTCCGGACTCGGGGGAAGTAACTACCAGCTCAGGAGGAGGCATGCCGGCCTTCTTTGCCTCTTCTCTGAGGCAGACGTACTGAAGCCGCTTCTTGAAGCGTTCCTCATAATAGGCGGCCTCACCTTCGTCCACCATCAATTCAAAGGCATCGAAGAAGTATGCCTTAAGTCTGTCTTCAGCATCTTGCTCAATGCGGACGACCTCTTCCGCGCTGGGTGGCCGAGGAGTTTTAAGTTTCTCCTCATAGTCCGCAATGGACTTCCTTAAGGTCTCAACCTCGACCTTCAGCGCGTCCGCTTCATCTAGAGCAGACTTAAGGTTGGCTTGGGCCAACTTCAGCTCGCTCTTCAAGGCTTCAGACGCCTCGAAGCCCAACCTCCACTTCTCCTTCTCCGGGACGGCCTCGTCCCTTTCAACCCTCAAGGCCTCCCTGGCCAAGGACTCTTGTTCGAGTGTCTTGCCCAGTTTGACCAGGTCCTCTGTTTGCCGCGCCGCTTTGTCAGACAGCGCGGTTATTTGGGTCTCAAAATGTACCCTTTGGACGGCGGCCGTCCCGATTACAACATCCTCGGCTTTCCTGATTTCGAGCCAAGCTTGCTTCAACCGCTCGTTCTCTTTATCCTTCCAGTCAAGGAAGGCGTTCAAGCGGAGGAAAAGCTGCGGACAGTAGAAGGAAAATTAGTCAAATAACAAGAAAAATACGCTAAGTGTTGGAAAGGAGAATTTGATAAAATAGAAGCGTACCTCAGCACTACAGTTAAGCATGGGGCCGAGGAACCCCTCATTGATCCCCCGCAGCTTGTCACGCTGCGCTTGGGGGACCGCGCGAACCATGGCCTCGCGCATGGCCTTCCTGTCCGCACCAGTCAGTGACTGGCCGGGCATCCTCAGTTGCATCTCCTCTGATATATCTACGTACGACCGTGCGAGAAGAGTTAGCTAAAATTTACCAGTACAAGTAAATAAAGTTGTACACAAATAAAGAAAGAAGAACGGCTAACCAGTGGAGAAGCTTGGAGGAGAGAGATTGATGGGAGGAGGCGGCAAAGAGGCCTCCCCGTCGTTTTCTGGACGACCAGCATCAGCATCGCTGGCCGACTGACTGGCATTTAGCCAGTCAGATTTTTTGACTATTTCGATCCCCGCAACCGTGAAGCGGCCGGTCATTTTTTTTGGGGTTGACTTATCCCCACCATCCGAAGGGATGGACTCATCGTGGACCTGATCAGCAACAGGTTCCACGGGCTTGGAGGCCCCGCTTTGTGTCAGCCGGGGTTGTTCTCCTTGAGACTGCGTTGTAGCAGTCTGCGACTTCGCCTTGGCCGCGGTTTGTGAAGACGTCTTGGAAGCAACCGTCTTCCTCCTTTTGGATGCGTTCGCATCAGGAGTGGGCGTGGCCGGCTGCTTCCTCCTAGCCTTCGGAGTAGAGGATGACTGCAAAAATACAACCAAAGTTAGAAAAATTTTACAAGGCAAAGTATATGCTTGCGTCCGTGTGAATTGGGGAAGGAGCTCCCTTCCAGCATGCCTGAACGGACGTAAAGCGTCCGTACAAACTTGGGAAGCAGATTCCTCCCAATATAGCAGAACGGACAATGGGAAAGAGAAACTCCAAAAATAAACTAAGTGTTTACCTCTTTCAGTTGCTCGTACATCTTAAAACGAGCTTTGTATCGAGCCAAGTCCACCTCGGACATCTCCACTTCCCCTTTTTGGGCCGAGTCCAGCATAGCGTACGCCTCCGCTGCAAAGAGAAAAAAAAAACAAAAGTGTTAGAATATTTTTCTAAAAACTCTACGTGCGTACAAAAAGTTATATATCTAAGTGTCCACCTTGGGGCATGTTCTGGTACAGGTCGTACGCAGACATGAAGGTAGTGTCCCCAAGCCAGATGGCAAGAGGAACCCAATGGCTAGGGACACGTTCAGTTTTGTTACCCCGCCTGACTCGGTTGACCTTGAAGTACTCAAGCTGGTGCTCGTGGCTTGGATGGATGGGCGGCTTGTCGCGTCCGAGCTGAATGGGATCCGGACGGCACTTGTTCATGCGGAGGTTGAACTCCGCATCTTGAGTTTTGATGCGGTAGAATCGGTGCTTCCAGTCCTTCCATTTGCTGACACGGTCGACCACAACCATGTAATCCCTGGTCGCACTCAAGATGAGCCAACCATCCACATCCTTCTCCAGCCGAGTGAGTGAGTGCATCTCACAGAAGACTGCAAAGTCTGGCGTAAAACCCTTGCAGATGCACATCACTAAGTACCCAAAAATATTCAACCAACTGTTTGGCGTCAGTTGGAAGAGGCCAATGTCGTATTCGTCCAGAATTGTCCGGACGAATGGATGAAGAGGGAAGCGAAGGCCCACATCCAAGGCGGCCCTGTAAACGCAAAACGCCCATTTGTGCGGCTTCTCCTCATCCCAGGTAGCCACAGCAATGGCTTTCCTGGGGACTTGTATTTCGAATCCCTCCCCCAAATGGAGGGACTCCTTGTACTTCTCAAAATCCTTTTTTAGGAACTTCAGGGCCGTCTCTCCTACCGTACAGGCGTACGGGTCCCTGAAGTTGTCAATGTTGGCGACGTTTTCCTCGGCCGCCGCCTCACCTTCGGCCGTCTCACCCACGGCCTCTTTCTCAACTTCTTCTTCTTCCATTTGGTGAGAAGGAGCACTCCCAAACTCTGAAGACAGCACCCTGTCCAGGTCTGCTGCCTCGGCCGAGCTTCGGCCTCTTGAGCTTTATACGCCCATGGAAGAAGGAACGCCCTCCTCAACTAATGGACGCTTGCCATTGTCCTTGGCAGCGTCCGCCTGATTTCCCGAAGGAGGGGCGCTGCGAATAGGCAGGACGGACGGTTCTCTGATTGAGATTCCCGTCAAGGGTCTGTCCGCCCCGCCCAGTTGAAGCAGGGGTTGAGAAGAAGAGGGGACGGACGAACCAGAAGCGTCCGCCCCAGGATTGGAAGGGTTGTCTTTGCAGGCTACCAGTTCGGCCCCATCCATGACTGAACTGGCAAATTGAGGGAACCTAAGTTCCGGAGCAGGTGCGGACGAGGCGCCTTCAGCTTACACGCGTTCCTCGAAGGAAGAAGTGACCTCCACGGCCAAGTGATGAGAGCCAGTGGAGGCGGTCGTTGTTTGGGTGGTGGAGTCAGTCTCCACCATTGTACTTGGGTTACTAGGGTCATAAGGGACCCTAGGATGAACCAGACTTCCGTCTGGGTTCCTGGCCGCGTGAAGCTCGCGCGTACGCATTGTTCTAGCCATTGCTTGTTGGGGCAGAGAAGAATAAGTGGGGGTGAGTACGTACGCACTAGACATAGACTCACTCCAAGGAGGAGACAACTCTTCTCCGTCCACTCTAGACTCCTCAGTCCCAGGCGAATGGCCGGCCTCATGAGGAGAGTCAGACGAAGCCGAGTATGGATCCAGAATTGAAGTAAAAGAAAAAGAAAACAAGTAAAAGTAAAAGAGAAAATGTAGACGGCCTACCTCTGTACGTTCTGAAAGCTCTGAAGGTGGTGGTGAAGTTCTTGAAGATTGACCGGAAAACTCAAAAATGCCCGGAAAACTCAAACTCACGGCGGCGCTCTTGAAGATTAAGGAAAAAATAACTTTCTCTCACTAGAACGCCCTGACTTCTCTCTAGAATTCACAATTGGGTAAAGTGTGAAAATGAGAATTCACCTCCCATATTTATAGAATGAATTCATGAGGGCAAAATGGTAAAACCGTCTTTCCCGCCTAAACATTCAAACGGTAATTTCTTGAAGAAATTACTCGAAGAAAGGGACAGAACGACGTTAAGGTTCTGTTAACTTGTGAAAAAATCGGACGGACAATTGACGGCACGTCCAAGTGAGTTGAAATGAGACAAGTGACAAATTCAAGAGTTTTATACCTTCAACACTTAGTCTCCAAAACTTGAGAATATCTAAGAGAAAAATGCGTCCGCCCAATTCTCAGACATTTAGTCCAAAAGGAAAAATTCAGACGTACGAAGCATGATTAAAGAGCTAGAGAGTACGTCTGAAATCATGGAAGCCCAGTTTATGTCGAAGAAAATGTGTGGCCGCTCTGGGTAGTTAGGAGATAAGCTCCTCCTAGAGTATCAGAACGTCCAGCCTCATTGCTGTGGCCGCTCTGGGTAGTTAGGAGATAAGCTCCTCCCAGAGTATCAGAACGTCCAGCCTCATTGCTGTGGCCGCTCTGGGTAGTTAGGAGATAAGCTCCTCCCAGAGTATCAGAACGTCCAGCCTCATTGTTGTGGCCGCTCTGGGTAGTTAGGAGATAAGCTCCTCCCAGAGTATCAGAACGTCCAGCCTCATTGCTGTGGCCGCTCTGGGTTGTTAGGAGATAAGCTCCTCCCAGAGTATCAGAACGTCCAGCCCCATTGCTGTGGCTGCTCTGGGTGGTTAGGAGATAAGCTCCTCCCAGAGTATCAGAACGTCCAGCCTCATTGCTGTGGCCGCTCTGGGTAATTAGGAGATCAACTTCTCCCAGAGTATGAGGACGTCCAGCCCGAAGTAAGTGGACGTCCAAATGAACTTAGAGGTTAAGCCTCTCTCGGAGTACGAGAACGTCCAGTACAAAGTATGGACGTCCAAATGAGCAAGAAGCCAAGATCATTCCAGACTATGAGGACGTCCAGAGCGAAATATATGGACGTCCATGTAGCAAAAAGAGCCTTGAATCAAGAGTATATGGACGTCCAGGGCAGATGGGAGGCAAACCTAACCCAGAGTACCAGGACGTCCAGAATGCAAGTTCAGAGGAGGCGGCCAGTAAGTGTACGAGCCACCCCCTCTGAGGGGCAAATGTTTAGGGTAAAAATACCCCAGGTACGTGGCCCAATCTCATAGTGACACGTGGCCCAGTAAAAAGGCGACACGTGGCCCTATGAGAGTGAGACACGTGTCCACCCGTCAGGGTGACACATGTCAGCCATCTCTAAACGCCCTAATACAACATCAGAAAGAGAAAAAGGCCCTGATGACCTCAGGCCCAAATCCCGAGAAACCCTTGAGAGCCGTAAAACGGCGCCCCCCATGACACGTGGCAACCTCTGATTGCGCAGCCAATCATGTCACGAAATTCTAGGGCATAAACCCTAGAAGGGTACATGTTCCCACCCCTGTAAATACCCCTATCATTTATGATGGGAGTGGGGGATTGTGACATAACATAAATATAGAGCATTAAAGAGCTCCAACTTCTCTCTACTTTCTCTCTCTAGCTTTTCCGATTTCTGATCTCTAACTTGATCGTCGGAGGCGAATATTCCGATAAACGGAATATTCGTTGTTTTGCAGGTGTCCACGTCTCATTGCCAGGAGAACGTGACCAGTATCCGAGGAGTTCACAAAAAACCCCGAAACAATAATAATACCCAATTTTTAAATTGTTAGGGCTGATAGTAATTCCTAAGTATTTCCCAAATGAGGTGGCCTGGTATTCTATTACTGTGATCGAATATCGATTTCCTAATGTAGAAGTCCATTTTTTTTGAAAGATAATCAACGATTTTGAGATATTAATAGAAAGACCAAAGAGCTTCCTAAAGTCCGTAAGGACTTCCATCATTACAGAAATGTTTTCGATATTATCTTTCCTAAAAAGGAAAAAATCGTCCGTATAGTAAAGGTGGGATAGCTCTATATCTTTAACAATTTTCATAGGCTTCTAAGTTTTAGAATTTACTTTTTCTTGGATCATGGATGTAATACCCGTATATTTTGTATCTTATAATATATAAAAATCTGATTTTACTTCGTGGTCTTGTTGAAAAGGTGGGAGACTTCCTTGATAATCATAATGTTTTCATCGATGGATCTATCAAGGATAAAACTAGATTGAAAGGGACTAATAAGCTTGTCCATGTGAGGCTTTAATCCAGTAGCAATACACTTAGCAATTAGCTTGAAAATAGTGTTGCAAATACCTACAGGCCGGAATTCATTTATGGAAGAAGGATTATCCTTTTTAGGTATAAGACAAAGAAAGGAGTCATTGATTGAATTATTTATTGATCCATTGGTGAAGTAATCTGAGATAAATGTAGAAATACTAGGGCCAATAGAATCCCAATTTTTTTTTGTAAAAGATGGCTTGAATACCATCAGGCCCCGGGGAGTTGATAGGTTCATTGCCACGAGGTTGGCTTTAATCTCATCCGGCAAAGGACATGAACCAAGATTAGTAGCAGATTCGTGGTCTAGGGGTATCTATATATTTAGCAAGTAATTCATGGTCTATGGAGTGAAGATTAGTATGCAATTTAAATGCAAAGACCACTCATTATATTTTTACATCATGGACATGAGATTCAAGTGCATTGTATGTCGTGAATAACTCAAAGCAAATATTACAATTAGGGGCGAAGCCAGGATTTTCAAGTCCTGGGGCCGGATTTGTTAATAGATAATTGGAAGAAAAAAAAATGTACTAATATTTTATTGTTACTAAAAAAAAGAGTTAAATTTTACTCTATGATTTTTCATAATAGCAAAATCATCAATAAAGATTCAACACTAAAATTTACCGCAATCTCTTATTAACTTTTCTATATAAAAAAATCTATTATTTTTGATTTCATGATATCAATACAAAAACAATAATTATCAAATTAAATAGCATATAACCCTAAAAATTTGACATTTCATATTAAATGTAAGCAATTAGCCTAAAGTTCCATTCAATTGACAAAAAATTAGCCAAATTTATTAAATAAAATAAATATATTAATCTTTATTTTAAAAAACCCATGCCCCGGTTGAATAAGCAAAGCCTTAATAAAAAAATATGTTAGGGATAAGATTCGAACCAGCTCCCTCATGAAAAAACACCACTCCTTAACCAACATACCAAGCTTTGTTTACTAAAATTTATGTGTCTTTAATACTATATGTAATAATTTTAGGGGGGCATAGCATTGAAAACATGGACTGTAAATCTGGGCTGAGGAGCGCGGGCCTCTACCAGCCCCCCATCCCTCCGCTCCTTATTACAATCCCAAATTTCACCGGTCTTATCAATTAACTTCAAGTCCTTTTAGACAACGACAATAGGAGTAAATGAATGTATGAGTTTCAAAATAACTAAATTAATACAAAAGTGACCCATATTTTCACAAAAGCGAGCTATTCATAATCTCACCGATTACCCATATTATGACAAAAGTTATCATTTCATCTACAAAGTTACATGCAATCTAACAAACGCTATATTGAGTAATCTTCGTATAAATTGAAAAAGAAGGAATTCAATTACTCGAGGGGTTCGGTCAGGGGTTACTCGAGGGGTTCGATCAGGGGTTACTCGGTCAAGTTTAACTTGAGTAACCCCTGACCGAGTGACTCAAGTAACCCCTGCCACACGGTGTAGCCAACCACATCTAAAAATTTGTGTTTATATAATAGTGTACCTTTTGTAGATTTTTTTTGTTAATAAATACCTATGTTATTATTACTTTGAAATCATATCACTAATAAATAAAGTCGGTCTCGCAGCCAGGCCACGAGACAGCGACACTTGGCATTCCAGCTTTCCTCCAAGTGTCACACCACATAGGCGACAAATAGGTATTATTGTGACACATATGATGCTAAGTAAAAGAAATTCAGATATATTATTAAAGATAAATAGTATGTTAAATAGAGTTTTATTATCGATATACTTCTAATATTTCACATATACAAAATGAATCATAACTTTAATAAATATCTTATAACTCGATACTATTTCCATCATAAAATTCGTATTAGAAAGTTCTTTCAAATAAGATCTATTTATAATATATTTAATTTATTTACAAAAATAATAAAAAACCAGTGAAAATAAGTTTTAATAAGGGAAAATAATTTTAGTTTTGGTAAAAATTCTTTCGGTTCAATAAAAATACTTTCAGTTCAATAAAATATAATTTCAATTTAGTTTGTCTAAATATCATGCATTATCAAAAGAGATTATATGACCGTATTTAACATTCAATCCAAAAATTTTATCCTAAACTTTTATCAACCATATCTAGGCATCGTCCGGGCACAAAACTAGTTATTTGATTGAACTTAAATTATTTAACTAGAAGTATTTTTATCAAACTAAATTATTTTTACTTATTCTATATTATTTTTTACAGAAATTAAATATGTTATTAACGGTTCTTATTTTAAAGAAGTTTTTAAAACCAATTTTATGATGGAAATAGAGCCAATTGAGTTATAGGATATTTATTAAAAGCTATGATTAATTTTGTATATATTAAATATTAGAAATATATTGGTACTAAACCTCTATACAACATATGATTTTTTTAAAAATCTATCTAAAATTCGCTTACTTAGCATCATATGTGTCACAATAATGCCTATTTGTCTCCTACATAGCATGACACTTGGCGAAAAACTAAAATAACAAGTGTTGTTGTCTCGTGACCTGATTACGAGATCTGACTTTATTATTAGTGATATGATATGATATGATTAGTGATATGATATTAGATTATTAGTCCGTACTACAAATGTATTGGAGGTTTGATTGTATGTTTAAATATTTTAAAGTTATTTAAGGGTTTAAGACTACTATTTTTGTTTTGAAACATACTACAATAATGTTGTGTTGAAATTGTGGCTTTTTAAAAAGAGGTTGTTAAATATCGCCCTCGAATATCTAACTAACGCCCGCAAAATAAAATAAAATTACGTATTTATCCTTATAATAACGATTATAAAAATAATTAATTTTACCTCAATTTGACACTTTTACTGTACACAAAACTTTTTACCGTTCTCTCTAGTGGTCAACGACCACTAACGCTCATCGAACAACCACCCCAACCACCGTGAGTTTCAAAATCAAACAAATTTTTTAAATTTTGCAAAATCAAATTCGTTAGATGTTATGGACAACGACGAAATACCAGAAACACAACCTTAGACGCTCACCAAAGGCTCGTTAAACCGTACGGAATCGGTACGTCGCGATAATTTTTTTAAAAAAATTCGAAACCCAAGAAACGCCTAGAATTTTCGAATACCCTAGGCTGAAACGCCTAGTTTTTTCGAAACATCCTAGGCTATTCGAAAAAACTAGGCGTTTCAGCCTAGGGTATTCTAAAAACTAGGCGTTTCACCTCAAACGCCCAGATTTTTCGTACAACCACACGGTTGTTTGCATGAATTAGGCGTTTGAGCCTAGGACGTGCGAAAAATTTAGGCGTTTGCCGCGAATTCAGAAAATAAAAAAAAACATTTTCTCCGCCGGCGACCGACTTCCCTTTGTCCTTAATTACTCGTCAATACTGCGGCTGTGTAGATCGTGAAACCGGAGGTAAGGAGTTGGTGGTTAAAAGAGGAGGAGGAGGAGATGGTGGTGGTGGTGGTGGTGGTAGTGGTGGTTAGTATGAAAAGGTGGTAGTGGTAGGTAGTATGAAGAGGGGGTAAATTGAGGGGTAATTTTTTTTTTATTAAAAAAGGGTAAATTTGTAATTTTAGTTTATTTTGCGGGCGTTATTTAGATATTTGAGGGCGACGTTTAGCTTTCCACTTTAATAACAATGTTTATTTTAACTCTTAGTTTTTTAAAAATAAATTAATATAAGTGGAAAAACACATCCTAACACAAATACACGAGAACAAGAAATTAAATTACTTTTCATAATTTGAGTTTAAGTTTTATTGACATTAGTGATTGTCACCATCTGCAAGACTTTTCTGTACTCACTATTATGGGCGTGTTCGGCAAAATATAGCTGTAGAGGTAGCTGTTAGCTGTGCTGGTGGCTGTTAGCTGTATATGAAGCTGTTAGCTGTCAACTAGCTGTTAGCTGTGAAAATAAATAATTTAGTATGAGTGTTTGGTAAACTAGCTGTGAACTGTAAAATTCTAAAAAAAATAGAAGAAAATTCAACAGCTACCTAGCTTTTCACAAAAGTTAATAATGTTAACTTTTCACAAAAGCTACTTCAACCACTAAACTCTACCCCCACCACTACATTCCCAAACACTCATAATTTTTTCTATGTAGTGGTTTGAATAAGTCAAACCACTAAAAGCTACCTAAAAGCTACCCAAAAGCTAGTGCCGAACACGCCCAGAGTTGTTTAAATTTATTACACGAGGCAAGTTCTCTTTGCTACTTTTATCGTATTTGGTAAGAGTTTATTATGAGATTATATACGTATTCAATTACTATCCTGTCAAAAAAAAAAAAAAAAAAAAATTACTCTACCCTTATTTTCATGATATAGCCATATAGGAGAGTTTTAAGAGATTTAACATTTGCTTTTATAGTTAAATACATCATTAAAGAGTATTTAAAGGAAGATTTTGCATGCCCTCTTTCATGTTTCAACACAGGGTGTCTATGAGTCTATCGATCTATGAATCTATTATAGCCATTTACGAAAATGATTTCTCATTGATTCATTTAATTGTGGTTCTTACCTTTATTTGATCCCGCATTAATATTTAGTTATTTACCAAAGAAATAGCAATGTACAAAGTACAATTCTATACTCAAATAAAAAGCATAGACATATATTGAAGAATTAATTCCTAAAAAATAAATTTTGCCAATAACAATAATTATTACCTTTTTTTATTTTTTTTAAACCAACGATAACTACTCCTTCCGATTTTTTTTAGTTGGAACTTTAGGGTATTATTTAAGATATATAAAATATTCCAAAGTTGCAAGTAAAAAAAAAATAGAAGGTAGTATTACTCATTATCTTTTATTTTTTTTCCTTAAGTTCTACACAATTTTTTGAATCTAAAGGTGCAATGTTTTGGATTTCAATTTCTCTCAATGATGGACTTCGTAATACATTTGATATGGTTTAAATTCAATTTTAAACATTGATATTCTACTGAGAAATGAAGCCAAACTTTTTCTTTCTTATACAAAATCACTTATAAACTTCTAAGTACATTAAGGCCCCGTTCTCTTCACCTTATTTTTGCTGAACTGAAATTATTTTTACTAAAACAAAATTATATTTGCTAAACTTAAATTATTTTTACTGAACTTAAATTAATTTTACTGAAATGAAATTATTTTTGCTTAACTGAAATTATTTTTACTGAATTTTTGTTATAATTCTTCTTTAAGAAAACTGAATTTTACTGAATTGAAATTATTTTTACTGAACTGAAATTAGTTTTACTGAACTGAACTTATTTTTACAGAATTAAAATTATTTTTACTTAATATTATTTTTTTAAGGTGAAGAGAACAGGGCCTAACAAGTGAAAAAGGCTAAAACGTCAAGTATAAAAACAGAGGGAGTACTATAGTTGTTAGTTTAAAATAAGTGCAACCATTCACTATGAAAGAATAAGGGTGCTTCATTCACATTCTCACACTTAATACTATGATGCTTGTTTGTGAGAGTTATACATGTTGGTCATTGTTTACTCTTGGTATTATAATTTACATACATCAAAGTATAAAGGAATATCAAGTATGCCTATTTTACTTGCGTTTGATTGTTCAACTACATTTCCAGTTGATGTAATTGACTAATAGCAGCACATAATTGTTTGGTTTATCACAATGATCAGTCTTCCTCGGAGAAGGTTCAAGTATTTACCAGACTCGCTCCTCATGATACTGTGTATGTGCCACTCTTGTCTATCTTCTATATGTAATTGGCCTGGACTATTTTCTTTGCCAAGTATTTTCCTAAGAAATCATATCCATGACAATAGAGAGCTTCAATCTCTGCTCTTTGGCTGTGTTGAATCATCAGTGATAACTCCTCCTGGTAGTCATCCTGCATAGACGAAAATGTTCTCAATTTAGGCTGCAAAAACTTCTAAGAAAGTTTGTCTAAAGTAATTTTCTCAAGATCTAGTGCTGAACGTGAAATGTAATTATCTTCTCTTGACTACCGGAAGTATATCCAAAGATGTGAGGCTTTTTGCAATTTGTTTATCCTTTGGCTTCAATGGGGTCATAGATTCTTCAGGTATCAACTGCAGATCATCTCCTCTCACTCCTAACCATCTCACATTGCAAGCTGAAACACAAAAACATGATAGGAGTCAAACCACAGCTTGAGAAAGTTACATCTATGTGCTTGTACAAGTATTAGCTGCAGTTACCATATTTATATGCCTCAAGTCCCATTCCAATGCTTCCATACTTGTAGGTGCACAGAATACTTAGTCCTGCCGGATTCCTTCACAGGAGGATGCTAGAAAGATCAATATATCAGCAACGCAAGGATAAAATAGAAAGAGAAAAGGAGATATTTACCAATCAACCAGTGCCAGAATAGGCAGATTTGGGAAAGCTTTGGTCATCTTATGAAGCAGAAACCTGCTTTGGAAGAGCAATGAGGGAGTTGATTATGAATCTTGCCTAGAATAAGCTGCAAGTTGGTTAACGTGTACCATAGGAGCATACCTTGTGGCTAGATCTGGGTACCCTTTGGCTGTGATAAGTATGCTTGGGACTTGGTTAAAGAAGCAATCTTCAACCAATCGTTGGAATATGGCATGCTGAACAGATCAAAACAATTGTTGAAGAAATGCAACTAGCCTTCATTTGGTGGCTACTTCAATAGTTCAATCCATAACGATAAAAATACCTTCTCTATCACAATTATGTATCGTGCATCTGTTTTCATATTGAGAGATTCTAGTATGCTAAGATCGCCTGAGATAGGATGCCCTGATGACCCACAAACTGAACAGTCCACGACCTCTTTGTTTGGCGCCTATCCATCATTGAAAATGCATGCAACAAGTCAGCAAGTTCTGTATAAATATACCAAATGACCTGTGATTATAATACGTGGATATTGTGGACAGAGGCAGCAACCTCTTCAAAGCTCTATAAGTTTTCCTTCATATGTTAAACTAATGGAAACAATTGGAATATAGTACATGATCATTTTTGCAAAGGAAGAAACCCCACATCTCAGGCGTTGCTAGTAGACCTGGCAATCCTGACCCAGACCCGATGACCCGACCCATAACCTGAAAATGACCCGAAACCCGAAATTGACCCGACCCGACCCATATCCGATCCGAAAATGGAGTGACCCGACCCGAACATACCCGATACCCGAAATTGACCCGAACAAACCCGATACCAGAAATGTCCTGAACTAAAATTACCTTATAATTGAACTTAAAATGTCTTGTACCAAAAATAACTCAAATTGTTCATCTTTAATTATAGATAAGCTTATAAACTGAATTGGTAGTGTGTGTTATAACAATAACAAAATATATACTGCGTATAAAATTATTGATTTGAGCTTGATTCACAAATGAAACAACCCAAACATGACCCGACCAGATTTTGACCTGACCTGAATATGACCCGAACATACTTGACCCGAAATTGACCCGACCCGAAATTGACCCGACCCGAACTGGATCTGATTCTTGACCCGAAATTGACCCAAAACCCGAATCAACCCGACCGACCCGAATGTTAGCTGACCCGAAATGACCCTACCCGAAAGTGACCCGACCCAGACCTGACCCGAATGACCCATTTGCCAGGTCTAGTTGCTAGTAATGTATTGCACCATTGCTATTCAATATTGCCAACTTATGTTTCTGGGACTCTTTGCTGCAACTTAGAACATATATGTAGACATTTGGAATCCTAGACAGTTCAACTTAACTATGATAAATGGGGTCAAACAATCGTATCCGAACTTGAACCAAATCCTTGTCCCCGAGTTTGAATTTTACATTAATGTACTAGTCTTTAGCAGGAAAGAGAGAGGCTTGGTACCTGAAGCAGTATCCGGCCAGCAATAAGCCCTCTTGTAGAAGCCATGATCCCAAGGCTATATCGGCTGCAATGAAGCAATGCAACCACATCTGCAGCATATATAGCAAACATTTACCCACCTTGTAGCAAGTGACTAGCCCAAATTTGCCACAGAAACAAGAAATTTAAGATTCTTTTAAACGCCATTGAAAAAGATCAATGTGATGCCTCAAGTAACTAACTCTAGTCCTTATTATCCAGAATATGAGTGATTTTAGCCACTGTATTAACATATTCCTACATTAAGAAATTGGTAATTGCATCAATATGGTAAAGTAGCCTTTCATATGTTTTTATTCTTGATATGACCTGTAACATACATATATAGAACGACGAATATTTGTTTATAACCGACAAAATCAGCTTAAATGACATAATTTGAATATGAGGGAGTATATATATTTTATTCCATAATAAAATTTATGTATGCAATTTCTATTTTCATGAATGTCTCAACATAAATTGCTAGAAGGATTTCCAATAAAAGAACACGAAAACCAAAACGAGAGCATAAAAATTGACCTTGAACAGTCCTATTGACCTGTGTTTGGGAGCTAAAATATTCAGATGAAGTACAAAGCAATTTGTAGTAGAGTTCTCGTTGAGTAACTCTCTTTTCCTCCACCAATATCTGGTAACACATTTCCATCACCTTCCACACTGTACAATACATTAAAACCATCAAAAACTGAAGAAAATAAAGAAATTTCTCACTGACATTTTAACAAACACTTAGAAGGCGATAGATAGACCGACCTCGAACAAAGGCTTTTGTAGCATTTTCTCTCATCAATGATCGTTTCGAGAACGAGTGCGAGAGAGAAATGTGTGAATTATCACTCATTAATCCTCGATAAACATTCGTATTCTTCGAATTTCGACTCGTCTGCTCACTCAATCAAGAATTTCCAATTTTTATTCACAATCAAAACAATCAAAATTTAAATTGAAACAGAAAGATTTTGATTTTGAAATTGATAGAGTAAGAAGATGAAGATGAAATCAAACCAGAGGAAGATCGGAGATTTCTGGATTCGGCGAGTTCAAGATCTTCAGGAAATTCAAGACTGCTACCTCGATTCGAGCTCGAACCTGTTGGAAATTCAGGCAGAAATTGTGAGTTGTTTAGAGAGAGAAGGAGAAGAATTAAGAGAGAGAAAGAGTACCTGAGAAGGAGAGAGAATGTCGGCATAGCAGAGTTGCTGATGAGAGAAGAGTAGAGAGGATTGGAAGAGCTCCCACATTGCGCGCTTTGAAAATGATCAGGTGTTTGCTGGTAGTTGCTACACTTGCTCTTTTAACAGTTTTTGGCGCCAAGGTTTTACATTTCAATACATGGTTCCTACACCCAGGTATACCATGTGCATGGTACACTTGAATTAAAACGCAGTTGTTTTGAATTTTAAATTTTAAAATTTAAAATTTTAATTTCATTTTCAAAATTTTATTATCCAAAATACTATATTTCGTTTCCTTTCTTTAAAAAAATATTCTTTTCAATTTTTTCACCAATTTTAAAAAATATTTAATTATAATATTTATTTTAATGATTGTTCTATGTAATTTTTATGAGGTTCTTTATATGACTATATAATGTTCTTTATAAAAAAAAATTATTTTTATTTTCTAAAATTATTTCACCTAAAAATAACTTAAGATTTCGTTTTAAAATTTTAAATTTATAATTTTCATTTTCAAAATTTTAGTTTTCAATTTTTTTTTTAATTTTGTTTATATTTTTCACCATATAGTTACAATATTCATTTTAGGGTTGGTATATATAAATTTTTTGTGATGTTCTATATGTGATTTAATAATGTTCTCTATTAGAAAACATGTGTACTTTATAGTTGTTTGTAATGTACAATTATTTGTTAAAACTATATCTTTTTCCTTATATCCATAATTATATCATATAATGATTTTTATTAGATTTTTTGACAGTTTATTTTAAATGTCCATGTTCATGGCTTATTGTGAAATGTTCTTTGAATTTTGTCTTTGGATCGTGGCAGGAATATATATAAGTTATGTTCATTACATAATATTATCATGTTCTTTAATAATATTACGGATGTTCTTTAGATTTGAAAAACAATCATCAATAGAGGAGATCTCAAAAGAATATCGTCATCAACCTTCACGATCCTGATTTAAAAAAATATATATATGTAGTTAGTGATAATTAATATTTAAAAAATACATAGAATTAATAAATTATATATTATTTAAATAAATATTATAATAATTCAAAAAACATACAGAATAAATCAAAGAACATCGAAGCAAACAACATAAAGGATAAAAATAAAGAACATTCATATAATTATTGTTCAATAATTATAATAACGAACATAAGTACAATTTATAAAGGATACTATCTTCAACATTTGACAAATATAAAGAACATAATCTTCAACCTTTGATGAATAAAATAAAAGAACATCATCTTCAACCTTTGTCATATGGATCTCAAATTCATAAATATCAAAATTGAAAGAAAAAAAAAATCAATGATATTTAACAGTAATCGTGCAAAATAATAGCGAAATATAATCAACCTAATTAGAAAAATCCCGAAATTAAAATCATAACAAATAAAATCAAATTACCTTTTCCGATCCATCGATTACAATGTCATCATAATTTGCTGTATATTTTTCTCTCTACAAAATTCTTTATAAATTTTGTTCTATCTTAATTCGAAATTGAAATAAGGTAAAATTTAATTTTGAAAGTTATGTAAAAATGGAGGATATCACGTTGAATCCCATGAATTGTGGAAGAGATTGAATTTTTTTTTTTTTTTTTTAAAAAAAATAACAAACTGACAGCTAGCAAATGAAATGTTAAAAACGCATCATTTAAAACTAGGTGTACCATGAGTATGGTACACCCTAGTGTACTGTGCAATTTTCATTACATTTAAGCCTATATGCAACATAAATTTAACATTAACATAGCGTTTGACACGTGGTGTTAATGTGTGACTCGTAATTGGGGTTCGATTACAAAGAATTTAAGAGAAAACGGTAAAGTTATACATGTGATGACTAGTCTAAGTCATGCATGTCACGATGACTTTAGTGTCATAATGATGCCTAATAGCCTGGTCTTGAATGTCATGATGATGTCTAATAGTCTAGTCTTGCATGTCATGATGACTTTAGTGTCATGATTACTTTATTGACTTTAGGGGCACATGCAAATATGGTGACATAGGTGTCTTATATCTTTCTTCTTCTTAAGTCATACTTCCTCTGTTTTTTTTTAGTTGATATCTTTCTATTATTACAATTGCCAACGCATGTTTTAAACGATTAATATCTCTAATTATTAACATTGTAAAATTATGAAAAGTGGATATTAATAAAATATACATTGAAGCGATTCAAACAATATTCCACATGAATATGTTTTATCGTATCTTTAAACAACAAAATAGAGTCAAAGCGTGTTGTATGAATAGTGTAAAAGTCAAACGATGTCAACTAAAAAAAACAGAGGAAGTATGAGATATAAGACTTAGTACATAAAGTCTTCTCATGTTGGTTGAATGAAGAACCACGTAGTGTATTAGCACACATAGCTTCATTTCTTGTAATTTCTTTCCTCCATTGAAGTTGGTAATTGAAGATCTATCTCTTTTTCCCTAAAGTCGATGTAGCTCATTTTGAGTAAACCACTATAAATCTTATGTGTTTTATTTTGTTAATTTTATTTGTTTTCTCATTTCAACTTGCATTGTTATTACAATTAATTTTTTTTTTTTTGAGAAAAAAGTTTTTTGGATTTGTATATTTGGGGGTTGAAGTCAGTGACGTGAAATGTTTGTCGGTGATAGTTAATGTTGATTTGAATACTATAGTTGTTAATTTTTATACCGTTATTTTTTATTTGTATACCATTATTGTTGATTTAGGGATTGTTCACATTAACTGAACTTATTGGAGCTGAACTGAACTAAACTGAACTGAATTGAAGTGAATATTTTATGAGAGAAGGAAATTAGGAGCTGAACTGAACTGAACTGATAGGAGCTGAACTGAACTGAACTAAACTGATTGGAGCCGAACTGAACTGAACTGAAATTAAGCTGAAGTGAACAGACCTTTATATACAGTTGTTGCATAAACGGATAATTTTTTTTGTTGAATTTTAATTATTTTTACTTTCAAATTGTTAAAAGTTATTTTTATCAATGTGAACCCAAGTTTATATGTTCTCTATTTTTTGGATTTTTGTTGGTATAATTTAAATGTTGTCGTTTTATAAAAATTGTTTTCTATTATTATGATTATAGTGTTATTGTTGATGAATATATTGTTATTATTCAGGTGAGAATTCCGGTGGAAAAATAGTAGAAAGAGGGAAAGAGGAGAGAGAACATTTTTTAACAGCTTAGTAACTAAATGAATTACTCTCCAAGTATCTGTGTGAAAGTACATTTTTGCCCCAAGGTATACTCCATATCTGGTAGTGGGCTATCACGCCTCATGAGTGTGAGATGGAGGAGTAGCTAACACACTCACAAAAAAAATCATTACAGAAAAAGGAGAGAGAAGAAAATTTCAAAGAGATCTTTCAGTTTCAATTTTTCAG
Source organism: Chenopodium album (assembly GCF_948465745.1). Lineage (NCBI taxonomy): Eukaryota > Viridiplantae > Streptophyta > Magnoliopsida > Caryophyllales > Amaranthaceae > Chenopodium > Chenopodium album. The sequence goes on from NC_137848.1 coordinate 47,790,743, forward strand.
AGACATGCTACAATAATCTGTTTGTTGACAAAATTTTAACCGTTTTATCCTCAATTATCAACAACCGTTTTTTGTGGACTTGTACTGATTTTCAGATTTGTAAATTAGCCTGACAAATGAGCTCACACATTTTATATTATACTCCCTTCGTCTTTTTAAAATGCATCAGTTTGACTTTTGCACTATTCACATGTCATAATTGACTTATTTTTTTTGCTATTATAAAATAAATAAATGTTATTATTACTACCTCCGTTTTTTATTTGACACCGTTTGACTTTTACACTATTCATATATTAAACTTTGACTCGCTTTTGTGATTTCTAGATACGATAAAATATCCACTTTTTAAAATTTTACAATATTGATAATTAGAGATATTAAGCGTTAAAAACATAAATTGGCAAGCATGATAATAGAAAGGTGTCAACTAAAAAATGGAGGTAGTATATCATTAGATTCGTCACAATGTCTACTTTCATAGCATAATTTTGTTACAATTTTTAGTGACGCACAATTAAAAATATTAATGTTTAAAGTTACGTCTTGACAAATGTATCGATTAAACTGATACATTAAAAAAAAACACAGAGAATATTCTAATAACTCATTTATAAAATAATTACAGAGTATACAATTATACCCCCACGAACCACTATGATAAAGTAATGACGATCGAAACCGTCCTAGTACTAATAATAAATAAACTTGTCCCCATCCATTCGAAAATCAAATTGCTTACTTACAAACATAGCAAGGAATAAATAACGTTAGCTTCACTACAAACACAAATAGAAAAGAGTATTTTCAACGACGATTATTCCCCACTGTATTTTCAATTGAAAACAACAGAGTACTAAAATACTATTTTTAACATAAAATCAAAGGAAACTTCCGATTACACTAACATCCAATTTTCCTAACACTTGTCTACTTGTTTCTACTGTTTCTATTTTTCAACACCTCCCGCCCGCCACCTCCACTTTACTTCTGCATTTTATTTAATTTTTGTTATCTCTCTCACTAAATTCTCTCTCCAACTCCGATGTTTTTCCGGTGACGTTATCGTTGAAATTAGGGTTTTTCTCTCTCCGACTATGGCGGAATCACGGCGGCAGTTGAAGGCGATGCTTCGCAAAAACTGGCTCCTTAAAATTCGCCATCCTTATGCTACTTTTGCTGAGGTTTTGATCCTTGGGTTTTTTGGTTGTTGTTGATGTTTTGAATGTTTGAACTGATTTTTTTGTTGTTTTTCTACTTTTGATTGTTGCTTGCTGTTTTAAGATTTTTGATCGTACAGTTGATTTTTGTTTTTGGGTGTCCTGTAGTTCCGAAAATGAAAGCTTGATCATGTTCCTGTCTCAATTTTTTTTTTTGAATTTTGTTCGCGTAGTTTTTGTTATTTTGCTTGAATTTGTGTTTAGAACTATTAAAATTCTTGTTTTTGGTTCATTTCTAGTGTTCTTTAGTCTGAGCAGGGGATTGAATGAATGAAATGGTTATAATTCAGTTTTTTTTTACTTATTTATTAATTTTTGATTTAGTCTTTAATTTGGCCGTTAGATTTTACTTTTCGAATTAGGGTACGTTGGAATGTTGCTAGAGGTGTATTAAAATATAGAATAGTTTGGGAGGGGACTACTAAATGGATAGAGGAAAATTGGTGTTCGACTAGGATTTTGGAAGTGATTATTGCTTAATTTGCTCACCTAAACAACCTCGATGTTTCAAGTTTGGGTTAAATGAGGCATTTGGAAAGGAAGAAATGCACTACTTTTTGCTTCCTTTAAGACCCTGTTTGGTTTGATGTAAAATGTTTTCATGGAGAAAGATTTTTCCTTTTTTCCCTTTTCCTTTTTTGGTTTGTGAAGGGGTAAAATAACAATTTTCCCAATGGTGGAAAATTGCGTCCTTAATGATAGAAAATAGAAAAAATTGACAAAAATATTCTCCTTTACAAAACAAGGAAAACCACATTTTCCTCCCTCCTCCCTACCTTTTATTTACTTTCCTCTCATTCATCGTGACATTCTCACTCCTATGTTTTACTTTTCTTGTATGCAACCAAATAAAGGAAAACTAATTTGCAATTTTGTTTTTATATGAAAATATGTTTTCCATGACAACTAATTTTCATTGAAAATATTTACATCAAACCAAACGGGGCCTAAGTGCATTCCCTGCTTCAATACGAGGCTAGGTTTTTTTGTTTTTGTTTTTATTTTTTAAATTTATATATGAGAAATTCAATTTATCAATGGTCAAAGGTATGGTTCTTAGATACTTGTGTGACACGATGTGGCGCTTAATTCTAATGCCATTACAATACATATGTGCTTCCTACATCTAATGATCTACCACTTGTGGGTCACAAAATCTTTAATAGAGATGGAAACAAAGCATCTAGTGGACTTGCATATATAAAGATGTAGGGATCTTTGTTGTAAATTTTGGATGAATATTCATGATAGTCACCTTTCTAGTAAGGCGATAACTCTAGGCTAGAACAGGAACTTTGTTCTTGTCAAATGTAGGTAAACAATGGTTTATCCATCCATCATTAGTCTTTTGTTTGTAATTTTGGGGAATGTGTTTCTAATTGCGATAATAGTATTTTTTGCACCATAGTTATAAAAATCCGATTCAAATCTTAGTTACTTACTATTCTATGATTCATGTATGTCCATACGATTAGATTGAAGATTCTACCTTATTTTACATATTTTGTCTTAACTAGTGAAAACCTTACAAGTTTAAAACATGCCTACAATCTTATTTATAAATATATATTGTCAATTATTGGTTGCTTATTGGGCAAACAACTATTTTTAATAAATAATTAGGCTTTTTACCTGGAATTTGTGTATATTCAACGAAATTTGGATATGACGTCTTGATTATGCATGGCAGTAGAGTCGTTCAATTTTATGATTTACTTCTTAGAGCCCCTTCGATTCAAAATAGAATCTCGATTTTGATAAATTTATCTAAAGACCAATACTAGTTGTTAATTCATGTTAGTTTGTTTTTTATTTTATGTATGCATTTATTTGGCTACGGTTGATCCTTTGTGGCATATGAATTATGTGATGATGGCAAGAAGGATATCTAAGATGTATTTTTCATCTTTCTGAATTATTCATCTTTTACCTTTTCTTTTTCATGTAGATATTTCTTCCTACAGTTGTGATGCTGATGTTGATTGCTGTTCGAACTCAAGTTGACACACGCATACACCCTTCCCAACCGTATGCTATCCTTAACTTTTGATATTTTATTTTGATTTGTCATCTTTTCTCTGCATCAACATGAGACCATGCCATTTTCTGTTTGTATGGCTTAGCTAGTTTTCTGATATATAAAATATTTATAAGGAGCTAAATTAAAATGGCTAGAAACCAAATGGCTTGCAACTTAAATGAATTGGAAGAGGGGAGTACTTTTCATCTCTTTGTTTTATCCAAATTATAAGTTTGTGAGTGAAAATTTCTAATTTGAGGCACAATGTCCATGTTAAAAAGATAAGAAAAGAGAAAAATTTACAATTAAATTGTTAATCCAGACTTGGTAGCAACTCACATCATTGAAAATCCTTAGAGACCAGCATTGGAGCTAGGAGTTACTTCCTTTGACCTGAACCCAGAAATTAAAAGATATTGGATATATAATTTTTGTCCTCGTTGCTTATTTGTTGCAATTATGTTGTTTAGTTTTTGGCAATTTTTACCCAAAGGAACTACTTTGAATTGTATGTAAATATTAACATTTGTAGAAGTAAAATGATACTTGACTTGCTAAATTTCTTATAGGAATATTCGGAAAGATATGCTGTTGGAGGTTGGTAAAGGCGATATATCTCGTCCCTTTGACCAAATTTTGGAGTTCTTAGCTGAAAAGAATGAGTATTTAGCTTTTACTCCCAATTCAAGCGAGACAAGAGCAATGATTAACTTGCTGTCATTGCGGTTCCCCTTGCTGAAGGTTTGCATTGCTTGGCTCTACCTTGGTTCATAAAATTTTCGTTAGGTTTTGCTAGTCTACCTTTTGCTTCAAATTTAAATTATTACATATTTATGTATTCCTTTATGATTCACTGCTGCTGCAATATTTGTGAGCTGAAACAAACTTTTTAGATATTAACTGAATGGATTTGGAGTTCTATTTTGGGAAGTTGAGGGATTTCTCTCTCTCTCTCTCTCTACCATACACTTTTGTCTTTATTCTTCTATGATGGCCCACACGGACACTCATTGTTGTAGATGAAGGCTTTGGGATCTAGGGGATGTGAGAAGTTGCTATGCACATTGATGGTGCTGTTGCTATTCCATGGTAGATGTGATAAGTTTGTGGTCAATTTAGCTGGTTGGATAGGTCTTTCAGTAAGAAGAGGATTGGAAAGGGAAAGTTCAGGCTATGAAACTATTTTTGTGGGATTAATCTTAAATTAGGGTTTTCTTGGAGGTAAAATTTAGTGGTGATCTATGTTCCAACCATATTCTTGGGTTGACCAGAGATTTTCAGTTAGTAGCATGGAAAAAAAACTCGATCGCGGTCGCGTTTGCGGTAAGGGTCGCGTTGTCGCGGAAACGGCTTGTAACGGTTAAATAGAACGGATCGCGGATTTCGCGGCGTGAATTTTTTTAAAAAAAACACATAAGTAGAATTTTAGCTTGTTTACTTGTTGCCTAATTAAATATACCATATTATGCTAAAGCTATGACAATTACACTTATTAATTTATTTTTTTGAAGCACTTATTAATTTGGTTTTGATTTCTTACTGATTTGGGTTTTTTTTAAAAAAAGAAAAAGGGTAAAGATGACTACTTAATAAGTAAGTCAGTAACTTACCACAAAGGATAAGTAAAAGGGGTAAAAAAGTGATGGGACACAAATGTTACAATAAAAAGGATTTAAAAAAAGAACCAATAAAAGGGGGAAAAGGGAGACAGCTGTAAAGCATCATGTGACTTTTTTGACTTTCAGTTTCTTTTTGTACTTCCTTTCTTCTTCAACCTCCCGTCAAAAAAAAATTCTGACTTCTCCATAGCCATGGCGCACTGGTTCACAGAGATGAAGGTTATTCCAAGCATCTCAGTATGCCCAAAACGATTACTCGCGAATGTAACGGTTACAGAACGGCGTTCTACCGTTACGTAACGGCCAACTCGGCGATTTGGGTGTGAATTTCAATTCGGCGTTATATAACGGCCTTTTTCGGATCGGCAACTCTAAAACCCGTTACAAAGCGGCCGTTATACAACGGAACGGCCGAGTTTTTTTTCCATGGTTAGTAGTAGCGGCAATAGAGAAGGTGTTGGTGTTTCAATTATAAGATTGCTAGGAAAATTATGGGTGATAGCTGCTAGTAGTCATCATCAAATTTCAAGGATGTTGCTAAAACATTACTTGTATTTGCAATGTTATTTCTAGCATGTAGAATTCTGTTTGTTGAATCGCTGAAGCATCACCAATGAAGTTTGTTTCACGCACAAAATTTGAAATTCTTTATTTAATCAAAATCCATATTTTATTTGAAACCAGGGTTCAAACCTTGGGAATGTACAACAATGAAATCAAAACTAAAACTATTCAGACCATTATTTAGGTGGCCTACAAGTCATGAAATTAGTTTGCAATCCCAATCAAATCCCTAAGATTCAAAACTAGATATTAAATTTAAGTTGTCTCGTAATTAAGTCATTTATATAAACACTTCCTCACTCATATCCATATACCTTTACCAACCAAAAAAATTAAAGAGAATTAGGAAGAAAGAAAACTATTTAAAAATTAGAATAGCGAAGTGATTCCAAATTTTCAAATCCCATGCTTGAGAACATTTTTGAGCACGTAAAACAAGTACGCAAGAACAAAGACCAATTTAATAATTCCATTATTATTTAGTGACCACAAGACATATAATTTATTACATTAAGATAGAGAAAGAGAAGGGTAGTTGGACATATGCAATTGCACACGTGCTTACCCTCAGTATTTACTAATTAGCAATATAAAATACAACAAGTTTACAGAATGTCCCTAGTGTGCAGTTTGTAACCGTGCATCAATAGTATTAGCGAGAAAGCTATAATGGAGTCAAATTAATAAATAAAAACTTACTAGTCCCTTAGTGGGTCTCCATGATAGTACACCAATAGAAAGACATCTAGCAAGGCCATGGCCACATCCTCGAATATTGAAAGGCAGAGTTATATGGATTTTTGGGTTTAGCTGGTTAAGTCGGGGTGGCTTAAATGGAGAGTGGCCATGGAAGTGTTATTTAACCGAAGCATTCCTTTACAATTGAAGGGGAAATCCTATAGGACTGCTATAAAACTAATGCTCTATGGTACAAGAATGTTGGGTTTCTAAGGAGCACATTAAAAAGATGGAGGTTATGGAAATGTGTGTTAAGATGGATGTGCAGGAATACTCTAAGAGATAGAATTAGAAATGAAGTTATCCAGAAGAAAGTGGGTGTCGTAGGCATTGCAGACAAACTAAGGAAAAATCGCCTGTTCTTTGGGCATGTAAGACGAAGACTCTAGGTTGTAGCGGTATGAAGAGTGGAAGAGTGGGATCATGGAGAGGTTAAACGAGGTAGAGGGAGACCGAAAATGACTTGGTTAAAAGGAGTTAGGAAGGATATGAAGCACATGGATTTGCATGAGAATGAAGTATTTGATCGTAAGCGATGGAGGAGGAAGATTTTTGTGGGGGATTATATAGAATAATTACTTTTGGTTCATGTAGCTGGCATCACTTATGGGATTAACCGATTAAGGCTTTGATTGATTTAGCTGGTTAAGCAAACATTCATAGCTTATTCTAGAACAAGGGAACAACTTAAAAAGGATAGGGAAGGCTGATATATGTGGATTTTTAGGTTTAATTGATTAAACAGGTGTTTATAGCAAATTCTGCAACCTGCGTATAACTAAACAACTTATGAAGGATAGTGTTGGGCATAGTTTAGAAGTGACTCAAGCATTTGAGGAGCTCAAAAAGGGCAATAGTGGCAGCCCCTATCTTTTCCGTGCCCAATTTTTCCAAACTGTCCAAGGCTGGCATATCTAGTTTTATTTTGTATTTTTTTGGTGAAGGCAAGGCTGGTGTGGACCGAAGAAAGGAGAGGGAAGGGTTGTGTTGAATTGTCATTATGCACACCCTAATTAAAGTTGATCCTTCCCTATACAACCAACATTAAAGTTGGTGCAACTCTATACACTAGCTTTAGTTGGTGCTATTCTATCACTTCTATGAATCCTGAGCAATAATGGTTGTCATACTTCTCCGCTTTGAACTAATGGTCACACTCAGCCATTCCAAAATTATGATTACACTTTTACTATTTCTATTTTGGAACATAGGACATACATTATTTATTCCTTCTTTCCAAACATTTACTCCACTTACTTTATCTAAGTATACTTTTTTTACGACATTCCTTAACTATACATAATCTTATAATTTATCTCTTCACTTTTTTCTTTTCTCTTACTTTCCAATGATTGCCTTGGTTGTGATGAAAAGCAAACCGTAACCATTATTTCCAAATGAAGGGAGTACAAGACATATGTTCCTTCTGAATTTTTTTTTCATCCCAAACCAAGGAGCCAAGCCAAACCAGCAAACAAGATTAAGTCAGCTAAGAACACTAAATATCCAATCACACAAGAAATTTCTTGGTTTGTATCTCGGCCATCTTGTTTTTCTAAAACCTTCTTTGAAAACCTCTTCTACAAGTTTTCATTTACCAGATTTATATGAGCTTAAGATACTTCCTGAATCTTTATGAGCTTTTATTTATATTGATTTAACTTGTTCACAGGTAGTTGCTAGAGTCTACACGGACGAATTGGAATTTGAAACCTACATTCGCTCAGATTTGTATGGTACCTGCCATCAAGAGAAGTGAGTACATTATATGTGTGTTTAACTAAACATTCCTTGAAGTTTTTGTTTTACCCTTTTAGAATGGTGGGCTGATTAAATTTTGCAAGATTCCTGATAGAATGTCTCAGTACAGGAGATTCAACTATTGTAGGATTTGAAGTGTGTGCGTGCATGTGTGTGTGCCAAACCATGCCATATAAATTCTGTTTATTCAGCTTGTTTTTCAGTGTAGACTCATGGTTTTTTTTTTTTGTCTTTTTTTTTTTCTTTCAGGAATTGTCCATATCCTAAAATCAGAGGGGCAGTGGTATTTCACAGTCAAGGTCCTAAGTTATATGACTACAGTATTCGCCTTAACCACACATGGGCTTTCTCCGGGTTTCCTGATGTCAAATCCATCATGGATGTTGATGGTCCTTATCTTAATGACTTGGAACTGGGTGTGAACACTGTTCCAATTTTGCAGTATGGATTTAGTGGTTTCTTGACTGTATGATCTCTTCCCATACCTATACAACCATTTTTGCACATTTTTTACCTATCTGCCTGCCTTTTTATAATCAGTTATGCAATTGTAATTAGTTCTCTGGGAAAGAGCTGCATTGTAGGAATTACATGTGCAGTCCTGTGTTGGTATCAAGTATGGTAAATAGGATTATAGAAGGAAAAAAAAAACATATTTTACAATTATGCATACTATATGCTTATAGAATAATGTACCTGAATTTATAACTTTTTCTTTCGTTTAGGACCTTGGTGATATGTGTTAGTTAATGGACATGTGGGGGCCATGTATTAGTGTTTCATAAAGACATTAGTTCACTATTAGACTGTTAGTCTTTATGTTATTGGAATTGATAATGTGTATCAATTAGTGATATAGAGTTCTACTGCACCATGAAATTTCTTTTTAGCCTATTGTTAAACAGTTGATCTGGTGAAACTGAAATCTTAGTTGCATTTGTCTCATAGGTCTCGTATTCATCAGAGAGACTAGGAGATCCTATAATGTAAAACATTGTTTAGAAACTTTAAGTGTTAGTGTAGGTGTTTACTTTTTTTTTTTTTTGTTAAAAGCAATGTCTTTCTACAGCTCCTTGCCACATGGAACCCCTTGTTTTTAGTTACAACATAGTGACTTGAGTTGGCACTTGATTCATTAATTGGTAGTGTCTTCTCATTATCATAAAAGGATGATAGCTATGTTGTGACTTTAGATCTCTATCTTCCCAAGCAGTGGTGGATCTGGGGCCAAAAAGTTAGGGGGGCCAAGGTTTGACCCCCTAAACTTTTGCTCAAAAATAACAATGCTTAACCACAACATTTTATATGCAATAAATAGACATCAAATTACTTATAAGGAACAACTCCAAAATACTTAGGGGGGTCGGGCCCTTGCCAGCCCAAACAAAGGTCCGCCACTATTCCCAAGTCTATGCTCTAAATATACTAAGCCACACGAGCTTCGACAATTCTGTGAGAAACTATATACTTTTAATTTATTATGTGGTGGGCAAAATGAACACAGAGCACACCACATCTCGTTAGCTATCCCATCTCCCTCAATTAAAGACATCATTATACAACCACAAGTACTACTAACCATCTTTGATGAGTTTTTGGAGCCTGAGTCTTGTATTGTTTCTGCAGCATGGTAGAGGAGTGCTTTATCTTAGGTCAACATTGAAGTTTGGCTTTATTTATGTGAAATCAAGAAATTTCTTATGTTAGTTTCAATGACAAACTAAATGGCTTTTCTACATTCTATAACAAACCAAATACCTGTAATTTTATAGTCATCAACAAAATTTGACTTACTTTGTAGATCTAGGATATACGACTTTAAAATTCTTTTGTTGATTTGTATGAAATTTCTGAAATATGTGTGATTGTAGAGATTTCATGTGTGCAGCTCATACTCTATATTCTGAAACTTTTCCTATTATATGAAGAGTAATTGTTGACCTATAACAACAGAAATGGCGATTAGCATGTTCGTATGTCAGAATGTGCTTTGCATACACAACTATGTTGAAAGTTATGACATTTTTTGCATTTCTTGGGCCTGGTTAGTAGGTTATCTGACTCTTGATTACTGTATACTTTTATAACTGTTTTGATTAAATCTTGCATATTACTATCATCTATACCTGTAAACTCAATCGCCCCAAGTTACTTTTATGTATAAACGTAGGACCAAGCTTCTATTTAATATTGAAGTTTATTACAATTCAAATAGCCAAATAACTAAGTGATTGCCAACGGTGTAAGTTAGGCCTCCAGCCGTGTTATGTTGCTATCTAGCATTTACTACAAGTTGCCTTCTTGGACTCTTCATCGTCGCCACTGTGTGCAGTAATCGTATGTTAATTATTATCACTGCAGGGTTTGATTTTTATTCATTTTAATTTAATTCTTGGTGCAGCTTCAACAAGTTCTCGATTCCTTCATAATATTTGCTGCTCAGGAATCTGATATTAGCAACATTTCTGATGGCTCTGAAGCTCCTGTGTTCAATTCCTTTGACATACAATCCTCGCTGAAGTTTCCTTCAATGCAGTTCATTCCTTCAAACATACGGCTGGTTCCTTTTCCAACTCGTGATTACACTGATGATGAGTTCCAATTTATTATTAAGAAAGTTATGGGAGTATTGTATGTAACATTTGTTTTCTTGTTATAAGCTTACATTTGCAGAATATAAGCCTTTAGTTGTTCACGTCTTTGTATTGTGATGCACAGGTACCTGCTGGGTTTTCTTTACCCCATATCTCGTCTGATAAGTTATTCTGTTTTTGAAAAGGTTGGATAATGAATGGGTGATACTTGAAACAAGCAAATAACTATTATGTATATCTTAAACTTTTTAGTTCTGGCCTGAGCATATATCATTTTTGTTATTCTAGGAGCAAAAAATCAAGGATGGGCTATACATGATGGGTCTTAAAAGTGACATTTTTCAAATCTCATGGTTTATAACTTACGCTCTACAGGTACTTAATGCACTACACCTTCTGAAGTTCAACCACAACAAGTTTTATTTTGTCGGATGTGACCTGCTTGTTCTTTGCTTGCTTAAAAATATTGTTATTTTGAGCCTTAATTCAGTTATGGTGAATAATTAGGTTAGTTTTTGAATTGACGTCATTATGGTTTTTTTGTATTTAGACAACTTTAATGGTTGGTAATTACAAAATCATTTAAAAAAAGATGTACTACCTTCGTTAACTTTTAGTTGTAACTTTGGAATATTTTATATCTCACAAATAATACCCCAAAGTTGCAACTAAAAGTTAATGGAGGTAGTATAATATTGATAATACATTTATATTAGGTTATGAAAATTTTAAAATAAATTCACATTGAAATATACCCAAACATTTGCCAACATTTGAAATTGTTTAAGTGCCCTAAACTTGCAACTTTTTTTTTCTTTTTTAATTATTTTTTTTTTTTGTCATTGCTAGCATTCACTATTCACAACTTGTATTTGAAAATGACCCAATTTTAAATAATCCAAACTTGAAACCTACGATTGACAAATTTGACAGATTTAGCTAGGAGCTGGGCAAGCTTAGGGTCTTATGCCCTCTATTCAGCTTACAATTTTCTGAGTGATTTGGTTTGAGAAAATGGGATTTTGGGGATCACTTGTCTAATGAGGTTGTACAGAATTGATGGTATCTTGGGGGATCAAGTGTATATTTGGGGCAAATTGTGCTTAGCGTTTTTTTGGGCCCATTCACTTGGGTGTTTTTTGGCATATCTATTTCATACTTCATCCTGTTTATTTTTTTTTTATTTATTTTTAAAATACAAACTCCAGACTTTTACACCATTCATGCACTCTCCTTCGACCATTTTTGTGATATATATACTTAAAGAAAAAACATAGTCACCAAATTTTGCAATTATTAAAGAACAATGGAAGTATATAACTTTTAACTCGAATTGTTTTCCAATATACTTTATCTTGGTGGGCTTTGGTCCTCCTCTGGCTGTAATTGATTCATGGATTATGTAGCTTGTAGTGGTTGCTTATTTTGCCTGTCTTCCATTTTTGGATTTTGATGAAATTTTAATTTGGCTTCTCTCCCAATATGCAGTTTGCAGTATCTTCCGGGATCATTACCACTTTCACTATGTGCTCCCTGTTTGAGTACAGTGATAAGTCGTTGGTGTTTGTATACTTCTTTTTCTTTGGCCTTAGCGCTATAACACTTTCTTTCTTAATTTCTACATTTTTTACAAGAGCTAAAACAGCTGTGGCAGTTGGGACACTTGCATTTTTAGGAGCCTTCTTTCCTTATTATACTGTCAATGATCCAGGTGTACCAATGTCAGTATTTGAGTCTTTCATGATGGTGATAGTTTGTTAGATTTGTGTGCCTGTATCGTTTCTCTAATTTTCTTTATTCCAGGGTATTGAAGGCTGCTGCATCGTTGCTGTCTCCTACAGCCTTTGCATTGGGATCCATAAACTTTGCAGATTATGAGAGAGCACATGTTGGATTGCGTTGGAGCAATATATGGCGTGTATGCTTACGTTATTTATAAGATGCATTTCTCAGTATGGCTTCCTACAAGTATTAAAGTGTCTATGTTAATGGTTCATGTAGGAATCATTTGGGGTTAATTTTCTGGTCTGTCTGAGCATGATGGTATTTGATGCACTGCTATACGGTGTGATTGGTATTTACTTGGATAAGGTATGATCATCAAAACCTCCTTGGATTCCCTTATCAAGGATGAAGGAATAAACGTGGTTGACAATTTGTGCTTCTTGTTCCTTTGCTAACTTTTAATTGCTAAATGCTTCTTAACTCGGAAGTACTTATTTGAAATACCAGCCTTACAATTTTTTTATTCCTTTTCTTGAAAATAAAAAATGTTGCTTGCACAACGAGACTTTTCAGTTTTGTGCGTCTTAAATGGATAATATTAATCTGCCTTCATTTCAAGATATTGTGCCACTTTGGTGGTCAAATAAATTGTGTTATAATGTAAAGATATCATGTTAAGCTTGTATTAATATTTTTTTTTTTTTGGTGAAATGTTAAGCTTGTTTTAATGTAATAATGTTTCTTGCATTTGATATCATTTTATAACTGAGTGGCATGAGGGAACTAAATTATGGTCAAAAGCTTATATGGTTTGACACTTAGATCACAAAAGTACGGTGTGAAATATGAAATACTTCCTCTGTTTTTTATAATTGCACCATTTGGGTTGGGCACAAGATATGAGAAAAGGTGTAAAATACGGAGTATGTCAAAAGTGCCCATGAGAAAAAAAACAAATGAGAGATAGAAAAGGTAGGGTATTAAAAGTTGTTATAACATGTGAACAAGGGTAGGTAGGGAATTTCATGTGTGAACACATCGAAAAAGTGAAAAAAAAGTATACCACATAAGGAAATGGTGCAATTAATATGCAACTTTTCAAAAAGGAAAATGGTGCAATAAAAAAAAAAAAAAAATGAAGTGTTGTTTTTTAAGAGAAGGGAGTACTGATGAAGTGATGATTATTTGCAGATCTAAACCACTAGATAACTATTGCACTTAATGTGTTATCATGTTTGCCGATATTGTCATGAGTCTTTCTCCTCTGGTTTAAGTAGAAATTTCATTGGAACAGACATGCAAGCTTGATGCAGGAAAATGTTTTTTTTTTTTCCTAGTTTCTCTCCTCCCTTTTTCTCACTTTAACCTTTGTTAAGAAAAGAAAAACTATCATTTAGGTATCAGTAAGTCTTTTTCTAAAGGTGTTGATCAAAAGTATTTGTTGAAATATCTAGTAATTCTTTTTGACTAAATGGTTTATGTATGGCTAATAATTTACAGAGTTTTTATTGTGTATTCAGGTATTACCAAAAGAGGATCATGCCAAATTTTCATGGAAGCTTATACTGCCTAAATGCCTCAGGAGAAATGAAGATAAAATTAAGCCTTATTCTTTTGAATCTGGATTGAAAGTCGAGGGTACTAGCTTGGAAATGAAACAGCAAGAAGTTGAAGGCCGGTAGGTTGGGTCATCCACAAATATATGTGACTAAAATTCTATCCTTCCCCTTTACTTTTTTAAATTTAGCATGCTGATGTGCAGGTGCCTCCAAATAAGAAATCTTAATAAAGTATATGCTTCCAAAAAAGGGAATTGTTGTGCTGTGAACTCATTGCAGCTGACTTTGTATGAAAATCAGATTCTTGCTCTTCTAGGTATGCATGCAGGCAGCCCTTAACTCTATTTTTTTAACAATCAAATATTTGAAAATGTCTATTGAATATATGTTACTGGGAGATTTGTGATTAAAAGCTTAAGTTTCCAGATACATTGCAATTTATTTATCAAATTATTCATTACAGCCAGCTTTAGAATTGAAGAGGTCAGCATTCTTGTAGGATGGATGGGAGGGTTTTAAACTGCCGAACTACTAAGAGATGTGTCATCTGTGTATTATTGCTAACTTTAGTGATGTACGAAGCTAACAAATATTTTCAAAAAATAATTTAAGAAAATTAATGGCTTCCTAGTTCTCTTATCCCAAATTGAGTACTCTGAAAACACATTGCTTTGTTAATATTCAAAGCAATGTTTAATACGAATATGAAGTAGACCACTTTATTTTATGTCATCTAGGAAGACTATGCATGATTTCTCTCTGTATAATATGTTTGTTTGTAGCTAAATTTCTACTTTATTATATGTAGGACACAATGGGGCTGGTAAGAGCACAACCATATCTATGCTTGTTGGACTTATTCCTCCAACTTCCGGGGATGCTTTGGTTTTTGGAAAAAATATTTTGACAGATATGGTATGTGTTTCCTCAGAAGATTTTGTATAATTTAATTATATGTGCTTTCCACATTTATTTTGTTATATATCTTCAATTAGGATTTCATGTGGATGATGATGTTTGTTGATTTTGTGCTTTACGTATGTGTATGTACATCTATCATCTATGTTTCGTATAATAGTTCGCTTTCCAGATTGGATGATTTTAATTTATCCGTACTGTTTTCTGTCTTTATACTGTAGCAACGAGATCACATTTTGAAATCTTCTGAAAATATGAGCAATAGACTTGTGGATTCATAGATTTGGCTATTCTTGTAAAGACTTTCCACCTTTTGTTACTAGAGGATAGTAAAAGTTGTTTCATGATTAGATGTCATATTTTAACGCCAAGTGATTTGGTTTAAGGCCTCGCTATTGGGTCAATTAATAATAGTGTACCTAACAAAATTACCAATGTCCCTAGTAAAGACATTGTGCTTGTAAAATGTTTATGTTTTGATGAAAGAGATTCAGATTTGCTCTGTATGGTTTATTTCATCGTCCTCATATTAGTGTATATAGAGGGAACTCCTAGCTGCTCATTGTGTGAGATTTCCATATAATTTTGGTACGAAAATTGCATATTTTGGTACCAAAATACCAAGCAATCACATTTTTGTACCAAAATCAATTTTTTTTTGTACCATATCATGTGGGTTTTGTACCAATTTTTTTGGGTACCAAAATATGTGATATTGGTACCAAAATTGTACTATGTGAGATTTGGAAATCTCACAGTGTGCCGCTGCGACCTACCCGTGGGCCGTGTATATAGAGAGAGTGAATGAGCTTATCCAATCTACATTTAGTGTTTCTTTTACTGGTTGTCTTACTTGCCTACGTGGTTGTTTCTAACTTTATAAGTGTTGAATCCAGTCTAATATGTAATACTTTCTTGTCTGATGCAGAATGACATACAAAAGGACTTGGGAGTATGCCCTCAAAGTGATATTCTTTTTCCTGAACTCAGTGTAAGCATTTCAAGCAATTTGGATAGTATATTCCTTGAAAACTGTGATAGTCTAGTATGATAAAATATGGTGTACAGCTAGACCTCCTCAGATCCGACAACTGCACATTGGAGGTTTATT
This sequence comes from Chenopodium album, assembly GCF_948465745.1. NCBI lineage: Eukaryota > Viridiplantae > Streptophyta > Magnoliopsida > Caryophyllales > Amaranthaceae > Chenopodium > Chenopodium album. The sequence goes on from NC_137848.1 coordinate 47,806,572, forward strand.
CGGCCTTTCAGAGGCGATAAGACTGTCATTGTTCTGGTTATTTGGAGATTTGAAATGATTCATCTCAAATCTATTGATAGCTTCAAAATGTTTGTAGGCTAATGAGAACTATTTTTGACCTTTTGAAGAGGGAACACTCACACCTATGCTAAGTGGCATTTGTGCTGGTGGTGACTGGTTCTGTATTGAGTCATTGCTAAGGAGTTGTAGGGCTGATTTTCTGATGTCAATGTCTCTATTAGTTTGCTCTGTGATTTTGGCTTGAACACTTCTGCTGGTATGCTTTGACATGACTCAAATCTTTGTAGGTGAAAGAGCATTTGGAATTGTTTGGCGTGCTGAAAGGTGTGAAGGGAGATGTTCTAGAAAGGGTTGTGACAGATATGATTGATGAGGTATTATGTACTGATGGTGTTCTGGGCTCCTGAATTATGCTTGCTGCTAATTTCTTCTTTATTTATTTATTTATTTGGTTCCATCTGCTCATGTTTTCTATCTCATTGATGAGGACTCACTGTCCCCATTTCTGCGGTATCTTTAGTTGTTTCAGTTATCTGAAATAACTCTATAGTCTATACAAAAGAGCCAGTAGAGAGCTGGCTAGCAGGATGATTTATCATATATTGGTATAGTGGTTTCAATAGGCTATAACTTGATGTCATGAAGACACTTCATGTAGTGATTTAATCATTGAACTTTCAAATTGAAGGAATTTGTCTGAGCTAATGTCAGAGCTGTGCACTGACTCTTTCACATGTTAGTATATTTTTGCGTCTGTTACATTTTTATGGATAGAATAATCTATTGTGTTTCTTATACTTAGTGGCAATTAGGGGGCTGGAAGTTAAATAATTATCGATTTTAGAATTGATTTTTTTTTTCATGTGTTTTAGACCCTTTTTAGAGGTTTCTGTATAGTTGGCTTCATGCACTTCCTTTTGAATTTTTGAGTATTCCTTGTCCTCTCCTGTCTATCTAGAGAGGCTCTCTTGTAATTATTTCTCTTGGATCATGCCTTTTCTTTCTTTATGGCCCTCCTTGTTTGTGCAGTCATTCTATGAGTAAAAATATGTTGATATTTGCCTTTCAGCCTTCTCCCATCACATTACAATCCTTAGTTAAAGATAGTTTGTTTTGTTTTGTTTTTTTTTTTTTTTTTTTTTTTTTTTTTTTTTTTTTTTGTGCAAAATAACCCTTCCTTAGACTTTGATGGTACTTTCTATTAGAAAACTTAGACTGAAGCTTTTCCATGAAATTTGCACAATATCAGGGTGGTTTTTCTTGAAATGTAATATCCTTTTGAAAAAAAAAATTATCTTGATTCTTTTCCTTACAGTTTTGGTAGTTAGCTTTTCGCCTTGTTTATCTTTTTTTGACAGGTTGGTCTCTCTGACAAAGCTAACACCCTAGTAAGCTGTTTATCTGGTGGTATGAAACGGAAACTTTCTCTGGGAATTGCTCTTATAGGAGACAGTAAGGTTTGGTATCCCTTTGTTAGGGTGATTTCCTTTTTATATTTATCTTTTTTGCGAATCTCTCTACAAGCTTGCTCATGTGTTTTGCAGGTTATTATTCTGGATGAACCCACTAGTGGGATGGATCCTTATTCAATGCGCTTGACATGGCAGCTAATAAAGAAGATTAAGAAAGGAAGAATAGTATTATTGACGACACATTCAATGGATGAGGCTGAAGCATTAGGAGATCGTATAGCTATCATGGCAAATGGCTCTTTGAAATGTTGTGGAAGGTTCCTTCTTATCTCGAGTCATCACCGTGAATAAAAAGTAGAACTATAAAAAATGAGTAATTTGCATTATATTTTTATTTTCCTTGTTCCGTAGGGTTCATGGTGTTGGTTATTACTTAATAGTGATGCTCTTCTCATGTGAAGAGGGAGAGGGCTGAAATTTTTTCACCTAAATTACGGAGTTATTTACATTCACATAGTGTGTTGCTGTGTGTGTGTGTGTGTGTGTGTGTGTGTGTGTGTGTTTCAAATTATTGGATTAGATAGTGAATCCCAGCTCCCTATTTATTCTGAAATTGGATCTATTATTGTTGCAGTTCCCTTTTCTTGAAGCATCAATATGGGGTTGGTTATACCCTTACTTTAGTGAAGGTTAGTCTCAGCTTTGTGCACATATGGATAATCGTGTTGCTTATTTTAAGAAAAAATTACATGATTTCACTAGTCTCATCGCATCTTCTGTTACTAGCTTTTTGCACATATGGATAATTGTATTGCTTAGGTTTACAAAAAATTACATGACATAACTAGTCTAATTGCTTCTTGTTTTTTTACAGACTGCGCCCGGTGCCACTTTTGCTGCAGATATTGTTTATCGTCATATACCTGCAGCCACTGTAGTGAGTGAGGTATGTGATTATTTTTGTAAAATGTGGGAGAATAGCCTTTTGTTGCTTTGCACCTGAACACCACATAAGGGAAAACAGACTTTAATAGTTGAATCCTTGTTCTTGAAATTTGTGAAGATCTTGGACATAATGATGTTTCTATTTTGTTATTTTTCATTCCATCCTGAACTACGGATGTAATATTCATATTTGTTGATAGGCTGTCCATACTAAGTGAAATTTTGGATTATATGACTTAGTTTTTAAGGTTTAAGTACTTCATTGCATGCTGATATTGGTATTTATTTGATGTCTTAGGTGGGTACAGAGATTTCATTTAAGCTCCCTTTGACATCATCATCTTGTTTTGAAGAAATGTTCAAGGAGCTTGAAAGTTGTATGAAAAGGTCAACATCAAACTTTGAAGCTGGTGCATCTGAGGATGAATGTGTTGGTATTGAAAGTTATGGCATATCTGTGACAACATTGGAAGAGGTATTTTTGAGAGTGGCTGGGTCTGACCTTGAAGAATTGGAGTCTGTAGAGCAGAAATCAACTCCCCAGGATTCTCTGGTTACTTCAGCCTCAGAATATCAAACGCCTAAAAAAAGCTTCTTTGCTAAGATTTGTGGAAGTTACATGGACTTTATGATGGTCATGTCTCTTATCGTAGGGAGGACCGTGAGAGTGTTCTTTGCTGCAATCTGGTGTTTCATTAATTTTCTATTAATGCAATTTTGTTGTACTTCTGTAATTTCGAGGTCAGACTTTTGGCAACACTCAAAGGCATTACTTAAAAAGAGAGCAGTATCTGCTAGGAGAGATCAGAAAACAATTGTTTTTCAGCTTCTAATTCCAGCAGTCTTCCTATTTTTTGGACTTCTTTTTCTTAAACTGAAGCCTCATCCTGACCAAAATTCTGTAACTTTTACAACTTCTAACTTTAATCCTCTGTTGAGTGGTGGTGGTGGTGCTCCAATTCCATTTGATCTAGCCTATCCTATCTCAGAAGAGGTTTGTTGATTAGGATTCTCTTTTTGATTTTTACAATTTCTTTTGTTTATTTTGTGAAGAATAATATGATGCATAAAAGCAAATCAAAGTTTATTGGTGAAATTATTTGTAATAGAATGCATCAAACAACGTAATCAGAAAAAGAATTCTATTTCAGATTGCATCACGGATAGATGGTGGCTGGATTCAGGAGTTCAAACCAATTACATACAGATTTCCTGATCCAGAAAAGGCACTATCAGATGCCATCGAGGCTGCTGGGCCAAGTTTGGGACCACGCTTACTTTCTATGAGTGAATTTTTGATGTCTAGCTTAAATGAATCCTATCAGTCAAGGTATGAGCTCCACTCCTATGACATCATACTTTTTGTTTCTATAATTCTGTTCTTGCTTTAGCAGATTGGCGGTTCTACACTTGCAGTCAATTTCCTTTTATGGTTTACATGTATGCATTTCCGTTAATTTAGGTTATCTTACCTATTATCTCTATTAATAGAAGACAACTTAGGAATACCACTGCGCTGCTTAGTTCCACCTCTGTTGATGAATGTGAGGCGTTAACGTTCCTGTCCCTTGTACATTCACTTTTCTATATGGGTGACCCTGCCACCTTTGTGTCCTTTATGTTCCATTGTTACTTTTAAAAAGCATTAATTTAAAACATACTCCTAGCACTAATGTTGATTGCTAAATTCTTGTCCTATTGATGGCATTATGTAAATAGTGTAATGAGTATCCATTTGCTTTTCCACCTTCAATGCACATTTTTTATTTGTCATCAATATCTTTAATTATGTATTGTTAATATTTTAAAAGTTGATATTTTGAAACTACATATCGAACGATTCTAACAAGACCCCACATGAGCTTGTTTTATTTTCTTGCATTTTGGTGAATATTCATGGTCAAAGTTTTGGTTCTTTAACGAGACATTCTAAATGGGTTCATATATTTCTTTAATTTGTGTATAATGATTTGCTTAATGATTTGTTTGGATTTATTATTGGCTGTATTACACCATGCAGATATGGAGCTGTTGTAATGGATAAGCCAAATGATGATGGAAGTCTAAGTTATACAGTGCTACACAACAGTACTTGCCAGCATGCTGCTCCAACTTATATTAATTTGATGAATTCAGCAATCCTCAGGTTTGCTGTTTCTGATAGAAACATGACAATCCAAACACGTAATCATCCTCTACCAATGACAAAAAGCCAACACCTGCAGCACCATGTATGACCCTATATCCTACTGCAATGATATTTTGTGCTCACTTATTTACCAGTGATTAGTGACAAGTTTGATTGGCTCAATAACCACAAATGTTCAAGTTTTCATATGCATGACTTCGTCTATGATAATTGTTTTTAAGAGGTAGCTTAGGGGTTGTTATGTTTCTTCAAAGTATGAACATGTTTAGCCAACCTTTGCTTGCCTGACTAGTTTGAAGAGCTGGCTACAGAGGTTCTTATCAGAAATCTCGAGCTAGCCACCACCAGCCTATCTGAATGATTGACATATTAAATTTTTTGTATGAGACAAGGTGCTTTGCAATTAACAAATATACTTCCTCATATGTACTTATGGAGTTATGGACTCTTTGTTATTAAACAAGTGTGGAAAAATCATCTCACTAAGCTAGTTCAGTTTGGTATTGAACAAGTGCACAAAATAATTGTTCCAGTGAGATTTCCCCATATGCGACTCTTTGTCACTAAATTAATGAACTAGCTAGCATTTATTTTATTTTATTTTATTTTATTTTATTTTATTTTATTTTATTTATTTATTTTTTTAAAGTTGCTTTTGCAATTAACAATAATTTTTGCAAATGATTTACCAAAACTCGATGATCGAGTTTCAAACAAATTATTTTTGTTATGACTCTATTTATTAACTGTTGTGTGACACATAGCATGCAACTCATGTTACATTCTCTAAGTGTCCTTAGATGCGACTGTGATTACATGGCATGCAGCTCATGTTACATTCTTGATTTGCAGGACTTGGATGCATTCTCAGCTGCAATTATTGTCACCATAGCTTTCTCTTTTATTCCTGCTTCATTTGCTGTTCCTATAGTAAAGGTACGTGTATTAGCTGTGTATCACAGGGTTTTATTTTTATATAGATAATGGTTATATTACAGGCTTTTATTTTTGTATAGAAAATGCTTATATTTTGGTTTACTGTATTGATAATAATGAAAACAGCTTATAGAGGCAATAGAGCTGTTTGTTGGTTACTGTACTTGATGGTGCTATGGACATTTAAATTAGTGTGCAGCGAATCCATTATTGCTGCCGTGTAATTAGTCCTTGGCTCCTTGCATTAGATGTGGCAGATTTCTAGTATCTGTTAGAGATTTATTATCTTTTTCTGGAAAGGCATAAGAGTACCATATCTGCAGTTATATGGCTCTAATGTTGTGTTATGTAAGTTTCTATTAAATCTGCCACTGAAATACTTCTGTGATAGCCTGTTTCATGTTTAAAGTAACCAAAATTAGACGTCAGTTGGATGCATTTGTCAAACTGATGCCACTATAGATGATAGTCTAGGAGAAGTGTGAAATCAACGTTTACATATTTGGTTTTTTACTCGAGTGATATGGAGCTCCTCTTCAGACAAAGTGGTACATTGAAGGACCATTTAAATGTCTGTTGTCATGATATATTTGCCAAGGGAGCTATTGAGTTGTTGCAATTGTAACTTAGCACTTTGACCAAGTCCCTTCATCCTTTTTCCTCTACAACCCTACAAGTATTGTTATAGAGAAGGCATGTATGAAATGTACTCTCTTAATGAGTAATATGGTGAAGTTGGTGGACCAGCTGACCAAGTCACTTAGTTCCTATGCATATTTTATAATGAGTTTTGCCAAAGTCTTCGTCAAGTGCATGGGAATTTTTCTCCATATACCAAAGAATTTTTTTCCTAAGCATCATTATCTACTCTCCTACTGCTAAATCTGTTTCTGAATGAGCTTAACATTTTCCATTTTGGTTCGTTTCTAAAATATGTCAACACTCGAAACTTTCACTTTGGCAAACTCCTTTTACTACATTACCCCTCTTACCCCACAATATTCACATTTATACTCACTCTCTTACTTAATTCACCTTTTTCTTACACCCACCCACTCTTGTACATTTTCTCTCGTTAACCATCATTTTCTTACACCCACCCACTCGCTCACTAAGCTTCTATAAATTTATGCAAATAGTAAATGTTAAGATTAGTGTAGTAATATTTTTTTATCATTATTCTGTCCATATCTGTAAAAAACGTGTGCATAGAAAAATCATTAAGCTTAAATATACAGAATGTAGCTCCTTTTAGAAAGAGTAAAATTAACTATATTATGCTGTGACTTGCTTGATTTGTTGCCTTTACTTTCTTTTGTTTCTATGGTAAAGGTTTTTATTTTACCTGTTGGTATTGTTTGAGGATTGTTAACAATGGTCTAAAGAAGTCGAAATGTGTGATCGCAGGAACGTGAAGTAAAAGCTAAGCATCAGCAGTTACTGAGTGGGGTATGATTCATTTGGCCCTTTATATTCCTCTTGGAATTTGGATATTATGCTATTGTAATGGGTGATTATTATTTTTCTTTTGGTGAAAGTCATGTAGCTATTCATTTTGCCTCAGGTATCTGTACTATCGTATTGGGCTTCCACCTATTTATGGGACTTTGTCAGCTTCCTTTTACCGACGTCTTTTGCAGTTGTTCTTTTCTACATCTTTGGTATGCATCATTCCTTTAGTTTCCCAAATTTTGGTTCATGTCTTCTATGGAACTTTGAGTCACATGCTGGTGCTGTATCATATCCGATTTTTATTCTTCATTTTTACATGTCAACTATAGTGTAGAATTTGTTATTATAGGCTATACAAAGTGAGTCTTTGTCTTCAAATCTACCAAAATTTAATCTTTTATGCTGTTATTCTCCTCTTCGTGGTCTCTGCCTATGGCAGCATACATACTGGTCCTTGTCTTGAAAGTGCAAATAAGAGGAAACTGATATTTCTGACCTGAGAATCTTGACGGGAAAATGTGCTCTTTTGGCCAACTTTCTCTTTTCTTTCATGTTGGTACTTCTTGTTTAACTCTTTATTTTCAGTGTTGTGCCTAAAAATTTCGTTTGTCATGTTGATCTACAGGATTGGATCAGTTTGTGGGAACAGGCGGTTTTTTCCCAACAGTTGTTATCTTTTTGGAGTACGGTCTAGCAGTTGCATCTTCAACATATTGCTTGACTTTTTTTTTCTCTGACCATAGTGTGGCACAGGTTTGTTCTCTTCTGTGCTGTTTTGCATGATTTGTATAGCTTTATACTAAACAGATTTAGTTCCCTGCTTAGCATAATGTTATTTTTTTTCTCACAGAATGTTGTTCTACTGGTCCACTTTTTTACCGGACTTATTCTTATGGTCATCTCCTTTGTAATGGGGGTTATGGAAACAACTGCTACAGCAAATTCTCATCTTAAGGTTTGGGCTCTATTGTTGCTTTTTTCTGTTTCAGCTTTTATACTTTGATAACAATTGTATGCTTTTGTTTTTTCCTTAGTTCTATGGGAACGCAATTATATGGCCGTGGCACAAAAAAATTAATATTATTCACCAGAAATTTAGTAATTCATTCTGATATACCTCCCCTGGCTTTATCACTTACAGTCTTGTTCATGCTCTAATTTGGAAGTACACAACTTGTTTTGGAACCTTTTTAAAAGAAATAAGAAATTCACAATATCAGGATTGGTCTCTCTATGATTTACTTAATTCTTATGTTTTTCTTGCCAATTCTTCTGCCACTTCTTTTGTAAATCCTATTAAGTCTGTTACAGAAGACATGAATCTAACCGTTGTATATCTGTAAATTAGTCTTCAGTCTCCTCATCTCTTCTTTCACTGTGAGGTGGCAAGTGCATTGTGTAGCAGGCTTTTTTTCGTTATAAATGATTAATTCTGTAATGTGCATTTTTTTTACCCGATTTGAAAATATCACTGTGAAGTAGATTTTTTTAGCCCAACTCGAAAGCGACCTGAAATCTGACCCAACCCAACCTGTTGACTTGAATTGCCACCCCTAGTTCTAAGCTACTAGCTTGTCCATTAGAATTGAAATGGGAAATTAGCTTTTTCTTGGGCAAGCAAATTCCTTACTAAAAGTTGATTGACAAGTTAGGATTATATAATTATCAAGCTAGTAGCTAATTGTTGAGGTAACATGGCATGGCAAGTTAGCTGCCATTGGAGATGCTCTATCTTACCATGCCAGGTGCTTTTCTTCTTGCTTCATTCATCTCAGATTAATTGCAACAGTTTTACTGGTGCAGGGTTTTGAGATTTTTAATTGACATGTTATATTGTTGGTAATGCTTATTATATGACATTTGCTCTTTGGGAGAATTGATTTGTTTATCAATTATCTGGATGATTTGACTAATATTCTTCTTTCTATGTTATTTTTTTCCCTTCTTGCTGACAGTGCTGATAATAGTCCTGACATATGTTATTAATTTTGCAGAACATTTTCAGACTAGCACCTGGATTCTGCTTTGCAGATGGACTTGCATCATTAGCCCTTCTACGCCAAGGGATGAAAGATAAATCCAGTCATGGGGTTCTTGACTGGAATGTTACTGGTGCCTCTATTTGCTATTTAGGTTTTGAGGTTCTTTACTCATCCCAAATTATTCTTTAGAAATGTTTTCATTCAAGAATAACAATCACACTTATGTTTGTTGTAATGCTCATAAATATTGTGATTGCCAACTTCTGCCTTTTTTTCTTCTAAACTTCAAATCACCATCACATGTATTATATGTGCAATTTTCCAGGGATTACCTGTTGTGTATTTCATTTTCATAGTGCTTCTGAATTATTCTTTCTTTGATGCTGAGTGTTTGTGGATAAATTGGGATTGTATGTCTCCTACATCCGCTTGACTTATCAGTAGCCAATCACACCTTCATGGCCTAGTGTAACTTGGTCTCTATCAAAGTGAGCTCAAGTGTGTTGTTATGAATGGAACCCGAATTGGGAGTAGAATTGTCTTTTGGTTCCCTTTTGGTTTATCACCAACTTTGTTTTTTGGGCGATGATAGCAGATTTCTTATTGTAAAGTGTTTTTTTTTTTTTTTTTTTTTTTTTTTGCCAAATGATGTACTGTAGCAATACATTTATTCTCTGTACTCTATGTGAAACTTTACATGATATCTTGCATGAGCAATAATTGCTCTGATTTTCCTTTCTAATTGGGTGTTGGTGTCTCACACTGTCATCCCCATGGTATTCAATCTATTTGCAAGTTATGCTGTTTCTTTGTCAAAATATCTTATTAATTTTATGTATTATTTCAATCTTTTGTTTTTGAAAGAAAATAATAGCAGAATAGTACTCAAATTGTATGTACGTGTTTCATCTTTTGATATTAGAACATTGTATATACATTTTTCATTGTAATTGCTCTAAAATTATTAAAAGCAATTGGGCATACTTGATAGATTGAACACTTTTACTTGTACTATTAGGAGGATCACAAAGGTCTCTGAAATGGCTTTTTTATTTTATTTTATTTTATTTATTTATTTATTTATATTTGCAGAGCATCTTCTTTTTTCTACTAACGCTTGGACTTGAAGCTCTACCTCTTCGCAAAATAACACCCATTACAATTAATTTGTGCTGGAGTAGAATTAAGAGTTTGTGCTGTGTAAACAGTCCGAGCACCAGCAATATATTAGAACCTCTATTGGGTTCATCTTCTGATGCTGTGGCTCTTGACCTTGATGAGGATATTGATGTAAAAGCAGAAAGAAATAGGGTGGTTTCTGGTGCTGCTGATAGAGCTATTATATACTTGCGTAACCTGCGCAAGGTATGCCTTTTGCTGTTTCAGTTTTGTTGTTTTATCTTGCTGTGGTAGTATTGACATGGATCAGTGAAATTTTTAGGTTTACCCCGGCGGAAAAGTTCAAAGCCCAAAAGTCGCAGTTCATTCATTAACTTTTGCTGTCCATGAAGGAGAATGTTTTGGCTTTCTGGGGACAAATGGAGCGGGAAAGACAACCACATTGTCAATGTTATCTGGTATAGTATCAAAAATTTGAAATAGATATATTGACAATGCCCCCACTACCTTTATTCATAAAGATTCTAGATATTTATTTTAATTCATTGCAAATCACTAGTTGTGTGGTTCCTGAGAAAACATTTGCATTCTTTTTTAACCTCAAGTGCAACAGGGATTGCCATAAAAGCGTTAGGCTGCATTATGCTTTGCGTCACAACAATATTTCTTTCCTGGCCCTTTAAGCCCACAAAACTAACTCTGGGTAGCAATGGGTAATGTATTGATTGATGTATTAGTAAAACACTACTAGGCAAATCATGTGAGGTATTAAGTTTCAATTTTATGTTCCAAATTGATGACTTGTTGTCAGTTATGCGAGCAGAAACATTTCGTTTTTGTTTGTGTGGGAGAGAATGAATTTTCTTTATCCGAGTGGGACATTGAAGTCATTGAAATTAAGGAGTAAGAGGATGAATTTCTTAAGGGAAATCATGGGGATAGTTTGTTTGGGAACCTTAGTAATGTGAATAACCATGGAAAATTAAAGTTGTGAAATCATATTGGAAAGTGTTACGTATAGTCACTTAGTTTTCTATTGTTTGGTTCCTAATTGTTCTTCTCTTTATTTGTTATTACTGTAGATGCTATTGAAAAGTGTTACGTAACATATTTTCTTAGTTTTCTATTGGTACCTAATTGTTCTTCTATATTTGTGAGTACAGTAGATGCTACAGATTACTGTGTATGTTAAAATTTGCCATATACGGAGTAGTTAACATTTACGAAATTTTCTCTGGCTTTCTACATTTCTTTTATGAAGGTGTTTTTTTTTTTTTTTTTTTTTTTTTTTTTTCCTTCTGTATAAGACCAGATTACCTTACTTGGAAGTTGATATTCTCTGAGTACTTAACTTAAAATTATACTTGGAGCATTTTGAAGTAAGTTCATTTCAACAGATTATGATTTTTGAGTATACTTGACTGATAATCTATTCTAACCTTCATATGCAGGCGAAGAATTCCCTTCAGAGGGAACTGCTTTTATATTTGGAAAAGATATACGCTCGGATCCCAAGGCTGCTCGTCAGCATGTGTGTCTTTCTTTCTTTCTCGTAATTAATCACCTACTCACATGTTTACATACTGAATAGTAATTTGTTGTTTTACAGATAGGTTACTGCCCCCAGTTTGATGCTTTGTTAGAACATTTGACCGTTTGGGAACATCTTGAACTGTATGCAAGGATTAAAAGAGTATCAGACGATCGGATTGAAGAGGTATGAAATTATGAAATGCTGTGGAGAAAATTCTATCCGTTGTTTATGGTATATATGTTAAATATTCCATCTGCACGCATTAAGATTCTTATTCTTGCTTCCTATTGTTCCCTTACTAAGCAACTCAATTGTTCCATTATGTGTACAGGATGGTTAACATTACTTTATTTTCAGATCCACAATTTTATCATTTTTGGAATGGCTCAACAGCTTAGTATCTTGGATAATTGAGTACAGTTCAGTCTAAGTTAACTCTAGGTGTTTCTTGTCTTGGCTCTGAAAAAGTGTCCTTTTGATCATCATTCATGACCAGCTTACATTGTTATTTTCAGTTGTTTTATATGTATTATTTTTAGGCTGTATCACTATAGATCTGTTTAATTATTAATTGATTCTTTAAGCTAATCAAATATTTTATAGGTAGTTATGGAGAAGATAGTTGAATTTGACTTGTTGAAGCACGCCAATAAACCATCTTTTTCCCTTAGCGGGGGTAACAAGCGCAAGTTATCTGTGGCAATTGCAATGGTTGGAGATCCTTCCATAGTCATACTTGATGAGCCATCTACAGGTAATTTAAATTGATAAAGCATCATTGTTTCTGATAATTCTCCAAATTCTTCTGTGGAAATGTTTTCATTTTGTGACTTCCATGATCTTGCTATTGATCTCGGTAAATGACTGATAATAAATTTTGAGCTAGGTATGAGAGTGAGTGAATTAACATTTTTATGCCAGATTCATTTTGCCTTCTGCTATTTTTTTTTTTCTGATGTCTAGACTGGATGGTGAACGAAACCAACCCTCAACCCTCGTTTAGACAGTTATAATTATTTTTGATATTCTTTAAAACAATCATGTCTTAATCTTAATCAAATGATCTTTTGAGAATTATAATATGTTATGAACTCTCAATTGGTATTGCTCTTAGCTAATGGTGTGCAGACTTGATCTGATTCTCTCCACCCCACCCCGACCCCCCCCCCCCCCCACCTGGCCGCTCCCCTCTTTCAAAATATGTTGATTCTCAACTAAAGATAAATTTATTCTGTGTAATTAATTATCCCTGTAGGCATGGATCCTATAGCTAAAAGATTCATGTGGGATGTCATTTCCCACCTGTCTACAAGACGAGGGAAAACAGCAGTTATACTCACTACACACAGCATGAATGAAGCCCAGGCACTGTGCACCAGGATGGGAATAATGGTATGAAGAATATTATTCATTGTCTTTTTTAAGCTTTACTTTTAATTTGCAGCTTTTAGTGACCATATTATTAATTATTGTGATTTTAAGGTTGGGGGACGTTTAAGATGTATTGGAAGTCCACAGCATTTGAAGACACGATTTGGAAATCATCTTGAGCTGGAGGTACTAATCATATTTTCAACTCTAATCCCTCTGGAAGGAAAATTGTATATTGCACAAGAAATTAGAAAAGAGAGAACATGTGAGTAACTGGGGATATCTTACAACTTTACCTCTATTTTTCAGATAAAACCAACGGAAGTAAAGTCTGAGCAACTGGAAGCTCTATTGTTGATGATTCAAGAGAAGCTTGCTGAAGTTCCATCTCATCCTAAAAGCTTACTAGGAGACTTGGAGACTTGCATTGGGACTGCTGATGATATCACAGCTGACAGTATACCGGTAGCTGAAATCAGCTTGTCAAGAGACTTGATAGTGATGATAGCTCGATGTCTTGGCAATGAAGAACGAGTAGGTACTCTAATAAATTCAAGTATGGCATCTGATAAGATGTTAAGTGAACAGTTATCAGATCAACTGATCCGTGACGGTATGGCCTCTTCCCTCCATCTCTGCTTTTTCTTACTGTATATGTAGCTTCTTATGGTTTTTCTTTTCATTAAAAGTGATTGGATCATATATTTATAGTTGAAGCGTGCATGTTGGATAGTATGATTACCTGCTAATTTCATGTTTTGGTTTAAAATGTGGATTTGTAATTTTAATTTCAATTTATTTATAATTGAGATATAATCTGGATTATGAAGGGGCAACCAGTGTATGCAATTGGTCCGGAAGCTTAGCAATAATTGCAGAAATTAAGTGAGAAAATGAAGTGGATTTTCTTTTTCAGACAAATTTTCAGTGTTTTTCGTGCATGTGTCCTGCTAACTTCTTTGCCAACTAATTGATATTTGCAGATGGTCTGCATTATGAATTGATATTAGTAATGAAATTCATTGCCTTTTAAATCAAGGTAATGAGAACTTGGTGCCTTGGTTGCACAATGTTATGATACCCATGATTGATGGACTAAAGAGAATCAATAATCCTTTTTATATTTTTGATTTAATGGTCATTCAAGAGGAAGAGTATGGGTTCATCGTCTAATATACATATTCTAATGTTTGATTTCACTGCATTGTGGATTAGGTACATTATTTAATTAAGATAGCTGATTATTTACAGTTGTGAATTTTTAAACTACCAAAGAGCAGAAAGCATATACAGTTCACTATTTGATTTAGGGGTTGAAAGCCCTGACTGCCCATGCAATTATGAGGGGCTCCGTGCCCTTACTACTGAGTTATTATTTCGTCATGCAGGCCTCCAACAAGAGGCCCATTGTGCCAAAAATGACGCTCTTACTTTCTGTCCTAGTCTTCCATCCCTTCACCACTGACAGTGAAAGGAAATCGTATCAAACGTTCGAACTAGGGTCAAATCAAAATACCCAAACCATGGTTTTAGAATATTTGTAATCCAATTTTGGATTTGTTTCTCAACTAGAAAATTCCGCCAGCCCTATATGGATTGTGTGGGGCATTGCGATCAGATATTTTGGACTTAACAGGCTTACTTGATTTCCCAACTTGCTAGCAGCAAATTTTATACGCCCTCTGTCCTCAAATAAAAGTCTCATTTCACCCCAAAAATATTTGTCCCTATATAAAAGTTTAATTCACCTTTGCTAATTTTAAATTCACTTTTAAACAACCAAATTCTAGTGTCCTCTTCTTTTATTCAATTTTAAATTTTAAATCAACCAAACTCCACTATCTTGTTTTTTATATTCACTTTTAATCAACCAAATTATTTTTTGTTTTCTTATTCACCTTCCTTGAAGCACGTGCAAATGGCAGATGGGACATTTATTTTTTATCTCACAACAAAGAAATTGTCTTCATATCGATAATCGTAGCTTGTCCCCTATGATATTTTGTTAAATGAATTAGTTTCACTGCAATTGTCAATGTTATGTAGTATGATAAACTGAAAACCTCCCTAGAATTAATCCACCTAAGATGCTTGCAATATTTGTTAAATTCTTGAGCGCTTTGTCTTGTATGACAAATTCTCATGATATATTGGTGCAAGAACACGATGTAAACTAGATGAGTAGATTTAATGTCAAATTTTTATTTCCCAAAGTGAGATTGAACTCATGCAAGCTATTTTACTACCGGTGTGGTAGGGCTGTAACTATTGTTCTAATTATGCTATTTTTTCTTGCTCTGATTCTTCGAAATATTCATGTACTGCTTGTTGAAACTATTTTGAGCTTTCCTTTCATAGAAAGCTATTTTGTGCTTCTAGCTATAAGAATAGAAGTGATGCATTTTTTAACTTGATTATGCTTTTTTGTAGGTGGCATCCCGTTACCGGTTTTCACTGAATGGTGGTTGACAAAGGACAAGTTCAGTGTAATAGAGTCCTTTATTCTATCATCATTTCCTGGTTCTACTTTTCAGGGGTGCAATGGATTGAGTGCTAGATACCAGGTACTGGAAATTTTTGCTGTTTTTCTTCTCTTATCCTTGATATTTTTTTTATTGTTTTTTTCATTTGCTACCTGCCATCCAATGTTTTTGTAATTATAGGGCAAAGAAAGTGGTAAAAATTCGTGCAAATATTTTAGTTAAAGATTTTGAGATTAGCTTGTGGATGTTGTCACTTAAAATGTCTGGAATAATGATTGGTCTTGTTGGCTTATCTTGATTGGAGTAGAAATACCACTATACCACAGTTGCACTCTGATCTCAAAATACTGTGTGAAGGAAAACTGATCCTATGACTTTTTCTGCTTTGATCAATAAGCCTTTTTGCCTTTCATCCCTTGTGTCCAACTTGTGTATCTATTGTATGATTTCAGTGACTTGTGATCCAGTCTGTGCAATTGCCTTATTACATCCCTCATAGTATCCGTATTATAATTCTCTAGCATTATTGCATTAGACATTCAATTCTGTCCCCCCAATTAGTGTTTCTGATATTTGGGTAAACCGGCACAGCTTTGCATCATAGGTAATAATCCCTCCCTCCCCTTTTGTTTGGTCAGAGTAAAGTGATTGTCCCCATGGTTATTAATATTATGGGGCAAACTAAAAAGGACAAACTCATAAGGAAATCGGTGCAAACTACAGGATAGAGGGAGTAATCTGCAGCTTAAGGAAATTGGTGCAAACGGGATGGAAGGGGTAAACCTTTGGTCCCAACCAAAAAGGATCTGCGTGTGTACTCAAACCATCATGGATTTGCCATTGTAGCTTGCAAATGTACATTTATGTTCAATGGAGTTCTTTTCTGGCCAATTTGAACCATAATTTGACATTTAAATACCTAGTAGAAAGTCATTGATGTTCATCTGTTTCTTGGTGAGCTGCTTCAAATCAAGTTAGTATGTGATAAAGTTTTTCTTTGCAGTTACCATTTGGCGAGGATCTGTCATTGGCAGATGCTTTTGGTCACATCGAACGGAACAGGTAAAGAATTGCTCAAATTTATTAATCATCCTGCCTCTTTTTTATTTATAACTTGTATGGAAAATACTCTTTCAGGACTCAAGTTGGTATAGCAGAATATAGCATCAGTCAATCCACTTTGGATACCATTTTTAATCACTTTGCTGCTAACTCGTGATGTTATATGCGAACTTGAATATCTAGGAGGCTTCTGTATCTTGTTGAGGCAAACTCAAGGTTAGTGTCACTGACGTGCCTGCAATAGGTAGAGACCACAATAGTTTGTTCATATTAACCTCATAATTATACAGTGATTGAGCACAAATTTTGATTTTGTTTTATCTTGTATAACCAACGTATTGAGTGAATATTTATGTATATTATTAACAAGTTAGATGTGAATCAATCTAATTGAAATCATGATATGCGTTTCACATCTAATTGGTTTCGTAAAGATGAAGATATTGAATAGCATGGATGAGCTTGTACAATTACAGAAGTGCTCAAGAAGTGACGTCGTTTTGGCCACTTTGTTTGCTTGGGTTAACTCTTTCCATACCCTTGACAAACGCAAAAAATAATTTATGTAATGGACTAACTTTTTGTTAACCCGAGGGACTAACATTTGAATCCAAGGAACTATATTGTGGGGAATTGTTCGATTTTGATCAGCAATGTGACTTGAGTCCCTAGATAATCAGTGTCAAATATATAAGATTAAGACCCCAATATTGCGACTCGCTATCCAATATACGATAAGTAATTTCCTAACCCCGAGACTCCAAATTTTAGACTATTGTGAATTGTTCAACACGTAAGACTCATTGGCTCTATGAGTCTATGACTCATTGCCAATATCAGACTCATTGTGTGTCGTCATACCAGTGTGAAGCCTCACAGTCACACACTACTTATTCTTTTTAACTAATTAATGAATGGAAACAATATCTTGGTTATTTTTTGGAAGGAATATAGCTTATCTTAATACACATTTGTACATTTTCATAATCTGTCTTAAATTCTTTTTTCTTTTTTTTTTTTTTTTTTTTGACGGGAGTCTTAAATTCTTAATTTTTTATTTATTTTTTCAGTTTTTTTTATGTTTTTTTTTTGACGGAAGATAAAAAAAATAATAATAATAATAATAAAAAATCATGGTGTTGGTCGATAGGTCTAAATAATCTTTGATCTAGCTTAATATCCCCACTTTTAGCACCTTATTTGCTAACAAAGTGTTGTATGCACATTTTCTAGAAAAAATAAATGCAGCAATCTATGTTTATTAAACTGTCATTTTTAACTTGCTTAAGTGACAGCCGACTTAGTATAGTTCTTATGAAGACAAATACTAGTATGTCATTTTCTATTGCAAAAGATGTTTCTTTATGGCTTGTGGCTAGGGTTAGTCACTTAGTCCAAATACATTTTTGGTTCATACAAGCAGAAAATCCATCCTTTAAACAGATGATCTAGATTGAAAAGAAAGAGGGCTTTACAGAAAATTCAACTGAAAAATCCGATAGCGTGATTTGATTGTTATTTCACTTATTGACCTTCTCTTGATCACATTCTAAAGTGTGGAACAAGTACCTTTCTATTTATTAGTTCACAATCATATCTTTTAGAGTGAAAGAAAGACTAATAAGATAAACTTATATCATATGTCAACGTTTATTCATAATTTCTAGTTTACTTGTGAACTAGAACAAACATTTATCTACAATTATGTTACTGAATTCTTCACTAATTAAAGTTCAATCATCATACTTTTAATTAACTGAACTGTAGTTTTCATCAGGATAAATTTCTAAGACTAAGACAGCTAAATTAAACCAAGTTCTAATAATGGACTTGTATTCATATTTGCAGCCTTGTTACTTGCATGACTGAGATAATAAAAGTCTTGCCGTCTCATAAACTTCTTCTGACCTCTTCCTCTTTCTCTCTTTTTCACTTTGGACTTCTAATCTTACCCCAAACAGCTTTGGCTGTTTTTCATAGTTTTCGTCATCATCATTGTTGCTGTTGCTGCCTTGGCTTTGATCTTCCTTTCGGTTTGTGTAGACTGCGACCAAGTCAAGTAGCTCCTTGCACTTGTTCTTCATATTTGTGAGCTCTGAGCTTAGCACCCCGTTTTCCTTCTTTAGTCTCTTGTTTTCATCCACTAGAATGTTGAGCTCAGAGGATGATGAAGTTGATGAGGATCTTTGATCTTCATCATGATTATTTGGAGCAGCTTCGGAGTTTGTTGGGTTGGCTGCAACTGTTGGTGGTTGTGGACGGTGTGCCCAGGCTTTCCGACGTCGAATTTGGCCGATCAATTCTTTCTTGCCTCTTTGGAACATGTCGTTGCAGAACTCCCATCTGCTTGTTGCCACTTTCCTAAACCCCTGAGTATGAAAACAGGAAATACATTATCAGTATTATTTTAGCTGAGTAAAACAAATAGTGCATGATTAAAGAGAAAATAGGGCATATATTGAAGCAATAATTGAGGGCAATAAAACAAAACGATTATTTTATTGGTCCCTACAAATAACCCAATATTAGTACTATAATAGAGGATACAAGAGAGATAAGCTCACAAACCAAAGCCCACAACAAGGTTTCATCTTAAAATTAATTGACAATAGGAGGAATAACCTGCTTGAATTATAAACTACTCCCTCCGTTCCACAATGATGTTCTTGTTTGGAATATTTGACTTTTTTAAAAATAAGAGAGAATCTTCTAAATTTCTCTCAATCTATAAGAACAAATATAGTCATGTGGGATCTAGATTGATTCGTCTTGATGAGTACATTATTAATATCTAACTTTTATAATTTTTGCTAATGTAATACTAAAGATATTTGCGGTCAAAAATAGGTAAAAATTTGTATCGATTTACGTAAACAGGAACATCATTATGAAATGCAGGGAGTAGGATGCATGGACACTTCATCCAATGCCCGTGTCGGACACCGACTCTCGTGGGACACACGACGATATGTCTTGGACCGTATTCTACTATAATATGGGTTGTTCAACTTTTTAAAATGAGAAATTTTAAGTAAATTAAGATATATAAGTTAATTATTAAATAATAGGAGTGCCTTCGTATAAATCACATTGTTAATATGATACGATATGATCTAATGAGCAAATGAAATGACAAATATATGGTCAAATTCTATTTAAAAATATATTATATGAATTTTAACATTTCGTATTCGTGTCCCTTATTTTGAGATAGATGTTTTCTCGTATCTGTGTCAGTATCCATACTTGTGCAACCTAGATTATAAATTGAAAGCTCTTTACTTTCTTTTTTAATATAGGACAAATTCTACTCACACTTATACCTGAAATAATGTATAATGTATCAATTAGGAGAAAGCTACATATGTATGCTACACGATCAAGTGTCATCAAATATCGACAATTGATAAGTATTGAATCTCAAACCATAAAATTGACGTATTACACCACCTACTACATAATTTGATCAATAGAAGGGCAGCCCATGGATTTAAAACTAAAATAAATAAAGTTTTCAACTTTATTCTTTTGTATACATTTTTCCAAAGATGTTACCAATTCCGCAATTTAAAAAATTGACACCTTATTAAGAAAATAAGGAAAGAAAACGTGTAGAATACAAAACCTACCAACCCCTTCTTTTTTTTCGTCAAATTTTCCCTTTGTTTTTCTCTAAAAAAAATGACTATTAGAAAAAGACGAATGTTCAAGTGACATTTAATTGTCGAGTGGCTATTCCACATTCTCCAGCTCAATCTAGAACAAAGCTAAAAAAGAGATGATTGATACTTCCAATTTCCAAATTTCTCGTTGAGAGTTTGACTCATCTAGCCCCATCATATTCACAGTAATTGACCATTTACTTAGTAAGCAATAGTACAAAACTAGTACTTTACACATCAAATCGATAATATTATTCGTATCCTAGCTGATTCAGGTGCACATACCTCTCTATGTATACACGAATGCATATAAATTTCTTTTATCAATTTTGTTTATCTATCAAGAGTGTAAGCTATAGAGTTTATTATCTTGTGATCTTGAGATTAGGGGTTTGGTCCTTAATAGTCATGGTTTATCGGGTGGAGATTTTTCTTATACCCTTTATCCGAGTCTATGAATCTCGGAATTTTAGCATATAAAGGGTTTTTTTATCGAAAACATAGCAAATAAGTGTTAAGTCATATTGAGTTGATGAGATTTTTAATTACTTGAAACTTTCTTTATTTGACTTGGATTAATTAATTAAGCTCATTATTTTATCTTTGGAATAATTAAATGCTTATTGTTAATTATCCACATTTATCTTATCAATAATGTTAATGATATGGGTCCTTCAACTTCTCATTATTCAACCTATATTAAATTTCACTAAAATCATTTAAATTACAAAAAATAAAAAAGAATTAACTTAATCCATCCTATAAAGGAGAGATGCATGTATGTCTACAAATTTGCAAATACTCTGTATTATTTGTATATTAATTACAATCATTAAAATATGGAAAGAAAATTAATACAGAGTAAAATAATTTATGAATAATTTTGAAAACGGGCATGGATTTTATAATTACTACTCATAATCAATTTTATTTTGAGCGAAGTGTTACATAATAGTTACATAAGTTAGATAAACCATTACTATAATACTTGTATTGTACGAAGTATTTGATAATAAGATTTAAATGTAATTTTGTCCAGTAAGGTATCATTAGGTAACCATTTAATTATATTTTACATTTGTTCGATTCAAGATTATGACTTATAAATCATTACGTAAGACTCCGTACTATAGCATGGCGAACTTTACTCATCAGAGCCTCAATATCCTAAAATAGTACATGTGACCGCTTACTAAACTTTTCAAGGCAAATGAAATACAAAATATTTACATTGTTGTTTACCTGAAGTAAATCTATAAAATTGTAATTACCCAAGTAAACGTAACTTGAAGCATTAATTAACTTATATCTTTGTTATAAACAGACAAATACCAACTACAATCATAATCAACTTGTTGACAATAGCTTTTAACCTTTAATCCTTTTCCCATTTGCTAATCATGATTAAATAAACTTGGCAAACCCGCAACAACAAACAACAATATTAAGATCAACATAATCATAATTAAAAATCAAAATGATGTTTCTAATTTTGATTAATTTTTCTAATTAAATGTATGCTTATATACCTTTGGCAATAGACTAGACGACATTTTTTAATAAATATTTACTACTTTTTTTTTTTTTTTTTTTTTGAGAAAATAAATATTTACTACTTGTATATGACTAGTCAATTTTTAAATGTTACAAAATTGCTCAAAGTGTACATAAAATTATGTTTTAAAATTAACCATTAAAGTTGACTATAACAATAGTAGTTTAGCAAAACTTACGTAAGTATTGAGTTGTCTAACAAAGCTAGAGAAGTTGCAATGCTTGAAGAAAGTAGGGAGCAAGTCCCGGGCAAACTCGGCCGGCTGCCACACCACGAAGGCGGTACCGCCTTCGTTCCACGATACAACGGTGTCGGTCTCGGGATCATCCACAAGCATGTATGTCTTCAACAAAAAGGGTGGTGGATTTGATTTCCTTATTATTCCATACTCAAACAACCCCTTCTCACAAACACCTTCCATTAAAATCCTTTTTTTTTTCTTGTATGTTTTTGTGCTTTTTAAAAAAAAAATAGTACTAATTTTCTTAACCCTTTTTTATGTTATAAAAGAAATAAAAATCTTAGAAATTAATTTGAAAAAAAGGAAGAAAAAAAAAAAAGATTAAAAAGAAGAATAAAAAAGGGTTGAGAAAAGAAGAAGGGCAGTTAAGAACTCCCAACCCCAGCAGTAGAAACCCAAGACGACACCACAGTTCATGAGATTTGCAAGGAAGCTTTTCTTAGATGATGTTTTTCTTTAATTTCTTCCCTTTGTTATATTTCTCTCTTTAAATTTTGTATTTATTTATTTGATTTTCTCTCTCTACATTTCTGAGTTTGGAAGAATTATGTAATATGAAGTTGTTGAAACGTATGTTCAATGTTGGACCGTCTTTATATAGTCCGTACTAACTAAAACAACGGTTAGTTTCATGCTTTTCATATTAGGTACACGTATATATTTTGTTTTTTTTATTTTTTTTCTCGTTTAAAGTCCTCTTTTTTTTTTTGGAATTAAGGCGTGTTCCGATTTACTGAACTAAACTGATTGGAGCTGAATTGAACTGAATAGAGTTGAAATAAATTGTTTATAAGAGAAGAAAATTAAGAACTGAAATGAACTGAACTGAAATTAAGATGAACAGAACAAGCCCTTAGTACCCCTTCTATTTTTTTAAATTTTACAATTTGATTTTTGCATTATTTATATAATCTATTTTCATTGATATTAGTAATTTATACTATACATAAGAAATAGATGTATGGTATTTTGCTTGTTGAAATCATCTCAAAGTATCAAAATGATCTATGTAAAATTGATTTCCATTATTTCTGAAAGAGTTTGTACTAAAATGCTTCGTACTATCTTAAGTGATATCTTGGACATCTTTTATATTTGGTAAACTGTAATATTATTGACAAAAATTTATGACCAAATTAATCCGTATTAAATTGGTACGGAGAACAAACTCTACTCCCTGTAATCGATGGAACATATCTCTATTATATCAGTGAAGGAGGTTGTGGTGTCCACCTAAAATGATAACAACATCACTATTTTTTAAATTTTGGAAAAGAAAATTAAAATAAAGAAAATATTAATTAATCAGTAAATAAATAGGAAAGATCAATCAATCAACAAATATAAAAGGAAATATTAATCAATCCGCAAATAAAAAGGAAATATTAATCAATCCGCAAATAAAAAGGAAATATTTATCAATTAGCAAATAAAAGGAAAGATTAATCATTCAGCAAATAGAAAGGAAAGATTAAATCCATCAGCAAATTAAAATTAAAGACTAATCAATTTTTATGTCTATACAATCAATCAATAACTCTCCGTTTCTAAATAAGGCCCCGATCACTTCACCTTATTTTTACTGAACTGAAATTATTTTACTGAACTGAAATTATTTTTATTGAACTGAAATTATTTTTGCAGAACTGAAATTATTTTTACTGAACTAAAATCATTTTTGTTGAATTGAATTATTTTTACTAAATTTCTACTCCCTCCATCCCCCTTTGATAGTCACTTATGCCATTTTTGGGCACCCAAAATGTTAGTCACATTTCACAATTTCAGGTGCCAAACAACAACTCAAAATGACAAATATACCCTCTTTTTTTTGTTGTATTATCTGTGCTTCCCGAAATGCCCTTATATTTGCTTCTGTACTTGTGCCTTAATTAATTCTTTGTCTCCCTTGATTTTTGCTACTATGACTTACTTTGTAACGTTCATTTCTCTCTCTTCATTTCTGGATCTACATGTCACTCTTTTTCTTCACTCTTCCATTGAAGAATCATATTTTCTTCCTTCTCTCTCTTCAATTTGGGCAATTTGGGGTTGAAAATCGCTGTAAAAATTGTGGATCGGTGCTTTACTTGTTCAAACGGATCAAAGCCCTCAACTAATTTTGTGAATCCGCCCTTTTTTAAGGTGATAGGTATCGATTATGTTAATGTTGATCTCATGTTGCTTTCTGATTGTTGTTGATACCTTCTGTCTCAATCTGGTTGCCTGTTGGTTGAGCTGCATCTGTTGCGCCAGGGGAAGGGATTTTGTTTAAGTCTACCCCAATGTTGTCATGGATGTTTTTTGATTCATACCCATCTTCGTAGGCAAAGTTGAGATCATACTCAAACATTTCTTGCATTTCAGCATCATAAGCAGCAGCATCTTCATCCATGTCATCATTCAAATCGAAGTCTGAAGCCATTTTTGTTTGGAGGCAATGATGTGTTTAGGGGCAAATATATATATATATATATATATATATATATATATATATATATATATATATATATATATATATATATATATATATATATTATTGTTTGAAAGATGATTCTGCTAATTATACTCTGTAATTCCCTCTCAAATGATTTGAAAATTTGAGAAGGATTGGTTTTTATAAGGACCTCATTACAGTTGCTTAGTCATCAATCTATGTACATTAATTCTATTGGATGGCAGAATTTTTTCTGCTAATTTGATTGGTTTAAATTGTATCACATGGATTAGTATTGCAATCCTATTATTTCATTGGTTGTGTAATAAAGACAAAAAAAACTCAAGAGTTTCCTCTTGTTATCCGCCCTTTTTAATGCAAATCAGTTTCTCTCTCTTCTTTTTGTTTTGCAAATGATTGGGTTTTAGTTCCCATGTACTTTCTTTAATTCTCCTTAATTCCCGTGATTTTTCTTCAAAAGTGACTATCAAAGGGGGAACAGAGAGTATTATATTCTTTCTTTAAAGTTACTGATTTTTACTGAACTGAAATTATTTTTTACTGAACTAAAATTAAATTACTATACAGAACTTATTTTTATCAAACGGACATTATTTTTACTGAATATTATTTTTTTTAAGGTGAAGTGAACCTGGCCTAATTGACACGTTTGACTTTTTTCACTATTTATATACTAACTTGGACTATAGTTTTTAGTAACATATAAAAAAAAATAAAAAATTGTATTGAATTTTTTTTTGTTAAATACGCATTAATACAATAGTAATGCTATATGTAGCACTTAGGGCTATGAATAAGCATTTAATAACTTTCCTTATTTATATTAGTTTAGGAATGCATGACAAAATTACACGTAAATTAGTGTAATAAATTAATGTTATATTTTCATAATTTTTTTGCATTTTTAGCTACTTATATGTAGCCCTAGAAGCTATATATAACATTTTCCTTAACATAAAGCTTTATATATCAAGTTATCTTTATATGTTTTACTACTCCGTAATATTTAATCATATATATCTAAGGTCAAACTGCTGCATTTACATGTGGTGTATTAATTATTTAAGAATAGAGGTAGTACATAATTCTAAATTTTCAATCAATTAATTAATTAATATACAATCAAAATCATCTTTCATATATCATCAACTTAATTTATGATTATATATTAGTAAATTTGATACTCCGTAGTATTGTTTGTAGGAGATTATAGGTACTAAATGCGGAAATTACATGAATCATATTCATATAGCACCAAACCAAGGATCTCATGCATAACACATAAAGAAGTAAGAATTATACCTTTGAAGCGTGATTCCACTAGTGATCGAGCAAGAACAAGGGAGACAAAGAACCCCACGTTTGATTCCTCTACTTAGTCCACGAGCACGGATTAAACCTCCACTAATGCTAGTTAGTTGTGACCGAACACTTCAATCAACCTTCTACGGAGATTAGAGTCACGAGCACACCACAACACCACCCACGCACCACCACACGCACCACCAATGGAGGGGAGACGCACGGATCTAGGGAGGAGAAGAGGAGAGCCGAAAGTGAGAGAGAGAATCAGGGTTTGGGATCTCTTGGTTGCTTGTCTGACAATTTCACAGTGTGTCAAATTGTTATGTCATGCAACCCTAGGTATGGTTTATATTTATAGATCATATCTAGAAATAAAACCATGTCCAAATCCTAATTGAACTCTACTTACATTCCAAGCCCAAACATAAGATGTGTCATATACTCATGAGGCCCAATAATGGGCCTCCAACTTGTTTAACCCAATACTCTAGTGTGTGACCTTGTAGGATCCATCCTATAAGGCTTTGGACCATTTGACAAGCCCAAAGTCCAATTGTCATATCTAGCAACAGACATTGGCAACCTTATAGTATGAACTTATTATCTCCATAACTGTGATCCTATGATATATCTAGTAATTGCACTTATCGAAGACATAACTCCTTCAATCTCCCACTTGTCTGAGACAAGTGCACAATATTCAAATTCCTTAAGTCAATGTGTGTCGATTTGATAATATGATTGCATCTCATGTCATGATCATATTAGTCTACAAATCTTTCTTGAAATCTGAGTTAGAATTACAAAACAAATGGTTACTATGTAACACATTTGAGCACGGCCATGCATTTTTCTGAATTCTCCCTCTTCAAGGGGCCAAGACACATTCCTAGTCAATAGGTAGACTCAATCCAATCTTGTGGCAACTAAAGCTCCCACTCAATTCATGAAGTGACCGGGAAACATCCTTTATAATCCCCATTTACGGCAAGACGTTTGAATGTACCACAGTCAAAACAATCATTGAATAGAATCAGTGTTCCACTCATGTCAAAGGAATCCACTAATATATCCGGAAGTTCTATACTTGAACTTCAAAGTAGGTCTATAGTTCGATCCTGCATCATTCATGCATATCCATGTGATTGACCGAGCATTATCACTATGCTCCCATAGCCCATGAAACTGCACTATCCAATCAATCTTACATGCTAGTTCTAATTTGTGAAATCATTTATGTCCAGTTTAATGATCTCGAACTAGGAACTTAAATAATGTATGAATTTTGTTCACCTGTGGGGTTTCATTCAAAAGGTCATCAACCTAGTGAGCCCATCAATTCATAATTATTTTGGACATTTTATTTAATATTAAAACCACAATTAAATAAGAGAAATAATGGAATTTCTGATTTAAACATAATTCTGCAAATGAATGTATTACATATGTAATTTATTTTCTCAAAACAAAATACAACTTCTAATTACATCATTCGCCTCAATCCAGCTTCATTAACATGTTTCTCATGCTTTGGAGTTGGAAGGGGTTTAGTAAGTGGATCAGCGATATTCTCATCCGTGTGAATTTTGCACATCTTGACATCTCCTCTGTCAACGATCTCTCGAATGAGGTAATACTTCCTCTCTACATGCTTGGATTTGAAATGTGACCTAGCTTCTTTTGATTGAGCAATAGCACCATTATTGTCACAAAACAACTCGATTCCCTTTTGAGCACTTGGTACAATGTCCAGCTCAATCAGGAACTTCTTTATCCAAACTGCTTCTTTAGCTGCTTCAACAGCAGCCATATACTCTGATTCTGTCGTAGAGTCTGCGACAGTGCTTTGCTTCGAACTTTTCCAGCTCACTGCTCCTCCATTCAGACAGAAAATGTATCCAGATTGAGATCTAAAGTCATCTCTGTCTGTTTGGAAACTCGCATCCGTATAACCTGTGACAACCAATTCCTTTTCGCCACCATATACTAGAAACATCTCTTTAGTCCTTCTCAAGTACTTAAGGATGTTCTTGGCAGCTATCCAGTGTGCTTCTCCTGGATTTGCCTGAAACCTGCTACACATGCTTAGAGCATATGCAACATCCGGCCTTGTACATATCATGGCATACATGATTGATCCTATTGCCGAAGCATAAGGTATATCACTCATTCTTCTCATCTCCTCTGCCGTTTTAGGGCACTGAGATTTACTGAGAGTGATGCCATGAGACATGGGGAGAAATCCTCTCTTAGAGTCTTTCATGGAGAACCTATCAAGAACCTTATCAATATAAGTCTCTTGACTTAATCCAATCATCCTTCGAGACCTATCTCGATTGATTTTGATCCCCAATATGTATTCGGCCTCTCCTAAGTCTTTCATGGAAAAACAACTTTTCAACCATTCCTTGACTGACTCAAGCATTGGTATGTCATTTCCCATGAGAAGTATGTCATCCACATACAAGACTAAGAAAACTATGCTGCTCCCACTAAACTTCTTGTATACACAAGGTTCCTCTTCACTTTTGACAAAATCAAACCTTTTGATTGCTTCATCAAAACGAAGATTCCAACTCCTGGATGCCTGCTTTAATCCATAAATGGATTTCTCAAGCTTGCATACCTTTCTAGGATTTTCTGGATCTTCAAAACCCTCAGGTTGTGTCATATACACTTCCTCCGTCAAGAACCCATTCAAGAAGGCGGTTTTGACATCCATCTGCCAAATTTCGTAATCGTAAAATGCGGCAATCGCTAGAAGAATCCGAATGGACTTAAGCATTGCTACTGGGGAAAAAGTTTCATCATAGTCAATACCATGAATCTGTCTGTACCCTTTTGCAACTAGTCTTGCTTTATGGATGTAGGCATTTCCATCCTTGTCTGTTTTAATCTTGTAGACCCATTTGCAACCAATGGGTTTTACCCCATTGGGCAAGTCAACTAGGGTCCACACTTTATTTTCAGACATTAACTCCATTTCGGATTTCATGGCCTCAAGCCATTTATCTGAGTTGGGGCTCACCAAAGCTTGCTTGTAGGTTGTGGGTTCCTCATTCTCCAATAAGAAGATTTCAGAATCCTCAGTTAACAGAACCTCAACATACTGTTTGTTTCTGATTCTGACAGACCTACGTGGGGTAGGAGCAACAGTAGAAATTTTCTCTCCAACTTCTTGAAGATTTTCGCATGAATTAGATTCAAGTGGGACGATAGGAGTCTCGCTGGTGGAATTAGCTTGCTCCGACGCATGATTAATCGTTTCATGTGCCCTCGCCTCTGACGTGGTGTTATCCACATCCATTTGTTGCTCGTCTCGAATTTCTTCGAGAACCACTTTACTCCCACTTGGCTTTCTAGAGAGGAATTCCTTTTCTAGAAAGACACCATCGCGAGCAACAAACACTTTGTTATCTTCGCGATTGTAGAAGTAATACCCTTTTGTTTCTTTAGGATAACCCACAAAGAAACACTTGTCTGATTTTGGGTGTAATTTGTCGCTTTGTAAACGTTTTACATAGACTTCACACCCCCAAATCTTGAGATAAGACAATTTTGGAACTCTTCCAGTCCATAACTCATATGGTGTTGTCTCAACTGCTTTGGATGGGCTTCTGTTTAGTATATTCGCAGCTGCTTCTAATGCGTATCCCCAAAAGGATATGTGAAGATCAGTAAAGCTCATCATGGACCTAACCATATCTAGTAGAGTCCTATTTCTCCTTTCTGACACTCCATTTAATTGAGGTGTCCCTGGAGGGGTTAATTGTGAAAGTATTCCACAATTAATCAGATGTTCGTCAAATTCTTGGGTTAAGTATTCGCCACCACGATCAGATCGTAGTGCCTTAATTGTCTTCCCAAGTTGGTTTTGTACTTCATTCTGGAATTCTTTGAACTTTTCAAAGGCTTCCGACTTGTGCTTCATTAAGTAAATGTAACCATATCTACTTAAATCATCAGTAAAAGTAATGAAGTAGCTAAATCCGCCCCTAGCTTTTGAACTCATTGGTCCACACACATCTGTATGTATGAGCCCCAAAAGGTCACTAGCTCTTTCACCTATACCCGTAAAGGGTGACTTAGTCATTTTCCCAAGCAAGCATGACTCACAGTTTTCAAATGATTCATAATCAAAAGAAGAAAGGAGTCCATCCTTATGTAATTTTTGGATGCGCTTTTGGTTAATATGTCCAAGCCTACAATGCCATAGGTAAGTTGGGTTTGAACCATCTGTTTTCTGCTTTTTATGATCAATGTTGTAGACATGAGTTGTATATTCTAAAACATACAAACCATTAATTAACTTAGCATTAGCATATAACATGTTTTCTTTCGAAATAAAACAACGTTTGTCTCTTATTTCAAATGAGAAACCTTCAGTATCTAAAACTGGAACTGAAATAATGTTTTTAGTAATGATGGGAACGAAATAACAGTTATTAAGTACTAAAATTAATCCAGAAGGTAGTCTCAAATGATAACTCCCAATAGCAAGTGCAGCAACTTTTGCTCCATTTCCTACTCGAAGCGTTACTTCTCCTGGATCTAGCTTCCTACTTCCTTTCAAGCCCTGCACGTCATTGACGATATGAGCACCACAACCGGTATCAAATACCCAAGTGGAAGATGAAGTAAGATTAATTTCTACAACAAAAACATCAAGTAACTCCTTACCTTCTGTTTTCACTGGTGCATAATGGGGACACCCTGGTGTATGGGCTTGCCATCCACCACAATAGAAGCACTGGCAATCTCTCCTTATCAGGTA
Source organism: Chenopodium album (assembly GCF_948465745.1). Classification (NCBI taxonomy): domain Eukaryota; kingdom Viridiplantae; phylum Streptophyta; class Magnoliopsida; order Caryophyllales; family Amaranthaceae; genus Chenopodium; species Chenopodium album. The sequence continues at coordinate 47,837,033 of NC_137848.1, forward strand.
CTCCTCAGCATGGTTAAGTAAGATGTTGATCAAATTCGCTGATGATCCCTCATCATTATGAGAAAGTCTCACAATGTCAAAACCAGCATGGAGCGAGAACAATTATAGGTACTAAATGCGGAAATTACATGAATCATATTCATATAGCACCAAACCAAGGATCTCATGCATAACACATAAAGAAGTAAGAATTATACCTTTGAAGCGTGATTCCACTAGTGATCGAGCAAGAACAAGGGAGACAAAGAACCCCACGTTTGATTCCTCTACTTAGTCCACGAGCACGGATTAAACCTCCACTAATGCTAGTTAGTTGTGACCGAACACTTCAATCAACCTTCTACGGAGATTAGAGTCACGAGCACACCACAACACCACCCACGCACCACCACACGCACCACCAATGGAGGGGAGACGCACGGATCTAGGGAGGAGAAGAGGAGAGCCGAAAGTGAGAGAGAGAATCAGGGTTTGGGATCTCTTGGTTGCTTGTCTGACAATTTCACAGTGTGTCAAATTGTTATGTCATGCAACCCTAGGTATGGTTTATATTTATAGATCATATCTAGAAATAAAACCATGTCCAAATCCTAATTGAACTCTACTTACATTCCAAGCCCAAACATAAGATGTGTCATATACTCATGAGGCCCAATAATGGGCCTCCAACTTGTTTAACCCAATACTCTAGTGTGTGACCTTGTAGGATCCATCCTATAAGGCTTTGGACCATTTGACAAGCCCAAAGTCCAATTGTCATATCTAGCAACAGACATTGGCAACCTTATAGTATGAACTTATTATCTCCATAACTGTGATCCTATGATATATCTAGTAATTGCACTTATCGAAGACATAACTCCTTCATTGTTTAATACGACGCATTAGTATTAAATTTCATATATTGACGATGAAATAATGTATGTCAATCAAACTCATACGAGTCATACCATCTTGTTAGTTGAGTACTCGTAGGGAATATTTCAAGTCATCCCACACTTGAGCCCCACTGTGATCATACACTTAAGCATGGTGACGTCCAAAGGGAAGGAATCTAGAATAAAAGAGTCGCCAACAAGTTTTAGGAACTTGTAAACCGTTCACAGGGTGAAGGTTACACCCCTTAACGATCCAGGAGATCGTTAACTCCAATAAGTCTGGAACCACGACTGGAAGTTCGGGGTGAAGGTACAAATCCAACCTAAAAGAGATTGAACCTGCCCTAAATAGGCCTCTACTTTATTCTTCTCGTATTCATGTGCGCTTTCTGATTAACATACAATCAATAGATTTACCCTAAACATGTTTAATCTATGTTGGTTGAATATTAATGCAAAAACAAAACTATTATTGGCGATCACTTGAATTATAATCATATTAGCCTAAACAAGATTATTAATTATCTTATTAAGCGTGATTACAAGTACAAATTCCCTTTAAACATGCAAGAGAGAGCGTGATCAAGCAATAACAATAACAATAAATATAATATCAAGCAACATAATAACAACAATCATCATCATAATAATAATATTCTCAATCTCAAAGCATAATAATAATAGCAAGATCCTAGGCATGATACTAACAAAATTAATAACAAACCCTAGCATGTCACCAAACATTAAAGATCAAAGCTTTATTCCTAGCATGCTACTAACATGATATAAGGAAAGAAATAGGAAGCATCATAATAATATCAAAAATATTAGTTAATCCTAAACATGATACTAGGAAGCAATATAACATCCTAACATGATACTAGGAATTAATATGATTAAAGCATAATTTCTATAGAAAAAGAAAGTAATTAAATTACTTACTTGGATGCCTCGTATCTCTTTCTAATAACAAAATACACACGTTAGTAACTTCAAGGAAAATAATAAATCAAACAATTAAATAATTGAAATAGAAACTTGGGACCAAACCCTCGGAAATATTAAACCTTTCACGTCTAGGGCGAAGGCAACTTCGAACTTGGCTAGGTGTGTCTAGAACTAATGTATGAGGAATTTTGAGAGGGGGGAAGGTTTAGAAAAAGAAGAGAAAGAGAAAGCTTCAAGCTTTTAGAGAGAGATGATGGTTGTCGATGATTCAAAAAAAAATACGACCCCTATTTATAGGAAAAATAGCACGGGATCAAAGAAAATCATATTCGGAATAAAATACCTCCTGTCGCCAACGATAGGAGTCAGCGCCAGACGACGAAAGTCAACGCCAAGCGACGACTCTGTCGTCTCGCGCTGGTTCAAAAGTACAACACGCTTTTACACGCAGAATCACTTTTAAAACCGGTTACAGGTAATTCTGCGTCCAAGCAGATTTAATATATTTTATTCAAAATAAAACATCTTTTTAAAATATAATTATCAATCCTAATCTTATTAGAATTAAAGAAAACCTTCTAGATATTCCTAGAAGATCAAAATCAATCCTAATTACTTTAGGAATAATAATTAATAGGCCCTCCTCTAGATCACTGGGCCACATTTAAAATCTTTGGGCCTAATTTAATTTAATCCATAACTTCCTCATAATTCATCGGAATTGAGCTTATAATATATCATTGGAAAACTCTTTTCAAGCTCAATCCAACTTCACTATTATTGGACCCTTATCATAGACCAAACCAAATTGGACTGGCTATTTTTATATAGAGTAAGAAGAAATATTTTTGAAAACAAAAAGAAAAGAAATATTTTAATAAAAAAATACTCATCACTAGACTTTCCACACTTTCACTTCGTTCGATAATCAAATGACGTGAAAGGTATTCATCACTGGGTTTGGTTTTGGGAAGACACATTTAGGTGTCTACAGTACTAAACCCAACTATCTACCTTTATCCATTTTCGAGAATTAATATAATTATTTTCATGTAATATTTTATCTTTAATATTTTTTTTCCCTTATATTTGTGAAAAATATGTAATGTATAGTTAAAATAAATAATTTTTAAAGCATCGCATACATCACGTACATATTTTAAGGAGGTATGAGTTTGGGTTAATTTGGAATGAGCGAGTAAAACCCATCCCGAATATTTGTTTATGAAATTTTCAAATTCTAAAGTCATATGTCAAAACTCAAACCCACCACAAGGTATATGGGACTAGATTTAGAAACTCGAGGAGGGGTATGGCTCAATTGCTCATACCACACCTCTATGGCTCCATGTATTAAATAAAAAGAAAAAACTCACTCCTTAACAACAACCAAATGTAAGGTAATTATAATTAGAATCAAGTTCTAACCCCTATTTCACCCTAGTTTTTTTCTTGATTCCAAGCTGACTATACCATTTTGTGAACTAAACACCTCATACAGTCATACCTCTTTGGGAACCAAACACCCCCTATAGAAAATGCCCACCACCTCCATCAAGCATTGCATGCTTTATATATAATACAGTACTATGTATTTGATATCTAAAAAAATGTATACATCAATGTGATTTATGAATAGATGTTTTGATCAAAGGTCTGATCTCGAAGAATATTTTGTTTCTATACATGGCAGTTGATAAGAATTGATCTCAGAATCTCCTGAAACAGAGAGACTACCTAAGCTATTCCTACCTCACTATTTTGCAAGTATTGTCCTAGCTATCTAATATCAATGTTCAAAACCCAAAATTGTACATAAAGATTGCGCAAATTACAAACAAGTACTCCATAAACTCTTTAAAAAAAGAATGGAGTATGTGTATATATTAGCAATATGCCAATGTGTAGAGATGGCACTGGATCTGAAACAGATCCTATTGAATCTGAATCCAGATCCATTTTAAGGACATGGATCCAGATCCGAATCCATGGATCCAAAATTTTAGGATCCAGATCCAGATGTAATGGATCCACGGATTTGGATTCGGATCTGTATGAATTTTTTTTGTTTTAAAAATTTATTACTTTTAAAAGTTTTGTTTGTGTAAAAGGAGCTAAAATATATATTTATAAGTTCAATTAATATATACGGAGTATCTACATGATTTATCCATTTTATTTTATTTTATTTTTTGACGAAAATTAGATCATTGTTTTGAAAATTGATTAAAATTTAGTCCATAAAATAATAACAAACAAAGTATGTAATAATAGAAAAAATACAGGTTTATATTCATGTAAGACTAGTCAACTTAATTAGTACGTACATAAATCTTAAATAACACCATAATAAATATATAAAAAAAAAGATTAAAAAACAGATTCACGGGTCGGACTCGGACCGAATTCAAATCTCAAAAAAAGGATCCAGATCCGGTCCATCAAAACGGATTCGGATCCAGAACCAGATCCATCGGGTCCAAAAATTGGAAATCCAGATCCTGTAAAGGGGATCTGGATCCGATGTCCAGATCAAATCCAGGATTCATTGCCATCTCTACCAATATGTACTAAGCCTATTAAACTATCTTTGAGGTACAATACCGTAACGTTAATGACCTCAAGTTGATCCATCGTTAGGTGAGCTTGGAATATTCTAAATATGGAGTGCATAATTAATAAACTCCTTGGCTATTTGTAATTAAATACACGAGTATTTTAGTTTCCAATCAACCAAAGATTCAAAGAGAAAGTCAGAAAGTCTTGTACAATGGACATGATGGGTCGTCTATTTCACACTTTATTAAGGAGCGTTTTAAAATTTAAATATCTTTTAAACAACCATAAGTCATGTTTTTAAAAGTACAAGTTAATGTAAATTCTACCAGTACTAAGTACCAAAATGTGTTTTATGTTTTCCCTTAAAAAACTAATATATATATATATATATATATATATATATATATATATATATATATATATATATATATATATATATATGGAAAATGATAAACATATATAGATGTAAAATTAAAATCATTAAATTATGGAAGAAGATATATGTAGCCCTTGGGGCTGCATATAAGAATCTAAAAGAATTGACAATAAATAAGTATTTATTACACCGATTTACTCGTGAAATGTCGATAAATTCCCAACTTAATACTAAAAAAGGAAGTATATTAAATGCTTATATGTAGCCTTTGCATATAACGGGCTACGTATAGCATTACCCTTAATTTGTTTAATTTCATAGTTTGATAAATTAGGTTACAGCCTTGTAAGAAGACTTTGAAAAAAATATGGAGTATATAAATAAAAGTCTTTTCCTTAAACTTTCCATCTATCAGTTTCATTCTCTTAGGTCTTGTAAATTTGTAATACTTTAACCTCTAAACCCACAAATTTTATATGCATGTTAGGATGTTACCAACCTATCAATATTTTAAGGATATTGTTAATGAATGTCCGGGAGCGTTAGATAAGCATTTATATTATTACTTAAAATGTTATTAAATGTATGATAAAATCATTCGTCGATCGGTATAATTAATGTACATTTTAATATAATTTTCTACTTTTATTTATCTTATTCAACACCCTCAGGACGTTCGTTAGCTTTTGCCATATTTCAATTCGACGTAGAAAATTTTTATTTTTACACGAATCCATATGTAAAAAAATCGTCTATTTGATTAATAGGGTCATATTCTTTTTCTTCTTCTTCTTCTTTTTTTTTTTTTTTTCGATTTCCAAAAATTCCATAGACGATTTTGACTTAGAATGATGCTGAATCTCTAACCAATTAAAAAGCTTAGGGATTTGGTCATAACTAAATAACTAATAGAAGAATATAATGCATCATCAAAGACTTAATTACTCCTCAACTAAAAAGTCAATTGAGGATAACTAGCAAAGAACTTGAAAATTACAGCACCAAATTAAAGAACACATATGTCACTAGATAAATTTAATTATGTATTTATGTTTTCCAAAGTACACCGTATTACGTTAATATGGAAATTACATTAGCTCACTTCTTCTCTCAAAACGAAACATATAATATGTTGACCTTCCTATCAATCTTCCAATGTGAAACTCATATTAATTTAATTATCCCGAATATTTTTTTTTATTTAATTTAATTGTCCTCATTAATACTCATATTAATTCTCTGTTTTTATCTCTTAAAAATAATGGGTAGACACTTATCCCCTCACAATATTACTTTACATATTTCCCTCATTCAAGCTGTCAACAACTAAACTTGTGAAATAAGACTAAATCAAAATAGCTTCCCATACATGACTAGCTAGCTATGATGCGCACATATTATGTATGGAGTATATAAGTTTTGCAATTCCAAACTTCAGAAAAGATAACTTAGGTACCCTTCCCTTCCATAATGTTTGGTGGTAGTGTTTGTCCAAGTCAACCACTACTAGAAAAAATAAGATTATTTGGCGATAGGATGGTTGAAGTTGCAATTAATGATAGAGGTAGCATTTGGGTAATTTTTTTTTTTTTTTTTTCAAATGGTAAAACATTAGTGCTTCAAGGGCAGTCGGTAGTGTTTATCTAATTTTGGTTACTTTTTAAACAATATGTAAAGATTTTAGTGTATTTTAATATTTAAACCGCTAATTTATTATTAATTGTTATCTTGACAGCTAATCACTGTCCACTTTAAATGACAACTAATCATTACTAGCTATTCCCTAATCTAATAGCTACCCAATACTCAACCGCTAAAAGTCATCCGCTACTAATTTGTCAAACAGGGCCATAGTAGAAGATCGGACTTGATCATTTGGGTTATTTTCTATCTGTTTTAAAATATACAAGCATTTCTCGTTTTTCAAATGCTCCATAGTAGATGATTATTCATATTGATTGCTTTAAATCAAATGATGCTGAATTTTTAACCAATTAAAAACTTAGGGATTTTCTTGTAAAATACTAATATCATACATCATCTAAGACTTTCTCCTCAAATAACAAGTCAAATTGAGGATAATTAGCATAGAATATCAAGCAAAAATTCAAAAGTGTTAAGAATTACCCCATAACACAATATGCAATTACATATATGTAATTGATTGTAAGTGATATTCCTACAGATTAATTAATGTAATATAGGACTTAATCTAAATTTTTCAAATTGAAAGTGTGATGTGTGTATGAACATACAATACTAAATATTGTTATATGCCGCGTTTAACGAAGTCAAATTCTTAAATATGGAAATATGTGATCACGGTAGTTGAAAATTCTCTGCTAATCCGAAGTGTGTAGTCTACTTATTCCAAAGTTAAGCATGCATTTTAGTCTTGTAGATCCAAAGTCATGACTTTTGTTAATTGCACAAACAATCTAGAATCATACTCAAGTTATTAGCCTATTACTCTACTATTTACTACTTGACTACTTGTTAGAAACTTAGAATTATTTATCAAATCAAAAGTTTGTTTCCCACTGAGAACTTGAAAAGTGGACAATCTATTCTCGTGAAAAGGAGAATAATTTACTACTTTTGTTTCTTTTTAATTGTAATATAAGGGTATTATTTGTATACAAACTATTGGGTCAGTCAAGCCTCTGACCAAATAGTTCGTGCGGCGGAGGAGATGACGATGACGATAACGATATAGACGACAATAAGGATGATGAGAACAATGGTGGATCTCCTTCTCTCCCTATAGGCGACGATGACGATGACGACATCAATGGTGAAGGAGAGAAGCAAGGTCATTCATGGCAAAAGAGGGAGAAAGTTTAATTCTCGGATTTTTTGAAACATGCCCAAAAGATCGAATTGGGGCTTTCTTATGTGATGTATAATTGGTGAAAATGTTTGTCCCATATGATTGTATGTTGAATTGTAAGCATTTTGATGACAAATGCATGTATTTTGGTTGAGAACTGAGCAAGTTATGTTATACCCATGACCTTTAGTACGAGCTCTTCAATTGAGGTTCCGCCATTGTTATACATATCTTAAAACAAATTATACATATCCTCTGCAATCCATCAAATAATTTATATCCTGCAATCATTTATACATATCATCTTTGGCAAATGATATCCTCTATTGGCAAATGATATCCTATATTGGTTATATGATATCATGGCCGGATGATATCCTCTATTGGCTATATGATATTATCTAGCTATGATATCATATAGCCAATAAAGAATACCATCCAGCCAGTAGAGAATATCATTCAGGTATTTTTTACACATTTGTGAATGAACAAAAGCAATTGACCGTCAATGGAATGATTCTTTGTTCGAATATAATCTTCAATATCCAAACAATATATGCAAGTGTTCCACGTTGAAAAAAAAAAATAATAATCAAACCTTTTATAAAAATAAATGACCAATCTTATTGTCATTTATTTTCGAGATGAAACCTGCTTAGATTTGTAAAATCTCTTGATGAAATTGCATTTTACACCGATTGGAAAGTGTCAATTACGTATGCATTTTAACCTTCTATAACATTCTTCTCTTTTTATGTAGTTGAGATGTTGATATACTTTATTATAATTTGATTTTGATGATTAATCTTTGGAGTATCAACTGTCGTGGTCTTACATTTGCTTTGGATCCTTCGGAAGAAACCAGCTCTCTTCCTTTTTAAATGTTCGGTTGGTGAAGTGACTTTTTCCTTTCCTTTCCAGTGTTATTATCAAGTTTATATTATACTTTCTCCGTTTTTATTTAGTTGCAACATAGCCTTTTGTTACACACAGGTCGAGATTATATATTGTAAGGCCTTGTTTGGTTGCACTTCAATAATGGAGGAAATACAAATTCATGGAAAATGTGTTTATGAATAGTTGTTTGGTTAGCAAAAATGTAGGAAGTGGAAATTCCTTAGGAATTTGGAATTCCTACAAAACATGGAAATTAATTTCCCACACCCTACCTTGGTCACTCAAATTTCCCACATGTATTTTGGGTGAAATTACATTATTGTCCTCAAAATTTTGGAAAAGTAATTCAAGTTATAATAATAAGTGGGTATTACATAAGTTAACCAAACAAAATATAGGAAACTAATTCATGGGAAAATACGATTTCCTATATATCAACCAAACACAATTTTAGTATTTCCTAGGCAATAAAACTTTCCATGTATTGTAATTTCCTATAGGCATTTAATTCCCATATGCAACCAAACGAGGCCTAAATAGATAAATTATTTAAAATTATTTTTTCGCATGATACCTAATCCTACTCTAATCCTCGTGTTAAAATTAATTTGATAAAATTGCTCGTTTACTTTAAGAAATCATCTCTTAAAACTACGTGTCTAAAATGTATGTTACAAGTAAAAAGAAACGAAGGATGTGTGTCTTAAATTATTATCTTTCAATAAGCATTGTATTGGTATCACACTATCACCAAGGTAATGGCTAGGGTCGTCAAGCAAATACATACCAAGTAGGGTGACCATAATAGGGGTGTAAACAAGCTGATTGACTCTAGCTCGAGCTTGTTGTTAAACTCTAGCTCGAGCTAATAATCCAGATGAGTTACAAGAAAAGAAAAAATAAAAATAAAAAAAACTTTTTTATAGGTTATGAATTTAAAGTTTCTAACTCTATTAAGAAGTTCTCCCCCCGTCTCCAAAATTTCGACTTTTTTGGCCTAATTTTAGTCCCCAAATGATTGATCCATTTGCATTAAAATACCCACCAATTTACAACAATATTTGTGCAAAATTAGCTTTCTCATATAAAATTTTGTTTTTTCATGTATTTTTAATACTTTATCTCTCTACTTTTTTACAAACCTCATATAAATTTATCTTTCCAATATGTTTTTATTTCTTTTTATTTAAGTTTCTTAATAACCGCAAAATCAACCCAAAAAGGTCGAAGTTTTGGGGACGGAGGGAGTAGTATTTAATTTAAAGTTATCATTTTCTCTGCTTCTTTTGTTCTTTTTTCCATTTGTAATTTTGGGGAGAAACCAAGAAGGATGAGAGGGAAAGTATATTAATATTATGAACGGGAATCATTAAAAATAAACAAGTATTTCGTAAATAAATACAAGGGTGGTTGTCTATACTTGGTTGCAATAGTCACTTCTTTGCTAACCGTCTTCTCTTTCACTATTTTTAGTTCTTTCTTTATACTCGTAAGATTTTTCCTTGAAATATGATAGCAAAACCACAAAATGGTCTGTCTAAAACAAAAAACAAAAAAAAAAAAAAAAAAAAAAAAAAAAAAAAAAAAAAAAACCCACAAAATGGAATATTTTTTTTAATTCTCTCGTCAAAAACACTGGTTATCAATGTAATATAGTTAATTGTGCAACGTATCATAATCCCTTTATTGCATAATCTCACATATTTCATACTTGAATTTCATTTTGAAAATTAGGTAAAAATGACTAACAATTAAAGGAATTGAAGAATAATAAAAATTTATGTATGTTTGTTTTAACAAAATGTATTTCACAGCCACTAAATTTGAAAATTAAAAAAGATAAATCGCAAAAGTAGAAAGAAAGGAAAAAGATGAAATGCATGCTACCAGCCTCCATGGTGGGACCTTGCATGCTACTAGCTTACTCTTTGCATCATGCATGCACGAATGTGTGGAAAAAAAAAGAAGTTGGAATTCATAATTTTTCATACAAATTTGGACGGAGAATCATGCCCGATTCCGAGCTTCAACCATCAGCTTAAGCTGATGATTAAGGTCCAGGAATATGTTTTATAATCTATCATGCTCCAATTGATTGACTAGAGGTTTGCCGGTTGATCGAGCTAGAAAAACATATACTTCATTGTTTTTATTATTATGAAATAGGACCTTTTAGAACTTTGATTGAAGAACATTGCACGTTGTATTGAGAAAGCAATTAAAATTTATAATTAAATAACACAAGATATTCATAGTAATTTATTCAAATGAGCTACATCCACTTTAGGTGATGGAAGTTGGAGATCTTATTACTATCTTCAACGGAGGAAAGAAAAACAAAGATTACAAAGGTGAAACTTGGTGTGCTTAACTCCTTAAGCTCTCAGTGTGTTACTGTCTGATCTGTCTTTAGAAACGTTAAGTTCAAGCCCATAACCTAGTAAAACGGTTAAAAACACAACACATATCCGATTACTAAAATAGGAATTGATGAATGATGATGAGTATATCAATCTGAGCCCTAAAACCAGAGGCTATCAAGCAATCTAAACTCATTAGCCTTGTACAATCTCATGCTTCATCCATTTCTTTTTAATCGCTTTGTTTGGAATTTTGCACTATTTACCTACTTTCTTTGATTTTTTTAGTTTTTTTTTTTTTTGCACGGTAAACTACGGGGAGGGGCCCCCTTCCTATCACATGAAAGGGGGCTATGAGGAATCGAACCCCCATCACATGGGGGGGAGATGGAGGGATTCACCACCCTTCCATCTCCTCATTCCTCCTTTGATTTTTTTAGTTGCTACACTTTCTAATATTGGAGTTTTAAATTAGTTACATTATACCACCCCTCTGACCCTCCCTACTTCCCTAGGTAGTGTTTAAGATATTAAGATATGTTTCCCCATGCCTGGATTCCTATCAAGTTTAGGGATTAAAATCCAATGGGGAAAAATTTATTGGAGGATCCATTACGGGGTAAAACTTTCATTTTGTAAAGTTTGGCATCAATACTAGAGTAAAGGTTTCTATCCCTTCTATCCTCCATAGCAACACAAGCTTAAACAAATTTACAATTGTTAACACTTGCTTGAAGACGTTGAACAAGCCACGCCACCACACCAACAACCTTACAACACCAACAACCTTACAATGCTTGTACTCTTCTTTGTAAACCTCCTATTAAAGGTTTACTAAACCTTCTCAAGGTACGTATAATTTAATTCCTTTGTTCTCAAATTTCAGCTTTAACCTTGCCAATCTAAAAGTATTGGTCAATTTCGATCACAAAGTCGTAATTTTTTCATGTTGATGATAAGCTCATTTTCTTCCCTACATTTTTATTCCCACTTCAATACCAAACCAGGCAGGGCCTAAAGGTTAATCTTGGAGACCTGCTGAGCTATTACATCGCGATTTAGCCCACTAGGAAGTCGATTAAACAGCTAAGCATCTTAGCTTGTGATTCAGGTGGGAAGTAATTAGACAACTACAACACAGTTCCCTCCATCAGATAAACAATCAGGCGTTTGAGAACAAACAGAAAATCATCATTAACTTGGGCCAATAACTCTTTCGCCATTGAACAAAACCAGCAGTATATTCCAGAACCAAATGAATCATCCTAACACAAAAATTTTGACTCGAACAAAAAACTATCTTACTACAAACTAGATAAAATAGAAAATGGCTCGGCATGAAACTCCAGTGAACAGCTCTGGTCCAATAATTCCTCACTTCACCATCATCTTGCATATCCAACTTTCTGCAAGAGGACATTTGGCAATCAGTTAGTCCTTGAAATTTGTTTAAAAATGATAAGCTCAAACTAACCCAGCAAGCCCAGATGATGCAATCACACAAAAAAAATCATACTATTGTCTAATTTGCTTATCTTCATACAAACAATAACATATATTGATCATCTTCATGAGATTGTAAGCATGAAGAAAAGTGAAAAATTTTGAGAAAATTTAAAGTAACCCAAAGCTCAAGAAATAAGGAGTAAGACATAGCAAAAAGTAAAATTTTAACATCTAAAATGACTAGAAAGGATAGAGATTAAATAAAATCCATTCAAGGTCCAACTGAAGAATCGAATCCAAAAACAGAACAGCATGACTACTTGTTATGTTGTCAAAAGAATGTCACCATAACAAAGACAATAACAAGCTAAACAACACTACACAAGCCTTCATCCTCCAATTCAAACAATCACAAAGAGTACCATATAACAACATAGAATGCAATAAATAAATCAACATCCATGTATTTTATTAGGGTGGAGAGAATATAACTTGAAAAACAGTCAATCTTTTGGACCCAGGCAACATGTTCCAAATATATAACAATCTTCAAATCATGAAGTGGCAACATAAATTCACTTCTATATAACCATTCCATAATATCCAATAAACTACTTTACTTTTGTTCTGTTTTCAAAGTTTGATTATACAGGAGTAACATTTTTAGGGTAAAAAATCTCATTTTCACGATACGACAAAGAGCAAATCCAGCATAGTATGACATCAATCTAGGATGATCCAACACCTTAGAAAACAGTCACATAGACATTGAACTCCATAACACTACAACACATAGGCATAAAATATTGAACTTGCTAAATAATGAACTAGGGGTATAATTGTCTTTTCAAGTACCAGTGGAGGAGTACATGCGTCTTTTCATGTACCAGTTGAGGGGTACATGTATAATTTCCTTACCAAACATTAAAAGCAAGTTGCAAACAGTAATTGGACAGCTCACCAAAAGTACTGAATAAATAACCACGCTTTTTCAATATATTTACAAAAAAGCCACCAGATTAACAAAAATAAAAATTCATTTATCTGGCAGATAAACTTGTATTTGCCCCTAAATAATAGTCACGGCATGGCAATATATAAGACATATATCCAAGTATCCAAAAATTGCTAAACCTTTACTAGCGTTCGTCATTCGAATCTTTACATTCCTTTGTCTTTCCAAATTCCAATCAAGCACCAAAGGATCCATAATTACCTTTGATTAATCAAGCAAGCACTGACAAACACATCACTAATTAACAATAAAAGCCAGTTTTAATGACTGCACTGACAAACACATCACTAATTAACAATAAAAGCCAGTTTTAATGACTTGATGAGCACTGTCCCAAACAGCCTCACATGATATGCTTGATTTCAGAAGTATACTCATAAGTCATAACATAAGAGATGCAGAGTTTCATGTTTCGAATATATATCTTACACCCAACAAAATATATCTACTGAGTCTGAAGAATTTTAACACGAAGCTTATATATATTCAAAAGAATCTTACACGAAGCATAATAACAATTCACTTCATCCTTCTAAGCTTTTGCTACTCTCATCAAAAGGGGCTGATGAGGCACCAGCTTCACGGTTACAAGTTAAAACAACATTAAGCATCGCATTTACTTCTACTCCCCTTTCCCCATCACATTAAGCACAACAATTCAAACATCAGTAAAAATGGTACAGTAAATTTTCTTTCATTCATACAATTACACATTTTATATCACCCAACAAAAATTTATAAAATGCATACCAATCTACCAAACTGATCAATGCCTCAATGGTATCAAATAAAAAAAAAATATATCACAAATGACAATTAAAGTAACAATTACCTTCTTCTTAGATGTTGCTGGGATACATCATAACTCTAACCTTGTCTCCCTACAATAGTATTAAAAAAATAAATCAATAATTTCACCCAAAATATGAAAAGTTGGATTAAAAAAAGAGAGAGAAAGAAATATACCATAGACTTAGGGGGGAGGTTGGAAGTGAACTTAGCGCGAACAACACCACTGTTACCATGAGGCCTGCAAACCTTACCCCAAATGCAACGGTAGTGGGATCCATTCTTCTTAGTTTCAGCCTTGTAAATGTAAGCAATCCTCTTTCCCAAATACCATGCTACTTCTTCTTGTGTGTTCACTCCTTCGATTTGCACTAAGGATGTGTTTGGGTACTGGTTTGATTTAGACCTATTTTACATTCAAATGACCCAATTACAATTTAACCAAACAATACCCAGAAAGCCCGGGTTTAGGGCGGTCAAGTCGCAAAAATTATAGCTTGTTAGGCCAAAACCTAAGGAAAGTGCCGCCCCATTTCCCCATTGGAAAATTAACAGTTTCCTCATTAAACCAAATGAAACTCTTTGAATTCTCTCCCATCTTTCATGTTTTGATTTCCAAACAAAATAGTCTGTAATCTATTAACATTCTCCAAAAATTTCTTTAGTCAATTATATCTTGAATTGACTGAATTGTCACCTCTATTAATCCCTTTTAATTCAATATCTCAAACAACCAACCTAAAGATAAAGTTTTCAATGGCCAAATTTCCATATATTTATACCAGTATCAAAATCTCTCAATCACAAACTCTCACATTCTAGAATCTCATTTCAATTCATTACAAAAAGGCGAGAAAAAATCAGTGCAGTTCAATTAGATTTCCAGGTTTTATTAATCTATTTTAACTTCAATATAATTGCTGGCTTGATTTTCCAAATAAAGATCAAATCTTTTCATAAATTTCTGCTGAAATAACAACGACGCAACAATTTATCTAAACTTTAACATAGTGTAGATTAAAATATTGTTCTCTAAAAAAATAAGATAAGAATTAATTGAAAAGAAAGAGGATAAAAGGGATTATACCTCTTGTAACCTAGGATTGAACCTCTGACATAGAGCCTAACACGCTCACCTTGACGTCCCTTCACCATTTTTGCGCAGCTTTCTGAAGAGGAGATTTTAGTTGCAGGAAAATGAGGAAGGCGATAGAGAAAAACCCTAGCAAACCTGTTTTTATAATCCTATTTATAATACGGGTTATGGGTTTGGTTTGTTTGAACTTGGTTTTAACTAGATTTGGGTAACAACTAACAAGTAGTTAGACCCCGTTCTATTCACCTTATTTTTGCTGAATTGAAATTATTTTTACTAAAACAAAATTATATTTGCTGAACTTAAATTTTTTTTACTGAACTTAAATTAATTTTACTGAACTGAAATTATTTTTGTTGAACTGAAATTATTTTTACTAATTTTCTATTATAACTCTTCTTTAAGAAAACTGAATTTTACTGAACTGCTGGACTTATTTTTACTGAGCTGAAATTATTTTTACTGAAATGAAATTAATTTTACTGAACTGAATTTATTTTTACTGAACTGAAATTATTTTTACTTAATATTATTTTTTTAAGGTGAAGAGAACAGGGCCTTAGTGTAGTTTTTTTTTTTTTACAAAGTTAGTATAGTTACTGTAGTACCCTTTACTTTTTTTTTTTGGGTTTTTCTAAGTTATGCTCCCAAACTTTTTCGGTTTCTAAGCTGTGTCCATACTTTTTCAAACGTCTAAGCTGTGCCCTCAACCTCACTAATTTTTTTAACTATAACCTTTTTTTTATTATTTTATTTTCTGATTTTTAAATTTTTTTTAAAAGTGTTAAACCATTTAGAATGGGACACGTGTCAAATTGATAACGCCATGACACCATTATTGATAAAATAACTTAACTTTCGTTGACAGATATGGCTGTCAAAGGGTATTGTTGATAAAATATCGTGATGTAGAGGGCACAACTTATAACTTTGAAAAAGCATGGGTACATCTTAGAAACCGAAGAAATTGGGGGGCATAGCTTAGAAAAACCCCTTTTTTTTTGAACAGTAGAACCTTTACTCTTGTGATTAAAAAAATAAAAATAAAAAAAAAACTTTTTATCAGACTTGTTAGTGAAGAGACCCAAGTTTATAATTTTGATAAATCTGATAAATGCTTATCAAATGACATTTTGGTAAAGAAAAGTCTTGGTTTCGTGCTACACCATTAAAAAAAAAAGTATTTATCTTTCGTTTTATGACATCTTGTTGTCATGAACCGATAATTTTCTCGATACCCTAGCACAACAAGTCTTAAAATGCATGAGAACCTCCTACCCTATGCATGTGTGCCTTACTTATGCATGTGTTTGTGGTGTAGGTTAGTGTCATTACGTGTTGTTTCATTAGCTTGTTGTGCATATAGAGAAGACTAGATCGAGCCTCGGGGACTTGAGCATCGCATGGGCAATTTGTGCTCGTCCCATGACATGGCGCTCACGTTTGTGAATTGACGGTGTTGGTTAAAATTTTCAATGATGTGAAAATGTTTACTTTTGCAATGGTAAGAGCTTTAGTGATACATACCTTCGGGGATTTTAACTTCGACACAAGTGCACTCGTTGTCGAATTGTGTTATTAAGTGGATCCTCCTTATGGGGACTCCTTCCTATTTTGGTCAATCCACTGGCCACCTCACTAACAATTGTCGATTTTGGAGTTTATTCTTATTGTAGTTGTTGCAAGACTATTATATTGAAATAATAAATCTGTTTACAAATACTTGGCGTGATAATTAAATCGGAGCTGACAATGTATATACTTCCTTTGTATTATTAATCACAACATATCACTCTGGCATACACATTAAAGGAGTGAAGAAATTTTACAAAGTTAATGGATTACAAGGAATAACAAATTTTTGGGGTACAAATAGCAGTCAGTTGTCGATGCCGACTATTATATCAGAAGGGTAAAGGTAGCAGAGTCTATTTCAGAGGATACAAGGGACAGTCTATGGTGTATGCACCTTTCAGAGCATGATTGGATCATCCACTAGGGTTCATGTGAGCTATTTTAAAGAATGATTGCATGCATGTTATTTTACAACAATAATATTGGTAGATGGCTCATGGAATAAACATACACATGGATTGATGCGATGGTGTCCAGAACTAAGGAGTTTGGTATTTAAGGAATGAATGTTGGAGTAGCTCACGATTTGTCTTAATCGACCTTACACGTGTAGTGATGAATGTCTATATTATTGAAGGTTTTTGGTGGGGAGCAAAGCGTTTATTATAGGCTATCTAAACCTTTACATGGTGGATGATATGTGTCGAGCTAGCTAGTAAGACTTTTACATGGTTTAGCATCCATAAAGTTAAAGGAAACAAGTTCAAAAGGCGCATATATATCCTTGCTACCACAACTAATTATAGTTTATCTTCTTTTAATATTGTTTTTTAGTTTGTTAGCTTAAGCTCGTGTCAAAAAAAGAAGTATCGATTAAATCTTAATTATTGTAAGATATGTAAAAATTACAAAAATAAAATATTACAAGTCACAACCACATGTAAGAGCTTCAAGAACTCACTCAAATACGATATCACATGACATGGGATTTGAAGCGCGCCCTTTTGCCCGGTAAATCTAAAAAATCACTTAGAAAACGAGTCTGAGTGGGGATTTATTGGTGGTTTTAGATTGGCCTTAGGGTTTAGGGGGCCGAAATCAGTGGAGGGGGCATTTTCGAGGTGGTTTGGAGTGGGGGATTGTTATTGGGGTGCGACAAATGGGGGGAGGGGCAGAACGTCGGGGTGGAGGAAATGGGAGGGGGTGGGGCGTCACAGAATGAGAGGATGTGGGGTGGGGGTCGGCGAGGGGTCAGGGTGCCGCGAGGGGTGGGGGTAGAGGTTTGGGTGCCAGTGAGAAGGGGCAGAGGTCTGGGCTTACTGGTCGGGTGGGGGGAGGATGGTTGCCTGGGATGGTTTTTATTTATTTGTAATAATTAATAAAAGAATTTAAAAGAGAAACAACTAGAGGTTGATTGTCAAGTGACATAATTAGCCTTAATGACTAACATAGTTGATATCCGTTAGTTAGTTGAACATTTAGTGTCATTTTTGTTAAACATAGGGTAAGTGTAGGGGTGTAAATGAACCAAGTCGATCAATAAACTACTTGAGCTCGAGCTCGATCGAAGCCCATTCATGTTCGTTTATTTGATGACTGAGCCGAGCTTGGACAAATTTTGAAGCTTGTTAAATATATGAGCTTGAACTCGAACATAGATATGCTCGTTTAGATAAGTTCATGAACAACTCGTTTATTTATAGTTTTACGAACTACTCGTTTATTTATATTCATGAGTTATTGATTTATTCACAATTTTTAATTTCATTCTTAAGTTTTTTAATAATTAAGATTTAATTATTAGGTTTATAATTAGGATATAATTATTTTGCTAATTTTTGAGATTTTCGAATGTAGAAAGTATGAAGCTCATTAATTACTAATTAGCTTATTCATGAAGCGTTCGTTTATTAGCTCGTTTGATAAATGAGCCGTTTACGAACTGTTAACGAACATATAGTGTACTAAATGAGCCGAGCTTGAACAGATTTTTGACCTCACATGAAAGCTTGGGATCGTGCTCTGACTCGCGTAAGTTAATTAAATGAACTTGAACATGAATAAGGTAGTACTCGGCTTGGCTTATTTACATCCCTAGTTATACGGTGAATTTAAATTTTTTTTATTTTTTTAAAGGAATTTGAAAAGTTTTTATGGTGAAAAAACTGTTTAGTTATTTATATTAGGATCAAATTTATTGCATTGACAAGAGTATTACTTTTTTTTTTTTGATAAGAACAAGAGTATTACTTTTGACTGTATTACAAAGTTTTTTAAGACCAAGAAAACACGGATTTGATGTAATACCCTGTATTTTTGAAACGTATTTTCTAATTAGTATTCTTTTAAAAAGGGTATTTTAGTAATTTATTTTACTATTTGAATTTTGGAGCCAAAATGATATTTAAATTTTGGCGCCTAATGTATGTTAAAACTTAATTATTATTTTTGGATTTTGGATAAGATATATTATCCATTTATTTTATTTTAAAAACCGGATTATTTATATATATTTTGGATATTTTAATTAAACAAAATTATATTTTATTATTTATTTAAAAGGGCCGAAAATTCCTAAATTATTAATTATGATTTTTGGATTTTCTATGTGTAGAAAATATGATTTTCTTAGTTATTTTATTTAGTGAATAATTGGTATTTTCCTAATTAATTATTTTATACAAAATATATTATTTACGCAATCAATCCTTAAAAGCTAGCAAATATTTCCCTAAAACTATAAGTGGAGGTCCGAAAATATGAGCATAGATATGCTCAATATTTTTTGGCCACCATATGCTAAATTTGGGTTAATTATTTTGTTAGTTTTGTATTTTAATTATCTTCCTCAAATTCCTTATTCCTTAATTCCTATTTTCAATCTCACAAAGATTTGATCATCTTATTTTTCCTACCTTATTTCATATTTGATTATTCCCCAAGTAATCTCTTTTGCCATATTATTTTCATGACCAACACAGTTTCCTAAATTCTATTATTCTTAATCACCTTAATATCAAGAGTTTCCATATTTCTTTATTCACTTCTCCAAGTAATTCCTTAATTCTTTTTACAATAATTCTTCCTACATTCTCCTACCATAATTCCCTCATTCATGAGCCAATAAATACCCTTTCATACCTCTCATATTCTTCACACCAAAACTCAATTCTCTTCTTCTCTCTTCTTCTTCTTTTCCCTAAATCTTTTTATACTTTTCTTCTCCTCTTTTCATACAAATATTATCCTGTATACCTTTGAAGCCAGTTTTCAGGCACTGCTGTTCAGTTTTGGGACAGAAAATTGTTCCTCTCGAAAAATCCTTGAGGTTAGGCTCAAGAATCACCCAATTCGGAGTTATATTGAAGGAGTTATGACCTCTGCAAGTTCTGCCTATTCTTTCCAACGAAAATTCAATTCTCTTTAATCCTATTCCTTTATCTTCTTTATGGTTAGTTTTCTAAAATACAAATACCTATTTCAAAGCTATAATTTTATATTAAAGTATTATTTTAAAAGAGTTTAATTTTATAGTCCATGCACATTAGATTTGAGTTTATGTTGTGATAACCTTATGGTTATGTTATTTGCAAGGTGTATTTGTGATTGAACTTTGAAAGTGAAAAGTGTTGATTGATATTCGGAATCAAGGTTCTTGAGGTTCTTTTTGTGTGGTTTTTCTAGCAAGGATCAAGGTACGTTTAGGTGGCTAGATACCTTTGAAAGTGATTGGTTTGAATAACATGTTTTACATGATTTGATTGGTGATTGAATTAAATTGATTTGAATTATGATTTTGAAATAAATTATGTTTGAAGGTATTGATTTTAATAAAAGTATTTTGAATGATTGATTTTTAAATCATGTTTTGAATGGTTTGAATTACTTATCATGTTTAAATAAAGGATTTGATTTTAAAAGGTTTGTTGAATTAAATAAAAGGTTTTTCAAGGAAGAGTTATTGATTTTGAAAAGTTATTAATATGAGATTTTATTCTCAAGTATCTATTTAAAAGGTTTTGATTTTGAAAGTATGTGGAATTATTAAAAAGGAGTTTGAATTATATTGGAATTTATTGGATATTAAAAGGATTTATTGAACCATTGAATTATTATTATTAATGCTTTATAAGCATGTTGGTAATCCCACTATGCGGATTTGGTTTATTGATAAGGCCTTGAACTTTGTATGACCAGGTCTTTCATCAAGAATAGTCTTGTAATATAAGGAGACTAGCTTGGGGGGTGTGCACACTTGGGTGAGGAATTGGATCAAAAGAAATTGATTCTTAATAAAGGAATTGGTTTTATTAACTATTATTTTGAATATTGAATCATTGGAATCTGTTTTGGAATAATGAGTTTGGAATTTATTGGATTAATTATTGGAATTGATTTTTAAAGCATGTTTGCAAATAAATTGTGTTTACATTATCTTGCACTTATCGTACTTAGCATAATTTTCTAATCCGTATTTTCTATTTGTTTTGGTTCGCCCTGTTTACCATAATGGTAAGCAGTGTTGACTATTTTCAGGTGGAGTCATGAATGAGCATATGGGAGTCCTAGGATTTGCTTCACCTAGTTTAGGAATGTTGGTCTCGTCTTTATTTTGAGTACTCATAACAATGTTACTATTTTTAAGTATTAATAAAAGAAAGTTGAGTTTTCGCTGCAAGTTTTGTTATTGAGTTAAGTATTTTAAGTAGCCTTGCGTAATCACGCGACGGTAACACTCCTAAGTCTATCTCTACGGTATAACTATACGTATTATACTAGTATTTCCGTAGAGGGAATTTGGGGGTGTTACAGTTGACGTTAGCAAATTAAAGTGTTGTAAGTATTAAAAAACGAAAGGATCAAAATTCCGTCGGAGTTGGACTCAACATCTCAACTCAGGGCCTGTTCACATTTATTGAACTGAGTTGAATTGAATTGATTGGAGCTGAACTAACTGAATTAAACTGATTGGAGCTGAACTAAACTGAACTGAACTGAATAGAGCTGAAATGAATATTTTATGAGAGAAGGAAATTAGGAGCTGAACTGAACTGAACTGATTGGAGCTGAACTGAACTGAATTGAAATGAAGCTGAAGTGAATAGGCCCTCAGCCTCCTCCAACTTCATCTTCTTCCTCATTTTCTTTCTCTCTTCAACCTTTTCAACTTCTCTTCAAATTGGTAGCATTAATCTACTGTTTGTAAATACTCAGGGCCGGCTTTGGACATGTTTTTTCTCACCCACAGAACAGGGCCCCAAACATTAGGGCCCCATAATTAAAAAGAAAATGCCAACTCATTAAACAAAGGAAATTTTTGCATAAAACCACCTTTTAAATCTTGTTTTTTGCATATAACCACCTTTTAAAAAAAATGTTGCAAAAGACCACCAATTTTAAAATTTTTGTTACAACTTATATATATATATGTGTAGGGAATATTTCAAGTCATCCTACACTTGAGCCCCACTGTGATCATACACTTAAGTATGGTGGCGTCCAAAGGGAAGGAAGCTAGAGCAAAAGAGTCGCGAACAAGTTTTAGGAACTTGTAAACCGTTCACAGGGTGAAGGTTACACCCCTTAACAATCCATGAGATCGTCAACTCCAATAGGTCTGGAACCATGACTGGTAGTTTGGGGATGAAGGTACAAATCCAACCTAAAAGAGATTGAACCTGCCCTAATAATAGGCCTCTACTTTATTCTTCTCGTATTCATGTGCGCTTTCTGACTAACATGCAATCAATAGATTAACCTTAAACTTGTTTATCTATGTTGGTTGAATTTAATGCACAAATAAAACTATTATTGGCAATCACTTGAATTATAATCATATTAGCCCTAAACAAGATTATTAATTATCTTATTAAGCGTGATTACAAGTACCAATTCCCTTTAAACATGCATAAAAGGCGTGATTAAGCAATAACAAATAAAATATATCAAGCAACATGATAACAATCATCATAATTATAATAATAACAATTATAATTAAAACAATCATGTTAAAGCATAATAATAGCAAGATCCTAGGCATGATACTAACAAGATTAATAACAAACCCTAGCATGTCACTAAACAATAAAGATCAAAGCTTTAGCCCTAACATGATACTAACATGAATATTAGGAAAGACAATAAAAGGCATCGCAGGAATCATAATAAGCATATTTGATATTATAACCTTTTCCCTAAACATGATACTAGGAATCAAAATAGGAACCTAAACATGATTTCTATATCAATAAAACAATTAAAGCACTTACTTGGATGTCTCGTATCTCTTTCTAATAACAAAACACACACGTTAGTAACTTCAAGGAAAAGAATAAAATCAAACAATTAAATTAAATAATTGAAATAGAGATTTGGGACCAAACCCTCAGAAATTATAACCTTTCACGTCTAGGGCGAAGGCAACTTCGAACTTGGCTAGGTGTGTCTAGTGCTAATGTATGAGGAATTGTGAGATGGAAGGTTTAGAAAAAGAATAGAGAGAGAGAAAGCTTCTAGCTTTAGAGAGAGAAGAGATGGTGATTGTTGATTGTAGAATTCTAGATTGTAGAAAACGGAGGTCCAAGGACCCTATTTAGTATGAAAATCAACCCGGATATGATAAAAAAGAATCAGAGTTCGAAAAGGAATAAAACACGACGCTGTCGCCGCAATAGCCTCTGTCGCCGCGCGACAGAGCCTGTCGCCAGGCGACAGCCTGTGGTGCGGCGCTACAGGCAGTTTTTCCACACGTTTTCCTATTTCTGATCAAATTTAGCGTACGAGGGGTAAAACTATAATTTTATTTAAAACGCTTCTTTTATTCTAAATAAAACTCATTTATAAAATGCTAATCATATTAGGATCTATAAATCATAATGGGCCCTCCTCTAGATCATTGGGCCGCATATAAAAGTCAAATCGGGCCCAGTTTAGTATTTTGGTCATAACTTCCTCATTATTCATCGGAATTGGGTTTATAATATATCGTTGAAAATCTCTTTTCGAGCCCAATCCAACTACACTTTTATTGGACCCTTGCCATGGACCAAACTAAACTGGATTGGCTATTTTCATAAAATAAGTTTTCGAAAACAAAGAGAAAGAAAAGAAATAAATACTAACCGCAACACTAGACCTTCCACACTTTCACTTCATTCGATTATGATTCGACATGAAAGGTATTCATCACTGGGTTTGGTTTTGGGGAGACACATTTGGGTGTCTACAATATGTTGTTTTTTTTTTATTTTTTTATTTTTTTTATTTTTTATGTTCATATGTGTTTTGGGTATTTTTGTCCCTCTGGAGAGTTACAACTCGAAGACTGGTCCGGCGGCGCCTGTACCTGCAAAACAACGGAGACTCCGGTTTGTTGGAGCTCCGCCTCCGACGATCAAGTTAGAACACATTGGAGAATGTGAAAAGAGTGCGGAAATTAAAGTGGGATCTTCTCGGATTCCGATATCAGGTGTTTTCTCTGATGTAAGAGAATGTAGGGTATGTTGTAATAAATTTTAGGTGTCCCCGAAATGGGGGGAATCTCCCTATTTATAAGGTCATCGGAAAATGTGCCCCTGATTGGGTCACTCTGACCTAATTCTGTTAGGCTGCGCCGAATTACGACTTTTTCGGGATTTAGGCCCTAAAGGCCGCCTTTTCTCCTTGATTCTGGGAATGACACGTGCCAAAGGGGGATTGGCCCAATTTGGACAAATCTAGGTCTGACACGTGTCACCACCTGGTTGGCCCACGTGACATGGGTAAAATTACCCAAAACATTTGCCCCTCACAGATGTGATGTGGCACGCCACGTGGCATCTTATATATATATATATATATATATATATATATATATATATATATATATATATATATATATATATATATATATATATATATATATATATAAATATATATATATATATATATATATATATATATTTTACTGTGAAATTTTAACCTTTCACATTCCGGAGAAATTACAAGAATGCCTCTGTATTTACCGTTCTATAAATATAGGTTTTACCCTCCCTATTTTGGACGTTTCCAAAGCTTTTTAGAGAGAGAAAGTCAAAAAATTCTTAGAGAGAGAGTATGACTACCGTCTGTGTTAAACATAAACTTTGTTTCTTTTCCTCTTGCCCCAACCGGTTTAGCAACCACTTGTGCCTTATATAAGCAAGATCACAGCCGGTCAACGCTTGTCCCCTTCCAGAGTCAGATTCTAAAGGTATCGTCTCTACCCCCTTCAGCTCATTCTTTTTCGTTTGTATACTTTCATTCAATAAATGGATTCATCACCAACACACACGGCACAACCTAGGTTAGTAATCAGCCGGTCTCCTGGTACGGATGAGTCTAGGACTGGGAGTGTCGGCTCTGGGTGCATAGAGCAATTTTGTACATCCCCCAACCGACTGTCTCTGTGTCTGTGCAGGACACAATGGCTGGAACCAAACAAATAGCCACCAGACGGCGAAGGAGAGACAGTACATTGGAAGTGTCGTCTGATGAAGTGACTCTGGTTGAGGGGGAAGAGATGCAAGATGATTCGGGAGTGTACTCTCGGTCTGGAATCCCTAAGACCCCTAGTGATACAATATTAGGTGAAGCTAAGGGTGGAGACGGCGAGGAAGCTATCTCCCAAGTTGAACTTGAGTAAGTTGGCCCCGAAGACGGAGACGGGGAGGGATCTGTGTCTGACTCGGGGTCAGACGGCGAAGACGTCTCCCAGGAGAGAGACGGGGGGAACACCGCCTCTGGGTCTAGCTTTGAGGATAGTAGCGATGCCCCTCTATCTAGGGGTGTCTATTTGGTTTTCGGTTTGGATTTAGGCCAAATCCAATCAGATCCGAAATAAAATTCGGTTTTTGATTTTTAAATCCAATCCGATCCGAATTTCTCATGAATCCAATCCGATCCAATCCGAAATAAAATTCGGCTATTTGGATCCGATCCAAAAATCCGAATTAAAATACATTGCAAATTTTTTAGGGACTTAAGTGATTATAAAAATAAAAATGCAATTATGAAAAGCCTAGTTTTAAATACATAGTTCCTCATGATTAATACAAATATTAAAAACATAATTTTTCATAGTTTATATTAATGTAATTATCAAAAAAAATTTACATGATTAATATAATGTATCCTTATTTGTAAAAGTGTGGTTTTATATTTCGGTTAATTCGATTTTTTGGATCCGAACAAGGTCAATCCGATCCGAATTTTCAAAAAATTTCAATCCGATCCGATTTGAAGTTTGGATCCGATCCGACTTAATAATTCGCTTTGGATTGGATTGGATTTCGGTTTTTATCCGAATAATGGACACCCCTACCTCTATCCCCGCTTGAGGATAGTGAGGTTAAGGAGAGGAAAAAATGGGAAAAGAAGGCAAATCCCTTCGAAATCCACGTCTCTGCCAAAGAGAGAGAAAGCATGGTTAAGGGGCTTGAAAATTTTAAACTCAAACGGCCCCTTGGGGAAGGTATTACAAAGAATTGGATACCCATGTGCGCGTGGTTGAGAGTCGAGGCGTTCTTATCTGCCTGCGGGTTGAGCACAATGTTCACAAAGCGTATGTTTACTACACATCCGGCAGAATGCCGTTTGTACTATTGCTCTGCCAATTTATTATGCTATTGAACTGAGTTTGTTTGTTTGTTTTTGCAGAAGAGGCTTTAAGGATGCTTCCTAAAGAGAAGACCCCCAAACGGTGCTCTGCCCAAATTCGCAAAGATCTGGTGGAGGCTAAAGCAGCTGAAATAAAGGCTAAGGTAAGAACCCGTTCAACCCTTTGTTTCGACATTCACTATAGAGAAGATTTGCCGGTTGTATGTTTGATAAACAATTTCATTTGCAGGGTGGGGAGGTTCCCAAATCCTTCAGCAAGCTGTTCAAGCGGGGACGAGACATTACCGCCTCCACCCCTGCTAAGTCTATCAAGACTTCGTCCGGTCAGACGGCTCCAGATGCTTCGTCTGGAAAAAACCGTCTGCGCATCGGGGGGAAAACATTACACTTGGGGGCTTCGGACTTGGCCACGGGTGCTCTGACTCCATCCGACCTCTCTGCACCTGTAGGTGATGCAAACCTGCAGGGTTCTGAAGGTATATATAATCCTTTTGAAACACCGCCTAAGCTTGGCTGGCCCTTACGAGTGAAATCTCACTCTCAACAGACCTCTTCGTCGGACAACCGGCAACAAGCTGATGCCGCCTATATAGCTCACTCACCCACTATTACATATGGTGCAGATCAATCCCCCCGATGGCCGGACGTGCAGGCACATGCCAAGGCCATGCTTGGAGCCGTCTCCAAGAAGGAGAAGGACGCCATTCCGGGCATAGAGACGTTCAACCTGGAACGCATCTTAACCCTCCTGTCTAAGGTATGACTTTCTTTTGAAATATGGCAAGGATACTTTCGCCTATATTTTTCACACCGTTTGTGTCTGCAGGCTATGCTAAGGGTTGATGGGCTCAGGCGGCCATACACACGGAAGAGAGAGGAGGTAAAAAGAGCTAATAAATCGGCTAAGGATTTTGAAGATGTTGCGCAATATCAATGTACAATAAATGAACTTGAATCTAAAGTCGTGGAACTAAAACAGGTGGAGCAAATCAAGAGCCTATCAGCAGCTTTGGAGACTGCCAAGAAGAAGGCCAGTGATGCTGAAACCTCCCTCAAGAAGGCTCAGGATGAGTTCAAGGCTTTGTAGGGTGTTGCTTAGGAGAATACTGATCTCAAGACAAACGTTCAACATCTGATGAAGGATGCAGAGCAGGTCCAGATGAACATCAAGGCTACCATTAAGGCAAAGCAAACTGCCTTATTGCTGAGAATGAGACCGACTCAGACACCCAGATGAAGATTGCATGAGATGCGCTCTATCCGGGGAAGGAGTATGGTATTTGGGCACTGATTTTCCAATACGCTGAAGATGTGGTGTATAAGAGAAAGCAAGGACTGCCAGATCCTAAATCATTCAAAGCCTGGGCGAATGCTGAGCTTGAGGAGCCTGCTAAGAAGCTTCCTGGACTCGGTGAGGCGGTTGAGCTCCATTCTAAAGAGGAGAACGAAGAGCACCCGACGGAGAAAAACTAGGCGGACCAACCCAGGCAGGAGTAGTTTTCATTGGCAGTATGCCAATTTCATTTCCTCCGGCCCGTGAGCCGTGTATTTGAATGTTTCAATCAACTAGTTTATTCCTTTCCAGATGATGATCCGGTTCAACATTTCCCCCGGCTCTTTGTGGCCGGGTTTTATCTATGAAAGTACCAACTAAGTCGGTTTGAATTTAAATTTGCACTTAAATTTTGCTTATATATATACTTGAGTTATTGCCTAACTCAATAAGAGCATGCAGCAGTTATCAACCCTACCGGTTTCCTCCATTTTTCGTAACACAAAGTTCCCAACTTTCAAGGGCCATTTGTGCACTCTTTTGTTGTAGGCACGGGTCATTCTCAGACGGTAAATCTCATAACTCAAGGCGGCATTGCCCCTGTGTTCCGGGAGTGAGTCCAATGCTAGCCGCATGGCCTCCCAATTTGCCTCTTCATCGTATAACATGACTCGTAGAGTTGGCTCATAATGCTCGATAGGCAGGACCACTTCAGCACCGTAAACCATGAGAAATGGGGTTTCACCGGTTGCCCCTTTTTTAGTTGTCCGAATGGCCCATAGGACATGAATTAATTCTTCAGCCCATAAACCACTGGCTCTTTCAATTTTCTTTTTAATGTCATCTGAGATGAGTTTGTTGAAGGCATCAACTTGGCCGTTTTCTTGGGGTCGGCCAACTGATGCAAAACAATGTGAGATCCCTTAATCTCCCAACCAAGTCTTGAACTGAGGCGTTTCAAACTGAGGGCCATTATCGAACACCATAGACATAGGTACCCCGTACCGGGTGATGATGTTCTTCCAAATGAAGGAGATAACATCCTTTGTCTTGATGCCCTTGACCGCCTCTGCTTCCACCCACTTGGTGAAATAATCCACAGCCACCAGAATATAGCGCTTTCCGCCTAGTGCTGGTGTATAAGGACCTAGAATGTCCATGCCCCATTTAACAAACGGGACTGGGCTGTGGATTGCTGTTAGGACAGTTGCCGGCTGATGAATGAGTGTGCCAAATTTCTGGCACTTATCACATTTTTTGACCATTTCCATGGCGTTTGCCTCAAGTGTAGGCCAAAAGTAGCCTTGCCGCCTGGTCCTAACAGCCAGGGATCTAGCGCCTATGTGGGAGGTGCAATATCCCGAGTGTAGATCTTCGAGAACTTCTTTCCCCTTTTACGGCGTGACACACTTCAACAACGGTTTTAGAAAACCCGCCTTGAAGAGCTCTCCGTTTCTCATCTTGAAGTTTGCAACACGTTTGTTTAATACGACCGTCTCCTGGGGTGAATCAGGGAGCGTACAGTTTGTCAGATATGCCTGGATGCCATCCATCCAGGTAGAGCTTCGGTCAAGTACTCCAATGGGCTCTTCTTCAATAATACTTCGTTTTTCCATAATTTCCCAGAAGACTGACCGAGGCGTATCACAGGAGGCGGAGGATGCCAATTTTGACAAAGCATCCACTTGGTTGTTTTCAGACTTGGGCACTTGACTTAGATGGAATTCTTCAAGTGTCCCAGTCTCAGCTTTGACAACATGTAAGTATTTGATCATAGGCGGGTGGGTGGCTTCATATTCACCTTGTTATTAGCTAACGACCAACTCAGAATCTGAGCATGCGTCAATTTTGTTGCCCCTGCCGCCTTGCACATGCGGATGCCGGCTAGCAGGGCTTCATATTCCGCCTCATTGTTTGAGGCCTGGAACTTGAACTGTAGTGCGTATTCATATTTATCTCTTTCCGGAGACTGACAGATTATACCTGCACCACATCCGTTCATAGTAGAGCTCTCGTCTACATACACTTTCCAAGCCTGTTCAAGGTTGTCCGAAGCAACCGGCCTTGTCATTTCGACAATGAAGTCGGCAAACGCCTGACCCTTCACTGCCTTTCTTGGTTCGTAGGTGATTTTAAGACTTTGCATTTCAATAGCCCACTTGAGCATCCTGCCGGATGACTTCAAGGTTATCATTGGCCTCTTGAGGGGTTGATTTGTGTAGATCACCACCGAATGTGCCAAGAAGTAAGGCTTTAACTTCTTAACAACCATGTAGAGAGCAATGCCAAAATTTTCAACCATGGGGTACCACAGCTCAGTATTTCTGAGAACATGGCTAATGAAATAGACCGGTAGCTGAATGCCGTCTCTCTCAGCAAGGAGAACGGCACTGAGGGCATGTTCTGAGATGGCCTGTTGAGCGTCTCCTTTGGTAAAGGGCTAACAAGCCTTGGCAAGGAGTGTAAATGTTCTTTCAATTTTTAAAAGGATGCCTCAGCATCATCTCCCCATTCAAATCTAGTCTTCTTCCTGATTGCTTGGAAGAAGTAAAGGCATTTGTCACCTGACCGGCTGAGGAATCTCCTAAGCACAGCCAGGCAACCGGTGAGCTTCTGAACTTCCTTGACAGTGCGGGGTGACTTCATGTCAATTACCGCCTGTATCTTCTCGGGGTTAGCCTCTATCCCCTTTTGATCAATCAGGAATCCGAGAAACTTCCCAGACTCAACACCAAAAACACACTTTTTGGGATTTAACATGACCTTATGCCGCCTGAGTGTGGTGAAGGTTTCTCGGAGATCAGCAAGGTGATCCGTCTGTAGCTTAGATTTGACTATCATATCATCAATATACGCCTCTACGTTCCTCCCAATCTGATTAATGAAGACTGTATTAATCATCCGTTGTAAAGTAGCCAGCATATTCTTCAAGCCAAATGGCATCATCGTACAACAGAATAACCCCTGATCAGTGACGAAGGCTGTCTTCTCTTGATCTTTTTTCCACAGGGGAATCTGGTGGAAGCCAGAGTAGGCATCCATAAAACTCATCAAGGCATGCCCGGCTGTAGAGTCGACCAGGCTGTCGATCTTTGGAAGCGGGTAACTATCCTTTGGACATGCCTTGTTCAAGTCAGTGTAATCTACACACATGCGCCAGGTACCATTCAGCTTCTTTACAAGCACCACATTCGCAACCCAATTCGGGAAGTTACATGGCCGAATGAACCCAGCGTCTAACAGCTTTTTGACCTCGGCAGCTGCCGCCTGACTTCTTTCCTCTCCGTGATTTCTTTTCTTCTGTCGGATGGGCTTCTTTTTAGGGTCCACGGCGAGTTTGTGGACAGTGAGATCCGGGCTTATGCCTGGCATCTCTTCCACTTCAAAGGCAAAAATGTCTTTGAATTCTTTCAGTAGGAGGTGCAAGTTTGCACCCAACCTTTCAAAAGCAATCGTCCCCATCTTAACAGTTCGCTCTGGACGGCTGTCATCCAGAGGAATATCAATGTGCTCACCAGCCGGTTGGGGACGGAGATCATCTAACCGTTCCCCGGTCAGTGATTGCTATTTCTTTTCTTTCTTCACCTCCACCAGCTGGTCAACTTTTCTTTTCTTTCCAGCTGCTGGTGGGGGTGAATCAGAGTCCTTGACATAGTCAAGGTCTATTGGCTCCTTCGATTGGCCGGCTGCAGCAGCCGTTGGTTTGACGTCTGAGAGGTAACACTCCCTTGCCGTCTTCTGATCCCCGTTGAGGGAGCCAACAAAGCCATCATCCTTTTCATACTTGAGCAGCATGAGAGATGGGATGATGATGGCCTTGCACTCATTCAGAGTTGGTCGGGCAAGAATGATGTTATAGGCGGTCAGCTCTTTAACCACCAAAAACCGGACGATCATATGTCGCCCTTTTCTCTTCTACCTCAGCCAGATGGGTAGATCAATTTGTCCGACTAGGTGCACGACCCCTCTCCCAAAGCCAACTAGTGGATGGGAGACGTCGCGCAAGTTGTCCATCTTATAGCTTAGCTTGGATAGACACTTGTAGCGGATGAGGTCAGAGGAGCTATCAGTGTCAATAAGGATCCTACCAACCAGCTGGTTGGCGACCTTACATTCAATGACGACTGGGTCGTCATACGGTCGGCGGACTTTGGCCCGATCCTTCTCAGTGATGAGGACATCTGGGAATATTCCACTGGTGGACGCCTGTCCATCATCAACTGAGAGGATCATCTTCTTCAGATGATCCTTGGTGCCCTGAATGGTCGGGCCACCACATGCGAATCCGCCTGCTATAGTGTAGACCGGATCCTTATCGGTGTCCGAGCTACTAGTAGGCTGAACAGTCTTAGCACGCCCTTATCAGCCAGATGGTCCAACGTCCGCTTGAAACTGTAGTAGTTGTTGGTGTCATAGCCGACTTCCTCATGGAAATGACAGTATATATTCTTGTTCCGTGACTGAACGGAACTCTTTATTGGATTCGGCTTCTCAATGGTCAGCCAGTCCTTTATCTCCATGAGGATGGAGTGGCAGTCTTTATTAAACTCATACTTCGAAACGTACGGCTTGAATTCCTTCTTTTTCTTCTAGGACGAATGATCAGAATCTTCAACTGCCCAGACTTCTTTTCTCTTTTTTCTCTTTTCAGCTTTTTGAGCCGGCTGTGCAGACCGAATCTCTTTTTGTTTGTCAAACTTCTTGGAGTCTGACTGATGGTTGGACGAACAGAGGTCGGTAGCTTGAATAAAGCTCTCCGCCTCTATCAAATCCTCTTGAAGGGTGAAGACCTTCTTTCGAACAAGGTCGAACTTAAAGGTTGGCCCATCCTTCAAACCCTTGAAGAAGTCTATATAAGCTACCTCGTCAAATAGCCCCTGAATTTGGATTCTCACCAGATTGAACCGTCTAACATAGGAGCAAAGCCCTTCTCTCTCTCCCTGCCTTATGGTGCTCAAGTCAAGACTTGTCTTCTTGGCAGGGATGTTCATTGAGAAGTTGGAGGCAAACAGGAAAGCAAGCTTCCTGAAGCTGTCAATGCACCCGGCTGCCAGATTGCCGAACCATTGTTAGGCTATGCCCTTCAAGGTAGCCGAGAAGCATCGACACCACATAGCATCCTCCAACCCCTGCATGTGCGTAAGGTTGGAGTAGGCCATGAGGTGGTCGTCCGGGTTGGAGGTACCATCATAGGCACCAACCAACACATTCTTAACTTTGGCCGGCTGTGCCGCCTCGGTTATCTCCTTGGTGAACGCAGAAGTTTGTTCACCAAGTTTGAGTAGACGGAGCTGCCAGTCCAAGGGTTGGACGTTGTATGCTGCCTGTCTTCTAAAGAGGGCCGGCTGCATGAAATGAGGGGTGTATGGCCCGTATGCCATCTGAGGAACATATGGGGCATTCCCAATCATCTGAGGGCCAGAATGGATAGACTTGTCGCCTGTATAGCTCCCATACAAGGATTGAGTATTCCTTGCAGATGTATTCTTGAAGCTATTTGGAAAGCTCGACGTAGAAGCTGACTCAGACAGCTGCTGATTCCGATTTTGCTCGATGATATGTCGAGCATCGGTGAAGGTTTTCTTGATGCCATCCGGCTGAACTACACGGATGATCTTCCTTGTGCCCGTCTAGGGCAGAAGGATCTTAGTCCAGTCAAGGGCAGTTGTAGTCTTCTCCTTGGGATGTGGAGTAGGCTGCCTGTCTCTGACTGACATTTTCCTCGCAGCTCGAGGAGATTTTTTGGCTGACTAACTCTTTCTAGAGCCAGCCGTCTTCTTTTCGATCAGGTCCTTGATCTCACCTTTGAAATTTGTCATGAATTTCATGAGCTCATCTCGGGTTACTGGGGCCTGACCTCCTGCCGCCTGGGTATTACCAGGAGGTGGTCCAGCAGATTTGCTGGTACCAGCTTCATTGTTTACTCGCTCCAGCTTATCCCTAGAACGAATGTGTTTAGCAATGAGTGACCCGTCAAAGGCCATATATGTCTCGACGTCCACATCGTGGTCGTCTTCTTGGTCTGTAAAGACCTCTCCATTAACCGTAGGATGGCTCGGTCTGGCGGCGGTACAGACTCTTGAACCATCTCTGAGGTACTCTCCCCACAGACGGCTCTAAATGTTTTTGGTATTTTTGTCCCTCGGGAGAGTTACAGCTCGAAGACTGGTTCGACGGCGCCTGTACCTGCAAAACAACGGAGACTCCAGTTGGTTGGAGCTCCGCGTCCGACGATCAAGTTAGAACGCGTTGGAGAATGTGAAAAGAGTGCGGAAAGTAAAGTGGGATCTTCTCGGATTCCGAGATCAGGTGTTTTCTCTAATGTAAGAGAATGTTGGGTATATTGTAATAAATTGTAGGTGTCCCCGAAACGGGGGGAGTCTCCCTATTTATTGGGTCATCAGAAAATGTGCCCCTGATTGGGTCACTCTGACCTAATTATGTTGGGCTGCGCCGAATTACGGCTTTTCGGGATTTGGGCCCTGAAGGCCGCCTTTACTCCCTGATTATGAGAAAGACACGTGCCAAAGGGGGATTGGCCCAATTTGGACAAATCTAGGTCTAACACGTGTCATCGCCTGGTTGGCCCACGTGGCATGGGTAAAATTACCCAAAATAATATGATTAATACGGCAACTATAATATATAATTTATAAACTTAAACTGTAATCCATCGGTATTATTGTTGAAATAAATTTAATTATTAAGATATGAAAATTAAATTAAAACAAATAATATTAAAATTTATGCATTAACAAATTACGTAAATGTTATATTAAATGTATTGATACATTACTTAAAATTTGCATATTATTATTCTTATGTTAAATAATTCAATGGTAAATAAATAATTATTTCTTTATTTTATAATTATTTTTAAAAATAGTTTTTATTTAAAGACAAGTGAGGCCAATTAACCCCGTTGCTTTGAACTTAAATTTGCCTCTGCTTACAAGATGGAGCAAGATCTCAAAAAGTACGTATTTTGAGCCATATAATGGCTAAATGTTTCATTTGACAATCTTTATGCCAGAATGGAACGAACGAAGTTTGAATAAAGGCATTTGTAAGCTAACAAAGAAGAATTATTCCAAGCTTTCTAGCAATAAATTCATCTTCATTTTTGGTAGTAGAATTCAACACTTCTTGAATATGATGTAATTGACTATGAATATTACGGTGGTCTGTTTAAACAACATTTTTTTGACAAGGTCGAAAGAAGCAAGTTTAGAAGTAAGAAGAGGGCAAGACACAATTCTAAACATTTTTAGATAATTGGATTTCAACTTTGATAAAGCTTTTTATTAGTTAGAACAACAACCAAATATAGACTTATATATATAGCGAGCCGAGGAAATGGTTTCTGGGTAAATTTTCTTGGGTGTGTTAAAGAAATACTCCGTATTTGTTGAACAGACAACTATAATTTAGTATATTGACCGAATGGTCGTATTCTTGGATTGTTATACTTGATATTATACATTTATATGAGGTGGTGCAGGGTGTCCACCACTCAGAGAAGTTATATATTGGAGGGGATCTAAATGGGCACGTTGGGGCGAGCCGAGATGGCTATGAGAGTGTCCATGGAGGCTTTGGGTATGGGCAGAGGGACGCCGGTGGTGAAGCTATTATGGATTTTGCCCAATCATATGATTTAATTTTGGCTAATACTTGGTTTAAGAAGAGGGATTCACACTTGATAACTTTTCGGAATGGAGCAAATGCAACTCAAATAGACTTCCTGCTCACAAGGAGCATAGATAGACAAAGTTGCATAAACTGTAAGGTTATCCCAGGGGAGAGTGTGGTCACCCAACACCGGCTATTGGTAATGACTATTCGTCTGAAAGAGAAGGCGAAGAAAAAAGTTAGACAAGAAGAACCAAGGATAAGATGGTGGACCCTAAGGGATGCAAAAGCTAAGGTTTTTACAGAAAAGGTAATTGAAGAAGCGGATTGGGATGGAGAGGTGGATCCGGACATGACTTGGTTACGAATGAAGAACTGTTTCCTAAGAGTGGCCAAAGAGGTCTTAGGGGAAGTAAGGGGAAGAACTTCGGTACAGAGAGATACTTCGTGGTGGAATGAAGAGGTGAAAGCAGTAATTAAGCAAAAAAGGGAATGCTATCAAGCCTTAGGAAAATGTAGGAGTGATGAAACCTTTGCAGCGTATAAGGAGGCTAAGAGTAAGGCAAAGGCAGCTGTTCGCCAAGCAAAAGAAAAGGCATATCAGGAGGTTTATGAAAAGCTTGATTCCAAGGAGGGAGAAAGGATCATTTATAAGATGGCAAAGAGAAGACAAGAGGCAAGGAAGGATATTGGCATGGTGAAGTGTGTCAAAGATAAGAACCAAATGGTCCTAGTGCAAGAGGAGGGCATCAAGGACAGGTGGAAGGGGTACTTCGATGAATTATTTAATGGAAGTAATGGAGTTGTGATAGGAGATACCTCTATGAGTGATGAAGAAATCAACATGGAGTATGTGCGAAGGATTAGGAGAGTAGAGGTGGAGATTGCACTGAGGAAGATGAAACCTAAGAAGGCGGTTGGCCCTGATGGGGTACCGATAGAGGTGTGGAGGTGTTTGGGTAAGATTGGTATTGATTGGTTAACAAACCTTTTCAACAAGATATGGACGGCTACAAGGATCCCACAAGATTGGAGGAAGAGCACCTTGGTCCCGGTTTATAAAAACAAAGGAGACGCTCAAGATTGTTCTAACTATCGAGGAATTAAGCTTATGAGCCATACTATGAAGTTGTGGGAAAGGGTGATTGAACAAAGGTTGAGGGCATGCACAAGCATTTCAGATAACCAATTTGGTTTTATGCCTGGGAGATCTACTATGGAGGCAATCCATTTGATAAGACAAATGATGGAGTTTTATAGGGTAAAGAAGAAAGATCTTCATATGGTCTTTATTGATTTAGAGAAGGCATATGACAAGGTGCCAAGAGAGATACTTTGGTGGGCAATGTTGAAGAAAGGTATCCCACGAAGGTATGTAGACCTAGTTAAGGATATGTATCGGGATGTGTCAACAAATGTGAGGACATGCGGAGGGTTGACAAAAGATTTCCCTATTACAATCGGATTGCATCAAGGGTCTGCATTAAGCCCTTTTCTTTTTGCAACGGTTCTAGATGAATTAACTAGACCAATTCAAGATGAGGTTCCATGGTGTATGTTGTTCGCAGATGATATCGTTTTGGTGGATGAGACTAAGGATGGGGTTAATGTCAAGTTGGAGCAATGGAGGCAAAGGTTGGAATCTAGAGGGTTTAAGCTAAGTCGGAGTAAGACTGAATATTTGGTATGTCGTTTTGGCACTCAGAGGGGGACAAGCAATGAAGTGGTGAGTTTGGATGGAAAGGATTTGACCATGAGTGAATGTTTTAAGTACCTAGGGTCGATCATCCAGAAGAATGGTGACATTGATCAAGACGTGACCCACAGGATTAAGTCAGGGTGGCTTAAATGGAGAGCGGCCACGGGAGTGTTATGCGACCGCAGCATTCCCTTAAAGTTGAAGGGAAAATTCTACAGGACTGCCATAAGACCAGTGTTGCTCTATGGTACAGAATGTTGGGCTTCTAAGAAAGAGCATATTAAAAAGATGGAGGTTACGGAAATGCGCATGTTAAGGTGGATGTGTGGAAACACTTTAAGAGATAGAATCAGAAATGAGGTTATTCGCAAGAAAGTAGGTGTGGCGGGCATTGTAGATAAATTAAGGGAAAATCGTCTGCGTTGGTTTGGACATGTAAGACGGAGACCCGAGGGTGCACCGGTGCGAAGAGTGGAAGAGTGGGACCATGGAGGGATTAAACGAGGAAGAGGGAGACCAAAGATGACTTGGTTGGAAGGAGTGAGGAAGGATATGAAGTGCATGGATTTACGTGAGGATGAAGTTTTGGATCGTAAGGGATGGAGGAGAAAGATTTATGTTGATGACTACACGGAATAATCAAATTTGGTTCATGTTAGCCGACCCCACTTTTGGGATTAAGGCTTTGATTGATTGATTGATTGATTGATATTATACATTTATACTCTCTCCCTTTAGTTGTTCCACTTCATTTTTCACCGAAACACAACTTTTAACCAAAATATTTTTATTTTGTGTTTGTGTCTCTTGTCATGGCAGTTTGAAATAATCACTCATATTTGGGTATAATCACATTTTGTAATATTTATAATAGACCTAATAATGTGTAGTAGAACTTAAGGAATCATGTTCTTTTGTTTTTTTGGGAGGAATCATGTTGTTTTGTTGATTTTTTTTTTATTATAGTCCCATTTTTTTTCTTCATATTTTCTAATTAAAAAAAATACTTGCGTACATACCCATCTTTTAATGGCTGAAATGAAACAAAATGTAATCATATAAGGGCCTAAATTTTAATTTTAGAATACGACCCTAAAAATGCTATTACCACCCTGAAAAGACTATTCATTGATGTTTGTTGTATGCGGAAATCTATACTTGTATCTTGTATGTAATGTTATTTTATTTTGTACAAATTAATAAATTTGACAGTGGTTAAACAAAATCAGAAATCAAACCTTAATATTTTGATCTTGTACAAGCATGAGTAATAAGTATAAGCTTAAGAATAAGCAAATGTGTCAAAAAACGGGTAAGTTCTTAAGACAAAGAGAATTCATAAAATTTATTTTATAATTAATTTTCACTCTTATTGGATAAGTTGGTATCACATTTTAATTATATTAACGCCAATAGAAAATAAAATAAATTTTAATAAACCCAAAATCAAGGTCCCTCGACCACAATTGGACGGACCCACTTCCTGCAACTATTCACTATCTTTGGAGAAGATCAGATGCTATGAGTGGTACAATGAGGTCAATGGTATCGGCTGCAGCAAGTCATCTGAGTTTGATGAGGATGAGGAGTGTCAACGTAGGCTCGATAAGTTCATAAGTAAACTCACAGAAGAGCTTATCACTCCCTATGACTCCCCGACATCGACCAGAGTGCCCTCCTTAGCTCCCTCGATCGATTCGCCTCGATCCAGGGTCACAACGCCTCTGGATTCGCCATGGGCCCAAATTACCCTAATTTCGAAACCCAGACCCAAGGGGCGGCAGACATCGGATGACCTCCCTCCTTCAGACGACCCACTCGTATGTGACTGCTACAAAAGGGTCATAATCGAAAGGATGAGAACATGATGGGATGGGCTCTCGTATCCCGCTGAAAAGAGCTTCCAAATGTGCAAATGGCAACCTTCTAAGCCTCTGTATGAGAAACAGAGATCCATAATCGACCTTCCCGATGACATGTTCTACGAGATTTGGAAACGATGCGATGCCTCATCCTTGGGTAAAGGCATGTGCGTATGCGTGGGGGAAGAACATAGCTGAGTTTGTCTAGCACCTGAACATCATGGATCCCCTCAAAAGGTTCCTACTCAATGGCTTTTAGGGAGAACCACACCGAGAATACGCGGGTGTGTTGAGTAATTAGGTTTTAATGATTATAAACTAATGATGATTATCTATCTAACATGTTTGTTTAGTTGTGCATAGAAAGAACAAGTTATGCTTGGAATAGGGTACAAGGAACCTGAGTAATGACAGGTGTATATCAAGAACTTAAGAAATATAGGATAAGCAATAAAGGAACAAGAACAATGATGAGTGTTATGGTTGATAAGTATGATGATGGCTAAGGAACCATGAAGGTAACTATGTAAATAGGTGTTTGCATAAGTTAGCTTCACGAGGTAAGTATCTTATGCATATATAGGTCATGTATGTGTAGGAGTCTTTTAATTTTGTTTTAATTTTCTTTATTGCTTTTATAAATAAAAATAACCTTTTGTTTTATTCTGTTATCCTCAGAAGTTTGCTCAGTTTGTCATCATCAAAAAGGGGGAAATTGTTGACCCTGATTAGGTCTTGATGATGATGTTAATGATTGAGCAAACTTCTATCTAATAAAAAGTCTTTTAGTGTTTTGATGTTTGCAGGATAAGTAAACTCTGGGAGTTAAAGTGAGGACTAAAACAGAGGAACCTTAGAAGACTAAGGATGACAGGTAAAGCAGAAGAAGAGTTCTAGAAATGGAACTTCAAGGTGTTCCCTGACAAGAACATATCAACGGGTTGTAATGACCTGGTTCCGGTGTAATGCTGGGGCAAAGGTGTGTCTTGACAGGAACATATCAACAGGTTGTAATGACCTGGTTCCGGTGTAATGCTGGGGCAAAACCTGAGATCTAGAATACATCAAGACTACATGATTCCAGAACAAGAGTCTTAGAGAAGCAACATGAAGACGGAGAAATAGAAGTATATTGCTCTAGGATTCATGTAAGTATGTTGGACATAAAAGTCGGTCTGGAACAAGTTTATATAAAACCAAGGTGAACTCCAGACAATCAATGAAATTAGAGTTACTGACTTGTCAGGAACTCAGAGACTGTCAGAGTTCCAAACCTAATAGGAACTTAAGTATGCACGTCTTTAAAAGTTGGTTTTAATGATATATATATTTACCTAATACGTGCATATCTTTTAGGGATTTGGTTTTACTGAATAATGATATTTATTTTCTAATAAATCCCTTTTGGAAAAAGATAAGTTTGTTTAAAAAGTATTTTTAAACAAAAAGATAAGTTTTGAATAAAATCTAATTTTATGTTAATTATATCTTTATTATTAATGACAGATTTTATTCTTAACAAAAAGATATATTTTCAGAAAACTTATTTTTAGAAAATATCTTTTAAACTTATTTTTAGAAAATATCTTTCTTATTTTTAGAAAATATCTTTTAAACTTATCTTTTCATAAAACCTATCTTTTTCAAGATGAAATGAATAATTCGAGTGTACTATAAATATGCTCATATGTATTCATTCAAAGTTGAGGCTGACAAAGTGTAGTGGTCGTGCTTAATGGTTTTATCCTTCACCACGAAGCTAAGTCAGTCCTCCTGATCAAAGTTCCTATCAGGTTTTGGTTACAGTATGTCCAGTGAGTTCCAGACAGATCTCGAGTGTCCAACATATTAGTTTTATCTCTTTATTCATATATATGTATTTAGAGTTATTCAATGAGATCTTGTAATGGGAAAAAGGGTTTGAGTAT
This sequence comes from Chenopodium album, assembly GCF_948465745.1. Lineage (NCBI taxonomy): Eukaryota > Viridiplantae > Streptophyta > Magnoliopsida > Caryophyllales > Amaranthaceae > Chenopodium > Chenopodium album. The sequence goes on from NC_137848.1 coordinate 47,877,832, forward strand.
TTTGGGTATTGGGGTGTGATGAGTTTGAATTCTCTAAAATTCAAGTGGTAGCTGTGAGTGCACAGTAAGTGAAAGGAACCTGAGTGTGTCTTGGGTCAAGTGAAAGGAACATGAGTGTGTCTTGGGTCTGGTAGGATAGGTTCCTATCATGTAGCAAGTGTCCACGGAGGAACTTGTGAGAAAGGCCTGTATAATATGTTGTAACTAGGTGTTGCCCTATTATAGTGAATTGTTTGTGTTGAAAATCCCTTGGTGGGTCGAGGTTTTACTTCTAGTTGGGCCCTGGAAGGTTTCCTCATAAAATCTGATTTGCACTCTTTAAGTTCCTAACTATAACTGTTTTATATTCCGCGAAAATTAGGCACTAGGAACTTACTACAATTCACCCCCCCCCTCTTGTAGTATATCAACTGAAATAACAGGGTGATTAACGTGGAAACGCTTGATTCGAGCTACCCCTAGAATATCCTCCAAGTTATATACCATGCCTTCACCAAAATGAAATTTCAGTCTAGAAATAAGAGGAGAATTTGTGGAAGTCCATAGAGTGTGGGATTCTAACAATGAGGATGTCTTCGTTGGCCAGCTCTCTATTCTCAACTTAGCCCCTATGCAAGTAGACTGGTTTCAGGGGAATCAAGTTCAAGCACTGACCCGATCAAGAAGGCTGTAGAACCCCGATAGTCCGATACTGTGCAGTTGATCCAACCCGTTCCTCATCCAGATCCAATTAATCCTCTTTTAGAGACTCATGCTTTAGTCAAGCAATTGTAGAAGGTCAAAACTGACATGAGCATATGGGAGCTTCTATCCTCTTCCCATGAGCACCCAAAGAAGATTTTGGATGCTCTCACTAAGATGAATGTGTCGTCTGACACGAGCCCTGATGAGATAGTTGGCCTCTTAAGTGCTGAGAGGTCCAACTCGACCATCACCTTTTCCGACAATGATCTGCCTGCATGAGGGTTTTGTCATAACAAATTAAACCACTCTATCTGACGGTGGTAACTTTGGGCAAAAATGTGCTGAGCTCCCTGACCTAAGAAACATCCACTATTGCATACATTACATATTGTGCTTAGCCCCTTGACCTAAGCAATATTCGAGAATCACCACTGTATAATATACGTGCTTAGCTTCCAGACCTAAGCAACGTTCATCAAGATTGTTTTTTATACACTATATATGATGCTTAGCTTCCTGACCAAAGCAACATACATTGACAACAAACTACTGTGCTTAGTTTCATGACCTAAGTGCATTCATTGATCGTGTCACATGATGTCATTGTCCTTAGCCTCTTGGCCTACGAACACTCATCATGAATACATTATTCTCAAGACGAGCAATTCAATTTGACAAGAAGAAAATACATGCGGTTCATTTCGCTTTGCTCAACGAGGAAGTTCAAAACTTCTTCCTTTTTTCATGTATTTTCTTTTGGGGAAGTTCAAAAACTTTTTCAAAATTTTCTCAGCGTGGAAATACAATAGTTCTTCTATTTTACATCTTTTTTCTTTTGGGGAAGTTCAAAAACTATTTCAAATTTTTTTATGGAGGGAAGTTCAAAAACTCCTACTTCATTTTTTACGTCTTTCTTTTTCGGGAAAAAGTTGGTACCCTCCACTCATGACAAATGACAGAATTTTTTTCATTTTAAGTTGTTTGTGTCTACGCACACACTCAAACTATACATGTACACACAGTCACAAGTCATACACATGTCATGTCATGTTGTGTCAAGTCAAACTTTGTCAAGTCAGTTGGTCAAGTCAATCACATAGTCTATACAAGTCCCTTTGAATTTTTTTTTTTTGCAAGTCTCAGTTACAGACTCTTTCGGGGAAAATCAAACACATCAACATCTCTACATTCCACGTTTGGGGATAATCGAACCATCATCATCCGCAGCCCACGTTCGGGGTATAATCGAACCACCATCAAATATTTATCAAACATCTAGTGACTATCTCCCTAGGCGAGGACGATTCACGTTGTAAGGTTCTCGATAAACAGAGACTTGTAATTTTTCATTATTAGACAAGTTTTTTCCGAGGCGTGAAAAATAGTCGGTCGTTACACAATTCTCGAGGCGTAGAAGTCAGCAATTTTACCACCTTCTAGCAGATCGCTCAAGGCGTAGTGGTTCACGGAAGAGTTCCCGGGGCGAGGAAACTATCCCATATAAGACAATATTATCCCGAGACGTGGAGAATTGTAGGTTGTTTCACACTTCTCGAGGTGTAGAAGACAGCGATTTTATCACCTTCTAATGGATCGCTTAAGGCGTATTGGTTCACGATAGAGTTCTCGGGGCAAGGAAACTATCTCATATCAAACAAGCTTTTCGCGAGACGTGGGAAATTGTCTGTCGTTGCACACTTCTCGAGGCGTAGAAGTCAGCGATTGTATCATCTAACAAAATTCCCGAGGCGTGGAAAAATATCATCTAACAAAATTTCCCGAGGTGTGGAAAAATATCATCTAACAGAATTCCTTAGGAGTGGAAAAATATCATCTAACAAAATTCCCGAGGCGTGGAAATTATCATCTAGAAGAATTCCCAAGGTGTGGAAAAATATCATCGAAAAGAATTCCCGAGGCAAGGAAAATTATCATCCGGTGGATTTCTCGAGGCGTAGAAAACTACCAAACATATTTGCCACTGATACATTGGTGTCAAATACGCATTCTATACCCTTACTATTTTATCTGTGGAACTAACGCTTTTCTATAGGTATCAGCATATATAGAGTGATTTAGGATCGCAGAACGTTTAAAATCATTCTCTGTCCCAATAGACTATTTTGATTATCGTTTTCGAAATTTACGTTTCTACAAACTCAGTCAAAGTGGGTATTTCTATAGACACCTAAAAATGTCTCCCCAAAACCAAACCCAATGATGAACAACCTTTCACCGTCATTATTGGTCGGGTCAAGTATTTAATATTTACAGTACTTGAATCCATATTCAATCCAATACATTTCATAAACCAACCCAATTCTTAGCCCATTTCTCCAAACCATAACTTATTTTCCACTTTTCGTGTCCACATCACAAAACCAAGATAAAATGATTTAGTATACCTATAATTTTGATCCAAATATTATTTGGTTGGATAGGCCTAGAAACAAGCTTTCCAAAGGTATATCATAAGCACAATCCCAATTTAAAATGAAGAAGATATGAGCAAAACACTAAACTCGGCCCAAAACCGACACCATTTCACTAAAACGGCCATATCTTAAAATCTACAAATGATTTTGACCTAATTAAAATTGTTTTGGAAAGTAGAATTAAATATCTTTCCAACTATACATTATATAACTTATTCCGAGTTACGGATCAAATGTTATCAAAATTTTAAAAATGCGTAAAATTGGAAATTACCGCACCACGGTAAAATTACCGTGCCATGTCACGACAATTTCTGCCATGATGCGGCAAATGTCTAGGGTTTTGTTTCACGGCGCCTTCAATATTAGGGTTCCGTGCTTCACCCTAACATATTCTCTATATTTACGAGGCTGATTTCCTCAGTTTCGGGGCACCAAAACATTCTCTCTTTCTCTGTTATGATTTAGCCTATATACTAGCCTTCCCTATTCTCTCATCATACATCCCTTAAGCACTCCCCGGAGTCCATAGAAAACCCGAAGTTTCATACTTAAACCAAGGCATGAATGGTAGAACCGATTGAGGATTTGGACCAAATCTACTCTACTTTTAATTTAATTTAATTGTTTCAATTTGATTTATATTTTTTTTGAAGTTACTAACAATTTATTCATGATGTAGCAATTCAAAGAAACGCGGAATGTGAGTAATTAATTCACTTAATTACTCTTTTTTATTATTTTTATTGCTAGTATAATGATTAGGTTTATTATTATTATTTGATTTGACTAACGTTATTATGGTTAAATTGCTTCCAATGTTAATTTTTATTGTATTGTTATTATTGATCACCATATTGCATATTTAAAGGGAATATGTAATTGAATATAACGCCTAATCTGATAATTTGGACGACCGGTTTAGGTTCCTTTTTAATCTTGTTTTTTAATTGAAGTGATCACAATATTCTAGAATTATATGTTGCATTAACATTCAACCAATTTAGCATAATTATAGTTTGAAGAAAATTGAATCTTTGTTTGCATGCCTTTGATATCGTAGGAATTACTTTTCACAATAAGAATCGAGTAGAGGCTAATATGGGCAAATGTGACTCCATGACTCACTTCGTACCATCATCCTCAATCCTCCTTTCGTGGTTCCGAACCATATGGAGTTAGTAATAATCTCATGGATTATGAACAGGGTGTAACCTTCACGGGTCAATCGTTGTCCCTTTATCGTGGTTGCCTTATAATGATCCGACGGTAGCTAAAATCTTTTAAAAAAAATGAAAACAAACCCTCTCCACCCCACTGTCTGCATACTTCACCTAGCCCCCACCGAAAATTCCCACCCAAACCAACTTCACCCACCACCACCACCACCACCACCACCGCACACCTTAAACAATTTCCACCAACCACCCTAATTTACCTTTAACCCAGAAAAATAAATTTATATATATAAAAAAAATAACCCACGAAACTAAACCAACAAAATTGTGAAATTAAACATAAAATCAAAAATTCATATGAATATCAAACCCAAAATAAATAAAAATTAAACAAAAAAAATCAAACAAAATAACGAAATAAAATAATAAAAAAAATTAACGAATTAAACAAAAAAACGAATGAAATAAGATCACAAAAATTAAACAAATTTATCATGAACAACCCAAAATGAACAAAACTTAAACATCAGAAATCAAACAAAAATTAACGAAAATCAAACTAAAACCATACTAAACTCCTGATTCAAACAAAAGCGAAATAAAAATCACAAAAACGAATATTAACTAAAATTAACGAATCAAACAAAAACCAAACATGGAAATTCGAAAAAAAAAACCCCAAAATTTCCAAAAAAATCAACATACCTTTACAAATATTTCATCCTCTTTGGGTTTATATGGTCAAATTCGACCATGAAAACTCCAGAACTGGAATTTTCATGGTCGAATTCGACCATGAACACCAAAATTTGTTTGTTCGGTTCTCAGATCCATGGACCAAAATCCGAATAGGAACAAAGAAAGAGTGAGTGAAGTAGACGCCGGTGGTAAGAGATTGAACAGAGGAAGGAAAAAAGAGAAAGGGTGGCGTGAGAAAACAGAGGGAGGAGGAAAGAGAAGAGAGAGAAAGAAAATAGAAAGGAAAGAGCTGTAGCGGCGTTCAGAAAACAGAGGGAGGAGGAAAGAGAAGAGAGAGAAAGAAAAGAGAAAGGAAAGAGGAGATGTAGCGGCGTGAGAATGAATGTTAGGGTTAGAGAGAAATTTTGCGACCGCTTATAAAAAGATCGCAATAATTCGACCGTTTAAAAAACGGTCGCAAATTGCAACTTTTGCGACTGTTTTTATGGCGGTCATAGAGAAACGGTCGCAATTTGGCCGAATTTTAGTAGTGCTCCCTAATCGCATGTTAATTCTCACTTCCTAAGAGTGCCAATTAAGCATATTCACCACAGGCTTAAATAGGCGCACTTCAAACGACGACTACAACACCATTAAAAAAGTGTTTCTTTTTCTTTTTAGGGGATCTGGTTGTCAAGTGTTGACAATTTCCTCGATGTCCCGACTTAGTAAGTCTCATATGAGACAACTTCCCTATATTTTTGTGTACCTTACTGATGCATGTGTTTGTGGTGCAGGTTAGTGTTATTAGTGTTGTTATTATTACAATTAGCTCGTTGCGCACATGGGAAAGGCTGGCCTAAATCGAGTCTTAGGGATTCAAGCGCCGCACAGGCGATCTATGCCGTGCTCACTTTTGTGAGTTGGCAATGTTTGTTAAGATTTTTAATGGCATGAAAATGTTTTACTTTTGCTTTGGTAAGAGCTTTGGTGATAATTAGCTTCGGGTATTTTAACTCTGACATGGGTGCACTCGTTAAATTGTGTTGTTTGGTGAACCCTCCTTATGGACACTCCTATTTTTCACTAACAGGTATCTTATCCTTGATTTTATACATGTATAGAGGTCTAGCTACTATTTCGCCATCTTCCAGTGGCTCCACTACCTAATTTAAAGAAAACCCTGTGAAAATAATGAAGAATAAAGAGAATTGTTACCCCAATAAGATAGGTGTTTGTTGTGGGAGTTCTGATAAATTCCATTAAAATAAATAGCTTCAGAAAACTTCAACAATAGAGGAAGATCAAATAAGGACTCGACTTCTTCTCAACCATAACAACCACCGGATTAAAATAGAAAAAGAAGTTAACCTAAGGAGAGGTAAATAGAGAAACGTGATGAACGATGTCGAAGGGCTAATACACCATTCAACAACGACGGTTGTTATTAAATTGCTACAGGTCATTGACAGCTTATGCCCTTCATTTCCTGCTTCAATCTACTATTTTATGCTTTATCTTGATAAAGGTTATAAGATTGAATTATTTCCTTGTTACTTTTGATAAACAACTTTGTTTTGTGTTAACCGTGGCTTGCTGAACCTTTGTGTTTTATAATGCAACTAGTTTGTGGCCCCGGGCGTTGCCCCGGATTCTTAATTTGAATAAGGAGTTTTATTTTTTTAGATTTGAAAGATAGCGTTGAGATTGTTCCCTTGTAACAAACTTGAAGGTCATTGAACAACTGTAAATTATTTAATTTTTTTCCCCTACCTTATAAAAGTAGAAGATAACTCTTAGGAATACTGTGCTACCAACTATACCCTAAAAAATGTGTACAAAATGTGTATTTACTTTTTTACCCCCATTAATATGTTTGCTCTCATTAATATATTTATGTTTTTTTTTTCATTAAACACATCATCAAATTAATTCAAAGTTTTTTTTTTAACAAAAAACTTGTAATGCCTTTTTTCAAATATAAAAATTATACTTCATATGTTATTATTATCATTTAAAAAGAAAAAAAAATTGTATTTACGAAGAGACGATTTATTTTTACTCCTTCGTTGTTGCTCTTCTTATTTACAATCTTTCGTCCTTTAATTGCAACACTATTGTTAAGGTTTATTAGCTTTTGAATTGTACATTGTTTGATGACACATAAATAATATTATGGAATTTGAATGAGATTCATATTAAATAGTGATATTTAAGCAGATGTTATCAAGAGGTGTAAAGAACTTAAAAATCCTATAATCAAGGGAAATCGATGGGAAAAAAAAAAAAAAAAACTAGACTGGTATTGAGTATTAATTATGGAGAGAATTTATGAGGAAAAATATGACTAAGTGGTTATTGATATAGTATTAGATATAGATATTAGATGGTCGTAGAACAATTAAAAAACTTAGATTGTTAAGTTTTTAGCTAAAACGAACATTTCACATATTATTACTCCATATGACCAAAGCTCAAAAAATATTCATTTGAAGAAAAACACACTAGGTATTATTGAATTATGCAAATCAATTAAGAGTTCTAAACTAACAATATTTTAAAATATGAAAGGATGCAAATCAATTAAATATTATTTAATAATAATTTTGAAATAATAGTGTCAAACTTTTGAGGGTTTCAAAAAATAATTGTCATAAAAGATTTTGGTGGCTTTTTTATACTTCTACAAAGTCACGACATAGGCACATAAACCAAATAGTAGGTATTAAAACTACCAGGTCTACCACCCAAACCAAAGGTGTAAATACATGCCAATACAACTTCTCTACAAAAGCTAACTCCTTCGCGCGCGTAGGCCACCCTAGTTTAAAAATAAAATAAAATAAAATTGTACCGTGTATGAAACATTCAATTGAAAAGTAACTGTTGAATCTTTTATAGACATTGACTTTGTAATAGAATTTAGATGATATTTCTATCTTTTTTCTACACTAAATACATAGTTTTACCAAAAGAGTTATTAGTGTTCCATCAATTTTTTTCATAAATAAAATTTTGATATCATGCAGAACAACAAACCATGTTCAAACCATCTTAAATAATAAAGTACAAAATTAGGCAACTTACCAATTTTGTTTACCTTAACAATTTAATTATTAGTGATGAACTGTCGGCATTGACCTCAAATTACTCAAACCTGTAATATACTACATTAAAAAATGTATAAAAGTATAAAATCAAATTAAAATATATATACTTTTGAAGGCCAAGTTCCCAAAGGCAATTAGGTATTAGAGGGTAAAAAAGTAAGTGATTAAAAAGTTGTGTAAATAAAAAATAGCAAGGCTTTAGAGATGAAGAGTTTAGTAGAGTTACAGGAATATTATAATAATAGATGGCTAGCTAATTGAAAACAACAATTGAAAATCTTTGGGGGTTTAATTACATGTAATTTCGGTTACAAACTAAAGTGAATTATTGATGACATGAATGTAAATTAAAGAGAAATGAATATAATTTAAAGATAAAAGAATACAATATAAAGTTAAATGAATGGGATTTGAAGATAAATGAATGTAATTTAAAGTGAATTAAATGTAATGTAAAGTGAAATGAATGGAATATGAAGAGATGAAAAGAATGGGATTATTTGAAGAGAATTAGAATTGATTGTGAATAAGGAGTAATCCGTAGTAATTTTGTATTCCTTTTTTATATTATTATTTTTTAATATTTTTTACATTTTTTAGGTAATAATATATGGCTTGCAAATTAATTCTTGTTATGATGACCATTCATGAAAATTAAAGTGTATGGATCAATTCTTTAATTAACCCAAGTAATTTTTATAACAATACTAAGACGGTACTACACGCGCAAACGCGCGTGAAACAATATGGTGTTGCTAGTGAGTGAGACCGGAAGTGTAAGAGTTTAAAAAGTAATTTGTAAAAAAATCTTATTTTATATTAGTAAGTCATTTAGAATGCTTAATTGTCTATGTCTTCTTCAAGCATGAAAAACAATGTACTTTATGGCAGACTGCAATGCTTTCATAAAAGAATACCCACAAAAGTGAAAACGCTCACGACTCACAGTGCGCAGATTGTTGTTGTAATGTCGTGTATAATGGTACAGTAGTGATTTTCTTACAAAATTGATATGTTTTAGTTGGTTGATGACACATGGTAATCAAAGATAATGTGTTGGATAAATCATAAAGTGATTGTGTATATGTTATTAAGTGAGAGTAAGGGATAGCTCAAGTGGTTATAGCTTCCCTCTTTATTCCAAAAAATCTTAGGTCGATTCTCATCACTTGCCATTTTGGCTCTTTAAACACCAAAAAAAAAAAAATGTTAAAGAAAGTGTAATCTGTTTTTATTTTTTATTTTTTTATTTACTCTCTTTTGTTTCAACACAATAATTTGTAGAGGTGATCAATATCAGCTCGACCCGCTAGCCCAGCACGAAAATAGGGCGGGTTTGGGCAAGCTTAAAGATGCATTTTTAGTTAAAAAGCCCGAACCCGGTCCCAAAAAGCCCGCTTTGGCCCGACAAGACAGAGGAGGTTATTAAAACCTAAAAATAATATAAAAAGGGTAATTGACATTTAGGAAAAAAAAAAGTTAGGTTTCAAAAACAATTAAAAAATCAAAAACAATGATGGCAATGGTAATGACAGTGTTATAAAGAATTTTGAAGAGGCAAAGGAAAATGATCTGAAATGAAAGACAATGGTAATGACAGTGTTATAAAGAATTTTGAAGAGGCAAAGGAAAATGATTTGAAATGAAAGACAGAGACAGAGAGAAAAAGAATTTTGAAGAGGCAAAGGAAAATGATCTGAAATGAAAGACAGAGACAGAGAGAAAAAGAATTTTGAAGAGGCAAAGGAAAATGATCTGAAATGAAAGACAGAGACAGAGAGAAAAAGTAACAGACAAGGTGTAATGCCAGAGGAGTGGCGGAGGAGGCGGCGGCATTGTTGATGATGCGCTGCTGCGTCTTTTTCTCCGTCTTCTTCTTCGGCAGTTGATGTTGTGGTTGAATTGGGTTGTTTGAACTTAGAAGGGAGGTGGCCCCTTAGACAACCCATCCGCTCCCGCCTCACCGCCTCCCTTTCTGTGACAATCGACTTCTCATCTACTCCTCCGTACTCCCCCATCTCCTCCTCCCTTTCCGGTGATGTTCTTGATTGCGATGGTGGCGCCTACATCTGTAACACCCCAATAATTCTCCCTTTTTCAAACCACTTACTTTAAATAAAATAGTGGAGAACCATTGACATGTTACCGCCACGTGTTAAAACGTTAAGGCTTTATCAAAGTATCGCAGCGGAAAAATCAAACTTAAGTATTTAAAATAACACAATTTAGAAAACGAATAAGTCAAAGCTTACAAATTGGAACCATATAAGGCCCTTATTTAAAACCAAACCAATATTAAAAATCCAAAACATAAACGAAATAGCAAAGCATAAATAAGTTCAACACAAGAATCGAATACTCTCAATCACACCAATCCCTTGACAATGCGTTTGTCAAATCCCTTAACTTCACATCATCAAGCTAACCTGTGCATACTGCTCCCCAATAATACAAGTGTAATAATTGGATCATCACAGGGTCATTGAAAGGCGAAGGCCATGACCAAAAGAAAACACACACAAAAGCACGCAATCAGCAAAGCTGAGTACATACAAGCTACAACGTACCAAACCTAGCATGCTCAATTAATTAAAGTAAATAAACATACAATGTGAATTCAATAATCAAGACTCCACACTTAAACAATTCAATTGACTCAACATACTACTAACCAATTCCAAACACTTGACTCATCATATTCAATTTAATAAATTTAATTTAGTTTGGAGTAAGCAATAGACCAGGTTGTCCAATCCAGGTCCCAAATGACCATTTGAAATAAAAGTTTAGCGCGATGCAAGAATGGGCGCGACTCCATTCTCACAAAGTTAGTCTAGGATAATCAACATTACTAGCTCAATTAAATAATGTAGTTCAAAACTACATAACACATTGTACTCTGAAAATAACCTTTATCAACTCAACCTCGAATAATAATACAAACCTTTACTCAACTCTTTATCCCGTAAGTGTGCCATGCTCATTGTTCTATACCTAGCCTTGGACATGGGTAATTCGAATAAAACCAACAAGTATAAAAACTTGAATACTCCCAATAACTAGAAAACACCTTGAACCAGACCACATACGGGTCAATTCCCACTGTAGGGGACCATAGAAAAATAATTAATAAAGATTGTACCTCATTCTTAACTTATGATCATTATCTCATTACCAAACATGCCAAGGACTAAGGTCTATAACGCCGAGCCTCAAACCAATAACAAAATAATAATTTCTCAACCTTTTGATCTCATACTTGATCAAATAATCATTCACAACTAATAATGTATATCTCAACAATGGCACAGATTCCCAAATTACATGACAATTCGATTCATAAATATCTCAACTCTTACAGGGCTAATACTAGTACCCAAAATTAATTAATTCTCAACCCAAAATAACACTCTGCATTTATAAACCTAAACCTCGATAAAACAATACTCCATATAACAACAACATTAAAAACCCTAACATATTTATACGATTCATCATATACGTACAACAATAATAACAAGACATTAAATTTGATCAAATCATGAAATTATATACATTAATCATACATATAAATTAAAGCATATGAACAATTAATCATTCAATAATAATATAAACGACTCTAAAATAGATACGTGTGATTACATATGCTATAATACAAACATCTCCCAAATAGGTTCATGTGATTACATCACAAGTTGGCCTTTAATTCCAATTAAACTTCCAAATTATTCAAAATTGTTGAACATAGTCAACTCACCTAGCCATTTCGGCTTAATCCACCTTTACTCAACATACTAACAAGTTATGATTGAGTAATAAATAAATAATAATAACCTTGTGGAATAATTAATAAATTCATTCCACTTAAACCATTCAATTCCAATCCTTTAATAAACCAAATGTGGTTAACAAACCAATCCAATAAAATTATGCTTGTATCAACATTCCATACAAACATTTTATCCAATATAATTCAACATGTTTGCATCCATAATTCCATACAAACATAATCAATTCACCAAAACATGTTTCATAAGCATAAGCACATGAATTAAATCAATGTGTAACCAAACAATTTCCATCCAAGTGTTCCCTAATCATGAAACTAAGTTCTTTCCTTTTGGTACCTAAACATGATACTACTTATAACGAAGTAGACATGTACGTACCTCATACAAACAATCCTTTTGAGCCACTTTTAATCACTTAAAATTCTCCTAGGGAATAATCACTTCCTAGAAAACAACCAACAATTAATATTACTATCCCAAGTAATTTCCAACAATATAATATGATGAAAAACTTATTAAAATAAATAAAACATATATATATGCTTAATTAACTTTAAACATAATTAATTTTATTAATCAAAATCAAGGATAAAATTTTAAGCATAAAAAACTTCGTTAAAAATGAAAAACTGCCCGAAAATCATATTTAGAGGCAGAATTTGGCCACGAGAGGGTGGTGCTCACTACCAAAGGTAGTGAGTCTTTCTTAAAACATCGTTTCCACATGGAAAACACTACTTTTTTGTCAAAATCGGATGAGTTCAGAACCTGATCGGGATTAAAACGGGATTAATATTAACGAACCGAAATCTAAACATTAAAACACGAATTTACGTGTTCAAAATAATCTGGAAACTAATTAGTAATATAATCACCAAAATTTCAAAAAATCATTACTATAAAAGCCCTAAATCAATTGTTCATAAAAACCCTAAAATCATGATTTTCAATAAATTGAAACCCTAGGTTTATAATTCATAAAATATGAAATTTATAACATAAATATAATCTGAAATTTATAATCTTTATACCATTAAAATATAATTTAATACTAAAAATATAATCTTTATAATAAAATCAAAACCCAAAACAATTAAAATAACATTAAGCAAAATAATGAAACAAAGGAGGATGAAAATAAGACTAACCTTTTTGTGTGGGAAATTTTGGGGATGTATGGGGTATTTATAGGAGAGAGAGTGGTGTAGGGTTAGTTTTAAGATTGGGCCTCATAAAATTAATGGGCCAATTAAGAAAAGAAAGTGGGTTTGGTTTGTTTGCTGGATATAAATTAGTGAAGAAAGGTTCATAAAAAGTTCTTTGTAATAAAATCGTTCATCAAACCCAAAAATAATTTGAAACTTTTGAAATTAAATCCGAAAAAAATACAAATAAATATTATGAATAAAATATAATTTCATTACTAATATATTTAAAAATATGGGGGATTACAACATCGTTTAATTTTCCCATCAAAAAAATTAAGTTAATTCATATATTGAATTTTAAAAATTAGAAAAATTAAGTTAATTCCCATCAAATAAAATTAGAAAAAGTAAGTTAATTCCGAGTAGTGGGCTTATTTTTTGGCTTCGATCCGGCCCGCCCTATGATCACCTCTAGGTAAAAAGCAAGCCAGTGTTATTCATCAAAGAAAGGAATGGAGGAAAAAAGGCCACGTCATCTCTCACACGCATGCCCTTCACACATATAGTTACTATTCATAAGGGGGTAAGGTGAGACTTTTTAAGGGGTGAGGATATATGTCATGTCATTGCTCAAGTGGTACCACCTCATACTAAGGAAGAGATGACACATGTCAATCACATGTAACCGTTTTGAGTTTTAATAATAATATAGATAGATAGAAGGAATCGAAAAACATGTTTTTCGAGGAATTTTTTTGACAATTATAATCATATAATTAACCGATTGTAATGTACAACTGGATATCATATAGCACAAAATTCTGCTCATTTGCATAAAACGAGTAATATTTTCTTTGCTCATGAATAAATAAAAGTAAGTTTCTATATCACCTCAATAATAATAATTATTCTAAAATTCAACCCATATAAAGTTTGCCCCTTTGCAAACAAACATTATTTATACTAATTTAAATAAAATTGCGCAAAGTTGAATTTATATGTCAATAATTCTTACAAGTTTTATTCACCTAAGGCCTTGTTCGCTTCACCTTATTTTTGCTGAATTGAAATTATTTTTACTGAAACAAAATTATATTTGGTGAACTTAAATTATTTTTACTGAACTGAAATTATTTTACTGATTTTCTATTATAAATCTTCTTTAAGATAACTGAATTTTACTGAGCTTATTTTTATTGAATAGAAATTAATTTTACTAAATTGAACTTATTTTTACTAAATTGAAATTATTTTTACTTAATATTATTTTTTTAAGGTGAAGTGAACATGACCTAAGTCAAATGAGCAAATTTTACAACATGTACAAAAGCATGAGCTGATATTTATTTTTTTGAGGAAAAATGGATAAGTCAAAAACAAATCATCATTATTTTGTATTTGTGAAAAAGATAAATAATAAATTAATAATGGATCCTTATCAAATAAGGAATTCTCACAATTAATCAGAAATGGGTGCAAATATTTTACCAACATCTATAATATTTGGTGAAAACGGGTAATAATTTAAAATTTCACAAAATGATTTTTTTAACTAATTGATAATAACAATTTTTAAAATAAAATTTCTTAATTTTTTATTTGATTATTATTTATATTGGAGTACTCCCTTCGTTTTTATTTAAGTGTTCCAATTTAAAACAGAGAGAGTATTACTTTTGACAATTTTGAATTTTTTTTTTATTTTTTTTTTGGGTGTTCTACCTGATTTACTCTTTGAGCTAATACGAATTCGAGAATCAGTTTTGAGTGATTAGGTTATAATTCTCTCTCAATTATTGTTGCGGAGGATCGATCACGCGACCCTCCCTACCAAATGCAGCCCCAATCATCCCCACAGGAGTAGAATTCCGTAACACAGGAAGGGAAGAGAATGTAGTGGCTGAGATCTCTCGCAAGTGAAAAGCGTTATCTTTTGAAACACAAACAGCCTCTCCTCTACAAATACTTGCCATTATTCACACAACTTTCAGTGATAAGCAGAGCTTTGCTTGCTTGCTTACATCTTGTATGCTCCGAAGCAAATGACGACTCGGATAATGGGACTCGGCGTTGGACTCGGTACCTCAACCCAGTCCCCTCCAACTTCATCTTCTTCCTCGTTTTCTCTCTCTTCAACCCTTTCAACTTCTCTTCGAACTAGTAGCAGTAATCTGCTGTTTGTAAATACTTTCTTCAATCGTCGATTAAGTATCCGAGTCAACTCAGTTCGAGTTTCCTGCAACTCCCCGAGTTTTAATAAATCTTCTTCAGCTCTTCGTGTTCGAGCTTCTGCTGCTTCCTCCCAAGACCCCCAATCTCCTCAAGGTTTGATTTTTTCAATTTTTATTCTGTTTCTGGATATTGTTTTTCTAGTAACTGCAATGATGCGAACTGGGTTTTAGAAATTTGGATTGAAAAAATGGTGGGTATTTAAGAATTGTTAGAAATGGGTAGTATCTTATTTGTAATTTTTTTTTTTTTGGGTAAACTATTAACTGCAATGTTGAGAACTGTATTCTGGAAATTGAGGTTGAAGAGATGGTGGGATTTCTAAGAATTGTTATAATTTGCTTGAATTTGGTATTATATTATCCTTTTAATTGAAAGGCGCCATTTTATATAGAATGTATCGTTGACCATAGTCCATAGTATGATATTGAAGTGGATAGATTGGTTTGAGTTGAAGAATTATTGTGAAAATGGTTGAATATGAGTTATGTATGCGTAATTTTATGAATAAGAATGTGTCAAATGAAGACTGGATATGTACCCAACAAGATAAATGGTTGCCCCAAGCAAGCGTGTGCTGTTCCCTCATCTTTATAGTATGATGATATAAGTTTCATTATCTAAAAGTTGATTGTATTAAAAGCATGTAATGTAGTTATTTCGATTGCTACATGGAAGTATGATGCCATATAGTTTAGGTGAGGGTTCTTAATATGAATGTGTATCTTGGAGTTAGTAATAGCACTAAGTTTACTTTGTCTCTAACTGTTTTCACTATAATTCATTTGTACAAGAAGTGCTAAGTGTTACCACGGAAGTTCTTTTGAGACACAATTTGATGCATTGAGCACAATTTATGTGCACTGATCCTTTGACTTCGCTGATTATACTAAAGGCCTTCAACAATTATTAAGTTGACAAGGAGAAAATTTGACCCTTTGGTATGGTTTGCAATACGATGAGGCCAGGTGAACTGGTAAATTGCTGACAAGTAGCTTTTGGAACTAACTTCTTTGTTCTGCCAAATGTTTTTATCCAATTTAACTTATGGAGATGTGGCATAATTTGACTAGTAAATGCAATTGACAGTCAAAGAATTTGCGGGGCTTGAATATATTTTGTGGCAATTAGTAACTATGGATATATTAGTTGTGAAAATCAAGAGTTGCTATTATTTGACATAGTATGCTAACTGTGACTAATTACTCTGAAATTTATGACCAACTCAAGATGTTGAATTGCAACTTCCACACTTTCATTTAAGAGTGTTGGTGTGTAGAATTTTGTAGTGTTATTGTTCGAAAGGACTGTATAATCTTGAGTTAGTGCAGAAACTGGAAGCCCTTATCTTTGTGCTTTTAAATATTAGTTTTGTGTTCCACTTGTTTGGGCTTTGACTTAACTGAGATTGTTGGGATAATGTATCTTATACAGCTGTGTGCTTGAGAAGTGGAAATCCTTGTATAATGCTATCTACTTATAACTTGCAGGGTCAGGTGTTGAGAATGTGGTGATAATTGGCTCAGGTCCTGCTGGATATACGGCGGCAATTTACGCTGCCCGTGCTAACTTGAAACCAGTGGTCTTTGAGGGGTTCCAAGCAGGCGGTGTACCTGGTGGACAGTTGATGACCACCACAGAAGTAGAGAACTTCCCAGGGTTTCCTGATGGAATTACTGGCCCTGATCTAATGGATAGGTGAAGATTTGAACTATAAAATTTTCTAATTTAAAATATATAAGTGTCATAAAGAGAAATTTAACTGTTGAAGTTCCTAACTTGAATTTCTTTCTGGATGTAGAATGCGGCGACAAGCAGAAAGATGGGGAGCAGAGTTGCATCAAGAAGATGTTGAATTACTTGATGTAAAAAATAGTCCATTTACTGTGCGGAGCAGTGAGCGTGAGGTGAGATTTTTTGTACTGTTGCTCTGTCAAAGTTAGGGCATCTCATATGTGCTCTTTTTCTACTTTTGTGAATGAGATATGTGTTTTAAGTTCTGATAGGTTTGGGGGTGGTTTCAGGGTGGTATTGGCTAGTATTGCGCTTTGGAGTGTAGTTGTGATGCTTAGACAGGCTAAACATTATGATTGAGTTCCTTCATGAGCTTCCAGAAATATTGTTGTTCTGTCATCATCTATTTAATTTGGATTGATCTATTTTTGAGATGATGATGGACTAGGTAACTGGGTGGATTTTTGGGCATGATATCAACCTCTTTCTTTTCTTTTTGCATTTTCCCGGCCTCTTTATAGCACTGTCTACTGTACAAAGCACAACTATCTCAAATTCTCAATTAGACAGAAATCTTGCGTCTTAACTTCCACACCCAGCTTAATTCACTTGATAGAAGTTGGGGATCTAGCATTCTAGCAGTCTATTGGAGTTGCTAAATTGGATGTGGATTCTTTGCTTTCATATATTATAAGTGGCTCCGTTTTATGGGGAAGAATAACTTGACTGTATACATGGAACTTTTAGTAATGAATATGCCTTGAATCGTTGATTGAGTAGGCGAGCTATATATGATGAGATATATACATGACCATGCACCATATAGGACATGACTGTGTACCGTATTACTACTCAGCAATACACACGAGTACATGACCTTGTGCTTCATAGTACAGAACCATGTGTAGTCCGTACTACTGCTCAGCAATACACACGACCATGTGATTTATAGTACAAAACCATGTGTAGTAATATGCTGCTGTGCAATAGTGCGCTACTACGAAACACATGCGCTCATGCTTCGCGCGACTCTGTTATTGGGCTGGGGTTTTCTGTTTGGGCCTTAGCGTAATTTCGTTTCCATTTTGGGAGTAGTCTAGCTGTGATTATGTTAATTATCAATCTGGAATATGTAATTCCTCAAGAGTAATAAAAATTTTCATCTCGCCTGACATTGGACATAGGCACATAGCCAATGCATTGTTGATGAACCACATAAATCTGTGTTCTTTTGTTTGTTGATTTCATTATCTTTCTTGCATCCGTATAACAGGAATTATTTGTAATGATCTGCTAGAACGACCTATAGATTATAAGGCATAGACCACATGATCACAAATGATATATCGGTTTCATCAAAATAGGCTGAATTTTTGGAGGATAGATATGCAATCATAAATCATCAATGTATAAAATGGCAAGAGTGTTTAGTGATTCAGATATCAGGTTTAGATGGTAGCTTGATGACTGGAATGTTGGAAATCTATGAATGTGAGTGATACAAGGGCTCAAGTCCTATTACAAGCATTTTGTTTTACAATGTTCCAAACACTCCAAAGTTCCAAACTACATAAGAAGATGACATGTTAGTGCATTGTGGCACAGTGTCAACTTAGAAAGGGGAGATATGTGGGAAGATATCTTGTCTTTGCCTTGGATTTTAAGAATAGTATAGGTGTGTGACTTATTTTATTTTCCATAATATGAATTTAATGTTTTTTATGGACGGAGTGAGTAATTTCTGAATTTCCTTCTTTCTAAACAAGTCAATTGGTACATTCTATCTTGTTACAAAAAGGTTTAAAGCTCTACTTTATTAATTAAAAGCCTTACACGTGAAGAAAGTTGATGTGCATCTTGATGCTTTAATCTGGCCTTTAGGATTTTCTGGTTTGTTGCCTATGATCGACTACTGATTGAATTTAATAAAAAATTCTTTATCATATTCATTCTCAGATAAAATGCAATTCTGTGATTGTTGCCACGGGAGCTAATGCTAAGAGGCTTCGGTTGCCTCATGAAGATGAGTTCTGGAGCAAAGGAATAAGTGCATGTGCAATATGTGATGGGGCATCACCATTGTTCAAGGGCCAAGTCCTTGCTGTGGTTGGAGGAGGTGATACAGCTACTGAGGAAGCGATTTATCTGACCAAGTATGCTCGTCATGTTCATTTACTTGTGCGCCGAAATGAATTGAGGGCATCTAAAGCTATGCAAGATAGGTCAGTGTTCATTATGCCTTCATTGAACTTCATCACTTCTTATTGCATCAATATGAGTGTCTGAACAGAGTTTATTGCCATCGCTTTTTTTTTTTTTTTTTTTGGTCTTGCCAGTTTCGAATAGTGTTGTCTTGCCAGGTTCGAGATGAGCTATAATGCCATATTATGAGAGCTATTCTAACATTTTAATAAGAGTATGGTTTGGAGTACTTAGTTCAGACTCTAGATCCATTGGGACCTGGCTGCAAAAGCCATGTGTTCCTACCCATACGCCCCCTAGTTTCTAGGTATTCTTAGCTCCATCTCTGCTTGAAGCAATTGTGTCAAATGTTGCCAATGCAGGCCTTTTATTATTATTATTATTATTATTATTGTTATTATTATTGTTGTTGTTGTAGTCTCTTCGTCAAGTTGTTGTTGTTGATGTGCAAGTAATGGTAGTTGTATTCATCATCTTTCATTTAATGGGAAAAGTGGAGTGATTAACTTTGGAGTTCTAGATTGATTGATTCAGATAAAATAAACAAATAGTTTCTAATGTGCATATGATAGGAGTTCCAAAAACATGGTGGCTATTATCCCTTAATTTGTTAAAATCATAGGCCTACAGGAGTGCTTTAAAATGTATGTTTCTTCATTGTGTTGTTCTTCACCCTTAAACAAGCCATTATTTCAATAATGTCATCGGATACTTCACCCTTTGTTTACGAATAAAAAGATTGTACATGTTGAAGAGCAAACGAAGAGTAAAGTAGGAACAAAAGGTGAATTCAATTATAACAACTTCTAACAACTTAACAAGTGCTACAAAAATTAACCAAATTGTTTTGAACCAACAAAATAGATTACCTTTTATAGCCCTGAAGCTCAGCCACTTCTGCTGCCAACAAAGCTAAATATATTTTTATATCTTATCAAAAAGCGAACCTTATCATCGTGGAATGCTGATAAATGAACTTGTGAATAGTTGAATCAGTGCTCACCAGTCACCAATATGTAGAAGACAAAGACTGTCTAATGGTTTATGTGATGATATTCATGCGATAATTTTATGTTGATGGAAGGTTATATTTTGCTAGCAGATTTGTTCTTATTTTGGAATGTGTATCTGTTGTTGGGTTTTTTTAGCGCTACATTGTTAATAATAGTTGGGATTATTGAAATCCAAAATAGAAGATTTGATTGTTCTTTGTCCAATAAGATATGTGAACCTGGGGAGAGGCTGCATAGCAGTAGTTTGGAATCTTGGATTATTTACATCTAAAGTTATTTTTACCTTAACTTTTTAGTATACCATCCCTAATAACTCAATGTTTTGTTTCTACATTTTTTCCCTTCCTCATATACTTCCATTTTCTCACCATTCTCCCTTTCAACTTCTGTTCTCCTAACTTCTTGTTTTCTTTCCTTTTTTCTTTTATATATTTATGTATGTTATTATATATATAGGAAATATGGTGAGAGGAAAAGTTTGGCAAAGTGGTAGCATTAATCTTAGATTGCCTTAGAAAAAAGCATATTCCAAACTATATGAGAAGGGGGTTATCTATGCTAAGGGTTTATTTTTATCCTCCTTTTTTAGGATTATTTGACTTAATTCTAATTTCTCTATAATAAATGTGTGTGTTAAAATACTTCCCTGCCGGCCATAAAATGATTTACTGTCATCTGCCTTCAAAATGCTGTATCCACAACAAAAAAAAAAAAAAAAAAAAAATAAAAAAATAAAATAAAAGGAGCTGCCTCATCAAGGACATTTGCCTTTTAGCAATTATTTGACCTGTTCATGGTGTTAAAACCTGGGCACATCTCTTTGTGTCTAGATAAGTTTACCAGAAAAGTTGATTTATTGAGTTTTCAACTATCTGAACGTTTGTTTAACAGGTTGATTATGGCGAATGTTTCAGAGTTTTCAACAACCCAAACATCACCGTGCACTTCAACACAGAAACTTTGGATGTGGTTGGCAATGCTAAAGGCCAAATGTCTGGAGTCCTGACTCGAAGATCTGATACTGGTGAGGAATCTGTGATCGAGGCCAAAGGTTTATTCTATGGCATTGGGCATTCTCCAAACAGCCAATTGCTGGAAGGTCAAGTTGAACTTGATAGTGCAGGCTATATTTTAGTGAAGGATGGCACTGCAAGCACCTCAGTAGAAGGTGTTTATGCAGCTGGAGATGTACAGGTACTGTTCTCTATATTTAATTTCATTTGCATTACTAGAGTAATATTGTTACTTTCCTTACTTTGACCTTGAGTACTAATTATTAGAGTTTCTAGAAAATGATGAAGTTGAGGTTGGTTGGGAGAAAATAAGTATGTTGGTGGGATGATGCGGCTATTATACTAATAGCAAACTCCGCATCCATGAATTGGGAGTATTTTAAATCACACCTAATCTGGAATATTCAGGATGCTCTTCAAATTTGGAAATTTTCTATGGTACCTTGAGGTTTGATGAAAATTTCAAAATACCCCTGGTTTTGGGGTTACCTGAGGACTTAGGTACCCTTGAGGCCTTGAGGTTTGATTTCTTTTAGCCAAAATGCCCTTATGAATGACAGATTGCTATCAGACGACGTAACATATCCAGTCTAACTTCATCTCCAATTCATATTGACCCCAGTAAGCCCCAAGTTCAATCATCATTCCTCCTTTTATTCTTAAATTTTCTCTTCCCAAAATCTCTCTCTATTTTAAATTTCAAAAAACTCCACTATCACCATTGAATTATTGGCGTGGTCTTAAAATCTTGATATAGCAGAGATTTCTTTTGTTGATTTTAACCTCATTGTATCTTGTAGTAGCTGGTCAATAATTTCAATGAAAAATAAAATATTTTGTAACTATGGTTTTCAGACTCCAATTAATCTCAACATAAAATGCTTTTTTTTTTTTTTTTTTTTTTTAAAAAAAAAGGAGAGCTCTGGTTATGTTGCCTATAAATTTTTTAATTACATTGCAAAATGGTGTTTCAATTAAAATTTGCCGAACACCATAAATCCTAAAATTAAATGTTCGCTAGCAAATCCTTCATTAGAGTAGATGGTCTTTACTACCAAGAATTAGATTTAGGGTTTCAATATGATAATAATGATATGCATACTATATTACTATTTGATCTGAACTTTACCGGGTAATATATTTGGATGAAAGTTGTCTGGTTACTGCATTATACATTTAAGTGATGCTTCAAGCTATAGCTATCTTAGTCTGAAAAGTTCTTACACGAGTAATTGGACAAGCAGGATCACGAGTGGAGACAGGCAGTTACTGCAGCTGGATCTGGGTGTGTTGCTGCTATGTCAGTTGAAAGATACCTTACAAGCAAGAATATTCTAATTGAGTTTCATCAGGTACTTAATCAACTAAATTGTTCACTTATCTTACATACTCCATGGAACTTTACTGCATAATTTATCAAATAAAAGAAAGTACTCCGTAGTAGATATTTATTATGTCCTCTTCTAAGCTCTATAATCTATTTTTAATCATACATGTTTGCTTGAGCTATTAAATCGAGACTAATGTCCATGAATGTTTTTGATGCTGAATGGCCTATAATATACCAATTTCTATGCTTCTTTCTTGATTTGTATTTTGTAAATTCTTCATCTCTTACCCCATTTAAGTATTTACAAAATCTGTCTGCTCTTTCTATTGCTACGTAGTAATAAGGAAACAGGAGGGATGCTTTTAATGCCATGTAAGAGTAAAGGCAAAATGATGATCTTGTAATCAGCCATCATTTCTGTGCTATTTGTCTACATCTAATGCCTTCTTCTGCGACCTTATGTTGACAGAAAGTTTGCGTACATTGCCACTTCGTATAATATTACAGATTGAATTATATTGATGTTAGCATACTCTATTTTAAGTTTCAAATTTAAGAAATTCATGCTTCTATCACTACTTTTTTGCAGCCACAAAGGGAAGAGACTAAAAAGGAACTTACTCCTCGTGATGTACAAGAGGGTTTTGATATTACCCGCACCAAGCACAAAGGCCAGGTGTCTTTTCACGACCTCGTTACTGCCCTTGATGGCATGTGATTTTCTATTTTTTTCTCAACCATATTTATTCATTTAGTTGATTCTGCTTTTCATTGGCAGTATGCTTTACGGAAGTTGTATCATGAAAGCCCGAGGCTTGTATGTGTTCTCTATACATCACCAACTTGTGGACCATGTAGGACCTTGAAACCAATACTTAACAAGGTATGGTTACTCAAAATCTATATGTATGTATATGTAGATAATAGTTTGCAGTATGAATTGGAAAGGACATACAACTGTGTACACTGCTCGTAGTACTTCTGATGCATATTATGGGGTTGAAAATGGTCAGAATTTTGTGTTTGGAAGGCAGATGGAGTGGGAATGATTTTTGACTTTCTGAATGTTTTGAGTGATGGTGCAATTTCGCAGTCACCTTCCCTTCTCTGCCCCCCACTGGCTACATCAATCATTACCACCTACGTCATCCTACTGTCCATATCTAACAACTAAAACCTCGCCATCCTCAGCCCACCACATCAATCTAACCACTACTACCATACCTCTGATCTCATCCCACCACCATCAGCAGCTGCATCCTACTGTCCCCACCTAACCACTACCAAATATGGGACTGAATGTAGACAGGTAAAGAAAAAAGATTAAGAAATTGCACCACCACCAAGATTATTGTAAAGATGAAATGTTCCAAATCTGAAATCTCTCTATATCTCAGAAACAATACTGCAAAGGAGGTGGTGCGTGACTGCGTGAGGGATGTGGTGGGAGCGATGGTGGTTTATGGATCTAGTGATTAGGGTGGAGGAGAAGGGTTGAGGAGAAAGGAATCAGATTTGAGGGTCAAGGTGTTGGCGGTGTTTGCATTTTATGGGTGGGTGGTTTTGGTGGGTTAGGGGTGGTTGGGGTTCAGTGGGGAAGATTGTGGTTTTCGATGAGGATGGATGAGGTAGGTGGGGACCGTGGGGGTGAGTAGTGGTTTTAATGGGGAGGGTGGTGGTGGGTTATGGACATGGTGGTTTGGGGTTGGGTTGAAGATAGAGAAGGATTTTATTAGGAAGGGCGGAAGGACTTGTTGACTAATGGCACATGTGTAGTTTTGTAGTATAGTTAAAAACTATTTATAGTTTGGTCAAGTATTGTGATTTCCATATTATTATACACCTTTACCTTGCATAAAATCTTCTCTTGTAATGGCAGGTGATTGATGAATATGACCAGAGCGTTCATTTAGTTGAAATAGACATCGAGGAAGATCAAGAGATAGCAGAGGCTGCTGGAATTATGGGTACACCTTGTGTACAATTCTTCAAGAACAAGGAAATGATTAGGTTGGTCATCTAACCTGTAGAGTAGAGTCCTTCACTGTTATATGTATGTGACATCATTCTCCATTCCCTATCTTGCTTGGTGTTCTGATGACCTGACCTTTTTCCACAACTGTTTTGATATCGTCGCTTTCTGTTAGTTCTTCCAAAAATAATAAGGAAATCGATAATTAGGGTGTGGAGAAATTTTGTGGTTGTCACAGCTAATTATCAACGGGATCTCTGAATACACAATTGTCTGAACATGACCTATTTTTATGCATACCCAGGTCTATTCCAGGAGTCAAAATGAAGAAAGAGTACAGAGAATTTATAGAGGCAAATAAGTAAGGTCACTTCATCTTGGCGCATACCATTGCTTTGCGGTTCAATTTTGTACCTCTTCAGCCATATTCTTGACAAAAATGTTGTCGTATTTGTACATTAAGGAGAATTTTTGGAACACCCTATTCGTATATTAGGCATTTTTAGCCCTCAATTTTTGACTTCGGGTTTGCAAATTCTTGTCTTTCTTTGGACAAATCGACAACTTTGTGAAATCATTACAGCTACCAATTGTTGTGTAGCATATAATCATATATGCCAGTTTTATGACTTTATTTAATTTCCTTAATGATGTATGTGGTTTTATTTTTCTATTCCTTTGACGCATAGGATGCTGTTTACTAGCAGCATACTTATGGGTATAATGAATGTTTCTAATGGCGATACATCTCTACTACCATGTGTACTTATTTTGTATATACCAAAGTATCTTTGTTTCTTTCGACGGGCAAACTTAGATGTTGGTTTGAGCAGAAGACTTTGGTACGGAGTAGTAGAGAAGCAACACTACATTACTACGAGCATTTACAGAATATTTTCGTGTGAAAAAATTGCTCAGTCCATTCCTTACGACATTGCACCAAATGAGAACCGGTACGGAGTAGTAGTTGATTCGCTTGATTGATACATACCAGAAGACTAGGAAAGCATCTTTTGTGTACTCATGAGTCTAGCTAGTTCGTGAACTATTCGAGCTCCGTTTGAAATTTCTAAGAGCTAACAACGGGATAACTCGTGAACATGCTTTCGATACACGAAACAATATTGAATTAGGGAGAGGATGTAAAATATCCGAACCAAATATGATTGTTATGGCAAGTTGAATACGACTTTAAGCTTGAGCAACTCAATCACAAACACTAGAAAGCATAACCAAAACATTATGATATCATCAAAATATAAAATCCAACGATTAATCAAAACTTTCAAGTACTTACAAAATCAAAATTTAGGGTTTCATGTTTCAACTAACAACAAACAGAGCTCATAATCATGAAAAAAACACTAACAATCCATAATAAACCCAGAAATCCGCCATTAAAACAAGGTATGTTCTTCAACGGTAAGACTTCTGGAACCTAGCACGAGCACCACGACCACCAAACTTCTTAGGCTCACAACGACGAGGATCAGCAACAAGCAAAGTACGATCATACCTTACAAGAATATCTTTGATCTCTTTCTTCGTTTGTTCGTCGACGAATTTCTGGTTGTACGCAACAAGAGCTTTAGCAATACTCTGTCGAATTGCGTAGATTTGAGAAGTGTGCCCTCCTCCTTTGACGCGGATTCTCATGTCGACGCCATTGAAGCGCTGACGACCGAGCAGAAGGATTGGTTCGAACACCTTGTATCGGAGGATTTCCGGTTGAACTAGCTCGATTGGTGTGCCGTTGATCTTGATTAGACCTCGGCCTTCTTTGCAGTAGGTGACTGCGACGGCGGTCTTCTTGCGACCGAAGCATTGGACTGAGTGGAGTTGTTTAGGGGCTGGAGTCGCCATTGTTGGAGATTTGAAGCTTTTTTTAGAAATGAGTTGGGGGTTATATTAGGATTAGGGTTTTGTGGAGAAATTAGGGTTCTGAGGTTCTGGTTTTGGGCTTAGGGTAGTAAAAGGAACGACTTTTAAATGGAGGGAGTTATTTCAACGATCCACTAAACTATTCCCATAGGATTTGTACCACAAATGCTCTCAATGTTTTCATTCTTGTTAGAAATTCACCGGCCAAAAAAATCTTGCATGGACCTGGTCCACAATAATATTATTGTGGAATTAAGGTTTATACTCACGTAACTGACATTATATTCAACATAGTGACCCCTAATTTTAATATAGTAACTTTATTTTTAACATAGTATCCTTTTTTAAAACTTGTGTGACCTTTAATGTTATTATGAACTTAAAGTACAACATTATGTTGAATAGTGACCTAATTTTAATATAGTGATCTTTATTATTCATATTGACCATTATATTAAAAATTTCATTAAAAAAATTAACCTCTTATAACTTTTATAATGTCACACTAACTTTTATTTTAACATAATAACCTTTATTTTAATATAGTGACTTTTTTTTAATTAATAAAACAATCATATTGTGTCTAATGTTGGTGGTTCACAATAAATTAGTGTGAACCAGGTCCATTTAAGAATTTGTATTTACCAGTTTGCTCCGTAAAAGTTGTTGGTAAAAATTGATATGATAGGAATTGGACACGATAAAAAAGAATATTGTTTAGGGTTTATAACTCGTTTAAGGCCAACACATTTAGTTAAACAGACGGTTTGTGTAAAGATTCCCAACAATAAACAACATTTTATGGAATTGATTATAAATTTTTTGAATGAGGCTAACTCTTTTTAATAACACCACACAAACCGATCACAGAAAAAGTAAGTTAGTATCAAGGTCGACAAATCGACATATTTAATTATATGGATCAACGTGATATGACATGTATATTATACGGGTCAACACAAACACGAGCATGACACGTTTGTTAGCTTTTATGAAACCACTCTCGACAAACTAGGAGAAACTAATTACCATCAAATACAAATTACTGTAAAATACAAACTACTATCGAACATATGAATTGTGAACATAAGAGTTTTCTTATTATTGCTATGAAGTTTTGCACTTTCGAATCATTTGGTAATTGGTATGGTGTAATACAGGATTGTAATAGTACGTAAATTTGTAAAATGGTTTATGCCCAAATTTATGCAACAATGTCCCCATGTTTTTCTTCATAAAACTCCATTACCATATATTGATGAACAAGCAAATGTTCATTCTTCATCATTTGCTATAGTAACAACAGATTCGTTCATCAGTTCTGAATAAAATACAGCTTACAAAATTGTTGAAGATACAGGTTGGGATACATCGGGAACATCATCAAGGATGAAATGGCCAAGTTTACCCATTCTAAACAAAGTCAGAAATTTTTTTGAAGCCTTTTCACGGCATTCTGAAGCAGTTTGTGGAATTTTAAATGCCTTCTGTAGTGCTTCAAACTGCAATTCTATGAGGCTCTCCATGTCATTTTCATCTTCAAGATTACCATCAAAATTCAAGAAAGAATCGGTAAGCACACATTGCACTTCTGTTACAATATCCTGCATACATAATTCAGATTAGGGTTTTATGTTGCAACGTAAAGCAGAGCTCTATGCATCGACTAAATGACCCCTCTAAATTGCTAAGCGAACTAGCAAAATCATCCCACAAGACAATGAACATGTTGAAATCTATGTAGAAACACAAGTTATGGTTAGTTCACAAAGCAGGTTGGGCTAACTGCAACTGACAAAGAAGCAGCACATCACACATGAAGCAAAATATGTACTGAGAACACAACAATCTGATGCTGAAACCTAAAACACTCACTAAAAGCAATTTCCAGCAGGCATAGGCTCCCCTTGTAACCTCCTCTGCGCTACAGCTATTTGTGATGTTTACGCAAATGTTAATAAAGGTTCCAACACAGCTATACATAAAAGAAAAATACCAAATAGCTATTTCACCAGTTTGAGGGACTGTGGACTTATCTCTGTTACACAACCAATTGTGAATTAAGATGCAATCTGTTAACCTTAAATCTAGTTAGTACAAGCATTGTAGACCACTAGCCTCACCTTCTCCATCTTATCCTGACATGATCTAAGAAAGTAAAGTGCTCTTTCATTCTCAATACTATCTCTGTCCTGCCTGCCTCTTTCACACCCTTTCTGTGTTGCTAAAGATGTCTGGAAATTAGTGGCTCCAAAAAACTCAAATTGGCATTCTCTTTTAAAACATTCAATCTTTTGCTAGTTATCCGTTATAATTTAAGAAAATCCCACCATACAGCACTTTAACATAGTTCCTTAATTTTAATTTTAGATTAGGAGCAAAAAACCTCGAATGTGGCTCTCTTTCTAACATCCTCTCCTAGTACCTTGAAGGGTATGAAAATTGAGAAGGATTTTCAAACAACAATCCTTAGAGTCAAGGCAACTTCCGCCCAGCCCCAACTCATTCCTTGCAATTTCATCTAACGGGTGCGTCACTCATTTCCTTTCTCAATAAGACTTGACACCTAATCATTTGGTGATTATGTTTGTAAAATGCAGAAAAAAAGAAACTGAACCATGGTAGTTGGGACAACTGCATAGTAACTACACCGTATGGACCAAATAAAACACATAAAATCAAGGCTTCACTTAGCAGGGATTGTGTTAGGTTTCCAGCTATGTATCAATACAAAATTATAGGCTACATATGCCATCATTCATATTCTAAATGTCTCAAGTAAGAATTGCTGCTCAGAAGATAATTCATTGGAATCCAGAAAAGTTAAACCCTAATATATCATGGTACCCTAGTTCCAAGTCTAAGAAACTAAAAGTTGTAAAAGTAGAAATTATACCTCAATATAATAAACAGCAGAATCATCTGGTGGCTTCCTTCTGTTTGGCAAAAGATCCTTTATGCTGTATTCATGTTTTCCCTCAGAACCATTCTGAAGTTCTTTCTTCCGATCATTCAAATTCTTCCAATAAATAGGAGTCCCACGGCTGTTGAATACAGCAAGTAGATATTGAGCAATACGCTCTTCACCTACAACTGAATCCTTTACAGATCCTGCAAGAACACCAATGAATTCAACAACTCAGAAGAAATTTGAGCGCTGTGATCCCTCTTATCCAAACATGCTATCCCCAAATTTGGCAAGATAAATACTTCAGATTGTTGTTTTAAAAAAGGGCAGAATGAGACAGCAAGAACACAGATGCTACTCTAAATTCTGCGCGAAGTTGAAGGAAATGCATCCGAGAACATGAAAGTACCTAGATGAAGTATTGCAAAAGAAAGCCATGAATACACTATCTACAATATATCTAGGACTGGTTACATATTCTGGTATTAGCATGGCGTATTTCAGCCAAAGTGTATATATATAGGACTGGAGAGAGCACAAAACAAATGCATAGTTACAGTAAATGACTATCTTAAACTTACAACGAAAACCTATTTACTATTTTTAAGAATATTGAAAAATGAACATTATATATTGCAGAGTGTAGACAGCCGTAAATGAACAAAGTGATTATCAAGTCCAAAAAGTTTGGTAGCTTACAACTCAAACTGAGACATAATGCAGAGGTTAAGAGAGATTTATAATCCACTAGCATAAGTAACATCAGATGAAGAATCCCACCTGTTGCAGCTAATTTCAAGCCTGTCTCTATATCTGGAATACTAGGAACCAACACTCCTGGTGTATCAAGAACATAAATGCTAGGCTGATGTGCAATCTGTGCAAATTGTAAACAATTTTTAGAGTGTTACCCACTTTAAAACATACTCACACGGTATATAAAACAAGATTTGCACGCGGATGACGCGTGGGGGAAGGGGTAGGGGGGGGGGGGGAGCTGACAAGATGCTAAAAAAGTCAATTCTGATTCTGAATAACTCTGTACGCAACATGTTTTTAGTTTTTTACTGGTACCTCTAAATGATTTCAGCAAGGAGGCATTGAATAAAATAAAAGCACACTTGACCTTGTATCCAGCAATATCCTGAGTAACTCCAGGCAATGGTCCCACAATTGCTTTTTTCATTCTCTCCTGCACTAAGAGAAACATTTAGGTAATTATCCAATTGGGTAAATATCTTTTAAAATCAACAAGCTGACAACTGCATAATCAAGTTCAGACAAAAAAAAAATCTTGGCTAAAATTACCAGGGAAGTGTTCAGCTGAAATCCGATGGATGTTATTAATTAAAGCTGACTTGCCAACATTTGGAACACCAACTACCATAACAAGCAGTGTAGGTTCCCTGGAAATGACCTCTTTAAGCTTCAGCTCCACAAGATCTAGCAACTGAACATACAAATTAGGAAACCAAAATACACAATCATTTATAAATCGCAGAAATATCAGACGAGTAGGTACACACTAAATGGTGAATTAGGAAAAGGAACAATGCCAACTTATCAACCTCAAGTCTTCTCTAAGGAAGAACTGGATTAGAGATATTATAAGTGCAAAGCTTAGGAAAAAGGCTCTTAAGAATGGTAAATGTAATGTTCTAGCATTGATAAAGGGTTCTCAAGAATTCTTCTGGCCCTCTGATTTATTTTTGTTCAATTATGAGGGTGAGAGTGTGTGTGTGTGTGTGTGTGTGTGTGTGTGTGTGTGTGTGTGTGTGTGAGAGAGAGAGAGAGAGAGAGAGAGAGATAAAGCAGCTCTCAGAACCTTAGACTACAAGAAACTTTGTAAAGACATGAGAGGTGGAAGAGACGTGAAACTGCACAATTGGACATCACCCTTAATTATTTGATGTTTAGCTTCCTTATATTATGGCTACATTTTTAGGGGCCTACTAGGTCAATAAATTTGCAAAAGGAACACCAATTTCTAGGGGTGTCTATTCGGTTTTCGGTTTGGATTTAGGCCAAATCCAATCCGATCCGAAATAAAATTCGGTTTTTGATTTTTAAATCCAATCCAATCCGAATTTCTCATGAATCCAATCCGAAATAAAATTCGGTTATTTGGATCCGATCCGAAAATCCGAATTAAAATACATTGCAAATTTTTTAGGGACTTAAGTGATTATAAAAATAAAAATGCAATTATGAAAAGCCTAGTTTTAAATACATAGTTCCTCATGATTAATACAAATATTAAAAACATAATTTTTCATAGTTTATATTAATGTAATTATCAAAAAAAATTTACATGATTAATATAATGTATCCTTATTTGTAAAAGTGTGGTTTTATATTTCGGTTAATTCGGTTTTTGGGATCCGAACAAGGTCAATCCGATCCGATCCGAAAATCCGAATTTTCAAAAAATTTCAATCCGATCCGATTTAAAGTTTGGATCCGATCCGAATTAATAATTCGGTTTGGATTGGATTGGATTTTGGTTTTTATCCGAATAATGGACACCCCTACCAATTTCACAGTTATCCTCATTGGACGTTAGACCTTCTCTAAATACAGAGTATATAGTAAATGTAGCACCGATTACACCTACAATTAGAAAAGCAACTTAAAATTTTTTCGATGACACAAAAAGTTTCAGGTTGCTTTCAACAATGCAGTCCACTCCCAAGATGAATATCATTACAACATATTTGGGTGAGCTGCTATTTCCTGGGCATTCTAGCATAAGCATAGCAACATTAAAATATTTAAGGAATTTATGCCACTATCATAGATTTTTAGTAAGTCAAATTAAAAGACATGATTATTGCAAATCAAAGTAACCAACTAACCATATTCAGTAAACAAAACTTTACACTTAGGATTCGTTTGGCATTGCTGTGGTTTTCTGTTTTTTGGTTTTTTGTTTTTTAAAAGTATATGATATATGTTCCATAATAAATCAAAAATTATATAAACTTATTAAAATCATGATAATTTTGAAAACTGACAACAGAAAAGTGAAAACACCTTTTTCTTGTTTCCTGTTTTTGGTTTTCAAAAAAATAGGAAAATGAAAACCAAAAATGATGCCAAACAAGCCCTTAACTAACCTTTTTCACAGAAGTCTTGCTATGAGCATTAATCGAAAGGCAATCTTGTTTGTCAGACTCGAAATATTTTATCCATTTCTGCCCAAGAAATGTTACAAAAATAAGTAAATAAAATCCGAACTCGGACAACAGTAAGGCAGTAACCCACTTAATAATACAACTGTCTTCAACTGCATAAGCCATAACTGCACAAGCAAATGCCATGTACAGAACACAACTAAAAGAACAATGTTAAACAATTTATTAAAGTTTCACAATATATCCAGCTACAAATTATCCCAACACTAGGTCCAGGGGTGGCAGTGGGCAACCGCACTAGGCCCCCAAGATACAAGGGCTTCATGTAAGAAACAATTTAATTGTTTGCATTGATAAAAAGGAAATATATTAGACTCATTGGGAGAGGTATGTTCAGCTCAATGCTAGTAATGTTGGTTTTTTATTCTCATGTCCAACAATTTGTCTTTAAAATCCTTTGGTTTCAAATTTTCCAAATTTAAAAAAAAAAAAAAAAAAAAAAAAAAAAAAAAAAACATTTTGAACTATGAAACAAGGGCCCAATTTTAAGAAATCGTACAAGCCCATTTGTCTTTGCCCCGCCAGCACTAGCTATCTTTCACAGCTTCAAAACCAACAACAATGTAAAAGCCTTAATCCTATATAAATGAGATCGAGTGGTCGGCTACATGAACCAAGAATTTATCTCCAAAGGACATCTACAAAGACCCTCTTCTACAATTCACCATCTATTATCCACCATAATAACATTAAAAAAAAAATGCAACTTCATCAAAACATGTTATTTAATCATACATTCATACACATTATTTCAACCATTACTCAAAACTAAGATTGAATTAACACACATTATTATAAAATTAAACCAAAACAACAGAAAGAAAACAATAACATACAGGTAAAATATTAGGATTAGCCAAATCTTTCTTGTTGAGAGCAACAATACGTCTTTTACCAGTGAGAAACGGCTGAAGTTCCTCATTTTGCGAAGATAATGGAATCTGTAAATCATCATAAATTCATAATCATATCATCAAAAATTCAAATTCCAACCAAAAAACTGAAAACAAAATTCAGAAAAGTGAGAAAATGAAGAGATGATTACACGAGAATCGCGAACTTCAATGACGAAATCAGCGAGCTTAAGACGGTCTCTAATGGCGCGAGAAGCAGCAGCCATGTGACCAGGGAACCAATTGACAGGACCACCTCCTTTGTTGAACCCCATTTCTCCTAAACCCTTCTTCAATACCTTCTTTAGTACCACCATTGTTGAGTGAGGTTTGATAATGGCGGAAAATTCTTGAAGAATGAGTAGTTTGTACTGTGTAGTGTTAAACCCTTTTTTTCTGTAAAACACTAAAACCCCTCTTTCTTTTTCTGGGTTGAAGAAAAAGATGAAATGAAACAAAAATTAGATATTTGATGAATTGATTACATGGGCTTTTCCGTTTAACTCTCCGGAAAGAATAAACGATGTTTATAACAAAGCCCGGTCCATAAATAAATTATGACCCAATGACTGTGTTGGGTAAATAGTTAGTGGTTTTTATTTTTTTAGTGGTAAATAGCTTATTCGAGCAAATTTAACTTATTTGATTAACATTAGCTTATTGGCTTTTAAATAAGCTAACATAAGGTATTTGGTGAAATGCTTATTTAAAGAGTTTATTCCACTAAATAAGATCTTTTTCAATTAGCAAATTCAATTCTTATAGTGAAATGACACTTATACCCTTATTTAATTTTGAATCCTATATGAAATATCTACCCCCACAAATAGGTTATTGGTCATTTCACATAATTAAACAACTTTAAGTAATAAATTATTTATCAAACACTTTTATACAATCAGCTAATAAAATAGGTTAGTCAAATCAGTTAATACAATTGTCTAGACAATTAGCTTATTGGTCATTTCACATAATTAAACAACTTTAAGCAATTAACCATTTATTAAACACTTTTATACAATCAGCTAATAAAATAAATTAGTCAAATCAGTTAATACAATTATCTAGTCAAATTCAGCTAACACAATAAGCTTCAACTTTTCACCAAACACGGCATAATATCTTTTTTGTTGACAAAATCGATCCGACTTGAAAAGAGTGAGTTTTGAACAAGTTTTACTCTCCCCGTTTTAGATTAATTGAAACATTTTAACTGCTAGTCTGCTACTTATACCAATACACAATTGTTGCAATTATTACAACATTTACTTTTCATATATATAATGGTAAAAATTATACTCGTGATAAAAGTAAATATATAAATAAATAAAGAAAAAGTCAAACTATTGCGATTAATTAGAAATAAAGGTAGTACATTACGAGTTATTACCCAAGTATTATCTGAACACTCCATTTGATGCGAAAGAAAAATTGTATATATTCGGTAGAAACCAATCAAATTAAGTTAAATCGTTTTATTATTATTTTTTTATATATAATAATTACTCCATTTATCCCAAAATAATGTTCCCACTTATCTTATTTCGTTTGTCCAATTTAGTATGCTTTTTTTTTTCTTTGGAAAGAATTTACAACGTGGTATTTCTCCAAAAATCATTCTTCCCATTGTTAAAAACTAGTATTTATCCCGTGCCATGCATGCACGTTTTAAATTTTTTGATGAGATGTTTTTTAGTAAAGGCAGGGTTGAATCGATTGATTAAAGAATTATAGTATAAAAGTTAGTTTTCATATATATTTTTAAAAAAGAAACTAATTGTTTGGGAAGGAATTTAAGAGGTGGGATGAAATTTAAGAGGAATGAAGTGTCATTTGAAAATTGGAAATAAACTGAACATTAGGTTGAAAAAACATATATTAGAAAAAGAAAAATAAAATAAAATAAACAAAAATAAAAACCAAAAATGACACGTGGTACTCTAAATTTACTTTAAGTTTTCCTGTTATTAAATACTATATTAGGCTCGTGCGATGCACGATTATAACAATAAATTTTCGGCTTATTTGTTTGTAATATGTACGTAGTATAAATAATTTAAGCAATGTCTAATAAATTGATAAATTAATAAAGAGTAGTGGAAATCCCAATTCATATAATTTGTATAAAATATATGGGGTAGGAGAAAAGATAATGCTTATATATAAGAAAATGAAATAGTCCGATACTCTTCTAATTTTTCCAATGAAAATTGTGTAAATAGTCAATTTAAATATAAAACTTGTTAGGTTTGCCATTTTAAACTTATTTATGTTACAAAAAATAATGATGTTATTATTAGTTTTAGCGGGAAATTTTTTTATGAGAGGTTGACATGTGGATAGTAATGATATTAGCGGTGATTACTTTAGTTATATTTATATAGAAGATTAGTATAGATTAAATCTCAACCTGCTCACTTTTTTTGTAGATATATACTTATGTAATGTAACTAAAATCCATAGTAATAATTATTAACTATGCTCCAATACTCCTCCCTCGATGAAGAACACTAAATTAGGACAAATAAAGTACTTCCTTACTTTTTTTTTTTTTTTTTTTTTTTTTTTGTTAAAAGTTGTACTATTTTCCTTATTTTAATCTCCAGGCTCACTAAATTATACTCCTAACCATCTCTCACCCTCATTTTAAGTATATTAAATCATATGAGCCCTACTTATCTTAAATACTATGAAAAAGTGTGTGTTGTAAGTATAAAGAAAAGGAAAAAGTAATATTTTCTGTTCGTAAAATCAATAAACTCTAGAATAATAATGTTAGTTAAACACAATTTCATAAAAAAATCAGATATACTTGTAGCATACTTTTTACATGAATTATCCGAAGCATTTTCTCAACCTTGCAAAGTTGCGATAGCAAAATAAATTAAAAAAAAATACATCGAATTTTCTAAAGAGGAATGAAGTAAAAGAAATATTTTGTTAGATATAATGAGCATAATACCT
This sequence comes from Chenopodium album, assembly GCF_948465745.1. NCBI lineage: Eukaryota > Viridiplantae > Streptophyta > Magnoliopsida > Caryophyllales > Amaranthaceae > Chenopodium > Chenopodium album. The sequence continues at coordinate 47,914,189 of NC_137848.1, forward strand.
CATTCTCTTGTGACAATGACAATTTTAATGTAGTTTTTATTTTCTTTCTTTTTAGTCAAAAACACTTGCCAAAGTCCCACCTATTTTCTTCATGAGCATGTAATTAAAAATTAAAGGAAAGGTGAGAAATTATGCATCTAAAATTATAAATTCAAACTCGATCTAAGCTTGTCTTTTATTGATGGTCATCAATGTAAGCGTTAGTAATCTTAGTTTTGGTATTACTTTCAGTTAAGTGGCTTTATATATATATGCTTTATTAGTCATACCTAGTTAGTGTGAATTCAATCTATATTAGTCTAAACGTCACCAAATCAGCCATTGAAATAAAGCTAACGTTATTGGATTCTCAAAATTCTGTCACTTTATTTATTTATTTTTATGTTAGCTAATGCAATATTTCAATGATTAATGTCTTTAATTATCAATAAGTAAACATTAATGTCTCTTATAATAATATACTTTGAGGCATATCTATTATCTAACAAGACCTCAACATGACTATATTTTAAATCACAAAAGCTAATCAAAGTAGGATTTATGAATAATGTCTAAAAACAAAACATGTCAACTAAAAATCGGAGGAATTGAAGTATTTTAACATCCAAAATAAGGGTCATGTACTATGTATATAAATTATTTTGATTGATTTAATTTGCTTGTTTATATTATCTAATCGACTTATCTCTTCCTTGATCAAAGTATGTGGCGTATGACTTTGTTGCAAGTAAAAGACAATGCATGAAGTACTATGCATAAAAAGTTACCTTATACGTGTAGTATGTACCACCAACTAAGTGTTGGACTAATAGTAATGATAAAACCTATCAGGCTTAAGGTTGAATATAACGTTCGATTCTCACTATGAGCACTTTAAATATGAAGTTGAATAATGGAGGTATCTATACCTTTAAATTATTAACCTTTCCCAAGTCTCTATAGATTTACTTGAAAGAAATTCCAAAATAATATACATGACAATATGACTTATGTGAGTATTGAGCTCCAAGCCTCCAAATGTGGGCACACTCTTCGTGCTTTTGACGCAGAGAATATATTTCCATGCAAGTGCATCAACATAAAACTCATGCATGATTCAACTTACAATATACATCATACATCCATAGATCGTCCATTACATTTCAAACGATACATCCCGTTTTCTTTGTTCACATGCATGTATAAAATCATATCGTTAATAATCTAAACAAATATATTATAATATGACAAACGTGACGGACCACAACTCCACAGGAATATGTTCATTCTTAGTGATCCAAATATGTGTATAAGGGCATGTTCATATTTACTGAAGTGAGCTGAACTGAACTGAAATGAACTGAACTGATTGGAGCTGAACTGAACTGAAATGAATATTTTATGAGAGAGGGAAATTAAGAGCTGAACTGAACAGAACTGATTGGAGCTGAACTGAACTGAACTGATTGTAGCTGAACTGAATTGAACTAAACTGAAATGAACTGAAATTAAGTAAATGTGAACAGGCCCTAAATAGATAACCTCTTCAACCAAAGCACATTACAACTCACTTAGTAATACTACTACAACTTTGTTATTTCTAAGCTTCTTCAATCACCTATCAACAAAATGGCTCAAGTTACCACCCAGGTTCGTACAGAGTTAGCTTGCTTTGATCCCATAGTTTTTCTCTTTCTTTGTACATAAATTTTAATTTATTTCTTCAAGCTTAATTATTTGAATATATATGTATGTTGACGTTAACTTTATATTATGGCAGAAGCACATGATTGAACAATACGGACCTTATGGTTCTCAATGTCCTGAAAACTACAGCTTTCAACTTCAAGAAGGTGAAAGTATCAAGGAAGTTATAGTAAGGCATGGGTTCATTGTGGATGCAATTGGGTTCGTCGTAGCTAAGCCATGTAGTGGAGGTACCTACACCAAGATGTTTGGTGGCAATTGCGGAAGCGAGTCCAAGGTTAATACACAATACCCTACTTGTACCTATTCAAGTTTTCAAAAGCATTTAATCATTCTCATAGATTATATAAACCAATCTTAGTCTTGTTAGTTTTAATTCAACCATCAGCATAAATTTTTGGCTGAGTTGATCCTTTCACACATTTTTAACTCTTAATTTCCAGGCTTCTAACATGCTATTCATTGACCTTCACTAATTCACTTTATATGCATGTACAAATATAGATTGTGAAAAAATAACTGGAATTAGCGGTACCTACAGAAACTACAAATATCAACATGTTGAACAATAAACCTCTCAAGTGTCACCACATGTAAGTGTCCCACATTGGTTGAAAAAGAGAGAGTTAAACACTTTATAAGGCTAAGGGGCTACTCCTCCTATTGCCATATGGTTTTGGGATGGAACCTCTTTTAATCTTGTGAAGTGAACTCTCTCTCTTCGTTTGCAGGTGCGGCCCAGACCCGCGTTTAACATGGTATCGAGCCAGGCCCACGATATGAGACCTCAAATGGCTAAAGTTCACTGGGCCAAGAGTAGATCCATGTGAGGGGGAGTGAAGAAGCACTCTAGCCCGAAAAATCACATGAGACAAAGTTAAAAGGGACCTTACATGTGAGGGGGAGTGTTGAAGAATAAACCTCTCAAATGTCACCACATGTAAGTGTCCCACATTGGTTGAACAAGAGAGAGTAAAACACTTTATAAGGCTAAGGGGCTACTCTTCCTATTGCCATATGGTTTTGGGACGGAACTTCCTTTGATCTTGTAAAGTGAACTCTCTCTCTTGGTTTGCGGATGCGGCCCAGACCCGCGTTTAACACAACACAACCAATGCGTAATTGCTACAATGAAGATCCACACTAATTTCTGTCCAACTGGGTATGGACCATATGGACAAGGAAAGGGAATTGAATGCTCACCTAAAGAATTCTCAACACCAATGCCACTCCACGGCCCTATTGTCGGAGTTTTTGGAAGGCACAACAACTGTCTCGAGTCTGTTGGAATTTTCGTCAAGAAGATGGTAAGACATGCATGATTATACATAAATTGTTAAGAACACGTTCAAAGATTTTTCATAACGGATATTACTAATTCTTTTTTAAATTTGTGTACGCACTTAATAATACTTTTATTGGTTTCCATGTCAAATTGATCAGGATTGTTGCCCATGCGCTAATTAAGTATGATGCTGAAGCTACCGTGATAGCCTCTAGCCTAGCTTCACGGTTTTGCCTCGGAGTTTATACGTTTCCAATAAGTCACATACATGTACTTTCTAGTACAAGGTGACCACTCAAGTGTGATTATTTGTCACCAATAATCTACTTGAGTGATTGTTGTACCATTTTCTATTTTTAATATATGAATACTATTTACAACTCTTGGTATATCAATGTCTTATTACACCGTCTCTAAAAGCTAAGGAATTGGTATATCAATGTCTTATACTTGTACGTTAATAATGCCTATGTATAAGAATGCAATTGTTGTTAAAATTTGAACTACTCCGAGAACCATACAGGTACTAAAATGACTCAAATCAATATGTAATCTAACAATTGATGATCGGTGACTTTTAAGAGCAAACCCCAGTTTATAACCTAGATAACAAATTATGTTTATCAAATGACATTTTCGTAGATAAGTTGCATTGAAAATTGTGTTCTTGATTAAAAATTACTCCGTATATATTTTTACTGTTTGTGGGTCACTATGACAAGTTGGACAAATTTTCAAAGCTAACACCGTGCCGTTAACTCTCCGTTTGCTACTATTCATCATCTTCTTCCTCCCACCTTTTTCTTCTTCATGTTTATCTTCTTCCTCTTGTTCATATTTTTTCTTCCCACCCACCTTAATATTCTCCCTCCTATCTCTGTTCACTTTCACCTTCTCTTTTAAGTCCGTTCGACTCCATTTCCACCAGCTTCGCCTGTAAAATTAAACGAAAACCCTAATAACAAAAGGAAAAATTAATGGTATGGTTAACCATAAAGGGTAGCTAAGTTTTCTTTCCTTCCTCTATTAAATTCTATTTCGCACCACCATTTTCGGCGGCCGAAATTAAACGAAAACCCAAATAACAAAGTGAGAATAACGAACATGGTTAACCCTAAAGGGTAAATAAGCTTTTCTCCCTCCATTGATTTCGACTTGTTCGACATTATATAGTGAAAAGATGTACTTTCCACCATTGAAATTAAAGGTTGAAAGAGGAGAGAGAAAACAATAAAAGGTTGAAGGAGGAGAGAGAAAACCAGAAAATACTAAAAGGTTGAAAGAGGGGAGAGAAAACAACAGTTAACCAAAGTTAGATGTAATTTACCTTTACACCCCTTGATGAACAATTCTTATTTATCAAGATTATAAACTTGTATTTTCTCGACCTTTAACCTATCGAACTCGACTTAATTAATTATCAAGAGATTTGACCCCATACTAGATCGACTAAAACCCAAAAAAATTACAATTTAACACAACATGTTGTTAACCCAATTTGTGGTATCCCTTAACTCAATTTTATCCAATACCCATCTAGAAATTAACATGAAGCCAAAAGTTAACCTGACCATTTTTAAACCCAACCCCATATAGTTAGAACAAGTTCGACTAAAGTTCACCTTGAGAATTTGTTAACAATGTTAAAAATATAAAATATATAGTTGATCCAAAAATGTATATTACTCGCAGTAGAATTGTTTGCTAACGATATGATGTATTACTGCTTTTATTCTTACTTGTCTGTAAACAATATTTCTATTTCAGTTTTAAGATACTACGGTTACTTTGGTTTTCAAAGAGAGCATTTTGCTTTACGCATCTCTTTGAATGATATGATGTAATTATAAGGGCTATGCCCAAGTAATATATGCTTCCTTTTATGTTAAAAAAAAGAATTGTTTGCTAACATTCATTATGTTTATGATTTACGAGCACAGTTATACTCATTGTTTGAATCACAAGGAACACAATTATATAGGTTTAATAGCATGTTAATAGCTCTTGCTCGAATTGTAGAAAGGATACGTACTTGGCGGGTGTACCATGCGTATGGTATATCCAGAAGAACATACCCATAAATAAAAGAACATAACTAATCAATAAAAGAACATTAATTACATATAAATATATTCTTAAAATTTATATAATAATGGACATATAAAAAATCATAGTTATAATAATTTATTATACATTAAAAACGAACATAGTGTACATCATGTTTTCTGAAAAATAACATTATATATAAAATAAAGAACATTGAATATAAAAAAAAAAAGAACATTAAATTTCCTCCATTATTATTTTATTTATATGTAATGTACTTCCGATGGTACACTCGCTTGTACCAATCAACTAGTGGATAAGTACTACCTTTTGGAGAATGTTTGTTAATGCAAAGAAATTCTAACCATTAATACATTAAATTATCAATAAGGATTAATTATAAGAAATTTATTTTAACAAGAATAATCCAATATTTGTCCCATTCTCCTAAAATATTCTAATATTTCAATTAACCTCGAATAATCCTAACTTTATTAAATATTTTCTTTTGGCAACCCTTGCAGGTCACCTTACCCACTATAACTGATTGTCAAGCCACGTGCCATTTTATACTACCTTTGGTTCTTATTAGTTGCAACAAATGGATATTTCATGTTTCACAAATAATACCCCTTTGTTGCTAGTAAAAAGAAACGAAGGTAGTATATTGGTTAAAATTTTTTTATTTAGAAATTAATTCAGATAATTAAAATTTAAAAAAAAAAAAAAATTCCCCTTTACCTTTCTTCTTCCTTATTGCTTCTTTCCCTTTCCTCTACCTTCTATATATGGTTGCTTCACCCCTAACCCTTAACACCAACTACCTAGGCCATGCCACCTCGTCATTACCATCGCTACGCACCCACCCCATCATCACCACCACCACCGCCACCACCACTCACTCACCATTGCTCTCATTTCATCACTTCCCACGAATCTCACCATCCCTTTACCATGAACCACCACCACACACACTCCAAATCACCCACAAATTTAAAGCCCCAAACCAACTAGGTTGACAATGGGCTAGTGATGGTTGTTTCAAGGATGATGTAAGATTTTGGGAAATGGAGGGGTGGTGTGGTTTCGAGTAGACCTTGCAATCCTGATCCAGACCCGATGACCCAACCCGAATGACCCGACCCATGATCCAAAATCGACCCGAAAATAGTGACCCGAAATTGACCCAAAACCCGAATCAACCCGACCCGACCTATACCCGACCCGAAGTGGAATTGACCCGACCTTGACCTGAAACCCGAAATGACCCGACCCGAAGTTGACCCGAGACCCGAAACGACCCGACCCAAAATGACCCCAGACCCGATACCCAAAGTGACCCAACTTTAACTTGAATTAATTGACCCAAATAGACTCGAAACCCAAAGTGACCCGAACCAAAATTATCTTATACCTTAAATGACCAGAACTTATTTAAGCTAAAGACTTGACCTAAGCAAACCAAAATAGAAAAAAACCGCAATAAAACTGACTTAATTTTTTTTTTTTTTATTAATTTGTAATGTGTAACAGTGTAGATAATTTACAGATTTTGAGCATTACTTTTCTCGATTTCTTCGGTTTTTTATCTCTATAAGTTATTAAAAATTCGTAAAAAGATTGAAATTTAATGACTATTCTACGGAGTTTGTCCATAAGATTAAAAAAATTAACTAAAGCTTGAAATAAAAGTCACAATTCTCACAAGTCTAGAAAAAAAAATAGTACAATAATAAATGCGTGCATAACATAATGTTCATACCAAATGAAAATACAAAATAATCTAAAGTCAAACAACTATTGTATTCCATTAAAAAAGTAGCCTTAATAAATATAGTGAGTTTCTCGTCAAAAAATATATAAATATATATGCAGAGTTGAATTTAACCCAATGCATCGACCCGAATATGACCTGACCCAAAGTTGACTCGAAAATTGGACCAGAAGATTGACCCGACCCGAACTGATCCGACCCAAACTTGACCCAACCCGAACTTGACCGAAATGTTGACCCGAAACCCGACCTGACCCGATTATCAGTTAACCCGAAATCTACCCGAAACCCAAAATGACCCGACCTGACCCGATAACTTTTTGACCCGAACTTGACCCGACCCGAAATGACCCGACCCGAATGACCCATTTGCCAGGTCTAGTTTCGGGGTTAGGGAAGGGAATGGTGGGGGAAGGGGATTACAATGGCTACATATGTGAAGGCGGATGAAGGGAGTGGTGGGTCACTGATGGTGGGGAGGGGCGGGGGGAGCATAGGGGTGAATGTTCGGTTTTCGGTTTGGTTTTTTGCCCAAACCGAAACCGAACCACCATATTTCGGTTTCTTGATTTTGCAAACCACATCGCACCACTTTAGCTTTGAAACCAAACCAAACCACCTAAATTTCGGTTTTCTTTAAAAAAAAAAAAACCAAACCGCACTGAATTTTCCTATCAAGCAACATAAACATCAAATTTAGCAAAAAAAAACAGAACTAAACCACACCAATCAAAACCGAACCAAAAAAACCAAACCCCTAACCCAGATCCGCACCCACCACAACCCACAACCCTCCTTATTTCACCACCCTTCATCCTTTCCACCCAAACCCTAACCTTAGATAGTCTAAAAGGCCAAAACTACCTACCACTACCACAATTCAATCACACACCAGCACACCACCATAAAAATAAAGTAGAAAAAAAAACTTAAACCAAATTAAAAGAAAGAAAAAGAGGACATACCTCACGTCCTCACATTCCATCAAAAAACGTCGAATTTGGGTTTTTAAGGTCAAATTCGACCATGAAAACTCTAGATCTAGAGTTTTCATGGTCAAATTTGACATGAAAAACCTTTAATTGATGGTGTTCGAAATGAAAAACCTTTAGTTGATGCCCTTGATGGAGTTCGAAAAACCTCGAAATGTTTGCCTATGGTGATGCGGGCTGGAGAAGAAAAGAGGAGATGAGAGTGAAAGTGGAGAAGAGATCAAAGAGGAAAGAGAAAGGGCGCAAGTAGAGAAGAATCAAAGACGAAATGAGAGAGAGTGAGAAGACTGAGAAGAGGAGAGAGAGGGCGGAGAAGAGAGAAGAGGAGAAGTTATATTAATTAGGGTTTTTTTTTTTCTTTATATACTTAGGGTAAAATCTGTTTAGGCTAGGCTATTTTTTAGGTTTGGACCTAAATTTCGGTTTGGTTCGATTTTTTCGGTTTTTCACTTTCTCAAACCGAAACCGAACCGATTTTTTTTTTTCAAAACCGAAACCGAACCACTTTCGAAAAAAACCAAACCATATTTGTTATTAAGTGAGGCGGTGGCTAGAAGAAGGAGGAGGAAAGGTAGGGTGGGTGTTAGTTGCGGATTGGCGGTTGTTGGGTAGGTGGGGTTATGGTGTTTGAACTTTAGAGGATAGTGGGTGGCTCTCATAATAGCCCCATCCTCTATTGATGTCATCAATTAGAAGGAAGAGAGAATAAGGCCCCGTTCCCTTTGCCTCATTTTTGCTAAATTGAAACTATTTATACTGAACTGAAATTATTTTTACTCAATTGAAATTAACTTTACAGAACTGAAATTATTTTTATGATATTCAGTTAATTTCTTCTTCAAAATTATTGATTATACTGAACCGAACTTAGTTTTACTGAACTGAAATTATTTTTAATGAAATGAAATTATATTTACTGAATATTATTTTTTTAAAGGTGAAGTGAACAAGACCTAAGAGGTTAAAAAAAAAATTGAAAAAACAATGTTGACTTATTCTGCTAGTTGCCAGTACAATAGGTTTGCTAGGAGAGACCTAGAGAATATCGATTGTCCAATTTAGTTTGTCTTCTCTCTTTGGAAAGAAATTACATCGTACTACGGAGCATTTCTCCAAATATCACTCTACCCATTGTTTAAAGTTAAGTCTCACCCCTGTAATCTTATTACGGAGTATTATTTTTTTTTTATCTATATATAACCAAATTTTGAAGTAACGATTACTTCGTATTAAAAAATACGGAGCAATTTATGTATGTAAAACTTTAAAATTAATAAACTCCAGAATAATAATGTTAGTTAAAATCAATTTTATAAAAATCAATTGTACAAGTAGCATACTTTTTAAATAAATTATCTGATAGCGATTTCACCAAATGTCATAGACCTTTTTAAAAATACACCAAATGCCATCGAGTTTTTCAAAATTCACCAAATGCCATCGAATTTTTCAAAAATTCACCAAATACCATCGAATTTTTCAAAAATTCACCAAATGCCATTAGTGGCTAACGACTGTTAACTCTATTATTCATTAAGGTTAATGATGACACGTGTGATCTTATGATTGATTATTTTTAATTATTTATTTTAATTAATAAAAAATAACATTTTTCTCAATTTGGGTAACGAAAATTGTTAAGCGCGTTAAGGTTTTGAGGATTATATTGACTTTTTATGGATCCAAATTAAGTTCGGAATTGACAAAAAATAACATAAATGTCCCGTTTTGCGTGTCAAGAAATTTTCGATTTGCGTGTTGCTATTATTTAACCGTGAAAATTGTCCAGGTAGGGTTTTGGGGGACATTTGGTCCCTTTAAGGGTCCAAGTTAAGTTAAAATTGGCAAAAAAAAAAAAAAGATGTAAGTTCGTCATTTTGCGTGTTTAGGTTGTTATTATTTTACCACGAAAATTGCTAATTAGGGCACTTACGCTATTTTTTTCCCTGTTCTGAGCTTTATTTGTATCTATTAAGGGTAAAAAAGAACCCCAAAACCTTACTCGGGTAATTTTCCAGGTTATAAAATAATGACACACAAATCGAGATATTTCTCGACATGCAGAACGGGGCAATTACCTTGCTAAAGCAATTTCCGTCACGAAAATCGAGAAAAATATTAACTCTATCAATTAAAAGAAACCAATAATATCATGACATGTGTCATCATAAACCCTTATCACTAATGGACGTTATTCATTAATAACATTTGGTGAATTTTTTAAAAATTCGATGGCATTTGGTGAGTATTGAAAAACGTGATGGCATTTAGTGAATTTTCAAAAAGCTCGATGGCATTTGGTAAAATCATCGATTATCCGAAGCATTCTCTCAACCATGCGAAGCTGTAGTATATAGCATAAAAAAATGCATCGAATTTCCTAAACAGGAATATTTTGTTAGATATAATGAGCATAATACCTCATTCTATTGTGACACACTGACAATGACAATTCTATATATATATATTTTTTTCTGAATAAGAAGAAGAAGAAGACAATTCTAAATTTCTAATGTAGTTATTATTTTCTTTCTTTTTGAGTAAAATCACTTGCCAAAGTCCCACCCATTTTCTTTGTTCTTAAGCATGTAGGAAAGATGATCAGAGAATTATGCATCTCAAATTACAAATTCATAGTCTATCAAAATTTGTCTTTTATTGATGGTCATCAATGCTAATGTAGTAATCTAAGTTTTGGTATTACTTTATGTTAAGTGACATTATTGCTTCAATTTGTCTTACCTATATACCTAGTGTGAATTCAATCTATGTTTATCTAAACCTCACCAAATTGACCAATGAACTGAAATAAAGCAAGGCCATCAATGCTAATGAAATAAAGCTTAAGCAGACGGTTGAAGCCTAGGATCGGTTTAATACTCTATCACGTATAAATCATTTTGATTAATACTATTTATTTGTTTAAAATATCTAATCAACTTATCTCTTCCTCGATCAAAGTATGTATGTGTCGTAAAATTGTGTTCCTAGTAAAAGACAACACATGAAATATGCGTATATAAAAGTTAAGTTACCATATATGTATAAGTATCACCTACCAACTAAGTGTTGGACTGATACTCTGGTGGTAAAGAAATAACCTATCAGCCAACCTTAAGATTGAATATAATGTTCTGTCCTCACTATGAGCACTTAAATAGAAAGTTACGAAGATACCTTTAATCTTCCCCTAGTCTCTGAATGTCTAGTCCATTAGACTATTTATGACAATATGAGTATTGAGCTCCAAGCCTCAAAATGTGGGCACACTGTTCGTGCTTTGGACGCAAAGAATAAATTTAAATGCAAATGCATCAAGGTAAAAACTCATGATAATTTAACGTAAAATATACATACATCCATCCATTCATCCATGCTGGATCGTCCATTAAATTTCAAACGATATGCAAGTATATCTTATTTTCTTTGTTCACATGCATGTATAAAATCATACATAATGTCAATTATTTAAATGAATATATTATAATATGACAAACATGACAGATCACAATAATATATTCATTCTTAGTGATCCGAATATATTATAATATGACAATTGACAAACATGATGGACCACAAGAATATGTTCATTCTTAGTGATCCAAATATGTGTATAAATAGGTAACCTTTGATCCTCAACCAAACCACATCACAAGTCACTACTACAACTTTGTTATTTCAAAGCTTCTTCAATCACTTCTCAACAAAATGGCTCAAGAATGTCCCCAGGTACGTATGGATTGGAGTTAGCTTTCTTTGATCCCATAGTTTTTCTCTTTCTTTGTACATAAATTTTAATTGATTTCTTCGAGCTTAATTATTTGATTATTTATGTATGTTGACATTAAGTCATTAGCCTTATACTTTGGCAGAAACACATGGTTGAACAATACGGACCTTATGGTTCTCAATTACCTGAAAACTACAGCTTTCAACTTCAAGAGGGTGAAACTTTCAAGGAAGTCATAGTAAGGCATGGGTTCATTGTGGATGCAATTGGGTTCGTCGTAGCTAAGCCATGTGGAGTTACCTACACCTTCACCAAGATGTTTGGTGGCAATGGCGGATGCGAGTCAAGGGTCAGTACACAATACCCTACTTCTACCTATTCATGTTTTCAATAGCATTAAGACGGATAATAGAGTAAATAAACCAAGGATCTATTCTGTTTACCTTATTTTTACTTATTTTAGATGTAATAACTAATAAGTTCAGATAAGTTCAGTTCAAGAAAAATAAATTCTGATAAGGGTTAGCCAAGTACAAATTACAATTAAAATAAGTTTTAATAAGATCTAATAAGTTTAGATAAGTTCATATAAGTTTAAATAAGAAAAAATCAGGTGAATAAAACACACTCCAAGTCTGGGCTTTAACCATCGGCGGCTTAAATTTTTAATTTGTAATAATTCATGCTTCTAACATGATTTCAAATATAGATTGTGCTCCAGCATGGTGAAAAAATAACTAGAATTAGCGGTACCTATGGAAACTACAAATATCAAAACAACGAATGTGTGATTGCTACAATGAAGATCCACACCAATTTATGTCCAACGGGGTATGGACCATTTGGAGAAGGAAAGGGAATTCAATGTCCTCAAGAATTCTCATCACCAATGCTACTAGACGGCCCTATTGTCGGAGTTTTTGGAAGGCACAACAACTATCTCGAGTCTGTTGGAATTTTCGTCAAGAAGATGGTGAGACATGATCATTTATAAACTGTTAAGAACACCAAGACTTAATAATGTTTTTGTTGGTTTCCATGTCAAATTTATCAGGATAACCCATGCGCTAATTAAGTATGATGCTGAAGCTACCGTGATAGCCTAGCCTCTAGCTTTCACGGTTTTGCCTTGGAGTTTATACGTTTTAAATAAGTCACATACATCATACATGTACTATCTAGTACAAGGTGGCCTCTCAAGTTTGATTTGTCACCAAATAATCAACTTGAGTGATTATTGTATCATTGGCTATTATAAGTATATAAATACTCTGATCTCTATTGACAAATGACAAGTCTTGGTATATCAATGTTGATAGAGTATATAAACTGGCCCTGGGTTTCAACCATCAGCTTACTATACTATCTCTAAATATTACGCATATGTATAAGAATGCGATTGTTGTTAAAATTTGAATTGATCTAAGAACCCACCATTTACTAAAATGACTCAAATCAAAATATAATCATCAAACAATTGATGGAACTGCTGGTGACCTGTTACCTTAATCGAGCTCAACCTAATCATCAACATATTGACCAATACTCAGACTAAAACCCAAAATCAATTACGAGTACAGTTTAACACAACATAACCTGATTTAATTTGTGGTATCCCTTAACCCAATGTTATTTTTATACCTACCCATCTAGAAAATGACATGAAGCCAAAAGTTAAACTGACTAATTTTTAACCCAATTGGATATATTTAGAACAAGTTCGACCAAAGTTCACCTTGAGAATTTGTTTACAATGTTAAAAATAGAAATAGTTGATCCAAGAATATTAGTACATCAGAATTGTTTGCTAAAATTTATTTTGCATGTGGTTTACAAGCGTATTTATACTCATTGTTTGGATCATAATAAAAAACACTATCATACAAAGGTTTAATAGCATGTTAATTAATAGCTCTAGCTCAAACTGTACAAAGCATATGTATTTAGATAAAAGGTTGTTACTCACAAAAAGTGTAAATAAAAGGTTATTTTCAACAACACAAACTATTGGGTCAGTTAAGCCTGACCAAATAGCTCGCGCGGCGGAGAAAATGACGATGACGATAAAGACGAAGATAACGATGATGACGGCAATGGTGGATCTCCTTCTCCCTGTAGGAGACAATGATGACATCAATGGCGAAGGAGAGAAGCGAGGTATTCATGGCGGAAGAGAGAGAAAGTTTAATTTTCGGATTTTTCGAAAAATGCCCAAAAAATCGAATTGGGGCTTTCTTATATGATGTATAATTGTTGAAATTGTGTGTCCCATATGATTGAATGTTGAATTGTGAGCATTTTGATGACAAATGCATGTATTTTGGTTGAGAAATGAGCAAGTTATGTTATACCCATGACCTGTAGTACGATCTCTTCAATGAAGGTTACGCCATTGTTATACATATCCTCAAATAAGTTATACATATTCTCCATCAAATAATTTATATCCTTCAATCATTTATATATATCATCTACTGGCTGGATGATATTCTCTATTGGCTGGATGGTATTCTCTATTGGCTATATGATATTATGGCTGGATGATATCCTCTTTGAATATATGATATCATTTATGATTGTGTCTATGATATTGTTTATTGGCTAGATGATATTCTCTATTGGTTAGGTGATATCCTCTGCTGGCTGGATGATATCCTCTATTGGTTATATGATATCGTGGATGGATATAGCCTCTATTGGATGTATGATATTATTTATGATTGTGTCTATGATATCCTTTATTGAGTGGATGATATCATAGCTGGATGATATTCTCTATTGGCTATATGATATCATCCAGCCATGATATATCATATAGTCAGTAGAGGATATCATCCAGCCAGTAGAGGATATCATCCAGCTAATAGAGGATATCATCCAGCTAATTGAGGATATCAAAATCTGCATTTCGTCAGTCCGGATTGATGAAACATTTCGTCAGACCGGATTGACGCAATACCTTCTGTTTCAACAATTAAAAATTATTTTCAACCAAATTTTTTTACAAAAAATAGATGGAGTAATAACTCGTTAATTTTTTTTAAATGTTATATAGAAAGTACTCCGTAGTAAGTTAAGTTGTCCCAAATAAGTGAGAATTTTCACCAAATAAATAAATAAATGAGAGCATTAAGAAGCAAATTAAATTGAAGATTCATGGATTTTATAGAAGTAGTGTTAACAATTTGGATGATCTTAAAAGGAAAAGGATGCGAGTTATTTAGAACAGAAAGAGTATATATATATAGCATATCGTGTCTTGAATTCCCTATTTTATTTAAAGCCTCGATAAGTTTAAAGCCCTATATTGTTGGGCTGCTTGCACAACCAAATAGCCGACCCTAGTGCCCGTGTTTGGGAGGTACAATTTCTAGAGATCAAAGGGAAAAACAATTTCAAATTAATTTGAAACTCTTGTTTCATTAAAAGTCATAAATTATCATACTATGTTACCAAAAAGTTGGTAATGCATGTTTGCTAGACAACTTTTCTTGCTCCTTTGCACGCTTAGCCTTTGCTTCACCGGGCCAACTGTATGTCTAATGTAATGTGAAAAAGAAAGTTTTACTTTTCCATTTCCAATGTTACACATTACTTTCTCTGAAAATTCTCTTTAAACCTCGTGCATTCTTATTTCATTTTCTAGCTAAAAGCAAGAAAGATACGTAGTATATTATTCCTAGATTTTGGGCATTTAACTAAATAGGGGTCAGAGGTGATTATTAAGTTATTGTTCATCGGTTATTATTAGCTAATTTTGTGTTCATATTTGATAATGACGTTTGACACATGGCTTCATCTAATAGTTGTTATTATGTGTTTATGTATCACAACGGAAAAATACATATGTGTGGCTCAGTTTAAAAAAAAAAAGAGAAAATCACTTCAAACTACGTACAACTTAAAGAATTTCAAAGTAAAATTGTTCGATACCCTAGCCAATAAACCCCGATCAATCTTAACCCCATGCATTAGAGGATAAGAGACATTGGGAGATGGTGTCATTTCATGGAGGATGAGGAAGATTTCACAAGTACTCTATTTCATCCCACTTATTCTCTCCTTTTTCACACTATCAAAGTTTCGATTTGTGCAATCAATGTCCAATTCTTATTTCATTTTTTTTTCTCTTTCCTTGACAAATTACTAGTGTTATTATCTATTACCTAATCCACAGTGAGCTTTAATTTGTGAAACGTAATTCATCACTACCTAATTATGTTAAATTAGCTCAAGTGTATCCACCGTACTACTACGCATGCATGTTACTATATAGTAAAATTGTAAAAATTGATAGAATGATAGTTACTATATAGTTACTAATTACTATCATCAAAACCCAAATAAAAATTAAGCTCATCAAAACGTACACTAAAGATAAAATTATACAGTAAAAGGTATGCATGACTCAACAAATTGCGCACAATTATGTCAAGTAATCGAAGGTGTAAAATCAATAAAATCACAACAACAATACGTCATAAAGATTACAAGCAGAAGATTAATTAAAAAGTTAGGCAATAAAACACAAAAGTAAGAACAAAACATAGCAATTATTTGGAGAGATGAGAACGAAGGTGGCGTGCATGCGCATGCACTCATAAAAAGGCATATAAATTAAAATATGATATGCTTACACTTTTAATTAAATTCCAAACACCAATTACAAATTAAACTACAAATCTTTCTCGAATTTTCATTAATTTTGTAGTAAGGTACATTTCACTAATTAAAGTTTTTGTCATCAAACCCAATCAAAAGATGAAATTAACTATAGTATAAGATCATATATATCTTAAAAAAATTAAAATCAAAATTAGCCAAAAAAAAAAAAAAGTATTAGAATTATAAACAAAAGCACATGGTCACACCAACACCCTTTATAATAAATCAACATTATAGAAAATGTCAAATGGTTGATCACTACTTTAACCAATCACTTTCTTCCATTTGCCATATAATCCCTAATCATTACCCTAAACATCCCTTTTCTTTACTCTTTTCTTATATTAATCATGATTATATCTAGCTCATCATCATAAAATTAAATTATAAATGATAATTATATATATATTTATATTATTATTATAACCTAAGAAGAAATATGCTGAGCTCAGGTCCACCATTACCATCCGGGTTTAGCATGTAAAATGCCTCCGAGTCACGGTTTCCTACGACCCGCTCAAACTTGGCTCTCATGTATAGCAACTCTCCCTCGGAACTAGAACCGGAACCTGTTCGATTCTCCACTAGAGGGATAACACCCGCACCAACCGATACGCTTTGAACCGTGCTAAGCACGTGCCAATCAAACTCATTACACGCGCGTGAGTTTGCGTACCCGCATTTTCGCCCGTTGCAATACATAGTCCACACGGGCTCGAGGAAAAGCTTAGGCGCGTGCTTCCCACGCCCCGTTTGGTGTGACCCCCGCTCGCACTCGAGGGCAATCCTCACGAGCCCCGACGACATCTCACGGACTAAAGCCGAGGTAGAGATCGCTAGCTCAATTAGTAGGGCAGGGTCAGCCCTAGGATCATCTTGTACCGCAAATGTTACATGACCTTTTCTGTGTCCAAAGAGAGTGCCCGTCACCTTCCGCCCTAGGGGAGTAGGGGAAGATAAGGAAAGGACTCGGTTCGGAATAGTCAACCATCTACACGTGGGAACCGCCGAGAAGGAGGATGTAGAGAAGGAGAAAACATGGAGCAGAGACCGAAAAAAGGTGGATAAAGTAAGACGAGTTTGTTTCACCCGTGACACCACGAGGGAATTGCTACTATTACTAGAATCCCTAGTACGTACAAAGGGTTTATGAGACACGTCCCTAGGACTATCAGGAGAAAATGTAGAAGAAGTTGAACGGCTAAAATTAGAAGGGATAATTTTAGAACTCCAAGAATTACAACTTGTACTTCTACTAAGAGAAAGTTTTTGATCTTGCTTCATATTTTAGAGAGAGAAAATAGTGATTTTAGAGAGAGAATGAATGATAATAGGAATTAGAGGAAATAGTTTGTAAGATTGATTGAATGTTTTGGGGGAGACAAAGGAAATGATGAGTAAAGAGGGAAGAGTGGAGAGTTTGTGGTGGTCCAATATGTTGGAAGTGTTAATGATCAATTATCATATGCTTTAGAATAATATTTATACTCCTTTATATATTCATAACATTGGTAAGACCATAAGATAGTTGAATATATATTTGAGATTGATTATTATTAATTATCTTGTTTTTAATAATTGTGGAGGTAACATTATTTGCAAGCTTTTGAATTGATCAATTAAATAATTAAGTGTACGTAGGTCATCCGATCTCCTTTGTGTTCTTTCATTTGTCTTAACCCCAAATAAGAAAAGGCCATTGTTTTTGTTAATTTTGTAGCTTTATTCTTTAACCCCACATATTTTAACCCAAATTAAAGGATACAAGCAATCTTTATCTCAAAATTATATTATTATAAATGGGACTACGTAGTACTATTAATTTGATGGAAGAGTGTATGTAAGAATTAATTACTTGAATTTCAAATTTAATATTTTTGCAATAAAATTTGTTAAGAACGAGTAATGTTAGACATATAAAAATAATACATTTATGTTATACGTTTCTTATATCTTTTATATTCATATATCTAACAATATTAGACATATTCAAGATTTTATAAAATCATCTAATAGAATTAACATATAATATATTGTGTTTACAATGTGTTGTTTATACAACACAATGCAAATATACAAGCATATAAAGTAACACATGTTACACGTACACTTTTTAAAAAAGCATCCCAATAAATCATGTATGAGCTACGAAGTAGAATTGATCATAATTCCTTTGTCCCGACTTTCTTTACCATAAATCATATAAGAAGTTAATATTTTTCCTAATCTCCTAGCACATTTTTTCATCCCCTTTTATCATCTTAAATTTATAAAGTTAAACAAAGGCAAAATGAATAAACAAGAAGGCATCATGGACCATGATTATTATAAAAATTATTCCTTAAAACTTGCTTTGCTATAATATTATTGGCTGTTTAGACGTGATGTGTTTGACAAAAATAGTACAAAGCAGTCCTTAGAACTTAGAAATTTAGGATTCCTTAGTTAATAAATAGGATTCTAATAAACTCCTAAATAGATTTTGAAGTACTTTTTGTGACTTGTGTCCCTGTAAATTGGTTGACCTTAACAGAACATGTATGTTGTCATTTACATTAATATAATATCATAGGTCACCGTCCAAATTATCTAGTGTTGCCATTGTTTTTAATAACTTGGTTTAGAGTCAATAAGCACCTGTTTAGACGTATTGGTGTATGTTTTTATTTTAATTTTCATCTATATTAAAGTATTTTGTGGAATGTAAGTTAAATTTATGTGAGATATGTGGTATTATGCTAGATTGTGAAAACTCTCTTAATCAGAGTATGTATCATTGATCACTATAAATAATGTCAAAACAATAGACAATAGTAACACATTTCAAAAAACAATACAAAAAACTATGAGAGAACATCTAATAAATTTATAAATTATACTTGCATCAATTAGGATCCTTTAGCAATTGATTATAATTTTAATTTATCATTGGGTGTAGTCTTGTGTACTTCGTAATCAATAATAAGTATATAAATAAGAATAACACCAATACAATAGATTTCTAGAATAAGATATGACTTGATTAATCGTCTAATATGAGTGGTTTATGTAAACTACTCCTTCCATCCCTTAATTAGATTTCTAGCTCTAGTATTTATTCCTCACATAATAAAAAGAAGTAGCAATCTAATTAAGGGACGGAGGGAGCACTACATTAATTAAATTAATGTAATAATCTTGTTATAGACTATGAGTACATACTAAAGCTAAGCATTCTAAGGAAAAGAAATTGTTGATGAAAGGCCAGTATTAGTAGGCCATTCTATCACTTTTCATATGAGAAAGGATAACAATTTTTTTTTATGATTTAGTTTAATGATGATTTTGATACTCCTACTATTTAATTAATTAACCTATGGGCGGTTCCAAACCCTTTATGATTAATTAATTATAATATATGCTTGAGCCTTGAGGTAATAAGCATTGTACCAATAATTTTGGTGGCCTAACATTTACTAATTTTCTTTTTTGATGACAAGATTATATGATACGTGTGTAGTATTATAACCATTAGCAATTCTTCCGTAATACAAGTATAACTATATGTCTATATGTTTGCGTACATATACATGTCACCATCTTTTCTAGCATCAATATCTTCTTTGCTTTTGTCTACACGTGAGTTTGTTATTGTTTTAATCAATTAGGCATTATATTATGAAAACAATACTTGGTTTTAAGGAGTCTAATGTTTCCTCTATCGAGTTACAATTGGATTATTCTAATAATTTTCCTTGACTAAAATATAAAACCAAAGAAAATTTATTATTTGTTTCATTGTTTGTGGAAAATGTCTAGCAATAATTATACTTTTATCCCCTTACTTATGGCCTTAATTTTCAAATTAATCTTTAGCTATTTGATGTTTTTACACATATAAATAATTAATCTTGATCTTTGAATGTCATTGTTTTAGTGACTTCACTATTGAAACCAATCAATATGCGATCTTAGGTTTATGGTTGTTAGGTTTTTCTCAATCGATCCTTTCTAGCCTACTCCGGATAGCATGACCCACGTAGGTTAAAAGAAATTAGCATGCATGTGTCATGCATTGTGAGCGAGGGATCATGTCTAGGTTAAAATAAATTGACTTATGAAGTATGTCATGCTCTTTATTGCATAATTACAACTATATAAACTTCTTATATCATCAACAAGAGAAAATTATAAAGATTAGTCGATTGAAAATATTTATTGTAACTAATTTAACGAGATTTTAAAATGTCATGTTTATCTTTCAGTTATAATAATATCATATATAATCAAATCAGAGTATGTGCTTATTACAATTTCAATACACTATTACAAACAAATACTTGTATTTAAATAAAATAAGGTTGAAAGCGTCAGAATCACGTTGCTATTGGTCATCCTAGAAGAAATCAAACCCACAAAACCTACCATAAAAGATGGCAAAATTGGTTGATTATGTATATTATTTTCAATATTGACCCTTCACAATTTTACATACATTCTACCGAAAATGTAGGAAATGTGTCCTTGAATTTGATAGACAAATTTTGGTTGGTGTGAGCATTATAATTACTCTCAAGTGCCCGTGAGAAGCGATAACTATAATCAGCTGATACAGCTCTAGGTTCACTTGAGAACAGAACTCCACCTTTGTAAGTGGAACAACAAAGTTTTTAAGATTTTCAAGAAAAGACATTAGTGTCAATTTATTGTAACTAATAGGGCCCGACCGGGCCCACGCGTCCATAAGCCCAAAGCAAGTTAGGTTAAACCCAATCCCAATTAGTCTCCTGATTTAAACTAGTACATTATATAACTTTAATAGTGTTTGTCTATTTTATGGGTGTGTGTAACAAAATTAGTTGTTTTAGTGGCAGATAACTAGTTGTATAAGTAGATACACCGAGTAAGGTTTAGCTAAGTGGTAAGGATTTGGTCTCATGACTTAAAAGTCGTGGGGATCAAATCTCTTTGGGAGTGAGGTTTTCCTTATGATATGCTTTCCCCTAACAATAAATAGGCTGAATCCTTCACCTTATCATTAAAAATACAAATAACTAATATGTAATAGTAGATATTAGGTGTAATAATAATATAAATCGTGTATTTGGAGTACTCATTATGAAAGTTACAATTAGAGTCATATGCTACACTAAGATTTTTGTAATGAGATCTAAGGTTACGTGCTCTTGCGTTGAAAAAATCACGCTTTAAGTTTATTAGTCTAGAATTTTTTTTTTTGACAAGTTATTAGTCTAGATTTAAATGATATATATTCATCTTTAATATAACACTGTACTTGTTAAAATATTAAAAATCTGATTTTATGAAACAACATACTTAAACAAATCTAACCAAACTCATTATATAACTTTGATAGTGTTTGTCTATACTATGGATGTGTGTAGTAAAGTTAGTTGCTTTAGTGGTAGATAGCTAGTTGTATAAGTATATACGCCAAGTAAGGTTTAGTTTAGTGGTAAGGATTTGGTCTTATGACTTAAAGATCGTGGGATCAAATCTCGTTAGAAGTGAAACTTTCCTTATGATATGCTTTTCCCTAACAATAAATATAGGCCAAGTCCTTCTCCTTACCATTAAAATTATAAATAACTAATATGTAAGTATATATTAGCTGTGATAATAATATAAATTTTGTATTCGGAGTACTCATTATGAAAGTTAAAATTAGAGTCATATGCAACGCTAAAATTTAATAGAATTCACACTCTATCTCTATCTTACAATAATAAACGATCCTAAAAGATATTTTTAATGAGACCTAAGGTTACATGCTCTTGCACTTTGAAAAAATCATGCTTTGAGTTTATTAGTATTGATTTAAATGATATATAATTGTCTTTAATATAATACTGTACTTGTGATATTTTTCAAAAAAAAAAAAAAAAAAAAAAAAAAAAAAAAAAATTAGTGATAGTAAAAAAAATTTAAATGAGATCCCTAGAAGGTGGTACTTTAGACTTCCTCTTCTATAAATATAACTAAAGTAATTACCGTTGATGTCATTATTTTCCACATGTCAACTTCTTGTAAAAAATTTTCCCTCCAAAACTAATAATGACATCATTAATTTTTTTTTTTCAACATAAATGAAAATTTGAAAATGCTAAATTAATTATACAGTATATTTTTTTAATAGATTTTATATTTGAATTGACTAATTATGCAATTTCCATTGGAGAATTAAAGGAAGGTCGGACTATTCATTTTCTTATAAACATTATCTTTTTCTCCTACTTCGTATATTTTATACAGATTATATGAATTGGGGTGTCCATTCTTTATTAATTTATCAATTTATTAGATTTTTCATAAATTATTTCTACTACATACATATTACACACAAATAAACTAAAAAATATTGTTAAAATCGTGCATCGCACGAGCCTACTCTAGTAAAATCATTAAACGAATTGCCTCATCAAAGCAATCCAACGACTTGGGGTTGGACTTTGTTTCAAAATGGGGTGAAGTATGTGGTCCATAAACTTACAATTATGAAGGAACCTGTTCTGCACACCCGGGTATACGGTACACCTGGGTAATTTACTGTTCATTCTATAAATGAGCAGAATAGTCAAATTACCCGGGTGTACCATACACCCGGGTGTATATAACAAATTCTACAATTATGGCTATGTGCTAATTTCGCTCATTTGGTTTTCTAGTTAAAATAATGGTCATATACTTTGTATTAATGTGTAATTTTTAAATATTAAAATTTCAAATATATGTTTAAATCAATCCACGGTAATTAGACAAATTAGTCAGAATTCAATATAACAATTAACAATTATGAAAGGAGGCATGATTGTATTTCCATTGAACTATGTATAGAACTATAAAAAAAACCTTGAAATGAAAGAAAATCTTTGGAATTGCTTGGTATCAAACGTCAGAGCTACCACTCCTATATAACTATACTGAACTGAACTGAACTGAACCTATTACTACGAGTACTAGTACTAGTACTACACTCTAATCAGCCGATAAGCCAGTTCGATTTACTGGCTGTCACTCTAATAAGCAACTATCTGTACTAACTAAGGTGCTTCATGATTCGTATGTCGCGGGATTTTCCCCAATCGAATCATTAGACGTGGTTTCTGTCTTAGGTATCACCTCATCACAAAAACGCCTAGTTGGCAACCTGCATTGTACAAGTTTAATTGAACTGTAAGAATTTACCTTAATGTAAGAATGTATGTAAAGGTACACAACTTAGAATACCATTCAATAGCTTAATTATTTATCAAAGGTCTAAGAAATTAGTGTTATTATTACCCTAAGCTTAGAAAAGGTTGATCAGATTCGACTTCTTTCTCCATAACGGAACCTTCATCAGTCGATAATCCAGCTGCAGCGCGCTTTCTTTTCAAAGAGTTAGATTCAGAGCTGCAAGATGTCTTCGAGCATTGTCTAAGTCTCTGTACCTATATATACACACACACATTTGGAATCCAATGTTAATTTTATATGATCACAAAATTTGCACATTCAAAATTCTAACTTTAAATTGTTTAAAAATTAAATGTGTTGGATGAAAACAAAGGGTACGTCTAAGTTAAAAATAAAAAAATAAAAAAAAATAAAAAAAAAATAAAAAAAGTTTATAAAAAAAATTAAGAAAATGATTTAAGTTGGAGAATTAAATTTGAGTAACTGAAAAAAGATACTACTAATTGTTTGTTATTAGCACACATACTTCCTTGCGTAATGCTGCATTTTCCTCGCTAATCTTCTCTTCCTGAAAATAGGTAATAGTTATACAGTTAATAAGGTTGCATATGGGTGGAACGAACATTATGAAATGGAGATAAGTATCGTGTTTAACACGACATCATATTGTTTGAGATTATACCTGTTGTTTACTTCTTTCCCACTGCTCCCTTAGTATGCGCTCCTACAATACATACGAAGTACAATTTAGTTACATGTTATGCATTGAATTTCTTAATTATAGTTACACTTTTCATGATTTTAGCTATTTAAAGTTATTGTTATTTCATTATCAAATTTATAAATTAAGCATCAATTTATACCTTTTTATTTCTGATAGACATAATCCCTTCAAGTAACTGCTTCTCTAACGTTTGAAGCTCTAAGAAAGTTAAGCCGTCCAATCCTTTCCCCTGCAGCTGCCTACAGAGTTCGATCATATAAAAATCGTTAGCACGTACACTATTTGTCATATATTAGTTGTTACATTGTCCAAACCTTACAAAATCAATAATGTGACGCGATTTTACAAAACGACCCTTATAAAGAGTGTGACTTACAGGCATGAAGCTCGTAGCTTTGTAAGTTCTTCACGCATAGAATTCACATCAGAATCTGGATTATACTGTTCCAATAATATTAAACACACAATTAATTAAGGTAAAAATGAAAACATACTATTTAATCAAGAAATTAAGCTTGAATTATACAGCATAGTTATAGTTACGTACCTCAACTAGTTGATGCTCAACAGTAGCTGCATTGTTGGAAGAATTTGATGCGGCCGTAGCTGAACGGTTGGCGACGAAATCCTTGTACCGTTGCAACATGTTTTCCATGGTTCTGCAAGTTAAACCATAAATTATTCAATGCTCAAGGAGTAACAACAACATTAACTAGAATTATTAGGATTAATTCTCCAAATTTCTGTTCAAAAATATACTACGGAGTACTATATTGAAATTATATTAGAGGTTATCACTGGGCTGGGCAAAATTGGGCCAAGATTGGGCCATTTTTCGGGCTATTCAGGCCCAATGATTAAGCCAGATAGGGTTTCAGGCCATGAAGGCCATTTTGGGATAGACTCTATACCTCTTTAAATTTCAGAGTATATTTTTGTATCTTTGTTTCCGCAAGGTATCATAGCCTAGACGGAATTAGACATCTTTGGGACTTAATAATTCCTCACAAATATTGCAACAATTACCATTTTATAAAGTTTTTCAAATATTGTGATATTTATTTATTTGCACATGTTTTTTTTTTTTCATTTTCTCTTTCCCTATCACATGAATCCCTACCTTTATTTCTGTCTATGACTCTATCTTTCTCCTCTTCTTAACTTTCATGTCTTACCCCCTTGTTGCAATATTTAGGAAACGGAGGAAATACAAAATAATACTACGAAATATATCGCCCCTTCCGATGATTTTCCCTCAAAAAGAAAGTGTGTTTGTGGACTCTAGGAGTCTAGGGCACATAAATTAGACGATGAATTTGGATGATATTGATATCACTAAAATGTACTTTAATGAAAAATTTATCAGAAAGTTAAATAAAGATAAAATTTCATCACAATAAAAAGATAACTTTCTAATTTTTTTTTTGAAGTGCCAAAAAATGTCAAGAATAACAGGATATTTTTAAATTATTTTTTTATATTTCCTGAATAATTTGTCTTCATCTACTCTTGAAATATTTTTGTATGGATTCTGATTCTCCATCCACTGTACGAATTAAGAAAGATCTTCCATAACTTATAAGACATGCGAATTTAGTTGGAAAAAAAATGAAATTCTAACAAATAATTGAAAATGTATAATGGGATTATAATAGAGTCCCTCCCTATTAAAAAAAAAATAATAAAAATAATATATAAATAAATAAATAAATTAGAGGTTATCACTGGGCTGGGCCAAAATTGGGCCAATTGACGACCATTTTGGGATGGGCTTTATACCTCTTTAAATTACAAAGTATATTTTTGTATCTTTGTTTCCACAACTCCAAAGGGTATCATAGCCTAAACGGAATTTGACATCTCTAGTTAATAATTCCTCTTTTACACAAATATTGCAACAATCACCATTTTAGGAAGTTTCACAAATATTATGACTCTATTAATTTGCACATGTTTTTTCTTGTTCTCTTTCCTTTATCACATGGATCTCTACCTTTGTTTCTATGTGTCTCTCTTAACTTTTGTGTCTCATACCCTTTGTTGTAATATTTAGGAAACAAAGAAAGTACAAAGTAATATGAAGTATATCGCCCCTTTTGACAATTTTCCCTCAAAAAAAAGTGTGTTTGTGGACTCTAGGGCACATAAATTAGATGAGGAATCTTGATAAGTCAATATTTATATCACTAAAATGTATTATAATGAAAAGTTTATCTGAAAGGTAAATATAGGATAAAATTACATCACAACAAAAAGATAACTTTCTAATTATGCCCAAAAAAAAAGTTTAATTTTTTGTTTTTTAACATTCCTGAATAATTTGTCTTCATCTATACTCGTAAAATATTTTTGTATGGATTCTGATTCTCCTTCATCTACTGTACGAATTAAAAAAGATCTTCCATAACTTATAACACAAGTTAATTTAGTTGGAAAATTAACAAATAATTAAAAAAAAAAAAAAAATAGGTGTAATACTCAAACACAAATTATTTTTCAAGTCATACTCATAAAAATCCATCAAAGCTTGTTAAACAAGAACATTAAATTATAATCAGGAAAAAATTGCAGGATATTAAAATTTACCTCTGAATTAAGAAATTAACATTAATTTGGGATTATTTTGAAGATTTCAATTATGATCAGAAAATTTTACAGCAATTATGTTTAAACAACAACAGCTAGCAACAAGAATTATATACGACAAAAAAAATTCAATAATGTACCCTAAATAATTAGGAAAAAAAACTTACGTTTTACTGCTGACAAAATCATACTTCTTTCCGGTACAAGAGAAGATTATAAGAGCAATGTCACAATCACACAAGACAGAAAGTTCATTCGCCTTCTTAATCAACCCGGTTCGTCGTTTCGAGAACGTAACTTGACGATTGTTGGTGTTCTCAATAGTCTTGATCATAATCTTTCCTCTTCCCATTGCTAAAAAAACAAAAATCTACAACAAAAACAATTTAAAGAATGTTTTTTTTTCTTCTTTTAATTTTTTTTTTTTTTTTGGATTTTTTTGTGTTTTTTTCCTACTACAAAAACAAAGGAAAAAGGAAGAGAGAAGAGTCAAAAGAGGAAGAGATTATTATTATTGAGGTGGGTGTTATGTTTTATTTTTGTGGGATGTTTATATATATGTAGAAAAATAGAAATAGAAATAAGATATTAATATTAATATTAATAAACAAAAGAGGGGAGGAAATCTTATACTTGTATATTTGTAGTAAGTATTATGATTAAAGGTAATCACTAAGTTTAGTAAGAATATAATGGGAAAAAAAGTAAGGTAAGAATTATGCCCATATATAGCTAAGTTACTTGTTTTTCGCATACAATATAATCGGAAAATATATAGGAAACTTTAGGAGGCACCTTGATTTGGTAATAGTGTTATAAATTACTCTAAATTGTATTTTTAGGTTTTATAATTAGGGTATCTTTCTATGTTTCCTTGTTTTGATTGGTCTTTAATTCCTTAATGGAAATTTAATATTTGCCAGATTTGTAAATAACCCTTGCCAATTAGAAAAGAATTATAATCCTCAAATCCAAGGTTAGTTGTTTAGCATGAAAACAACCGATGATCAACATTCTATATTAGATGAGATTCTTAATTGTTAGTTGTTTCACTTGTTTGTATCTGGGTTCGGTTATGGTTATATATTAGTGACAATAAATTTCAAATTGGGTTGAATCAAGTTTAAGTTGTATATTTACGATTTAGGTTTAGGTTTATGTTTGGGCCCTGAGCAATATGTGGACGGTCTTGTATTGATGCCATTTTTACAATGTCACAAGATGACAACCCACAACACACTTTTGACACTAAGCCACTAAGGTGTGTGGTTCATTTTATCCTTTGGCATAATGTTCCTAAAAATTACTCCTCGTATCAGTAAATTAATCCTACTAACCATAAATTAATATATCCTATAAAATATATATAAAATAATGTTAGGACTTTGTTTTTCTTCAAAAAAAAAATAATGGTAGGACTTGTTCTCTATAACTTATTGTAGATATACAAGTATTTATGTTAAAATCAAATAAGATTTCAAATATTAAGATCTGGCCCCATCAAAACTTTGAATTTTTTTTATGTGAAAGTCTTGTATAAGGCGTACTTTTATTAACACACAAATTTTTAAAAATTTGACCTAAATGTTACCTCTGAAATTAATAAAAGTTACCCAAATATGTATGAGACTACATGAAAGCTAGTTCGATGCACATATTTTTTATGCGGAATGCATAAATCTTAATTTTCTTAATTAGATCATACTTCCTCCGTTTTTTTATTATTGCACCATAGGGGTTGGGTACAAATATTTTGGTAGTGGAAAAAAGTAAGAGAGAGAAAGGTAAAAATACAAAATTGCCCATGTGACATATTGATAAACTAAAAAGTAATTGTGAAAAAGTAAGGGTATGTTGGGTATTTGTAGTGTGAACACAAATAATTTTTTTCCTAAAGAGGAAATGGTGCAATATTTGTGAAACTTCCTAAAAAGGCAAGTGGTGCAATAATAAAAGAACGGAGGAAGTATAATATTTTGATTAATATGCTTGTAATAATTAAAAAGGATAATTTTAATTGTTTTTTAATGTAATTTATAATGTGACCGTTTTAGTAACCCGTGAAACATTAATCGAGTAACCTCTATAACACTCCAAACTCCAAAGCAATCTGCATGATTGTTGGCTATATGGTATGGCATTTAGACCTGGCAATCCTGACCCAACCCGAATGACCCGACCCATGACCCGAAATTGACCCAAAAACATTGACCCGAAACCCGAAATTGACCCAACCCGAAAATGGAGTTGACCCGATCCTAAACCGACATTCGAACTGACCCGACCGGAAGTTGACCCGACCCGAAATTGACTCGAATTGTTTGACCCGAACAGACCCGATACCCGAAATTGACCCGAACAAACCTGATACCCAAAATGTCCTGAACTAAAATTACCTTATAATTGAACTTAAAATGTCTTGTACCAAAAATAACTTAAATTGTTCATCTTTAGTCGTAGATAAGCTCATAAACTAAATTGGTAGTGTTGTTATAACAATAACAAAATTTATACAGCGTATAAAATTATTGATTTGAGCTTGATTCACAAATGAAACAACCCGAACAAATTTTGACCTGACCCGAATATGACCCGGCGAACATACTTGACCCAAAATTGACCCGACCCGAACTGGACCCGATTCCTGACCCGAAGTTGACCTGAAACCCGACCCGACCCATACCTGACCCAAATGTTAGCTGACCCGAAAGTGACCCGACTCGAATGACCCATTTGCCAGGTCTAATGGCAATAGACTTATAAGAATTTGTGATTTGTTGGTGCTAGTTATGAGGAAAATCAATTTAATATTAATAATAAATCAAATATATAGTATCACCTATTCATCGAATATTAGAATAAAATATTTAATGCAAACAATATATTTTTATTTTTTTTAAATAATTTAAATCTAAAATCATTTTTTTTTATCTGGCGCTATTCTAAAATAAAATGTAAATTTTTTTTATTAGTCAAAATAATATCTTTATTAGGATAAAATTTTAATGTGAACAGATAATTTTTTTTGAAAAAAATAATATAGACCCTAAATATATATTCATGGTATTTTTTATGAACGTGGCACATAAAATTATATTATTTTATCCGAATATTATTGTTTTTCTTAAGGTGAAGTGAATAGGGCCATATTTTTAGGGTATGTTCAATACTTTTCATCTTATTTTTGCTGAACTGAAATTACTTTTACTGAAATGAAATTATTTATATAGAACTGTATTTATTTTTACTAGTTCTTTGTTATATTAATATTGAACTAAAATTATTTTTACTTAACTAAACTTATTATTTTTGAACTTAACTTATTTTTACTAATACTGGACTAAAAGATATGGCATAATATGCATAATATACAAAGTAATAGATATGGAAGATATTTTATTATATACTATATTAACCCCGTACGATGCGCAATTTTAAAGAATTGAATTATAGACTTTTAACACGTATTGAAAGAAAATAACTTCCTCATTTTTCCTAACTAATTTCTAATTAAATATGAATATACAATTCCTGAAAGTGCATAATTTTCATATTTAATTAAGAAATTTCAATTAAATTATATTATTAACTATTGTTAACAACTCGTTTAGAAAACCCAAAATTTAAAATTTAAAAATTTAAATGGAATATATATTTCAAAGCTATGTTAAATAGGGTAGCTTTAAAAAGAAAAAAAATGACATCATACTTACAATTTGGAGGGAAAAAATTAAATAAAAAAGTGGCACGTAGGCAATGATGACATCATCGGTTGTTATTTTAGTGTGTGTATATATATGTATGTACATCAAAATTATTACAACTAAAAGATTTGGTGAATGTTACCCAAATAATAAATAGAAAGTAGTTGATTTTAGTGGAAAAAATAGTAAAAATAAAAAAATAAATAGGGATATTGAAGAAAAAACTGCACCAATAGGCAGTGGTGGATCCAGGATTTTATGGGTGCTGGGTCACCGCCACCGATTGACCACTTAGTTTCTCCAAAATCCAAACCCCTAAAGCGAGAAATTAAATATTGCAAGGCAATCAACCGTCCAAGATAATTTAACCGAGTAATTGCATATTTATTTATCACAGCTTAGAAAACTGAACAAAGAGCATACCCAATTACAAAACTACTATTTGTCAAAAAAATTTACAAGACTACTAGTTGCATAATATTGCTTTGTAGCCTCCTGGTCACAAATTTAGGTCAAAAATTGTCAAATTCCTACATAATTGGTAGTCCGTATATCCAGATGAAATTTCTTGTTATGATTGACAAAATACAACATTAGGATTAATGTACAGATCTAAATTGCAAAAAATTACAACCAAATCTAACTAACAAAATTAGAAATACTCTGACAAGACTTGGTTAATCAAAGAAACGTCCCTTAGTACCCTTATAATGCTATCCATAGTAGTATTGCATAAGATTATTTAAAGGAATAATTTAAATTTTTTAATTACGTATATAATATAATGAAACACATGTATGTACAAAATAAAATGTGTAGAAAAAATAACAAAAAAAAAAAAAAAACATAAAATGTGAAACATCCCTTAGTAGTTAGTACCCTGATAATGCTACCAATAGTAGTATTGCATTAGATTATTTAAAGGAATAATTTTAATTAGTTAATTAATGTATATAATGAAATACATATATGTACAAAATAAACCAAAATAAAATGTAAGGAAAAAAAATTACAAAAAAGCATAAAATTGTTTGGTAGGAGACTTGATCTGACTAAATCTAAAGGAATAATTTTAATCAATTAATTAATGTGTATAATGAAATACATATATGTACAAAATAAATTAAACCAAAATAAAATGTGAGGAAAAAAAATTACAGAAAAGCATAAAATTGTTTGGTAGGGGACTTGATCCCGCGCCACTAGTGCTGTCAAATTTTAAACCGAAACCGTTTAACTGCCCGAAAAAAACCGACCCAAATGAGAACCGAACCGATTAAAAACCGTTTTTTTGAAACCGAAAATCGACCCGAACTGTATGTGAATGAACCCGAAACCGAACCGATCCGAATAACGTTACACCGTATAAGAACCGAACCCGTTAATGAACCGAACCAGTTCTAGACCGAACTGAAATCAAACCGAACCAAAAAGAACCGAACTGTTTCTAACCCGAAACCGCTTTCAACCCGAAACCGTTTGAACCGAGATAAAAACCGTTTACACCGAACCGTTAACAACCTGCAACCCGTTTGCACCGAACTGTATATAAACCAAACCGTTTATTAACTGAACCGCTTGCAAACCGAATCGTTTAATGAACCGGACCCCTTATAAACGAATCGACTACAAACTAGTAAGATCGGTATGGCTAAACATGAAACAGAACATGATATGTGTTTATAAAATCAATGAGAATTTATATGTAATATGATGCCTATTTAAGAAATGATGAAGTCTCGACTTAATATAAAACTTGTTAACCAACAAAAGGTTAGCAATACTATCAAATTTCAAACCAAAACCATTTCATTGCCCGAATCCAAACGACTCGATAGACAATCGATTTTTTGAAACCGAAAACCGACTCGAACCGTAATTTAGTAAACTCGAAATGGAACCGATCCGAATAACATTAAACCGTAGAAGAACCGAACCAGTTATAAACTAAACCGAAAAAGAACCGAACTAGTTATAAACTGAACCGAAAAAGAACCGAACTAGTTATAAACTGAACCGAAAAAGAACCGAACTAGTTATAAACTGAACCAAAAAAGAACCGAACTTTTTCTAACCCGAAACCGTTTCCAACCCGAAACTGTTTGAACCGGGATAAAAACGGTTTACACCGAATCGTCAACAAACCGTGACCCGTCTGCACCGAACCGTTTACTACCCGGACTGTTTACAACCCGAACCGAATTAAAACCGCTCAAGAATAAACCGAAACCAAATCGAACCGATAATTATTTAAACCGAACTGAAACCGACCCGCGAGACACTTAAACCGATTTCAAACCGACCCAATTTAATACCGAACCGATTTCAAACCGAACCGAACCCGAACTGTCAAACCGTTTTGACAGTACTACGCGCCACCTTCGGATGAAATGCCCCTCAAAACTTCCAAACACTGAACCATATAAAACCGTTAGTTATATATTGGCTTTCGATTGTTTTTTAACCTTAAACTTCCTGGGTCATGTGACCCAGGCTAGGTCCGTCACTGCCACTAGGTGACATGTATGTCTGTTTTAGTTTCCTACCCCTCTGTATTTTATTACTTGCTCCACTTTCTTAATTGAACTTTTTTAAATAATATATTAATAATTTTTATATTTTCTCTCCATTTATACTCTCTTTTGCCTGTTTCAAGGTTTTTTTATTCTTCAACCAACCTCACTTCCATCATGAAATAATGCTTTCTACTATTCCTCCTAAAATTTCATGTCCAAAGAATTGGTGTAAATAATATAATACAGAGAGAGTATATAGATTGAACATTTGATTCTATAAGAAAAGAACGTAGGAATCCAATAAAATAATTAAGGCCCTCGATAAAATATTTTATGAAGGAAGTGAATAGGCAATATACTAAGTCTATTGTAGACCCTGGTCCATCTAGAATAGTTGGACCATGGACCCATATACACTACAAACCTCATTTCCAGCGGCCCAAATACTTGAAGTTTCTCCAGTTTCTTTCTTTCGTAATTTCGCTCCAACAAACATATTTTTTAAACAAAAAAAACTAAAAGCAAAATTTACTGCTTTCATTTCCTCTTTCAATTGTAGAACTACTTATCTCTCTCCTCTGCAAATTGACGAATCGCCATGGAAGAAAAAAAAAAAGAAAAAAGTGCAGAAAGGTAAATTAAATTTCTTAACAAACTAAAATTTCTATAGATTTCTTTGAATTTGCTATTAATCGTTATTTGATTTCCTTCGTAGTCATTATAATTTGTTAAAATTAGTAAAATTTTTGTAATTTGTGTATAATTTCTTAACATTTTTCACAATTTTTTAGAGACCCCACAAATTATTCTACAAATAGTGATGAAGATGAATTGTTGAACCTGATCCGATCGATTTCTAAGCGTGGTACATTGTAATTGTTCAGATATTTTTATTAAATGTTCAAAATTTGTGATGTTCAGATATTTTACTAAATGTTCAAATTTTACAATTGTTCAGATTTTTTAACTAAATGTTCAAAAGTATAGCGTGGTACATTGCGATTGTTCAGATATTTTTACTAAATGTTCAAAATTTACGATGTCCAAATTTTTTTATTAAATGTTCAAAAGTATAGGCGTGGTACATTGCGATTGTTCATATTATTTTTACAAAATGTTCAAAATTTTCGATGTTTAGTTTCTTTTTACTAAATGTTAATCACTCGAATTTTTTTTTACTAAATGTTTAAAAGTATAGGTGTGGTACATTGCGATTGTTCATATATTTTTACTAAATGTTCAAAAATTTTGATGTTCAGTTCGGATTTTTTTTACTAAATATTCAAAAATTGCAATTGTTTAGATTTTTTACTAAATGTTCAAAAGTATAGGCATGGTACATTCCGATTGTTCAGAAATTTTTAATAAATGTTCAAAATTTGTGATGTTCGGATTTTTTTTACTAAATTAATCGATCAAATTAATGAGAACAATAAAAAAATCAATTAATCGATCATAATGGATTACGAATTGAAATCTATCGGATTAGCTTCAACAAATTCAATTGATATTAAAACACTGATTTCATCCACAAGTTCATCTCAAAATCAAAAAGGAAATTAATATTGATCACAATGAATTTATAATAACTAACTTGGATTGATATATTCGGGAATATCGACAATTTCCATCACATTAAATGCAGAAAGTAAATGGAAGGAAAAAAAAACAAATAACAGAGGAAAGAGAAAATAAGCATGTGAAAAAAAATGAATAAATTAAAATCATGAAATAAATAAAAAGAGGTAAGATAAAAAAAAAATAAAAAAATAAAGAGAGATTTTGTAAAAAAGAAAACAAAAAAATAACAAAAAAAAAGGACAAGTAAAGATGGCAAGAACCGGGAAGAAGAAGGAGTATAGCTGCGTTTTATTTGTATAGGGTTGTGTTTAGTAGGTGGTCCGATGGACTAGGGTGCATATAAGAATTTGCGGTGAATAGGTGAACTTTAATTTTTGTTGTGTGTAACCCAAATAATATTGGCCCATTATTTGGTGGATTATCTATGTGTGATTTGCTTACTCCTGATTTCTCTAGATTGTCTACAAGCTTGTGCCAAGTATGATGCAAGCTCCATGAACGTTTTAGAGAATTCTTAAAGTGAAAGCAACTAGAACATTTTGGCAACAAGAGTGATGAAGGAAATTCTAGAATATCCTAGCCATTTCTTTTTACCTCGATCTTGAAATTTCAAACGCACAATCTTGAACAAACTATGTTGACAACATGTGATATTATGAGCATCGAATCACAATGAAGAACACAAATTAACAAAGACAATCAATTTGTATTGGTAATGATTGAGAAAGATTAAATAAACAAGGATAGATAAAACAAAACACTCAAAGGATTGATAAACAAAGGTCGATAAAATAACGCAAGAAGTTAGATATTACATTACCACCTAAATTTTGGTAAAAAATTGCATCTGATTGATTGTAAATATAACAATTAATTTTTAAATAACATCTTGATATTCACCAAATTATGTGAATTGCATCCAGTTGATTGTAAATAAAACATATAATTTTTAAGTAACATCTTGATTATCAGAATTTATGTTCAGTGGATATATTCCAATAAATATAGTTCTGTATTTATTTTTATATAATTTATTATTAAAATATTTAATGAAAATTGTTTAGATTTTGTAAAAAAAAAAATAATTTCAATTTAATAAAAAAAATTATGTTTAGTAAAGAATTTAATGAAAAATAAATTTTAATGATTAAAATTCAGCAATTTATTTAAAGAGTAAATAGAATTGATTATCAATAAATATATTTTTAATTTATCAATAAATATATATATGAGTTTTTCAGAACTAATTTAATTTTAGTAAATTAAAATAAAATTTAATTCAATAAAAATAATTTTAGTTAAAGCAAAAAAATAGGTAAAAGTACGTCCTAGCATAAATTAGAGCTCCTGTTAATACTCTGGGAGTACCTTAAGGAAGGTGCGCCTGGGGTATTTTCATAATCTCTCACATCATCTTCCTCCTCCCCTCGCACCTTTGACATTGGCTCCACCTTCCTCGTCCCCTCACCACCCTTTATCCTGCAATGGAAGTTCAAGCCTAAAATCAAATACACTTTCTCTAATTTTCGGATTTTATAAATCCTCACTTAAAATTTTGTTTCCGCCACAGCTTCGAAGCTCGTGTATGTACTAAGCCTTTTCCGATTGGTACTTTCTCACTTTTTCTGTATTTCTATATTTCTAATTCAATGAATTAAATTTTGAATCTCATATTATATTCATGTTCCTTAATTATATTCATGTTAATAAGCCTTTTTGTTTCATGATTCCTAGATTTATTAATTTCTGGATTTGCCGTTAATTATTGATTTACTGCTGAAGATTAAAGTATGTTCCTTAATTATTTTTGTTGCTTTTGCCTTTTTTTTTTGGTTGATTATTAAATTACAAAGAAGAGGAAGATGATGATGGGCTCTTGAAGTTTCGTAGAGCTATTCGCAACACCATTGATGACATGACGACGATAATTCAAATAATTTTGCTTATTTAATAAATGAGAAATAATTATTTGCTCGCGTAATAAATGAGCAATAATTATTTGCTCATTTGTTGATCAAATGACCCTGGGTGTATGGTACTCCCAGATACATAACACAATTTTCCCATAAATTACAACTCTAAAAATATTAGGGGTGGGCGAAAAATCCAATCCGTGATCCGACTGCTCCAATCCGAAAAATTGGATATCCGATCCGGTTTTTGAAGTTTCGGATATTTCGGATCGGATATCCGAAAATTTTCTGATAGAATTTGGATCGAAAATCTTGAAAAATCGGATATCCGATCCAATCTGTTTTTTTTTTATAAAAACTAAAAAGTCTTAAATAATCATACAATCTGTCAAATAACTTAAACCCTAAAACTCTAGAAGCCCACTCATTCAGTCAAGCTTCCTTGCGGCACCCAGTAAGTCTCGCCTAGCTCCCACCGCCTCAACGAAGCGACGGAGCCACCAAACCACAACAAATCGCAGCCACCCAGTGGATCTCGCCCAGCTCCCCGCTTCACCGAAGTGATGGAGTCACCGATTCACCGAACCACAACAAATTGTATCCCTCTTATCTCGTCACTACAGCCACACTCCAGAAGTTTAAAAAAAAATTCCATTCTCTTCGATCTTACGGAGTACTATTAGACTTTGTTAGTTTGTTAGTCGTTGAAATTTATGTGATTGATTTGTAGTATCAATTTGGAAATTTTCACTTTTACTACCACTCAAACACCCCTCTTCCACTTTTACTACCTATCTAAAATTATATTTTATTTTGCTACCACCTAAAATCACATAATTTAAATTTCACTACCACTTAACGAAATCTATTATGTCTCCGTTAAGTTTATTAAAAAAAATTTAATAAATAAAAAAATAAAAAAAAAAAAATAAAACCAACACTGCCTATCACCCGTCAGCCACCTTCCCCCCTCCCCCCTATCGGCGTCGGCGCCGGCGACCCACCCACTCCTTTTCCCCCACCATTCGCAACCCGCCACCACCTTCTCCCACCCAATCAAACCCTAACCGACCCAGACCCACCACCTAAACGACTAAACCCACCACCCACGCACCCAAACCCTCGTTGCCTCTCTTCTTCTCCTTCTTGAAAACCCTCGTTTCTTCTCCATACCCACACACTCAAACCTAGATCTACCACCTTAACCCACCTAAAACCACCCATCGATCCGACCGAATACCCATCCGAACCCACCCACCTAAAACCAACCACCACAAACGGCCAAACCTACCATCACAACCCAAAACTTAAAAAAAAAAAATCGAAAATTAAAACAAGAAAACATACCTTTAAAACTGAAATTGGCTTCAATTTCACCTTGAATTTTGTTTAATAAGCCAAATTCGACCATGAAATCTCTAGAACTAGAGATTTCATAGTCGAATTTAACCTTAAAAACCATTAATTTGCATGAAAGATGGCATGAGAAGAACATGAGAAAGAGAGGTGTGAAGGAGAAGGAGAAGGAGAAGGAGAAAGAGAGCAGTGAGAAATTGAGAATGGTGGGGGAAAGAGAGCAGTGAGCGTGAGGAAGAGGAGGAGAGAGAAAGGAAAATAAAGAGGTTTGACGGCTTAGGGTTTCGGCTTTAGGCGCTGGCCGCCGGCAAGGAGGGAGGGGGCTGGGCTTTTTTTTATTTAATTATTTTTTTGGTGGCTGACGGGGAGGCAGTTAAGGTGGTTGAAGAGGGAGGGGTGGCCGGAAGGTGACAGTGAGGGTGGTTGGATCTCACCAATGGAAATAATAAACGAAAGTGTTAAGTGGTAGTGAAATTTAAATGATGTGATTTTAGGTGGTAGCAAACTAAAATTAAATTTTAGATGGGTAGCAAATGTGAGAGAGGGGTGTTTGAGTGGTAGCAAAAGTGAAAATTTCCTATGTAAATCAGAAGCAGTAAAGCATATTTACCAACAAGAATAGTGAACAGGTGAATAGGTGATAGAGTGTACTATCGACGTGTCGTTTACATTTCTTCCACATTTAAAAAAAAACTTTGGAAAAATTTGGATCGGATATCCGGGTATCCGATCCGAAATTTCGGATATCCGATTTTTTGCGAATCGGATTCGGATTGGATTTATACCGATCCGAAATTTCGGATTGGATTTATACCGATCCAAAATTTTGGATCGGATATCCGATATAGCTAGCCCTAAAAAATATCAATCCATCCAAAAAACAAAAAAATAACATTAAAAAAAAAAAGTAAAGATATAAGAAAACCCAAAGGGTTTATATTATAAAGAAAGGCAATAATGTATCATATGCCAGCTGCTGAAACTGTAATTAAAATTGAACGGTAGTTTATACTTATACTAGTCCCTAATTAACCGAGCAAGCTTAGTAATAAGCTATAACAACATCGGTTGATTCTTCTATATAGAACTAGCTAATTAAGACATAAATTAAAAACAACAACAACAAATTAAACAAAGCAGCTAGCTGGGACGGTGGCTAATCAACATCTAGCTATATGGTGCTTCATGATTCATGTACCGCTCCGCCTTCAGACCAGTCAAGAGTGTGCATACACCGTCTTTTGGCATCATCTTAGATCAGCACCACAAGCTTCTGTTGACAACCTGCATTGTACAAATAATCAAATTGATATGTAAATATACCACAGTGTAACAATAATCTCGAAATTATTTGAAACTTACATAGAACAAGTACATACCCATTTATCCTAAGCTGCGAATATCGTCAGACTCGAATTCTTTCTCAGTAATGTAACCTTCATCCATCATTACACCAGCATCAGCGCGCTTCCAATCAGTAATGTAACCATCATCAGTCATCACACCAGCATCAACGCACTTCCTCCCAGTAATGTAACCATCACCAGTCATCACACCAGCATCAACGCGCTTCCTCTCAGTAAAGTAACCTTCATCAGTCATCACAACAGCATCAGCGCGCTTCCTCTCAGTAAAGTAACCTTCATCAGTCATCACACCAGCATCAGCGCGCTTCCTCTTAGTAATGTAACCATCACCAGTCATCACACCAGCATCAACGCGCTTCCTTTCAGTAATGTAACCATCATCAGTCATCACACCAGCATCAGCGCGCTTCCTCTCAGTAATGTAACCTTCATCAGTCTCATCAGCACGCTTCCTCTTCAAAGAGCTAGATTCAGAGCCGCTGCCAGATGACTTCGACATCAAGCATTGCTGAAGCTCCTCCACCTGCATACACATACACATTTCGATTCCAATGAGTATTGTATGTCAATATTTTATTAAATACTGTAGAACATTACAAAAAACTTATGAATAAATTAAAACTTTGATTTATTTCTTTAGTACACTTACTTCCTTGCGCAATTCTTCATTCTCCTTTTCCATTACCTGCAGCTGCACAAACAGAAAGTAACACCGTATAATTAAGTGGTTGCGAATGCGTAAAACTTCATAGAACGGAAGTAGTACATAGCTAGCGCGACGCAATATAATGTCATTATTTTGAGTTAAAAAGTTACATGTTCATTAGATACACTCATTTCCGCCATGAATATTTGTTCCTACAACATATATAAAACTTACATGTTAATTAAACATATTACGTATATATAAAAAATTAAAACCCATATAATTAATTTTCAGTATTATTTATGTTTGTGTAACAACCATGATTATTCATACCTTCCTAGCTCTCACATTACGAAACACATCAATCAACTTCATCTCCAGGTTATGAAGGTCATTGTAATTCATCTGCTGCAATCCTATTCCCAGCATCTGACTACAGAAATCGACCGATTAAATCGTGAGCTTACATACACTACATTTGTTCGGAATTAGTTGTTATATATATTGTCCGAATGAATTTTGCATAATATTAATCAAGTATATATGTGATATGATTTTATAAAAGACCGTCCCTTTATAACAGTTTTTGTTACAATATTAAGTACTTCCTAAGCATATTAATAATTAAATTTAACTACTCACCTTTTTTTTTTTTAATATATTCCCATGTGTTTTGCACGTTCTTTATTGTACAACTTTTATTAACAACAATATGTCACATGATAAATACAAATTGAAAATTTACGAAAATGATATAATGAAAATACAAATTGAAAATTATAAACAACAATATGTCACATGATACATTTTTTAATAATAAGCACAAATACACTCAAAGTTTTATAAGTTTGACCACATGAATAATAAATGAGAAGATAAAAAAAGAGCGGGATGAATAACATAAAGAGTTATCACTTACTTATATGAACGCCTTAGCTCAATAAGTGCTTCTCTCAAGGTAGCCACATCAACATCCGGATCATCCTATTCCAATAATAATATTATCCAGACAATTAATTAAGGTAAAAATGAAAACATAAATACTCAAATTCATAAACAATATACATTAGATCATTTTGTGATTACATTTTAAACTATTAAAACACATCTAAAAGTAAAATATAGAGCATATATTTCATTATAGTTATATGTTTACCTCCGGCAATATTATTGGAGCAACATTGGCGGATTTTGATGAACTAGCAGCGGCAATGGTGTTTCTATGCATAGTTGCGAATGAATCCATGGTTCTGCATGATAAATTACAAAATGTTCACTAATTAAGAAGCACAAATACAAGATGTATCATATAAAAGTATATATATTGAACAATAATATAATTATATGACTAACATTAACTATCAATGTATAGCTACGGATTACTCATTTATATGTTTCAAAAAGCAATTATTGTAATTGTTACCTTAGATAACAATGTGGTTATATGTAAAATTAGGCATAATAAATCCTCCAAAGGAAGGAAATCATTACACCTTTTATGGCGCGTGGATCTCACATGTGCATGTAACTAGCTCTGATCCCTTGTGGAGGTGCATGTATATAGTACTTAGGGCACATTGGTTTAGTTTTAGTTCCAAGAAGAAGTCTCACACAAGTAAATTGTTTTTTCGCGTTTAAAACCTTTTGAGAACATGCTAAACAAATAATACGATGGTGGCGTAAAAAGTTTATGTACACATAAAAGTGTATTTTCTTTTTGGAACGCTAACCCTAGTATAAGTATGTACGAGGGTATGTTTATGAAAAAGAGCCACATACTCACATTATATAGGTTCAAAATTAAAAACTAGACATATCAGGTAAGATAAATTCTTAAAAAGAAAATATCAATAAGACACTTTTAAAATGTGGATCTCATATGCACACAAGTCTATTCAATTTTGTAAAAGAGCGTGGATCTCACTTGCGCTTATATTCAATGCGAAGGTGCATATACTCTAGGACACATTTAATTATATATATAATTATATACACAACCAAGTCTATTAACTTTTGCGAAAGCGCGTAGATCTCACTTGTGCATATATCC
Source organism: Chenopodium album (assembly GCF_948465745.1). NCBI lineage: Eukaryota > Viridiplantae > Streptophyta > Magnoliopsida > Caryophyllales > Amaranthaceae > Chenopodium > Chenopodium album. The sequence continues at coordinate 47,955,986 of NC_137848.1, forward strand.
CATGCGAAGGTTTAATTACATATATAACTATATACACAAACAAGTCTATTCAATTTTGTGAAAGTGCGTGGATCTCACTTTTGCATATATCCCATGCGAAGGTTTAATTACATATATAATTATGTACACAAACAAGTCTATTCAATTTTGTGAAAGCGCGTGGATCTCACTTGCGCATATATCCCATGCGAAGGTTTAATTACATATATAATTATACACAAACAAGTGTATTCAATTTTGTGAAAGCGCGTGGGTCTCACTTGCGCTTATATCCCATGCGGAGGTGCATATATTCTAGGCCACATTTAATTACATATATAATTATATACACAAACAAGTCTATTAACTTTTGTGAAAGCTCGTGGATCTCACTTGCGCATATATCCCAACTTCCCAAGCGAAGGTGCTTATACTCTAGGCCACATTTAATTAATATATCTACACAAACAAGTCTATTATTCACTTTTGTGAAAGGCGTGCATCTCACTTGTCCATAAGCCACATTTAATTATATATATAATTATATACACTAACAGGTCTATTAACTTTTATGAAAGCGCATGGGTCTCACTTGCGCATATACGCTACATTTAATTATATAAATAACTATATACAAACAAGCCTACTCACTTTTGTGAAAAGCTCGTGAATCTCACTTGCGCATCCGTTACATGCGTAGATCATATACTCTAAGCCCCACACATTTAATTATATATATTATTGTTATGTTAATATTAATATAGGTAATTAAATTGTCCCTTAAAAAAAAACAAGTCCGTTCACTTGTATGAAAACGCGTGTATACGCGTGTTTTACACGCGCATGCATCCCATGCGAATGGATCGCGATAGGGGCACACAAAATATTAACTTAGAGGGTAATAAAAGAAAAACCACATGCAAATTAAATTAAGGACGTTGCAGATCAATATTTTTTAGTCCCAAATTTGTGCTTACACATAAAATAAGATAAATAGACAGACAAAATCACTCTAGAGATAAATTTATCACGTCATTTTGGTGCAAAAAAAATATCTTGAAATTAAGATAAAAAAAAATTGAACAAAAAATAGTTTGAGAAAAATTAATAAAAAAAAGTTTTAAAAAATGCAAACGTGTCTCCCGCAAAACTCTATGTACGGAGTGACCTAGTCCACCATAAGACCTTCCTTGACTCAAACACATGCAAATTTCATTCAAAATTTTATCCTAGAAAATTATTTTCAGGAAAAAAAAAAAAATGTAAATCTGATTACAAATTTATCAACCTAAAAAAAATTCAGTCAAATCAACCAAAAAAGATGAAAAATCCCACAACTCTTATAAACCATTGATATTTACCCATAAAAACAAGAAATTTAATATAATGATCACGTAAAATTCTTGTGAAAAAAAGTATATATCACTAAAATAAATGTAATAAGCTGTTTAATTACCTATCGGAGCTCCTATATTCGTACATCTTGTTGGTGTTGGAGAAGATCATGAGAGCAACTTCACATTTGCATAAAATAGAGATTTCAGTAGCTTTCTTGATCAACCCCTTTCGACGTTTCGAAAACGTAACTTGACGTTTGCCGGTGTCCTCGATGAACTGGATTGGAACCTTGCCTCTTCCCATGGCTGAAAATCTAGAAAAGAATTATTCAAGAGATTATGGAGAAGTAGGAGGAATGTTATTGAGGATTGTTATTGAGTTGGATGTTGTATTTATATAAAAATTTGGATAGAAAACTAGAATTAAATAATTTTGTAAAAAAATTATTACTTTTTTGTTATTGGGTGGATACTTTAGTATTTATGGATATAATTATCATAGAAGATTTTTTCTATTAAAGGTAAGATATCACAATTAAAACAATAAATCAATTAAGAGTCCAATACATGTGTTTCTACTACTAGCTAGTTTTTAATACTACCTCCGTTACTAAAAGTTTTTCCCATTTTAACTACGTACATACGTACATTTGTTAATGCAATACTTTGACCATAAAATTTAGTTGTATATTTGTATATACATACATATATATATATATATATATATATATATATATATATATATATATATATATATATATATATATATATATATATATATATACATACATACATACATATATATACATACATACATATATATACATACATATACATATACATATATATACATACATACATATATATACATACATACATATATATACATACATATATATATATATATATATACATACATATATATATATATATATATATATATATATATACTACCTCCGTTACTAAAAGTTATATATATATGTATGTATATATATATAATAGTTGAATAGAAATATAATAAACTACTCATTGAGATTAACTGATATATAAGGTCCAAGATGATTAAGTTATCATCATGTCTTATGAAGTACTCCGTATAATTATATATTAAGGGTCTATTCACATTTACTTAATTTCAGTTCAGTTCAGCTCCAATCAGTTCAGTTCAGTTCAGTTCCTAATTTTCTTCTCTCATAAAATATTCAGTTCAGCTCAGCTCAGTTCAGTTCAGCTCCAATCAGTTCAGTTCGGTTCAGCTCAATTCAGTAAATGTGAACAGGCCCTAAGAGTATTAGAAGATTTTCTCATTTTATGAATAGTGTCAATATTTCAAATAGGATGAACAAATAAGACAAAGGGGTATAAAATAGAATCATGAAATTAATGGAAAGCTTAATTAGTTAACTAGGAGGCATCTTGCTTATTTGGGAATTATATTTGTAGGTTTTATAATTGGGTTTTCTTTTGATATTTTTTAGATGTTTCCTAGCCTGGTTTTGATTGGGCTTTCTTTTATGAAAATATATTCCAGATTTGTAAATAAGTCTTTAGCAATTAGAAAGAATCCTTAAGCTTGAGATTTCTTAGCTTGTTATGTTGTCAACCAGCCAATGAAATAATTATCTTTATAATAAGGGTATGTTACTATGTTAGTTCACTTTATTTTCTATTATCTGATGTGATATGTACTTATTTTTTCTAATGTGATTTGATTTGAATCTTTTTCTTTTTATGATCTAATCGGATTGTCCGACTTGATTAAATTTGGACCTTATACGTACGCTAATAAATACGGAAAAAAATGATTAAACGATGTCTTTTTAGATTCTTAATGATGCATTTTATTAATAGGTAATTTTCATAAAAAAAATAAATTAAAAAAAAAAATCGTTACGATATATATAACAATAAAAAATGCACATAATATAAAGTTTGTTAGAATTGCTTTTTTATGATCTAATCTGATTTGAATAGTAAAAATAAGGTGAGCTTAGAGAAAATTTGATTCTTGATCTTTCTAGGTCGGGTTCGGTTCGGGTCATATATATCCAATTGATAATTAGTAATTCAGTTCATGAACTAATTTGATCCATTTATGTTGGTTATATTTAAGTACTAACTCTTTTTCCTTAACATTCTATACACTTTGACTTTTGTACAATAATTCACAAATTATACCGTCATTTTAATTTATATGCACGATAATATATATTCATGTAGGATTTTATTTAATTCATCTTAATACAACAATTCGTATTACAACTATGTAATTAGAAATATTACTAGTTACGAATTTACATTAAAAGATATCTTAATTTTGATTATCAGCCGATTCAAGGTTAGGTCTAGTTAGGTCGGATTTAATTTGGATCATGATAAAATATTGTTTCCAAATTCTAGACCGGGTCACTTTAAAATATGTGGGGTTATTTCGAATCGGTTCAGCTTTTAATAATACATTTACTTATTACTTAACTTTATTAAATAATTGAATTAATAATATTAGTCAAATGAATATTAAATAGGGTCATATTAAGTCCACATCACTTAATTTAAGGTACAAATTAAATGTACAATTCAAATTTGGGTGGGATGATCTTGTACAAATAAGTTTTACCATGTCCCATTATAATAATGCAAAATTTAAGAAAAAAGATTGGAGTAATAATTACATTGGTATTTAAGAAGGGGATACTCTCACAAGTCACACATTAAGCATGCATAAATCATAATGGCATTTCTATTATGAAAACATATGCCAAATTTGGAAATAAATCTCTCCATTTAATGCAGAATCATCAATTTCATGATCGGTAAGGATTCATTTCTATATATGTTGTAATTAGAGGTGGGACCACTGTTGCTTGCATAGGAATATAGGATACATACTATATCCTTCCATAATATTTAAATGCAAAAGCTAATGAGCGCCCCCGAGGCGTTAGATAAGAGAATTAAAGTGGAAATATTAGAGTAAAATTAACATAAAATTACATTGAACGACGCGTGATTTTGTCATTCATTCCTAACTTAATACCATTTCAACCGATATAATTATTCTTTATCTAACGCCCGGGGCGCTCGTTAGCAAGATCCCTATTTAAATAAGTGATGAATCACTATTAATTAATCTAATAATAAAAGTTGGGTAATGTTATACATAACCCTAAGCATTAAAAACAGTCTTGAAAATTGTATAAAATTAGGAATTCATGACAAAAACATGCGTAGATCAGTGTAATTAGTGTGTTTTTGTCATGATTTTTAAATTTAAACAATTTCCAAGAGTCTTTTTAATGCTTATATGTAACCCTAAGGGTTATATATAGCATTTTCCATAAAGATTTACATAATAGCCTTTGGTTTTTATATTTTAGTTAAATCTAAAGTCAAAGTTAACATTTGAATAAGTCAAAGTGATGCATTTATTCCACTACTAGAGTGGCTAATGCGCACGATACACATGTCGTAGTTAGTTATGTCCGAGGAGTTCTTTCGGTTTGGCTTTGTGTCACAAATTTAGTTGTTGGTAACATTAATAAAGGAAAATATGTAATTAAATTTTTTAGGGGTATAGATATTCGCAAACTATTCTTAAGAGTTCAAAAAGGCAATTAACATTAGTGAGAGTAATCTCAAACTTGTAAGAAACTCGTGGCTAATGTGCGACGCGTGCGTCATATCTAGCCATGTTCGAGGAATTCTTTCACTTTGCCCTTATGCCACTTTAGTTGTTGGGGCCATTAATGAGAGAAAATGATTTTTTAAAGAATTTTATGGACGTCTAATATAAAATTTAAAAAATATGGTTAGCATATTGAAGATAAAAATCAAACATTATTATATAGATTTTTTTCATAATTTTAAACATAAAAACAATCCAAGTGAAGATTGATTTTCAAGGAGAACATACCAAAGGGACAATTTTCAAATGGCTACAATGAAATTGTGGTCATTGTAACTAAGTGAATCTTAACCCTCCAATTTATAAAATTCATCCTATCCATCCATTTATTTGACTTAACATAATAAAAAGTCAATTTCTAAATACAAAAATCCATATAGATCATTTAATCAAAATTTAAGCACATCGTATCCAAAAAATTTACAATTAAATATAAGATTTCAAATTAAAAAACTTATCAGAAAAAGATTTCAACTTTTTTTTAATACTGTAAAATTTGATCTCATGATAAAACCTATGATATTTATCTTATTGGTTGATTTTTAATTTTTTTTCAAATAATTGGTTTCTTGAAATTAGAGATTGACAAATCTTACATTGATTATCTTCATCCTCTTCGCCTTTTATTTTTTCTTTTTTCTGGTTTTATTTTATGCATCATGGAGGATGATTCTTTCTTTGACAAATTTAATTGATTTTTGTAAGGATCTTGTAATAATATAGAGACTAGAGTACTACTACTACTATATCGAGTATATTTTATTGTTAATAAACTAAAATCAAATGTTGGTTTTTAATGGATATTTGAGAATCCTTTAAACTTAGAAATTGATGGTATAGACGTTAATGGCAAAGTTCAGTTTTTAGAAACCGATCAGAAAACTGTTTTTTTATTATTTTAATCAATCTATTTTTTTTTATTCAATATTTAAATCAAGTGGATGGATGGACAAGATTGGTCGTTAAAAATAGAGGGTTAAGATTAAAACTAATTACAATAGCTACAATTTTATTGTAGTCATTGAATAGTCTTTCATACCAAAGACAAAAAAATAATGTTCGCAACCCGAATTGGACTATCTTGGTTTGGGCATATAGAGACAAAAACTTGAAGATGCAATTGATAATAAAAGGGAAAAATTGACAAGAATAATCCCAACTTTGCCTCATTCACCCAAAATAATCCTAACTTTCAATTATTTTTTAATAATCCGAACTTTAGTATCAATTTGCTTTTAATAGTCCCAACTCCCAAGTGACTTGTAACTTGTTGATCAGGTAATTTTTTTTTTAAAAAAAAAAGTTTAATGTACATGTGTCCCTACATGATTGGTCAAAAAAAGTTAAAATCTCATTTAGTTACTAATTAAATCTTAATTAATAATCTTAACTACCTATTAAAAAAAAAAGCTAATTTCCTAAGAAAAAGCTAATTAAAAAAAACCACCACAGCACTGCCAACGCCACCATCTCCCAGCCTAGGCGACCCGTCAACCGCATCGCCTCGGCCGTCGACCTTCCCACTAAACCACCAAAGACCCACCACGAAACCCCCTCCCTTACCCCCAAATTAATAATAATAAAAAAAAAAACCTTTCCCAGCACTCAAACCGCCCATCGCTCCTCCCCCCAACCCTCAAAACCCCTATTCGCTATGGTTCCGAGGGTGGGCAAGGTGGAATTTGGGGATTTTTGCAGCGGGAAAGGTTTTTTTTAGGGATTTTAGGGTTGTGGGATTTCGGGGGTTTTGGTGTGTTGGAAGGGAAGGCGGGTTGTTGCCGGCGCGGGGGAGGGGGTGGGGGTCCTAGGGCTGCGCGGGAGTGTGCTGCCGGAGGATGACTACAGCTGCCGGGGGTGGCTGGAGCTGCTAGGGAGGGATGGTGGGTTTTAGTTGATTAATTGAAGTTTTTTTAATTTTTAAATTTAAATTTTGTTTATTTTTTTAAAATTTCTTTTTTTTAATTATCTTTTTTACCAATCCCATCTTGACACGTGTTTGATAACTTGTTATAACAAGTTTTGTAACTGGTTGGGACCATTAAAAGCAAACTGATATTAAAATTCGAATTATTAAAAAATAACCGAAAGTTGGGATTATTTTGAGCGAACGAGCTAAAGTTGGGATTATTCTTGTAAATTTTTCCTCATAAAAGTGCAAGTGTAATACCCCTCATAATTGCTTTAAAGGAGTTTGATATACTACTCATATCAACAAGATGCATCTTCCTTTTAGGGAGCTCATATGCTAAGAATACTCCATAGTTAAGCGTGCTTGGCTGGGAGTAGTCTTGGGATGGGTGACCTCCTGGGAAGTTTTCCTAGGGTGCGCATGAGTGAGGACAAAATGCGCCGGAAGGACTCGTGTTGGTCTGTGGGGATAGTTGTTGGCCCTCGATGCGCATTTCGTGACAATAGGCCCCTCCCTAATTTGTTTGGGGTCGGGGTGTTACAAATGGTATCAGAGCAACCCTGCGACCGCGTGCTGACCGTGGATAATTAATCCTATGTCAGTCGCTTAGCGGGGGAGAATTCTGGGGTCATATGGCCATAGCCAGACTGGATGTAACACTTTGGCTACCCAGTTGCCATTAGGCGTAATACTGGAGTTCCTAGCTTTCCAGACACAATGAGGGCGTTGCCGTTCTCAAGTGGGGGTGTAATACCCCTCATGATTGCTTTAAAGGAGTTTGATATACTACTCATATCAACAAGATGCATCTTCCTTTTAGGGAGCTCATATGCTAAGAATACTCCATAGTTAAGCGTGCTTGGCTGGGAGTAGTCTTGGGATGGGTGACCTCCTGGGAAGTTTTCCTAGGGTGCGCATGAGTGAGGACAAAATGCGCCAGAAGGACTTGTGTTGGTCTGTGGGGATAGTTGTTGGCCCTCGATGCGCATTTCGTGACAATAAGCCCCTCCCTAATTTGTTTGGGGTCGGGGTGTTACAGCAAGGGCTAGGGATCTTAGGACAATGGAGATTTCAAAAGATGCCATAGGAGGTCCAAGATAACTTAATTGTGAAATGGATTTTGTTATGTTTACGGTCTATGACTATGTAAATGGATTTTCTTAATTCATACTTTCTCTGCTTTCTTTTAAATGCATCACTCTCATTACATGCTTCTCAATGTGTTATCTCATTCACTAAATGTCTTTTACTCTAATACGTAAAAAAAATTATAAAAAAAAATTAAATAGAGTATTGACAAAGTATAAATCGAGATTGATCTAACATTCCACTTGATTATATTTTTCCTTAGCTACAAATCGTCAAAGTGAAATATGTAGTATATGAATAGCATAAAAGTCACGTATTGTATTTAAAAGAAAACGGAGAAAATATAATGCTTTGATTTTGATTTTGTTGTCTCATCTATTTGACTATATTTTTCCTGAGTCTCATCTATTTAGAAATAATGCTTTGATTTCTCCACTTGACTATATTTTTTCGAATCTCGTCTATTTAGAAATAATGCTTTGATTTTTGTTGTCATTGTAAGTCCGTAACATCAAAACCCCCAATTGTTATTATGTGCACCACGTCTATACTTTTGAATATTAAGTAAAAGAATTTGAACACTTTACAAAAAATGAACATTTAGTAAAAAAAAAAATATGAACACGTCCCAAAAACTGAACATAAACATGAAATTTTATAAGTTCATATTTTATAAACACATGTTCATTTTATATGCAGTAAATGTTCAGTTTATATTACAAAACTATTGAATTATTACGAGTCAGACAAACTTCTTTCAAAAAATTGATATTTATTATATAGTGTTGTATTTAATATATTAGACGTTCAAAATTTGCGATTGTTCAGATTTATTTGCTAAATGTTCAAATTTTCTTACTAAATATTCAAATCATAGGCGTGGTGCATTGCAATTGTTCAAAATTTTTTACTAAATGTTCAAAAATTTTGATGTTTAGATTTTTCTAACTAAAAGTTCACCATTTGTGATTATTCAGATTCTTTTGCTAAATGTTCAAAAGTATAGGCGTGGTGCACTGTAATTGTTCAAAATTTTTTTACTAAATATTCAAAATTTGCGACAGTCAAATTTTTTTTATTAATTGTTCAAAATTTACAAATTATTCATATTTCTTTTACTAAATGTTTAAAATTAAGCGTGATGCACCTTAAAATTTGCGCAAAACCCCATCATAAATAAACTTGTGATTTGGTCTCAATTGTTCACCTACAATACGTAGTACAGTATATTTTTTAAAAAGCCCAATAACAAAAATGAAAGAAGTCCAATGCAAAACCCAACACAAAACCTCTGGCCCTACAGTTTGAATTCAAAAAATAAGAGCTGAAATTATAACGTTAACTTCCCATACCTCAGGTTCGGAAATCCGAACCAACACAAATAAAACAAAATTAACCGTCTGATCAAATCATAAACTCAATTACTTTAGGCTCGGATTTTATATTCATATTTCCCTCTCATAATCTTCTTCATTTTTTCTACTAAAAAAAACCCAAAAATTTTGCAGAAAAATTCACAGCTAGAATACGAAGATCATGTGAGTTTTCGATACATCGATTTTTGCCGGGTATCGGTTCTTCCATTAATTTTAAGCTATTTTACTCATCAATCTCACTTTTTTTTTGTTTTTTTCTTCTTGGGTGTTGCAGGGCAATAATGGCGGAAATTAGAAGAAGTGGGGAACTACATGATTTTCATTTAGCGTCAAGAAAAGCTGAAGAATTGGGTATTGTTTTCTTTTTTTATTTTCTGGGAATTTTAATATGTTTTTGAAAGTGTTTTATATTGATTAATTGACTGAAATGGAAATAAATAATGAACAAATTGATTTGATGAGATTCATTTCTTGTTTGGGTAGACAATCCAATATGATCTTCATTGATTTTAGGTGATTATGTAATCTACCAATTATGAAAATGGAAGAAAATTGAATCAATTCCCATGTTCTTTTTTTTTTTTTTTTTTTTTTCCAAATTTCCCTCTTTTATTAATAATTTTCTGATTGTGAAAAGAATTTGTTGATGCATTCTTTAAATAGTAATAGAAGACAATTAGCAATCATATATGTTTCCTTACTCATGGCTTCGGTATCTAATAAATCCCGTTTACATTATTGCCCTTGAAGTTCTCTTCACACCACAAACAAAAAATTAAAAATCAATCAATCATATATATTTCCTAAGTTTGCAAAGAATCTACAAAAATAATTCACTTTTGGACAGTCATACAAATTCCTAAAAATAAATACTGAAGATTTCTTTTTTAATTCTTCAAATTCATCTCCTTTCCCCCTCTTTTTATTCTCAACATTCATTCTATTATTTTCTTTACTGGGTTTGCTAAGAATTTGAAGATTTATTAATCTGAGAAAAAAAATGTGTGATGATGCAGCTTTGAGGAGATATAAGGCAGTCCACTGGCTAGAATGTGTTGTGGGTCCCCTTGGCATGCATAGTGAACCATCAGATAGAGAGTTCATTTCTTGCTTGAGAAATGGCATAATTCTCTGCAAAGTCATTAACAAAATTCAACCTGGATGTATACCCAAGGTATTAATTTCTCTCTTCTTTTCGAGTTTTCGTGTTTGATTTCATTTGGTTTTGTGGGTTTCATTGATGCCATCAATTTGCCAATTTGGGGTTTTAGGCTTTGAAATGCTGTTGATTTTTAACATATTTTTTGTGAGATTTTGGGGGTGATTTTTAGGTTGTGGATAGTAATGAACTTGTGGCATCTGAATCAGCAATTTGGGATTCAAAACCATTGCCTGCTTATCAGTACTTTGAGAATGTTAGGAATTTTCTCATGGCAGTCAAAGAATTGAAGCTTCCTGCTTTTGAGGCTTCTGACCTGGTAAGATTACTAAACCCTTTTGCATAAATCTGGATGTTGCACCTATTGCATTGGAAGAAGGTTTCGAGTTTGTTTCGATTCATGACACGAAATATTGTTCTTGTTCTTATTAATCCAGGAGAATTTCGAGACAGGATCAGCAGCTAGGATAGCTGATTGCATTTTAGCACTTAAATCTTATTATGAGTGGAAGGAATGGAGTGGAGGGAATAGAGTTTACAAGCATGTAACAGCTAAATCTCCCCTTGTTCTGCAATCTGCTGCCAAGAACTTCTCTAGACCTTTGAGCGCGATTTCTGCTCAGCCTTGTAGGCAATTAGACCTGTCTGCTGTGGATGAAAAACAATCACTTACAGGTTTCTTTTTGCCCTATTTCTGTTCAGTTTGGTCAGCTCTAGTGTAGAACTTATTGAACTTGTAGTATCTCAGATTAAATGTTAGCTGACTTGTACCAGTTTATGTTAGTTGACCTTCCAATAAATTCATTGGTGAAATTGATGCAACTTAACATTTATAGTCTCTTACAGGTTTAGATAACCGCCACTCTTAGCAATTAAGGTTTAAGTTCTAATGAATGCATGTTTGCTTGACATTACTGCTCATGCTAGAAATTATACTACAACTATGACAATCATTCTAATCATGAGATTATGCAGACCGCCTAGGTTCTTCTCTTTTCCTATTTGTTTGTTAATTTGTAAAAGCCGTGAATTTGTCTTTTCACATTACAATTCTCACTCGTTGTTATTCAATCTTCCTCTTCTGGTGGCCTTTGTAGATTCAATTGTCAAGGCACTAACAAATAGTATGGTTGATTCAAAGGAAAACATCGATGATAATTTTCTTACTTCTTACCAAAATGGTAGCCAGGTATAGTACCTAATTTTCTTCCCTCCCCGTTCCCAAAATTATAACATAAACATCGCGCTCACTTTATATGCTTTTGTGACAGGATCCAATCCAACTTTTTAAAGAGATTTTGTCAAGATGTTTGGAGGAAAAACTAGGAAATAAATTTCCAATGGTTAGTGTTACTTTCCTGCTATCATTGGACCTTAATGCATAAGGTATAGCAAATACAAACTGATTTCTGCTCATGATTTTCAGCTAAAATTTTGCTCTCAAGAAAACTCGCAAGAAACAGGAAAATCACATGCTTCAGTATCTATACTAAAGGGCAATTCATCTTTAATACATAGCCCTGAGGTATTTCAATGTTCCCCTCTTTTTATTTGTATTGCAATTGATAATATTGTTTCTTCATGAACTACTTTTTCCTATAGGATTAGTAGCTAATCACTACCAAAAAACTGGGATCGAACGATTAGCTAATAAGAGCAAATGATAGTTGACTAGTTGCTAAAGACTGATTCAGTGATTACAGTGGAACCTGCAGTAAGAAAGTTGCCTATTTTGGGGTAACTTCTGCCTTGATAAGTTGATAGTCTATCAAAGAACAATCCTACTTCAATAAAATTAAATACTCCTGTATAGTTAAGCGGGAGTCAAGAGAAATTCTAGCATAATCACATGTATCTAAGCTGTTGGTGACCTTGGTGTTAGTAAATCAGATGGATAAAATCAAGAAGATAGTTATTTCTGGTTGGATAATGATTGCGATTAAGTGTCTTGTTTAGTTCATCAAATTCTACTTTTTAGTTAATCTTTTAACAAATGTTTCATAAAATAATCAGTATATTTTTAATCTTTCTATAGAATTAACGAAGTATAATTTATAAAAGCATACAATAATGTTATGGTAGCTAAAATGACCTCTATTTGTACCGGATAGACTGTTTGATTGAGTATTCAGTTTCTGTGAATCTGTGTATAAAATTCGAATCCTTTTACAGTATGTCATTTGCTATGCAGTATTTTCCAGGGGTAAAAATTTTTGACCTATAGTCTATAATGACAAATCCCTTCTTACTTCCTTAATGCCACTGCAGTGCCACAGAGCTCAAACCAGGAAAGGTAGTAGAGATCATAGGCGTATTTTGCGAAATCAAGAAAGGGACCTTTCAGTAAGTGTTCTTGCCACCTTTAACCAAACTACCAAAAATTTCCATGGTATTTAGTTTGCTGTAACTTTTGAGGGAATATATAATTGTTGTCCATCATAATTCAGGATATTAAAGCCTTATGGTACAAAACCAAAGGAGAGTTTGAAGATTTGCAATCTCAAATGTCAAATGATTTAATGCATATAGGTAAGCAATGATACTCGGTTGTATATATTTTGCTGTTTCTTAGTCCAAAGTGCTTTGTGATGATTCATTGGTTTTTACAGGAAGTCTGGTTGAAGAGATGTCTGGCCCTGCTCTTGGTTACGAAAAAGTTATTAAGGAGAACAGGAAGCTATACAACATAGCCCAAGACTTAAAGGGTGAGTTGCTCCATATATTTCCTCCCTTAATCCTTCTTTTGTGAGTTCAGATGTCGACTTTAAATTAGTACATTTCCAGAATTCACCTGAAGAATTCAAGGTTTTCTATTCGAAGTTAGAAGGCCTTAATTTGGTATTTTCTGATACATTTTTCAGGAAATGTTAGAGTTTACTGTAGGATCAGACCCATTCTCAATACAGAAGCAAAGAATGTGGTAGACTTTGTCGGGAAGGATGGATCACTTGTGATTGTTGATCCATCAAAACCAAGACATGATGGAAGAAAGGTTTTCCAGTTCAATCAGGTGTATGGTCCAACGTCTACGCAAGGTACATACATAACTAGTGGTGCAAGTGAAAACCTTGTACTTAATCAGATTCTTAAACTTTCATTAATAAAACTAATCCCGACTCCTCTTTGCTGAATTTTCCTTTTCTGACAGATGAGCTGTTTAAAGAGATTCAGCCATTGATCAGGTCTGTCATGGATGGCTACAACGTGTGCATCTTGGCTTATGGTCAGACTGGATCCGGCAAGACACATACTATGGTAGTGCTCACTTATTCTACTGTCATGTGTTTGTTTAGGTTCTGCTAGAGATAATTGTGGTGATTTGATTTTGCTGCTTTTAGTATGGTACATCAGGTGTCTCAGAGAAGGATATGGGCATCAACTTCTTTGCTTTAAATGACCTCTTTCAAATAGCTGAGAGGAGGCAAGAAATGAACTATGATGTGCGTGTTCAAATGGTTGGGATATGCAACGAAGAAATACTAGACCTTCTGGCTGAAGATCCTGCATCTGACAGTGAATCAAGTCTTCCAGACATCACATTCCATTCTGTGAAGTCAAATGTTGATGCCATCAATTTAGTAAAATTGGGTGAAAGAAAACATGCGAGTGTCAAAAATTCAAAGATGAACAACATTAGCAGTCATTGTCATAGGTCAGTACTTAATGAATCTTTCTTGAGCTGAAAATGTTTGAACATTTAACAATTTTCTGAAGGCATCATTATGGATTGCATTGAAGCCATTTCTGTATCGCTTGTAGTGCTGTGGCAATCCATGTGCATGGAAAGGATACATCAGGGAACATTATTCGCGGTTGCCTACACTTGGTAGATCTTGCAGCTAGTGGAGAGGATGACAAGTCACTTTCCTGCTTGGAAGATGTCATTACATCATTTTCTCAGAAAAGTTCTAACAATCATCAAGGAAACAGTAAAATTACATCACTTTTGCAAGATGCTTTAGGTAACACACTATGACACTTCTTTAATTATTTTTTAAGGCTTGAACATATGCAGTTTGAAATATGTGATTTACCAAAAACTTCCTGCATTAGACTTACTTGCTACTTTTATAACATTCCAATAAAATTATAGGAGGAAATGCAAAGGTAGTGGTGCTCACACATGTAATTCCAGAAGGAGATAACTTCACAGAGACAGTTAGAACCTTAAAGTTTGCACAGAAGGTCTCAACTATTGAGCTCGGAGCTGTTCAGTCAAACAAAACGAACATAGAAGTTATGCAGCTTAAAGAACTGGTATAAACTTTATATACTGAATCTTTAAGTCTTATTTTTATTGAAGTCTTCTGCTTTCATCCAAGAGAGTCTAGTACCATGAGTTTGACAGCATGTTTATCCATCAAGGCATCAATAAACGTCTAATTATTAATGTTTTTTTTTTTTTTTTTTTTTTCCTCTGTTTGAATTCTACTATAAATCATTCATTTGAAGGGAACTAATTCCATGCACATGATATAATTCAGTGGGGCAAAGATTTGCTTCTTCTTTGTCCTTGTAGATTTGAGGTTTTTCCTTGTTTTTCGGACACCTCCAGTTAAAGTGTGCAGCTTGAATTGCTTTCTGACTTTTTCATTCTGTAACATGTGCAGCTTGAGACCCTTAAGAGTGCACTGGGCGACAAGGACCCAAAAAGCCCACTGCCTAACAGGCAGCTGAAATCACCTTGTGATAAAACAAGAGCAGCAATTGAAAAAAGTCCTGTAAAAGCACGAAGATTGAGCATGGAGAATCCTGGAAGCATGAAATCCGAGAGGCTGGAAAAGTCACCTTTAAAGCAACTAAAGATGTCAGCAGAAAATCCCAGTGCTAGGAAGCCTGATAAACTCTCTGATCCAACAGCAGGAAGAAGCAAAGAGCCCAAGTCACCACTTGGAAAACCAATGCTTGAAGGGTCCTTCCAAAGGCCAAGGAGGTTAAGCATCGAAAATCCAATGGCTGTCAAAAGTGAGAATAAACAAGAGTTGAAGGAACCCAAAACTCCTTCAGAAGGGAAAACCACACTTAAAAAGCAAACTCCTCCAAGAACACGCCGACTGAGCATTGAGAATCCCAATTCTGTGAAGCCTGTTGCAGACATCAGAAAGAGTACTAAAACACCACAAAGTTCTGTTCGTGCTCGGAGATTGAGCTTGGAAGGCCCAAAGGATCGTACAAAGAAAGGCATGCTTTCGGCTGATGTTGTCAGTTCTAAGGACTACATCAGCATTACCGAGTTTCCTAAGAGCCCTCTCCCTGCAACTCTTACAAATGGACTAACTTTCACAGATTGTGCAACAAAATATCCTAATATACAACCACCAAAAACACCAGAGCGGCAGAAACTTGATCTGAATGAGATGCAGACTCCTAGTGTTGCAAAAAGTACAAATAAGAAAGGGTCTCAGATCAAAAGATCACTTAGAACTATCGGAAAGTTGATCAATGGCTCTGAGAAAAGGTATGTAATGATTTTCCTTGTGTTTTTTCTTGATCATTTCTGTTTCTTTGCAGTGTTAACTCTTAAGCCTTCCTGTAATTACAGGAGCCAACAGGTGGTCGAATCATCATCGATGAAGGGAAAAGACAATGCTCGTGAACCAAAATCACCCTCGACAGCTAAAGCAAGAACTGTGAGAAGACAGTCACTAACAGGCATTCCTCCATCAGGTTCAAATAGAAGATCTTCTCTTGGAGGCATATCGACTGATGCTCGTAAGTAGAAACATCTGATGTGGGGTGCTTTGCAGAAAGTTTGACAGTGTTTCTTACTTTGTTTTCTTTCTTGTTATAGGTCCAAATGACAACAGGAATGCAAAAACACCTCCTCCAGTACGCTCATCAATGAAGATAACAAATCGATGGATGTAACTCAATCTATGAACAGATGCATTGTGCTTCGACTTGAAGCACAAATTAACTGATGTTCATTCGATGTAGGCCGTGTTCAGAACTCAACTGACAAGTGAATTTCAGGAACATTATGACATTGTGTAAATAGAAAATGTACTACACACCACAATATAATGTTGGTGTTTCACCTCAATATCAATCTTTCTAGATATTACATGATAGTCTCTAATTTTGCATTCAAAATTTATTTATATTCATTTAGATACTTGTATTCTATGCAAATAATCCTGACAAGGCTGAAGTAGTTTTCTGAAAAATGAAAGAAACTATTGAGTGTTGTTAAGCACTTGGGAGCATTTCTTGACACTTCTATATGACTATACTGGCAACCTACAACCATTCTATAGATTTACTCAACTTGCCTTAAAATATCGCCATTTCTGATAATGACAAAATTCTAGTCATGCTTGTACTGCTTGTTACCTTGTACTTCATATATTAGACTACGAGTAAAGAGTTGATTAAAAAAATTTATATATACCCAGGTGTGAGATGCACCGATGTAATTGTTTTGCTCATTGATGGTTAAATGAGCAATAATCATCTTTAATTTAATCATCAAAATAATCAAAAATTATCTTAGATACATCGTATTCGGGTGTAGATAGCAACGTGTGTAAAAATAGTTATTTACACCCGGGTGCATGGTGTACCCAATTTTTTTTTTTTTTTTTTTTTTTTTTTTTTTTGCTCATTTCATGATTAAATGTGCACTAATCATTAAAAACGAGTAAATAATACCCTTAGGTGCACCATGCACCCGGGTATAAATAACAATCTCTCCCACGTATGAAGAGTTGAATCTTAATGGTATATCGAATGAGGAATTAGAGGTGGAAATCGTGCCATATCGGGCCGCCGCGGGTCATGCCTCGCCGTGCCAAGAGGTGGGTCGTGTCGGGTTGTGCCGTAATTATCTATCCCTACCCCCTAGAGTAGGGAACTCTACCTACATCAAAACGACGCGTATAATGCTATACTATTTCATCCCCTTTTTCATTGCCAACGCAAGATTGTTATTGAGGTACCAATTTCTATCTTCTTTTTAAATTTGATATACTATTTTATGAATCGTTGTTGAATGTAACTCTAAGTTTGAAAAAAATTAATTAATATGATTGTTCATTGACTATTGAATTACCTTATTTTCCCCCCAAACTGATTGTTTGATAACAGTGTAGATCATCGTGGACGTTCAAATTTTGTTTTCATCGTGAGGTATACACAGTTATACACTTTGTATCTTAGTGATTTTTTTTTTTTTTTTTTTTTATCAATTTTACAAGTTCACCAGAAAATTCTAGCCATCAAATTATTGTGGTTTCTTATAATTATAGTTGAATTATGTATAATATATTAATATACTCTGTTTTGTGTTAAGTTTATTTGTGGTGTGTTATTAAATTGCAAAAGTTTTGGACACAAAGATTAAAAATAGATTTTAATTATTGTTCTACTTTTCTGTATAATTTGATCAATAATCGAAGGGTTATTGAAATGTAATTTTAAGTTTATCATGGAAAAGATTTTCTGATAAATGTTCATTTTGGATTTCATTTTAATTCGTAAAAATAGCAAATGCTCATTCATAAAACGAATAATGTTTAGATACATATCATTAATTCAAAAATGAGCTTAATGAATTTTTATAATTTAAAATTAATTGTCAATCATAATAATCATTAAAATGTTCATATTCAGAAAACATAATGTTCATTTCTTCCTTATTAAAAGTTTATTTTGAAAGCATGTACTAATATATAAAACGCCACAACACAGTGTAGACAACCTTTATGTAAGGTTATTCTTATTCATTGTGGATTTGTGGAGTATGTCCAATAGCTAAAACAATAATGAATTTCAGACTTGAAGACAAATAATATAAGTATTTAAATATACATGATCATACTTCTATAGGTCATTTATATGTTATTGAATGTTCTAAGCCATATTATATTACGTTTATATTATTAAATGTTCAATTAGACACTTATTTTTATTTCAATAATAAACGATATTATATATTGGTTTTGTTATTGTACAGGAATATCAAATCAGGAAGCTGCAAATCGAATATATGCCTCAACTAATGTGTTTTGAACGATTTTAAAGATAAAATGAAGGACGACAAGGATATTGATGAATGAGTTATAAACAATTTATTGTTAAAATAGTATTTTGTTTTTTTAACATTTTTGATGAATAAACGAGTTATATTTTTTGTATGTCATAATTCAGACTATAATCGATATTGTTCGCTAGATTGTATCGTCTCTTTAACTATATGTTCACTACCATATCATTTAATGTTCATAAATAATAACATAAAAGGTACTCCTTACTAACATGATTCTTTACTCTTTTTCATTGATAAATCCATATCCTATCCTAAATAGTAAACCCAAGAAGGCTGGATACAATCTTAGGGAAAGATGTCCCAAATTGCCAGCCAATTCGTCAACAAAAAAAAAAAAAAAAAGTCATTAAATTATACTTGTATATTTAAATCCTAAGAGTAAAATGGATAAAGTAGTGAATTAGTGACACACGAACCTTTTATGAAATGATCTCCTAAACACTATAAAGTGTTCATATTAGGAAAGTAACATGTTCATAAATAAAATAAAAAATGTTCAGATTTGTAAACAACTTGAAGTAATGATTTAGCATTTTTTTAACATTTTCTTGAACAATTGTCTAATCTGAATATGTACATTTTAAATATACTAGGATGTTCAATTTAAAAGACAAATATATATGTAAATTTTGGAAGCTAATATTATGATTATTTCTAATTTAACAATTCCTTCTCATAAAGTTTTTAGAACTACTGTAAACAACCTTTCTAAAAAGTTTATATAAAAAAGTATATATAAAAAATATTGAATTTTTTATTATATACAGATGTTCATTGATACATGCTCATTTTTTTTTATTCATGATAATTTCAACTAAACAATTACATGCATTTTATTTAAATGAACATATACATATATTTAAAAGTTCATTTTGATACTAAAACACTTATTATATCATGTATTAGTTATATTTATAAAATTTATTATATAATGTAACAATAATGAACATTTACGCATATAAAAATGAATATTAAAATAATACATATTCATGATACTAAATGTTCAATTGTATATTATTGAATATTTTACAATTAATATTTTATAATTTTTATGTTATTAACTTTTAGATATGGAGTACTTAGTTTTTAATTGAAAGATGTTTTTTTTCATTGGTCAATGAATAAATTTGCAACTGATACGTTAACCGCTATAGGTTATTTTAATGCTCCTTAAATAAATGTTCATTTTTACAACCATTAAAAAAAATGTTCATTTAAAAAATATTAAATGTTCAATAATAAAATTAAAGTTTGTCAACAATTTCGAAATTCCTCTGTTCAACATTTTAGCCCCATCGCCATCCCAAATCAGTTCAAGCCGCCATGCTTTCTCAGTGACGAACGATCCATGGTGGTGGTGATGCGATGGAATTTCATCTTCCACATCTACTTCTACTCCATGTAATCAAAACCTTCCTTTAATTCTCTGCTTTCAATATGCTTACCGTCGCCATAACCACAACTACCACCATAACCACAACTGTTGCCACTAGGAGCACGGCCGAAAGTGTCACTAAATTTAATTTCGAAGATTCGAGATTCTTTATACAAACCGAGTGTTTTAAATACCAGAGTTCATACTGCAGACGGGACGAGTTATAGAATGTCGCCGGAAAAGAGAGAATGGCGGTGAAATCGCCAAAAATGGACGGATTATGCTATAGTTAGAGTTGATAAAGATAGATAGATATATAATTTGGGGATAAGATGCGGTGATAGTTGTTATAATTTGTAGGGGGGATAAAGGATGGGAGAGATGTAGTGAGGAAGGGTGTAGGGTTATACAGTAGGGAGGGGGTGTAGGGACTTCTACCTACCCTAGAGTGTAGGTAAAAATTTGTAGTTGTGCCGTGCCTAGGCACTGGCAGGCCGGGCCTCCAAATGGCACGCCCCAACCCATGCCTGGCGTGCCGTGCCGAGCCCCAAACAGCCCTTAATTTTTTTTCTTCATATATTATTCAAATAATTTTATTAATTTATATTTATGTTCTTTTTATTATTTTTATTATTATTCTGTATTATTATTTATGTTATTTTTATTTTTTATAATTATATATTAATCGTATTGGCGTGTCATGTCGTGCCACAGGCCAAAGATTTGTGCCGCCCACGAGTTGGTATCGGGCCAAATTTTCAATTTGTGTTCACGGCACGTGGCCTACTCTTCGGCCTTCGTGCCAGGTCGCTTGCAGGCTCGTGCCGTGCCCGTGCCGCTTGCGAGTCGGTCTGACCCATGCCTAGCTCTATGAGGAATTCTTATATGCACTCAATCATATTTAGAGAGTAAATATTTTTGAAAGCACTTAACTCTACACACTAGAACGTAATTTGTACACTTTTATTTTATTTTTTCACATATTTAAAGGGGACAATCCAAAAAAAAAATTTAGAGAAAACATAAAGAGACAGAGTTATCACCGATGATTAAAGTAGCTCCTCAACAAAATAGATAGTACGCCGTATGATCATCGATGATTGGTAGGTAACGTGGGGTTGGCCACATGTTGTACCGACCTCTCTTAGCTTCCTAAACGTAGGATTAAAAGCTTAATGCATTGAGCGGCTGTCTATTATGAATTCATGACATTATTTAAGATTTTAAGATAGAAGTTGAGAAAATCCAATTTAGTGGGAATTTCTGTTTAAATCATCCACCAAATACTCCCTCCATGTGTTTCTAATTTTTTTTACCGTTTTGAGCCTTTTCTTTTACAATCAATTTTTTTTTAAAATTTTCTATTTATCTACTGCATTTGTTGCCTCTTCCAAGTCATTAATGTAACCATAAATTTAAAATTTACTCCGTATTATTTGTAATAAAAAAAAAAAAAAAAAAAAAAAATCAGTTCAATTATTCATTATGACAATGCTAAGTACCTAAAAAATGGAGAAAATAAAATTCTATAGCCCATTCAAAAACTAAAAAAAAAAAAAAGATTCATGGTCATAGAAAATCAAGATATATCGTACCATACCAACATAAAAAGTACTGTATTTAAGATTGAATCGACTGATATCAACCAACTAATCTAAGCTAGACGACAACATAATGTACTCCTTAACTACAAGGGTAAGACTCCATAAGAATAAGGTTAGTTGACTAACATATCCCGAATAGTCCTTAACTAATAACGTACATTTTCATCAGTCATTAGTCAGTAGTCATTAGTTAATATATTATGATTCACATTAGGTGTTTAGAGTTCTTAAATAACACGTAACTTGGCAAGAATATGAATATCTGAAATAAAGCTAACCTGTAACAATGAAAAGGGTCGAATAATAGAAATGTTATCCAAGTTATGAGTCGACGGATAAGGTTCATGGATGGTGAGTGTGACCTTAGCATCAGCATGGCTAGCTGTTTACAGGAATCCAATGAGATTTATACACTTTATACGCTTATAGCCTTCTGGTTACAGTTTGCCTCTTTTTTGGATTTGTTGACTTATTCTTATTTTCAGTATTTTTTATATAATTATAATATTCCAAGGTTTATTACTCTGGTATTTTAATTTTACAGACAATGTACAGTTGTACTCCATAATCCTTTTCCCTAAGCATACTCATATTTCACTGTCCTCGGTAAATATTTCCACTTTAATCTACGGATTTTGTACGATTGTTCACTTTGATGTTGTACAATTTTAGGTTTTTTTTAGTGATTTTATTCTTTATTTGTCTTACAACAAGCCAATGGAACAAGGAATAGTAAAAAAAAAAAAAATTAAATTTTGCTTAAGAATTTACACTCTGCAAACTTCAATTATCTTCAAACTTCAAAAAAAAAAAAAAAAAAAGTTCTGAGCATCACTTTTCAAATGTTTACTATACACTCTATTGTATCAATGTATCATGTGTACGAGTATCCTTCAAAGAAAAAATGTGTACGAGTATTCATCCCAATACGGCTTACTTTGATTAGATAGCCTAGACGCTTATATATAAATAATAAATAATACATTATCTAGATAATGAAATGACATATCCGTCCTTATACCCTAATATCATGCATATGCTACATTTACGTAGTATGATATTCTCATGTGATAGTTTATAACTTAATGTGAACAAAGTTAGTGTTCTTCAATATTATGAAGAATTTGTATGTTTCTTTGTTTGACCATCTATTAATATATAATTAGATGGTCTATCAGTCTATGTTACTTTTTTTTTTCCCTATTTTCAATTAAAATTTGCAAAGACTTCTTCATAGATTGACATTTTTTTTATTAACAAAAGTAAAGTATGAAGTGAAATGAATTCATTGTAAAGACATAACCTCTCTAAACTATGGTTGTCACATGATCTAATAATCCTGTGTTCAAGTAGCCGTTATTTGAATGGTAAGATTCTAAGAAAATGACATGAGCATATACTAATTGGTCCCAATTTGACCATACTCAGATCAGAAACCGTGTTTATTTTATTGGATTAGCCTAAATTCATGAACAAGGTCCAATCCCTAGGTGGGACATGACATTAAAATGTGATTCATTAATTCATTAATTAATTAAGATTACTTAAGCAACTAGCCATGTTATATCACTGACATTAATTAGTAGGATAATTAAGGTTGGCAGAAGTAAATTAGAATATATATGATGATTAAGCATCTTCAATACAATTTGATCTGGAAAGCTGAGATTCTTTTCTCATTACAACAGGAAATGGGGGCACCAAAATATGTTTCATTTTGCCAAACCAATCTTATTCTTTGCTTACTATTTCATTTACATGACAATTACAGTCTCTACAAAATTAAAAAATATAATTCCTCCTAAACCATCTACTTTATATTGATATACATTGTTGTTTCGTAATGAAGTATGTTGGCTGCAGCCGCAGGGGTAACCAACCATCCACTCGCCGTGTGATAGAAAGGTAGGCGCGAGGTTGGCTAACCCCTGCTGCATAGCAACCACCATAAGACATTATCAAAACAAAGGAATAAAAGAACAAAAGAACAGGTAACCAGCAGAGATCAGCAGGTCAAAATCGACTTAAGAGACTTGATTTCGTCTAAGAGCTAAGTAATCATAAGCATGAACAAGCCGCTTCTTGAATCTCTTAAGATCTAGCTTGACATTCTGCTTATCCAAATAGATCCTCTTAGTGAACTCCCATCCTTTCGCGTTAACACTGTCAGGGTCTGTTAAAACAGGATCACTTCTATCATAATCATCGTATAGTGAGCTCTCTCTAGGAAGAATTTTGTATCCAATATACTTCAGACCGAGCTTCATTGATGGATCACCATAGTAAGTCTGAGCTGCCCAATCGGTTCCTAGGGGAACAACTTGGATGAAAACACGGCCAGGCTTAACAAAGAGAAAGTGTGTCATGGCAGCACCATGAACTCCAATCATCACATCACTCGAGTTCAGTACCCTATAGATCTTAGCTAACTCAGTAGTCTTTTCAGGCCTTAATACCTCCACTCGAAAACCAATCTTTTCTGCTAGTTTCACCAATGAGTCTTCGTTGAGTATTTCCCTCGAGCCACTTCTTGAAAGGATGACCAACTTTGGTTTCTTAGGTTGATAATCAAGCTCAAGCAATGAGGTTGAGGTAGGTGATTGTGAGAGTTGCTTCTCCCTTTCCTCGTCTTGGATCAACCCTTTAATCCGAGGCCAATAAGCTCGGTCTAAGATGTCCCGGAAATCCTTAATTGACTTGTTCCTTTTCATGAGGGACTGATCAATAGTTAGCTCATCATGTATGTTCAAACCCACAATGGCTTCCGGGAAGCAATGTGTACGATTATCCGCACTGTAATTGATTGTTGGGTAATCAGTCAAGTGGGAAAGAATGTCACCATACTTAGTTATCCACCAATTATGATACTCAAGGATGACAAACACAACTTTCTTGTTAAACTGCTGAGAGGTGATGTATAATGGAATTATACCGTCATTGAACTCGTGGTAGACATTCCCGGTATATCCTCCAGTTGAGAAGAACACGGCTGGAACATCATGGACAACATCACACTTACGCTTGGAAATGCTGTTTTCGTGTTTCGACACAAGGGAAAGTTCATCGATGGTACTCATTACACTGGTCTCCCATTTTCGAGTGTAAGGCCTTATCTTTTCACGTTGGTACTCAAATTCTTCGACGATTTCATCTCCATCTTCCAATAAATGAGACGAACCTCTTGGATCGTTTCGAGTATAAAGGAAGACTGAAGATGAAGGTGAATGTGTCCTAATGTCACCCTTCATATAACAGACATCAGTCCTGATACCACTTCTATCACAACAAATTGTTCCTGCATTTATAAATTACAAAACATTTAGTAAAATAAAATTCAACAAATAAAAAAAATAATTCAGCATTCAAAGTCATAAATACAAGCCTAAAATTCATAATTTCCTCTACCCTTTTCAATCTGTTATTAAAATACTTCAAAGTTCAAATTACTCTGATGTAAGCCATTATTTCACTAAAAAGGATCAAACAGAAAACTTCCTTTTACCCTATTTTTCTGCAATTCTATATTCAGAATTGAAAAGAATTATTAATAAATAAATTCATCAATGCAAACTCATAGCAATATGCCATTATTGACAGCTATCCTAGTGACAAATTAATGCATCTAAAATCAACTTTACCATATGATGTATTAATATTAACTTCATCCTAACATAATTTTTGTTAAATACCATCATGAATTCATGCTGCAAAAAGTTAAAAGAAAGACATTTTTTTTTAAAATCAGTTTTTTTTTGGTTTAGAGAGAACCACTGAATTATAGATTGCAGCAATAATGTAGACGGAATTTGATATCGGGTATTAACTAAACTAGTTGGCATCCACGACTTCGGCTTATACTTTTGACAGATAAAAGGAATAAAATTCTACATTTATTAAGAGTTTAAGACAGATAGATAGGGAACAAACCATTAGAGACGGAAGAACAAAGAGGAAGCTTAGAAGCCATGTCAGAACCCATATGCTCATCCTCTGCTCCTAATGAATCTGCAAAATTCACAAAAAAATAAACATAAATCATTAAAATACAGTTATATTAATCTAAGAAATAAAAGTCATTAAAGTACAAATTTATATGACTTGAAACACATCAAAACAGGGGATTTGAAAAAAAAAAATATTGCAAGTTTGATAATTAAAAACCCAATAAAACAGGGGTTCTGTAAAAAAATTAAGAAAAACCCTGATTTTTTTTCAAAACTATCATGATTAAAACCCACTAAAACAGGGATTTTGGAGGAAAAAAAGACAGCATTTTTTTTTTCAAAATGATGCTTGAAAACCCACTTATTCACTAAAAAATCCCAGAAAAGTTTATCAAAAATGAAATTTCCAAAAAAAAAAATCAAAAATTGAAAGAAAAATGAGGAAAATGAAATGAAACTTACAGAGGAGAGAGAAAGTGGAAGGAAATCCAAAGAGCTGAGGAGTCCAGATGAGACTGCAAGAGAGAAGAGATAGAAAAAGGAAAGAAAGAAGCTTAGGTCTAATTGCTCTCTTAAAATAGTTTCCATTAATAGTAGTAATAATCCCAATTTGTGATTCTTCATCTAATATAAAGTTTTTCACTAATAATCCATCTCCTCCTTTCTTAATTTGATGTTGGTAATAGTATCTTTGATGATGCACCATTTTTGTTCTCTCTATAAAAATCCCACCTTTTTTGCTTGTGTTCTTCTTTTTAATGGCAGAAAACCCAGGAAAAAAGCTCTGTTTTTTGGGTTTTAGACACAGAAACCGAGGCAATTTAAAATTTTTTTTTTTTTTTTTTTTTTTTTTTTTTTTTTTTGATTGAGGGAGTAAGATAAGGAAGAATATGAAATGGGTTTTAATGGGTTTTTTATTTTTTAATTTTGGGAGTGAAATTAATGGAAGAAGAAGAGGAGAGAAAAGGAGGAAGAAAGGTGTCAAAAGAGAAGAAGAGTTCAAGGAAAGGAGGCGTTGAGTGAAGAAGCAAAATGGGTTAAATAGAAAAAGAAAAATCAAGCGTGTTTTTTATTCAAAAATAAAATAAAATCAAGCGTATTTTAGACGGTCAAACTCGGGAGGGGCTAGGGAGGGATTGGATTGGAAGGAAAGTGGAAAAACAAAGGGCAGCTGGATTTGGGTTTTTTGGATTTTGGAAAGTGTATATTACTCCGTTTCAGGAAACATTTCTACTTCTTGCTTATTTCTCTGGTGATTGTTGCAACGTTTTAATTTTTACAATTTTTTTGATATATAAAGAAAAAAAAACGTATATTCAAGGCAACGAAAGCTTTACCAGCCAAGAAAGATCAATGCAAACAAACTTCACGCAGACCAAATTGCAGGATTTTCTGATCAAGAGATAAAGTTGGACGTCGCTTTGATCCTACATGATCTATCCTAAAACCTACAAAAAACCTATTATAACATACCTTACCTGGTGTCCGAAAATGAGAATGAGATATAATTTGTTGTTGGTGACGGAAGTGAGTCAAAGCCTTGAACCTACATGGCAAAGTTCAAAATCGGAATTTGGTTCTTATAGACTTCCTAAGACCCTTAAGAGCACTCACATCAGTGAGCATTTTTTTGCTTATGAGCAAAATTGATGAGCAAAAATGGGTAAAAAGTTAGTACATCAATGAGCAAAGTGGAAAATGCTCATAGGATGAGCAAAATTAACAATGAACAGTAAAAGCGTGGTCCCCACTCATCATCAAAACTGACGCCATTAATTGTAATTAGTAGCACTAAAACTTCATTACCAAAACATAATTAATAATAATATGGTGATGTGTAAGAGAGAGAACTGTTGGTGGGGTATGTGAAAAAGTAGGAGAGTGAATGATGAGCATTTTTTTTTTTTTTATCACTAGTGGGATAAAATATGCTCACCAAAAATGCTCATGAGCAAATTAAGGTGGGAAGAGAGAGAAAGTGGCTAGAGAGAGAATGAGCAAATTTTTTTTTGCTCACTAATGTGAGTGCTTTAATAAGTAGCAGCTGCATTACTTCAATTTTCAAAGGTTATGATCAACTCTTCTGATACTTGATTTACATTTTGAATCAACTGTGGTGAAGGCCAATTCTGAGATTTCGGGGGCCCATGGACGAAAGAATTAATCGGGGCCCTATTAATACTTTAATATGAACAAATAATCATTCTTTAAAAAAAAAACATTGAACAAATGATCTAGTTTTGACTATAGTTAAAAAAAACACTTATAATAAATTAAATTCAATGTAAAAATAATATTTCTATATACTACTACAACTAACTATATGGTTTGTAAAAAAAAAAAAGTTACAAAAGAAGCATTGGGATCGATTCTCTCTTACGAACGAAATTTATCATTCTTCATAATCTAAATCCATATATAATATTTTTTTTTTTTAGAAACATAACAATAGATATATTATTATAATAACAAGAATTTAGGCTACAGTGGTTTATACACATACTACGCATGTAGTAATTTTGTTTAAATAAAAAAGAGCATATTGGAGCTAAGGGTATTCGAACCGCTGACCTATGAGTACATTAACCCCCACAAACTTATCCTAACCACTAAGCTACAGTGATGCTCATGCTGATAAAATCATCTCTAAGGGTCTGTTCACATTTAATGAACTGAACTGATTGGAGCTGAACTGAACTGATTGAAGCTGAACTGAACTGAATAGAGCTTATATGAATATTTTATGAGATAAGGAAAATAGGAGCTGAAGTGAACATGCCCTAAATCTAATACTCCGTCTATCTGTATTGGACTTAAAGTTGGAAATGAGGCCCTTTTTGTCTGTGGGCCCTGGTTGGGTGCCCCGGCTGCCCTAGATCAGCGACGGGCCTGATTGTGGTCGATTGAAAAGAAGTACAAGGGACCTCTTGAGATGGAACCACTTGGTGCTTCAAGCATTGGTGTAAACGTGTAACTAAAATAACAAAGGTCTTTATATTCAGGGGCGGAGTCAGACGGACAAGGGGGACACCTGTACCCCCACTTTAAAAAAAAGTCAATTTACTAATAGATAAATATAATTGCATGCCTGGCGAATATAACAATTTAGTTGGCACAATGGTAAAGCCCTAAAAGTAGATAGTGGAGGATGCAGGATCAAACCCCCGTTAGTTACTTTTTTAGCCCCCTTTTGAATCTGTAAGCTTAATTTGATCAGAATACTTTACCCTATTTTTTTCCCTTTTCTTTAATTTGTACTCCATAAGTTATGATTATAATAGAAAATCATGATTAGTGCATTTAATTATCTATATTATCTTATGTTTGAATACATCAAAAAATCAAACCCATAAGTAATTATTTCTAGAACTTTCACTGTTCAATTATTAATAAGAATGGACCATCAAAGGAGGAAAAATAAGAATATGACTTTAGACTTTTTTAAGTAAGTACTTTGTATTTTTTATTTTTTGAGTTGTTAAAATTAATTTATTTAACTAACTATGTGGTCAAGTAATCAATAACTTGGTGCTGTTTTTTCCCTCCAAAACCCCCCTTTCTTTTTAGACAATTTTTTTTCTAAATATATTTGTACAATACAAGTATAATAATAATATTCCAAATCGTTTATATGTTCATAGTAAATCCATTCCTATTTATTTGGTGTTCTTAATTTTCTTTCATACACATTTACTTAAAATATTATTCCAACTCTTATTTAATTATCTTTAAACAGATTATTATTATATTTTGTTACAAAAGTAATAATAAAATTGATACATATATAAAATTACTTTAAAATAACCTTTAAATAAAGATTATAATTTATATATATCTGATGGGTATGTTTTATAAAATTTTATTTGTTGAATATAATTAACTTAAGAAAATTAAGACTTACTGTGCATGACACGAGACCTAAGCTAGTGATTTCATATAATTCATCCCAAATTGAAGGTCATTTCTAAGTTTAGAAAATATAATCTCTTCATATATCTTTTTTCGATGAAATTTGGATTGTGATCATCCCACAACTGCTTTGAAAATTATAAACTATTCTCTCCGTTTCAATTTGTTAGTTCCATATACTATTTTGGGCGTTTCAAAAAGATCTACCCATATTGAATGTATTCCACTTTTAACTTAGTTTTTATTTTCTATTTCACACATATTAAAATCTGATTTCTTAAATTAATTATTTGTGAATTGATGACACGACTCTAAGTAATGAAATTACTTCCTTAATTTATGCAATTATGGCCAATGCTCTCCTAAAAAAAAATCAAAAAATTTAAATAAGGCAAAACTATTTATGAACTGTTTTTTATTTTAATGTTAGATTCCAAATATTCTTCTTTTTTTATTTTTTGTGATTTATTCTATATGGGACTATCATATTGAAATGGAGGGAGAATTGATTAAGTGTGGGAAAACTATACTTATATTTGATAAGCCAACAATTTTTAGTAACAGAAATAAGATTGTGTGCATGTAATTAATTAAAGAAAAAGACCTACATCTAATTAGTCTTACTGTCTTAGTGATAAGATGAAATTATAAGTCAAATTTGTTTCCGTGGTACGACATAAAACATTTTATTTGTAGAAATAAGCATTACAATAATTTAAGCTTCAGCTTAGTTTGATACGCAACTTGCTGTCACACTCTCATCTCATAACTAAGGCCCGATTATTTGATTTATTGCATTCCTCTGATTTTTTTTACTCTCTTAGGTCACTTTTTTTTTTTGACTTTTTAATGTTTTGGCACTGCCTAGGCTTCTTGCTTAGTTGCTGGGTCTTTACAAGTAAAACAAACAACTAAGGGCTCGTTTAACATTATTTTTAGTTTTCAGTTTTCTGTTTTTTTGAAAACTAAAAACAGGAAATAAGAAAAAGATGTTTCCACTTTTTTGTTATCAGTTTTCAAAATTATTATGATTTTAATAAGTTTAAATAATTTTTGATTCATTATGTAACATATATCATATAC
Organism: Chenopodium album; assembly: GCF_948465745.1. Taxonomy (NCBI): domain Eukaryota; kingdom Viridiplantae; phylum Streptophyta; class Magnoliopsida; order Caryophyllales; family Amaranthaceae; genus Chenopodium; species Chenopodium album. The sequence continues at coordinate 47,986,482 of NC_137848.1, forward strand.
TTTCATACAACAAAAAACCAAAAAACAGAAAACCACAGCAATGCCAAATGAACCCTTAAAATTTCCCGCTAATAGTTGTACAAATATACCACCCACTTTATTATGAGGAGTACTCTTGACTAATTCGTACTTCTTACTCCATATATTGTTAGGAAAAAAAGGAAAATTCTACGCTATAACCCTCATGTGTTCGAAATTCTACGTTGTGCCGATGGTTTTTGAAACGTCTACACTGTAACCCCAAGGTCTCGTTAGTAACTCTGTTGTACCCTTGACGTTAAGTTTTCGTTAATAAAGTTCCGTTATTTTTAAAAAAAAATTAAAATAAAATAAAAAAAATAAACCAAATTCACCAACCCAACCACCAACAACCAGCTATTGCAACCCACGGCCAGCCCTACCCCCGTCCCATCAAGCGCCGGCCGCCGCTCAGACCCCTTCCCCTCCCCCAGTGTCGGAGACGCCCCGATGACCCTCCTCTTTCCTCGTAAAACCTCCTGTAACCCCTCCCCCTCCCCCTCAAAAACACTTTAAATAACCTCCCAACCGCCGTAAAACTTCGAGCCGCATCTCCCTTCACCGTTGCAGTAGCCTTCCACTGTTGTTCCTTTTCTCTCTCTCTCCGCCTTAGCCTCCTGCTGCTGAAAATTGAAGGTTAGGGTTAGGGTTTGAGATTTGGGGGTTAGGATTCGGGTGAATTTTGCTGAATTTCATGGTGTATTGGTGTTCGAAGGGGAAATGGGAGGTGGTCGGGGCAACGCTGACATCAGGGGAGGGCAAGGAGTTAGGCAGTCGACGCTCTAGGGGAAGGGGGGCGGCTGGTGATGGCAACGGGCTAACCATGGGTTGGTTTTGGTTTTTAGTTTTTTTTTTAAACTTTTTTATTAATTTATTTATTTAAATTATTTTTTAATGTCTAACGGAACAATATTAACGGAGATTTAGCATCAAGGGTACAACAGAGTTACTAAAGGAACATTGGGGTTACAATGTAGACATTTCAAATACCCTCGGCAAAGCGTAGAATTTCAAACTCCTCAGGGTTATAGAGTAGAATTTACCAAAAAAAAAACTTATAGCCGAGTTGTTTGTGAGATTATATGAGTCGAACTAACACCTTTTTGATTGAGGTGAGAATATTCAAGAAAATAATTTGAATATTTTGTTTTAGTTCTTCAGATTATTAGTCGTGTAAAATAAGGGGGACAAATTATTTTTAGTTTATGGAGTAAAATTTTGATATCTGTTGGTAAGAGTACGTATTGAAAAATGGAGTTAAAAGTATTCGAAAGAGATGAATATCTCTCATTAGTTAAATCATAGATTGTCATGATGTTAGCATTATTCTTGTTGAAATTAGTAGATTTATAAAATAAAGCAGTAGAACCTTAGGAATAGGCAGTATAATTTTTTCGATAAATAAGCTCCAATTTAATTGGTTTAGTCTTCAAAGGTTCATTCATGAACCCTTGAATACCTTATTCTTTGTAATAACTTTGTAGATAAAACCATTTTTAAATCACAAGTGGCGTTATGAAAAATTGTATTCCATAAAAAAAAATAAAAAACTAACTCGTGATCACCATATATAACACATCATTCATAAGAGGAATACAAGAGAAGGAATAATACAAATGCATGGAGAACTTTAAAACTCGATCTCTTATATACATGAATTAAGAATTTCACTTTGTAAGATTGTTTCTTTAGTTTCTTGAAATAACCTTCTAATTTCATGTAGTACTCCATACGACCATACATTATACTGCGTATAATAAATTATTTTATTATAAGAATTTCACCTAATCACAATAATGTAGTAATAATACAATAAAAATAAAAGGTGACCAATGCAAAGTAATAATACAATAAAACAGGATGCCATTAATTGGGAGATGAAATGAAGATGGATAAGAATCTGATCACATGTACAACATGTGCTTTGTTTCTTGATACAAAAAAAAAGAGTGAACATTTTTGGGAATGAACTTTATTACCATCTTAATTTTATTATTATTCTCAACTTGTGACCAACGAGCATCCTCAGCATCTGCCATTTCTACATTACCACATGTTTTTGCAACTAGCCATACCAACAAAGAAACTTGATCTCCTTTATTCTAAATTCTAATCCCCAATTATGTTCTCAATTCTACTAATTTTGTTGGTTAAACATTAGTTATTGATCAATTAAGGGCCTATTCTAATTGACTGAACTGAATTGAATTGAACTGAACTAATTGGAGCTGAGCTGAATTGAACTGAACTGAACTTATTGGAGTTAAATTGAACTGAACTGAAGTGACTATTTCATGAGAGAATGAAATAAGAACTGAACTGAACTGGGACTGTTCTCTTCAAATTATTTTCAGTTCAGTTCAGCTCCAATAAGTTCAGTGCAGTTCAGTCAGTTCAATTCAGTTCCAATAAGTTCAGTTTAGTTCAATTCAGTTCAGCTCAGTTCAGTCAATCAGAACAAGCTTGACTATTAAATAATTTAAGCTAACATAAGGTGTTTGGTGGAAAGCTATTTAAAAAACTTATTTCACTAAATAAGCTCTTATTTAAAAAGCTTCTTCTTTTAGGAGCTTTTTCAATTAGCTAATTTAACTCTTATGGTGAAATGACACTTATACCCTCATATAATTTAATATTCTATATGAACAACCTATCCAACAATTAGCTTATTGGTCATTTCACATAATCAAATAACTTTAAACAATCATTTATTTATCAAACACTTTTATACAATCAGCTAATAAAATAAGTTAATCAAATCAGTTAATAAAATTAGTTATTCAAAATCAGCTTCACCTTTTAGTTTTTCATCAAACACGGCCTAAATCTAATTTACATATTTACATTATTATCAATGTGGTTCTGTAAAAATTATAATACCAATAAAAAATTGAGTTATTAAATTAATTTGAGATATTAAAATTAAATATAAGGCGAACTCAAAGATAAGGGGATCGGAGTTAAACTCAACTCAGTCATACACACACATTACTAAATCAAAATAGTGAACTTGAGCTCAGAGTTACATATAGGGCATCCATTGGACCCCAAAATTTGTATTCCATATGAAATTTGATCCAATCTAAATTATATTGTAGATCATGTGACTCCAGAAGAATTTCAGTTAATAGAAAAATGAACCCAGTAATATACAGTGCAAAGTCATGGTTATCCTCAATTATTATTGGAAGTACGTGGAGAGTATCAAGCCTTAGGATTCCTGGTTTTAAAATTACTCTAACTTACTTCAAATTTGCAGGAAGAAGATTAATTTTTAGTACTTGGATAATGTTGAATATGATCAAAGTGATCACAATATGATATTGGATGAATTGATTTACTTTCAAGTTGAGTAATTAAGAATTTATGCATGTTGTTGTGAACTGTTACATCACGTGACTAACATTCTATATTCTATAGTTTTGCAGTGTCTTGGATTAATAGATAGGACTTAAAGAAATAGGCCCTAAAAAATTTAGAGGGTTCAAATTAAAATTCCATTAGCAGAGGGCCTTTCAGATCTTGATCTTATTAAAGTTTCAAATGAATAAGCTTAGGTTATGATTTAAGAATAAAATATGTGATTTGATGTACAAGTATAATGTTGCTTTATTTATGAGTATAGTTAAGATACGTTGAATTAGATGAGAAATAAAGGAAAATGATATACATAGCCCTTAAGGCTACATATAAGCATTAAAAACACTCTTAAAAATTGTTTAAATTCAGAAAATCATGACAAAAATACACTAATTACACAATATAACAAATATTGTAAAAAAAGCTTAGCAATAAACGAGCACTTGAATTTATATTCTATATTATTTTGTGTCAACTTATACTTGTATAAATTATTAAAACTTACATTATTTTGATTTTTTGACTATATTTTGAATTTACCTAAACTAATCTAAACTTTCTTGAATAAAAAAAAAGAGTTTATGATGTCTTAGTTTATTATGAATAAAAATAAAGAGTTTATGATGTCTTAGTTTATTGTTTCTAGACTTATACAAGTATATATAAAATACGATAAATTACTTAGGTTCTGTTCACATTTACTAAATTGAGCTGAACTGAATTGATTGGAATTGAACTGAACTAAACTGATTGGAGTTGAACTGAACTGAACTGAACTGAGCTGAAATGAATATTTTATGAGAGAGGGAAATTAGGAGCTAAACTGAACTGATTGAAGCTTAAGTGAACTGAAATTAAGTAAATGTGAACAGGCCTTAGTTGAATAAGATGAAACAAAAAGACGTTAAGTACTCTAACACAAAGTATGATAAATTCAAAAGTTAAAGTGTAACCCTTATTTTAAGACGGAGAATTTTCTAATTAGCCAATACCGGTATGTAGAGGTGATCATTTGCGAGCTTGGACGGGTAGCGGGCCGGGCCAATGCTTATTTTTTTGTCTAACGGGCTTTATGTGGCAAACCCGAACCCTTTTATGCGGGCTTGATACTTTGTCCATGCCCGCTTGTTAAACGGGCCGGGCTTACCCGCGGGCTAACGGGCCTTAATTTTTGTTTTATTTTTTATAATACTAACTAATCTTTTTATTATTTACTAGTGCTAAAATTATTTTGGTATAGTTGTCTTATAATTTTTTGTTCACAAATGATAATAAAAATTAAAAAAAAGGTTGAAATTATGACATATGCTATAAATATATGTAAGATAAAACTTATTTAATAAGTGTTAATGATAAAATATAAAATTAAAATGAATAAATGTAACTAATAAATGCTTATAGTTCAATATAGTCTCTTTGTATTTATTTTCAAAAATACACAAAGTATGTCATAACTAACTAACTAAATAAAATTATTAAAATAAGAATGTTATTATTATTATACATTAATAAACGGGCCGGACGGGCTAGCCCGCAATACATATTTCTTGTCCATACCCGCCCATTTATGTTAACGGGCCGGGCCTAGCCCGTCCAAATATCCAATTTTTTCAAAAGGTTGTCCAAGCCCGCCCTTTTTGCGGGCCGGGTTGGACGGGCTTAGCGGGCCGTCCCGCCAGGAACAGCTCTACCGGTATAGTATTGGATACGAGTTAGGACTGTACGAGCATACATGAAGAAGAAGGTGAAGATTGGAGGCAGCAGGAGATGGGAAAATACCGCAAAGACTGACAAATTAAAGGCAAGTGTTTTAAAACAAAGGCGTGTCAGAATACGTTATGTTGCATCTTCAATTCTTCCATCAACAAAAGGACATCCTCTGCTTAGCTTTAGATACTTGCATTACTCATCATGATATGAATAATTAAATATCCCTTTTTTTTTTGGGTCCCATACATTTATCTTTTCCCTTGACTTGATTAATTATTATACGGAGTATTAAGCATGCTTATTTATTGCTAAGCTTTTTTTTTTTTTTTTTTTTTTTATCATCTCCACCTTTATCCCCCGCCTCCACGGCCCTATTACCGCCGGAGTTATGGGCCTTTTCCACCATTTTTTTTTATTGATTCACTGAGAAAAAAGTATTGCATGCAATATTACCACTTTTTCACATTGAAGAGATCAAAATTTAAACTACTTAGTACCAATTCATTGTAGGTATTAGGAGGGATTTTAAAGGGAGGAATGTTAAGCATGTAAAAATGCATAACAAGGGGTATTTATGTAATTATACATATGTACAAATGAATGCATATTCTGGTATCATTGGATGATCAAATGGTGCCACTGAATATTCAGTGATACTATATATGCACATAATGGTATTATATATGCATTCAGTTGTACATAATTTATGCATAAATAGTACCACTGAGGATTCAATGGTACCATATAAATTTTTAGTGGAACAATCAACATGTGGGCCCTTATCACGTGATACAATCCAACTAAAAAATAGGTGAGGTCCACCTACAGACCCCTCTCTTCCTATCTCTCTCCTCTTTTCTCTCTCTAACATGTGTTTTTAGAATATTTTAATCAATGTTATGTATTTACAAATGCATAACATTCCTCCATTTCCACTTCCTCTAGGTACTAGAACGCATTCGTGCTTTTAGCACAGGTTACATATTCCTTGCGATGAAAAATAATCTTTGAATATTTTGATTGGTTCTTTACAAAAATAATTGTAATAGGTAGTTATTGATGCCTTTTAAAAAAAAAAGGAAAAATTGATAAAAATAATCCCAACTTTCGCCCATTCGCTCAAAATAATCCCAACTTTGGATTATTTTTAAATAATTCGAACTTTGAGGGTCATTCGCTTTTATCGATTCCAAGTGACCGGTAACCTGTTAAAGAGGTTTTTTTCTTTTTCTTTTTAGGTTTAAGTGACACGTGTTAGCACGTGATAGGTTGAAAAAAATATTTAAAAAAATTATTAAAAAAAAAAAAAATCCCCACACCCAACAGGCCAACACCCACACAGCCCCACCACCACCGTCCCGGCGGCCCCCCATTCCTAAATTCTAGCCTAGATCACCCTGCCCTATCCCCGCCGGCGACCAGAGACCCCTCCTACGTGACGGCGCCGGCGCCATGCCTCCCCTTACCCATTTAAAATCTTAATCAAAATGTGAAGGTGAATTAAATTGCAATGGAATATCGCAAGACGAAGACGTCAATGTGTTGGGATATTGAGAATTGTCCGATGCCTAAGAAATCAAGAATTTTGATCCTAATTTAACTGCGCACAAATTGCCTCTTCCCTCCTTAACTTGAACTACAGTGGTTGTGTTTCAATATCGGCTTACGACGATACTCATTGTATTTCTCCGCCGTTCGGCACGCCCTTTCCTCCACCAGCATTTCCCTCAACCACGTCCTTGCTAGTATTTGATTTTATCTTGTTCCAACTTTTATTAATTTGATTATGAAATATTTTTGGGTATCAGTGTATTAATTTTTAGTTGTAGATATTGATTAATGAATTATGTTGTTTGTGGTCACCCATGATTCCAACTTTCATACTACTATCTATTGTTAAGGTTTCTCTTTGCTTGTAAATCATTCCTGGTAATAAGTTGTGATTACTCAGCCTAGGTGTTAAAACATTAACGGTGGTTCGGGAGGTAGGGATAGGGCTGTCCGTCGACGGCGGGGATAGGGGTTTCAAAAGGGGGTCGTGGCTGGTGGTGGGGAGGGTGGTCGTGGGTGGGGCTTTTTTTGTATTTTTTTTTAGTTTTATTTTTTTTAAAAAAATTCAACGTATCATGTAGTGACACGTGTCGCTTTTACCTGTTACAACATGTTGGGCAACTGGTTGGGACCATTTTGAGCGAGTGACCCTTAAAATTCGGATTATTTAAAAATAATTCATAGTTGGGATTATTTTGAGCGAATGTGGGAAAGTTGGGATTATTTTTATTAATTTTTCCTAAAAAAAATAGAGTGCATATATTGCTCAATTAATGAATAGTAGGAATTGGTTAAAAATTGGGCAAAAGATCTATACAATTATAAAATACTCCCTCCATCCCCAAAACTTTGACCATTTTGGCTTAATTTCAATCCCAAAATGATCGACCCATTTGCATTAAAATACCCACCAATTTAACACAATATTTATGCAAAATTAGCTTTCCCATATAAAATTTTATTTCTTCATGTATTTTTAATACTTTATTAATCTACTTTTTTTATACCCCATGTAAATTCATCTTTCCAATATGTTTTTATTTCTTTTTATTTAAGTTTCTTAATAACCGCAAAATCAACCTAACATGGTCGAAGTTTTGGGGACGGAGGGAGTAGATAGATGGATAGATATATATTAATGATAAAAAAATTTGTGTTAAACAATTAGGGTGTTTATATTAGTCGTTGAGTTTGATGTAAGCCAAATCCAATACGATCTTAAATAAAATTTGATTTTTAAGTGTTGAATTCGTCGATTCAATCTAATATGAAATAAAATTCGATTTCCAACCAATGGATTAAATCCAATATGAATTTCTTACCAAATCCAATTTGGACCAATCCAAATTTCAATAATTTAATCCATCTCAATACTAATTAAAATAGGATCTACACATTTTTAGGGCCCAATGGCCATAATTTAGACTAAGGGCTTGTTCACTTCATTTTAATTTCAGTTCACTTCAGCTTCTAATCTCCTTCTCTCATAAAATATTCATTTCAGTTCTATTAAGTTCAGTTCATCTCCAATCAGTTCAATCGTTTAGTTCAGTTCAGTAAATATGAACAAACCCTAATAATCTCAACACATGTCTCGTAAACATTGTTTATGCAATCAAAGAGAAGCAATTGAGCCAAATTGACCAATAATCTCAACACATTCCTTAAAAACATACTTCATCTCTTTTTTTTAATATCAACATTTAGACCTTTTACATTATTTATATGTTTTTACTTTGACTAGTTTTGATAACATATATATATTATATAATAATAAAATAATAATAGACATGTGGATCTTGTTAGATTATTCTTGAGTTATACTATTTCATTATCAAATATTTATAATTTTTAAACATTAATAATGTATCGATAATCGTAAAAAGAAAAGTGTTAGGGGTAAAAAAAAAAACCAAAGGAAATAGTGTCAGAAGATCAAGATATGTAAACATCAATTAAAAATAAATACTTCTTACCACAAGTTACGCGGTAGTGTGTAGTACAACACATGAAAATAAAATTGATTTTAGTTAGAACACATGAAAATCTTCTGTTATATATTAGATGACATATTTAGGCTCAATTGTGAATGCATACTTTTTAATGCAGATATCTTTAATTACATATTAGAAATATTTATAAAAATTTGATATTTGAAAAATAGATATTAAGACAAATTCAATAAGAGCTTGTTCTCTTCAGCTTAATTTTAGTCTAGTTTAGTTCATTTCAGTTCAGCTTCAATCAGTTCAGTTTAGTTCAGTCCAATTCCTAATATCCTTCACTTATAAACAATTCATTTCAGCTTTATTTAGTTCAGTTCAGTTCAATTCAATTCAGTAAATCAACAATTCAGTAAATCAGAACATGCCCTAAAACTCCACATAATATGTTTTTTCTCAACACGAAATCACAAGCAAAATCATAGTAAGTTATGTACTTATGTGAATAGTGCACATAGTCAAACCGTGTTATTTAATTTGGAACAAAGGAAGTACTATCTCCATTTATGAAAGTCGACTTATTTACTATTCATGGGGTCAAAATAAAATAACTTTGACTACGTTCTATGACTTATATAATATACTACGTATATGAATTAGCATATGAGATCTAAGTAGATTTCACTAATTATAAATTTTCCAAATATCAACTTTTTATAATTTTAACTTATACATAACAGAAGATATTTATGGTCATAGATGTTAACTGGAGACTATATAAATACAAAATAAGTCAAACTTTTAGATTTAGAGGGAGTATATATTTGGTCCAATTGTCCCAAGTATCCAATTGCCCCTAAAAACAACAACGATATATCAGACATAAGAAATACTCTTATTGGACTAAAAAAGATTATTGGGCTTAAGGACGCCATAGACCATATTTCTAAAGCTGGAACATTGGACACTGGCCTATTGCAGTGGAAAACCATTAGAAGGCCAGTACAACAACTTCTTGGGTATCAGAATTATACTCTGATGTGACCCAGTCATACAATCAATGGTCGGTAGGTATTCGAGTATTTCCTCCGTTTATTTTTAATAGTATTCCGTAATATTTCTATTCTCATCTCAATGTATTAATTTAATTTCAGATACATAGGATTAAATATTAATAAAAAATATTAAAATTTTTGAGATTATGAATTTTTATACTAATACATATTTAACAACATATTTTATGATAAATTTTATTTTCTATACGATATTAAAATACGATGATCAAAGTTGTTATATTAATAGTAAAAAAAAGTCAAATGTGTGAACTATTTAAGAACTAAGGGAGTATTTGTCGTACATAATTATAACATTGAAGAATACGAATTTAATGATAAGTTCACTGTTAGACATATGAGATATCGGAAAATATATGTGTGATATGTTTTCCGTAGATATCATTTAAAAGAATAATATATTTAGGTTTATTTTATGTTAAGATATTATTTTGAGAATACATTTTTAGGGTTTATGGTTAGGCTAGTATATCTTGTAGGAAGAATGTTTCCTATCTTAGGAGCTTAGGTTTTGTATAAATACTCAACATATTGATGAATAATAATAAAGCAATACAAAGTCATTCATTCTCTCTTCACCCCTAATTTGTCATGGTATCAGAGCCAAGTTTGGATTGTATTGTGAGCTGTACCTATATTATGGACAACTCACATGTGAGGGGGAGTGTTGAGCCCATGAAAAAACCCACATGTGAGTGGTGTGTTGTCCCACATTAGTTGAGTGTATAAGTGACAGTTTGCATTGGGATGTATATCTGTAACACCCTAGAAATTCCTTTTTTTAAAAATACTTGTTTTGCCCTATTTAAAACTTTAAATAGGAATATCTAAAACATTATTGCCACCGTGAAAACGGTTAAGGCAACTATCAAAGACACACAACGGAAGACTAATTTCAAAACCATTCAAAACAAGTCAACTTGAAAAGTCAATCAACGGAAGTAAAGTCAAACGAAGTAAAATAAATTCAACCTACAACTCGGAACCATTATAGGCCCTTATTAAAACCAAACCAAATTCAAAACATTTTCGTTAATCATGCATGATAATAATATCACAATTAATTAAAAGGAATAAACACATCTTATACTTATAGAAACTAGCATAATTCGCTCTTCACTCATGCCCATTCATGAAAATGCTTCATCACCTGAAAAGCTTATCTCTACCTATTTCCACTACTCTCCATTAAAAATGGGTCATCATAGGGCCAAGATAAAGACAAGGCCAACTAACACACAAAACACACAATCAACAAAGCTGAGTACATAAGCGTAATTAACACACTAACACATAATTTCCTACCAACACATAACTTACCTCGTTGCTCCTGTTTTTCAAGCATATAACATTCAATAAAATTTCTCACTAGACAACTACATAATTTATTTAGAGTTGATTACACATCGAACGGGTTTCCCACTCAACCTCCCCCAAATAATTTGAGGTTACTGATACGAGAGCTAACTGTGCTAGCATCAATAACCACACATAAGTGGCGGAATTCCTACGCATAGTAATAATAAAAGGAATGTACAGCGTCCTGTACTCCATTAGAACTTATGATCAAATATAAAGTCACATAACTCCCCCCATATGTTCATACTCAAGGTATATACGTTCCAAGAGTTTTGGTGCGCAATCTCTTTCACTTTACGTTATTTACAGATTATTAAACTTGGTGATGACTCTCAAAACCATAATCATTCAATCAACAATAATTATTCAATCAATCAAATATACCAATTTAATTCTTGAATAATTCGTGACCACATAGTATTTAATGTTGAACCCTTTTTAATTCTACATCGGTGCCAATGACACCTTAAACGCATAAAGCGCCACAAATCCTATTCCTCGGTGTTAAAAACACCTTAAGTGCACTAAGGCACCAACATACAATTTATTTCTCGTGTACATGGATACTCATATAGCTCTTTCCTTATGCTTATAGCATCAATAAAAATTATATGAACCATAATAAAATTCCTTTTTAATATTCCAAACCAAATTAAACATTTAGTTTAATTAAACATGCTCTCTATCATGCCATAAATAAATATGTGGTTCATAAATAATATTCCAAGCTATTATTTTCCATTCAATAATCCATCACACATAAATCATGCTTCATAATCCAATCACCAATAACATCCAAATCATAATTTCCATTCCAAACCTAGCATGATATTACTTGTAATCAATCAAACACATTTAGCATGCTACTACATTAACATAATTATGCTAAGTACGCGAACGTACCATGAATACGGTCTTAATATCGCCACAATTAATAGAAATTGCTCACTTCGAAATCTCCTACAATTTAAAATCATAGAAGAGTATTAAAATCCACTCTACACAATTTTCCAGCAATATATACTATTATAAACCCCTCATAATTTAATTAAAATAAGCTAAAATTATTTTTAAAACATCATACTTTAATCCCAATTAATGGGTAATTAAAATTCCTTGAAGACACTTGATTTTTAATGCTTTACCAAAAATTCCAGCACTATATTATAATTAAAACTTGTTGTAATTTAGTCTTAAAACACTTTAATCAAAGGTTTACACCATTATATATCATAATCCTTCAATAATTTATAAATCAAGAACCTAGGGTTTCAAAAATTGGGGCTTTTTAATTAAAAACATAATCTGAAAATTAATTAATATAATACTCATAATCAAACATCAAAAATTAAATCACAAAACCCATAATTAATATTTAGATCTAGAATTAAATAGGATTTTAAAAAAAGATAAAGTTTTAATTTTTTATTTATTTTTTTTTCTGAAACCATGGCAGCCGACAGCACCTGCCTGCTGCCGGCGCCGGTGGCTGCCTGCTGCCGGCGGCTAGTGGCTGGCGCTGCTGGCGGCCACCGCTGCTGGTGGTCGGCCGGTGGTGGTGAAGGGCAGCCGAAAAAAAGAAAAGGGGAAGGGGAAAAGGAGAAAGAAAAAGAAAGAAAATAAGCAGAAAGGAGAGAGAAGTTTACCTTGGATTTTCTCCACTCTGGGCAAAGTTTATTTGCCTCGTATGTGGGATATTTATACCCCTTCTCTAGAAACCCTTCTCCCAAAACTTTCCTCTTTTAATTTTCCTAATCCCTTCCCTAATAAAACTTTACTTAAAATAAAATTTTCCTAAATTAAACCCAACTTAATTAAAATAATTAATTAAATAAACTTTCCTTTTATAAAATATTTCTAAACTTATTAAAATAAATAATTAAAATACTTTAAATAAAACATTTCAATTCAATTAAATACTTCTCAAAATACTTATTTTAATTAAAATACGTATAAAAATACGAGGTATTACAATATCTCACATTGAAGAAACAAGAAAGTTGTGTCCACTTTATAAAGCTAAGGGGCTACTCCCCTCATTGTCATATGGTTTTGAGTTGGAACCTCCTTGGTCGTATAAAGTGGACAGTTGTGACGGGTATGGCTCAGACCCGTTTATCATTCACACACAAGTACATAACTACAACTTGAAGAGTGAGGAGTGGAGACTGGAGGGATCCCTCCATCTCCCCAAGGTGTGACATAGGTTCGACTCCTCATCCCCCCTCCTGTGATAGAAGGGGGATTCCCCCTAGCTTACCGTTTAAAAAAAAAACATTAACTCGACAAGCTTATATATCATAAAAAATAATCAACGAGAAAATAGTGTTTATAAGAGTTGAAACATTTAAAAAAGAAAAAAAATGGAAGAAGTATTTGTTTGATTGAGTTTATTCCCATTTTGGGAAATTGGAAATGATTTTAATCATCTACTTTTGACAAATTTAATTTGTAACATATTTTTTTTATGTCAACAAAGTTATAACGGTACAACTTTGTTGATGTTGGTCAAATTAACATATTGAGCCATTTACTACAAGTATAATTGACATGTTGGTCAATAAATTGTTATAGCATCTATAATGTTGCTTTAATGTATCATTAAATATAATTGACATTCGTTGTAAAATAATTTGTTAGTATCAATAGATTCTTTAATTTGTTATTTTTAGTATTATCAAAGTACAAATTTATACCGACGAGTATTATTAGAATCTGTCAAGAATAGAGAGAATAGTGTGGTGTCTTTGTTATTAGAGTATGCACAACTACATATATATACAACGAAACTTGACTCTGATACCATGTCAAGAATAGAGAAAATAGAGGATAGTGTAGTGTCTTTTCTATTAGAGTATGCACAAGTATATATATACAACCTAAAGAAATTAGGGCTCATAACAGCGGCCCATGAGCTATACACTAATAGGCTTAACAGAGTTGTTAATGACTCAAGTTATTTAAAAATGGGAAATACTTCTAAACAATCACTCTTTTTTCTAAGTTTGTTTTCCTAATTTTGTACTCGTTACGAGTTAGGTCTTAATTAGGTCCTTGAGTACAAGAAACTTAAGACAAAAGGTTAAAACTTGTCCAATTAGTGTGTATTCTGCCCTACCTTAAGCTTACGGGTTGCCTGTTTTACTCCTCATTTTTCCACAAAGAGGAGTGCGGATTAGATTATACGGCAAACATGCCTATTCAAACCATATACCGTTTTATTTATTTATTTATTTATTTTTTAACAAAGAACCATATACCGTTGAAGTGGAATCATGTTCAATTAGAGTATTATTATTTAGTTTTGTTCTATAATCTGTAGTAATTGATAAATAGAAACAACTGTTGTTGAATTAAAGTCTTAAACAAGACTCGCAAGATGCATTAGTAATTTCTAAAACTGTTACAAAGTATTTATCTTTTTGATTCGGACAGTATCATTAATCATCTAGTTGTTGTTATATATAGTCTTGCTCAATTATTGGTGCATTGTTGCGGAAAGCATTAGAATGTGGGGGTGCACAAATTATAAATTTATACTCCATAATATTATCATTACTAGTTTACTTCCGTGCGTTGCACAAATTAAGTAGCCATTATTTGTTTAAATAGTTATCAATTTTATATATATATAAAAAAATCATAATCTTATTAATTAATTTTGAATGAAGCGCAGTATTTATTTAGTTTTGGAATATAGAAAAAAAAATGATGATGTCAAAAATAGTTTAGACGGAAAATTTTTTAATAAGAAATTGACACGTATCCCTTAGGGGCTGTTCACATTTACTGAAATAAGCTGAGCTGAGCTGAACTGAACTGAAGTGATTGGAACTGAACTGAACTGATTGGAGCTGAACTGAAATGAGCTGAAATGAATATTTTATGAGAGAGGGAAATTAAGAGCTGAACTGAACTGAACTGAACTAAACTGAAATTAAGTAAATGTGAACAGGCCCTTAATGATGCCAACATGTTTTGTTTTAGTAATAGTTAATAGAATAGATTATAATAAGTGGTTAGTTTGGTGATTAAAAAAAAATTTGGACTATTAATAATTACTTAATTAGGTTGTTGATGTATTCTGTTATTATTTAATTATCGGATTAAAATGATTTATTTTTATAAGATAATGTCGTAATTACTTGAAAGCTCGTTTTTCTTTCGATCTCAAACAATTATTTTAAATGTTATATACTCCATATAAACAGTTTGTCAAACCAACCAATATGGTGAAACAACTAACAACCATTACTCTCATATTATTGGCAACCAAGCTAGCAACCATTAGTCTATTGCGAACCAACAAGTTCTTTGCGAACAATTATTATTGGCAATTGGCACACAACATTACTCTCATATTATGCTAAGGCCTTGGACATGCACAACTAGAGATGGCAGTGGATCCGGATCCGATCCGGATCTGTGGATCCAGATCGTATTGCGCGGATCTGGGTCTTCAAATTTTGGACCCGTTGGATTCGGGTCCTGCTGAAAAAAACGGATTTGGATCCGGGTCTAGTCCCTAGACCTGGACTTAGATCCGTTTATTCATTTTTTAATTTTCCTATTAAAAAAAAAAAACTAATTTTTTTTTTCTTTATTAAAATTTTTGATGATGTTAGTAGTGATAAAAATTAGCCCTTTCAAAAGATGAATTTTGGATGCTCATATCGGTATATCATCGTTGTTTTTTCACTTGTTCATTTGTAACATTGTACTTTTTTTGTTGTTTATAATTTTTATTTTAAAATATAAGTGTATAAGTTGGTTATTTACTTTGTGTTTATAGATTAGTTGTATAACTTTAATTTAGGTTGAACTTAATAACCCGACGAAAGTTTGAAATGCATTTTTTTTACCCAAATATTACATTTATTGCAAAAAATTAGGCAAGATATATTGGACCCGTTTTGGACCTGGATCCGTTGGACCCGTCGAATCTGGATACGGGTCTCCATTTTTCAGACCCGACTGATCCGGGTCGGATCTGGATCCTTATTACAAAAAGGGATCTGGATCCGGGTCCATCTGGACCCGTTCCAGATCCGACCCGTTGCCATCCCTATGCACAACTCGATACTTGCCCACAATACAAGGCACGAAATAAATACAAGTGTCAAAGTATGGACTCTAAAAAAAATTACTTCCTCTAGTTTTATATTGGTAGTCTCATTTTGGCTTTACACGGTCTTCAAGATGTACATATGACCATTAATATATTTAATTGTATATCAACAAAATTATAAAATTTTGATATTATAAAATTACATACTGAATATAACAATACATATGTATGGAAAAAAATATATGCAAGCTACAAATAAAAAAAAAATTAACAATAAATAAACATTTATTACACCGATTTACTCGTGAAATGTCGATAAGATTTCCAACTTAATACTAAAAAAGGAAAGATATTAAATTCTTATATGCAGCCCTTATATATATATATATATATATATATATATATTACCTCCTTTAACAGTTATTTGCAACAAAGGGGGGTAGCACGGACTCCAAGGCAAAACTTTTAAAGCATGATTATTGGAAAATAAGGGCATTTGATTAAGTATTAATCCTACCTACAAAAAACAATTAAACAAAAACCAAATCACCGACACCCAGAATCACTAAACCCAGAACCACCACCAAACCACCGACAACCACCAGAACCACCAAACCGTCTATCACTCTGAACCCACAACCACCACCAAAACCACTGAAATCCAACCACAAAACCACCCAATATCAGAACCTAGAAACCCCACCCACAAATCCAGCCAACCACCGCTGAAACCCAACCAAAACCCCGAAAACCACCCACAAACCCAGCCCACACCGCTGACACCCAACTAAACCCAGCAAATCACCACGAACAACGAACTCAGCAAACCACCACGACCCAACCAAAACCCAGAAACCACCACGAACCCAACCAAAACCCAGAAACCACCACTGATCCCAGCCAAAACCCAGCAGATCCACCAAAAATCCACGAACCACCACCCACAACTCACCGTAAGTCACCCACAAACCACCGAAATCCACCCAAGAATCACCAAAACCCACTTATGAACCACAAAAACCACCCACGAACAACAACTACCACTAGATCTACCGAACCCACACCCACGAACCACCAACATCCACCCATGAACTCACCCACGAACTGAGACGAGAGATGACGATGAAGAAGATGATGAGAGATAAAGAAGGAAGAAGATGAGAGATTATGATCAGTTCAGAAGATCAAAGAATATGAGAGATGATGATGATGAAATGAGGGATGAAGATGGAGGAGAGAGAGGGTGGGGAAATAAAATTAGGGGTAATCTAATTTTTTGGGGAAAAAAATCTTAGATGATTAAGTTAGATTAGGGTTATATTAATTTGTAATTATGTGTAAATAATTTTTAAATGAGGGTATTTTGGTTATTCTACCAGAAAAAAGTTACTATATTAGGAAAGAAATAGTTTTGTTGCAAATAATAGGTAGCACCCGTTTTTAATAAATGTTGCAAATAACTGTTAACGGAGGTAGTATATACTATATACATATTAATGTGAGTGTTTGGTCAAAGTTTTAAAAATTTGACTATAAAAGTTAAAATGAATCTATCAAAATAAAACGGAAAAAGTACTTTAAATGCATTCTTTGTACGGAGTAATAATTATGAGATGTTACGGTAGTCCGGCCATAAGATCGTACATTCCTACATACTCCGATTATGCAATAAACACTCAACGAAATAACTGAGTACGTGATTGTTGAACAATGAGCGCTTAGTAGTACAGTTAGTGTTGCGGCTGTATATGTTTGCTTGTTTAACACAGTAATGTCCGTGTGCACAACTCACAACTTGTCAAAGTTGATCTGTCAAACTCAACTGTGCTAATTTGCTAAACAAGTAAACTAAACTGGTTCAATTATGTTTCCCTTAAAAAAAACAAAAAAACTGGTTCAATTATGTAAATTTATTTAGCCTACCTAAATTGAACGCAAGATATTTTTAAAAAACGTGGTAATAATGACGTTAGCCGTTACAAACTAAATATCTTTCATCGATAACTTACAAATTAGTACTCGTAACAAACCTACCTGCAGATGCATGCGGTACAAATTTTAAACACATACACCTTACTACTTCTAACTTTCTAAGTTCTAATCGTTGTCATTAGGTCCCACGCATATTTTTTTCTTTCTTTTACTACTCGTAGTTAACGAGCAGAATTTAAACTATAGAACATGCCCATACTAATACACGAAATTGATGAAAGGTATACTTTCAAATATATGTGGCCAATGCCAGTGAGGTGATGAAAGGCATCACTTCCCTAAAATGAAAGTATTAGTTGCATTACTTTTCTTTCTAGTTTATAAACTTTCTCTATCTCTTCTCTCTTATTACATGGGGCCGTTAGAACAAAGGTATTATTAAAATAGTAGAGACAAATCGGCAATACTCATGTAGACCCTGTTCTTTTGAGCTATTCTACTCTTCTTTGTCGAAATGTGCACTGTGTAGAAGTTCTGCTGAAATCTGCTCTGCCTAGAAGCTTAAAAGTAGTACTCCCTCCGTTTTTTTTATTTGCATCACTTTCCTTTTTGGGGTGTTTTTTTTTTAAAATGCATCACTTCTATATTTGGTAACTTTATACTATATTTTATCATTTCTCTCTCTTACTTTAAACCCCACTCAACTTATTTTATCATTTCTCTCTCTTTCATGGTCCCCACTAAAATAATAAAAATATCTATCCTCTCTCACATACTTTCTCTTTCATGATCTCCATCTTACTTTTAGGGGCTGCCTGGAATGGGTGTAATGGGAGGGGAAAAAATACATGAGTAATAATTCTGGATTTTTTTTAAAGTTTGGATCTAGGGTAATTAATCAGTGGGGTAATCTATTTCCCTAAAAATGAGGTTAATAATTACCCACCTTCCCCCTAGCATAACAATTTCCCCCGTAACAATTCCTCTTCTATACTGCATCTTCTTTTCCCCTGCTATGTACTCTCTCCTTCACCTTTATATCCCTCCACTCAATTGAAGTTGTTGCCGCCATTATAGCCGCCTGGTGGAAGCTGCTAGCCGCCATAGCTCATCAATTCTGGCGAATTACGAACAAGTATCTTGAATCGGACCCACTGGTTGAAGAGATAGTTGAACAAATGGTTAGGGCTTTTGATCCTTCAAGTGAGGTGATGCTCGTGGTGGTCTCAAGTTTATCAACGACATGGTGGTTGCCGCCGATTGCCATGAATTACCCTAGGATTGTTGCCAAACCTTAGAAAATGAATTATTACTCTCTAAATCAATGCTCAAGTAGAATCTACCCCGTTAGATATTACCCCCTTCATTATTTCTGGAATTCCAGGCATGCCCTTACTATAATAATTTATTCACCTACTCACAATATTATATTACTCTCCTAAAAATTTGTGCAATCCAAAATGATGCAAATAAAAAAAACGGAGGGAGTATGTATATTTTGCAATAGATTAGGTAAGTGATGCGATTATTACAAAAGGAGCAAGCCCAAACACAAATCAAAGGTCCCACACATATATTAATTCATTCCCTTTTTATTACCGCATCAATTTCCCATGACTTTCCTAACAAGCCAACAAACCCACACTCTCTCCTTCTATAAATACCCCCATACCCCTTCCATTTCCCAGATTCTCTCTCCTCTCCTCATTTCCCTTCTTCCCCAATTTCCACCCTAATTCCAAAAACACCCATCACCCCAAATTCCCATTCAATTCAAATCAATCAAAAACAAACAAAAGATCATATTTTGATTCTGGAAAATTTCTGGGGTTTTCAATCAATTTGAGAAATGGGTGATGCGTTTTGCAGCGATTGCAAGAAACACACCGAGGTTGTGTTCGATCATTCTGCAGGTGACACAGTTTGTTCAGAGTGCGGACTCGTGTTAGAATCTCACTCAATCGATGAAACCTCCGAGTGGAGAACGTTCGCCAATGAATCGAATGATAATGACCCGGTCCGTGTTGGTGGACCCACTAACCCCTTGTTATCGGACGGTGGTTTGTCCACCGTTATATCAAAGCCGAATGGTACTACTGGAGATTATTTATCGTCTTCGCTAGGGCGGTGGCAGAATCGGGGTTCGAACCCCGATCGAGGTCTTATTCAAGCCTTCAAGACCATTGCCACTATGGCTGATAGGTCTGATTTTTATTGCCTTATTGTTATTTCAGCTCTTTGAATTGTTTATTGTGAAATGGATTAATAAAGTTGATTTTTTGATAAGAGGGTGGGTATTTTTTTGTGGATGATACAATGAATTTTCTTGATTGTTGTAGGATTATATACAGTATTTGTTTTTGAGGGTTAAAGTTGGAAATTTATTGGGTGATTTGGTGTTAATCTGAGGGAAAAGTATGAAGTTGGGTGAATTTTTGGTTGGAAAAGACTAAAAACTATGGTGTATTGGTGTAATGTTGGTTGGTCCATCTCCTTGCATTAATGTGAATTTATATTTGGATTTAAAAATATGCTGTCGGAAGAAGTGTTGGATTGTTGGTCCTGAATTCATGATACCAATGAATGTGTTCATTTGGGTTGTTCTGTGTTGTGGCGAAATGTAGGGAATTTGAGTATGATTACTTGCACAAGTACTGTTTGGAGTTGGGTGATTATAATGTTGTCGAGACTAAGTCGTGGGGTATTGTAATATTGTTGGTTGTAGCGAAAATCTTATGCATACTCCTTTTTTTTTTTGACAAGGTACAGATATTATTGAGGGAGAATTGTTGATAACTTTTTGTATAGAAATTGAAACTAAGTTGAGGAGTAGGGGTGAAATGGTTTCTAAATTTTAATTGAGAATGTCGCTGTTCTGTTTACTAATTTTATTTGGAAGGTGAAATTGTGTATAACCTGCATTATTTTCAAATGATCCTGGAGCAGGATATGGTTGCTTGCTTTTGGCTTTCTTGTTTGAGGTTTGTGGTTGTGCAATAGAGAAGCAGACTTAGATAAATGTTGGCAGTCTGCTGAATATGATGAATGTTGAAGTTAATGTTATTTTAGGCCCTTTAGGGTTGCTCTGTGGATGTTTTCTTTAGGTCATACCCAAAAGAAGGGAGATTGTGGCTGGTGGTGTCGCTGATTAGTCCTTATGATTGATGAATGGTGTTTGGGCTATATTGCGACGTGAGTGAGAGAAAGTGTTGGTGGATCATATTGGTAACATGGAATTGGAGATGGGAGAATAGTGTTATACTCTAAATTATGTGGGAAAAGTTTATTGTTTGAAACAAATATCCACTTCCTTGTCTACAGAGTACTAATCTTATGCAAGCCTAAATTTCAAAAAGAAGGGACGGGCTATGTTTCTTAGGTTGCTTACATAAATCTCTCTGGGGCCTGTCATTTTTGATCTTTTGTTGTTAGAAATTAATGTTAAAGAAAGTGGGTTTATTTTGTAACTAAAAAGCTGTTTCACTGCTAGGCTTAATATGGTATTGTAGACTTACAACTCTGGCGAATTGTTTCTATGGTCTAATCTCTACCTTGGCTAACAAATTCATATGCCCCTTTTAAGCCTCCCTTTGATTACGTGCCTAACATGAGCACTTCATTGTGGCGAAAAGTGTCAAATTAAAGCATATTGTGCCCCCCTTTCTTTTTAAATCCTCCAAGCTATATATAACATCATTCATGGTAACATCCTCATTGATTATTTTATTTATGTATGATTGCCTTGCCTTTTGTTTATTTATTTATTTGTTATTATTTTTTTTTTGTGTAAGTCAAGGTTTTACTTTTTATTTACTTTTGAACGTTGAATCTGAAATCGTGAAGCTAAAAGCTAACGGGAATATTTTGTTGTTTCAGGTTGGGTCTTGTTTCGACCATAAAGGTAATGACTTCAATTTTATCCGGTTAATATTTTTTGGAATTGATTTGCTTTTTAAACATGCTGGCTAGCCAAAGCAACCTTTATTTGTTGAAAATTCTATTGTTCCTTTTGTTTACTAATTTACTTTTTAGTCTTATGTTTTGATTGGCTTAAGTCATTGTTTGCTTGGGTGTAAATCTATCATAGAAGCAATTTGCTTGAAAAGTCTTCAATAAGACACCTCACAAACAACACTGTAGGTTAGATGAATTAATATTACTCAAGAGTGAAGATGGCGGTCATGACTAGTGGTCTAGTGCCATCCCTTTCATTGAGCTATTAGTGCACTTATTACTGTGAGAAAATTATTGATCTTTAACTGTAAATAGGGAGGTATTTTTTAAAAATTGTTTTGTGCTTCCACTAACATTAATCACATATCTTTTTGCTGCACTATACTGTACATACAAGGACAATATTACCTTTGTGGCTGCTTTTGCATTTGACCTTTGTAAATTATTTGTAATGGTTTGTTTTATCTTTAACAGGACCGAGCTAGTGAGATATACAAAAAAGTAGAAGATCAGAAGTCTAGTAGAGGAAGAAATCAAGATGCTATTTTGGCTGCATGCCTATACATAGCTTGTCGGCAAGAGGACAAGCCTCGGACTGTAAAGGGTACAGCCTTAGAATCTTATAAAATATGGATCTTCAACCATTTATTTGTGTCTGAGCTTCATTGAACATGTGGATTTCATATAGAAATCTGTTCTGTCGCCAATGGAGCGTCAAAAAAAGACATTGGTCGTGCAAAAGAGTACATTGTGAAACAGCTGGAGGTCGAAATGGGACAAGCAGTGGGCATGGGAACTATACATGCTGGAGATTTTCTGGTAAATATCTTGTCTCTCAATGACTATATATAATGACTATATATATATACTCTCTCCGTTTCAAAAAAATCGCAACACTTTGACCGGCCCGATGCACAACTCTGGCCATTAATATTTGAAATTTTGACATTTGCTATAAGGAAAAACGCCTCGATTCACATTCACTACCGATTTAAATTTTTTTATCTTTTATTTTGCTACCACCTAAATCAGAGTTTGTTAGAAATTACTACCCGATGCCTTACACCGTAACAATTTCCGTCAGTGGGGCCCAACCATCGTCCAGCCACCCCACTGCCACCCCCTCCCCTCAACTGCCACCTTCCCCCTTCCCCCTTCCCCCTGCTGGCGTCCGGCGCCCAAAGCTACGACCGGCGTCGGCGACCCCACCCTCCTCTCATTTCCCCACCCGTGAAGCCAATCCCCTTCCCTTTCCCCCACCCACCGAAGCCAACCCCACTGAATTCAGCCCCCCTCGCTGTTCCTTCCACCGGAATCGACCCCCTCCCCTTCTACCCTTTTCGGCCTCCCCTAACCCTAAACCACCACCCCAAAACCACCGTGGGAGAAAGAGAGGGGGGGGGGGGGGTTGGCTTCGTGGGTGGGGAAGGGTGGCAGTTGAGGGGAGGAGGTGGCAGTGGGGTGGCTAGGTTTTTTTTCTGTCTTTTTTAATTTTTTTTTAATTTTCAATAACGGATTCCGTTAAGTGGTAGTAATTTGTAACAAACTTTGATTTAAGTGGTAGCAAGGTAATTTTTTTTTTTTTAAAACGGTAGCAAATGTGAATCGAGATGTTTTTCCTGGTAGCAAATGTTTAAATTTTCTAAAGATTAATCCAAAAATATTTTATCTGGCAATATATGTATTTTATATATTGATAAAAAGTATAGTCAAATTAAGCATATGAATAGTGCAAAAGTCAAAGTGTTGCTATTATTACCAAACGGAGGGAGTATTCAGTTTGATGTCGTGAGGTTAATTATATTCTTTTGACATGGGATTGAAACTTCTTACAGAGACGTTTTTGTTCAAATCTTGGTATGAACAATCAAGCCATGAAGGCTGCTCAAGAAGCTGTTCAGAAATCAGAAGAAATTGATATAAGGTGGTACTTTTAAATGTATTATAGTTCAATCTTGTTTGCTTTGCTTACAAAAGGATATTTTATAGGAATAGGAATTGTTTCTAGCAAGTTAAAATATTTCTATTTGTCAAAAAAAAAAAAAAAAAAAAAAAAGCTTAAAATATTTCTAAGTCAAGATACTGGTTTGAAACTATTGGAAGTATCATACAAAGTATTTCTGTATCAACAAGACCAAATGCTATTTTATAAAATTAAGTTGCCTGAAGCTGGTTCAGATGTTGTCCCTTTATTTTCAGT
The DNA here is from genome assembly GCF_948465745.1 of Chenopodium album. NCBI lineage: Eukaryota > Viridiplantae > Streptophyta > Magnoliopsida > Caryophyllales > Amaranthaceae > Chenopodium > Chenopodium album. Next base: position 48,010,650 of record NC_137848.1, read on the forward strand.
ATGCTATTATCCCATACTGAGCCATTTTCTCTGAAGTGCTATATTGAGCTGTGAAAATGCATGTTTGTGTATATTCCATAAAACAGAAGAGATAGAGGATATACATTGTCTCCAGGAATACTTAGCCAGATAGATTTACGTAAAATAATTATTTTCTTTGAAATAAAATAATTATTGATGAAGGTTGTAAGAGTTAGTTTGTGGTGCACCATGTGTCCATGTTAATTCTGCTGCTTCATGGTTATATATCTTGTTTTATAGATATGTAAGTCACTAAAGCTCTGTTGTGTTGTACAAGGAAGAATGCATGAGCCTTTATTTTTTATTTTTTTATTTTTTTATTTTTTTATTTTTTTTTTGTAATACCACGCTACACAAATTTTTAAGCATCCATGTACTAACATGCTCTTTTTCTTGCAATCAATACAGGAGAAGTCCCATATCTATTGCTGCAGCAGTGATATATATTATTACCCAACTTTCTGAGGAAAAAAAACCCCTTCGAGGTTTGTCTTCTGTTATATCATTTTCAAGCTTTTGTTGCACATACAGGAATCTATTCAGATTCTTGTTTTAGCAGGAAGATTATGACCTGCTATTGCTATTATGCAATTTCTGAAAATTGATGCACGTACACAATCGTTAAGACTCAATAATCTAAAGCTACCTGGATTTTTTTATCCTGGGTTTGGATGTTAAATCTTGTTCACCTTTAAAATGCAACTTATTTTAGACGTGGGAGATGCTTTTGTGTGTGAGTGTGTGTGTGTGTGTTGGGGGGGGGGGGGGGGGAGATGCGTCATTGCTGTATGTGTATTTTTCCAAAAGAGACTTAAAGGTGTGTCGCAACCTTCTTCTCTAAAGGGTGGCTAGATGTCAATTGGTTAAGGATTAATGCTCTAGAGGGCAGAGACTATTCAAAAATTTGTGGGTACAAAAGCAATAAGGGGATAACATGTGCAAGCATTTAGTGAGAACATTTTGCAGTTTTGCTTCGTTGCCTATTTGTAAGTTGTAATATGGACAATTTCTAACTGTTACTATGTTTGGATAGAGAGAAATGAGGGAAAGGAAAAGGAGATAAAAGGAGGGATACACCATCCTTTTATTCGGATATCTAATGCAAGGAGGGAAGGGGAGGGTTGAGGGAGTTGGAAGGATCTATTTTCTCCCCTTTTAATAAATCAAATTCCTCCATTGTTGGAGAGGTTTCAAAGGAAAATGGAAGATCACTTTCTTTGTTGTAGTGGTTGGAACTTGAGCTTTGGCTTACTTCTCTTTTAGTTATAGCGTTATTTCAATTTTTAGTACCACCAAGGATTTTGAACAATATTCTGTTCCTATTGACTGTCCAGTTGCTTAAAGTGTTCGAGTTTGTCCATTATAGAGAGAAACTAGGTTGTGGATAGGGAATGGATTATCCACTATTGGCATCCAGTCTTGATTTTTGGATTTTTCCTACTGCTATATATGGGTGAAATTGTTAATGTTTGCAGTATAAGATTTAGTGGTTTGTTAAGGAAAAGAATGGTCTTGCATGCCGGACTGTTAAGTGGATTTCTCTAGATCGGGGTTTGATGAGAGGAAGAAATGAAAAGTGTAAACCAATCCAAATTGAATGATGGTTATACAACCTTGTTTAGGAAGTAACTTTTTGGAGGAGAGCTTTTAGCTTTTTGAGGCCTGTTATAGGTTTGACCACTCTAAAAAATGTTAATTTGAGATATGGTAAACAGTTAAACACAGATTTTTGAAAGAGCTTTTTGCGCTCAAAAACTTGTATTTTAAAGAGATCATAGAAGCTATTGAAATTAATTGAACATTTAGCTTTTTGATTAGTGCGTACACTCAAGTAGTAATTACCAGCTACCAATGTTATTAAAATCGCAATTCGGATCGTAGAATCGTACGATTCTACGATCCTAATCCACTTAAACGATGTAAATCGCTGGTAGAATCGTTATGCTATAGAATCGCTCGTAGAATCGGTGGAATCGGTACCGATTCTACGATTCTAACCGATTCTACTCCTGCAAAAAATTTGATTTTTCGTAACCCATAACTTTTGATTCCGAAGTCGGAATTAGCCTTATAATATGTCATTGGAAAGCTCTTGAAGTCTACAGAATTGGTTTCGTACCTATATCATTTATATATTTTATGTTATAGATTAAAGAGTGTAAGGGTGTCATAGTTGAACCTAACTTTAGTCAATGACTTACATATTATTCAATCTAAATCATAATAAAGCTTATGAAACATCAATTTAAATAATTTTTAAGATTCTATCCAACCATTTAATTTTTGTGGGCATAAGAATGTATTCATGAGTCTCATGCACTCAACTTTGGGCATATAAAAAACACTTTTATAACATGAGTTTGTTGTAGTTGTCATTCTTTAGCTATCTCGTTAAATGAACTAATTTGACACTTAGTTTTCTATCATTATTGGATTTTTTTTTTTTTTATTATGCATGGGTCTAGGGAAAACAACTTTACGAGTTAACAACGTTATTTTTTTCATAATTTAACAACAACTGTTGTGTACTCTCATGGTTAAAAATGTGTACCAATAATCCGACTTTATAGTTTATAGTGTATTATTTGAGTTATGCGCGTGCGAAATTACTTGAAAAACTATTTTATGTTTGTATGTCAATATTATGTTATTAACAATATATATTATTATCATTCTCATTGCTATAAAATTATGTATGTAGTCATTTGTTACATTTTGAAGCCCAATTTTACATTTTTGGTAGAATCGTACGATTCTACGATTCGATTTTACCGATTTGATTCTACCCCACTCACCGATTCAAAGTAGAATCCCGATTCTGATAACTTTGCCAGCTATGAGCTACGGTAAAACCAAACAGGGCCGTATTTTCCTTAAATTGATACTTTCGTTATTAACAATTGTGGATTAGGCCTTCTCTGCTATCGTTGTAATTGAGGATTTTTCCCGTGTGATACTTACGCTGTATGTCGTAATGTAATGATCGTTTGTCCAATCCTTGGTAGTTTGGTTTTTTACTTGAATAGTAACAACGACTAATTGAGTCTCTGTGCTGAAAATGTGTCAGATTTCATGTAAATTTGAGATTGGATAGTAAGGTTGGTTTGCTCATCGTATTAAGAGCATGTTTGGTAAGAGTTTTATTTGGGTTGGAAACGGATTCAATTTAACTATTACCGTTACCAAGTGTTTAGATTTAGGTAACAATTACCATAGGGGTAATGGTTTCCACATATTTGTTACGTCTCTAAAACTTAAAGTAACAATTACCCTTATCCTTCATAAACAAAAAGAAAGGAAGTTAAGTGTAAGTGATTCCTTTCCATAGTTAAACCAAACAAATGAAAAGGTAAGAGTTAGATGATTCCTTTCTTCCCTCTTATATGTTTCCTTTCCACTTCGTTTCCATTATTCCAAGTGTCTAACGAAACAGCCCCTAAGCACGAAAAACTTTCTTCTCTTGCAGATATCTCACTTTCTACTGGTGTTGCTGAAGGAACCATCAGAAATGCTTACAAGGACCTTTATCCTCATATTTCCAAGATAATATCCAATTGGTATGCCAAGGATGAGGACCTGAAAAACCTTTGCAGTCCTTAGAAGGAACGTGGGAGCTTTACGGACCGTCTTACAGATTTTTGCCTTTTTGGTGTGGGGAATACAAAATGGAAGCCTGCCCATTACCTTAAAGATATAACTCACATAAAAGTTGCTTAACTCCTGATCGAATGTGCAATTGTTTTGTCTTAAACTTTAAAGAGGCGCACCCATCTTTGTTGGGGGTGACATATCAACATACACTTCTCTGTTGCATTATTTTAGCAAATGTAGTATCTGAATGGGATAAATGACAGGCGCAGGTGAAGAGTTGGGGTGTGGGGTGTAATTGTAAACTCTTTGCTTGGAAGAGGGTGATATGAAATCGGAATTTAGATTTCTACGCATTTATAAGTAATTTTTTTAAGGGATTTATTAAAAGTGAACACTATGGTTAGTGATGATTCTTAGAAGTTTTTCAGCATTTATGTTTTCCCTTATTGATTGCTTATTTTTTTTGGTTGTAACACTCTACTAGTCTGAAAGGATGAGGGTGTTCCTGATTTTGACACTCTAAAACCTTGTAACTTTGTTTTGTAGCATTAGTTGTGTCAATTGTGTGCAACCTTCTTGAAGAAGTATGTAATCGGTTGCTAAAAGTCATAAAAGAAAGTCATAAAAGAAAGACCTCGTTACAAGATGCAACCACCCTCAATGTCACTGCTGATTATCAGAACAATTTCTCTTATTCTCTAATCACAACTTTTCAGGTTTTTGGGAAGATAATATAGAACCCATCTTCATATGGTTTGTAGGGAATCTAGGGATCCCTTATGTTCAGTGGTAGATCAGTAGATCTAGAGAAAAAAAACATTTTTTTTTATGGTTTTACATACTACCTCCGTTAAATGTTATGTGCAATTTTAGGGTATTATTTGTGACATATAAAATATTCCAAAGTTGTACATAATATTTAACGGAGGTAGTAGTTTAAATATGAAAACATGGAGGTTGTGTACATAATTGACGCGATGAGATCAGTGCTCCTAGTTAAGGCTTCCTTAAAACCGTATTAGTCTCACGTGAACAGCTAGAACACATTGTGGCTAAGAAAGCGTATTCAAAGGCTATGTGCACCAAAAAAAATGATCTTACCTTATTAGTAAAGCGTCAAATATGAAAACAGGGAGTTTGTGTACTTTTGTACTATAACAAATCAATTACTGTGCACCAAAAAATAGTAATAAGGAGTATCACCCTTAAAACCTTGAAATCACAATAATCTCACTTGATTTTTTACAAAAAATATTTTCTAAAGTTTATGAGCAATCACTGTTGATTGACTTATTTTACAAAATTTATAAAGCAATATTGACTTATCAACGGTTGAATGGAGAAATTACAAAAAAGCCATTTTTATTTGTCTAAGAAAAAACAAATTTAAGGGTATTTGTACTTGAGTTGCCTTAACCACTCAAGATCGAAGGGCATTACTACACTACTACTGTAGTACACCCTCACCCTCACTCATCTTCACATGTTTTCTTCTCTTCTTATCTTGTTTTTCCCATAATTTTGAAGATGGCGGAAGCCATCATTTTGCCTATTGCTAAATCCATACTTGGTAAGATCGCTTCCTTTACCGGTGATCTTGCCATTTCCTCTGTTTCCGAAGAATTAAAAGCGGCCAAGTTAGCTAAGAAAGATATCAATAAGATAGCTGATAAGCTCACTGCTATTTGTGCTGTCCTCCATGATGCTGAAAACAAGCAATACTCGAACGAAGCAATGAAAGTTTGGCTAAGAGATCTCAAGCGTGTTGTTTATGATATTGATTATCTCTTGGATGAAGTCGCCTTTGACGCTTTACAACGCCATGTCAATGAAGGTCGTTTTCGCCGCAAGCTTAGGTACTATCTTTCCTCCTCAAACCCCTTCATTTTTTCTTTTCATGTGAGTCACAAAATACGAGACCTCCGTGAACAGCTAGAACACATTGTGGCTAAGAAAAATGATTTTGGTTTGACTGAGAATCCGGTTGAGTACTCAACTGCTGACATCAGGGATCTTTTTGATAGAAGCTCATATGTTCATGTACCTGATGTTGTTGGAAGAGATGAGGCTAAGCAAGATGTTATAAATAGATTGGGTAGTGTCAGTGATGTTAGTGAGCTCTCTATGCTTCCTATTGTTGGGATGGGTGGGATCGGGAAAACTACGTTAGCTAAGTTGGTGTATCATGATGCTAAACACTTCAATCTTAAGTTGTGGGTATGTGTTACGGACACGTTTTGCATACCCAAGATCATTGAGGACATTTTGCAGAACGGTGGACACAGGAGTGGTAACAACACATCCAGTCAACAGTTGGATGATCCATTAATAGAAGAGCTTCATGCTTTGCTAAGTGGGAAAAAGTACTTGCTAGTGTTGGATGATGTCTGGGATGAGGATTTCAAAAAGTGGAAAGAGCTAAAGAATGTGCTAGATGTTGGTAATCCAGGGAGTGTAATTTTGGTCACCACAAGAAACTCCAAGGTTGCTGGTTGCCTTCCTCAAACATTCGAATCGTCTTATGATTTGGACAGTCTTCCGATGGAAGTTTGCTGGGCAATGTTCAAGCACCTGGCATTCAAGGATGGTGAGGAAGGCAAATATCCAAATCTTTGTGAAATTGGCAGGTCTATTGAAACTGGCATTCAAAGTTCTTGGTTGAAGAATCAAAAGCACATCTCGTGGGTGTATGTTGCGAGAGTAAAATGCACGATCTTTTGCATGATTTAGCAGTGAACATTATGGCAGAAGAGTTAGTTGTTGTAACTTTGGATAAGATGACAGATTTAAACCATGCTAGGCATGTTGTTTGGGGATATGAGAAAATTGATAGTTTAAAAGAAGAACAATTTCCAACAGAGCTTCTCAAAGCGAAGAAAGCCCGGACGTTTCGATTTGGTTATAGAATGAAACATGTAAGCATGTCCTTTCTAGAGGGTATTATATCCAATCTCAGTTGCTTACGCATCTTGGGACTTGGGGATCTTTGGTTTGAAGAGTTGCCAAAGTCGATTGGGAACCTGAAGCATTTGAGATATCTTGACTTGTCATCAAATCCCATCATGAAATCACTTCCAAATACAATATGTAATCTATTGAATTTGGAAACTTTTCATGTCAATAGATGTGAGCAATTAAAAGAGCTACCAAGGGATATATATCAATTGCAAAGCTTAAAGAATTTTGTAGTGACAACATGTCAAGAGAGCTTAGTTGACATCAAACTCAATGAATTAAGTTCTCTACAAATGTTACGTTTTGATTCATGTAAGAGCCTGATCTCGTTGTGCGACATTGATAATATTGGGCACCTCAACTCCCTTAAATGCTTGAGCATTGAGGATTGTCCAAAATTGACAAGTCTTCTAAAAGGTATGAAGTACCTTGTTAACCTTAAGATGCTAGACATAAGAAATTGTGAAGAGCTAGATATAAACAAGGGAGGGGCCCTTCAAGGCCTTCAAAGCCTCCGATTATTGAACATCAACAATGTAAAAATGGCAACTCTACCAAATGGCATACAATCTGCTGCAACTTCTCTCCAATATCTTGATATTGCAAATTGTGAAGGTTTGGTGGAGCTTCCAGATTGGTTAAATTGTTTTACTTCCCTCCGGGAATTTAGAATAATAGACTGTCAAAATATGTTGGGTTTGCCCAAATGTATTAGCCAGATCAATTCTCTACAATTGCTCGTAATTAAGGGATGCCCAAACCTATCAATAAGATGCGCTGTACCAGATGGGGAAGACTACCCTCTCATACAACACATTCCCACATTCAAGCTTGATGGCGTTACATTTACTCCAAATCAAAGCCACTGAAAAAGGTCTCATCTTCTATCTCACTAATATTGATTTTATATTCTATTGTTGTCTCTTCTTTGGTTAGTCTTTGATTTCCTCCAAGTTCATTTTAATTTTTAATTTTTAATTTTTTGACATAATAATTTCTATTATACCTAAATATAACTATATATAAAAAAAAGGAAAACAGGGAAGATTTACAAATTACTGATTTTTATAAGTTCTAAAAGTACACTCTGTAACTATTATGTGTTCATGATTTTTTTGCAATTATTTGTTATACAGATTTTGGGACCACAGTTTTTCAACCTAGCTGTTGGAGCAAGTATCGGTCTGATTGTTTATGGCTCATGCTTATTTGAATACTCAAGGCCTCGAGGGAGTCAAGGGTATATGTTTGTCTAAGTCGTTCTTATGTATAATATAATGATTTATGCTATGGTATCCTATCCTTTAAATGCTTTGTACTTATGAGTTACATGCTTTTATCTTACTCTTAAAGCGAGGATTTTACATGTAACAAACTTTTTTTTTTTTTTTCATTGTACTTTGTTTATTTGTATTTTTAAGAACGTTTGAGTTATTGTGTTGAAGTTGTTGTGAGTAACGAGATTATATTTACCTAGTGATAAATATGAGAGGTCGAGAAAACAAGATCATTTATCAAAATAGCTAATTTAACAAAAGTATTTCCCAAAATGGCTAATTATAGATTTTAATTTCAAAACTAGCTAAATTATTTACTTAGTAGGAAATTATCTATTTCTTATTTTCCTTTAACCAAAAAGGTTATGTCAAAAAAACAAAAAAAAAAAAAAAAGAAGGTTTTTTTTTTTTTTTTTTTTTTTTTTTTAATAATTTTTTTATAATTTTATTTGTTTTGGGTTTATTTTAAATTTGCTCTTTTTTTTTTAGTTGGAAAATTTAATGGCTAGTAATTTTGTACGTTACATAGTATATGGTCTTTGAATTCCGATTTGCCAACATTTCCCGTTTTTTGGCTTTAAATTATTTTTTTATTATTTTGGGTTTTTTTGAGAAATTTTAAAGCCATAGTTTAAAATATCCATTAATTTGGAAAATAACATAAACATAATATATTTGCAACAATTCTCAATTTTTTTTATAATATAAAGTTACACAAAATTAAAAAAAAAATTGTCTAAAAAAAAATCACTCGAAAAATTGTTCCAAACTTCCAATTAACAAAAATTAGCCGACATTAGCAGAGGGTATACAATTAGCAAACATGAAAAAGATGAACAATACCTTAAAATCCCTTATCGCCGTATAAGTTTGCAGTTGTGTTGATAAAACAATAGTACTTTAAATATCAATTTTTTGTGATACGATCATGTCGATCAAGACAAAAAAAATTGGTCTTTTTTGTGATCTTCAAATTAGGGTTCCTATGACCAACTTTATGTATATATGTATATAGCTTTAAAACTTTCCAACTAAAAAACCCCCAAAAAAAAAAAAATTTAAAAAAAACCCAAAAAAACACCTCCCCCCCCCCCCCCAAAAAAAAAAAAAAAAAAGTGAACCAAATTGGTTCAAAGGAAAATAAGAAATAAATAATTTTCCTCCAAGTCAACATTTTAGCTAGTTTTGGAATTAAAATTTACAATTAGTCATTTTAGTAAATACTTTTGTAAAATTAGCCATTTTGGCAAAAGATCTGAGAAAACATACATACTAATGGGTGTGCTTGGTTAGGAAAACTCTTAAATATCGACATAACATGTTTAAATGTTCGTATTATTTTCTATTAAAGGTTGTTATATTAAAATTAAATATATGCTTTTACAAAGTTGAATAAAAGTTCCTGTCAAAAAAAAAATGGTTGAATAAAGTAATAGCTTACACTTATTGAAGACCCAAGGCAAAAAGGTCTTAGGCCGGAATAAATTGTTGCGAATGTCTTTAGTTGTGGGTCTATGTCGTTTTTTAATATAGTATAGTATTGATACGGAGTAAAACTGTACAGTATATGGATCTATGTCGTATTTACATTTAAGTAACTTGCATAAATTATTGTACCACTTGCTTAATTTGATTGTTTGTTGTACCTTAATTTTATCATTGCTCAAGTTATAGCGTCAAAGTTGGAGTCAAGATTGGATAATTCTACCGTGTCATTCTTTAAGAAATGACACCATAACATGCTAACGTGGCATGTTATGGTTGGTCAATTTTTCGTTTATTTTTAAAAGGTTAAAATGTATTATAATATATGTATAATTGTAAATATGTAATATATGTATTTTTTTTTTTACCAGAATACATGTATTATTGTATTTAAAATCTATTTTATACTGTAAAATCATTTTTGAAAATTAAATTATATTTAAAATTTAGAAAATTAAATATGTTCATCGTTCTTGATTGTTCATGGCAATTTTTTCTTAATGATCTCGCTCCCGTGCGATTCTGGGCAATTAGGGTGCAGGTTCTGACGGCATTACCGGCGCACATAGGTCCGGCGAAGGGCCATGGTAGCGGCTCAAAATTCTGGCAAATTGTCAAGCGGTTTCAAGCGTATTTTGGCTGCGTTTTCAGGCGTCTTTCCTGGTGGATTTCTTAATTCTTGGTGCAGTTTAAGGGTGTGTTTCTGGTGCGGTTTTCAAGCGACTTTACAGGGAGTTTAGGCGGTTGTTTTCAGGCGATAATATAGGCTTTTCGGCGTTGCAATTCTTAGACTATTTGGTGATGCTTTTAGGATCGGTTTTGGTCAATTTTAGGAAGGTTTTTGGCGACTTTCAGGCAAAAAATTCGGCGGTCGCTCTTTTTCTCCGGCAGCAATTTCGTGACCATCATTCTGATTGTTCTTTGGATATTTTGTGGTGCAAGGGGTAGTTGAGAATACAATATCAGTTATTTTGGAATGAACAATGATGAACAGTATAAGAGCAAGATTAGCCTTATGCATGTATTAAGACTATACATGACATCAGCAAATCACTTTTAAACTTTTTTAAGACAAGACTTCACAAAATTTCTGCATTTATGAAGCAAAGTCTTAATAAAGTCTTAACTGAAGTCTTGAAAATTCAAGACCCAACTTAAGATTCATTTTAATACTTTATACACTGTATTTTGCCTACGTAAGTATACGAAAGCACATTTTTTTCCCCCTGAAAAATATTATCGTTAACAATAATTTGATTTAATTTTATTGAAAAAAAATGTAAAGTGTAAATTTAATTGATATTCATGTTATTGACTATTGTATATATATTTATTGATAAAATTGTTTATTGTATGTTAATACAAAGTATTCCTTTATTTGCTATTTTTTGTTGTATTTTAATCAAATACCATGTAAATTTTACGACTATGGTATTATGTATATATATCACAATGCAATATTCATGTTATTTCATTATTATTTATAATTTTGTATCTAGTGGTTTGATATTATTTTTCAACTATGTAAGATATGTAACTTACGACACGATTGCAAATTATACTATTAAAATATCGTATATAAAAAAGAAAATAAAAATAGTACGTAAATTTAAGCAATCTTAAATGAGTTTGAGGAATAAAGATCTAAATTTAGTTGAATCTTAAACAGTCTTAACATAATTATAAAATATCAAAAACTATTAATATATGATGTAGCATGTGAAAAAAATCTTAAGACGAGACAGGGCTAATCTTGCTCTAATGATGAAAAGTTTTAATTTTTCCTCAAAAAATGAAAAGTTTTAATTTTGTGATTTTTGTTTTTATTTTTAAATAATTGTGGTTTTTAATTTTAAGTTTTTTTTTTTCGAAATTTTATTAATATAATAAAAATAGATTTTCATAATTTATAATTATGTATTTCTGAAAAAAAAAATTCATGTATTAAAAAGAATACATAATATAAATACAATTTTAATGCATTATGGACATTTAAAATAATTCAAAATCAAAATATTAAATACCGATCTATCAAATTTCGCCATGTCAGCATATTGTGGTGCCTTTTTTTGAAGAATGACATTGTAGAATTTCCAGTCAAGATTGTGTTTAATTAGCATTCATTACCAACAACTAAATTTGAGAAGACACACTAGTAGTTGTTCTTGGTTAAGGTAAATGTGTGTGTTTAACTTAAGTTAATCAACTAGAGGCAGGGAGTAGAGACTGTTACACATCCTGTTAAATTAGTAATGAAGATCGTGTTTTAGCCTTGGTGTGAATTCAATTATGGCAAATAAAGTAGGACTATGAATGACTTGGAAATTAGTAATCCTGTACTGCTTTTGTGACCTCTGTTTTAAATTAATCATCTTATATACTTCTTCCAGTTAAACAAATTACATCATTTTAAGATGCCAGGTTAAATTAATATCTTGTTGACACTAGCAATTGCAGCCACAATTTCAAATCTTCAATTACATGTAAACATTATTGGCATAATGGCATTAATTGTGAAAGATGAACTACTGCCCTTTCAAATCACAAAGAGGTGGCTGAATGTAATTTCCAAAAAATCACTACAACAATCATTTTAGGGAGTGTTTGGTATAGAAATTTTAGAGGGATGGAAACGGAATCATGTTAGCGTTTATGTTACATTGTGTTTGGTTACGGACTAAAGTAACACAAACCGTTAGTAAGGGGTAACCCAATCCACCCAATTGTTTCCGCTGTAATAGGTGAGGAAACAAATTCTCTTCCCTTCCTCTAACACAAAAAATAAAAAAAACTCTTCTATCTCCTCTTCACTCGCTCGATAATTCTCTGAAAATTCCCAAAATTGTTCGACGATCCTACAAGGAAAGCTGCAATTCTCCAGATCTTGCTCCTAAATTTTCAATTTTCTATTGCAAATCTTCAGAAATTATCACAGGTTTGCTATCTTCATTTCTCTCGTTCCATTTCTAGGGTTCATGTAGTATCAATTTTTGCGTTTTTGGTTTGAATTTTTTACTTGCGTGTTCAATTGCAATTTTTTTTCTTCTCTTTTGTTGATTTTCTGCTGAATTTGATAGTATATATTGCTATAATTGCAGGTTATTTTGTGTTTCCCCCCTAATTTTTCCCCAATTATTAGGAAGTTCATTAGAATTTTGATTTGGGATGGTTTATTTTGGTTGTTACTAGCAGAAGACTATTATTGACTTATTTGCTTGCTAAATTGACTTATTTGTTGCAATTTACTCCTTGAAATTATCTAGAGATGAAATGAGAGATTCAGATTATGCAACATTTGAGTGGTCAACCTAATATTTTTGAACTTCAGGGAGCGTATGAGGATAAAACATATGTTACTCTTGTTATGGAATTGTGTGCTGGTGGAGAATTGTTTGACAAGATCATTGCTAAAGGGCATTACAGTGAGAAAGTTGCTGCTACTATTTTGAGTATATAGATCATGGTTTTTTGCTTAATTTTGCTTGTTTCTTGACTAGTTTACTCTTCATGATCTGGTTGACAATATTTTTTATTTGATTAACTAGAGATTGATATAACTATTGTTTTGCCGTTTATCATGTTCAATTGCCATTTATTTTATGTGTTTCTTGTACAATGCCTCGACTTATGCGTTCTATAAGGAGGAAAAAGCTAACACAAATACAACTAGTTATTTCAATGGTTATAAGGAGGAAAAAGCTAACACATAGTTATTTTGGATGTGGCATATAATGTGTGTTGTTACAATAAGGGGTGTTCAAATAAAAGAAAGGAAAAGAAACAAAAAATTGTTACGAATGTTAGTATTGAGAGGGATTTATAGGGAGAGTGATGTGAAATGCAAGAGTGAGCTTCGCGTTAATAGAAGAACGTTCAATATTATTTGTGAGATGCTTAGAGACATCGGGGGTTTAAGTGGAACAAAAAACATGTCGCTTCAAGAGATAGTAGCCATGTTTTTATACACGTTGGCTCATCATAAGAAATAGGTCTATTGGACAATACTTCTTTAGAAGTGGAGAAACCGTGAGCCGACAATTTCACCTTTGTCTAAGGGCTTTTCTCAAGTTGCATGAAGTACTACTTTACAATCCCACACCAATATCGGATGATTGTGAAGATGAAAGGTGGAAATCCTTCAAGGTATTGGTATTTTCTAAGCCTCTAAATTTTGCTAGGATTTTCTTATTTTTGCTTGTTTGTAAGTAATATTTTTTCCCATTTTTGTAGAATTGTTTAGGGGCATTAGATGGGACTTACATTAATGTAAATGTGCCTTCACAAGAACGACCAAAGTACAGAACAAGAAAAGGAACGATTGCTATGAATGTATTGGGCGTTTGTGCACCTAATATGCAATTTATTTATGTTTTTCCTGGTTGGGAAGGTTCGGCCCATGATATGCGTGTACTTCCAAATGCTCTTTGTAGACCAAACGGTTTTAGGGTACCTCGTGGTAAGTGAAGGCCTTTTTTGTGAGTATATATGTTTTATTAGTTTTGGTAGGTAGTAATCATTTTGTTTAATAACTTTGAAGGTAATTATTATTTGGCTGATGCGGGGTATACGAATTGTGAGGGTTTTCTTGCTCCATATAGAGGTCAAAGATACCATTTAAAAGAATGGACGGGTCGACAACCCGAAAGTGCCGAGGAATTCTATAACATGAAACATGCTAGGGCGCGAAATGTGATTGAGCGACGTTTTGGCCTACTTAAAGGAAGATGGAGTATTCTTAGAAGTCCTTCATTTTTCCCTATCCGAACTCATGGACGTATCGTGATGGCTTGTTGCTTGTTGCATAATCTAATTAGAAAATTCATGCCTACGGATGATATAAAAGAAGATGAATTGAGTGAATCCGATGATGATTCTGAGAGTGATTCCAATGATGAGAGGGAATTTATTACAAGTGTTGCTACTTCAGATCATTGGACCAATTTTAGAAACACATTAGCCCAAGACATGTTTAACGATTGGAGGGCGAGAGGTAGACATGGTCAATAACACAAAATGTATGTTTTTCGTTTTTTTTTTCTTCGATTACATTCTGTTATGTTCATTCTCTTCAGCCTTGTAATCTGTTATGTCAGTTATATTATAATATGCCTTATAATTTGTTATGTTAAGTTATGTTCATTCTATTATGTTTAATCACTTTTAATCTACATTTTTTTCAGATGGAGGCTAGTCAAGCTAAGGGTGAGGTAAGCAATCGAAGAAGAGGTAAAAATAAAAAGGTATTGGACGTATGAAGAAGATGCGGTTCTAATAAGATATTTGCATGAGTTGAGTTGCGATCCGAAGTGGAAGTGTGAGAATGGGTTTAAGAATGGTTACATGAATAAGTTGGAAGAGATCATCAATGGTGTACTTCCTAATTGCGGCTTGAGAGCGGTTCCCCACATTGAGTTGAGGATCAAGCATTGGTCGGAGAAATATAGTGCATTGGCGGAAATGTTTTCCACCTCAGGATTTGGATCGGATGGGATGTTGAGAAGAAGATTCTACAAGTAGATAAGTCGGTGTTCGACGGATGGGTAAAGGTATGAACTGCTCTTTCACACCTCTTTGTTTCTGCTCTCAGATTTTTTATAAGCCTTGCAGCCTGTTATAAAGCCTTTTTATAAGCATAAAATATATTAATCTAGTTGTATTCTCTCCTATATGGCAGACTCATAAGAAAGCTAAGGGGTTGTTTGGAGTTCCATTCGTTCATTATGACACTCTAGCAGAAATATATGCAAAATAGAAAGCTACCGGAGATATAAGTGAGTCATTCGTTGATGCCATAGAAGATATGGATCAAGAGATTGATAAGCAACCATTGAATGTCGAGAGTGATGAAGAAGATGATGTGAATTCTACTCATTCGGACACTTATTATTCTACAAGTCAATCCGGAAAACGTCCCATGAACATAGAGGATGATCATTCAACTCCTTCAAAAATGGCAAAAGTGAAGGCTTCTACGATTCATTCTTCCGCAAGTGATTCCACTACTCAATCCGGAAAATGTTCTACAAAGGCGAAAGAGGCTAAGGTAAAGGGAAATAATAAGGTAGATTTGAATAGTTTGTGTAGGAATGATGATGATGATTTGATGGCCTCCCTCCATGATTTGGTAGCCTCCACTACAACGGCTAGGCCCTCTCTTGTTTCTTCTCTATTTGATTCGCGTTCTTACGCATAGGATGCTTCGGTTGTTCACAACTTTTTTGATTCTCATTCTGTGATGAGGATTCTGTCGTTGGATCGTCCGGAGCGGCTGATGGATGATTTTGTTTATTGGAAGTTCACTAGGGACGGTGTTTTTTTCTACAAAATCAGCTTATGCCCTTCAATGCCAGTCTAGTATTTCACCGGGTTCAGGTTGTCAGCTGTCTCCTTCCTGGTGGCGGAAATTTTGGAGGTTACCTATTCTGCCCCGTTGGAAATGTTTTGGTTGGAAGTTGATGCAGGATGCTTTTCCGTTGTCCGCCCTCCTTTTTTCTCGTGGTTGTCCAGTTGATCCGGTTTGTGCTTTTTGCCATGCTGAGTTGGAGGTGACGGCACACACTTTCAGGGACTGTCCATCTGTTCGTCCATTGTGAGACTCGGGGGTGTTGGGGGTTCCCTGGGTGTTTTCACAGTCTTCACCTTTTGGGGTTTGGTTGGCTGAGTCTATTTCTCGTTACTCTTCGTCTGGTTATGAAAACAAGGTTATGGCTTTATTTGCTATTCTCTAGGCTATTTGGCTTTCTAGGAACCAAATGAGGTTCAGGCAGGCTGTCTGGTCGCTTGGTACAATTGAGAGATTGGCTAAGGATTGGTATTATCAGTGTGTTCAGCATTAGGAGCTGAAGAACTCTTCGGTTCGTACTCATCAACTGTTGTTCCGGGTTTGTCGGCTGTCCTATGGTTTTGCTTGCAGGGGTACCCTAATATTTCCCCAACAACTTGCTTGATTGTGGACGGGGCTTGGGATAGTTCTACTTATAGTGTAGGAGTAGGTTGGGTTATCCATGACCTTTGCTCACCGGAGGTTCTGGGTGGTGGGAGTCGGGCTTTTATGGCGAGTTCTGCTTTACATTCTAGTTACAGACCTGTTTATGGGGGGTTCAGTTTGCAGTGCGCAAAGGTTTCTTTATTCTCGAGGGTCTTTAGACATTTCGGTTTGCTGGCTCATTCAAGACTTGCGAGACGTCGTTCGTTCCCTGTTGGTGTGTCAGATTCGGAAAGTTCCTCGGGCTTGGGTTTCACCAGCTCATTGGTTGGCTGGGTGTGCTTGTCGTAGGCAATTTTTTTATTTTCAGTATTAGTTTTTTTCCTAGCTCTTTTGTCAAAAAAAAAAACATTATACAGCTAACGAAAGGCCTACAACAATTGTTTATCTAACTATCACTTAACTACTCCATTGTCTCTCGTATTTAATTTGCTTGACTTATTTTCTTGTCTTTACTACTTTCTTGTTTTCCTCTTTCTCACAAAGTAAATGTGTAAATGGCGGAAGCAATCATATTACCCATTGTTAAATCTATACTTGGCAAGATCGCCTTTACAAGCAAGCTTGCCATGTCCTCTATTTCTGAAAAAATAAAAGCAGCCAAGTCGGCTAAAAAAAGACATCAATAAGATAGCCGATAAGCTCACTGCTATTTGTGCTGTCCTCGAAGATGCCGAGAAGAAGTAGTTCACCAATAAGGCCATGAAACTATGGCTAAGAGATCTCAAGAATGTTGTTTATTATGGGGAAATTCATGTTAATCTCTTTGATTGCTATAAGACGTTAATCTAAGGGATCTGTAGGTATTTCAACCTGTTTAATGGAGGACAGAATTGCAACTTCCCTCTCGTGACATGTACAAGTTGCCACATATCAAGTGACTACTCATCCAACTTCACTAACGGCGTTAAACCTTGATGTAACGCCATGGCTGTAAATTAACTCCACAAGTCGAGATGAAGATCTCCTCCAAACATCTTTGGCTCTCTCCTTCAACATTCTGATAATGGGAAAAATTCATTTGGGGTAAATGAGACGCGCCATGAGTGACGACAACGATGGTGAATTTACGGCCAACACGCACTCTAATCCAAACCCCGACCACTGCACGCCCAAAACCCCATCTACCTTGACCACCGCACGGTCAGAACCCTCCGATCTCGACCTCGATTACCGCTCCGTTCTAATGAATCCCGCCATTGATGGGTTTCTCAAGCTTTTCCCATTTCAATGGAGATTTTTTTTTTGAATAAATCTTATTTCAATGGAGATTGGAGAAAGAGAGTTGAGTTTCTCGGGGGAGGGGATTCGGGGATTTGATTTTGGAGCTTTGAACAGCGATGCTCCGACAATTTAGGGTCGCCGGCGGTTTGGGGAAGACTAGGCGTCGGAAAGGAAGCCGTGCCAAACGCAGACGAAGAAGGGGGAGGGGGAAAGGGTGGCTGACCGGTGGAGGTGGTGGTGTTGAGAAAAAAAACACTATCTATATTTAATTTTAATTTGCTATCTATGAATTACGGTTATAATTGTGTAAAAAAAATACTGTTTGTGTTGGAATACTTTTTTTAAAAAAAATTATAGTCATTTTGTGAAATAAAATAAAAAGAAGTTCATCATTTCGGTGTTACACTTTTTGTGGGTTATCATTAAGAACTTTCCAAATTAATATTAACGTGTTTTACATTATATTGGTGAACTTATAAGGCGTAAAGTACGAAACATTATTTGAATATGGAAAATGAACATAATTTTGAAACAAAAATAATTGAAAAAAGTGAAAACAATCAAACAAAGGTGATTAAATAAATTTTGTTGCTAACTCTTGTCCCCACAATGTGGTGGAGCTAGTATCGTTTGATCCATTTCCGCAAGGTATTCGCACTCTTGCAAGCATGGATGTTTCTTGACTAATTTTATAATATAAGTTCCCTCTTTCTTTAAAAAAAAAATTGAAATTAAAACACTTTCAAACAAGAATAATTTTTGTATACATCCGATGTACAATAATTTACTGTACATTAGAGATCACTTTTTATCAAATTTAGGGTCACTTTTACAATTTTTTGGATAACTTTTATCAATAAAGTATAAATACTTCGTAACTTTTTTTATATCATGGTAACTTTTATTCATATTAGGATAACTTTTGCTCATTTTAGGAGTAACTTTATTTTAGGAGTAACTTTATTATACATAATTATTATAGATGTACAATATTTATTATACATCCGATTCATTTAAAAGTTTGTCTTCAAACAAAGCGTGTTGAATATATTTAAAGTCAAATGCATTCAACAAATCTAAGATATATAATCAAATGAAAGTCAAATGGATTTAATTTACTTGAATTTATTGAAAGTGAAACACATTCAAACAAAACTTATTGAATCTAATGAAATTCATACACAGTCGACCAAAGGTAAAAGCATCAAATATAAGTCAAATACATTAAAAAAAAATTAACTAATTGAATCAAATAATGAAATTGAAATGCATTAAACAAATCTAATTAAATCAAATGCAATATTTAAACAAAAGGTAACTGAATTAAAAGAAAGTCTAAGCATTAAACGAACCTAAATGAATTAAACGAAAGACCACAAAGGTAATTGAACATAAAGAAAGTCAACACATTCAAACAAAACAGATTAAATAAAATGAAAGCCACATGCATCCAACAAATCAATCTGACTCAAATGAAACTCAAATTCATTCAAGAAAGCTAATTCAATCAATAAAAGTCAAACACATTCAAACAAAAATAATTAAATCGAATTAGAATTCAAATTCAGTTGAACATACAAACTGATCAATTGTAAGTCAAACACATTCAAGGCTTATTGAACAAATGACAGTCAAATGAATTTAAAAAAAGATATTTGAATAAAAAATAAGTCACATTTAAACAAAACTAGTTAAATCAAAAGAAAGTCAACTGCATTACACAACGCTAAATGAATTAAATTAAAGTCAAACACATTCAAACAAAGTGAAATAAATCAAAAGAAAGTGAAATGCATTTAACAAAACTACTCCCTCCGTCCCAAATTACTCGTAACATTTTGACTTTTTGCACTATTCACACATCTTACTTTGACCATCTTTTTTAGCTATTATATGAAAGTCAATGTAGTCATGTAAGATATTGTTGGGTTTATTTTAATGTATATTTTCTTAATATAATTTTTTTTATAGACTTTATAAATATATAATAAAAGATATCGGCGGTCAAACATGTGCATTGGAAAGCGTGTATAGTCAAAATGTTGCAAGTAAACTGGGACAGAGGGAGTAATAGAATTACATGAAAACCTAATTCATTCAACAAAGCTAATTAAATCAATAGAAAGTTAAACATATCGAAAAAGATAATTGAATAAAATTAAAGTAAAAAAAAATGTAGAATAACAAATTGAAATATATGAAAGTTAAACACATTCAAACAAAGTGAAGTAATCAAATGCAAGTCAAATGAATTCAACAAAGCTAATTGAATCATATGAAAGTTAAAAATACTATATATTAGTTTTGTTCCGGTTTTACCTATTTTATGGTGTTTTTTACTTCACTAGTGGGTCCAACGCGTGAGATGCGCACGAAACGGCTAGCGGCTCTTCAAGGAGAGTTATAGCAATTGCACTAATTTCTTAGGAATGTGTGCATTATATTGTATTTTGTTATAAGATCCTCTCCAATGGTGAGACTCAAGCGAGTATTTTTAGGAAAGAGAGAGTATTTTTTGCAATGTATACCAATAAGTTATCTAAACTTAGCAACTCCGAAAGAAAGTTGCTAAATTTAGATACTCAACTTTGAATCTCATTTGACAAAAAGTGTAGGTCCCTTGTCAATATTCTAATATATTTTGTAATTTATTTAAGTTTTACCTTTTTTTTTATTATTATTTTTTAATCTTGCAATATTTGATATTAAAAAATAAATGGATTTGGTGGACCATATATTGAAAGTGACATTTGTATGTTTAAGAGAGTTTCACCATTGGAAAATTAGACTTCACATAAGTTGCTAAATTGAAAAGTGAGTATGGTATCACCATTGGAGGTAAAAAATAACTCATTTTGTATTTCAATACTCAAACTTGAGTCTCACCATTAGAAGATATTTATGTCATGAGGGATCATAAAATAATTACCTTGAGATAGACTTATTATGTCCTGATCAAAGGGGCCTTCGTACTTTATTTCCCAAGTTTTTTGTGGGAAGTGAATTTTCTCATGAATTTCCACTTCCTCGATTTTTTGTTTTGAATGTCAACCAAACTCTTATCCAATTTATCTAAAATACCATGAATTTCATCTCCCCTCATTTTATATTGCCAACCAAACAACGCCTTGATATACTAAATGAATTCTCCTTGTCAACATTTTTTTAAGGGAAATAGGCAAGCCTTGATGGAAATTCCAGAGAAAAAATACATATATTGAATTGGGTTTTAATTAGAATTAAATTAATGGCACAAAACAAGGCCTTGATATACTAAATGCAATATCAATTACAAACTCAAGCACTTATTGAGTTGGGTTTTACTCGTAATTAGAATTGAATTGATGGCACAAAATGAATGTATATGATAAAAATTACAATAATTTGTACAAAGTAAATGTCTAAATGACAATAATTGCTAATTGTTCAATTTTTTTTTATTAAGCTTCCTATGAAAAATTGAAAGCTCAATATTACGCGCAATTAACTATATATAACCTCCATTTTGCAAACTAAAAGCTTTTAACAGTTAACAATAATTTGGTATTAATCTTTTCGCTTGACCTAAACACTATTTTGACGGCTTCCTTTGAATAGTTCAGTGTCGGTTGCTCATCCTAGTTTAGACGCTGAAGGGTAACTTAGCTTAAAGATAATCAATCTGTTAAGGCTTGTTGGAAAACATGAGTAGACATGATGTGATTGCATCCAGGAGCTGAGATTACTCATCAGTTAGCTCCACCTACATTAAGGCTTTATGTTATTCTAACTATATACTGTGAAAAGAATACAAGACAATCACTTTTAACAATATAAAGAGCAACAACATAATCATCAGCATAATTACATAAGTCGCTAACACAAGAAAATCAAACAGCTACTATTTATTCACGCAATCAATGAACACTTAGCCAACAAAGTCAACCTTCGATCAATCACAATAGTATACAAAATCATCCTTAAACAACACTATTATTTCCCCATTTTGATGCATCATGACATAAAAAACGACCAAGATATTACCAGTAGTAAAAATTATTATGCTTCCCTTAAACCCATTACATAGATATTTTAATGATGCATACATCCAAATTTTAACTATATGTACCGTGATAGAATCTATTTTTAAGTATCATAAAGAATTTGAAACTTATAACCTTAAGTGCACGAGTATCATCATCCAAAAGTTGTTAAATATGAGATCAAATGATATGAAAATTGAAAACCAATAACATAACAGTTACATATAAAACCATCATTAGGAGAGCCCTAAGGCTAATTGCAAAAATGGAACCATCTTAAAATTAATTTCCGAAAAACAAGAGTTTACTTCAGCATATATGGCCATTACTATATAGAGGGTGAATTGGAGTCGAGGCCTCGAGAGTGAATAGGTCACCTGTCCAACAACAATAAGAACAACATTTAAGAGAAAAAAATAAATAATTGTATATATTATTAGAACAGCAAATTTAACATGAAAATCATCAAATTGCCATAATATACTCGAAAATTCATTCTTTGCCAGTCTTGCAATGAAGCTCTTCAAACCTTTTTCTGTCTCCTTTAAATAAAAAATGCTCCAATTCACTCCACTTTTTTTTTTTCTAAATCCATTCAAATCAAGGGAAATTAAATGAATGCCAAGACCAAAAAAAAATAATGCTCAGAATTTTAAATTTGCTCAATAAATCAAAACCCTAGAAAATAATTGAAATTGAAATAAAGATACAGTATTACCTTTGAAAAAGGGATTTTCCTTAACCATGTTAAACCATCAAACTTATCCTTTCAAGAACTTTCACATTAATGAAGTCGTTGAAAAACTTACGATCATATTTCTTCTCAAATCCACCAAGAAGATTCTTGTTCAATGAAATAAAAAATTTAGGGTAGAAAATGACCACACAGAAGGAGAAGATGATGAAAGAGTGAGAGGATATGCCATGGAGGTGGGTATTAGAAAATTAGAGAGAGGGAGAGAAACGTTTAATGTTTGTGAGACTTCAATAGAAAAGATGAACAGAGCCACACAGAGGAGAAATGAGGCGTGATGGCCCGCTACCAGGTATGGGCCCTTGTGTCCAATACTAGGGGCAAATGTGTCATTTCGTCATTAAAATTGGGACAGTAACTCAATCTTGTCACTGGCTGTAAAATTCATTCTCTCTCCTCTTACCAATGTAAAAAAATCCCTCATTCTCTCTCTATAGAGTTCTCACCGGAAAACTGATCGAAAAAAGGGTCGCTAAAAACCCTAGCGAAAATCCTTGCTAAAACACTTAAAAATTCTTGCTAAAACGGTCACAAATTTGTCGAATTTAGTGCAGGTGGTGTTGTGAACAAGAATTTCGTAAGTTCAAGGTTTTTGGGAGTGATACAATTTCGGGGGGATCTATTTTGGCAGTAATTCGAAGGTGTTCCAAGTTTTTATATACAACAATCGTCCGAACCATGGCAGGTAAACGTAATTTATTATTCAAGTTGTTGAAATCCGTAATAAGATAGTGTTTTTTTATTACAACAAGGGTTGTAATTGTATCAGGTGGTAGAAGAGGTGCAAGGGGTGGTCGCAGGGGCAAAAGTAGTGTCGGAGAAGTTTTGGGAAAGGACAAGGTAATTTTGATTTGTATGTGCATATTTTCGAGTAGAATTCCTGTTGGAGTTACATAATATTTTGATTATTATGGTATTTGTACTGTTGATTAAGATGTATAATTTGTTTATTTATGCATAGCTAGCTTTCCAAGGAGTATGCTTATAGAATAGAATTCCTGTATATGTTGTTTGTTTATTCTTGCATAAGCTTCCACATTTAAGCTTAAGGATTGAAGGTTTACTTTGTAATTGAACACGTGTACGCTTAGTTTAAAACATGAAGATTCAGTATATACTTAGTTTGATGATGTAGTTTGAAATATGTAGATTTCTCAATCAATAGTGCAACTACATGATGAATTCCTAACTTATACATATTTTATTATTGTACATTATTTTAATGTTCTGTAATTTTGACATTAGTAAGCTACTCCCCATGATTTGTTTTACTCTTTCTCCTGGCTGCATAATATGTTACTTCTAATTCTGCTTCTTCCAGGCTCTCACTTGTTAGGTGACATGACTGATTTTTGAGTTTTAATCCTGCTTTTTATTGCTTATTCATGTGTGTTGAAGCATTGTGTAGTTACTTTTTCGATTATTATTTAGAGATTTTCTTAATCTGATTTTTATAAGCAATGTGTAGTTTTATAAGTAGTTTTATCATTATTTATCAGGAATATGAAGAAGATATATCCGATGCGGAAGTTGATAATGGTGGTAGGAACTCGCAAAAGGTATTGGTAAATAAATACAGTCAATGTATAAGCTAATGTGTTGGTTTGATCGTTTGAGGGGTTGATGATAAAATAACTAATGTGTTGGTTTGGTGTTGTAGGTTAGTAAGAAACTTGATGAAGCTATGTACAGGGTGAGTTTTGAATTATATTTTTTTGTGCTTGATATTGTTGTTGAGGAGTTAATGTATATTTGTCTCTGGGTGGTAGGACAATTCACTAAGTGAAGGAGGGAAAATGAAGCAACTTGGTAAAGTGATTGAACGATGCAAGAAGGAGCTTAAAAGGGTAACAAACCCAAGACTGTTGCTATATTTTATTGAAGTTGTATGTGTATTGTTTTGGGAATTCATTTATGTTAGTATGTTGTTTGCAGCCTGAAAATTTTAATTGTCGAGTGGAGTATTTTGGGATGATCGTTAATGAGTTTTGTGAGAAGAAAAGGAAGATAGTTAAGGAGATGGGATCTGCTGGACTTTTTGGTCTAGTTGACAAGCAGCTACCAAGGGAGCTGTGTTATTGGCTTGCTACAAGAGTTGATGTAGCATCTTATTCCCTGAATATTCCTGATGGGCTAGAGTTTACATTCGACCCCATTCAAGTTCATTGGGTTCTTGGCATTCCAAAGGGCCATTTGCCTATTCTGAAGGAAGCTGTTGATGACACCGCGCGGCATTATCTTGATCGTGTCGTAGATTGATTTAGCTTGATAACCCCTAGCAATGTAAAAGGGATCCCGAGGAAAAATTTAGTAGAAGTTGTTGCAGCTCCACTTGATGATGTGATTGAGTTTAAGGTTGCGTTCTTGCTGCTAGCCCTAGTGGATGTTTTGTGCCCGACAACATCCTATAGGCTGTGCCCTAAGTTACTTCCAGCAGCAATAGCAGCAGTGGATCACGAGGCTTATGATTGGTGTTCGTTAGTACTGGAAAAACTTATGTATTCAGTTTCTAGCTTTGCAAGAAGGTTCTACCCTAATGGCTATTCCAAGGGATATGGAGGGTGTACAATATTCCTCGTGGTTAGTTTATTTAATTGTATGCACTGGTTGATGGTTTAATGTACTTTTTAGTGGAGTAATGAAACCGCGTATGTTGCAGATTATGTATCTTGATCGTTTGAGAAGGCCCCCTGTAAAATGGGGTGTGTTTCCTCGGTTGAAGTGTTGGACGGAAGCCGATATAAACAAGGCTAAGAAGGTGGATCGTATTGTAGATGGTGATTTTGGGAAATTGGGGGTAAGTAAAAATACTGAAATCAGATTGTGTGATGAAAATATTATTCAACAATATATTAATTGTGTTTTTTTGTAAATGTGTGTAGTGTGTCAATGCAGCATATGGCAGGCCACACGAAAGGGACGCATTGGACCTTATGCCAATGAAAAGAAGTGTTGTGGCTGCAAAGGTAAGTGTTGAGTATTGTTTTTGTTTCGAGCGAGGAGTTGGTTGTACACACTTGAGTTTGAAACACTTAAGCTTGATATTACAATGTTGAAAACAATAGGTTGCAGAAGTGTTGATGAGGAGTGTTGATCAAGAGGATTCGGAGGAGGATATAGAGGAAGAACTTATACTCACTTAGGATGTGAAAAAGCATCCCCGGGAAGGACCCGATTATTTTGGACGGAACAAGTCTTCAGGTTCAGGTAATGCAAAGGGAAGTTAGTAAATTTGTTTGTGTCTGTTGTTCATTAGCAAAGGGAACTCAGTAAATTTGTTTGTGTGTGTTGTTCATTATGCAATCTTATTATCATTATGTCCCTTGCAAGGTTCTTGTTCTGATGTGCCTGACATCAATGTCTTTGATTACATCTCAAGTGGCCTAATTTGTTCATCACTAAACATTGTAGATAATGGGGGGGGGGGGGGGGGGGGTGGACAGCCAGAGGGAGGTTCAACAAGATAAGGAGAGACAGGAAAGGCAGTAAAGGAGCTGGAGGAGAAGGAGCGAAAAGAGAGGGAGGAGCAGGACAGATTGAGGGAGGAAAAGGAGAGGATGGAAAGGGAGGAATTACAGAGGGTGGAAGTAGAGAGGATGGAAAAAGCTGAAAAAGAGAGGGTGGAAAGGGAGGAGTTGGAGAGGCTGGAACTAGAGAGGGTTGAAAGAGAGAGGGTGGAAAGGGAGGAGTTGGAGAGGCTAGAATTGGAGAGGCTTGAAAGAGAGAAAGAGAGGCTTGAAAGAGAGAAGGAGCAAGAAGAATTGGATCGGCTTGAGAAAGAGAAAGAGGAATTCGAGAGGTTGAACAAACAGAGACAAGAAAAGGGGGAGAAGCAGATAAGGGATGGGGAGAAGGAGATTAGGGATAATGGGAATAATGAGGAGACCAGAATAATCCGAGGACCAGGAAGTCCTGAGATAAGTGATGCAGAGATAAGTTATAGCTCTGAGGAAGAAATTACGTCTGAGTCTGGCTCGCCATCGTGCTTGTTTGATGCGAGTGATCGTAGTCGTCGTAAACAGAAAACAACGGCAACACCCAATAAATTAGTACAAGGATATGTTTTAACTTGGCGGCCTAGGAAGAATCGGAAGTATCGGCAAGCAATATTTGATTATGTCAGACTGAACACCAATTTCTCACCGAGGCAGCACATTGAGATATAAGCATTCTGCTTCAAACTTTGTAGAATCTTACTGGTTGTATATATGATATTTTTATAAAAATAAGTACAAATATATTGCAGTGAAGATGATCCGGTGATGCTTAGTTGTGTCGGCCATGTAGCAGGACTTAGCCTGTGTGCTAGTATTGCTTTGAGTAGGGGTCAAGTTGTTGAGCAGGTACTTTTAAATACTATAATTAAATGTGGATTTGATGTCGTTATAATTCAAAATGTGAATCTTGTAAGTTTTGCGTAATTGAACTTGTTCTTACCTTAGTTATCATTGTATTGTAGTATGTGAGGGTTGCTGCTAAACTTTATGAAAAGGTTTGGGCTTAGAGATATGTTGGCCGTAGTTGGCGGTTCATGTTGGATCCGGCATTTGCGGTATGTAAATTCAATTAATCATTACTTCCTAGGATCACTTACTCATTTGTGTTAGTATTTATATGTCAATTTTCCCGAACTAATATGTTAGTGCTTTTGTCCAGAATCGCGTTTTGAACATGAAGACTCCTGAGGACTAGGACAGGACCACAAGAGTGTATACCAGGTAAATGTTAGGACTATCTCTGAATCGCATCAATGTGGTAAGTAATTACCGGGATTACTATAACTCCCAGCAAACACTATATAATAATTCATAATATGTAGCTAAAACTACTGTTTTTACTTTGGTGTTTGTCCCTGTTGTATTGGCGAATCACTGGTAGTGTGTAGAATTTTCATTAAATTGAGAAGAGATCCTAGTGATAGACTCAATGGAGACGACAACCGCTGCCGATCTCCACTCGATTAATGTGCAGAAGCTGGTATAATTCTACAAACTGTGTAATAATTGTTATAATACCAATCTGGTACTCTCTCCTATTGTCTGACATGCCCTTTGTGTTTGTAGTTAGGCATATGCCATGGATTTGGTGTTTCAGATTCTAGATGAAGAATGGCCCCTTGGAATCGTTGGCAATTAGACAATGACTTCGCTTAGAATGAATCAACGGGAGACTTATGGGTTTTGCTATAATTTTATGTTATTTTATGAATATAATGTACATTTTTTATCACCATAATTTACGTGAGAATTATTATGTTTAATGTCGATAATAGGCACAGTTGTGGAGTCCATATGCTAGCTGCAATAAAGCGCAATTCTGAGAGACTCTTAACAGAATTGAGTTTGGTGAGAGTTTGTATTTGGTTTCAGAAATGAGTATATGTTTGTGTGGGTGTATTCTGTGTGTGTGTTTTTTTGATCATTTTCCGAAGTTTGGTGCAGGATCCAAATATAAATGTTGAGCGGTCGTGGCTGTTATTTGAGGATCTAATGTCTGAGTTTAACGATGCTCGACCTGCTGTGCTGGATGCAGTGCCCAAGAAAGGCCCATAATGCATATATGGGCATATATGGAGAGCTGTAAATATGTTTTCATGAATATAGTTTGAATGTAGGCTTCTATGGCTTGTTAGTCTTATGGATTGTTTCACCTTGGGCAGCTGACTTCAATGGCCGTGGCTCACTTTTTGTTGAATTAAAAATAAATAAATTTTAAATACGGATATTTGAAATATTTAAAATAAATCATTACAATTATGATGCGTTTTAGAATAATGCAGTGATGAGTTGGTGCTTAAGCGTTTTACAAAATCAAAGTAAAATACGAAGTAAAATACAATATAAAGGTATTTCCATTACCAAGTAACTGCGACGACATCTAATAATACACATCTAACTTCACATATACTTAGCTACATTCGTAATTGAAAGCATTTAAATTTCACATATACTTAGCAATTACAGGCATACCATTCAACTCATTAGTTGAAATGGTTACATTCTTAAACAAGGACTCCTTCTTGAAGATGAGTATTGCCATGCCTCTGCAAACACCGTCTGCCTCAGCCAAATACAGTGTGTACGGTTTTAGGTCCGCCAAAACCCACCTTCTAATTTCATTTGAGACCCTTGTTTCTGCAACAATAAAGATGTCAGGATGATTAAGATCAATTAGTTGCGTAACTTGACTTGGGAAATCCCTATGAGATAATCCCTTACAATTCCATAGGAGGATTTTATAGTCTCCACAATCTTCAATCCTTATGACAGGGGGTTGGTCAACCACGAGCTTCATTGACATTGAAAAAAACCGTCCATCCTTTACATGAGAAGTGGCATTAACTGATTTCAATTCCATCCAAATGCTCTTTAGACAGGGAGTACAGACCACTAACCTCACATCATCCGAAGAGCTATGCACCGTAGTCAAATATTCCCCACAAGTAATGGTGCTTCTTTTAAGCCTTTTTGGCAGTGGTCTTGTGAAGGCTAATACTTCATCTAATGTTGTCAATAACTTAGCCAACCTTACATTCTCAATTAGCCACTCGAAGTACAGCTTCAACGGCTTTGGTAGTAGTGATAGATCACTTAAATCGGGGATGTGGAAAGGTGAATGTTACCATCGCTAGATACTTCAACAATGTTTCGTGAGTGGTGTGCGTTTTGTGGTTTTAGAATTAACTTTACCAAGTCCCTTTTTCTGGTGGAACTTCATTTTGACAAGGTTTTTTGAGGAGCTAGGACATTTTAGGCAGGCAATTGACTTAGATTTCTTGTTTGGAGAATGAAAGGATTAGCGGGATGCCCGTTTCCTTTTACTTTTGTGAGTTACCATCATCACAGAGTTCATGATGACCTCGGCCATGGTCTTGTGGTTTTGGAAATGGCATATTACTGGTGTGTTTGGGTTTGGGTATATACTGGGGTTTTTTTTCGCGCCAAATGAAAGGATTCTCGCAGCGCCAACATTACAGTTCAAAAAATAAAAATTAGTATACCTGTTTACCTAAAAAGATAACACATTGTAATCATATAATAATAGTATTTGTTAATATAATAACAGATTGTAATCATATAATAACAATATTTGTTAATATAATTGAAGCATGTTGCTAAAAGTATATTTTTAGTTTTGTGCATTAGTACATAAACCATATAATACTATAACAATATATTCATAAACTTTAACAGTATTTATCCTTCTTTAATAGTAAATTTTATTTCTAAAACAGTATTAGTACATATATGAAAAAGGAGAAAAGGGTCTTCGTATATAGGGTCTATGATAATATAGGTATCATAATATTAAGTGTAATTTTAATTGTATATATGCACTTATAACAGTATATATTCATCTATAGTAGTAAATATTTAATTTTTAACCGTATTAGTACATATAATGAAAAGGAGAAAAGGGTCTTCGTATATGGTCTAGGATATAGGTATCATAATATTAAGTGTAATTTTAATTGTATATATGCACTTATAACAGTATATATTCATCTTTAGTAGTAAATGTACTAATTCTTAACAATATTAGTACATATATATGAAAAGGAGAAAAGGGTCTTCGTATATAGGGTCTAGGATATATGAAAAGCAGAAAAGGGTCTTCGTATATAGGGTTTAGGAGAAAAGGGTCTTCGTATAAAGGGTCTTCGTATATAGGGACATGTATCATAATATTAATTGTATATATATGCAATTATAACAGTATTTATTCATCTTAAGTAGTAAATATTTTTTTCTTAACAGTATTAGTACATATAGGATATAGGGTCTAGGATATATGAAAAGGGTCTTCGTATATAGGGACAGATGCTACAGGTGTCATAATATTAATTGTATATATGCAATTATAACTGGTTATATTTGTTAAATAACAGTATATGGAAATCTTTAACTGTAGTTTTAATCGAACATAAAATGGGATTTGTTAAATGGGATGCGTGGGATTTGATTTGACAATGGCAGGATTTGCCCTCTGTGGGGAATCTTTGACAATTTAAGTGGATTGACTTTTGTTCAATAATATAATCTTTTATTTTTAAAAACATAAATTGAGTAAAAAAACAGAAGCCATAATAGATAATTAACGATAATAATTCCATTAAAATAACGATAATAATTCCATTAAACTAGGTCACAACATACTAGTATCATAACACAACCCACTTAACGACCACATTGCAGATTACTAATAACATAACTAATTAAGTAAACTACTTAACTAACTACTTAAGACTACTAACTACTTAAAACAGTAAGGCTTGAACATCATAAGCTGAATTCACACCATCTACCAATCACCATCATCATTGCTTGATTTACCGGAATTGTTATCTGAACCCGAGGAACCCCTTGGCAATTTGTCCGCTACCTTCTCGGCATAGGTCAGAATAGCATTGGCCATATTATCCGTATACACCGGAGGAAACCCTTCTTGACTATATGCTGGACGGTTGATTAATTCTAGGTGGTCGGCGATGTCAACTCCATTCATAGTACACATGGTGGCCATAAACTCGTTGCATTCATTCTGGTTTTCCTTGAAAACAGTAGCAAAATCCACGGGCCTAAATTTAATCCATCCCATCGAAACAACCTCGTCGTTTGTCCAAGTAACTAAACCAGTAACAAACTCCCTTCGAACTGCCAACAATGCCCAAGTATTCGCCCCATGGACGGTAATGACGTGATCCACAATGTCTGTTAATCCACCAACACTAGAGAACATGTAGAAGAACCTAATTAAGTACATGTACCTAACCTCCCAATTGGTACATAGCCACAAGTAACGACGCAACTCCCCTAGATTAACTGAAAAAACAATCTTATACAAATCAAGTAGTACATGAAGCAGTATGCCTCCTTGCGGAATTCATGGGGTTTTGTTAACTTGAAAGGGCTAAGATAGGGAAAATAGGGATGAAATTGCAGACCTTTGAGTGCAAAATACCCACGGCCTAGCGTTGCTAGTTGATGCGAAAACATTAACGACCGGTTGCGCCTCTTGAGAGTGACAAAGGCCAACAAACAGCGTATAGGGGGTTCCCCATTTTTCACGACGTCCTTTAAGGTCTCAACATCGTCCTCAGGATCGTTGTCACGGCGGCGACGAAATGAAGGTGAAAGGAAATCGTAATGCATGGGGTCAAAAGGCTGGATCAAAGTTAACAACATCAAAAGAGTGGAAGAAGAAGAAGAGTCCATTTTCAAATTCGAATGACTTGGTCGTGTATATAACATAAGTTCGAAGGTGTAGGGAATATTTCAAGCATTACGATAACCCCAAACTTGAACCCCACTGTGATCATACACTAAAGTACGGTGGCGTTCCAAAGGGAAAGACAAAGAGCAAAAAGAGTCGCCAACAAGTTTTAGGAACTTGTAAACCCAAAAGACAATCCAAAGGACCATCAACTACTCCATAAGGTCTTGAACCAAATAGGGTCTGGGGATGAGGGTACGAATCCAATCTACAAAAGAAAGGACCCGCCCTATAAAATAGGCCTCTACTTTGTTCTGCTCGTATTCATGTGCGCTTTTCGAATAACATACAAACATTATATTAAACCTACCCTGTTTATCTATGTTGGTTGAATATTAATGCACAAACAAATCTATTATTGGCGATCACTTGACTTAAAATCACATTAGCCTAAACCAAATTAATAATTATCTTATTAAGCGTGATTTCAAGTACAAATTCCCTTTAAACCTGCATAAAAGGTGTGATCAAGCAATAACAATAAAATATATCAAGCAACATAATAAAGCAATAACAATAATGATGATAATAACATGATAAGGAATAATAAAGCTTAAATATAATAGCAAGATCCTAGGCATGATACTAACAAGATTAATAACAACCCCTAGCATGTCACTAAACAATAAAGATCAAAGCTTTAAACCTAACATGGTACTAACATGATATTAGAAAGAGTAAAGGCATCCTAAACATGATACTAGAAAGCATTAAAAACATCCTAACATGATACTAGGAATCATAAAACAATAATAAGCATGCTTTCTACATTGAAAGAGAGTAATAAGATTACATACTTTGAAGCCTCGTACCTCTTTCTAATAACAAAATACACAAGTTAGTAAACTTCAATGAAAATAAATAAAGAACAATTAAAGAATTAAAGAATTAAATTGAAATCAAGTTAAATAAAGTTTAGACTAGTTTTGGACCAAACCCTCAGAAATTATCAACCTTTCACGTCTAGGGCGAAGGCAACTTCGAACTTGGCTAAGAGACTCTAAGTCTTGTGAATGCGGAATATTGTGTGTAAAAAGGGAGAGAAAGAAAAGAATTAAGGAAGAATTGATGAGAATTGATTGTGAATTGAGAAAATTAAAGAATAATTGAATGTCAATTGATGATTGTGAATGATTTTTTAAAAACAGGGATTCGGACGCTATTTATAATGAAAATAATCCAGAAAAATCATAGAATTTGATAAGGAATAAAACTCCACGCTGTCGCCAGGAATTAACTCTGTCGCGAGGCGACAGGGTCTGTCGCGCGGCGACAGAGTCTGTCGTTTGGCGACAACCTGTATTAGCGCGTTTTTCTTCACGCGGAATCCGATCTTTAATCAACTTGATCTACGGAATCCGTACAGAAGATAAAATATATATTTTTAAGATAATAAAACGATATTTTATTCCAAATAAAAATCTATTAAAAATAATTAATTATTAAATCTAATAATATTAGAATTAAAAGGAACCTTCTAGAAACTTCTAGAAAACTATAATTAATCCTAATAATTTTAGGAATAATAATTAACATTGGGCCCTCCTCTAGATCGTTGGGCCGTATTTAAAATAATTAACCAGACCCAGTTTAGTATTTTGGTCATAACTTCCTCAATATTCATCGGAATCGGGCTTATAATATATCGTTGGAAAGATCTCTTCGAGCCCCATCCATCTACACTATTATTGGACCTTAATTATAGACCAAACTAAACTGGTTCGGCTATTTTCAAATAAATAAAGTCATTTTCAAAAACAGAGAGAAAAGAATTTAATTAAAACTAAACCGCAACACTCGACTTTCAAACCACTTTCACCTAATTCGATAATAACACAATGTGGAAGGCATTCATCACTGGGTTTGGTTTTGGGGAGACACAATTTGGTGTCTACAGAAGGACATATTTATATAAATTGATCCATCATTCTTTTATTCAATTTAACTATACGTAACTTGATTTAACAGTACATAATTATATTTAACTGCATATAACAAATATATATAACAGTACTTGAACTTCAAACCGATTGTTAAACAGTTTATTTTTTAAAATAACTGTTTTAAACCATAAATAGATTGTACATGTATGTTTCCTTTTTATAAAGTACGCCCACACACATACTAAACTACACCTACCCACATACTAATGTTATATGCTTTGGCACCCTAATCTACTAGTCCAGTATTTGTTATACGAAATGCACATCGACGGCCTTGTAAGTCTGATTCAGTGCTTTTAACTACCATCCACTCACGGTACCATGTTTGACTTGTCCTGTGATATTGTTGCGAAATGAACATCTTGTTTGGCATCAAACTTTCCCACACTGTTCCCAAAGACGGCTTCACTTCTCGGCCAGAAGTATATGTATGCATTGACGTGTTAGATGTCTCAAACACGTCGGTAACTTCGTTAACCACAATGAAAGCAATGCGGTAGTTCTTAGCAATTTCTTTCTTCTTTTTGCTATAGCTACTAATGACCGTTTACGCTCAATGAATCCCTTAGAACTGTTGTCATGATCATGCCTAAATAAGTAGGCTATTGAATCTAAAACGACAACTCGGGTATGTCTACAACTTTTATGAGAATTCAACACCATTAACTCTACTTGGTTCAACACCAAAAACAATTGTCCCGGGTCATCTATTTTCTTAACATGAACTAGACTTAGCGGATGAGCATCAATCACCTTATTTTCTACCAAATGAGAACTTAATTGTCTTAGCCTAGTGGACGGAAACACAGGACATGCCTGAATGTAAATAGAAGATCCATACAACCCACCATCATCAGGATCCAATAAGCACGTTAGTAGTAGTTGTAGACATATTTGTGTTTTACCAACCCCACTTTCCACGTAAATCTCAGTGATTTCTCCTACACGTATGCCGCCATTCAATGTGAAATCTATTCTTCCACATTTTGTGATACATCTTTGAATCATTTTTTTCTTCAACAAAAAATAGTGAACTACAAGATTTATTTATTTCTAAAGAAATTACGTTTGTTGGTCTGATAAGCTTGGGTTAAAAAGAGGAAGACAAGTAGTTTGTTTATATACTACAGGAAAGGTGGATATTTTCATTTTACTGTTATTTATAAAAATATGCTATTAAACATACATTACATACTGTTATTAACACTAAAAAATGCTACTTGGGTCATACGTTGCATCTATTAGGCTGTCAATTTAGAAAACACCAAAGTACATGAAATCTTAAAGTACCCATGTTATATAGTATTTCAGTCGATACTGTTATTATCATAATAAAAACCGTTATTTGCACATAAAATATTATGAATAAATACAAAATACAGTTACCATTTGTTTTACTTTATGTGTTGTCAGTCGAGGACAACAACAAAGCACATCTAAAACTGTTTATAATTTGATATATATCGTTTAAAACGTTTTAATACTGTTTTAAGTTTTAACTTCATGCCAATTATTGTTCAAAAGAAAACCACAGTCGACGTACATGCATCTTCGGTGAATTTTTAATACTGTTATGGTTGTAAATAAACTGTTAATGGTAGGAAATAAACTGTTATGGCTGAAAATAAATTGTTAAGTATAGCATATAATCTGTCAATATGTTTGTTTACAAAACCAAATGGTACTGTTAACCTTTTTGCTAACGTGTATATAAAGGCATATTGTATATATACAACAATTATTAGGTCTTTAACAAAATTCCAGAGCATCAAAACCAAATGCCCATCTTGGTAAAAAATTCCTAAAACTTATGCTTGACTATATAGTTGTTATTATAACCTGATCCTTTATTTTGTGGTCTTCTTATTAACAGGTTCGGAAGGAGGAGTTTCCAAAAGTCCAACGTAAGAAGTTAATGTTGGTGATAATGGCCAGGATGATGGTCGGGAAGT
Organism: Chenopodium album; assembly: GCF_948465745.1. Classification (NCBI taxonomy): domain Eukaryota; kingdom Viridiplantae; phylum Streptophyta; class Magnoliopsida; order Caryophyllales; family Amaranthaceae; genus Chenopodium; species Chenopodium album. The sequence goes on from NC_137848.1 coordinate 48,046,132, forward strand.
CAATAGAGAATGACAATGAAGGGAAACAACCAAACAACGAAGTTAAGAAAGATGTAACCACGATTAAACAATGAAGTGGAGTGCAAAATTGTAGTTTAATTATGGAGTGTTCATGTTACATATTATGCAAAATTATGTAATGCTTTTATTTAATGCTTTTTATTTATTCGTTATGCATGCAATTATCAAACGTACAAAGCACATACTGTTATTCTAATTGACATACTGTTAGTCGAATTCATATATTGTTATTCTAAAGCACAAAAGGACAATGCACTCACTGACTGACAACATAAGGAATATTAGGAAAATACACTACCATATAATGGCATATACTGTTATTATATTTGTTAATACTGTTATTGCTGTAGAGTTAAATGTTAAAAATTTACTATTGGAAAGGGTCTGGTATTATTAATTGAAAAGGGTCTTGTATATGGCAAATATTATTCTAATAAATACCTATATATGGAAAATAATAAACTGTTATAATTTTACCATATACGGGTATATAAATAACAAAACTGTTAATTACTAATATTATGTTGTTTTGTTGTAATGTAATGTGTACTGTTATTGCTAAAGGTCCTTGTAATTGCCAGATCAAAAACGTATTTTTGATTAACATTCAACTAAATATATTGGTTATTACGTTATTTATAATGTTTTATGACACTAATTTATATTCTTTATATTCGACACTTATAACAGTTGGGATAACCACTAAAGAACTAAATATATTAGTATTTATTCATAAAATAAAATAGTCCCATTATTTGAAAATCTAAACCTACTAACATAACCAATAAGTTACATTAAGTGGGTTATACAATATTCATAACCAATAAGTTACATTAAGTGGGTTATACAAAATTTAAGTAGAGTTGGTTGTGAGTCAAATCAACTAAATTTGTTTGTTATTGTGTAGTTTTAAAAATGACTCCTGAATTCGTAATTTATGCGTTCTTTTATTTAATAAAAAGGCAACAACTTCTAACTTTTTGTTTGGTAATGGATTAAATGCTCCTTTAGTATATGCTTATTTTACAACTTTCAAGTACACATCAATTAAGTGGCTATCATTTCATCTCCAAATAAAAAACTAAAAGCTCATTTCCTACTATTCATTTCGTCTCAAAAACTAAAGCTCATTTCCTACTACTTATTTTCCACGTACTTCATTTTCCACTGATTTCTTTTGCAATTCCCCAACGTCGAAGACCTTGACCTTCCCTCTCGTTTTTTTTTGGTTTCAGTCAAACATGTCATCTTCATCATCTGATCACAAAGACAAAACAGGTGATAGTGTTGTTTTGGTTGGATTGTCACTCCTGGCTATGTATGACTTACTTATCAAAGGTGGTGACGTTGACGATGAAGGCCTCACCTACAAATTTCCAATTGACCAGACATTCAACTCGATTTTCCTACATTACGCAAAAACGGCGGGCGTACAAGCAAGGGACCTCCGGCTGTACCACAGGGGTCAGCTTATTACACCGACCGAGACACAGTACCAAAGGGCTTTCTGCAAGGATGAAATTGTCCTCGCATATAACAAAGTAAGCTTACCTGCCACTCAACAATAACACAGTTGTAGGTTCTTTATAATACAATTGTAACGGAAAAATGTTTACAGGAATAGGAAGCGGTAGCGGTGAACCCAGTTGGTGTAACTACTAAGGAAAGGAAGCTTTTCCATATTTGTGACTTGTTTGAACGTCGCAACACCTTCCAATTTAGAGCAAGGAATGATACTCCGATGGAAACGGTGTGCACACGTTGGGGGACTGATAATCGTGTTGATCTTTAGCGAGTAAGGCTATGGCTTAATGGTCAAGACTTGGATGACTGGTTGACCATCGAACAAGCTGGAATAAAGGATGGGTCGTACGTGGATGCACATACCGAGCAAGAGGGATTTGAAAGGCGATGATATCATCACTTCCTACGCCTTAACTAGTCGATTTCTAAACAATGGTGGGGAGGTTAAGATCACTACTACAAAAAAGGCCTTAGAGAACTGTTATTATAGGCTTTATAGATCGCCTTAGGGGCGTTCTTCTGCTAAGCGATGTATAAAGTATAGAGAACGGGTCGGTTAGGCGTATTATATATGGACAAATAGAGAACGGTTGTTAGTCACAACCGTTCTCTTTTCCCTTCTTAAAATCGTACACTAAGGAAGGAAAATAGAACGGTTTAGGCCACTTAACCGTTCTATATTGCATTACAATAGAGAACGGTTGAGTTAGATAACAGTTCTTTAATGTTTTTTTTTTTAAAAAAAAAATCCAACCATATATATATTTGATAATTCAAATTACCCCTTACGTATTTTATCTTGTATTATTCCTGTATTTTGATAATTTGTATTATATTTGTATTTCATTTTTAGACCTGTATATATTGTATTCCTGAATTTTATCTTGTACATTTATCCTGTAAGAAAAATTCCACATTTCCTATGTAAAATAAACTCATGATCTTGTACGTGTGCAATATAAATTTCAGTATAATAAAATAACAAAAATATTTCCATATACGACGAAAGACATCAAAATATGCTTCATATATATAATTTAAAACATCCAACCACAATTAAATTGATTCATTCATCCAGAATTTGTTCTATACAAATAAATACGTGAGTTAAATATCAAAACACATTTCTAATTAATGTTGATTTAAAAAAATTATGCGTAGATATATCAATACCATATTGATCTACAATTCAGATATATCATTGTCGTCGTCATTTGGTTGATAATATCCGAAACATATGAAATCCACCTTTCCCTAAGCTCGCCGATCATTTTTTGAGAATATGTAGGAGGAACTTGCTTAAAATACTACAAAACAATGTAGAATACATACATATTAGTAGTTAATAATATACACAATAAATTCATCTAATTAAATATACATAATTATATCTTTTTTGATCTAATTTAAGAAGAACAGCTGATACCAACAATGCTGCTCTCAATCTTATTAAAAAAAAAAAAAGAAAAAAGGCTGCTCTCAAGACATATAACAGCCATGTGCATAATAGTTTCTGTCAATGCCACATCTAGACATCTAGTACATATCTGATCTAAGTTCATACCCATGCTCACAAGGTTGGGACAGGTCTACAGTAGAAGTTTCTAGCCCAAAACAAGAACCCGAACCATAATTAGTGAAAGAATATAATAGTATACATCTTACAAACAACCTAAATAGATATTTAAGGGAAATCATGACGATCTTAAGAAATAAGCAGTTACTGATAGAAAAGTTAAAAGCCCGGAAGCACGGACTATAGAGCATCCACTTGCAGATCAAGACAGAAGATACAAAATATATAACTTAAAATCAATTGTGACAGTAAAAATTATATAACCCACCAAATGCAAGTAAACAAAAGCATGCTAATGATCCAAATGTGAAAATAAATAATCTATCAATTTAATTTCAAATCAAAATTGAACAGGAGAAAAAAAAACTCACATAGCGACATATAACCACCTCTTGGCAGCTTCCCATGAGATAATGGCGACAGGGTGCAATAATTTTTGGTTTCATGATAGTAGTAAGTTTTAATCACTTGACACCAAGTTTCTTGTCCATTTCTACTGGTTTCTTCCTTTTATTCTGCTGCAAAATTAAATTCGCAAAAGAATGTGTTACCTCAAAAGTTTAATTACTGCAACAAAACAAAAAATTTAAAATGAAGCAACCGACACAAAGTTTTCTGTTTATTACTTTCAAATAAGAAACATAAACTTATTGATAAAGAGAAATTAGTAAATTTGATAGAGACATGATCATTAATTACTAAGTTTCATAACAGATATAGAAGTAAATTATTACGGGATGCAAGATAGAAGTTCAGTACTTCATTTTATTAAAGTTGCTAATGAGAAAACTCAATTAACAGCATCTAGAATCTGAAATAAATGTAATAATTCTCAGTAGTATCCAGTCACTACAAGAAAGTGTACTATAATAAGGAAGCATTTGGAGACTCGGAAAGCAAATGAAGAAAGTTCCAGTCATTAATTACGTCTGAATAGGGAAATCTAGAGAAACACAACTCTTGAGATGAGCCCCTAGAAAAGCTAGGAACAATTCTTCTAACAGATATCCAACTACATACCATACCTCAGAAAGAACCACCGTGATGCAAGCACATAAGTTAAAGCCCCATAAATACAAAGGATTTTCTTGACTACTTCATCCAATGTTAGAAAAATATAAAAGAGAATATATAAAATAAAACAAAATAAGTAAAACCTTTTACTTTTCCTTCTTTGCCTCTGAAGAGGAGCTTTGTTTTTTATTCTTCGGGATGCTTGAGCCCTTAATAGATGGTAATACTAAGATGAAAAATGTTGGAAACACATTACTCAAAAGTTATAATTCCGAAAGCACGGACTATAGAACATCTACTTGGAGATCAAGATGAGGAGGGACTGATGCATACAGAGAAAGAAGTTTTTGACATAAAGGAGGTCTTAAAAAAAAAAAAACTGAAAATAGAGGGCATGATACTGAAAATGAAACCTGAAGTGATGTAAGAGTTGCATAAGCAGGCAAATGCAGGACAGTACATAAGCCTCCTTTACATAAAGAGATAAAGGTGAACTTGCCAAAGTTAGTGCACAAATAAGGTGCTCAGTAAGAAAAACTCTAGCATCATAAGCCATTAAGCATTATCACTCTAGCAGGGGAAACATTGGAGCAACCATGCACCTTAGCTCTGAGTCTATAAACATAGAGAAGTCAAGTCACATTCATAGGGGATACAAGTTCAATTCTAACAGAATAGCCGCTGAAACCACTGAAGGTGGGGGAAGCTCTAGAAAGAGGAAATCTGGAGACACAAACCTCCAAGATGATTTAGCAACAAAGTCATACGTCAACAACAATGTACAAAGAATAAAAAACTCACTCATCTTTAACAGTACCACAGTCCACATGTTATGATTCCCTTCTCTTCTCTCTTCACAATCAGCTACACCAATTCCACAAAAACGCACTCCTTACTCATCATTGTAAGCATAGTAAAAACCATGACTAGTCTTATACATTACTAGAATCAGATTTTATCATCACATAGTTTCAATCACAAGATCTCATAACCAACCCTTTTATGAAAGAAAAGCAAAGAGAATCAATATTTCTAAAATATATTACAAATTATTTGAAATTAATATAGCACAATAATCCAGTGGTAATCAATTTCCCCTACCCCTCTTTCTTTATCTGATTAGGGTTCTAAATTGAACTTAGGTAAGATTATTTGGCTAAAATTATTTTATTACTATTGAAATAAATGTAAATTCGACAAAAAAAAGGGTAATTTGATTCAACTTACTGCAATTCGGTTGAAATATATACATACAAACAATCGATTGAATTTATCCCTAAAACTAGAACTTGATGTTTTTTTCAATCACCTAAATTCGAATTGCAAATTAATTTAATAGATGAAAACTATGAATTTAATTCTGTTTCCTTCATATTTCAAATGATTTATGTGGTTAGATTGACAAATTATCAAAATTCAATTACTGTATGACAAATAAAATTCGAACCTACCTCAATGTAATGGTGACTCAGTGAAGTGGTGGTACTGCAGACATTGTGCGGCGGTGGAGCGGCGGCATGGCGAAACAGTAAGTGGCGGTGCATGCAATGGGAGGTTGTTGGTCAACTTGAAGCAATTCACAAGAAGTATGGAGTATTTTTTTTAAGAATATTAAGCAAAGGTATTTTTTAGTGGAATGGAAGTGAAAGTGAAATGAAAGTGAAAAACCTTATAGCCGCCTTGCCCGCCTTTGATTAATTTGGTAAATTCTCTCTCTTTTTTTTTAATAACACTCTGTATATACTTTCCTCTTAAAATTAAAAAAAGATAATTAAAAAAATACAAAACGGTTATCAAGATGACCGTTCTATATCCTCCACAATAATTAATTATTATTTTTAATTATTTGGGTGAAAGAAATAGAGAACGGTTAACTATGCTAACCGTTCCATATGAATTAACTTACAGAACGCCTCTTATACAAATACGTTCTATATTCTTCTGGAGAACGCCTACCTTTGGTAACCGTTCTATATTTTGCGATCTCTAATCTAGTTTTTGGTGTAGTGGATCACTAATGCTAAAGGTCAAATATAATTATATTAGGTAAATGTCAATATTACATAATTACATTAACTAGAGGGCATATATAAGTAGAAGTCATATATAAATAGTTATATTTACTAATTAATTTAAGTAGAAGGCATATATAACTACAAGTCATATATAATTAAGTAGAAGGCATATTTAACTAGAAGTCTTAATTACATGGTTAGTATTGGTTTAGTCGGTCTAGTTTTTCCTTGCAATCTCGGTATGTAATTGGTACTTCATTTTGTATTATTCTTTTTGGACTATAATAATATCACTTCGTATTTTATTATGAATTTGTGAAATGCTTCATAATATTCTAATGGTGCACCAAGTCATAATTCTAATGATTTATTTTATAGTACTTTATGAAGTAAAGATAGCTGTCTGTTATTAATGAATGACACATATAAAAAATAGTTTACAAATTAATGATGAATGATACATATAAACACATATAAAAATATAGCAGTATTTTATATATATGGTAGTTTGTAAATCACAAATAGTCGTATTTTCATTACATATAACAGTATTAAATTATATATTAGTGAAACTTGCGCTTTGCTACATATAAATGGTAGTTCATTAATTAATATAAACATAGTAGTATTTTATATGCATTGCTTGTTTATAAATAAAAAATAATTGTATTTTAAGGATATATAACAATATTAAATTATGATTTTACTGAAACTTCCGCTTTGCCTACATATAAATGGTAGTTTATTAATGTAAACATAGTAGTTTTTTATATGCATTGCTTGTTTATAAATTATAAATAATTGTATGTTTTTTACATATAACAGTAATAAATAATGATATTACTGAAACATGTGCTTTGCCTACATTAATAATGACATTACTATGGCAGTATTATATATATAATGGTAGTTTATAAATAAAAACCAGTCGTATTTTAATTACATATAACAGTTATAAATAATGATATTATTGAAACTTCCGCTTTCCGTACATATAAATGGTAGTTTATTAATGTAAATATAGCAGTATTTTATATTCATTGGTTGTTTATAAAGAAAACATAATTGTATTTTTTTAACATATAACAGTATTAAATAATAATATTACTGACACATGCGCTTTGCCCACATTAATGAATGAGAAATGATAGTTTATTAATGGTATTTTATTTAGTAGTATTTTATTTAAAATAACAATATTAAATTATCACTTCGGTATGCATGAATGATGCATGATCGAACTACTGGCCTAGTTTAAAGTTCAAGTGTAGAGCTTCCGGATGCCTTGTTCAGTAATCAATAGTAATATCAACGTGTGTTTGACTAGTGGCTCTAGTGGGAGATTGAAGGATAGATGAATCATATTTAAATATCATATTTATGTATTGATGAATCATATTTATATATCATATTCATATGTAGATGCTAGTTTTTGAGTTTAAGTGGGAGATTGAAGATGCTAGTTTATAAGTTAAAGGTAGTTGTATTTTATTTATAAATAAGAGTATGAAATAACTATACGTATAAAAAATAGCAGTATTTTGAATTAGATGCTTGTTTATGATACATTAATGATACATTAATGATATTTTATTGAAAAAATAGCAGTATTTTCAATTAGATGCTTGTTTAAGAATCAATGATAGTGGTATTTGATATATTAATAACAATATTAAATTATTTACATATACAAAGTATTACATACACATATACAAAGTGTAACATATAGTAACATAATTAATATTATAAATAACTGTATGTGGATTATAATAAACATATTCTGAACTACAAATAACAGTATCTGAGTTATTATAGATATTCCACCGAAAAACTGGGCCCACACCTGCCAAAGCTGCTTAAATTTTCAAATTTCCGCTTCATGTGTATGATATCATCGTCCTCTCTCGCCTTTCAAACTTCTTCATTCCCCCAATACTTCAAATATCAAATATCAACAACTACATTACATCCCCACAAGTTTCATCTTTAGTAGTTAATAAGGCAAGGAAGCGCTGCGAATGTGGATTTCCGGCATCAAAGAGGACTAGTTGGACGCACGACAACCCCGGAAGGAAATTTCTATCATGCAAATTTTATGACTTCGAAACAGGAAGAAAGGGTTGCGACTTCTTTGAGTGGGTGGATGATGAGGTTGTTGACTGGCAACGGGATGTCACCAACGTCCTTATTTCAGAAAAGCAAAAGCTTTCTACAGAGTTAAGCATCGTCAAGGCAAAAATGCATTGCTTACAAACTGAAAATGATAGGCTATCAAAGGAAATTCTAAAGCTGAAGAATAAAAGGGATGTTCCAAGAAAAAACGATTGCAGCTCAATTGTGCTATATGTAATCATTTCAATCATTGTTAGTATTGTGATAAAAACTGTAAATGCTTAGTAATGTTGAAGTTTATATTTATGTTTTTGTTTTTGGTAATCAAAGTGCAACCTTATTAATGTTTAAGTTTATATTTATGTACTCTAAACCTCATTGCAAAATTAAATAATAGAACCTTTTTGTTTTTTTTTTTTGAAAACAAATAAAAGAACCTTGATTTACCCAAAATACTGGTAATAATTAACATATACAATAACCTTAGTTTGCAACACAAAATTACATCCTAAAATACTGGTAATAATTAGCATATACAATAACCTTAGTTTGCAACACAAAATTACATCCTAAAAACTGCATAGCTACCAATTAAGATCAACAACTCCAGATCATTATATATGGAAGCCCAAAAAATTACATCCTAAAAACTGCATAGCTACCAATTAATTTTGTTTCCCATTTAGACAAAAAATCAGATCATATATGCTAGCCATTTAGACAGAAAATCAAAGCGCCCGAGCTAAGGCACTGAACTGCTTACTGAGTTCCATTTGGATTTGCATACACCAAAGACGGGGTCACCATGCTGCTACCAGTAAAAGTAAATGGGAGAACATCCCTCAGTATCCAATCGGGGCATGACTGAATTGGCCTCGTAAAGTAACCCAATTCACTAAATCTAGGCCCATAACCAATACCACCAATCCACTGGGCATTTGATGACCAACAATTTGTTTCCTGAACCTGTTATTTGAAACAAGGTATTATTTCCCAAACAGCAGCTATAACCTTTGTACTACTATCAATATCACATTATCATAGAAGCTGTACTTACCATCAAAGAAGAAGGTGGTGGTGCTGATTCATTTTTGTTCGACTTCCTTGTATGTTTTCTTTTGGGCTTCTCAGCTGCAATTGCTTCATTCACCTGACATATGTCATGTAATGTCTCCTACACAGCATAGACATATACCAAAGACAAGTAAGTAAGCTATGTTAGCTTTTACATTGTCACGGGTTATCCAAAAGGGGCATACCTCAGTGTTGAGTGGAGGTGGAACACCTTTAACCTGTTTTTTTTACCCGATCTGTTACCACATTTCTCTAAACAAGAAAGAAATCGCTGAGCTCTTGGTCTATGTGCTGGTTTCTTCCTTGAAATAGGATCCCCAACTGACATTGCTTTTGCCCCAGCAGGGGGAAGGGAACCTTCATTCACTGAAGTACTCACATTCTAAGTAACATTATGATATGTCTGCAGCACTGTTTGAGGAGTCTTATCAACACCAGCCACTTGAAGGTCGACGGAAATGTCTTCAAGCCCGACCACAGACAAGTTCAAGTTCCCAACACCACATGTGATTGTTGGACTAACTTCATTACTACCTTCATTACTAACTTCATCACCACAAACATTGTTCACAGATGGAGATGATGCAAAACCTGAGGCTTTCTCCTGTTCTTGGTCCTTTTCTTCCTTTTCTATGGCAACATCCAAACAGCTCTCAAGCTTTGAGATAGCATCAAATGTCATTCTAACATATTCCGATCGAGTGGCTGCCTTCAAACATACACTGTCAAAGCGGGTTAATATTTTATCATACCGCTTTACTTCTTCCGTTTTGGTAGGGTCATGGTATGCCACCTTCACACGAGTATGACGCCTATGCACATCTTTTCGCCAACGCCTAACTATGTAGTTAGATGGCACTTCAGTAACATTATTTACATCATACACCTTGAACTGATGCCTACACATGATCCCGTGACACTCAAATACTTGCACTCACATGATGCTTCATTAGTTTCTGAGTTAAACATGACAGTGTACACTCTCTTCTTCAAGGTTGGAAGTTCCTTCTTCAACTCTTTTACAAATTTCCACACTCTATCTTCAACAACATGCTCCACTACTTTTTCTGATATTTTTGTTTTCCTTACCACACTCACATACATAAGCCTTGTATCCTGCTCCTGTACCTCTTCAAATTTAGCATTAGTGTACACCTTCTGAAATGCTTTCTTATACGCAAATCCGGTTATAAGCTGCCTCACTCTTATGGCACTAATTGCATCCACTTCTTTCTCTGCATTTGCCCTGTTTTCCATGGCATCACAATATCTCTCTGCAAACTCGAACAAACGAGTATCCCTCTTCACATACTTGTCAAAAAAGCTGTTAATGCTCTCAGAACGCTAAGTAGTTTTCATTCCCGCCCAAAATAGGTGTTTCATATATGCAGGAATCCACATATGTCTCTCCTCAAAAAGACCTGCCATAAAAATAATTACACATATTACACATGTATTATAATTACAACAACATAAAAACAAAACAAGAAGCATATTTACAAAAAGAACTAACCTGCCAGCCAATCGTCCTTTCGAAGACCATACGACTCAATTGCTGCGGTCCAATTTACCTCAAACTCCTCTTCACTTAAGCTATCATAGATAACATTCTGAAGCACATCACTAAACTCCTCATACTTAGCATAGCTGCCCAGCTTCGTCCTAAATTTATTCAGAATATGCCATAAACACCACCTGTGCTTGGCACTTGGCATAACAATACTCAAAGCCTTCCTCATTGCAGCACACTGGTCAGTTAAAATACCACCAGGAACCAAACCACCCATGCAATCAAGCCAGTTACTGAAAAGCCACACAAACGTATCTGTGTCCTCATGAGATACAAGGGCACAACCTAACAATATAGTCTGGCCATGGTGATTTACACCAACAAACTTCGAAAAGGGCATCTGATATTCGTTTTTAACGTACGTTGAGTCGAAACAAACAACATCCCCAAACTCCGCATAGGCTACCCTACTCCTTGCATCCACCCACATGACATCTGATAACCTTCCCTCATCGTCTAATCTGTACTTATGGAAGAAATTTTGATTATCAGAGCTCATCTTATCAAAATAAGCAAGCATCGCATTTGCATCACCCCCACTCATTTTCAACTTCTTCTCCCGAGCAAGTACATTACGTAAATCCCACTCTGTCAGGGCCATATTTTCCACTCCACCCTGCTCCTTTGCCAAACTACGATGCAGCTGTGTTACCTGGCTACCGGCATTACAGGAATTAAATAACTTCCTCCTCACCGCTGTAGTTATTTCATTTTGCCGGTACATTGAAATGTATCGGGACTTTCGTGGAGTGGGATTATGATATTGATGTTTTACAACAACCTTCCTAACTACCCAAGAACCATCATCTCTACAAGCTGCCCTCATCTCCACTGGACACCCACATTTCTTCGTCTTCCCTCGGTTTAATTCTAAAGGCAACCCACCACCATAAACCCTCTTCCCATTTACACGACGCCGTATATCTGGCTCCCTGCACATTCACACCTCCATATGTAACTCCACCTCTTACTCTTGTCAGTTTTCCCATCATGGGTTTTGTAATTCCCAGCTGCCCGGAAAACACCAAAGCCCCGCTGCTTCCCATACTTCCTGAAGAATTTGTCAACTTCCTCCCAAGAACTGAAAACCATACCTGCTTCAGGATGGTCTAGTACATCCTCATACTGACCATCATTACTTTCCATAACACAGCGTAGAGGAGTCGATGTGGTGTCCCCAATACAATTCACTACATCATGGACTGGAGTACTAAGCAAACCATCATGAAATTAAGCAAAGAGAAGCAAAGAGCTAAGCCTTAACTACCAAACTATCAAACTGATATTAAGCAACAATCAAAACAACATTAAAAAAGAATTTAGAAACAACATCGCAACCACAGACTAAAATACAGTGTATAATAGAGTTGCATAAATCACTTGTTAATCATGCAAATATAGTCTCTTCATAACTAATACATTATATTCTAATCTTGCTATCAGATTAGGTCTTATTGACCTGTTTCTTTGGTAATCTGTTGGTTGATTAACACAGTTACAGTTTCTTCAATTAGGGTATATAATTATGCAAAGACTCTAAACAAGTGTGTCTAAAATAATATATAAATCATTTTTTCATTTTTGAAGTATATCTTCTCTGGAATCTAATTTTGAGCAACAAAGAGGCAACATCTTCACAACCACAACCTTCAAACATTACCAAACCAAAAATCAAAACAACTGCAACAAACATTACGAATTAGGCTTAACTAACCAAATTTTCAGCCTAAATCCAACAATTACAACTCAGATAACGTCACATCAACATATCGATACAAGAATGCTTATCATTTTTTTTTCAATACAACTAATCCAACGTTAATATATCAAATCCGTCACCTTAATTTTATCAATACTAACCTCAATTAATTCAGTTTCAACCGCTTCCAACTCAATTATTTCAGTTCCCTCCTCCTCTTCGGTTTCTACCACATCAACACCTGGATCTGATAACTCCATCAACAGCTACAGAACAACACAATAAAACTCTAGCTTAAAACCCCAAAAAAAATAATTACAAACTAAATTACAGGTTCCACACTCAAAACATTACCTTATTCGGAGTAAGATGATACTCTTGGAGCAATGGGAGTGGAGGGCAAGGAAAATCGAGGGAAAATAATGGCGATGGAGGGAAAAACTTGGTGGTCCGCACAACACCCAGGAGCTACAGGAACACCGCCGATAGGAAGAATTTGGCAGGGATTGTTGATGAATGGTGTAAAACAAGGAGTAAAACAAGCTTCTATTTTTTTACCCTACACTTTTGCATTTTACCTTCCCATTTTAGTTTATCTTTAAAAAAAAAATATATTATTATTATATTCTGGTATTGGACAGAGGATGTCCATACCAGGTAGCAGCCCATACTTCCTCGATAAAGGAAACGTACTGTAAAATTGATCAAAATTTTTTATTTGAAGACCAAATTGATCAAAATTTTATTTGAGGGTAAATATGTAAATAAACTCTTTTAAGGGTATAATAGTCTTTACATTGTTCATAAGAGTATTCTTCCACTTTTTATAAGGTAGGGATATTACCTGTCAAGTACATACAATCTAACCCTTATATCCAATAATTATGAGTTTATCCGAGATGAGTTCGAGTTTGGGGTCGGTTGAATCGACTAGTAAACGTATCAATTTGAGCTGAAACGGGTCTGTTTTGATCGAGTTAATATCGAGTAGGTTGCTAAATTAATGATTTGGTCTTGGTAGAACCCACTATATACCATAACATTTGTTCCTTCTCTTTAATATCGTAAATATATGAAATATAGTTGTGATGATATGAGTACATACTTATTTAAATATTATAAAATTAATAATTATGATTAATAAAAAAATTATACTTTATAATATAATAATATTTATATTAGATATTTTCTTCGTTTCATAATAATAGCAACTCTTTCTTTTTTCATCCGTTTTATAATAATTGCAATACTTCTTTATTTAGTAAGGACCTATAACTATTTTATTATTTATCTCTCCAACCAACCCCACTTACACTAATTTTTTTTATAAAAATTTTACTCTCTTACTAACCATCAATGAATCAAATACATCTTTAACTAACTAATATTTATAAATTCTCTTTTTGGTCCCCACCATATAATTTTCTTAAAATCTTGTGCCAATCTTATTACGTATTGATGCCATTATTAAGAAACGGAAGGAGTATAACATTTTATAAAGTAATTTGAGATTATCACGCATTTTCGAGCCGATTATTGAGATTATCGACTCGACTCATTAACAGTTCGAGTCAATCTCAAGTTTGAGTCGAGTTAATACCGAGTTTTTACTAACTATAGCTCAATTACCCAGCAAGTTATCTCGTATAATAAACAAGCATATATATAGAAATGCTTTATATATATTTCTATTTTGGGTTTTTTGTGTCCCTCGGAAGAGTTACGTCACTAACTCTGGTTCCTGACCGGCTATACCTACAAAACAATGGAAGCTCCGGGTGATCAGAGTTCCGCCTCCGACGATCAAGTTAGAAAGTGTTCGAGAGGTAAAAAGTACGGAAAGTTATAGTTGATCTTTTCGGATTCCGAGATCAGGTGTTTTCTCTGTTGTAAGAGTAGTAGATGATGTAATGATTGAACGTGCCCCCAAAATGGGGGGAATCTTCCTATTTATAGGGTCATTGGGATTTGTGCCCTTACCTAGAACATTTTGACCTAGGACTAGTGGGCTGTGCCATTTTGCGACTCTTTCTCGGGAATTGGGCCTTGAAGGCCGCCAATTCCTTTTGGGGGTATCTGCCTATCACGTGTTGAACCCCTGTAGGTCCACTTTGGGCTCTCCCTAGAGATACACGTGTCACGCTCAGGTTGGTCCACGAGGCGGGATAAAAATACCCAAATCATTCTCCTCTCTATATCTCTGCCACTTCCGAAAAATGCCAAGGTATTTGTAATTTCAAAGTAATGCGACTGTAAAAAAAATGGATTAAGTAGCTAATACAACATATAACCTATATTAAACCATACCCTTTTCGATTAGTAATAATCTCAACATTTTCATTTTAGGAATTTTTTCATTACAATTAAAACATTTCTTATTTGATTTGGACCCAAAATAATTTTTTATGTCTCCAACCAATCTCAATTACAATAATATTATTATTATTATTACTCGTATACAAAAATTATTAATTATGTTATGAAGAAATAATTCTTTTACCTAGCGACACCTTTTATTTCAACCGCTAGTGTTTGAGATTAATATGAAATAGACGGAGTAAATAACAAGCATTATAATAAATAATACGGAGTAATAATAATAACATGGATTTTCATACGAAGTACACATTATGGACATTTAGTTATTTACCCATAATATCCAAAGAGTCTAGAATCTTAGGCACTCTCAATCTCACATATTACGTTCCCAAAAAAAAAAAAAAAGGCACTCTCACAGTCTCACATTATGGATATTACTACAGTAGTATTTACCCATAAATGATGACAGACTCTGATCAAGGGTCTTTAACCAGTCAACTAGCATTTAATACTCAGTACACATTCAATTAATATACACAGCGCTTTACCTTCAAGGTACATGCATTTTAACGAAGTCACTGATTAAACTTGCATCGTTAATTAACCGTTATCCTACGTGTAAGAATTCCGCATCTGAGTCATCAGCCACTTAGTACATATGATGAGTTGGCGAAAAAGATTGACATTGTAAATCAATCAAAGAGATTAACTGGGCACATCCTGTTGTTTATGATATTGATGATCTCTTAGATGAAGTGGCCTTTGATGCTTTGCTACGCAAGGCTAACGAAATAATTTCACGACAATTCATTAGATCTAATATCATGGATTCAAAACTAAGAAATTTCTCCCCCAAAAAGAGGAGATAAACCTTGTCTTTCAAAAGAGGTCGAAAAACCCTTATCCTTTGAAGGAAATCGAAAACCCTTTCTTTCGAGGGAGAAAAATTCCTCCAAAAAAAAGGAAGCATTATTATAAAATTTAAAAAAACTTTAAAGAAACAAAACCCCTTTAAAATTCAACGATGGAGGCTAGGGTTTTGAAGAGAGAAAAGAGGTACTATTTACATACTTGATGGTACTTTATATTCATGTTAATATTTATAACTTAGCCATGCTATTTGTTTCAAAACAAATATATTCAGCTGTCTTTTCTTCCCATAAAGTACAAAAATTAAGCATTCGTTATTGACTTATCGAGAGTTGACTTGTCCAATTATAAAGAGAGAGTTTACTAGTCTTTATTTATTTATTTATTTATTTATTTATTTTGTATATAAGGGAAAATGACTTTTTACCCTCCTATGGGGTGGTGGGTCGGTGGCTGCTCATATGAGGTATGGCAGTAGCATGCTTCCTCCGGTCTTCCACATTTTAATATACTTGGGTTGCCTCAAGTCAAGTCCTCAACTACTAGAATAGTACAGCTAACCAAGGCCCTACAGAATTAATTTATTTATCTAATTACAGAGTATCACGTAACTACTCCATTGTCTTTCGTGTTTGCTAGACTTAATTTCTTGTCTTTACTACTTTCTTGGTTTCCTCTTTCTCACAAAATAAATGTGTAAATGGCGGAAGCAATCATATTACCGATTGCTAAATCTGTACTTGGCAAGATCGCTTCTTTTACTGGCGATCTTGCCATGTCCTCTATTTCTGAAGAAATAAAAGCAGCCAAGTCTGCTAAAAAAGACATCAATAAGATAGCCAATAAGCTCACTGCTATTTGTACTGTCCTTGAAGATGCTGAAGAGAAGCAGTTCACTAATAAGGCCATGAAACTATGGCTGAGAGATCTCAAGAGTGTTGTTTATGATATTGACGATCTCTTAGATGAAGTGGCCTTTGATGCTTTGCTACGCAAGGCTAATGAAGGTCATTTTCGCCGGCAGCTCAGGTACTATCTTTCCTCTTCAAATCCCATTATTTCCCGCTTCAATTTGAGTCGCAAAGTAAAAGATCTTCGCGAAACGCTAGAAAGCGTAGTAAATAAGAAAAATGAATTTGGTTTGACTGAGCGTCCACTTGAATTCTCAAGGGATAGTATTAGGGATCCCTTTGATGGATGTGCCTATGTGTGTGAATCAGATGTTATGGGAAGAGAAATGGCTAAGCAGGATATTATAAGAATATTGATAGATGTTACAGATGTTAGTGAGCTCACAGTGCTTCCTATAGTAGGAATGGGTGGCATCGGAAAAACTACATTAGCTAAGTTGGTGTATCATGATGTCCACCACTTTGATCTTAAGCTATGGGTATGTGTTTCGGACAAGTTTCACATACCAAAGATCATGGAGGACATTCTGAAAAGCGGGGCAGTCAGGAGTGGTGACAATACATCCAGTCAACAATTGGATGATCTATTAATACAAAAGCTCCATGTTTTGCTAGGTGGGAAGAAGTACTTGCTTGTGTTGGATGACGTCTGGGTTGAGGATATTGCAATGTGGATACAGCTAAAGAACGTGTTGGCCGTCGGGAATCCTGGGAGCGTTCTTTTGATCACCACAAGAAACTCCAAGGTTGCTTCCATCACTCAGACATGTGAATCATATGACTTGGACAGTCTTCCGATGGATGTTTGTTGGTCCATTTTCAAGCAGTTAGCATTTAAGGATGGCGAAGAAGACATATATCCGAACCTTCATGAGATTGGTTGGTCTATCAATAAGAAATGCCGGGGCATCCCTCTTGTTGTAAAAAGTTTGGGGAGTTTGCTAAGAAATGAGAGAAATGAGCAAGAATGGAGACGAGTGGATAGTATGTATAGTTTTGCCGAGCTAGAACAGCAATATGATCAAGTCTTGCAGCTTTTAAAGTTAAGTTATGTTAAACTTCCGTCCCACTTAAAACCATGTTTTGCTCACGCTTCATTATTTCTTAAGGATTCAATTCTTCATTCAAATGTTGTACCATACATTTGGAGCGCAATTGGTTTATTGCCTCTAGATAATAAGTACAAAGGTATTGAAGACTACGGATATTCTTACTTCATGGAATTGGCATCAAAGTCTCTTTTTGAAGAACCGAGTATGTGTATTGATGGAATTTATTGCCAAAGTAAAATACATAATCTTTTGCATGATTTGGCCGTGTACATTATGGAGGATGAATTGGCTGTTGTAACTTTGGATAAGATGACGGATATAAGCTTTGCTAGGCATATTGTTTGGGGATACAATAGTTCAGATTTAAAAGATAAAGAGTTTCCGATAAAGCTTCTCAATGCAAAGAAAGCCCGGACATTTCGATTTGTTTATGAAATGAAACAACATGTGAGTATGTCCTTTCTTGAAAGAATTATATCTAATTTCAGCTGCTTACGCATCTTGGAGTTTGGGAGTCTTTGGTTTGAGGAGTTGCCAAAGTCAATCGGGAACTTGAAGCATTTGAGATATCTTGATTTGTCTTATAACCCCATCATCAAATCACTACCAAGTACAATATGCAATTTATTGAATTTAGAAACACTTCTTATTCATAGATGTGAGCAATTAAAAGAGCTACCAAGGGATATACATAAATTACAGAACCTAAAGAATTTTCAGGTTACAACAAGCCAAGTGAGCTTAGTTGAGATCAATGAATTGAGCTCTCTACAACACTTATTCTTTGATTCATGTAAAAGATTGAAATCATTTTGGAACAGCGATAATATTGGTCACCTAACTTCCCTCCGAAGATTGTACATTGAAAACTGTCCAAAATTGACAAGTCTTCCAAATAGTATGAAGTACCTTGTTGGCCTCCAAATACTATTTCTACATTGTTGTGAAGGGTTAGATTTGAACCATCAGAGAGAGGCCTTTGAAGGTCTTCAAAGCCTCCGACTATTATACATCAACAATGTTAGAATGACGAGTCTCCCAAGTGGTATACAATCGGCTGCAACTTCTCTTCAATATCTCATTATTGTAGAATGTGGAGGTTTGGAGGAGCTTCCGAATTGCTTTCATTGTTTTACCTCTCTCCGAGAAGTTTCAATAGGAGATTGTCCTAATGTGTTGAGTTTGCCCAACTCATTTCGCCACCTTACTTCACTGCAAAAGCTCTACATCGTGGGTTGTCCAAGCCTATCAGAAAGATGTGCTGTACCAGACGGAGAAGACTACTCTCTCATATCACATTGTGCCAATTTCGAGCTTGATGGTGTTACTTTTACTCCAAATCATAGTCGTTGAAAAAAGGTTGCGGTTTTTAAGCCCACTACTTGTGTATTTTGTTTCTTCAGATTATTGGAGTATCATTTTTATTTTTTAGAGGACATGATGTAATCATAATTCATAAGCTGCCATTTGTTATTAAGTTAACTTAAATGTTGACACAAAGAATTGCAGCCACAACTTTCGAAAAAAATAAAAAGAATTGTAGCCACAATTAAATTTCATATTAATGTAGGTAGCATATGTTGATCCTTGTTGACAAAAGATACCAATATGTACCTTGTAAACATTAATCGAAACTTATACTTTCCCCGTATTTTTTAGTCGCATTATTTGGGACTTTACACTATATGCACAATATTGTTTGACTATCTTTTGTGACTTATCTAAATGAAAAATATAATTATATGGGATCTAGTTAGGTTCATCTCAAAATCTACTTTTTAAATAGAATAATTTGCATTTTTTTTTTTTTTTTGAAACAAAATAGAAAAATTCGTATTTTACCACCTCTTAAAACACTATATTTTGAACTAAACACCCATTTTGATATTAATTTAGAAATACCATCCAAAAAAGGGGGAAAAAAAAATTAGATTTCACCACCAGTTAATCAATTAACACTTCATGTAAAAAAACGTTAAATAAAAATATCACCATGAAACGTTAATCAGTGGAGAATTTACCGTGGGAAACCCGAGAACCGGAAGAAAAACCCACCAATCCACTATGGAGTAACAATTTGATGAAGATTAATGTAGTTTACAAGCTTCCAATCACCATGAAAGCTCCCATCCCAAACTCACCCTCTCAAACACTCAAACCCTAAGTGTTTGGGTATTTCATGAGGCTTTCTCTCTTTACATCTTTCCCCCTTCATCCTATATATTACTCCTCTACAATGACAAAAATGAGTATATATAATGCTAAATAAAAGGCAAATAATCTAAGGGCTAAGAATTAAGTTACTAACAAAGGAGAAATCAAGACCATAAAACCGAGGCTCAATCGCGGAAAAACAGAGCCCCGAGAAACCCAGTGGAGCGGGCGCTCCAACAAACTGGAAGAAAATAGCCAAAACGAGCCTCAAAAGAGCGGGCGCTCCACCAGACAGGAGCGGCCGCTCCATATTCCCCTACTGGACAACTTCTCGTAAAACAGCCATATCTTTCTCGTTTCTTGGCCAAATTTAGCTTATGACCAGTCGTTGAAAAGCTCTTGAGACAAGCTATCACCTCCAACTTGAATCATCTCAATATCACTTCTAGATCTTGAGATATGTCCATTTGAAGTCAGCCCTTTGTTATCCACCATTGCTTAACACCAAGCAATAGCCCATAACTTAAACTCCTAAGCTATGCACCCCCTTAGCCTCCTTGAACCATTCTCCACACTTCTCAAACCCAACACACTTACCAAATGAAACCTGCAATATCAATGTTTTGGGGGCCATTTATTTCTTATGTTTTGTGGGAAGTCGTTGGAAATTGAAATTTTCATGAATTTTCACTTCCTCCATGAATTCAACCACCCAAAACTTCAAGCTAGTCAATCCGTTGTATTAAAAATAATAATTCAGCGAGTATATTTTAAACGTTCGTACAATTTTCTTGTTTATTGATAAATTATGATCAATTTTAATTTGTAGAGCTATGTTTAATAAAATCATTTTTGTCGTTGAAGTTGTAGCCGTTTAGAATAAGGTTAATTGTTTGGGGAAATCGAAAGTGAAACCATGTGCGACATGTCTCCATGCTAGCTTATCTACCTTTTCATGAATGCATTGACCCAAAAGCATCCACTTTACATAATAAATCCACCCACTAATCTTACTTTAATCTCATGTACAAGAATAAACAAGCCCTTAATTTTATAAGTGGCCACTTGTAATTAATTTATTATTTTTAATTGTTTAAATTTTGGCAGGGGTATAATGTTTACAGATTCACACACACCTGCAAAATAGCTCACTCCCACTCTAAACCTTCCTCAATTAGCTTGATCTTTCTCATATCATTTCACAAAAAATGGCGGAAGCAATCATTTTGCCAGTTGCCAAATCCATTCTTGGAAAGCTTGCTTCATTTGCCGGCGATGCTGCCATTAGTCATGTTACTGAAGAGATCAAAGCAGCCAAGTCTGCTAAGAAAGATCTCAAGATAATAGCCGAGAAAATGGAGGCTATTTGTGCTGTCCTCCACGATGCCGAAGAGAAGCAGTTCACCAACAAGGCCATGAAACTTTGGCTGAGGGATCTCAAGAACGTTGTTTATGATATTGACGATCTCTTGGATGAAGTGGCTTTTGATGCTCTGCTACGCAAGGTTAATGAAGGTCATTTTCGCCGTCAGCTCAGGTACTACCTTTCCTCTTCCAATCCCATCATTTCCCGCTTTCATTTGAGTCGTAAAATAAAAGACCTTCGTGAAACGCTAGAAAACATAGTGAATAAGAAGAATGAATTTGGTTTGACTGAGCGACCAGTTGAATTGTCAAGGGATAGTATCAGGGATCCTCTAGATGGAAGTGCCTATGTGTGTACTTCGACTGTTATGGGTAGAGATGAGGCTAAGCAAGATGTTGTAAGAAGATTGGGAAGTGTCAATGATGTTAGTGAGCTCTCAGTGCTTCCTATTGTTGGGATGGGTGGAATCGGAAAAACTACATTAGCTAAGTTGGTGTATCATGATGTCCAACACTTTGATCTTAAGTTGTGGGCATGTGTTTCAGACACATTTCGCATATCCAAGATCATAGAGGACATTTTGAAAGATGGTTCGGGTGACTGTACTCCTAACCAAGATATGAGTATATTGGTGAAAAAGCTCCATAGTTTGTTAAGTGGGAAGAAATACTTGCTAGTGTTGGATGATGTCTGGGTAGAGGACTTTGCTATATGGGTAGAGCTAAAGAATGTATTAGCTGTTGGTAATCCGGGGTGTGTAATTTTGATCACCACAAGAAACACCAAGGTTGCTTCTATCACTCAAACATTCGAACCATATAACTTGGATAGTCTTCCAATTAATGTTTGTTGGTCAATGTTCAAGCACTTGGCATTCAAGGAAGGTGAGGAAGGCAAATATCCGAATCTTTGTGAAATTGGCAGGTCTATTGTTAAAAAATGCCATGGTATCCCACTTGTTGTGAAGACTTTGGGGAGTTTATTAAGAAGTGTGAGGGAAGAACAAGAATGGGAACGAATTAATGATATGGAAAGTTTATCTGAATTGGAGCAACATTTTGGTAATGTCTTACCACTGTTAAACTTAAGTTATGATAAATTACCATCCCACTTAAAACCATGTTTTGCTTACTTGTCCTTGTTCAGAAAGGATCATGTATATAATTCGTTTGGTATACCATATATGTGGAGTGCACTTGGATTGTTGCCACTGGATCAGAGAAATAAGGATATCAATGCCTTGGGATACTCTTACTTAATGGAACTAACATCAAAGTTCATGGTTGAAAAATCGAATAGTAAGAACAGTGTGAACATAGTGGGTTTATTTTGCACTAGTAAAATGCATGATCTTTTGCACGATCTAGCATTGAACATAATGGCTGAAGAATTAGTTGTTGTAACTTTTGATAAATTGACGGACTTAAACTTTGCTAGGCATATTGTATGGGGATATGAGGAAGCTGAGAGTTTAGCAGAGGAACAATTTCCTATGGAGCTTCTTGGAGCAAAGAAAGCCCGAACGTTTCATTTTGGTTATCAAATGAAACATGTAAGTATGTCCCTTCTAGAGGGTATTATATCCAATTTCAGCTATTTACGCGTCTTGAATCTT
This sequence comes from Chenopodium album, assembly GCF_948465745.1. Classification (NCBI taxonomy): domain Eukaryota; kingdom Viridiplantae; phylum Streptophyta; class Magnoliopsida; order Caryophyllales; family Amaranthaceae; genus Chenopodium; species Chenopodium album. The sequence goes on from NC_137848.1 coordinate 48,069,024, forward strand.
GGATATTTTTGTTTTGAAGAGTTGCCAAAGTCGATCGGAAACCTGAAACATTTAAGATATCTTGACTTGTCATTTAATCCAATCATGAAATCACTTCCAAATACAATATGCAATCTACTAAATTTGGAAACTTGTGATATTCATGGATGTGAGCAATTAAAAGAGCTACCAAGGAATATACATCAGTTGCAAAGTTTAAAGAGATTCACAGTGACAACATGCCAAGAGAGCTTAGTTGACACCAAATTTCATGAATTAATTTCTTTACAACAATTGGCTTTTTTATCATGCAAGAGCCTAATATTGTTATGGGATATTGGGCACCACACCTCCCTCCGAAGTTTGGTCATCAAGGATTGTCCAAAACTAACAAGCCTCTCAAATAGTATTATGTACCTTGTTGGTCTTAGAGTATTACGGATAAATAATTGTGAAGAGTTCGATATGAACAAGGGAATGGATTTTCAAGGCCTTCAAAGTCTCCGACTATTGAGCATCACGAATGTGAAAATGGCAAGCCTGCCAAACAACATTCAGTTTGTTGCATCTTCACTTCAGTATCTTAAGATTACAAACTGTGAAGGATTGGTGGAGCTTCCAGATTGCTTTCGTTATTTTACCTCTCTCCGGGAAATTTTTATAGAAGATTGTCCAAATGTGTTGGGTTTGCCCAAATCATTTTGCCAACTCATTTCTCTGCTAGAACTCTGTATCAAGGGATGTCCAAACCTATCAAAAAGATGCGCGGTACCAGATGGAGAAGACTACTCTCTCATACAACACATTTCCAAATTCGTTCTTGATGGCGTTACATTTACTCCAAATCAAAGCCACTGAAAAAAAAAAAGGTCCCATCTTCTATACTCACTAATATTGATAATTTGATATGATACTTCTATTAGTGTCTATTTTTTGATAGTTTTTTATTTCCTCTGGATTCATTTCAACTTTTAATTTTTTCAACATAATAATTTCTATTTTCAATTATTTGTTATACAGATTTGAGACCACGTTTTTCAACCCTGCCGGCAGTTGGAGCAAAGTTTTGGTCTGAATGTTTATGGCTCAAGCTTATTTGAATACTTAACGCCTCAAGGGTATTTATTTGTCTGAGTTGTTTTTCTGTACAATATAATGGTTGATGCTATGGTAATATGGTATCTATCCTTTAATTACTTTGTAGGAGTTACATGATTTTATCTTACTCCCAAAGTGAGGGTTTTACCTGTAACAAATAATACCTTTTTTCATTGTTCTTTGTTTACTTTGATTGTATGTTGTACTTTTATCAGCAATTCGGGTTATTGTGTTAAAGTCGGAGTAAAAAAAATTGTATATGCCTACAAATAAACATAAGAACACAGATATACTAGTGGTGTGTTTGGTTAAGTTATTTAATTCCTGAAACAAGATTGTATGTCAGCTTTGTCATCTAGTGTATTTCTAAAGGAGTGGTCAAGTGAGTACGTAGTGATAATTTGAATAATACTGTCAAAAAAGTGATTTAATTTTTTTTTTTTTTTTTTTTACAAAGCATGTATGGGCATATTAATGTTTTTAAATTTTTTAATAGTCATGTGTTAATTTGAATAATTCAAGCATGGGCATAACAATAAAGTCTACAACTCATTACCTTCATCAGTTAATCTATTTAATGGGCAAAAATTAATAACAATAGAGATGATAAATGTAACATGTAATTATGTAAGGGAAAGTGTCGTATCAATATGCATGGTAAATTAACTTTCAACCATACATATACGTTTTTATTCATGGTTAGCTTATGCATTACCACTCAGTAGCATCTCCTGTTAAGAAACGAAGGATGTAAATATGCAATAATGAATACGAGTACAAAATACAATTTATGCAAAACAAAAGATGTTCGTAGACAAACAAATAGTCAAGCCAAGCACTACATAAGCCCGTCTTGTATATGACTGGCCAAACCGTGTGGCCACTTACAGAAGAACAAAGTAATCCCTATTACACTAACTAAGTAACCCAGAAATACTAATCGAGGCCCCGTTCTCTGCACCTTATTTTTGCTGAAGTGAAATTATTTTTATTGAAACAAAATTATATTTGCTGAACTTAAATTATTTTTACTGAACTTAAATTAATTTTACTGAACTGAAATTATTTTTGCTGACCTGAAATTATTTTTACTGATTTTCTATTACAATTCTTCTTTAAGAAAACTGAAATTTACTGAACTAAACTTATTTTTACTAAACTGAAATTATTTTTACTGAACTTATTTTTAGTAAACTGAAATTATTTTTACTTAATATTAGTTTTTTAAGGTGAGGAGAACAGGGCCTAAGTGAGTAACCCCTATAACACTAACCGAGTAACCCTATAATACTAACGAAGTAACCCCTTTAACACTAACCGAGTAACCCCTATTACACCAACGAAGTAACCCCTATAATGGCTGGTCATATCATGTGGCCAGCCACACAGGAGCGACGGGGAGGAGGGTACAAGTTGGGCGACGGCACAGGGTCCCGAAATTAAATATATATAATTAACTTGATAGTAATGAAATGAAAAGATTATATGGTTCAAAGGTAAGGATTTAGGTTTTCAAATTGTAATTCCGGGGTTCGAATCTCCTTTCAAGATAATTTTTGTAACTCTATTAGGGCATGTTCTGATTTACTGAACTGAACTGAGCTGAACTTATTGGAGTTGAATTGAACTGAATATTTTATGAGAGAAGGAAATTAAGAACTTAAATGAACTGAACTTATTAGAGCTGAACTGAATTGAATTGAAATTAAGCTGAAGAGAACAGACCCTTAGTTGTTGCCAGCTGTAACTTCTTTTTTGAGGAAATATACTCTCACTCCTCAATCCTCAATCCTCATACCCATTTTCCTATCTTTATTTTGAGCTGAACCCATTTTCTTATCTACATACTGGTCATACTCCATAATAACTTCCAAGTGAATTTATTAAAACATCCATAAGTTTTACATAGTAATTTACTACATTAAGATAAAATTTTAGTATCAATCAATCATACTATATACTAAAAGACACACCAGCAATGACACGTGTCAATTTATAGTGTATCCTTAGTTTTTTTTTTTTTTTTTTTTTTTTTTTTTTTTTTTTTTTAAATATCCTTTATTAAAACTTTTATATTTTAGGAAATTATTATATACAATAATAAGTGTCATAGTTAACCGTAAAAAATAAGTTAAGATCTTTTACATTCTAGATGGATGTGCAACTACTATAGGTATGTGTTTTGACAACATATAATTACCTTAAAAACGCAATCTTTGAGATTTTTTTTTTTTTTTAAGAATATATAATCTCCATACACTTGATAAGAATAATTACTGAGTTAGGAAAAAAAAAAGTCTATATATATAATTTATAAATACTTCTTTGATCAATAGTAAGAAATAAAAAGGATACATCATCTGTCTTTGAAAATTTAAAATTACCCATACGATCAAAGACCACTATAAGAAAACGCATTTTTAGCGATCAATATTACCGACGGGCGTCAAATCAGTTGATAAATTGAAATATTAGCGAATGATTTTAAAAACAGTCGCTAATTACCGACCGTAAAAATGATTATCAGTCGCTAATTACCGATTGTTTTTAAAAATCAGTCATTCGATATAATTTTAAAATTACTCATTTGACTAAAGTACTAAACAACTATTTCACGTGATATTCAATATTTAAATTTTTATAAAGACATGAAATAAGAAGAAAATAACTATATTTTGGTAAAAGATTATTCACAATAGTTTTAGAAATTTTTTAAATTAAATATAATGCTAATTTAATAATGAAAATTAAAATATACCGTGCATGACATGGGACCTAGTTTAAAAATATTTCAGCGTATTATGAGACACGAGAACAATTTTCAGAACTCGCACTGGGCCTCTGATTTGTTTGCCCCGCCCCTGCAACCACATATAAGAATTTGTGTTTTACATAACTTTTTAGATTTCGCTAAGTTCAATCTCATTTTCACACCTATAAAATATAAAAAGGAAAAATTGTCAAAAATAATACAAAATTTGAGCGATCTGCCAAAAACAAGTCAATCTTTTAATTATTTCTTAATAATACAAACTTTGTAAAGTATTCACTTTAATCAAATTATGACCAATTGGTGACTTGATTAATAGTTTTATGGGACACGTGTCATTGTTTTATTTGTTTAACAATTTAATTCAATTTTAAAAAATTATCTAATGTTTTTAATTTTTAAAAAATGTAAAATAATATTAATTAATATTATAATTATTAAAAACAAAAAAAAATAAAATAAAAACTAAAAAAACCAACCCCCTCCCCCACACTCGCCACCCCTTTTCCCGGCGCCTGGACCACCGGCAACCCATTGCCGGCGCCCCAGCCACAACCCTCGCGCCAACGACCTTGATCCACACTTCCCTACCCCTCTCTCTCCCCTCGCCGACTCCTAGACAAATCCACAAAACCATTATCCCCCACCATCGACAACCCAAACTGTCGCTTTCACCACTTTTGAAACCCTAGTGGCTAGGGTTTTCGATGATGGGGAAGGGTCGGTTGTAGGTTTCAGGGGCAGGAGGGGGATGTTTCGTGGTTTTTTCGCGGTGCAGGAGGGGATTTCGTTGATGGAGGTTTAGACGGAGGAAATGGTCGAGGATTCGATGATGGTGGTTCGAAAGGAGAGGGAGGACGATGGGTCAGGCCAGCGTCGGGAAGAGGGAAGGAGGAAAATGGTGACGCGCAGAGGAGGGGGTCGACCAACACCGGGAGTAAGATCTGGGCACGGTCGGCGCCGAAGGAGAAGGAGGGAGGCTAGCGGCGATGGTGGTTGGTGATGGAGGAGATGGTTTTTTTTAAAAAAAAAAAAATATGTTTTTGAAGAAAATTTTTAAAAATATTTTAATTGTTAATTGAAGTTGTCATTAAGAGTTAATTACATTGTTAAACGAATTTATTAAAAAGAAGAAAAAAAAATTACCGGTCAGTGAGGTTACAGGTTAAATTACTTGTTTAAAGCGGACACCTCCCAAAGTTTATATTATTTAGAATTAATCAAAAGTTTGACTTATTTTTAGCGGACCACTCAAAGTTTGTATTATTTTTGACAATTTTTTCATATAAAAATAATTCACAAATAATCCATTAACTTCCATCACATCAGCTTTTCCTTCAAAATAACAATCAATAAATCAGCCATTCATAAATCACTTGGTTACTCTAGTTTCCATAAATCAATTCATAGTTTATGTTTCTATAATTCAGATTTTCAATACATAGATAAAAGAGGGCAACATTCATTATACAAGTATCAATCTCAATTCTCAAACAATCAATCCACAACTATCATAATGGAAACTTCCCTCACCCTCCTTGGAAGAGTTGAGAGGGACAACAAAACCATATATTATGAGATTTGTGACATACCTTGTTACATCTAGGCAATAGCATCACAGCTAGCTAGGCTATTGTCTCAGCAGATAGCATCGGTTTTACACAAGAAATTAATCAACAATTTGACATATCTACTCGCAGATACTGCTTTGCCCTGCATCAAGCTGATCTGGTTTTCAGACTCTGCATCAGTAAAACAGAAGCACGGGACTGTTGGAGCAGTCTGATTCATAGAATATTGCACAAGAGAACATCAGTTGGAAATCAATTACTTGAGAGCAACTACTGTTCAAATTGCAGCTTAACTAATGTGGTAGAAAACGATAAAAGTCATGTAACAACTGTAGCTAACAAATATATCATATCAGTGCAGCGGCTGTAATTTTTTGGTCATTCACATTCAATAAGCAAGCAACAATGCAACATAAAACTAAAGCATATTCCTTGATTGAGTATAACTTTAGTAGTGTCTTAATACTAACCAACAATGAAATGAGATAGGTATAAGACCTTATTACAAGATGTAACAATCCTCAATGTCACTGCTGATCATTAAAATGATTTCGAGATGCAGATGCCTCATAGTTTTTGGGAAGATAGACAGATAGTGATGCACCCAACATCATATGGTTTGTATGGATCCTTTATGTTCAGTGACGGATCTTGAAAATAACAGAGTCAAATGTTTTGTCTCTCTTTTATGGTCTTAAAGTTCAAAACATGGATGTTGTGTATATCATCCAAAGCGATGAGATCGGTTGCTCCTCCTCTAGGAACTAGTCAAGGCTTCCTAACCTGATTTTAAAAATTACAATAATCCTATGGTCATTTCTAAGAAAACCTAGTTCTTTGAACCAAGACTTGAATCTGTAAACAAAAAAGAAAAGATTTACCTACTTGTATACCACTTGAGCATTAGATAAGTATTTTGCAGCTTTGCTCATGGGTAGTCACTTTGGTGTAATAATAATCAATAATTAAGGTAACTATACATTCAATCATGATTAGGACTATCGTTTATTATATTCTAAGTGACAAATAATTGAGCAATATAAAATACAAGATACAGGAACTGCAAGAGAACACGAAAGCACTATACATTCAATCATGATTAGGACTATAATATACCTTGCTATTTAGTCAATGACTAAAGAGAACACGGAAGCACTAATCTAGCTTTATGTGCCACTATAAGATAATTTAATCTAATCATAAGCCTAATGTGCTAAACCTCACACACAAAAGCCTAATTATTTAATCCACAATAGATAAAATGAAATCCAGTCTCCACATTCCATCTAGAAAGTTATAGGTAGGTAGGTACACCGTACACCCATCCCCAAAATAGGCAAGTGATGAGCATTTGCAAAAAAAAAAAAAAAAAAGAGCAAAAAGAGGTGCTCCCAATTAGAAACAAAAAAAGCAATACGAAACTAACAATGCAAAATTTTCAACTCTGGATTGCAATAAACAAAATTTTATTTCACCCAAAAGCATGTACTACACAAGTTGTGCATACGCCGCTTGTCTAGGTAAGTTTATATAATGTGAAGAACTGGACTGCTGGAGGCTGTTCATATTCATATAGATAAATCTTCCAGCCTAAGAATTGATCAAAATGGCACACCAAATTTACAATCAAAATGATCAACCAAAACACCTTAAAAATTCTTCAGTTGCAGCAGTCATGGTACCATTCCCAATGCAAGGCCATCTCAATGAAACTCTCCATCTATCCAACCTCATAGCCTCATATGGTATACCAGTTCATTTTGTTGGATCCACAACACACAATCACCAAGCTAAACTGCGCCTCCACGGTTGGGACCCTGAAAATACAAGCAAAATTCACTTTCATGACTTGCAGCTCCCTCCTTTAATCTCAGTTCCTCCCAAATTCGATCCCCACACAACATTCCCTGGGCATCTCCAACCACTTTTTGATGCTTCCTCTCATCTCCGTCAACCTGTATTCCAACTTCTACAAGAGCTCTCAACTAAGTTTAGGAGGATCATCATTATCCATGATACTTTAATTGCTACAGTTGTTCAAGATGTAAAATTAATCCCAAATGCTGAGTCATATGCCCTCCATAGTGTCTCTGCCTTCACCATCTTTTTCTACATTTGGGAGTCAATAACTAACAAACCATTTCAGCTAGATTCTGATGTCCCAAATAACATTCCCTCAAGTGAAGGGTGCTTTACACCAGAGTTTGCAGACTATGCAGCAAAGCAATACAAAGTATTGAACTTCGAGAGTGGAAGAATCTACAACACATGCAGGCCAATAGAAGGTAGATATATGGACTTACTGGAAAAGCTACCCACAAATGCTAACAAGAAGCCTTTTGCGATCGGACCTTTAAATCCAGTGGAAGTAAAGGGTAGATGCACTTACAACCGACATCAATGTCTCGAGTGGCTGGACAAAAAAGAGAAGGATTCTGTAATATACATTTCTTTTGGAACATCAACATCAATGTCAGAGGAGCAGATTAGTGAGTTGGCAGTTGGGTTGGAAAGAAGTAGGCAAAAGTTTTTATGGGTTGTTAGAAGTGCTGATGGAGTAGAACTTTCTGTAGAAGGTGATGTGAAAAGGCCTCAACTACCAGAAGGTTATGAAAGCAGAATACAGGACAGGGGAATGGTGGTGAGAGACTGGGCACCTCAGCTTGAAGTTCTAGCGCACCCATCAACGGGAGGATTCATGAGTCACTGCGGCTGGAACTCATGCATGGAGAGCATCAGCATGGGAGTGCCGGTTGCAGCATGGCCAATGCATTCTGATCAGCCAAGGAACACAATTTTGGTAACACAAGTACTAAAATTTGGTATAGAAGTCAGAGATTGGGCACAAAGAAATGAGCTTGTAACATCAACTACAATAGAAAATGCAGTGAGAAAATTAATGATATCAAAGGAAGGTGAGGAGATGAGGAAACAAGCTGCAGAGCTCAGAGGCATTGTTCGAGGATCAACTGCTACAGGTGGATCTTCTCGCCTAGAAATGGATTCTTTCATCGCTCACATAACCAGATAATGGTGTAAAAAAGAGGATACAACCTAAGAAAATCTTGGATAGCTGGAAACATAATTGAAGATATGATCGCGGGCAACTCAATCAGTGAAATGTACTAAAATAATAAATGAACTTTGCCTAGCTAGGATCTAGACTTACTGATGTATAAGTTTGTATGATACAAAAAACATGATATCATTAGTCTCAGGTACGATACCAATCTTGAAATTCATGGAGATGTGAGTATTAAGAGTTGACCAATAATCAGGCCTCTGAGCCTTTCTGCTATTACAATTACAAAGCAACCAGCAACAACCTTCTGAGTCTCCCTTGGGATGATATAGATCACAACCCTAAATCTTTATTTTGGTCACTTTCCTAGTATAAACCCCCTTGCTAGTTCTGGTGATTAAGATTGCCTGTGCTAAGATAGATACTAGAGAAAGCCTAGAGACAATGATGATCCCTACCATAATTTTATATGATGAAAAGCAATTATATGTAGCACTTTCATAAAAAGTTCTGTTTATGTATGTAAATACTTGTTAACTTGCAAGTTACCATACTTCTGTCATGTTAAGTTGCATTTGACTGGTCAAATCAATCACAACGGAAACAAAACACAATCCACATCGAAAGCATTAAAAATTCATCCTTCACAAGTCAGAAAGTTTGGCTTCCCTTTCTACAGAGCTAACAAGTGTATTTCACTATATTATTCCAGGACTACCCAATCTATTTGTTATACTCCTCAATAGTCAATATAATGGTCTCCTTGTTTCTCCATTATCTTCATAGCCTAAAAGTTGTCATGGACTATAACTACTTTGTAATTCAGATATCAGGGAAAAAAAAAAAAAATCTCCTTGTTAAGGCATTGGACCACAATAATTGTATCTCCAGTCCTCATCTTACCCACAATTTGTCAAAAATAAGATAAATACAGAACAACCCAACACAAAAAGGGTCAGCTTCCACAAAAAATCCCAAAGATTCCAAAATAGAATAAGTATCTTATGATACTTTTATATACACTAGAAACCAGACTTTTTCTCATATAACCTTAGTACCTTTAAAAAATAAAATAATTTTAAAACAAAATAAAAAAAAATAAAAAAAAAAAAATGGAAGAAAAAAAAAAATCTGCACGCAACCACATACACATGCAGACACAATATATCACATACCAGATACCACATTTTATGGAGAGAAACTTTACCTTGTTTTCATTCCAATAGACTAGTGGAACAAGCATTTTTAGATAAGCCATACAAGGTCCTGTCCCCAAAATATATAAACAAACATATATTTAAACAAAGGATTTTTTTTCCCCTTATATCTTTAAGGTTTTAATGGCTATCAAGATCCATCCAAAGACATCCTAAAATTTATGCACAATGGAAAGACAAAAAGGCTGTCAAACTGGCCTTAAACAACCTCAAATAGTTGTGGTGATGGTTCCCTTCCCAGCCCATGGCCATATCAATCAGCTCCTCCACCTCTCTCGTCTTATAGCCTCCTATGGCATACCGGTTCACTTTGCTGGATCAACTGTGCACAATCGCCAAGTGAAGCTCCGTGTCCATGGTTGGGACTTGGAAAGTTCAGGTAACATCTATTTCCATGACTTCCAACTTCCTACTCTCAGCTCATTTTCCCCAAAAAACAATGCCTGGATCAAATTTCCAGAGCATCTCCAACCACTTTCTGATGCTTGTTCACACCTCCGTCAACCTGTGTTTCAACTTTTACAAAAACTTTCATCTAAGTTTAGGAGAATAATTATCATTCATGATAACCTGATGGCCTCCGTAGTGCAAGATGTTAAATTGATCCCAAATGCCGAATCTTATACTTTTCTATCAGTATCTGCTTTTACCATCTTCTTTAATAAATGGGAGTCCATTATAGAAAAACCTTTTGAATTAGATTCTGATGTTCCAAGATACATCCCTTCTAGAGAAGGGAGCTTCACACCAGAGTTTGAGAAATTTATAATAAATCAACACAAGCTTTTGGAATTTGAATCTGGAAGACTTTTTAATACATGCAGATTGATAGAAGGTAGATACATGGAACTATTGTCAAAGCTATCAACGAATGTTAACAAGAAACTGTTTTCTATTGGACCTTTCAATCCAATGGAAGCAAAAGGAAAAACGAACACTTGTAGGCCTAAATGCCTTGAGTGGCTAGACAAACAGGAGATAGAATCTGTGGTATATGTTTCTTTTGGAACAATAACATCTATGGCTGATGAGCAGGTCAAAGAGTTGGCAATAGGATTGGAAAGAAGTGGGCAAAAGTTTATATGGGTTCTTAGAGATGCTGATAAAGGCGATTTATTTGAAGAAGATGAGGCTAAAACTCTTCAGCTGCCAGAAGGATATGAAAAAACAGTGATAAATAGGGGAATTATTGTGAGAGGCTGGGCACCTCAGCTTGAGATCTTAGCCCATCCAGCAATGGGTGGGTTCCTCAGTCACTGTGGGTGGAACTCATGCTTGGAGAGCATAACCATGGGAGTGCCAATGGCAGCATGGCCAATGCATTCTGACCAACCCAGAAACAGCATTTTGATAACAGAAGTCCTACGGATTGGTTTGTCAATCAGGGCTTGGGAGCACAGAGCTGAGCTAGTAACATCAACTGTAGTTGAGAACATAGTAAGAAAATTGATGAAATCGGAAGAAGGAAAAGAGATGAGGGAAAGGGCTGCAGAACTAGGCAGAGCTGTTCGAGCCTCAGTAGCAGATGATGGAAGTTCTCAATTGGAAATGGATTCTTTCATTGCTCATATTAGCAGATGAAAATTTCTTTCACAGCACAAAGGCACAAGTAGGGTAAGCACCCTATAATCATTGTTTCTTTCTGTATTATGGTCTTGTTGTGTATTGAACACTATCAAATCAATGCACCAGAGCATAAGTTGCACATTCATCTTGCACAAAACTGCAATTGTAGTACTGGCATATTCAAGTCTAAGAAGGTCTAATAGGATTAAAAGAGCCTAATTGACATAGACTTCTTATGACCAGAGAATTGGTCAGAAACAAGCACAGTATCACACTAAAAAAATTCCTCGTATTTTACATATGACACTTTTGCACATGGAATTCCCATGTGCGTGTATCCCCCACCCCTGGCAAGCTACCTATTTCAAGTTTGCAATCGCAGGGAAGCAAACATGTCAATAGATCAATAAGAGTTTACTTATGTTTCCACAAAGTTTACAACCCAACAACATCATTCTTTCAGGAACAGAAATCACAAGATAAAACTTCAAAAACAATTTTGGTAAATAACATGAGTAGAGAGCTTACTTATCTTCCAGCTAAATTTTGTTACTCAAACTCAGCTACCAAAATGTAGAGCACTGAAACATGTCCAAGTGTCATACTCAAAGATTCTATGAAGATGTTGCATTTTCATCTCGAAATGTCAAGGGCCCTCCATAGTCATGTCAGACTGTCTAGTATCAGAAACAAGCAAATGATGTAACTCTTGCGTACCTGTATAAGAACAGCTACTGACTTAGATCTTGAAATATCACTAGCTGTCAATATCATCAAGGACAGGAAGCAGCAATTGTCCAGCATTTTTCTTCTGAAGCAATATTACAGTTTGGCTTTACAGAAATGAGAACTTTAGTAACAAATGCAAACCTCCTAAACTATCATCCAAGAAGATAAGATGCCTTGCAGGCTGTCAGTTATAGGTATCTCCACTTCTAATGAACTGAAAGAGATGCTATAATTGAGATTCTCATGTAGTGATTGGTTTTTAATGAAATTTACTAAATGCTCGAAATAACTTGATGTTAGATGAAGATCAAGTAACATAATTGCGACTGGCTATAATTTTTCAACTGCAATTTTTCACAAAATCAAAGATTTTAGTTGATCTTCATTCTGAGGTAACCAACAATTAACTATTAGAACTCTCAACATCAAAAACACTTGCTAAGTTATTTACAATTTTCTTCTATACCTACAGGCTCTAACTATTTTCTTCCTATTAGAAGTAGAAACAACTTCCTGATCCGCGCTTGCCGTTTGGTCTATCCACACCAAAACAGTCACCATATGGTCCATATCAGCAGCTTAGTACTCCGTAACTCCTAACTAGCGTATCTTCGTTACACATAATACATTGCTCAAAAACATTCTTTCACAACCAAAAAATGTCAAGTTTGACAACACAGTTTATATACTTTAATATTACTTGTATTAGTCTAAAATCTATACCTTTACCTTTGATAACTACATCAAGCATTCAAGCACAACAATGTTAACCGGCTAAAACTGAATTTAGCAAATGACCGCGAAAATGATGGATGAATTTATACAGGAAATAACAACAAACTGCTCTAACACATCTCCATTGATATGATCTCAATAATTGTTCATACAATACCAAGTTATCATCGAAAAACGCCCAATTAACTTAATCTTATCCCATTATTAAATTACGCTACAGCTCAATAGTCAATACATAGTAAATCAGTAATTGGTGTATACCTAGATCATCAAATTATCAATTTACATAATCAGCCATATTAAGCAATTCTATATCCCATTTTAAAAAAGAAAAAATGGGTAATGCTTGATTTAAGTAGCAAATTCTTGTATGAACGATTTCTTAACAATTTCTTCAAAATAATAAATTTCAGGCTGTAGAATTCTGTTATTTTATTATCTCATAAAATTCTCAAAATTACAAACTCAAACAACTTCTAATCTCAAATTATTTTAGTAGTAATTGAACTCATATGAATTAAAAATTGAATAAGAAAAATCATAAAAGTATAAGGAAATGCAATTAAATAAAGAAGAAAATACGGAAACTTTAAGACTTACATTTCATTGAAAGTTCAAGTGCAGAAAATAAAAATAATGTGGTCAAAGGACAAAAGCTGGTGTTATTGGACTGAGATCCGGTTAGTTTGTGTAAAGTACAGTATTTGATGTGGATCTGTCTCTACATTTCTACAATATTGCCACATGATTCACGTTTTTTTTTTTTTTTTGTTTGTTTGTTTGTTTGTTTGTTTTTTAGAGAGCCACAAGGACGGGGATGAGAATCGATCTAATAAAATCGGAAAGAAAGCTTTAACCACTTAAGTTATCCCTCACTATCATGATTCACGTTATTTTATTTTAGACTGCTAAGGCCCCGTTCTTTAGAGTTGCTCTGCTCTGCTGAAATCTGCTCTACTCTGCTTAAAAATAATAATTAATATTGAATTATTATAATAATAATTAATATTTAATAATAATAATAATAAATAATTAATATTTAATAATAATAATATTATTAAAAATTAATATTTAATAATAATATTATTAAAAATTGATATTTAATAATAATATTATTAAAAATTGATATTTAGTAATAATAATAAATAATTAATATTTAATAATTATAATAATAATTAATATTAAATTATAATAATAATAATAATAAATATTTAATAATAATAATAATAAATAATTAATATTTAATAATTATAATATTAATAATAATAATTAATATTTAATAATTATAATATTAATAATAATAATTAATATTTAATAATAATAGTAATAATAATAATGATAATAAAAATTTCAAAGAACCATAATAGAAAACATAAACCCTAGCCTCCTTTTCTCTTTTCTCTCTCCTAAACCTAGTCTCCATTGTCAATTTTCAAGGGGCTTCCATCGGATTTCACCGGTGGAAAGCCCCAATCTTTATTTTCTTTTAAGCCTTTTGTTTTAGGTTACAATAATGTCTCCCTCGAAAGAAAGGGTTTATCTCCTTCGAAAGACAAGGTTTTTTCGATCTCCTTCGAAAGACAAGGTTTTTCGTACTCCTTCGAAAGACAAGGTTTTATTTGTGCTTAATTTGGTCTCCGGTTGTGCGGGGCTACTATTGATTAGGGCTCGGATTCGGGTTACGGAATCAGCACAAGAATTAACTTTCTTACAAAATTGTGAAGCGACGACGAATCCACTCAAAAAGTTGTATGAGACAACGAATCGAGAATATGCCGAATTGTTATATTTATGTATTTGGATTCTTAGCCCTTCCCCGATTAATTCTTGTTTGATTTTGTTAAATTCGTTTTCATTATCGTTCATTGTCAATTGTAGATGCCGTATGGCTTATATTAATGAAATTTAGTGTCCTTTGGGACTTCTTTCAAAAAAAAAATAATAATGATAATAATAGTAATAATAATAAATACTTAATATTAATAATATTAATTATAATAATAATAATAATTGATTTTTTATAATAAAAATTAATATTTAAAGATAATAACTAATACTTAAAGATAATACTAATTATTAATTTTTAATTATACTAATAAAAATAATAATTTTAATTTTAATAATAATTATTAAATAATTATAATTATAATTATAATTATAATTATATTTAATGATTATAATAATAATGCGATAATATTAATAACAGTAGTAGTAATAATAATTATTATTATAATAATTCTATCGGTTTGGGGCGATTAGGGCTGGGTAGTTTTAGGCTTCATCAACGGCTTCCACGTCAGTTTCCCGGCTTCTTCTCCGGCGAAGTGTTAGGTTTCAGGCGAAGGGCGTTTTCTGGGTTATTGGCAGGCAACTCCTAGGTGAATTTCCGTCGAAATTCAGGCAGTTTCGCGGCATTTTTCTGAGAGGTTGCGCGTCCATTTCTGGCTGATTTCCGGCAGCAGCTTCCCTCCCCTATTGCTGGTCAGGTTGCAAACGATTTGTAGGCTTTTTCGGGGCGGTTTCAAGTGTGATTTTCGTCGATAGCTGTGTTTTCACAATCGTGGTTCCGCTCAGTTTTCCGCGCAATTTTGGTGTGATTTTCAAGCGTGGTCTGCTCTGTTTTTAGTCGTGATTTTGGGTGCGTTTTTGGAGCAATTTTGGTGCAATTTTTAGGCGGCTTTTGGGTCTGTTTTGAGGGCTGTTTGCGGGCTGGTTTCAGGCTGGTTTTCAGGCGACATTCTGGTCGATATTGAAGCAAAATTCAGGTTGTTTCTACTCTGTTTTCAATCGTGATTTTGGGTGCGTTTTTGGAGCGATTTTGGTGCATATTTCAGGCGGCTTTTGGGTCAGTTTTGAGGGCTGGTTTTAGGCTGGTTTTCAGGCAAAATACTAGTCGATATTGAGGCAAAATTCAGGTTGTTACTGCTCGCGGCTGTGTTTTGCAGCAGTTTCGGGTGCAATTTTGACTGCTTTTGGGTGCAGTTTCTGGTGCATTTTCCGGCGTATTTCAGGTCAGTTTTCAGGCGTTTTGGCTCTGGTTTAAGTCTGGTTGTGGACTGGTTTTTCAGGTCAATTTTTGGCCAGTTGTTTTGGTGCGTTTTGGTGGTGTTTTTGGTGTGTTTTGGGTGCAGTTTTCAGGCAGCTTTATAGGGGTATAAGTGGCAGTTTCCAAGTGTCTCTTGGGAGGTTATTTCCAGCCTATGTCGGGTGCCGCTGTGAAGTTTCATTGTCCCTTTGTGGGTCTTAGTGGTTGTCAAGATGGGAGTGGAAATGGCCTTACTCGACGTTCTCTAATCAGGCATCTTAATGATCGTCATTGTTGTATCGGTGCGCGAGATATCACCCGACATTCTCTTACTTCTAATTTGGTTGTTTATAATGAGGCAGAAGTTACTTTTAGGCGTGTGGGGATTTGGTTATGTGGAGTTTGCTATAAAACGCAAACGGTACGTTCTAAGTGTCGTCATGGTAGGGATGAGGATGTGTCACCCCCTAATGAAGAAGATGGTATTGTTCGTTTTGTGCTTCATAATTTCACCAAGCCGCAAGGTCCTTCTTCGATCTCCAGCTCAAGTTGGTCCTGTGGATGGTTTGATGCGAGATCATAACGGTGGTTTTGATGTGGCTCTCCTTGATTGTTTATTCTCTAAGGGGTTTCGCTCTGTTAAGTCTATCCCTCCCAAGTGTCGTTTGGAGTTTTCTCGGGTTCTAAAAGGTGCTCTTGATAAGGTGATGTCTAAGCCTAATGACATTTCTAATTGGGTCTCTTTATTGGTGTTACCTCTTTGCATCCTTAAAATCTTTTGCCCGCGGAGTAGTCATGAGTCTCGGTCTTCGATAAGACGTAGGCATCAGGAAGAGAGTATTTCCCGTGCTATTTGTTCTTGGAGTGTAGCGGGTGGTAATTTGCAACTTGTGAGGGAAATTTTGGTAGAAGATTCTCCTACTTTGTCTGTGGTTGATGATGAGGACCTTGATTTGGAAGAGCGTAATATTAAGCAGTGTCGTAGGAAGATTTACGATGGCCATTACACTGCTGCAGTTCGGGTTCTTTCTTCTTCAGGCGTTGCTCCTTATAATGACGCCACTCTTGCGGATTTACAGTCAAAGCACCCTTCGTCTCCAGCTCCATCCTTGCCTGATATACCTGTTGATCACCTTCATCTCGTTACGACTTCTGCTGTTGATCACCTTCACCTTCATCTCGTGGCACATCATGTGGTAGGGATGGTTTGCGTGCTCAACATCTTATGGATTGCTTGAGTGGTGCAGTTGTGGCAATCTTAGATGAGTTGGTTGACTCTACTATCGGGGTGGTTAATCTCTTTCTAGCTGGAAGATTTCCTATGGAATTAGGAGATTACATTGCTAGTGCTCCTCTTACGCCACTTGTCAAGCCCGGTGGTGGTATCCGTCCTATTGCTATGGGTACGGTTAAGCGGCGTCTAGTTTTGAAGGTGGGTGATGTTATGATTGGTCAGTCTTTAGGGAGTTACTTTGATGGCCTTCAATTTGGTGTTGGGGTTTCTTCAAGTGGTGAGGCAATTCTTCATGCAGTGAATCGGTTGATTGAGGACTGTGGTTCTGATGTTGGTCTTTCTATGTTGTTGTTGGATTTTCGAAATGCTTTCAATCTAGTTGATCGTTCGGTCATGTTACGTGAGGTATGTCGCCGTTGTCCGAGCATTTCGCGATGGGTTGAATTCTGCTATTCTAATCCAGCCAGGTTGTATTATAGGGACCAAACCTTATGGTCGTCTCAAGGGGTGCAGCAGGGTGATCCCCTTGGTCCTTTGCTTTTTGCTTTGGTTTTACAACCCTTGGTGTGTAAAATCAGAGAGACTTTTGATGTATGTCTTCAGGCTTGGTATTTAGATGACGGCACGATTATTGGTGACACGTTGGTGGTGGGGCAGGTTCTGCAGTTGATTATGGAGGAAGGACCTCGTTCTGGGTTACGTCTTAACGTGGAAAAAACTGAAGTTTTCTGGCCTATAGAAGACCCTCGAAGCAGGCTTGTGGGTGTCTTTCCACCTAATATTGCTCGACCTTTGCGTGGTGTTAAGTTGCTTGGTGGTCCAGCTAGTTCCGATTTTGGTTTTAGTGGTGAGCTTGTGATGCAGAGGGTGACCAAGACCATTGCCCTTATGGATAAGGTCACTATGTTGGATGATTCTCAGTGTGAGCTGTTGTTACTTAGGGTATGTACCGGAGTTTCTAAACTCTACTTTGCATTGCGTACTTGTCCTCCTAGTACTTTTGAGGCGGCTCAGCGCACTTTCGATGGGGCTCTTCGATTTTCCTTGGAGCGTATTGTTACTGCTTCGGGGCCTGGGTTTGGCGATTGGCAGTGGCGGCTTGCCACGTTACCATTTGCGTTTGGAGGGCTTAGTGTTTATTCTGCAGGTGATGTTCGTCACTATGCTTTTCTTGCTTCTCGGTTGCAGTCGGTTTGGTTGCAGACACAGCTTCTTCGGCATGCTGGCATTGTTGGTCTTGGACGAGCCTTTGAGGATGCGTTGAGTCTGTTTAATGGAACAGTGGAGCCTGACATTTTAAGTAATCCTAGTAAGGTTGCTGCCCCTAAACTCATAAAGAAATTGGCAGATATATATTTCACAAAAGTTACCGCTTTTGCAGAATTTGCTTATTCTTTAACTCCTCGACAATCAGCATTACGAAAATCACAGCAGGGAGATCACACCTCTTCTTGGCTTCGGGCGGTCTCTATTTCGGGGTTGGGTCAAACGATGAACGTCAAGACTTATCGCTGTGTGTTGTGCTACCGGTTGGGTGTTCCATTGTTTTCTATCACGACGTTGTGCTCTGCTTGTTCAAGGGTTTTTGCTGGGGATATTTTCGGTGATCATGCGGTGTCTTGTGCTGGTATTGTGGGCATTAAACATCGGCATAATGTTGTTCGGGATACCCTTGTTGATGTTTGCTATCGGTCAGGGATTTCAACTAGAAAGGTTGTGGACATTGGGTTATCTGGAGGGAACGACGGGGTCCTCAGACCTGCAAATGTGTTACTTTATTCCTGGGATAGTGGCCGCAATATTTGTGTTGACTTGACAGGGTCTTCTCCTTTGACACAGTCTGGACTATCTGACTTTGTTCCTGAACGGGTAGTGACTGATGCATCCAATCGGAAGCGGATCAAGTACGAATCCAGTTGTCGAGCAGTTGGATATGGCTTCCTTCCTTTCTCTTCTCTTGGGGAGTTAGAAAAGGAGGTTGTTGCATTGCTGAAGCGAATCCAGAAGTTCTCGAATACTCAGGACATTGGGACACGTGCTGCAGCTCATATCTTCACTATGATAGGATTTGCTATAGCTAGAGGAGTGGGGGCCCATATTGTATCTCGGCTTCCCACTAATTTTTTGTAGGTTGTTTGACTTTGTCAATTTTTGAGATATAATAATAATAATAATAATAATAATAATAATAATAATAATAATAATAATAATAATAATAAAATCTGTTTTGCTTTGCTCTACCCAGAAGCTCAAAAGAACAGGGCCTAATATTAGGGCCAGTATATTAAGGTCTTATTTGACAATTGGTTATTGGTTGCTGGCGATTTAATTTGGCTGGTTTGACTAGTTGTTAACATTGTTGTTTGTACGGACGGTTAATCATTGGTTGTATCTACATCTGTTCGGTAAAATCAGTTGTTAGTCGTTGACTGTAAATGACCTGTAAAATTGTGTCGATACTCTTGGGTCATGTCCAATATTTTGAGGAAATAATTTAGATATAGTGTTTAATGGTACTCAACTCCATCTATCTTCTTCCCTAAAAAAAAAAAATAATAATAAATAAATAAATAAAAGCTCCATCTATCTTCTCATTTTAGTTGACTTTATTAATTATCTTATTCATATGCTATATATGATTGCACAAGATATAATAATTATATAATCAACTAGCCTTCTGTCCCGTGCAATGCACGGGTTGTTCATAGATAATTGTATTGAGAGATGAGTGAGGAAATATTAATAAATTAGTATGGGTGTAATGTGTAACAAAACCATGATTAAAGAAAATTATCTTTTTAGACTTTGATTCAAAATGAAGCTTTGTAAAAAAGAAGGTGAAGGGAGCTAAAATTAAATAAGAAAATGAAAAGGTTGAATTGAAGATGGGAGATGAAGATGAAGGGTTTAATGAAAGAGTGAAGAAAGCTATTGTAATAAAAAAAATTAAACATATAAGATGACATGTGGCACATTGGCTTGGAAAAGAAGATGGAGAAGTGTAATAGGATGAGGACACATGTCTTTTTGGTTTGAGTTTTTAAATACTAAGTATAGATTATTGGTACATGCGATATCTTGGATCATTACTTATCACTACAATATGAGACTTACATTTACGAGATCAATTTATTACTAAATTAATTGATATACAATCTTAATTTTAAGTAATTTGTTGGGTCATTAGTTAATTACTTATTACTACGATATGAGATTTACGTATACGATATCAGTTTATTACTAAATTAATTAATATACAATCTTAAATTTAAGTAATTTGATATTTTGATAGTATTACAACACGGCTTGAGATAAATATATAATTTTATTAACAAAATAATTGTATGATGAATAATTAGAAGTAAGGTTTTATAAAAGGTTGTTACTAATCTATCACTTTTTTTTACTTTTATTGTAGTAGTTGATGCATGCTTTTCGAATAATATGTCGTTAATAACACTACATACTTTAACAGGCACACATAATCCAACAAAATAAAGGTTGTATAATGACTCTTGGTGTTATTACTCAAAATGATACACTAATTAACTCAGGTACGAGGGAATATTTCCATGCGCTTATTGTCATGCGGTATTTGATTTGTATTTGTAACTTAAAATATATTGATGAACAAATGTGTGCATTATATTTAAGGTCTCACAAAATGCAAAGAAGAATTTTCGTTAAACAATGTAGTTACAACATTACATTAAGTAGATATTTAATTAAATGAGTCAAAGTTTACTCATTTCTTTTGATGTATTAAGATCAAAAGATTCAAAACATTAGCATTTTATTTGTTGTTAAGACGTGCGAATCGATTAACCAACTTAATGCATGTTCCCACGAGGACCATGACGCAGCAAGTGATTACATAAATACAAATCATTAGAATTTACAACAATCACGTATCCACGTACCAATAAAAAACACAAACAACTTGCATCTTCACAATTATCATGATTTTGTAACATTATAAAAACCAACATTATTTATTCTTCAAAATTAAACTTCTTAACAAAAAAATATAATGGAAGGCCTAAACAACCACAATGAACAACACCCCAAAGTGGTAGTAGTAATGGTGCCAACACCAGCACAAGGCCATCTAAACCAACTCCTCCACCTCTCTCACCTCATCACCACCTATGGAATCCCGGTCCATTACGCCGGCTCCTCCACCCACAACCGCCAAGCGAAGGTCCGACTCCAAGGTTGGGACCCCAAAACTCTAACAAAAATTCATTTTCATGACTTCCAACTCCCTCTTTATAACCCATCCCCTCCTAACATTGCCCTCAATGACACTAGCTCTTTCCCTCAACACCTCGTACCCCTTTTCGAGGCCTCGACTCATCTCCGCCACCCCGTGTCTCAACTCCTACAACAACTCTCAAAAGATTTCGATAGAGTCGTAGTCATTCATGACATTATCATGGCTTATGTAATACAAGATGTTAAACATCTCCCAAATGCGGAAGTCTACACTTTCAACCCAATATCCGCCTTTGCAACATTCGTACAAACTTGGGGAACCATACCGGAAGACCATAAACCGTTTCGGCTACATTCGAGTGATGTTCCGGATCATATACCTAAAGATGAATACATGTTTATGTCACGAGAGATGATGGAGTTTATAGGAAAACAGTTTAAGCTCTTGGGGCTGAAGTCGGGTTGGATCTACAACACGTCCAGAGTGATCGAGGGAAGGTATGTTGAATTAATAGAGACTATACATTCGATGAAGGAAGATGTAAAGCATTTTGCCTTAGGACCTTTTAATCCGGTGGAAATCGAAACAAAAGGCGTCGAAAATAGACATTTTTCCTTAGAATGGTTGGATGAACAAGAGAAAAACTCGGTGATTTACGTGTCTTTTGGTTCGACAGTGTCACTGAAGGATGATCAGATTGATGAGCTAGCAAAAGGGTTGGAAAAATCTGGTGTAAAGTTCATATGGGTGCTAAGAGGGGCCGATCCGAACGATGTTTTTAAGGAAGGTGATGAAGTTATAAGGCCTAATCTTTTAGAAGGGTATGAAGAAAGAGTTAAAGGTAGGGGAATGGTGGTTAGAGATTGGGCGCCGCAGCTAGAAATCTTGGCTCATTCATCAGTTGGCGGGTTCATGAGTCATTGTGGTTGGAATTCATGTATGGAAAGTATTAGTATGGGTGTGCCAATTGCGGCCTGGCCTATGCACTCGGATCAGCCAAGGAATGCGGTTTTGATAAGCGAGGTGCTAAAAATTGGTATGGTGGTGAGGAAATGGTCACGCGGTAGTGAGCTTGTGATGTCTAGTACGATAGAGAATGCAGTGAAAACATTGATGACTTCGGAGAAAGGAAAAGAGATGAAGGAAAGGGCTATAAAATTAAGTGAAGAAGTTAAAGGATCAGTTGCTAAAAGTGGTGTTTCTTGTTTAGAAAGGGATGCTTTCATAGCCTATATTACCCGATGATACCAACTCTTTCTAATCAATCTCACTACAAAGAGAACAATTAATGGGCATGGGTCGGGTTTCTGTCGAGCCATTTTGGATTAAATTCAAAACAAGTTAATTTTTCATGTATCTTATTTTGGATCTTATTAAGACCGAGTTTGATTCAATTTAACTATTTTATGTGAATTCAGATATAGATAAAGTCAAATTAAAACGGAAACGATTATTACTTACAAAAACGTTGAATTTTCAATTTGGGATTTGATATGGTTTTGTATGATACTGTGTTGAGCTGGTTAATTGCACGTTGAATTAATACAACTTGAATAATTTGTGTAAGTGCAAAGTAAATTTATGTATCATTCACAAGTAGTACTAATGTGATTGATTATTTCTAAATCATAAAATGTGCGTTTACATTTAAATTTGTATTATTTGAATCATTCAACAGCTAGTAATTAGTTAATATAAGCCTAAACATAATAATTATAGGTCCCTTAGTCTCTAAAATAAAATAAAATATCAAAAATCATTTGATCAGGAATTGATGGAGCTGAAATTTCATTGTCATACTTGTTGTACATCTCTAATTGATTTTCATATCTTAAGATATATAGGCATATGGGAGGAAAGGAATATTAATTTAAAAGTTAGACTATAATTCAAATCATAAAACACAATCAATCTCATTATTGTATTAAATAATATTCAGATAAGTCATTATGTCAAATACATACCCGGCTGTGGCTCCGTGGCTTAAGGATCCACAATCAAAACTTAATAAAAAAAAAATTGCTATTAAATGGGGAATATACATTTGGCATATGCGTCCCTAAATCATCAAAATGTTATTATTGAAATGAGCTTGAATCTAATTTGACATTTATACAACAAAGTATAACTAGCAATATGTTTAATACTCTATCAGGAATGACTAACATAACGTAACAAAACAAACACAACTACACAAGGATCATTGAATTTTTTATGATAATAAATTGACAGGAAACTAATTAAGTAGACTTCTTTAATATCGACATCAATGAAAATCGAACATATAAATTTGATTATGTGATTAGTTCATGTTTCACATTTTAGTCAAAAACAGTTAAAACACCAAGCTATTGCATATAGTTTTTTGAAGTCCGTAGTAATTTAGTTTGATTAGTTATTGAGCACATAGTTCAAGGATCAGACAAGAATAGCTTTACAATCGTCACTTTCGCCATCATCAAATTACAAAATTGGTTTGCATGTACCCAAGAGACTAGACTCACTTCGAGTCCTCGGCGATTTCCATAATCAGCCATTAACCAAAAATCATCACAACAAGCTTGATTTCTTAATTGCTTTCAAGAACTTTATATGAATCAAATTGGGCATCACTCAACTAAATCAATAAGTGACGCGTTATTATGTACTAACACTGTTTTTTTAGTGGAACATTTCTTCCACATTTGTCAATTTGTAACTTGGATCATTAAAAAAAAAAAAATTAATAAAATAGACATCGAGAGTTTAAGACGGATCCAACATTATCCCATATTACGAGCAAATTACAATTTATCACAATGATAAACTTAAAATGTTTATCAAGAGGTATAACGTACTTTAAGCTGTTTATTTAGGGGTAAAAATAACATTGACACTAGCTTTCATGTTATTCAAATAGGAGATCTTTTATAACATTTGCTCTCTTGCCCAATTTATCGTTCTTCTTCCTTTCATACCCTTTAAAGGTTCCAATGGAGAAATTGAAGCTCACAAGTAGATTTAAGGGAGGAGGACGGACAAAAAACCATGCACTTGATTTCTCTATTTTTCTCAGGATTTTAGTTTCATTTGGCGGCGAAGCCCCTAAAATCCAATGGAGAAAATGGTAGTTGTCCATTGAAGCTCACTAATTCCTCCGTTGAAGCTCACTATTGATTGCGCTAGCTTAAAAACTAAATTTCTGCTGCACCTTCTTGCTTCAATGGAGAAAGCTCTCTAACACCGTCAATGTTCGTCCGACGATGACATGTGGTAAAAAGGAGAGAAATTATTTGTTTAATACACAACACAATTTTCAAGATCAGATATTTACTACTCCCTCCGTCTGATACAGTAATATAATTCTTGTTTGTGTTTTTTCACGGTATTTAAGAAATAGGAGGAAAAGTGGATGAAATACATTAATAAAAGTGGAAAGTGCAATTATAGACAAAATTTATAGAGATAAAGTGGAAAAAAATGTAAGACATGTTCAAAATTCAAGGATAATTTAAAAAGTATAATAAATAAAGTTAAAAAATTGAGGGTATAATGCTCTTTATATGCTATCCAAAAATGAAAATGAAAAAAATATTTTATATCTTCAAAATAGAGAGAGAGAAAAAAAAAAAAAAAAAAAAAAAAAACTAAACTATATTATAGGCCGCAGAGAGTAAAATATCCAGTTGCTCCCACATTACTACTGTATGATTTTGTCGGAGTATAATAAACCACAAAAATGTGCTAATAGTGTACAATACATTGCAGAAACGTTGAAAGTTGAAAAAAAAAAGGAGGGGAAGTGTGACGTTGGTCGTTTACTAGTTGATTGAGTGAGAAAAAGGAATACACAACTTGAGGAGCAAATCAGAGAACATGTAGAGTTTCAGTCCTAGTTTGTTTTGAAAACTACTGTACAAAGATTTGTGGAGATCATCCACCATGGCTCCACTGTCTACCCCACTATATTATTGACTAATACTATGTGTAAAAATAAAATAAACTAAATCTTGCAAAGTTCCAGCAATCTCACAATATATGTAAGGCAACAAAAACAGCCAACAAGAACACAAAATACTAGTAATATTGTAAAGTTCCAGCAATCTCACCCGAAAATGGAAGGCCACAATTCTTGTGAAGACAGGGAGCAAAGTTGCCTCAATCGCACACTAGCCGAAGTGGTGGTTGTGATGGTACCCTTTCCGGCACAAGGCCATCTCAACCAACTCCTCCACCTCTCTCACCTCATAACCTCTTACCGATTACCAGTACACTACGCGGGATCCTCCACCCATAACCGACAAGCCAAACTCCGCATCCAAGGTTGGGACGCGGATAGTTTGAGCAAAATCCATTTCCATGACCTTGAACTCCCGTCTTACGACTCCCTTCCTCCCAACCCGGACAACTCCAACCATTTTCCTAGGCACCTGCAACCACTTTTCGATGCTTCTTTACATCTACGTCAACCTGTTTGCCAGCTCTTACAACAACTTAAAACCAAGTTCAGGAGGCTCATTGTGATTCATGATAGTTTGATGGCTTCTGTGGTCCAAGACGTAAAATCTATCCCAAATGCTGAAACCTACTCCTTCATTTCTATATCAGTGTTTACTTTTTTCTTCAATTCTTGGGAAAAATTACAGCAGAAACCTTTTCCCCTAGATTCAGATATTCCGAAATTTCTTCCCTCCAATGACGGGTGCTTCACACCTGAGATTTTAAACATAATGATCCACCAACGAAAAATGTTAGGATTAGAGTCAGGAAGACTCTACAACACATCTAAGGTGGTAGAAGGTAAATACATTCAACTGTTGGAGAAGCTATCAACAAATAATAAGATGAAGCACTTTGCAATTGGACCTTTGAATCCAGTGCAAATGAAAAGCAAAAACGGAAAATATAGACATACATGCCTGGAATGGCTAGACAAACAGGAGACAGCTTCGGTGATATACGTCTCTTTTGGATCGACAACATCAATGACAGATGAGCAGATTATGGAGTTGGCATTAGGATTGGAAAGAAGCGAACAAAAGTTTCTATGGGTGCTTAGAAGGGCGGACACTGGAGATATTTTTACAGGTGGTGAGGTTCGGAAGCCTCAGCTGCCCGAAGGGTACGAAGATAGAGTGAAAAACAGAGGCATTGTAGTAAAAGACTGGGCACCTCAGCTAGAGATTTTAGCACATCCATCAACAGGTGGGTTCATGAGTCATTGTGGGTGGAACTCATCCATGGAGAGCATCAGCATGGGAGTGCCAGTCGCAGCGTGGCCTATGCATTCGGACCAACCAAGGAATGCCTTTTTTATGACAGATGTTCTACGAATAGCTGTGCTGGTGAGGGATTGGAAACACCGTGCTGAGCTGGTGCCATTCAGTACTATAGACACCGTGTTGAGAACATTGATGGCATCAAAGGAAGGAGAGGAAATGCGGAATAGGGCAGCAGAACTAGGTGATGCTGTTCAGGCATCAGTTGCTAAAGATGGTGCTTCTCGGTTAGAAATGGACTCCTTCATATCCCATATCACAAGATGAGTGTCATGAACTGATTTGTTCACTGCAGGATTCTCGATTACAGAGGATCTGTTCATAGTTTTAACGCAGCACTTGGTTGATTTGGGCAGGCTCTATGAGATAATCGTGCATTTGTGCCATGTCTTCCTAAATTTCAATTTTCAGAAATTCAACAGATTTGCAAATGTTTATTGTTGTAACTTTTAAGCAATCAAACAGACTTTGTTAACTCTGTACATCATATCCAATCCTATCTCTTTTATGTTTGATAAAATTCCTTCCAACATCGAAACATAACTGCATATTCACCTTTCTCTGGATCATAAGCTTTACTCTTGATGTTTGATTCCTTCTAAGGAACCTGACATCTAACAAGCAAAATGCAGCATCTGTTTTCAAAGTCAAGTGCTGGATCAAAACTATTACTCCACCAGACAATCCATCTCAAAAATATTGCTAAGGAAAGGCGTTTCTGTCTGGATCCAACAACCCGAGAACCCGAGCTTGAGATCCTGATACTCCTATCGGCAAGGTGAGAACCTACACAATGAGCAGAGATTAGCTAACTCCGGGGTGATGCGGGGATAACCACTCCGATGATAAAGTCAGAAAGTGTTTTAGAAAGAGAAGAGAACTAAGAGAGAGAAAGAAGAGAGAGAGAGAGAAAGTAATAATTGCTAACCTCATTGATGAAGCTTAACCTGCTATTTATAATAATCCTTATGACAGGTGGCTACATGACATGCAGAGCTTTTCTTGCCAAGTGTCAAGCTACTGCTATCACGTGCCGAGTATCGACAAGCCAACATGTCTGCTTTATGGAACATATCAGGCCATTTGATAATTACGTTGAGTCCATATCCGTATTTATTAAGATGTCGGCCCATTTAACATATCTCCCCATACAACTAGCCCCCCAAGTGAGGACACTAGATTACAAATTAATGTTCTCACTTTAGGGTATTGCTTGGGTTTTTGTAATTCGTTTCTTGCACTCTGTCTAGCGTTTCTCTATGTCTGTGTAATGTAATATTTAGGATGACTTCTTGTAATTTGAAAGGTAACATATTATTGAAATTCCTTGGTATATATATCACTTCTGTTGTATTTACAGTTCCCAAAACTCCGTTTTCTTGCCCAAGCGACTTTGTTTGCCGTAAGCAGACAAGGTGTACTTGATAAAATAACTGGGAGCGAAAAAACTCCGTTTTCCTCCCCAAGTGACCTTGTTTGCCGTAAGCAGACAAGGTCTACTTGATAAAATAACTGGGAGCGAAAAAACTCCGTTTTCCTCCCCATTGACCTTGTTTGCCGTAAGCAGACAAGGTCTACTTGATAAAATAACTGGGAGCGAAAAAACTCCGTTTTCCTCCCCAAGTGACCTTGTTTGCCGTAAGCAGACAAGGTCTACTTGAGAAAAATAACTGGGAGCGAAAAAACTCCGTTTTCCTCCCCAAGTGACTTTGTTTGCCGTAAGCAGACAAGGTCTACTTGATAAAATAACAGGGAGCGAAAAAACTTCGTTTTCCTCTAGAATTCACAAAGTCCTCTATGTTTTAAATAGGCGGGAATTTTATTTGGTCTAATCGACGTGTCACAAATCTAGCCCTTTCTTTTTAAAACGTTAGTCTATTTATAGCCGTTTGGATTTCTGAACTGTATGTCACTTCAACCTCGTTTCAGTTCTCTTTTTAGATCAAAATATTTCGCCATTTGCTTCTCATTCGTCATTTTCTCTCGTTCATTTTTCTAAGGAATTTTCAGTTTCGCTTTCACATCTTGTCTTCCAACTCGCTGCAGTGACTTTATTTTCTCACTCATAACTGCGTTACTTGAGGGTATTACCTTTCGTTCTTCTGGTTTTTGTCGTCTTTTGTCAAAGGTACTTACGAACCCTAACTCTAATTTTTGCATGTTTTTCTTTTTTGCAATTTTTGGGTTATTTGCTTTTATAAATGTCTGAGAATAGCATTGAAGAGGAATTACCTAGCCTTAGCACTGTTAGACGTCGTCTTATTAGGCAGTCTTTGGGAAAAGATATCAGCAAAAATAAGGGCAATTCATCTTCTTTCTGATAACATTGACGACCCCTTTCAACCTCTAACTGCTGAGGAGCAAAGACGTGCTTTTCTGCGTCACAAAGTTATTGCTGACCAAGAGAGGGCCCTTCGACCCAATAATCCCGATATCCCTGACAACATTGAGATTCTTGATATTGAGCCTGTTAGTGTCCGTTATCATTTACGCAGCTTTGCCGAGAAAAGTTATATTGATCAGTACGGCACTAACGTTGGTAATATTGGTATAAACACTATGCCGAGAGTAAAACGTACCAGTTATCAGCCTGAGGTTACTGCCCGTGATGCTGCTGAAGAGGCTGAGTCCAGTAAGAAACCTAGGCAAGCTCAAGTTGTGAGTTCCACTGAATCAGATGATATGGAAGTCCCTCCAAACCCTCAAAGAAATCATCCTTCTCCTGTTCACGAATCTGCCGTTAACTCTATTCTTGGCGACGACGAGGCCCAAGAAAGTAGCGTTAATATCGAGAGTAGAGATGATGTTGTTAATATGACCGCAGAAGTTATTCAAGAAGAAAGTTTAGATGATGGGTATAATTCTGAGACAGACGGTGCTGAGTATCGACAACCCCTTGTTTTGGCTACTAACAGCAAAGTTGCAGAAGCTAAAATAAGTGACAATTTTAGGAAAACGGCACTGGAAAAAGATTACTGCCGGCGTGCCAGACAGTTCTACAAACTCCCTGATGGGTATGAGCTTACCCTTCCACCTTCTGGGTCTTCAGTGTTGGATTGCCCTGCTGGTCATGTTGCCGTTTACGCAAAACACTTTGATTTCGGCCTTCGATTCCCTCTTCATCCTTTTGTTGCCAAAATTTTGAAGGCTTAGAACGTATGCTTAGTGTAGCTAACTCCTCCCACCATCCGTGTCGTTATTGCCCTTATATGGGTTATGTTGTATAGAAATTACCCGTTAACCCTCAACGCGTTTAGACGGCTGCTAACTTTAAAGAGAGATGGCCAGTCGGAAGGGTGGTGGTCCTTATACACCCAACCCCGTAAATACACTATGCACCCTAAATTGTCAAGCCGTAAAGGCTGGCAAGACAAGTTTTTCTTCATGTCGGTTCCTGAGGATTTTCCACTCAGGAGGACGTTTTTTCAACCTCACCCTAGGTTTGAATCTATTCCCGAGAGAGATCTCGGCAAACATGAGCGTAGAGCTGTCAACCATTTTGACATTCTGGAATCTGATAATGGTGATGGTAAAATCCGTCTAACCCCTAAGGTGTGGGTGCCGAATATAGGTTACATTCTCGGCAACGCTCCTTTATCCCATGTCGGTCTTTGCTAGACTGACAGTTATGGTATTAACTCATTCATTTTTATTAACTTTATGCCCTTGCACTGATTTTTACTTTCACCCATTTCATTTTTTTTTTTTAGTAAAATTTAAATTTGGCTACACATTTTTTGTTTCTTAAAATTTCAAGTGTTGATAAGTTGGACAACAAACAACTTGGGTTGTCAGCCGACGGAAAGAAGGTTATAAAGCGTTGTCCCAAAGCCACCAAGCCTTCATACGATACTCTTGCCACATATTGCAGCAGTTCTCCTGCTATCAGTGCTAAGAGAAAAGCTGAAAGAATGGCTGATGACAACGCCAAGAAGAGAAAGCTGACATCTCTAGGAAACCGGCGAGGTGGTGGCGCCAGAGTTAACAGCCCAAGAAAAACTGAAGGGCGTGCCGCAAAGAAAAACCAAGCTGACAACCAGGAGAAACCTCCTTCCCCCAAGCAAACTGAAGTTTAAGACAAAACGGTTATTCAAAGCTCTGGGCCAGCCGTTAAGAGAATGATGGAAGGGGTGGAGATTGAGGATCTTACCAACACTCCTGAATCTCCCCCTCCAACTCAGCCTAACACTACCAGTCAACCGATAGCTCAGGTTAAACCTACTGCTGTCGGCGGTTTTGACACCAGTATTCCCGACCTCATCTATCGATCTAATCAATGGATTGAGCGCCCTGATGGGAGGTTTCCTGAAGAAGTTCTTAGAGGGTTTTCTGTCCCTGCCGACCATTCTGGAGATCGGTGGCAGCCCGATCTTGATGTGTACCGAAATGAGTCACTCTTTACTGACAATCCAACGCAAGGAAGAAACCTTGGTTATCGTCTTCTGTGCAACCTGACTCCTCCTGTGGACATGCCTGCAGGTGTCATTGGCCCTCTTGCCGCTATTCACATGCATAACATGATGAAGGTATCTATCATTATTATCATTTTTATTTACGCATATATATATTTCTTAAAGAGTTTTTCTTTATTATTTATTATATACCCATTACCGTCATGTTTTATTACCTTTATTCTTTTATAAATGTAGGCCGTTATGTCTGGTACTGAGCTCGTCGAGATGTACCGTTACTACCAAGAGCAACATCATCAAGCTTCTGCCAATCAGAATGCACTGCAAACGGCCTTAGACAATGCTGACAAGGCTCTAAACTTGTTAAAAGAGGCCAAACAAAAAGATGATCTTGAGATGACGGCCCTCAAGGCTAAAGCTGTCAAGCTTGAGGGACTTGAAAGGGAAGTTCAACAGTTAAATGTTCAGATTGCTGAGAAGAACCAAGCTATTGAGCGCCTTCCTACCCTTGAGAGAGATCTCAATGATGCCAAGGTTACCATCCACAACCTTGAAGAAAACGTCCGGAAGATGGAAGCTGACAAGCCTGGCATTCGGCAAAGAGCAGTTGGTCGTTACTTGGCCTCCCAAGAATTCTGCACGCGACTCCAAGACCGTTTTGACGGGGGGTGGACAGCTGCTCAGAGATGTATTGCCCATGTTGCTGGCTGGAAGAAAGAGGACTGGGCTAAGGTCGAAAAGGATTTTAATGATGAAGATTACAAGATTCCTTCCGGCTTTGAGCAACAACAATTTGCTGAGGCAGACCTCTTCAACTATGCGCCGAATGCAGATGACGGCCCCTCAGACCCCAGTATCTTAAACTCTCCAGTGCTCGAAAATACACAAGCTTGAAGGGGCGGGCAGTCATCACTGAGATCTTCTTGTGGGTCTTGCATAATTGGGCCTTATCAGCTTTAACTTGAAATATGTTATTATTTGCTTTTGTCTAAGACTATTTTTTGACAATGCTATTTTATCGGCATATACCCTTTTTGTGGTGATGCCTGTCGATTGTCATCTTTGATTATTGTGAACATGTTGTATTATTCTCGAACATCAGTGTTTTATGTTGTATCAACCTCATAATTAACAATCATATCACTTTTAATTATCATCTACCCCTGTTTTTATCACGAATTTTATACTTACTAAAATTTTGTAAAAAATTTCAATTCTCAGCGATTTAGTTAAATACAAGTGTCATAGCTATATCAGCTTCGTACTTCAAACGATCTTATCAATTGTTGTTTTTTCCAATTTCAACTCATCGGTTATAACTATATCAGCTTTTTCCAATTTTAACTTACCAGTTACAACTAGCAATGAAAGCGCCATCCTTTATCCTTATCTCTTACCCCCTAGTGTATATATATTTGTTTTACAATTATATGCAATAGTTCGGCGATCCTGTTGCTGGCTCAGAGTACAATATCGGTCACCCACTGCACTGTTTTCATAGCCAGTTAGGTACCCTCTCGGCGATCATTATCAAAGCTATGCCTCTTGTGTGCATATACCCGAATTGATTTTGCCGGTATTATATTTTGAACCAGCAACCTCGTGAGTTAATGATTACGACTGATCAGGTTGTAAGCGCATTAACTTCACGGAAGCGATTTTGAGCTGTCCATCCCACTTAACGGTGGTCTGTTAAGTGGAGGATGCCTGTTTTCAACACAATTTCTGATAACTTTCTTGTATTCATCACTGATATTGTTTTTGCTAATATCAGCTTTATCGTTTACAAAAGGATTTTACATTATTTTACTTACACATAATATTTCTTGAGTACTGTCGTATTCCAAACGTTCTTCAACGGTTTTCCATCCATTGTTTCCAGGTAAAAAGACCCTTGCATTACCATATCTCTAATCCGATATGGTCCTTCCCAATTTGCCGTTAACTTTCCATCCTCATTACTCTTTCCTGTTGCTGCTGTTTTTCGCAATACGAGATCTCCTTTATTCAAAGGCCTATAACTGACCCGTCTGTTATATGCCCTTGACATTCTGTCTTTGTAGGCAGCTGACTTAACTGCTGCTTTCTCTCGTACTTCTGGAAGGAAATCTAGCTGCTGTCGCAACAACAAATCATTTTGCCCTTCGCAGTAATGCTGAATTCTGAATGTCGGCAACCCCACTTCGGCTGGCACTACTGCTTCTGTTCCGAATACTAAGGTGAAGGGTGACTCCCCTGTTGCTTCTCTGACCGTTGTCTTGTTTTCCCACAGAATTTCTGGTACTAAATCAGCCCATAAACCCTTTGCATCTTCAATCTTCTTTTTTATTGCCGTTATTATTTGCTTGTTTGCTGCTTTCGCTTGGCCGTTTGATTGCAGATGGCATACTGCCGCATATGCAAACTTCACCTTGTACATGGTTAATAGATCTTTGACTGGATTACAATCAAATTGAGATCCATGATCAAAGACCATTGCCGTTGGCAACCCAAACCTTGTAAAAATACTTTTCTAGATAAAAAATTTCACCTCCGATGTTGTTATCTTTGCTACCAGCTCAGCCTTTATCCACTTTGTGAAATAATCTATTCCCACTATGAGAAACTTTCTTCCACCCGTTGCTGAAGGAAACGACCCTACTATATCCATTCCCCATTGTGCAAAAGGAACTGGATTAAGTATCGGCATTAAATCATTGGGCGGCAAGTTGATAGCAGGTGCAAACTTCTGACATTTTTCACATTTTTTCACATATTGAATGGCATCTTCATTCATACTTGGCCAATAGTACCCTCTTCTCATTGCTTCTCGTGACAGAGCTCTTGCGCCGAGATGGTTGCCGCAAGTACCCTCATGTATTTCTTCAATTAATCTGGCAGACTCAAAATCGGTTATGCACCTCTGTAACGGTAACGAGAAGCCTCTTTTATACAACTGACCCCGGTGCATAATGAACCACATACTGTCTTTTCGCAACTTTTTTGCTTCCCTCTTATCAAGTGGCAATGCTCCGTATAGAAGATATGCCAATATCTTATCAAACCACTGGGTGCCGTTGCTGACATAGAGAACTTGTTCCGATATTTCATCTATACTTTTCTGCGTCAAGATTTCCACCATAACTGTTCTTTCCAAGTCATTAAAACTTGAACTGGCCAATCGTGCTAGGGCATCGGCCTGTGCATTCTGTACCCTCGGTACCAATTTAATTTCAAAATATTGCAACTGTGCTGTTAAGTGATTCATCTTTTCAAGGTACTTTATCATTGTCGGCTCTCGTATTTCATACTCTCCGGTATATTGACTGGATACTAATTGGGAATCAGTTGTCAGAACTAGTCGTTTTGCTTCTGCTGCTATTGACAGTTGAATCCCATCTATAGTTGCTTCATACTCAGCTTCATTGTTGGTGGCCTTGAACTTAAACTTCATTGCATACTCAAAAATCTTCCCATCCGGAGCTGTTATCACTATTCCTGCCCCTGACCATGTTGACGTTGCTGAACCATCCACCGATACCTGCCAAGTTCCCAACTCCTCCTCTTCATCATTGTATGAGGTTTCTACAATGAAATCTGACAGGGCCTGAGCCTTTATTGATATTCTGGGCTTATAATACAACTCATACTCCGACAACTCCACGGCCCACTTCAACAATCGGCCTGACGTATCCATCTTATGCAGTGACCTTTCCAATGGATGATTCGTCAAAACATCTATAAGATGAGCATCGAAATACAGCCTCGATTTTCTGGCCGCCATCACTACTGCCAACGCCATTTTTTCTATTACAGGATATCTGCGTTCAGCCGCATTCAGAACATAACTAACAAAGTATATCGGCATTTGCTGTTTCTTCCTTTCTACTAACAACACTGCAGCTATTGTTTTTGGAGAAGTCGAGATGTACAATTGTAACAGTTCTCCCCTTTCTGGCCTTGCAACCGTCGGAAGAGATCTCAGATGCTTTCTCACCACTTCTAGTGCATCACTTTGCTCCTTTCCCCACTCAAACGTTTTAATCTGCCGTAAACCATGAAAAATGGGAGGGCCTTATCAGCTGACTTGCTGATGAACCGCGTTAACCCTGCCATTCTGCCAGTTAACCTTTGTATATCTCGAATATTTTTCGGCTGCTTCATCTCTAGCACCGCATTCACTTTATCAGGATTTGCATCTACTCCCCGTTCACTGACCATGAAGCCTAAAACTTCCCTGATCGGACCCTTAACACACATTTTTCTGGATTCAACCTCATCTGATACTTCCGTAATGTCTCAAATGTTTCCCTCAAATCTGCTATGTGATCCTCCTTTTCCTTACTCTTAACAATCGTATCATCCACATATACCTCCATATTCCGCCCCCTTTGCTTTTCAAAGATTTTATCAACCAACTTCTGATATGTCGCTCCTGCATTTTCAGCCCAAACGACATTGTCTTATAACAATACACACCGGCATCTGTTATAAAGGTCGTTTTTGCCCTGTTGGCTTTATGAATACTAACCTGATGATATCCTGAGAACGCATCCAAGAAACTGAGCATAGCATGGCCGGAAGTGGAGTCCACTAATCTATCTATCCGAGGCAACGGATAGCAATCCTTGGGACAAGCTTTGTTCAAGTCGGTGAAGTCTACACACATTCGCCACTTTCCTGTCAGCTTTCTCACCATCACAACATTCGCCAACCACTCCGGATATGTGCATGGTTCAATAAACCCTGCCACTAAGAGTTTATTAACCTCAGCTTGTATGGCTTCTATTTTTTCAGTTGAGAAATTGCGTTTCTTCTACCTTTATCGGCCTGAACTTTCTATCCACATTCAACTTATGTTCCATCACCTCAGGATGTATCCCTGGCATCTCACTGGCCGAGAAAGCAAAGACATCTGCGTTCTCACGTAACAGACTTATTAAATGACATCTCATATCAACATCCATATCCGCCCCAACCTTGACCGTCCGGCTCGGATCACCTGGTTGTAACTCAACCTGCACCGTTTCTCCACCTGGTGACGGCCTTGGGGTCGCTTCCGGCCTCGTATCAAAGTTTTTCATGGCCAAATCCTGTACCGTTGGCTCCTTTTCCTTTTTGGGATTACTCGGTATCAGGCCATTCCCAACCAGATTTTTCAAAGCCGTTGCATAACAAGACTTTTCCATTACCTGACCTCCGTGAACCTTTTCTACAGCTCCCAAATTCGACACATAAGCTATCGTCAGATGATAAGTTGACACTACTGCTTGCACATCATGAATTATCGGCCTACCGATTATTGCATTATAGGTTTATAGTACGTTGACTACTAGGAATTCTGCCATGACATCCCTTGTTGTCGGCCCATCACCCAGTCGCACTGGTAGAACAATACTTCCTTCCGGCCTCACCGTTGATCCATTAAAGCCAATAACCGGATAAGATACCTGCGTCAGATATTGCCTTCCAATCATCATTTTATTAAAAGCTTTCATAAACAATACATTTGCCGAGCTACCACCATCAACCAAGACTCTCTTGATGTCAGCCCCATTTATCTTTGTTATTAGAACCAACGGATCATCATGAGGGAAAACAATTCCCCTTGCATCCTCTTCCGTAAACACCACGTCAGGGATTGAAGTTGGCCGAGGACGGTTATCGACATCTAGGGCATTTATTATATGACGGTGCTCGGACAGGTGCTTTATAGCCCCACTAATTGTTCCTCCATGCACCGGCCCTCCCGTTATCACATCTACTCCTCTTCCTGTTGATAACGGTGGCATTCCTCCGTCCCCTTGTCGGACTATTCCACCCTGTGGCCTCTCTGGCCTTGCCTTTAACTGCTGCTTCTCAATCTGCCGAGACGGTGGTTGACTTCCTCCTACATTCAACCGGTACTGAGTTAAGTGTCCTTTCCTTATCAGCTCTTCTATATTATCTTTCAAATTGCGTGCACTCCTCAGTATAATGACCCACATCTCTATGAAACATACAGTACTTTTTGACATCTCTCGGCCTTGCCTTCATTGGGATTGGTCTTGTCCATCCCTCTCTGTTCTGATTCACTGAATAAATTGCCGCTCTAGGTGTGTTCAGAGGTGTATATGAATTGTATCGCATCGGTGGCTTTGCAGCCCTAACCTCTTGCCGACTTCCTTCCCCCCTTCCAGGGGTCAAATTTCTCGGCCTTCCACTTCCAGAGGCTGCACCTTTAAACTGATATTGCCCCTTACCGGCAGACACATTCTTGCTACTCGCCTTCACTAATTCTTCACTTTTGATGTGTTCATGTGCTTTGTTAAAAGCAGCTGCCAATGTTGGCAAATTCTTCCTTGTGAGGTAACGCTTAAACTCAGAGTCATTCAAGCTGTTCATCAAAGCCATAACAGCTACCTCCTGTTGCAACTTGGGAATTGTATTTGCTTCATTATTAAACCGTCTGATATAATCCCTCAAAGACTCATCTGGCCTTTGTTCCACCGCCATCAACTCTCCTGAAGTTCTCTGCCGCACACTATTACTGATATACTGCCCCACAAACATTTCTGTTAGCCTCTCAAAGCTATCAATTGTTCCATTTCCCAGATTGTTGAACCAATCCGCCGCAGCCCCAATCAAAGTGGTTGGAAAAACCTTACACCAAACGGCATCTGAATTGGAGTACAAAATCATGTGTCCCTCATAGGACGTTATGTACCGACTGGGATCCCCTCTTCCATCATACCTGCAAGTCGGCATTTTGATTTTTTCCATTGGCTGATCCAAGATACCCTGTGTGAACGGTGATGCCCTTAACTGAACCACAGTTCGTATTGCTTGCCCCTCAACTTGAGAACTTCTCTGCCACTGAGTTCTTGTACTAACGGCGTGACTTGAGGATTGACCATCCGTCTGTCGCGAAGTTGTGTGTGTCCTTACCGGCGACTCTTCATGGCGGCGTTGTGGCGAAATGGGGATTAAACTGTATTTCGCATATCTCCCCATACAAAAGGTATTCCACAAGACACGACATCCCAAAAATATTGTATTTCACTAATTACTGATTTTTTTTTTTTGAGAGCTCTAGAATACTTGTAATTAAGAAACAACCAATAAGAAATCCTCTGTGCTATCACAATGCATAAATTTCTTCCATTTTAAAATAAATGCATTGGTTTGACTAACACACTTGCTAATGCACAAGATTGATCATTAATGTCTCTACTTATCTATTAAGGAGTAGTAAAAATTATGAAAGTTGATATGTTTTACAATAAGATGAATCTAAAACAACTTTTAAGAAAATATTCACATGTTGACTTTTTGCATTATTTATATATGGAGTACTAATTTTGACTAAAGTTTTTTATTATTTTTTTATACTTTTAATAATCGATTATATACGAAGTATATTAAGGAACAAACTAATGCGTTGACATACGTGCTAAGTTTGATTGTATCAATATTCAAAACGAGGTAGGATTTGTTTATATACATTAGTAAAAAATTATATTGAAGCATTGAAATAGTATTTATTGATGCATTTATTTTGGAATGAAGGGGGTATATTGATATAGGATATTGCTCAGAAGGAGAAACTCAGCACATGCAAGAGCAGCTAGCATGTAATACAATATTACAAACCCAATCCCAGCAGACGGGGGTAACATGGCCAAGCGAGAATTGTCAGCAAATAAACAACCACTGAACCACATATAGACCGAAGCCTATGACCCAACTTTTTATCAACCCCAGCTACCATGTTAGACTTAACTCCAAGGTTTATCAAGATAGGTTTATAAAACAAGATACTCCTTCCGTCCCTTAATACAAAGCCTCTTTCTCTTTATTATGTAAGTAATAAATGTTACAAAGAGGTTTTGTATTAAGGGATTGAGGGAATAATCAACTAATCAAAAGATTACAACCGACAAAAGTCACAACCATATAGTATCATAAAACTAGATTTCCAAAAGATAACAAGCACATGGAATTATTGGATTATGTTTGTTCACATGACTCTGCTTTTATCATTAATCATTATAATAAGATCTTAAACGTCCTAATTAGAATTAGTTTAGACATATGTGACAAAATCACACATTAAACGGTGTACTTAATGTTTGATTTAACTTAATATTCTCACTTTCAGCTCATTATATATATCTCTATCAGCATATATCATATATCATTATTAACTAGCCTTTTGGCCCGTGCAATGCACGGATTGTTTATAAGTATAAAATATAATTTTTAATTCTATAATATATGTTTTTTAATTAGAAAATGAATAATTATAAAGGAGAAAAAGGGGTGAAAATTGAATGTAATTGTAGAAGATATTAAGTTGGGGGAAAGTGAACCAAACATTCATTCATGTATTGAATTAAAGCTAGTGTATTTTTTTTTTTTAATATGAAAAAGGATAAATGAGATGACATATGGCATTGGTGAAAAATATAATTTGCATGTGGCATTATGAGGGTGATGGTTTGTGTTTTTAAATACTAAGTATAGAAGTATAGAAGTATAGATATAGATTTATTACTCCTATATTATATAACCTATGATCCAAGATATCTTCTCTAGAGCATCAAGTTTTGTCCAATGAGAAATCGAAAAGATACCCACACAGAAACTTAATGTGTAGAAATTTCACAATAATCGGCCACTTGAAACAAAAGCACATACAAATTCACTTGTATAACTAATGGATAATTATTAGAGGTAAAATAATTTATTAATCAATCAAGTTTCAATAATTGATGAATTCTTTCATATTAGGATTACTACTTTAAGTTAGCGCATTAAAAAAGATGACTAAATTGGTGAGACATAAAAAATAGAAAGCGACTATCATTTTTCTTTTTTTCATATGTATGAATTATGATAACAACTAACAAAATAAAGTATAAAACACAATGTTAAACCTTCTTGCCAGCATTTTGGACTCATTAAGACCGCGTAATTGCTGTCTGTTGGCTGCTGTTGAACACATCAAGACAAACCACTTTGTGTGCTGTCCAAGTTGTAAACAATATAAAACTACATTCCTCCAGCTCCAAGTTCAGCCACCCAAAATTTGAGCCAAAATGGATAACCAAAATAACCCAAAACAACTTTCTCAAGTTGCAGTGGTGATGGTACCACTTCCAGCACAAAGCCATCTCAATCAACTCCTTCATCTCTCTCAAGTCATTACCTCCAATGGAATACAAGTTCACTTTGCTGGATCGGCGAGCCACAATCGCCAAGCAAAGCTCCGTCTCCATGGTTGGGACAAAGAAAGTTTAGCTAAAATCACTTTCCATGACTTCCAACTCCCTCCTTATGAAACCTCACCTCCGGTTCCTTCAAACATCGGCCACGCTATTCCTTTTCCAACACACTTTTATCCCCTTTTCGAAGCTGCTATGCATCTTCATGAACCTGTTTCTCAACTGTTACAGCAACTCTCAACTATGTTCAGGAGAGTCATTGTTATTCATGATATCATGATGGCTTCTGTGGTCCAAGATGTAAAATCCATCCCAAATGCTGAATCCTACAGTGTGCTTCCCATTTCTGTTTTTTCCTATTTCTTAAGTGTCTGGAAAAGCATAGCTGACAAACCTTTTCAGCTAGATTTAGAAGATATCCCAAATTGCATTCCCTCCAGTGAAGGGTGCACTCCACCTGAGATTGACAGATTTGTTGCTAAGCAATTCAAATATTTGGGAATAGAGTCCGGAATGATCTACAACACTTCAAGACCAATAGAAGGCAGATATGTCAAACTGTTGGAGAAGCTATCATCAAATTCTGAGACAAAACATTTTGTACTTGGACCTTTTAATCCAGTGGAATTGAAAAACAATAGTGAATCACAGAGACATCAATGCTTAGAATGGCTGAATAAACAAAAGAAAGATTCTGTGATATACATATCTTTTGGATCATCAACATCACTGAGTTACGAGCAAATCATGGAATTGGCAATAGGGTTGGAAAGAAGCGGGCAGAAGTTTGTATGGGTACTTAGAAACTCGGATACAGGTAATATCTTTGCAGAAGATGAAGTAAGGAGGCCTCAGCTACCCGAAGGATTTGAAGAGAGAATGAAAAACAGAGGAATTATGGTAAGAGACTGGGCACCCCAGCTAGAAATTCTAGCCCATCCGTCAACAGGTGGATTCATGAGCCACTGCGGGTGGAACTCAATCATTGAGAGTATCAGCATGGGGGTGCCCATCGCGGCATGGCCTATGCATTCTGAGCAGCCAATGAACGGTCTATTGGTAACAGATGTTTTAAAAGCAGGTACATTAGTGAGGGATTGGGCACAGCGTGCTCAGTTAGTAACATCAACCACGATAGAGAATGCAGTCAAAACATTGATGGCTACGAAGGAAGGAGAAAAAATGAGGGAAAGAGCTGTAAAACTGGGTGAAGCTGTTCAAAAATCACTTGCTAAAGGTGGGGCAGCTCAGTTAGAAATGGATTCTTTCATTGCTCATATTACAACATGACCTATCTATGAATAAGCCTTGTATACACGGTGAAAGAGATATAACTTAGCTACATGTTTCAGCAACAGAGACCATGGATACCGCGCTTACTACTCAGTAACATGTTATTCTTGATGTAATTTCAATTTAATTTTATTCATCACAGTACTTGGTATAATAAACTTACTTTGCTAGATAGGTTTCAATTCACATTATTAATCTTAAAGAGATTGTATCATATTTTATCATGCATTAACTTTTTCGCGTTTCTAGGGAACCCAAACCAACTTTACTTCAATTTAACCTTTCTAAGATCTGAAAACAAAATGAGATATTCAGTGTGGTAGTCTTAAAATGAATTGAGAAATTCAGTTTTACTTCAAATTTGCAAGGGAACAAGCCAATAACAAACCACACAACCTAGATCACCAACAACAGAAACAGGAACATAAAATTAATCACTCACCCATGGCAATGACCTTATGCAAGGGTATTAAAATAAGATGGTGAACCAAATTGGAATTTGTTAAATTTCCATGATTTTGATGATGGAATTTATTTCCCACAAATTGAAATTTTATGAGAATATCCCCAAGTTTTTCTTTGGGTAATCCATCGGAATTTCCGTCAAGTGGGGCCAACATTCACACTTTCCCCACATTTTTATTCCTTTATCCCTCAATTCTCCCCATTTTCTGAAAAGAAATACCATGAAATCAAATGAATCACGCAAATTGCGCCAATTATCAGTAATTAACAAATTAAAACATGACACACAATTATCAAACTACAACCATTAAAAAGCAACAGAAATTAGTAAGCGAACCTTATGGTGACGGCAATAACATAAGCTGATGAAAACTTCAACTCCACTTCCTATAAAAATGGTAAAATTATTAACTCAACACTTAATAAACAAATAAAAATGGAATTATTTCATACATCACGGAATAACCTGAATTTAACCCTGAATTTCTTAATTTTCTTCAAATCACCATTTTTCAATCATCTTCCTCAAAAAAATTAAAAACAAAAACCCTAGAAATTAAGGACAACCATGCCCAATTTCATAATTGAAATTCTTGTAATGCTATGCGTCGTTTTGAGTTCAAATGTTAGTGAAGCGCTGCGTTTTGAGGTGTCATCGGGAGCAACAAAATGTATATCGGAAGAGATAAAGCACGACGCCATGACAGTAGGGAAGTATAAGGTTATAAGCCCCATTGATGATGGTCACCCTGTTCCCGACAATCACCGCATCACTGCTCGCGTAATTACCATCCCCTCCTTTTCTCTCTCTTAATTTAAACTATTTTTACCTGGTTAACCCTCAATTATGGTAACTTTGTTTTTTTTTTTTGAATAGTCAATTACAAATTCTTAAATGGATTTGGTTCACACTAATTTATTGTGGACCACTAATATTAGAGAAATTATGGTTGTTTTATTAATAAAAAAAAAAGTCACTATAATAAAATGAAGGTCACTATGTTGAAAATAAAAGTCATTTTGGTAATATATAGGTTATAAGAGGTTAATTTTTTTAATGAAATATTTTATAAGGTCAATATAAATAATAAAGGTCACTATGTTAAAATTAGGGTCATAACGTCGTACTTCAAGTTCACAATAGTATTAAACGTTATACAACTTTTATTAAAGGTTACTATGTTAAAAATAAGGTTACTATGTTAAAAATAAGGGTCACTATGTTCAATATAATGTCAATTGCGTGTGTATAAAACTCGGGTCCACAATAATATTAT
The DNA here is from genome assembly GCF_948465745.1 of Chenopodium album. Classification (NCBI taxonomy): domain Eukaryota; kingdom Viridiplantae; phylum Streptophyta; class Magnoliopsida; order Caryophyllales; family Amaranthaceae; genus Chenopodium; species Chenopodium album. Next base: position 48,112,076 of record NC_137848.1, read on the forward strand.
TGTGGACCAGGTCCACACAAGTACTTCTGATAGTCAATTATGGTACTTTTTTTTTTGAAACAAAATTATGGTCACTTTATTGCAACACTAAAACTCCATTTATTTTGATGAAAAACAATTGTAATAGAAAATGAATTTTCAGGAATTAAATATAAAGTTTTATCATAAAATGATAGGGTGAGATATATTTTACCAAAACGGCTAGTTTGACAAAAGTATTTACCAAAACGGCTAATTTGATAAAAGTATTTACTAAAATGGTCCAATGGAAATAAGAAATAAATAATATCCTTTCAAATCAATTAATTTATCTAGTTTGGGAATTAAATTTTATAATTAGCCATTTTGATAAATACTTTTGTCAAATTAGCCATTTTGGTAAAAGATCCTAATTCCTAATAATTAAAATACGGTAGGCTCAAAAACAAAGAGAGCATGGTGATAGTTATTCGAAGGTAATGCATGGTGCACCCGATTAAACAAAAAAAAAATAAAAAGGCGAGAAGAACATTCAGATGTTTGAAAAAAAAACATTCTGGTGTTTGAAAAAGAACATGCATTATTAAAGAACATAAAGACATTAAAAAAACAACATAATAAAAACTTTATTAGAATTTCATGAAAAATTACACATTAACGGAAAAAATCTTTACCAAAGATATCATTTCCCCAAATAAAGTTTTGCCTCCAAAAATTCAATTTTCCACAATAATTTTAGTTTTCTCTTTGTAAAATTATTTTCAACTAAAAATAATTTAAGATTTCATTTTCAAATAAAATTCAAAAATAAAATATGTGGAAAGAACATAAGTTATAATATAAAGAACATATAATTCATAACCAAAGAACACACTGATGAAATTCAAAGAACATACGATAATAAATAAAAAAAATTAATACGATTATGATAATAAAAAAAAAATAGAAATTGTGCGTCACTCATCACCTCAAAGAACATCTGAGTCAAATTCAAAGAACATGCGAGCCAAATTCAAATAACATACTTTGTATTATTAAAACCTTAAAAACATGTTGTACGTTCTTTGTATAGCATAAAAGAACATATTATCAAACATATATAGGTATGTTCTTTGTCAAATATAATTATGTTCTTTATCAAACAACAATATATTCTTTCCGTCTTCTAGGTGCACCATGTGCATGGTGCACCTTGGTGTACTGTTTTATTTTCAATTCGAAGGGGATAAACTGATTTAAGGCATAATCTAATAATAACATAGGTTGATAAATTCACTAGATCCATCATGAATATTGTGCATCCGAGTGCACCATCTAATTTGATATAGTGGAGTAAATAATTTATTGAAAAAAAAGTTATGTAAGAGGATATATATTTTTTTTCAACATATAAGTGAAGAAAATGACATAAGAGATAGTAATATTTTTTTAAAGAAAAAAAAGTGTCACTCAAAAAATATAAAGTGTGTTATTAACACAAAAAAAAAGATTAAATTATATAAGTGACTCAGGGAGTAACGGTTCTTGCTTGTATCACATAATGTGTGGCAAATTGTTAATCTATACTACATACTTTTTTCTTTTTTTGCAAAACTTTTTTGGTTCAAACGTTTCACTTCAGTTTAATTAATTCAGTTCAGTTCAACTTTTTATTAATATTTTTTGTCATAAACTACTTGATAAAACACAAATTTGTTGAGAAACTACCTAATTGACAAAATGTTGTTAAAAATTGCCTAATAAAGAGTACAATGCTGTAAAATACTACATCTAATCGGTTTCCCACTATTGACCTAATTTTTCGTCATTGACCTACTTCAAAACACCTGTAAATTTGATGCAGGTGACATCACCACGAGGCAACCATTACCACTACAAAGATGTAGTAGAATCAGGCATCTTTGCATTCACAGCAGCCGAAACTGGGGATTATATGACTTGCTTTTGGGCTCCATATAATAATCCTCCATCCAAAATTTTAATTGATTTTGAATGGAAAACAGGGATTGATGCTAGGGATTGGTACAATGTAGCACGTAAAGGTCAAATTGATGTAAGTTTCCCTCTTTCCTTTCCTACATGAGTTTGCTTGTATAATTATCGTACCCTTAGCTTAAACAATTTTACCATTGATTTGACGCTTATAGGAGTGTACAATTATTTTTGTTATTAATACAAAAAATAAAAATAAAAAACTAAAAATAAAAATCCAATCTACATATGAAAGTATATATATGATTTAATTTTTTGTGATTAATTAATAATTTGTGATGTACTTTACATATTTAGTGGAACTCACTAAAAGGCATAATGTATTAATCATTATCATAGTTGCTTGTAAACAAATTTGTAAGTGCAATGAGGGCCTCCATAACAAGGTGTTTTATTTGCCTATGTTAATGTTAGTTGTCAATTTGTGAGATAATATTTTCCAAGGTGTTAGGTAGTTATAAGTCATTGTAGCTTTGTAAAATCTGATAATATATATTTGGTAAAAGCTAATGAGCGCTCCCGAGACGTTAGATAAGAGAATTAAAAGTGGAAATATTAGAGTAAAACTAACATTAATTACACCGAGCAATGCGTAATTTTGTCATGTATTCCTAACTTAATACTATTTCAACCAATATAATTATTCCTTATCTAACGCCCCGGGGCGCTCGTTAGCAAGATCCTATACATTTTTAGTATATATATTTATAAGCTCTATATTATCCTTTAATTTTAGGACTATGCCATTTATATAACAATTGTATTCCTTGTTGAATAATATCTTATGGATGCATGTATTTACCTTATAAGATTTCATGGTATCAGAGCTTATTTGTGTTTCTTCTAGTGATTTTTTAAATTCCTTCCATTGTAATATGAGTGATGACAAACTATTGAGTATAAACTACAATACTATGGGCTTGAAAATTCACCAACAGTGTCACTAGTAGAAAAAACAAATTGGCAAGCGGTTCAAACCCCCCAATGGCAAGCGGTTTTGAACCGCTCCCTAATGGGGGGCTTGCCAATGACCATTTAAATGGCAAGCGGTTCAGAACCGCTTGCCTTTTGATGAGAATGGCAAGCGGTTTGGCGCCAAAACCGCTTGCCATTACACATGACATACTCTTATGTCAATTGTAATGGCAAGCGGTTTTGGCGCCAAACCGCTTGCCATTATCTTCAAATGGGAAGCGGTTCTGAACCTAAACCGCTTGCCATTCTTTTTTTTTTCCAAAATTATTATTAATTTGTAAATAATATAATTAGTGACCTGTTTTAATATAAATAGTCATGTCTTAATTATAATAGGAACCTGTCACAATAATATTAATATTATTAATAATAATAATAATAATATTATTATTATTAATATTAATATTAATATTATTAATAATAATACAATATAATATAACATGAAATAAAAATTACATATATATATCATATCAAAAGTAACATCATTGTAATATTGAATTAACAATAATATGTAAGTACAACAAAATGTGTAAAGATATATAACACCATCAATAGCTACGTACTAATCATAATTAATGTTAATATAAAAAAAAAACATATACTAACTAAAATAATGTTCATCATACTAATAACTAATAAACTCAAGCTCACTAATTAATTTGGTGTGTGTGCACCCACTCCGACAATACTAATAGATGCCATCAAATGTCACGAAATAAGCCCACATGTCACGAATTTCATCGATTTCTTTGCTTGTTAACGGGTCTTCCCTTTGAATCGCGCAAACCTTTAGGAAAAAAAAAACAAACATTATATATATAACACTTGACTATTATAAAAAAATTAAAATAATTAGCTAGCTAGGACTAATTGATGCCATTTACAAATCACATCAAAAGAGCATTATGCCATTTACAAATCACATCAAAAGAGCATTACGCATTTTACCCATTGATGCCCCACATAAGTCCTATATGACTTGTACTTTTCCCATTTTCTACATTTCATATGCACTAATTCTCTATCAAAACAAGTCAATATTACCTAGTCTTAGGTGTCTAAGGCTTGAAATCACATCAAAAGAACATTTTACTAAGTTTTAGGACGCATTTTATACAAGATGCCCCAAATAAGGCCTATATGACTTCTACTTTGCCCATTTTCTACATTTTTTTATCAAATGCACTAATTCTTTATCATAACATGTCAATATTACCTAGGATTTGGTGTCTAAGACTTGAAATCACATCAAAAGAACATTTTACTAAGTTTTAGGACACATTTTATCCATGGATGCCCCAAATAAGGCCTATATGACTTCTACTTTGCCCATTTTCTACATTTTTTATCAAATGCACTAATTCTTTATCATAACATGTCAATATTACCTAGTCTTAGGAGTTTAAGGCTTGAAATCCCATCAAAATGCATTTTACTAAGTTTTAGGACGGATTTCATCCAAAATGGCCCAAATAAGGCATATGTGACTACTACTTTGCCCAATTTCTACATTTTTTATCAAATGGACTATTTCTTTCTCATAAAATGTCACTATTACCTAGTCTTAGGTGTATAAGGTTTGAAATCACATCAAAATAACAATTTACTTAGTTTTAGGACGCAATTTACCCAAAATGGCCCAAATATGACATGTATGACTTCATTACCAAATTCACTATCAATTATGCAACAAGTTCAAAAAATTTTACCACAATGGGCAAATTCACTTTCATTTACGCACCAAGTTCATAAAATACTACCACATTCCCCGGGCTGCTACCAACGCTGCTGCCATATGGCTGCTGCAGCTAGCTGGGCTGCTGCCGTGGCTGCTGCAGCTGCCTGGGCTGCTGCCGTGGCTGCTGCAGCGGCCTGGGCACCTGCCTGGGCTGCTGCAGCTGCCTGGGCACCTGCCTGGGCTGCTGCAGCTGCCTGGGCTGCTGCCGTGGCTGCTGCAGCTGCCTGGGCACCTACCTGGGCTGCTGCCGTGGCTGCTGCAGCTGCCTGGGCACTTGCCTGGGCTGCTGCTGCTGCTTCCAAGGCTACTGCCGTGGCTGCTGCAGCTGCCTGGGCTGTTGCCGTGGCTGCTGCAGCGGCCTGGGCACCTGCCTGGGCTGCTGCCGTGGCTGCTGCAGCGGCCTGGGCACCTGCCTGAGCTGCTGCCGTGGCTACTGCAGCTGCCTGGTCTGCTGCCATGTTGCAGCAGCTGCCTGGGCACCTGCCTGGGCTGCTGCTGCTGTTGCCGTGGCTGCTGCAGCTGCCATGGAAGCAATTATTGATCTGGAGAATAAAAAAAAAAAAAAAAACCCATACCTCCTCAACGTGTTGAACTTCCGTGCAACAATTGACTATGGCAAACATAAACCTCATCACGTATAGGGCAAAATCAACTCCGTTGTCTTGTTGCGCACACTTACATGACACAAAGGTAATCTAGTCATGCATAGCCATAATCGAAGCCAAGTTTACTAAACAAAGCACTGTTCAAAGCATTACCTTTGCATATTTCCACGTTGGACCCGCAACAGAACGACAATTTAGCTTCTTCATAACACTTTAGGAAAATAAGTTCAAAGTAAGAAACATAAATACTCAATAACTTAGGTGAGGATATTCAACAACAGGAATCAATATTTACCCATTCAGTAGGTTCTGCACTAGCAACTTCCGTGGTGGCCAAGTACTAGCTGAATCAAAGTAGTAGATTGTGTTATTAGCAACACATACCACCATAAGGCTCCAATGAGAACTGCATATATATTTTCACCAAATAACAATCCATCAGTGTTAGACGTCAACATATATACTTAACAAAGAACTAAATTATGACATATTTAAACGTACTCCTCAAAGCATGGGGCTAATATGAACTTGTCTCCCGCATGCGTTGATTCTTTCAAACTCCGCGCAAGGTAATCTACCACCTCACGAGGGTTATGTAAGCATCTGGTTTCGGAGGTCTGCTCGGGGCATAACCACCCAACTGCAGCCTGAGAATTGGGTTTACTAAGAATGAGCACCTGTAGTGACCTTCATAAGAGTAATGTGGGAAAATTATTAGTATTTGCATTGTTTTCATTCAGAAATATCAAGAAAACAATATCATTAGGAATGGTAGCATTGCATTACCTCATGAACGCTTGAATAATGGAAATGTTAAGCTCTGAACCGGTGAGAACACACCTCATAAAGACTGGACCACACAACTTAATCTCTCGAACCAAATGAAGAATCAAATGCACCATTATGTCAAAAAGTGACGGTGGAAAATACATCTCAAATTTGCACATAGTTACAACAACATTCGCCTGGAGCGCATCAAGTGTAAAGGGATCAAGCACTTTGCTGCATATAGTATTGAAAAACGAACAAAGGCTTGTAATAACTTCTCTCACGTGCTTCGGTAAAATACCACGAATTGCAATCGGTAGGAATACTTGCATCATCATGTGACAATCATGGGATTTCATACTTGTCAACTTCAATTCTCCATTTAAGGACACAAATCTTTTCATGTTTGACGAGAACCCAGATGGAACTTTAATGTCATACAAACAAGCACAAAACTTTCGTTTTTCTTCCTTTGACAATGTGTAGCAAGCTGGAGGTAAATAAACCTTTTTATTCTTGCCTTTTCCATCAACTTTCTTCTTTGAGCTACCCGTGGCCTTGTCCTTGCGCTTCCCCTTACGTTTTTGTCCACCATCTTCGCTTCCCTTTTTCCTTTACCATTGCCTTCACTACCTTTGTGTTAACCCACAATTCCGGACGAACCCCCCAAGCTTGCAAATCTAATCGTGCACTCTTTCCATCCTTTGTTTTTCCAGAAATGTTCATAATTGTCCCAACAATTGCATCACAAACATTCTTCTCTATATGCATCACATCGAGACAATGTCTAACATCGTGTTCTTTCCAGTACTCAAGCTTCCAAAAGATTGATTCCTTTTTAAAAAGAGCATGTGGGTCTATTGGTTTCGTTGTTTTACCAAAAACACATGGTATACCCTTCACTCTAGCATAAACCTCTTTTCCACTCAATGCCCTAGGTGCAACCCCCTCTTCCACTTTCCCATTGAAGGCCTTTTTTTGCCTACGATATGGGTGATCGCGCCTAAGCAATCTTCGGGTCCTCACGTACACATCTTTGCCCCAGTTGTGAAGGTACACGCTTGGTGTGTCATCGATACATATGGGACATGCTTTCTTCCCTTTGTTCTTGTACCCGGACAAGTTGCCATATGCGGGAAAATCATTGATGGTCCACATAAGGGCAGCACGCAATATGAACATCTCGTTCTTATGGGCATCAAAAACGGAAACTCCTTCATCCCACATCTTTCTCAAATCATCAACAAGGGGCTCAAGGTAAACATCTATGTTGTTTCCAGGTTGCCTTGGCCCCGTTATCAAAAGTGAAAGCATTATGTACTTCCGTTTCATGCACAACCACGGAGGCAAGTTGTAGATCACTAAAAGTACCGGCCATGTGCTATGTTTGGTACTAAGAGTGCCAAATGGATTCATACCGTCCGTGCACAACCCAAGCCTTAAATTTCTAACTTCATCACCAAATTCCCTAAACTTCATATCGATGTTCTTCCATTGTGGAGAATCAGCCGGATGCTTCAACAAACCATTTTTCTTTCTCCCCTCTGCATGCCATCTCAAGTTCTTAGCATCTTTTGGTATTGAGAATAGACGCTTTAACCTTGGAATAATGGGAAGATACCACAACACCTTGGCAGGAGGTCCATTCATACCAACATTGCAGCTTGTTTGCTTGTAGCGCGACTCACCGCAACGTGGACACTCCTCCAATTCTTCATATTCATTTCGATACAGAACACAATCATTAGGACATGCATGTATCTTCTTATATTCCAAACCAAATGGACACATGAGTTTCTTTGCATAATAGTAGGAATTAGGAAGTTCATTCCCATCAGGCAACATGTCACATAACGCAGTCAACAAAGAAGTAAAACTAGTGTCGCTCCAGTTATGCTTCGACTTAATATTAAAAAGTGTTAGCACGGCTGAGAGTTTTGTGTATTTTTTGGACCCAGGATACAAAGGCTTTTTGGCAGCCTCTGATAATGAGTCAAATACATCAGATCGGTCACCAAATTCACCTTCAACATCACGCATCATCTCATCCAAGTGATCATAACCAACATCTTCGATCTCATCCCCATCTCCATCATCATCACTCCCATATTCCTCTTCCACACGAATCTCGGCACTTTTACAATGCGTCTCATTCCCAACAACATTCTCTCTATACGATCCCTTTTCACCGTGCCAAACCCACACATGATATTGAGGCCTAAACCCATGACATTGTACATGAGCCATGATGGTATCAACACTATCGACCCTTGTGACATTATTACAATTGACACAAGGACAATAAAGGTAATTTTCACCCGTACTGAGCTGATACTGTGAAGCACTCTTGCAAAACTCTTGAAGCCCATTAAAGAATTCGAATGTATCACGTCTACCATACATCCAACCGCGATCCATTGTCGTTTTAAATTGCCTTTAAATATACCGACACATTTCAAATAATGTATAAATGTAACATGAATTATGTTAATCAAAGTACATATATCATATAATTCATCCATATCGCGTAAAAATGAATGCTCCCAAAAGGTCCTTATCACTCCAACCTAACCCATCCTTGAACGTCTAATCTCACTAGTGAAGGTATGTCAACTTTTCAATTTTAAGGAAAATCCGGCAGCATTTCCCCCAGTTCTCCAAGTACACAATGTAGGTAATTACTTACCTACATATGCACCCAGAGAACATGGTGAGAAAATGATAAGCCGAGATTTCCTTAAAATCGAAAAAGAGACATACATTCACTACCTAAGTGAGATTAAACGTCCAAGAACAGTCCCAACCGGGGACTATTCAAGACTTTCTCCTAATGAGAAAGACTCGAACGGGTATCTAGGCAAATGATGATGCAAGCATTCAATAATTTGCATTTATATGACATTCAACTAACAATACACAAGTTCATTCATTCATATATTGCTAATTAAATTACCTAAAATCAAACTAAGGTTTACATTCCATTCATTCATTCATAGCAATCCATTCAAACATTATAATTTACTAACCAAATTTAACAAACTAATTAACATGTTAACTAAATGTGTTCACTAAATTTAAACAATTAAAGTAACAATTAACATACTTTATGGAAAAAAATCACAATTAATAAAACAATTAAGATAAATGTGTTCACTAAATTTGAAACCCTAACTTTAAAGTTTGGAATAAACAAACAATTAATACATATTGAAGTAAAGTTTAGCAAGAGCTCACCCTAATTTGAGAGTGAGAGTTAATTGTTGTGCCTTTGAAAGAGGTAGTAGCTTCAATTAGGGCAGAGAGAGAGAGGTGTGGTGGTGGGGCGAAAAATCAGAACGCACACCACCAGGCACCAGCCACTGCACCCACGAAAACACCAGCAACCACCAGCAACACCTCCCCACGAGCGCAGCAACCCACACGAACGCAGCAACCCTCAGCTCGCACAGTCCATTCGCAGCTACTTACATACAAACCCGCGAAAAAAAAAAAAGATAAGGGAGTGAAAGGAGTGGTGGCGGCGGAGGCGTGGTGGTGGAGGAGTATGGCTGAGAAAGAGAGGGGAGTGAAAGAGAGGAGAGAGCAGCTACTGCATGTATGTTTCAATTGGGGGGATTGAAATTTTGCCGAAAATTTTGACTAAGGAATTGAGCCCAATCTTTCCCGCATTTTTTTTTTGAATTGGCAAGCGGTTCGGGGTTGAACCGCTTACCATTATAACAAATGGGAAGCGGTTCAACCCCGAACCGCTTGCCAATACTTGTAATGGGAAGCGGTTCACGCCAAAACCGCTTGCCATTCTAAACAAGAGTTTTTTTTTAAAAAAAAATTGGGTCTTTCGAAGCGGATTTGAAAAACCGCTTGCCAATTGGGGCTTCCTATTTAGTTTTTTCTACTAGTGTGTGTAATGGTGTAGGAAATAAGGAAATGGGCAATAACATTGCTTTGATAAAAAATAACGAGACTATATAATGCCATAACTATTAAGTATGATATGTGAGGTGCATCTCAAATGGAGTTGCTCTCACTTCTCATAACCTTTGTATTGGTCCTAAAGGCATGTATAAGTTAGGTTATCGATACAATAGATAATATATTTGCTCTTCATCCCTAAGTAATTAACTTGAATTTGATAAATATTTTTGAATCAAAGTACAACATGTAACTCTTACTTGTCTTTGGTACAACTCTCCCTACCTCCTTTGCAGTTAGTGGACGTTGAGCTAAGGAAATTGTACGATACTGTGAAATCCATACATGAGGAGATGTTTTACCTTCGCGAAAGGTGAGAGCTAACATTTATATTTCCATTTTCTCATATTGTCCTTAATTAACTTTTTTATTATTATTTTTTTAATCTTAAAAAAAATATATTTAAAAAAATTTGAATAAAATTATTCTTCTATTCATTCTTGTTTTGGTGTTTCTAGGGAAGAAGAAATGCAACTATTGAATAAATCTACCAAATCAAAGATGGCAACCTTCAGTTTAGTTTCAATCATCCTTGTCCTATTTGTAGCTGTATTACAGTTGTGGCATCTTAAATCATATTTTGAGAGGAAGAAACTTCTTTAATATAATTTTATAATCAATGTATGAGGAGGTGTACACCTTTTATATACTTTTTTTTTTAATTTTTTTTATTCATTTTTCAAGTTAAAAAAACATGTAGCCCAATCATAATTTTTTATGTGCAATACAAGTTTTTTCGAACATTTGAACACACTCATCTAATTAATTGTCTAATATTTCTTTACTTTTATTTGATTCTCGCGATTTAATTTATTTCTCTAATCATAAGACACCTAGGCCCCGTTCTTTAGAGCTGCTCTGCTCTGCTTTGCTCTGCTTTGTTGAGCCCTGCTCTGCTCAAATCAAATATGCTCTGCTCTGCTATGCTCTACTTTACTCTATTTTCAAATAATAATTAATAATAACAATAATAATAATTAATATTCAATAATAATAATAATTAATATTGTATTGATGATAATAATTTATTATTTTGAATAATTATAATAATTTATTAATAAAATAATTTTAATAATTATTAATATTAATGATAATTAATATTTATTAATCATAATAATAATTAATAATAATAGTTATCATTATTAATATTTAATAATTCAAACTATTAAGAATTAATATTTAATAATATTATTAATTAATAATTTCTAATAATTATAACAATTCTTTCAAAAAAAATAAATAATAATAATAACAATTAATAACAATTTCTTTTATAAATATTTGATATTAGAATCACAATGTGTAGAAACATTATATGTATGCGGGTATTGATTATTAGTTCATTGAGTTGGATTATTTTTCAAATCTTTCCATACAATTTAAGAATTAAAAAAAAGAGTTTGTTTTCAAGTAGTACTTTGTATATCATTATTATATTTAGGGTATAAAATATATGATTAAGACAAATTTATAAGTAAAATCATTATTACTCATTAAATCATTTTATTTTAAAATTTTTGTGAAATAAATATAAGTAAACAGTTGTCTTTTATCTTTCTACTATTAACATATGTTAAATATGGTATACATGTATTTATGTTTTCACTCACCTAAATCAATGGTATATGCACTTAGTAATAGTAATAGTAAATAGTTATAGTAATAGTAATAATAATAATAACAACAACAACATTAAAAATAATAACGTTAATAATAGTATTAATAATAATAGTAATAATAATAATAATAATAATAACAACATTAATAATAATAACATTAATAATTGTATTAATAATAATAAGAATAATAATAATAATAGTAATAATAGTAATAATAATAACAACAACAACAACAACAACAACAACAACAACAACAACAACAACAACAACAACAACAACATTAATAATAATAACATTAATAATAGTATTAATAATAATGTTGAAATCTGCTCTGCTCGGCTCGGCTTTGCTCGGCTCGGCTATCCTGAAATTTAATCTACTCTGCTCTGCTCTGCTCTGCCTAAAAAATCAAAAGAACAGGGCCTTATAGGTTTATTGTGGATTATATAAATATATATATAAAAATTGCCCCTTCATATCTACAAACATTTCTAAAAATTCTAATGGGCTATGTTTACAACATAAATATAATGTTCAACCCCATCATATCATTAGAGATTATAAAACATAGAGTACAAAGTACTAAAAAAAATAAAACTATAACAAAGCAAATTGAACAAAAGTTGAAATACAAATTTGTTGATCATAATTATCTAACATTGTGAATGCATTGCTAGTGTTTCTTAGCTTGTCTTTATAAACTACATTACATTTTTCTCTCTACATTCCCCTCTAATTACATTATTTCTTAGTATACCTTTATATACACTTTCACTTATTTAAATACTAATCGACTTTTAGTTAAAATTTTGGCTCAACCCGATTCCTCCCCCCCCCCCCCCAAAAAAAAAAAAAAACTTTTCTTTTAAGACCAATTTAGCGGGTTCGGGCACAGCTGTTTCAACTCGAAGTTTGGCCTGACTTGACTCGAATGCTTGAACCAAAATGGGACGATTTTTTAGGCAAAGTCTGGTCAATGATCACCTCTAGTAAGAGGTCAAAAGAAACCTATGTCGTGTCTTGCATAATAACATTCTCTCTATAATATATAGAAAAAGGGATTTGTCATCGTTTATAAGTGATCTCTAGTTTATAAGATAATTATATTCTTAAAAACATTCAATTTTAATATAAAAGAGACCTATTTAATGTTTGTAACGATGAGTAGAAAGATCCACTAGTAATATTTGATCTTTTTAATCAAAGAATTCCGTCGTCTAATTAACATTTTTTATTTTTATTTTTTTTATTTTTTTTTGGTGCAAATTAACAGGTTTTATTAAAGAGATCTCTTAGCCTATTATTTTTGTAGTCTTGCCAATTAGATTAATTATAGGGTTTTTTTTTTTTTTTTTTAGATATTTTATTAGTGTTATGAAAAAAAAATAGAAAATAAGTATAAGAAAAATAATGAGTGTTTAATGCCTATTTTGATCCTTTAACTTTTTTTTTTTTTTTTTTTATAAACTTTTTGACCCTTTAACTTAAAATATCTCAAAAATATAAAAGTATATAGCATATTGAATGTAAACTAAACATTCTAGAAGTGTTATTCATAATTTTAAAAAACACCGATTCGATCTATTATTGATTTTAAGGAGTTTTGGACCAAACTAAACCAAAAACCGTTTTTTTAAATATCTAGTCTCTAGACCATATTGGTTATTTTCGATATGATTCGGACCACTTGTAGATTTGGGGATATGAAAAGTAAATTCCTATAGGAATCATATCACATGGGAAATTACTCCCCACTTACAATTCCTAGGAATTTTGTAATATTGTTTCGTTTGAAACATGAGAATTTGAAGTTCCTATGAATTTTGATTGGCTAAACGGGATGTGGTAATATATTTCTTCAGGTTTTGTGAGAAGTTCAAATTTTCATGATTTTCTATTTCCCCATTTTCACATTTCATTGTCAACCAAATGACCACCCCTTTTGCAATTTTTCATGAATTTCTATTTACTACACTTTTGAAGGTTAATTAAACAAGCACTTGGATTGATTTTTCAACAGCTAAAAAGTTCCAAACTTCCAGTCAAACCAATACACTTATTCGTATACTTTGTTCAAATAGATTATTAACATATTGACAAGTGTATCATATTGTTTCTTTTTTTTTTTTTTTTTTTTTTTTTTTTTTTTTTTATCGTGTCATCAATTATAAACCAAAGGTATTAATTCCAAACAAGACTTATATAGTAAAATAAAGCAATAACCACTTAGGCACCGTTCACTTCAACTTATTTTTGCTAAACTAAAATTATTTTTACTGAGTTGAAATTATTTATGCTAAACTTAAATTATTTTTACTGAACTGAAATTATTTTTATTGCTTTTCTATTATATTTCTTCTTTAAAATTACTGGATTTTACTGAATTGAACTTATTTTTAATGAATTGAAATTCTTTCTATTGAACTAAAATTATTTTTACTTAATATTATTTTTTTAAGATGAATTGAACAAGGCCTTACGTAACTTTTTCTCTCATAGTAAGGGTGTGTTCTACTCACATTGTCCCTCGTTTGTGAATTCTTCTTTCTAATGTTTCAACCACATAAGAAAATCTATATTAGCTGAATATAGAAAGATAAAGATTAGAATTTAAAAAGCCGAGCATTGTTTGGGCACAAGTGGTTAATAAGCAGAGATGTAGAGGCCACTACATAGTTGACTTTCCTTTTTTTTTTTTTTTTTTTAAAGAAAATATAGTTTTTATTTATTTATGTATATATTTTTTTGAGGGGTTTTTTTTTTTTAGGATTTTTTTTGAGGGAATTATTTATATTTATATTTATTTATTTATTTTTGGTAAAGGAGGAAAAAAATGTAAAGAAAAAAGAAAAACTCTCCGCACCATACAAAAATTACAAATCATACAACTCTCATTCACATTCCTCCTATTTATTTATACACCCTTCAAAAAGGTCCAATCAATTTCAAAACAAAAACCAGAAAAATACTACCAGATCTCAATTACCAATCAATCAACCCCAACAAACGATGTCGTACTACCCAAGAGGCAGCGGTGGCGGAGACTACGACGGCGATGACTTCGAAGAATACGATCCAACCCCTTACGGCGGAGGTTACGACCAAGCACTCACCTACGGCCGCCCTCTCCCTCCTTCCCATGAGACTTGCTACCCTCCTTCCTCCTCCGGCAGCGATGGCGGAGGCATTGACTACGATCGTCCTCATTACTCATCCTACGCCGAGCCATCAGCCTACGGCGAGGAGGCTCAGGAGAAGGAGTACAAGAGCTATGCCCGCCCTGGATCTCGCCCGCCGATCACTTACGGCGGTACACCCCAACCCGCTCCCGCTTATGGAAGCGGGTCGGGGTATCAGCCCCACCTTCCCCAACCTGGTTATCATCAAGGTGAGGGGATAGGTGGTGGCTCAGAATATGGTGGAAGGCCTCAATATGAAGCACCCACCTCTGAATATGGATCTGGGTATGGGAGGAAACCTGAATATGAAGCTCCGACTTCGGAATATGGATCTGGGTATGGGAGGAAACCCGAGTATGAAGCTCCGACCTCTGAATATGGATCTGGGTATGGTAGGAAATCTGAGTATGAAGCTCCGACTTCTGAATATGGATCTGGGTATGGTAGGAAACCCGAGTATGAAGCTCCGACTTCTGAATATGGATCTGGGTATGGAAGGAAACCTGAGTATGAAGCTCCGGCTCAGGAATATGGATCTGGGTATGGGAGAAAGACTGAATATGAAGCTCCGGCTCCAGAATATGGGTCTGGGTATGGGAGAAACACCGAGTATGAAGCTCCGGCTCAGGAATATGGGTCTGGGTATGGGAGGCGGACTGAATATGAAGCTCCGGCTCCAGAATATGGATCTGGGTATGGTGGAGGAAGGACTGAATATGAGAAGCCTAAGTATGGAAGGGAGGAAGGAGAAGGATATGGTGGATCATCTTATGGTAGGACTGAGTATGAGAAGCCTAAGTATGAAAGAAAGAGTGATGATGAAGATGAAGGTTATGGCCGCAAGAAATATGTAAGCAGCCCATTTACTCTAAGTTTCTGATTATATATTTTGTGTTTGTGAATTCAGTTTTGGTTTTGTTCCTGTGTTATCTTGTGATCTCTTACATTTTAAAGAAATGGTTGATTTCGATCATGGTTCTGCATATAATACATGATCAAGGATATGGCAGTATTTAAATGTCAATATCTCGTAGAATTTAAGTCTTGAGCTGTTGTTAGAATGTAGTTCGGTAGCTCAGTCGAATCACTTACCAAAGTTAAGAGCATTGATGTAGAATATAGAACATGAATAGAATTTTGGCCGTGAACCTTAATTAGTTAGCGATTGATGAATGTAGTATCATAGCAAAGTTGAATGCCTTGAATAGACATTACTTAGTGGCCAAACACACATGATAGAGTTGAATGTAGTATGAAAATGCTAATCCTATAATCATGATATGGACCATATATTTTGGTAAGAGGGAAGTCAGGGAACCAGCAGTTTCAGGCTAGTCTAGTGTTTGCATTTTAATATGGGATTGGATGGTGACAACTGAGTGTCCTCAAGGAATGTCTTGATGAATGAACATGTCCTTGTTCACAGGCTGTGCCTTTTTTAATTTTTCTCTTTATAATTCCTTAACACCCTAGTTTACATCTCCTTGAGAGTTGAGACACTGACAATTTTTTGCCCCATCACTGGTACAGAACAAATATTTTTAAGCTATTAATTTCGGGATTGGATGAGAGCCCCTATATGATTAACATTTAAGGGTCTTGTATGGCGTAGTCAATGTATGTGGTAATTAAAAGTCATTGTCTTGTATCATGGTGATTCTGCTAGGTTCTATACAATTGCCCTTTTTCACCAAGGATAAAAAAAGTGAAAACTTCAGCTTCACTCTTTGCTTTCCTGAGGTGATCTTAAAGTTCAGCAGTTCAGCTGCTTCTCCACATTTTAAAATTCATCTATTTCTATTTATTGAGATATTTATTCCTTGCTTCCTTGTCACTTTGATCTATGATTCCAGGCAGCTTGTGGTGCACACCCATTGGGATGTGCAAGGTTCCTTGTGTCTTTTTTTCCAACTTAATTAGGAAAATTTAAAAATATACACCTTTAAAAAACCACTATTTGAAAATGAACCCCTTAATTTTTAATTTTTTTTTTCCCTATTAAACCACCATTAAAAGTAAAAGAATATACTTCGTAGCTTTTACCACCACTTAATGGTTTTTGTGCAAAACAAGGCTTTTCTGTTGCTTTTTTTTACATTTCTTAGCTTGATTTGTCTTAAGGACTAAAATTATCCCTAAAACTTTAATCGATTAATTTTACTCGCAAATTGACACATTTCTTAGCAATTAAAATGAGACATTTCTGTTGCTTTTTTTCTTCTTCTTACAATTTTGAGCTCAATTTGGATCTTAAGGGCAAAAATGACCCCCCGGAACCTAAAAGTTAGGCCCCACTCACGATTCACTAGTCTGAAATTAAAAACTATAATTTTTTCTGTTTAAAGGTGGTTAAATACAAAGAAATGAAAGTAGTTAAAATCAGATAGTGGTTTTTTAAAGGTGGTTATTTTCAAATTTTTCACTTAATTATTAGTTCCTTTGTCTTGTAGTTTTGTATTTCAGAATGTTTAGAAAAAGTTGTCACGTTTTTAAAAAATATACTTCCTTTATTTACCATAGATGCACCATTTTGACTTTTAAGCTTGCCCACGATATAACTTTGATAATTAATTACTTCAATTATATAGTAGAAAAAAATATTAATAGTTTATATATTGAAAATATAATTAACATTAACCTTCAACAATTAAAATATTGATATTTACTTTTCATATTAGTCATAAAACGATGTCAAAGTTGGTATTTGAATAGTTTCAAAAGGCAAAGTGATGCATGTATTGTGAAACGGAAAAAGTACAAAGTAATTTTGGTTGGTAGTGGACTTTTCCATAATATAATAACTGTACTTAAAAGTTTTGCTGTGATTTAGCAAACACTTCTGCACATATTTTGGTGAAGCTTAAAACTGCCTTTTGTGTCTTATGATTTGAATGTAGAGATTAAAATGCATGAATTTTACATTTAGTAACATCAGAAGAAACTAAATTCTCCTTGTTGAAAAAAATGTGGCCATAACAAGGATAAAATATTATTCTGGTGAATCTTAATTGTTTAGTACTTGATATATTTTGGATAACATGCTAAATATTGAGCTAAACTTATGTGGTATGATTGTATCTATTCTTTCTTCCTCTCATGACTGCAAAATTAGATGGCTGAATCTCAATCCTGTCAGTAACATTTAGTTAAACAATGTATTGGATTTTTTCATATATGGCATGTACTCATGATTTTATTGTATAAAATTTGGCAGGGTCACAAATCTGACAATGATTCTGATGATGATGATGAGAAGCGTCGTCAGAAGTATCATCACCACCACCAGCGCAGGCACCATGATGAGGACTGATATGATTTATCATCTAAGTTAATCTCCCCCATCTCTATCCTTTGATACTAAAATAAGGGGTTGAGGCTTTGAGAGTGATTGGCGTGTAGCATACCTGCTGCTTTATGTATTCTTGTTTGATGGCCAATGGGCCTGTGTTATTCTATTATGTATTTCTAAAACAAAACTCCTGTGTGTTTTCTATTGAGTGGAGTTTATGTTGTTTTGGTCTATTGAAGCATAATTTAGCTCAGTTTCCTGGTTCTATTTTCTTTCTATTACTTGTTCAAGAACATGAAAACAGTAACAAAGGAAACAAATGGTGATCATCTTTGCGGTATACTCCTTGAATTTCAGGTCTAAAACTAGCCCGTTTGAAAAAGAAAAACTTTAGTATTCCAGGCCATGGTTCTTGTGTAACTTTAGTCTGTATACAGTTGCAGAACAAATCTTGCTTCCTGTTTACAGGAGTATCCTCAGTGGACTTAGAGCTGACTGTTTTGAGTTTGGACATCAGGACTATAGCTGCAACCTACAACTTGTTGTCGATATGGCTAATATCTAGTGTTTGGATGAGAGAATGTTCTGCATTAACTATAAGTTTAAGATATCTGATATTCTGATGCATTGGCACAGTAATGGGGATATGAATATGATGCACTCTATATTCTGTGTTTTGATGAGATAATGTTCTGCGTGAACTATAAATTTAAGATATCTGATGCATTGGCACTGCAGCACAGAAGTGGTGATATACATATGATGCAGTCAATATTCTTTGTTGGATGAGAGACTGTCTACCTGAACTGTAGAACCTAAAAGGCTAAAATGTTAAAAGCTCCTTTGTCTAATGAATTGGTACAGAGGTGCTGATTTGTCTGATGCACTGGTACATGGTACATCAATGATGATATGAATACGGCATCAGCACTGGATTTGGTAGGTTTCTAAAGTTTAGAATTTGGCAAGGCACAGGTACATCCTTATTTTTGTACCAATAATCTAAGGTCCACTTTCATAAGTTAGAAATATAAATTGAAGTAATGTGGAAAAAAAAGACTGCAACCTTTCTGGCGTTTTATGAGTTTAATTTACCAGATACCAGTACCATGATCAAGAAAACTAAATTAAAACATTCATTGATGAATAAACATGTCCTCATAGAATTATCCATGTTTTCTTTTGCTGAAGCATGTTTAGCTAGATGATTATCTGGTGATATGAGCTATGAAAGAACACATTTCTGAATGTGCAGCACCACCTTTAGCAAGTGATCCTCGAACAGCATCACCAAGGTCAGTTGCTCTTTTCCTCATCTGCTGTCCTTCCTCTGTAGCCATCAATGTGCTAACTGCGTTTTCTATAGTGCTTGACGTTACCAACTGATCACGGTGTGCCCAATCCCTCACCAGTGTACCTATTTTTAGAACATCTGTTACCAAAACAGTGTTCCTTGGCTGGTCAGAATGCATAGGCCATGCTGCTATGGGCACTCCCATGCTGATACTCTCAATGCACGAGTTCCACCCACAGTGACTCATGAACCCACCTGTTGACGGATGGGCTAGAATTTCTAGCTGTGGCGCCCAGTCTGCTACCACAATTCCTCTGTTTTTCACTCTCTCTTCATACCCTTCTGGTAGCTGAGGTCTTCTCTTCTCACCTTCTGCAAAAACATCAACTGTATCAGAGTTTCTAATTACCCATACAAACTTTTGCCCGCTTCTTTCCAACCCTATTGCCAATTCCCTGATCTGCTCGTAACTCAGTGATGTTGATGATCCAAAAGATACGTATATCACCGAATTTTGCTCTTGATCATCCAGCCATTCTAGACACTGATGTCTTTGTTCTCCACTTCTGCTATTAAACTCTACTGGATTAAAAGGTCCAAGTACAAAATGTTTTCTCTCAGCATTTGGTGATAGCTTCTCAAACAATTCAACATATTTGCCCTCTACCGGTCTGGATGTGTTGTAGATCCATCCGGTTTCCGGCCTCAGCAATTTAACTTGATTTGTCGAAAACCTGGCTATCTCTGGTGGAGTGCACCCTTCATTGGAGGGAAGGAATTCTGGGATATCTGTTGAATCTAGCTGAAAAGGTTTCTCAGCTAATTTTTCCCAGAAATTAAAGAAAAGGGTAAAAGCAGAAATAGGAATCAAACAGTAGAGCTCAGCATTTGGGATAGATATTACATCTTGGACTACTGAAGACATTACAATATCATGAACTACAATGACTCTCCTGAACATAGTTGACAGTTGATGCACGAGTTGAGAAACAGGCTCACGGAGATGCTGTGCAGCAGCCTCGAAAAGTGGATAGAGGTGCGTAGGATACGGAATAGAGTGGGCGGGCTTAGAAGGAGCCGGAAGTGAGGTGTACGGAGGGAGTTGGAAGTCATGGAAATGGATTTTAGTTAAACTATCAGGGTCCCAACCATGGAGACGGTGCTTTGCTTGGCGATTATGGGTCGCGGATCCAGCAAAATGAACCGGTATCCCGAAAGAGGTAACGAGGTGAGAGAGATGGAGGAGTTGGTTTAGATGGCCTTGCATGGGAAGTGGCACCATCACCACTACAACTTGTGGATTTTGATTTTCAGTTTCACTGCAATTTTGTCCTTCCATTTTCAGTGAATGTTTGTTTTTTTTTTTGGTGGTGGCTGGACTTGAAGAGTTGAAGGTTGATCCTAATTGTTGTAAGCTTGCAGTGCGCACAAAGAAATTTATTGTTGCCATTGGCGGCGCAGCCTCAATTATTATGACTTTATTGAATCAAAAGTTTGAATGGTTTTTTTCCAAATGTTGAACTTAATTGATTTTTAGTTTTTTATTGAATTGAAATTATTTTTTTTTAAACAGAACCTCTAAATTCAAGGGGGGTTATTGGAGAGTTAAAAAAAAAAAAAGTACAGTAAAACACTATGAGACCATGTAATGAGAAAGATAGGTTTTTTTTTAATATTTTTTTTATGTAAAAGCGTAATAAATTTAAAAAACGACTGATTTAGGAAAGTTATGCCCTTTAAAAACGGAGTGAGTGTATAACTAGACAATTACTTAGTTGGTTCCACTTTCTAAGCCAATGTGGACTATGTATTCGTAAATAAGTTTTGTTCCAACGCGTATTTGTAAAATTTTTTAACAGAGTCAAATTATGTGAATTATTTTTTTAATAATAAAATAAATTCTTGACCTAATAATTAAAATTGAAAGTCTGTACACAATAGGTTAAGAGCATGTTTGGTATGGGCTTTTTATAGGGCTAGAAACGGAATCGGGTTACCGTTTCCGTTAGAAGATGTTTGGTTATAGAGTTAAGTAATAGAAACCGTTTCCTTCCACTAACCCATTCCACCACTTTGTTTCCACTGCAAAACTTGGGGAAACAAATCCCGTTTCTTTCCTCTATCTATTCTCTCTCCTCTCATACAACAGATCTCCCTACAAAATCCTCAACTTTGATCAATCGAAGCCACAAATTCGCTGAAGAACCCTAAATTTTCGTAATTCAAATTCCCAGAAATCCACAATCTCAAGGTTTGATCTCTCACTTTTTTGTTGAAGAACCCTAGATTTTGAGTTTGTGTTGAATTTATAAAAATTTTGTTTGATTGATTGCGTTTAATTTTGATTTTTCTACTGTATATCGAAAGATTGCTATTTAATTTGATTTGCGATCTATATTTTTTGTTTGTGTTGATTGCTATTTTCGATTTA
Organism: Chenopodium album; assembly: GCF_948465745.1. NCBI lineage: Eukaryota > Viridiplantae > Streptophyta > Magnoliopsida > Caryophyllales > Amaranthaceae > Chenopodium > Chenopodium album. The sequence continues at coordinate 48,133,917 of NC_137848.1, forward strand.
TGGTGTTAATTTCTAGGGTTTTCTGTCCTAATTTTTCAGTTTTATTTGAGTTTTATTTTTCTCAATTGAATCTCCTGCTTTTTGCTTCATGACATTATTGCTAACATGATATCAATTTCGATTTTATGCTTAAATTAGATGGTATATATTGCTATTATTGCATGTAATTTGTTGTTTATTTTGTGTTTCCCCCAAATTTCGATTTTATGCTTAAATTAGATTAGAATGGTATAATTTGCTATTATTATTTGGCTTCTTTTATAAGTGTTGATGAAATAATACTTACTAATTTTTGTTCTGCAAATTTCGATTTTATGCTATTATAATTTGCTATTATTATTTGGCTTCTTTTCCCCCAAATTTCGATTTTATGCTTAATAGTAATACTTTACTGATGTTTTGTTTTTCAAATCAACTTTGTTTAGAAAAAGTCAATGGTAAATAATCAGCTATGTTTTGAGGCAGATTGTTAATGTTGTTTGATTGCTATTGCTTTGCTGGTTTTTAAGGCATATTGGGTCTCTAATTTTTGTTACTTGATTGCTATTGTTTTGCTTATGGTTTGTGATACTAGTGTATATTACTAGGATTTTCTTATTTTTGCTTGTTTGTAAGTAATATTTTTTCCTATTTTTGTAGAATTGTTTAGGGGCTTTAGACGGGACTTACATTAATGTAAATGTGCCTTCACAAGAACAACCAAAGTATAGAACAAGAAAAGGAACGATTGCTATGAATGTATTGGGTGTTTGTGCACCTAATATGCAATTTATTTATGTTCTTCCAGGTTGGGAAGGTTCGGCCCATGATATGCGTGTACTTCGAAATGCTCTTTCTAGACCAAACGGTTTTAGGGTACCTCGAGGTAAGTGAAGGTCTTTTTTTTTGTGAGTATATATGTTTTGTTAGTTTTTGTGAGGTAAGTGAAGGTTTTTTTTTTGAAGGTAATTATTATTTGGCTGATGCGGGGTATACGAATTGTGAGGGTTTTCTTGCTCCATATAGAGGTCAAAGATACCATTTAAAAGAATGGACGGATCGACAATCCGAAAGTGCCGAGGAATTCTATAACATGAAACATGCTAGGGCGCGAAATGTGATTGAGAGATGTTTTGGCCTACTTAAAGGAAGATGGAGTATACTTAGAAGTCCTTCATTTTTCCCTATTCGAACTCATGGACGTATCGTGATGGCTTGTTGCTTATTGCATAATCTAATTAGAAAATTAATGCCTACGGATGATATAAAAGAAGATGAATTGAGTGAATCCGATGATGATTTCGAGAGTGATTCTGATGATGAGAGGGAATTTATTACAAGTGTTGCTACTTCAGATCATTGGACCAATTTTATAAACACATTAGCCCAAGATATGTTTAACGATTGGAGGGCGAGAGGTAGACATGGTCAATAACACAAAAAGTATGATATGCCTTATAATATGTTATGTTCAGTTTTGTCTAATATGCCTTATAATCTGTTATGTATGATATGTTCTATTATAATCAGCCTTGTAATTCGTTCTGTTCACTTCTAATATGCCTTTTAATCGGCAATTTTTCCAGATGGAGGCTAGTCAAGCTAAGGGTGAGGCAAGCAATCGAGGCAGAGGTAAAAATAAAAGGTATTGGACGTATGAAGAAGATGCGGTTCTAATAAGATATTTACATGAGTTGAGTTGCGATCCGAAGTGGAAGTGTGAGAATGGGTTTAAGAATGGTTACATGAATAAGTTGGAGGACATGATCAATGGTGTATTTCCTAATTGCGGCTTGAGAGCGGTTCCCCACATTAAGTCGAGGATCAAGCATTGGTCGAAGAAATATAGTGCATTGGCGGAAATGTTATCCACCTCAGGATTTGGATGGGATGTTGAGAAGAAGATTCTACAAGTAGATAAGTCGGTGTTCGACAGATGGGTAAAGGTATGAATTGCTCTTTTTTGTTCTGTCCTCTGCTTTTGTATTATCTGCTGCTGCCCCCCTTCTGCTATTCCCCTACTGCTGCCCTTCCCCTTTTTTGTTATTCCCCTGTTGCTGCCCCTTCCCCTTCCCTTTTTGTTGCTTCCTTTCTGCTGCCCCCACTCTCTTCCACTGCCCCTCTCCGTTTGAAAATATGTGGTAACTTTGCTACTTGAGTCAAATTTTATATTAAAGGTGGGTTATTCTGATGCAATTCTGTTATACATATACATATACTACATATTAAAGGTGGGCTGTTCTGATGCATTTAAGTTAAAGCAAAAGTTTGACTTGAGTAAAACTAGACTGCAGAAATTTAAGTTGGGGTTATCAATCAGAACAAAGGATGTAAATTTGTGTTCTGATGATGATCTCCATACCTTTATCTTTTCATAAAAAAATATTCTGACATATTGTAATATTTGCTCCTAATATACAGGGTTTAACTTCTATCATTATATATGGTGTTATTATTTTATAAAATTGAAACAGATCTATGTCCCTTATACATTAGTTTATTGCAGCAACTGGATAGATAGCCTATGTTATTCGATAGTTTTCAGAGTTAACGATCAAATGTTTTAGGAACAAGTGGTTTTCAGAACAGGATTAAGTATAGGGAACTGTTTGGGGATAATCATTCTGCATAAGGCTCTCCTGGATACTTGATTTTGGCACATTCTTGGTGGTTGAACACAGTTTTTTGTTTTTGTGTTTGAAGTGCTTCCCTGCTGCTGCCCCCACTCCCTTCTGCTGAGTATATAGACATCTACAGAAACTTAAGCGACTGCTCTCATCCTTTCAAATGACTTACTTTACATCACATGGTTTCTTAGAGGCTTTTAGTAAATGTTAATGGCTACTAGCTATAGAGTGAACTATCTGATATAGTACTTATGTGTGCTATCAGGAATTTCTTATCAATGCCCTTATAAAACCAAATGGAAAGCTGCTTACTAATGATAGTTTCTTTGCTATTATTCATTACTTTTGATCAGTACAAGTTACATTATTTATTGATTTAAGTTGTTTTCATTCATTTGTTGTTTATATGATTTGGCTATTTACAAAGTTGTGTTTGTTCTTATTTGTATAGTAGTTGGATAACAGGGAATAGAAGAGATCTAGCTAGGATGTTGTGGTTTTGGTGGGTTGGTGCTGTTAATCTTTTGTGATATTTGTTTGTTTGCTTGCTTTCTGGTTAGTTTAAACATATGGTAATTTATGGAAAGACCAAAATTTTATCAAGCATTTATAATGTACTTAAATGTTATCAGTGTAAACTCACTTTTTCACAAAATTAGCTCCCTTGATCACAAACTTATTCCATACAGGTATGAGATACAGAATTTGCTGTGTGCTGATGGTTGCTAAGTTGGGGTCTTCTTACTTTGTTATCAGCCAGAACTACTGTCTTTTATGGAGTGTCGTCTTTTTCAGTACAATTCTGCCTTGTGAATTAATCTTGTTGTATTCTCTCTTATATGGCAGACTCATAAGAAAGCTAAGGGGTTGTTTGGAGTTCCATTCGTTCATTATGACACTCTAGCAGAAATTTATGTAAAAGACAAAGCTACCGGAGATGCAAGTGAGTCGTTTGTTGATGCTATAGAAGATATGGATCAAGAGATTGATAAGCAACCATTGAATGTCGAGAGTGATGAAGAAGATGATGTGAATTCTACTCATTCGGACACTTATTCTTCTACAAGTCAATCCGGAAAACGTCCCATGAAGATAGTGGATGATCATTCAACTCCTTCAAAAATGGAAAAAGTGAAGGCTTCTATGATTCATTCTTCCGCAAGTGATTCCACTACTCAATCCGGAAAACGTGCTTCAAAGGCAAAGGAGGCTAAGGTAAAGGGAAATAACAAGGTAGATTTGAAGAGTTTGTGTAGGAATGATGATGATGATTTGGTAGCCTCCCTCCATGATGTTTCTAATAATTTTGGGAAGATATTTGAAAATAGCAATGTTAATCTTGGGACTATGGCTAGTGCATGGTCTAAAGCGGAAGAAAGAGAGCAAATGATGGATGAAAAAGTGAACAAGGTTTTGGATGAGGTGATGAAGTTAGATGGAATTTCTCCATCCGAAACTTTAGAGGTTGCTACAATTCTCATGGCGGAAGAACATAAGCTTCACATCTTCTATCAAGCGCCAACTAATATGAAGAAACAATATACAATTGATCTTCTTAAAAAGAAGTAGAAAGTTTTGTCCTAAGTTGTCATTGGAGTTTTAATGTTTCAATGGTTTTTGAAAGCTTTTATTTATTTATTTATTTATTTTTAGAATACTAGAATTTCAATGCTTTTGTAATCAATAATTTATGCGACTTTGCCTATATCTAGCATATGATATATTATGGTAATCGGTTCACATATATATATATATATATATATGTATGTATATATATATATATATATATATATATATATATATATATATATATATATATATATATATATATATATATATATATATATATATATATATATATGTATGTATATATATATATATATATGTGTATGTATGTATATTATGGTAATTAGTGTTGCTCTACATTGTATAATGTATAGTAAAAGTTAGCCAAGACAACAAAAAATAGAAGGAAAACTATTTGTTTCCAAGTTATCTATGCCAAACTAGAAGAAAGGGATTGGTTATAATTGTTTACGTTTCCTTAGTAATACCAAACAACTAGTAAGGGTAACACTATATATTACCCTTTCCCCTCCTAATTTGTTTCCATTCCATTACATTTACTAATTTGATACCAAACACCCCCTAAACTTGTAAATCCACACAAAGAAACTAAAAACAATACGAAAGAGCTAGCTAAATTTGTATACAAGTTGACAAGTTCGTTGTCACAGACCATCTAGATCCTATATTTGGCCTATAAAATATTCATAATGTAAACTTTATATTATGGCACGGTATTGTCATAGATTGCCTTTATGATCCCTATTTAAGTAGTTATTAGACGACACACATATTGATATCATAGGAAACAAACAAACATAAAGCCAAGACTCCTTCATTTGTAAACATTATTCTTCCAAAACCAACCACCAAAACTTGACCAATAAAAAATTGTTAGAGCTCTCGCAGCGGAAATGTGGCATCTACTAGATAATATGAAACCGATACCTTACAAAGATAAATAATATTTTGGGATAAACAAATAGCCACTTGAAGGTAATAATAAATATAAGAACATAAACTTTCTTAATTCTAATAAACTTTGACATGAATAGAAAATGATTAAAATTAATTATCAACTTACAACCTATGCATTATATAATAACTTAATGCTAAACAACGAATGGCTGAAACTATTTTATCTAAAGAAATAACGTAGCATGTTGTTTGCAAAAATACTCTCCTTTTATTTTGCCATCACACAACCATTTTTATCTCCTAGAACATCTCTTTTACATTCACTTTATTAATCTATTTTCAGATTAGATAAATATGTGATATGGTTAATTTTAGCCATATATTCCCACAATTCTCCACCTCATTCATAATTTGAAAAACATTCAAATTTGGACGAACAAATTGCGTTATTCTTATCCGGTTGCACCATTTAACAATGATTGCCTACGTACCCTCGATCGGGATCAAACCAATCGTAGTTCAATTTATTTCTCCACGTATTACCTAACATGAGATAATATTAAGCAATTCCAAACAGTGTTGGAACTTGCTTCCCGAGACAATTTTGGTTAACATGTCTGCAGGGTTCTCATTTGTATGCACCTTTATAAGAGAAATACTACCTTCCTCTATGACATCCCGTACAAAATGATACCTTACATCTACATGTTTGGTACGAGCGTGATGAACCTGGTTCTTAGCCAAGTGAATAGCACTTTGGCTATCAAAGTTTAGATTCACACTATCTTGCTTCAAACCCAAATCATCTAGAAGTCCCCGCAACAACAATGCTTCCTTGACTCCTTCTGCCATAGCCATATACTCGGCTTCTGTCGTAGAAAGAGCCACTGTGGCTTGTAACATTGATCGCCAACTGTAGACACCCAAACGTGTCTCCCCAAAACCAAACCCAGTGATGAATACCTTTCACGACATTTGATTATCGAACGAGGTGAAAGTGTGAAAAGTCTAATGATGTGGGTGTTTTTATTAAAATATCTCTCTTTCTGTTTTTGAAAACATTTCTTTTCTTACTCTATTTATGAAAATAGCCAGTCCAATTTAGTTTGGTCCAGGATAAGGGTCCAATAATAGTGTAGTTAGATTGGGCTCGAAAAGAGCTTTCCATCGATATATTATAAGCCCAATTCCGATGAATGATGAGGAAGTTATGGTCTAAATACTAAATTGGGCTCGAAATGAATTTTATATGCGGCCCAATGATCTAAAAGAGGGCCTATTAATTATTATTCCTAAAGTTGTTAGGATTGATTTTAATCTTCTAGAATATCTAGGAAGGTTCCTTTTAATTCTAATGGAATTAGGATTGATAATTATATTTCAAGGAGTTTTATTTAGGATAAAATAGGTGTTTTATGATAAACCTGATTTTAATTTGATGAACACGGAATTCGCTGCTTAATCATATTAAGAAGAGGATTCCGTACAAAAGCGCGTTTTATCTTTTAATTAGCGCCAAACGACAAAATCTGTCGCCTGGCGCTAACATCTGTCGCCTGGCGCTAATCCTGTCGCCTGGTAACATATGCCAATTTTATTCCGAATAGGACTTGATTTGTTTCCGAACTATTTTTCTATAAATAGGGTCCTAGACCTCCGTTTTTCACAATCAATCATCAACATTCTCTCTTTATTATCTCTTTAAAGCTAGAAGCTTTCTTTTTCTAAGCCTTCCCTCTCACAAAATTCCACATACACATTTCCTAGTCACACCTAGCCAAGTTCGGAGTTGCCTTCGCCCTAGACGTGAAAGGTTGATAATTTCTGAGGGTTTGGTCCCAAATCTCTATTTCAATTATTTAATTTAATTGTTTGTTTATTATTTTCCTTGAAGTTACTAACGCGTGTATTTTGTTATTAGAAACAGATACGAGACATCTAAGTAAGTAATTTAATTATTATTTTGATATAGAAATCATGCTTTGATTATTTTGATTCCTAGTATCATGTTAGGATGTCTTTATGATTCCTAGTATCATCTTTAGGGTAATAACTAAGATTTCTAATATCATGCATGTTTCTATGATGCTTCCTATTCTTTCTTTATATCATGTTAGTATCATGCTAGGGATAAAGCTTTGATTTTTAATGCTTAGTGACATGCTAGATTTGTTATTAATCATGTTAGTATCATGCCTAGGATTTTACTATTATTATTAAGCTTTGATGAGATTATGATGATGATTATGATTGAGATTATTTATTGTTGCTTGATATATATTGTTGTTATTGCTTGATCACGCCCTCTCTTGCACGATTAAAGGGAATTTATACTTGTAATCACGCTTAATAAGATAATTAATAATCTTGTTTAGGTTAATATGATTATAATTCAAGTGATCGCCAATAATAGTTTTGCTTGTGCATTAAATTCAACCAACATAGATTAAACAGGTTTAGGGTTAATCTAATGGGTGTATGTTAGTCAGAAAGCGCACATGAATACGAGAAGAATAAAGTAGAGGCCTATATAGGGCAGGTTTAATCTCTTTTAGGTTGTATTTGTACCTTCATCCCCGAACTTCCAGTCATGGTTCCAGACCTATTGGAGTTAACGATCTCCTGGATCGTTAAGGGGTGTAACCTTCACCCTGTGAACGGTTTACAAGTTCCTAAAACTTGTTGGCGAATCTTTTGCTTTAGCTTCCTTCCCTTTGGACGCCACCATGCTTAAGTGTATGATCACAGTGGGGCTCAAGTGTGGGATGCTTGAAATATTCCCCATAGTTTTTTTGCGACTCCACTGGGAAGGATTTCTATTTTAATTCCTAAAATTTACTTTGGCAATGATTTAGAATGAGTGGATGAGACTCGAAAAGTTCTAAGTATTTCATGTGCGTAATTTTGATTAACATTGTGGCATATGCATAAAAAGGTCCGCATTGGAAAGGCCATCCGAAATGCGTAAAAAATATAGGATTTTTACACGTAGGAAATTAGGGAAATATCTTTCACAACTAAAGTTGAAATAACGCTGCGAAAAACTGGAAAATTCAAGAACAGAAAGCTGCCGAGGCATGTAGGAATTAGCGCTGAGAAAACAACATCATCGTCGAGCGATGGCTCTATCGCCTGGCGACAGAGGCATCGTCTGGCGACAGATGCTATTTTTTGGCGCTGAATTCCTCCAATACCGAGCCAGAAATCTACCTTCTTGTTTCGACTAGTTTCTAGTACTGTTTGCTCGATTTTACTTCCTGATTGAGTTTTTCCCTTTTTTCTGAAAGCCATATGTGTTCTACATATGGCCATAACCCTCTGGGGATTCATGCTCCATTTACCCAATCGAACGCTCCTGGCAACGAAGGGCACATCCGAGTTTGTTGAATTCACCAAACCGTGGAAGCGAGTTTAACTCGCGGGGTCTCATCCACTCGCGCCAACCCTTCCAAAGGTAAGGCTTCTGCGTGGTGCATCCGGACTCATAACCATGGACCCTCTTTGACTAACCCATATCCCAAACTTTAGAGAACTAGAGCCATGGTTAGGTTGCAAACTCATTGCATCATATTGTGACTATTTGACTACTTGTGCATTATTTGCTTGTGCATAACCTATATGTGTTTCCACTAACCGTTTGTTTGACTTGTGAATGAGTTTAAATGAACTAATTAATGACTAAAGGACTTTGCTAAATTAATTAATTAATTAATAAATGATTAAAGTCTAAACAAATTGATCGAACTTGACTTAGTACGACTTTTTAGGCTTGTCCCTTTAGAGTAAAAATACTGGAAACAGTCCCAGACCAATGTTCCAGCAATGGCGCAGAGGTTTGGACTGTAGCGCCACGCGCTAGTGATTAGCGCCAGGCGACAATGTTGTCGTCTGGCGCTGGTCCTTAGCGTGTGGCAACAGTCCAGTTTCTGCTCGAGTCTTCACAACGAGTCTAATTAATCAATTACTTAATCGGTTTAATCAATTTATTAATGACAATAGTCATGTTTAGTCCTTAATTAAGTCCAATCACATAGTCTAGTCACATGGTCATGACACGAGTCAAACATGTCACCTACACTCAGTAGTCTTACACACACTTTGTGTATATGTCACCACGACTATGTCTTAGGTTCATGGATGAGTCGTTATGCTTTACCACTGGAGAAAATATCTCATTGTAATCAACACCTTCTTTCTTGTAAATCCCTTGGCCACTAACCTAGCCTTATACCTTATTTTATCTAACTTGGAAGGATCCTCTTTTCTTTTATACACCCACTTACAACCAATAGCAGTCTTTCCCACGGGCAATGGGACTACCTCCCATGTCTTGTTTTTATGAAGAGATTGTATCTCTTCTTCCATAGCAACCAACCAACTCTCGCTATCCTTATCTTTGACAGCTTGTTTGAAGGTGACCGGCTCATCATCCTCCACCGAGAGTGCATATTCTACCAAGTTTACCTGCCCGTAATGCCTCAGAGGTTTGTCAGACCCTAACTTCTGAACTAATTTATAATTTCTCTTTGGCTTAGTGGATGCCAAAGAATCCTGCTGCCGCTATTGTAGTACATGTGCATTTTCCTGCTGAATCTCCTCATGATCCAGATCATCCTCTTCCTCTTCTTGAGAAACACCAGGATGCTCCACCTGAACATGACTAGAATCTTGTTGGTTTTTAGATTCTATTTCCACCACTTGAGTATTTATGGTCATTCCAACATCACCATCATCAGGCACCATAGTTTTCAATAAAGCTACCATAGATCTTTCATCAAAGGTCACATCCCTGCTAATTACAAATTTAGAATCTTCTACACTCCAAAGACGATAGCCTTGAACCCCTTTTGGATACCCCAAAAAGATTGCTTTCTTAGCTCTTTCATCAAGCTTATTATCCTTAACATGATAATAACCGTGCACCCAAAGACTCTAAGTCTTGTGTAATCTGCATGTTCCCCTGACCACACCCTATACGGCGTGTCCCCATCTAAATAAGAATGTGGGGATCGATTTACTATATAACAAGCTGTAGCAACCGACTCCACCCACCATTCTTTGCCTAATCCAGAAGTAGAGCGCATACACCTTGCCTTCTCAAGTAGTGTACGATTCAGTCTTTCCGCGACTCCGTTCTGTTGTGGTTTGTCTCTGACCGTCCAGTGTCTCACAATGCCTTCCTGATCACAAAACTTCTTAAAATCTCCTTCTGTGTATTCGGTACCATTATCAGACTGTATTCGGTACCATTATCAGACCGTATAGTTTTTAGCTTTCGACCTGTTCTGTTCTCAATCATTGCTCTCCACCGCTTGAAAATGTCGAATACCTCATTCTTATGCTTAAGAAAATAAATCCAAGCATATCTAGAATGATCATCAACAAATGTAACAAAATACCTGGAACCACCTTTGGAAGAAACTTTAGCCGGACCCTAAACATCCGTATGCACACAGTCTAACAATCCTCTGCTCTTGTGCTTGCTTGTAGAGAACTTCACTCTGTGTGCTTTTCCATACACACAGTGCTCACAAAATTCCATTCGTGGCTTCTTCATGTTCTTCAACAAACCTTGTACACTAAGCAATGATAGACCCTTTTCCGACACATGCCCAAAGCGCATGTGCCATATCCTCGTGTATTTTGTTTGGTCTTTACTTCCACCAATTCCAACTGCTAAATCACTTGTAACAGTTGTCCCTAAAAGAGGATAAATATTACCGTGACGAATTCCCTTCATCACTACCAAGGAACCACGAACAACTTTTAAAACTCCATTCTCCAAGATTATTTTGCAACCATTTTTCTCTAATAAACCAAGAGAAATAAGGTTCTTCCGCAAATCTGGAATATGTCTCACATCCTTTAAGGTTATTATTGTTCCATCATGCATCTTGGCTCGGATAGTACCTAACCCGACAGTCTTACAAGCATGATCGTTTCCCATTAAAACAGTACCACCATCCAAACTATGGTAAGTTGTAAACCACTTCCTGTTTGGGCACATATGGTGTGATGCACCTGAATCAAGCATCCATTTACCAGATATCTTATTGCATTGTTCTGAAGCTGAGTAACAATAATCATCCTCATCATTTGAGACAAAACTAGCTTCTTGTTTTTCATGTTGTTTTCCTTTGGAGTTGTCGTTGTTGTTCTTCTTGAATATTACCCTCTTTGGGAAATTAACTTTAAAATGACCAAGCTCGCCACATTTGAAACATGGACTTTCCGCAAGAGGTCTAGATTCTGATCTAAACTTTCCTCCCTTGCCTCGCCCTCTTTCATTAGTCCTTCCTCTGTTTGCAAACAATCCCCGAGCTTGTTCGTTGTGTTCTCTTCTATGACCAAACATCATTCCGCTTGTAGCAACCTTTAGAAGGTCGTCCGCTAAAAGTGATGTTCTAGTCTCGTCCATGGTTAGAGTATCACCCATAAGCATCAATGTTTGAACCAGATTTTCATAGGATTTCGGTAATGAAAGCAATAGCATGAGTGCTTGGTCTTCCTCATCTACCTTCATGTCAATATCCTTCAAGTATGATATAATCCTATCAAACTTATTAATATACTCCCAGATTGAGGTGCCTTCATCCATCTTGCATGTATACAATTTGGATTTTAAGTAGATCCTATTTGTTAGAGTTTTTGTCACGAAATTAGTCTCTAACTTTGTCCACAGTCCAGCGGCTGTTGCTTCTTCATTTACCAAGAATGCAACGTCCCTCTCAAGGCATAAGATTATAGCCGCTCGTGCTTCAAGATCTAACTCTTCCCAATCCTCATCCTTCATGTCCCCGAGCTTTTGCTCTTTTTCCGCCAATGCCTTATGCAACTTTTGTGATACCAGCAAATTTTTCATTTGCATTCTCCAATAGGAAAAATCATTTTTACAATTGAATTTTTCGATTTCATATTTCCCAACTTTAACTGTTCCACTAGTAGATGCCATTATAATTAATTTCAAATTCAAACTATTTTACCACTTAAGATCTTGACGTCGGCTCTGATACCAATTATTACAGCTCTCGCAGCGGAAATGTGGCTTCTACTAGATAATATGAAACCGATACCTCACAAAGATAAATAATATTTTGGGATAAACAAATAACCACTTGAAGGTAATAATAAATATAAGAAAATAAACTTTCTTAATTCTAATAAACTTAAACGCGAATAGAAAATACTTAAAATTAATTATCAACTTACAACCTATGCATTATATAATAACTTAATGCTAAACAACGAATGGCTGAAACTATTTTATCTAAAGAAATAACGTAGCATGTTGTTTGCAAAAATACTCTCCTTTCATTTTGCCATCACACAACCATTTTTCTCTCCTAGAACATCTCTTTTACATTCACTTTATTAATCTATTTTCAAATTAGATAAATATGTGATATGGTTAATTTTAGCCATATATTCCCACAAAAATGACCCTTCAAAATGAAAACCTTGAACACTTAACAAAAGTTGTAGCGGTAATGGTACCACTACCAGCTCAAGGCCATCTCAACCAGCTCCTTCACCTCTCACATCTCATCACCACCTACGGGATTCCAGTCCATTACGCCGGCTCTGCCTCCCACAACCGTCAAGTGAAGCTCCGACTCAATGGGTGGGACTCAAAAACCTTGGCAAATATTCATTTCAATGACTTCGAACTCCCTCCTTACAACTCACCTTCTCCTAACATCGACCACTCTAACCCATTCCCACAACACTCGCAACCTCTTTTAGAGGCTACATTGCATCTTCGACAGCCCTTGTTTCACCTCATGAAACAACTCTCGATAAAGTATAGCCGAGTAGTAGTCATTCATGACAACAGTATGGCTTACGTTGTCCAAGATGTTAACCTCATTCCAAACGGTGAAGCGTAACTTTATTCCTATTTGTGCTTTCACCTATTTCACAAGTGTATGGGAAAGTAGGCCCGAGGAAGAGAAACCCTTTCAGGTAGACACAAATGATATTCCGGAATGTATGCCTTCTAAAGAGGGATGCGTTTCAGAAGAGATGCTAGAATTCCTGGTGAATCTCTCAAAATGTTTGGGGTTCGAATCGGGGTGGCTCTACAACACCTCGAGAGTGATTGACGGAAGATATGTCGAATTGTTGGAGAAGCTATCTTCAGCAAAGGGAAAGAATATAAAGCATTATGCCTTAGGGTCGTTTAATCCCGTTGTTGTCAAAAGCGAAAGTGACAAAAACAGAAATCAGTGCCTTAAATGGCTAGACGAACAAGTGGAGGGTTCGGTGATATTCGTGTCTTTTGGTTCAACAACATCATTGAGAGATGATCTAATCGAAGAGTTGGCAAATGGCTTGGAAAGATGCGGGGAGAAGTTTATTTGGGTGCTCCGAAGAACGGATCCAAACGATGTTTTTGCAGAAGCTGATAGAGTGAAAAGGCCTCAACTTCCTTCAGGTTATGAAGAAAGAATAAAGGATAGAGGAATAATAGTGAAAGATTGGGCACCACAGTTAGAAATTTTGGCTCATCCATCACTTGGTGGGTTCGTGAGTCATTGTGGATGGAATTCATGTATGGAAAGTATGAGCATGGGTGTGTCGATTTTGGCTTGGCCAATGCATTCCGATCAACCGATGAACTCATTTTTTGTGAGCAATATGCTAAGGATTGGTATATTGATGACAGATTGGGAACACCGCAATGAAATTGTGAAGTCGAGTGAGATAGAAAATGCAGTAAAAACATTAATGGTTTCAAAGAAAGGAATGGAGATGAAGGAAAGGGATAAAGTATTAGGCAAAGCAGTTCGAGGATCAGTTGCTGAACGTGGTATATCTTATTTAGAGAGGGATGCTTTCATTACCCATATCTCTAGATAATGTTATGTCTTTTATCAACTTTGTTTGAATGGTTGCCATCTATACTTTACTAGGGGTCATTAAATAAGGTTTGATTCTTTTAGTACGGTTACATATCCAAAATTGTAGACTCCCTAAATTTGGTTAGTAATACAAGTTGACTATGAATGCTTCTACTAGTTCAATTTCATTATCTAGTTAATAAAAACATTTTGATTGATTCCATATTTCCATGTATTCTTAGTTCAGGTTATGTGTTATTCATGGTCTGTCTTGGTAAAGCAAATGATTGATAATTGAAGTTAGCAAATACGAGTAACAATTTATAAATTTGATAGTAAGAGAGACAAGAAATTGAAAGGTGGGAAAATCCTTCAAGCAATTACTTGAGAACTATAAAACCCATCCAAAACAAAAAATAGTTAGTTGTATTGATTTCAATTAGTGTGTACAAGAGTAATCTCTCACCAATTTCCACTTTAAAGCACAAGGGTTCAAGAACATGAACCCTAGCTCTCAATGTGATTCTCTCAATTTGTGGATATATAACAAAATAACCCCAAATGGGCATTTATAACCCCGACATATATCGGGTCTAAGTATCAGGTTAACACATATTTTCCAAATATGGTACAGATGTGCTAACCTAGATAAATTAATCCAGACATCCAGTAACTATTGGTCGTCTGGAACTCCAGCTACACAAATGTGCCATATTTGGCACGGACATGCAACCCCTATTCATTGACAGCTCATAGTATGTAAAACACATGTAACTTCCTAGATTCTTATCGGAATTAAGCTTATGACCCATCGTTGGAAATATATTGAAACACTCTTTCACCTCCAACTTGAATCATTTTAAAATTCAAAGTACTTTGAAAGATATGCCCAGTTGAAGTTGACCGATTCAATTCTTCCTTGCTTAACACAAGTAGTTTATCCTTTAGCTTATATGGCAAAGCTCGATTGATTCTCGAGTTATATTCCAACATGACTATTCTCAATTAATCAGTTTAAGACTTAAAATCAAACGTTGTTCTTGGGTTGGTTTGCTTCAAATCTGACCATTTCATTCGAAATTACAATCTAGTTACTTTATTTTGAGTATAGTATGAATTTGATTTATTTTCTATGCTTGTGGAGATTGACTGCATATTACAGTACCTTCTATGGAGCATCGCTATGTAGAATCCCTATTATAGTACCGTCAATGTTTTTTGGTGTTTAGAGAGCTACAAGGGCGAGGGTAAGAATCGATATCATGATCTCCTGGAACCGAGAGGGAAGCTCTAATCACTTGAGCTATCCCTCACTCTCATAGTACAGTACAATGTAATGAAAGTTAAATTAAAATAAAAAATCAAAAAGCTAAAATCAACATTACACAAAATCGAAACAAAAATAAATAAATGAAGTGGTTTCTACAAATAATGCTAAAACGTAAATTAATTCCTTATATGCGTCAATTTATAAATTAATTTTGTGCATAACGTCCTCGTAGGTGTGGTTTCAAGCTTTGTTTTTATTTTTTTGCCAGAGCAAAACCGTTAATGGTGATGGCAATTTTAGTTATACGATTAATAGAACCTCTATTGGTATTAGCGATTCTAAGGGAATGAACTATCGTGAAGTTAAGAGGAAATACCAAATAGTGTTTGAGCGACTACATGCCAAAATATTGGTAAATGAAAACCGCTTATAATAACAGTGGTATTGTGA
Source organism: Chenopodium album (assembly GCF_948465745.1). NCBI lineage: Eukaryota > Viridiplantae > Streptophyta > Magnoliopsida > Caryophyllales > Amaranthaceae > Chenopodium > Chenopodium album. The sequence continues at coordinate 48,149,567 of NC_137848.1, forward strand.
AATTAAGAAGAGGATAAAGAGTACATAATGAAATAGGTATTGTAAGGAAAAAAAAAAGGAAAATTTGTTCAAAAGGACCACTTAAGTCGTCTCTTTTGTTCAAAAGGACCTATTAAGAAAAAAGTTGTTTAAAAGGACCACAAAAGGCAGTTTGGGTTGTTGAGGGGGACCAAGGCCGATTTTCAGGTAAGTCAACGCCAGACTCTGTTGTTGACCGTCACGTGCATGGCACGTGACTCATTAATTTCACCAAACTTTGTTTTTTTCCCTTTTCCACAATTTTCCTCTAATTTTCAAATTAACCCTAATTTAACCCTTTTCAATTTCATTCTCTCTCCTCCTTTCTTTCTCTAGAAGCATTATTCATGGCATTAACTCTTATTTGCCATTGTTAGTGAGGTCAAAGCATCACGTTAAATGGCTAATGAACATTAACTTCACCACAAGCAGCAAACAAGCACAATATCAACCCACAACGCACTAACCCTCCTCCCACTTTACCACCGGCAGCAACTGGGCCACCGCCCCAACACACCTCCGCATCTCCACCAAACAGCCAAACAAACACCTAACAAACCCACAACCACCTAAACCCACAATGCTTACCTTGTGCGATTATCCTCAATTGCAGTGTGGATGAATTTGTTTGGAAAAAAAAATGCAAAATTACGGGTTGAATATAATCTAAGGTTATAGAAATGAGGAAGAGAGAATAAAGGGAAAAAGGGATAATAATTGGGGTTAAAGGGAAAAATGGGGGAAATCGTGGAAAAAGGAAAAAAAAAAATTGGTTCATGGTTTAGATTCATGGTTTGTGCTTCTAGGAGTGAGAAAGAAGAAGAAAGGGAAAAATAAGGGGTAAAGGAGAAATTTGGGGGGAATTAGTGGAAAAGAGGGGAAAAAAAAGGAAAAAAAATAAATTTGGCCTTAAAATAATGAAGCACGTGCTTGGCACGTGATGGTCAACGCCGGAGTCCGCGTTGACTTGCCTGAAAATCGGCGTTGGTCCCCCTCAACAACTCAAATTGCCTTTTGTGGTCCTTTTAAACAACTTTTTCCTTATTAGGTCCTTCTGAACAAAAGAGACTGCTTAAGTGATCCTTTTGAATAAATTTTCCAAAAAAAAAATGACAAAGTAAAAGAGTGTATAAAAGCGTTAAAAATATTACTCCATCCGTTTTTAAATACTTGCTTCACTTTTTATTTCCGGCATTTTTTAAATACTTACTCTATTTCCTTATTTGGAAAACTTTACAATATTTAATTCATTTCTCTCAACTAGTAGACCCAACATAAATCATACGGAGTATTTTATAATTTCATATTTTCTTTCCTCCAATTCTCTCAACTAATTTGATTTTTACAAATTTTATTATTTTTCCACTTACTTACTATCTCTATATTTTATTATTTTTTTTAATTTCTCCTAAAATTCCGCACATGGAGAAATAGAGCAGATATTTAAAATTAGAGGGAATATATGAAACAAACAAAAACAAAAATTGTTGCAAACCTAATAGATATTGTTAAATTTTGGGAGGATAATTGTCGTCTTTGAATAATATTGTCTTTGAAAACTGTCGAGAGGTAGGTTTTGTTTAGTGGAGAAACAAAATCCAATCATGGATTGCATATATGCGGGTGAATTGACAAATTTGAAATTAAAATCTACTCAGCAAATTAATTTTTTATTCACTTTTTTAATTCAGTAAAAATATGATAATAGTATACCAAATTTGACGATTCTTAGCTTCATACTAGGCAAAACTTTGGCATGATTTTATGTAGCTGATCACTAATATTGCAAGTGACGCATTCAGTGAGGTCATTAGTCAAAACATACTCACAAATTCGGATCCTATGTTTCAAACCTTCAACTAGGGTTGCTAATTGAGTTGAGCAGCTTGCGAGCAACTCGAACTCGACTCGGCCAAAACTCATGTGACTAACACGTGAAAGTCAACGTCGGAGTTCCGCCATTGACCACCAAGAAAGCTCACCCAAGTACCCCCTAAAAACACAATACAATTTAAAAGGTCATTTTTCACAACTTTTCACTTAAAAGGTTCTTTTACAATAAGTCGACCACTTTAAAAGGTCCTTTTTTACAAATTCCTCTAAAAAAAATAACAGAGGGAATAATCTTTAGTAGTAATTGGTCTTAGATGTAACCAATTTTGAAGTTGTGTGGTGAATTAGTCCTCGATATTTAACAACTCATCCTTCAATTATACTTGTATAATAAATATTACGGAGTAATATTATAACCCAACTAAATCTATCAAATCCTACTAATAACTTGTTCTTTTGGACTTGTTTCCAGTTTTATTCAGTTCTATTTCTTTGTTCAATTCAGCTTAAAAGAACAAAACCTAATAATCGTTAGTCTTGCCTACTCATACATACTTCAATTTATCTTATCTAATAGTGAATAGACACCATGTATTCAGATCTAGCCTAGTAGCCTACAAATGACAGTTGCATGCAATTGCATGTAACAGTACAAATGATACTTGTTCCGGGTGAGTTCCGATGATGTGAGTCTTGGGATCGTAAGGGTTTACCATCCAATTAAGCACCTGCACAGTCAACACAAATTAGCTAATTTAACTCGGGGGATTATCCGAGGATAACCGCTCTGATGCTAAAGTTAGCAATTTGATAAGAAGAATAAGAAAAGAGATGAGAAGAATAAGAGAGAGAGAGAGATCGTACCTTAATAGTAAATTATGCTTGGCTATATATAGGAAGATAACCAAGCTGATGCCACCTATCGATATAGGTAGCAAGTTGACTTTATAGGTAGCAGGTATCTACGTGGTCAGAAACAGCTCTCCACGTGGCCGTGATGAAGGCCATTATGGAGAGTAAGCCGATATAATTAATTACTGGAATAACATTATAACTTATTCTACTGGGTAAGTTCTAACGGTGTCGACACTATCCCGTATAATACTCCTAGTTTAGAGCAAAGTTTTGGCATGATTTTGTTAGAAATTGCCTAACTGATAACTAAGGACACTAATGTTGCAAATGACGCATTCAGTGAGGTCATTAGGCAAACATAAAGACAGAACACCTATGTTTGTTATATCATAAAAGTAAAATATATAAAACATCGAAAAACCAACCTTCAAAACTTCACTATCAAAAAAGTGAAAACCAAAATGACAATGAACAACACTCTTTTGATACGTTTAGTACGAACAAAAAAGAAACAAATAAGAGAGGGGGAAGAAATTATTTGAACCTTTATCTTTTGATTTGTTTGTTACTTTGTTTTAGTAATGGTAAAAAACCACTTTAACTTAACAAGAGGGTAAGAATAAATGTCTCCTTAATTAGATTTAGAGAGCTATAACAAAATAGGTGAAAACCAATATTAATGATAATTGATACTTAATACTTAAACCTTCTAAATTCCAACTAAACACTGGATAACAATAATGATGTAATTGAATTTATTTTCAATCATAAGAAAATACCCTTACCAAACATACTCTTTAAGAGTGGAGTCAAGTAGGCAAGTAGTGGTGGAGTGGTAATGGTACTTGTACTTTCACATTCTTGAGTCATAAAATTTGAAATGGTAGAAAAAGCTTGGCATTACAGGCCCAACTCGGCCTGCCTGAATTCGTGCCCAAAAAAAAGTAATAAGTCTAGTACATCAATTTGAAATTTTCATTAAGTATAATATAAACGCTTTGACACCGCTTTTGTGATTTGATAATGTTCCAACTATAGTCAGATTTCTATAAGTCCACATCTTTTATGCATGAATTATAACCTTCATTTTGATGTTCTGGTTTTTAACCCAAATATATTCTTAGGGCTCAACCAGAAACTTAGGGTTTGTTTGGTATTGTTGTGGTTTTCTGTTTTTTGGTTTTTTGTTTTTAAAAGTATGTGATATACATCCCATAATGAATCAAAAATTATTTAAACTTAATAAAATCATGATAATTTTGAAAACTGACAACAGAAAAGTGAAAACACCTTTTTCTTGTTTCCTGTTTTTGGTTTTTGGTTTTAAAAAAAACAGGAAACTGAAAACCAAAAATGATGCCAAACAAACAAGTTTTTAGTTGAATTGATATTTTAACATGGTATCGAAGTCAACATAACACAAAGGTCCTTGTGTGAGGGGCATACAGTATAAAACATATTCCTGAACCTCAACTATCCGCTTAACTTTTAATTAAATTGGTCCTTAAATATGAATAAATGATTTTAATTTGTAATAGTCCTATCTTATTATTTTATTCACCAATTTTGGACGTCGTACAAAATTAGAATTATTTAAGTAAACGTAACTTTCCCATAACATTATTTTTTTCAACAAAATTTGACTTACTGATAACATTAGTGTACAAGTGGTTGAATTACTTTATACTAGCAAATCAAACCCAAATAAAGCAACGCTAATTAAACTTTTGGCTCATTATTGAGGCCACTTCAGTGGCAATTTCGCAGTTGAATACTCAAATAAATTTCTTTGTGCGCACTGCAAGTTTTCAACATATATACATAAAAACAACGCTTAAGGAACTTCAACTTTTGCCAACCCAAAAAAAAAAAAAAAAAAAAAAAAAAAAAAGACTCAAAAATGGATAACAAAAATCCTAAAGTAGTAGTGGTGATGGTACCACTACCAGCACAAGGCCATCTCAACCAACTCCTCCACCTCTCGCATGTCATCACCACCTACGGAATCCCGGTCCATTACGCCGGCTCTGCCTCCCACAACCGTCAAGTTAAGCTCCGACTCAATGGTTGGGACTCACAAAGCTTAACAAAAATTCACTTCCATGACTTCGAACTTCCTCCTTATGATTCAACACCTCCAAATGCTGACCTCTCGATCCCTTTTCCCCAACACTTAGTAACCCTTTTCGAGGCTTCTATGCATCTTCGACAACCCGTGTCAAATCTCTTGCAACTACTCTCGGTCAAGTATAATCGAGTCGTAGTCATTCATGACTATAGTATGGCTTATGTAGTCCAAGATGTAAAGCTCATTCCGAATGGTGAATCGTATAATTTTAACCCTATATGTGCTTTTTCCTATTTCACTAGTGTATGGGAAGGCATACATGAGGAAGCGAAACCCTTTCGAGTAGACCCAAATGATGTTCCAGAATGTATGCCTTCTCAAGAGGGATGCATTACAAAAGAGATGTTAGAGTTTGTGGTGAATCAATCCAAGTACTTGGGTTTCGAGTCGGGTTGGCTCTACAACTCCACGAGAGTAATTGACGGAAGATATGTCAAATTAGTTGAAAAGCTATCTTTGACAAAGGGACGTATAAAGTACTTTGCTTTAGGACCTTTAAATCCAGTTGATGTCAGAAGTGAAAGCGGCAATAACAGAAATCGGTGCCTTAAATGGCTAGACGAGCAAGAGAAGGGTTCAGTGATATATGTGTCTTTTGGTTCGACAACCTCATTAACAGATGATCAAATCGAAGAGTTGGCAAACGGGTTGGAAAGATGCGGGGAGAAATTTATTTGGGTACTCCGAAAAGCAGATTCAAACAATGTGTGTGTTGAAACCGATACAGTGAAAAAGCCTCAACTTCCTATAGATTATGAAGAAAGAATAAAAGATAGAGGAATAGTAGTGAAAGATTGGGCGCCGCAACTTGAAGTATTAGCACATCCATCAACCGGTGGGTTTATGAGTCATTGTGGGTGGAATTCGTGTATGGAAAGTATAAGTATGGGTGTGCCGATTCTGGCATGGCCTATGCATTCCGATCAACCAAAGAACGCGTTTTTGGTGAGTAATGTGCTAAGAACTGGTGTAATTGTGAGAGATTGGAAACATCGCAGTGAGATTGTAAAGTCGAGTACAATAGAGAATGCAGTGAAAACATTGATGGCTTCAGAGGAAGGAAAGGGGATCAAAAAAAGAGCTGCAAATTTAGGCGAAGTTGTTAGAGGATCAGTTGCCAAAGGTGGTGTTTCTAGTTTAGAAAGGGATGCTTTCATTGCTCATATCACTAGATAATGCTCAAAGAGGTAAAAAAAATGAAGTAGATTTTAATGCAAAATTTTAGTATATGGTTCAATTGTCCTGGTTTTAGTGGTTTCCCCTGTATTTCTATATTTGTTATGTTGCAACTTTCGCTTATATTTGTCTTTATTAGTGATGAAAATCCTTTTTATTCGCTTCAGAATTTCCAATGCATTACTCTGGTTCACTAGGACGAGTGTTTGATATTTGTATTCTGTTTGTATGTTTATAATTTTGGTTTCATTTTCAGTTTCTTCAATCTTGTTGTAAGGAGTATAAACATATCTATAATGCACCAGGAGCATATATGATATATATACCATAATATGCAGTCCAGCTAGGAGCATCGAAAATCTAGTTAAAAAAAAGTAGATTGTTATTAATTTCAATTGAAATTGACAAGATTTGGAGCAAATCAAACCAAAATTAAAATTTGATTTCAACTCTTAAATTGATTAATTGAGACTAGCTAAAATACATGATCAAACATAGCCTAAACTAAAATACACGGAATCATTCAAAATGATATTATCATCAACTAAAAGGGACCAAAAGAAGCATTCATGGTTAATGTGTGTACTACTAACCAAAATTATGGCTCTACAATTCTCAAAATGTAATCATACAAAAGTAAAAAAATTTAACTCATGGATCCAAATTAAATGAACTATAGTAAAGTACACACAACAACAATATAAACAAGATTGATAAAAGATAAGAGTATTATCTAGAGATATGGGCAACAAAAGTTTCCCTTTCTAAATAAGAAACACCACCTTCAACAATTGATTTTCTAACCAATTCGCCTAAATCTTTAGCCCTTTTCCTCATCTCCTTTCCTTCATTTGACACCATCAATGTTTTCACTGCATTCATTATTGCACTCGACTTTACAATCTCACCACGGTGTTCCCAATCTCTCACCATTACACCAATCCTTAGAACATTGCTCACCATAACCGCATTCTTTGGTTGATCGGAATGCATAGGCCAGGCCAGAATTGGCACACCCATACTAATACTTTCCATACACGAATTCCAACCACAATGACTCATGAACCCTCCTATTGATGGATGACCCAAGATCTCTAGTTGCGGAGCCCAGCCTTTAATTATCGTACCCCTATCTTTAACTCTTTCTTCATAACCTTCAGAAAGTTGAGGTTGTTTCCATTTATCAGCTTCTGTAAAAATATCCTTTGGATCTGCTCTTCGAAGCACCCAAATAAACTTCTCTCCGCATCTTTCCAACCCGTTTGCCAACTCTTCGATCTGATCATCTGTCAATGATGTAATCGATCCAAAAGACACATATATTACCGAACCCTTCTCTTGTTCATCTAACCATTTAAGGCACTGATGTCTATTTTTGCCACTTTCGCCTTTAACAACAATGGGATTAAACGGCCCTAAGGCATAATGCTTTATATTATTTCCCTTTGCTGAAGATAGCTTCTCCAACAATTCGACATATCTTTCGTCAATCACTCTTGAGGTGTTGTAAAGCCACCCCGATTCGAACCCCAAACATTTCGAGAGATTAGCCATGAATTTTTGCATCTCTTTTGAATTGCATCCCTCTTGAGAAGGTATACATTCTGGAATATCGTTTGGGTCTATCTGAAAGGGTTTTGCTTCCTCGGGCATTCTTTCCCACAAACAAGCAAAATAGGTAAAAGCACATGTTGGAAAAAAGCAATACGATTCACAATTCGGAATGAGCTTAATATCTTGAACAATATAAGCCATACTATAGTCATAAATGACAACTACTCGGTTATACTTCACTGAGAGTTGTTCGATGAGATGAAACATGGGCCGACGAAGATGCATCGTAGCCTCAAAAAGGCGTCGCAAGTGGTCTGGGTACGGGTTAGGATGGTCGATGTTTGGAAGTGGTGAATTGTAAGGAGGGAGTTCAAAGTCATTGAAATGAACTTTTGCTAAGGTTTTTGAGTCCCACCCATTGAGCCGGAGCTTCACTTGACGATTGTGGGAGGTAGAACCGGCGTAATGGACTGGGATCCCGTAGGTGGTGATGAGATTAGAGAGGTGGAGGAGTTGGTTGAGATGGCCTTGAGCTGGTAGTGGTACCATTACCACTACCACTTTTGAGCGTTCAAGGTTTCCATTTTGGATGTTCATTTTTAATGTGGTTAAGTTTTGGTGGTTTTTGGAAGGATAATGTTTACAACTGAAGGAATGTTGGCTTAATGTTCACAATACTTGTGTCATTTGATGACTACTAAAGTAATGAATTTATTTATTTTTTATAGGAGGGAAGGTACTAAAGTAATGATCATTAATGTTAAAGGACCAACTCAATCAAAAGCTTAAGCTGATGGTTGAGGTCTAAGAATATATTTTATACTCTATCACTCCCCCTTATATGAAAGGCCCTTTGGACTTGAAATGTGGATACAACACAGGCCCACCCATACCTAGTGTGAATTAATTCCCTTTAAAGGAGGGGTGGATGAGATTCGAACCCGTAACCTTAGTGTCATGCTGGCTCTTGATACCATGTTAGATTTCGGGAAAACTCCTCAAATTAGAGTGTGTACCATTGATCAATATTTATAGAGTGTACAATGCTAGGCCTAATCACATTAAGAAACCTAGTACAATAAGGATACAAATATACATAAAATCTATCTTAATCTGCGACAAATATTATTATAAATATAATATCTATCAATGGTACACACTCCAATTTGAGGAGTTTTTCCGAAATCTAACAATTAAGACAACCTTTGGCAAACATGATAATATCGTGCCAGAATATAAAGTTTGAATTATTGAATATTATCGGCCAGAATGCTTGATCAAGAAGTGTGTGTCTAAGACAACTTAGCTTGTCAATTTGTCGACCAATCATTCGTACAGTTTTTACTCTCTTTGTTCCCTTGTGGACTGTGGTACTAACTTAAAATAAATATTCACTTCGAGTATAGACTTTTATTTTAAAAAAAAAAAAGAAAAAAAAAATAACCTGGCTTTTATAATATATAATGTCTTTTATTTTAACATAGTAATAACTTTTTTTCCACCTAAAACGACTGTAATTGACATAGTGTCTCTAAGGTTCACAATAAATTAATGTGAACTAGATTTCAGGGCAGTTTTAAATACTTTGCAGGCCCCGTGCTACCACAAAATGTTGGCCCTATCAAGTATGCAGTTTAACTTTATCGTTACGATAATTTTTTTAGCAAAAGTATCGTAGCTTGACTATTTAAACCCCCGAGAACACATCTATGATCTCTTTAACTATTTTTTTATTTTTTTATTTTTTTTTTACTTGTACTACCACTATTTTGCTAACTATTACCCATTTGCATTTTACGTGATTTGTAATCGTTACTTTGACCATTAATTTCTTTTTTTGTGCATTAGTATGGAGTAAAAATTACACAATATTGATATATTAAAATTTCAGATCAATAAAAATCTAATAAGATCAAACTTGATAATGTTTTCATATATACAGAATTAGACATGGTCAAAATTTTAAACTTTGACCTAGTGAATAGTACATGTGTAAAACTTAAAAAAAATGGAGGTATATATGTCATATATGCAGGTTTAATCTAACTTAGGGTGTTGTAAAAACCAACTAAAATGTAAAATTCTTATTATTAATGTAAAATAAATAAATAAATAAAAAATAAAAAATTAATTAGCTTAAACTTTGGAAATCTAAAAAGTTAATACAAGTTTAATGAGAGATTAGAAGATGAAAAGCTATAAATTTGCAATAATAAAACTACTAAAGTTTCATAAAGAATGCATTAGAGTAGGATTAATGGATGTGAGAAATATATAGTGAAAATAAATAAATAAATAATTGGGGGGCCTCCATAATGTGAGGCCCTGTGCAGAGGGTGTCTTTGCACACCCTCTTAGACGGCTATTGTAACACCCCGTAATTTTAATTTAAACTAAGGTTTTACGTGCAATTTTCACTAACACTTTGATTTCCGTTTAAATTTTGAATTTTGAATTAGTTATTATAAATATTTTGATATTGTTGCTAATAATATTATTATTAATAAGGTTATTATATATATATATATATATATATATATATATATATATATATATATATATATATACATTATTAGCTACTTCATATTTCATCTTTTCTTCCTGATTTCTGTTATATTATAAAATTTATATTTTATTTTGCATCATGATTAAATTATTATTCTTGATTATTATTGTTCTTATTATAATTATTTTTGTTATTGTTGATGATAATATCAATTATTATTATTATTAATAGTGTTATTATATGTGTATTTTATTTGCTTCTTATTTCATTTCTTCTCCTCGATTTTCAGGCCAACTAGGATTAGCTCGAGATAGAATTTGGACTAGTAATTAACTGTCTAATTAGGCTTGTCTGACCTTGTTTATTTGCTCTCCTTAAGCCCATGATAGTTCTTAGTTAATCCTCCTAAAATAGTCCAATTAGCATCCTTAATTTAGGGCTTTGCTTTGTAATCACAAGTGTTGCTTAAGGCCCATCTTCTCCTCTTTCTCACGGTTATACAAGGGCTTGTTGCTGCTTAGTTTTCCACCCTAGTAATCCCCCAATTACACCCTCAATCAATATCATTCAATCACCAATTAAATGTTGTCCAAAACACTTGATAATTGATATTTCCCAACTTTTATGTACCAAAACCAAGGCTTCTTGAATGTGATTTTGCTGCACTTTCACAGCGTTTTTCTCCTCTCAAATTCCCTCAAATTTTCGTGTATTTATCAAGGGTTTTTTGTGGGTAAATTGCTGCTATTTTCCCCCTCAAGTTCGAGTACTCAGGGTGAGTTCTATTCACCTGATTTTCACTGATCTGAACTTATCTTAACTTATCTGAACTTACCTGAACTTATTAGGCCTTATTAAAACTTATTTTAGTTGTAATTTGTACTTGGGTAACCCTAATCAGAACTTATTAAACCTGATCTGAACTTATCTGAACTTATTATACCTGAAATAAGTGAAAATAAGGTGAACAGAACAGACCCTCAATCATCCTCAAGAACACCAAGAAAAAAGGGGTAAATAGAGCTTCGTTTGGGCATTAGGGTGGGCAATCGTTGCTACACTTTAATCTAATTTTATGGCCTTCATTTAAGAGGTAAATAGCACTATTCCAAGCTTTAGAAAACATGGCTAGGATAAGTTAAGGCTAGGTGCAAATTAGAGTTGATTATATTAGAATTTGTTGTGATTTAACACAAGTACATATTTGAGTTTTGTAACACGTTTTGGTAACACTTTTTGAAATGCAAAATTAATAGATTTTTAAGTAACAATTTAGTAACATTATTTAAGAATGTAACACTTAATGTAACACTTTTAACATAAGTAACATTACAATGTAACACTTTCAATATTGTTAACATTTTATGGTAACACTAAGGTTAACCTTTTTTTTCTTTTTTTTTTTTTTTTTTTTTTACAAAAGGAGGGATATTACGATTTACTGATTAAGTGATTATAATCAAATCCCTACCTTTTTAAATAAGACTCTCAAAGTTAATGTCAGAGGTTCAATATCTCAAGCTACTCTACACTGATCATCGCTCCACCGCCGCACCCACAGCTCCACCGCCAACTGCCGCACCGCTCCGTTGCCCCACTCCGCCATCTCTGCACTATACAGGTAAGCTTTCGAATTTTTCTTCTCTTGTGGTAGTTTGGTTGGCCTAGAAGAATTTGTCTATGTAATTGCAATATTTATTCATTCGAATTATTTAAAATTGTAGTAATAATTCAATCATAGAATTCATAAATTACAGTTCTTTGATTTGAATTTAGGTTGATTAAAAAAAACTACAAAGTTCTAATTTTAGGAGAAAAATTCAATCAATTTTTTTTTTAACGCAAATCGTTCAATCGAATTTCAGTTATTTCAATCAAATTACACTTTTTTATCCGAATTACATTTATTATTAATCAAAATAATTGTATCCAATTTAATCTTACCTTGGTCAAATTTAGAACCCTAATTAGATAAAGAAAGAGGGATAGGGGAAATTGATTTCACTAGATTATTGTCTTGACTATTGTGTATGCACGTGTTCAGTTAATTTCACATACTCTGCATTCTATTTATTTACTTCGGTTTTTTTTTTTTTTTTTTTTTTTTTTTTTTTGCACTGATGTTGTAACACTCTTATTTTTGATAGTTATATAGGCCATGTATCCTCAAAGAGGGTCGGTTTAGAATATAAGTTAGATGTGTTAATGTTCTTTTAAATGATTTTGCTTCCCATTTTTGGTATAATATTTTGAATGAGAAACCTTCAAACATGACTTTAAAAAGGGATATCTTAGAAGATAGACCTTAGAGACCATTATTTGCCATATGGGTCAAGGTGAAAATTAGTATACCGAGTGATAGAAGCCACCCCCTAAGAGAGTTAGTGCGTGTAGAAGAAATAAAACTGATAAAAGCCCAGCACCTCGAGCAAAAGGCCTGGTCAAAATGAATTTGGGAAGAAAAAAAAAAGGCTGGTATATTGCTTTTTATTAGCTATGAAGGGATCGGAATAGTAGTCTATATGAAAAATGGAATATGGTTTTCACCGATAGCTGATGTTGAGTTTGCTGCTGCTGATTATATTTTAGGGGGTGTTTGGTATGAGTATTTTAAAGATGTGGAAACGGAATTAGCTTTCCGTTACACTTACAATGTGTTTGATTCACAAGTAAAGAAACAAAACCCGTTACCTTGTGGTAACCGTTTCCACCCTTTTAAATTTTGGGGAAACAATTAACGTTATTTGGCTCTATCACAAAAAACCAAACTCTTCTCTCCTTCGACATTTTTGATCGGTGAATTCCTAAATTTCGCAACAATTCTCCAAATTTCACAACAATTTTCCAAATTTCGCTCACTTTTTTTCAATTATATACTTCAAATCACCAAGAATCCACAATCTCAGGTTTGTTATCTCTCAATTTTTTGTAGAAAAAAACCCTAGATTTTGATTATGTGTTGAATTTGTATATTTTTCGTTCAAATAGTTTGTATTATGATTTTATATCTCACAAGGATGATATTCCTCTCAAGGTCTCTATTTCTTTTGATTTCGTGTTTTTTGATTGATTATTGTTTCTGAAATTAGGTTTTTGTTTGATCGTTTGTTCATTTTGATCGTTCGTTTGTCTGAAATTAGGTTTTAATTTTTGTTCATTTTTGATCTGTTTCATGTATATTGCTCTAATTTTTGCTCTAGATTATTAATTTTTGTTCAATTTCATGTGATTATTAGTTATAGTAAGATGAACTGGTATAAATTGCTAGAAAAACTACAGTTGTTTGAAATTGATTACTGAAATGGCTTTGGTTTTTGATTTTGGTTGGTTTGGTTTTCAAAGGCAGTGTTCTTTTCGATATCAAACTGTTATATGTGCTTATGTGTATGTGGTGTAGGTTGTTGTTCATGTTTGTCATTTCATGGGTGTGATGCATAGTGATACAGTGATTGATATTTGTTACTTGATTGCTATTGTTTTGCTGGTTTTTGATGGGTAATTTATGGTTTGTGATATTAGTGTTTATTGATGGGTAACTTGTGGGAACTGAACTATAAGATACATATGTTTCATGTTTTAGACTTGAATTAGATACAAAAATACATATGTTTCATGTTCTTATATTCTGTTCTGATGCATTATTCTGTCATATATGAAATTATGAACTATTATTGTATTCTGATGCAATTTTTTTTTTCTGATCTGTATCAATAAGAGAACTAACCAGTTCTAATCTCTTTATTTCTTCCACATGTAGAGCATAAAAAATTAGAATGTTTCTATCTTTTGTTGTGACAATAAATAAGAGTGTTTCCAAATAATATAGAATCATGCTAAGTTAATCCAAGGTTTTGCACTTCGCTGTATCATGCTGTAGCATTGTCATGTACAAGTATTGCTGTATCGGAGCAGTCTGTCTACCTGTTTTATAAAATGTATAATTTCTTGTCCAAAACATGTTAATAGGTGCATATAATATATATATATATATATATATATATATATATATATATATATATATATATATATATATATATATATATATATATAGTTTTAGCAAACAATCAGAAGACCCCCCATACCCCTAAGTTATGTCAATCCGAGGAGGCTTCTCTTTGTTAAGGTTTCATGACTGCTAATCGGACTGACATAATGGACCTTACAGTCCATGCCCCTCACTATTCCAGGGACCGTGACCAAAGCACTAGGAATACGACTATATGGTTCTAGAATTGTATGTGTGTATTCTCTTATATGGCAGACTCATAAGAAAGCTAAGGGGTTGTTTGGAGTTCCATTCATTCACTATGAAACTCTTGCGGAGATATACGCAAAAGACAAAGCTACCGGAGATGCAAGTGAGTTGTTTGTTGATGCTATAGAAGATATGGATCAAGAGATTGATAAGCAACCATTGAATGTCGAGAGTGATAAAGAAGATGATGTGAATTCTACTCATTCGGATACTTATTCTTCTACAAGTCAATCCGGAAAACGTCCCAGAAGATAGAGGATGATCATTCAACTCCTTCAAAAATGGCAAAAGTAAAGGCTTCTACGATTCATTCTTCCGCAAGTGATTCCACTACTCAATCCGGAAAACGTTTTACAAAGGCGAAGGAGGCCAAGGTAAAGGGAAAGAACAAGGTAGATTTGAAGAGTAGAAGTAGAAAGTTTTGTTTTAAGTTGTTATTGGAGTTAATGTTTCAATGGTTTTTGAATGCTTTTTTTTTAATTATTTTTTTTAATTTGAGAATATTAGAATTTCAATGCTTTTGTAATCAATAATTTATGTGACTTTGCCTATATCTAGCATATGATATATTATGGTAATCGGTTCAAATAAATATATATATATGTATATTATGGTAATTAGTGTTGCTCTACATTGTATAATGTATAGCAAAAGTTAGCCAAGACAACAAAAAATAAAAGAAAAGCTATTTGTTTCCAAGTTATTTATGCCAAACAAAAGGAAAGGGATTAGTTATAATTGTTTACGTTTCTTTAGTAATACCAAACAACTAGTAAGGGCAACACTATATATTACCCTTTCCCCTCTTAATTTGTTTCCATTTCCTTACATTTACTAATTTGCTACCAAACGCCCCCTTAGTGGTGAGGATAACAGGGGACCTCTGTTTCATTATTTACCTCGCATTTTCGTTCTGCTTCACTCTCAACCAGAACATACAAATTAAAAGATTATTTTCCAAATTCTGGATCTTGATACTCTGTATATTCTGATTAAGATTGGGATAAATCTGTTGGTATGGTACAAACATTACTAATTAAAAGATGGTATGCAGATTCTTTTGAACGACTTTTAATGTATGAATTCATAGCTTCATGCTGCAATAGCAATTCAGGTTGCTAATTATTTGTCTCTTTGTTTGAAGCTGCTTGTTTATTTCTTGTCATTTCATGTGGTGTTTTTTGAATCCTTTTATACGTTGGAGAAAAGAGTTGGTCACAACTACTGTGCAGTATCTTATTGGGCCTCTATTTACGATAATTGAACCTGATTACATGATTATAATGGTAGGACGCTTTATTTATGGTGTTGGTATTGGACAGGTAGTTTTGATGATAATTTGTAATACTTTTAATGATTTTCATGAGTACTTATTTGAGGTGGTTATGGGATCAAATAGATCAAGAAGAAGAATTGGAGTAGCAAGTAATGATGCCACAAGAAACATGCTTGTATTAGTTGTATATATGTAGTTGTGGATGTTTGGGGAGATAAATAATACAAGATCAACTTAGATAAACATTTTTTTCTATTTTTTTCCCGGGATCGAAAATTTGTTACTGTTGACTTTGTTTTTGTTTGGCTTATTAGATTGTTTAGCCAAACAAAAAAAATTGGTGTGTGTGGAATTTTTTAGAAGAAAATATAAAATTATATCAGTTCAAATTATTTTTTATCGTATATGTTAATTTCACATTCGTGGTTGTTGTACATGTTAATATTACTTATATATATTGACAAAAATAAAAAAAGTTTCATATTTTAAATAATAATAATAATAAATGTTACCTATTAATTTACAAGGTATTACATTAGTTTGCAAAAAGAGATACATAATGTTGAATATAGTGATACTATAAGTTAAAAGATGATTGAAAAATGTTACCTAATAATCACCAAGCTGTTACATTAGTTTGCAAAAGTGATACACAATGTATGATAAAGTGATACCAAACATAAGTAAGTGTTAAGAGATAAAAAAATAACACCAGTGGTACTAATAATATAAAAAAGTGTTACATGAGAGAGTTTATAGTAACACTTTTAAAAGTGTTATCATACGTTATCCAAACTATTACATAAGTCCTTAGGTAAAATGGACGGATGTATCACCCATTAAAATATTATCTATTGTCTATAGTAACACTTTTACTACTTTGTGTAACACTTTTAGGGTGTTACTTAAGGTTAATTATGTACTAGTTTAAGGTGCTAGAATTTCATGTTTGTGTGATGTTTTGTGCGTGAGAAATAAGGGTCACTTATCCATTTTTATTGCTGGATTTTATGCTAGCTAGATAATCATGTCTAGAAGTAGTATATATATTAAGGTTTGGTTCCATAAATTATTGTTGTGTTTTGGTGGTTTTTAAGAATGATTTATACCCTAATGCTCAATGAAATAGCTTATGTAATTGCTGTCATTGTACCGTGGGTTTACAACCCTATTTGCCTAGTTTTAGGTTGCTTTTGTACCCTAATTGGTGTAGCATCATGATGGGTATGTTCTTAAATTGTTTAATTATATTTTAGGGAAGTTATGCCATGTATTTAAGCACTAGAAGGACCCAATTGTTGCTGCTATACTCACTGAGGTTGTCGTGTACTCCTACAACCCCTAGTCAATCAATTTGTTTGGTTTCTAGGCCTTTCTTGTTGATTAATAATCTGGTATCATGTTAAGAATATCCCTAAGTTTAATTATCATGTATGGGAAAGTTTTTGATATTAATATAAGCCTAGCTAGAACTAAGCAAAGGTGCTAATGCTAGATCATTTTGTTAACCGTGGAAATTGAGTTGTTTTAAGTGATGTATTGCCTCATTTTTATGCCTAATCTTGTGCCTATCATGATCTATTATGTTTTTAGAATGTGTATGTTAATGGGCTAAGATCAATTATGGGTTTAAGGTTGGTTTTTAGTGAATTTATTGTGCAATATGCTGCTGAAATTCTGATTCGGGGCTGCTGCGTTGTCATGTTGTTTTTACCATGTTAAAGTCATAAATTTAAGCTTATCTTGTATCTATATATTGCCTAATATGTAGATTAATATGCCATAGTTTTATTTTATCATTTTGGCATTATTTGAGTGTGTTTATGAAGTGTAACGAAGTGGTATGGTTGCTGCCATTTTCGGTTATTAAGTAAGTTGTCGACGTCGTTGTGCTTTAAAGTAGAATAACACTGTTTTTAGCACCGCTTCACCAAGGGTTATGTACGGAGTGTATTGTGATATTTTATCATAATTAGCTTCGTACCCAAATCCAGACAATAAGAGTGACACCTAGTTTGATATATAAATGATTTTTTGTATATTTTGAAGAATTTTGAAGCTAAACTCTTTTGAAGGATTCTCGTTGAATTTTGGTCTTAGAAGTAAAGACCTACAGTCTTTTAAACTGGGGTTGATGATCCCTAAATGTGTTTGGATGATTTTGAAGAACTATTTTTACTGTTTTATATGATTCGTGAGTGTAAGACAACCATTGTGCTGCGGAATTCAATGGTTGGAACATGCCAACATCTTGGGCGCGCTGCGGAATTTGAGATGTAATTTCCTAGGTTAATTGTTGTCGTCCGGAACTACTCGGGCTGCGGAATTCGAGTAGGAAAACTAGGAGTTTAGCCATTATCAAACGTACACGGCTGCGGAATCGTCTGTAAGTTCGCCCTGACAAACCTTTGGTGGTGGGCTGCGGGATTCACCGGCGTTCTTATTTTATATGCTTGCCTCACTATGGATCAGTTTTCGAAAAGTTAAATTTCCCTATTTTAAAATTATTACTATTTTGAGAAGGTCTTCTTAAGTCTAGACATGAGTTTTTCTTAATCTTTTTAAAGAACCTTTAAAAAGTGTTAATCATTGTTTATATGAGTTTATCGTTCTGTTTTAGGTGCTATTATTGTTCTTACTCTGAAATTTTGTGGTAATATATTTACATTGTTCAATATACTTTGTATTATAATCATGTTGCATGTTTTTAACTATATTCCTATCCATGTATCTTATCATGTTTATCTTGTCTATATTATTAAGTTGTTGCTTGACATGTATATATGTTGTATTATTAATTTGTCTGCTTCTATGCTTTACTCTATGCTTAGCTTTGTGTTTCTACAAGTTTTGGGAGAACTGCTAGTTACTCCCCACTGATTGTGGAATCTAAATGTTATTTGCAGGTGAAAAATAGTTCCTATTGAGTCGGGGCTGAGAGCAGAGTGTTAGTTTGTTCTTAAAAGTTTTTACTTTCTTTTGTTATCTTTTAAACTTCTCTTTTCTTGGGATAGTCGGTTTGAGGTTATCCTGCCTCGTTCAAAGTTTTCTTTGATCAATTTATTTTATTTATTTTTGTGATTTATTTATTCCCTTTAGTTTTTATTAACCTTTAGAGTGACATTTCCGTCTTGACGGTATTTTCGCTAACATCTCGCCTTCTGTTTTAGACGGGGTGTTACAACTATGCTAGATTTATTTAAGAGTTTGAACTTTCATAACAAAAAGAGCTGATGTTTAATTTTTATTCATTCTAAATGATTAAGGATTATTTTTATTATTTAATTTATTTTTTACATCGGAGAAAGCTTGTCCTTAAAGGGGATTTACAAATTCCATCCTTAAAAAAGATTAGTGAAATTCAAAGCCTTATCTCTTTAATTCTTAAAGGATGATTTTATGGTTATTGTTTGAAAAATGACAATCATAAATTTTTAAATATAAAATAATTATTTTAAATTATTTTTAAATGTTAATATTAATTAAAAATTAATTTAATTATTTCTTATTTTTTTGACGGGTAATTTATTTATTTCTTGAAAAAGTTTAATTTAATTTTCTAATTTTCAATTTTGTTAATAATTAAAACTAAATTTATAAATTACAGGCATCGAATTTTAAAAATTGTGGCAATCATTTTTAATTTCAAGTGACTGCTATAGAATTTTAAAGCATTGAATTGATGATAAATTGATAAGATAATAAGATGCAAAAAGATTCCGAATACAAGTTGTCTAGACATCGTCTAGATCTGGCATTCTGGCCGACAAATAACACCGCTTTTTTATGATTGCTATTTTTTTTATTTTTATTTTATGATTGCATTAATGATCAGATTTATCACTAACTTTTCAAAAAGATGCAGTACAAAAGCTCCACATACTATACAAGATTAGAATCACTTTACTAGCAAGCCTAACTTTTGCATAACATTAGTCTCTCTACAAATGGTTGAATATAATAATGTAGTAGATCAGTTTGTGACGTATATGAAATACAAAACATTATATTTGACTATTAGGTAACAATTAAACTCCACTAATACTAATAATAATAATAATAATAATAATAATAATAATAATAATAATAATAATAACTCACTTTGGCTCTACATAAGAGTTTGATTTCCCCATAAGACAATCTCATTTTTTTCTTCTTTATCTATTTATTTTCAATCAATAAATCTCATTTAATTAACACCAATAAGGGTCGGTTGGCTCATGTGCTAAACAAAGCAACCGTTTCTTAAAATAAAATAAGCAGATTAATGTCGTTTAATGTAGGTTTTGTGTTTGAGCCTTATTGTTAGAGACTCACCCAACATAAATTAAGTGGACTATGTGAATTGGATTCGAAGTCGGAAGCTTTGGTGAATTAGATGACCTTCTGATTTATATATTTTTTTTTATCAACCGTTACGAAAACAAAACCCCAACCATATTTTATTGACATTTATACAACAAGTGAATGTAAATGACAAATAAAATTTATACTACTTTTGTTTTATATTATTTGTAATTATTTCTTTTAAAAAAAATATTATTTATAATTATTAAACATTTTCTATTAATATTTTATGTCAAATAATTATTATAAATAATATAAAATGGAGGTAGTATCACTATTTTGGGATACTCACACGAAGCCAACATCTCAAAACTGGAAGCACACGGGTAACAACAAAAAAGCTACACCAATTAAACTTTTTGACTCATACATACTAGTCAACTTAAATTTCTTTGTGCGCACTGCAAGTTTCAACAAATTATAAATTATAACAAGGCTCAACCAACCCAAAGAAAACAAAGTGACTCAAAATGAATAACCAAAATCCTCAAGTGGTAGTAGTGATGGTACCTCTTCCCATCCAAGGCCATCTCAACCAACTCCTCCACCTCTCCCACCTCATCACCTCCTACGGAATCCCAGTCCATTACGCCGGCTCCTCCATCCATAACCACCAAGCTAAGCTCCGTCTCAATGGTTGGGACTCGCAAAACTTAACAAAAATTCACTTCCACGATTTCGAACTTCCTCCTTATGATTCACCTCCTCCAAATGCCGACCTCTTAGTCCCTTTTCCTCAACACTTCCAACCCCTATTGGAGGCTTCCATGCATCTTCGACAACCCGTGTCAAACCTCTTGCAACAACTCTCGGTCAAGTATAACCGAGTAGTAGTCATCCATGACATTCTTATGGCTTATGTTGTCCAAGATATTAAGCTCATTTCGAATGGTGAAACATATAACTTCATTCCTACGTCCGCGTTTACCTTTTTCGCCGATGCATGGAGTAGCATGCCCGAGAAAGATAGGCCGTTTCAGTTGGATTCAAATGATATCCTTGAAGGTATCCCGGGTATAGATGGATGTCATACTCAAGCTATGACGGAGTTTGCTCTCAATCAAGTGAAACTTCTCGGGTTCGAGTCGGGTTGGATCTACAACACCTCAAGAGTCATAGACGGTAGATATGTTCAATTGTTGGAGAGGCTATCTCTAACAACGCCACATATAAAATACTTTGCCTTAGGACCTTTTCATCCGGTTGTTATCAAAAGTGAAGGTGGCAAAAATAGACATCATTGCCTTAAATGGTTAGACGAACAAGAGAAGGGTTCGGTGATATTCGTGTCTTTTGGGTCAACGACATCATTGACTGATGATCAAATCGAAGAGTTGGCAAACGGGTTGGAAAGATGCGGAGAGAAGTTTCTTTGGGTGCTCCGAAAAGCAGATTCAAACAACGTTTTTGCAGAAGCTGGTAAAGAGAAAAAGCCTCAACTTCCTGTACATTATGAAGAAAGAGTAAAAGATAGAGGAATAGTAGTAAAAGATTGGGCGCCACAGCTAGAAATCTTGGCTCATCCATCAGTTGGCGGGTTCATGAGTCATTGTGGGTGGAATTCGTGTATGGAAAGTATAAGTATGGGTGTGCCAATTCTAGCATGGCCTATGCATTCTGATCAACCAAAGAACGCGTTTTTGGTTAGCAATGTTCTAAGGAATGGTGTAATGGTGAGAGATTGGGAACATCGCGGTGAGATTGTAAAGTCAAGCACGATAGAGAATGTGGTGAAAACATTGATGGCATCACAAGAAGGAAAGGAGATAAAGAATAGAGCTGCAAAATTAGGCGATGATGTTAGAGGATCAGTTACCGAAGGTGGTGTTTCTAGTTTAGAAAGAGATGCTTTTATTGCGCATATCTCTGGATAATGCTACCTTCGAGTTGTTTTCTTACTTAGCGTCATTTGGATCGGGTTTAATTTTTTTTCCTTATTGTAGACCTTCGAAAATTTCTAGATCAAAATAATAATAATAATAATAATAATAATAATAATAATAATAATTAGCAGTATTAATCAATCTTGAATGTTTTTGTAAGATCCATTTAATTAATAGTATCAATCGGTTTGATTTCATTTGTTTTAGATTTGTTCGTATTCGGTTATGTCTTAATTATCTAAGGAAATCAATATAGTTGGTTGCCATTTTTATTTTTCGGCAAATCAGTTCAATTTCAATAGAAGTTACAATCTATAGTTACATTATTTTGAGTGTAGTGTGAATTTACTTTTAGATATTCTATACAAGAAAACATTTAGGAAAAATTGTTGGAAATAATCCCACCTTTAGAGCGTCCACGAAAAATAATCCCACCTTTGAGATATTTTTAAATAATCCGATCTTTATACTCAATCCGCTCAAAACGGTCCTAACCGGTCATGTAACCTGTTATAACAAGTTACATGACACGTGGACTGTGATTGGTCAAATAAAATAAATTAAAATAAAAAAAAAATTTAAAAAAAAATTAGATTTTCTAAAGAAAAAATAAAAAGTCACTTGGAATCATTTTGAGCGGATTTAGTATAAAGGTCGGATTATTTAAAAATATCTCAAAGGTGAGATTATTTTTCGCGGATGCCCCAAAGGTGGGA
Source organism: Chenopodium album (assembly GCF_948465745.1). Classification (NCBI taxonomy): domain Eukaryota; kingdom Viridiplantae; phylum Streptophyta; class Magnoliopsida; order Caryophyllales; family Amaranthaceae; genus Chenopodium; species Chenopodium album. The sequence goes on from NC_137848.1 coordinate 48,172,114, forward strand.
TTATTCCCAACAATTTTTCCAAACATCTATGTGAAACTTGACTACTGCATACTCCCTTGGTTTAGTACGAGAAAGGGATCTTTGAGGAAGCACTAATGTAGGTTTGATATGCATTAATGCATAACAAATACTAAAATATTGAAAAGCACATGGGGTGAGAAAAAAGAGGAGAGAGATTGGTAAGTGAGACCACTTTTACATGTACCACTGAAAGCTTATATAATATCATTGACTATATAGTGATACTATTTCCACACGTAGTTAGGGTCTATTCACATTTATTGAACTGAACTATACTAACTGGAGTTGAACTGAACTGAATAGAGATGAAATGAATATTTTATGAGAGAAGAAAATTAGGAGCTGAACTGAACTGAAATTAAGCTGAAGTGAACAGACCCTTAGTACCACTGGATGAATATATAGTTGTGGGGTTTACACAAGGATCCTCATATCCCAGCGAGCTTTGGTTTTGGAATGAATCTATTAATTAAGGGTTAGGATTAAAATTGACCTAGGCTAAGCCGTTTTAGTTGTGTTTCTCAGTTTGTGTTTGCTATGTGTTTCTTTTTATGTGACTAACTTTAAGTTCGGGGACGAACTCCCTTTTAAGGGTGATAATATGTAATAACCCTAATACTTCAGTACTCTATCTAAATATTTTATAAAGAAAAGTTATCTTTTTTCTACTTTTAGTTTTGGGACAAAAATTATTTTAAGGAGGGTAGACTGTAATACCCTAAATTTTTCTGTTTTAAATTTCGGGGACGAAACTTGTTTTAAGAAGGATATATTGTAATACACGTGTATTTTGTAATTTTATAAAATATAAAAATTAGAATTTTCTTATATTCTAAATTATATCTTTTTAGTTAATAAATTTATAAAACCTCATATTACTTTAGTCGGGCTCTTTTATGAGCTATAAGATTTATATTCTTAAACCCTATATATATATATATATATATATATATATATATATATATATATATATATATATATATATATATATATATATATATATATGATCCTATGAGACCACATCCCTTATGTGAGAATCATATTATATGTGAGGAAATATAACAACCGTTGGATCAATTGCATTCAATGGCTACAATTTATCCCAATCAAACATAATTTCAAAAATAGTTTTCTAGCGTATTCTTTCTCCTCATTCATTGGACGCGCCATTTTCTCTCTCCTCCTTCAATTTCTCTACTCCCTTTCTTACTGATATTTGCTTTGATTCTTTATCAATTCTTCTTCAAGCTTCTTTGATTCTTTATCAAGGTGATTTTCGTTGACTTTAGTTTGATTTTTATTGATTAAATTTTGATTTTCGTTGATTTTAGTTTGATTAATTAAAGTTTTCGTCAATTGAATTCTTTATTAATTAAGGTTTTCGTCAATTTTTTTTGCGATTTTCGATAAATTTCCGTTCGAAATGTTTTCTCATTTGATAAATGAGCTACCAAGTTTGCTCATTTGTTAAATTAGCAACTAAGTATTTACTCATTTGACAAATGAGCAACTAATTATTTGCTCATTTACAAAAAATTGATTGCTCATTTTCCAAATGATCAAAGAAATGTTTGCTTATTTTTCAAATGAGTTACTATACTAACTATTTGCTTATTTGACAAATGAGCAAACTAATTATTGCTTATTTCAAAAATGAGCAAAGAAATGCTTTTGATTTAATGAATTATTAAAGAAATATTTGCTCATTTTGACAAATGAGCAACTAAGTTTTTGCTCATTTGTGATATTAGCAACTAAGTATTTACTATTTCCTCATTTGTTAAATGATCAAAAAATTGATTGCTTATTTCTCAAATTAAATGATCAAAGAAGTGCTTGCTTATTTTACAAATGAGTAATTAATTATTTGACAAATGAGCAAACTAATGGTTGCTCATTTCACAAATGAGCAAAGAAATGCTTGTCGATTAAAGAAATGTTTGCTCATTTGACAAATGAGAGCACTAACTATTTGCTTATTTGTTAAATTAACAACTAAGTATTTGCTCATTTAACAAATGAACAACTAAGTTTTTGCTCATTTGTTAAATTAGCAGTGAAGAATAGAAGAGAGAAATCGTCAATCTTCAGTTATTAGTCTCCATTGTAATCCCAGCTTCAAGCTTTGAAGAGAGAGAAAGAGGAGTATACAAATTGTACATTATTTGGATTTTGTGGACTGATGTGTTTATTTTAAGAATTACATTATTGCCATTACTAGTTGAACAATCTGAGCTATTGGATTTAATACAATCTAATGGCTGAGATTTGTCCTCACATAAGGGATGAGTTCTCACATAGAGGGTGGTTCTCACTGAATCCTGACCCTATATATATATATATATATATATATATATATATATATATATATATATATATATATATATATATATATATATATATATATATATATATATATATATATATATATATTAAAGGTACCAAATTGCATTCCTTCACTTTTGCGTGTGATTTCTAATCAAATATGCTGATGAATCTTTTATTATGATGTATTATCATCCATATAACTATTTTGATCATGTAAATCAATTAATTTTCACCTTCCAATGTGAATTTTGCTTACCGCTCAAGTCTCATCAAGTATACACAAGTAGGGATAGTTTTGCAATGGGTCTGTTGTGTATACAATGTCAAATTTGGATGGAGTAATTTGCTTCGTCCGAAGGTAATCACACAAACCTTATATTGGAGTTGTTTGTATTATATTTTGTATAATTATGTGTGAATTGTATTATTTATTACTAGTAATCTTGTATGAATATATGATTAATTATTATGATATTATATGATCTGATTAATTTTAAATATTATATTATTTTTGTTGTATATAATTGATTGTACAACTGTGTTAGGTTATATAATGTTGTTGCTATAGGGAGTATTGTTTTATTGAGGTTTTAGGGTTATTAATGCAGAGTATTATCTTGGGTTGAGAATTAATTATATTTGGGGTACTAGTATTATATAGAGTTGAGATATTTATGAATCGAATTGTTATGTTATTTGGGAACTTGTGTCATTGTTGAGATATTATTTATTAATCAGTGAAAGGTTATTTGATCAAGGTATGAGATTAAAAGGTTGAAAATTATTATTTTGTTCTTGGTTTGAGCCTCGGCGTTATAGACTGATAGCACTAGTAGAAAAAAGCAAAAAGGCATCGCCCAATGGCCACCGGTTTTCAAAAACCGGTGGAAAAAATAGGGGAAAAAATGCGCGGGATTTTGAGGGATTAGTATTGCCACCGGTTCGGTTCGAACCGGTGGGAAAAATATTAATCCCACCGGTTCAAACCGGTGGTTTTTCTATTTAGAAAAAAAAAAAAAAAAAAAAACGGCCATAAAACCCACCCCCTTTCCCAAACCCTAGCCACCACTCAGCCGTTTCTCTCTCCTCCTCCTTCGTCCTTTCTCTCTCCTCCTCCTTCGTCCTTTCTCTCTCCTCCTCCTTCCTCCTTCCTCCTTCCTCCTTCTTCCTGTTCGTTCTCCTTAAAACCTCCTCCTCCTTCCTCCTTCTTCCTGTTCGTTCTCCTTAAAACCTCCTCCTCCTTCCTCCTTTCTCTCTCCTCCTCCTTCCTCCTTCCTCCTTCTTCCTGTTCGTTCTCCTTAAAACCGCAACAACAACAACGAAGATCTCGATTTCCTTCTCTTTCTTGTTAGATTTCCCTCCCTCCTCTTCACCTCTTTCGACCGCCGCCGCCGCCGACGACACCTACTATTGCCGCCAACGGTTTTTTGGTCAAAATCGACCATGAAAACTCTAGATCTAGAGTTTTCATGGTCGATTTTGACCTTTATAACGGACATTCAACATAATTTCGGGGGTTTTTGGTGAAATTCGAGGTAATTTCTCTCTTTTCTTACTTTTATTTTGTTTTTTTGTTGTTTTTGGTGGAATTCGTGGGTTGATTTGGTTGTGGTTTAATCTGGTTGCTGGTGGGTTTGGGTGTCGTGGTGGGTGTGGGTTTGGGTGTCATGGTGGGTGTGGTTGCTGTCGTGGTGGGTGTGGGTTTGGTGTCGTGGTGGGTGTGGTTGCTGTCGTGGTGGGTGTGGTTGCTGTCGTGGTGGGTGTGGGTTGATTTGGTTGTCGTTGCTGTTGGATGCTCGTTGCTGTTTGGATCTCGATTTTATTTTTTTTTTTTTTTAAATTTTGCAGATTTAATTAATTTATTATTTATAATAGGTATATTAATGTAATTTATGTATGTAATTTTGCAAAGTTATGTATATTTATGTAATTTTTCAGATTTAATTTATGTATTTAATGTATATTATGTTCAATATTGAAGTGTATACTGATTTTTAGTGAAAAAAATGAAAAAAAAAAAAAATTAATTTTTTGGGACAGTATTGCCACCGGTTAACCGGTGGCCTTAACCTAGTATTGCCACCGGTTAACCGGTGGCAATTAGCAGTTTTGCCACCGGTTTTGAACCGGTGGCCTTTCTTCTGGGATTTGCCACCCCCCAACTAACCACCGGTTCAAAACCGGTGGCAAAGGGGGGTTTTGAACCGGTGGCCAACCCTATTTTTCGCCTAGTGTAGACTTAGAACATGTGAGCTGCTAATGGGTTGTAAAAGAGGAGCTATTGTAAAAGAGGAGCTATAGCTCACTCGTAAAGGAGCTCTCGCTCGGGCATCCCGTGGGGTGCAGTAGCAACAAGCTATAGCTCGTTCATCGAGTAAGCTATCGCTCAGGCTGCTGATTGCTCTCGATCTATGCGAGTTAATTCACGAGATATCGCTGCTTTGCGCTGTAGGTAAAACGTCAACTTCACAGGCTTGTAACTTTTGATTCGTAAGTCATATATAGGCGTGTGACCTACTTTTGGAAAGCTCTTCAAGTATAGTTTCCAACCCAACTTGAATCATATCAATCCAACCTCTATAACTAAAGTTATGGCTGAAAGAGTGGACAAAGGTCTATTTTGACAATTTCTTTATTTGCATGCTGGTTTGTTTTTGCACGAAAAATCAGCTTCTGACCTTTGTCATTAAACCCCTGTACTTAACATCCATAAACCACCTGAAATCATTTAATAAAATCTTGAACACCACTCTAAAAATCTTTAGCATCGTAGTGCAAGAAATCAGTGGAATTATTAAAAATCGAATTCAAGTGAATTCAAAAATTAAAAAAACTACGAAAACAACTAAACTAAACTAAGCTAAATATCGGGTTGCCTCCCGATAAGCGCTCATTTAGAGTCATGAGCTCGACTTCTTACCTCAACTTCAAGTATCATTCTGTGGGTTGGAGAGATAAATCGTCTCCAATCCACCAATGAAAGCTCCTTCGGTATAGAGTTTCAAACGTTGTCCGTTCACCTTAAATTTGGAACCATTTTCACCAGCAACTTCAATAGCTCCATGATCTTTAACCTCAGTGATGGTGAAAGGTCCGGACCACCTAGACTTAAGCTTACATGGAAGAGTCGAAGTCGTGAATTGTATAGCAGAACTTTATCACCAACATTCAACTCACGTTTTTGAATCATCTTGTCATGAAACTTTTTCGTTTGCTCCTTATACAACCTATGGTTCTCATAAGCTTCTAGTCGAAGCTCATCTAACTCATTCAGTTGAAGAAGTCTCGCTTCACCGGCCTTTTCTAAGTCTAAATTGATCTCCTTGACGGCCCATTGTGAAAGGTATTCCATTTCGACCGGTAAATGACATGCCTTGCCATACATCAACCAATACGGAGTTGTCCCTAACGGAGTCTTGTAGGCCGTTCGCAATGCCCACAATGTATCGTCCAACTTCAATGACCAATCTTTACGGGACTTGTTGACAACCTTTTCAAGGATTCTCTTGATTTGTCAATTGGATACCTCAACTTGGCCACTCGTTTGAGGATGATAGGCCAAGCCAACCTTGTGGGTAACCCCATGTTTCTTGAGAAGAGCCTTAAAGGTTCGTTGATGGAAATGAGAACCACCATCACTAATAACAACTCTTGGGACTCTGAAACGCGGGAAGATGATCTTCTTAAATAACTTCTTAACGACCTTTGAATCGTTAGTTGGTGACGCAATAGCTTCGACCCACTTAGTGACATAGTCGACAGCAACCAAAATGTACCGATTCCCGCTAGAGGAAGGGGATGGTCCTATAAAATCAATTCCCCATACGTCAAAAGGCTCAACTTCAAGAATTCCATTTTGTGGCATCTCTTGCCTCTTCGATATGTTCCCTGTTCTTTGACACTTATCACATGCATTGCAAAAGATACGAGCGTCCTTGAATAATGATGGCCAATAGAAACCACATTGAAGTACTCGATAAGCAGTCGCAGTAGAACCAAGATGTCCACTGGAAGGTAGATTATGGTAATGATAAAGGATACCATGAGTATCCCAATCTGCTACACATCTCCGAAACATCCCATCAGCACACTTACGATACAAAAATGGATCATCCCAAAAGTACCGCTTATCATCATGGTAAAATTTCTTACGTTGTTGGTAAGTCAAATCTGGGGGATGTGAACCACCTACACAAAAATTAGCATAGTCAGCATACCATGGAGATATAGAAGAAACAGAGAATAAATGATCATCAGGGAAAGAGTCATTTATAGGGATATTCGAAGTAGACTGAAATCTCAATCGAGAGAGGTGGTCTGCAACAACGTTCTCTGCGCCCTTTTTATCTCGAATCTCTAAATCGAACTCTTGGAGGAGCAAAATCCATCGAATTAGGCTCGGTTTAGCCTCTTTCTTTTCTAGGAGATACTTCAGAGCGGCATGGTCAGTGTGGACGATCACTTTCGAACCAATGAGGTAAGTTCGAAACTTGTCAAGAGCATACACAATAGCTAGGAGCTCTTTCTCTGTGGTGGCATAATTCATCCGAGCCTCATCCAAGGTTTTACTAGCATAGTAAATGGCATGCAAAACCTTGTTCTTTCGTTGTCCAAGCACAGCTCCCACAGCATAGTCACTCGCATCACACATGATCTCGAATGGCAAATCCCAATCCGGAGGTTGTATGATTGGAGCAGTTATCAATGCCTCCTTAATCCTGTTAAAAGACTCCATACAAGCATCAGTAAACTCAAATGTGGCATCCTTAAGCAATAATTGAGTGAGGGGTTTCGCTATTTTCGAAAAATCTTTTATAAATCGGCGATAAAACCCTGCATGACCAAGAAAACTTCTCACACCCTTGACATTCACGGGAGAGAGAAGTTTCTCAATCACCTCAATTTTTGCTTTGTCAACTTGGATGCCACGATCAGAAATAAGATGACCAAGTACCACTCCTTCATTGACCATGAAGTGGCACTTTTCCCAATTCAAGACCAAATTGACGTCAGTACAACGTTTAAGCACCTTAGAAAGATTATGAAAGCACATATCAAAGTCAGAACCATAAACACTGAAATCATCCATAAATACCTCCATGATGTTCTCAATGAAATCAGAGAAAATGGCCATCATACACCTTTGAAATGTCGCAGGGGCGTTACACAACCCAAATGGCATTCTGCGATAAGCAAATGTACCATAGGGGCATGTGAACGTTGTCTTCTCTTGATCTTCTGGATGAATGGGAATTTGAAAGAAACCTGAATATCCATCCAAATAACAGAAAAAACTATGTTTTGCTAATCTTTCAAGCATTTGATCTATAAAAGGTAAGGGGAAGTGATCTTTCAAGGTGGCCGTATTCAACCTGCGATAATCAATACACATACGCCAACCTGTGACAACACGAGTAGGAATTAGTTCATTCTTATCATTTTTAACAACAGTTGTCCCCCCTTTCTTAGGAACGACTTGTACCGGGCTCACCCACTTAGAATTTGAGATGGGGTAGATGATGCCCGAATCAAGAAGTTTCATTACCTCTTTCTTCACCACCTCTTGCATATTAGGATTCAATCGACGTTGTGGTTGGATGCAAGGGCGATGATTTTCTTCCAAATTGATTCTATGCATACAAAAATTAGGACTTATCCCTGTAAGATCGTCAATGCTATACCCAATTTCCTTTTTATGCATGCAAAGCACAGTCAAAAGCTTAGAAACTTGGCTATCATCGAGTTTAGCACTAACAATTACAGGGCATTCCTCATTATCATCAAGAAATGCATATTTAAGATGAGAAGGCAAAGGTTTTAACTCTACCTTTTTTACTTGTGACTCAGAAGTAGAACAAATAGTTTCCATTACCTCAAACCCCTCAGTGTTAGGGGCATCCAAGTCACGAATCAAGGAGTCAATCTCTGCATCTCCTTCTCCTTCAGAAACCTTCAGGGTGAGAACAGCTTCTAATGGATCATTAGCTAACTCACGAGGCGTATCATCTCTCACAATCTCATCAATCCTGCAACAAGTATTCTCAAGCATAGGCGACTTCATCGCATTGGTTAGATTAAAAGTCACTGTATCATCACCAACAGACAAAGTAAGAGACCCAGACTTGACATCAATAACAGCACCTGCAGTACACAAGAAAGGTCTGCCTAAAATGATCGGGATATTTCTATCCTCCTCCATATCCAGAACTACAAAGTCAACAGGAATGAAAAATTTTCCAACCCGAACGGGGACATCCTCCAAAACACCTAAAGGGTATTTTATAGAACGATCTGCCATTTGCAAGGTGATTTGTGTGCATTTTAAAGCTCCCATATTCAACCTGTTACAAACAGAAAGAGGCATAACAGACACACTAGCACCTAAGTCACATAAAGCCTTATCAATGAATAATGCACCTACATGACATGGAATGGAAAAACTACCAGGGTCCTTAAGCTTAGGTGGGGATTTATTTTGCAATATAGCCCTACACTCTGCAGTTAGAGCAACTGTTTCTACACCACCAAAGTCTTTCTTCTTAGTAATCATTTCCTTTAAAAACTTTGCATACATCGGAACTTGAGATACTAAATCAGTAAAAGGAACAGTTACCTCAAGGTTCTTGACCAAATCCAAGAACTTACCAAATTGTTGATATATCTTGGTCTTTTGCATTCGATGTGGGAATGGCAGCTTTGGCTCGATGGATGAAGGCTCGGAACCTTTATTTTTCTCTTTCTCGGCATCACTTGTCTTAGCTTTCCCATCCTTCGAGGTGGGAACATCATCCAAGGCTTTCTCTACGACCTCGCTATTCTCCTTCTCAAGATTTGCATCATCAATAGGCATTTGTGGTCCTTCATAGCTACACCATTACGAGTGGTGATAGCATTAGCGATCTCCTTAGGGACAGGTTGTCCTGGTAAGTGGCCAGGTTGCCTTTGGATATTGGTACCTGCTACTTGTGCAAGTTGGTTCTCTAAATGCTTTGTCGTGTTTTTCAACTCCTTGATGCTATCTTCAGTGTTTTGCTTCATGGATGTCATCATTCTCATGAGGTCAGACATAGTAGGCTCTTGAGTGCTAGCATTTCCATGAGTAGGTTGTTGAGGTGGTCTATTGAAACCCGGAGGAGCATGATGAGAGGCTCCTTGTTGATTGAATGGAGGCCTTACAACATATTGCTGAGGTTGAGGGTTTTGAGGCTGTGACCACTGTTGCTGAGGTTAAGGATTTTGAACATTGTTGCTTTTATATGAAAAGTATGGATGATTCCTCCAACCTAGATTGAATGTGTTAGAATATGGGTCATTTGGTTGCCTTTGTTGAAAGGCATTCACCTGCTCCATCTGATTGGTATCTTGAGAATTCTAAGCATATTGATATCTAAAGTGACTCTGTATACCACACAATTCACAAAAAAAATTAATTTGCAGAGGTTGAGAAGACATAGCATTAACGTATACAAGAGAGGAGTCTTGAGTGGCCTGTAATGCATCAATCTTTGCAGTTAATTGAGCCATCTGAGAAGTCGAGATTGAATAGGCTTCAACTTCCATCTTCCCTTTCTTTACTCGCATTCTTGGAGAAGAAAAATGATTGGCTGCAAGATTTGCAAGAAAATCATACCCTTCCTCGATCGTCTTGTCAAGGAACACATCACCTATTATCAGTCATCTCTTTGCGTGTGTCAGACTGTGTTGTAGAGCTCTTCTGTGAGTGGGTCTTTTTTCGCTTCCCTTTCCCTTGTTTTTTGATTTGCCTAAGGGTCTTGTCCAAGTCCAGATCCGTAGGGATCAAATCACCTGTTCGTTTTGACCTGGGCATAAACAAAAAGAAAAGAAAGCAATGAGAATGTCCCAATTGAAACTAGAAGTTCCAATGGGACAATGGAAACAGTTCAAACAATCAAACTATAACTAAAAGAATCTAGCCGTCTCCCCGGCAATGATACCAAAAAAATTGATGAATAAAAAGTAATACCACAAGTGCACGGTGTATGTTGTTAGCAGAGACTAAGCAAATACGGGTCGAATCCCACAGGGAGACAGGTTCTATTAGTTTTTGTCCAATTATATAAACTATTTCAACAAACGAAGAGTAATTTGATGATCAATTAACTAAAGTAGGACAATAATGAAAATAAGGTTGTTCTCAAATAGATTAAAGTCTAGGGCATACGTTCGGTCCACCATGCTTATACCAATCCAAGAAATGCAAACAATCCATTAATAAACAAATTATGTCGAATAATTAAAGCACTTGTTAATCCTACGGCCGGGAATTAACACTTACGAATTAACATATGTAGTTCAGTCGCTAACATAATCAAATTCGCCAATTGTAATTAAGCCTCTAAAAATATGATCTTTCAATTCTAATTTTTATTAGCTAAATAATTAACTCATGATATTGGCCAATTACATGAATCAAACAATAAAGCAAAAATCAATTGGAATTATTCAAGCCCTAATCCATAAATTTATAAATAATTAAGCACAATTAATCCAGGTATAAACATGGCTTCCCTCACTTAGCCCTAGAAAACGACTACTCACTCATAATTGAAATAAACAATACAAAGGAGATAAATAAACTAGAATTCATAATTAACAGAATAAAGAACAAAAGATTGAATGAAATACCTCAATGATTGAATTAATGGAGAATAATAAACTAGGGTTCTACAATGGAGAGAAAACTAGGAAGCGTTTAATCTAGAAAAATAAAGCATAAGAGGCAAAATAAAATCCTCTCCCGTATTTATATTTTTGCCTCATCCTAAATAAAATAAATAAATAAATACATAAGCTATAATGCTATTGGATGATAATTGATGACGTGGAACGATACTCAACTTGATCACGTTAAATGACCAAGAAATGCTGGAGCAGCAACGAGCTATAGCTCGTTCATTGAGTGAGCTCTCGCTCACTGATGTCGTGAAAGATAGCAGGGCCGAGCTATAGCTCTCTAACGAGCGAGCTATCGCTCCCTCGTCGAATGTAGCTACTGCCTTGGCGAGCTATAGCTCGCATAGGACTTTGCATATGGAAATGATGAGCTAATATGCGAGCTAGCTGGCGAGCGATAGCTCGCAGCTTCCTTGGCTTGCGACATTACTGAGCTAGTACTCGAGCTATAGCTCGAGCTTAGCTCGATACAAGAATGCTTAGCAACTCGAATTGTCAATGCACCAAAGGCCTAAAATGATCTCGAACTTGCAATAGGGACTACAAAACAACTTCGATTTGCTTCAAGGAATCTACATACATATATAAGCACAAGGTTAATGAATCATCAGCCTCAAATCAACATCCCTCCATCCAATGACTATTCGACAAATGCTGAATTCTTCCGAGAGCGTCCAAATAGCTATGAGAACTACCTGAAACATTAAGAAAACACAAACGGAGCATAATACAGCACGATAGTGATAACCTATGCATAATTGACTCTAAACTAACGACTAAGAGACTAAGAAGTAACTAAAAAAAAAATGAAAAATGTGCCCAACAATCCTATACAAATATGTTTTATCAAACAGTCTAAGCTCAAGGAGTTTTATAGCTCCTCTTTTAGCCACCCTATAACCACCCTAATACCACCAATTCACCTATTCTCCCCAAATCACACCTCTTGTGCAAACCCTAACTTTTTCAATTGAAATAGGGGTTTTTGATTTCATTCATATTGGAGCAAATTGGAGTCTTGGACTTGTTATTTAGCATTTATATAGGGGATAACATCAGATTTGGGCCTAATCGACAAGTTTAAAAAGGTTTTGTGATCAATTTTCTTCTCTATCTTTGAACTTATTTGTGAATTGTGATTTGTTTGGACATATACCTTAGCTTGGGTTGTTACTCTGGATTATTGATTCTTGATTAATTTTTGGACGATTCTTATTGCACATTGTTGAACTTGATTTGAATATTAATCTTGTGATTTTCTGGTTTGTCTTTCTAATTGGTGAAGTGTTGAAGGCTGTGCAGTAGTTCCTGTGATTATTCTTTAGTCATGACTGCAGCTAGGAGGACTAATCCCAAATGAAACGCCACTAAACCAATACCACAAAGCAAGCCAATCTCCAAGAACAAACCCCTGCCCAAAGCCCCTCTACCATTAGCCTCCCCAACTACAATTTCCCCTCCTATTCCCCCACCTCAATTTGAAAGCCAACCTTCTTTCCCTGACCCCGCACATAAGCGCCGATTTGACAATATCCTTACCCGTCCCGTAAAACCTACACTATTTTATTCAAAGAAAGATGCTGGAAAGTTAGGTTTACATGGGAGCATTCTATGGGCCTTATCCTCTTGTTCATGGGAGAAATTCCTAAGCTTTGAGGAGTACACCTATAAAGACTGGACATATGAATTTTTGGCTTCTCTTGAAGTCCATGGGTGTTTGAAAACTTATCCTAAATTGCATATAACATTTCAACTTGATGGAGAGAAACACCAAATGTCAATTGATAGGTTAAACGAGGTCTTTGGTTGGAAACAAAAAGGAGTGATTCATCTGGACAATTTCGACACTTTTCTTGATGGTCTCATCAAGGAGGAGAATCTATTTTATGCTGATGAATTTTGGTCTGAAATTACTGATAGGGGAGATTGGCGAGCTAGTCATAGCAAGTCATCGTCAATTATTAATCCAACCATGAGGATGCTTCACCGGTTGATTAAGGGTGCTTTTTATCCTAAGAAAGACATGAGTCAAGTATGCACTAGTGACCTCCGACACCTATGGTTCTTAATGAGTGATGATCTGGAAAAACACGGTCATATAGATTATGGGAGTTTCTTAATTCGCTCTTTTCTCAATGTTCGTGATGAATCTAGTGAAATCCACTATGGGGGGTTTATTACTTGTATTGCCAAGTCCTTGAGACTATCGACTAAGGGTAAGACTCCAGTTTCAAAACATAAGTCATTGGATATTGATGCGATGAAACGTTTTGAATGGATTGAGTTGGAGAGAAGGGGGAGTGATACTCGTTATGTTTGGTGCTTAAAGGGGGATTTGAAAGGACAGCGGAAAACGCGCTACTCTTACCTCCCACGTATCGAGGCTCATTTAAACAGTGATGATTCATGGTTATTTGCTCCAAACCATGCGAATGCTGGTCAGTCAGGTTCCCAACCTTTACCACAGATGACCGGCACCCAAGCACCACCACATGTTACTAATGTCGAGCCTAGAGAGACAAGAACTTCCTCTCAAGCCACTACTGATGTTTCATTGACTATAGAGGAGGCATTACAAGCTATTTTGAATTCTTTCACCTCCTTTCGAGAGGAGGCATCTAAGAAATTCGACATCATCGAGGGTCATGTAGTCAAGCTTCGCAAGGAGCTCAAGAGCCTACGCCGCTTAGTTAGAGGAGACGAACCCGCTACAGTTGCCACCACTACTGCATAAGAGGAACCTCTTCCTACTACCGGTGATGCTGCTCCCGGTCTAGCTCCTGATCAGTGAGCAATTTTTCTTCCCTTTCCTTTTTTTTCCTTATGCATTTTTCACAGTGAGGACACTGTGTTTCATTTAGCTTGGGGTAGGGATGTCTATCTTTAATTGCTTTCATAGTGCAGTTTTATTTGCTTTAGTAGGATTGTTGTACGGTTTGTACCATTCATTAGGAGTGGGAGTTTACGTGCAACGAAAAAAAATGTATTGATTTCTTAGTTTAGTTGTGTTTTCGAATAATACTTTCTTGTGCCTATTTTCCATTTGTTTGACTTTGAACCGTGTGCGGATTAGATTAGACTCTCTTAAGCTTCTTTTCATCATAGTTATGACTTTGAAATTCGGTCGGTGTGCTTTATATGTTGATAACTGCGTAGCAATGTAGCCTGCGACTAATTGGTTTGTGGAAAGATGTTTTGCTCTTTTTGAGTCTAGCTAGTCGATATTTTTGTAGACCCTAAGCCAATGTGAGTTTTTGAAACATGATTGATTGACTGTCACATTTATAACAGTCTATATTTTTTTTGTGTGTGATAGTTCCTGGTGTAATTTTGATCTTGATTTTGCCTTGAGACTCGTAGTAATTTGGTTGTGATGAGTGCATGATTGAAATGATAAAGGTCTTTCTTTTTCTTATTTGAGCCTCCAGATGTTATTTTTGTACATTTTCTCCTTAATTGTTACCCATTTTGAGCTTTACCCTTCATTGAATTAGCCATATTACAAGCCTTTGGCCTCAATTGGTTACTATTCCCAATCCTAGCTTGGGGGAGTGGTCTATCTTGTGATTTGTGGTTTTATTTGGCTAAATGTATGCTTTGTGGTGCAATAAAGGAGATTTTGAATGGAAGCTCAAGGTTGTAAAAAAATAAAAAATAAATAAATAAATAAATAAAAAACTATAAAGAAAGAAGGGAAGAAGAGGAAATCAAATTACTTTGGTGTATAGTGATTTTTGTTTTGGTTTTTATGGTGTATGGAGAGGTTAGATTCTAAGCAAGGTTATCTTTGACATGCATTTGGTTGTGTTGTTATTATATACTATTATTACCACTCTCCCAGCTAGCTCAACTCTCACATTTCCCAAAATGTTTATCCTACCTCTCACCCTAGCCCCATTACAACCCTCATAAAGACCTCTTGATCTTCGTGCATAAGTTATGATTGAGTGAACTGAGTTTTGAGTCAAAGTTAAAGAGTATTTGTTGCATTTCGAGTCGACATGGTATAGGTTGAGCGTTTGTTATAACCATAAGCTGGTAGAGCACCTCTCGTGCTCAACTTCAGCATATCTACAGAAAATCGGCGGAGACTAGCTTGGAAAGAGACTGTTTGTGGCCTCTAGATTGGAGAGTTAATTGGAGGACTATGAATGCTACGTGGTTCTATATGTATCCGAGCCAGATTTCAGTTTCGCTAACTTTGGTTTGATTGTTTGTTCGAGAGTCGAGTCGGTCTTATTCTGGTTCTTTGGAAGTCTTGTTTGTCTTGTTTCTCCATCTTGAGTCTAGTGTTGCTTAGGGACAAGCAACAGTTTAGCTTGGGGGAATTTGATAAAACATATTTGTATAGGATTGTTGGGCACATTTTTCATTGTTTTTTTAGTTACTTCTTAGTCTCTTAGTCGTTAGTTTAGAGTCAATTATGCATAGGTTATCACTATCGTGCTGTATTATGCTCCGTTTGTGTTTTCTTAATGTTTCAGGTAGTTCTCATAGCTATTTGGACGCTCTCGGAAGAATTCAGCATTTGTCGAATAGTCATTGGATGGAGGGATGTTGATTTGAGGCTGATGATTCATTAACCTTGTGCTTATATATGTATGTAGATTCCTTGAAGCAAATCGAAGTTGTTTTGTAGTCCCTATTGCAAGTTCGAGATCTTTTTAGACCTTTGGTGCATTGAAAATTCGAGTTGCTAAGCATTCTTGTATCGAGCTAAGCTCGAGTACTAGCTCAGTAATGTTGCAAGCCAAGGAAGCTGCGAGCTATCGCTCGCCAGCTAGCTCGCATATTAGCTCATCACTGCCATATGCAAAGTCCTATGCGAGCTATAGCTCGCCAAGGCAGTAGCTACATTCGACGAGGGAGCGATAGCTCGCTCGTTAGAGGGCTATAGCTCGGCCCTTCTATCTTTCACGATATCAGTGAGTGAGAGCTCACTCAATGAACGAGCTATAGCTCGTTGCAGATCTAGCGTTTCTTGGTCGTTTAACGTGATCAAGTCGAGTATCGTGCCACGTCATCAATTATCATCCAATAGCATTATAGTTTATGTATTTATTTATTTATTTTATTTAGGATGAGGCAAAAATATAAATACAGGAGAGGATTTTATTTTGCCTCTTATGCTTTATTTTTCTAGATTAAACGCTTCCTAGTTTTCTCTCCATTGTAGAACCCTAGTTTATTATTCTCCATTAATTCAATCATTGAGGTATTTCATTCAATCTTTCGTTCTTTATTCTGTTAATTATGAATTCTAGTTTATTTATCTCCTTTGTATTGTTTATTTCAATTATGAGTGAGTAGTCGTTTTCTAGGGCTAAGTGAGGGAAGCCATGTTTATACCTAGATTAATTGTGCTTAATTATTTATATATTTATGGATTAGGGCTTGAATAATTCCAATTGATTTTTGCTTTATTGTTTGATTCATGTAATTGGCCAATATCATGAGTTGATTATTTAGCTAATAAAAATTAGAATTGAAAGATCATATTTTTAGAGGCTTAATTACAATTGGCGAATTTGATTATGTTAGCGACCGAACTACATATGTTAATTCGTAATTGTTAATTCCCGGCCGTAGGATTAACAAGTGCTTTAATTATTCGACATAATTTGTTTATTAATGGATTGTTTGCATTTCTTGGATTGGTAAAAGCATGGTGGACCGAACGTATGCCCTAGACTTTAATCTATTTGAGAACAACCTTATTTTCATTATTGTCCTACTTTAGTTAATTGATCATCAAATTACTCTTCGTTTGTTGAAATAGTTTATATAATTGGACAAAAACTAATAGAACCTATCTCCCTGTGGGATTCGACCCGTATTTGCTAAGTCTCTGCTAACAACAGACACCGTGCACTTATGGTATTACTTTTTATTCATCATAGACCTTACTCCTTGGCATGATAGTAAAAGGAGATGATAATCATGAGTTAAGAATGAGGTACAATCTTTATTTTTTTTTTCTATGGTCCCCTACAGTAGGATTTGACCCATATTGGTCATGATTTAAGGTGTTTTCTGGTTATTGAGAGTATTTAAATTTTTATACTTGTTGGTTTGTTATTTGAATTACCCATGTCCAAGGCTAGGTATACAACAAAGAGCACGCATGACACACTTATGGGATAGATGAGTTAATTGAATAAATGTTCGTACTATTATTCGAGGTTGGATTGACAGAGGTTATTTTCATATTACAATGTGTAATGTAGTTTCAATCTACATTGTTTAAGTGAACTAGTAATGTTAATTATTCTATTATTTTTTGTATTCTGGTATGTCGTGATTACTCAGCTTTTAGCTGACGTGTGTGTTGTTTTGTTGTGCTATTTGTGTTTGCGGCTATATCTTTTTCTTATGGTGACCCTGCGATGATCTATTTTGAAATTCGTCCTTAATGGTGAGCAGTCAAGTGTGTAGGTTAATCAATTGATCGAATCTAAAGGACCTCAAGTGTTTTAATTAGTGTCTATAACGAGGTTGTAAATTATAGTTGTATGAATAGATCACTTAGTTTATTGAGTTATAATTATTGGGATTTTGTAAACCTTGACACTTGACAGGTTGTCAAGTGGATAGTAATACCTCCAATTTAGGTGTATGCTTCCGCAATTTTTAATTAAAGGTTGTTTATTTTCCTTTATTTCTTATTTATTGTTAGTTAGTAAATCGGGGGTGTTACATACATAGTACCACTGAATGTTTAATTGTACTATTTAATCATCCAGTGATACTAGGGGTGAGCATGGGAGTATGGGACGGGTATCCATACCATTAGTACTAATGGTTCAGGTAACCAATAACCAATATCACTAAAAGTGATATCCATAAACCGAATCGAAAAGTTCGGGTACCCGGATTTTCGGATTAGTTATCGGGTACCCAATAAGATATCCAATAATGATAATTTAACTTAATAATGTAAGTATTATGATATCATTTAACACTAATTAACAATAATACCACATGATTTTGACCAAATTAATAATAATATTACTAATCATTGATATTATAAAGTGATTATGAAGTAAAGTAAAAGTTTAGATTTTAGAAAAACAGACTTAAGTAAGAAAAAAAAAAAAAACCACCAAAAAAATTGTTTATCGGATCGGATCGGGTAACCATTAATTTTAAAACGATACCCACTAACCATAACCGATAACAAATTATCAGAATGGGTACCCAAACCGTTTAGGTTATCTGATCGAGTACCCTAATTTTCGAAACGGTTACAAAACGGGTTTTCGGGTAGTTTTGCTCAGCCCTAAATGATACTATTGAGCACCCAATGACACTACTAAATTTTGAATATATATTTTCGTGAATGACCCTTATGCCCCTCATTATGCATTTACTCACACCTCACTAACATTCCTTTAAAAGCCCTCATATATCTTCTACTTTTTCACTCAGTAGTAATTTTCATGCACAATATATTTTCTGGATGTTAATTTATTCATATTAGCAACTTGGCATTTGAACATATCATAATTAAACTGATTGATGGTTATCATATTTTGCTCCACATCATTTTATCATGAATGTACATAGATCATAGATGTGGTTGCTGATAGATGTTTATCAAGCTTTGGATTTGTTTGATAAATGTACTCCGTACTCCGTAATCCGTATCTCTTAGTAGTTGTGAAAAAAAAAAAACATAGATAAGCCTACCTTCCGTATTTTATATTTTGCTCATACGTAGAATTTTAGGAGAATGGTAAATTGTATTACCTTTCATTTTTATTAGTTGCAATTTTGAAATATTTTATATCTTACAAATAATACCCCTAAGTTGCAACTAAAATAAAATCGGAGGTAAAAATAGAATATGAAAGAAGTGAGGTTGGTGGAAGAATAAAATATGATATTGGGAGGAGAGAGAATCTAGAAATATTAAACTATACTTCTTCAGTTTTTTAAAAATTACAACACATATTTTTTCATGATATTTTTTCATTCGATTGTAAAAAAAAAGTGAAACAAGTAATAAAATAAGGAGAGAATACTATATTAAGTATATTGTTGATAATTTAAACAGTTGATCATGCTATCTGTCCTATTAAGATTGTTGCACTTAATCACTTTTTATGAAAGTATTTTGTTTTAAATAGGGTGGAATAAAGAGAGTATAAAATAAATCGATGTAGATTTGACAAATGCATAGAGAAATTTGTCTTGATCTTGATTATTCTATTGCTAACTACTAACCATTTTCTCGATCACGAGTCAAAAAAATTGACGGGGTGACTTGGTCGCAGTTGGTTCCTAAGCTTTGTAGAATTGTCTTTTGGCTTTTACCAAATGTCTATAGCTAATTAGACCATTATGAGAAAGTTACGTAGGATAATGATTGCACCATATAGGCTCTAACGGATTATATTTTGATTACACTCCCTTTATTCCTAAATGAATGGGTTAAACTTAGGGGTGTCAATTCGGGTAAACAGTGCGAGTTTGGGTTGGGTTTATCAGTTTCGGATTATAACGGGTCGGTTTATAAAGGGTTGAAATAATAAGTGGGTCGGTTTGGGTCGGTTTTGAAAATTATCGGGTCAATTCGGTTTGGTTTTTTTAATTGCAGTTTCTATTCGGATCGGGTTCTTATCGGGTCGGGTTCTAGTCGGTTCGGGTCATAATCAATTTGGGTTGAACCGGGTCGATTTGAAAACGGGTTTAACCGGTTTAAAGTGGGTTTCAGTTAAAAACAGTTCGGGTCTTAATCAGGGCGGGTCGTAATTGGTTCGGGTCATAATCAGTTTGGGGTAAATTGGGTCGGTTCGAAAATGGGTTTCGGTTCAAAACAGATCGGGTGAAATCGGGTTCAATCATTATCGTTTCAAGTTATAATCGATTTGGATTGAACTTGGTTGGTTTGAAAACGAGTTTACCTAATTTGAAGCTGGTTTAAGTTCAAATCATATCGGGTTAAAATTGAGTCGAGTCGAGTTAGTTAGATAACAGGTAGGAATGGGTCATGTTATAATCAAGTCAAATCATAAATAAGTTGGGTTTATCGAGTAGTGGGTTGAAACGGATCAGATCATAAACATATTGGGTTACAGGTTGTAAATGACTCAGTCATAACGGGTTACGGGTTTTAAACGGTTTGGTCTCAACGGGTTATGGTTCGTAAACGGTTCGGGTTGGAACGATTTAGGTTTATCGGATTTTTGCCGGGTTTAAACGGTTTTCGGTTTAAAATGGGTCGGGTTACTATCGAGTTTAGACGTAATCGGTTTGGGTTGCTTTCGGTTTCGAGTTGTAATGGTTTGGCTTGATAACGGGTCGAGCTAGTAACGGTGCGCACAAATTCGGTTCAGTTTAGTTTTGGGTTGGAAAAAATTGGGTCAGGTCAGTTTTCGGTTTCCAAAAAACGGGTTTTAAACAGTTCAGTTTCTTTTCGAATCGGTTCGAAACAGTCGGGTTTAACGGTTCGGTTTGGAAACTGACAACTCTAGTTAAACCTTAAAACTTTTGACCATAAATTTCCATTAATCAATAAGAGATAATATAATTAAGTGCGATCTTGTTCAATTTGTATTATTATACTATATATTTTATTATAATATTAACAAGTTTTTATAATTTTTTTCTCGTATAAATAAAATTATATACTTTTTGAGACGCGTTTTGAAAATCATAAAAAATTAAATGAAAAAAAAAAAAAGAAAAAATGGAAGGAGTAGCTGTTAAAAGCTTTAACCAACTATTCGTCGACTTCTTGCATTGAAAAAAAGTTGTAAAGCCAGAAGAGACAAAAATAATACAAAAGAGTAGACTGAAAAAATGGAGACGATAAAATAATTTCAGAAGATGAAAAATCTGGAAAGTGGTTATCAATAATGGACCCTTGAATTGAAGATAAGAAAGATATGTTTACAATGCATGTCTACTCGGAGTATTTTTATTTGTATTAAAACAATAACAAAAAGCTTGTCACAATTGGACCCCTTATCTGAAATTCTTAACTGCTTGTCACTTCCTCTTCCTATGCTTGTTTACTTGATGCGATTATTTTATCACGTTTGTCTAAAAATTATAAAATTTATATATTATAATAGTAATTATTTAGATGAATTAAAAAGATTCAACATAAATATATTTTTCGTTACATATTATTCACAAAAAAAAGGTCAAAATAAAGGTAGTAAATAGTGTAAAATTCAAAACGGGTCAAGTAAAAAAGAACGGAGGAAATATTATTTAGTGGAAACTTAACCATTGTTTCAACAAAAAGTCCCCATGCTTGATTGTTTGTTGTTGGCAGAGATGGTGGCCTTGGGTTGATCACTTCTTAACCTTAAGGTCATAAGTTCGGAGTCATTTAGGCAATCGAGCTTATAAAATGTTCAAGCTAATTTTAATTCATTTAATTAGGATGTAGTAGTGTTCATGTATAATTCATGATTGAATCATGTATTAATCAAGTCGAGTTTAAATACAAGCTTTTCTTGTTAATCAACTTTATACTTTTGACCTTTGAAAATCTCAAAATCAAGCATAATTATAATGTAAAGCATTTTATTTAATGATCAAACTAAATTAAAATAAAAATTATGAGTAATTTAATAAATGTTTCTCTACTTGTAGCATGAAATAGATAATCTATTTGATTTCTTAAATAATACACGGAGTAATAATTTTTTTGTTTAAGGAAATATTAATTTCTCAAAATGGGTATATATGTCGCACTATTTGTGAAACAATTTACAAACATATACATAGTAGTATTAAAGTAATGGATGAAAACCTCAAATTGCAATGTTTGGACAATACTATTACTTTTAGTAATTGCCTAGTTAGTATTGAGTGTAATGCATGGTGTTGTGAACTAGCCCTCAATTCGACATTCAACAACTCATCCTTCAACAATATACTCTGTAATAAACACTCTAACTTAAACGTCCCGTTATAACTAGTCAATCTCTTGTGGGATTCCATATCCAAGCCGGCATGTGCATGTCTAGCAAGGATAGATACCATCCAAAATCCGGCCCACAAATGGCAGGACCAAGCGCTTGCACGTATACACAATTGAAACTAAGCTTCGACGTTAAAGCAAAGATCTGGCACGTTTGACTTTGTTAGAGATTGCCTAAATGATCACTAGGACACTAGCATTGCGACTGACGCAATTAGTGAGGTCATAAGACTAACATAAAGACAAATTACTTTATTTGTACAAATGATACTTGTATTACTGCATTGTCTGTGTATATATAAAACATCAATAACTTCATCACATAAAAAAAAAAAAAAAAAAAAAAGTAAAAAGACCAAAATGACAATAAACAACACCCTTAAGAGTAAAGTAGCAGCGGTAATTGTACCACTACCCGCACAAGGCCATCTCAACCAACTTCTCCACCTCTCTCATCTCATTGCCGCCTACGGTATACCGGTCCATTATGCCGGCTCAGCCTCCCACAACCATCAAGTGAAGCTCCGACTCAATGGGTGGGACTCAGAAAGCTTAACAAAAATTCAATTCCATGATTTTGAACTCCCTCCTTATGATTCACCTCCTCCAAATGTCGACCCCTCGGTCCCTTTCCCACAACACTTCTTACCACTTTTCGAGGCTTCCAAGCATCTTCGTCAACCAGTTTCTGATCTCTTGCAACAACTCTCGGGAAAGTTTAACCGAGTAGTAGTCATTCATGACCTTCTTATGGCTTATGTTGTCCAAGATGTAAAGCTCATTCCAAATGGTGAAACATACAACTTTTTTCCTATATCCGCATTTACCAGTTTCATTAATTCATGGATAAGAATACCCGAGAAAGAGAAGCCATTTCAGTTGGATTCAAAAGATATTCTAGAAGGTATCCCCCCTGAAGATGGGTTCACTACACAAGATATGACAGAGTTTGCTTTCAATCAAGTGAAGTTTCTCGGGTTCGAGTCAGGTTGGATTTATAACACCTCGACAGTTATAGAAGGTAGATATGTTCAGCTGTTGGAAAGGTTATCTGCAACTAAATCACAAATAAATCACTTTGCTTTAGGTCCTTTTAACCCGGTAAATATTAAAAGTGAGAGCAGGAAAAATAGACACCAATGCCTTAATTGGTTAGACAAACAAGAGAAGGATTCAGTGATATACGTGTCTTTTGGGTCGCCAACATCATTTACAGATGACCAGATCATAGAGTTGGCAAATGGGTTGGAAAGATGCGGGGAGAAGTTTGTATGGGTGGTTAGAAGAGCGGATCCAAACGACGTTTTTGCAGAAGCTGATAGAGTAAAAAAGCCTCAACTTCATGTAGATTATGAAGAAAGAGTAAAAGATAGAGGAATAATAGTGAGAGATTGGGCACCACAGCTAGAAATCTTGGCTCATCCATCAGTTGGCGGGTTCATGAGTCATTGTGGATGGAATTCTTGTATGGAAAGTATAAGTATGGGTGTGCCAATTCTAGCCTGGCCTATGCATTCTGATCAACCAAAAAATGCGTTTTTGATTAGCAATGTGCTTAGAATTGTTGTGATGGTGAGAGATTGGGAACACCGCGGTGAGATTGTAAAATCAATTACGATAGAGAACGCAGTGAAGACATTAATGGCATCACAAGAAGGAAAAGAGATAAAGACGAGAGCTGCAAATGTAGGAGAAGCTATGAGAGGATCAGTTGCTGAAGGTGGTGCTTCTAGTTTAGAAAGGGATGCTTTCATTTCCCATATCTCTAGATAGTTCTACCTTGTAGTAACCTTGTTTCCATTGCACATTTTCTTTTTTCAATTCAATATTTGTCTTTTTTATTTATTTATTTTTATTTTTTTCCAGTATTGTTACATTTCAAATAAATGGTTTAAACAAATTGTGGGATGTTCCTGGATCTCACAACTAGCTATTCTATGTCTTGTTAAAAAAAAAAAAAAAAAACATGTGACATCTTTAATTATAAGGAATGGGACAATGAGACTATAATTCTGTAAACTTGGAAGGTGCTCAGTTGCTGGCTTGCTCCCGTCTTTCTTACCTTTCTTTTGAAGTTAGCACCCTTTTCTTTTTTTTTTACTTTCTTTATTCAATTATTCAATCTGGGCCAAAAATTAACAAAATAAATAAATTAATTTTTCTTTTTTTTTTAAAAAAAAAGACTTATAATAGTTACTAATTTGATGTGGTTGTCTTTTTTTTTTTTTTTTTTTGGACATAGAGACTCTAAAGAACAGTGATATAAACGAAATTTAATCTCAAGTTTTATTTATCACCTAAAAAAATAAAAAAAAAAAAACTAGTTAGCATTCTTTTAATATTGCAACAAGGTGAAATGCTCAAATTTTTCAAGAGAAAATACAAGTTTATCCCATTAATAAACAAAATATGTTTATCAAATGTCAAAAATATAAATCAATCAATCAACAAATTTTTATTAAAAATAGACCCGACAATAATTTAATTATTTACAATCATACCATGACAACTAGAAATGGATTCCACAATAGTTGATTTATTTACAAAAATGTCATGATGACTAGGCAAAATTATTAATTTATTTACAGTTTTGCCATTTAATTCACGAATTTTGCTTATCAAGGAGATAAACTGGAGATTTCTCTATATTTTTTTTAAAAAAAAGGGCAGAAAGGCAAAATTACCAAATTAATCCAAATTATTGCAAACATTAACAAAAGCAATATAAATAAACAAGGATATATTTGGAATTTGTAGCATAAAACATTTGATTTCTTTAAATGGTTATGATTCAAAATTTTTTAAATCTTCTAAAAACATACGAGTATAAGTTGCAGTATTAAAGTTACATGGGAAAAATAATCTAAAATAGTTCTATAGTTCAAGTAAAATAACTGCAATGTTCAATCCCATTGTTTTAAACAATTTGTATTGAGTGTAACCAAACTTAAGATGCATGGTGACATAGCCTTCTATCTGACATTCAACAACTCATCCTTCAACAATATACTCCGTACTAAACACACTAACTTAAACGTGCCATTACTATTCATCAGAAATAGCCAAGCAATCTCTTCCTCCCAATTATCAAGTCTATCAACTAGTGGTGTAAGACAAAAAATGGGGTTTCATATACAAGCTGGCAATGTCTAACAATGATATACTCCATCCGAATCCGGGCCACAAATGACAGTACTTGCACGTTTACGCAGTTGAAACTTCTACTTTAGAGCAAAATTCTGGCATGTTTAATTTTGTTAGAGATTTGTCTAAATGATCACTAGCATTGCAAATGACACATTTAGTGAGGTCATAAGACTAACATAAAAACGAATTACTTCCTTTGTAAAAAAGATGCTGGTAGACTGTATTGTCTAATATATATTTATATAACATCAATAACTTCATCACAAGAAAAAAAATTAGACCAAAATGACAATAAACCACACCCTTAAGAGTAAAGTAGCAGTGGTAATGGTACCACTACCTGCACAAGGCCACCTCAACCAACTTCTCCACCTTTCTCATCTCATTGCTGCCTATGGTATACCGGTCCATTATGCCGGTTCCGCCTCCCACAACCGTCAAGTGAAGGTCCGATGTAACGGGTGGGAATCAGAAAGCTTAACAAAAGTTCAGTTCCATGATTTTGAACTCCCTCCTTATGACTCACCTCCTCCAAATGTTGACATCTCAGTCCCTTTCCCCCAACATCTCCTACCCCTTTTTGAGGCTTCCAAGCATCTTCGTCAACTGGTATATGATCTCTTGCAGCAACTCTCGGGAAAGTTTAACCAAGTCATAGTCATTCATGACATTCTTATGGCTTATGTTGTCCAAGATGTAAAGCTCATTCCGAATGGTGAAACATATAACTTTATTCCTATCTCTGCGTTTTACAATTTCTTACATTCATGGAGAAGTATACCCGACAAAGAGAAGCCATTTCAGTTGGATTCAAAAGATATCCCAGAAGGTATCCCCCCTGAAGATGGGTGTTTTATACAAGATATGACAAGAGTTTGCTCTCAATCAATTGAAATTTCTCGGGTTTGAATCAGGGTGGATTTATAACACGTCAAGAATTATAGAAGGTGGATATGTTCAGCTATCGGAGAGGCTATCTACAACAAAATCACAAATAAATCACTTTGCCTTGGGACCTTTTAACCCGGTGAAAATCAAAAGTGAAAGCATGAAAAATAGACACCAATGCCTTCATTGGCTAGACAAACAAGAGAAGGATTCGGTGATATACGTGTCTTTTGGGCCGACAACATCTCTGACCGATGATCAGATCACAGAGTTGGCAAACGGATTGGAAAGATGCGGAGAGAAGTATATATGGGTGCTTAGAAGAGCGGATCCAAACGACATTTTGCAGAAGCTGATAAAGTAAAAAAGCCTCAACTTCATGCAGATTATGAAGAAAGAGTAAAAGATAGAGGAATAATAGTAAGAGATTGGGCACCACAGCCAGAAATCTTGGCTCATAAATCAGTTGGCGGGTTCATGAGTCATTGTGGATGGAATTCTTGTATGGAAAGTATAAGTATGGGTGTGCCAATTCTAACTTGGCCTATGCATTCTGATCAACCAAAGAATGTGTTTTTGATTAGCAATGTGCTTAGAATTGGTGTAATGGTGACAGATTGGGAACACCACGGTGAGATTGTAAAATCAATTACGATAGAGAATGCAGTGAAGACATTGATGGCATCACAAGAAGGAAAGGAGATAAAGACGAGCTGCAAAAGTAGGAGAAGCTATGAGAGGATCAGTTGTTGAAGGTGGTGCTTCCAATTCAGAAAGGGATGCTTTCATTTCCTATATCTCTAGATAGTTCTACCTTGTAGTAGCCTTGTTTCCATTGCACATTTTCTTTTTTCAATTCAGTATTGTCCTTTTTTTTTACAGTATTGTTAAATGGTTCAAACAAATTGTTGTAAGGATGTTCCTGGATCTCACAACTAGCTATTCTCTGTCTTGTAAGAAAAAAAATGAACATCTGACATTTTTAATTAATAAGGATGAGACTATTAATTCTACAAAAAGGAACCGTTTTGGAAAACATATACTACCTCCGTTTCTTATTAGAAAAAGTTTCAAAAATTAATACAATATTTGGCCCGTTCTTTTTTAATAATACAGCTTTTGGGTTATATACAGCCTTTAGAAAGTGTTCATTTAAAGACGCAAAAACTGATTGGAAACAAGTTACCATAACACGTGTCGTCATGTAATAGGTTACCATGACACGTATCGTCATAAAACGATGATAACCTGTAAAAGCAGGTTACCAATCGATTTTAGCCTGTTTAAAATAAACACCCCTAAAAGTTGTATTATTAATGTATAATCCAATGGTTATATTATTAAAAAAGAACGGGCTAAAAGTTGTATTCCCTTCGTCCCATAATATAATTCTTGTTTTCCTATTTTGAAGAACCAAAATATTGTTCCTATTTCTATTTATGAATAATATGTAAAGATTATTATATCCTCAATTTAATAACTTTATTCATTCTACTTCCTACATTACTCTTGAATTTTGCACATGCCTTGTACTTTTTTCAACTTTCTCTCTCTAATTTTTGTCTATTATTGTATTTTTCATTTTTATTAATGTATTTCATCCACTTTCTCCTCCTATTTCTTAAATATTGTGAAAAAACACAAACGAAAACTATATTATGGACGGAGAGAGTATTATGTTTTGCGATATTTCGTTCCGAAAATTTTATATCTCATAAATAATACCCTTTGGACACATATGAGGATATACTCGTAGTTTTGAAGACAATCCATGTGATAGAAAAAGAAGCATTTTCAAGTTTTCATCAAATAGAGACAATACCACATAAAATGGCAGGACAGTAAAGTAGGAATGATCGATAACCTCTCGAGGCTCTCGTGGTGTATAATTGGGGGCAAAAATATCTACTAGCTGACAAAGTTACAGGGTTATAAAACATGTCTAATCTTTTTCAACTGTAAAAATCATCATCCTTGCCTAGTCCTACGGGCAAGTCCCAAACCTCCCAATTTCATACCACCAGATGACATTAATCTATAAGAAACGCACAATATTACAGCGTAACATAGTTAACTCAAGTTCAGAAGGCTCTACAGAAAATATGATATATGATACTGCATATATCTTATCATTACTTCATAATTCACCACACTTACCAATTACCAATAGTGTTAATGTGTTATAAGCAGACCTATAATTTTTCAAGGTTCTACGAGTATATTCCTAGTCTTGTATTACTTTGTGTTCAACATGGTTTCTTCCATCTATCAAAACTTACTCGCTTTATATAGCTGATAAACTCTTATAATAATCTAATTCACGAAAGCTGTAACAAAGCCTAACAAGCAATTTTGACTTCTTACAACAATAAACAGGTCTTAAGCTGTACCTGAACACAATTGTGAAATTTTTGTAACAAGATACAGAAAACTTTCTGCAACACATACGAGCAAACTTGGCTACTGGATAAAAACCTATAAGGTGTGAAACAATTGAATGGTACGGAGTATGAGTTAGGATATACTGATATTTTACCTCTTTTCTGGCTGTATGGCAGTGTATGCGGTCTAGCCTTAGCATTCCTTACATCCACAATATTTTGTATTTTCGAGCCAATAACCTATAAGATTGTAAAGGACTATATCAGCAAAATTCTGTAAAAAAATTTACTATCTTAGAGGTCGAGGACTGTTAAGCATGTTGGTCTAGCATCAAACTTACTTGGGTATTCAATTTTAAGAAATCATAGGTGGTAGACATTGTTAGTCAACTAGTAGTGCTCATAAACTTAACATACATGGAGAGATCGCGATATGCTACCTTTGTATGTGCCTTCTTGTTCATCTTGGCATGTTAAAAAAAAAAAATGTAGAAGTCAGAGGCCTAAAATTAAAATGTGTTATACAAAAGCTGAATAATTATGCGAAAAAAATAGTTAAAAAAAAAAAAAAAAAAAAAACAAACAAAAGTGTACAGATTGTAAAAGATTTATGGTCAATATTATGGAGATAATTACGTAATTAGAAAAAGTGAGACACTAATCACAAAAGGGGTGTGAAAATCTTAGCACCTGTTAGTAATAGGAAAACATTTAAGTCCTTCTGGTTTGAATATACGTTTTCTCGTTCGTTTTTAATCACGATGAATTCTTGTTTGAGAAGCTATAGACTTATTGCAACATTAGTTTATTTTGAGCATAATCTATCTCTCTCCTTATCACATACTCCATAGTTGGGTTCAATTCTAACCTAGTTCATGACATAATAAAAACAAATAAAACATAGTTTTGGAAGGAGGAAACAGACAGATTTGAGCAAGCAGGCTTCACTTTATTTTTATTTTTTTTTTTGAAGAAAGCAGGCTTCACTTAGTAAAGATTAGAATTTTTTTTTTTTTTTTTTTTTTTTTTTTTTTTTTTTGAGGTCAGAGGAATATGATATCCCAATCACTTTTTTTTTTGTCCGGTATTTGGAGGTCAGACACTTTAAGAGTGAGGAGGGAAGGGTAAGGGATCTCCACCCTCAAAAACCAGGTACAATCTTTCCCACTAGACAAGCTTAAATTGGTAAATATTATTCTGATCTTTTTTTTTTAGAAAAGGTAAATATTATTCTATCTGAATAGTTCATATTAATATTGACTTGTCAAATATGCAATTTTCATAATTTTTTTAGTTACAAAAATAAAGATATTCAATGAAAATTAAACCTAAATAAGAAAATCTGATATAGTCTAATTTGATCTGAATTAATTTGATACAAACTTAAATAGTAGTTAAATTGATCATAGCCTATAAACACATTTGTAATTATCATAATTTATACTCTGAATCCAAAGTAGCAATAATACATAATAGTAGTTATAAATCAAAAGCAATACTCATCTTCGACAATATAAATCTACATACCTCCCTGCCAAGTTCCCACCCCAACTAACAATGGAAGGCCGGACTTGCTATAAAGAGTCCCAAGTAGCAGTTCTGATGGTGCCATTTCCGGCACAAGGCCACCTTAATCAACTCCTGCATTTCTCAAATCTCATTACTTCTTATGGATTACCTGTACACTATGCTGGATCCTCGGTCCACAATCGTCAAGCCAAACTCCGTCTTCATGGGTGGGACGCGGAAAGTTTGAGTAAAATACATTTCCATGACTTCAATCTCCCTCCTTACAGCTCCCTCCAAAACCAGACCCTACTGTCCATTTCCCCACACACCTTCTACCGCTTTTCGATGCTTCTGAGCATCTCCGTGAACCTATTTCCCTACTCCTACAGCAACTGTCAAGCAAGTTCAGGAGAGTGATCGTGATTCATGACTGCCTAATGGCTTCTGTGGTACAAGATGTGAAAGATATCCCAAATGCTGAACCTTATGCATTTATTCCCATCTCTGCATTTACATCTTTCTTCAATACTTGGGACAAACTGCCACAGAAACCTTTTACATTAGATTCAAATGTACCAAAAGGCATTCAGTCCACGGAAGGGGGTTTAACGCCCAGGGTTACAAGCTTTATAGTCAATCAACGAGATCATTTGGGGTTTGAGTCAGGAAGGCTTTACAACACATCAAGGGTGATAGAGGGTGAATATATTGAGCTACTAATGAAGCTGCCAAGAAAAGCTGATATGAAACACTTAGCAGTTGGACCTTTGAATCCAGTGGAAACAGAAAGCAAAAATGAGAAGCGTAGACATATATGCCTGGAATGGCTAGATGAACAAGAGAAAGATTCAGTGATATATATCTCTTTTGGATCTACAACCTCGATGACAGATGAACAGATCACAGAGTTGGCGTTGGGATTGGAAAGAAGCGGCCAAAAGTTTATATGGGTGCTTAGAAAGGCTGATACTAGAGACATTTTTACATTTGATGAGGTAAGCGAAAGAATGCCTCAGCTGCCTGAAGGGTATGAAGAAAGAATGAAACAAAATGGAATTGTGGTAAGAGACTGGGCACCCCAATTACAGATACTAGCACATCCATCTATAGGTGGGTTCATGAGTCACTGTGGGTGGAACTCATGCATGGAGAGCATCAGCATGGGAGTGCCAATGGCAGCACGGCCTATGCATTCCGACCAACCAAGGAATGCTGTTTTGGTGACAGAGGTTCTAAGAATGGGTACTCAAGTGAGGGATTGGGCACACCACGCTGAGCTGGTGACATCAACTACTGTAGAGAATACTTTAAGAAGATTGATGGCATCAGAAGAAGGGGAGGAGATGCGGAAAAGGGCAGCAGAGCTAGGTGAAGCTATTCGAGCATCAGTTATCAAAGGAGGCACTTCTAGCTTAGAAATGGATTCTTTCATTTCTCATGTAACCAGATAATAAAAATCTGTTAGTGTAATGCAGGGCCAAAATTATTAAACAAAGGAATAGAGATTGACTCGAGTCCAGAAGGCTCTTCAACAAAATTATGCTCTATCTTATCTTAATTACAGAAACTTACCATTTAAACATTACTGTTAGTGAATCTCTTGTTCAAAAAACTCACATGAATATGTGCTTCATAATAAGCAGGCACTAAGCTTGTCTATATCCTACTACTGTAATCTCTGTGTTCGGCATTGTAATTTCCTACTAAAACTTATAAGCATAATCATCTGCCTCTAGGCCTCTAGATCATGACTATACTCTAAGAATAATCAGAAAGCAAACTTGTATTAAGAGTTCTTACAAACAGAAGCAGATTGTAAAAAGAGTTTCACACTTCGAACTTACAAAATTAAACTTTTTTCAAAAACTAAACGAGAAGAATTTATAGATCAAAAAAAAATTAAAAAAATGGATTGCGAATACAAAAAATTCAAGTACACCCTACTAAAAAAAAAAAAAAAAAAAAAAAAAAAAAAAAAAAAACCATACTGCTTGACAAATTCCAACTTAGATGTACAAGAAGCAAAATGGCCCGCAGCTAATACCCCTTTGGTCATGTATGACTTACTTAACATGAATACAAAGATTAGCACATTTTAAAAATAGAAAACTTCAGTCTGCAAACGTAGAAAAACCACATATCAGCAGACAAAGTCACAAATAAAATGTTATAAAATCCAATCTTAACATGAATCTTACTGATAGGGGCCATGACGCAGCCACTGATGTAAGAATTGAGCCAACATAAGCTCCTCCTAAAATAACATTAAACAAATTTTGCTTTGTGTGTACGACAAGTAACCATAATTTAATAGAGTTTTTTTTCTATTTATCAAGAGTAGTATAAAAATCACAATTCTTCCTATATTCTACCCCAAAACTTGACCCCAAATGGAAGACCAAAATTGCAGTAAAATAGGCAACCAAGATGAAGTAAACCACCCTCAACTGGCTGTGGTGATGGTACCATTTCCAGCCCAAGGCCATTTGAACCAGCTCCTCCATCTCTCTCACCTCGTAACCTCCTACGGATTACCAGTTCATTATGCTGGATCTGCCAGCCACAACCACCAAGTGAAGCTCCGACTCCATGGTCGGGACTCTGAAACTTTAAGTAAGATCCACTTCCATGACTTCCAAATCCCTCTTCATAGTTCACCCCCTCCTAATCCCGACCCCTCTATCCTTTTCCCCACTAACCTTGAACCACTATTCGATGCTTCTACACATCTACGTCAACCCATTTCCCAACTCTTACAAGAACTCTCCACAAAGTTCAAGAAAATCATCATCATTTTTGATAGTCTAATGACTTCCGTGATCCAAGATGTAAAATTCATCCCGAATGCTGAATCCTATGTCTTCTTTCCTGTCTCTGCCTTTATCATGTTCCTAAATATCTGGGAAGGAATACCCGAAAAGCCTTTTCAGCTAGATTTTGATGTCCCAGAATGCATTCCCTCAAATGAAGGGTGCTTGACACCAAAGGTTTTTAATTTCATAGTCAGCCAACAGCAACTTTTGGGGTTTGAGGCAGGAATACTATACAACACATCAAGGCTGATAGAAGGTAGATTTGTTCAACTATTGGAGAGGCTGTCAATAAACCCTGAAACAAAGCACTTTTCTGTTGGACCGTTGAATCCAGTCGAAAAGGAAGGTGAAAATGATAGCCATATATGCCTACAATGGCTAAACAAACAAGAGGCAGGTTCAGTAATATATGTCTCTTTCGGATCAACAACCTCGATGACTGATGAGCAAATCACGGAGTTGGCAATAGGATTGGAAAGAAGCGGAAAAAAGTTTATATGGGTACTTAGAAGAGCTGATACAACTGACGTATTTTCCAGCAATGAAGTGAAAACTCCTTTGTTACCGGAAGGGTATGAAGAGAGACTGCAAAATAGGGGTATGGTGGTAAGAGACTGGGCACCTCAAATGCAAATTTTAGCACATCCATCAATAGGTGGTTTCATGAGTCACTGTGGGTGGAACTCATGCATGGAGAGCATCAGCATGGGTGTGCCAATGGCAGCTTGGCCCATGCATTCTGATCAACCCAGGAATGCCACTTTGGTGACAGAAATGCTAAAAATTGGTACACTGGTGAGGGATTGGGCTTACCATGCTGACCTAGTGACGTCAGCTACTATAGAGAATGCGTTGAGAAGATTGATGACATCAGATGAAGGAAAGGAGATGCGAAAAAGGGCTGCAGAACTGGGTGATGCTGTCCGAGCATCTGTTGCTGAGGGTGGTGCTTCTCGTGTAGAAATGGATTCTTTCATTAGTCATATCACCAGATGATGAATGCAGATTTCTCTCTTAAAAAGTGACCCTTTCACCAAGAATCTCAGTTGCTTTAAGTCCAGAAGGATCAACATTCAGTTGTGTAGTGTCTTATACTATTTTCACAAAGTCACGTATTCTGCATATCTATTTTCAAACTATTTGCATCAGTTTATCATAGTAAGCAAGCATTCTTAAGTTTTCCTATGGTTCTTATTCCAATCACAATTGTGCGCAACATTGGGAAATACTGTATGATTCACCATTAATGATACTAATCAACTATTTTCCTTTTCATGAGCACTATTATCCAATTTTCAGAGTTTATTTCCAATTACTGAATCCTAGAGTTTATTTCCCATTTCCAACTTTACACTTTTCTTGACTTTTGTAGCATAGTATACCATTCCTTGACAAATCCCAATTCCGTTTGAGCATGTAAAACTTTACAAGTTAGAACACACGTAAGTTTTAAGGAAGCACAATACTCTCCCCGACTCCCCGTACCTTAGTTTTAACCCCATAAAAATGAAGTTGCTCTTTTAATATTTTGTTGGAAAAAGCTGATGAGGGAAAATGGTAGGACCAAAAATAGTTGGTGTAAAAGTAAAGTGGTCCCATAATAATATGGGGTAATCTTCAATGGACAAACCAAAAAGGAAATTGGGCAAACATTTAGGGACATATGGAACATAAATTACTCCATAGTAAACATAAAGAGTATAAAATTTGATAAATAAATAAAAAGAAAAGGAAAATGAGAATATCAATTTTAATCGTGCTTATACGTTGCAAATAAAAAAAATTTAACTAAACCTAATTTTAACAGAACATACTTCTTGAAACAGGAACAGCTTAGACGTGCAGGAAGAAAAGTGGCCCGCAGCAAATGCCTTTTGATCATCTATGAATTACTATGATAACAAGCATAGAATACAAGGATTGACACTTTCTACAACGAAAAGAGAAGCATAAGACAGCTTCAACCTACAACCCTAGAGAACTCACATATCAGCAGACATTGTAGGGTTCCTTAATCCTACTAATCTAATATCCAATCCAAAAAAATTCAAACAATGCAGAAAAGGGAAGCAGAGCTAGGTGAAGCTATTCGAGCATCAATTATCAAAGGAGGCACAGATAATAAAAACTATGTCAGAGTAACACAGGACAAAAATAAAATGAGATTGATTTGAGTCCAATTTATGCTTTTTCTTATGCTAATTTCACAAATTCACCATTTACATATAACTGTTACTCTGTTAGTCCATACATAAATCCGTGGTTCATAATAACTTAATATGCAAGCGCCTAGCTTCTCTATGGTTCCTTAATCCTACTAATCTACTATTGTGATCTGCTTAGTGTTTGGCATTGTAATCTCCATGAACTAAACCTTATAGGCATAGTCACCTGCCTCTAGATCATGACTAGACTGAGAAAAATCAGAAAATATGTAAAAAGGCTCACACTAGGGGTCCATGGTAGTTGAGAATATGTCAGTCGAGCAACCTTAACGGCTTGACTTAAGAGTTCTTACAAACAGAAAGCAGGTTGTCATAATAGTTACAAACTTTCGAACTTGAAAATATAACTTTTTTAAAAAAACCAAACAAGAAGAAGAAATATTAAAAAAATAATAATAAAAATAAAATAAAATAAAAAATAAAAACTTAGTGTTTATATAAAAATTCAAGTAAACCCTATTTAAACGAAACTAACTACTTGAATAAGTCAAAAAAACTACAGCTTTAGACGTGCAAGAAGCAAAATGACCCTCAACTAATGCCCTTTGGTCACGTATGCATACTATGGCACTAAACATAAATACAGAGTACAAAGATTGACACTTACAAAAAAATAATGAGAAATGTACGACAACTTCAACCTGTAAACATGAAAAAAAAAAAACACACCAGCCTATAAATGTTATAAAATCCAATCATAAAATCCATCTTACTGCAAGGGGCCATGACAAAATCAGTGAGGTAAGAATTGAGGCAGCAGTAAGTTTTTTTTTTATTTTTCTTTTATTGACAATAGCTAAGAGGGAGCAACAAGTTGCCGCTAATTAATATTAAACAAAATTGAGCGTATGACAAGTAACCATAATTTAATAAAGGTTTTTTGTATCTATCATGAGTAGTATAAAATCATAATTCTTCCTATACTCACCCTCAAAACTTAACCCCAAATGGAAGACCAAAATTACAATAAAGTAGGCAAGCAAAATGAAGTACAACACCATCAAGTGGCTGTGGTGATGGTACCCTTTCCAGCCCAAGGCCATTTGAACCAGCTCCTCCATCTCTGTCATCTCATAACCTCCTATGGATTACCAGTTCATTATGCTGGATCTGCCAGCCACAACCACCAAGTTAAGCTCCGACTCCATGGTTGGGACTCTGAAACTTCAAATAAAATCCATTTCCATGACTTCCAAATCCCTCCTCATAGCTTGCCCCTACCCAATCCCAACCCCTCCACCTTTTTCCCTACAAACCTTGAACCACTATTTGATGCTTCTATGCATCTCCGTCAGCCCATTTCCCAACTCTTACAAGAACTCTCTACAAAGTTAAGGAGAATCATCGTCATTTTTGATAATCTAATGACTTCCGTGATCCAAGATGTAAGAGTCATCCCAAATGCTGAATCATATGCCTTCCTTCCCACCTCTGCCTTTACCAAGTTCTTTAATGTGTGGGAAATATTACCTAAAAAACCTTTTCACCTAGAATTTGATGTCCCAAAATGCATTCCTTCAAATGAAGGGTGCTTAACGACAAAGGTTATCAACTTCTTGGTCAAACAACATCAACTTTTGGGGTTTGAGGCTGGAACGCTTTGCAACACATCAAGGCTGATAGAAGGTAGATATGTCCAACTATTGGAGAACCTTTCAATAAACCCTGAGATGAAGTACTTTGCTGTTGGACCTTTGAATCCAGTGGAAATGGAAAGCAAAAATGATAGACATATATGCTTACAATGGCTTAACGAACAAGAGGCAAGTTCGGTGATATATGTCTCTTTTGGATCAACAAACTCAATGACTGATGAGCAAATCATGGAGTTGGCGCTGGGTTTGGAAAGAAGTGGACAAAAGTTCATATGGGTACTTAGAAGAGCCGATAAAGCTGATGTATATTCCAAAAGTGATTTGAGAAATCCTCTGCTACCAGAAGGGTATGAAGAGAGACTGGAAAATAAGGGAATGGTGGTAAGAGACTGGGCACCCCAACTGCAAATTCTAGCACATCCATCCATAGGTGGTTTCATGAGTCACTGCGGGTGGAACTCATGCATGGAGAGCATCAGCATGGGTGTGCCAATGGCAGCTTGGCCCATGCATTCCGATCAACCCAGGAATGCCACTTTGGTGACAGAAGTGCTAAGAATTGGTACACTGGTGAGGGATTGGGCTCACCGTGCTGACCTAGTGACGTCAGCTACTATAGAGAATGCATTGAGAAGATTGATGGCATCAGAGGACGGAAAGGAGATGCAAAAAAAGGCTGCAGAACTGGGTGATGCTGTCCGAACATCAGTTGCTGAAGGTGGTACCTCTTGTGTAGAAATAGATTCTTTCATTATGCACATCACAAGATGATGACCTGCGACCATTTCACGAGAATCTCAATTTGCTTTGAATCCAGAAGGCTCAATATCCCAAGTTGTGTAGTGCTATTTTGATATTTTCACACAGTTCATGTACTGTATTTTTGTCTGTATTCAACATTGTTAAATTCGTGTAATAAAATGCATGTTCAACACTGCTTCTAAACATGTAATGAAACAAAATTGTAGTCATCTTGTTCTAGATCACAAGATTCACAACAATACCAATGGAATTATCTCACTAAGAAAAGTTAACAAGAAATGAAATAGCTCAAGTAGAGGATACATCAAGTGAAATTGAATTCTCACAAACAGAAAGCAGTATTAGTTTAAATCAAAGTTCACTAGCTAGGAGGGATAAACGGTTTTCAATCAACTGAACTCTATTACTTCATAAGCAAGCTAACTGAAGTCTGATGATTCCACTTCATTGTCACAAAATTAACTAACCTTCAAATTAACTTATTTCAGAGAGATGAAAAATAGCAAAACGAAATGTTTCCTAATCTCTGCCTTAAAATTTATCGTTGCAGTCAAGTAAAAAGCTTTATAAGTTATGGCCTTAAAACATAAGTACAATAGAAATACAAGAATATATCTAAACAAAGGGGTATAAAAGATACGGGTTTTTAACATGTTTTTTGACATCCAAGCAACAAAAATAAGTATATTAAGATAACAAACAGATTAGAATATCACAAGCATATAAAAACACACAAAAAACTTCAAAATCGATTTTCAGAGTAGCCAGTAGGTGAAGTTATATTACTTCCAAAGGATTTTAATCTAATTTCAAACCTCAAGCACTTCCTTAAGTTCTTAAGATGTTAAATTGGTATAGAGTTACAGCTAGAGTTTAAATTCATTCGTCAAGAAGTAGGAACTGTAAACAAACTTATAAGAAAGAAGAAGCATACACAGTTTAGGGTTGTTAAACGCCCCGAAGTAGAGACGACCTCGTTGATACTTGGAATCTTCATTATCTTCCCCTCAATTACCAATGCTAAGACCTCAATATAGGTGTAGACACTCGACACTTCATTTTGAACCAAAATCGTAAACTATCCAACTTGACAATTGACACCTGTATGATCAAGTTTATCAAGTATCATGTTAACCTTCCAAGAGACAAGATTCACACTTAGGCTCAAAACACCTTGTGCTCTTAAGAATTACAGTTTAAAACCCTCACAAATATGAGAAAATTAGCTATAATCATTTTAATATGAGTACTTCAAATTAAAGCAAAAATAAACAAAGTCATGCCGAAAATGACAATTTTCTCTCATTTTTATAACCCTAAGTAAAAATAAAAAAAAAATCTCAACTTCTCAAGAACAATGCAATTATGATCAATTCACTACTCCGAGATGCAAACACTCGATTAAACAAGAAAATTGGTCAAAATACTGTGAATATGTGACAGATTTAGTGAAATCAAAGTTAAATTACTCAAATTGAAGACAATATAAATGATGAAAATCAAAATTTAGCGGAAATTCTTCAAATTGGAAAGATAAATAGCAATCGAAATTACCGAAATTTACAAGAATCCACTGAATTAAGCTAAGTGTAGATTGTAGAAGCAGATGTCTGAAATGCAGGTAGCACCGTAGCAGATATCGAAAGGTTAATTGTTGATGAATGATGATGAATACAGATTAACTACAACAGCTTCTTTCCCCTCAAAAACAAAAAACTACTCCGTACAAACGGCTTGTGTAGCATTGAAATGGTGAATTGGAATGGTGAGTATTGTTGCGCCAAAAGTAAACATGAATTGATTAGTTTAAATACTAGTACTTCAAAAACAAAGGAATGGGAAAAGTTTGAGTATATATATACGTAGGGGACTAGGGTGGACTTTGGGGTGGTCAAAACCTGATCCGTGTCGGAAAAATGGATCATTATAGATCGAGTTGAATCTCATTTTTGAGTCGAGAAATTTAATTTACTATGTATGGTGTATTTTTTTAAAATCCTTGGGTTTGGTCCAAAATTCTTTAGAAATTGAGCTTGGCAACTTTCCGTTAGATTAAGGGCTTCATCTTCAACGTTATCATTGTCGTTTGCTGCTATGATTTGTGAGTTAATTATAGCTGTCGGCAAATAAAACTTTGTTCTTGGTGATGTTGTCTCAATTTCTTACGCCGCAGTTAAGCTCTTATGATTGTTGTTGTTGAATAAATTCAGTACCCACTTCTGAGACTTGAAATTGTGTTTATGTAACATTTCTTATTGTGTGTTCTTTACTTGGTTGTTTGTGCTCGTACATTGCTATATGTTGATGTGTTTTTATGTGTTGATATTGCTAGTGTATTGTTGATCTTGAGGAATATATCATATTGCTTGTGTTGGGGTGACAATGAACAAAGTGATAGTGGAACTTGCTTGTGGTTTGTTTTGTCATTTGATTATTCTGCAAGAGGTGTATATTTACCTCACAAATAAACAAAATCTAAAACTAATCTAGTTGAGGTTTTGGATCGGTTTTCAATCTAGTCCTAGCACCACCAGTCTGACGAGTATTTTCATTCGTTCGCCTGTTCGAGTCTTAAAGATTAAACTTTTGAGTAGTCTAAGGGCCTGTTCTGATTGACTGAACTGAGCTAAACCTGAACTGAACTTATTGGAGCTAAACTGAACTAAACTGAATATTTTATAAGAGAAGGAAATTAAGATAAGAACTGAACTGAACTTATTGGAGCTGAACTAAACTGAACTGAAAATAAGTTGAAGAGAACAGGCCCTAATATTCTTTTTGTCCCAGAATAACTAACACAATCAAAATTAGCACACAGGCCGTACACTAGTTGTACTTTATTTTATATATAATTAAACATTAGTAAAAATTATTTAAAAAATAGATATGGAGTATTATAAAATTTATATTGATATCCATTTAACAATACATTTCATGACATATTATGTTTTTATTTAGTTTGTAAAAAATTATAGTCAAAGTAATATATGAATGGTGAAAAAAAGTCCAACGTATAACTAATATTGGGACGAAGGGAGTAGTTCTTTCCACTATTGGACAAGTGAATAACCTAATACTCGTATTCCACAATTCTGGGATGGAGGGAGTATAAAAATGTTTATTAAGTGGTAATTCTACAATTAAATCCAAACAGAGGGAGTATGATATACTACCTCCGTTGCAACACAATATTTTAGTCAAACACTCATACTTAGGTTAACAACCCATACTATGAGCAACTAAACTTTAATTGCTACTAATTAGGAGCTACTCTAAAAATTATCTGCTGTCCAAATACCAAAATCTATCCGCTTTCGCTATTTTTACCAAATAAAGCCTAAATCTAGAAATTAGTCAACCTGCAAAATTTCTTATATAGAATTATTGTTTCCCTAATGTTTATCAATAGTGTTTTACCATATCAATAATTTAATTTTCCACGCACACAATACTATTTTTAGTATTATTATATTTACTAATTCAATGTTATATTTGTTACTCCTTCATTCCTTCCTTTTATTAAGGCCATTTTTTGCATAGATTAATTTGAAGGATATTACAGTATTGTACACACTTCAAAATTCTATCTTCTAACCAACACTATATATTTATATAAAATATATGTAGTATTTATATCCCTAAATAAACCTAACAACCAATAATAGTTGAGATTAGACGCAAAATTTCCTTGCAATTACCACGACAATTGCAATCACGTAACAATAACTACAGATTTGGCCCCACAAAACCTTCACGCAATCTTCTCCACGTCAATTCTTTCTCTATTTCTTAATTTTTTTCCCCAATTTTCTTTAATTTTTAATTTCCTTCATATTTTTTATTATTGACTTTCACAAAAAAAGTTCCATTTTTCGGTCTCGAAATTAGTTCAATTTTGTTTTTATTATTATTTTTATTATCAATCTCTAAATTATTGTTATAATAGTTTTCAAAAAAAAAAATAAGCTCATTTCTGATTCTACTTCCCTTTCACTTGAAATTACCGTACAATTTTCCTGTTTTATTTTTTGATTTTATTATTCAGTGTTTGTTAGTTTATTTTGTTTTCATTTCCAAAAATTTGGGAATTTTATTTCTAGGGTTTATCTTTTTTTTTTTTTCTTGGTTTTGGGAATTCAATCGATTGATTTCTTGCGGAATTTAGCTATTTTACAAGTGAACGCAAGACGGGGAATCGAAGACCGGTGTATTGCTGTGTTTAAGCTGCAGATTTGGTGTGTATAATCATTTGATTTTGATTCTTTATGATTATTATGTCATTTGTAATTGAAATTAATTTAATTTGTTGGATTTGAGCTATAATTATTGCTGTGTTTTGATTTTAAGCTTATGATTATGTTACTTCAGTGAGTGATGATTAATTTTTGTGTTTTGGGATTGAATTCATTTTATATATAATTGAGATTGTTTGTTGTGTGCAATTTCATATTGAATTACACTATTGTTTTTTATTGCTTTAGCCATTGTCTGATTTACGTTTTCGACTACAGTACGAAATCTTTCTTTTTAGTTTGGATTCTGAATTTAGTAAGTGATGTTATGAGAACCTTTTCAGGTAAGGAGATACGGAGTATCCATTTTTAAGTGAAGATATTGTGTCGCTTTTGGCATGACCAACACCTACATTGTGAAAGAGCGATTTGTGCTACGATGATCGTGCTCTATTGTTATTTATTGCGGCATTGTCTACGACATTAGCCTTTGGTGAGTAGCAATGTTTTGCAGGGTCTTTTTTTAGTCGATTCTTGCTTATTATTTAAAATGTATTTTTGAAGTTGGTCTGCTATTGTGTGCATTGTCGTAGTGTTGTAGCAAGCAATGGAAATAAAATCCTTAAGCATTTTCTTTGTGCATTTCTTGATCTAAGCTGTGACAAAGTGGTTAGGTGGGAAATGTCCTATGTTTTTTGGTCTATTAACTTCCAGCATTGAAATCTAGTTGGAATAGTATGGTTTCCTGTTGTAATGGCAGAGCGAGAAGAGGATTTAGGAAACAAACTTCTGCTGTGTCTAATAAAATTGTATGTAGCATGCACAAAATGATCTTAGAATTGGTTTTATAGATGCCTATAATATACAGCTGAACATCTGACCATCTCCTAGAAAGAAAGGGCCTCTTTAAATATTTTATTTTTCTTTAATATAAAATGGGGTTAATGCCAAATTAGAGCAATGGAGGCAAATGTTGGAATCTAAAGGGTTTAAGCTAAGTTAGAGTAAGACCGAATATTTGGTATGCCGCTTTGGTACATAGAGGGAGACAAGTGATGATGTAGTGAGTTTGGACGAAAAGGATTTGTCCATGAGTGAGTGTTTTAAATATTGATCATCTAGAAAAATAGTGACATTGGTGACATTGATCAAGACATGACTCACGGGATTAAGTCGGGGTGTCTTAAATGGAGAGCGGCCACGGGAGTATTATGTGACCGAAGCATTCCTCTATAGTTGAAGGGGAAATTCTATAGAACTGGCATAGGACCAGTGTTGCTATATGGGCTTCTAAGAAAGAGCACATTAAAAAGATGAAGGTTACGAAAATGTGCATGTTAAGATAAATGTGCGGGAACACTCTAAGAGATAGAATTAGAAATGAAGTTATTTGCAAGAAAGTGGGTGTCGCAGGCATTGCAAACAAACTAAGGGAAAATTGCAAGGGTGCACCGGTATGAAGAGTGGGATCATGGAGAGGTCAAACGAGGTAGAGGGATACTGAAAATGACTTGGTTAGAAGGAATTAGGAAGAATAGGAAGTATATGAATTTGCATGAGAATGATGTATTTGATTGTAAGGAATGGTGGAGGAAGATC
This sequence comes from Chenopodium album, assembly GCF_948465745.1. Lineage (NCBI taxonomy): Eukaryota > Viridiplantae > Streptophyta > Magnoliopsida > Caryophyllales > Amaranthaceae > Chenopodium > Chenopodium album. Next base: position 48,215,247 of record NC_137848.1, read on the forward strand.
TTTGTGGATGAGTATACGGAATAATCATTTTTGGTTCATGTACCCGACCCCACTTATGGGATTAAGGCTTTGATTGATTCATTAATTGATTATTTAATAAAAAATGGTTCTTCCACCTCCCCAAATTGAATATATTTTTCCATTTTCTGCCTTCCCTTGGAATTATTATCTGACATATCTATCTATCCTACCTTTTAAGGAACGAACAAAGCTGCAGCAATTACTGTTGACAGAGAAGTTATCTTTATCAAACATGCCTTCCCTCCAACTTTTGCGACTAACAGAGCATGGCAGAGGCTTTCTTGCTTCGAGAAGGTACTGGGATTATCTTCTTTTCTCTTCCAATATGAAATTGAAAGTAGAAACTATCGATCATTTTTTCTCTATGTGTGGTACTACTAGTCTGCAGCTTAATCCAAGTGGGTACTTTTGGCTGTTATTTTGCTCATTTGAGTAGTTTGGCTGTAACCTGTTACAGAAGATTTTTCTTAGCTTTTAGGATTTAATTTTTCATGATCTTTGGATGTGCATTGGAGGTGTTTATTGCTTTGCAACTATGTTTTAGAATTAAGATGACTGATAATATACTTTCATGGCATAGACATAAGAATTGGAAATGCATATTAAAGCTGCTCACTCCATTTAGTTGTACCATATTGACTTATAATGTTGGCCTATGCAATTAGCCAATTTGCAACTTTGACCATTAAATAACTCTACATATCTGTAGGTACATACTATAGAAATTTGGTATTATGAAAAAACATATTGAGATGAATCCAACAAAAACCTACATGACTATGTTTTTCCTTATTTATAAATAACCAAAGATGGGGAATATTGCATAGTGTCTATATGATACAACTAATAAAATGGAGGGAGTAGCTTCATTTTTCATTTACTATTATGCATCCGAGATTCGAGAAAAACCTTTGTAATCTTATTGCCTTGACCATCTCTTTCTACTATTAATGTGTCGTACATGTTCAAATCTGCTCCGATATATTTGAATTGTAATTCTCTTGCAGGAAGTCTTTATTGCTGGCTACTGGTATCTTAGTAGCAGGTGGAACAGCTGCATATATGCATTCAAGATCGAGCCATAGGCGATCTGATTCTTCCGGTCATTGTAATGGGCCTGGTAGTGTGACAGAGGGTTCTGAAAATGACATTTCGAACCCAACTGCATATAAGGGAAAAATACAAAAGAAGAATCCATTAAGATCTCTTCAGATCTTAGCAGCGATTCTTCTGTCACATATGGGTAGAAGGGGTGCACGCGACCTTCTAGCATTGGTGTCTGTAGTGGTAAGCTTCTTCATCAATTTCTCAGACTGTTATTAATCAGGTGTTAATGAACCAAAGAAAACACAATTCTATTAAACAAGGCTCCTTTTGGTTGCAAATATGGAGAGGTTTATTCTGTTCGATACCTGCAGTTGCGCTATGGGTTTCCTTTTTGTGTTCTCATCAATCACTCAATACTCTCTGTTGTCATTGTGATTAATTTTATTTTTCTGTATATGTGCCTTGGCTAGTTGGCTGTTTAAATGGTGAGAGATTGTGAGTAGGGGTAACTTTGTGTAATCCTTCTTAGAGATGCAACGATAATCTACTTTGGATAAGAGATGAATCAATTTTGCCTTAGTTGGTTATAGAAGAAAATTTGGCACAGTATTCCACCTTAAAGAGTGAAATCTGTGAATGGCAAAGGGTGCAATTGAATAAAATACCAGCAAGCATCTGCTAATAGGAAGGTCTTGTGGTCTCTAGTTGTATCTAATTAAGAACCATTTTTTTATTCCAAAATTTTATGGTGTGTGGCTTACTTTTCTTTTTAATTGTTGCAACTATGAGTCTATGACTAGTAGATCTGAGAGCAGCTTTAAAAAAACTTGTAATTTTGTAAACCTCCTGTCTTTAACGTGAACATGAAAATTCCAATGTTTTTGAATGTACCTTAGATAAGATTAGTGTGAAAGAACCAAGTTGAGAAGTAGAGATTAAGGGATGGCTAGAGAAGCTTAAGTCCACGCGAACAATCCTTTTACTGACTTGCTTATAAGTACAAGTGAAAGTAGAATGCACAAAGCCTAAAATCTTGATTGGTAATTGACTTTGCTATTCTATGTTGGAGAAAGTGAGAAACCCATGTGGTATCCTTTTGGCCCAGGACATCCCCATGGTTTCGTTTTAGGCAATGTATTTTACAAGCTAATCATTAAGGAGCTAATTTAAATTTAGATTATATTTTGCACCCGATATCTACTGTATGTAATTTGTAGAAGTGTAGAACACTAGAACGTCAGTGTGAGGTGTGAAGGATCCTTGATTTCTCGGAGCCTATGCGTGTTTTTTTGGGTGTCCCTAGAAGATTGCTCCATTTCCTTAATGCACATGTAGTTTTTTTTCCCCTTTACTCTCTCATCAACAATATTTGGTCCCACTATTTTACCCATTTATAACCTCCAGTCTACCAAATTTAATAACCGTGTAACATGTACTTGGAGCATTCATTGACTAGAGGAAGTACTTTTGGGGGGGGGGGGGGGGGTATGTATACCTCGTTTCGTGTGTTGTAATATTGAGAATGAGGAGCTGTTCTTACACACACGTTGGATCACAAAGAGGTAGGTGCTGTTCACCTAAGTAACCTTTTGGTCAATTTGAAAAATTTTAAATGACCAAAATTTATCAAATGAGCAGAAAAATACCCTTTGGTGCACTAATTTTAGGTGTGCACGGGTAAGAATTTCAGAAAAATTAGAAATATTTGAAGTAATCACCCAAAAATTTTGTTGTAGTCTTGTAGATATATTGAGTAGGATGTATTAACGTCAAGTTGGATGATATTAGTTGCTTCTCTAAAGGAAGATGAGATTTGTTCCTCATTTTGTTTTGTCATTTTGAAAAAGCATTTTCTCATCTAATTAAGATGAGATGTGTTCCAAGAAGCAGGCAAGTAAATGGATACACTCCCTAGGAAGTGTAGAGAATCATTGTTATCAGTGGAATCATTTGGTCTAGAGAATGAGACTAGGGAAAATTATTGATATTTAAGAAAATGGTAGTAGAGGTAACATTTTCATTCTACTGTTATCTGAAATCTCTGCCAATATATTCTCGTTTACGAGTTTTGCCCTTAGCATCTTCAACTTTATTGCTGATCCATTGGACCTTTGATATTTGAGAAAATGGAAGTAGAGGCAACATTTTCATCTCTCTGCCAATATATTCTCTATACCCATATCATCTTGAACTATTACAGATCCATTAGACCTTCACCATTTGCAAATATTGTGTGAAGGTATTTATTAGGAACTGGTTGACAATATAAAGTCCATTGCAGTTTGGATCATTAACATGATCCATAACCGGGGGTCCAATACTCTGTTGCTGACTTCTTGTTTAATTACAAAAGACAACTTTATGATGCAATTACAGAGGTTACTCTCAGCAAATACTTTTGGGATTCCTTTGCTTTCTATCTGTTGTTGGTACATCATTTACAAAATAGGCCTCTTTAATACTGATAAACATTACATAATTTGTCAACTTTGATTTCTTTTGCAGGTGTTGCGGACTGCTGTAAGCAATAGACTGGCCAAAGTGCAAGGCTTTTTGTTTAGAGCAGCTTTTCTACGCCGTGTACCATCCTTTTTGAGATTAATAATTGAAAATGTTCTTTTGTGCTTTCTTCTATCAACCGTACATTCTACATCAAAGTACATAACAGGGACCTTAAGCTTACGGTTTAGAAAAATACTGACAAAGCTTATCCATACACATTATTTTGAGGTATGTTTTGTGTACAATACATGTACCATTTCCTACTATTATGTTATTATTCTTTTTGGCTACATTCTTCTATGCTAGTCCCATTTAGAATATTATATTTTAATAGAGACAAACTTTGACTATGACTGTTCATTGATATTTATAAGTAAAAACATACTCATGGAGGGTCTTAATGGATACTAAGATTTCTATCCGTGTGTAGTTTTGAATAATAATGTTCATAATTTATACATTCATAATTGACGATATTATTCTCAAGATATGCATCGAAAACCGTGAAAAAGTTCAAATGGGACAAACATTACGGAGTGGAGGAAATAGTTGGTAAATATTTGATTTTAGTTATTACTTTAAATCTATTTCTATACTTATATATTAAGGACACACGGGAGAAACATTTAGGCTTTTTTAATTATATATATAAATATATATAGGAAACTCTTGTGAGATTCCTCCTTTATGTGAGAACTCTTTCATATGTGTAAACACTCTCATGTTCTAAATTTGTACTCGTATGTTCTAAATTTTAAATCATGTGTTCTAAATCTTATATGAGTGAAATCAAATGTTTTTAATTATTACTTGCATGTTCTAAATCTTAAATTTTTTGTTCTAAATTTTAACTTTAAATTTTAAATTGTGTACTAAGATTTTTAATCATATGTTCTAAATTATTACTCGTATGTTCCAAACTTTTACTCACATGTTCTAAATTGTGTTCTAAGATTTTTAATCATATGTTCTAAATGTTACTCATATGTTCTAAATTTAAATTTGGTGTTCTTAATTTTAATTATGTTCAAAATCTTAAATTAGATGTTCTAAATTTTATTCAAAATTTCTAAATTTTAAATCAGGTTTTTTAAATTTTTAATCACATGTTATAAATCCAAAATCAGATGTTCTAAATTATTACTCGCATAGATGTTCTAAATTATTACTCACGTGTTCTAAATTTTAAATCATGTGTTCTAAAAAGTTAAATTATGTGTTCTGAATTTTTAATCATATGTTTAAAATTTTCACTATTATGTTCTAAATTTTTACTCACGTGTTCTAAATGTTATACTAGTTCTCATATAAGTATGTTTTCTCACATCACACACACACACATTTGATTTTACAGTTTAAACTTTTAACCTAAATTTAACCAAGGAAACTGCTGATGAATGTGAGTGAAGGAGAGAAAACACTCAGTTATTATACTCATCAATGTCAATTTCATATCCTCTTTTATTGCATCAACAATCAATTTTTCATCAAACTACATAATCATGTGTAATATGTTAAAACTCTTAAAAGTTCTCATAGTGATTATATATTGAGTGTTAGTATTGAATTAAAGACAAGATTGATTAGTAGTATTTCTGTTTTGACTCATTTGAAGCATTATCATATATTGCTGGCACTTATTTTTGCCCAAACTATTATTACACTCAGTCAACACTAGAAATCTAAATTCTTTGCATACTGGTATAATTCACTCCTCCATCCCACAAAGCCTTTCCCATTTTTGTGGGCACATAAATTTAGGAGAGCAAAGCCTTTCCCATTTTTTGTGGGCACATAAATTTAGGAGAGATGTGTATTTATGACCATTTATGAATGTGTGGGATAACGTAAAACAAATTATAGTTGGTGGACCAATCTGAATGGGAAAGTTTATTGGGACACACTTAAATGTAAAATAAAAGGAATGGCTTTGTAGGACTTGGAGAGTATATATATAGTGATGAACTGAGTAATTGAAAAACTAGTGCATTCGGGCCAGCTTTGGGCGGTCCATTTGGATCGACAGAACAGGATCCCTTAATTTTGGGGCCCAATTTTATCTATCTATTTATTTATTTATTTCCACTGGTTAATGCTAAAACCCAAACACAAGTAATAAGGAATGTCTTCTTCCTCGCATTCCCTGCACATTCCATGAGAAATTTAACAATTTATTAATCTCATTAAATTCTTTGACTTATCCTGATTTATTGATATATATCTTCATTCAAACCTTAAATATCTTCTCAATTATTTCTTCATTCAAACCTTAAATATCTTCTCAAGCAATCCACATAAATTAGAGTTTTTAATGGCCAAATTTTCATATATTTATATTTGTATCAAGATCACTAAATTACAATCTTTCACATCCCACAAATTTGTTTTAGTTCTTTACAAAAGGAGAGCTCTTGAATTTCTCTGGGACGATTTTTCAATTAAATTTCCATGTTATTATCTATTTTAATTTTAATATGTTTCTATTATAGATTGCTGCTGTGTTTTTTCAAATAATTTTGTGAGTTTATCAGTTATGCCTCTTAAAATCAAGAAATATGATTTTGGTTGGGAAAACAAAAATTGAAAAAAAAGAATGCTATCTATAATTTCATTGTAAAGTAAACACAAGTTTCTATTGAAAATAACGATGGTGGTGATATGGAGGATGTTGTAATTTCGAATAAAAAATATTCCTAGCTCGATGCTGACGTGATTTCACATTAGATAGTTATCCTTTAAAAAATTACAAGGGCCTCTGAATTCCCGGAGTCTTCCCTAAGTGCACTGCACAGGCCACAGGACTATAATTATTCAAGTAGAAAGTTTTCTGCGGCTGGGTTCTTTTACTGAACGAGCTCCTTTACCTCAACATAATCTGATGGGTACAATTGTAAACCCAAGGCTCTGAATATTTTTGGAGTGTTTGCTTGGCAATGCATAGCTGGTTCAAGTTCTAGCTAGAATATGAAAAGGAATTACTACATTGCTAAAATCAGTTATTGTTTCCTCTGTCTTCTCCTCTCTCTTCTCTTCTATTTTGTGCAAACTTGTATTTTTTTTTCCTTTGCTTTTTCTTTTGTTGGTGTATTGATTCTTCTTCTATCATTCAGAGCCTTTGGGTTGTTTTGGAACTGTCTTCATGTTCATCTGAGAAGAATTGGGTTTTTGGATCGTATCCACAGGCTTGAGCTAGACTTGCTTGTACTTTTTGTTGTGCTCTGTGTCGGGCTTCATTACTTGCAATGCTATTTGTGTTATAGCTGGACTTTATACTACTGTTGAGGATTTTCCCCCTGCTCAATCATTGATCCTTGTTTTTCTTGAAGCTAGAAAGTGACACTGCTTGACCAAACTGTTCTTTATACGTAGTACATGAAAATCGTGTGGATATTAAACTCACAGACATCTATCCTTTTCAGAATATGGCGTACTACAAAATATCCCATGTTGATGGTCGGGTAACTAATCCAGAACAAAGGATTGCTAGCGATGTTCCAAAGTTCTGTTCCGAATTAAGTGATCTTGTACAGGAGGATCTTATTGCAGTTACAGATGGGCTACTCTATACATGGCGCCTCTGTTCTTATGCCAGTCCAAAATATATCTTCTGGATCTTGGTATATCCAATCTAGTCATAGTTGTACATTTAAATTGAATTTTCTGGAGTTTTTAACTAAACTCCGCAGTCTGGAGATATTCATTTCTGATTAGGTCCCTTTGATGTGTTTCAGGCTTATGTACTGGGAGCAGGGACCATGATTAGAAACTTTTCTCCTGCATTTGGTAAGCTAATGTCTAAAGAACAACAACTGGAGGGGGAATATAGACAGCTCCATTCTCGATTGAGAACCCATTCAGAAAGCATAGCATTCTATGGGGGAGAAGCTAGAGAGGAATTTCATATTCAGCAAAAGTTTAAGACACTAGTAAAGCATATGGGTGTTGTTCTTCATGATCATTGGTGGTTTGGTATGATCCAGGATTTCTTGCTGAAGTATCTTGGTGCCACTGTAGCTGTTGTTTTAATAATTGAACCCTTTTTTTCTGGCAATTTGAGGCCTGATTCTTCCACGTTAGGACGAGCTGAAATGCTAAGCAATCTTAGATATCATACTAGTGTTATCATTTCACTTTTTCAATCATTGGGTACTCTGTCAATCAGCTCAAGGCGACTCAATCGTCTCAGGTACTTTTGGACTTGGTTTTTTTAATTAAAATTTGCAACTCTTCTGTCATCTTTTACTGTGCTCTTTTTTTATATTGCGTTTCCTCCTAGATTTTATGTTCTTTTGTTTGTAATGGTCATTCCGTTGGGAGTCCTCTATTTACAATATTAGATGTAGCTTTCTCAGTCATTTAGTTGTCCAGTAACCTATAGTTCTATATTTTTACCATGTTGAAGTATCCATCTTAAATTTTGAATGTGCTAAAGAACCCCTCATTTAAGGATCCAAGTAAGGAAAGAAAAGAAATAAAGAAGAATGTATATGTGCCATTCATCTTCCATCCCGTTGGTTGTGCAACGGATCTCTAGCTTGCATGGGAATTGCGTATTTTGTTATTGTTTTGAGATATATCTTTATCTATAGTACACACTATGCAAAAAGCGAGCATAACATTTGAGGACAAAGCTTGTAAGGATAAAGGAAAAGGTAGAGTTCCAATAAAAAAACATTACATCATTCATTGAATGAACACCCTGTGGTAACCGTAAGAGTAGCAAGCTCAAAGTTAGCACCAAAGGTAATCACTGAATGATTTACCCAAACTTCTTGCTGCAGAAGTTTGGGTCGGTAAAACAACACTTGCATGTTTTCCATGAGCAATATAACCTCTTAACACATGCACGATTTTGCACCATCTAATGCATGACATATTGGCCATTACGTATCAATTTCTCAGCTTACCGAACCAATGTATGCTTCCACAGTGCAAGTCCATGCTCCTGCATAGCTTATGTGTAGACTTAGAATGGCTTGTTGAGAAAACACTTATTTAGCTGTAAGCTTCCTCTATCATGTTGCTGGATCAATTGTATGCTCTTGATTGTGATCAAAGACGTGGATTATTCCTTGCTAATTTCAAGGGAAGACAATATATCTGCAATTTATTTTTCGTTCATTCATTATTTATTGGCTAAATTGCAGTGGTTATGCGGACCGAATTCATGAGTTAATTGCTGTATCTCGAGAGCTTGGTCTTCGTGATAGCTCCTCTTCACAGAGAAATGGAAATAGAAATTGTTTTAGTGAAGCCAAGTACATCGAATTTTCAGACGTGGAGGTGCTCGCTTTCTTGCTATTAGTTCCAATACAGATTTACTTGTGTTTTGATTTTTGGCTGTTACATAACTGTGTTAAATGCAGGTTGTTACCCCATCTAACAATAAGCTGGTGGAAAACTTGACGCTAAAAGTTGAACCAGGATCTAACCTTTTGATTACAGGTATGGTAGGAACTTAGATGCTTGAAATTTTTCGTTGGTTTTTTATTTGGGGCTGAATTTCCATTTCAGAAGTGATTGTTTTCGCATGTTGCTCTAGTTTATTTCTCATGTTTAGTTCCTTGTATTGTGAAACTATGATTGAACTCCGGCCCAGCAATGTGTCAATCTTCTCCATAGGCTGTAGTGTAACTGTGCAGAACCTTATGCAGTTCCCATTTTGTGCTGTGGATTGCTGCACTTCTATGACTTGTGGCGTTTATGAGCTTGTCTTTGAACTGACACCCATCTATTTGAATTTTTCATAGCTAATAGTTAGCTTGAAATCATAGACAACCCCTGGTACTCTAACCTAGAATGTTTGCTACCACACCCTTGTATGGATATGGGTATGTAAGCATATTTCACAGCCAACTACTGTTGGACACACATGTAAAGACAAGGCGGGGCTAAAGTAAAAATGAAGAGGCTTAGGAGAGTAGCCTACATGTAGTTGATCTACTTAAGGTCTTGGGGTGATGTGGTATGTATATGCGAGAAGGTAAAATTGAGATCTCCCCAAGACCTTTAGTAGAGTAAACTGCCTACATGTACGCAGATTACTCTCCTAAGCCAAGAATTGTATTTAAAGTTGGGAGAGGGAAAAAAAAAATTGTGAAAGTGACAATAAAAAAATATTAGTTGTGAGAGTAAAAGTGGTGGGTCCTATTTCCAAAAATATTAAGATGTGACTTGTGAGTAAATAAGAAAAAATCCAAAAAAAGAAAGCGAGTAAATTAAAAGATAACAAAGGGAGTATTGAATTGTTTTACCAGGAAAAGGGAAGGATGTTAAGTAAAATCTGTGTAGCCATTCCATGATTTTTTCATACATATGTAGTGGATTTACATTCTTGTAAGGATAGTGGAGATCTATGGTGTACTTCTGTATGTGATTTGAGGTTTTGCCTTTTGTTTTTCTTTGAAGGCCCAAATGGCAGCGGCAAAAGCTCCCTTTTCAGAGTTCTAGGTGGACTGTGGCCTCTAGTGTCCGGACATATTGCGAAGCCTGGAGTTGGATCTGACCTTAATAAAGAGATATTCTACGTGCCACAGCGACCATATACAGCTGTCGGTACTCTTCGGGATCAGTTGATTTATCCTCTTACTGCTGATCAAGAGGTTGAGCCGCTGACACGTAGTGGAATGATTGATCTGTTGAAAAACGTAGGTTACTTTTCTATTTGCGTCATAGTTTATATTTTTTATTTGCATTATAGTATATATCTGGAAGTTGTGTAGAGCAGCTGCTTTCTCTCTATAAAATCACTGACATTGACCACACAACTCTATTTTTTGTGGATTTTCTTTGTTCCTATTTCTAGGTTGACCTTGAATATCTCCTTGATCGCTATCCTCTGGACACAGAGGTCAATTGGGGTGAGGAGCTTTCTTTGGGGGAACAACAGCGACTAGGAATGGCAAGATTGTTCTATCATAAGCCCAAGTTTGCGATTCTAGATGAGTGCACCAGTGCTGTGACAATTGATATGGAAGAGCGTTTTTGTGCCAAGGTCCGGGCTATGGGAACTTCGTGTATCACAATATCCCATCGCCCTGCATTAGTTGCGTTTCATGATGTAGTGCTATCCTTGGATGGTGAAGGGGGATGGAGCGTTCACTACAAAAGGTAAGAATTTGACTTGGCATTCTGAAATTGTGAAGCATTTGTAAATTATTGATATGAGCTAATGAAACCGAAATTTGCTTTACTAAAAGGTATTTTTTAATTTACAGGGATGAAAATTTGGCAGATGATGAGAATGGTATGGATACTAGTGACCCTTTAGAGTCTAACCGCCAGAATGATGCAATGACTGTGCAACGAGCTTTTGCGACTAATAAGAAGGTTAAATTTATAAATCTTTTTCCATGTATATGTACAAAATGTTTCTCCTTAACACAATTCTGAAAAGCTTGGCACTGAAAATTTCATGTCCTTCCAGAGAGCATCAATTGCTAGATCAAACTCTGAATCATACATCTCAGAGGTATTGAAATCATCACGTACTTTGGACCGAGCTCCAACTTTGCCCCATGTACCACAACTCCAAATATCTCCAACAATTTTGCCATTGAGAATTGCAAACATGTTTAGGATATTGGTAAGTTATGGCTAAAGAATCCTTACATACAATGAATTTTGTTGCTGCAATTTGTGCCACAATTTACCAGCTTGGACTTTTCTGGTTGGCATCAAATATGATTGATAATGTTGATGTGAATTGTTTTCTTTTTCTCCATGATTGAAGATCTAGTTAACTTGGTGAGTGAACTTGCACTCAGTGTATGGGGGCTGTGGGGAGGAAAGCCTTACAGATAATGCCTGTTTAATACTGCTGTTAATATCACAAGGGTGCTATAATTGTGTCTGAACTTAAAAATTGTCATATGGTAAAATGTAAAGCCTGAACATTAATAAGCTTAATATGGAATAAGGCAAAGCTTTGAACATTGATAAGCTTCACCAGATTTTGGAAATGGAGGGAATTACATCTCAGCCTTGTTCTCTTCACCTGATTTTTGCTGTACTGAAATTTAAGTAATTTTGTTGAACTGAAATTATTTACTAAACTGAAATTATTTTTAATTGATTTAAACTTGGTTTTTATATTTGCTCTTTAGAGTTATTGATTTTTACTAATTCAAAATTATTTTACTAAACTGAAATTATATTTATTAAAGTGAATTTATTTTTATTGTACTGAAATTATTTATAATAAACATAATTATTATTACCGAATATTAATTGAGTAAGGTGAAGAGAAAAGGGCCATAAACGAAGATGTTTTATGAGCAATGGTTTTGTTTATTACTTGGCTACTTACGGCAATTATTTAATTGAAAGCATCAACTAGAACTTTAGAAAGTAATGGTGTACTTTGTTGATGTTGTGCTTATAAGGCAGCTTGTAAGAACTGTTGTGACCATGTTGGTCTATTGCTTGTGCTATATATTGTCCTTTGACCATTCTTTGTTATATGGTCTTATCTGCTAATTTTCTTTGTCATTTTGTATGCTATAGTTGTTTTAAGGGTGAACTATGTTCTTGAAAACAATTTTTTCTCAGATATCAGGTGCTTGTAAGTATGCTATAGTTGATCTAACATTATAACATAAAACACTAATGTTTAGTTTATACAGCCATAGCAGTTTCAGTTTTCCATGCTCCTTATTAACTCGTTAATATGCCTTTCCTGCAGAAAATAGATTCATGCTAGTCTCTTTTAGTTGTTGCTTGATTTCAAGGACAAAGTCCTGTGATAGCATTCTTCTTGATTATGTATGTAAAATAGCAAATTGAACACTTAGTCACTGTGTAGAAAGGTACAGCCATTGAACCACAGAAATGAGCTAAGGTGTAGAGTTTAATATTTGTCAATGCCTTTGCTTTTGCAGGTACCTACTGTTCTTGATAAGCAGGGAGCGCAGCTACTCGCAGTTGCATTCTTGGTTGTCTCAAGAACATGGGTCTCTGATCGTATTGCCTCTTTGAATGGTAACTGGCTTGTATAATTTTTTTTATTTATCCTATTCAATTATTTTTAGCCAAATTGTTACTAAATCGCATGTTTTCCCAGGGACAACTGTCAAATTTGTTTTGGAGCAGGACAAGGCAGCCTTTGTCCGTTTGATTGGGGTCAGCGTGCTACAAAGTGGTGCTTCTTCTTTCATTGCTCCATCTATAAGGTTATATTCCCTGGTATCACAAAAACTGGTACCACTTTAGCACAATTCAGGTTTTAAATTCCCTGCTTATTTTAGGTTGCATTATTAGCATTCTTGGATTTAGGAAATTTCATGACAAGTATCTGTAAGTTGCTTCAGGATTTTATGTTGTCACAAATTGAATCAGATCTAACTACCCATATTAAATCAAACAGTTGATATAGTTTCTTACAAGGATGACCCTATTACTATCTAATTTCATTGATGATTCATATGATACTAAGGAATGAAGTAGATTTGTGTAAAACTCAATTTAGGAGTCTTAACTAGAAATTTTTATGATCCTATCATGTAAGGGCATAATCCTATGAAGTATATCAAACACACCCTTACGGCATGCTTGGATTGGGGATAATAAGTTAAGGGGGTAAAAGTCAAACTAGAAAAAACGTAAGTGATTAAGGTATTGTTGTAGGAGATAAGGTGCTTACAAATGGAATAAGGTAGTTGTGACATGAGAAAATGAGAGAGACGGAGGAATCATTACCCTCATTATGAGGGTAATTGTTATCCACCCTCCCCCTAGTGTTACTACAACAATGAGGGTAATAGCTCCCTTTTCTTTACCTCTCATTACACCATCACTACATAATTTCCTTATACTCACACCATCACTCTCTCATTTTTCCTTGTATTCACATTCATTTTCTTAAGTTGACTGTTGTTACTTCTAGTAATACATAACTCTCAATCGAAGCATGCCCTTAGTGAAAGAAAAAGTACAGGATTAAAAGCATATTTTTTTTGTGGGATGCTCTGCATTAGTACAACTACAACAACAAAGCCTTTGTCCCAAAATGATTTGGGGTTGGCTAACATGAATCATCATAGCAAAAGGCTCAGCTGCTCGACAATTACCCATTGAATTTGTGCTCATAAACCAAAGAAGCTGTTAAATTTCTTTTAGCTGCAGATGGTTATGTAAATTGGCAATTATTGCTCATGTTTAGAACATCAAGATGAAAGTCAGTCACTGATGCTGTTGTGTTATTTGATATTATTGAAGCTTGAAGATTTTAGCATAAGAGACATGTTTCTGATCTGGACATTTTGTCTTAATTTAGGCACTTGAGAGCTAGGTTGGCACTTGGATGGAGGATTCGTTTGACTCAACATTTACTCAAGAATTACTTAAGGAAAAATGCTTTCTATAAGGTACGAGTTAGACCAACAATTTTCCAGGACAGATTAGACTATTACCAACTTGTTAGCCGCTTTGACTGTGTTCTGAGCATTTATTTTTTTCCCAAAAACACTTGTTACGTTATGCAGTAGTTATTAAAAACTCTAAATTTTCAGGTTTTCAACATGTCAAGCAAAAGCATAGACGCTGATCAAAGATTAACTCATGATCTAGAAAAGTTAACCTCCGATTTATCAGGGCTTGTCACTGGAATGGTGAAGCCCACTGTAGACATACTGTGGTAAGCACTGATATCAACTGGCAAGAGATGCAACTGGGGGCTTATGATTTAAATTCTAGATGCTATGTGTTCTCTTTCTGTGTATGATCCTTTCTCGATTTCATAATTTCTTTAAGGTTCACTTGGAGAATGAAGCTGTTAACTGGACGTAGAGGTGTTGCTTTCTTATATGCGTATATGTTGCTTGGACTTGGATTTCTGAGGAGTGTTACTCCGGATTTTGGTGACCTTGCAAGTCAAGAGCAACAACTTGAAGGAACTTTCAGGTTTTTTTATATTTAAAACTTTATTTATTATACATACATACATATAAATATATATATATATATATATTCACTATTGTCTGTCTATCTGGCATTATGTTGTGAACTTTGTTGTTTATTACTTTTCTATCTGTTTAGGTTTATGCATGAGAGGTTGCGCACACATGCAGAATCTGTTGCTTTTTTCGGAGGGGGTGCTCGAGAAAAGACGGTGAGTAACTTCAATTTTAGTTTTCTCTTGCTCATCCCAAAGGTAAAAAGGTAGAGGCTCCTCTCTTTGGCTGGGTACTTAAAATGGTATAACTATATCTTTTAATCTGACTTCAGAAATGATAATAGGCCTAATAGTTATGGTAAAATAATTGGCTATTAGTTTTTCTATTATTATCAAGCCCTGATTCTACCTTTTCCTTACATTTTTAAAGTTTACAGGTTAGTGAACTTTTCCTTTTGTTGGTTGTAGGAAAGCGGCACTAAATGGTCATTATCTATCTCTTCAACAGTATTTTAATCTATGCCTTATCTTTTAACTTATTGATTTTGCTAAGTGACCTTTCCAAAAGGAATTTAATCATTTTTCTACTTGCACATGTGTTGTGCACTAAGCTCTTTTGTGCAAGAGGTAGGGAAGAGAGAAATAAAATTAAGCCCTTATGTTGTTCAAAGTCCTAGTGTAGGTCACTTTTGAGTAGTGTATGAATTCTGGCACACTAACTTCTTGTCATTGGCTCATTGCCTGCCTTCATTTTGACAAATGTAGACTCTGGAAACTAACTAGTCGAGTTTTAAGTTCTCAATTTGCTTAACCCAAACCAAAATTGAATTGTACCCAAAACAAGATGTTCAATTCTGACTTGAATTTATATTTTAATTCAAATCAACCCACATAAATGGCGCGACTAGCATTAAGAATTAGATCTATATTTATCTGTGATGCAACACACCCCCCTCCCCCCCCCCCCCCCAGTGGGCAGTAATTAAACAGAGTATTTGTTAAGATTCAGTTGTGATTTAGGTATTAATCTAACTTGTGTGCTGTTTTGTTCACTGTGCAAAATTTTCAATTATGATATGGTTTTGATGAGAGCTATGCTGTGCCTTTGTTATGTTGATTCTTGTTGTGTTAGTAGTTGAGGAATTCTGATACTGGTTTTTGTAAATCTTGCTTATGTTTGCAGATGGTAGATTCAAAATTTGAAAAACTTCTGAACCACTCGTTAATTTTGATGAAGAAAAGATGGCTATATGGCATACTTGATGATTTTGTCACCAAGCAGCTCCCGCATAATGTCACATGGGGACTGAGCTTGTTATATGCCTTGGAACATAAGGGAGATCGCTCATTGACTTCCACACAAGGTGAGAACAAAATAACAAACATGCACACACGTGCCACTTAGTGTCCTTTAATATGTGTCTAATTGTTTTATTATTGGCAATTTTGCATGATAAAAATCATTGTAATAAATTAACCTAATGCTCTACCAGTAGTGATGTTAAAAAAATTCTTTATAATTGTCAGAGTTTGGCAAGCTGTAAGTAACTTGGATTGTCTTGCAACCCTGACTTTATGATAAATTTTCCTTCAGGTGATCTTGCACATGCTTTACGCTTCTTGGCATCTGTTGTCTCTCAAAGCTTTTTAGCTTTTGGTGACATACTTGAGCTGCATAAGAAATTCGTTGAGCTTTCTGGTGGTATCAATCGAATCATTGAGATGAATGAATTCTTAGATGCTGCTCAATCTGGTAAATAGAAGACATGGTTTTGTTTTTTCCTCTCCCCAATTATATATCATAGAGCATCGGAAAATCTATACATTTTGAATTTGTGAAAATGACATCGTTTATATATAATTATCCTGTGCTGCAATTCAGTTCTTATAACGCACATGAAACATGCCTTTATTGTGAACTTTTCTCATTCAGAAGCTCTGTAGCAATTAAGATGAATTCATGTACAGTCCTCAGAAATGAGATTCCAATTTTCTCATCTCTCTAAGAGGCACTAAAGCAATATATACGCTTTTATGTCTGATATACTGTAGAATTATGTGAATTGTCATAATCTAGATGGTCAAAAGAAAGAGTAGTAGTGGAAGAGAGTATGTTTTGACATAATTGCTTAGAATTTTAGGACTCTTTGATGTGTTTGTTGTCAAGGTATCCCATCAAGTCCCTTGAGGTTTGATTTATTTTATATGCATTCAATAGTTGAATTGAATTGAACACAAGTTTTGTATTAGAGTCTTAACTGCATTTCTTCTCTTCTGCTCTCTTTGTTCTGTGACTCAAAAACAGATTAATTATTTTGCCTTGAATATATAGCTGCTCTGTTGTCAATTATGATTCCCTCAGAAAGAAGAAAAAGCCTCCTTATGGAATTGTTTTGTTAAGGAAGATTATCTGATCAGTTAATATGCCCATGCAGAACACTTGACTCAAACTTCATTGGCATCTGAGGGAAATTTTGCTCTCTCTGAAGAAACCATTTCATTTACTGATGTTGACATAATCACACCGTCCCAGAAATTATTGACGAGGCGGCTGACGTGTGACATTGT
Organism: Chenopodium album; assembly: GCF_948465745.1. NCBI lineage: Eukaryota > Viridiplantae > Streptophyta > Magnoliopsida > Caryophyllales > Amaranthaceae > Chenopodium > Chenopodium album. The sequence goes on from NC_137848.1 coordinate 48,232,276, forward strand.
ACCTGGAAAAAGTCTTCTTGTTACTGGTAAGTTTATCAACCTATGTTCTTTCATCTTAACGCTCACTTGTTGATGTCTGACTATTAACCCTTTTTTAGGTCCGAATGGGAGTGGTAAAAGTTCAGTGTTCAGAGTCCTTCGTGGTATCTGGCCCATTGTTAGTGGAAGACTCGTAAAACCAAGCCAACTTTATGAAAAGGGAATTGAATCTGATTGTGGTATATTTGTTATTCCACAACGACCTTATACATGCCTAGGAACCCTGAGGGATCAGGTCATATATCCTCTTTCACGCGAGGAAGCAGAGATAAGAGGACTGCAGAGGGGTATGCACTTGTTTGACTGCTTTTCAACTTTTCGTTTCAAATCAACCTTGATACCGGATGTGACTGTTGATTCTGCATTTCTTGTTTGCCTTGGATATTTCGTTCTTCAGATTGCATATAATTTTAATCCCTTGTTACACTCTTTACCATTCTAATGTTTAGATCTATAGATTCTAATAAAATCCTATGCTTTAGGCACACATCTACAATTTGCTCAAGTTTTTTTTTTTTTTTTTTTTCGGCATCTCTTATGATGCATCATTTCTTCGGTAAAATTAGAAGTATTACGGATTCCAACATAGTTGTTACATCTCTGACCATTAGGAAAGGAGAATATGCTGTTTTGCTTGTTCAGGTTCCATAGAAGTCCCAATTTTAATGATATGTGTGGAAATTTATTGCTCTGAATCAGTGCTGGCTCCCCATTACCGTTACTCTAGTTGTGACTTGTAAGGGCAGGGCCCCTGTGACTGTAGCAAGCTATCCATGTTTTTTTTTTCGGGGTTTTTACCATGCAAATTAATAAAAGAATCCCTGTGTATCCACTGGCCAGGTATCTTATCAGGCTAGGTTAGTGAATGCTAATATTCACATCTAAATGTGGGCCCACCTTTATTTTTGCTGGGGTTACGGAGCAGTGTTTGAAAAGCGCGCCTAGGCGCCGGGCATTAGGGGTCTAGGAGCTTTTGTAATCTAGGAAAAGCGATTTTGATGAGGTGCAGGTGCACCCCCGAGGTGCATCGCATTGTTCATAAGACTTTTTTTATTGTTTATATATGCACCTCACTTCAATAAGGTGCACTGAGGCGCACCTTAGGCGCAGGGAATTCCGTAATGCCTTGGTGCACCTTGGGTTTTTTTATACATTGGTGGGGAGTGGGTGGGATGTGGAGCTAGAAAGCAACCCTCCCCCTCAAGTGATCCCTTGACTTGTCTGTGCCTTAGGATCTAGATTGGAAAGTTATGCTGTTAGTCCACTTCAACCTCAAAAATGTTGACTCAAAATGTAATCATTTGTTCATTTATTGTAAACTTGAAGAATAGAAACTGTTTGAACGCTTGGAATTAGGCACCTTATACAACGTCTAATAAATCAAATAAGTAGTGTATGATTCTCACATTCGATGATTGACATGCTGCAACATGCTTTAGAATGCTTCACGCAACGTTCCTATGTTGATTTCAGGTCATCACACTTGCACCTCCTCAGATGTATTGGATAAGCAGTTACAAGTCATACTAGAAAATGTTAAGCTGACTTATCTATTGGAAAGGGAAGGTGGTCTGGGTGCCACTCTAAATTGGGAAGATGTTCTCTCTCTTGGAGAGCAGCAGAGGTTAGGGATGGTGAGTTTTTCTTGCACACTGCTCAGAAAGTCAGAATATTAGTGCTTTATGTTTTTTGTCCCTTGTGGATATTGTATTCTACTGGTCTAATCTGTCATTTTTTTGTTCGGTGAATGGCTGAAGGCACGCTTATTCTTCCATAAGCCTAAATTTGCTATCCTTGATGAGTGCACCAAGTACGTAATCATGCATTAACTCCTTTTGTTTTCCATTTGCCCTATCCCCATCTTTGAACTAGAAAAATTATTTTCAAACCTCATTGTATATCCATCCACACTGTTGGTGGGCTAATTCACCTTATGACTGACAGTGCCACTAGCGTTGATGTGGAGGAGCACCTGTATACACTTGCTGCTAATCAAGGCATTACAGTTGTCACTTCATCACAGGTATATGGTTTTTCTTCCCATACCTTCTTGGTATTAATGTACATTTAAAGTTTTTTATCTACTTGACCAGTATCTATCATTCTATTGTACCAGTACTGCAGTTCCAAGTATTAATAAAACACTGTGCACCAGGTTTTAAGGAGGATTAAATTTTGTCAAATACTTTGTTGTTGCTAGGCCAAGTTTCTGTTCTTTGTAATGGAGTCAATGAGTTACAGATCAGCAATTGCCTTGAGTTATCTGCTGAAAGGCTGATTACAAATAGCTTCTTTGATTTAAATTAGGAGAGTACTATGTATTTTTGTGAAGTTTATAATACATTGTTATCTACTTTTATTCTTCGAATTCTATTTATAAGAGGGTAGCATTTACATCAGTTATATTTTAGAGAAAAACACAAGCCCCTCTTATTATCGAAGGGATATGGCCTGATTGATGGGGAAATGAATGAGAGCGCCATGATAATGGGAGCATTTGCATCAGTTTTATGTGTGAGAGGCGCAAGTCCCTCTTATCACCAATAAGATATGGCATCAGTTTTATGTATCCTTGATTTCGGAAACTTATGAACAACTAATTTCTAATAATCTCTTAAACTGTGAATTACCTGTGTGCATCCTTTAGCGAATGTACGGTGAGCCAATCATTTAAACTTTGGTACTAATTATTTTTTTTCTTCTTTCAGCGCCCTGCTTTGATTCCATTCCATGCATTGGAATTGCGACTGCTTGATGGGGAGGGCAGCTGGGAGCTTCGCAAAATTAAGCAATGACTGCCGATTTTTGCAAAGAAATGTGAGGTAAATGATATGCTATGTTTGATGCAGGTAGTTAATTTTATGTAGTGATATTAATGGTTGTAATTCAGATTTCAGGGTGTAGCAGTGTCCTGAGCATTATTTTGGCCCAAGAAAGAGCAAACCATTCCCTTAAAACATATGGGTAGAAATTGCTCATGGGCAATCAGAATTAATAAGACTGCACATATAGAAATGTAATTTATGTAATACATAGAATACTTCTGTACAGGCTATCAAGCAATCTAAGTTATGGCATCATTCTTATTGTACAACTTTGGTTTCTTAATCAATTTTGTTTCCCGTTCTTAATAATGCAATTAACAAGATACTCGATTACTACTGCTGTTCAGCGTATTCCAGGCGTCTGTCTTATGCTTTCTGCACTTCAGTTTCCTTGTTGCCATCAATTTCATGATTCAGAGTTTGTAAATTGTGCATGAACATTTCTTTCTGGTACCTACAGTTACGGAGGAGTCTCATACTCCTGGCAATTTGTAGCTCATTGATTTGAATGACCTACCTACGTAATTAATACAATAGTACATTAGCTGAGTAGCCACCATTTTATCAATATACTATAACATGGAATACAAAGCTCTACTTGACAGATTTATATAATTTATGTTTAAAGCAATTGCATTGACGCACCACAGGCTGAGCAAGACCTGACTTTTTATGGTATAGAATTAAGAATTTACCAAGTCACATGTTTAAATCATGAGTTTGTGGAGACTTTCATAGGATCTTCACTCTGCATGGGGCGTGTATTAACTATTTTTCGATTTTAAATTTGGCGAAACCTAGTCATGTAAATACAAGATGAAGGAAAATATGTTGAAGCAAGTATCAATGTTGGTTCTCCTGTCGTTTCTCCTGTAGTTGGTTAAAACCGGAAAGTCAAATCATGAAGAAAAATAAATTCAAAGTAATAAAAAACAGTATAGAAGATAAAAACAATTTAACAGCTAAACTATACAAGTGAGCTAACCCATGCCAGTCCACGCAGTTAGTCTATTCGTGCTTGTTCAAGCTCTCAGGAATCTTGCTAGGCTGATCGATAGCTTTGCAAAACTTGACACAGATATTGGCATACATAGATCTATCAATTTATTACAGATCGCAAAGGGCTGTTTTTCCTGTCTCACACAAATTATCATAGTTAACATTTAGCTATTAAGCTATCATTTTTAGTAAAGTACAATTCTACTAGGGCAGATGCTTCCTGCTAAGATCTTCCAGTCTCCCATGTATTGCAGTTAAGAGTACTGCCAAGTGCCAACCATGAAATTGACTAGTTTGTGCTATAAAATGGCTTCACTGTGATAAACGAAGTATAAAATTGTTATTCATGTTCAAACAAACATGAACTTAAACAACAATTCATAATTCATACTAATACCCCACCTTTCTCAACTCCAACAAACATTATCAGACTACAACAGTACCAGACAACAAATTGTTCACTAAAGTCTCAGCCTAGACAATACCATGATGCTTCCAGGTGCCCTATCACCGTCTAGTTTTGACTTCGAATGATTCCATGTAGGTAACCACCGGTCATTCCAAGTGAAAGAAGAGCAACAACTCCAGCAGGAAATACCTTCCTCGTTTTCTGAAAACGATAACCCATTGATCCAAGCAACATTGTAGAGACCCCAAGCCCAAGTGATGAGGCAAAAGCTGGATTATTTGGGAGTTCTGTGTAAACATAGTACAGTAAAGCAGATGATGCTCCACCAGCACCAAGGGACATAAGGCTAGCTCTCTTCATATAACCCATAACCCCGCCTACTCCAACTAGGGCAGCATAGCCCAGAGTGAGTTTCTGGGATGTTGACAAGTCCATTATCTTCCTTCGTTAATAATAGAGCAATCTGCAATGACCAAGTGGCACAAGTAAATTGATCAGTTCTCCCATGTCAACCTTTGATGATAGGAAAAGGGCTTAAGTTGAGACTTTGTTGTGTTGGAACTATTCGGAGAAATTGTGAACATCATAAAAACACTAACTGAAGCATAGATTTTCTGAGGCTATTTATCACATGATTTTATGTCATAATTAGCATATTATGGCAAAGTGCAACTCTAAGCATGATCACAAAATTACTACGTGTATGATCACAAAAGAGAAAGCAACTCTAAGCATGGACAAAAGTTTGAAGATAGGGACTGCCGAAGCACAGCTAAACTCAAAGGCCAACCCAAAAATGAAATTTAAAAAAAAAAAAAAAAAAAAAAAAAAAAAAAAGAAAAGAAAAGGGTATTGAGTAACAGAAACTATCTCCACTCTTTTCACTCTCTATTTTGTTTTATTTTATTTTTTATAGTCTTCAATCCTCCGTGACACTACATAATTCCATATCCTTGACATCATCATCTGAACAACCTCAATGGTTGAGTCTCAGCAAAATAGGCAATATGCCACTACATAAAGTCTATATATTTGGAAATTGATCTTCAAATTAAGAACCCCGTAAAAATATTAAAATAATACGGAGTAACAAAATAATAGAGTATTACTGTATTAGAATAGAATATCGTTGTTTAAGGCTCACTTTATTTTATTTTTTTATCCTTTTTTTTATTATTTTTCCTTTTAATACGGTAAGATACGGGGTACCCCACCCTATCACAGGAAAGGGGGAATGAGGATCGAACCCCCAACCACTTGGGGGGAGATGGAGAGACTAACCATCCCTCCATTTCCTATGTCCTCTTAAAGCTCACTTTATATGGAGACTATGTCAATCAAAGTTGTGAAAACCTCAAACATGGAACAATATTGGATTCCCTCCAATGGTGAGTCTAATCTGAATGGAGTCTTTTATCCTGAGAACCTCTTTGAGACTACCATTTAAGGTAGTAACATTTTCATTGTACCTGTGAATCAGCCCAGAGACCATAGCACAAAGCCAAAGGGAATTCAGGAAATCAATAATTTGTAAAACGGATTGATATTGATTCATATTGGACAAGGATTAATGATGAGAGGGAGGGTAATCAATAAATAGATGGAAGTTGGCCTACAACTCTAGAGTTGGATATGGATGCTAATTTAAAAGGAGAGTTGTTGTAAATTACTTTTATCTTAAGGATAGGTATGTCTTCCCCTCCTGGATCATGATCCGCATATCACCTCTTAAGAAAGTTCAAATATGCATTAAAAATTGCCACCCATTATCCAAGTAGTTGACTTTGTTTAATACTGATAGGATTAACATAACAAAGTTGAAAGATATCCATTTTTCCTTTGTCTCTTAGGGCAATTAGAACATGGAAGCAATGAATAAGGTTAAAAGGAGATATAATAAAGAGATGGAAACAAAGTAGAGATGCAGGTTGAGGGAGGAGAAAGTGTTGGGAAATTATTACCTTCCGATTGAAGGTAATAGTTCACCACCAATTCCCCCCCCCCCCCCCCCCCAACTCCACTCTTCCCTCCCCTAGTATCAACCCTCAAATGAGGATAATGATTCCACATCCCTCCTTCCACCTCTAACTACCACTACATCAACCAATGATTCTTGGACGCCATCACTCTCTAATTTATGTGCCCCATTCTAAACAAGACCTTACTTTGACCTTTCAATATGAAAATTGTCATTGACTCCCAATTTCGAAAATCTCAGATTAGCCCTCACCTACAAGGCTACAAGTCCTACAACTATAAGTACATTGAACATCAATATGATCTAGGTTCATGTTTCCACACCCAACTCAACTAAAAGTTGGAAATGGTATTAATCTGGGATAAGGGGCTAGGAATATTAGGTTTTTGACAATAAGATCATGATTCAAGCTAAAAGTAAATATTTTTGTGAGAAATTTTGATCTTTTATTCTTTTGGCCTAACCCATAAGGGAAAGTGTAATTTCCAAACACCAAATCCCCAAGATTTAGCACCCTCAATGATAATTAATTACAGATATCTTACAATTCCACTATAATTAGAACTAAATTAACCCCAATGCAAAATAGGGAAATTTTAATTTCAAATTTGCAAGGCCATAATTTTAGTGCCACGACTTTTTCAGAAAGCATACAACAATAAATTCTAATCTAGCAACTAATTGCTTGACGATAAACAAAGATTAAACAAAACGATTCAAACCCAGAAATCCAAATGTTTCAATATTCTGGCATCATTGAAGATATTAAGCAAATTTAATGCAAATTAAATGAAAAAAATGACAAAAACCCAGTTCACCAAATCAGAAAAGGTCAAATTAAATAAGGGAAATCTAAATACGTAGTATCAAATTTGAAAAGGAAAAAAAGAAGGGAGAAATACTTACTTGCTGAAATGGCGTTCGGTAGAGTTGCTGTATTAGTCTATGTAGTGAAAGTGACGAAGGAAAAATTCAAGTTTGCACTTTTTGTGTTTTCGAGGAGAATCTAGTTTCTTGCATTTGCAAATCAAAGTGGCAATTTGGTAATTAATTATTTTTATTTATAAAAATCCCAAAACTATAGCTGAACTATGTAATTTTTTTTTTTTCCAATATTAATTTTAAGTAGGTTTCATCCCAAAAACACATCATAATATCTTAATTTATATAGTGTTATACTCTTTCATATCTCATTTGCATGTATTGTTTGAAAATGATTTAATCTACAATTAGGGATGTAGAATTTTGAACAAGTATAATCTAAAATAAGAGTAAACATAATCCGATGATTAGGGAGTCCAGTGTGCAGTGTCCACCCAATTACTCTTATTATGATATAAGAGTGTTAAACAAACACAATCAAAATTGGTACTCAATTTACCTAACAACAATCATAAAGAGCTAACTTGTGGAGGAAGAAAGAAAAAATATTATCAGGAAAACAAAATTCTGCCCAATATTTCACGACTCACAAGACGTAGCAGTATATGAAAATAAAGTCATTGAAGTTGAAACTTTAATGCCCCTCACAAGCTACCAAAATTTGAGGTAGATTAGATCAAAAAAGACAAATTTGAGATTCAATTAGATGGGTGATTTTTTAGACTACTCACAGAAAAACGTGAATAAGAATTGTTTTCAGTTTCTCTCTTTCTCTCACTATTTTGCTTCCTCTTTCTCACTATATTGTCAACAAATGAGCCACCAAAGGACTTTAGTCGCCCATCCAAATCCACAACAAAAGACACATCAAATGTAAGTAATAGATAAACTTAATAAACTTCTCAAGAAATTGAAGCCTTTATACCTGGGCATAAACTACAACACGCCACAAGATTAATGAGTTAATCACCAATATAAATAAGCTACTTTCTTTTTTTTTTTTTTTTTTTTTTTGAAAACCCATTAAGGTATCATTATATTGATAATTTGTCCATCAATACATACGGAGAAACCTCACAAGGGCTATGGTTCTCCCAAATTTGTTCTATACCAAAAGGTGTTAAACGGGCTAAATTATGAGCAACAACATTACCGTCCCGTTAAACATGACACCAAATAACGAATTAAAAGCACAACAAGAAGCTAAAATATCATCAAGAACATTATCAAGATCAGTGAAGAAAATCGAAGCCTTGGATAGTCTGTTAATGAGCACTTGGTTGTCCCCTTCAATGATGATGTTGGATAGGCAGTGGCTCTTGGCAAGTTTGATGCCCATGGCAGCAGCCTTAGCTTCAGCTAAAATCGGGGGCCAGTGGGCTCTAACTCGGCGGCTGGATGCAAACAGAGCATCCCCTTTCCAATCTCTGGCTATGACATCGAGTCCCACCCACCCTTCAACACTGAGCGATGCATCACAATTAATTTTAATCGTACCTTCAGGTGGGGCTTTCCAAGATTTCGGGCTACGGCCAGAAGGTTTCTTGATGCCTCCATAGATTCTCTTCGCATAAGTGTTACAATCAACTGCCAAGCGGAAGACACGATCGACAATGACGAGGTGGTAAACCTCTTTGCCATTGAACACCATATCATTTCTTCTATTCCACAAATCCACATTAAAATAGTTCCCCTGTAGACCTTCTTTGCGTCAAGTTTGCCCCAAGACTCCATTAAATCAACGAAAGACATGTCATTCGGCCAAAGGGACATCTCCGTACACTCACATTCCACCCAAAGTTCTTGGACTGTGGGACAGTCAAAGAAGACGTGTTGAACTGTTTCGGGAGTGCCAACACACCAAGGGCAATCCGAATACTCCGTCATGTGCCCATGTTTAAGTTAGGCTCTAACAGGGAGGGTTCCCATGCACAGTCGCCACAAGAAGTGACGTACCTTCGGGGTGATGTCCAAATTCCAAATATCCAACCAAAACTTATGAAAAAGATCGAGATTGCATGACTTACCCAACATATAAGCTGATTTGACAGAGTAGCAGCCATCGAAGGAGAATGCCCAAGTGAGTAAGTCAGGTTCGGCCTTCGAGCTCAAGGGAATTGCAAGGATGCTGCGGACATCATTTTCATTGAATATGCTCTCTATGCGGTGCACGTCCCACTCACAAAAGTTATGGTCAATCAAGTCGCTAACAACTTGAACCTCATCGGATACCGGCGTGCTTATGAAGCGGCTTTCCCCATTATCGACCCAAGGCTCCCTCCAAATGTTCACGGACGACCCATTCCCTATTCTCCAAATTAACCCTTCCTTAAACAAAGCCTTTGAGGACCAAATGCTTCACCAAGAGTAGCTTCCCCCAACACCAAGATGAGCCTCAATGAATGTCTTCCCCATATAGTACTTTGCACTAAGTACTTTATTCAAGAGGGAGTCCGAATTACTCGTAAGACGCCAAGCCTGACGACCTAGGAGAGCATCATTGAAAACCTTTAAATCTCTAAAACCCATCCCACCAAGGCACTTTGGAATGCAAAGATCCTTCCAACTCTTCCAATGCACTCTCTTTTTATCATCTTCCTAACCCCACCAGAAACGAGCAATCATAGCATGTATATCATCAATCACCCCTGCCGGAATTTTATATACGCCCATGATGTATGTAGGAATGGCCTGTATCACTGATTTGATGAGAATCTCCTTCCCTGCTCTTGATAAAAATTTCTCCTTCCAACCTGATAATTTTTTCCAAATTCTGTCCTTAAGTGCCGAAAACACCATCTTTTTTTATTGCCGATGATGGTAGGAACTCCAAGGTACTTTTCATGTTTGTCAACTCGCCGCATCGCTAGAATACCCAACAATTCCTCTTGCATTGGAACACTGACGCCTTTGCTAAAAGAGACCTCCGATTTGTCATAATTAATTTTCTGCTCGGAAGCTTGTTCGTATATGTTGAGAATTTCGACAATCTTCGAACACTCCCTATGGTTGGCTCTAGCAAATAGAAGACTGTCATCTGCAAAAAGAAGGTGAGAGATCTCCGACCCTTTACGACTAGCTCTGGCCCCATGAGTAGAGCCATCAATCAAAGCTTTCCGCATCAAACCCGAGAAAGCATCTGCAACAAGAATGAAAAGATACGAGGATAGGGGGTCACCTTGACGTAACCCTCTAGTTGGAGTAACTGAACCACATACGCTCCCGTTGACAATAAAGGAGTATTTAACCATAGTCACACAATCTATAATAGTCCTTACCCATCTGGTAGCAAAACCCATTTTCAAGAGCAAATTTTCAAGGAAATTCCATTTGACCCTATCGTATGCTTTACTCATATCGAGCTTCATAGACACCATGCCTTTCTTACTATTACATCTGTTCTTCATCGTGTGAAACAATTCCAGCGCAATAAGAGCATTGTCAGTGATGAGACGCCCCGACACAAAAGCACTTTGATTCTCCGAGACAATGCTAGGGAGAATCGATTTCAATCTCATCACAATAGCCTTCGAGGTAATCTTGTATAGCACATTGCAGAGAGCAATAGGTCTAAATTCCGAAATCAAAGTAGGAGATTTCACTTTCGGGATGAGAACAATGTTAGTATTATTTATAGGGCCAAAAGACTCATTACCCTGCAAAATACTACTAACAAGCCTAGTAACATCATCACCAATAATATGCCAAAATTTCTGAAAAAATATAGCACGCATACCGTCGGGTCCCGGGGCCTTACAAGGGTGCATCTGGGAAAGAGCAACAAAAATTTCCTCTTTTGAAAAAGGACGCAAAAGGTCAGCATTTATCTCCGAAGTGATCAGCTTTTCCGTTGACTCTAAGACTGTCTCACAAGCCTCCTCCAATGGGGTACCTGCTAAGAATAAATTCTGGTAGAAGCTCTAAACAATCTACTCTATCTCTTCCTCGTCCTCTTGCCAGTTACCTTCATCATCAAAGAGCCCCTTAATTTCATTCCTCGATTTTCTCTGTGAAGCTTTGTGGTGGAAATAAGATGTGTTGCGATCTCCATCTTTGATTTCCGAGGCTCTAGAACGCAGGTACTAGTAAGCTTCCTGTTTATCAAGAAGATCATCTAGTCTCTTCTCAAGCTCTGCACATCTAGCAAAGGAGTCGTTGGTCACTCTTTCTCTTCTCGCCTTTTTCAATTCTTCTTCAATTGTGTCAATTTGTTGTTCTATTTTCCGAAATTTCGACTTGCTCCAAACCTGAAGATCACCGGCCACACTTTTCACTCGGTCCTCCACTCTACCATCACTGCCACTCCAAGCCCCCCTTATAACTTCCTCGCATTCTCCATCAAGCAACCAACAGGTTTCAAAGCGAAACCTTTTTTTCTTTTTTTTCTTTTTTTTCCTCCTATGAGCCTCGAATCTGAGAAAGATAGGTGAGTGGTCTGATTTGCCTCGATCAAGATTTTCCATGGTTTAATTTGGGAACGTGTCAAGCCATTTGCCATTAGCAACATGATATGTCTATTTTATATAGTATTTTACCCCCGTCCCTTGGTCATAATTAGTAGTGTTTTTGGCTCTTTAGAGCCACTTTTATTACTAATATGTGTTTTCTAGTGTTTTCGTAGTTTTGGTTGAGTTTTGTAGGGAGTTGCACCTTTGGAGCATTTTCCCGGGATTTTATGGAGCAACTACGAGCATTGGAGGAGCACGACCATCTTTCATATCCCAAGATCGGTTAGAGTAATCAAGCCGGTGAATAAGGGCTCGACTTGTGTGAAGACGAGGCATTTGGACCGAATGATTTAAGCCCCAAAGAGGATATTTGGTTTGGGCCAAGTTACGAGCCCAAACGAGGAGTCCAAGCGGCCCAAAGGTGTCCGCCCGATGGTCCGCCCGATGATCCGCCCGATAGCGCGCCCGATCGGGCAAAGAAGACTTATATCGCAGCATCCCTTCGTCCGATCAAAAAGGCTCGCCCGATCGGGCGGTGCCTCGCCCGATCGGGCGCGTGTTTCTGGAGGACGTTTTAAGCGTCGTTTAATTTGTTTTAACTTAGGATTTTCTAGCTTAGTATAAATACGCTTTTGTTAAGCGAATTTAGGGGGGAATTCTTTTCTTCCTTCCCTTACTCTCTCTTTTCTCTCTCTAACTTTTCTCTTTCTCTCTTCTCTTAAACTCTTAGTATTATTTTCTCTCTCTACAACTCTTGTTCCTTTTAACTTTGGTAACGATTTCTTCTCTTTTAATCTCAGTTATTTATTTTATTTCTTTACTCTATCATGACTACTTTTCTTGCTTCATTTAGTTTAGATTTAATTATGTCCGAGTAGTTTAATTCTAGGGTTTATGGGGATCCATAATTAATATGAAGGATAATTTGTTATTGTTGATTATTGATATTGTATGATAATTTCTTATTGAATTGTTTTAATTCTTTGCAATTGGATTATGAATCGAGCAGATGTAATTTGATTGTGAATGTTTAGCAATATTGAATTGATGAATCGAGCAGATGTTAATTTGATATTAAAGGCTATTTTCAATAGGAACTTAGATCTAGTAAATTGCGAGATCCTGTTAGATCTATGTTGGTTAATAAATTGCGAGAGCCTGTTAATCATGTTATTTGTGCAATGTTGATTATTGATTGTTATGTTTTATCCCGGAATATTAATTATTGGTGAACCTGTGACCCTAGGCCTTCTTATTTTTGACTTTCTCCCTAAACTCAATCTCCGTAGTATAGTTTCATATTGAAAACAACAAATTGGTTACCTTAATAATTTAGATTATAATTAATTAATTAGGAATAGAAAGACCAGTTTCCCTGTGGATTCGACCCTACTTCCCTATCTACTTTAGTTAGAGGACTTAGGTATTACTTTTGATTAGGGGATACGACTTTACCCTGTCAAATTTTGACGCCGTTGCCGGGGAAACGGTTTTATTTTTGTTTCTAGTTGTCATTAAAGTCTAGATTATTTTTTTTTTTTATCTTTTATTTTATTATTTGTCACTTTTGAATATTCTTCTAGTTGTCACTAATACTTCTAACTGTCTACATGAAAAGTAATTAAAGGCAGGGCAACATGGTAAATCGTACCAAAAACACACAGCCTAATTTGATCTAGCCGCAAGAAATATTCTATATATCGGTAAAAAGAGAGAAATAGGAAGTTCTAGTTTAATAAATGTACAAAATGTGCAAGAGGAATGATAAGCCCTTGACACCAGCACTTGTCAGTAAGCTTGGCAGCGCTGTCCAAGCTGCCAACCTTTCCCTTGTGCTTGATTTCAAAGGCTTCTTGCGACCTTCTCAAACAAATCACGAGGCCAATTTCGATGCAGGTTGTTCGCAAGAAAATTTGCAACCTGTGAAAGTAAAAACTCACATCAGACAAGCAAGTTCATCATACTTTCAATGAATGAGCACTTACTACTTTTCACTAGCGTGTGTCAGAATTATTTATTAAAATAAAAAATAAATAAATAAATAAACCAAGTAAGAAAGCACCAAGACAAACACGAAACTAGTAAAGAGGAGTGTGACGATCTGTATAAGACCAATCAAGATAATCAGAAAATTCAAGGAATTTTAGAGCATTTTGTCCATCAAGAAAGCCAATCAACTAGTATAATAATAACTGAATGTGACATATGCATGTGATGACACATAGCCAATAGCTGAATGTATATGCTCAGGAAAGAAACCAGGCTGCCTGTAATTACCTTTGTTCTTAAAGCACGAAGAGATCCATCAGTATCAGTCACATTGTCCAGACAGCTTAAGGCAACTCTTAGAAGGTCAGGGACACAAGCCTGGACATAAGGGGATAAATTCTGGAATGAATCAATGCTTAACCCTGGTGCACGTGGATCCAGTGGAAGGAATGGAAGTTTCGCAATCTCTCGTAATGCATCCAAATGGCGGCCCTGTCGTGCATGCTCGTGAATTGACAATGTCGCCTCAAGCTGTCTCAAGACAGTTTCTTGTTCTATAACATGCTCTCGATCTTTTACGCTGCACAGAAATTTCAAGTTAGCCTCCAGGAAAGAAATTATGAATGCATCCCAGCTACATGTTAGCACGATATTAACCATTATGGCTCTAACAAAATCTACAAGTGCAAACAGTATAGACAATAACAGGAAAGGAGGAAACAGCAAGTTGATGAAGAGACTATCAAGACTCAGGCCAAATGATAATTTAGTCAAATAACACTCATACCAATTTTGCAAACAAGTAAACTGAATCATGTAACTCCTATTTAACAGTAAAATGATTGCATTTAGTTAAAGAGGGAGGACCAGCAACAAATTCACCTATAAGCTAAAAACAGCAGAATTAGATTTTTTTTTCATATATAAATGACAAATTGCTCCCAGGTAACTTTAAAGTCTTTTTCACCCAGGCTAATTCTGCTGGCATTCTATTTAAAAAGAATAAAGTGCACAGTATTGATTAGTACGTGTAAAAGGCAGAAACACAATACAACTAAGCAACAGAACCACAAATAAAACAGTAAATATGAGATTAAAAGATAAAAATCTAATATTATATTCCTGCGCAAGTTTATCCAGCATTTGGCATAACATTTCCCTTTCTGGAGCATCAGCTTAGAGAAGCTACACTGAAATAAGAATGCAGCTGAATGGAAAATTAAGTATATGCGATCATGATAAATAGACATACCTGATCTCAGGATAATATTTGCACATCTCTAATATCTCATTGCCAGAATGGATGAGCGCGGCTGTCCGACTATCACCATCGAGTTTGCCACGTGATAGTGAGCAGATTGCTTCAGATAAGCACTTATTAATTGTATCTAAAGCCATTCCAAATGCACCAACTCTCTTCTGAATTTCTACAGACTGATTCAATATGAAAAGAGCATTAAGAAAATTGACGATGATCGAATACATGATCATAAGCAAGGAAACACAAGGTACAATAAAATATCCTTTTCATCCCAAAAAGTGGCAACATAGTATTAGCTCCTAATAATAAGCATCTAACATGACTTCACTAAAAGACCTACTATAAAATTTGGATCATATTTACCCTCCTGGGCTAGTCCCTGTCAACCAATCTAAGCATGGACATAATGGGAAACTATAGCAGTTTTCTTTTTCTTTTTTATTTTTTTAAATAAGAAACCATAGCATTTTAATAATAGGAAGGTAACCATTTTTCGGAATAATAAAGTAACATGTGGCTAATATATCCAGAGAGCAGTACTAATTAGCTAGCAAGCACCAAGGAATCAGAGCGTTAGATTATTACTTTGTCAAACAAACCAGCTTCCTGACACTGTCGAGCTGCTTCAAGCAGAAATTGTTGTCTTGAACCAGCATCATTAAAAAACCGTCTCAGTTCGGCTTCTTCTCCAGCACCCCTAGGTCCAAGTAGGAGATAGATTCCATTATCACGTAACAACAACTCTGTAAGGAGCTGATTCAACATTAAGCTTCTCTGCCTTTGCTGATCTAAACTACCTCTTCCTACCCATGACAATTGACCACCCCCAACTGCAGCAGCTGCTTGTGCATAATATTCGAGTGCCATAGAAAGATTTCCAATTCTTAAGTATGCAGACCCATACTGCCTAATCATGCTAGATACTTCAGCAAAAGCATCCATCAATCCTAGCTTCTGTCCTGCAGCAGCACTTTCTGAAAAAACCCCGTGATCCGCAAATGTAATTGCTATGTGGACTGCATCAATGTTAAACCCTTCACCCATTTCTTTTGACAAGTAGATGACAGCTGGTAACAACTGAATGCTCAATAGCAAAACATATGGGTACATGAGAGGGTCCTTCCCACTCTTAGTGTAGTATGATGGCTCAAACTTGTTAAGGTATGTTTGTAAATCCTCTAAGGTGTAAGGCACAGACCCCTCATTCAGTGCAGAGGATGAGGCTCCATGTGAATTCTCCCGTATGGCACACAACTGGAACCATAGAAAGTCCTCTATGGTGTTGAACAGATTTGGTAGCTCTCTAAGAAGGCGGTCAATCTGCCTGCGAGATCCAGAAATCATAGCATAAAGTAATAGTTTCTTTCTGTCATACACTGCTCGAGCCCCGCGATCACCCATTCTGAACATTTTCTCGCATTCTTCAGAAGCTGCAGCAGCAGTATTTGCAGATACCACACCTCCAGTAGATATCCATTCTGAAAGCTACCACAGTAGAAAGTTATGAAATATCATCTTATACCTTAAAGATGCAGGGGATGAACAACTAATACCTGAGGAGCAAATTGAAGAGAACCACGAGATGACTGAGCTACACTCTTTGCTTCATCGTAATATCCACTTCTTAAACAGAAATATATCTGAAACAATAGTATGAAAAGATTCAGTACTTTAGATAAATAAAAGCCGGTATCTTATTCAGGTCCTTTATAGCTTCACACAGATGAAACAGGTATATTAAATGTGAAACAACCAAGTTCAGAAACAATTTCTGAACCCAATCCTGATTTAACAAGAACTAACTTATTACTATCAGGTTTCAAATAATATGATGATCGTGAAAGATAAACTAGGAAAATGTAGGGATATCAATTCTGAGACAATGTTCTGACCTCCTTGTCATTTCACCAATGTATAGCAACTGTTTGCAGAAAAACAAAAGAGGAAGGGTATACTAGATAGGATAGAAAAGAAAATAGTAATATAAAAGATACTATAGGACCTGTTGCCAAGTTGTATCCAAAGGAGGTTGCCTCCTGGCATCAGCCGCATCAAAATCTAGAACCCCGTGATCTCGTAAACGGATCTGTAAAAAGCATGACATTGATGATTATAAAGTCCTAATATACACAAAGTGTAATTCATGATTCAATTAACTGATAAATAATAACTCCAACTAACCCGAAGAAATGCATGAATTCTTTGTAGATTACCGACAGAGCCCCCAAGTGCAGCCTGATTACAAGACCCGAATATGTTAATGCAACAAAAACCATGTCAGATTGTCAGGTATAAGATGCAAGCATACATATGCATTATTGTTTAAGGCTGGACTATTATTGTATTGACAAATTATGAGATCTATTGGCAGAAACTACTACAAGCCAAAAAGTACCAACAAGAGACCAGATTGCACAAGCACTAGTTTTGAGAAACACTTGCTCAGAAAAAGAAACTGGTGGTTACTAACTTGTACAGGATGATTTTGTATTGTTTCAATGACATGCTTCGAATGTCCCCACTCCAAATGCCGCCTGGCACCATTCACCAACATCATTTTCCTTGAAATATTCTGCTGATTATTTATATCCTCACCCACCAATGTCTACAAAGAACCAATACATTAACTTTAAATCAAGGAAAAATTATAAATACCAATATCTTGTTTAGTCATCGAGATGAATCATATAATCTCACAACCAACCTGCACAAGGTGCCATATCTTCTGCATGCCAACAGACTTTCCCCCAGATGCCTCAAGAGCCAAACTTTCAAAAGCAATCTTAAATGCTGAAGCAGGCTTCACAAAAAGGAAAGAAAAGAAAATATAACAAGAAAAGACTAGTCAGTAAAGCACTGATTATAAAGCACAAACTTGGAAAAGACAAGGATGAGAAGAAATCTTTCAGTAAGAGGCATTTGAAAATTGAAACCAACACACTAAAAACCTTCTTGATGATGAACAACATCAAAACAAATCCAGAATTTTAATAAATTAGTATGAACTAGTAAACAGGTAAAAAATACCTTAAGTTTAAGACATCAAACCACCCCATTTCAATCGAGTAACATTGACTCATATAATTTGAGTTGAAAATTTTCAGCACAAACATGCAGTTTTTAACTTTTTGTATCTGGTTTGAGTAGTCTTGTCATATCAAGTCACTTGATTTGCAGTGATCCATATTAAACAATCTCAAATCAAACTTTGAGCAAGTCGATTCTAAATTGTTTGTGATTCGCTTTGATCATGTCACCACAATGAAATTTGAAGCTGTTCGACTTTCTAACTTCACTAACTTACAAATTTGAAAGTTTATTTTAGGACAAGAGTATAATTTTTTTTTTTAAAAAAAAAAACAAAAAAAAAACTGAGACTGCCTACAAAAATCAGTTTAATGGTTTGAAGGCTAGCACAAGTCAACTTCATGTTAGATATCTTAACACCAACTCAATCCATTTAGTTAAACAGTTAAAAATTAAAATAAATAAATAAATAATAATCCAAGACACTGAAACACTTTTTGTGCAATGTGTCATTGGTCTTGTCATAGAGGATTTGAAACACTCAAGTACACTTCCAACTACACAAAAAAGAATGATCAAATCACAAAGTAATGGAGGAAAAAAACAAGTTGAGGGGAAAATATCAAATAAGGCATCAACAGATGAATATAAATCTATAACAAAGAAGTAACTTGGAGGGATCACATCTCTCATTAATGTTGATTAGACATATAATATTCATGCTCAGTCCAATATCATTTTCTAGGGATAGGGGTTTTTTTTTTTTTTTTTTTTTCTCCTCTTCTCAAAATATTTTGCTTATAGCATGGAGCTTTATGAGGAAAGCAAATAATAATATCCAATACATTTCTTGAGTTTGACATCCCAACAAAAATCCTGCCTTCACAACAGTAGCTGGGCAATCATGCATTATGCCATCATCACAAGAGCTAAACAGGAAAATTCATAATATAATTAAAAAAAATTACACACACACCCACAGCACGCACACAGGTAAAATTATAAAGGAAACAGCAAACTATGAACAATTTATAAATCCACAGCCTTACTTTGAATGACAAAGCACGCTCCCTTGCACTATTGAGGCTCCTCACAACCTCAGCATAAGCTGAAGCCTTCTTCTCCTCAGTGGGCCTATTAGTTTGAGGGACGATCTCCATACTGGAGGATCCACTAAAGGCTTGAGGTGTAGAAGACACTGATACTATTTGACCTGAACGAGTAATTGCATTAGTTGCTTCACCAGTATTAGAACGAGGCAATGTTGAAATACGGCTCAAAACTTGAAGATAATCCCTTTTTTCCTTTTGCCAATCGTACTGCAGAAAATCAAACATGCAAAGTTTACTGTTAGAATTCCAGTAATTAACAACTTCTTCCCCTGCAGAACAATCACTCTTTATTAAAATAAAATAAAAAAATAAATAGATAAATAAATAAATAAATAAAAAACAGGAAGCATAGGAAGAATAATCATATAAACAAAAACTTTGAACTCAAGAAAGTCATAATGTATATGAGAATGGTTTCTGACTTTTAAGAGATCAAAACACTTGCAAACCCAGGTTAAGAGACACTCTAAATCTAAACAATAAGAGTTATAACACTAACCCACGAGGTTTGTGCATGAGTCATTTGCACTCCTTTTGCGTAATAATCTCAAACAATCCTTCTCACTTGAGAGAACACCTTGAAATGGACAACTACTAAAGATCAAATCCTTCACTGATTGCAATAAAGGGTCAAAATACAAGCCAGATTAGGCTATGACATTGATGAATTAGGAGTCTTTCAAAACAGGGCTAGGTTATGCTTGACAGTGTGAAGAAGGCAGGGGTTACAAAACTTATAACAACTAAAAACAGGACAATGATTTAACCAATTATCAATCCAAATGATGATTCCTACATTGAAAATGAATAGAACAAATGTCAATAGAAATCAAATCACACTCTGCTCATATAATACATTCTCTATCCTACTCCATTGTCCGCATGGTAATAATACTCTTTGCACAAGTTTTCTAAAGCAATGACTACTCAATGCAAAAAAAAAAAAAAAAAAAAAAGGTAATAGAATAATCTTTGCACCTGCCTCTGTACCACTATCTCACTGCAAAGATATTCCATCTTTAAGGATGTAAAGGAATTGCAACAGATAGAAAGAGCAAGGAAAAAAAAAACAAAAGGCTTCTACACATAACTATGTAAAAAGTATATACATCTGAAGATGAAAAAGTGATTTTCTTAACCACCAAAGTGAATCTTGTTCCTCAACAACTGAAGACTTGTCACCAATCTAACCATTAAACCAACTCCCTCAAGATCAAAATTGTAACTCTCGTACTCCTAAATGAATGACTATCAAATATATTACGAACCAAAATATCTACACATCACAAAAAGATGCAACACATATGCAGCATCAAACTTCAGAAAGGAGAAATTATAACCATAGTTGTGTGGGCCAGGTGATCGTGGGCAGAAACAATAACAAAGACAGTAAGTTCTTTTTTTTTTATAAAGAATATTGAGTAATCATATACTTTAATTCAAACAAAAAATTAGCACGCAAATGGTATATCATACTAACAATAATAATTTTCACTAGAAATACATCACAATAACCAATGCTAATAGCAGGACATAATACAAGAGAGTAGGGCAAAATGTATGAGCACTTGAGCAAAACCAGAGCAACCTGCTTGGCACACTAACCTCCAAAACTTTCATCATATAGTCATCAAAATTTCTCAGATTATCCTTCTGAGCTTCCTGGATGGATGAGACCATTGCCATCTCATGTACCTGCAAGGAGAATTTAAGGAACTAAATGATACAGCCAACAAATCATGCTAAGAAGTATACAGCTATGCACAAAGGTTAGACATAAAACCTATAAACGTAAATTTCTTAACACAAAATGACTGTAGACAAAAATTCATGTTTATATTGAAATGCTAACAAGTAACAACCAAACAATAAATAAAGAATATAACAGAACATAAACCTAATCCTGGAGTTTTCTTAGGAAATGTTCAAACTTTCACTGTAAACCACAAAACAGAGAAGGAAAGTACCTGTTGGAGATACTCTTCGACACTAGTTGCTTCAGCTGGGAAAACATCCTCATAGGTGGTCTTCAAGATAAAGAAAGTAAACTGAGTCAAAATCATTCTACACAACATAAAAGAATTAAAAATAAAAAATAAATAAAAAGAGAGAAGGGGGGGGGGGGGTATTGCAAGAGGACAAAGTGAAACTTCCACATTCTTTAGACAAGTACAGCAACAGTTCCATAATAGTGTAAAGAGCTATACATCAACTAAAAAGGGGGTGAACAGCAAAGATTAGCTCCCATACACCGAAAACAATTCAATAGCATTTACCTTCAGTTCAAAAGACTTTAAATCCCTAGCAAGTTGCTCCGCATTAATCCCCTCACGAGCTAACAACCTATCGACAGGCAGCAAATTAAGTCCACAGCAATAGCCGATAAGCAATTAAGCATATAAGGAAAGAGTAAAAAGGGGTAAATAAGAAACACCATGATATCATTTTCTCAGTTTAGGAGTTTAACAGAGGAGGAGGCATTAAATAAAGGTTGATGCAGCAATATTCAATGAAGGGCGTGTAGGCCTTGGAGTGTTCATCAGATCAGAGATAGGGAAGTTGCTAGCTGTTGGTGTCGAGAAGTATAGTGCAATGTGGACAGTGGAGTGCCGATATGGCTGAAGTGCTAGCAGCAAACTTTGGGCTGATAGTAGCACAGAGGCTGGGGCATACTAACATCGTGCTAAAAAGTGATGTTCTGAGATTCTGAGCACTCTTTCCCCACAGCATTATTACCTTGGAGGAGTTTGTTAACTAATTTATAAAAGCTCCCCCCTCCCGGTTCTCCTCAAAAATAAAAAATTTAAAAACAAAAACTTTTTCTCAAGATCAATGTTGTTTTGAAACTCATATGAAAGCTAATATCTGGTAGAGCTAAAGATCAGATTGCTTGTTCATAGACCTACTATCTTCATCACAGAATTAAAATATATTCAGTTTATTAACTGCAAAATTGACCCTCCTTAGACTCCTTATCCCTCCTAGAATTCCCAAAAAAGGCACCTTTAAAACTATCTTCTCATCCCCCTTTTTAACCCTTAATATCACTACCCCTCCCTCTCTCCAAAACAAGCATACGACAAAGAGGGAAATTTTTGGCATGTATGAGTAAATAAATCCCAGGGAAATCCCATCAAAAATATATACCCTCGGCCAATGATCCTCAGTTAGAGGATTGTAGAATACTAGCAGCCATCTAATTCAACATCTAAATTTAGTAGAGAAATGTGGAATTCAATGACAGATACTATCTTTCCTAGAATTAATCGCCTGGCCCCCGTGTTTTGCTGTCAATTAATCACCTCAAACCAAACCAATTGCCTGTCCTCTATCCCCACAACCCCGCATCCCCAAACCACAAACCTAATTACAGAAATTTGTGGACATTATATCAAAGCATATGGTTGAATTAATTATAATTAACATAATATATAGATATCTACAAATTAAAAATCAAAATGCAAATGAAAAACTAGAAGCAAAATGCAGTTCAATCACAAAAAACATAAAATAAAAAAGAAATGGAAAAAAGGGGAAACCTGGTGGCAGCAATAGACTGAGAAGGAGCTTCATTTCTTAGGGTTTTAGCCTTAAGCTTCTTCGACAAGGCTTCCAATTGATCCAAATTCCTCTAAAATCAATCCAAACATAAATTAAACTTTACATTTCAATCATCAATTTAACCAAATTCAAAAATGCCGAAATACTTGAAAAAACAACGATGAAATTGAAGAGAGAGAAAAAACCTGAAGAGGAGGAAACTGTGCGGAAGGAGCAGCTTGTTCGAGAAGCTTAGTGGAGGAATGAAGAAGGTCGGTCCAACCGCTCATGTCTGCTTCGTTCGCCATTGATTTCTCTCTCCTCGAACTTGGGTTTGAGAAGTAGGAGTAGAAGAAAGTAGTAGTAGTAGTGTACTAGTGTGAGCAGAGAGAGAGTATGAGAGGTTGAAGCGAGCCCTAGTAGGAGGAAGGGGAGTACTAGTTTGTTCGAGGTTTATGTAATTCGGGGTTTTGAAATTTGGTACTCCGTAAAAGAAGCGCTTATGATGTTAATTTCGAATTATGGCTATACTCGGTAGGGGAGGAGTCGGAAGGATCATGTTTTTTGATTCTCTGAAATTAACAATTGGAAAAGAATTGAAATCTAACGACTCACAGCAGATGTCGAATTTGGATTAGTTCAAAGAGTAACTCGGTGGAACATCAAAAAAAAAATATTTATCTAAGGGTATAAATGTTGATTGACGTATTTAGGTATGAATAATTTCGTAATTTCAACTATAAAAGAAGTTAACACTGTTAATCTCATGAACAACGACGTTAATGGGAAAAATTCAGAAGCAAACCATAGAGAACGTTAATGAAAACAATACAGCAAAGAGATTAAAGCTATATGACAGCTTCAATGGAGGACATGGTTGCCCCAACCCCAACCTTTTGGGGTTGACTGTGCCCTTAATCTCACTTTTTCATAGGGTTTTCGTATAATTGTAGCGTTGTAGATGATATCGTTGGTGGAAGGTGGAGTAAAAAAAATGGTGTTGTTGGAAGTTAGAGACAGTTAATATGGTGTCGAAAATAGTGGTGTTGGTGAAAGGTGAGTTAATGCAATGGATTTAGGAGAAAGCTAAAGCACTTAATTGAAAAAAAAATACTCAAATTGCACCATTTTCAACACTAGATAATTAAACAGACCTAGTTTAACAATAAGATTCATTGAGGTGTCGTCATATGGCACTAGGGAGTGGCTTGTGGATTAGGAGTAGGTTGCAATGGTTTATAATTGCGATATATATATTTCATTTTCTCCATAACGGTCCCATTTAAATATGTTTTTTTACTAATACCAAACAAAAGTCTATTGGTACCAAATCTACCCATCAAAGCTTAATTTATAAACGGCTAATGAGAAAATCTATTGAATTATACAAGTTTATAAACAAATATCAGATGTGCATATTTAGTCATCAATATGTTGAATTGAATTATATATGTGAAAATTATAAAATTTATATTAAGGTGAATCTCACTTGAACTTTTTTTCCCCAATAAATATATATACCCTCTTTGTTTTTAAAATTATAATTGCAAGTTGCGACACACCTTAAGGGTTTTCAACGTAAGAAAACCTCTCTCTCACATGGGAAAAAAAAAGTTGATAAAATGAATTTTGTCAATATATTTATTGTTATGAAATATATAGAAATTAGAGGATTAAGAGAAGAAGGTAATAAGAGAAGTACTACTACTTTTATGTATTACTCTTGGTAATATTTTTGTGTCTCATACAAGTGAAATTGCATGGCTATTTATAGTAGTAAGAACCACTATTACATTGTGGGCTATAACATTAGAGGGTGGCAATTAGGGTTGGCTACTACATTAAATGCAATGAAGAAATTGGAGTGTGGACATTCACACCTTGACTAAATTAATTAACTCTTAACACTCCCCCTTGAATATCCATACAAAATAGGGTATATGTTGTCTCGTTAAAACCTTGCTAAGTAAAACCCTTTAGGATAAAAGCCATAGCTAAGGGAAAAGAGTACAACAATATATTACTATATGCTTTAGTGTACTGCCTCATTAAAAACCTTGTCAGGAAAAACCCATTTGGGATAAAAACCTGATCGAAGGGAAAAAGAGTGCAGTGCATATAATGCTCCCCCTGATTTTAACATAGTTTATGAAGACGACGCATCCCAATCTTGTGGACCAACCGCTCAACACTCTTCGAAGGTAGGGACTTTGTAAACAAGTCTGCAAGATTATCAGATGATTGGATCTGTTGGACATTTATCTTCCCTTCCTTCTGCAAATCGTGTGTAAAGAACAGTTTTGGGGGTATGTGTTTAGTCCTATCACCTTTAATATATCCCTCAGTTACTTGTGCGATACATGCAGTATTGTCTTCGTAAATGATGGTTGGACTTTCAGTTACTTCTTTCATCCCACATTCTTCTTGGATATTGCCGATCATTGACCTTAGCCATACACACTCACGTCCTGCTTCATAAAGGGCAATCAACTCAGCATGATTTGATGATGTCGTAGTTAAGGTTTGCTTTGTTGATTTCCAAGAAATTGCAGTTCCACCATAGGTGAACAGATATCCAGTTTGTGACTTGGCGTTTTGTGGGTCTGATAGATATCCAGCATCTGCATATCCGATGAGGGTGGCATCTTGCCTTGATTGATAAAACAAACCAAGATCTTTTGTTCCTCGTAGATATCGTAGTAAGTGTCTTACTCCTTTCCGTTGTCTCTTCGTTGGTGCGTTGCTAAACCTGGCTAACAAATTCACAGAAAAAGCTATGTCTGGTCTAGTATTGTTAGCTAGATACATTAGAGCCCCAATTGCACTTAGATATGGTACTTCAGGACCAAGGACATCCTCGTTTTCCTCTCGAGGTCTAAATGGATCATATTTCATAGTCAAAGACCGAACAATCATCGGGGTGTTTGTTGGGGTCGCTTTGTCCATGAAAAAACGTTTTAACACTCTTTCAGTGTAGTTAGACTGATGGACAAAAATACCATTATTTAAGTGCTCAATTTGCAATCCAAGACAAAATTTAGTTTGTCCAAGGTCTTTCATCTCAAATTCTTTCATCGAGTATTTTGCAGTTCTTTCAAGTTCATTTGGGGTTCCAATGATATTCAAGTCATCAACATAAACTGCAACAATTGCAAACCCTGATTGTGATCTCTTAATGAAAACACAAGGACTGATTTGATTATTCTTGAACCCTTCTTTCATAAGGTATTCACTAAGACGATTATACCACATCCTGACTGTTTCAATCCATAAAGTAACCTTTTTAATTTTATGGAAAGTAAATGTCTAGGCTTGTGGTTTTCTGGTAATTTTAGTCCATCTGGGACTTTCATATAAATATCTGTATCGAGTGACCCATATAAATATGCGGTCACTACATCCATCAATCGCATCTTTAGTCCTTCTGAGACTGTCAAGCTTACCAGAAATCTTAACGTAGTTGCATCAACTACGGGAGAATATGTCTCCTCATAATCAATCCCTGGAATTTGAGAAAAACCTTGGGCTACAAGTCTTGCCTTGTATCTAACAATTTCATTTTTCTCATTTCGTTTTCTCACAAATACCCACTTGTATCCAACTGGCTTTACACCTTCTGGTGTAAGGGTTATTTTTCCAAACACTTCTCGTTTTTCGAGTGACTTTAACTCTGTCTGCATTGCCTCTTTCCATTTTGGCCAATCATGCCTGCAACGACATTCTTCCACTGTTCTTGGTTCACTATCATTTTCGTCAGATGCCATTTCAATTGCAATGGAATATGCAAATATTTCATTTACGATAACATCATTTCTATTCCAATAATTCCTGGTAGAAACAAAGTTTATTGAAGTTTCATTGTTATCGATGTCATGGTCATCTTGTTCATCCCCTTTCGGATTATCATCTTTTTCTCTATTCTCATCTGTACTTTGTCTTTCTTGACCTTCCGTAAGGGGAATGTTGTTGATCTCATCAGGTCTTTTTAATTTTGTTGGTTTAGAGTCTTTTGAACCAAGTGGTCTTCCACGCTTTCGGCGTGCTAGAGATTCATTTTCAATGATCTTATCACCAGATGGAATTTCAATTCGTGCAGGGGCATTTTCAGCTGGTATATGTGATTTTGTCACTTTCTTTGCATCTATAAATGCATCAGGTAGCTGATTTGCAATGCTTTGTAAATGAACAATTTTCTGAACTTCTTGTTCACACATATTTGTTCGTGGATCAAACATTGACAATTGTGTTGCATTCCAAATGATTTCTATTTCTTTCTTTCGTGGGTCCACTTTCTCTCCCCCTAAGGCTGGGAATACTGTTTCATTGAAATGACAGTCGGCAAATCTGGCCGTAAATAAATCACCGGTCATTGGTTCAAGATGTTTAATTATGGAGGGTGATTCAAACCCAACATAAATTCCCAGCCTTCTTTGTGGACCCATCTTTGTTCGTTGGGGTGGAGCAATAGGAACATACACCGCACAACCAAAAATTTTTAGATGTGAGACATTAGGTTCTCGACTAAAAATTTTTAGATCTTTGTTGTGGTGAGAACTTATGATAAGCAGTTGGTCTCAATCTAATTAGAGTTGTCGCATGTATTATGGCATGACCCCAAGCAGATGAAGGCAATTTTGATCTCATCAATAATGGTCTTGCAATCAATTGTAGTCTCTTAATTAATGACTCAGCGAGTCTATTTTGTGTATGAACATGAGCTACTGGATGTTCTACAACAATTCCAATCGACATACAATAATCATTAAATGTTTGGGATGTAAATTCCCCAGCATTGTCAAGCCTTATTCTTTTTATTGTATGGTCTGGAAATTGTGCTCTTAGTTTAATAATTTGAGCAAGGAGTTTTGCAAAAGCAACATTTCTACTGGATAAGAGACTTACATGTGACCATCGAGTTGAGGCATCAATTAATACCATAAAATATCGGAATGGTCCACATGCAGGATTAATTAGTCCACAAATGTCTCCTTGAATCCTCTCTAAAAATGTTGGAGATTCAGTAGCAATTTTGTTCATAGATGGCCTTATTATTAATTTGCCAAGTGAACATGCAGAGCATGTTAATTCATCTGATCGAGGGATTTTAACATTCCTAATTGAATGTCCTACTGAATTTGCTATAATCTTGTGCATCATTCCTGTACCAGGATGACCCAAACGATCATGCCATAAATTTAGCAGATTCTTATTATCTAACTTCTGGTTAGATATTGAATTTATTTCAACTGGTCGTACATCTATATGATATAACCCTGAAGAATATGCTGGCAATTTCTCATACACATGTTTCTTGCCATGTTTTTCCTGCCGTGAGGCATAAATATTCCTTTTGATCCACTATCATTGTTTCTAAATGAAAACCATTTTGACGCACATCTTTAAAACTTATAAGATTTCTTCGAGATTTACTCGAATATAAAGCGTCATTAATGATTAATTTTGTTCCATTTGGGAGTATTATGCAAGCTTTTCCAGAACCTTCTATTAGCTTGGCTGACCCAGAAATGGTATTAACATTTGCTTGAAATAATTTTAACTTTAAAAAATATTTTCTATCCTTCAGAATAGTGTGTGTTGTTCCACTGTCCAAAAGGCATTGAAATTTGGAACCAACTTCGGGCAGATCCATATCTTCATAAAATAATAAGTACAAGATTAGTTTAAGATAATTAAACTGGACTTACTTTATTAATGATGAAAAATTAAGAGTACATAATTTGAACATGAAAAAAAAACATATAAGAAAAGTACATAATGAAAACATAATACATATCATAGTAATTGATGAATTATCTAAACATGATTATTCTCTCCAAAGATAAATTCACCGCCAGCTTCACCATTGTCTATGTGGAAATCAGACACATCAAGGCTAATTCCAGGGACATTTTCTTCATTAACATAATTTGCTTCGGCATGTTTTTCTTTCCCTTTAATGGAAGCCTGGTTAGTTCTACTAGATGTTTGGCCGTACGACAAGTACGTCCCCAATGTCCAGTCATGCCACATCTATAACATGTGTCTTTTCCTTTTGTGGTGGCTTGATTTTTGTTTCCTTGTTGATGCCCCCTTTGAGTGTTGTTTCTAGGGGGAAATTGGCCTCTACCACGGCCATAACCACGTCCACGGCCACGTCCGCGGAAATTTCCACGACCTCTGCCACGGTTATTATATTTTCCACGTCCACCTCTATGAGCAACATTTGTCTCGGGTGGATTTGAGCTTTCTATAGCATTTGTTTCATTGAATGCTTGAGACCCAGTTGGTCTTAGGTTGTGATTCTTCAACAGAAGATCATTATTCTTTTCAGCAACCAATAATGTAGAAATAAGCTCAGAATATTTTGCAAAGCCTCTTTCACGGTATTGCTGTTGCAATACAATGTTGTTAGCATGGAATGTAGAGAGTGTTTTCTCTATCATTTGCACTTCAGTGACTGGTTGATCACAATATCTCAATATTGATACGATTTTATATAGTGATGAATTATAATCACTGACAGATTTAAAGTCCTGAAATCTCAGGTTTGTCCACTCAAACTGTGCTGAAGGAAGGAGTACCCTTTTATGGTGGTCATATCTTCCTTTCAGGCTATCCCATAGTTCTTTGGGATTTTCCACCATTAAATACTCAGTTTTTAAACTGTTATGTAAATGATGCCTTAAAAGAACTATAGCTTTTGCTTTCTCTTGATCAGTTGGAACTTTAACTTGAGTAGGGGCATCTTTTTTCGTTTCCTGGGATGGTAATTTCTTTGATTGTATGTTCCAATCCTTGAGCCTTCAAATTCATTTGGGCATCAACTGTCCATTCAAGATAATTATGTCCGGACAAGTCTAATACGTCAAATTGTCTTTTCATCAAGTCTCCCATTTTAACTACAATCAAATAGGTAATTATTATTAAGCCAATTAAGCAAGTGATAATTAAAGTAATCAAATTATAATCATAATAATAATCCATTTAAAACATATTTGCTTCTCCCCCTTGGGTTATTATTATGATTTACATAAAGTTAAGCTAAAATTAAACATGATAATTACTTTAGTTAAACAACGACAACAACAAATATAACAATAACAATGATAATAATAACAATAACAATAAATACTACTACTATTACTATATCACCGACAACAACAACAGCAAAAATAATAATAATATTAATGACATACATTAATGATAAGACAAAAGGAACATTTATTATAACAAAATGCACTTATAATCTACCTAGAAGACAAAAAAAACTTGAAGTACTACGGAGATTACATGCATGAATTCCCTTTGTCGAAAAACCGAGCACTACTTATGTAAAATGATGAAAATCATCATTGCCATTAATAAAACTACTAGGACCATAATTAAAACTAAGTATAGTTTTAATTTCCTTAAATCTTCTTCAAAGGTAAAGGGGTGTGGTGGTTGTCGGTTGTCGACGGGGAACATGGTGTGTGGCCGGAGTAAATGGAGGAAGAAGAAGAGGAGATAATTTGGGTAAAGTTTAAGGAGGGGATAAGGTTTGTATGGTGAAATAAGGGGGGGTGTAATCCGCCTTTTATAGGGGGTAAATTATCCGTTTCAGCTTTACACAACTGTAAAAATATCATACAATGTTCTAGTAGACTGGTAAAATAATCGTAATCAAACTATTAATATTTACAAACGTAAATAAGTATCACACTGGGATGCAAGCCGTAGTGGTCCGAGAACCCTAATCTATTCATGAGGTCAAAGGTTCGAAAACTGAAAGAAACATAAAAAGTGTGTAATCTAAAAATTAAATAAATATAAAGGCTGCATCATTTTTATTTTTTTTTCATTTTAGTAATTATGCAAAAGTAAGTAAGTATGAACATGATTTGTGTGACCATGAAATTTACTCTATTAACATGCATACAACAAATATTTCCACATGCAAAAGTAATTATATATTACTTTCTATAACCATGCATGAGAGTTACCAAACTAAGTATCATAAATAAGGTATGTATTGATATCCTCATTTTTATCAACATGGCTAATTATGTATAGTAATTTTGTGGAGAAATATATTGTGAGTTTCTGGTATAGAGGATCCCATATGGGCAACTATAGAGCATACTCCTCAAAATATATTTTGTGAAAGAAATTGAATCTTTGTAAAAATTGGATAATCGGTATAAGTATACCTGATTGAAGATGGTGCTGATAACGTGTTATGAAATATATAGAAATTAGAGGATTAAGAGAAGAAGGTAATAAGAGAAGTATTACTACTTTTATGTATTACTCTTGGTAATATTTTTGTGTCTCATACAAGTGAAATTGCATGGCTATTTATAGTAGTAAGAACCACTATTACATTGTGGGCTATAACATTAGAGGGTGGCAATTAGGGTTGGCTACTACATTAAATGCAATGAAGAAATTGGAGTGTGGACATTCACACCTTGACTAAATTAATTAACTCTTAACATTTATATGTTTGTTGTACCATTTTTTCATCTCTTTATTCATCGTCCTTTATCTTTGATCTTCCTCAGATCACCACCCACGACCCACCTCAATTTTTTTCCAACAATCCTAACCACGACCCACCTCCATCATCTTCCTACAATATTCATTTAAACTATTGCTCGGGCTTTCCTCTTCTGAATCACCGCTTTCACACTTTCACCACCATATTTTCCGCAGCTTTTTGCGACTGAATTGAACGAATAATGTAAGGAAAAAAAATGGAAAGATCATGGTTAACACCATAGGGTGAGGGTGTCCTCCCCATCCATTAAAGCCCATTGTTGTGTTCGTTTTCTTTTTTGAAGCTCTTCGTTTCTCCCATAAAGATATTCTGATTTTGCTTGAATACATTGAGTCATTAGACAAAATTTCAATTTTAACCCCAACTGATTAGCTAAATTGACAAATTTGCCCCTTAAGATCTTTAGCATGTTTCTCACTTTAGAAACTTGTATTTTCTCATTAGTTGACATATTATTTTAGGGTGCAAAATAATTAAAATAAGTAGATTGATCGATTAAGCTATACTCCCTCTATTTTTTAAATTATTATGCACAACACTTTCTATCATCCACATATTTATTTCTCTACAACAATTTTGTAAATGGAAATACAAATGTCAATATAAATAAATGAATAAAATTAGAAAAATAAAATAACCAGTTATAGGTCACCTTGGTTCATTAAAAGATAATATTTCTAAAGATTGGATTATTTAAGAACTAGTGTTGTACCCTGTGCGATGCTCGGGTTCTTTTTTTATTTAATTTTAAGATAAAGTTTTAATCTATATGTCAAATTTTAAAATATATCATTGATACAAAATTAGAGCATGTTTACATTTACCGAACTGAGCAGAGCTGAATTGAACTGAACTGATTGGAGCTGAACTAAACTGAACTGATTGGAGCTTAACTGAACTGACTGAGCTGAAATGAATATTTTATGGGAGAAGGAAATTAGGAGCTGAATTGAACTGAACTAATTGGAGTTGAACTGAACTGAAATTAAGTAAATGTGAACAGGCCCTTAGTCATGAATTGATGTGCTTTTGTGACGATTTGCTATCTAGTAGACATGTAATCACTAATAATAATGTTGTTGGAAATGTTCGATTTAATACATTTTTAAAAAAAAAGCAAAAAATAAATTAAATAAAATAAATGTTCAAGGCCTGTTGGGTTGACCCAAACCCAAAACTTTGGGCAAAGGTTGAACATTTCTTGAGTCGTAACTTGAAGTCACCCAATTCGAGATGACTCATGACCCGACTATAATTGACAGGTCTACATAGTAATAAAATTCTATTAGATTGTGAAGTATGTTGTTTTGACCGATTAGTATATATTATAAATGGATGTTTTACGCTTTCAACTACTTCAAATTTATATGATAATTTTTGAGAATTATAATCTAATAATTTTTTTGAATAAAATTATACACAAAGTTTCATATGTGGCTGGCCGCACCGTACGGTCAACCACAATATAATTTTATTTTTTTATTTTTTAATTCTTCTTCTCTCTCCTCTTTTAATTTCTTCTTCTCCAGTTAGCTACCCATATCACCCCTTCACCAAGCTATCTCTTCTTTCTCTCCTCTTTCTCTCTCCTCCTTTCTCCAAAAAAGGGCAGCATACTTGCAAAACAAACCACCTGCAATTACAAAGGAAGAACGCATGTCCTCCACCAACCCGTCGTCGTGCTCCGTGAGCTCCTCGTGCTCCGTGAGCTCCTCGTACTCCGTCATCGGAAAACAACTTAAAGGTTTTTAAGGCCAAATTCGGCCATAAAAACTCTAGATCTAGAGTTTTCATGTTCGAGTTTGGCTTTTTTAGCAATATTTAAAGTGAAATTCGAAGCCATTGTTAATTTTAAAGGTATTTGTTCGATTTAATTTTTTTTTAAACGATTTGGTTGTGGGTTCTGTTGGATCTACGTTTGTTTGTGGGTTTGGTGTATGGTGGTGGTGGTGGCATGGCATATTGGGGGTGGGGCTAGTGGCGTTTTGGGGGTGGTGGTGGGTCAAGGGTTATTAGGTCGGGGGTTACTAGATGGGTAGGTCGGGGGTTACTTAAGGGGTTACTAGATAGGTTACTTAAGTGGGGTTACTAAAAGGGGTTACTAGGGATTACTTAGAGGGTTACTTGGGAGGTTACTTAAGTGAGGTTACTTGAGGGGTTACTTGAGGAGTTACTGGGTTACTTGAGGAGTTACTGGAGGGGTTACTAAGTCGGAGGGGTTACTAAGTCGGGGGGGGGGGGTTACTTAAAGGGTTATTAGAGGGGTTACTTGAGGGGTTACTTGGTCTGGTCCGGAGTTACTAGAGGGGTTACTTGGTCCGGTCAGGGGTTACTAGGTCCAGTCAGGGATTACTTGGTTGGAGGGGTTACTTGGCTGGTGGGGTTACTTTGTCATTTGCTGATTAGGCACCTTGCCGCATGGTGCGGCCAGCCGAACCAGAAACGCACTGATTACTGTAAATCTTAAATATTGGTATTTTATTGAAAATAAAACTCTAAACTAATAATTTCATCCTAAAATTCTATCCAAATAAAATTCTAAACTAACGTTTCTTATCTTATGAAATCTATTTGAATCTATTCAATGTGGCGTGATACTTGACGAAAAGTTGGAACGCCAAGTATAGCTGCTTGTCTATTTATTTATTTAATTATCAAAGTTGAAAAATAATTTAAATAAGCAAAACAAATGCCCTTGAGCCTCAACTCCTTGAGCTGAGTTCTGGAAGAATCTGGAGTAGTACTGGTAGTCATAGCAGTAGTCGAGAATGCGGAACGTAAGAGCAATGCAAACAGTACTCAAGAATCGGGAAGCTGCCAAAGCCTTCGATTTACTCAAAATCTTGCAGTCTGAAATCACTCACGAACTCTCTTCTCCCTGCTTTCAAGTATTTCTTCCTCTCTCTTTCCTCAATTTTTCTTGATTTTTCTTTTTAAATTATGCAATTTCTGTAATGTGCCTCTTTCATTGGAAATTTGTGAACTGAAATTAACTGATTTTAGGGTTGTTAGTCATTGATGTACACCATACTTGAATTCTGATTGTTTCTTTTAAGTAATTTATGGGTTTTCTGCCAATATGTGATTGGAATTGTGTTAAAGTTTCGAAAATTTGAAACCCTGTTATTTATTTCGAGTATTTTTCATTTTTTCCGTATTCTTTGTAGCAAGGCAATGACCATTAACTTAGCATTAAAGCCAATGCTTCGTTAAGTTGTTGAGGAGTCTAAAACATTGAAAATCGGAAAGTTGTTTGGTTGGCAAAAACACGGTGCGAAGCTGCTTATGTAGCCACTTTTGAAATGCAATTTTTTGGGAAGTCTTAACTTTGTTAATCTGGCAAAACAACCCCTCTATGTAGACGTTACTTTTAAGGATGAATTACGAGTACGAGTGAATCATATATCATATTCCATATACTCTCTTCGTGTTGGAATAATAAGCTACATGTGAGTATTTGATTAATGGTTGATGTATAAGAAATTGTGATATAATACCAGAACTACAATAAAAAGTACTCAGTAATTAGTAGTTAAGGTATCAATCGGTGTAATTTGAGAAGTTCGTGAGTTAAATTACTGAAATTAGAGAGTAACCTATCTTGTTTTGAGACAACTGAATATAGAGACATGGTCTCTTATTGAGGACAGGGGAGTATTCGTTATGAAATGTTGGACTTACAAGATTATACAAGGTACAAGTACAAAGATGAGAAATCATGCCAAGATGGAAGCTGTTTGTTGTTGCCCTTTATGATTTGGTTGTCAACTCAGGTTAGAAAAACATACCAAGATGGGTCCATTGTGGCACCGTCCAGTCATCCACCCACCAATTTAGGAGTGATGATTGCTGAAGTTATAGAACCCTCGAGAGGGATAGCATGAAAAAGATGTAACATCAAAGTCAAACGCCTTTGAGACTGCTTGATTTGCACTCTAACTCGAGGAAACTATTGTCTATCTGTATCTAATCAGGAATGTGAATTTGATACAGCCGCTTAATTGCTAGAATCATGGCTTTAGTACCATTTAAGGGAAGAACTTTAATGGGGTTTTAAAATGTACTTCCCAGCTGTGTGTTTTGCTACTTGCAGAGTTTATCGTGAGAAGCTTACTACAAGTTACTTATGCATAGAATGCTTGAATTTTTTTGATAGATAATATCTACAGAAGCAAATAGCCGAATATTATTCACGGTACAACAGGATAAATATCAGTTAGTTCCAACCTTTTATTTTTTGGACATGGTCATCTTTCAGTGTTATATCTGTTGAGGAAAAGGGATCTTGTAGATAACTTGATATGAGCAAAGCAATTTCAGACTTTAGTTTTTGAGACAAAAAGAGAAAAGAGAAGGGGGGGGGGGGGGGATTCTAAATGCTTTGAGAATTCTGCTTAGCTGTGGGCCTAATCGATCTGCACCCTTTGTTTCAGTAGCAATGCATTGTGGCCTTGCCTACCTAAGTCCTAGACTCCTAGTTAATGTTTGTGCTAAGAGGTAAGTAGTGCGTGTTAAGTCTTTGTTTGTGCACATAATCTTGGTTGTGCAATGAAAACCCCAGCCTACCACCATTGGTTTGAAAGGGGAAGTCCAGATGTGATTTATTGTTATAGTTGAAATTTACGAGGAAATTTGAATATAAAATGTCTCTTACTAGAAGAGAGAAAGGAGAGTGGGAGAAGGGTATTATATCTTGTATAAATATTGTTTAGTAATCCTTATATGGTTTGTGCCTTGGATTGCAAACCTGTGGAGAAGAAGTGAAGTAAATGGTTTCTGTATTGGGTTGCTTATAGTAAGCTATATATA
The DNA here is from genome assembly GCF_948465745.1 of Chenopodium album. Lineage (NCBI taxonomy): Eukaryota > Viridiplantae > Streptophyta > Magnoliopsida > Caryophyllales > Amaranthaceae > Chenopodium > Chenopodium album. Next base: position 48,268,133 of record NC_137848.1, read on the forward strand.
CAGAGTTCGTTTTTGCTGAATGAACTAGTCTTTTGCTTCTCTGGAGTACATGTTATCATTAAGAATTTTCTCTGGCTTCTATTTGACATGCTTATTCTAGTACACACAGATTATATTTATATGCAACTCACATGGGGCTATCTTTCAGCAATTCATCAAAAAGTCAATTAATTTCTGGAAGTTCCAGGGACCAAAGCTCGGCTTAAAGAGCTTGCTCTTTCCTGTCTTTCTTTCTTTCTTCTTTTCTATTTTCCTAGACTCCTATTGCTTTAGTTGATAACTTGATACCATGCTGCTTTGATACCTGATCTTATATCTTATTCCTGGCACAGAATTATCAAGCTGGTTCCCCAGGAGATTTCACAGTGGAATGGGATACTCCAAATTCTAATGATGTAGTATTGCGAAAGAAATGTGATACTGGCGAAGATGTTGCTGTTTCGGCTTTACTTGGTCCACCAGATTATGCAAGAGATGGTACATACCCAAGGGGTGTTCTTATGAAAGTGTGCATAAAAAAGCCTGGCTTAAGTTCACTTCTCCACTTCAAGTGCGAAGTTACCAATACAGGTCATTATGGCCCAGAATTTAATATCCATTCTGCAGATTATCTAAGATCAACAAGCTCTACAGGTCCTAAAAATTACAAGGCCCCCTCCTTTAGGTAAATATATGTTGTCATTGTGATTAACAAGCTCTTTTAGTTAGTTTATATGAAAATGTAGGATTGTATGTTAATTATTACTCCTTAGTCCCTAATTCCCTATGTCGAAACTTAACTTCACACTTTTCATTTAAAAGGGTCCAAGAAAAAACTTTATATTTGTATCCCATCAATCATTTTATCTATCCGCATTCTCTCTTATTTTCCGTTCACCTTCATTCATTCTTTATTCAACATCTAACTACTATCCAATCTCCATGTCAATCCCAATTAAGTTAAATATTTAACAAAGGGAATAATAATCTGCTAACAACCTTTCTTATATCCTTGTATCCGCCCTACTTCTTTGCCATTTTGAATTCGTCACTTTTTGACCTTCAATTCATCATGCTTGATTTTCAATGACCTAATGTAATGGTCATCAATTCATCATGCTTGGTTTTCAATGTGCAACAGTCTTCTACTCCATATTATACTTCGTATCTGCTAGTTATATTCCTTTTTCTTTCCCTAGTTTAAATTTCGTATTCTTTAATATTGCAGCACTAGATCCTTCTTATTGTATTAATCTGAATTGTTGAATATTGCAGCTCCAAGCTTTGTTCATTCCCTTCTTTAAAATCATTTTTCAGCACTCCTAGACTTTGAACTCCATGCCTTTGAGGATGAACATCGACACATGCTATTATAGGGCCTAGATAGGGATGTAAGCAAATAGATGCAACTGTTTCTAATTTTGAAATTCTAGGGTAGGATTTTGTTGACCGGATCATCATAAAACTGTATTATTTGATCTAATAAATATTCTTCTTATTGAGTACTTTTACAGTGACTTGGACCCTCATCTTCTAGATCCATGAGAATATTTCCTTATTCAATTGATATTCTGATATTCATTTATGGTTCTATTTCTTCAGTGAATTAGACTCTGATCTTCAAGATGCATTCAGAGACTATTTACAGACGAAGGGTATTGGAGAGAGCTTGATGAACTTCCTTTTAGTACACATGCACAAAAAGGAGGAAAATCAATACGTTAACTGGCTGCAGAAACTTCAAGGAATGGTATCTCAGGGTGATTGAACGTGACGTGCAGAGAGAATGATCTTTGGACTTTGCTCTTGTCTCAGATGTAAGCATGAAATTTCATGTATATAAACACAGCAGGGTTATTTTTGGCGACCTGGTTAGACATTGTGGTCTAGTCATAGCATTGTTGTTAGATAGCATGAATTAGCTGTTATGTTATGCTTATGAAGCTTCAACGAAAACTCTGACTTACCGAGAGACATGTTCAATTCTGAGCACGTTGTTTTCATTCAGGAGGAAATTGTCCTGCAAATATTTATGGTAGTTGTTCACATTATTTTTTGAATTGGCACATTGTAGACCTTCCACACCCGAGCTGGCACAAGGCGGTCTTATGAGATTTATATAATACAGAAGCTATACACATACACATACACGATTACACATTGACTGAATTACAATAATAATACCATACAGTTAGGGTGTGCCGAAAAAAAAAAGAGGTTACTCTTACAATTTTAAGAGAATTGTTAACTGACAGTTGACAATTATGGAATATTTTTTTATACATTTTTTTAGGTTAGTTAAGTTGCAATCTTTCAATAGATAATCAACAAAACATTACTTGGATTTTATACTACGGAGCAGTTCAAAGTTCTTATAATAGGGTTTGAATTAAGAGACTGAAACTTGAATTAGAACTTTAGAGTAGTACTCATCATAACTCATAAGCAAGCATGAAATTAAAGTTAAAATTTATGATTTAAAAAGAATGATGGAAGTTTAGCTTGTGCATCAACCAAATTTGAAAGATACTTAACCATGTTAACAGTAAAAGACCTCATTCAACAATATTCCATCTTTTGCATTATTTACCTACACCACTTTTACCTTCGTTGGTACTTTATACATAAAGATTAAACATATTCGCTTTAAGGTAGACTTCTCCAATACTAACTTTCATAATTTTATACTTCTAGATACTCTAATTAAGAATATTTTGAATCAGAAAGAGTATTTAGTATATGAATATAAAGTTAATTAGGTAAATCAATTAAGAATGTCTTTTTTGTGGCATAACAATTAAGGCCCTGTTCTTTTGAGCTTCTGGGCAGAGCAGAGCAGATTTCAGCAGAGCAGAGCAGAGCAGATTGAAGCAGAGCAGAGCAAAGCAGAGCAGATTTCATTAATATTAATATTATTATTATTACTAATATTATTATAATTACTAATATTATTATTACTATTATTATTATTATTATTATTATTTTTACTATTATTATTATTATTACTATTATTATTATTATTATTATTATTATTATTATTATTATTATTATTATTATTATTACTACAATTATTATTATTACTACTGCTGCTACTACTACTACTACTATTATAATCATTAAATTTTATTATTAAATATTAATTATAATTAATAATATTTATATTATTAAATATTAATTATATTATTATTAATAATATTATTATTATCAAATATTAATTATGTTATTATTAATATTATTATTATTAAATATTAAGTATATTATTATTAATATTATTATTATTAAATATTAATTATTATTATTATTAAATATTAATTATTATTATTATTAAATATTAATTATTATTATTATTAAATATTAATATTTAATAATATTATTATTATTAAATATTATATATTATTATTATTAAATATTAATTATATATTATTATTATTAAATATTAATTATATATTATTATTATTAAATATTAATTATATATTATTATTATTAAATATTAATTATATATTATTATTATTAAATATTAATTATATATTATTATTATTAAATATTAATTATATAGTATTATTATTAAATATTTATTATTATTATTAAATATTAATTATATATTATTATTATTAAATATTAATTATATATTATTATTATTAAATATTTATTATTATTATTAAATATTATTTATTTATTATTATTATTAAATATTAATTATTATTATCATTAAGTATTAATTATTTATTATTATTATTATTAAATATACATTATTATTATAATAATTCAATATTAAGTATTGATTTTAAGCAGAACAGAGCAGAGCAGAGCAAAGCAGAACAGATTTCAGCAGAGCAAAGCAGAGCAGAGCAGCTCTAAAGAACGGGGCCTAAGAATATCAAAGGGAAGAATAACTTAATGTAAAATGAGTACCTCTTGTCTTGCGAAATATTCGCAATTTCGCATATAGAAGTGCAAACTTCAAAAAATACAAAGTCATCAAAGTTCAAAAAAAAGACTTTCAAATAAACGTGTAGTGCACTAAATGGACCTTTTACTCTGTATAAAAAGTACAGCCCATTTTTTTTGCCATTATTTATCTCTATTCATAGTCTCCAAAACACAACCTTTCTTTCGGGGCTGTTGTACTACTAGTATTACTTCCCGCTATTCTTTTTCTTAATTCGTTTCATATAATAAGATTTCATAGAAAAAACAAACAAATTCCGAAACTGAATTTGATCGACTATTAATGGAAAGCTTGCTTAAGGACTTTAATTTGCCACCGGATGCGCCCGAAGACGCTCGTATTCGGTGGCGAAAAGCCGTCGGATTGCTCATTCGTAATCGTCGTCGTCGTTTTCGATATGTTGCTAATCTTAAACAACGCTCTCAAGCTGCTAAAACTCTTCAGGTTCGATTTTTTTTTTTTTTATTTTTTTTTTTTAATGGCGTAATAATGTACTATTAATGTTGCTGAAAATATCTGTTTAACTGTCAAGATTTAGTTGACCTTTTGTATTTCCTTACAATTAATCTCTTTCAAATTGCTAAAAAATGTTTGATAATAAAAGACTTTATTAACGGCTGTTCATGTTATTTTAGTCAAAGTAGGTTGATAAAATGGGAGTAACTTTTTTTTGTTATGTTGACTAATTTAAAGTTTGAGATATAAAGGTAATCTTTCATAGATTATATATATGTCCTCAAATGTCATTTCATATAAAATAGATGAGTGAGGCTACAGTTTTATTTTTTATGAAACAGGATGGTACACAACTAATAAGAAAAATAATAGTCAAGCTAAGGGGACTAGTCTACGCTAATATTTGATTGTCAAACAAGACCATGGACTTTTTAATGGTGTACATGTGCTATATGCATTTTACCATATAAACACTTATGATATTAATTAATTGGCTAGTGATTTTATCATATAGTTTTAATGTATTGCTACATTTGATAGAATAAATATAAAATGCTTTAATTAAATCTTAAAGACATTTGGTATGAACTTTTGGTATGAAATAAGGATAGAGATAGAGTTATAGAAATGATCCCGTCAAAAAAAAAAAAAAAAGAGTTATAGAAATGATAACTGGAATAAAAAAAGGATAAAGGTTAGAGATAAAAAAGAAGAAGTGAGTGAGATAAGAAAAAAATAATTAATGTTTATCCCATGTCTAGTAATCTGGTATAGACAGTTAGACACTGGACAGGAAATAAGATTGAGATAAATAGCAACTTAATTATGACTCTCTTTATTTTTAAATACTTACTTCACTTTGTTTTTCCAGCCGTATTTAAATACTTGCTTCATTTTCTTATTTGAAAAGCTTTTACAATAATCTACCCCACTTCCTTCACATTTTATTGTTTTCTCAAATTTCTCCCATATGAAAAAATGGAGCAAATATATAAAAATGGAGGACGGAGGGAGTACTATGTAATAATTATCTCACCAAAAAAACCTTCTAACAACAATTAAATTTCATTGATTCATGTTCACTAAGCTAGGTCGTACAGACTACAGAGTAGTTTGCATAGTATACACGACATTATGTCGGTTGGTTAGTTACTTAATTCACATTAGGGAAAAAAATATAAAAATAGTGGAAGGTCATATACTTCGTACAAAGCTATAATCATGGATTTTTTAATTGCTTATTTATTTCCTACTTTTACTTCGTATAATACCATTAAAAAACTTCTAACTCTTATACTAGGAATGCTACTAAAAAGAAATCGTACTCACTTAAACAACTTAAATCAAACTAATCAAATCTCGTTTATATCATTATCCTAATGTTTCATCATTGCACCGGAGAAACAACTAAACTTAGCGGTACACGTTACACGATATCGCCAATTTCCAGATAGTCGGTACTTATTCTGCCGTATACAGTATACTTGTTGTCAAATTGTAGTTGAATCATCCAATAAATTATTGTGCTTTAGGGCTTGTTTTTTTCGGCTTATTTTCAGTTCAGTTCACCTCCAATCAATTCAATTCAGTTCCTAATTTCCTTTTCTCATAAAATTTTCACTTCACTTCACTTCAGTTCCTAATTTCCTTCTCTTATAAAATATTCAGTTCAGTTCAGCTCCAATCAGTTCAATTCAGCTCAGCTCAGTTTAGTAAATCAGAAGAGGTTCTTTGTAGTACGAAGTATCTAATAAGATTCCACTTGTTAAGGTTAGTGTGATAATCACATGAAAATCTCTACTTTGTTGAAGACCCACTTATATTTATTTATTTATTATTTATCTCAAATATCAAAATTCTGTACTCTAGTGTTGGTAGCAAGTGGGTGCACCTATTAATAGCATTATAAATAATGAACCTTGACTTCTTCTCAGCCACTGTAAATGGGCAAAGGAGATTTATAGCCGCAAATTTTTAACTCATTTTCAACATCTATACAAAATTATCAATAAGTACATATCACAGGAAATTTCCTTGAACTCTCATTAAAAAATGTAGGTTAGTTTTGGCTGATCAAAATGAAGATATGGGCATCTTGTATTGTTATAAGTTATTTTTGGCTATCTTTTGTGAAAGTGATGTTATGGGTTATCCAGTTATCCTTTATCTTTTTGATGTGCTACATGCTCCAGTTAAAATCTTTGTACGTGCAATTTGGTACCACTGTCATATATCACGAGAATAAGTCCTTGCTAGGATTATGACCAATTACCTTACATAAGAAAACTCGAAACTCCTAACAATTTAGGTACCTGTTACCTAACGCGCTATGAATTATAAAGCCGTTATGGATAAAGTACAGATTGAAGTGTGGCCTGCTAAGAGTTAAAAAGTTGCCTTATGGCTTGTGGAGAACTTTGAATACGTAACTTGCTATTCCATAATAAGGATTTAGCACACTAAGGTTTTGTTTGGTCATTAGCGCGTAGCTAGTTTCTAAGAGTTGGTTGTGTTGAATGATTTGACTAACTGATTGAACTGGATCTATTGACCAGCGAAGCTAATAATTTGTAGCTATTACTCCATAAGTACTTAGCACATTAAAGCTCACAACGTAGTAAAACATTGTGTTTATGCACATAATGGGGGCGTAAAGCCATATAATTCTACCTCCGTTTCATATTATTTGCAACGATTTGAGCGTTTCAATGACAATGTTAACCTTTGTAACTTGTGAGGATTCTGAGGAATATGTTACAGGCTGAATTAAGAGATAAATGGTTTCATCTAGATTTAACATTGTGTTTATGCACACAATGGGGGCATAAATCCATATAATATATAGATATATGAGCGTTTCAATGAGAATTTTAATCTTTGTGACTTGTAAGGATTTGAGGAACGTGTTACAAGGCTGAATCAAGAAAATGGTTTCATTTAGATTTTTGTAGACGTAAAGTTCCAACATGACCAATGAATTTAGCACTTTATATGCAGATGTTGTCACAAAATTTGGGTGTTCAACTAAATTAAATCCATGTTGCTGTAATTCAACATCATATATGACTCCTTTTTTCTAGTCCATGCACCATCTTTCCTTGTCTGTGCGAGGTGCTAGATGCTCAATAGAGTAGGTTTATGTTTCATTCTTGTTGGTAAATTCAATTGCACATGTTCACCTGAGTTTGGATTGCTTTCGCATGATGGCATGGTACCTTTGACTTCATTTATGAATCTTGTAACTTGCACTTAATGCTGTCTTGTATGAGGTCTGTGCATTGACATCAGCTGAAAGTGATTGGTTTTGAACATGTCTTTCAATTTCCTGGTTAGAGGTTGTGGATAATGTCCTGCAATAAGAAGTATAATAAAAATGATCCAATATAATTCCTTCCTTTGGGAGGGTTATAAGAAGCCCATATGATGCTTCTTAGCCCCTTAGTCTACAAAACAGTCAAGACTAGGAGAGGTTGCTTGCAACGAAACCTATAACAAAAACCTTTTTATAAGAACTGTGGATTGTGCTCTGTTACTTGAAAGTTAACTACTAAAATACTAGGAAAAATTGTAAGAAATCACCTTTTATAACACTCTTTTGTGAAAAAACACTTTATAAAAATTTCTTGTAAAAGCACATCTAAAACCAGATTTTTTTTGCAAGATAACACCTTAGGCCGGTTTTAGGGCATTGACCTTGTTTTCCGGCGTTGACCCTCACGTGAGGGTCGCGTGCTCAACCCTTCCCTCCACAAAACCACTAAAACTATACCATAGTCAACCCCAACCGCCGACACCACCACCTAGACACCACTAGAACCACCTCTCAGCCGCCGACATGACCACCCATCAACCTAGCTGCCATCACCACCCACCCAAATCACTTTAAACCCGCCCACAAAAATCCTCACCCACCCCCACAACCACCCACGTCCCACCCAAAACCACGTAAATTCACCCAGAAAAGTATACCCTCCCCTAAAAAAACTAATAGAGAGGAGAGAAGGGGGTAGCTAGTAGCCCCCCCCCCCCCCCCCCCCTTTTCCCCAATCAGAAACCCTAGATCTAAGGTGGAAACCCTAGATCTAAGGTAAATAAAAAATAAACGAAATTAACAACAACGAATCAATTTTATTAACATTAACAACTTACCTACCTCAAAATTAGATTAATTGAGATTGTTCTTTGCAGCAATTCGAGTAAAACAATGGAGTTTTTCCCTTCAATTGAAAAAAATTCAAGGGTTGCTAGGAAAAAAAGGATAGTGAGAAAGTTTAATTGGAGGGGGAAAGGGTAAAAAAGAAAGAAAAGGGATTTTTTCGAAGGCTATGTTGATGGGTGGTATTGTCGGCGGCGGCTGAGAGGTGGTTCTAGTGGCAGCTAGGTGGTAGTGTCGGCAGTTGGGGTTGGTTAGGCTGTTGTTTTGGTGGTTTTGAGGAGGGAGGGGTTGAGCACTTGACCCTCACGTGAGGGTCAACGCAGGAAAACAAGGTCAAAGCCTTTCGGGTTAAGGTGTTATTTCGCAAAAAAAATCTTGTTTTAGGTGTGTTTTTACAAGAAAATTTTTATAAGGTGTTTTTTCACAACATTTTTCCAAAATACTAAGACCTGCATTTTATGACGTGGAGAGGAGAAGAATAGTTAAGAATTGAATCTGTAAATTCGTTCTTTTTTCTCCTTTGATCAGATGGAACAAAAGAATCCTGTTTATCCTTGGCCTACGTTATGACTAGCTATGACACTATAGGACCTCACACCTCAAGAGAGAATGTAACTTTAAGAGAAAATGGGAATTTTGGCTGAAAAGTCCAGCTAACACTAGGGATATTATTCCTCAGCATCACTTGTAGTTCCAGCATTGCACTATACACATCAATGTCTCTTGTATAGTTGACACTTCACAAGGGAATCTTGAGGCAGCTGCTTGTAGCTTGGACTGTTAGCCATACCCATTGATGTCTTGTGTACTCTTGACACTTAGGCTACTCGAACTATAGCATATGACAAATATTATTGTATGAACTTGCTATGCTCTGCAGGTAATGGTAATCTTGATATATTGTTTCTGGGAATAAGGAGATATATATGCTGCATGGTTTGATTCGTCTTTGGCTGCATCATCCTATATTCCGTGAGTTAGTTTTATCTAGACCTGCGTACTTAGCTTTTTATTTTTTGACAGGAATTACGTGTTGCGCTCATGGTACATAAAGCAGCAATTCGTTTTAGTGATGGTATGGAGCTTCGAAATATTCTATGATATTATTTGCTATCTATTTCCCCAGTTATTCTGTGTTTAATATGTTAAATCATTTTTGCAGCTGGTAGAACTGAATATACGCTATCAAAGGAAACCCAAGAGGAGGGCTTTCGAATTGATTCCGATGAATTGGCATCAATTGTTCGTGGTCATGATACAAAGGGCTTTAATACCCATGGGGGCGTAGAAGGACTAGCCATGAAAGTATCCTCATCACTCAAAGACGGAATCTCATCAAGTGACATACCTTGTAGGCAAAAAATCTATGGACAAAACAAATACACTGAAAAACCTCCTAGAGGATTTTGGACATTTGTATGGGAGGCATTACATGACTTGACATTAATAATTCTGATGGTTTGCGCGGTGGTTTCAATAGGGGTAGGAATTAGTACTGAAGGGCTTCCTAAAGGAATGTATGATGGGGTAGGAATTCTACTCAGTATATTTTTGGTTGTCACTGTGACTGCTGTCAGTGACTACAAACAGTCATTGCAATTCATAGATCTGGACAAAGAGAAGAAGAAGATATATGTTCAGGTTACAAGAGATGGACGTAGGCAGAAGGTACTGATCTTTGATTTGGTTGTTGGAGATATAGTAAACTTGTCTACTGGAGATATAGTTCCTGCTGATGGAATCTTTATTTCTGGCTACAACTTGCTGATTGATGAGTCAAGCTTAACAGGAGAGAGCGAGCCAATTAACATAACTCAAGATAAACCGTTTCTTTTATGTGGAACGAAAGTACAAGATGGATCAGCTACAATGCTGGTGACTGCTGTTGGTATGAAGACTGAATGGGGAAAGTTGATGGAGACTCTAAGTGAGGGGGGTCAAGATGAGACGCCTTTGCAGGTGAAACTAAATGGAGTTGCTACTATAATTGGAAAAATTGGATTATTATTTGCAGTACTGACATTTTTAGTATTGACTATTAGATTTATTATTGAAAAAGTTGTTCATGATGAGATCTCACACTGGTCTTCAGAAGATGCATTGAAGCTCCTAGACTACTTTGCTATTGCAGTAACAATTATTGTCGTTGCTGTTCCTGAAGGGCTTCCATTAGCAGTGACTCTCAGCCTTGCCTTTGCAATGAAGAAATTGATGAATGACAAGGCACTGGTTAGGCATCTTACTGCTTGTGAAACAATGGGTTCTGCCACATCTATCTGCACTGATAAGACTGGGACACTCACGACAAACCATATGGTAGTTGAAAAGATTTGGTTAGCTGGGAAAAAAAGAGAATTGAAAGGAAAAGATTTGAAACCAGATGTATCTGAGAGTACCTTGACCACTTTTTTACAAGTTATTTTCTTAAATACTGGTGCAGAAGTAGTAAAGGACCATGATGGAAAGACTTCCATTCTAGGGCAGTCAACAGAATCAGCATTGCTTGGATTCGGAATGCTTCTAGGGGGGAATTTTGAGGAGCTGCGCCAAAAGTACCAGATAAAGAATGTAGAGCCTTTTAATTCTGTTAGAAAGAAGATGTCTGTCCTTGTGGCTTTGCCAGAAGGTGGAACTCGAGCCTTCTGCAAGGGGGCATCAGAAATAGTTTTAGGCTTGTGCCACAAAATGATTGATTGCAATGGCAATTCTGTAGACATTTCTGAAGAGCACTTCAAGAGTATAACTAATGTCATAAATGGTTTTGCTGATCAAGCTTTGAGGACTCTGTGCTTGGCTTTCAGAGACATGGATGTTGGATATGATGAAAACAGCATTCCTGAAGATGGATATACTTTAGTAGCCGTTGTTGGAATCAAGGATCCAGTTCGTCCTGGGGTAACAGAAGCTGTTCAGACTTGTTTAGCTGCTGGAATCACTGTGCGTATGGTCACTGGTGATAACATTAATACAGCCAAGGCCATAGCAAGAGAATGCGGTATACTAACAGAAGGTGGCCTTGCCGTAGAAGGATCTGAATTCCGTAGTAAGACTCATGAAGAGATGAAAGAGATCTCACAAAGAATCCAGGTGTGTTTTCCAATTCTTGCAGAAACTCTCTGTAGTTGCAGGCATTTATAGTTGGAAAGTACTGAAGTTTGCACGATTTTTTTTATCAATAATATCAGGTAATGGCAAGGTCTCTGCCGTTAGACAAACACAAATTGGTGAGTAACCTCAGAATACTCCGGGAGGTGGTTTCTGTGACTGGTGACGGAACCAATGATGCACCTGCCTTGCATGAGTCTGATATAGGACTTGCTATGGGAATTGCAGGAACAGAGGTTTGTTAATAATTTCATTGTCTAAGTCAATTATGATGCGCCTTTTACTCATGATTCCACATGGTGGATTGGCATTAATTTTAATGCCTGTGAAAATGACTGTTGCAGTGTAACTACCGAACAGTTTCTTTCTTTCCTGGCACTTCCCTTGGTCCTTGCCAAATTCTGGGGACTGTTGTTGATACCTTTTTATATTATTTCAGTATTATATTGTCTTGACAATAAAGACTTTGCAACACCTTTAGTCTCTAAAATCCAAATTTCTTTACAAAGAGCTTCTATATGGATAGATAGATAGACAGATATTACCTGTTATCCAAAAGACTAGAATTAAAACTTTGTAGAAATTGTTTATTGAGATTCATCATTTACCACCTTAAGTCTGAAATTTTGTGAACTGAAGAGTTGCATGTAGAATGCTAGCTGCTATTCTGCCTTTTGACTCCACAAGTTATTGTCTACAGGTTGCAAAGGAAAGCGCCGATGTCATTATTTTAGATGACAATTTCAGCACCATTGTAAATGTAGTCAAATGGGGGAGAGCTGTCTACATAAACATCCAAAAATTTGTGCAATTCCAGTTGACAGTAAACATAGTTGCCCTAATGCTAAATTTTGTAGCTGCATGTATCACTGGTTAGTTCCGAATTTATTGAACTTTCTTACATTGCACAATATCTTTGTACATTTTACTGATATAATTTGGGACTCCTAGGTTCTGCTCCATTGACAGCTGTGCAGCTACTGTGGGTCAACATGATTATGGATACACTTGGCGCGCTGGCCCTGGCTACAGAACCACCTACTGATGAGCTCATGAAAAGACCTCCTATTGGAAGAAATGCTAGTTTTATTACCAAGACTATGTGGAGAAATATCCTTGGCCAGAGTGTATATCAGTTCGCTGTCCTTGCTGTTCTGAGCTTTGATGGAGAGCGGCTACTTAGACTTGGCGGCCCAGATTCTCACGTTATCCTGAATACAGTCATATTTAACTCTTTTGTGTTCTGCCAGGTTTCCTCTTACTTTTCTCTACCTTTCTCTTTTTTCCTTTCTTCCATTGCTCCCCTCTCCCTCAGATTGAATTTGAAAATCCAGTATTAAACAGCACTTGTCATTGAGCCTTTAGTCATGTTATTATTTTTGCTGCTTTATATTCATCTGTTTAACATGTGTGTTTTCTGCTCCATTCTTTATCAGGTGTTCAACGAAATCAATAGTCGTGATATAGAGAAAATAAATGTCTTCCGTGGAATATTCAGAAGCTGGATTTTCATTGTTGTTATGGTTTCCACTGTTGCATTTCAAGCAATCATAGTTGAGTTTCTGGGAACTTTTGCAAGCACTGTGCACTTGAACTGGCAGCTTTGGTTAATCAGCATTTTAATCGGAGCAGTTAGCATGCCTTTAGCTGTCATTCTAAAGTGCATTCCTGTTGAGAGAAATGCTGCTCCACAACACCATGATGGGTATGAAGCCCTACCTAGCGGTCCAGAACAGGTCTAATAATACAGAGGCTGCACCAACTTTGATCAGACAAAAACGGTGCAGAACTCAATTTTACAAAAAACGCATGAACCAGAGAACTAACTGGTTGAAGAAGTATCCTCAGATGTTGCTTCAGCATCACATTTTTCCTCATACCAGCGGCTTGCAACTCATTTTGTTTGCACCAATATCCCAAGTGTAGATATTTTGGATTAACTTTATGTTAGGAATTTGAGATTAGGCTGAATTTTACCAAAATGATTCATGGAAGTGGTTTCATTTTAGGTACCTCCACCCATACGGAATTTACTCTTCTGTTATGTTGTTTACATAAACGTATGGTTTGGTTAGAACGGGTTAACTTTAAATGTTTTGAAAACGACGATAATTTTCATCTAATGGCTTTGTGTCAATTGAAAGTTTACCTTGCAATTGAACTGTTTGCAATTAGCTTGGTCAAAGTATCATCCAATAATAATTAAATAGAAGTGGTAACTCCGGTTGGGTGGAGGTATTTAGAATGAAAAATACTTGACGATTTTTGAATATTCGAAGGATGTAAGTTTTTCGAAATATCAACTCAAAAGCCTCTGGTATGAAAAAATGTGAAGTTGAAGCAACTTCTGATGATACATCTTCGGGCCATGCTTATCTTCAACAGATTAAGCCATGCACAATTTTATTTTTCGTCAAAAGTTGGTGCTCATGCAAATATTGGTTCATATGGAGAAGCCGTGAAGGGAACTGAGACAAGGTGCCATTGTGAGTACCCTGAGACCTCTACTCTTTTCAAGTTTCAGTTATTCTGTTCGGAGCACTGTAAGAGAAAATGTTATTGGTTTTTACAAAATGTGAGGTAAATTATTAGATATATTTCATCCATGTTTTCTTGCCATATTACCTGAATATCTGAGATTGCATGCTTGTAGAGAAGAAAAAATTGTCTTGTTTTTCTGGTGTTATATCAGCTTATTTCAGCAAGGTATTGATTTATGCTCCAAGAATATGCAAACTTTCAATTCTATTCATTTTTGTTTGTAGTTGTAAATTTGCAATCTATTACAGTACTTGTATTACTCAAGGCAAATTTACTGCATGAAAAACCTAATTGAACCGCGTTCAGATTTTCATACTACCAATTTCACAGCAGTCATTAAATTCATCTGATCATACTGTTAAATAGCAATAACGACAACAATATATTCTCTCCGATAATTTTCTTAAGCTGATTTTCCTGGTGAGCTGAATAAGTACAAAAAATAGAATTATAACCTCTGTTTTGACCTCTCTGTGAACAATACTGCTCCACTCTACTCAAGATATGCTACTAAAATACAAGGGGTTAAACCCGAACAATTGACAAAATATAGTTACGTGTAATTACCTAGCTAACCAATCTTCCTATTTAAGATGAAAAATAATAAATAAAGAATGTATTACTTGAATCTCCGCTTTGTCTCTCCATAAGCAATCACTCCAAGAACAGTCATTGTATAACCACCAATACCAACCACGGTAACTGGGTTCTGGAAAATAAGTATTGAGATAACGACAGCCACTGCACCCTTTGCATTGCCTAATACCTGAAGAAAAATTTAACATATACTGAGTAAAGATACTAATAGCTGGGAGTCACAGGGATCCCTAGGAAACAGAATAAGAGAAAATAAAACGTACGGAGTGTAAACTTTACCTAAATATGCTATATAAGAAAATGAGATGTCATACTTGCAAAAAAAAAAAAATAACACTACACAAGGCATAAAAAGTCTTCCCTAACTAACCAGAATTACTTTCCTAGATAAAGCAGACATTCCGAACCCTAGTATTGTTGCTTTGAGAGATTAATGATAGCAAACAGATTAGCCATCGACTCACAACACATACAATTAACTAAACCATTTAAAGCATTAGAGGTACAAGGATATCAAACCTGGAGAGTTAGGGCACTTGTGTACTTGGTCACCAAGAAGTTGGACAAATTGGCTGCATAAGCCATGGTTGAGTTCAGTATAAGAATTATCAACATGAACTTATGCAAATCTCCCACAGAAGCAAAGACTTCTAGTACAGTGGGTTCCATTATAAACAAAGCAGGAACTAAGGCGACAACTGCAATTGGGGCCATATACAGCAACAAGTTCATCGAGTCCATCTTTTCCCTGAAACAAGTAACATATCATGAAATTAAACTGAAAGTCCATCAGGAATGCATCCGAACAGAAATTAAAATTTCACCCCAGTTTGCACTTTGCAACTTGTTTAAGTACGAGTCAATAGGGAAGGAAACTAACACGCAGTAATATCCTTTCAGAAAAGTGTGGGTTCTTTTGTCGTATATCTAGTTTTAACAATTTATAGATAAGACTCTAGAACCAATGAATGATGTCTGAAATAAGCATTCTATTGTTTAATCCATGATGTGCCATGTATTACATTCTTTTGAACTTTTAGCCATAAATGTGATATACTCCAGAGAATGCTTCTAATCTTGCTTTTAAACACCATACCCATGATCCTTCATGTACTATTTTCTTCTAAAATGTCAAATTTGATATAAGATAAATGAATTATTGCTATTTATTCGCTATCAGCATCATGGTCAAGTACAGCCCACTTCTAAAAACTTGATGCACAATGTGATATGACCATGATTCTCACCTGTGCTCATGCCTAGGTCTCACTTAACAAGATATG
This sequence comes from Chenopodium album, assembly GCF_948465745.1. Lineage (NCBI taxonomy): Eukaryota > Viridiplantae > Streptophyta > Magnoliopsida > Caryophyllales > Amaranthaceae > Chenopodium > Chenopodium album. The sequence continues at coordinate 48,284,199 of NC_137848.1, forward strand.
GACTGAAAATTAGATATGAAGAAGGAAAAGTGCGCGTAGATTTGTGATTTTGAACATAGTACCACAAAAGCTCACAACTTCCTTTATTTCTGTTCTGATTCTTTCTTTGCAAATTGTTTCATAAAGTAGCGGAAACTCACCCTTCATCAGAGAGTAGGATGCCCTGGAGAACAGATTTGAAAGCCCTTGCTGCAGTGGCACTTATACACATAATAAATCCAAACAAATGAAAACTTGGTTCCCCCTGTCAAAATCCACAAGAATTCCATCAAGTTTCTTACTTTCAAGTTCAAATACATCAAAAACACGAATTATTTTCCAAACAAAGATGGACAAAGTAAAAGGTGGTTGTTTGCTTTAGTGTATGTTCTCAAAAGAAGCAAAATTATGACTGAATCACTCTCTACAAAAATGCTATGCTATATTCTATTTATAATCTTCTCTTTGTTCAATAATTGATCTGGAAGGACCACATTCAAATAAACTTGGTCCGATTTCAATATAACCAAATAAGAAAATAGATTAGTACAATCAACTAAGTACAACAAGTGGGGTTTATAACAAATCAAATCAACAAACAAGCAATGCAGTTTCATCAAATCCTGCAATTAACCAAATTTGACAATATTACTATTTACCACCAATCCCCAACAAATCGAACAACAGTATTCCCAAAACTATCTTCATTAATCATACTATAACTTCTCTTAGTAAATCAATTTGATTACACCAAGCAATGCTCTACTTTGAAAGATCCATCAAATTCAAAGCTGACTAAATTGAAGCATATAATAATCAAACATCTACTATTGTACAATATTTAGCTCACTATCATTATAACAACAAATCACACAATCAAAGACATAAAATTTAAACATCAACAACCATTTCCAGATCTTAAGTTTCATACTTAAAGTTCCAAATTAGATCAAAACATACCAAACAATGATCCAAACTAAAGAGGAAAACAAAACTATCAACAATTCATATAAATTTAAAATTCCACAAACAATCCAACAAGATAACATTGCCAAAGCCACAAACCTTTTGGGATTACGAGGTAATCCCAAAAGAACAAGGTCGACTAAATGAACCAAGATTTTATCTCACGTGATCATCAACAACGAATAAAATATAATAATTCGAAATACCAAGTTGAAGAAATATACCCCACTAGCAATAATAACACCAGTAACAACAGGAACAAGGCAAGCATAAGTAACCCAAGCTTCTCTCTTGAAAGTGATCAAATAAGCAAACAAAGCAGTGAAAAACGGCGTCGTAGCACCAACAGCTTGATTGAAGGAAACAGGAAGAAATCTCAAAGATACATTACCACCAACAACTGACCCACAAAAAACAATACTCAAAGTCACAATTTTAACAAATTGTGATCTTGATTTTACTCTTTGTAATGGAACTATTTTCAGTACAACAATGGAAATGTAACTCAGAAAAGCACAAGCTGACATGTGGCACATTGTTAGAAAAATTGGAAATCCGAATTTATAATTTGAGAGAAGTAATTTGTTTAATAATAATACCCCAATATTTGATGAATACCATAGTATTATTAATGATCCTATAAAAATCATGTCTTTTTTTATTGACATGTTTTTTTCTTTTTTTTTTTTTTTTTTGGGATCTGGGGATTTGGGTTGAAGCTCTTTCTGGAGCTTTAATGGAGATTGAATCAGGGTTTTTTTTTTCCCCTTTTTTGGGAAGATGGGTTAAATTAATTTGAAATAATTAAATAATTAATGTATTAAAAAAATTTCAAAAAAAAGAAAAGCAATCTTTGAGTTTAGAGGAGAGAGAAAGGGATGTATTGAGTTTTCAGGAGTTGTCACAGGTTGTGGGGTAGAAGATGAACATAGAAAGCGTAATATTTGTGTTTCTAAAATTACGAGCTTTAATTTTTTTTTTTTTTAAAGAATATTTTTTGTGTAATTTTTTTTGTTGGGGAGAATGTTACACTTTGAAAGTTTGAATAGGGTATTTGTACAGATCACATCTAATTGGTGCAGAATATAATACGTTTAAGCCCGTTAATTGGATGAGCTAAATGCACAAGTTTGTTATGGGTATGTTTTGTATCTTAAATAAGGAAATTAATTAAAATTACGATATGAAATAATAAATCATACCCATATATCGCACACAAATTAAATATTTTTATTAGATTATGTAAATAATTAGTGTGTTTATTATGTTCACACTTGTAACCCTAGTTAAGTGATTTGTATCCTCTGTATTTATACTACTTTGAGAATAATGAGAAGGCCAAGGAACAAGAGTGATAACAAGACGATGATTTGAAACCTTAGCCCCAACATTGGCAAGTTGATCCGCAAGCATCTTGATGTGTTGACAATAGGCAGAGACATTGGGGAAGTTGTTCAAATCGATTTGAGAAAATTCGGATGCAAGTTGGACGACACGATTAATCTGATTATCTTGGAAGATGTCTTTCAATCTTCCCCACGCGGCCTCGGCGGTAGAATCGGGTTCGATGATGGTGTTGAGAAGATCGTTAGGTATAGTGCCGTATATCCATTGAAGCACGATAGCATCGAGGCGGCTCCATAGTTCAGGGTCAGTTGTGGACTGAGAAGTTGAAGGGTCGGCTTTGTCAGAAGGAAGAATGTGATCAAGCACTTGATATGCCCTGGCATGAATCTTAAATAACTCGGCCCAAGAAGAGTATTGAGCGTTTTTATCTCCAAAGTAATTGGAATTAAGTTCTTGATGTTGGGAGCAGCTAGAGCGGGATGGAAAGCGGAAGGTTTTGGTGAGTTTCCCATGGTGAAGAAGAAGAAGAAGAAGAAGAAGACAGACAGTATGAAGCTAGAGAGAGAAAAAGAGGGGAGAGAGAAAGACCTAACCTGATATCATATAGGAAATAATCCTGATTCAATCTCGTTAGGCTACCCAAGCTTCTAACGAAGCTAATACTGTTGGTTCCGCCCTCATTGCTGCGGGGAACTCTCTTTCCAGCCTCGAGTCTCACGCCACCTCCATTCCTCGACACCAACAAAAACAGAACAGTCGCGGTGGTGGCCATAGCAGGGGCCGCAACAATGGTGGTCGTAATAACAAAGGTCGTGGGGGTCGTGGTCACGGACATCAACAACAACAACAAGCCTCACAACCTTGGCAATGGAATGGTTCTCAAGCTTGGCAATACCCACCATGGGCTGCTTGGGCTTCTCCTCCTTAGGTCGTACCACCCTGCCCGTATCCCACCTCATCATGGACTCTCCCACGAGGACTCCACAAGGGGGAATCTAAGGCCCTAGGCCTCAACAACAACAGCAAGCGTTTAGTGCTCAAGCCCCATCTTCCCTGGGCTATGCTCCCACCAATGTTGAAGCTGCTTTGCACACCCTCTCCTTACATCAACCCGATGAAAATTGGTATATGGATACAGGAGCTACTTCTCACATGGCTTCACATCAAGATACTCTCTAGTCTTATTTTAATTTGAGCAATCCTCGTAATATTATTGTCGGAAATGGTATTGGCATTCCAATTCGTGGCTATGGTCAAGCTTCTCTCCCTCCCTTCACTTTAAATATTATTGTCGATCTCGATGACCGTTTAGGTTTCAGAATAACTATTTAGAAGTGACGCCATTAGTAGAGAGGAGAGAGAAAGGGATGTATTGAGTTTGCAGGAGATGTCACAGGTGGTGGGGAAGAAGGTGAAGATAGATAATCCGTTAATTGGATGAGTTGCACAAGTTAGTTTTGGATTAGTTTTATATCTTTAAATAAGGAAATTAATTAAAATCACGATATGAAACTCTTAGTCATACCGGCCTATATATTGCACATAAATTAAGTATCTTAGCTTTCAAATAAAAGCTTCTCTTGACCCCTTGGCCCTTGCATAAGTTGATTTTAGTTTGAAACGCATATGAAATAATTAAGTTTTTGGATTATAAGTAGGAAAATTTGTCAATTGCAGCCATTAAAAAAAAAATTGGAAATTGCAACCCAAAAGTTCTTATAAATTGTAAATTGCAGCCCGATTCAACTTTTTCATCGGTTTACATGTTGAAAAATATTCGGTTAAGGTTTAAGGGGCCATTGTAGTCCTTAAGGATCCGAATTGAGCTCGGAATTAGCAAAAAAATAATGTAAGTGCCTCGTTTTGCGTAACAAAAATGTATCTTGTGGGCAACATTTAATTCCTCTTGCTGATTTCTTTTTGTACACTACAACCTTTGGGTCACTAAACAAGCTTGGTAACATAAACTTGTAAACAAATACACTGAACGACATTATTGCTTTTAGTCACTACGCTAGTGTCATCACTTTGACATTATCTTACATCTAAATGAGAAAATTGCTACTCCCTTCGTCTCTTAATTAGATTCCTTTCTCTCTATTATGTAAAGAATAAATGATAGAAGTAGGAATTTGAAATAAATTACTCTATAATGAAGAGAAGTGGAGTTTGAGGAGAAGAGAATCATGTGATATTGACCCACATACTAAGTGGAAGCCAAACGAGTTTTTTTTTTCCCTCTTCTTTTCAAATATGAGTTTCAAAAAAATCTTTGCAGCTTAATAGTAGAGTTGATCTAAAGTAGCCCGACTTGCTTGCCCAGGTTTGGACAACTTTTGGGCCTGGCCCATTCTAACCCAACTTGACTTTTTAATTTGTTTTGGGCCACCTAAAATATCATTTTAGTAAAAAGTTTTTTTTTTTTTTTTTTGGGGAGGGGGTCGACGGTTTTATGGGGAGGGGTTCTAGGGTTTTGCGGGGTTGGGAAAAGTTTTTCACATGAATGGAGAGCTTTGCAGGGGGAGGGGAGGGGCAGCGAGTAGAGCTGTCAATTCGGGTAAATGGGTCGGGTTTGAGTCGGGTTTGTGTGGGTCGGGTCATCTCGGGTCGGGTCAATATGGGTTAATGTCAAGACCTATGTGGGTCGGGTTTGGGTTGGGTCATGCTTGAGTCGGGTCACGTCGGGTCATACATCTTTTCGGGTTCGGGTCGGGTTTAGGTCGGGTCAATAAAAGGTCGGGTTACATTCGGGTCGGGTGAAAAACAAGTCGGGTTAAATTCGGGTTTTTACGGGTTTAAATGAGTTAGGGTCATGTTCGGGTTCGAGTCGGGTTCGGTTCAAGTCAATTATTTTCGGGTTATAATCAGGTCGGGTCATTATCGGGTTTGAGTCGGGGTCGGTTCAAGTCAATAATTTGCGGGTCATAATCAAGTCGGGTCATTCTCGGGTTCGGGTCGGGTTCGGTTCAACTCAAAAACTTGCGGGTTATAATCGGGTCATTTCCAAGTCGGGTCATTCTTGGGTTCAAGTCGGGTTTAGTTAATAATTTGCGGGTTACAATCAAGTTGGGTCATTTAAACTTATCTGGTCATTCTCGAGTTCAAATTGGCAAGTCAATAATTTGCAGGTTATAATCACGTCGGGTCATTTCCAAGTCGGTCTCGGGTGTGGTTCAAGTCAAAAATTTGAATTCCCTTAAAAAAATAATAATAAAAAAAGATAAGTCAAGTAAGATGAGAAACACTTGCTATTGTCTGGGTCCCGTGTATTTTTTATTTTTTTGTTTAATTTTTTTTTTTTTTTTTTTTGCTGCTATCCAGTTCAGTTTTTCTTTGACGAGGATTATGTAAGAGATAAGTCAAGTAAGATGAGAAAGGCCACTTTTGTTTTATAATTGGAATCCATGTTAATAAATTGAAAAAAAGCCTGAAACTCAATAGTCAATACGGAGTACTCTTTTTATCCTAAAAATTCCTAAATCCTAAAATTCGGGTTAGTAATAGGTCGAGTTTAAATTCGGGTCGGGTCAATAACAAGTCGGATTGAATTTGGGTCGAGTCAATAACAAGTCGGGTTTATTTCGGGTCGGGTTTAAAATCGAGTCGGGTTAGGAACGGGTCGGGTTGAACTCGGGTCGGGTTAGTAACAGGTCGGGTTGAATTCGGGTTTTGACGAGTTAAATCGAGTTTGGGTCATTCTCGGGTTCGAGTCGGGTTCGGTTCAGGTCAATAATTTACGGGTCACATTTGGGTCGGGTCCTCTCTAGGTCAGTTCATGGTCGGGTTCGGGTCTCAAATACTCGGGTCAACTCGGGTCTAGGGTTGGTTTCAGGTCGGGTTAGGTAGGGTTCGGGTCACCATTTTTTTCGGGTTCAGACGGGTTAGGGTTAGGGTCGGTATTTCGGGTCGGGTCAGCTTTTGACAGCTCTAGCAGCGAGGGGTGGGGAAGGAAAGGTGGTGCGGTGGATGGGTTTTATGGTGGTGTAGGTAGGTATGAGGGTGGTGGTATGGTGGTGGCGGCCAAGGAATGAGAATGGAAATACCTATGGGGGGAATTAGCTTGGAAGGATTTGGGGGAATGGAGAGAGTGAAGGGAACGAGATAAAGACCTAACAAAGGAAATAAGGGCAGTTAATTCCCTTTCCTTTGATTAATACCCCAACCAAACAGTCCCTAAAAATGTACGAAGTAAGGACATGTTTTCTTCGACTAGTTTCAGCTACTTATTCCTTATTCATTAATAAATTCAAATTAAGTTAGATCAGACCAGAAACATTCAGGTCAAATTAAATCATACAGAGTAACTTTTAATTATTATTTACTTATTGCTAAATATCGTTAATTGCGTATTAAAAAAAAATGAGAATTATCTATTTGAAAAGTTCCTAGTGAGACGAATATAACAAGATCCATCTTGATAATGTATATTTTTTTAAATTTTTTTTATTATAAATTAATATTAAAATGCGATTAAAATTTAGTGAAATTATAGAATCAGATCAGATAAGATAATAAAAATTCAATTAGACCTTAAAAAAATCGGACTAATCTCTTTGTTTCAAGCAAATAGAAACAAGTTCTAAAAAGGGGAAAAAGAAAACAATTATCAATAGTTTTGTTTTCTACTTTTCTGTAATAATATTTCTACCCTCCCTCATTTTATTTTGGCCCAAACTAATATTCGACTAATCTTGACGGAGTTTTGTTTCTGTAATAAAAAAACTAAAGAGGAAAAAAAAAACTGTTATAAATACTGTATTGTTTTCTGTAATTTTCCACATTTAAATCAAACAAAGCATCTCTTACACTCTCACTGTAGTGTTGCCGCCAAAACCATCATGATTTCCTCTCTCCGCCATAATCGCCGCCGCAAAAATCAAACCCCCATACCCACTCCATGTCTTCTCCGCCGCATAAGAAGCTGAAAAGCACCGCCGAAGACGCCGACGAAGAAACTCCAATGCACATCATATCGAGCGAAACCCAGAACAGAGAAACCCAGAATTCTGAAACCCAGAACAATGAAACCCAGAGAAACCCAGAACAATGAAACCCAGAACAGAGAAACCCAGAATTCTGAAACCCAGAACAGAGAAACCCAGAATTCTGAAACCCAGAACAATGAAACCCAGAACAGAGAAACCCAGAACAATGAAACCCAGAACAGAGAAACCCAGAATTCTGAAACCCAGAACAGAGAAACCCAGAATTCTGAAAACCAGAACAATGAAACCCAGAACAATGAAACCCAGAACAGAGAAACCCAGAACAGAGAAACCCAGAACAATGAAACCCAGAACAAGATATTCCGGATCACGTCATATCGACTGAAATCCTTCCAAGACTTCCCGCCAATTCACTTCTCCGATTCAAACGCGTCTGTAAAGAATGGGATTTGTTAATCTCGAGTTCCGATTTCATCAATGATCATGCGTTCCGCCCAAATCCTCTCTCCTCGAGGTCTGTTCTTTCAATTGCCAATGATTCTTCATTAACTGCTATTGATTACGGAGATCTTGATTTCACCTATTTTGGCCAGTATTCCTCTGTAAATCCCATTTTCTTGATTGGTTCTTCTCATGGCTTAGTTTTGTTGATTTCTGCTCATGCGACAAAGGGTGAACTGCGATTTCCTTGTTTACTTCTTTATTTTAAATTTGATTTTAGGGTTTTTAATCCTGTTCTTGGCGGTCTTGGTAATACTATTTCCCCTCCTCCAAATTTTCTTCAGAGTACTGATTTTGCTGCAAAGGATTATAGTTTTGGGTTTGGTTATTCTTCAACTCATGAGGAATTCTACATTGTTGCTATTAATTTTCTAGTGTCCTTGAATCGTCCTGTGGTAGTTGTCTTTCTATACAACTGTAGTACCCAACAATGGATTGTAAAGCACAAGGCAATAGCAGAGCCAAGGAATGAGGAACAAAGGCTGTCAATTGTACTTGAAGATGTTTGGTATAAACATAGTGGAACACTTGTGAATGAAGCTTTACATTGGGGTGCTATTATAATAGGGATGAATCACCAATGCATTGTTGGATTAGATTTGGGTAGTAAGAAGTTGACATTTATGAATTTGCCGTCTGCCAATTTTGGGGAACCTGCAGTAATCATTCGTTCTGCTTTTAGTCTGTGTTGTTTGAATGATTTCTTGTGTGCTTGGGCTTATTCTAAGGGTGGAAGAGGAGTTGAGATGTGGATGATGAAAGAACATGGTGTGCGGAAATCATGGACCAAGTTGTTTTGTGCTGATATGAAATCTACATATTGGTATTTTTTTGGAAAGCCTAGACAGATAATGATTTTCAATTTTGATGGGCTACGGTATGTTGACTTCAGCTGCATTACACCAATATGGAGCAAAGTTTATTTTCCAGACCAAGTGAAAGCGGTGAATTATGTTCAAAGCCTGTTATCACCTGATGCAATAATCAAATATCCGACCTCTGGAGAAGAGAATGAATGACATACATTGGGAGAATTAAATGCTCGTGTTGGCACATACATACATTGTGAAACTTAGCTGCTCGTGTTGGTACATACATTGTGAAACTTAGTTGCTCCTGTTGATAGATACATTGTGTAGTTAGTTGCTCGTGTTGGTACATACTGCTGCCTGAAAATTAGTTGCTAGTGTGGTTGAGACAAGCATTGTCAAAAATAAGCTGTCTGTGTTGGTACAAACATTTGTTATTGTTGTGAAAATTAGTTTCTTGTGTTGATACAAACATTTGTTATTGTTGTATTCCATTGTAAACCTTACCAGAAATGACAATGCAAATCTGCAGATAAGACTTAGCTACTTGTCTTGAATGATAAGTCAGTTTGCCTGAATATTGCTATCATAAGCTACAATGAATATGAGTTGTTTTCTTGGTTTGATTTATGTCATGTGTTTCTCCTATCTATTTTACTGTCGACATGATCACCAAATGGTTCAACTAGCACTTACTAATTTGCTATTACAGCAAAATCAGAGAATATATTATCAGGTTGGATTTGTTTTAAAAAATTTCTTGTTTAAATGTTATCTTGAAGCAGGTATGTTACTAAGGTAACAAATGTTAAATGTGTATTGTTTTTCAATTGATGTAATTACTTAGTTCCTACATCAATTTTTGGCTGCATGAAGCGTAGCAGACTGTAGGTGTCATGGATGAAGAATATGATCAGTACTCATCAGGAAAGAAACCAGGTAAGTAGTAATAGGTCATTTACTGCATTAAGTTAAGCTATGTGAGTATGTTGTTAGAATCCTAGTTCTGAATTCAGTTTGGTATCAGTTTCCATTTGACATTTTTAGAATGAATGAATTAATGTGTCTAATTCTTTTGAGTAAAAGAGTATCAGTGGGTGCCATCACTGGCAAACATTCTGACTTTCAGACATACTCTCTATGAACAAAAAGAGGGGGGGGGGGGGGGGGGGGCGATTTTAGAAATGCACTCATCCAACTCTCCCGACCTTTAGCTAATGGTTTCATTTGATCTTGTACACAGTTTAAAATGTGAGAAGTTGTTTCCAATTAGTTATATTGAGCTTATTTTATCCTGTCACTCTTTAATAATAATCAGGTCATTTGCATGTCCACAACAATCTTTCAGCACGCAGATACCTCTCAATGTAGACTGATCTTGTCCATGAACCACCATCTATATATATAAGAGGCAACTATGACACTTTGTCACTTTGTTTTGCTGTTTGTTATACATGATGTCCTGTCTTAAATCCTTGTATGATCACATGTTTAGCCTCTAAGCTCGTTTAAGCTTTGTTTCCATTTTTTTTTACTCTTCCTCCATATCCCGTGACCCTCTAACCAGGAAGCTTTCCCACAGTATGCTCATCTGTGAAACTTGTATTGTGATGCATTACGTTCTTGATCGATTCATGCTCAACTATAGGTCTGTTAAGTCTTAAGTGTATGACTTGCATTTTTCAATCCTTGCACTGATCTGAATCACCAGTTTCTGATTTTAAAAAGAAAACTTTAGAGGCTGCCTTCTATTTGGATTTGGGTATGTGTCAAATTTGTACTACTACAAACTTGGTTCTAGGTATTGATGAATAAAAGGCTTGATTTATGTGAATTATGTCTATTCCTTGTAGCAGTAAATGATCGCTTGTCAATTTAATTACTAATAGATCGATTTTCTGTAGTTGTCAGAAGCTAATGAAATGTTAGTCTCTGAAACAGATGATAGCAGATAATATGTTAAGTTATCGAAATGTTAGTCCTTGAAACACTTTGAATATATTATTAGATTATTGTTGGATCACGTCTAATTGGTACACATAATATGTTAAGTTACTCCTGTTCATTGGATGAGCTGCAAAAGTTTAATACTTTGATATGGTGAAAATTATAATATAGTCATAAGAGTTTGATTTACTTTTAATTACTACCAAATTGGCTTTTATCTATGCCTTTACTGATGAGCTAATGCTAGCTGACTTCGGCCTTGATCCTCCGAAATATCTGCATATTTGTTCCAATGGCCATTTTAATGTAGTGAATTATGTTCAAATCCTTGTATCACGGCTCTTGCCTTAAGCTCGGACTAAAGAGAATAGATGATTGTTTGTACTATAGACTGTGAAAGTTAGTTGCTTCCTAAAATGACAGTAACTTAGCTACTTGTCTCACAAACTTTAAGATAGTTTCCCTGATTTTGCTAGTGATCGAAATGATACAACATGTCTAGTTGTATCGCCTCTTATCCTAAACTCGGATCAATGAGAATAGATGGTTATACAATAGTTATTTTCTCTGTAAATAAACTTGGTTACTTGTCAAAAAAAAAAAAAAAGTTAGTTACTTGTCTACTTACTGCAATGAATACTATGAGTTGCTTTTTGCGTTTGATAAAATATCATGTGTAAATACTTTCATCTCTCTTTTTTATTGCAGATTTGATTACAAAGTGGTTCAACTACCTTAACATTTGCTATTATATATAGCAAAATCTTCAGATCAAAAAAAAATATATATATAGCAAAACCAAAGAATAATAATAAATCTTTTTACTTGGTTGGAAATAGATTGGATTCGCTTTAGCAAATTTCTTTACAAGTATTCATCAAATTGTTATCCTGAATTTGCATATTCTAATGTTTAGTCTGTTTACACAAGTTTAGTCTTCTTAGCCGGAAATATAACTATCAAACAAACAAACATTTAAGGGGACTTTTTTTTTTTTTTTTTTTGGCATATAAAGCTAAACTTGTGTAAACAGACTAAACATTAGAATATGCAAATTAAAAAAAAAAATTCAATTAAAATAAAATAATTAAACCCTAAAAACTTCTTTATTCTCTCTCTTCAAACCTAGTCACTATAGTAAAACTTAGGGGCTGCCATCAATTTTATCAGAGGTAAGCCCTAAATTCTTCTTCAATTTAATGTTTTTAGCCAAAAACGATCACCAATATGGTGATTATATTTTGTCCCTCCATATAGGGTTTAATCAGTCCCTCCATGTAGGGTTTAGTATTGTTTGTTTGTTTGTTTTTCGTACGTGTAAGGATACAAATTTGGAAAATTCGTTTAGCAAATTTGGGGAATTGTGGGTCTGTTGGTATAAGGGTGCAGATTTAGAAGATTCATTTTGCAAATTTGCAGATCTTGATGGCCAATCAAGTTTTATCACTTTTACGACTATACATCAATGGAGCTTTGTCAAGAACGATGCAAAGACATCTAAAATTATTCAGGAGCAGTTCGGAAGCGATGCCATTAGTTTAGGGGTGTTTAATTCTTGTATTGAGAATTTAAATCTCTTTAGGGATGATTGTAAGTGCCCTTAATGATATCACCACTCCTTATTCCATTCAATAAAAAAAAAAGAAAAAAAAAGAAAAAAAAAGTCAAGTCAAAATCATATAAGAACTTGTGTTACTCACTTTGTATTTTGTTATTTGCTCCATTTTTCATATTCGGAGTTTTAGGGGAAATACTAGAAAATTATTTTATAATGAAAGAAGGGTTGGTTGAAAAATAAAAAAAATGTGAAAACCTAAAGTAGGTATAAGAAGAAAGGAGAGTAAGGGCATGTTCTGATTTACTGAGCTGGACTTAATTGAACTGAAATTAGTCCCTCTTACCTATAACCTGTGATACCAGTTAAGTTTTTTTTTTTTTTTTTAATTTAAATATTATTACTCATCATTCACCTACAACCTCAGCCACTTCCATAGCCATAACCACCACTACCCCTATCTCTCTCTTCCTTCAAACCACCATGGACCCAACAACTCCTCACTGCCATACCACCACCACGACACCACCTCCGTCCTCATACTGCCACACCACCTCATCAGCCCACCTCCTCTCCCAATTGCGGTACCCTACCACTCGCCTACTCTCTCTCCTATCCCCGTTTTGCGGTCATTGGTCAGTGTGGCTTTTGCAGGGGATCGAAAATTGTGGTTGATGGTCATTATATTGTTGTTAGGGGCGAGGCAAAGAATTTCGGAGCCCTGTGCGATTTTTAAACTTGAGCCCCTTTTTCATAATTCAAATTTCCGCTAAATGATACTTGAATACTTTGTTAATATTAATTTTAATTATCACATTACATAATAAATTATAAGAAATAAAACTCTAATATTTTTACGAGTACTTGTAAGGCCAATTATCTCAATAATTCAAAATTTTGGCAAAATATATTATCATAAAAAAAAATTCAGTAAGTTGTATTATAAAACAATGTTAATTAAATTTACAAGATTTTTAAGTCATGGGAATCGATCCCCCTAACTTCCCCTACATAGCTCATTCAACCTTACCAGCAAGCCAAGAAAATCTTTAGCAAATATTGATTTCATAATTACATTTTATAAGATTTTGGGGCCCCAATATTTTGAGGGCCTGTGCAGTCGCCCAGGTTGCACCGTGCCAGCGCCGCCCATGATTGTTGTTGGTGGTTGATAGTGATTGATGGATGGAGTAGCAAAAAAGATACTTCCTTCGTTCTTTTATTATTGCACCACTTGCCTTTTTAGGAAGTTTTACAAATATTGCACCATTTCCTGTATAGGAAAAAAATTATTTGTGTTCACACTACAAATACCCAACATACCCTTGTTTTTTCACACTTACTTTTTAATTTATCAATATGTCACATGGGCAATTTTGTATCTTTACCTTTCTCTCTCTTACTTTTTTTCACTACCAAAATATTTGTACCCACCTCCTATGGTGCAATAATAAAAAAACAGAGGAAGTAGTTTCGATGGATGGGCTTGGCTGAAGATACTTTTGGTTGCTAGGGGTGGATGTAAAGGTGGTTTTAGTGGATGAAATTTATAGTTGTGAGAGGGTGGTGGTGAGAGTTTGGGTTTAAAAGCAGGTAGTATTTTTTTGGTATATATGTATGTATATTTTTTTTTTTATAATAATGTTAAATAATCTAACCAATAAGTTGTTGACATGTTGCTCATTTTACCTGATTAACTAGTTAACAAAAGTCTGATACTAATTTGAGAAGGGACTCCTTATAGTTGATATTATTCTTATTTAAAACATATTTGGGATTAAAATGAGAAGGGAGCCAATTGTTTGAATTATTTTTGTTAATTTTTACAAAAGGATATAAAGCGAGTAGTAAAATATGGCTATAAAATAAAATTAGAGCAAGTAATTAAATACAAAAGGAGTACTTGTTGTTAGTCACCAATTTAAAATCTTACCTCTTATAGGAGTCTCTTCAACATAAGGGGTTGGGAATGGAAAGTTTTGCTAGAAGATTTCAACATATCTTCATTGAGATTTTGTTAGAAATCTCTTTTGGGAAGTCACAAGAAGTGACTCAGTTTTCATCCATCACTAGAGTCTGAATGGTTCTCAATTACTCAAGTCCTCGAGAATCCCTAAAACACGAGAGATTGCATTCGCCCCTCTTGGTGCTACAATCCACCTAGGATGATTGTTTGAGTGCCCTACACCTACAATCAAAGCTCATTGGTTACATCTCTATGAAGTCATGTCAAGTATGCAAGTAGGGATGACAATAAGTAGGGTCTAATGGTGGGCATCGTGTCGTGCCGGGCCATCGCGGGCCGTGCCTTGCCGTGTCTAGTGGTGGCTCGTGCCGTGTCGTGCCACCATTTTGCATACCCAGCCCACGACATAGCACGACCCATGTGTCTGGCGTGCCGCCCATGTTTCTTCTTATTTTGAAAAAAATCGATATATTTTTGGAAAAATTGCTCGGAATAATCCGACTTTTGGCTCATACACTCAAAATAATTCCACCTATTCATTATTTTTAAATAATCCGACCTTTAATGCGAATTCTCTATAAATGGTCCCAAGTGACCTGTAACCGGTTAGGTTAGTAATTTTTTTTATTAAATTTAATACACACGTGGCATCACCCGATTGGTCAAAAAAATAAGTTTTAATTTTAATTTTGTTTTGAAAATTGATTATTACTAATTAACTTTAATTAACTAAAAACGAAAAATTTATACCATATCCAGCCCCATAGCAACCCCAGCAACCTCCCCGCTGCCCCTACCATCGGCCTCAACCAGGCCTAGAGCCGTCAGTCCCACCGCCACCACATAGTTACTCTGCGCCGTTCGCCAACCATTCCTTACCCCGTTCCTTCGCAACTTACCTATTATAGAATTCAAGGTGTGGGAAGAGGAGGGGAAGAAATCGGCGAGTTGTGGGAAGGGGATTGGGGTCAAAATTAGGGTGTGGGGAAGGTGAGGGGGCCAGAAAAGGTACATGGGAAGAGAGAGGGCCGGAAAAGGTACAAGGGTGGTGGAGGGAGATCGAGATCGGGACGGGGAAGGAGATTTTTGCGATGGTTTGTGGGTTAGGGGAAGGGGAGTCGATGGTTCAGGGGGAGGGGGAAGGGGAGAGTGGTCGGCGTAGGGAGCGACGCTCCGGCGTTGGTTGGCAGGCAGGGGGTCAGGCAGGTAGTTGGTGGACTAGTGGGCAGCCGTGGAAGGTGGTTGGGCTGGTGGGGGTGGCTTTTTAATTATTTAGTAATTATTTTTTTTAACTTTAAAAAATAATTTTATTTTTATTTTTTTGACCAATCAGATGTCGACACGTGTCATGTAACTTGCTATAGCAAGTTAAATGACCGATTAGGACCATTTATAGCGGATTGGCATTAACAGTTAGATTATTTAAAAATAATCAAAAGGTGGGATTATTTTGAGCGGATGAGCCAAAGGTCGGATTATTCCGAGAAATTTTTCCAAAAATATATCAATTTTTTAAAATGGATACACTATTCAAATAATTTTATTAATTTATGTGTATGCTATTTTATTATTATATTAATATTGTTCTTTATATTATTCTTATTTTTATTATTATATTTTCTCATTATTTATGTTACTTTTATTATTAATTTATTTGAAGCAGTGAATGAGTAGTCATTTTGCACGAGCCGTGCCTGGCGTGCCGCATGTCGTGCTTGGCCGTGTCATGTGTCGTGCTCGCAGGCCGTGCTTGCGGGCCAAAGTACCGTGTCGCCTGCGGGTGCGTGCTGTGTCCGTGCCGAATTTTCTAAATCGTGTTCACGGCCCAGTCATCGTGTTGTGCCGTGCCATTGGCGTGCTCTTGTCGTGTCGTGCCATTTTCATGCTGGGCCTGTGCCGCTCGCGAGTTGACCCGGCCCATGCCCAGCTCTAGTAGGGTCTAGTAATACCCGGACTAGTACCCCGATTTTTCTCCATACCTATACATCTATACTCTACCCGAACCCTATGGTTATAAAATTTTTAGACCCTTACTCGCAACCTATGGGTATAGCAGGGTCTATCTAGGGTTCAATCAGGGTTCTTTACCTTCCCCTCCCCCCTCCCCTCCCCTCCCCTACCCTAATTATTAATCATATATTTTTAGTGCACAACGCTACGTGCCGGTATTGGTAGGGGCTGCCACCTTCTTGGTAGGGGTTAGGGTTTGGGCTTATTATTATTTTTTTTAAAATTTTTTGGACCAATCACGTGCTAACACGTGTATGGTAACTTGCTATATCAAATTGGATGACCGGTAGGGAGCAATGAGAGCGGATTGTATATAAAGTTGGGATTAATAAAAAAAATAAACGAAATTTGGATTAATTTGGACACACAGAGCAAAGTTCGGATTAAGCCCATCAATTTTTCGGAGTATTGTTTCAAAAATGTAAAAAGGTATAATCCATATTCAATTTGCAAAACTAATTGTTGGGAGAGGTTTTTTTTTTTTTTTTTTTTTTTTTTTTTTTTTTTTTTTTTTTTTTTCCTCTGAAACATGGTACAGGTGTATTTAAAACAAACTACGATTAAATTACAACAGGTATCAATAGTTTTGTTTTCTGTAATATTTCAGGGCTCCCTCGTTTTGGCCCAAACTTGTATTCTGTAATCATAAAACTACAGAGGGATTAAAAAAGGGTGCTGATATTGCCAAGGAAAAAGAGTCACTTCCAAGGCTAAATTATCTACTACTGTCCGTAATCTATGAGAATCGATCTATAAATGTCAAACTCATTAATTTTGTAATCTTTTAATAATCTTATATTCCCAATAATGTTTTGTAATATTTTGTTACTATAATTTAGTAGCTAAATATTTCAATTTAAATCTTTCTCATTCTAAAGGCGATAAACATTAATAGGCAAACCAGCCAGTCATCATTCTTCGAAGAAATATATCATATGCCTAAGGAGTTGTACATCATACGATCAATATCCATAGCCAAATACATAGTTTTAGTTTTTTTTTTTTTTTTTTTTTTTTTTTTTTTTTTTTTTTTTGTGAACAAATACGGAGTAGTAGTTTCTCAATGTTAGAGTAAACTTTTGTTTTTTAAAGCTTAATTTGTATATCATTAAAAAGGTTAAAACTTATACGAAGTGCTACATAACAAAAAGAGTATTATAGCCACTTACATGATATCCGTAAGAAACTAAAAACAATCAATCTAACCAACACATGAGGTGCATTATTATGATCAATTGAAGTTTTATTTATTTATTTATTTATTTGACAGGATGATCAATTGAAGTTGGTGCACTATCACCATGGGCTAGATAAAAATTAAGAAGTATATAAATTCGGTACAAGGACTAGTAAATTGTGAGAGTATTGACTTAATGGAGGATTTTGAAGAAAATAATCAGTTGTTGGAGTTTGAAAAATTTTTAATCGGAATATTCAGCTACTAAAAATTATAGGTAACACAAGATTATTAGCAATAAAAGACTATTAAAAGATTAAAAAATATTTTATTGAATAAACAAGCTTGATATTTATAGATTCTTTTAGATTACAGCCAACCTAATATATATAAATAAAGTAGGCATTTTTAGAGAGCATTCAACGCGCCACATAAGTAAAGGTATATTTTTGACCAATTAAAAGTTAGATTTCTATTTTATTTTAGAATTAAAAAATTCACTTGCCACCTAAACAAAAGTGACGAATGATATTTAAGAATTTTGCCACGTAGTTAAAAATAACGAATAGTGATTTATAAGGATTTAACTTATTTAAAAAACTAAAAATTGTCTTTTAAGAAAACAATTATCTTTAGATATAGGATTTATATATCTAAGATAATCTTGAAGGTGTTTATGATAAGAAATAAAAATTATTCCTTAATAATAATTAAATTAAAAATTTTGATGCCTACCACTATAAATTAACACATCCTACAACACCAATAAAATTTCATATCAATACAAAACCAAATCAAGCGAATTTTGTGTCACAAATTTGTGTCAGTTTTAGGTCATCAGTGGCTGCGTAATTTTTAGTTTTATTTTTTAAAATCCATGTTTAAATGTATATTTGTGATTATTGCTTGCATTGTGTTTATTTGGAATGCTTAATGATTATATGTTTATGTTTTGTTTACTGAATTTTGTTTTTATATGCAGATCTAATTTAATTAATCAACGAATTAAATTCAAGCAAAAATGATTGGAAAAACAAAGTATGATAAGGTATTATATCTATATAAATCGTTTACATCTATTAAATTTTTTAATAAACCTTTTTAGTTTTTATTAATTAATTTTATGATTAAAACAATTCTTTTGTGATTTAGGTAGCTTAATCAAGTCATCAAATTAACTTAATTGAACAAATTAACGTTCATGCCTCAATTAAAGCCAACTTTGTACAGTTTCGTCCAAAGTTAATTGAAAGAAAAGTTTACTCCATTAGTTACTTTTCAATCGTTACAAATAAGAAGCGGCGACAAGGGACGATTAAAATATTCCAATGCATAGATTTGATTTTGTACAATTACAATTGTTAGATCGATTTTACAAAAATTTTATTGATTTATTTTATAAGACTATAAAGATTAAGTTTATATGAATTTTATTTTTGCTAACATGTTTTATTTATCCAGTTTTATTAGATGAAGAAATAGAAGATAAATAGTATACATGTTTTTATTATTTTTTAATATTTTTATTTTAAAAAAATCAACGAATAATGATTTAGGATTTGAATATGTAAAAAATAAAAAAAAATCTTTTCACATTAAAGATTTTATCCTTATGTAACCGATAAATTATCATATTTACAATTATTTTTTGAAAGATATCATATTTACAATTTATTTATATTTTTAAATTCAATTGTCATATAACTAACAGCCACAAATAAAATACATAACAACAATAAATAAAGTCGCGTTATAAATTACATTAGAAAAAAAAAATAATACTTTTGTAATAGGCAATAACACTTTCATTAAATTATTATGTTTTTTTTTTCTGAAATTATTAAATAGAAAAAAAAAAATCAAATACGAAAATATCTTTTCTTGAGATTAATAAATGGAAAACCATGCATCGCACGGACTTTCATCTAGTAATAGATAATTTAGGCTTGAAAGTGATTTTTTTGCCTTGACAATATCAACACCTTTAAAAAAAAGCTATAAATAGTGTTGTCTTATTTTCTCAGTTTTCTGTAATTTTCCACATTTAAATCAAACAGAGCATCTGTTACCCTCTTACTGTAGTGTTGCCGCCAAAACCACCACCATTTTCTCTCTCCACCTTAATCGCCGCCGCAAATCAAACCCCAAAACCCACTCAATGTCATCTCCGCCGCATAAGAAGCTGAAAAACACCGCCGAAAACGCCGACGAAAAAACCCAGAACAGAGAAATTCCTTCGGACATCATATTGACTAATATCTTCCAAGACTCCCCGCCACTTCACTTCACCGATTCAAACGCGTCTGTAAAGATTGGCGGTCGTTAATCTCGAGTCCCAACTTCATCAATGCTCATACGTTCCACCCAATATCTCCCCCCTCGAGGTCTGTCCTTTCCATTGCCAAAGATTCTTCATTAACTGCCATTGATTACGGTGATCTTCATTCCACCAATTTTGGCCAGTATTCCACTGTTAAAAGCATTTTCTTGATTGGTTCTTCTCATGGCTTAGTTTTGTTGATTTCTGTTCATGCGAAAAAGGGTGATTTGCGAATTCCTTTGGAACTTCTTGATTACTTTTTTGAGTTTCAGGTTCATAATCCTGTTCTTGGTATTAGTATTGAGATTTCCCCTCCTTGGAGTAATCATTTTATGACAAAGGGTTATAATTTTGGGTTTGGTTATTCTTCAACTCATAAGGAATTCTACATTGTTGCCATTAATTTTCCAGAATTAATATCTATGTATTCTACATATGTTAACATCTTTGTATTCTTAGGTAATTCCGGAAAATGGGTTGTAAAGAAAATACCGCAAACGAATTATCAAGATAGACAGCCAATTGTATTTGAAGATGCTTGGTATATACATAGTGGAACACTGGTGAATGAAGCTTTGCATTGGGGTGTTACTGTAGCATGGATTCACAAATACATTGCTGTCTTTGATTTGGATAGTAAGAATTTGACACTTATGAATTTGCCGTATTTTTTGTTTGGGATAGGTGAAGAAAATGTTCGTTCTGCTTTTAGTTTGTGCTGTTTGAATGATTGCTTGTGTGCTTTGGCTTATTATAATGATGCAAAAGTTGTTGAGATGTGGATGATGAAAGAATATGGTGTGCCCGAATCATGGACCTGGTTGTTTTGTGTTGATATGAAAGCTACTGCTACATATTCGAATTTTTTTGGACTTACCAAGCCTACAGAGGTTATGATTTCCAAGTTTGATTGGCTACTATATCTTGACTTCAGCTGTGTTCCGCCAATATGGAGGCATGTTTATTTTCCAGACCAAGTCAATGCGGTGAACTATGTTCCAAGCCTTCTATCACCTCATGCAAAAATCAAATCTCCGACCTCCTGTTAAGAGAATGAATCACATACATTGGGAGAATTAGTTGCTCGTGTTGGTAGATGCATACATTGTGAAACTCAGTTGCTCGTGTTGGTAGATACATTGTGAGAATTAGCTAGTTGCTTGTGTTGGTACATACATTTTGAAAATTAGTTGCTCGTGTTGGTAGATACATTGTGTAGTTCGTTGCTCTTGTTGGTACATATATACTGCTGCCTGAAAATTAGTTGCTAGTGTGGTTGAGACAAGCATTGTCAAGAATAAGCTGTTTGTGATAAATACATTTGTTATTGTTGTTATCCCATTGTAAACCTTATCAGAAGTAAGACTTAGCTACTTGTCTCGAATGATAAGTCAGTTTGCCTGAATATCGCTATCATGAGCTGCAATGAATATGAGTTGTTTTCTTGCTTTGATTAATATCATGTGGTTTCTCCTATCTATTTTATTGGAGATATGATCACAAAGTGGTTCAACTAGCACTTGCTAATTTGATATTACAGCAAAATCAGAGAATAATATGAGTTGGATTTGTTTTAGCAAATTTCTTGTTTTAATGTTATCTTGAAGCAGGTATGTTACTATATACATACCTCTTGCCTTAAGCCTTGTTATCGCCTCTTGCCTTAAGCTCGGACCAAAGAGAATAGATGATTATTGTTTGTATATACATTGTGAAAGTTAATTGCTTCCTAAAATGACAGTAACTTAGCTACTTGTCTCACAAACTTTAAGATAGTTTATAAAGTGTGTGTAAACACAAATTTTGAGTCTGCAAAATAATCAAAATAAATGCAACAAATGTAATTTTATTAAATATAATAATTTTTTGAGTACAATCTCTAATATAATCCACTGATTCGATCTCCACGCTATGTTGTTTGATGACTCGATTTGTTGTTGTCGAAACTCTAACTTGAACTCCTTGATAGAGGGCCGAAAAGGCTTAATCCCAATCAAGATTTGTCTTCTAGAATGAAACGACACTCCTAATACGGTGCTTGTTTTTCTTCTTCTAGGTTTGAATGTTTTTATAGAGAAGTTTAGAGAGGGTTTTGAGTTTAGAGAGGTTTTTCTATAAAGAGGCTTTTCTCTTAAATTTTCATGTTTGTGAAATAAGGGAGGAGAGTTCTCCCAAGTTTCAAGATGACCACTAAATGGGCCTCATATCCATTTCCACCTCATTTCATAAATGACCCATTTAAATTAAATCAAATCCATTTTGTTGGACTTTATTATTAAGGCAAAAGCTAATGAGCGTCTCAGGACGTTAGATAAGAGAATTAAAGTGAAAATATTAGAGTAAAATTAACATTAATTACACCGAATGACGCGTGATTTTGTCATGCATTCCTAATTTAATATCATTTCAACCAATATAATTATTCTTTATCTAACGCCCTAGAGCGCTCGTTAGCAAGATCCTATTATTAATTAAATGAGTTTAACTAAAATAAATAATACGGGCTAAAGTAACCCAGATTAATTATTTAGTCAATATACACGAGTCAACAGTTTGACTTTGACCCAAACAATATATAACGACACTTGATAAAAATTTTGTGCCTACAGTGTGCTTGTCAGGATTCCGTTTGACATTTTTAGAATGAATGAACGCTATAGTGTGTGTAATGCTTTTGAATAGAAGAGTATCAGTGGGTGCCATCACTGGCAAACATTCTTTCAGACATAATCTCTATGAACAGAGGGGGACGATTTTAGAAATGCACTCATCCAACTCTCCGGCTCTTTAGCTATTGATTTTATTTTGGCTGATCTTGTACACACTTTTGCAAGCTTGATTTATGTCTATTCCTTGTAGCAGTAAAAGATCGCTTGTCAATTTGATTACCAATTAAAAGCTTTATGTTTTTTTTCTTTTTCTAAGAACCACTAACGATAATAGTGGTTTAGTTTTATTGTAAAACAAAACTTCCACATATCTTACGTGGACAATTTGGTGAGAATAAGTTTTCATACCAATGCAATTGGTGAATTATTTTATATTTAAGCAATATTTAGGGAAATCATTCATTAATATTAGGGAAATTCTCATTGGTCATGTAAAATTGCATATTGTCAGGTAACAAAATTTTTTACAAATTTTTGATAATTTTCTCTAACATGACAATGTATTTGTAATTAACAACTAATTTACTTAATAATTAAACAAGAATTGAGTTTTTAATCAACAAAAATTAAAAAAAAAAAAAAAACAAAGAACGAACCAGCCACCTTGCCCCAACCCCCGCCACCCTGCTCTCCACCCCGGGCGATTATGGAGTCTAGAGCAGCGATCTCCATGGTGTAGTACGGGATGTCACAGGTGTCGCGCGCGGTTTCAGGGGTAGTACGGCGCTGGAGGGGGCGACCGGGGTGGGGAGCAGGGTGACGCGTGTAGCGGCAGGGGTGGCTGGTTTCTTTTATTATTTATAATTATTGACTTTTTTTTTTTTGAAAGGTTATAATTATTAACTTAACTAGATAACATGGTCTTAAATTAATATTAACTTAACTAGATAACATGGTCAACCACAAATAAATAAATAAATAAATAAATAAATAAATAATGAAGTTTATAAATAAATTAATGATTTTGAAAAAAAAAAGTAATATTGTTTTGGAGGGAAGAATCCCACAAAAAATTATCTCACTTTAGTATGTATTATATTAGTCCCGTGCGATGCACAATTTGAACAAATAAATTTTCTATATTTGTTTATTTTTTTTTATATCAAAATTAAAAGCGAAAAAATCTCAAAACAAATAATACATCAAATATTACAAGAAAAAAAAAATAAAGCTCATATAAAAATTGAATGATGAAAGCAATATTTGAGGAAGAAAAATTAAATTATTATTGTTAGAGAGAATAGATTGTTTTTCATAAATTGATATTAATAATAATATAGTTTACCAAAATTTTAATAAAAAAATTATAAAAAAATGACATCATTTATAGTTTTGGAGGGAAGATTTTTAATGACAGCATGACATGTGTAAATTTTTGAATAAGATGATGTCAGCGGTTGCTATTTTAGTATTAGTTATAGATTCTTGTTTAATTAAACTAATTAGTTGTTAATTACAGTTACATTGTCATATTAGATAATCTTATCAAAAGTAATGCTATTTTTGAGAATTTGTAAAAAATTTTGATACCATTGAGAATGTACAATTTTACATAGCTTCAATGAGAATTTCCGTTAATAATATTATCATATGATATCATCAATAATTGTAATTGTCACTATATCTAAATCTAAATTCCCGGCTTTTTTTTCTTTCCAAATTCTTCTTCTAATTATAATTGTCACTATATCTAAATCTAAATATATCTTAATTTACTATTTTAATGGATGAATCTCATAAATTTTTCTTTATCAATAACAATATAATAAAAGCGAATAAAAAATAACACGTGTTAAAAAATCTGGTTAGATGATTTTCCGCCAATTTTTTATTTAATTTTTTGCCAAATTATCTTAGAAAATTTTTAATTCACTATTATAATTTTGTTTCTTACTTTACCAATATATATATACATTCAAGTTAATTACTATTCTAAATCTTCCATATATTTTATATAACGTAACATTTTCCTTCCAAATTCAATAATAAAACATTTTTGCAACAACTTATAGAAAAATTAAGCAAAATATTATTATTAAAATGATATGAATTATTTTTAATATAAATTTGTGCAGAGTTTATATATACCATACGGGTTTATATACAACCTAAAATTTATTACGAAGTATTTTTTTTTTTAATTTTTAAAGTATTGACCTTTGTCATGCTTTTTATAAAGAGTATGAATTCATAAAAAAAAATTGTTGAAAAGCTTCAAATAATATTGTCTTATAAAATTTGGTAAATCCGTGCATTGCGCGGGACCATAAGCTAGTTTTTCTTATTATAAAATCCTTATATTTTAACTACGAGTAATATTTTTGTTAATTTTTTGTATTAATTTTCAATTTACATAAAATTATTTTTGGGAAAAAAATGGTTAAGATAGTTTTTTATTTTTTATTTTGTATTTTTTTATTTTTATTTTTATTTCTTAATGACTCCTTTGTTATGACTTGTGATGTAAGATTAACTATCTTATATATATATATATATATATATATATATATATATATATATATATATATATATATATATATATATATATAGCAATATCCTTTTTGATTGAGCAAGTGTCACTTTAATTGTGATTTTGACTTGCCAAATTTTTGTTTCTAATATATTCAAAATATATAAATGTGATTATTTTTTTCTTGGTGAACATATAAATATGATGATTAATTTATTATTATTATGTACATGTTAATGGATGAGTCGGTGTATATTTTCATAATAATAATTTTTATGTTATTTACTTATAAATTTAAAGATATTGATGGCAGACTGTGTATTGACATATGTGGTGGTCAAAGTGATCTAATGCACTTGTGTTGTTATATGTTACTTTAAACTAATTAAAAATCGATACTCACCACCTGTCCTCGTGACTCTCTAAAGATTAAAAAAAACTAATTAAAATAGCTTTAATCTAAAAATAACCGCGCTTGATACGAGAGCTAAACTAATTTAATACTCCATAAAATCACACCGCAAATTTAAAAAAAAAAGAAAAATAATACTCCGTAATCAACCCATCCACTAGGTGTTCAGGGCTCAAGTTAATACTGAGAGTACTAAAGTTTGCAAAAAGTTATACTGAACTTATAAAGGTTTCAAATAGAATACTCAACAATAAGTGACCTACTATAACAGGTAAATATCTGGAAAAAAAATAAAATAAAAGGAAAATAAAAATGATGACATAAATGTAGAAGGTACTAATGTTTGGTGTTCTTCAATAATTCTAGTAGATAATTAAGGGTATGTTGGAGAGAGAAAGTGAATTTAATTAATAAATTGAACACCACCACTCCGGCACCACCAATAGCAGCCACCCTGCAACCGTCGCCCAACATCATCCACACCAAAATCGCCCAACGGCTTCCTGAAACCACCCCCTCTCAGCTTGAACCACCCAGAAACCACCCACACGCACCTTGAACAACCCTAAAACCACCCCTCTTAGCCCGAACAACCCCAAAATCACCCCTTCTCAATCCCAACGACACCGAAACCACCTCCTCTGAACTCGAACCAAACCCCTCTCAGCTCAACCACCAAAACTACTGACATTCACCGTAAACCAACCTAAAACTACTCGTACTCACCTTGAACCACACCGAAACCACCCCAAATTAGCACATTCACCCCTCAAACCATCATATCTAAACAGTTTATTTTTTTTTTATTTTTTTTAAAGGAGAGAGAGAGAGAGAGAGAGAGAGAGAGGAACACTCAGGTGACGACATTTAATATGGTGATGAGCAGCGACGGCGTTGACGGTGGTGGTAGATGCAGCGGCAGCATTGATGGTGGTGGTTAGATGCGGTGGTGAAAGCGACGGTAACAATGTGGTGTTCGTGTCTTCGTGGGAGTTATATCCAGTTGATTGAATTTGTTTTAGTTTATCTTTTTAGATATGAATTAAATTAGGTGAAAATAAATGTTATAAGTTAGATTAGGAGTTTATGTCAGCATTTTTATTTATTTATTTTTTCAAATGTTAACCTGTTGTAGTAGGTCATTTATGGTTGAGTACTCTATTTGAAACTTGTATCACAGTGTGCAGTTATAAAACCACATATTGCTGTTATAAAACCAATTAACCAAGTTTCTGTAATAATAAACTCATTTTGTTTTGACTTTTGAGTAATTTTCCAGATTAAATCAAACAAAGCATCTCTTACACTCATACTGTAGTGTTGCCGCCAAAACCACCACCATTTTCTCTCTCCGCCGCAAATCAAACCTTCAAAAACCAACTCCATGTCTTCTCCGCCGGAAAACGCCGACGAAGAAACCCAGAACAAAGAAATTCCGACGCACATCATATCGAGAGAAACCCAGAACAGTGAAACCCAAAACACTGAAACCCAGAACAGAGAAACCCAGAACACTGAAACCCAGAACAGTGAAACCCAGAACAATGAAACCCAGAACAGAGAAATTCCGTCGGACATCATATTGACTAATATCCTTCCAAGACTTCCCGCCACTTCACTTCACCGATTCAAATTGGTCTGTAAAGAATGGAAGTTGTTAATCTCGAGTTCCGAGTTCATCATTAAGCATATTCGCCACCCAAATTATCTTTCCTCGAGGTCTGTTCTTTCCATTTCCCCTAATTCTTCATTAACTGCTTTCGATTATGGAGATTCTCAAAATGTTCAAATCATCAATTTTGGCCGATATTCCACTACAAATCCCATTTTCTTGATTGGTTCTTGTAACGGTTTAGTTTTGTCGATTTGTTCTCATGCTCTTAATTTTGGCCAATTTCTTAATTTTGGATTTGATTATAGGGTTTATAATCCTGTTCTTAAGCTTGATATTGTGATTCCCCAACCTCAAGGATTTGTTCTTCGGAGTGACCATTTTGCAGCAAAGGATTATAGTTTTGGGTTTGGTTATTCTTCAACTCTTAAGACTTACTACATTGTTGCCATTAATTTCCGAATGGGAAAGCTACTTGTCTTTGAATCTTCCACGAGAAAATGGGATATAAAGCAAATATTGCCAAGTAATCTGCCAATTTTATTTGAAGATGCTTGGTATAAACATAGTGGAACACTGGTGAATGAAGCTTTACATTGGGGTGTTAGTTTTACTATGTTAGGAAATACTATCAAACGCATTGCTGCCTTTAATTTGGTTAGTCAGCCTGAGATCAGATATATGAAATTGCCGTGTGCCAATTTCGGGGAATATGATATCATTCGTTCTGCTTTTAGTTTGTGTTGTATCAATGATCGCTTGTGTGCTTGGGCTTATTATTATGGTGGAAATGTGGTTGATATGTGGATGATGAAAGAATATGGTGTGCGGGAATCATGGACCAGGTTGTTTTGTGGTGATATGAAATATGTATATGATTTTTTTGGACTTACCAAGGCTAGAGAGGTTATGATGTTCCGTTTTAATTGGCTACTACTTATTGACTTGAGCCAAGTTCCACTTGAAGGGAGGTTTGTTCATTTTGGACACCAAATGACAGCGGTGAGCTATGTTCAAAGCCTTGTATCACCTCGTGCAGTTTTTCTTTTCGGTGAACAGAATGGATGACATACATTGGGAGAATTAGTTGCTCGTGTTGGTTCATACATTGTGAAAATTAGTTGCTTGCATTGAGTCATTGAGACAAACATTGTCAAAAATAAGCTGTTTGTGTTTATACTTATGCTGTGGAAATTAGTTGCTTGTGTTGATAAATACATTTGTTAATGTTGTTATCCCATTGTAAACCTTATCAGAAATGATACTGCAAATCTGCAAATAAGACTTAGCTACTTGTCTCAAATTATAAGACAATTTACCTGAATATTGCTATCATGAGCTGCAATGAATATGAGTTGTTTTCTTGGTTTAATTTATATCATGTGTTTCTCATATATATTTTACTGGAGACATGATCACAAAATGGTGCAACTAGCAGTTGCTAATTTGCTATTACAGCAAAATCGGAGAATAATATGAGTTGGATTTGTTTTAGCAAATTTCTTGTTTTTATGTTATCTTGAAGCAGGCATATTACTAAGATAACAATTGTCAAATCTGCATTGTTTTGCAATTATTGTTGTAATCACATCAATTTTTGGCATCATGAAGTGTGGCAGACTGTATGTGACTATGTGTCATGGTTGAAGAATATGATCAGTACTCATTAGGAAAGAAACTCATTAGCATGAAGTAGTAATGTGAGTATATGTTAGAATCCTACATCTGAATTCTCATCAGTTTGGTATCAGCTTTTAAAGTGTGCTTGTCAGGATTCCGTTTGACATTTTTTAGAATGAATAAATGGTTTAATGGTGTAATGCTTTTGAATAGAAGAGTATCAGTGGGTGCCATCACTGGCTAACATTCTGACTTTCAGACATATTCTCTATGAATAGAGGGGGACGATTTTAGAAATGCACTCATCCAACTCTCCCGCCTTTAGCTATTGATTTTATTTTGGCTAATCTTGTACACACTTGCAAGCTCGGTTTGTGACCTTAATTATGTGTGTTTTGCTAAGTATTAACTCCTATATGTAACACTTTACTACTCAAAGAACCCGTGTACAGAAAAATAATTGCAAATAAGAGAATTTGACGGAAGAAAGGTAACTGCTTTAATTTCCGTCAAAAGTTTCTTACAAATATTAGCTCTTACCCTTGATGTCACTAGTCTCCAATCATTCATACACAAAAATCTGCTAACTAGCCCTCTATATATAAATATATACAATCACCCCTTGTCCTGTACTCACTAATTTGGCTGCGCTGTTGCTGAGATATGTGGCTGCTCTGTTGATGCTGCAATAGCTGTTGCTCCGGTACCCATCCCGTCCAAGGCCCTTCTTGTCCTTCTGGCGTAAGTAAGCAGAGTGCATGGGGGTCGATCATTGGTCTGATCATATGAGTTCGTTACACAATATCGTGTACTGCTATTGGTTGATTTGTATGTTATTATCTTCTCAATAGACAATAGACATGGTCGTTTTCATTTTTTTTTTTTTTTTTTTGGTTAGTTACTTAGTTAACAACAATCTTTCACCCGCATATACCCCTCAACATAGTTTGATCTTGTATTCTTGTCCATAAACCACCATCTATATATATAAAAGGCAACTATGACACTTAGTCACTTTGTTTTGCTAATTGTTACACATGAAGAAGTGTCGACAAATAATCATTTACGACACACAATATGTCCTCCAACCCCTAAGCCTTCCCCCATAGCTTATCCTGTCTTAAATCCTCGTATGATTACTTGTTCAGTCTCTAAGCCCGTGAGTTGTCATGCTATTCCATGATTTCAAGCTTTGTTTTTTCCAAATTGCATCATATCAAACAAGGAAGCTTTCCCACAGTATGCTTTCATCATCACTTCCAAAGTGTTCCTCATACTCAACTATGAAGCTTGTTAGAAAGTTACTATAGGAAATGACGGTACAAAAACATTTGGTTAAAACTTGTATTGTGCTGCGTTACGTTCTTGATTGATTCATGCTCAACTATAGGTCTGTTAAGTGTATGACTTTTGCAATTTCAATCCTTGCACCGATCTGAATCACCAAGGTATTGAAATGTTAGTCCCTGAAACACTTTGAATAGATAACATGTTGACAGTGATCTTTGATGAGCATATAACTTGACCTAGCTAGTCCATCTCCATCATATGCATTAATCAATAATCACAATGAAATTTTAGCGTAAATACATTTATGATAAATTATTTGATAATATTGTCTTATTTTACTTCAGTTGGAGAATTTTATTGCTCCCAATAAATATTTACACTTTGAAATACATACTCCATGTGTATGAATATTATATATATATATATATATATATATATATATATATATATATATATATATATATATATATATGGAGTAGATAAACACGAGCCAATTCAATCGAACTTGTAACATGATAATTATCTTAAATTTCGTAGTATGGAGTATATTTAATTTTTCCTTAAAAAGGCACATCTATGCTTTATCCATCTTTGTTGTATCTTGTATGGTAGATTGGTAGTGTCCAAATCCAATAGTTTTAGACTTCATTTCAATGGTTCACAATCAACAAATTATTGATTGTTATACGATCACGTCTAATAGGTGTAAATAACATGTTAAGTTAAGTTTGTTCATTAAATGAGCTGCACAAGTTTGTTATGGAGTAATTTCATATCTGTAGTAAGGAAATAAAACTACCATATGAATTCTAAATCATCTCTATATATTGTACACAAATATTGTACACAAATTAATATAAACGGTTGAATTAAAAGCTCTCCTTGACCCCTTGTATAAGTTGACTAAAATTTAAAGGTTAATACGAGTCTAAATTTGAAACGCTTACTTAAATGATACGGAGTAGATTAAGTTTTTGAATACCCAATTTAACATTTTAATTTGTTTTGGGGCAACTTGCAATTTTTTTGCTTAACCATGGTGCTACATTCTTGGATGACCCCGTTATTGTAACGTTGCGTTTTACACTTATTTCTCGTTGATTTCAGAGTTAAATTTCCCCTCTTTTAATCAATCTTATTTAGCTTATATTTTTGTTAAGTTTTTGAGTTTTCGATTTTCATTACTATGCATTAGGAATTCCGTTCGTGTGAGGTCTCCTAATATTTTCACCCTTCATTTCGTAATCACCGCAACACTCATTAGGGCCTGTTCACTTCATCTTAATTTCAGTTCAGTTCAGTCTAGTTCAGCTCCAATCAGTTCAGTTCAGTCCAGTTCCTAATTTTTCTCTCTCATAAAATATTCATTTCAACTCTACTCAGTTCAGTTCAGCTCTAATCACTTCAGTTTAGTTTAGTTAATTTCAGTTCAGTTCAGCTCCAATCAATTCGTTCAGTTCAGTTTAGTTCAGTAAATATGAACAGACCCTAATTGCAACACAATCTTATTTGATACAGAGTATATTTAATTATTTCTACCTTTCACTAAACTCACTTGCACACATATGTTATTAAACCCCTCTCCTATCAAGCTCACTTGCACTAATTTAATTCTCTATACTAGAAACAATTTAATATATCCCTACAAAAGTCAAATTATAGAGGGAGCCCCATTAATCAAATTGATTTTGTAAATTAGTAATTTTCTTTCTTTAAAAAAAAAAAAGATGAAATGACAAAATTGCTCAAAATTACTACGGAGTATATGATATGAAATTCGTTCCTAAGATCTCTTAAAATTCATAGGGAAGCTCTAACTAATTGAGCGATCCCTCACTCTCATTAGATGATATGAAATGAATATAGTACCCCTAATTTACAAATTTTAAAAAATCAAACTTATAAACTTGTAATTTCTCCCAACTATACTATACTATGCTTTCTTTCTCTCTTTTTTTTTTTTTTTTTTTTTTTTTTTTTTTGGGTTTTTCTACATAGTACCTCTAAGGTATTCACTTTTCTAAGCTGTGCCCACCCATTTTCAAAATTCCACGCTGTAACCCTAAGGTACCTTTAGTGTGTACGATGTAACCTTGCCGTTAAGTTGCTGTTAGTTATTGCCGTTGGTTTTATATTGCCTTACCGCCAAAACCCGGCCCTCACAGCCCTAACCACCCTAACTAACGCACCCATCCCTAACCACCCTAACTAACGCACCCAGCTACCGCCACACCCAGCAACCGCCACACACCAACAACCATGAAGAAAATTGAACCCAGCCCTAACCCTGAACCAGCCCCACCACCACCACTGCCACTGCCACTGCCGGCAGCAACTACCGGCACTCCCATCCCCACCTACCCATGCCGATGCACCACCTTAGCCCAACCCCAAACTTCGCAGCTGACGCACCACCCTAGCCCAACCCAAAACACCTCAGCCCCAACCACCACCTCGCAAAACCACCCCCCCTTTCCCTCACCCTTTAAACGGCCAAATCGACCATTCGGGGTTTCAATGGTCGATTCCGGGCATTTTGAGGGTGAAAGGGTAAAGGATTGGAGGTTTTCGGCCTTTAAGATTCAAGCATCAGATTTTTGGTGGTCGAATCGGCGACGAATTGGTGTTGTTGTTTCAGCGTTGCGTTGAGCTGGGTGCGTTTCGCAGGGTGGGTGCGGTGGCTTGGGTGAAGTTTGGTGGCTGGGGTGAAGTTCGGTGGGTGGTTTGCTGGGTGGGTGGGTTTGGAGGAGGAAAGGGTTGGTGGTGCATGGGTGGTTTTGCGAGAAGGAGGGGTTTGTTTTTATTTTTTAAACAGATTTTTTAACAAAGTTAACGGTGTTAATTTTAGGATTAGTGGGGGGTTACATCATACACACTAAAGGTACCTTGGGGTTACAGTGTGGAATTTTTAAAATGGGTGGACTTAACTTAGAAAAGTGAATACCTTAGGGGTACTGTGTAGAAAAACCCTTTTTTTTTAATGACGAAGTCTACTATATACTTTAATACTACTTACTATGGTCTATGGAGTAGACACTAGTAGGCAGTACACTCACTACCTTATTAGATCAATAATAATGCATTAATGCATCTTTAACGGAAAGATGTCTAAAAAACAAAGCCACAAAATTAAACAGTTATAAATAATCTTCCCTTAAAAAAAAAAGAAAAAAAGAAAAAAAAAAACAGTTATAAATAATCTCGTTTTCATTTATTTTGTTATGAAATGAAATCAAATAAACCATCTAATAATCAACTACTGTAGTGTTGCCGCCAAAACCATCACCATTTTCTCTCTCCGCCATAATCGCCGCCGCAAATCAAACCCACTCCATGTCTTCTCCGCCGCATAAGAAGCTGAAAAACACCGCCGAAGACGCCGACGAAGAAACCCAGAACAGAGAAACTCCGATGCACATCATATCGACTGAAACCCAGAACACTGAAACCCAAAACAGAGAAACCCAGAACAGAGAAACCCAGAACAATGAAACCCAGAACAGAGAAATCCAGAACACTGAAACCCAGAACAGTGAAACCCAGAACAGAGAAACCCAGATGAGTGATATTCCGAAGGACATCATATTGACTAAAATTCTTCCAAGACTTCCCGCCACTTCACTTCACCGATTCAAATTGGTCTGTAAAGATTGGAAGTTGTTAATCTCGAGTTCCAAGTTCATCATTAATCATATTCGGCACCCAAATTATCGCTCTTCGAGGTCTGTTCTTTCCATTTCCCTTAATTCTACATTAATTGCTTTCGATTATGGAGATTCTGGAAATGTTCAAATCATCAATTTTGGCCGATATTCCATTACAAATCCCGTTTTCTTGATTGGTTCTTGTAACGGTTTAGTTTTGTTGATTCATTCTCATGCTCTAAATGGTGAATTGCTATCTCCAAGTGATCTTCTAAATTTTGGATTTGATTACCGGGTTTATAATCCTGTTCTTAAGCTTGATATTATGATTCCCCAACCTCAAGGATTTGTTCTTCAGAGTACTCATTTTGCTGCAAAGGATTATAGTTTTGGGTTTGGTTATTCTTCTGAGGATTACTACATTGTTGCCATTAATTTTCCAATGTTGATGAATCTTCCTGTGGCAGTTGTCTTTGTATACTTATGTAATTCCGGAAAATGGGATGTAAAGAAAATACCCATTCAGAAACATAGACTGCCAGTTTTATTTGAAGATGCTTGGTATATACATAGTGGAACACTGGTGAATGAAGCTTTACATTGGGGTGTTTCTATATTAGGAATGAATCAGAAATACATTGCTGTCTTTGATTTGGTTAGACAGGAGTTGAACCTTAAGGAATTGCCGTATCCCAATTTTGGGGAAGCTGGACTCTATCATCCTGCTTTTAGTTTGGGTTGTTTGAATGATTGCTTGTGTGCTTGGGCTTATTCAAACGGTGGAAGAGAAGTTGATTTGTGGATGATGAAAGAATATGGAGTGTGGACCAGGTTGTTTCGTTATAATATGAAAGCTGCATATTGGTATTTTTTTGGACTTACCAAGCCTAGAGAGGTTATGATTTTCAATTTTGATTGGCTAGTATATCTTGACTTCAGCCGCGTTCCACCAAAATGGGTGCTTGTTGATATTGAAAAACAAGTGAATGCGGTGAATTATGTTCAAAGCCTTTTACCACATGCAATAATTAATTAAATTTCCGACCTCTGGTGAAGAGAATGAATGACATACATTGGGAGAATTAGTTGCTCGTGTTGGTACATACATTGTGAAACTTAGTTGCTCGTGTTGGTAGCTACATTGTGAGAATTAGTTGCTCGTGTTGGTACATACATTGTGAAAATTAGTTGCTCGTGTTGGTACATACTACCTGAAAATTAGTTGCTAGTGTGGTTGAGACAAGCATTGTCAAAAATAAGCTGTTTGTGTTGGTACTTATGTTGTGAAGATTAGTTGATTTTGTTGATACAAACATTTGTTATTGTTGTTATCCTGTTGTAAACCTTATCAGAAATGATAATGCAAATCGTAATGAGTATGAGTTGTTTTCTTGGTTTGATTAATATCATGTGGTTTCTCCTATCTATTTTACTGGGGATAATATCACAAAATGGTTCAACTAGCACTTGCTATTTGCTATTACAAAATCAGAGAATAATATGCGTTGAATTTGTTTTAGCAAATTTCTTGTTTAAATGTTATCTTGAAGCAGGTATGTTAATAAGGTAACAAATGTCAAATGTGCATTGTTTTTCAATTGGTGTAATTACTAAGTTCCTACATCAATAAAAAATTGATGAATAAAAAATTTCAGGAGCACTACGACAGCAATTATATAGAAGCTGAGGTATGATTATATATTAAGGTGGTCATCATCCATAAGAAATAATAAGGAATTTCGTTATAGAAAGTAATTGTTTTAAGCTGTAGCTATAGGTTATGTTTCATCTCATGATGATTCAACATTGTTGCTATTAATTTTCTTGTGTGCTCGAGTTGTCCTAAGATTGTTGCCTTTGTATACTTGTTAAAAACCCGAGAATGGAAAAGAAAGGAAATACCGCGAATTTTTAAGAAACACGAAGATTTATTATATGGTTATATATTTGCATACTGGTTCGAGGACCATTTTAATGTGGTGAATTATGTTCAAAGCCTTGTATCGCCTCGTGCCTTAAACTCGGACCAAAGAGAATAGATCATTGTTTGTATATACATTGCGAAAGTTAGTTGCTTCTGTTGCCAGAATGCCCACAAACTGTAAGATACTTTCCCTTATTTTAAAAATGTCTAGTTGTATACTTGTATTGCCTCGTATTCTAAACTCGGATCAAAGAGAATAGATGGTTATACATTTGTTATTTTCTCTGTAAATGATGGTGAATAAACTTAGTTACTTGTACTTACTGCAATGAATACGATGAATTGCTTTCTGCGTTTGTTTAAGTATCATGTGTTTCATCTATCTCTTTTTTTGTGATTTGATTATAAAGTGGCTCAACTACCTTAACATTTGCTATTATAGCAAAACCAAAGAATTATAATAAATTTTTGGAAATTTTGTCAGAAAAAACCATTTAAGCACTCTTTTTGTTCGAAAAAACCTTTTTAAATTTTTTTGGCAATCTAAAACCTGAATCTAAAATTGTTTTGTTGAAGACAACCAAAATGCTCTAATTACCCTAATTATCCTCTAATTTTTCCTAATTACCCTTTAATTCTCAATTAATTATTTAAAAAGTTAAATTAAATTAAAAAAAACATAAAATACCCTAATCCCCACCCCAGCCACCCCTCCTCTGCAAGTCTGCAGTAGCCTTGGCGGCTAGAATCCCCTCCCTCTCCCCAGCGACGACACCGACACCGCCCCTACCATCTGCCGTCAACCTCCCCCTTCCCCCTAAACCACCACCCCTAATATTCCCTTCATTTGGGCATAAGCCTAGCCCTCTCCTCCGCCAACAATGATCCAGCCCAACCCCTATCCCCAATCGACGCCGGAAACGCTCACAATATCAAACCCAAAAGCTATTCCGAAATTGAGATTCAAAGGGTCCAAAATTTGTGTGATATGTTTGGACAATCTTTTGGAAGGTAAAATTTGCCGACGAACAGGGGTAGGGGGAAAAAGGAGGGGGTCGGTCGAGGCTCGGGGGTAGTGGCTGTGGGTTGGTGTCGGCGGGGAAGGGGGGCTGGGTTCATGTCCAGGAATATTGAGGATGGTGGTTCAAGGGGAAGAAGGAGGGTGACGGACTGACAGTGGGGGTAGGGGTGGCATCAGCACCGGCGCAGGGTAGGGGAAGTGGGAGGGTTCTGTCCGCTGCGGCTGCTGCAGGGGAGGGGGAGGCTGGTTGGTGTTGGGGTGGGGGTTTATGTTATATTTTAATTTATGCTACAATTTATAATAATTAATTGAGAGTTAAAGGGTAATTAGGGAAAATTAGAGGATAATTAGGGTAATTAGGATTTTTGGTTGTCTTCAACAAAAAAAATTTAGAATCAGGTTTTAGATTGCCAAAAAAAATTTAAAACGTTTTTTCTGACAAAAACAATGCTTTAAATGGTTTTTTGAAACAAAATTTCCTAATTTTTTTTACTTGGTTGGAAATAGATTGGATCCGCTTTAGCAAATTTCTTTTAAGTATTCATCAAAATTTTGTCTTGAATTTGCATATTCTAGTGTTTACACAAGTTTAGTCTTCTTAGCCGGAAATATAACCGTCAAACAAACAAACATGTAAGGGGATTTTGGGGGGGGGGGCATATAAAGCTTATGAGTAGTTGTGATTTTAAATAAAAGAAAAGAAAATAAATTCAATTAAATACAATAAGTCAAGTCAAAATCATATAAGGACTTGTGTTACTCACTCCGTATTTTGTTATTTGCTCCATTTTTTCGATCAGATTCGGAATTTTAGGAGAAATACTAGAAAATTATTTTATGATGGAAGTGGGGTTGGTTGAAGAGTAAAAAATTGTGAAAACCAAAAGTGGGTATGAAAAGAGAGGAGAGTAAATATGAAAAATATTAAAATATGACATGCGAGGATTATTAATGGGAGAAAAAATTGAAAAATATGTTAAAGTTTTCAAAAGGATATAAAGCGAGTAGTAAAATATGGCTACAAAAGAAAATTAGTGCAAGTAAGTAAATACAGAGAGAGTACTTGGTGTTAGTCACCAATTTAAAATCTTAATAGGAGCCTCTTCAACCAAAGGGGTTGGGAAAGGCAAGTTTTGCTAGAAGATTTCAACATATCCTCGTTGAGCATTTGTCAAAAATCTCTTTTGGGGAGTCACTAGAATTGGCTTAGGGGCACTTTGAATGGGGGTAATAAATTAAGGGGGTAATAAATTAAGGTGGTAATAAAAGTCAAACTAGGTAAATTATAGTTGATTAGAGGTATTATTATAGGGAGACAAGGTGCTTATTAATGAATTAAGGTTGTAGTGACATAAGGAAAAGAGAGGGGTGAAGGAATCATTACCTTCAAATTGAGGGTAATAGGTTACTCACCCTCCCCCTAGTGTAACCTATTACCCCCAAAATAAGGGTAATAGTTTCTTTTCTTCACCTGTCACCACACCATCACTATATAAATCTTCTTACAATCACATCATCACTAGCTCTCCCTCTCCTATGTTTACTTTAATTTTGCTTAATTTGACTTTTATTACCCCTTAATTTAATAGTCCCAATCCAAGCGCCTCCTTAGTTTCCATCTATCACTAGAGTTTGAATGGTTCTCGATCATTTACTCAAGTCCTCGGGAATCCCTAAAAGACGAGAGCTTGTGTTCGCCCCTCTTGGTGCTACAATCCAACTAGGAAGATTGTCCAAGTGCACTACACCCGCAATCAAAGCTCATTGGTTATATATATACGGAATCATGTCAAGTAAGCAGGTAGGGAACTAGGGATGACAATGTGTAGGGTTAAGAAAAACCCAAAAAAATAAATTTATACCTATACTCTACCCGGAACCTTCGAGTATAAAATTTTTAGACCCTTACTTGGACCGTATGGGTCTAGCAGGGTCTAGCTAGGGTCCAATCAGGGTCCTTTACCTCACCCCCCCTCCTCTAATTTTTAATCGTATTTTTTTAACACGCACAGAAAAAAAAAACCCTAATATATGAAAACATTAACAATTAATTTGACAAATCATAACACAATTATAAAACCGGCGATGCGGATATTGCCTGAGATTGTTGACTTGGCAAAATTAAACAAAATGCAGTAAAGTATTGAAATTGAGGACTTGTGGTTTCTCTGTTTGGAAATTGGAACTTTGGACTGGTGAAACAAAATGTGAGATATGCTATAATTTGATTATAAGCTCCTTACATACTTAGGGTTTTACAAGTATTATTTTATTTTGATTTTTTTTTTTAATTTAGTAAATTGGATGGGTCTAAGGGCATATTCACATTTACTGAACTGAGCTGAACTGAGCTGAAATGAATATTTTATGAGAGAAGGAAATTAGGAGTTGAACTGAACTGAACTGATTGGAGCTCAACTAAACTTAAATTAAGCTAAAGTGAACAGGCCCTAAGTACGGGACTAGGGAGGGTCTGGATTCGATGGGTTCACGGGTTGGGTCTGGGTCTAAATACATTGTACCCGAACCCTTACCCTACCCAATACCACCTATACTCATACCCTACCCCGTACTCATAAGGTTTATAAAATTTAAACCCATACCCGTATTTTAGATAGGGTATGATAGGGTCTGGGCAGGATCGTGGACCCATTGGCATCCCTATGTGCAGGTGGCTAGATGAAGATGATCTTATACTCAAGCCCAACAGTTTCCATTCTCCAACCAAGAAGATTTTGTTTGTTTTATTTATTTATTTATTTTTTTAATTTTTAATTTTTATTTATTATTTATTGTGTATAGGGGTACAAATTTGGAACTTTCGTCTTGTAAATTTTTCGATTTTGATAACCGATTAGGTTTCAGAATCACTACTTAGATGTGACGCCATTAGATTTAAGGTGTTTAATACCTTTCTTCAATATATATATATATATATATATATATATATATATATATATATATATATATATATATATATATATATATATATATATATATATATATATATATATATATATATATATATATATATATATATATATAAGGTGTTTAATACCCGTATTTATAATTTAGATCTTTTAAGAAATTATTGTAAATCAAAATAAGTACAATTTTTTTTTATCAATAATTAATCAATCAATAACAATATACTAAATGACACACCAACAACGACATGTGTCATTTCCTTGAATCCTTATTTTTTTTTGTTTGGTTGTGTGTACTTTTATATCTACAAATAAAATTTTAACTTTTAAGGCAGTCATTTTAATTTATAAGGAAAGCTTTATATTATCATATGATATCTTTCTTATTATAAAATTCTTGTATCTTAACAACGGTAATTTTTTTGTTAACTAAAATATACTTTGTACTATTGATTTGCACTTGCATAAAATTATTTTAGGAAAAAAAATGGTTAAGATAGTTTTATTTTTTTTAAAAAAAAAATTGCTCCTTTATTATGATTTATGATGTAAGATTAAGTATCTTATATTAAAAAATATGTATATATATACAAGCAATATCATTTTGGATTAAGTGTTACTTCAATAGTGATTTTGACTAAGAAAATTTTTGTTTCTAATATATTCAAATTATATAAATGTGATTATTATTATGTACATATTAATGGATTAGTCGGTGTATATTTTCATAATAATATTTTTATGTTATTTACTTATGAATTTAAAGATATTGATGGCATAGCTGCATATTAACATATATGGCGGTCAAAGTGATCTGATGCAATTAAAAACCGAAGAGAGTTGTGTTTTTATATGTTATTTTAAACTAATTAAAAATCGATACTCACCACCTGTTCTTAAAGCTCTCTAAATATCAAATAAAATAACTAATTAAAATAGCTTTAATTTAGAAATCGGAAACTAAACTAGTTTAATATAAAATGACACTCCGAGGAAAAAAAAAAAAAAAAATGATATCAGCCCATCCAATAGGTTTTCTGGGGCTCTGGGCTTCCATATTTTGGCCCAAACTTGTACCACAGTGTGTAGCTATAAAACCACAGATTGCTGTTATAAAACCAATTAACGAAGTTTTTGTAATAATAAAGCTCATTTTGTTTTCAGTAATTTTCCAGATTAAATCAAACAAAGAATCTCTTCCACTCCTACTGTAGTGTTGCCGCCAAAACCACTCTCTCCGCCATAATCGCCGCCGCAAATCAAACCCCCAAAACCCAACTCCATGTCTTCTCCGCCGGAAAACGCCGACGAAGAAACCCAGAACAAAGAAATTCCGATGCACATCATATCGAGAGAAACCCAGAACAGTGAAACCCAAAACAGAGAAACCCAGAACAGTGAAACCCAAAACAGAGAAACCCAGAACAATGAAACCCAAAACAGAGAAACCCAGAACAGTGAAACCCAGAACAGAGAAACCCAGAATAGTGAAACCCAGAACAGAGAAAGTGAAACCCAGAACAGAGAAATTCCGTCGGACATCATATGGACTAAAATCCTTCCAAGTCTTCCCGCCACTTCACTTCACCGATTCAAAAGGGTCTGTAAAGAATGGAAGTTGTTAATCTCAAGTTCCGATTTCATCATTAAGCATACTCGGCACCCAAATTATCTCTCCTCGAGGTCTGTTCTTTCCATTGCTCATAATTCTTCATTAACTGCTTTCGACTATGGAGATTCTCAAAATGTTCAAATCATCAATTTTGGTCGATATTCCACTACAAATCCCATTTTCTTGATTGGTTCTTGTAACGGTTTAGTTTTGTTGATTTGTTCTCATGCTCTTAATGGTGAATTGCCATCTCCAAGTCATCTTCTAAAATTTGGATTTGATTACCGGGTTTGTAATCCTGTTCTTAATCTTGATATTGTGATTCACCAACCTCAAGGATTTATTCTTCAGAGTAATCATTTTGCTACAAAGGATTATAGTTTTGGGTTTGGTTGTGTTTCAAACGATGACGGTCTAGAATTCTTCATTGTTGCCATTAATTTTCGAATGGGAAATGTACTTGTCTTTGAATCTTCCACGAGAAAATGGGATACAATGCAAACATTGCGAGAGAATCTGCCAATTTTATTTGAAGATGCTTGGTATATACATAGTGGAACACTGGTAAATCAAGCTTTACATTGGGGTGTTTCTATAGCAATTAATCACAAACGCATTGTTGTCTTTGATTTGGTTACTCGGCGTAACATCAAATTTATGAAATTGCCGTATCCCAATTTTGGAGAACCTGATATCGTTCGTGCTGCTTTTAGTTTGGGTCGTATGAATGATCGCTTGTGTGCTTGGGCTTATTATAAAGGTGGATATGAAGTTGATATGTGGATGATGAATGAATATAATGTGAGGGAATCATGGACCAGGTTGTTTTATGGTGATATGAGACATGA
The DNA here is from genome assembly GCF_948465745.1 of Chenopodium album. Lineage (NCBI taxonomy): Eukaryota > Viridiplantae > Streptophyta > Magnoliopsida > Caryophyllales > Amaranthaceae > Chenopodium > Chenopodium album. The sequence continues at coordinate 48,325,771 of NC_137848.1, forward strand.
ATATTGGTATTTTTTTGGGCTTACCAAGGCTAGAGAGGTTATGATGTTCCATTTTAATTGGCTACTACTTGTTGACTTCAGCGGAGTTCCAGTTGAAGCGAGGCCTGTTCGTTTTGGACTCCAAATGAAAGCGGTGAACTATGTTCAAAGCCTTGTATCACCTCATACAGTTTTTCTTTACGGTGAACAGAATGGATGACATACATTAGGAGAATAAGTTGCTCGTGTATACACTGTGAAAATTAGCTGCTCGTGTTGGTTCATACATTGTGAAAATTAGTTGCTCGTGTTGGTACATACATTGTGAAAATTAGTCGCTTACATTGAGTCGTTGAGATAAACATTGTCAAAAATAAGCTGTTTGTGTTGATACTTATGCTGTGGAAATTAGTTGCTTGTGTTAATAAATACATTTGTTAATGTTGTTATCCCATTGTAAACCTTATCAGAAATGAATGCAAATCTGCAAATAAGACTTAGCTACTTGTCTCAAATTATAAGACAATTTACCTGATTTTGCTATCATGAGCTGCAATGAATGAGTTGTTTTCTTGATTAGATTTATTTTACTGGAGATATGATCACAAAATGGTTGGATTTGGTTTAGCAAAATTTCTTGTGTTAAATGTTATCTTGAAGCAGGTATGTTACTAATAAGGTAACAAATGTCAAATGTGCATTGTTTTACAATTGATGTAATTACTAAGTTCCTACATCAATTTTTGGGTGCTTGAAGTGTAGCAGACTATATGTGTCATGGATGAAGAATATGATCATTAAATGTGCAAAACAAGAACTCTTTTAGGGTGTCTTTGAAGTTATTAAGCTCTCTTTCTCTTTCTCTTTCTCTTTCTCTTGCAGTCATCAAGCAGAAATTCATTTGATTTAATATTATCTTTAAATTATCACATTTAGGCTCAGCACTTTTTGACAAGAGTTGTGTAGGAACAACCGAACAAGTATGACAGAAATTATGATGGTATTGATACTATTATGAGATATGAGCACTTAAATTGGTTTTCCCCAAACCCACCTCTCTCCGGTATGCCTTGGGGGTTCGAGGAAACCTGGATATAAAATTGCAAAAAATTGAACCAAACAACTATATATACATAGTGGCAAGAATCACGGGGGCGGGCAAGGCCCACCCTAGCCCTCCCTTTGTTCCGCCACTGATTTTAGCTATGCCTTTAGTTTATTGTAGGAGTCATCTTATAGGATTTTTTTTTTTAATTGCTTCAAAATTTGATGATTCACGTACAGATACATAGTGGCTAGAAAATTAATGCTGCACCAAAATAGCAACCTCTGCAGTGCTGTGTGAATATAAAGTGCAAAGATGCAGATAATTTGAGAACTTTTGTTTTCTTCTATTGTAAGAGTCTTCTTATAGTTTTTCTTTTCTTTTTATGGCTTGCTTTTAGAAGGGAGAAGTTGGATTATATAATGAGAACTTTAATTTGTTTTGGGGAGGAAGAAGTGAAGAACTAAGAAGAAAAGGTGTAGCAGTAAATTAAAACATGTTAACTCCTGTGAAATTTATAGTTTTTCTTTTGAGCTCATGTGTTAAATTTTGTTCCCTGTGAAAGATTGTAATTGTATGCTTGCTTCCCTGTAGACCCTGTTCTTATGGATCATGCAGCCATGCGGGGTTCAGCGGTTCAGCGCCGCATGGCCTGGCAACCAACTACCTTGCCTCCTAGGAAGGATTAGTTTAGAGATTCTGCTTCAATTGCCTTGCCTTGTGCATGTCTTTTCGGCTTCATATGATCTTAGATCAGTTTTTAATCGAAGAAAGTTTAAAATTCTGAGGCTAGAAGTTCTTGTAAATAGAATAGGTTTTGATGTGAATCATAGAATTTGCAGTGTTAGTTCTAGTAAAGTAAAGGCTAGAGACTTAGCTTGGCTAAGGGGCATTTGCCTAGGGGATTAGTATCCTCAATGTAATGTTTTGGTTTGTCTGATTAATAAAATTTGCCTTTTCTTAAAAAAAAAAAAAGGTTTATAAAGGAATAAGAGATAGTACTATACGACTTTTGTATATATCATGTGTTCCGGTTCAAAAAAAAAAAAAAAAAAAAAAAAATCATGTGTTTCATCTATCTCTTGTTGTGATTTGATTACGAAGTGGTTAAACTAGCTTAACATTTGCTATTATAGCAACCAAATAATAATAAATCATTTTACTTGGTTGGAAATAGATTGGATTCGCATTAGCAAATTTCTTGTAAAGCATTCATCAAATTGATATCTTGAATTTGCATATTCTAGTATTTACACAAGTTTAGTCTTCTTAGCCGGAAATATATGATTTATCAAATAAACAAACATTTAAGGGGACAAATTTATTTTTTTTTTATTTTTTTTTTCGTCACATATAAAGCTTATGATTAGTTGTGATTAAATAAAATTAAATAAGAAAATTCAACTTAAATAAAGTAAGTCAAGATAAGTCAAAATCGTGTAAGGACCTGTGTTACTCCCTCCGTATTATATTATTTGCTCTATTTTTCCGGATAAAGAGTTTTATGTGAAAAACTGAAAAAATTATTTTATAATATAAGTGGGGTTGGTTGAAGAATAAAAAGTATGTAAAAGCAAAAGTGAGGTATAACTATAAGAAGAGAAGAGAGTAAATATGGAAAGTAAATATGATATAAGGGGACTACTAATGGAGAAAAAAAAATGTTAAAGATGTTCAAAAAAGAATATAGAGCATGCAAGTAGTAAAATACTTCTTATAGGAGCCTCTTCAACCAAAGGGGTTGGGAAAGGCAAGTTTTGCTAGAAGATTTTAGCATATCCTCGTTGAAGTTTTGTCAAAAATCTCTTTTGGGGAGTCACAAGAAGTGGTTCAATTTTCATCCATCACTAGAGTCTGAATGGTTTTTACTCAACTTCTCAGGAGTCCCTAAAAAACGAGAGCTTGCGTTCACCCCTCTTGGTTCTACAATCCAACTAGGAAGACTGTTCGAGTGCTCATTGGTTATATATGTACGTAGTCATGTCAAGTATGCAAGTAGGGATGATAATAGGTAAGGTCTAGTAATATCCGGACTCGTACCCGAATTTTTTTTTTCCATACCATACCCTACCCGAATCTTTAGGGTACAAAATTTTTAGACCCTTACCTGCATCTTATGGGTCTAGGGTTCAATCAGGATCCTTTACCTTTTTTCCCCCTAATTTTTAATTTTATTTTTTTAGTGCATGGTTGCATAAAAAAAAAATTAGAACATTAACAATTAATTTAACAAATCATAACACAGTTATAAAACCGGCGATGCAAATGTTGCTTGAGACCGAAGACTCGACAAAACAAACTGTGGTAAACCCTGAAGTTAAGGACTTGAGATTTCTCTGTTTGAAAATTGGAACTTTGGATCTTATCAAAAAAAAAAAAAAAAAAATGGAACTTTGAATTGGTGAAACAAAATGTGAGATACGCAACAAGTCGGTTATCAACCCATCCACTATACAAATTTTTCCCTAGACCCAGGTGTATCTAGTACTACCTACACCCCTATCAAACTACACCGTTTTAATTAGTATTCCCAATCCCACTATGTACGCATGAGTATTACTCCAATGATAAACCACCGCTTTCCACCGCCGCAGTGAAGCCATTTTAACAAACAAACACAATAATTGTTCGAATAATTTGATCCAAAATTGACTATTTTTGTTGATTTGTTGTGGTAGTGACGATGATGAGGCAACAATAGTTGACATTTAAACATTTAATTTGCTTATTATAATTATATTTATGTTTATTTAATTAAATAGTAGGGTTTATGATGGTTAATTTCACTTGGTTGAAGTTGTGATTTTGATTATGAGGTGTGTTTGACTTCCCTGGGAGGTAGCTTGCTTTGAGGTGCCCCCTCGATTGAAGAAATTATTGATGAAATCATGAAATTCTAGAGTGAATATTGACTAAAATCTAGAAGTTATTTAGTGTAATTGAGGATTGTGGTAAATAATTGGATATGTGGTTACTCCCTCCATTGATGAATTCTTTTGATATGAGTATCATGAGAGAGAAATATGAAGCTTCATAAGGTAGCTATGGTGTTGAAGAAAAAGAGAAAAGTTACAGATGTGTTTTCCTTTAATTTTTTCCTCTTTTTAAAATTTATTGATTTTTTCTTTTTTTATTTTTTAAAAAAGATATATAACTCTTATAAGTGAACGTATTTAACTTTATAAGTGAACATACAATATTTTGTAAATGAATTTTTTTTTAATAATGGTTATAAATAAACATGTAATTATTACATAATTGAACATATAATGTTTTTCAAATGAACATATAATTATTTATAATTGAACATTTTAATTGTGAACCATTATTATAGAAAAATGTATTAAATTTATATATTTTGTACTTATTTTTTAATTAATTTGTGGGGGTAGGTAGATGTTCATGGAAAAAAATATTGATTTATTAGTTTCTTTCAAAAAAATTCTTATCGTGATTAACATGTATTTTTCAAATAAATTAATAGATTGGTAAATAAACAAGTTTCTAATGATTATTATTTAAAAAAAAAAAAAAAAAAAAAAAAAAAAAACAAGTATCTAAAGATTTAACATTTTTCTTTTTTGAAGAACGTTTATTGTTGCATGTCAAATTTATTGTTTAGGAAATTTGTTCATCTATGTAATAATAAACGAACATTTTTGAATGTAGCTATGTTTTGGTAATTATTAGGTGTTTGATTTTCTATAATTGATTTTGATCATATGCTTTTTGGTTCATGAACATTGTATCATTTATTATTTTATTGCTAAGGTTATACGAGTATTTCTTTATTGGTTTATTACTAAATTTATAAATGAACATTTATTATGTTGATAATGATTAATAAACAATACATAATATTGTATGAATTATGACATACAAAGTATAACTTGTTTCTCAAATATTCTAATATATATAGTTAGTGAAGGTTAAAATTTACAATTGTTAATGCTCAATCACCAATTCAAGTTGTTATGAATATTTAGTTTTTTGTTTATGAACATGTTGTTTTCCTATTATGAACATTATATATATACTATCTATATATTTTCTTTTGAAGGACGTGATTTATAGTAGTACTTAAGGAAAAAAGAAAGGTTTATGTCCTTCATAAAAATCAAAATGAAATTGTATATTACCAAAAAATGAATTATTGGGTATTAATCCTGGCCAAATTCAAACAATTCAAGATAATTGTACTGTGTTATTGGTTTAAGTTGCTTAATTGACGACTCCATGCCTTCTTGATTTTTTTTTTTTTTTTTTTTTTTTCTGTTTGCCATCTTCATTTTTCATGCTATTGCATGGTCTAATTTAATTTATCCACGATTCATAATAGACAAAAGCATATAAATCACTAGATTTGAACAAGAATATATAAGTGTTGAAATGAATCAATTTTTATCTGCATACGAACATGGATGAGTATAACAATTGACATGATCAATATGAACATCTATTAATATATGAATGAATATATATTAATTTGGAAATGATCAACTATTTTTATGGAAACGAATATTTATTAATATATAAATGAACATATATTAGTTTGAAAATGATTGTGAAAGATAACGATCAATGAACATAAAATATATACGTGAATAAACCCTTGAAGCTATCAATATGGGATTGACCATATATTCATATGAGAAAAAACATATATTGAAATTCAAAATTGAAATGAACATGAAATATTGGGAAGAAGATGACCCAAATATAAACTTTTATAAAAATTTTAATATGTAAAATTGCGAATGACTATATACTAATATGTAATTAAACATCTTACAATAATAAAAATGAACATTCATCAAAATAATTTTCCACTCCAAAATTTGAAAAAGAATTAACATTATTATGTGAATGACAGTATACTATATATAAATGCACATTTTTCAAAATTTGTCCAAAAAAAAAATCACTACAAACTAATTATTAATACTACTGTTTCCTTCGCTCAATAAAAAAAAATTGAAGAATGTACTGGTTTAATTTACTAGTTTTTGAACAAAAAAAATACTAAAACAAAAGTATGATTACTTACAATGATATATTTACCAATGTTGATGTTTCGATTATGTTTCTAAAATACAATCGCAATAAAAAAAATTAATAAAACTATACTTGTTTTTTGTTCCAAATTTGAACAAATAACTTATTCTTTCAAATTTTGTCTTGTTTTGTTGAATTTCATAGTGATAGAAAGATTTCTTATGATAATATTGTACTCCATCCGTTTCAATTTGTTAGTCTCATGTACTATTTTGGGCGTTTCAAAAAGATTTACCCATATTGAATGTATTCCCCTTTTAACTTAGTTTTTATTTCCTATTTTATACATATTAAATTCTGATTGATTAGATTATTTGATTGTGAATTAATGACATGACTCTAAGTAAAGAAATTATTCCCGTGATTTATGCAATTATGGCTAATACTTTTCTATAAAAATAAATAAATAAATAAATAAGACAAAACTATTTATGAATTGTTTATTACTTTAATGCTAGATTCCAAATATTCTCCTTTTCTTATTTTATGTGATTGATTCCATATGGGACTATCATATCGAAACGGGGGGAGTAATAATTTCGCCATTAAAGTTTTTGATGAGAGAGAAAACGGAAGAGAAATGATGTAAAGAGAGAATGGGTGAGGAGCGAGAATAGGTGAGGAGAGAGAATGTGCAGAGAAATTGAAATGAATAAATGAAAAATGGTGAATAAAAAAAAAGTATTGTAATAGCTGTTGTGTAGTGGGTATTATGCGCATTGTTTAGGACTTAGGAGGGGGTGTAGGTATAGGTGTCTAGTCTTGGGTCTAGGGATAAACTACTACATCCACTAGGGGGGTGTTTGTTTGTAGGGATTGTAGGTGGGATAGGGATTAATAATCCCTTGTATCCTATAATCCCTTGTTTGTTTAATGGGAATTGTTCTATCCCATATAAAAGGGATAGGGATAAAAAAAATAGAGTTATCCCTCTATTTTTGTAACAAGGGGGCAGGTATAAGGTGTAGGGATTAATTTTAAAATATAAAAAATAATTTTACCCTTAATAAAAGGAAAGGAAGAGGGGAGAGGAGAAATGTTAGTAAGGATAGTTATGTATTTTTACTACTTATCCCAATTTAATTCCCAAATCTTACCAAACAGTGAATTACAAAATTTTTATCCTTATCCCACTTATTAATTTCCTATCCTTATCCTACCTTCTTATTCTCGTTATCCCTATCCTTATTACCAAACGCCCCGTAAGTGTTCTGGGCTCCCTCGTTTTGGCCCAAACTTGTACCACAGAGTGCAGTTATAAAACCAAGTTTCTGTAATAATAAAACTCATTTTGTTTTTTTCCTTCAAAAAAAAAAAAAAAATTCATTTTGTTTTCAGTAATTTTCCATATTAATCAAATAAAGCATCTCTTACACTCCTACTGTTGTGTTGCCGCCAAAACCACCACCCTTTTCTCTTTCCGCCTTAATCCCCGCCGCAATACCCAACTCCATGTCTTCTCTGCCGGAAAACGACGCCGAAAACTCCGACGAAGAAACCCAGAACAGAGATATTCCGATGCACATCATATCGAGAGTAACCCAGAATAGTGAAACCCAAAACAGAGAAACCCAGAACAGAGAAATTCCGTGGGACATCATATTGAGTGAAACCCAGAACAGAGATATTCCAATAGACGTGATATTGACTGAAATCCTTCCAAGACTTTCCGCCATTCCACTTCTCCGATTCAAATGGGTATGTAAAGAATGGCAGTTGTTTATATCGAGTACCAAGTTCATCATTCATCATGCTCGCTACCGTAGTTCTCTCTCCTCGAGGTCTGTTCTTTCCATTGCCCCTAATTCTACATTAACTGCTTTCGATTATGGAGATTCTCAAAATGTCGAAATCATCAATTTTGGCCAATATTCCACTACAAATCCCATTTTCTTGATCGGTTCTTGTAACGGTTTAGTTTTGTTGATTTGTTCTCATGCTCAATATTTCCAAGGATTTGAATTGCTATTTCCAAGTCATCTTCTAAATTTTGGATTTGATTACCGGGTTTTTAATCCTGTTCTTAAGCCTGATATTGTGATTCACCAACCTCAAGGATTTGTTCTTCGGAGTTATCATTTTGCTGGAAAGGACTGTAGTTTTGGGTTTGGTTGTGTTTCAACCCAGGACCATATGGAATTCTTCATTGTTGCCATTAATTTTCGAATGAGATATGTACTTGTCTTTGAATCTTCCACGAGAAAATGGGTTCCACTGCAAACATTGCCAAGGAATCCACCAATTTTATTTGAAGATGCTTGGTATATACATAGTGGAACACTGGTCAATCAAGCTTTACATTGGGGTGTTAGTTTTACTATGTTAGGATATACTATCAAACGCATTGCTGCCTTTAATTTGGTTAGTCGGCGTAGTATCAAATATATGGAATTGCCGTCTGTCTTTTTTGGGGAACCTGATTTCGTTCGTTCTGCTTTTAGTTTGTGTTGTGTGAATGATCGCTTGTGTGCTTGGGCTTATCATAATGGTGGATTTGAAGTTGAGATGTGGATGATGAAAGAATATGATGTGAAGGAATCATGGACCAGGTTTTTTCGTGGTAATATGAGCTTTGAATATTGGAATTGTTGTGGACTTACCAAGGCTAGTGAGGTTATGATGTTCCATTTTAACTGGCTAGTACTTGTTGACTTCAGCAGCCAAGTTCCACTTGAACGGAGGCTTGTTGGTTTTGGACCCCAGGTGACAGCGGTCAACTATGTTCAAAGCCTTGTATCACCTTATACAGTTTTTCTTTACGGTGAACAGAATGGATGACATACATCAGGAGAATAAGCTGCTCGTGTATACACTGTGAAAATTAGCTGCTCGTGTTGGTACATTCATTGTGAAAATTGGTTGCTCGTGGTGGTACATACATTGTGAAAATTAGTTGCTTGCATTGAGTCATTGAGACAAACATTGTCAAAAATAAGCTGTTTGTGTTGATCATGCTTACATTGTTAGAATTAGTTGCTTGTGTTGATACATACATTTGTTACTGTCAGAATTAGTTGCTTTTTTATTATTGTTGTTATCTCTTTGTAATAAACCTTATCAGAAATGATAATGCATATCAGCAAATAAGACTTAGCTACCTGTCTCGAATTATAAGACAGTTTACATCATGTGTTTCTTCTATCTATTTTACTGTAGACATGATCACAAAATGGTTCAACTAGCATTTGCTAATTTGGTATTACAGAAAAATCAGTGAATTACTAGCAGGGTTGGATTTCTTTTAGCTAGCAATTTTCTTGTGTTAAATGTTATCTTGAAGCAGGTATGTTACTAAGGTAACAATGTCAAATCTGCATATAGTTTTGCAATTGATTTAGTTACTTAGTTCCTACATCAGTTATTGGCTGCATGAAGTGTAGTAGACTGTATGTGTCATTGTGTCATGGATGAAGAATGTGATCACTACTCATCAGGAAAGAAACCAGGTTTATACAGGTAAGTAGTGATAGATCATATATATACTGCATTAAGTTGAGCGATGTGAGTATTTGTTAGAAACCTGGTTCTGAATGAATGGATGGATTCATTTGAATATGATCAGTTTATAAAGTGTACTTGTTAGGATTCCCTTTGATATTTTTTGAAAGAATGAATGGTTTAAAAGAGTATCATGGGGGGCAATTTTAGAAATGCACTCAGCTAACTCTCCCGCCCTTCAGCTATTGATTTCAATTTGGCTCATCTTGTACATAGTTGCAAGCTCGGGTTGTGACCTTAATTATGTGTGTTTTGCTATGTATTAACTCCTATAGTGCGTACTGTTATTGGTAGATTTGTATGTTATTATCTTCTCAATAGACATGGTTGTTTGCAATTTATAATGTGAGAAGTTGTTATCATTTTTTTTCCTTTTTCTTTTGGGTGGTTAGTTACATAGTTATATTGTGCTTATTTAATCATGTCTCCCTTTAACAATAATCAGCACACACACTTAGCCCCCTAAATGTAGACTGTTCTTGTCCATAAACCACCATCTATATAAGAGGCAACTATGACACTTCGTCACTTTCTGTTGCTATTTGTACTTACACATGAAGAAGTGTCGACAAATAATAATTATTTATGACACATGATGTCCTCCACCCCCCTAGCCTCCCCCCCCCCCCCCCCCCCCCCCCCCCCCCCATAGTTTATCATGTCTTAAATCCTCATACGATTACCTGTTAAGTCTCTAGCCCTTCAGTTGACCATGCTATTTTATGATTCCAAATTGCATCATCTTTGTTGGACCCTCTAACCCGGAAGCTTTCCCACAATAGGAAGCTTGTTAGAAAGTCACTATAGGAAATAATGGTACAGAAACATTTGGTTAAAACTTGTATAGTGATGCATTCTTATTCGATAAAAAGCTTGTTTATGTCTATTCACTTAACAATTTGATTAGAATGATTTTCTGGAGTTTTCAGAAGCTATTGAAATGTTAGTCCCTGAAACACTGCATTGGGGTTTTAGGATGATAGTAGACTAGAGAGACTTGTAATGTACACGTAGTATGTTGTATACATACTAGAATAACCCCAAGAATTAACGAAAAAATTTAGATCGTAAGTTACTGGTTGCTTTGACAATATGGAAATTGGAAATATTGAATTTCTTCTACTTTTGAAAGCGACTAAATGATTTTTCTCTTGAAAATGTTTCACTTGATGATTTTTTTTTTTTTTTTTTTTTTTTTTTTTTTTTTTTTTTTTTTTTTTTTTTTTTTTTTTGTGGACAAGAATTATGATGAATTTGATGGTTGCTAAAGTAAACATTGTTGGACTTGTTTGGGTTACAGAATTTAAAATTTTGCTACTTAGAAACCAGCATCATTTCATAGTAATTAATATTTCTGGGATGTTCAATAATTATTTGAGACCTTAAAAGTCTTTTACTATAAACCCAATGTTAACAAGGAATATACTGTTATTGATTTAAGTAAATAAAACAAGGAATATAGACCCAGTGTTAACAAGGAATATATATATATATATATATATATATATATATATATATATATATAAATATATAGGGGAGGGATCCGGTGAGAATAGGTTCTTATGTGAGAACATTTCTAATATGTGAGAACAAATCTAAGCCTTAGGATCAAACGATCTCAACGGCTCTAATAAAACCAAACTTTTCATCAATATACTTGTTAATCAGAAAAACAGAGTGAAGAAACTACGAGCTTCAATTTCAATGAGATTCAAGGATTTCGAACACAATTCCGTTCGATTTTTGTCAGATTTCAGCAATAGCAAGAATCAACAAGCTTCATAGATTGTTCGGGTAAATAATCAACAAAAGTTCTGTTAGATTTTTCCTTAATTTTTGTCAGTAATTTTCGAATTTCATGGTTTGAATGTTGGATTTTTGTTATAATTTTAGTAATGAGTGATCTTAATTTAGTATTTTCGTTAAAATTTACAGATTTGATGTTCTAATTTTCGATTTTAGTGTTCTGGAAAATTTTAGTGTTCTTATGCGATTTTTCGATTTTTTGCTTCAATTTTTTGCTGCGATTTTGTTTGATTATGTTTGCTGCGATTTTGTTCGATTTACTATATGATTTTGTTTGATTATGTTTGCTGCAATTTTAATTCTTATGATTTTGTTTGCTGCGATTTTGTTCGATTTTCGATTATGTTTGCTTTATGTTTGATTATGTTCCATTTTCATCAAGCATTTGTTTGCTTTATGTTTGATTATGTGGAGTGCTTTTTTCTTTGATGTGGAATTTATTAAACTTAATTGCTTGGATTGAATTTATTTTTGCAGGTTCATTATATTAGGTTGACAATTATGGATGAACAAGCAAATAATGAAGCAATTTTTTTTATAAACTTGGATGTTTTTATGTACAACATGTTCCAAAATCGTAGAACATGGTTGAAAATTTTAGAACATGTGTGTATAAAATTGGAACATATGTGTATAAAATTAGAACATGTTGGTAGGAAAACAACGGAAAGTAATAAATGAGAATGTTGATGAGTGAAATTTGATAAATAATTTGGATCATTTGATTTTAGAACAAATGAGTAAAATTTTGGAACATGTTTTGATTTTTCTAATGGGATGTCTAAAATCATGTGTTCTAAATATTTGATCATGTGTTCTAAAGTTTTAGTCTAATGTTCCAAATTATGCTGTAAATAATTAATTAAACTTTAGTCTTAAATCTATGCTCTAAATAATGTCTTCTGTTCTGATTTAATCATGTGTTCTAAATATTAAATCATATGTTCTAAAATTTTATTCATTTGTTCTAAATTTTTTTTAACTTGTTAAAATTACTTTTGTGCAGAAATAATTAACAACAACGAACAACTTGATAATGTTTCTAATGCCAATGCAAGTGTGCCAACTACTCCTACAGTAGTACCTATATTAACTCCCGGAGGAACAAAAGAATGGTTTCCTATGTGCCGCAATGAGTTAAAACCTGCAATAGGAATGAAATTTAATAGTGTTGATGAGGGTGTTGAATTTTATAAATCATATGCACTTGCTGCTGGTTTTAACACTAGGAAGTCTACCAGTAAAAGGCATACAGAGAAAAAATTGGCATTCCAATATGTCTTATGCAACAAACAGGGTTTCAAGGAGAAGAAAAAGCCTATTGTTGAGAGTATTCTAAATGATAAAGAAGGACAAAGCAAGGAAGGCAAGATTTCAATAACAAGAAAAAGATTAGTCACTCGTGTTGGGTGCAAAGCTTTTATGTTGTAAAATTTATTTTTAATATTATAAAGTTTTAGTCTAATGGTCCAAATTATGTTTTATAAACTCATTACCTTTATGCTCTAAATAATTAAGTAAACTTCAGCCTTAAATCTATTCTCTAAATAATGTCTTCTGTTCTGAGTTAATCACGTGTTCTAAATATTAAATCATATGTTCTAAATATTTAATCACGTGTTCTAAATTTTTACTCATATGTTCTAAATATTTAATCACGTGTTCTAAATAGGTACTGCTATATTTCGTGTGTAATGAAATTTGATCTTCTTGTTCTAAACAAGTGCAACATGGCATTTACTCCATTTACAAGGGTTGATCATCACAAGAGTTGCATCACTTTTGCGGCTGGTTTCATAGCAAAGGAAGATATTGAATCATTTGAGTGGTTGTTCAAAACATGATTGTGTTAGTTTGGCAGAGGGCGATGATGAAGATATCAAAGACCTTGTGATTAATCTTCAATGATTGAGGCTGAATTTGGAAGCTAAGAGGAATGTAAGAAGTAATGTTGAAAATAATGCTACTAGCATATGTTGTGGGGAATTGAGTCACCATGATATTCAAAATTATCCAAAGAAAGTTAGATAATACTTAATGATTTTAGAACATTTTTTTGAATCTGTGTATTGAATAACACTTTTTTTTGTAGTATAAAAATGATTATAGTTTGAATTTAATACATATACTTCGTATGTATTGAAGTTTAGAACATATGACTAAAAATTTAGAACATATGACTAAAAATTTAGAACATATGAGTTATAATAAGTAATCATGTGTGTTGTATGTTTCCGATGCGATTTCAAAATTTTAATTTAGACCATATGATTAAAATTTATCACTTAAATTCTTAGTTCTTGAATACATAAGTACTATTTTTTAATTCATGATATGTGTTTTGTATGTTTTCGATGGGATTTCAAAATTTAAAATTTAGACCATAATGATTTAAATTGGTGGGAGGGTGTGCTGCATGACTTTAAATTTCATTCAGATGTATTTGGGTGGGAGGATATGAGTAAAAAAAATGGAATATATGAGTTTTAATATAAAAAATATGAGTTATAATTTAAAACATATATAAAGATATAATTTAGAACATAAGGCTAAAATTTTAGAACATATGAGTAATAATTTAGAACAAATTTATAAAAATTTAGAACTTATGGGCTTATGGGTAAAAAATTAGAACATATGACTAATATTTTACAATAACATGCTATATTTTTGTTCTAAGGGGATTTCTAAATAGCAATTTAGAACATAAAAAATTATATAACATTATATATTTTCACATTAATATTTATAGCATATGGATAAAAATTTGGAACATATGAGTATTAATATATAATAAATTGTATTTTTATATTCTTGCATGCATAACAATGAAGTAGATCACAAAAAAGACAAGACAAGCTTATATATTCGAACACAACCTTTTAGAAAAATAGTTTTAGTATAATTATACTATATAAAATTCTACATGCTATTTCTAAAATTTTATTACAAATTATTTTCTTTCGCCATTTCCGTGATCTTGAAGTAATTTCCTATAAACTAACAGATTCAAGAGCATAGCTTTAGAGCACCAATATTATTATCCTTCAATTTAAATTGATACTACCAAAATTCACATAAAAACAAAGTAAAATGCCCAAAATCAATAAATTGATACTTACATCCTTCGTTCATAAGTAGTAATAGCTTAGATTGAATCCATTTGATGAAGAATTTGAGATTTCTAGGGTTTCAACAAAATCACAAAAACCTTATTCAATACAAAAATTTGAACATTGAAGCCAAATATCAAAGGAAAAATAGTTAAAACAGCAAATACCTAACAATATTTGTAGATTCAAGTCGAAATTCAAAGATATCTTAGCATTAAGATCGATCAAACCAGTGTTCGTTCAGAAATTTTTGGGGAAAGAAGAGAGAGAAAGGGAAGAGCTGGTTCAATTTCTTGAGAGAGAAAAAGCTGGACAATTTTTTTTAATTTTTCTTGTATACAATCTAAAATTTACAATATTGCCATTATTTTGACCAGGGTAGATGTGGAGCGTTGGATCTTGTTTGATCCAATGGTAATAAATTATTCTCACATATAAAGTGTTCTCATATAAGAGAGGTGTTCTCACATGAGCCTCTCCCTATATATATATATATATATATATATATATATATATATATATATATATATATATATATATATAGGGGGGCTTCTAAGCACCAGTAAGGAAGTAAGAATCCCGGAGCACTATGGGCCTAAAATATATATATATATATATGTTTTTTGACGGAAGGAATATATTGTTATTGATTAAGTAAATAAAACAAAAATCCCTTCGAAAAAAAAAAAGTAAATAAAACAAAAAAGATAAACTCCAAAATTGATTTTTAAGGGTTTTGCATTGGACGGAGAGATCAATAATATTTTTCCGACTTGAAGATAGACCAAACAAATTATCTTTGGTTCCACATGGTCTCAACACTCAAATAAGATATTGTTTGGTTGGTAAGGAAATTAAAATTTCATAGGCATTTGTAATTAATTGGAATTGGATTTCCTCATCAAATAAGGATTTTTTTTTTTTTAAAGGTATTATTTGGTTGACAAGGAGTCAAGGACATTAAATTTCCATAGGCATTTGTTACTTGTATAAAGGTAGATGCAAATCATGAGCTAGTAATTTAATTCTTATCTAAATTTACACTACCCACATTTTCACTTTTTATGTTCAATCAAATAAACCACTATTTTTCCTTAAAAAAAAAAAAAAAAAAAAAAAAAAAAGAAAACCCTATTTTTAATACAATGTAAAACAATACTCACAATATTTCAAGATATATATTTAAGGCGTGTTCTATTCACCCGATTTTAACGGGTGATTTCCATAGAAAATGCTCAAAGATATAAAAATACCCAAATTACACTCCTTTTACAAAAAATTCCCCCTATCCTGACAACTCAGCATGTAATTTTTAATTTATATTTTTTTTTAACAATTCAGTAATAAACCGCTAATTGAATTAGTAGTTTGTATAATAAACCGCTAATTGAATTAGCGGTTTTGTTGAAATAACTAATGCTTTACACACTGACACACAATGACACATTCGCTATTCCAAATTCTTCAAAAGCTTGTTCACGCAAATACCTCCCACCTCGTTTCCATCGTCATTCACTAAGCGTCTAAGCCATTAATTTGAATCATGAAACCACACCGCCGCGGATTGTTAAGCCCATGAGAAAACCCACATGTGAGTGGTGTGTTATCCCACATTGATTTAGTTTATAAGTAAGAGTTTGTATTGGGAAGTGTATCCCACATTGAAGAAATAAGAAAGATGTATTCGCTTTATAAGGCTAAGGGTCTACTCCCCTCATTGCCATATGGTTTTGAGGTGGAACCTCCTTGGTCGTTTAAAGTGGACAGTTATGACGGGTGTGGCCCAGGCCCGTTTATCACGGATCCCCATCTCTTCGCCTCCCATGTCTCCCGCAGTGGTGCACAGCTTAACCACCAATAGTGGAAGCATCTTCTGCAAAACAAGGGAGCTAATTTCATTTTGGAAAATTTGTCTGGAAGGGACATATATGTTCACTATTTTGTCTTAAATGACCTTATATGTTTAAAGTGGTTTAAAAGGATCTTATATACAAGATTGTACTCCATGATGTTGATTATGTTGAATTGTTGATTGCATTTGTATGGGAATTGATCAAATTGTTGTATGAATCAAGATTTGTGTATTGCAATTTAATTATATGAGTTTTTTTTATTTATTTTTTTTTTTTTTATTTTTTACAATTCATGTTGAACTGCTAATTGAATTAACGGTTTTACCGACAACAAAACCGTTTTGTTTTTGATCCAATAAATAAAAAAAATAATACGCGAAAAATTTGCTGATGTGGACGGTATAGAGAGAATTCTTTGTAAAAAGGATGTAATTAGGAAATTTTAACATTTTTTAGCATTTTTAATGGAAATCACCCGATTTTAACTTATCATATATATATATATATATATATATATATATATATATATATTATACTTCTTATGAACTTATTTGATCTTATTAGGCCTTATTAAAACACTTTTTTTTTTTAAAAGAAGGTCTTATTAAAACTTAATTTAGTTTATAAGTTGGGACGCCAAGTGTTGCTATCTCGTGGCTTGGCTAAAAACTTAGCTTTATATATTAGTTACGAGTATATGATTTGAGTAATCTTTATTAAAACTTATTTTTTTTGAACTAAACTTATTACACATAAAATAATTATCAAACTCATAAGTAAATGATTTGAGTAATCTTTATTAAGATAAATAGAACAGACCCTAAACGGAAAGCATAAGCACTGACCTTAAACCAACCTCAAAAAACTTAACTTTTCAAACTCTCTTTTGACTTTTATTAACCCTCCTTCCTCTATAAAAAAATGTACTCCTAAAATCAGTTGACAACTTCAGATTAATAAAAAAAAATATATACTGTATTATTCTCTTTTTCAAATTCCCAATTAACTCATTTCTCACCACACATCAACATTAATTCCACAACAATGGCATCCACACCCACACCCACCCCCACCACCACCCCAACCAACACACTTGAAGACAGAGTGGCCATCGTAACCAGTGCATCTCGAGGAATAGGCAGAGCAATCGCAATCCACTTAGCCTCACTCAGCGCTAAACTCGTCATCAATTACACCTCTCCTTCCTCCAAAACCCTCGCCGATCAACTCGTCTCTCAAATCAACTCCACCACCACCACAACCAGCGCAACCACCACCAGCGCAATTGTTGTCCAAGCCAACGTCTCCGACGAATCCCAAGTCAAAACCCTCTTCACCACCACCGAACAAACCTTCAACACTCAACCCCATATCGTCGTCACCTCCGCCAGCGACTACATAGCCTCAAAACTTGATCCTACCTCCTGCATCCTGCAGGCGGCCACATAGCCTAATATATTAACCCAAGAGTTGGGGGCTAGTTGCCATACCCCTAGGCGGTAAGGATGAAGGATCCTTTCAACAGCTAGATCCAAGGGAAACCGGAGGCCCGCCTATATTGCGGCCGCATAGCACCCAAAGCTAGAATCCTCATAGCTCTGGTTAAGCGGCCAGACGACTGTGTCATCCAGGGTAGGAACATTAATCTCATATCCGACCCCCATCACGTAGGTGTCCCGAAAATCATTTAAATTCTTCCGCATGAGCTTCTGGGTTGCAGCGGATATATAGGTAAAGTAAGGAGTAAACTCTTCTTGCAGAGAGGAAGACGCATCTCCTTGACCTCTTTCAGAGGAGGCAGACTCTCCCTCAGATTCCTCAGACGGCCCCTCTTTAGTTTTAGAGCCGCCTGAGGTGGCATCCGTATGGGATGACCCCTGTCCAGATCCTGGCGCCCCACCATCAGAACCATTCTCAGACTCTTCCAAGATGGAGTCATTCGGCGTACTTGGGGTACCAAGCGCATAGTGATAGAGTTCGCTCCTGGGCACCCTAATAGGACCCTCGTCCTAATCATCACTAGAACCCTGAGCAGTCCTCTTAGTTCTGGCCATAATGTCCTGCACAGACACAAAGACGGTTGGATTCGGGGACAAATGCATAATGGGGCAGGCGGCACCCCTAGTCTTAGATTCAGCCGTCCCAGGTGACCAGCTGACAGCTATCTTAGGCCGTGCCGTGTGTGTTTGTGAAACCATTTATAAAGAAAAGGAAAAGCAAACACAGGTGGAAAGCAAAAATTTAAAGAGAGAGAAAAAAAGCAGACGGTTACCTTGTGTGAAGGTACTGTTGAAAGACTACACGAACCGGTTGTAGTAGGCGGACTGTAAGCAAACGGCAGATGAAAATTTTCTCTCAGAAAAGTCTCAAATTCTCTCAAGTATGTTTTCGTAAATATGCGAAAAAATGAGGGGTAATTCCAGGGGTAACCTTGTAATCTCCCTAGAAGGTGAACAGTTAAAACTGTGCCACCAAAAACTGAGTGACAAGTGTCACAAATGCCACATGGTGCGCCACGTCACATCTGTGAGGGGCAAATATTTTGGGTAAAATTACCCCGCCACGTGGTCCAATTAGATGGGGACACATGTCCACCCAAGATAGGTCCAAACAAGGCCAGTCGCAAGCTGACATCCACGGGTCAGCAATGGAGAATTGCGGTTTTCAAGGCCCAATTCCCCCAGAAAGTCGCCAAAACAAGGGCAGCCCACCAAATCTAGGTCACAATGACCTAGGAGAGGGCACAATTTCCAATTAACCTATAAATAGGGAGATTTCCCCCATTTTGGGGACACCTACATTTAATTATTGCATCATACCTACTTTCTCTCACATTAGAGAAAACACCTGATTTCGGAATCCAAGAAGATCTCACTTTTACCTTTTCTCCACCTTTTCCTATTCTTCAACCGATAATAACTTAATCATCGGAGGCGGAGCTCCTACCAACCAGAGTTTTCGTGTTTTGTAGGTACAAACCGCGCCGGACCAGTCTTAGAGTTGTAACTCTCCCGAGGGACCAGAAAACACCCAAAACACATTTCATATGTATAAATTATTTTTCGCTAACCCAAACTCTTTCCTAAAATCACTCATATATTTATGAGCAATAGTACTATATTATTTTATTTTACAAGTATGATTGTAAAGTGATTTCCATGAGTAAAAATAAAAAAAAATAGTAATATAACGTAGAAGTATATTTTAAATAAAAAAAAATTATCTTAAGCTGGGCAAATAGGATCCTTAGGTTTCTAAAGAAGTAAGTCCAGCTGTCTATACTCTCTGTATCAAACAGACCATAAGCTATTACAAAAATCTCATTATTACCATCAATTGCAACTACAGTGAGCATGATTCCTTTGTAATAGCCACTGAGATGTGCACCATCAATCCCTATAATGGGTCTGCAACCACCTAAGAAGCCTTTCACTTGAGCTGCAAAGGAGATGAAACATGCCTTGAACTTCTCACCATTAACCCCACTATCAGTCCAGGTGATGAGAGCATATGAGCCAGGATTTGTGGCCTTAATCATCTCAACATATTTTGGTAAGAGAGCATAAGACTGGGCAAAACCACCATGTATTTGCTCCCTGGCTAAACACTTCACTTTGTAAAACAATCTGAGCTTCACTTGGATCCTATACCTTTCCAGGTACATTCTTTGCAGTGATTCAACAAGGATCTCTGGATTTGCCTCCAGGTCTTGCATCAAATGTCTGCAGAGCCATGCTGAAGAAACCATAGGGTTCTCTTCCAGCCTCCCACAAGTTGTATGCTCCCCTTCTAGCTTCTTTATTGCCCAGCTGACTTTATCAACAAGGACTACTGCATGAATCCTCCAATTGCAGTCATTGATCAGACACTTTGCAGTATATCTATAGTTGTCAGCATAGTCAACTATCATAGCAAAGCCTTCTTGTATGCAAAAGTCTTTGAACACCTCATGAAATTGTTGTTTGTTTTCAAATATTAACCAAGGTTCAAGTTGAATTGAACCAAATGGTAAGTTAGACAAAAACTTGCCATTTTTGTAGAGCTTGTCTAACACATGAGACCCATCCAGGTCTTCAAATGTCTTCTCTGGAATATTATCAGCTAGGTCTTCCTCTTCCAGAATATACTGATCATCAAGGTTCAACTCCATATCCAAATCATCTTCAGCTTCAGAAACTACATAGTCATCATCTTCAGTATCATCAGAAGGCCATGCATCAGACTCACCATCACTCTCCTCAATAGTCACAGGTCTTTTTCTCCTAGTACTCCCTTCCCTCCCCCCTCTTTTATTTTTGCAAACCTCAAGACCATACTTATTTGCTGTGCTTCTTGGCACCCTCCATTCTTTTGGTTTAAGTCTAGTGTGCTCTTTAGGCTTACCAGCAGAACTAGATGCTGCTGAGTTTGGTTGAGGTGGTGGTGGTGGGGGTGGTGTAAGCTGCCTAGGTTGAGGTGGTGGTGGGGGGGTGGTGTTGGCTGCCTGGGTTGAGGTGGTGGTGGTGGTGGTGGTGTTGGCTGCCTGGGTTGGGGTGGTGATTTATGCATATGTGGGTTGCTTGGGGAAGCATGGTGTGTTGGTGTTGGTGGTGGAGAAGGGTGTTCTTGGGAAACATTTGGTGGTGGAGATGTAGGCTGACTTGGTTGAGTGGACTGTGAATGTTGAGTTTTTTTCTTCCTTGGAGTTACTTTTTTCCTTCTTTGATATTTTTTGGGTGCTGATGGTTCATTTTGTGAGGGTTGAGGTTGAGATGGTTCATTTTGTGAGGGTTCGGGTTGAGAATCTCCTGGAAATGATTCATCAGCTGCTACACTGTTGAATACCCTGACATATTCAACCTTATCCTCATCTGCATTCACAACAGGGACCTCTACAGCCACTGTAAATTGTTCTTGGGCCTTAAGCTCCTCCTCAGCTTCTACTGCCTATGCATTTCTCCTATTCTCTTCCTCCTTCTGCTTAATTTTGTCAGCCCTCAACTTCAAAGTTCTTGCCCAACTAGCTTCTGCAGACTGAAACACTACAGATGGTTTTTCTGTCTCTTCTATGAACACTTTTATTTCATCCTTCCCTTCATTCCACTCCCACATTTTCAACATTGCCCCATCATCAACTAACTCTAACTTACGATTAGTTCTGGGTTTACTCACAAACAAAGTGAAGTATTTAGGGAGGAAAACATTCTGCTTCACTGAATCCTCGAACATATACTCAAATAACTCCATCAAATTCGTCTTATCAGTGTCATCCACCCTAACATCAAAAGTACCACTTGGCGAACGAACTAATAACCACAATGCACTCATCCTAAAAATGAATAATAAACAACAACAATTAACATCATACTCCAAACAATTCGCATGCAACAAATCATACTTAATCTAACCTAAATTAATCAACAATTCAGACTTATTAGCAACACATCCAAACTAACATAATCATTGTAGAATACACCCTAACCCTAACTAAATTTTGCAAAAAACAACAAAATCAGAGCTCGAAAAACAAATCGATGAGAACAACATTACCTTAAGAAAGCTTATTCGAGCCCAGGTAAGAATGAGGAGCGAAATTCAGTCACGAACAACTTCCTCTCTCTCAAAACGCACCAAGCAGGTTTTGTGTCCAGACGAAAAACCCCTAATTATTGTCCTACTAGCAACATCTACCTTTGATCGAAGAAAGTTTAAAGCTTTTTGATTGATTTTTGAGGTTCAACTGTAATGGAGAAGAACAGAGAGACGCTTCAATGGAAAGAGGGAATGGGGGTCAATTTTTTCGAATCACAATTGTGATGTTTGGGGGAGTCAACCCTATTGATGGTGCCACTTTGGTGTATAAGGGCATTTTGGTAAATTACCCCAAACGGCTCACTAACGGCAGTTAGCCAAAAAGGCATTTTATGTTAATGTACCGTAATTGAGTGGTATTTGGTGTATTAGAAAGTTTTTGGTGGTATACGGTAAATTAAGCTTTAAGTCAGTGGTAAAAATAGTACTATAACGTAGAAGTATATTTTAAATAAAAAAATTTTATCTTAAAATTCAATAAACTACCCGGGCATTGCACGGGGCACAAAACTTATTAAATCAGATTCAATCCTTGTGAAAGCACACTTGTTTTATTCCAAATAAAATCCTTTATATTTTCAAAAATAGGATAGTTAACAAATTACGTAAAAGTTATCAGTAAAACTTATTCATGAATTAACAAATTACGTAAAACTTGTATAAATCATAATGACTTTAGAAATACTAATGGACCCTCCACATGATCATGAGCCTATACAAATTTACGAATGGAAGACATGTGATTGGGGTTGATTAAGAAGATGAGCCTATACAAATTTACGAATGAAAGACATGTGATTGGAGTTGGTTAGGCTCCTTAACACGTGGTCAATGTCTTCAACTCGGTAGTCTTAATAAACTTGTGGAGGAAGTAAGGCTCATTGCCGGTCATCTATACCCCTACAATATCCCTGATAAGATCTACTTTGCCACCGATACTGCGAAGAGAGGAATTCATTTCGAGACAGATTTATTCGAACCTCTATATGCTGTTTTCAATTCAATTGGTGAATATCCCACTAGTCTAAAAGGTGTCGATTTCATAGTAGCTGCGCCGATTTAATTGGGCTTGCCCCCCTCTTTAACCGAAAAAAATAGTACTGAACCGATTTTATCATTTCCTGCCTTTTCTTGCTGATGCAACATAATCATCATCATTTCCTGCTTTTTCTTACTGATGTAACATAATCATCATCATTAGAATGATTTTCTGGACTTTTCAGAAGCTATTGAAATGTTAGTCCCTAAAACAATGCATTGATTTTTTCACTTGAAAATGTTACACTTAATGATGATGAATTTGATGGTTGCACCCTTTCTTGCTAAAGTTAATATTGTTGGATTTGTTTGGATGACATAATTTGAAATTTTGCTACATAGAAACTTAGAAGCCATCATCATTTCATAATAATTAATACTTTTTGGGATGTTCAATAATTATTTGAGACCTTAGATGTATCTTACTACAAAACCAGTGTAACAAGGAATATATTGTAATTGATTTAAATAAATAAAACAAAAAAGATCAACTCCAAAATTTATTTTTAAGGGATTTGAATTGGACCGAGTGATCGATAATATTTTTTCCGATCTCAAGATTGTCCAAATAAATTATATTTGGTTCCACATGGTCTTAAGTGTTCTAATTTAATCACTCAAATAAGGAATTGTTTGGTTGGCAAGGATTCCATAGGCATTTGTATTTCATTGGAATTAAATTTCCTAAAAAAATAACTAAATCTTGTTTGGTTATTATAAAGGTAGTTGTTATAAATTATGGGAATTTTGAGTTACCTTGTTTGGTAATTTAATTCTCATGTAAATTTACATCTCCCGTGTTTTAACTTTTTATGATCAATCAAATAAACCCCTATTTTCAATTCACATGAATTCTCATCCCCCTCCCCATATGTGCAATCAAACAATACCTAAGATTATTCATTAATATTTGACTTTTATTCAAATCAATTTAAATTCATATAACAACAAAACACAAATTCTTGGTATAAGTTGACAATTATTCATGAATATTTGACTTTTATTCAAATAAATTAAAATTGATATAACAACAAAACACAATTCTTCGTATAAGTTGACAAATATGATTATAAAAAGAAAAACTCCCAAAATTCCAAAATATGTACCTAAACAAAAAGCGTAAGCACCAACCTCAAAAAACATTTCAAACTCTCTTATTTAAACTACGGCTGAGCAAAACTATCCAAAAACCCGAAAATTCGATCTGTAACCGTTCCAAAAATTCAGGGTATTCGATCCAATAACCATATAGTTCGGGTACCCATTACGATAATTTGTTATCGGGTATGATTATTGGGTATTATCTTAAATTAATGGTTACCCAATCCGATCTGATAAGCTTTTTTTTTTTTTTACTTAAATCTATTTTTTTTTTTAAATCTAAACTATTGTTTTACTTCATAATCACTTTATAACATCTAATGATTAATAATATTATTAATAATTTGGTCAAGATCATGAGGTATTATTGTTATTTAGTGGTAAATGATATCATAATAACTACATTATTAAGTTTAATAATTATCACTAGTTTTGTGCCCGTGCGATGTCCAGGTTGTTTATTGAATTTTAAGATAAATTTTTAATCCGAGATAACTCATGATCCGACTCTAATTGATATATCTACAAAGTAATAAATTACTATTAGATTGTGAAGTATATATATATATATATAAAATAATAAAAAGTTTAGCTTTATATATTAGTTATATGATTATTGGATATTTTATTAGATATCCTATAACCAATCCGAAAATCCGGATACCCAAAGTTATTAATTCGGTTAGTATCAAGAATATGAATACCCGTCTCATGCTCACCCCTAATTATACCCCCTTCTTCCTTTTCAAATTCCCAACTAACTCATTTCTCACCACACAACAACATTAATCGACAACAATGGCATCCTCATCAACCACCAGCAACACACTCCAAGACAGAGTCGCCATCGTAACCGGCGCATCCCGAGGAATAGGCAGAGCAATCGCACTCCACTTAGCCTCACTCGGCGCTAAACTCGTCATCAACTACACCTCTCAATCCTCCAAAACCCTCGCCGATCAACTCGTTTCTCAAATCAACTCCACCACCACCACAACCACCGAAACCCCCCGCGCAATCGCCGTCCAAGCCGACGTCTCCGACGAAACCCAAGTCAAAACCCTCTTCAACACCGCCGAGAAAACCTTTAACACTCAACCCCACATCGTCGTCACCTCCGCCGGCATCATCGACTCCAAATACTCCTCAATCTTCGACATTGAAGCTTCTGATTTCGACCGTATCTTCGCCGTCAACACCCGGGGGACATTCCTCTGCATCAAGGAGGCAGCCAACAGAGTCAAGCGTGGTGGTGGTGGGAGAATCGTGACGCTGTCGTCGTCGTTAGTGGGGTCTTTGAAGGAGAAGTACGGGGCTTATACGGCGTCGAAAGCGGCAGTGGAGACCATGACGAGGATATTGGCGAAGGAGTTGAAGGGGAGTGGGATTACGGTGAATGCGGTCGCACCGGGCCCGATTGCGACGGAGATGTTCTTTGAGGGGAAATCAGAGGAGATGGTTAAGAAGGTGGTTGATGAGTGTCCTTTGGGAAGGTTGGGGAAGGTTGAAGATGTGGCTCCTGTTGTTGGGTTTTTGGCTAGTGATGCTGGTGAATGGGTTAATGGTCAAGTAATTCGGGTTAATGGTGGTTATGTTTAGGGGTGTCAATTTCGACGTCTTGATCGGGTTCGGTGAGGTCGGATTTGGTCAATTTTTAGAGTTGAGTTATGTTAAATTATTATGTCCATGCGAGTCAATAAACTACATACATTGTGAAAATTAGTTGTTTGTAATCCTTCTGTAAATGAATAAAATGATATTGCAAACTAGTGAATAAACTTAGCTACTTGTCTACTTAGT
This sequence comes from Chenopodium album, assembly GCF_948465745.1. Classification (NCBI taxonomy): domain Eukaryota; kingdom Viridiplantae; phylum Streptophyta; class Magnoliopsida; order Caryophyllales; family Amaranthaceae; genus Chenopodium; species Chenopodium album. The sequence continues at coordinate 48,351,630 of NC_137848.1, forward strand.
ACAATGAATTCGAGTTGCTTTCTGCGTTTGCGTTTGATAAAGTATCATGTATGTGACTTCTATCTCAATTAGTGTAGATTCAATCACAAAGCGGTTTAACTAGCATCTGCTATTATAGCAAACCAAAGAATAACTGGTTGGAAATGATATGGATTTGTTCTAGCAAACTTCTTGTTTGGTATCCATGTGTTTAAATGAGTGGTCTTCTGAGCCAGAAGCATAATAGAACCACCAAATAGTAGACACATTGATAAGAATACCAATCTGAAACACCAATGTTGGCTACAATCTGATTCACCTCTTCCCTAGTTCCATTTCAAATGCTAGCTATAAGGGTGGGGATCCAAGCTTGCACTGCTTTTATCAGTTTTTTTTGGGTATTCATTGCTCTTGGTGTAGTGTATTTTTTTTACCGGAAACACCAACATTATTTTATCCCTATGATTTGAGGTCTTCTATTTGGAGATTTTTAACATACAGTATTAAATCAGTTACGGCTATGTGCATATTCTATTTGGGCCATTATTATACAGGATAATCTTTAAGGGACGGAGGGAGTATATGGTTACTCCTTGTCCCGTTTCCCTCTACAGTAGTATTTAGTTGATAACCCCACTAGATCAGTGAAATCAGGAAAGAAAAAAAACAATTCGTGGACCACTGAAATTTTATGCTTTACATAATGCTAAGTATTTAACTGTGCTAATGACTGATGATGACAAATTTGACAATGTGGCACACTAGCACTACCTAATACAAGATATATAATTGGTCCGGTGTCACAAATTGATCTTATATTATTCCAATTAGCTTTTTTAATATTGAAATGATGACAATATAGCACTACCTAATCTCCTTTTGCTACAGGATTTCAACCATATGATTCAATTGCATTACTTCTTGCTTGGTTGGTGTATATCAGAGCTTACAAATCTATCATTACCATATTCATTCACATCTTTTTTCAAGGAAAAAAAAATGGATATTGTTGGCACAGTGCTATCAGTTGCTCAAACTCTGCTTACAGCGTTGCAGTGTTCAGAGCTTTAAGAGATCCTTACAGTCTTTGGCTACAAATCCCAGCTTGATGATCTCCGACGCACTGTCTCTGCTGTCAATGCTGTGCTTCTTGATGCAGAGGCCAAGCAGGATCTCTCCCATGAAGCAAAGCATATGCTTAATGAGCTCAAGGGTGCGGTCTTTGAAGCAGATGATCTGCTGGACGAGTTTGTTACTCTTGCTGAACAGAAGAAACTCTTGGAGGCTGGTGGTAGTCTCTCTAAAAAGCTGTGTCGTTTCTTTTTTGATAACCCACTAGGTATTGCTTATAAGATGTCTCAAGGGGTTAAGAAAATCAGGAAGAAACTGGATGCTATTGCTTACAGTACTCGGTTTAGCTTTAAGCTTGATCCCGAGCCTATCCGGAGGAGAAGGCCCGAGACCTGTTCTTATGTGGATGCAGATGATATCATTGGAAGAAAGGATGACTTGGAGAAGATTATTGGTATGATGCTCGATTCTAATGTCCAACGCGACGTATCTTTTCTCACGATTGTGGGAATTGGGGGGTTGGGCAAAACAGCTCTTGCTCAACTTGTGTATAACGATCCAAGGGTTACAAGTGCATTTCCTTTGAGGTTGTGGACTTGTGTCTCTGATCAAGATCAGAAGCAACTGGATATAAAAGAAATTCTTTGTAAGATTACTTCAACTACTGGTCAGCCTCACGAGCACTCCACCATGGATCAGGTACAAAAACATCTACGCGATAAACTAGCAGGCAAAAAATACTTGCTTGTTTTAGATGATGTATGGTCTGAGAAGTGTGATCAATGGCGTGCCCTGGCAGGATTCTTAATTGGAGGTCAAAGAGGAAGCTGGATTGTGGTAACAACACGTTCACAAGTGACAGCAAAATTTATAGGAGATGGTCTAAAATACGAGCTCCAAGGCTTGTCAGAGGAGAATTCTTGGTGCTTATTTGAAAGGATGGCTTTTGGATTGCAATCGTCTATGCCTCCTGATGACTTGGTCAAGATTGGGCTAGAGATTGTTAAAGGATGTGCTCGAGTTCCTCTTGCTATCAGAGTGGTAGGAAGTCTCTTATATGGTCAAGACAAGAGTAAGTGGCTATCACTTGCGCAAATACGATTAGCCAACCTCAGAGAGAGTCAGAATGACATCATGCCTATATTGAAGCTGAGTTATCATAATCTCGAGTCTCCATTGAAAAGTTGTTTCGGCTATTGTGCATTGTTTCCTAAGGATCATAAGATAAGAAAGTGGAAGCTAATAAGCCTTTGGATGGCACAAGGCTATATCGTCCCTTTGGATGAAGGTCAAAGCATTGAAGATGCTGCTGAGGAATATATTTCAATTTTATTGCAAAGATGTTTTTTTCAAGACGTAGAAAAAGATGTATATGGTGATATTGTGTTGTTTAAGATACATGATCTTATGCATGATGTTGCTCAAACAGTTACAAAACTGGAGATTTGTGCAACAGATACCTTAAGCGGCATCTTGGATGATAAATTTCGTCATCTGTCTGTATCAGAAGCAAAGTTGCAAGATGTAATTTATTTAAGTCTCATATTCGAACATTTCTTTGCGTTAGCCAGGTGCGTCAAGTTGTGAATATAGATCAGTTCTTCACGGAGGCATTATTAGCCACTTGCTTTCACCTCAGGGCATTGGATTTGTCTCATTCAAGTATCAAAACGTTGCCAGAATCAATAGGTAAACTGTTGCATTTGAGGTATTTAGATCTCTCATGGAACTACAGACTTGAAGTGCTTCCAAAGTCAATTACAAAGCTATGTAATCTACAAACCATAAACTTAAGTAATTGCTTTCAATTGAAAGAGTTGCCAAAAGATTTGAGCAGGCTGGTGAAGCTTAGGACCTTATTGACGTCGTCTAGTTGCGGCAAGATGACTTGTTTTCCCAAGGGGATGGGTAAGTTGACTGGCCTTCACAGGCTTAATGATTTTATAGTCGGTGGTGAAGGGAGTCATTCAACTACAAAACAATGGTTTGATGGACTGGAAGATCTAAAGATGATGAACAACATCAAAGGCTGTCTTGATATCTGGTTAAAGTGGCCTAAAAATGTCATTAAGATAGACGAAAACAGTGCTGAAGGACATTATCTAATGAGTAAGGAACATCTCAAGGGCCTTAAATTTCATTTCCATCACCGTGTGGTTGATGGAGATGTGGATACTGAGGAAGCAAGAAGATTAATGGAAGAGCTGCAACCACATTCGAATCTCAGGCGGTTAGAAGTATGGGGGTACCATTAGACCTGTTCAACGGGCCGGGCCGGGCCGGTCAGGGCTTTATATGAAATGGGCCGGGCCGGGCCGGGCTAAGACTAATCCAAAATGGGCTGAACTAGTCCGTGGGCCATGAAGCCTGGCCCGGCCCGGCCCATTTAAAAATGTATAAACAAGATACAACCACCAGAAAGTAAACACAATATAATTAAGAGAATTATAAAGGGCCTTTAAGGGGCCTTATAAAGGGCCTTAGCCAACAAGTTAAAAGTAGAGAACTGAGTAATGTTCTTAACAATAATTTGTTACAATAATAAATAATTAAGCATAGTTAATTGTCTTCCCAAGCATCTTGTTGCTAATAACTTTTTGACGAATCTGATTTTACTGAGTTCACAGGAGCTCTAGCCATGACTTCAAAAATGCCCCAAAGAAACAAAAAAATCTCTTGATGTCAAAGAAAGCATTTTCATGTGATCCATGCATCCCATTAATAACTGATGTTCTGTATTGCAGCTTCACAGCTTGGTTAATACTTCAAGAATGTCGTCTGACATGCATAATTCAGAACATATAGGAGTCAAAACATAACACTAACATCATGTTCTGCCATATAAAGCAGAAACAGAAGCTTTAAAATAGAGCAGAAACAGAAGCAGCTTTCACAGCCTGTGCCTTGGGATCAGCCTTCTTTACATCTGCCAGATAAATGATGTTATGATGTCAGGTATCCTTCTAGGATTTTAAACACATCCATAAGTGCAACTGGTCGGAACTGAAGAACAAAATTGAAAACTGGAAAGAGAGATTGCATGAATATATATATAGCTAATAATGTTAGCAGGATTATACAATGCATTGTACAATCAAGAGGAATTTTTCCCATCACTTACTAACTGATAAATATCGGTACTCAAATTAATGTCAGCCTAAAAAAATACAACCAAGAATTTAAAGCTTTAAAGCAGAAGCAGTATCATGTTCTGCCATATAGAGCAGAAACAGAAGCAGTAAAATATGATAACCAGAGGCAGAATATTTAATCTGAACAACATGAATTGACAGCTAACAGAAACAATAAAAAGCAATCATAATTACTAAGCAATAAAAAGCAAAAACATAAAAACAATTACCTAGTATAGAAAACTATCATCAACCTCCTCATCATCATCATCTCTATCATCAATGGCCTCATCATCATCCGAGCTAGAATCACGATCCAAATTTGAAGGGATGTTATATTCATCACGGCGCCAATCTTGAACACAAACTAGGGCTTGAACCGTTGAGGGTTTCAATGAGCTACGATTAGGAGATATAGTTTTCCCCCCTACACTAAAAGCCGACTCGGAAGCCACCGTACTAACCGGAATTGTTAGAAGATCTCGTGCCGAAAACATACATGTAACATCATAAAAGAGTTTCAAAAACTTGTGAACAACACTCAAATTTTCCCATTCATCCTCCAAAGGCACATTACTCTTGAAAGATGCATGTAATGACCCCAAATGAATAAAAACATCTTTGTAGTAAAGCACATTATCAAGCATCATATATGTAGAGTTCCAACGAACTTGCATGTCCATACGAAGTTTCCTCTTAGCCTCTAAATGAAAATGCTTTTGAGCGGTATCATAAAAGTCCTTGCTTCTAGAAGATGATCTTGTAACAAATTTTACCAAGTTTCTAATCTTATCTAATATTTTCTCAATACAAGATAGACCGGATTGGACAATAAGATTGATGATATGAGCACAACATCTTATATGAAAAAAACAACCACCACTAACCAACATACCCCTTGACCCAAGACGATTTTTCATGTGCTTAATCATCACATCATTATAACTTGCATTGTCAACCGTTAAGCTAAGCACTTTGTCATCTAAATGCCATTGATTAAGAAACATAAAAATCTCTTCGGAGATGCTTTGTCCATCAAAAGGGGGTGACAATGATGTGAACTTAATAATCCTTTTATGAAGTTTCCAATCATGATCAATAAAATGGGCAGTTATGCAAATGTAATGTTGCCAAGTATGTGATGATTTCCAATTATCAGTTGTCAAACATATTCGTCCGGGTGCATTCCTCAAAATTTTTTTAATTTTCTCTCTATAAGAGGCATACAAAGAAAAAAGGTCTCTAGTTAAAGTTGCTCGACTAAATGGTTTAAATTTAGAATTAGCCTTTAACATCATCCGCCTAAAACCTTTTTCTTCTACGGTCGAAAAAGAATGAGAACCTTCAACAACATATAATAAAATCTCTTTTCTTAATTCACTCATATCAAAAACAAATTCTTCATCATCCTCAACCGCCTCACCGAGTGGAAGTCCCTTAGTTCGTTTTTTACACACATCAAGCAAATGACGTATCAAATGAGATGTGCCACTATTATTGTGGGCAATTAACTCCAATTTACAATGCTTACAAATAGCGATTCTCTCACCTTTTGCATTCGTTTCTTCCGTCATTTCTCGCCAAACTTTAGATTTCCTACTCCTTTTACGCTTACGGGCGGCATTAGATTCATCAACCTCATCATCTACCGGCATTGACATTGTAGTTGCTTCACTTTCCATGGTTAAAAAAACTACAAAAGTAGGTAATTAATAATTATTAACCCACTGCCATTATTATTAACATGAAAACTAAAATTGTATAACATTAATCAATTACCACAACTAACAGTAATTCCTTGTTGTCAAAAAAAAAAAAAAAAAAAAAAAAAAAAAAAAAAAAAAAAAACTAACAGTAATTCCTGACAAATTATTACTCCAATGTTACAGATCAAATCCCAATAGCAATTATTACTCCAAATACATTACAAAAACAAAATGGGGGTAGCAAAATTTAATCGAAACCCGATATTACATATTAAACACAGCTCCTAATTTCAAACTAAACTAAATTGACAAAATTAGCAATAGAAGAAACATACGAATTGCATAGGAAACTACATTAATCTTCTCATTAATAATGAAAATCACAAAAACATACAAATTCCAGATGAGACAAATCAAAATAATTGAAAAAATAAATTAAAATGTACTACTTGAATATGATCGAGAATAATTGAGCGAAATCGAACAACATACCTTGGTAATTAAAATGATATGACGAAATCAAGAAGGTGATAAAATGAAGATTTAGAATTTGGGAATTTTTTTAGGGTTCATCATTTGGGGGAAATAGGGGATTTTGAAAGGGAATTTTTTTTGTTTTTTTGAAACTGACGTTAGAAAGGAGGAAATTTCTTTGGAAATTTGTTTTTTTATTTTAGTACTAGTAATTATAGACCCTATAAGAATTAAAAAAAAAAACCCTATAAGAGTCCAGCCAAAAAATTATAAACCCTATAAGAGCCCAGCCCAGCCCTGTAAGGATCCATGGTTAGCTGACCCTATAAGAACCCGGCCTGTTTAATTATTGGACGGGCCTGGCCCGTTTATAATTGGGCTGGGTCAGGGCTTTTGATGGACCCTCTGTCCATTGAACAGCTCTAGGTACCATGGTGTGAGAATGCCAGGTTGGGCAACGCTTCTCTCAAATCTTGTACATATTCTTCTTTGCTTTTGCGAGGAGCTGGAGTACCTGCCATGTCTGGGAAACTTGCGACATCTCAAATTCCTCAGTCTTAAGAGTTTGCCTAAGTTGGAGTACATAAAACTTAGCTCATCAGTTTTCAGTTCCACGCCTGGATCAGATTGTGCTCAAGGAGTGTTAATCTTCCCTTCCTTGGAATGCCTTGAGCTGTTTCATTTGCCGAAGTTGAAAGGATGGAAAGATGATCTTGTTCTCCTTGAAGATAACAAAAACATGCAATTATGTCTCTCTGAACTGAGAATAGTGAATTGCCCAGAGTTGACATGTATTCCGTTGTGTCTCAAGGTGGAGGAACTACGGTTAGATAACTTCAATAAAAGACTGAAAATATTTGATCCTGAAAATTCGAGTAAAAGTAGTACATTAAGGAACGTGTATATAGACAATTTGGTATGGTTAAATTCTCAGTCCATGGTGGCTTTTGAGAGTCTTGAAAGGTTAACAATTGAGGGGGAGCTGGAGAGCTTGGAAGAAGTAGAGGAGGTGTTTCGCAACTGCTCGTTTTCTCTGGAAAACTTGGGATTTTATAATTGTGACAAACTAAGGAGTATTTCTGGAGGATTAAAGCATCTCAATGCCTTAAAGGCATTACGGATATGGAATTGTCCTAATGTGAGGCTATCAGAGGATGGCAGGCCATGGCAATACCTTCATCACTCTCTCCTCACTTTGTCATTTATTAGTCTTCCACAGCTAGTGAGTGCCTGATTGGATGCAATCCTTGGCTGCCCTCGAATACCTTTTTATTAAAGATTGCAAAAGACTCGAATCAATTCCGATATGGATGCCCAAGCTCACCTCACTGAAAGAACTTATGCTCTTGGAATGTTCAGAAAGCCTGGAGAGTAGATGTCAAAAAGATCCCCCCGGGGAGGATTGGCCTTACATTAAACACATCCCCATCATCAAATTCCAAGAGGATCATTGACGACTTATTTCTGCAGCTTCTCTATAATCATTGTTCCATTACCAGGCATGAGAACAAGCAAATTCTGTTCGCTGCAATACAATTGACATCATATTTCCTATGTTCCACAATACAATATTTTCAAGCATTCTCATTTTATACAATAACTCACAGCATTGCTGCTCTTTCTAGATGAGTCTAGTGCTGATTTGTAATAAGTTTTCACAGTTTGGAGTTATATGATCATTTCAATTAGAATTGCCCTGGTTTAAATTGATTTTATCTCTTAGGCTCTTTGCTAACAGTAATTCTGCTTTAAATGGTGTGCTAACTATTTTTGTTACATATTTTGAGTAAAAATCAAGGTTGAAATCCTACAATTGAAATTCCATCATAACAAACATGGTTTGCAGATGAGGTTTCTAAAGTAAAAGGTAAGAACAATCTTTAATTCTTTCGGCTATTGTGGTTGAGCCTACAACATTGGTCAAGAATCATGGGGTTAGTATTGTTGAACTAGCAGTGTGATCGTGTGAAGGCATATCCGCTTATGTGATACTGATACATTGGCTTTTTTGTTGTTGATTCTAGGCACAGGGGTTTGGAGGAAACCTGGATATAAAATTGCAGAAGGCGATTATTTTAGCTATGACTTCTATTGTAGGGGGCATCTTGTAGTTTTTCTTTTCTTTCTATTTGCTTCAAAATTTGATGCTTCAGGTACTAATATGATTCATAGTGGCTAGAAAATTAATGGTGCATCAAAATAGCAACCTCTGTAGTGCTGTGTGAATACAAAGTGCAATAATGTAGATAATTTGCAATGTTATTTTTATGGCTTGCTTTTACAAGGGAGGTGAGAACTTAAATTTTTAATAGGAATGTGTTGTTATCCTTGTAATGTTGTTTTGGGGAGGAACAAGCGAAGAACTAAGAAGAAAATGTGTACAGTATCTATACCTATGATAAATCTTAACCTACCATATATAGGAAATTTATTAGTCCTAATATATATTAGGACTAATTACCTAATTAGGGCCTGTCCATATTTACTGAACTGAACTGAACTGATTGAAGTTGAACTGAACTGAACTGATTGGAACTGAACTGAACTGAATTGAGCTGAAATGAATATTTTATGTGAGAGGGAAATTAAGAGCTGAACTGAACTGAACTGAACTGATTGGAGCTGAACTGAACTGAACTGAAATTAAGTAAATGTGAACAGGCCTTTAGTCCTAATATATAGGAAATTTATTAGTCCTGATATATAGGAAATTTATTAGTCTAGTTTTAGTCCACTTATAAATACAAATACGCTGTAGTTTTGTCTTGAGTGATTTCAAACAAAGCATTTCTTAGAGTCCAACTGTAGTGTTGCCGCCAAAACTACCACCATTTCCTCTCTCCAGCATAATCGGCCGCCGCAAAACCCAACTCCATGTCTTCTCCGTCACGTAAGAAGCTGAAAAGCACCACCGAAGACGCCGACGAAGAAACTCCGATGCACATCATATCGAGCGAAACCCAGAACTCTGAAACCCAGAACAGAGGAACCCAGAACTCTGAGACACAGAACAATGAAACCCAGAACAGAGAAACCCAGAACAATGAAACCCAGAAGCTGAAAAACACCGCCGACGAAGAAGACTTAATCGTCGCCGCAAAAACCCAGTTTTCAGACATTCCAGAAGACATCATACTCAGTGAAATCCTCCCAAGATTACCCGCCAAAACCCTAGTCCGATTCAAAAGCGTTTCTCGTGAATGGAATGCAATCATCTCAAGTACCCAATTCGCCGAAACCCATCTTACGCACTTATCTTCGAGGTCTGTTCTTACCCTTGACTATTCTAGCAACTTTGAGGCTCTTGATTATGGAGATTTCAATCTTGATTATGAAGATTTCAATCTTGATTTCAGCAGATTTGGCCGTAATACTCATTTAATTGCTTCCGATAAATCTAAATATGCACCTTTCAATTGGTTGGTTGATTCTTGTAACGGTTTAGCTTTGTTGGTTCCTCATGCTTATTTTAATTCTGATTTTAGTTTTGTGGTTTATAATCCTGTTCTTGGTCAAGACCCTAATGCTTTTATTGGGATTCAACGTCCTCAAGGATTTCATCTTCGTGCTTATCAATTGTCATATGATAACCATAGTTTTGGGTTTGGTTATGTTTCATCTCATAAGGATTACTACATTGTTGTCATTGAGTTTCCTAGGTGCTTAACTCGTCCTGAAGTAGTTGCCTTTGTATACTCGTTTAAAACCCGAGAATGGACAATAAAGGAAACACCGCGAAAAGATCAGAAAAATAGGCTGGTATTGCAAGATCACTTGATTAAAAGAATTGGAATTCTGGTGAATGAAACTTTGCATTGGGGTGTTGCAGTAGGAGAGTACAAATGTATTGTTGCCTTTGATTTGGCTAGTCAGGGGGAGTTTACAAGGATGGAACTGCCTTATGATGATTTTGGGAAAGGTGTATTATTTGCTTTTAGTTTGTGCTGTTTGAATGATTGCTTGTGTGCTTGGGGAAGATCTGATCGAATAGAAGAAGTAGAGATGTGGATGATGAAAGAATATGGAGTGCAGGAATCATGGACCAAGTTGTTTACTTATAGATCGGTTGGTAATTATTGTCGCAATTTTTTTGGATTGACCAATTCTGGAAGGGTTTTGGTTTTCTACTCTAGGCATGGGCATGAGCTAATGCTTGCTGACTTCAGTCGCGATCCTCCAGAAACTTTTTTGGTTCCTAATTTTGTGGACAAAGTGTATGTAGTGGATTATGTTCAAAGCCTTGTGTCACCTCTTGCTGTAACTGGAAGGGAAGAAGATGTGTGACGGTGTTGATACATACATTGTGAAAACGGCAGATGGAAGTCTTTGCTGAGAAGCTTAGTTACTTGGGTTGGATACATACATTGCGGAAGTTAGCTGCTTGTGTTGGTACATACATTGTGAAAAATAGTTGTTCATAGACATACATTGTGAAAAATAGTTGTTCATAGACATACATTGTGAAAAATAGTTGTTCATAGACATACATTGTGAAAATTAGTTGCTCCTGTAGGTACATACATAGTGAAAATCAGTTGCTCGTGTAGATAGCTAGATACATACATTGTGGAAATTAGTTGCTTGTGTTGATACATACATTTGTCATTCTGTTGTTATCCCTTTGTGATTCTGCACATCAGTGAATTTTGCTATCCTGAGATGGTAATGAATATGAGTTCTGTTCTTGGTTTGATAAATATTTTGCGTCTCTTCTATCTCATTTATTGTAGATTTGATCACAAATTGGTTCAACTACCATTTGTATTGTAGTATAATCAAAGAATAATACTCTTGTTTAAATGTTTTCTTGAATTTAAATATTCTTGGGTATATTTGGTACTAAACATGAAATTCTGATCGGGTGGTCTTCTGGAGTGCAACCACGTAGCTGTTATGTTACTAAGGTAACAAATGTCAAAGCCACATTGTTTTGTAATTGATGTAATTACTGATTTCCTACATTAGTATTTGTCTGCATGAAGTGTTGCAGACTGTTGTGTTGTGGACTAAGAATATGATCAGTATTCTACAGTAATGAAACCAGGGTTATGTAGTGGTAGGTCATTTACTGCATTAAGTAGAGCAATGTGAGTATTTGTTAGAAACCTTGTTCTGAATTACGGAGTATTAATTTGGTTTCATTTTTCATTTCACATCTTGCCATGGATCATGGGGTTTATTATTATTTGTGTGTACATATTATATCTTGATTTCGACGTTTATATTGTCAAAGTGCTTTAATCAGGTTGGATTCCCTTAGACATTTCTTTGATTGAATGAATGAATCGTTTTATAAGTATCTACTGCTTGAATAAAAGAATATTTTTTTTTTTTTTGAAATCGAATAAAAGAATATCAGGGGGTGCCTTCACTTGCAAACAAAGGAGGACAATATTAGAAATGCACTCGTTTAACTCTTACACCCTTTAATTATTGATTTCATTTCAGCTGATCTTGTACACAGTTGCAAGTTCGACTTGTGACCATAACTATGTGTTTTGTCATGTACGAAATCCTATATTGTGTACTGATATTGGTTGATTTGTATGTTATTATCTTTTTCATAGATGTGATCATTTCTATTTTGGTTTACATGTTTTCAATCTTCGATTTTCCAAATTGCATCATATATGTTGGATAATATCAACCCCGGAAGCTTTCCTACACTGTGCATTCATCATGATTTCCAAAGTATTTTTCAGGTTCATTCAACTATGATCAGTTCATGGAACGGACTACTTTGCCTTGATTGATCTGAATCGCCAATTTTCTGACTCTAGAGACCAATTTGGAGGCTGCCTACTCTGTGGCTTTGGGTATTCGTCGTCCAATTCTAGGTCTTGATTAATAAATAGCTTGATTAATATGTATTCTTTGTGGTTTAAATAGTGGAAATTTAATTTGATGGCTAAATTCAAAGTGAAGTTCCCTGTTTTTTTTTTTTTTTTTTTTTTTTTTTTTTTTTTTTTTTTTTTGTGTGTGTGTGTTTGAGGAAAAGTTCTCTGATCTTAAAATGCAAGAATTTGTGTTATATGGGTGGATGTGTGTTTATATAGTGTACCATTTGTTACGCTTAGAGCAACTCCAATAGGAACTTGCTTGCAATTTTCAAAAGTTTCTAGCTAGTAGCTTGACTATTGGAGCTAAAAGTACAATTAGTTTGGCTAATTTGCTTGAGAAAAAAGTGTACAAAATTTTTGGAGATTAATATATTAAAATAATTAAATTTATAAGGCTAATTGAGAAAGTCAAGCTTATTTAATTAGCAAGTTATTAATAGCTAACCATTAAGGCACAAAATGGCTACAAGGAGAGTTAGTTTGAAATTATATTTTCCATGACAAGCTAATTTAACAATTAGCTTACCACTGGAATTGCTTCGCTCCGCTAGAACTACCTAATTTAACAATTTAATCAACAAGCTAATAGCTAACCATTATGTATGTTGTATCTTGTGTAACTACTTGCTCCGCTCCATTAGAAGTACCCAATTGAAGAATTAATGATTATATTCGGAGTAATTGCTAGTTGCTAAGACAATTCATATTTCATGTGTATTTCCTCAAAAAAAAAAAAAAAAAAAATGTATTCTTTTAGTGTTACTCTCACTACTCTGTAGTATTAAGATAATAAGATTGTACGAAGTATTAAGAAACGTCAATAATTTCCTTGTTGATTAGAAAATTTGACTCAATATGTATTTATTTTTTTAACCAAAATATCCTCTCAATTCCCTTCTTTTAATCCCTTTTTCCTTTCAAATAATAAAAAAATCAAACCATTTACAGTAAACCAGCTACCTGTTCAAATACATTTGCCATGCATCATTGATAAATGATACGAGTAATTGTTTTCCTCTTTTCCTATAAAAAAAATAAATAAATAAACTCGAGTATTAATATGATTCAGAGTAGCCATGAAAATAAATCTTGTAATTTTTCTTTTCTTTTTGATTGCTTCAAAATTTGATGACTCGAGTACTAATATGATTCATAGTGGTATGTGAATGGGTCGGGTACTAATATGATTCATAGTGGTATGTGAATGAGTCGGGTACTAATATGATTTAGAGTGGCCATGAAAATTAATTTGATGACACGGGTACTAATATGATTCATAGTACTCGAGTACTAATTTGATGACTCGGGTACTAATATGATTCATAGTACTTTGATAGTGGCTAGAAAATTAATGCTGCATCAAAATAGCAACCTCTGCAGTGCTATGTGAATATAAAGTAGTGTAATGATGCAGATAATTTGCAATGTTGTTTTTATGGCTTGCTTTTAAGGGAGGAGTTGGATTATATAAATGAGAACTTAAATTTAATAGGAAATGTGTTGTTATCCTTATAAATTTTGTAGATGTTTTCTAGAAGTTCGTATGCCTTATAGCTTCATTGGAGCACATTTAGGCCCTGTTCTTTTGAGCTTTTGGGCAGAGCAAAGAAGAGCAGTGCAGATTTAAATTTCAGCAGAATAGAGCAGATTTCAAGAGAGCCGAGCAGAGCAGATTTCAACATTATTATTAATACTATTATTAATGTTATTATTATTACTATTATTATTAATACTATTATTATTATCTCAAAAACAAAAGTCATACAATCTACAATAAATTAGTGGGAAGCCGAGATACAATTTGGGCCCCCACTCCTCTATCTACAATAAAGTCATACTATTATTAATGTTATTATTATTAATGTTGTTGTTATTATTATTACTATTACTATTACTATTACTAAGTGCATATACCATTGATTTAGGTGAGTGAAAACATAAATATATGTATACCATATTTAACATATGTTAATAGTCGAAAGATAAAAGACAACGGTTTACTTATATTTATTTCACAAAAATTTTAAAATAAAATAATTTAATGAGTAAAAATGATTTTACTTATAAATTTATCTTAATCATATATTTATACCCTAAATATAATAATGATATATAAAGTACTACTTGAAAACAACCTCTTTTTTTTAATTCTTAAATTGTATGGAAAGATTTGAAAAATAATTCAACTCAATGAACTAACAATCCATACCCACATACATATAATGTTTCTACACATTGTGATTCTAATATCAAATGTTTATAAAAGAAATTATTATTAATTGTTATTATTATTATTTATTTTTTTGAAAGAATTGTTATAATTATTAGAAATTATCAATTAATAATATTACTAAATATTAATTCTTAATAATTTGAATTATTAAATATTAATAATGATAACTATTATTATTATTAATTATTATTATGATTAATAAATATTAATTATCATTGATATTAATAATTATTAAAATTATTTTATTAATAATTATTATAATAAATTATTATCATCAATACAATATTAATTATTATTATTATTGAATATTAATTATCATTATTGTTATTATTAATTATTATTTGAAAATAGAGTAGAGTAGAGCATTTGTTATTGATAAGGATCGAACCTCTCACCCGGACATCTTCCTCTAAGTGGATAATTAATTACTCCGTAGTCATTAGGCTGTATCGACTATCGAGTATTCCACAGTAGAAAAAAAAAATGAAAAAGTCGCTTATTATAAATACACCTTCGTACTCTTGAGTCACTTCTTCAGTGATTTCAAACAAAAGTGTTGCCGCCAAAACCACCACCATTTCCTCTCTCCGCCATTATCGCCGCCGGAAACCCCAACTCCATGTCTTCACCGCCGCAATCGCCGCCGCAAAATCCCACCTCCATGTCTTCTCCGCCGCAGAAACCCGCCGCAAAAACCCAGTTTTCAGACATTCCAGAGGACATCATACTCTGTGAAATCCTCCCAAGACTTCCCGTCAAATCTCTTTTCCGATTCAAATCGGTCTCTACAGAATGGAGGTCGGTCATCTCAACTCCCCAATTCGCCAAAACCCATTTTACCCACTTATCTTCTCTCTCCTCGAGGTCTGTTCTTACCCTTGACTATTCTAGCAACTTTGAGGCTCTTGATTATGGAGATTTCAATCTTGTTTTCAGCAGATTTGGCCGTAATACTCGTATAATTGCTTCCGATAATCTTGATTTCAGCAAACCTAATAATTCACCTTTCAATTCTTTGGTTGATTCTTGTAAGGGTTTAGCTTTGTTGGTTCCTGATTATTGTTTTAATTCTGATTTTCGTTTTGTGGTTTATAATCCTGTTCTTGGTCATCATGCTTTTATTGAGATTCAACATCCTCAAGGACTTCATGTTCCTAATGAACAATTGACATATGAAAACCTTAGTTTTGGGTTTGGTTATGTTTCATCTCATAAGGATTACTACGTTGTTGCCATTAAGTTTCCTCAGTGCTTAACTCGTCCCGAGTTAGTTGCCTTTGTATACTCGCTTAAAACCCAAGAATGGAAAACTAAAGAAACACCGCGAAAAGATCAGGAAAATAGGCTGGTTCTGCAAGATTACTGGGTTAATAGAATTGGAGTACTGCTGAAAGAAACTTTGCATTGGGGTATTGCAATAGGAGAGGATAAATGTATTCTTGTCTTTGATTTGGCTAGTCAGGGGGAGTTTACAAAGATGGAATTGCCTCATGCCGATTTTGGGGAAGGTGTAAATTTTGCTTTTAGTTTGTGCTGTTTGAATGATTGCTTGTGTGCTTGGGGAATTTATGAGGATGGAGAAGTAGTAGAGATGTGCATGATGAAAGAATATGGAGTGCAGGAATCATGGACCAAGTTGTTTCATCAAAGATTGGATGATTATTATTGTCGCGATTTTTTTGGATTTACCAAGTCTGAAAGGGTTTTGGTTTTCAAGTCTAGGGATGAGCTAATGCTTGCTGACTTCAGTTGCGATCCTCCAGAAACTCTTTTGGTTCCTAATTTTGAGGACAAAGTGTGTGCAGTGGATTATGTTCAAAGCCTTGTGTCACCTCTTGCTGTAACTGGAAGGGAAGAGGATGGATGACAGTGTTGATACATACATTGTGAAAGCAGCAGATGGAACTCTTTGCTGAGAAGCTTAGTTACTTGGGTTGGATACATACATGCGGAAGTTAGCTGCTTGTGTTGGTACATACATTGTGAAAATTAGTTGTTCATAGACATACATTGTGAAAATTAGTTGCTACTGTAGGTACATACATTGCGAAAATCAGTTGCTCTTGTAGAGATACATACATCGTGATATATAGTAGCTGGTGTTGATACATACATTTGTCATTCTGTTGTTATACCTTTCTAAGTCTCTTAGGATGTGGTACTGCAAATCAGTGAATAAACTTTAGCTGATTGTCTCTCGAATTATAAGACAGTTTAGCTGAATTTTGCTATCCTGAGCTGGCAATGTATATGGATTGTGTTCTTGGTTTGATAAATATTTTGTGAATCTTCCATCTCTTTTATTGTAGATTTGATCACAAAGTGGTTCAACTACCATTTGTTATTGTAGCAAAATCAAAGGATAATCTTGTTTGAAATGTTATCTTGAATTTCAATATTCTTGTAAACAATAAATTCTGGTCAGGTGGTCTTCTGGAGTGCAACTATGAAGCTGTTATGTTACTAAGGTAACACATGTCAAAGCTACATTGTTTTGTAATTGATGTAATTACTGGTTTCCTACATCAGTATTTGGCTGCATGAAGTGTTGCAGACTGTTGTGTTGTGGACTAAGAATATGATCAGTACTCTTCACTTCTTCAGTAGTGAAACCAGGGTTAAGTAGTGATAGGTCATTTACTGCATTAAGTAGAGCAATGCGAGCATTTGTTAGAAACCTTGTTCTGATTTATCAATTTGGTTTCATTTTTCATTTCACATCTTGCCATGGAACATAGGGTTTAATATTATTTGTGTCTACATATTATATCTTGATTTCGACGTTTATATTGTCAAGGTGCTTATTTCAGTCTGGATTCCCTTGCAAATAGTCTTGTACACAGTTGCAAGTTCAGCCTGTGACCAATTGACAATAACTGTGTGTTTTGTTATGTACTAAATCCTATATTGTGTACTGTTATTTGAGTTTGCTGATTTGTATGTTTTCAATAGATATGATCATTTGTATATTTGTTTCCATGATTTTAAGCTTCGATTTTTCATATTGCATCATATATGTAGGATTTCCCAAAGTATTTAAACCCGGAAGCTTTCCCAAACTGTGCCTTCATCATGATTTCCAAAGTATTTTTCAGGTTCATTCAACTATGAAGCATATTAGAAAGTCACTATTGGAAATTATAATATAGAACATCAGGTTTAAATTTGTATTGTGATGCATTCATGATCAGTTCATGACATGGACTACTTTGCCTTGACTGATCTGAATCGCCATTTTTCTGATTCTTCAGAAAAATTTGGAGGCTGCCTTTTATGTGGCTTTGGGCATCCATCGTCTAATTCAAGGTCTTGATAAATAATTAGCTTGATTAATGTGTATTCCTTTGTGGTTTAAAGAGTGGAAATTTGATAGTTAAGTCCAAAGTGAAGTTCCCTGATCTTAAAATGCAAAGTTGTGTTATAAGGGTGGATGTGTGTTTATTCTTGTATATGTACTTGCTGGTTCAGAGTAATTGCTGGTTGCTAAGACGACCATTCATAAGCATCATGTATTATTTTACTGGTTCAGAGTAATTGATTGACGTCAAATAAGTCAGTCAATTGAGATATGCACGGACAGCACAGTGGCGGTGAAGATCATCCAGACTTCTTCAGCTGCGCCATGGGAAGTTCAAAGACTTGCCCAAGAAATTCAATCTATGAGTAGTATGTTAGATTATTTCTGTTGTAATAAGGTCGCGAGGGGTATAGTGTCCACGGCCCATGTCCTAGCTCAGGCAGCAAGGAAGCAACAGTGGGCCTAGACATTACCTCTTATTTTGTTTGCTCATTGTCAAAAAAAAAAAAATGTACTCTATTATTTTACTGGTACTTCATGTGTACTATTAAGATTATGACTTTTAAATCTAATACTCCATTGTCAGATTGTTGGAATTGGGTTGTTTCCGACGATGTTTCCATTGCCTATTTTCTTGTTTCAGTGGTGGTTGGGGCACAGGTTTCGTTTGTGTGACCAATTTTGCCACAGGTAAAACAAAGAGAATCAATAAGCTAGCTTTCCACTGCAATTTTACTTGTTGAAGATTTGAAACTAATAGATGATGAATTGATGACATATATTACAATTGTGTTGCATAAATCTCAACATAATACTGACAAATATAAGACCATGATTTAAGAAATAAAGTGACATATATATATGGATGAAAAAATTAAATTGTATTCCGGTAATTTTTGCAGGGAAGGAAAATTGAATTGAGTGATCATATCAAACAAATATGGATGAAAAATTGTCTATTGAATTGAGTGATCCTATCAAACATATATTTGATACTGACATATATAAGACCGTAATTGTTGCAATAACCTATTAAAAGGTAATTTATGTTAAACAGGTTCTTACATTCAAGAGAAAGAAAATCTTTTATTAAAGCAAAAGCCAAAGTTTAAACTTTGACAATTAACCTCTACTTAAAATTATAACTACTTCTATATTGCTAAACAAACATTTATATTCATATCTTAAATCAATAGAATTAGTATATCTTGTTAGATTTCGGGAAAACTCCTCAAATTGGAGTGTGTACCATTGATTAATATATATAGAGGTTTACAAGAGTCGTAATCCTATTATGATAAGGATACGAGGTATAACAGAATATATACAAAATTATCCTAATCTGCGACAAATATTATCGTAGATATAATATCTATCACACCCCCACAGTCGTAGCGGGAGGAGGTCGTACACTAAGACTGGACCTGAATTCCAGAAACAATTCTCGCGGTAGGCCTTTAGTGAAAATGTCCGCAAACTGATATCTAGAAGGAACATGGAGAACCCGAACTTGCCCCAAAGCAACCTTTTCTCGAACAAAATGAATATCCATCTCCACATGTTAGGTGTGTTGGTGTTGTACCGGGTTTCCGGAAAGGTAGATGGCACTGACATTATCACAATAAACGATAGTAGCCTGCCGTAGAGGACAATATAACTCAAGTAAAAGATTACGAAGCCAACACGCCTCAGAGACAACATGTGCGACGCCTCGATATTCTGCTTCTGCACTCGACTTAAATAATGTATGTTGACGCTTAGATGACCAAGACATAAGGTTGTCCCCAAGAAAACAACAATAGCCCGAAGTGGAACGCTGGGTATCGGGACAACCTCCCCAGTCAGTGTTAGTGTAAGTAATCAAGCGATGAGAAGCAGTAGAATATAAATGTAAAACATGATCAATGGTACCCTGAACATAACGCAGAATGCGTTTCAATGCCTCATAATGAGGTTCCCGGGGATCATGCATAAAAAGACACACATGTTGTACCGCATAAGAAATATCTGGCCTGGTGAAAGTGAGATATTGAAGAGCACCTGCTAAAGTGCGATACAAAGTAGGATCCCGAAAAGGTGGTCCTGCATCTGCACTAAGTTTGGACTTAGTGTCAACTGGAGTGGCTGCAGGTTTACAAGAGGCCATACCTGCACACTCTAAAATCTCCTGTGCGTAGTTTTCTTGTGAAAGTAGCAAATAAGAAGGTTTTCGGGTCACTGCAATTCCCAAAAAATAACTCAGAGGCCCCAAGTCAGTTTGCAACTGAGAGATGATCCCTGTACGCAACCTGTCAGATGAGGTAGCTAAAATAATATCATCAACATATAGAAGCAAATATGCCATATCATCTCCCTGCCAGAAAGTAAAAAGAGAGTTGTCACTCTTGGCAATGACAAACCCCAATTTGACGAGAAAATTCGCAAAGCGTTGGTACCAAGCTCTGGGAGTTTGTTTCAAACCATAGAGAGCCTTGTGGAGCCGACAAACATGAGAGGGAGCCCTCCAATCAACAAAACCCAGAGGTTGATGCATATATACAGTTTCCTGCAAGTCACCATGTAAAAAGGCATTTTTGACATCCAGTTGATGAATCGACCACTTTTTAGCCATAGCTAAGCTGAGAACAGTACGAATAGTGGCCGGTTTGACTATCGGACTGAAAGTCTCATCACAATCCACACCAACCATCACAAACAAGACGAGCTTTGTGCCTTTCAAGGTCACCATTAGACTTGTATTTGTGTTTAAACAACCACATACAATTAACAATGTTCACCCCCATAGGCCTTGGTATCAAATCCCAAGTCCCTGTTTTAATAAGAGCATCACATTCATCTTGCATCGCCGCATTCCAATTAGAGTCATTAAGAGCAATTTTATATGTCTTAGTGAGCGGTGATTTATGTGAAGCAATGGTCATATTGGCAAAGTTATATTTGGGCTTCGGTTTAAATATACCTCGTTGACTACGAGTAATAGGAGGTGAGGGGGGTGGAGGTCTAATGGGTTGAATTGGTAGGAATACACGCATGGGTGGAGGTGAATAAATGGGGTTGGACTATTGTGAATGAGTAGTAAGGGAAGGAGAGTGGGCTGATGGGGGTGAAGGAGGCCCATCAGCGTGAGGAAAAGGGGGAGGGGGAGTGGGCAGGCTGGTCCGCGTATGGGCCGCGGGAGAAAGGGTTGGGCCGCAACCTGCCTGCGATCCTCCCTGATCCACAAGGGAAGTAGGAGAAATAAGGTGGGGGAGGTTTGGGCCGTGAGAGAGGAGTTTGGGCCGTAGGGGGTTTGTGTAGGAGCTGGGCTAGTGTGTTGAGGAGTCTGAGGAGTTATTTGCTGCCAAAAGGGGGAAAGCAAAGGACTAGGATCCGAAGAGTTTAGGAAATCATATTCGGAATTCCGAAATTTGCTCAAATTACGGAATGGAAAGGTGGACTCGTCAAATACAACATGCCGAGAAAGAATAATTTTATTAGAGGAGAGGACTAGACAGTTATATCCTCGGTGATTAGTTGGGTAACCCAAAAAAACACAAGGGGTGGACCTAGGAGCTAATTTGTTAGGGGTCGTAGCCGATAGATTAGGAAAACATAAGCAACCAAAAACTCGTAAATGATTATAAGAAGGTATTTTGCGAAATAGAGCAAAAGCGGGAGTGTCATTAGCAAAAGTTTTGGTGGGCATGATGTTAAGAAGATATGTTGCCATTTCTAAAGAGTCTACCCAATAGGAAGGCGGAATGGATGCATGAATTAGAAGAGTGTGAGACATGTTGTTCAAAGTTCGAATCATGCGTTCGGCCTTACCATTTTGAGATGATGTGTGAGGACATGAGAAACGAAAAAAAACCAAGCCATTAGTGACACAAAAGAGTTTGAATGGGTCATTATCAAATTCACGACCATGGTCACTTTGAAAGGATTTTATAGGTCGTTCAAATTGTGTCAAAACATATGCCCCAAAGTTTAGAAAAGACTGAAAAGCTTGTGACTTGAATTTTATCGGAATAGTCCACACAAAATGGGTAAAATCATCCAACAGAACCAAATAATATTTGTAACCATATTTACTACGAATAGGAGATGTCCACAAATCAGCATGAATAATTTCAAAAGTTGTAGAAGTGGTACTATTAGAAGAGTGAAACGGCAATCGAACATGTTTTCCTAATTGACAAGAAACACAAAAAATAGAGTCATGCTCCTTATTACAAGAAATTAATTTTCTAGACCTAAGAACATTTAAAGCTGGATTTTCCGGGTGACCAAGGCGTTCATGCCAAGGGAGTGATGAAGCAGCAGCGAGAGTGGTGGCAAGACAAGAGGATGGATTGGTAAAGTTGGTAACAGGATAGAGGTCCCTCGAACTATTGCATCTCGTTATTATTTTCCCCGTATGTAGATCCTTCACAGAAAAACCAAAAGGGTCAAATTCAATTGACACAGAATTATCTGAAGTGAATTTACGAACGAGTATAAGATTTTTAACAATTTGTGGAGCTAATAGAACATCACGAAGTGCTAATGGAGGTTTTTTTTCGTAACCGGAATGCGACTACTATTACCAACTAAAATATGATTATTAGTGCTCAAATTAAACAAGGGCATGAGAGTACCTGAGTTGTTGGTCATATGAGACGTTGCACCCGAATCCACGTACCACGAATTGTCTTGTGGGAGAGACATAGTAGCAAACGAGTTAGCCAACTCGGTCGGAGTCATAGGTGGCCCATAGTTGGTGTTTTGATACATCGGGTATGGACCTTGAAACTGCTGCTGTGGGAATTGGGCCATGTATGCGACTCGAGGTAGGGCATTATTGGGCCGAAATTGGCCTTGCTGCTGTTGAGGATATGGAAAGGGTGCAGAAGGGGCCCATTGTTGGGCCCAAGCAGGTGGTGTGCCCCATTGAGGTGCTTGGGCAGCATTTTGGGGCTGTTGTTGTTGAGAGATATCTCTCCCACGACCCCGACCCTTTCCCTTATTGTTAGGTCCGCCGCGACCACGACCACGACTTGCACCCCTGCCGGTATCTCCACCGCCGGACCGTTGTTGCTGCTGCTGTAGTTGATTTTGCGGCGGTGGCGTGGTGTTTTGATTGGAGGTGGTGGCTTGTTGAGCTACAAACGCGGATGAGGAACCTTGGTCATTGGAGCGTCTCGTCTCCTCAAGAAGAAGACGTGACCGACCAAACTCAGAAGATGGCAGTGGCTCTATTTGTTGAATAATAGTAGCAACTGTATCAAAGTCAGTGTTCACCAATCCAGAGACAAGGCGAATGACCAATTTTTGCTCCGAAACCGGTTGGTTGACGGCTGCCAATTGATCCTTTAAGACCTTTAATTGTTGACAGTAGGAGTTGACGTCGGAGAAATTGGACAGATGAAGGTTATTAAATTGATTATCAAGATAAATGGCTCGTGTGTTCTTGTTATCTTGAAATAGGTCCTTCAATTTGGTCCAAATTTGGAGTGTCGAATCACCTTTGTTAAGAACGGTTGTAAGGAGATTGGTAGAAATTGTTCCATAAATCCATAATGGAGTCCAGACGGAGCCACAATGCGTTTGAGATATCAGTCAGCCGAGGGATCGAAGAGTCGATATGATCAAGGACATTGAATGCGTGACAGTGAACTTCAAACAACTCAACCCAGTTGGATTACTGAACTTTTTCCCGATCAAGAATCAAGGGAATGGCGTTCTTGATGTTGTTGACGGAGAGAGCAGAGCGATACTCTGTCGAAGGTGGAGGTGGATGGTCACTGTCCTTGGTCATGCTTGTGAGGTAAAATTTCTATAAAGACTCACGTTGCTTACGTACAGTAGGCAAATTCTTGAAGGAAGACAAAGGTATAATTAATTATAAAATTTGCGGAAGCTTGAAGGCGATGAGCACAGGTCCCAAACAAAACAAAAAAAACCAAAATTGGAAAAATAAAAAGTTTGAGATCTAAAACCTAAGCTGTGATATCATATCATGTTAGATTTCGGGAAAACTCCTCAAATTGGAGTGTGTACCATTGAGGTATACAAGAGTCATAATCCTATTATGATAAGAATACGAGGTATAACAGAATATATACAAAATTATTCTAATCTGCGACAAATATTATCGTAAATATAATATCTATCATATCTATTAATCAAAAACAATTTATTGGGTGATAAAAGTCTTAAGACCCTTATTAGCCAGCCTCAATGAAGGTTCTCCTGTCTATTATCGCCTTCTACGTATGTACAATGTAAGACCACATCGAGTGAGGGCTTATCCAACTGAATTCAAACAAGCCATAACTTCCATAACATCTTCCATGAATATATTCACCTTTAAATAAAATTTGGCAAGTTGGAGAGAGCCTTGGAAGCTTGAACAAATGACAACACAACTTATATTCCCTCCACAGTTGAAATTTACTGTAACTTCGAATAGATAGTCGTTTCAACCCGGATGCATCGGCTAGGATGGATTGAACCGACCAGTAATCGTCCAGCTTAATCTGTCTTCTGTCATTGATATTGCCATTGATGTGTTTTCTGGGTTTAGGATTTATCGGAGGGAAGACAGAAGGAGGTGATACTGATTACTGAGTGAGAGTGAGAAACAGATACAGTTATTCAAATATTCTACTTGTTAAGAATCCTCAGAATTCCAAATTTATCAAGAATTCAAGACCAGCCGTAACAATTACAAAGTTGTTATAAAATATGTTATTATGGATGGTCATTAAGCTTATAATTATCTCTTTTATGACTACCTTAAGTATGGTTTTAATAGCATCCTTGTAACCCTCCTTTGTCATTAGTCCACATTAACCCTCTCATGAATGGACTCTTCATTATCCATATAAGTTACTATGTTCACATCTTGTATATATATAGATGGTCATGAAATGGATGAATATAGATATAACACAATTACCATCTACATATCTCTCTCCAGTCTTCTCCTTTTTCCCTTATTTTATAATACGTTATCAGCACCATACTCTAAACGAAACTATTATATTGATCACTCCGTAAGTATACTAGCCAAGAAAAAAAGTCCAAAGGTATTATATGATGCTAGGAACTGTTTTATATCTTGATCTGATGTCGTGGTTACATACCTTCTAAAGATTTCATCAATATTGACTTCTAAATATACGTGTCTATATATGTCATTCATATCCTTCAATTCACCTTATACGCCTTCGGTTTTGTTTTTTTTTTTTTACAAGGTTGTATGTCAGGTTACAATATGCTTTTATGATTATTAGATTTCTTGCGTATTAGTTTTGCTTCTGACTATCAAATTATGTTATAATATACTACTTCAATTGTGACTTGCGTATTATGTTCCTGATTATTAGATTTCTGACTTGTGTATTAATTATGTTATAACATAATTTGTGATACCACATACT
This sequence comes from Chenopodium album, assembly GCF_948465745.1. Classification (NCBI taxonomy): domain Eukaryota; kingdom Viridiplantae; phylum Streptophyta; class Magnoliopsida; order Caryophyllales; family Amaranthaceae; genus Chenopodium; species Chenopodium album. The sequence goes on from NC_137848.1 coordinate 48,376,765, forward strand.
AATCTAATTGTGGTTGTAATATGCTTTTGTGCTTGTACGAATGAGCTTAGCCATGTTATTTTATTTGTATACATTTTTATTATCAACCATTATGTTATGATATGTATATGTTTGATATTTTATGAGATCTAATTTTGAATAGTATTTTATATAGTGAAATATGTCGAATCTTGCCAAGCTTGAATTTGTGGCCCTTGATATTACCGGAAAGAATTATTTATCATGGGTGTTAGATGCTTAAATACACCTAGATGCTAAAGGCCTTGGTGAAACTATTAAGGAGGCTAATAAGGCAACAGCTCAAGATAAGGCTAAAGCCATGATTTTCCTTCGCCATCACCTCCATGAAGGGCTCAAAAATGAATATTTAACTGTGAAAGACCCACAAATCCTTTGGAGCAATCTAAAGGAAAGGTATGACCACCAAAAAACAGTGATACTCCCTAGAGCTCGTTATGAATGGTTGAATTTGAGATTACAAGATTTTAAATCTGTTAGTGAATATAACTCAGCTATGTTTAAAATAACTTGTCAATTGAAATTATGTGGAGAAAATATTACTGATGCAGAAATGCTTGAAAAGACATACTCCACTTTCCATGCTAATAATATTGTCCTGCAGACACAATATAGAGAAAAAGGTTTTAAAAAATATTCTGAATTAATATCTTGTCTTCTTGTGGCTGAGCAAAATAACGAGCTGTTAATGAAAAATCATGAATCACGTCCTACTGGCTCTACTCCATTCCCTGAAGCGAATGTGACAACCCATAACGGGAAAGAAACTAAAAACAGAGACCATTCCAGTAGTAGTGGTCGAGGTAGAGGTCGTGGTCGCGGTCGTGGCCAATGGCGTGGTCGCGGTCGTGGGCGTGGTTTTAGTGGATATGGTAGAGGCCGTGGAGGTCATTACACAAATTATCATTCCCACCAAAAGTGGGAACGTAGGGATGATAAAGAGAAAAATGAGACCAATATATGTTATCGTTGTGGAGGAAAAGGCCATTGGTCTCGAGTTTATAGAACTCCAAAGCATCTTATTGAACTTTATCAAGAATCATTGAAGAAAGGAAAGAAAGTTGAGGCAAACCTTGTTCTTGAAGATGGTGAAGGTGATTTTGATTTTGGCAATGCAAATCATTTCGATGTTGCTAATTTCCTTACTTCCCCAGAAGGGAATAATTTTGATTTCGGCAGTACAACTCATTTAGAAGTTGGTGATTTCTTCAATGCCCCGGAAGGGAATAATTAAATTTATATTATTTTATGTCAACTTTAAGTCTTAGACTTTTATAGTTATTTACTTATGTTATTTTCTATGATTGTAATAAGGACTTTATATGCTTTATGAATTTATGAAATATTTGGGTGTTTTTATTGAATTATTTATTTTATCATCTTTATTTTTATGCTTTAACATTTTGACATATATTTTATTTCATGAAGAACATGGATATTACTCAAGTTCAGTTTGCTATGAATGGTGAAGAATTATGTCTTGCTGACAGTGCAACTACTCATACAATACTTAGAAATAAAAAATACTTCTCTACATTAATGATGAAAAGGATTAATGTGAGTACCATATCGGGTAGTACAAATATTATTGAGGGCTCCGGAAGAGCCACTATAAAATTGCCTTGGAGAACTGAAATTAAAATAATTGATGCTTTATACTCCCCATTGTCTCAAAGAAATTTATTAAGTTTTAAGGATATTCGCAACAATGGCTATCATATTGAGACAATCAATGAAGAAAATAGCGAATTCCTTCAAATCACAAAAATAACTCAAGGCACAAAACATGTTTTGGAGAAACTCCCTACATTCTCTAGTGGTTTGTACTACACAAAAATCAATACTATTGAAACTCATGCTATAGTAAACCAGAAGTTTACTGATAATTTTGTTGTTTGGCATGACCGGTTAGGCCATCCCGGTTCAATAATGATGCGAGAAATAATTACGAATTCATGTGGACATTCTTTGAAGAGCCAGCAGATTCTTCATAATAATTTTTCATGTGCTGCTTGCTCAGTAGGCAAGTTAATAATTCGCCCATCACCAGCTAAAATTAATTTTGAATCAATTAGTTTTCTAGAACGTATACAAGGAGATATTTGTGGGTCCATACATCCCCCATGTGGACCATTTAGATATTTTATGGTTTTAATTGATGCATCAACTAGATGGTCACATGTGTCCTTGTTATCAACTCGTAACCTGGCGTTTGCGAGATTACTTGCCCAATTGATTAAGTTACGGGCACATTTTCCAGATACTCCTATTAAGACTATTCGGCTTGATATGCTGGTGAATTTACATCTCAAGCTTTCAATGATTATTGCATGTCCATTGGGATAAATGTTGAACATCCTGTAGCACATGTTCATACACAAAATGGTCTGGCTAAGTCATTAATTAAACGTCTTCAGTTAATTGCTAGACCATTACTTATGAAATCCAATCTCCCAATTTCTGCTTGGGGACATGCAATATTACATGCAGCAGCACTAATTCGCATTAGGCCAACAAGTTATCATAAGTTCTCCCCATTACAATTGGTTTATGGTCAGGAACCAAATATTTCCCATCTAAGAATTTTTGGATGTGCGGTTTATGTTCCAATAGCTCCACCACAACGCTCTAAGATGGGTCCTCAAAGGAGGTTGGGAATATATGTTGGGTTTGAATCCCCGTCAATAATTAAATATCTTGAACCTACAACAGGGGATTTATTTACGGCTCGTTTTGCAGATTGTCATTTTAACGAGTCACTTTTCCCAACATTAGGGGGAGAAAAAATGAGAGCTGGAAAAGGAAATTAAATGGAATGAATTATCATTATCCCATCTTGATCCTCGAACTAAACAATGTGAACTGGAAGTTCAAAAGATAATTCATTTACAAAGTTTAGCGAATCAATTGCCGGACTCGTTTGCTGACCCAAAAAGAGTGACCAAGTCACATATTCCAGCTGTAAATGCTCCATTTAAAATAGAAGTCCCGGAAGGACAAAATAAATTTGCTAATGAGTCTAAACCACGTCAGAAACGTGGAAGACCAATAGGTTCCAAAGATAAGAATCCTCGGAAAAGAAAAGGAGCATTGATTGATGATGGTCAAATTGAGGAAACAATTTCCGAAGGATCTCCAGAAGAGAATTTAGACATGATACAGGAAGAAATTCAGGTACCTGATAATGAAGAAATTTCAACAAATTATATCATGTCTGGAATTACATGGAACCGAAATCAAATCGACGTCGATGATGTTTTTGCATGCAATGTAGCATTAGATGTCATGGATAATAATGAGGATCATGAGCCAAAATCCATTGAAGAATGTAGACAAAGAAATGATTGGCCAAAATGGAAAGAAGCAATTGAAGCAGAATTAAAATCTCTTGAAAAAAGAGAAGTATTCGGACCTGTAGTCCGTACACCTGAAGGTGTAAAGCCAGTGGGATATAAATGGGTCTTTGTGCGAAAGAAAAATGAAAAGGGTGAAGTTGTAAGATATAAGGCACGCTTAGTTGCACAAGGATTCTCACAAAGACCTGGTATTGATTATGAGGAGACATATTCTCCTGTGGTGGATGCAACTACTTTTAGATTTTTGATTAGTCTGGCAATAAGAGAAGGACTTGACTTACGTTTGATGGATGTAGTCACAGCTTATTTATATGGCCCACTGGATAATGATATTTACATGAAGCTCCCAGAAGGATTCAAACTGCCAGAAGCAGCAAAATCTAGTTCTCGAGAACATTTCTGTATTAAATTGAACAAATCTCTTTATGGATTGAAACAATCTGGGCGTATGTGGTATAACCGTCTAAGTGAGTATTTAGCACCTAGAGAATGGAATCCTTGTGCATCAATCAACATACATAGAAAAGGTTCTTAAAAGATTCTCTATGGATACAGCACATCCATTGAGTAGCCCTATGGTTGTAAGATCACTTGAAGTAGATAAAGATCCATTCCGACCTCGGGAAAATGATGAAGAGATTCTTGGTCCTGAAGTACCATATCTTAGTGCAATTGGAGCGCTAATGTACCTTGCAAGTCATACACGACCCGACATATCATTTTCAGTTAATTTATTAGCAAGGTTTAGTTCATGTCCAACTCGGAGGCATTGGAATGGGATCAAACATTTACTTCGTTATCTTCAAGGTACGAAGGATATGGGTTTATTTTTCCCAAAGTTGTCCAAAGAAAATTTGATTGGTTTTGCAGATGCAGGTTATTTATCTGATCCTCATAATGGTCGATCACAAACTGGATATGTGTTCACATATGGTGGTACTGCCATTTCTTGGCGTTCCATGAAACAAACCATTGCAGCTACTTCTTCCAATCATTATGAGATTTTAGCAATTCACGAGGCTAGTCGTGAATGTGTATGGTTAAGGTCGGTAATTCAACACATAAAAGAAGTTTGTGGTTTATCATTTGGGAAGGAGGCACCGACAACTTTATATGAGGATAATGAAGCTTGTATTGCTCAACTTAAGGAAGGATACATCAAAGGCGACAGAACAAAGCACATCTTACCCAAATTTTTCTTCACTCATGGTCTTCAGAAGAATGGAGACATAAAAGTATTGCAGATTCGTTCAAGTGAGAATTTAGCAGACTTATTCACTAAGGCTCTTCCGACCGCAACATTTAAAAAGTTAGTTTATCGTATTGGATTGCGTCGTCTCAAAGATCTTCAGTGATATAATAATGAGGGGGAGTAATTGCGCGCTGCACTCTTTTTCCCTTATCCATGGTTTTTTCCCACAGGGTTTTTCCTGGAAAGGTTTTTAATGAGGCAACATAAATGCGCATTATTCTATTTTTAGATAATGACCATCCAAGGGGGAGTGTTATAAAATATGTTATTATGGATGGTCATTAAGCTTATAATTATCTCTTTTATGACTACCTTAAGTATGGTTTTAATAGCATCCTTGTAACCCTCCTTTGTCATTAGTCCACATTAACCCTCTCATGAATGGACTCTTCATTATCCATATAAGTTACTATGTTCACATCTTGTATATATATAGATGGTCATGAAATGGATGAATATAGATATAACACAATTACCATCTACATATCTCTCTCCAGTCTTCTCCTTTTTTTTTTTTTTTTTTTTTGAAAGAAAGGAATATTCTATGATGGTTTTCTTAAATTGTAACGTTTTAATCCTGACCCTTGATTTTTAACATTTAATTTTAACCGTTGAAATTTAATTTTAAAAAATCCTAACATTTCCTTGTTTAAATAACTTCTTATATTACTTGGATTATTAGAGAACTAATTAGCACGGTAAGTCCAAAACAAATTGTACATTAATAATCCAATTATATATAACAAACAAAAAGATGTTGAACAAAATATGGAAGACCTAATTAATTTATGATAATTGATAATACAAAATGTAAACATATATAATTAAACTCGTGAAATAATTGAGTGAAAAGATAAATAAAGTAGAATGGTGAATAAAGGTGGTTGATCACCAATCTCTTTACAATTCTTTATTTTTGCGAATTACACTCTAGTATAACTGACACCTCGCATGCACATTCAAATAATTTTCCATTTAACCTGCATTCAAAATATTTTTCCTACAATATTTTTTTAAAAAAAATGTATGCGATAGCAATGTTATATTAAGGTTCAAAAAAATTGTAGTAATTATTGCAAATCCTCTAACTAAAAAGTGATCATGCATGTTAATGGGTTTGCCATCTTTTGTTGAATTGACATGCAGTTGCTAATATATCATAAAGATAGATAAACAACATTTGTTTAGTAGTATGAGAATTTTAATATAAGAATATAATTCTGAATTGAAGATGAGTAGAAATTGCAAAGGTAATAGCATATATATGAACATTAAAAATGGCTTGATTTTTTTATTTTTATTTTTACTACGTATAAAGATTGTTGATTTGATTTACTCAATGTAAAGAATATTTTATTAGCTTGCTTAGGTAGTCCTTGTGCGTGATATATATTAGATTACCTTAATGTAAAGATTATTGATTTGATTTACTTAACGTAGATACATAATATTAAAGAACATTCTAGTAGCCTATTTAGATAAATCTTGTGCATGATATATAACTTGCTTAATATAAAGAATGTTGATTTGATTTAATTAACTTAAAGAAGTTTCTGGCTGGTTTAGTCTAGATCTATGCAGTGATATTTTATAACAAAGAATATTACAATGACTAATAAATAATACAATGCATGGTAATATGGCATAGTAAAATTATTACAATGACAATACAGTATTGAATCATTGTAGCTTTGTAGGCTAAATCGCTAGATCTTATGCAACGATATTCTATATTAATAAATATCACAATGAGTAATAATAATTAGTATAATGCATGGTAATTTGATATATATAGTAAAAATATTACAATGACTATACGATAATACGATATAGAATCATTATTCTAATATTTCATCCTATTGTGAAATTTATATGTATCATATATAAACTTAATATACATAAAAAGATTGTTTTACGTAAGGGATGAATATTTCAATCAAAATAGAATATTTAATATAAGGAATGAATTGAAATAGCTCAATAAATAAATAAAATATTACAATCAGAATATATTAAAATTACAAATTTAATTTACATATATAAAGATTATTTTAAATAAGGGATGAAATATTTCAATCAAAATATAGTGAATATTTTTATATAAGGAATGAATTGAAATAACTAAAAAGATTAGTGTTGGAGGGAAAATAATAGCGAAATGACACTTGTCATTTTTTGTGTCTGTTTTAGTATTATATTATTAATTGATGATTTTTTTTAGAAGAGATATAGTTTTTATCCTACTTGACAACTAGACCTGTTCAACGGGCCAGGCCAGACAGTGCTTTACATGGAATGGGTCGGGTCAGACCAAGCCTAATCCTAAATGGGCCGAGCTTGTCCATGGGCCAATAAGCCCAACACGGCCCATTTAAAATGTATAAACAAAGTACAACAACCATTAAGTAAACACAATATAAGAGAATTATAAAGGGCCTTGATCTTGACACAAATTTGTTACAATAAAGTAACTAAGCAATGTTCTTGACACAAATAAGACACGTAAACTTATCAAAGCTCCCAAAAAAAACTCAAATTTTCCAAAAAAAAAACTCAAATTTTCCAAAACTTATTTTTAGATCACTACTTCGTATTTTCTTAGATACTTCCTCTATTTCAAATAATGTCATATTTGGTGATTTTACACGTTTAATTATAAGGAAAATAATATAGTCAAAAGTAATGATTAAATGTCACATATATCAAATACGGAGTATATATATTAAGGTATTAAATTAACTTTGAAAAATAGGAGCATTGGGAATACGTAAATATTTTTGTAAATAAGAATAGTTACATTGGGAGTATGCAAATATTTTGATAATGTGGATTTTTTGACGCAAACAGGAACTAGATTATATTAATTACTGCAAGATACTGATGACATAGTCATCAGGGCAAAAGAGAAAGTGCTTAGAGCATATGTGAGTATGCCCCAAGATAGCTGAGTACAAGTTATAAGTACAGACAGTAGAAGCGAAAAACAACATAAATAGACTAGAGGAGCAAACAGCAGCAACCTAGAAGAAACAAAAGTAGGTGCTGAACATATCATCAACACTCCTGAGGCAGTACTTCAGCAACTGAAGGAAGACAAAAGTAGTTGCTGGGAGATAGCAGCCGATCCTATGCAGATTGCTCTGGAATTTCTGCAGCATATGAATCATAGGTATCCGTTGGAGGGTAAGAGAAAGGCACCACTTCACCTGTCTTCATCTTAGTTCTTCCCATTAGAGCTAACTTGTCAGCAACAGAGTTGACTGTCCTGCTTGCATGAAATACGTGAACAGTCCAGTTTCTTTGTAAAAGAGAGGCAACATCCCTGAGAATATTACCTAAGTCACTATCTTCGAATGATTTTGGATCTTTGAGCATTTTGATAATGTGGATAGATGCAATGAAAAGTACGAAGTATGTATGTTTGAGAGAAATATGTAGATTAATAATTATTTAAATATAAGAAATTATTTGAATATAACCAATTAACCATTAAAGGGGAGCATCCAAGATGGCAAACTTAACATTCTTTTAGAAATGATGGGAGTACAATTTTAAATTAGTTATGTTTATGCTCGGTTTAGATAATAGGGTCATGTTTTGTCGATTCAGATACAATATTTCATACTTTGGCCTTGTTTGATTAACACCGGAAATAAATTCCTTAGAAGTTGCATTCCATGAGAGGTTATAAGCTTACGAATTTCATTAGTTTGTTTGGTTGGTAATATAAAAATTTTAAATTTTCATGGATTTTAATTGACAAAAGGACTATTTTACATGTTTTGTGGGAAGTTGAAATTCCTAGAAATTTCACTTCCTCTATTTTTGCTTTTGTGTGTCAAGCAAATAACTATTCCGTAATATAGAGTATTACTCGGTAGTATTTAAATTATCAATTCTTGTAAATTTTCATTTTTCAAACAAGCCATTTGTATTAAACCATGGGTGGTGGCCGGTGTCCCCAATAGGGGTAGTAAATATACTCATCATCTGCATTCGACCCGCCCAATTATAATTGTTACGGAGGAAATGAATTTGTATCATTATCTATTAATTTAACAAGAAATTCCCAAGGACTTGACTCTAATAAAGTATGAACTACCTCATTAATTAATCCAAAGGCATAACTTGTGGGAGGAGATGAATTAAAGAAGAAGAATTTAATAAAGTGGGTCCAACATCATACTACCTTTATTTCCACGTGTTCAGAAAATGACCCCAAACTCAAACATATTTTTTAAATAAAAAAAAAAAAAAAAAAAAAAAAAAAAAAAAAAAAAAAACACTTTTTATAAATCTGACGTCGCCAACCCTTCTTCTCAAATTCACTCACTAGTCGTAGTTCCAAGCAGCTTCTACTCTCATTTTGCTCTTTCTCACTCTCTTTCTTTCTTCTTCCCCAAATTCACGAAACCCTAGGTAATCTTTTCATTTTTCTTCTTCAATTCTTCTTCTTTCTTTACAATTTTTGATGATTTTCACTTTACAATTTTCATTTTTTTTTTTCGATTTAATTAATTTTGTATTTTTATTAATGTTGTTGAATTTCCATTGCTGATTGCTTCACGCTTTGAACTAACTGCTGAATTGGTCTTTTTTTTTCTTTTTTTTTTCTTTTTTTTTTTTTGGTAAAGAAATTGATTCTAAGAAGTGAAATTAAGAAAATGCTGGTAGTTTGATGAATTTCTGAAAATCAGTGGGTTTAATTTTTGGTGCTGCATTTTCCGATCTTTTTGAGTTTGATTAATTTATTAATTTTGTTATTTGGTGATGGATTTGCAGTTAATTTTACTCATGCAGAAATTCTAAGTAGTGAAATTGAATGTTTAGATTTTGATCAAATTGTTTATTTTTATGAATTATCTAATAGTTTTGCATTTTTTTGGATTAGAATTTTGTATTTACTGTTGTAGTTTGAAGATGCTCTAATGTTTAAAATTGGGGTACATTAATTGGGATGAATTAAAGAAAAAGTTTTTGAGCTTTACGTAAGGAAGAGAGTAAATCTTTATCGTAGGAAGCTTAACTTAAATTACCCTAGAATAGATGTAAACGTGTTGAATTTTGATTCTATTAATTATAACTATAATAATGACGATATAGTTTAGTTTTGTGGTTAGATTACTTCTAAGAAATAACCAAAGAAGTCATGTTTATTGGATTAAATGAGGAATTTGGGTGGATAATGTGGAATAATAATCAGGCTAGAATGGGAATTTGGGGCAATGGAGGGGATGCTAGGGTGCAGAGGAGACACCTGGTTCAGGGTAGGCCGAACTTGTGCGAAAAAGGATGCATAAACGAGTAGTTGTGCTTCTTGTGAACCATGTGATCTTTGAATTGAGAAAAAAGGAGAATTTGTGATGATTAAGGTTAGCTAAATTTGACTAGTAAAACCTAAGGTGTTATGAAGTGCCTGCAACTTGAAAATTTATAAAAACAAGTCTCCTGGAACCCTAGAATTCGTTCATGACCATGTTTTAATTAAGTGCTACTGCAGGAGTCCCTCTGAAGCATATGTTCTTTTTTACTAGTATGACTTTTACAACCAAATTTAGAAGGATTTAGTGCTCTACGTTAAATTGAGCTTATGTACGGTGATGATCTTTTGAACGCTTGCCCTTGTTCGTTTTTTAATCTATGGTAGGAAGGGATGAAGATTGATGATTTTTCAGAAATTTGAGATTATCTGATGCATTGATTGAATATCTGTTTATTTTAATTTGTAATTTGTCTTCCATTTGCATTTATTTGTGACAAACCAAGTGGTTATACTTTGGCAGTTCTCCAGCTTTCCATCATAGGAAAACAAGATGCTGTCTGAGTTAAAATGTCACGTAAGATTTTAACTTTTAGTCCCTCTGAGATTCACTTTCCCTTTTTGAGTACAGAATGAATCAACTTTTTTTTAATGGAAGCACATTCTTTCTTGATTTCTTTGATGATATAGTGTGTTAAGATGATACAGAAGTATGGTGCTAATGTTGTCTGCATGGCGTGACATATGTTACTTGACTTCATGGATTTCAATCCAAGAATTTTATCTGGCGGTGAGAGTTTGAATATCTTTATTCTGGTACAGTGGTACTGTTGTGGCTCTGGTGAACTAATTGCATCTGATACCTATGATACATTATCCTGCAGGACATGGGTGGCATTGTAACTTTCACTTTGGCAACGGATACGGTAAATAATGTATTCTAGTCTTGTTTGTTAGCTCTTCTCTCTCATATAGTCATATGTGTTGGCTCTGAATCATCCCATCTAGCAGTCACAACAGCTTTGAGCCTTTGATCTAATTCTTTCCCTTACCACATGCTGTTGAAGTCTTTCATCATAAATTCAAGCTTATATTTGATAATACATGTGATGAATATATTGAATCTGAACACATTTTGGAGTGTAACTGCTGCATATACACATTGTACTCAGATTAGTTTTTATGCACTATGTAGTTCCTGTGTCTTTTTAGTTGCAATGCTTCTCATTTCAATTTTGCCACATTATAATTTCTTACATATGCCAAATCTAAACAATCAATATGTAAACATTCTAAAATTTGGATATTATGAAAGTATAAATTGAAACAAATCTAACAAGACCCCACATGACTATAGTTTTTCCTCAAGTACTAATCATAAAAGAGAGTCAAATAGAGTGTGTAAATAGTGCAAAAGTCAACTATTGCAACTAAATAAAAGCTGAGGGTGTATTTGTTATATTTTGGATTTGTCATCCTTTAAGAGTAATGATTCTCTTTTGATATTACTTCAGATATCATTGAAGAAGATGTAGCAAATGAAAAATCTTGTGTGCAAGCGCTACGATGTTTGATAGCTAAAGCAGATGCTGAAATTGATGATCTTGAAGATGAATTGGCTGTCCTCCAATGTCAACTGAAGTGGGCTAAATCGGATGGGCAGAGGGATCCCTATGAAGTCTGCTGTGCTACTTTCAAGCGAAAGATAGATATGCTGTCTAAATTAATTAAGGATGCGAGCGATAAAAAAATACTTAATGAGCATGACAAGGGCACAACAAAAATCCAAGCGCCAACTGAGAGAATCTATGACATCATTAGTGCTTTAATTGAGCAGAATTTTTCCTCTCCTGATGAACAGGTCTGATTGATTGTTGTCTTTTTTCAAATTATATTCTTGTTAGTATTAGTATGTTTTTCAGTATCCACAAAACTCTTGCATTTTTATGTGTATGACATTATCTACCACTAGTTGAAGATACATAATCATTGTTAAATACTCATTATTTTTTTAAATCAGTCAATGACAAGGATTGAGCAAATATCCATGCAATTAACTTTGTATGAAGCCAACATAATAAAGGAAATCTATTAGTAAATATAGACCTTTTTTCTTTATTTTTTGAAGAATAGTAAATATTGAACTTATGTACTACAGATTGAAGCAAACCAAGTCCAGTTGTGTGGATGACAACTTATGTAGATGCTATTTTTTTCCTGGGTACTTGGTCTATAACGTCCAATTTCCATCATTTGATAACATATATTTCTACCATCTATGCTACAATACTTTGCCTTTTGGGCTGAGTTAGATACCTTTGACATCTCATTTGGGTGTTTCAACAGAAGAGGTATTGGATTAGGTTGCTAGATCGTGACTCTTTTTCGTGCACTTGCTGCACTTTAAGTAAATAGTTGGTCTATTTCTAATAAAGTCCGCATGTTACAGCTATTTTGTCTTTATGCCTCAAGTCAGCTTGAAGACACACCAACCTGCTTTTTCTTTGCCATGACAGGTGGAAGACAGGTCTAATGAATTGACTTTGGTTATAGATTCTGGCTCAATTGACACTGATATGGAAAAAGAAACAGCTTTTGAGTCATGTGCAGAGTCCAAGGAACTGTCGATAGAATTTGAAAGGCTATGCAAGGTGCTTTAACTTTCTCGATTTAAAGTCTTATCACCTTGTCAGACTGTCACCTCTTATCTAATGTGATCCTGGTTCTAGACTGTATGTTGAAATGATTGCTACTTTCTACTGCAAGATTAACATGGTCCAAAATATTTTGATCAGCTGGCCATGCTTCTGTCTGAGTGATTTATTGTTTTCTTTGGGTGAACAGCCTACAGCCACTGTTTCTGAAGAATCTTGTTCAGATGCTACCCGATATGTAACAAGGGACTCCATTGAGGCTAGAGATATCAATAAGACTAATGTTGAAATGATTGGGCAAAAGAAAGATGATGTTTACGAGTGCACACCTGCAGGGGAAAATGTATTCATAGCTTGTGTGCAGGTAAACTTATCCTTCACTTTAAATGCATCATATCTCCAGTTTTTAGGTCTTAGGTCCTTTAATTTTGGCAATGATAACCTCAGGTTTTTCAGCTGTGACTCCATCTTTTGAACTTTCTGTTGTTTGCCACATTTGGGAGTTGAGAGTCCTGCATTGATTATTTACTTTCCTTCTATAAATCAAGATAGGCATGAATTGTCAACCTTAACCCAAACATAAATACTTGTGAGAAATGAGACAAAAGGAATGCTGCTTTGGATTTCTCCTTTAGCAAACACTTACTAATCTAGTATTTGATGTGCTGTACTAAATGACCTCATTAGACCAGAACTTAAGAAAGCTATGTGGACTTCAGGGCTTAATCTTCCTACATCAACCAGCTTAAGGTTTTCTCCTATAGCGAACACCTAATATTGTGCTCTAGCATTTATCCTTCCATCCAAACATAGGGCTTAATTTTCCTGTATCAATAAGCATTATTAGTTTGTGGACTCAGAATGTTTAAGTGTCGGAAACATGCTCAGATTATCTGCTATTCTAGTGATATAGTCTGATTTCTTTTTACAAGGTAGTTTCTAATTGATTAGCTGGATGTTTGCATTCTTTCAATAGGCTTACAATGATATTGTGAACTCAAAATCAAGAGCTTTGCATCATGGAGAAATTGAGGAATATGTGACTGGATCAAAGAACAGTGGAAGTAGCTCTTCTCCTGTATCTTCAAAGACAGAAGTGATTGTAAAAGTTGAAAAAGATGATGATACAGATATGAGCATTCAACTTGTTGCTGCTGATTTCCTTTGCAATACGCAAGATCTTAAAAGCGAAGATCCTGTTGAAGGTCATCATCAATTGGGTAAAAAAAATAAATCCCAACGAAATAAATCCAGTTTAAGTTCAATTCTAAAACCATCAGGGCAGAAAGTAAAGAGGAAATATGTCAAAGCCGTCAGACAATCTAACCTGAGCCTGATGCTAATGCCACAAAGGAGTGGAAAGAGGGAAAACCCTTCAAAAGCAGCTGACTTTGGACAATCTAATTCACCTGCCCTTCTGGTTAATGAGGGATCTAGTTCTCTTCCTGAAGTGATTCAGCAGAGAAAACCAGGAGACATAGCTCACACAAATCTCCCTAGGCTCTTAGAACCTCAGGAAGTTAGCAGCAAAAATGCTAGTATTCAGTCCCATGAAGTGATAGTTTCAAAGGGGGCTGATCTTTGTGCAAGGAGTGAGTTGGCTGCAAAGATGCAGAAGCAATTAGTGTTCGGCCTGGAATCACCTCTAGCTGCAGAAGGGATACCTCTACTGCTTGATTCTAGTCCAGAACATGTGCATACTGTTGAAAGTAAGAATGCTATTGCAGAGGATGTAGAAACAAAAGAGTTGGCCTCCTATGATAAAGAAAGCTTGACATTAAAGCTTTCTCAAGATTCTGATTTCTTGAACAAGATGAGAGTGCCAGAACTAAAAAGAATTTTGAAGGTTTTCAAGGTCCGCGGTTTCTCTAAACTCAAGAAAGAGAACATGATTGAGGAACTGACCAAACTACTAAGCAACACATAAAACTACAAGCAAGAAATGTACAGGAAAACAATCCATTTTTTCTTTCTTCTAACCTGCTTTTTGTCTCTGCAGTGTTTTGCTCATTTTGTCTGGGCTTTGCTGTGGGATTATTTTTCAAGTCTCGGTAAGAAGTTGGCTGTAGGTATACATTGATGACAATATACATCATACAGAGTTTACATTGCAGATTGTTGCTAGGGTAAAATTATGTAGGTTCTTCTGATGCTGTCATTTCTTTTGTTTCCTTTTAATGTTCGCCTCGTTCTACAATGGCACTGATGATTCATGTACAGAGCATATAAGTGAAACTGGAATTATGTGCAGCAAATTGAAGAATGATCATTCTATAGTTTTTCGTTTTACATGGTTGTTTTCATTTTTCATCCGCAGTCGCATCGTGATCAAACAAGAATGTTCTAGATTCAAAACAGACAATGTGTAATTAATCGGTTAATCCTTGACCTCCTCACTGAGTTGACTAAGATATCTGAGTACCCGTGTTTTTGCAGCAAAAATTCGCATATTCTGGGGGTGATAAATGTGTACTCTGTATCTGAGAATATACTAGTAGAAAGATTACTGTCCTTCGGGATTTATTTTTGACCCAAAGCCCTAACCCGAGAGCTCACACAATAACTACTTCTCCACGACGAACAATGAGCGTAGCCACTGCACATGTATCGTGATTTATTTGCACAAGCAACTATCAAAACCACCTACCACATATTTGCCCAAGCAACTATCGAAACCACCTACCAGTCTACCACAGCTTGCGTTGCTATTGTTGCTTTAGTATTCTTGCTCCAACCAGCTACCTTGCTCTCACATACAATAGGGCAGTGACTGGTGGCTACCACTGTCTTCCCACCAAAACTGCTAAAAAAGATAGACAATCACAACACCCTTTTTCAATGTTACTGTAGGTGCTCTACTTCCAAACCCTTCGTGCGCCTCCTTGCCTTAACTATAAAGTAGTATCCATACAATTGATTGAACTAGTGCCGCACACTAGAATCTCCAGTCAATTCAAACAAATTCACATGAATTGGTAAATTTTCAAGCAAATTATGCTCAAACTTAAGAGTATATCTTGCAATTTCCAAAATATCAAAATGAGTATTGGGTCTGATTTTCTTTTGGACCCAATGCATATTCAACATAATAATTTTCAAGCTTCGAATAAGTTTTTCACTTTTTCACGATCAAATTGCTATTTTTAGATAATTTTATTAAACTTAAAAGGCCAAATTTAACGCATCAACAGTAAAAGTGAAAATTCACCATTTTAGCATAAGTGTGGCAAATTTATATTCACCATTAGACATGATTTCAAGAAAATGAAAAATCGTTATAAGAAAATTTAACAGATTTTAGCACGCATGCTTTGTAGTAAAAATCATTGTTCTGCATTAGAAAGGTAAAGCCGTAAGGTTTATTTTACTACTGCTAAAAAAAAAGGGAAAAAAAAAAATAAGTGCACCAGATCTTAGCTGCTTAGCATACTTACCAGCAGTCTCAAAATGAGTTGTCTAATCACACCATTAAATAAAACCTTAATGCTACAATGAAACCCCCAAGAGAGAGGACAACAGCATTGCTAGCATACATAGTCATCAACACCATAAGAAAATTTGCACATTTTTTGTTAAGTTTGAAGGTCAATAACCCACCTATATCCACAATTTCATCAATTCAAAGTTTTTCAAACTGCAGCCTAACTTCAAGTTTAATTACCTACCCTTTTTTCTAAAGACTCCTAGAAAAATCACGCTGAAGTCAATCCAGTTCTAAAGATGGAATGCGCTTCGAAAGCTTGTTGCACCAAAGTAACTTGAGATTGTAATTTGTCTAACCTGCAAAAGAGGCAATCAGCATAGCATCAAGGAAGCTTTCTTTCATGCACATAATTTGGTCTATGAAATGAACAGACGCACATTTTGCAAATCTCAATGTAACTTAAAGGAATTTAACTCGGTGGAACTTTGTCTTCAGTAATCAGTACTAGGTATAGATCTTTCCTTTGCAACACACTCCATTGTTTTATGAACAATTATTGATGATAAATTTTCCATTATTTCAGTCTCTTCAAAATTTGTGCCATGTTTCCAACAATATCACACGGACATATGAGAGCAGTAATCATGTTATTTATGTAACATTTGCAGAATACACAAATATCATATTCAGTATAGGTGAGGTCAAAGGTATAGTAATAAGGAAAAGCATATACAACGTATATCCAACAAACCAAGCACACCTAGTAAGCCTATTGTTCCACAGTATAGTCAATATAGCCAACAGAAACATTTAAGCAAAAATAGCAAGGAAGACCTCGGTTAAGAGTTAAAAGAGCAAGACAATAACATATCAACAAACAGATGGAACTTCTTTTGCACTATCTCAGTCACCATGTGGAAAATCATAGTTGGCATACAGATTCAACAAAGCAACTCCACTATTATAGATCAACAGCTAGTCATATGCAAGTTCAAAACCAGCAGCATCAGTGCATCACTACATCTAAATAATAATGTAATGATCAACAAGGCCACTATCTTACTCTGTGAAGCTCCTAGATCTAACTATAATAAGTTGATAACACCGATCACCAGCAGATGCAAATCTTGCCATCAGTCAGTGTATCTAGGATGGCCAAAATGTATACCCAGGAGACTTGTAGAATAGCTAGTTCTAAATGTGGTTGTAATGCATGGAAAATATATAAAAGTTATTCCCTCCATCTGAAAGTGAATCATGTAAACTAATGTATAATGTCAGGCAAAAAGTTGTCATATTTCAGAAACTGCTAATACCAGACAGGACTGAGGGGGTATATCTTACATGCTCCAGTAAGCAATTCAAACTATGGAAAGTAAAAAAATTAGACAGTCAAAAGAAGACTACATCCAACTATCCTAGTATGAGCTTAGAAGGAAAAAAAATAGTAAAGTGTTGTACCAGACGATTAGAAACTCTAAGCAATTTTTCAATAAATGTCAATGAGACTTTTTGATCAATAAATTTTGAAGAGGTTTCAACTGAGGACACTTTCAGATAAAAATAGAAAGGATATATTGCCACAATGCTGTCCTATGAAAGATCCAATTTGGGCAACAAATTAGCAAAAAAATTAATAAGGTTCCTTTTAGAGATTATACAAGCAGTTTCCTAGAAACATATCTCATGGAAACAGAGGCACTCCAACTATAGATATACTTTCAATAAACAACATACAAAACGTGTCATGTGAACTCTCCAATGATTTCAATTCTGCATGACTATGCCTTTTAGATTCACATTAATATTATGATCTAGTATACTTGTAAGTCTTTAATTAATTTGAAGAAGCCAACCCACCTATTTGGTAGTCAATTGCTCCAACTTGAGATCAGCCTCTTTCAGTGATCGGACAAGGTGGATCATGCGGTAGTCCTTTTTATCATTCTCAACAGTGAGCTTAGCAACCTGCATAAAACCAATAAAATTATCTTAAAGTTACTTTCGTATCTCTTTAAGTTAAGGATAACCATAGAAGAAAAGACGAACACAATTTTTAAGCATAAGGGACCTTTTCTTTCTCTGCGGCTAACTCTGCAGTCACTTCTTCCAGCTTCAACTCCAACTCTTTCACCTTCTTCGAACTTTCCTCAGTGCCAGCCTCATGAAATTCTGTTCATTAAGAAAATGCTGCTAAGAAACTAAATGAAATATTACACCAAAGCACAATTTTGGCAAAGTACCAAGGTTAAGCCTTTGTCCCATACCCTTCTTACTCAAAACCACGGTATCAAGCTCGAGTTTCGATAGGCGTTCCTTTGAAAGCAAATAAACATAACATTAGAAATTCATCTCATTTGATCAGAGGAAATAGAAACTGCTGTAAACTTCCAAGTAGACTATGTAAAAAGGAAGTTACTTTATTGTGCATTGATTCACAGCATACCCATTATAAACACAAACTCAAGAGTACAACAATTGACAACTGCAAAGCATAAAGATCATTCATGAATTTCAACACCAATAATTGAATTTCACATATATAAGATACCATATATTACAAGCAAAAAAAAACCATTTCAAAAAAAAGCAATTATGTAGACAATCAACAAAAAATAGCAATAATCAGACTAATACACTCATAAAATCACTAAATTGGTAAATTATTCGAATATGAAGAAGTAAAATGGAGCAAAAAATGGGGAAAATTATAGTAGAAAGCAAACCTCGGCTTCAGAAGCTCTCTGGTAGAAGGGTTTAAGAAGATCTTTGAGACCCTCGTTTGGAATCGCACAATTCGCCATTTTTGGTATATCTCAAAAACCCTAAGAATGTTCGGTTTTTCTTCTCAATCTAACGATTAATTATCTGTACTATTATTGAAAATTTGGGTTTTTTCTTTTTTTTTTTTTTTTTTTTTTTGTGTGTGGGTTTACGATGGCCGCCAGCGGTGTCAAACTGTCAACAGTGGTGGTCCGCAAGGACGGGAATGCAAAATGGTCGGGTGTTCGTCGAGGATATGTTTTTTTTTTTGGTGCGGATTTTATATTATACACTCGACCGTATAATGAATCATACGCCTTGGGGTGGAACTAATCTTTTATACGATCGCATTTACATTTGAGGAAGAACATGCTGATCACGCTGATTTACACCGCAAATCAGGGGTCAATTTCGTCTTTTCACTCATAATAGTAAGGGTACTCTTGTCATCGCACACATAACTTGGCAAACGTTGGGGTAATGCTGGATGGTCAATGTCGTTACCATCCTTCACGCCAGAAACCAGAACCCAGGAACCCACTTCTTCCTCCACGTCACCACTGCCTATAGCGGTTCAAAATGTTGTCGCGAATGAAAGGTTTTCCCTAAATAGTTGATATGGCCCTAATTTACACTCTTTTCTAATAGAGTGTCTTTTTGTTTCGCCGCGAAATGGCCATTGTTGAGGACGACGAGAAAAGGAGGAGGATGAGGGAAGCTTTTGTGGGTTTGATTGGTGTAAGGAGGAGAGATGGTGGTGCCTGTGATGGTTTTTAGATGGTGGTCAATGTGATGGTGATGGACTAGATGGTGGCTATGGTGGTGCTGCCGGTGGAAGATTGGAGAAGATGGTTTTAAAAAAATAAAAAAAATAAAAAAAAACAGGCTGAAATACGACGTTAGCAACTATACGACTAAACATGGGCACGGGTCGTGCCCGTGCCGCCGCGGGCCGTGCCGGAGTGGGTGTCGTGCCGTGCCGGCTCCGCGGCGGGCCGTGCCTGAAATTGGCACACCCCAGCCCACGGCACGGCACGGCCCACGTGCCTAGCGGGCCGTGCCGTGCCGGGCCGCGGGCCAAACCGTGCCTACCTTTATTTTTTTTATTTTTTTTATTTTTTAAAAAAAATAAATGTAAAAAAAACGAATTAAAAACAAAAATGCATATAATAAAAAAAAAATACTAGTGCGATAATCCGAAAACACAAAAAATTGAAGAATAACTTATTTTATTATATGACGGTAGCCGGTACGAATGTACGATAATTCAATAATACAAAATTACAAAATAAGTAATGATAATTAAAAATCGTACAATAGTGTATGAATATTGAATAACTTCATTTATTATACGGAATACGAAGTTCGATAATACAAAAAGAATACAATAGTGTATAATGTAAATATGTAATCATGTAATTATTATTGGTCGTCTTCGTCTTCGCCTTCGTCTTCATCTTCGTCTTCGTCTTCGTCTCCTAGAGGTTCAAGTTCATCCGCCAATTGAGTGGATTGAGAAGTATGAGAACTAAAAGAAGTCGACGTTCCTTCATCGTCGTCGTTTTGTGCATAAGTACGATCTTGAGAACGAGTTTCGGCATCCAACCAATCCTTGAAGCAAACACACATTTCAAGTGTTTCGGGTTTTAGTCTTGTTCTTCTATCGTCTAGAACTCTTCCCGACGCACTAAAAGCTCTTTCGGAAGCAACGGAGGAGACTTGGATAGCAAAAATATCACGAGCCATTGCCGACAAAATTGGATGTTTCACGGCTTGTGATTTCCACCAATCGAGGATGTCGAGGCCAAACTTCTCTTCATCGTCCATGCCTTTCATGAAGTCGTAACTTAAGTACATTTGCAACTCCGAAACATCGCTTTGTGTTCTCCTAGATGATGATGATTCTGTACCTGAATACTTAGACATCAAGTTAGCAGCTTGTGCAAATAAACCTTTGGCCCGTTTACTTACATTTTTGGATGTTTGAGAAGGGGCAAATCGAGACACGGTTCCATATTTACTTTCATAAACTCTATATAAATTAAAAAACTCATCCGTCACCTTATTCTTAAAAGTTTCAACATCATCTTCAAAATTCATGTTACTATAATAAATATCAATTAATAAAAAGGTGTCATCATATTTTTGTCTAGGATCTAAAATAGAAGCAAAAATATAAATCATAGGAATATCGGTGTAATATTTACGCCATTTATCCTCCATGGATGGAAGATATCCACGATAAACATGTTGTGATCGGTGTTCCGCAAAAAGTTGTGCAAGTAAACATGCATTGCTAAGAAAAGAATGAGCACAAGGATTATATACAGAAGAAAAACAATGTGTCATACCATATAGTAATTGTAAAAACTGCATATATTTTTCACAATTAGCCCAATCATCTTCTAGTAAAGCATTTTGTGGAAATTTCATATTATAAAAAAGTGTTAAATGAACCTTGTACTCGATTGCCCGACTCAACATTTCATAGGTGGAGTTCCACCTAGTTGGACAATCCGGTGCTATTTTTATGGTTTTTATCCGTTGTTGTCTGCAAAAACCTTTCCATTCTTGATATCTCATGTTAGAGCTATTAATAGACATAATAGCATTCCTTATTTTGTGATAAAATGGACCAATTGCTTCTGTTCCATCCTTCACACACAAGTTAAGAACATGACAAATGCATCTAACATGAAGTGCATCTCCATCTAATATAACATCGTTCAATTGGGATTTGACCAAATTTGCACTATATGTCATAGAAGTTGCATTATCGAAAGTCATAGACATGATTTTATCCCTAAGACTATATGCATCAATGGCTTCCATTAAATGATGTGAAATGTTAAGACCGGTATGAGGGTATTCAAGCATTTTGAAATGAATGATGCGTTTTTGTAACATCCACTCATTATCTAACCAATGACAAGTAACACATAAATAGTGAAGTCCGTACCCACCATCCCATGCATCGGCGGTTAAAGAAACTCTACTAGGAAGATTAGCTAATTCATTTACTAATTTCAATTTGTACTCTAGATAAGTCTTCATGGCAGCAGATCGAACGGTTTTTCGGGAGATTTTTTTGTGTTTTTGTTGTAGTGCTCGGTTAATATAGTTGTTGAAGGCATCATTTTCGGCGAAAAGAAAAGGTTGTTCTGCAGGTACAATCATTCTCCCAAGTTCATCCCTATCTCTCTCGTAATTGTAAATGAAACCTTGTGGATGGAATTGAGAAATTTTAGGTTGGGTTGGATCACTAGATGGTCCACCACATTTTTTTGTATGTCTAGTAAGGTGTCCCGTCCCTCCCTTGGTATCGGCCGAGAAAATTTTACCACAAGTCCGACACTTGCATTTTTTTCCATCTTTACTTAATTGATAATGTGCCCAACATTCACTCTTTCTTTTGGTTTGAGCAAAATCCTCTTCGGTACACCACTCTAATATGTTAGGATTTTGGGTGGATGGTTCACTCGACCCGGAGGCTTGTGTTTGGCTACCTTGGGAAGGAGGAGGAGGAGGAGGAAAAGGAAATTCATATTGTTGAAATTGGGTTTGTTGAAATTGGGTCCAAGGAGCCATATCATCCATTTGTTCTTGCCCTCCCGTGTTTTGGGGATGAAAGAAAGGGGTGGAAGTGTTTGGAAAGGGCATGTTAGAAGAGGGAAAGGGCATGTTAGGGGGGGGGGGGGCATAGACATTGAAGTGTTTGGATTTGGTGATTCCCTACGTTTTGACTTGGCTTTTCTAGAGGAGGAGGAAACGTTCTGGTTTGATGCCATGATTAATTAATAATAATAACACAACTAACAATAACAAAGTAACAATTAACAACAATGAGATCAATGAGAATTAATTAGTAAGTAGTTTTTATATAAATTAAATTTTCAAAAATAATTATAATAATAGTAGATTACTTGGATCAATGAGATCCCAGGTAGGAGAGGTTAGGATCGACGTTGTGCAGAGCCCAAATCCCGCCTTAGACAGATTTCAACAATCCAAATAACCCACAATTAAAATAGAAAGTAGTTTTTATATAATTAAGTAGTTCCAAGAATACAATAATAATAATAATAATAATAATAATAATAATAATAATAATAATAACAATAATAATAACAATAACAATAACAAATTAAAATAAAGTTGAGTTAGATCTTACAATGACGCTTCAATGCTTTCCCAAATTTATAATTTCTCGAACTTATAATTTCCCGAATTTTTAATTTTCCGAATGTAAATATAACAATTTTTTTTTTTTTTTTTTGGTAGTAGACTAATAAAAGTAATAATAGTAAAAATGTAAAATTTATAAGAGAGTAGGAATTTTTTTTTCTTTTCACAAAAGAGAGGAAGATTGTATGATTTGTAGGAATTTGAGAATTGAGAATTTGGGAGTAAGAAAATTAGAGAATAAGAGAGAAGAGATGAGTTGATGAATTGTGAAAATTTTGGAGGAAAATATGAGGTATTTATAGGGGATTTGGGTGGGAAATTGGGTGGAAAAGTAGCCGTTTATAGCTGTTGGAAAACGGCCATAAACGGCTACTTTCCAACGGCCATAAGGCACGGGTCGTGCCGTGCCGTGCCGGGCCGTGCCTGGCCGTGCCACGTGCCGTGCCGGCGGGTCGTGCCAGCGTGCTGGCCACCGTGCCGCCCGCCGTGCCACGGGCCGTGCCCGTGCCTGTCCCAGTATTTTTGTTCACGGCACGGCCCACAGGTGGGCCGCCGTGCCGTGCCGGCACGGCCCACAGGTGGGCCGCCGTGCCGTGCCGGCACGGCCCGTGCCCACCTTTATATACGACTTTAGGTACTATAAGCGGAATTGCATGAATAATATTTATAAGCACCTAAACAGGATCTACAAGCATAACACATAAAGAATATATAATTGTACCTTTGAAGCATGATTCCACGTGTGATCGAGCAAGAACAATAAAGAGAACAGGAACCCCAAGCGTGATTCCTCTACTTGGTCCACGGACACAAATTGAACCTCCACTAATGATAGTTAGTCGTGATTGAACTCATCAATCAACCTTCTACAGAGAGGAGAGGAACGAACGAACCACAAACCACCACCACCACCATCGTGCGCCACTGAGGGCCAGCGTTCGTACTATACGGACAAGGAGGAGGGGAGAGATAGGCGTGTGAGATAGAGGGATTGGGAGTTGGTTGCTTGCTTCACAATTCACTGTATGGGTGAATTATGACTTAATTCAATCCTAGGCATGGACTTCATACATAGATCATATCTAGAAATAAGATTCCATGTTATCCTAAATTCTTTACTCTAATCAAACTACTCTAGCCCAACACCTTTCTGTTCCATGTCAAGCCCAAATTCCTAGACTCACACTTGTTTAACCCGATACCCTTGTGTGTGACCTCATAGGATCCATTCTATTGGGGCTTTTGACTATTTGAATAACCCAAAGATCATTTATTATATCTAGCAACAGACATTGACGACCCAAAAGAATAAACTAATTATATCCATGATAGTGATCCTTAATATATCTAGTAATTGCACTTGACGAAGACATAATTCCTTCAGCAACGTCTTAAAATTCTCCGTCAGTTTGTCTGGCAAGGGGCCTTGACAATATTTCGTCAATCAAGCTGATTGCCTTGGGCTCCCTCCTTACATACTAGCAATACTATGTGGCGCTCTCCTCATTTAATCTGATTCTCACTCCATGTTTAAGAATATGGTTCTAACAAGATTTGATCCCGCGACCTCAAGTTTACACTCTAACGTTTTAACCACTAAGCTATTATCATATTACATGTCATTTAATAAAATTTAAGTATTAATAAAGATTTGTATCATGGAAATAATGCGGTAATTTAGGGCATCGTAAAACTAGTTAACGAATAAGAAAGAAGCATGAGTTTATTATTGATGGCTAGGGTATAATGTTGTATAAGAAAATAAATTGGCAACCATTGACAACAACATTATTTATCAATCAAATTAACAACAACATCCACCACTGCCACAACTAATTTATCAATCAAATTAACAACAACATCCACGACCGCCACAGCTACATGGGGAGAGAAAATATCTATCATCACAATCTACTACTGGTTGGCAACTATTGATGTCTTCTTTGTCAAGCAGAGTAGCTCCAATCCCAATGCTATTAGCATTCTCTGTAGTAAATCTTACAAATTACAAAGGCTTAACGGATGTTAATTATAATAAAAAAATATAATCATTAATTTGTTAAAATTTTGCAAAAACTGGCTAAGCTAGATATCAATCATGTGAACAATAACATGCACCACCAGACAATTTTTTTTTTTTGATAAAAGCACCACTAAACATTGGCATCGTGTCGTGCCGTGCCAGGCCGTCACGAGCCGTGCCTGGGTGGGGCTCGTGCCGGGCCGCGCCTTGCCGTGCCAAATTCTGGCACACCCCAGCCCACGGCACGGTACGACCCACGTGCCTGGCGGGCCGTGCGGGGCATAAACTTAAATATATATGTATATAAAAAAATCGATATACATTTTTTTTTTATAACAACTTAAGTTTATATAAATAATGTTATTAATTTATATTTATGTTAACGTTAATATATATTTTTTTTTGAACAACTTTAATTAAATTAAGTTTATATAAATAATTTATGTTTAAGTTTATATAAACTTATTTATTTATTAATTAAATAAGTTTATTTAATTAAATAAGTTTATATAAATAAACTTAATTAAATAAGTTTATATAAATGAAGGTGGGCATGGGCTGGTTGGCCGTGCCGGCCTGCCGACCCACGGGCCGACAACCGTGCTGCCCGCAGTGCCCGTGCAGGATTTCAATTTTTTTGTTCACGGCACGGCCCAAGGCCCACTAGTGGGCCGCCGTGTCGTGCAGAAATCGTGTCGGGCCCATACCGCCCACATGTCGGCACGGCCCATGCCCACCTTTAAGCACCACCAGGGCAATTTTTATCATTACAATCTTGTAATAGTTGGAAATTACGACATACAATTAATATACCTTCTTTGTCAAGCATAATAGCTCCAATTCCAATGATATTGGCATTTTCCATGAATCCTAGAAATTAAAAAGAGTGAAAGATTGTTAATTATAATAAAAATATAACCATTAATTTGTCTAACTTTTGCAAAAACTGGCTTGACTTGTCAATTTACTCTTACCTAATTACAGTCAAATCCTCAATTTTACTTTTGATTTCCTACTTTTATTATGATAAAATAAATAATAATAATAAAAAAATGAATATATATATATATATATATATATATATATATATATATATATATATATATATATATATATGAGAATAATTTTGTCTAATGTCCTAAACATTTTTATTTGTTTTTGACAGGAAAACATTCTTTGTTTTTAGTATAGACTTTAGTTGTCATACTTTCTATTTTTTTTTTATGAATTTTATATTCCTAAAACTAAATGATTAATTAATTATGTAAAGATTATAGTGCACTTATATTATGTAAAAAAAAAATGGAATGCTCTTATCAAAGCAAAATTATTGCACATATTACACTCTTGTGCACCTAAACAATTCATACATGAGTAGTTTTTTGTGTAAACCAAAAACTATCAAAATAATCAATTCTCATGATTTTTCACTTCCTCCATTTAATTTTGCCAACCAAACAAACACTAAGATTTTTCATACTCATGCATGTAAATATGTGATGTATTTCCTTTATAGTAGTTCCTCGTATCTATTTTTGTAATTTGAATGTATGTATATTTGGTCCATCTTATCTTAACTTACTTTTAATTATTTTTGACAAATTAATTTCCGTTAAATTAAGTGATTTCAAACAAAATAAGTTTAGTTAAAGTCAGATCGTGCTTCGTAAGATGAGTGATAAGAAATAAGATTAATCAAATAGAATCATAACACTAACTTCACTATAAGTATTGTGCAAGACTAGCTTCTTATGAGGGTCAGTATGATTTAATAGAGCGTTTATTAGTATGTGGAAATGGGAGTTGGTAATTGAATAGTGGGAATTGGATTGAGAATTTAGGATAAAATTCAATAAACAGTGATAATACTTTATTTGGATTGTAACAACAAATTGACAGGAAATAAAAATCAAAGTTTCAATATCACCCTCACAAATTTTCAGTCATTTTGCTTTTATGAATGGCAAATTAGTCTTTTCGTTTCTTTCTTCCCAATTCCCATCTCTAATACATGCATTCCTTACCTCCTTGGTAATAAGACCATGGAAATAGGCCCATTTTATGTCTAATGTCAATCTCCTCTACAATTCTCATTTTCCTCAACAAAAATTTTGGAATAAACTCCCTCTGTTTTTTTTTATATGCATCAGTTTGACCGGCACATTTATCAAGACGCTACTTTGACCATTATTATCTTTAATTGTGTATTAGTAAAAATTGTAACAAATTATTTTATGAAACTAGATATTATGACAAATCTAATGATATATTATATAATAACATTTATTTATTTTTTAGAGGTGAAAAAATTAAGTCAACCATGGTATGTGAATAGTGCAATTGTCAAAGTGATGCATTTAAAAAAAACAGAGGGAGTATCAAACAACAGTTGGTCTAATGGAAAAGTCTGCATCTCACAACCATAAAATTGTGGGATCAACCCCACTAGAAGCTCTTTGGTGTCGGAATTTCATTACCCTTTCCTTTACCAACCAACCGACCAAAAAAAAAAATAAAAATAAATAAATAAATAAATAAAAAATTGAAACATAATAATCAACCTCTTCAATTGTCAATCCCAAGTCTCAATTCCCATAAACCAAACACCCCCTTAAGATCATGTCTCATCATTCTATTAGGGCCCTTTTGTAGGTGGGATTTCCTTGTAAGTGATAGACCATATTAATGCTGATTTACAAAATATGTAAATCAGCCTCTTTTTTTTTTCAAAAAAAAAATAAAATAAAATGGGAAGAAAGTAGATGAAAAAAAAAATTAAAATCCCTACCCTCAAGACCTCAGTACCCCTAATTTACACATTTTTGTATATTTGACTTACTACTTCCGTTTTATATTTTTTACAACTTTGAAATATTTTATATCTCATAAATAATACCCTAAAGTTGCAAAAGATTTGAAACGGAGGTAGCATAAACTTGAATTTTCACCTTACACAATCAATGCCACCCTCAAAGTGACGCATCATTGCAATGCATTACTATCTCAAGATATATATATATATATATATATATATATATATATATATATATATATATATATATATATATATATATATATATATATATATATATATATGTTATAAAATAAAGCAAAAGTGGAAGATGTATAGAGAATATTATATTGTTCATCACTTTCATTTAGGCAATGACTAGTATTTATACATGGACAAGTAAATATAATAACTCTCCAAGAACAATGAAGAGTCACAATGAAGTAGGAGTTACAATGAGATACAATAAGGCAAAGGGAGTTACAAGGGATTACTAATGGATGTAATAATGTTAAGGGGGTTACAAAGCTATCCATAATGGACATCCATAACTATATGTCATAACACTCCCCCTTGGATGTCCATTATTGAAGATTATGCCTCGTTAAAACCTTACTAGGAAAAACCCTGTGGGATAAAAACCTAGTGAAGGAAAAAGAGTACATTATTCTTCATAATACGCTTGAGATGCTACCTCATTAAAAACCTTAACAGGAAAACCCAGTGGGACAAAACCATGGTTAAGGGAAAAAGAGTGTAGCGTGTATTTTCTCCCCCTGATGCTATATCACTTTAGATCTTCAATGCAATGGATCCAATCATGACACAAACAACTTCTCCTATGTAGCAGCAAAATCTTCACTGATAATTGATTTTCCCAAATTCAACATACTTGAATCGTTAAATTATCTTCTTGTCATCTGACTTATGAGAACAATACACATAGAATGTAATGATGTATAGATCTCTTTCTTGTGTACCAATGTTTTGATAAATTCCAATATATATATCTCGATAATAACACACATATCCTCATATAAAAGATTACAGTTCTTATCCTTTTATATATATTTAACTTACTCGTACCTTCTTCTGGAGGTCATTAATATATAGCCGAAATTTATCAATATTTGATCAAACACTCGTAAAACGTACTAATATTATCACTGTCAAATAAAAATTATTGGTAACATGAATCATCTCAATGCGTCGCTTTTGGTTCTTCCGGTCCAGATCAAAATTATTCACACGGATAAGTATTTCATAATTGCAATTCCTTATACATTTTATATTTAATTTAAGAGTTCTCTTGAGGATACAAATAATAAAACATTACAACTCTCATATGCTCAAACTTCAGGTTGAGATATCATGAATTTAGTCCAAAAAAAACTTTTAGAGTTTTGGATAATATTTAATCAATATTGCAATATGCAAAAGTAAATTTTTCAAAGATAGTCATATAAATAAACAATGTCTAAGTTCTTAAAAACTCTTCTTAATTTTATTCATGGTTCATAACATGTTATTATAACATTTTATGCTTCTAAAATCATTAGCCAATTAGAATTTGAATCTCTTCTTATATGCATTCATAAAACATGCAAAATATTCTTACAATGCATGGCTTGCATAAATGCAATATGAAAAATAAAGATATATTAATAAAGCAATATCATACAATGATAAATTATAGATGATGTACATATATATGATGAATGATGCATATCTACTTCCTATACATGGACATGAATATGTAAGACTCAAAAATGCAAAACATTGTACAATGTGGATTTTAAAATCCATATTTTATTGGACTTCAGGTCCATGAGCTCTTTCTTTTATAATTATAATTTTGTCAACATCAAAATAGACGTATAATGTAGATCTCTTCTTCATGGACGTATAATGTAGATCTCCTCTTCACAAGTCCATTACATAATTCATATGCATATCTATCGGTTCCATTATATACCGGTATCATAAAAAAATTTATTTCATGTAACATTGCATGCTAATCAACAATGATATCTTAATGCATATTCCATCAATACCATCATACTTTGCTCATAGTTAAGGCCATCTAATATAATTCATATATCTCTTCCACTTTTGGGGTACTCCATACAATATTATTATTTTATTAATGTCTTATACTCATCAAAAATATCAACGGCACTTTCTTACCACGTATCACATCTTTACATAGGAACCGATCATATAATCTACACTTTATGTGTACGTAGACATTTAGTTAATAAATTTTGGCAAGATTTATCTTAATGTATGCACATAATTCCAATATAACCAAAAATGTCATAACTGATTATAAATCAAATCATAGATTAATGCACAACATATCTTGATACTACATTAACCGTTGGCCTTACATATAAACTTTTCACATGACCAATTATGAGGATTAAATCATAATTCCAAAATTTGCCAACTTATTCCGATTATTCTTCTCCCCCTAAGTTGGTAAAAAAAACAATTTAAATGTAGGGGAGACAAATTCTTGACCAACTTAAAATATAATTACATGTGCAACAAATTTCATCCTTTAGGAGACCATAATTAACACATTTTGATCTCTTCTGGAGAATAATGTAATTTTCAAATGTATTTTCAATTAATATTTCATAATTTTATTCTCTTCTGGAGATCGATATCAATAGGGAATTGTGCAGTTGTCTCTTTTTTATCTTATTTCTTATGTGTTGACATACGATAGCCCCATCAAGAGACCCTTTTACTAATAAAATAGCTTATATATAATAATTTATACCATTACATATGGTGATCTTCAAGTCACCTAATGCTTGCTACATATTGTTATCTCGGTGAACTTCTGGTCACATATTACTTGTTTGCATATAATGTTGTTCAAAACCATTACTGTATCTCTTGATTTTTTTTTCAATCAAACTATGAAAATCACATGATTCGAATAATGTTCAATCACAATGTCATGTCTTGCCTTTCAGTCCATATATACATGTGATATGAAATAAATTCAGCACATTATTTCTTTATATCAAATAAAAGTTCAAGTTTTCATAATGAGTACATTAAACCTGGATGGCCTAACTTATCACATCCAATAATTTTTCCAAATCTAACTTCTCATCATTATTCTAACAACATTAGTGATCACTTTATACAAAATGCTCATGCACGGCCATGTATATGATGTGATATAAGAATGTCAACCTGCGTTTTTCAGCAAGATATATAATTGACTAATTATACTTTATGATGATAACTTATTCCAAAATATCAATAAAAAAAATCTTGATACATGTCAAATTTATTGATCACACATATTTTATTCTTCAGGAGTATCATATATATTTGGCATATACCAATTCTTACTTGATATAATATTTTCAACAATGCCTTATTAATATAGACAATGGTAATTGGTCATATCCATCTTCAGGATGTTGTCATGGTAAATATTTAATAATATATTCTTTGACATTTAAGCTAATGTATATGCCAAACAGGCCATTAATAATTTAACATAACATAATATTGGTCATGTGCAAGGATTACATAAAATAAGATAATCTCCCCCTAAACCTTACATACGGGGAACAAAAATTCAACAACCTTTTAAAATGCCTTGCACCATTTAAGTCATTTAGTATCTTGACAATGTCATGTATCAAGCAAAGTATTCATATACACATATTTTCAAACTTATTTATTGAGGTGTATACATAATTCAAATAAACTCTTAATCACGTTCCTCGTACTCAATTGTATTAATCATTGAATCACAATCGTTTATAAACATGGGTATTACAAATAGATTAATCAAGTTAATTTACTATAGAATTATATATGGACTCTCATAGTCAGTTTCTTAAAATCATAAAATAAAATTTATTATCAATTGCTAGACCTTTGATCACATTTGAACTATGAGTGTCAAATAAATTGTACTCAAGAAATATCATGCAACCATGATTGTTATTCTTTTTATCAAATAATCTCACATTCACTTCTGGGAATGAGTATAAATATAATTGGTTGTAATTATCAACGTCCTTTTTACCCATATTTCACTATTTTGTTCATTCAACAATAGATAACATACTAGTCATCTAAAATAAACTTCCTTAAAATTATCAATATTATGTCTACAAGATCATAGTAGTTCCATGAAAGTAGAGCATATTGTCAACGTATTTTCGAAATTAATTTAATTTCCTTCGTCATTTCTTTCTTTTATTACTCCATAGGAAAATACATAATTTTCCCTTCATAATTACTATGAGGAACTTCAGGCCCGTATCTATCAAACTTTCATAACTAATTATGACTCTTTTCAATAATATAATCTAATAGTATTATTTAATTTGGTACTTCACCACCTACTTTAACAACTTTGACAAGTATACAATGAAACAATCCCTTGATGAAATTAAAAATCATCTCCAACGATTAAATTTGTAACACAATAATATATATACTCCATGACAAATACAATGTTTAATAAAAAGTTCACTAGAAAACTAATTAACATATATTCTTTAATCAAGTAAGATCAACTTTTAAAGATAATTACTTAACCCATTTAATACTACGTATTAACTAGTAATTAAAGAAACCACAAATAATAAATACATACAATAGAACAAAATAAGTTAGTCTTAAGCGAACAACATGATTATTTCTAGAGTGAAAAGAAAATGAAATCATATCCTCCCATTATATCAGTAGAGTTCCAAATAACTCGTGGTATTTGCTAATACTTCTAAATTAGATTTATCAACTGCAAACACAGGGCATATCATGAAACAAAAACCATAATTTTAAGGGAGATTGTAGCTAGATATACCAAAAAAAAAACGAAGGCATACAGTTCTTGAATTGATCAAAACTAATCTATTATTTATAGCTTAACAAAGTTTTAAGAAAATACTAATAAATAATCAAAGAATTGATTTTGGTATAATAGAGACTACTCTTGTTATTTAATCAATCATAAATCAAAAGACAATACTCAATATATGACAAAGAGATCTTATGAGAGATATCCTTCGTTGACTTGCTTGTTTGGTTATGATATTAATAGAACCAAATGATGTGAGTTTAACCACAAGAATAAGTCAAGCATAAAATGAAGAAAACCATAAAAACCACCAAAAATTCAAAGCATAATTCAAAGGCAACTTGGAGCGAGAATCAATCATGAATAACATAAATTAAACCAAAATCATAAACTAAAGGATATAATAAACATACTATCATGGGCTTAAATTAATATTATGATTAAACGAATGAAGTGAGGTTGCTTCACAATTTGAATTCTTAAAATCAATTCATGGTGAAATCAAAAATATCGTATAGTATAACTAACAAAGTTATTCAATCAAATTAATTAAAGAGATTATGACGTACTATACTTGACATACTACGATGAATAAATCACATGTTCATGAAAATAGTTTATCATATGAAAATTTGCAATCCACTCCATAATTCAATAACCAAGATTTAAAAATATAGGTGCAAACTAATACATACATAATTTCCAACAGCAATACTATTGTATGAAACAACAATATACTTATGATTATTATAAGTTGTACAAATTATTGATTGTAAATTCAACTAGATTAATATTGATATATAAATATATATAGTTTTAATAATACAAACATGACGAATTAATAAGATCATAGTATATGCATACCTTAGATTAAGACAGAGTTCAAATCTTGATCGGTTGCTTAGAGCAATGGTGCTGATAACGTGTTATAAAATAAAGCAAAAGTGGAAGATGTATAGAGAATATTATATTGTTCATCACTTTCATTTAGGCAATGACTAGTATTTATACATGGACAAGTAAATATAATAAATCTCCAAGAACAATGAAGAGTCACAATGAAGTAGGAGTTACAATGAGATACAATAAGGCAAAGGGAGTTACAAGAGATTACTAATGGATGTAATAATGTTAAGGGGGTTACAAAGCTATCCATAATGGACATCCATAACTATATGTCATAACAATATATATATATATATATATATATATATATATATATATATATATATATATATATATATATATATATATATATATATATATATATATATATTGTTATAAAATATGTTAATAATGGATGATCATTATAGCTTGTAAATATCACTTTTATGACTATCTTAAGTATGGTTGTAATAACACCCTTGTAATCCTCCTTTGTCATTAGGTCACATTAACCTTCTCATGAATGGACTCTTCACTGTCCATATAGGTTACAATGTTCCATCTTGTATATATATATATGGTCATGAAATGGATGAATATAGACATAACACTATTACCTCTCTACATCTCTCTCTCTTATTCTCCTTTTCCCCTTATTTTATAATACGTTATCAGCACCATTGCTTTACCTAACAAAAGTCGGAGGAAAACATAGTCAAATATTATAACACTCCTGAAGGTGTAAAGCCAGTGGGATATAAATGGGTCTTTGTGCGAAAGAGAAATGAAAAGGGTGAAGTTGTAAGATATAAGGCACGCTTAGTGGCACAAGGATTCTCACAAAGACCTGGTATTGATTATGAGGAGACATATTCTCCTGTGGTGGATGCAACTACTTTTAGATTTTTGATTAGTCTGGCAATAAGAGAAGGACATATTCCCCTTAATTTTTTTTATGTATACTATTTTAGATTCTTACAATTTTTGATGAATTATGTCACATGTTTATGTTAGCTATAATCATGAATTATATATGTCACTTTATTTTGCCGCAAGTATACATCATTGTTGTGATGCATTGTTATATTATTTTGCCAATATTGCTATGCCGCATTATTATGTATGACTTTGCTATACTCATGAATTATGCTGCATTGCTACATACACGCTACTATATTTTATTATGGTTGCTATTTATTCAATATATTACCACGTACACTTTATTACGATCCGTACAATGCTCTTCATTAGTGTTTCCCCTATTTACTTGTTTGGTTAAGTATATATGATTATTATACATATTAATATAGGATCTTAATGTTAACAATTCTTTATATTATGTATCTTTTGGATACTGCTTAACTTTTATTTGTTTATCTTGCCATTATTTTTTTTTTATTATCAACCATTATGTTATGATTTGTATATGTTTGATATTTTATGAGATCTAATTTTGAATATTATTTTATATAGTGAAATATGTCGAATCTTGCCAAGCTTGAATTTGTGGCCCTTGATATTACTGGAAAGAATTATTTATCATGGGTGTAAAAAGATGCTGAAATACACCTAGATGCTAAAGGCCTTGGTGAAACCATTAAGGAGGGTAATGAAGCAACACTCCAAGATAAGGCAAAGGCCATGATATTCCTTCGCCATCACCTCCATGAAGGACTCAAAAATGAATATTTAACTGTGAAAGACCCACAAATCCTTTGGAGTAATCTAAAAGAAAGGTATGACCACCAAAAAACAGTGATACTCCCTAGAGCTCGTTATGAATGGTTGAATTTGAGATTACAAGATTTTAAATCTGTTAGTGAATATAACTCAGCTATGTTTAAAATAACTTCTCAATTGAAATTATGTGGAGAAAATATTACTGATGCAGAAATGCTTGAAAAGACATACTCCACTTTCCATGCTAATAATATTGTCCTGCAGACACAATATAGAGAAAAAGGTTTTAAAAAATATTCTGAATTAATATCTTGTCTTCTTGTGGCTGAGCAAAATAACGAGCTGTTAATGAAAAATCATGAATCACGTCCAACTGGCTCCACTCCATTCCCTGAAGCGAATGTGACAACCCATAACGGGAAAGAAACTAAAAACAGAGACCATTATTCCAGTAGTAGTGGTCGAGGTAGAGGTCGTGGTCGCGGTCGTGGCCAATGGCGTGGTCGCGGTCGTGGGCGTCGTTTTAGTGGATATGGTAGAGGTCGTGGAGGTCATTACACAAATTATCATTCCCACCAGAAGTGGGAACGTAGGGATGATAAAGAGAAAAATGAGACCAATATATGTTACCGTTATGGAGGAAAAGGCCATTGGTCTCGGGTTTGTAGAACTCCAAAGCATTTTATTGAACTTTATCAAGAATCATTGAAGAAAGGAAAGAAAGTTGAGGCAAACCTTGTTCTTGAAGATGGTGAAGGTGATTTTGATTTTGGCAATGCAAATCATTTCGATGTTGCTAATTTCCTTACTTCCCCGGAAGGGAATAATTTTGATTTTGGCAGTACAATTCATTTAGAAGTTGGTGATTTCTTCAATGCCCCGGAAGGGAATAATTAAATTTATATTATTTTATGTCAACTTTAAGTATTAGACTTTATTTAGTTATTTACTTATGTTATTTTCTATGGTTGTAATAAGGACTTTATATGTTTTATGAATTTATGAACTATTTGGGTGTTTTTATTGAATTAGTTATTTTATCATTTTTATTTTTATGCTTAATATTTTGACATATATTTTATTTCATGAAGAACATGGATATTACTCAAGGTCAGTTTGCTATGAATGGTGAAGAATTATGTCTTGCTGACAGTGCAACTACTCATACAATACTTAGAAATAAAAAATATTTCTCTCATTTGATGATGAAAAGGATTAATGTGAGTACCATATCGGGTAGTACAAATATCATTGAGGGCTCCGGAAGAGCCACTATAAAATTGCCTTTGGGAACTGAAATTAAAATTATTGATGCTTTATACTCCCAATTGTCTCAAAGAAATTTATTAAGTTTTAAGGATATTCGCAACAATGGTTATCATATTGAGACAATCAATGAAGAAAATAGCGAATTCCTTCAAATCACAAATATAACTCAAAGCACAAAACATGTTTTGGAGAAACTCCCTACATTCTCTAGTGGTTTGTACTACACAAAAATCAATACTATTGAAACTCATGCTATAGTAAACCAGAAGTTTACTGATAATTTTGTTGTTTGGCATGACCGGTTAGGCCATCCCGGTTCAATAATGATGCGAAAAATAATTACGAATTCATGTGGACATTCTTTGAAGAGCCAGCAGATTCTTCATAATAATTTTTTATGTGCTGCTTGCTCAGTAGGCAAGTTAATAATTCTCCCATCACCAGCTAAAATTAATTTTGAATCAATTAGTTTTCTGGAACGTATACAAGGAGATATTTGTGGGCCCATACATCCCCCATGTGGACCATTTAGATATTTTATGGTTTTAATTGATGCATCAACTAGATGGTCACATGTGTCCTTGTTATCAACTCGTAACCTGGTGTTTGCGAGATTACTTGCCCAATTGATTAAGTTACGGGCACATTTTCCAGATACTCCTATTAAGACTATTCGGCTTGATAATGCTGGTGAATTTACATCTCAAGCTTTCAATGATTATTGCATGTCTATTGGGATAAATGTTGAACATCCTGTAGCACATGTTCATACACAAAATGGTCTGGCTGAGTCATTAATTAAACGTCTTCAGTTAATTGCTAGACCATTGCTTATGAAATCCAATCTCCCAATTTCTGCTTGGGGACATGCAATATTACATGCAGCAGCACTAATTCGCATTAGGCCAACAAGTTATCATAAGTTCTCCCCATTACAATTGGTTTATGGTCAGGAACCAAATATTTCCCATCTAAGAATTTTTGGATGTGCGGTTTATGTTCCAATAGCTCCACCACAACGCTCTAAGATGGGTCCTCAAAGGAGGTTGGGAATATATGTTGGGTTTGAATCCCCGTCAATAATTAAATATCTTGAGCCTACAACAGGGGATTTATTTACGGCTCGTTTTGCAGATTGTCATTTTAACGAGTCACTTTTCCCAACATTAGGGGGAGAAAAAAGAGAGCTGGAAAAGGAAATTAAATGGAATGAATTATCATTATCCCATCTTGATCCTCGAACTAAACAATGTGAACTGGAAGTTCAAAAGATAATTCATTTGCAAAGTTTAGCGAATCAATTGCCAGACTCGTTTGCTGACCCAAAAAGAGTGACCAAGTCACATATTCCAGCTGTAAATACTCCATTTAAAATAGATGTCCCGGAAGGACAAAATAAATTTGCTAATGAGTCTAAACCACGTCAGAAACGTGGAAGACCAATAGGTTCCAAAGATAAGAATCCTCGGAAAAGAAAAGGAGCATTGATTGATGATGGTCAAATTGAGGAAACAATTTCCGAAGGATCTCCAGAAGAGAATTTAGACATGATACAGGAAGAAATTAAGGTACCTGATAATGAAGAAATTTCAACAAATTATATCATGTCAGGAATTACATGGAACCGAAATCAAATCGACGTCGATGATGTTTTTGCATGCAATGTAGCATTAGATGTCATGGATAATAATGAGGATCATGAACCAAAATCCATTGAAGAATGTAGACAAAGAAATGATTGGCCAAAATGGAAAGAAGCAATTGAAGCAGAATTAAAGGTGTAAAGCCAGTGGGATATAAATGGGTCTTTGTGCGAAAGAGAAATGAAAAGGGTGAAGTTGTAAGATATAAGGCACGATTAGTTGCACAGGGATTCTCACAAAGACCTGGTATTGATTATGAGGAGACATATTCTCCTGTGGTGGATGCAACTACTTTTAGATTTCTGATTAGTCTGGCAATAAGAGAAGGACTTGACTTACGTTTGATGGATGTAGTCACAGCTTATTTATATGGCCCACTGGATAATGACATTTACATGAAGCTCCCAGAAGGATTCAAACTGCCAGAAGCAGCAAAATCTAGTTCTCGAGAACAATTCTGTATTAAATTGAACAAATCTCTTTATGGATTGAAACAATCTGGGCATATGTGGTACAACCGTCTAAGTGAGTATTTGTTAAAAGAAGGTTATAAGAATGATCCTATCAGCCCATGTATTTTTATAAAGAAATTTGGATCGGGATTTGTTATAATTGCGGTGTATGTTGATGATTTGAATATCATTGGAACTCCTGAAGAGATTTCAGTGACTGTCAATTATTTAAAAAAAGAGTTCGAAATAAAAGATCTTGGAAAGACAAAATTCTGCTTGGGGTTACAAATAGAGCACCTAGAGAATGGAATCCTTGTGCATCAATCAACATACATAGAAAAGGTTCTTAAAAGATTTTCTATGGATACAGCACATCCATTGAGCAGCCCTATGGTTGTAAGATCACTTGAAGTAGAGAAAGATCCATTCCGACCTCGGGAAAATAATGAAAAAATTCTTGGTCCTGAAGTATCATATCTTAGTGCAATTGGAGCACTAATGTACCTTGCAAGTCATACACGACCCGACATATCATTTTCGATTAATTTATTAGCAAGGTTTAGTTCATGTCCAACCCGGAGGCATTGGAATGGAATTAAACATTTACTTCGTTATCTTCAAGGTACGAAGGATATGGGTTTATTTTTCCCAAAGTTGTCCAAAGAAATTTTGATTGGTTTTGCAGATGCAGGTTATTTATCTGATCCTCATAATGGTCGATCACAAACTGGATATGTGTTCACATATGGTGGTACTGCCATTTCTTGGCGTTCCATGAAACAAACCATTGCAGCTACTTCTTCCAATCATTCTGAGATTTTAGCAATTCACGAGGCTAGTCGTGAATGTGTATGGTTAAGGTCGGTAATTCAACACATGAAAGAAGTTTGTGGTTTATCATCTGGGAAGGAGGCACCGACAACTTTATATGAGGATAATGCAGCTTGTATTGCTCAACTTAAGGAAGGATACATCAAAGGCGACAGAACAAAGCACATCTTACCCAAATTTTTCTTCACTCATGATCTTCAGAAGAATGGAGATATAAAAGTATTGCAGATTCGTTCAAGTGAGAATTTAGCAGACTTATTCACTAAGGCTCTTCCGACAGCAACATTTAAAAAGTTAGTTTATAGTATTGGATTGCGTCGTCTCAGAGATCTTCAGTGATATAATAATGAGGGGGAGTAATTGCGCGCTGTACTCTTTTTCCCTTATCCATGGTTTTTTTTCCACAGGGTTTTTCCTGGAAAGGTTTTTAATGAGGCAGCATATATGCGCATTATTCTATTTTAAGATAATGACCATCCAAGGGGGAGTGTTATAAAATATGTTAATAATGGATGGTCATTATAGCTTGTAAATATCACTTTTATGACTATCTTAAGTATGGTTGTAATAGCACCCTTGTAATCCTCCTTTGTCATTAGGTCACATTAACCCTCTCATGAATGGACTCTTCATTGTCCATATAGGTTACAATGTTCCATCTTGTATATATATAGATGGTCATGAAATGGATGAATATAGACATAACACTATTACCTCTCTACATCTCTCTCTCTTATTCTCCTTTTCCCCTTATTTTATAATATATATATATATATATATATATATATATATATTTTCAAGAGAATATAATAAGAGATTAAGAGAAGGCACTTGTACAAAATTTTGTAAAGAAAAAAATACAGATTTTTTTTTTCTTTTTGATGGAAAAATTACAAAGAATTGATGTTTTATTTGGAGGCAAATTTCACTATACATTTGGAATATAATTGGATGTACAATATAACCTGGACTTTTGATTCAAACAAATTTAACATTGTATCTTCCCAATGACATCTTCTCAATAAAATAAACAATAAGAATGGTACTACTTGTATGTAAACTGCATCTTTTGACCTTTAGTATAATAGCTTTATTATAAGAATATACTTCATAAATCATTATATATGATGTGGAAGTGTTATTCATTCTTTGATCCACTGCATAATTTCAAAATGAGATATCATGAATCTATGGGCTTCCCCAGGAGTGAAGGCATGTAGAAAGCATGTGATTGAGCAATTTCGATTCGATCCCGGGGATCATTCATGTTCTCATCCCTCAGTGCTTGGAGAATGTCTTCTGAAGATTGTTCCCTGTAAATTATCACATCAGGCAATCAACAAACTAAGCATCAGTAATGTGTATCTTGCAAAATTAGCTAGTTAATCTGGCAGGAGTATAAATCACCTTTTTATGAGTATCTTGTATAGTGTCTTTAGGATCGGGCATAACTCAACAGGAGCGACTGGCTTGCGATCTCCATGCCGAGACATGTTCAGAGAGGATTGACTCAGGAGCTCATAGAAAGCTCCAACTGCTGAGACACCCTGATTAATTCAAGCTCAAAGTCATTATACAAAGTGATAAGACAAAAGTATCCATCGAAGAGAACTAATGTTATCGAGTTTGCATTATTTTTCTTTATCAACTATAAGAGTGATTATAAAATCATAATCACAATACCAACAATACAAGACACAAAAATTCAACCAGGTGTTAATCCCATTGATGACATGACCATAAATAGTCCAGCTTGGCAGATCTACCTTGGAGAATTACTGAATTAGGTGTCCTAAGTCCTAACTCCACCTAAAGCACCACTTTTTCTGGGAAAAAATTTTCATTTATTGAGCCCCGAGCTTGTGGTCCTCCTTTGATTACAGGTTTAATTGGATGGACATTTAAAGTTAAGGTCTTTAAACTAAAAAAATATTTTAGAATTTAAAGTTTTTGAAGAACATTAGTTCTAGAAGGTAAATAAAGGGACCACTTTACAAGATAGCCAGACTGTTATGATTGTAGAAGTATTTAAGGATATTGGGATTCCGGATTTCTGAAAGCCTCTGGTCCCATATAGCATTTATCAATGATGGTGACCAAAATATGCAGCTTCCTTGCTGCTCCTTAGTTGCCTTCAGAAAACTAACAGCCTAACAGGTCATGAGGTCACTACCCCTAAAAAAAGAAATTGAAAGGTTTGCAATGAATTACCTGAATCATCCCCTTGCCACTGATGCTATCACCCATATCCAGGTTCAAACCACCCTTTGCCAGCATTTGTCCATACCATGCATTCCGTCCTTTCAATAACGTCACATATGTGTCAGCTAGCAACGGCCCAGCAAGCTTCTCAGGATCCTCAGCCAGCAAATGAGTAATGAATATCATCTCTGATGTACAATGAGCAAAATAAACTGATTTGCTGGTAGCACTTTCATTGGTGAGGGCAGCTACCATTCCTGAAAATGTAAACAATGGAGGTTGAACTTGGATTCATCATTTTTTTTATTTAGATGAAAGTTTTTGTATACATCCTATTAAAGCTGACATATGAACACTTCATTAGTGTCAGAAAATATAACATTCAGGTACCTTCTTTATATGAACTTCACTGTAAGATACCTTGTAACAACTGCTCAGAAATAACGAGGCACCTCAGCTCATTGAAATGTAATTACTCTTTTTTTATAATAATAGTAAATGATGTCCCAGGTTTTCGCTAAAATGTAATTATAAATATCAGGAATATATTAACTACGGGTTAGCTCCAATAATCAGAAGATTGCCAAACTTACCAGCTCCAATAGCATAGACATTCTTCAAACCACCCATAACTTCATGAGTGACGAGGTCACTGTTATCCCACACGATGAAATGGGGTTGCCTTAGAAACTTTGCTAGATGTTTCCTCCAC
The DNA here is from genome assembly GCF_948465745.1 of Chenopodium album. Lineage (NCBI taxonomy): Eukaryota > Viridiplantae > Streptophyta > Magnoliopsida > Caryophyllales > Amaranthaceae > Chenopodium > Chenopodium album. Next base: position 48,419,008 of record NC_137848.1, read on the forward strand.
TTTTCTGCACCACATATACGTGCATTAGCATATTCTTTGTTGTAGATCTCAGAGGCAATGTTTGGTCCACCTAGATAAAGGATATTTTCCATCGGTACCCCAGCTGCAATGCACGAATAATTGATTAAGTTTTGATATAACAAGGCGTGCAAACATAAAACTAATTTCCATGAGTTTGTTAGATGAAAATGAGACGTGAATTGTTCAATAGATCACAAGTCTACTGGGGTCTACAGTATAGCTAGCAATTTTGCCAGAACATGATATTCATTAATTAATAGGGTGATAACTTTTCTAATTAGCACATCTTTCAACTTCTTTAGGTTTTAGCCTTCTTTCCTTAAACATGTAGTTGCCTTATAAACAAGGGAAGCAAGATGATAACAGGAAACAATTATCAAACAGTTGGCACAAAGAGAAGCGTCTGCCATCAAGCTCCCTTTCTTAAAAGTAGGTCGCCACTTGACATGATAATCATGAATTCGTGATCATAGAACACTCAATTTCTTCTCACCTTCCATTTTCTAAACTCTAAGAAGGCAGAACAAGTTATGACAACGTTAAGTGCTAGTTATGCCAAGTAATCTGCAGTGAATAATATTTAAGTCAAGGACTATGAAAATGGTAAAATAATTTAATACACCCAAGGACACACCTTTACTAACTTGTTTCCTCAATGCTCACTAGTGTTGTTGGGAGAATTCAACAAGAACATGTATTTGCTCGAAATGCCACAAATTTTAACAATTGACTTAAATGGAGTGTATCAAATTAGCAAGGAAAAATCAATAAGAAACACGCTGAAACAAGTGATTTATTATACAGCTAATCAAAAGAGGGAGAAAGAGATTTTCTCACTTGCTCGATGAATCATCCGTGTGGGAGTGATTATGTGGGGAACAGGTTGCAATGCAGCCTCAATTCCCTTAGATAAAGATATGATAATAGGAACTGTGAGCCTTTCCTTCCAATACTTGCTGATCTCTTCAAACACTTCACGAGTCTCAGTCGAAGGCAATCCATTCACAACAATGTCTGCATCCCAAACCGCTTCCTGCAAGTTGGTCACAACCTTCAAGGGACAAAGTGGAGTATCAACCATGTTTAGGCAGAATCCATCCCTCAATATCTCATCTGCATAAAGCGTTCGATCACCCAACCTCGCTTCAACATACTTCAGATATGCACAACGCCCAATCAATCTCCTTAATACATCCTCTCTTGAATTAATCACTTCAAAGAGATGCTCGGCAGTTGGTCTATCAACTGCTCTTCCACACCTCCTCCATATCCTAATTTGTATCTTATCACGATACCGACCATAACTATCTTGCAACAAAGCTAGAAATACACTACCCCAAGCACCAGCCCCAACACCGGCAATTCTTAAAGGATCACCATCGGCCTTTCCCAATAGCCTTCGAAGCTCATCGAGCTTTTCCTCATTACCATTATGATTATGAATTGATCCATTACTATAACCATTATTCATGACTTCAACACTTCCAACCATATCTTCTATATAAACCAATTATCAACACCAAATACAACGACACACCTCAAATCAACACTACAATAACCCCAAAGTCTTGTATTTATACCAAACAGGCAGTCTGCAATTTTCTAGCCCACTTGTACTAAATAATGCTTGCTTCTTAAATAACACTAGTAAAATTCTATCAATACCCACTTCCAATTCCGAAATCGGTATTGCTATTCTGATCGTATTACACCAATATTCAACTCTTTGTACCCCAAATTAGAAATCCAATCATTCAAAACAAAATCTTGATGTCTAATAAAACATAATCTTGATAGGTGGATTTTCTCACCTAAATCATAACTAATCAAAATATACTTGCTAAAATAATTTTGCCCCTAAATCTTATTACCACTAAGAAAAATAACAAATCAATTAAAGAGTTGAAAAAACAGCACATAAACAACAAATATTGCCAACAATATCCTTGGTTTTTCCGTCAAGTTTGTTCATCTACTTAGCTATACTTCCAAAACACTAAAACAAAAACAATCTCTAACTAATTTAATAATAAATAATCAAAATCAAATTTCAAAGTTCAAACCTTTTTCTTGTCATCTTCTTCCTTCTTCTTCCCTAGTCAAAACGGCAAAATTATACATTAAAAAAATTAAAAATTTTAATTTTTTGAAAAACCCTCAAAAACCCCACTAATTTAATCAAAAACCATGCAATTATAGTTGAGAAAATTAGGTGCCTAAAATCTAAACCCAGCTCAAAAGTGCATTAAAAAAATGTGGGTTTTGGCACATGTATTATAAAATAGTAGTTGAATTATATAGGAGAGACATTCAAAATTAGAAGAAAGATTAATTAAGGATTAATTGGGTAGGAATGAAGAAGCATTATTAGAAAATACAGTGTGCCAACTCCCCCAACGGTCATTAAATATCATGGGAAAATGTTGTTGTTAAGGATGAGGAGGAGAGAGAAAATCACAGTTTTCAGTCTTTTTCACATTGCCCATGCCTACCCAATTCAATTTTTGGAGCTAACCTTTGATTTTGGGGTTTTTTTTTTGTCAGTTTTTTTTTTTTTTTTTTTTTTTTGCCATTTTTGTCGAATTTGTACTCTGTAGTCTGTAATTCTGCAAACCCCATACCATTGCCTTTTTCCAAGACAACTTTCTGTTTTTGCCTCTTTGCTGAGCAATTGAACGTGCACTGTTTTGATGTTGAGCCCAAGCTTGTGGTCTATGACAGCTAACATTGGGGACATTTAACTCGCTCTTGATTAGGGGCGATAATTAGACTAACTTGATTCTAAGGAATTATGTTCGAGTTTATTAAAAATAAAAATAATTTTAGTTTAACAAAAATAAAGTGATGAAAAAAGGAGTGTAACTTAAGAATATAAGCAATGAAAAATAAGCTTTTGGTTTTTTTAACGAAAGCAATGCTAAACTTGGTAAAGTATTTCGTTAATTTTACTTTTTCCTCGCTTTTCCCTTTCTCTTCCTCATATTCAACTAAAATCTAATGCTAACTTTGGTCGGAAATTTCACTCGTTCACAATTACATTTCACATGTCAGATTCTTAGTGGACCAAAATCTTTAAAACAAAATAGAATGAATTGTGGCATTACAACTACAGTTGTTTAGAAGATGTCGAAGTTTCTAGGCATGCCCGCTAGCTTCCATAATAATGGGAATATTAGAATTTTCAAAGATTGATTTGACCCGAGAAATCGATACAAAATCAGCAGCATTTATATTTGATTTTACCTGAGAAATAAGGCTATCAAAACCAGCTCAAAAATGATGTGATGTTAATCATACATTTGAATTAATATGTGAATTTAAGATTTGTCGCAACCAACTGAAAGAAATTAGACAATCGATGTGGACTCAATAACAACAAGTGTATTGAATCCAAATAACAATTGACCTAATAACAACAACATAACTGATATAAATCGAGTAAGAATGCAAACATTGCAATCTATTTGTATATGATATAGTTTGATTAAAAGGAATTCCACTCAAACCCAAATTCAATTCAATTCGAAATGTTAGTCTGACTTGAGTCAATGATAAGTGGTATTAAGGCCCCTTATTACCGGCCTTAAATACTTACATATTAACCACTTTACTCCTTCATTCAACATGTTTATTTTAGCCTAGTTTGGAATAATTATTGTAATTGTATATCTTATGTGTACTTAAGTTTATTTTGTTACACTTTTAGTACTTACATGGGCATATAAAATTTAAAATTTTTTTTTAAAAAAAAGATATTTGACAGCTCGTTTTGGGATTTCAATAGCTATTAATATATCAAACAACCACCAAAACAACAATTTCCAGAGATTTAAGATGTTTTGAATCACATATCTTTACCTTCAACAAATATATCTTATTTGTAATAACTTGTAATATTTTTTAAATCTATCTCTAATTTTTCCCTCATGCAACGAACTTCCATATACTGTTTTAATTAAGTTGAGAAGGACAAAGCTCAAGAGATAATTTAAAAGTGGGTAATTTATTGCTTTTAGCCGTTCTCAATGAGTGAAAATTCACTACTTCAAGTACCAAATTACATGAACATTCATCATGCATACAAGGTGAAAGTAAGAAGTCATGGTTCACTAAGCTAGGGGTCACTCAACCCCTGTTTTTAAAGAACTACTCACAAATATTGCAAGAAAGTAAGAAACAAATGAACTACAATTCAATTAACAAAACACAAAATAGTACTTATCAATAATGACAATAAACATTCAATGTGAAAAACACAAGGAACATTACTAACAAAAAAGGTGATGAGCATCAAACTAACAATATACTTAAACATAGAACAAAGCATGACTGAAAGCATTGCATGTAAATGAAAGAGATCAAAGGAATGCAAATAGTTGAAAGCAATAAATGAAAATGGATAAAGGTTAGAAAAAAAAAAATCATTTAAATTGATGAAGTAGGTGGATAAAGAGATGGAGTAAAAACATTAATAGATAATGCAATTTGAGTTTTTACTTTCGCTATTAATTGTATCATGATTGTGCTTGTTCATGTTGTAATACTTTTCACAATTACTTTATTTTTGTAAATGTTAATGTTGACAACGAAATTTTGTTAATTATTAGGTGTTAGATATTCGTAAATAAGGAGATAATATCAAAAAATATAAGATATTATCTTCAAGATCTCGTAAAATGTTTGATAGATATCTTGTTTACTACTTTATGACACTCTATATAAAGAGAGTCGTTTCTAGGGTTTAATGAGACTCAAATGGAACAAGTCACAAAGACTCCATCTCCTCTCTACTACCAAATTCTTTGGAGAGAGGAATTAAGAGATCTACATAAATTATCAATGAAATAATTGTTCATTAACGACTTACGAAATTAGTACAAGTCAATAAGTTATTTTTCATCTTACAATTGAATCAAATTTTTTTTTTTTGTAGATTTAAGTTCGAATAAGATTGGTATGTTTTTTTTTTCTTTTCTTTTTTGTAAATTTAAATTGTTACTTGGAGTAACAATTTATACTATAAATATTATATTTCCTATGGGGTTCTTCTTTGTGGGAGATTAAGGGTGGGAAATGGAAATTGAAAATTTAATATCAAGTGTTCAAATCTTGTTCACGGGGATTGAGATTGAAGAACTTGGGAACATTTTCCTTTTATGCTAAAGGATTTAATATCAAGTGACGGGGTTGGTATTAGGGGTTGAGAATAAAATTAAATTTAAAATGACTTTTTACCCTAAATGAAAGTGAAAGAAGCTAGTACTTTACCGAATCAACAATAAGGGCAGTTTTGCGAGTTTTATATTCTTAACATATTTTCAACATCCACTAAATAAGGTATTGGGTATATTTTTATGATTCCCAATAAATAAATCTCAATCTTTATCTTATCATCACCCCCACACACCAAACGACTCATTAATAACAATAATAACGCTCTTAGATTTGTCATTTCAAACTCTTGTAGTGAATTGTGTCTAGTAGGTTCAAGCTCATCGAGGGTTTACTTAGAATATACTTCGATTGGGGGCCTTAGATTAACGAGAGGGCATCAAATATAATTTCCTTAGACATCATTTATTTCAACGTCTTCTTATTGTTGAGAGGCAAATCTTGAAGGATTTTATGATTAATTTTAGTCATTCTAACATCATGATGCATAGGTTCTCCCCTAGTTATGACATGTTTTTCTAATCATCCATAAGAATGAGTTCATTATAAACTTCACAAATGCACATCATGATCTCGGGTGTCAAATACATTTTGTTAGATTTAAACAGGATGACGGTTTTTGTAGCTTCTTAACCCACACAAGGCCTGTGGATAAGCACCTCCAACTCAAAAGGCCCATTGTCTAAACTAAAGCCCAATAGCACACTTGTACTAGTGTTCTTTGTTCGATCAATTGCAGTGAGATTTTAGGAGAGAGAAAATCAACAAAAATGGAGACGAAACCAACAGAAATCAGCAGCTCTAAGATGCATGGAGGTTTCAACAAACGATTCAAGCATTTCAGCCCTATTCTTGGTTGTTCCATGACTTTTCACGTCTACTTTCCTCCTTCTGCTTCGTCTTCCCAGAAATTCCCTGTATGTTTCCAATTCCCCCCCCCCCCCTTTTTTTTTTGTGACTTTTATTTATTTATGTTATTGTTTTTATCCATTATTAAAATATCTAATATGATTAATTTGTTCGATTGATATTTGTTTGGTTGATTAATGTTAGGGTTTGTGCTTGATTACTGTTTTTGAGTGTGAATTTCTTTACTGATGCATGTTGATTTTATCTGTATTTTAGGATTTCTATATGATTATATTATGAATTATAGTTGGAGATTATTGTAAAAGACATTTGTTATGGCATTTAGCATAGCAGAAATGTAATAAATTGAGGAGTTGAGTAGAGAATAAATGCAGGGAAGCAATAAAAAAAAAAAAAAAAAAAAAAAAAAAAAACTCAAAATTTAATTTAGTGTGGGAATTGGAAAAAAATGATCCAATATGGAGGTAATAAATCCGGAAAATGAGCTGCCAAAAATCCTATTTGTGAATATCATGATCACGAGAGTCCACAAAAGTCACAATAATCGGGCGAAGAGTATAATACTTGGTATAAGTCGTATAACTCTCACGGCGATTGAATAAAAACTCATAAATGAGCTTTCCGGTGGAATTGTGTATATATACAACAAAAACACTCTTATTAACACCCTTTGTCTCCCATATAGTTCCTAATGCATTTTAAGGGTGCACAAGCCTCTTGAAATGCTTGTATATCTCAAAATTGTGGTAAATTAGGGATTTAAGACAGAAAACTAAAGGAAGAAGCTGAGTTTATTTTGTTTGATAGTCTGAAATCATGGGAAATTTTGAGATATATAAGCAATTCAAGAGGTTTGTGCACCCTTAAAATGCGTTAGAAGTTATATGGGAGAAAAGGGTGTGAATAAGAAGCCCCCAAAAATAAAGAATAGGAGGAGAAAATGTATGCTATTGGGGCTATTTTAGCTTTTTTTTTGGCGACCGGGAGGTGATCTCTTTCATCAAAGCAAGCTAAGATCCTGCTAGAGACACTTGATAATGATCTTCATTAATCTCTCTCTCTCTCTCTCTCTTACTCAAGCTAGTTCTAACTAAATTAAAATGACAATTCCCCTTCCCCTATACACAATGCATTACAAAAGTCTTGAGATATGATTGTGAAACCTTCCATGACTAGGAGCTAGAAAAAGTGGGCTTCTTTGTGTGGATGGTCCATTTTCATACAACAGCCGTGCTATTCAGTTATTCATAGTGGTCTATGTATATCCACTCTGACCAAATTTTAATAAACTATTGCTAGTTTGTAAGCTAGAGCACCATTGTGATGATACTTTGTTTTTAGAGATCTTTGCTAATTTTGACATCCTTTAGTCACTTAGAAACAATAATTGATATTAACTTGATTAATCCACAGGTGCTTTACTGGTTATCTGGTCTTACATGTACGGATGAAAATTTCATCATTAAGTCTGGAGCTCAACGTACTGCTTCTAGTGAGGGCATCGCTCTGATTGCCCCTGATACATCTCCAAGTAGGTCACATGATTGCTAGAACTTATTTTTGACTCTGTCAATTGAATGACTTTTAGTAGTTGCTTTAGATGCCAGTTCATAGCAGTGCGCGCAAGGCAATAGGGGGTAAGCGCTTAATTTGGCCTGGGCGAGGCGTATTTGATTAGGCGCACCTGAATTTCTGCCAATTTTTTTTTTTACTGTTTATAGTTTTATACAGTGCGCCACTTCAAAGAGGCGCACCTAGGCGCTGCATAACCCTTATCACTTCAGCACACCTTGAGCTTTTTTATACATTGGTTCATAGTTGCCAGTAGTCCAGTACACCTCAAATGTTTTGGTATCTTGGAGGGACCTGAGTGATTCAATCGAATGTATTTTTTTCTGTATTTTTGGAAATTATTGAATTTTTGAGCGAATGGCAGTGGCTTAGTTTTTCTGTACCATGGATTATATGATGATAAAAAAAATCTACTTGATAAAAAAAAAAAATACAAGTAAATAGTTGTGTGGAACATATCAAATTAAAAGATGAACCCAGTTCCTAGCTCTAACCACATTGTATTTTTATCTTTTATTTGTTGCCAGATGGACAAGAGTGTCACTAATATTATCTGACATCAACAAAATTTGTGTGTATATCAATATCTTTATATGATTTTGCAACAAAAAGGTGTATTAATGTAAACTTATATATGAGCACAAAATACGGTTTTTTCTCAGACTCTTCCCAATTGATCTGGTCCAATCCAGGATCTCTTTTTGCCTGTGCAGTCTCTTGGTCTTTTACAAAAAATTTCGGTGTCAGGTCCAATTCTACAGTGGTGAACAGCCCTGGATCTGCATTGAGTTCCAGAGATTTAGGCTATGATCAAGTGGGGGTTGGAAATAGTTATCAAAAAGGGATAATTCATGGAAAAAAAAAATGTTTTTTGAAATTTGTATGGATAAATCAGGATGGGGCGAGTCATTTGTTTTCCTTTGTACCTTCTGAATATTCTTGGTGATTAATCGTCTTATAAATTTAGTAGGGGCCAACCTTACATAATCTATAGTTTAAAGGACTAAATCCTTAAATTATGAAGCTACAGCTTTTAGGGAGGGAGGCAGCAAGGGGAAAGGTTTGGGGGTGGGAAGGGCTCATCCAACCTTACCATGCTTAGCTTATGAAGAAGTTTGTTACACTTGTTAGTAGGTTCAGGGTGTCATTAGATGATGTTGAATGATTGGATAGGTCCTGCTGCTTATAATAGGAGCTGTCATTTGTATTTGAATTTTTGAAAATTTTCTTTCATTCTATCTATTTAGGGTGATAGTCTGTAAATTCTGGCCAAGAACTGCCTGTCTTCAAATTTGAGAAATTCTACAAGCAGCTATGCTACAAGTTGTCTGTTTCATTCTTGGACTATCAAGAGTATCAACCAGCTAGCTATGCCAAATTTTTGATTCCTGTTTTACTGTGCTCTTACTAAATATATTGTCATTCTGTTTGTTTTTGTTTCTAGTCATGCTTTCTAAAAGCTTCACATTGACTGCCCCTCTTATTTGTATTCCAGGAGGGCTAAATGTCGAAGGGGAGGCTGATAGCTATGACTTTGGTGTTGGTATGAACTATAATTGTAGTTATTTGTTATGCGATAGTAATCGCTTGATACTTTTGTTCACAGTAAGATCATGATTAGTTTAATTATATACTGATTGCCCCATTCCATGTTTCTGACTCCTCATCTTTCTCCTCTGTTATAGGCGCGGGGTTCTATTTGAATGCTACACAAGAGAAATGGAAGAATTGGCGTATGTATGATTATGTTGTTAAGGAATTGCCTGAACTCCTGAAAGAGAATTTCCCACAACTTGACACATCACGTGCATCAATATCAGGGCATTCAATGGGGGGGCATGGGGCGTTGACTATATACCTGAAGAACCTTGACAAATATAAGGTATATCTATTTATCACAAAAGAAAATGCCCACCAAATTCCGTACATAGTAATTATGAGCTTCGACACTGAACACCCTTCTATAAATCAAATCTAATAGAAGCATGTTCGCTGCAGACGGCATCTGCCTTTGCACCAATTGTGAATCCAATTAACTGCCCTTGGGGCCAGAAAGCTTTCAGTAACTATCTGGGAGGAAATAAGGCAGACTGGGAGGTACTAGCACTTTGTTCTGGTTTGTTGATATAATGACGAAGATTCATAGTTGTTACATCACTTACATGGTGTAATCTTCGCTATCTTGCAGGAATATGATGCTACTTGCTTGATTTCAAAGTTCCATGATCTTTCTGCATCCATACTAATTGATCAGGTAAGATTTGCTTCAGTTAAATCATCATCATTTGGTACACAGTCAACTCGATTATGATAAAAATTTGGCTTCCATCCCTGTTTTTTAATTGAATTTACGAATTTGCATCCACAGGGGACAGATGACAAATTCTTGCATGATCAATTGTTGTCGAACAAATTTCAAGAGGCTTGTGAGAAGGTCAATGCACCACTTTTGTTGCGACTCCAGCCTGGATATGACCATTCCTATTTCTTCATTGCTACTTTCATTGATGATCACATCAGCCACCATGCTCAAGCCTTGAAGTTATAACTCTGTATTTCAAGAATCTAGTGTGAGTGTGTGACTACTTACGTTATGTATTGCTGTTAAAATCATGTTGGAATCAATTTTGCCTTAGCTGAAAGGTGAAGGATAAGTGTCATGGATAGAATGTCAATAAGAAATGTCATGTATGTTTTCATATGTGATTGTGTCTGTTATGGATTCATGCCCACTTTTGAAAGTGCCAAAATCTATGCTTTTAAACCCAAAAACCTATAAAATTACAAGTTTCTGAAAAGCATGATGTATGCTTCTAATTGCAGTTCTAACAGTATCTGGGTATCTTTGATGACAGATGACCTAGAAACACACTGAATTTGCACGCTAGTAGTTGAAGAAATATTTTGTTCACCTAATTTCTACTTATTAGGAAAAAAAAAATGAGGTTTGTACTCGTGAAACTTTATTTGATTTTTATTGTCTTACAAATGTTTGTTGAACAACTCTACAAGTGAATTGGTCTCAGGCAGCGCTCTCATACCCTTTGGGTAACATTGTTCCCTTGCACCAAGCTACCCCATTGACTATTATTTGACATAATTACTAGGTAATTTGCATCTTTTTGCATTTTTGGATGTAAATAGAGGGTGAAATTTTGAGAATTTATGTGCTTGAATTGATTTGAGGATGGAGAAGCATTAGACAACTACTGGAATGGTTCGTTGTCAAAGTGGATTTACAATAACTCGGCCATTAGAATCATTCATAATGAAGATACTCCAGCTTATTCAGACTTTTGGAGTATGCAAGCGTCAACCAATTTGGCTAGCAATACAAGACATGATAGATGACAAATGCTAATCAGTTTCCTTGGACATCTTACCTCATATCCTATACAATATATACGTGGGTCAATAGATGAAAATACGGACCATATTCTAAGTCGATGATTTACTTTGGTATGGAAAAAAATTGGCTAGAAAGGAGGACAATAATATTAACTCGGACCATATTATGAGGCGATGATTTACAACTTTAGTATAGAAAAAACTTGGCTAGAACGGAGGAAAATAATATTAACTCCTAAATTTGAGCTAGAACCTCTACATTAAGATGCATATAAGCGGATCACCAAAGGTAATTTTAAATTATTACAATGACATTATCCACTGATTAAAAAGACTACTCTTGGTGCATTGTGCACCTAGTCAATTACATGAAAAAAAAAAAAAAATTAAAATTAAGCAAAAGATTACTAAACAACAAGAGTATATAAATTAATGTTTGGAAACCATATGAACTAATCAGTCATACAAACATCGACAATAAACATTAAAATGACCATTTCAAAAGATCATGCAATGTTTTTCTCCAAAAACTAAAGATCATGAAACCTATTCAATATCTTCTGATTTACATTCTTAATGAATAACTTATATACAGCAAAGACAGTACTCTGCTTAAATTTCCTGTGATTAATCATTTGATATTACTTATATACACTGCTAACTATTTGCTAAAACTATAATTGCCAGTTTAAAAAGGCACCATTAATTGACGACCTGTACAACACTTACAACCCGGCATCTTGCTTCCCACAATCCAACGCAGGGATCAGCAAAAACGGAAGCAAGAAATCCAGTTAGGTAAAAACAAAGCTAACATGTAATGATGATTCCTAATTCCTAATACTGGGAAATATTAAACTATAAGGCTATAAGCCACTTTGATGAGATGGGGGTTTTTCTCCTGACAATGTTGCCATACCTCCTAAACTCTGATCAACGGAAGGTACGTTTTGAGCTTGAGGCTGCTGAGGAACCGCAAAAGGAGCAGCAGTAAATGCAGGTTCGATGTTTTCATTCACACTCTTAGTCGGTCTTTCCCTCTTTGGCCTCTTTGGTCTTTGCTGTTGATCAGGGTTGTTAACGAAGCCATCAAACTCATTCCCTTGCCCAGCGTCATTTTTTTCTGCATCAGTGGCTTTTGCAGCTTTCTGCTTCGGCTGACGTTTATCACCAGTTTTTCTCTGTAATAATAAAAGATTAACATCAGTTGCAGAACAAAATGCTGATATTTTCACAAGCACCTGCAAACCAAGTCTACCAAAAAGGGAGTAAAGTTACAACAGCTACTGGAGAAGAGCCCAGAAAAAGAGCATTGTACCAAGTTTGTACTTTGGTTATTAGACAGAAAAAGGAAAACAGAAAAATGCACAAGCTTCATTACACAGAGTAATCAAGCCATACTAAGCCGATGATCATTTTTTTTTGGGAATATCCTCCAAGCATACTCACATTAAAGCACAAAAGCATAAACAAAAGGATAATATCAGAAAATTATTGTAACAAAATTCTCACTAAGTCCCATTACTTTTTTATTGGACTTTGGCTTTTCTGAATCTGGAGAGGGTTCAATAACAGAAGCTTCATTTGCAATCTTATCAAGATCTTCCAAAGTAGCCTCTCCTTCTGCATCTATCCTGATGCCTTTATTTACTCGCTTCCTCTTTTGTTTATCTTTGACCTGGGAAAGTGGAAGATAAATTCATTTTAAAAATGATTTTTGAGAGTTAGTGAAGACAGGGACGTGACCAGAGTTTTTAAATAATATATGCCTGGAGTAGTCATGTTGCATATTTGTTGCTACACTAACCTGTATAGGAATTTCTTTCAATTTCTGCTCCAATTGGGCATCATCAATGAGTAAAGAGACAACATCTTCTGGCGCCATTAAATCACCTTGTACATGGCCTCCAGTCATAACAAGTTGCTGAACAGTACTCTTTTGACCTGCTCTTTGTAAAATTTTCTCCTCGACAGTCTCTTTGCAAATCAAACGGTAGACAGTAACCTATAATGTCAAAAATGCATATGTTATAAACTTCTAACAACAATTACTTTGAACTACAAACCAAAACCACTCTTATCCCTTCCTTCCTTGAGGGCATTCCACCCCACCCCCTTTCTTTTTCCTTTACGCTTAGAGGATGGGGTGGGGGATAAGAGAAAAACATTACAGAAAAATCCAATAGCCCCACGTACAAAAACATTTAATATTCCCTTAAACATCAGTTCTACAGTTATGTAGTATGATTGACAAAAGATTGACTAAATAGGCAAAACAAAATAACCATTCATCCAAGAAAGCAAAACAAGAAATATCCATGTTCGAAAAGTCTTCTTATGAAACAAACAGATCAAAAAGACTCACATCTTTGGTCTGACCCAAACGATGAGCTCTGTCCATTGCCTGCAAATCCAAGGTTGGATTCCAGTCGATTTCATAAAATATCACAGTATCTGCAGCTGTTAGATTGATACCCAGACCACCTGCCCTTGTACTAAGCAGGAATACAAAAATATCATTCCTGCAAAAAAAAAAAAAAAAATTATCACTCCTGCAAATCATTAAATCAAGTGTTCCATCAACTAGCTTAACAAAAGTTCTTTGTCCATTTACTCCCAACCACCCCCTCAACCCCCGGCTGATTGTTTTGCTAGGAGAAAACAGAGGAAACACCATAACCACGTAGATTGGAAAGAAAATAAAAACTTTACCTGTGTTGGAAATCTTGAACCATGTCCCGTCGGTCCATGATGGTTGATGATCCATCAAGTCTAAGATACTTGTATTTTCGATAATTCATATAGTCCTGAAGAAAACAATAGTTCAGACCCATTATATACCCCTCAACGATGAGGTGATAAGGAAAATGCTATAAGAGCACAATGAAGAAACAGCAGTCAAAATGCACAAGACAGATTTTTCTTGCTGCAGTAATAACCAACCCATAACTACAATACAATTTCAAGATATGAGAATCTACAAGCTGGCAGCTAAAAGCTAGAATAAGGCTCAATTGCAAGGTGTTGCAACTGGAGAATTGTATCAGCCACTAACTAAGCTAAACAAGCATTGCATATTACAAGCTACACACACTAATGGTAACTCCAATAATAAAAGATATATGCACAACAATTCAAATTTATACTATCCATTCTAAGAATAGTCTTTCACAAAACTCTGCCAAGTAATAATGCGGCTCTATTGCCTGTATACCATACATACACATTCATTAATTTCGCCCCCTTGTCAAAAAGGGACAGATGTAGGCAGAACTGCAGAAGTGCTTGAACCCACAGCCTTGTAATAAAAAAAAGGTGGAAATTACCTCCAAACAATGACACAATTAATGACAACAAAATCATCAATAAAGGAGAAATGGCTATAATAATGAATTTCAGAACATAAATACTCAACTTTGTTAAGTAGCTTATCAGCAAAAAATGAAGTCAACAATCTATAATCACACAACTCAGGTCTCACCTCTCTTCAAGTAAATATACTCCGTATTCAGGCATCATTTTTTGCTAGTAAATATTCCAAAGACTCATAGTCATACATAACTATTTAGTAAGGTAACAAAATAATGACAGGAGGAATAAAAATCTATACACAATTTTTTTTGGTTAATCAAACCAATTTATAATTTTTGTTTGCTGTATATACAAAGATTGTACATTTGAACAAAATTTTCACAAGAATATATTTTTAGAAATGAAATGTTACGATAGATGTTCTTTATATATATATATATATATATATATATATATATATATATATACATATATATATATAAGAAAATAAAACTTTAGCAAACTAACGTGCTTCTTCTAATAGTAACAATGACTAGATAAACAAAATGGATTAATGGTATAATAGAATTCTTAATTTTGTTTTCATTAAAAAGTCCCGTGATAATAATAAGGAACTTTATAGTAAGACATGAGTATTACATTGTTAGATTAAGTAAAAATACCTCAAGAATATTTAGCATTTTTGTCATTTGTGCAAACAAAAGAACACGGTGATTCCCTGCTCTTAAGCGCTTCAATAATATATCAAGTGTCTGTAGCTTTCCAGAATCCTGAAATTCACATGTAATGCCAGCATAATTATAATGCCAGCAATAAAATAAAATCAATTGACCAAAGCAATGGGAAAAAGCATATCTTACAGTGAGCAACTTTGATGGATCAAAACTTTGCATGGGTGGGCATGAACCAAATATCTTGTATGTCAGCTGAAGAGCTGGCTGTACAACAGGTAATTCAGAATCTATCTCTTCAATTAATTGATGAGGTGGTCCGTCAGGCCTTCTAGGTGCACTAAAATCAGATGTGCGAGCAAACCCAACAAAAAGTCTCTTGACCCAGGGGTTATGAAGTTCATCAAGCATTTGATAAGAGAAGTTTCTATTCGGACAGTGAGCACAAATCTAAAGAATCAACAAAAGACTTATATCAACACCGAGTTAAATTAGGCACAATAAAAATAAAAACAAAAACTAAAATAATAATAATAATAATAAGAATACTTCCTCCGTTCCATTTTGTTCACACTTTGAGTTTTGACTTTCACCACTATTCACATAAGTAACTTTGACTTCACTTTGTGATTTATTCTCATGAAAAAACATAGTTGACTGGGGTCATGTTTAATTCGTCTCAACTTCTATATCCCAAAAATCAATTTTTAACAAAATTTTTGGTTGTACATAATTAAAGATATTATTATTTGAAGTTATGCAATGGCAAACGCACCAATGAAATGTGTCAACTAATATGAGACGGAGGAAGTAATAATAATAGAAAAGACAAAATAATTACCGGTGGTGCTCTACTTTGAGGGATGAAAGTATATGCAGAATGAAGAAGTGCAATATTTGACATGAGTCTATCCTCATGAGAAACCACCAGTTCCTCAAAGGGAGCATGGTTAGGACCAGTTGCGAGTTTTCTTCTCAGAATACCACTGCCTGATTTACTTGGTGTTAACAACATTCTAGTGACAGCTCTGACTTTTCCTCTCTCAATTTGAAGGTCACCATCTTCAACCTCTGTCACTAAGTTTACAATATCATCCAAGTACTGCCTCTCTTGTGTTTTCACAGAGAACATCAGTCTCTCCAAAAAAGAGCTATTAGCCAAGAAAGCAACCTCTGCAGGTGATAAGTCAATCAGATGGGTAAAGCCAAATGCTCCACTCCGAATAGATGCTACATCAGTGGCACCTTCTCGGGGTATTATGGATCGATATATAACATCTGGAGTAAATATGTTGAAATATTTCTCAAAAGATCCTCTACTGAGACCACGCCCAACAGCAGAACATAGCGTCCGAGAGCAACGAAACATATCTTCATAGATTAATTTAGGTATCTAAAAAGAAAAAACCAACCGTCAACCAATAAAAACTTGAGCAGGATGGCAGGGAGTGGAAACTAACAAAGAATTCTAGTCTTCTTACTTCATAGTTATAATAGACTAACATTAGGAAGGGCAATTTGGGAAGTCTAGTATTTTTAGGTTAATAGTCCTTACTCCTCAGCCTTAGTATAAATAGGGGATAGTATATGCAGTAGGCATGATGTGAATTGTGAGGAAATATGTTGAGAGTAGTAACCAAAAGTTACTAGGAGAGTAATAACCGAAAGTTATCAAGAGAGTAATAGCCTCAAGCAATTATCCTATCACTTTTGTACTCAAATTTCTGCTATTATTAATCAAAGTCTCAAGTTTTTATCTTTATTTATTAGTCTTATTAAATCAGAAATACAAGTCAGATTATCAGTCCGTTACAATAGTTCATACAGTTAACTACATACATAAAACTAAATGCAAACAGAATCTGAACTGCCAAAATAAAATGCAAAAACAGTTGGATCCAGAAAAAGAATAAAATGCACCAGCAGGAAGTGCTACTTATACAAATACAATAACAAACAGCACAAGACCAATATCAATACGATCAAATAGGACACATACAAAGGGTAATACTACGTCAAACAGAATGGACAATCAAGAATCAACGAAAACATTTAAACATTCAAAGCATTGCATAAACTATTGCTCAGCTCCGAGGATATAATAAAGCATTGAAGTAAGTCTCCACCAAAACAAATTTGTCATGAAGTACCTGGTATGTTATAGGATTTCGACCACCAGTATATAGTATGTCCTCCAGTTCCCCGAATGGAGGAGGCAGAAGAGAATTTGAGATGTCTCCAAAGTAGAAGTATGAGCTACCCTCATTCCTTTCAAACAATTCTGGATGATTGCAGACCTGTCAATTCACAATAAATCAAATTTATCAGATTCCCAGGCTGTAACACCGAAACTAATTAAATGGTAAATTAACATAATTGGACAGAAAAATAAGAACATAAACATGAAGTACCTTTCTCAATTGGATAACAATATTCATCAAATTCATCAATTTCTTTTCATTAAGATGCCCACGACTGTTATCAATTATCTCAGTTAGCGAAATCTTATTCTTTATAGCTTGATAAAAGGCTTGCTGTCGGGAACTCAATTTGCAGTGCACAGTTATCTCTGTCTTTCCTGTCAGCTCAGTAACCACATCTTTTTTGACCCGGCGCAACATAAAAGGTTTTAGCACTGCATGCTATTTTTAAGGGGAAAAAAATGTTATCCAAGGAAATAGAATAAGACAAAAAGCTGTTTAAATTTGAGTGATCAGAATTTTCATATCAGCTGCATCTCACAATTAAAATTTCTAATAACCCACAATCAGAACATACTGACAACACAAGCAGACTCACCAATCTATTTAGCTGATGTTCATTCAAGGTGCCACCATGCTCTGCATGACTCTCTATCCTGCACATGTGCAGCAACGAAAAGTGTGCATATAATTCATCAAAGAACACATCACGGTAATTTTTGCACTTTGTTTAAAAAAGTCAAAATTATACTACGTAGTAAAGATCTGTACCCTTTGGAGAACCACTCATTAAATTGCTCGTGGCTGTCAAACAAAGTAGGCATGATGAAATGTAAAAGAGCCCATAACTCTGCCATGTTATTCTGAATAGGCGTACCCGTCAAAAGCAAACGATTTCGACAATTAAAACTAAGAAGCGTCTTCCATCTTAAGCTGCAGCCAAAAGCAAATGGAGTCAGAAAGCATTGTAAATGTAAATCCACGTGCTTAGGTGCGCTAACATATTTTTGCTCCATTACTTATTAGTTGACACACTTAAAATTGGCAAGCATATTAAGGAGGGGTGAGGGAGAATGACACAAGACAAAGACTGAACAATTACAAATAGTTTCACACCCCTACCTACTTATCCACCTACCCTTCTCCTTGACAAGTTGACATATCAACCAGCCATCACCAAGTACTCAACCCTAGCACCATTTCCAAAACCAACAACCTCTTCATCCCATCACCACCACCTTCCTCTTCTTAAATATCTCCACCATTGCCTATTTGCCTTCAAAATTAACAGCCAACAACCTTCAACTCCCTTCAACCTGCGAGTCATCACCACCGTCAAACATCATCGTGTGTCACTAACAAATCCATTGTCATCCTCTATTCATTCTTATTACAACATCAAAATCCTTGTACCCTATTCGAAACACTATACTTGTCGCAATTCACCTTCTCTTCTCTATAATTGATACATCGCTTTCAAATCTTGAGTTTAAGAAGAAAAAAAAGAACCCCCCTTTATCAGTGGAATTGATTAATGAGATTGGAGTAGAATAAAAAAATCAGGGATATAAGTCAAAATTTAAGGTTTAGAGAAGGAAGCAAAGAGCAAGAAGTTTTATTCACCACTGTTGACTGCTTGTGAAGAACTCTCCAATGTAAGATTAAATATGGGAGAGGGAGATTTAAGATGAGGCCGGATCAAAGAACAAAATGAAGATTCAATTGCTCTTTCTATAGTTTTTGCTTTGTCTCAGAACCGTCTCGGAGATATTGGTCCAAGGTGGATGATTAAGGATAGAAATCAGGGAAAGAAGAGCAATTATTGGCGACACCAAGAAGAGGAGAGAGAATACCAGCGGCGAGGGAAGAGAGAGAAAATGGGATCGTGGCTTTGAGGGAGGAAAGAGAAATTGGGGTTGTTCTGCTATGCGAGACAGAGTAAGTTAGGGAGGAAAGAGAAGGGAAGTGAGGGACTGACATTTTACCACATAAAAACTGCCCAAAATAGAAATGTGTCAACTGTTCAGCTATAAGATACTTCCCAAAATGAAAAATGAGTCAACTATTTGAAATGAAGTAATAAACTACAAGATCACTACTTCATCATGTGTGCTTCAAATGAAGTACAAACTGAAAAGGAACAACAACCATCATTTGAATAGAAAAGGAAAAGAAAATAAACAGTAATGTTCACATATTGTTCCTTCTAGAGGGGAATTGGTGCTTTTGTCATATAGTTGCAATTCTTTAATTCAAATAATGGAGAAAAAAACCTGCTCGCACTCTTAATAGCCTGAGCCTCATCTAATACCATGTACTGCCATCTGACACGCTTTAAGTACTTCTCATCAGTAACCAATAATTGATAGCTAGTGACAAGTATATGAAATCCAGCATCCCTGCCAAACAAAAAAAAAAAAAGTCAACAATGCCTCATAAGTGTCACAAACCCAAGATGCATGCATAATGGCAGCAGAAAAATGTTATCATGATGACAATGAAAGCATTTATCTAGAACTACATTATTATGCTGCACTAGATAATAATAACGGTAGTTCAGTTCAGCACAGAATATACAAATTAACTGCAACAAGTGCAATTTAAGAATGACAGGAACATGATATAGATTATAAAGACCAAGAGCCCATGATTTATATGTGAGTACATAAAATAAGGCATGTCTCTTACACCAAATATACTTCATTTAACCACATGAAAGCATAACAGTTTCCTAGGAATAGATTCCAAATTTATAAGCTGTTTACAATGGGGAGCCTGAACGAAAGTGGGATAGAAAGCCTGCACATGAAAAGAAACTCAGGAAGCAAGCCACAGGCTTTGTTACTTGGAATTTTCATGTCACACCCCATCTCATCTCTCCTCCCAGCCCACCCCCCACTCCTCAAACCCAAAAAAAAAGATTGTTTAATGAGGCATTAGAGACATTGGACATGACATTTGGACACATCAAATTGGGCTTCAACATTGGAAAAAAAAATTGATATTACTGGTCTCAAGTCTCAACAATGGCCTTTCCTAGGTAAAAGTTCCATGGAGAGGTAAATTAATTTTCCTGTTCCTTTTATAATTTAATCTCTTTTTTCTCTCCTTTCTCTCCTCTAATAATTGTCTTGCACCAAGACCACCATCCACCTCCACCTTCCATAACATAACCACCAGGCAGGCATCAACTCTTCCTCGTAACCATCAGCTCCCCACCCATTCCTGCCAGGCTGTCACCATCCTTCCTCCCCCTTTCTAGCAAGGCTGCTACAAACAAACCTCCCCATCTCTGCCCCTTGCTTACAACAAGACCCATACCATCTCTCTATCTCTTTAGGAAGAACAAAGCCAAAAAAAAAAAAAAAACTTTCATTAATGATATCACTAGTTAGCAGCAGACACATTTTCTTCAAAGTTACTTTTATTTATTATGGGTATTTAATTGTATATATATGCAGAAGTTAAAAAATGGAATAATAATGATAAAAGGAGATCCTTTGCTAAAGACTACACAAGGCAATTCTTTATTAAAATGGGCAAGAACACCTGTAGAAAAGACAATCAACGATTTCACCAATGCCCCCATACTCTCGCCCCACTGCTTTATGTGTGTTGGCTCTAATATTGGTGGCTATAATTGTAAGACAAGGAATTCGGGGGTGATAGATTCAGAGATGGTGGATAGGGTATATTCCTGAATAGAAGTATTGGAAGTAAGGTGGTTATAGTGGAGAAAGAATATTTTTATTGCTGGTATGGTTAAAAAGAGAAGAGAAAGAAAATCTGAAAAAGAGGTGCAGTGGGGGAGGAACAGGGTGGAGAGACCCCAAACAGGACGATTATTACAAGAAAAAATGGGTAAAGGTAGAAGTCAACCAAAACATGACATGTAGCTGCTTAATATGCTTACAAAAGTTTATATACATTCAGACCGATCTGGAACAATACTTTCATAGTTAGGAGACTCCCAGTGGACCACCTTTCATAAACTAAAAGTTGAGACCTTTTCGACCCAGATAACTATAGTTGGGATTGATTGTATCAATATTTCCTCGAATTTATGGAACCCTAGAAATTGCCTAGGTCCAACCTGTAGACATGTATGATGTATCCATATACAACAATATCCTGGCAAGATTATGTATTCACAAGGCGCACGACAATGACTGAGACACGATATATAGGATAATATCCTTGCCGAAATTCCAGCAAATAAAAGCAAACAATGTTTTGTTGATTAATACTCCCTCTGATTAATAAGTGTTACAGTTTGACTTTTTTCACTATTCACATTATGGTTTTGACTTGATTAATTTACTAATATATAAAAAAACAAATGTTATTGTGTACTACTCTCTCAGTCCCATAATATAGTTCCTGTTTTCCTATCTTGAAGGCCAAAATGTTGTTCCTGTATCTATTTTTGGATAATATGTAAAGACCATTATACCCTCACTTTTTTAACTATATTCATTCTACTTCCTACATTACCCTTGAATTTTGCAAATGCCTTGTATTTTTCTCCCTCTAACCTTTGTCTATAATTGTACTTTTCACTTTTATTAATGTACTTCATCCACTTTCTCCTCCAATTTCTTAAATACCGTGAAAAAACACAAACAAGAACTATATTATGAGACGGAGGGAGTACATTTTTGGATTCATTATAATGTATACTAACATAATATCAAGTTTCCTATGATTTTACTAACATATAATTAGATAAATTAATGGTAAATTCGTGTCTCGACATGCGTGTTTGGTCAAAGTGTAACACTTTATTATAATACGGAGGGAGTTATGAGCTTCAATAAGCACCGTGCTCTATCCCCCTAGTTGCCAGAAATAGGATGCAGTCCTCCACTATGTAGCATGGGGACATCATCATCATCCTCATGCTATGCTAGACCAATGATATGAAAATGAATTAAAAAAAAAATTATTATTATATAATATATATATATATACATATATATATATATACATATATATATATATATATATATATCAAACTGCCATGTTTCAGTGGAAGTCATGTCAAACAAAAAATGCATATCAGCCACAGCAAACAAAAATGGCAGGAACCTAGATGCGGCTACATTCTGATTGTTAAGTAAAATAACTAAAGAAACAAAAAGAATGCTAAAAAACTACAGGAATAGTTGTTTAAAAATTTTAACCAGGAAAAAGGAAGACATAAATTCACTATTTGAATGCTCTAATAAATCAGATAATATCAAATTTAGCTAACGATAATGACAATATTCCTAGATAGTGGCAGCCAAAATATGCTGCCTAACCACTTAAAACATTAACAATAATGTCTGTATTAAACATTTACACCAAACTTAATGCAACAGTTCAACAAAGTTTTGTTCATTACCTACGATAAAGTCGTTTTGGGTTAATATTTTTCCTGAGAACCTGTCGCTCTGAAAGTCCACCCCAGTATGGTAGAGTTTTCAGATCAGGGCAAAATCTTTTAATTTCATCAGCCCAGTTATTCAAGACTGACGCTGGAGCACAAACCAGAAATGGGCCCCATATATTTTTATCCTGTACATGAAACATAGTTGAGTTGTTCATGAGTTTTAGTATACCATAAACAAGAAATACTAGTATGATACTCCATTCGTCCCACTAAGATTGCCCACCTAAAGATTGATGACACACAAAGGTCAAGGTGAACACTTATAGTAGGGCAAAATAAGTGTATAAGCATTTACCTCAGCCAAATGAGCCAAGAAAGCCATGGCCTGTATAGTCTTTCCCAGTCCCATCTCATCAGCAAGAATACCGTTTAAACCCTGGAAAACAGATAATGAATAAAATTTAAATATTCACAGTATGCAGACACAAGAGAAGAGGAGGTAAATGTAAAGCAGAGAAAGACACCTGTTCATAGCAATTAACAAGCCATTGAAGGCCTTTCAGTTGATATTCTTTCAAAGAACCTTTAAATAATTCTGGTGTCTGTACCGTTGAAGTAACTGGCATTGTTGATCTGAAGAAGTAGCCAAAATTTAGAGGATTCATACACTAATTAATGAAATACAAAATAAAGTCAAATTCTATAGTTCAGAGAAGACTTGATAAAACAACACTCACGGATGAAGTAGATCAATACTGCTAGATCCAGTGGCTGAGGCATCTTCACCCAGAACTTCATCATCGGCTATCTGCCGCAACTTCATGCATTCGTCATCAAAGGCACTAGTCAATTTTTTCTGCTTAGAGACAGCATCTTGAGCAGCCCTTAGGGCTTCTTTCTTTAATTCAGCATCTTCCGTATCTTCTTCAGCCTTTTCATCTTCAAATTCTTCACTGTTTATATTTTCATCGCCAGGAATCGCCTCAGAGGGACGTACAACTGGCTTATTTTGCATAAAATGACTGTAAAGTTCTGTCTGTGACAAAAGAAAATCAAGCCTCTTCTTCTGTCTTCTTGCTTCTTCTTGCTCACGTTCACGCTTTAAAGCTTCTGCAGCTTCTTTTTCTTCTCTCTTTCTCACTTCAGCCTGAAATGGGACAAAGTGATATAAACACAAGAGAAGCGCAACAGATTACTATAATTGACCATAAAGACATAAATTATATCACTGAGGTCATGGAACGAAAACAGCAGACTGTGGAAAACACAAATAAATCAGCTGAATCTTTTTTTGCAAGATGTGGGTCCCAAAAAAATGACATGTCATGAAGGTAACTAGGACATGTATTAAAATTTAAAAGACCAAGAGTATCCCCTATATACAGAAGAATATCTATGCAGAGATATAAAAATCCTCTGCCTCAAGGAAAATTTAGCAGAGCATAAAAATATAATATAAAGACCCATTATTGATTAAACTCTAGAATAGAATACCGAAGGAAGACAAGAGTAAGACATTCATCAGAAACTCTACTGTTTCATGCTCCTGTCAGATGACGTGAATGCATGCTGGAAAACTCATGCATAACAATAAAAGACAAAGATAACTCCTCTGTGACATAGAACTCAGGCTAAAAGTATCTGCCAAAACATATACTCCTTATTAATTAGAAGGAAAGAAAAAAATTACCATCTCCTTTTCTAATCTTTTCCAGTACACCACCATGTCTCTAGCCAGTCTCCTTGTTCTAATTGCAGCACCCCTCATCAACCTGTGTGATCTACTCACCTTCAATTTCACCTGGAAACAACCGAAATGTCAACTACTTCCTAGCTGTGCCAATAAGCATGAATGGCATCATGAAATAGGGAAATTAAAAGGAAACAAATAGATCATACTTCTCTTTGACAAATTTCTGCAAGCCTCTTTGCTTCCATAATTTGCTTGCGGTGGTTGTTAGTAAAAATTCGATGATGCTTTGGTAGATCTCTTCGAACAATATTGGCCCAAACTTTCCCAACTTTATCTTTTTCCTCCCTCTCGATAGTAGATTGATCTTTCTTTACCTTTTGCTTTTTCGGTAAGCTCCTTTCAATAATCTGCCATTCAAAATATGAAACTAAATTAAAAAAACACAATACTCTTCTATTTTAGAAAATTGAAACTAAATTACTTGAAACCCGATAGTTCTTTCAGCCTCTTCCTACTTCCTAGACTAACTCAACGACAACAAAAGGAACTAGAAAAAGATACTATAATCACAGTCTCACATTACTTGAAAAAGGAAATTACCTCATATGTGTCTCCTTTCTCCAACACCTTCACATAGTGAACTTGCAGTTGACCACTCTCTGACAATATTGACCTTTGTATCCTTCCAGCTGCCCCTTCAGGAATTGAGTTCAACCCTTCATCAGTCACTTTCAAATTGAACATCTGAACCTGATCACTAGAAGCCAAAGATTTCAGTTTTGCTTGAAGTGAGTCATATTGAGGAAGTGCATCCCCCATGCAAGTTCTACCTCTGGCTCCAAACCTCCTATCAGCTGCCATCATTGCAGCTAAGGAACCCAAATCCAGGGTACTCTTTAAATAGTACTCCTCCACTCTAATATCTGAAAAGCTTGGCAAGTTCAGAGTTGCTGCCATCTTGTCATAACTTGGCGGAATTTGGTAAGTCATACCCTCCCCAATGTCCAAATACACAGATTCCTGAGTCATTCTGTGAAGCAATATTCACAAAGTAATAATATTTCGGAATGGCAATACCAAATATATTAGCCCACAACCTTCTGCATAATTGAAATATTGAAACTCTATGCCAACATTATGAAAATACAAAAGATCATTAATAACTAATACCTGTCATTGGCATATTTAAGTGCATAGCCTGCATCATAATGGTTTCCCATATTTTGAGGAACAAAACGATTCAAATAATCTGGAGTTTTCTCAACTTGTAACCCACCTCGGTGCTCATTTACATATTTCCGACTTTTGAGAGCCACGGGTGCAGTTGCGCTGCTTTTAGGAATAGGAGTAGGGATCCGTGCAGGTGCTGGACTCAACGAAGAATCTTTGAGCCTCCTCTTATGCTTTTGAAGATGTTCACCTAGCATAGATCGATAGTGCTCCTCCGTAATGGGAGTCCTATAGTAGCCGTTTTCTAACTCATCATCACTATTCCTAATCCTCTTCCTTTTTTTAGCTTCTCTCTCGGACATGATTCCATTACTATGACCACCTATCCCTCTACCTATATAAAGGAAGAGAAAAAAGTTTAGATCACCGTCAATTTTATTTCTATGAATATGTAAATGCTACCCATCGGTTCCCTAACTAACCATTCTAGACATTGAAAACATATCCCAAAATAACAGAAATAGAGTTAAGCAAAAGTGAATGAAGCCCCAATGAGTATCCATCATAACATAAAAGTCCTCAATCAAAAATACATCATAAATAAACTGAAAACCCCTTAAAACAACATAGCATCCATCCTTTCCATCCCATTGCATCCCATTCCATTGGAGAGTGAATGTTTCCATAACAAAACATCAATAAAGACTTAAGGAGTGAAAGGTAACTTTTTTGAGTTTCAATGATGTATTTTCCATATATTTCAATCAGAGAAAAACAACAATGCCCGGCGCTGGAATTGTAATCCACGTCCAATGGACATCGAGAACACGAACATACAAACAAGTGTATACATTGACACTACCACATACAACACATTTCAAACATAATTAAACAGAATTGTAATTGTGTAGTACAGAGTAGAGCACAAGAAATGCACCTTGGCTACCCCTGCTTTCATCCTGACTGCTACTCCCATAGTAATCAGAATCATCTTCCGGATGCGGCACTTGAAAATTCACCAGAGACTACACCAAAAAAACACAAAATCAACCCAAAAAAAAACCATTAAAAATTACAAAATAACCAAAACAATGCAATTCAATATCACGCACAAATTCAACGAACCAAACAAAAACCCTAATTCCCACCTCAAACAATCAAATTCTCCAATTAACAAAATCAAAACTTCCAATAAATTAAACCAAAATCACCAAAACATCGAAAATCACAAAGACAACGAGAAACCTCAAGGTTGAAGAGACTGGCGAAAGATAACGGCGAATTACGCTCCATATTGCAAGATTTAAACGACTGGTGAAAGAATTGAAACACAAAGAAGAATCATAGAGACGCCATTGGAGAAGAATTAAGGAGAAAGAGGCGAAAACATGGAATTGCAGAAAACCCTAGAAAATGAAGAAGAAGGAGAAGAGAGAGAAAAAAAAAAAAAAAAAAAAGAGTGGGTTCTCCTGTAGTTGTGTGTGGTGAAGGCGCAGGATAAGGAAGAGGAGAGAGAAAGTTGAAGGATTGGAGTTGGAGGGAGACGGTGGATGAGGAAAGCATCTTCCCTCCCCAGTTTGCTAACTTACGCTTTACCAGTGACATTCTTGCTAACGTGCGCCGTTCATTTTTTTTTTTTTTTTCAATTTTGAATTTTGGGTTTTTATTTATTTTTTTTTCCAATTTTGAATTTTGGGCTTTTATTTGGATATTTTGTTTTGTTATTTTTTTGGTTCATAAGACAATGGGTTCATCCGTCTATGTAGTGGAGATGAAAATATGAGATTGTTTCAAAGTTTTTTAAAAACAAATGATTGATGAATGAAAAGCCTTAATCATTTTCGTGTAACATTGATTTTTAAAATGAGTAAATGTATTTTGCTCTACTAAAAGGTAAATTTAACACATGTAAAATATAATTGATGTAATCATGAAAAAAATACGAACCTCTTATCCAATTCGATTCGTTTTCATGGATCTATTCATTTATAAAGAGGCAAGTGCGATGGCCGGTCATAGTTCAGTAAAGATTTTAGGTGCAAATTCCGACATCACCACAGACCAATTTGTTTTTTCGCTCCTTGCAGGTGGAGGTTGCTCTGCAACCCTTTCGAAATCTAGACCTAAAATTCAAATTGCAAACACGTCAAGAAATAGCAGATTTATTCACTCTATGAATACCCGCCGAGTCTCTTTGCATCCATGGTTGAATGATTAAAGCACTCTAAGGGTAAAGCTGCCAATGCATCAATAAGAGGCCACATACAATCTCGCATGTCTTCGGCACCCAAACAACCAACCGGGATCATCTCATTTGGAAGCTGCTTTTCGGATTCTACGATCTATCAAAACCTCACCCGGAAGAGGCGGGTCTCTGATAGTAGCCCTATCAACTAGTTATTTCTCTAGAATCTGTTATAGGATGCCGACGAAAGGGGGACAGGGAAAGCTACATGCCCGGCTCGGGGGTAGGAAAAGGTGGGTCAGTCTAGAGCTAGACGACTTGTGAAGAGAGGTTGTTTAACCCAGAAAGAGGGTCATAGTGAAACTTATTTTCCCAAAGATGTTAAGGAGTGAAAAGCGAGGAAGAAAGCCTGAGGATAATCTTTCAAATACTAAAAAATGGACCTTTTTTATTAATATTTTATGAGAAACACATAATATTCAGCTTTACATCTCGTATAAGTTGTGATGCATTTTACAGCTTATTTTCGTTACCATTGAGCAAAATCAAGGGGGACTACCGGACTTAGGGGTGAAAGTAATACGGTTTAAAACCGAAAACCGAACCAAACCAAACCGAATTAACAATTCGGTTCGGTTTTTGTCTGTTTTCGATTTGGATCGGTTACAAAAATCCAAAACCGATTCAGTTTGAGGCTTCAAAAAACCGAACACTGAATTTCAAAACCGAATTTCACAAAGCCCAAATATCCCAGCCCATTTCCCCTTTAAATATATATACCTAAAACCTAATTTTCTCTCCCTCTTTTCCCATTCCCTCTTTCCTTCCTTCTGAGTTGCGGACCTCCTCTCTCCTTTTTCAATCTTTCACGCCTCCTTATGTCCTTCACACTTCCCTCCTCTCTCCTTCATCACTTTCTTTCACGCCTCCCTTTTCTTCATCCCTCTAGTTTTTTATGTCCTCTCGAAATCTCAAATTTAAATTTTTCGTATTCTGGAATTCATACCCAAATTTGAAGAAGAAAATTTTTGTTTTATTTTTAAGGGAATCATAGTTGTAGCTTAAGAACGAAGAGGAAATTGGACTACGGTCGATTGGGAAGAACTAACTGTGTTTTTGCATGTTCTCTCACTGGAATTGTAGCATTCTTGTAGATTTTAGCGTTGTAATCCATATAATTTAATAATTATCATAATTGTATTGCTTCTTTTTTACTATATTTTTTGTAGATCTATTATTAATAAATTTGGCTATTTTTTAATTAAATTTTCAATCTAGAAAAAAACTCCAAATTTCGATTTTCGATTTGAAACCGAATTAGTTTTTTAAATTTCGGTTTGGATTGGTTCGGTTTCAAATCTAATTCAGTTCGGTTTCGGTTTGGAAAACTCAAAACCAAATTAATTCGGTTCGGATTCAGTTTGGGTCACAATCCAAACCGAACACCGAACTTTCACCCCTAACCGGACTAGGATATGTCATAGGCTCATGGCCACCCTCTTGATTTTATATGAAACAATTTTGTATGTGGTTGCAACAAAGCTTGGTAGTTAAATAATTGACCAAGTTTATAGTTTAGATCATTTATATGTGCATGCAAGACAATTGTTCACATTTTACTGTTGTTTTTTTTTTATTATTTTTACTCCTTTTATTGTTTGTTGTATCTTACAAGCTAGTGGGCTTAACGAAGTGTTTACTTAACTAAATTTCCTATGATATGTTGTTATTATTTTTTCTGTCTCCTAACTTTCACATATGTTTAAGCTACATGACTCTTATAATAGCATGGTTATTGAATGATTTTTTTTTTCTTTGAACACTTCTTGTTATTATTGTTTTTGGGTAGAACATCAAAATTTTATATATTGTCCAATGAAAAATAGCTTGCTGTAGGTAATTAGTTTCAGGTAACCACAAACTATTTTCTCTACACCTACTAGCTTGTGGCACTACATACTTTCATTATATTGCAAGTAGGTAGTTTAAATTAGCCCAACCGTTGTGGATGCACTAAGCAACAAATCTATCTTTGGATGTCTTTTTTTTGTTTTCCAATAGACTTAGGTCTGTTCTGATTTACTGAACTGATTGGAGCTGAATTGAACTGAAATAAATATTTTTATGAGAGAAGGAAATTAGGAACTGAACTGAACTGATTGGAGCTGAATTGAACTGAAATAAATATTTTTATGAGAGAAGGAAATTAGGAACTGAACTGAACTGAACTGGTTGGAGCTGAGCTGAACTGGACTGAAATAAATATTTTATGAGAAAAAGAATTAGGAACTGAACTAAACTGATTTAAGCTGAACTAACTAAACTAAACTGAAATAAATATTTTATGAGAGAAGGAAATCAGGAACTGAACTGTTTGGAGCTTTACTGAACTGAATTGAAATAAATATTTTACGATAGAAGGAATTAGAAACTGAACTGAACTGATTGGAGCTGAATTGAAATAAATATTTTACGAGAGAAGAAAATTAGGAACAAAACTGAACTAAACTGATTGGAGCTGAACTAAACTGAACTGAAATAAATATTTTAAGAGAGAAGGAAATTAGGAACTGGACTGAACTGATTGGAGCTGAATTGAACTAAAATAAATATTTTATGAGAGAAGGAAATTAGGAACTGAACTGATTGGAGCTAAACTGAACTGAAATAAATATTTTATGAGAGTAGAAAATTAGGAAATGAACTAAACTGAACTGATTGGAGTTGAACTGAACTGAACTGAAATAAATATTTTATGAGAAAAGGAAATTAGGAACTGAACTGAATTGATTGGAGCTGAACTGAACTGAAATAAATATTTTAGGAGAGAAGGAAATTAGGAACTGAACTGAACTGAACTAAAATAATTGGAGCTGAACTGAACTGAACTGAAATAAATACTTTATGAGAGAAGGATATTAGGAACTGAACTAAATTGAACTGATTGGAGCTGAACTGAACTGAAATAAATATTTTTTAAGAGAAGGAAATTAACAACTGAACTGATTGGAGCTCAACTGAACTAAACTGAAATTAAGCTAAAGAGAATAGGCCCTTAGGCCATGTTCTTCTGAGTTGTCTGCTTTGCTATGCCCTACTTTTTTATGTGTTGGAAACCCTGCTCTGCTTTACTGAAATCTGCTGTACTGAAATCTATTCTGCTAACTATTGCTCTGCTCTATCCAGAAGCTCAAAAGAACAAAACCCTATTTATTTAAGTACCTAACTACCTAAGTAGTATATATTCCAAATATAATGTATTTCTCGTTTTGAAATATCTTGATTCTGTAGTCACACTCTAGTTATATGTTTTTATCGAAGATCCACTACATTATAAAAGCGTTAACTTTGAGCTTTTATAATGGAGTCATATTTTGATTCCAAATATCACTACAGTCCCTCGACTAGGGTTTGTACGTCCCTCGTTTAGGGTTCGTACGTTTTTCCTAAATTCTTGATCTCAATCACTCAATTCCCCTGTCAAATTCTCCCAGAATTTCCCTTTCACTTATTCCTCTAATCATGGCAGAAGACCTGTTAAACGAATTTGAGAAAATAAAGTTAACTGAAGATGAAAAGAAGGTAATTGGTGCACATGCTGATGAAATTGAAGACAAGGGTACGAAAAAACCAAATTGCCCTGTCGTTAGTAGGGAAGCTGTTGACATCAAAGCCTTTCAATGTGGAGGCTATGAAACGAACTTTAACCTCGGTATGGAAACTGCATGACAATATATTGATTAAGATGGTGGAGATGAACCTTTTTGTATTCCAATTCTCTAGCGAGGAGGATAAGGAGTTGGTTCTTGATGGATGCACGTGGTTCTTTGATGGCAAACTCCAAGTTCTCAAGGAGATTAATGGAGAAGAGCAGCCTTCTGAAGTCGTTTTCAAGTATGCCCCTATGTGGGTGAGATTACTGGATGTTTCTTTTAGCAAACGAAATAAGAAAACCTTGATTGAAATTGGGGACTTCCTAGGTACTTTTCTGGAACTTGATGAATTTGATCCTTTGGGTTGGAGTGAGTTTATGCGGATGAAAGTTATGATTGACATTGAAAACCCTTTGCAAAGGGGCTTGTTCTTGGATGTAGGTGCATCAAGTTCGAAATGGGTGGCTCTAAAATACGATCATCTGGCCGATTTTTGTTTCTTTTGCGGGAGAATGGATCATACTGAGATTGGGTGCCCTGATAAAGATGAAGCAAAAGAAAGTAATGCTGAAATCGTATACCAATATGGTCTATGGCTGCGTGCTTCCCCAAGGAAAGCTATTCGCCGATCTGATTCTGAGATTGAGAAGGAGAAGCTGCTTAAGGAGAAGTTGATTTATGCAAGAAAGAAATGCGGACCCCGAATTACTATGACCCCAATGCTGTGAAACTAGGGC
Organism: Chenopodium album; assembly: GCF_948465745.1. Lineage (NCBI taxonomy): Eukaryota > Viridiplantae > Streptophyta > Magnoliopsida > Caryophyllales > Amaranthaceae > Chenopodium > Chenopodium album. Next base: position 48,450,987 of record NC_137848.1, read on the forward strand.
CGCCAGGGGTGGCTAGGAGGCTACATTTCCTTCCCCCTCGTCTAAGAGAAGCTACTCTGATTACTGTTGTTGACCCTAAAACTTCAAAGTCAGTGCTGAGATTGAAGAGTGTCGTAGGGGATGATGACAGCAATAATGTGGCTGAAGATAACAATGAAGGTCTGGATTCGACTCTTGAAGACGAAGTTCCTAATAAGGGGACTGAGATGCCTGGCGACGAGGCTTCAGATATGGACCATGACTTAAATGAAATTCTGACCAAGAACAGAGGAGTTAAAAGGAGATTTAAAAGGAGAGCTATGAGCAGTACTGTTGGGGGAAGTGGGTGTTGTGCCAAGGGAGGTAGTAAGAAGGGTTATGTCAGAAGAGATGGGGCATGCTGACTCAATTCTAGTGGAATCCCAAAATAACAAAAAAACAAAGAACTGATAATACATTGCTTGCCGGAGACGGGGTAAATCAAGTAAGGGGAGTTGGTTTGAACCAACCCCCTGAAAAGCAATGAAGCTCTTGTGTTGGAATTACAGGGGGCGGGCAACTCCCGTGCAATTCGTGCACTCCGTTATTGGAGTCGTAGTGTTTGCCCGGATGTGATATTTTTGTCAGAAACAATGATTAATAAGCATAAGTCAGAAAATTTTAAAATAAAATTCAACTTTCCTATGTCGATTGGCATTGATAGTAGGGGAAAGTCGGGTGGGTTGTGTGTTTATTGGAGGGAGGGGGTGGACTTCTCTTTGGTATCTTTCTCGGATCACCATATTTGTGGGGATATAAAAGAGATTGGGGGACGAATTTGGAGGTTTATTGGGGTATATGGATGGGCGGATAAGGCCTTAAAAAGCAACACTTGGGATCTTGTACGTGAGCTTTACTTGGGCTCTCCCTATCCTATAGTGTTCGGAGGTGACTTTAATGAGATACTCGACCACCATGAAAAGTCAGAGGGAGCTCTTCGTGATCAGCGTTCTACGGATGCATTCCGTGAGGTGCTTGATGAATGTAGCTTGCGCAACCTTGGTTATGAGGGATCGTGGGTAACATGGGAACGGGGTACTCCTCCGGGGGAAGTAGTTCGCGAGAGGTTGGATAGATTTGTGGGTTGCACTAGGTGGTGTGCATGGTTTGATAAGGTGTATGTGACACACTTGACTAAGTTTAAATTTGATCATACAGCAATCCTCCTTGATACCGAAGCTAAGGAGCGAAAAAAGAAGAAAAAAAGGAAGAAAAGGTTTCGTTTTGAAACCTGCTGGCTGCTTGCGGATGGCATAGAGGATGTGGTGCAGAATTCTTGGCGTGACGCAAGTCACCTTAGTATGACTGATAAATTGTTGACAGTGGCTAATGAGTTGACAAAGTGGAGCAAAGACTCTTTTGACAATTTGGGGGAAAAAGTTGCAGACGTAGAGGATGCACTCAAGGAGGTACAACAAGCTTCGAATGTCCAGTCGAATTTTGATGAGTGTAATAGATTGGAGGCAATTTTGGATGACTTGCATGAGAAAAATGAAGCTTATTGGTTCCTTCGGTCAAGAGTTTTAGAAATTAAGGATGGGGATCGTAATACGAAGTATTTCCATCACAAAGCGGCGCAACGGAAGAGCAAAAATTATATTAGAGGCCTCAATGATGCTAATGGTGAGTGGCGAACTGGAAAACAGGAAGTTGAGAAAATCATTCTCAACTTTTATGGTTCGTTATTTACAGGGTGCGAGATCGATGATAATTTGATGAATGAGGTGCTTGCTTGTGTGCCACCTATGGTGAATGAAGGTATGAATAATTCTTTGTGTCATCCTTACCCCAAAGCTGAAATTTTTGCTGCTCTCTCAAATGAGCCCTTGCAAGGCTCCAGGGCCTAATGGTTTACATGCCATTTTTATCAGAAATATTGGCATATTGTTGGAGATGATGTGACTGTCTTTGATAATAATATTATTTCTGGTAGAGTTTCTATGTGTGATGTAAACCATACAAATTTTACTTTTATTCCGAAAGTTAAGGACCCGACTTGTATCTCTCAATGCCGGCCTATTTCTCTCTGTAATTTGTTGTACAAGATAACTTCAAAAGCTGTGGCTAATAGTTTGAAACCGCTTCTTCAAGACATGGTGACGGAAAATCAGAGTGCTTTTGTTCCTAAGTGCTTAATTACGGATAATGCTCTTATTGCTCTTGAGCTTTTTCATACTATGAAGAAGAGGTCGAAAGGCCAGAGGGGTTCAATTGCGATGAAGCTTGACATGAGCAAAGCTTATGACCGGGTTGAGTGGGAATTTTTTAGGAGACTTCTGACGAAGCTGGTGTAGGAGTTTATAGGTACTACGCAGCGGAAATAAACATGAATCATATTCATACAGTACCTAATCCAAGGATCTTTGCACAACACATAAAGAACACATAATCATACCTTTGAAGCGTGATTCCACGTGCGATCGAGCAAGAAAAAAGGGAGATAAAGAACCCCAAGCGTGATTCCTCTACTTGGTCCACGGGCATAAGTTAAACCTCCACTAATGCTAGTTAGTCGTGATTGAACGCTTCAATCAACCTTCAACGGAGAGGAGAGACACGAGCTAACCATGAACCACCACGACGAACACCACGAGCCACCATGAGGGGCGCCGCACGTACGGACGTGAAGGGGAGAGAAGAGGGCCGTGAGTGAAGAGAGTGTTTAGGGTTTTTGGGGCTTGGTTGCTTCTTTCACAATCTACTGTATGTTGATTGTTACTGCTTGCCTGCAACCCTAGGCATGGATCTTATTTATAGATCACATCTCTAAATAAGAGCCCATGTCAAAAGCCCAAAACCCTTATCCTAAACACACTACTCTAGCCCAATACTCTACATGGTATGTCGTAATCTCATGAGGCCCATTAATGGGCCTCTTACTTGTTTAACCCAATACCCTTGTTGTGTGACCTCATAGGATCCATTCTATAAGGCTTTGGGCTATTTAACTAACCCAAAGATCAATTATCATATCTAGCACCAGATATTGACGACCCTATAGAATGAACTTATTATCTCCATAATAGTGATCCTTGATATATCTAGTAGTTGCACTTATCGAAGACATAATTCCTTCAATCTCCCACTTGTCTGAGACAAGTGCGCAATATTCAAATTCCTTAAGTCAATGTGTGTCGATTTGATAATATGATTGCATCTCATGTCGTGATCATATTAATCTACAAATCTTTCTTGAAATCTGAGTTACAATTACAAAACAAATGGTTACAATGTAATCCATTTGAGCACGGCCATGCATTTTCTGAATTCTCCCTCTTCAAGGGGCCGAGACACATTCCTAATTAAATAGGTAGACTCTATCCATTCTTGTGGCAACCAAAGCTCCCACTCAACACATGAAGTAACCGGGAAACATCCTTTATAATCTCCAGTTACGGCTAGACGTTTGAATGTACCACAGTTAAATCAATCATTGAATGGAATCAGTGTTCCACTCATGTCAAGGAATCCACTAATATATCCGGAAGCTCTATACTTGAACTTCAAAGTAGGTCTATAGTTCGATCATGCATCATTCATGCATATCCATGTGATTGACCGAGCATCACTACGCTCCTATAGCCCATGAAACTGCGCTATCCAATCAATCTTAACATGCTAGTCCATTATTGGAAATCATTTATGTCCAGTTTAATGATTCCGAACTAGGAACTTAAATAATATATGAATTTAGTTCACCTGTGGGGTTTCATTCAAAAGGTCATCAACCTAGTGAGCCCATCAATTCATAATTATTTTGGACATTTTATTTAATCTTGAAACCATGATTAATAAGATTGAAACTTTGTTTCAATTGATAAACATAATTCTGCAAGCTAATGTATTACTTTTGTAATATGCTTTCTCAAAAAATACACAACTAAAATTACATAACTTGCTTCAATCCAAAAACCTTAGTATGACTCTCATACCTTGGTCATGGAAGGGGTTCAGTAAGTAGAGTTCATGAGACATTCTCATAAACATGAACTTTGGAATTTCTAAATTTTATAATCTTTTTCATCTCCATACACTAAGAATTTTCCTTCGCCCTTTCGCAAGGAACTTAGGAATTTCTAATTTGTATTCCAACGTTACATTGGATTTCGATTGAAATCTATCATCACTTGTTCTTTAAAACACGTGAATCAAATAGACGAGTATAGTCCATGGCATGCATGATGCATCCTTTGCGAATTGCATAAGGATCATCACTCAAAGTCTTAATTTCATCAACCTTTCTCAAGGTATTGAATCATTAAGCAATGTGCCATGTTACATGGGATTGAAACTCTTTTCAATATAATGTTGAACCTTATAAGAATATTATCAATATAAGCTTCTTAACCAAAACTCAAACATCCTTCGAGACCTATCTATATAGATCTTGAATCCCAAATGTACTCATCTTCTTCTCCAAGGTTTTCATACAAAATGCAATAGCCATTACTTGATCCTTCATTAATTGCTCTTTGTACTAGGCCAAGAAGACTTCATAGCTCCCACTAAACACCTTGTACATACAAGACCTTTTCTTCATTTTACGAGAACATCAAACAATTTGATTAACTCACAAAATTAGGAACACTAACTCCCTGATGCTAACTTCAATCCATTATTGATCTTTTATGCATCCCTAGGATTATTGGATCTCCAAACTTTTGATTGTATCATATACAAATCTTATTTCATGAACAATTTCAAGAAAGCGTTTTGAAATCCATCTACCAAATCTTATAAGGTAGAAATCACTAAAGTATCTTTAATAGATCTTTGCAACATGTAAAGGTTTCATCGTAATCATAGTCATACTATGAATTAGTTGAATCCTTTAACAGGTCTTTTCTTTAGTTAGAAAACGTTTTTCTTTCTTGTCTGTTTTGCTTATATTGGGTTTCACCCAACTTAGGCAAATTATTCAAGTGTCATACGCTTGCTTACAGACTTAGAATCTATTTCAGATTTCATGGTTTTAAACCACTTGGAGTTATAACTTGTCAAATCATTCTTATTACTTGCATAATCATCATGTTCCAAAATGAATATTTTAGAACTCTTAGTCAATATGAAATCATATTTATTTGACTAAGTTTTACATATTCTAGTCATCATTGTGGGTTCTTATGCAACAATTGAAACTCATACAGCAACTTTGTTTAGCTTTCAATGAGAAACGACAATTGAGGATGTGCACTTGGAATGTACTACCTTCGACACATGATTATTAATCCCATTACACTTAATGAGACCACGAGTTGTCATTTGTAACATGAGGTGAATCATGCTCATATTGTTGCTTTTATTCGATAACTTCTCAAATTTCTTCGAGATTTTCGAAATCACTTTTCTTGAACTCTTTCAAGGCTCTCGAACCTTTCGAGATTCTTATACTCCCACTTGCCTTTTGAGGAGGCCTATTTAGCATAGGGTGAACCAACCAACCATGGTTTGAACCATATTTGTTTGTTGCTTTTCTCGAACTCTTTCGAGATTTATACTACTCCCACTTGACCTTTTGGAACAATTTCCATAAGGGCACCTACTTGAGCAACAAACATTTTGTGCTAAGTATGATTTGTGTAGTAGTACCCCGTGCTCTGTATAGGAATAGAACGTGCATTAAACGTTTTAATACAACTTTTATTCCTTGCTTTGTAGGATGACTTTATAAGAACTTTTCTTATCCATATCACATATGAAGCCTTTGCTACTTTTGATTTGACATATGTAGTTTTTGTTTAGTTTTGTAGCTTATCTTAAAGTATATCCCTTGAAAAATGGTTGGAAGATAGGTAATTTACATCCATTATCAAAATATATCTCATATAGGTTGATAGCTCCCTTCATAAACACTTCACAAGGTTTTCTTTCGGAGTTTGTTGTAAAACGATTTTATAACTCTTGGATGTTTATCAATGTCTTGGCTTAAATTCTCATTATTACGATCATATCGCAATATTTCAAATGTGTTGCCAAGTACATGTCTTGACTTAAATTTTCACAATTACAATCATATTGTAGTGTAATCATTATCTTGTCAAGTTGATACTGAATTTCATACTGAACATTTTGAACTTTTCAAAATCTTCACTCTTATGCTTCAACCAAGCACAAGCAGTGATCGTATCACAAATGAAGTTTCATTGTCCATCTCTAGTCTTTGAACCTTTGGTTTTCTTACATCGATATGTATTCAACCTTGAGTTCTCATCATCATTTCTCTAAATGGTGACTTAGTCAAAATTTCAAATTAGAATGATAATTACATATATCAATGGATTCATAATCCAATGATATTGAAAGTCCATCCCTTTGGATCTTCCACATGCAATTTTCATTTTCATTCGAATTAATTGACATATTAGAGATAACTTTTATATATATATAGAAATGGTTTAATTATTTCTATCATATAGAATTTTTAAACCTATTTAGCAATTCAAAACACATTATGACTCAATGAAGCATAGAATAACATTTATTCCACGTTTTTGAATCTTCGATGCTTAGTCATTACTAACATTGAATGGTGTTTTGATAATGGCAAGAATGAATAACATTTATTTAATTCTAGCCAATTTATTAGTGGTAAAATACTGGTTCTACTTGTAAAGTTGCAACTTTTGCTTCCAGACTTGTAGATTCTACTTATGAAGTAGCAACATTTGCTTCTAAACTTGTAGATTATTCCTCCTTTAGCTAATTTCTTCCTTTAGTTCAACCAAATTGTGCAATGAATAATCTAAACAAGACATCATATGTCCAAGAAGTAACAATATGCTAAATCAATTTCTATAATATAATTCTTAAATTGGAACATTTCCATTCTTTTACCTTCCAACTATATGAGGTAGTATCTAATCAATTGGAATTGGTCCATTTAATTTGAAACATTTGTTGTTCATAACAACTTTTAGCATGTAAGTAGTTCTAGGTTTGAGAAGTAGCAACTTGTTTGCATTTCTTGGCCTATAACATCTTAATGCAATCCTCATATATTTCTAAACATTTCCCTTTGAGCCACTTAGAACATTTCTCTTAGGTTCAAAATGATACCTTGCTCAACTACTTTAAGCATTTTTCATGATTTTGCTAAGTCTATTCTATCATTATTTATATTTGAGTTTAATAAAATATTAAACTCTATATGAAATGGATGAAAAATAGTGTCATTTGATCATAGAGATTTCCAATCACTTTCTTATGTTCAATCATATTGAAGATAAGAGGTTTTATTGGATTTTTACACTTGTCTTTTAGAGGGTTTGTACCTCTCATCTCATTATATCCCTTGAAACATTTTTCAAAATGAAGATGTGTTGGCATTTTACTCAAACATTTTGAATAAAAACAACCTTAGACATGTGACATGAATTTCTAAAACCTGCCTTTTAGAATAATCTTAGCAAAATTGGAATATAGGTTTATGGATTATCTTTTAAACTTTTTGAGAACGTTTCTCAACTTTATTTTCAATAGAAGAGATTATATATAACAATAAAATTAGAACGACATGTTACTCATCAGTAAACGCAAAATTCAATCATGTTTATTAAAATTTAAAGTACCATAAGCGAATTAAATTGGTAACTTTAAAGCACTCTATTCAATTTAAGTGATCCCAACTTGAATTAAGTGATTTCAAGATCCTTTATTTGTGCAATAATTGACCGGACTGAGGCCCTGCCATCAACCATTACATTTTCAAGGTGAGTAAACTCTTTACTGATTACAACTCTTGTAACTCTTGGTTGAATAATTAACCATCACATGTTTAATTATTACCCTTAGCTTCAAGGTTCTAAACTGATCTTTAGGTAACCTTGTTGAGTATAACCAATTAAAAGTGTAGAACATGATCTACCCCCACTTCCCCAAGATATATTATGACACTCTGCTGAGGCCGACCCATCATAAATGATCGAAGGTTTCGTCGGGTTTTTAATTGGAAAAGCTGCCTCAATATTACTGGGATCTAGATTTATTATGTTGTAATTAAATAGTGAACTCTAGCGCATCATCACAAGACATCAATAAAATCTAACATGCATAAAACACTGAATGCATAAATAAGACATAGCATGGCCCCTAATCCTAAGAAAACTAATAAAGCAAAAAGCTCCCACTTGAATCATCATGGATCTCATCCACCTTGCTCCTTTGGGCCTTCACTTCATGGGCTTCTTGGATTATCTGCAACCTGTAATTCTACTCTATTCTATCTACTACTTAAATAAAATAAAATAAAATTACAAAATACTTTATTGGTACGTAGACCTTACTAAGATTACAAAAATACATCACGATGCGCAGATCGTATTTAGCAATCTATTGGGCCATACTAGTCATTATATAGCAATAAACAACATCATATATTATAAAATTGCCACATAATAAATCACTCATCATGCTTTCCTAAACTACAACATCGAATGTTCACAATTAAGGAAACATGGCATCTAAATATCTCATATTTTAATTAGTGTAATTAGATAATATCACATATTATTCATGATCATCAATAAAATATCATATATTCTAAATTAGTCATGAGATAGAATCAAATCTTATTTTAATCTTAAAAAGATAAATCATATTTATCCTCAAAGATTATCCTAACAAAGTTAGGAAATTCTATCCTAATTACTAGCCAATCACAATATTTTAAATCAATTATATCCAAAAATAATTATGGCATAATCACATTATTTAAATCAATTATTATCCTTTTGGAATATGCTCAGAATATCCTTATCATTCTTATCCATAATTAACCACTTTAATTTAGGATAATTACCAATTTAACAACTTAAATATGGATAATATCAAATATAACAACTTTTGAATATTTGATTTTATCCTAAAATAAAAGATCTTATCCAAATAAAACCAATTTTATCTTTTAAAATAAAAGATCATATTTACAATATATTTTAACTTATCCAAAATAAAACTGATTTTATCCCAAAATAAATTTGTAATTATCTTGAAATATTTTCAAAACAGATTTTTTTTTTTTTTTGAAAAACCGTGCACCATCCACCGTAGTGTGGCCAGCCTAAGCCGGCCACGGTGGCCGTACACCTTGCGGTGTACGCTGCTGAAGCAGCGGTGCAGCAGCAGCGGCAGCAGTGCCGCGCAGCCCTTGCACGGTGCTGCTGTCGCCGCCCTTGCTGTTCCGATGTCCTACCCCACCCTACCCCTCCCTCCGGACCACCTGCAGCGACAGCCGCCGTGGCTGCGCCACCCAGCCGCGGTTGCCGCTGCTAAAATCCTCTTTTTTTTTATCAATTTTAAACAACATCTTTTGTTAAATAAAATTCATGTGGTCCATGATAAATTAAAACATAACTTTTATGCTAATTCATCCAATTAAAATTAAATTCACAATCTAATTTTAAATCTAGGGTTCTTCATGAAAATAATCCCCAATTTAATTTAACTTTTAAATCAAATCATTGATCATGCAAAATTCATAATTTATACATGAAATCAACTAGATTAAAAACATGAAGTATGAAACAATCGAAATTATTCAAAACCAAAACACAAAATCAAAATTTTAGGGTTTAGGGTTTCGAAAAATTCGAATCTAGGGTTAGGGTTTTCGAAATTTTCGAGCATAATAGGGCAAAAATCGGATCTCTTCATGGCTATTTTGAGCATTATTAAATCACATTTAATCAATTCCAAGAGTTAAATCACATTTAATATAATAATCGACCCATAATTAAATATTCTCCCTCCTAATTGAATTAAAATTGTGGATTATCAAAGAATTATTGGCAATATGCGTAAATGCAATAGGCTAACTGATACCACTGTAGGAGTTTATAGGTACTACGCAGCGGAAATAAACATGAATCATATTCATACAGTACCTAATCCAAGGATCTTTGCACAACACATAAAGAACACATAATCATACCTTTGAAGCGTGATTCCACGTGCGATCGAGCAAGAACAAAGGGAGATAAAGAACCCCAAGCGTGATTCCTCTACTTGGTCCACGGGCATAAGTTAAACCTCCACTAATGCTAGTTAGTCGTGATTGAACGCTTCAATCAACCTTCAACGGAGAGGAGAGACACGAGCTAACCATGAACCACCACGACGAACACCACGAGCCACCATGAGGGGCGCCGCACGTACGGACGTGAAGGGGAGAGAAGAGGGCCGTGAGTGAGGAGAGTGTTTAGGGTTTTTGGGGCTTGGTTGCTTCTTTCACAATCTACTGTATGTTGATTGTTACTGCTTGCCTGCAACCCTAGGCATGGATCTTATTTATAGATCACATCTCTAAATAAGAGCCCATGTCAAAAGCCCAAAACCCTTATCCTAAACACACTACTCTAGCCCAACACTCTACATGGTATGTCGTAATCTCATGAGGCCCATTAATGGGCCTCTTACTTGTTTAACCCAATACCCTTGTTGTGTGACCTCATAGGATCCATTCTATAAGGCTTTGGGCTATTTAACTAACCCAAAGATCAATTATCATATCTAGCACCAGATATTGACGACCCTATAGAATGAACTTATTATCTCCATAATAGTGATCCTTGATATATCTAGTAATTGCACTTATCGAAGACATAATTCCTTCAGCTGGGTCTTGCCGGAGCTTGGGTTGATACTATCATGACTTTTGTCTCCACAGTTAGCTACTCTTTCATGATTAATGGGGTTCCTTCAGAGACTCTGACTCCGTCTAGAGGGCTTTGACAAGAGGATCCCATATCTCCCTATCTTTTTATTTTGGTTGCTGATGTTCTCTCTAGAATGTTACAGATGGCATCAGAGAAAAAGTTGATCCATAGAGTTCGGGCTAGCAGGAATGGCCCTGAGATTACTCATTTATTTTTTTTGCAGATGATAGTCTGTTATTTACGAGAGCCACTCGACAGGAATGTTCGATCATTGTTGATATTCTCAACAAATATGAAGTAACTTCTGGGCAAAAAATAAATTTGGAGAAGTCGGAGGTGTCTTTTAGTAAAGGGGTTCCGTTACCATCAAGGGTCACTTTTAGCTCTGTTCTTGGCATGGAAATGGTTGATGACCATGTGAATATCTTGGCTTGTCAACTGTAATTGGGAGATCGAAGAAAGCGGTTTTTGCGTTCGTTAAAGACTGAATTTGGAAGAAAGTGCAAGGGTGGAAAGAGAAGCTTCTATCGAGGGCCGGCAAAGAAGTGTTGCTCAAGTCCGTTATTCAAGCTATTCCAACGTACTTGATGGGTGTGTATAAGTTTTCGGCGGGGTTGATTCAAGAAATTCACGGATTGATGGCCCGATTTTGGTGGGGGTCGAATAAAAGAGGGAGGAAAATGCATTGGAAAAGCTGGGATTCCCTTTGCCAGCCTAAGTGGTTAGGGGGAATGGGATTTCGAGACTTGGGAGTTTTTAATAATGCCTTACTCGACAAACAATTGTGGCGATTGGATACTAATGAGCATCTTTTGGTCAACCGGGTTTTTAAAGCAAAGTATACCCTCATTCTTCTGTTTTAGAGGCTGCTCTAGGCCCGGTTTCTAGCTACTCTTGGCAAAGCTTGTGGAGCTCCAAGGCTCTAATTAAAGATGGGATGCTATGGAGGGTTGGGGATGGACGGAGTATCAACATTTGGAGTGATCCCTGGTTGATTGATGAATAGAGCCGATTTGTTACAACCGAGAGAAATGGAGAAGAGTGTAGCAATGTGAATGAATTACTTGAGGAGGGTGGGAGTAGCTGGAATATTGAAAAGGTGGAGAGGATTTTCAATGACCGAGATAAAAAAGCAATCCTGGCAATTCCAATAAGTGAGCGTCGTCCGAGTGACTCTTACTTAGGCATGGTCGAAGGATGGATGTTATGAAGTAAAATCAGCTTATCTCCTGGGAAAGTCGTGCAACATTGATGATTTTGAGCAATATTGGGTGGGAATTTGGAAGGCGAAAGCTACCCTGAAGGTATGTCATTTTCTATGGAGAAGCTGCTTGTAACACCCTAGAAATTCCTTTCTTTTAAAATACCTGTTTTGCCCTGTTTAAAACTTTATATAGGAACATCTAAGATATTACCGCCACCGTGAAAACGGCTAAGGCAACTATCAAAGACACACAGCGGAAGACTCTCCTTTAAAATATTTTAAAACAAATCAACTTAAAAGTCAACTCGCAAAAATAAAATCAAACCAAAGTAAAACAAAGTCAAACCTGCAACTTGGAACCATTGTAGGCCCTTAACAAACCGATTCAATTTAAAACCTTTACGTTAGTCTCGCAATAGAAATATCATAAATAAATAAAAGCAATAACACGTCGTTTACTTATGAAAACTAGCATGATTCGCTCTTCACTCATGCCCATCATGAATATGTTCATCACCTGAAAAGCTTCTCTCTACTTGTTTCCACTACTCTCCATTAAAAATGGCTCATCATAGGGCCAATGTAAAGACAAGGCCAACAAACACGCAAACACACAATCAGAAAAGCTGAGTACATAAGCATAATTAAACACACTAACATGCATTTATCTATCAACACACAACTTACCTTGTTGCGCCTGTTTCTCAAGCATACAACATTCAACAAAATTCTCAACTAAGTAACTAACTAATTTATTTAGTTTTGATTACGCATCGAACGGGTTTCCCCCCTAACCTGCCCCAATAAAGGGGTACTAACACGGGAGCTAACCGTGCTAGTATAAAAGAACAACTCGTAAGTGGCGGAATTCCTGCGCATAATAATAAAAGGAATGTACAGCGTCCTGTACTCCAGTAGAAGTTATGGTCAAATATAAAGTCGCATAACTCACCCCATATGTTTATACTCAAGGTATATACGTTCCAAGAGTTTTGGTGTATAATCTCTTTCACTTTACGTTCTTTACAATTTATTAAACTTGGTGATGACTCTCAAATCATAATAACATCAAACATCATAATTTATTCAAACAATTAAACACTCTAATTTAATTCTTGAATAAATAGTGACCACATAATATTTAATGTTGAACCCTTTTTAAATCTACCACGGTGTCAAAGACACCTTAAAAGCTTAATGCGCCAAAAATCCTATCCCTCGGTGTTAAAAACACCTTAAGTGCACTAAGGCACCAACATACAATTTATTCCCTGTGTACATAGACACTTACCTAGCTCCTTTCTCATACTTAAAGCATCAATAAAAATTATATGAAACATAATAAAATTCCCTTTTAATATTTCAAACCAAATTAAACATTTAGTTTAATTAAACATGCTTTCTATCATGCCATAAATAAAAGTGTGGTTCATATTCAACATTCCAAACTATTATTTTCCAACCATTAATCCATCACAAATAAATCATGCTTCATAATTCAATCACTAATAACAACCAAATCATAATTTTCATTCCAAATCTAGCATGATACTACTTGTAATTAATTGAACATATTTAGCGTGCTACTACATCATAAAAATTATGCTAAGTATGCGAACGTACTTTAAATACGATCTTAATATCGCCACAACTAATAGAAATCACTTACTTCGAAGTCTCCTATAATTTAAAATCATAGAAGAGTATTAAAATCCTCTCTACACAAATTTCCAGCAATATATACTATTATTAAACCCCTCATAATTTAATTAAAATAAGCTGAAATTATATTTAAAACATCATACTTTAATCCCAATTAATGGGTAATTAAAATTCCTTAAAGAAACTTGATTTTTAATGCACTACCAAAAATTCCAGCATTATATTTTAATGAAAACTTGTTGTAATTAGGCTTTAAAACACTTAAATCAAAGGTTTAAACCATCCTATATCATAATCCTTCATTAATTAATAATTTATGAATCTAGGGTTTTAAAATTGGGGCTTTTTAATTAGAATTAAAATCTGAAAATTAAATTACATACTGCTTGTAATCAAACATCATAATATTAATCACAAAACTCATATTTAATAATTAGATATAGGTTTAAATCAATTTTTAAAACAAAAGATTAAATTTTTTTTTCGGGAAAAGCCGCAAGCAGCAGCCACCATGGCACGGCTGGGCTGCTGCCACGCCCCGTCGGTGGCGCTGCAGCTGCTGGCGCTTGCGCTGGTGGCTGTGGTGGCGGCTGGTGGTGCTTGGTGGTGGTGCCGGCCGGCCATGGTGAAAGGGGAAGGGGAAAAAGAAAGAAAAAGAAAAGAAAATAAAGGAGGAGAGAGAGAAAGTTTACCTTGGGTTTTCTCCACTCTGGGCAAAGTTTGATTTCCCCCAAGTGTTGAATATTTATACTCTTTCTCTAGAAACCCTTCTTCCTAAACTTTCCTTTTTTAATCTTTCCTAATCCCTTTCCTAATAAAACTTTACTAAAATAAAACTTTCTTAAATTAAACCCCAACTTAAATAAAATAATTAAATAAATAAACTTTCCTTTTATAAAATATTTCTAAACTTATTAAAATAAATAATTAAAATACTATAAATAAAACATTTCAAATTATTTAAATACTTCATAAAATACTTATTTTAAATAAAATACGTATAAAAATACGGGGTATTACACTGCTCTAACTCTTTGCCCACTCGAAGTGTCTTAATACATAGACACCTGATTGATGATGCTCGATGTCCCTGCTGTATGGCTGCGTGTGAGACTATCACCCATGCAATTATTTCTTGTCCCTGTGCTTCTCAGTTGTGGATAAAGAGTGGCTGTGGGGAGGCTCTAAATTTTGGGGAATCCGATTCTTTTGGAGACATTCTTCTTGGCTGGGCGAAAAATCTCTCGAAGGAAGTGTACCAATGAAGCATTTTTCTGGCTTGGTTTATCTGGTTCCGTTGCAACAAATGGCTTTTTGATCAAGCGTGGGAACTGGATGACAGTCTCCTCGGGGGACATAGCAGGCTGGTTGTTGATTTTGGCGAGTATACAGAGAAAATATATGGGGGCACTGCACCCCCTTCGAGCCCAGCTGGAAACAATGTTTGTTCCCTCCCCCCCAAGCTGTTGTGAAGGTTAACGTTGATGCATCAACTACAGAAGAAGGATGGGTTGGCTTGGGCATGGTTGCTCGTGGTTGTCAGGGACAAGTTCTGTTTGCTGCTGTCCAAAGAGTTAGAGCAAGGTGGGATCCGTTGATGGCCGAAAGCAAGGCTGCTTTGTTTGGTATAAAGAAGGCTAGAGCATATGGTCTTAATGACATAATTCTTGAGTCAGATTCGCTGACCTTGATTAGCAAGCTCAAGAAAATTTCATTCTCATTCTCTACAGCAAATGGTATCCTTGAGGATATTATTTTGGTTATCTCTTATTTTTCTTCCATATTTTGGTCTCATGTTAAATGGAATGGGAACTATGTTGCCCACCATTTAGCTAGGTTAGTGCTTATGGGTAGTGAACAATCTTGGGATAATCTTGTTCCTAATGAGATATCTGCATATGTACTTATGGACACTCTTCTTTTGAATTAATGCACTAACCGCTATTTTCTTCAAAAAAAAAAAAGTTTGAGCTTCCTTGTTAGTAATGTTTTGGTAGTAAAATTGGATAAAATTGTGATTTTAAGGTGAAACTGCTAATAATATTAGCGATTTTACCTATACAAAATTTAAAATTACGTTATTTTTGAAGAAATATTAGCTGTTTAATTAGTATTTTCTCCCTAAATAACAGAGTTAATTCATATTTTTTTTTTTCAAAAGAGAGTTCATACAATTTTTACGCTTTCATGAAAACTAGTTGTTGGCCCGCGCGCGTAGCGCGCGGTCCCCCAATTTGGTGATTTAGTCTCGGAGATTATTGCGTAATTAAGTGTCGTTTATCCTTTAATGTAATTCGCCATATTTTGATTACTTTTTGTGATTTGCTTTGATTGGTGATGAGTCTTGTATTATACATGGGTAATGTTTTCTTAGACTATTTAACCCTGATCAGGTTATACTTGGTGACTTTAAATTTTTGCATATTAATGTAAATTTCAAAATAATCAACAAAATATTTGGTTGTTTAATATAAATTTTTCTTTGTAGGAGTTGAATTTTTACGGTTTCATAAATATTTGATCCAATGTGATAAGCCCAACATATTAGGCCCAGACTATTAGTCTTTGACTAAGAGATTGAGTATTTAAATGGCTTATAGATAAGTATGTGTGATAAGAGGACAATTTAAAGGCCTGTACAATAAGAGTATAAGTGAATAACTATACTATTTTTTTTTGTTTGAAAAGGTAAAAAAAAAAAAAAAAAAAAAAATATACTTAGTAATAGTGCAAATTCGGCAGGATATTATTTGCATGTGAATATGGCATTGGACTTAAATTTTATTTTTTGGTCGTTGCTTTCAGACATCATCAACATTAGTTTTAATTATTTGAATTGATTAGGTTTGAATTTGATTTTGTTGATAGATAGTGTAGTTATTGCAATGAATTAAATGCCAATAGTTTATAATATATAGCTATATAACTTTAATTGATAATGTGAATGGAATTTATACGAACTTTAAATTGTATAGAAATTAAAAAGTAATGGAATGAAATAAACAATATTCTTTTTTGATAGATATTGTAATCTATAACATATATAAAAACTTCAAGCTTATTTATTAGTTTCCCGAGCTGCTTGTTAGGAGTAACCTTCACTTTGTAGAAGTTGATCCCATTTGCTTGACATAAATGCCGAGCCCATTTGCTTGAATGTCTTACTCGGATATTAATTAGGTGTTTAATTGTCAATTGATAATTATTTTTTTATGTTGACAATAAACCTAATTAACTTTTGATAAACTTTAAAATAAATATATTACTGACTAAGTGAATTTAAGTGGTCGTAACATAATTATATTGAAGTTTACTATTACCACCGACTTTGTTGCTGAGTGTATATGAGTTGATTGTTTAGAATAGAATGTATAGATAAGTGGATTTGTATTTTGTTGATAAATAATGGATAATAACTTTCATGTTTTTTGATTTGCTTTTGGAGACGTTGTGTATGCATAAGAGATATGATTGATGTGTTTGGAAATTTATAGTTTAAATGGGCTTTTTTTAAGTGGAAGGAGATGTTGGTGATTTAATTGTAGCTTCAAGTTTTTCTTCTATATCTTTTTTTTTTTACTGGGTTGTTGTTTATGGGAGATATCAAGTAGTTGGTTTTATAGGAAGAATATGGGATTATATATATATATATATATATATATATATATATATATATATATATATATATATATATATATATATATATATATATATATATATATATATATAGTACACACATTACTATGGAATTATCCTATGGTTGCGTTTTATTTGAAATTGTTTGATGTTTTTTTTTTCTTTTTTTTTTTGTTATTGCAATTATTGCCAAGGGTTAATGTTCAGTGTAAGTGTACTATTGTTTCTTTCTATCAATGCAGTATTTCTTGTCCTTTTTTAAAAAAAAATACTGTTGTGTTTTTTGTTATTTTTTTATTTTATTTATTTATGAATTAGTTATTCATTCTGATAGATTCAATAGTACAACTATACATAAAATTTTGACAGATCTTACTGATATATAAGATTTATATTTAATGATCTAATATTATTGTATATAAAATTAAATATTGTTAGTTTGTAAATTAGAAGTTTAAAACATTAAATATTATTATGTACTTTATTACTGAATTAATTTATGTACACTATCATTTTTAGTTTTCTTCCTTTTTTTATCAACTTGTTACAAAAAAGGTTGGTATTATGAATTCTTGGTTTGGATTATTTTTGTGATGATAATATCTATTGATGATGCAATGTGTTGCTTGATAATATCTATTGGTTGATAAGAGGTGGATGAGAACTATTATTTTTTGGATTTATTGTTTGGGACATTTTGTAAGTAAGGTGAGCCAAAGGATTTGTATAAGGTCTATATGTTGTTTGAGGATTTTTGTTTCTCTACCTTTTTTTGGTATTTCGTAGGTGTGTATGAAGAATATTAGTGCTATATTTATAGCAAAATAATATTGTTTTCCATTTTAAAAAATAATTTGCAAATTGTATTGGTAGCACTTGATGTGGGGATAGACTTTTAGAGGTTTTGTTTTTATCTGTTTTGCATTGAAGGAACTATTTTCTTGGCTAGATACTTTTGCATGGATCGAATCTTTTTATCAATGTTATCATGATTTGGCCAATTATACACCCTACACAAATCCTTTAGCTTATTTAATCATGGAACAAAGTATATCTAACCATGAGGTTATAAATATCGTGGTTATTATTATTATTATTATTATTATTAATTTTCATTATTTCTTGTTATGATTATATTCAATACTGAAACTTAACTGCAAAACAACTTTGACTTAATGGAGCAACTTGTATTCATTTTAACATTATAAAAGCAAAATACTGTATGAGTGCATTTTCTATCTTGTATGTATATATGGCTAAACGAAATGAATTAATTCTTCCAATTTAGAGTAATTTTGATTCCGCTAGCTAGGCTTGAAAGAAAAGATGATGAGGTACTTTTATGGATCCCACAAGACATTGGGTAGGTATGTCATTATTTGAACTAACAATTTTGCCAATTCTGCACACATCTCTCTTTATTAGAAATCAAAGCCACATGAGCACATAATAATTTATATAAGTCGGTACTTGGTGATGCATTTTCCACCATCACTTTAGTTTTGACATTAATCTTGATATCTCTATAATAAAAATGGTTTGATTTTGTGTATGTAAATAATACTAAATAAAGAATGTAAATAAACGGCATGATAATAATTAGGACTGAAAGATTAACAAATAAAAAGGTCTTTGTTTTCATTATAAACTAAGATTAAAAAGTGTTTGTTAAGGACAAAGCCTCGAGACAATAGGGTAATAATTTGCCTTAATTATAGAAACTTTAATGAAAAATTAATCTTATGGGTGGCACATGCACACACTTCCTTAGCTCCTCTAATCTTAAATGTAAGCTAAGATTGTTAAGCATTCTCCTTTTTTAATGAAACAATAGTACACATACAAATCTAGCATGTCATGATTTCATCCTAAATTCAATAATGGATAATAGATTGTTGGAGTAACCTACTAATTATTCAGTTTATAAGCTCGTCATATATAGTTCCTTTTATTTTATTTTTATTAAGTAAAGTATGTCTTTCCTTTTGCAATTTTCATTAGCTTTTCGCACTTAACACATATCGTTTTATCTAATATTGATTTAAAGGAATAATTATGCGTTGTAATATAATTTAAGGAAATAAAATGTGTAGCATCACTAAAACTTCTCTATTTCACTTATATTATTATTTATCACGATTAAGTAAGCATATCAAGCAATATTAGCTAGTTAACTTGCGGAATATAAGAAATGAATGCAACGAATACATGGAAATATGAAAATGGAAAAGGACTAAAGTACGTTTAATAAGTAAAATTAATTATATTATTGATTGTGTCAGTAAAAAGAATTACAAGGTATTATTGTAACTTTACATCTTTTCATTCTTCAAAGTACAAATTATTCTAATGATATGTAAAACCCTTTTCATTTGCATCCAACGTGCAAAATCCTCCAAATTATTTTTCCCAAGTTGATTGGTAGGAGTTGGTTTACTGTTATGGAATATTATCCCATTTTGTTTCATGTAAACACCATCTCCATTGGCTCTACCACTCAACTTGGGTTTTATTTAGGTGTTTAGTTGTCAAAATTTATATAATATTATTTATTGACAACCGACCTAAATAAATATATGTACATGTACCAAACATGAAAAATTCTTAAAATTATAAATTTTCTCATGTTAGCACACTTCTCCCAAGTTTTTTTGTTAGAGTTGGAATTATCCGATGGAAATTAATTCCATTTGTTTTACATAAACACCAACCCCATTTGCTTCAATGCATAACTTGGGTTTTATTGACACACTTTAATATTAATATGTTGCTTACGCAGTGAATTCAACCAACGGCAACATAATTATATTAAAGTGTATTTTAAGGGAATACATTACCACTAACTTTGGTGTTGATTCCCTGCTTTACCATTAATTTTGCTGCTGATTGTGCTTTTATTTATTGATGGAACGATATTTTTATGTAAGCTGAAATTGTTTTTTGGTTGACAAGAGGAAGGTGGGATTGATAATTTTTTGTAGTTAATGTTTGAGACATTTTGTAAGCTAGGATGAATAAGGAATATGTGTTTTGCTTTTTGTTGAGATGTTTTGTTTTCTTTCTCTTTTATAATGTGTCGGTATGAATTGTTTGCTTTTTGTACATTCAGATTTTGTGTTGTATTTATAGTAAAAAATGTGTGATTTTTTTTTAAAAAAACTTTTGGGTTAATTACTTTGTCCTGTAGTAATTTTATTAACCCTTTGTCACTGTTTATTTATCAATGGCTTTATTATTTTGCATCAATGGTGATTTAGTAAATATTAACTTTCACAATTTTGATTGACCTAAGCTTAGTGTCTAAGATATTCCGTGCGATTTTATTAATCTATCCTAATCACATATTGTTTGTACTTAATACATATTGTTAATCTATCCTAATTACATTCGTTTTGCAATTTTCATTAGCTTAGTGTCAAGTGTATTCTACATTTTATGAGCTATTTTAGTAAAGATTTAATTTGCTTTTTTTTTTTAGTTAATGTTACATGTAACCTACATTCTAATTTGATTAATATATGTGTTACATTTTATGAGCTATTTTAGTAAAGATTGCCTTGTTTATCCTTTAATGTAATTAGGATAGATTATATCATAAAAATCGAATTCACCTTAAGAATTATCAATAGAAAATTTGTGAGAAATTAACGAAAGCTTAATTAATAGTAGCTTATTAGGATAGATGACGAAATCACTCAAACTTTTCACTATTATTAAGTATACTTTTTTATGTCCAATTAGCGAAAGCTTCTTCCATTAATAATTTTCGCTTATGATTTGTAGTTTTCTGGCCACGTGTTTGCTGTTTGTGAACTTCTCATTGGTTATCTCTATCACATTCGTTTTATTAACTGTGTTTAATTTTGATAAAGAGTTTCTGGTCCTTAAACTATATTTGCTGCTTCACGTTTTATTAAACTATATCTTCATTTGAAAGAAAAGTATGTGATGCTTAGCATAACAAAGGAGGAGAAAAAGAAAGATTATGTAAGATAGCAAATTGAGTGAGTTAAACATGCTATGTCTGTGTTCTTTGAATAATGGCAGGTTTAGGCATCTTCTTCTCTTTAATAATGTGCAGAGATATTTGTATTATTAATGCTTGCTTTTCTTTTCTCTGTTAAAGGTTCACATTTCTACAGCTTTAAATGAATGGTGGAAGATGAATTTAGACAGCTCATGCATGCGTTTTTCTTTTGCTGAAGCATCCTATATACTGCTCAAGCTGCTGCTTTTCTTTGGCTGTGTTGTCTGTGTTTTCTGTCAAAGGTTCACATGGCTACAACACCATAATTAGATTTGCTTTGGCTAATTCAGAGAGAAAATTGTACAAGGCTTCAATTCCAACAATGAAGTTGCCTAGATTGTTTTGATTTTGAAACTAAATAAGTCCGTATATCAAGTATTAGTGTTGACTTATAAGATAATAGTTACTTAGATCGTTGATGGTCTTTGATTCCATTAAACATTTGCAGTTACTTTGTGACTGTATATATGTTACATGTGTATGTAAGATAGTAGTTAGTAAGTTTGAATGCATTTGAGTTATAGTCAATGTAGGCATTTTATCATTCATACTTCTGATAAATACATTGGTAATGAGTTGTTTTGAATATGGTCAACATTCATTAATGCAAATTTGAATGGGAGTTATTGTCATTGATACTTCTTTTGTAGATTGTTCTTTAGTTGATATAATATATAAGCAGGATCGTCTATAGGTGTGTGATAGTATGCTATATAGTTTGTACTTAGAAAGTAATTTAAAAAGCGTTCTAATGAGGTATCTTAATGTGTTTCTTAGTTAGCATTGCTGTTTTAATGAATTTTTTACAGAATGAGTTGCTAAATTTTCATTGTTAATAATTGTTGTTTGGTATACTTGTGTATATGCACATAATCTGAACAACATTTGATTGAAATCGAATGTCGTTGTTAATGGTTATATTGTGTGTGTCTATGTCTCTGATTTGTAGATTGATTTTGTTTAGCATCTATGTATGGCTGTATGCACCATGTTTATGATTTCTTGTATTGATTATAGGAAATATGACTGAGTACAAGAATTTGCCTAGCCATTTGGTATTCTTCCAAAATGAATATTGGGATAAGTTGGTAAGCAAGGTGTTTCCGTATATTTTTTACAATTTTTGTTTTCTTTATTTTGTGTATGATGACTTCTTTTTTTGTTAGGTGTGTTTGTTTCCCTTTTCAGTTCTGTGAATGATTGTTGTAATGTATTTTGTAGGAGTTACCGGACAGTTAGACTCCTATGTTATCGAGTGTATTCAGCCCAGTGGAAGTTGTACATGGTTTTAATAGTCGGGTTTGGAATGTCCAACTTCTCAAAGTTACAAAGCATAGCAGGGAGTATATGTGTTTAGATTTTGGGTGGGAAGCGTTTGTGAATGATAATCACATATGTGAAGGTGAAGCTCTTAAAATTTACTACGGTGGAAAGAGGACCTTTCATGTAAGGATATTTTCATCTTCCATGGTAGAAAGGTTCAGTTCTATTGAACCTTTGCACAGCTCTTTCTCCGGTGGTGAAGAGTAAAGATTTTCTGTAATGTAATGATTTTAATAAAACTAATGTTGAGTTTGAAGAAATACCTTTCATTTGCTCTTGTATTATGGCAAAGATCCTCATATGTAATGCTTATTTATAAATCTAAAGAGAAATAAGATTTCTGCGACTCTTAAAGCTAACCAATGCCATTTTGGTAGTTCAAGTTGCTGCTTTAAACTTTAATTATTCAGATTGCCATTCTTATGGATTTATTATAGCTTATTATTGAGTGACTTATTTGAGAAGATACATGTATGTGAATTGGCTTTAGAATCTGCACATGTTTAAGAAGCTTGCTCAAAGTGTTTTCATTTCAAACTACAAAGCTAAAGTATTTGCAGTCCATGAAGGTGCCTTCCCTTATTTAGATTCACATGGCTACAGTTTATGGTTGTTTTGGCCATATAATGTACAATCTACCCTTTATTTTTTAGTATTAATGTTTTTTTAGAATAGCCCTGCTTATCCGAGTGCTAACTAAATGTGAATTTTCATAAGATGATTATGCTCTGTACCCTGTTGACTATTTTTCATAATTTCAGGGAATTTTTATAAAAACAGCATAATAATGAATTTCATAAAAGCAACACATATAAACTACTATATTTTTATAGATAGAATTTAACATGCACATTAATTTAGCAGTACATCAGGCCATGATCTTAGTATGGTGTTTGCCATGAACACTAACTATTGTTACTGTTCCTGGGAAACCCTCAAAAGATTATCCTCTACAGCATCTTACTCCTATATACACGAAACTAAGAAATTAAACTGAAGATTTAGTGCTACATGATGCTGGGGTCTTATATAAAATACCTAGGCAACTATCTATTATGCTTAGCACTTTGAGCTGTTCTGTAATTCCAGCAAAAGCAAAGTTCTTATAGTTGCTTATATATTTTTAGTCTAGCAAAAGATTTAGTATTTAAAGGATGTGCGGATAGTGCACCTTCAATTGTTGATGTGCAATACTTCATTAGGCTACTATATATTTTCCTGCAGTTCAGGGACTTATCATCTTCGGTGGCAGATTCGATGGAAGACTATTTTAATTTCTCAGTCTTCACAATTACAGGTTTGGCTTGCTTCTGCCCAGTTTCTAGTGGCACGGTTACATCTTCAGCACGATCCTTTTCTGGAGATATCTCTAGGTCTTGGCTTGTGGTGTGCTTCTCTGGGGTCATTCCGCCAAAGCAAAGTTTTTTCTTTGCACGGACTTGTGATAGAGGCAGCTGGGACTCATTTTCCTTACCCTCCAATTCCATAGGGCTTTTCCCTAAAGATTTCCTGCGCTTAAGCGATTCAATATCTTGCTGAGGTGACTCAAGTGTCTCAGTGCAAGGGTCTTCTTGTGTATGCTTTTGTGAAGAACTTTTGATGTTTGGGGTTGGAATGACTGGTTCAGGATTTCCTAATTCCACAGTCTGCTGTGCATCTTTTTCATTTGCATCTTTTGCTTGGTTGGAGCTGCTATCAAATGGTTGCAAAGCTTCTTGTATCTCAGGATCTTCTTTAAGTTCAATATTTTTGAGAGTCCACTCTAGGACATTGTTCTGCCCTAAATGCGATGTCGGGCCTACTTTAATGTAGAACGGCGTGCTGCTAAGCATTTCTTGAATTGCCTTGAATGCATCATGATTATCCTGTATTGTATTTAAAATTTGTACGCGTTATGCCAACATTATGGCAATATTATGTGAATATTAGTATTAATTCAAAACTCGTAAGTAGTAATTACTCTCTATATTTCTCAGGGGGGGACTGATTAGCAGCATTACTCTTCAGTTTATGCTTTATTCATTTTTTTCCTCCCCTTTTCTCTCTATATTTCTCTAGGGGGGACTAATTAGCAACATTACTCTACAGTTTATGCTTTATTAAGGCCAAGCATTTTCATCTTTGACATTTGTGCTAAAAATGTTTTTTTTTTGTGTTTTAGGTCACTGAAGCATAACATAAAGACTACTTTACATGTTTGTCTTTACTGGACCTTTTGACATCTCATTGCTGATTATTCATTAAAAAACCACTATTCTTGGTTTAATCTAGACCTAAGTATAGTCTTGCTTGGTTAAATCCAATTTGATTAATCCTAGGTTTAACTATATTCTTGCTTGTAATTAAACTTTATGAAGTTAGAACTTTCGTGTATTCTTTGGAAGTTTACAGAGCATATATAAACTGTTCTGAAAATTAGAATGTAGGTACACAGTAATTGTAATTTACCGCTTCTTTTATGGCATAGATTTCAGCTACACTTATCCTAAACAGTCTTTCCGTGTCATCGTTGAATGTGGTGAATACCATAGTTCCTGTGTCATCGCTCGCCTCAAATTTAAAGGTAATCCTGGCACAAATTTACAATAATTCTTGTTAGGTATAATATTAACAAATAGGGATGGTTCTAAAAAAGAGCTGAAGTTATACCTCTCAGTGCAAATGCATTCTTTCTTTGAACAAGAAGAGAAAGAATAGCGCTTCTACAATGGAAGGTTGGTGCGTTTCCAGCAGCTTGAACAACCTGTATATGCATTC
Organism: Chenopodium album; assembly: GCF_948465745.1. NCBI lineage: Eukaryota > Viridiplantae > Streptophyta > Magnoliopsida > Caryophyllales > Amaranthaceae > Chenopodium > Chenopodium album. The sequence goes on from NC_137848.1 coordinate 48,476,266, forward strand.
ACTTTTTCTAATTTTGCATACTGAATGGTTACTTCTATCCATAGAAGTTCATCCTGTAAGGTGTTGCTTGGCTACATATATATTATAATTTACAAAATATAAGTTAGAGCCTGCACACTTAATTACCACTGAGCTGTGAACTTCTTAGAAGAGGTTGTAATGAACTAATTTTCACCTTTCTCTACTTCAGCTCAACAATTGAAAGTATTTTTTTGTTTTCACTTGGGTACCTAACATCCAATACTCTAGCTTGCCTATCTACTACCTTCTGGTAGAACAGGTTAGCCCTGCACATTGTTTATTATAGAGATGATTAGCATACTGTAAAAGTTGTTGTTTTTGTTGAGTTAAGTTTTGGAGATTACCAATCAGACAGCGCACGTGCGCGATCTCCCTCAGGTTCATAGATTATTCGAGTGGACATACCAGAATTCATAGAAAAACCTAAATAAACAGATAATGATTATTTACTTATAGCAATGAATCATTTAATGAACTAAAGTATAGTAGCTTTTGTCTTACCACGGCGAGTATATGGTTTAAGATCCCTAAAACCTATAACCTGGAATGCTTCTGCCCAATTAGGTAATTTGTCAAAGTATTTTGGTGCTGTTAGATCATTCCACAGCGAGATGGTGAGCGGTTGATCACAACTGTTAAATGAAATGCTTATTGTTAGTGATTTAATTTGTAATATGTATCAAATAATATTTTTTTGTATAAATGAACATTTAGCTGTTTTGATTCTAACCTTTGATCGGTAATGACTATTTCTCGCACCAAGCTTTCTCTCTTTCCATCTCTGGCTTCAACTTTCCTTGGCTTTTCTTCCACAAATAACACTACACCCACGACATCTGTGAGATCAGATATGTTTGTTAGTGTTTTTATTATTTTATTTTTATGTGGAATTGTTATGTGAGTGCAATATACCGTATCTCTCATCAAGATCAACCGCACGAGGTATAGTTGCTATTGGTTGATAGTTAGGCTGAATTGGTCCGAGCTCTAGATGAACTGGCTGGATCACAGTTCTACTACCAAAAGTCATTTGGTAAGGAAACTGATCAAGCTCAGTTCTCCATTTTTCGTCAATGAATTTAATAGGTGCAGCAGAAATGTCGTATTCACCTAGGTACTGTAATGCTTCTTCAAATGCTTCAATTTGATTGTTGAATAAAGTACCACGCATCCTATTACCCTATAAAGTAGAATATGATAATGAAGTAAAGTGAGCTTAATAATTATATTATAAGTGTGCCGCAAAATTTGTAACCATATATACTTTGTTATTAAATAGGAAGAATAAGTCATCTTTGGTTTGAGATTTAAATCGCACACAATGCGTGCTTTGTTTAACATAATTTTTGCTAAAACAAAGTGATTTTAGCACTGATGTAGTTTACATATTATAAAAGAATAAGAAAGTTACTTAAAAGATCTAACAATATTAGGCTTTTTAGAGTAGCATATTTAGAGATGTTTTGATTTTTTTTGGAAGATAAATCTAAATAGCTTATATTTCATTTGAATCATGATCATTAAAACATAATTATAACTGCATTATACTGTACCTTTAAGTGTACTCTATTTAACAGGATCTTAAGCAGATCATGATTATAGTATAAGTAAGAGCATGATTACAGCATAAGCAGATTATTATAAGAATAATTAAAGTAACATAATCAGATTTAAGATGCTTTACATTATCTGTATGTGAAATTATTGTACAGCTTACCATAATGCTTGACATAGGTTAGATTACAGTCAGGCATATTCTTTTAGTTCCATCATAAATGTAATAGAGCTAGTATGATCTTCACATATATAAAGTAATAAATGTATACCTTTTCATCCTTTAGCAGTAAAGTTTGGAAGCTAACTGTTTTTTTGGAAGATAGTGTGCCCCTTCCTTTTTCAGCAACAACTACCTTTACTATATAAGCCTTGCTTGCTGCATTTAATTGATTCAAGTACATATACTCTGGCTTCTGTCTAGCTGTTTTGTATTTTTGATCTGTGTATACAAATGTTTCTATATTATTTTGTATAGTACGAGTGTTACATGATAATATCAAACTTTACAACACTTAATATCTAATTTTAACTAAACAAGCAGATAATAAGGAATTTCTGTAGTAAAAACATTAAGAATAAGTAAACTAAAGGATAATGTAAGTAATCTGTAAAAGAAGGAACCATACCTGCCATGCCTAACTAAGTCAGTGCTACTTTGTTTGATTTCTTCTGTGAAAAAAAGAAAGGCTAAGGAGCAAATACCTTTATATTAGTTAGGACAGAATTTAAGAATGGAAAATAGAACACAGTAATTGGGGAAGGTTTTGGTAACAGTGTTCAAAATAACCAATGGTTATTTTTTCAACCTTCTTACTGTTTGCACTATTCAACCCATACTCCTGGTAAAGAATTTCCAGTTGCCTATTGTACTTTTAAATTAGTTTTTAAAGCTTACAAAAGTTTACTGACTTTATTAGTAATAGAATAATAATAACTTTTTTTATGTAATAGATCTCAATCAATGACAGCCACACTTTAGTAAAATATTGTGGTACAATCTTCCCTTTTTAAGGGAATGGCTTCTACAATCTGTCATAATCAAAGCAGACCTAAATCCTATAGCATTAGTTTATGTAATATATATATATATATATATATATATATATATATATATATATATATATATATATATATATATATATATATATATATATATATATATATATATATATATATATATATATATATATATGTATATATATATTGAAATTCGAAATATTGCACAGCTCTTAATATTAACTTAAATTTAATGCTTGAAAACATAATTTATCCATTTCACCTTAATGGGCTGCCATGTAAGCCTATAGGCTTTAAAAACCCAAAAGAACAATAATTTTTGGGCTTTTAAATGTAGACTTTGTGGCAATCCTAATATATCTTAAAGATTGACAAATATCCTATTTTTCCCTAAGCACAAGTTTCCTGCAATGTAAATAAAATAAAGTATTAATCTAAAAACATTTTCAGTCAGTATTTATCATATATAAGAGACTCTGCAAATCACCTTAGTTCATCTATAAGCGTATTGCTCTTCAAGGCTTGACTTATAAGTAATTAACTGGTCTAGCTTTCTCTTGAAAATTTCTGCCCTGCAATGCAAAAATGATAAGCTATTAATTTAAGCTCGTTTAGGTTTCTAACGTGATGATTAGTGTGAACTAAAGTTAAACATAGAATAAATCAGCTCACCGAGTTTGGTTAGTGTATAGTTACCTAGATTACTCTTGCTAGCTTTAGGACAACATAAGATACAACATTTTTAACAGAGTTTTCTGAATGCTGTAAAGTAGAAGCTACTAATATAACCTTCACTTTATCTGCAGTTTGTGCACGTGAAAGAGCCACATATAACTGACCATGTGAAAAACACGAACGAGGGAGATAGACTAACACTTGATCTAAAGTTTGCCCCTGTGACTTGTTAATAGTCATTGCAAAGCTCAACTTGATAGGAAATTGGCTCCTCTAAAATTGGAAAGGATATTTCTGAGAGCTTGATGGTCTGAGTTTAATTCTAGGTATTACATGTTCTCCTTGATACTGCCCGACAGAAATCACGCACTCAATTAAATTAGGGAAAAACCTTTTACATATAAGGCGCGTTCCATTGCATAAACCAGAAGAGGGCAGGAGCTTTCTTAGTAATATTACCGGGCAATTTTCTTTGAGTACAAGATTGTGAGGGCTCATTCCACCTGGACATAGCTTATTTAGGAATTCCGTAGGATATACGCTGCCACTATCATCTAGAATATTGTCATAGCTTGTATAAGAGATGGCTTGTCCTGGGAATCTCTCAATCATGAAAGAATTTATAGTATCAACGTCGTCGTTTATAGGTGTTAGAACAGCCCTTCTTGAAAAGATCTGAGGATCTAGAGCACCTGAACCAAGTTCTGGAAAAGAAGATTCAAGTAACTCATCTATTGGATCAGCATCAGGCTGGAAAGTTTGCACTATCTGTGGAGGCAACTCAACAAAATCACTTTGCATGGTTTGCAATTCACCGTTTCCTAGTGCAAGTAAAAATTGACAGAATGAAGGATCTTCTCTGGCTCTTAGATTTTCAGTTAATCTGAATCTTCTCAAATGCTGCCATATATAACTACTTACTACACTTGCTTCGACTGCTTTTGTCTGAGTCTTGTTAGGAACAACAGGCAACACTTGTCGAAAATCTCCACCGAGGACAATTACTTTCCCACCAAGTATTACATCACTATCGCATATGTCTTGCAATAGAAGGTCTAGAGATTCTAGATTTTGCTTGTTTGCCATTGATGCTTCATCCCAGATTATAAGAGCTGTTTCTTTTATTAATGCTGCTAAGCTACTTTGCTTAGAAACGCTGCACGCTAATGAAGTATCACTGTCCATTGGAATCTTGAATCTTGAGTGTGCTGTTCTACCTGATGGAATATTTGCTGCAGCTATTCCAGACGTAGCGGTAGGTAAAACAATCTTATTCATAAGGCGAATCTCAGCATACAGTGCATTATATAAGAATGTTTTGCCGGTTCCACCAGGACCATCTACAAAAAACGCCCCTGGTTTTCCTTCCATTATATGCTGCATAATAAATGTAAAAATTTCCTTTTGCGCGGTATTTAGCAAGCCACGACCGTCTATACAAGCCTGAGGAATCGGAGCATCTAAGGCATCTTGAATGTCTTTTGTTCTATCATCTGGTTATCATTGTCATCCATTAAAATAGCCAAACCACAGGCAGATAATGACTTCCCCATGGCCTCTAGATGTTGCTCCACTAATCTGACAGTTTGTCTCTTAATTTTGCTTTCTACACCAGAGTATTTCTGTGCAAAATCTTCTGACAATGCAGAATAATACTTGCGCCATAATTCTTCAGGATCACTCGGCTGGAAAAATATAAGAACAGTTGCAAATAGCCGACGCAAAGCCCTAGGGAGCTGAATTTCAGTTGCTTCAGCCAAACAAATGCTTGCAGCATCATCCTCTTCCAAAATGCCAGCTTTAAGACATGCTTCCTTGAAAGTGGCACACACATAACCTTGAACTGTGCGTAGGTCTGTAAAAGATTTTGGACTTTTGACATTCAGTAATAGAAGCCGAAGTTAAAAGAGTTCACCCTCAGAAGGAGCCACAAAAGCTAATCGCCCAATCATCAGTTTTTTATTTTGTCGTTTGGACCATGATTTTGCTGAAGTATCCCACTTATAGTGTTTTGGAAATTCTCCATACGAGTAACCAAGACCATTATCAGTAGCTGCATTCATACGGAAGAACTTTGTTAGTTGAGTCTTAGCATAAACACCGCTTGCAATACCAACATCCAGACGTTCATAAGGGCGTACACAGACAGTGTTCATGTCTGGAATATGAACAGACAGAGGTAAGACTGGTGGATGCATCTCAAATAAATCAAACCCAAAAATTCTCCAAGCTGCCTCACACGGTGACACCCACCTCCCCGACTGAAACTGAGCAATTTCATCGTCAGAATTTCTATCTTCAGCCGAAATATTGAAGGCCACTCGATCATGTCCTTTGTAAACATATTTATATAAATATTTCACTGCTTTTATAGTTGAACAAACTTCTACATTCAAATGACAATCAAAGAGTGCTGCAAGGTAAGGGTTATCTAGCTGAGCATTTCTGACCTTCACTTGTTTTCCAGTATCAGTTCTCTTATAGCAAGGATAACCATCTTTATTTGTCGTTGTTTGTGCGGTGAATTGTTTTGGATACCCATTTTTACAACAAACAACATTATCCTTCTTTCTCATACAAGGACACTCTGGATTTAATCGGCCACATGGTCCATGCATCATATGCCTTAACACAATTTTACGCAGTTCAGGCTGAGTAACAGGAGGTATCTCTGCACAAACATATCTATCATAATCAGCAGGAGACTTCATCTTATGTTGTTGCTCCAGAATCAACAGGAAATGAGCATGTGGCAATCCTCTTTTCTAAAATTCTATGACATATATCATTGCTGCCACTTTACCAAATACCATTTCTTTCTTTATTTTTTTTCAGAGCAATCAATTTTGCCCGAAATATACGAGCAACTAAATCTGGTCGGTCTTGTGCAGTCTCATCGGGCTCTAGTTCGGCTTTTATCTCTGGCCAATTTGCGTTGCCGGTCATAGTGACAAAGAGATCAGGTTTCCCGTAATTCTACACAAGAGACATTGCATTCAGATATCTCCTTTTCATATCACGAGGGCCTCCTATAAATGATGGTGGCAAAATGAACTTATGACCAACATTAGCTGCACTTGTCTGTCCACTCTCTACCGTGTCAAGAATTCCTTTATAAAGATCAGCTCTTATTGTATCTTGATTTTGCCGGAAAAAATCTAACCTTGTGTTTTCAAATTTGATATACATATCTGTTATGTATTGGAGAAATGCACGGCCTGCTCTTAAGAGCATATTTCCTGGTCTAATTTGAAGTTTATAAGAATAGTACTCCCTTGCAGAGATATTCTTATCAGCTTTGGTATGTCTTCCAAAAGCTCCTATAAACATTAAAATCCAAGAAAAATTCAAATTAAGCATATGATAAGGAAACATAGGCAAAGAAGCAACTATCAAAAAAAAACACCATAGTCTTTTTAAGAACTTACGAGCAGCTTCTGCATCTAGAAAATCTGCCGGAGTGTGCACCGTGCATGACTGAATAGGATCAGGTTCTGTTGCCACTTGTCTGTCTCCACCATAAGAAGTTTTCTTTAAACCCTGATGCCAACCACATTCGCCTCTTGGGAATAGCAGGGGATACTGTAAAGGATCATAGCACCCATAAAAATGGGCAATCCAATGGGAATTTGATGATTTTGCTGTCACAAGAATATGTGGCCATGAACTCTGACTTGACGAAACACTATCAGGCCAGATAACAGCAACTTCATCTGAAGTGGGAGCATTATACACCCTTTGATCTGGCACAATGTTTGAATTTATTATAATGTTAGTACTTTCATCGACATTTACTTCTCTCAAAGATCGGAAAAATCTTGCATATGGATTATCTTTAGTTATTTGCATTAATTTGTCTATAACATCCTGTCTTAATTCAGGAAAGCAGTCTGTTCTGTGTTTCAATTCATTTTGGCCATCATAGAAATAAAGCTGCAGATACTTTGGACCATCCTCATCTGGTAATAAGTCTGGTACAGAATGATATATTTGGCCATGTAGTTTAAAGACATATATACCTTTGTATGTTTCTCTATTAGTCTTACCTCCAATTGAACTAAAAGCAAATAAATTATTGTATAATCGAGCATATTTTCTAAAATGTAGAGCATCTTCATCCCTTGAAGTAAAAAGCCTTACTAATTCAGGGTGATATTCATTTTCAGCTATTTTGATATCACCATTGCCACAACAGAAATGTAGAGTTTCAAACGCAAACTTTTTAGCCCCACACTCACCACAGTAAGTAGGTGGAGATAATTCTAGGGGTTGCGTAGGTAATGGTCTTCCTATAGTAGCCGCAGGGGTTTCTGTAACAGTATAAAAGGAGATCTAAGATAATTTGATTGTGCAACAACATATATGTGCTAAATGTATAAACTGAAATCACTACTAAACCTTACTTTTAGCAGCATCCCTTAGCTGTTTTGAATTTTGCGCATTTGATGGTGTAACTCTAAGAGCCACAGGCCTCTCTGTAGCAGGACAAAGAGAAAATTAGGCCAGATCCCATTAAAAAGGACTATATATATTCACTTTATTAACCAAAACTAAGGCAACATACCCACTTTCAAGTACAGTATATTTTGAAGGTCTTGATTTAGCCTTTTTCGACTTTGGTTGTTCTGCTTGACTGGACAAAGCATAAAGAGCTTATGAATTTGGTTCACAAAAAAATAATATCCATTATTATAAGTCATCTATTTTACCTAGTAGAAATATGAGTTGATATCAAACCACTTGTTCGCTTTGATTTTCGACCTTGAGTTGATGGTCTCTTAAAATTAGTACGTAGGTGCATCAGCTATCATATAAATATTAAAAACAATAACTTAATAATTTGAACATAAAAAAACATCATAAATCAGTATAGCAATGAGCATATATAGAAAAATTCATCATAAACATCATGTTATTTTTCAGACATACCCATATTACTTTGCTGCAGACCAAGCTATCTCAACAATTTGCACAGGTTACTAATGATTCCAATTTATGTCATTTACTGTAAAAAGAACACATATTAAATTTTCAGAAGGTGCAGTTAACAAGATGTTTTTTTGTTTGTAAAATGAGCAGCTATTTAAAAGGTTCTGCAATTTAAATCCACACAAATTCCATCAACCTGATACACTGACTTGCACATCTCTTTCAATTCAAAGCAGATGTTTACCTGTTCCAGTATTTATTTTGCGTAAAATCCTGTGATCAAGGCAGCATCAATAACAATAATTCCTGAATTTTACACTGATCCCGACTTGTAATTGCAATACCCCCCTATTTTCACTGCCACAAAATAAAACAAAATGAATTCTACTAATCTACTACGTTACTTTGTACCTTATTAAGAACATTTGCATATCATTAACAATATTTGCTTTTCAACATTTTATAGAGCCATTGAAACTCGTCACCTTCTCATCCTTTTACCTCCTCTAACTTTAATCCTACCTTCTCAGATTTCCTTTTTTTTCCCTATTCCCTCACATGCTTATACACATACATGAATTAAGTTATGCGATCTGAACTTGAATATTAGTATACATACATTGCTATCACTTTAAACTGCAAAGAGAAAAGCAAATGCATAAATTTAGCCTATATTTAGATTTTTCATATAGCTTCCAAAAACAAAACACTGAACATATATAACACCAAACATGAAAGAGCATTATTAAATTAAGAAGCCATGCAATCAATAATAAAATTAATGAAAAAGCATTATTAAATTAAGAAGCCATGCAATCAACAATAAAATTATAGAATATTCTTGAACCAACATGCAAATCAAAAGTGCATCCATTTATTACTCAAAATACACATTACATTGTATTTCAGTTATAGCATTCAAGTCTATTTTCCAATGAAAAATTTCAGCCATCACTACTCATAGACTTAAGCTTTAACACAAAAGGAAAGATAAAAATCTAGATAATAATAAGCATATGTCAATGCTAAACCTAAACACCTGTAATCAGGCAAACATCTTGCTACTCAAAATACTAAACTAAGACTCCAAATAGTCTAAGAAAACTTCGCACGCTTCCAAACAGTCTCTAATTCAGGTATGCCAGAAACCAAAGGCTCGGCAACTCTAACAGTAGAAGAAGATGCAGAGTCTAATGCTGTAACCGAGCGTCTTTTCACCGGAGCAGCTAGAGGTAAACCAACCTTAGGTATCTGAAACCTTTCAGAAGTAGGAGTCAATCATTCATCATCAGCAAAGTTTTCTTCTCTGGCAGCCAAGTGCTCCTTTAATTGGTAAAACCTACTCTTTAAAGCGTTACAAGCAACACGCTTCTCTGAAACTGCACCATAATTAGCATCAATGATCTCCAGGCTATACTTAGTCACCAGGTAATGAATAGCTCTTTTAGCAGCTTTTTGCTTTGCATCAGTTAACTCAAGACAAGCATCACTATATATGCACTCCATTTCAACTCCATTATGTGGGCAAGACACTGTTAGCCAAGACACGAAACCCAAATTTTCAACCCAAATAGTCTCTAATGGACTCACTTCTGCTCTAGTCCTTGTAACAACAGCTCCTAAAAAGCCTACAAAGTCAATCGTCACATGGACAACATCATCAGATGGGTTTTTTCCCAAATTCCTCTGTGTAGCAGGCATCTCTATTCCTTTCTCACAACATAACTCAACAACCTTATGCTTAAAAAGCTTACTGCATAGCTGATACATCCTTGCTTTATCGGATGTAAAATCATACACCCGCACCCCAAACTGGCTCATCAATTTCTTCACAGCTTTTTGAGCTGCCCTCTCCTGTGACTCCTGAATTGTATTAGCTTCCCCACCGAAAAATACGAATTCAGACTTCCACATTCAGTCTTAATACGAACACAAGCATTATTCCTATCCTTATCTATGAAACCATAAACCGGTTTAGGAAAATTTAAACAATCAACCAATTGAGCTAATAGAGGTCGAAATGGAATGGCAATTTTGCTTGACTGAATAGCCATAACCTGTAACCGGCAAAAATAAAATTTTAAAAACATACACATCCACTAAACCAGAACTACAATCAAATTACAACAACTAAGGTAACATATCTAAGAAAACTAAGCCACCTTATAAAATTCCAATCTAAATTATTTCAATAAACTTACCAAAAATAGCTGCAAGCAATTTTAACAGTACAGCCAGCTCCAAGTGCACAGACCTGCAATTGTTCTTTTTTTTTTTCATTTTTTTATCGAAAAAAACAAAAAAAAGGAGAAAACAGAAAACACAGGGAAAAAAAAAAGCTATCTAACCAAATCCAAGGTTCCAGAAATAATACAAATGCATAAACAACCAATTTCAAGTAATTGTTTTAAATTATCTATAACAAGTGCGTAACTGTAAACTCAGTAATTGTACATCAATGTATGTCCAGGTGATCATGTAGTATAAAAGTTCAAGATTCATTAAGTCAATATCCAATGATGTCTGTACAATTGAGATTCATATGGAATTTCACCCATCACATTACATTTTTATGAAAAAAAATTACAAACTAACAAATTACCCCAATAAGGTTTCACAAACAAACCTTTTCTCTCACAGGATAAAGAAGAAGCAAGCCAGAAATCTATAATAAATCAAAGCAAACCAAATATGCAGTACATATAAATATAAATAAAAAATTTGAAAGCAAAGAATAAACCAAAGGACATATCCAATATATTTTATTTAGCCAAAAAAGCCACACCATATAAATTGATCCAGTACATCATAAACAAATTGGACATATTAAATATATTCTATTTTATTTTTATTATTAGCTAAAAAAGCAAAGTAGTTTTTATCTCCTCAGAAAAAAAAAGACAATGAGTACACACTAAAACCCCTCTATCAATTTTTAAATACATATAGCTACACACTACAGTACCAGACAATTTCCTGTATAAATACTGTATTTGACCAGTGTACTTTCCAAAGCCAATTTCCCTTCACACTGTAGTCTCCGAAGCTAAATTTTTATTGGTATACTTAATGAGGCCAAGTTAATCTTTAACAAATTCATAAGACAAATTTATAAGAGATTAATTTTTGTTCACAATCTTTAACAAATTTATAAAAGAAATTTATAGGAGATTAATTTTTGTTCACAATTTTAATTTTAATTTTAATTAGCTAGCTTATTTTTTGGCCTATCAACACTTAATCTTTTCCACTCACAAACTAAACTACATTATAAATCAGACCACAAGCAAAACTAAACACCATCTAAACCAAGTAAAGCACAAATTTAAATCAGCACACCTTACAGCACGCAACAACTAGATCCAAAAATACACCACCACCAGCTCCTTGAAACCACGCAATTGAACTAACCGCTGCAACACCCATACAAAATCAGAAAGGAACGATTAAGAAAGAAAAACAAAAACGAAAGGGAAAAACTAAAATTTTTTAAAAACAAAGGCAAAGAAAGAAGACATAGCTAACCAGGAAAGAAACCAGCAACGAAAGAGAGAGGATGAGTGCCAAGAACGCCAACAAAAATGAGGAAATAGCCACGCGTCAGCCCGCTGAGAGCACCTGGAATGTCAAAGCAAAAACACCGAACCACCCCTTGCAATCTGGTCAATCAGAGAAGGGTGCTAAGGACAGGGGAGGGCAGAAGCGTCAATTTCCTGTTTATAAGGAACAGTAAAATGTGAATAGTCCTGGTACTTGGGGCTTTTATAAGGGTTATAGAAAAAGCCCTTTAAATTTAAGAAGTCAAGTTTAGTTATTCCTACAGTTGTAATAATGTTTGACCGTTTGACTGACCCTTTTACAAAAAGACAATAATAGAAAAGGAAAAAAAAAAACAAGAAAGAGAAAAAGTGTCTGATTAGAATACGAAGCTTAGGTTGGGTTCGATTTCGAAAGCAGGAAGCTTAGGTTACGTTTGTTGTCAACTTCTTCCTCAATTTTTCTCAATCAATTCTCTTCAATCTTTTCCCCAGATTTTGTCACTGAAACACTCAAAATTTAGCTCTACTTCTCTCTCACACTCTAATTTCTCTCTCCTAAGTTGGTTGAATTCATTAATCTTGAACTGCTGCCTGCTTATTAGGTACGATTTCTTCTTCAATTCGGTTTAATTTATACTGATTTAGTTGATTTTTCTGTAATTTGAGATTAAGGATTTTTAATTTTAGGGAAATTTTGGGATGATTCAAGAAATGTTCGTTAATTTTCTCTTGGTTTTTGTGTAACGATTGAGCATAGAATTGCTACTATACGACTGTGTGATAGTTCTTAATTAGGTAAAAATGGTGTTGTTTTTCTTTGAGAGTTGTTTATATGCTAATTAGTTTGGATTTAAGCTGTTTCAAGTTTAGGTTCAAGAAAAGAAAGAAAATTCAAGTTTAGATTCAAGCTGTTTTTCAGATTTGCAGGATTATTTTTGCTGATTAAAATTTTGTTTAATTTGAGCTGTTTTTTTTGGCCTGATCTTGTCCCTATTAATTAAGTTAGTTAAATTTTAAAAACAAACCTAGTGAGTAGTAGGATCAGTGTTGTGCTTCGTCCCGTGCTCTTTCTCAAGTTGTGTTCTTTTCACTTAAATTCACCTTATTTGAGCTTATTGTAGTTGCGAGTTGATCGTGGGTAGCCCTTATCGGAACTTGTCAAACTTATTTTGAGCTTATCTGAACCCATTTATGCTTGAATGAGTGTTTTGAGGACATGACCTGATGTTTTGTTTTAACAATCTGTTTGGTGAAATTTTTATCCCTGGACTTGTTTCTTTGATGGATTGTTTGGTTACTAATTAAACTTTGGAGAGGATGGCAATTTCAATTAAATTTTATCATTGGTGGGTTTTGTTTCTCTCTTTATTATTTTATTTATTTTTAAATTTATTTTTGTATTTTGAAATATAATAATTGGGATGAAGTCATGATGGTGGAACGGCTAACATAGGCAATGTGGATGGTTCGTGGTTAATATTGATATAATGCATAAATTATTCCAATTGACATTACCATTGTGTCATGCAATTTAAACCTCCTCAGTTTGCTTACAAGGCTTTAGAGTGCTTTATATTTTGAAATGGAAGGAGTAATTATCCTTAACAGTATATGTTCTGTGGGAAATGTGTTTCTTTTGACTAGTTATCTATTTTGACAATATATTCTCAAATAATTATAATTTAATTTCTGATTGATTTTGATCATCAATGTTCACTGATTCAGAGTGTTGAAAGCAGTTCTAGAAGGCTTTCGAGCATCTGAGCATGCAACTCTCCTTATTAGAGCTTTTATCCCTCATGGACAAAGCTGATAAAATTTTAGCTTACAAAGGACATAAAGTACGTGTGTGATATCTTTGTTAAATTGAATCTCTTTAATATCTCAAATCTTATTCTAGCATGCTTATAGTTTGCAACATGTGTGTACATTTTGTGATTATAGGAGTGAAATTTAGCATTGTCGGATGAATACTTTTGAAAGATGGATGCAAAAATAGTTCATATTGTGGAAACAGAAGTTCCTGACTTTTCTGTTGGAGGCAACTCTAGGGTCGACTTGGACTCTAGTTTCAAACAAGTTGGAGAGAGAGAATATGAAAACAATGTTGCTTGTAAACAACCCCCTTTGCTAGTCAAGTCATTTAGTGCAGGCATAGATCAAGGATTGGAATCTGAACCTGTGGCTGACCCCCTGAAATATAGATCATGTGATGATGTTCTTGAGGTCGACGCAAATATAGAGGATTTGCAGGAAGTAGAAGAACAAGCTGCTAAAATTGAAGTAGTTGGGTTTTCTGAACAACACGAAAAAGATCATAAGTCGATTCCTGAAATGATGGATTTAAAAGCAGTTTCTGTTGCAAAAATAGAAGTTTCTGATGTTTCTATTGGAGACCATGCTGTTAATGAACAACTGTCTTTGCCAGTCAAGCCATCTGTCCACGGACAAGAATATGAACCTAATTCATCCGTGATGGAGGTCTTGGAACATAGAGCAACAGTTGATCATCATGAGGTTGACTCAGAGATGGAAGATGTAAAGGAAGTGCTAGAACAAGCTGTAGATACTGAAGCACTTGAGTTGCCTAAAGAACAAGGAGTAAATCAGGAGCTGCTTTCTGAAATGATGGATGCAAAAGCAGCTCCTATTGTGGAAAAAGATGTTCCTGATGATACTATTGGAGGCAGCATGGACTTAGATTCTGATGTCAGGCAAGTTGGGGTTAGAGAATATGGAGACCATACTGGTGATGAAAAACCACATTCATCAGTCAAACCATTAGATGAAGCTGTAGATCATGGACCAGAACGTGAACCTAGCCTCTTAGTGGCTGAGCACCCGGAATATAGAACGACAGTTGATTTTCATGAAGTTGACTCAGAGATGGTGGATTTGGAGAAAGTGCAAAAACAAGCTGCTGATACTGAAGCATTTGTGTTGCCCAAAGAACATGAAGTAGATCAAATACTGATTTCTGAGAAGATGGAAGCAAAAAATGTTCGACTTGTTGAAGTAGTTCCTGATGTCTCTCTTGAAGGCAGCCCGTATTTGGATCCTTGTCCTGGTCAAGCTGGAGATAGAAAAAACAGAGTCCTTCCTACACTTGAACAACCACCTTTGCCCGTGAATTCATTTGATAAAGGTGTAGATTATGGACTAGAAGATGAAGCAGGCTCTTCAGTGGCTGAGAACCTGGAATATAGGGCGACTGATGATTTACGTGAGGTTGACTCAGTGATCGAGGATGTTAAGGAAATGGAAGAACAAGCTGCCAATACCACATTGCAAAAGGAACAAGATGTATACAGGGAACTTGTTTCTGGTAATAGGGATGCAGAAGTAGTTCCCGCTGTGGAAAAAAAAGTTCCAGATGTTTCTATTAGTGGCAACCTGGACTTGGATTCTGGTCCCAGACAAGCTGAAGATAGAAGTAATGGAGAACAACCATCTTTTTCAATCAATTCAATTAATAAAGATTTAGATCATGGACAGGAACATGAATCAAGCTCTTCAATTGCCAGGCACTTGGAACATATAACAACAGGTAACATTGGTGAGGTTGACTCAGATATTGAAAACATTAAGAATGTGCAAGGACAAGCTGCCGTTATGGAAGTAGTCGAGTCTCCTAAACAACAAAATGTAGACCAGGATCTGGTTTGTGAAAACGTGGAAGTAAAAGTTCCGATTTTGGAACCAGATATTTCTAACGTATCCAAAGGAGGCAGCTCAGTGGCAGACGTGGATACCGGTGTCAGGCAAGTTAGAGAATGTGAAGGTAATACTGCTCACGAACAACCAGCTTTGCGAGTTAATTCAATTTGTAAAGGTGTAAATCAGATTCCAGACTCTCCAGTGGCTGAACTCCTGGAACATAGAGAAACAGGTGACATTCCTGAGCTTGACATAAACATGAAGAATGCTAAAGAAATACGAGAACAAGTTGCTGGTGTGGAAGCAATATTGCCCGACAAACAAGAAGAAGATTGTGAGGTGCTTTGCAAAAAGATGGATGCAGAAATTGCTTCTATTAAGGATTCAGAAGTTCCCAATGTTTCCATTGGAGGCAGCCCAGCGACAAACTTCAATTCTGGTCTCGGACAAGTTAGAGATGGAGAATTTGGAGACCATGCTTTTGTTGAACAGCAATCTTTGCCTATCAAGTCATTTGTTGAAGGTGGAGATAACGGACTGGAATATGAAGCAGACTCCTTATTGGATGAGAACTTGGAGCATGTACCATTAGGCGAAATTCACGAGGTTGACACAAACACACATGATGTACAGGAGGTGCAAGAACAAGCTGCCAATGCTGAAGCAATTGAGTTGCCTGAAGAACAAGAATTAGATCAGGATTTGGTTTCTGAAAATATGGAAACTAATGTAGCTCTTGAGGAACCAGAAGTTCCTGACGTTTGTGTTGGAGGTAGCCCAGGGGTAGATTTGGATTATGGTCCTATACAAATTGGAGATAGAGAATATGAAGATGATGTTTCTTGTGAACATTCTAGTCCTATACAAGTTGGAGATACAGAGTATGGAGACGATGCTGCTTCTGAACAACCACCTTCGCCTGTCAAATCATTTGTTAAAGGTGTAGATCAAGGACTGGAATATGAACCAGACTCATCAGTGACTGAGCACCTGGAACATATGGCAACAGGTGATGTTCTTGAGGTCGAAACAAACGTAGAGGATGTACAGGAAGTGCAAGAACAAGCTGCCAGTAATGAAGCAGACGAGTCATCTGAGGAACAAGAAGATCAGGAGCTGATTTCTCATTCAGCAAAGCTTCGGCGCAAAGAAGAAAAGAAGGTTAAACGTTCATCTTTAAAATCTGGAAGCTTGACAAAAGATTGCCGTGTTAGCTATCAGCTACCCCCAGAAATTGAAGGTGATTTTGCAGTCTTTGACTTGGTATGGGGTAAGGTGAAGAGCCATCCTTGGTGGCCTGGGCAAATATTTCATCCTTCTGATTCCTCTGAGAAGGCTATGAAATATTATCGAAAGGATTGCTATTTGGTGGCATATTTTGGAGATCGGACATTTGCGTGGAATGAAGCATCAGTGTTAAAGTCATTCAGGAATCATTTTCCCCAGGCAGAGAGGCAAAACAATTCAGAAGCATTCCAAAATGCAGTGAGTTGTGCTTTGGAAGAAGTTGCTAGAAGGGTGGAATTGGGGCTAGCCTGTTCTTGTTTTTCTGAAGAAGCCTATGACAATATCAGATATCAAATAGTTGAAAACACTGGGATAAGGGAAGGGTCAAGGAAAAGGGAGGGAGTAGATAGATCTACCGGCGTGGATTCTTTTCAACCTGATAAACTCGCAGAGTATGTAAGGAGACTTGCACTTTTTCCAACCAGTGGAGCTGACCGGCTTGAGCTTACGATAGCAAAATCACAGTTATTAGCTTTTAATCGACAGAAAGGTTGTGATGCATTACCCGAGTTCCAGTATTATGAGGGGTTGGTGGAGTACGATGATACACTTTTTGGGGATCAGAAGATGTCAAGTGAGAATGAGCATTCAGATTTAGTGACCGGAGCAGATGCCAAGAAAGGCCCTCATAAACGTAAACACGATTTGAAAGATATTGTGTACCAAAGGAGAAAAGAAAAAAGCATGACAGAATTAATGGGTGAGTATTACCTTGATGGTGAATTTGATTCACATGAGGAAGATGATATAAATTTGACTTCTCCAACTGCTGCGTTTGCTGGTGCAAAGCGAAAAGGTTCAGGGTTTCTCACAGATGATTCTAAAGCTCAGAAGAGCATAAAAACTATCTCTCTAGCTAAGGTTTCACATACAGCATCTCCAAATCTGCAGCAATCCTTTAAAGTTGGTGAATGTATTCGTAGAGTTGCAAGCCAGCTGACTGGATCAGCTGCAATCATCAAAGGCTGCAGTGAAGGAAGCAACAAGCATTCAGGAGATGATTCTGATGAAGTATCAGAATCTCCTGATGATGCTTTAACTGAAAGCGTACCAACACCATCAAAGGAGTCTTCTTTGGATGATATGCTCTCACAGCTTCACTTATGTGCTCGAGATCCGATGAAAGGATACAGCTTCTTGGGTAACATAATCAGCTTTTTCTCTGAATTTAGAAATTTAGCCGTCACAACTCAGCGGCAAAAGATGCGCAAAGGGTCTGGCAGAAAACGAAAGTCTTCTGCTCCTGTTGTTGGGTCCCCAGAAACTTTTGAATTTGATGATAGAAACGATTCCTATTGGCCAGACATGGTTATCCAAGATAGTGGTGAAGCTAAATCGGTGCGACGTGCTCGTAAGAAAAAGGATGAACAGCTTGTCTCTGGTGATCCTGAGAAGCCTCTTCGACCAAATCGTAGAAAGTATTCCAGGAAACAATATCATCATGACAATCATGAATCAGCCCCTGAGATGCCAACTAGGGATGAGAAGAAGCTGGACCTGCCTACAGAGCTCATGCTGAACTTTGGTGAGATGAGTTCTGCTCTTTCAGAGGTGAATCTGAACAAAATGTTCAGGCGTTTTGGGCCTCTAAAGGAATCTGAGACAGAAGTAGATCCACAAAGCAGTCGTGCTAGAGTGGTTTTTAAGAAGCGTTCAGATGCTGAAGTTGCTTATAGTAGTGCTGCAATGTTTAACATTTTTGGGTCAACACTAGTCAATTATCAGCTTAACTATACACCTGCTTCCTTCAGGAATTCATCCCTTACACTGACTGATGCAAAAAATGATGCAACTTGATGTCATTTAAAACTTTGTTCCACCAGGAAGAGTTTCAGGTATGATCTTTGATCCTCTGGCTTCCACACTACTCAATAAGAAAATGAATTACTGTTGATGTGACCAAATTTTGTCTGGTCATCTGCTAATTCTCTAGCAAATAGGAATAAATACAATCACTATCCATTTAATATCGTTGACTCGTTGAGTGAAGGATTCATATCTATATAATACTTTTTTTAGAACATCTATATAATACTTAGTACTCATCACCTATCAATTATTTGATCAAGATTTTCAAACCATAATTTTATCTAGTGTCTTGCATGTGTGTGTGTGTGTGTTTTTTTTTTTTTCATATGCATTGCCATTTATTTAGTTAGTTACTGTAAATCGGCTCATTATTATCATGCACGCTTGCATTTGATTGTATAAGTCCCTTTTTCCTCTCTTGATGCTTCTCACTTTTTAGTTCTTTGGCTATTTGATTTGACATGAATCATTGATTCATTGGATTAAATTCTTTGTTTAATGATCTATGATTTGCAAGTTATCTATTTTTGTTTTCCAAGGATATGGATGTATTGTTTTCCTTGACTAACAGAACCAAACATTGCTTTGTACCAGAATGAGAAACAAATTGTAAAATAAGCACTATGCTTTAGGTGTTCCCGATTGAGGAGGAGCATCTCATTTGACCTTGGATGGAGTTCAACAGGTAGTTTATTAAACTTATATTACGAAGTTCAAAGGTCATTCAATTTCTCTACCATCTTTTCCCGGAATAAGTTTGCATGATTTTCTTGGATTATATTACCTGCTTCTGGTTTTTGGTACATATAAATTCTGTCTCATTGTCATGGTGAAGTAACTTACTCAATGTACTACTCACATGTAGGATGTGAATTATTGACTCTGTTTTAAGATGGTGTAGCTATATTATGCTAGTCTGATGATGTCATGAAAATTTCCGACATGGATAAAGTGTTACGGACCTTACGGTCCATTGCAAGGTCTGGGACTTGAGTCCCGCATTGGTCATATGGAGGGCTGATGTGGGGTTTATATAGGACAATGGGCTCTCCTCCCCTTGAGCTAGCTTTTGGGGATGATTCTCCTGTTGTCCTGTATCATAAAGTATAAAACTGGAGTATCTGACTTAGTTAAGCCATACAATGAAGCTAATTTATACTAAGGAATGTCATTGAACTTTCCAAACATGAATAAAGTAGTTGCTGGCTGCTACCTTCATTTATGGTGATTTTGTAGAGGTGGCTTGTCATGCAGTCTCTTAGCTGAATACATCACTTAAATTGAATAAGGTATAGCTCATCCTAAGTGAATACATCAATAAAGCTGCATGTGTTGTGTATGCTGCATAAAAATCACTTAAATTGAATAAGGTATTGCTCTATGCTACCATAAACGGAATATCCTAGCCATCTTGTTCAGGAAACAGAACAATTCCCAATTCCCAATTCCCAAGTGAAATAAAATGAATCCATTCAAATTTTCTTCTTGATTATGGCATTTTAATTTTCAAATATGCAACCTTGTACAAATTAGTTAATGATCATGGTTTTGTTCAGTAATTTCACATGGTTCGATTGGCCTTCATTTATAATGTTCAGGAATTGCACAGGTTTGATTTTCTATCATTTAAGATAATTTTCCCCCCCTTGTTATGCAGAATTGAGTAAACTGTACTTGGGAGTTATAAACCTGACAAGCAATTCTGCATGAAGATGTCCAGATGAGCGAGGCACCCAGTCATGAACATGATAATAGGATAGATTTGGTTGAGCTGATGGTAACTGTTGTATAATGGTACTTTATGCAACTTGATAACTTATTTTCTCATTCAATCTAAATTTGTCTTGAAGTTTAATTACTCGCTTTTCCGAGGTTGAAGGGAAGGGAGCATCATGATATCGACACAAAGATATTACGAATACAAAATACAGCTACACATATCTGGGGGGTTTCCATGACTGATGGGGGCTAATTTTGTCTAGAAATTTAGAAGCTGTATCATGATGGTTTCTAATTGAAAAAAAAAAGTTTATTTGCCTAGTTAGGTGGCCAACTAATAGTGGTGTTAAACAACTAGGGAGTGAAAACACGGGATAACACATTATTTATTGCTTCTCCTCCATGCTAAGGCACTGTAATATACACCTGAGCAAGTTGTCTCTATGTAAGGTTAGAAATAATACTTCTTCCGTTCTTTTAATACCATGACTACTGACTATTGTGTGGCCTGAGCGATGCACTGTGTTTTCCTTTAAATATCAATATTTATTATTTAAGCTATAAAATTATAAACTATGTAATTAAAACAAAGAACAATAATAACTAATGTAAATAAATAAGAACTCTCAATTGGTATTTTATACCTCTTCGGCTCTTCCCCGCACAAACGGAAAAAAATAAAGTAAAATAAATACGGAGTACTAACAAAGAAACCAATGGGAAAGATGGCGTTGACTGATTGAGTTCTGCGGTTGTGCCCTGTATGTGCGGTTGTGCCCTGTACCCAACCCACCGTAATAACTTGAAAGGACAACCCAAGCATTTACTTTAGGGAGTACAACAGTACAATACACTCATTCATGTCAAATTTCACTTATTCTAAAACATTATCATCACGTTCACGTGTTGTGCTCTGTTTTTCGAAAGGTTATTAGATACATTTAGGGGTGTTCGCGGTGCGGTTTGGCACCAAACCGCACTTCTAACCAAACCACATCAAATCGCACCACAAAATGCGGTTTGGTGCGGTGCAGTTTGCGGTTTAGCCATATTATTCGAAATTATAATAATTTTCTACAAAAAAAACATTTATTTAATTTTGTGATTATTAATTTATTTTTTTAACCTTTAATTAGCTAATAGTCAAAGATTAACTTATATATTTTCATTTATTTTTTTTATATGTTTTTAATAAAAATATAGTATAAAAACCGCAAACCACATTAAAGTGCGATTTGCAGTGCGATTTGGTCTATTTTTTTGGAAACCGCAAACCGCGGTTTAGTCATTTACAAAAACCGCACCGTAATTTTCAAACTGCAAACCACACCAAACCGAAAAATTATGGTTTGGTTTGCACTTTGGTGCGGTTTAGACCACACTCTGATTAGCCCTAAAATATACCCAGGTGCATATTACACTAATGAACATTTTGTTGTTATTTTGATGATTGATTTTTATTTAATCAGATTGATTTTTATTTAATGAAGTGAATATATAACAAAAACTAACTTTGGAATAATAGAGTACACAGTATATCCGAGTATCTATAAAATATTTCATACTTTTTTCCGATTAAATAATGATCCAAACAAACCCACGGTCCATGCCCATGGACACAACGCGCAAACTAACTTGTGATAAAAATCACTTTTACAAAGATGTTTTTGTTTTTTTTTTTTTTTTTTTTTTTTTTTTTTCTCGAAAAGCTTTTACAAGGATTTTATTTATTTATTATTATTTTTTTTAGATTTGTAAATTTATCAACCCATATAGTGGCTATATTGAGGACGATTTACGAAAATATGGTTAATTTGAAATTTATTTACCATTTTGCATCGATACTAAACTTATTTATAAAATTGTTGTCCATGTAGAATCGGAAATATATTGGGGTCTATTTAATTTTTAAAATTATAAACCGCTATTTCAGATAGCGGTTTTAGTATCAAAACCGCTATTCAAAGTAGCGGCTTTTCTAAGTATTCCACACAACAACAAACTACTCCGTACTCTGTAGAATACATTATACTAAAAAAAAAGGAAAAAAAAAACGACAATCCTCTCCATCTCCACCAGACCACCACGCACATCACATCGCCGGTCGTCATCGACGTCCTTCTTCACTCCAGCGGCCAACCCAATTCACGTCGCCCCCACCAATTGATGAAGAAATTGGTTTTTTGATATTTACCCCCAAATTGATAAGGTATTTAGCCCAAATTTTTTTTCCTTCTTAATTCAATTAGTCGTTAAATTAATTAAGTTGCTGCCACTTAAAGTCAAAATCACTATAATAAACTCAATTTGTTTTGGAAATTCGGTGTTGTTTGGTTTCGTAGTCGAGAATGTTGGGTTTTGCTTTGGTTGCTTTTGTTTCTCTTGGATTTTGCTTTAACTATATGCCAATTTACCAGTTCTAAGCAAGATTACCATACTTGAAAGATATAATCAATTAACATGGCATCCTTAATTGTAGAAGTTGTGTGGATGGTTACAGAGCTTGTTACAGGTTGAACAAATGAGGGGACGATGCCTACAGGTTGAACAACTTTTCCATTATAAGCTTCAGACTAAAACCGCTACTTAAGATAGCGGTTTATGTACTAAAACCGCTATCTCAAGTAGCGGTTTATGTACTAAAACTGCTACTTGAGGTAGCGGTTTTAAGCTGAAAAAAATTAAAAAAAATTAACAAAGTTTCCCGATCCTAGGTGAACATCAATTTGTAAATAAGTTTAGCTCCAGCAAAATGGTAAATAAATTTCAACAACCATATTTTGGTAAATCGTCCCTATATTGAGCCAAATCCTGGCGCAAGCGCGTAAGTCGAAACTACTCCAATAAATACTTGTACAACACCTCCCATTTCACTCAAAATCCGATAATCCCAATTTTCTCTCTCCTCCAAATTCCTCAATCACACCGACCAACAATGTCAGGCTACCCCCACAACCCACCCAACTACGGCTATGGCCAACCCTACGGTGCACCACCACCTAACCAACCCCAACCTTACGGCGCACCACCACCCAACCAACCCCAACCCTACGGCTCAATCCATTCTCACCCACCTCCTCAAACGGCTCAACCCTACGCCGCACCATCCTCCTACGGCTCCACCCCTTCTGCTCCCCCCTCTTACGGGTCCAAGCCCGACAAACCCCCAAAAGATAACCACCCTTCATCTTATGGGCCTCCTTCTTCGGGCTACCCGGCCCCATCGTTTGGGCCTCCGGGTCATGGGTCGGCTTATCCACCTCCTCCGGGTCATGGGTCCAGCCCATTTGCGTCGCTGCTACCGTCGACTTTCCCACCGGGTACTGACCCGAATGTGGTGGCGTGTTTCCAGGTTGCTGATCAAGATGGAAGTGGGTTGATTGATGATAAGGAGCTTCAGAGGGCTCTGTCTTCTTATAATCAGAGTTTTAGTCTTCGTACTGTTCATCTTCTTATGTACCTCTTTACTAGCTCCAATTCTCGCAAGATTGGTACGTATTCATTTTGCTCTCTTTCATCTTTTATTTCAAATTGAATTGTCTTATGTTCTTGTTCGAATTAATTACACCGATCGACTCGTGATTTTGTTACGACTTTTTTGAACAATTGTGGCACCATTCTTGAAAGTATCTCCTCATTTTCAAAATAATTGTACCCTTTTGTTTATTTTTTTTTTTATTTTTTATGGTATCAAATGCACTAGTTTGACCACGGATTTATTTAATAATGAGAATTTTGTAGTTAAAGTTTTTAATTCTTGAAACAGAAGCTTGAATGAATGAAACTGTTTATTTAATTATTTATTTTGGGTGAGAAATATGATGATTCTTGAATAAAATGCGTCAGAAATTGGGATATATTTAAAGGCTACACGTTTGTAGGTTGGTGTAAATGAATGGTGGGTTCTTGTATTAGGTGTAAAAGTGACGAATATGTACATTATTAGACTAATTTTTGTTTCTAGGACTGTGCACGGGCTCCACGGTAGTCTGTAATTGGATTTGGTTTGAATGAAATTAAGCTTGTTGGTAGTGGATTTGGACTCTAATGAAGTTAAATAGAAGATATATAGGTGGTGGGAGTTGAATACTGCTGTAAATTAATTCTAAAAACGACGACTTAGGAATTTGAGCTTAGAATGGGTATACTATATTATTAGTTGGCTACCTTTGTTATATAATAAGGAAAAGATAAGGGATGTGAGTCCATGAAGTACTTGATGGCACATCCCTAACGCTTATTTCATGAATATTGGAATTTAGACCATATTGGCGGCAAAATTCTCATTATTGGTTGGTGTTATTGCTTTTTCCTTTTGAAAAAAGTGACTGATGTGTAATTGTGTGTCTACATTCTTTAACAACATTCATGGTTTGATCTTTGTGGTGAACTAGACTGTTTGCAGCCTAGCACTTGCATCTTTTTTGGTGGTGGTGGTTATAATTTATAAATTTCGGAGGTGAACAATAATGTTTTACAAAAGATGGAAATATTATCTCAATATAGAAAGAGAAGGGGTTTTGCTACATTGAAGAAAATGTGAATGCACTAAGTTAAATTTATAATACTACTTCCGTTAATTATTATGTGTAACAAAGGAATATTTTATATCTTACTAATAATACCCCTTTTTTGCAAATAATAGTGAACGGAGGTTGTATTAAGATGCTGTGTTTTGAATTTTGATCATTGTGTCACTTGGCAGAGTCTTTAGGTATATAGCCAGTTACAGTAGTACTGTTTGGGGTTAATGTCAAATAATGTTTCTTTTTGTTCCAAATGCTAAGACAAATACAATTTTATGGACCCAGATGTCTTTTATCATTTTTTTACCTCTAGTTTAGCTTTTTTTGTAAAAGGGCCCTAAGTTTTCTATTGGACAAGTTTAAAGTAATGCTATGAAAGTGTCCTGAAGAAAGTTAAAATATGACTTAGAGCCCAATATCAATTCTTGGTTGCTTTGAAGCCAATAATTTTAGCTGAAGAAGTTATAACATTTTTTAAAAATCGATGATGTTCACAGTTCACGCCCATATTTGATCTCATAGTAACTCCTTTTCTTTGCAATGCTTTATTGTTTTAAAAGTACTTCTTTACTACTGCTTGAAGTATTGTTCCATTCTTGCTACCTACAGGACATGTACAAAATAAAAGGGGATTTGTCATAAATAGAAGTTAAATACTGTCCATTAACATCCACATATCTCTGCAGGTCCTAAGGAGTTTATTACCCTGTTCTACAGTCTGCAGTCTTGGAGGGTATGTTATTCAAAAATTATATTACTGCACCATGGATTATCTATGGGAAAGTATTGCTAACTGGTAGCATCATTTTTTGGTTGACTGTTCTCCAGGAAATATTTGAGAGATATGATAGAGACAGGAGTGGCAAGGTAGATGCTTCAGAGCTGCGTGATGCATTATATGGTCTTGGATTTTCTGTCTCCCCTGTAATCTTGGATTTGCTTGTCTCTAAGTTTGATAAGACTGGGGGAAAGAGCAAGGCCATCGAATATGATAACTTCATCGAGTATGTTACTAATTTTGATTCTACTGAAATTACTATGGATTATATCTTACATACGAAGTATTTTAATACTTTTATTTGTTAGCAATTCTAATTATCTATTTTCTGTGCTGCAGATGCTGCCTCACCGTGAAGGTAACCTTTTGTTCTTCTGTTCCATCTTTCTCTAGTTTGTATTATGAATGCAAAACTTGATTTTTTTTTTATTCCCAACTTACCAAATTCATGCATTTTTGTCATGCCATGTGCAAGTGCTAATTTGAGGCTAATCTTCTGCACAAGGCTCTCCTCTCTCCTGTATTCTTGATTTTAGCATATTCAGATATTCTTGGTGGTTACGCACAGTTTTTGTTTTTGTGCTCAAGTGTTCTGTGTTTGAACTACGGAAAACGGATTTGTTTTCATTTTAGTTTTAGATTCATTTGCATGAGATGCTATTTTTCCTTTTAGTTATCCTTCTTTTTTTCTGACTGATTTGGCTTTTATGGATTTTATTTTAGTTATTTGGACTGTGTACTAGCCTACTTAGTAATTGGTTTTGTCAGAAACTAAATTTTAGGACAATATCCCTCACTGCTATTCTGGAAACGTCCCTGGATTTGTATTTATCAAGCACACAGGCTTCAATTTCTACCATGCCCCTTAGATCCCTCCTTTTGTAGCAGTTACAAGTCTTGCAAGTAGTCTCCTTCTGTTTCTTGAAAAAACTAGTTTCTGAGTAAATGCAAGTACGAAACATGCATATTTAAAAATCAAAATTGGACAAGAAATTTGAGAATGTAGACATAGCCACATTGCTGCAGGAGATTTTCTGAATGCTAATTTGGCAAATGGGGCTGTTTTAAAATACTCTTGCAGCCTTACAAATATAATTTCAGATATTTTAATTTTATAATATCAAGTTGTTTATCTATATTTTGCTTGCTGCAGGGTCTAACTGAGAAGTTCAAGGAGAAAGACAAGAATTACAGCGGCTCAGCAACTTTTACTTATGAGGATTTCATGCTCACCGTTCTACCCTTTCTTGTTGCATAATATAGAAGGCGAGAAGTTAACTGGTTCCTTTCCTGGTCTTAGTCAGCATGATATATGTAATCGCTCGTGTAAAACCGTAAAATTGATGGCTTGATGCTTTGAGATACATAGCTTTGTTCTCACTTTTCACTGTTTTCAGTTGACTTGCTCTTATGTAGTTAATGTACATGAATAACATGATATGAAATTTTATATTTTAGCAATTCACGAGTGTTTGATGCGCGTTTGTGCTTCCATAAACAGATAGATAATCTATACAATTTGGGTTACATGATTGATCTGCTTTACCTGAAGCCAAGGATGCACCATTGGTCTTGCTTATGAGTTCTGATTTTTTATATTTAACCCCTTGAGTCCTTGACAGGAGTCAGGGGCCATGAGAAGTATTGCAAATTTGCAATACTAATTATTAATGTTGTCACAACATGGTAAAACATACTTCGTATTAATGTTTGTCACAACATGGTAAAACTTACTCCCTTCGTATTAATGTTTGTCACAACATGGTAAAACATCTCTCTGGTTTTCAGGTTACAAATCACTCGATCCCGGTATTTATTCACAACATGAAGGTTTTTGAAAATGATTAGTACTTGCAATTTATGCTTGCTTACCTTCTGCAAAATTGTGTCAAAATTAATTGAAAAGTTCCGATTTAGTTCTTGTTTAGTTCACCTTATTTTTACTTATTTTAGAAAAAATAAGTTCAGATCAGATATCGTTTTATATGCAGTTTTTTATTACTAAATATCTTTAATTTCGTAATGAAAAAAATTATGAAAATCACATATTAATAAAATACACATTATTACGAATCTAACAAGACCTAAGTTGATATATTTTTTCCATATAGATTATTGTATATTTAAGATTAAAGTTTGGTCAAATCTAACATTCAGACTAGATTAGATTAGACCAGATAAGTTTAGATAAACAAAAATAAGGGGAACCAAACAAGCCCTTACAGTCTATGCCAACATGTTCACTCTAATCCACATTAGTATGATATTGTTCGTGTTGCGCTTAGGGTCTGTTCTCTTCAACTTATTTTCAGTTCAGTTCTTAATTTTCTTCTCTCATAAAATATTCAATTCAGCCTAGCTCAGTCAATTAGAACATGCCCTTAGTCCGCATTAATTTGTTTTCGAGCATTTTTCCAAAAAGCCTTATATCAATAGAGTGTGCATTCACTTATAAAAAGATCTTCACCTCCTTACTTCTTCATGTGGGACTTGGGATGAACAACCCCAACAAGTACAAAACAATATACTTCATATATTCTTAACCAAGCCACCATAAACCGTAGAGCACCCACAATGGGTCACTCGATATCCTTCTCACAAGTCACAATACTCTTTCTCCTATTTTGAGGTAGTTCACCATTGTGAATGGTGACTCTTGAGGTGAGACTCCTCCCTCTTCCAAGTCACTAACCACCTTGGCACACGAACCCAGTGACAAAACAAGAAGATGATAAATGGCAAATTTTTGCATTTTCATTTAATTTTTTTTGCCCAAAATTAACATAATACAATTTTTTTAAAAGTAGTGAGCTAGCTCACCATTGTGAAAAAAAAATAAATGGTTGACTCATAATAGTGACTCAAGTTAGTGGAATATGATGTGAAAGAGTTAAAATTAGAGAGAGAAATTGTAAGTTATTCCACCGATATGGATATCTTATACTTTGTATAATAATTTAGGAATCACTTGTAATTATAATAATTCAAATCTTTAACGCTACAATTTTGTGCACATCAATGTTCAACCAATGAGTTCACTCTAGTAATTATGAAGTATATGAATAATACAAATATACAAATACAAGTATAATTGAGATTGTTAGATAATGTAAACTCCTTGCTAGAGTGATTTCTATTGATCAATATTTATAGGGTTACAATGAGAAACCTAATCATATTAGGTAGCTATAAGATAGGTAAAGATCTTCATAAGATAATCTTATACAAATATATCCTAACCTAGGAGGAGAATATTCTATGAAAATTCTCTATCACACCCCCGCAGACGGAGCGGGAGAAAATCGGGTACTTAGACTGGATCTGAATCATGCATCGAACGGTAAGGATAATATGATAACCCATGATCAAAAGAGAAGTAGTAGACATGTGCTGGTGATGACGATGAAAAGCAACAACCACGACCTACGTATAGTAGAAATATGCGCTTTTAGGCTGGAGGAGAAGGAGAAGAGTCATGCATATACTTGGGCCAAGTTGCAGATCCAGAGAAGAATAAGCTAAGGGATCAAACCATCATCGGGGAGAAGACACTACACTACTACGTGAAATCACAGTTGAAGAAAAACAAATAAAATTGCGCAAGAAAAGATTAAATTTCACCGCTTGAAATTAATCAATTCTCAAAAGAGAAACCAGGTAGCAAGAATTAATACTCCACAAAGATTCCAAGTGCTGCAACAATAAGGGGAGCTAACTTGATAGCAAAAGAGATGTGCAAAAGTTGACCTTATTCTGATATACCACCACCAAAACAAAATCTATGTGATTAGTGTAGAAAAACCAATAGGGCAATGTAAGAATCATTGTTGGTTATGGGGAGGTGGAAATAGAGTGCGACACATGGAGTAGGTTGGCAGATGTGGTTACTACCAGTAGTGGGAGGCAGTAGTGTATGCGATTGCCACCAATGATGGAGGCGGCTTTCGCGGTTGCTACTGTTGGTGGGAAGCGCAAGGTTACATAAAGATTCTAAACAAAAACTTTGAGAAAAGAAAAAAAAAAAACTATATGTGTGGGGTTGCGGAAGCATAAAAAATTTGTGTATATCCCGCCGGTGGGTTTAATTTTCTAACCCACCGTCAGGGTGAGATTTTTTGTATATGATCCCAAGATCTCACCTAAGCTGTGCTACCATGTTAGATAATGTAAACTCCTTACTAGAGTGATTTCTATTGATCAATATTTATAGGGTTACAATGAGAAAGCTAATCATATTAGGTAACTATAAGATAAGTAAAGATATCATCATAAGATAATCTTATACAAATATATCCTAAACCTAAAAGGAGAATATTCTATGAATATTCTCTATCAGAGATTTAGAAATTTTATATTTCTAATTGTCAGTATTAAAAGTTACTTTAGATATTAAACCATCTAGTAAAGGTTGAACATTTTTTACTTTTTCAAACGCTGGTCACTTTTACCCCCATAGTATTCCAATTTCCAAAATTTTATATTTCTAATTGTTAATATTAAAAGTTAGTTATATGTAGTATCTACATCTATAACTATTACTAAAGTACTTGTCAAAAAAACTAATACTAAAGTAGCAACTGGTGATGTCATCTTTTTTTAAAGTTGTACACATGGCGCTATTTTATTAAAAGATTTTCTGCTCAAATGCTAATTAATTTTAAATAGATTTAGGTAATTAATATAACATAAGTACCTATTACTTTGGTGATTTATTTTGATATTAGGTTGTTGGAGTCTTTAGCATAGCTGAGGTCAATTAAATTGAACTTATGAACATTTTTAACTCAAAAAAAAAAAATTTACAAAAATCCAAAGATAAATTACTGGTAATTCTGTGCACCGCACGGGTGTTAACCTAGTATATACTAAAATAACAATAGCTGATGTCACTATTGCCTACGTGTCACTTTTTTTATTTAATTTTTTCCCTCCAAAATGCAAGGATGATGTCATATTTTTTTTTCCTTTTTAAGCTACCCTATTTAATATAGCTTTGAAAATTTATTCCATTTGAATTTTTAAATTTTAAATGTTGGGTTTTCTACACATATTATGTTATTAAGTTATTTACGAGTTGTTAACAATAGTTAATAATATAATTTTATTGAAATTTCTTAATTAAATATGAAAATTATGCACTTTCAGAAATTGTATATTTATATTTAATTATAAATTAATTAGAAAAAATGAGGAAGTTATTTTTTTCAATACGTGTTAAAAGTCTATAATTCAATTTTTATTTTAAATTCGTGCATCGCATGGAGTTAATCTATTTAGTATTAAACCATCTACTACGGAGTAGTGAAGGTTGAACATTTTTTACTTTTTCAAACGCCGGTGACTTATTACCCCCATGGTATTCCAATTTCCAAATCTAAACATTACTCCGTACCATTTATCAATCAAAAATCCCCAAATAAACCCTAAAATTCAATGTTGATCGACGACATTGGAAATAAATCCGTTAAACCATCAATGAAGAATCAAATCAAAGACTTGAGATTTATGAAAAATTTAACAAATCCTCAGTTAATTTGGGGCTCCTTTTTTCTTACATTTGGCGTGGTTTCATTTCTGGGTTTTCTTTATTGTGCTGTCATTTCCAAGCTCCTGCCGCCTTCACAAAACCCCTTAATTGTTGCTATACAGAAAGACAGGTTATTTTATTTAAATTTATTTGCATATGATTATACATCTTGTTAGTACTACAATTATTTTGCTTAATAGGACTAATTTCAGTGTATTACATGTTGTTTAATTCGAACCTTATCAACCATATGTTTAATTTTATAAATTATATGATTACAAGAATAAGGGGATTGTTAGAAGATTAGTTTGAATCATGGGTTTGCACAAATTGTGAATTATATTTTATGAGCATTGAAGATTTTGGTATTAGAATTTGGAAAGTTTGTTATACAATCTCATGATTGGAAATTTGATATTATTACATTGGCTGAGTAGTAAAAATCTTGAAGAAAATGAAGTTATTTACTGATGTAATTTATCTAGAACGATTCTGAATTTCCGAAATTAGAATTATGTATCCAATGTTTTCAGCAGTAAACCAAATGATACTGGAAATTTGATAGTTGGGATCTTAGTTTAGGCCGAATTGGCCAGGTATGAAAGCGTGATTTATAAACAAAAATGTAGGTAGACTGAAGATACAAAGAGGTCTAGCTATGTTTTTACCACATTGCACTATCTACTACGACTTTGCTTGATTCGGATATCATTCATATTACAAAATTGATGATTTTGAGTTACACCAATATCATGGAGGTACTGTTTGAAGTGAGGATAAATGAACCAAAAAGAGGGCTTATTGTTTAGTTGTCTTGAAAGTAGGAACTCTTCTACTTTTTCTCATAAGAGATTATTAATGCTGAAGGAACTTCTATCCTTTTCTCTGGGGTGAGATTGTGAGAAAGAGAGAAGGGGGTGTGGGGGGGGGGGGGGGGGGGGGGTGCGCTACTTCTTCAGGCTTCTCCCTGCTTACATACAAGCGGCTGGTATGAAAGCAGTTCTATACTTCTATTGGATTATTGCTCGTGGTTCATCTACTTGGAATTCAGCTTATTGTTGAATTGTGATATTGGCAATTTCACTTATTTCAGTATGTCCCTTAATTGTTACCCTGTATACCATAGAAAGTAAGATGGGATCAAGAAAGTAACTTCTGTTAAACATGTCCTGCAGAATCTCTCAGTTCATGGATTTGAAATACGATAAATATTCCTCATATGTTCTAGCCTTTTGGTTTGAATGGCAATAGATATCAACTGGACAAAAATGCACTTGGCCAAAGATATTAAGATAGTATGAGAAGTGATTTTCTTTTTCCTTTGCATGAAATGAGGTTATTTTTTCGAGATGAACAGAGTACTTCATCCTTCATTGGGAGTAATTTTCTTGTCAAGTCCTCAAGTTATGGAATTGTGGATGGTCGAATAATTTAAAGGCATTGCAAGTTGCAAGTAGCTGAGAAATGCTCTTTACAGTTTCAGATCGCCTTTTATCTCTGTGATGCAATTTTTTTTTTATTTTTTTTATTTTTATTTTTTATCTCTTATGGTTCACCAAATACCTCAATCTGTACCTAAGGGGTGTACTGAATACAATGTATTCGTTGCCTGGATGCTTCTTTTGTTTCATTACTTTCTGCATACTCTTGTTTTTTGGGCTTCAATTATGTTTGTGCTGTTAATATTGAATTGCTGATTATTTTGGCTTTTTTTTACAGATATTATTGCTTCTTGGTCCCATTGTCGCTTCCAATCCTTGTGGTTGCTGTCTACTTCCATTGGCTCAGCATGAAACTCTTCAAGCATGCATGATTTTTGCACCAGTCTTCATATCAGTTTCATGCAGACTAATTTCATTGTTATCAGTTACCACGCTACAAGCAATATTTAAATGTGGATGGACTACTAGAAGACAGCATCAGTTTGACCACCTCTCCAAAATGCAGAACGAACCATTCATCATCTTTAATACTACATAGTTGCGGACTACTGCTTTTATGCAGTAACACTTGCTATTTCAACTGTCTGGAATTCTGGATGCAATCATGATCAAATAGGTTTACGGTCTGCTTAACTTTGAAAGGAACATGGGATACTGTAAATGCTGGAAGTATAGTATCAATTGTCTTTCATGAATTACGCATGATTTTTTTGTGCAGATGCATATATATACTTCTTGGTGAGTGGTGATGAGGTAAATTACTTGAGCATGTAAAGAGGATAAATAGCCAGGCAGTAGCAAGGTTATAGCATTTAGATCAACATGAGCGTGCAGATTGGAAAATGAGCGGGAGAGGCAGGAAGAAGAATAATCAGTTGTGGAAATCAGCACAGATCGTGCCCGATCCTTAGCTCAAGTGCTTTAGTGAAGATCTAGATATGCATGTCCTGCAATTTCGAATGGTTAGCTAGTTCATATAAGTACAGTCTAATGGAAGTGTAATCGTGCCTTTAATGACATTGCATGATCAATTGTACAATTGAAGCATCTATATGCTGATGATATTATTAACCTCACACTAAGCTTGGAACTATTTTGATCTGAGTCATATGGAATAAAGGTATTTGTACCTAATTTGCAGGTTCAGCTACAAACTTTATCCTCTTTGAAAACATAAACTTGTACTATGAGGCCATTTTTCTTGATTGCTTATATTATGGCGTACTCCCTCAATCTAAATTTCAGTGTTAACCTTTACTTTAGGGGGTATTCAAGGGTATCGCTTTGATAAATTTATAATTAATCACCTCCCCTCTGAAATTAATCGGTATAATTTCTCAATGCCTCATATACTGAATTAGTTTGGAAAATATATATTGAATGCTAATCTAACTCAAGGCGCATGTTAGTTTGATCTATTTTACTACCTTCGTTTTTTTTTAGTTGATACGTTTTGACTTTAGCACTATTCACACACTTTTCTTTGATCGTGTTTTGTGATTTATACGTAATGAAAAATATAATCAAGTGACGTCTTGTTAGATTTGTCACGATATATATTTTCAAAATATCAAATTTTTATTGTTTTTGCTTTTCAATGATGAAAGATATTAACGATTGAATATGTACATTAGCAAACGTGACTAAAGAAACGTGTCAACCAAAAAGATCGGTATTATACAAAGCCACAAAGTATATTTTTGATAAAAAAGTTTGGATTTTAGAAAATAAAAGTCTTAGTCCACTGATTCTTATGACGGGATATCTCAAACACGTACTCGGTTGACAAAAGAATTCAATTTGCTAAATACATTGTTTCTTTCTCGGTTTCTCCCTTAATCCAAATTAAATGGGATCATATTATTTACATGATTAGTTAATCTTATTTTATTTTCTCTAGTAAGCATCACAAATTTCCTTATGGATTTGTTTTAATGGTAGTTATTGTGAATCCGAACTCATTTTGATACAAGTTGTCTTTATTCAGATATACATAGTTACATACTATCTCCGTTTCATCTTATTTGCAACTTTGAAATATTTTATTGTTTAAAAATACAATCACAGAAAATATAAAACTAATTACAATGAGAATACAAATCGAATAGGACGAGATTAATCTCTGTCCTTAGGATAATATTAGCCCCCACTATGATGCTGATGGGAAAACCTATGCTAATTTACCCCCAGGATTCTCCTAATTCGTAGAATGAAAACACACATAGTACACACTAGTTAATAAAAAAGTCCAACCTTTCATATTCTTCCCATATGGGACAATTCTCTTACATAAAACTCACAAATTGAAGACTACATATAACATTTATCTCTCACAAATACCACCTCAAAGTTGCAAATAGTATGAAACGAAGGTAGTAATTAATCAATAATCAATAATCACTATTAATAGAATTTGGTTGATCATCTAATGTTTTTGCTTCAACTAGTTAATTAAGAGTACTGTTCATACTAGCTTAATTAAGCAAGTCAAAGATTGATAAAGAATATCAATCTTTGACGTTATAATCAAGTGATCTACATTCGCCGCCTCCTTTTCTCTAGGCTTTTAAACAGCGTTCGTATATTGTAAGTGAAAGTACAAGTTTATTACAGGAAGTTCTATTGATCATTCAATTGAATTGCATTATTGCAAGTACAAGTATAGTTGAGGATATTATTATTAGACTAATTGATCCATTTGACCATGCAACTGCCACCTAATTATGAGTTTAATAAGATTAGAAAAGTCTACATTTTACACCTTACAAAATTTTAAGGACTAGAAAAGTTTACTATTTATATTGATCTTTTATTATCATACTTTATGTACACACGAGTGTAAGCTAGATTTTAATTAATTCAATAAATTAGACAATAATATCAGTTTCTATTGCTTAATGTATTTTATGGTATAATTTATACCTACAAACATCACATGTAACTTTTTCCGTTAATGTTTCCGTTTAACGGAAGACCACAACTTCCAAACTAAATATCTATATAAATGTACTTCGTACATATAAGACAATAATCAAGGCTCTCCTTGATAAGGCAATCAACTAAAAATTAGATCAATCAAGACCATTAGACCAAAGTAGATTCGAGAAATTCAAACTTTAAATTCAAGATAAAATGGGGGTTAGGGGGCAAAAAATTCAACAAAAGATGTTAAACAATATCTAAAAAATGGTTTCAAAAAAAAAAAAAAACCTAAAAAATTGAAGTTATTAGTAGTATAAGAGCACAAAACCAATAATAAGACTTTAGCATCAATCCAATGAGTTTAGTTCAAGCAAAACCACACCATACAATTCACATTCACTTATTTCTCATTTTTTTCTTCTCTTATAAATTTATTTAATCATCTCATATTTCAATATGAAAAAACAAACATACTATTTTCTTGATAAGGTAGAATGATGTAAAGGTACGTTATAAGTAACTTAACATTCTCTTATTCTCTCATCTTCTCTCTCCACCTTTTTATTTAACAACTTTTGAGGATCTCTTCCTTTAACAACTTATCAAGGATCAATAAATCTATATCCCCTTTGCTTGTAACCTTGGGAAACATAGCTAGCTAAAAGCTATGTTTAATAAAATTATTATTAAAACTCTTTCAAAAATATATATAAAAAAAAAATAAAAAAATGGAATAATACAATAATTAATTAAATTAAAAAAAAAACCCATGCATTTTAAATCCACAAGATAAGAACTCTTCTTCCTAATTCCCCTATTTGACCAATACAAACAAGAGCAAAAACTAGCACACGCTCTTACCCAACGCCTCCTTTTGTTGAAGTTTGACACATTATTTTTTTCCTTAATTATAAGGTTTACCATAACTTCATGCAACTTCTCATATTTCTATCAAATCTCCCTCTTCCCTTTTATTAGTATACCTCGTCGTAATCTTTAATTTTCTTCCTAAAGTACCCTTTATTTTTTCGACTTTTTTCAGACCTCTATACCCTTGGAACTACATAGCCAAAATGTTACGGAGAGATTTAAAGATACGTGTATGAACCCTCGTCGTGTTCTAGCTTGACATATACATGTTGTATACGATCCACAAGTTTCATCTTTATTACATTTCTTGAGAGTTCAAAAGAGGGAGATTCTTATAACTTTATACCCCTAGAATCATAGAGTTAGATGTTTAGTTTTCCTTAACAAGAAAGAAGTAAAATATAGAATATCACTTTATTTTGAAGTGTAACATTCTTTTTTGTATAAGATGGTGTATTTTCAGAAATACTATAATGATCATCTTCATAATGTAAGGAAAGTTGATGAAATAATTAGGAGTAAGATTATGAAGGAAGAATTAAGGTCATCCAAGAGAAACAAGTCGTCTAAGCTATTTTCACTACTCTGCCTCTCTTTCCTCTCTTGCAGCCTCATTTGGGTGTCTCAGATTTTCGGGTTTCCGTTTTCGTTATCTTGTACACATCGTAAGTCCATGTCAAATGTTTGGTTATTATTTCAGTATCATGGTCATTTTTTGTCAGCTTGTCCATTATGTTCCCGAATACATCTACAGTTAATTTGTGGTCGTTTGGAAAGTGAAAATAAAGATGTACTCGAAAATAACTAGAAATTTATAACATCTTTTTTTTTTCGTACTATGAAGTATTTGCTTATTTTTATTAGGTTGATGTTATGTTTAATAGTTTGTGCCCAAGAAAGGGATTATGTTGAATATTAGCTCTGTTTTACTATGTTTCATGCATGGTAAGTTGACTCTTTCTCTTATTCATTTTTATTGATTAATCAGAAGGACGAGAGAAATTGTCGTATGAAATATCGGATTCGAATCCTCCAACTGCTTCTTCTGTATCAAATGGTAAGTTTCCCCTGTTTTATTGGCTTCATTAGATAATTAATCGACGTGTGAGGTGTATGTGCAGTAACACGCTAAGTTTTGTTCATAATTTTAACCTTTAATTCAATTTTAAGTCATATAATCGTTTGTTTGAATGCAGGAAGGATTTATTGTGATCGAAGCCATTTTCGTACAGACATATGTTTCATGAAAGGAGATATTAGAACAAACTCTTCCTCCTCTTCAATCTTCCTATACTCATCTACAAACCCGAAAGCCCCTCTACACGACATCCCTATAAAATTCGAGGATCACGAGTTACAACATGAAATTATCAAGCCTTATACCCGAAAATGGGAGACTAGTGTAATGAACACAATTGATCAATTGCAACTAATCTCAAAACACAAACCCTTGGCTAAGTCCGGTCACAAATGCGACCTCACACACGAAGTTCCGGCCATTTTCTTCTCAACCGGAGGCTATACAGGCAATGTGTACCATGAATTCAACGACGGTATAATCCCTTTGTACATAACTTCACAACATTTCAACAAAGAAGTAGTCTTTGTTATCCTTGAATACCATTCTTGGTGGTACACAAAATATAGTCAAATCCTAGCACAACTTTCTAACTATCCTCCTATCATATTCAATTCCAACTCCAAGACACATTGCTTTCAAGAAGCCGTCGTTGGGCTAAAAATCCACGATGAGCTCACAATCGACTCATCGTTGAGCAAAGCGAGCACCTTAGGCTTTCAAAACCTTCTAAGCCGAGCTTTTGATGCCCCAAAAAGAGCAGTAAATCTCAAGAAAAAGCCGAAAATGGTCTTATTGTCTAGAAGTGGGTCTAGAGGCATAACTAACGAGCATGCACTGATAAAATTAGCACAAAAAATGGGATTCAACGTACATATATTGAGGCCTAATAGAAACACCGAGTTAGCTACCATATACAAAGAAATAAGTAGTAGTGATGTTATGATTGGAGTTCATGGAGCTGCCATGACACATTTTCTCTTCTTAGAGACTAATCGCGTCTTAGTACAAGTTATTCCTCTAGGAACGGATTGGGCATCCGAGAACTATTATGGAGAACCTGCGAAAAAGATGGGTTTAAAGTACATAGGGTACAAAATTCATCCTAGAGAAAGTTCATTGTACTACAAGTATGATAAAGATGATCCTGTTTTGAGTGACCCTAATAGTGTGAATAAAAAAGGGTGGGAGTTTACTAAGAAGGTTTATTTGGATGATCAAAACGTGAGATTGGATCTTAAGAGGTTTCAAAAGTTGTTAGTTCGTGTTTATGATGATTACTTCATGAACTCGAAGATTACAACAAAAGGCAGTGTATAAAGTTCCGTTATTCAACTCGATATATATATATATATATATATATATATATATATATATATATATATATATATATATATATATATATATATATATATATATATATATATATATAAGATTCTTTACAGGTTGGTAGCAAATTAGGCTCAATATCACATAATGCAATGCATAAGGAGAGTTTAAAGGACACTAAGGGCTATTTTTGTAGTAGACTAGTAGTGAAGAATTAGTTCCCTTCAATTTTTATTTTTTGTCGTTCCTTGTACTATACTACATTTTGATTAGTAAAGTTTAGTATGTATATTATCATGCACAATACATTATAGGGGTACATTAACATATAAACTTTTTTTTTTTTTTTTTGAAAATCATTAATTGTTATCTATAAATAATCGTAGTATTGTATAAACTCCCGAGTAACCATATCATGAGGGACACTTATATCATCAATATAATGTCTTGAGTTCGATCTTCATTGAGTAGGTTATCAAAGTAAGACCTCTACCTATCCTTAATTTCCTTGTCTCCAACAAGAACTCTTTGGTCAATATCTTTCAAACACTTTTCCAATATCCCGCGTATTCCGATCTCTAATACGAGTATATATAGATGCCTTTTTCTCCTTCCTTCGTACTCAAGTTGCATAAAGGTTTCGGTTTATTTTTGCTCTCGCATCTTGTACAACTTTCTTCCCTTCTTTTTTGGCTTCTTTATACTTTTCACAATTCTTCTTATCACTCCTGCATTTCCCCAACATCTTATATGCATTCTCGTTTGTTCTTCATCGCATGTCATACTTCTACATTCCATCAAGATTTGTCCTTATTCAGTGGCATGCTTCCTTTGAATTCTTCTAGAATTTATTTCACCACTTCCTTTATGTTATGCTTCATTTTACCCCACATTGCATCTACTTCCAAATCAATGCTACCAGATCAAATTCCTACACCCTCCATCTTTCATACATACAATTTTTTTGTTGGTTCGACGGACCCTTGAAGTTTCCACCACTTGATCTTATGCTCCACTTGTGGTCCTCGCGTCCTTAAATATTTGTGACCACGAAACAAACACTACAAGTCTAGTTATTGTACTCTCACTAGGGATCACCCTTACAATCAACGTAACTCTTTCTTTAAATATTCCTTACCAAAAAGAAGTCAATTTGACTTGCATTGCCCCAACTGCTATATATAAGGTAATTAAGTCACTAGGTGAGATCATTTTTTCAAACCAATTCAGGTGTTCATGATACTCAAATAATATGGCAATGCAAAATCCACAATATTATTTCCAGTTTCGTTCCTGCCTACTATCTCCACAACCAAAACCTTCATGAATACCTTCATCCCAATCCCTCCTAATGCCCACATGTCTATTGAGATCGCCCCTAATAATAACCAACTTCTCGCCCCCGGAAACCTATTGCACCACTTCTTCGAAGTTATCACAAAATTGTCTATAGAGACATCCAATCCTACTTGTGATGCATAAGCACTTGCATTGTAATAGTCACAACATCACCATCTATCCCAAGTTTAACACCCATAATTTGATCACTCCTTCTAGACACCTCAATCACATAATCAACATATATTTGATGAATGAAATAGATATGTTATTAAAATGTACTTTCTTCGTTTTTTAGTACTTACAACACACACTTTTCTTAGTTCATATGATTTAAACACTATAAAATAAGGTGAGAGAATGTTAGAAGTATAATTTAGTGAGCCATAAGCTTTAAATAAGTTTTTCCACATAACTTTTCAATATATATATATATATATATATATATATATATATATATATATATATATATATACGGGAGGGATCCGGTAAGAACCCCTCCTTATATAAGAACCCTAGTTATATAGGAACCAATCTCAGCCGTAGGATTAAGTTATTTTGAACGGTTAAGATTAAAACAATAACCCTCTTCAGATCCATCGTCCAAAACTTTCTCTCTCCTTGAACTTCCAAACCTCTTTACTTTCTCTCTCCTCAAACCCCAAAATCGAACACAAATTGCTGCAAAATTGAAGTGTTTTTGTTCAAATTTCGCATGAATTTCGCATAAACAACCTAAATTGTTCAAATCAGGTATGTTTTTTTTTTCGATTTTGTTCAAATTTTGCATGAGTTCAAATCGATTTTTGCGATTTTTCTGATTTTTTTTCCGGAATTGCATCTATTTCTGCGCGATTTTTTCTGAATTTTGACTTCAATTTTTAGATTTCTTAGGTTTTTTTTTTATTTTCGATTTGTTCGTTTTTTACCAGGCGATTTCTGTGCGATTTTTGTTCCATTTTTTTTTATTGTTTTGCTGTTTCGATTTTTTGATTTCATCTTGCGATTTCTATTCAATTTTTTGTACGATTATTAAGTCCTATTATTCAGTTCGAATTCTACTTGTATTTATTGTTTGATTTCTTTTTTTTTTTGCTTCATTTTACCAGTTTTTTCTGATAATTTTTGGATTATTTTTTTGATGAATTTGCTACCTCTGTATTCGATTTCTTTTTTGATTATGTGATTTGTCTATTATGTTTTGCAACTAATTATGTAATTTCAGAATTTCTAAATGAATGAAATGACTTATTGTAGACACCCATTAGTGTCTCCCCAAAACCAAACCCAGTGATGAATACCTTTTGCGTCGAACCATAATCGAATGAGGTGAAAGTGTGAAAAGTCAAGTGTTGCGGTTAGTTTTTATTAAAATTCTTTCTTTCTGTTTTCGAAAACCCAATCTATTTTATGAAAACGTCCAATCCAATTTAGTTTGGTCCATGATAAGGGTCCAATAATGGTGTAGTTGGATGGGGCTTTAAAAGACCTTTCCAACGATATATTATAAGCCCAATTCCGATGAATAATGAGGAAGTTATGGCCAAATAACTAAACTGGGCCCAAACCGGATTTTACCTACGACCCAATGATCATGAGGAGGGTCCAAAGGTTTAATCCTATTCCTAAACTAATTAGGATTGATTAGAATCTTCTATAAGTTTCTAAAATATCTTAATTATCCTTTTTTGAAAAGATAAGATCAAGGAATTTGATTTGAATATAAACTTTCCTTTTTTAAAACTTTCCTAATTCTATTCGGATTTAAAGATGTTCAAAGATAGTCAGATATTATTTTCGTGCCTCATATATTTTATCCAAATTTTATATGGTTGGATAGATCTTGAAATTATCTTTCCAATGATATATTATAATAATAAATCCGAGCTATAACGAAAAAGATATTAAAGATATACGAAACTCTATCCAAAACTGACACCCTTTCACTATTTCGGCCATATATTTTTATCTACAAAATATTTTAATCTGATTCTAATTTCATTAGAAATTACACTTCAAGAGCTTTTCAACGACATATTATATGACTTATTTGGACTTCTAGATCAAAAGATATGATAAAAACAAAATCCGCAAAAACTGTCTCTGTCGCCAAACGACAGGCTTGTCGCCTCGCGACAGACTCTGTCGCCTGGCGACAGGATAAATTTCTGGCGACAAGGTCAGTTTG
Source organism: Chenopodium album (assembly GCF_948465745.1). Classification (NCBI taxonomy): domain Eukaryota; kingdom Viridiplantae; phylum Streptophyta; class Magnoliopsida; order Caryophyllales; family Amaranthaceae; genus Chenopodium; species Chenopodium album. The sequence continues at coordinate 48,518,474 of NC_137848.1, forward strand.
TTAGCGACAGAGTGGAGTTTTATTCCTTATCAAATTCTATGATTTTCCGGACTTTTTCCTTATAAATAGGGTCTCAAACCTCCGTTTTTATTCATCATCTCTCATCAATTCTCACTATTAATTCTCTCTATTCTCTCTCTAAGCAATATAGCTTATTCTTTCCCTCTATTTCTAAACTACCTTTTTACAAACAATATTCTGCATTCATAAGATCTTGAAACACCTAGCCAAGTTCGAAGTTGCCTTCGCCCTAGACGTGAAAGGTTGATAATTTCTGAGGGTTTGGTCCAAAACTAGTCAAAACTTTATTTAATTTGATTTTAATTTAATTCTTTAATTATTCTTTATTATTTTCATTGAAGTTTACTAACTCGTGTATTTTGTTATTAGAAAGAGGTACGAGGCTTCAAAGTATGTAATCTTATTACTCTCTTTCAATGTAGAAAGCATGTTTATTATTGTTTAATATTCCTAGTATCATGTTAGGATGTTTTTATGCTTTCTAGCATCATGTTTAGGATGCCTTTACTCTTTCTAATATCATGTTAGTACCATGTTAGGTTTAAAGCTTTGATCTTTATTGTTTAGTGACATGCTAGGGTTTGTTATTAATCTTGTTAGTATCATGCCTAAGATCTTGCTATTATATTTAAGCTTTATTATATCATGTTATTATCATCGTTGTTATTGTTTACTGGTTATTATTATTATGTTGCTTGATTTATTTTTTATTTTATTGCTTGATCACACCTTTCATGATGGTTAAAGGGAATTGGTACTTGAAATCACGCTTAATAAGATAATTATTAATTTGGTTTAGGCTAATGTGATTTTAACTCAAGTGATCGCCAATAATAGTTTTATTTGTGCATTAATATTCAACCAACATAGATGAACAGGGTAGGTTCAATATGATGTTTGTATGTTATTCGAAAAGCGCACATGAATACGAGCAGAACAAAGTAGAGGCCTATTTTATAGGGCGGGTCCTTTCTTTTGTAGATTGGATTCGTACCCTCATCCCCGAACCCTGTTTGGTTCAAGACCTTATGGAGTTGATGGTCCTTTTGGATTGTCTTTTGGGTTTACAAGTTCCTAAAACTTGTTGGCGACTCTTTTGCTCTCTTTTCTTTCCCTTTGGAACGCCACCATACTTAAGTGTATGATCACAGTGGGGTTCAAGTTTGGGATCATAATGCTTGAAATATTCCCTACACTTATGTGAATTGTAAATTAGCTTAGCATGTTCTAAACTATTTTCAGCATGTTCTAAATTCTTCTTCAGAATGTTCTAAGTTAGTGATACTTATTGCTTTCTTAATTGTTAGTAATAACATTATTCATGGATCTTTTGGTTGGTTGGTCGGTGACTCTTGATTATACTCTTGATTTTTCAACCCAATTGTAACTCAATTTTGTAATCTAGTTGATGTTGTATTGTTCTACATTTTAAAATGTTGGCCTCCATGAACCTAGTATAGCAAGAAGCAATATGTACTTTTCTTAGTTGCTTAGTGCCATAGGCTATTAAGTAGTGTTTTTTGTTACTAGTAGAAGTTTTTTCTTTTTCTTTATTATTTTATCTTCCTTGTAAACATTCACAAGAACCAATTCTCACATAGTGACATAGACTATAAATTGACATCGTTAGTGGCTTAATAATCTGACCTCATAAGTATGCCATAAATTTTTAGGCTGAAATTTTAGAGGCTATGGCTGCTAAACACTCTCTGTACATTACTCTTGAAGTTGGAATCAACTAGATTGTGTTAGATACTAAAAATATGTAGCCTCTTAGAACTAGAAAGAGGAACATCTTGCATTTTGGTTCAATTGTAATCGATATTTTATCTTTGCTAATTCCCGTGTATTAGTAGAGTATGATGATATGATGGTATGGATCGAGAAAGTTTCCATAGGTGCTAGTACTACTATGTATCTTGATGCTTTAAATGATTAATGAATAAGATCTCTACCACATCCATACTCCATACTCCATTTTATATTCTATTATTTGCTTTCCACCTTTTGTTTTGGTAGTCTGAAGTATAGGTCCTAACATAGACAAGTTTGATTATTTGACTTATTCAGGATGTGGGTATAGTGCTTAATCTTATGTACTTATGGGCATATTCTAGGCTAGAGCTATGCAGCTATGTTGATTGTATATATATGTTGATTGCAATGTTGGACTCTCATGACATCTCGTTTATTTAGAAAAAAACTAGAAGATACAAAGACAAATTTTAAAAATAGGTAGAACATAGGCAAAATACAGTTAGAACATAGAAAAATTTAGAACATAGGCAAAATAAATTTAGACATAGAAAAATTTAGAACATAGGCAAAATAAATTTAGAACATAGGCTTAAAACTTTAGAACATAGGAATATAAATTTAGAATATAGGCAAAATAAATTTAGAACACAGGCTTACAAACTTAAGGACATGAATAAAATTTAGAACATAGACTTAAAATTTTTAATATATAGGCTTAAAAGTTTAGAACATAGGAATAAAAATTTTGTACATAGGCTTAAAAATTTTAGAACATATAGAAATAAGAATTTAGCACATAGTCAAAATACATTAAGAACATTGAAAATTTTTGAACATAGGCAAAATAAATTTAGAACATAGAAAAAAAATTTAGAACATAGGAATTTAAATTTAGAACACATGCTTATAAATTTAGGGACATGAATTAAATTTAGAACATGGGGAAAAAAATATTAAATTTAGAACATAGGAAAAATTTAGAATATAGACTTAAAAAATTTAGTATAAAGGCTTAAAATTTTCAAAACATAGGAATAAAAATAGAGAACATGGCCTTAAAAATTTTAGAACATATAAAATAAAAATTTAGAACATATAAAAATAAAAATTTAGAACATAAGCAAAATGCATTTAGAACATAGAAAAATTTAGAACATAGGAAAAATACATTTAGAACATAGAAAAATTTAGAACATAGGCAAAATAAATTTAGAACACAAGTTTAAAAACTTAAGGACATGAATAAAATTTAGAACATAGGAAAAACTTTAGAACATATACTTAAAAAATTTAGTATATAGGCTTAAAATTTTAGAACATAGGAAAAAATTTAGAATATAGGCTTAAAAATTTTAGAACATATAGAAATAAAAATTTAGAACATATAGGAATAAAAATTAAGAACATAGTCTTAAAAAATTTAGAACATAAGAATAAAAATTGAGAACATAAAAAAAAATTTATAAGATAGGCTTTAAAACTTTAGAACAATAATCAATCAATCAAAACCTTAATCCCATAAGCGGGGTCGGCTACATGAACCAAATTTGATTATTTCGTGTGGTCATCATCCACAAAAATCTTCTTCCTCCAACCCTTACGATCCAAAACCTCATCCTCGTACAAGTCCATATACTTCATATACTTTAGAACATACGAATAAAATTTAGAACATAGGAAAATAAATAGAACATACGAAGGATAAACATAGAACATAAGAAAACAAATTTATAGGCAGAAAATGCTTAGAATATAAACATAAATATTTGGAATATTATAGAAAAAATTTGAACATAGGAAAAAATTTTTGAACATATATTTAGAACGTAGGAATTAAATATTTAAAACATAGGTTTAAATTACATTTAGTAACTTAAAACTTCTGCTAAAACCTATTAGCTCAATTGGTAGAGTACTATGCTAATGCATGGAGGATGTAGGTTCGATTCCTACATAGGTTATCTTTTAAAAATAACTTTAAAAACTTCAAAAATAAACCATAATACCTCAAATGTTAAAAAAAAAAATAATAATAAAAAAAAAATCAAATTAGCACTAAGGTTAAAAAAAATTTAGTCCACACATAAGTTGACTCACTAACACTAAGTGTGCTAGAGTATTACCCACCCAACAAACATGACAATAATTAAAAGAAGCAAAATCAACTTTCAACCTCTTAATATCCTCATGGAACAGCTTCAAAGGAGAGTAACCCAACGACTCTTGATTGATAGTCTGCACAATAGTCAATGCATCAAACTCCAGCTTAGTTCTCATGAATCCTAGTTGACTAGCAATTTGAATTCCAAATCCTGCTTCTACAACCTCGGCTTGTTCCACCTCCTATCTTTCCTTCAACCTTTGCATAGCTGCAGCCACTATGCTTTTCATTTCATCCCGCAAAATCACACCCACCCACCGAATTACCAGCAGCCAAGTGCGCATCTACAAAATCACATCCAAATACCACCAACTGCCATAGTAGCAAGCAACCACACGCTGAGCATACTCTATATAATCACCCAGCATCTTTGAGTAATTTACAGCAACCTGAATAGGATCAGACACAAGTCCTTGATGCAAACATTCGTTTCTACGTAACCAAGATGTCCAAGCCAACATATACAAAATTGCTAAGCTCCTTATTTCCAATCCTATTAGTCACCCACATGAGACGCTCGGAAAAACTAGAGGTTGGAGCATCAACTAATAGCCACACATACTCACTCTGAGCCTATATATTACGACAACATCATGGCACTAAAAAATAGCATGTAAATTAGTCTCACTAGCAGACGCTATCAGCAACAATATGGCGATGGTAATCTCTTTTTCACAGCAATACTACCCTTACAAGCCCTCAAGATAAAGTGTCGTAATTTAAGTAGTCTTTCCATACCCTAAAACAACTTTCATAAACCTCCCTCCTTTTTCCCGTGGAGTGTATACCATGCTTGAGTTTAGTTTATATGGTGAAGGACTGTTCTACTTCGTTACAGCTAAAATCTCATACAAACTCTCATCTCAATATTATACAAATAAACCTACGTGGGATTCGAACCCACATCTTTTGTGCATTTGCACAATGCTCTACCCATTGAGCTACTAGGCTAATGTATATAAAACATTTGTACCCAAACTTTAACTTACACTACACTAAACTTCTTCACCAACACAAATGGAGCAATACTTGTTCAAAATGTTGTAAAATATAATACAACTGTCGAACAATATGAGTCACTGGAAAGGATATAGCAAGCGAAAATGTACAACTACGTCAACTAGACTGCTTAAACCATAGTATGACTCATGATTACATTATTTTATATCCTAAATATTTTGTAGCAGATGGTGTATAAGTAGACAATTTAAACAAGTTGTACAAACAAATTCCAAGAAAGAAGGATTGTCCTTCCTTAATTCAATAAAAAATTTAGTGGACAACTAATACATAGCTGTAGGCATCAAATATGCATAAAAAACATGTCAGCCAAGCTGTGGAGGAGATATACATGTCCTCTATACTTAGATGCCAAGAAGAAAAGGCCAAACCTCTTCTCTACTGCTAGGATTAATAACCTGCATCAAGAATTCAAAAATATTGACAAATACTACACTTGGAGATGACATTTCAACAAGTCCATTCAACTTTAAAAGGTTTTTATATATGAAGTGCAATAATATTATACTCCAAAAGACACCATACTATCAACTAGTTTCTTTCAATCAGTGCATGAAAATAAAAATCACTAACAATTAAGAAACAATAAAAGGATATCACTAATTAAGAACATGCTGAAACAAGGGTTTAGAACATACTATATAATAATTTATAACATGACATTCATTATAAATTACTAAATAATAATATAGAACATACTAAACTAATTTATAATACAAAGAATTCATTAATCGAATAAAAATTGCAAAAACGAACAAAACTCGCAAAGAAAATCGAACAAAAATCGCATAAAAAATCTGGAAAAAAAATGATGAAATTCGAACATGAATTGCAATTATCGAACAAAAAATATCAAAAAGAAATCGAATAGAAATCGCAAAAACGAACAAAATTGCACAAGAAATGGAACAAAAATCGCATAAAAAATCAGGTAAAAAATTGATGAAATTCGAACAAAAATTTCACTAATAATCGCAAAAAAATGATGAAAGAAATAATATAAAGCAACGCAATCAACAAATAAATTCAGTAAAAGAAAGAATTGAATAACAAACCTTAATTTCTTGGAGTAAACCCTAATTCTTTGAATGAATTTGCAGCCAAAAAGAGAGTTGTATGATACGATAGTAGGAAAGGGGAAAGAAAACGTGAATTAGGAGAAAGGGGTAAGTGCAACAAAAATTACTAAAATGCCATTACTAACCAATTCATTTTGAGCGGTCAGATCAAATCTAATCATACGTCCAGATTGATTCTTATATAAGATTTGGGTTCTTATATAGAGGAGGGTTCTTACATGAGCCTTTCTCTCTCTCTCTCTCTCTCTCTATATATATATATATATATATATATATATATATATATAACTTGTTTATAGATTGTTAGTTACTTTTGATTTCCCTAAGTGACTACGAATTTGAACAAAGATATGAATTTCATTAATTTGTTAATGCAATAACTAATTTTGTTTCTTCCTTATTTGTAATGATAAATTTCTCCTCTAATTGTGAAATCTAGTTCATAATAAATTAGAGCAGTAATTACATGAAACTATAGGTATATATTATATTCAAATTTCCCCTCTATGATAAATATATACCTAAATGATATATATTCATAGTGAGTTACGTCAATGAAGTTTATAGGTATATATTATATTCCTCATTATTGACGCTTATAACTAATTTTTTTTTAATAATTCCTCATGTTTCAAATAAAATCAAAATAAAATTAATTAACAAATTACATGAAACTATAGGTATATATTATATTCCTTGTTATTGACGCATATAATTAATAGCTTATTATTTCTTCATCTTTCAAATATTTGTAACAAGAATTTTTTTCAGAATTTTATTTACATAATAAGCGGGGTCAATTGACCCTGTTACAGTTAATATTAAGTGAGATTTACAGTTGAAAATCTATTCAGAGAAATTATGATTACGTAGCTCTGATTTGAATGTTGACGAAGTTGCTGCCTAAAATTTGTTATCAAATATTAGCGATACTAAACTTGTGAATACTTGGTGCACCTTTGACACTACAAGTCAATGTGGGATGTTTGTTATGCCTTTTGGCTTGTTCCTTTATTGCTAAGAAAGTGACAAAAGCAGATCAAGAGGTGTTGAGGTGAGTTTGAATTTGCTTTTTGACATGAGGCGAGCGTCAACACCTTACGCCAACTACTTCATCCCTATTTTCACTTTGATTAAGGGTTTTGGAGAAGCTTTAATTGAATTTCAAAAACCTATTAAGTGGTATAAGTGGGAACTGCCACCAAAGTTGGATGCTCTTATTGAGGATTAATATCCTCTTTTCTTTGATTGAAAAGGATCGAAGCAAGTTGCTATTGTTGAAGCTACCAACCGACTTATAGCTTACTTAGCTTTGTTCTATATAATTGTTCAACACTTGAATTCATGCAAGGAGAAGAACTGTGAAATGGAAATAATGTCACTCAAGAATCGGTTGTTAGAGAATGACCTTATGTATTCTCGGTAGATATTTTGTGTAATCATGTAAAGGAATATTCTCCTTGTATCAGGTCTTGTAATTACCTGTATATATGATTTAATGAGAATACTCCTTTAAAGCTTTAAAGGAGATTGACACATTTCTACATGGTATCACAGCCATATAGTCTTTTCCTCTTCTCTTTTCTTTTCTTTTCCTAGCAACCCAAGGGTCTCGGTGCCCCTCCTGCCCTCTCTTCTTCCCTAGCTGCTCCGCCTGCCAACCATGGCCGATGATGATGACATCCCACCACCTTTTCCTCCTCTTCCCTCCTCTAACTTTCACCCTACCATGGCTGTTAACAACATCAAGAACTTTATTTCCTTGGTTCTTGATTACGAGGAAGGCCAATATTCTTCTTGGGTCGAGTTATTCCAAATTCACGCTTGTGCCTACAATGTCTTGCACCACATTAATGAAAATGCTGCTACCCCCTATGACATTGATACTCAAACTTGGAAGCGTCTAGACGCTATTGTGAAACAATGGATATATGGTACCATCTCGAAGGACCTCCTTCATACCATAATGAAACCCGGCGCAATCGCTCTCGAATTATGGACCTGTTTGGAGAAAATATTTCAGGACAACAAATAGACTAGGGTCGTTTATTTGGAAGAATTAAATAAAACCAAACTTGAGCAAAGTATTGTTAGCAATTGAAATTGCTTGCTGATCAATTAGAAAATTTCGACAATCCCGTGTTGGACAAGAAAATGGTGCTTCAATTGATCAAGGGTTTACCCAAGGGTGACTATGACACCTTAGCCATCATGAATCAACAATTAGACCCTCTCCTGAGCTTCACCAAGGTCCGATCGCAGTTCTTACTGGAAGAGACAAGGCGGGAAAAGCAAGAAAAGTCCAACCCGCAAGCTTTATTTGGTTTCCCAACAACCTCCGACCACTCCATCACACCATTTGCTGCCACACCCGCAACTTGATTCTCAATGCCGCGGCAATGGTCGTGGTGGTCATGGCAAAGGCCGCAACAATTGGAGGGGTGGTAAGGGTCGTGGCTTAAATAATCAACAGCAGAATGCTCAACAAAGCCAACAAGCTCCTCAATGGGCCGACCCACAAAATTGGTAGCAACCAAATTATAGGCAACCTCAACAATGGGCTTCCCCCCTGCCCATATCCTACTGGCCGCCCAACAACAACAACCCACGCCCTCAGCTAGGCATCTTGGGCTCCAGGCCATTTCTGCAGGCCTACTTTGCTCTTATGCAACAACAACAACAGTCTTGTGGCCTTCTAATATCGCCAACTGATCTCGGTCAAGCATATATCACCATGAGCATCCAACCCCCGGATAGTGGTTGGTAAATGGACACGAGCGCCTCCTCCCAACTCATCGTAACTCGGGTAATCTCTCTAAACTTTTTACTATGAGCAATCCTCAATTTATATTAGTTGGTAACGACAATCGCATTCCAATTCGAGGTTATGGCTCATCTACCACACCACCCCCACACTCTCCCTTTCAACTCAATAATGTGCTCTATGCCCCTAACATCATCAAAAAATTTAATCTCTGTTAGAAAGTTTACCTTTGACAATTTCGTTTCTGTTAAATTTGATCCTTTTGGTTTTTATGTGAAGGATCTATGTACGGGGACAACTCTAGAGAGATGCAATAGTGTGGGGGAGCTCTATCCTTTTTCTCCAATTTTCGCTACAGGCCCTCATCATCCAATCTCCTTTGCTGCTATCTCTCCTTCAATTTGGCATAGTCGTTTGGGACATCCAGGAGCTCCAGCTTTTAACTTTCTTAGAAATGCCAATTTGATTAAATGTAATAAGGGAGTCAATACCCAATTTTGCTACTCTTGTCCTTTGGGAAAACATGTTAGACTCCCATTTAAGTCTTCTCTAGTGCTACTTTTTTCTCCTTTTGACTTGATTCATATGGATTTATGGACTTCTCCCATTCCTAGCAATTTGGGTCACAATTACTACTTGCTACTTCTTGATGATTACTCTCACTTTTTGTGGTTATTTCCTCTTAAATTAAAATCTCAAGTGTTCTCTACTCTAAATCAGTTTTGATCATATGTTAACACTAGAATAGACTGCCCTTTCAAACAAACTTGTGCTACCAATGGCATTGTGTTTCAGCTTTCTTCCTCCACACTTCTCCTCAAAATGGGATGGCCGAACGTTCCATAATTAAGGACCATTAATAACATGGCACGCACCATATTATTCCACGCCTCTCTTCCTCCTTCTTTTTGGGTCTATGCTATTCATGTGGTTGCTTATCTTTTCAATATCCTTCCTACAAGCACATTGAAAAACAAAACACCAACCGAGGTCCTTTACCATTGCACTCCAACTTATGATCACCTTTGAATATTCGGGTGTTTGTGCTATCCTAATATCTACGCCACGACTCCACATAAGCTAGCACCCAAGTCCACTCCATGCATTTTTTTGGGATATCCGACCACTCATAGGGGCTATCTTTGCTACAATCTTTCTAATAATAAAATCATAGTGTCTCGACAAGTCATTTTTGAGGAACAAATTTTCCCCTTCTCGGATATACAAAAATTTTGAAATTCTAAATATGAGTTCATGGACTCATTTCCTTCTCTTCTCCTTAATCCACTTTTGGTTCAGCATGGGCCTATTGTGCAGCCCACTCCCACTGAGCCTAATACTCCTACATCCCCAAACAACCCACAAACCCCGTGTCAATCTTTCTTTCCTGCTGGCAGTGGGCATAATAGCCCACAGGCCGGGTGTGGGCCTACTCAATCAGCCACATCCGATTTGTGGACTACCCACCAGTCCAACCTAAGACCAAACACCGACCCATCCAACCTAATTTCACCACCCACAACAACCAATTCCACTCGGCCTATACCAATTCCCACTCATCCAATGGCAACCCGGGCCCAGCATGGTATTTTCAAGCCAATGGTTTCTTTCAACCTTTCAGCCTAGCTTATGTCACCCTTACCACGCAGTCCAAAACTTGCCTTGCGTGACCCGAATTGGAATGCCGCAATGAATGAGGAATTTCTTGCTCTTATTAAACAACATACTTGGGATCTTGTTCCCAAACCAGATGGTGTGAATATTATTCGTTGTATGTGGATGTTTAAGCATAAATCATGGAAAATGGTGATCTTGAGCGGTACAAGGCTCTTCTTGTTATAAATGGCAAGTCACAACAGGTGGGGGTGGATTGTGATGAGACGTTTAGCCCGGTGGTGAAACCGACAACTATTCGTACTGTGTTGAGCATTGCCATGGGGTATGACTGGGCCTATCCATCACCTTGATGTGAAGAATGCTTTTCTTCACGGTGACCTTAAAAAGACTATTTACATGCACCAACCTCCAGGGTTCGTTAGTCCGACTGCTCCAACTCATGTATGTCACCTTCACAAGTCTCTCTACGGTCTAAAGCAGGAACCTCGGGCTTGGTATCAGCAGCGATTTGCTAATTTTCTTTTGCAGATTGGCTTTGTTTGTAGCAAAAGTGATAACTCCTTATTCATCTTCCGTCAGGGTTCGGCTACTGCTTATATTCTCCTTTATATGGATGACATTGTGTTGACAACCTCTTCTACGACACTCACGTCCGATATAATCTCTTTGCTCAAAACCGACTTTGACATGACTGATTTGGGAAAACTGAGCTATTTCCTTGGCATTTCTATGACCTGATCGCGGAAGTAAATGTTTCTTTGTCAACGGATATATGCTGAGCAGATTATTGACAGGGCTAAGATGTCTAACTGCAAGCCGGTTCCGACCCCCGTTGACTATAAGTTGAAGCTCAGTGCCTTTGATGGGGATCATGTCCTTGATCCATCTCTTTACCGGAGCCTTGCGGGTGCCCTACAATACCTCACTTTCACTTGACCCGATATTGCATACGTTGTCCAACATATATGCTTTTATATGCATGCACCCCGTGAGCCACACTTCAATTCTTTAAAACGCATCATTCGCTACATCAAAGGTACCGCTGATCAAGCTCTCTATCTCTTCCCTTCCCCACCCACTTGCTTGGTGTTTTACACGGATGCCGATTGGGGTGGGTGTCCCGATCTACACCCGTCGCTTTACTTTCGCCTACTGCGTATTTTTGGGTGACAATCTTGTGTCTTGGTCAGCAAAGCGACAAGCCACATTATCTCGGTCTAGTGCAGAAGCCGAGTACAGGGGCGTAGCTAATGTAGTTGCCGAAACTTGGTGGCTCCACAACCTTCTATTGGAGCTTCATTGCCCTCTTCGTCGTGCTTCTTTTGTCTATTGTGACAACATTTCCGCGGTGTATCTATTTAGCAACCCCGTCCAACATCAGCGCGCTAAGCACATCGAAATGGATATCCACTTTGTTCGAGAAAAGGTTGCTATTGGGCATATTCGGATTCTTCATATTCCATCTTCCTATCAGTATGTTGATATTTTCACGAAGGGTCTACCTCGGAAAATCTTCCTAGACTACAGATCCAGTCTCAGCGTCCGCCCTCCTTCCGTTTCAACTACGGGGGTGTGTTAGAGAATGACCTTATGTATTCTCGGTAGATATTTTGTGTAATCATGTAAAGGAATATTCTCCTTATATTAGGTCTTGTAATTACTTATATATATGATTTAATGAGGATACTCCTCTAAAGGAGATTGACACATTTCTACATCGGTGACATCGACAGAGTTCAACTTATACCTTCCGAGCAACAAAGTGATGGTGTGTGCATTATTGTTGAGGCTGTCTCTGCTCGGCGCCAAATATGGTGCTGAGGTAAACTCAATTATCCTTTACATTGAGAAATCAAACCGAGGTGCACACGGTTGGGGAGAAAGGGCTTCCTTGATGGACGTCCTACTCATCCTAAAGAAGCACCAAAAGGTACATGGCAAAACAGCCATACTGAAGTTCATCTTTCATGTCTCTCAAAATGATTAATATTGGTGTTGTTGTTCTCCAAACTCTAGAGGAAGTGCTAAGCAGAATAGTTTGTGAATGGCCTATCATTGTAGATGAAGATTTGGAGTGGCAAGTGATCATGTTAATAATGCGGATTCAGATTTCTTCCTTCTTAGATTCGATATGGTGAATGAATAATATTTCAACAAGGCCGTAGATCCGAGGAAGATAGCAAGATGTAGCCAAGAATATGTTGGTAAAAAACACATTTGAGTTGGACTTGAAAGAAACAAAAAAGGGTTAACGGAGGACAATAAAATTGGTGTTTATCAATTATACGACAAATATGACAATCAAGACGCCTTTAAGCCAAGGTTAAAGCGAGAAGTTGTAGAGGTACGAGTAATGATGGATCAAGATTGGAAAATGAAGTATAGATACCAAGGAAGATGGAAAAACAACGATATTTACCATGATTTGCAAAGCATTACGGGTAATGGTAAGGTTGTGATTTTTGAGAATCCTTGAATGAAAAATGGAATATTTCCTTAACAAATACTTGATTTAAGTCAACCAAAATCTAAATCTTACTTCATTCATGTTGCTTGTAATGTTAGTAATGGTCCTGGTCACACTGTTGGGTTTATGGCTAACTAACCCTCATTTCTCCTAATTCTTTTTAATTATTTTTTTGGGTTGAAATTATGTTATTAAATTAATTATGAACTGCTTTTTTTCAATCTATATATCGTACATGTTTAAAATTCAGTTATAGTCTCGGCTCATGCTGGACGAGCTTTAGTCCTAGCTTCTAGAGTTGTACGTCTGTTCAGTGCTTAGTATGTATCAATTGATCAACACCGAAAAAAAATTGAGTTTACATGTTAGAGTATAGCCAATAATTGCCCATTTTGGATGGGCATGAAGAGAGAGAAAAATGAATAAAGCTTAAAAATGAAAAAGTTGTACTTTTAGTGAGAAATGGTTCATGACCAGGTTATGGCCATGACCATTTGTTGAGTGTGGGCATTTAATGGTATTTCGCCACTTGTCCAACAAAGAGAGGTGGTTTTGTTTTTGTTTTTTGTTTTTTTTTTATTTTTATTTTTAATTGATGGGGGCTCACGTGGGATTGGAAGGAAAGGAGAATCAATGCCCACAAAATTGGAGGGCAACCAAAGTGAGTGTATGGGCATGGGAGTTGGGCATAAATGAGGTGGAAGAGAGAGAAAATAATAAAAGATAGGCAAAATTAGCTGCAACACCCTAAAAAGCACCCTAAACTATGCGTAGTAGTCAAAACACCACCAACTATGGTGTCAGGTGCGACACGTGCCTTAAATGAAAATTTTCGTCCACTTATTTCATCGAAGGAGGTGAATCCATGCATGCTAAGTGGATGGAAGACTACATAACTGTTCTAGAGAGTGAATATTCACCTCCTTCCAGCGAAAAAAGTTGCCGAAAATTTTCATTTATGACACGCGTTGCACCTAGCACCATAGTTGGTGGTGTTTTGGCTACTACTCAAAGTTCAAGGTGCTCAGTGCACCTAAGCCATACTTCAGCGTGTTGTGGCCAATTTTGCCTAAAAAATATGATGACCACCTTTAGCTTGGGCATTCATTGACTATGCTCTTACTCCTACAATGTATTGTACATAATAATATACATACAAAACTTCACAAATCAAATGTAGTATATATATAGAAAAAAAAAATAGTAAATTTTTTGTGTAGAACGGACTCATGTAAGTCCGGTCATACAAACAGGAGAAAAAAAAATTGAGGGAAAAAAATCTTAATGGTTAGAAATTAGATAATAATAGTCAGTTATAAGATTGTAATGGCCAGAAATTAGATTATAATGGTCAGATATTAAATTATAAATATCAGATACTATATTATAATTGTCAGAAAAAAAAAGTTATATATATCAGAATAAGGTTATATGTATTAGAAAGTAGGTTAAATATATCAGAAAATATGTTATATAATATCATAAAATAGGTTAAATATATCATAAATTAGATTATAATGGTCAGGTATTAAAACCCCTTCTTCCTTCCTCTCTTTCTTTCTCCTCAACAACCTACCATCTCTTTCCTCTTTCTCTACAACTCACATTTTCTCTTTCCTCCATGTGATTCCCAAATGGAAAATTTTGTCCAGTTATACGGATGTGCCAAAAAAAGCTTGACTTTGTGAACAAGCTATTCCCTGATAAAACTCTGGTTCCTCTCTTTCACTAAAGCACTTATTCTTTAGCCTTTCTATCAATGCTACCTAGTACCTACACATCTTTGATCTGGTCACCTTGAACCCGAAATACCCCAAGTAAAGAAAATCTCAAATGCCAAGAGGAGAACATTTGAGGGCAGAAAACTAAGAAGGGGAACACTGATTTTCCTCTTTAGAACATCTTATGTGGAGATTTTCCCACCCCCACCCCCACTTTAGGTAAAGAAACAAACTTCAGCAGAAACAAACTCATCCTCAAAGATGTTGTATGACTTTCGATTGCTGCTTTTCTAGGTTGATGAGGGTGGAGGAGGGCCGGTCTGGGTTTAGGCTCTTTTGGGTCGGTGGTGGTGGAGTTGTGGCTATGCTTCATCAATTGACGACTATAGAATTATGTTTGTTGGGGCGTTTTTGGGTCGAGGGGGGGGGGGGGGGGTTGCCGGCATCGGGGGTTGGGAGAGAGAAGGTCGTCGGCCGCTAGCAGGGGTCGGGCAGTGATAGTGGGTAGGAGATGGGAGTATGCATTATAAACCGGACTCACGTAAAACGGACTCACACAAAACCTTCTCAATAAAACAAAATAAATAAATTAAAGAGGGAACTAATGCTTCACTACTACAAAAATATCCCTTATTTTATCGCCTTTTAACTCTCCTTATGCATTGCATGTGATGTTGAGCCTAATTTCTACCAACTTCTAACATAAGTAGGGATTACGAACAGACAAAGCACATATTATAAGATTAGGATCTTATACATCGAGTAGAATAATGGAACTTTATGTATGTGCTGCCTTTTGTTGTAATGCTCGAGTTTATGAAGTAATCATCATAAACACGAACTAATAACTTTTGAAACCACTTAAGATTCAATCTCACTTTTTGATCATCCAAATAAACCTTTTTAGTAAACTCCCACCCCTTTTTATTCACACTACTAGTTAAATTAGTGCCCGTGCGATGCACTGACAAATTTTATTTTTCATAATTAATTTGTGATATAATATAAAAATGAGACAATGACTCATGCACATAGAATAAACAATTGCAATGTGTATAAGAAAAATAAAATAGTGTAAGAAAAATTATTAAAACTAAAAATTGATATAAAATAATTAGGAAATTCTCTTTAATAATACTCAACTTTCTCCTTTACTCTTTGGTAACAATAAAAAAAATTTCATCATCATTAATAACATTGTGTTATTGTTTACTATTGATAATTAACATTTTAATATATAAAAAATAAAAATAAAAATAAAAACCTTAATTATAGTTAGTTTTCTATTTTTTTTAAAAAATTAAATTATTATAAAAAATTATTTTTGTAAAATACCCAAATCCTTACCCCACCAGCCCAACCAAAGCCCAGTCTCCCCGACCCCCGGTCGATGCCCCCCCGACCCTAACTCCATCACAAACCACCCCGAAAAGTAACCCCTCTCCCCGACGACTCCCCACCTGTTTGCTATGGCCCCGAAACCTTGAACCCCACCCAAAACCATTAGAACACCCAACCCTATTTAGGGTTTTAATACCAAACCCAGAAAACGAGTTTGGGTTTCCTGGAAGTTTCGGGGTTTAGGGTTTTCGGGACCGACGAACAGAAAGGGGTCGTAAGGGAGGGGGCCTCTTTTTAGGGCGGTTTGTGGTTGGGTCGGGATCGGTGTCGGGGTGGGGCATTGGGTGGGGGAAATGGGAGGGGGTGCGGGGTCAGGAAAGGGATGAGATGAGGGCGCGGGAGGTTGGTCATCGCCGGCCAAGGGTGGTGGAGGCCGGGTGCCGACAAGGGACAGAGGGGGGTGAGCTGGTGGCAGGGTAGGGTGGTGGCTGGGGAAGGGTTTGGTTTTTTTAAAAATTATTTTAATAGTAATTTAATATCAAAAAAATTAACCAAAAACCTTAACCATAAATAAAAATTTAATAAAGATGAATTATTAATGTTGTAAGTAATTTTACACAAAAATATAATGTTACCAATGATATATGAGAAATTTTGATTTTTACCAAAGAAATTAACAAAAAGTTGAGTGTTATCAAAGAGAATTTCCCAAAATAAATATATGGAGTAGTTGATTAGTGGTGTTAGAAAAATCTAAAATTAGAATACATTATATTACATTAATTACGCATGTTTTTCCAATAAAATTGTACAATGTACTTCTGAAAAAAATAAGCTAAGTAGAATAATAAAAAAAATAAAAAAAAAAAATTAAAAGACATAATTTTGACATCATACATTGTTAGAAAATTTGTATGCTGTCTTAAAGAAAGAAAAAGAAAATTTGTAGGAACACCGGTCTTCCAAAAATAAAACGATGTTTTGATTATTTTGAAATAAAACGACTTTTGAAATGCAACTTTTTCTATAAATAGAATAAAAAAGAACCGGTAACTTGTTTAATAGGTTTATTGTTACACGTGGTGCAATGTGAATGACATCGCCCCATTTCTTAGCCGGCCACCACCATCTCGTGTCAGACCCAAGTCCGAATACCGCCCAACCACAACCATCCTTTTCTGTTATTGCCACATTCAATCAAGCACTCTTCCATGGCAAATGTTTTTACCTTGGTTAGGAACTTCTCCACTTGAATTCACCTGTTTCATGGTATTTTGGTTGGCTCAATTGTTAATAGTTTGGAAAGGAATGAGATGAATCTAACTATTTAAGTGCTAGCCGTGACCTCTTCTTTACCAAAGAAAGAGGGGAAGGCAGAGGAGAGTGAGAAAATAGTAGTTGTGGTTGGGCGGTGTTGCAGGCGGGGGTCTCGGAGGTGGATGTACGATGAGATTGGGGAAGAGGAGAGAGAACGGTGGTCGTGGTTGGAGAAAAGGGGTTACTATAGGGGTGGGATGGCTCCGGCGGTAAAAGGAGTGTTGGTGGTGGTTGTGCTTTGGCTGTTAACAAAAAGAGCCTGGTTTAAGGGGGGTTTAATTTTATTTATTTTTATTTAAATCAATTTTTAAAATAATAATATTGTAAAAAAACAGCCAATTACATTGTGAAATGTGTCACAATTAACCCGCTAAATAGATCACCAATCTGTCACGTTCTATTTTGAGCAGATGCATATCAAAAGTTATTTTATTCCAAAATAACCAAAAGGTCGTTTTAATTTTTGAAAAATCGGTGAAAGGTCATATTATTCTTGACAATTTTTCCTATATTGTTTTAGCGGAAAATTTATTAATGATAACTTAAAATGTGTCCAAAGTGACCTAAGCATAACCTATTTAAGTAATTGTTAATAGATTTGAAGAATAAAATGTGATGTATTATGCTATTTAAAAATATGATATACAAAGTACAAAGTAATATTTATAAGATATAAAGTATTTCCTCTGTTTCTATTAAGTTGACGCATTCAATTTAGGCACACATGTTAAGGTAGAATTTGTTATATACAACCGGGTGCACTATACACCCAACTAACTCAAGGTTCATTTAATGATTAAATATAAAACAATCATCAAATGAGAACAAATTACCCATGGGTGTACAGTGCACCCAAGTGTATATAACAATCTCTCATGTTAAGAAGAGGAGAGAGAATAATAAAGCAAGTGGCATACATAAGTAAATACAAGGTATAAAACTTACCAAAAAAAAAAAAAGTGTCAAAACTAAAAATAAATTTCCTAATAAAAAAGAATACGTGTTAACTAAAAAATAAAAAAAAGGTAAGTAATATATATGGAAAATATTTTTATTATAGATATGAAAAGTATGTGAATCAAATTACCACAATGATATGATTTGGAAAATATTTTGTGCATATATTATAATAAGTGACATAGACGTAAAACAAAAGGGAAAAAAAAAAGTGGGAGTGTTTAGGAGGGAAAAAAATAGTATTAGGAAATGACACGAGTTAATCTTGATATTTGTTTTAGTATCAAAACTATGAATACTAGGTCATTATTAAATAATTATTCTTAATTAATACTATGACACGTGTCAATCTTGTTATAATGCTCTCCTAACTCGTTGTGGTATTGCAGTTCGCATCAAAGACTATGACGAAGAGTGTAGCGTATGTAATCGGGAACATGAGACCACAATCCACGCTTTGAGAGATTGTCGTCGTGCTCGAGAAATCTGGAGGAGAAGTCCAATTGGTTTTGTTGCTGAGTCTGATACGAGAAGTGTGGTGGATTGGTGGGAATGTTGCTTTCTTGAGCTTGAGGAAAGAGGGGTTGCTGCAGTCGTCACTCTTTACTGGGCCATTTGGAGTGCTAGAAATTCAGTAGTGATGGAAAATGAGCTCAAAGACCCTGATTAGATTGTGAGTTATGCGTGGAAGATATGCTCAGAAATAGAAGAGGAGAGTGCAAAGGATTTGTAAATGATAATCAAAAGTTCTGATCTGATCTATTAAAAAATAAGTAATAAGTATCTGAAATAAGTTGAAGAGAACAAGTCCAAATGGTTGGGATGTGTAAAGGGGGTAATAAAGTTGCTTACACCTTAGCTCACTACGGGTGATTAGCTATCATGTTTGGGATAATGTGATCCCTGATTGTATTGTTGAACTAGTTTTATCTAATTTATCTAAGGTAAAATTGGTATAAATTACCTTTTTTTGTCCGACTTTTTTGAAAGAACCACCTTTTAAGTTTTTTTTTTAACTAAACCACCTTTTAAGTACCTAAATTTTTTATTGCACCACCCCTATTTCAAATCTAACATATTGCATCTCAACCATCCACTTCCAAATCATCAACCATAGCAAATCTTTCCCTTCCATCTCAACCATCCACTTCAATTACCTCAATTTAGGTTTTGAGAATAAACAAATACTACAATTTAATTTTTGTAGCAAAATTAGGTTTGGTTTTTTAGAGTTTTATTTAATTTAGTCATGCATTTATATAAAGGGGGGGGTCAAATGTTTTTGGAGGTGAAAAAATACATGATTTAGGAGCGAAAGTCACAAGTTGTGGGCCCCTTTGACGTCTTAGTTAATTTTTTCGTCATAATTTGAAATAGGGATTGTGCAATTAAAAATTTAGGTACTTAAAAGGTGGTTTAATTAAAAAAAAACATTAAAAATGGTTGTTTCTTCAAAAAAGTTGGACATAAAAGGTGGTTTTTACCAATTTTACCTTTATCTAATTAGTATCCCGAGAGGGTTTTTCTTTCAAAACAAAAAAAATAAAATAAAATAAAATAAAAACTACATTTGTTTTAAAAAAAAATAAACATAAATTTGTCCAAAATACTATAATGAATTTATTATGAAAAAACATGTTAGCTACATAGGTATTTTTAATATACGTATTTGACAGTATCTATGTATTTTTGTATATTTCACCAACAAATTGGTAATATATATATATATATATATATATATATATATATATATATATATATATATATATATATATATATATATATATATATATATATATATATATATATATATATTTATTGTCTCTTATTAACCAAATGAATTTCTTAAAACTATGTACTGCTCCGTATGTATTTAACTCGTACATAGATTTCTATTATAATTTTTTTAGTAACTAAATTGGTGTTGTAATAAACGTAGTACACTACACTCATATGTCGCATGTTAAGAATTCGATTTTTTTTTCCTTAAATTTATGCTCCGTAATTGATAACTAGGTTAATTCCCGTGCCATGCACGGTAATTTTCAAATTCTTATTGGTGTAACACTATAATTATATTTATCGTTAGTGCTTGTAACATAATAATTCGTATTTAATATCAAAAATAAAATTGTCAAAAAGTAATATAAATCACATGAAAAATTTAACTACGATAAATTTATCTTCTTATTATTTCTAATATTTACTAAAATAAAACACGAAAAATCAAACGAAGTATAAAGAGTTTATTAACAAAATGAGTTTCGTAAAAATACTCCTTTGACTATGAGTGTTTTAAAATTCACAATAAAGTGATGCTCCGTACTATTTTTCTTTTTGACAAACAAATAATAATTTTATAAATATGTATATAGCTAGCCTTTCGTGTACATTATCTTTATATACAGTTTTTTTTTTTTCATATAAAATTGACCACTTTTAAAATTTGAATATATAATTTAAAAAAGGTCATATTATCGCGTAGATAATATCACAATAGGATTTACAGTAGTAATAATTTGGGCATGTGGTGTAACATAAAAGCCGTGGTGTGTTGATACAAAAATATTATATAAAAAATATAACTTTTAACCCATATAATTCCAATTTTAAATACTTAAAAATTTATGATAATATGTTTAAAATATGATTTACAGTAATAATAATTTGAGCATGTTCACTTTAGCTTAATTTTAGTTCAGTTCAGCTCCAATCAGTTCAGTTCAGTTCAGCTCCTAATTTCCTTCTCTCATAAAATATTCATTTCAGCTCTATTCAGTTCAGCTCCAATCAGTTCAGTTCAGTTTAGTTCAGCTCCAATTAGTTCAGCTCAGTTCAGGAAATGTGAACAAGCCCTTAATCTATGTAGTATGTAATTATTAGATAAAGATAGGAAATCAAAATTATACATATATAAAATAATTAAAGATACTTAACTTATCAAATAATGAAATAATTAATATTTGAGTATAATATATAAGAAAGAAACATAATGATTATTTTGGAAGGAAAAAGTATTTTATTTTTGTAAGAAAGGAATGAAAATATTATCCTTTGTATTACGTATTGTAAATATTCTAAGAAGATTTTTTGACAAAAAACAAAAAAGCAAAAAAAAAAACACTTTTGGCGGGAAAATTTTTAACCAAAAGATGACACGTGTCATCTTTGGTTTCGCCTTTAGTATATAGTTATAGATTTTCTAAGAAGATTTTTTGACAAAAAACAAAAAAGCAAAAAAAAAAATGAAAATAAAAAAAAAAAAAAAAAAAAAAACACTTTTGGCGGGAAATTTTTTAACCAAAAGATGACACGTGTCATCTTTGGTTTCGCTTTTAGTATATAGTTATAGATAGATAGATAGATATTTTTTGTGAAAAGTTATATTAAATCTTTTATTTTAAGTAATTAATATTCTAATTACTTTCTTAGAGCTTTGTATTGTTTTATAAAAAATATTCAAAAAAAAAAAAAAATGTAACTATTGAAGAACGTGACACTATATTTGGCAAAAATTATGTTGAAAACCTGCCCGTTTGCCATCGCATTTTGATTGTACATATTAATCGCAATATCACATGCTATGCATAATGCATAAGCTAAGGAGAGTTTAGAGATGTAAGGAGATTTTTTTGTAGCATTGGAGAATTAGTTGTCTACCATCTTTTTGTTCTTTATTGTTTGATTTGTAAAGTCCAGTGTATGTATATTATCATAGTGCGTTATAGGAGTAACAATGTAACATGTAAATTTGGAATAATGTACATTTTTCTTTTAATTTGAAATTTAACAAAGTTAATCTATAAAACAATTCATTATTTGGTAGTTTGGTACTACTCATGGAAGAACCTATGAACGTATGTACTACCATTAAATCATGTACTCATTGCCGGCATTGGCCAAACTAATTTGACCAATATACCAGCCACAAAGGGCAACAAAATCAAATTAACGTCACAATAACCTTTTTAAAGAAAAAATAAATTTCTGAAATATATTCCTATTAATCTTATATGTGGTTAGTTATAATGATGAGCAAATGGAGTTATACTCGGCCTTTATGTGGGTTACTTTAATAAGAAAATCGGGTTACTCTCATTATTATTAACAAATGGAGTTGAACAAATGAGGTTACTTAAATTTTTTATACTTATACAAATAAATAAGATAAATCTTATAAACTAATATGACCACATTGTCGTGTGTCTTGTTACACTGTATGTCTAGCTACACACGAGTCTAACCATCTAAAAATTTGTATATCATCTATCAAATGTTTTTATTTGAGTTTATCATCATTGAAGATAATTGAGTACCCTCTAAAATCAATCCTATGATTATGATTCACCTTGCAATTCTGTGGATTAATCATTATATTATGATTATTATTTGTTTATTTCAGTTTTGTTTATAATTTACAATTCTGTGGATTAATCATTATATTATGGTTATCATTTGTTTATTTCAATTTTGTTTATAATTTACAATTCTAATTCTTTTTATTTATATGTATCATTTCAAAATGATTACCAACCCGTACATTTGTAACTTAAGGCCTATTCTGATGTAGTGAGCTGAACTGACCTAAATTGATTGGAGCTGAATTGAATTGAGCTGAACTGAATTATTTATGAGAGAAGGAAATTAGAAACCGAATTGATTGGAGTTGAACTGAACTAAAATTAAGCGGAAGAGAACAAACCCTTATTTTTATTATTAATTTTTAATGTGCTGATATAATTATCCTATTCATTTAGTAAAAGATTACAATAATTTTATTGACTACTCCATCGATTTAATTTTTCATTTATATGATATGTCAATAAGATAACTAACACTTTTATACCTTTAATTAATCATATAACCTCTACATCTTATATTCTTATTATTATATACAATCTTATCAAATTAATATACGTAGTCATCAATTCACGTACCACACTATTATAAATAGCATGAAAATGCATTCATTTTTAATATCATCTCATCAAAAACCTTTTACATTTTAATTAAGAGAATAAAAAGGATGAAAACTCTTTGTGTTTTTCTTATTATTGCTTCATGCATACTAGGATTTTCTAATGCAAGACCATTAGAAAACAATAACAATGATGTCAAACCACAAGATGCCTTTGGATTTTATGATAATCCGTTTGTCCCCGGAGTGATAAAGGGTCTCCTTAAACCTGTTATCCCTTACGTTCCAAACCCGCCTAATGATCCATTTTTCCCTCCTGACCCGAAGAATGACCCGCCACCAAGTTCATTTCCCGGGCTTCCTCAACCATTTGTCCCTGGACCCCCTGCCCCGAAACCTCCATCTACCTCCGCCAAGGGTGGCAATTTGCCGTGAAACAGAAGATTTAGCACTTGGTCGTCTAGGAAGAAGTTTGTTATTATGATTTATTTTAGGTTATTAGCATATTACTAGGAAATATGTTAGAAGGAATAATAATGTATGTTTTGATTTTCTAGATTAGGTTATCATGGAGTTTTTATATACTACGTATTAGTATTCATATATTTAATGAATGTTAGTTTCTATCTATTTAGTTTTGGAGAACTAATAAGCAGTTGAATTTCCTATTATTATTTACTCTATAATCAATGATTTGTATTCAATTTTGCTATTTTATATTATTTGGTTCATTTGAGCTCCATTCAATCAACTCTGCAACAGTTAGCCTATTTTTTTTAATTGCCAATGATAACAAATGCTGACACAGATTGCTATTGTAATAATTTTAATAATTCACGAGTCTTATCATAATAATTCCTGTAATAGATGCATGCATGAAAAATTAACAAAAGAATAAATAAATGAATACGAAAAATTAACAAAAGAATACATAAATGAATACAATTTACTTAGTAAGTATGCTTTTTTTACTTCAGATGAAAATGAAAATTATGAATTACTTGAAGAAATATAATAACACCAAAAAAAAATAATGTAGAATACTTCCTATCCTTATATATTAACACCCATTGATGTTAGGCATAACTTTTACCTTCAATATCTATAATATATATTACTCATCTACTAATTTTATTTTAACTAATTTAATCTCCTAATTTTCCAAAGTACAAATTTTATATATTTTTCCAATAAAAAATTGTATAATGAAAATATTGATGTATGAAAACACACATTGTCAAACAAAATATGCATGCTTAAAGAAATTTGTATTCAAGACTATTTTGACACATTTGCTCAGTATATTCCCTACAGAAGCACTGCTGAGTTTGTCCTCATTTCCAGTCTTTCAATGTTATGTTGTGGCTTTTCCAGCATAGTCTTGGATTACATGAAGTGTCGCTTATGCTTCTGCCTTGCTCACGTACATTCTGCCTCACACTGAGCTATCTGATTTGTTGTTTGGACTTGGTTCCGAACTTGTAAAATTACTAATTGACATCTTCAGTTGCATATGCCTTTAATTTTAGCTTGACTGATGTTAGCCACTTAGCCATACCGCACCAGGAATTGTGTGAGTGTGTTTCTCCTAAAGCTGATCTTGTATCAGTAAATTTACAAAATTGCAAGTGTAGTGAAAAACTACAGCAGTACACAGAGAACAGCGTAAATTGAATCTAAAACCAGTTAACAGCCCTAGGAAGAAGCTAAATTCTGTTTCTTTCAGCAACAAGTAAAACAAGAGTAATTCTGTGTTCTTGCTGCTGTAAAAGAAAAACACAAAACCTATGACAACACAGCTATGACTGAAAATTGCAGCCTAAAAGGGATCCAACATCGACGATAGGAGTCTATATGTTCAGTTTTTACCTGCAAAGGAAGAAAAAAAATCATAATTAAGCATGTAAAGCTGATAAAACCATTAGAGAAATGCATCAGAAATCAAAACGAGACAGTAAGTGCAAAAGAGGATGGGGAAGTTCCCAAATTTCTGTACACCATATAAACATAACAAAGCTGTAACAGGGGCAACAGCCCTATGACAGGTAATGCAAGAGTAAGGGATATATAACAGGTAAAATGAGCAATTTGAGTCTCGCCAGAATTTGCTATTGGGTTAGGAATGAGGAATCCCATAAAATGGCACTTTGCTAACCAAAAATTTTCACAGCTATCAAGTCAATTTGGGATGCAATAGAAGAGGCACATCCACTTTCTTATTGTACGTGCAATAACTGCACTTGCAATCTTACTAGGAAAATCCATCAGAGATTGGGAAAATAAAAAAAGATGGTATCAGGAAGCAGAATTTTCTTGTAGTAACAGAGGTCTACGCGCTATTTGTTCAAAAGGGGAGACAAAAAAATTTCTCAAGCATTGAATCAGATGGAGTCAATGGCTTTTGTTACATACAAAAGAAGATACAATGAACATTCAGCTAGCTAAGACACAATCCAGTAGTGTTTGGCCAAGCTATTTCTGAGCATGAGAAACTGTAATTTGGCCAAACAAGGGGTCTTACAGAAATAGAAACACTCAATGAGAAAGTGGATCAGATTTAGAAGGCCAAATGACCAAAAATAAATTCTGGAGGGTAAAGAAGGAGCAGCTTGGAGCTTCTAGGAACTGATTCTCAGGGAGCCAAAATACTCATTTAATGAAAACTTTTATCAGACCATCATACCCTTCAATTATTAGAAAATACCCACATGTCCCATCTAAAAAAAAAATTATAATAACACACTCCTCCCCTTTTCTCTCAAAGCTATAGCTGATACTCTCTTCTAAGTCTATGAGTCTTCCTGCTTTCCTAATTCCCCGTCCATTCAGCCCCACATCCTCCATCAACAAATTATCATTTAAAAAAAATTTAAAAATTGTAGTACTGAAAAATTGTTTATAAACTCTCCTTATTTTCACACTGCAAATGCATTTTGAGATGTGTTTTATTTTTCCTATTATGAGAAAGATGACAGTGGTGTTGTGGCTTTTTTTTTTTTTTTCCTTTTTTTTCTTTTTTTTAAAAAAGGTTGTGTTGTTTTTGCCATTTAATTTCAACAATCAACCAACTAGGTTGATTATATGAGAGGGAAAATACGTGGGAAAATGAAAAGTTAAATTGTTGCCAAATCCATACTTTAAAACATTAGGGCAAATTGAGTTGTAGGTAGTCGGTATAATAAAATATGGTAGCCATTGTTATTTGTTCATATGATTCCAAGTAAAGAGAGTGATGAAGAAAATACTCCGTAGAAGATAAAAGCCAATTCAATGAAAAGAAAAAGGAAATTGGGGAAAAATTTATAAGATAAAGGAAAATTAATGAATACGGAGAACTACTGATCAGAAACATAATTCTAAGAAACAGAAATTGGTATTCAGAAGCTTGGCCAAATAGACTATAATAATAGTGCTCTCAAGCAAGTAGGTTGGCTCAAAAGGTTTAATAGACCAGGCTCCAACTATACCACACACATTCTGAAGTTTCAATGCTTTAAGATACATGGAGATCCAGGTTTCAAAGGTTTCATGGACAATAGAGTAGCTGCTATGTCCTACAATGAAGTAGATACTAGTAACACCATACCATTGCAAATGAATTTATATGGTGCAGTACAATCTAGGATTTTTTGGTTCGTAAATCTAGAATAGATTGGTATGAAATCTCATACACGAGGTATAAATTCTACATCCCATGATAGTTTAAAGTTGTTTGGTTTGTTATAGTTGGAATGGTATCTACATTTCATTAATGAAACGGTTTGTGAATCTTAGGGGGAATGGGATTCCCGGGGGTGGGGGGGGGGGGGGTGCGGGGTAGAGTTAAAACCTTGCTGGTATGAAGTTCCATTGGTAAAAAGCCTAACCAAACAATAAAATGATGGTGGGTAAATTTTCCCTCCTATCTTGCACTAAATTCTAAATGGTTACTAGAGAAGTAGATAGTGCATCAATTTATAGACATCAAACTTGTTGCTAATACTAAGAAAAACATTACCATACATGATGGGAGTAAAATTTCAGTCAAGTAGTTGGGATAAATGACGGAATAACTTTGAATAATGTGCTTCATAAGATATGAGGTGTAAACTGCACTTTACTCACTAGAAAAGCTTTGTTTATTCTCATAAAGGGAAGTTCAATTCCTCTTGGTTATTCAAAAGCTGGTCTTGATAATGTGACTGCACTAAAGATGAGTAATTATGTATTTGATTGAAGGAATGAATGTAATAAAGTTTGTCTAGCCGCAGTAGAAGATGCAAGATTGTGGCATCTTAGATTTTTCCTTTTTGTGAAATAAGGTCATGTCTAAAGAGCACAATTTGTCCTACGACAACAAACAAACTATACTTCTTTTCACTTAGTAGCATCAAAACAAAAGCTCATTTTAAACTGATTCATATGGATGTTTAGGGTCCTGAACCTGTAAAGACTCCTACTGGTTGTAATTAGTTTTGACAATATTGGATGATTTTAGAAGATTACAATTGTTGAGAAATAGAAGTGAAGTTGTTACAATTATGGTTGGAATTTTAAATAATGGTTCATAAACAAATTGATCAAAGTCTAGTGTGTTAGGTCTAATAATGCTAGGACATTATGTGAAGGAGAAACAGTTGTATTTGAAACATGTGATTTTATATCATTTAAGATTTAGTGATACGCCTTAGCAAAATGGAGTTGTTAAGAGGAAGCATATACATCTTTGCACGGGTTATGTATATAGACCCTAGAGTTCTAGGGGTTTGGGGTGAAATTTATGAGCTAGCTTATCTTATTAATCAACAACCTTCAAGATCTTTTAAAGTTTTAATCATGATACGCATTTTGTCAAATTACACATATTCAATCCCCAGTTCCCCACCTTTCTTATCAAAAAAATTTTGGTTGTTTATGTTATGTCACGACTCAATGAAAGAGCCAAAACTTTAGTTTTTCAAGGTTACTCAGTCATTAATAACAAGATGAGATGACAATTTAAAATATGTTTTATTTCATGAAAAGCATTTCCCACGTCATCTTTACCCCACACACACACAATAACCCAAAGCTAATATAATCTTTAAACTATTATATACAAGTACAAAAATAAGGCAAAGCTAATACGTGAATAGTGAAAAAATCAAAGTGTCACCTTAAAAATGGAGGGAGTAATTTTTATGTTAAGATAAATATAAAACCCCCGTCCCCATTTCTGAATGCTTGCAACACTTGCATTTGCACACAACATTAAAAACATGTAGTACATGGCAAGAGATATTTTAATGTGCAAGTGGGACTTATAGGATATTTTAATTATTTTGTAAAGGAGAGAACAAAAAAAAAAAAAAAAAAAAAAAAAAAAAAAGCACTCACCTACCAGAAGAGAAACAATGAAAAAAATTAGTGTTGTGGGGTTAAAGAGAAAGAAACATTAAAACAATAGTGGTCCCATGTTAAGATAGGAAATGTTGCAAGTAATTAGAAATGGCTAAAAGAGACAATTGTTGTATTTAGAGGCCAAAAGAGAAAGAGTTGCAAGTAGTCTCATGTTAAGATAGGAAATGTTGCAAGTAATTAGAAATGGCTAAAAGAGACAGTTGTTGTATTTAGAGGCCAAAAGAGAAAGAGTTGCAAGTATTTAAGAATGGAAAAATAATGGCCAAGTCATACATTGCATAAAAAAGGAAAACTAAAGTCACTTGATTGTGACATATCGTATCCAATGAGTTGTATCACCGATATTTTCTGTATTATATTGATTTGTAAAGTAGGTCGGGTTTAGGGCAAGGTAAGCCAAAAACTTATGGAAGTGGCCGAAATTTAACACTAGCGCTCCAAAACCTAGTTATTCAAACAATTAATCAAATTTTATCTGTGACACCAAGATAACATGACCTTTAATGTGATTGCGACTATTATCGCATATTCAAACCATTGTTAACAGAAAAATTACACCAAAAGAGGAATGGTTTACTTTATGTTCTTCCTCTTCTGAAGCTTCAACAAGAAATTAGCTCAATTAATGGAAATCTGAACAAGGTATGTTTCTTCCGATTTACATTCTAAAATAATACTTCGTTTTTTATTAGATGCACCACTTTGTATAAAAGGAAGTTTCAATTTAAATGTATCATTTTCCCTTTTAGTTAATAATTCTCTCTCCCTCGCCTTTTACATAAGCTCTCTTTATTTTATCTATCTCTCACTACTCCAAAAATTGCATAAGAGTCCGCAATTACAAAAATAATGCAACTAAAAAAAACGGAGCAAGTACTTCCGATGTTCTTTTTAACTTTATCTAGTATGATTTTTGTACTATTCAGTATTCACACACTCACCTTTGATCATTTTGAGTGATTTACTTAAGGAAAAAAAAAAAAAAAAAAAAAAAAAACATATGGGATCTTGTTTAGAGCGTATAAAAAAATCCTATCATATTAGCTTTTTATTATAACTTTTACTCAATAAGAGATAAAGATATTGATG
This sequence comes from Chenopodium album, assembly GCF_948465745.1. Taxonomy (NCBI): domain Eukaryota; kingdom Viridiplantae; phylum Streptophyta; class Magnoliopsida; order Caryophyllales; family Amaranthaceae; genus Chenopodium; species Chenopodium album. Next base: position 48,548,083 of record NC_137848.1, read on the forward strand.
GTCATGTGAGAGGAAGCATGTAATAGTAGCTTTTTTTTTTTTCAGGCCATGTAATAAGAGTTAAATAAAACATATTTTAATAGACCTAATGGTGCACCGATACAAAACGTTGAAGAGTTGGATCATGTACAGGTTAAACGAAATAGAGGGAGCCCAAAAATGACTTGGTTGTAAAGAGTTAGGAAGGATATAAAACATATGATTTTGAATGAAAATGAGGTATTTGATTGTAAGGGATGGAGGAGGAATTGAGGAAGATAATTGTGGATGACTATATTGAATACTCACATTTGATTCATGTAACCGACCCCAATTATGAGATTATAGCTTTCATTGATTGATATAATAATACTCCCTCCGTTTTTAAATACTTACTCCACTTTCCTTTTTCGACCATTTTTAAATACTTGCTCCATTTCCTTATTTGAAAAACGTTTACAATATTTAATTAATTGTTCTCACCTAGTGGATCCACCATGAATCATATTTTATTAATTTCATATTTTCTCTCCTCCAATTCTCTCTACTACTTTTGTTTTTTACAATTTTTTATTCTTCTACCTACCCCACTACCTCTATATTTTATTACTTTCTTCAATTTCTCTTAAAACTCCGCGCATGGAGAAATGAAGCAAGTATTTAAAAATGGAGGGAGTACTTTATAAGAAAAATAGAAAGTGAAACAAAACTCAACCCCTACCATTTGGTTACAAATAAATAAAATACTATATTTTCTTTTATATGCAACACTTTTCATTACACGTGTTAGCACATTATTTAAATCATTAATATATATATTATTATTAATATGTAAAAATTATATAAACTTAATAAAGTACATTTGGACCATTCAAGTACAATATGACCATCCTTATTTTGGAATAAACTACATTGAAAAACTTATTATTTTAGAATAGAGCACATTGGTTTGAATTTGGACCATTAAAATGAGGGTAATATGGGAAATTAATGCGGATAAGTGAATAACCAAAATAGAAAGTGGAAAGATCATCTTAAAACACACAAAATAGAAATTTGAGAAGATCATTTTGAAGCGGTGGGAGTAACAAAGTATAAAACTAAACGAATCTAACAAGATCCCACATGATTATATTTTTCCTTAGACTAATCATCAAAACTAGTCAAAGTGGAGTATTTGAATAGTGTAAAAGTCAAAGTTTTGCATTTAAAGGAAAACGAAAGAAGAACTAAAATAGGCCAAATTGTCTTAATTTACCTATATCTTTCTTCAAATAAAATCATAATGTTACTATTTGCTTTTCCAATTCCCAAATTTCAATATCAATTTTTATATACCAAATTGGCAAAAAATATCTTTAATTATACCAAATTGGCTATGAAGATGTTTTTTATTTTTATTCTTTTACTATATTGGCTAATTGGATGTTTCCTTATTTTGTACTCCATAAGCAAAAAAAAACAACTCTAACCTACCTCATATACAAATATTGTATTAACATACTTAATGTCCATAAGCAAAAAAGGTATAAGAAAATACTCCATTTCTCCCAATTTTCTTCCACTTGTAGTAGCCCCAAATTACTACTACCTCCATTAAATGTTATATGCAACTTTGGGGCATTATTTGTGAGATATAAAATGTTTCAAAGTTACACATAACATTTAACGGAGGAAGTATATAGCCAAGTCAATAAAGCATTTATTGAATACTCTATTTCCTTATTAACATTAACTCAACCACTAAAATAACTCCCTTCGTCCTTTTATTATAAGCCTATTTAGGTTTTTTCACTGAAATTAAGAAAATTAAATGTTGCTTAAGACTAATTATTAAGAGTACATATGTGTATGTCGGATTAAAGAGAGAATAAAAATAAAATAAAATAAAAGTGGTTGGGAATTATTAAAGAGGGGAAAGAGAAAGTGTTGGAAACTGAAATTAAGCAAAAGTCATCATTCGTACAAAAATAAATAAATAAATAAATAAAAAGGATGATAACTCATCAAAAAGTGGGGAATATTATCATAAAGTACAACCTTTAAATAGAAGTAGACTCTTAATTTTAATTACACCAAAATGGAATACTTCTAATAAAAGGATTGAATGAAGGGAGTAATAAACATAATTAATACAAGTTTTCATAATTACTTTCTTGAAACATGTTATAACATAGAATAATCACTTTTGGTTCATGTAACCAACCTCACTTATGAGATTAGGGCTTTGATTGATTGATTAAAACATGTTATAAAAGCTATGATTTGAAAAGTTGTCTTCAATCCTTTAGGTGACGTACTGACTTAGTGACATTCACACATTTATTTTCTTCAAACTACTAAAATGCTCCTTTTTCTATTGATTGAGTAGAGGGGGTTTTAAACTTATTGATTTGATATTATAATTAACACGAGGATACATAGAGGTTCCATAGAGATTGTTTGCTTCGACACGACCATTTAGTGAAGTATGGAGTACATACCAAATTCGGAGAACAACCCAATGTCACAATCATAAAGAAATAAGCCTTAAGCATCATGATAGACTTATATACTATGTACAACTAACTAGACAACGACACAAACCAAACATGAAAAAAACTAAACAGTGTAAAGTAGGGTAGTTTGAATACCGGTACCCAACTGACCTATGGTGGTAAGTAAACTAACCCATGACCCGACCCGGTAAAACAAGGTACCCGTTTCTAGCCTTATTGAGTCGGGTCATAAGGTACTCGATTTAATCTGATTTTCTTAAAATTTATTTTTTTAGCTAAAAACCTATCATCTTAATTGCGGACAAATAAACCTATTTCAATAAAGAACTCTGCCAACCTTGTTGTAATATGTTCACCATAACAAAGGTTTCAAAGTTGCATCCGTCTTTAGTTCTTCACAAAGACATATACGGGTGGGGTGGGCGCCTTGGAAATGGAAATCTCTCCAAGACACCTTATCTACTGACCATAAGAGTAAATATTCCCCACCCGAGCTTCATAAGAAAAGCTTCATTATTATGACTCATCCTCCAAAACCACGGAGGTTGAAGATAAACTTTATACATTCGCTAAAAAACAAAGAAATTTGAAAAGACTGGATAGTAGAGGATGATTCGAAGTTATCCGGGCCCCTTTTGGGGCTTTGGCGTTTAGAGCAATGAGAAAGGAATCAAGCTAAAAGTCTCGATCTATAAAAACTTCTTTTTTTTTCTTTCGGTTTGGATTCATTGATAGCAGAATAGCCTGGAATGGGTGTTTTTGTCATTTTTATTACCACTCTATTCCCTTTATCAATTCTCTTATCCCACCTAGATCTATGAAGTTCTTAAAGGGCTTGAACCCTGCCTATGAAGGAAGACTAACCTTCTTTCAATGGATCCACTATTGCCTATGAACAAACAAAAAAGAGAACACTGAAGTCAGTGCCTTAGCTGAAAACAAGAAAATCTGGAAAGATGAGGCGTTCCCTAACCGGAAGTTCTTCCGGGAGACGCCCTGTGGTGGGGTGGCTGCACAGGAAGAAATAGAAAGCTATTTTCAAGAGGGCTATGATGAAGGTGAGACGGCAGTAGGGGTGAGCAAAAATTCCGAGAACCCAGAATTGGAACCGGCAGGTCCGGGTGGTTCCAATTCTCAACTTTTTGAAACAGGAACCGGTTGGGTACCCGGTTACCCAATATATGCTAAACTAAATAAAATTTAAATAATAAAAATATGTTGAATGTATCTAGTTAGTAAAATAAAAAGGTATTATTAATACCTAATATAAATACGAATAGCTTAATGCATACATAAATATAAGTATTAAATGCTAAAAATGAAAATAGACCAAAACAAGTATTATAATTTGTATTATATTTTAAAATTTACAAATACATAAGTGGGTACCCGGAACTGGTACCCGGTAATTCCAATTCCAATTACTAAATTTTAGGACTCGGTTGAACAAATTCCAATTCCAGCTCCGAATTTTAGGACCCGGTGTTAACCAATTCTGGGTCCGGTTCCTAAAATTTTGAACGGGTACCCGATTTGCTCACCCCTAGACGGTAGGGTATGGTGAAGAAATCAATGTGGGTGGGAGAGAGAGAAAGATGATGGTGGTGGTATTGCAGCGGTGGGAAGGTGGTGTGGCAGTCGAGGGAAGAGATTGGGGCGGTAGAGGTGATACTGGTGGTGGGTGAGGTTGGGTTGTGATTTTCTCTCATGCTATATTAGTGTTATGATGGCTATTATGAAAAGCCCAAAGAAACTAACAACTAAGCTGGCAATATTATTATTATTATTTTACAAGGAAAAAAAAAAAAAAAAAAAAACCACCTTAGGGGTTTTTGGGTACCCAACCTATGAAATTTTGAAAATGAAAAATACCCGATTAAAATAAACCAAGTCGTCGGATTGTTTTGAACACCCCTAGTGTCAAGGGTTAAACGAGTCAAAGACAACATGACATAACACTACACATTTAATTGTACAATACCACGAGAATAATAAATAACCTATATGTTATTGAATTGATGACTTTTCTTTTAAACAAGGCAAAACAATTTTTAATACAGCATAATAACACGACATGAACTGAACATGAAAAAAGTGGGTTAGGGCCAAGGATTACTACGTTCGAATCAAGATTTGTTCTCTGATTTTTTTTTTTTATTTCAAGCACGAGCACGAGAACAAAACAACATATTTACCATCTCTAACTACAACAGTAATGCTATAATAATTTTTTTTTTCCATACTTAAATTCAATTGTTCATCTTTCACACCTGTAATTTATCATTACACTTTATCTTTATATATTGTCTTCAATTTTTATGTGATAGATTTTCTTATCTTTCTTTGTTTTTCCATTTCATTTCATTAAATATATTTTTTAGGGAAAAACTTTATTTCTTAATAATTTCTTCTATTTGTTCTGGAGGATTAAGTCTCATGTCTTAAAATTTCAGACTTTCTGAGTCCGACACTTGGATACGAGTCCTATACCCCGAGCCCTAGTAACATAGCACAGGTAATCATCTTATATATAAAAGATCAACTTAATAAGCATTAATTCAAAATTGTAAGAATACTTACAGTGTCGAGGCAAGTTGAAGGAGTTCATCAATACATCCGACCACTGCACTCCATTGAGCCACAATAGCAACTCTTTTTCTTAATATTTCCCTTGGAGTCCAAAACCTGATCTATAATATAATTGTAATGATAAGCAAGCTCTTGTAGAGGAGGAATGTTTTCTGCTGCAAACAGCATTATGTGGGGAATTCGCTTGTCCTCGTGGTCGTAAAGGACATTCTGTGCATATAGGTTAGGAGTACAACTATGATTGATAAACCTCCCAACGTTCCCATAACTCACCGCATCAATGGTAAAACCGACATTTTCTATCACATCAACACTACTTGATGGCTTATCGGGCAAGATATCTGAAAGTCCCTCCCAAAGAGTAGAATCATTATAGTTTTGCCCAATATCAAATAGATATTCATCATTGCTAGTTCTTTGGTCAGCTTCCTTGTCATCCAGCAATTCCCCTATATATTCACATATGAAGCTACCTGATGGAATTGCAGATAGACATCTTACACCCCACCCCCTAGAGTCAGTCTTGAAGATCTCAAGAGGAAGTTTGATACCATGTTGGCTGACTCTATTGTGACAAGATGGAGGGCACTTGCACAACGGCCCACATTCATATACAAGGGACTTGGCTTGAACAATAGCTCCACTGTAATTGTATGGTATGTCCCCTCCATTCTTAAAGGCACAAGCACAATGCTCTGAATCTGAACATCCATTCTTACAATCACAGCCCTTAGGGGGTATAGGCTGGCACCAATCAGGGTACATCATGCTCGTAATATATGTAAATGGTGGCGGTTTCTCATCATCAATGGTATTGACTGCACCTATTGGGACATCCTCTTTTCCATCAGAAATATCAGCTATACAACGACCCTCACGTGCTTTAAATTTCTTGGACTGTTTCATTTCCTTCCAAGCAAGCTCTGGCTGACCTGGAACCCTTCTCAGCTCGAATTTGAAGACCAACTTCCCATGGGACCCAAGATCGTGCCAGTATTTTTCAACAGTGTATAGCCCATCATAAGTGTACGTTGCAATTGTTTTTGATCTTCCATTATTGGGTCTTCCATTATTGGGTCTTCCATCAGAACTCTCCACAGCCTTTGTCTCTTTAAACCCTCGAATAACCCTAACCAGAGTCTTTTTATCTATGCAATTCTTCAGCCCTAAATTTCCTCGTTCAAGTTTCTGATCTTCAGGCTGCTTATCTCCACCTGTAGCGTTTCCTCCCTGACCAGTATAAATCAGTACATCGGGATTATCCACATCATTAGCATAACCTCCAGAAGCCACAATACTGATCGCAATCGGTTGTTTATTGACCTTGATTATATCTATACCACCTTGCAGGGGTGTGTGAAGCCCAATTATAGCGAGTTCTATGCGATAGTTAAATATATCACCTACTTCTACTCCAGGAACAGGCCCTATTCCTTTCACTGTGTTGAGATATTTTCCAGCCTCCTTGAGCGTCCTTGCAGCACGTATATCAGCCCTCTTACTGGCGTTCTCTTGATCTTTCGACTTTGTTTCTTCTTCTTGCAAATACTTTCTATGAACAGCCTGGAATATGCGCAATGTATCACGTACCTTAGCACGCATACCTCTCTCACTTGAAGAGCTAGAAACACGAGGGGTAAGATAGACATCTACATCATCTCTTGGAAGCAGCTGATAATCTTCAAGTTCATCATTCTCAGAAGAGTCGCTATCATTTATGACATCCAGTGGCCTAGAAATCTCATCTATGCCCTCCTCGTGATAAGGTATCACCATCATACCTCTTTCTGCCAAGACCTTGCTATCCAATTTGTTTTTATTGGGTGATCCCTTGCGTGTACCCTGGCTAGAAAAGTCACACTTCCCTTTTTTTCTCTTAGCCACAGTTGGTGTTGATTTAACTGCTCCTTTCCCCACCCTCCATGGGCAGTGGTCTGCAGCCATAAGACCTTGTATGATAACCAGCTTCGACCCACTTCCTGCGCCTACATCTTTACAGGGAGCACCAATTGACTTTTTCTTCTTGTTTTTATCCTTAACATAAACCATTATCTCTTTGTCTAGTCCATCAGGTAAATTTACTGTATCTCTCTCACATTTTCCATAAAATTCTGTTAGTTCAATCTCTTTTTCAATTTGCTCACCATTTTTATCTTCAGAAATTTCCTCTTGTCCCCTTGTCTCATAAGATTTTCTGAACAAAGGAGTTCTATCAGAATCACAATGATGTTCAAGTGTATCCCCACCTTTTACAGTAGCAAGACCTTGTTCCTTGTCCTTGACGACATTGTCAGCTTCATGCTCTACTCCAACTAGATTTGCATTATATAGTACAATAGCTTTCTCCATTTTGGAATCTGGCTCCCTTTGATCAATATGTTGGTCTTTAGTATCACAGAGCTTTGGCACAATATGCCCACAGCCGACAGGGAAATCACGAACAGCAGAAACTTTTCTTCGAGGAGGATATTTAGGTTCCTTCCAAACAAGATTTGGAGGGACAGGATAATGTGGTAGTGAACAATGTTGTACACTAGTTCCCTTATCCAAAGCTATGTCATCAACAGCAAGATCAAGATTGCCAGTATCCTTTCTTGCACTGGGCGACTCTACAATTCGTTCAATAAACTCAGTTAACGTATCACGAATTTCTTTTTCTGACTTAGAATCCTCATCAATGTTTGACAAGACTTCAAATGATTTAGGATTGTCCTCTGGCAGCTTCAAATTCTCTTCATTTTCCTGTTCTACCTCATCACATTTATTCAAATTAGATTTCTCTTGTTCATTCCCATTTGAGCATGATGGAACATCATGACTTTGTGACTCAACTTTTTCTTCTGGTAGTAATTTTTCCATCACTCCACAAACATCGCTACCCTTTTCCCTACTAAAATCTACATTTATTAAAGCACCACACTCTTTTTTCCCACTACTTCCCACTTCCTTCAATTGTGGGCTAATTCCTGCAGCATTTGGCCCACATCCATCAGGAAAATCACGGATTGCAGAGACTTTACGCCGTGTATATCTTGGTGGGGAGACTAGCAAAGAACAATCCCTGTTTTCCAATGCCCTCTTATCAGCAACTATTGAACCCATTTCCCTATGATTGCTCTCTAACACCCGGACGGAAGGTTGGTTCGAGAGAACCGCTATGGTCCGCTTGAGGCCCCTTAGTATAGACCTATAGCAAGAATGGATTCTAATTAATACTACATCAATTCACTTTTGTCCCAATCAAAATTCTGAAAAAAAAAACCCCAAATAATTCAACCTAATATGTAATGGACGCAGCCATCTAGTAAATCCTAAATTAATTAACCAATTAATCACTTTCCCTAATCAAAATTCAGGCAATTTCATACGAAAAAGCTGAATTTCAAAATCATTACGCTTAATCCATCTAACATTAAGCGAGGCAACACAAAACCCTTAATTGGCAGTTACTTTTCTAAATCCACAACAACAATCAAAGAAAATTAAAACTGTTATACAACAAAATTCATCAAATCATCAATGTCATCCAAATCAACCCACAATATTTTCACTAATCAAACCAATAATCTCCGAAAGAAATCCATATTCAAGAAAATGAAGAATTCCAGACAATAATAAATAAAATAAAATAAAATAAAAAAATGAAGAATTCCAGAAAATAATAAATTGAGACAATAATAAATTGAAGATTATCAAAAAACTAACCTTGAGAAATGCGGAAAGAAAGGACGGTTGAAGAGAGAGAAAAGCGTCAGCCGCCGGCGATGCCGAGCATGGAGGAGAGATGATGCTTACGACAAGTCGACAACCACACTGTACTTAAATAACCACCTTTGTTTTATGCTAAATTGCTTTGAAATGGTGCTTAGAAAAGTTTGGGGCCTAATTGTGAATTGTGATACATTTACATAGGGGAGTACATTGTACATATATACTCGATATAGACGAGCAAATCAGCAAATGTATTTTCAAGGGCATTTTGGTAATTTGCGCTCTGGTACAGTTTCAATGAGGGAAAATGTTGAGCATTTTTAGGTAAAATATAACGAAAATACAAGTTTATCTCAGTACAGTTGATGAAAATTGGATAAATTTGTTACTTTATTTTCGAAAATATAGCTCACAAACAATTGAGAAGTGGAGAGTCAAGATTTTGAAACCCTAATTTATGATGATGATACGTGGTAACTGAAATCAAGAGTGTGGAAATTCACAACCATAAAAAAAAAAAAAAAAAACAATTAGTATTGAACATGTGTTGTAAAATTGCCCTAAAATGATCCGCAATTACCCTTAAAATGAATAAAAGTTATCCTAATGTGTTTGAAATTTACCAAATACACATAAAAGTTATCTATGTTTAGCATAATAACACTCTTTATTTGAGAAAAAACCAAATCTTAGTAAATGAAAGTAATTATATTACCCTTATATAAATTATTTCGTTCTCAATTTACATTAGAATCATATTAGGTTTAAAGTTACTCAATAATAAAGGCGAAAGTTACCTGAATTGGCTAAAACCTACCATAATATTGTTCAATTTACATTAATACTATTGTAAATAAGGTGTACACAAAAGTTTTTTTTTTTTTTTGGTGGAAATTAGTTACAGAAAGATTTATATTGCAACTTTAGATGATAATTTTCTTTTTACCACTAATTTAGGAGAGGGGAGCAATTTGTCAATACTAGGTAGATAATCTTTTAAAAATCAGTACATATCTCAAAATAAGATAGCAACAAAAAGAATAAAGAAAAAAATAGAAATAAATAATCTCACCTTTGTGTGGTCTAATAATAACAATCAGGTCTTTTGGTTATTACGAGGCAATCCCACCTTTGTATGTCATCTTCTTTTAACAGACCATTTTACCTACAACTTGTTAAATAGGTTAAAATGTATTTTTTTTTAAGTCACGTGTCACTCAATAATTGGTCAAAATAAAAAAAAATTTAAATAAAAACAGGTAAAAAAAATAAAATAAAATAAAATAAAAAAATAAAAAAATAAAAAAAACCATCAGCCACCCCACCCATTGTAAAACCCTAACCCTTACCCTAGCCCCAGCGAAAACCGGCCAGCCGCCACCCTAAACCCCCGAAAACGGTCGGTCGGAACCCCCCAATACCAGAAGCCACCCCCGAAATTACCCCTCTAACCCAAAGCCCACCCCCGAAACCACCACAACCACCACCCTTCAAACCACCACAGTCGCCGAAAAACCCCCTCTAACCGCCTAAAACCCCCCAAAACCTCCATCCCATCACAGAACAACCCCTCCCAACCTCCACAATAACCACCCCAAAAATCCCCATCTCAGTCCCGATAACCCCCCTTAAACAACCTAAAAACCGCCAAACCCCATGACACTCCATCGTTTCCCTGGTGGGTGGCTTCCGACCGAGCATTTTCAGAGGATAAGGAGGGCAGCCGGCCGGTTTTGTGGTGGCTGGGGTAAGGGCTAAGCTAGGGTTTCACGGTGCTGCTGTGCTGGGTTGGTGGTGCAACATCCGGATTAAGCCATCTAACCACCAGGGAAACGGTGGAGTGTCTTTAAATATTAACAGTTGCACCATTTCAAAAGTGGTAATCTGGTGCAACGTCCGGACTACTCACTAGTATAAAATATAAAAAAAAGGTCTAAGATCAATTTAAATTACATATGAATATATAATTACCCTCCATAATTTTATGATGAATAAACTAGTTTAACCCATACTTAGCCCCGAGTCCTCTATAAAATTAATTGAGAACATCAATTTAATCTCTTTGTCTAATCTTTGTCGATCTCCATATGAAAAATGAAAACTACCAATAGTATCTGCGATTTGATTACTTATATTTATAAATTGGACTAAACCATCTAACCGCCAGCTAGTAGCATTGATTAGCATGTCTAGTACACGTAGTCTACGTACTACACATGTAACAAGCCTTCTAAATTGGTACTATACATCTTTAATTAGAACTTAAAATCAAATTAGAAATCAAAAATAGAATATTACAATTAAAATAGAATTAGAATTGCCTAGTAATAATAATAAATATGCTCTCTTTTCCCTCCTATTTGCTAGGAATTCAGTTTGTAGTATGTGTCACTAATTATTGAACTCATACACGTACAAGTAAAAATGCGAATTATAATAGGAGCCACAAATTCTCACGAGTTTTGCTTGTTTAGATAGTTCATTGATTTTTTAAAAGTTAATTATGCTCAACATTTATCATTAAAAACATTGAGCTAATAATAATTTTTGTAAGAAAATCTCCTTTAAAACTCACCCAACATATAAGTGATATAATCTAAGATTCAACTTATCCAAACACCTAGGTCAAAATGGTGATCAAACAAACAATTTTTTGTGCCTTTTTATTTCTTTGTGTTTCATGCAACTTCTTATCTTTTGCTAGACCCGTGCTAGAGGTGATGGATGTAGATCCACAAAATGATATAGGGCTCGATGACGGCCCGTTAAGGAAAACCGACGATCTGACTTTCATGCCGGAGGTCAAGATGGATCCACCACCATCCTCATCATTATCTCGAATCCCCGACTTCTCTAATGATTTTGGGCCAACCATGCCAACCAAGATTAATGGTGAGAAATCCTCATCTAATGTGCCTATAGTGTCTCAAGGAGAAGGGAAAAAGACCTACAATGGTCACTCAAATGATTGGTGGTATAAAGTAGATGCCAATGGCAAAGTTGAGGCATCTCCCAACTTCTCAAATGATAAGGGTGTACCACAAGAGGTTAAGCAACAAGTTCAAAATGTGTCAGGTCAATTGAAGCATCATGGTCATCGTTAATTACTCATTTGATCTATCCGAAAATAACAATCACATAATATACGTGATGCTATATTAGTGCATTCAGAAAAGTGTACGTTGTCATCTTTCTTAGAATAGTATTGGTTTATGATTGATTTTCCTACTATCCTTTCTAAGATCGAGTAATAAGGGGTGTTGAAATGATCGTCCAACTATTAGATTAGTTATAGGAGTGTATTTTTAAAGACAAAAACTAAAAATTATGCCAAAAATATAAGGGTTAAAACAATTTGAGTTATTTCAAGATCAAGGGAACTATTTAGGGAATATGTTTATTGTAAGAAGCACATCGTTACATTTTGTGAATAAAGAATATAGAAATCAGTTTGCTTCTCTCAATAAATTCTCTCTTGATTTCTTAAGCTCCTTTGATGACAACTCGGATTTAATTGAGTTGTTATAATACATATTGAATCTTGTAGGGGTGGAACTAATAACTACAAAAGTTAAAATAGAATTAGATTTTCTCAACGACAATGATTAAATATATAAGTCATGATGAAGAAATTTACAGTCTCTTCGCTTCTTTAGGTGTTCTTGTTTGGAGTTTTCAAAGATTTCAATATAACTTAATAAAAGTTTAATAGTCTATCAATATATGTGAAAAAGCACATTCATGAGAGATATTGTTTGATTCATCTCTTCATCTCATCAATATGTACTTAAAGATACTTAAGTTTACGTGTGTGCATTCCCTTAAGAAAAATTTATACATGTATGCATAAAGGGTGGTCGTAGATCAGCTAAATATGTCAAGTTTTAAAATTAAACTTTGCCAAAAAAAAAAGAAAGGTTTATCAAATGACATTTTCGTAAATAAATCAACATCTTTTTATTATATATGAACCCAGTGATGTTGATTTATTATTTATTTACAGAAATGTCATGATAACTGTGATTTTATGTTGATTTATTTACAAAAATAATACTAAATAAACGTTTTTTGTTTATCACATAGATAGACTGGCTCAGTCAAAATTATTAAACCGAGGAAGTAGCTTGTAGCTCATATTAATAAAATCCACAAAGATACATAACAATACATGGATAATGAACAAAAGCATCACAACACATTCATGCATAGCATAACTTGGAATAACATACGGAGTATTGAAATACAGAGTAAATAAAAAGCGTTGCGTTATTTATTACAAGCATTGTCAGCTTGAATTAATTAATTAACCGCACGCATATTAATTAATTAGTACTTAATAATTTTGATCTAATTAAGCAATGATGAAGGGAAGAACGTTCAACAGGAACTCCTCGTAGCAGAAAGTTGCTTTGCCACACACAGCTTTAGCGTTAAATGTCTCAGTCAAACCCTGCAATTTAAAATAGATTAACAATTAATTATATTCATCGACGATAGTAATTAAATTATCTATCTATACTAAGTATTTAAAAACACAAACCACAATCATTCATACGCCACATGTCCTCACAACTTACTCATATGCTACATTGTCACATGTCCTTACAACTCACTCATATGCCACATGTCACTTCCCTTATCTTTTTAATATTAAAAATAAATTAAATGTATTACATAATGTTAAAATCTTTATGTATTCCGTAACTTGCACAGAATGAAATTTTCCATTTCCACAATGATAAAATAAAGTTGAATTAATTAGTATACATTTTGGTTTAAAAAAAAAAAAAAAAAGTTTAGTATACATTACATAAACATATGAAGTATAATAAAAAGGATCTTGCTAAAGAACGCCCCTGGATAAACATTTAAAATATCACCTAAAGTGGCATTACTTTAGCAAAACAGGACAAAATCAAACGTCGATCGGTGTAATTGATGTTAATTTTTAATTTAATCTATCTACTTTTAGCCGCCTTATCCAACGCCCGTTAGCTTTTGCCTAATAAAAATAGTCTTTTTATCTCTTAAAATTAAACTTAAAATACTTAGTTTAAACTAATATATCATTTTATATCCCACAATATTCATGTATATACAGAGTATACAAATATACAATATACCTAACAAAGGTCCTTCATCTTCTTCCACAATTCCACCCTCACTTTTTTTTTTCTTATAAGTTTCCAGTTTTCACAGCTTCAGTCACCACAATAGTCATCAAACAATAATTTCGTAGTTTCAACTATTGAAAAACATACATACATATAAAATATAACCTAAGTTATACCCCGTGCATTGAACGGGCCAAAAGACTAGTTATATGTAAAATTGAAACATGTAATTACCTTAATAGTGAGGCAGCACCTGCATTAAGAAAAGGGAAAACAAAAGGAAGGTTCATTAGATATATATGATTATAGAAATAAAACCGGAAAATATTGCATAAGGAATTCAATTAATTTGTAATTTTCAATAAGGAATTCAATATTTTGAAACAAATTATTTGAGAACTGAGTGAGTGTATGTATTAATGTATATATATACACGAGTACATATTTTTTGGTAGGTAAGGCCGTAAGGGAACAATAATCTTACCATCAGACCAAGTACATACTACTTCGCATATACACGAAATGTATGTCATATATAAAATATACATGAAATTAAAGAGATCGAAGTAGAGGACGTACTCAATGAAGGCATCATATTGAAGAGAGCATCTTCCAGATTTGCTAAATTTAGCAACAAGCAGATTCACAATAATAGGAGAAACACAATAACCCAAGCTGCTCATTGCTTGGTTCATCTCAGATGAATCAATGCTTCCATTCCTGTCCCTATCAAACCTTTGGAACATTGCCTGTAAATTTTTAAAGGATATATATAAGGTACGGCATTATAAATTATATAAATCGCGTATTTACAAAAAGATTTTCCCTCCTAAAATCCCTTCTGATATGATCAAGCCTTTTAATATTTTGACTTACCCTCCAGGTTTGGAGGCACTTGAGCAATGGGACGAATTCCTTAGGACCTGTTCAAAAAGGTAAATATTAGCACTCGAACAAATATTTCAATCCTAGAACTCTAACGATCAGCTTAATCTTTTGATTGAATTGTTCATTTGACTGTTACATGTCAGTATATTGTAATAAAAAAGTGTCACTAACATCGTTGTGTGTTTTACAGTAAGTTATTGTGAGATTGTTTTAACCTACGTGACAAGTACAAAAGCGTTTAAGGTGTACTTACCAATCATCCTCTTGTTAGAGTGGGTGAACTCATACATGAGAAGGTGGACGGTCCTAAGGTTAAAGTTATGGTTACAGTTGGTGAGCACAGACTGCAGCTCCCTGTCGTCAATGATTCCATTACCATCCCTATCGATCCTGTTGAAGCACTCGATGACCTTAGGGTCAGTACCTGGTGGGAAGGCCGATGGCATGATCTCACAGAACGCGTCCTGCCCAAACACAGTCATTGCTTGGGAGGAAGAATACTGAGACTTCATGGAGGAACTGTGCTGCATCATGCCACCTGCTGAATGCTGCGACTGCTGCACCAGGCCTCCTCCGTGCTGCGACTGCTGCATCAGGCCGCCGTGCTGGGACTGCTGCATCATGCCCTGGCGCATGCCGTACTGCTGGTGCTGCATCCCGCCGTGTGATGAAGAGTGATGAGCCTGAGATGATAACATCGACGATGGACGATGCATTTGTTGTTGTGATCCATCATCACAGTAGCTGCTCTGACGATAAGCTTGCATATTTGCTCTGTTTTTTTTTAGGGAATTCCCTCTTAATTTAAACGAGGGATTGAGTTAGCTTAAGATGTTTGTGATTGATGGTTGCAAATGAAGATTATGCAATCTTTTTATAGCACAAGAAAAATTCACTATTATAGTATTATGGTCCCTAAATTCCCTTTTTTTTTTTTTTTTTTTTTTTATTATGCTTTTAGTAATGGAGGATTTTTAAAGTGGTGGAATCCAATTACACCACTTGATCTGAGCATTTTCATTCCATCAAACGGTGGAGCTTGGTGATAAATTGACAATTGTTATCTTTAGCATCGTTTTTCTTCTCATTCATGGTAAAACTTGCTCATTTTTAGTAATGAATCACCAAATACATGTATACATCTTGTATTTTTTTATTGTACTATACATCTTGTATGTTCGACACTATTAATAGCTATAGACTTGTAGTAGCGAGTATAGTCTCTTGCTACCAACATTAGTTTATAGTCTATATTCGTCAATAAACAAGAGAAAATATATATAATTACCTTGATGCCCTTGAGTATAGTCTCTTGCTACCAACATTAGTTTATAGGGACAAGAATTTTTTAACAAACGTACATATTGGTGTACGGAAAGCCATAAAAGACAATGATATGTATACATGATTTGATTCTATGTATTATTTGTTATACACCATATGTATGCTCATAAATGAACCCAACATGCATGACAATTCGCTTACTTCCTAGGTTAATTTAGATAATTTTAGCAAAATTCTTATTGTAATAATTAAATTTTAGATAAAATTTTCTAATTCAGATAAAACAAATTAAGAAGAATCAACCCGTTAACATATGAACTCATTGATTTTTTTTTTTTCTGTACAACCAGTTGTGGCATTCCTTTCTCATAAAGTTTTACGCAACATATGTAGAAATACATTCGATAGTGGACATATGCTACGACCAAACTTATTGATACTATCATAATATTCTCCATACAAGGCCATAACCGAGGATTCTATTTTCATCATATCATGATATAAAATACAGAAAGTATAATTGTTCCATCAACTTTTTTAGGATTCTGACCTATTCTTATCTGGAATATTATTTTACATATTTAAATTCATGATTGACCACAAATTGCAATTACTTTCGATATCTTTTTTTTTTTTTTTCAATATTGCATGGCAATATGGCATGTTTTCATATGAATTGTTTTCTAATTTTGAGATGAAAAAGGGACTTGCCATAGTAGTACGAATATTTTGGAGGACCCATGGCAATATGGCATGTTATCATATGACCCGAATATCGTATAAAGACATGACTATTGGTATGAGAAATAATTACCAATGTAACCTGGTGCAACTAATAAAGTATTAGCTACTTAGTAAGGTTCTTACTGCGAGAATTGAGGTTTGATTAAGATCCACCTTACTAATAAAAAAAATAAAAAAATAACCACAAATTATCAAACACTTAGATAATCAACTCTTTTAAAGAATTACCAACGACAATTCAACCATAATTATCAAATGTCCTCTTAATGTCTTTGATTTGTGTGTTGGTATTGAGATAGTGTCGTATGGAATAATCAAATATGATTGTTCTTTCTAAAGTATAAATAATCAAATATGGTCATTGTAGGATGTATCATTGTAGGCTGTAAATGGCATAAAAAGGGGTAGGATACAAAATGAAGGATAAAATTAAGCAATCCCTTATCATAGTGTTACAATAATTATCAACAGCAATATATAGCCAATAAAGAATTAAGAGATTAGAACAGGCTACACAGTTTTCTGTATGGCTTTCTTCACTCTGAAACCCCATATTTTAACAAGTCAAGTACCAAAAGACGGTGCAAAATTGTGAAATAACAGGCGGTAAATTGCAAGTGCAAAATTCCAGTAAGCATTTTACAATAACCAAAAGAGATTATCTGAACAAAATCAAACTTTCCCACAAAATTTTCGATTCTCTAAGTTTAAGCAGGTTCACTAAGATGGAAGTCAAATGCAAAAAAAATTATGAGATCTACACAAACTCTTTGGCCTGAATTAATCAAAGGTCTCAATAAAACTACACGGTAGAAACACTAGTAGCAGCACCCCCGTTGAAAACTACCTTGCTGGTTTGCCTGTCCTTAACTACCTTGCTGGTTGTGCCTGTCCTTGCTCAAGAAGTTGGCCAACTAATTTGTATGTACGCCCTGACAATGCCTTGGTGTGATCAATGAGCTGCTCATACCTGGAAAGACAAGAAGCATAAATCAACTTGCAAAACTACATAATCATTATAAACAAAAGGAAAAGAAAATTGTGTGTGTGTGTGGTTGGGGGGAGGAGATCAAAATTGAAGAGGAATTGCTTTTCTTACACATTAGGGTAATTAGGCTCCATCACTATGGTGCCCAACTTAGAGTCGATCTTGGCATCAAGCTTAGAAGTGCGTATGAGGGTCATAATCCACCTCTCTGCTTCTTCATAACTCAAATTCAATTTCTCAGCTAGAACCCTGACCAATACAAATTTGATCAGAAGAAAGAACTTCCAATTTTATATACAGTAATAAATATTCACTGTGATTAGTTCATATACCCTGTATAAATTATACTACACAAGCCAAAGCGCTGATTAAACAATATTCTCAGCATGAATGTTCACTGTGATAGTTCATATACCCAGTATAGATAGTTCATATACTACACGAGCCAAAGTGCTGATTAAACAAAATTCTCAGCATGAATATCAGATAATCACTTGACAGTTGTTCATCAAATTCAAATCATACAATTCTTACCAAGTATTGCCCCAATATTTAGGAGCCAAAAACACTCTTTTCACCAAATTATAAAGAAACTCTACACAGCAATTGCACAAAAAGACATACAGGGGAGAAAATCTAGAGAAAGACATCATAATCCCTTAGTCATGTAATTACAGCTTTACAACTCAGGCTGACAGAGTCGTTTACCATAAGATAAGTCAAAATGACAGTATTTCATATTCCATGAAACAAGATAGATTAGAGAGCAAGAACATACCCCAATTCAATGCGCTGATGTATCCTACAATAGGTTTCACAGATGAAAAGCCGGGCATTTTCAAGAAACTCATCCCTTAGTGGAACAGTGGTATAACTTCCCTCCTCAACTCGTTTACCAAGGAATGGATCATTTAGTATGACCTAGAAAAAAAAAAAACCATTTGCATAAAATGAGAAGTGCAAGCATTAAGAATAATAGGTAGTCCAAAAAGAAGTTAAAATTCCAAATTATGCTTAAATGATAAAATGTCAAAGCAATGTTCTAAATTTGCTAAATTAAACTACAATGAATATGAACACCAAAACTCTAGCACGGATTATAAGTCTCACAAGAGGTTAAAATCCAAAATTATGCTTTAATGAAAAAACTTCAAACAATGTTAATTATAAAACAAAAATTGTGAAGCTGTGTATCGAGCCCATGCAATGAACAAAACCCATAAATTGGCAACGAGACTATTTCAAACTCACTCTGCCCATTGAGTTTGTCCACTTCTCCCAACATACAAAATTTTCACTAATTTATTAGACTCCATAATATTTGTGAAGAGTCACCCTGGACATCCATAGGACATTTATATACTTGATAGCATAATTAAGGGGAAAATAACCTAGTATCACAACAAAAAATAAAAAATAACAGATTATGGCCAAAAGCATCAATGAACATGCACAGTTTATTCCATACAATTCATTCTTCTGAATTTTATGCCTAAACGTACAAAAAAAAGGGGGGAATTGAACAAAAGAAACTACAGAAAACCCACAAAGGAATATGCAGTATACTAGCAAGAGGTTAGTCCAAGAGGATAAAAATTCTTACTTCTTCACATTCCCTCAACTTTTGTTGTGCCCCGTCAAAGTCATAGTTGACATAAACACATGCCAAAAACTCAGTGATGGGGTCTTTGTAAGAACATTGCTCCGGCTGAATGACCTTAACAAAATCTTTAAACTGAGGCCTTCTCCTCTTGTTGACAATGAATGCAGTAGCAAGATAACGCAGAAGATGAGGAGCATTCGTTTGGATAGCATTAAGATACCTGCAAGGTGAAATAATTTGTTCAATTAAACTATAGAGCTGCCATATTTTAGGGCAAAAGAACTTTGGTACCATATTCAAAGAGCACAAAGTAAAACCACAAGTACCACAGAATCAATAGCTACAGATAACTTTTTCTTACAGAAGTATAAGTGAAATTCAGTTAGCAACAAGGCTTCCCAAACTGAAAAGAGAGCTTGGAAACAAAGATAAAACAAAGGAACAGAGATAAGTACAAATTGCACGACTTACTTGTCCTGATTGAACAGGTCAATAATCTGGGTCCTGCCATTGTCATGGTTAAAAAAGATAAATAAGCTCCAGTGCATCAGCCATATTCTATTTTGCACTTGATTCAAAGGTGATGTGAAAGCCTGCAGCACAAATTGGTCATCAGCAAACACATAACACAACGATGGAAATTATTTTTCACAAAACAATCAGAAAGAACAAAGAAACAGACCTTAGAATCAATTATCTCTTTCAAACGGTTAAGTTCCTCGAGGGCAATGTCCCAGTTTTGCATTAAAATTTCAGCAGCGAGCTTTCCCCACAATGCACTCAGACTTCTTTCACTGTTGGTGCACAGAGCTCTGTACTGATAGAGAAAATCAGCTGCGCCAGAATAGTTACCACATTCAAATTGGAATTTAGCATACTGATACAATGCCTCAATCTGCTCTGGACCAATCTGAACCAAACCAACAATGAGATTTAAGAATATGCCCAGTAAGAGAATTTACATAAATTAAAATCACATGGCACAAGGGCCAATGATAAACAAATAAACAGCTACTGTATGACAAACAATGAAGCTGGTGAGTGGTGACTGCTCTGTCAGCCAATTACATAAAGTTTGCCACACTAGACTAAGCGAATTACATGTTTAACCACCTAGAAAACTAACTTGAACTTGTAATGTCATTCTAGATCAGTCGTAAATTTCCAGATAATATGTTGCTAAATTCCACCCTTAAGAGAAGGGTCTCCTAAACTTGCCTTGTACCTCTCCCAAATAAAAAAAATGCAGTGTTGCTATATAGGCTTAACAACTCAGATGATTGCTTCACCATAAGCTAGAGTAAACCCACAACCAAAAGAATCTTTGGGCATCAGCCACCAAAAAACGGCATGGCAGTAAATCAATGCACTTGATAGCACCGAACAGAATATATTTGACTCATACAGAAATGAATGAATAAATGAATGAAAAGCTCAAACAAACTATGAACTTCCAAAGTACCGCTAGTAACATTATCACCAGCTAATTATTGAGCTAAACCATTAGGAACAGTACTAGAAAAAGTAACTTATTTTGTAAAATCATTGAAAGCATAGTTTATTAAAGAGCACTAATTTCTCTTTCTAACCATGCAAATTATCTCAGTGTTTATTACTTTTCATGTGGAAAAGAGTTGTGCAACCATTTCCAAACCAACACAAAAAAAAGAAAATAAAAATGTTAAAAATATACATATAAATCAAAAGTGACCAGAAGATTTTAAATAAATTAGATTTAATCCACTAGAGAATAATTTAAGGCAGTCTGGATTTGACCATGATTGAGTAACACGACAATCATCCAGGATTCCAGGCTGCCCCAACAAACAGTTCACTTCTAGGCCGGGTGAAATAGAGTCCTCATTTGAATGAAAGAAATGTAGCTGAGAACCCATTGGATCGGCCATTAGAAAATCAGTCAACAAAGGAGATATTATTGTTTCAAGAGCATTGATAAAAATAGATGATTTATGGAAGAATTATGCAATAAAGTTTCTGATGCAAGAATGTGAAATCAAAGGAGCTTCAACATTTGTCCCTTGTTTGGAACGGAACAAACAGAGTGCTCACTATGTTCTCTCAAAGGCAATAGAGTTGGTGTCTAAGACAAAAGAAGAAAGCATGACGATGTAACCCTTACTAAAAGTTAAAGCTAATGTTTAAAGTTCAATCCCCCACATAATATGCCATTAGACTTTCAGAGTGACTTCATCAAACACCGCTGATACTGACCTTCACCTAATAGAATAATTTTAAGCATATATGAAAGATACAATAATCACATGTAAAAAAAGTAAAAATAAAGAAGCCGAAGGAGTTGCGCAAAATAAATTTTACACGCATGAACAAATAAAGCCATCACTGAATAACCATCCAAACCCATAAATACTACTCATTACAATCTAACTATCTAGCATGAGTAAAAAATAAAACAAACTGAATAACCTAATTGTGACCACTCTTTCAAATTAGCCAACATGTCCACTAGAAATTCAATATCTTAACAACCACAGCTCCAGCAACATAAAACATAGAGCAATCATAGAAAAATTTCATCCTAACCGTTGACAGCATACCCCCCTCCTTGACCACGGATAAGAAAGATATACTCTATAAATGACATTAAGCCCTTGCAGCTACAGCAACACGAAGCATAGAGCAATCATAGAAATATTTCATCCTCACCGCAGACAGCATAACCCCCCTCCCTGACCACAGATACCAAAGATATACTCTATAAATGACATTAAGCCCTTGCAGAATACACCTCATCCTAACAGTAAGGCAGATTATAACGAAATAAGTCATAAAGAAGCCGAATTTACATTCAAGATAAGATAGATGGCATTCAGGACAATTACTCTTTCAATTACAAGTAATTAAAAAATTACATAAATTAAATTTCTTACAAAAATCAAATTTTTATAATGTTTACTAATACGAAAATAGAACAGGTAGAACTTTTAGAGATGAAGGAAAAATAAAAACCTGATAACGCTCATTGAGCATCTGAAGATTATACTGTTTATCAGCACGCAATTCCTGAACTTTATCCTCATTCTGAAGAAACGAAACCAAAGGAGCCGCACCTTCTTCCAACGACTTCAATCTCGCAACAACCTCAACTCTCCTATCCATCATCTCTACAATCAAATCCAATCAAATTAATCATAAACTCAAACCCTAATCCAAAAAATCAGGAAAAAAACCCTAGGAGAGAGAAAATCAAAATTGACATTAAAAGTAATACCTTGAGGAACATCATCGGTGTGGTAGAGGCTCTTATGGATATCCATGGCGTAATCAACCATGTTAGTTTGATTGAGAAGCTCGATCTTATTCCTGAGAAGCTGATCTTCAGGGTACATTTCACGTTCTTGGAGAAATTCGAGAAGAGGGAAGACGAGATGACGGTCTAAGTGGGGCGCGATTTTCGGGGTGAGGTCGTAACTCGCCATTGTTGCTGTTGCTGCTGCTGCTGCTGCTGCTGTTGTCAAGGGTTTTGAGCGGCGGCAACAAGAGAGAAGAGGAAAAAGAGGTGAGTTTTTTATTTGAGTTTAATGTTGATAAAACTTGGAGGTGTTTGGTACTTTGGTTGATTCCCCTTTTTTTATTTTTAAGGAAACAAGTGTTTGGTTGAAAATAGGTATTGGTAAGGTAATGTTTTATGTTTATTTCACGGGATTTATTTAAGGACTAGTTTTGTGTCCGGATGATATTAAGGGCGTGTTCGGCACTAGCTTTTGGGTAGCTTTTAGGTAGCTTTTAGTGGTTTGACTTATTCAAACCACTACATAGAAAAAATTATGAGTGTTTGGCAATGTAGTGGTGGGGGTAGAGTTTAGTGGTTGAAGTAGCTTTTGTGAAAAGTTAACATTATTAACTTTTGTGAAAAGCTAGGTAGCTGTTGAATTTTCTTCTATATTTTTTAGAATTTTACAGTTCACAGCTAGTTTACCAAACACTCATACTAAATTATTTATTTTCACAGCTAACAGCTAGTTGACAGCTAACAGCTTCATATACAGCTAACAGCCACCAGCACAACTAACAGCTACCTCTACAGCTATATTTTGCCGAACACGCCCTAAGATGGTTAATAAAAAACTAAAGGTTTGTTTGGCATCATTTTTGGTTTTCAGTTTCTAGTTTTTTTGAAAACCAAAAATTAATAACAGGAAACAAGAAAAAGGTGTTTCCACTTTTTTGTTGTCAGTTTTCAAAATTATCATGATTTTAATAAGTTTAAATAATTTTTGATTCATTATATGACATATATCACATACTTTTAAAAAACAAAAAACCAAAAAGTAGAAAACCACAGGAATACCAAACGAACCCTAAGATAACATTTTTACTTGAATATTAATTACGATCAAATAATTCATTTTGACAATATAGGATATTTAGACATATGATATCATATGGAATGTACTTTGTATAGTTTTGTTTGTAAATAAATATCATATGGAGTGTACTTTGTGTAGTTTTGTTTGTAAATAGTTTTGTTAGTAAATAATTATGGTCAAATTATTTTTACTGATTAAAACTAATTTTACTTATTCTCTAATATTTTTTTAAATAAATTAAATAACAATGCATTTTATATGTGGATAATTACACCATCTTGCCGAACAAAATAACCCCTATAAAACTGATCGATTAACCCATGTATTACCACCCCTATCTATAACACTGATTGAGTAACCACTATTGACCAAGTAACCCCTATAAAACTAACGAAGTAACTCTGATTTTGTAATAGTTGGTGACACGGTTTAGCCAACTACATATAAAAGTTTGTGATTAAATATATTATAAATGAATCTTATATTAAAGAACTTTGTAAAACGAATTTGATGATGGAAATAGAATTGAGTTAAAGTAAATATAAAGTTTTGTGCCCATGTGATACCCGGATGGTTGGTAAAATCTTAGGATGAACTTTTTGAATTGAATATTAAATACAATCATATAATCCCTTTTAATAATGCACGATATTTAGACATACTGAACTGAAATTATATTTACTGAACTAAAAGTACTTTCACCAAAACAGTGCAAAAACTATTTTTCATGATTAAAACTTATTTTCACTAATTTGTAAATAAATTAAATATATTATAAATAGATCTTACTTTAAAGAACTTTTTAAAACGAATTTTATGATGGACATTGTACCGAATGATAAGATATTTATTAAAAGTTATAATTAATTTTGTATATATGAAATATTAGAATTATATCGATAATAAAACTCTTTACAACATTTTTATCTTTAAAAATCTATCTAAACTTCGCTTACTTAGCATCATATGTGTCACAATAATACCTATTTGTCGCCTACGTAGCTTGACACACTTGGCGAAAAACTAGAATGTCAAACTAAGTGTCGCTGCCTCATGACTGGTTACGAAACCGACTTTATTTATTAGTGATATAATATGATATGATATGATTTGTTTGTAAATAACCACCCTTAAAGCACTCTTTGTTAAACAAACTGTTTGTTTTTTTGAAATTAAAAAATATCACCCCTAAAACACAATGTCAATAAGTATCAATAAGTGGTGAAATCTAAATTTTTTATCTTTTTTTAGTGGTATTTTAAAATAATTTTTTTAGGTGGTAATTTTAATAAATGGGTTATTTGTTGTTACTAAAATACAAAATTTCCTTATATATAGTTGTCCTTTTTTAATTTTGGAAGTCCTTAAGGGTGCTGACGAGATCGAGGATGGTGCCGCTACAAGATCCTTGAAGTGCTTCTTTCGGAATGCTGCTAGGTGTAGTTGGGTCAAGTGTCTTTGGTCTTGTTTTTGTTCGGTTTAATGCTTTATGCTTTGCATTCTGTTTTATCTTTGTTTTGCTTTCTAGTCTAATTTAGGTTGTTATCTTCTTTTGGGGCTTGCCCTTTGTGTTCACTATAGCTGATCAAAGTAAGTCTGGCTCGCTAGCCCATCCCAATTTTGGACGGGTTTTGTACTGATTTTCCGGCCTATAATTGGGTGGGGCAATTTTTTAAAATTTTTGAACAGGGTTGGGGATGCGATTTTATGCAACTTTAAATTAGTTGATTTTTTTGGTCCGACTCAACTAGTTTGGGCGGGTTTGTGCACATAATTTCCGGCCCAAAGCTTGGCCCGACATGATCTGAGGAATGGGCTATTTTTTTGGCCTCAAGCCGGCCTAGACCTGGCAAACGAGTCGTTCGGGTCGGGTCAATCAATATTCAGATTCGGGTCGGGTCGGGTCAGTTTCGGGTCAATGGTAATTCGAGTCGGTTGGGTATCGGGTCAACACTTCGGATTGAGTTTGGGTCGGGTTATTTCGGTTCGGGTCAGTCCTTAGGTTCAATTATCGGGTCAAGTTCGGTCTGGGTCAAATTCGGGTCGGGTTGAATTCGAATCGGGTCTATTCGGGTCAGGTCAATTTTCGTCTATGTCGATGTAGAAATTTGAACAATAATATATTTTAATTATCAATAAGTATAAAGTATAACAATTGAATATTAATAATATATTCATTAGACAATTTCAATAATACTATATACACAAGACTGTATTGTTTCATATGTAAAATCACTATCATTGATTAATAGGTCAAAAATTCAAATTAGATATAGTAAATAGTGGAAAAAAATTTAATGTAACAACACTTAAAAGAAGAAGCTAAGATTAATATTAATAATAATAACAATAATAACAACAACAAAAACTAGTGTTCCTAATCAAATGGAACTCATTATGAATTACGAATATGGTAATAAATTACACGCATATTTCAACAGTATTATACACACCATACTATACTGTTTAATTTAGGTTATTTTCGATAAGTATTTATTCGGGTAAAGTAATTAAACCCTAAATCAGTTAGGTCATTTTGAGTATATGTTAATTTTGAGTCGGGTCATTTCGGGTATAGTTCGGGTCGCTTCGAGTTTCGGGTCCGTTCGGGTCAAACAATTCGGGTCAAAATCGGGTTGGATCACTTCGTGTTTGGTTCACGTTGGGTATCGGTTCAATTTCGGGTCGGGTCAATTTGGGTATCGGGTCAATTTTAGGTCGGGTCAATTCAGGTATCGGGTCAAGTTCGGGTCAACTCCACTTTGGGTCGGGTAGGGGTCAGGTCGGGAAAGCTTTGTGTTCAGGTCAATTTCGGGTTTACATATTCAGGTCACAGGTCGGCTCAAAATTGTCATATGATCACCTCTAGTGTTCAACAAAAAAATTGAAAGCCCTTAAAGTAATTTTTAATTACTAAATTTAACTTATAAATACATTAAAATAATTTCAAATATGGGGATTACAACTTACAAATATGGCTATGTAGTTCTCATGTACATTTAAGTTGAGTCATCATTAGTTCAAAGATGACATGTGAGGTTGTGTAAAAGTCGTTTCTCACACCCAATTAAAAAAATATTTTTTTTTTTAATGGAATAGGGAGGGGTGATTTCATTAAATAATAATAGTCATTCGTCACTTACAATCATCCCTTAATAAATCTAAATTCACAATACAAGAATTAAACACCCAAAACTAATGGCTTTTGAAGTGCTCCTTGATAATTTTAGACATCTTTGCATCGTTCTTGACGGAGAACCATTGATGAATAGTCGAAAAAGTGATAAAACTTGATTGGTCATCAAGATCAGCAAATTTGCAAGACAAATCTTCTAAATCTACACCCCTATACCAACAGACTCGCAATTCCACAAATTTGTAAGACGAAAATTTCAAATTTGTATCCTACACACACTAAAAACAAACAAACAAACAATACTAAACCCTACATGGAGGGACTGACTATAATCACCATACTGATGGTGATCTTTATTGGCTAAAAACATTAAATTAAAGAAAAATTTGGGGCTTACCATCAATAAAAATTGATGACAGCCCATAGGTTTTAGCATGGTGGCTAGGTTTAAAGAGAGAGAACAGAGAAAATTTTAGGGTTTTTTGAAGAGAGGAATACCAATACCCAATTAAAAAATATAATATAAATAATATAGAAGAAATCAATTTATAACATTATGAAATGTAGAATTAAGAATTAGCAAACCAAATTGATTCATGTAATTCGTTGCTTAGTTTTTTTTCTCAATATAGTATATATGTATATGAGAGTGGTTTGATTGTATCGTGTAGATCTTATTTTGTTATGATTTGAACTTAAAACATTTTAGGCAAAATCTCGTGAAAAGATAGATGATTACATGAACGAACCAGATCACTTTGGATTATCTACAAAATAAATCCAAATTGATACAGTGATATAACAATAGATAGAGTATCGTATAAAAAATTAGATTATTCATCATAAAGTTAACCAATTATTGTTATGAAGTCTAATTAACAAATCATGATAGATGCGAGCCTGATAACAACTATTGTTTTGGGTTTATAATTTAAATCAAAATCATACTTTTCATTTTAAATATATCGTATCACCTCATATATTTATTCTCAAAATCCTTTTGAATTTGTGCTTGAACTTTTTTCAGTATAAAAATCAAGAATAAGACCAAGTATCAAAGTATGCTTCAATTCATCGACAAAAAGGTAATTTTAATTACTTTTCTTCAAAAAAAATTCTTATAATATGCTTGTGTGTTAGCCTAGAAATGAAAATTTCATATTTATCATTTTCATGCAATAAAATGTATTATTCTTAATAGGTTAGTTTTTCTTCTATACTTATTTTGTTGTTGTTGTTGTTAACATTATAAATATGTGTTTTTTATAGACATGTCTACCATGGTTGGAGATAGTAGCAAGAGCGATGAGAAGAAATTTACATCATTAATTGTAGACGATAACATTGCTGTTCAAAATGTTGAACAAATGTTGGTCCATAAGAAAGGATTCGAAACTAAGGTTGTGGAAAATGGCCAAGAGGCTGTTAACATCAATTCTTTTGATGTTGTTTTCATGGAAATGAAATTGCCAATAATGGATGGGAATCTGGGATTCAGGTAATCTTTTGTGCATGATCTATTGATGCTTTTCTTAGTGCTATAAATATTGACGTTAACAACATCACTGTTAATGATTTAAGGCTATTAATATAAAGATTTAAAAGTACAATTAATAAATCAATAATAATAAAATATTAATTGGGTGATAGTATGAATAGGATGATAAAAATTGAACCATTCAAGATAAATTATATAAATTCCCTAATATTACATGATAATTTGAGTATGTATAATTAAATTACCAATATATATATACCAAAAAAAGAAAAAAAAAAAGAAAAAAAAAACCCATTTGTATTTACGATCTTGTTCATTCTTGATTTTCCCGACTAACAAAAATAAATTTAATGTTTGTAGTATTCCAATAAAACTAATGAATAATTAAATGGAGAAATGTATCACCCTTGCGTTCTTAACTTATAAATTTAAATACTAATATATCTAATATATTTATATATGTATATCTTTTATGTAAAGGCAACTAAAGAGCTGCGAGCTATGGGTGTTAAGTGCTTAATCTTTGGCATGATGACTTCTGAATCCAAGTTTGACATTCAAGCATTCTTAGAAGCCGGTTTAGATGAATGTATTCTGAAACCGCTGGATTTTGTGAAAATTGATAATGCACTCAAGAGCCTCGAAAAGTGATACAGAAAAATTATTGGTACAACAAATGAAATATGTAAAATATGCTTAATAAATTATATTTAGTATTTGGTACTTAAATGGTGTAATCCTGATTTCAATATTTTTTCATTTTGTTTTTCACAATTTTCATTCAATACATTTATGATTAAACTATATAATATTTCATAGGAAAATTCTACGTAGTAACCCTTTATTATTGCGTTTTTTGCGTTGTGCCTCTTCATAGAAGTTCACATAGTAACCCTCAGAATTAGTGACCTTACAGTGATCTTGCATTTAACGGATTTCGTTATATTAATTCAATCACCATTAGGAGGCCCACTGTCCATTTATTAATATTTTTTAGTCGATTTACGTGTTGAAAAATGTATCGTTATAGGTTTTGGGGTCATTTCGACTCTTATGGATCCAAATTGAGCTCAGATTTGGCAAAAAAAAAGTCTCGTTTTACGTATTAAGAAATGTCTCGATTTGCTCGCTAGTTTTTTAGCCGCAGAAATTGTTCAAGTAAGGTTTAAGGTCAGTTTAGGTAATTCTTAAGGAACCAAAAGTGAGATCAAAATCGGCAAAAAAATATATGTAATTGTCTCGTTTAACGTGTCAATTGTGTTATGTCTTAACACGCCAAATGGGACATTGCGTTTTTTTTCTTCTTCTAATTCCGAACTTAATTTGGAACTAATAAAACAAACCTAAACCTTATCCGAGCAATTTTTCACTGCTAAATAAATAATGACACGCAAATTGTGACATTTCTTAATAAGCAAAACAAGGTATTTAGGGCTTGTTTGGTTCACCTTATTTTTGCTAATCTGATCTGATCTGGTCTGGTCTGGCCTGGTTTGGTCTGATCTGATTTGGTCTGGTCTGATCTGAATGTCAGATTTGACCAAACTTTGACCTTAAATATACGATAATGTATACGGAAGAAATACATCAAGTGGAGTCTTGTTAGATTCGTAATAATGTGTATTATATTAATGTGTGATTTTTATAATTTTTTTCATTACGAAATTAAAGATATTTAGTAATAAAAAATTGCACATAAAACGATGATCTGATCTGAACTTATTTTTTCTGAATAAGTAAAAATAAGTTGAACTAAACAAGGCCTTACGTTATTTTTTTTTTTTCCAAATCTGAGCTTAATTTGGACGCTTAATGTCTTAAAGGCCAAAATGACCACAAACTCTTTAAACATTTTCCTACACGCAAATTGAAAAAATATTAATAAGTGATTATTGGGCCCCACTAACGGTGATTGAATCCACATAACGAAATTTGTTAATGTCAAGGTAACAACAAGGTCATAACATGATTTATACCTAAAGGTTACCATGTGTAACTTCCAATAAGAGGGAGCACAATGTGAAAAACGCAATAATAGAGGGTCATAATGTAGAATTTCCTTATTTTATATACTACCTCCATTAATAGTTATTTGCAACAAAGGGGGGTCAGCGCAGACTCCTAGGCAAAACTTCAAAAACATGATTATTGAAAGTTATGGACATTTAATTAACTATTAATCAAATTTAAAAAATAAAAAAAAATAAAAATAAACAATTACAATTTAAACAGAATTTCCCAGAACCACCACCACACGCTACCCAGAACCCATGAACCACCACCCACGCCACCCAGAAGTCATCGGTGTCCACCCAATAACCACCGAAATCCACCCAACAACCACAAAATCCACCCAACAACCACCGAAATCCACCCAACAACCACCGAATCCACCCAACAATCAGCAAAAACCACCCACGAACCGCGAAATCCACCTAAGAACCACCGAAATCCATGAATCACGAACTACGAAAATCACCCAACAACCACCGAAATCCACCCAATAACCACAAAATCGACCCAACAACCACGAAATTCACCCAACAACCACCGAAATTCACCCACGAACCACCCCCACAAACCTGCAAATCCACCCACAAGCCACCAAATCCAACCACAAATCAAGCAAACCACCCAAGATTAACCAGATCTGAAACCCACTATTAGGCTGAATTTATATTTGAAGAAAGATGAAAGATTAAGATGATGAAATAAGAGATGTAGGAGGAGAGAGAAAGATGAACTGAGAGATGAAGGAGGAGAGAGAGAAAAAAATAATAATTTAGATTAAGGTTATAATATTTTGTAATTATGTGTAGTATTATGTGCTAATAATTTTTAAATGAGAGTATTTTAGTCATTTTAACAGAAAAAAGTTACTAAAATAGGAAAGATTTGTTGCAAATAATAGTTAGCACCCTTTTTTGGTAAATGTTGCAAATAACTGTTAACGGAGGTAATATTAAGAGTACACATTATTATTAAATCAAAGTTGCACATATATATATATAGATAAAGTAAATATTTATATTCTTATATATTGGTTAGTATATTTAATCAAACATCAAAGTTTTTGGTCCATAACAATAAGTTTTTATAGAAACACATAAATAAAAGAACATAGTGGCCAAGAGAGTATTTACCTTCTCTACAATACAGAATAGGCTGGAGTTTATAAAGGTCTTCATTCTATGTATTTTATAAATTTCAATGAAATATACATTTTATTTTATGTAGGTCGAGAATAAAAATTGGTTAACAATTAGTAAACTACACTTTCAAGTATCTTACTTGATTTGCATAAATTTTGATTCTCCAATATGATAGAAATGTATCCCTCGGTACACATCAAAGACGTGGGTGACATTAATACATGTGTAAAACCCACATCAAAGATGGCCAGATGCACAGTTTACATGCTTAAATTCTATACCAGCAAACAACTGGCACAGCAGGCTCACAACTCTATTCCCTATCTCGACCAAAAATACCGCCTTAAATGTCTTTGCACATTTCGTTTTCTTGAAATTGAGATGCCCTAAGTCTTCGTGATAAAAAGTACCTCAGCCAACCATCTGCTTTGCTTCTATGTTAACTTTCCAATGACAGACCATGTTTATCTATCTGCTCAAGTTCTACAACCATACCAATGCGAGCTTGAGCTTCCATAAACAAGATGAACCAAACCCCAAAAGCACGTGGGGCCACGAACCAAACCTGACGAAGGTCAGTGTCGCTTACTTACCTCCAACTTGCAATATGAAGACTTTTGAATCTTTCATAGCACGTTACATTCTCATGCTCTTTTCCCACTGACCAGCAGACCTCTAGTTGCCAACCAGGAAACCACATTGAAATTCTTGGAGAGTTCCAAAGCAAAAACCTGCTCTCCATCCTTGGTCGAAAAGCTCTAGTCCACATGCCATATCATGGCTATCTTCTGTATGAGTGGGTGTAAGTTTTATAACTATCTTGCCAATAGCGCCTGCTGCTACTCCTCTCAAATGGATAGCCTTGACTATAATGCTCAGAGTATCTCCTTGAATTAGTTCTAATATTACTGTTCTCCTTAAGCGCTTTTCTCATATCCTCTTCATCATCATACTCTTCACGCTGAAATATGAAAAAAGAAAAGAGGTCGTTTGAGAGGCTGAACCACTGAAGGGCAATTACATGCTAGCCTAGAGAAGAATAGTAAATATGCAAACAACATATAATGAAAGAAATTGCATCAATAGGTCAAACCAATTTTAGGTCTTGTGACCAAGGGATGTCAAGCATTAGTGTTGTGTAACATTGGCTCCAAGGCACGAATCTCTATCCTTAGTTCCTTATCGATTTGGGATGTATATAAAATGAGACAGTTTTTGGGTTACTTATTGATTTCATGATTAAAGATAAACAAATTTCTGAACAATGATAAATATTACTCCTCCCATCCCAGTTTAAGTTAACATTAGTATGTGGCCCAAAGATAAGAGAAAAAGTAGAAACAAAAAACCAGGAAAAATAAAATGTTGACTCCGTGATGGAACACAACTTTTCTGAAGATTTACACTCTTAGCTATCATCACAAAATTAGTTATCATCCCAAAATTTCATTCATCGATCTCATCGTTGTCGAGGTAAATCTAATCATATAAATAACAATATATTCTAATTTGACATATGCATAAACAATTTAAAGCCCAAACAATTGTTACTGAATTTGATGTAAAATTTCTTATTCTATTTTTTAAAATATATGAAATACCACATGCTAGGTCGTCAGAACTCAAAACTGGAGGGATTATTAAGATAAAACCAGAATTACCTTTGTTGGATCTGATAGCACAGCATATGCCTCACCAATCATTTTAAACAGTCTATCTGAATCCTTATGAACCAAATCTGCAATGTCCTTCCAGTGACGCCCTTCTTCTCCAACTTCACCACTTTTTACTAGGGACTGAGCAGCCTGCATGCATACAGGACATCAGTAACCCAACATTTTCATTGAGTAGTATCTCATTGGTTAAGTAGTATCTCATCGATCAAGTGAAAGATGCTAAGGCCAGGATTAGCTATACAAGAATAGACTCGTTTAACATACCAAATACATGCTTTTTTTCATATAAAAAATTCCCAGGTTCATAACAACAGAATCAAAAAAGCAGAAATTGCTGTACCTTGTCAGGGTGATGTCTAAGTGCTGCCTTCCTGTAAGCCTTCTTGATTTCAGAAACTGTATCAGATTTTTTAACTCCCCTGCAATGGAAATTAACAATTGAGACAGAATGAGCGACAAGATGCAAAAACAATTTTGTCAACTGAGACAGAAAGAATTTGACTGGCAAAAGCAACATGTTACTAGTTACTTTTATCTAGCAATTATGTTTGAAGAATCATCCTAGGGATTGAAACCATGTACATAAACAGAGAGAGTGAAAAAGGATTAGGGAGGCAATGGGTGAGATAAAAGTTGGAGACTAACTAGGAGAGTGGTAGCCTAAAGCTACTAGTTTGTAAAAAGCTATAATATTTGCAATAAAAAATCAATCTTTCCCTCTCAAAATTCCTGTTATTTTGTTTAAGCACTAGCAATTTTTCTTCAAAAACAAAAAGTTCGCAGTAATTTGAGTCCATTACAAATCATTAGTTAATGAAACAATTCTATACCCCATCTCAACCACACCCCAAATAGAGGAGCTTAAAATCAGTTACTCACAAAATGAGGTAAAGGTCCAATGGGGTATCTCTTTTTGTTTCTTCCTCCATCAGGTAAAGCCGCTGCTGTAATTGCCTTAACTCCTTCCCATTTCCAGAACCAGATTGTTTTGATTTTTCAGCAGATTGCTTCTGATGAAGGGGCAAAAGTCTCTGGAGATCAGCAGCAGCTTGTTTGTAGTCTCTAATCATTTCATGCAAAGTTGCTCTTCTAGAAACTGCCTGAAGGACAGAAAACAAGGAGTTATGAAACATCAATTAGGGAAGAGAATGGTCTGCAAATTTAGTTAGACTAGATAGTTACATAAAGGCAAGGGTCACAAGTTCTGGGAACTACTCTACAGAAGAATATGCACCTGACATAAGCATATACTACCTACATTTTCTTTGACTTGCAACACAGCCTTTAGGCACCAGAATTAGTGAAGGTGAACAAACTATTTTATCAAATAATTTTAGCACCAGATTTAGGGAAGGGTTAGGTTCCATGCGTAAAAAACTAATTTTGATTAATTTGTTCGTTTACATTATATAATTTCGACCTCAAAGAGCGTGCTACAAGGCTATGTTGCAAGTAAATAAAAATGAAAGTGTGTGTGTGCGTGTGCGTGTGCGAGTGCGTGCGCGTGAGTGTAACAAAAAAGTAAAAAACAGCAGCATTATTTCAGACCTTGGCATAGTTTTCATCAAGGGCAATCGCTAAGCTGCAATCTGATATTGCGTCAGGGATTTGGCCCAAAGCTTGGTGTGCAGCAGCACGATTGCAAAAGCAGATTGCTGCAAATGGGCGGGCTTCCATACCACTCAATATAGCCGAGGTATAATGTTCAATAGCCTCTGCATGTTTTCCAGAGTGAAATGCAGTATTACCAGCACTCTGCAGAAAAGAAGCATGACGAATTGACGATAGATTAAAGATCAAGGACAATTCGCAACACATTTCAGTACAGAGAAGATATAGTTGCAAAAAAAGAAATTGAAATTACTAAGAGATATCAAGGGCAAGGAAGCTCAAAATCAAAGGCAGAAGAAAGAAACATGAAGATTATAAAGAATTTGTCATTGCTTCAAGGATGAGCAGACCACAGAAGCAAAAGACAGAAAATAGTGAAGAAACAATGTTTCTCCTTTCTTTCTTTATATAGAAGAATATGCACCTGAAGTATGCATAGTGCATATACATATACTTCTCGTTTTCTTTTAAATGCAACACAACTTCTTGACAGGTTTTTTAGGAGTTGAATAGAGTAGATAAACGAGCGACTTTATCAAAATAATTTGAACACCAAAATTAAAGAAGGGTTAGTAGCTACGTGTATAAATTATTTCAAATAATTTGCCCATTTACATTGCTTAATCTCTTCCTCAAAGTGTGTGCCAAGAAGGTATGTCGTAAAGTATGAATACGAAACAGTGCTTATATGTGATAATATCATTGATTACCCTAATAATTTACAACACTCGAAAATGTTCTGTTACCTGAAGACAGCAGTCATGCAGGATATGGAAATTTCTCATCACACACCAATCAAAAAATCCACGCAAACTTCCAAATACTCAATTAAACTGATAATGACAATTGGGCACAATATTACAATCATAAAGAGAGTACCACTGTCTACAGGCGTACCTTCTGCTTAAGCAGCTCATGAATAGTGAGAGCTAATGGGTCTGATGCTCCCTGTGTTTTGTTCCTGAACCGATACAAAATATAAGTATAGCACAGAATTTTAACATCTAAAATATACTAGTAACAACAAAGGGAGGAGAAGTGCCCCAATAATTAAAAAAATGAAAAAGAAAAAAAAAAGAGAGAGAGAGAAGCTGCTGCATTAAATTGAGCGTCCAAAGAGTTGTTAAAGATAGGATGTGTGATTATCAAGATGGTGAAAATGTATATTTGACTTACTCATGCTTCTCCAGAAGATCAAGGGCCACCTCAAGGTTTCCAAGATGAAATTGGCACTTTGATAAGGTACAGTATCTCCATAGACTTTCATTTGAAGAGCCATCAACCTTGGAATTTCTAGAAGTTGTAGTCTTAAAGTTCTTTTCAGCAAAATCAAGTGTTTTCTGGCATAGTGCTATTGCCTCCTCATGCCTAGATAGCTGGAAACAAAACAGGAAATAGCATATGGTTAAACTATGGCCTCCAGATTTATTCCATACACCATGAACTGGAAAAGATGTACAAGTTGCATCACATACCATGCAAAGTGCCTGAGCTTTCATTTCAAGTAGTTTTTCAGAGTTTATACTTATTGCCAATGCTTCAGCAATATGTTGCAAGGCATCAGAAGCAGCTTCAGAAGTCTTGAGTTTCAAAAGTTCAGCAGAACGCCTGGTGCACTCAATCACTTTCTGCAAATCAATACAGGTGGGAATCAAGTCAGCTGGAGATATAAATAGTGCAAAAATATGACACTATTTTTAACAAAGGGGCACTCGAGGAGAAAGAAACTGTAGAATCTTTCTTTACATACACGCAAGATGACGAGGCAATGGAACTATTGAGAACACACTGACACACTTAATTCCAAATACTTTCTTTTATGAGTTAAGCCATTTTCTGTTCTTTCAAAACATTTATACTATGTATGTCACTACAACATTACTTACAGTGGAAATTTGTGCTAATTTATAATTTCACATAGAATTCATGTTTGGCTTTTTAATACAGGCAACCTAGTGTCACAAACTTTGCTCACCTACTCAACAGATGTAATATCTAAAGGCCAAAGGGAAATAATTGAATTCTTATTTCAGTTGTTTGGAGTATAGAGTGTAAAAAAAGATAAGAAAATCTGCACAGAAACATATGCCCATGCGTCGATTTTCTCACACTAAAATTGCTAGATGCATAATAAATTTAATAAGCAGACAAAAGTGAGAGAAGTCTTTAGCACGACAAGTTAATATATCTACCTGAGACTTTTGAATCCCATCAGAAGCTGAAATGACAACTTTTCTGTCCAGACAAATAACATTACTATCGCCCATGTATTTGCCAAAGCATTGCATGGCTTCCTCCACCTCTCCCAGCAGAAGATAACAGCTGAGACAGAAGAAAAATTTAAATGACATTGTGATAAATTACAAATGCAGCCAGTCCATCAGTAAACACCAAAATTTGAGACCCTACTTAATTATGGGATAGAAAGTGAGGGCTAAGGTTAATCTTGGGTCAAGGCTCTAAAATAAAAGCAAAAGCATTCTTAATGCTAGAGTATTACAGAGATAAGTTCGATCACAATTATATAAATAATACACTTTTAAAGCGCATGGCAACTAGCCTAAGGAAATTCTGTACAAGTTACACTGTTGCACGAGTTGATTTAATTATGCAATTTATGATGACTATCAGAAGCAGAAGTTTGTATTCATGGTGTAAGTGTATTATAAATTTTCCTTGGAAAGCCAAGGACTTCAACAGCTACAATTTACACCTACGATAAACTAGAGTTACAGTACAGATATAAACAGAATAACTGTACAATGACCAGCTATGGGACACAGAAGCAGACAGATAAAAGATATGACCTGGAGCAACACCCCTTGGTTGCAAATGGTATATTCGTTACTCATTACATGTAAACTGTAAAAATACTAGCATTCATAGAAAAAGGAGAATAATGCTTACACAAGTGCAACAAACTGGGTTTAAATGTAGCAAAACTGTTTGCAGCAATAGACAACAGATAATTGAAAAGACAATTTTTAATCAAGAATTAAAAACAGGAGTAAATTTTGACAGGGAAATTTATGATAATGGTAAAGAATAACGTATTGGAGTCACCAACATATGACAACAAAAACCTGATAAAAGGTGTTATGAACACCAAGTAAGCAAGGTTTATCTTTACTGAAACACATGGATTTTTCAGTTAAGCAATCAAACGTTTATTATCTAATACCTAGAACACAGCATTTTAGGCAATAGTTACTTGTTACAGCAAGAAAAAGAAAAAGTATGCTATGTACTGACAATAGAGGGAGGGGGAATTTTGGTAGTTGCATTATGATCTAGTGGCTTGGGTAATAAGCTAGTTAGGGAAATCACTATAAATGAGAGTTAATTAGAGAGATAGGATTTATAGTGATAATTGATGAGGACTTTGGAGTTCGGAGTAGCTTAGTAAGATAAAAATGGGAGAGAATCAAGCCTCTCAAAAGTTTGAATGATCCTTTTATTGCTGTTTTCCAGAGATTTATTTATCAAACATCCTTTTGTTGCTTTAATTTCTACCATTCATCTTTGAATCTGTCCAAAGCTATGTTATTTTATAGCAAAATGCTATGATCAGTCATAATTAATGATAGTTAATGAAGGAAAAAAAAACGGATATAGGTGTTAACTACAACATATTATTATCTATATTAATCTCAGGAAGAGCCCCAAACTTGGTCCAAGCTAATAAGAACTAAGGTTGCATACATAATTACATATTGAAATTCCTAAACCTGCAAGTGGCTAGACCCATACTTGGTGTTTTTATACTATATGGAAGACTAGTACAGTACATCTAAGGATCACAGCAAAGAACAATTAGGAAATGCATTCAATCACAGTTCCAGGCAGGAAGGAGAAGAACTATAAAAGTCTAAATTTGAAACAGATAAACTTACTTTCCAGCTCTTATCTGTGCTCTATGGAAAGAAGCATCAAGCTTAACCGCCATATTGCAATCTTGTATGGCCTCTCTTACCCTACCAAGAGCCATCCTTGTTGCAGCACGGTTACTGTAACAACGCACAAGAGGTCTGAAGGCGGCATCTGATGCATCTCCCGGAGGGATGCAATTCACCCCCCATGTATAGAATTCCTCAGCTTTAGAGAGCTCCCCCTTTTCATAGGCTTCATTTCCCCTGAAGAAAAGATTTAAATAATCAAAAGCTGCAATTACCAAAGGGAGAAAATACGAGTAGTAATAAAAAAAAGATAACAGTGTTTCCAAAAGAAGGGAAGTCCTCAAATAATTAGCCTTCATGCACAAAAAATATATACCTCCTTCGCCACTTCTCACAAGCTTTTTCGGCACCACTATATGCTTCAGACTCATGCTCTTCACCAGCTTCAGTTTCACGCTTATCCTTGCTTGAGGAAAAGAAGTTTCCACCAGCACCCTGCAACTTACTGAGAAGAGGAGTACTATCCAAGGAAGAACCTTGGACCCTAGATGCACTACCAGTTATAGAAACAGGTTTCATACGGTACTTCTTCCTCTGTGAGCGCTTCAAAGATGAAACATGATCCTGAGCAGCAGTTGATGTAGTGAATGTAAACTTGGCTGCATCTCTACTAGCTTTGTCAGAACTGATAGAAAACTGGACCTCATTACCCCCATAGCCATTAATTTTAGATCTGATGTCAGTACTAGAATCATGTAGTTCTGATTCTGTGTGCACAGCAAATGGTTTTTCAGCTGTTACCTTAGTTTGACAAGTTTCATGATGGCTACTAATAGGCACATCATTATTTGAATTAGTGTCCTCATAAGGGGAAAAGTCCATGGGTGAATAACATTCAGATGCTTCTTGGCCTTGAGTAGCACTAGCACCTTCACTAGATAGCGGGGTTTGTACAGGGTGCAGCTTAGTGGATTTTGACTGCTTTGATTTTCCCTTCGTTTTCCTCAAATTTTTGTCTTTCAAACCTCGAGTCTTTAGATAAGACTCTGCCTTTCTACCTAACCCACTAGTAAAATTAGCAGAGAAGGATAATGAGGCATCTTGAGGTAATTCAAACTCTGAGAAAGACACTCCAAATCCCTCAGGCAAACCTGAAGAACTTGACTCCACCTTCCTCTCACTCGAGTACGAGTGTACCTCAGGTTTTGCATTACATGTTTCAGCTTCTAAGCTTGAAAAAGAGAATGACGAAGAAAGCACATCTTCATTTACTCTTGCTCCATCATTTTTAGCTGGAAAACCAGATGATTGAGAGCTAGAACCCCCCATCTTAGCGAAGTTCCCAATGCTTCCAAACACGAAGGCACTATCATCGAAATTTCTAGACCCAAAGGCACCCATCTTACCCTCAAAAACACCCTCCCCATTTCCATTCAAATTCTTAGCATTCACATCACTTTTCAATGGCACAGAACCTTCACCACACGCATCCAAACTTTTCCCACCAGTCTTAAACACAAAAGGCTGATCCCCACCTTTCGTTGCATTTAAATTATTCAATTTATGAGAAACATTGTCTTCAGTATCACATCTTTCCTTCTCAATTTTCAATTTCTGCAACTCATTCAATAGTTCTGCCCCAATTTCACCATTTTTTACAGTATTACCACCAATTTGATCCTTGGCACTTGCACCAAAGCTAAATGCAACACCATCTGAGCAATAATTATCTTTATTTGCCTTATTCTCACTAAAGCTAAATTCTTTCTTATTCAAATTACTATCTCTAAACCCAAAAATTGATGCTTCTGCTGCTACATTACTATCAAAAATAAATTTATTACTATTACTATCATTCATATTCGAATTCGAAACCCCAAAAACAAAACCCACATTTTGAAACTGACAAACAAAACTATTACCATTAGAATTAGAACGATCTGAAGTATCAGCATTTAGGGAACTTACTGATCGGAAAGGGTTGATCCCCGAACCGGGTTCCGACAAACCCGAAGATGGTTTCGAGCTCTTCCTCTGCTTAACAAGCCTGGGCTTGGACCGGGCCGACGAAGAAACCCGGCCCACAGCTGGTAATGAGGTAGAAGAAGAAGAGGAAGACCCAGTATTGAAGCTACAACCGTTACTAAAATGGGTTGCAGTAGTAGCAGAAGCAGTAGCTCTAGCTCCTCCGGCATTGGTGGGACCATTTTGGGAATTGAAATTGAAATCCGAGGGAGGTCGGGAATCTACCGAAACCGCCGGAGGAGGCATGATTTCCGGCGGAAATGCGGCATACAATTGAAAATTAGGGTTTATGGAGAGAGATTAGGGATTTGGGGAAAAGGGGATTTTGGGGGTTTTGAAGGAGGAGAAGAGGGAGAAAGAGGGAAGAGTGGGAAATGGAGAGTTTTGGGAATTCTCGAGAAGGTTTGGTTTTTGCTTTTCGTGTTGTTGTTGATGATTGATTGATTCTTTTGAACTTCTTTCTCTTCAATTTTGAATCAAGTGCATGACGTTAGAGCTTCCAAGGGTAATTCTACTAATTTTAGGCGGCGGTTAGGTGAATGAGCCACTATTATTACACTATGGCCTTGTTAGGTTAATGTAGGAAGTAAATTCCCATGGAAAATTCTAGTTCATAAGAAATTACTTCCTTTATTAAAATTCCTAGGAATTACATAAATATTTTTTGTTATCATGTGCTAATTTGAATTCTAGGAATTGTGATTGACCAAGGGAGGGGTGGGTAAGTAACTTCCCATATTTTGTGAGAAGTGAAAAATTCCATGAATTGTGACTTCCCTCATTTTTTATTTTTAATGTTAACCAATCAACACACCCAAAAGGAAATTCATGGAAATTTTAAATGCCCATGAGAACTAAAGGCAACCAAACAACACCTATGACTATTTCATGAACTACATACTCCATTAGACCATTATTACAAATAGCAACATAATATAAAAAGGATTACAGTTGTTAAACAAAGTATAGTAACCATAACTTCTTTTCTTTCTTGGACGGCTAAAGCATTTTGGCAAAGAAGGGGGTGAATCTTATCTTTTGTCTCTGATACGATACTAACAGATAAAACCAGGGTGAGTATAAGCCTTGAATGAGCATCTTTTCCTTTGCTGCTGGTTTCCACGACGGGCACTGTGATTGTAATTGGGTCACCATCTTCCTTGTCTTTGCTACATGTAACGGGTTGGAAACTTGCTCGGGATTTAAAGCCAATGAGAAGGAATCATTGATTGACTTGCATATAAATACATTACGATGATGCTCATTCTACACTATTTTGAGCTTCTCCACCTAAAACTGCTCCGAAACAATAAGGGAGGACATTGTTCCTCTCTCGATTCTCCCTTGCTCGTTTTCCTAGACTCTCAGAGATGGCTTTAGCTTCATCACTTTGAGGCCGCTCTTGGTCAATGATGATTGGGGAATGGGCATAGGATAACGTATTTCCTTGATTTCCTTCTTCTGAGATATTCTTTTCCTTGGTTGTTATTCAAATGAACAACCATGAATCCTTGCTTCGAAATAAACAATGGGATTTCCCTTATTTTAATGATAGATAGTCCTTTTTTGACATAAAAATAATGGAGCCCAGCCTTCTTCGATTAACAAACCAATACTTAGGCTCTGCCATATTGAGAATTTTAGGGAGGTTAATTTTACATCGGCCTCTATGCATAGTATATCATCCTCGCTTGAAGGGCCATCCTCTTTCATCCTTTCTTGGAGACACTTCTTATTTAATTGTCATTTAAAGAGTAAAAACTAACCTAGGTTAATTGATTGGGTGCACAACAAACCCATGCATATTCATGATTTTATTGTAAGGTTAAGTAAATCAATAAATGATTCAAAAATATCTCTTTAAATCTTTATAATATACCTCCATTAATTTTTAGTTGCAACAAATAAATATTTTGTATCTCACAAAAAAATACTCCTATGTTGCAACTAAAAGTTAATGGAGGATATCTCTGATTATAGTTAAAGAATATTGCTATATTCTTAGGATTATTTAAATTAATATAACCTAAACGCAGTAATGAACAACATTGATATTATTTACTTTTTATTCGCTTTTTAACTACTAAAGATTTGACCATCTTTTAGTTAAATCATCGTCAAATTATTGCAGCAATTAATGAACCTATAACCATACATTATTATAGAAATCAACATTAACAACCATTTTCAGTATTATTATTATTAACATTATTTAGTTTAGTGTGAAAAACAATATTTTGATTGAATTTTATCATATTTTTTATTGAAAATTTGAATTTTAACACCACAAAAAACACAAAAATGATTTTTAACACAATGAAAAAAATTTATTTTAATAGCACAAAAAATTTTAAAAATTGGATTTTACCACCACTTAATTAATTTTGTCCAAGAATCCGTGTAGCGAGGGCCACAGTGACATGTGTTCCCATGTTATTGGCCAAAAAAAGAAAACTATAAAATCCTAGCCCCATCATCGGTACCTCCTTCTCTACCCCCCTCACCTAGTACACCCACCGTCTCGCCCTACCTCTAGTGTACTCCTTCCCCCAGCCTAAACCCACCCTACTTCTAGACTACCAGAACTGGCCACCCCCTCCCTTTCCCTAAGCGGCCCTAAACCACCCCTGCCCCCTTCCCCAACAAATGGCCACGAAGTCGGCCACTAATGGTCGAATCGGCCGGATTAGGCCACTCGGCTAGCAATTGCTAAAGTTGTGAGACACACGACCAAACTAAAAAAAAAAAAAAAAATCTGGGTATGGCTAGCTATGGAGCTCGCATTGTGCGCATTACCTACCCTAGTTTCATTGAAATTTATAAGTTACATAGAATGAAAAACTAAATATTTGTTATAATCTTTCAAAAGATATGTTGACACTTAAACATGCAATATAAGAAG
Organism: Chenopodium album; assembly: GCF_948465745.1. Classification (NCBI taxonomy): domain Eukaryota; kingdom Viridiplantae; phylum Streptophyta; class Magnoliopsida; order Caryophyllales; family Amaranthaceae; genus Chenopodium; species Chenopodium album. The sequence continues at coordinate 48,591,726 of NC_137848.1, forward strand.
CCTATTTTATATTGGTAGGAAGATAAATACTTTTTTTGCCTCAATTTTCTTTAATTTATGCCTTTAAAAATAAATTATCGTTTAGAGCTGAAATAATCTTTGATTGTATATTCTGATCAATAATATAAGAAAAAAAAATCATTATGTGCTATTTTGATAGGTTTAATAATGTGTACTCTTCAATATATGAAATTTTTGTATTGTTTAATCATAGATAAATTGATTGAAACTAAAAAATAAAAATAAAAATAAAAAATGAAACATCATATCGAAACCAGGAGTACAATATTTAAGTATTAAATACTAAACATAGTTTACTTATTTCAATTTTGTGTCAAATTTCTCTTGGTATCACTTTTCGAGGCGCTTGAGTATGTTTTCAATCTTCACAAAATCCAGTGGCTTTGGAAAATATTCATCTAAACCGGCTTCTACAAATGCTTGAATGTCAGACTTTGATTCAGAGCTCGTCACGCCAAATATCAAGCACTTAACGCCCATAGCTCGTAACTCTTTAGTTGCCTTCACATAAGAGAATTAATTTAAATATTAAAAAAAATAGTATTCATAATTAAGTAATAATGCAAGGGTGATAATTTTTCCCATTGAAATTATAGTCCATTACTTTAATTGAAATGCTGCAAACAATAATAATTTTTAATTTGGAATATGAGGAATGAACCACATTGCAATTATTAAAAAAAAATCTTGAATATAAAGTTTTTTTTTTATAGAATTGTAATTAATATTAATTATAAATACATATAATATAATTTATCTCGTACATAATAATTCAAATTTTATTATCTTATTCATACTATCACCCAATTAACACTTTATCTATATCCTTATTTTGCCTAAAATGCTATATTTATCATTACTAATTTATTAATAGCCTTAGAGCATTAAGAGAGATGTTGTTAACATCAACATATGTAACATTTTTATTACGAAAAGGTATTAAGATACTACAAAAAAGATTACCTGAATCCCATCCATTATCGGCATTTCCATATCCATGACAATAACATCAAAAGAATTGCCTTCGCTGAAAGTGTTCACGGCCTCTTGACCATTTTCCACGACCTTAGTTTTAAACCCTTTCTTGTTAAGCAACATTTCTTCAATCTTTCTAATGACAACATTATCGTCTACAACTAATGCAGTAAACTTATTCTCTTCATTCATGCTACTATCTCCAACCGTTTTAGACATGTCTGAAAAACACACATAATCAAAATATTAACAATGACAACCAAATAAGTAAAGGAGAAAAATTAGAGGGTATAGCCTATATAAAAATAATACATTTATTGCATGAAAATGACTAAATTTTAAAATATTATGAAAATTCACTTCTAGTTTTAACACATGCAATGATAACGAATATTATTGTTGCTTGTATCAAATATTAATTATCCTAGGTTGATAATAATGGCATTGATTAGAGATCAACTCTTCCTAAAGCACACTATAAGGGGAAAGGAGAATTTTGAAGAAAAGTATTTAAGATTACCTTTTTGCCAATGAATTGATCTGAATTGAAGCATACTCAGTGTTTTTTTTATTGTTTTTATATTGAAATAAGTGTCAAGCACAAAATCAAGATGGCCTTGAGAAACAGAATCCGATGTGATACGATTTATTTAAAATAAAAAGTATATATGTTGATTTGATTTTGTATTACACACCCAGGATAATATACTTTGTAGTTCTTATCAACCTTGCAACTATCAAGATTTATTGATTAGACTTCAAAATCAGAATTAATTAACTATATGACAAATAATCTAACTCTTTTACAAGGATTACATAGATACCGTATCTGATGTTTAAACTGTATCATATTGGCTTGACATTTTGTACTTAATCCAAACTGGTTCATGAAATCATTTATCTTTTCACAAGATTTTGTTGAAAATTTTAAGTTCTTAACATTGAAACAAAATCAAATCTACAATAAACGATCAAACCGGTCTCATATATTATATTGAGATAGAAACTAGAATTATATGTAAACATTTTATCAACTAATCCTTATGTCTTTATTGTGTTACGATTAATATTATTTTTTTTCGCTATTTTAATTTTGTACCTTTAATTCATCCCCGTACCTTCAATCGTGATTCTTGATCGTATAGATTTAGTAATCTCATGGATTATGAATGGGGTGTAACCTTTATGGATAAAAATTTGTGGTTGTCTTGTCCCTTTTGGTAAAATTAGGGCCGAGAAAAACTACCTGAAAACCGAAAATCCAAAAACCCGATCCGTAACCGTTCCAAATATTAGGGTATCCAATCCGATAACCATAACAGTTCATGTAATACCCCGGAAATTCCTTTATTTTAAATTACTCTTTTTATTCTAATTAAAACCATTTTAAGGAAATAACCAAAATATTACCGTTACCGTGATAACAGTTAAGGCTATTTTTCAAAGTCACACATCGGAAGTCTAAATAATAAACCAACTTTTAAAATAAAACTTGAGTTCACAACCTCAAAACAAAATATAAATCACAAATTGGAACCATTCTAAACATGGCCCTTTTAAAATTCAACTTTAAATAACACATAAGGTAAGTCCATAATAAAATAATTCAAAACATAAAACTAGGAAAGCATAACAAGTAACTCTCGGTACTTATTCCCATCATGCTCTTCATGCTTCAAGTACCTGTCACTTCCCCTTTATTTCAACCCTCTACTCACCATATAAATGGGTCATAGTAGGGCCAACCAAAGGAAGCCAAACACAAACACAAAAGTATGAATTAGCAAAAGCTAAGTACATATGCACCACACTAACATGAATATCCTATCAATAAGAATAGTAATAAAACATGCTTGCCATACAATCACAGTCAACTTACCTTTGACTATTAACTAGCAATATTAATTATTAATTAATATCTTTTGGATTACGCATCGAACGCGTTTCATTCATTAAAAATATAGCCCATTAAAAATGGAGCTTCCAACCAGGGAGCTACCCCAATTGGCACCTACTATGTCACACCTTGGTGACGGTATTCCAGTGCATAAATAATAATAAAAGAAAGTACAACGTCCTGTACCCCTGTAGAAGATATGGTTAAATATAAAACCCCATAACTCCCTTCATATGTTCATACTCAAGGTATATACGTTCCAAGAGTTTTGGTGCGTATCCTTTTACACTTTACGTGATTTACCAATTTAACATGTGAAGACTCCAACCAATCAATCAAGAATAAACATAATAATCATCAACACATACTTCCAATTAATTCTTGAATTAATTAGTGAGCACATACTATTTATTTTAATTAAGATTTCTTGCCTAGTTTTGTGCACAAAATTGCACGATTACTACCTTGGTGCATAGAATGCACTAATAAACTTTCTTGACTCGATCTCAACTTACTTGAGTGAGCAAATAAATAAACTAACTTCTTTAACTCAACACCAATAATAATTGGGTGAGAATAAAATTCATGAATCATGTTTCATAATTCTAATTATACCTCTTTTAAACATACATAAATCTTGCTTATTAATTTCATGCTTCCTTGATACTCAAAAATAAAACATACTTCCATGATTCACATATATTCAACTTGTATCATGCTTCAAATATCATATACACATGCTTGCATAATAATTCATGTCCAACCAACATCAATTCCAAGCATATAATCAACTAAACATGCTATTAATTCATCACTTCAATCATAATTCACAAACCTAGCATGATACTACTGACAGGCTAAAGTCGTATCACCTAATCAAAACAAGAGATGGAATTAAACAAAGAATTGTAGAGAGAGAAAATAAAAGTTTAAGAGGAGAGAGAGAAAAGTTAGAGAGAGAAAGAGAGAGAGAGTAAGGGAAGGGAGAAAAGAATACTAAACTCGCTTAACAAAAGCGTATCTATACTAAGCTCGAAAATCCTAAGTTAAAACAACTTAAACGACGCTTAAACTTCTCCTCAGAAACACGCGCCCGATCGGGCGAGGCACTGCCCGATCGGGCCCGCCTTTTTTTCTTCGTGGGTTTCCCTTCTCGCGCCCGGTCGGGCGCGCCTTCGGGCAGAGACCCTTGCACCGGGCGGTGACATTTTGGGCTACTTGGACTCCTTATTTGGGCTTGTAACTCGGCCCAAACCAAATATCCTCCTTAGGGCTTTAATCATTCGGTCCAACGCCTCATCTTCTCATAAGTCGAGCCCTTAATCACCGGTTCGATGACTCTAACCGATCTTGGGCTACGAAAGACGGTCGTGCTCCTCCAATGCTCGTAGTCGCTTCATAAAATCCCGGAAAAATGCTCCAAGAGTGCAATTCCCTATAAAACTCAACCAAAACTACGAAAACACTAGAAAACACATATTAGTAATAAAAGTGGCTCTAAAGAGCCAAAAGCACTGCTAATTATGACCAAGGGACGGGGGTAAAACATTATACATAATAGACATATCAAACTCCCCCAAGCCAAACCTTTGCTTGTCCCTAAGCAATGATCTTATCAATGAATAAATAAATGCATGCCTCACCCCAAATAGTCAAAATCAAGCATAAACAATTCAAGGCAGATCTAATAAACATGCTTCAACATCAACCAATGTCATCCATCCAATCACTCATCCTCCCTAACAATTGTCAAGTAGAGCTAACCACAAGAGCATATAGAATTCAAGACTAGTGCTCACACACTCAAATCTCATTTATGTGGCGAGTAAAAGATGTACTCGATCGCTCTCCATCCCAACCCCTTTATGTGAACAATGCCCTCCCAACTCACACTCTCGCGTGTTTAAAAAGACAAGCACTCAACCTAGTAGGTCGACTCGGAATATGTCAAATCATTCCTTGCATTGATAGACAACACTTTCACATCTACACAACTCTATGCACAAGGTCGGAAGGTCTTTAAAGCTTGTAATATAAGGCTAGGGTAAAGGGTAGAAAATATTTAGGAAATGTGAGAGAAAAGACATGCTTAAGGGAGCAAATCTTAATAAAACCAAGGTCTTTAAAGAAATAATGACCAATCATCTCCAACAAACCCAAATCCAACAAAAGTTCACCAAATATAACTCCAAACATATCAAACAATCCCAACACTTACAAATTTCACTCATAAAGATATGATGATGTAGAACTAGAGTGAATAAACAAACTTTGAACTCAATTTTTGATACTTTTTTTCTTTCATTTCTTTTGAGTAACCCTCACATAGAACACTTGATCATTGAAACATTTTTTTTCTTTTTCTCTTTTTTTTTTCCCTTTTTATCTCACATTGGAATTTAACTTTGAAACACAAATTCTTATTTTTTCCAATCACAAAACCAAAGAACAAATTACTCATCTTATATTCCCACATTGTGCAAATTACATGCACACTACAACTCTCTCACCTCACTAACTAAAAGCTCCCCCAAGCCAAGCTTGGGATTAGTAACCATTGGGGCTAAAAAGGCTTGTAATGTGGCTAATAAACAACAAAAGGGCACAAGCAACAACATGGGTAGCAAGAAGGGAACAAATGCATCTAATATCGTTTGAAGGCTACCTAAAAGAATGAACGCCTTCGTCCTCCACAATGTGCATAATGGTGAGCCATAGAAACATTACTCATAGATGCAAATCAATACTCAAATTTATTGACATACCAGGAACTATCACACATTCCTAACCAAATCAACTAGTCAAGCATTATATTCACAAGTAGTTGGACAAAATTGACGCATGTTAAGATATCTAAGCAATCAAACTTCAAATCATGATCAACAAATCCACAATGCTCATCATCATATACCAAGAATCAAAACAAATTTTTTTCAAGTATGGGGCACAAGGAAGCATGATTCACAATTCATTGGAATGTATTTTTCATATAGGAAAGCAATAAAACTATACTAGAAAGCAATAAAAGAAAGAAACCATACCTCAATCTGAAAACTCCGTCAAGCCAGAATTAGACAATGTCCTCATTGGCTCAGGAATTAGCCTAGCATGGCTAAACGTCATCTGGTTTTAAGAAAGAGACAAGGCAAAGAGGGAAAAGATAAAAAGAAAAAGGAAAGAAAAGGAAAAAGAGAAATAAAGCGGGAAAGGGGGGTTGGCGCGCCCGGTCGGGCGAAAATAAGGACATAAACTCGTTAACCTCGCGCCCGATCGGGCGGCTCTTCGCCCGGTCTGGCGATTTCGTGTCCTCGATAAAGTTCTTTCACGCGCCCGATCGGGCGCCATCTCGCCCGGTCGGGCAAAATTTGTCGTATACGAACCTCTTCTCCCGCCCAATCAGGCGGGGGTTCGCCCGATCGGGCAAAATTAAGGCCACAAACTTTCTTCTTCTCGCGCCCGATCGGGCACGACTTCGCCCGGTCGGGCGGATCTTCCGTAGCTTGTACTGGGGGTTCTTTATCATTAATTGCAAGGGGCACCTCCTTAGGCTCAAATTGCCTTGGTTCCCCACTCGACTGAGCCACTACTACTCGATCAGGTGGGACTCTCATTAAGGGCTCAATTTTCGCAACCTGTTCACCTTGCTCCTCGTGCTCATCATAAAAAACAAACCCTTCACAATATAGAGCTCGTTCTATTGCATCCGCTTCTTCCTTCCATGTCTTGGTTTTACCTGTAGAAGATGCAACACAAGATACCGCCACCAAGGGCTCTTTAACAAGAGCTTGGGGCTCATTAGAACAATTATTTTCAACCACATTAATGCTTAAACACTTCTCCTCAATCATGGGGCTTTTAGGGGCATTATGTAAATTAAAAACAATATTGTCATCCCCTACTGATAGTGTCAATTTTCCACCTTGTACATCTATAATTGCTCCCGCAGTATTAAGGAATGGTCTACCCAAAATGATTGGAGTTTGCAAATCCTCAGCCATATCAAGAACAACAAAGTCAACAGGTATAAAAAATTTACCTACTCTAACGGGAACATCCTCTAAAATACCTAGGGGGTATTTAAAAGAACGGTCGGCCATTCGCAGAGTAATATTAGTAGATTTTAATTTACCCATATTTAACTTTGAACACACAGACAATGACATGACACTAACACTAGCACCCAGATCACATAATGCATTATCAATCTTCAGATTGCCAATATGACAAGGAATAGAAAAACTATCGAGGTCTTTTAGTTTAGGTGGAGATTTATTTTGTAGTACGACACTACATTCTGCAGTTAAAGTGACAGTCTCTACCTCACTAATAGACCTTTTCCTAGTCAATATTTCTTTCATAAATTTTGCATATGCAAGAATTTGTGTAATTAATTCTATGAAAGGAACTGTTACCTGCAAATCTTTCACAATCTCTAGGAACTTACCAAACTGCTTATCCACTTTAGTTTTCAAATGTCGATTGGGGAATGGTAGTTTGATAGTTGGCTTTTCAACATCATTACTCTTATCTTGAATTAAAACCTTCCCTAGAGATTTACCCTGCAATGTAACATCAGAAATATTAGTACAACCTTTTAGCCCTGCAGGGCTAGGATTAATATCCTTTGGTATAATGGAATCAGGATTAGCAATTTTTGTTAAAACAGGTTCATCATCCTTGGGCATAAGAGGCCCATCATAGTGTGAACCACTCTTGAGGGTAATTTCAAACGCCTGATTTGTAGGTTGTACTGGCTGTGATGGTAGGATTCCCTGCCGGCGGGTTTGCAGAGTAGAGGAAATTTGCGCAATTTTACTATCCATGATTTTATAACGGGCTAGGATCTGGTCAATTTGAGCATCTTTAATCTCCATGTGCTTTTGCATACTTCCTAGCATCACTCTTATTTCTGCCAAAGCAGGATTAGTAGGTGGAGGAGTTTGTGGTTGGGAATTCTGGCCAGAGTTGGGATGGTAGTATTTCTGCTATGGTTGTTGTGGCGCCTGTGATTGTTGTGGAGGTGGCGGATTTTGAACATTGGTGCTCCGGTAAGAATGATATGGATGATTCCGGAACCCAGGATTGTAGGTGTTGGAGTATGGGTCATTCTGCCTATAAGCTTGAAAGGCATTGACTTGCTCCACGGAAGTCCTGCAATCTTGCTCCCAATGACCTACAATTCCATAGTTTTCACAGAAAGCCTCATTAGCATTATTATTAATTGCAGAAACATTAGCTATATTTGCAGTACTAAGATTATCTAATTTTTGACAAATAGAGGTTAATTGAGCTTGTAAAAAGTATACAGAGTCAACACTATGTTTCCCTTTGTTAGCAAAGCCTCTAGGATTCCCATATTGGGAATTGTGGATTGCCATATCTTCGATAACTTGACCTGCATCATCAACATTAAGGTTCATAAACCTCCCACTAGCTGTAGAATCTAATATTGTTCTAGGTGAATTTCCAATCCCATTATAAAAGGCTTGGATTAACTGCCACTGTGCCAAATTATGGTGGGGACACTCCCTCTGCAGATCTTTAAATCTTTCCCAAGCCTCGTACAAAGTTTCATCTGGCTCTTGGGCAAAGTTTTGAATTGCGCTTCTTAGCAAAGCTGTCCTCTCTGCAGGGTAATATTTATTATAAAAATTTAAAACAAGAGTCTCTCATTTAGTAATGCCAAGTGCAGTTCTATTTAATCTGTTATACCATAATTTGGCTTTTCCACATAAAGAAAAAGAAAAGAGAATCTCCCTGATTTGATCCTGTGTGACCTCGGCTTGCCTGATGGTATTACAATATTGACAGTAGTCTGCAATATGAAGATTTGGGTCTTCACCCTTAGCTCCACTGAATTGCTTCCTTTCTATCATCGTGATAAATTGGGGTTTAATCTCAAATTGTACCCCATCAAGAGCCAGAGTGGGAGCAAGATGTGGAAAATCTGTAAGCATCGGCTGCGAATAATCACTGAGCTTCTTAGGTGCCGTCATTTTTTATTCTGAATCTGAAGGTACTTCTGAATCACTTGAATCAGATGGAGGGCCGCTAGGAATATTACCACCAGAACTTGCCAGTATTTGCCTGTATAAATTATTTTATCTATGAAAAGAGCGCTCGATCTCAGGATCGAAAGGAATATAACCTGATCTGGAACACCTGGGCATAAACAAAGAACTAGACGACAAATATGAGAACTGTCCCAAAGAACTTATGTTCTCTGGGACGAAAGAAAATAATCTAGACTATAAAGATAATCAGAAATAAAAGTAGAATCGTTTTCCCGGCAACGGCGCCAAATTTTGACAGGCTAAAGTCGTATCACCTAATCAAAAGTAATTCCTAAAACCACTAACTAATAATAGATAGGGAAGTAGGGTCAAATCCATAGGGAAACGAGTCTTTCTATTCCTAATTAATTATTATAATCTAAATTATTAAGTAACCAAAAATTGTTATTTAAAGGAACTATACTACGAAGAATATGAGTAGGGAGAAATAAAGGTAGGGAGAAATCAAATAATAAAAGACCTAGGGCATAGGTTCACCAATAAATAATATTCCAGGGTAAAACATAACAATCAATCATCAATGCATCAATTAATCAGATCATAAAGGGCTTTCGTTACGTATTACAATCACAGAGTTAATTTACCGGTATTAAATCTCATCTCTCGAATCTCGACCTAACCATTTATAAATTAGTCTGCCTATTGAAACTAAGCCTAAACATCAATTCTCATCTCTCGAATCTCGAATCAATATTGCTAAACTCATACGAATTAAAGCTGGCCAAATCTGACCGCATAACATTAAATCAATCAATAGGAAATTAATCAAGCATTGGCAATTAACAATAATAAATTACCCCTTCATATTATTTATGGATCCCCATAACCCTAGAAAGAAAACTACTCACATATAATTAAATATAAACTAAACAAAGCAATTAAACAAGTCATGATGAAAGAGAGAGAATAAATAATTGAGATTAAAGGAGAAGAAATCGTTACCAAAGTTGAAGGAAACAAGAGATGGAATTAAACAATGAGTTGTAGAGAGAGAAAATAATACTAGAGTTTAAGAGGAGAGAGAGAAAAGTTAGAGAGAGAAAGAGAGAGAGAGAGTAATGGAAGGGAGAAAAGAATACTAAACTCGCTTAACAAAAGCGTATCTATACTAAGCTCGAAAATCCTAAATTAAAACAACTTAAACGACGCTTAAACTTCTCCTCAGAAACACGCGCCCGATCGGGCGAGGCACTGCCCGATCGGGCCCGCCTTTTTTTCTTCGTGGGTTTCCCTTCTCGCGCCCGGTCGGGCGCGCCTTCGGGTGGAGACCCTTGCACCGGGCGGTGACACTTCGGGCTACTTGGACTCCTTGTTTTGGCTTGTAACTCGGCCCAAACCAAATATCCTCCCTGGGGCTTTAATCATTCGGTCCAACACCTCATCTTCTCATAAGTCGAGCCCTTAATCACCGGTTCGATGACTCTTGTGCATACACAAATATATCAACTACGCATACACAAATATTCTTGTGCATATACGTACCTTGAATAACCCCTAAAATCGGCCACACTTGCTAGAAATCACCTAGCTTGAAACTTTCTACAACTAAAAATACATAACTATAATTAATCTACTATTCTCACAAATTTCCAGCAACTATAATACTATTTAAACCATACTAATTAACCCCTTTTAATGACATAAAAGCCATAAAACCTTTTCTTTAAGTGGGTACTTTAAATCCTTTCAAAAAGACTTAATTTTTATGACTTAAATAAAATTTCAACATACTTATTTAGTATAAAACATCACTTTTAGATTAGGAAATTATATATAAATCATTAAAACCTTTTTCCCTTTTATGGGTAATCAAACCCTAACTCAATAATTAAAAAGTAGTGTGTGTAAATAATTTCCAGCATTAAATTGAAGGCTTTAAACACATCAAAAACATGATCAGACCATGAATTAATCAAGAACAACAACCTAGCCTCAATCCCTAACCACTTATACAAAATCCCCAATTTCTAGGGTTTATAATTTAGGGTTTTTAATTAAATAAAAATTTGAAATTTATAACAATAATTTAGCAACATCAAAATCCCAAAATCAACACCAAAACATAATAAAAATCATGCCTTTAAAACAATAAACCAATAGAATAAATTTTAGGATTAAATAAGTTTTTTTTTTTATATGTACAAACCGAAAAAAAAGAGAGAGAGAGAGAAGGGCAGGCGTCGGCGCCGCTGCCGGTGGTGGTGGTGGTGCCGGTGGCCGGCCGTGCAAAAGGAGGGAGAAGGAGAGAGGAGATGCATGGGATTTAGGGGGAAAAGAAGAGGAAAAAGAAGGAAAAAGGAGAGATAGAAAATAAAGAGAAAACCTTTAAATCTTTTGTGAAATCTGACAATTATGAACTTATGTGGAAAAATCTTGAGGTTTTAAGGTATTTATACTCTCCTTTTAAAATTAAAACTCATATTTACAACTTTGTCATTACTAATTCCTAATACCTTACAAATTCTCCCTTTGGGCCAACTTATTGGACCCCTAAATTCCCAATAAGTTGGTCCACCCTTTTAAATAGGATTGACCAAATTAAAAATACTTTTGTTGCCTCAATTCATGATCCATTTTATTTACATACACTTATAATTTATTTAAATAATTAATTTATATATATAAAAATATAACAAAAATACGGAGTATTACAGTTCAAGTACCCGTTCCGATATTTTGTTATCGGGCATAGTTATTGGGTGTCATTTAAAATTAACGGTTACCCAATCCGATCCGATAAATAATTTTATTGTGTTTTTTCCTACTTAAATCTATTTTTCCAAAATTTAAACTCTTACTTTACTTTATAATCATGTTATAATAACAATGATTAGTAATATTACTAATAATTTGGTCAAGATCATGTGATATTGTTGTTAATTAGTGTTGAATGATATCATTATAACAACATTTTTAAGTTTAATTATCATTATTGGATATCTTATTGAGTACCCGATAACCGATCCGAAAATTTGGGTACCCGAAATCTGAGTAATCGAACTTATCGGCTAGGTTTATGGATATTACTTTTAGTGATATTGGTTATCGGTTACCCGAACTGTTAGTACTAACGGTACGGGTACCTGTCCCATGCTCACCCCTAGGTAAAATCCATTAGCGATTTACAAGCTCTTTAAAACTTGTTAACAACTGCATCCTTACTTTTTATCCTTTGTCCTTGTTGTATTAGTCAGATTCAACTCTTCCTACTATTTTCAAGCATATTCACACATGTTAAAGTAGGTGCACTTCAATTGACGCCTACATACTCATGCATAGATCATTTAGTGAGTATTTAAAATCAACTTATTACTAAATATTTTTTATGCTTCACTTTCTTTGATTTGATCGGAATTGAAGTAGCTTTTGTGATCAATATATATGCTTATATTTGAAGACTAATATTGATTTTCTTGTGTTGCAAACACTGTAAGAGGAAAGGAAATAGGAAGGTGAATGGAAAGACTTGTATTAAGATTAAAGCCTTTAAAGCAAAGTTCGGTGTATTTACAAAGATTATAATAGTTCTAGTCCAAAACTAGATTTAAATGAATTTATCATCAAGCTTGGATCATTGTCCATAATTATTAATATGTACAATCTTCAATCCAAAAAATTAGAAAATTTTGGCCTACCTATTTATTAGATTGTATTTGACTAATATACGAATCTTATGTGCATATCCCTAGTGTTAGAATCCGCCTCTTTTTCTATGTACCCCCTTCCTTTTTCTTGTATTTCCCTTAGGTTTTACCTTCTAAGTCCTTTCCTTTTATTTTCTAGACTCTAGGGAGCATTATTGTGTTACTGTAGTTCCAGTGTTCACTTGTATTTCTCTATGCAATCAACATAAAGCTCTTTAAGGAGTGATTGGTTATTGAATCATAGCTCCTTACCCCATTGCCATTGCTTTAAGACTTGTGTGTTGTTTTAAGCCTTTATAGATATTGTGCTTACCTTGTTTTAAAGCATCCCCCTCCAAACCAAGAAACCTCCAAAAGACTCCCCATTCCGTCGGTTCCGCTTGTGCCCGCTTTGAAGCATCGACCGTCACAAGCCCCGACTTCGCACCCGTGGTTGAAGAGTGCTTCCTTGAGATACCCTTGGTCCGTGTTGCTGTGTGCTCATGAACCTTTCCCGCTTTAGGCTTGCGTCCTTGCCATCAATAGTCAAGAGCGTGCCGCACGATCCGGTGTCAGATTATTCGGACCGTGACAGTTGGTATCAGAGTCGGCTCATTCTAAAGTCGTCCAGCATGGCGATGCCCGAACATGCTGATACGTGGGAAGTGAGAATTGCCTGGATAGAAGGTAAATCAGAATTTTGGGCTATACTCGAAGAAAGAGTACCTAAGCTCGAAGATATAGTTATAAAACAAGCGGTGCAAATAGAAAAGCTGGAGTCAACGGTTGATGGGTTGACGGAGCAGCTCAATTTCGTTCAAGGAGTAGCGGACGAGGCTCAAGACAAATGTGCTACCCTGATGCGTGCCCAAAGAGGACTCGGGGGAAGTGGGAGTAAGATAAAACCTCCCAAACCACGAACCTTTAATGGCACAAGAGACTCAAAGGAAGTCGATAACTTCATCTTCGATATGGAACAATACTTCCGCATATGCCAATTGGAAGATGATCTTAAGGTCGATACGGCCACAATGTACTTGGTGGACGATGCGAAACTCTGGTGGCGAACTAAGTACGCCGACATACAAGCAAATAGGACGTCGGTAGATACTTGGGAGGATTTAAAGAAGGAGCTGATAGCTCAATTTTATCCAGAGAACACGGAGTTCGTGGCTCGTACGAAGTTGGCCACCTTACAACACAAGACTTCTATTCGGGAGTATGTAAAGGAATATTCCGCGTGCATGCTGGAGATCCATGACATGTCCGAGAAGAATCGCCTGTTTAATTTTGTACGAGGCTTGAAGGATTGGGCCAAGAGAGAGATTTGGCGCCAGAAGATAGACACCTTGTCAGGGGCAATAGCCGCAGCTGAAAGGTTGATGGACTACTCGTCGGACAAGGGACTGAATCAAAAGAAAGGAGCTAGTGGGTCAACATCCAGTACCCCAAGGAGTAACACGGGGAACTCCCAAGTCAGTTCGAACAGCATGGGGAGTAGGTACAAGAGTGGGGGAGATGATCCTCGAAGGAGTGGAGCGTCCGCGTCGTCTAATAGAGGTGCGGTCTCAAGCTCCACCTCATGGAATAAGCCACTCACTTGTATCCTTTGTCGCGGGCCTCACAAATGGTTTGAGTGTCGCCACAAAGGAGAAATTGATAACCTTCAGAAGAAACTCTCCTCGTTGTCATTCGAACAGGAGAAAGTAGAGAGCAGGGAGGAGGCGGAGAACGACGAAGGAGAAACCTCGAGACTAAGCTCAATACGGTTCATGTACTCCATGGGAGCAGACGCATCGGAACTGATGTACGTGGAAGTATTGATCAATGGGAAAAGGGTCAAAGCTATGGTTGACACTGGAGTCACCCACAACTTTGTTACCAGGGAGATTGCTAGCCAGTTGGGGTTGAAAATGATACGAGGCGGAGGTCGCATTAAGTCTGTCAACGCAGAAGCTCAACCTATCCACGGTATCACCAAGAATGTTCAAGCCAAGATTGGGGAATGGAATGGCACTCTCGATTTCACAGTGGCACCGATGGATGACTTCAAGATGGTATTGGGGATGGATTTCCTCCGTGTCAGCAAAGCTGTCCCAATGCCCCACCTGGGCTCCCTACTCGTGGCCGGCAACCATCCTTGTCTCTTGCGAACGTGCTCGCCGGGCAAAATGGGGGAATGTAAGAAGGGCCCTCTCTTGTCCGCAATGCAACTCAAGAAGGGAATGAAGAGAAACGAGACAACATTCCTTGCTACCCTCTCGCTGAAGGAAGATGAGATAGAGACTAACCTCCCTCCTGCCATGAAGGGATTGCTCGATGAATTTGCTGACCTTCTTCCTAAGGAGCTGCCGAAAGCACTCCCTCCTCGGAGAGCCATTGATCATACCATAGAGTTGGTACCAGGAGCTACACCTCCCGCGCGAAGCCCCTACCGAATGGCACCTCCCGAGTTAGCGGAACTGCGCAGACAGCTTGATGAGTTACTCCAATCTGGGTTCATCCGACCTTCTAAGGCACCATATAGAGCACCAGTTCTCTTTTAGAAGAAACAAGATGGGAGTTTGAGATTATGCATCGATTATCGAGCCTTAAACAAGCTGATAGTGAGGAATCACTACCCCATACCGTTGGTGGCCGACTTATTCGACCAATTGGGTGATGCTGTCTACTTCACCAAACTTGATCTTCGGTCGGGCTATCATCAAGTTCGGATTTCCCAAGGAGACGAACAGAAGACGACTTGCGTCACCAGATATGGAGCTTTCGAGTGGTTGGTTATTCCGTTTGGACTGACAAACGCTCCAGCAACATTCTGCACGTTGATGAACCAAGTCTTCCACGAGTACCTTGATAAGTTTGTAGTGGTATACTTAGACAACATTGTGATCTTTAGCCGCACCCTTGAAGACCACCTGGAGCACTTGAGGAAGGTATTCTTGAAATTAAGGGAACATCATTTGTTCGTGAAGCAGGAGAAATGCGCTTTCGCTCAGAAAGAAGTGGGCTTCCTCGGACACCTGGTAGGCGGAGGTCGCATTAGAATGGATTCAAAGAAAATCAAAGCCATCAACGACTGGCAGGCTCCGAAGAATGTTTCTGAATTAAGATCGTTCTTGGGGCTAGCTAACTACTACCGCCGTTTCATTCAAGGATATTCGGCATTTGCGAGCCCCCTCACAAACTTGTTGAAGAAGGATCGGGAATGGAGTTGGGCAGACGAGCAGCAGGGAGCTTTTCGCAAGCTTAAGGAAGCGGTGACGAGAGAGCCTGTCCTTACCCTGCCAAACACCAACAAACCATTCGAAGTTGAGACCGATGCATCAGACTTTGCGCTAGGTGGGGTCCTTCTACAGGAAGGCCACCCAGTAGCTTATGAGAGTCGAAAGCTTAGTGGAGCCGAGAAAAGATATGTTGCTCAAGAAAAGGAGTTACTGGCTATCGTCCACTGCTTGAGAGGGTGGAGGCACTATCTGCTGGGATCCAAGTTCCTTGTTCGCACCTACAATACCGCAGCAAGCTACTTCCTTACCCAACCGAAGCTAACAAGAAAGCAAGTACGATGGCAGGAAGTGCTCGCTGATTTCGATGTGGAGTTCACCTATAGAACAGGAGCCAGTAATCGGGTAGCGGATGCTTTGAGTCGACGAGCTGACTTGGCTGCAGTACGAAGGTTGTCTCCTCTAGCCGCCAGCAATGTTTCTACCTCGGTAAAAGATCAGGTCAAGCAACACCTATCCAAAGACCCCATGACGAGCACCATTAAGGGATTGATTGAAAACGGGAAGACAAGACGGTTTGGATGGACGGGGATCTCATCTACACCAAAGGCAACAAGCTGTTCATACCAAAAGCGAGAGGCCTGCGGAGGATTCTCTTTAAAGAATGCCATGATACCCTATGGGCTGGACACCCCGGCTGGCAGAGGACCTTAAGCTTGTTGTCCATGGGTTATTATTGGCCAGCAATGAAGGAGGACGTCATCAACTACACCCGAACTTGCTTAGTTTGCCAACAAGACAAAGTTGATCGTCAGAAACCTGGAGGTCTGTTAGACCCTCTGCCCGTTCCAGCACGTCCGTGGGAGAGTGTGTCTATGGATTTTATTAGCGGTCTACCTAAGGTGGATCAATATTCAGTGGTGATGGTGGTGATCGACAGGTTCTCGAAGTATGCTACCTTCGTCCCCGTGCAGAAGGCTTGCGGTGCTGAAGAGACAGCGACGCTGTTTTTCAAGCACATTGTGAAGTATTGGGGGTTGCCTCAAAGCATCGTCAGCGACGGAGATACCAGATTTACGAGCATATTTTGGACAGAGTTGTTCAAGCTAATGGGGTCGAACTTAAACATGTCTTCAAGTCACCACCCCAATCCGATGGGCAAACAGAGAGATTCAATGGGCTCTTAGAGGAATACTTGAGGCATTTCGTCAGCGCCAATCAGAAATACTGGGTGAAACTCCTTGACGTCGCTCAAATCTGCTTCAACGCCCAAAAGAGCTCCGCTTCCAACAAAAGTCCGTTTGAGTTGGTGATGGGCCAACAACCTCTTTTACCCCACACCATAACAATGTCAGAAGAAGGGAGAAGCCGCGAAGCCCGGGAATTCAAGGAAGAGTGGCAACAGAACATGGAAGTTGCTCGCGCTTACCTAGAGCGGGCAACAAGAAGAATGAAGAAATGGGTCGATCAGAACAGAAGGCCACAAGAGTTTGATGTTGGGGACATGGTAATGGTGAAGGTCCTACCGGAACAGCTGAAGTTCCTCAGAGGGAAAGATCGCCGTCTAATCAGGAAATATGAAGGCCCCATCCGCATTACTAAACGGATTGGGAAGAATGCATACAAGGTTGAACCCCCAGGGTGGATGAAGATACACCCTGTCTTCCACGTCAGTCGTCTCAAGCCCTATCATCCAGATCAAGAGGACAACAACCGCAACACCAGCAACCGCGCCAACATCAGAACGAGGACGAGGACAACACCTGCAACAGAAGATTAGTCTTTTATGTTTTGCTTTGTAAGTCGACGAGGTCGTCGACAACTCAAGTGGGGGAGGATGTTAGAATCCGCCTCTTTTTCTATGTACCCCCTTCCTTTTTCTTGTATTTCCCTTAGGTTTTACCTTCTAAGTCCTTTCCTTTTATTTTATAGACTCTAGGGAGCATTATTGTGTTACTGTAGTTCCAGTGTTCACTTGTATTTCTCTATGCAATCAATAAAAGCTCTTTAAGGAGTGATTGGTTATTGAATCATAGCTCCTTACCCCATTGTCATTGCTTTAAGACTTGTGTGTTGTTTTAAGCCTTTATAGATATTGTGCTTACCTTGTTTTAAAGCATCCCCCTCCAAACCAAGAAACCTCCAAAAGACGCCCCATTCCGTCGGTTCCGCTTGTGCCCGCTTTGAAGCATCGGCCGTCACAAGCCCCGACTCCGCACCCGTGGTTGAAGAGTGCTTCCTTGAGATACCCTTGGTCCGTGTTGCTGTGTGCTCACGAACCTTTCCCGCTTTAGGCTTGCGTCCTTGCCATCAATAGTCAAGAGCGCGCCGCACGATCCGGTGTCAGATTATTCGGACCGTGACACCTAGACTTTACCCTTAAAACCCAGGTAATATAGATTAATTGGACTATATTCACCATAATTTGTATGACACATGAAAATAATGTTATTGTACATGATTGGTAAATGTAGACATCTACTTTTGGTCCCTTGTCCCAAAATGGAAGTGCGATGATGAGATAAAAACCCACTTATCGGGCCAGATCACATTTAGAGTATATTAGAGACTTTATAAAATAACGTAAGGTGATCTGAACCCCTTCTTCGATCTCCTCCTCTCTTCTCTTTCATTATCTCTTTCTAACCACCACAAACGCCGACCATCACACCTCTTTCTTGCGTTTCTTTCTCATGCCTCTCTTTCTTTCTTCTCTCTTCTTTCTCTTTCTTCGATCTCACGAAATTTGGTATTAATTGTGGCCTCGCATTCGACCATGGAATTCTTGGTTTTTAATTTTAAAAACAAAGAACAGGTTTTTAAGTCAAATTCGACCATGAAAACTCTAGATCTAAAACTTTAGATCTAGAGTTTTCATGGTCGAATTTTACCCTTAAAACCCAAATTTCAAGACAATTTCGAGGTTTTGGTGGAATTCAAGGTATGTTCCTTTTTTCTATCTTTTACTTTGTTTTTAAAGGTTTTTTTTTTTATTTTTTTATTTTTTTTATGGTGATGTGGTTATATTGGCTTGTTTTAGGAGGATTTGGTTTTGGTGGGGGTCGTGGTGGGTGAGGTGGATTTATTTTTGTTTTTAAAGGTGGGTTTAAAGTGGTTGGTAGTGGTGGTGATTCGGGATAGGGTGCTGGTGGTGGAGGTGATAGGTTACTGATGTGTGGTGGTGATATAATTGGTGGCGGCTGGTGGTGGAACTAGAACAATAGCAGCAACCATTTATTATCAATTTATTTACTAGTATTTTTTTTTTGATGAAAATCAACAAATGTAATATTGAAGCAATTAATTAATGAAAATAGCTATGTTTATACAAATGTTAAGTGCTTGTGTATCAAAACAGCTAACCCCAGCAGCCACCCTAACCCCAACCCCACCACCGGCCACCTCTGCCCACACCTTCGAACCCCCTATCTTAGCCCTAGTGACTGAAAATTCCTCCCCCACATTTTTCCCCACCCTAAACCTGCAACCTCACACAAACAGCCACAAAAAAGCCGGCTGTTTTACGAACGCCTCACAAACGGCCACTAAAAACGCCGCTAACGGTCAAAATTGACCGACTTTGGGTCGAAATCGACCACCCAAGCCCTAAATCGGCTGATTCCGACCATTAGTGGTCATTTTTCGTGGCGAATTTTAGGGATTTCGTAAATTTAGGCCGATTTTGAGGGAGTTTGTGGGAGAAAAGGGGATTTTCCGGTGGCTGGCTGGGAATGAGAGGGGTTAGGGTAGGGTTGTGGTGGTGGAGCGCTGCCAGCGGTGGGGCTGTGGTGATGGCGCGCTGCCGGAGGTGGGGCTGGGGTGGTTGGGTTAGTTTTAGGGATTTTTTTTATGTTTTTTTTAACTAATAATATAGCGACACGTGGCATAATGAAAACTGGTAAGTGGTGGTAATATCCAATTTTGTGAACTTTTTATGGTGTTAGAATAAAAGGTTTTTTTTGTTTTTTTTTTGGTAATGTTAAAAACTATTTTTGTGTTATTTTTGTGGTGTTAAAATTCAAAATTTCCTTAAATATAATTAAAAAATCACAGAACACATATTATATACTAATAGAAGTAATTTAAGATTGCATATGCATATAATAATGGAAAAGTTTTCCGGAACATTTACTATTTGCAAGTGTATATTATCACCCAACCTAGTAATTACTTTACATAAATTATATAGGATTAACTATATGAAACTAAAAAAGAGAAACAATTACACCCAACTTGCATAAACATTAACATTCAAGCAATAAGAGAAAATTTAGCTTTCATTTGCAACTTTCTTCCAAAAACGTGGATTTGGTTATGTAGTAGAAAAAGCTTTATGCAGCCCCAATTGTAGCCTTTAATCCCTTGATAATTCCCTTGACTTCCTTCTTGCTTTTTTCCCCTTTTCACCGTAGTCAGTTTGATTTCCTTTGTTCTTAGTACATCTACTTCGGAAAAATCATCAGATTCGTTTCATTGGTCTCAATGTCATTTATACACAATTATGTGTAAGTCTTTAATTTTGACCCTCACAAAAAAGAAATAACTTTTTTCTTGTCTAGTTGATAAAGCTGTCATGCAATCAAACTATAACTTCCATTAAATATCGACATTGTAAATTTTTATTTCATTTTCCATTTAATTTAATTAATTAAATAGAAAGATCTTTCAAACTCATCCATCTAATAAAGTCATCTTATTAATTTTTGATCACGAGAGGTGAACTTTAAATTTACCTATAATATATTTACCCACAATATAAATAAATAATACTACTATAAAAATGCATTAATGTAAGGAGAGAGAAAGATCAACATTCATTATTACATCTATACACATGGAAGGACATAAATGTAAGAGATTACATATGGGGGTAAGAATGTACAAACATTTTGAAGGGCATATAGGTCTGTGCACTGTTCATAAGCGCAAACTCCTACTTTTAATAAGGTAGGGAAGAATTGTTGACTTATAAAAAAGGCCATATTGATCTCGATCTTTTAGCAAAAACAAGCCATATTGATCAAGCAGTACATTGTAATAATTTAATTAAATTTGATGGTTAGGGGGTCTCAATCTTACAAAATTAGCATTCCTTACGAGTCTAGGGATATTGGTGCATCTTTTAGCTACACTGTTTTAAGTGGTTCAAAGGGAAAGGTTTAAGAATATAAGAGGATTGCATTAAGAAGTTATAGGCTAAGAAATGCAAGCAAGTTGCTACTTCTAAAACCTAAACCTACTTATATGCTAAAAGTTGTTATAAACAACAAATGTTTCCAATTAAATGGACCAATTCCATTTAATTAGAAACTACCTCATACAGTTGGAAGGTAAAAGAATGAAAATGTTCCAATTTAAGAAGTATATTATAAAAATTAATTTACCATATTACTACTTTTTGGACATGCGATGTCATGTTTAGTTCCCTCTCATTGAGAATGTGGTTGAACTAAATGTAGAAGTTTGGCTAAGGGAGAAATAAATCTACAAGTTTAGAAGCAAATGTTGCTACTTTACAAGTAGAATCTATAAGTCTGAAAGCAAAAGTTGCAACTTTACAAGTAGATACTATATTTCACCTTACCTAGTAACTGACTAGAATTAAATAAATGTTATTTATTTTTGTCATTATCAAAACATAACCATTCAATGTTAGTAATAACTAAGCATTGAAGATTCAAAAACATGGAGAAAAATGCATTTGAAAATTTTCAAGAATACACTACACGATTCATTTTTTAAAGCCTAAGAGGTGAACGGAACAATAAAATGGAGCATTTTTGTTGACTTTTTTACAAGATTACCCTTTGATTTGCAAAATTTGTTTATTATGGTGAAAATGAAAAATATTTAAATTTAAGCCATTTTTTATTTTTGAATGTGTGTCAATCACAAATGACTGCCACGTACCCCACCACCTCCAAACTTCTCACAACAACAATGGCGGCAAATGAAAAACTTACTTATTATTGTGACGCACACCATTGATGCACCATCATCTCCAGTTCTCCACCGTACTCCTACTCTTCGCAATCTCTACTCATTCCTCGGTACTTTTCTCTCTCCTAATCTTCGTCATCTCATTGCGTCGAATTGTCTGATTCTCTCGCTAATTCCTTTGAATTTGTTCTTCATATTGTTTTTTTTTTTTTTTTTTTTTTTTTTTTTTTTTTTTTTTTTTTTTTTGCTGAGTAATTTTATGATAATCTTTCTTTACTGTTTTGATTGTTATTATTAATGTTATTGTTGATCATACTTTTAAAAATTTTGGAAATATTTTGATTTTTCTTTCGTCATAAATTGTGTTGTTGCTCTTACTATTGAAATACAAGCGTAGTGTAATATGATGATTGTGGAAAGTTTTCATGGTTATTTTAATCAAATGAATAAAAAAAACCAATTTTTTGGAATTTATTGTAATTTTAGAGAGTAGTTTGTATCTGATTATATGCAATCGGTGTTGCATTTTGGTTGATTGTTCGTAATTTTAAGGTGTTGAGTTGAATATGTAGATATTTAAGGGTAAATACCCTAATTTGTGGTTAAATTGTAATTATTAGGGTTTAATTGATGTGGATGATTTGAATTTTTGATTATTTTTGTGCTATGTACTGTATGTACTATGTAGTATGTTCAATTTCTATGCTTTACGTTCATGCTTTTGATATTATGTGATGATTGAAGCTATCTGATGCTAATTGCTTATTAAAGTTGTAATTAGGGTTTTGTTGTTGTGTTTGCGTAGAATTTGGGGGTACGGGGCAAGGACTATATGATTGGTGAGCATATTGGGGCCGTGGACAGCTCGTAATGAGTTTAATTAGTTAGGAGGGAAACACTTTAAATTTCTTGTGTCCGTATTCTTCATTTTTTGAACTTAATGTCTCTCACAAGGATAATGCTTATGGCAAAGAAATGTATCTATGTTAGACTCGTGTACTTCTGTTAGACATGAGCATGTGTCCAAGTGAAATGAAGATTCCGAATGACATAGGTTTCGTCAACACATTAGATGGAGGGATATGGCTGTTTTTAGTTGGTAAGTTTAATTGAAAATTAGTATAGATTAGTCGCAACATCAAAAAGTTTTTAAAGCATGAGGTGTTGAGCATGCTCATATAGAAGGTCAGGTGCTCTTTCTATATGTATCTACCATTTTTTACTTCTTAAGAGCATCCTCTTAGCTGTATGCCTGTTTAAAATAACCATTGTTCTGCCACTTTGTTGAAGACATCTGATCGACGAGTCAATTCAAATATCAAGTTGGAATGCATTTTATGTAGTTTTCGTTTTAAGTTTGGTGAAAGTTGTATTTATGATGCATAATGGTGGACACTTATTTTTGCTCTTTCTTCATGGATATTGGACAATATTTTGAAATCTGTATTTTTGCAGGATGTATTGATCTGTTCACGTGAATTGGAAATAGCTTGCTGATACCACCTGTGAATATCAAAACTCAATATGGAAGATAAAGGAGCTGCTATGATAATTGGTACTAGCTTCTACTACATCAAATTCGTTAACAGCTTAAGCTTTGGATCTCTTACTTCCAAAATTTTTGGTGTTTATATTCAATTTTGGGTTAGTGCTACTGCTGATTTATTGTAGACCAAGGCATCACTCCCTCTCAAATTGAACCATGATGTGTCCTGCTGATGCTAGCTAGTCATTATTAATAGTTGGTCCAGATAATTATGTTATTTACTGTGATCTGGCACAGGGAATTTTAACAGGTCTAGTTGAAGAGGGAGTTTTAGCAGGTCTAGTTGAAGATTGTTTCATCACTGGAATAGCCAATTTGTTGTCTTAACTCTTGAGATTTGCATTATCACAACTTGACATGTTCCTTATGCATCATGCTCTTTGGTCAAGCTGTAAAGCTGTTTACAGCTATTCTTTAACTGATTGATTAGTACAGAATGGTGATGTTTCAAGTCTCTTTAAAGATTTGCATTCCGTGAACTCAGCTAGTTGCAAATGTTATTAGCATTACTGGTAATTCATGTGATAGTGTTTTTCTACTGTTCCTGGTCTTCTGCCTTGGCTCAAAGTCATCTCTGCCTCTAAAAT
This sequence comes from Chenopodium album, assembly GCF_948465745.1. Classification (NCBI taxonomy): domain Eukaryota; kingdom Viridiplantae; phylum Streptophyta; class Magnoliopsida; order Caryophyllales; family Amaranthaceae; genus Chenopodium; species Chenopodium album. The sequence goes on from NC_137848.1 coordinate 48,615,610, forward strand.
ATATTATGAATTTCCAATAAATTAATAGCATTGCAGTGCTTGGAGTGATTTTCGGTTCTCCCTCTTAACATGATAGGTATCTTGGAGGCATGCAAGTTAAGGCATTGCCTTGAAACATCTGTTATACTGTCCTTGTTGAAGTGTTTCTACATTCTCCACCAGTATATAGTATATACCGTATATTTGGACTTGAACATTAAAGTAGTCACAGTATTGATGTTCCTTAGATGTCCGAGTGAGTGCTGAGGTGGAGAATGAAAACTTTCATTCAAATTTAAGAAAATTTCAGCATGTGCTGTGTGTTAATTATGTTTTTGTGGTTGTTTTGGCAAGATTATCTGAAGATCACCTCATGCATTTATTAGTAACAAATAACTTTTAGTTTTCTCATTCCTTGAACTATGTTGTATCTCGTTTTTATTACTCTAGATGATTCTAAAGGAGCTTTATGTGACTCAGATAAGATTGACAATGGCCAGAGCAAAAAAGAAGCTAAATCTGAGAGGGTTCAAGAGGATGTTGTGCTTATGCCTACGGAGGATTCATTCTCTGCAGAAGATACCATACCATTCAGCATGACTGATCCCCAATCTGGGAGAGAGATTGCACAAACGGAAGCACTTGAACAATGTGACTATTCAACAGATGTGAATATGGAGGCTACTATAAATCCTGATGATGTTGTACGAGCTGGAGGTTTTGGTGCCAGAGATGACTTAAGTAGTTTTCTTCCTACTGCAAGTGACTCAACTGACTTTGAAGCTTCTTTGCTTGACGCACGTGACTATGAAGAGTGCCAGGGTGAGAAACACCGACCAGGCCTTGGCTGGAGTGAAAATAGAGTGTCAGAGTAAAAGTGTTGTTTCAGGAAATTTTTTTCAGATTTTTTCTATAGTCACAAACTATGGTAAAGGTACGTTTGTAACACATTCAGAGTGTCTAGTTCTTTATGGTTGTGTGCTTTGTTGTTGACTTGCTTTGCCTGCCAAAAGGCAATCTTGTTGCGTGTCTTTTCATGTGGGTCAATCTAAGATTCTTTTTCAGTAATCTCTTTCTACCATGGAAAATTTCTAATTTATCTGCTCTTCTGTTGTCTTTTCAGCTTTACATTCTCATTAGCATAAGCAATTGAATCAGTTTATCTATAGTCTAACATACAAAAATGGGTGCTTTGTTCAAAATTGTTTGAAAAATGTGTAGAACAAGATTGTAAATCAATGAATGCTGTACTTCTTTGTGAGCTTTTAGATACTAGGGCGCTGAAAGATGTGCCAGCTATGTAGATGGGCTACTTACAGACTTCAGCTTTATTGCTTCCCTCTTTTATGCTGCTGAGCAGACCAATTTGAATTAGGTTCTTGAAATGATGGCCTGTATCATGAAATGGCTCTACCTTTTGGGAAGATTCTTTGCCCTGGTGTGAGAATTGATAGAGGGTCATAGGCTAGTTTCCTACGTGTAAAAACATTCCATCGAGGTCCAAAATGAGCTCTCCATCCGTCCTGACTGTCATAATGTGGAAGATATTGCTTTGCCCCAAGCTTGGCAATTTTACAGAAATTAAGTATTCTTTTGTTTTTGGCTAAAATGCTTTCAAGTCCGTCTGATCCAGATGAAGATGGCATCGCAGATGTTAGAAAAGCTACGAGGTAGAAAACATCTTCTGATGGGGTCACCATTGATGTCTTGTGATTCCATCTGTTAAGCAATATTATACATATTCTACTTTAGTGCTTACCCTAAAAAAATAAAAAATCATTGTTGTCTTCTCTATAAGGGGGAATAGTAGACAAGCACATGTCGGAAAAGTAATTACCTTGATTGGTTGACGGGATAGATGAGGATCGGGCCATTGCTTGTGTCTGTGAGAATATGACCGAATACCTCTTCTGCAAAAGTGTGTATCTTACACTTGGGAATAAGAAGATTTAACCAGGGATGGGGAACATCCCACAATCCTTTCTCTCGGAGCTTTATCTCTGATAGGTGAACTCTGTTTAGGAAATCCGTGTATGATACTTCAGACTGGAAAAGTGTGTGAGAGATATAATTTAATTTGGATAGTATATGTTCTGTTTCCTGCATTTGGAAAGACACAAGAGGTTCAGTTTCGATAATGAATGATTTGCTTGTGTATCAACATATGAAAAAGTGGTTTTTAAGAAATACTAACCTCATTTGTAATGCTCGCATCCTCGGGGTTAAAGTATTTTGCCATTTCAAGGCAGTAAAGAGTTTTTCCTTCTGAGCTAAATTGACTAGCCTGCAGGGGCTCTCTGGGGCTGAAGGTAGATCTCCAGTTATTAATAAGACCTGTTCTGTTTATTATGACAAAGCCTTCAATATAATCAAATGGATTATCTGATGATATAAGCTGTTCTTGATCCTTGGTAAATAAGTTGAAGTCCGAGTATAGCACTCTAATCCATTTTACCTGTGAAAAAAGTTTTCAGATGACTACAGGGACCTTTATAATTCAACAACCAAAGTCAGTTAAATTATGGACTACTTACCGTTTTGGAAGCTGGCTCGAGAGAGATTCTGGCCTGAGTGATGATGCCAAACTGTCCTAGTCCCCCAAGAACACCATAAAAGAGGTCAGCGTTCTGTTTTGCTGAACAGTTCACTATGTCTCCTTTTCCTGAACCCATGAAAAAAGTAAAACAATTAATCAAAATGGGCCTAAAATTTTTCCCTGCATTCAATGTGACCTTGTTAAATGAATAACATGCTGAAATAATTATATGCCTGCATTTATTTTTTTGATATTCTAGTTTAAGTATTTACTTTCTAATATCTTTTAAGTTGAGTAACGAGTTAACAACTTACCAGTGACAACTTCCAGCTGATGGACATTGTTTATTTGAGGTCCATGTCTGAATGCTTGTCCACTAATCCCGGCATTTGATAAAGTTCCCCCGACGGTCAAATAAAGGTAATCGGTCCATGATTTAGGAGTTAATCCCTGTTTTAGGGTCTCATGCAGAATATTAATCCACAATTCACCCCCTGAAACATCTACATAGGGTTGTTCCCCTGTATGAACATGCATTTTTGGTTCTTCTAATGATTCCATGTTGATGACTATGCCGCCATGACTTTGTGATTGGCCTTGAAGTGAGTGACCGTGGCCTCTTGCGGTAATAGTGAGTTTTGGATTATGGCCCATGTTGAAAACATGTTTAACTATTGTAGAGATGTCAGAAACTGATTTTGGTAACAGAACTGCCATTGGAAGGAAATGGTATCTGTTACCGAAGTCATTTGCTACATGATGGGTATTTTCGAAATCAAGACGACCGTTTAGATTGAGTTTTTTAAGTGATGATACTAGATCAAGTGAGCTCAAGTTTGTGAAATCTGGGATAGCTTGGGGAAGGTAAGAGCAGTGATTGATATTATGATCAGCTAAGTTTAACAAGATAATTAAGAAAACTTTTAGCAGCACTGCTGCACTTTGTCTAAGGGACTTATATGAGAACATTTTCTTGTCGGTTTTTTTTTTTTAATATGCCGATCGAACTTTAAGTTTTGTGAAAGTGAAAGACAAAGAAGAGGCACTGAAATTTGGGAAAATCTTGGGTTTTTCTTTGTAAAGCAAATGAAAAGAAGAGATGTGGAAGAGATGCAGTGTGGGAGGGAATTTAAAGGGAGTGCCTTGAAAGGCCTTAGTCAAATGCGGTCACGTATGTTACAAAGTGGTGGAAACTTCATTAAGAGATTGACATTTTCTTGCTATTATGTTATTATTAATTAATTGTAGGCCATCATTATAGACTTGCTGTGGGGGCTGGTTTCGCTAAGTTGATCTTAGATTGGCTGCAACTGTTTTACCTTTCTCTTTTTTTAAGTTTGTACTTGTATTTTTTAAATGTGTTTTCATATTTGCATAAGGATGTAGGAATTTTCTTTCGTAAAATTAGTGGTAGTGGTTTTTCATACGCGACTGTATGCTGTATGCATGTGTGTATTGTTTTTCAGAAAACCGTTATATCAGTACATCTTCAACCCACAACTTCTCTAGCTCCTCCATGCTTATTATGATTGAAAGTATGAATTAAGAATAAAATTCGATCATCTTAAATCAGATGATCAAAAACCCTTTACCCAGCCTTGGAATTGTAGCACAAGAATCACAGGAAGAGGAAAAATACTTTTCTTAAGTTGTTTTTAGGTGTCAATTGTGTTCAGTTTTCTTTAAAATTTAACATTTCGGGAAATGTATCTTTCAAGTGGATTATCCCCCACCTACCCTACCCATCAAGTCTTTGCCTGGTCCTTGCCCTATCAATTTTTTTCTTTATTCCCCCTTTATTTTGGAGGTATATTATTCTCCCAATATATCAATGGAAGATCTCTTGTCATGGACTAAATATCTTTTAACAATTATGGTCTATGGAGGAGGGCTAAAACACTTTTCAAAGTGATTGGGTTGATCGTCATGTATAGGGGTATGTTTTTGGTGTTGGTGACATGTATAGGGTGGCGTTTTGGGAAGAAAGATACTAAGTGCAAGGTTGTTTTTATGAGGTTTAACATTTATTTATTTTTGTTATCTTAGTATCCTGGACTTTTTATTTCAAATTTAAGTATTCGTGTTGAATCCCTAACACTCATCATTTTATTTCGGACTAACTACGATTTTTTTTTCGGTATTTTAAACTTATTCTATTTAAAAATGTCTCAACCTATTTTGTTTACACTCTTTTGAATTAAACTTTCCCCGAACTTACTTTGTTTGAATAATTCGAACATAACAGGGACTTAATCGTTATTCATTGTGTTGGTTTAAGTTACTAGAAAATGAAAAGAAACAGTTGAATGCTATTTCTAATTTTTCTAGCAAATTATTAGCGTACCTATTTAAGGCAATTAGTCCTGCATCCCCAAATAAGGAAGACAAAACTAGGGTGTATTCAGTCTACAAGAGTGGAAAAACATGTCTCTGAAAATTGCAAGTTGCAGAAGGCAGTTTGGTAGAACTGATGCTGAAATCTTTGATCGGAGAGCGATTGACGGGGTTGGCCCCTACTATAGGACTCCCAGAAGGGTGGCTCTGAGTTGGATTTGTGGGGTCCTGCTATTGATCTTATTATTCTGTTTTGGCTTATGGTGTGGGCACGTTTATTATGCTAATATAATATACTTTAATATTTCAAGTCTTCTTCTAGTGACCAGATTTTTGACTTGTGAGACAACAAGTAGTAAGTTGTTGAATAAAATGTTATTAAAATATAAAATAGGTTAAATATAGTATCATTGTGCTTCATCTAATCTGGGGTTTCTAGATTAAGAAGTGATCTTTTTTTTATGGTTTATAAATAGGATGATGTATGTGATAAAGTTGCTGAGATGAGAGTATACGAAGTAGATTTCTATTAATGGGATGTTAGTTTGAGACTCATGGGACTAATGGAAGTTATGAAACCTACAAGATATGAGGTTATGGTTTAAAGAAACTTATGTAGTCATTAAAGCTGGTTTGAAAGAATGAAAGCATTGAGTTCAAGTCTAATAGAGTTGTTTGTCAATAATATTGAATTATACAGAGTAACTCATATTTGGATGTTGGCAAGAGCCCAATCTTTTACTTGTGTAATTCCATCAAGTAATAGTTTGAATGATGTGACCAAGCTAAACTTAGACTAGTAACGAAGGAGATCATCTTTTAAGTTGGACTACTATCAAGGTTGGTCAAGGTTGGGGTGTTATTAAAGGCACTTTGGGGGAAGGGATCAGATCCCCTTACCTTACCCCCACTCTCAAAATGTAGCCTATAAATTTGGACTAGGTAAACCTGTGAAGGGATTTAGCCGGTAGGGCAATTTTTCATTTATATATAGAGAATAAAAATATATTAAATGAAGTCCAAAACTGTACTATTTAGCATGTTTATTGATACATTTGACGTGTATTACATCTAAGGATAGAGTTGTCGTAATTTTTTAAAATTACCTACTAATTTTAAAAGACTTGTTCAGTTAACAGCTCGTCAATTATTTTATAATGAAAAGACCAAATTACCTTTTCTTCTCTTCTAAAGCAAACTCCATTTTGTCCAAGAGTTACCTTACACAAGGTTATATTGGCTTGTGCTGGCTTTCTACTAGACTGCTAGTAATTATGACAAAAAAAAAAAATTATGTTAGAGTCAAATGTCCTTTTTATTTCTTAATTATTATGGCTTCAATGTCACGTGATGTTCACAAGGATGTGCCCTATAAGAAGAGCTTTGGACCACTGCCACTATGTAGTACCATCAGCATCTATGATTTTAAAGCACACTAGCCTTGTGCGGAAAACAATAAATCCATCATTTTAAGGTCAATAAAATCATTTAATGTTATTTTTGCTAATTGTTCACTTTGAATTAGTGCTCCTATGTTTCTTTTCTGTCCTTAAATTTTTCCTTTGGGACCCCTTTATTTTATTTTTAATGTTTGTTAATTTGCTAAATTTTAGTGGCCAGGGCATCTAGTTGAATTGATGGGTCTCTTATTCACAAAAAGGGCAGAAATTTTGAACTTCATTTCCTATCTTTCATTGATATCTCAAGTAAATAGTATGGTGAAACTTTAAAAGATTAGGAGTTCTAGACTAAATTAACTGTGGCTGGTAACCACGTATGGGTGCATCCGTGCATATGTTTTGGTGCCGCACGGGCTAAACGTTAGGGATGGCATCTTGTAATATAGGAAGGATGTATCCAATATAAAGGAATAAAGTTGGTTGTTACCCTGCTTATGAGCTAGTCATGGCTGTTAGGATTCTTAAATCCCAACACTGGGGCATCCCTGAAATGATTTTGGTTATCTAATAAACTTGTCATACTTGGGTATTAAATGGGTAAACTTCCACTAACCTTTAATTGAATTACTATTTAATTATCTTAATACTACCATTATTATTTTGTTTCTTTTGCTCGTCAGCAACATATTTCAGCAGTCATTGTGGGAGTGTGAGTTGAAATTGAATGATGTTTATAATAAGCATGTTAGGTTTTTGTCTTTGTGTTCCTATGTGTCTCTTTCTTTCAATTTTTGTTGCTGTGTACATGTCTTCTTTATACTATATACTCGCGTCGTGGTTGTTAAGGGTTTAAGTATGTTTTAGAGTTCATACTATTAATTGTATGTGAATGCCATCATATATTTTGCTTAAAGCATAGTATGTGGCATCTTCTATTGTTTAATGGAATTTCTATGTATTATCTTTTATGAAAAATGTATCACAATTGTGTTATCCTCTTTATAGAGGTTGCTCAAGATTTACCTAGGAATAGGTAGGAATCCTTTCTCTTCCAAATGTCTTGCGAGTATAATAGGTCATACTTGTACTCTGTCTATTAGTGGTTTCAATGGAACAAATTGTTAGGGCATGCTTGGATCAAAAGAAATGTATTACTAGGGTAAAAAAGTCAAACTAAGCAACGTGAAAGTAAATAAGGAAGGAAAAGATAGTGATGGTGTGCTTGTAAGAATAATTATGTAGTGATGGTGGGGTATGAGGTGAAATGAAGAGGCTTATTTTGGGGTAATAATTATAGTAAGGGAGGGTGTGTAACTATTACTCTGATTATGAGGGTAATAATTCCTTAATCTCTCTTTTCCTCATGGAACAACTACTTTTTATTTTAATAGCAAAAATATTTCATTAATTAAAAGTCATACGACATCTACGATAAAGATTCGACGTTTACAAATACATAAGATATTGAATTAAATAAAATTTTCCTTCATAAAAATTACGATCGTCGAATAGATCTTGTAATGTGGAACATCTCCCTCTTATATCGCTAGAAAATACTTGTTGGAGAGACAATCTAAAGATCCTTTGTAGTCATGAGAATGTTTTCCTTCTGATTCATCTGTCTGTATTCGAAAACTTGATAACTTTTTCACCAACGAAATAATTTCATAACAATCCGTTAGATCTAATATCATGGATTCAAAACTAAGAAATTTCTCCCTCGAAAAGAGAAGATAAACCTTGTCTTTCGACGGAGGTTGAAAAACCCTTGTCTTTTGAAGGAGATCGGAAATCCTTTTTTTTGAGGGAGAAAAGTTCCTCCTAAAAGGAGGAAGCATTATTATAAACCTAAAAAAAACTTAAAAGAAATAAGAATTGAGGCTTTCCACCGGTTAAAATTGATAGAAGCCCCTTCAAAATTCAACAATGGAGGCTAGGATTTTGGAGAGAGGAAGGAGGAGAGGGAGAGAAGTATACCAATTATGGAACAACTACCTTATTTCATTTGTAAATACTATACCTCTAATTACTTGTGATTTTTCAAGTTTGACTTTTAATACCCCCTTAATATATTACCTCCATATGGCCTTGTGCAGAAAAATGGGATCAAATCCTTACAATTGTGCAAGGGACATAACCGTTCCCTTTGGTGATATATCTATTATTGAAATTTGTAGGGATAAATAAACCTACCAATTTTTGAGCTACATAACCTAAGTTATTTAGACATGGTACGAGTGTTACTTATATCCAAGTGATATGTTAAGGCTCAAGATTTTAACATGTTAAATGGGTCAGGGATGCTATTCTTATACTGACTTTGGTGTAGAGGCTAGAGACAAGGCATTCATGTGTCATTTTTTACTTTCAAGACTTGTGTATATGATTTTTTTTTTTTTTAAAGTGTAAACACGCAATTTTGGGCTTGTTCTGTTCAGTTTAATTTCAATTTGTCCAGTTCAGTTCAGTTTCTAATTTCCTTCTTTTATAAATAATTCATTTCACCTCTATTCAGTTCAGTTAAGCCCCAATCAGTTCAGTTCAGTTGTTTTCAGTAAATCGGAACAGACGCTTAGAACAGCTACGTTAGTTGGTCGTTAAATTTAGAATTCAACCCTATATGTGAGTTGTGAGCATACTTCACATATTTTCATCCTCCTTTTTTTTTTTTTTTTTTTTTTTTTATTTTTTTTTTTTTTATTCCTCTATGAATGTGAATAATTGAAGTGTTAGGTCTTACGGAGTAAGACAAAATAAAGAGTCGAAGTAACAGAGACGGATAGACCATCATGTAGTTGCATTAATCTTGCTTAAAGAAGATAATTGCCCACTAAACTTATATGGCCAGTATCTTAAGTTCATCATTCATTTGATTTTGAAGCAGGCCAAAAGGCGGTATTATTTATAATATTTTTATATAGGTTTTGAAATTTCATATGAGCAATCATGGGGGTTGCATCTAGTGGTCATGCAACAATGGAGGACAAAATGAACTTTCAGCCAAAAGGCTATAAATCCTATATATTTGAGCTTTTTGAGTCCTAGATTCCAGCACTATAACCTTTCTTTTTGTAAGAGCCAAATTACAGCTGTTGCCCCAACCAAGAGAAACCGTGGGAAAATAATTACTTTGCTTTGCTTTTTTTTTTTTTTTTTTTTTTTTATTTTAATTTTCTCATAATTGTTTTGTTTTTTGAGGTTTTCTTTAGATCCAATACAAATTTGTTGTTGGCACTTTCTTTGTTTATTGAGTGGTCTATCCAATATTGATTTGTGCTTTGTTTTAGGTAGTAATTTGATAATTGTTTTTTTTATTATTATGTGAGAATGACTTTCACAATAATTAAAATTTAATAGATTTGGTTGAGATATGTACCTTCTTTCATTGCAACTTAAAATGTCTGTGTTTGGTTTTTTATATGATTATGTTTATGGCTCTGATGTAGTTATATTAAAGTGTATTAGTCGTACTCATCAGATAAGATTTGCCTTATTGTTACTATTGATGCATGGATGGATTCTACAATCATTCTGTTTTCCAAGGAATTGTAGCAAGGAAGACAGACAAGAATCTATTGTCAATTTTTAAGATATACTTAATTTTATGCTTGTAACTTTCGGAAGGTTTTTAATTTATTAATGTCGTCTGTAAGCGTCATTGCTGAGGTTTTTCAGCAAATATTGAAATGATTTGTTTTTAGTTCTTTGTTAAGAGTTGTATTGATAAGTAGATAGATGTTTTTTTTAGGGTGTGAGATAAAGTAGAGAGGGATGATGGTTTCCATGTTAATAGAAGAAGAAATTAGATAATCTTGTAAGGACGAACTCAAACTACATGTGGAACAATCTTTAAGAGACAAATTGAGTACTCACTTGTTACTCAGGAGATGATTTTGGCAACCAACAAATGATTTTGGTGCACCCATTGTGATAACACAATTTGCTCTACTCTTCTTACAATGTGGTTTAGTGAGCCAAAATCAGTTTCTTTAGTACTCCTTTTGCTCTTAGATAGTTGCAGTTACTCCTTCCACTCCTTCAAGAATTGAGATTGCTTTATTTTCTTTTATGTTGTCCCAAAGATTGTCTCATTTTCACTTTAATTTGTATGGTACTCACATGTTTTTCTACTTTTAGTGGTCATTTGGTTGAACATAGTAAGCATTTCTTATGATGTGTGTTTGCTCATGAATTTTTAACTCCTAGGAAGTGTAATAATTTGTTTAGGATTATAATGAGAATATGACTTATGATTGTAGGTTTATATCTGGGATTAATAAATGGCAGTATTTGAAAATTTTGGCATTGATGATGCCATCTAGCTTTGGCGCAGAAACTTTACCAACTACTCGCTTGGTCTCATATTAGTTTTTACTTTAAATTATCGTGAAAAATAATTTTGGATGATGAGTTGATGTAAAAAGAAATAGTAAGGTATTATTTTATTGTGAAATTAGATTTGATTAAAGATAGTGATTGTGAGAGAGACTGAAATCTGTACATTTTAGTAGTGGAAAAAGAAAGTCTAGGGTGTGCTCGTGGGTTTGTGAGGCAATAGAAATATTAGAGGGTTGGGAAGAGTTTATGGTGGTAGGCAATTGTAGTGGTGGTCGAGGGGAATAGTGGGTGGTTGGGTGGGGAATTAGTAGAGGTGATCATAAATTCAGGCCGGGCTGGGCCTTAATATCAAATGTCATGCCAAAATCCGTCCACCCAAAAGTGGCGGGTTTGTCGGACAAAATGGGCTTTTCGGGCTGGTTTAGGCCGGGTTAGTGGTAAAAGATGGGCACGGGTCGTGCCGGCACGCGGGCGGCACGGGCCCGACACGACTCCGGCACGGCCCGACCACTGGCTTGTGGGCCGTGCCGTGAACAAAAAATTGAAATTCGGCACGGGCACGGCACGGTCGTCGGCACGCCCCGTGGCACGGCCCATGCCCAAATAAAACTTAATTAATTAAGTTTATTTATATAAACTTATTTAATTAAGTTTATTTATATAAACTTATTTAATTAAGTTTATTTATATAAACTTAATTAATTATTATAACACAATAAATCAATTTATATATATATATATATATATTAAAATAAAAAAAATAAAATTAAGTGGCACGGTTTGGCCCGCGGCCCGGCCCGGCACTGCCCGCCAGGCACGTGGGCCGTGCCGTGGGCTGGGGTGTGCCAAAATTAGGCACGGCACGCCCCCACCGTGGCACGGCACGGCCCGTTGCCCATGTTTAGTTAGTGGGTCGGATCCGGCCATTGTTGATCACCTTTGGGAATGAGTTGCTAATTGGAGTGATGGGTAGTTGGTTGCGTAGGGGTGACTTGGTTTATGTGCGTAGGAGGAATAAAGGGAATGTTAAATTTATTTTCTCTTTTAAGGTTAAAAAAATAAATAGAATAAAGAAGCGATTCGAACCTCGCTTGCTCCTTAATATGAGATTTTGAGAGAAATTTATCAAAACTAGTGATATTTACAAAACTATGTCTTTGAGCGTAACTAAGATTGTAGTTGATGCTGTCATGTAAACCTTGGTGTTATCCCTACCAAAGTATGGTTGGAATTAATCGAGACCATTATCTCCACTAGCTAAAGAAGATGACATAGCATTGAGATCATCCAAGTTAGATAATCCAATGTTTTATCATGAGAAAGCATAAAGAATAGCATTGTTTATTCTTGGAATCACATCGTTATAGTACTAGAATGGTTTTAGAGAGATTATAGCCGTTGTTGTATGACTATTTGATGGGAAAGTTACTGTGAAAATACATACAAGGTCTGTTGCCAATACTTTATTATTTTACCAAAAAAACTTAAAAGGGTAGGCTACCAAAAGGACTTTTTAAATGATCTAGTAGAGACATTCTATCAAGATCCTCAAGTAAATGTTTAGTGTGAACTAAGCAATCCAACATGGATAATCATACAATGGCACATACATGCAATTTTTTAATCAAATTAAAAGTCTCCACAAACAGACCAATATTGCAATTAAAGACACAGTTAGGCGTACTATAATTAATTAATGTAGGATGGGCTATATGATAAGAAGTACTCGTATATAAGCTAGGTTTGACTTGTGTTGCTATTTCATCTAAGGAGTTCTCGTGCAACTTGAATTCGGCTTGATAAAAGTTCAGTTTGAGTGGGATTGATTCGATTCAAGACTTAATAAATTGAGTTGAGAAATCTTTAACTCTATCAATTAATTTGATAATCGATATCCTAAACTATCAAATATCAAGATGTATCATAATTTTATTTTATTATTATTTTTTTTTAATAAAGATGTTTCTTAAATTCTTAACAAATTTACATCATTTGATCGGTTTTAATAATTTGAAAAATTCGAGTGAGGATCTCAATTGAGCAAGTACAATGCAAACGACTTGAAAACCACTCGCTCGTGTAAGCTAAGTTTTGTTTTTTTGGTTTTTTTTTTTTTGAATAAAGATGTATCTTAAATTCTTAACAAATTTACATCATTTGATCAGTTTTAAAAATTTTAATAATTTGAAAAATTCGAGTGAGGATCTCAATTGAGCAAGTCAATGCAAACGACTTGAAAACCACTCGCTCGTGTAAGCTAAGCTTGATATTCCTTGCTTGACATGTGTTCCTTAAGCATGATTGTTTATCAACTCGTGCTCTTTAAATCATGGAAAAATTCAAAAGAATAATCTCACCTTTGGCTCATTTTTTCAAAACAATTCCACCTTTGTGTATTATGGAAATAATCTCACCTTTTTCCCCCATCTTCTCAAAACAATCCTTTTTATTTATAACCGGTTTAGTAGGTTAATTTTTTTTTTTTTTTTAAATTTTTCTTTAAAGCTCTCTCCTCCCTACTTACCACTCTCCACCAGCACACCTCCATAACCACCACTTAACCACCAACCCCGCTAAATAACCAAACTGACTCTACCGTGCCCCACTACCCACGGCTTTACCTACCGCTACCCAATCCCCAAAAACACCCCGAAATCCCACCCTAAACCCACTTGAATTGGAAGGAGAGGGAAGTTGGTCGACATCAATCTAGTATTTGGGCGCTATTTTTCTTCGAATTGGTGGCTATCAAAATTGTTATTGGGCCAAATGAATGGTGGAGAGGCGCTGTTGGTGAGGTGCGTTGTTAGTTTTGGTGGTTGGTGGCGTGTGAAGTTGGGTATTTTTGGCGGTGAGGCATGGGATTTGTGGGGTGATTGCGGAGCCGGCGGGGAGGTGAATGGCTTTAATGCGAGTTTGCTACTCCGGTGAGAGGTGGTGGCGAGGGGGTGGTACGTCCGGCACGAAAGGGAATAAGCAAAGGGGGAGAGGAAAGGGAATTGCGGAACTCCGACATCGGATAGGTCTGCTACTCTGGTGGGTTGCTGCCTTGTTGCTCCAACGGAAGGGATAAGCTAGGTTCAGCAGGGGGTAGAAAGGGAAGCTAAGTTTTTTTTTGTTTTTTTTTTTTAAATTGAAAAAAGAAACCAATTAGAATGTGACACATGACAAGTGATCTTGTATAATAGGTTACCAATTTTTTAAACCGATTAAAGGCTTGTTTTGAGAAGATGGGGGTATAAGGTGGGATTATTTCCAGAATACGCAAAGTTGGGATTGTTTAGAGAATATGAGCCAAAGGTGGGATTATTTTTTTCAATTTTTTCTTAAATTATTACAAGACACAAATTTGTTGCTCGATTAACTTGAATTAATTTTTTCTCTTTATGAAGATGAAGTCCAATTGATACAAGAGCAATGCTTGATAATAGAGTTCTAGCCTAAAATTAACCCATGCCCAAATTAAGGCTTGTAGGTTATATTACTTCAATCTCATAATCCATTAGGTCATTTTCAACTATATAGGATAAAAGTATAACAAGAAATTATAATACATTTTATTTACTTGATTTTTAGTAATTAAAACTTGTATAATTTTATTTGAATTGAACTGATTTCGTATTAAACTTATTGCTATTTAATTAGAATTAATTTTAGGTTTGAAGTAAACTTGTGTAATTTTTATTAACCTATACGAGAATTTCCTATCTTATATGAATTTATTTGAATTTGTTTTTTTCCAAGTTAAGTGAAACTTATTTGGACTTTATTTCCCAAAGTGAAATAAGGTGAATAGAATAGGGTATTTAAAGTCTTCAATGTATCACAACCGCATTTAGGACAAAGTTGTGGACACATAAAAAGATAACAATCCTGTTCTTTTGAGCTTCTAAACCAAGTAGAGTAGATATTAGCAGAGCATAGCTAAATAATTAATAGGCGTGTCGCGTACCTAACAAAAATAACTGAACTAACTCTACAATGTAGTTGAGCAAGTAGGGGTCAAATCCCAAGAGACTAAGGAATAACTAATTAAACAGACTCAAATTAATACTAAGCAAGTAACCAATCAATATCGAGAAAACTATACTAGAACAATTACGAACTATCAAGCAACGAAAATTATAATAATGAATTAATCAAGAACTAAAGACATCTAAGATTAAGTATCCCCACTAATATAAATCAATGCTATAGAACAATCCCTTATCCTTCAATTAAATCAATAAATATTCCACAGGACAGATGCTCCCTAAAACAATATTAAGAGTTTCTTTCGATCAATTAATAGCTTTCCTAACATGCAATCATACCTATTTTCATGGAATCATACATATTAAAGACATTGAGAACGACATCCTATAAGTCCTAGCAAGAACAATTAGCTATTTTCATGCATAAAACTCTTACTTTTAATTAGGGTTCTAAAATCAATTAAGAATCAACTTTCGTTGTAAACCTAATCACATTTAATAATACTATTTCTAGTTAATTACTAATAACAAAACCAATCCTAACAAAGAGAAATTATAAATTAATTAAATTGGGAATTAAATAACACATTAATCCATATTAGGGTTCAACCTAACCCTAGATTATGAAACTACTCACACATGATGATAAAAATAACAAGACAAATAATTAAAGAAAACATAATAACTTTAGAAAATTAAAGAGATTAAAGATGAAAGAGAAATACTTGAAATTAAATTAAGATAATGCTTCGATGGAGTTCTATATGTTCTCTCACAAAACAACGTAGAATAGAAAAAGCTATATTAAAAATTAGATGTTTTAAAATAGGGTTAAAATCCCTATTTATACTATCCTAAAGATAAACGTTAAATAATAAAAATAAAAATATCTTCTGCGCACACGTACACAACCGTGTGATGATGGGTACACGACTGTGTAGCTAGCCTATACTTGATTTCAGATTTCATCATGTACGTGCACGGTCGTGTAGCTAAGGGGTACATGATCGTGTAGGCAGAGTTCATATGGAGATGGCATTACATGACCGTATACCATGGGCTACACACGGTCATGTAGCATGTAAGCGTGGATGGAAGAGTCACACGACCATGTAGTATATGGTACATGACCATGTAGCGTTATCATCATCTAGCACTCCGATGCATAACTTTTCATGACTTGCAAATCTTCTTATGAAGTTCACCAATCTATCTCAAAATGTGGTAGCATGTTTATCATCACTCCAAATGCTCTACTTCATCGTGAAATCACAACCAAACAACCAGAATAGAAGAAATCGAGTCTAACTTGGATAAAACATAAAGAAACACGAACTATATGTTGAAATTCTATAGTAAATGCATTCCAAATAGCCCAAAAATAATGGTATAATATCGACTTATCAATAATAGGTGTCATTATTAATATTCAATAGAGTAGGGCTCAATAAAGCAGAGTAAATTTTAGCAGAGTAGAGTAAACCATAGCAGCTCAAAAGAATAGGGCCTTAGAGGAAAAATTAACCAAAAGTGGTATGATCAAACTTAAATGAGTGTACAAGACAATTTTTAAGGGACGGAGTTGACTGACTTTTGACTAATGGATTAATGTTAATTTTCCAATATTAACATAATTATGGGGAGAAACTTGTTCCATTGTTCCCCACGCACCAACATTTCACTTAAATGGTGTCCACATGTCAACCACGGAATCATTTTTTAAGTTTTTAACTTTGGCTCAAATGAAATAGTATCACTTTTTTTCATCCTCTACACGACTACACTCCTTTCTTAAACCTTTGCCTTTTTTTTTTTTTCGAGTGGGTGGGGGGGGGGGGGGGGGGGGGGGGCGACTCAACCTTTTGAAGGCCAAAACATTTTGTTAACATGGCTTTAAAAAAAAAAAAAAAAAAAATTCTACTTTCCTACCCTTGCAAATAAGTTTTAGTAATTTTTCTTAATGAACCTCATTTTTGCCTTCTGTTTTAGTCAAATTTTCAAATTGTCACATTGATAATAATTGTGAACCATAAAATCAACAAATACATATTGTGAAAATTAAATTGGATCCTTAATTTGCTCTTTAATTTTTCTTTAAAATTATTGAGTATCATACTATCATGCACTACATACTCTTCTTGTTTTTGAAATTTTGATTCAATTTTACTTCAATCTATTTTTTGATCTCATATTAGTGTATAACAACTTTACTCCTTTATCTCAAAACCTTTACATTTTTATTTTCCTTTTATTTTTTTTATTTTTTTTTTAAGTATAGGCTTCATTCTGTAAGTTGGACGAAATTTTGGACCAGATTTAGCTGAGTTTTTTTTTCCCCAAAATATCTGCATGCATTATAAAATTGCGATTGTGTTGCTTTATTAACTTTTTGGCGGCTATGTTGCCTAACTGCCAATCAGATTAACCCCCTAAAAATTAGGCATTGTCTGTCTTATACACTACAGAGATTTTATTTATTTATGTAATTTATATAAAAATTGATTATATAGCACAAGGCTATTAATCTGGTGTTCATTACTTTGCAGAAAATAAGGTCACCTAGTGGGGACTTTAACGACTTTACACCAAGATATTGACTCCTTTATGAATAGCAAATTTTCTTATTTTTTATTTCTAGATAGATTAGGGTTCGGTCTTGCGAGAAGATGAACTTAATTTTCCATTGTATCTTACCTTTAAAAAAATGATAATTTTTAACTCACTCCATCCCTTAGTGATAGTCGCCAACCAAATTTTTATCCCAAAATATTCACCAACTTCACCCCATTTGCTTTTTCCAACAACCATTAATGTTAATTTTTCACCAAAATTCACATCAATTTGCAACAATATTTGTGCAAATTTAATTTTTCCATATAAATTTTGTTTTTTCATGTACTTTTATTACTCTCTCTCTATTTTTTTGCATACCCAATGTACTTTTACTACTTCTTATTTATGTTTATTAATTCCCGTGAAAATTGCTCATAAAAGACTACTCTATCCGTCCCTTTATTAGATGTCTATTTTTAGCATTTATTACTCACATAATAGAGAGAAATAGACATTTAATTAAGAGACGGAGGGAGTATCATTAAGGGACGGAAGGAGTATCATTTTATTTTTGAAATCATGATTTTTTTTTATCACAGACAAGTAGACAACTCAAAATTAGGGATGAAAATTCTTTTACCCTTTTTCCTATGGTACTTTGGCACTTTGCTCACGTACTCGAGTCAGGTTGACATGTGAGAGACGACTCCATTTTGACAAAGCACCTTCGCCTTACCCCCCCAAAAAAAAAAGACAAGTCAAAATATTCAACCTACATTATATGGCTATTGAAAAAAAAGAGTTTCATAATGCGGAGTACTTCATATGTCATGTATACAGGGGTGTTCATAAATAGGTCCGGACCGAAAAGAGGGACCGAACCACCTCGGACCGGATTGGACCGAATTAATCGGTTCGGTCTTCGAGTCTAGAAATTTATTTTACCGGTCTTCAATTCGGTCCAAAACCCTATAAAAATCGGTCTTGGACTGGACGGATTCTTTTATTAAAAATATGCGTGAAACCTTAAATAATGGTTAAGATTATACTTAATAAGCTTAGAAAACTTTAAATTTATGAGCTTTTTTGTACTAAATATACAAAAAAAAGACGTTAAAGTGTAGATTTTCCTTAACTTTTTTCGAGTTTTCCATAAAATTATTAAAAAATTATAATTCTTTTTTTAAAAAATTCTTAAATCGGTCCAAAGCGATCCGGTCCGGGTTTGGTCCTAACTTAATCGGTCCGGTCTTCGGTTCTTAAAATTCTAATTTTCGGTCTGGTCCAGATTGATCCGGTCTTAAACCGATGAACAACCCTACATGTATATACTCCTATCATTTTGAAATTTGACTCGCTTTTTATTTCAGAGTGTAACTGAAAATTATACTCAATTTTACTTTAAATTTGTTCACCCTCTTGTCTACCTCAGTCTCATACTCACAAATTCACAATGCTTTCACCTTTGTTTTCACTACTTTTTTTTTAATTTATTTTTTGGGTTGTTTTCACTCATTTAGGAGTTGTTTGATTTAGTAAACTAGAATGAAATGGAATAAGTTTCGGTTATGATAAATTTTTATTAATTTCAGTTAGGTTCAATGAGTTTTCTCACAATAAAATCCAATAAATTCTAATTTGATACACGAAGTTTAGTTCTAATAAATTTATACTTCCTCTGTGTTTTTATAGTTGCAACACTTTTCTTTTCACCCTTGCCGACGCATGTTTTCAATCATTTATATCTTTAATTACTAATATGTAAAAATTATAAACATTTGATATTAAAATTGTATAAATCGATACGAATCTAACAAGATCCCACACAACTATATTTTTACTTAAGTATAATCGTTAAAGCTAGTTAAAGTGAAATATATGAATAGTGTTAAAATCAAAATGTTACAACTATATAAAAACGGAGGAAGTATAAGTTTAGAAGATCTAGGTAAAGATAAAAGATTACATACCCTTCATAATTGAAGTGGCAGGAATATATACTACTTTCTCATAAGGTCATCATCACAATAGTTAATTAAGTTTTTGTAATATATTAGAACTACATCATATGTTGTTATCTCATAATTCCATATCTAGCATTATGATAGGTTATATGTGGGTAGCTATGATTTATGTAACTAATTTCACACCACAAAAAACACCTTGGTGGTATATTACTCCATAAGTCCTTATATAGGGAATTGATCATTAGCTAAATGTTAGTCACATAATTATTGGACAAGGTTTTCATAGCTTTTTACATAAGAATTTTCAAATCTAGTAATGTTATTTTATTTAATTTTCGAGAGAAAAGTAAGGACAAAAATCAGTTTTAGTGAAGTACTTTTAGGGAATAGTATTAGGTTGTAGTAGTTTGCATAAAAGCTAATTATTTTACACCTAAACAAATCAGACACGCGATTTTGCTGTTTATAATTAGAACACAAATAACTCAAACAATTAACAATATTCAAATTTTCACATATCAAACAAGCCAATCTACCGCTGATTGCGCTGCAAATCAAGACCAATATCATGCAATTCAATCAAGCTAAGATTATAGTCATTCTACTAGTATACCTTGTCTAGATTAGGGCCAACCCTAAAATGCAACAATCTTATAGAGAGGGTACCCCTACATGAAATGCAACTATCTTCTAGAGAGAGCATGAGATGACATACCATAACCAACTAAAAAGGGTAAGAAATACAAGGCAAATTCAAATTTAGCTCCCCTTTTCTTTTGTTCCTTTGCACATGTGCCTTCAAAGTCTTATGATTGTACTAAAAAAAACATGTAACCACTAACTTCAAAGATGCTTGAATATTTTGCCAGTATAAATGAGTCTGACATAAACCCTAGATTTCTTTTTTCTTTTTAGGTTAAAACATATAACCACTAACTTCAAACATGTAACCACATGCTGCACGTTGACACGAGGGTATGTATGGTATATGTTAGGCATATACATATCATCCTCCTTTAGCTAATTTTTGACAAGACTAACATAAGGTTTACAACTAAAAAATAAGCAGTTAGTTGTTTGGTGGGAACCTCAGCTTTCAAATTTTTTGAGCTTCATCAAGTGACTTACGTGTGAATTCTGAGTTATGACTCACTAATGCCTTTACTCTTTTAGGCTTTATCCCTCTAAATTTTTAATGAATGTATTACCTCCTTATGGTGGCGAGCGGCGATATTTTGAAGACGAGGTGTTGATATTATGATTATGGAATGTTTGAAAAGATAATGCGTTCATTGAAAATATAAATTGATACCCTCACATATTACAGTGGCTTAATTTGCCACAGTCTCCATATTTCCTCTAAGGGAAGGTATATGTACATACATTAACATAGGATGGAATGGTACTATCTACTATGGTAATTAGGTTTTTCAAATTTAAAGGCTTTCGGGTAAAGAGCCATTTGATTTACAGATTTGATTTTGAATCGATTTATCTACTCGAGTTTCACAATTTTTGATTTCGTGTGCTCTCTTTTAAAATCGAATTTGATCAATAGCAATATATTGTTCATATAGATAAGGAAAGCAAGAAACCCCTAACTCTAAGATTCCTACCACTTCAAAATTATCAAGTAGAAATCATTCTTATTCAACATTGATATATTATTATTAATGATATAGATAAAATCTATGGCTTGCGCACGCATTATTCACAATTCATATCACCATTTATCCGACAAAATGTAATGATAAAGACTTTATTACAAATTACCAATCACTAATAATGTATGTGTTTACGAAAACATTTTCAGATAACGCAATGTTATATACATATCTTCCAAACAAACAAAAAAAAGGTGTTGCATTCAACAAAAAAAAGTGTTACATTCTTGTAAGTGCAATCCAACTAAACAACATAGATCTCCTCCGTTCAAATCTTGTTATCTCATTGATAACGTAGCATGACAACAGAATGAACTTAATGATTTATGGAGTTTTGAAGATAAGACTTTTGAGCAAGATTCATATCATTATAAATAAGAAAAAGAAAAGAAAAAAAAGTAAGTAAAAGTTATATTATCAGATTATGCATTTTTATTTTACCTAGGTTAAAACTCGAAAAGGGTGAAAGTGGAGTATAAAAAAGGCATATACTAATATATACTTTCACCGTTTCTTTTTAGTTGACACGTTTCTTTAGTCACATTTGACAATGCACGATTTCAACTGTTAATATCATTAATTATCGATAAGTAAAAATTATAAAAAGTTGATATTTTGAAAATACATGTCGTGACAAATCTAACAAGACCCCACATGATTATATGATCAAAGGGAAGTGTGTGAATAGTGATAAAGTCAAAACGTGTCAACTAATAAAAAACCGAGGAAGTATATATTTCAACTGAAAAATCTGATTGGAAATTGACCTTACAAAATGAAGGTAGTAATTAATTAATTTGGAACTTTCCCAAACTTACTCTATACAATCGACAACTCACCTTCCAAAAGAGATAATATCATGAACACTTTCTACAAAAGCTCCATGAAAATGAATACTAAAAGGAAATTTCATAAGAAAACTCAGAATTTATGCATCTTTCATACCATATTATTATTTTATCATTGGACTAGTACGTTTTTTGTTATCATTTAATTATTTTGCATTGGACCAATCAATCAAACTTTAAAAGTCTTTATAAAACCAACTTTCTTTAGCTTCCCAACTTGAGCATATTTAAATTATAACGCATGCATGTACTAAAAAAAAAATATGCTGGTTTTTATTATATATAAATAGTTGTCAAGTATTTATAGGGTTGTAGGATTAAGCCAAGCTTGGTCTAGTACTCTAGTGGAAAGGAGAGCACTTTCCAACCATGAGATTGGGGGTTCAATCTCCACTAGTGACAATTTGGGGGAGTGTAATTCCCTTATCTTCCCTCCACTCTTCCAAATTGTCTAATCCGCTAATCCGGGGCGGGAGGACCTGTAAGAGGTTCTGATCTGGTAGGACCCTTCTCCTTACCAATCCAAAAAAAAAAAAAAAAAAAAAAAAAAATTATAGGGTTGTAGGACAATGGGCAGTGAGCCAACATTGTGAGGCTACGAGCAAATGAAAGCAACTAACTCAATTGACGTACTTTGCCATAGTCACAAAAATTGATCATGTTTAATGCAATGATAATTTGTGTGAAAATTCCCTTAGAACTAGTAGTTAGAAATTTAGAATTGCATATATCGTTCAATTCAAATTAATTGTGTTATTGTCGGTGTTTGCCTAGATGGTTCCATTAATAGCATATTGTTAGGAAATTAAATATGCGTGTAAAAAAAGTTGGCGATCAAAATATTTTATTTCTTTCATTATACTACAAACTCTTTATATAATCGATAGAAACAACTGTTTAAAAGGATCTTTTATGTTGTTGATTGTGACCTTTTCCTGAATTTTGGACATTTGGTAGCTGGATAATATCTGGCGATTACCAATATCTATACTATATATTAAAAGACGTTTATAAAATTGTGTATATGCCACTTATCCTTTTTCACATCAGTATGACGTCACATCATCACTTAACAACCTTTAGCATCATATCACATCCTCATTCAATGATCTTAATTAAAAAGTACATACAAAGTTATTTGAACCCCAAACCTTATTGAATGAAAACCACATGTATTACCATCTTATCTAGAATTGAATAACGCTCTATTAATCCACATTTATATATAAATACATACATGTATCAGAATGTAGAATAAAAACAAAAAAAAAAAAACCAAAATAAGCTATTGTAGTCATTGTATTCTTATTCACCCACATTAAAAAAATTAATAAGTTTTTTAAAGCGCTTAATATAAAAATAAAATTATTCAAAGTATCACCCGGAGCAAAGTCCGGGTCACACACTAGTGTGCAAGTTAAAGCACACGTGAATTCGTCCAAATGTTTGATTCAACACTTTTGTTTTCTAAGCTTTTAATAAGCACTTTGGTTATCATAGGCATCATAGGAGTTAGTCTATTGGCAATTGTAGGAATCTGTGAAATTAACATTGCATCAAATGGGATAAGGGACAAAGTAGGGAGCTGCAAGAAATTTTTATAGAACTTGTAAACCATTCTTGGATCAATAACAAAAGGGACAAAAGCAACTAACCTTGATTTAATCAATGAAGGTTATACCCCATTTACAATACATGAGACTGCTGATTTTCATATGATCTTGAAGCACAAGAGGGTTCAGGGATGATGGTACGAAATCAATTTTAATTAGAAGTTGGTTCCTTTTGTATTGTCTTATACTTAGTTCTTATTGCGATATGTATTAAATTGCAATTGAAAAGACACACAAATTTAAATTCAATTCGCTTCATACTAAATTATGCTAAGTTGGTTGAATATTATGCATGCATAATTGCTAATTTAAATATGTGATCACTCAATTAAACAACCAGATTAATGGGATCTTAAAACGTTGTCCATACTCCATAGTTATCTTATTAGTTGTGATTTTTAAATACCGATCTTGATTAACATGATTTAATATTGCGATCATGCAAATAAAAAAAAGGCAATAAAACATGTAAACAATAATATTACAAGCACGAAACATATGTGAAAATAGCAATCATTGCAAAATAAACCAAACAAAGATATATATTCTAGCAGTCAAAGCAATAAAATAAGTAGTTAAATCTATATAAAAAAATATAGTGTTAAATACGTACTTTAAGCGCTCACTTTGTGGATTATATCATGAATAAATTGTTAGTACACTTTAACATAATATAAATCGAATAAATTAAATTAATTTAGTGTAAATAGGATTTATATCATCCTCAAGATTGGCTTAGTCGTCAAAAGTAGTTATTTTCAAATTACTTGAATATGGGCTTTTAGGTTGATTAGGATCGTCGGATTAGTTCATTTGGGCTCTTGGGGTTGATTGTTGATGCCTTATTAATCCACATAAAATCGGGCATTTATAGATAAACGAGCCGAAAAGGATAGAAAATCTGAGAAATTCGCATGTGTAGGGAATATTTCAAACATCAATTTTGAGCTCTATTGTGATCATGTATTTAATCATGGTGGTGTCCAAAGGGAAAGAAGCTAGAGATAAAAGAGTCGCCAACAAGTTTTAAGAACTTGTAAACCGTTCACGAGTGTAAGGTTACGCCCCATTCACGATCACGGAGACGGTAACTCCATAGTGGTCCGAAATCATGACTGGATATTCGGGGTTGATGGTACGAATCAAATCTATTATTGGCGATCACTTGAATTAAAATCATATTAGCCTAAATTAAATTATTAATTATCTTATTAGGCGTGATTTTAAGTATAAATTCCCTTTAAACCTGCAAGAAAGGGTGTGATCAAGCAATAACAATAAATTATTAATAATCAAGCAATGTATAATTAACACAACAATCATCATCATAATCAAAATCATCAAAATATAATTAATAGCAAGATCATAGGCATGATACTAAACGGATTAATAACAATGCCTAGCATGTCACTAACAATAAAGATCAAAGCTTTATCCTAAACATGATACCAAAAATCAACATGATATAAGAAATATTAATTAACACCCTAAACATGATACTATGAATTAAAATCAACATCTAAACATGACACTAGGAATTAAATTAACATTCTAAGCATGATTTCTATATCAAAAGAATAATTGAGTAATCGAATTACTCACTTTGACGCCTCATATCTCTTTCTATCAAAATATACACACGTTAATAACTTCAAGAAAGATTAATTCAAATAAATGAATCAACTAAGAATTGAAATATATATTTGGGACCTAACCCTCAGAACTATCAACCTTTCATATCGAGGTCGAAGGCAACTTTGAGGTTGGCTTGGATCGGAGTGTTCGAATCTCATGAATGAGGTATGGTGTTTGATTGGAAAAAGTATCAAGGATGTATGTTGGGACATGTTTAGGCTAAGGCTAGGCTAGAAATTTGAAGGAATTATGTCTTCGATAAGTGCAATTACTAGATATATTAAGGATCACTATTATGGAGATAATAAGTTCATTCTTTTGGGTCGTCATTGTTTGTTACTAGATATGATAAATAATCTTTGGGCTAGTCAAATAGTCCAAAGCCCAATAGAATGGATTTTATAAGGTCACACAACAAGGGTATTGAGTTAAACATGTAAAAGGCCCATTAATGGGCCTCATGAGATTATGACAAACCATATGGAGTGTTGGGCTAGAGTAGTTTGATTAGGACAAGGAGTTTGGGCTTGACATGGACTCTTATTTAGATATATGATCTATAAATAAGATCCATGACTTAGATTGAAATAACAATTGACAAGTCAGTTAATTGTAACTCAAGCAACCAAGTCCCAAACCCTAATATATCTCTCTCTCACACGGCCTTCCTCTCTCCCCCCCCCCCCCCCCCCCCGCGTCCGTACGGCCAGCCACCCTAGGTGGCACGTGTGGAGCTTTTTCGCGGTGGTTTGTGGTTAGTTCGTGTTTCTCTCTTCTCTGTAGAAGGTTGATTTAAAAGTTTGATCACAACTAACTAGCATTAGTGGAGGTTTAATCTATGTCCGTGGACCAAGTAGAGGAATCACGTTTGGGGTTCTTTGTCTCTCATTTGTTCTTGCTCGATTGCTAATGGAATCACGCTTCAAAGGTATTATTAATTGTTCTTTATGTGTTATGCATTGATCTTGTTGTTTAGATGCTTATGAATATGATTCATGCAATCCGCTTATAGTATCTAAAGTCCTACAAAATCAAGAAAATAGGGAAATAAATAATAAGCTTTAGCTTAGAGAGGGGATTAGATGATGATTGTTGTTGATCAATCTTGTTGATGATTGAAAACGGGATGATACGACCTCTATTTATTTATAAGAAAAAGAGGGTTGAAGGATCAGAAAAGAGTCAAAATTCAATTTGGAGTAAAATAGGTTCCACCGCGGTGCGTCAAGGTTTATCGCGGCACGATGATTCTGTCGTTTTATGATGCTTTTGAAAAGATAAGAATTTGTACAGAATACAATTTCCAATCAAATTGGGTCAATCAAATTTTCGTACGTATTTAATTTTGACCGAGATTAAGATTATTGAAAACAGATGTTTTATCTGATGTGAAATTCTTAAATCTTTATCTTTTCAAAAATAGGATAAATTAGAACCTTCTAGAGGATTCTAGAAGCTCGTAATAAATTTTGAAGGATTTAGGACCGAAGATAACCTTCTAGAGGATTCTAGAAGCTTGTAATAAATCCTAATTGGTTTAGGAATGAATTTAAGGTTAATGGACCCTCCACATGATCATTGGGTCGCAGGTAAGGCTCGGTTTGGGTTCAGTTTAATATTTTGGTCATAACTTCTTCATTTTAACTCGGATTTGGGCTTATAATATATCGTTGGAAAAATATTTTCAAGTCCCATCCAGCTACACAATTATTGGACCAAAATAGACTGGTTTGGATGTTTTTTATAAAGAGAACACAAAATAAATGATTTTAAGGACACCAAATGAATGATTTTGGGTTTAAGGCATTTAAAGAAAGGTTAGAAATTGTCAAGGCTTAAGAAAACTTTACGAGACTTTTCAACTTTTTACCTAACTCGATAATTAAAGACGTGAAAGGTAGTCAACACTGGGTTTGATTTTTGGGGATACACAATCAGGTGTCTGCAGTGTGACAATTGTGGGATTAGGGAATGTCGCGTGACTTGCTGGATATGCCATTTCATAATCATCTTCTTTTGATCTTGAACTCGAAATAGGTCATATTATATATCGTTGAAAAGTGCTAAAAGTATACTATATAACCAAATTAGAAAGAGATCAATATCTTTTGTGGACTTTTATATTATGGCTGATATAGTGTAAGGGTGTTTGTTATGGGCCCGATTTAGTATTTTGCTCATACCTCCTTTGTTTTAAGTCAGAATTAGGCTTATCATATATCATTGAAGATGATTTCAAGTTCTATTAACTCAAATAATATATATTTCATAAAAGTTAAGGTTCGCAAATTAAATTAGCTCGATTTCGGGCTAAGGTTATGTGAAGAGAAAATTAGGAAACAAAGAGGTTTGGGCCACATTGGTTTTGGGCTTGAATAGAAGGATTTGAGTTGGAACAAAAGATATTTGAGCAATCTTCAAGCCCATAAGGTAATCCAGACCAAATTACGCGTTGATGTACATTTCATCATTGGGTTTTATTTTAGGGAGACACATTTTAGTGTCTGGTACTCTCGACCTTGTTTAAATTTAAGCTTTTTGTTACACCCAAAAATCAGATTTTTGACTTTTATTGACTTTTTCTTGACTTTGACCAAGTAAGTTGGAACTTAGAGTTAGTGAAGGGTTTCGGGCTAAATGAACAAGGGTATAATGAAAGTTGGGCTGATATTATCTAAAGGCCCAATGTGAAAAGAACCGGCTTAGAGGTACAGTTTAATTTTCAAAGAGAGTTGGCGCCAAGAAGCATAACTGCAAAACAGTTATAGGAGTCATCCATAACCACTCTAATTTGCCTATAAATATATAGAAGCACAAAGATCGAAGGAGAACATCGGTAAATCAATCAACAACAAGCATTTCATTTCTTTTTAAGCTTTCTTCTTAGCTTTCTTACTTTCCCTTAGCTTAGTAGCCAAACGACAACGTAGTTTCTCTTAGTATGTATTGAAGATCATTCGTCCTTTCAAATTGTATGATCATGGAGGTAACCTCCTTCAACTTATACAATTGTAGACTCGAACCTATCCTTTAATTAATGGAATGCATTTGTATCTTTTGTCATATGTTTATTTATTTACCTGTTTCCTTAAGCAATCTAACTTGTTTTACTTTTTTTGGGAAAGTTTCCTTATTGTTTGTTTTGTTACGTTAGCAAGGTTATCAATCTTTGAAACTGGTAACCAGAGGGGCAGCCCCCTAATACTCTAGAACAAGATAGGGTATTTGACTTGTTGGTAAAGAACAATATTTGCCATAACACTTTCGATTAATCACAATTTTAGATTTTTGTTAATTTTGGTATTCTTTTTATTTTTAGTTTAAAGGCTTGCTTACTTAAGTATCAAATAAAAATATAACTACTTTTATTTTGGTATTGTATTCTTACTTATATTTTCTTAATTATTGACTTTAATTTCATTATGTATGTCTAGTTTATTTAACTTATGTTGTTTGCTTTCAATCATCAGTAAGTAGTATTTTAGCTAGGGTTTATCAAAGATCCATGAATAACATGAAGAGATGTTTATGAACTATATTGATTGTTGATGAAGCATGTTGATTTAATTTCCTATATATTGATTTATTATTGTTATTTAATTAGATTTGGTGAAGAGAAGATAGCACAACTTAGTCTCTTCACCTTATCAAACTAAATATTATTGCAATAAGGTGAAGAGAGCACAACTTAGTCTCTTTCCCATTTGACTCTTTTATCTAAATTTATATTGTATTATTTAAACTTATCTCAATTTCTAAAATATTTGAACTTATTAAGTTATTTCAATTCATTTGATCAAATAGTTCTTTTGCTGTTGTGAATTCTATTAACTCCTATAATGTATCTAGGGCTGCAAATGATCCGGGCCGAGTCGAGTTTTAGTCTGTTCGATCTAATCTTGATAAGAACTATTCGTGTTCGAACTATCTCGAGCTTGAACGAACTTTTAAAAATCTTGTTCGATCTGGGCTCATTAAGAATTTGAATTTGGTTTGTTCGAGCTTTGTTAACGAACGTACTCGTTTGCATTTCGAGTTTAAGTTCAAGCTTGATTGGGTCTAAATCGGGCTCGATTAAATTAAACGAGCCTTTATTTATCAATAAAAAATGGTTTCTTTCAAATTTTAACACATCCATTTAATTTTATATAAGATTTTAATATTCTTTCTATAGAAAAAGGTGATGACGGAGTTTTCATGCTTTTACATGATGAAATAATTAGTACTTTTTACAAATATGTATGAATAAAAGACATATAAATTTTTCAAATTTTAATTGGGCGTGAAAAAACTTATAAATTGACTTAAATGAGCTGTTCGTGAATATTACCGAGTCGAACATGATGTTGTTCAAGCTTTGTTCATCTATTTGACGAGCTTAAGATTTTTGTTCAAGCTTGTTTGTTAGCTTAACAAACGAGTTTTGACTAAGCTTTGACTGAGCTTGCATAGTTCGTGAGTAGTTCACGAACGTATTGGCTCATTTACACCCCCAAATGTATCATATTTGGTCTTCAAGTGTCTAAACAAATCTAAAGTTATTATGTCTGAAATAATTAAGTCAAAATAAGTAGAACAAAACATAATTATTTAGATCAACTTCCTAACTCACACAAATATTATATTCTACAATCTTTAATCATGTACGTTTATAACATTCTTCAAAATTTTCTGGAATATCGCTTGATTTGCTTCTATCATTACTTGATCAAATTAAGAAGGTTTGAAAATTTCGAATCTTGGAAGTACATTGACAAGTATAGGGATCTTATGTTTACCATCAATCTTACTCCGAAGCTTTAACAAAGGCTCTTAAAATTCAAGTGAATACATAATTAGGAGTTCTTGCTATAGGGTTTTCAACTTGTAAACAAGCTCAACCAGTCAAAGCTCGTTCAATTAATAAATATATATACGTAGTGAATCGTAAACAAGCCCACACAATTGATTCTAGTCATTAGCTCTCAATTTAGGTTAAGGTTCACATCAAAATTGTACGCATATAATTGTATATGAACAAGGCTCCATCAAATTAAAGAACTTAGAATTAAGCACGATACAAATAGAGTCAAATTAAATACCAAACGAGCAGATATATGAACATTCTACTACTCAATTTGACTACAATTTTTTGCAACTCTAGCTCCTTCTATCATGGTTAGACTTGTTTAATGAGTATGTTATGAGGAAAAAACGTGGGTTTACATTCTATATAAAAGTAGTTGATCATAATTTATTAGTGACCTAGCAAGGCATATGTCGTTCAGGTCGGGTCAGTTCGTGTCGGGTCAATCAATATTCGGGTTGGGTTCGGATTAGGTCAATTCAGGTTTTAGGTCAATGGTAATTCGGGTCGGGTTTCGGGTCAACACTTCGGGTCGAGTTTGTGTCAGGTCAGTCTTCGGGTCCAATTATTGAGTCAAGTTCGAGTCGGTCAAATTCGGGTCGGATTGCGTTCGGGTCGGGTCAATTTGGGTTAGTTCAATCTTCGTCTATGTCAATGTAGAAATTTGACCAATAATACTTCCTCCATTCTTTTTTACTTGACCCACTTTGACTTTTACACTATTCACCACCCATCATTTAACCGTCTCTTATGAATTATTTTTAAGGATAAACATATTCATGTGAAGTCTTGTTAGAATCGTCTCAATAAGTACTACCATAATATATAACTTTTATAAGTCTTGTTAGAATCGTCTCAATAAGTACTACCATAATATATAACTTTTATAAGTCTTGTTAGAATCGTCTCAATAAGTACTATCATAATATATAACTTTTATAATTTTTACTTATGAAGAATTTAAGTTATTGATGATTAAAATTATGCATTGACAAGCGTGATAAATGAAACAAGTCAAATAAAAAAGAATAGAGTAATTATAATTATCAATAAGTATAAAGTATAACAATTGAATATTATAATATATTCATTAGACAATTCCAATAGTATTATATACACAAGACTGTATTGTTTCATATGTATGATCACTATCATTGATAAATTGGTCAGAAATTCAAATTAGATAAAGTAAATAGTGGAAAAAATTCAATGTAACACTTAAAAGAAGAAGCTAAGAATAATAATAACAACAACAATAACAAGTGTTATGTTCCCAATCAAATGGAACTCTTTAAGAATTACGAGTACTAAATTACACGCACATTTAAACAGTATTAACACACACAGGGGGTGTTTGGCAATTGGCTTTTTGCCTAGCTTTTGGCTTTTGGCTTTTTAGTTTGGTCAAACAACCAAAAAATATGTTTGGTAGTTGGGTTTTTTGTTGGCTTTTAAGCTAGCTTTTTCGCCAAAAGTCAAAAGCTAATAAGAGTAGCTTTTTCTATTGGCTTTTGGCTTGTTGGCCCACTTTATCACTAATAAACAGCTAACAACCATTAATAATTTTACCAAACACTTTTGTAAATAGCCGGCTTAAAAAATAACTTAAAAAGCCAACCTATATAGCTAATACTTCTAGCTAGTCAAACAAGCCAACAGCCAACCACTGATTGCCAAACAACCCCACAATATTATAATGTTTAATTTAGGTTATTTTCAATAAGTGTTTATTCGGGTAAAGTAATTAAACCCTAATAAATTAGTTAGATCATTTTGAGTATTTGTTAATTTGGGGTCGAGTCATTTCGAGTATAGTTCGGGTCGCTTCAGGTTTCAGCTCCGTTCGGGTCAATCAATTTGGGTCAAAATCAGGTGGGTATCGGGTCAACTTCGGGTCGAGTCAATTCGGGTATCGGATCAAGTTCGGGTCAGGTATGGGTTGGGTTGGGCCAGCTTTGTCGTATCGGAAGGGGAGGGATGGTTGTTTTTTATATATATTAATTAAATCTAATAATTTAGTAATTTGATGGGTTAGAGATTAATTAGAAGAAATGAGCAGAAATTAGAGTTTAATTAAGTTAATTAGAGGGTAATTAGGGAAATAGGTTCCTCTCGCAAAAAAAAAAAAAAAAAAATGAATGCGGTGGTTTTTTTTAACCAAAAAACTTTTAAAATTTTTTTTTACGCAAAATGATGTTTTTAAAAGTTTTTTTTTATAAAATTTCCTTTAAATTTTTGTGTATTCGATGACATCAATAAATAAATAAATAATAAGTAAATAAATAATTGATAGTGAATCGTGGAAAGTAGTCGCACCACATGATACGACATCCTTTAAAACGATTATTAATGTATAGTATAGATAAAAGTATTGTCTCAAGTTAATTAATCTTCTTTAAACCCAATTTGCCCATTTGGTGACATTAAAGAGGGGGAATGAAGATGAGAGGTGGGGGACGGAGAAGAATTAGAGTGAGACAGAAAGCTAAATATTGTTGATGTCGCAACTTGATAAATGATTTGAAATGAAATGAGTTTTACACTTCTATTCTACTTCGTATTATTCAATTGTCCCACAAAAATTACATATTCTAAGTTATGATGGTTTTTGACTTGAAAACGAAATTAAACCACTTTGAAAGTAACGTGCATGTCAACAAAATTACCCCGGCCTCAAAATGTCAACATCTTACTAAATTATTAACATTGTGTTTGGAACTTTGTCAATGACTTTCCTGCTGTCAGCCCCAAGCCTAAATAAAGGAGGAGGGTTTCGATAGGTCAGTAACAGCTAGTCTAAAATGTTATCACATTCGATGACATGAACTAGATTTTTGTCGATGAGTACATAGAATAATCACTTTTGGTTTATGAAGCCGACCCCACTTATGGGATTAAGGCTTTGATCAATCGATTGATTGATTAACAATGTGTTTGGATAGTTAATTGGGAAGGAAAAAGGGGGTAGGGGTGGGCAAGAGAGGGAAGAGTTTTTCTTCTAAATCTCTCAAATAACCAAGAGATCAAATTCTTACAATTTAATCCTATCATTTATCACCGCTTCAATTCCCTTCCTTCCTTATTTGTTATCCATATGAAAGATAATTCATCCTTTTATTTCTCTTCTCTTCCTTTCCCTCTATTTCTTTCAATCCAAACAAAGTAACAATTATTCGTTTACTTACTCCGATCTGTATATTTCATATTGCTTTTGATTTTCTTTAATTTGCAACGCACCTTCATGGCACATACTATGAGAAAGAAATTAAGTTATGTAACTGGACAAATTAATCAAAATTAATTTAAACATATATTACCTAACGTACCTTTCTCTATTTTTATATTAAAATTATTTTGACAAAGTCGCTCGTTGAAAATGTTATGGTAAAAAAAATAAAAAATTATTATTATACAAATTTGTAATATTACTCTTAATATGAAAATAAAAACTCTTAACATGTTGAAGATCAAATGTAAAAGTAAAAAATAGTTTTTTTTTAACATAATTTTATTCAACACCAATTTTAAAGAGTTTCATACTGGACCGGATTGAAGACATTAAAATTAAATTTCTCGATCAGAAGTTCAGAATAATGTTCTTTAGTTCGATCTAATTTGGTATGGTATAGTCTGATTAATTTTTCTGACTTGGATTGGTGTCAAAAACCTTTATCCTTTTCCATCATATTTTTTAAAATTTATTTCACTACCATTAGTCTTTTCGTTATGGTAATCATATTAAGGCTTATCGATTAAGAGTTTAGGGAACAATACACGATAAAACAAGTACGGAGTAAATAAGTACCGAGGATGATTTTTATGGGTGGGATATTTCTCGAGTAACAAGAATGTATCACATCGATTACAACAAAGAAATGTCTCTGGGCATACATGTGAGTATATGTGTTGCTAATATTGCACCCGTTGATAGAATAGTTATTATCCTTTTATTTTCTTTCTCACAAAAATCTGAGTGCAATTATATATACCATTAACTTATAATGTATGGTGACTATTGTAATTAAAATCCTAAAAAGACTAAGTAGTCTCTTTCTTGAGTCATATCTTAATACTATCTTTAATTATATATGAGATTCATCCTTTTATTTTCTTTCTCACAAAAATCTGAGTGCAATTATATATACCATTAACTTACAATGTATGGTGACTATTGTAATTAAAATCCTAAAAAGACTAAGTAGTCTCTTTCTTGAGTCATATCTTAATACTATCTTTAATTATATATGAGATTCAATCCATTAATTAATAGTAATATTTTACATTTGACTAATTAAATAACTTGAGATGGGGTGAGTAACATTGAACTTGGATTAAAGAAAGACAAACTAAAACTTAATTAGGGAGACAAATATTTGAGGGTATGATCACTCCAAGTATAGGGAGATAGTCACTAATGTCGATCCATATTAGCCCATGGTGGAAGACAAGAAAGGACATGCAAAAAGTGAGTGCAGTGGATTTTCAACCAACCAACCGTTGATCATGCTTCTTTGATATCCCAATAACACGTGCAACAGTAAAATAAAATAAATAAATAAATGATACAAAAAAATCTCTATGTTATTCTGTGTCAAAGAAAAGGATCAATTATATGGCCAACGACTACATATTATATAACTAATATATAAAGCTAAATTTTTAGCTAGGTCACGAGTTTGTGACACTTGACGTTCTAACTTTTCGCCAAGTGTCGCGCCACGTTGGATAAATTTAGATAGACTTTATAAAATATATAAAATAAAAAATAAAAAAAAAAGTTAATTTAGAATTCTATTTGGATAGAATTTTAGGATAAAATTATTAGTTTAAAGTTTTATTTTCGATAAAATACCAATATTTCAGATGTACAAATTGAATTATAATTTTATTCAAAAAAATTATTAGATTATAATTCTCAAAAATTATCATATAAATGTATATTTTATGTCATAATATTTTTTGGAGCGAAGAAAGTATTTTAAAGAGTAAAACATCTATTTATAATATATACTAATCGGTTAAAATAATATACTTCATAATCCAATAGAATTTTATTACTACGTAGGCCTATCAATTAGGGTCGGGTCATGAGTCATTTCGGATTAAGTCACTTCGGGTTACGAGTCAAGAAATGTTCAACCATTGCCCAAAGTTTTGGGTTCGAGTCAACCCAACGAGCTTTGAACATTTATTTTATTTAATTTATTTTTTGCTATTTTTTTAATGTATTATATTAAATCGATCATTTCCACCAACATTATTATTAGTCATTACATGCCTATTAGATCGTTACAAAAGTACATCAATTCGTAACAAATTTTGTATCAATGATATATTTTAAAATTTGTTATATAGATTAAAAATTTATCTTAAAACTCAATAAACAACCCGAGCATCGCACGGGGCACAAAACTAGTATAGTTTATATACCTATGAACTATCGAGTATCATTTTGTTTTTTTTTTTTGTTGAAGGTCGAGTATCAAAATTTAACTACAAATTCATTAAGCCAATAAAATAATAGTAACTAGGTTAGATCCCGTGCAATTCACGATGATATATAGTTATAAACTAAATTAGCCCATTGTGATGCACAACATAAAAAATTTCTTTGAAATAAATATATTTTATATATGTACTTCATATGAGAAAAAAAAATATATAGAAACATAACCATTAATTGCAATGGTATTTAGATCTAAATAATTTTGAAGATAGTAAAAATTTAACCAATTTATACAAAACGGAGTACTCTTAAACCGAGAGTAATTGTATTTGGAAGCCAAATAGTTTTTTTTATAAATCCATAATAATGTAAAAAAAAATAAAATAAAAAATAACATAATATATGTTATGAAATAACATAATATTAAGCTTCATATTTGTACATATCCCTTTAATGGTATTTTGATTAACTCGGATTTGGGGATCTTGCTTTTACTTCGAATTTATATACGTACCAAGGGAGTTAGAAGTTGAAATGCACATATGTGTAATTGGTTTTGTGAAGTCATCAAAGTAGAAAATAAGGCAACAAGTTAAAATAAGTTCATGGCATGTCGGGATATTATTTGACCTTTGAATGCCTTTAAACCTTATGAGTTAGAGTAGTGTATAAGGATATGACTTCGAAACTTGTAACAATTTTTAAAGCATGTTGCCAAAATGTTTTTTCCTTCACGAAACTAGTGTGATCGTGTAGACACAATATTGTGAGAAATATTTAAGATAGTTCTAAATAGTTGATATATTTTCTTTTGAATAAATATTATTTATTTGAGAAAGTAATAGTGTTTTATGAGTTTGAGAAACTGACTATGACCTTGTTTAGTTCACCTTGTTTTTACTTATTTTAGAAAAAATAAGTTCAGATCAGATCAGATTAGAAAACATAAGTTCAGATTAAATCATCGTTTTATGTGTAATTTTTTATCGCTAAATATCTTTAATTTCGTAATGAAAAAAATTATGAAAATTACATATTAATAAAATACACATTATTATGAATCTAACAAGACCCCACGTGATATATTTTTTTTCCGTATACATTATCGTATATTTAAGGTCAGAGTTTGGTCAAATTTGACATTTAGATCAAACCAGATTAAATCAGACCAGACTAGACCAGACCAGATCAGATAAGTTCAGATAAGCACAAATAACCCAAACAAGTCTTATACATGACAATATCATAAACTTTACCTGATATTTATTGGTATAAGTGGGCAAGAGGAACATGATTTATAAGCATTCTATATAAGAATTTCTATATCTAAGCATAACCTTGCTTGCTATAATTAATAAGTATTAAAATATGTGGTATATGAACATTTTGCTTGATACATGACATTACCAAAAGAATAAAAGACTTAAATAGTATAAGACATTTCTAAAAAGGTTGTTGAATTTTCATACCCCATATGCAAGGTTAAGGGGGAGATTACTTTTATTTTATGTAAATCTTGCATATGGCCCATAATATGTATAGATGGTCAATTTGGTACATGTATTAGCTTAAATGTCAAGGAGTTATAAGAAATTTATAATGATACCATCCTAGAGATGGATATAAATAAATGTCATTGACTATATACCAGCTATAAATGCTCAAATGAACCTAAAGAACGCCTGAAGCGTGATAGCCCAATGGGTTCCAAAGATAAGAAACTTCAAATAGGAAATGAGCAATTATTGACAATAATTTGACGAGGTGATACATTTGAATAGATCTCTAGAAGAGAATATATTTATTAATTGATATGTACCACAATTATATAAAATACTCTAGAATAGTATAAAATGTCCAACAAGTTTAGTATGTATCAAGATTATTGCCAAAGGTTCATCAGAGTATGAGTTATTATTAGATAAAGTATTAGTTGATTGTCTTGCAAATTGTATCAAGAAATATATGTTGATGTTCTAATATCACATCATATTCATGGTCATACATAAAGAAAGTTTAATAAAGTGATCACTAGTGTTGGAAAAATGATCAGAGTTCAAATTTAGAGAAGTGATTGGATGTGATAATTAAATTAGGTCATCCGGTTTTAAAAATTACTCGTTATGGAAACCTGAAGTTTCATTTGATAATGTGTTGACGTTCTCTTAATGTTAGATATATGAAATGAATTGAATGGCAGGACATAACATTGAGATTGAACTATATTTAAACTGTGATTCATAATAATTAGTATTGATGAAAATTTCAAGAGTTAATAGGTTTTGATTTCTTATATAAAAGAGTAATGGGTAACCAGAAGTTCACCAAAATAACTTATATATTATTGTCAACTATTAGGTGACCAGAACCTCACCAAATACACCATTTAAGTCTTTAAGGATCTAGGAGATCACCACCTAGTAGAATTACAAGCAAGTGATTTATTTTTGTATAACAATTCTTTTGATTGGGGCTATTATTTGTCAGCACATAAGAAATTGGAAAAGAAGGAAACACGTAAAACTGCACAACACATGTCTCCTCATTGACATTATTTTTCCATAAGAGAACATATTATGAAAAAGTTAATAATAAATACACATGCAATGTAAACTTAATGAAGAGATGATTCTTTATTAAAATTCTTCTCCAAAAGTGATAAAACTTGTTTAATACAAATTTTCTGAGAAATAAATTTTGATTGTGATCCTCCTAATGAAATGAATTTTATTAATGCAAATTTGTCTACTAAGTTGGTATAGATAGAATTAGACGCCCGTATAAATGAGATATTTTAACAACTTAGGGGGAGAAGAACAAATTAGCAAAAGTTGGAAAAATTATTAAAAATAATAATAATAATAATAATAATAATAATAATAATAATAATAATAATAATAATAATAATAATAATAATAATGATTATGATCTCTATAATGGTAGTTTGAAAAGTTATATGCCTACTTTTGTCTATATATTATCAAGATATGTTGCACATTTATGATTTGATTTGTATTCAGTTATGATTCATGTTGCATAGCGTTGAAGATACATTTTGGTCATATT
The DNA here is from genome assembly GCF_948465745.1 of Chenopodium album. NCBI lineage: Eukaryota > Viridiplantae > Streptophyta > Magnoliopsida > Caryophyllales > Amaranthaceae > Chenopodium > Chenopodium album. The sequence goes on from NC_137848.1 coordinate 48,653,809, forward strand.
AATTATGTGTATACATTGAGATAAAATCTTGCAATTATACTTGAATCACTACACTTGTAGGTTGTATGATCAGTTCCAAAATAAAGATATGTCTAATAGATATGATATATGGCAAGATAGTGCAGTTAACACTAATAGTGTATGAGTATATAAATACCATAGTGTATGATATGCCCTAAAAGTGGTATAGATATCTGAATTTTACAATAAATGGCCTATGATGTAAGAAAGTTATGATGGTACCAATAATAAATGTATTCAGATATCATAGTAAAATAGCATGCGAGATGTACGTTAAAGGAATTTTATGATACCGGTACACAATGGAACCTATAAATAATATACATATGCATGATAGAATGGACTAGTGAATAAGGGATTTGAAATATATGTCCATTTTGATGTCAACATAATGATAATAATCTAAAGTTTATCATGGACCAGAAGTCCAACGAAATATGGATTTGAAATTCACAATGTACAGTGTCTTGCATTATTTTGAGTCTTATGTATATTCATATGCATGTGTGAGTCTAGGCTAATGTATTATTCATTGCATGTGTTGAAATTTGTTAGATGCATTACTCATTGTATATTTTGTTTGATATGTCATCATGTTTTCTACATCTCATATTGCTGCATTAGATTCCATACAATAATTGTAGTATATGTGAATGTTCATTCAAAGTATAGTAAAGCATATTTATAATTTTGATGAAAAATTACAAATAAATATTTATATTCCAATGGGCTTATAGTTCAGATGAAATTTTGATGACGTCGATTTGTTAGGATGTTATGAATCATGTAAGAAGAGTTCCTGAAGAACTTATGTATGACGTATTTATATATCCAGCTCTACAAGTTTTATATTTTGAATATTGTAATTATCATCCAACTTTTAGTCTATGTAAGTACATCATTGACATCTCAACCGGAAGTTTGAGCATATGAGAGTTAGTGAGAATTACTATTTGTATTTGCATGAGAAATATCGTGTCAATTATGAAACTTATAAAGAATATCAATGGTATACTTATGCGTGAGACTGTTTTCTTATGGTCCTAAAAAACCATGATCAATGTATATAATTATATATGTTATATTATAATTTCATACAAGATTGAATTACAACATCAATAATATCATCATGTGTTGCCATATAATTATTAAGGAATGTTTGATCAAATGATGATCATCAATTTCTAATATTTACAACCTCCAAAAGAAGGCGTAACCGCATAAGTTTAACTTTTAAAGTAACTTTATTCAAACAGAGGTTTGAAATGATATAGAGATAAATCCATACATGGTGAAATGAAGACACTTTATATGTTCACGTGAAGACTTGAAGATGCAAATTCAAATTAGGAGGGTTGAAGAGCAAGGAATGATATTCTACTACATATGAAAAGACACCTAGCCATATTGGATTCATTGCAGCACTAGATAATCTCATGTTAATGTATTCATCGGGGGAGAAAATACGCGTTGCACTTTTTTTTCCTTAACAATGGTTTTGTCCTACATTGGGTTTTCCCGGTAAGGTTTTTAATGAGGCAGCATCTCGAGCGTGTTACTAAGAATGTTGTACTCTTTTTCCTTCATTAGGTTTTTATCTTATAGGGTTTTTTTTAGTAAGGTTTTAATGAGGCACAATCTTCGATAATAGACATCCAAGGGGGAGTGTTATGAAATATTTGTGGATGTCTATATACTCCTGTACTCTCCAGAATAATCTACATCTAGGGTTTATTATTCACAAAACAAACCCTAGCATTGTATATATATATATATATATATATATATATGGATGTCTATATACTCCTGTACTCTCCAGAACATTCTACATCTAGGGTTTATTATTCACAAAACAAACCCTAGCATTGTGTGTGTGTGTGTGTGTGTGTGTGTATATATATATATATATATCCCCTACTCTATAGAATAAATACACACAAATTAATTCTCTCAATCTCTCTTATTTCTCCCTATTTTATAACAATATAATAATTGTCTTCAAAAAAAATATACTCCGTATATATAATTAAATAATTTAAGGTTAAAAATAAGAAGGTTTCAAAAAATAAGTAAAAATAAAAATAAGAATATGATGTCAGCAATTGATTTAGGTGGGAAATTTTTTTATCACAACTTGACATCTGTATAATTTAAATAAGGGATGATGTCAGCAGTTGTTACTTTAGTTATATTTATAGATTAGGAATTTAGGATATATATGCCTTGAATGATTGAATCTCTTATGTTGGTTATGGTTTTCTGTTTATGGACCCTATTTTTTGACATATTTTGTGTATCTGTTTTGGAAGTAGTATTTAAATTCCCTTAGGTTTTGATTTAGCCATAATTTTTAATGGCGTTGGCTGTTCTATCATGAATAGTGCAAAAAAAAAATATCAATGTTAATGATAAAACCGCTAACACTATTAGTGGTTTTTCCTTCACTAATGTTTTTTTGTTATTTATTTACAAATTTTCCACTACAATAAACAATTCATGTTTATCAAGGTGACAAACTTGTATTTTCTGGTATTTTACTCAAGAAATCAAACAAACAAAAGCAACTTGTGCAGCACATTAATTATAACCAGCGAGGAAGAATCTTTTAATCAAGAATCCTAATAAGCTTTGGTTAAGGAGTCCACATTTTTTTCCCTTAATTATCATGCATCATTTGATTAAAAAATATATTAGTTTGCCTACAACTAAGGGCTAAGGCCTCGTTCACTTCACCTTATTTTTGTTGAATTTAAATTAATTTTACTGAACTGAAATTATTTTTGTTAAACTTAAATTATTTTTACTGGACTGAAATTATTTTTACTGAACTGAAATTAATTTTGCTGAACAGAAATTATCTGTATTGATTCCCTATTATATTTCTTCTTTAGAGTTACAGATTTTTGCTGAACTGAAATATTTTACTTAATTGAAATTAATTTTACTGAACTGAACTTATTTTTGCTGAACTGAAATTATTCATACTAAGCTGAAATTATTTTTACTGAATATTATTTTTAAAGGTAAACTAAACCGGGCGTAATTTTACTTAACATTTTCTCATGGGTATATGTAAATATTATTAGATTGGATAAATGTACAAATATTATATTTTATTATCATTGTGGTATTGTTAATTTGTTATTATGGAAATATACCTGTCAAAAAAAAAATCATGAAAATATAGAATCATGTTCGTTCCCGTGCATTTTGTGTAGGCTTTGATGTGCACATATTTTTGACTAATATCTTTTATTTTTGATAAAATATGGAAACAATCAGATTTTGTTTTTGTTTTTCTTTGCTGCTGTACTTCAATTACATGAGTATTTATACATAGGTCATAAAGGTTAAACCTAGTAGAAAGGGAAGCTCAATAGACAACCGACAACAACTAGTATAAATTCCTAATATACAAGGCCTGAGCTATAGAAATAAATGGGCTGGACCCAAACACTAAACATGAGGCTCCAATACTCCCCCTCAAGGTGGAGTGTGCAAGTCTCGAACACCCAACTTGGACAGAAGAAACGTGAACTGCGGAGCACCCAATGCTTTTGTAAAAATGTCAGCAAGCTGATGAGTTGTGCGGACATGAGCAGTAGCAATGACACCGGATGTTAGAAGCTCACGAACAAAATGACAATCGATCTCAATGTGCTTCGTTCATTCATGAAAAACCGGGTTTGCAGCAGTGTGCAGAGCTGCTTGATTGTCACAAAAAAGATGAACGAGTTGCGTGTAGAAGACACCAAGTGCAGCAAGAAAACTCTTCAACAATTTGATCTCTGCACAAGTAAATGCCATTGCCCGATATTCGGCTTCCGCCGATGATCGTGAAACAGTACCCTGTTTTTTAGTTTTCCACGGTATGGGTGACTTTCCGAGGGTAATAGAATACTCTGAAACAGACCGTCGAGATATGGGGCAGCTTGCCCAGTCAGAGTCACAGAAAGCATAGAGCCGAAGATCATTATCAGCTCGAAGAAATAAGCCTTGACCTGGCCTTGCCTTTAAGTATTCAAGCACCCGAATAGCAGCTTCATAGTGATCTTGGCGAGGTGCTGTAGGGAATATTTCAAGCATCCCACACTTGAGCCCCACTGTGGTCATACACTTAAGCATGGTGGCGTCAAAAGGGAAGGAAGCTAGAGTAAAAGAGCCGCCAACAAGTTTTAGGAACTTGTAAACCGTTCACAGGGTGAAGGTTACATCCCTTCACGATCCATGAGATCGCTAACTCCATAGTGGTCTGGAACCATGACTGGATATTCGGGGATGAAGGTACAAATCCAACTTAAAAGAGATTGAACCTGTCCTAAATAGGCCTCTACTTTATTCTTCTCATATCCATGTGCACTTTCTGACTAACATGCAATCAACAAGTTAACCCTAAACCTGTTTAATCTATGTTGGTTGAATATTAATGCACAAACAAAACTATTATTGGCGATCACTTGAATTATAATCATATTAGCCTAAACAAGATTATTAATTATCGTATTAAGCGTGATTACAAGTACAAATTCCCTTTAATCCTGCAAGAGAGGGCGTGATCAAGCAATAACAACAACATATATCAAGCAACATAATAATAATCATCATCAAAATAATAATCTCAATAAAGCATAATAATAATAATAGCAAGATCCTAGCCATGATACTAACAAGATTAATAACAAACCCTACTAAACAATAAAGATCAAAGCTTTATTCCTAGCATGATACTAACATGATATTAGAAAGAATAGGAAGCATCATACATGATATTAGAAATCTTAATTATTACCCTAAACATGGTACTAGGAACCATAAAACATCCTAACATGATACTAGAAATCAAAATAATTAAAGCATGATTTCTATTTCAAAAGAATAACAATTAAATTACTTACTTAGATGCCTCGTATCTCTTTCTAATAAAAAAATACACGCGTTAGTAACTTTAAGGAAAATACAAAACAAACAATTAAATTAAATAATTAAAATAGAGATTAGGGACCAAACCCTCAGAAATTATCAACCTTTCACGTCTAGAGAGAAGGCAACTTCGAACTTGGCTAGGTGTGTCTAGAACTAATGTATGCGGAATTTTGTATGAAGGAAGGTTTAGAAAAAGAAGAGAGAGAAAGCTTCTAGCTTTAGAGAGAGAATAGAGAAAGATGATGATTGTGAATTGTTGATGAATGAAAACGGGGAGATACGACCCCTATTTTTAGAAAAATAGTCCGGAAACAAATCAAGTCCTATTCGGAATAAAACTGGCATTTGTCGCCAGATGACAGACATCAGCGTCAGGCGACAAGATTAGCGCCAAGCGACAGACGCTGTCGTTTGGCGCTAATTAAAAGATAAAACGCGCTTTGTATGCGGAATCCTCTTCTTAATATGATTAAGCAGCAAATTCCGTATTTATCAAATTAAAATCATGTTTATCATAAAACACTTATTTTATTCCAAATAAAACGGTTTAAAATATAATTATTAATCCTAATCTCATTAGGATTTAAAAGAACCTTCTAAATATTCCAGATGATTAAAATCAATCCTAATAACTTTAGGAATAATAATTAATAGGTCTTCCTCTAGATCATTAGGCCGCATATAAAATTCATTTTAGGCCCAATTTAGTAATTTGTCCATAACTTCCTCATTATTCATCGGAATTGGGCTTATAATATATCGTTGGAAAGCTCTTTTCGAGCCCAATCCAACTACACTATTATTGGACCCTTATTATGGACCAAACTAAATTGAACTGACTATTTTCATAAATACAATATAAGAAAGAAATGTTTTCGAAAACAAAAATAAAGATATTTTAATAAAAACAACCACATCACTAGGCTTTTCACACTTTCACTTCATTCGATAATCAAATGAAGTGAAAGATATTCATCACTGGGTTTGATTTTGGGGAGACACATTTGGGTGTCTACAGGTGCTTGCATAAATTGGGAAAAAATGTGAACCGGGTAAGATATGTCAAGACGTGTCAAGGTGAGGTAAATGAGACGACCAACGAGACGCCTATATAGAGCCGGGTCTGCAAACAGAGGACTTGTTGAAGAAGCAAGTGTATGATGTTGTGGCAGGGGTGTTGCTACAAGTTTAGCACCAAGAAGTCCAGTTTCACGGAGAATGTCAAGAGTGTACTTCCGTTGACACATGAATAAACAATCTGTAGAACGAGAAAACTTTATCCCCAAAAAATATTTAAGTGGCCCGAGGTCCTTCAACTGAAAACATTGATCCAAGCATTGCTTAAATGAAGCACATAGAGAAGAGTTGTTTCCAGCCACCAAGATGTCATCGACATACACAAGTACATAGAGCGAATCTCCCCCTTTTCGATAAGTGAACAAAGTATTATCAGCATGTGATTGGTGAAACCCATAAGATCGAAGATTCGATGTGAGTTTTGCAAACCAGTTTCGAGGTGATTGATGAAGGCCATATAAAGACTTACGTAGTTGACACACCTTGTTAGGTGAAGATGAAGAGAAACCCGGAGGAAGCTTCATATACACATCCTCGTGTAAATCGCCACGTAAGAAGGCATTATTGACATTAAGTTGATGAATATCCCAATTTTTAGCAATTGCTACTGCAAGAAATGCACGAACACTCACCATTTTAGCAACAGGTGCAAATGTTTCAAAAAAAATCTTCCCCTTCCTTTTGATGATTTCCTAGCACCACAAGACGTGCTTTGTGTCTTTCAATAGTGCCATCAGACTTATATTTAGTTTTGTACACCCATTTACACCCAATTGTTACTTTCCCGACAGGAAGAGTCACGATATCCCATGTACCATTTTTTCAAGGGCATCAATTTCTAATTTCATAGCTTGCAGCCACTTTTCCTCATTATAAGCTTCCTTATAAGACCTGGGTTCAACATTGGCAGTAACAGATGCAAGGAATTTTCTATGGTCATTAGAAAAATTATCATAAGTGACATAGTTTGCGATAGGATATCGAGTACCTGAGGAAGACAATTGACTGAGTGGTGAGGACGAAACATAAGTAGGATGTATATGACGAGCCGAGTGACAAATGTAATCTTAGTGCCAAGAAGGAGGGCGTCGATCACGTTTTTCAGGCACAATTGGAGAAGCAGGCTCCACAGGTGGTTGATTACTTAATTGAGTTATTGGTTGTGCTAAATCAGGCTGATCAGCGCGTACCACAGAGCTGGGTTGTGGCCTAGATGCATGAGGCTGGTCTTCTAGATTGCTCCCCCTGTTCCTGGTGGATGGATTTGCTGCACTTACTACAGTATGATGACTAAAATCCCAATCTAAATCTTCAACCAAGGCTTGGGAAGTCGGTGTAGTTAAAGGTGTGCATATTGGTTGGGAAAATGGAAATTGGTCCTCTTGAAAACGAATATCCCGTGAGACAAAAAACTCCTTAGTTTCCAAATCATAAAGTTTCCAACCCTTTTTGCCAAATGGGTAACCAAGGAAAACACACTTTCGACTACGTGGACCAAACTTGTCTATCCGATGGGGATTGTTATGGGCATAACATAAAGAGCAAAACACTCGAAGCATAGAGTAAGATGGTGCTTTTCCAAATAAAATCTCATATGGGGTTTTACCATGTAAAATACGAGTAGGAGTACGGTTTATAAGATGATCAGCCGTATAGACACAATCCCCCCAAAATTCGATTGGCAAAGATGCTTGGAATCGGAGTGCATGAGAAACCCCCAAAATATGTCTATGCTTTATTTCAACGCGAACCATTTTGTTGAGGAGTTCCTACACACGAAGAGTTGAATAAAGTGCCTTGTTCATTAAACCAGTTAATCATGGAAGTAAATTCAGTGCCATTGTTAGAATGGATAACCTTGATGGTTTTGTTTAACTGGGTTTTAATCATAGGAAAAAAATTATGAAAGCATGTTGTCACTTCCGTTTTGTCCTTGATCAAGTATGCCCACACTGCCCTAGAACAGTCATCAACAAGAGTAAGAAAATAATGTGCACCAAAATTACTAGATTTTGTATAAGAACCCCATAAATCGCAATGAACCAAATAAAAAACATCCAAAGCTCTATTGTCACTCAAAGGAAATACATTACGAGTTTGTTTTGCTCTAAAACACACATCACATGATGCTAAAGTTTTCTTTACTTTGATATTACTATTAGCACTAGAAATAAAAGATATAGCCTGACTAGAAGGATGACCGAGCCGTTGCTGAAGAAGAGTAGCAGACTCCACAAAAGTATGATGAGAAAAAGCTTGCTGTGGTAACGGCCGAAAAACATACACCCCATTTCGAAACTCACCTAGACCAATCGACATCCTCGAAGTACGGTCCTAAAAACATACAAACGTTCGTTGAATGCCACCAAATAATTTGCATCAGTAATTAATCGACTAATAGCAATTAAATTGCACTTCAAATTTGGAACATATAAAACATTCTAAAGAACCAATCCAGACACTAATTGTACACTGCCCTGTTTCGTGGCACAAGTTTGAACCCCATCAGGTAAGCTAACAGGAAAGGGAGTTATCTCTATATGATCAAAAAGGGACTCCAAATTTGCAGTCATGTGATGCGAAGCTCTACTATCAAGGAGCCATTCATGCTTACCATTCAACTTTTCTGATGGAGATGAAGAATCAAGGAAGAAAATGAGACGTTGCACTTGTCCTGCTGACAAACCAGGGATAGCAAGTGTTGTATTGGAGGAAGAAGAGTTGCTTCCCAGATTGTTGGCAGTGGCAATGGCTGATGTGCCTTGGCCTGATTGTGCCCCCCCTCTGTTAGAGGTCTTCCTGCCTCGACCTCAACCTCGTGTGCCACCTTGAGGAAAACCAATACGCTTATAACAGAACTCATACTCATGACCAGTCCGGTCACAATGTGTACAATGGAGCGATGTAATAGCTGCGGGTTGCTTAGGAGGAAGGGGTACAGTGGATTGGACTGCAAAGCTCACCATCTCAGTCTTATTATCTCGGTCACGAACAATGTTTTTGTGTCTCTCTTCTTGAATCACAAGAGAAAAAGCTTTGTTCAAAGTAGGAAAAGGGTCCATACCCAAATTTGAGTACGAATTACACCATATTCCTCATCATCTAACCCTATAAGGAAGTCATGTGTACGATCACGCTTCACCCGTAATTTGATTTTAGCAGCGGCCTCACACTTGCACCCAAATGTGAGGTCTTCGGATCCATACAAGGCATCCTACAAAGCTGTAAATTTGTTATAAAAAGTAACAATATTTGCCCCTTTTTGATGAAGGGTGTGATATTGAGTTTTCAATTGATGAATTCTTGGTCCATTAACAGTAGCATACCTCTCCTTCAAATCATTCCAGAAATCAAGTGCAATTTTATGATTGACAACACTAGATTGAATAGACACATCCAAAGAATTAAACATCCAACCGCATACAGTTGAATTATTTGAACGCCAAGTAATAAATTCAGGGCTTTTCTCATCAGATGGTCTTCCAATCTCACCATTTATAAAACCATGCTTATTCTTGCCCTCAAGACCATTGAGTATAGCCTTAGACCATACATCATAATTTTCTCCAACAAGAACACATTTAGTAACAGGTATACCTGCGCCTTCGGAAGGATGTAGAAAGTAGATTGAAGAGGTGTCATGAATCAGTTGGGGTTCCTTGTTCTCTGTTTTTTCGTCTCCCGGCATGATGATTGTCAAAAAAGAAATTGCTTTTATATTAGGGGAAAAAGCAAAGACAACCACACTTGAGGGGAATTAAAAAAAAATAAAGTGAAGACAAATCAGGGAAATTTTTTTTTGAGATAAGTGTGCGGAAAATAGGAAAGAAAAAAAATAGGATCTTTAAACCATGTGTTGTGATACCATGATAAAATATGGAAACAATCAGATTTTGTTTCTGTTTTTCTTTGCTGCTGTACTGCAATTACATGAGTATTTATACATAGGTCATAAAGGTTAAACCTAGTAGAAAGGGAAGCTCAAAAGACAACCGACAACAACTAGTATAAATTCCTAATATACAAGGCCTGAGCTATAGAAATAAATGGGCTTGAGCCAAACACTAAACATGAGGCTCCAATACTAAAAATTTATACAAAATTGATATTTTATATATATGCATTGAAACAAATCTAACAAGATTGAGTGTGAATTTTTTTTATTTCCTCCTGCATTAATTATTATTTTGTTCTTTAAAAGATTAAGTGTGAGTTTTTTTCTCGTGCATTAAGACAACCAGGACTTTATATACATAAGAAATATATGGGAAAATAAAAACAGATAAATAAATTGATAAATGGAACACCTAATGTGAACATTATCAATTTGTTCTTTTCTAGAATTTGTTATATACACTCGGGTGTACCGTATAACTAACTTAAGGTTAGTTCTTACTCTTCATTTGATGATAAAATGAAAAACAATCATCAAAATGGAACAAATACTCATGGGTGTACGGTACACTCGGGTGTATATAACAACTTTTCTGAACAATTAGGGTACATTTTTGTTATGCAGTATATAATTTAAGAAGTTAGAATGAAACAATATGAAGCATTATTATGGAATTGATCATGTAATCACACTATGAGAACGCTATTTTCAATTTTTCAGTATATGTGGTACCTCAAAATTAATTCACACAAAGTGTTAAAATCAGTTTAAATTCCAATATGGAGTATATAATTAAGCCTACACTTGTGTGTATATGTTTAAACTATCACATTCTCATTTAATTTTCACCCGCATAAATGTTTTTTTGGTTTTTAGAGAGCCGCAAGGGTAGGTAATGAAAATCGATGCCAAGATCTGCTAAAATCAGAAGGGAGGCTCTAACCACTTGAGCTATATATCCCTCGCTCTCATAATTTTACATTAGAACGTAAGATGGGCAATAAGACACTCAAGTAAGTATCCAACCACTCATGAAGCTAAGGGCCTGTTCTCATTAGATTATTTTCAGTTCAGTTCAGTTTAATTCAGTTCAGCTCAGTTCAGTTCAGCTTTAAAAAGTTTATGTCAATGATAATGCTATTGATTTAAAGCCAAATTTCATACTTTTAAGCTTATATTACAATAACGACAATAAAAATAATAATAGTGTCGCTTGGGTTTTTCTAGGGTTCTAAAAGGAGCGTTTGATAAGGTGGTTGGCAAGCCTGATGACATCACTTGTTGGGTTCAATTGCTTGTGTTGCATCTCTGTGTCCTTAAAACCTTTTCTCCGAGGAGTAGTCGAGAGTGTTCTTCGGGTGTCAGGCGGCAGCGGCAGGAAAAGAGTATCTCCGCTGCTATTAGTTCTTGGTGTGAGCCTGGTGGTTCTGTGCAACTCGTGCAAGACACGTTGGCTAATGTGTCTCCCCCTTTGTTGGATGCTGATGAGGACCATGATTTGTCCGAGAAAAAATTAAGCAGTGTAAGAGAAATATTTCTAACGGACATTACACTACTGCAGTTAGGGTTCTTTCATCTTCTGGTCTTGCCCCTTACAATGATACTACTCTTGCAGAATTGCAAGCTAAGCACCCTTCCTTTTCGGCTCCTATCTTACCGGATATTCCCGTTGATTAGCATCTTATTTCTACTCCTGCTATTGTTTTGGATCAGATTAGGGGTTTTCCGCGAGGTACGTTATGCGGTAAAGATGGCTTGCGTGCTCAACACCTTATGGATTGCTTGAGCAGTGCTGCAGTTGCTACTTTGGATGAGTTGGTGGACTCTATTATGCAGGTGGTTAATCTTTTTCTCGCTGGGAAATGTCCTGTTGAGTTGGGAGAATCCATTGCTAGTGCTCCTCTTACGCCACTTGTTAAGCCTGGTGGTGGTATTCGGCCTATTCTTGTGGATACCGTTTGGAGGCGTCTAGTTTCAAAGTTTGGGGCTGCTTTAATTGATCCGCATCTGGGAAGCTATCTAGGAGGTCTTCAATTTGGTGTTGGGGTGCCGGCGGGTGGTGGGGCTATTCTTCATGTTGTTAATCATTTGGTTGAGGCGCGTGGTGGTGATGTTGGCCTCTCTATGTTGTTGGTGGATTTTAAGAATGCTTTTAATTTGGTTGGCTGTTCGGCTTTGTTGCGTGAGGTTCGTCTCCGTTGTCCAGCTCTCTCACGATGGGTTGAATTCTGTTACTCTACTCCAGCCAGGTTGTTTTACGGGGAGCATATCTTATGGTCATGTCAGGGTGTGCAGCAGGGTGATCCTCTAGGCCCTTTGCTTTTTGCTTTGGTTCTTCATCCGTTAGTGTGCCAAATCAGGGATTCTTTTGACCTATGTTTGCAAGCTTGGTATCACTACTAGAAAAAGGCCCATTTTCGACGGAACCGTTTCGACTGATACGGAAATTCGTCGGAAAGTTCTTACTTTCCGACGGATTTTCAAATCTGTAGGAAATGGTATATTTTCTGACAGATTAAAAATCCGTAGGAAAATCCGTCTGAAATGGTATATTATTTTCCGACAGATTAAAAATCCGTCGGAAATTTCCGACCGAAATTAATTCCGTCGGAAATTTGCAATGGATTTTAAAGCCTTTCCGACGGAATTTAGTAAAATAATAAAAAAAAAACAAAAAAAAAACCCAAACCCTAATTAAAACGGCAGTCCTCCCCTACCCCATTTCATTTCACATTTCTCTCTCTCTCCTCCGCCTCTCTTCTCTCCTCTCTTCCTCTCATCTTCTCTTTCTCTCTCCTAGATCTCCTCCTCCCTTCTCTTCTGACTCGCCTTCTCTCCTCTCTTCCTCCTCTCATCAACGCCTTCTCATCTTTTCTTTCTATCTCCTCTCCTCCTCCCTCTTCTCTTCTCACGGTCTTTAATTTATGGTGATGGGTTTAATTCAAATTAATGGTTTTTAAGATCGAATTGGACCATGAAAATGCTAGATCTAGCGTTTTCATGGTCGAATTTGGCCTTATTAAACTAAGTTCGAGGGAATTTCGAAGCTTTTTTATTTTTAAGGTACGTTTTAATGTTTTTATTTTTGTTTTTGATTTTTTTTATTTAATTTTTGGATGGTTTTAGGTTGGTGTGTTTGATTTTCGGTTCGGTGGTGGTGGTCGTCTTACGTGTTGAGGGTTTTAGGTGGGTGGGTTGGAGTGTGGGTTCGGTTGGGTTGGGTGTTTAGGTGGGTAGATCTGGGTTTGGTGAGGGTTCGGTCAGTGTTTAGGTTAAGTGGGTATGGGTTTGGGTTCGGTGGAGGTGGTCTTCCGTGTTGAGGGTCATTAGGTGGTTCTAGGTTTGGGGTGGGTTCGGTCAAGGTGTGGGGAGGGTTTCGGTCAGGGTTTGGGGGTGGTTCTGGGTTTGGGGAGGGTTCAATCAGGGTGTGGGGAGGGTTTCGGTCAGGGTTTAGGGAGGGTTTTGGTCAGGGTTTGGGTAACGTGGTGGTGGTCTGATGTGATAGTTGCGATGGTTAGGAATAATGGAGGTGGTGATACGCCGCACCGGTGGTGGTGCGGTGTGTTTTTTTTAATTTTTTAAAAAGACATTTTTGACGGAAATTCCGTAGGAAATTTTCGAGGGACTTTGAATCGTCGGAAATTTTCGACGGATTTTGTCGGTGCCGGAAATTGTGGTAACGACAGAATTTTCGTCGAAAAAGGTGGTTTTTCCTACCAAGGCATTTCCGACAACCATTTTCGACGGAATTTTTCCGTCGGAAATGAGCTTTTTTCTAGTAGTGTATTTAGATGATGACACTATTATCGGTGACACCTTAGTGGTCGGAAAGGTTTTGGAGTTGATTTTGGCGGAGGGACCTTGTCTCAAACTCCATGTTAACGTTGAGAAAACGGAAGTTTTCTGGCCCTTGGAGGACCCTCGCAGCGGTCGCATCGGTGTCTTTCCTCCAGATATTGGTCGTCCTGTGCATGGTGTTAAGTTGCTGGGTGGTCCTGTCAGTGCCGATTCCTCTTTCTGTGGTGAGCTTGTTTTGCAGAGGGTGTCGAAGACCATTGTGCTAATGGATGTTCTTGCTAAGCTCGGTGATCCCTAATGTGAGTTGTTTCTTCTTCGTGCGTGTACTGGGGTTTCAAAACTCTACTTTGCTATGCGTACTTGTCCTTGTCTTTTTGAAACGACACAGATTTCTTTTGATGTGGCCCTTTGGGCTTCTTTAGAGCGCATTGTAACAGCTTCGGGACCTGGTTTTGGTGATTGGCAATGGCGACTTGCCACCTTACCTTTTTCTTATGGTGGTTTGGGTGTCTATTCGGCGGGTGATGTTCGACACTATGCTTTCCTTGCGTCGCGTTTGCAGTCTTCTAGTCTTTAGGCTACGCTTCTTCGCAATTCTGGTATTGTTAGTCTAGGACCGGCTTTCGACGATGCTCTTAGTCTTTTTAATAGTAATGTGGAGACTGATCTTATGAGTAACCCTAGTGAGATCGCTGCCCCCAAACTCATGAAAAAACTGACAGATATATATTTCACGAAGGTCACTGCATCTGCGGATTCCACTTTCTCCTTATCTCCGCGTCAAGTTGCCTTATGGAAGTCCCAACTGTGGGATCACACTTCGGCATGGTTGGGGAAGGTCCCGGTATCAGGTTTGGGTCAGACTATGAATGGTAAGACTTACCGTTGTGTTCTTTGCTATCGGTTGGGTGTTCCTTTGTTCTTTGTTTCAACACCGTGTTCTGCTTGCTCAAGGGTTTTTTTATGGGGATATTTATGGGGATCATACAGTGTCTTGTGCTGGGATGGTGGGTATTAGACATCGGCACAATGTTGTTCCTGACATCCTTGTTGATATTTGTTTTCTGTCTGAGATTTCTACAAGAAAGGAGGTTAACGTTGGGTTGATCGGAGGGAACGACGAGGCTCTTCGACCAGCAGATGTGTTGCTTTATTCCTGGGATAGAGGCCTTGATGTATGTGTTGACTTGACGGGGTCTTCACCTTTGACACAATCGGGGTTGTTCCTGATCGTGTTGTGTCGGAGGCGGCTCAGCGGAAGCGGGACAAGTATGGGCCGCGTTGGAGGGCTATTGGCTAGGTTTTCTTCCTTTCTCCTTTTCTTCGTTGGGGGAATTAGAGAAGGATGCTAATGCGATGCTGAAGCGGGTTCAGGGGTTCGCTAAGACTCAGGATATTGGTGTTCGTACAGCTGCTCACATATTCAACAGGATCGGGGTCGCTATAGCTAGAGGGGTGGAGCCCAGATTGTATCTCGGCTCCTCTCCAATTTCTTGTAAATTGGTTGACTTTGTTGGTTTTTTGTTAATTTATAATAATAATAATAATAATAATAATAATAATAATATAGTATATGTTTTTAAAATGTTTTGGGGTTTAATATTTCTAATATTTTTTCATAAATATTTTAATTATATAGTATATTTTTCATAAATATTTTAATACGTATATTTGTATATACACATATAAATAATAATAAATTATCAAATATCATTAATTTATAGTTAAAAATCACTAATCAATAAGTTCAATTCAGCTCATTTCAATCAATGAGAACATGCCCTAAGTTTGATAAGGTTTAGCTTTTGCATGGACATATATACCAACCATTTAGAAGCATTGCATGACTCCACATATACACCTTGAAATGGCTAGATAAGTGAAGCAACATCATAATCCTAGTTTTATCTTTGAGGACAAGAATATGACACATTTTCCCTCAAAGTATAGGACACAGTGACACACTTGTCAAGTTGTCATACGTCTCGAACTGTCGAACACTTGACTTGCTGCTAAAATCTTTGGAATTAGGAAACTAATCATAGTATAAATATAAGAGAGAAAGTAATCCATGGCTCTATATAATCAAGCACATCCACCTAATAAGATAATTCCTCTGCATTTTTGTTGGTTGCCACGTTTCTTTGATTAAATTTGTCATCGTACTATTTTTTTTTAATCATTAATGAATCAAATTTCTAAAAATTTAACTTGATGTTATAGGCAGCCAATTAATCAGATTGGTAAATAAAAAAGACCCTTAATGACAATTTGGTAAAAAAAATAACTCCGGCGAGAATTTGGTAAAAAAAGTTAACCTTAAGCGACAATTTGGTAAATAAAATAATCTCAGGCGGCAATTAACCCAAAAAATACAAAAATATCCAACAAATTACTCGCAAGTGCTTAATTTAGTTCGTTATTCGTGTTTTTTTTTTTACCAACCCTTTTTATGGAAATAACAATTTCAAAAAATGTTTAAGTATCAATTTTCACTTAAGTTTATACCCCTTATTAACGAATGTTTTTAAAAGGGGTTGGAAATAAATTTGGTATCTGTATTTAGCAAAATAAAAAGAGGATGACATATTAATTAAAAAATTTATATGGGAAAAATAAATTTTAAAACACACACAAAAAAAAAAAAGGATTTTTAAAGAGTTTGTTGAAAAAAATTAGAATTTTTGGGCTAAATGTCGCCAAAGTTTATTGTTTTTACCAAATTGTCACATATGGTTAGCCTTTTTTATCAAATTGTTGCCGGAATTAGTTTTTTTACCAAATTGTCGCTATGAGTCATTTTTATTTACCAATCTGGTCAATTAACCTGTTATAAATTATACTTTAAAACAAATTTAACAAGAACGTACACAGGTTGCCGTTGTTGTACAGTTTCTTGAGTGATGCCCCGTGAATATTGGTTATGTATAGATATAGCCATATAGGCATATAGCAAATGTCCCCTAAATATTGATCATGTAGCAAACTACAATAGTATCCCAATCCCATAAAATATCTGAACAATAAAAGTTTCCAAATGAAGTATGATTGAAATGTAGGGATTATTGTCTTATTGGGGAATATCCTTTCACCTTTTTTAAGAAGACAAAAAAAGTTGGTACTTTGGTAGTGCTTGATTTTGAATCAGTCAGTTGTCAAACTAAAAACCATGTTTTGGAGGGGCGGCAGAGGGGGGCTGTGCAACTACTCTGTTTAACTGCCACGTGGTCACTTGACAGTTTGTTTCAAGACTTGAAGTTCGTTGGGTAGTTAATTGCGTCATTTCATCTCTTTTTTTTAATTAAATCTTATCTTATCCAAAAAATATATTATTGTATATATTTATTCCATCATTTGTGCTAATGAAAAAGTTGAGTTTGATCCAAGTCTTAGGATTAGGTATATCCCTTGCTATTGATTTAGTGCATCAAAAGGTTATAACTAATTTTCTTTCCTAGTAGTTTCTTGAGCTTTGCCTAAGTTTTGTATTTTTACTCTAATCTCACGTTACATGCAATAATATGGGGACCACCCAAACCAATGACTAATTAACATTCAAAACATATTAATTCAATTTTACAATGACAATTTCAAGAGCTACAAATGCATTTGCCCTGTCACATAGCAAATTGTCCAAAACAATGCAAATCGTCTGTTTTGAATTCTTCCCGATCAAATTGGCATTTGCTCGGTCGGGCAACCAACAAAACCATAAAAACATGTTAAAATCTAACACCATCCTTTGTCCGGTTAGGTATGCAACATCTCAGTTAGAGGAAGTGTAAATGGAGTGTTGTAAGACATGGTGAAATCTCACAAAAAAAATAAAAAAAATTAAATTAAATTAAATAAAAATTAATAAATAAATAAATAAATAAATAAAATGTACAATGAAGAGAGAGATAGGAAGAGTGAAAAGGGTGATGTGGGCCCTATTAATACTTTTTTTTATAAACTCACTAATACTTTTCAGACATATGTTCACGTGCAAAATGGACAAAAATTTATAGGGATCACTACCACTAAGTCTATATTTTGTTCCACTGAAATTTCAATTGATTTTTTTAGTACCACTGAGACTATATTTTATACCACTGAGAGTGTATTTTATATAACTGACAGCTCAGTAAGACATCTCTAAAATGACGCCTGAAATGCCTACTTGCCCTTGCGAGACAGCTTTATTGTCTCACAACCCTCTATGTGGAAGCCCTCATCTTAATTAATGCTGAGATGATTGATGAAACTTGACTTGTGCTCGTACAATTGGGCAAGTTTTTGCAGGGTCACCCCGAAGGAAAACATTAATCAAAAGTTCATCTTGTATTTTCAGTTTTGTATATTTTATTGTTTTGCAATATCTCTAAGAATAATCATTATACTAAATTGCTCAACTCCTTGTATAATATTCTCTCTGTTTTTATTTAAGTGACCCACTTGACGCTCTTATTCTCTTAAGCCATTGTAAAACTTTGACCAACATAATATCTTTAATTATTATTAATTATTAATATAAATTAAGAAATATTTTAAAACAAGTCCACACGCCATGTGGCACTATCCTGGCCTTCATTGGTTATCATTCCATATCATCATACATTAAAAATACATCAAATTGAACCCTTGATCTCCAGATTAAACACTAGAAGCATAAGTGTTTTTCATCGCAAAGAAAATAAATAAATAAATGATACGAGTACATAATAAATCAATAGAAGTAGAATTGAATCATGAACTTTATGCATATTAATTTTCATGTATTAACCCGAGATGTTGTCCAAGGCTCCAAGCCCAACTAGTTAGGACCATATATGATCCTTAAGTTCCATATTCAATTTATATTCTAACA
The DNA here is from genome assembly GCF_948465745.1 of Chenopodium album. NCBI lineage: Eukaryota > Viridiplantae > Streptophyta > Magnoliopsida > Caryophyllales > Amaranthaceae > Chenopodium > Chenopodium album. Next base: position 48,672,372 of record NC_137848.1, read on the forward strand.
TAGTTTAGGTTCCATTTTACACCTAAAACATAATGATAATTTTTTGGGAAAGAGAAAAAGAAAGGGGGGAGGGGGTGAATCTTAAAGTAAAGAAGTTAAAAAATACTTTATAATCTAAAAGAGATCAATGGAATTACCTAGTAAGTATCCTAAAGTGCAATCATGCAATGATGCATTATCATTTTAAACAAGCAAAAGTTGTAGAGTAATAACACAAAGATTTGTAATATGCACAATTGATTACTGGCTCAAATTCCTCTTCTATTGTAAAGCTAATCATTCGCTATTTTTTTTAACCTACATGCTTCGTATTTGTATTATCTTTCTCTAAATTAAAACAAATAACAAAATGTTTCACAAATCCTATCATATTTACAAGCAATTGAGCGTTAATTGTGTGGTTGGTCACACCGTGTAGCCGGCTAACACATATTAAAACACTAATCGAGTAACTTTTGACCGACCGAATAACCCCTAACTGACCGAATAAAACCTGATTAACCGAGTATCCCATGACTCACCGAGTAACCCATGATCAAGTAACCTCTGACCAACTTACTTCAGCCACATGTAAAACTTGTTGTGTAAATAAATTTCGTTCTTAAAAATTAATTTGATAAATATATAAAGTTATAAACTATTGAATTCAAAATATAGGGAATCATTCTGTATGTTGGCCCTGTTTGAAAAAACTGAAAAAGTGGTGGGCAGCGAAATGTGGGCCGTGTGGCCAAGTCCAATCGAGTTCCATCTTCAATTTATTTTTATTTTTATTTTTTTAAAATTGTCGTTCAGAATTGATGAAAATTAAAACATAGCCTTCATAAGTCGTATGCCTTATCATACAAAATCACGAATAAATCAATAACTTAATGCTAAAACAGACACCGAGAGTGATACGTGTCACATTTTGGTGCTGTTTTTTCCCTTCAAAACTCCCCTTCTTCTTTTGACTTTTTATTTTTTGTTAATATTTGATTTTATAATAATGTCATTTCAAATCTTTTATATTATCTTTATGACAAATATATATTTCTTCTTATTTGGTGTCCATAATTATTCTATATACATTTAGCTAAATAATTATTTCAACTTCTTTAAAAAAAAAAAAATTATTTCAACTCCTTTTCAACCATCTTTTAAATGGAGTATTATTAGATTTTGCCAAAAAAGTTATAATAAATTGATTCATATAATAGAGGTTAAAGAAATTACTTTAAAATATCACTTAATTTTATTTTTTTCAAATACCTCTAGCTAATATTTTATTTCAATTTCAATTCAATATAACTATATATTCAAGTTAATTACAATTTTGTTTACGTAATTTTACTACTATACGTACATATTATCACAAATTGATTTATATAGTATAGTATATCTATAAAATAAATGTTGTGTTTAACAAATAATTTTTTAGATATAAAGGTGACATATTATTTGTAATTTTGTGTATGTTTGCATTTTTGCTAATAATTTTTTTGGAGATTTTAGTTTGTTGTTCAATTGATTTTTTATGTTTATTAAAAATGCATTTATAATTAAGTATTCACTAATATGACAACTAGACCTGATCAAGCCCCGCCTGAAAAATTCTCGAAAGCGGACAGACTAAAAAAAATTTAATTTTTAGATAATTTGTAGCTTTGCCTATTAATATAGATTATTATGACATTATAATTTCTATATATTTGATTTGTATGCTTCATCAAATTTAATTTGTTGGATATAATTAATTTTCTTAAAAAAATTAGACTTACTGTGCGTGGCACGGGCCTTAAGCTAGTAAAATTATAAAAGCATGCCATAACTTTTGAAATATTTTTATGGGAAAATTGAAAAGAATAATCCACCTTTACTCAACCTGCTCAAAACAAGCTAAACTTTGAAAATTCTGGGAACAAGCCAATCTTGACCCCTTATTTTCTCAAAACAAGCCATTTTACCCTATACCTTGTTTAACAGGTTACTTTTATTTTATTTTATTTTTTAATTTCCTTTAATCTTTCTCCTCCCACTCACCACCCTCCTCCATGGAAACCACCTTGGAAAACACCACCAGCACTACCCAAGAACCAAACTGACCCACGCCTGACCCGAAACCACCACCCCTCACTTCCCCCACCCCAGAAAACCACCCTTTTCCTACTCCCCCACCTGAAACTTCCCTAAAACCCAAAACCCAACCTTCGAAACCACCGTAAAACCCAAAACCCCACTATCGAAACCACCCAATTGAAACCCACCCAAAAACACAGTCTAAAGAATGAAAACAAAAATAACCCAAAAATCAAAAAAATCCAACCTAACGAAGGGATCAAAATCATTCAATTTTTCATGCTAATGCAGTTCAATTAATTGAAATTCCTACAAAATAAGATTTAAAAGAATAAGGAAGCAATGAAAGCTTGAAATCTTCATCCACCCCCAAAACCTCTTTATTCATCCCCATAAACAACCTTTACCATATGAAAATCAACCCCAACAATCACCAAAAACAACCCAAACAACCGGATTTAAAAAAATTTGCAAGAGAGAGGAGAAAGTGGCGGTGCAGCGGCGGTGAGAAGAAGCTGGTTCAGTGGGATCGGGGAAGCGCAGAGAAGGGGAACGAGAAAGGAGAGCAGAGGGCTGGTTTTTTTTTTTTTTTTTAATTATTATTATTTTTAATTTTTTTCCAAAATAATTAATTTAAGATAAAAACTAATTAGAAGGTGACATGTGGCAAGTCACCTTCTATAACCAGTTAATAATTTTAAAAACCGGTAAAAGGAGTGTTTTGAGAAAATAGAGGGCAAAGGTTGGCTTGTTCCCACAATTTCCAAAGCTTGACTTGTTTTGAGCAGGTTGAGCAAAGGTAGGATTATTCTTTTCAATTTTTCCTACTTCCTCCGTTTTTTTTATTATTGCACCATAGGGGTTGAGTACAAATATTTTGGTAGTGGAAAAAAGTAAGAGAGAGAAAGGTAAAAATACAAAATTGCCCATGTGACATATTGATAAATTAAAAAATAAGTGTGAAAAAACAAGAGTATGTTGGGTATTTGTAGTGTGAACACAAATAATTTTTTTCCTAAAGAGGAAATGGTGCAATATTTGTGAAACTTCCTAAAAAGACAAGTAGTGGTGCAATAATAAAAGAACGGAGGAAGTATTTTTATAATAAAAAAATATGTTTATATAAACAATACAAGTAATGGAATATATTTTTACACAACTAAAAGGAATTTTACAACAATAAGCATATAAATAGTTAACAATAATTATTGCATCATCCCTCCAAGCTTCGTTCTCCTCATTTTATTTCGTTCTCCTCATCTATATCTACAAAACGACACGCCCTCCAAGATGGGATGTCAAGAAATTGGGATATTTTAGGTGAAAGCAATATACTAATATCAAATTCTAATGAGTGATACTTGAATACATTGAACAAGTGGTTTGATTTATTTAGTAAAATGTATCACAAAAAAGATCTTTTGTTTTCCTCAAAATATTCTCGAACCAATTATGAAAAGTATGATATATAACTAATGGAACAAGTAATTTGTTGTGCAACAAATCTTCCCTCAACCTCTTGAATAGAGTTTCGCTATAGTTTCCATTAGAACGCTCTTCATACCGATTATCCTTTTCTATTTTCTCCATCACTATGTTAAATTATGCATATGAAAAGCGAGTATTTTACGTAGCATAATGGAAGAAATGGCATGAAAGCTAGTGCATTCAAAGCATCGAGGAAAATACACAAGAGCTAGCGTATTGAAAGCCGTCAATCTGGTATGTATTGCATCCCAGGATGTTGAAATGTCCATTAGCTTCCTCAATTCGCTGGGAAGTAGAGCTACTAAGAAATAAATTGTACTTCCTCAAGTTATAGCCAACTAAACAATTGCACAGATACTTCATATGAAAATCAACTTCTCATGCATTTACGTCAACCAAATATGAACAGATAGCCCAACCCAAAGCCTAGCAACTCAAGATTATGCCTTGAGAGTGCCTCTGAATCTGAAAGTCACAATCCAAATGTGATAAACCTGATCAAGAAGAGATTCATTCCAAGACCCCTACAGGGCTCTTTAATCTTTATTCGACATCCTGGCTTGGTTGGAACACTTTGAGTTTTGTACAAGGTCATTTTTCATGTAGAAATGACAAACACGATTGCTTACAAAACACAAATAGTGTGCTAGTTTCAAGCAAGTAGAAAGAATTTGGTTGTATATACTAGTGTCTCCAAGATTTCAAGTGACCAACAAACAAACCCCTACCTGTGATTTTTTATTTTTAAAAAAGCAGGCCACTTGAAGTATTGAGCACAAGAGCACCACTTCTCATTTCGGACCGATACATACCAACTTCCAAGTTGAAAACAACTACAACAAGCATGATTTCAGCAAATATGAAGACATGAATGAACTCCCTTAAGCATGGCACAGTAGCGCCATAGCCTCTTTATCCCCATCTAGAGTTCCAACAACCAATATATCAACTTGCCTTCTGGTCCTCTAGAAAATGGATTTCTGGTATGTTCTCTCTCCATCTCAAATTACACAGCAGTTTTGACTAATTTAACAATGCTGAAGGGAAGAACAATAAGTACTGACTTCCATGCATGGACATATACCCAAGTGTCAGGTATGGGATAGATATCCAAGTGTCAGGTATACTTGGTGCAAAATTTCCAACACTTCTTGAATTAGACAGAGGTGTGACTCCTGTGAGAGCACGACATTCGAGAAAGTGATGAAACATACACCAAATCCTCAAAGCCTTGCATGTTTTTTACCATACAATTAGGCATTTTAGGTTCACAATTTTCAGCAATGCTTCAGGTGTAACTCATGCTTCTGGTTGGATTTCTTATCTCAACCCCAATTTCAAGCACATCACCTGTTGCATGTTTTTTCTTTTGATATCTTTCTCTAATTTTATTTAAAAAACCTTTACATAAAAGTGCTTCAAAATAATTGAAATTTTGGGATTAAAATCAAAAGTATCGAGAAAAGATTTCATACCCTTATTAGAGGATCAAGTGTCCAAAATGGGTTCCAATAGTAACATAAATAATGTCAAACAACATAATTACAAGATATTGTTGCTCAAATCATGCCAAGCTGGATCTCTACCATCAGTGATCACACTTCATTACCAAATCAAAGAACTCCAATTACTTAGTACATACATAGAGTTCATTAAAATAATTACTAGCCATTGCCAAGGGCTCTATAGGTAACCTAAACTCATATTTTAGGATTTGCTATCAAGTCAGAATAGTATACTATAACATTCAGAGGAAAAGAGGGGGGGGGGGGGGGTAAGATTGGGAGCAAAAATCACATTTTCACCATCAAAACGTACAATCTGACCTCAAAAATGTTTCATCATGATGCAGCTTCAGCAACAGATTTCAATTTCTTTGGGGGTGGATTTCCTCCAGAAATCACCACATAAGAATAAAAGAGCAGCATGGCCGCACTGTGATAAACATGACACAAGCAAGAAATCATTTATAAAAGCATAGCTTTACCAATGACAAAGATGAACAGTGAGAATATCAACATACCTCACTAAAACATAGAGTCCTGATGGGAACAGTTTCTTTGACTGCAAACACATAGAGTAAATCGAAATTAACTTAAATGCACTAGACAGTCACAACCTAGCAAACACTAATGAGTATTCACATACCACAGAGTAGTTCTGAAAGTTCTTCCACAACAAGGTTGCTGCAAGAACTGAACAGAATATGCAAGAGTCAAAGATATTGAAACATTATGAAAAATGCATGATGTGAAGACAATTCAGTAAGTCAGAAAAAAGCAGTCTAATGCTATCAAGTTTATCAGTCATTAATGAAAGCGGTAACTTGGCTGTTCACACAAAATCGGAGTATAGAAATTAAAAATAAATAAATAAATAAATAAATAAATAAATAAAATAAACAGATACGATTATTAATAATTTTATCCATTTCACACACACAGAAACAAAAAGAGCTACACAACCTTCCTTCTAAGATATTTTCTTTGGTCATAATGACGAAAGATTGGAGGAACAACTCAACGGCTACATGCCCAGCAGCCCAGTACATAGTATGTAGAGTTGTAGACCTAAAGAGGAAAGAGGAGACTCTTAGGGGCCATTTGGCTTGCGCAGGGTAAACAGAATGGAATCAAGAGAGAACAAGAGAGAGAATGGAAAGCAAAACCCTTTGATTTGAATTGTTGTTTGGTAACATTTGGTAATTCACCTCTCTTTTTCCTTTCACCATTGCACCACCACCCTATTTCTTTCTCCTCTCTTTCTCCTCCCATCCTTGCCGACTCCCCACCACTGCCGTCCCTTCACCTAGCCGCCTCGCCACCACTTCCGCCCCTCTTCACCTTGCTTCCATCGCCTCCCCTTCTCTCTCCTCCATTTGTTTCATCACCACCATTGAAGCTCAAAGTCAAGGTTGTGGTTAATATGAAATTGAAAGCTGCAATTGAAGATAAGAAAAGGAAGTTTCTCAATTTCAATCTCTCTCTCTCTCTCTCTCTCTTTTCCAGGGTTGTGGGTTATTGGATGGTTGTTGGTTGTTTTTTGGTGGAAAGGGGTGGGTTTTCAAAGAGGTGGGTTTTCACGGATGTGTGGGGCGTGGGTTTGGGGAGTGTGACACTGGTTGTAGGTGGTTAGGTGGGGTGGTACTTGTGGTGGTGATAGAGGTGATGGTGGCGGTTGGACGGTTGTGGTGGTTGCTGCTGGTGGTAGTGTTGGTGGGTATGGTTGTGTGGTGTTGTATGGGGCAGCTCAAGAAAGGGATTGGAAATACCATTGGGGGTGGGGGAAATCATGGTAGAGCGAAGTGGGGGAAACAAGAAAGGGAAAGGGAGTGGGAAAACTAACCTAAAAAACAACAAGGGAATCAAGCTAGTTGATTTCCTTAACCTTTCTTGAAGACCCCAAAGGCCCCTTAGTAGTTTGATATCCATGGAAAACCCTATAGGTGAGGAAATTGTTGTAGTGGTTCCTTCTTGAATCGGAATCCATATGAGATATCAATCTTTAAACATAATGACATTCATTTTAATTGGTTCTTTCAGTAGTTCGGGAAATCTGTTGTTATCATCTGCAATGGGTTCAAAACCAGATGTGATAGTCATGAAACCAAGAAAATGTAATATAGGATGTACGTAAACTATGAGTCAGATTATAAATTGGAGTAGTTTGTTAAGAATGAAAGTGACTAAGTTCAATTGAGCCATTTGATGGTCAATTAGAGATGAGAATGACAAATTGTGATGCAGCTGGTTCAGACATTCCCCCACCCTGCCACTCCTGCTGTAAACTAATGGCCAACTAGCAACTACCAAGACTGCATTACACATAGATTTTCCCATATAAGACATTGATCCAGGCAGATTAATATATGTTAGAAATCCTAATTTCCAAGCCAGTATGATTATAATATCCTTTGGAAGCAGGTTGGTCCTAAATTTCAGTCTAATATCTTACCAATAAATAAAAACATAAATAACAAAAGGGCCGTTAATAACTCCTGTCAATGAAAATACAATGTATTTTGAGAGCAATAAATATGCATACCTGCTTGTCCAATAATAAGAGGGAAACTTGATTTGCCTTCTTTCCAAACCTTTAAACTGATTATACTGAATGCTAGAATAGCACCTCCAAAAAGAACACCTGTTCCAAGAGAGGCCAAGTTCCTCGAAAAAATAGAACCAAGAAGTCCCCCAGTGAGAATGAAACCACCTGTTACAAAGTCACAATCAACCTGAAATTTAGTCTGCTGCTTCTAATGCAAAAACAAATGATAATCTCTACTCTTTTTTGGGTAATAAACCATAACCAACCCATATTAATTACTCCTGAACAGTGTTTGACAAGATGCAATAGAGACACACCTAAACACTGCAGCACGAGGGCTTAGGATGATCTGGGCGAGGCATATTCGGCAAATTGCAAAAATGTGCAGTGGCCACATTAATTTCATATATGCAACCTATTTTCACACTTAAAACTATAGTTTCAAGAATAGCACCTCAAACCTGCACTTTGCACACAAGTCTAGGATCCCTACCACCTTAGTGACTCTTGAGTCTTAAATCTCTTAATAACGCTCCTAAAAGCTAAAAATTCTTGTTATATGAAACTAATTTCTCTAAAATAATTGCATTATATACAATTATTTATCAATCAAGTGTTTCAGGATCGTACACATTTCCATAGCATTTTAACCATGTGCAACTTTAAATCTTTAACGGAAGCTCTTCAAGCAAACAAACCTATATGTACTTGATCAACTCAAGGGTAATAGAGATGTTGTGCCTACTGCCGAATTTCCAATATATTGAGAATCTATTAAACTTAACAATCAAAATGTGAAATATCCAAACACACACACACACTCACCAAAAGGGATACCGAAGCAAAAGTCGTGGATCTTAGCTGTCTTCTTCTGCTCTACGACATCTGGAATCAAAGTTCCATTCCCACCAATTTTTCCATTAACATGTTCCTCTGTCCCATGATACGATTTCTCCACTGATTCAACGGTTGAGCTCGATAAATCAGCCGCGTAGCTTAGCTTAGGCATGTTGCCTGAACTAGAGGTTTCAGCATCCTGTCCTTCAATGCTCCTAACAACTGATAACTATCAAAGCACCTTCTACCATCAGTATTATTTCAACAAAAATCCAATTATATGAATATCAACCATATGCATAGATTAGTAACAACATAAACATAAATTTCACCTACTATAACAACAAAATTAGAACAATTAACTAAATCTACATCAAAATCTAAGCATAATTATTATGCTGATTGATCAACATCGCTATAAATTATTAGATTACAATTGCATACAGAATTCATAATAGCTACAAAATTATATGAAATGTTGAACATTTTTCGCAAAGATCTCAAATTGAAGGATAAATAAAGCTGTTAAATGAAATTAAACGAGAAATTATCGAAAATTAGGGTTTTGATGAATAATTTAGTACCTTTGAACGATGATTGAAGAAAAGCGACGACGATCGGCGTTGTTGGAGATGAAAATTGCGGCTGATGTAAGAGGAGCATGATAATTGAGAGATTGTTGCTGCCATTATTACGATCTTGGATTGAAAAATCAATCGAAAATTTTTGTGATTGGATTTAGCTGAATTGTGAAAATTGGTTTACAATGAAATTGGAAAGTGTGGGAATAAATAAATTGAAATGCGTGGGTATAAATGCGTGGGAATAAATTCAATGGAAAGGTGTTCTGTGTTAACTACCACCAGAACGGAGTTGAATAGTTTTCCACGATAATAACGAGGGTTAGCTTGTGCCTATGCCATGGTTTGACTAAGAATACAGACCTAGCAACTTAGTTGTTTTGATTGAGTTCGGGTTAATTTAAGTGTTGTCTAAGTTTGAAACAGACCAATTTAGGTTTTAGGTTTGATTTTGTTTTATAATTGTCAAATTAGGTGCATTTCGAGTTGAGACTTCAAGCTAATATTGAACCAAGTCATTTCAGGTCAAGTTGCTAACTGCTTTGGCCTTATGGGTAGGTGTCAAGTAGCTAAGCGTTTTGGCCTTATGCATGCGTGGATCGAAAGTGATGCTAAAGGTGTGGTGAACACGATTTTACAGGCAAAGAATGATCTTTCACCCTATTGGCTGATCTATGATGATATAATTGTCTTGCCAAGTCTTTTCATGTGTTTTAATATCATGTACATAGAGCAAAAAATACAGTTGCCCATCTTGTAGCTCGATAGAATATTAGGATACCCGTGGTAGTGATGAATTGGTATGTTTTGGTAACGTTCGGCAAAGCATTTTAGCTCTTGCAGAACTTGATTTGGAATAAAATCTTGCTAATGTCTTTCCTAAAAAAAATCATTTCTAGTCAAATCAATAGTTATAGGGAAAACATGACATGTTACTATTCTTTCACCAATAAAAAAAAAAAATTAAAAAAAATTAAAAAAAAAAATTGTGTGGCTAACCATATCATGTGCCGGGAGTTACATGGTCAAGGGTTATGCGATCGGTTAAGGGTTATGCGATCGGTCAACAATAACTCAGTCAGTCAAGAGTTATCCAATTAATATTTTGATGTGTGTCACCCCGCTACACAGAAAACACGTTGACTTTAGATTTTCGAGTCATACGGTCCTACCAAATTATATCATTGGCAAACATTGGCGCCTTTTTTGGGCAGTCCAAAATAGATAAACCCCAATGCCTTCTCAGTTCTTCCTCTTTCCACATTAAAATTTCCCAAAACCCTAGATTTTGCAACTGAAGCATGAGCCTTCAATTGTTTCGCTCATTTCGCTACTGCAGCAAAGTCATTCATGGCCGTTCATTCCTCTCCTCTTTCTCAACCCTGGTATATCTCTCTCTCTCTCTCTTCTTTTCTTCCTATTTTATTTTTGAATTATTGAATGATTTTAGTGCAAATTCCGGTATTATAATTAGCAGAAATTGCCAGAATTTAAGCATTTTGTCTGCTTTATTTCTGATTATCATTATTATGCAGAACAAATTTTGTTAGTATTTTTTTTTATATATTAAAACTTATAAAACCGAGCACAACTTGAATATTACTTAGTTAGTGTACATAGTGTTGGTATTAATCTCCCCAAATTTCGAATAATAAGGATTGACGTTGGTTGGGGATGAATAGAGAATGAAATATACCTTCAAATACGAAAGAATGAGTAGTTGAATGGCAAAAGTGCTTGTTTAATGACCGATAGGAAGCTTTGTTCATGAATTCATTAATGATTGAATTAAGTTTGGAAGTTTGCATTGCTTTATGCTGAGGAACACTTTAGGTGGTGAAGACTTATAGTGTGTTTGTGTACAAACACACATACATAAAGGTTGTGGGCCTTATGGCATAGGCTAAACGCGTTAGATGGTCAAAACAAAACGAGAGGAAGACAAAGAAGGAAAAATTTACGTTTTTTTTTTTACAATCAATGAAGAATTAAGTTAATGGTCACTCCGTGTATTGTGCGTCCAAAAATTCAACTGATACATTCTTGGTGAGAAAATTTATCATCTTGTCTATGTGAATAATCGGTTCGTTAGGAAGTATTGAACCTTTGACCATCACAAAGTTGCCGATAGTGTGTAGTCATTATGTGTATTAGAATATTTGTCCGTGGAGATCCAAACCATGGTTTTCCCACCTTGTTGTTGTGGAAGTGTTATTCACATTTCACATAAAGTGCTTTCAACTAGTTATTTGTCATTTATCACTTGATTATATACTTTGGTCCTTTGTTTATATTTTTTTTGTCTCAAGTCATTCTTCTTGTACTTTCTCAATCCATGATGTTAGACGTATAAAATTAGCTTTAACAAGTATTTCACGTGATAGAATCCCATATATTCGATGCCTCGGATCTTTTGTACCAGTCACTTATGATGTCATGATTTTGATAACTGATTTTTTGTAATGTTTGGAACTACCATCAACTGTCACTTTTGTAATAATGTCCTTCACCTTTTTCCTGATTGGTTTGTCTCTAGCAGATCTTACACGATTCTATTAATTATTTGTCATTTGAGTATGTGTTCTATATTCTTAGCTATATTGATAGGTAATGCATACTCTATTTTTCAGCATTGGGAACCTGAAAGCTGTACTCCTTCCGACGACTTACAGGCCTGCTTTCCATCTGCTATAGGTATAGTGCCTCAGCCTCTCTTAACTAGCTTTGGTTATAAACCAGAATGAGCAATGTTCATCTTGCATTGTCAGATCATAACTTGTTGATTTATGTTTAATGGCTTTTGTCTGTCTTTCCCTCATAAGCAGCAATTTCAAGTTTTATTTATTTTTTATTTCAAATATGATTTTCCTCAGCTATAACACACAAATAAGGCTAATGTCCTCTACTGGAAAAACTCTTTTGCCTTGTGATTTGCTCTATTTAGTGTTTCCTGTAGAAATAATTGTAGCAAGCTTCTGAATGGAGGAAGTAAAATATGTAATCCCTTGTGAAATATTGACATCAAAAGTTCATGTTTGCAGATGATACATCAGAAATTGAATTTGATGAACTTGTTGATGATGGAGCTGCCAAGGAGAAACACACTGCATTGCATGGTGCTCTAACACAACTTGCGAGTGAATTTGGGAAAGAGTGCAGGCTGTCTTTGCCAAATTTCTTTATTCCGCGTTGCGCTTCAGTGATATCCACAGGGTCCTTAAAGCTTGACCTGGCTCTTGGGATAGGAGGTTTACCAAAGGTATTGAATTAAGTGGATATGACGCTCATCTAGCATACTTTGGTTTTATGAACTCATTTTTCTTTAAGGTTTGGAGATTCATGTGAATGGATAGGATCTAGGTTGAATGATTAGATTGGACCTAGATTTGGCCAAAATGCCTGCCCATTCTCTATCTAATCAAACCTGAATTGCACCAGAAATAAAATAACATGTTTTTGAGCCAAACCTAATTGTTCCCTTATCAACTAAACGTGCTCAAATTTTGATCTGATCAAAATTAACTGAATTCATTACTCCCACCCTTTCGGAAAATTGAAATGCTCCCTTGGACACACAATTAAGAAGATGATGTGTGTGGAGCATAAATGAGTTGTTTAATGTAAAGTTAGTGGATTTATTTTAAATTGTTAATTTGTTATAAAAAGGGTTACGCGAGAGTAGGAGAAGTTGGTGACTACAATTTAATAATTGTGCTCCCTTTCCAATTATGGTACTGTGCAAATTACTCTTAAACAGCCAAAAGTGGAAAGTGTGTCATTATTCTGAAATAAAGGGAGTATTATTTAATCGAGAATAAACTCCCAACTGCATTGATTTTTTCACATGTTTTGGGTTTTGTTACAATCTTTAATAGAATTCTCGCTTAATATGATCAGTACACCTATGCCAAGTTGGTAACCGCTTTCTTGTTGATGTGTTATGGTTTGATCAGAATTTTCAATTTGACAAATTACAAAGGTTTGACCTCCTTTGAATTTATGAACTTTTAACCAGGAGACGTTACTAGGTTCATGAATTTTGTACTGAATGACAAGTTTTAAATGTTTTTTTCCCCTCTTTCAAGGAGATGGAAATGTTATATTCACTAAAAAAGATCCTCATCTTCCTCAAGAGAGTTTTATTTGTTGAATAGGGGAGAATTGTCGAGATTTTTGGAAAGGAGGCCTCTGGAAAAACAACACTTGCACTTCATGTGATTAAAGAAGCCCAAAAACTTGGAGGTATGAACTGTCTCTCATTCTTCCATAGTTTTTCTTCTTGTTGGTAATAAGTCATTTTATGGCTGTTATTTCACATCCATGTTTCACGATAACAGCACGCCTGCTCACCTTTATAATTAGTGAGATTTGTGCAACTGTCAGTCTAGTTTGACATGATATGTTTATTCTGTTTTGGTGTTTTGAAATCTGAGCAGGGTTGTGGCCAAATTAAATATCCAATCCGGTCTGAAAAAAAATTGATATCCTATCCAAAATATCCGAATATTATAAAACCAAATCGGACATCTGTTTTTTCGGATCACATATCTTATTTTTACGGATATTTAAAAATTTTAAAGGTGATTTCTTAATATTTTACTTTTATTAAAATTTTATTTTGTCTTAGAAAATGTAAAAAAAAAAAGATATTTTGGATATCCAACAATTATAAAAGGCAATCCAAAATTTCTTGTGGATAACCTGGGGAAAGTCTTATGAGGCAGTTTCTTGTGGTAGTTGAATACTCTTCTGAATGATTATCTACCAAATTTTCTCTGCTTTTTTTTCTTTATTTATACATGCTATATGTCCTGTGAGCTTGGTGATTTATCTCTGTTTATCTGGAGTCCAATGGATAACATCCTTAAAAAAAATTCCCTTGCAGGTTATTGTGCATATCTTGATTCTGAAAATGCAATGGATCCCATGCTTGCTGAAGCCATTGGTGTTGATACAAAGAATCTGCTTATATCATGTCCAGATTCAGCTGAGAACATGCTTAGTGTAGTCGATAAATTGACCCAAAGTGGGTCATTAGATGTGATTGTGGTTGATAGTGTAAGTGATAATCTTCTTTTATGTTTTCTTATATTGTTTATTATCAACATGTGTTGCTTTGCTCTTCAGTTGTGAACTTGTAATCCTATATAAACGTTATGTATCCTGATTTTATATCTGTATATTTGTCCCCAAATTCTTCCTTTCACGAAAAAAGACCACTTTTTTTTTTTTTACTGAATGTGGTGCTTGATCTTAGGATTATGCAGGTAGCAGCTCTTGTTCCACAGTGTGAGCTTGATGGTGAAATTGGAACTGGTGAACCTGATGCCCTTTCAAAAATAATGACCAAGGCACTCAAAAGGATTCATTACTCATTATGTCGATCAAAAACACTCATCATATTTCTTAATCAGGTTGGATTCTCATTGATTCTTGTAAATTGATTTCTGTGTCCGCAAACAAATTGTGCACTTCGTTTTGGCTCAGAGATTAAGAAAATTTGCCAAATGTGAGAAAAAATTTTGGAAGCAGGTAGAGAGAGAATGTATAAAGTAAAAGATAGTGCTGGGATAAACCCCCAAAAAAAAGGTGGGTATTTTTTTATTTATCCCAGCACTATCCTGTGGAAAAAAAGAGGGTAAAAAGGGGCCAGGGAATTTTTTTTTTGTGAAATTGACTAGAGAGAAGACCTTAAGAGGATGCTTTTTGGATTTTCAAATTAGGCAATTGTGCTATTCATTTGAGGCTTAGGTGGTCTTTTTGCATTTTTTTTTTACTCTTATTATTACTTGTATACTCTCCATTCTAACGAGAATATCCTTTATTTCTTGATGTAATTTCATTGGTCTAGGTGAGATACAGTCCAAGATCCAATCAGGGTCCTGGTATGAGGGATGAGGTAACTTGTGGTGGGAATGCCCTGGGATTCTATGCTGCCGCACGATTGAGAATTTCAAGAACTGGACTGTTAAAGCTGAATGATGAGGTCAGTTGATTAAAACAATGAACAAGTTCATATATTGTTTTGTAATTGTGGTCAGCGCAATCTAAAGAATTTCTTGAATCGATTTTATGTGTTCAAATCCAGTGAGTTGTGCAATATTGATTGGTGAATGGTTATAGCTTATATCCTACAGTGTTGCAGCAGTTGCTTCAGTTATTTTCAATTTAGGTATTATGCAGTTGATACTTTCTCTTCTTAACAGGGCTGCAACTGATCACATTAACAACTGATCTTTCTATTATTATCTGAATGAGTTAAAGAGGCTCTTAAGGGATCCTTTCCCTGCATTTAAATTCGTCCAGTATCTTTCAGTGTAACTTAATGGTTGGTTGTTTTTTCCTTTGATCTTGACATTAGTCAACAATGAAATTACTCAGTCATGCTTATAGAGTAAAGAAAGCAAGCAACTCTAGAAGCCAGATATGTCATTTTTGTTTTCAGTGTTTAAGTTGACTATGAGATGGCATTACATGTAATTTGTACACGAAAACTTGTCTTTTTTCACTAATTATGGAATATCTATAATTCTCATCTCATGTCTTGATGTGAGACATGAGTATTTATTCTCTCATATCAAGATGGAACATTTTGATATTGTATGTGTTTTAGTCCATTTTGTTTCAAAATTCTCCTGTCACTTAATTGTTTATTATATATGTGCTTAAGGTGACTGGCATCAAGATATGTGTTCAAGTGATGAAAAATAAATTAGCACCAGGAATGAAGAGCACTGAATTGGGAATTAACTTTGGAAGAGGATTACGCTTTGAACCTGAGGTCTTAGAATTGGCTATTGAGCATGGTCTGATTATAAAGCAAGGTCATAGCTATCTGATTGAGGGGGAATCTGTTAGCAGTGAGCATGCTGCTGAAAGATATTTGGCAGAAAATGAGGTAGTTTTGGAGAAAGTGGTAATGGACTTGAGACGTCAGTTATTTGACAGGAATTCCTGATTGCCTTGTATCATTAGTTTGATAATCTTTGCTACACTTGATTATTACTGTGAAGTCAGCAAATCACTGCTATTCTGTGGTAACATTGCTAGAGGATCCGTGTGAAGCTTTATGTATTACTATTTGTCTCCTTGGGGCAGGTTTTAATCGGATTCGGATGCTCTCCTCTATCTAGGGGGTTAGAAAATCAGAACTGTGGTTTCAGGAGAATTATAGAGTTTCAGATCTGTGCTCTTGTCTGATCCTGCTCTCTGTGTAATGAAGCTGATTCTTTCATGGAACAAAGGGGTCCATTAAATTTCAGTGTTCCTGCAGACTTCTGCCATGTTGAGCTCTTGTTCTGTATTTTATTTTTTATTTTTTATGTAGGTTAATGAACTTTCCTCCTTGGTATTTCCCTTAATTTGAAACGATACATTACCATCACTCTTCAGCGCTGTGCATTTGTATTTAAATACTAGTACTAGATTAGGATTGCTAACATTATTGCTTGTGTAATATAACCAACTCTGTTCCTTACAAGCCTTTGTAGAACTTTGAAAATACTAGATCTTATTTCCTGTAGCGAAAATTTGAAAGATCGTACTTCATTCTGTCTTATGAGTTATGTCCTTTCATTTTTTTTTGGTTGTGCCACATATTAATGTGTGCTTTCATGAGAATTTTATCATAAGTTTAATTTGTCATTTTTATTTTGTACGTTATCAAATTTTTTTGGGTGTGAGTTTCCGCGCCCAAAACATATCTTAAACCAATGAGTAGATTGCGTATCATAAGAATTATACCCATGGTGCCCTAAATGAATATGTTTCAGATTATCCGGTGATGTTACCC
This sequence comes from Chenopodium album, assembly GCF_948465745.1. Taxonomy (NCBI): domain Eukaryota; kingdom Viridiplantae; phylum Streptophyta; class Magnoliopsida; order Caryophyllales; family Amaranthaceae; genus Chenopodium; species Chenopodium album. The sequence goes on from NC_137848.1 coordinate 48,689,175, forward strand.
CTATATTTTCTCCTCCCTACGCCTTCTGTCATTGGCGCCTTCTATGTTTTGCTGTTATTTCTGGTAGATCTTAACTGTCTTGTTGTTGCAATCTGTGATACTATAACTAAATCTTTTGGAAGCTAAAAATAGCATGTTTGTAATAGGTAGATTTTAGCTGTGTTATTATGGATGACACGGTAATAATAATGTAGCTACTCCTTTGTGTTGGTATATGAGGGGAGTTTAAGTCCTAATTTATATGGGTCATGCAAAAAATATTTCCCCCCCTCAGGAATTCGAGCTGTACCCTCGAATCCTGTTGAAAGATAGGAGTGCACCTTGAAACGCGAACACAAGAAGAAGCCGAGGATTACTCGGCTAGTCCATCAACCATGATATTGCTTTTCATTGGACTTCTCTTAGCTTTTAACTTGCAGCAATCAGGTCAGTTTAATCATCGTCGTTGATGATTACCATCATCAAAATTATTCTTTCATACATTATAGCAACATTGGTGATTAGCCTAGATAATTTTGGAATTGAACATAATTTTATGACATGAAGCGTATATTAATGTCACAAGACTTAAATTGGAATTATCCAACCTGAAATTTGGAGGCATGATTTATTGTTAATTATTTCTGTATTTGTTTTTTTCTTCATGCAGAGGCTCAAGTTGGAGTTTGTTACAAAACACCAGGAAAGAATGAAACACCCCCAGAAGAAGCTATAGCTCTTCTGGAAAGACATAACATAAAACGAATTTGACTGTATGAACCAAATCAAGAGACCTTAACAGCACTGAAGAGTACAGGCATTAAAGTTTTGCTTGGCGTACCAAACTCAGTTCTCTTACCCCTTGCCAATGATCCTGCTGTAGCCGAATCGTGGGTACAAACTAATGTCAAGGCCTACTCTCCTGATGTTAAATTCAAGTACCTCGTTGTTGGTAATGAGATAAGCACTAACAATATGAATAATCCTTTGTCCTTCGTCCTCCTAAACGCCATGAAAAACATCCAAACTGCACTGGCTAAGCAGGGATTAAGGTATATCAAGGTCACGACCGCCTTTGACACTTCAGTCCTTAAAAATCCATTTACAGATCGTCCATCAAACATCTCCTTCGTGGTCGAGGCTCTCTTGTTCCTGGATCCCATTTTGAAATTTCTGTTGGAACATCATGCTCCTGTTATGGTCAATATACACCCTTACTATGCCCATATTCTTAATCCAACGGGGTCAACGATTGACTATGCCCTTTTCAATGCCTCTGGTGGAAACTTGTTCGTGGACCTGGTGGATTCCATGTACTCGGCCTTAAAGAAGATGGGTTATGACTCAATCAACGTCGTTGTGGGAGAGACTGGCTGGCCCTCAGCTGGTGGTGTTGCTGCGAGTGTTGAGAATCAGAAGACCTACATCAGTAAACTGCGTAAGCAAATAAAGAAAGGTACACCGATGAAGCCTAAGAAACATATTGAAACTTACTTGTATTCTGTGTTTGATGAGGATATTCAGGGAGTACCTAAAGTTGAAAATTATTGGGGCTTATTTACTCCTAACAAAGAATTTAAGTTCGAGTTTTCCGGACCATTGAACTAGCTTAGTTAAGGTTTCCATTCCATGTTTGTACATGTTAATAAAAATTGTGCTTACATTTTTTGCTGTTTAATTGATTTGGTTGCAGAGTATTTACTGATCTGTTTATTATGTATAAATTTATATCATTAACTAGGAATCAGGTTGTTTAAATCAATTTCAGGGCAAGCCAAAAGTAATAAGAATAAGGTGAAGAGAACAAAGCCTAATTTTGGGTCACATAACTCACATTAACTTTTGGATCATGTAATTTTGAACGTAGTTTGGGTAGTTCAAATTGAGCAATCAGACGAGTTAGTTTTGTCAAGTCTATTTACTAGTCATCATTGATTCAGTTCATAGGAGAAGCCAATGTCTTTAGCCCTTCAGTAGCACAGGAACCAGTAAAAACAACACAATTAACCTTCTGCCAAACGAAATGTACATTGGTAGTATCAGATTATTTCATCAAAGAAGAAGAAATGCACCATTGCAGAAGCAACCCACCAACTAATAAATCGAACTCCAAAAAAAAAAAGTTACAAAAAATAAAATAATGTATTAACACCAAGAAATTCTATACCACCCTCAAACAACCACAACTTTTTGACACTCAATTTTACAGTACTAACTTTGTACTATGTGTTAGTCAAAACAAAATTTTCACTCTTTTTGTTTCATCAAATCCCAGGAAAAAACAATCACAAACCAAAATTTTTATGACAAAATGAGCCAATAAATAAATAAAAAGGAGAATTTCATCAATTTCCAAACTTATTGGTGAAGAACTCCCATTCTTTGAGATAATAGTCTAGGAACAATTTGTCCTTCCAAGTACACTGGACTCACCGTTGTAATAAGACCAAGAAGAATGCAGCCTACTCTTACACGGCGATCCATATTGCTCGAAACATGTATCAAGGTACCCTAGCCTTTGTCGCGGTGTACTCAATGACCTCATCTTTGCCTTGGCTGATTCTGTCACAGCCATGTAAGTAGGAAACATGGTAGAGTTGGATAGCTGGAAGTCGTCGATGCCTTGTTTTAGCCTCGTGTGAGAAAATGATCTTCTAGGATGTGAATATGGGGAGCTCACTTCCTCTGTAAAATCCTGTTTTGCTAGATTTGTAGCCCTTGATTTGATCCTCAAGTTTGTTCCTAAGTCCCAGCTCCTTGTACTTGGATTTAACTCTAAGATTGCGCCTTTTGAATGTCCCTTGTCACGGATATCTTCCTCGTTCCATTGTTTTCTTAGGCATGTTTTTCCTTCACTGTTTCGGAGTGGTAGTGCTTCTTCAAGTATTTGAGAACATTTGCTCTCCTGTAAAATGTCCTTGGCATTTAAGTTCTCATTTTTTTCCCCTAAATAAACATTTATGGTCCATTTCGTTGGCGTATTATGCCAATTTGTGTGTGTACAAATGAAAATTCATTATTTATTATTGCCTATCAAACGGGTTGTTAAGAGTTATAGGAAAAGTAAAGAGTGTTAATTACCCGATGAGAGAATGAATATTGCTTCATTCGCTCTCTTCTAAAGACGGCCTCTTGCTTATGCAAGTATATGGATTCGATCTCCTCCTTCGAAAACAAGCTGTCAGTCCATTGCCTCTGGCTCTTGCATTGAAGCTGTTCATCATAAAAAAAAACAATATTAGCAAAGAAAAGATGAGCTAAAACAGATTTTAACAGCAAAAATTTCCCTACCTTGGAATTTTCTCCTACTATGTTCTTTGTGCTAGGAGATTGATCAATTACACTAGGAACTCTTATTGTATGAACTACCTTTGTGGGATTTACACACTTCAAATGCTGAAGTTTTGTGCTCACTCGACGCCTCACAGCTCGTCCTCGTGCTATTGCTTGTATTCTTACCACTCCTTTTAGTGCTCTCAGTGCCTTCCTTGCCTTAAAGTTCACTCAAATCAAGCTCAAATTAGCAATTTCAAATAATACAAGGGAGGGAAAATTAATAGGGACTTTAGCATTAAAAGAAGTCAAATATTCAAACATAAATCGTGATTCTATATTAAAATATTGCACTCTAAATTAGCAGCTTGGCTTTGTTCACTTCAATTGATTTTATATTGAACAAAACTAACTATAAATCTACGAGTTTGTTTGTTTGTTTTTTTTTTTTTTTTTACTGATTAAAACTAATTTTTATAACTCGAATAAATCGAGACCTTAAGTGGGTAATAAAGATGCCACGAATGTTAACGTGGTCTATAGAGGTCTTACAAGGTATCCCCTGAAAGAAGTCTGAATTTTGATAGCAGCCAAGTACTGAACCTCTCTTTCATGTTTTCGTAATGACGAATGTCGGGACACACTCGTGAGCCGGACTACCTCCGCAGCTGCCTGAGCTGCAGCAACTGCAGCCTCAGCAGCCGCGGCAGTGGCCCGAGCAACATTCATTGCAATCTTCCTCTGCTCATCTCTGGCTTCACTTAGTGACTTTTCTTGTAATGTTGTTGATGTTGCAGGAAGCTGTTTGAACCTTAATCTATTAAAAATCCAACCCCAACTCTTTGGCTTACCCTGCAAAAATGAGCAAATTTAACTAAATCATTACATAAACTAATTAAATTTAGTGATCAAATAATGGGTTGTTGAAAAATAGAGGAAAATTCAAAAGAACAAAATTTATGTACCTTTTTTGCTTTTGGTTTGGATTCACAACTTATTAGATTCTTGAGAAGATTAAACCACCAATTCTTCTTTGCCATAAAGATTATGGACAAATTAATCAAACCAATTAATTTCCTGAAAAATTAAAAAGAAATATCAATACCCATTTGTAATTAATTAAAGCATTTACATAAATTAAAAAAAAATGTAAAATTAATATAGACTCAATAATTGTATTTCTGTTGAGTATTGATGCTTAAAAAGGCACTTTAGCAATTTTATCCAAATTCCACTAAAAAGGAAAAAGTTGAAGACACTAAGAAACTTCACATGAAGACTTTATTGCAAAATCTCATCAAAGAGTAATATTCATGTAACATACCTTAGTTGATAAAGTAATGGGAGTAACTCGAGGTCGAGTAGCAACACATACGACTATAGATAGATGAAACCCGTCAACACTTATGAGGATAGTGTAACTTGTAACTCTCAAAACACCAAAATAAAACGACTCGAAAATCTACTAGTCAAAGTATTGAAAATATAACATACTTGTATTATTACGGAGTATAAGCTATGATATGATATTGGACCGATCCTGAAAATTCTGTTGTTGGGTTGAAATTTATGCCAAAAAATAGAGTGAATAAATAAAAGAAGTGAAGTGGAAGAATATCTATCTACCCTTAGATGTTTGGTGTGACAAAAGAAAAGAAGAGATGTCATATTTCATTCTCTCTCTTTCCTACTTATAACTGCTTAAGAGAAGAGAAGACTAGTTCCAACCTTTTTTTTTGTTTGTAAAATAGTCTATTACCTACGGCGGACCACACTGTACTTTCCCAAGTCAATCATAGGAGTTATTCATTGCTGCCAATGTGTCCTTTTGAATGATCACTTTTTAGGGAAAAAAAAATAAAAAAAGGTATTTTTCTTATGGAAATTGTTTACCCGACTAAAAAAGTGCAAAACTTGTTGATTTGGAAAGAGAGAAGAAATGGTTCTTTGAATATTATTACTCTATTTTTTTGGGGTTAAGTTGGTTGGAGTTTGTGTCTAGTTATTATAACGGTAAAATCGATAGAAAATTAAGTTAAATATATAAAAGTATAATCCATAAAGCTTTATATATTATGGAGTAGGAAATAAGATGATTTATGATCATTTGATCTAGTATTACATGTATTGGCGTATAGTCATATGCTCTTTTATTTTACACCCAGCGGTGAAAAGAATAGCTAACATAGGAATTAGGGAGTGTGTTTGTATCAATTAGTTGCAAATTGGGGGGATACATTGAATCATTCTTATGCTAGTTATTGTTAAAAGTTAGCTGTCAAAGTAGTTGTTTAGGCAAGTGTTGAAGTTTTTGAAACAAATTATTATCCTAGACGTTGTTACGGTAGTTTATGTTAGATATAAAATACATGTACTATGACTCTAATAATATTCAAAATTCATCTAATATTTTACTTATTCAACATATAATAATAATATTTACACCAAAAGTTATTGTCAAACATCCTACTATATAAAAATCTTATTAATCTTGATAAATTCTTATATTTTAAACATATTAATGATTAAAATCAACAGGCATTAAACCTATACATAAGTTAAAATATGATGATTATTATTCCTAAAAAAAAAAGATGAAAATTATTATAGGATCAGATTGAGAATATAATGTTGACAAATAGAATGTATGTTACAGAAATTAATATGACTTTCTCAAAATCAGGACACACCAATCACTTTAATAATTGACTAAATAGGAAAAAAATTATAATATTTTTAATTTAAAAAAATAAAAAAAAAAACCTTTATTTTTATTTTCCAATAATTTAGAAAGTAGTGGTGTCAGATGTAAAGATGAAGCTAAAAAAAATGCATGTGGGTGTAGGGAAGCTTAGGGCAAAGTGATGTAATGTCTTTAAGCCTGAAAAACAAACATTCAACCAAAAACTCATTATTATAATGATGTAACTTCCTACCTTAATTTGACTAACATTTGATTCAGTGAAGAATTTGATTGCTGCCAAAATCCATTTGCAGGATGAGTGCTAATTACAGATTTATTCTTTGTACATCCAAAATATATGGCGTAACACCATGTCCTCCCATCTCTTATGAGTATGGCATCCGTTGCGTAGTACTCCTCCGAAGAAGTAGCTACACATTACATGTTATCGGTTGAGAGTCGGGATGGATCAAAGAAGGAAAGTGATAGATTATAAAACATATTCCTGAACTTCACGAGGAATTCTAGGACTCTGACTGTTAGAGTCATGTATGACTCTAACAGGGGTATTCTCGTAACTTTATTGTGCACCGTTGCAAAAAAAAAAAATGAAAAGGCCGAGAAAAGGACAGCTCATGACATTATGACAACGCAAAAGGGAGAAAATGACTCTCAAATAAGAAAATCTTTCAGGGTAGTGTTGTTCATTGTCCTCCATTTCCTCAAATGGAGTCCAAAGCTGCGTGGGAAATTGACGCCAAAAATTGGCGCTAAAACAACATGCGTGTTATCTATATTTTTCCTTCTTTTCCCTCCTACATTTTCTCACCGGAACCCTAGTTGCATATCTTTGCAAATTCGGACCAAATTCTAAACGGCCATATAAGAAAATGGCGAAATGGACTCAAAATTCAAAAGTACAACAAAATACCAACTTCATCATTTCAAGCAAATACTACCGAAATCAAGTGCTAATGATAGTCCAATATAATCAAAATAAACTGAAAATGTCAATAAATTAGATCTTATTTGAAAGGGTATAATCAAAATAAATTGAGTTCTTTATTCTGCTATTTCCTCAGATGAAGTTCTCAACATGTGACAAATTTTGGCACCAAAACATGGCGGGAACAAAACGTTGATGATGTTTTTGTCATTGAAGGTATGTTTTATAATACCAACGAACTTCTTGATGGTATTCGTTTAAATACCAACAGCCCTTGGTGAGTTGATGGTATTCTCCAACAATTCTTGATGGTATTGTTTTAGATACCAATAGCCCTTAATGGTATTATCCAACAATCCTTGATGGTATTCCTTTCTCTATTTGTCGTTGATGGCATTCTTTTAGATACCAAGTACAATAAACTTTGATTTCGATTTGTTGGACAATATAAATCAAGGAACAACGAACTTCTTGATGGTATTCTTTTAGATACCAACAACCCTTGATGAGTTGATGGTATTCTCCAACAATTCTTGATGGTATTGTTTTAGATACCAATAGTCTTTGATGGTATTCTCCAACAATCCTTGATGGTATTGCTTTTTTCTATTTGTCGTTGATGGTATAATATCAGTACATCTTTCTTATACAAAAAAAAAAAAAAAAAAAAAAAAAAAGAGCAAAGAACCCTAAATCGACGCCCAATATAGTTTTTGCCATATTTCGAAATAAAATTGGATCTTGAAACCAAAGCTTGAGGAATTGTTACCTGTAGGCCGTAATAGTATAGACTTTCTCTTTAATGTTGACCGGAAAACGATCAAAAGTCACCGGAGATATTTCCCCAATTTTAGAGAGAAACTGAAAATGTTAGAGAGAGGAAGTGAAAATGAAATTTTTTGAGGAAAAGATGTCATTATCCCTCTTTTGAATTCTTTAATGCCATGAGCTATCCTTTTCTCAGCCTTTTCATATTTTTTTTAAAAATTTTTTGCAAGGGTACACGGTAAAATTACGAGATTACCCCTGTTAGAGTCATACATGACTCTAACAACTAGAGTCCTAGAATTTCTCGAACTTTAACCATTAGCATAACCTTTTGGTTGAGTTGATCCATTAACATGGTATTCAGAGCTAATATAATGTGACCTTTTAAATCTAATCTACCCCCACTTTCAAGTGGAACATTTCGTACAAGGTATGCGGAGGGCCTATGTTGTACACTTGTACCTAAACTTTAAGCCCAACAGAGTCTTGTATGAGAGGGTGTGACCTTTGAACCTATATACACATAATTGTTACATACTTTTAAAAGCGAAAATATCACTTTATTGTATCTTTAGTTACATAAAATTCATGGCCAACTTCAAGCTTCCAACTGAATAGAAATTTGATGATATCATTATGAACTTTGAAAGTTAATTATGAGAACTAATTAAGTAGCTTAATAACGTCCAATAATGATCAAGCTGAGGGCTTCCAAAAAAGTGGGGTATAGTACTAGAAAAAGACTTATAATTACTGTTTTAAGAAAAATCAAGACACGTGAAAGACTATCCTTCCCTATATTAGTCCCACATCTTGTTATTGCAATAACATGCTCTAATCTTACACATCGTAATTTAAAATTAGTGATTATGACAATTATAAAATTGGCACTTGACTACTTGAGTTGTAACATCATAAATTGTTGCTATAATTTAATTTAAAAGTCAGAATATTTTGAATTTTGTAGGTGAATTAATAATATAGTCTTAATTGATATAATTCATATCAATTAATTTAATTAATTAAAGTCAATTAAATATTTGCTCAAATGATGTGATATCTATCTATAGATTATGGTCCATGGATGTCTTTTGAGCTGTACCAATTTTTCTTATCCCCAAAAGTCCTTTGCAATAAAGTAATAACTAATAATGATTTATTTATTTATCTTCTTCAAAGTATGACTAGTCCTTTACTCCTTAGTTTCTATCATGTGGTACAAGTTGATGTAAATGGATCAAACTTATAAAAGTATAATGACAAAACAAATTTTTTAGGAACATTATTGAATTCATTTGAAAGGATGGTTATGGGTTGGGTTGGAGTTACTATATATAGGAAGTCCCAATCGGTTTTCTTTCCATAAAAAGTTACTCTAGTTGATTGATGAATAAGTAAATTAATTTTTTGGTTATGAATTGAAGGTTCTTAGTATTGGAAAGTATTTTGTCTATCCTAGGTACGGTAAAGGTAGAAATCAAAATGGATCGTTTTGATTAAATTTGAATCAAATCGGGTCGAAAAACACGAAAAACTTAAGTTTGTTTTGAAATCATATCTAGTTTTATTGGATCATGTAAACTAGTTGAATTTGAGTTTAATACCAATCTAAGGAATTTTTACTTCAGTCATATTGAATTTCGATTTTAATGAATACCAACTAAGTAGGGTTCGTCACAGGTAGAGCTCTCAATTCTTGGCCCAACCCAACCCATCCTAATTCCAAACCCGAGTTACTGAGAGAAAATCTGAAGCCGATCCGACCCAAACGACCCAAAATCAACCCAATTTGATCAACTTATCATATTTTGTATTAAACCAAACGATCCAAATCACTCGAACCAAACAACCAAAACGACCCAAAATTTAACCTGAACCAGACCCGTTGATCCAAATTGACTAGGTTACTCACAAGTTATCTTGGCGTGTCAATATTTAGTCGTTCATGATTTTCAAGTTTAAGTTGGAATTGACAAACAAGCACAATTAAAACTGCAACATAAAAAGAAATAAGAACCGATCGAGTATATAATTTTTTATTATTATTATTGAAAGAAGGATATAATCATTCCAAATTGAATCAAATAAACAGTTCACATAAAGGTCAGGTAGGTACCTTTAGTTTCAAGAAATGAAGTAGCTATAGCATAGCTAGATGAATACCAATGTCATCATTTGGAGCTCATCATCTAAAGCAAAAAGAAAAATCAAGAGATGCATGCAATCAAAAATTAATTAAACATTTAAACTCATTAATCTTCATAATTACACACACATCTCCTCATCATTAAGCAATGTTTGTTATTCATGCAAAAAATAAATCAAAGTATAAAAAGTAACTCTTTAGTTTGTAGTAATTATATAATATATCCTAAACATATGATATAGTTATTGCATAAAATCTTGGTCCCATATGAAAGTATATATGTGGAAGAATATACACCCTAAAAAAATAATTGGATTTTCTGTTCAACTTCTTACAGGGCCAGGGTGGATCTAATGTCTTAGAGCCGAAAGAAGATTTCCACACCTCTAAACTAGATTATATTCATGTTTTTCTAGTTAATTACTTTTTAATTAACTTTTAAAAAATGGTTTCTCTTTTTAATTCACCCTGATTATAGACATTTTCTTCATGTACTATATATATGTAAGTATAATCTTGTGGTAGAAAGACAACATTATTTTTTTTTTTTGACAATAGTAACAACAAACACACCAAAAAAAAGATCAAAAGGACCAAAACAAAATCCTACACTCGCTAGCCCGTTTGGCAAGCCAATGAGCTGGCCCAATCCAGGCTCGAGGAATCTTAGATATCCTACAAACAAAGAGACCCTTAAGAAGACGATGAATATCACGCACCAACCACAAGCAAGAAATATCTACTGAATTATCTTGAGCAAGGAGAGAAACCATATTGCACTATCTGTATAAAGTTGATAATTTTGTGATTTTAAAAGCGTATAAGTTAATCCAATGATGCATCTTACCATTATTAAGATATTTTATATGTTACAATAGTTGAAACTAATTTACTTTTTCCCTGCTTTTTGTTGAGGAAATTCCAGTTTATCTCTTTGTTTATCAAGTGACAAAATTGTAAATAAATTAACAATAATGTTCAATCAACATGACATGTTAAACTTACAAGTATATACCATTAGCATTTCTTAAAAAGTAAGCCTCTATTTCTCAATAGATGTATCATTTTGACTTTTATATTGTTCTCTCTTGGGAATCAGCCCAACCTATAGGCCCAACTCTATCGTTAGTTTCCCTTTCTTGATTCCTCACCTCGGCCCTTCGCTTGTTGTTATGAGGATTTGAAATTAGACGAAGGCCATGAAATTTGGGGTATATATTTTACCATCCTAGTTATCATCCCTGCAAATCATAAGTTGAATGTTTATTATGTATTGATCAACAATATCCTTACAAGGTGCTTTTGTGTCGTGTCAAGAAATAGTAATACGAAGTATAATCTAAGATCCAAATAGCATATGGATGAAGAGAAGAATGTTTTTCATAAAAGGAAAGTGGACTACTTTACTTGGAACATTAAAACAAGTGAATCAAAACAATGATTTTTTGATTTGTAGTAAATCTTGTTATTAAATAGACACATTCATCTAGTGGAATCTAAAGTATAATTATCCCTTCTCAATCATCTAATATACTTCTCCAAGGTCGTTTATCCTGTGTATTGTATTAAGGTAATACGACTTGTTTGATAGGTGATTATAAATTACGCGAATAATAATGAAGTTTAGTGTAAATTTACATGGATGATTATACCTTTATGATGTCTTATGTACAGAAAAAGCTGCCAATGCCTTATTCGAAGTACTTTGTAGTGTAAAGAAGCAGAGGAAGTAGATGACATCAAAACTTCAGCGAAACATGACTATGTACAGAACCGTCCTCCATTGTAATCCATGACTTGAGAGAGAATGGCTGCTCAGTGACCTCGAGTATTCTAGCTCCTTTAGCCCAATTTCCATAACCACCATAGCCAGTGTGGTGCGCAAAGCAAAGCCAGATTTTTTTGTAAGGACAGCACCAGTCTAGTCCATGATTGTGCCCCACAAACACAGCCTACCATAAACATGAAGCAGACTATGTAATTAGTGTAAAAATCCTAAAATGATCATGAAAGAACGTAAGATTTAAACATCGAACTTTTTTTATAATCAACTAGAATAATTGCACCAAGTTAAAGAACGCCTATAATTTGAATAACGTTGTAGTTGTGAATGTGCATACCTGAACTGAAGACCGAACTTCTAAGGCATTCATGATCCCGAATTCAGCTTCTTGAGGAGCAACAGTCTCTTTGTTTATCGATCCTACACAAGGTTTATCTATTTTACCAGAAGGTGCCACAGTTTTGTAAGCTCTACTAGGAATGTGCCAAAAGATTATCTCAGGCACCCTGAAAGTGTTAACATGTCATCTTAGTTACTGTCCGGGATAACTTGAAGAAACGAGTCAATATCATGCATAATTTTATGTACCTTGAGTCAGGGTTGATTTCCTGAGATGTGCTGTTAAACCATTTTGCTTGTGCAGATGATATGACTTCCGGATATGACCCCCCTCCAGAGTCTAGAAAGTACAGGTAGGCTACCGGTGATTCTGAATCATCTGACGATGAAATTCTGAGGACGTAGTTGGATACACTAGGCCATAGATTTTTGGGACCCTTTTGAGAGAACGATAGTGTCTTGCTTCCAATGTCATGATTTATCAATTGCAGACGAGTTGTGCCTATGAAGCCGCAATTATCCTCCCCTGCAGGATGAACTAACCATAATCAATGCTTCTTGCATAAGGCATACATACTTAAAAGGAAAAAAGATTGAAAGGCTGGATTAAGGCTTTGTGCTCTTAGCCTTACAAAAAATAAGTTTCTGAAAAAACATTCAGCTGATCAGGGCTAACCAAGTTCAAGTTCAATTTACAACTTAAACATATTAAGATAAGGTGTAACAAAAATAAGTAGGTAGGTTTCTTGTGTGAAAGAATGAAGCCATTTAATTAGAAATTCAAGAAGGTAATATTTTTTCTAGGAATTTCGGTCACCTGAAGATAATGAAGTATCTGATGAGCACTTCAGAGGGGGAATTCCGCTATCTGAAAACCATTCCGTTGGCCATGTAAATTGAGCATCATCATGGTTACCGAAGACAATAGCCCAAGGAATGCACCTATTTTTAGCTGGTGAGAGCGCTAAATCCCAATATAGACTTGCATTTGCTATTGGAATGTTATTAGCTGTTATAACATCTCCTAGATATATTACAAAGTCTGCACGCACAGTTGTAGATTATTAATGTAAGTCCATAAAAAGATTGCGACAAGTCCTGAAGTTCGAGTAACATATATATGCACTGGTTCATGATGAGTTCAGGATCTTGAATCATGCTTATACTAACACAGTTATATGGTATTGATTGAGAATAGCAGAAAGGACACAAGACACAAAAGGTGCTAGATTCCTGAGGCTAACTGATTGAAGAGCAAAATAGCATAACTTAGTCAATTTTTCAATTTTGAAATTGAATAAAGTTTTGCTTGTTTTTGGTGAAATAAAAAGGACCTAAAGAAAGTTTACTTTTACCCTGAATTCAACTGGATTGTCTCCAACTCATCCTTTGAAGGTGTGATCCACATCACTACAACTCGACTTGAACTGAAACCGAACTAAATGACTCACTAGTCTACTACCCCAGTAAAAAAAAACTCGACCAAAGTTGGGCCAAATGAACCATTTGCAGCAAATTCCTAGTGTAGCAAGTGTACCCGACCGCCCCATTTTTTTTTTTTTTTTATCAAACTATCGGGCCTTCACTAGGCGCCTATAGCAAGCCGTACAAGCCCGCCAACAAATTGTCCCCCTTTACTGCCTAGTGCCTATGAGTTCACGCGTACATGATAGTGTAATTTGAACTAATATTGTACTTCGTAATAATTTAATTTGGACATTAATACTCCATAGTACAAACTAGACTCTAAAGAGCTGTACGAAATCACCAACTCTATAGCCTCTATTGCTATACCAGGCCACATGAAAGGGCAACGAATCACTGATAGAGTAACAGAGAAAAGTATTGAACAATTGCCTTTGCTTGAAAATTACAATCACATAGATTTAGAAAAGGTCATCATTAATTTATGTTCTCCCTCCATCTCTAAATTACATTCCTACTTCTAACATTTATTCCTAAAATGAGTACAATTCTGTATCAAAGGTTCTTATTACAAGATCAAATCAAATTATATTTACGTTAATAAACACATATGGGTAATGCCAGTTATTCTCTAGACAAAGTGATCGGGTTACATGGGACAACATTGTATACGACTAGGGTGTCCATCTTAGTATTGTCATGTATGTGTAACATGTACACCACGGTTTAACAAGGAAGGAAAATGTGAGACGATGTAAAATTACACTAGAATATACGACGAAGATAGAAAGATTATTGAAGCTAAATATAACACAAAGTTTTAAGGATCATCAATTCATGAAACATCACCTGGTTTCTCTTGATCTAGGATAGAAGACATAACATTGGTAGAGTGAACATCTTGAAGAGGGCCCCACTTAGTCCACGCGTCTTCACCAAAATGCAAGTCAGCAAAGAGTGCAATCTTGAAGGGTAGGCCTTTCTGCACCTGAAGATTTTTAGCTGTCCTTGGCTTAGCCACTACCACTGAACCAAATCTAATTAATGGCAAAAGGAGGACGATTTTGAGGAGAGAGAATTTTTTTCATTGTTTCCCATTTTGCCCCTCCATTCTTAGGCCCTTGTGAAGTTATCTTATGTTTCCCATAACAACTCATGGTTGTTAACTTGTTATGTTATGACTTGTGAATGGGTAGCTTGGTTGTTGGTTAAGTTTGGAAGTTTGCTATTTTTGCTTCCAAGTGTTTATAAGACAAATGTATCTTACCCAATTTGTTGGGCCCGGGTCATCTACCACCTTGTCAAGCCACATGTACACTCCATTTCACAATAATATGATATTGTTTGCTTTAAACTTAATCTGCACGGATCTGTTTTTGGCACCTTTTTAAAAAGTCTTATACTACTTGGAGTGTCACTCACTTATAAGGAAGTCCTTTCTTCCTTCATTCTTCCATGTGGAACTTAGGATGAACCCAACACAATTGGCCATAACGCCCTTGCGAAAATTGTGGATTTGGCTCATGGTAGAAGATTTAGTCCAACACATTGCATGACCTTTGAAATCCAATTTTACTCTGTGGATTATTTTATCTTAAAAAAATCTCTAATTTGGTAGGAAAATAACTAAGTTTTCCATATCTATGCCAAAAGCCCAAAACCATAAACAATACCCGTGCACATGAGCTTGTATGCATGATCCATCATTTATGGAGAAAATCCAAGTTATCACCTTGATAAACTTGGAATTAAAATCAATTAACAATCTTGTAAATGGATGAACAAGTTTTAAAGTGTGGGACTCATATTTGTTGATTTTATTACAAAAATGTCATTCCGATTGGCATTTGCAATTTTTATTTATCAAGGTGATAAACTAGGACTTGCACTCATTCACTTATACATGTTCAAGAAGGGTAAATAAGTAAAAGCATTAGAGTATGGGAGGGGGGCATTTGGATATTCTTTAGCATATGTTTTGTGAAGTTTGATTGACAAAGAGAGCCTAACAAATAAAGCTGGTGCTTGGTTGCTTATAATACAACTATTTGATTTGCATTGATAAAAGGCAACATGAACCAACATAAAACTTGTGATTTTCAGAAGGTGAAATTTCAAGAACAAATGTTGATCTACATACCTTAAGCAAACGGTTCATTACAAAAAGAAAAACATAATCGCGATCAATCTTCGAGAACAAGAGATTATTATTAAGATCGAGAACGCTTAACACAACAAGCTCATTGACTCATTCAATAACTCTTCCATATATCCCCCATGTTATACACATAAACATGCCATCCAGCTACAAAATAACCTCCTACAGTACAAAATAGCACTAGTATATACTAATCTTAGTATTACCATATCAATCTACGGCATTACGAATTTATGATACTAGATTAACAAAAGAATTTTGATTATGTATCAACAAAATACCACTGCTAATATGCTTTAAACTCCTGCAAAATTTGCTCACAATCATACTATTAATCTACCATTGCCTTGAAACAGGTTTCCACTTTATCAGAGGGCGTTCAATATTAGAAAAATTGCCTCTTCTGTTGCTTCCGAAATCACCGAAGAATGACTGGTCATTACCATTATGTTGATACTGGGAGATGTTGAACCCATGCTGACCCCCATAATCTGACTTCTTGTAGCTACGATGATCCCACCATTTATTGGCTCCGTAGCCATCCCAATTATCGGTCCCGTAGCCATCCCAATTATCGGTCCCGTGGCCATCCCAATGATATTCTTTGTAGTGAACCATATCATTAGCGACGTAAACAAAACTATTATCCCAGCCATTATTCGAGCAACCTTTCTCTGCATTGTTCACATTGCTGTCACCCCAACGATCATAATCAGCCTCCCAACCATTATTCGAGCAACCTTTCTCTGCGTTATTCACAATCTTGTTACCCCAATGGTCATAGTAATTATCTTCCCAACCATTATTTGTGCAACCTTTCTCTGCATTAGTCATATTTCTGTCACCCCAATTATCAAAATCAGCCTCCCAGCCATTATTTGAGCAACCTTTCTCTGCGTTGTTCGCAATGTTGTCACCCCAATGGCCATAATTATCATCTTCCCAACCTTTATTTGAGCAACCTTTCTCTGCGTTATTCACACTGTCATGCTTTTCAGGATTATTTAATTGTGGATTCTCCTCTTCAGCATCTCCCCATCCCATGGGGCTTAAAACATATTGCTCCGGCACCACAGGAATCCCCACAACTACACCACTGTTCTTTTGATCTGCCTCACAAGAGATGACTGAATCTCTCTTCTCCAAGTCTATTAAGAGACTGGGATCGACATTGGAATCCCAGTCAATGTTGTCGATAAAGATGTCAGGATCAGGTAGTTCTATGTCACAAGGATGGCCATGTGCATCTGCCCAAAACCGCTTCTTAGCATTCCAAAAAGCCTCCTCTACAGCAGAATCCTTCCAATTTATTATCTTTTCATCTTGGAACATGTATTTTTGTGTATGCAATATCTTTTTCCATGATACTCTTCCTACCACTGCACAGAATTTCTTCTCCAGTGAAAGCGTAGACTGCTGCCGCCCACCTACAGAATAAAGTCGAGGTTGAGCACTATTCTATGGAGTAGATACGTAGTATATAGAAAAAAGAAACCATGGAGTAATCCAATACATTTTATCAACTAGTTCAAAATTTTCAACTAATGAAACATATAAATATTAATAGAAGCAGCTCAAGACGAGAAAGTCCTGCCCCATCACACATCTAAAATAGGACACCAATAATCTATAATGTGAATTCATTTGGACCATCTATAATGCACAGAACATGCTTTAACTACCCTCTTTGTTAGCATACTGCAATCTAATCTATATAACTTGCTTAACGTCAAAGACTTAAAATTTAGGACCTCATTGAGCAAGTTATGTAAAACACGGTCCATGATAATGATCATCACTCAAAGGGAATGGACCAGCGCGTTTCTATTGCTGGTTAAGGTCATCCTCCTAAAGCTACCTTAATGATAATAGTCGTAATCGCCCTACAATGTGCCGAATTTCATAGCATTCTCATGTAGCATTGCTCAACTAGGCTAGGGTTTCCAAAATGATGATATATGATTACAAAGCCATTTATTCCATATCATAAGTTGCTCTCTCCATCAAACACAAAAGTTTATTGGTTTCATAGGTATTTTTAGTCTTTCACCCCTTTATAGAACATACAAAGGTTGTGTGTAAGGAAATATACAACATATACACCAAAAATAGTGTACAAAAAGATTCCCAAGACTTTATTCCTTGCTTTTTCATATAAATAAATAAAAAACAAGTAGAACATAAATCAGGTAAAATCTTCCTTATATATCAATGTCAGACACTCAACACAACATTTCCTAATTTAACACAAAATATTAAGAAGATAGACAAAATTCAGATAAAAGTAAGTCAATTAATTTGATGTTAGTATGTTACTCTAATTATAAGGTTCCTAAATTCAGTAGATATTTATTTGAATTGATTGTTTTGGTCTATTAACTATATAGAGTCGCTAGGGCAATAATGTAGACAGGATTTGATCACGATAATTACGAAATGAGCTAAACCTTAATTGATAATCTCAATTTTAAAAAAAAATGGAAAATCAGGAAACCCACATTCAATTTAATTGAGCAAAGTTCAAAATCAAATAACAAACACCCAAATAATTGTAATTTAATTATAAGAAACTTCAAATTATCTGACAATAAAAACAGAAAATATCAAAAATAGAAAGTCTGACAAATTACCGTTGCCAGAAGAAGGCTTCCTGTTGTTGTTCTGTGATCTCGACCTTGAACCGCCATTGAAATTCTCTGCCTTTGGTTTCTTCTTCCAGTAAGTACGATTATTATTATAATTATAATTATTATTTTCCATCATCCCACCATAAACCAACCAAAATAATTCTTCTGAAAATCAAAAACCCAGAAAAATTATGCAGGAATCAGACCGACCCAGAAAAATTCAGCAAAAATTGCACCGACTTAATAGAATTATTGCAAGAAAAAAGGGTTTGAAGGCGAGACAGTGATCAGCCACAGTATTAGCCCAAGGGTTGATTTTATAATTTTTGGGAGGTGAGAGAAAATAAATTCAAGCCCAAAGGTTTCGGGGAATATAAGGTGAAAGATTATTTATGAAGAGGGAGAGGGTTATATATAGTGGGGTTAAGGAAAGGGTAATCTAAACTCGATCCGAATATCTGATTTGATAGCTCTATAAAATTATAATTTATTTGAATAGGACTAGGGATATATATATATATATATATATATATATATATATATATATATATATATATATATATATATATATATATATATATATATATATATATATATAGTGGAGTTAAGGAAAGAGTAATCCAAACTCGATCCAAACATCTAATTTGATAGCTCTATAAAATTATGATTTATTTGAATAGGACAAGGGAGGGTTATATTTAATTATTTATATATAGTGGGGTTAAGGAAAGAGTAATCCAAACTCAATCCGAACATCTGACTTGATAGCTCTATAAAATTATGATTTATTTGAATAGGACTAGGAATTGTAATTGTTACAATTTGAAGGTTCTTACATACACCAAACGGTTCCTCAAAAAAAAAAAAAAAAAAAAAAAAAAACACCAAATGGTAAGACATTGCCCATTAAGGTTTTTTTTTTTTTAT
This sequence comes from Chenopodium album, assembly GCF_948465745.1. Taxonomy (NCBI): domain Eukaryota; kingdom Viridiplantae; phylum Streptophyta; class Magnoliopsida; order Caryophyllales; family Amaranthaceae; genus Chenopodium; species Chenopodium album. The sequence continues at coordinate 48,708,229 of NC_137848.1, forward strand.
TTAGTGATTAAATGAAGGAAAATTTGTAAATTATCACCTAAAAAACATACCTGTTTTGAAATTACCACCTGTTTAATATTTTTTTTATTTTTTTTATTTTACCACCCCTTAAATTAAAAACGCATTTATTTCCCACCTTTTTCAAAAATTCAGGGGCTTTTCCGTCATTGGGCCCCACCTAACGGCTATATTGAACCTTTTTTATTGTTTTTCCCCCCGATTTTTTTTTTTCTTTAAAACAGCTTCAAATTCAATTTGCCATTTAATTACCAACCACCAAATTCTCACAGATCGTGCTACTTAGTATTTGAAGACAAATCCCTAACAATCGAAGACGCTCAATTTGCAGTAAGGTATGATCCATTTGTTCTTAAATTAGGGTTCTTCGCCCACTATAATTGCGGTAAATTGCTGGATATGAAAATTAGGGTTCTTGGGACAAATAAATTGAGGGTTTTCCACAATTAGGGTTTCTATTGCTAATAAATTGGGCTTCCTATGAAATTTGAGTTCATTTGAGTTTTTGCTATGAAATTAGGGTTTTACTTTAATAATTTTAAGGGTGGTTGAACACTTAACAGTGAATTTATGAAGAAAGAGGGAGAAGATTGATGATTTTTCATAAATTTATTGAATAAATTGAATGAGGGAAGGGTTTAGTTGAGTGTAATAGAACAGTGAGAGGGTGAAATCGAGAGAAAAGAAGAAAAAAAAAGGATGGAAATAAGTTAGGTGGGCCCACTGACGGAAAAGCTACCGAATTTTTTTAAAGAGATGGAAAAATAAAGGAAATTTTAGATTTTAACACCTCATAAAAACCCGAAAATGGTTTTTAACACCCCCATAAAAAAAATTATTTTAACACCATACAAATTTCCAAAAAATGGGTATTACCACCACTTAACTGATTCCGTTTAGGAATCCGTTAAGTGGGCCCATAAAGCCAGGTGTCGCTTTATTATTGGCCAAAAACAGAAAAAAAAATAAAAAAAAAGAAAAATAAAAAATAAAAAACCTAAAACTACCCCAGCCACCCCAGCTCCACCACCGCCCCACCACCGCCCTCCGCCCAACCCACCACTGCCCTCCCCGAAGCCACCACCGGCGGCGCGTCTCCTCCCCCTCCCTCCCCCAACCCACTTGAACCCCCCTTCCCTTTCCCGCAACCGTAATCGGCCCCAAAAACAACCAAACCCACAACCCTCAACAGCCACGAATCCCTCAAAACAGCCATAATTCCGGCCACAAATGGCCGAAATCGTTCGATTAAGGCCACTCAGCCCCAAAATCGGCCGATTTGGGCCATTTGTGGCAGGATTCGTGGTCGTTTTGGGGAAGGAGGGTTTTGAGTTTAGTGGTTTTTGGGGGCGACACGGTTGCGGGAAAGGGAGGGGGAGGGTTCAGGTGTGTTGGGAGTGCTGGTGCGCTGCCGGTGGTGGGTTCGGGGAGGGCAGTGGTGGGTTGGGGGGAGGGCGGTGGTGGAGCGATGGTGGCGCTGTGGTGGTGGCTGGGATGGTTCGTTTTAGGTTTTCTATTTTTTTTAATTTTTTTTTAACAAATAAAATGGTGACACATGTCACCGTGGACCACACTTAACAGAATTCCTAAACGGAATCCGTTAAGTGGTGGTAATACCAATTTTTTCTAAGTTTGTCTGGTGTTAAAATAAATTTTTTTTATGGGGGTGTTAAAAACCATTTTCGGGTTTTTGTGAGGTGTTAAAATCTAAAATTTCCAAAAATAAATGCGTTTTTAATTTAAGGGGTGGTAATTTACAAAACGGGTGGTAATTTCAAAACAGGTATGCCTTTTGGGGGGTAAATTACAAAATTTCCTTAAATGAATAATAAATCATCAAAAAATTAAATTAATATTTCTAATTCAAATCCAAAGTATGGTGTAATAATTATATACTATTTATTGGTCCGGACGATGCACCGTCTCATCATAAATTTATAAATTTGAGCAAAATTGATTAAGAAGGGTTAATATTGACCAATATTATTAAGTAAATGAATTAAATAAAAGATACTCCCTCGTCCCCCATCCCCTTGTTGTTCTTCCCATTTTGTAATTTTGACATTATTCGTAAGGTGAGATAATCTTTTAAATCAATACTATTATTTTAAAACAGGAAGTTGGAAGGATACTTGTCCTCTTCCTGTTTTTTCTGTTTTAAAATAATTTTTTCTTTAATTACAAAAAAAAAATGATACATCTTTTCAATCCAAATCACCTGACCTAATCATGCCTATTCATCAAAATAATTTTTTCATCAAAAAAAATTACAATAGAAATTCAATCAATCAAACATCTCTTGTACCCTAATCCCCTAATCATGCCTATTCAAGAAAATAATTTTTTTCATAAAATAAATAAATAAAATTATTAAAACAGAAATTCAACAAAAACATCTCTTACATCCGAATTTTCAAATTGATTAATCATGTCTTTTCGAAATACATGTATAGGATTATTATTAGATTTTAATCAATATCAATATCAATACTTCAATACTTTCAATTTAATAACATGAACTTTTGCAAACAAATTAGAGTGCCATGTGGGTACATTTACATTCCTTTTAATTCATTTTTTACTTTTTTTTTCCTTTAAACATTATAGTTCTCTCTATCATAGTATCATGTTGTTGCATGAGGGCAATTTCCCCTATCTTCTTTTAGTCTTCTTCCTCAAATCCCCTTCTTTACAATCAGTGATTTTTTTTCCCCAATTTAAATTTAAATTATATTTTTTACTAATGAAAATTAAAGTTGAAATTTAGTCAAATTTGTCTTCAATTAAGTTTCTTCCTATCAGTTTTAAGTAAGTTCATTATGTTTCTCTTTCAGTGTTGTATTCAAATCCTAATGGTTAGTTCATTTGATTCTAGGGAATTTCAATAGTTGCAAGTTGGTTGTGATGGACTTACGACCGCTTTTTTTTTTTTTGAAACAGACTTACGACCGCTTAGTATTTGCCATTCGAACTACTTTTCAAGTTTCCTTCTTTTCAAATTTCTTCTTAAAGGTTGTATATGCTTAAAGTTTGTTGACAATGTTTTAGTTTTGGATCTGAATGATTATTGATCGTTTATTCCTCTACTCCTAAAAATTGATGAGATATTCGGTGTTAATTTTCATTAAGATTTGTTGTATTTTTTTTATATAACTCTTTTTAGCCGAAAATTAAGCTGTGAGAGATTAATGGAAGACAATATCAAGAGTACTATTCTCGGTTATGAAAAAATATCTGATCCATAATGTTGAAATAATATCTCGGTTAACAATATCAGACAATATACATACATATATATATATATATATATATATATATATATATATATATATATATATATATATATACATACATATATATATATATATATATATATATATATATACATACATATATATATATATATATATATATATACATACATATATATATATATATATATATATATACATACATATATATATATATATATATATATATATATATATATATATATATATATATATATATATATATATATATATGTATATATATATATATATATATATACATATATATGTATATACATATATATGTATATATATATATATGTATATACATACATATATATATATATATATATATATATATATATATATATACATATATATATATATATATATATATATATGTATATATATATATATATATACACATATATATATACCTATTATGTATAATGTTCGTACATTGAAATCCCATTTTATTTTGTTAATGTTTATTGTTTTTTAAAAAAAATTATAATACAATAAACAGCCGTGCATCGCATGAGTTTAAGACTAGTTACTCTTAATATATTAGGCATGCATAACATAGTCATATTAGGTCATCTAGCTTATTTAATTCGCCTCCATGAATAGATTATTAAATTGGCAAACGTGCATAGTCCAAATGGGAAGAACATTTGGAGACGAAGGGAGAATCATCTTTCATTAATGTATAGGAAAATTTGTCACAAAAAACTTTTAAGTTCATCATTTTGCGAAAAAAAAAAACACTTTAAAAGCTTCATTGTAAAAGAAAACTCAAAGTTAAATTTTTGTTTAATACAACCTAGTGCCTCTAATTCAATCGATTAAGCTCTAATTTCTTCTAGTTACCCTCTCACTCTCCCTTAGCCATTTAATAATTAAATTAATTTATAAACAAAATAGAAACAAAGACCACCACCCCCATCACCAACCAACCATCCTCTCCCTTTCCCTCTCCCTTAGCAGTAGCCCCTCTCCCCCTAACCGAGTCGCCGCTTTGAACCCTCCATCATCGGCGATCCACCTCTACCTCTGGCCAACCTCCCTCCTTTCCCCCCGACCATTCACCTAACACCGACGATTTCTTCTTCAGTTAGAGAATCAGCCGAAAACTTAACTAAGACAACGAAGAGAGCATCAACATCGAGTGGCAGATGATCCTTAGAGTGGTCGGCGATGGGCGATGACGGTGAGAAAGAAAGAGGGAGAGAAAGTGAGTCAAGGAGAGATAAAGAAGAGCGAGAAGAAAAGTGAGGCACCTGACCGAAAAGACCTATTAGATGCTCAGTGTTAAGGTTTAGGGAGGGGGGTAGGTTACAGTAGGGGTAAGGGGGAAAGGGAGGAGGGTTGGCTGGCGATGGAGGCGGGTCGTCAGGGGTGGGGGGTTCAAGGCGGCAGCTCGGTTGGGGATGGGGGCTGCTTCCATGAGAGGGGGAAAAGGGAGGGACTGGCTGGCTGGTAGGGGGGATGGTGGTATTTGTTTTTCTATATATAAATTAAGTTAATATTAAATGGTTAAGTGAGAATTAGAGGATAACTAGAAGAAATTTGAACTTAATTAAGTGGATTAGAGGCAATAGGTTGTCTTTAACAAATTTTTTTTTACAATTGGATCTTTTTTTGCCAGAATGTGAAAAATCGGGTTTTCTTTTACCAAAAAGATTTTAACGTTTTTTTATTCGCAAAATGGAGCATTTAAAAGGTTTATTAAAACTTTTTCCATATATATATATATATATATATATATAAGATATTATCAAATTTAAGTAGGGAGATTATACATTTGAAGAGTTTTTCAAGTAAATTAAAACATTATCATAGAGAACTAAAGTTACGTCATTAAAGAGTTTTTCAAATAGACTAAACTTTACTATAATTCAATTTGATGAGAGAAAAATATAACACATAGGATGACATATGGTGCACATGTGACACCAAATCATATTGAAGGATGGTGACACATGCGTTAGCATGTTGTCCCTATGAATTTTAATAATATTATAGGTATGATTAATTAAAAACATAATTAATATATATTTTTTTGATCTAAATTGCTATGCCTACTAGTGATAGAGGTTTTAGTAAGGAAAATTTAATAATTACCACCTACTATAGTTGTTGTTTTAGTAATAACCATCAACAATTATTATTATTATTTTTTTATGTTATTTTACCACCAACAATTCTTCAAAACATCAAATGTTACCACCTCTTTGCTCAACCCCTCAATTATGATGTCACCCTCTTCAAATTTCCTTATTTAACCTCTCTTCTATCGATTCTTACTCTTTTGTTCAGCTATCTCTCTTATATTACCCTCATTACTAAGTGTAACCATCAAATTTACTTCCCAAACTGATAGATTCTTCATTGCTCTCTCTTACTCTCCTTTTTCCTTCTCAAATTTGAGTCCTCATCAATGTTGTCTGACCAAATTGTAACCTTAATTTTGTTCCCAATTAGCAGTAATTCACAAAATAAGAATCAATTTTGCAAGAAACTGTTAGCACAATCAAATCCACAAATTGATTTCATAAACCCTAATTTAAATACAATAACCCCCAAATTGATTTTATAACCCTATTTACACATACCTCTCCTTGGTTACATTATTGTTGTTTGGATGGAAGAATAATGACGGATGAAAACCCTAATTTGACTAACGCCTATCAAACTAACTGAAAATTCCCCAAAATTAGATAGATATTAAAGAAGAGAGAAGAATAAAGGAATGAGAATTGTTAGTGAGCCCACTATGACGTTACAATAGAGGGGATGAGCAAAGAGGTGGTATTGATAATTTGAAAATTTGTGGTAATAAATAAATTTGTTGGTAAGGTTATATATAAAACGACAACAATTAATACTAGGTGTTAATTATCAAATTTTCCTTTTAGTTAAAATAAAACCATTAACACAACTAGGGGTAAAAGTTTGGTTTATGATGTGGTTTGTATCCCAAACCGAAACCAAACTATATTAATTCGATTTGGGATTTTTCAAACCATACCATGTTACTATTCGGCTCAAACCAAATCACATCATTTTTAATTTGATTTTACCAAACCAAGCTGCAATTTGTAAATTTGATTTGTAACTTTTTTTTGGGCCTGATTTGGTTCATTGTCGGTCAATTAACAAAATTTACAACAAATTAAAATGTGAGTTTTAATTAGTTTATTACCAAAATGATTAAGATCTAAGATATTAAGACTGAAGATTGCATACCTTGAGTCCTTGAGATTTGAGAGAGGATCGGAGTAGATCGTGAGTTGAGAGAATAGATCGTAGCACTGTGAGGGTGATTGCCTGGTCGGTGGCGACTCTCGCAAGGGGGAGGCAATGAGAATGAGAGAGGCACAAGTAGTGAGTGGAGTGACTGGAGATTATAGAAGAATAGAATAAGAGTTTTTTTAGGCGTTATATATGTAGGGTAGAAAATTAGAATTGGGCTATAAGTTAGGTGGGCCTAAATTTCAGTTTGATTTTTGATTTTTCAAAATCCCAAAATTGAAACCAAACCGCAAACCGTTTTTAATTTATTATTTTCAAAATCGAACTGAACCATATTTTAAAAAATCGAACCGAAACATATTTTTTTTTTAAAAAAAAAGTCGAACTACATTACTAATTCGGTTTGGTTTGCAGTTCGGTTCAATTTTAAATTATATTAGTTTCACCTCTAAACACAACACCAACAGAGGTTTTAGTTATAGTACCTCTTTTGATGTTGGTTTAATTAATAAAACCTCTAAACCATTACTGGTATTAGCGGGTTTATTTTAATTAAAACATCTCACACTTGTAGCAATTTAGTAATGGAGCATTTGATTTCATAAGTTAATTAATTGAAAACTGTTAATAACATTAGTACTTCCTCCGTGTTTTAATAAGGTGTAGACACCTAAAAATGTCTCCCCGAAACCAAACCCGATGATGAACAACCTTTCACCGCCATTATTGTAGGCATCGTTTGAAGTGCGCCCACGTAATTAAGCATGTTGTGAATATGCTTGGCACTCATAGGAAGTGGGAATTGACATATACGATTAGGGACAAATAAAGTAGGGAGTTGCCAATAAGTTTTTAAGGAACTTGTAAACCATTCACGGATCATAAAAGGCAACCACGATAAGGGACAACGAAAGGTAACAACGATTGACCCGTGAAGGTTACACCCCATTCATAATCCATGAGATTACTAACTCCATATGCTTCGGAACCACAAAGGAGGATCGGGGATAATGGTGCGAAGTGAGTCATGGAGTCACATTCGCCCGTATTGACCTCTACTCGATTCTTATAGTGAAAAGTGATTCCTGCTATCTCAAAGGCATGCAAACAAAGATTCAATTCGCTCCAAACTATAATTATGCTAAATTGGTTGAATATTAACGCAACATATAATTCTAAAATAATTGTGATCACGTAATTAAACAACAAGATTATAAAGGAACCTAAGCCGGTCGTCTAAATTATCTTATTAGGCGTGATTTTTAATTACATATTCCCTTTAAACATACAATATGGTGATCAACAAATATAATAGAATAAACATTAATATTGGAAGCAATTTAACAATAAATTGTTAGTCAAATCAAATATAAATTAACCTAATCATGATCCTAGCAATATAAAAATAAAATAAGTAATTAAAATAATTAATTACTCACATTTCGTGCGCTCCTTTAAATTGTTACATCATGAATAAACTGTTAGTGTAATACCCCTCATGATTGCTTTAAAAGGATTTTATATACTACTCATATCAACAAGATGCATCTTCCTTTTAGGGAGCCCATATGCAAAGATACTCCATAGTTAAGCGTGCTTAGTTGGGAGTAGTCTTGGGATGGGTGACCTCCTGGGAAGTTTTCTCGGGGTGCGCATGAGTGAGGACAAAATGCGTCGGAAGGACTTGTGTTGGTTTGTGAGGACAGTTGTTGGCCCTCGATGCGCATTTCGTGACAATAGGCTTAACAATGGGTGACCTCCCAACCAAGCACGCTTAACTATGGAGTATTTTAGCATATGGGCTCCCTAAAAGGAAGATGCATCTTGTTGATATAAGTAGTATATCAAATCCTTTTAAAGCAATCATGGGGGGTATTACGGTTAGTAACTTCAATAAAAATATAAATCAAATGGAAATTAAATTAAATAAAAAGTAGAGTTGATTTGGATCAAACCCTCGGTTAATTCTACCTTTCACGCCTTGGTTTAAAAACGGAACCTCAGGTGTTGTATATATGGACTCCTTGGAGTGCTTAATGAAAGAATGATGTAATTAGGAATATAGGTTTAAGGCTTGGAGTATGAAAGAGAGAAAAAAATGATTTTTGGTGTAGAAGAGGGGAAGAGAGAATGATTTGGTGCCCCGAACTGCAAAAGGAGGGGGGTATTTATAGAGTAAATGAGTAGGCAATCACACAGAACCCTAGAAAAGATAAAAACCCTAATTTGGGGTACTGTGACACGGTCAGAGGGTGCCGTGACACGGTACACAGTACCGTGTCGCGGCAAACAGTACCGTGGTACGGTGCCAGCCACGTGTCACGGTTATCAAACAGAAGCTGTTTTTACCTGCAATAGTACTAAAGAGCCTTTCCTGACGGCATTCCTGCCAGATTTTGCTTCGTCGAGACCACGCAGAGTTTCTCCAAGGCATGTAGGCATAATGGATCTTCCAAATTCAACATGTTCAAGCACAGATGCTAAGCTAGCATGTCCTACTCTACCGTTTGCAAATAAAAGCTTGCTAAACATGCAAAAAATATAAGCTCTCCTACGGTATACATGGTATGACTCAGAGACAGGACGATTGAAATATAAATTTGCAAGCTTTTCTAGATCTACCTCTTTACCACACACAATTTTATTTAAATCTGGATCTGTCAGATTTAGATGACGCTCAAAATCCTGATAATAATATTCACGCAAAGTAGGCATTGCAACGAGAACTCTAGCAAGGAAGCCAAAGATAGCACCAAATTCCTCCGGCAGAGGACATATTTCATCATAATCGAACTTGAAACAATGGGTTTCCGGACTCCAATAGTCTAAGGCCGCTCTCAAAAACTCATGTTCAATTGCTACATGCCTTAACGCCAATAAACCTCTGACATGGAACAATTCTAGCTCTCTTTTCTCTGCATTGGTCAAAGAATATGACCAGTCACGCAATGTATTATCAAAATTCTGAGACATTATTATTAAAATATGAAATTTTAGTTATTTTATGTTTCGTAATTATGAATATCACGAATTAACTGGTCGTAATTTATAGCCAAAATAGTCCAGAAACGCAAAAAATTTATCCTGTCCCACGCGCAAACACACCGCTGCACTATTTACGCGTCGTGACACGGTAAAGTATACTGTGTCATGAGACAAATTGCCGTGACGCGGCAACATCTAACGTGACACGGCACTCGCCACGTGTCACGGTGGTTACGCGTCATCAATTTTTTATCCGCCGGATTTTTCTTTTATTTTTCCTTAACCGTTTATCCTTCAAGCTCTTTTTTCCGAGTGTTTTATAAAATCCTCCCTTTATTTTGTTTTTACTTTTATTTTTATTTTCGGGGAAGTTGTAAAAGTTGTCCCATGTTTTTATTTTCTTTTTATTTTTGGAAGTTGTAAAACTTGTCCCTTTTTTTATTTTTATTTTTATTTTCTTTTTATTTTTGGGGAAGTTGTAAAACTTGTCCCATTTTTTCTTATTTCTTTTTATAATTTTTCCATTCCTTTTTTCGTATTTTTTTCTTTTGGGAGAAAGTCGGTACCCTCCACTTACAAAAGCTAGCCTTTTTTTTGTCGTGTCATTAATAAATACACAATCACACACAAATAGCACACACTAACATACACACTAAATGAATAAATAAAGTGTCAAATACAGAGAGTGTGAATAACATGTACAAGAGTGAGTCATGGTACAAAAGTAGTGTCAATGTACATAATAAAACCCTCGGTAAAAAATCTCCAGATCCAGAAGAATTAGGATCAGTGTCATCACGAGACTATGAGTAAGGGAATGGCGGACCAAAAAGACCCTCCATCATCTGAGTACAAGGAGTAGTGTCCCTACTAGTCCCCACAACTCCAGCAGAAGACATATTCAAGGAAGGTCCTATCCAACTGGTAAACTGCGTAGGCTGACTCCAAGATGTAGGCATCGTCGGCGGAGGCATCGTCCCAGACAATGGAACTGAAAATAAGCCCTGATCCACAGGAGTAATGATCGGACTAAACTCAGACTGTGAAGGCTGGAATGGCTGGGAAGATGGAGGACGCTGCCACTGGGCCTGAAAGTGCTGGAATGGCTGAGAAGACTAAGGTTGCTGGGTCTGAGAGTGTTGGAATGGCTGGGAAGATGGAGGACGCTGCCACTTAGTCTGAAACTCCTAAAATGGTTGAGAAGATTGAGGTTGCTGCCACTGGGTCTGAGAATGCCGACGAACCTCAGGGGATCGTCTGCAACGACTAGGCTCCCCCTCGTACGAGCCTCTATGCCTCGAGCGCGAGCGAGACCTCCGTCGCCTCCATCGCTCCTGAAAGACACAAAATGAAAAAAAATATCAGTGGTGTAAGATATAACAAAAGGTAAACATGGGAAAATAGGTGAATATACCTCATGAACATCGTCTGAACCACTCTGACAACTCGCACCGCGTCGTAGCTTGATGACACAATGTTTTAGAGCATCAACCAGCTTCATTATGCCCATCATATCCGAGTGCGTGACCTGAAAGCAAAAAAAATCAATAACAAGCAATATTAAGAAGAATGAAAGTTGTGTTAGAAAGCTTACCGGCTCGAACTCATCAGGCAGGGACTCCTACCCTTGTCTAAAACCCTCTGGTACATCAGCAATATGCTCCTTGACTATACCAATCGGCCCCGGGTAACGGACGGACTGAGGTGGGATCTCGACCTTCCCCCTACGACGAGCAGTCGCCTAAAACATGATCAAATAATCAGGTTATTCGACGATTTAAGCAGGCATTACCATAAAAAATTCTCAAAAAATCAAAACCTCGGGAAGACGGGGTGGAGGAGCCAAGTAAGGAAGCAAGTCCCGAGAATAATCGCCGTCCATGCGCACAAGCTCCTTCCAAGAAAACTGATAGCGCTCTCCTCTGTTCAGTAGCTCATCCAACAAGCGTGAGTGCAACATCGACTCTGGCGGAGGCAATGGCACCGTAAAACGATCAACGCTGTGCTGACAGACTACACGCTCTCCGAGGTACCAAACAAGACGCGATGTACCAAAGAAGACGGTACGACACGCCGAGCGCTCTAAAGCCTTGGGAAGTTCAGTCAAGCCAGCCTAAGGCCGATACTAGATCTCGATCGGGACCTAAAAACCATAAAAGAATGCAATGAATTTCGAAAAATAACATCAAAGTGAAAGAAATACACTGTGAAGTCGATCCTTACGCCAACAGTAGAGGTACCCCGACGCAGTAGCCCTCGCGGACTCGGTACTGACTCCACTCGTGACTTGCCCCGCTCACGCCAGCTAGCACGAATAGAAAAGTCCCGGACTGCTCCACGATGCCGTCGAGGGGCTAATCCTGGAAAGTACTCATAGAACCACAGCTGCAACAAGAATAATTTTTAAGTACATGAGCCAAACCAGTAAAAACAAAACACGAAGAAAAAGGATCGTCACCTCTACGACTCTCCAAAGACCATAGACAGCGATAGGGGACTGATCGTTCAGCTGCCTGCAGCCATGACGCAGCGACGAGAGCAGATCAGCATACCGTACACTAGCCCAACTAAAGGATCCTATCTCAGCGATCTTGGTCAGAGACGGCAGGTAACAAACGAGCGCGCAAGAACTCCTTTCATGAGAAAGAGTCCCGGAAATAAGGATCAAGATAAAGATCCGTACTCGTTGCTCAGGCGTCGTCTCAGCAATATAAAAACCATGAGCGAGAACAGAAGGCGACTCTGATCGCCCACTCCGAGGACCACCCCGAGGCACTGGTCGAGTCCTAATATGGTGAATGACAGGACCTAACAAGTCCACTGCCTCATTCGCCCCCCAAGTGAGGTCAGGAATCTACTGAACGGGCCGGTCGGTGAAACACAAGCCGCTGATCATGCTGAAATCAAGAGGAGTTACCGTCATCTCCCCCCAAGCGAAGTGGAAAGTGTTGAGAGTATCCCAAAAATACTCCAACAATGCTCGGACAACTATCGAACCACGGCCTTGGGGCCTGCTAAATCCCACAACTACTGAATAAAAATCTCCTAAACCAGCAGACTCCCATAATGCGTTGGTGATGGGATCCCCTATGATGACCCCTTATAGCCGGGGAATCAAGTCTCCAGCTCCTGAACTATGATGGCAAAGTACACCATCGACTAATCCGGTAAGCAGACGGTGAGAAATATGGTTCTCACGATAGAAAACTAACTCGTCTGGTGTCCACGAGGGTGGATTCCATCTACCCTTGTTCGTAGAGGGGCGAGGCTCGGTCTCCAAGGCATCATCTATTTCCTCAGGAACTGAGGGAGTGTCCTCTCTGAAAGTCTGACGCCGGCCACGAGTAGAAATATCTCGATCTCGTTGTTTGGGCATGCTATTATGTTCAAACAAAAAGATAAAAATCTAAATACTTAGCATCATTTACTAAGATCTTGTTTGGCATTATTTTTTGTTTTTAGTTTTCTGTTTTTTTAAAACAAAAAACCAAAAACAGGAAACAAGAAAAAGGAGTTTCCACTTTTTTGTTGTCAGTTTTCAAAATTATCATGACTTTAACAAATTTAACTAATTTTTGATTCATTATATGGCATATATTATATTATTTTAAAAAACAAAAAACCAAAAAACAGAAAACCACAGCGATGCCAAACGAACCCTTGTTATTTAGTTATTTATTCAAAACAGCATTAACATTCACCTCAAGTTGCATTTCCCATTATGCGCTAATTTTTTACCTCAAGGCTTAAAATTAGCAAAATAATAAAATCATTTCTAGTATTTAGTTTCTCCATGACAAACTAATACTACAGTTCTCCTAATCGCATGATACTATGTTCTTCCTGACAATGTAGTACATGCACAAAAAAACAGAGCATGTTCGAAATTGCACAAAAACAATAGATCAGCACATCATAGCATGTTTTACAAGATCTACAACAATTCTATCATCATTTCAAGTGCAAGAAACAACAAAGAACAACAAGAACACCATTTCACACACAAAGTAGTACCAAAAATGGTGATTTGCTCATTTCTTCACCAAATCATGCAAACTTGGTCTTAAATTGCTCACAAACCAACGTACATTCATATACAAGCTAATTCATGGCAAGAATTTCGACATAGAAGCTCAAAATCAAAAACCCCCAATTTGATTTTTTAAGGGTTTCATGCAAGAATGGCTCATTTACAGCAAAATTTGAGACAAAAGGCAAGGAAACTTACATAGATCCTTGTAGAGATTCAAAAATGAGGAAGCTAACAAGAAATTTGAGTGAATTTGATGGAGAATTGAGTGTCAAGGCTCGAAAATGCTGGTGGTAGTGGCAGAGAACACGAGCAGCAGCACCAAAATGAAATAAGGAAGAAAGCATATGAAATTTCGAATTTAAAGGCAAAACAAAACGCCGTGACACGGCGTAATGTCCCATGTCACGGTATTCGTTGCCGATTAACGATGTTAATCTTCGTGACGCGGCAAAATAGTTTGTCAACGGCGCGAAATTCGAGCATACGTGATTGTTGCAGCAAAAAAAGAGCTCCGTGTCACGAAAAAAACATACCGCGTGACGGCAAGTATTACTGTGTCACAGCGCCCAGCCACATGACATGGTGCTGACGCGTGGTCTGCAATTCCAGGAATCTGCCAGCGAATAATTCTTGGCAGCTTTTGACCAATTCAGTAGCAGAGAACAAGCACGTTTCACGAAATAGTTTGCCGCGTGACGGCAAAACACGCCGTGTCACGGCAACTGCACACGTGGCACGGTGCATGCATGTGACCTGCACACCGCAAGAATTTTTTATTCCTGGAATATTCCAGGCACATTTCACCAGTTTGAATTATTTCCGCAACTTCGTGACAGTTATTTTTCCACCGAAAAACTCGTGGGAAATCCTAACTGATATTTAAATGGTACCAAAATTACCATTTTACCCCTACCAAGCATCAAAGTCATATTTCAAGCACCTAATACGGTCGGATAGTCGACTTGAAGGTCTAACCATTTACGACCCACATTTGGGGACAAGCGAACCATTTACGGCCCATGTTCGGGGACAAGCGAACCATCTACAGCCCACGTTCGGGGACAAGCGAACCATATACGGCCCATATTCGGGGACAATCGAACCATCATCATTTTTTTAGTGATCATCTCCCGAGCGAAGACGATTCACGGCGCAAGGTTCTCGATACACAGAGACTTACAATCTCATCATCAGACAAGTTTTTCCTCGAGCATGGAAAATTGTCGGTCGTGGCCACCTCTCAAGGTGAAGAAGTCAGCGATTATATCATCTGACGACTTTCCTCAAGCATGGAAAGTATCACAACAAACATCATGCGGTGGATTTCTTCAAGCGTAGAAAGCTACTAAACTCATTTGCCACTGATACACTGGTGTCAGATACTATCGAACGTATTTGCCACCGATACACTAGTGTCAGATACGCATTCTATCCCTTTACTCTTTTATCTGTGGAACTAACGCTTTTCTGCAGGTATCGGCATATACAGAGTGATTTAGGATCGCAGAATGTCTTAAATCATTCTCCGCCCCAATCGACTACTTTGACTATCATCTTCGAAACTGACGTTTCTACAAACTCAGTCAAAGTGGGGGCTTCTGTAGACACCTAAAAATGTCTCCCCCGAAACAAACCCGATGATGAACAACTTTTCACCACCATTATTGGTCGGGTTAAGTATTTAATCCCGGGAATGCTTAAAGTCCATGTTCAATCAAACTCAGTTCACAAAATAGTCAACGGATCAGTCCTAATGTTTAGTCAAAGCATAGTTCAATTTGTATTTTGGCCCGAACCTTTTTTTAATTCATTTCATATGATTTATTAATTTAGCTCAATTAATGAATAATAAACCTAAATAGCCCGAAATTGTGAAACGACACTTGAAAATGCTGAGCGTAATTAGGTTAAAAATGAATTTGGATGCAAATATTGAAAAAATGTACACCATATCACAGGGCCACGTGCCGCGCCACGGTGGAAATTGCCGCGTCGCGGCATTTTCTGCCATGTCACGGTACATGTGCCGTGTCACGGGAGTTTTTCGTGTTTTCTCCGCGTGTACCTGCGCGCGCTTTATCCATCTGAACATGTTTTAGGGCAAAAAGTGTCCCGCGTCACGGTAATATATACCGTGTCGCGACAACCACTGTCGTATCACGGTGCCCAAAAAGTAGGGTTTTATCTTTTTAGGGTTCCGTGTGTTCCCTCTACTCATTTTCTCTATAAGTACGACCCTCATTTCTATAGTTCGGGGAATCAAAGAATCTCTATTCTCTCTTCTATGCTCTAGCCTAAACACTAGCCTACCTTATTCTTCCACAATACTTCTCCTAAGCACTCCAAGGAGTCCGTACTTTACTCGAGGTTCCATCCTTAAACCAAGGCGTGAAAGGTAGAACTGTTTGAGGGTTTGGCCCCAAATCAACTCTATTTAGCTTAATTTTAATTATCGTTTTATTGATTTCCTTGAAGTTATTTTATAGTTGCAAGCAAACAAAAATCAAAGTAAGGAATCATGTTCCTTTTATTTCTATTACTTTTCTAATGATTTTTATTATGTTTGTCATATATTAATTGTTGGATTATTGTTAAATTGCTTCCAATATTAATGTTGATTTTATTATATTTGTTGATCACTATATTGCATTTTTAAAGGGAATATGTAATTGAAAATCACGCCTAATAAGATAATTTAGACGATCGGTTTTGGTTCCTTTTTAATCTTGTTATTAATTAAAGTGATCACTAATATTTAGAATTATGTGTTTCATTAATATTAAACCAATTTAGCATATTATAGTTTGGAGCGAATTGAATATTTTGTTTGCATGCCTTTGAGATCGCAGGAATCACTTTTCACTATAAGAATCGAGTAGAGGCCAATACGGGGCGAATGTGACTCCATGACTCACTTCGTACCATTATCCCCGATCCTCTTTTCGTGGTTCTGAACCATATGGAGTTAGTAATCTCATGGATTATGAATGGGGTGTAACCTTCACGGGTCAATCATTGTTGCCTTTCGTTGTCCCTTATCGTGGTTGCCTTTTGTGATCCGTGAACGGTTTACAAGTTCCTTAAAAACTTGTTGGCGGCTTCCTACTTTCCTTGTTCCTAATCATATATGTTAATTCCCACTTTCTATGAGTGCCAAACATATTCACCACATGCTTAACGTAGGTGCACTTCAAACGACGCTACATAAGGCCTTGTTTGGTTGACAGTATATAATAGGGAATGAAAATTTATGGGAATTGAGTGTTGAGTCGTTGTTTGGTTGATACATAAAAGTAAAAATGGATGAAATAGAAATTCATGGAAATATCAACTTCCCTCAAAACATGGAAAGTAAATTCTATAACCCTCCTAGTTAATTGAAATTCATGAGAATTTATAGTTCCCACATTGCCAACCAAACAAATTATGGGAATTTCATTAGGGGAGTAATTTTCTATGAAATACAACTTCTTGTGGGAATTTATTTCCCATGTCAACCAAACGACCTCTAAGCGTTACACCTTATCAAATGTGACCGTATTTTAATAAGTGTTACACATCTTCTTTTTTTTGGCTGGCAAAAAACAACATTTTAATATTTTTACTTTTCTTCTTTCATGGTCCCCACCCAAATCCATTACTTTTTATTTTTATTACTCCTTCCGTTTTTAAATACTTGCTCCACTTTTCTTTTACGGTCGTTTTTAAATGCTTGCTCCATTTCCATATTTGGAAAGCTTTTATAATATTTAATTCATTTCTCTCAACTAGTGGACCCAATTTTATTACTTTTAGATTTTCTCTTCTCCAACTTACCTTTCACTAACCTCACTATCTCTATATTTTATTACTTTCTCCAATTTCTCCTAAAACTCCGCGCATGGAGAAATGGAGCAAGTATTTAAAAACTGAGGGAGTATTACTATTTCTTTCTTCTCACATTCATTACTTTTCAACAAATTATTAACCCCAGTATATTTCTTTTAGTACAATTTTTAATAATTCAACTACCCCACTTACCTCTTACGAGTATTTTATTTAAGTCACTTAAATTATCTAAAATTATATGGCGGTCAAAGTGTAACACTTATTAAAACACGGAGGGAATAATATTAGTAAAACCACTAATACTGCTACGGTAACAATAATAGCAATTCATTATATTAAACCGCTAACGTCATTAGCAGTTTTAAGCTTCAAAAAAAAAAATCTCTTCCCAACTGAATTTTTGTGGACGGATTGTGGGGAATTAGTATAACAATTATGCATATAATTAAAGCACTATATAAACTAGTAATCCGGAA
Source organism: Chenopodium album (assembly GCF_948465745.1). Lineage (NCBI taxonomy): Eukaryota > Viridiplantae > Streptophyta > Magnoliopsida > Caryophyllales > Amaranthaceae > Chenopodium > Chenopodium album. The sequence goes on from NC_137848.1 coordinate 48,726,093, forward strand.
CATCGCTTCGGGCACACACTAGTGCCAACTTTTTGAAAAAAGAAAAAAAAAACAAAATAAGCTGTTAATTGATTTGATGATGAAGAGTCTTTAGAACTTTAGGAAACGAGGAATAAGGAAAAAGTTGAAAGCTACAGTGATGTGTTTATAGGGCTACTAAATCCAAAGAGGAGAAAGAAAGGCGTGCTTATTAGCTGTTGTAGCTTATTGAGATTTTCCATGTGTTTAGTATTACAAAAGTAAGGTCCATTTAGCGTTACGTGTTTACTAATATTTGGAAAGAAAGAAAAGAGCAAGTAGCCCTATATAGCTATTGGCCTTAATCATATTTGGCAAATTGGCAATTCAATGGTGGGTTATTGGAATACCAAAAGATAGAAATATGGGGTAGTTCTTTAGAAAAAGTCAAAAGATGTTTGGTCACGCTGAGTATCTACGGTAGAGTTGTTAGTTTGTAATCCAAACCGTTAAAATCAATTATTTTAAAACTCATCTGAAAAAGGAATCGAATCGTTAAAAATCCGTTTTTTTTAAACCGAAAACGACCTGCCCCTATTTTGTCCAATCCGAAATTGAACCGAACAGAATTTGTGCAAACCGTTATGACCCGACCCGTTATCAAGCCATATCATTACAGCTCAAAACTGAAAACAACTCGAACTGATTAAGTTCGAACGCGATATCAACCCAAATTGATTATGACCCAATTTTTTCCAATCCGAACTCAACCAAACCGAATTTGTGCAAACCGCTTCAATGACTTGACCCGTTATTAAGCCAAATCGTTACAACCCGAAACTGAAACCAACCCGAATCGATTACGTCCGAGCCCGATAGTTAGTTACTAGACCCATTTAAAACCAAAACCGTTTAAACCTGGCAAAAATTTGATAAACTTGAATTATTTCAACCCGTAATTAGTCGATCAAAGTGTGCCTACTTAAGCATGTTGTGAATATGCTTGACAATTATAAGAAGTGGGAATTGACATTAGGCACAAGAAAAGTAAGAATCCACCAACAAGTTTTTAAGGAACTTGTATTAGGGAATTCTTTTTCTCATGAACTTGTAGGGTAGCTAGAGTTCTTTTTCTCAATATAGAAAGAATCAATATTTTGAAAGAATTATTCTACCTCCGTTTTTAAAATCTCTTTATAGTCACTATTTGCACAAACTCAAACTGTTTTAACTCGTAATCCACTGTAGGCATCAATCGTAATGCGCCTAGTTAAGCATGTTGTGAATATGCTTGATAATCGTAAGAAGTGGGTATTGACATTATACGAGTAGGGTCGCTAGAGTATAGCACTTCACTCATCTTAAATCTCTTTTTCTCGTGAACTTGTATTAAGTGATAGTAGGATGGTAGGCTTGCTATATTATACTGTAATTACTAAATTATAATTGATCTCGACGATCAAATTGATAGTGCGTTTATGAGTTACTTAATCATTTTTATAAGGATTATCCATTTAGTGTAATAGAGGTAACCCCGTTAGTATTATAAGGGTTACTCCGCAGTGTTATAGGAGTTACTTTGTTCTTTTGTAAGCAACTACACTGGTAACTTATCTCAATATATATATATATATATATATATATATATATATATATATATATATATATATATATATATATATATATATATATATATACATATATATATATTTGTGTTGATGATTATGAATTAATAATAAGGTAGTTATTGAACGATTTTTTGAAATATTAGTCAATGTTGTAACTGTGTGACCGGGTTATTTGTTTAGGGGTTACTTGATCATTCAAGGGTTACTCGATTGGGGGTTACTCGATCAGTCAGAGGTTACTCGAGTAGGCCAGGATTTACTCAATAAAGGATTATTCGGTCAATTAGGAGCTACTCAGTTAGTCATGGGTTACTTAATCAAGAGTTATTCAGCCAATGGTTCTTCAGTCGGGTAGGGGTTACTCAGTCAGAAGTGTTACACCGATAAGGGTTACCTGGTTAGTGTTATGTGTGTCAGTTGGCCACACGATGTGGCCAACCAAACAGAAAACGTGCTATTTTTGTTTTGATAATTTTTGAATTAATAAAAAGGTGGTTATTGATTGATATTTAAAAATATATAAAAAAAATAATTTTGAATTTTTTAATTGAAAAAAATATAATTTAGGGTTCGTTTGGCACCGTTTTGGTTTTCTGTTTTTTGGTTTTTTGTTTTTCAAAATCATATGATATATGTCATATAATAAATCAAAAATTAGTCGAAGTTATTCAAATCATGATAATTTTGAAAACTGACAACAGAAAAGTGAAAACACCTTTTTCTTGTTTCTTGTTTTTGGTTACAGAAAACTGAAAACAAAAAACGATGCCAAACAAGCCCTTAATTATTGATTTTCAAGTGGTGTGCAGAAATGATTGGGAAAAAAATGTGCAATAATAACATAGATTCCTCGTAATTTTGGGGTTTCTAAAAAGAAATTTATTAGAAGATATAATAAAATAGGTAACTTTGGTATGTGTGTTGTTAGGAAAAATATTAAAAACTAGATAAGCCTCGTGCGATGCACGACATAAAAAATTTCTTTGAAATAAATATTTATTTTACATATGCCTCTCGTATGAGATAAATTATAAAAACATTACCATTAATTGCAATGCTATTTAGATCTAACTAATTTTGAAGAAAAGTATAAATTTAAGTAAATTATGCAATACGAAGTACTCTTTAACCGGGAGTAATTATATTTTGAAGCCAAATAGTAACTCATAAATTCATCATAATATAATATATGGAATATAATATAATATAATAATTGTTTTTACAAAAAAACTATTGTAATAATTTAAGGTAAAAAAAATAAAAAATAAAAAATAAAAACTAAAATATGATGTCAGCAATTAATTTAGGCGGGAAAAATTTTAACCACAATTTGACATGTGTACAATTTGAAAAAGTGATGATGTCAGCGGTTGTTGTTTTAGTTTATTCATAGATAGACAAATAATAGAAGTGGAAGTTATTTGAAGGTCTATTTATTTATTTTTTGTTTTTTAAAAGAAGTGGAATTACTGGAGGATACTGCAACCAAAAAAAAAAAGTTTTTTAAAAAGTTTTTTTTTTCTAAAAAAAGAGCTGGAAGTTATTAAAGGATAGTGCAACCAAAAAAAAGGGAGTGTATGTGACAAATTAGGGTGAAGAGATAAATGAATGACTTGTATATTATTGATCAATAGGTAAAGTATTTATACAAAACTTAATCTCATAAGATAGGAAACAATCTTCCTAAAAGATAAACTAGGATAATTATAAATCCTAAAGATATATTCTCTAACTAATATCTTAACATAAAATAAACCTAAATATATTATATTCTCTTAATGATATCTACGAAAAATATATCCCACATTTATTTTTCGATATTTTAATCTCTAACACCCTCCCGCAATCATAACGGCAGTAACACGAACGTTGCGATTGGAAATTCATCACTTTGTTGAAGTCGATCGAGTTGCGCTACTCTGTTGATGTCGCCTTCATTTTTTTCACTTTGTTGAAGTCGATCGAGATGTACTACTCTGTTGATGTCGCCTTCAATTTTTTTTTCACTTGTTGAATGATGAGATCGTTTTTCTTTTCAAACCCATCAATTATCAAACAATCAGGAACATCATTCTTTTTGAACCTGCAAATATAACAATTTTGGTTTTTGTAGAGCAAAACCTAGCTCCAATCAAATATTGGTTTTTCAGATTAAACCACACTCAAATATCTTATTGGTCTTTTAGAGTAAACCACACTCAAATATCTTATTGGTCTTTCAGAGTAAACCACACTCAAATCTCTTATTGGTCTTTCAGAGTAAACCATACTCAAATCTCTTATTGGTTTTATTTTAGAGCAAAACCAAACTCATATCCAAAGGAGCAAAATCATGCTTGATTCAACTCACAAAAAAAAAAAAAAAAGCATAGCGGATTTGGGTAAAATTTATGAATCCCGCCGATAAGTTCAATTTTCTAACCCACCGGCAGGGGGGAAATTTTTGTGAACGGTTCCAAGATTTAACCTGCTCTTGATACCATGACAAATTAGGGTGAAGAGATAATTGAATGACTTGTATATTATTGATCAATAGGTAAAGTATTTATACAAAACCTAATCTCATAAGATAGGAATTTTTTTTTCCTAAAAGATATATTAGGATAATTATAAATCCTAAAGATATATTCTCTAACTAATATCTTAACATAAAATAAACCTAAATGTACTATATTCTCTTAATGATATCTACGGAAAATATATAACACATATATTTTTTGATATCTCAATCTCGAAAAGTATGAGAATTAGGATTGAGGTTTTGGAGAAACCTCATTAAACTGACTCTTAAATTATATAAAGGAAAAATTGATTCTAATAATCCCACCTTTAACCGGTTGGCAAATAATAATCCCACCTATTAATTATTATCTAATAATCCCATTTTTAGGGGTTATCTTCTTCTAATGGTCCTTAGTGACCATTAACCTGAAGAATAGGTAATTTTTTTCCCTCTATTCTCCCTCATCTCCATAGTCAATTAGCCCCAATTCTCTCTCATCTCCTCCCCTTCCCATCCCACCTTAATTTCTCTCTCTTCCTACAACAATGGTAGCGGTGTACTTATATCTCAAGGAAACTCATTACTTGTAGGCGTCGGTGGTCGGATGTCAAGCAGTAAAGTCAATTTTGTGGGGGGAAGGGATTTCGGGGGGTGAGGGTTTCGTGGGTTGGGTGGCTAGTCGATCTTGGGTAGGAGTTTTGTGGGTGGCTGGTGGATCTTGGGTAAGGTTTTTCGTAGGTAGGGGAGGTTGGTTTGTGGGTGGAGGTGGCCGGCCGTTTACGTGGGTAGGGGTGGTCGGCCGTTAACGTGGGTGGGGCTTTTGTGGGTGGGTCAGTGAGGGGGGGTTTCGTGGGTCGGGTATTACGTGTGGGTGCCCGATTTCAGTGGAGGAGGTGGCTGAGTTTGGGTTTTATTTTTTTATTTTTTTATGAAGGTTTCACTGGCATTAATGGAGGATAATGGGAAAGAAAGGAAAGAGGAAAGGGGAATAAAGTTTTAAAATTTTAATTTTTTTTATAAATAAAAATTATATATTTGGACGAATCACAAAAGGACATGTGTCATGTTAACCTATCTAACCGGTTACCAACATGTTAGGGACCAATAGAAGAATATGACCCCCAAAGGTGGGATTATTAAATAATAATCAATAGGTGGGATTATTATAGCGAATCGGCCAAAGGTGGGATTATTAGAATCAATTTTTTCTTATATAAAAGACTAGAGTAAATCATTGGTTATTGTTTTTAATATTTTTATTATTGTATATTTAGGGTGCGTTCTATTTACCTGATTTTTACTTATTTGAACTTATCTTACTTTATTAGCTCTTATTAGAACTTATTTTAGTTATAAATTGAACGTGAGTAGCCTTGATTTATATATGAACTTATTTGGGGGCGTTTGGTTCGCAAAGTGGTATAGGTTTGGAATCGGGAATAGGGTTAAGGTGGTATCGGGTTGGAACTTGATACTTAATACCATGTGATAACATCGCACCTCTCCCAAGGTTTCTAAACCCCATACCTCATGGGTTTAAGGTATGAGTTTAAAAATCATATCTCATGGTTTGAGGTATGGGTTTAAAAATCATAATTTTGACAACCAAATATATGATATGAATTTGGTCATTCTAAACCCATACCTCATACCTATAATCCGCGAACCAAACACTCCCTTATGATGATGAGAATCGATCTTATGATCACCTGGAATCGGAGGGGAGCTCTAACCACTTAAACTATCCCTCACTCCCTCACTCTCTTGTGTTTTATAACTGTGGCGGGTCATGACTTTTAGGGGGCGTTTGGTTCGCAAACTGGTATGGGGTTGGAATCATGAATGAAACCATACTGATATGGGTTTGGAACTTGATTCTTAATACCATATGTTTGGTATGATTTTGGAATGCAATTTTTTTCTTTTATTTGATACGTAAAAGTATGGAAATGAGCCAAACCCACCCCCCTAAGGTATGGGTTTAAAACTCTTAAAATCATAAAACAAACATAAACGGGTTGTTTGTCAATCGGCGGTTGGCTGTTGGCTTGTTTTCTTGGCTTGTTTGACTAGCTGGAAGTATTAGCTGTATGGATTGGCTTTTTAAGTTATTGTTTAAGCCGACTGTTTACAAAAGTGTTTGGTAAAATTATTAATGGTTGTTAGCTGTTTATTAGTAATAAAGTGGGCTAACAAACTAAAAGCCAATAGAAAAAGCTACTCTTATTAGCTTTTGGCTTTTGGCGGAAAAGCTAGCTTAAAAGCCAACAAAAAAGCCAATTACCAAACATATTCTTTGACTGTTTGACCAAACTAAAAAGCCAAAAGCCAAAAGATAGGTTAAAAACCAATTGCCAAACACCCCAAAGTATGAATTTAAACCATTCTAAACCCATATCTTGTAGCTTTACGTGAACCAAACACCCCTCCTAAGTTTTAAGAGGGCTCCGTTTCATACCTCTCTCCTCTTAGTTATTTCATTGAAGCGCACTCAACGTTCTCCATTGCAGTCAGTTCACGTTCTCCGATGAAGGCTTGAAGCGCAGTTCGCTGAATCTAATTCTTGTATCCCCATTGAAGCAGCTTCTAAGGTAAGTTGTTTCTTGTTGTTATCATCATATCAATTTCACAATCTAGGGTTAATTTTTCATCTAATCTAATTTAATTATCACTGCTTTAAGTTTAGGGTTCGTAAATCTCAACTGTTGCTTCTAAATTCTTAGCTTATGAAACATCATAACCAAAATTATGAGCCTAATTTGATTATTCAATCAAATATCCCTAAAATCATGTATTTTTCGAGATACCATGTAAAAAAATGATTGATAGAATGGCGCTGGCAAATTCCACCATTTCCCCGGCATGAAATCCATGGTTTTGAACCCAAAAATGAAGTGTCCAAGTGTCATACCCATGTCCGAGTGTCGAGGGTCCGACATGGGTAATTGAGGAGAAAGGAAGAGTCGATGTAATATTAATCATAATGTTATTAATTAGCTGTGAATTTCATTGATGGGCTAAATGGTTATTTTGTTACTTATATAGGCATAATGGAGGTAGATGAAGAGAATCCTTCTTCTGCTTCAGTTGCTGAACCAACTCCTCCAGGGACTGATACTGAGATGCTGGCTACTTCTGAAACAGCTACTGATATCATGGGTCTTGCTACTCTTACATCCCCTATGATTACACCGGCTGCTGTCCCGCCATCAGCTCCTTCTGCAGTCGCCCCTTTGTCAGCTCCACCTCCGGTGCTGGTCCCATCAATCGCGCCTCTTCCTATTGTTCCTCCAGCGACATCTAGACCATTAGCCCCTCTCCCTGCCCGCCCTACCCTTACTCAAAATGGTGAGGCAAAGGAATCGGATTATGAGGATGATGACCAGGGTTCGGAAATGGATGCGCAAGATTCCTCTGTTGGGTATGAAATTACAGAGGAGAGTCGGGTTGTTAGGGAACGTCAGGAGAAAGCGATGAAGGAATTCATGATGAAAAGACGCGCTGCTGCTTTAGCTGTCCCCACAAATGACGTAGCTGTGCGGACTAGGCTTCGGCGGCTTGGTGAACCTATTACTCTCTTTGGGGAGAGAGAGATGGAAAGAAGGGACCGGCTCCGGATGCTTATGGCTAAGCTTGATGCTGAGGGGCAATTGGAAAAGCTTATGAAAGCCCATGAAGAAGAGGAAGAAGCAGCTTCAGCTAAGGATGAGGTCGATGAAGAAATGTTTCAGTATCCATTTTATACAGAGGGGACCCAAGAATTGTTGGAGGCTCGGAAGTTTATAGCGAAGTTCTCTATTGTCCGAGCATCTCAGCGTCTGCAGCGTGCAAGAAGGAAAAGAGAGGATCCAGATGAAGATGAAGATGCTGAAGTTGATTGGGCTCTTAGACAGGCTGAGACTTTTGTTCTTGATTCTAGTGAGATTGGTGATGACCGCCCACTTGGGGGTTGTTCGTTTTCAAAAGATGGGAATTTTCTTGCTACCTGGTATGTTCTCTAGTTCTGTAATCTATCTTTGCCTGGTTGGAGGTTGTTTTTCCTTTATCATAATAAAAGTGATTGATACTTGGAGATGTGGTGGTTGATTATCATCCTATTTTGTTTGTCAAAACTAGCAAATTGGACTTCATATAAAGGGTGTGATTTGTGGCTTGATACGTGATATATATCAATATTTGTGGTTCTGTTGTAAGATATGTGATTAAGATAATTTACCCATGAAATCAAGATGTTGAAATTTTACATCTATCCAGGAAAATTTATTTTTAAAATTCTTCCTCTTGCCCTTTTGTATTGATTTTTTTTTATTCTTATGTCATTCAGAAGTCTAAACCTTCACTATGATTCTTTCTTTGTATTTGCTTTTAATTTTCAATATGTTTTGGGAGTAGGAGGCTATTCTTTCCATTTGCTGAAATGATGAAAGAAGTAGTTATGAACTATAACAAGCTCTATGATGTATTCGTTCCTTCGTCCTCTTTTAGAATTAAATTCAGGACAGTATGGTCAAATTTTGATCTGTATGCTTTAAAATAACTTCTTAATTTGCTGTTATGTTCTAGAAAGGAAAGATACTGAAAAATTGACTTTTGTATACAAAGAATTGGGATGTGTTATGTTTGAATATCCAAAAGCTGGTGAAAGAAAATCCATGGGGAAACTGAATTTTTGTGAACTGGAATTTCAACATCTTTTTGAAGAGAAGTATTCTAATAATTAACCAGTGTATCTTCTTGTCATCAATGAATTAACCAGTGTAAGAATTAAAATTATAGAATGCCAGATAACTGACTGCTATCCATGTGCTCCCTAGATGATGTACTGCGATATGAGTTGTGTAATAGACTTTTGGAGGAAGTAACAGAAAAGGAGAGTTTCCTGTTTTTAACTAGTGTGAGGAATTTTTTTTTTTTATTTTTTTAATTTTTTTCTAATGCTGTGACTGTTGATGGTACGGAAATCATGTAAAATTAGACGAGTCACTTTGTCCAACTTCATATATAATTTATGAAGACAGTTGGCTTTGTAGATTGATGGATATGAGCTGGCTAATCTATTATTTCTCAAGATTTGAAGAACATGATGCTTAGATTTGCATTTAAATAGCCTATAATCATTTCTCTAAATTATGAGAGTAATGAGCCGCATGATGAAGGAGGATACTGATTGTCATTTTATTGCTTGTTTTGTTCCTTCAGTTCTTCTAGTGGAGTTGCTAAGATATGGAGTATGCCTGAAGTGAAGAGGGTCTCTGCCTTGAAGGGACACACTGTGCATGCTACTGATGTTGCATTTTCTCCTGTAAGTGACATTGTAGCAACTGCCTCTGCTGATCGTACTGCAAAGTTGTGGAATACAGATGGTACGTTAGTGAGAACATTTGAAGGTCATTTAGATCGCTTAGCTCGTATTGCCTTCCATCCATCCGGCAAGTACTTGGGCACCACAAGTTTTGACAAAACTTGGCGTCTATGGGATATTGAAAGTGGTGCAGAGTTGCTTCTTCAAGAAGGCCATAGCAGGAGTGTTTATGGCATAGCTTTTCATCTAGATGGATCCTTGGTAGCATCCTGTGGACTGGATTCTCTCACACGTGTCTGGGATCTTCGAACAGGAAGAAGTGTTCTCGCTTTGGAAGGCCACATCAAACCTGTAAATTTCTTCTCTTGTTATGCTCATGTACAATTTATGCTATACACACTGATAGTTTACTCACTTGGTATCTCTTCTCTCAGGTCTATGGGGCTGATTTTTCTCCTAATGGCTATCATTTGGCCACCGGCTCCGAAGATAATACCTGCCGAATCTGGGATTTGAGAAAGAAAAAGTCCTTGTACATAATCCCTGCCCATTCTAAGCTTATTTCAGAGGTCAAATTTGAGCCCCAAGAGGGATATTACTTGGTCACTTCTTCATACGATACAACTGTTAAGGTAGGAGTCTTGGCACTAAATTACTTTTAACTGATTAAGACAATTAGTGTGTTTTGTTCCAGTTGTTAGTAATATTTTCTCATTTGGTTCTATTTCATCAGGTATGGTCATCTCGAGACTTCAAGCTTATCAAGACTTTATCCGGATGTGAATCAAGAGTCACATCCTTAGATATTACAGGAGGTAAGATCTTTTCTGTTGACAAACTATTAGTAAAAGTGGTGCATGAAATTTGGGAAGTTGATATCACTCTGTTCTATGTGGAATTATCTTTGGTAGTTACCATTCAAAATCTAAATTCATTTGTCCCTAGAAATCCTACTAGGTCATGAACTTATGATGGGATGATAATAGGATTAATTAGCAGTTTTTCGTGTATGCCTGTCAACTAAATCATAGCTAATTTATACAGGGGTCTGAGTGTGGTTATACTAGTAGAGATCTTTAGGCCTCAAAATTAGGAGTGGTAAGTTGAATGTTTAAGGATGATCAGCTGAATTCTGAGCAAAATGGAACACTTTCTTTAGGATATTCATATATTCAGTTGCTCTCCTAATATTGCTAAAAAATTAGTATATGTAAAGCTATGCTATGTTGGTCAGTTTTACATGAATGTTGTCTTTGCTTTGCATCAATTTCATAAAACCAACTGAATTGTACAAAGTACACGGGCTGTATCGCATTGAACTAATTAAGAAGTGAAATATATACCGCATTTAATCTTGCTTATATATGTACAAAGTATAATTTAAAAGTAACTTATTATTTAAGTTCGTGTTCATATTCTCCCCCACCCCCATCCCACTCAAAGGATAAATCTTTTCAGGCTCCTTATATCGTCTTCTATTTGTGGTGATACAGATGGACAATGCATTGCTACAGTTGGACATGATCGAACAATCAAGCTCTGGTCAAGCAGTGTCCCCTCTGAAGAAAAGTCAATGGACCTAGGCTAAGGGTCAGTTTAGCAATTTTGTATAAGCTGATCTGACGATAGGTTTTTGTAGATTGCAAAATCTGCTTGTATGAAACATATTAAAACAGTTGTTAGCTATTAGCGGGCAAGTTCATGATAGGTGCAGAGTTACATGAAAGGAATTTTATTTTTGTATCCTACATTACTAATCTATACAAAAATAGTGATATTCACTTAGTTACATCAACATGAATTGAAAGCCATATACTTCTCCATTTTACTAAAATTGCAGCACTTGCGAATGACATTATTTAGGGCAACAGGAGAGAAACTAGGAAACTTTTGTGATTATACAAAAAGTAATGTATTTCATCCTTTGCATGTTAAATTAGGGAAAAAAAAAAAAAATTCAACCACAAAATTTCATTTTCCATACTCAAAATTGCAAATAATACGGAGTACTTCACTAAGTATAGCAGTCAATAACTTAATACAATATTAAAATAGACACCGAGAGAGATATTTGTACTATTTAACTATGATAATTTTATTCCAAATTTTTAAAACTACGTAAATATTCCTTTTTATTTGGTATTCTTAATTATTTCATACACTCGCATTTAACTAAAATATTATTCCATATCTTTTTTTTAACAGATTCAACTCTTTTATAATCATCTTTTATACGGAGTATTAGATTTTGCCAAAACCCCTTTGTTCCTAAATAAATGACACATTTGACCTTTTTCTCAATGTTAGTGGACCATCTAAACTTAAAACTTAAGCTGATGGTTGAAATCCAGGAATATATTTTATACTCTATCACTCAATATTCACTTACTAACTTTTATCGTCATTTTTTAGTAACGTATAAAATACGAATTTATTACAAGTACTTCCTCTATTTTTTTATATTTACAACACACCTTTTATCACGCTTTTCGAGGAGGTGACTAAACTAGGTAAACGAATGAATTAAGCTATGAAATTTAAACCGTAGCAACTTATCCCTTTTTTTTTTATAGGTGGTAAAATTTTGTAAATTAATTTATTCGTTTACCTAGTCTAATATCTTTCTTAAAATGCGTATCGAATGAGTGTGTTGAACTAAATAAAAACGGAGGAATTATAAAATAACGGGACATGCATACAAAAATTAACATCAGAATTACCATTGCAATTGTACAGTGGGGGTCGTTGGGAAAGAAACATTTCTATTCATAGTATTGATTTGAAATTTTACAAAACTATAAAAATTGATTTAATTTTATGTAAAATACTAGGTTAAGTCCCGTGCCATGCACGGTAATAATTAAACTTTAAACAAAAATTGTAAAGAATAGTGTTAATTCAATAATAATTTAACCAAAAACAATATTTGCAACAAAATAATAGTCTCTAATTAAAGATATTGATGATCAAAGTTGTGTCTCGACAACTGTACAAATCCAACTATAACTTATAAAAAAACGGAGGAGTATAATGTACTAAAATGATTTTGTTCAGTTGTTCATACAAACGTTATGTATAATTTTCAAAGTAGGCTATCAAAACAATTTTTTCTACTTTTAACTAAAATAAATTTTAAGTTGGAGGAAAAAAAAAATGATAGTATTATAATAATCTTGGATATTGATATATTTCAATACTTAATTTTAATTTATGTTAGTATATTTGTAACTAAAAGATTTATTATATAAAATATATGTTAAAATATAATAATAAAAAATTAATTGGGCATGATTGGATTAATGTGTTGCCAAAATGGAAATAAGTATTAGGAGTAGATTACAAAATGGAAGTCATTCAAATTTGGCAAAAAAAAAAAGGCGGGAAAATTTTTAATGACATCGTGACAAGTGTCACTTTAGATTCGCTTTTAGTATAGGTTAATTGATTCCTGTAGTTTTACAATTTCTAATTTTTTTTGAAGGTTTTCTTTTAAAAAAAAATTCAAAAAAATAAAAAAAATAAAATAAATAAATAATAATAACGACATAGATGATGCATTAAACTTTTTATTTGCCTTAATAAGGTGGATGTTCTAATGAAGTCCAAATTGTTGTACGATTAGTTTTATTTATTTTATTTTTTGGAAAAATTAATAAAAATAATCCAAACTATTGACTACTTTCTTATTTTAATCCCAACTATGGTTTAAATTAGAATAATTCCAACTATTAGGAATCCTTCTCAAATTAGTTTTTGACTTTTGTTAACCTATTAATCAGGTAAATAAGCAAGGTGTCAATATATTATTGGTTTGATTAGTTAACATTTTTACAAAAGAAAAACACAACCTATTCTTAAACCCAAACTCACACCACCACGGCACCATCCTATCACAGCCTACCCAACAAAGTCCATCCACCGAAAACTGCCCTTTCTGCCACTTTAATCGTAATTCGCGATTAACCACCACCTGCCACCAACAACCACGATTTCTCCTGCAATCAACCACACCAACAACCGGGCCGACCGCAGTATGGAGAGGAGAGAGGACGGAGGCGGTTTGTGATTCGTGGTGGGACTGGTGAGTGATGACGGGGTGGTGTGGGCGGCGATGGTAATAACAAGGCGGTGTGGCATGGGTAGTTGGTGTTAAGAGGTTAGGAGAAAGAAGCAGAGGAAGAAGAAAGTAAAAGGGGGATTTTTTTGGTTAATTTTGATTTTAATTTTAATTATAATTAGTAGGCTTTTTTAAAAAAAGTAAACCATTAAGGAAGTGATGGGCGCCGGAGTTGCAGCAGGTGGAGGGAGGGAGAAGAGGTGGGGTGATGATGAAGTGGTGGATGGCCAGGAATCCAGGATAGGGTTGTTGGTACCGTGCATGGCACATGATCTAAGCTAGTGTTATCTAATTTAGAGGGTTTCCCCTTCTTTCCAAAGAAAAAAAAAGGGTTTCCCCAATTTCCTACGAACCTATAACAGCAATTTTGACCTGTTTGTCTGTGGCCAAACTTTAGCTTCATTTAGTTACACAACTTCAGTTTTGAATCAGATACGGAGTATATGAAAAATAGTTGTGACATTTTAAATTGTTAATAATAGGAGTACTTAATCTGGACTACTACTAGCAATGTATTGTTTTAACATATCAAAACCGAAAATGGTAAAAGAAAAGAATCCAACTGCTGCTGCAAAACTATTGATTTAAGTAAATATAATTGAGATTCTCAACATGTCATTTTAAACAGTTTTCCCTGGGTAAAAAATGGAAATATACGCTTCGCAAGATCTCTACTTGAGATAATGAAATATATAGAATTTGAACTTAATGTAGTTTTGTAGCAATGCAGTGTGAATGCTGCATGAATTTCTATGACTATCAGCTGTCGGCCTTCACTCTACTGTTTTTACCAAAATTCTCCCGTCAGGTTTCTCCAAGTGTGAGTTACACAAGTGAACCACCTATTTGTGTAATAAAACCTGCTGATAATGATCTCATATCGATTTTCTTTTTCTAGTTGAGATCTTATTTGTACCAGCCAGCAAGCAGCCACCGCAGCAAGAAACAAAAACCACAAGCAATTGCCTGTAGAAAAGAACAGATCATACTCTGGCATTGGTGGACAAAAATGCACATTTTACTTGGAATATCTTTATAGTATGAATTTCCGGACAACATCCAGATGCATTGCTAAGCTTTTCAATTATGTGTGTATGCTGGGGAGAGGGAGTGGGGGGTGAGGTTGCAGAGAAGCTAGGAGGCTCACCTGGAGAATAAGGAGAAAAATGCAGAGCGATTGTTCAGACATGCTTCCACAAAATTTCAATGAAAAGTTCACTAAAGTACCATCCCATGTCCCCGTTAACAGTCCTGTTTGAGGGTCAAAACTGCCATCCAAAAATATTGTCAGGTGAGGTTGGAGGACTGAGAACCGATGGTCAAGAAAATAGAATAAAATTACCTTGGGAGACGATGCCGGGGACAAGGAATAATTTTCGCAAGCTGGAAGAAGTCACAGCACACATTAGAAATGCTCTAGAGTAGATGAGTGGAAGAGAAGAAAGGAAAATCTAACCTGGGGAAGTGACAAGATGAAATTCACAACTTGAGGAATAAAGAAAATAATTAGTGTTTCACTGTAAAATAGAGGAAATCAGAAACGGTCAGCATACAGGAAATATTATTATTATTTTTTTTCTTTTCAAACTATCATAATACGACTCTTTTCTAAAGATGATATGACATTTATTTTGAAGATGTATGATGATAGATGGTGGTAACACATCTGCATATGCAAAGTTGCAAAAGGAATTTAATATGCATACATATATAACTTTTCATGAATTAATAGATTGTTTTGATATAATAGATAAAGCAAACATAAGAGGCTTGCTGGAAGCTATGAAATGCTGAGCCTTAGTTGACACGTTTTGATTTTTGACAGTATTCACAAACTCTACTTTGACTAGCTTTTATGATTTTTAGATATGAAAAGACATAGTCACGTGGAATCCTGTTAGACCCCTCTCCATGTGTATATTCAAAATATCAATTTCTTATAATTATTACTTGTTGAAAATATTTACGGTTAAATCTATGCATTGACAAACATGACAAAAGACAAAAGAAACGTGGCAACTAATCTGGAACGGAGGAAGTATGAAATACGTGTTACGCCAGTCAATATTACACAAAATCTTAATGCAAGCAAATCAAGACACACTGGACACTGCCTTTTGTACTACCTAAAAGTGTGAACTACGGCATGGATACATGCATGACCAAACTTGAAAGCAACTTCTAAGATGTGTAGGTACTGTTTAGACTATGAATCTAAAAGTACCAACAGGCAACAGCGTTAAAAAAAAAAAGGAAACAAATGAGAGGACGCCACATTTTAACAAAAGCAAGAAATACCTGTAGTTTCTCTAAAAAAAAAAAAAAAAAAAGCAAGAAATACCTGTAGTGACCCAGAATGCCAACAACGGCCATTGTCATTCCTGCAAAGTATGTATATGTATCCCCGACAAACACTGAAGATGGATACCTAGAAGATGTAATTCTTAAAAAGATATTCAAGGAGTACAACTGAAACATAGCATCAGTCATTCAGTCAACAAAAAATTTACCAATTGTAAGAAAGTAAGGCCAAAGAAGTAGCGAGCAAAGGCTGAACAAGATATATAGAGAATGCATGAGCCTGCTGATTCTCGGAATTGTCCGTGGCTGCCCCAATTTGCATAACATTATGGATCAGAATCTGTAACAAAAACTCAAATGATCAGACTGTATAAAATCTTTGGATGCAGCGAATTCAAAAGTGCATAGGCTTACAGCAGAAGCAATGACAACAGTCTGGCCAACTTCAAGACCGTTTATACCAGCATGAATATTGATAGAATTAGTGCAAAACACTGTAAGAAGGACCATGTATAGCTTATATATCCATCCTGCACATATAGGAAGGCCACAATGTAAATAAGAGAAGGATGTCACAATCCCCCACAATGACAAAGCAAGATATGCTCAACATCAAATGATTCATCTGTTGCCAAGAGCACTTTCCTTCCATTTACTTTTAAAAAACATGCTAAAGTTATTCTGCAGAAATATGATCAGCTGTAGTATACTGAACAAGGGAAAGTGATGAAACCACTCTTTGCACAAATGAAACTTATAAATTGAGGAACACAATGTTATACGTAAAATCATACAGAAAATCATATCCTAAAAAGAGACGGCCACGGGCCACCTCAAGTAAAATCTACGCATGCTGCAGACTCTGAGCATTAACAGGCAAAACAATCCCTCACTATAAAGTTATTAAACAATAAGAAACGTTTGAAGTAGCAATCCATAATCAACCATATGATGAGCAATATTCCATGCAGTCAATATGAAACATATTTCATGCTATCCCTTGGGTTACACACCAAAGATTTGTCAAAAATCCTACACCGTCACACAGCAGCATTGATGTGATCAATGAAACAATATACATGACAGAAAGGATTCATCCAAGCATTTTACCTAGATCCAACACCTCCAGCCCAACATATGGAATGAGAGGCTTTGGGATTACAACGGTGGTATGGCCAGCATAAGCCATTAGTAGAGGAAGAGCAGCAATAAAAGGCAAGACCAGTTTCCTGCACATGAAAAATAATTCAATCAGAATTTTCTCCCAAAACAAAATAGTTGAAGGGGCTTTTAGAAATATGATACTTACACTCTCCATGGAACGTCAAGAACATCATCAACAAATCCAAGCAAAATCATGAAACAAATGGATGCCAAAGCTGCGTTATACTCAACTAGCCACTACAAAAATAATAATTTATGAGAACTATGATAATCTGCCTCCAAAAAAATAACTCAGGAGAAGTAAGGAATCAGCAAGTACTGACTAATTTAAACTGCCTAAATATATGAAAGATCCACTTTTAATAAAAGATATATTCTTGTTCTCAAATCTCAATCTGGAGCATCACAGCACCAAACATACAACTAAGAGAGAGAAGGAAGCTGGCAAACAGTTTTTAAGTCTTTTCCATATAGATATTAGTCCCTCTTCCTTCCCACTCTAAATGCCTTAATGTCTATTCTAAGCCAATATTCTTTCCCTAACACCAATATCAGTTTACAAAATTGCTTTCTCTCAAGATCAATACCCAAGCATTTTAATAATAATCCTTTTGGCATGAAAAAAGTGAAACTGCATAATTCATATGTTGGTTACTTACATACACTCTAGGTAAGTAGAGATTCTCATATATAGTTACTCCAATGTTGGCAATCGATAACCAAACAAATCAAGGAACTTCACATGAATTTAATAAAAGTGCATAATTCCTGTAAAAAGCAACTTTCAAGAAAGTTCTACTTCATGAGTCAGCCAAACAGATACAGGTTGATGAAATCTTTCAAGATGCCAGTCATGAAAGAAGAATGGTGTTAAAAAGGGAAGCAAGCAGAAGTTGCAAAATTATTCTACAACTTCATGTCCACTTGAAACCCTTACCTACCAATGTGATCATAGGTCTATGTTGTCCATAGATTTCAGTCTTTTGTGGTTGAACTATATGCCCTATGGGTGTATAGGTATTTTAAGTTATCTGCATCGACTGCATGGCCTTGGTGAATGTGATAGAATCGCCTATGAAAGTCTATACACGAAGAAGGAAGGGTCAACGTGGGCAAGGAAGGGCAGCAGCAGAGAACAATCCACGACCTCGGGATAATTCTAATGGAGATGGAGACAAAATTAATTAAGATTGAGGGAAGGAAAGAAAGCAAGCTAGTTTCTTTGTGTCTTATTTATGTTTTTCCAAATTACTTAAATATCACATGTTAAACCTTAAGGTCACCTTGACCATCCTAGTATAAGTAGTATGATTGGCATGAAGGTAAGGTATTCAGAAATTTGTGAGGAAACACTCGGAGAGTAGCAACCTAAAGTTGCTTGGAGATTGGCAGCCTAAAGTTGCTTCTTGTATCCTTCAATTGCCCTGTTAATGAAGAAGCAGTCCTTCTCTATTCTTGAGAGTGTTAATTTGTGCTTTTATTACAAATAAATTAGCTAGTCTATAACAAACTTGGTATCGGAGCGGTGGTCCTGTGACTGCCGGCGCCGGAAACCACCACCCTGAATTTATTAAAAAAAAAAAAAAATGGAGGTGAATACTCTGCAGAGACTGAACACCATGGAAGAGACACTCACTGGCCTGAAAACTCAGATGTCGGCTATCGAAGAGAAGCTGTAGTCACCAGACGACAATCTCACCCGGGTGGTAATGGCAGCTGTGAGGGCAGCCATGGAAGAGGAGCGAAAGAAAATCGAGGAAGAGCGGAAGAAAACAGAGGAGGCTGTCGCAGCCACTGTTAACAAGCTAAAGGACCGCCATCGATCGTTTCCGAGTCACCGTAGATACCCAAGCCGCAATTGACCGTGGAAAAATCACCAAATTGCAAGAAGAATTGGAGAAGGCGAAGCAAGCTCAACCTCAACCTATCCCACAGCCCATTCCGTTGGTGGGAGAAAACAGCCCGCGGCAGGAGATGGAGCCAATTCGTTCACCAACCGGAGATAGACCGTTCGAAGAACAAGAGTGGCATCCACATGACCAAGGTGGGTGGCGCGGAGGTAGCTGGAGAGGCGACGGCGGCGGCGGAGGAGGCGATAGTCACTGGAAACATCGAAAATTGGAAATGCCAATTTTTGAAGGGACCGATCCCGATAATTGGACCGCAAGTGCTGAAATGTTTTTCGAATTCTACCACCTGACCAGGAGAGAGAAGATGGAGGCGTCGGTGGTCGCGATGGATGGCGCCGCCTTGAAGTGGTTCCAATGGGAACAAAAACGCCGGCCATTTTATGGGTGGCCGGACCTCAAACAACGCGCTCTGAATGAGTTCCGTCCCTCACATTGAGGGACACTACATGAACAGGGGCTCGCCGTGAGTTACGAGGGTATGGTGGCGGAGTATCGCCGGCGGTTCATTGAGATGGTAGCCCGCTGGAAGATGTGCTGGAGAGCCTCATGCTCGGCCAATTCATAAACGACTTGAAGGGGGCTGTTAAAACGGAATTAAGGTTGCTTAATCCTTCGAATTTGGAGAAAGCCATGGAGATGGCAGGGCGTATAGAGGAGAAGAACAGAGTGCAATAAGGGAGCAGAAGGCCACTGGAGGATGGAAGGGAGGGCTTAGTATTGGAGCTTCAAGCACGAGCCCCGCCCAAATTAGTCAGCTCGTGAACAAGGGTAGTCTGGTCCAGACCTTTGGAGTCCCAAGTGTGTCGGGCCCAAGTAAGGCTTGGCCCAAGGCCCCGGAATCACAAGGGTCCGTCAATTTGGGCCGATTTAACAACTATTCCACCAGTGAGAATACGGGAGGAACACGGCGGCTAACTGAATCGGAGTACCAAGACCGGTGAGCGAAAGGGTTGTGCTTTCGTTGCGACGAAAGGTGGAGCGTCGGTCACCGGTGTAAACGCAAGGAACTCAACGTACTGGTGGTAGTCGACGACGGAGGGAGTGACGAAGTTCACGATTCCGGAGAACACGGAGGCGACAAAACCGACCCCGACGGAGCCGCCATTGAAGTTTCTTTATGTTCCGTGGTCAGGCTCTCTAACCCTAAGACCATGAAATTAAGAGGGGAAGGAAGGTGGTGGTGATGGTCGACCCTGGTGCGACCCACAACTTTATCTCCACCTCACTAGTGGATGAGCTCGGGCTTACGATGAAGGGAGACGGCGAGTTCGAAGTAGCACTGGGGAATGGCGACACGGTTAGAGGAAAAGGGGAGTGCGAAGGGGTAAAGGTGGAGCTCGATGGAGGCTTGACGGTGGTGGAAAGCTTCTTACCGCTGAGCCTAGGGGGAGCCAATCTGATTTTGGGGGTACAGTGGCTCGAAAAGCTGGGCACCGTAGCCACAAATTGGCGCACTCATGTCATGAAATTTTCCCTCGCCGGAGCTCCGGTGACGTTGATCGGCGACCCAACCTTAGAGAAGACACAGATTTCATTAAAGGCCATGTTTGTGTAAGGAGAGAAATGGGGTTTGGGTTGAGATTAATAGGTTACATCAGGAAGAATTGGGCCAGAAGAAGAGGCCCAAGTTCCGCCATTTCTAAGTGAGCTGATGGAACAATATCACAAGGTGTTTGAGATGCCCACTGGGCTACCACCAAGTCGGGGTCGTGAGCACGCCATAACACTTTGGGATGGCAGCAACCCGGTTAGCGTCTGACCATACCGGTATCCTCAAATTCATAAAAAATGAGATCGAGAGGTTGATTGGAGAAATGTTAGAAGTCGACATCATCCAACCTTCAACGAGTCCATTCTCGAGCCCGGTTCTTTTAGTGAAGAAAAAGGACGGATCATGGCGTTTTTGTGTAGACTACCTGGCTTTGAACAAGGAAACCGTACCAGATAAATATCCAATACCGGTTATCGATGAGTTATTGGATGAGTTGCATGGAGCTCGGGTTTTTTCTAAACTCGACCTTAAATCCGGGTACCATCAAATCCGAGTCAAGAAAGGAGATACTCACAAGACCGCGTTTAGGACGCATGAAGGTCATTACGAGTTCTTGGTTATGCCTTTCGGGTTAACCAACGTGTCGGCGACATTCCAATCGTTGATGAATGACATTTTTCGGCCTTTCTTGAGGCGATTTGTCTTAGTCTTTTTCGATGATATCCTTATTTATATTAAGGATGAGCAAGAACACTTGATTCACTTGCAACAAGTATTGGAGTATAACTGGAAAATCAACTATATGCCAACATGAAGAAATGTGAGTTTGGCAGGCCCAAAATTGCTTATTTGGGCCATGTCATATCACAACATGGAGTTGCCATGGATCAAGAGAAAGTTCGTGCCATTTTAGAGTGGGCCATTCCACAAAATTTGAGGGAATTGAGAGGATTCCTCGGACTCACGAGCTACTATCACAAGTTCGTGTCCAAGTATGCCCACATTGCAGGCCCACTAACGACCTAACTCAAGAAGGATTGTTTTGCTTGGACCGACGAAGCAATAATGGCTTTCCAAAAGCAAAAAACGGCTATGACCACCGCTAGCGAATTTTGGCCATGCCGGACTTTCAAAAAGAGTTCATTGTGGAGACTGATGCTTCGGGTTTTGGTTTGAGGGTCGTGTTAATGCAAGAGAATAGACCCATTGCCTTCTATAGCAAGCTCTTAGGTGTTAGGGCTCGAGATAAATCCACCTACGAGAAAGAGTTGATGGCTATGTGTCTAGCCGTGGTTCCATGAAAACATTATTTGCTTGGAAGGCGTTTCGTGATTCGTACGAACCAGCAGAGCCTATCGTACATTACGCAGCGAACTGAGGTGGGAGGGGATTACCAAAAATGGGTTAGGAAGCTTATTGGGTTCAATTTCGAAGTCTAATATAAACCTGGGCCGTCCAACAAAGTGGCGGATGCTTTGTCTCGCAAAGGGCAGCCCACAGCCCAGTGGAAGGCTCTAATTTGCTACCAGATCAATTGGCAAAAATTGGAGCAAGAGATCCAAAGGGATCCTTGGTTGGCCAAATCAAAGCGAGCCTTAAGAAGGGAGATGAACAGCTTGGGTTTCACCCTGGAGGGGGAAATGGTTCTGTGCAAGGGACGAAACGCAATACCCAGTAACTCCACCATCATTCTCACCCTTTTTCTCGAACATCATGATTCTCCAACCGGAGGACATGACGGCGAGGTCAAAACGTACCTCCGGCTAGCGACCGACTAGTTCTAGCCGGGAATGCGAAAGCAGGTTGGTGATTATGTTCGTAAGTGTACGATATGTCAACAGAGTAAGGAGTCGCAGCAAAGCCCGACGGGGCTGCTACAACCCTTGCCGGTTTCGGAGGCGATTTGGGAGGACATTTCAATGGATTACGTCGAAGGATTACCATTATCCAAAGGGGTCGATTCCGTCCTCGTGGTGGTGGATAGGTTGTCTAAGCATGCCCACTTCGTTAGGCTGAAACACCCTTACAACGCACTCAAGGTTGCTGATTGCTTTGTGCGTGAGGGGGTGAAGCATCACGGGTTCCAAGCTAGCATTGTGACAGACAGAGATCGGGTCTTCATGAGCCTATTTTGGAAGGAGATGTTCCGTCTTCAAGGAACTCACTTGCGGTGGAGTACCTCCTATGATCCTCAAACCGACGGCCAGAGGTAGTGAACAAAAGCCTCGAAGTGTACTTACGGTGTTTCGCCTCAGCCAAAACAATGGGCCAAGTGGTTATCGTGGGCTGAGTACTCGTACAACACCTCTCCCCACACCACCACCAAGATGTCACCATTTAAGGTGGTGTATGGTCGAGAACCACCGAAACTATGGAGGTTGGGGAACGGTCTGGACAGTTTGGAGGGGTGGCTGCAAGAGAGGGATTGGGTCCTAAATGAATTGAAGGCCAACATCAGCAAGGCTCAACAGATTATGAAAAAGAATGCAAATCGTAAGCGAAGGGATGAGCATTTTGAAATCGAGGAGGCGGTCTATTTGAAATTGCAACCGTATCGACAGCGTTCCCTAGCAAAAAGGCTCTTTGAGAAGTTGGCAGCCCGCTATTACGGTCCTTTTATGGTGCTTGAGAGAGTTGGGAAGGTCGCATACAAGTTGGAGTTACCTCCAACAAGTAAAATTCATCCCGTGTTTCATGTTTCCCAATTGAAGAAAGCCGTGGGGGAAGCCTGGATCAACCCTTCGATTCCAGAACAATTATCAGCAGAGATGGAGTTAGAGGCGGAGCCGGAAGAGTTATTGGAGGTCCATGACTAGTCAATTGGGGGTAAGTCAAATGTTGAAGTGCTAATCAAGTAGAGAGGACTGCCACCATTTGAAGCAACTTGGGGCAGCCATTGCTAAGAGGTTTCCAGCTTTCCACCTTGAGGACAAGGTGAATCTCGAGCCGGCGGGTAATGTGATGGAATAGCCTATGAAAGTCTATACACGAAGAAGGAAGGGTCAACGTGGGCAAGGAAGGGTAGCAGCAGAGAACAATCCACGACCTCAAGATAATTCTAATGGAGATGGAGACAAAATTAATTAAGATTGAGGGAAGGAAAGCAAGTAAGCTAGTTTCTTTGTGTCTTATTTATGTTTTTCCAAATTAGTTAAATATCACATGTTAAACCTTAAGGTCACCTTGACCATCCTAGTATAAGTAGTATGATTGGCATGAAGGTAAGGTATTCAGAAATTTGTGAGGAAACACTCGGAGAGTAGCAACCTAAAGTTGCTTGGAGATTGGCAGCCTAAAGTTGCTTCTTGTATCCTTCAATTGCCCTGTTAATGAAGAAGCAGTCCTTCTCTATTCTCGAGAGTGTTAATTTGTGCTTTTATTACAACCAAATTAGCTAGTCTATAACAATGAAAACAGTTTTCAAGATCTAGCCTTGAGTTTCTTTGCACCACATAAGCAAAGATTCAGAAAGAGAAAAATTCCAAGTTCTTTCAAAGAAGTTGTGTTACCAACAGCTCAAAAATTCTTCAGATAGCACCACTAATATCCATTTTTTTGATTTGAAAAAAAGTACAAGGATGCAAGATTCTACAAAAAGTTGACTTCCAGTAACACTCACAAATCACAAAGCATAACACACACATTGGGAAAAAGACAGTTATTTGGATTCATAAAAGCAACTTATCATCAGTATTGTTAAGTACATCAAAAATTGTTCTTCAAGCCATTACACACTGTGGGATTTTTTTCACTACAAAAAGGTTGAAGAAGGAAACGGATTTACATAAGGGGAAGTTTGCAAAATAATTTCAAGAAAATACTTCATCTCCAGAATCAGTCATAAAAAATGGCAGTCATTATTTGCTTATCTCAGTTCAGGATGGAAGTCCATGAAAGCATTTCAACATGAAAAGAGGTGTTTAATGCTTAACAAAAATATTACTCTCATAAGACTCACCAACATGTCACTGTAGCCAATAACCACTAATGTTTTCCATCAACATCAACAAAATTTACGGAATCATTTCCACAAAACTATTACTCCCTCCGTCTCTTTATTACATGCCTATTTCTCATTTTGTACGGGAATTAAGAAAGTTAAAGATTCCTTAAAACTAATAATTGGGAGTATAAATATGCATGTGGGGTTAGAGAGAGATAGAGAGAAAGAAAAAGTGTTTGGGAATTAGGAAAGAAAAAATATTGGGAATTGTTGTTAAAGTACAAAAAAGAAAAAGAAAAAGGGTGACAAATCATCAAAAAGAGAATAATATTGTAAAAAAGTACAACCTATAAATAGAAACAGGCACTTAATTTTGGTCACCCAAAAAGAAATACAGGCATGTAATAAAAGGACGGAGGGAGTACTTTGTAATCACATAGGGTTCTTCAGCAGATAAACTAACTTCCTTATCCCTAATACGGTAGTACCTATTAATCTGTACTGCTATTTCACACTCTGCAAGACTTCTAAATCTAATAACCTATTCTTGACCTTCCTCACCCTCTACAATTTCAAACCACCAAAGCTACAATAAGTTATAAATTATAAGACATCTAGTACCAAGGAATTTTGCTTTTTAAACCATCCATATTATCTGAGAGCAAATTGACTGAATAAGAAAGATACAACAGAGAAAATATTGATTAGAAAGACTAAAAATAACACTTAAAAAATGCAGTCACGGAACAGATGAAACAGAAAACAATTCGTGGACTTACAACGGAGTCGGAAGTGAAGTTGAAATGTTGAAACAATATCGCCACGACCAAAAAGACAATCCCGACAACTATACCCAATGACTCAGGTCTGCAAATTAGCATGCCCACATGATTACATAGGGTAAAGGAAGAGAAGAATAAGCATACATTATTCAGAAGTAATTCATAATGGGTGTAAATTAGCTCCTCATATTTAGCCATTAAGTCATCAACTCGTCATAACAACTGAATTTCTTCATCACTTTTCAAATCCAATTTGCACCAGTTCAACCAACATCAACATTTACACTCCTTATCAGTGATACTTAGTTCGGTAATCCTCCAACGAACCGCAAACTCGTAAAAGGCAAATTAACAAAAGTGATCTATTCCACAATTCACAATAACCCTAAATTCCATCAAAGTTTAACATCACAGCTTACATAGCAACAATCTCACAAACCACAAAAATTAAGAAACAAAAAAAAGAGAAAATTCACAAAAAATTCATCAAATTTCCAACACTAGCACTAAAAATTCAAGCAACCCACCAGCATCGAAACACTAAACAATCTAAACCCAACAATAAAATCAAGCAATCAAACAATTTCAATTCACAAAAAACCCATCAAAATTCCAACAAATTTAACATAATTCAAGAGAAAAAAAAAATACTAACACTTTAATTTTCCCTTGAGGAGTTCCCTTCTTGTTAATATCAAACCCAAACAAATTACGACGAATCACATAACGAGACGCAACAGGAATCAATCTGAGAGTGAAGAGAAATCCGGCGAAACTGAGGGCGGCATTGATGAGAATGGATCGCTTGATTTGGGCATCAATTTTGAAGTGAATCAAGAGAAGATAAGCGTAAGGGAGCAACAACAGGGAGGAGAGAGAAAGAACTTTAAGCCATTTTGAATATGAAACTGTGATTTTGAGTTCTTCCGGCGAAGTTGACGGTGGTTGTTGTTGCGGCGGCGGAGAATCAGGTAGGGTTTGTCTCGCCGGAGTTTTAGGGCCATTCGCCGACGGAGCTCGTCGCCGGGAAGTCATGATTTTCTCTCACAGACTATGACTCTGACTAACTTAACGTTTACACTACTCTTTCTTTGTTTGCCTCCTTTCTCTATTTCACGCATCACAGTTGGTCAATTTTCTATAAAATTTAAATACGAGTATAATACGGTGTGTATATATATATTTGGTAGGGGAATAATCGGTCGTTGGACAATCACTTCTAAAACCAAGCAATATTTCTACCTAAACCAACCTAAGACAAGTTTAGGGTAAATAAAGGATCGTATCCACGGGGAATGGGTCAAGAACACTAAGAATATGAAACGGTTGTAAGCTAATTCGGTCACAAATTGGGTTTTGATTAGTTAACTACTATAAAAAGGAACGTTAGGGGAGACGGGATTCAACACCAACCAAACCAAAGAATCAATAACAAGGATAAATCATGAGCACACATGGAAGATAGAATAGGAACTTAACATTGTCTTCTTTCAAAGTTACAACATAAGTATTTCCTACATTAAGCACCAAAATAACAAGGGTTAAGCATCAAGGATAGGAAGTGGGTTTCTAACTCGAGTTTGTCTAAATAATTGGGATTTCTCACCTAATTACCACACTAAAGCATCCTACACAATGAAACCAAACATCCATAGTCATGAAGGTAGCATAATCTAATTGCACAAGAGAGGACTCACTCCAAAACCCCATCTTTCGATATGAGAAGAGGGATGAACACATGAGCATAAAGTGGCCATCAAAATACACATGCAATAATCAATTCAAGCACAAACAACTATCAATCCAAGGTAGAGCATGAATAAATCAAAGTCAATCAACCATAGCTTGGTTGGGTTTTCACCCAACCCCTAACTAAGAGACTACTCACTAAAAATGGTGGAATTTACTCTAACAATTAAATCTAGGGTTTCCATGAATTCAAATAAGTTAGGAGAGAGATAGAATAAGAATGGATTAAACATGCAAGAGCAAATAAACAAGATTAAGGGAGAAACTATCAACTCAAAGCAATTTAAAAACTGAAAATCGAGAGCAAGAGATAGAGGAGAGAGATTACTTAATAAGCTTCAAAGTTGAGAAATTGTTGAAATTGATGAAACAAACCTCCAATAATTCTTACAAATGATTGAGTTTTGAGAAACTAAACTAAGGGAGAGGAAAACTATGAACTAATTAAGAGAATAAGCCTAAGGGAGTTAAGAGGGAAGAAAAGTCTGTACAAATGAGTTCAAGGGAGGTATTTATAAGACCCCCAAATAAAAAAGACGGAGAAAACAAGAATCGGGTTCGACTGCAGCTTGGCACGGGCATGCAAGGATGAGCACTGCTGTGCACCATAGGCAGCACGGGCGTGCAACACTTGTGCACGGTCGTGCACAGTCAGACAGTAGAAGCAGTAGCTACTGTTTTGGTGCCCTGCATCCTGCACGGGCGTGCCAATAGTGACACGGGCGTGCAGCCTCTTTGGCACGGGCGTGCCATATTCTGCACGGTCGTGCATGTCTTCAAATGCTGAAACAGACCCTACTGTTTTGGATTAGGGCACCCTGCAAGGGCGTGCAGGGAGTTGCACGGCCGTGCAGACCTGGACAGTGGCGCCCCTAAGTCTGGGACACCCCTGCACGGACGTGCAGGAGTTAGCACGGCCGTGCAGGGTCTTCTTGGCCTTGATTTGTCTTCCTTTCTTCGATCTTGCTTTCTTCTTCGAAGTTGCTTCACTCCATTTCCTCATTGTTCAAAATTCCTTGCATACTTCCCGGGATGCTTCGTAGTGCATTCATTGGACCTAAAATGTCATCAAAAACAATAACAACCCCGTGAAGCACATAATACACAAAAATGCATAAAAATAGAGTGAATGACGAAATGAGGCATCGATTCCTCACACATTCATTGTTAAAAACCACTCTATAATCATACAAAATAGCATGCTATCAATATTACGTATATTTTTAAAAGGTAAGGAGACGAACTTTGAAAGGCTTGAATTGACCTCAACCTTTACGGTTTTTTTTCCAAGTATTTGCAAGTTAGTCACTTTAATATAGTAAGGGGAAAGGATATGGGATCCTCACCCTGAAGTGTCTTTAGTGGGATTGAATCCCCGACCTCAAAGTTGGAAGGTATGATCTTTTCCATTAGACCAAACTTAGTTTGGTATAATACGGTGGAAAAGTATTTCAAGTACGGGTTTAGGGATGTATGCGGTCAAATATGCTTCTCCGTACTTGGTTGACTTGTGGACTTAATTTGGAAGAAAATCTATAGAGATACAAAAGTATACTCTCTACGTCTTCTTTAGTTTGTCTGCCTCTTTGGGTAAAGTCACTTTTTTAGTTTTTGGTTGGGGAGAAATTGATAAGTGCGAAAAATGTTAGGACTAAATACAAATATACTTTATATAATTCGCATTAAAAGAGTAAAAGGCTCATGTGAAAACACTTAAATGCTTGATTGACTGGAAATTTTGTCAACTATAGGTACTCAGGCACGAGTTGCACGACTTATCAATGCACCATCAAAGGAATTATATTTCTAGTCCACAAACTAACTATTGGGCAAAGAAGTTCAATCAAAAGGATGCTAAGGAGCTAAGCCCTCTCCTTTCTTCAACAGTCAAAAGGGTTTCTTTTTAATACGCAATCATTAAAGCCACTGAGGGATCACTATGGAACTACCATGGTTAATCTTTATCTATCAACTTTTATGCGAGCATTTGAGTATTTGACCAAGAACATCAGCTAGCTATGCATAATAAACAATAAAAAGAAGGTAATAAACATGTGTAAATACTTTATTTACATTTACGTTATAACGTCACAAGTGAACAAGAGTCAACTAGGGCACACTGCAAGGACAAGCTTACAAGGATGAAAAAGGCTCTGATTGCAAAATTGAACCAACCCCGTGTAAACTTTGTGATGACCCTTTTCCAGAATACAGCCGACTTCCTCACGTACCAATAATAGTGAATGCTCAATGCAGTTCGTCAAAGCTGAAGAACAATTGATTGGTCCTCTGGTTCATAATGTTTGAACAGGAGCAGGCAAGAATTGCAGCACTGACGTCAAAATTGCACCATCAAGAAGTGTATTGCTTCATGAGCCTCAACATGGATCCCAGTTGATGAGTTATATATGGCCATATGGGTGTAGGCTAGAACTTGATTACGAGGCCAATGGGACAGTGGTCACTACCATTGACATCTGGGAGAATATAGGAGTCATGAACCCTGTCAGCTATTGATCCTGAGACTAGAAAGTAGTCAAGCCGCCATCCTGCATAGTGCAAGAAAATTTTGAATTAAGGAATCTGAATGTCTCTCCACATCAAAGCCAGTTAGCAGCAGAAGAAAACAAATAAGAAGTCCTGCTTAAGAGAGAGTGATTGTCTACAGCATTATTCAAGGAAGCTGAATATAGGCAAGAGGGAACACCATCCAGATCCGACTGAAGGAGATGCTTTGCACAGAAGGGCAGAAGGCTCAATAACCATGGGGTAAGGGAATATAATGCAGATATAATCATATAAAAGCAGTGAGTCTACGTCATTCAAGCCAATCGGCTATGTGAAGACCATCTTTAATCTAATTTGCAAAATGCATGAGTCAACAGAATAATACCTCTGTTAGTTTTACGTCCACCATGCCTGTAGCCCCAATAAGTATATCCCACAACATTGGGATGCTGGTTTCTGAAAGTATCCACAAATCCCTGGGACAGGAAGTTCTTCTCAAATGATTCCCTTTCTTCAATTGTAAATCCAGCACTCCTCTTGTTTCCCTGAGGATTTGGGTACCAATTAAGTGAGTCAATACACAGCAATATACCTTTCAAACAATGGTGTTTAAGCGTAGACTATCATCATTACCACATAAATGGACAGGAATCCACCTAATTTCTATCAGACACAGCTTCGCAAAAAAGTTCCTTTAGAAACTCAGCATAGGTGAAATCAGGAACATCACACAATGAGGAAGCATGTAAGCTGAAGAAATACTTGAGCGTATATCTTTTGCATATTCCTTAAATTCTCATTAGAACTGAGAAGTTAAATTAAAATTCACATAAGGCCATAACTTTATAAAAGTGTTGCTTAGAAATCTATCATATTGTGAGTGGTCAAGTAAAATGTTTCCAAAAACCAGCAGCCACTCCAGGTTGTATGAAAAATTAAAGAATTCTGAATCCATTTACAATAATTTGCCAAATCAAGGGAGGCAAATATCACAAAAATTTGTAAGTAATTTCATACAGAGATAAAGGTCATCAAGATTGCCACAACTTACAGCAGGGTTATAAATGTCAATCTCTTGATGTGCACAGTTCAGATCACCAGTCAAAATTACAGGCTTCGACTTTTCTAGTTCCTGCATCATAATGTTACAAAGATAGAGCACTGTGAAGGATCTATTTGATAATTATGTATACACTACTTAGAGTTACTTTTACCATATAACAACGCAGAACCAAAAGGTAAGCACTGACAACAATTACTATGGAGTGGAAAAAAAGCAGAACAAGTGCCACTTACTAGCAAGTACATCTTAACCACACCAAAAACAATTACCAACCAATTGATATACTCAAGTAAATAATTTTTCCTCTGTTGGGTTCTACACCCTACATTATCTGCTTTGCTTTATGAAATACCCTTAGAAACTCCCGTAAGGTAAATGATGATATTAGACGTGTAATCAATCAACAATAAGATAATTTGAACAAATAGACAGAAGCAGTGTCAGAGCATTCACAGTTATTGAGTATAATAGCAAGACTGAAACACCATGAACCACCCACATTCTATTTCAATCAGACATAGTGCAACATAACAGCTTTGTAAACTTACAAGTTACAAGCAAGCATATTAAATCTTAAAAGCAGCAATATGCACGTTTGTCAGTCATTGAAATTTCATCAAATTCAAAAAAATATTAGATTAATATACGGAGTAGAATAAAAGCTAAACGATGGCAATACTAAACTATAAACACAGTGCATGTAACATAAGATAACAAGAACAAGCATTCTTATGTACTTGAACCATCAAGTTTATACAAACATTACTGTCACAAAGAAAACTCACAGGTCAGATTATGTGATGAATCACTGCTACACAACATAGTAATCAATTTAGTATCAGTGGGTGGTATTAAAAACAAGGAATTTATTTAATTAATCTACTAAAGCTTGTCCTCCTAACATGATAAAAATTAAGAATGTTTCATGTATTGGTCAAAAAGTTAATGCAAGACCAAAGATTCAAGGATCAACAACACAACATATCCCAGGAAGAAACATTAATCCTATTGACCATTAATTTAATTTGCACAGTTTGTCTCATAGTGAGACATAAAACAATGAGAATGTTAAATGCACTAGATATTGGATAAAGAGGTTAACACAAAACCCAAACCCAACAAGGGGCAACAACAACCGGAAAAAACAAACAAAAAAAAAAAAGGTAAGAATCCTTTTGAAGTAGAGTTTGTGTAAGTCTATGTATCTAACTTTATAAGACTATAAGAGAGATTGTTTCCAAACAAGCAAACAGGAAATAACATTATTTGTTTAATACAAAGTGGGAATATAATTTGAAAATACTAAGATAGAATTCAAGAAATAAAATTAGAAAGGAGTACAAGAAATCAGGGAATGCAATCAGAAAACAGTACGCAAAAACTCAGGGAATACAATCAGTGGCGGATCCAGGATTTTTAAGGTGCTGGGTCACTGTCACCTATATCGATCATCACTCATCGACCGCATATCGGAGGTGGATGAATTTTGTGATAGACGATGAGTTTGTGGAGGAGGATGCTTGGGACTAAAGAAACTTGTTATATCATATGTTTTTATGAAAATTAAGTCACAATTTCAATTTAATTACAAAATCCAATATTGTCAAAAATAGATTAATTCAATCTTTTTGCAACTTATCTATTCTACCCAAGTGGTTTTAGAATATTATAGCCAATTAATTAAGTCACAATACCCAATTTAATTATACAAACATAATATATACAACACAAATTAGAAAAACCACTTAATGTAATGTCTCAACAACACAAAACATAACAACATTGAAGGATAATCAAATTAATCACATGATAATCAAATATCATAAGTTCATTATCATTTCAAAAGGAAAACCAAAAAAAAAAATATTCTATTTCTAGCTAATGCTACTACAATGA
Organism: Chenopodium album; assembly: GCF_948465745.1. Lineage (NCBI taxonomy): Eukaryota > Viridiplantae > Streptophyta > Magnoliopsida > Caryophyllales > Amaranthaceae > Chenopodium > Chenopodium album. Next base: position 48,758,409 of record NC_137848.1, read on the forward strand.
ATTAAATGAAAAAAGAAGGAAAAAATTGAAATAATCACATGAAAATCAATAAATCACATAACCATAACATAGGAAGGAAAAAAAAAAACAAAAAAACAAAAAGATAAAAGGAATTCCAAAAAAAAAAAAAAAAAAAACAAAAACAAAAAAACAAAAAGATAAAAGGAATACAAAAATTACAAGTAATAGGGCTCACAAAAAGATAAAAGGAATTCCAAAAAAAAAAAAAAAAAAAAAAAAAAACAAAAAAACAAAAAGATAAAAGGAATACAAAAATTACAAGTAATAGGGCTCGAACTCAAGACTTGTGTGGCTAGGGCCTTGCTAATTGGGCTTTGTCCCAATCCCTCCAACCACTAAGCTACAAGATTGTGTTGCTAACTTATAACCAAAAATAATGCTTATATCTTATTTTCCAATAGGTGCCATTTTTTTTAAAAAAAAAAAAAAAAATTTTTTTTTTTTCCTGCTAGGTCACGTGACCTAGCAGGACCAAGGCTAGATCCGCCACTGAATACAATCAGAAAACAGTAAGGGAAATTTCAGGGAATACAACCAGAAAACAGTAAACAATTAAGATTATTATTATATGGCTTTAATGTTGTGACCAAACTGATAGCAGTAATACAAAGATCACCACCAAAAAAACAGCAAGTCAGCACCCAAAAAAAAAAACTGTATAGTTTTGGGGAGGCAAAACCAGAAGTGCAAAATAGTTGCAGCTAAAGCACATAAACAATGATGCAGATTTGCAGCCAATAGATGGTGGGAAAAAAAAATATGAAATAGGCACAACGTTATTCAAAATGCTACAAAAATCATCCTTACTTTCACATACTGGCTGAGCGACAGGTCCCATTCTGTAATCCTGTACGACTAATATCAAAAGCATTCGTCAACAGCGAGAATTGGAATTTCTTAGAATTATACAAACAACTAAGTACAAAACAAAGGTTATGGTACAAAGATATGAGATGAAATCAATTACCAATCTCTTGAGACCATCACCAGAATTGGGAACATATACACACAATAGATAATATGAGTCAAACTCTGCTGTTACCACACGCCCCTCAGTATCATGGTCTGCTATTCCAAGGCCATATTTGACTGACAAAGGTTTAACCTGGAAAACAAATATTAAAAACATGAAGAACAATAACTTGTTAAAAACAGGTTAATCACAGCCACATTCTTCCTTCTTTGTCTTTACACATTCATTATTATGAAGAAACATCAAACGTTTGATGTCTAAACCTTCTTTAATGTATAAGAGTATGAAGTGTGAAAGGGGGTCTCACATATGACACACAAAAAGAAAAAGAAAAAGAAAAAAATAAATGAAATAAATTTTTAAAAATAGATAAAATAAAATAGAAAAAATAACTAAATTAGCTATTACTTGATGTTCCAAATTTAACATTAGCACCTGAAATTTACCTTCAACTAATTCTTCAGAGAGATGACATAGAAATCAACAGGCAAAATGAGAATTATGTTCAAAACCTCAAAAGCAATTGGGATTGTGAATACTAGATTATGAAAGAGATTTATGATATATACGCTTTTGCACAAGTTTGGTATAGATCATTTACAACAGAAGCCGCAAAAAAATTATCTCTAATTAGGACACGTATTATATATCACTTTAACTAGGGCCATACCCGTGAAACAATTGCTGTACCAGAGTATCCAGCTTTAGCAATACTGCACGTCCAAAAACTGTTTTCATAGCCTTCCAAAAGATCTCTGACTGTTTCAACATCTTTCTCCTGGTCAAGATGTTAGATAATTCAGATATTTATACATCGAAATCAAAACATGTCAAAGCTAAATAGCTAATAGCTCTTCAAAGTATGTCACAGAAGCCACAACATTATGAAATGGCTCAGATTGTCTATCACAGTGATGGACACAGCATACCAAATAAAAAATTTCAAGTTTCAGAAAGAATACTCTACAGTAAACTCGTGAAGGTTTCCATGAAAGAATTTTCCCTAATGATCTTACAAGGTTTACCAATCATATGCAAATAACATGGATACTTTGGAGGTTTTAGGTAATTGGCTGTTAGGTGGCTTTTTTTACTGGATGGCTACATAAAGTGGCAAAAAAAAAAAAAAAAAAAAAAAAAAAAAAAGGATTTTGAATGGCCAAAAAACTAGCTTTTCTAACAAAAATGAAAAATTAGCTGGACTAGCGTTTGGTCTTTCTTTATTTAAATTACCTTCTTACTCCTATATAAATTACCTTTTACTTATGCACACCCATCTTTTACTCCATCTTTCTTACTTTAAACAAAGTACACTCTTTTCTTATGCCCACTCACAGTTTCCTATATATCCAGGAAAAAAAAAAGTCCATACTAATTGAACTTTTGGGACCAGGGGAGGGGGGTGGTGTGGTGTGGTGTGACGATAGTATGAGTGGGTACTTCCCTTGTTAATCAATGTATAAAAAAGCTCAAGGCACAACAAGGTGTTTCAGAGTTCCCTGCGCCTAAGGTGCGCGGCGCACATGATAAACAAAAAATTTCTGAAAAAACACAGTTGTGCGCCACAGGGGGTGCTTCGCCTAGACCACAAAAGGCACATGACCCCTAACGCCTTGTGCCTCAGCGCCTAGGCACACTTTTTCATACACCGTTCACAATGCATGCACAATTTTGACTTTATGCACTATTCATACACTATTTTTTTTTTTTTTTTTTTACCATGTTTTATTACTAATATACACAAATCAATGACATTATATTAATTGCCATTGAATTAAATTCAACCATTAAAACGTATTGTGTTACTTGGACATGGTTAACACTTGACAAAATCAAGTGCTAATATATGTCCAAATTTTATTGCCTAAATTAGATAGTACCAAATTCCAAAGGACCAAGTATCATACCCACGATCAAAGTATCCCTATTGGAAACATATATGCAGGTGGAATGAGGTGGGATTCCAAATTCCAAAAGACCAAGTATCATGCCCACAATCAAGGTATCCCTACTGAAAACATTTATGCAGGTGAAATGAAATGTTTGAGTTACACTGGACATAAAAATAAATATTAAGCCATGGACGAATTTGAGCCAGTAACATCAATACAGATGCACAGCACATCTCTGCATTATAGTAAGCAAATTCAAACGTCTCACTATCCTAATTTACACCCTTATAGCCAATAATCAAGGTACTGAAAGAAAGAAAATCACTCCCTAACTGTGATTATGTACATCTGGAACCTCCAGTCCCAACTCTTTTACCAGCCTAGGGTGGTCATACGCCTCATTGGAGGCCTAGCAGTGATAATAATGGGAAAGGGGAGAGATAGTGGAGGCCAATCAATAGGAAAATCACTGCAAATAGATCGAAAACTAATAAAAACCACAGCTTATGCCTTCTTCAATGATTAAATTGTAACTCTAAAAGTCAATTAAGCTTCCCAATAACGACTATAGGATATCCGTAGCTAACCAAAAGTCGAACTTCAACAGGAACTGGTAATTTAGAGACTTGCCTTCGCGCTAATTTGTCTTAGTGAAATTAGAATTACAAAGAGCATGACAAGAATTAAAAGAATAAAACTTGCCTGTAATTTGGTCTCCTGCAAGCATAAAACATCAAAATCTTCTCTATGTGCAAGCTCAAGTGCAGAGAATCCCTCCAACTTGAGTAATGCCCTCAAACCATTTACATTCCAAGACAACAGCTTAACAACATTAGTATCACGTGTAAGAGGAGGTGGCCTCATGGTCTTTGGATTATAAGCAACCCAACCTTTCTGAGGCTTTTTGTGGGAAAACCTTGTCCATGGTTCCTTCTCATAAGAAGATTCATTAACCTCTTGAGAAACTTCCACATGAACACTAGCAGAACCTGCAGCCACTTTTCTTTTTGTAGTACGCTTTTTTCCTGCAGTAATTAAGCCCTTTTGAAATTCCAAATTATAACTATGTAGCCTAACTGCACTCAAGGCGTCATGCAACCATACAACTTTCAAGTGGCTAAATGCTGGTTCTCACGAGTGTACAGGTGCAAGTGTGCATATTCTAAGGGACAAGGGTGGGTAAAAGCAGAAACAATATCAATTTAAAGGGAAACAATACATCTGACAGACGCAATAATAAATAGGATGACATACCAGAGACATCACTAGTCTCTACTGATGTAATTTGCTTTACAGTCTTGATGGCGATATCAACCTCCAAAGTCTCATCAACAACATTTTTTTCATTTGTATTACTCTGGGATTAAGGCTTTGATTGATTGATTGATTGATTGATTACTCTGTTTATGTTTTGGTGAGCTAATTTGATATGATGCATTCTCCTCTAAAGACTGATCCTCACTTAGCAAAGAATTTTTACCTGTGTCCAAGTATTACATTTATGATCTTAAAATCACATAGAGATGCCATACTAAAGCAACAAAATGAACCAAATTCATCATCAATCACAATGCACTAATTAATATAACAAGGGAATAAAAACCAAACAGCTTAAAGTTCATACCATCAATGCCTTCTTCCAAAATAGTTTTCAAAGCCGAAATGAGCTCTTGTTTGCGACCTTTGCTGGATGCTCCAACATTTCTAGCCGGACACACAACACACCAGTAAACCACCCATTAACATACAATACAAATTCAACAAAGCGCCTAAATAATACTTTCTCCGTCTAGATTTAGTTGTCACATAACTAGTTCAAATAACACTATCAACACAACTATTAATGCGAGAAAAAGTACAACCAACCTAAAACATAAAGTTACCACATTTTTGTTTAAGGGTTCACAAAAACATATTGTATTCAACAAGAAATCACCTTAATGCAGTTCTAAGTTCTTGAACTGTCATATTCTCCAGCTTTCCTGGGTCATTTTTTAAGCTCAAAATTTCAGCTAATTTGCTTCCAACAACAACATTTTCCTGCACAAGTGCACAACAAAACATTAATCAACCCATCAACCAATAATTAAAATCCCAAAAAAAAAAAAAAAAAAAAAAAAAAAAAGAAAAACCCCAACTTTTAAATTATAGAAAAAACCAACATTTGAGACATTTTTCTGAGAATTTGGACTAGCATCAACTGATAATTTTGCCGATTTCTCGTTTTTACCAGAACCCATTGCTCGTACTTGAATAGCAAACAACCCTTGACGAATTTTGAGATTCTTCTGGAACCCTACACAACTGCAAGTGTTGAATTTTTAGAAATTGGGAATAGAATTTATTGCTGAGGTTTCAATTTGATACATTAATTGATAAATAAACGGTGAAATTAGAAAAGGGGGTGACCTAAAATTGATGAAATTTCGAAACCCTAGTAGCATAATGCTGGACACATTGAAGAGAAAATGAGAATGGCGCGCAATTAACACTTAACTGCCGTTATTCGTCAGTGTGACTGTGGACTGTGTGGAGAGACGGAATTACAATTTTTTTTTTTTTTTTTTTTTGTTTAAAATAGCTTACAAACTTGAAACTAGAAGGCTTTTCTTTACCGCCACATTAAGGAAATACAGTTTCTTTTTTTTTTTTTTTTTTTTGGCAAAGAGTACTAATAAAGAAAAATATAAAACAAAGACTACCAACAAACTACACTACGCACCAACACCAAAGAGACACTTGCGAGCAAACTTTATTCGAGCCAAGTTGGAGTACTTGAAGTCCACACTAGGCCCACGATCACACTTTGCACCCACACAAACCTCCTTGCAACCTGGTGTTGAATTAGGTCGAGCCACCAAAGAACACAATTTCCTAAACCGAGGATGAAACATAGACTTGTGACAGCGAAAAGGTTGAGTCGAAGACTTAACACCGGAACGCAAAATGGTGAACTGAAAACCAGAATCACAAACTTGTCCCACACACTCCTGTGAAATAATCCCTCCCATGTGACTATCAACATCACAAAGGGTAGTTATGCACTCCGAACTTTTGTGCGCCACAGGAGCACCTAAGGATTGCTGCAAAATGGAAACTGGCTGAGACTCTATTATGGGCACCGTCTGCCGCTCCTCATCATCACAGGATACCTATAGTGAAGTAAAGGTAGAGGATATCGCTACACTGGACTTCACATAGTGGGAGACCTCTTTCGTAATAGAGGGGATAACCTTCTTCGGATACGATTGCAAACCTGGATCATGCATGGATTGCCAAATGGAAGCAGGCAGGAACTCTGAAGTGGACACCGCCTATTGCTCCAATCCATCTGGAAACTTAACTGAAGTAGAAATAGAGGTCTCTGCTTTCCTAGAAGTTACATCTTGGGGGACCTCTGTCTGGATAGAAGTTTTACTCGGACGAACCCGAATAGACATCAACGACATGGACTTAGAATGGTAGAAATGAATGACGTTGCCTTGCTTAATCTGCTGCAAATTTGAGGAAGAAAGCCGAAGGGATGAACTCGAACCATTTCGAGAAACAAACTTATGCATACAAGGGACTTCCTTCCTGACGAAAAGGTGGTACAGACGTACAACTCTTGTCATTACTAACTGAATCTGATTGGAAATCACATTCAATATCAACACTCTCTGAAGTTGGTGGTGGGAGATCACATTCCTTATCACCACCAGACAAACTAGGCAATAATACCGGCTCCAAAACAACAGCTGAGTTTAACCCATTACATTGAAACTCAACAGTCAGAGCAGCCACATCCGCAATACAACAATCCATTTTGACCTGACCATCATCAAGATCTTGAGAAGTCAACTCAGCCTAGGTAACAGACTGGACCATCTTACCTTTATGTGTCTGATCGACCAAAGACACATCTTGTAACAAACCCTCTACACAGTGTAACTTTAATTTGTTATCACCTCTACATTCTTAGGATCACCTTTAAAGGCCTTAACCAAATCCTTTTTAGCGGAATGAAGCTTGCCCAATTCTTGAAACGCAGAGGCTCTCCTATAAAGAGCCTTAATATGACAAGAATCAAACTGTAACATGAAAGAACAAAGCTTAACAACAGCAGAATAATCAAGAAGCTTCAAAGCATAAGCTGCAAGATTGAGATGCAAAGCAAATGCCAAAGATCGAAACGAAGAAAAAGCTTCCACAGAACACAACAATTTACTAGCCAACTCATACTTAGAAAAAGCAAGTTTAAACTTGCCAACCTTAAACAAGGAGTTTTCTTGCTCCTTGTACTCCAATGAACAAACAACAATATTACCCGAATTATCCATAGAGGAAAGAAGTTGGAAAATACTTTCGTCATTAAAATCATCTGGAAGATGAAAAGAAATAAAGGCTCGAAATAACTCCATATTAAGCCTCCTAAAAACTAAGAGCCAAAAAGGACAAAAAAAACAACAAGCAACGTAAAGAGGAGGAAACTTCACCTAGTACAAACCCTCAATGACTACTACGGCAAGTCAAAAGAAACAAGAACCTGCCAAACAGACCAAAAGAAGAACTTCAGCAACTCTTAAAAAACGGCAAACTAGCCCAAGGAAAAGAAATCACAAAAAGAGACAAAATCTAACAAAGACATTAAAAGAGAAAAGGAGAAAAACTAACCCATGAATAGAAAAGAAAAGTAAGAACATATAACAAGGGAATAAAAAAAACAAGAACAAAAAACTAAACAAAAACATATAAACAACACAACCCAACAAAAGGAGAAAAACCAAGAACTGAAAGTAAAACTAAAGGAGTAGTAAACAAAGAAAAGGAGAAGAAACACCTAGAAGAGATCGGGGTTACCGGCGGAAGGAACACCCCAGCAACCAAACAAAGGAGGGTTAAGGCTCACCGGCGAACGGGAAGCGGCGAGGCCTAGCTAACCCAGTTTGCCAGCGAGCAGAGACTTGAGCGGTGGGAAGCGGTGAACCTAGGAGAGAGAAAGCGATTGGGACTTTTTTTTAGCTTTTAACAATGTAACTCTTTAGTTGCTATACTGCTGTTGAAATACCGTTAGTTAGTGGGAAGTTTGTACCTTCGAACTTTAAAGGTGGGGTTTCACTAGGAACACTTTGGGTGGGGATCCCTTATACTCCTCTTTCACTTTTAAATTGTCTAACACGCTAACACGCAAATACTAGACTAAGAAAAAAATGTGGGGGTTGAGGTCCAAGGTGATATACAAAGTTGGTACATCTATCAAGGGATACATTGGTCATTTCATCAATGAAATCAAGGCAAGGGGTTAATTTGTAATCACAACAGTTTTTTCCTTCGATTCCCGTTCTCACATCACGATCAAGACAACTTAAAATTTCACCTTCTTCCTCCACATGTGCCACCATTGTTGGAGATGCTGCTACAAAGGAGATGTTTTCCTCAAGGTCGGGGTTAATATATATGTGGTCATACTTTAAACTCTTTGCTACTAGGGTATCTTTTTGTTCCACAACGAAGCAGTGTTGGGACCATTGTTGTCGAGAAAGGATGGAACAAAAAGAAGATGACGGGAAAAGGAGGAAGAGGGGAAGAGGAAGGCTTTTGTAGTTGATCGTCGGGACGACGGAGAGATGGTGGTGCTTGTGATGGTGATGTGATGATGGATTTGGTTTATTTTATTGAAAAAAAAAGAAAAAAAAAAGTTGCATAAAGCATTTCTCAAAGACAAAAGCTAACGAACGCTGGGGGTGTTGAATAAGCTAACTAAAAGTAGAAATATTAAATTAAAATTTACATTAATTACACCATTTAACGTGTAATTTCGGCATGCATTTTCCAAATTAATTCTAATTTAAGAAATATTTTAAATGTTTATCTAACGTTCGGGGGCGTTTGTTAGCATGATCCCTTCTCAAAATATATTATTCAAGGTGTTATAATAATTTATGCATTAATGCAAATAATTAAAATTGATAACTTTATTACCCATTTCGAATTAATACAGTAATACTCTGTATGTTAACATTAATATTTACACTAAAATACTCAAATCAAAAGAGTAATAAATAAATAAGAACATTTTAGGTATTCTAATAATCTACCTTAGCTTGGTAATAATAAATTAAATAAAGGAGTATGTAAGTGATCAAAACTTGGAATCAAATATTGTTTACAACATCAAGTCATCACTTAACTCTATCCTGAAATGAATTATTATATCTATCTAATTTGCAATTCTAGAACTCAAATCTCTAATAATGTTATTTTACACCGGTGCCTAAAATGAGAGAAGGTTAGACTGTGTATCATATGTATGTGTATCGTTATATCTGTAGTAGATTGATCTTCGTGATCTATCTTATTATTCCAAGAATAATATATACTCCGTATATACTTTGTATAACTTCCTTATAATCAATGTTCTATATTTGATGATGATTCGAGATTAAGGTGAAGTAGTGCTTGTTGAAGACATTAATGACGCAAATATTCCGGATTCCTTTAACTTCTGCATAATCACCTGTGAGAATTATGGTACTCCGTAAGAAATAAGCATTAATATGGATTTTGTTGGCACAAAATCTAAATATTGGAAGGGTCATATATTTCATAAAGTAATGTTTATGGTATATGAAGTTACCTTGGGAGTATAAATACGAGTAAAAATACCATATTTCAAAAATTTTAGGTTCACATTTTCATTATTCCACACGACATGGTCTTGGTACCTACATAAGAAATAAAATTAGACCTAAAAAAATAATCACTTATGCATACTTATAATTATTTGCCAATCAAAGTACTAATACATAACACTAAGGAAGGGCCTGTTCACATTTACTTAATTTCAGTTCAGTTCAGTTCAGTTCAGCTCCAATCAGTTCAGTTCAGTTCCAATCAGTTCAGTTCAGTTCAGTTCAGTTCAGCTCTTAATTTCTCTCTCACATAAAATATTCATTTCCGCTCAATTCAGTTCAATTCAGTTCAGTTTAGTTCCAATCAGTTCAGTTCAGTTCCAATCAGTTCAGTTCAGTTCAGTTCAGCTCAATTCAGTAAATATGAACAGGCCCGAATTCTTTAGCGATATCAATATGCATGCGTGATTAACAATATCAATATGCATGTGTGCAGGTCCGTCTTAAACATATTGGGGGCCCTGTTATAACTCTAAAAGTTGGGTCCTGTTTTTTTTTTAAAAAAAATGCAATTTTAATTATGAGAAATTATTTTCAAAGTAATCTGCATTATCTTATTCGAGCACAATATATACACCAAAAAACTCAAAGCACTTGCTTTGACAAAAAAAAAAAAAAAAAAAAAAAAAAAAAAAAAAAAAAGCACTTTATTTAGATAGATGATACAGGCCATACAGCATACAAACACAAAAATAAACAAACATACGTAATTACGCTATTTTCCAAAAAAAAAAAAAAAAAAAAAAAAAATGCAATTAAGCTAATGATTTATAATGAAAATAGTATAAACAACTTAACAATTCGAGTAGGAATGGTTTAAATTCCTAATACTAAAGGCCCATTATTGTTGCAAATTGAAAATATGAAGTACCAAATTTTCTTACTTCCAGTTTCAATCTTAAAAAAAAAAACGCAACTACAATAAGCACTTAACAAATCTCAAATATCAGAAATTCTTTCATATCAAAAAATAATAATAATAAATAAATAAAAATTACCTTATAACCGATTGTCCTTATTGGACAGATTCTCATTTTAACCAGGTAAACCCAAATTCAAGATGAAACTAATTTTTCTATTAGAAGAAATTCGTGATGAAAATACCACTCATCACCATTAAAATCAAGAGAAGAAGGTGCAGTTGAAGTGTAAAATTAGTTTTTCGGAAAACTAAAATAAAAAAATAAAAACTTTGGTAAAAACATGAAAATTAATGACAAGCTTTTTCTCAAAAAAAAAAAAAAAAACATGAAAATTAATGACAAGCTTTAAATTGACATAGGAAGATGGAAAGTTTTCCATAGGAATTGCAAATTAATTACAGCAATTACGGAGTAGATGAATTTGGAGGAAGTTGAAATTAAATGTTCGGGACGTAGAAGACGGCTGAATTGATTTTTTTTTTTTTAATACATGTATGGGCTCCCAATCGCAAATTATAATATGCACCCTTGTGCACACAGAACTACGTGCACCACCAATGAATTGATGCCACGTAGTTAGTAGTTACCAGCTGTAGGTTTCTTCTTTCAAATTCTCAATGTTCTTCCCTTTTCTCCTATTTCACGTGTTCTAATTTCTCTCTCCTCTATTTTCTCTCTCCTCCACTTTTCTCTCTCCTCCATTTCTCTCTCCTCCATTTTTCTCTCTTCTTTTTCATTGAATGCGTGCACTTATCTCCATTATATTATTGATTCCTCTATTTTTTTTATTTAATTTGTTCATCATTGGTATCATCGCGATGGATTTAATTTATGTACATTTGGTTCTCGACACTGCAGGTTGATTTCGTTATTTATTTGATAATTATTGCTGATTAGGTTTTTTTTGTTGTTGATTCTAGTTATTGATTTTTCATTTTGCTATTGATTCTAATACTATTCTGAGCGGATAATTTTTAGGTTTAATTAGTTTTAATTTCATGTAATTCAATTGATTAATTGATCAAACGATTGATTAAATTTTAATGAAGCGGTTGCTGAAATTTGCAATTAGATTTTAATTTCTCATTGTTTATTTTTTTTTATTTTTTTATTAATTGTGATGAATTTGATCAATTGTTGATTAAACTATTGAACACTTTGTTAGAATTCGTTTAATATGATTCTGAACATTCAGTTCATATGATTACTTACTACAGAATTTATGTTATCAATTTGGAAGATATTCATATATTTTAGTTGTTATTTGTTAATTATTGATTAATTTGAGATTTGATGTTAATTAAGTTGTTGAAAGTGTGTTGAACTTGATTTTTGATTTTAATTGCTTTTTTTTTTTTTTTATGATTTCAAGTTTCATTTATAATTTAATTGTTAAATCGATCCTTTAATTATGAATTTATGAATATAATTTGTTTATATCATGTATTTGAACATTTTGTTCATATAATTCGAGTAACGGACTTTCCATTGTATTTATTATCAAAATTGTTATTAGCAGAATCATTTTATGAACAATGTTTCTATTTTATGAACATTTAGGATACTTTAATGAGCCTTTTCGTTTTACATAATTCTTTGAGTTTGTATATATGCTTTTTAGATTATAATTGTAAACGTAATTAATTATGAACATTTTTTTCCTGTATTTGAACTTTGCTGTTTGATTTTTGAACACCAGTAATGGTTATTATGAATTGTGTTTGTTTATTGCAGTTAAAACGCATGGAGTTGTTTATAAGGAAAGTTTGAAGGCTGAACAACATTTTGACAGTGTCATCAGGTGTAGAAGTTTTTGAAGTGTGTTTAGTGATTTGTGGTTGGGGTTCAAAAGTTTTTGTAGGGTGTTCAGTGGTTTATGATTGAGGTTCAAAAGTTTTTGTAAGGGGTTCAGAGGTTTTTGTGGGGTGTTCAGTGGTATGTGGTTGGGGTTCAGAAGTTTTTGTAGGGGGTTTAGAGGTTTTTGTAGGGTGTTTAGTAGTTCGTGGTTAGGGTTTAAAATTTTTTATAGGGCGTTCAGTGGTTTGTGGTTGGGGTTCAGAAATTTTTTAAGAGGGTTCAAAGATTTTGGTAGGGTGTTCAATGCTTTGTGGTTGGCGTTCAAAGGTTTATGAAGGTGGTTAAAATGTTTTTAAAGGGTGTTCAGTGGTTTGTAAATGGTGTTCAAAAGTTTTTGTAGGGGGGTTAGTGGTTTTTGTAGGGTGTTTAATGGTTCGTGGTTGGGGTTCAGAATTTTTTGTAGAGTGTTCAGTGGTTTGTAAATGAGGTTCAAAAGTTTTTGTAGGGGGTTTAGTGGTTTTTGTAGGGTGTTTTAATGGTTCGTGGTTAGGGTTCAGAATTTTTTGTAGATTGTTCAGTGGTTTATGGTTGGGGTTCAGAAGTTTTATAAGAGGGTTCAAAGATTTTGGTAGGGTGTTCAGTGGTTTGTGGTTGGCGTTCAAAGGTTTTTGAAGGTGTTTAAAATATTTTTAAAGGGTGTTGAGTGGTTTGTAAATGGGGTTCAGAAGTTTTTGTAAGGGGCTTAGAGGTATTTGTAGGGTGTTTAGTGGTTCGTGGTTGGGGTTCAGAATTTTTTGTAGGGTGTTCAGTGGTTTATGGTTGGGGTTCAGAATTTTTTGGTAGAGGGTTCAAAGATTTTGGTAGGGTGTGTAGTGGTTTGTGGTTGGCGTTTTGAGGCTTTTGAATGTGGTTAAAATGTTTTTAAAGGGTGTTCAGTGGTTTGTAATTGGGGTTCAGAGTTTTGTAAGGTTGGTTCAGTGTTTTCTGGTGGCTTATCATGAAATTCTAGGGGCTTATCAGAAGTTTATGGGGGCTTTTGTATTGCTTCTGGTGTCTTATCAGAAGTTTCTAAGGGATGTTCAGAAGTTTCTTAAAGGTGTTCATTAGTTTGTCTATAATTAAATGTTAAACAACAAAAGAAGGAAATACACAACATCCAAAAATAATTATTATTTCACACCAAAAAACTTGATAAAATTTATTCAGAAATTATTACTTCATATATATATATATACATAAAGACAACGTATATGAACATAAAAAATGAGTTATGTTAACAAAAATATGAAGGTAATGGATATGGAACGATTAACATCAGATTTGCTAATTTTATTACACAATCCACCAAAATTGGTCAAAAAGCTCAAAAAAAAAAGAAGCAAATATCCATTTTTTATTTTACAAAATACAAGAAACTTTATATTAAAGTGTATAGAGAAAGTAGAGTTCAATTGTTGAAAATTTTTGAGCTTCTAGTCATTTAGAGGTAAAAAAAAGGGAGAATCAAAATTGTCAATGAGGGAAACAAATTTCCAAATATAAAATAAAATAAGAAAAAAAAAAGAGAAAAAAAAAGAGGAAAGATGAAAATTTAGATTTTCAATGAAAAAAGATAATATCAAATTCAATGGTAAAAACAAAAAAAACTGACTGGGCTTCTTACTATTGGGGGTGGGCTTCTTTATGTTGGGCGGATTCTTCTGGGCTGGGCGCATATTGGGCCTGGTGCACCTATTTCTAGGTGCACCATGGTGCATAGAATACCAATTGGCTCCCAATTAAATTGGGCCCTCAAAATATTGGGTCCCTGTGCTAAGGGTCTGTTAGCACAGGTCCTTAGCCGGCCCTGCATGTATGAAAATGTGAGGTATTTGTATTTTTGTTTAATTTGTTCTCTTGGTACGTGACAAAGGAGTTAGGGTCTGTTCTTTTCAGATTATTTTTAGTTCAGTTCAGTTCCAATAAATTCAGTTCAGTTCAGTTCTTAATTTCCTTCTCTCATAAAATATTCAGTTCAATTCAGCTCCAATAAGTTCAGTAAAGTCAATCAGAACAGACCCTTAATAAAACTCTTTTGAGTACTTTAATTTAAAATTTTTTTTACTTAGTTTGTAATACTTAAATTTTAGTTAGCGAGCATATATTGATATATATATGTAAAAATAATAATAATAATTAGGAAAAGAAAATGTTGTGTGTACGTATTTTCTCACCATTGAAGCATTCCTTCTTGTGTTTCCGTAGAAGCAACAATAAATGCCTGTAGTTTTATAAAAATTTCTTCACAATTAGAGGCCAAAATAAAGAAGAGAGGACAATGAGAAGCAAAAAAAAAAAGAACAAAATACATACATTTCTATCAAAATCCAACCAAAAACATCTTTTGACATCGTCTTTTGTAGGCTGGCATTTACATCTATCACGCCTTGAAGTTAAGTCGGAAAATCTTGCGTATGTATAGTGCAAAATTGCAGCTTCCTTTAAGTCTATCTCTCTGTCAATGATCATCAAGAAACTCTATCACTCCTCATAAACAAGGTGTGTAAGTGAGGTGCCATATAAACTAAACAAAGTGTGTAAGTGAGGTGTTAAAACTAGCTCAACTGGCCCAATCTGAAACCAATTCGAACAAAACTTGATTCAGATCGATTTTGACTTGTATACATGTATGGACAAAATAATTTAGCATGACTTAGATGTGAAATAGACTTGACTAGACCTTACCGAACCCTACCCAGTATACATATATACTTTCCAGGTCTTGGGCCTTGGTGATCACCCACCTTGTATAGCTGCACACACACTCCACATTACTATGATGTTGTCCGCTTTGGGTCTAATCCGTACGAATTTATTTTTGGACACACTTTTCCAAACAGCCTCATACTAATGAAGTGTGTACTCACTTATAAGATCGGTACTAGCTATCTACTTACTTATTACTTTCCATGAAGGACTTGAGAGTTGAGATGAACAACCCCAACACCAGGTAGGTAGGATGATCTAAAATATCAACTTATGTTGGTTTTTTATCCAAAATATAAGTCGTTTTATAATTCTAGTGCAATATTTAATTAGTGAGGTATTATTTAGCATAAACATGCAAGATGACATAGATTGCTTATACTTCGTATATGAATAGGAGGATGAAGCATACTTTGGCTGTTTGACATAGTTATACCATCGATGGGCACCGTTGGGTCGAAGGTGATCTTGTATTCTTGCTGCTGATTTTCCATTTCCATAAGTAAGAAAATAGTTTGGGTTTCCTCGAGCTGCCAACTTGTACAATTTGAAATTTGTATCATTTGGAAGATGAGCGAAATTTTTTTTGAACAATGAAACCTAAAATATTTGGGATGACTTTAGAATTTAGATGTAGGAATCAAGCTATAGTATATAGATAAGTTGAAGTGAAACGTGGACAAATTTTTTTTTTTTTTTTTTCCAATTGAAAATAGCGGCACATTATTTGAACTTACCTCAATGAAAGGCTCTTTAATGTCATCCCTCTCAACCGCACTTTCCTGAAATCAAAATAAAATAAGTCAGTTGTAAAATGGGTTTAAAGCATTTAGAAAGCATTTTAGCCTGTGTTCATTTTTCATTTTCTAAAATTCACTTTTAGATGATTTCCTAATCCAGGGCTCTGATACCATGAAAGCGAGCATTATAGGGCATGGCTTATGTATTCCCTTATGTCAAATATAATTACTTGCATAATATATAGTATAGCAATATGCATGTAGACAAACTATTACTCTCTTTGTCCCATTTTACTTGCAACATTTTAATTGGACATACTTGTCGATGCACATGTTTGACCGTTAATATCTTTTATTATATACTTGTGTAAGCTATTAAAAAGTTTATATTAAGAAACTATACATTAAAATAGACCCAACAACATATTATATGATTACATTGTCTTTCATATAATAGCTAAAAAAGATGATCAAAGTGAAATGTGTAAATAGTGCAAAAAGTCAAAACGTTACGAGTAATTTGGGAGGAAGAGAGTATATATTATAGGACAATTTACATATTCCAATTCAAGTAGTTTCATGCAATTTTACTTTTTTTGGTCGAATAATATGATGTCCTTACATTATGCTCACCATCCATTGGTAGCTAGTAGCCCCAATCAAACTAATAAGACAAAAATAAATAAAAATATATATATCTATATATATATAAAAAGAAGGACAACGTATATAATCAAGATATTCACAATGATCTTATTTTGAAGGTTACTTACATAATTAGAAAGTACGATTGCATCAACATCACTTGGAACCTTAGCTAATAACTCTGCTACTGAGTAGTTTTGAGTCCCTGCAGGATGCACGAGCTCATCAGTGTCAATATGGAATATCCACTCCATCCCAGAATCCTGCATAAACAGGAACGATCAACATTGCAAAACATTAAAGGCATCAATTTATCAGCTCAAGGAAATGTGTTGCATAATTTGGATTGATTTTGTTAGGTCATACATTGTCATACATATATAAAAATTACAATGTAGTAAGAGTCAAGTTTTATAGTACATACCCTCGCCATGACTATAGCCATTTCCATGTTTAGGGTTTGCTTCACAAACAATTCGCCATTGCATGGCTTGTGAAAGGCATTTGAAAGCCAACTCTCATTCCAAATTCGACTGGCAAACCAAAATTAGGAGGAAAGCATGTGAAGATTTTTTCTAGGATTTTCTATGCACTCATAGGTTGTTATACGGAGTTTTATTTTATTTTATTTTTTATTTTTTTTTATTTTAACATGCAACTAAAATAAGGATAAAATTTTTGAGACCAATTCATACAACCATCAATTATGAATATATATGTGTTTTTAGATACATTAATGGAATTCACAAGAAACAAATTATTGGAAAATTCAATAGCATTATTTCAATCAACTACACAATTTATAAACATAAGAGGAGAACATTGTCAACATAGGTCTAGGCACAAACCTTTTAGCTTGTTGTTTTTCTAATTCAATTGTTCTTGGTACAACTTTTACACCCTGTGACAAATTGATGACATGTATACTTCGTATTAAACATAATAAGACCATAATATACATTATCGACAATAATCTTGCAAATCAAAGGCAAAATAATTCTTAACATCAGAAAAATGTAAAAAAAAAAGAAATTAACTTACCGGAATAGACTCAAGTACTTTGGTTGCATTAGGGGTTGCAGCCTTCCCTTCAACAAAGAGGAAAAAGTCGGAAATGCCAACAACCTTATGAAACAAGATCCATGACACTATATCCTCTAGCCTAGCTGATGTTGTTGAAGTTATACATATCTAACACAATTTTAAATACCTTAATTAATTATTATATGTAAATGAGAAATATATTTATTCATAAATAGAGAGTATGTAATTTAAGACAAAAAAAAAAAAAAAAAAAAAAGTCAAAATCATAAAGTCGGGCACAAAAAGTCAACTTGTGAAATGTAAATGAGAGAGGAGTGATTTGTAAATTTTACCGCAAAACACTCATCCAAGACATTGGTTAAAAACTTAAAATTAAACATCTTTTTATCGTGTAAAAAGTCAAATGTCACCTTATACAATTTAAGAGCCAAAATCACATAAAATTCAAAGAAAAAGGCTCAAAGAAGCTAACCTTTGGTGTAAGAACAGACTCATTGTTCATAAACTTGAAACTACTTAAACCAGAGGAAACAGTTGATGAAGAATTCAACTTCGCCGGAGGAGAAGTGCAAGTGATCGGACGGTCTAACGACAACCGTGTCAACGGATCGATGCCACCGCCTCGCCATTGGAGAAAGAAGGTTAATAGTAACACAAATGAAGGGAGGAGAATGAGAAGTAAAAGGTGTTTATTGATGAATTTTTTTATGGTATGATATGAAGAAATAGGAGCTTGGCTAATAAGATCCACCATTGTATGTAATATTCAAATTTTAGAACAAATAAACAAAATAATGAGAGAAAGAATATTTATTTATATATGAAAGAACATGTATTAAATTGTTACAAGTTGATTTATATAGTTTTAATAGTTTAATTTTATTTATTAAGATGAATATAAACTAAAATTAAAGAAGTGGTAAACCATTGACTAGAGAATGTGAAGGTGGAGGGAGGCAAGGTAATGTGAAGTTGTATTTTTTAATGTGTAATTATTATGTAAGGCCATGTTAGTGTATGACTAAAGAATTAAGATTATTAGCTGTTGATTTATTCAATATTCTTTTTTTTTTTCTTCACCATTTAAGCTTGTAATCTGTTTTATTATTAGCTAGTTGCCTTTTTTCATTTTACCTCCAAAAAAACCAAAAAAAAAAAAAAAAAAAAAAAAAACAACTTATTTTCAAATTTCAACATATATAAGGTGAAGGTTGGTTCGGTATCACTGATGATTTTTAGTTTTTTGTCTATTAATTATACAATGAATGCTATATAATGAGTGAAAATAGGATAGTACACCAAGGTGCATCATGCGCATGGTGCACCCAAAAGGCAGAAAGAACATATTGTTGTTTGATAAAGCGCATACTTATGTTTGACAAAGAACACACCTATATATATATATATATATATATATATGTTTGATATGTTCTTTACATTATAACTTATGTTCTTTTAACATATGTTATTATGAATCTTGAATTATTTTTAGTTGAAAATAATTTTAGAGAGAGAAAACTAAAATTATTATGGAAAGTTGAATTTTTGGAGAAAAGAAAACTATTTTTGGGGAAATATTATCTTTTATAAAGATTTTTCCGTTAATGTGTAATTTTTCATGAAATTTTAATAAAGTTTTTATCATGTTCTTTTTGTAATGTCTTCCTTTGTATTTTGTAATGCATGTTCTTTGTCAAACATAAACATGTTCTTTTTCAAAAACCTTAATGTTCTTTTTCAAACAATTGAATGTTCTTTCCGCCTTTTTTTTAATTTAATCGGGTACACCATGTGCATGGCGCACCCTGGTGCACAAATCATGCATTAGTCTCATCACCTCAATTTCATTGGACTAAATGATGCTTAGTGATTGTGACTAATTTTTTTATTACTAGTGTATATGGTATGATAATTTATCAAGTCATTGTTTCATATTGAGTTATTATTATTTAATACAATATCTTTCTCGAGATAATCTATCGATATAGTAAAGATTTGAATTGTTGAAAAGTTTGAATATTTTTTTTTTAATATTTTTTTTTGGAAACTTTTTTTGAATAGTTTGAATATATTCATGAATTGATCATATAGTATTGTTACAAGAGTATAAACCTAATACAATCTCTATGATTTACTAAACAATATAAAAGAATCAAATAAATTAATGATTACATAATGTAATATCAAAGATATTTACATAACACAATATCTCCAATTATACCAAAAATAACAAAATAATATGGATCTTATTCAACCAATATTGGTGGCCATGTGTCCAATGGTAGGGACTATTAACAGAGACCCATTTTCATTCTAGTTGAGTTCAATTATTTAGTCTACTGTAAGCTAATTTTGTTAAATTAAACAATCCATCTTACATGTGAGTTGTGACTAATTATACCACATCGAGATAAAAGAAACCAAGAAAGGATGACAACATATTTTTAGGCATAATTGAGAACTAATGTACCACACTACTACGCCTAAGCACTTTGAATGTACTTAATGATTTAATCACCAATTTTTAGAGAAAGTGGAAACATTGAGTAAATTCCAGTTCCAAATATTACAGGAGCTAGAGGATCTGCGCCCAAAAATGTGGGTTTACTTGGACTGAAGTTAACATAATAATGATTAACTCCTTTAATAATACTTCATCTTATTTATTTCTATTTTAGTAAATCCATTTTCATTGTACATGTTTGCCAATGTGTGCACTTTAATCTTAATATTTTTAATGAATTACAAAATTATGAAAAGTTAATAGTTTGAAACTGTATAGTGAGATGAATATAACAAAATACAACATGAGTATACTTTTTTATGTAGTAATTTTCAAATAATTGAGAAAGATTGTTATATACACATGATTGCTCATTTAATCATCAAATGAAAAAAAAAAAAAAAAAACTTTTGATAGTGCACCTTGTACCCTGGTACATGTATATAATAATTTTCAATCGGTGATAAACTAAGACCCCGTTCACTTCACCTTATTTTTGCTGAACTGAAATTATTTTTACTGAAACAAAATTATATTTGCTGAACTTAAATTATTTTTACTGAACTTAAATTAATTTTACTGAACTGAAATTATTTTTACTAAACTGAAATTATTTTTACTGATTT
The DNA here is from genome assembly GCF_948465745.1 of Chenopodium album. Taxonomy (NCBI): domain Eukaryota; kingdom Viridiplantae; phylum Streptophyta; class Magnoliopsida; order Caryophyllales; family Amaranthaceae; genus Chenopodium; species Chenopodium album. The sequence continues at coordinate 48,778,989 of NC_137848.1, forward strand.
TCTATTATAATTCTTCTTTAAGATAACTGAACTTTACTGAACTGAAATTATTTTTACTGAACTGAAATTAATTTTACTTAACTTATTTTTACTGAATTGAAATTATTTTTACTTAATATTATTTTTTTAAATGTGAAGTGAACAGGGCCTAATAGTAAAAGTGAAATGTGTAAATAGTGTCAAAAATCACTGTATAATTGTAAATTAAAACGGAAAAATGTAAGAAGTTTATTTCAATAATAAAAAGAAACAAAGGGGCAATTAAGTACATGGTTACCTCCTTAAGTTTCTCCAAAGAATAAAATTCTCTAAAGTTTTATTACTATAACTACATTCTCTAATATTTGTACAGTTGTATGCTTTATACATATCAACGATAGATTCAACGTGACTATTAATATTTTTGATGAAGAAAATATTTTCATTCGCGGTGGATGATTTAAAATTCAAGGTGAAGTGTTTTGTGCCGATGAGATTATAGAAGCAAAAATCCCGGATTCCTTTAACTTCTGAATAATTACCTGTGAAAGCATTTTTTTTTATGAATGAGACATCGAGATCTATTGTAGCAAAATATAATTTAAGTGTGTAGAGAGAGATCACAAAGTAATTTTTGTTGGTATGGAGCGAGACTTACCATGGGAGTATAAATGCGAGTAAAAATACCATATTTCAATAATTTACGGTTCATTTTATCATTATCCCACACCACATGGTCACGATACCTACATACATAAGAATGAAGTGTAAGATCGAATTAGACCAAAACAATAGATCTACTTATAGGTGTAGTTTGATCAATATTTAACTACTAATTCTATGATTTAATTCATTTATTTTTGATAGAGTATAAAACATATTCTTGAACCTCAACCATCAGCTTAAACTTTTGGTTAAAATGGTTTTTTAACATGACTCTGATGCCATGTTAACGGGCCATCTCAACCAAAAGTTTAAGTTGATGGTTGAGGCCCAGGAAAATACTTTATACTCTATCAATTTTTAAAGATATTAGTGGTCAAAGTTTGCTTACTAAGCTAGAACTTGAAACAGAAAAACCAACTCTATTTAGATGGAATGGTTGGACTACGATACAATATCAAGATTATACATTTGTACGTGAATATAAATTGGGCGTGTTCTCTTACCATTGAAGCATTCTTTCATGTGTTTCAGTAGAAGCAATAATAAATGCCTGAAATTCAGCAAGTCAATTTTCATTAGAAGCAATAATAAACAAGGAAATCCAAGAATTTTTAGAAGGAGATGATGATGATGATGTATAAGTTGTAACATACAGATCTATCGAATTCTAACCAGAAGCATCGTTTCACATCCTCTTCTGTAGGTTGGCAATTGCATCTATCGCGCCTTGAAGTTAAGTCGGAGAATCTTGCATATGTGTAGTGCAAAATTGCAGCTTCATCCAATATGATCTCTCTATCAATGGTTATTAAGAAACTACATTGGTTACTAAATATGGTATATGGACGTACACATGCATGTTAAAGTAAAATTGTCACATCTTCATGATAAAGAGGTAGAAGAGTGTATCAAAGTTATCTATTAATCCGTAATAATGATGGGCTGTAATTAAAATATTGCATTTAATTAGTTATATTGATGACCCAAAAGATTTAGTGCAATTATTGTAATTTGATGTGTAACATGAGTACATGACTTACATAATCTATATTCTATACTTACTAAGAAATCTTTTATATATCTTAAAAAGAAGAAGCTAATTAATACAAAAATATTTTATGAAAAAGGAGAATGAAGCATACTTGGGTTCTTTGAAATAGTTATACCATTGATGAGCACCATTGGGGCGAAGGTGATCTTGGATCCTTGCGGCTGATTTTCCATTTGCATAAGTTAGGAAATAATTTGGGTTCCCTCGGGTAGCCATCTTGTAAAGTTCGAAATTTGAATCATTTGGAAGATGCTCGAAATTTTTTTTGAATAATGAAACCTATGCAATGACATACATTAAAAATGAGGATCGTGCATGTAAAAAAAATGTGTACCCGGACTTATAATAAATGAACTTCATTTTTGTTTTCCTATATTAGTGCTGATTAAACTTACTCCATATTATTTAAAATTACCTCATAGAAAGGATCTTGAATATCATCCCTCTCAACCGCACTTTCCTGAGGGGAAAAATATGCCATTCATTAAACTAAAATATTCCAAATGAACATATTCGAGCTATCACACAAATACATAATCACGCATATTACATATTTATTTAATTTCAACCTAACCTAAATTTAACGTTATCACGTGTTCATACTATGTACAAGTAAGTATTTCTTAAGCCTCCTAACTTGATAGTCGTGCCAAAAGAACCACATACACACACAACAATAAAATTCGAGATAAAGAGACTATAGCTACCTTAAAATTGAATAAAATCCTTTGTTTTACTCACATAATTTGAAAATACAACCGCGTCAACATCACTAGGTACATTTGCTAATAACTCTCTCACTGAGTAGTTTCGAGTGCCTTCAGGATGTAGAAGCTCGTCGGTATCAACATGGAGAATCCACTCCATGCCAGAACCCTACACATATATATAGATAGATTCAAAATGACAAAGAAATTCAAAGATAGAAGTTATAAGAACTATAGTATGATTGGATTGAAATCATACTACAGTACACATAGTACATATTATACATACCCTTGCCATGACTATAGCCGTTTCCATGTTGAGGGTTTGCTTCACAAATAAGGCACTATTACATGGCTTGTTGAAGGCAGCTGAAAGCCATGTATCATTCCAAATTCGACTAATGAATAGTCCAAAATTATTAATTAGGAGCAATTTTGTAGAGATTTTTGTAGGATTTTACACAAGCATTAAAAAAAATAAATAAATAAATAGAACATAGGGATCAGAAAAGTATTACAATTATTATACGTAGTACTATGTAGAGGTGTCAAAACCGAACCGACTCGTAAAAAACTATCCGTTTCGAACTGTAACCGATCCGATTTGATTCGAGAAATTCAAGACCCAAACCCGATCTGTAACCGAACTGAACTCAACCCGAATCCGAATTCGACCCAATCTGAACATAACCCGACACCGATTTGATCCGACCTGGACTCAACCCGAATCCGATTTGACCCGACCTGAACTCTAACCGAACCGATTTGATCCGACCCGAGCTCAACCCGATCCGAAATTGACCCGGCAAATAACCGATCTAATCCGATCTGTTTTGACCCGAACTGATATTAACCCGACCCGATTTTAACTTGATTTGATTTTTACCCGATCCGAATTTAACCAGGCCATAATTAATTTTTGACCTTTTTATTCAAGTTCTTATACTGCTCCGTTATTATTAATAAGTTTACGTTTTTTACTACAAAGAAATAATCCGGAGTAACAAGTTTACTTCATGTATATACCAATTATATAAAATTATTTTCTAAGCTTTATATTCATCTCATCTAAAATTTGCTACAAATAGTTTGTAATACTTGAACATTAAAACCTCTTCTTTTAACTCGATAAAATATAGTCCGTATGATACATGAATGACTTGATATTGACCCAATAATAAGGTAAAAACTTAATAATAACTCTAGTTTAAAAATAACCTTATTTAAATATGAATTGGGTCAGCTCGATTAAAATCCAGCCAAACACAAAAGGAATTGAATTGAAATTGACCAATTTAATGAATCAACGGATCAACCTTATCTTAATCAAACATAATTTGACCGAACCGAATTCAACCCGACCCAAATTCATCCGACCCGAAATTAACCCGGTTAAACTCGTTTTGAACCCGATCCGAATTTATCCGAACCGAAGATGAACCGATCTGGAGTTGATCTGGCCCATATCCGACCCGTACTCGATAGACTATGACCCAAATTTGACCCGACCCGAATTTGACCCGACCCGAATTATAAGAATAATTTTGACCCGAACATATCCGATCCGAACAGACCCGACCCGAATAGACCCGACCCAAACTCCATCCGGTTATCCGAATTGACACCTCTAGTACTATGTGCTCCGTATATAACATGCAACAAGTCGAAGATAATAAGTAGGACAAATATACTTTGTTCTTTTAGCCTTTAAAAAAAAGGTTATAATAAGCTGAGATAAGTCCATTCTACAACTCTTACAATTTGACATACTTATTTGAATATATCAGTTTTTATTATATCCTCTTTTATTTGTCTATTGTATAGTAACTAACATGCACAACTAACATTACAATTTATTTTAAGACTAATTTAGATACGGCTAATAAGCAAGTTTATATTAATTAAATGTTGTGTAGTCTGTAACAATGCATATATATTAAGATGAAATTAATTACTTGTCAAAAAAATGAAATTGAAGTGCAAAAATTGAATATTATTACTCCAAATTTTAGTTTTAAAAATTATATATCGACATGTAATTTTGTCGATCATGATTAATTCCTAAACTAATTTATTGTACCCTATATCACTTTTAGTTCATTTTTTATCGAATCCTAAACAATAACTGAAAACGAACCTCTGAGCTTGCTGGACTTCTAGTTCTCTTGTTCTAGAAATAACTTTAACTCCCTACATGTAAGAAATTAAAGAGAAGACAAATAAAACCAATTAAAGGTAAGTGTAATAATTTGCAAATCAAAGGCAAAATATAGCTATTATATATACAAATGAATTACTCACAGGAATAGTTTCAAGGACTTTAGATACATTAGGGCTAGCTGCCTTTCCTTCAACAAAGAGGAAGAAATGTGAAATTCCAACAACCTTATGGTAGTAAATCCACGGAAGAACTTCTTCTAGGCCAGCAGATGTAGTTGAAGTAATACATATCTAGCACAATACATGAGTTCATGCATGGTTAGATTCGTGCTCATTATTACTTTCGTAAGAATTAAAGCAAAAAGAGAGACTGTGTAAAGACGGACAATATGTAAAATTGTTGGGAAATGTATATGTGTGATCTATTTAACTATTAATTCTTAAACAATGCAAGAGGTAGTAAAGTCATATATTAAAATTTTGTAAATGGATAAGTTGGGGTGTGCCAAGTGAGAGAAAAATGATGTTTCGTCTTTATATAAAAATGTAATCATCAAATTGTCAATCTCTCAAAATAAAGATTTGATGTGTTTTTATTACAAATACGTACAACGCCACTTCACCACAACCAGAAGGGTAACCAAAAGTCGAGCAAATTGTATAAGTGGACTCATCATTGTTTTAGGAACATAAGCACATATGCATGATAGAGAAACAAATTTTGGTATGTATAATGTATATGTAATAGATCTCTAGTAAGATCGAATAATGCACGTCTAGCCGTCTAATATCGCAAGAAGAGGAGGGATCATATCGTTAAAGAATGTGCGAAGGTATTTGGAATCTTATTTGGTATTAACGTGTGATTGCCTTCGATCTATTGACTAATTAAATAATGCCTCTGTCATGGGCGACCACTTATAAATTATAATAATTGATTTTCATGCAAATGTATATGTTACGTGTCAATGATTTATTGGAAAAATAGGATAATTTTTGGTAAAACATAATCCAAATTTGGGTTAATTAATTTTTCGAATTGACTAAATAAGAATTTTAATTATTAAGAAACTGAATTTGGAGAATTATTTGTGTTTTACGGAGTAAGAGTTAAGACTATCATGAAGATTAGAAGTTTCAAAAGAAATTATGGTTCATAATAATCATATAATCATCATATCATAATCATCCTTGTCATATTGAATTTTCAAAGTAAGAATATAAAATGAAATTAATAATTATTTAAGAAAGTAGTTTATAATATTTTCAAAGACAATGGTTAAACTTGATTTCAATTTTGACTGTCATTTCATATTAAATTAGCTTAACTTTCTATTTGAGATAGCTAGTCTTTATTATATATTATTAAAAAAAAAAAAAAAAAAAAAACAATCAAGTGAGAAAGATTTCAAATAGTATGTGACACGAGTCATTTAATGTCAAACCATAATGGTTCTAGTCCAAAATAAACGCGTGCATGCACTGACCTATGGCTCTATTAGTACCCAAGCCAGGCCAGCTAGGTGCTTGTCAATTTTGCACGTAGGTCATAATAGGCTAAGGATTCCTCAAAGGTTATGGGTGTACAAATTGCTACACATTTTTTCGTAGCTAATAATGACATTGTAACATGACTTGAGGACAATAGAAAATATACATATATAAACGCGTTAAAAGTTTGCTTTATTTACTAAATTTTAAAAAGTGATTTATAGTTAAAATAAAACTTTGGGACGTCCTACAATAGAAATTTGGTATATGTTTGAGGACTTGTATGATGATCATAATCGAAAAAATGAACTAACCTTAGGTGTAACTCGTGTAAGATTAGAGTCATCATCAAAAAACTTCCAACCTTTAAAATCAGGGGAAGAGCTCTGACCCATTCCTCTAGTGGTGCACTCACTTGCCGAAAGAGAAGAAGCAGGGGGTTGCTGACGGAACAAGTATGTCACGTTGTCGACGTGGTTGTTTTGCCATTGCCAGAAGAATGTGAGCAAAGAAAGCGAGAAGATGAGGAGGATGAGAAGCCAAGAGGGTTTATAAAAGGCGGAGTTTTTGGTCTTGTACGAAGGCAATAATGAACAAGATGATGACGATGAACGAAGTTTTGGAGGATGAATGAGACCCGCCATTGATGAAATGAAAGAAAATGTAATAATCAAAGGAATTGGTGTTTGAATTTGGTGTAAGATGATGATGAAGAAGTGAGGGTTGTTATAAGCCATGCATTGACCATTCAAGAGATAGGAGGGAAATATGTATTTATAATAATGGGTACGTAATCATGTAGAAAATAGAAGAGCTGCCGTTCGTTGATCGAGTTTTTTTTTATTGCTTGATTTTGAATTAGTAAAATACGTTGTATTTTATAGTAGACCCGGTAAAACTGACTCGCACTCGATTATTGACTCAAAGCTTTAATCACTTTTTGGAATCACTTGACTCGAAATATGCATAAATGGGGATGATATAATCCTATATTGATCAATGTGATTGTTCATATGCTTGGCAATAGAACCAAATAGGACTCAATGGACTTGAACCAAAATCAACCTGATAGAGTATAAAACATAATCTTGAGCCTTAACCATAAGGTTAAGCTTTTGGTTGAGATGATCCTCTCTAACATGGTATATATCGGAGCCAACGTGACATAAAGGTCACGGGTTCGAATCTCATCCACCCCTCCTTTCAAAGTGGAATATTAAGCGCAGGGTATGAGGTGGACCCATGCTGTATCATCCACACTTCTAGCCTAATGAGGTTTCGTGTAAGGGGACGTGATAAATTATAAAACATAATCCTGAGTCTCAATCATAAGTTTAAACTTTTGGTTCAATTGGTCCTTTAACATGATAACATGCCCGCCCATTCTAAACAAATTTATATGAGTGGACTATAAAGACATTAATGGGTGGACTATAAAGACATTAATGATAGACCTAGTCACGGAGCCTTACGCCTTTTACCATCAAACTTCTTTTCAATTTATTAGTAGGTTAAGCATCAAAATAAACTATATAAAAATTTTGACTAAAAAAAATATTTGTATCGTTCAATTGTTTCAACATAGACATTAAAAAATGGGATTCAAATAATCGATGGCACTTGGTACATTTGCCATGTGGTACGAATTCAGAATTTCATTAATTTGATTATGTACTTCGTATCTTCTCTAGGTCATGTTTCAAGAATTTTGACGTGTTCATGAAATTGACGCATTGTTGATTGGTTCCGCATTCTATGCCCTTCATAATACATTATATATGATATATTGGTAAATGATGCCATGATTTATAGTGGTATCTTTTGTATAATTTTGGCACTGTATGTCATGCTTTCCATGTTCTACATTTTATTCTTAATTTTGTTTATATTTATTCTATGATTTTATCATTTCTACATGGTCATTTTGTCTCATAAGTCTTACACGTAGTTTGAAAGTTAATTTTTTTTTTCTTTTTATACTACAAAGACAATTACTTTGGTATATGCTCGTATGTAAGTTAATTTCTTTGCATCAAAAAAATAAATAAATAAAAAAAATATATATTTAAGTTAATTTCTCCTTTAATTTACAATGTAAAATAAAAGATTAGTTGAGCTGAGCAATAATCAATCCATTCATCAATTACTTTCTAAGAGTGTAATTAGGATTGAACTTTTAATCAGACAATCAATTGTTGCCAACTCAAAGGTTGAAAGCTCAAAGTCGTGTTATGTGAAAGAAGGAACTCAAATTTAATGTCAATTAGAATAAATATAAACTTAGATTTAGTTTAATACTCAACCACTTAATGTTAATTATAATGAATATTATTGTCAATGAAAGGGAAATTTTTTGAAATTTTGGTGATCATCCCTTATACAGAGTAAGAGAAAAGATATTTTTTTTTTTATTAAACATTCATAATTATTCTTGTTGATATGCTACCTAGTAACTCCATAATAATGACCTTAAATCTAGGCAACCTTAAGAATCAATTTATGGGTCATTATCCATTTGAGTAGCAAGTAGAGTGATTCATGTAAACACAAATTTGAGATCAATGAGATCTTAATTAATTTAGTGGTTAAAATTAAGGACTTGTGTACGATAAATTATATGTTCAAATTTCACCGCTCGTATTTATAATTTGTATTGCCCTTTGTTGTAGCTCATTTAAGCAAAATAATACGGAGTATTATAAATTGTCATCAACTCTGATTTAGATTAATTAATGCACACAATTGTGGAGGCAAATTTAGCACATAAACATATATAGTAGGAGATTCATTTATGTGTGACAATGGTCTTCCTAAAACCACGTCACCACGATATAACTTTGCCCACTTTAGATCTTAATTACTATATAAATGTGTACGAACAAATCGATGAACTATAAGAACTTGGTTGTTATTCGTTAAATAAACGTTTATAGTCCGTATTAAATTAGTTTTTGGACTGACTGACAACTAGCTAGAGCTTAGCCAGTCATACTGTCATTTTAATCTTATTTTACCCAATTGAATTGATTACTTCATCAGTCCATTGTAATAATAAACATTTCAAATTTAATTTACAAATTACTCCATCCATTTCAAATACAGTATTGGATTTATTTGCCCTTTTTTTTTTTTTTTTCTAATTAAAGTGATAATACATCTGCATATAACTCTCCCTTGCTATTATATCTTGGTCCCCTTCCCCGATGGGCTATTATAAGCTCAATTTTGATGGTTTCGCCCTTCACACTTCAGCTTCCGCTGGTGTTGTTATTAGAGACCATTTAGGGAATCATATTGCTAGTCGTACTTATAACCTGGGCTCTGACACAACTTTTCTTGCTAAAGTCATTGCTCTTCAAAATGGCCTCCTCCTAGCTAGAGAGCATGATATCTCCCATATTTATATTGAAGGCGATAATCTAACAATTATTAATATCTTGCAGGGTCATTATAACTACCCGTGGAAGCTCCACTTGTTGATGGATGATGTCAAGCACATTTTGGATTCTTTCTTGGCTTTTAAGTCCCAGCATAATGGACCCTTTTATAGACATCAAATTTTCTAATTTTTTACTTTAGACAAATTAGGGCACGGTCTTGCGAGAAGATGTCCTAATCTACTCCATGTATCTTATTTAAAAAATAAAAAAATAAAATCCTAATTATTACTACTAATTTTTATAATTTTGATATAAATAGGGGAGCTAACATGGTTGTCATGTCCAGGAAGCTCTTTCGACTTGACCTTATGATACATAAACATTTTAAAGGTAAAAATATCTGCACATTATATTTATAAGTAGGAATATATTGTTGAATTTGCATAAGGTCAGACGTGTTCGTACATGGCTGGTCTTTAAATTCATTAAGTATCTATCATCAGAGGAAGGTCAAATTGAAAGAGATATGCACACTTAATTAAAATGGAGTAACTTGCCCACACCAAAGACATTTTTGCCAATGTCATGAATGCAAATGAACCACGTGTTATAAATCATCGGGCAATATAGATGATGGTTGCTAGATTAAAACATGTACACCGTTTCAGTATTATTTTTTTTTATTAAAGGTAATAGATGAAATATCCTATTAAGGGCCTATTCTGATTTAATGATTTGAACTAAAGAGAACAGACCCTAAATCAGCTTTATACTTTTGCAGGTTAACGCTTGAAAGTAGAGAGGGATAAAGAAATTCTCTATTCTCAAACAAATGTGATTGGTAGACCTTACTTATAACCTCAAAGTCACAAGATATATACCCCACTAACTCTACCAAAAATGTTAGAACTAGAATTCACTACTTTTCTATGGAGTACTATGTATTGAAAAAGTGTACTACTAAAAAAAAAAAAAAAAAAAAAAATTGGGATTACATCAGATTGCTACCAAATTGTTGCATGCTTAAATCCTCCAGCTTAATTATGAGTTATGACGCAGTTATTTCATGGAATAATAATGGCTAATCACAATTGTCAACCCTTATCAATGCATCATTATAGTCATTTGATATAATTTAACAAGTGGAGCGGTATTTCAATGGTCCTTCTAGGACCATATAATATACATCACCCTAGGATTATACATAAAAGTAAGGTGAGCGATTCAAAATTGATCATTATATATATAACGATTACCTACCTTTTTGACGATATTAAATGCATGATTATATATATATGTATATATACTGCATGCTTGAATCCTCTTCTTAAACCCCAAATAATCTATTTCTTCAAATAAATAATGGACCGCCAATTCAGTGGTAGAAAATCACTTTCATGTTTGTTAGATGATGATAATATAGAAGATCAATCACCAAGTTTTCATCACCTTTCTCAACAACAAAATCGAAGGCTTTCTTGTTATACTCACTTCCCCTTAGATGCCTCACCTTTGCAACCTCTAAGCCTCGACGAATCATTATGGACTCGTACGTCTATTTCAAGTTCTTCTCACCCTTCTCTTCTCTATTGTTGCATCTCCTCTCTTCGCCACGATGGAGATCTGTACTCCATCGCGGTATCAGGGGACATAGTCATGACTGGCTCAACTAGTCGTCGAGTTCATGCATGGCAGTCAGGTGACTGCCATGCAATAGGCTACTTACAAGCTAGCTCGGGTGAAGTCCGAGCCATGGTGGCTCAAGGTAACATGCTCTTCACATCTCATAAGGATCACAAAATTAGGGTATGGTCCATGAGATCACACACTTGTAACAATTCTACGAATAATAACTTTAAGCCTAGAAAAGTTACCACTTTACCAAATACCAACCATTTCAAAAATTTTGTCTTAAGGCCAAGTGTCCCACAAAATAGGTTCACTTGTAAGCCAATTACATCACAACATAAGGACATTATTTCTTGCATGGCTTATTACCATATTGAAGGGATTTTATATACAGGGTCATTTGATAAAACTGTTAAAGCTTGGAAATTAAATGAGAGAAAATGTATTGACTCCTTTATAGCTCATTCAGATAATATAAATGATATGGTAATTAATCAACAAAATGGCTATCTTTTTACTTGTTCTTCAGATGGAACAGTAAAAATGTGGTTAAGGATTTATGGGGAGAACTCTCATGCTCTTATTAAGGTTCTTAGTTTTCATGCATACCCAATTTATGCCTTGGCTTTGAGTAATCAAAATCGAAGTAGTAGCTTCTTGTATTCAGGATCTTTTGATGGGTGTATTAATTTTTGGGAGCAAGAGGTTTCTTGTCAGTATAATCAAGGCAACAGGTTCTTACAAGGGCATCAGTTTGCGGTTCTTTGCCTTGTAGCCATTGAGAATTTTGTGATTAGTGGATCTGAGGACGCGACAATTAGGATTTGGAGGAGGTCGTTGGAAGACAGAAAAGCAGGGTGTGCTCATGAGTGTCTCACCGTACTAGAAGGTCATAGAGGGCCGGTGAGATGCTTGTCTGCTTTTTCACAGAAGGACAAGTTTGTGGTGAGCTTTTTGGTGTTTAGTGCTAGTTTGGATCAGACTTTTAAGGTGTGGAGAGTTAAGCTTTTGCAAGAAATGAAGAGTTCTTCGGGTGAGGGAGAAGATGATAAGGAAAGAAAAAAGTCTGTGGAGATTGAAAATGGCCCTGTGCTGTCTCCTTCATGGGTGAAGAGGAAGCTTCAATCGCGCAGTGTTAACTCAGTTTAATCACAAGCTAAGTTTGAGGCGATGTTATATAATTTAGAAGTATATTGTATGTTACGATTGTTACATATTATAAAGGTAATTGTATCATTCTTTCATTCATCATCAAGCTTCAAGGTATATGATGCATAATTACATACAACAAACAAGCTTGTCCAGTCCCATGGCATGGACCAGACCAAAGAGTCCTCTTGAAGGCCAGACTCGAACAAGCTTGGCTAAGTGGTTGAACCACCCAAAGCCTGGCTTGTTCGATTTCCATGGCAACTAAAATCAACATATTATATCATAAAGTAGTCAGAATACTCCATCATAATCTTTTCTGGTCTGAAAATTGTGTTAGTTGTACATGGTTAAAATCTTTCTTTGATCAATGTTATGAACTAATTCTATTATATTGGTATGTAAATGTGTATTGTTCAATTCCAATTAATCTCTCTAAAATACTAGTACTGCACAGTATTGTATTATCTAACCTACAATGTACAACATTGTACATATCTGTTTACCCGCCAACCAATCAATGAGGTAAAGAATGAGAACCTGTCAAAATTTTGTACTATGATTCACGCCTATTTTTCTTCTGTAACATCGTCAAAGCCTGGGGCAGAGAAAGGTGGGGTTGCTTGAAAGTTCTTCATCCAGTTTCCTCCAGGATCCTCTGTGTGTTCTTTGGAAATTTGAAGTCAATCTGTTTCAAAAACGTTTTTCCTACATCAGCATTGTCTGTACAGCCATTGCTTCTGTTAAGAGCATCCTGTGCTGATACGATCACATCTACATCGTTGAAGCCTGGTGGAGACAAAGGTGGGATTGCTTGAAAGCTATCATGTCCACCAGTTTCTTCCAGGAGTCTTCGTGTGGTTTCTGGGATATCGATACCAAGCTCCCTTGAATTTATTTTTCCTACATCAACATTGTCTGCAGAATCATTGCTTCTCTTGGATGGAGTGGTCAGTGCTGATTTGATAACAGAAGCAAAGACCCCGGATTCTCTTAATCCCTGAATTATGTCCTGCCAAAACCATTTTCTTTCTTAAGTTAACAATGACCTAAAGATCAGTACAATATGCTACGGAGAAATTTCTTTAAGGATATTGGACTCACCATAGGAGCATAAATGCGAACAAAAATGCCATACTTCAGAAGTTTGAGTTTCGCTGTTACATCATTCCACACTACATGTTCCTGGTACCTACATCAGAAATAAATAATTTACAAGTTTAGTAGTTAGATTTTTTATTAAAAAAAAAAATGTTATGCAACCTATTAATATATTGCAGTTTGAATTCTCACCATTGGAGCATTTCTTCTTCACTGGCAGTAGAGGCAATAATAAATGCCTACAATTTGGGAATTACATTTGTCAGACATCATCAAATTATAGGTTCATATGACAAGAGCAAGATTAGAGGAATTAGCTTACTGATCTATCAAATTCCAACATGAAGCATCTCTTCACATCATCCCTTGTAGGCTTGCATCCACACCTATCACGCCTTGAGGTCAAGTCAGAGAATTTTGAGTATGTGTAATGCAAAACTGCAGCCTCCTCCATTTTCATCTCACTGCAACATTTGTCAGAAGCTTAATCATATATTGATTATTCAACAATATGCTTAGATCAAGTATCCATTAAACAGAACAAAAATACATCAGTTTTAAAGGAAAAAACAGTATAACAAAGCATACTTTGGTGTTTTTTCGTAGTTATGCCATCGATGGGCTCCATTAGGCCGAAGGTGATCTTGAATTCTTGCTGCTGCTTTTCCATTTCCGTAAGTCAGAAAATAGTTTGGGTTGGTCCGAGTTGCATCCCTGTAGAATTGAAAGTAGGTTTCCTTTGGAAGATGATCAAAGTTCTTTTTGAACAATGAAACCTGAATCAAATGTCAGAGAAATGTGATTGGCAGAAAGAATGAATTCTAAAGAAAAGAAAATATAATTAAACTTAGCAGCTGAAGGTTAAACATAAATAAACATCCACTTTTTAATATTATGAAGTGAGAATACAACACAATGGCTGCTAAAAACTCTGTTATTTATAATCGGTACTAAAATAAATATGCACATCTTCATCCAGAAATTTTACCTCACTGAAAGGTTCTTTGATGTCACCTCGTTCAACAGAGCTTTCCTGAAATTCAAAAGCAATGGGGCAATGACTGATCAAGCTAAATAAACAAGCAGAAATTGTCTTTACAACAAGTCTATGAAATTAAGGATTAACAAATCACTCACATAATTCGGAAAGATAACCATGTCAACATCTGCTGGAACATCAGTCAGTAACTCTCTCACAGAGTAACCTCGTGTTCCAGCAGGGTGCAGGAGCTCATCAGTGTCAAGATGGAAAATCCAATCCATGCTAGCATCCTAAATAGGATAAGATAATAGACTTAGAACATCACATGACTGCACACTGGAAGAGTGAGTTAAATAATTCAATGGTTGATAAGTTGATGAATCATACTCGTGCTAAGCCAATAGCCATTTCCATGTTGAGGGTTTGCTTCACAAAAAGCTCGTTGTTGCATGGTTTGTAGAAAAAGTTTGAAAGCCACGACTCACTCCATATTCGACTGACAATAAAATTTTGAAGCACTGTAAGTGTACATTTTTTGTACTCAGTACAAAACCGAAAGTATAAGCATTGATAATTTCACATTTGGTTTATAATGACTGTTATAAGGACTCTTCATTTCAGTTTAAGTACCATGACATGACACTCCAGCATCACTATGGACACTTGACACCTCATGTATCAGACCTAAATCATTGGGCACATACTCGTGTCTTTCATGAATACAGAAGTCTGAGTAACATAGTATTGAACCACTAAACATGAGGAGAAAGAAGGAAACATAAAGAGCAAAAAACACTTAGGTTTTCCAAACCAAAACCAACCAGACTTCCAAAATTAAAAAGTCGTAACATACAAGGATCAAGCAGCAAAATTTACAAAACAGATTTCAAACAAAAACTAACCTCTTAGCTTGTTGTTCTTCTAGTTCTTTTGTTCTGTAGATCACCTGTACCCCCTGTGAAAACATCAGAGATATCGTCAGAATATAATCCAGCAACAGAAATCAATTAAGTTACAGGTTAAGAAGCTAGTTTTGGCCCCATGTAAGATAAGTAAACATACAGGAATAAACTCAAGGACTCTAGATACGTTGGTGCTTGCAGCCTTCCCTTCCACAAAGAGGATAAAGTTTGTGATGCCGACAACCTTATGATAAAAGATCCAAGGTAGCAATTGTTCTAGGCCAGCTGAAGTAGTTGACGTAATACATGCCTAATGTAATACAGAGAAACCACTTAGTAGTTGAATGGATGATGTATTAATTGTCATAATATGATCAAATCAACATCATATAGAAGAATTAAAACAACCAACACTCAGTAGAAGCTATAGTAGAGCTTCAACTAGGCTTCACATGTGCTATTGGCTATCGCACATATGTGACACGTGACACGTGACACGTGACACTCCTTTATCAGGTTAAGAAGCAAGTACACAAACACATCAAGGTGAGAGCACACTTAGAAAAAAAAAAAACATAATTCAATACTTTTACCAGAATAACAAATATTTTTACAAGAGATGTGATTTGTAACTCATTAATTAATCTTTTTGAGGGTGACTAGCAGCCAACTTTAAAAAGTGATTGAGTTGCTGCATTATTTATTTGTTCATCCTTGTATTCAAATTTAGAATCATTCACAATCATATTACAGAAATAAGCAGAAAGTACAGAACCAAATAAATATATGTTTAAATATGGATTATAAAATCACTAACATTTTCTCTCTCAATCAACCGACTTTCTAAATTATTTATTCTACAATTAACAACTAATCTTAATCGACGTATAAATCCGAGTTAATAGACAAGGAAGAAATCCTAAAATAACAATAGTT
This sequence comes from Chenopodium album, assembly GCF_948465745.1. Classification (NCBI taxonomy): domain Eukaryota; kingdom Viridiplantae; phylum Streptophyta; class Magnoliopsida; order Caryophyllales; family Amaranthaceae; genus Chenopodium; species Chenopodium album. The sequence goes on from NC_137848.1 coordinate 48,795,122, forward strand.
AAGGCCATTCATGTGATGAAGAATAAACCCTAAATCTCCAATAATTATACAAATTACACTAGCCTATTAATATATAATATATGTATTTTCTAGATTAAAAGTCAACAATTAACAACTCATTTCTGACAATAGACAATCTCATTTCGATAATTAAGTACTAAAAGAAGAACAAGCATGCAGATTACTATGATTTCACGCATGTTTAATCGATCTACAAATGAACAAGATTTTAATTAACAATTATTAACCAATTTATTAAAGAAAAATAATTAAAAACTTGTAAAAATAAAAAATTTGATCCAAAAAACAAAGAAATTGGCCAATAATTCAGCAAGAATCAATAAACCCAGATGAAAAAAAAGCCAAGATCAATAAACCCAAAAATGAAAACACACAAAATCAACAAAACCCCATCAACCAAAACGATTAAAACTCTGGGTTTAAGAATTAAAAATTAAATAACCAAAGGTAAAAATTTAGAAGAAAAAAAAATTAAAAAACCCAAAAAAGGGAAGATAAATCAAAATCATACAAAAAGACATGAATTCAATAATTAAATATAAATTACTAACCTTGGGACTAATAGTAGAATCATTATAATTAAAATTCCAGCCTCTGAAATAAGGAAAAACAGGGGAATTGGTTTGACCCAATGCATTATTGGGGAAATTATTTTTATTATTATCATCAAAAGATGATTTGATAAAAGGGGAATCAAGCATTCCAGGGAACTCTTTGGCATAATCAAAGGACCAGCGAGTAATCGGGTCGATACCGCCGCCTCGCCATTGAAGGAAGAAGGCAAACAGAGCAAGAAACAGAGGAAGGAAAGTAAGGAAGAAGATGAGTTTATAAAGAAAGTGTTGTTGAGATGAATAACTAGAAGAAAGCATTGTTGAAGAAAATGATGAATTTCTTCTTAAAGAATTGTAAAAACCCGCCATTTTTGGAGGGTTTTTGAAGATCAAGAACAAGGTGTTACGCCATTAGAGTAGAAGAAATCAAAAGAAATTATGAGAGAATATAAATTTGGTATTTAAAGGAGGGAAACGTATATATAATTGAATAGTAGAGCCGTTTTGTCGTTGGGATTTATATTTATATAATATATAGTTTATATTATCTGACTATGAAAAAGGATAAAAGCATTATCTTTGACATGGAAAATGACTAACACCTAAATCAAATGTTTCTCTAGTAAGCTTAATGGTGAAGGACCATAGCAGGACGACAAAAAATATAAGTGTTTGGTAAAATTAATTGTTGTATTGGTATTTACAACATCATACTTGTATCGGTATATGCATATATGATTCAATAGTATGTCTGTATATGTAAAAGATCGTGACTTTTATGAGTCTATATCAACAAAAGCATCATTTTAAATGCTACGGAGTACTGATTGTATTTAACAATTTATGTCATTCATAGATCATACTGATTGTATTTAACAATTTATGTCATTCATAGATCATAGAAAGAATATTTTAATATCTTAAGTTTGAATGCAAATTGATTTTTCCCTTATTAGTAATGATATTGTGAGTAATATTCCATAAATTATTTTCAATAATATAAATTTTACCAAATAAATCCAATCATTAATTACTACACATGATAATGACTAAATAATTCAAATTTGGTCAAACAATGAAAAATGTTAAACAAGCTTGATACACTAAAATTAATGTTAACCTGTCCTTAATATAAGGTAAAGCAATTAAGTACATAACACTAAACTAGCATAAACTAATGTGAACTTGAATAAAAGTAAGAAGTAAGCAACTAAATAATTTTTCCAAGTGTCAATTTAGGAATGTGAATGCATATTCATCGGCTTCGATTGTGACAATATGTTCTATGCTTTTCATGTCCTTTTATGATTAATAATTTACTGTATAATAATCATGTGGCAGATTTTTTAATTACTAATTACTATTTTCTTTAATTAAAGTCTTACACGTAGCAATAATTTTTGAAATTAAAATAAAAAAATAATAATAAAAGTGGTCAATAAATGTTTTAGCGTACTTAGCTTTCATTTGTACATGTGCCAAGTAACATTTTTTTTCTTGTCCTTTTCTTTGTTTTCCTATTTTTCCTAAACTTCTTTGATTTGATAACAAAATGATTCAGTCTTTTTCCTTTTTTTTTTCCTTTCTTTTACATTCCTTTAGGCCTTTTGGGGTTGGGGGTGAAGGAAGTGTTTTGTGGAGGAACTATAGCTTACCACAATATAGGAGTACCTTCTATTTTGTGAGATAAAAGAGCATGTTAAAAGTTGCCCTCATTGACTCATTGTTGCACATCTTATTATAGCACTTTTAGTTAGGGGCAAAAATTAAGCTTCACATGAGTTGTTTTTTACCTTCAATGGTGATATTTAACCCACTTCTCAATTTAACAACTCATGTGAAGCTTAATTTTCCAATGATGAAACTCTCTAAAGTATACTAATATCATTTTCAATTTATGGTCCACCAAATCCATACTGTAAGTATTTTTTTTTAAAAAAAAAAATAAATTACAAAATATATTATAATATTAATAATGGCCCACACTTTTTGTCAAATGAGACTCAAAGTTGAGTATCTAAACTTAGCAACTTTCTTTTGGAGTTGCTAATTTTAGTAATACTCTCTCTTCGGAAAAAAAAAAAAAAGTCCATCAAGTTTCACCATTGAAAATGGTCTTAAAAGTTAAAATGATACTCCCTCCGTCCCTTTATTAAAAACCTAATTTTAATATTTATTACTCATATAATAAAGAGAAATAGACTTTTAATTTAGGGACAGAGGAAGTACAAGCATTATAAACTACAGTATGAAGTAAGCAAATGTACATCGTAAAGGAGAGATTCACTCCGTATTTGAGCATACAAATGTACAATAATGCAAATGATAAGCCAAAACATCTTCTTTTTTTAAAAAAAAAAAAAAAAAAAGCCACAAAATATCTTCTTAATAGGTTTCGTACACAAAATTATTTTAGTTTTGTTATTATCACAACTTATTGGAATAATACAAAACATTAAAACTATACCGGAATTTTTTAAAAAAATCTAACATATATCAAGCTAAACTTTTAGTCAGGCCACGAGATAGCGACACTTGACCTTCCAACTTTCGCCAAGTGTCGCGCCACGTTGAATATAATTAGATAGACTTCATAGGATAAAAAAAAATTAGTTTAGAATTTTATTTTCAATCAAATTTGGATAGAATTTTAGGATAAAATTGTTAGTTGAAAGTTTTATTTTCGATAAAATACCAATATTTCATATGTATAAACTGAATTATAATTTTATTCAAAAAAAATTAGATTATACTCCCTCCTTTTCAGAATGATGTTCTTGTTTCGTAAATCGATGCAAATTTTTACTTATCTTTGACCGCAAATATCTTTAATCTCACACTAGCAAAAATTATAAAAGTTAGATATTAATAATCTACTCACCAAGACGAATCAAAATAGATCCCATATGACTATATTTGTTCTTATAAATTAAGAGAAATTTAGAAGATTCTCCTTTTTTTTTTTAAAAGTCAAATATTCCAAACAAGAACATCATTGTGGAACGGAGGGAATAACTCTAAAAAAATTATTAATATTATTATTAGTCATTTACATGCCTACCACATAGTTTAAGTTGTCACAAAATCACACAAAACTTTAGAGAGCCACGTAGGATTTAATTTTTTCAGTGCGCCATGTACGATAATAAACTTTAGTGGTAACCAATTAAATAAGAGATTGTTAATTTCTTTTAGAATTAAATAATTTAAATGACACGTGAGCAAAATTGGCGAATGAGATTTCACAATTTAAATTAATTAAATATAAAATATTATCTTTTTATACCAGGAATTTTATCTAAATATATAACAAATTTTAGCGCATATATATATATATAATTATTTTTAAAAATTCAAACAAACCGTGCATCGCACGGATTTCATCTAGTGTGTAAATATATATATATATATATATATATATATATATATATATATAGAGAGAGAGAGAGAGAGAGAGAGAGAGAGAGAGAGAGAGAGAGAGAGAGAGAGAGAGAGAGCCACAAAGGACAATGATGTATGCAAAACTCGATCCCTAAAAAAAGACATAGTTTTGTTTTTCTGTCCAAAATTAGTTATCACTTAGTTTCAGCATCTCATAACTAAGAATAAGACATCTTTTTTTTCACCTGTATAAATAAATACAATTCATATTCCGTAATTCATCCACAGTTGTAGTACAGGATAACTTAGAGCTTGTTCGCTATCATCTTTTCATTCTTCATATTTCAGATTTTTAAAAATATAATACAACATTTTAAAAGCAAGAACGAGTAGTTATCAATCTTATCACTAGTTTATTGTTATCAAAATTAACATGAATAGTTTATGCATGATTCATTTCAAGTTCATTTTACAAATAATAGCATAACTCGAACAATCTACAAACCAAACACTGAAAGTTGACTGCGTTACCGAACGAGCAATTCACTTGCTATTTTCATTAGGCTCTGTCAATCTTTGCATTTTCACAAAAATATAAGACTAATTGGCGAACATCATGCAAAATTATAAGCCTCACGCTCGAGTTGTGAGTATGAGCTGCCTATATTTTCGCAGTGTAAATTCACACACTGTAATGCAGGAAACAAGAAAATACATAACAGAAATAACAGATTTCCTGCATTTTCAGCAATATAGATTGAAAAAGCAGATAATATGCTAATTAAAATCAAGAGAAAATCTTATTAATTCAGAAAAGCTTATCATAAGCCTGAAATAAAAAGAAGTGATGCACAAATTTAAGTTATAGTGGCGGAACCACTTAGCAAGTTAACAAGCATACACAAATCCATTGCGTTTATCTTATTTAGATGAAATGATAGTAAATTCCCGAAATTAATGGTGTCTTAATCTGGAATAAGCTGAAAATTCTACAAAGCAAGTTAGAATATGACAGTTCCAAAGCTTGTATATATATATATATGAGCAACAGAATGTCACGGCAATATGCACACCCAAATCCTTATACATATGGAGAACGAATGAAGTAAAGAAAAACATAGTACCTAGTTATGGCACTGTGATTTCAGGTTAACTTGACACTAGCTATTTTTGGTAGAACCTTGAATAGCTTAAGTATTGTGACTTCTGGGTGGCAGACCCACGGAGTAATTATGACAAGCTAAAGCCAGAGCTCGTAAAAGTTATCTCTTTAGCAGCCTCAAAACATCTCCTACTAGATGCAATGATCCTGTCACAAGGACCTGCCAAAGCATATTGAGAGGCAAATAAGATCATCTTTAAAAAAGATAATCAACTATGGGCATGCATTTATGCAAACAAAAAGGAGGAATTTCTAACGCGTGACTTAAGAAAGCTTAGAATTAGAAGATCCTGGCTAGTTTTTAAGCTAGAGCCAATGGCCTTCCAGATCCCAGGTTTTGGCAGGTTTTGGGATCGGATCTTCTTTGCTGGAGTAGTCAGTGCTAACTGCTAAGGGTTCTACTTAAAAAAAAATAGGGTAACATCCCAGCATTATATTCTCTCTAAGGACAGCACTCTTTGTTTATACCTCCAGTGACCAGCCACATTTATGGTCTCACAGCATATTCGACTATTCCTGTCTATGACAGATTCCAATTATTCGATTAAACTATCTCTATCTTCATTGAAGCAAAATTCAGGCTCTCTACTAGTGAGTAACATCCCAGCATCCTCTCTAAAGAAAGCTATCATGTTCACATTGTCTATATAGCCTTCATAAACTAAATTACTGCAAGATTTAACTAGTAAAACTAATCTTTTCATATTTCAAAACCAATTAGATGACTTGTCACTCAATTATGACCACAAGCGAGGAGTAACAGGGAAAAAGACTACTAGCCAACTTAGTTTGAGTTGCAAAGGCGTATGCCTTCAACCACCAATTGCAGATTTTAGATACTAGCATGTAAAATAGACTGTATACAGAATTGGGATCAGGGCCTGAACCAAAAAAGTATTTTTGGGGGACCAAAAGTTTCATTTAAGTTTATTTACAGCGACCAAATAAAAGCTATAACCTATTTTTTTAAAATGGGAAGGAAAAAAAAAATTAGCCTTCATTTTTGTAAGAAATTTGGAAATGTGGGGTGCTGACTGTCGAGGCTCCTGGCAATCCCCCTATGTTCCACCTATGACTGGAGTAATGTTAAGCCGCCTCATAGCTTCAATGGGTCCACCCACCCAATGAACCCATATGAAAAAACTATGTAAAATTACAATTTCTTATTATAAAGTCAGAGACTAATTTACTCTGACTTGATTACTCAGTTAACCCAGAAGCACATACAAGGTTAAACTTGAGTAATTCACGAGAATTCCCATAAATTTGGTTGGAAATGAAGAGCAACTGTCCAAACCCATGTACAAGTGTCGGAGCTATGACATAGGTACTTGAGGTGAAATGAAGATTCTGAGTTACATAGTCAAGAAAACAAAAAAACACCCAGCTAAATGAGTAGGTTGGAATAGATACATAGGCCATGATGAGGCTATCAAGTAACAATAAGAAAAAGATGACACCACAAGAGTGAGATGCAATTTGAGTGAGTTCTCCAGTAATACCATTGATAAAATCAATTCCTCTCAAGCAACATGAAAGAATGGTCACGTATAAGTGCAGCATACAGCCAGACACAAGTTTATTAGCACTAATATTAACCTGCACTCCATTCTTATGTTAGATTCAGTATGGTCCTTAATTCTCAGGGGTTTTAGACTCATCAAAGCAAAGCAAACGTGTATACAATACCACTCATTCCAGGTGTTCTAAAATCCTCATAAGTAGATCTTACCTGCAATCTGACAGAAGGGTTTTCCCTTGCACAATCCCTCAACAATTTAATTGCTGATGACAATGAAGGAACAACCGCACTGGTACGAGGAGAATCACCAGGAAAGGCTCGATGATAATCACCATGAAGAAATTCAGGTGGTGACAAGGCATCACTACTCTCATTCTTTAAGCACTCTGTGAAATTATTTCTATCCGGATCAAAATCTGTTTGCATACAAAAAAGCCACAGTTAGGGAAAAGAAGAAACTAATATTGTAATAGCATCAAAGATTGTCCAGCTCCTCACAAAATGTAAAACTGTGTGAGGCTGTAGTAGTTTATATTAAGTACAGAACAAAAGCAATAACAAATCTAACAAAACATATGTGAATAGTTATATCGAATACTGATGAAATTGAAAGGAATGCATGGCAAAGAACCTCTTTTGTAATAACAAAGAATACCTTTCCCGTTAATTGTCTTCTCCCATATTCTCTGCAGATTAAATTGCCAAGACAAGTTTCTAGGTGTATTTGAAGAAGTAGTTGAAGAACCAGAAACAACTTTGTTGTATGTGGATATGGCAGGAACAAATAAGGCTCCAGAGAAATGAACACCTGAATGATTGGAGGATTCCTCAGTAAAGCCAGAATTAACTGCATCTAGTTAGACAGAATATACAGAACAGAATCATTCATTCACCAAGCAACTTGAGAGACATAACCATGAAGGTGCAACATGGCTAAAAGCTACCCCAGAAGCATCTTTGCAATCGTATGCCATGTAGTTTGAAGTGTGTGCAAGGTAATTTTGGAGATGCTGACTGAAAGTTTTCCATAAATGAAAGTTTATAAAATAATTTTATATGACCTACCCTTTGGATCTGATTTGAGAAGCCATGCACAATAGTATTATAGAAGATAGAAACAATAGTCACTCAGGGAGCTATGGGAGACAAATAACAGAATACATGTGACCCATTTGTATCCAAAACTTTAAAAGTTACAACAAGATAAATATAGAGTCCAAGAGGATGAAAAATTACAACAAGTAGATTATGAGTTCAAAACAAAACAAAACAAAACAAAATAAATAAATAAATAAATAAAATAAAAATAAAAAAAACTGCGCCTTTTTTTAAAAACACCAACAATAGCAGTACCTGAGGAAGCACAGGTCCTAACAAGGTTTGGGAGCAGGATTTGTGGATTTCTCACCTCCATGCAATTGAACAAAAGAATCTACAGAGCCATGAATGAACAGCAGAGCCAACAAGTTAAAACAATGCCCAGTAATAAAAAAACAGAGAGAATTCCCTTCACAGGAGTCCCGAAAAATAGATAAAAACTTTAAAGCATTTTCACACCTGCTTGGAATTTTTGTCACTATTTCCCTTTTCACAATTGGTGAAACCATATTTGCTAAATGCCTCTCCAAAATGATTCTCGGAAGATGACTTTAAGGAGGGTAATGATGTTGACTTATGGTCGCCAATCACAACCTTTGAGAACCATTTAGCACAGGCATCCATGCTTTCAGGACTGTGTGCTCCATCCAAATAATACACCAGGTCTCCTGTAGGTGTATTAGAGGACCTAGATATGTCATCATGAACTATCTGAGCCCTCCCAGGAAGACGTGCTGATGAAAGACCTCTCAAGAAAGCATCTGGCAGATCAGCTTCACAACTATCCTGGTTACATCTTACATATATAAGAAACCAAAAATATAATAGGTGAAAGATCAAACACTAAAAACTAAACAAAAATATAAACTTTGCACTTTTGCAGTATAAAAACCATTTATTAAAGTTTCACAAAGATATTAACAAACATAGGCCTTCTTTAGTAAGTGGCTTCTGCTAGTTTTTTAGAAGGTTTTGGCTTTTTCATGTGTTCAAACAGCCAAATAAATATATTTAATAAATGACTTTCCAGTCAATACAAAAAAAAAAAAAAAAAAAAAACTACCCAGAGTAGCTTTTTCTCATAGGAATTTGGCTCTTTTGCACAAGTGTTGCACAAAAACAGCTACAGCTAAAATCTGCTTTACCAATCATCTTTGCAAATTGCTAATGCTAAATTGCTAACATCTGACCGATAAGAACAGCTAATACTATCGGCAAATCAAACAAGCCCATTGAACCAGCCAACAAAAGATTGCCAAACAAGGTCATAACCAATAGTAATCACTCAAAAAGTCAAAAGGTTCATCTTTAATGTAACAAAGAAAATTACCTTGGAGATAGAAAAGATTACAGAGATTTGCAGGCAGTTTATGTAGTATACTTAAGTCAGCAACAAATACAGAGTACAAGGTCAATTACTCATATCACAGCCAAGGTTACATAATATATTTCTCTGTTAAAGTGAGAAACTGAGGACAGAAGTCAAAAATATATTGACACTATAGTTTATTCAAGTGAAGCAGTAGTACAGTACAAGAAAAAAAGAGGAAAAAGTTGCCAACCTACATTGGTAAACACCTTTTTTAAGTTCCCTTTTTGTTGAAGCCAAGATTTACAGAGGGAAACAGCCAGGCTTGCATTAACATATTGATGATCACCAGCCAAACTGAGTTGTAATCCATTTAACTGTCCACAGCTAAGAGGTTGCACAACTTCCAAGGGAGTCTGCCATTATAAAGAACAGAAAAGACAGATCAAATGGCAATCAAATATGGCATTTCACTGAAAACCTTTCATATAATCCACTCGATACTGAAACTTGAGGTTTCAAGGTCAAAATATGACAAGCTAATAATAAGATCAAGCCAGATTTGGTGTAGTGCTTGTGGCTAATTTAAGGTAATGGAAAACAACCTTACCCTCAATTGGTGAGCTCTTTCAGTGATAACATCCATCGCTTCAGGAAGCTGGGGTACCGTAAATGCTGGTACACTGGGCTTTAAGAGCAGGGATGACATAAGGCCAATTCAGGTAACAATCGAAAAAAACAAAACAACAGGCAATCAAATGCATCAAAATTTGAATAGATACTTTATTAATATGAAAAGGTATTACAATGATAAAGTCCCCCTTAGCAAGGTTCTATACCTTTAAGATACCAGCCTTGTGGAAGGCAATCTTTCCCAAAGTATCACCTGAAAATTAAATTATTCAACACTTTTAAGGTCATGCATTATCTAAGATATATGCCATATTCAATAACTACATCTAAATATTATCAAATAATGAAAAGGAGGCACAAAAAATCCACAGATGCCACAAAGAAGATATCTTTGCTAATACAGGGGAAGAAGTAGTTAAGACTTAGTATTACATGGGTACCCGTGTCCATTTAACATAAATTGTAGGTTACTGGAAAAGGTTCATGCCACTGTAACTTGTCATATAATACTTTTAGAGATTGTAAATTATACTTGATTGAATATTATAAGCCCAAGAATTTGGAAGATAAGGTTAGATCTCTCATGAGAATTAATGTCACTGCCAGATCATTCATAGACAAGGGGTATATGCAATATAGACAAAAAACACTAGCATATGATGTATGAAGGTAAATCTGGCATGTCCAGGAAAATCAGTTTCTAGTTAATTAGTAATTTAACACAGTATTGCATTCTTTACAACAATATCTCTTTGACAAATCAATAACAAAGAATACTCTGTGAGTGAGTGAATCTCACAAAAGCCACTAGAAATAACTAAACCTATGCTTAACAGGTTTATCAAAGCAAAAGGCACCTGCAAAGCCTGGAATCTCGATGCAGCCTTGTTAGAAATGCAACAGATTTTTTTTTTTTAAAAATCCTCATTTTGGGACCAAGGCTTGTTGTTGTTGTTGTTATAATCCTCATAAGGGATTGCAACAGAAAATAAGGAGTGATTGTGTCCAATACATGACGGTGGCATATGAATGAATTGGGTAATTATACAATAGTGACAACGAGCAGATATAGACTTATACAACAACAAAGACTTAGTCCCAAAATAATTTGGGGTTAGCTAACATGAATTATCATAAGGAAATAGATGGAAAAGGAACAGAGAACTAAACCAAGCCACAAATCCATATCCCAACCACATAGTATAGGGTTTTGAGCTTACCGCGACCACGATATTAGACCATGACAGCTGCAAACCATTCACATTACCATGCAAACTGGTTTTGCAATTGTGACTACAACCGATATTTGACACCCTAGTCATTGAATGAAAAGAAGTACCTAAGGTTTCCATGTGGTCCATCCCCAATGAAGAGATTCCGCAAACAACAGGTTCTTTAATCTGCATAACCATGTTACATAAGATTAGCAAATAAAGACATCAATATCCACTTTAAATTATCAACTATAAGGAACATCCATTAAAAAACTTTGATGCTGAGTAGGTTTACTTCATATTCTCAACTATTTATACACACACACACACACACACAGAGAGAGAGAGAGGTGGTAGTTTAAAAATGCTTATAGGGTTAGATGACTTAGATCACTACCAAAGATACATACCACATTTGTGGAATCCTTTTCCCCTCCAAGACCAACTTCAATAATTCCAACATCAACCTGTCAACAAAAATCATTAAATATCTCAATTTATGATATATTAAGGAGGCTCTCTTTTAGAAGTCTCGTATAATACGGAGCAAATGAATATAAGACAATATGAGCTATAATGAGCAGTAAACAACAGTCAGCCATCTTTAAGAGAACTATTGTATTCAATTAAGCCATGAGTAGTTGCAGTTACATTTTTTAGAAAGGAGATCTTATGAAGAACTCCATCTACTAATCTTTATCCAGTATTAATAGAGCAAGAGCACGGTCTACCAAGAGGTCCCCATCCTCTAATTTGTATTCTAGATTCCTCTTGCTGAAACCTTTCAAGTGTTGTTTCTCAGAGTCACAAAGGTTTGCTTTGATGCTGTGAGTCTCCTCACACCTATAGCTGGTAGACTTCAAGTGCTGTTTCTAAGTCGCAGGTTTTTTTTTTTGGTCCTGTGAATTTCCTCACGTAGTCATGCTTACATCTAATGATGCAGGACAAAGCTATACCTTTACATATGGTTCTAGTATGCTGTGAATTGTAAAAAAGAAAGTGTCGAGGTTCATGGAACTTGCTAAGACACAGTAATACACTACACTAAAAGAATATGAAATGCTAAAGGTAGCTAAACTTTTACAATAAGAATGAGTTTCACCCATTAGACTAAATCATAGTGTAAAGACTAGATCCCATACAAATTTCATAGCACAGGGGTAGTTAACAAGGCAACAGATGTCAGGAACTTACTTTTTCACCAATGAATATCTTGAAAGCCAGAAGAGTGAGAAACTGAAATAGTGGAGGCATAGGCAAATCATCGGTTACTTTAATCTGCAGCACAAATTTCACAGACAAGTTACGAAAACTGGCTCAAAATGGAAGAGAATCACCATCTACAATTTAGATGTGAACTTTGACAAAATAAGATCAAGAAACCCAGGAAAGCATAATATGTACAGGATCCAGACTCGCTACAATCTCCGCACAATTGCTACACGTTACTCATAGTCTATAGTACCTCTGTAAAATCCTCACATTCCAACACGGGTAGAACCCTTGACACTTCATCTTGGATCCTAAAATTAAAGGAGAATTTTCCATAAAACAGCCTAGGCCAACGCTTGGACACATATCAGTGACAGACAGGAGTAACCAAGTTCCGTCATAGACAAGTGCGTATGCTGCCAAGTGCAAACAGCCAAACTCGGAGTATACTAATGTTAGTCAATGAAACACTTCACATACACACTAAATCACTAATAGAATTAGCAATAACAATTAGGAAGAAACAGCTACAGGAAGCATTCTAGAGCAGTACAGGCTAATGATATCAGGCGCCAGTATAAAAATAGGATGTATAGCCTCTTAATTAGACAGAAAACTTGAACATAACCAATGGTTCAAACTCTGAGCATTTGATGGAATGTAGATTTCATGTCCACCATCCCACAAATGTCTACACATCAGAAATTCATGAGGCCAAAGCTTTATAACTTTGATCATAATTATATTTACGGATATGCTGATGATTACCATGTAAATATATTCTTGTTAGGTCAACTTTATAAAATGTTTAATAAATAATGACATATAAATCAAAATAATAGCGAAATACGGCATTGGTTACCAATCGTAACTTACAAACAATTTCAAACATAGGTAGATACTATTTTACTTTTATCTGGGGATCTTAAATCAGAAACAATGCTTTATTAAAGATGCAAAAGTAAATAAAACGTTTCTACCGGTAGGATTACACCTGAAAACAGTGTCCAAAATTATCTATACAGAACTTAACAAATTGGGCCTACAATCATTAAGCATATACTAAAATTTGACCCATCTTACTACAGTAATAAAATTTAAAAAATAAAAAAAAATACAGCCTAAAAGTAGTGTGAAAAGCAAAGTGGAGTTGGGGTTAAAAATTCATGGTTAAGAGAAGAGAACAGGATGAATCATTCTACAATTAGAAAGTAGAGATCTTGTACCCTTAATTGATCCCAACAGTCCCAAAAGTATTGCAGAAACTTCTCTTCAGCAATGTCAACCCTACACATGCAAACCCATAGTAAACATTTCAGCAGTTTATGAAGTAACCAACACTAATTAAGCTAAGAAACATGAAATTGCATCAAGGTGAATTGATTGAAGACAAAGCAAAAAATATCTTTAAAAACCACTTCCAAACATACAAAGACTATATGCAACATTCAAAAAATAAGAGCAGTAGATATTGCAGTTGTGATACATCACTCCTTTGGATCCTTTACTTAGGGCTTGTTTACTTCACCCTATTTTTGCTTATCTAAATCTATCTGATCTGGTTTGATCTGAATTAATCTGATGTGATCTGATTGTCTGATTTGACCAAATTTTGACCTTAAGTGTACGATAATCTAGAAGGAAAAAATATATATCAAGTGGGGTCTTATTAAATTCGTAATAATGTGCATTTTATTAATATGTAATTTTCATAATTTTTTTCATTACGAAATTAAAGATATTTAGCGATCAAAAACTACACAGAAAACGATGTCTTGATTTGAACTTATTTTTTCAGATGTGATCTAAGTGAACTTATTTTTTCTGAAATAAGTGAAAATAAGTTGAACTAAATAGGGTCTTAGTAGAGAAATAAAGATAACACTCAGTTTGAGCAACACTACTTAAGTTGATAGCCGAGGCTTGGAAAACTTTGTTACTTTACTTGTTAAAAGGCCATACTGCACATCATTTGTCAAATAGTTGATATGCAGTAAGCTATTGAACAACACAACTTGTAAAGTCACACCCCAACTCCATGAAAGGCTGTTATCCGCCATTAAAATTCTTTACTAAAACAATTCCACATATAAGAGAACCTGCCAACTAATATCATATTCACAAAAACAGACAAAAGTACAGAACCTCTCATTTCTTCTATCTTCAAGTATAAAATAGAAAGTACTTCTGAAGTGTTAAACTAACTTTTTCCTACTTGTCAATTCTAAGCATGACGAGTGGATAGCTAATGACAACTGTAACTATCAACATTCTAGAGTTCGAGCTAGTTGTAGAATGTTTCATTTAAAATGCCAAGCTTTCTACGGCTTTTTTTTTTCCAGGAGAGATATTGCCTCCTGGAATACAATAAGCAGGAAAAAATAAATAAAAGATAAAAATCATGTACAGCAATGAGATATATGGAAGAGCATGCTGACCCATCAAGTCGAAACCTCTCTCTCACGTCAATTAAATGAGGTGATGTAAAAAGGCCAGTCCGGAAACCACATTCGCGTAAAATTGCCTCGGAGAAAGCACATGTCGACCCCTGGACAAAGAACATCATGTACATGTTAAGGGCAAAGGGAAAGAAAAGAAAGATACTCATTTAAAAAATAAAAAAAAAAAACAAAAAAAAACAAAACAAAACAAAACAAAACAAAACACATTGTCTAAATAGACCTAGGGTCTGCAATGAGCACATAGTTGATAACTTGTTATTTGTTATGATTTTAGGGTGATTTTGAACCTTGTTTACTCGATAAATTGGTGTTTTGGTTCACTTTTACTCTATTATTATGCAATTTTTGTGTATCCCATGCTTCACGGGTTATTAGTGTTTTTGTTGAGATTTTAGGTCCAAAGACGACCAATTGAAGCCTATGGATGATAAACCGAGGTTAGAAGCAAGAAGATGATGGAAAGAAGCCGAGACAAAGGAGAAAAACCGAAGAAACGGTGAAGAAAAGAGCTTAGGAGACCTTGCACGGCCGTGGAGGAGTGCTCCAGCAAAACCAGAACCGTCTGCCTAAGAGTTTCAAAGCATGCACGGCCGTGCAGAATTAAATTTGCTAAGCCCAAATCAGTAGCAAACTGATCCCGCAATGCCACGCCTGCACGGCCGTGCTTAAATTCCAACCCAAATCAGAGGCAAACTCATTCCACTTCTTAGGCTGACCGTGCATAAGGTGGCACATCCGTGCAGGCTGCACGTCTATACCAAACCTGGCATGTCCGTGCAGACCTTCAGTCGAGCCCGATTCTTGCTTTTTCCGTCCTTTTTATTTGGGGGTCTTATAAATACCCCCCTTCAGCTCATTTGTACGGCATACAAGTTTTTAGAGCTTTTCTCTTAGTGTGTAATCTTAGAACATCAAAACTCTCAAATCATTAGTTAGATTTTAATTATTAGCTTGGAAATTTCAATTAAATCATTGTAGAAGACGAGTTCCACCATTCTTGTTCAAAGTTTGAAGCTTCTAGTAATTACTTCTCACTCTTTTCTTCTATCCTCTTTACTTTAATTGCTAATTACTTGCTTAATTCTTGTATGTTTAGATTATTAATTCTGTATGTTTAGATTGTTAATTAGCTTAATCCTTAGTTTGAATCTATTCATGAACTGCTTGAAATCTTTAATTGCTTTAACTTCCATGGATTGTGAGTAGTCTAATTTTCTAGGGTTTGGGTATCACCCTCGATGTAGTCACTAATAACTTGTTGCATGTAATAATTTGGTGTTTGTTGGGCATTAATTAGTTGAGCTTAAGTGGTTTCATTGCTTATTCCTTGTATATGGCCATTGCTAGAACTATTTATTTAACCTTTCTCGACGAAGGATCGAGAGATGAACTTGAGTTAGCTCCCATATGCTTGATTGACCTGAAATGTCATGAGAATAGGAATTTACAGTGAAGAGAATATTTATGTCATCGTGATTATACTTTAACACTTGGTTTATGCTTGTAACCACGAGAGTAGGTTGTATTCATGATTCATAATCCCTATTTTACATCTTAATTGACCTTTGTGATGAAGTTGAGCGGTATAACCCGAGCCCTAGATTCCTCTTAATTTTGCTAAGCTCCCTATAGCTTTAGTTGAATTGAACTAGTAGAAGTTACTTAAGACCAACCTAATTTCGAGTTCATTTAGCTTATTTAAACGGCAGTAACTCGGTGGTTGATTCAACGCCTCTCTTGGGTTCGACCCTTTCTTACCCTTGCTATTAGTTAGTGAGACCAAGATAGGATTTATCTTTGTTAGGCTCGACGACGACCTACCAATAGCCCACACAACTTATTTAATTAACTGCTTGACTAGTTGAGACTTGAAAATTCCAATCCTCCAAGGGCAAGTCATAAATTCTTTTACCTCCATCATCATACTTCATACCTGACCACCACTACCCCACCCCCAAGGCCCCCACCCCCACCCCCTCCCCTCCCCCTTTCTTCCCATAAACTAAAATTAAGAGCAACTCCTCTGCTGGGTAGCCAGGGTTCAATCTACTAATTTTAATTGACTCCCCTGTGGTATGAGTCATATGACCTTGGGTTAAACTCCAATCAACCTTCAGTGTTTCCTACAGATGCTTCCTACAGATGCTGGTTTGACTTACCCTTCACAGGCAAATCAAAAGGAGAGAAAAGGAAGCTTTCCGAATGGCTGACATGGCAGTAATATATTTACCCACATTAACATGAAAGAACAAAAAGCACTTTCACATTTCATATGCATGACTGCAAGCTACCTTTAGAATAGGGAGAACAAGATGTAAGATGCAAAGAAACTCTGACCCAAAGTATTGATTTGTATAAACACCAATGACATGCCAAGCCTTGTTCTCAAGATAGAAAGGAAAAAAATAAAAAGTGTAAAAGGAAGACCAAAAATGATCCTACACATAGCCACCAGTTTTTTCTCCCTCTTCTCTTTCAAACCCTAGCCTCCAGTAGTGAATTCTAGTTCCATAGGTTTTTCCAGTAGAAAGCCTCTATCTTTATTACTTTTTTCACGTTTTAATAATTCCTCCTTTTGCGAGGATATTTTCTCCTCAAAAGACAGGTTCATCTCTCCTTGTGAGAGACCTTTCTTTTTATTTGTTTTTCTGGGATTTTAGATCCTTTTTTTATGTAGTTATTCATGGGGAAGAAGATTTGGATTCAAAAGAGTTTAGGGTGTTTCATCAATTTTCCAATCCGAACAATTATGCACAAAATCATAATGTGAAGACCTCCACTTGGAAAGATGCAAAAACATCGAAGTATAGTGCTCGCATTAAGCTTGAAGCGGTGAGGTCGGAGTTGTGCTCGAGTATGAAAATTTTGCTAATTCTCTAAACTTGTGCTTGATAATCATTATAGATGTTGTATGACTTATTATTATGATATTACTAATTTCATCAAAAAAAAATATGGAGAAAAAAAATTACCTTCCCCTTTGTTCCAGCAACATGGATGATGTTAAGTTCAGCTATATTATCCTCCAATCCTAATATCTGGTTGAGAGAAAACAGAATATACAGGAATATGCTCATGTTCAGATGATTCCTGAGAAAACTGTCAAGTGCATAGGAAATAAAATTTGTGCATCAAAACATTATTAAAACAGTGGCATACATGCTAAGGTCGTTGTATAGTTTAAGTACTAAACTCCAATAAATCTAGAAGAATTATTAGCTCAGCATACTAGAGAATCTATATGTCACCTCTTTAAGCACTATAAACATAAAGTTAACTGTGACAAACTACCTTTTGTATACTTTTAATATTTTTAAGCAAGTCAAAACTCTTAACACAGAAGATTCATGAGAACTTGATATTCATCCTGATATTTCCTCTAATAGTAGACAAAGGTTAGAACAAGAACCCAACACGGTATCCACTTATAGGATTCAGATTTCATATAAACCCATGGACAAAAGCAAAAGAGTTTGCAATTCGCTGGGGGATACCACCTATGACATTATCATGCTAATATAAGATCACTAAAGACAAAGAAAAAGATGGGTAAAAGCATAGGGAAATCTCTTTCAATAGAAAGCAGCAGTTTAGCAAGGAGATCACACTGCTCTCATCTCAATACTAGCTTTAGTATGCTTATAGGAATTTTCAAAACTTTAACCTCTTTTAACCTATGACATCACAAATAGTTTTTTCCCCGGACAAGAACAAACCACTCTTACCTCCTTGTAAAATACAGACTAGAGTCTTTTCTGGCTTTAGAACACTCCTCGAGATGGCTAAGCAAAATACCAAAGAAATTTAAAACACCATGCATTCTTAAATACTCCACACAATTAAAATACTTTGTCAGAGTAATCACTCAAACCATGCCTGTATGGTAATATGGACATAAACCGGAGATTTTTCTAATTAGGTCAAGAGGGAAGTGATGGCATTATAAATTCATAATCAATCACAAGAATACATAACTCATATTACCTGCAAATACATAGTCATGCGTTCCAGCTTACTGTATTTTCCACTGATAGAAAGCCTTTCCCCACGTTTTCGACCTGTAATGAGTGAAGAAAGTGCTTCCATGGCAGTCTCATAAGAACGTGAATGGGAAAATTCCCAAGAGCATTCCTCAATTACTTCATTCTTTGTTAGGTCTTCTACAACATCCGTTGATATTGTTCCAGATATGAGACCTGAGACAGAAGCTACATTAAGTTAGAAACCAGAGAGAATCACAAGTCACAACACACATATGGACCTAACAAAGCGCCCCTCCTCCCCCACCCCGCCCCCGCCCCAATGTATATATGAACTCATGGCAATAGAAAACAGCATTTCTCATGCCAAATCAAGAAGCAAAACTACCTAGCATGTAGGTCAAACTGTAGTACAAGCACCAAGGTGTATAACTATGATATATTGGAAATGCTTCAGTCTATTAAACCACTGGCATCAGATAGTTTAAGCCAAATGTATGTCTATTGGTTGAGAAAAATGTTGAAAGGAGAAACATCAATATAGTAAGGTGTGTGTAATCCTGTGCATGATCAGCAAAATAAAAATGATCCAGCCAATAAGCAATGGGGTTACATCATTCAATTAACCATGCTTCAGATTGTAGTTCCTTCATGGATGGGTAGGTTAGTAAATTAGGTAACACTACGAGTCTAAGGGTCAACTAAAATTTCCCATGTTTTTGGTCCAAATTTCCAACTTGAAGTCAAGAATACATACCCATATCAGAGTATAACTTGAGGTTAAATGAAGTGTCCGATAATACATGGCTTTTACTACACTCAAACTACGAAAACACTTTCTCATAATTTTCAATCAGAAATAGAGGGGGAAAAGCAATAAGTAAATAAATAAGCACTTCATTCATGAAATCTCCCTCACTTAAGTATCCTTGTTAGATATCAGACTTTCAGCCATGACTATGATGAGTGGACACAAACATGTTCTATACAATTGCAATTGATAGAAACACCCCTTTGATCTATACTATTTGCAACCACGCAATAAACAAAAAGGTAAGTATAGGCAACCAATGATATTAGCACTACAAGTTAACCCTATAACTCACTTGAAGCAAGAGGATCATGTCTGTTCAAACAAGGAGGTAAACATGAAACCCCACGAGCCGTAACACCACTTAACCACCATCGCCTCCGGCAGAAGCATGAAATGCAGAACCATTGATGCCTTAGGAAATTATTTGATTGAATGTGCAACATAAGTTATAAATCCTGCAACATCATCAACCATTAACCGATTATTCAATACTCACCCTAATTGTCAGCAGGAAATTAAACCTAAATCGATTTCTCACATAAACTATCACTCTACTGAACCAATTACAACTCCATAATCAATTCTAATTACAACCCAATTCAAATTCTCTCAATAACCATCATAAATTCAATTTTTGAATAAAACCCATTTTAATTTCTGCCCAAAATCATCCTAATTCAGAGGCAATATAACTCTATAAACACATTTAACATAACCCTTTTCGATAAACAACACCAATATTAAGCAATTAACCATTTGCAACACTATAATCTCAATTATTCTCCAAGCTATCAACATTACAGAAGCAAAAGATCACACCTTTTTCTACAAAAGTAAATGAGTAGTGAGATTACCAGTTCAGAGGAGAAGATGCAAGAATTTATTCTTCAAGCTCAGTAGTTCACCACGGAAGACGCAAAGTGATAAAAACGGCTAGTTCGGTGCCACTGCTTTTTAGCCGGGTTAGAATATCACTGGTTCACTACATTTTTTTTTTTTTTTTTTTTTTACGTAAAAGTACGTTCTTTTCACCAAGTCTTCTGTCTTTAAATACTCCGTTTTTTTTTTTCTCCTCTATTATACTCCGTTTTTAAATATTTGTTCCATTTTTTCATTGGCGGAGTTTTATGGAAAATAGTATAATAAAATATAGAGATGATGGGGTAAGTGAAAGGTAAATTATTGAAGGAGATAAATCTAAAAGTAATAAAGTTGAGTTTCACTAGTTGAAAAAAAATGAATTAAATATTAGAAAAGTTTTCCAAATAAGGAAATGGAGAAGTATTTTAAAACAGCTGTAAAAGGAAAGTGGAGCAAGTATTTAAAAATGGAAGAAGTACGTATTAGAGTGTATCCGTACTAACCCACGGTATATACGTAACATGTATATTGAACATAATTATCAAATTAAAGAAGTACAAACTAGCAATTTAGGGCATCGCCCGGGACACACACTAGTGTATATCTAGAAAGAAGAACAATAGAAGATGTGGATGTAAAAAAGCAAAATGAGAAATAGAAGTTATTTTATTGGAGTTTATAGAAAGAAAAAAAAAATGCATGAGATTTGAAAATTGAGCTTTTAAAGGACCATGGTTAAATGACTTTACAATTATATACGAAGTACAAGGTTACAAAATGTTTTACAGTATTATTTTGTTTTTCTTACTTTTTGTTTTACAAGATTATTGTAAAACAATAAGTCTTTACATTAAGAATTCATGAACTTTAAGTATTTATTGTTTGCCATTTATAAGAATTCGTAGCTAGGTGAAAGTGTGAAACGTTAAGCAAATTATTTTTTTTTTTATTTTTTTATCTTCATACAATCTCACCAAATTAGTTCAACAATTTTTTTTTTTTTTTAATGGGATAGCTCAACATTTAAACATTAATGGGATGACTTGTAAAAATAAATACTTCCTCCATTTTTTTATTTGACCCGCTTTGAATTTTACATTATTCACCACTCCATTTTTAAAGGTTTTTTGTGAATAACATGCAAGGAAAACATATTCATGCGGAATCTTTTTGAATTCGTTTCAATAAGTACTATCATACTACCTCCGTTTTTTATTAGTTGACACGTTTTGACTTTAGCATTATTCACACACTCCCTTTGACCATATTTTGTGATTTTTATACGTAATGAAAAATATAATCATGTGGGGTCTTATTAGATTCGTCACGGTATATATTTTCAAAATATCAACTTTTTATAATTTTTACTTATCGATAATTAAAGATATTAACGGGGCCATTGGCAAACGTAACTAAAGAAACGTGTCAACTAAAAAGAAACGGAGGAAGTAATATATAACTTGTATAATTTTTAATTATAACAAATTAAAGTTATTGATCGTTAAAGTTTTGCATTAGCAAGCTTGATAAAAGAAACAGGTCAAGTAAAGTAAAGTAAAAAAAAAAAAAAAAAACAGAGGTAGTATATCTATAGTGTATAGCTAACTCCATTAATAAAGTCAATCATATTGGTAGAAAAATACTTGTATATAGTGCATCCAGTTGCTTGTTAAATTTTCCAATTGCATACCGCCAGACCCAAGTCTACTACGGAGTACCAGTTACCGGTCTACAACATGTGTTTACAACTTATTGATTTGTCCAATTACCCACTTTCATTCAATATCCTAATCCAATCTTACAAAGATTACTTTATGTTTCATATTCGACCATCAAAATACCAAATTATTTTCATAGTATAACTTTAAAAATATCAACACCAAGTGGAACGCATCAGCTGTTCGCTCCCAGATTGGGCAAGGCGATAATACATAATAGGCTGAGCAATACATGATCTATACACTCGGGTGTACCATGCACATGGTACACCCAGTCACAAAAGATTATCAAGATATGTTGGAATGAACATGTATACATAGTACATCAAGATATGTTGCAATGAATGAAAATTACATAGTACATCAGAGTGTACCATAAACGTTGCATGATGTCAGCTTTTCAAATATTTTTAAAAAAAATGTCAAAAAAAGAAAAGAAAAAAAAATCAATCCTTTCCACAATTTATGGGACTCATGCGTGATATTCTCCGTATTACATAACTTCCAAAATTAAATTTAACTATTTTTTCATTTTTGAATTTAGAGAAAAGTTTATGGAGAATTTTATAGAAAAAGAAATACAGAGCAAAATAATGTCAAACTTTTCAAAATTTCGCCATGATATACGAGATTTATTAATGATGCTAAAGATAGTGATGATATCCACAATAGTGATGAATTTGAGGACATTATTGTAACCTAAAAGGTAATTTAATTTTTTTTATATGATTTTCATTTTAGAATTTTGCTTATTAAGTTAACTTAATTTCGTTATTGTTATTTTAAGATCTGAATTGAATCAGACTATGTTTATGTTTATTGTATGTATGTATTAATTCCTTATATTTAAGTATTTATGTTGTAGATTTTTATTTACATTGGATTGAAGGTTGACGATGAAGTTCTTTTTATGTGACCCTTATGTTCGTTGCTTTTTTTTTGTTGGCTTTGAAATGAATGTTGTGTTTTTTATATAGTATGTTCTTGATTGTATTAGTCATGTTCTTTTTAATGTAATTTTGAGGTAATCACCTTTTTGTGGTGAAACACTGATGTAGTCACTTTATAAGAAACATTTTGTAATTTATTGAAATTTTAATTGTTTGTTGATTTATTTATTCATTAACGGACATAAAAATATAAATTTTTTTATTTGAAGGGAAATATATTTTTTGAATATGACAATATGTTCTTTGAATATGAACTATATGTTCTTTACGTTACAACTCATGTTCTTTGAATTTTGCTAATTAAAATTGTTCTTTGGATCTCAATAATAATACGAATTATGTTCTTTTTACTAGAATATTATGTTCTTTTATGTTCATTTTTGTTTATTTTAACTCGTATGTTATTTGATTTCTTGTTCTTTTTGTTAATTTTGTATGTTTTTTAGGATTGATCATTATGTTCTTCGATTTTGATCCTTATGTTTTTCGAGGTATTGAGTGATGCAGATTTTTGTTATAAACATGTCATATTAAAATTAGTTATAAACTTCATTTTTAAATATTATGATATTCATATTAAATATTATTTATTATTCATGTATTTTTTTATATTAATTATCATCTAATAATTGTTTTTTTTTTTTTTTAAATCAGGATCATGAAGGTTGATGACCATATTCTTTTGGGAGCTCCCTATTGATGTTTGATTTTTAGATCCAACAAAAATCCATGATATTAATAAGGAACAAGATAATATTATGTAATGAACATCACTTAAATTTAACGGAATTTCACCATATACCACTGAGTTTTAACTTAATTCACCATATACCACTAAAAACTTTCTAATTCACTATGTACCACTGAGTTCCTGTGCAAATACCACAAAATACATTTTTTGATAACTGTCGTTAGTCTGCCGTTTGGGTATTTTAATAATTCACCATATACCCATGTTTATAAAGTTATTTCACCAGATACCATTAAATTAAAAGATATTTCACCATATACCTAGAATTTGCATCTACTATTTTTTGCTGCTTCACTACTCTTCTCTTGAGTTCCTTCAACATGCTCTCATCTCCATGACATTGTGTGTTTATGCTTCCCCTACTTTGAAATTCATAACTCGAAAGGACATTTTGCTCGGCGTTACCCTTGCACAATAGAAATTCCTCTCATATATCACACTTATAGTACAACTTTTATGGATATTTTGCCGAATCACAACTCCTTATTGCAAATTTCTTCCCACATGTAAAAGCTTTGTTTAACATTCTTATGTATGCATATTCGTAAGATGACGATGATGATTTTGAGTGTGTTAACATCTTTGCAAATGCTTTTAGAAGGGTGAAGTGCTGCTTCAATCCCTCAAGTATTATGTTTATATACATAAACTATCCGTTATAACAGTCAACGACTATTTTTTTTTTTTTTTTAAAATAACCGTTTTAATTTCTAGGTATATAGTGAAATATCTTTGAATTTAATGGTATATGGTGAAATAACTTTATAAACATGGGTATATGGTGAATTAGTAAAATACCCCAAACAGCAAGCTAACGGCAGATTAACGGTAGTTACCAAAAAAGGTATTTTGTGGTATTGCACGGGAACTCAATGGTATATGGTGAATTAGAAAGTTTTTGGTGGTATAAGGTGAATTAAGTTAAAATTCAGTGGTATATGGTGAAAAAAACCGTAAATTTAACTAGCATGGTTCAAAGATAAAATTCAAAGGACATTACACAATAAGCAATGAACATTATATGACAACAAAAGTACATTATTATTACGATTAAAAAACATGATGGCATTTAAAATATAGTTTATCAAAAGATATACTCCATAATAATTATCATTGTATTATATAATACTGAACATATAGAATAAAAATAGTACTAATAATTAATTATACATTATAAACAAATACGGAGTATAAAGTATATTATGTATTCAAATAAAGAACATTGTTAATCATATAAAGAACATCACAAGAAATACATATGACTATCTTTAAAATGAATATTATACGTAAATATAAAGATATTTTTTTGTTAAAAGAATATGCAATACATGATCTGTACAATTTTGAATCAAATTCAACCTAACATGATACCTTAATAGCTCACCACCAATGTTTTTTTTTTTTTTTTTTTTTTAACTAAAATCCAAATTCAACTCAACTCGACAACTCAGATTAATACATTCCCATTTGAGTCTAGTGAGTTAGAGATTACACATTCAAACCCCCAATACTAAAGACTAAAGAGCAATATCCCCAAAATCAGATCAGTCCCACATGGACCAGAAGTAAGAACGAAGCTACGAAACTGATATAAATAAGTTCACCTCATTTCTAGAATCTTCACGCAGCCATGCAGTGAGCACAGAGCGAACTATTCTTTCGCCTTTTACTAAAGAATACCGTGTGCTCGCTGCTTTTAGTGGCATACGTTTATTTTTGAAGGGAGTTCTTCTGTAGATCTCCCAGCAAACCTAGTACTAATCTTTTGAAAGAATACTTAACTGATTAATCTAGGTGTGTTCTCTAAATTATACACCATTAAAATCAACAATCGTGTGTTATTGTAGATTGTTTAGAGAGGCTATCCCCTAGCTACTGTAGTACGCACGTGTTAATAATTTGATTTCGGGGAATATTGATACTATATTAGTACACTAGGTTAGAACCTGTGGATGCACGGTTTATATAAAACCTATTTTTAATTTGTACATTTAAAAAATAAATCGTTATTATACATGAATATAAATAAGAATTACATACATTTTGTAATTTTAAAATTTTTCATTTTCATTAAAATTATAATATAATATATGTTCAACAATGTCTAATTTATAGTTTAATGTAGGAAGTCACTTATTAGTGTGCTATTTAAAATTGTTTCAATTTCCTAGGATAAATTGATAGGTTTTAGTTATAATATAGAACCTTCTAATATTTTAAATTTCAAAAATGTTAAATACAAGTATGATAGCCCTACAAAAAAAAAAAAATGACATCATCATTGCATTTATGCGGGAATTTTTTTTATTAAAAGAGCGACACGTGGGTAGTAGTGAAGTCAGCATCTTCTGTTTTAGTAATAGTACGTTAATAGATGTAAAATAATTTGTTGGAGTTTTGGATGTAACAAGATTACAAGATAGACAACTATTCTAGCCACGGTCACGGGGCGCCCAAGGTGATACAAAACATTATGTTAGTACGTCTAGCATTTTCTACCTGGGGAGAGTGAGGGGATAGCTCAAGTAGTTAAAGCTTCCCTTCCGGTTTCAGGAGATCCTGAGATCGATTCTCACCCTGCCCTTGTGGCTCTCTAAACACTTAAAAAAAAGAAAATCATTTTCTACTTGGGGCAGTACATTCCATGGGTTAAATTAGACCACCATGATCATCGCTTACACCTGATGCTCCTCATAAAAAGATGTTACGACTCGTGTGGATGTGCCATGCGACCGAGTATGACCATCATGATTCATGAGCATGGAGCATGCTATCATAAAAATGTTAATATAATGCATGCATGCTATCATAAAATTGATGTCCTTGTTGAAGGCATTACAAGGTCAAGCGTGAAGAGAGCAACTATATATACAGTACTGTTTAGTGAAGAGATATATAATATCCCAGTTCTAGTATCACTAATGGGAGAAATATAAAATATCTTGTAGATTAAGATATAGTAGTAATTCTTCAAAGCCATATCAAAGAGTTTCTAGTGTAGTGGGTAGTATTGAGGCTCTTATTCTTGTCCCATATCATATAATTTAAGACAAACAACAAATGACACTAGTATATAAGAGAAAACTCTGGAATACATTACTTATCTTTGCGCTTGGGGCAATGACGCAGCTAGTGAGGTAATAACCGAGGCGCGTCAATTGCTGGTTGAAAACTATTTCCAAACCCCCTCTTCGGCCTCGGCTTTGACCGTGGCCGTTGAGAATTTCTGAAAGGGCTCCCTTTTCCTAGGGAAAAGCCCTACAATTCATAGTAACAATTTTTTTTGGAGAATAGTTCTAGAAGTTAATCTAGCCGTTAACGATATATTTGTTTATCCAAGTAATTTTCTCACAAATATTATTTATATTAATACATCATGCATTGGCACAAGGCACGCACACTCTAGTGGATTACAAAAATTTGGACAAGAGAGATAGTTATAAATTGATACAAAAATTATGTATCAATCAAATTATATTAACACTTGTAAATAAAATGAAGGGATTGGTTATTTAATGAGTTAATACTACTTGAGAGTATTAAAGTTTGTAAAAAGTTTCACTGAAGGTACAAAAATACGCTGACACACCTCTTGTCTTTCTATATTTTTTGACACGTGCACCTCTTCTCTTTCTCTTCTCCCTCTTCTTTTGTCCAAATACCTACCCATTTTCCTTCACAAAATTCAACACCCATTTCCAATGTCAATGCCTAGATTAACCATGAATTGACCATGAATCCCAAGCTTGAACCTGCAACTCTACGACGTCATCTTCTTCCCCAAACGAGAATAAGAAGGAGCGGAAACGTGATTAATATATCAATATGGGTCATGCCGTCGTACAATTCGTGTCTAAGAGAGGAATTTCCTGAATTGTATTGAAGGGAGCCCAATACCCATTAGTACCCTTGAATGTGATTGCTAATTTGATGGAAATTTGGTTTAACTGCAATTTTGGTGATATTTATTTTTCACTACTTGTTTTGAATTGGTTGTCTTCTATTGATATGATTTTTGTTAAAGACGTGAACTCGATTGTGTATAGTGATTAGTGATTGGATTACATTTATATGGATTGAATTGGATGTGAAATATGGTGATCAATTTTGCTTGGGAAATTTCATCTACTTGCTGAATTTTAATATTTTTTTACTTTTGGTGAGTAATCGAAGCTCACAAAGAGCTGCGATTCGGGTTTGATCTGATACTAAACTTAGCTTTGAAATTAGGGATTTTGTTGTTCTTCGTTTTACTTCTAGTTCCATCTTTGTTCTCCCCTTCAAAAGGGTTGATACTGGAAAATTTGTTGGTGTAGATTGATACAGCCAACATCATTGAAAAACACCAAACATTATTAGTACCTTCTGTCATTACGTCAGCATTTTTATTTTCCTTTATTTTTTTTTCCACATGTTTAACTACTGTAGTAGGTTACTTAAGGTTGAGTACTCTATTTGAAACTTATATAACTTGAGTACCTTCAGTGAAACTTTTTACAAAGTTTAGTACTCTCAAGAAGTATTAACTAGAATTTAATTGTTGATCAATGCATATTAAATTATGATTGATACAAAATTCATTTAACTTGCCAAAAACAAAGTGATATAAATAATTAAATAGCAATTAGAAAATGAGGTTAGGTATACCTGAAAAATATAGCAAATACAGGTCTAAATTAAAATGTCCTGTAAAAAAAAAAAAAAAAAATTAAAATTAAAATGTCATCATGTATTCATGATTATAAACGAATAAGATTATATAATTATATCACTAAATTTTATCAATGCAGTGGACTTGCCGGAGTGGTTATCGGGCATGACTAGAAATCATGTGGGCTTTGCCCGCGCCGGTTCGAATCCTGCCGTCCACGCTTTTTATTACTTTTATCTAGTTTTCCTATGGGCAAAATCATTAGTTCATTACTATCTAAACTTTCATTTTTTTCTTATACTTTTCCCATAGGCAAAATCATTACGATATAAACTTTTCAACAATATATATGACACAAAGTACGGCTTAGCAAAAATAACAATGTTTAGTGAGTTCGTGACACATATCGTTCTCCATTTCTAAAATATGTGTCATATAACTCATATTATACTTGACCATCATTTTTTTGCTACTTACAATTTTATACTCTAACTCGTAAGTATTTCAAGATTAGTCCCACGTAAAAGAAAGAACCAAGCTAAGAAACTGGTATACATAAGTTTGCCTCATTTCTGTAGTAGTCACGCAGCCATGTAGTGAGCACAGAGCGAACTATTCTTTCGCCTCTTACTAAAGAATACCGTGTGTTTGCAGAGCTCCCAACAAATCTAGTTTAAAGATCTGGCAACAGTGTAATGTATGTGAGTGAAATTTGTAAGCTTACTCACCACACACCTTAATCTCAAAAAAAAATTCCAATCAATCCAATGCAATAGATTTGCGATATTACATCAAAGATTGGTCTCTCATTCCAGATGTCCACCTTGCGGGGTATGTAAAGTATATCACTATTAATGACTGTTTATAGTGTGTAATTTCTTGATTTATTCATTTAGATTGATAGTCAAAGTATATCCCTTACTCTTAGCTATTAATTTATTCATTTAGATTGATAGTCAAAGTATATCCCTCACTCATAGAATCACGTTAATATAATTAAGCTTTCTCATAATTCTCATAAACGGAGTGAAATGTTTGTGTCATATTTTACTGGTCAGATTGCCTCAAATGAAATAGATGATAACTATACTTGTTCTTGACCGCAATTTAGAGATCTTTGGTACAGGGTAACTAGGTAAAATCATAACCTCTCCATTCAAATCTGGTATGATTCATGGAAATGCCGAATTAGGTATCAAGCATAACTAAAAGTAATGAAGTTGTTCAAATAATTCTCACATAGATGTTTTTAGGAAATTTTGACTTTTGCTACCTCTAAAACACATGCATTTCACTTTTGCTACTTGGGAAAATTTTTATTTTATTTTACTACCATACAAATGCCACTTTGTTAAAAATTGCTACCAGTACTTAACTTCTGTTACTGTTGACGTTAGGGGGCCCCACTGCAACGGCTCTTTCCCATTCCCCTTCTATTTAAATGAATTGTTTGGACCTAATTACTCCAAACCTTCAATTTTTTGCACAAAGATTTTTCAATCGATTAAAAATCGAAATCTGAAGCAAATTTTTCACACAAACAGTAAATTGGGAAGGGTTGTTGGTCATTAGGGGTAGATTTCGTCTGAAATTGAAGGTGAGCAGCTTTAATGTTGCCAATTAATTTGTTTATGCGAAACCTAGGGGAAGTTCGAATTGCACATTATATTAAAATTTGTGCTTATTAATTGTATTTGTTAGTGTTTGGGAATAATATATACTGAATCTAAATTTGATTTGGAATTGGTTTGATTGGTTGTTAATTACAGTCAAACGAATTAGGGTTTATGGTTGTTGAAATTAGGGGTTTTTAATTGGGATATGTATGGTTAAAATTGATGCTTAATTCTGGATAATAACTTATGTATGAATGTAGTTATTGATAAATTTGGTGTAATTGCAGGGTATAATGTCAATGATTAGGTTTTCTCCCTCAAAACAGAGGAGGTATGACTATGGGATTCCTATGGGCAAGCTGACATCATGGACAAGAAAGAACCCTGGCAGGAAGTTCAAAGCTTGCAAATTTTATGATCCTAAGACACAAACTAGGGGATGCAAGTATTTTGAGTGGGTGGATGAAGAAGAAGGCACTGAGTGGCAACGCGATGTAATCAATCAACTTCTTTTGAACAAAAAATTGATGAAGGGAGAGATCAACACACCACAATCAGAACTTGAAGATTTAATTTAAAATGCCAAAGAAGGTGTTTGCTAACTGAGAATGACAACCTCCTAGTCAAGTGCAAAGCTCTAAGTTGTGACAGAAGGAAGTACAACAAGGAAGGGCAACATATCTGTCTTAGTGGATGCACAGTTGTAGTAGCAAGTGTCATGTGTTGTGTTTTACTGATTGTTGTTGTTTTAGTTGTATGCAAATGAGATTAGGGTAGTCAAGTGTTTTAGTGATTAGGAATTGGTATGTACAACTTATGAACATAATATTATGAATTTTAATGAATGAAAGTTGCAATGTTGTTCCTTAGCAATAAAATAGTGCTCATTTATCATAGCAATTTCAACAGCAAAGAGTATGCAAAAGATCATAGTTTATCATAGCATAATAAGCACAACAGTGCATGCAAAAGACCAAGTTTAAGTACTGGTTATAAACATGGCACATATGTCACATCAAAGTTTACCTAACTACTTGTTCCTTAGTTACAAATTACATTATACATCAAAGAGATAGAAGTCTTGGTACTTAAAAAAAAACTGCATCCTAAGTCTTCTTTTTCTTCCCCTTTCCTTGCTTATTTGTTGAATGCTGTGGTGCTGCTGCTGTTGTTGATGCCTGGAATGTTTAGGTGCAGGCTGCAGGGTCTTGAGAGGGTGTCTGCAGGGTCTTGGGTGCAAGATGCTTGGGATTCTTGGTTGCAATGCTGTTTGGACCAGGAGTTCCATCAGCCTGTATTACACCCAAAAAAAACAAAAATTAGAAAGAAAACTCAATGCAATCTAACACTTTATGCAATTTAACTGTCTATGCTTCATGTACACACCTTACTAGCAGCCCTTTGCTCCTTTCTCCTTCTTTGTTCCTTGTTCCAATCATCTTGCAAAATAGGCTTGCCTAGTGGTGCTTTAAGTGTTTGCACTGGTGCATTGCCACAAGTCTTGGCATAATGACCAGGCTGTCCACAATTCTGGCACCTCTTCTGGTTTTTCTAGGTCTTAGCAGGTCTCAGGTGCTCCCTCACCTCTTTCCAGCTTTCTTTTTTTGGACTTTGGCCTACCAGACATGACTCTTATTGCTGGAGGCAGTGACTCTCTGAATTGATGCTTCTCCCAATGTTTAGGCCCTGGCATAGGCTTCACAGGTTCCTAATATGCATACACATAAGTCTGCCTAGTGTCAATACAACAAAATAAAGCATAGGTAACAGTGAAAAACTATTGCCTAATATAAAAAAAGTGTTGCCTTATAGCTAAGGCAACACATATGAGGTGTAGTTTATGCCCCCGTTAACACATTTTTATTCAAAGGCAACAATTTTAAAATCCAAGGTAAAATGATACCTAAGGCAACACTTTTACAAAGGTAACAAGTGATAATTGTTGCCTCCTTAAACAATAATTCAAAATCGTCACATTATGTTATAATATGCAACAACCTTTTCACTTGTTATATTTGCTAATAATAATATTAGAGTGTTGCCAAATTTCATAAAGGCAACAGCTTAACATTGTTACTTATAAATTGAATAAGCTAACTATGAATCGACTACTTTTTATTATTTACTGTAAGTAATAATAAATATATTGCTTACAAATAAAATATTGAAATTGAAATACATACACACTAATACAAATAAAATATTGAAATTGAATTTAAATTTATTAAATGATTAATGTTTACATCACAACCATAACAAAATTAGTAGCATCTGTTTTTTTTTTTAAAAAAAAAATAAAAATTCACATTGCAACAACGACAAGGTAATGAGCAGTGAGCATAGAAGGAACTGAAACAACGAGCAGTAGCACCAGTAACGAGCAGCAATTATACGATTGTGTATTTGTGCAACCAAATATTTGTCACAATGAGCCCAAATAAGATATTCTTGAGGATCTCAGTTTATGCTCCCCAAAAGCAATTCAAAAAACGGTAATCTATTGACAATGACAAACAGGTTAACGCAACTCATGGAGTCATGGGACATCAACAGTGCTTCTTGCTCATAATACAACGCTTAGGTAGCAGCAAGAGCTTTAGGTTTTCAGGTAGTTTGATCTATTTTGCTAATTGCACCAACTGTTCTTATTCCTACAACTTAAAAAAAAAAATAAGAACCATATAACAAAGCAAATACCAACACAAAAGGTAAGTGTCTAATGCAACATGTCTTAATTTTCTCATCATTATGTAAAAATACTTTTTTTCCCATAAGCAAACTTTAACCAAGAGGAGCTAAATTAGACAGCCGAACATTATTAAGAGAAGTATACCCTCAGACGGACGAACATTATTTAATTAATTAGCAACAAAAAAAAATTTCTCGATCAACAACTTATAATTAAACCACAACATAAAAAATGAACCAAATTATCACCAGCAAATCAACTCCCATGTACACGCTGCTTTCCCTCGATCATATAATCAAAGAAAAGGAGACAAGGTGATCAAGGGACTTCACTTTCCCTCTAGTTAGAATTATAACATCAACTTTCAAAACTTGAGTTGCACCTCCAATTATAATCATACCTGAAAAAATTAAAAGAAGGGAAATTCTCAATGGCGACCCTCAATTTATGTAACACTGAAATGGTGACCCTTTTTTTTTTAAAATTCACAAAATGACCTCAATTATAAAATTAATCCTACTTATAACATTAATGATGGTTTTAGGGTTAATATGATTAACTATGGTTAAGTATCAAAAGAAAAAGGGTCAGACCCCCCCTCTTATAAAACATCGAGTCCTCTGTTCTTCCCTTTTCTCCCAAATTCTCCCCTGTTCATCACGATTTCACCATGGGAGCACCTCAAGCAATCAAGCTGCGCTTCTGTAGATGCTCTCCTCGCAGGTTTCTTGATGTCAGGTTCTCATATTCAAGGTCCAATCCAGATAGGGCGTATTACAAGTGCAGCATTTGTCATTATTTTTGTTGGGTTCCAGACGAAAACATCTTGATGAATGTCGAAGGGGTTGCAAATGGCGTCTGTGATGATTTTTGCAAGAAGATTCTTAAAATTGCGTTTGGTTTGGCGTTGTTTTGGCTGCTAATTGCCCTGGTTTACTGAATTTAGTTAAAGTAATTAGGAGGTGGAATTAATGTAATTTGGGAGGTCTGAAATTATGTAATCGTTAGGTTGATTGAGATGGTGTTCAGCTTGGGGTTTACCACTTTCTGTAGCCTTTTCCCAATACTCAATTACTAAGTCAACTAAGTTCACTTTGTCAATGTCCTCAACAACCAAATCAACATCAACCCCATTATATTGAAACCTTAAA
Source organism: Chenopodium album (assembly GCF_948465745.1). Lineage (NCBI taxonomy): Eukaryota > Viridiplantae > Streptophyta > Magnoliopsida > Caryophyllales > Amaranthaceae > Chenopodium > Chenopodium album. The sequence goes on from NC_137848.1 coordinate 48,828,871, forward strand.
ACCACAGCATCACTCATTCTGTGTAAATCCCCCCAAAAAAAACAACAAAATCAATTTCAGGATCATTTCACATTATCAGCAACATCAACAAACACAATCATAAATAAAGCAACCAAAATCGCAATACCCCGAGCAAAAAAATCGCAAAAATCAGCGCATGCATAACAGGGTACGTAATACGCATACATAAAAAAAGGGGAATCAAGATTAAAGCTCAAAAACCATACCTGATTGTATTAAAGAATCACAATTGCAGAAAAATTGAATCTTTCGCCGATTTCGCAATCAATTCACCACCAACAGCACCGATTTCGCAATCAATTTCACCACCAACAACAACGCACAAAATTTTCTCTACCCTTTCTGAGTCCTCACACTCAATTACTCTCAATTTAGTGCCCTCCAACCGTCGAATATTGGGGAAAAATTTAACACTTCTGCGCTTTTGTGTGTCTCGATGTTTGAGGATGGGACTGGTAATGGTGATCAGAGGGAAGAAGATGAAAGGAAATAAAGAGGGAAGGGAAGGGAAGGAATTCAATGCTGGTGGTTGAATTAAAAAGGGGTATTATTGTCTTTTTCTTTTGATACTTAACCATAGTTAATCATATTAACCCTAAAACCATCATTAATGTTATAAGTAGGATTAATTTTATAATTGAGGTCATTTTGTGAATTTTTTTAAAAAAAGGGTCACCATTTCAGTGTTACATAAATTGAGGGTCGCCATTGAGAATTTCCCTTAAAAGAAAATAAGGAAAGGCACAAGGGATATCAACATCAGCTTGTCTAGAGTTCTAGACAGCGAAAACAGTATCAACAACCGTGTTTAGAACTAGGAGTTGATCTGCCACCTTCATCTCAAGAATAAAGTGGAGATTTGTCGTAGATTTACAACTTTTAACTAAACTTCAAGTTATGAAACTGACTACAACACTAACATGACTAAAACAACCCATATAACCTAGACAAAGACGCAGGAAGAACTATTTTAATATTAACACCAAGTGAATGAACTAATTAGTACCATTTAAATTAGGACATACATGGACGTTGTTACTTCACCCTAGGATGACTCAAGTATAATATCAATTGTGGCCTACTATTAGCTTATCTTTGAATCCAACATGTTAAATATCCTATATACACCACAAGGGAGATATACAAAACAACAAGAAACTCCAACAAAACATAGTTCTAATCAAAAGGGTACACATGATTCGACAAGTTTAGCAAAATGGCAAACCAAAGATCAGCAAACCTTCCGCAACCAAACTCACCCAAAACATACCTGTACATCGAATGACATCGAATGACAGGATGAAAAATATTTGTGCATCAAAAGTGTCACCATAGCTATACATCAAAATATAGATATGTCAATTAAATAGATAATTATACATTAATCCTTCTCACTTTGGAAAATTATCAATGAGTCATTATTCAAACATTCATTATTCATATTTAACTACATATTTATGTAGGAACTAATTTGTAATTAATTTGAGGGAATGTATAATAAAATAACTTAGAAAATCCAAATCATTCGATTTAGCGACCCAAACCAACGTAATGCAAAAACACCACATATGGATCAAGTGAACAAAAACATCCCCGCTGCGATAGAAACAAGACAGCAGAATACAGAAATTTCAAGAAGGCATAACTCCTAGCACACAATTCCAAATTCAGAAATTCTTGAGCCTAGATTGGATAATTTTTCGAGATCTACAGCTTTCATGAAAGGACTAGGGGCTAGAAACAACTACAGGTCTATGATTTTGGGACGAACAGAACTACAATTACGAGAAGCTGCAAAATAACAACAGTAGCAATACAACATGGCAGCATCAACATTATAACAAGCAACAACAATTTCAGCAGCAGGTAAACAGAATATAGCAGCATTTAGGGCCATATATATGATGCACCATTCCTTTTGTTATACAGTTTACTTTCTAAGTTGTTCACTATATATCCGTCTAAAACCAATGACATGAAATTGTGATTAGCATTTCACAAGTCCTTTAGATTCCCTTATTAGGCTCTCTTATTTTCTAATATTGCTGTTCATTTTAATTAAATGTCTTACATTACATTACCTATTGCTCTTAGGATTTAAAGGATTCAATATCTCTACACAAAGAGAGAAGCTTTATAAGGATTACTATAACAATATAGGAATTGATGAATATAAATAGGAAAACTTTTGCATGCTGCAATTGCACAGGTAATTTAAAAAGCTCAAGGCACACTAAGGTAATCAGGGGCCCGAAGCCTAGGTGTACAATGCATGAGTGAGACGCATTTCCCAGTATCAAAGATGATCAGCGTCAAAATTTTTTGCAGAGAAGAGATAAGAGCAGCCAGTTTACTTCATCGAAAGTGCCTTGTCCAATGTGCAAGCCTAGTTAAACACTTGGGCAGTAACGCCTAGAAGACAATGTGGCCTCAAGCACAGTTTATAAACACTATTTTGCACCAAGCTTATAATGTGAGTTTGATATAAAAATAAAAAATATATATATAAAAAGAAACCGACTTTATTAAGGAACTTGTCTTCCTTTGTAAGGTATGTTAAGTGCCCAAAATATCCTGATACTCAACACTTCACTTCAAGTTTTAGACTACCATAGTTTCTCTAGATTTCATTTATTTATTACTTTTCGACTTAGCAGCACCAATGTAAAGAAAAGACAAAGGATGAAAACAAAAGGCAAAGGCGATAAGATTATGTGACTTTCTTTCTAATTTTTTATACTTCAACTCTACTTCCTACTCTCTTTGTGCGGTGTTTGGTATATAAGAATGGGAAATTTATAGATAATGTAGCTCCAATCAGAACCCATTAGTATTTCACATGTAACATAAAGCTTGAATCTTTAACCCCCATATTAACAATTTTCTAGGTTTCTTGCTGGAGCAACATCAAATTCACCCAACCGTAAACCATAAAAAACCAAATATAGAAAAACAGTTCAATTTAATAGGCAATTACAGTACATACATTTGAAACAATGTAAACAATTCAATCACCATCAGCAAACTTTTGCCGCCACAAACTAACAACAATCAGACCATACAATTCAAAATCGATTAACAAAAAATAAATACAACAAAATTCAGTAAATGATCGAGATGGGTTGACAAAATCGATTGAAATTAGCAATCAGAATTGAGACATTGAAAAATAAAGCAATTTAACTGGGTAGATATCAAAATACAAATTAAATTGAGAAAAATTTGCCCGAGGATGTGAAATTTCGCGAATTCAGAAACAAATTCAATGTTTAGGGTTTGTAAATTCAGCAACAGATTCAACAAATACTTTAGCAACAGTTTTAGGGATTGATACATCGGAGGTTTGAGTGATAGGACGCACAATTTGGGGAAATTTGATGAGTGAGAGGTTAGGGTTCGCATTAGTAGAGTAGACAGTAGTGCGCGAATAATTTTGGGAGTTTGAAACAATTTGTTAAATAAAAATTTCTAAGTGGCGCCTTCAATTATTTTTTTCCAACTTTATTTGACCTGGCATTTGTGTTTGGCAATCTTGGCATTGCAATATTGAATAGGCTAATCAATAACTTAATACTAAAAGCAAAATCAAAAATGACACATGTCATTTACTGGTTAAAAATTTTCCCTCCATTTTTCCTTTTTTTTTTTTTTTTTTTTTTTTTCCTTTCTCCAAAAACTTCAAGAAAACTATTTATAACCCATAATATATTGTTTCCTGATTGACAACAATATTCTTTCCATTATCAAAATAATACCACTATCGAAGATTCATATAATATTATCATTTTTTTTTTTCACTTTACTATTTTTGAACTTTATTTCAATTTAAAAGAGAAAATTTATTTTAGAACCTTATATATGCATATACTATATATATTCGTATTAATATATATAATAGCACAAATATTAATCAAAATTTTCATTTTTTTTAATAAAAAATATTTACAGACCTTAAACTTTATTTAAAAAAAAAAAAAATTGTATACCTTTATTTACGTAAAGTATCAATCAATAACTTTATACTAAAAGCAAAATCAGAAATGACACATGTCATTTACTGGTTAAAAATTTTCCCTCCATTTTTCCTTTCTCCAAAAACTTCAAGAAAACTATTTATAACCCATGACATATTCTTTCCTGATTGACAACATTATTCTTTCCATTATTTAAATAATACCACTATCGAAGATTCATATAATATTATCTTTTTTTATTTTTTTTTGTTTCACTTTACTATTTTGTGAACTTTATTTCAATTTAAAAGAGAAAATTCATTTGAGAACCTTATATATGCATATACTATATATATTCGTATTAATATATAATAGCACAAATATTAATCAAAATTTTCATTTTTTTTAATAAAAAAAATTTATAGACCTTAAACTTTATTTAAAAAAAAAAATTGTATACCTTTATTTACGTAAAGTATTATTAAATTAGCATTGCAATTTGTTACAATATGAAGTTAGTAACAACCGTGCGTTGCACGGGACTTAAGCTAGTTGCTAATAAAATCCGAATTGTATTTTTTTTTCCATGGTTTATTTAAAAATTGATAAAATTCTTTGTCAATTATGTTGAATTTTTTAATTTTGTTATCTTTTCAAGCAAGAATATTTATGAATGTTGCCATTGATTATAGAAAGGCAACACTTTAAACAATTGTTGTCTTATATAGTCTACAACAACACTTTATTAAATGTTGCATTGCAATCTAGTATTAATTTTTTATTTTAAAGTAACATATATGAATTATTGTTGCCTTACATTATCGAGGGTAACAATTTTAATAGTGTTGTAAATTTAAGTGTTGTCTATTCTCAATTTTTTTGTAGTGTGTAATACAAATCTACATAGTCTTCAGGGTTCACTCTCTTGTACAATATGCATGCAAAGCCATATACACATGGAAGCCCAGTCAATTGCCAATGGTAACATGTGCAAGTCCTCTTACCTAAGTCAACTAGCACTGTATCACCATTCAACTCAACCTCATATGAGTCTCCTCTTGAGACTTGCACTATACAGTGCCTTGTAGCCCTCTCAATCCTCTCAAAAATCTTTGTCACATAGGGCATTAGTTTCCCATCCATTTTCTGTACAGCCTCCCATTTATCATTGTGTCTCTTCATCATATACCTTCTCAACCACACCATCTGAGTGAGTATTGGCTTGTCCCTTGCATCTTTTATGACAGCATTGAATGTCTCACATACATGTTTAGCAGCATAGTTGATTTGCAGTCAATGAGAAATGCATGTCTAGACCAATGCTTAGCAGGAATGTTATCTAAGTACACATAGGCATTTTAAGACAAGAACCTAGTTGATTCCATTGCTACTTCAAAGTCAATCTACCAAAACAAACACAAAAACAAGTAGGCTTAAATGATTAACCTAACCACCCCATAACAAGAACATTAAAGTATAACCAAAATAGCAACATGAAACTGACTCACAACAATCACTGTACCAAAACAAACCACAATAACAAGCAGGCCAAAATTGATTCAACTAACTACTTTTCAACAAGAACATCAACCTGTAATAAAAAAGTAAACATGAAAGTGACTCACAACTGTTGTAGCCCTTGCAGCACTCCAGAATAGCTCTTTGAAGGTGGATCCTGTGAATTAAAGCCTGAAGTTGGCCTAGATATTCCTAACACAGTACCTCTTCTCAGCCAATGGTACTGCCAATTCAAAGGCTTCCAGGAGATCATGTTGCACAATAAAAATAAGTACACAAATTAGATCAAACATAGTCAAACTGCATTAGTTAAAAACTTAAAACAAAATGAAGTATACATGAGTTAGAAAAGCACCTTTTGTCTGTCAGACATGAATGTCCAACCACCACCTTCACACACATCACCAAGCTCCTTTTTAAGACATTCCAAGAACCAACACCAAGTCTCTTTATTCTCCACTTCTACTGTAGCCCAAGCTAATGGATAGATGTTATTATTTCCATCTTTGCCCACTGCCATAAAAATTTGTCCTGGATAGGCTCCCTTCAGATGACAGCCATCAACACCTATCAGAGGTCTGCAACCTTTAATAAAATCACTTCTTAATGGCTGAAGACAAATCTATATCCTCATAAATAATGGTGGTTCAGGACTGCTGTCATCACCTTTCACCACTATGCACACCCCAAACCCAGGACTGTACTTGATTACAGCTTTGCCATAATCCCATGCTCTGGGATATTACTCTGCAGCTGACCTATAAATCTTCAGCTTAGCCCTAGCTCTAGCAAGCCACCCTTTTGAATAAGTTATGCTAATGCCTAAGTCACTCAAAACCCTAGCCTATAAAGTTTTTTATTTTCCAGCTAGGATTGTGCCTCTATTCCTCGAGATACTTCTCAGCAATATACTCATCATTCACCTTGGAGTTCATCTTACTCCTCATACACCTATGCTTAAGGGTCAAATCTTTGATTTGCCAAGCACTACTGTTGTGCAGTCTTCTAGCAAGCACCTTAAAGTTGCACTTTTTTACCTTGTCACTACACTTGCAGCTCCCTGGCAGACTGCTTCTCTTGGAATTCCACTGACATTAACACCTTTTTTTTTACAGTATGTTATTATCCTATCACCCCCATTGTGCTGATAGTAATACTCATATATGTTCTCTATTACATGTGTCCTCAAGGCTTTCCTTAGAATGGTGCTGTTACTAAATTGCAGCTTGTTCACAAGCACAACTGGTTTCTTGAAATCAGTGTCTTCATGAAACCAGGGACTATGATCTTCATCCTTATCTGATCCATGTAAACTTCTAAGCTCATCTGATTTCAGAGCCCTCATCTTTCAAATCAGGTTCCTTATAACCAACGTCCTTAACCAATTGCTTTAATTTCTCCTCGCTCTGCGCAACTAACTCCTTTGAAGCTTCATCCCCATGTTTCACAATCTCCAAACTCCTATCTACTTCACCTAAAAGCCTTGTGAAGTTTCCCTATCACCCTCATCACTGTATGCCTCTTCTTCTCCAGGCTCCCAGTCAATCTCTAGATCAGACTCATCTAAGCTGGATGACCCAGACCCTGATTCATCCTTTTCATCCAACTGTAGAGCCCTCTTTGCTTTAAATTTCTTACTTCCCTTCCCAATTTCTTTCCCTTTACCCCTAACAAGCCTCACACTAGCAAGACTGTCTTCTTTAATCACCTTATCCTTCCCCTTATCAAAAGATCTAGAAACCTAGGGCTTCTCTCACCTTGTTCTCATTACAGATCTATTTTGTTTCAGGTATTTTAGATAGTCTTGGGCTCCTTCTCACTATAAGTTCTGTATTTGTTTGTGATTTTTTCTGGGTTTGAGGTGGGCTGGTAGTCACATTTGACTTTTGTTGTCTTTGTAGAGGTTTTGTTTGGGTTGGGTTGGATATAGATTCAGTATGGCCAGAAACATGTGGAGTTGAGTGGGAAGTATTTCATTCAAGTTGGATTGCAACTGGTTTGAGGTTGGGTTATTATCTACACAGTGTTGTGGGGGTCCTCACTAGGGGCAGGGTCATCAGAAACTGTGCAAAATACCTCTACATATCAATCCCTATGCTTAGCTTCTATTAACCCTTGTACAGCCTCAACAATTTCTATCTTCCTTTTACCAGTCATCCAAGTCTTACCCTTCTCTTTGTACCACAGTACATATATGTTAGGTACAGCTCGTCCCCTGTCCCTAAACCATTCAGCACATAAATACCTCAAATACCCTACTGTTAACCAATTCAAAGGGACATCCCTTCTCCAATGAATGAACCCATCTTCATACACTTGGTATCAGACTCCCCTACAACTCTTATACACAAAACCCCCAAATATTCTAAGCTTAATATCAATAACATCAACATTACCATCATCATCAACCATGTCTTTAATCTACAATACAGTAGCAATAAACAAATCAAACACTATTTAATTCCTAAAACAGTACCTAAATCAATTCAATTAATTAAAAAATGTCAATTGCAAACACCCATACCCTACCACATGACTGTGATTGTATCAATTTTTAGTTAGTCAAACAACATTGCATAAAATAATCAAAGCTCACTAATCTAGGGTTTACTGCAGATTATCCCAAAAATACCCCAAATTACATATAAAATTGCAAAATTACCACCATTTTTGGACCACTATAAGTAGATAGGGTTTCGTACCTTGTAATCAAGTGTTGTCAATCGAATCTAAATCTTCCAACAATGGAGATGACGATTCCTTCCACCTGGTCGTCCTCCCCTGCTTCGTTGTACCAGTCAAAAGCTTCCACACAAGCTCGTTCAACCTCCAAATTGCATAAAAGATGTGAAAAAGAAAGATGGGGATGCTGACAGATGAAAAAGAAAGATTCGTGGTTTAAAAAAAAAAGCTTCAATGGAGTTAATTTTGAGCGTTGAGGGAATTCAATGGAGTGAGAAAGAAAGTAATTAGGTTGGCAGGGGGTAGATTCGTGGAGAGAGAAGAAGATAAGGGAGAGTAGTTAACTAACTGGGGCCCCCTAACGTCAATAGTAACAGAAAACGTTAACTGGTAGCAATTTTTAACAAAGTGGTATTTGTATGGTGGTAAAATAAAATAAAATTTTTTCCAGGTAGCAAAAGTGAAACTCATGTTTTTCACATGTAGCAACAAAGGATCCTTTGTTGCAAGTAAAGAACCAGAGGTAGTAATTACAATTCTAACTGAAGAACTTTGCGAAGTGGGGGATATACGTAAATAGCAAATTACCCACCTATGTTCTCAAATCTCTTCCATATTACTTCCATATTTTGATAGTTAGGCTCCAGTATCTCTCTCCCTCAATAGTTGCAAAACATTCCTGATAGATGCATTTAAGAAAAGTTTATATCTAACTAATATAATCCACTAAAGAAAAGTTTTTATGGTCAAAGACATTTCTAATAAATTTTTCAGCAAAATCTTATTTTTGTTTGAAAAAAAAGAAAAACTAAGAGCCCTAATTTTAAGAATAGAAATAGATAGAGGCCACGCGAACGCAGGCCTCCACTGTCACAAATTATGACGTAGACTCTCCCACTCGGGGAGATCTTAAGCTGATGCGCTTCCGAAGTGCAATGAAAGCCATCACCCTAGGCCATGAGCCTTCTTGATCGCCCATTGACCCCGTCCAGGTAAGTAAGTTTTCCAATGTCATTCAATTCCTTCTTATACTGGATTCTTCTCATTACTTTTGTACCTTCTCAATGTGGGACGAATCATGAAATTCTTTCTATATATTGATATAATCATTGCGAATCAAAGTAATAATGATTCGTTTATTATGCTTTTCATTTTATAAATAATGGAAATGTTAGTGTGGAGTTTAGACCGCTTGTTTTCATAATAATGGATTTCGGGTTTTCCAGAATAAGGGGGAATGATGAGTATATGTAAGGAGTTAATTAAGTGTACGAGTCAATGACTGATTCACAACTATTGATTCTAATTAGTCGGTTTATCGAATAAAATGATGCTATACTACATGATAAGATTGAATACTATGCGATTATGAGATCCGCAAAATTCAACTCTAAAGCACAATTCTCATTTATAAAGGACGTTCCTGAAAAAAGCTTCTAAGTGAACTCGGCTTGATTGATAAAAAAAAAGGTCGTTAATGCTGAACCATACGCGTCTAAATCAACACGACATTTGGTTTCAATTTGGTGGGCTGCGCCAGGCCTTTGCTATAGTGCAACGCAAAGGCGACGCTTAAGGAACCCAATAGCAAGCTACCGTGATGGATCCTCCCGCTTAAAAAATAAATTTAATATCGTTGTGTCATTGACTCACGTATCAGATATTAAACTGATAAGAACAGATACTACACTTGATCTTAGCCAAAAGGCCGAGAAAGGTATGCTTTGATCCATTGCTCAACCCTAGTTTTATACTTTAACTTGAGTGACATCTCCATCGTTTCTTATTACTGGTCAATGTGGGAGAAATGCTTTGTATTTGTAATTCATGCATAATTGGATATCTAGTGCTCTTAAGTGACAATTAGACTAGCTACTTTAATTTTATTGGATTAAAATAATTTTTATAAAACTGAAATTATATATATATATATATTTTTTATTGAAATTACATCATTACTATCTAGCTCGAAAAAGGCTTTAATTTTAAATTAAGCTTAGGCCCTGTTCTTTAGAGATGTTTTGCCCTGCTCTGCTCTGCTGAAATCTGCTCAGCTCTGCCCTGCTTTGCTCTGCTCTGTTGTGCCCTGCTTTGCTCTGCTATGCAAAAATTTGCTCTACTCTGTTCTGTAGTGTGTGAAAGCCCTGCTCTACTCTGCACTGCTTTGTTGAAATCTGATATGTTTTGTTCTGTCCTGCTCTGCTCTGCCCATTAGCTCAAAAGAAGAGGACCTTAGTTAATTTCACCCTTTCGGTTCATGTCGTCTTGGCTTGTGGACTTTATGGTGATTGGTGAGCCAAAATAAACGTGGTACAAAATTTAGTAGTGATTGTTTGGTCCATACAAAAATTTGGACTTGTGGTGAGCCAAAATTCACGTAGTACACAATTAGTTGTTATAGTTTGGTCCATACAAAAATTTATGTGAACAATATTCAACACGTTGTGTAGACATGATCCACAAAAAAAACTTCTCAATTTCTTTGATTATTTTAGCTAATAATCTCACCTACCTTTATAGTACATTCTCTTCTACCGGTCTTGTGTAGCCAGTAACCTATACACTTGGCACCTTTTTTTTTTTACTAGGGCAGCCGACGCGCGCGATGCACGCGGAGTGGCTTGTCCTTTTTTGATGTTTATATTGGGTTGTGTTTAAACTCTTCACGACATTGAGTTTTTAGAGAAAATAGTTTGATAAATTAATGGAATGTGTATATTGAGTTGTGTTTAAACTTTTCGTTTTTCCTTTTCCACTTGTTTACAACTTTTCCTTAGGAAACATCTATGCAATTATTTAACAGTGCAATATAGCAATAACATCTACAAACTTAATAGTAATAGATTAAATATAATTAAAAAAAATCATAGAGCACATATTATATACTAATATAAGTAATTTAACATTGATTATGCATAAAATAAGGGAAAAGTTTTCCAGAACATTTACTATTTGTAAGTGTATACTCTCACCCAATCTAGTAATTACTCTTATAAATTATCTGGGATTAACTATATGAAACTAAAAAAAAGAAACAGTTACACCCAACTCGCATAAACATTAAAATTTAGGCAATCAGAGAAAATGTTAGAGGACCAACTCAACCAAAAGCTTAAGCTGATGGTTGAGGCCCAGGAATATGTTTTATACTCTATCACTCCCCCTCACATGAAAGGGCATTTGGGCTTGAAATGTGGATGCAACACAGGCCTATCCATACCTGGCGCAAATTAATTCCACTTTGAAGGAGGGGTGGATGAGATTCGAATCCGTGACCTCTATGTCACGTTGGCTCTGATACCATGTGAGGGGAAGTGGTAGAGTATAAAACATATTCCTGGGCCTCAACCATCAGCTTAAGCTTTTGGTTGAGGCCAAGGAATATGTTTTATACTCTATAAGAAAATACAATATCAGCTTGCATTTGCAACTTTCTTCCAAAAACATGGATTTGGTTATGCAGTAAATTAAAAAAGCTTTATGCAGTCCCAATTGTAGCCTTTAAACCCTTGATAATTCCCTTGACTTCCTTCTTGCTTGTTTTCCCTTTTCACCGTAGTCAGTTTGGTTTACTTTCTTCTTAGTACATCTACTTCGGCAAAATCATCAGATTCATTTCATTGGTCTCAATGTCATTTATACAAAATTATGTGTAAGTCATTAATTTTGACTTTTATAAAGAAGAAACAACTTTTTGCTTGTCCAGTTGATAAAGTTGTCATGCAATTAAACTATAACCTCCATTAAATATCAACTTTTTAAAGTTTAAATTATTATTTCATTTTCCATTTAATTTAATTAATTAAGTAGAAAGATCTTTCAAACTCATCCATCTAATAGAGTCATCTTATTAATTTCAATCATGAGAGGTGAACTTTAAATTTACCTATAATATAAATAAATAATATAAAAGTGCATAAATGTAAGGAGAGAGAAAACTCAACACTTATTACATTTTGAAGGGCATATAGGTCCATGCACTATTCATAAGCGCAATCTTCCACTTTTTATAAGGTATTTTTATAAGGTAGGGATATATTATTTAAGTGACACATGTCAATACGTGATTAGTAAAAAAAAATTAAAAAAAAACCCCAGCCCAACCCCACCGCCACCTCCCCTCTAGTAGCCCTGTCTCCCTATCTCCCACTACCGGATTGGAACCCCCCTCCCCACCCACCCACCCACCCAACGAAAATCGCCCCCACATGCCACAACCACCTCCATCGTCGGACCCCCTGTCGTGACCATCCACCTCCCTCTAAATCCTAACACTCGAAAAACCCACCCCCTCCCTTCCCCACCACGAAACAACCCCCTTTCTCTTCCCCAAACCCCGAAACAGTAAAGGGGGTTGTTTCGATTTTTTTAATGACTAAAAAATCAATATTATTAGTGATGAGTGAAAGGAAATATATTACTCTTATCTTTCAATTTACACTAAAAATTATATAATTTTTTTTTTAAACATATTAGATTTAAAGTTACTCAAACAAGGCTAAAAGTTTATCAAAGTTAGCTATAAGTTACGAGTATATGGTAATAGTTTAATTTGATCAAGTGATCAACACGAATATTATTATTGTTATACCAAGTTTGAGGCTCTAATTTCAAGTATGAGGCCTATTAATTAAAGGGTTGTATATATATGACTATTCAAAAAATAAATTAAAGGGTTATGATGAATAGAAATGACAAATGAGCGAGGTTATTTAGTTGAAATGAATATATCTATCTATACTATCTACTCCCTCTGTCCCTTTATTCGAACACCCAACTTCTTATAACAAGGATGATTATTTAACCGTCTAAGTCAATTACCAACCACGTTATTAATATGTACAAAAAATTATATAAATTAAAGCACAAGGTCCAATTAATAAAAAAATAATAAAAAAAAAAACTCAATAAGTATTCAATATAACTATTACCTCATATGTCATGGGGACGAAAGACCCGACAAATTCATCTATATAAGTATAATACATGTAAACTATAATACAATAATATATTACGTATGAAACGGGGCATCGCCCGGGCTAAACACTAGTTATAAATTAAAGAGAAAATTGTGAAAAAGGATCTTTTAAGTGGTCGACTTTTTGAAAAATGACCTTTTAAGTGAAAACTTGTGAAAAAGGACTTTTTAAATTGCATTTTGTTTGTATGGGATACTTGGGTGAACTTGCATAGTGGTCAACGCCGGAGCTCTGGCGTTGACTATCACGTGTTAGTCACATGACTTATTTGAAAAAAAAAAAAAAAAATTCCCAAATTTCCTCGGAAAATAAGGGAAATTTGGGGATTTTTTTTTTAAAGAAAAAGACAAGTCACGTGACTAACACGTGATAGTCAACGTCGGAGCTCCGGCGTTGACCACCACACAAGCTCACCCAAATACTCCATACAAACAAAATGCAACTTAAAAGGTCCTTTTTTACAAGTTTTTACTTAAAAAGTCATTTTTCAAAAACTCGACCGCTTAACATGTCCTTTTCACAATTTTCTCTAAATTAAATATCGCAAATTCGCAAGAGTTACAAAAAAACGTGACAATAAATTTGAAACACACAAGAAGTCCTACCAAAGATTTCTTTTATCCCCTTCAATTATTGTTATGTCAAACATGCACACCATCACTTCTATATAAAGGATCATCAAATCAAATATTAAACAGTAAACACACATATTTAAACACCGCACATAATACAAAAATTAGTGAAAAATATAATGGAGATGAAGAAAGCAGTAAGTTTGGTAATTCTGGTGGTAGCCATTTTGGTGGTTGCCACAGAAGCTGCCGCCTCCGAGGAACCCATCATCTTGAGTGTCCGCAATGAACAGCTCCCGGATTCCGTCCTCTCGGCTATCATACGCCGAGAGGTAGAGAATAAATATAAAAACAATGATAATGGCCTTACTTTTTGCCACACAGTTGGGGAACGTTGCACACCATATACTGATGGGTGTTGCTCTGGATATCACTGTATTGGTATTTGCATATAGAGTCTCTTTAGATAGAGTCTCTAGCAATTAAATAAAGGAAGGTACAACATATTATATGGCATCTTCCCCAACCACGTATGGTGTTATGTATATGCATGGCGGACACTGCTGCATCTATCTATAAGGTGCTAGCAAACTCTACCTAAGCTAAGTTGTACTTTTGTTGTTGCCTTCAATCTGTGTATGTATGTTGTCGTTCTATAATTATATTATCACTACTTATTATCATATGTCGGATCAGATTTATTTTCAGTATTGCATGCATGCCATCACTATCTTCAAACCGTGAATATTGCGCGTTTTGAATATGCGCGTTTACTAATATAATACTTTGACCATAGATATATATAGTTAGTTTCACATTAGTTTAAAAATATACCATTTAAAGATAAAAGTGATCATGATCGAGTTGTTGTGAACTATTGTATGTAAAGATGGGCACGGGCCGTGCCGGCACGATTCCGGCACGGCGGCCCACCGGTGGGCCGCCGTGCCGTGAACAAAAATTTGGGAATCGGCATGGGCACGGCACGAGGCACGGCGGGTGGCACGGTGGCCGGCCCGTGAGTCGACACGTCGGCACGACACATGGCATGAGGGCACGGCCGGGCACGGCACTCATATTTTTTTTTTATTATTATATGTATTATTGTTTTTTTGCTAAATTAATAGAATTATTTATATAAACTTAAACATAATTAGATAAATAATTTATATAACCTTAATTAAAATAAAGTTGTTCAAAACAAAATACATTAACATTAACATTAACATAAATTAATAACATTATTTATATAAAATTTAGTTGTACTAATATATATATATATATATATATATATATATCGTTTTTTATTTACATTATATATATATATATAAGTGGCACGGTCTGGCCTGTGGCCTGGCACGGCACGGCCGCCAGGCACGTGGGCTGTGCCGTGCCGTGGGCTGGGGTGTGCCAAATTTAGGCACAGCACGGCCCGCGGCGGCACGGCATGGTCCGTTGCCCATCTTTAATTGTATGTGACATTTTGATGAAAATTAACTTACTAATCACGTAAAAAGTGTAAAGATGGATTGGATTATTGACATTGATGACATACATAGGTTAGGGTTAGGGGATATTAGTCTTGTGCTATTTTTAAGGCCATGCTTAATGGATGTGTTTAGATATTAATATTACTTGAACCTTATTTTTGAACTTAATTAGATGTAAATTAAGATAATTTGGGAAAATGGGAAGAATGGTTAAAAAAAATTCCCTCACCTAAATTGCCCTTAGTGAGGATTGAATCGTTGGAATGAGTTTCCTTTCAACTAGGCCAAGCTTAGCTTGGTGTGCATAAATAGAATAGTTGGTTTTAAAACTTTGATTCGCAACACTACAAACTCTCAATCTTCAAAATTTGTACACTTTTTTTTATAAATAATTTGGTACTAATGAGGTTCTTATTCTTGTCCCATATCATATAGTTTATGACATACACAACCAATGACACTAGTATATAAGAGAAAACTCTGGAATATAATACTCATCTTTGCGCTTGGGGCAATGACGCAGCTAGTGAGGTAATAACCGAGGCGCGTCAATTGCTGGTTGAAAACTATTTCCAGACCCCCTCTTCAGCCTCGGCTTTGACCGTGGCCGTTGAGAATTTCTGGAAGGGCTCCCTTTTACTAGGGAAAAGCCCTACAATTCATAGTAACAAATATTTTTGGAGAATAGTTTTAGAAGTTAATCAAGCCGTTAACAATTTTTATCTAAATATAAGCTCAAATGAATTTGCCAATGAGCCTTTAACTACATAGTAGATTGTTAATGATAGTCATTATAACGAGAACTATGTGAATATAGAAGAATTTTCGAATTTCGTACTTCACAATTGTCTACTGCTTATTATAGACAATTTTCGGTAATTGACTGAAAAGCAATAGAAAAAGGTAGTCAAATGTGTGTCCCTCTGCTATGGGGTTTTGTATGGTTGTTGATTAAGAGCTGAAAAACTACTACTACTCTTGTAGCTACAAAATAAATTAATAAATAAATAGAAAAAAAAAATTGATTAAAATAAAACTAAGTAGATTCCTTAAGAAAGAAAGAAAAAAAAAATACTAAGCAGATTAGTCCCACATGGACTAGATTGATGATTGAAGCTACAAAACTGGTATAAATAATTTCGCCTCATGAATGTAATCTTCACGCAGCTACGCAGTGAGCACAGAGCGAACTATTCTTTCGCCTTTTACTAAAGAATACCGTGTGCTCGCTGCATTTTGTGGCATACGTTTATTTTTGGAGGGAGTTCATCTATAGAGCTCCCAGCAAATCTAGTTTTGAAAATGCGGCAACAACGTAATCTCTGAGTGAAATTCATGTGTTAATTTCCTCGTGCTCAAGTGAATAATGATCAATACTTGTCCTTGGTTGTGATTTAGAGATTTTGGTAGTAAATCTGGTATGACTCGTATAAATGCCGAATTAGGTAGCTTTTCAAATCTATTAGAAGATTGATACATATTTGACATTGTCTAAAACTTTAAAAATAAAAATAATAAAAAAAAATAATAATAAAAAATAAAAAGTTTTTATGGTCAAAGACATCTAATAAAATTTTAAGCAAAATCTTATTTTTGTTCGACAATAAGAAAAACGTAGCTACAATTTTAAGAATAGAAATAGATAGAGGCCGCGCGAACGCAGGCCTCCACTGTCACAAATTATGACGTAGACTCTCCCACTCGGGGAGATCTTAAGCTGATGCGCTTCCGAAGTGCAATGAAAGCCATCACCCTAGGCCATGAGCCTTCTTGATCGCCCATTGACCCCGTCCAGGTAAGTAAGTTTTCCAATGTCATTCAATTCCTTCTTATACTGGATTCTTCTCATTACTTTTGTACCTTCTCAATGTGGGATGAATCATGAAATTCTTTCTACATTAATATACATATACTACGTATCAAAGTAATGATTCAATTCGTTCTTTACGATCATATCATAAGTGTACGAGGCAACGATGCTAAAAGACGTATCGAGAAAAAGATTTACCCATTTAAGCTTATAGCAAAGATTCTTTTGTAAAGGTTGATCGAGACAAGGTTCAAAGTGATCACCAAATTTTTATCAATTGTCGAACAAGTTCAAAAAGTTTAAAAAAAAAACTGCCTTTTCCCCCTAATTCTGCATAGGAGTATGTTTATAGAATTTTTTCTGGCAGTTTTCAAGAACATAATGGTGTAATTGAATCTTGTTTAATAAACATCATTGACTAATTCACAACAATTGATTTAAATTAGACGCTTTATCAAATAGAATGATGCTAGACTATATTAAGAGTGAATATGATGCTAGACTATATGATAAGAGTGAATATGATGATAAACTATATGATATTATGTACATGATATCTACAAATATGAAAACCGCAAATCTCATTTATGAAGGTCATTCATGAAACACACTAATTTATGAACTCAGCTAGCTTGATTGGAAAAAAAAAAAAAAAAAAGGTTGTTCATAAACTATATAGCCTCCTTAAGTCCTTAACGAATCAATTTTGAATTGATCTCACCTTGAAGAAAACTTCATTCTTATTATTGCCATATAAAATGAAGGATCAAACAATGTAAAAAGGGAAGAAATTGGTTTTCCCTGAAAACAACTTAGTCCCACCAAACAGGACAAATTTAAAGATATTAAGAACTTCAATCATATTCAGTTATTCACCATAAATACATGTTATCACTCTTTATAACAGACTAAATCAGCACGACATTTGGTTTCAATTTGGTGGGCTGCGCCAGGCCTTTGCTATAGTGCAACGCAAAGGCGACGCTTAAGGAACCCAATAGCAAGCTACCGTGATGGACCCTCCATCGTTTCTTATTACTGGTCAATGTGGGAGAAATGCTTTGTATTTGTAATTCATGCATAATTGGATATCTAGTGCTCTTAAGTGACAATTAGACTAGCTACTTTAATTTTATTGGATTAAAATAATTTTTATAAAACTGAAATTATATATATATATATATATATAGAAATGGGATCATATGAGACCACATCCCTTATGTGAGGACAATATTATATGTGAGGACTCATTATAACCGTTGGATCAATTACATCCAACGGCCACAATTAATCCCAATCAAACATAATTTCAAAATCAATTTTTCAGCGTTTTCTCTCTCCTCCTTCATTCGATGCGCCATTTTCTCTCTCCTCCTTCAATTTCTCTACTCCCTTTCTTACTGGTATTTGCTTTAATTCTTCATCAATTCTTCTTCAAACTTCATTGATTCTTTGTCAAGGTGATTTTCGTTGATTTTAGTTTGATTACTTAAGGTTTTCGTCAATTGAAATCTTCATTATATTGATTAAGGTTTTCGTCAATTTTTTTGCCGATTTTCGGTTCAATTTCTGTTCTATTTTTTTCCTGGTGATTTCTATTCGATTTATATTTGAGTAATTATTAGTTGCTTTTAGTTTTAATTTTGCTTCATTTGAATAATTATCTTACATTTTCTTTGTTTTTTTTTGGAAACCTAGAAGTAATTGCTATGGATTCTGCAAATGCAAATGTTCTTCAAGAAAATACAATGTATGTGTTTCTGCTCATTTTATTTTTATTTTTTCATTTTATATTTACTTGCTCATTTTCTGTTTGTTGCTTAGTAAAATACTTTGTGTTTAGCTTTATTTGAGTAATTTCACATACTTTTTGCTACTAGAAGTATGATATTCAGTTTTGTTGGCTGTGATAACTTGGCTAGACAGTAGGAATGAAATGAGTGTTTGGTTTTACTCACTGCTGTTATAAGGTTTGTATTTTTTAATATTCGGTTCCCATTAGTACATGATTCCGAGACCAAGCAATTAGATGAGGCTAATGAATTGCAGTTGATACTAATTAGATGAGGCTAAGATAATAAGCTAGAACCCGAGCATATCACTAAGTCTAGAGCAGGAGCAGTAATATGGATTCATGAGTAGCTTTGTGAGGGTAGGCAGTAAAAGAGTGTCTGCTAGCTTGTTACTGAAGCATGTTTTGTATCCCAAGATTTGAGCACCATGAGATGTTTTCATCCAATAAAGTTAAGTTTATTATCCACTTGGCTGTCAAAATTGATAAGAAAGCTTATTGGACCAATATAGCCCTTGTAACTGTTGTTATGCCCTTGGTAGTTTGTGCTTGGATATGAAGTTGTTTTGGTTGGAGTTGAAAAATGTTATGCGTAAGATTGTGAGGTCTAATGAACCACATTGAAAGTAAATTTGTACTCGTAACTTGTAGGGATGACATTGATGATAATAGAGAGAAATTGCTAGTCGATTGATAATCGATGAATATTTGTGATGTTTTATATTGGACTACAAACTTCGTCTTTATATATTGCTTTTCATTTTAGTATGGCAACTTATGTTCTTATGGATTTCAGAATGGAAGAAGGAAAATCCAATCTTGATGATGAAATTAGGGGGATCCTGGCAGAATTTATGGTGGGAGTTATCAAGTTTGAAGAGTTAGTGGAAGTTGGCCAGCCGTTTCTTGTTAGATTTCAGCAGCCAGTTGAGTTTCTTCGACGCCCTTCAATATTTGAATCATCAGAGCTGGTCAAGAGCATTGTTAAAGCAAATGAAACTAAGAGGGTTGGTGCATATGTAGAAGCTAGTTGCATTGATGCTTATGATAGCACAGTGAGTGTTAGTTAGCTGAACACAAGTTTGGGTAACCTTCGGGATTATTCACTTAAAGCCAAAGGCATAGTTGATGAACTTCAAAGTCTTATGGATAAGGCAGGCAATGCTTTGAATAAGAACCTAGATGACCAATTAGATATGGATTCCCTGGGTTCAGAACAAGAAGTAATTGCTTCTCGAAAGCTTGATGCTGCTGGTTGTGCCTCCTCTATGGCAGTAATATACAGCATGGTGAAACAAGATTATACAATGTAGGAAAAGATTGTTTCTTCATTGAATCTAAAATCATCCACCAATGAATTGGATAGCTACTGCAAAATGTGGATTCTAAGGCCGTTTATAATTGATGATATTATACATCAAGCTTTAAGACAGGTTAGATGATTTTACTAGCTATAGATATTCTTTTTTTTTCTTTTTTTTTCTTTTTTTTATTACCTATGATGTTTGCTGATCGAACACCTCATTAATTATATGTCATGCTTAAGAAAGCTTATTGGACCAATATAGCCCTTGTAACTGTTGTTATGCCCTTGTTCCGTTTTACTTCGTACATAATTAGAATATGGGTATAGAAGAGTGTATTGTTCATGTTCAGGTCATCTTCCATTTTAGGGTAGCTTGGAGTTGTTACAATGACTCTAGGAGGAATTGACAATCATCATTTTCTATCACCATTACTTAAGATTTGAAGTCATAGCCTTCTACGAGTTCTATCAATTTAATCGGATTAACGTTTTTGGATTTTTGTCTATGTCATCACTAACTTGTAACTCAGCTAAGCTTGGGCAAGATTGAATTGCACTTTGTGGCCAAACAGACTTATAGACAGCAAATGATTAAAGAATTACTTGATCATTTCATAAATGAACAAAGAAATGTTTGCTCATTTCACAAATGAGCAAGTAATTCTTTGCTCATTTAAGAAATGAGCAATTAACTTTTTGATTATTTGCTAAATGAGCAAGAAATTACTTGCTCATTTGATAAATGAGATAGAAATTACTTGCTATCATCATTTTCCAATCCCCAGCAATTACATACTACACCTTACCTACTATGCTTGCATGGTAACTGGTCAATTAGGACTAAATTTTGGGGATGCTTGCATATAGTGCTAACCTGTTCTCTAGCATGATTTGGTAATGCTGCTCTATGCATATTTGTGTTTCATTAGTGATAGAAGTGGCTGAAATCATAATTGATCTTTCATCTGTATGAGTGTTGCAGACACAGAACATGTAACATCTTCATAAATGAGTAAAGAAATATTTGCTCATTTATCAAGTGAGCAAATAATTGATTGCTCATTTCACATATGAGCAAAGAAATACTTGTTGATTTAATGAATGATTAAAGAAATGTTTGCTCATTTGACAAATGAGCAACTAACTATTTGCTCATTTGACAAATGAGCAACTAAGTTTTTGCTCATTTGTTAAATTAGCAACTAATTTGCTCATTTGACAAATGAGCAACTAATTATTTGCTCACTTGTTAAATGAGTAAAATATTGATTGCTCATTTCCCAAATGATCAAAAAATTGATTGCTCATTTCCCAAATGATCAAAGAAACGTTTGCTTATTTTACAAATGAGTAACTAATTATTTGCTTATTTGACAAATGAGCAAACTAATGGTTACTCATTTCACAAATGAGCAAAGAAATGCTTGTTGATTAAAGAAATGTTTGCTCATTTGACAAATGAGCAACTAATTATTTGCTCATTTTACAAATGAGCAACTAACTATTTGCTCATTTAACAAATGAGCAACTAAGTGCTTGCTCATTTGTTAAATTAGCAATTAAGTATTGGCTCATTTGACAAATGAGCAACTAACTATTTGCTCATTCTTATTTTAATTTGATGTGTTAATTTTCAGAAAAGCGCATTTTCATGTGTTTATGGTTGGTGAAGGAAGTATTCAAAGTGTCATTTTGTCGAAAGAGATAAAGTATATGGAGTATGTTGTGCTTAATATTCCCTGGAAGTCTTCAGATGATGATCATTTGCATCGTGGAGTTGCAATGATGAGGCATGGGTTTGCAAAAGTGGGATTTAGGTTTGAAGAAAATATAATGTAAGTCTTTAACATTTCATTTTTAAATAATTTTTGTTGTTGTTGGTGTTTTGAATACATTAGCCTACTAGCTCAACGGGTAGAGCATTGTGTAAATGCACAAAAGATGTGGGTTCGAATCCCACGTAGGTTCATTTATTTAATGTACTGTTGAGACACAAGTTTGTATGAGAGTTTAGTTGTAACAAAGTTTATATGATTATAAATCATTTCAAACCAATTTTTTGCTCGTATAATTTAGTGCGAATTTGATTTTTTTTTTATTTTTTATTTTTTAATTAATTTTTTTTTATAGAGATAACCTATGTAGGAATTGAACCTACATCCCCTATGCATTTGCATAGTGCTCTACCAATTGAGCTAATAGGTTTTATCACATGTTTTAAATTATTTTTCTATGTTATAAATTTTTAACCATATGTTGATCATTTGATAAATGAACAAGAATTGTTTGCTCATTTGAAAAAATGAACAAAGAATTGTTGCTCATTTGATAAATGAACAAAGATTTGTTTGCTCATCTCATAAATGAGCAAAGAATTGTTTGCTCATTTGATAAATGAACAAGGAATTTTCGCTCATTTGACAAAATGAACAAAGAATTATTGCTCATTTGATAAATGAGCAAAGTATTTCCCGCTCTTCTAATATTAATGCAATCGAAAGAAATAAAAGCATTTGACATCCTTACAATATCATCAAACAGCAAAAAAATAGGATCAGCACCAATGACCTTCTTCTTGACAGCACGCACTACATCAATAGCACCACATTCCAACACCACTCAATTGTAGCCCATCCGCATAGCCAACTCCACACCAAATCTAGCAGCAGCAGCTTCTGCCTGATTCGGCTGCCAGCAATTGGCGGTCTTCTTTACAGCAACAAGCAGTAAAGCCCCCTCTGCATACCTTATAACCACCCCCAAACTCACCCCTACACCACTCATCATATGAGCATCAACATTCACCTTGACTACATTACTAGGCGGAGGTACCCATCTAGCTGCTGACCGAACATCAAGCTGAGGTTTTGCTCCAGAAACTCTTGCATTGTAAATACCATATTCCTCACACAACTTGACAAAGCCTGAGGCAATCAACACACCATTCACATCACCATTGTGATCGCTGAATGTTCAAATTGCTCATTTTAATTATGTTTGCTCATTATTTTTTTTTCTATATTATAACACATATTTAGGTTTGCTCATTTTAAATTTATTTCCTCATTTTAAATGTGAGGCATAATTGTCTATCCCTAGTGGTGTTTTGCACTCAAGATATTTGTGCTTTGAATCATTATCATTCTGACCTTGAGTGTGTCTCTGGGCATCAATTGCAGCTTCATATCTCAAGTAAAACTCAACAAGTGACACATGAGGATTGATAAAGGAGCAGAAAAAGTTGTTTTCACTTTCGGATCTTGATGTTGTACGCATTATTCCTCCAAGGAACACATCTCTGAAATAGGCCGGAATCCACTTGTCTCTTATCTTGTACATATAACCTAACCACTCATGTTGTTCCAAGTGGTATTCAATTATCACCTTGAAGGATTGATAGGTTTGTGTAGGGAAGTAGAAGAAGGGAGTGTGGTTGGTGTGCAGGAAACAGACCAAGAAGAAGGGGGTGGAGCTTGTGCGTAGAAGCAAATAACTCAATGCTCATTTGTGAAATAAGCATACAATTCTTTGCTCATTTGTCAAATGAGCAAATAATTCAATGCTCATTTGTCAAATGAACATGCAATTCAATGCCCACATACATAAACTCTTACACTCATTCACACTCACACTCACACTCACACACAAACACACTGTTACACTCACTCACACTCACACACACACACACACACACACACACACACACACATACATACACAATAATTTTAGAATCTAAAATTAGAAGGGGGGATTGGTTTGTTCAGGGAAGTGGGAGAAAATTGTAGTGTGCAGGGGGGATAGGTTTGTTCAGGGAAGTGGAAGAAGGGTGTGTAGTGTGCAGGAAACAGACCAAGAAGAAAGGGGTGGGGCTTGTACGCAGGCAAGTAGACCAAGGAACTCATAATATGTTTGCTCATTTTGATTATATTTGCTCATTTTAATTATTTTTGCTCCTATATTTGGAAAAGAAAAATGTATTGTTGTGCATATTCTGTATACTGAGTACTTATAGATCCTTGAATTACTTGTGAATGTCATTAATATTTGCTCATTTTAATTGTAGTTACCTCATTTTAAATGTTCTATTATACATATTTAGGTTTGCTCATTTTAATTTATTTGCTCATTTTAAATTTGATTGAAAATAAGAACATAATAACAGCATTCAATTGAAAATAAAAACCTACTAACAACATAATAAGAGCATTCAATTGGAAATTTCAGAACATTTTTTATCATAAGTTTAATCTGACATCATTACAATCACTAAAATCTCTATCAAATTAATCAAACCTAAATAATTCATTCAATTCAATCAAAGAATTGATGCAATTAAACATTCAATTCGATTAATGCAATTCGAAAATTAACATGTAATTCAATTCGAAAATTAACATGCAATTCCAAAATTTTCAGAGATGTAAAATCAAAATATTTTGAACATTCAGATTAACATGCAATTCAAAGTTAAAAGTACGAATAAACCTCAATTATTGATAATTTGATAATGAAAATCCTAAATTAAGAACTCTCAACTCAAAAAATCTAGCAATAATCATAATGTCAAACTCAAATAACCAAAATAAGAGCATTCAAATTCGAAATTTTCCAGAACACTAAAATTTGATAATTAGAACATCAAATTCGAAAATTTTGATGAAAATACTAAATTGAGATAATTCTATTCGAAAATTATAATGAAAAACCAGAACTAAGGGCAAGATATTCAAAAATTACTTACCAAAATTATGTATAAGTGAACAAGAGGAGAGAGAAAGTATTGATCCTTAAAGCTTCAAGCCATTGATGTTCCACCTTCAACTTGGGAGAGAGAGAAATAAGCTGGGTAATTTTTTCTGGAGAGAGAAAGAGGTTATGGTTGATGTTGGGTTTGGGTTTGGGTGGGTTTTGTATTTTAATCTCAGCTGTTGAATTTCATATAATCTAATGGTTGGTATTGGTTCTCACATTGGTGGTGGTTCTCACATAAAGGGTGGTTCTCACCGGATCCCGACCCTATATATATATATATATATATATATATATATATATATATATATTATTGAAATTACATCATTACTATCTAGCTCGAAAAAGGCTTTAATTTTAAATTAAGCTTAGGCCCTGTTCTTTAGAGTTGTTCTTCTCTGCTTTGCCCTGTTCTTCTCTGCCTCTGCTAAATCTACTTTGCTCTACTCTGCAAAAATCTGCTTTGCTCTGCCCTACTCTGCTTTGTTCTGCTCTACAAAAATTTATTCTACTCTGCTCTGTAGTGTGTGGAAGCCTGCTCTGTTCTGCTGAAATCTACCCTACTCTGCTGTGTCCAAAAGTTCAAAAGAACAGGGTCTTAGTTAATTTCGCCCTTTCGGTTCATTTCGTCTTGGCTTGTGGACTTTATGCTGATTGATGAGCCAAAATAAACGTAGTAGTACAAAATTTAGTAGTAATTGTTTGGTCCATACAAAAATTTGGACTTGTGGTGAGCCAAAATTAACGTAGTACAAAATTAGTAGTTATAGTTTGGTCAGTATTCAACGCGTTGTGTAGACATGATCCACAAATAATTTGACGGTCGTCTCCTATGAATTTATTCATAGCTCTCACCAATCAATCATTTCACTTGTGAAATTTATCACATGTTGTACAAGTCATGTCATAGTGTTTTTTTTTTTTTTTTTTTTGGGGAGTGTGATTAAAAAAACAGGAGTGTTAGAGTGTGTATAATTGGGATTAATTTCTTCTACACTCCACTCAAAGTAAACGATTAAGGATCATAAAGATTAAGCAGTGTGTAAACAGTTTAAAATTTTGAATGGTGTAATTTTATTTTTATTTTTTCATTCAAAAGAGGCTAAAAGCCAAGGAACAAGATTAAGGGTTTGTTTGGCCAATCTTTTGGAAAACAGCTTCTGTTTCCTAGAAGTAGTTTTCCATAAACTATTTCTAGAGAAACACTTGCAAGAAACAAAATTGTTTAGCCCATCAAAAATCAGAAGTGATTCTTAGATTGAGAAACTATTTTACCCTGTTTGGCCTATATAAGTGTTTTTTTTTTGTTTTTTAATTTGTGAGAATGAATTAGTATTAATTTCTTATACATTGTTGTTCATACTAGCTGTTTTTTTTTTTTTTAGCAAATTGTTTATAATAGTTTGTAAGATAAAATTTTAATTTAAAATTTTTAACAATTTATAAGTGTAAATACTTAGATTATATTGTCAAAATATATAAAAAAAAAAATCATATCCAAAAGTTTCATATGCTCATAATAACTCATTATTGAAATAGAATGTCTAATATTATTATTCCTAATAAAAGATCCAATAATGTTAAGATCCACGACTCATTAGAGAAGTTGCAATATTGTAGCGAATAGACTCTATACTAAGAGTAAATCATCCATCGATCCATCATGTTCTTCAAGAGTAATTACCGAGTTGCCTATACAAATAAATAATGTAATTAGTTAAAACTAACTACTTGAAAAAGGCAGCATACAATTCAGATTATTGTAATGCTCACCTGTTCTTGGAGTGCCCACCATTGATCAGATGCAATAATTGTATTTTTCTCATGATCCCATCCTAAGTCTGTCTCCTTTTTTTATGAGATTCTTCTATGTAGTGTACTCCGTTTTTAACTTCTCCCACTTATTTTTTAATTGTTTCTGGTCATACTTTTTACCAGACCTTTGTTGGAACTTAATAACCACATTATTCCAACCAATTTTGCTAAAATGGGTGTGTGGTCTATTCCCTGCATGGACCTCTTCAGCACAAACCTCACAAAAAATCTTAGTTGTTTCATCAGACCAAGTTGCTTTTGACCTCTTTACTTGTTTGTCAATCAAAAGACAAACAAAGCCATGAAACATAGTGCATAACGTATAAGCTTCACAAATAATCACACAACTTAATTGATGTAAAGTGCCTCCCAAGGTCATGCTTAGTAAATGGTAACAGAAAATAATAACAACCTTACAAGACAGGAGTAGTCTAGTACAAATATAATTTGAACCTTCGAGTTCTTTATGGTGTCAAACTCTTTCAGTCTTAAATTAATAAATATCACTATTAATTTATCCTTCAGCTTCATGTTAAACATAAGAGTACTCATATGGTTTTAATTATAATATCTCGGTTTTATATATTTAGAAACATAACAATATAAGAGTACCTATAGGGGACAATAAACTTGACAGGGGAAGAGGACAAGTGAGATTATACTTCACTGAAGGAAGGGGAGAATTACTTGTAGAGATGATGTAACACCCCAATAATTCTCCCTTTTCCAAACCACTTAATTTAAATAAAATAGTGGAGAACCATTGGCATGTTACCGCCACGTGTTAAAACGTTAAGGCTTTATCAAAATATCGCAGCGGAAAACCAACCATAAGTCTTTTAAATAACATAGTTTAGAAAACTAATAAGTCAAAGCTTACAAATTGGAACCATATAAGGCCATTATTTAAAACCAAACCAATAAATCAAATCCAAAACATAAACGAATAACAAAGCATAAATAAGTTCAACACAAAGAACGAATACTCTCAATCACACCATCCCTTGACAATGCGTTTGTCAAATCCCAGAACTTCATATCATCAAGCTAACCTGTGCAATACTGCTCCCCAATAATACAAGTGTAATAATTGGATCATCACATGGTCATTAATTATATCATTATCTCAACTTATCAAACTCTAGCTAAGCTAAGTCACTATCTTCAAATAGGGAAAATTGCTCGGTTAAAGTTAAATTAGATCCTTAAACGACCAAAATGACCTTCAAAATGTTAATTGAGCAATTTTTTTCTGTTTGAAAATAGCAGCATGCAAAATGAGATATTTTTTGGCATGTAAAACGAGGTATTTCGATAATTATTTGTTAGTTTAGTCGGACCCTTAAGGGCCAAAAGACTCAAAATGACATCAAAACAAGCAAAGTTTCAATATAAAATGAAGGAAACTTTTTTTTTAAGCCTGGAATATGGCACTTAATGATTTCCTTACGAAGTATGTAATGGGTGGTGAAATCAATTTTTCTTTTGTCTTTTTTAGATAGATTTTCATAATTAAAATTTAAAGGGGTGTTAAATAAAAAAAATTAAAAATTTAACCTTGACTTTTTAGGGTGGTAAAATATTTTATTTATTTAATAAGTGGATAAATACCGGCCATTTAGACTTCGATAATCATTTACCGACCGTTTATCATGGCTTTTTGTGACCAATTTTGTTGGTCCATAAAAAGACTAATTCTTGTTGTGCGCAGTGTTGCTAACATTAGAATGTTTTTGTTAAAAAAAAAAAAAAAAAAAAAAAAAAATCCGTTTAGATTAGGTTATCATAATGTGTGTCTTGACTCTTGAACGATGCCTCATGCTATTACTTTGAACACTTATAAAGAAAGCCATATAATTAGATTAGCGGGTTCTTCATTGTTAATTTTTTCTTATGCGTTGTTACTTAATTTTATCTGTTTATTTATTTTTAATAGTTTTCCAATAAAAAACCTCATAACACATTAGCTTGGCTTATGACTGGTATGGTTTTGAGTAATTTTTCTCCATATTCTTTTAGGGATTTTTTTTGCCTGTGTATTGGAGATAGGACCATATAAACCATGATCTTGTATATTTATAATACAACTATGATCATTGAATAATTATTTGTTAATAACTGAATATGATGACATAATTTTCAAAATAATTAAACAATCAACTTAGGCCCTGTTCTTCTGAGCTTTTGGGCAAAGCAGATCAGATTGAAGCAGAGCAGAGCAGATTGAAGCAGAACATATTTCATTATTATTATTATTATTATTATTATTATTATTATTATTATTATTATTATTATTATTATTATTATTATTATTATTATTATTATTATTATTATTATTATTACTATTACTATTATTACTATTATTATTATTATTGCATTATTATTATAATCATTAAATATTATTATAATCACTAGTAGAAAAAGGCTCATTTGTGTCGCTCATTTATAGTGTACTTGCGTCGCTTCTATGAGCGACGCAACTGCTCGCGACGCAAATGATTTAATTTTAAATCATTTGCGTCGCTCCTAGGCGCGACGCAAATAAGAGTCATTTGCGTCACTCCTTTATAAACAAGTGACGCAAATAAGAGTTATTTGCGTCGCTCCTTTATAAACAAATGACGCAAATGACTCTTCTGAGCAACTTCTTGTTTGTTATTTGCGTCACTTGTTTATATAGGAGTGACGCAAATGACTTACTAGACAATACAAAATTGCTTTATTTGCGTCACTTGTTTGTTTAATGAGTGACGCAAATGATGTGAAATTTTTTTTTTTAAATTATAATAATTGTTTGTATATGTTTGTAGTACCTGTTTTCCTTGGTAGTGGTATAAAGTAATATACTAACGCCAATAATTGAAATTAAAATGCAATATTAATGAATGCAAATGTAAATTTCGGCAGAGTCTCCTTTGTATTTTGGCCTACCCATAAAATTGGGAATGACGGCATTATATTAACAACCTGTCCAATAATTTACATCTCAATATCATTGACATTATACTCATCATCCCAACACCAATTAACTAAAATCATTCATGTCAAGCCTATAATCCAAAACAAGAGTCCAACATCCGCTAAGTGTAAATCTAAAGTTCAACATTACATATAAAATACTCTGCCCAAATATCTCGAATCTCATTTATCTCCTCCTCGGTATACGGTGTAGTTCTTGAAAAATCCTATCAACACAACAAATATACAAGAGGAAAGTTTTAATTCAAGATTGTAGCTAACATCAAATTGTATTTATCAAACAAAAATGAAATATTTGACAACTCATACCTTAATAAGATCCTCACTGCTACGGTGATGTTCAAGTATTTCGTACATATAACGCATGACGTAGTAGCCACACTCACGTCCACCCAATTGTTGAGGACACTACATGTAATATATTTATAAGTTGAATTAAATTGCTATACTTAAATTATTAAGAAACTTAAAGTTTGAGCAAGAAATTAAGGTAACCTGTCCCAAATGCCATGTCAATTTACTTCCCCTAGATTGTCCACTTAATGCCTTGTAACTTCGAAAAGCACTACACATTTGAAACAAATAACATATTTATACATAATATGTAAACCCATCTATTATCCTTACACACACATAAAATCATGACATTAATAACAAACTAGACTTACTTTGTCATTGCAAACTTAATTGCTAAATTTCGCTTCTGCCTCAAAGAATCAAAGATGATGACTTCACGCTCAGCCATGCATAAGACCAAAAGAACCCAATGATTCCTACATAATAAATTAGACACACATTTGTAAATGAGTAAATAATATCAACAATTTGCAAAGTTCAAATAAATACAAGTTCAAAGTTTATACTTTTCATGGTATGGGCATAAGTTGAACTGCTTAGATTTTTGTTTTTCCATCACATGTGTCATGTATAGTAGGATACGATCTGCATCACTATGCAAATAGGTTTCTGAAATCATTTCGGGACACATGAATCCAATGGAATATTTTCTAATTAATTCTATCTACAAATAAAATTACATATATTAAACCAACAATAATCAATCATACTATAAAATATTTTCTAATTAATTCTATCTACAAATAAAATTACATATATTAAACCAACAATATTCAATCATACTATAAAATATTTTCTAATTAATTCTATCTACAAATAAAATTACATATATTAAACCAACAATATTCAATCATACTATAAAATATTTTCTAATTAATTCTATCTACAAATAAAATTACATATATTAAACCAACAATATTCAATCATACTATAAAATATTTTCTAATTAATTCTATCTACAAATAAAATTACATATATTAACCCAATTTTCTGTGAACATTTTTTTTTTTTTTTTTTGAGAAAATGAAAATATTGAACATAAATAGAAGCAATCTTACCTTAGGTGAAATTGACTTCACAAATTCAACAATGTCAAGCCTAAATGCAGTTGATTTGGGCGAACAATGGTCGAACTGCTACACTAATCAAACTTCAATTATAAGACTGTAATTTGCTCGTCCATCCTCGGATTTTTGGGGGGCGAAATTAATCAAGTAATTCACTCAAAAATTCAATTATAAAGGCAGTAATTCACTCAACGAATACCTGGGGTTTTAATTTGATTTTTATGCTCGAAATTACTCAAATTAATGCTCGAATTTGCTCAATTTTTTTGCTCGCATTTGCCCATAATTGAATTTCTGGGTTTTTTTTTGTTGTTTTGCTCGAATTCTTGGGGTTTCTTGGGGTTTTTTTTTGTTGTTTTGTCGAAATTGGGGGTTTCTAAACCTGAATTTTTCCAGATTATGGGTGTTGTCAACATTGCGGTTTGGTTGTTGAATTTGTGGGGGTTTTTTTGGTCGAATGTATGGGGGTTTTTGGATCGAATTTCTGGGGTTTTTGGGTCGATTTTCTGGGGGTTTTTGGGTCGAAATTCCTTGAATTTCAGGGTGATTTTTGCTCGAATTTCTTGGGGTGTATGGGTCGAATTTCTGGGGTTTTTTTTCTCGAATTTCTGGGGTTTTTTTGCTCGAAATTCTGGGTGTTTAGCTGTAGGAAATCGCTGTTCTTGGAAGATAGGAGTAGCAACTATGTTTTTTGTTTTAGTAAAAGGAAGGCAGCTAGCAACTGGAATCCGAAATAAACGTAAATGCAACAGAGTCATTTGCGTCACTCAACTAATAAAATGTGACGCAAATAATTCAAAGTTTAATGCTGCCATTACTTATTTGCGTCGCTTATTAATTAAAGGAGTGACACATTAAATTCTATTACTCATTTGCGTCACTTGTGATAGGCGTGTCGCGTACCTAACAAGACCGCTACTATGTAGACGGGCAAGTAAGGGTCGGATCCCAAGAGACTGTAGTTCAACTAATTAATTAGACTCAAGTAACTACTAAGCAAGTAACCAAACAAAATTGAGGAATCTATACTAGAGCAATATTAACTAATAAGCAATGAATAATAATACTATGGAATTAATCAATAACTAAAAACATCTAAGATTAAGTATCCCCACTATTGTGAATCAATGTAATAGAACAATCCCTTTTCCTCAATTAAATCAATAAACATTCCATAGGACAGATGCTCCCTAAAACAATACTAAGAGTTTCTTTCGATCAACTAATAGCTTCCCTAACATGCAATCATACCTATTTTCATGGAATCATACATATTAAAGACATTGAGAACGACATCCTATAAAACCTAGCAAGAACAATTAGCTATTTTCATGCATAAAAGCTCTTACTTTTAATTAGGGTTCTAAAATCAATTAAGAATCAACTTTCGTTGTAAACCTAATCACATTCAATAATACTATTTCTAGTTAATCATTGATAATAAAACCAACCCTAACAAAGAGGAAATATAAGTTAATTAAATTGGGAATTGGGAATCAAATAACACATCAATCCATAATAGGGTTCAACCTAACCCTAGATTATGAAACTACTCACACATGATAATAGAAATAAAAAGACAAATAATTAAAGAAAACATAATAACAATAATAAATTAAAGAGATTAAGGTTGAAAGAGAAATACTTGAAATTGAATTAAGATGAATGCTTCAATGGAGTTCTATGTGTTCTCTCCAAAACAACGTAGAATGAAAAAAGCTACTACCTCCGTTACATATTAGTTGCAACTTTGGAATATTTTATCTCTCACAAATATTACCCAAAGTTGCAACTAATATGTAACGGAGGTAGTATATTAAAAAAATTAGATGTTTTAAAATAGGGTTAAAACCCCTATTTATACTTTCCTAAAAATAAACATAAAATAATAAAGAAAATAAATCTCCTGCACACACGTACACTACCGTGTGCTGATGGGTACACGACCGTGTAGCTGACCTATACTTGATCTTTAAATTTCATCATATACGTACACGGTCGTGTAGCTGAGAGGTACATGAGCGTGTAGGCGGACTTCATACGGAGATGGAATCACACGACCGTGTAGCTCGTGGTACACGACCGTGTAGCAAACACTCGAACTTGGAACCTTCGCATGACCGTGTAGTTAAAGGTACACGGCCATGTAGCATGTAAGCGTGGATGGAAGAATCACACGACCATGTAGCTTATGGTACACAGCCATGTAGCATTATCATCAATCATCATCTAACACTCCAATACACTTCTCATGACTTGCAAATCTCTTTATGAAGCTCGCTCTCCAATCCACCTCAAAATGTCGTGGCATGCTCATCATCACTCCAAATGCTCCATTTCATCCTGAAATCACAACATAGCAACCAAACAACCAGAATAGAAGAAATCGAGTCCAATTTGGATAAAACATACAGAAACACGAACTATATGTTGAATTTCTAGAGTAAAAACGTCCCAAATAACCCAAGAATTACGGTATAATATCCACTTATCAAATTCTCCCAAGCTAGAATATTGCTTGTCCTCAAGCAATACAATATAAGATACAAGGGAAGAATAAGATAAGACCCCTCAGGAGATACACATGCTTGATTTTAGAAAATACATTTGTAAAAGTCGTTCAAACATAGAATTCAAACTATGATAAGTCAATGAAAAACCACCATAGACCTCTTGGAGATGACAACCAATCTTCCACACATCTCCCCTAACCAACTCAGTCATATATGAATAGCTTCTCACTTTAGTTGTGCAAAATAAAACAAACAAGCTACTCATGTGTTTACAAGGGTTAGAATAAGAAATCACTCATCCTAATCGCAATTATGCACGTCGACTTCATGCAATTGTCCTCTTTAGATTTGCTAATAGATTTTCTCCACTTGTAAAGCGATGATGCAAGTATGGAAGTCATGAGATCCTAAATAAAGGTAGGCTTGGTTATATGGGGTTAGACGATGTCATTTGGGAATGTGGTGCTCAAAAATAACAAAAATCCTAATCCCACTACATAGTCAAATGTCGGGTCCAAACCAATCTTATATCCTCCGCACAACACACAAGCATGCCCTTATTCTCACTTTTCTTCACAAGACAACATAGAATTCCATGACAAATATTGTCTTTCTTTCTTCTTCATGGATTTCAATCTCGAATTCTAATTTTCTCATTTTTTTTTCTTTTTTCTTTTCTTTTTTTTTTTTTTTCTTTCTTCTTTTTTTTCAACTCTTTTTTTTTCTTTGAAACTTAGAGCATACACAAACCTTTTTTCTTTCTCTTTTATTTTCCAAACACAACTCAATAGGGCATAAATAATACATTGATTCTCCATCAAATGAACCTACAAAAAGGCTCTAAGGCATAAAATGTAAGGCGTCAAAGAAGGGAAATCATGGCTCAAATTGTTTCATCCTAAGAGTTAATGTAAAATAAAAAGAAAATAGAATAAGCATCAAACACCTAAGAAGTTTTGGCTCTACTTATCTAAGAGGAACTTCAATCACTCTTCCACATTGCATCATAAGTCTCAAATAATCGCAAAGCAAATCCAAGAATCAAATTACAGGAAGGAAAATCTAACACACATGAAAAGAATGACTGAAATAAGATGTACCAGTCAATAATGGCTCAAAAGTCTCACATAGGTACTTAAGCTATCCATATTGGTCGAGCGGGGAGACCATTCTAACCACAAACAAGTTCAAATCCAAACCAATTAGTGCTATGGGTTTTAAAACGATTTTTTCAAAGTTCTATTTCAAAAACACATGCATATTTAGTTATCATCATCGGGGGTGTCTAGTATTATACCATAAGAGATGTTTATATCCCCCCCAAGCTAAAATACACATTGTCCTCAAGGTGTACAATAATGCATAAAATAAGAGAGGGAAAAATACAACTCACTGAGGTGGAGGAATGTCGGGAGCAATTTTAGGATATTCACCAGTGGCAACTCCTCGATGGTACATGGCATGAATCATTCGTCTCATCTCCTCTTGAGATCGATGAAAGGCATCAAGAGACTCTGCAACATGCATCTGGAATGTAGCAAAAGAGGTCTCTAGAGTACGAAGTCTGCTTGATAAATCACCGCCATTATGCTCACTTGAATCAACTCTAGGGCCCATAGCATTCTCAATTGCATTGTCAGGGGGAGGCATATTATCATTGAGTTGAGGTGGTGGAGATGCTGGAACAGGAAATTCTGAGGGAAACATCCAGCAATCTTCATCTTCTATAGAGGTGAGAGCAGCATTAGGGAGGGTGGCATAGTCTTTCTCACGCACCCGCCAAATGTATTTGCCTTTCGCTTCTCGAATATGGTCCATGTTTTTAAGGGATTGGAGATCAATAGTAACATTTGGAGAAACAGCCACGAGATTAGTACAATCATGCCCTAAGTGCTCAGCTAAGAGAGTGACAATTCCCCCAATACAAATATTTCCAGCAATCCCATCCCCATCACGAATTTGAATCAATCTTTTCAATAACCATTCACCACAATTGAGCATCCCAACCTCATCTGCATCTTGAGTCAGCATCCACAACATTCTCAGCTCAGTACTATTAACTATTCCTGCATCCTTTCTTGAGAAAAAGATAGACGATAACATTCGGTGTGCATATCGTAAAACAGGGCTAACAATGGAGGTGGCTCGCGCACAACTTGACACATATTTCTTTTCACCAGTTATATTGAAGTTGAAGTTATCAAAATTGAAGTTGTCAGGGGTGATTGTGCCATAGGGGTCCCAATTAAAGGCTTGATTAAGCTCTTCCAGTGTGAGAGTATGGGAAGTATTAAAAATTTGGAAAGAAAGCTTAATATTCTCTTCTCCATCATCATCAGTGGTGACATACTTCTCAAGAGAGGATAAAAACTCCAAGGTAAGACTCTCATATGTCAAGGGGTGCTTGTCAAGAAACTCAATCCGACTTATGGTTTCAAATAAGGTTTTCACATCCTCAGTAATTCCTAGGGCATCAGTAGCTTCCTTGCAGAAAAATTTTATAGGTTGAACACGCCTAGTATGCAATTTCTCATAGCGGTCCATGTGAGATGGTTCAGAAAATTCAATGCCCATGGTTGGAATGGTCGGTGGTTTCACAGGGACACGAGTGCGAGAAGCGGAGGGTGCATCTCGTCTCTTACGTTTCTTGGTGGCCATGGCAATGGAGTAGTAAAAGAGAAGCAGAACAAATTCACAAATTGCAATTGTACTAGAAACTAGCAATTAACAAGCAATCACCAACAAATTACCAATTTCCAGTATTATTATCGCAATTCAGACCACAAGATAAGAAATTTCATATCAATAATAATGGGGGTTCATGAATTCCAGTGAAATCTACCAAAACCGATCAACCAAAATTGATAATATCAAGTCTAAGGCGATTAAGAGGTGGAAAGACAGAGTATACCCAGATTACCGGACTTGAAATTCCGCGTTTGAAATTATCACGACCCTTAAAATTGGCGAAACTTGTTTTGATTTCACACCAAAATTGCTTCGAATCAATCTAGCAACAAAAATCAAATAATATAAGTTAGGATAATGGTTAAAAAAGTGTAGAATTATGGTGGATGATGATAGTGGAATTAGCAGGAGGAATAAAGGGGAAGAAACGAATAAGGGGTTTTATTAAAAAAAAAAAAAGGGTTCTGACTTTTTTTTTTTTTTTTTTATTCAATATAAATCAGCTAGAGAAGAAGCATACACTACACATGGTCGTGTATCAAAACTTCAAAAGACACACGATCGTGTACATTGTTGAGTAGAATTAAGGCACATGGTCGTGTAGTATTATGTACACGGTCGTGTATGATATCAAAGTATTATAATACACGATCGTGTAGCTTCTGCCTGCTAAGTGATTTATACCACCTACACTAACACACAAGAAGACGAAAGGGAAAAATAAAATAAAATAAAATAAATAAAAAGTAAAAAATTTGGGTTGCCTCCCAAAAGGCGCTAGTTTAAGGTCATCTAGCTTGACCACCTTTTGTTCAGTTTGAGTGAGGAGCGGAAAGGGTAAAGACCGCCTTCCCTTCAATGGGTTCGCCTTCTCGATAGTGCTTAAGACGTTGTCCATTCACCTTAAAAGAACCAGTAGCCTCACTCCAAATTTCGACTGATCCATAAGGAGAAACCTTTCGTACTTGAAATGGACCAGACCACCTTGATCGTAGTTTCCCAGGGAATAATTTCAACCGAGAATTATACAACAAGACTAACTCTCCTTCGTGAAACTCTCGCCTCAAAATATGCTTATCATGCCATTTCTTAGTTCTCTCCTTGTACAACCTTGAGTTTTCATAAGCTTCCATCCGAAGTTCATCTAACTCGTTAAGTTGTAGCAACCTCTTCTCGCCTGCTGCTTTAGCATCAAAATTTAGGCTCTTGATAGCCCAATATGCTCGGTGCTCTAGCTCAACAGGAAGATGGCAAGCCTTACCGTACACCAATCGATATGGGGTTGTACCAATTGGCGTTTTGAATGCCGTTCGGTACGCCCATAATGCATCATCAATTTTCATCGACCAATCTTTTCTTGTCCTTGCAACAGTTTTTTCTAAGATAGATTTTATTTCACGGTTTGACACCTCGACTTGTCCACTAGTCTGTGGGTGATAACCAATACCGATCCTATGTTGCACTCCATACTTTTTCAACATTGCTTCAAATCGATGCTCCAAGAAGTGTGTTCCCCTGCCACTAATCAACACACGTGGTAAACCAAAACGAGGGAAAATAACTTTTCTGAAAAACTTGCTTACCACACGAGCATCATTGGTTGGAGTAGCAATTGCTTCAACCCACTTTGAGACATAGTCAACGGCCACTAAAATGTATCGATTTCCATTAGAAGAAGGGAATGGTCCCATGAAATCTATCCCCCACACATCAAATAACTCGACCTCGAGTATGTTGTTGAGTGGCATCTCGTTCTTCCTTGAAATGTTGCCGGTCCGTTGACAACGATCACAAGCCTTGACATATGAGTACACGTCCTTGAACAAAGTTGGCCAATAGAATCCACATTGTAAAATCTTCGCGGCCGTTTTTGTAGGACCTGCATGTCCACCACAAGGTAAGTCATGGCAATGTGAAATAATGTTGCTTACCTCAACTTCTGGGACACATCGTCTAATCATAGCATCTGCACATAGCCTATAAAGGAATGGATCGTCCCAAAAATGTCGCTTGGCCTCATAAAAGAATTTCTTCTTTTGTTGAGACGAGTAGCCGTGAGGCAATACACCTGTAGACAAGAAATTAGCTAAATCAGCGTACCAAGGTGATTCAATTTTAGAAAGGGCTAATAAATGTTCATCAGGGAAATAATCATCAAAAGGGAGGTCGTCTCCATCCCTCTTGTCAAGGAGGAGACGAGAAAGATGATCAGCAACGACATTATCTGTCCCTTTTGTGTCCTTTATCTCGACGTCATAGTCTTGCAACTGAAGGATCCAACGAATCAACCGCGGCTTGGCGTGACTTTTACTCATTAAATATCTCAATGCCGCATGATCTGTATGAATTATTACCTTTGAACCAACAAGGTAAGAATGAAACTTGTCTATTGCATAAATTACTGCTAACATCTCTTTTTCAATTGTGGCATAATTCATTTGATCAGAGCTAAGAGTTTTACTAGAGTAATAAATAGCATGAAGTATGCCATCCTTTCGTTGCCCCAAAACGGCCCCTACTGCATAGTCACTAGCATCGCACATAATCTCAAATGGTAGGGTCCAATCTGGGGGTTGCATAACAAGAGCGGAGATCAAAGCTTCCTTCAACCTGTTAAAAGCCTCAAGACAAGCATCAGTAAATACAAATGGGGCATCCTTGGCCAAAAGCTCAGTTAGAGGTCGAGCGATTTTCGAAAAATCTTTAATAAATCATTTATAAAATCTTGCATGACCAAGAAAGCTCCGAACTCCTTTTACAGAATTAGGAGGGGGTAATCGCTGAATGACCTCTATCTTTGCTTTATCAACCTCAATACCCTTATGAGATACCACATGGCCTAGAACGACTCCTTGTTGTACCATAAAATGGCATTTTTCCCATTTCAAAATTAAATTGACTTCTTTACATCTATGGAGCACCTTTTCCAAATTTTCAAGACATACATCAAAAGATGTTCCATAGACGGAGAAGTCATCCATAAAAACTTCCATTGAATTTTCAATAAGACTTGAGAAAATTGCCATCATACAACGTTGAAACGTGGCTGGAGCATTACATAATCCAAATGGCATTCTTCGATAGGCGAAGGTGCCATAGGGACATGTGAAAGTAGTCTTATCCTGATCGCGTGGACGGATGGGAATTGAAAGAAACCAGAATATCCGTCCAAGTAGCAGAAAAAGGAATGCTTAGCCAAACGTTCAAGCATCTGATCAATAAAAGGAAGGGGAAAATGATCTTTCTGGGTGGCCTTATTCAATCTCCTGTAATCAATACACATTCGCCAACCTGTAACAGTTCTAGTGGCGATTGGCTCACCTTTGTCATTCTTGACAACGGTCATACCTCCTTTCTTCGGAACAACATGTACATGGCTAACCCACTTACTATCTGAGATAGGGTAAATTATTCCTACAGCAAGCAATTTAAGAACCTCTTTTTTAGCTACCTCCATCATATTTGGATTAAGTCGTCTTTGAGGTTCTACGGAAGAGGCATGATCGTCCTCAAGAATTATCTTATGCTCACAAAAAGATGGGTTAATACCCTTAATATCATCAATGGTGTACCCAATAACACTTTTATATTTTCTCAAAACAGTGAGCAATTGCTCCAACTTTGTGTCGTTAAGCGCAGCATTAACAATAACAGGATATGTATGATTAGAACCAAGGTATGCATATTTAAGAGTAGAGGGAAGGGGTTTCAAATCTACCTCGGGAGGCGTAGTACTCTCCCCAACACTCGATACACTTAGGATTTCCTTCACCGAAGCTGTGATTGGTTTAGCTTTTGCTTCCTCAAGTAGCCTCGTGTACTCCCTTGTTTCCCAATCTTCATCATTGACACTCCCCACCAACACTGTTTCAAG
Organism: Chenopodium album; assembly: GCF_948465745.1. NCBI lineage: Eukaryota > Viridiplantae > Streptophyta > Magnoliopsida > Caryophyllales > Amaranthaceae > Chenopodium > Chenopodium album. The sequence goes on from NC_137848.1 coordinate 48,869,036, forward strand.
TGCATCATCCGTTTTAATCAAGGGAAGTTGCTCACATTCTAAATCATCAAGGACATCCACTTGACAAATAGTCTCTCCCATGGAAGGATTTCCCATAGCATTCAAAAGTGAATACTCCATTTTTTCGTCGCCCACCTCAAAAGTGATTTTACCATTCTTCATATCAATGATTGCACCTGCAATGGCTAAGAATGGTCTACCAAGAATAATGGGGACATGTGCATCCTCTTCCATTTCCATCACAACAAAGTCACATGGGATAAAGAATTTTCCCACGCGAAGAGGAACATCTTCAAGTATACCCAAAGGAAACTTCACCGACCTATCCGCAAGTTGTAGAGACATGCGCGTAGGCTTTAATTCACCCATTTGAAGTTTCTTGCAAATAGAAAGTGGCATGAGACTCACACTTGCACCAAGATCACATAATGTCTTGTTGATCTCTATATCCTCGAGCTTCACTGGAATTGAATAGCTACCCGGATCACCTAATTTCTTAGGAAGTGTATTTTGCAAAATAGCACTACACTCTGCATTCAATGCAACAGTAGCATTCTCCTCTAGCTTCTTCTTGTTAGAGAGCATATCCTTCAAAAATTTTGCATAAGATGGCATCTCGGATATTGCATCTAAGAATGGAATGTTGATGTGAAGCTTCTTCAAAATATCAAGAAATTTTCCATACTTCTTCTCTAACTTAGCTTGAGCCAACCTTTGTGGGAAAGGAACTTGTGGCACATATGGAGCAAGTGGTGGTGGATTCGATGTCCTTGGTTCCTCCTCAACCGCACTACAATCAATCACCTTCTCATTTGTGACTACCTCTTCGACAACCTTCTTTGATGGCTCCCTTACGGGAGGATCTTCCAACTGCTTTCCACTCCTCAAAGTTATGGCATGCATGTGCCCTTTTTGTGGTTGCTCTGTTTGACCTGGAAAGGTGTTTGGAGTCTTCATAGTTTGGCCAACTTGGTGAGCAAGTTGACTTACTTGATTTTCCATGAGCTTACCTGGAGCTTGCAACTGTTGGATGGAACTTTTGGTGGTAGAGATAAACTCCTCCATCATAAGCTCAAAGTTGGATTTTTGTGGGGGTGGTTGCATAGGTTGTATAGGTTGTTGGACTAGAGGTGGCCTTGCTTGGAAACCAAGTGGTGGTGCATTATAGTTGTTATTTCGAGGTGGTGGTGGAGGTGGATTTTGTTGAGCTTGGGTATTCTTGTAAGAAAAGTTTGGATGATGTTTCCAACCTTCATTATATGTGTTTGAATGTGGGTCATATGGCCTTTTGGGATTCGAAGTGTAAAATGCATTGGCTTCCTCGATCGACATCTCAATAGTGTTTTGCGGACACTCAGGTGCAATGTGACCTTGTACATTACACATTTGACAAGTTTCAGATGAGCCAGAAGAAGATCCTGCTTGAAGCTTGTCGACCTTAATTGTCAACGCCTGCACAGAACTAGTTAAAAGGGTTAGAGCATCAACATCATGCATACCTCCCTTTTTAGCATTGCGTCGTCCTCCTGGATGGTAGTTGTCATTTGCCGCCATCTTCTCAATCAACTCCTTCGCCTCAGTAGGATTCTTTGTCATGATAGAACCTCCAGACGCAGCATCAATATATATGCAAAATTTATGGGTCAAACCATTATAGAATGTCTGGATTAGCATCCACTCAGGAATACCATGGTGAGGACACTGTCTCTGTAGTCGCTTAAATCTTCTCCAAGCTTCATATAGAGACTCATCATCAGATTGATGAAAGGTAGCAAGCTCGTTCCTTAGTCTCGCAGTTTTCTCTTGCCCCAAGAATTTAACTAGAAAGGCTTTGGCAAGCTTATCCCATGTATCGAAGGAACCAATACCTTCATCTCGTAACCATTCCTTCGCCCTATCCCGTAGTGAGAAAGGAAAAAGGCGAAGTCTAATAGCATCATCAGTAACACCGTTGAGCTTCATAGTATCACATTTCTCCAAGAAACTATCAATGTGACTCACAGGGCAATCATTAGGTAAGCCCGCAAAAGAATCATTGGAGATGAACTGTATGAATTGGGGCTTCAACTCGAAACTCTGAGCAGTGACATGTGGTCTAACAACACTGGAGAGGAATCTGGTTGTTGTATCAGGAATTCCATACTATAAAAGAGATTTATTTCCTGGATCGCCCATGTCTCTTTTGTTTTGATTCTTCTTTCTTCTTCTACCTCCTCGTCCCCTAGCAGTTGCTTCGATTTCGGAATAAAGTGGTATTAGATCGTCTGACCCTGAACGTCGAGTTTGCATGCAACAAAGAACTAAAAGCAAAGAAATCAAAAACACAAGAGAAAATAGCCGAAGCAACAGATAGAGCTCAGTAAAAACGAATCACAATTAACTAAAATGAAACCGTTAGTCCCCGGCAACGGCGCCAAAATTTGATAGGCGTGTGGCGTACCTAACAAAAATAACCTAACAAGACCACTACTATGTAGACGGGCAAGTAAGGGTCGGATCCCAAGAGACTATAGTTCAACTAATTAATTAGACTCAAGTAACTACTAAGCAAGTAACCAAACAAAATTGAGGAATCTATACTAGAGCAATATTAACTAATAAGCAATGAATAATAATACTATGGAATTAATCAAGAACTAAAAACATCTAAGATTAAGTATCCCCACTATTGTGAATCAATGTAATAGAACAATCCCTTTTCCTCAATTAAATCAATAAACATTCCATAGGACAGATGCTCCCTAAAACAATACTAAGAGTTTCTTTCGATCAACTAATAGCTTCCCTAACATGCAATCATACCTATTTTCATGGAATCATACATATTAAAGACATTGAGAACGACATCCTATAAAACCTAGCAAGAACAATTAGCTATTTTCATGCATAAAAGCTCTTACTTTTAATTAGGGTTCTAAAATCAATTAAGAATCAACTTTCGTTGTAAACCTAATCACATTCAATAATACTATTTCTAGTTAATCATTGATAATAAAACCAACCCTAACAAAGAGGAAATATAAGTTAATTAAATTGGGAATTGGGAATCAAATAACACATCAATCCATAATAGGGTTCAACCTAACCCTAGATTATGAAACTACTCACACATGATAATAGAAATAAAAAGACAAATAATTAAAGAAAACATAATAACAATAATAAATTAAAGAGATTAAGGTTGAAAAAGAAATACTTGAAATTGAATTAAGATGAATGCTTCAATGGAGTTCTATGTGTTCTCTCCAAAACAACGTAGAATGAAAAAAGCTACTACCTCCGTTACATATTAGTTGCAACTTTGGAATATTTTATCTCTCACAAATATTACCCAAAGTTGCAACTAATATGTAACGGAGGTAGTATATTAAAAAAATTAGATGTTTTAAAATAGGGTTAAAACCCCTATTTATACTTTCCTAAAAATAAACATAAAATAATAAAGAAAATAAATCTCCTGCACACACGTACACGGCCGTGTGCTGATGGGTACACGACCGTGTAGCTGACCTATACTTGATCTTTAAATTTCATCATATACGTACACGGTCGTGTAGCTGAGAGGTACATGAGCGTGTAGGCGGACTTCATACGGAGATGGAATCACACGACCGTGTAGCTCGTGGTACACGACCGTGTAGCAAACACTCGAACTTGGAACCTTCGCATGACCGTGTAGTTAAAGGTACACGGCCATGTAGCATGTAAGCGTGGATGGAAGAATCACACGACCATGTAGCTCATGGTACACGGCCATGTAGCATTATCATCAATCATCATCTAACACTCCAATACACTTCTCATGACTTGCAAATCTCTTTATGAAGCTCTCCAATCCACCTCAAAATGTCGTGGCATGCTCATCATCACTCCAAATGCTCCATTTCATCCTGAAATCACAACATAGCAACCAAACAACCAGAATAGAAGAAATCGAGTCCAATTTGGATAAAACGTACAGAAACACGAACTATATGTTGAATTTCTAGAGTAAAAACGTCCTAAATAACCCAAGAATAACGGTATAATATCCACTTATCAACTTGTCACTAAATGAGCGACGCAAATAACATTATTATATGCGTCGTTTCACTAATTAAGAGCGACGCAAATAACAGAAAGCTAAAATGTATCTGACTTTTGCATCGCTTCTTGGTTAATGTGCGACGCAAATCACTTTTAAGGATGCTAAAAAAAAACATTTGCTTCGTTCTTTTGTATGAGTGACGCAAATAAGGCGACGCAAATGTACGTTTTTCTACTAGTGAATATTCATTATTTTTTTTAAGGAAGACCTCAAGGAACTCAATTTTCATTCATAGGGGAATCAAAATCCAAAATAGGAACAATACAAGTAGGAAAGTTACTAAACCAAAAATGACTACTAGTTTCACATGGAAGACAATGAGCCAACTCATGTGCAACCTTATTACCATCCCTATGAGCAAAGCTCCAGGCTACAACCTCTAGCAAAGAACAAACATGATCAATATCATCTAGTATAAGGTGAAAACTGCTCCACCCCCTCTCTTTCGAACGAATTGCGTTTACAAGACTAAGACAATCAGTCTCCACCTCCAATTTGCGAAAACCATGGTCGATAGCAGCCCTCAAACCCAGCAGAATCGCCTTTACTTCTGCCACTAAAGGCTCCCACCTGTCCTCAAATCTCCACGCTGCTGCTAGCTTGGCATTCCCCGTAGCATCCCTCACAACAGCCCCAACTAAAGAGCCCACTCCCACCTCTACCCCTACATCGACATTAAGCTTGAACATCCCCTCACGCGGAGTTTTCCACTTATGCCGCACTGATCTCCCCCTCACCACGCTGCACTCCTCTTTGTGCAACTCCTTCATGAGCTTCGACACGTACTCAATTGCTTTATTTGGGTCACACGACTCCCCTTCAAACACCCACCTATTCCTCGCATTCCATATGGCCCAGCAAGTACTAAGAAAAAGGCCATGATTCTTACCTGGCATACGATCCAAACACGCAAACGCCCAGTCTCCAAATTCGCAAAAGTGACCCCCTATCTCATCCCAAAGTACACATAAATCCCAGATCAGTCTAGCAAAGACGCAGTCCCTAATACAATGCAGCTCAGACTCATTCTCCACTCCACAAATTCCACAAACAGCATCCCTTCCTGGGAGTCTTTTACTCAGCCCCAGCGATGTAGGAAGCGCCCCACGACACGCTCTCCAGAAGAATACTTTTACCCTTGGCAAGGTGTTAGTATTCCACACCTTATGCCACATTTTCGAATGACTTGAACCCGATGCTACATTGTCGTTCTCATCCTCTCCAAAAATCGCTCTATAGGCTGAACGAACCGAATACTCCCCATCTTTTTCAAGGTCCCAACACACCTCATCTTCCGAAAGGAGAAAGCTTAAGGGAATGCTTAATATCCCCTCCCATTCAAAAGGCAAAATAATCTCTTATATGAGGGAGGTGTTCCACGTAGCTGTGGGTAAGTGAATGAGATCACATACCCGCATATTTTCACGGTTTACAGCACAAGGTGATAGAATTTTTCGTGTTTGCGTACCTGGTACCCACGAACATCCCCACATCGGGATGTTGAGACCATCACCAACTCTCCACCGCATTCCCCTCTGTATAACCCACTGCACCCCCCACACTCCCCGCCAAGTGTAGCTGGGATTACTACCAAGCTCCGAGCCCAAGAAGTCACTATTGGCAAAGTATCTAGCCTTCCATATTTTTGCAATTAGAGTATCCGGATTCTTCACAAGCCTCCAAGCTTGTTTGCCTAATAGAGTCGCATTGAAGCTTTTAAAATCTCTAAAGCCTAACCCCCCAGCTGCTTTTGCTTCACACAGTTTTCGCCATGCTATCCAGTGAATTTTCCTCTCTCCATTCTTTTGCCCCCACCAAAAATTAGACACCAACGAACGCAACTCATAACAAAAAGAGGATGGGAATTTAAACACACTCATCGCATAGGTCGGAATAGATTGGGCAACCGCCTTAATCAAGACCTCCCGACCCGCCTTTGATAATATTCCCCCCTTCCACCCTTGCAACCTCTTCCATAGCTTCTCTCTAACACCCTTCGTAATTACCCTCTTTAACCTCCCCACAACTGTAGGAAGGCCAAGATACTTATCATGGATGTCCACCATATTTACACCCATTAAGTTAGCCAGGTCCTCCCTCCTAGCCACCGGAACACCTATACTGAACGTCACCGAAGTTTTGTCAAGGTTAACCTTTTGACATGATGCTACCTCATAGATACGAAGTAACTCTTTAATAACCTCAACTTCCTCAACATTTGCTCCTGAAAAAATAATACTATCATCCACAAAAAATAAATGTGAGATAATCGGAGCCGTCGGAGCTACCATAATGCCGTGTAAACAAGCATCCCTCACAGCTTTATTCAACAAACCTGACAATGCCTCAGCACATAAAATGATCAAATACGGGGAAAGAGGATCACCTTGCCGAATACCCCTAGTAGGTGTAAACTCCCCCAAAGGCGCTCCATTTATCAAAACCGCAAAAGAGACAAATGACACACAATGCATTACTCTGTCCACCCAACTCTCTGTAAACCCCATTTTATTCATCATTGCTCTCAGAAAATTCCACTCCACCCTATCATATGCTTTTGCCATGTCAAGTTTTAAAGCCATCGAACCCCCCGTACTATTAGAATTTTTCATGTGGTGAAACATCTCAAACGCCACAAAAATATTATCTGTAATTAATCTCCCCGGAGTGAATGCACTCTGATTTATAGAATATCGGAAAGAAATAATATCAGTCTATTAGCAAGCACCTTAGTGATTAATTTGTACACCACATTACACAAACTAATAGGATGATATTCTGCCATTTTATCCGGTTCTTTCTTTTTCGGGATCAACACAATAAATGTTTTATCTATATCCCTCAGGATCACATCACCCTTAAGCATCCCCAAAACAAGAGAACTAACAGAAGGACCAACAATATGCCAGTAAGTTTGAAAAAACAAAGGGCACATACCATCCGGACCTGGAACCTTTAAAGGATGCATTTGCTTCAAGGCTACTAAAACCTCGTCTGCCGTATAATCTGCACAAAGCCTAGCATTCATCTCCCTGGTAACCCGCTCCTCCACCCCCTCAAGGGCAGCCTCAAAATTTGTTGGTGAAGAGGTCTCGAAAATGTCACGAAAATAATCCACCGCCACTTTGCACACCCCATTCGCACTTCTATGCTCAACGCCATCATCAGCTACAAGGTGAGTTATGGTATTTTTCTGCTTTTTGTGGGATGCTTTGCAATGGAAAAAATTGGAGTTACGGTCTCCCGATTCAAGCCATAAAGCCCTGGATCTTTGACGCCAATAAACCTCCTCGATATGGAGAAGGTTGCCTATCTCTTTCATCACATTTTGCCTCTCCTTCACACGATCAGTAGTCTGGGCTCCCCTATTTAGCACCCCAAGTCGTTTCCTCTTCTTTCTCAACTCCTTAAAAACCCGCCCAAACTCCTTGTCACTCCATGATTTAAGCTCGACTGCACACCAAGCAAGCTTTTCACCCACCGAAATTCCACCACCATGCCAAGCTTGATTAATCACACCTTCACATTTATCATGTTCGGTCCACACTTGTTCAAATCTAAACAATTTCTCCTTCTTATTATGTTCATCACCCGCATCTTCCAACACAAATTTGATGGGGGCATGGTCAGACCATTCCCTCTCCAAATTGTACAGCTTTGCCTTCGGGAAGAGGTCCCCCCAACTCTGATTAATAACTGCTCTGTCAAGCCGACATTGTACATTATCACCATCACTCTGACAATTGTCAAAAGTGAACCCATAGCCCACAACAGCAACATCACGCAAACAACAAACATCAAGAGCATCCCGAAAGTTTCCCATCTGCCAGTTCGCTCTATCCCTCCCACCAAGCTTCTCCAAGTCCCACAAAATCTCGTTAAAATCACCTATACACACCCAAGCACTATCCCTCTGACCAGCCAACTCCGATAAGAGCTTCCATGACAAATGTCTATTTTGAACTTCGGGCCACCCATAAAAACCAGTAAGTCTCCAACTCTCATCTCCAATCCCCTTCTTGATCATAACATCGATATGGTGAACTGACATTGTTAATAAATCCACTTCTAACCCCTTTAACCATAACAATGCCACGCCCCCTGACCTTCCGCGGCTATCCACTCCAATTCCCTCATAACCCACTAGCTTCACACGCACCTTATCCATCTCTTTCCAACTCAATTTCGTCTCCATAATAAAGATAAGAGACGGGGCCTCCCTCCGTACTAAGTTCCGGAGGTTATTAACTGCAGAGGTACTGCCCAGCCCTCTACATTTAATACTTAAAATACTCATTGAGCCGGGCGGGGTTGCTTGAGTGCAACCTCCACCATCCGCCATCCAAAAGAAGAAGAATTCTCACTAACTACTTTTTTATTTGAACTCCCCACTTCACACTGATCCCCTTCACTCTCCCTCCCCCTTTCCCCAGAGACACACCTTCCCCTTCACTCATATGAGTGTCAAAATTATCTTTCATTCTCACTATTTAAATTATTATTATTATTATTATTAATAAATATTGTTTAATTATTATTTTTATTATTATTATTAAAAATTAATAATTATTATTATCTTTAAATATTAATTTTTATTATAAAAAATATATTATTATTATTATTAATTATTATTATTATTACTATTATTATTATTAATACTATTATTATTATTATTAATACTATTATTATTATTAATTATTATTAATATTATAATTATTAAATATTAATTATTTATTATTATTATTATTAAATATTTATTATTTTTATAATAATTCAATATTAATTATTATTATCATTAAATATTAATTATTTATTATTATTATTAAATATTAATTATTATTATAATAATTCAATATTAAGTATTATTTTTAAGCAGAGCAGAGCGATTACAGCAAAGCAGAGTAGCTCTAAAGAATGGGGCCTTATTTAATAACATCATTTAATTTGTTATTCATTCACTACCTTGATAAGTATTACTCCATACTAATTAGTGGAATTGATTTAGAAAGTAGCTATAATTAAATGTTCTTTAGTCCGATCCATACACAAAAACATAAGCAATTGATAACTGGCCAGGATGGTAAGGCTTCTAATGGTATATATTGAGTTCAAAGCTTATACAAGCATTTTTATTATGGTTATTTGATACACATAATTGAGAGGACAACGTATGTTTTTAAGAACGATTTTTAATAACAGTAGATTAGTATAAATCCCCTTACATTGTGGTATCAAGTACATAATTACAGTCCCCTTACAAAAAAAGTACATAATTAGAGTTGGGCCTTGTTCTTTTGAGCTTCTGACAGAGTATATCAGAGTAGATTTTAGCAAAATAGAGCAGAACAAATTTCAATATAGCAGAGCAGGGCAGAGTAGATTGAAGCTGAACTGAACTGAACTGAAATTAAGGGCCCTTAGTATATGATTTGCTAACTTTACTTTTTTGATCCAGTCTATAAAACAGGATACACTAGCTCCATGCCTGCCACGTGTCCCTGTTTTAGGTTTTTTTTATTTTATTTATTTATTTATATATTTTTGAAATGTATAATTGTCAAAGATCATATTATTAAAGATACTCCGAGATAATATCTTGACTTTCTTACTATTGTTTCTCAATTAATATTATTCATGGATTTTCAGCATATATTTAGTCCATATCATTTGACTTTAGATTGCTTAATTCAAGGAGAGTATATTTTGTTATTTTGTACTCCGTACATTATATTTTAGGTTTTCTTATTAGCACACGTACAACTATATTAGAGCAGATTATTCCTTCAACCTAATTTTTTTTCCTCCCCGCATTATGGCTACTAACATCATTCCTAATGATATTGAAGCTAATTGTGCTTTATTGTCAACCTCACTAATATTATCAAACTCAATTCAACCAATTATTTATCCTGAAAAATTTAACTTGAGACTATACTTGTGGGATATGACCTTTTCAAGTTTCTTCATGGATCACCCTGACCTCCTCCATCCATATCTTTTATATTTAAGTCAAGTTTATATTACGGATTAGTAAAAGAAATATTTGATTATATATTAAATGTATATTATCACTCAAATATACTAATGTGTATAAATTATATATCTTATTTAAAAAAATAATACGGAGTACTACCTCCACTTTGTTAAGTGTTACATTTAAACGATCTCCAATTCACTATTTTGACCATTAATTTTTTTTTTTTTTATAATAATTGTGCATTAATTTAAATTATAAAAAGTTGATATATTGAAAAGTTATATTAATTTTAATCTAATAAGATCAAACTTGATAATAATATGCTTTCTAGCTTATATTTAAACAATTAGACATGTTGTGAATCGTAAATAGCTTATAAATATGCAGATTGTGTTTTCTCTAAAAAAAATAAATGTAAATTGTGATACAATTATAATGACTTTACTAATTTTCTACCATATGATTTTAGGTATATCATACTTAATTTTTTTTAAAAAAATTATACATGCTATATATAATTCATTTGCAATAATATTTTGTTACAGAACTTCTAAACACGAAATCTCTGAATTATTATAACAAGTTTTTAAACTTCTCCTAAACCTATAAACAAACCATTTATTCGACAACTAAAGTCACAACACGCTCATGCATAACATCCACAAATTGTAAAAAAGTTGATTGATATATAATTCTCTATAAACTATAATTCTCATTTTTAAATACAGAGTTCGACACTAATTTTAACTCTATTCTTTCTATTATAATTGACACGTTAGACTTTTTTTTCACTATCTATAATATCAACATTGATTGAAGTTTATTTGTTTTACTTTTTTTTATAAATTTAATAAATTCATATTTTATCATTTTAAGTTGTTAAAATAGATATTGATGTAAGGTTTTATAATTAAAAAGAATATATTTTTTGTTGATATTTAATTACATAAAAACTAAGTCAGACTATTGCATCGACATGAATGCAAAGTTTAATTATGTTAGTTATTCATCAATGTGGGTAGCCACCATAGGATTACTCAGTTAGTGTTATAGGGGTCACTCAATTAGTGATATAAGGCTTACTTTTTTTTTTTTTTTTTTTGAGGAAAATATAAGGCTTACTTATTAGTAAGTGTTATAATGATTACACTGTGAGTGTTGTAGGGGATACTTTATTTGTTAATTATTTAAGAGTTACTCAATAAGTATAATAAGGGGCTACTCTAATCTGTTAGTAAAATAGGGGTTAACTTGTCGGTGTCATAGACGTTACTATTTCTTTTTACAAGCGGCCACACGGAGTGCCAGTCGCATAGAAAATGCGATGTATATTTTGTATATGTCGTCACGAGTGATATGTAAGAGTAATATGCATTTTTTTTTACTTCTCTTATATCTGTGTACATATAATTTTTTTTCACTATTATATACTTGTATGTGCAATAAAAATATCAAATGATTACATATTTAATAATAATAATAATAATTTTTTTTTTAAAAGGACAATTAATCAAACAATTAAGGGCAAGCCTACGCATCCTTCTAAGGTCTTATATAGCTAAAGGTTACAATTTTTGAAAAAAAAAAAATTTTATACTAAGTAGTGGCTTTTCAGATTTTTAGACGTGCAAATTTTTGGATGTGGAAGATGCAATATGTGTGTGGTAATGAGGTTGATTCATCATGTGATAAAATTTAGTAGGTGATGAGACAAGATAATTTCATATTTTTTATTCTCCACGAAGGAAAGAAAATATGAGAACTAATATTTACATACATAATAAAAGTACAACAACTTTTTGGTGCAGCAAGCCACACCGTGTGGCAGGGGTTACCCAAGTTATTTTGTTAGATGTTAGTATGTTACCCGAGTTATTCAGTCAGGGTTACTCGAGTTACTCGGTCATGGGTTACTTGAGGGGTTCAGACAGGAGTTACTCGAGGGGTTCACCAGGTTCTAGGGTTACTTAAGGGGTTACTCTGTCAGAGGTTACTCGAGGGGTTACTCGGTCTTGAGTTACTCAAGTTACTCGATCAGGGGTTACTCGAGTTACTAGGTTAGGATTATTTAAGGAGTTCGGTCAGGGGTTACATATTCGAGTAATTTGGTTAAGGGTTATTTAAGGAGTTAGGGGTAACTTGAGTAGTTACTCATTCAAGGGTTACTTGAGAGGTTCGGTCATGGATTATTCGAGGGGGTTACTCGGTCAGGGGTTACTTGAGGAGTTACTCGGTCAGGAGTAACTCGAGTAACCCCTGACCCAGTAACTTGAGTAACCCCAACAACTCGAGTAACTCCTGACCGAGTAACTCAAGTAACCCCTGTCACACGGTATAGCAGGCCGCATACAAAAAATTGTGATAAACATATTAAATGTCTATAAAAAGATGTGACTATATTCATGCTATATGTGAATATAAAATTCCTATTTTTAGAAGTTACATGCATGTTAAATTTCAAGTGTTTTAGAGGCCACAGAGAAAAAAGATATGACATTATTTGTAATATATGAAATACAATATTAATACAATTGTAGGGAATATTTCAAGCACCCACACTTGAGCCCCACTGTGATCCTACACTTAAGCATGATGGCGTCCAAAGGGAAGGAACCTAGAGTAAAAGAGTCGCCAACAAGTTTTAGGAACTTGTAAACCGTTCACGGGGTGAAGGTTACACCCCTTAACGATCCAGGAGATCGTTAACTCCAATAGGTCTGGAACCATGACTGGAAGTTTGGGGATGAAGGTACAAATCCAACCTAAAAGAGATTGAACCTGCCCTAAATATAAGCCTCTACTTTATTCTTCTCGTATTCATGTGCGCTTTCTGACTAACATACAACCAATAGGTTAACCCTAAACCAGTTTAATCTATGTTGGTTGAATTTAATGCACAAACAAAACTATTATTGGCGATCATTTGAATTATAATCATATTAGCCTAAACAAGATTATTAATTATCTTATTAAGCATGATTACAAGTACAAATTCCCTTTAAACCTGTAAGAGAGGGTGTGATCAAGCAATAACAATAATATATAAACCAAGCAACATAACAATCACAATCATAATAATAATAATAATCTCAATCTCAAAGCAATAATAATATTAGCAAGATCCTAGGCATGATACTAACAAGATTAATAACAAACCTTAGCATGTCACTAAACAATAAAGATCAAAGCTTTATCCCTAACATGATACTAACATGATATAAAGAAATAATAGGAAGCATCATAGAAGCATACATGATATTAGAAATATTAGTTATTACCCTAAACATGATACTAGGAAACAATAAAACATCCTAACATGATACTAGGAATCAACAAAATAATTTAAGCATGATTTATATATCAAAAGATCAATAAAACAATTAAAGTACTTATTTGGATGTCTTGTATCTCTTTCTAATAACAAAATACACACGTTAGTAACTTTAAGGAAAATAATAAATCAAACAATTGAAATAAAGATTTGGGACCAAACCCTCAGAAATTATCAACCTTTCACGTCTAGGACGAAGGCAACTTCGAACTTGGCTAGCTGTGTCTAGAACTAATGTATGAGGAATTTTGTAAGAGGGAAGGTTTAGAAAAAGAATAGAGAGAGAGAAAGCTTCTAGCTTTAGAGAGAATAAAGAGAGATTGTGAATTGTTGATGATTGAAAACGGAGAGATACAACCCCTTATTTATAGAAAAATAGTCCGAAAACAAATCAAGTCCTATTCGGAATAAAATGGGTATCTGTCGCCAGACGACAGACATCAGCGCCAGGCGACAGACCTTTCGTTCGGCGCTAATTAAAGGATGAAACGCGCTTTTGTACGGAATCCTCTTCTTAATATGATTAAGCAGCAAATTCCGTGTTTATCAAATTAAAATCGGGTTTTGTGATAAAACACTTATTTTATTCTAAATAAAACTCTTTAAAATATAATTATCAATCCTAATACTATTAGAATTAAAAAGAACCTTCTAAATATTCTAGAAAGGTTAAAATCAATCCTAATAACATTAGGAATAATGATTAATAGGCCCTCCTCTAGATCATTGAACCGCATATAAAATTCATTTCAAGCCCAATTTAGTATTTTGGCCATAACTTCCTCATTATTCATCGGAATTGGACTTATAATATATTATTGGACCTTTATCATGGACCAAACTAAATTGGACTTGCTATTTTCATTAATAGAGTAAGAAAAGAAATGTTTTCAAAAAACAGAAAGAGAGATATTTTAATAAAAACATCCGCATCACTAGACTTTTCACACTTTCACCTCGTTCGATAATCAAATGACGTGAAAGACATTCATCACTGGGTTTGGTTTTGGGGAGACACATTTGGGTGTCTACAACAATGATCATGTTGTTTTATAATAGAAATTATTTTTCCAAGCCTATATTGAGTTCACAAAGTTTCATATCTGGTTGGTTACACCGTGTGGCCGAGATTACTTGGTCAGGGTTCCTTGGTCGGTCAGGGGTTACTTGGTCAAGAGTTATTCGATCGGCCAAGGGTCACTTAGTCAATTTAGGGTTACTCGGTCAGGGTTTACTCGTGTTTTGGCGTGTGTCAGCCGTGCCAGTCACACAGAAAAAGCGTTGTATATATTAAGTTAGTGGACAGAGTTTAATCATTTTTAAAATGAGGTGGCCAGTGACTCAAGTAAAAATGAGAAAAAAAAATGACTTAATGTAGGGATTGATTATCAGTAGTTCATTTTTTTTTTTTTTTTTTTTTTTTTTTTTTTTTTTTTTTTTTTTTTTTTTTTACGGGGTCAGTAGTTCATTGATTGAGTTGAATTATATTTAAAAACTTTACATTCAATTTAAGAATAAAAAAGTTGTCTATAAAGTAGATATCATTATTTTAAGAAGTTAAAAATGCATGATTAAGACATCTATGTAAGTAAATTCATTATTACTCATTAAATTGTTTTATCTTAAAATTTTGTGAAATGAATATAAGTAATAAGATTTATAAGCCGTGCACCGCACGGGTGCTATGATAGTTTAGAACTTAAATCAAAGAAGTTTCAATAAGGGACTGTGGCCTTTTTTTTTTTTTTCCTAATAAATTTATTTTGTTTACTTGCATAATAATTAAAAAGCTTCTCCAAACGGGGAGCTCAGGTGATTGAGAGTGATTTTCAACCTTTTAATATTTTAATTTATTTAGAACTTCTAGCTTGAGTTGAAATAAGCTCAACTATTCTTTCTTTCACATAAAAAAAAAATAAAATAAAATGTTCCACTATTAATTTAATATTCATGTATTTTCAAACACAAATTCTAATATGTGATTAGCCACATGGTGAGAACCCTTCATATATAAGGTAATTGATACGGAGTAAAATAATAAGAGTTGTGGTGATGAGCAAATGGGGTTACTTTGACTTATGTGGGTTATTTCAATGAGACAACATGGTTACTCACATAAATAAGTGGATTTAATCTTTCATTAGTTAAAACTAAAGAATATAATAGGTATTCAAATGAACAAATGAGGTTACTTATTTTTTAATCAACTAGCCTTCTAGCTCGTGCAATGCACGAAATGTTTTTAGGTATCCAATATAAAATTTTATTTTATAATATATTTTAAATGAAAGATGAATAGTTTATAATGGAGAAGAAGGGGTGGAAATTGAATGTAATTGTAGAAAATATTAAGTTGGGGGAGAGTGAATCAAATAACATTCATACATGTATTGAATAAAAGCTAGTGCTTTTTTTTTTAATATGAGAAAGAGGAATAATTAATGAAAATGTGAGGTAACATGTGACATTGGTGAAAAATAATAAAATAAAGTTTATATGTGACATGATGGGAAAGATGGTTTGTATTTTTAAATACTAAATATAGATAGATTGATATTACTAATATATCGAATTTGAGTTGCTTTTATAGACAAGATAAAGTTACGTATGATATTCTAATGAATAAATAAAGTTACTCATACAAATGAATAAAGATTAAAGGTATAAATCAATGTCGTGGTCAGACCACACACAAGTACAATGGTAAACGTTCCAACTTGTTGCAAACATCATTGTCAAATTAATTGGCTTGTACTACGTATCGACACGACATCGTACTACATCCCAAGGGCATGGCCGAAAGGCTCTATATAGAGGGGGTCTTACACTAGCATACCCACCACACAAGCACAACAATCATCCTTATACAAGTAATTAAGTTGAGCATTATTATATTTGTTAAGAGGTTAAAAAAAATGGAAATGAGCAAGAATGTAAGAATGAGTGTTCTCTTGGTGGCTGCCTTAGTAATGGTAGCAACCATGGCACCTCCGGCCACGGCTATACGGGGAAAAGTCCCGTTGTTGCTCGCCCTGCGACAACGAGGAATCCCGGTGACACAACCGGAAGAAGCAAAAAAGATTGAGCAAGAGCTTGCAAAAATCATGCTAGAAGCTGTTGCTGAATCTGAGTACAACAACAACAATAACAACGCTCTACGTTGTATTCCTCAGTATAACAGGTGTGGGCCTGCTGTGGATGGGGTTCAGTGCTGCCCTCCTTACACTTGTACCTCACAATACTATGGTAATTGCTCTTAAATGGATTTATGATTATAATTAGTCCATAAATCTTCAACATTATCCTATAAAATCTATATAACACAGGTTATATAATTATTGGACTATGTTACTTAAGGTGATGGTACAAATAAATAAATAAGATTTATGTGACATCGTTATTGTACTTTTACTCTTTTGTTCAAGGTGATTGAACTCTTGTATTCAGCAATCAGCCGACCATATGGTATGTTATGTTGTGGGTTGTAAGTCATGAATATATAATCTATTAATATTATTAATTTTATCTATATCGATCTTTTAAATTTATATTTTTGACATTCGGAAATTATCTATCACATTATTATAACCCTTTATATTATTAAATGTATGGCGATGGACGGGGGAGTGGAGGACTACAGAATATTTCATGACTTTATTAATTTGAATACTGATAAAATAATCATGATCGTCTCAATCTTTTCTCCCCTTTAGTGAATGTTACTCTCCCCATCTCATTTTTCTTTGCTACTCCATTGACTAATAAAACTCTCACTAAAAAATAATTTAGTAGGACAAGTAATATAAGCCTACTAATATGGGCCACCTGAATTTCATGACTTGCTAAGTGCTAACCCAATCAATTTGACTAAAAAGTTGACTAATTTTACTTTTATTTTTGTAGGAAAATAATATTAATAACTTATTACAGAGTATAATTTTCCCATCCCCTTCATAAAAAGAGTATATGATGGAAAATGATTGAATTCATTTAAAGACAATTATTATTTTCAATTTGTTTTGACTTAGGGCCTGTTCATATTTACTGAACTGAGCTGAACTGAACTGAACTGAACTGATTGGAGCTGAACTGAACTGATTGGAACTGAACTGAACTGAACTGAACTGATTGGAACTGAACTGAACTGAATTAAGCTGAAATGAATATTTTATGTGAGAGGGAAATTAAGAGCTGAACTGAACTGAACTGATTGGAACTGAACTGAACTGATTGGAACTGAACTGAACTGAACTGAACTGATAGGAGCTGAACTGAACTGAAATTAAGTAAATATGAACAGGCCCTTATTTAAGACAAATAAGCTTAGATAAGTACATACGAAGTATAAGTTAGAAATAAATTCATATATAACTATATGTTAAAAAAAAATGTGAGTTCAGATACAATGAAAAAAGTTTTTATATATATGCTCACATAAATGAAATCTGTTACAATAAAAATAATTTTTGATAAAGTAAGGGATTTTTTTTTTTTTTTTTTTTTTTGGCCAAAGATCAGTTAAGTTAAGGCATTCGAAAATAAAACTTGTTTTTGTCAAAAAATAAAAAATAAAAATAAAAAAATAAAACTTACAGTGAAAAATAAGTTCATTATAAGAAGTTAAATTCAATTTACATAATTTTAGACATAACAATCTAAATAGAGTGGAGAAAATGATTGAAGAAAAAGTGACAAACATACTCACAGAAAGAGACTAACAAACCTACA
Source organism: Chenopodium album (assembly GCF_948465745.1). Taxonomy (NCBI): domain Eukaryota; kingdom Viridiplantae; phylum Streptophyta; class Magnoliopsida; order Caryophyllales; family Amaranthaceae; genus Chenopodium; species Chenopodium album. The sequence goes on from NC_137848.1 coordinate 48,887,159, forward strand.
AATAGGTAGGTATAAATCAAAGTAATACGAAGTATAAAGTAAGGCATCACAAAAACGTAATTCCAACAAACCAATTCGGGAAGCTACAAATTACAACGGTTTTTTTTTTATTACTTTGTAATTTATATTCACCCCAAGCACCTCACTTAGCAAGATTCAAATTTACATCATGCGTAAAAATTTATTAAGTAAAACATTTGAATATTAATAAACTACTTTCTTTATTTCTCTAATATTGCAATATGGAGGTTGGACTCAAATTTTAAGAGAAAGAGAAGAATATAAATAGGAACTCATATAATAAGGAGACTAAAATAGTGAAAACATTTGCGAATAAGAAAATGTTGCAATATTTATGGAACTTTTTAATATGGTAATTGTTGCAATATAAAGGGATAAAAAAAAGTACTCCGTATTAATTAAGACGATTCTAAAAAATACCCACATAAATATATATTTTTGATTTTTTTTTTTAAGAAAATATAAAGTACTAATATTAGTTAAAGTGGATTAGGTAAATAAATCAAAAAACCAAATTGTTTCGCAACACAATATGGAGGGAGTATATGATTATCATTTCTGTCTATAAAAACATGCAACACGTCATTCAGTCTATTCGTTATCTAGGTATCATGCGACCCACTAAAATCACATTCGTAAATTGCCACCAGTTAATCTAACTTATTTTGCATCCATATACCAGTACCATATTATCCAATCAATCTCTAACTGAGGACACTATTTTTTTTTTTTTTTTTTTATTTATTTAGGTTTTTTTGAAAAAAAAAAAAAGGATTTTGATATTGACATGTAACATCAATTATTGTATTCCAATAAACATATTTATAGCATGAGAAAATGACATTAAACCACAGATTTGAAACTTGAAATTGGCTCTTGTAAAAACAATGAAAAATTAATATAAAAGAAATAAATGAAATTGGCATTTTTCTTTTTTCTTTTTTTATTTTTTAAAAATAATAACTATACAATTCGTTGATATTTTCATTAATGGTGTAGGATTTAGAGTCTCTTCTGTTCACCTTATTTTCACTTATTTCAGGTTTAATAAATTCAGACAAGTTAAGATAAGTTTTGTTCAGAAAAAATAAGTTCAGTTTAGGAAAAATAAGTTCTGATAAGGGTTGTCCAAGTTCAAATTACAACTAAAATAAGTTCTAATAATTTTAGATAAGTTCAGTTTAGTTCAGATAAGTTAAGTTAAGTTCAGATAAGTGAAAATCAGGTGAATATAAAACACACCCTTAGTGTAGTCCACATTCCATAAGCCTTATGTCTCAAGGTTTTCAGAAAATACTAACACTTCAAGGCCCTGTTCTTTTGAGTTTCTGGGCAAAGCAGAGCAAGAGTCAGTAGAGCAGAGCAGATTTCAGTAAAGTAGACTACAACGTCAATCAATTTACAAGAAATTGGTGGGGAGCCGAGATACAATATGGGCCCCCACCCCTCTAGCTATAGCGAACCCGATCCTGCTGAAGATGTGAGCAGCTGCACGAGCACCAATATCCTGAGTCTTAGCGAACGCCTGAACCCGCTTCAGCAACGCAATATCATCCTTCTCTAATTCCCCCGATGAAGAAAAGGAGAAAGAAAGAAAACCATGCCCAATAACCCTACAACGCACCCCATACTTGTCCCGCTTCCGCTGAGCCGCCGCCGACACAACACGACCACTACTACTACTAGTATTATTATCATTATTATTATTACTATTATTAACTAATGTTATTATTATTAAATATTAATTTTAATTATTATTATAATTATTAAATATTTATTATTATTATATATTCAATATTAATTATTATTATTATTATAATTATTAAATATTTATTATTTATTATTATTATTAAATATTAATTATTATTATTATTATAATTATTAAATATTAAATATTAATTATTTATTATTATTATTAAATATTAATTATTATTATTATAATAATTCAATATTATATATTATTTTTTAGAAGAGCAGAGCAAGGCAGGGCAGAACAGATTGAAGCAGAGCAGAGCATATATCAGACTAGTAGAGCATCTCTAAAGAACAGGGCCTAAGAAACCTATGAGTTTTCAGAAAATAATTATACATACAGGCTTGGAGAGACCTATGAGTTTTTTATTTTATTTATTTATTTATTTATTTATTTTAATATTGTAGTGAGAGTTTGTATTTGTAATATTCATCCCTACTACTTTGGGGTACTTTTATTCTCCTATTTTCATGCATGTATTTTTCTGATGCTCGTCATCCATGATTTTTTTTTACTAATTTTTTTCACATTAAATAATGTTGTGTGCTCCTTCTATTATATTAAAAATGGTGGTAGATAGGACCTTATTTCACCATGCTCTCTCTCCTCCTTCCCCTCCACCATGGCACCTCCTTCCCTTCCCCGTCATCCCTTCCGCCGCAACCACTGCAACAACCATCGAACCCTAAACACTACTACCCGCAAGCTAAACCACCAATCCCTGGCCATCCCTATCGGCCACCACCAACGAAAACCCACCCACCCTATAAAACACTCCCACCCACGACCTAAAAACTCAAAAACGAGATCATCCTAGCCATATGCGGACAGCGTTCGTTAGCCATGATTAAGAGTGGAATGGTTTCGTTTGGGGTTTTCAGGTGGTTGGGTCACCAGGGTGGGCCGGGGTTTTCCTTGGGAGTAAAATCTATACTTTCGTGGGAGGGGAGGAGGGGGTCTAACAAAGGGAGAGATTGACGACACTGGGAAGGGAGCTAACCGAAGAAATAGAGGGAAAAGGGAGAAGGGGCTTTGGAAGGGGAAACGGGTACGGGCGTGACACGTGATAGTTAACATCGGGAAATTTTGGTCAAATGCTAGATTATGCCAAAAGGTCCTATCTCACGGGAAAAAAAAAATGAAATAAGGTCTCATTTTGTCAACTTTTTTTTTTTTTTTTTTTTTTTTTTTAAGTATACTAGATGTAAGCCCGTGCGATACACGGTTCTAGTAATCATTTTATTTAATTTAAAATTGTGTATATTTATGAAGATTATTCATTAAATATATGGATAAAATTCATAAAATCATAAGATAATTTTTTAATTTTAACATGAAAGTTATCTTTTGTTGTTTTATTTATTTTATGTGATGCTTTAATTTAAAATCCCAAACCTTATTCACTAATTTTGCTTATGTGACAATTAAATTTTTAATTCAAGAAAGAAATGACAAACTCGTTTTTTTATTGATCAAAATAAGTCTTTTTCCTATGCGTTTATTTAATATACTCGTTCTGTTTAAAATGTTAGTCTCATTTATAATCGTTTAACTATAAAATATTATGGAAAATTAGACATATGAGATTTAGTTTTACTCATCTTGATGAGTACATTATTAAAATCAAACTTCTACAATATTTTCTAGGGAGAGATTAAAAATTTGCATCCATATATGTAAAAAAGATAATTATTACTTTTTTTTTTTAGAGAAAGATAATTATTGGTTTTTAAAAATAATTTAAATTTATTCTCTATACGTTGTTTTTACCTATATGTCAAAATTCTTAAATCTTATTCGTCACTTTTGCTTAGGTGGCGAGTAAATTTTTTAATTCTAAAATAAATTGTTAATCTAATTTTTCATTGGACAAAATAATACCTTTTCTTATGTGGCGCGCCAAATGCTTCCGAAAAATGCCTATTTTATTTATATATATTAGATTAGATTAGGTATTTTCTCATAAATAAGTCACTAAAAAAGTTCTTTCTCGCAAACTTTCCTTTTTATTAATTCATTTTCATCTCAAGCACCTCTCTTAGCAATATTCAAATTACATCTCTAAAATTTGAGATAAAAAAATTTACCAAGTGAGTCGATCTATCCTTAGTATGAGTATATGATTATCATTTTTATCTATACTTTTTTTTTTAGAGAACCACAAGAAAAAGGGGTGTGAATCGATTCCAATATCTCCCAACACCTAGCTAAAGAAAGCTATAATCATTTGAGCTATTTCTTACTTTCATTTTTCTCTATACTGGCCTACATGCAACATTTCGACCTTCCAAATCCAATGTGCCTTTTCTAGGTACCATGGGACCCACCAAATTTCATATTCGTAAATTGCCACCATTCAATCTAACCTTATTTTGCATCCATCTTATCCGATCAAATCTCTCAGTGAGGAATTGAGGACACTACTTTACTTTTAAGGAGTTTGGTATTGACATGTAACAACAATTATTGAATTCCAATAAACATATGTAAAGCACGAGAAAATGACATGAAACCACAGCTTTAAAATTGAAATTGACATTTTTCTTTTTAAAAAAAAATTAAAAATCAAAAAAAAAAAAAAAAAAAAAAAAACTAGACATGCAGTTGAAGTTGATATAAAAAAATATTCAATCAATCATTAATCAATCATCATACTATATACTAAAGTAATCACCAGCACTTTCCCCAAAATACACGTGTCACGCTCACATTAAAAATTTTCCAGTCAATATATATATATTTTTTTTTCAAAATAAGATAGCTAATAATAATCATTTAAAAAAAAAAAAAAGTGAATATACAACCTAAACAACCTGAAAGATAGAACAATAATAACAACTTAAATAAATAAATAAATAATTTAATCATTAATCTATAAAATATATTATATATATTCCCTTGAATCTATATATTGTTCATTTTTAACTTTAACAAAAGGATTTTCACTCAATTTCAAATTCATAACATGTCAGCAAATTAAAATTAGAGATAAGTATTCTACATTACCGTATTTAACCTATAATATTTAGATAATATAAATAGATACTTCGTACAAACTTATAGTAATTTATAAAAAAAAAAATTCTTTTGAATATCCGAGCATTGCTCAGGTAAAGAACTAGTTATATACTAAAAGACACACTATCAATGACACGTGTCATCTTCTCATATGTCCTTTTTAAAAATATATATATTTAAGAAACAAATCTTTACATATATATAATAATTACTTATGGAGTATAATAGAAGATTTGATGCATCCTTTCAAAATAAAAATCTTAACATAATTTCAGACATATGGAGTTTTTTTTTTTTTTTAAGACATATTATGTACTACGTTTATTACAACAAGATCATGTATTTTTTTTTCTTAAATTTATTCATTTTTTAAAATTATATAATGAAAGCTACAAATTTTAACAATGAAATGCAAATATCAAATGAACAAATAATACTTTTGTTATTTCCTTAAATAATTTATGATTAATAATCTATAATTAATTATGGACACTTCAATAATACACATACTTGCCAAGAACAACACATGTTGATTATTCTTAGTGTGATTTTTTCCTACAATTTTTTATTTTTATTTTTCAACATTCAATTGATATGAATATAACATATGAAATTCGAGTATTTAATATAATGTTACTCCGTAATTTGAAATAGTTATTAAAAATTATTGTGCATGCATGGCATGAGATCTAACCTAGTTAAAAATAAATTATACAGTTGAAGTTGAAATATTCACTAATGATATCGGGTTTAGTGTGCCCCAAATTCCATAAGCTCAACTAACTATGTCTCAAGCTTTCTAAATATTTTCATAAAATTCTAGCACTCTGAGAAATTGGCAAAAAATTGTGAAAAAACTTAGAATTGATGAATGCTCATCATGATATGAAGTTTCCATATAGCACGAACGTATGTAGATGTTTCTACACACTTCTTTGACTTCCGTATGCCAACCATAATTATGTGGTGTTGAGCGTCATTTGAGATCATGTAATAATCCACCTACATTCTCCAATGTCCTATACTCATATCCTCTTTTATACATTATACGAGTGTCCCTTCATACATTGTTTTAGTTTGAAATGATTTTATCTATACAAGTCAACTCTCTAATATACCAAGATCAGAGATTTCTACATGCACACAATAAGATATAGTGAGAGTTAGCATTTGTAATACTCACCCCTAGCATTTTAGGGTACTGCGAGTTAGCATTTGTAATACTCACCCCTAGCATTTTAGGGTACTGCTTTTACTCAACTATTTTTATTAGTGTGCTTTTCGATGCTATCATCGTTCATGGGTTTTTTTTACTAATATTTCCACGTTAAATATTGTAGGTTCCTTTTTGCTATTTGTCTTGCTTTATTTCTCCTTAAATAACAATTCTCAATATTTACATCTTTAATTTTTTTTTTTTTTTTTTTTTTTTTTTTAAATATCGTAATATGGTAGCGTAAGTTAATGTGTAATAATGCTTATTGTTGTATTTATCATTAAGAGAAACCGTTGTTATTGTTTTGTTAGATTATAATATGATATTTAATGGAAAATGTAAGAATAATAAAGCATTTTGTAATTAAGTATAGACATATTATTCATATAGTCTATAAGTATAATAATATTGTATACAATTACCTCACTTTTATAAAAATTACTCACCCCTAAAGTATTTACTTATCCTTATAGAATTTATAACCATAGAAATCATACAAAATTATCACCTTTAAATAGTTTTCTCACCCCCTAAATGTCATGTACAATTAACTCAGTTACAAATGAATTGCCTACCTCTAAAAATCATATACAAATTACCTCACTCCTAAATACATTGCTCACCTGTATATTACCCTAAAATAATTTGTTCACCCCCAAAGAATTTTCTCACTCCTAAATATCATATTCAAATTACATTACCCTAAAATTGTTTGCTCACCTCCGTATAGTTTGCCCATGCCTAAATAATTTGCTCACCCTTAAAAATTTGAATAAATCATCAAAGATTGCATCTTTTACAACATATTCTTTGTGGAAATAAAAGCTACCTTTGATTAGTTATAAAAAGCACTATCCTCTATAACACATCACAATTCATCTTGCTTAATTGGTTCTGATTTTACATTTGAGATCGAGCGACATTCGTATGTTCGGTATCCCATCAACCTGCAGCATCAAATAAAATAAGCAAATAAAAACCACCACTTTCCTGCCAAACATATTGAAAAATTTGAATTCAATGAAAACAAACTCATTACCACGTATGTATTTAGGGAGCTTGAGTATAAATTTGATGAAAATAAACTCTCACTTAATGACCTCTCTATCTATCTATCTTCCGGCCTCTCTATCTCTTTCCCACTTTCCTCTCTTAATGACCTGCCAAACATAGGACTTCTCTCTATCTTACTCAGCTTCCCCATTTATTTTCCGGCCTCTCGGAAGATAGAGAGTCCCACTCAGCTTTTCTCTCTATCTCTTTCCCTACTGGGACTTCTCTCTCTTTCCCCCAACCCATCTCTCACTCTCTCTCTCTTTATTGCTCTTTTTCTTTCTCTTTTGACCGCCTTTATTGCTCTCTCATGGCCCTCTTTCTCATTCTCTCTTTATTTCACTCGCTTTTTCTCCCAACTCCTCTTTCTTGCTATCTCTCTCTTTCTCTCTCTCTTCTTCCGGTTCCCCACTCCCGGGCCTTTTTCTCACTCTCTATCTCTCTCCCTTCCCTTCGTTCTTTCTCTTTTTCCTGACCTCTCTATATGAACTGACCTGCACTACACAAATTTACAGTTGTAGAAAGATCAACATCAAGTTAGGGCTCAGACAACAGCCCACATATTAATTATTATTTATTAGTACCAATCACTGCAAACAATCAAAAAAGGGAAAAATACACAAGAAAACACAAGAAGATAGTGTGTAGCAATATTTCATGAGGAAAAGTGTATCTAGCATTTGCTACTATATATATATATATATGACAATTGTTTAAAGGTTCATTTCAGATGATCATATGCACCCAGCTGAAGGATAAAAACACATAGCCTTGAATCCTAGCCAGGGTAATTGATTAGATTTGATGGATGCTCTTCAAATTAGTAGTGACCATTTAATATTTATACTATTAATGGTCAGAATCAATAGATTAAACAATACTCAATATGAAATTAAACTAAATCTCTTTGCCACGTCAAATCAGAATAATGTAGACAGATTTTTAGTAAGTTCTATTTTCAAGTCCACAAAAAGAATCAAAATCAAGACCACTTCAAAGATCTCAATTTGATTGTAATAAATTCCCAGTCCAAATTCTAGGGTATAGCTTGAACACTTTACTAACATCAATTAATTGAACATGTAAACAGGAGTAATGCACAAAGGAGGGGACTGTAGTTTGGGTGTTTTATAAACCAGGGGACTCAAGTTTCAATTGTCGTAGGGGACACAGCCCAGCAATCGGTTACCAATTTAATTATTTTTTTATTTTCTACTTTACCAACAAAGTATTCAAGTTCACACAGTACACGAATAATACTATGTAGCAAAACCAGCAATTAAGCAGAACAATCACAAAATGAAACAGAAAATCTGTACAAATCTTCAACTTCCCGAAAAATGCCATATAATTTTTAGAGGTAAATGTAAAACTTATGACTACTCACATGAATATATTTGTCAGAATACAAATTAGAGAGCAATCTAACCTGGGAAGAAAAGGGTTAAGGAGGTAACAAGAGTAAGTGGTTTTGCCACTTTTCATAGCGCCGCAGATGAATACAACAGGAGGCAGCGTTCTGGTAAAACTTTTTGCTATTGTGTCTGCAACAGCTGACCATTCTTCAGAAATTTCTATGCCTGATTATGGGGTCTTTCTTGTTGAAGCAAAAGCCGACACTCCTTCTCTACTTCTCACAAACTGTGTAGTGTATGTGTCTGCAGCGGAGAAAGCAGAAAAACAAGAGAAGAAAGGATGACTGGAAAAATAAAGGCCCACCAATTTCTTGAACTCAAGAGCTCTGGGTGATGAACACTGAAATGAAGATTAGAGAGTTGAATCCTAATTTAGGTTTCAGGAAACACAAAAAACCCAATAAAATTAAATTAAACTCAGAAGCAATATTTTTTTTCACACTAAAAAAGACCCAAAAAATCTAACTGCAAATACAAGTAAGACTGAAATGGATCATCAAATTGAAAAAATCGAAACAATATGTATCCCTCAATATATGGGTGGTTTCATCACTTTGATGTAGTTAACATCGCCCATTAATAGCAAAATCAATAAATCAGAAAGAAAAATACATTGAATCATGTTAATTATATCTAGTTTCAGGGGCGGATTTGAAGCTCACAAACTCCCAAACTTAATCTACTATGGCACTTCATGTCTTCTTTTGTCTCAAATAATTTATGAACACTATCTAATTTTGTCAATACTCAATAAATTCTGAACACTATTATCACTTACATTTTATCAATACTCAATACTACAAGATATTAAATAGATGATATATTGCTACCCTTCTATACAAATATTCAAAAGTGTTGCAACAAATTTATCCCAAAATGTGTCACTAAAGATAGTTCTTGTTCATTTGTTTTATTATGAGATGAGAGATGACTATAAGCACCCATTCTTCACTTGTCCGCCAATAACTATTATTATAGATTTATAGTTATCTCATCAACAAAGAAAAAAAAAAGGCAGAAGAAAAGTTACTCATATTACTGATAGGCGGTTGCTCACCTAATAAAAATAATAATCATTATTATAGTTACCATCATCCATTAATAGCAAAATCGAAAAATCAGAAAGTATATAATGACAACAGATAATAATTATTATTATAGGTATTATAAATTTTGGGGAGATGACTAACTATAAGCGCCCATTCTTCACTTGTCCGCCAATAATAATTATTATTATAGTTACATTGGACCATATCACTTCTTAAATTACAGCCAAAGAATATCAAATAATGACTACAGATAATAACAGCTACAATAAGCAAAATTTCATAAGCAAAATTTTTTTTGCTATAATAAGGTACTACTTAAAGGGTTTAATAAATACTCATACCTACCTCAGATACACGCACATCATTTCCCCATATCTTGTCAGCCTCGAACTCTCTGTGCTTCCCTTGCAATTCTTTTTATACTTCCTTTGCAAATTGTTTGATTTCTAGCCCCCTACAACCTGTTAGAAATTAGAGGTTGATTAACACAAAAAATCTAAATCAAAAATTAACATCAATAAAGCTATCAAAAGGTTAAGATCAAACATTAAATCAAAGTTTATAAAAAAAACGGATGAAAGAAACAGGAGAGAGAGTCAGATGATGAGATCTCAATTAGTCGCCGGTGACCAGCCCACCTCCCCTACCCAAATCCTACCTACTCGCCCACCCCCGAATCCCCAACCCTACTCTTCTCCACGACACTACCTACGTATGGCTACTGCTCAAGAGCACGCATATAAACATATGCTACATGCACAAAGGACTTTGAGTCATAAAAAACTCATCTGCATGACTCAGCAGATTTTAAGGGCAGGAAGTAGATAACTGATGGTGATATGATGATATGTAGTTTAAACACCTGTTTCACTCTAACAAAAGATGTTGATGATCAACTTTGTCATTCTGCAAGTGGCTTCAATGTTAAAGACAGGTCATATTTTAAATCCGTTGCAATATACAACTTTGAATTCTGGACAACTAAGTTGCCACGTTCAGAACTTCAGATAATCGGATTCCTTGCATATCACTAAATCTGCTATGAATAGATATATTTTAGCAGAGGAATTTTCTCTCACCCCTTAATCTTAATTCACGTTTATACACAACAAAGTCCATTATATGTCCTTTATCAAATTTAACACCCTGTCACAATTAATCAAATAACAACAACATAATTGAAAGTTACCCAACATAAAAGAAATTAAACAAAACGAAACTTGAAAAACTCACCATACCGCCTTCAGCATCCTGTTCCCTAGCAAGGTCTTGTAGGAACCAAACAGCACTACCTTCATCAACAACCTCTTGCTTCAACTCTAACAATTCTATAATGAGACTATCGTCTCGATTAGGGTCAGCAAACGCGTCCTATACACACCACATTGACCCTTCCAATAATTAGTAATTACCCACAAAACCCATCACTACAAATAATTTAGAACCTCTAGAAAAAAAAATTAAAATTCAACCTGATGACCAGGGACTTCCCATACATTGCTCAAATCCTATAAATATAATTTAAAATTGCACATAAAACAAAAATCCAAAATATTGTTGATTTCCCACAAATGCAACTTAAATAAAAAGCAAGAAATTGGAAAATTTGGCATGTTAAACCTGGAATCTATTAGGAAAGGTCATTGATATTGCCCCACCAAATAATGGGTGATCAGTACATGCATTATCCACCGTATTTTAAGGATTCATTTCAAGCAAAAAGAAAACACAAGAATCAACCAATTTAAAGGAAAGACGATGAATTAAACCATGAATATATGAATATAGTAATGAGAAATTGACAAAACCCAAAACATTCATACCTATCATACCAACATTAACAGAAATTTGATGGAAAATTAAGAAAACCCAGATTAATTATCAGGAAATGAGAGAGGAAAAAAAAGAAGAAAATTGACAATCATACCTGTAATTTTCCAATAGGAGAAGGGTCAAGCTGTGAGAGACAAAAGAAGACCATTTGTAAGTACAATAGATTTAACAGCTCCACAAACTACTCCCCAAATCGATAGAGGCCATGTAATAGGTTGTTAAATCTCCCATAAGTTATGTAGAAATAGAACTTGATAATAGAATTGTGATAAGCATACATTAGACTAATAACAATTTTAATATTAATGCACTAATTATCCATAACATACTTCTTATTGTCAATATAAACACTGATTGTTAATATATAATGAAATTTCACCATCCTCAATCATATGCAAATCACAATAAGCCTAACCTGAAGAGATGATAAGTTATACCATGTAATTTTGCTCAGAGTTGGTGACTGCAACTGGAAAGAGTCGGTGTATTGGCCTGTCCAAATTCTAATAGATAGTATATAACATTTTCCACAATGAGACAATGTAGGAAAAATCCAAAAGAACTTTATATTTCACAAGCCATACATACAAATAACCAAAATAATCATTCATACACACATCAAGTGGAAATATCATATACTCTGTAGGATCCTGCATCCTTCATAGCCTTGTAAATTCATAGCCTTGACCATCCAAAGAATCTGCATGGACCAGAACTCACAAAATAACAATGCTATACATCACAAAACAACATACACAACAACTCAAAGATAAATAAAAAAATAATAATAATAAAACCATATAACATCGAGGTAATTTAAAGCAGCGAAAATCAATCAAAAGCCTAAAACTAAAAGATTTTTTAAAAAAAAAAAAACTGAAACATATAGAAGCAGGGATCTATTAGCACTCATTATAGAAAGAAAAATACATTAAATCATTGACTCATATATTAAACAAGATAAATACATTATTAAACATGCAGTAAACATACCTAATTAATCTTCTTTTTCTCGGCCTTTTTCTTTTTGACAGGGAGTTCTTCAAATGCTGCTTACATACAGACAACATATAATGGAATTATACCTTCAATAATAAATCAAATAGAAAGCAAAAAAAGCAGATTAATTAGGCAAAACAGAATCGAAATTGACGAAATAATTTAACACATAGTAATGAGAAATTGACGAAATAATTTAACATATAGTAATGAGAAATTGACAAAACCCAAAACATTCGTACCTATCATACCAACACTAACAAAAAATTTGATGGAAATTAAGAGAACCCCGATAAATTAAGGAAATTAAGAAAAGCTCGAAAATTGATGGAAAACTAAGAAAACTCCGATGAATTATCGAAATGAGAGAAAAAGAGAAGAAATTTGACAATCGTACCGGTAAATTTCCAATAGGAGAAAGGTCAAGCTGTAATTCTTCCAATTCTTCTCATTCTTGAGCCATAGTTTTGCTGTTGTTACTCCATTCATGCTTGAAAAACCATCAAATTGAGTATTGATTTAGAGATAGTCAAATTGTGTAGTTTCCGTAATCTGACGTCCTATCTACCAACACTAATAGCAATAGAAAATAGTTTTAGAGCTTGATTTGCTTGTTATAAAAGAAACCAAGAAAAAATAAAAAAAGAACCCAAATTTAGGAGAGAGGAAATACCTGAAGAGATTGAATTGCTTTAGGGCTCGTTTATCCCATATCAATATCATTGTAATCGTCGTCCGCCATTGAAGATTGTTTGAGCTTTGCTTTCGTAAACGCAAAAGCCCTAAAATTAGTCGGGGAGAAGAGAGTATTATTGTGAGGAGAATCAAGTTGATAGTAATCAAAGAAGAAAACGAAAACATGTATGGTTGTGAGGAAATTCGGGAGACCTGCTGGCTCAGCATTCAAAAAAGACCAACAAAGCAGGATAAAAGGGGGAAAAAGAGATGAGGGACGGCCATAAGTGTGGGTTTTTTTTTTTTTTAAAAAAGCAAAGGGACATAAAAGTATTTTAATAAAGACACAAGGGTAAAAGCGTCATTACACTATTAATTTCAAATAGTAACATATGTTGTGGCTTTTGAAGGGTTGTAGATATATATATATATATATATATATATATATATATATATATATATATATATATATAAAGGGTTTAGTAAGATTTCTAGGATAGAATTACTTCATGCAAAAAAAAAAAAAAACAAAAAAAGTGAGATCTTTATCAATGGCTTTGCAGAAGAACTCTGAAGTTGTGATCGCTTGTGATCATCACTCGGATTGGCCGTCGGGAACACGTGAAGTAGAGGTACTTGTATGGTATGAAGAGTGGGAAAGGACGATCAAATGTTGTGACAAACAAGATGAAAGTTCGTACGTTAAAAGAGATAAAAGATCCTTCTCATTGGGAGTGTTTAATCCGGTAGATTGCGAAGAATGCAAGTCTTGGTTATTAAATTACCTTGAATCTTTCGTGTTTCACCCTAACCCGGATGATGTGTTACATGATCTACACAAGAAGGTTTCGAGTCTTCGATTTAGAGTAGCCATGATACATGATGTTGAAAGTTGTGGGACTACTTATGAGATTATTAACCACATTGAGCGACATTGTATGTCACACGATAAAGAGTGGTTGATCACTTGGGTAGACTTTCGGGAACAACCACATGAGCAACATCCAACATTGCGCGCAGTGGAGATGGCTAGTAAGGCCGGGAATTTGTCTAAGAAGCTTGATGAGTTTGCTTGTGCTATATGTCTTGAAGGGGTCGTTACAAATAAGGGAAAGAAGAGGAAGAGATCGAGGGATGGTGGTAAAGAAGTAGCGCGACAGGAAGAACAAGAGGAACACGAACAAGATTGTGTTGATGCCAAAGTATGTGACATGTCTACCAGAGTTATAAGATTGTTGTCATGTAATCATATGTTCCATAAAACTTGTATGGATAGATGGGTAAAGGATGGTCATCGTTATACTTGTCCTCTTTGCCGAGTACACTTGCTGAAAAGATCAAGATGTTGTTCTCAATGGGGTCTTGCTAAGAATAGGGCTTTGGATCATTCCAAGGCTATTAAGTTCGACATTGATCAATTACATATGTAGTGAGACGTTTAGAATTAATCCGAAATCTGGATCATGTAACTTTGGAGTTGTATAACCTTTGATCTTTTTTTCCTAATATTTTTTATTCAGTAATCAAAATTACAAGATTTAAATCTTGTTTATCAATTATCAGTCTTATTACTGCTAGCGCTGGCGGCCTTGGCCAGGCAGAGAGGTTGTCTCTAGACTCGCGATTTCCTTAAATTAGTATGTTTGAAATGTACCTTCGATTCCATGGCTATGCAGTAGAATGTTGTTTCTTTGCCACTTCCTCAAAGGAAGATTTACCCTGTAAAATTTGAAATTGGGAGGGGGAAAATTATATACAGTACCAAATTTTAAATAAATAGCTACCCTCCATAATCTACTAATTTAATTAGTTCACAAAAAAATCCAAGAGCCTATTTTTCAGCCCTTTTCGGTAGCATGTCTTAGACTCGCATAGGCAGCAATAAACGGGTTGATGTTCCCATCCAATACAGAGTTTAAGTCAGGAAGTTGTACACCAGTCTTCAGATCTTCTACTAGCTTGGAAGGCTGCAACATGTAACTTCGCGTATCTTGATCCCATAGATCTACAACTGCATCCTTCTCAATGCAACTCAAGTCAGAGACACCTTGCTCTGACATCACCACAAGAAGCTTTGCCTTCAAGCGATTCAGTGCTTTCATCTTGTTCGCAAATTTACTCCTCTCGCCTGCAAAGAGACTCGGTTTATAAGAAGAATGTACTTAATAGTTTTTCAATCTTCATAAAACATATTAATCTTCCTACACCTAACCGCTGTATCATCACTCTATAATGTATTACTCCTTATATTTTAAGTCCTTTCTAATCATTCTGTCATTATATGTAACTCACCAAAATGGCAACAAAACAACACTAGTTTCTTTTGTGCTACCCATTAACCATCATAATCATGAACACAGAAGTCAGCTTGTCATAATACCTGAGGATTGCACGCATATGCCTGTAGGAGCATGCTGAATATGAACAACGGGTACAATTGGTCCTGTATCATTTTCACTCGGAAAATAGGACATAATTAGATCATTATCATCTAATGGTAAGTCAGAGATCGTCTCAAGAAACAGAGGAATGACATCCACAGCTGCTAAGATGACCTGCACATAAAATCAGGGAACAGTGAGATATTAGATAATATCACGGAAAGCTCAACCGATTTCTACACTGTACAAAGCAAAGAATGCTGAGTGCTAAAAAATATAAGCTTTTTCAATACTAGTAAGCTATAAGGTGTATACCTCTTTGGAAGCTGTACAACTGCACAAACATTCTTATAGTATTGTTTTTTGTACCAATGCTTACAGAGTTACATATCGATATCATCAGTTGTGCTTTTCAAACTGACTTGAATTGAAGTGCGGATGATGCACCCGCCCTCCTCATATCTTATGCCGACATGTTTCACTGTTAGAATAAAGAGGCCACAGATTCAAGCTTTAAGACCTTTTGACTATCATTGGCCTGATAATGATACCATGTAAATGACCTTATGGTTTATCCTATAATAGTTACTACTTACTAGGCTTTCTATATACCTCTCAACCTCTGTCCTGAAATAATTGTTACTATACCAAATGTTGAATTTGCAATGTTATTACTGAATCCAAATGGAAGTACTATATCAGCTTTATGTAGAAATTAGATCATCTGATAATAATAAATGCACTTTTAGAAATCAGCACTAGTTAAGCAAAGTGTACCTCATGGCAACTTGTTTTTTCAAGTGAACTCATCATGCAGTGAACACCTCTTTCGCCAATCAAAAAACCATAAGCATACTTAAATTCAAACTCAATTGTGGCAGACTTGATGCCCCCACTGTTCGAGGAACACTTCTCCAATACTCTCCCTTTGTAACCTTGCTTTTCAGCCCATTTGACATACATGCTTAGAAGTCGTTCTGCCCATATCTGTATTTGGAAACTTGTAAGAGCATACCAAAGAGATGCAGAGAGGAAAATATATAGGCCTAAATCAAGAAGGCACTGGTTATAGACTATTGAGATCAGAATAGACATGCATGATGCATATATATAGTGAAGTTATTACATTGGCTTGGCTTTCCAAGAAGAAATTATTGCTTATATTAGGGACTAGTATATCCCTTATGGTTATCCAAAATGCACAAGATTTGTGAGAATATTCTACAAAGAATTAAAGAGGGCTTCAACAAGCAATGGTGCAAGTCCAGTATTTTTCTCCCGATTACTCAGCTCTACTTTTCTTCTATTTGATGGGGAAAGAAGACATAGCTTAGGTGGCCCAATCCAACTCAACTCAATCTAACGGAAAATGGAAGAAATATGCAAACAACTAGAATCAAACCAGATGAACATAATCAAACTACTCATCCTATAAGTCAGTATCTTGCTACATATGGCATGATAAAAGAGATTACAATTTAATGCCCATTTCTAGAGAAATTTTTAGTGTCATTGTGTAAGATAAATTGCACATTTGGTCCTATATTATTCACGCGGCACAAATGCCAAAAGATTTCAGCAAACATCTGGATCAAGCCTTCTTTTTCAAAATTCATTTATGTACAAAAAGTAGGCCTCTATACCTTCTTAAAATGAACTTTAGCAAGCATGCAAATATAAATCAGTAAAGTGTCTCCTACGTTGTAATGTTCATGCTTCAGTACTTCAATGAAGAAATATTTTACTAATAGAACAGAGTATAAACCTCTGAGTAGATGCCTTTGTCTCCAGCTTTAATAACAAGCGATGCTCCATGAATGTCAAAAGGCCCTTTCAAAAGCTTAGACATCTCATATTGATCTAAGAACTTGCCAATATCAACTGATGCATTATATGCTTGCTTTATGAGTCCATAATTCCCGGCATCAGTTTCTGCCAGCTCCTTAATAAGTTTTGCATCTTCAATCTGAATACATAAGACAAATCAAAGAGATGAGCTAAGCATAGTGTTCAAGTCAATCCAGCAAATATAATTGGATAGGCAATCACAAGATCATGTTCCAGGTATAAAATTATAAATGAGAAGGAGAACAAGAAGACAGTATCATACTACCTAAAATTATCAATCAGTCAGCTTACTAAAACAGGTAAATCTGCAATCATTTTTGCAGAGATAATGTTTCACCACTTGGTTCAGTACAGACAATTCAGAGAGAAAAGCAAAGTCATTATGCTGATGATTGCGAATGAAGTCACAGTGTCATATTAAAGGTTACCATTTTAGAAACTGCATAACTTTATAGTTCTGCAAATATGCCAACAAGCAGCGCCAGACCACTAAACCATTTTCTGCAATTTTTAACCAGTCCAACATAAACAAACCCAATATGTTGCCCAAATCATAGCAATGGCACATGTATACATGTTTAAGCTATGTCATGAAGAACTCTTTTACACAACTCGGAAATGCATAACAAGGAAACAATTCAATCAAAAAATTGATGCAGAAGAGAAGGCGGCCAAGGCCAAGATAAGGATCTCCAGTAAACAAAAACACAGATCATTTTCTCATCAAATATGAAGAAAGTACAAATTGAGCATCACCTTATATGCAAGGTCTTTGAGAGTATCAACAACTTTGGCACGATCAGCTAATTTGGCAAGCATTTCATTAGATTTTACAGGATCATCCCAGTAGTTGTAATCACGCATTTTCTCATCTCTCCAGACAGACATCTCTTCTTCAAGCTGAAGCACTGTTGGTGCCAGCATCTCACCACGAAGAACAGTATCTTCAATTTTCTTTCTCAAAGCAAATGTCCCTACACAAAACACAGTTGCTAACAATCAATTCTACAAAAAGCAACAAATTACAACCATCTTTAAGCACACAAAACTAAGATGACATATAAGAATCAAGACATAGTAGCACTACCACTTGATTTACTCCCTCACCTCCCAAATCCCACCCCAGGTAAATTTTAGTTGGACATTCAAGAAGCCAAACAATCATTCGCCCAACTATTACTCGGAACAAAGGATCTTACTTTTTGTTACACTATGTCAAGATCCTCTGAATACGAATCCAACCACCTAAAACCTAAAAGAAGAATCATATTAAAACTAATTAGCAACACCCATCATGTGAAGTGGCCTTACTGGTCTACCAAAATTCATCAAGTGATAAGTCTTACTTCCTCTCCTTAGCTAAATATGAACAACTCAATAACTCATTTGTAGATTTCATTAACACCGACCGCCTCCCCGCCCCCCTCCATCAACATAATTTTCAATTAGTTCTCTCAGTAGGATACAAAGGAGGATTAGAGCAATTTAGTCCCATTTGTTTTAATGAATTCGGTCGGTCCGCTACACTGCAATTCCTTCTACAAGACTACAATAGTACCCATGTTTAAACCACATATCCAAAACTCATACTATCTAGTTGAAAAACAACAAATTAACAGAAAGAATAATGATAGCCATCCATTTGAATTTCTACCACAAAAGCCCTACTAAACTACTCCATACATAACAAAATGCATCCCATAGTACAAATTGCTCTAAAAACAAGTAAACCAGCAACAACAACAACAACAACAAAGCCTTCTCAAAATGAAACAGCAAAAGGGAAAGAAAAAAAAAAAAACAAAACAAAACAAAACAAATAGAAATTGCTTTGAATTCACATATTCTATCTTTTATTAATGCAATAATGGCCAATTTCTGGCAATATTCAAATTAGAACTGAGAGAGAAAAAGGAGGATACCCAGTTGTTTAAACACCCTGTCTTTATCATCAATGGAGTGAGAAGAACGAATTGGGTATGAAAGAAGATGAGTTGGGGTTATCTTCCTGTTCTTGTTCTTCTTCTTCAATGAGGAGGACTTCCATTTGGAGCTCAAAGACAGAGGTTGTGGATTTGCCGCCATTTTATTTTGCAGTTGAAGACCTTCATATCAATTGGCTACCCTTATCCATTCAATATCTTCCTAAACAGTCTCTGTCTGTCAAACTTCTTTAATCTTTTTTTTTTTTTTTTTTTTAAAAAAAAAAAAATTATTTTTGCACCGTTTCAATGCAATCTTGTGTAATAATAATTATATTATAATATCTTTAGGCCATGTTCTTTTGAGCTTCTGGGAAGAGCAGAGCAGATTTCAGCAGAGCAGATTTCAGCAAAGCAGAGCAGAGCAGATTGAAGTAGAGCAAAGCAGAGCAGATTTCATTATTATTATTATTATTATTATTAGTATTATCATTATTATTATTATTATTACTAATATTGTTACTATTATTATTATTATTATTATTATTATTACTACTACTACTACTAATACTATAATAATAATTGTAATGCTTTATTATTGTTATTAAATATTAAATATTATTATTATTATTATTATTATTATTATTATTATTATTATTATTATTATTACTACTACAACTACTACTACTACTAATATTATTACTATTATTATAATCATTAAATTTTATTATTAAAAATTAATTATTATTAATAATATTAATATTATTAAATATTAATTATATTATTATTAATATATTATTATTAAATATTAATTATATTATTATTAATATTATTATTATTAAATATTAATTATATTATTATTAAATATTAATTATATTATTATTAAATATTAATTATATAATTATTATATATTAATTATTATTATTATTAAATATTAATTATATTATTATTATTAAATATTAATTATATACTTCCTCCGTTTTCTTTTACTTGCAACACACCTTTTAAGCACGCAGTTTTAGGAGATGATTAGTGAGGGTAAACGAGCGATTTTATCAATATAATTTTTACACGAAAATTAGAATAGAGTTAAGTATCATTTGTAAAAATCATAATGAAAAATTTGTCCATTTACATTACATAAACCAGAGCTCAAAACACGTGCCACAAAGCTGTGTTGCAAGTAAAAGAAAACGGAGGAAGTATTATTATTAATAAATATTAATTATTATTAATAAATATTATTTATTTATTTATTATTATTAAATATTAATTATTATTATCATTAAGTATTAATTATTTATTATTATTTTTATTAAATATATATTATTATTATAATAATTCAATATTAAGTATTAATTTTAAGCAGGGCAGAGCAGAGCAGATTGAAGCAGAGCAGAGCAAATTTCAGCAGAGCAGAGCAAAGCAGAGCAGATTTCAGCAGAGCAAAGCAGAGCAGAGCAGCTCTAAAGAACGGGGCCTTAGTTCTTTACCGTGTAGGCATCAGGCATGTATGTAAGCATTATAGAGCAATAAATATAAATACAAAAGGAAAAAAAAAAAAAAAAAGATAAGTCTTGATGTGGCTAGTCACATGGTATGTCCATATTTATTTACAAGGGTAATCTTTATTTATATGTATGAGTAACATTATTTTTTTCATAAGAGTAACCTCATTATTTTCATAAGAGTAACCCCATGTTGTCTACAAAAGTAATCCAAATTCATAATACGAGTGAAATCAAGTAATTTAGAAATAAGTAACCCCATTTCTTCATTTGAGTAACCCCTATCTTTTATTTTAAATTAAAAAATGAAAGAATAATTCTACTTATTTAAGAAAGTAACTCCTTTTTTTCTCATTTAAATAACTTACATACGTTAAGGTAATCCCATTTGCTCATCATCAGTGGCAGATGTAGAATATTTAGTGTGGAGGGGCACTAAATAGAAAAACAAAAAAAAAATGCTTGTGTGAAGGCTTGAACCTAAGATTATTTGCATGAACTCAATGCATTACCACTATGACAAAACTAAATTAATGTTATTTATTATATTAAAATTGTATTTAACCTATAATTTATACCTTTACCTAAATAAATAAAATAAAAAAATATTATTTTTGGGGGGGCCGGTGCCACCTAGGACCCTTAATAGGTCCACCCCTGCTCATCAACGTGTAACCCCCTATTACTTAATTAATTGTCTTATATGTGATTATGTAAAGTGGCCACACCATGTGGCTAGCCATGTGAAATAATACCCTCTGCCACGTCAGCTCGTATGCTAGCTCAGCGGGAGTTAGTTACAAGCATTAAATTCTGTTATTAGCTTTTGTATTAGCAGAGCATTTATAAGCTACTGCTTAGGCTTTTCTAATTCATTCACACAATAACAAACTTCTCTCTCTTAGTTTTCTCTCTCTATATTTCCTCTATACTTATTGTAAACCTCAAACTCCATTAATGGCAATCAGCTTGTTTCTTCTTCTCTGCTTGTTCAATATATCAGTTTAAGCTTCTTTTGCTCATTTGTAACATGGTATCAGAGCAGCGATCGATTTTGGGGGTTCTTGAAGAGTTTTTTCGAGCTATTTTAATGGCGGACGTCTGGTAATTCTTGATTCTTTCTCTCAATTTTTCAAGCTATTTTTCGAGCAAATTTTCTGGCGATACTTGTTTGATTGGTGTTGCGATTTGTTTGATTGCGTGATTTTCGAGCTATTTTGATTGTTCTGTTGAATATATTGGGGGAATTCGTTTGATTTTGTGCGAAATTTCTTGAAATTGTTTGCTGCAATTGTTGAATATGGGTGCTAGTACAGAGAGAATTTTATATCTTAATCAAGATCCTGCTTCCCCTTATTACTTACATCCTTCTGACTTTACTGGGATGAAACTTGTCTCCAATGTGTTTGATGGAAATGGTTATGGTAATTGGAAGAGGTCCATGATAATAGGGCTGACAGCGAAGAACAAAATGGGTTTTGTAGATGGTTCTTTACCTAAACCAAGTGATGCTATAGTTTTGAAGGCTTGGAATAGGTGTAATAGTATGATAATTGGTTGGATTATTGTTGTTCTTAATCCTCAAATTGCTGGTAGCATTTTACTTGTTGAAACTGCAAGAGAAATATGGTTGGATCTTGAAGAAAGGTTTGGTCATGCATCATCAGCACAATTGTATGCTTTACAATAAGAAATTTCAGGTACAACACAAGACACTATGTCAATTTCTGAGTATTACAATCATCTCAAGAAATTGTAGGATGAACTGGATAATCTTTGCCCATTGCCTACATGTTCTTGTAGCAATTGTACTTGTTCCTTAACTCAGAAGTGCATCAAGTTACAACAGGATCAAAGATTAATGGTCTTCTTGATGAAACTCACAAACAACTATGCTAATGTGAGGTCTAATATTCTTATGATGCCTAGTCTCCCTACTTTAGCTTAAGCATACAGAATGGTTCTTCAAGAAGAGAGACACAAAGCTTTGAGTGTTATACCTGATAAGGTTTCTGAACCCATAGCCTTTGCTGCAGATAGAAGGAGGTTTGATGATAGAGGTGGTCAGAATTTTAGAAATTCTAGTTATGGAAGAGGTTTCAATCAGAATGGTTCTAACAAGTTTTCTGGAGGCATGATAGCTATTAACTACTACTGTGATCATTGCAAGATGCCTGGTCATAGTATGGAGAGGTGTTTTAAATTGAAGGGGTATCCACCTGGTTATAATGTGAATCAGGTTGCTCCCAAGAATGTGAATCAAGTTGTTCCCAAGAGGTTTGCTAATTGTGCTGATGGTAGCTCAGGTCTTAATGATACTAGTTCAGAACAAGAAAATGTGATGAATTTGGCTACTAGATTCACTATGGATGAGTTGACTCAGATGAGGTCCTTTTTTGATAGACAGAAAACTTATCAGTTTCCAGATAATCAGGATGGCAATGCTATGTTTGCAGGTAATTATTGCCTTTTGTCTTCTGCTTATAGTAGTGGCTGGATAGTGGACAGTGGGGCTAATGATCATATGTGTCATAGATTGGAAATGTTTGATTCATATGAGTTAGTACATGGTCAGAATTGTTACATAACTATTCCTGATGGTACAAGAGTCAAAGTGACCCATATAGGAACAACAGTTTTAAGCAACAACATTACTTTGAAGAATGTCTTGTATGTTCCAAGTTTTCAGTTCAATCTCATCTCTGTGCACAAGTTATGCCAAGATGGAGGTTATACAGTTCAATTTACAACTAATCAATGCATTGTTCAGGATCAACAGTCTTTGACACAACCACTTGTTCTTGGTAAAGTGGGAAATGGTCTCTATTTCATAAAAGGTTCTAATAAGGTTGCTGCTTCTGCCTCACATTCAGGTTCTGCTTCTTCTCCTGTTGTATGTCAGTCTTCTTTAGAACGAGTTAAATTGTTGCATCTTAGGACAGGTCATGTTCCTTTCAGTCATATATGAACATGATTCAAAATAAGGTAGATTGTAGAAAGCTGGGTAATGAAGTGATTTGTAGTATCTGTCCTGCAGCAAAACAACATACGAAGTCATTTCCTAGTAGTTCTATCAAAACTACACATCCTTTTGAATTGATACATGTAGATGTGTGGGGTCCATATCAGAATAAAACACATAATAATTGTAATCTATTTCTTACTATTGTTGATGATTACACAAGAAGTGTTTGGGTACATTTGATGAAGTACAAGACTGACTCTGTTGATATTTTAGTCAATTTTGTCACTTTTGTTGAGAAGCAATTTGAAGTTTCAGTCAATGTTATTAGGACTGATAATGCAAAAGAGCTTTGTGAAGGAAAAGTGTTACATTTGTACAATGGTAAAGGGATTTTACATCAGACTAGTTGCAGTGATACTCCACAGCAAAATGGAGTTGTTGAAATAAAACATAAGCATCTCCTTGAAGTTGGAAGAGCTCTTTACTTCCAATCTAAGCTTCATGTGTCTTTTTGGGAAGAGTGTGTTCAGTGTTCAGTGTACAGCCTATTTGATCAACAGGATGCCTTCTCAAGTCTTGGGAAACCTGTCACCATATGAAAAGCTCTATAACAAGCCACCTAGTCCTGACCATCTTAGAGTTTTTGGGTGCTTATGCTATGTTAGCACAACAAGACAGCACAGAAGCAAATTTGAACCTAGAGCTGAACCTTGTGTATTTGTAGGCTATTCCCCTTCTCAGAAGGGTTGTAAGGTGCTTCATTTTTCCACCAGGAAGATTTCAGTTTCCAGAGATGTTGATTTCCATGAAAAACACTTTCCTTTCCATATTTCTGCTACTCCTCAGTCTAAACCTACACCTTTCTTTTTGCTTACCCACACACCAACTCCATCTCCTTTTCTTGATACTGAGATTCCAGATATATTTCAAACTCCTGCTAAACTTACCCCACCTTTTCATATTCCAAACTTTCCTGTTCCCAACAGTTCTGTTCCTATTTCCTTTTCTGATCATTATTCTGTTAATTCTGAATCTCAAGCTTCTTATTTTCCTTCTCCTTCTACTATTGTTGATTTATCTCATGATATTTCTGGTCCACCATCTCCTATACAACCAGTTAGGCAGAGAAAACCACCTAAATGGATGGGTGATTATTTTTGTGGGAATGCTATTGTGTTCACTGACCATTGGTGTAACATAGCTTCTTATTCTTCTTTCTCTTGTGATCACAAGGCTTTCATATCTCAGTCTATTTCTATTAAGGAGCCAACCTCTTACAAAGAGGCTGTAGGTGATCCAAATTGGGAGGCAGCCATGAAAAAGGAGATTAAAGCTCTTTTTGATAACAAAACCTGGGAATTGGTGGATTTACCTTCTGGAAAGAAACCCATTGGTTCTAAGTGGGTTTTCAAGATTAAACTGAAGAAAGATGGAACCATTGAAAGGTTCAAGGCAAGGCTGGTGGCTAAAGGATTCAACCAGAAGTATGGTATAGATTTTAAAGAGACTTTTTCCCCAGTTGGTTAAAATGGCAACTGTTCGGGGTTTGATTGCTTTGGCTGTTCATAGAGTCTGGACTATTTATCAACTAGATGTCAACAATGCTTTTTTGCATGGTGACCTAGTTGAAGAAGTGTACATGAAGATACCAGATGGTGTTCATAATCCTGGTAATAAGGTGTGCAAGCTCAGGAAGTCTTTATATGGGCTTAAACAAGCTAGTAGACAGTGGTTTGAAAAGCTGACAGCTGAGCTGGTTGTTCTAGGTTTTGTACAGTCAAAGAATGACTATTCTCTCTTTGTCAAGAGTTCTGGTCAGCATTCTACTCTTGTTGCAGTTTATGTGGATGATATAATCATCACAGGCATAGATATTCATCAGATAAGTGCTCTGAAGCAACATTTGCATGTTACTTTCAGTATAAAAGACTTGGGTGTTTTGAATTATTTTTTGGGGATGGAAATTGGTTACACTGGAAGTGCTGTCATTCTTTCTCAAGCAAAGTTCAATAGGGAGCTTTTGGCTGAGAGTGGTCTTAAACCTTTCAAGTCTGTAGCCACTCCTTTGCCAATTCATTTGAAACTCAATGCTGATGATGGTGATATTCTGCAGGATCCTTTATACTATAGGTGTCTAGTTGGGAAGTTAAACTTCTTAACCCACACTAGACCTGATTTGGCTTTCACAGTTCAGTGTTTAAGCTAGTTTATGCAGATGCTTAGATCTTCTCATCTACAGGCTTTAACACATACTCTCAATTATGTGGCTTCAACTGCTGGTCAGGGTATTATTTTCAAAGGTGGTATGGATTTGAAGTTGCAGGCCTTTTCTGACTCTGATTGGGGGGGCTTGTGTTGATACAAGGAAGTCAATCACAGGATATATCATGATGCTTGGTTCCTCTCCTATCAGCTGGAAGTCCAAGAAACAGCCCACTACTTCTAAATCATCTTCAGAAGCTAAGTACAGGGCCATGGCATCTGCTTCATCTGAAGTTGCATGGTTAGTCAGGTTGCTGGGTGATATTGGTGTTACCAATCTGAAGCCAATTACTTCGCACTGTGACAATCAATCTGCTTTGCACATTGCAAAGAACCCTGTCTTCCATAAGAGGACAAAGCACATCGATATTGATTGCCATTTCACTAGGGAAAAGGTGCTTGAGGGTCTTATTCAGTTGACATATCTTCCTACCTCCTCACAGTTGGCTGATATTATGACAAAGATTATGCCTTCTCCGCAGTTCAGTCTTCTGAAGTCCAAGCTTGGCATGTCTGATACACCCCAAGCTTGAGGGGGGATGTGATATAATACCCTCTGCCACGTCAGCTCGTATGCCAGCTCAGCAGGAGTTAGTTACAAGCATTAAATTTTGTTGTTAGCTTTTGTATTAGTAGAGCATTTATAAGCTACTGCTTAGGCTTTTCTAATTCATTCACTCAATAACAAACTTCTCTCTCTTAGTTTTCTCTCTCTATATTTCCTCTATACTTTAAACCTCAAACTCCATTAATGGCAATCAGCTTGTTTCTTCTTCTCTGCTTGTTCAATATATCAGTTTAAGCTTCTTTTGCTCATTTATAACAAGCCACATATAAGACTTTGTGAAAAAAAAAAAAAGGTTACTCAGTGGAGTACTTAAAATTAAGATAAAATTATACAAGATCTACATGACTATGTCTGCAGATTTTAGATACGTAAACTCCGTAGTTATTGTTGGGTTATAGGTCTCTTCCTATGTAAAGAAAACTCATTTGATATTGTGAGTGTTTTGGAGCAAGTAATATAGATAATGTCTAAATTTAAAGTCTTCTCAAAGAAGCTTCCTTTCTTGACTTTGAGGGTGCCTTAATGTGTAAGTCTTTGAGCAAGTAATTACTTGCTGCTAGTAATAGGAGTAAAAAGAGGGAAGTAGTTGAGAGAAAGAGAAAAAATACAGAGAGTTCAAGAACAACCACAATTCACGTTTTTCATTATGCCGCTTCAATCATCACCGATCGAGGCTTATCCGTGGTCCGATTTAGCTCAAATTTTGACAACTTGTTCGGGATATCTAGGGCTTCATTTTCAATGGTGGATTGTCATTTGCTCCTACTGTTCGTGAGATACGGCTGCTGGACAGAAGCTCACTTTTCTGGTTATATATATCTCTCAATTTTTTCCTCAATTGTTAGCTCTTATGATTGTTGTTGTTGTGTAAATTGAGTACCCACGTTTAGGATTTGGAATTGTGTTTGTGTAACATTCTTGATCATATAATAAGAGCAGTTTAGGTGGACTCCCTAATCATCCCGTGGAGTACTGTATCATTTATTTTCTCCTATCACAGGAAACCTAGTTGGCAATGCCCAAGAGGAGTATGGGGTATGATTTATTGCTAATGATGATCGAACCTCACACCTTGAGGATGCGAGGCGACCTCTTGTGCCACTGCACCAAGAGGTCTCCTTCATTTCTTACTTAAATATTGGTTGAAGAAAAGAACATATAAATATGTAGATTGTGGGATGTTGTCTTATTTAAATAGTAAAAGACTGTATAAATTGGACATTACAAATCTAAATTCATACTGTCTCCGTAGTCCGTACTCTATTTTACATCTTAATTCTCCTTCAATCAACTCCAACTATAATAATGAACTTTCCCCTAACCTAATTGCAAATTTGATCAAAAGATTTTATAGTGTTAACTAGAGAGTAGAGACTAACTTGAATATTAGTATTTATAAGATTTTAGTTTGTGTACAATTATATAGGTCGATTATTGAAAAACATATTCAACATATTTTTATCAAATTCAAACTTATGTGGGAATTTTTCGCCAAACCAAAAGGTATGAAATATCCTAAGATGACCACATCAATGCTTTATTTGAAAAAAAAATGTATATGGTCTTGTTCTGTGCACCTTAATCACCAAGTATTTACTGATTTTTTAAAATAAAAAATAAAAAAATAAAAAAATAAAAATAAATAATTGGAATAAAATAATAATGATTAAAAAAAACACACACACATAAATAAAAAGTCATAGACTCAGAATAATAAAACTCAAGCTGATTCCTTTATATCCCCCACAGTTTCAGCAAAATGATACAGATTTCAGCCTGCAGTAGCTAACTTAATCTCCTCCCACTCCATAAATACTAAATACTACGTATTACATACATTATTGTGTTAAAATTTTACATCTACTCACTAGTTCAGTCCTAAAAAAGTGTAGGAGAGTAGAACTAGATAGATCTCAAAGAGATTCTGCAAACTGAGGAGCATCCCAATCAAGTTCTTGTTTCATAATACAGGTCATAAACCACTCACTACTGAAAGTTCGAAGGCCATTCTTCACAGCTAACAGTGCTTCTTCCATGTCTTCTTCACTTGCGACAAAGATTGTACTTGACTTTTCGCTTCTGTTGCTAAAACCAACATGTACCTGGATTTTTGTATATCAAAGTAGTAGTTAGTTAACATTGGATATTATTCCTCCTAACCGTTTTCCTTATTGAAACAGACAAATCTTTCTGAAATACTAGAGCTAGGCAATCTGGGTCTGTTAATGCTTTTTTTTTTAAGCAAGCCGGGAGTTAAAACAGATTAAAAGAGTTCAGCAGAATACAAAGCATTTAAGGAGGTCTGTTAATGCTTTAAACCAGTAAAATGACAGTATTTGGGGGCTTACTCTCATGCTGAGAACAAGGTGCACAGACTGCACACCAGGACTATAAATAGGAGAAGAGTGCAAACGACGATTATATATAACTTGACACTTGAAACTTGAGAGCACAAACTTTCCTAGAACATTAAATTAGCAGGTAGCTGAATCAACCAAAACTTTCAACTAAGGAATTTTCTAAAGTTAAGGACTTATGAACAGATTATTAAGCTTTAATTGCCATTGCTTTGA
The DNA here is from genome assembly GCF_948465745.1 of Chenopodium album. Taxonomy (NCBI): domain Eukaryota; kingdom Viridiplantae; phylum Streptophyta; class Magnoliopsida; order Caryophyllales; family Amaranthaceae; genus Chenopodium; species Chenopodium album. The sequence goes on from NC_137848.1 coordinate 48,916,218, forward strand.
TCTCGTGTCTACTGTACTTACAAAAGATAATAGATAACTCAAGATAGGAGTCGTGGAACCAATACGAATGCTTAGGTACCATCTTCTCTCTGCAAATGAATGGTAGCACATGAAAAGAGAACTTGACAAGGAATTTGGAATCAAAACTCAGCTTAATGACTCCCTTTTCTCTACCATAGATGAAGTGCAGCAATAGGCTTACCATAGCTAAATAGCTAATGAATTAATTTAAAAGATTTGTGCTGGTCACATATTTTGTCATTAAAAAATTCCTATTAGTCCTTGATTGATTCCAATTGACTCAATTGAGGCATAACTTAATGTTTGAAAACCACCTAGTTACTGTCCACATCAATGATGTGTTCACCTTCATACTCAAATTCAACATATGAAAATAGATGCAACTACAAATCTGAATTCATGAGAGCTAAAACGATAACCACGCTACTTATTGGAGTAATACTTACATCGCCGCCAGCAGATTTGACAACAGCTGATAGCATGTTAATAGGGGGATGAACATGGGTTGTAAGACAGACAGTATATCCTTTGAGCAATCCTTGAGGATTTCTTCTGGCTCTAAGAACAGCTTCTTCTAGATCAACCCTGTACTTCATTAAGTAATCCTCATCCTTGAGAAGGAAGGGACATTCATCTGCAAAAGTTCAAATAGTGCTCAGTAATGATATATAAATATACGCCTGAGCAAGCTCTACGCAGAAGGAACAAATAAACATGTTTCTCAAGGATGACATAATCTTGAAGACTCACCAACAAATGTGCCTTTCCTGGAACTTTCTTTTAGCCAATTTGGTGAGAGTATCCAAGCCCTGCCAAATGATTAAATGCTTAGGACTCAAATTAATGATAGTGATATCTAGAAGAAAAAAGATAAATCCTCAAGACAATAAAATGGAACCACTGTCCCTCATTAATTAAACACAAAGATTAAAAAAGACAGTAGATGGTGTGTTAGAAAAACTGATCTCACAAATAAATCCTAGTATATGTTAGATGCTGAAGTAGTAAGGTAATATAGGGAAAATGATAGATATATTATACTAATACATATGATAAAGCTTAGGATCAGGAACATCAGTTGAGGCATTGCAAAATAATAAGTACAAACAAATTATAAGGGAAAAAGGGAGTGCCACAAGCAAAAGTAACTTGGTTATTAATGCTAACCCAGAACACAAAGCAGTGCAGAAGTTCAACGTTCTTCTGACTTTTCCTACAAGAACATGTGTACATGAGCTTCCATCTGCAGTGATAGCTCCACCAAGGTCTTCTACTATCTGTACCCATAATAACATCAATGTGTAACTAAACTCAACGTAATAGGAAACATAGCCAGAAGCAGGAAATAGAGAATTTACGTTTCAAAATAAAACTAGATTCAGACATAAATTTCAACAACCAATTCAAGTGTTACAGGAAAGTGCAAAACTGCCTCCAACACTTGCATTTTAAAGCATCCGCCAAAACCCATTTTTAGCTTTTTTTTTTTTTTTGGACACCCAACCCAAAAGGAGCTTCAAAAGTGAGACTTAGTAATCCTCCACAATCATATACGTAGTATTAACTTATACACACCTTTGTAAGATAAACTTTTTTAGGTCCAGCAGCAATATCCATTAACATGATATTAAAGTACATTCCCCTTGCCTCAAACCCGTCAGAAGCCATTGAAGAATTTGCAGTCTTGTCCTTCATCGATAACATATTTTCTTCTAATCCCAAGAAAGCCCCATCAGAAGGAAAATCATCTTTGCCTTGCTTGTTTGAAACCATAATAGAATCCGAACATGACTGATCTAAAACTTGAGCAGCCTTTACTCTTTTGGAGTTCAATGACGAAGAGGAAGTTTCCCAAACCCTCCTCTTTGTATTCCGTTTATAGGTTGAAGAAATTTGTTTGGCAACCACTTCGGCAGATAATGATTCATCTACTGCATCACCATCCACTTTCTCCTGGGTAACCAAATGCTGGTGGCTTTGTACTGATATGCTCTCTGAAGAAACAAAGAATAAAAAAACATTGCAATACATGTTATCACAAAGCAATCCTACCAAGTCAGGATAGTTAAACACCCAGCTGGGTACTTCCACAAAGTTGCATCACAAGAGAAATTCCTAACGCATCACACTACAGCTTATATAAAGTTTTTCCTAGCAAACATTCCATTTCACATAATCCAAAGTAATTACAAATTGGCCATGATATCAGGAAGAGAAAACAGGGAAATGTTTTAGTTGTTTTTTTTATTTCTCTGAAAAAAGAGAAGCATTGATTATTTGACACGGGATACATACAGCTACTGAAAACTGCATTCTGAAATGCCAAAATATAAATTTTCCCACACGTGGAGGGAGGTTGAGCAGGCATACTGATTTTCAAAGGCAGAACAGCATCCTGGGGCTTGTAAATTGGAAAAATAATGCTAAAATGGAGCATGAAATTTTTGTCTCTGAAACTCACCATTTGGCTCTAGCTGTAGGTTTTCTTGGCCATTCTCATTTCCTAATGCTGAAGCAAAAGCCTCCTCAGTACCCGCTAGGCTGTAAAACTCATCAGTTGCTGAGGTTGACTTCTTGGCTGAGTCCAAGCACAACTTTACCGAATAAACCTCAATATCATGGAGATTCTCACTTAGATGAGTAACCATGAGTGTTGAACCACCAGGAAAGCATAGTGCCCGGCGTATATCTGCTCTGAGAGGAAGCTTACGAACTCTACCTTTGGTATTCACCTCTGCTATTGATAAAAATCCCTGCACACAGATTACATTGTTCAAACAGGTGTGCAAATAGTTTGCCTTAGATCAATATAGAAGCAACTATGATATATATAGAGAGAGTATATACTACAGGATATCTTATGGCATGCTGAATAAATATCTCCTGTTTCTCAATCTTTTAAGGTGCAAAAATCTAACAGAAAGAACTACTATTTGCACTTTAAGGTGTACTGCATCAATACATAATCAATATCCAAAATCCATAACGAAAGATTCCTTTAGTATACAAACCAAGGTCACATAAGCAAACAAGAAATTGGATGTATCAGTAGCTTCAAGTCTTCAACCATCCACAAGTAATTCATAAGAGAAGGAAGTACTAAGAGTACCTGTTTATGCCAAAATCCTTCTGATTCTTTGTCTCCCCAGCACAAAATAGTGGATATGCCGACATCCTGAAGTCTCTTTCTTAATTCCATGTACAAGAGTCGGCCAACTCCCTACAGGTTCCATCAATTATAAGCAAAGTGATGGTAGAACAAGTCAAATTGATAGCAAAAGTTTTAAATTGCTAGCAGAAACAACGTATAGGAAAAAGATTGGTTCAAAAGTTTAAAATTGGAAAGAATCTATTGTTCTTTCTTATTCTCAAACTAAAGATTTTCCACATAGCTTTACATCCGTATAATCTTTATTATTACTCGTTTTAATCATTAATCAAAGTAGCAATGTCCAGAAGACCAACTAGATACACTCATACACCAGAAGGGGCAAGGGGAAGCAAAGTCTCAAATATGATAATATCAGCTTTGAAAGCAACAATATACTTTATTTTCAGGTACAATATCACTAAACTTCATGAAAGGATGAGCAGTCACATATCATAGAAAAGAAAATGACAACCTTGTGCTGGCATGATGAACTAACAGCAGCTAGTGGAATTTCAGCATACTGTGTATCGGTCGGGATAATTTGATAAGTAATTGCTGCAATAACCTGCAGAACAAAAGTGGAGAAAATGATTTATAACAAACTCTATCAAGCTACCCTTTTCATTTCCAAATAAATTTATAGCCTCATGAAGGCAAGGAGTTGGTAAGTGCAATACTTTTCTGGCATTATTCAAGCATACATTATATAATCATCTGATAAAGAGTTTGGTCAAAGAGATTCGTAATTTAAAAGTTGCCTCTATGGTACAAAACTGTAATTTTTCCTATGGTAAGAAAATTTCACTACCAACAAAATCATGGAGAAAGAATGGCAATAAATTCATAAGGTTCTGTTTGGAGTAATTTACCTTGTCCGAGTCTTCAGAACACTTCTGACTCAAAACAAGGGTGCAGAACTTCCTGAAAAGGCCAAGTAAAATTCAATCAAACATCAGAAGTAAACTCAAAGTCCCCTCATCACCAACCTCCTTATATAGGTTAGCATGTTAGCAGTCAGTTTCGTAACACTTTGACTTTCTATATTATTCAACAAAAAAAATCCTGGTTTTACTTAGATATACACAAGAGGAGCACAATTTGGTGATGCCAACAGATGAAGGCACCATTAGTAAAATGAGAGATAATAAACACAACATACCCGCTTGAAACACATCTTTCAAGGAATGACGATTGCTTTCCAGTGTTAGCAGCATAGTTCATGGCAGGCAGCTCTTTCATGTACAAACTTAAGATGTCCTGTCCCCAACGGAGTGAATTGAAAAGGTGCAATTAAAATTTATTCAATCAAGGTAAGTATTTAAAGTTACAATAAATAAAGGTTGATAGCAATAAAATATATCATAGATCATAGTCATGAAATGTTATCAAAATATTTAACGAGTACTACTTCTGGTACTGCTTAAGTTTGCTGTGGTCCTGACTCCTAAGAGGTGTTGTGAAACTTTAAACCTTGATGTTTCAACAAAGTACAGTTGGTGTATAGAATACTACATCATTCCTACGGTTCACTATGATTCTTCCATGCACTTGCACCCTTACACTATAGGGCTTTATAATTTAGGTACTTCAAAACAACAATCTTAACACAATTATTTTCTTCAATCACTCTCATAGCCACCCCTTCTTTCAAGTATTTGGCTCGAGGCCTTTTATCCGCTACACCTAATCTTCATTAGACTATTACATTCTTTCAAACGGATGGGAATAAAAAGCGTTAATCTCTTCTATTCAAGTCTTCCACTTCATCTTACCATTGAGTAAACTAACTCTTAATCATCTAACCCCATACTTTATACTTAAGCAATATCCATCAATTGACTTCTTAAATTTCACTACAAAACATGAAACTCTCTAGTACTAATACGGTTATACGGCATAAATTAATTTGTATAAATGAACATAGTTAGCTAAATTGCCTAAATATTTGTTTCCATATGAAAAACAATTTTAGAAGCACATTTAATAAACAATCAAAGATTATACCTGAAGCATAGACTTGGTACGACTACCAGCATCTTTAGGACTAATAAGCAAGAATCGACAATCGACAGATGAAGTAGATTCTTCTTCTTTCTCTTAACATCCCAACAAAACAAACAAATAACAAATTCAGATATTTACACCATAATTGCATAACCTAAAATATCACAAAAAATAAAACCCTAACAAATGAATTTAGATAATTTTTAAAAAAAATAATATTTACCCTTTTCATCCAATTTTTGGCTTTTGTTTATACCTTCCGCCACTGTAATTAGTAATTAATCAACCAACGTAAATTAGCAATTAAAATCAAGAAATATAACATTTTCCAAAAATTAAAAAAAAAAAAATCAAATTTTTTACCTGAAATTTTGATTTTGATCTTTTTTGAAGCAGAAATAAGCACAGAATCCTGATTTGTTTCACATTTGAAACTCTTATCAGCTCCATCAACAAAAACCTCGCAATTTCCTGAAATCAAAGCCACAAAAATCCATAAAATTCAAGAAAAATTTAATTCAGAAGAACAAATAACTCTCAAATAATTGAAATCAAATGAAATTAGTAGAAATTTTTGAGATTACCAATTGAAATTGGAGTGAAATTGGTGGAGGTTGAGCAAGAGGGTTTCTTCCGCGCCATTAGATTAATACTGAGAGTGTTTATTTTTGAAAATGTTGAAATGTTTTGTGATGGCGGAAGTCTTTTATAATTTAGTATGTGTTTGGCCAAGTTTCTAAAAGAGCTTCTAGTACCCAAAAGCTAAAACTGGGCCAAACACCATATTTTTTGAAAGTAAATTCTACTTCTTGAGAAGCCCAAAAAGGACCGAAATAGCTTCTACGGGACTTGGAAACAGAAGCTACAAATTGAAGCTTCTCAAATTTGTTTCTCGGGGAGGAGTTTTACCCATTTAATGAATATTTTAGTTTGTCTAAAATACCCTCACATAATACATAAAATCCTTTGTTATCCCATGAAAAAGGTTTCTTCTTTAATGGCCTCATTCTTCACAGTTTCCCCACCTACACCGTATGACGCCCCCTTCCCCATTCTCAGCTACCATAACAAGGTGAGGTAAGGTGGACGATAATCTGGGCAAACATTCAGTTTAAAAAAAAAAAATCAGCCAACATTAAGACCAAAAAAAAAAAAAGAAAGAGAGAGAAAAGCAACGAACTCAAGTAAATTTCGGTGGGATACTCTTGCCGGCCGCTTGCCGGATAACCACGTGGCTCGTGGTCACTGCCTGTTTTCCGATGACATTTATTAACTAATTGGCATTGTTTAGTGGTTGTTAGATCTTATTGGGCTACTCTCATATGAGTCAGATCGTTTGTTGATTTGTAAAATGGGAACAATAGGCCAAACAGTGTGAAATTATTTCATTTTTTCAGAATTACTTCTTACTTTTTGTGGCCAAACAATTCTATTTCTGATAAGTATTTCTCTAGAAACAGTTTCCGTAAAACTACTTCTACGAAACAGAAGTTGTTTTCAAGAAACTTGGCCAAACAGAAAAAAAAAAAAAAAAAAATGCTTTTGGGTTTTGGGCCTTTTATTTGGACTGATTAATGGGATCGCTTAAAAATTTAAAATGCAAATAATTGGGAATTTGGGACCTTCTTCCCTTTTTTTTTTTTTTTTTTTTTTTTTTGCTAGTATTTCATTTTTCACCTTTATCCGAAAATAAAGTTTTATGTGTGGCTGGGGTTACTCGGTCAGTCACATAATACTCAACTAGCCTTTTGGCCCGTTCAACGAACGGGTTGTAGCTCATTTTATTTTTCTTGAAATGTGTTGCTTATTTGTGTCGTATGTGTCGGTGATTTTTTGTAATAATTTGCTTAATTTTCTTACTTATAATTTGCAAGTTAGGAATAAATAAGATTTTAACATTAAATAATTTGTTATTTTAACTTTTACATTAAAAGGGGTATAGAGAGGAGTACAACTTTTTTTTATAGTCAAAATGGAACACTCCATTTTCTTACTCAAATTTGCAATTTAGGAATGCATAAAGACTTTAGCATTCAATAACATTTTATTTTATCTTTTAGGGAGTATAAGGAGGAAATATTAATGGATGTGTTATGTGGCATATGGGTGAATTATGATTACATGAGTCATATAGGTGATTGTGGTTTGTCTTTTTAAATACTAAGTATAGATTAAGGGTTACTCGATCGGTCATGGGTTACCTACTTGGTGTTTTTAGTGTGTGTTAACTGGACACACGGTGTTACCAGCAAGGACAGATCTAGAAATTATATGTAGACCGGGTCAGATTTCTAAAGCTTATGTATAAATTAACTAAGATTTATTTAACGTTTGATTTTTGTGACAAAGAATGAGAAAGATTAAAAGAATAGTATTTAAAAAAAAAAAGTAATAAATGGACTCGTTGGGTTTTGATCTGTTAATCTACATGTTATGAGATGTGAGCTAAAACCAAATCAGCCAAGTAACCTTGTCTTTTATTACATTGCAGCTTAAACTTCTTATATGATTTTTGGATCATGGGGGGGCCGTGGCCTAGGCTGGCCACCCCCGGATCCGTCTTTGGTTACCAACCACATAGAAAACGCTCTAATTTCTGAATAATCAAGATGTTTTTGTGAGATCAAATTGCAATCTTGCTCATGTTTAGGGTCTTAGAAACAAAGTACATCCTTCGTTCGGCCTCAACATATGTGGAAAACATTTAAGATGTTATAAAAATAGATGTGTGAAAAATCGAAAATGATTTATTGTGTAAATATTAATTACAATATTAGATTACTAGATTGATAGATTATAAAATCATATTAAGATCCTACCGTTTAAAAATGTTAATGAGATAGAATAATAAGATCCTAGAAACTAAACTAAGACATGATCAATGAATAATGACATGTTTATCGGTAGAGTATTAAGATTATTTGAGTTGGAATTCTAACAACCTACAAGATTCAAAATAGTGCTAGCTAGCATAAATTAGCATCCATAGACCATAAACCATTCATTTTGTTCATCTTCAAGGCACACAATTTATCTACTTCGTATTCAACATCTAGCTAATATAACTCATTCTAACACATGTACTTATTATTGTAACATACGGAAAACACAAGACTTCCAAATTACATTCTTTAATTAGCATATAAATTCTCTTTTCCAAATAAGAAAACGTGGCGACTCAACTTCATGCACAAACATTCCACAGCTTGACACATACCAACCGACCACCATTACGTAATCTCATCAAAACCACTCCCAACTATATATATAAACGGCAAACTTTATCTTATATCAAATTTTATACATATACCATCACATTAATATTTATAACAACAATACTAGCTAAACAAAAATATCATCAATCCAAATATAATAAAATTCCAAATTTTAAGATCATATGTATTATGTCTTCCATTAATATCATGCAAATAAATGATGATGATGATAAAATGATGTTATCATCACCTCCATGGGAAATCTTAAACCTAGTTTCTCATTACTTAGACCCAAACACCTTAGCCATTGCCACGTGTGTGTCTAAAACATGGTCCACGTGTTTCTCCTCCGATCACTTGTGGGACCCACTTTGCTCGGCCACCTTCCCCACCCTTGCAACCACCCTTGGGTCGGTAGCCGCCTCGCTCCCTCGCCACCGCCTCTACGCTCTCGGCCACACCGCGGCCCTTTGCCGCCAACGGAAGCCTCGTAAGCCTCGGCTCTCCCTCGACCGCCTTCTCTTTGTCATCGCGGTCCACCTCCCCGGTGGATCGTTGAATATGATCAAGCCATGCATCGACATGCAGAGGGACCCATACGAGTTGTTTAGGTTCGACGTTGAGGTGGTGGAGGAGAGGGAGTTGAGCTTGGAGGAGTTGAAAGAGGCGAGGGTGACGTGGACGGTGGTGGAGAAGGATTGGAAGGCGGTGTTTGTGTTAGCTGAGGAGAGTGTTGGGAAGTTGGCTTCTGGTGTTGACGGGTTCTTTTCGAAGGAGTTGCCGTCGCCCGGGTGTTGCTCGAACACCATGTCGAGCGGGCTCGTGGCGGATATTCGGTTCGGGTTGAAGAATAGTCAAGATAGTAGGAGTAGAGGTGGTAGAATGAGCAAGATTGAGAAGGTGAGTGTTGGGGTTATGAGTGTGCTTAATTGGAGACATGTTAGTGTTGAGGATGTCCTATTTTACTTGGAGCACTTCCTTCAAGTTTGATTAGGATCAGATGTCATCAAGTAGTCGCTCTGTCCCTTATTGATTATTTAATACTTGTATTTTAATAATTAATCTTTTTTTTTTTTAAAGCTTGAGCAAAGATTGAGAAAACTTATTAGGACAATATTGGGGCTCTTTTTTAAGAGAGGGTGTATATAAATTTTGTCTCCTAATTGGTAATTAGGAAAATCAAGATATATTGTTGAAGACTCAATATTAAAATACTAGTATAGTTCTATTTTTTTGTTTTGCATTTTTATGTTCTACTTTTGTAGGTACACGTTTATATAGAATATAAGTGTAGATTACTTTTATATAGGTTATATGTGCAAATGTGTGCTAGACTATTTTTATTCTTTGGTGTAGTAGACTTAACATTAGGATCATGCATTCATGCGTATGCATGTCATGTTGTCAAGGTTTTCATGTGTATATATTGACAATTAGCAAAAATGCAATTCATTGTTCACTCCTTCCATTCCTTTTAATTTGTAATTTGTACTATTTTGAACATGTACTATTTTTCATACGTCATTATTCGTATATTCTAAATATAATTACCTTCTATTTCCCTAAAAAAAAATGATTTTTAAACTTTTTCATTCATATCCCATCGGAAAATTTGATGCCAACATCATATCTTACGGAGTTTCTATTTCATTCATTATAGAAATTAAATTTGTATAAGCTACCATCTTCATTACGTTATGACGTCAATTTTTCTCGATCACTCTAGATAAAAAAAAAAAAAAAAAAAAAACGAAAAATAACAACCTAGAGGATCATCCTGGATATTCACTGGTAAAATGATGAAAATACATCAAAGTGTGTAATTTTTGTCAACAAGTAAAAGTTTCAACATTTTCATGGGTTAATGATATATATCTACAAAGTATCTATTATGATTCAATATGTTTTAAAAGGGCTAAAATAATAAATAAAATAATGAAACAAGTACAGTAATAATAGAAATTAGGAATGGTGGTTAAGTTATTCAGTTCATTTTATAAGTCTTATTTTAGAAATAGCGTTCAAACTCGTTGTAATTCACTTGTAAGTGTTTTACATTAAAAACAGAGGAGAAATGATTACACTTTATAAGGTAAAGGTAAATCTTTCATTATTCCCAATTAATTTTAGTATGTGTTAGAGATATGATATCATCAATATCGAAAAATATGTGTGATATATTTTCTGTATTAATCTTATTAGGAGAATAATATATTTATCTTTATTTATCTTAAATATATTAGTAAGAGAATATATCTTTAGGTTTATGGTTAAGTTAGTATTATATTTTAGGAATATTGTTTCCTATCTTATGAGTTAGATTTTGTATAAATACTCTACCTATTGATCAATAATAAAAAGCCATTCTATCTATTTTCCTCTCTAATTTATCAGTATGAAAACTCCTTTGGCATGAATTGCTCAGGACCATTTCGTATTATCTCAAAATTAAACAAATAGTGTATTTTAAGTTTTAACCATATCGACTTTATATTAAAATTTCTCCGTACAATATAGTAATAGCATTTTAGTCATTTTCTACTCTTTTCAATTTTTACCTCTAATACCATCTTTAATGGTGAGACTCAATTTTAAGTATTAAAATGTAAAATGAGGAGTTGTTATTTACATCCAATGGTGATACTCATTTCACTTCTCAATTTAGCAACTCATTGATATATATAATTTTACAATTGTGAGACTCTTTTCGGATCTATGTGGCCCATTACATCCAATTAAATAAACAGTTTTAAGTTTTTACAAAAACATTAAAGTCAAATAAATAAATAAATAAATAAACCAACATAAAATTGATAAGGGTCCATGTTTTTGTCAATTGAGACTCCAAGTTGAGTATCTAAACTTAGCAACTTTCTTTTTAAGATGATCTAATACTTCCTCCCTTGGTATTCCCTTAGGTTTTTTTTAATAAGTGCATTACTTGACTATGAGATCTTGGCATAATTGTAAAGATCGAAGGTCTGTGTATTATGGGTTACATAGTTACATGTTCAAATTCTCCTCTTCAAGTATCCATATTCCATAATCCCTACGTTTTAATAAGTGTTACATTTTAAGCAAAAATGCACACTGAGACATGACTTTAACTATTATTTTGATATTCCCTCACTTATCAACATACGAATAATATATCTCCAACGCTACCCAACCGAATGTACACTTATATATATATATATATAAATATATATATATATATACACACACACACACATTAATTCAGTTGCAAAAACTCTGTGCAAGAAACACCTACATACCAAACACCCCCTATAGTAGACATAGGTGAGTTGACATGAAGGCCATCTAGACACAACGTGAAATTGGCTTGATCTAGCGCAAGTTCGTCACAAGCCATGTATGACATGAGAGGCATGTTGGCGAGCCATGGATCGTGCATGGACATTATTTTCAAAATTTAGTGTGAACTCAACTTTAGTATGACGGACCAATATCAATTCGCTTATTATTGATCAATATAACTATTATAGACCGTTTAAATTATTAAGGGGGTCTACTGGCACCCCTTGCATGGACTCCGATTTTAAAAGTGGACACAAGTCCAATATGATGCAACTCCAATTTTGAAAGTCAGCATAAGCCCAACATGACGCAACAATATGTTAGTTCATCTAGGAGCGGCTCATAGCTCGTTAAAGCACGAGGCTTGTTGACACAACAAGCACACGGCCCATGTCCACCTTTACGTGACCCGCCTATTAACCCCGGGTTTCTCAAATTAACAACAATTGAGAATTGTGCGAGAATCAAACGCAAAAAAGGCTCCATTTTCCAAATAATGGCAATTTTGTTATCATCTTCCTCTCTTCCTTCACTCCCTAACACAAAGCTCTGCATTTCCAGAGATGCCTCGGCTGAACGTAGCAGCACAATCACACCATTTCCTGGTAAGCTTAACTTCCCTTTTATTTCCTCTCTTGTTCTACCTTCTGTAAGAATCCAACATATACCCACTTCCCCTGAATTTGATTTTCATGTTTTTTCTCAGGATTGAACAGAAAAAATAACAAAAATTGCTCAATTGTATGTTTATCTGTAAAGGGTAATGCTAAAGTTAAGAAATTTGATGTTATTAATGGTAATAATTCAAGAAAGAGTGGTGTGAATGTAGTACTGAGTGAGGGAAGAGATGAGGATGAGAATCATGGGCTTGTATGCCCAGGTTGTGGGGTTTATATGCAAGATAATGACCCTAATCTTCCTGGGTTTTTCAAGAAAAAGAAGGTGGTTATTGACGAGGATGAAATTGAGGGTTTTGGGGATGAAATTGAGGGTTTTATTGATGGAGAAGAAGAGGGTTTTGGGGGTGAAATTGAGGGTGTTTTTTATGGGGAGGAAGAGAAGGAAGACGGTTCCGTTGATGAGATTGAGGGTAGTTTGGAAATGATTGATGCAGATATGGAGGATGATGGGTTTGATTGGGATAGTGAATGGGAGGATGAGGATTTAGAAGCATTGGATGGGTTTCAACCTGTTGGTGTTGGTTATGGTAATGTAACTGAGGAGTTTGTGAAGGAGAAGGCAGAGAAGAGGAAGAAATTATCGAAGTCGGAGAGGAAGAGGTTGGCTAGGGAGGCTGAGAAAGAGAGGGAAGAGGTTACAGTCTGTGCTAGGTGTCATTCTTTGAGGAACTATGGGCAAGTGAAGAATCAAATGGCTGAGAACTTGATACCGGATTTTGATTTTGATAGGTTGATTAGTACTCGTTTGATGAAATCTTCTACAGTGGATTCAACGGTTGTTGTCATGGTTGTTGATTGTGTTGATTTTGATGGGTCATTTCCAAAACGTGCTGCCAGGTCTTTGTTTAAGGCTTTGGAGGGAAAACAAGATGGTAAATTTAGCAAAAAGTTGCCTAAACTTGTCCTCGTTGCCACAAAGGTTGATCTCCTACCATCTGAAATTTCTCCTACTAGATTAGATAGATGGGTTCGTCATCGTGCAAAGGCTGCAGGAGCCCCAAAACTTAATGCTGTGTATTTGGTTAGTTCTCGAAAGGATTTGGGGGTGAGGAATTTGCTATCCTTCATCAAGGAGTCAGCTGGCCCTCGAGGGCATGTTTGGGTTATTGGGGCACAAAATGCCGGTAAATCTACCCTAATCAACACATTTGCAAAGAAAGAAGGTGTTAAAGTTACAAAGCTTACTGAAGCAGCAGTTCCTGGGACGACGCTTGGGATACTAAGAGTTGGAGGGGTTTTGTCTGGCAAGGCCAAGATGTACGACACTCCTGGTCTCTTGCATGCGTACTTGATGTCCATGAGATTAAACAGGGAAGAACAAAAAATGATTGAGATACGGAAAGAACTGAGACCTCGAAGTTATAGAATCAAGGTAAGTTCTGTTCACGTAAATGTTTCTGAACTTACAGTTTTAGGACTAATGTTGTTTTTAATTTGGCTTGTGTAAAACGTAAAGAAGGTTATGGAATTCGTTGCTATATAACTGAATGTGTTTATTATACACTAAATTATATTATCTGGCATTCTGCATCATGACCTATTAATCTATTAATAATGTGTTTTATGTAAATTCTGATTGTTGCAGGCAGGCTGTTGTTGGTTATACTTACAATGGTTCTTCCTTGAATGTAGATGTTGATTTGACTGCTTGATTGAGGGTTTTTTATGTGTGTGGCTATAGCTTCTCCCTGAATTCTAGGTCCTGAGTTCAAAGCTCGCCAAGGGTTGTGTGTGTGTGTGTGTGGGGGGGGGGGTGTTAGGGCTGTACTTAGGTGCTCTGCAAGTTAGTGTTCTACTTAACATTACCCAAAGGTTTTTTAAACTGTATGCTGTTTTAATATACTAGTACAAGAATTATGTAATTTCAACTATATATGGTTGATTACTTGATGTAAACCTGGATTCCTTATTTTGCCATTGGTGTAATGTTTATGTTTTGCTACTTCAAGTGACATTTTACGTATTCCAAACTTAATTATTTTGCTTAATAGTAATATGTCGCATCATGCTTATAGATCTGTGTTATAATTGATGAGCTTGCGAGACAATTTGCAGGCAGGGCAAACAATACATGTTGGTGGCTTAGTGAGACTAGACCTTGTCGAGGCATCAGTCCAGACAATTTACGTGACAGTGTGGGCATCACCAAATGTGTCTCTTCATTTAGGAAAGACTGAAAATGCTGATGAAACTTGGAGTAAGCATGTTGGTATCAGGTTACAGGTAAGCATGTCAGCCTTGTTGATCATGTTTCCTTATGTCTTGGTCATATTTTCTTTTCTAGATAATCTTGATGATTAACATCCTAAGCACAATTGATCTGAAATTTGGTAATTAACTGTTACTTGAGCCATTGGAAATTTGGATATCTAAACCTTCCCCTAATACAATAAGAATGTGAGATTTGGTTGCCAAAATCAATCATTGCTTATAGACAGTAGATTGTCAATATTAGTTTATGCTGTAAAACCTATGATGAGCTCTATACTACTCCTATAGAGTGGTTAAGAAAATGTGAACTTTGTTCTTGATAGATACTTTGGATGTATCTTTGAGGGATTGAGCCATTGGGGTGTGGTCGTATTTCTCTAGGATTGCCTTTTGTGGATAGTAGGTTGCTACTTTCACATTCATGTTATTGTTAAGTCATTTCACTGCAGCAAGGGAAGATTAAAATAAAACTTGAATTAAGTGTGATTGTTATTTTCTTAAAAAAGGTCAATCAGTTTACAAGACCTATCTAATTATCATTGAGTTCTACCTTTCTATTAACTGATATATCTTTTAAATAGCTAGTGTATTGACTATCGATTACCAGGTATCGACATATCGTGAATAATTTTGCATTGCTAGCAAATTTCTATTACTAGTATGATTTAAGAACTTGAGACAATTTAATGTGGCTTCTTTTAAAGGAGACTCAATTTAGAAGGTAAGGAGGGCTTTATAGAAACTAAAAGGGCCTACAGTCCTTGCAATTAAATCCTTCAGTATACACAAAATCAACATACCCTTACAATATCTGCACACACAATACAAACTTGTGAAAAGCATATTTTGCAAGAGAATGAAATTGAGAGAGTTGAACAGTTGATGTGATAAAACATTTCAAATACATTGCCCCAACAACGGTCAGTATTGTTTTGAAACAAACTAGTGGCTTCAAGCCTTCAACTTGGCTGCTAACTCTTGTGAAGGCATGAAGCCGATCTCATCTGAATATTTGTCAGCATCTTATGTGAAAGGCGGACTTAATTGTATTTTCTATAGCTTGTATAGAGTTCACCTGGCCTTTGATCACTCTCTCCCACTATTATCCTGTAGTCTTCACCTATGTGCTGTATGCAATTAATACAAGGGTCGTTGATGATCCCAGAGGCTTATCCTACTCTGTTTTGTAATGATTTCAACAGTTTGAATTTTGCACTGAATTTGACCATTTTTTCTTACTAATATACTAGTACAGAATCAAATCTTATTTTGTAAAATGTTGGATTACTCTCATTGTATTTATCTTAAAATATCTGTGTTTTGAATTTTTAATCATAAATAATTAAAGATGTCAATGGTCAAACTTGTTGGCAAACATGAATCAAGATAAATTAATAAAGACCTTAGTCTTTTTTCCTTGCCTTCTACTAGTATGTTATTACATGTTTTTAATAGAAGAGCTAGGGGTCGCTATTAAAGCTTTAATGTCGATGAAGAGCCTTGTGTGTTTCTCAAAAGCTGATTCCCTGTATCGTGATAGAATCTGCTTAGGATAAGGATGTCAATTGACGATTAAAGGTAGGGGGGAAAAAAACAAAAACTATAGGTTCAGCTGTTCCGCAGTTTCTATATTTTTCTCTGCAATTGTGATAGAATGTGCTTAGGCAATGTCTTTAAATATCACTTAGGGACATTCTAAGTTTTGGGTAAAATTCATGTTGTATATTGCTATGGCTCTGTGGAGCATGAAATTGTGAATTTACATTAGCAATTGCTATCATGAACATACTTGCATACCTTGCCAATTCTTCTATGTAGTACATTATTCATGAACATACATAATTTTACCATTTCATTTTGATGGATGACAACTAATACCCCATTTTCATTATTTTTGGCTTGATCTTTTCTCAGCCTCCTGTAGGAGCAGATAGACTTCCCGAAATGGGGACCTGGACAGAGAGAGAATTTAAAGTGACTGGAACTAGCTGGGATGTAAATAGTTCTGACCTTGCTGTAGCTGGGTTAGGTTGGCTTGCTTTGGGTCTCAAAGGCGAGGCAACCTTAAAGCTATGGACATATGATACTGTTGAAGTTGTCTTACGGGAGCCTTTAGCTCTTGACCGTGCTTCGCATCTTGAGCGACCTGGGTTTTGGTTGCCCCAGGCTATATCTGACGCTCTTGGTAACCAGAGTAAACTAGAAGCTCAGAAAAAACAGCAACTTGAAGATGAGAGTGAATATGTGACTGCTTGAAGCATATGGCTGTATCTCTCTTCTTGAAGGCACTGTACAGGATTCTGAATTTGGTTAAAGCATTTATAAGATAACCTGTTGTTTGCTCTCAGCTGAGCTTCAAGATTTTGTCGGTTGGAGCTGCATATATCAGTGTATTTTCTGTTGTATTTGAAGATTAGATTCAGCATAGTGCTATAATACGGCAATAGTCATAGCAAGCAGTCCTGTAAATGCTGTTGAGATGATCAATCTTAGGATTATAGCTTACCAGCATGTCTGGCATACGAGTGTATTTTGGATTATATTTTCCCTCCGATTGCATAATACAATACATCCCTTTTTAACTTGTATCAGATCCGAAAGATTCTGAGAACTGAGGGTCAAACAGGGTATTGCCCATTGTCGACATCAATGTTGTGATCCCCTGTGCACCTAAAAATAGGCACTATAGCTTTTTGAGGCGTTTGTATTATGCTCAAATCTGAACATGCTCCTCATTGACGATTGTTCTTTTGCGCCAAAACATCGGAAGTTCATATTCTCAGATCCTATGTATATAAGCACTCCATATATTTTGAAAAATAATGCAAGAGGCCGAGTTTGGTTAAAAGTTTTACTTTGTCGATATTGTGATTGTCTTTGCACATTTCCATTTTCTAAATTAGCAATATTTAATCGAATGTGTCAAGCATAGCTAGACTCCTAGAGCTCTAGAGGTAGTTACAATCGGGTATACAAATTGGACAAAAGTAAAACCTACTTAACCCATTTTTGGCAGCTTATCCTGATTAGACGAGAATTGCAACTAAATTTAGATAACCCGCCTTTGTATTTGTTTTTTCATGATAATGAAATTAACAAACTACAGACGACCCAATTTGAATAAGACTTGAATCAAAAGGAAGGTAACGCTCTAACTAATCTTCAGAGTGTCTGGAATTAATCACTATCATAGTATTTAGGGGATAGAGTTAGATTGGATTTACTCTATTTTTTATTTCTGTTTTAAAATAGTCTGATCTTCAATATTATACTCCCTCCGTCCCTTAATTAGATTCCTACTTCTAACATTTATTCCTCAACATAATAGATAGAAGTAGGAATCTAATTAAGGAACGGAGGGAGTATGTAAAAATTTAAAATCGTATTGATTTATGTCCATTAGCAAATAAGCATTACCTCTCATCTGAAACATTCCGTGACGTTCAGAGGCTTCGGCAATAAATATAGGCCAAGAAAGGAGAAGCATGAAAAAAGGAGCTTGAGGAACCAATATGGCAATATCCAATGATTCCAGTCACATATTCAGGGGATTTACCAATCCCAAAGTATTACAGGCTACAAGCCAACACCTGCAACCTGCCCATATCAGACTGTACTATCAGCCCACACCTATCACCAGGATGGAGATATTGCAACATACCAAATAATTCCAATCACATTTTCAGGGAATTCAGCAATCCCAAAGTATGGCTCACAATGGTCCGACACCGAAACCCCTGGTCCCAGTACTACAGGACACAAGCCACCACCTGCTAATATCAGACTGTTGCAGACCAAACCCCTCACCAAGATGGAGAGATTGCAACATCCCAAATTTCTGGCAAGGTGTATGCCTGCAAGGCTGTAGCCATCTACATTTTGAACACACCAAATTTCTACAAGATGGTAATTGCGTCAGAAATATAGAATAAGAGGCCAATATGAAGATTTGAAAGTAATCTCGCGTCATTTTTCTTAAATATCATACAATTTTACTCTCTTTCTACATTCTACACTTGCTCGAAAAGTTTCTTGATTTTCTGAAGAAAAGAAAAGGCATGAACAAGGAACTCATACAAGAGCTTCAACCTGGCTCTGTACAGAAATTACAGCTATTAAAGGAGAATCATATTGTTAGCAAGGAGCAAAACTGCTCCCACCTATGACCCTCTACTTCTGAACGGGCTTTTCCGAGAACTTGAATCCTGACTTCACATCAACCAAGGCTGCAGACAGAGGAAATAACCATGTGAGCAACAAATTAAGATGCCATTTTATTATGTAACGGTGATGCAGCTAGTTTACCAGTAAATTCCAAGTCTACATACATTTCAGACTTAAATAGAGGTTACATGTGCTAAACTTCACCAATTTACACTTATCTGTTTTTACTGATTGGGTAATGTCATTCAAATTCCTAACTTGATATCAATCTAAGTGCAAATCAAAATCACGCATCTATTGGTGTAATGATACTAATGAATGTCTAATTCAGCTTAGCATATTAAATAGTATTTCAAAAAACTTGGCTCCTTGGGACTGTATATATCATTTTCCATGAAAATCTGCTAAAGAAACCCAGGTTAAAAAAAGAAAGACAAAAAATTGCTACTAATAGATCACACAATATTCACCTTCTCTGGGTAAAAGCTTGCTTTCCTGAGTCCCGGTAGATTTGATGAACTCCTCAAACTGAGACTCCATGAGCAACAACTCTTCATCAACACCAATATCGATTTCATCAGGAAGCAAGTCAACAACATCGTTCTCTTCAAAATTGTTCACATTGTTGCCATACAACATTTCAGCTTCTTGGTGCTGACTTAGCCAATAATCCCGGAACCACAGTGAGGTAGTGATCAAGTCATACCATTCAGGTGAGAAGTCCTCTACCTGTCGAAAAGCAGCAGGAATGTACAATGGGGCATTGGGATTCAGCGTTGATCTTACACCTGAGACTAGAGCCATATTTTATCTGTAGAATTACTCTTCAAAGTTACCTATATGAAGAATAAATAGCATAACAGAAAATGATCAGTTGATAAACAATTGGGAGCTATTAGTTAAGAACTTTAGAAAGATAAAGATTCAAGTGCACAAATGTCATACAAACCAATTTATTAGTCAAAGGGACTACATTTAATGAAAAGGTCTAGTCACATAGATATGTAAAAAAATAGAGTTCAATGATGAATCTAAACAATCTAAATATATGCTCCCTTTGTTTCTTAATAGATGCATCACTTTGACTTTTTACACTATTTATAACTACTTTATTTACTAATAATTCATATATAATGATAAATTACGTTAAATATAATTGTTATTAGGTTAATCTCAATATAAATTATAAGATTAATAAATTTTTACTAATAAATCAAAAATATAAAAGGTCAAAGTAATTTTATAAACAATATAAAAAGTCAAAGCGATGCATCTATTATGAAAACAAAGGAAATATATTTGTTATCACCATCATCTAATCATCTAAAATTCCACCGACTAATTCATAGGTGCTATTGTATTAAATGAATGCAAGTATGCAACAACACTGGTGTTCATTTTTAACAATTATGATAGCAATCAAATCATCTCATCCATCAAGTGTTTTTCTTCTCAAATTTTCAGCACCAAACCATGAGGATGGAATTTAATTTAAGAAAAATATACTCTTGACAGTGGATATTATTGAATGCTTTATCATGATCATTCATATGAGACATCCAATACAAAATCAAATACAAACTAACTGTAATTCCCTTTTTAAAGGTCTCCAGGCCACCTGGCTTAAGATACACTAGGTTGCCACAAAAATGAGCATGAGACATCAAGATCAAAGAGACTTTCTAGGTCACACATACAGACTTGCAGAGAATCAAGGTTCCTACGAAAGGTATGGCCATCACAATATCCACACAACAAGCCCAATAAAGAGGATCCTAGGTTCAAGTTGGTCCAACAACAAGATCACAAGGTCCAGTTAAAAAAACTATTACTCTTTGTGCCTCTTAAATATGCCACATTTGACTTTATAGGATCAAAGATGTCGCACAATGATCAATAAATTAAATGATGTTTAGTGGTAAATATAATAAAATTTTGTATTTTTACAGATGTACTCTTACAACAATATATAGAAACTTGTGTAGTCCATGATATCAAAATAGTGATCATAGTTTAAAATCTTTGACCATAAAAAGTCAAATGTGGCCTATCAAAGAGAAACTTGTGTAGTGCCATCATAACTACGAACCATCTCAAAATCCACTCACCCCACACAAAAATTACAAGATTTTTAAGAAAATGAAAAGTAACCCAAAGTTAAAGAGTCATTCTAGCAACATATCTTTTTCCTTCCAAACCTTATAAAAATTGAGCAACATCTTCAACTCTTCCTATCAAAACGGTTCAAAGTGCATATCCACAATTCCACAAGTAAATACGAGAAACTTTAAAATCAAACTCCCAAAGTTTTCAACATGAGCGTTCCCTCATAATTGCATAAGCCACACAACCCCAATCCTCACAGCGCACAAAACTCGCTCCAAGCATACAACTCAGTTGCTTACACATTCATAATTATATACTTCTAGTCAATCAGCCCAACATTTTGTAATACAAAGGTACCTCTTTTCCACAGATATGAAATATCCACACAACTTTTTAATCAGTTCACTAAACTCCCACCACAAACATTAACACCAAATTCCTTACAAAACCCTATATCTAGCCTTCTAGCCCGATAATCGATCGAGCACGAAGTTAGCCGTGTCTTCTCCACGCCTACAGCTAATCACTCTTAACATACTCAATATACATGAATCGACCAAAGTTTCACACAACTGCCAGAGGTACGACTGCATAAATCGAGGCCATCGAAACCCCGTCTTTAGTCCATCAACATATAATCCATGGTCAAACAACGAGCACCTTCCCTTCATCACATACTCTGAGTGTGATTAAGACCAAAAATATAGTTTTCAAATTCAGTTTAATAACTTTCTTTTGCTTACTATTTGCAATTTTCCAAAAATCATCAATTACGTAATCCGATCATCAATAAATTATCAGCTAATTTAACACCACATACAACAATTACACACCAAATCAATAGCTCACCTGTCAAAATTATAAATAATAAAAAATAAAAATAAAAAATCAATAGCTCACAAATCGAAAGATCGAGTTCAAATAGCGTCAAATCGTATTCTTCTGCGACTATTTGAACTCGATCTTTCGATTCATGAACTGCAAAGTTTTGAATTTGGACTTTCAATTCAAAGTCATTTCTTAAATTGAAAGTCCAAATTCTGTCAAACTAGATCTAATTAAAGCAAAACAAGTCCAAATTTTATAAACTAATTTAAAATTATTCAGTATAAATTCAACGATAATTATATTGAAGTAAAATTCAGATCAAACCTAAACAAACTCATAAACTCAAAAATTCAAAAAAAAAATATTAAAATTAATGATAAAAATTATACCTTTAATATTCGTAAGGAGTAAAATATCTTCAACTATTCAGACAAAGAAGAGAAGATATTGAGGAGAGAGAAAGTGAGGAGAAAAAAAAGAGAGAACTTTAAATATATAGACAATAATAAAACCGGTAAAATGAACCGGATATTTCTAAACCGGTGACCGGCCCAATCATTTTTTGACCGACCATAGCAGGTAAACTGTGGGCCAATTACCGGGGACTTGAAAAGCCGTGTTTGGGTGGCGTGTAAATGGATAGACTTTGATGATTTTTTGACCTTTATAGGACCCACTTCCCATGTGTATGAGAATGACTTTTCGTCGTAATTGATGTGCTTTTTTTTAATGAATGGACGGTTATGATTGGTTGATGAGGTAGGAATTTTGTGACGCGGAGGAGATCTAACGGTGGGGTATTTGTGTATTTTTAAAGGACGGTGTAATGTAATCCAACTAATTGCTTTAATTAACAAAGCATTAATTAGTTACATCACATGTTTTGTTGGTTGATTAGGTATATTGTATGGCAATGACAACATTTTTTGTCTACTTTTGATGATTTTTTCTACTTTCTCCATAATTTCCTACTACTAGTTGTATCAAAATTATTCATCTTTCATTATTTTATTTTTTATTTTGATACGCGGTCGGCCCAAAATTATTTTAATTTGATACGTTTAAAATGATAGGTATATAAATTAGACATTTTATATAGAAAATCAAAGTCGAGACTCAGGTATATCATGTTTGTAATTTTAACTATTAAAAGTCGAGTTATTACTTATTCTAGGGTTGTGTTTATTCTATTAGTTTAGGCCAAAATCTGCTCGCTAGATTCGACCAGGTTTTATAGAACAACAGCTAGATTAATACGTATGCAAATGATAGTGTAGGTTCAGTGAATAAGGATGAATAACCTACAAAAAGGGAATAGAGGGGAAAAGGAAGAAGAGAAACAAGATGATGACGCAGAAAACCCCAGGAATAAGGGTAAAAACTACGGGTGGCGATGAGTCCACCAATGTACTAGTTTGAGAATTAAGTACAGGTATAATGTAGATTGGTTTTTTTTATCAAGAATGAATATGTAATTAGGTGCTAATTACTAACTGCTATAGAATATAATGCTTAGGGCTCGTATCTTGTGTTTTTACAATGGTTTTTCATTCTATTTATAATAGGAAAGCCTTTTGAAGTTTTATAACAGCTTCTTTGATGATTCCTTGAAAGTAGGAGTTAGCTGACAGGTTCAGCTCCGAGATTCATGCCACATTCTTCATGCACTTATCCATTATCCTTTGACTTGATCTTTGCCAATGGTTAGTTGGAGAGTAGTGAGAGTGT
The DNA here is from genome assembly GCF_948465745.1 of Chenopodium album. Classification (NCBI taxonomy): domain Eukaryota; kingdom Viridiplantae; phylum Streptophyta; class Magnoliopsida; order Caryophyllales; family Amaranthaceae; genus Chenopodium; species Chenopodium album. The sequence goes on from NC_137848.1 coordinate 48,939,644, forward strand.
CCTCTGTGAAAATAGGAAAAGTAGTTTGGCTCTTTGATTTGGTTTTCAACGAATGTGGACTGATATGTGGTGCAGATACAATTAACATTTCCAACTGACTTATTCCTGGTGGGAAATATCCCTTTCTTAATCGTAGGAAAACTTATAACAACCTTGACTTGCTCAAACTTGTTCTCTTAGAATATTCTTTGAAAATATCTTTGTTTAACTTCATTTAATACCTGGAACCAGGTTAGCTGATCACGTAGCAATCTGTAACCTGTAACCTGCAATCTAGCAACCTGCGGACATCTGAACCTGTAGTGAAAATTTAGGCACAACACTATTATTACAACATTTTTTTCAATTGGGTTAATAGATGAAATATTACATTATTATGGATAATTTATGATTTAGATGCCTATTTCTAACATTTATTACTCACATAGTAAAGAGTAGTAGGCATCTAATTAACGGACGGAGGGAGTACATAATTTGTCTTACTCAATATTATATTAGAAATAAAAGGTGGCAAGATATCAAGAACATTTGAATGATAATTTGCACCAATTTGATTTGTCACATTTGTCAATGCACAAGTTTAATTATTATTACCTCTGTTAAACTAGTCCGTATTTAAAATGGTGTAAGCATATTTTATACTTTGAAAATATATATTAAGATAAAGGAGTTATCTTTCATATTGTACCTTTTTTAATATCTATTCCTTCATATAATACAATAAGAAATTAAAGAAAATGGTTAAGAGTGATGTACGTAAATAATATTATTTTATTTTTCCGTTCATTTTCGGTTGTAGCTCTTGAAAATTTATAGTATTCACATTCTTAGAATTAAACTTCTTTAGTGATTTAATGTGTTGGGCAAAGTATACTCAAACGAGATCTTAAGTGTTAAATTTGTTTCAATTTACATTTCACACTATATAATTTTATAATTTTTTTATATATCCTTATTTTAGAGTATGAAGGGTTGAAATGACATATTGACAAGCGTGAAAAGTAAAGAGTTACAAAGTATAACCTAAAGTTGTCTCCAAAAAAAAAAAAAAAAAAAAAAAAAGAAAGTATAACCTAAAGTGAACGCAAAGTCATATACAAGTATAGTTTATGTTTTTGTTAAGTACGACTTAGGGAGTATGATGAGTTGATGATAGTTTACTTTAGCTATGCTAATATAGTAATACAATCAAGTTCCCATTATGTACAACTTATAGTGTTGCAATTTCAATTGGTAAATTGACTAATTAGTTATTTCACTTATGGTGTGAAAAAAATGTTACACTTTATTACTTGGTATTTTACTATCTATTTTTATTTCCATTACTCGTATTATTTATTTTTGTTTAAATGTTGTGTATTTGACTTGATAGTTTTGATATGATGTCTAATCTATTTGACTGATCTCTTTCTATGGCTTTTAGAACTGGACAAATAGAAAGATAGTTACTCCATAACGGAGTACTTCATAACGTTGATAAGTTGACTTCCCTATAATAAAAAATTCTACTTATATATAAGTATACTTTCTCCATTTTTATTTAGTTGTAACACATCCATTCGGCACGCATTTTAAGGAATATATTAGACTACGTAAACAGATAAATTAATTTACAAAATTTTACCACCTATAAAAAGAAAAGGATAAGTTGCTACGCTTTGAATTTCATAGCTTAATTCATTCGTTTACTTAAGTTTAATCACCTCTTCAAAAAGCGTGATAAAAGGTGTATTGCAAGTATAAAAAAACAGAGAAAGTATAACTTAACCTTTATGCATGAATTGTTTTTTCAAATTTGCTTTTTTATTATTGAAGTTTACACATAGATAAAAATACCTCTTGATTGTGACAATTGATTAAGAAATACTTTGAATAACAACAAAATGTAGCACTTTACTCGTAAAAAAAAATGTAGCACTTTAAAAAAAAGAAATAAGGAAACAAAAAATATATATAGAACGGAATACCTTTTAATAACAGTCACCTATATATTAAGTTCAATTTTAATCTTATCTAATCCCTACCTTATAAAAAGTGGGAGAATACTCTTATGAATAGTGTTAGGACATATATAACCCCGAAAATGTTTATTTACCTTTATACCCCTATTAATATTTTGTTAGTTTGTCTCTCTATTCGTTTTCCCTAATGTGATTCGGTAATGCTTTTCCTTTGTCTTCCTCATAACTCATAATTGCGCCCTTTTCTCCTTCCCCTCTACCTCTATCCTCAATTGAAGCAAACTATTAGTTCTCTATTGAAGAACCTAACGAGTTTTGTCTTCTCCATTTGAAGTAGTTTCTATGGTGAGGTATTTTTTTTATTGTTAATCTTGGTTTATCGTTAATTTAATTGTTTACTTGTTAGTATAATCAATTTAGGATTGCTTTGCTTTTGCCTTTCCACCTTCCGAATGGTGCCCACTTCTGATAGAAATTCATTCTCACCCCGACTGAAACTTTTTTCTCTCCTATTATAATGATTTCGATTGAAATTTGTGTTCAATTTTAATCTATCTTATTCTGCTTCTTTAATTTCTTTGTAATTAATTTATAGGTTTTAATCTCATACATCCTTATCGGAGTTTTTATTTTTTTTTTATTTTTAATTTGACATTTTGCTTGAATTTTTAATTTCCTTTGTAACCTAAAAAGTTTGGCCTAAATTTTCGTCTTTTTGTCTAAATCGAACTCTCAAATTGTAACCGCTTTTCGTAAATTTAAGAATATGTTTCAAAATTTCTTTCAATTACATATAGAGCCTCTTCGCATTTTTGTTAAATTTTTGGTACCATGATGCTGATATATGTATGTGTGTGTTTTTGTTTACAGATGTGATTGAGAGGCTTAACAATCTTAGAGGGAGAGACATGGCTTCAATGTGTTTATGGTCTTCTAAAAGGTAGTCATGCATTGTCACTTTTGCGCTTGTTGACTGCCTGAAAATCAAACAATTTAATTGGTTTCTTGGATATCTGCATCGAAATTTAACTAAAATCAATGTCTTTGTGACTTTTACTTGCAGTCATGTGTTCTGAACCTTAGGTAAGTTTATTGATACTATTGACTTCAACCCTATACTTCTAGCTTTATTAAATTTTCAGTCTAATTATGTTATTTGCATACACAATTGTATAGAGAACTAATTCAAGGATAAGATGCTTACACATTATTCACAAATAGACGCTACTATAGCTTTTGCCATAGGAATCATGTGTTCTGATTCTTTAGAAGCTTAGATGAAACTATTGACATTATCGACTCTAGACCGATTCTCGAATGAATCCAGACCACTATGATAACCTGATAAGTGCACATTCTTTATTTTTTAGCTTTATTTATTCTAGGATTTTTTACCTTTATAAGTATTCAATTTTACATCATTTTCTATATGAAGCACAAGGAACTATGGAAGCAAGCATTTGTCCAATTTAGTTCAAAAGCAACTGTGTTACAGGGAGATGTGAAGAGGAAAAGCAAGTTGGTCATCTTTAGTCTGAAACTGAAATTGATATGAGAAATCAGGCTCAAGTGTGGGTTAGTGAATCGGTTGGATTTCGGAGACTGTAGTAAGAGAAAACTGATGTCCATGCTTTTGATGTTAAGTTTACAAGGGTATTGGTTTATTAAAATTTGTGATTCGAAAGATCATATGAGTAGAAGGTAAGACAAAGGTTGGTCAAATAAAGTAACCAGAACTCGTGTATATCCATCCAGGTGCAAAAGCCACATTTGTTGATGCATTGGAGGTGCTTGCAGGACACAAAAGAAGTCACTTTTGCAGTTCTTCACAATTACTGGTACTGTATTGTCACGAACCTATAATTGAAAGTTAATTTAATTGTAATTATTAGATTATACATCTATACAAAAAATTAAACAGGTTCCTTTCTTTGATACTTGTTCCGCTTGTTCGATATAATGCAAGCTTATTTCTGTCGATAATTCTATTTTTTTAAAAAAAAAAAATTTGGAGGGGGGAGGGATAACTCTAAACTACAAATAGACTCGGCAAAATTTGATTTCAAATATGATTACCTTGAAACATGCATAAGGTATTAAGACTAATTGCAATAACTCAACTTGAAACACTATCTATACCGGGCGCATCGCGCGCGTAGGATCCCCTACTTAAAATAAAAGAACCTTCTAAGCACAAACATTATATGTTGTACTTATTATCCACCTAGCCACCCAACATTGCCTGTATCATGATACATATATATATTATATATTATATATATATATATATATATATATATATATATATATATATATATATATATATATATATATATATATATATATATATATATATACACACCACCATTTAAGAGTTTTATGACTTCTACCTAAAGACGGGAACAGGCCGTGTCGGCACGTGGGCGGCACGGGCCCGGCACGACTCCGGCACGGCTCGACATGGCACGGCGGCCCACTTGTGGGCCGTGGGCCGTGAACAAAAAATTGAAATCCGGCACGGGCACGGCGGGCGGCACGATCGTCGGCACGCCGGCACGGCCCATGCCCAAATAAAACTTAATTAATTAAGTTTATTTATATAAACTTATTTATACAAAACTATTTAATTAAATAAACTTATTTAATTAATAAAGAAGTAAGTTTATATAAATCGATTAATTTATATAAACTTATTTAATTATTTATAACACAATAAATCGATCTTTTTTTTATATACATATATATTTTAAAAAAATCCGAAAAAAAAAATATTACGGGTTGGCCCGCAGCCCGGCACGGCACGACCCGCCAGGCACGTGGGCCGTCCCATGCCGTGGGCTAGGGTGTGCCAAAATTTGGCACGGCAAGGCCCGCCCCGAAGCCGGCACGGCACGGCCTGGCACGAGCCCCACCCAGGCACGGCCCGGCACGGCACGATACCCACCTTTACTTCTACCTATAAAAATTAGGGAAATTCTCAATGGTAGCCCTCTATTTTTGCTTATTTTCAATGGTAGCCAATTTTTATTTCGATTATCTTTGATAGCCATATACTTTTATAAATTTTCAACCGTAACAAAACTTGATGAAGCAACATACTTGTAAAACAACAAAACTTGCAGCGGAAACTCAACTTTCTTTTATTAATACTTATAAAAATAGTAACATTGTTATGAGTACTCAAATAAAGACGAGACCAACATTCCTAAACTAGATGAAGCAAATCCCTGGACTCCCATATGCTCATTCATGACTCCATCTGAAAATAGTCAACATTGCTTACCATTACGGTAAACAGGGCGAACCAAAACAAATAAGAAATACGGATTAGCAAAATATGCTAAGTACGATAAGTGCAAGATAATGTAAACTCAATTTATTTGCAAACATGCTTTAAAAATCAGTTCCAATAATTAATCCAATAATTTCAAACTCATTATTCCAAAACCGACTCCAAAGATTCAATATTCAAAATAATAGTTAATTAAACCAATTCCTTTATTAAGAACCAATTTCTTTTAATCCAATTCCTCACCCAAGTGTGCACCCCCCCCCCATGCTAGTCTCCTTATATTACAAGGCTATTCTTGAGGAAAGACCCAGTCATACAAAGTCCAAGGCCTTATCAATAAACCAAATCCGCATAGTGGGATTACCGACATGCTTATAAAGCATTAATAATAATAATAATTTAATGGTTCAATAAATCCTTTTAATATCCAGTAAATTCCAATATAATTCAAACTCCTTTTTAATAATTCCACATACTTTGAAAATCAAAACCTTTTTAAATAGATACTTGAGAATAAAATCTCATATTAATAACTTTTCACAATCAATAACTCTTCCTTGAAAAAAACCTTTTATTTAATTCAACAAATTAAACCTTTTAAAATCAATTCCTTTATTTAAACATAATAAGTAATTCAAACCATTCAAAACATGATTCAAAAATCAATCATTCAAAATACTTTTATTAAAATCAATACCTTCAAACATAATTTATTTCAAAATCATAATTCAAATCAATTTAATTCAATCACCAATCAAATCATGTAAAACATGTTATTCAAACCAATCACTTTCAAAGGTATCTAGCCACCTAAACGTATCTTGATCCTTGCTAGAAAAACCACACAAAAAGAACATCGAGAACCTTGATTCCGAATATCAATCGACACTTCACACTTTCAAAGTTCAATCACGAATACACCTTGCAAATAACATAACCATAAGGTTATCACAACATAAACTCAAATCTAATGTGCATAGACTATAAAACTCTTTTAAAATAATACTTTAATATAAAATTATAGCTTTGAAATAGGTATTTGTATTTTAGAAAATTAACTATGAAGAAAATAAAAGAATAGGATTAAAGAGAATTGAATTTTCGTTGGAAAGAATAGGTAGAACTTGCAGAGATCATAACTCCTTCAATATAACTCCGAATTGAGTGATTCTTGAGCCTAACCTCAAGGATTTTTCGAGAGGAACAATCTTCTGTGAAACGTCAATACCCCAAAAACTGATCAGAAGTGCCCGAAAACTGACTTCAAAGGTATACGGGATAATATTTGTATGAAAAGAGGAGAAGAAAAGTATGAAAAGGTTTAGGGAAAAGAAGAATAAGAGAGAACAAGAGAATTGGGTTTTTGGTGTGAAGAATATGAGAGGTATGAAGGGGTATTTATAGGCTCATGAATGAGGGAATTATGGTAGGAGAATGTAGGAAGAATTATGGTAAAAAGAATTAAGGAAATTACTTGGAGAAGAGAGTTAAAGAATTACGGAAAGTTAAATATTAAGGTGACTAAGAATAATTAATTTAAGGAAGGTGTGTTGTCATGAAAATAATATGGCAAAAGAGATTACTTGGGGAATAATCAAAGATGAAATAAGGTAGGAAAATAAGATGACCAAATCTTTGTGAGATGGAAAAATAAAATTAAGGAAAATAAGAGATTTTAAGGAGATAATTAAAAATACAATTTAACAAAATAAATCACCCAAAATCCAACCAAAGTGGCCGAAAATTTTTGAGCTTCCATAGCTCCAAATTTTCGGACCATATTAGTAGTGTTTAGGAAATTATTTTGCTAGATTTTAGGCTTAAAAATAATTGTGTAAATAATATATTTTGTATAAAATAATTAATTAGGAAAATACCAATTATTCACTAAATAAAATAACTAAGAAAATCAGATTTTCTACACATAGAAAATCCGAAAATCATAGTTAATAATTTAGGAATTTTCGGCCCTTTTAAATAAATAATATAATATAATTTTGTTTAATTAAAATATCCAAATATATATAAATAATCCGGTTTTTAAAATAAAATAAATGGATGATAAATCTTATCCAAAATCCAAAAATAATAATTAAGTTTTAAAATACTTTAGGCGCCAAAATTTAAATATCATTTTGGCTCCAAAATTCAAATTATAAAATAAATTACTAAAATACCCTTTTTAAGAGAATACTAATTAGAAAATACGTTTCAAAAATACGGGGTATTACAATTGTAGCCAATGAAGATCCACTCATGACCTATCTTCCTCTTGATTTATCCCATCAATGAGAATACTTATCAACATATGAAGCATCCCCACTAATTTATTAGTAGGTATTGAAGTTGGTTTCAATGAATGCTATAGTTTTTGAGAAGCTGAAGAACTCTATGATCTTTTCAAATATACAACTGAAGAATGCTTCATTCAAACCAAGTTGCACTCAACTATGTTGACACTGCGTAACTCAACTATCAAAGAATGTTATGTGACATATAGGAGATACCTAAACCAAACAAAACTTATAATTACTTCACCAACTATAGTAAGATAAAGAAAACTCCATGGATCAACATTACCCTCCAAACTTATCCTCAAAATAAACCCCTTGTAGAGACACAAACACCATCTCGATGAATAAAAGGTCTATGATTAATCTAGCCCTTCATACCGACATAAAAGAGATACCTAAACCCAACAAAACTTATCTAAGACCCTACTAAACTCATAATTACTTCACCAACTATCATAAGATAAAGATAACTCTATTGATCAACATTAATGATTCAAAACCTGTCATTGATCAATTCAATCGCTTTGAATTAATGGGTTAAGCACTTTGAGAGTAGAGGAAATTTTGTACGAATTTGTATGTTGTATTTATTGCCTTGAGTATATTTTTTTTTCCGATGGAGTTCGAGTAAAACTCACCCAAATTTGAGCCCGGGCCACCAACTACTTATGATTGAGAGGAGTTTGGGAGTAGGGGGGATTCCGACCTTTCCCCTCTATATTTAAGTGATGATATACGTTAATGCATAATTAAGTTGTTTAACAAAGGTGCTGGTTGGGTCTTTAATTTTACCAAAAAAACTCTATTCCCTATATATATTTCTATATACTCCATAAAATTTATTGATTAACTTATAATTTAACTGGTGGCACTACCTAGCGTGCACTAGTACCAAGCTAAGTTTGGTCTAGTGAAAAATATTACAACTTCCAACTTTAAACTTAGGGGTTCAATTCTTATTACAAAGTTTAAAGGAACTTAATATATTACTCATACCAACAAGATGCATCTTTCTTTTAGGAAAACTCATATGCTAAGATACTTCTCAATTAAGGATGGGTGACCTTCTTAGAAGTTCAAGGTGCGCATGAGTGAGGACAAAATGCGCCAGAAGGACTTGTGCTGCTCTGTGAGGACATTTGTTGGTCCCAAATGCAAATGCGGATTTCGTGACAACAAGCCCCCACCCTGATTTGGGGTCGGGGTGTTACACTAACTCTACCCCCATACATATTTCTATTAATGAAGCATACAATCCATTCTAACATTAAAACCAAACAACTTTAGACTAGTATATATACAACTTCCTCCGTTTCTTTTTAGTTGACACGTTTTTAGAGTCACGTTTGTCAATGCCCAAATTCAACCATTATTATCTTTAATTATCGAAAAGCAAAAATTATATAAAGTTGATATTTTGAAAATATATATAGTGATGAATCTAACAAGACCCCATCTGATTTTTCATTATGTATAAATCACAAAACACGGTCAAAGGGAAATGTGTGAATAGTGCTAAACTCAAAACGTGTCCATTAAAAAAAATGGGGATAGTATTAGATTGCATACAACCCATTCCAATTTAATGAACCAAACACTTCCTTAGGGTCTGTTTGTTCACCTTATTTTCACTTATTTTAAATGTAATAAGTTCAGATTAGTTCAGTTAAATTCAGTTCAGGTTTAAAAAGTTCTGATAAGGGTTATTTAAATACAAATTACAACTAAAATAAGTTTCTAAGGGTTCGTTTGGTATTGTTGTGGTTTTCTGTTTTTTGGTTTTTTATTTTTTAAAAGCATATGATATATGTCCATAATGAATCAAAAATTATTTAACTTTATTTAAATCATGATAATATTGAAAACTAACAACTGAAAAGTGGAAACACCTTTTTCTTGTTTCTTGTTTTTGGTTTTTTTTTTTTTTTTTAAGAAAAAGAAACTGAAAACCAAAAATACTGGCAAATAAGTCTTAAATTAGATCAGTAAAAATCAAGTGAAACAAACACGAGATAAAAATTGTGAGGGTTAAGCTCTCACGTCCATTCCTTTAGTAATCGTGCAGACGCCATACTAACTCAACTCCTTAGGCTAAACAAATGAATCTAGTAAAACTGCACCACCGAGTCCAACCCCATCTAACCCACCATTGAGTCAACTCGCTCATCTCATCTAACCCAGCGAAGATTCAAAAATCGAGCATCGAATTCATCGCTGAATCCCTAATTTTGGGGAGAGATTTGTTAATGGTGGAATCGAAGTAAATCGACAAAAAAAATAAAATAAAATAATGAGCATAAAATGTAGGGTTTGGTGGCCGAAAGAGATTTCATCTTCCGAATTCCCAAAATCATCAAAAAGTTTGTTGTTATTTGGTTGGTTCATCTCTTGTTCTTCATCTTGCCTTGATGTTGTTGTGGCTTTCGCTTTTCCTGATGATTTTCTCTCTCTTCATTCCTCTGATTCCGCTATTCAGGTTTGTAATACTGCAATTCCTTTGATTTTTGAACTTTTATGTAATATTCATGTATTGGTGTGTTATCGATTAATGAAGTTCATGGTAGCTAATTGTTTTATGCGCAATTGAATTTTGGACTTTAATTTAGCTAATAATCTTGTGCGTTGTTGAATTTTGAAATTCATTGTAGCTATTTATATTGTGTTGCCGATTATTGGAGTTCATTATAGCTAATAAGCTTGTGCGTTGTCGAATTTGAAGTTCATATAGCTAATAATCTTGTGCGTTAGCAAGGTTTAAAGTTGAGGGTAGCTAATAATCTCGTGTGTAATCAAATTCTGAAGTTTTAGATAGCTAATAATCTTGTGTGTTATCTAATTTTGAACTTTTGGGTTGCTAATAATCCTTTGCATAATTGAATTTTAAAGTTTGTAGTCTTGTTTGTTATCAAAATTTGAAGTTCATATTGCTACAATTTATAATTTTTAACTTACTGACTATGATTCCTAATAATCTTACTAACTAATAGTGATGGTTGTGTGCTAGCCCATTGTTTGATCCAATGGGAAATAAGTCTAGGTTGATATTAGGACAATAGAGTAGTTTGCGATGGGGGGTTTAGGTATTAAGTTAATCTGAGTTGGTGAGCTTAGTTTTGACCAAATGCTCTGGGGAGCCGAATTTGATCCAATTGTATATACTACCTCCTTTCCTTAATGTTCTTTACACTTACTATTTGCAAAAGAATTAAGGAAAGAAGAGACATAACAAAGAAGTCCCAGCGATTGGCAAATGCATGAAATGAGCCACTTAATGACTAGTAGATCAACAAGTGGGTAGTTTTGTGGGGGTAGGGAAGGGTAAAGTTCTGACAAATCATCGCCAAAAATGGAGTAAAGTAGAAGTTTATGGAACAAAAAGGGACACACTTATGTGGAGAGCGTACTCAATTTAGTTGTATTTTTGTGCTTGGAGGAGAAGGGGGGGGGGGGGGGGGGGAGTGCTTTGGTTCAATGAATTAGTTGCCAAAACCCCAAAATGAGTGTCTATAGAATGCGAGGGGCAAAAAAAGGGGGTGGGTAGAAGAGGGAGCACAAGGCTACTTGTACAGAAAGTTTTAATCGCTACCTGAAATTTTGGGTGCTTCCACATTCCGCTTCAGTGCATCCCCCCCTTTTTTTGTCTTGCCTAGGTTTGCAGAACAAGGGTTGTATGCTTAAGTTTGTTGCTCTTCTATCATCGCCTGTACACTGTGTGAGAATAAGTTTTAGAATGATTAAACTTGAATTTATTTGTGAATTATTGAATTGCCAAGTAATCATATGCTTGAAGTGTTTTGGGAATGTCACTGTGCAAGATTAGTTTGTAGAACTATTGATGTTAGATTGTTAGGTTTAACATAATATTTCATCAGTGGATTACTGAATTACTGATTCTTTTTTGACTAACTTATAGTATGTTATAATGTGGGTTCTAACTCCACGAGATATCATTTGCTTGAAGAGTCTTGAGGAATAATGCTTGTTAAGTAAAGCTATTTCTTCAATCCCAAATTCTTCGTACTTTATCTTTATGTTTTTGAGTGTCACAGATATTCGCACTTTCTGTTTTTGGGTATCACAGAATCTTCTTCACACTTTTTTATAATCACTTTTCTTAATTTCTCTCAATCCCACTAATTGATCTATTCACTCTGACACAACACTCTATCTTACATTAACTACTATTCTTAAACTTTTGTCCCCTAGTTTTGATTGCGTGCTTGTTTATAGTAATTTTTCAAGATACTTGGATGGTAAACTTTTATATACGTAGGATGGTAATTCCAAGTACTAAGGGGATCGTTAAAGTAAGAGCTGTATATTTGGATATGATCTAACGCAGTTCCCATAATTGATACTGTATTGGTGGTTGAAGGTTGTATCTAGTGGACTAGTGACAAATATTGTCGATTATCACTTTTGATAAGCTAGTGTTTATCTATTTAGCTTATATATTTGGGTTTTGGATCTATAGCTTATCCTGCTCTTGTTTCATTTTTCGAAGCTGGGAAAGGTGTGTCCAGATTAGTATGGTGGCTATACCGTTTGCAGTATACACATTTCTGTAACATAGTGTTATGTCTGTTATTAACTTATTTTCATGTCTACAACAATAACGGGTGAGTAGAATTGTACAACTTATGAGGTCATTGTCATACCCTTTCCTATGGTGTGTTAGTATTTCTTCCGCTCATAGTTCTCCATTCTTATAAATCTTGAAGGATTTTATAATAATTATGATGTCGCTGTATATAGTTCAAGTACGCTCTTTAAAGCAATTATAGTTTTTGGATGAATATATTAGGAGACAATTCATCATTCAAACGGAGAAATGCCGGTCACATTACAGGAGAAGTCTATTTTGACTGTTCTGGGTCGCTGTGTGCTGCCAAATGAGAATACAGACCATCTGCACAATTTTAATATGGTCAACAGTGATCACAGCCCGCAGTCTGCTAAAGCCTGTTTGCTCAATGGGCAACACACTTCTATTGCAAATTTTAGGAATTCAAGCTGTGGATGTACTGCTTATGACAGTTTATTAAAGCAATTCAGACATGCTTCTTTAAGCCACTCAACTTGGATCCAGTTTGTGTACGATACTCACAGTTATCCTTCCAGTGAGATTTGCTGGATTCCAGCATTGAATCATCTGCATTTGAATGGCGAACTATCAACTCAGGCTGAACTCCACGTATGTAAGTCTTTCTTTCTTCTTTTGCTTACTTCATAAGATGGATTCCAATCGTCAGTGCCATTTATTGTCTGCTTTTGAAGTTGACAGGTTATGATTTATGAAACTCCGAAATATGGTAGTCATCATTTCGCCTTAAACTTTTGTAGTTCCAAACCTACAAATTGTGCGCCTAAAAGACCAAAGTGGGTTGATGAACTCTATTATAAACGTCAGCTTCAAGATTTGGTAAGATTTGTGAGCACTTGTTGATAAGAATACGACTAATAATTAAAAATTATATCTAGTTAATATTGATTGCAACATGCAGGACACAGTTATCCTGGCTATTAATTGCTCCGCTGCTGCAAATATGTACTTTTGCAACAATCTAAGACTCCAAAGTTCTTCCCGGAAATTAGTGCTATACATGTAAACTTATCTGGTACTTTCTGTGTTGTTATTCTATCATCTCTATCCCTTGTTTTCTATTATTTTGTTGATCATCTGAATATACTGCAGGTTTTTGAACTTTCTCTGGAGGTCCTGGGCAATTGCTGTGGCCACCTTATCCACATTTCTCTATATAGTTCTTCAGTCATTCAAGAAGCTTGCAGGATGTGCATCAAATTTCTGGATGTTCAATGGGTTAGCAAAAATTTTTAGTAACACAGGGAGAAATACACAAGTTCGATGTCACCAGATTCTGTATTGGCCTATCTTCCTTAATGAAACCGGTCTAAGGTAAGTAATGTGTATAATGCTGGAGTTTTCTTTGATTTATATGTCATACTTGAGGTTCTGCATGAAGGCAAACATATATATGCGTTTTTTTTTTTTGTATTCCTGATTGAGTGTATGGGGCAAACTGAATTGCTTGAATATTTGCTGTAAGAATAATTTTGTAATTTTCACATTTTAATGGAATTTGGATATTAGAGTTACTTCAGGGACATCAGGTAGAAAGGGTTTAAGATGACTGTAACATTGCTGTTGCCGATTTCATAAATCGCACAAGACATGATCTGCATACTTATAATGGGAAATACTGCTTCACATGTATGAACAATTTTAACGAGTTTGCAAAGATTTTTTGCCTGTTATGTCTGTGTGGGTCAAAAAAATCTCCCGATCAGAAGTGTCTTGATGTGTTTGACCTATTGACCTGGCCTAGTCCATGACCACCTATTACGTCTGCGTGATGGCACCCCTTTTCTCTTAGTCCCTGTATTTCAACAATTATTCTGTGTCATAGGTCGGAGCCTTGTGAGAGCTTTTAATTTTTTGATCTGTTATGGAAATCATGGTTTTCTTTTTTGATTATCTTTGTGCTCCCAAATATGCAAGGTCTCAAGCATGTGTTGAATATGCGGAGAAAGCTGGATTACGAAAGCATTCCTTTTGGTCTTCTGCAGCCATTGATGTCTTTTTGGGGAACTTGGTTGGTTTTACTTTGTTATTACACGCTGAAGCTGTCCTTAAATGGTTTTCAACTTGTGCCATTCACTTCACTGATGATGTTTTACGTACGGGATGTGTATGGTTGATGGGAGTGCCTGCTGGTTTTAAGCTGAACACAGAGCTTGCAGGAGTTTTGGGTATCATATCCCTTAATGCTATCCAGATCTGGAGTACTCTCTGGTTTTCAGCAGCAGATATATTTTCTGGTGTTATTATCAAGATTGTTGCTTTGTCAGGGATTCTTCTTGGCATGACAATTCCAGTGGCATTGATCACAGACATGATTGCAATAGCTGCATTCCATGTTTACACACTCCATTATTTGATCTCTCTGTTGTATTCACTTCAGATTCAGGCGTTGGCAGCTTTATGGCGTCTTTTTAGGTAAACGACTTGATACATCTGCTGTGTAGTTTCTTAAAAGTCCTGTCATAAGCTCATAACAGTGTGGGAAACTACTAATAGCAAGGAGTTTTATGATGTTGAATAGGTTGTAGTCTCTTAAAAGTGCTATGACTGCTATCTGTAATCTTACAAACTCCATTATTATGATTCTGTGGTACATCCGTACATATACATACTAACATACTCAATGGTAACCATAACCCAATTTGAATTCATTTCAAATGTGTGCATTCCTCCATTTACAAGATGAGCCTTGACTCCTTGAGAAGAGCCTACCAAAAGTCCCCCCGAAATAACATTTTGAGGGGTTGAAATATTAAGGAGCTTTACTGTTGTCCAACATTGTACGTAAAGTATCCTGTATTTTTAGAAAGATGGAAAGCTAAAATGATGTGTAAAGATCTAGGTAGAGTGAATGGAATAATGTTGAAGAAGATATTTGTATTTTCCTTCAAAAAATAGAAGTTTTTGTATTTGTTATGCTGCTTGGAATTTTGAAAGTAACAAGGAGATTGTTGCTTGATCAAGTGTCTTAGCTGGTTCATAATGTATTTTATTGGGGTATATGTCCAGAGGATACTTGTTTGTATATATGGCATTTTCATTGATAGATGTAGCTAGTAAAGTTGTTCATAGTTAATGCATCCTAACTGTTTTGTATTGAGCATATTATTATTCCTTAAATTTGAACAATATTGTTGAACTATATATTGGCTGGTGATTTTTTTGGGATTGAACTAAATATTGTTGTACTATGGTGGTTCTAGTTGCTTAAGAGATGGTTTTGTCTGGCAGGGGCCGTAAGTGGAATCCTCTTCGTCAGAGGTTAGATAGCTATGAATACAGTGTGGAGCAACATGTTGTTGGATCCCTACTGTTCACTCCACTCTTGCTACTGCTGCCGACTACATCTGTCTTCTATATATTTTTTGCCACCATGAATTTGACAATTATCTTCTCCCTGACATTAATAGAGATCATCATCTCTATAATTCATGATACACCTTATAGTAAAATCCTTCTCTGGCTGGTAAGTTCAAAGAGATTTCCTTCAGGAATCTGGTTTGAAACTATTCACTGTCAGAGCGCTGCAGATACCTCCTCAGTGGATGGGTTTCTTATCGCTCCATCATGCAAGGCTATGCCTCAAGAAAAGAATACAAATTTCAGGAAGTCTGTACCTCTACTTTCACTACTCCGCAGCAATATTTTCACTTTTGGTGAGGGCTTGCTCTTTTCTATGTACTTTCAAGTTTTATGAGAATTATGACGATAGCTTGATGTGGTCAGTTCTTATTATCATTGTGCGTTTTTCAATGCTCATGCCTTAATAGTTGTTTACCTGTTACTACGTAGAAAATTAATGAACAAGTTGGTAATAAATCATAAACCTACGGTTAATTCATCCAAATTTTGCTTGTGATTTCAGGGGCAACCCTCGAAAGGTGGGGTTGCCTTGCCTGAGTTTTATCTGGCTGTAGGTAGTTAATTATTTCTACGATTCTACGAATCAATAGCTAATCTAAGAGTCCCAACTATTGCTGCAATAATCAGCTGTTGGGACTTACCTTACCCTTCTGCAAGTCTGCTAACGGCATCTTGGTATTTTTCGTTAAAGGAATGGCTTCTTAAAGTTGTGGATATAAAAGTAAAATAAGGTGGATGGAAAAGAAGAATTGCATAGGGAGTATGGGTATATTACCGGTGTTAATACATCGGATTGAAGTTATGTAATTTCACTTGATTGTCAGGTCAATGTCTGCTATAATTTTGAGTTTGGCTCTTAGCTTTGATGGTGTACTTTTTAGAATTTTGTTATCTATAGGATGATAGGAGTATAGGTCTTCCTACTAAATTAACTTAATATTTTATAGGGCAAGTGGTCTTCCCTCACTACAAGAACATCTGCTCTGGAGTTCATGGACAAACTCTTCGCTCTGCAATTTCTGGGATCCTCACGGGCAAAAGGTTTGTGATCTGCATCTATCTTAAAGTGAATCTTTATTCCTCTTACCTTCACCCTTTTACTCCATTTTCTCTTCTTATGGTGGTTTTTTTTTTCTTTCTTTGGGGGTTGGGTTGTCAACTTGTCATAGAGAGACATAACTCTTACATTAAATATGATATTTACAGTATTTCAACAAAGCTGTGCACCGAAGTTACTCCAGAAGTTCCTTGGATGTCTATATCTTACAGAGATTATTGGTACATTTGCTACGATGCAGTTCTTGCCCGCATGCAATGAATGTCCTCGTTACAATTCTGTGGCAATAGTAAAGTTGGGACTTGGGATCATGTAACAGCCCAATGCTGATCAAAGCTAAAGTTGTCTCTGACGAGTAATCTTCCCACTGGAATTCTTTCTGTGCTGATGACATTGGTGCTATTTTTTTTTGTAGTGTATTGGTAGAAGATTTGTTAAATACGTTCCCAATGGGATTTTGTAACCAGCAAGTTTGTCGTAAGCAATGGAAGCGAGATTTCTGAGATTAGCTAGTTGAGTTTTTATTTTTTATTTTTTGAAAAGATGAAAACTAGATTACTTCACTATTCTGTAGTTTGTTAATCAAGTCAAAGAAAAAGTTAACTGTGAGAAGTGAATATATATACTACGTTTTTTTTAATCATCAATGATTTGGTTAGAAAAATGTATTTTTTTTTTTAAAAAAAAAATTATTCCTATATACAGTACTAGATTAAACCTCGTGCAATGCACGGTTGTTAGATAATTCTAATGACAATAAATTTTACCAAAAATAATGGATACAAATATTATAAATAGACTTAGTAGTAAAATGTATGAAATATTGTGAAAGAAATTAATTAAACATATAATAGTTATAATGGGCAATTTGATATTTAAGGACATTTATTTTAGATTTTATACAAACTAAAAGTTATAATTTAATTACAATAAGTATTTTTTAGTAAGTGGTTTTGGAGGGAAAACTTTTTATAATATTTTGCCAAGTGCTCTCTAAGTTTCGCCTTTAATATAATGTAAATTGATTGATTATTGTATTATACTATTATTATTAAGCCTTGTGTCGCAAGTATTTGAAAAACTTTGTACCTAGGATTGTATTATTTAATGATAATATTCACAATATTTGTTAATAAAACTTGGAGTCCAATCTAAGTTGAAACTACTCTTTTAATATTTAATCAAAAAACCTCCAAGGAGTCGGATTTCTTTTTGGGGTTTTATATAAATATCCACAAATTGCAATCAAACCTTAATTTTCGATTTTTCTAAATTTCCAATTATTTTGATGTAATAGGTATTTTCTACACCTTTATACTTCTCTTTTTGTTAAGATAGAAATATATGTTAGGATATTTATGATATTATATGATAGGCATTGATTTGTATAGTTGGCATATATTGGCATAGGAAAGAATATAGGAATATTCGGTGGTTTCCTAAAATCTATCACTGATGATTTTTGTACAATATATATTTTGTCACCTCACATGAATACAATTCAAGCTTTCTGAAAAAGATGAAAATAGGTTTTGATTATTTGTAATTTGACAATGTTATTGATTAATTTGAATGTTAGTACCGTTAAATTATTGTTTTTTGATTTTATGCATTGGAAGATTATTATTATGATTAATCAGACGATTTACAATAACAGTTGACTTAATGGTAATCTAACCTAAAATCTTAATACAATTTGAATTTAATTTTGTTTGTATTTGACTATCATATTATAGAAAAATCTTGATTATTATGATTATTTAATTTCCATTATTATTGGAGTTATTTCACCATTTTTTTCTTGGGAATTAGGGTTTTGGAATTAATATATTATAAAAATGAATAAGAAATTTACTTGCATAAGGAAAGTTGATAAAATTTGGGCGAAGTTTGATGAACCTGAATATATGATTTCATAAATTGTATTAACAATATTTTTGGTGTAGACTTACTCACACCTAAACCACTCATATCTCTCACCATTGGTGAATACTTCCCTCACCACATCAAACCCATGTACATGGAACATATTTATAGTAGTTGTTCTTATTCTCTAGATTTTTCTACATATGTCTAATATTACAAGTATTTAGATCTTTCTACATCAAATATTTTTGATATTTGCACAAAATATTTCTAGATACAAACCTCTTTTGATTTTTAAAATTTTCTAAACTATTCACTCGATTTTTCATTGCACATTTACATTTTTCTAGATTAACTTACAATAAAATTTTCCGTTTGTGTTTAATATAATGTGATGTAATTCACTTCACTTTTGTTCAACCTTGATCATCTAGTCTCTTGATACACAACAGTATAATCATATGTTTTTTTTTTGAAACACAGTATAATCATATTTTGGGTTATGCCCGCTAATTAATTTAAGTTTGCACACAAAGGCCGGTTTTTTGAAATTTTTGTTTTCACATTTTGATTTATTTTCTTGATCTTTAGCTCGTGATACCATATAAAAGAATCACTCGTGGTTCTCATTAATTAAATAAATTAATACTCCGTACTCGACTAGAATCAGGATAAAGCTAGCTTTTACTTGCACACCAAGCACAATATACACAGGCATATAGCACGTATTAATGTCTAATATTATACGACTTTAAAATTGATTTTGTTTTTTGTCAAAAAAAAAAAAAAAAAAATTTAATTTTGTTGATCAACTCGGTTGGGCCTTATTGCAATTTAACGGCCCATTATCTTATGTATATGAAGGAGGTTTTGGCCTTTGGTTTTTACGGGATGACTTTTTAGACTTTATTTATGAACTTTTAGTTTTAGTGGGATTAGTTTTTTTTTGGTTAACTTGCTATAAAACATCTCTTATTTTTTTATCTTTATAAAAGGAGTAGTAGCGATAATTTTACGTAGGTTCGGAAGAACGAAGCTTGAATCAGGCAAGGCGCTAGACAGCCGGTAGTTTTACCTTTCTTATTCTTAATTTATGCTTTTCGACTTTTTAATTTTATGATTACTTTGTTTTATTATTGGTTAATACTATTGTTTTCTGTATCATATTATTGTTTATGTTATCTTTAATTCCTTTGATTTGTTTGGATTTAATTACGTATGAGTAATTTATTTATAAGGTTCTTGGGATCCATGAATAATATAAAGGGATAATTGATTATTGTTGATTGATAATGTTGTGGGTTAATTTTCTATTAATTGATATAATGCTATGCAATTATTTTAGTGCTGGTTTAATTGTATGAGTTACGCAATATTGATTCGAGATTCGGCATATGAGAATTAATATTAAGGCTTAGTAATTGTTAAGTCAAGATTAGATGCGATTTAATACTGTTAAATTAATTATGTGATTGTAATACCTAAATAGAGGTTGTATCGATAACATTTTGAGTGCTCTGGTTCGTTATATATGTTGATTTTCAGGATTCGAATTTTTCACACGTTTGAGAAAATGTTTGTCTGTATAACATGTCATAGAATTTTATGTCATCTTTCTTGGTTTATTTTTCAAGGTAATAGTTAGCTAATGTTTACTTTTTTACATTTTTTGGGTGAAATCTGATGTTTTTTCTGTTTGTGTTTTTGAATTTACTGCGTAACTTATGACTTATTTTACTTTTTCTTTGTAGATTGAGAAAATCAGAACTTGTTGAACAAATCATAAAAAGAAGAGAAATAATGACTTCACATTTTTGGCAGGTTTGTTTTCTATGACAAATGTTAATCTTACTTTCTCATTTGAGTTATAATTTATACGTTGAGTATACTTATTTTCTTTCCTTTTTTCTGTTCTGTAGCGCGGTAGTGACAGTGACAGTGACAATGATAGTGATAGTAATAGTGATATTGATAGTGGCTTCGAGGATGAGATAAATAGTGGTTTTGATGATGTTAACTATATAAAATATGATCCTTGCTACAACAATGATGAGGCAGATGACAAAAAGCGAGTTGTCATTCCTGCTAAGAACAAGCGTTTCCAGGAGATTTCTGCTACTGTTGAGCAGATAAAGAATGCCATGAAAATCAATGACTGGGTGAGTTTACAAGAGAGATTCGATATGATAAATAAACAGCTTGAGAAATTCATGCGTGTTGTGGAGGCTGGTAGGACTCCCGACATCTATGTAAATGCCCTTGTGTTGTTGGAGGATTTTCTGAGTGAGACTTTGTCGAACAAGGAAGCAATCAAGAAGATGAGCAGCAGCAATGCGAAAGCATTGAATAGAATGAAGCAGGGCCTGAAGAAGAACAACAAGCAATATGAAGATCTGATAAACAAATTCAGGGAGAATCCTGAGGCAGAAGATGAAGGGGATGAAGAGGAGGAACCTGTTCTGAAGCTGACAGAACCTGATGAACCTAGAACAAGAACTGAAAAACAGACTGATAAGGCGGATGAGGTAAAGGACAACTCTGATCACGGTGAGGAATTCATGAAAAACCCAAGCGAGATAACATGGGATACAGTGAACAAGAAAGTGAAATCATTGGTGTGCGTGGTAGGAAGGGAACTGGGAGAATGGAGCTAGTTGAGCGGCTCACCTTTTTAAGTAGAGTTGCAAAGACGCCTGCTCAGAAGCTGGAGATCCTTTTCAGTGTTGTATCAGCACAATTTGATGTCAATACTAGTCTTATTGGACACATGCCGATAACTGTGTGGAAGAAATGTGTGCAGAATATATTTATTATACTTGATATTCTCACACAATATCCAAATATTTTGGTGGATGATACAATCGAACCAAAAGAGAACGAAACACAAAAGGGTCCAGACCATAAGGGTACCATTCGTGTATGGGGTAACTTGGTAGCCTTCCTTGAGAGGTTAGATGCTGAGTTTTTCAAGATCTTGCAGGGTATTGATCCTTATACGTTTGAGTATGTTGAAAGGCTTAAGGACGAGCCTTTGTTTTTGGCACTGGCACAAAATCTCCAAGAGTATTTGGTGAAAACCGGAAATGTAAAAGGAGCAGCAAAAGTTGCCCTTAAACGTGTTGAGTTTGTGTATTATAAACCTCAAGAAGTTTATTATGCAATGAGGAAATTTGCTCAACAATCAGAAGACCAAAGCGATGAAGCTGCAAGTGAGATATCTGATGAGGGTAAGGGCACCCCTTTGTTTGTAGTAACCCCTGAACTCTTGCCTAGAAATCCTAGTTTTCCGGATTGCAGCAGGGCCTTTATGGATAGCTTGGTTGCTCTCATTTACCAATTTGGTGATGAACGAACTAAGGCTCGTGCAATGCTGTGTGATATATACCACCATGCCCTTATGGATAATTTTTCGATTGCTCGTGACTTGTTGCTGATGGGTCACTTACAAGACACAATTCAACATATGGATATTTCAACCCAGATATTGTTCAATAGAGCTATGGCTCAACTTGGTCTCAGCGCTTTTAGGGATGGTCATATTGCTGAAGGACATAGTTGCCTTTCTGAATTATATTCAACTGGAAGAGTGAGAGAGCTTCTTGCACAAGGATTTTCTCAAAGCCGGTACTATGAGAAGACTCCAGAGCAGGTATGATTGATTTAACATTTTTACATGTGTATCACTGCTACTGCTTTCTGTAATTCCTATGTGCACAGATGTCGTTATGATCTTTTTATTGCAATATTTAGCTATATTTTGGAGGATATGTAACTAGAGTTCTTATGTGTTTAGTGTCTTCCTCTATGATATAGGATTAATTTGTTTGGTGTATTTTATCATCATTTTCATTGCATATACTTATCTAGTTTGATGCCTGGTCGCCTGGATTCATCAAATTGAAATTTGGTTTAGGTGTTGAGCTAGTTTTAGACAAGAGGGGTCATTTGACTATACTTGGCTGTTTAGAGACCCACATAATGCTAGAAGGCTGGTTAAAAAGTTGTGCTTTGATTTGAACCCTTCATAGGAGATGGCTCGGGGTTAGTTAAATTATTAATTGTATCTGCTGAGTGATAACATTGCTTGAGCTTTTGGTAGTCTTAAGTGCCTAAGTGGTTCACTGTCTGGCAGTGTCTGATTATAATTACAGAAGAAAGCAATCAACTATGACTTTTCAGATCATGCTACTGGAATGTGGCAAAAGGCCACTCTTTTAGCATGCTTTTAGTGGGTTCAGTGAATTGTGGAATTTAGAGAAGAATCAGTAAGTGGATTTTTCTATTTTTGGAGTTTTGTTCAAAGGATGTATAGTATAGAAAGCAAGTGCTTTAGTTTGAAATATATGGGAGGAAGAAAATCCATAAAGTATCCTGTACTATTTAATTCTTCTATTACTGATTGAGGTTCAAGGTTTTGTATGTCAATCTGAATTATTTTAGTATATTAGAACTTTGCTCTTAGAATGATTTCCTATATTACACTTTGTGCTCTTCTTATATGTAATGGAAGCGTTGTTTGCATAAGAGTAAAAATTATAGAGAAGCTTGTGGATATCATCATACTGCCAAATTGCCAATATAGTGTGCAGAACTGTCAAGTTTACTCCGCATTTGGCTGATTATATATGTGACGTAGTGAGGATTGAACATCTGTGAGACTTATCTATGCTTCAAAGAAACAAGGGAGATATTCATTAACATCGGTGTCTTTTATGAACCTCTCTTTCTTGAGAATGCTATGTAATATCACAACACTCGGTCAATTTTTATGCATATTACTTGTCTATCTTGATGCATATTACTAGTACGGAGTATTTCTTTACTGGATTATGAATCTTACTTTTGTTTTTTGAACTTATAACAGGAAATGAAAGAAAGAAGACAACAGATGCCATATCACATGCACATCAATCTGGAACTCTTGGAAGCAGTTCATCTGACCTGTGCTATGCTGCTGGAGGTCCCCAATATGGCTGCGAACACCTTTAAGTCTCAGCACAGGGTCATAAGCAAGACTTTCCGTAAAATGCTTGAAGCTAGCGAGAGACAAACATTGTGTGGCCCACCTGAAAGTGTGCGGGATCATGCTATGGCTGCTACTAGAGCTCTCAATCAGGGCGATTTTCAAAAAGCCTTTGATGTCATAACATCACTGGCCATATGGAAGCTCCTGAGAAACAAAGAGACCGTTTTCGAAATGCTGAAATTTGAGATGAAGCAAGCTGCCTTAAAGACTTATCTATGCAGTTACTGTGCTTCTTACTGCAGTTCTCTTAGCCTTGATCGGCTGTCTAAGATGTTTGACCTCTCAGAGGCTCAGATTTACAGCACTGTGAGCAAGATGATGGTTTCTGAAGAGTTGCACGCTTCATGGGACCAGCCAACCCGGTGCATCATCTTCCATCAGGTTGAGCACACTAGTGTGCAGGATATAGCTTTCCGTTTGATCGAGGAGGTGTCTCATTATCTCTCCAATAATGAGCGAGCTATGAAGGTCAAGTTGGGTGGTGGTACTTTGGATGGTTTGTCTCTCAGGAGGAAAGAAGGATCAGATTATACTGAGGTTGCCGCAGCAGGCAGTGAAAGTAGGTTGCTAGATAATGCATATTCCAAAAGGAGGTCAGTTGGCCGTTTGGTATATGGTGGAAAGACATCAACTGCTAGACAGTTTAATACAAGCGGAGCAAGCTCTTCTTCCATGCCGGGATTTCAAACAGATTCATCTTCAGCTCAGATGGTTATGCTTAACCACAGGGTTTGTTGATTTTATCATGCTTTCAGCTTTCAAAAACTAAGTTCCTTTCCTCTGTTTTTTTTTTTTTTTTTTTGGTCGGGTTCATATTGAAATATCCTCGCTGAATACATTTGCATCTTTTGCACTCTTCGTAAGGTTTTTAGTTTTGAAACACATAATTACTTTTTCACAAAGAAAGTACAAATTTTTCTGTTCGTTGTTTTTGGTTGTTTACAATGAATTTTGAACTTAGCTATTGCTTGTGTTCCACACTATAATTTTCAGTACATATCAGCTCTCAACTTCTCAACCTTTAGTCGTTAACCTGAAAATAGCTAGGCCGACTTCAATCCTTTGATCTTCTGCCTAGATTTATGACTGCTACTAATTTTGGCCATTACAATTAGATTGAATGATGTGATCTAATCCTTAGGTTGATCGACTTATTTTTATTGGTTATCAGAAAGTCTATTTCTATGTTAGGAATTGGCAAAGGGGAGAAGATTTATTATAGGTAGTGCAATCTATTTATTCTTATATCTTGAGGAAGATTGTCGGTATGTAGAGGAAAATTAAACGAGAATCAGCATATGTTATAAATAAGGGAGAATAGGCAAAGAGAGGCGTCCAGACTATTGAATTGGGAGTGAATCAGGCCACTCAAAAGTCTGACATTCGTTCTATTTTGCTGTGATTCAGATTTATCAGTTTGAACACGCCTAAAATTTTACTGCCTGCTTTAGAAATCTCAGTCAATAACATTTTCCAAATGGCATTACAAACATAATAACAAGTTGTATACATGCTCAATCAGAAATTCATAGAATATATCTTTTCTATTAGGAAGAATTTGGCCTGTGGTATGAAAAAACTGCATAGAAGCTCTGTATCGCAGTAAGAAACAATAGAATGATTGCAGCAACCAGTGAGATGATAGACCAAGGATTGTGAAAATACTTTTGAAGCAAGCTTGCTCGCCATCTGTTTCTTCTCTGGTTGTAGTACGCGTTCACTTCTTTAGATAGATCTGCATAGTAACCATCATGTACATTCACGAGCATTTCTTTAGACACGCTCTTGAACAAGTCAACAGCTTGAGCATCATCTCCAAGAATGATTCCACGACGATGAAGGTGGCCTACATCTTCAGGGGATTTTATCAAGCATTCCATGAAGACCACATATGATGCAATCGCAGCATCACTTATCTTCATACGACAGTGCTCAAAGGCGGCTATATTCAGGAGGATGGTCATTGTACTATCTTGTATCCAAATGGGAGGGATTTCAAGAACTCCGTTCTTGAACCTGAAGTCTAAAAAACAGCTGGTGTTCCGTTTCCTGAATTTTACTCCTCCCTTTCTCAGCTCAGTCACCCTATGTAAGACTTGTTCACGGCTTGAAATACTGTCCGGGGCTTTATTTAGCCACCGCTTCAAACACATTGGGACAAGCTTATCACATATCATCCATCGAAATCTGTGTTTATTAATGGTATCCTGCTGTTGAGGCCTTACATGGAGTAGACTTCGCCGAAATACATCAAGGACATGAAGACACTCTTCCTGCCTTAGTGAACTGTTCAGTTCATTTAGCTCGTTTACAGACATTCTTATACCTGTCATAGTATGTAAAAAAGATGTATCATATATAACCTTGCAATGTGTTGCTTTCTCTATGTTCTGAATATTATTAAACGCGAAATTCCAAAATTACCTGTCAGCCATATAGGATTGAAGAAGTTGAGAACTAAATCCAAAGCCTGATCATATTGGTGCTGATTTCCGCTCATTAGCTTAAGTAACCTGTCAATTATAAAAAGCGGAACTTGATTCTCCAACATTACCATGTCTAACACAATGTCTTCAACAATTCTCTTATTAGCAAAGACAGGGTTGCCTCCTGTTGTGTCTCTAGCCGGATAACATATCAAGAGCTCGACGATGAAGCAGCCATCAAGGACCATCATCTCTACAAACTTATCGCTGCTTAGACAATTGACTTCTTGTTGATAACAAGCTCGCGCTTGATCTTCAACTTGCCTGATGGTATCAAGGTAAAGGCTTAGGTCTTGACCGGTCCGTTGTAGGATTTGGTACAGAGCAACCCACTTGTAGAGTTCCATATCCTGAACTAGTTCACTACCGATATGGTATGGCCCTATGGATATGGTCTGGGGCTCATAGCTTTTTTTGCTTGTTTGGGCATCTCTTATACGACGAGGCATTCGATATATGCAACACTTCTCCCATGATTTTCTTGTAATAAATTGTTGTGCCTCATTGAGTTTTTCCTGTATGGATATAACCCACTCTATGTGTTCTTGAGAATTCATTTTTCTAGTGGTTGCTGCTTTTCAATCTTTAGTGAAGATCAACCAACATAAGCAAATAATGTCTGAAAAATATTACAGGAATGTTTATTTCATGTGAATCATGTAACAGTATGTGATTAAACTACACTATGTCTGAATTTTCTTTGCTGTTTCCGTGTGGGGCTAATTGCGCTTGATTAAAGTGAACGCTCTTTGTTACTGTAGTCGTTTCACTTTTTAAAAAGACATGAAATATATGAGAAAAAGACTGAGTATTTGATTAAGTTTACTGTTGGACCAGGATATTTCAGATCTCTTTCTTTTAGACTTAAGAGCTAAGTTTAGTCTGAGGAACGTAAATCGTATATATACTAATTTAGCAGCCCTGCAAAAGGATCCTGTAAGTTTGTAAGAGTGAGTTGAGGTGAGTAAAGTTGGAGATCTTGTTAGAGATAACACATATATTTTCCTTTCCGATATCTCATATTTCTAACAGATTTGCTATATATCTCCTCAATGGCTGGTTCTGAAACACCTGTAAATCCGAGCAATGAGTCATCTCAACATCTGAAAGAAGATGAAACGCCTCAATCACCGGTCAGCGAAGAATGGAAGGTAACTGTTGCTCTATATTTGTTTAGTGAGTTGATATGAGATTTCTTTGTTTCGCCATGAGTATAGATTGGACTGATGTAAGGGGAGATGCATTTTAGATTTTTAAGGCAGTCTCCTTAGTTTGTTATAGCTAGCATTGTGATTAAGTTAGGGAGTTTATTAAGAAAGAAATTTTGTAAATAAGAAAATTAAGGGATTAGGATGATGAATATTGATTAGTGTTTTGAGTTAGCTTAGAAAGTTAAATTGCAAGGGAATCCACAACTATTCTCGTTGTGCTTCAGAGAATCAATACAATTATTCTCGTTGCTTTAAGTGGGTTTTTAATAATCTTCAAATGAAGTATTTTTCCACCTTCTAAATCGTTGCCTCTTTTACTATCTTATTTTTTAATTTTCCAAATTATTTCTTGGGATGCCCAATGTGGCATTTTTGTAAATAAACAACAACTTTATTTAATTTTTTCATTATTGTTGTGGAGCTTATAATAATGAAAAAGTTGTTGATTTATTCACGAAAATGACTTTTTGAAACAATATGAGAAATAGGGAATTTCCCATTATATCTAGCTAATTCCTTCAATTGTGAATCATTTAGAAAGAGAAACCCAAGAAAGAGGAACCCAAGAAAGTGCCCCAATTGGTATTCTCTGATTGCAAGTCCTCTGGTGTACAAAATTTCCTGTACGATTGTGCAAGGTTCCCTGTACTGGACGAGGATTTGATTGGTGAAAGAGGTCAGGCTCTAGATAGGGATTATGGGGGAGGTACAAGATTAACAATTAACCATTTGAAATCCAACGTCACACAGGTTTTGTAACCTCACTTTTGTGTTACACAAATCTCATCGGTTGCCTTTGCCTTTAATTTCACATTAAAACTGTATCCTCTATATAATTTCATTATGTACTGCTTGCTTAATTTCTTTTTCTCCTTCTTATTATGCCAGTCAAACATAATTCAAGTCCCAACTAATGACACTCCTGCATTCTCAAAGGTTCACCCTAACCAAATGGTAATAAATCTTTATCTTATGCATACATATTACAGACGAGAATTGATTTTGGCACATTCTTAATTAATCATTTGAAATCCAACGTCATACAGGTTTTGTAACCTCACTTTTGTGTCACACAAATCTCATCGGTTTTTGCCATTCACATTAAAATTGTATGTAGTGCTTGCTTAATTTCTTTTTCTCCCTCTTATTATGCCAGTCAAACATTGGACGAGTCCCAAATTATGACACTCCTGCATCCTCAACTGATCACCCTAACCAAATGGTACGTCTTAAAAAGACAAATTATGATAAGGTTAGAAAGTATAGGTTGACTATTATTATTGCCATTTATTTGTACTGTGTTAGATTGCTAAAAATATTATTCTCATTCTTAACAATTTAAGGTGCCACAGTTTGGTGTTTGGGAGGATGAAAGTGAAGCCGGTCACAATCGATGGATTGGCAATGTTTGGAAGAGCATTAAGAATTTGGTCGTGAAACTTGTGATTGTGTTTAAATCTCTCATGTATCTTTTTCATTGTCAAGTTTCATGGATGAAGGTGAAGCTAGTCGCAACCTATGAAGATTTAATTGCTGAGAGAGGTCGGCCTCTGCCTAGGAATCATGGGAGATGTAGAAAATTAGCATCTAAGCAACCAGCAGACTAAATCCAACCTCATAGAAGCAACCAGCAGACGAGTCCCAAACAATAACACTACTGCATTCTGTCATTTGTCAAGATCAACTCATCACCCTAACCAATGGAAAGCTGTAATTCTACCTATGTTATGCATATATATTTCTTACATATTTCTCTTGAATGTAATTGCGTCGAAAAAACCAAAATATCTTACTTCATTTATGATTTGTACTAGTACAAAGAATCTGGTATTCTTCCCTTTCTTCTCAAATGGGCTTGTTTAAGAAATTTTTGTTGTAGTTGGGGAACTTTTATTTGTATTAACTACAAGTATGCACTGTAATGTTTTTGCATTCATTATGAGCACGGTTAATCTGAAATCTGTCAAGTTGCTAATCTTCAGGGCTAGATGAACACCTACTGATAACTCTTATTGGTTTATCTTCTTTCAGCTCATGAAGTTCCTTTAGTAATTTTCCTCTGGCAATCTAATGTTTTGTAGTAGTATTTGTGTTGTGTACATGGCATACTTGGTTAGAGTAAAAGAAAATTTAGTCAAGGATGTTCTGAAATTACAGCGACTTTTGTGCCTTTTGCAATTCAATGTACTGAATTTTGCTACGTGGGATACTAATGGAAATTGACAGCAAACACAAAGGGTGAGCATACTGTCAAAACAGAACCTCCTGATGCACCTCAATTAAACAATAATGTTAAGAAAAATAAACATGTTGAGCTCCAATTTACCTCACCTCAAGTACCCGTGTCATAAACCTCGTATACTTTGGTGGCAAAATTGATTTTTGCTACCTATCAAACACATCAAATTGAATTTTGCTACCTATCAAAACTTTTATTTTGCTACCTAACATATGCCCTTTTTTAAATTTTGCTACCACCGTTAAGGAATCCGTTAAGTGGGTCCATAACGACACATGTCGTGTTATTATTGGCCAAAAAAATTAAAAAAATAAATTAAAAAATTAAAAAATAAAAAAATAAAAAGAAAAACCTAAACTACCCAGCTACCACCCCCGCGCCACCACCCCCTTCCCCCCAACTCACCGCACCCCTCCCCGAAACCACCACCCGCGTCGCACCACCAGCCCCAACCCACCTGAACCCTCCCCCTCCCTTTCCCGCAACCGCGTCGCCCCCGAAAACCACCAAAACTAAAACCCTAGATCCCACCACGGCCACGAATCTGGCCACAAATGGCCGAAATCGGCCGGTTTTGGGGCTCAGTGGCCTTAACCGGCCGATTTCGGCCTTTTAAGGCCAGATTCTTGGCCGTTTTTGGGTACGAGGGTTTTGGGTTTTGGGTTTAGCGGTTTTGGGTTTAGCGGTTTTGGGGGCGACGCGGTTGCGGGAAAGGGAGGGGGTAGGTTCAGGTGGGTTGGGGCTGGTGGTGCGACGCGGGTGGTGGTTTCGGCGAGGGGTGCGGTGAGTTGGGGGGAAGGGGGTGGTGGCGCGGGGGTGGTGGCGGGGTAGTTTAGGTTTTTCTTTTTATTTTTTTTTAAATTTTTATTTTTTTTATTTTTTTGGCCAATAATAACACGACACGTGTCGTTATGGACCCACTTAACGGATTCCGTTTAGTGGTAGCAAAATTTAAAAAAATGGCATATGTTAGGTAGCAAAATTCAATAAAAGTTTTGATAGGTAGCAAAATTCAATTTGATGTGTTTGATAGGTAGCAAAAATCAATTTTTCCTTTTCATTATGATATTTTTATTTATTTTTTTTTTTTTTTGTAAAAGTTGATTTAAATTAGTGGTGAGATTTTGATTTTTGCTTATTAGAGTAATGAAAATTTTGTGGCCTTTGGTCGTTTTCATTATAGATTTAGTGGTGAAATTTGTACTCGTATAAAGTAGGATATAGACTTTAGACAAAGACATAATAAAAGGCAACACATGAATAAAAATAGTGGAATCGATATGGTATGCATATTTAGACTAAAGGACATATTGTGAGCTACCTGAACAAAGTAAACTACTTAATCAAGCTGCAGATTACCTATCTTGTACGATAAGGGTAAGCATGCAAACTTAATAATTGGTAGATTATTGACAAAAAATTTATCGTATATATAAAATTATGTACTCAGTATAATTTAATTAGTGTCATTTTGGTGGAATTTTTGAAAACTGTATACTTGTATAGTGTTTAAAACAAAGACAGGTGACCTTTAAAAATAATAATGACTTAACAAGAGAGTATTACAAATAAGATTTTATATCAATTTAAGATATTTTTTTAAATGTTTGTGATTGACATCACTTCTTCCTCATGACCTTAATTTTTCTTCACTAAATAAATTTTACAAATACTACGCGCATCACCGTACCTAATCAAGTCACTCACTGTAGTGAAAAAAAAAAAAAAAATTAAAAACCCTTAAGATAAGGAGAATAGTTGTGTTGTGTGAAAGCTTGAGCACAATTTTTTTTTGATTAAATTTTGAGTCTTGAACAGGTAATCCAAAGAATATAACTCCAATAAACCAACTAATATATGGTGTATGTATAGTAACTATAAGGGCATGCTTGGATTGGGGGTAAAACATTAAGGGGTTAATAAAAGTCAAACTTGAAAAAACAAAAAGTAATTAGAGGTGTTGTTGTAGGAGACATGGTGCTTCCAAATGAATTAAACTAGTTGTGCCATGAGGAAAAGAGAGAGATGGAGGAATTATTACTCTCATAATGAGGGTAATAGTTACCCACCCTCCCCCTAGTGTAACTATTACCTCCAAAATGAGGGTATTGATTCCTCTTTCTTCACCTCACACCATACCATCACTACATAATCTTCTTACAATCACACCATTACTATCTCCTTCTTCCCTATTTTCACATTCATTTTGCTCAGTTTGACTTTTATTACCCCCTTAATGTATTACCTCCAATCCAAACATGCCCTAAAAGGTACTGAAATCGGACTTAGATTATATCTGATCTAAATTTATCCAACTCGAAAACAATCTAATCTAATAAGTCTAACCTCAACGCTTATCTGGTGCAAAAATTGTAGTTGAAATTTATTGATAAATCTTCTTTATTCTTGATTTTTCTCACGCATTCTCATAATTCACAAGAAGAGATACTTACAAAATCTTAGCATATAAAGCCGAAGAAGCAATAGCTCCAAAGCGCATGTAGCTAGGTATCACGGGATAATAATATAGATAGATTGTATGTAATTTCAACCACACCTTTTTCTTAATCTTGTGATTAACACTGCATGCATGTATTCTTTGTACTCCTTACTTCCTTAGTTTGATACATTAGACACTAGAGTTGATCACATTGCAATATGACACATTTAACGTACTTATGTAATTACATCAACACTTATATTAGTTGCATTGTCATTCTCAATTGAACATAGTTACAATAATAACACATTTAACGTACTCCCTCCGTCCCAAAATTACATTCCTCTATGGAAATTTACACGGGAATTATGGAGGAAAGAATAAGACAAATAACAATAATTAGATAATGCAATGGGAAGTACAGAGATAGATTAGTTATTACTCATGACATGTCATCAATCCTTTGCAAAAAAAAAGGATCAATCACATTCTCCTAATTGAAAATTTTTAACCAATCATATTCATTGTAATTTGGCACAATGATTATGAGTGAGATTAGCACTACAAGAAAAATCACTTTTCGTAGCGATTATAACATAGCGATTGTTCAATCGCTACAATATGCAAGTATGTTTGTGAAATAATTAAGGATGTCGTATCATTTTTACAATCGTCATGGTTTTCCCATATAAAATCGATACACAAAACATAATAATACGTATCCACACTATTTTTACACATTTATATAATTTTGAGAAATCGTATCATTTACAATCGCCACTAAATCCTAAAAATCGATACGAAAAGCCTTTTCAACACTAGATATATAAATATTGTTTGACAAAGAATACATAAATATGTCATAGCTTATTGGTAAAACATTTAATATAAGAGTATGAGGTTGCATGTTCGAATCTTGTAAAGATCATACGCATGTTTTTTTTTTCTTTTTTCTGAAGAAAATGAGTTAAACATTTATAGCGATTGTAATCGCTACAATAATCACCACGATTGGATGTAGTTTTTCGTATCGATTATTGAGGCCAACCCCAGCGATATTGAAAACTACTACTAAAAGCTAAGGCAACAGGGGATATTGTATCGAATGACCATTCGTTGGGAAAACTTTTTGTTGCAATTACAATCGATACTAAAGGTTAAAATAATCGCTACGAAAAGGTTATTTTCTTGTAGTGTAGGTAAGGATGAGTGAGAAAGCATTAAATATAAAACAGAAAAAAAAAGAGTTGATTTACTAAAAAAGCCTTATCAAAAATAAAAAGGAAGAATGTAATTTAGGGACGGAGGGAGTACTTATTTTGGTTCAGATTAAAATCAATCCCACAATCACAAACGAAGCACGCACCCTCAAAACTACCATATATTTACGTAGAAAGTAAATTAATGTAGAGTATAAGATGCCTAAATTATTACTTCGTACTTTGTATTAACGGATGTAGTACATAAACATAATTTTTTTTTTTTTTTTTTTTTTTTGTATGTAATAAATAAAATTCTTAGTTTATTACACGAGTACATGAGACTAATTGATATGGTTCACATACATTACAATATGACATAAATAATATATTTTTTCATATAATTTGACATGTAATTACATCAACACTTATACTACCTCCGTTAATTGTTATGTGCAATTTTGAGGTACTATTTGTGAGATATAAAATATTCCAAAGTTGCATATAATATTTAACAGAGGTAGTATATTAGCTGTATTGTCAATTCTTAGTTACACATAGCTAAAATAATAACACATTTAACCTATTTCTTGTTGGTCTCAATTGATCCCATGATCACGGACGATGCATGAACACTTGAAAAACTATTATAAATGTGTGTAAAAACTAAAATAGTGTAGTATAAAAGTACCCTAAATTATTACTTCCTATCAAGATAGAATGTACTCCGTAATATAAACATAAACTATGTTTAAATAATTTATTTATGTAAATAAATTTTTTGCATATAGATCCATTAAAATAATTTGCGTTGCTAATATGTTGGAATGGTGGGCCATAGACGAGGCTTAATGATGTGCAATATGTCACGTATATATTGAAAGCACATGCATGCAATAAAGCCATTAATGTAATTTACGATACGTACATCCTAACTCACATGCACAACAAGTTGAAAAGCGTTATTTGGATGTTACATGTCATAGCTCATAGTATGAGTATTTAAGATTAGTTGCTAATTTAAGCCTAGGTAATACTTATCTTGATTCTTGTCCATCCCAATTCCCATGCCGGCATGCTAATTTTTTACTCCGTAGCTTTTACTCCGTAATTTCTTATCTATTGTCCGTTCTTTGTTAACCCTAACTTGTACATGTACAACATTTGAGCGAGTCGGGTCAAAAGATGATCACTTAAGAAAATGGGTTGGATTAAGACTTGTCAATTGCGAATCAATAATGAATAGATCAATATAATACATGAGTAAGGAAAAAAAAAATGAAGGATAGTATATAAATAAGAATAAATGATACGATATTGTATATGTATCGTGGCAATACATCTAGTAACTTTTTTTAAGTAATTTATTTTCATCTTCTATTTATTTAAGGTATGTTCTAATTTACCCGAAATGATTGGAGCTGAACTAAACTGAACTGATTGGAGCTGAACTGAACTGAAATAAATTGTTTATGAGAGAATAATGAAATTAGAAGTTGAATTGAACTGAAGTGAACTGATTGGAGCTTAAGTTGAAAAAAAAACGGGCCCTTATACTTACATTTTAATCCTGTATTTGTGAAAATTCATGTAATAATGATTATTTGAATAAGTAGTGTATGAAAACAAATGAGAAATGTTTACCTAAGGGCCATTAAAGTTATACGGAGTATACTCTATACTTTCTACGCTGCTTTAATGTTGCTTCATTACTGCAAGGATTACCTTTTCTACAAGTTTCACAATACTACAACATACTCCATTTTTTTTTCCAATTGTATATACTCCCAAGTCCTTTCTCTTTAAATATTGTTAATTGATATTAGTAACTTAAATAGTATTTAGATAAATGACTTTAAATAAGTATTGTACACATGCAAAGTATTACTCTTCAATCCTTACATTTTATTTATGAAACAAAAGGAGTATCCCACTAATGAGTAAGGATATACGAAGTATAATGTATTACGTCCCCATTCATATTATTTGTGGGCCAAGTGGCTAATCTTTTTGCTTATTTTAATATTAAATCTACCACATCTTGAAGCTTATGTGCAAAGTAACATGGATTTTCTGTATCACCCGTGAAGAAAGGACTTGGGAGTATATACAATTTTCGATCCGATTGAAATTCATAATTGAGACTCATAAATTCATACACTATTTCTTCAATATTTTTGACAACGAAGGATGACATAGATTTGGAAGTAATTAAAAATTTAAAATATAAAGTAGATAGAACCAATTAAAAAAATTGGAAAAATGTTATGTATGGTGCTACGTGGAAGTCTAGAAAGGGCAAAAAATAGTTAGATTCGAACATTGAATTATATATTTAGCTTATTTAATTATATTTATATATAGGATGAAAATGCATGATGAATCTTGTCTAAGCTAAGACAAATTGCATGTGAAT
Organism: Chenopodium album; assembly: GCF_948465745.1. Classification (NCBI taxonomy): domain Eukaryota; kingdom Viridiplantae; phylum Streptophyta; class Magnoliopsida; order Caryophyllales; family Amaranthaceae; genus Chenopodium; species Chenopodium album. The sequence continues at coordinate 48,975,097 of NC_137848.1, forward strand.
TATGTCATTGGTAATTTCCTTGAATTACATCTCATGTGCTCCCTTTGATTGAGGGATGTGAACCCTACTTGTTATTATATATTGCATGTGAACCTTCTTCTTCAAACCCATGTTGTTAGGTTTATTGATAAAATTATTAGATTTATTTTTCAATAAAATAAAATTTATTAGATTAGTATTGATAAATAAAGGAGATAAGTGTATAAATTTCTACTAAAATCCGAAATTATTAAAAGATAAATGACAAATTTGTATTAATGTGCACGGCTGTTGTTGAATATACTCATATGCTTACCAAAATTAGTACATATACACAACTAGTATAACTAAGTTTCTACCGACAAATCTCTTTAAATTTTAGGCAAATTTGTCAGAAAAAACCTTTTAAAAGCCTCATTTTGCAAGAAAAAACCTTTTAAAGCATTTTTTTGTTAAAAAAAACCACAACGATCACTTTTTTTGTCTAAAGAAACCTGAGACCACTTTTCAGGCGTTGACTCCAATTTCCCGACGTTGACTCTCTTATTTTCCCCACTTGCACCCAAATTTTATTATTTGCACTCCACCTTTTTATCTCCCCTCATTTTTTCCCTCCAACTCCACTCTCTTCTCTCTCTTCTTTGGCTTCCATGAATGCTCTGTAATTCAATCACATCACTTCGCCTTTCTCTCTTCTCTCCTCTGCATGCAATTAATTCTTCAACAATAAACTTAGGTAAGTTTTAATATGCTGTAATTTGACTGGGAAGACAAAAAAAAATTGGGGCTTTTTTCTAAAACCAAAAACTTACGAAATTCTTCTTTGCCATGGCTAAAGGTGGACGAAAGAATCCTAGATTAGAGCGTAATTGGGCAAGAAATCGTTGAAGAACCCTAGATTATCTATCAATTGCTCAGATTTGGGTAAAAAGTTGCCCTAATCTGGAAATGAGTGATTTGGGGGAGGAGAACCCTCGAATATATATAAGGGGGGAAAAAAGGGGCTAAAAAAAAAGAGGGAAAATCAACCAACTGTTGGCTACAATTAGGAAAATAAGAGAGTCAACGTCGGAAAATTGGAGTCAACGCCTGAAAAGTGGTCTCAGGTTTCTTTAGACAAAAAAAGTGATCGTTGTGGTTTTTTTTTAACAAAAAATGCTTTAAAAGGTTTTTTCTTGCAAAATGAGGCTTTTAAAAGGTTTTTTCTGACAAATTTGCCTAAATTTTATATACTTTGTAACGATTTAGCTCTTTGACCATATGCCATAGTTGACTATCGAGTGGTTAATTAGATTGTTTGATCTTTAAAGTAACTTAGTTTATTTGTTGCACTATTAATAATTTATTGTTGCTAATCTAAGAAAAATTACAAAATTGATTATATAATCGATCATTGCATATTGTTTTCGTTTCATCAACTATGGGAAATGTTACACATTGATGCGGTGATGCTAATAACAAAGTTGGTGAGTTAGAAAATATAATGTATATATGCACATATTTATCTCAATATTATTCTTAATAGGAATGTAGAAGACTATCAAAACATCTTATTAAGCCCATAAATTTTTAAAGTTGAATATGTAATTTATAAAAATCAAAAGAAAAAAAAGAAAAGAGAATATCAAATGTTTCTCTTGTTTAAAAAAGTATTATTATTTCTTAAAAAAAAAAAGTATTATTATTACTTCCTCTGTTTCTGTATAGTTGCAACACTGAAATGTCACAGTTGTACCACAGTTTCACACTATAAAAAGAAGATTTTTATGGTGAAAATTGTAGTATTACCTTTATATAAAACACATGGCCCACTTGATTATACTCTTAACAACCTTTTAACTTCATTTTAAGTGTATTATATCATGTGAGGTCCATTTTTCTTAAATACCGTGATAAAGTGTGTGTTGCAACTATAAATTAACGGAGGAAGTATTATGTTTGATAATTAACCGAACTTCCAACCAACTTAAAAAGAAATCGGAGTTTATCAGATGCGATTGAATTTTCCAATTTAACGTTTTCGTTATATTTGTTGCTGATGAAGTGATAATTTCCTTGATGATAGAGAGTGGACAATATTCGTTCCTTCTCAACACTCTGCCATAAACCCATAAATGTAATTTGTCCACTTTGTATAGGTTATTTTGGTCCCATATTTCAACTAATTAACCTTTCTTCAATTGATTTTGTTTTTCAAAAAAGAAAATATATTTTAAAATAGTAAGAATACCGGTCACAACTGCCTATAAATACCTTCCAAATATAGTTAGTAACCACCAAACTCTATCACTCTCATTTTTATTTATCACCTCACTTTTCTCTCTCTCTCTTATTTTGTTGCTCTTTCTTTTTCTACTACTTTTAGTTTAGAGATAAACACATTTATTTGCGTTGGAAAAAAAAGCAATAGCAATGAAGCTTTTGTGTACCATTTTCATCTTTGTTATGTTCCTCCATTTTTCTCCCGCAGAAAATCATGTAAGTGCCAATATACTTCTCTTTAATCTCATCGTCAATTAATTAGTGAAATTTTAACAATGTTGAGAGTTTTATTGTCCTAGTAAAATTTTTTCCTATGCATTGATAATTAATTGTTCTCGTTAATGCAAGATATTCTTGTAATTCATACTATCTATTTAATAACTGAAATTAATTATCAAAAAAAATAATAATAATTTGTCACATATTTTTGTAAGCTAGTAAGTGGTAATGAGACTCATTGATTATATGTTGTTGATGCAGCCAACCCATACTCATGACGTTGCTCCAAGTCCAAGCCCACAATCCTCAAACATTACTAACAATCTGCCTTCGGTAAGACAACTTACTGTCACTTTTATTGAATTATTGAATAAAATGTAATGGAAAAGTTTTTTTATTTTTTATTATTTTATTTTATTTATATAACGCAGTAAATAACTACGTTTAATGTATCGAAAAACCCACATTATATATATTGTTGGATTGACTTATACGAGGTTTTAACTTACGAATTTTGATGTAATTTCAGTATGGATACACCCCAGGAAGCCTGCAGCCTCAAGGTACATCTATTTTACTAAGCTTAACCATATGTCCATATGTTTCGTGCATGCATTTTGCTTGTCTTGTGATTAATTTAGTTATTCGCTTGATTATTTTTAGTGACCATATCGAAATTATTATAATTCTTAATTCTTATCATAAATTCATAACTTTCATTGATTGCATCGAAACTTACTTCCACTGATTCACTAGTCACAAAAAGTGATTCTTGATCAATATTAATATTTTTTTAGGAAAAAAAAAATAGAGGCATATTGAACATGGTTTATAAATTAGCACTTATAGTATTGGTAATAAAAACGAAAAAAAATTCATTGAATTCCGCGAATAGATAGAGTAGAAGTACTAGTAACTCATAATTTGTTGTTTGTTGTTTGGAACAGAATGTGGACCGAGATGCTCATATAGGTGTTCAAATACGCAATACAAGAAGCCATGTTTGTTTTTCTGTAACAAATGTTGTGCAAAGTGTTTGTGTGTTCCTACTGGTACTTACGGCAACAAGCAATCTTGCCCTTGCTACAACAATTGGAAGACCAAGAGGGGTGGTCCTAAATGCCCTTAATCTTTAACTTTTTATAATTCTTAATACCAATCTTACAACTTTTGTGTATTTAACGTTTTAATACGTGCTTCCGTGTTATCTCTCCCTGTCTTACTCAATTTCTCTTTTGTAATACCAAAATATTGTTATTGATAATATAATATGATACAAGATAATATAATCTGGTGCAACATATGGATGTCATTTGGTCTTTGATATGGTATAAATCTTACAACTTATGTGTACTTAATTACCGTTATGATACATACGTGTTATCGTTGTCTGTCTTTCTCGATTTCTCTTTTGTAATACACAAAAATATTGTTATTGATAACATAATATAATAGTAAAATATAATATAATCTGATGCAATATAATATGGATGTCATTTGATCTTTGATAGTGATAGTATGAGGAAACATGGTTTAGGTTCATTGCTCTCCCAAATAGTGTTGGTATAAGACCATATTTTATGTAAATTTTTATTATGATATGATGACTCAGCAAATATTGGTATAGCTAGGACCATATTATATTATCAGTCATTTTAACAAATACTTCATCCGTTCTTTTTTACTTGATCCGCTTTGACTTTTACACTATTCATCATCCCTCCTTTGACCGTGTTTTGAGAATAATATATAAAGAAAAACATATTCATGTTGGATCATTTTGAATTCGTCTCAATAAGTACTATCATAATATATAACTTTTATATTTTTTAATTATGGAGAATTAATGTTATTGAACGTTAAAGTTTTGCATTGGCAAACGTGATAAAAGAAACAGGTCAAGTAAAAAATCGGAGGAAGTAAGAAGTAATAAACTTGAAAATTAGGCTAGGATGACATAAAAAATTTCTCAAAATAATTAAACTGAATGAATAAACTAGCAATAACAATTTTTTTTTTTTTTTTTTTTTTTTGAATTAGTGTTCATACCTAGCGCTTAATATTCATTTGAAAATAGAGGTGGATTGAATTTGAACCTTTGACTTTTATGCCACACTAGCTTTCGATAATATGTTAGAGAACCAATTCAAACAAAAACTTGAGCTGATGGTTGAAATACAAAATTGTTTTATATATGGATTACTCTATTAGTTACTTGCATTTTTTTGGCACAAAGTATGAAAGGCATAGTGTATATATATCGTTATTTGAATAGGTTGACTTTAATTAATAATTAAGGTAAAAGACCCTGATTGGACCTTGGACCCTATCCAAACCCATAGGGTCCAAATAAGGGTCTAAAAAATTTAGACTCTAAGATCCGGGTAGAGTATGGATATGATATGGATAAGAAAAAAGTCCGGGTACCGCACCGAGTATTGCTAGACCATACTCATTGCCATCCCTGGTTATAGTCCTAACTTCATTACTAATTAATCAGGAATCACGATATAGTCTAAAACCCTGGACCCATATTGACAAAACTATTATCTTTGGTCATTAGGCAAATTCTGATGTCATTTAAACTAGTATAGTTGTACTTAATCTTTTTTTTTTTCTTCATTAGATTAAGGTCTTGTGATTGCCAGCAAATTATTTTAATTATATGAAGGCTCAGTTCTCTTCAGATTATTTTCAATTCAATTCAGTTCCAATAAGTTCAGTTCAGTTCTTGATTTCCTTCTCTCATAAAATATTCAGCTCAGTTCAATTCTGTTCAGCTCCAATAAGTTCAGTTCAGTACAGTTCGGTTCAACTCCAATAAGTTCATTTCAATTTAGCTCAGTTCAGTCAATCAGAACGGACTCGAAGTATGGTAAATTTGAGAGTATCAGATATGTATAAATGTACAACACAATTATTGCACGTATATCACCACATTTTAACAATGTGTAACACTTAAATGTTGGATCCATAATAGTAGCCGACTAGCTTGGTCTTGGTCTGTTGGATCAATGGGTGATTAACTGATTATGGATTCAAAATGGTTGATACCTTTGGGTTTAGCCATTACTCTGTTTCTAGAAATAAGCTTGTATATGACTATGGATTGGGCTGGGCTTGGATGCTTTTGGGCTGGAGAGTATTTGCAAGTTGGAGGCAACCACATCTAGAAAACAAATTAGTTTACAAAAACATGTGAACATTTCAAAACCGAATGATTCGTCCCTATTTAAAAGCTACAAGCATAAAATTCGCATAATTTTGACTAGTTTATACCACTAAAATATTAAAATAATAGGAAAAAAAAATGTGTGAAAGTTTAGTTTCTTCTTAGAATATAGAATGAGCTAGCATATCCATTTATTAATTGCAATTTTTATTATTCGAAATTCCAAAGAAGTGGTCTAGGATGGCGGCTTTATTTTTATAGTACAAGTTTGAAAAATTGGAACTTGGAATTACATAAAATAATCCTTTGTAGGGATAACAGAAGATGAATATAAATGGTATACAACATAGAGGAAAAGAAAGGTTTTTGTGTCTATAAGTGAAAAGAACGGGAGTACATTATTTCCACACATGTTTTAGGTGTATTTAAGGGTTTTTTCTTATATAAATGAGTTAAACTAATAAGATGACCAAAAATTTCTTATCTAAATGAGTTAAACTAATAAGATGACCAAATTAATAAACATGGGTAATTATATATCAATATCTCTAAGTTTACCTAGAACAAATAAGAATTTGCACATAAATGACTAAATTTAGTACATTAAGATCATTCTGAAAATGTATGTGTCTATTAAATTGATTTGATAACTAATAATTATTTTGTATAATATTCTAGATCGTGTATAAGGTACAACCGTAAGTTGATTGAACATTGGAATCCGTTAAAGACACTCGAAAGTCAAAACCCTTGACATGCTTAGAAACGACAGAAGAAGAAGAAGAATAAGAGCCTCTACTCCATTTTTCTTTGTTAAATTGAAATTTTGTAATCTTCAATCAAAGCTTTTTTCTATTCCCTAATAAATCAAGAACAAAATATAAAAGGCTATATAAAGAAAAACAATAGAAGAACTTTGATCACTTTATTATAGATTTATAGTATCTTTTAATTTTTTAAATAAATGATCTCTCTATAAACTAGATAAAGAGTAGTACAATGATCTAATCAAAATTGAATCATCAAAATTCAGATTGTATAATTGGACAGAAATTAATAAAACACCACAATCTAGAAAATTTCTCCATGTAAATACTTGTATATTTCATTGCAAATCCACTCATTGATTTGTACAAAAATTGCAACAAATTAACTTACAACTTTACAAGTACAAATCAAGTTCCTATTTTTTCTCTCTTTTTTTTAAAAAAAAAAATTATTATCATATCATACATTCAAACTATTGCCATATTAAACCATAATTATACTAATAAGTTAGATGTATTAATGCAACAATAACCTTGATTATTAAAGGTTTGTTCAATATTATCTTTTTTAAAGCCTCTTGATTAATAGCTAATACTCATAATATGATAATATAAACTCCAATCATTACAAGATTAAAAACAACCATTAAAAATAAAACCTGCAAATAAAAATCTAATCTTTCTTAGTCACAGGTGTAATGGACTGTTGAGGTGAATCCGTAGAAAGCTTAGCAAACTTCTTGTTATTGAATTTGATATCCTTATTCTTAGACAATTCACTTGAATCATCGTCTTCGATTCGATGGTTGGAGTTGATCAAGGATGACATCGCTTTTGGAGATGAATCAACAACGGTAGGCTCGAAAGTTGGCACGAAGAAATCAGTAGGGAAGAATCTGTATTGAAGACCAGCCATTTAAATTTGGAAATACTACGTATATTTTTTATGAAGGGAAATAAGATTTGAGAATGGTAGGTTTATTTTTGTTTGTTTGTTTGTTTGAATGGTTGAGAAATGTTAAAAAATGAAGAAAACTCTAAAGATGGAAATCTAGTCTTGGAAAATACAACTAACTAATTTTGTTGGTGTAATTTGAGACTTATTTATAGGAAGTGAAAAAGGGTTACAAATTGGAATCCCATAAAATATGGTTGTGTGTGACTTTTTCGGAAGGTCGGTTGGAGATTGACTGGCTATTAGGGATGATTATGCAACGGTGTCCAATCAAATTACACAAATTCGTTAGTATTATAAGGGTTACTCGGTCAGTGTTAAAGGAATTAGTTGGTCAATATTATACTTTATATGGTTACTCGGTCAGTGTTAAAGGGGTTACTCGATCAATACTACAGGGATTACTTAGTCAGTGATATAAGGTTATTTTGTTATTTTATAAGTGGTCACACGATGTGACCAGCCACACACAAGACAGGCTGATCAAAGTAATATATTTTTTAATATTAGCAATACTATAGAGTTAGGAATATAGGAGTATATTCTTTCCAAAATAAAAGACAAACTTGTAATATTACATATAAATATAACAAATAATCACATTTTTTATGCTTAAGTGGCCCTAAAATAACAAATAATCACATGATAGTATGTTTACGCATATTTAATAATCTAATAAAGATTGTACGTTGTATTCTCTTTTTTTTGCTGTTCCACCCAGTTCATTCTCTGGGCTAATCCGAATTATTCGGGGATTAGTTCTGGGTGTACGTCGTATCTCCTTTGCATATCAAGTTGAATAACCTTGTTCACCTTATTTTAATTATTTCTAGTTTAATAAATTTAGATAAGTTTGAATTCATTAAGAAAAAATAAATTCTAATAAGGCTTATCTAACTTAAAATTACAAATTAAATAAAATAAGTTTTAATAGGTCTAATAAGTCCAATTAAGTTTAGATACGAAAAAATCAGGTCAATAGATTACAACCTAGAGCATAAAAATACTACGTAGTAATTATGATTCGTATAATTTTTTTTAGATATTACATGAGACCTTATTGATCTTATTAACTTAGTTGTTTTTATTTAAATAATTTTATGAGAGACCTTATTGAAAATCTTATTTGTTTGATTGAAATTTTATATGAGACCTTGCCTGTTACTTGTATATTTTACTCCTAATGATGTCCTAAACAATTTGGCGTGGGGAAATGACGACTGCTTGCGGTTTACATATAGAAAGTGAGAATATAATAAATTTTCAACTGTAATACCGAATATTCGCGCGCTCTCTCTTTGGTTGTTGGGTGTTGCTAGAATCATGCCTAGTGTATATTATAGGAGGCCAACCACTTTAATTTCTCTTATAACAATATATATATATATATATATATATATATATATATATATATATATATATATATATATGATGGCTTTATTAGAAAACGAAAAGCCAAATTAAATTAAATTTAACTTTAGAAAAAGAATAAAAAGTCAACTTATCAATATCATCCAAAGTTGACGGTCCATCACTAGACCCTTCTTCTCATACGTGGTGTGCACCATCACCACACACATTGCATATTTTGCATGCGCATGCATCTACCTTATTTTTTAAAAAAAAAAATTTTAAAAAATAAAAATAAAATTTTAAAATTAGGCACTATTATGAGTTTATGACCTATGATTAACAAGAAGTGGTTTCTAAACACACTTCCTTTCTAGGTGTTTGGTGAAGGTTGGCCCGAGTAGTGACACCACTCTAATTGCGGCAATCTAATTCTTGGAGATTGTCTCAACTTTTAGCCCAATTTTCATTGTGCTATGACTGTGTATGCATGCATGAGAACGAGTGAAGGATATTTGATTTGTTAAGTTGGTAAGAAAATATCAGATTCATTCGGCATTTCACAATTGATTGTACACTATATAAGGTACGGAGTACTTTGGAAGTACGAACATATAGGCAAAATTAACTTTAGTTGTAATTGTACCATACACTTGATATATAACTAAAATTATGAAGAGAATTGCTTATAATTAAGCTCGATCACAATGATCTTTAATTTAATTTAAATAGTTCTCATATTACATTTTTTTAAATTGAATAAGCTAATTATACTAGTTAAATAAAAAAAATAAAAAATAAGTTTGATTTTTGCTTAGCATAGCGAGACACAAATTTTTAATAATTTAAAACTTTGTGTAGATACTGAAAACCAATGAAAATCTATATCTATAGACTACATTAGGAGTATTATTAAAGTAATAATTAGATTAGAAGAGTCAATGTTTTCTTCAAATTATATGGTTCTTTAATTGACTTTATAGAAGATAACCTATTGAACTATTTACAATGTATACTACGGTAGCTCTAGACTTGGAGCATATGTAAGCAAACCACTAGAACCCTAATTATTGTACATTGGAACTAAGAAATAAACATTAAAATATTAACTCTCGTTCCAGGAAAATTCAGGAATCGATTCTCATCACACCCGTCCTTGTGATTCTCTAAATACCCAAAAAAAAAAGCATTAAAGTACTAAAAACAACAGGCCAGAAAAATAAATTTTAGGTACTCATTAACAAGATTTTCATAATTGAAATCAAAGAAAAAGGACAATAATATGACTCCCCTTTAAATTAGGAGACAAAATTGCTTGATTTAAAACATAGCATGCTTATGAACAGGCTTAATCTCTCTCGGTTTTGCACTAGTCTTGATCGTTAACATACTCTTGCTCTTCTTGTTCATCGATAGCTTTCGATCATCTTGATCACAATCACGATCACGATCATTGTCACGAGGATCAACAGGTGTGCTCTTGACTTGAATCTTTGGTGTAGGAAGGCTAATGATTTGATCATCTATAGTAGAGTATAAAGGAGGGACGAAGTAATCGGTGGGAAAGAAGTAGTACAAACCAGGGCCAGCCATTAATTATGTAATTTGATGCAAAGGACGTAATTACAATGTGATTAATTTGTGATGTAATTTAATATCTTATGAAGGGGTTTACATAATTTATACATATAGAAAACCATGGGTAACGAAAGATAGAATAGTCTTAGATTGATGCCTTGGTCTCCAAGACTAATTGGACCATCTAGAGGATTTAGAATTTGGAAGTTTCTTGCAATTATGAAATTAACTTATTTACCAAACAAACTTCTAAAATTCTAGCCAGAATATAACCATATCTCAACAGCAATAATTCCAAATTTGAATGTATAATTTACATTCACACTTGCCTTAATGTGTAAAGAAAATATTGCATAATTTCTCCTACAAAAAATAAATAAATCTGAAATATGTACGAGTCTGATTCTTGATCACTCATGCCTGCATATGACAGCCATATCGAACATCTAACTACTTAAATATCATCATACACTCATACAAGATTAAGTGGGAATTCTGTTATGTAATCTGTAATTGTTATACAGCTTATACTGCATACATTAAACTAGATGCAGTGTCACTACAAACATGATTGTCTGTTTTCGAGGGTGGGAAGAACCTTATTGATTCTCGCAGGATCCTTGGTAAGATAAAGAAAATAGACAAGATCCTCGGCCTGTTGGCCATAAGGAATAGATATAAGACATAATCAGATTTGTGGCGAAGCTGGAAAAAACATTGAGGCGGCTATGATCTGCTGGACAATATGAGTCTGTGAAACAAGAACCGACTAGATTTTCACTGCTGAGAGCCTGTGCCAAATGGGAAACGATGAACTGATGAAGTTAATAGCCCCGAGAGCCATACTTCGCAACGAATTTTTGTATGACTGTCTAGCTAACATGCTTAATTGCTCAAGTATATGATATCTGCCAAAATTACCATTTACCTATAAATACAACTAATGTTGTCATGGCTATGAAAACTTCAGAGCAGAGCTGGTATTACTAATCTTATGAAATCAATTATAATAAACACATTGATAATTTTGATTTGACTGTAAAGTGTAAACACAACTTACAAATATCATATCATTGTCCATATACCACGATAAATACTCCTTTTGGTCAGATTTAATTGTATCCTTAGTAGTTTAGATTACACTATCAAAGTGAATTAATTTAGAGCAAAGGAAGTAGAAGATAGGTTTAGCAAATAGTACGGAGTACTTCGTATATGACACAGATTCTCTGTCAGGAGAAGTATCATTATTAGCAGTATAACAGCAGTTTCTTTGGGATGCTGATGGGAAATATGGAATATAGAAAGAGCTTTTACATGTCATATTATTTCACATAAGCTTTTGCATTTTAACAAAGGCATACTTATTTGCAGTATCATGTGAATGGTGCTCTGAGTGTTGGATATAATTTAGGGCTGAGGCAAGCACAGAAAAGAGGCTAAATTGTAAACGACTTTATGTCATCCTTCAGTATGTTCTTCCAAGGGTCAGCAACATTTCATTGTTTCTCCGAGACCAATGGGCTAATCTAGGCCGAGTTCAGGCTGGACTCCAATCAGACCAAGCCTACATAAATCAGGCATGTAATGTTGTAGAGTAATGGCTTCAATTTCACTCCAGGTTGCAGGTCAGTTCTGGCCACGGCTGAACCAAAACCTGATTGGTCATAGGCTTGGTGCTCTAGTAGGTTAATCCATGTGTAAGGCTTAATAGACTCGAGAAACTCATGTTGTGAGGCTATATTGGGCTTATTTCGTACATTACTCACCCTCTTCATTTTACCCCGAAGACTAGATTCTCGGCATTCAGACATCAATAAGGACACTTCAATTCAAGCTAAAATCAAGGAATTGTTTTAAAGAAACAGTCAAGTCAGACACTTGAACGCATACTGATGTTTGACACGAGTACCCGAGTCTCAGTAACATAGGTTGTTATTGTACTCAAAAACCACTATTTTTAATTGTTGATCCTTCATGTTCCTCGTGATGCTGACACACAAAGAACTTGCTTTCATAGTTGTGCACATCTGGAACAGAAATGAAGTATAGGTTCTATCTTGAAAGCTACATGACCACTTTATCATGAAGTAATTCAACGATGAAACGGACGCATGAGTGCATGACTTAGAATTTCATCTGAAACTTACAACACCACATCTGCAATGTCAAATTCTGTCTTGAATTTGATCTAACATACCACTTTCCACTCATTCTGTTTCTACTTGTCCTATTAAAACATGCAAATTTGTGGTCCAGTCTTACTAATTTGGACCTGTTTCAGTAGGGACAGATTTATGTTCTCCAATGATATTCGATCAACGAGGAGTTTACAAATGCAGAACCAAGCACGAATTCTCCGCAAACTACACTCAAAGAAGCAAACTAAGAATAATAACTCAACCTTCAATGCCTTGGTGGACTTTGTGTACTGACAAGAGCTGGCAAGCGCACCTAAATTACCCAACCTAACTCGAATTAAAGCAGAATTAATATAGCCTATTAATGTGGAATCAATTATCATAATAAGCTAATAGACAATACAACCAAAAATGATCAGATCGTACAGGACCTGACCCAGACTAAATCCAATCCAAACTAACCCGCTCTACACCTCCAAGTGTAAACCTATTTCACTCCAACTTAACGGATATACTCCACACCTAGACAATGGTATGACACTCATTGAATACATTTCATATGGGCAAAAATTAGGCAAAAATTTCATAAAATGGTTGTTTTATACACTTAGACACGTACTCATATCTAACACATATAGTCAAGTCTGAGTAATATAGATGTGGACTACTCTATAATTATTAACATTACGTGCATTTGTAATGTTAATTTGTGGTCTATACTCTAAATCCTAGCTGCATTTGTTTCCTCTTAAATGCATAAACACCAACTAAGAGTCTTCATTTTACACGCCTACCAAGTACCAAGAAACATAACTCCTGAAGATGGCCTTAAATTTCATAAAAGCTACAATCAACCACATCTGAGCCAATCAGACTCGTTAAGATCCAATAAAGAAGATTGAAGGGGAAATAAGATCAAACTATATTAAATTGCAATTTCAAAGAATAATTCACCCGCTTTTCATAACATGGGCATCATGCAAATTGCAAAGTACAGTAAAGGGTAAATTAATCCAGAACTAGCAGACAAGTATTCAATTATTTTATTCCAACTGTAAAAAACTATACAATCCAAGAAACAATAATGCTTCATATGATATGGCAATTAGTATTCAACAGTCAAACATCATTTCTGGTAAACTCAGAGTTTCACACCTGCCAGTTTGTCACTGAGATTCCTCCCACATTTAATCTCTGACACTCGCAGCAAAATTATTGCAATCTGCCTGGAACCTGTGATGAAAGAACAATCAAGAGCTAGATGATGTTTCTATTATTACAAATATGAAAAAGTGTTAAATTGTACATACCATTGTTTGAACAAGGGTGGGTAATAGGTGCAGTACCAAAAGACTTGGAGAATGACATATCGCCGTTTATGTAGGAATCTGAACGCCATACCGAAGTATTGCCAATACTCCCTCCATCCTTGATCTAAGTTAACATATACCCATCAGGGATGCCCAAAACTAATGTAACATATACCAATTAGGGATGTACGGATGTAGTTCTGAAACTGAGGTAAGTTTTTGTGTTGCCAAAAGTTGGGATCTATACCCGTCCCTGGAATACAGGGGTACTAAATAAGTACTCATATGAGCAAAAAACTATTCCAGAAAACATAATTTAAGTTGCAACAGAGGTATCTATGGCACAGTAGCAATCCGTTATGCTTGTAAAGGAATTCAGGTCACCATTTCAAGTATTTTTTTGTGCATACAGTTGAAGGTTTCCAGTTTGGAGCTATAGCAACTGCATATGAAACATGGAAGCCATTTCAATTCCGAGTTCAAGATTCTTGGCACAATGGCACCAAATCAAGGAAAATCGAAAACCATGTTTTTAGCTTTGCATGTACAATTTCTCTAAGCTGAAAGGGAAAATGACACTAAAATGTACAGCTAATCAAACTTAAACTATTCAGTATTCAATACAAAGGAATTATTTCCATCAGCAAGCCATTTCCTTCTACTGATGGTTCATTCACCTTTTTATTTTACATGCAGATAAATACATGATGAATTAAGATAAAGAGGTTACTCTGATTGTCTTCTCCTCGACCTGCTGTAAAATTTAGAAGGTGGGGAGGGAGAAAACTCAAATGGTAATGGCGGGAGATCCATTTCTCCTCCCAAAATCCTAACAATATCTCCAATTTCTGGACGCAGTTCTGGCAATCTTTGCAAACATGCCAAGGCCAAATTAATACACAATGTCACCTGCTCCTTATTGTATGCATCTTTCAGTCTCTCGTCTACAAGCTCTAAAATATTTCCAACTTGAGCTAAATGCCTACACCAACTTACCAAGTTCGCTTTCTCAAACTCCATAGGTGAATTCAAAACATGCAATGGCCTTCTACCAGAAATTATCACTAGCACAAGAACACCTAAGCTGTATATATCACCCTTCTCCATCAAGTAACCACATCCTCCATATTCTGGGGCTATATAGCATAAAGTGCCTCTCATACTAGTTGTACTGCTCAACTCCCTACTGAATAATTCTCCACTCAACTCACTTCCCATCGAACGTGAATGTTTTTTCTTCCAAACCTTCTTGAAACTAAACTCGTGTTTTAGGCTGTTATCTTCCTGGTTATGCTCCTTTAAACTTCTTCTGTTGAAGATGGAAAATTGTCGACCTAAGCCAAAATGTGGCACTCTGATTCTTTTCCGCATCTTGCTTTCAAGACTCTTTCGCTTACTTCCTTTTTTGCTCAATTCATCAAGTTTCTCTTGTCTCCACCAATCTTGCATTTTCCTAGGTTTGTTCTTCTGAATGCTTTTGTCCTTTGGCTCAAACCCCTTTTCATCAGGGCAACCAAGCTCTTCCTTCTCTTCTTCTAATTTATCCAGCTGAGGTGAATAGCCTAAGTTGAATTCCATTGGCGAGCTCATACTACTCTCCCAATCCCGATTCGTTGAACCACAAATTTGGGTGCCAATCCATTCATTAACATAATCTTTGCTGCACACTTCACTACTATCATCCTGTTTCCACCACCAATCTTTCCCCCATTGTTTTCCCTCTCCGGTGTCATCCACACCAAGCTCTTTACTATGCTCAACACTAGAAAACTCTGGATCATATGAACCAACAATATCTTCCACCAAAACTTCTTTCCCTTTCGGACTGGCTTTGCTACTACAGTTATAGCTCAATGAATTAGCACTACTCAAGCCGTTCGTGTTATGGGATCCCTTGACATGCTTAGATGAGCTAGATGCTTGCAAAGCCAAAGCAAAATCAACCTCACCACTACTACAATGACCTTCAATTGGAGGAGTTCCAACAGTAGGGGTGGTTTCACCATTCAAATTCCCAGAAAGATCTTGGCTCTTCCACAATTCTTGACTCTTACCCAATTCCTGACTAAACAAATCAATCCCAACTTCATCCTCCACCTTCACCCTCGACAACCCAAAATCCGATATCTTTGCCTTAAAATCCCAATCAAGCAACACATTACTAGGCTTAATATCACCATGAATCACAGGAGGGTCACACTCATTATGCAAAAACTCGAGCGCTCTAACCACATCCTGAATAATCTGAAACCTCCTCTCCCAATTCATGCACCCTAAACTCGCATTCACATCACTAAATAACAAGTCTTGAACACTACGATTAGGCATATACTCATACACCAAAACCCTCTTATTCTTCTCAATACAATACCCCAACAATGATACAATATGAGGTGATCTAATGGAACCAAGTATAGTAAGCTCACTTTGAAACTCCCTCTCAGCTTGTAAAGAAGATGCAGCATCAAGTTTCTTGATTGCCACAGACTTCCCATCCTTTAAAATCCCTCGAAAAACCGTACCGAAACCTCCCTTACCAATGGAGTTATCTGGGTTGAACTTATTTGTAGCTGATTTCAGCTCTTTGTAACTAAATTTTTGGAGCTTCAAAGTAGGAGCTGAGTCAAAAGGGTTGGTTCTTGAACGACGAAAAAAGGTATCCCATAAATGGTATAGGATGTATATTATAGTCATCAAGAAAATTGCTGCTGCTGAGATTGTTATTGCAAGAAGAACAACTTTAGATCTTGTATTTGCAGTGGTTTTTTGATCTGGTGAAATGGGTCTTGAAGGCATTATTTGCTTAGCAATGTCAAGCTAAAAAAATTGAGTCCAATACACACAACAACAACAATGCAATGCCAAAAGGATTATTAGTCCCGGAAAGATGGGGTCGACTGCATGAACCAAGAATTTATCTCTTGTGGTCGTCCACGAAGATCACTCAATATGTGATTGAAAAAAGAGGGGGAAACTCTAATTTTGATTTGGTCAGGAAAAAAAAAGAATTTTTTGAGTAGCAAAGCTTTGACCCAAAAGATAAATATGCATCAATGGAGCATACATCAACAAGAATATACAAGATATAAATTCAAACAATGGCTATACAACAGCATTAATGGAGGTGGGAAAGTTTTAAATAAGCTAAAAGTTGGCAAATATTACTTACCTATAAAAAATATGATCAATCCCTCATTGACATTTCAACAAACACTTGGTGTGCAAATAGTGTTGAATGATGAAAATGACCCAAATGAAGCATGCAATAGCTAGCTATATTGATTTTAGGATGATACAAAAATCAAAGTTGCAAACTTTTTCTATATTTGTGTTTGTATTGTTGGGTATTTTGCAGATTTCATGTTGAAAAAGAGTAAAATAAGAGTTCATTTTTTTGGGTGGTGGGGGTCCAAGAAAGTGATAATTTTGTCTAGATTGTGAAATTGCTTTTTAATAAACTTTAAAGGAGGGTGGGATATTCACAATTTCACATTCCTATGTAAAAAAAAAGTAAAAGATATTTGAATAATGAGGGGAAAAAACATAAGATAAAGTTTTGGTAATTCCTGTAAATACTCATTGAACTCTTTATCCAAGGAAATTTTGGGTATGCTAATATGCTTTACAGTTGGATGATTAAGAATTTTAGATTTTTTTCAAGTTATTTGATGATTGAATTTTTGTTTTTGTATGCTTTTTTGATAGGAAATATTCATGCTTCATGGTAATTGGTTTTGTTATTCATTTGATATGTGTTGGGAAAGCTTTTTGATATTGATTTGATCGAACTTTAACCATATTTTGCACTAAAGGCATTAAAGAATTTTTCAAACTAATATTTTATATTAAATTGGGGTTTTATGATGATGTCCCTATTTAACAATTAGTAGTTAGTTGTGTGTAAAGCTCCGCAGCTGGTTAGCCGATAGCTATTGCGTAGTGTAATTGAATAATAAAGATATAGAAATAGTATATTAATATTTTATGAGCAAATTTTCCAAACGATAGTAAATTGGACTAAATAAGTAGTAGTAGAAGATTTGTTTCCCTTAGATTATCACAATTCTCTCTACTTAGGAGCGTAATTCTTTTAAACTTGACCAACACCTAAATTTGATCAAGATACTTCATATATTATAATTAAAGAAAAAAGGTGATAAACTTTAATTTGAGATCCCCTCCTTATGAGGGGAAAAACTAATGTATTGAAAGAGAAGATGAGAGAAAAAATTTAAAAAGTTGTTCAAAGGAATAATGTTATTATCATCACAAGCTAATTGACCAACATTAACAATCTAGTCCATTGCTCAACTTATCTCCCGATAGATATAGATATATAACGAATGCTCTAATTATTGAACTCGTTTAGAAAGAGGCAACCAATACGATATGCTCAATCTGCCACGAGAATGTGTAATGGATTAATTTAGCAATAGTTACCCGTAATCTTGTCACTAATGTAATCAAGCGATGATAGACTTTTGATGTGGTGATGCCATCTTTATTTATTACTTCATATTTGTTCGAGGTAATGTGTAATGCTAGTGTTAGGGCTTGTTCGGATCGACTGAACTGAACTGAACTGAACTAAACTTATAATTGAAGAAGTCACCATATTATTTTTTAAAGATTAAACTAAACCCAAAGTAAACATAATTCAATTTTTTTTTTTTTTTTTTTTTGACAAGAAACATAATTCAATATTGAGGAGGTCTTATTATGGTAATTATAATGATT
Organism: Chenopodium album; assembly: GCF_948465745.1. Classification (NCBI taxonomy): domain Eukaryota; kingdom Viridiplantae; phylum Streptophyta; class Magnoliopsida; order Caryophyllales; family Amaranthaceae; genus Chenopodium; species Chenopodium album. The sequence continues at coordinate 48,993,567 of NC_137848.1, forward strand.
AAAAGTACAAAACTATGAACTTCTTTTTTTTATATGATTTGAGGGATTGCATTTTTATGATCAGTATTTCTTACATCAAAAGAAATAAAAGAAGTTTCTTATGGGTACTAATTCTTTAAGTGAAATTTTTTATTAGCGATTATTTATTCAAACTTATTATTAATTATTATTCTTGTAGTCATGTGATTAAAAAAATAAAAAAAATCATTATTTGCATAATTACCATGTGAACAATCATATTATTACTCGCTAAAATTACAAAGTAACTGTATTAATGAAGTAGTACGTGAAATTGCTAAATTTTAAGTCCAAGTTTCCCTTCTCTCAAAACTATAGTCAAATTTATCCGAAAAAATAAAATAGAAAGAGAATTGTTATCAATATTCGGATCTATGTCTTGGTGTGTATTAATATGTTTAAGAACTAATCATCACCATGCCAACAACCTAGCCATAAAATATTTAAATCATTGAAGAGACAACATTACAAAAATAAGTAGCTAAATCATTTGTAATTAATCAAGCTTATCTCACCCATTCCCCTCTAATGATGCAAAATTTGGACTTAATTAACAAGTATAACTATATCTATAGAAACAAATGATGATTGCAAATTGAAAACTATTTGAGGGATTTTAATTGAGTAATGATGAAATGGATGCATAGATAAGAGAGAAAGGGATGGAAGGGGAGACCAAGTGGGATGTAAAGATGCTTTTGACTAATTGAAGATAAAGACTTTTAGCAATCTATAGTTTAAATTAAATCCGACATAGAGCGTGATTATGGTGATGGTACATTAACAATTATTGAGATTTCGCAATAAAAATTACTTCCTCCATTTTTATTAAATAGTTAAAATGATTCTAAATGCTTCTAAATGCAAAAGTTTTAGAATGATTATATTAAAGGGTATAATTATGCTTCTAAATGCAAAAGTTTTAACATTAATATTCGGTAAATATTTTTTCAAAAAATGATTATATTAAAGGGTATAATTAAAACAGTTAATATTTAGATGAATAGAGTCAACTTGATTTGAATTAAATAGGGTTTACTATGCTACGGTGCTACCATCGTCCAAGCCCAACAAACTCTCCACAATCTTATTACGGAGTATTTTTTTTTTTTTACACATATTATGAATAGATTTTAAGCAAACTGCGCAAGTGAGTTAATTTTTAAAATCGCAAAATTCTAATGCAATGTTTATTGCTCACATTTTCTATTGCATTTTTTTTGAACAAGCACTACAAAAATTAAGTATTGATTGTGCTTTGAAATGTCTTGTTGATTACAAATTCAATGAATAAAATAATGAATTGGAGGCACGTAAAAACATTGTTGCATTAATAAAATTTGGAGGGTAATCTATCCAAAAATTTTAAAGTAGATTTTAACTATAACTGACAAATTTAGGATAAACGAGTTAATATAATGGCTATCATTTTCCTATATTCCTAACTGAAACATCCAAACACATAAGACATACATGGGAAAAAAAAAAAAAAAAAAAAAAGTACTACGTACAATAATAAAACCAAAAACAAAATAATGGACTTTTTGTCAAATTTGTTTGAGTTTACGTTACTTAGTATTGGACATGAATAATTGAATATGATTGCTATCAAATTGGAATAATATCGAGTCAGGCTATATGGCTGGGTTTGAAGTTGGGCTACCATTTGGATCACAAAAAGGCAATCCATATTATTTGGGTCAGGCGGCCAGCTTGATAATGTTAATTAAGTGAACAAAAATATTTAATTATTCTCATAAATTTAATTATTCTCATAAATTATGCAACATATATATAAAGCTCATATAACTAACGGTTTGTTATGTTCAGCTTAATTTCAGTTCAGTTCAGTTCCTAATTTTCTTCTCTCATAAACAATTAATTTTAGTTCAGTTTAGTTCAATTCAGCTCCAATCAGTTCAATTCAGTTCAATTGTTTTCAGTAAATCGGAACATATTTTAAAGAGATGAGAGAATGAAATGTTATGTACTTATACTTGTATGTTACAAGTGTGGTAAAAAGATGACAGATACTTCGTAATATAATTAGCTTTTTAGGAGTAAATAGATAGTTTGATCACAAAATTAACTTTTTTTAGCTATTTTTGGTGTTTAAAAAACAGATGTTTTTTCATAAATTTATTGGAGTTCAATAAGTTGATTTGAAGAAACTACTCAAAAAAAAAAAAAAAAAAAGTTGATTTGAAGAAACTACTCAACTAGCCTTTGTGTAAGAGCTATATGGGTAATTGTTACAATAAGTTATCTTGGTGTTTGGTAGAATTAATGTAGTTAGTTGAACACAGGTAAATATGTAATGTAATCGATAATTACACTACATAGGTGAGTCATGTATGGACATCATTTTCAAAATTTGGCACAAACCCAGCATGAACACAATGGACTGACCCGATTGTTTTTAACCAATTTAACAATAATATGAAAATAATTAAGGTGGCTCGCAGACACGTGGGTCACCCCTTGCATGGGTTTCGATTCTAAAAGATCGTCGTGAGCTCGACATGATACAACTATTTCTTAACCTATTTAGAATTTGCTATTTTACATACATAATCAAGAAGAATGCTATCACAGGACTTTGTCCTTGAAATCAAGCAACAACTAAAAGAGACTAGCATGAATCTATTTTCTGCAGGAAAGGCATATTAACGAGTTAATAAGGAGCATGGAAAACTGAAACTGCTATGGCTGTATAAACTAAACATTAGTGTTTTATGTTATAATGTTAGATCAACTATAGCATACTTACAAGCACCTGATATCTGAGAAAAAATTGTTTTCAAGAACATAGTTCACCCTTAAAACAACTATAGCATACAAAATGACAAAGAAAATTAGCAGATAAGACCATATAACAAAGAATGGTCAAAGGACAATATATAGCACAAGCAATAGACCAACATGGTCACAACAGTTCTTACAAGCTGCCTTATCAGCACAACATGAACAAAGTACACCATTACTTTCTAAAGTTCTAGTTGATGCTTTCAATTATGATTTAGTTAAATACTAGACACGCTAACATAGCATGCTTATACCGAAGTCATTTAATATTATCTCCAAACCCTAACCGCTAAACCCGTTGATACATTTCTCCATCCCAAAGACCCATGCTTTTAATGAGTCTAATCCCAAACTCACATTCCCACGTATCAAACTCCTCGTTAGGGTCTTTGCACCGAGAACTAACTAGTGCAACCACAAGTCCACAACTACCCAAGTAACCCCAACAATGAGTCTCTCATTCAACCAAGTTTCCCGCCTAATTTCTGCGCTATGTCGCTCTCCTCCCTATTTCTATTCTCAGTCTCTTTCCTCTAGTATTACTTATTTAGAGTCAGAAATTTTCGCATTCAATTTGCAACTATTTAATTTCAATCAAATTCCAGAAATTACTAATCGCCAAATTCTCTTCGTCAACTTCTGTAAATCTCCAATCCAAGAAGGTTAGAACATACAACTATTTTTTTCAATTAATTCTGTTATTTTAATTTGAGGGTTTAGGTTTTTTATGATTTATCTAATTTAATTGTAATTGTGTTAATCATTGTGTTTTTGTGTAACTCCCCTAAATTATGACATTCTGGGGTATTATATGATGTAATTTATGTTAAGCTGAAAACTTTATTTATATATTTTGGTCAGAACATTTTCCCATAATAATGATAATGGTTGTAATTGAAAATGCCATGATTTTGCTGCTTTAGGTGCAAGAATTCAAGTTGGAGTTAGGTGATAATAGGCCAGGAAATTGGAAAAAAAATAATAAATATATAAAATCTGTGATTTACATTAGCTACTGGTGTACTGTATAGGCGATGGAGGCGTGTTATAACCCGGTAACACGCCTCCAATTCGACAACACCTATATTTCATAATTTCATTGTGTGTACTTGATTGATTATTTCCCTTATTTCAAGATGCTGGTTGATATTTGATAAGCAAAAGGAACAATGTCACTTTAATAATTTTGCCACATTTAGGTTTTACTAGTATGCTTTGGCAAAGGGTGATTTAAGGTGGCCTTAATGTAATGAAGGTTGTGGCCGCGTATTGGATCATGTGGTATCTTAGTGCCTGGATGTGTATTCCCTTAACATATGGGGTCAAGGAACTGGAGATGGTTAAATGCTTTATGAAACTCTCATTAGTTTTGAATGGAATTGGTTGTAGTTTGTCTTGTTTTAGTCGTGTGGGTAGAATAGATATTGCTCGACTACACATTAAAGAAGCTACCAAGAACCTCAAGGTCTTGTTTAGTAGAAGTCCATACTAAGTGATTTTGGGACTGATAATATGGGCACTCTTTAGTGGGTTGAGTGAGTAGCATGGGAGTGCTCGTAAGTTTCTCCTTGTGTTATGAACATTTGAGAGATATAGAAATTGTTTATCGAGCAATGATAGTTAAGCTTTTCTCCTATTCTGTCTCCCATCTCTTAATCTATTTCTATTGTTTTTATTTTAAAGTTATTCATCATGGACAAGTGATCTCTGTGGGCAAGCGTTTAGATCTATTGTGATGTAGACATGTGACACTTAAAAAGATGAGACCCTATCCGTAGTGCAGGTTGGGGAGAATAATTACATATAGTATCATGGTGGTCTGTTGATTTTGCTACTCATGCATGAAGTATATGACATTATCCTCTCAAAATACACATCATTAGCTGAATAATTACATAATGCAATAACACCAACCAACAATCATGGACAAAACCCAATTTATTTAACTATACAAGTCTACTGATTCCTATGAATGAAACTTATGTACTATTGAACTTACTTATATTAATCTAGAGACCTAATTCATATAAATCTTCTCAATAAATTTGAGCATGGTATCCATTTTGGATGTTCATTTCAGAGATACTGCAACCTTGCCTTCAAATATTTAAGTCCAATAGAGCACTGGATTGAAACATTTGTTTTTTTTTTTTTATAAGACTGATGCTTTACCTCTCCAGCTGTTTGTTGGTTCAGGCTGTGAACCAACTGTCTCAAAAGCTTGAACAAGCAGTGCTACTCGTTGCTTCTTTGCAGGAGCAAGGTTTCCTATAACTTTCTGCAGTGCGTTATCAAGCATCCCTTCCTCCCAACTTGCCTTGTCCCTGGTTGAAATTTGTCGCAATGAAGGATTACCTTCTCCTTGTGATTGAGGTGCCTGAGAAAGGTCTTGAACATGCAGTGCTTTAAGCTTCCGCATTTTGTTCATTGCCTTGACAAATCTTCTGCACATAACTACTTTGGAAAGTGTGCTATAGCTTGTAGTTACATTTTCTTCTGATGATGTTTTCTTTTCTTCTAGAGTTGCATCAGTATTAATTGATGTTGCAACACCTGCAATTTCTGTGGCAGCAAGCGAGGGATCAATGGCTTCTCCTTTGTTTTCACCGTAGACTCCTTTCTCTGAAGTTGTGCCTCTGGTTATTGATTCCGTATCACAAATCTGGTCCTGGAGAAGAAGGATTTCTTCTACTGCTTCCTCTACCAGCTTAATTGCTTCATTTTCTTCAAACTCAAAGCTTGTTGGAGTTTGAACACCCATATCCCTGCAACTTTTGACTCTAGATGAAAGCTGAGAAGAATCGTCTATTTTGCTATCTGAAACCTCAGTGCTACTGCTGCCCACCTGTACATTTGCATCAATTTCAATTGTTTTTGGGGATTCATTTTTCTCCAACATTTCAACTGAGACATGCTGCAGTATTAGGCCCCACAGCCCTGTAGGCTTTTCTAAGGATCTACTATTTTGTGCGCTGTAATTCCACTCATCTTCCAAGTCTTCAGGCTGTGGAGGCTTCTTTGCAGATTTAGACGTTAATTCTGTATTCTCAACCTCTTGTTCTTCAAGCAAAGTTTTCTCCTCAACCCGCGCACCTGCTTCATCCTTAGAATTTTTCCATTCCTCTGGTGGAACACCTGGTGCATTTGTAGCATCAATTTCTGTTAGGTCCTTATTAGTTTCTGAGAGATTACTGATCGGATCGGATGTTGTTGCATTAATATCAGAAGGATCACCACTACTACAACTTTGTCCATTCAATGTGCATTCTCTAGTCAAGCCAGGACTTTCGTCTTTGCAGGATTCTTGTAGAACCCTTTCTGTGACTACTTCTGAGCTGGAATTTGGTGAGCTATCTAGCTTGAGGTGAATGTCGCCAGGAAGTTCTGAGTCCTGTGAAGAATCTGATGGTACTGCTTTCTCCATTTCCTTTGTATTCCCTTCTGAGGAACTAGTATCAGGAAATTGTGTTTTAGTGTAACTGAGTCTTTTTGCCCTCTCTTCTGGATCTGGGTTGACTTTTTCAAAGGCTTTAACCAACAAGGATACTCTTTTTTGTTGTACTGGAGCAAGTCCAGCGATAACTTTCTGCAATACGTTATCAAGCATCCACTCATCCATCCCTTTTCTCTCACCCACTTCACAATTTATCAGATGACTGTTTCTAGGTTCTGAACCTGAATTTAAGGCTCGACTAGTATGTGGGTAGAAATTCCGGGTCTTTTCCATTGCCTTGATGAATTTATTGCAGATGATAATTTTTCTCAGCTTGCTGTAGCCCCTGGATAGACTTTTCTTTGGATTTTCTTCTACTTCTATGCTTTGACCTTCTGAAGTAGTTGTTTTATTGCTTGGAGTTAGTTCATCTTCGACGTCTTGTGGCACATTAAGGATATCATTGATGGCCTCTTTTACTAGCTTAATGGCATCACTCTCAGTAAGCTCACTTGTTACGCTGCTTGCATCACTATCATCAGCATCAGCATCTGTGTCAGATGATGTGCCACTCCTGTTCACCTGGTCCTCTCCTGTCAGTCTCTCAGACAGCTTGTTGCCAGCTTCTGAGACACCGGCGGATTTGACATGTTGATATATCAGATGCCACATACTGGAGTTCTTCTGCTTGTCATATAAAATGCCTTCGTTTTTGTTAGCCTTGCATTCCAGCTCAAGATCATTGGCATGTTGAAATGCTTCATATATGGGATTTGCACCCATCTCTTTTTTCTCTTTTTTTTTGCGCAATGGGTCCCTGATTGGAGATCCTGCAAAACACACAATATGAACGACTGAGACATTTTTCCAACCAAAAAAAAAAAAGAAAAAAAAAACAACTGGCTGCTGTCTAACTTGATATTTATCATATACAAGGACATAGATGCAATTAATAGGATATTAGCATAGCTTTACCTGTTGAGTTGGCTTGATGGCGACTGTGCAAATTGTAGTCATCTGAATCACTAACTTTGTGGGATAACTTCATCCTCTGGTTTGAGAACTTCATGCTTTGATCTTGCACACTTTTTTCGAATGTAGCATCTTTACCAATCTTATCTAATTCATCATATGGCATTGGAGGAATTGTGTCATTATTAGGCATGGAACTGTTATGCTTAGACTTAGGAAATCGTTTTTGGTCTGTCGTGCTTCCTGATCCAGTTTCATTGTCCCACTCAGATTTCGTTTGATATCTAATGCTTTTTTGCTCTGGGTGGACTGTTTCAAATGCTTCTACAAGTGATGCCACTTTTCTCTGCTGATCAGGAGCAAGGCTACAAAGAACCTTTCTAAGTGCATAATCAAGCATCCATTCTTCATCATTTTTCCTTCCCTTGATGCTTAAATGCCTTAGATAAATTCTTTCTTCTTCTGAGGCCACCTCTGGAGGCAGATGCCGTGGTTTACGTGGGTTGATCTTTCTAAGTCTTTCCATTGCCTTGATGAATTTGGCAGTAACAATAGCTTTTTTCAGCTTGCTTAAGCTTTTTGACATTTTCCTCTGGTCTTTGATTGCTTCAAATGGTTCTGCTTGCTTTTGGAGTGGGGCACTTGTGCTCTCTACTTCATGCAACTTTTTTTCTGGCCCTGAATTTCTGTGTTTTTCTACTCTGTTCTCTTCAGAACTATCTTTTGTGGGATCTAGAGCAGTTGTGTCACAAAGCTCTCTAGCATTATCAGCAGCTCTGCCAGGTTCTTGACAGGACTGTTGGTTAGATTTCTGCTCATGGCATTGTAGGATTGCATTGATTGCTTCCTTTACCAGATTAATGGCAGCCGACTGATCAAAGGCTGCACTATGATTATCTTCATCTACCTTGGATTTTTCCAATTGATTACTCTGGATTGAATCTGGATCATTAATTGCTTGCCATGTGGTTGCATCATTACCTTGTTTCTCTTCATCAACCTCATTGACTTCCTGCTGTCCAGTCGTTGTTGCTTCATTTGAGAGGACATGTTGATGTATCAAGTTCCACATACTTGTGTACTTTTGTTTGTCCAAGAGAATATTGGCCATATCTCCATCAGGTTTGACCTCAGAATCAGCAGTTGGAAACGGGGAAGATTGTTCAAAAGCTCTCCCAGTTTCTTTATCCCGGATATTTGGTTCTTCAGGTGTGACAACCATAGAACTTAATCTTGAGCTTTCTTCAGACAACTTTAAAGTCAATTTTGATATTGCAGCCTCAGTTGTCTCTTGCAGAAATATGTCATCTGGTTTTTCATGGCACATTTTGAGCAATGGATATGGTCAGAATAGCTATAATTTTATGTTGCAGCATGTTCATTATCTTTTATAGTTGGTTCTTTGAGCTCCCTACAAACAAAAATTGATTTACAACTTACCTGCTACGCTCGTCTGTTGAGCATGATGCTCCTGAGGAATTTTTTCTAGCAAAGCTTCTCTGGAAGGTAGTAGGATGCTATTATCTTGCATGAGAGGAATCGGTTCAATTGATTTCAATCTTTTCTGTTGAGACTCAAGATAGCCTTCTTTCACTTCATTTGTGGAGCTGGCTAATACATGGTCAACAACAGCTTCACCTGTTGTAGGATAGTATCTAATGCTCTTCTCTCTCTGTTCAGGGTGCACTGTTTCAAATGCTCTTACGATGAGTGCCACTCTTCTTTGCTGATCAGGATCCATCTTGGAGATTACCTGTCTAAGTGCATAATCAAGCATCCATTCTTCATCGTTTTTCCTCCCATCCATGCTTCGATGCCTCAGATAAATTCTTTCTTCCTCCGATCTTGTATCTGAATACAGATTTTGTGATCTACGCGGACTGCTCTTTGTCAGCCTCTCCATTGCTTTTATGAACCTGGTAGTCGCAATTGCTTTTTTCAGCTTGCTTAAGCTATTGGAAATTTTTCTCTGAGGCGCCTTCAATTCATCAGATTCCACTTGCTGTTGTGGTGGGAGTCTTGTATTTTCTACATGATGCATCTTATCTTCTAGGTCTGTGTCGGCATGCTTTTCCGCATTCTTTACCCTTTCTATGAAATCTTCTTCTGTACAAGGTGTAGAGGTTGAAATGTATAGATCTCTAGCATCATCAGAAGCTGTGCGATGGTCTGAAATGGGTTGTAATTGAGGTGGCTGCTCATAGCGTTTTAAAATTGCACTAAGGGCTTCTTTTACCAGCTTTATGGCAGCTGATTGTTCAACATCAGGGATTTCAGAAGCTGCACTTTTGTTATCTTCATCTTCCTTTTGATCCATGCTGAAGCTACTTGGGATTGAGTCTCTGTCGGTTATTTGTTGACAGTTGATTGTATCATTTTGGTTTTCTTCGTCATATCCACTTAATTTTTGCTTCTCATCAACTGATGCTTCATTTGATACAGCATGTTGGTAGATCAGGTTCCACATACCAGTATACTGTTGTTTGTTGAAGAAAATACTGGTCATATCACCAGCCAGGCTGACTTCAGAATCTCCGGTAGGATATTGGGATGAATCCTTGAGTGTATTGATAGGATCTTCAATAACCACACCTCCATCAACAAATGTGGAATCTAAATCGTTGGTCACACCTGCTTGCAGAATTTTTTCACCTGTAGGATAATTTAAATGTTTCTAGATTATAATTGTTGAAGTGGTGTAGCATGTTTTTTTCTTCTATATGCAAAATAACAAAATCGATTTAGATACCTGTTATGTTTGCCTGATATTTTTTCTCTTCCCTTGAACATTTTTCCTCAGGAACATCTTTCTGAGATACCAGCACTCCATCATCTTTCTTTTGCAAAACCTGTTCATCAGATACTGAAGTATCTTGCTTGGATTCTACAAATCTATTTTTCTCTTCATCTATCACAGGATTGGCCACTTTGCTGCCAGGAGCAGGCACACTTGTCATGGGATAAAGCCTGTTGGTGTTCACTTCCTGCTCTGGGGTAACTGTTTCAAATGCTTCAACAAGTCGGGCCACTCTTCTTTGCTGATCAGGATCCAGCCTTGATATTACTTGTCTAAGCGCATTATCAAGCATCCATTCTTCTGTATTCTTTGTTTCATTCATGCTTAGATGCCTTAGATATATCCTCTCATTCTCTGAGGCTGGTTCTGCAGATAAGTATTGCGGTTTGCGTGGGTTGATCTTTTTCAGTCTTTCCATTGCCTTGATGAATTTTGCAGTCATAAACAATTTTTTGAGCCTGCTGAAACTCTTGGACATTTGTCGTCCTGACATCTCCTTTTCATCTGGTTCTTTTTGCAGTAATCTGTTACCCATTTGCTTCATTTTGTTTTGCTTTTCTGCTGATCCTAAACCCATCTCTCTTCCGTCTACTTCACCATCTTCTCTGTAATTTTCTTCAATGGAGGCTGTAGGGGTTGATATTTCCTCTGTGACAGAACTGTAAGCCATTTCTTGGACTGGATTTGACTGCTGATGATATGACTCCGCATCATGTTGTAATATCGCATCAAGTGCTTCTTGTACCAATTTTATGGCTGCAGTCTGGTGTAATTCAAGCTTCTGTGTCACTGCAACTTGGTCATCGACATCTTCCTTGAGATTGTTGTTGTATCTACTCTGCTCTAGATCCAAGCTACTCATTTCATGGCTAGTGTTTCCGTCTCCACTTCCTTTTTCATCTTCTTGAATGACTTCCTGGACATTGTCCATTGATTCTTCACTTGAAAGAAGTTGTTGATGGATCAGCTGCCACATGCTTGTATACTTCTGCTTATCAGAAAGGATGTTGATTAGATCACCGCCTGGACTGGCTGCAGATTCCCTACTTGCCAAATGGTAAGTATCCTTGGAGGAATCCTGAAGCTCTTCTTTTGCTATACTTGGTTCGAGTTCCTTAAGGCCAGACACTGATTTTGAACCATTGTCAGGTAATTCCAAAGGCTGCTGCAGTATTATCTCATTTGAGTCAACATTGCATGCTTTGAAGATCTCAAATTTTTCTTGCTGAACATCATTCATTGCTCTTTGTATTTCCTAGCAAAAGACAAATTTATTAAAATACTGAATGCAGTAGCATGTTCTCCTATTTAATCTGTCTTTAGATGGGGAAACCAGATCTTATATGTTTTGTCTTGGAGCAATATAACTCATTTAAGACTTAACTGCTTTTGATTTAGGATATAATTTTTTTTTTCTTTTTTTTCCACATATTATGTGGATTGTAGTTGCTTACCTCAGGTTCTGATGTCTCACTGGGTGTTTCTGCTTGTTTCCCGTCATAGTCCCAAACACTGATTTGGTCATAAGTGGAACCATTTAATGTTTCAGCATCATTGCTCAGGGTGCCTTCAGCAGCCCACTTTTTCCTGGGTTTGGCATAGATTTTAATGAGAAAATCTATTCCATCCTCTTCTGCTTCCAAAGCATTCTTTGTTGTGACATTCATAACTTCTTGAAGTGCATAACTTTCAGCGGATACTATCTGCCTTGACTGATCAGATTCAGTGGAACTTGTGTAATGTTCCACTTCTCCCCTGGACTTGCTGTCTGACTTCTCACCTTTCTGGTTACTAAACAGTTTCCTTTTTGCAGAAATGAATTCTTTAAGAGGTTGAGAGGGGGTATGGTGGCGGTGACCATGAATAGAGCAATAGCTGTATGGGCAAAGATGGAAAGAAGAAGTTCCCTCTGATTCTCGACCCATTGTATGAAGTTCAATTTCATCCGGGACTTCGGTTCTCTTTAGAGTGGACGAACAGGTGGCACGATCAACACCTTTTCCTGACAGTGGAGTTACCTGAGGCCTTTTCCTTACTTTACTCCTTTTAGGTCTTAGGCTTGGAATCTTTGCTAAGATCCTTAGAGGCCTTAAACTAGATGTTCTTGTCAAACCCTTGTCAGAATTCTGGCAAAAAAAACAATTTATCAGTCTAAGCGTCAAAAGCTTCATTGTTTATGTATTTTTACCGTTTTTCTCGTATGCTTTTCAATGTTTCTTCCAAGTAACTAACATACTAAATACAAAATCAGACATGAAATGATGAAATTAAAGCCTACCTTTCTTTTTTCTTGAGATCTGGTGCCCTTCATGTAATGTGGTTCTGCACTGAATACTTCTGTTTCATATGACATTAGCTCTGTTGCTCCACTACTGAGTCTGGATTGTGGCCTCTGCCTTGTCCTTGACGATTTTATGCTCCTGAGTCTTATCATCCTTCTCGATGTCGACCGTTCTAAGATTCCCTTTTGTTTTGTTCCTGTCTTGCCAATGCTATCCTGACCACAAGAAGCACTGACATTTAGGCTTTCTGGGTCAATTTCCATTCCTCCACCAATGATGTCTGTGTTATTCTGATTTCCCAGGATGCTAAAGTCCAGAATTTCATCTGAATTGATGCCAACATCTGGGAATTGCGAATATCTGGCCCGGATTTTCATTGATTTTTTACTAGACATCTTCTTGGATTGCTTTAAACTAGGTACCCTCTTCAAGCTTTTCTCTGCTTTTATTTTATGTACACCTGCAGGATGAGAGAATTCTTGCATTGAGCCCTTGCTCAATTTCGAGGCGGACTTTGCTGATGAACTTCTATTATCGCTGCTGCCAGCAGAACTAGACTGCAGATTACCTGAAATTGCTGGCACTGACCCTATTCTGGCACTGGAGCTAGTTGTAGCCTTCATATAATTTGGAGACGATGTACCAGAAATGGCAGCAGAAGATGATCCTGATGTGACAGTAGCATCATCTGACGAAGCTACAACACTGCGATTAAACCGAGATTTCTCCCTTATCATTGATAACCTCAACCTATCCAGGTTTGCAACCTTAACTGACCTCACCTTTTTCAGTTTCTTTCTTGGTTCTATCCCTCCTTCCCTATAACTCTCTTGTGCTGAGAATGTTCTGATAGCCATATCTTTGTTAATGGGAATATCGTGATTAGCGGAATCTGATGAAAATTTCAACTTTCTTTATTTCCCCCCTTTTTTTTGGTATATCTTGGATTATTTCTAAAAATCAGTGATATCTTGTATGGGTGTGAATGTAATATCTGAAATTATAGCTGATTTATTTGTTTCTGGTGGGAAAAAGTGAATTTATGGACTGGTGTAATTTGGAATGAAATAAAATCAGAGGTATTCAATGTGATTAGGTTGAAAATAATTGGAATTATTTTAGAAGACCAATCATTCTTTCATTAGATGTGTTGTTAATTAATTGAGTAGGTGCTACTGACCGTGATATAGTTGTAAGTTGTGTAATATTATGTTGCATTGACTTAAACCAAAAAGGGCGGTCATTCAGTAATTGACTTGGCCTGCATTGCCGGCTTGACTTGTATAAATTTTATCTGTAAACTTCAGCTCTTGGTGCTCATTCTTTTGAAAACGAGGTTTCCTTTGTTCTTTTGTGTGCTATTCTCTCTTTTCATTTTTCTTAAGAAAATATTTTGTGGGGGTAGATGTTTTTTTTCTTCTTTATATGGAGTATGGAGTATTTGGCTTTCTCAAATTGTCGGCCTAGTTTTTTAACAGTTAGACAATTAACAAGCTGAAAAATGTTGACAATGTTATTACAACTCACAATTGTTTCGTTAAGGGTATTTAGGATAATTTGCCCCTTGTTAATCTGTTTTCTTTCTCAAACCCACGTGGTTGATGGTTGCATGGCCAAGTGGGATTGAGGTAAGACTTGTCTCCTCACTTTAATGACATTGTCTAATTTTTAAATGCCTACTCTTTCTTTGTAAAAGGAGTAGCAATGTATACTTTTTCATAAGCACTTTCTTCTTATTTCTTTAGCTTGGTTATGATTGATATCGGTTACATGAGTTGAGATGATAATTTGTATGTGTATTAATCTATACATACTTTTCAATTATGTAAACTCAATTGTGTTTCCTATTTAATTTTACATTTACCTCAAGTTTACATTCATGAGTAGTAATTTAGCTGTGACATTCATAATTCATACTAATTATTTGTGGAAAAATTCTAGGCTTCTCTTAAAATAATCTCTTCAGACCTTTATTATGTATATTTGTTAATTATTTCCGTGGTGACGGTGGAACGATTATGGTAAGTCAGAAGACTGAAGATCTGATGTACATCTAGATTTGAGGAGACTATAATATACTTGGTATATGGACAGTTGACAGTTGCCACAGTTGTTTCTTAAGGTACTATAATCTGACCATTGTATATTCAATATGATCTGTCTATTTCCAGCTGATTTTATTATATGGTAAAGTATATATTAGTATACAATATGATATTATATGTTTCATTGCATACTCTAGATGCAGAAGGAATTTTAAGTTATAAGCAGACAAATTGACCATTGTATTCATATAGAATGTGATCTGTCTGTTTCCTAATGACGACAGTAAAACGCGTATAGAGTTGAGCCAAAGCCAAGGGGATGGGCCCTTTTGACTGGATCACCGATTTGTAGAGTTGGAGCATGTGCAAATGTGGAACCCAAGCTCCATCATCTCACCCTCACCCCACCTTAAAAGTTAAAAAAGGAGCTTGTTTAGATCTCAATCTTAGTATGGACTCCTGGTGGTTGGTAAATGGTAATCTTGGTACTTTGATACTCGTATGTTGTTGCTGCCATCGGGTGTTGGCAGGCGGTGAAATGACCGGCTCCATACTATCCATAGCGCTGATCAACAATGAGTGCTCGGTGAGCCGAGAGTGTCGAGACAATTGAGTCAAGGCCAATAGTTCCTTTTCTAATGATATCGCTAGTAGTTTTTATTCTATGACTTGATTTCAGTAAAGGTGGGAAAATAGTGTTCGGTAAAGTAGTGTTTCAAAATTATTGTTTTTAAATGCAATCTGTATTATCATATGACAAAGATAGATACACTTTGAGTTTGCGAGTATATGTGGACTTGTGGTACCATCATACATTTAGTACTTGGTGACCATCTTAATATTGTGCCACACATCCTCTTATACGAAGACATCTTCTTTATCCTCTTAACATGTGTTTCGGCATAAATGCTTTACATTTGGAGGCAATGGTAGCAACTATGTTAATCTGATTAGGAGCCATAACACTGTCGCTTACATAGAGGGTATATAATTGGAAGATAGATCTAAAACCTTTGAATTCTTTCTAGTTGAACTTTTAATAGTTTTCCTTTTAAGCTGAGAAAAGATTTTTTTCAGCAACTTAGAAGGTAGATCCGTGTCATTTCGTATTCGTGTTTGTAGTTAAATGGTTGTGTTGTGTTGTGTTACATGAAAAAGTGGTAGCCTCGTTCAAAATATTAATCATTAATTCTATAAGTTATAGGTTTTTTTTTTTAAGGCGGATTGAGTTATGTTAATTTTGTGTTAGGAATCTCAATACTAACTAAAAGTTGTTTCATTAAACATGCATTGTTGACCCACTTAATTCAACATATCATAAATCCTTAATACTAACATGAGTTTCTTATGTTCGTTTCATGTCGTGTTAGGTTTGGCCGGTTGAACTTAAGAGTTTAAAAATGATTAAACTGTTGGAGTGTTAGATAGTAGAAGAAATTGAGAGAGTAAAGCTTTGTCCAGGACATTCATTGTTTCAAAATCATCATCAAAGCCCAAGATGAACTTGAACTGTATTTTTAGCCCATCTAATTTCATTCGACTTGTAAGACAAATTTGGGCTTCTTTGAGAAATAATTTGAATTATCATTTGAAATAAAACGAAGTTCTTCTCGAGGCAAGTTTGAAGATTTTTTTTTCTTTTTTAGGTTGCGAAAGTGGGAAAACACAAAAGCTAAAAAAATTAATTAACAAACCGGGGTGAGGTTACCCTAACTAATCCTGAAATCCTCCTAGAGAAGAGTACAAATTGTTAATCGTACATAATCATTCTATTTCCCATTAGTTTCAATATACTATACTAAAGTCTGAAACTTGATCTATATACACGTGATGCATACTTTACATTTAAAATTTATCTACATCAACTATTTTAAGAGTTGGGATTTTTAGGTATTTTAGGTGGACAACAATACCTCACCCCTTGATATAATAGAGATTACGATTATAAATAGAACTAGTTTTGTGGCTTGGGCGATGCCTAGGTTGTTTATTGATATTGGCATGTTTGTAGGTTCTCCAAACTCACACATTATTCTAAGCTTTGCTAGAAAAGAAAAAAAGAAAATCAATATTCAAATTATAAACCCTATTTGCATGAAACCTCGTTTTTAGCTCAAATCTCTTGTAGCCACATACTCATGCATGGTTAGTTCTTACCGGTTCACTTACGAAAAGTTGGAATATTCCTTGGCTAATCGTATGGCTTAACTATTGTTGTATCGTGGCTTGACTAATCGTACCACTTTATATATATTAATAATGGATGAAATATTTTTTATATCGTGTGATTTTTTTTTTTTTTTTTGAAATATTTGAAAAACCAATTTATAAGATAATTATTGAAATTTTCTCAAAAAAAAAAAAAGATAATTACTGAAAGTTATAATTCAATTTATACATAAAAATTGGAATTTTATTAATTTTTTTTTTCTAAACTGACAATTTTATCCTAAAAATATATCCAAATTTTATTGAAAATATAACTTAAACTAACTTTTTTTATCCTAAAAAACCTAACTAAATGTATCCAACTTTTTCATCTTACAAAAATATATCAAAATAAAATCATATGTCATGCCTACGTGGCGCGACACTTGGCGAAAATTTAAGTTATAATACCAAGTGTCGCTGTCTTGTCCTGACTAAAAGTTTAGCTTTATATATTAGTTATATGATAGATGATATGATAGGATTGTTGACTCGTATTGACAATAAAATATGACACTTTGACAAACACTTAACTTTATCCTTATAATTTGACACATTAATATTTAGTTACGAGCCTTTTTTCAACACTGACATCAACCACATCGTCATGCGTCAAACATAAACTTCTTCAAGAGGATGTATGAAAAATACTCGTACAATTTTATTAAATAAATTTCAATTCACGAGAACAAAATAAACTTGTACTCTGTAATTAATAAGTACTTGTATAATTTTGTTTCAAAAATAAATACTTGTATAATATAAGGCTCAATGTGTAAAAGAAGGAAAAAAAATGTGATACCCAATTACACATAAAAAGTTATAATAACACTGCTTATAATAAAAATATTGTTTATTCTCTAATGTTCAAAGTTTTTTTATTGAATGTTTAAATTTTATTTGATGTTCAAAGCGCTAACCTAAATATTTCAAATATATTTATAATACTCTATGACTATCTAAAATCATATTACGTGTATCATACTCGTGAAATCTATCCTAATAGCATAAAATAATTTACTCCATCCCCTTGAATTCATATCATAATTATGAGAGAAACTTTCAATTATCCACCTTAATTATACTTTCAATTAAACTTTCAATTATCCACCTTAATCAAACTTTCTTCCACGTTAACTAATGGTTTCCTTGCCTTGTGGGGCATCTCATATTTGACAACCCCAGCTAAAATTCAAACAAGTACGAACCTTTTAAAATTATTAACGTTTAATTATTCGCAAAATCATATCCTGTTATCCACGTGGATTTTATGTCAAAATCACCATTATTCTTGGAAAATTTTAAAAAATTGGATTTCCCTTATTTTTCATCTTTTTTTTTTTTTTTTTTTTTTTTGTAAAAATAAATTAAAAAATCCCCAGAAAATCACAAGAAGAAAACAAAAAACACTGCAAAAAATTCCAATTAAATAAAAATTAAAAGGTCTTTCTTCCTTATCCTTATAATATACTCAATCAAATCCACTCTTCTGATTCTGACTGTGATCTACATCAGCTTCGGTTGAATAAAGTAGTAATGTTATCTACTTCACAATTTTCGATACATCTTTAAATTATTTTCTTTTCTTGCCCATAATTTTAATAGCTTGCCCTTTTAATTATTTTTCATAATTTCTGCAATTATCCCTCAAATTTGGTTCTGGGTATCTTACAGAAGGTAGATTCACATTGGAATTTGATCAATTTTGGAGGTTTGCCGCCATAATTTTGTTTATATTTGGTAATATTTTCTAGGTTTATTGTTTGTAATTTATTCACAATTTCTTGATTAGGCTATAATATCAGAAACCCTCAAATTAGAAGAATTTTTATGCTGATTTTAGATTGAATTGAAAACCATTTATCCTATTTTGTTACGGAGTATACCTTTGTTGGAATTAGGAAAGTTTGATTATTTTTGCTGGGAATTGGAAAATTTCGGAATTTGATATTGCTCAGATCATAAGTTTTGGAGGTGGTTGTATTGTGTATATATATATATATATCAGTTTCTAACTTGTTGGGGTTTTGAGCTTAGATTTGATTGAATTATGGATGTTATAAGTAATGAAGCAAATATTGATTTATTCTCAATTGGACCTAGTTCAGTTGTTGGTAGGACAATTGCCTTTAGAATACTATTCTGCAAGTCTATGTCTCATTTTGGGTACCAATTGGCTCGGGCTTTGATGGGGTTTGTGCGTGTGTTTAGAGGTTATTTAGGCCCAGTGTTTTCGTGGTTTCATCCCCGGAATCCTCAGGGGATTTTGGCAATGGTGACCATTATAGCTTTTGTGTTGAAACGATACACGAATGTTAAAAGGACGGCGGAGATAGCTTATAGGAGGAAGTTTTGGAGGAATATGATGAGAACCGCGCTTACATATGAGGAGTGGTCTCATGCTGCAAAGATGTTGGAGAAAGAATCCCCGAAATTGAATGAGGCTGAGTGTTATGATGAGGAACTTGTGAGGAACAAGCTCCAAGAGTTGAGGCTTCGTCGACAGGAAGGGTCATTGAGAGATATCATCTTTTGTATGAGGGCTGATCTTATGAGGAATCTTGGTAATATGTGTAATCCTGAGCTTCATAAGGGGAGGCTTCAAGTCCCCAAACTTATAAAGGAATATATTGATGAAGTTACTTTACAATTGAAAAGGGTTTGTGAATCAGATTCAGAAGAGCTGATTTTGGAAGAAAAGCTTGCATTCATGCATGAGACTAGGCATGCTTTTGGTAGGACTGCTTTGCTTTTAAGTGGTGGTGCTTCTCTTGGTTCCTTCCATGTCGGTGTTGTGAAAACGTTAGTGGATCATAAGCTTTTGCCTCGGATAATTGCTGGCTCTAGTGTAGGATCTATTATGTGCTCTGTAGTTGCTACTAGATCTTGGCCTGAGCTTCAGAGTTTCTTTGAGGATTCATGGCATTCTCTGAAGTTTTTTGACCAAATTGGGGGTATCTTTACAATTGTAAAGAGGGTCATGACCCAAGGAGCCGTTCATGAGATCAGGCAGCTTCAAATGTTGTTGAGGAATCTCACAAGTAATATGACTTTCCAGGAGGCCTACGACATGACCGGAAGAATTCTTGGTATAACAGTATGCTCGCCTAGGAAACATGAGCCTCCCCGTTGTCTGAACTACTTGACTTCGCCTCATGTTGTTATATGGAGTGCTGTGACAGCTTCTTGTGCCTTTCCAGGCCTTTTTGAAGCCCAAGAACTGATGGCTAAAGATAGGTTCGGTGAACTTGTACCTTATCACCCGCCTTTTCATCTTGGGCCCGAGGAAGGTACAACCCCGTCACGCCGGTGGAGGGATGGTAGCTTGGAGAGCGATTTACCCATGATGAATTTGAAAGAGCTTTTCAATGTTAATCACTTTATTGTTAGTCAAGCCAACCCTCATATATCACCATTGTTGAGAATGAAAGAATTTGTGAGAGCATGTGGAGGCAACTTTGCTGCCAAGGTATTGTATTCAACTTACAAAAACTTATATGATTGCTTAATGACTTAAAATCTTCTGTGCTATATTCTGCTTTCATTGCACTTCCTGCATTAATGTTTAATTATTTGTAATTCTTAAAATCATTAGAACTGTTAAAAGTAACTTCCCTGGCAAAATCCGTAGCTGGAAGACCTGTTATCGCACTGAATCATATATCACTTTGTATTGTATAACAATGTGTAATTTAGCTGCGGTAATTGCACTTTCTATTTGTTAAAATTTGCTGCCCACAAACACATCGAATATGCCTCCTGCTAGCATTGAAATCCATAGGACTGATGAACTTACCTGATCTGCACCTAATTTTTTTGAGCTTATAGCTTCACTTAATCCCTTTCCATGTAAGTAAATTTGACTTGGAAAACTATCAGATTTATTTAGGTCATGACAATATTGTAGAATTTGACTAATAGAAGTTACGAAGTACTTGGCAGGATTTTGAATTACATCCTTCTGATACAGGGTTATGTAGAAGTTGTTTAATAACATTCTATAATATTGAAATTGATTATCTGGATTAAGCTAGGATTTAAGCATTAGATCTTGGCCATCTTTGACATTTCTTCAGCTACTACCCAGTAATCGGCTTGAATTGGTGACAATACTCTATACTCTATCATTCCAGTTCCCTATTATAACTGCAAACTAGTTAGTGTTACTTGTAACATTTCTCCTTATTATTCGATATCTTTTCCTGTCTGTAAACTTTCAATCAACTACTAGACTCAGTGATTGACAAAGTCTAGCAGGATCACTTTTTTCCTTGAAGCTAATATAATATATTGTCATAACTTGAAGCTTGCTCATTTGGCTGAGATGGAAGTGAAACACAGATGCAACCAGATATTGGAACTAGGTTTTCCCATGGGAGGGATTGCCAAATTGTTTGCTCAGGCTTGGGAGGGTGATGTCACAGTGGTGATGCCTGCCACACTTGCTCAGGTATGTTCTGACATAAGTCTTGAGTTTGTTTGCTGTATTTGATATGTCAGTGAAGTTTATAGTATAAATTCTTTATACTTCTAAAATTGTACTACATAGTTGTTATCTTACCTCGTTTCTTACATCTGAAAGTCTATTATTTTTGGCTCAAATAATTTGCTTTCAATGGCCTTTTGTTAGAAGTTACAGCAATTTAGTTGCTTATTTTACTTGATAATATCTTTGGCCTTTGTTATGCGCCTGAGAATTTTCGTGGACAAAAATCTGGAAAATTTACAGTTGCTTCAAATTCTGTCTGGCATATTTTATCTCAAGAAACAGAGTATTTAACCCATTAAAATCATGGATTAGCTCATTGTTGACGTTTGGATGTTTTTTGACCACTTGTTTTCAAAGGAATGTATTCACCTTTGTCCCATTGCTTCATCCTGCCTTTTTCTCTTTTCTTTACTTGTCTTTGTAATAATTCAAAATATTTATTTGGCAGTAATCTTATTTTCCAAATGAAAATGGTATCTTAACTATGGTAATGGATTTTTTTAATTGTGAGGAATTGGTTTGCTCCTGTTTTGGCCCCTTCTGAGTTCTGAGACTGAAATAAACATTATAGGGTATTTGGTTCTAAGTCTTTTAACTCATTAAATTTTTTTTTTCTCCCTCTTTTTTTACAGTACTCAAAAATTATCCAGAATCCGTCATATGGAGAACTGCAGAAGGCAGCAAACCAGGGTAGAAGATGTACTTGGGAGAAGCTTTCTGCCATAAAAGCCAATTGTGCCATTGAACTTGCTCTAGATGAGTGTGTTGCATTTCTTAACCACATGCGTAAATTGAGGCGTAGTGCTCAGCGTGCCGCTGCAGCTGCTTCTCAGACCCAGGTTCCAAATCTTTCTAACGTTAGATTTAATGCTTCAAAAAGAATACCATCATGGAACTGTATTGCTCGAGAGAACTCAACAGGATCTCTTGATGAAGAGGCTCTTGCTGAAGTTGCGTCCTTTCAGCAAGCAGGTGGATCTTCAAGCCGTCATCATAGAACATTCCGGAACATACATGACAGCAGTGACAGCGAGTCTGAAAATATTGATCTGAACACATGGACAAGATCTGGTGGACCCCTCATGAGGACTGCATCTGCTAACATGTTTATTGACTTTGTTCAGAGTTTGGACATGGATGCTGAAACGAAGCAAAGTCTTACAGGACATCTGAACTCTGCTGTAATGCAATCAGTGAGTAGGGAATCAAGGGGAGCAGCACTCGACAGGAATTCTGAGAATGCAGATCATGATCAGCGGGATTCTGGTAACCGGGCAGGGCTGAGCAGATCTAGTAGTATTACTGTCACTGAAGGTGATCTTTTGCAGCCAGAGAGAATCCATAATGGAATAGTGTTTAATGTTGTTAAAAAGGAAGGCCTTACGGTTTCAGGTCGGAGTAACGATTCTGAGAGCTATACAAGCTTGCCTAGCTCAGCTGCTGAGTGTGTGCAAATTGAATGCCCTGAAAGGGACACTGATGCCAGCTCAGAATCTGAACATGGAGATGATGAAAAGAACACTGGTAACCTTGATTCTAATTCTATGCCACAAGGCCATTCCAATGCAGAAAATGGAAATAGTGCTACTACTTCAGAGCAATCATCGAGAATTGAAGATTAAGGCTCAGTTTGCTCTTATGCAATCTTCGAGAATTGAATTTTAAGGCTCAGCTTGTTCTTATGCAATGCTTGACCTTTCTTGCCGAGAACGCAAGATTCAACAAGAAATAACTTCAATCAAGCTGCTTTTAGGAGTTGAAACTGCCAGCTACATAGGGTGTGATCAAATATTGATTTGTTTGCCAGACTGCTAATATGAGTGCTCATGAAGAGGTCAGCTTCAATACCATACATACCATTATCATCTTCATCTTTCTTAATGAGGTGTAGATAACTCAATTGATATTTATTGTTGTATACTAGTATGCTACTATGTTAACAATTTCATGAGGCCATATCCCTTGCTTTTTCGCCATCTTGTGAAGTCTCGCCAGGCAAAATTTGTAGCATTGATCACGGAAAAACTTCCATTGCATTGAAGTTGGTTATGACGTTGATTAACATAGATGTAGCTACAGTTAGCAATCTTCCTTTTTTTTGCTAACGGGATTGCTGATTCTAGGGTAGGAGATAAGCATGTATCATAAATTACATTAAAATCTTTGTATAAAACAAGTATATCAATTGTTTTTTTTGGAGTAAATTCGACTATGGAAGCAAGTTCTTTTTATAAACTGTTTAGTACTGAAATCTGGTAGTCAATTTTTTGAGGAGCAAATCAGTTTTGATCAGTAAAGTTTAAACCTAGTGACTCCTTGTTGTTCTCTTATAACTGCTAATTGAAATTTGAATAGAGGTTTATTTAATAAAATTGCTATTGCTAGTAGCAGTTTGATTAATTGATAAACGGAGTGATAATTTTTGTGATTTTACATGTGAAATATAGTCTATCCCACCATCAAATCTTTAAAACCTGCTGATACTTTACTGTTTTTTGTTTTCGTCGTGAAACATCATGTAAGCAAAAACTTTGGCAATCTAAACTCTATCTTGGGTAATGACAGTTAGAGAGGTAATAACCAATTGCTCGTTGAAACTTATTTCCAAACCCTCCTTTTTGGCTTCGGCTTCCGCTTCCACAATTATAAGTAAAACTGAGCAGATGTGCATATAAGTTACAAGTCTATAATGTCATCTGATGCATTCTTCAGAAGAAGCCGAAGCATTAGCTTGATGCACTATGCACCAAAAGAGTTTTCTGTCATAACTCCAAATGTCAATTCAGAAACATACGTGGAACAAAATATACACTAATGATATCAAGATTGAACCTGATTGAGCATTTTGTTGTTGATTTGTATCATTTAACAGTTTTTGGTAATCAACTTCTCAAATGTTATAGGGTTCGGTTTCGTTGCTGAATATTAAGCTGAAAACAAACTATCACTTGAAATTTGTCCCGCATGGACCAAGAGAAAGAACCAAGCTAGGAAACTAATATAAGTAAGGGTGCTTATTTATGGTTCTCTTCACGCAGCCACGCAGTGAGCACATAGCGAACTATTCTTTCGCCTTTTACTAAAGAATACCGTGTGCTCGCTGCATTAAGTGGCATACATTTATTTTTGAAGAGAGTTCTTCTATAGATCTCTCAGCAAATCTAGTACAAAGTATAATTTTGTACGAAGTATAAATCTAATATTCTGCATTAAGTGGCATATATTAGTAATGAGATTATGCAATATTATTATGTTACCGTTACATTTTCTGCAACTTTTGTAGTATCAAATTTTAAACTTAAAATATTTAGTTATCAGTTAAAGTGAGCCACTTATTTAGATAAAAAGGATGTAGATCTCATGAGCAGCCGTTGTACATCATTTGTTACTTAGAAACTCACTTAAGTTGATCATTTTGTTTTGTTGCTTGAGTCAATATTTTAAAATAAAATCTTACTAGTACTAAAGTGTGACTAGTTGGTCCTCATTATATTTCAAAATACTAATGTTTGGTATTAATAAAATTTAGGCTTTGTTTGATACCAAGGTTTTACTAGAGTCATTACTCTGTAGGCCTGTATTACATTGTTAATTACGGAGTAATTTTCAGTGCTAGAAGTCAGAATAAGGAGGAAGAATCACCTGTGAATGCACCTATCTCCATTTATACTTCCTTCAGTTTTTAATATTGCTACACTTTCTTTAAATGGAAATGTCACAATACTTATAAGTTATAACACACTATACTTGAAAAGTTAATTTGGGGAAAAGTTGTACTATTTCGCACATGGCCCACTAAATTATTCAAACCACCTCACATCCCATTTTAAAGTCTATTTACAATATGTGAACCCTACTTTGCTTAATACAACACACTATAATTGAAAACTTAATTTGGGGAAAAGTTGTACTATTTCGTACATGGCCCACTAAATTATATTTCTAACCACCTCACATCCCATTTTAAAGTCTATTACAACATGTGAACCCTACTTTTCTTAAATATCGTAAAAAAGTTTGTGTTGCAACTATTAAAAAACGGAGGAAGTATTACTCGTATATACCCGTGTCACTTTGTGTATATACTACCTCCGATACATATTATATACAATTTTGAAATATTTTATAACTCATAAATAATACCCAAAAATTGTACATAATATGTAACTGATGTAGTAAAAGATTTTGAAAGGACTTTGGCAAATTTGGACCACAAAAATTGGCTAATTTGATGGTACAAATAATTTACAGCACTAAATTTAAGCGTGCGAGGGAGAAACAATGTGAAAATGTAAGCGGGCTTGATGTTTCATGTGGTGTGTCTGCCTTTTCCGGGCTAGAGTTAAGGACTGACATTATGAGCCTCTGCCAAAACACTTTACCTTTTTTATTTATTATTGCCATTTTCGCCAAAAACATTTTACCTTTAAGGAGAAAACAATAGTGCGAGTACTCGTAGCAAACATAGAGAGTAAAGAAAGAAAAGAGGTTAGTTCTTTTTAAAGATTTTATCAATAATTAGTATACATAATCCATCATTGCATAACTTGTACTCAAATGTGAAATGTTAGAACTTAGAAGTAAACATGGGCACGGGCCGTGCCCGTGCCGCCGCGGGCCGTGCCTGGCCGTGCCGGGGTGGGGGTCGTGCCGTGCCGGCTCCGCGGCGTGCCGTGCCTGAAATTGGCACACCCCAGCCCACGGCACGGCCCACGTGCCTAGCGGACCGTGCCAGGCCGCGGGCCGAACCGTGCCACCCTTCTTTTTTTTTTTAAAAAAAAAAAAATAAATGATAAAAAAAACGAATTAAAAACAACAATGCATATAATAAAAAAAAATACAAGTGCGATAATCCGAAAACACAAAAAATTGAAGAATAACTTATTTTATTATATGACGGTAGCCGGTACGAATGTACGATAATTCAATAATACAAAATTACAAAATAAGTAATGATAATTAAAAATCGTACAATAGTGTATGAATATTGAATAACTTCATTTATTATACGGAATACGAAGTTCGATAATACAAAAAGAATACAATAGTGTATAATGTAAATATGTAATCATGTAATTATTATTGGTCGTCTTCGTCTTCGCCTTCGTCTTCATCTTCGTCTTCGTCTCCTAGAGGTTCAAGTTCATCCGCTAATTGAGTGGATTGAGAAGTATGAGAACTAAAAGAAGTCGACGTTCCTTCATCGTCGTCGTTTTGTGCATAAGTACGATCTTGAGAACGAGTTTCGGCATCCAACCAATCCTTGAAGCAAACACACATTTCAAGTGTTTCGGGTTTTAGTCTTGTTCTTCTATCGTCTAGAACTCTTCCCGACGCACTAAAAGCTCTTTCGGAAGCAACGGAGGAGACTTGGATAGCAAAAATATCACGAGCCATTGCCGACAAAATTGGATGTTTCACGGCTTGTGATTTCCACCAATCGAGGATGTCGAGGCCAAACTTCTCTTCATCGTCCATGCCTTTCATGAAGTCGTAACTTAAGTACATTTGCAACTCCGAAAACATCGCTTTGTGTTCTCCTAGATGATGATGATTCTGTACCTGAATACTTAGACATCAAGTTAGCAGCTTGTGCAAATAAACCTTTGGCCCGTTTACTTACATTTTTGGATGTTTGAGAAGGGGCAAATCGAGACACGGTTCCATATTTACTTTCATAAACTCTATATAAATTACAAAACTCATCCGTCACCTTATTCTTAAAAGTTTCAACATCATCTTCAAAATTCATGTTACTATAATAAATATCAATTAATAAAAAGGTGCCATCATATTTTTGTCTAGGATCTAAAATAGAAGCAAAAATATAAATCATAGGAATATCGGTGTAATATTTACGCCATTTATCCTCCATGGATGGAAGATATCCACGATAAACATGTTGTGATCGGTGTTCCGCAAAAAGTTGTGCAAGTAAACATGCATTGCTAAGAAAAGAATGAGCACAAGGATTATATACAGAAGAAAAACAATGTGTCATACCATATAGTAATTGTAAAAACTGCATATATTTTTCACAATTAGCCCAATCATCTTCTAGTAAAGCATTTTGTGGAAATTTCATATTATAAAAAAGTGTTAAATGAACCTTGTACTCGATTGCCCGACTCAACATTTCATAGGTGGAGTTCCACCTAGTTGGACAATCCGGTGCTATTTTTATGGTTTTTATCCGTTGTTGCCTGCAAAAACCTTTCCATTCTTGATATCTCATGTTAGAGCTATTAATAGACATAATAGCATTCCTTATTTTGTGATAAAATGGACCAATTGCTTCTGTTCCATCCTTCACACACAAGTTAAGAACATGACAAATGCATCTAACATGAAGTGCATCTCCATCTAATATAACATCGTTCAATTGGGATTTGACCAAATTTGCACTATATGTCATAGAAGTTGCATTATCGAAAGTCATAGACATGATTTTATCCCTAAGACTATATGCATCAATGGCTTCCATTAAATGATGTGAAATGTTAAGACCGGTATGAGGGTATTCAAGCATTTTGAAATGAATGATGCGTTTTTGTAACATCCACTCATTATCTAACCAATGACAAGTAACACATAAATAGTGAAGTCCGTACCCACCATCCCATGCATCGGCGGTTAAAGAAACTCTACTAGGAAGATTAGCTAATTCATTTACTAATTTCAATTTGTACTCTAGATAAGTCTTCATGGCAGCAGATCGAACGGTTTTTCGGGAGATTTTTTTGTGTTTTGGTTGTAGTGCTCGGTTAATATAGTTGTTGAAGGCATCATTTTTGGCGAAAAGAAAAGGTTGTTCTGCAGGTACAATCATTCTCCCAAGTTCACCCCTATCTCTCTCGTAATTGTAAATGAAACCTTGTGGATGGAATTGAGAAATTTTAGGTTGGGTTGGATCACTAGATGGTCCACCACATTTTTTTGTATGTCTAGTAAGGTGTCCCGTCCCTCCCTTGGTATCGGCCGAGAAAATTTTACCACAAGTCCGACACTTGCATTTTTTTCCATCTTTACTTAATTGATAATGTGCCCAACATTCACTCTTTCTTTTGGTTTGAGCAAAATCCTCTTCGGTACACCACTCTAATATGTTAGGATTTTGGGTGGATGGTTCACTCCACCCGGAGGCTTGTGTTTGGCTACCTTGGGAAGGAGGAGGAAAAGGAAATTCATATTGTTGAAATTGGGTTTGTTGAAATTAGGTCCAAGGAGCCATATCATCCATTTGTTCTTGCCCTCCCGTGTTTTGGGGATGAAAGAAAGGGGTGGAAGTGTTTGGAAAGGGCATGTTAGGAGAGGGAAAGGGCATGTTAGGGGGGGGGGCATAGACATTGTAGTGTTTGGGTTTGGTGATTCCTACGTTTTGACTTGGCTTTTCTAGAGGAGGAGGAAACGTTCGGGTTTGATGCCATGATTAATTAATAATAATAACACAACTAACAATAACAAAGTAACAATTAACAACAATAATAATAACAATAACAATAAGAATTAATTAGTAAGTACTTTTTATATAAATTAAATTTTTAAAAATAATTATAATAATAGTAGATTACTTGGATCAATGAGATCCCAGGTAGGAGAGGTTAGGAGCGACGTTGTCCAGAGCCCAAATCCCGCCTTAGACAGATTTCAACAATCCAAATAACCCACAATTAAAATAGAAAGTAGTTTTTATATAATTAAGTAGTTCCAAGAATACAATAATAATAATAATAATAATAATAATAATAATAATAATAATAATAATAATAATAATAATAATAATAATAATAATAATAATAACAATAACAATAACAAATTAAAATAAAGTTGAGTTAGATCTTACAATGACGCTTCAATGCTTTCCCAAATTTATAATTTCTCGAACTTATAATTTTCCGAATGTAAATATAACAATTTTTTTTTTTTTGGTAGTAGACTAATAAAAGTAATAATAGTAAAAATGTAAAATTTATAAGAGAGTAGGAATTTTTTTTTTCTTTTCACAAAAGAGAGCAAGATTGTATGATTTGTAGGAATTTGAGAATTGAGAATTTAAGAGTAAGAATATTAGAGAATAAGAGAGAATAGATGATTTGATGAATTGTGATATTTTTGGAGGAAAATATGAGGTATTTATAGGGAATTTGGGTGGGAAAAGGGGGGGAAAACTAGCCGTTTTAGAGCTGTTGGAAAACGGCCATAAACGGCTAGTTTTCCAACGGTAAGGCACGGGCCGTGCCGTGCCTGGCTTCGTGCCGGGCCGTGCCGGGCCGTGCCTGGCCGTGCCACGTGTCGTGCCTGGCCGTGCCACGTGCCATGCCGGCGGGTCGTGCCAGCGTGCCGGCCCACGTGCCGGCCACCGTGCCACCCGCCGTGCCACGTGTCGTGCCCGTGCCAGAATCCGGATTTTTGTTCACGGCACGGCCCACGGCCCACAGGTGGGCCGCCGTGCCGTGCCGTGCCGGAGTCGTGCGGGCCCGTGCTGCCCGCGTGCCGGCACGGCCCGTGCCCATGTTTACTTAGAAGGTTGATTAGGTTTTATCATGTTTTATAGATAAATAATGGGTGTACTTTGATACAATAGGTGCATTGCTTGTTGATTGTCATGTTAATTAAGGTGACGTGAGTGGTGTTTAAGCCTAATGTATACAAGAGTTGGGATAAGATTTACAAACTACGAAAATTATAATACTCCGTATTTTATTTGTTTCATAAAACGATATTGCAATAAGCTAAGTAGAACTTTTTTGTGCTTTCAAACGTGCAACTTTAACATCAATATATTCATTTATTTAAATTTAAAAATTATAATGTTAAAATATATGTCAAGACAAATTTTACAATATCTCATAAGGTTAGATTATACTTTGTGTATAAATCACAATTAAAAATCAGTTGTCGTTATATAGTATAATGTTTAGGCATGTTCTATTCACTTTATTTCCAATTATTTCATGTTTAATAAGTTTAGATAAGTTCAGTTAAATTAATATAAATTCAGTTCAGAAAATATAAATTTTGATAAGGACTATTCAAGTTCAAATTACAACTAAAATAAGTTTTAATAAGTTCAAATAAGTTAAGTTTAGATAAATTTAGATAAGAGAAAATCAAGTGAATTGAACACACCTTTAGAGATTTGATTTCATACCTCTAACATATCAATATGAAAAATTTATCACACATACATTGTCCAATATTGATTTGAGCTCGTATCTCTAACATATATTTCCTCCGTTCCAATAATATTGCAGTAAGGATGAAATTACACATCTCAAAACACGTTTTATATATTAAATATCTATAAATGTGTAAGAGTAAAAATTATAAAAAGTTGATATTGTAAAAGTGTTTTATAAAAGGAATCTAACAATATCGCATATGACCATATTTGCTTAATGTATAAATCATATTATATATATGGTCAAATAAAAGTGATAAAAATTACAAAAAATCCATTATTATAATATTAATAGAACGAAAGAAGTAGATAATAAATAAACATTGTTAAAGTTTAAATATTACAATACTCCATATTCATTAAACGGCTATTATGGCTTGCATAGGAAAAAAAAATATTACTACTCCATAAATGAAGGTTGGTGAGTTTTATTTAATTCTATAATGACAAATGAGTAAATGAGTCAAAAGATTGTGCCTGCAATTTCTACCTTCAATTGGAAAATGACTGGTGTTCAAATTGCAATATTATTACTCCATCCATCCCATAATTACAGACAAATATACTATTTTAGGTGTCCCGAAATGTTCCTCCTATTACTAAAAATAACACCCTATCATTACTTACTTTTTAGTTTTTCCATACAAATTACACACATATCAAAATAATTATTACTTACTTTTTCTATTTTTCATACAAAATACACACATACCTAAACAATCATTATTTACTTTTTAACTTTTTCATACAATATCCTCTACTTTTTATTATCCCCATGCAACATTCTTCACTTTTTAACTTTTCCATACAATATTCCTCTACTTTTTCCATCCTCCTTAAAAACCGTACTTTTTAGAGTTATTTGCCTGTAATTATGGGACGGAGGGAGTAATATACAGTACAAATTTAAAACAGCTAAAACCAAAAAAAAAAAAAAAGGAATGGTGGTCCAAGTCCTAATTAATACAAGTATTAATAAATAATAAATAATAATCTCTTCGTTTTTAAATACTTGCTCCATTTCTCCGTGTGCGGAGTTTTAGGAGAAATTGGAGAAAATAATACAATATGGATGTAGTGGGGTAGGTAAAAGAATAAAAAATTATAAAAAGCAAAAATAGTGGAGAGAATTGAAGCGGAGAGTATAAGAAATTAATAAAATATAATTATGGTGGATCCACTAGATGAGAGAAATTAATTAAATATTGTAAAATCTTTTCAAATAAGGAAATAGAACAAATATTTAAAAATAACTGAAAAAGAAAAGTGGAGCAAATATTTAAAAACAGAGGGAGTACTCCGTAATAAAATACAAGTATTAATAATAGAGTAGCAATTTGTCGTGATTATTGAAAATTCTTGAGATGTGGGGATATCGTCCTTTAACAGTTATTGACATTTGACAATTTGGAAGTGTGGTGCTACTGGTTTTCACTATTTTGAGATCATCAATTCCAACATCACAACCTCAACTCCACTTGTTTTGGTCTTTTAGTATTGTTTCCTCTTAATTTTGCCCCCTTTTTTCCGTGTGCTACCTTCTGTTTTTTCCGCGTGCTATTGCTCTTCTTGCACTTTGTTTTTATTAGTCTCAAAAGACACTCTACCTGCATGCCAATACTAGGAATGTCAATGAGGCGAGGCTGCCAGCCAAATGAAGCTGAATCTTAGCCTGTTTGAGACATACATGATTATCGATTTAATTAATTGTTTGACTTTGATTCATTTAGTTTTTTCTATTGTTCATCAAATCAAGGTTCCATTTGACAGTAGGGTTTGAAGTAGCGGTTAGCGTTTTAATCAAGTCAAAACACTACTTAAAAAAAATAAGTGTTTGGCAAGGTAATGGTTCGAGTAGCAATTAGTTGTAGAGGACCTAGAGGTAGTATTTTGATAGCTTTTGTCAAACATTAAAAAGATTGTCGTTTAAAAAATATCTAGTAGCGGTTGTAAAATTTTGGTTGCTATATTAAATAATACGAAGTATATGTATAGTTTAATTATGAACTGTTACTTTTACCAAACACTCATACTATAATATCTAACGTTACTTTGACAGCTAACATCTACCCGTTACTAATTGACAACTAACATTGTCCGCTACTAATTGACAACTACTCGTTACCTAGATAACTACTCGCTACTCAGTCGCTAAAAGCTACCCTTTATTACTAGTTTTGCTAAACAAGGCCTTTGTTCAAAGGTAGCTCATTTAAAATGAGGGTGTTTATGTTTTGTAAAAAGACACGACTAATCCATGATCAACTCTATCCTACACCTCAAATTGTTTGTAATTGTTTTACAAACATTCATTTTGATAATAGCAATCACTAATTGTTCACTTTTTCTTTTCTTTATTTTTTTTCCACTGGTCCGTATATAATTCATATTAATTTAATAATGATATCTTTAGTTGTGTAAATAAATTACAAATGGTGGATAAAAAATGCTAAATTGGGTATGAGCAAGAGACACGGGAAAGCAAGATAATTACATGCATACTACGTATATACAATGAAAGCAGGATTAGGAGTTGCAGGACTAATTATATGCGTAGAACATATGTTCCAAAATTAAATGCTTCTATTAAGAAAATAGGATATCCTCCGTAATACAAGAACTGCAACCAGTTTTTCTCCCCTTAGTTGGGCTTAAGCAGGCCCCACAGAATTACAACCAGTGTCTCATCTAATAATCTTATGATTTCTGGCCATCGTCATAACAAATGCTTCTGAGTAATTTCTCCGTCCCTAATTTTTTGCTTTATTTGACTTTTGGCTCTAACAAGCATTTTAAAACGATTATATCTCCATTTTTATATGATCTATAAGTGTATAGATTATATTATCACTTATTAAAAGTATTTCAAATTTTTGCAATGGGATAAAAATTTAGGGGCAGAGGGAGTACTATTTAAAATAATTACAACACTAACTAATACGGAGTATGGAGTAAAGTTTACCTTAAAAAAAAATGTTGTGCATTAGCAAATGTGTTAAATTTTGTTTTTATCAAAAGGATCTTGTTAACAAACGCCCTCGGGGCGTTGGATAAACATTTAAAATATTACCTAAAGTGTATTAATTTGGGAAAGCATGACAAAATCACGCGTCAATCAGTGTAATTAATGTTAATTTTTAATTTAATCCTTCTACTTTTAGCTAGCTTATCCAACGCCCCCGGAACGTTCGTTAGCTTTTGCCTTATCAAAAATAGTTTAGGCTAAAAAAAATATGGGAGTATCAAATAAAATGTTATTGCCTGTAAAAAAAAATGTTATTGGATTGACTTTATTACATGTATTAATAAAACAAAATTTATACTATTTTGGTTTTCATATACTCCCTCCGTGTTTTAATAAGTGTTATACTTTATCCGGCAATTAATTTTAGGTAATTTAATTGACTTAAATAAAATAAGAGGTGAATAGGATAGTTGAAGTATAAAAAAAAATTATACTAAAAGAAAAATAATAGGATTAACAATTTATTGAAAAATAATGAATGTGAGAGGAAAAAAATAAAAATAAAAAGAAAAAATGGAAATAAATAATTCTACCTTTGCGTGGTCTGAAAAAAACAATCCCACCTTTTGATTATTACGAGGCAATCCCACCTTGGTATGTGATTTTCTTTTAATAGACCTTTTGACCTACAACCTGTTAAACAAGTTAAATTTTTTTTTTTTTTAGTTTTTTAAAGCCACATGTCACTCATTAATTGGTCAAAATACTAAAAGTTAAACTAAAAAAAAAACAGGCAAAACAAAATTTAAAAAAAAAAGAAAAAAAACACCGGCCACTAGCCACCCCCAGCCACCGTGAAACTCCTTACCCATACCCTAGGCCCACCTAAAACCCGCCGACCGCCACTCTGAACCTCCTAAAACGCCGGCCGAATCTCCCAATGCCATAAGCCACCCCCGAAATCACATCCACCACCCTGAAAACACCACCCTGCCGCCGAAAACCTCCATCCCAGCCCCGAAAACCTCCATCCCATCCCCTATAACAGTCGAAGACCACCAAAAACGCCCGCCCGTAACCCCATGACCCAAATCTCACCCTCGAAACCACCACAGCCACCACCGAAATCACCCCGACCCAAACCTCACCCCTAAACCACCGTCGAAATCACCCCCTGAACCAAATCCCACCCCGAAACCTCTATAACCTCACTCAACCGCCGATAACCCACGTCGAAAACCTCCATAACCACCACAGCCATCAACGCCGAAAACTCCATCCAATCTCCTTAACTACCCCGAAAATCCCTATCTCAGCCCCGAAAACCCCCCTTAAACACAACCTTAATGCTGGCCGGCCGATTTCGAAGGTTAAGGAGGGTGGTCGGCCGATTTTTGGTGGTGGTTGAGGAAGGGGCTAGGGTTTGGGGGTTGGTGGCTGTGGCTGGTGGCTGTTTTTTTTTTTTTTGGTTTTATTTTATTTTGTTTTGTATTATTATTATTATTATTATTTGCTTTAAATATAATTATAAAAAATGAAATGAACCTATAAAAATTTGACACATGGCATATAATCTACAATAATAGGTCACCAACAAGTCAAGGTTCATTAAAAGAAAATGACATACCAAGGTGGGATTGTCTCATAATAATCAAAAGGTGGAATTATTTTTGTCAGATCACGCAAAGGTGGGATTATTTATTTCCATTTTTCCAAATAAAAAAGTAATAGTGGGTTTGGGTGGGAACCATGAAAGAAGAAATATGTAATATTAAAATGTAGATTTTTACCAAAAAATAAAGTATAACACTTATTAAAATATGGCCGTATTTAGTAAGTGTAACACTTATTAAAACACGGAGGGAGTAATCAAATAAAATTATAAATGTTTAATATTGTGCTTTAGTGAGTGACTGGGAGCTGGTGAGGGATCGGATAGCTCAAGTGGTTAGAACTTTCCTCTCGATTCTAGGAAATATTGGGATCGATTCTGTAATTCTGTGAAAAAGACCAGAAATAATTTATACAATGAAAATTGAATCAAATAACAATTGTAATTCTGTAAAACTATGATCGCGAGTGAGAATTGACATTGATGAATACCCTCGTCTCTTGATTCGTTGTCCTCTACATCCTTCTTCTATAAGGGGGCTTTGCGATCTTTGGTAGTTTTTGAACTGAACATAAACTAATTTAATTAATTATAGTCGTTGATCTGACAACCATTCAAATTTATTACTTAGGGTCTGTTCACTTCAGTTCAGTTTCAATCACTTCAGTTCCTAATTTCCTTCTCTCATAAAATATTCATTTCAGCTCAGTTCAGCTTCAATCAGTTCAATTCAGTTTCAATCAGTTCACTTTAGCTCAGTTCAATAAATGTGAACAGGCCCTTAACCCGTGTTTTACATCTTTGAAGGTAATAAGGAAAATGACTATGTAAAACCTCAACCCTCATAGTTTATTTTGATCTAGTATACTCCGTAATATATTACATGAATCAAATCTGCACATAGCTTAAGGATTATAATACAGCATATCGTGAATAATATCAAAATCAGTAATTTTGATTTTATTTATTTATTCATTTCAAATGGAAAAACTAATTTAAGCAGACTTTAAGAATATGGTGACCTACTTCTTAAACATATCACCGTGATTCCATGATCACTGTGATATCATGATCCTCAATCATTAAAAATCATCTCAATTATATATTGTTGTCAAAGGATCAAGATATTAGTAACATGCATTGGAAACTGGTAGGTAACAACTACTCATGGAATTAGAAAATAAATATGCATTTCACTATAAAAAAAAATATAAGAATAAGATAGATGTAATATAAACTTCTGGCAAAATTGCATGTTTGGAGGTTCGACCGTTCGAGATATGCATGTTTGGTGGTTCGACCGTTTTTGTAAATGATTTAGAGAATTAGATTTGATTATAAAACCAAATCTCTTTGTTATATTTCTCCTGAATTATGCCATAATTTTTTGAAATACTTTATTTCAAGCTAGTTTTGTCCCCGTGCAATGTTTGGGTTATTTTTTGAATTTCAAGATAAATTTTTTAATCTATATATCAAATTTTAAAATATATCATTGATATAAAATTAGTTAGGAATTGATGTGCTTTTGTGACAATTTCTTATCTAACAGACATGTAATGACTAATAATAATGTTGGTAGAAATAGAATTCTAACCTAACTTTTTTATCTTATGAAGTCTATTTAAATCTATCCAACGTGGCGCGACACTTGACGAAAAGTTGGAACGCCAAGTGACACTGCCTCGTGACCTGGCTAAAAGTTTAGTTTTATATATTAGTTATATGATATGATATAACAAATTTTTTCATGGTACAAATACTTCGATTTAAATTAAATTAGTTATCAACAATTTGCCATGATTCTCATATTTTCTCTTTGTTTGTTTAATTTGGAATCTTCAATTTGAGGAGAAATAAACTTTAATAATGTGAAAATCTTGAATAAACATGAGGATGATTTTTTCTTGTGAGATATTGTAATACTTGTAAAGAATAGTTTCAATATATCAAGTTATGCATATTTTTAATGTGCACTCCGTAATTGAATATATTGATGTTTAAATATCTACATACATATTGAATATGGTGTAAAAAGACAAATGTCCCCCCCCCCCCCCCCCCAAAAAAAAAAAAAAAAAGAAAGAAAATAGATGAAGTACTCTTTCCACTCCTAAATATAGTTCTCATTTGACTTTTCACAGTCTCTAAGACGTGTTTTAAAACGTCTAAATCTCTATTTTCATACGTCTAAAAATTATAAAAATTTGGTATTAATAAATTATACAATATGATCATATAATCTCTTATAAATTAACGGAAATTTATGAACAAAGTTTTTAATATGAGACCCAAATAAGTCAAATGAGAACTATATTTTTAGGGACGGATGTAGTATTATTATGGAGGACGGCACAACTACACAAGATATGAAGAGAAAGTATGATTAATTTTTGTCAAATGATTTGGTTAGCAAGTAACATTTGAGAAGTGCGTATCTTGAGAGCAATTATAGGACTCTGTCCCTTAGTACGGCTCATTAGAAGTAATTCATTCCGAGTACATAACATGACCACATTCATCTATAACAATTTATACCAACTTTCCCCCCTTGTGCGAAAACTGATTAACCAAGAAAGCCAATACTTATTTATTTGCAATTATATGCTTCAATTATATGAGTAATATTGTATTAAGTCAATATCATTTAATGCAATCCAATCTAATCTGAATTATGGAAATTAAACTTTCTTTTAAGCAACTACCAATGTAAACACATTCTATAATGATCTCAAAATAACAATTGTCATGTACGTTGATTGATTCTCCGTATACGTACATCTCTACATACATAGTACTGCGTATTATTTGAAAACACAAACTCAAATATAAATATGTCATGCATTTCTATTAATATCTCTTATTTTTTAAGCTTTATGATTTAAAATAATGATAATTCCATATGAATAATTGTTCATTTTGCTTTCTTGCCTTTCTTCTTTTGTTTTATCTCTTGTATTTATGTCATATTGTTGATTTCCTTGTACAATAAGTGTAAACGCATTGTCAAGAAGATTTTTGAGTAAAAATAATATAAGTACTTATATGATGGATGTGATCAACAAGAGTTGGCTCAAGTGGTAAGCATCGAGTTCCAGCCTCACCGAATACAAAAAACACTTGTTGGAAGACTCACGCACCATAAACCAAGGTGTGCAACCCAGATTGAGTTCGGATGTAGTCAGAGCTAAGCTCCGGAGAACCGGTGGGGAAACTCAAAAAAAAATATGATGGATGTGGCACAATCTCAAACTACATAGATTGTGATACAAAGAGCTTGACTATGTATAGACTATAAAACAATGTGAAAACTTAGTTCATACATAGCCAATTTATTGGACATACTAAGGCCATAAAGGAGTTCACAATTCAAAAATTAAAGAATAAAGCATTGACTTTAATTCTATTTCTACCCAATTGATCATCTGTTTCTAGTATGCTTTTGCCGTACCTATAAAGCTATTACTCATTTGTAACACCTACCATTGATTAATTAATTCTTGATTGTCTTTTGTTTGGTTTATAAAATTCATTATTGTGTTCTATTCTACTAATCACTCACGAAAAAAATCACTATTCATTCATATACGTACACGTATACAATATATATGCATGTGGAGAAAGTTTTTCTTTTTCCATTAAAGCATCTAATAATAATGTTGGTAACCTAAAGAGACTTTTAAACCATACTAATCTCGTTCCGTAAGTTGATAAGGCAGGTTAATTAGTTCCCAACACGGGGAAAGCCGGAAAGGTCTGTCCACCAATTCTAGTACTCCAATATTGTTGTGTTCTATAAGGACTTGTGTTCGAGACTTACAATTTTTTTTTTTGGTGTTTAGAGAGCCACAAGAGCGAGGGTGAGAATAGATATTAGAATCTCCTAGAACCGGAAAGGAAGCTCTAACTACTTGAGCTATCCCTCACTCTCGAGACTTACAAATATTGACTCGAGGTATGGTTAGTTGAAATGAATGATCGATGTACAATGTATGTGCTTGTGTACAAATAACAAAGTTAAAACTCGTTGGCCACCCCTTTCTTACTAGTAGTAGTAGATTAATATAATAGGGTTAATTTTAGCCAGTATGTAGTAGCATGGGTAGAAATTTCATTATCATTGCATCCTCGATCTTGTCGATAGTCATATATGATACAAATGAAGTTGCAAGGAAACTTCTCAGCAAAATGACAGAACTAATAAGACTAATCTTGTCTTGTTTACTTGTTTTTAAATTTGAGATGAGATCGTAACATTGCAACCTCTCTTCTTTCTTTATTTCATTTATGTACTTATTATGAATCTCTAAATGAGTTCATAGGTTCATCCTAAATCAAAGTGTTAATTTAACCCTCCCACATAATGATCATCCTCGACAACAATTTAGATGGTATATATGTCATGTAATTTTATATATAGTTTTTTTTTTTTTTTTTTTTTAAACATATGCTTAATTAACGGAATTACAAAGAAATAATCAGTAAACCACTAGATATACTTTGTGCTCTTATATACCAAGAATACAATATATTCACTAGGAAACAATCTTGGTTGCTTAAATAATCCTTTGATATGTTAAAAAAAAAAAAAAAAAAAAAAAAAAAAAAAAAAAAAAAAAACCTTAGGGTCTGTTCTCTTCAGCTTATTTTCATTTTTCATTTCAGTTCTTATCTTAATTTCCTTCTCTCATAAAATATTCAGTTCAGTTTGTTAACTTAGATAGAACACACAAGAGGGGGGGTGAATTGTGTAGGAACTAGAGTTCCCAAAATTTGCGGAAATTAAAAACATAGAACGAAATAAAGAGATGCAAAGAAATTTTTGCGTGGAAACTCCTTGTGCCCAACAAGGAGAAAACCACGACCACTTGGGATTTTCGAACACGACTTCACTAAATAGGGCAACTACTCCGTTACAACCTATAAGGAACTCGACAAAACTTAAGTTCCAATTAGAACCTAAGCCAACCCCAAATGCTCACTCTAGCTTCTACTCTGAAGCCTACACTCAAGACTTAACTCTAAGTCTTTACAAGGATCACTCAACCCTTTCCCAAATTACAACTCAGTAATTTGAACTCTACGTGTTTAGTTATCTTACAATAGTTGGAACATAGAAATACTCTCACTGACACAAATATATTTTTTACTCAAATGTTGTACGATTGTCAGGATGCATTAAAACTGAAACTCAACTCCTTTTTATACTGTTTCATCAACCCAACTAACTTCCCCACATTCTCCACTACTTGAGGTGGTGTTCCTAAACTTTAGGAACTAACTCAAGCAATGTAGAGAAGTCAGGAAAGTCATTCAATATAGAACGTGGGATGAGGTTTGAATAAATCCTTTCCTTGGAGAGTAATTTAAGGAATCAGTTAAAATCTTTTTACAGAAGATATTTATTTTGTTAAAAAAATAATAAAGAAATATCTTTTTATAATTTTTAACAAAAACCAAAAATAAGATAAAAACCAATTTTATAAAACTGATCGATCGTTTCAATTTTAATTCCAATTAACTCTCGTATTCCTTTTGTTCCAACCAATCATAAAATAACAAACATTTACATAAAGCCTAAAAATAATAACTCATACTTTTTAGTCTTCATGTAATACTCGTTGCTTTTATGATATTCCAATTGGACCTTTGATAACTCTATCTTGCCAAATAGAACATCCAAGCATAAAACCTTCTTTGCCTTCTTCACTTCAAATTGTTGTGTATGCCATATGTAGATTAAGGACTTCTCTTAGTTCCAACCCCGGAACTTTGTTCTTAATAAGAACCTGCCTAAATAACCTGCACATTTAATATACTTTTATCAAATCGAGTTTTCTTGTCATCACCAAAACTAATCGAGGTCAACAATATTCCCCCTTTTTGGTGATGACAAACCTTGCAAACTTATTTAAATAAAGAGACAAAATTATCATGAAGAAAAGCAAATACAAGCGTCTA
The DNA here is from genome assembly GCF_948465745.1 of Chenopodium album. Taxonomy (NCBI): domain Eukaryota; kingdom Viridiplantae; phylum Streptophyta; class Magnoliopsida; order Caryophyllales; family Amaranthaceae; genus Chenopodium; species Chenopodium album. Next base: position 49,034,335 of record NC_137848.1, read on the forward strand.
ATAATTTAATTAAAGCGTCTAATAATTTAATTAATATTATTAATAACTAGTTTATATAATAATGTAAAGTAGTAAGTACTACCTGATGACTGCTTTGGAAGAAACATGGTATGGTATGAGACTTTGTAGGAACTCGAATGACTTATATTCACTGTTTGCATTACTTTCCCCCTTTTGGCATCAACAAAAACAATAGTAATAGCACAATAATCCACACATAGCACCCCTTGTCGAGTTTATATATATATAAACAAAGGGTATAAATAGAGCTATGTATCAAGTCAACTCACAACCATACAAAACTTTCCAAGGCAATCACACATATGCTAATCAAAAGTATTTATTATCAATAAGCGAAAGTTCCATGTAGCACATATTACCAAAAAAAATTGCATAGCCAGTACTACAGACCCAAATAAAGCAAAATAAAGATAGTGTTATAGCTGAAATCTAAGAAAGCAAAAGATTAAAGAGTAGAAAATGTAGCAGACTAGTCATCAATTTCAGGAACATCTTCAAAAGCAACCTCCTCCAGGCGATGAAGAACTGGTCTTGTGCCTGAGTAACTGACTTTCTATGAGCTTTGGTTACAAGTTGAAGACGGTGTACTGACCCTTTTAAGGAACCTACAGTAGCTTGAAGTGACATGATCTTGTTGTAAATTTGATTTTGTTTAGATATCACCTGCTTCAGCATGTCAACCACAGTGTGTAACTTAGGATCACCACTAAAAGGTCCTGTGGTACTCATTGTACCAAACCCAGATGTTCCAAAAGAGGTTGGAACACCAAAACCCGAGCTGCAACCAGTAGTGCCAAAAGTATGTGTGTTCCTTGTAGGAACATGTGGAATGACAGGAAAATTTAAAATCCCCTGTTTTGGTTTATCCTGCTCCACCATAGGCTCAAGTTTTTCTAGGTCACTTTCACTGTCCTCACTCTCTTCACTTTCGTCACTAGCCTCACTTTTCTCACTGCCCTCATCACTTACCTCAACAAAGGTGGGAGGTTTTATAAGTTTAGGTAGGCTAGCCACCCTCATGCTCCTTCTCCTTATCACACCAGTTTGGTTTGGTTTAACAACAACCTTTTTCTGCCTTTTTGTTTTGGATGAACTATCTTTTTTCTCACTTTCCCTTTCTCCCTCTTTTTTCTTTTGTCCAATCTCAGGTGGAATAAAACAAGTTTTTCCATCCACCACAGTCAAGCCAAGAGCAGTTAAAGAGTTATATTGAAGAATGGTCTTAGCTTGCATGCCAAGTGAATCAAACACACTCAAATCCACACCGAAACTTTCAAACAAAGTGGTGAGCAAAGGACCATAACCAACAATATACTTAGGAATACAATGATGAAGATGTTGGATCATAATCGATGGAAAATTAATGTTCAAATTATTGCCTAAACAATAAATTAGAGCACAATCTAGCAAACCCGCCTCATATCTCTTTTGTGGTCGAGGAATTACTCCCTTTCTAACAATGCTAAATAATAATTTCACCAAAGATGATGAGAAATTATTTTGAGACACCACTGTCATAGTAGAATCACAAGTACTACCCCCAACATACTTCACTATTTGTTCATGAGTAATATCACCAATTTGCACAGTATGTTTGTGCTTAAAATAGTCACAATAACCAACATTAGGAACACTAAACAATTTTGCTAGATATTGTGCATCAAAAGACAGAGAAGTACCATTCACCTTACTTGTACAAACACCATTCACACACCCAAAATTAAGCACAAATTCATTGACGGCACCCGGAATTAAGGGTTTCTTTGCATGAAAATTTAATAATTGAACCCAACCTTGAAACTCTAGTATATCAAGTAATTCTGAAAACTTACAAGATTGACACCATTCCAAGTTTAAAGCAAAACCCCGAGTAGGACGATCGGCTTTGAGTGTGAGTGCTTTTAAACGCTCCTTAGCTTCCCCCTTAGATGGACCACCATCTATCTTTCGTCTCTTAGTTGTGCGGTTAGTGGAATTTGGGGAAAAACTAGGTTCGATCAATTGAGGTTTTGAATTTTCCAATGTATTTGCCGGTTTTGATACGGGATTGGTTGTTTGTGTAGGGGAGTACGGAGATGCATCCATCGGAGTTGGTGAGTCCGTAGATGGTGAAGAGGTACGGGGTCTTTTCTTTGATTGGTGAGGTAGTGGGGTGTTGTTACTTGTTTTTGCCATTGAAGGGTGTTGGTGTGTTTTTACAGAGGAGAGATAAAAAGAAAGGGGTAAAAGGTGTTGGGGAAGAAGAAAGGTTATGTGGCCAAGGTAATATGTAAAAGAATTTGAGTGGAATAAGGTCATAAGAATGCCTTAGACTCATAATATAGTCTGACAAAAATTTCTAACTCTTCGATTTTTTTTTTTTTTTTTTTTTTTGAAATTTGAATAAGATTAAAAGATGGAACACAAAAAAATAAAATAAAAGATAAGTTTTAGAAGAGGTCTTTGGCTATGTTTACGGAAGAAAATGTTTAGGGGGATAAAAATAAATCTTTTTGTAAATAATAGAGAAAAATAAAAAATTAAAAATTAGAAAATAAAATATGAGTGAAAAAAATTAAATAAATAAAAAGATACATGCTACATAACACAACAGGAACTTTAACAAGTCAACATGATTATTTTTCTAATTTATACGATCAATTTGCACACATAGCAATTAACAAGTACTCATCCTATATGATGATCATTTACCGGATACAACTCTAAATATGCTTTTCCACAATAATTTTATGCTGGATTTTTCATGACACATACTAGTTATTTGAGTCGTACCTGATTAGGAGATTTGCGTGCAATTCAGTGAATTTTTATCATACCAAGTTTCAATCTCATCTTTTCATGCTTCTCCCTGCTTAAAGGTTTAGTCAAAATATCTGCAATTTGATTATCAGTTGGGCAGAAATCTAATTTAATTAAACCTTTTTCAACGCTGTCCTTTAAAAAGTGATGACGAATTTGAATATGCTTTACTCTAGAATGATGCACCGGATCTTTAGAGATGCAAATAGCACTAGTATTATCACAATAAATAGGAACACATTCTAGAATAATACCAAAATCTCTTAACTGTTGTTTTATCCAAAGTATTTGGGAGCAGCAAGAGGCCGCAGCTACATATTCTGCTTCTGCAGTGGATAAAGCAACAGTATTTTGTTTCTTGGAACCCCAAGAAACCAAACATGGACCAAGAAATTGAACCATACCTGATGTACTCTTGCGGTTTACCAAGTCTCCAGCATAGTCTGCATCTGCATATCCTCTTAAGTTGAACGTATCACTCTTAGGATAGAATAGACATAGATCGTATGTTCCATTTAGGTACCTCAGAATCCTTTTTACAGCAGTCATATGAGATTCCTTGGGATTTGATTGGAACCTAGCACATAGACCCACACTATAAGAAATATCTGGTCTACTTGCCGTTAGATATAATAGTGAGCCAATCATCCCACGGTACTTGGTTTGATTTACACTTTTTCCTTTGGGATCTTCATCTAGACGTGTAGCTGTTCCCATTGGAGTGTGATTTGTCTTTGAATTGTTGAGCTCATACTTCTTTAATAACTCCTTGATGTACTTTTGTTGGTGAATCATTATTCCTCTGTCAGTTTTCTTGATTTGTAGTCCAAGGAAAAAATTTAGTTCCCCCATCATACTCATTTCAAATTCACCACTCATTAGCTCAGCAAAATATTTACACAAAGACTGGTTAGTTGCACCAAATATAATGTCATCTACATAAATTTGTACAACTAAAAGATGAGTTCCTTTTGATTTCAAAAATAAAGTTTTATCAACATTTCCTCTTTTAAAATCATTTTGTAAAAGAAACTTTGAAAGTCTTTCGTACCATGCCCTAGGTGCTTGCTTTAGCCCGTATAGAGCTTTGTCAAGCTTAAAGACATGATTAGGAGAGTTTGGATTTTCAAAACCCGGGGGTTGTTCCACATAGACTTTTTCTTGAAGATAGCCATTTAAAAAAGAACATTTAACGTCCATTTGATATAATTTAAAACCCATGAAAGCAGCAAAAGCAATTAAAATTCGAATAGCTTCTAATCTAGAAACGAGAGCAAAAGTCTCCTCAAAATCAATACCTTCTTGTTGGTTGTATCCTTTGACAACCAATCGAACCTTATTTCTTGTAATGTTTCCATGCTCATCTAATTTGTTTCGAAATACCCACTTTAGTCCAATGACCTTATGGTTCTTCGGTTTAGGTTCAAGGTGCCATACCTTGTTCCTTTCAAATTCATTTAGCTCTTCTTGCATGGCGTTGATCCAATCTGCATCACCTAAGGCTTCGGTATGATTTTTTGGTTCTATAGTAGATAAGTAGGCATAAAAGGCACAAAAATTTCAGAGTTGGGATCTTGTTTGGGTTCCTTTGCCAAGGTCACTTATGATTTTATCAATTGGATGTGATCTTTGGTGTTTCCAAGGTTTAGGTTGGAAATTTTGCAAAGTTACTCGATTGGATCCTTCAACTTTTGTTTCTGCAGCTTCTGTTGCTACTTCATCCACAACCTGTTCCAAATCTTCATCATGTGTTCCATTGTCTTTTGGAACAGGTGTTTTTTCTTGCTCATGTTGCGGTTCTGCTACAATTTTGACCAGCTGCTTTATTGGTAAAGGGACTTCTTCTTCATCCTGGTCAGTGGAACGGATCAGACCAATTTCGAAGTCTCCTTGTTCCTGTTCAAGCTCATGTTCCTGTACACTAGATAAATAGTCAGTTTCATCAAAAGTAATATATACAGACTCCTCAACACACATTGTCCTTTTATTATAGACTCTGTAAGCTTTGTTATTCCTTGCATAACCAAGGAATACAGCTTCATCACTCCTTTCATCGAATTTCCCTATGTTTCTCTTACCATTGTTGTGCACGAAACACTTGCAACCAAAAGATCTGAAATGAGATATATTTGGTTTTCTACCCTTGAATAACTCATAGGGTGTCCTGTTAATTATTGGTCGGATCATGACTCTATTGATGATATAACATGCAGTATTTACTGCCTCGGCCCAAAAGTTCCTAGGAAGATTGCTAGCAATAAGCATGGTTCTAGCCATATCTTCTAAGGTTCTATTTTTCCTTTCTACCACTCCATTTTGCTGTGGAGTTCTTGTAGCCGAGAAATTATGATCCATTCCGTGTTCCCTGTAAAACTCATCAAATCTAGAGTTTTCAAACTCAGTGCCATGGTCAGAACGCATACTTATTAGTTGATAACCACTTGTCTTTTGCATTCTTTTAGCAAAAGCAGTAAATTCATCAAAAGTCTCATCTTTGCTAGAAAGAAATATTACCCATGTAAAACGAGAAAAGTCATCAACTATTACCAGAACATATCTTTTACCACTTCTACTCTGTACCCTCATTGGACCACATAAGTCCATGTGAATGAGTTCCAAAGGTTTAGTGGAACTTACCATTTTCTTCCTTTTAAATGAGGATCTTACTTGTTTCTCTCTCACACATGCATTGCAAACTTTTCCACTTAGAAACTTTATTGAGGGAAGCCTCGCAACAAGCTCTTATGTCCTAATCTTGTCGATGAGAGGAATACTAGCATGTCCAAGGCGTCTATGCCATAGAAGTGAGTCATCTTCAATGACACTGAGACAAGTTAGGTTGTTCCTAGGAACTGTGTTGAGATCCACAATGTATGTGTTCCCTTTACGAATTCCTTCCAAGATGACCTCCTCACTGTCATTGTTAAAAATTCTACAGGAGTTAGAAGTGAAACTTATAGAGTTGCCTTTATCACAAAATTGTGAGATGCTTAATAAGTTGTGCTTGAGGCCCTCGACTAAAAATACATTGTCAATTGCATGGGAACTTGACTTTCCTACTTTTCCAATTGCGATTATCTCGCCTTTCTTGTTGTCTCCAAAAGTCACCGTTCCTCCATTATAGGTCTCCAGTGAGAGAAATTTAGATTTGTCTCCTGTCATGTGTTTGGAACACCCACTGTCGAGGTACCAAGTGTTGTTCCCCCTCACTACGACCTGTAAGAAAACTAATTGTTAGTTTTAGGAACTCGGGTTTCCTCGAGTTCCTTTTCATCACCACTAGTTTTCTTAACCCACATCAATTTAATAGTATTTTCATTTTTGAGCATTTTCTTATTCCTTTTGGAACAAGCTTCTTTCAAATGACCTGTATTACCACAAAAGGAGCAGAGCTTGTTACTAGGTAAATCTACATATTTATTCTTCTTAGGGCTCTGCTTGGAAAAACCTAATCGTTCTCTTTTTCTAACTTGGGCATCAAGGATATATTTAGGAGTAATCTTAGGAACTTCCTTCTTGCTAGCATTAGCTAAAGCAAGTTCCTTTTCAAGTTTTTCCTTTTGTTCCTTAACGGTAACAAGATCATTATTCAGTTTCTCAAAATCAGAATTGAAAATACGCATATGTGTCTCAATAGAACTAACAGAATCTAGACTAGCATTAAACAATTTATATTGAGCAAGTTCTACCTTGAGAGTAATATTCTCATGCTTAGTACGTTCAAAAGACTCTTTTAGCAGAGTGTTCTGATCCAAAAGATCAAAGAACCTACTTTGAACGTCTGATCTAGTACTGTTCAGATAGGTGATGTGGTCTTTACTAATTTTGAGAGCTTTATCACTTTGTTCCTTTACTATGCTAAGCTTTTCTAAAATCATCCAATGTTTCTAACAGCAATTCAATTAATTTTTCCTTAGATAAAACGCGAAGGGTTTTGGAACATACCTCATTTGATGGAACATCTTTCTTTTCTTTGATTTTGGCCATTAAACACAGATTGGCCATCTCTTCATTTTGTGGCTCCTCATCATCTTCTGATTCTGAGTCACTACCCCAAGCTGCAATCATTGCCTTGCGATAGTCAGGTTTTCCAAAGGTTGATTTGTATCTTTCTTTTGTCTGCTCCTTTCCTTTGGCTTTTCCTTGATCAGTTTCCCAAAGAGGACACTCACGAATGAGGTGTTCTGAACTTCCACACTTGAAGCATCCGGGATCAAGTTTAGAATTGGATATTCTCTTGCTTGGATTTTTACCCTTTTGGTTTCCAGTTTTAAGATTTTTATAGAATCTCCTAAACTTTCTAACCATCATGGCAACTTCTTCTTCATTAGGTTCTGAATATTTTTGTTCCTCAACCCTAAGCACAAGTCCACGGTTTTTGGAACTCTCTGTGTTACTTGCTCCAAGGTGTAGCTCATGATTCATGAGAGATCCGGCCAGTTGCTCAATATTGAATTTTGTGAAATCCTTTGTTTCTTGTAACGCAGTAACCTTGGCTCTCCATCTCTCATCTTGTGGAAGGCTCCTTAAGATCTTTCGTACCTGTTCATCAATTGGTATAGTTCTTCCAAGAGAGACTAACTCATTAGTTATGTTAGTAAAGCGAGTAAACATTTCTTGAATAGATTCTTTTGGATTCATTTCAAATCGTTCATATTTAGACATCAAAAGATCTATTTTGGAACGCTTAACTTCGTTTGTTCCTTCGTATGTGACTTGTAACAAATCCCAAATTTGCTTTGCGTTCTTGCACCCCATGACTCTATTATGTTCATGAGGTCCAAGACCACAGTGGAGCAATTTTACAGCTCTAGCATTGACCTCCATTTTATCAAAATCATCTTTATCATACTCGGACATTGGTTTAGGGATTACCTCATTTTTGTCATTGGTAGTTGTTACCTCAAAGTTGCCCACTTCAATAACTCGCCACACTTGATAGTTTTGTGCTTTGATGAAGATTTCCATGCGGTTCTTCCAATAGGAAAAGAATTTGCCGTTGAACATTGGAGGTCTCTGAGTAGAGTAACCTTCTTCAAGTTTCTCGTGTGTGTTCATTTTGTTTGGATCACACAACTCAACAGGGTTGCCTGCTTTCTTTGAGTAACTAGCTCTGATACCACTTGTTAACTTAGATGGAACACACAAGAGGGGGGGTGAATTGTGTAGGAACTAGTGTTCCCAAATTTTGCGGAAATTAAAAACATAGAACGAAATAAAGAGATGCAAAGAAATTTTTACATGGAAACTCCTTGTGCCCAACAAGGAGAAAACCACGACCACTTGGGATTTTCGAACACGACTTCACTAAATAGGGCAACTACTCCGTTACAACCTATAAGGAACTCGACAAAACTTAAGTTCCAATTAGAACCTAAGCCAACCCCAAATGCTCACTCTAGCTTCTACTCTGAAGCCTACACTCAAGACTTAACTCTAAGTCTTTACAAGGATCACTCAACCCTTTCCCAAATTACAACTCAGTAATTTGAACTCTACGTGTTTAGTTATCTTACAATAGTTGGAACATAGAAATACTCTCACTGACACAAATATATTTTTTACTCAAATGTTGTACGATTGTCAGGATGCATTAAAACTGAAACTCAACTCCTTTTTATACTGTTTCATCAACCCAACTAACTTCCCCACATTCTCCACTACTTGAGGTGGTGTTCCTAAACTTTAGGAACTAACTCAAGCAATGTAGAGAAGTCAGGAAAGTCATTCAATATAGAACGTGGGATGAGGTTTGAATAAATCCTTTCCTTGGAGAGTAATTTAAGGAATCAGTTAAAATCTTTTTACAGAAGATATTTATTTTGTTAAAAAAATAATAAAGAAATATCTTTTTATAATTTTTAACAAAAACCAAAAATAAGATAAAAACCAATTTTATAAAACTGATCGATCGTTTCAATTTTAATTCCAATTAACTCTCGTATTCCTTTTGTTCCAACCAATCATAAAATAACAAACATTTACATAAAGCCTAAAAATAATAACTCATACTTTTTAGTCTTCATGTAATACTCGTTGCTTTTATGATATTCCAATTGGACCTTTGATAACTCTATCTTGCCAAATAGAACATCCAAGCATAAAACCTTCTTTGCCTTCTTCACTTCAAATTGTTGTGTATGCCATATGTAGATTAAGGACTTCTCTTAGTTCCAACCCCGGAACTTTGTTCTTAATAAGAACCTGCCTAAATAACCTGCACATTTAATATACTTTTATCAAATCGAGTTTGCTTGTCATCACCAAAACTAATCGAGGTCAACACAGTTCATCTTCGATAAGTTCAGTTCAGCTCAACTCAGTTCAGTTAATGAGAACAAGCCCTTAGTCTGAAGTCAATAGTCATCAAGATTGCTATGCAGAACACTCAGATCTTATGTGCTCTTATGCTTGACACCAAGGGACCTGAAATTCGTATTGGATTTCTGAAGAATGGGAAGCCCATCCAACTGACAGAGGGACAGGAAATCCCTGTTTCCACTGATTACACCAGCAAGGGAGACACAGAGATGATTTGTATGAGCTATAAAAAGTTGGCTGTGGATCTAAAACCAGGAAACATCATCTTGTGTGCCGTAAGTAAGGTATGAAAAAGTCTCCTCTTTTGCCTGTTCCAATTCCTGGAATTCTACGGAATGCAACAGTATAGTTCACTTTCTAACATCTGCTGCTGATTCTTCCTAAGAACCTATTTTATATAAGACAATATATATCTCTCTCTCTGTCTGTACTTGGAGTTCTAGCTTTCTTTCATATTAGGCTCTTCAGCATGAAAGCCTTTCGCCTAAGAGTTAGTTAAGAGTTTTGGCTTGTAGGGCAATAAGACTTTTTCTAAGTTTGGTAGTAAGGTGAAGCAAGGTCAGGAACAACGAATCTCTTTTTTTTATGATATCTATTTGGATTTGGGAGTAGGGGAAAAGGGGAAGGAGAGTTATTGCACCAAGGTGTTAACATGACAAGGGGCAAACTCGAAATTATGAAATTGATACGATGGAAGAGGATTTTTTTTTTTTTTTTTTTTACATCAGCATAATAAACTTATAATAAAAATTACAAACTATGGAGTAGGTTCGATAAAATACCCAAAGAAGCTTTACTAGCTCCAACGGTACAACTATTACATATAAAATTACAGAACATCATCCTTGCAAGAAACAGTCGGCTTGAAAAACCAAGAATTTGCCTTCGAACATGCCTCAGGAGATACCCAATATTACCATTGTTATATTTGCATCCCATATACCGTTGATCTTGGGGAATGGACGAAGCATAGAACACACAGCTGATGGTTGTTAACAATAACAAAAGCTCAAAAAGACACCAATAGTCCTTCACATATTAGGCAACAGGGGTATGACAACAGATGCATGACCCAGGCTTGGCAACACACTCAGGCCCTTAATTGTGGGTACCTTAAGCTTCTTCTCTCAGAAAAAGACCATTACCATACTAAAAACTCCCAAAAGAAACTTAATTAAGGGAGCCCCCATGTTGGAGAGCATGGCTAAGATAAAGGTTTTTCAAAACAATAAATTGAAAATCCATTGCTAAGCTGAAATAAAGGTTACCAAGGGATAAACTTTGAAAACTCTCTTGACCGTAGAGATCAAAAGAGATAACAACATACAAACAACAAGCCAAGACCAATACTAATTAGAACCTAGATAAACCACAAAAAATGGCAGTCCCCACAAATACCCGAACCCGAGCACCAAGACACTGTAAGAGGAGGTTAACACATCCCCTTAGCTCCCCTAGCTAAAACCATGTTACACCACATGATAAAACCCAACTAGCCCCAAATAAAAACAACAACAAGAGCATCGAAGAACAATCGACTTATTAAATTTTCGACACATAACCAAAACGGCAAGGAAACCACAAATCGTACTAAAACACAAACCTAACTCCACTAAACTGAAAATAAACAAACTAAACACAAAGGAGCTTAACATGGAGGAAGGCTGAAAAGGAGAAGTACTAAAATTCCAAACAAGAAACCCTAACTAAGTCTTTACCTTTACCGTGTACTTCAATTAACCTGAAACCACACACGGTGGCGACAAAGTTAGCTTTGAAATTAAAGCCCCAAATAAGTGACAACCAAATCCCAATTCAAACAAGAAACCCTAACCTTTACCTTTACAGGTGAAGTTGTCAACGGCGGCGGTTGGGAAAGCTTTGAAAGAGGACCCCGAAGGTGAAGAAACCCACGAACCTCCTTTGCGATGGAGAACACCGGCGAGAAAAGCGGCTGACTAAAGTGCCACGTTTGAAAAACTCGTCACTATCGGGAACACCAGGAACCTTACTCTAGTCCTTGGATCTTTAAGGATGCTCGCCGGCGACCTAGATGAGCAGCGTTGCTCTGACCGCCAGCGACAGGGGAAAACAGAGGAGGAGGGGTTTGTTTTTAAAGAGAAGAAGGAGGTTTTAATTGTTTAGAGAGAGAAAAGAATAAAAGTTAAATGTGACAATGGAAGAAGTTGTGGATCAACAAATTGTCACAAACTTAACGAGTAAAACATGCAACTCGGTACCCTAATTTATGGTTATTATCTTAGTTAATTGACATGCTATGAACTCTAAATTAAAATGGAATGTGTCATGTGACACCTTTTTTTTTTTCATTCCAAATCAAAAAAAAAAAGGATATTCTAACATATAACTTTTAATTTCTATCATTATATGCCCAATCCCCAAGTCAAGTCATACTTTATATTCTTGTTTGGAAACAAAATATTACTACAAAGTATATAGTAAATGACTTTGTGAAATGTGATTAACAAGTTTAATTACTAAAAGATTGAGTTATAATTTGTATATTAATGAAATTCCATGTAATGACCTAAGATATTGCTCGAACCCAGAATACTAGTTATTCATAAATAAGTACCAAATAGTAGGAATTAAGTTCTTATTATCATGAGTGTACTTTGCAAAACACCCTTCTATTTATTACTCCTATTACTATTATTGTTGTTGTTGTTATAGCAATATGTAAGCATCCACAACCACAATGTGTAGGTCTATCAAAAAAAAAAAAAAAAAAAAAAAACACCACTAATTATAATAGTAATAGTAATTTATAGAAGGTGTTTATTAAATAAAAAATATTTAGTCGTCTATTTTGGATAAATTCTTAATTGACCTTTGTGGCACTCATTAGTCATTAGTCATTAGCCTAATAAAATGTTTACTCCGCAATTTTCTTTTCTTTTATCAATATCTCACACTTACGTCTTACATAAGTTGTTCTAAAAGATTATACTTTAACAGAATATACTGTTAAGATTGTAGAATAATTATACGAGCCTTATATAGTGGAAATCAAGGAATCCCATACTCTGTTTGACCAAAAAAAACGACAGAGGAAAACAATTGATGATTGGATTATTGGAATAATTGCTCCACTTGAAAAAGAAAAGGATAAAAAGGACACTAACAAGTAGCACTGCCAAATAAGTCATTTTTGCCTAATTTAATCTCACTCTTTAACATATTTGGTACAAAAATCTCTCGCCTCTCCTATTATCTTCTTGGGTTTCTTCAAAATCTTGGACGTTTAAATCAAAAATTAGATTATTTTTTTCCTTAATTTTATTTAGTTTTACAATTTAGGTTTCAATAAATATACATGAATAGTGTAGATATTTGTCCATCTCCTATGGTGGAGTCGTTAGTTTTTGCTAGTTTAGTTGTCAGTTTATATTTAGGGTTTATTTGTGTGTTAGGGTTTATCAAAAAGGTGATCATCTTTTGCCCTAGTGTCAGTTCGTTAGTAAAGATTTGTTTGAGAGCGCAACGTTGTCAAATTTTCAAATGTTTAAGTGAATCAGATGAAAATATCCTTACGGCTATAACAAGTCGTTAGTCCGTCTCTCCGAAAATGTTGTATATTCCAGCGATATGTGCGAGAGATGTACCAGAGTGCAAGATCTTTTCAACATTCGTAGCTTTGATGAAGGTTACCCTATTTTGATTCAATTTCATGTATTTTTTAATTTAGATTTCATTTGTAGATGTCAAATGGGTATTTTATAGATGAATTGATTGTTTCAAAAAAAAAAATCTCACTCTTTTAACTCATTGTCTCATTGATAAGAATCTAAGATTAATGAACAATTATGATGATGACTTACCAGCAAAATATTTTGCATCAAAAATTTCAATGTTATGTAAGTGTAAAAATGTTAACCTTACAATTGATGGGACATTATTCATATTATCCTATGTATTTTTTCATAAGAAAATGGTTAATGTACCGATGCACGTAGAATTTTTAAGATTTTTGTAAGAGTTAAATTTAGAAATACTAATATCAAATATGTAAATATTTCTCTATTTACTAGCAACAATTAAGGGTAATACACTTTCATTAATTGAAAAACAATAGAAAATTTGCCAAATACAATCAGCAAAAGTACTAGTTTGCAAGTTACAACCTTTTAAGCTTAATTTTGCAAAATACAACCAAAACACACCTACCAATTAAATACAACAACTATTCAAAAATAAATAAATAAATTTTGATGGGGATGTGACCTTTAGTTACTTGCAACACACTAACTTATGCATTATTCACTTATTCTACTTTGACTAGATAGATTTGTTGATTTACAGTTAGTGTGAAGTGAAATCTTATTAGAATTGTCTCAGTCTACATAATTATAACATCATTTTTTAACAATCTATTGATAATTAAATATATTAAATATTTAAACAATTCATTATTTAGCATGAAATGAGATGTTAAAAAAAATGAAATGAGAAGAGATTTTGTTGGATATGAATGCAATCCCTCAAAGGAAAAAAAATGAATAGGGATGCAATAAATTATTGCATTACTCAAGAAAAATTATACCATACATTGTTATCAAAGTGTTTCATTAATGCCCCAATTTGACTTATATTCAATTATATTCAATATATTCAATTATACTTTTGTAAAAATTATAAAAATTTGATATTTGAAAAGTAGAGTTCGATACGAATCTAACTAGATCCCACATGACTATATTTTTCCTAATGTATAAATCACAAATGATGGTCAAAGAAGATTAAGTGAATAGTGTAAAAGTCCTAATGGTGCAATAAATTAAAAACGGAGGAAGTATGTAAGATTAAACATAATCATGTTGGTACTTATTAAATCATTTCAATATGCATTTTCCGAGTATTGTCATTTTACAATTTATTACTCCCACCGTCTCTTAATGATAGTCCCTTTTGGTAAAATTTCACGGAAATTAAGAAACTTAAGTAAGAAGTAGTAAAAGTATATTGAAAAGATAAATTTATATGAGATATGCAAAAAAGTAAAGAGGGAAAGTAATAAAAGTATATGAAAATGCAAAATTTACACGGAAAACTATGTAAATCTTGCACAAATATTGTTGAGAATTTGAGGGAATTTTGGTAAAAATTACTCCCTTCGTCCATTTTATTTAGTCCACTGTTCATTTTTGGCAAATCAAAATTAAAGTCCTATTGTTGGAATATTTCTCTTTTTAGTAAGTGGTTTTTTATAATTTTAATCTCATTCTCTTAATTTAATCCCCAAATTATCCTTAATTTTTACTGATTTTTTGTGCCAAATATTTTTGGCATTTATTAATCTACTAACAAATGTTCTCTCTCCTCATTCTTCTTCTTCTTCTTTCTAGGTACTTTTTTTTGGGATTTATTAATCTATTTTATCATTTTCTCTCATTTGTCATTTAATGCACTTTAATACTTCCAATTACACGGTTTAAGGAATCTACAAAAACCTTTAATTCCTGTGAAAATTGAGAAATGAGACTCTAATAAAATGACGGAGGGAGTAATATTAATGGTTGTTGGAAAAAAAAAATGGGGTGAACATTTTGGGACTAAAATTTGGCCAAAAGAGACTATCATTAAGGAGTGAAAGGAGTAATATTTATAATAAAAGATATTAGTGGTAAAAATTTTATATTGATAAATATGACAACCAATATGGATATTTACTTTGAAATAGAGGGAAACTTCATAATGTTTTTAGAAACTATAGCAATCATCAGCCATCACCAATGTTATACTCCTTCTGTCCTTAATATTTTGTCCCATTTGACTTTTTGCGGTATCCAAGACGCATCTTAAAACAAATTTATCTTCATTAACAAATTCTAGATATACTTCCGCTTATCTTCAAATGCATCAGTTTGACCAACACATTTGTCGAGTCAAAACTTTGAATATTAATATGCTCCATACTTCATTGTCTATTAGTAAAACTATAACAGAATTAAATTATGTATAAACATTGTGACTAATATATTACTTCAATTCATAATATATTATGTATTACTCTCTCCGTCTCTTATCTAGATGTCTAATGCCTATATTACACGGGAATGAAGAAACTTAGAGATTCCTCATTAGCTCTAATTGAGAAGTATAAATATGTATGTGGGGGTTAGAGAGAGATAGAGAAAAAGAAAATATAGTTGATAATTATTGAAAAGATAGAGAGACAAAGTGTAGAAAAATAATATCAAAAGTACACAAAAAAATAAATAAATAAATAATGACAACTTATCAAAAAGAAGGCATATTGTCAAAAAGTACATTATTTACATGGAAATAGGCATGTAGTTTTGAAACCCCAAAGTGAAAAGTAGTAATATAGATAAGCGACGGAGGATTACCATATATTTAATTTAAATAGTATAATAATTAAGTTAAATTTGATATGTAGTGTGTAAATAATACAAAAGTTAAAATGATGCATTTAAAAAAGAACACGGAGTATTGCGTAGTATTGTGTAACTAATTCTTATATGTGGCGTGTGGCCAGCCATTATAGGGGTTACTTTGTTAGTGTAATAGGGGTTACTTGCTCAGTGTTAAGTGATTACTCCGTCAGTGTTATAGGGATTGCTTAGTCAGTATTACATGGTTACTCATCCAGTGTTCTAAAAGTTACTTTATTCTTTTATAAATGGTCACACGGTGTGACCATCATCACACAAAACGAACTATTTCCAATTTGGTACTCCCTTCGTTTTTTTTTTATTTGCATCACTTTGGATTGCACAAAGTTTTAGGAGAGTAATATACTATTGTGATTGGATGAATAAATTATTAAAGTAAAAGTAAGATGGAGACCATAAAAGAGAAAGTATGTGAGAGATGATAGATATTTTTATTATTTTAGTGGAGACTATGGAAGAGAGAGAAATGATAAAATAAGTTCATTGGGGTTTAAAGTAAGAGAGAAAAATAATAAAATATACTCCATCCGTCCCTTTATTACATGCCTATTTCTCATTTTGCACGGGAATTAAGAGAGATAAAGATTCTTTAAAACTAATAATTGGAAGTATAAATATGCATGTGGGGTTAGAGAAAGATAGAGAAAAAAAAAAGTGGTTGGGAATTAGGAGAGAGAAAGTATTGAGAATTGATGTTAAAGTACAAAAAAAAAGGGTGACAAATCATCAAAAAGAGAATAATATTGTAAAAAAGTACAACCTATAAATAGAAACATGCTCTTAATTTTGGTCACCCCAAAAAAGAATACATGCATGTAATAAAGGGACAGAGGGAGTAGTATAAAGTTGTCAAATATAAAAGTGATGCATTTTAAAAAAACACTCTGAAAAGAAAAGTGATGCAAATAAAAAAACAGAGAGAGTAATAAAATATAACGTAGATAAAAAGTATAGGCCACGTGGCACCTCGCACCTGGACACCTGGTATGAAAAAATCTATCACATCAAGATAGAATAATACAAAACCAAAAAAAGAAATTTCAAAAATAATAAAATAAATCCATACAACAGAAATACTGGTGTAAGTACAGAAGGAGAAAATTAGTGAGTGAATTTAAACCTCTATCCCCTAAAAAGTCTGAATTCTACGAAACTTCCTGGAAGCTCCCTCCCACCCCCCACTTCCATGGCTTCCTCCCTCCCCTTCTTAACCCTCTTCTTCCCTTCTCTTTCCCCTCATCCCAATTTCCCCCTCACTTTCTCTCTCCTCCCTCATACTTTCTCTCTCCTCCTTCAACCGCCATAAAAAACCACCTCAAAATCAAAAACCACCACAACAATGAAGCAACTCCTGAAATCAATGAACCCTAGACAAATATTCCGGTCAAAAAAACCCAAATCATCTCCATCAATCACAAAATCCGAACCACCGTCATTCGGATCCTCCTCTTACTCCTCCTCAACCTCCTCCGATTCCTCAACCCACAATCACAACCGTCGTTCGGGCCTAAAACCGGGCCGAACCAAGTCCGAGGACATCTCCCTCCGGCCCGGCCCGTGGACTGAAGAAGCCTTCAAAATGATCGACCTCGACGGGGACGGCAAAATCACTCGAGTCGAACTCCACTCACTCTTTAAGCGCGTGAGAGTAAACGCGCCGTCGTTGAGCGAGGAAGAGGTGGCGGCAATGATCAAGGATATCGACATGGACGGAGACGGGTGCATCAGCCTGAAAGAGCTGGAGGCCGTTGGATCTGCGCTTGATCCGACGGCTGCGAATGAAGAAGATCTAAAAGGTGCGTTTGATTTCTTTGACTCGGATCATGATGGGAAGATATCGGCGAGTGAGTTGCACGCGGGGTTTGTTGCGTTGGGAGATGAACGGTGTACGTTAGAGGATTGCAGGCGTATGATAGAAGGTGTGGATAAAAATAATGATGGATTTGTTTGTTTTCAAGATTTTAGCCGAATGATGAGTTTTCCTAGATGATTTTTAATTTTATTTTATTTTTGGAGGGGATAAAAAGGGATTTTTCTATTATTAATTAATATTATTAAGGTTTAGATTGAATGTTTAAGAAATTTGTTCGATCATTAGCTTTAATGTGTTACCGTACATATTGAAATCAAATGATATGAAATCTTCCTTATTATCTACTCAATCTTGGTTTTTTTTTTTCTTTCTTTAGTATAATTAAATTAAGTAATTGTTTTGTAATATTGATGTTTAGCTTGATTATTATATACAAGGAAGTAGTTATTAGGCTATCTAGTCAAAAATTTTACACCTTCGTTTCATATTATTTGCAACGATTTGATATGAAGTAGAGAGAAAAAATATTTAATCGTTGCAATTAATATGAAACGGAGGTAGTATGATCGATTTTATTTGAAATTTACGAAATTACACTTGGTAAAAAATTTCAATAATTTTGTAATTTTTGTCGATTTGAAGTGTTAATTCATCTTGCGAATGTGTAGGCATAGTTTTGCAAAAAGAGTAATAATGTGGACGAGATGTGATATTGTAACGACGTAGACGAGATAAGAATTATCCTAAAATATACGGCTAATCTGGCCTTGTAAGAAACTCAAATTTGAATCTCATACGTATGTGAAATTATCTAGAAATCAATGTGAATTAATTTGAAGTTAATTTCATAAGTGTTTTTCCGCGAAGTTGCCTAAACTTAGCTGACATTCCAAGCATGTGACAGCCACATACTGATTCAAGTGTGATATGTACGAAAAATATACGGAGTATTTTGATACGAAGTACTCCGTATATCACCGCAAGGTTGACCAATGAGCTACTTCCATTCTATAGCCCTTTGGTCCTTCCACTCATTATCCGGTAAAGTTTACGTCTCGCAGCCTTAACGATTTCTTTAGAAATGTGGAGTTCTGTTAACTTGTCAATATTCTCAAAAGGTAGACCAATGAGCTACTTACGTTCTATAGCTCTTTGGTCCTTTCACTCAATATCTTAGTTAGAAGAGCGTGAAGTGATGGAGTAGTGACATCGCTTTCACCTCACATCCTTGAGATCTAGGTAGTAAATCTTATGGGTGTAGATCATTTGAGGGATTTTCCTTATTTCCCTCCTCAAATGAGCCCCAATCTTCTTACCACCAAAAAAAGAGAGTATCTTACTCATAGTTAGAAGTTTTTGGTGAGTTTACGTCTCACAATCTTGAAGTTGTGACTTACAAATCAAGGTGTTCTTTGGGAGCAACGGAGTTCCCTAACCTCTCTTCATTATCGAAAGACCTTGCCTGTGTAAACTAAGATGAGTGAAAATATGTTTGATTAGTGTTTGTTTCGTTGACAAAAGAAAACATGGCAAACAGAAGAAGTTCGTTGAATGGTTGGCAAAATTTGGATAGGAACTTGAACTTTCTAAGAAGTTTAGCTTCCTACAAAAATGATAGATCAACTAAACAAAATTAAGCATTTTTAGATTTTTTTTTTTTTTTTAATTAATTAATTAAGGCTATTAATCTTACAGTATGTTTTATCAATCAAGCACATAGCCCGTCAAAAAAAAAAAAAAAAAAAAAAAAAAAAAAAAAAAAAAAAAAAAAAAAAGATCAAGCACATACGAGTAGTAAAAATATTTTAAGACCAATTTATTCATGTACTATAGCTCTTATTACTCTCTTTCAAAAAAAAAAAAAAAAGTTCTTATTACTCATAATATTAGATGTCTATTTGTTGTTTAATACTTCGTATTAATGGCCAAGTTATATAGAAAATTATTTGTGATCTTGAATTAAGGTTTTTACTCTATTTTGTGTCGATTCAACTTTTGTTTCCATACATAACATTGAGTTGATTTCGATTTTTGTTTTCATTTGTTATACTTCGTATTGAGTAATAAGTTTAGATAAAATTACATAAGTTCAAATAAATTCAAACAACATAAAATAAGTTTAGATAAATACTATTTCTCTTCTGTTTTACTTGTACTTGATCTGTTTGAATTACTCCATACCAGAGTAGCGCAAAGTGACTGTGTGAATAGTACATAAATCAAACTAGTTCAACTTGAAAAAAAAAAAAAAAGGAATTATAATTTCAGACAAAATTATAAGAACCAAACTGTGCCAGGGACTCTTGTTTAGGAAAGTTAATTTGGTTCCAATTAAACTTAGGATCCGTTTTGTATAAGTAATAATTTTCATCCTTTAATTTTATAATGATTAGTTTTATGATTTTCAAAAATATTGTAAAATTTGGAAACAAAAACGATAACAAACAAACTACTGCTGACTAATTGGAAATTAAAATAATCATAGGAACATAAATACAGGGGAGCCAGACAAAAATCTATTTTGTTCTCACGTAAGTCAATTGAGAATCCTATATTATTACTGCCATTTTCGGCTTAATCTGCTCAATAATGATTTGTTTATGCATGTGAATGATGACCAATTTTTTTAAGTGATAAAATTAACCTATTACTCAATTTGGGGGTTCTTTAGTCTACGTGATGATGTATGGTTAGCTGCTAGGAGGGAAAAACAAAAAGTTCATGGTTCTATAATTTGTTAGAAATTGTTGTAAAAAAACTGTATGCTCGGATAGTCAAATCAAGTAGCCGATCCAATTGCTTATATCGAATATCGATCATATATATCTTGTGTCCTCAGACTTCTCGAAGATAAAAAAAGTTCAGATAAAATAATTAATTCAGACAACATATAAGCTCTAGTTAGGGTCGATAAAGACAACTCAAATAATTCAAATTATACTACGTAATTAATTTAATGTGTGGTCCGTGTATTGCTTCAGATGTTAACTTAAGTATTTTATTTCATTAACCAGTTTGAAATAAAGACTTGTCTATTTATTAATTGACAATAAATTATAATAATACAATGACACAATAAATTATTTTGGATTATATAAGATTCTAATATGTATTTATATATTTATGTAGATGTATAGAACATGATTTGGTTGTAGCTAAGGGCCTAATCTGATTCACTGAATAAACTGAACTGAACTGATTGGAGCTGAAATGAATTGTTTATGAGATAAGGAAATTCGGAGCTGAACTGAAGTGAAATGATTGGAGCTAAACTGAACTGAAATGATTGGAGCTAAACTGAACAGGCCCTAAGATGGTAATAAGTGTGGTATTTATTCATTGTGGTTTAGTGTACTACTATTCACACCTCACGTATGGCGTGTGAAATGATGATGTGGCATAATGCTAGTGCGAGAATGGATATGTGTGGCACATAGACATTTTTAGTAACGCTTTTTAATATAGAAGTATATATATAGATTAGTTTTAATAGTTTTTCAAACAAGTTTTGATAAATTCAAATAGAATAAATACATATGAGTGAAGATTAGGTAAATAAAATACGCCTTAAAGTGCATTATATATATATATATATATATATATATATATATATATATATATATATATATATATATTCCACTAGATTTTATTGATCAAATTTGTTAGATTTCGGGAAAACTCCTTAGATTGGAGTGTGTACCATTGATTAATATATATAGGGGTTTACATGAGTCGTAATCCTATTATGATAAGGATACGAGGAATAACAAAATATATACAAAATTATCCTAATCTGCGACAAATATTATCGTAAATATAATATCTATAAAAATTAAACTTATTCATAATTGTTTAAATCATCTAAAAAAGAACTTAGTTTAGTTGTCATCAAATTAAGCTTAAGTAGAATTTAGAATTTAGAATTTATTAATGTATTAAGGTTAAAGAGAACTGAATATGACATTAGTTATTAATGAATAATTATTAGATTGGGGTTGCACTCTGTAAGTCACATATGATTTTTTTTTTTTTAAATTTTTTATATTTATACATTACTCGTAATAGATGGTCAGAGGTTTATTTTTTCTTTTTCCCTTTTGACCTATGGGGTAGTAATTGAGTAGAAGGAAAACAATAGAAGTATTACATATTTACAATTAGGTCAATAAAAAATGTTAGATCGATTTAATTTATTTCAAAACTAGTCCGACCAACCCAATTTGACAAGTGCAGCACAAAATACTACTTGTATGTATAATCTTTCTAATTTGTTTTAAACACAAATTATTAATGATAATAGTGGTTAAATATGCACGAGTGTATTACAAATGGATATTGACATATATTGTATAATATGTGGATTATAATTTACGCACTAACATACCACTATGGCGTGTTTGGGGCAGCCACTAATCAAAGTAGTTATAATTGATTGCTATAACTATAATAATTATTATTTACAAGATATTTGAACATGGTTTGTTTTAAAAAAAAAAAAAAAAAAGGAGTTGGTTGCAAGTTAGAAAAGTCACCATGGTCTGTTTTGGAACTAAGTGTGCACATAACGTGGAATTTGATTTCTTTTATCTCATTCTCCTGCGAACTTTTAATTTGTGTGGAAATCTGACTATGCTAGCGACTCAAAGACGTAAGAATGCACCCATTTACACGTTTTTGCCGTAATTTTCATTTGTTTTTCCTTTTTAATGTGTTGAAACTATTGTCTGATTTGTCTCACATTGAAAAATAAAGAGTACTCCGTAATCCGTATGAACAAATTACCAACATATAAAGTAATTAGCTACTCTTTCATTTTCAATTGGTTTGAGGGTATATTTTTGCGGAGGAAATATGTGTTAACAAGCCAAACTCTGCTCCGACGTGAACTTGTGTAGACTTAAAAAATGCAAGAAAGACATGATTTGAAAATATGTTTAGAACACTAGTCCATCAGTATTATAGTGCCAGCTTTTGTATCTATGTGATGCATTTTAGTTGATTAAATATCAGTTTTGGGTTATAATCTCACCAAAATTGTGCTAAGGTGTTGGAGTGATCCTTTATCTTTACCGTTGTAGAATTCTCCTATTAATAAGATAGACGTGTTTTGATCACATATTGTTGATATACTTTTTATATGTAAACCAACTTCATTAGTTGACATCTACATATCTTTAAATAATTATCATAATTATAACTTCAAATTGAAGTATGTTGTACACTTGTATATTTATCGGCAGAATTTTTTTAAAAAAAAAACATTATCCTGAATTACCCTTATATTTAAGGAATTAAATTTAATTCTGTGACAGAATTTATGTTCTGCACTTCTGCTCGGATAAATTGAAAAAAAAAAAAAGTAAAATCAGTAGAAACTTTAAAAAGAGATAATGTCCCAAGGGAGCACGGCATTTTATGAGGGAGGGTATTTTCCAGGAAGTTTCATAGATATAAATAATTGTATAATGTTCCTAATTTTATGGAACGAAAAGAAAATAAAACGTACAATTCGTATACTCCGTAATTCTTTTCCGTGGAACATGCTGCTTGCTTTCTTATCATCACTCTCAGCGTTAGACCCGTGTTTTTGCAGATTTTTTTTTTTGGATAAATTTAGCTGATTTTTTTTAAAACCCTAATTATGGATTATCGTGACCGACCTACTTTGATTAATCGAATAGGTAGTTGGACTAATACTTTTTTAATTTGAGTTTACCATAGTTCATATGTTACGTATGTTCGATTTTTAGGTTGACGGAAGATAAATCACGAGTCATGATATTCTACTTTGGGTAACGAATTAAAAGAAACGTTATTTGTTTCGAAAAATACAAACAATTGTGTCAATATTATATGCATTATACCAATTGACTGTTAGTGTAGTGGTGTTTGGGACTACATTTGTAGGGAGGACCCGTGTTCGATCCCCCGCAAAAAACAATTAGGAGGGGGCTGGAACCTAACCACCCAAAATTAATCCCGAATCCGGATTAGCCCAAAGGGTGAATCGGGTAGAACACAAAAAAAAAATAAAAAAAAATTATGCATTATTTATATATAATTGTTTTTTATTTAAAAAAAAAAAAGAAAAAAAAGCTTTCGAGCTTGTTTGAAGATAAATTTGCCTATAGATTGGGGGATTGTTCAATTAGCCATATTGATATAAAACAATACAATTACATCTTATTATTGGTCTACCACACTATTGTCAGCTATTTTTGTCGAAAAATATATGTAAAGGATCTTAAAGATAGTACTCATATAGTCATATAGCTTTGGGATAGATTGAAATCGTCTACAATACTAAGCTATTACATCATCACATAATACTCCGTATAACTTTATTGTATTTCGGATCTTTATAAAAAATAAGTACTTCGTAATAAAGTAATTAAAATAATTAAATAACAACGTACTCCAGTATACTTCAACATCAATAGTACCATGTTTGTTGTTGAAGAGTAAATGCTCCTCTGCCCCTTAAAGAGTTTAAGTGGTGGGAAGTCGTAGTAGAGAAATGGAGATAGAAGATCAGAGATTGAGAAGTGGGAAAAACATATGCCAAGTAAATAAGATATGCCTTATTTTGTGAATCGTGACCAAAATAATAACAATAAATAAATAAATAAATAAATAAAATTGCTGGTATTATCACATACTTTGTATATAATTTGTTTTAACTAAATACTAATACTCCGTAGTATTTGGTGTAGGTGATAGGAATTCTACCTTATAGTCTTTATATTAAGATTCAATTTGATCTTACTAATTGTGGTTTGGGACGTGGAAATTTAGTCTGTTTACCTTATCATCCTCCAATTTAACTGGGTTAACGTGCATACAAATGGAGTTAGAAACAATAATATCATCATTATGAGCACTATTTACATATAATGACTATCATCACATATTGAAAGTAATAATAATTTTAAAATTAGAACGCTATAATTAGCTTGCTACTTCTTCTTGAGTCAATTATCTCAATGTCTATTAATGACTTCCTTTTTATTACAACGATGAACTTGTATACCGACTGATATACATTATATATTATGTTTGTTCAAATTTAGTTTTTTTTGTCCTTCTTTGTAAGATGAAAGACTAATATACTTTAATTCAATTTACTCTCTAGTTTAAAATGACGACTAATTATCTCATGTAAGAAATGTCATAGTAGCCAAAATTAGCATTATATATTCGTAATTGTCTAATTGGCCCAATTGGTACATAAAACTTAAGAGGAAGAAAGTGATACACAACAATCATTATCGATTGATCACGATTTCAATTTTTCAATACTCTCACGTACATATGAGTTGAGGTAGGATATACGATTAAAATTTAATCAAGTCAATGTTTTAAATAGGTTCTATTTTTTTTTTAAAAAAAAATAAGAGGAGATTGCATTAAAGTCGGTGATGTAGGGTAGTAATGTCCAATTTCTTTCTTACCAAATTAGACGAAAGGTTGTGGATTAAAGATGTTCCTCCTAGATGATAAGTCTACGTATTGCATAGCATGACATTTTGTGGATGAATGATAATTATGCCAACTATGAACTATCCTTAATTCTCATGAAAGGGACTAATTAATCAATAAGAGAGGAGGAGTGGTCCAAAAAACCAACAATGAAAATTTCGACATTCAATACGACAAATGTACCAAGTTAACCAGTAATGGAGGGAACTTTGAAGGAAAAGGGGTGTAATTTGGGGAAAAAAAAAAAGCCACGTACCTAGCACACTCAACTTTGAAATTTAGAGGGACAAGCTGGACAACCTCAAAAGTAAAGAGAGGTTTTCTTTGACAACAATTTTTGACAATAATGACCTTATAAAAAGTTGTATTTGACAAATATTATCACTAAGTAGGTTTTTTTTTTTTTTTTTTTGGTAACAAACAAACAAAGCTAGAAAGCCTGTTTGGCCTTCCCTAGCGCCTACAGACTCATTACTACAACAACATTGGCATACATGGTTACATAAACAATTACAAACAAAACTAACAACCTTTTTACGAGGACGGTTGGAGAGGATCAGAGATTGGGGGGCATCATTTTTTCGCTTCATACCAACACGACATACACATGTGCGTAATCTGCGTACCTTGGCTAGACTAGAGTTGGACATGGACCGGGCCGGGCCGCATGGGGCACGAGCCCGACACGTCACGAGCCCACTAGCGGCACGACACGTGGAACGAGAGGTGGGCCGTGGGTTGTGCCGTGAACAAAAAAATAAAATTTCGGCACGAACCCGGCACGAGCCCTCGGGCGACACGAACTTTTGGCTTGTTAGCACGGCCCGCCAGTACGCCCTATAATAATAAAATAATTTTAAAAACTATAAATAATAAAAATTAAAACAATAAAAATAAATATTATAAAAATATGGAAAAATTAGAAATAACACCATAAGATTCCCAAAAAATGAATTAACACCACAAAAAAATCAAAAAATTTGATTTTACCACCATCTAACGGATCCGTTAATAGGGCTCATTGTGGACACGTGTCACTCATCGATTTGTTTAATAAAAAAGACTGATTAAAATTAAAAAAAAAAAAGAAAAAATACCTTAAATCCTAACCCAACCCAGCTCCACCATCGGAACCACCTACCCAAACCGCCGACAGCCCAAACCCAGACGCCGGAACCCCATGACATCCCGCCGGAACTCCTTGACCCCACCAAAATCGCCAACTCCACCAATTCAAGCACTGCCGAAACCGCCCTAGAAACCAAAACCCAACCAACCCAGAAACAGAAACCCTTGTTGCTGATGCGAAACCCTGAACCTTAAACCAGCGACCTTTTTTTTTCGTTGGAGAAGGTTGGTGGCTTGTGTGGTTTCGACGGAGATGGGAAAAGGAGGTGGTGGTGCCGACCTTTCCTTTTCATCAGTGTAGGGATCGTGGTTTTGACGGTGAAGGAGGGGTTGTGGTTGGTGGGGGTGATGACTGGTGATTTCGCCAGTGAAGGAAGGGGTCCCAACGGCAGCGGGGGTCTCCAGCGGTGGAGTCACGCCGTCGGTGGTGGGTTGGTGGCTGGGTTAGGGTTTAGGGTATTTTTTTTTTTTAAATTTTCATTTTTATTTATCTTTTTTTTAAAAAAAATTAATGACTGATTGACACGTGTCCATCGTGGGTCATACTAACGGATTCCATCCAAAAACTCGTTAAATAGTGGTGAAATCCAATTTTTTGGGTTTTTTTTTTTTTTTTTTTTTTTTTTTTTTTTGTGTTATAATAAAAGTTTGAAAATTTATGGTGTTATATATAATCCAATTTTTGAGAATTTTATGGTGTTATTTTTTAATTTTTCCTAAAAATAATAAAAAGAGCCATAATAATATAAAGAACTATATAAAAAAAAAAATTCAAATTAATAAATTATTATTAATATTATTTAATTAATAATAAAAGTAATGGGTTAGCCCGCGGCTCGGCCACCCGCCAAGCACGTGTGCCGTGCCGTGGGCCTTGGGGTGTGCCATTTGGTAGCCCAGCACGACATGACCCGCCATCACCCAGGCCCGACACAAGCCACCTCCTGGCACGGCGAGGCACGGCCCATGACGACCCAACATGACACGATGCCTAGCTCTACCATGGACTTCTTCTTTCTCATCGATTCTCAGCTTGTGACACGGTAAGAAATAGTATCACGAATAGTACTTTATTCTAAAGTGTAAGCACCTGTGGTTAGGAAAAAAAAATTGCAGTACCCATAATTTTTTCTTACCCATTCTATTATTTGGGGGGGGGGGGGGGGGGGGGGGAATCGTTGCTCACGAGGATTGAACCTCGCACTTTGAAGATGCCAAAGGCGACCTCTTATGCCATTGCACCAAGAGGTCTCCCTCTCTTACCCATTTCTATTAGCCCACAATTGGATGGACTAATCCAGTACATAACGAGCCAAAATATTGAATATATGGGCCTCTTTTCAAACCCACAATTGGATGGACTAATCCAGTACACGCTCCAATTCTTCCACTCCAATTCTGCTACATGTTTTTTTTTTCCTAAATGTCCTACATGCTATTTGATGTTAACAATTTAGCGTACATATCCTTCTTGTAAAACTAAATAATCAATTAGGCCCTGTTCACTTCGCCTTAAAAAAAAAATATTAAATCAAAATAATTTCAGTTTAGTAAATTTAAGTTCAGTTAAGTAAAATTCAGTAACTTTAAAGAAGAAATATAATAAAAAATCAGTAAAAATAATTTCAGTTCAGTAAAAAAAATTTCAGTTCAACAAAAATAATTTCAATTCAGTAAAAATAAATTGAAGTAAACGAAGCCTTAATCACTAGATTCCTAGAAACTTTTTTTTGGTAAGTGGTAATGAATTAGTTTAGAACGTATATATGGAGAAAATTTAATGATACTATCCATAGCAAAGTTAGTCCAACCCATTGCTACACGTAATTCATTTTTATTTCGTTTAATTACTCTCTCCGTCTCATAATGTTAGTCCCATATACTATTTTGGGCGTTTCAAAAAAATCTACCCATATTGAATATATTTCCTTTATAACTTGATTGTTTTTGGAATTAATTGATTGTGGATTGATGACATGACTCTAAGTAAGGAAATTTTTACCTTAAATTATACAATTATGACTTGTGTTTTCCTAATAAAAAAATCAAAAAAGGTTAAATAAGGTAATCTAATTATTAATTATGTTGTACTTTAATGTTAAATTCCAAATATATTTATTTTCTTATTTTATGTGATTGATTCCATATGGGACTAATATTATGAAATGGAGGGAGTACCAACCATTACTATTTACAAATCTTAGGATATACGAAATTAAACCAGCAAGAGTTGGTTAAAGTGGTAAAGAACTTGATGTCGCTTAAGGGAGTTCTCAAGTTCGAACCTCACCGAATGTAGAAAACTCTTGTTGGAAGACTCACCCACCCTAAGTCAAGGTGTGCAACTCGAGTCGAATTTGAATGTAGTTAGAGCTAAACTCTGTAAATCGGGTGGGGCAAACTCAAAAAGGTTATACGAAATTACAAAGTAGTACTATCCTTTTTATAAGTGGTATTGAGTGGCAAAATGTCAACGGAAATTTATGAAGAGGTCCTTTGGGAATGGAATTCCATTCCATTATCACGAAATATGGAGTTTCCTTACAATCTTATACAATTACATACATACGTAGTATATATTGTGCACCAAAAAACATATGTAGTACATATTTGTAAACATTCATTCGTTCTTGTGATTTATGAAAATTTACCAATTAGCTTTAAAAAATTAAAAATAGTGTTGTAGCACGACAAATTCCTAGATTATAAACGTGATATAGATTATAAAGGGAATCAAAATTTTTTTGTAAGGTTGGGGTAAACTTAACCTTTTCTAAAAGCCATATCACCCAAAAGCCATATCACCCCCTAATAATTAGGCTTTTCTTATCAACATTCTACTCAAATACTTCGTATATGTCAAGAGTTGAACAAAAAGTGTCAATGTGAATCTTTTGCCACTTTATTACTTCCATTTATCATACATTCATACTTCCTCCATCTTCATTTGAATTTCTCATTTATAATTTTCACACTATTTATTAAGTGAAAAAATCTTTTAAATTTCTCTGAATATATCACCCATAACATAGTCATATTAGGTCTTATTTAAATCATCCCATTGAATAGATTATAAATAGGAAAAATTGAAATGAATAATCCCACCTTTGACACTTTTGCTCAAAACAATCTCATCTTTGCGTATTATGTAAATAATCCCATCTTTTACCCCTTTTTGCTCAAAACAGTCCCTTGACCTGTTTGTAAAATTGGTAACCGGTTTTAGAAGGTGACTTGTCATGTGTCACCTTCTAATTGTTTTTTTTAGTAATTAATAATAAAAAATACCCAGCCTGATGTGAATCGAGTCCCCTTTCTTATAACTATCTTTATTGCTTTATTTAGGTGCTCTCTTGGTTTTACCTTACTCTTAAAGTGGGGGTTTTACAAGTAAGTTTTTAATAATGTTTTTATTATTTCCTTAGTAATAGTTGTGGGGCATTGGACTTCAAAAGTTGTGTTAATTGTTCCATCAAAAAAAAAAAAAAAGTTGTGTTAATTGGTTAGTGGGCTATTTTGGTTTATTAATTAATGTTAATACGCATCACAACCCCTTCATCCCCTATCCGAACCTCCACCTGAAACACCCCCCTCCCCATTGCCTACCCTTCCCTGCCGGAGTGGCCCCCCCACCTCCCCTACCTACCCCGCCGGAAAAGCCCCCACCCCTTTCCCCGTTACTTCCCTTTTCCCTACTCTTGTTGTACAATTGTCTTTACGAGTTTTCAGGATTTTGGGGGTTGCTTGGTGGTCGGATTTAGGGGGTTTCGGGGTGGTCAGTTTTATGGGGGTTTCAGGACGGTTTTAAGGGGTCAGTGTGGGTACAATGGTCACGTAACAAGGGTAGGGTTGGGAGTTTGAGGTGAGGTTTGGTGGGGTGGGGTTATGCTATGGGGGGTTTCGGATGGGGTCCTGGTGGTGGATATGGAGGTCTGGTGGTAGTGGTGTTAATGGAGGTTTACCATTGAAGGTGGGAGGTAGCAGGTAGGAAGAGAGATTTTACAAAATCCTTTAAAAAAACAAAAACTTTTACATGCACCCGGTTTACAATAATTTTATTGTACATTGAATATTTTTGCAAAAAGTGACCCTTTTTTCTTACAAAAGTGACCCTTTTATTAAACAAAAGTGACCCTTTTATTAAACAAAAGTGACCTTTTTTTTTCATAAAAGTGACTCTTTTTTTCACAAAAGTGACTATTTTTCACAAAAGTGACCCTTTTTTTTTTCAGAAAAGTCACCTGTTTTTTTCACAAAAACGCACTAATGTTCGCCGACGTCCCCGCCATATCCATTGGTGGCGGGTTGCATCCCTGTCATAACATTTACACTAGCAACACAGTAAAAACTAGCTCCAATCATTTGATCACATTTACCAAACATAGATCAATAAGAACACACAACCACAGTTTGTTTAAATAGAAGAATTGTAACAAGAATCAATACAGTATTGAAAAAAAAATCAACTGCTTTGTAAAAAAGAGGAGCATTCCATCATTTCTAAAATAAAGCATAGTAGTATAGGAGTAATATTCAACAATTTACTCAAGATTAGAGTTATAAATTTGCGATTGATTTGGTGAAATTATCAATCTCCATCTTCCCCAAATCTCACCAAATCAATCAGTTAAGTGAACATTATATCTAATTATTGTAGTATCTCTTCTCACATTCAATATAGAATGAAAGAGAAAAAAGATTGAGGGTATAAAATTAATGTAGTATATCAAAATTAGGGAGGAGAGAGAAAGTGGGAGGAATTATGAAGTTTTGATTATCATCGCAGCATTGAAATTGGAGGAAAAGATAATTGAAGAGTTGGATTAATCTTTAAGATTTAGAGCAAAAGTAGTGTTGGAGTGGAGAAAGATGGCGATATCGTCAAGTATCAGTTCCTTTAGATGCCATGAACCTTAAAAGAGGAAGGAGAAGAAGTCGCCAGCAACCGCCATTCAATAAATAATGTAAACCGGATTTTTTGTAAAGTTTGTGAAAAAAAAAAAAAAACTAACTAACTAACCTGTTTAACAAGTTTTAGCTAAAAAGGATCGTTTAGGGCAGATGAGGGGTAAAGGTGGGATTGTTTTGAACAGAAGCGACAAATGTGTGATTATTAGTTTCATTTCTTCCTTATAAATATTCAATTGTTATATTTTTCACTAATAAGCAACTCATGATACTTATGGTCAAAGTATTGCATTGACAAACGTGTACAATTCAAATGATAAAAAAATTTGGGATGGAGGGAGTATGTTCTTAGGATGTATTCAATTTACCTGATTGTCAATCATCTAAACTAATATGATGTTACTGGTAATTATTACAACTTATTCCGTATTAAAACTTATTTTAGTTGTAACTTCAACTTAAATAACCTTTATATACCCATATCAGAGCTTATGATACTTAAAATAAGTGAAAATAATGTGAACAAAATAAGACTTTAGCGTCATTTATAATTATTTGTTGGACTTGTCGATTCGGGTTAACCGGTTGAGTTTGGGTTAGATAGTTGGTCTTTCTAAAAAACTATCTCAAATAGTCTAAAAACATAATGTCATTATTTCATTATAAAATATGATAAATGGGGCAAATTAGATGAAATTTGAATCAAGTCAAATTCGATTCTCTCTCTCAATAACTTCAAGTTCGAATTCGTGTTGTGTTGTGTCGGGTCATGACGAACTGAGTTATTGCCTTAGTACTGGATATTGCCTTAGTACTGGATATGGGCAATTTTTTTTCCACTGTTTACTACAGAGTAAGCCCACAATTAGATGGATTTAGCCACACTATTGAGTTAATGGACCATTCCCAAACTCAAATTCAAACATCAACTCTCCTTCTACCTCTTCACTTCTTCTTCCTTTGTTTCTCACTCTAGTAAAATCCTTCAAGCTTCAATGCTCTTTGCATTAACCAGAAGATTAAGAACAATAAACTCATCAATCAAAACACCCACTTTCAATTTCACTTTCTCTCTCCTCCATTCAACCCTCTCTCATTCTCTCTCCTTTGACCTTGACCAAACCCTTAAACCTCTCACTAAACCCCAACTCAAAACCCTACTCTTCTCTCACTACAACAATGGCAATTTCTTCAATATCCTCCAAAACGTCGTCGCTTTACCCTCTGTTCTCTTCACAGCTTCCCATAATCTCACTCACCCAACTCAGTCATTTCAATTCACTCTTGACTCGGTTTCGACTCGATTCGACCTCTATCAACTCGCTCAAGAACTTTCTAGCAATGAATTTGATGTGGGATCTTGTTGCGTCAAATTGGGTTCTTCTCAAAGTAAAGGTAAATCTCTTGTTTTGCCCAATTTAAAGCTTAAAGTTGTGATTGAAGCTTTGAGAATGGTGCTTGATTTAATCTATGATGGTGGGTTTCCCACCTTTGTTTATGGGGGTAGAGAGGGTTTAGGCCGGCATACCGCAATTCGATACATGAAAAACTCTGTTGAGAACCCTAATTGGTGGTTTACTGTTGCATTTGATAGAGTTGTTTTTGATTCTAGGCATGTTGGTAGGTTGTGTTCTGTGTTAGGAGATAGAATTGATGATGTGAGATTGATTGGATTGATTGAGAAGTTGTTTGAGACCGAGGCGGCGAGGATTGAATTGGGTGGGTTTGAATTAGGAAAAGGATTGCCTCAAGAATGTGGGTTGTGTGGAGTTTTGATTAATGTTTACTTGAATGGTTTTGATAAGAAGATTCAGAGGATTCGGCTTCGGATTAATGAGCAGAATCCTAAGTTTGATAATGATGATGTGAATGATGGTGTTGTGTATAAGCCTTTGAAGGTGTATGCTGTTAGGTATTTGGATGAGGTGTTGTTGATCACCTCGGGGTCGAAGGTGGTGGCTATGGATTTGTTAAATTGGGTTGTTAAGCATTTGGAAGGGGAGTTGGAGTTGAAGGTGGATAGATTGAGGACTGTTATTCATAGTGCTGTTTCGGAGAAGATTGAGTTTTTGGGGATAGAGTTTCGGGTTGTTACACCTTCTGTCCTGCGACCTCCTCTCTCGGAGAAGGCCAAGAGGGCACGGTTGAAGTTTCGTAGGCAGAAGGAAGTTAAGTTGATGGAGATGAAAAATGCAAGGGAAAGGAATAGGAAGATGTTGGGGATGAAGATATTTAGCCATGTATTTAATAAGTTGAATAATAGTAACAACAGGTTTAAGTTTGATTACCAGATTGAGAATGAAGTAAGAGAAATTTTTAGTTCTTGGGCGGATGAGGTTGTGCAGGAATTCTTGGAGTCAGTGGAAGAGAGATGGAGTTGGCATCGAGAGCTTACTGCTGGTGATTTTCTTTCGTTGAAAAGAATTAGGGATCAGCTGCCACAAGAGCTCGTTGATGCCTATGATAAGTTTCAAGAGGAAGTTGACAAGCATTTGAATCCTGTGAAGGCTAGGAAGGCATTAGAGGAAGAAAAAAGGAAAGAGGAAGAGGAAGAGGAGAGAAAATACAGCGAGAGGACAGTCGAGGAATTGACAAAACTCTGCATGAAAGTCACGGCACCCATTGAGCTGGTTAGAAAGGCAGTCAGGCTTGCAGGATTTACCAATGATATGGGTCGACCTAAGCCAATTAGCTTGCTCGCTGCTCTTGAAGATGCTGACATCATAAAGTGGTATGCAGGAGTAGGAAGAAGATGGCTCGAGTACTTTTGCTGCTGTCGTAACTTTGAAATGGTGAAAAAAGTTGTATCCTATCATTTGAGATTCTCCTGTCTCTTAACACTAGCAGAAAAACACGATGCTACAAAAGCTGAAACCATTAGGCATTTTTCAAAGGATTTGAAAGTTTCAGATTTGGATGGAAATGAGGAAATGTACTTTCCCTCTGAAAGAGAGGTAAAAAGAACGGGAGATGGCCATCTTTCAGATCCAAAACCTGTTGATAGTGCTCTAACCTTGAATCTCATCAGATTAGCATATGATGTGCCATCTATTACGTGTGCTGCTCATTTTTGTGATTGTAATGGTACAATCACTTACCGAGTTTTGCTACTGCAAAATCGCGCAAACATTAATCCAGGGGATCAAAAGAAATGGGTTCCAGGAATGGCTGCTATCCATGACAATTTGGACAGGAGGTGTTTTGCTTTATGTGCTGATCATGTTAGTGATCTATACTTGGGTAAGCTAACTCTACAAGATATTGATTGCACTTCTTTTGTTGAAGTTGATTAACTAATCATTCTGGTCTGGCTTTGCTCTTCTCTCGATCTCCTACTGTTGTTACACTTATAGTAGACATTGATAGATTAGTATGGATAGTGATTTGTACATTAATTTCACATAATATACAATCATAAATTTCCAGATGATTTCATTGCTTTCTTTTAGCTGTTGATCAGCCACTAAATCATTTATTCCTAAAAGAACTCCAAGTAACCAACATCAAACAAATTCACCTAAAAAATAGCTAATCAATTTTGAGTCATTTTACTGAACAAAATGCCAGTAATTTTCGCAGTTAGCAGCTATATCTCAGACAGAAAGTATCTGAATATAATGATGTGTTTTTGTTCTTGATTATAGACAATGAGACAGTTAAGCAAAAAGACTACCAGTACACTATAAACCGACAAAAAACCTGAAATTTTATTTAATATTGACATTTTACTCTGTAACATCTCTCAGCACGAAAATAAACTTTCTTAGAAGTAACATAGCAGGATATCAGTTTGCAAAACTCTCGTTACCAGTAATCCCAGGCTAAAAAGAACTGATAATTCTACATATGATATCAACGATAACCTCAGCTATATCAGCAATGTTCTTAGTTGGTGCCTCGCATAGGCTTGCCAGCTTCTTTATCTGCAAACAGAGATGGTGATTTCCATATCCGAGTATAGTTGATACCATGCATAGGGCGTTAATCAGATTCTTGATTAGAACCGATACATGCTCATTTTCTTTCCCGAACCCCTGGTAACGCTTCTTAGTAATCTCCCAAATTTCTTTTGCATAGTAGAAAGTTTTGACGTTTTTGAAGTACACAATCAAGGAGGATAACAATTTCAATATATCCGGTACCGATCCAGGATAACTCTCCCAATTGCTTTCCATTTGAGTGGCGGACTCCCAACTCTCATATGTATTTTTCTTGGCTTGATTCATAGAATCCTTCAGGTCTTCTGATAAGTTGTCATAGAAGGGCTTCACTCGGCGATAAGCTTCATCAACAACAAGGTGCAAAGCTTGGACACAAGGGTATACATAACCATGGATTAGCTTCTGTATTTTCTGGCTTAATGCTAGTAAAGCTTGAACGCTTTCTGTTGCACATTTGCAGATAAACTCACATAGCTTTTCAGCACAATTGCTGATCATCTCCCACAGATACTCTGTACCTGTGCGTACGGCTTTAACACTGTATTGTACGCATTTGGAGATCATCTCCCACAAATTTTTTGCACATTTGCATACTCTTTCCATTGGGATGAGAATTCTTGTACTATCTATAGTTAAGATCAATGAGAGTTAGATATGATGAGAATTTGAAAACTACGGAGTATTTATAGTTGAAGATATTAGGAATTATAGAATATGTATGGGGCGATTCCATGTTAAGTGTACCATATTAAGTGCATTTTCTTTGGGAAGTGAAAGAGCAGGCCTTAAATCATTAATGGGGTACATCCTCTCTTATTCTCTTAATTCTCGAAAATATGCAGGAAGTGTTTCATTCTTTTGACTGAATTTAACAAACTTTTATGAACTTATAGAACATCTGTTTCCAAAGTTAGGATCCGAGAACTGGAAGGTCATTGCTATGCTATCTAATGATGAATATGGCTAGCAAACTTTTAATGTTGATAGTGGCAGAGTCATGATTTTAACAATTGGTAGGACATTGTACCATTCGGAAATCCTTTTACTAAGCCCTTAAACTCTAACTTCTTAAACTTTTCAATTATAAAAACAAATCAAGACACAACTACGTACCTTATAACAATTGTGAAAAAATGTTCTTAATATCATTAAGATTCAAATTTACTTTACGTAGCATTTTAATCCATCAAATGTTACCTTAGACTATAATTCAACGCTTTAAGCAATGACCCTTTTAAAATAAATCACTAAACACATTCTTCGTATCAAATAGCGTGATCCAAAATACCAACTATGTTTCAAGAAACATTAAAAAATTACAATCAAAGTAGAAAAAAAATGAAAATTGAATGTTGGAAAAGAGAATTGACCCGTGACCTTTGGTGGAAAAATTAATGTTCTGAGGTTGCTAGTATTCTTAGATATAATTATGCATTTCATACCTGGTATTTTATTTAACTAAAAAAACTAACCCTCCCCCTAAAACCAATTTTTGGTATGGCACGTGCCAGAGACAATCCAAAAAAAAAAAAAAAAACAGATTCATAGAGTTTAGGACATTATAGACTATAGAGGCTCTACAAAGATCCTTATTACAGAGGAAACTTGCTATATCATAGTACATGATTTTTTTTGAAAGCGCTAAAAAATGAAAATTCTAGCTTAATTGAAAGAAGTGACACACTCACACTAATACATAGAATTCGATAAAACTGATATTACAGGTGATTACAGCCTTGAAGTAGTCTCTTGCGCTGGTGTTTTCCGGTGAAGTGGTCTCTTGATGCTCTGAATCCCCTTACGATTTTACACGTTCTATTATTTTTCCCACAAAGTTTTTTATTTTGCGAGCAGAAACACAGAGGCAAACTATCAGATAGTATAGTGCCAACATGATTGATGTCTTGCAGACCGTAAAAAATACTTCCCTATTTTCCATCACAGATTTCAAAACACACATGTAACACATAACAGTAGAAATTAGGGAAAACGTGACCCAGAAAATGAGCATTGTTGCATCCTCATTTACAGAGCAAAGGATGGCGAAGCAACTAGCAAGAAATGCTACCGAGTTGCTAGCCAGGAAGAATATAGCTTCACTAGATGAATTACTTGTCGCGATGCCACCCTTTATCAAGGATTGGGGAGGGCTCATCAGTGCTTGGAACGTAACTGTTGCTATAAGCACCCCGATCACAATCATGGCCTCCCTCGCAATCAGGTCCATGTTCATTTCATTGTTGGCAGCTTCATCGTGACTGTTTTGAGTATACGTTTCAAATACTCCAGCAGGTACCTGGACATTAGTTTGTATGCAATTGTACGTTATCTATGGAGGCCAACCAAAACCTAATTGAAGGTATCTAATCCATGATTTGGGTTAGCCATATGTATTGGAACTATACAATAGATTTAGCTTATTAAAACAAATAATCGCTTTTTTCATATATCATCTAAGCAATTGTTTAGTAGTAATTAAGATCTACTGCATCTACATTATCATTCTATCCATATGATAGATGTAGATCTTACTACCTAGAGTATTTTTCTATTATTATTATTATTAGGCAAATTTATTTAAAAAAACCTTTTAAATGCACCATTTTACGAAAAAAAAACCTTTTAAAAGCTTTATCGTATAAAAAAACCCGAAGTTAAAAATTTTTTGTTTAAAGAAACCTAGTACCACTAATTCACTTGATTAGCCTCTAATATCTTCAAATTACTTTCTAACTCTCACTTAACAATTTAATAATTAAATTAATTTGTAAATTAAAAAAAAAAAAACACCACCACCACTCTAACCACCAGCACAACCACCCTCCTCCCTTTCCCCCTCCCTTGGCAACAACTTCCACCATCAGCAACCCAACTCCACCGCAACGAAACCCTCCCCCCTCCCATCTCCTCCTCCGTTCCGCGCGCCATTGATAGATCTCGAAGCTCCATCAATGTCGTCATCTTCATTAATATCACAACTCCGTTATTCCCCTCGTCAATTGTCCCCTTTCTCCTTACCTTCTCAATCAAACCCATTATCTCCCTTCCTCTAATAATCCCCTTTACCTCTGCGTCGCCTCCAATGGCGGAGACGGTAGCGTGTGTGGGATCAATTGGCGATGATGGCATAGAAAGAGGAGGAAATTGGAACTTTGGTGATAGCGGAACAGAGGAGGATGTGGGTACTGGGTAGGGAGTTGTCGGGGTTTATGGAGGGGGGGTTGCAGTGGAGTTGGGTCACGGTGGTGGGAGCTGCTGCCAAGGGAGGGGAAAGAGAGGATGGTGGCTGGGTTGGTGCGGTGGTTAGAGTGGTGGTTTTTTTTTATTTATAAATTAATTTAATTATTAAATTGTTAAGTGAGATATAGAGAGTAATTAGAAGAAATTAGAGGTTAATCAAGTGAATTAGTGGTACTAGGTTTTTTTGAACAAATTTTTTTCAACTTCGGGTTTTTTTATATGATAAAGCTTTTAAAAAGTTTTTTTTTCGCAAAATAGTGCATTTAAAAGGTTTTTTTTTACAAATTTGCCTTATTATTATTATTATTTTAAAATGATTTTTCATACAATATTTATTAAGTATATATTAATATAAATTTAATAACATTTCAATCAATTAGGACAAAATATAGTACTCTGTATAATATAGTAATCCGTATAAATATATGAGGTGGGGTGAAGAGGGGTTTAATTTTTAGAATTATCTTTTTATTTTTCTTTACAATAACTAAAAGGAATAAAAAAAAATCAGCAATTTCTATACAAGGAACACACCTAAGCTACTATAAAAGAATCAATCTCTTTTATAAAATTAAAGAAAATCAAGGCATCTAAACAGTATGAACCATTCATTTTCTTCATTGATAAGGAGTAGAATGCATACTTATTCATCTGGAAGATGTAAAAGAGTGAGAAATGGTTAGCATGATGAACAATTAAAATACATATGTTCACGAGTAAGGATGCTCTTAGACACTATTAGTAGTAAGATTTAAAGTGCATGATGGGTTGAATTAAGTGAATTACAAGGATTTTCAATTTTAAGATATAATAGGACAATTATTGGGAGTCTGACCAAAATATTGTACATATTTAAGAACAAAGGAATTATTTAACATTAATGCAAACAACCGTAGGTCTTAACATGATGTGATCACATTGATTTATAAAAGTAATAATTACTATTAATTCATCATATTCGTATAAGACTTTGAGTAACTTAACTTATTTACAAGAGTAACCCCATTTGTTCATACAATTAACCCAAATTAATTATACGAGTAATATCAATTAACTGGAACAAAAATACAAGTAACTCATTTGTTCATTCAAAAATACAGCTGCGGGGTTTCATATATATATATATATATATACCAGTGTATAAATGTTCAAAAACCCTAAGGACCCCGCAGAAAATACAGTTCATGGAGATCCTCGATATCACATCCTGAAAGCAAAACGCAAAATAGAGGTGTTGGTTGAAGGTACGAAGGATTAGAAAAGAAAAGCAAAGAGTACTTAAAGAGCGTGTTAACCAACACAAACTGATTAACTTATAGAATAGTGTATAACTTTATATAATAAAATTCTCACTTGAGCTTGAAATCAAATGAAAACTGTTGAAAGTAAATGAAGAACATTGTCCTAAGTGATACTTTTCAAAACTTAAAGGTTAATAGATAAAATAAGAAAGCACTTCAGCTTTAGATAACCCACATTTTCCATGAAAGTCCTTCAATGTCTAAATTGTAGACAAACTGTAAACTCAATACAAGAAAGCACCATCAAATACTTTTGATATGGACAGTAACTTTCTCAAAACTTAATTATTTTGAAGTGTTGATGGAGGCCAACTTTCCAAATTATCATAATATTAAAATATTAATTGTGAGCTCACATTGATAAAATACTAAACAAGGCACGGCAAAAGAGCAAGGTTTCAATTCCACATGTATTTTAAGACCCCGCAATGTCCTATCTACTATATGAAGAAATATTGTGTAACGATAGGTCAAATAGACAGCATGAAAGCACCTAAAAGCCAAGAGAGTAGCATCTCCAACTCCATCAAAGCTAATTCTCACACTGATTCTTAGGAATTGCATCTGCAAACTTTTCTTCTAATTTGTCGGAAATTATTTCTCAAGCTCCTCCTATCTTCTCTACTACCCTATGTCACTAATTATGAAGAAAGGGTTGAAGATGAAAGATTGAAATAGAGCTAATTAACAAACAATGCAGACATCTTAAAGACAAAGAATTCACAATTAATTAACAATACCCAGTAGAGAAACATCGAATCCTACTCCTACAAAAGCTAATTAGATTTCTCTTTAAGACCAGCATTTCCATTATTTTCTAGATGTTATAGAAAACAAATTTTCATACCTAGCAATTGAACCAAAAAAACAGTTTTGAGAACTAAAAATCAACAGAGGCAACTGAAAGGTGTAACATACGAATTCAATAGAGTGAATAGGTTTACAAAATTATATTACTCTCTTGCCCCCAAGTTTAATGAACTTCCTGCATTATTTAATTCAGGTGCCTGAAATGAAACATAACGTCACAAAAATGACGAGAAAATTTTCACGGACACTGCATTTCAAAAATCTAAAAGGCTTAAAGGTAGGGTTTTAAATTATAATTTATTACATCTAAAAGGCTTTGAAAATGATAGGTTGGACGTCATCTACATACAGGTCATAAACACTTAAATTCCCGCATCAACCAAACAACACCTACAACATCAGTCAATGATTTCCACTTCTCACCACCAGCTTTCCCAATTTAAACGTAAAATCAAATTCCATCAAATGACAAACTAATAAAATCAAATAGTTATAAGGCAGATTGAAAATTCAAGAGTTACAGCAGCAACAAAATTGTTGTTGGGGTGCTTCTGCGTGTATGTCACTCTAAAGTCTAAACTCCTCCCTATAGTTCATAATCAACAAGTCAATATCAAGCAAAAATGGCATATTTCCAGAATCAAACAACAGAAGAACCGAAAAATGAGCAAACATTAGAGTTATACATGAAAACAAAGAAGGCACTCGGAAGCCTCTTTGGCTTGGTAGGGTCCTTTGTTGGCTTCCCCTTCTTAGCCGCGGCTCCTTTCTTCACAGAAAGCCTACAAATTAAAGTTAAAACTCAATTATTGCTTTGATTGAGTAAACAAACAGATCTCAGATCTAAAATGCCAAAAAAAAATTACGCATCCTCCAATCTCCAAGTTAATAACCAGCACGATCATGCTTAAAATTATACATAAAACAAAACAAATTCAACGCACATTTGAATACCAATACATTGACGTTAGCATCATACTAAAGCCTCAAAGTATGCCAAAAAAATTATTTCACACACCAAATAAGTTCTATTATGAGCAAGTATAAAAATCTACGTTTCTTTATTTCACACACTGTTGGATTGATTCAAAGTATTCCTAAAGTTTAGGATAAGAACATGCTATTTATTTGTTAGTGGTCTTTTGTTAGTCAGGAATCCTATAATCCATTTTCTAAGTATTAGCATAGCAGTTTGTTTCGTGGACCATGATCCCATTAGTGTTTCCTTTATTTTAGCTAGAGTTGGTTTGTTTGTTGCCTATATAAGGCTTTCATTGTATGGTTTGATTAAATATGAGGATTTAATATAACTTTTGTTATTATTCTTTCCCTTCTCTCATCTTTATTTATTATTTCAACACACACCAAATAAGTTCTATTATGAACAATAACTTTACTTAGCACCATCTATCATGTCAGGTTCATGCTAACATCTTCAGAATTATGTTTAACCAATCTCTGTCATCATTGCGAATAACAGGAACTTTCTCACACTGTAGACACCCATTTGTGTCTCCCCAAAACCAAACCCAGTGATGAATACCTTTTGCGTCGAATGATAATCGAATAAAGTGAAAGTGTGAAAGGTCAGGTGTTGTGGTTGGTTTTTATTAAAAATTCTTTCTTTCTGTTTTCGAAAAACAATTCTATATTATGAAAATAGCCAATCCAGTTTAGTTTGGTCCACGACAAGGGTCCAATAATAGTGTAGTTGGATGGGGCTTGCAAAGAGCTTTCCAATGATATATTATAAGCTCAATTCCAATGAATAATGAGGAAGTTATGGCCAAAATATTAAACTGGGCCCGGTTTGATCTTTACATGCGGCCCGATGATCTAGGGGAGGGCATACTGTTAATTATTATTCCTAAAGTTATTAGAATTAATTATAGTCTTCTAGAATTTTCTAGAAAGTTCTCTTAAGTCCTAATAAAATTAGAATTAATAATTATATATTTTGATAAGTTTTACTTGGAATAAAATATTATTTTATGGAAAAAACGGTTTCAGTTTTCATACGAACTTTACAAGTCAATTTTGATTGATAAGTGGACTCCGTGTTTGAAAGCGCGTAGGAATCCAGGCTGTCGCCAAACGACAGGCTTGTCACTACGCGACAAGCCTTGTAGCCACGTGACAGAGCTTGTCGCCAAGCGACAAGTTTGGTTTTGCGGCGACAGTGTGGAGTTTTATTTTTTTATCAAATTCTACCTATTTCCGGACTGTTTTCTTATAAATAGGGGCCCGAACCTCCGTTTTCAATGGTCAACAATCATCTACAATCTACAATCTACAATCAATCTATTCTCTAAATTCTCTCTAAGCTCTCATCTCTCTAACTTTTCACAAACACAATTCCACACAAGATCTAGGAACACCTAGCCAAGTTCGAAGTTGCCTTCGCCCTACACGTGAAAGGTTTATACTTTTCTGAGGGTTTGGTCCCAAATCCAGTCTAAACTTTTTAACTCTTTATTTCAATTTATTTAATTTAATTCTTTAATTTTATACTTTTCCTTGAAGTTACTAACGCGTGTATTTTGTTATTAGAAAGAGGTACGAGGCATCAAAGTATGTAATGTTATTGCTCTATTCTTGTAGAAAGCATGTTTAAGTTTGTTTAATTCCTAGCATCATGTTAGGATGTTATTATTGCTTTCTAGTATCATGTTTAGGGTGCCTTTTACTCTTTTGTAATATCATGTTAGTATCATGCTAGGTCTAAAGCTTCGATCTTTAATGCTTAGTGACATGCTAGGGTTTGTTATTAATCTTGTTAGTATCATGCCTAGGATCTTGCTAATATTATGATTTAACATGATTATTTTAATTATGATTATTATTATGATTATAATTATGATGATTGTTATTATGTTGCTTGATGCCTATTCATTGTTGTTGCTTGATCACGCCTTTTATGCATGTTTGAAGGGAATTTGTACTTGAAATCACGCTTAATAAGATAATTAATAATCTTGTTTAGGCTAATATGATTATAATTCGAGTGATCACCAATAATAGATTTGCTTGTGCATTTAAATCAACCAACATAGATTAAACAGGTTTAGGATTAACCTAATGTTTGCATGTTAGTCAAAAAGCGCACATAAATACGAGTAGAATAAAGTAGAGGCCTATTTTATAGGGCGAGTTCTTTCTTTAGTAGATTGGATTCGTACCTTCATCCCCAAACACCAGTCATGGTTCCAGACCTATTGGATTTAACGATCTTATGGATCGTTAAGGGGTGTAACCTTCACCCTGTGAACGGTTTACAAGTTCCTAAAACTTGTTGGCGACTCTTTTGCTCTAGCTTCCTTCCCTTTGGACGCCACCATACTTAAGTGTATGATCACAGTGGGGTTCAATTTTGGGGTAATGCTTGAAATATTTCCTACACACACTGATTTTTTGCATCCTCTGGTAGATCAAACTACAAAAAATCGAGCCTTATCATCAATTTAACTGACAACACAAAATAAATTCAAGTAACTAAAATAGAACGAAATTAATAACAATTAAAATTTTACAAAACCAAATAAAATTAAGATAACTTAAACAAATTACAAAATTAGGAAAAGTACTGACTTGAGAACCAACATGAGTGTTTGATTGACAGGAAATAGTGGAGCTTATCCAAATGCTGCTGCTTCTTCATCCTCGACCTTTAAGCCAATTCACGGCTCGAAAGCATCCATTTACGCTTCCGTTCGTCCATATTCGCGTATCACCGACAACGATTGCTGCATCATAATCACACATAATTTCTCCTAAATTAAGAAAATCAGTTGTTTTCCTCTAAATTCAAACACAAAAGAGGCTTTTATTAGGGGAACATCGGAAATTAGGGCTAGGGTTTGACGGAATCTACAAATCTTGAGAGAAAAAATACACCTAAATCTATGAAATTGAAACAATTACTTCATGAGAAACGTACCTGTAATTGTTCAACAGTAGAAGGTTCAAATAAATGGGCACCTCAATTTTGCTTCCAATTGAAAAAAATTCATATCACTTTGATCTTAATCTACTCTAAAATCCCCCAAAATAAACCAATTTTCGGAAAATCGACGAAATGGGTAGCTCTAATTTGCATCCAATTTGATAATACCTTGATTTCCAGCTCGATAATCGGGAAAAATAAGCAAACCCAGAAAATGAAAAGAGGAATCTAGGATTAGGGCATGAATAGAATTTTAGGGTTTCAGGAATTTGCCACTCATCAATTTGTTCTCTTTTCTGAATAATCAAAGAAATTGGGAATTGGGTTTAATATGAAAGATAAGTGCTTTCTATTGAAGATCCGAGGAAGAAGAAATGTCAATCTGAAATTCTTCAGAAACATCAACAACAAAGAAGAAAGGGGTAAAAAAAATTAAAATGGATTTTGGGGAATGGATTTGAGCTATGCCCAAACATTGATAATCAAAGATGAAAAATTGGGGAAATTCGTTTTGATGGAGGTTAGAAAAACAAGCGTGCGCTTCAATGGAAGAAATAGATAATTACAGAGAAAAAGTATAGGAGTAGAAGAAAGAAAGAAAACAGCAAGTGAAAGACAACTCATTGCACTGTT
The DNA here is from genome assembly GCF_948465745.1 of Chenopodium album. Taxonomy (NCBI): domain Eukaryota; kingdom Viridiplantae; phylum Streptophyta; class Magnoliopsida; order Caryophyllales; family Amaranthaceae; genus Chenopodium; species Chenopodium album. The sequence goes on from NC_137848.1 coordinate 49,079,109, forward strand.
TGCAATGGCAAAAAAGGCAACTCACTATTCATTTTCTACAGTGAATTGCAAATACTGTTCATAAGCACAGTAGTGTAGACACCCATTTGTGTCTCCCCAAAACCAAACCCAGTGATGAATACCTTTTGCGTCGAATCATAATAGAATAAGGTGAAAGTGTGAAAGGTCAAGTGTTGCGGTTAGTTTTAATTAAGAATTCCTTCTTTCTGTTTTCGAAAATAACTCTATTTTATGAAAACAGCCAATCCAGTTTAGTTTGGTCCATGACAAGGGTCCAATAATATTGTAGTTGGATGAGTCTTGCAAAGAGCTTTCCAACGATATATTATAAACCTAATTCCGATGAATAATGAGGAAGTTATGACCAAAATACAAAATTGGGCCCGGTTTGATCTTTACATGTGGCCCAATGATGTAGGGAAGGATCCAATATTAATTATTATTCCTAAAGTTATTAGAATTAATTATAGTCTTCTAGAATTCTCTAGAAGGTTCTCATTAATCCTAATAAGATTAGAATTAATAATTATATTTTGATAAGTTTTACTTGGAATAAAATATTTTTTTATGAAAAATATGATTTCGATTTTCATACGGACTTTACAAATCAATTTTGATTCATATGTGGACTTCGTGTTGAAAGCGCGTAGAAATCCAGGATGTCGCCACGCGACAGACCCTGTCGCCTGGCGACAAGGTTGGTTTTGCAGCGACAGTGTGGAGTTTTATTCCTTATCAAATTCTACCTATTTACGGACTGTTTTCTTATAAATAGGGTCCTGAACCTCCGTTTTTAAGGAATTATCATCAACAATCATCAATTCTCAATCATCATCATCAATCATCTCTCTCTAAAGCTAGAAGCTTTCTCTTTCTTTTTCTAAACCTTCCCTCTTACAAAATTCCGCATTCACGAGATCTAGAAACACCTAGCCAAGTTCGAAGTTGCCTTCGCCCTAGACGTGAAAGGTTATAATTTCTGAGGGTTTGGTCCCTAATCTCTATTTCAATTATTTGATTTGATTGTTTGATTTTATTACTTTCCTTAAAGTTACTAACGCGTTTATTTTGTTATTAGAAAGAGGTACAAGGCATCAAAGTATGTAACCTTATTGCTCTATTCTCGTAGAAAGCATGTTTAAATTTGTTTAATTCCTAGTATCATGTTAGGATGTTATTATTGCTTTCTAGTATCATGTTTAGGGTTCCTTTTACTTTTTTCTAATATTAAGTTAGTACCATGTTAGAGCTAAAGCTTTGATCTTTATTGCTTAGTGACATGCTAGGATTTGTTATTTATCTTGTTAGTATCATGCCTAGGATCTTGCTATTATATTTAAGCTTTATTATTAACATGATTATAATTGTTATGGTTATTATTATGATGATTGTTATTATGTTGCTTGATATATATTATTGTTATTGCTTGATCACGCCCTCTCTTTCAGGTTTAAAGGGAATTTGTACTTGTAATCACGCTTAATAAGATAATTAATAATCTTGTTTAGGCTAATATGGTTATAATTCAAGTGATCGCCAATAATAGTTTTGCTTGTGCATTAAATTCAACCAACAAAGATAAATAGGTTTAGGGTTAATCTGTTGTTTGCATGTTAGTCAGAAAGCGCACATGAACACGAGAAGAATGAAGTAGAGGCCTATTTAGGGCAGGTTCAATCTCTTTTAGGTTGGATTTGTACCTTCATCCCCGAACCCTATTTGGTTCAAGACCTTTTGGAGTTGACGATCTCATGGATCGTTAAGGGGTGTAATCTTCACCTTGTGAACGGTTTACAAGTTCCTAAAACTTGTTGGCGACTCTTTTTCTCTAAGCTTCCTTCCCTTTGGACGCCACCATGCTTAAGTGTATGATCACAGTGGGGTTCAAGTTTGGGGTAATGCTTGAAATATTCCCTACAGTTTTTGGCGACTCCACTGGGGAGGATTTCTATTTTAATTCCTGAAATTTATTTCGGTAATGATTTAGAATGAGTGGATGAGACTCGAAAAGTTCTAAGTATTTCATGTGCGTAATTTTGATTAGCATTATTGTCATATGCATAAAAAGGTCCTCATTGGATAGACCATCCGAAATGAGTCAAAAACATAGGATTTTTACACGTAGGAAATTTGAGAAATATCTTTCACAACTAGAATCGAAATAATGCTGCGAAATCTGGAAAATTTTAAGATCGTAGATACCTGCTGAGGCATGTAGGAACTAGCGCCTAGAAAACAGGGCTTGTCGCTTGTAAAGTGCTTCTGTCGCCTGGAGACAGGGGTACTTTTGCGGCGACAGTCCCTGTAGTCTGGCGCCAAGTTTTTCCAATACCGAGCCAGAACTCTGCCTTCTTGTTTTGACTATTTCTAGCACTGTTGGCTCGATTCTACTTCCTGATTGAGTTTTTCTCACTTTTCTGAAGCCCATATGTGTTCTACATATGGACATAACCCTCTAGGGGTTCACGCTCCATCTACCCAATCGAACGCTCCTGGCAACGACGGGTACATCCGAGTTTGTGAATCCACTAAACCGTGGAAGCGAGTTTAACTCGCGGGATCCCATCCACTCGCGCCAACCCTTCCAAAGGTAAGGCTTTCGCGCGGTGCATCCGGACTCATAACCATGGACCCACTTTGACTAACCCATATCCAGAACTTTAGAGAACTAGAGCCATGGTTAGGTTGCAAACTCATTGCATCATATTGTGACTATTTGAACTACTTGTGCATTCTTTGCTTGTGCATACCTTATATGTGCTAACCGTTTGTTTGACTTGTGCTTAAGTCTAAATAAACCAATTAATGACTAAAAAGGACTTTGTCTAATTAATTAATTAATTAATTTGACTAATTAAATACTAATAAAGTAATTAATCTGACTTAGTACGACTGTAGGCATGTCCCCTTAAAGTAAGCTTACTAGAAATAGTCCCAGATTAATGTTCCAACAATGGCGCAGGAGTTTGGGCTGTGGCGCCGCATTTTAATGTTTGTCGCCCGGCGACAGATTTGTCGTCTGGCGACAAGCTTTAATCTGTGGCGACAGTTCTGTTGTTCCGGCACCAGTCCAGATTCTTACTCGAGTCATCACGACGAGTCTAATTAAACAGTCTGCTAATCAGTTTAACCAATTTGTTAATGGCTTTAGCCATGTCTTAGTCCTTAATTGAGTCTAGGCACTTAGTCCCATGGTCATACATAAGAGTCTTAACATGTCACCTACACTTACTAGTGTTAGCACACACTTTATATAGTCACCATGACCATGTCTTAGGTTCATGCATGAGTCGGTTTTTTCCGTCATTTGAATTGGGGGTACATTATATTCCCAATTTTTTCATATCTCTCCATCTACATCATCTTTCCAATCTCTACATGCTTTCCCCATGTCACAATATTAATTCTTCCTACCATCTTCCATCTATTGCATGTTGAATAGAGTTGAGTCAAGTAATTAACAACGAATATCCCTTAATTTTCCTTTCCACAGTACTTGGTCAAAGAGAGAAGAACACTTAACCAAGACAACACTTTTCATAAAGCATCACTTTTTTATAAAACAAAAGGGTTGTAGTAATGACCGGCGAAAAGGAAATTTTCTTAAGCTCGTTAAGCCTGGAAGAGGATGTTCAGGAATTACAAAATACCGTTGTCATGCTTATGGGTGCAGTAGAAGGACTAAGAGATTGGATAATGGTTATCGAACAGCGTTCTCATTATCAACACCATAGAGGCCATGATCACACTATCGAAGGACGCTTCATCCTCAAAGATCGCGTCCAAGACCTCACTGATTCAAGTTTCCTTCATGTTCCTCCGCGCGACAAGAAGGCCAGGATTAGTAACGATAACAACAGTGGCTGTAAAGGAAAGAAGAACGATTATCCTTCTTCTTCCAAAAACACCTACTCTAGCAACAGTGTTGGTATTTTCGACCTTAATGAAATCTTAGCCATGGATAATCGAGGATTTAGAAAGCAACTAATAAAGGATTTCACCCCTATTGGAATTAGCTACAATGATGCTTTCGATCGACTCCATGCAAAGAAACTCATTACTCCTATTGGACCCATTCAAGATCCCCCACTTGAGAAGAGATTTCCTAGTTGGAACCCAAATGTGCGCTGCAAATACCACCAAGGTAGGGGTCATACTACCGAGAGCTGTTGGAAGCTAAGGGAAGCAATCTAATATTTAATCGACAATAACAAGCTTCCTATACCTCCAGTCGGCAAGAAGACCGAGTGATGATAAGACACAAGACAAGAGGCGAGCGTCAATGACAAAGATTTCATGACCTCTTTTTCTATTTCTTTTTCATTTTCCCTTTTTCCAATAAGTCTAGCAATAGGCACCTTCTTCCTTAGAATTTTTTTTTATTATTATTTTGTATGTTTCTTTTCTCCCTTTAATAAAATGAGCATTTGTTTCCTTTCATGTGATCATTACACTGCATTGCATTAAAAAAAAATCCATGTAAAACTAAGCACAAGATATACCAATGATTTGAGGCACCTCTTGTAGCCACATCATATCACCTTTCACCCTTCAAATATGCAATCCTTTTTTGATAAACCACTTTGAACCTCGTCTAATGATAAACCTTTCATTTTTCAACCCATATATACCTAACCTTGGGATGGGATGGTGTGCAACTTATGCAATTTTCAATTTCATAAAAAGCTTGAGTGAATCGGAAAATTAAAATAGCAAAAAACAATACAAGTACAAAAGGGCAAGTGTTCCAATGTCTTTGACATGAATATGTCTTTGATATGAACACGTCTCAGATTGCGTTTCTTATCGAGTGCTCGGTACCGTGCCTGAGAAACATGAATGCCAAGTGAGTGATAGACCGCATGATCGGGATTGCCCACGCTTATAAAAAAAAAGAGAGATTTGAATTTGAAAAAATGATAAAGCAAAAAGAGAGAGCAAAAGAGTTAAAACACTCAAGCATAAAAGCAAGGTTGCACACCTTGGGGGCTTACCTAGGGTGTTGAGCGTTTATCCCTTTCTTCTTCAAACCTTTAGCCTAACCACGTTACAACCCTTAAAACACCTTTTTGAGGTATACACACTTGTGCGAGGTTCGGCTAGAGCTACGTTCGGCCTGATTCCTAACGGATACGTAGGCAACCTCACAAAGGGGTGCGGCCGTAATAAAAATGCATTCATATTTACATTCATAATTGATCACAGTAAGGGATTTCCAATGCTCATCCCTAACCATGTAGAGCTAGACTTGGGGGCTTGATCCTTACATCATTAGCTTACCTAGCTTAAGAGTCACTACCATTTGACTCTTTTAGATATATTTTTCCACACACTTAGCCCTTGTAGCCTAACTTTAGTGTCACTATCACACACTACACAGATACATGACCAAATAGTCTTTCCCTTAGGAACCATTTGTCATGAAATCTTAACACAACGCTGAAGCATGCCTTGTCATGACAAAATCAAGATCACTCATCATTGCATCACAAAGTATGAAGTACTTAGCCTCCGCGCCTAAGCTACCTAAATGCTTTCATCTTTAAGTCAACTAGGATAGTCTAAGATGTTACAATCCTTGTACTGTGAAAGACAACATTAACGGATTAAACTCATTCAACATGCACCTTCAAAAACTTCACTTCGATTCTTTTTCGCGTCTTTCTTTTTCAGGAGAAAGTCGGTACCCTCCACAAAAAATGACGGAAAATTTAATGCACACACGGGTCATGAGTCACACGTGTCATTTCACTTCGAGTCGAGTCAACCTCAAGTCAATCACAGCGAGTCAAGTTTATACCTTGAGTCGTGTCAAGTTAATGAGTCAAGCGACATTAAACCTTAAGTCAACCCTAAAATAATTAAAGAAATTAGCAAAGTCCTATAGTCAAAGATAAATACAGGTGCATCCCAGCGGCAGCAAGGCAAAATAGGGAAGACCCGACTCCAGCGCCAGACGACAAGGCTGTCGCCTGGCGGCAACATCTGTCGCTTGGCGACAGAAGAAAAGCGCGGTGCCAGATTGTTCCAGTGTGCGCCGGTGCGGCGACAGGATACATGGCCCTCATAAGTGACTATGCGGACCTCATACAGCGATTTCGAGTTCCTTGGTACGCCAGTTATCCCCTATAAGAAATTTGACATGATTAAGTAATCGGTTCGATTACAATCACAATAGATGATCGACCTGATGAAAGATCGTCTCACTTAGCTTAAAGCGCCTAAATATTGGCTCATCGCGAGACACCGACATAGTGGTTCATAAACAACAAAGGCACCGACATAGTGTTTCACAAGCAGCAGAAGCGCCGACGTACTGGCATAGGGGAAGCAAAGTTCAAGCGAACTTTAAAGGATCAACAGGCATTGGTCTTCGGTGATATTCTTCGGAGTATTATCACAAAAAAACTGAAGATGGCTACAAGCAGAGTTATCTTCGATCGTGTTCCCTAGGATGTGGAAGATGGTCACAAAAAAACTGAAGATGGCTACAAGCAGAGTTGTCTTCGATCGTGTTCCCTAGGATGTGGAAGATGGTCACAAAAAAAAAAAAAAAAAACTGAAGATGGCTACAGGCAGAGTTGTCTTCGATCGTGTTCCCTAGGATGTGGAAGATGGTCACAAAAAAACTGAAGATGGCTACAAGTAGAGTTATCTTCGATCGTGTTTCCTAGGATGTGGAAGATGGTCACAAAAAAACTGAAGATGGCTACAAGCAGAGTTGTCTTCGATCGTGTTCCCTAGGATGTGGAAGATGGTCACAAAAAAACTGAAGATGGCTACAAGCAGAGTTGTCTTCGATCGTGTTCCTTAGGATGTGGAAGATGGTCACAAAAAAAACTGAAGATGGCTACAAGCAGAGTTGTCTTCGATCGTGTTCCCTAGGATGTGGAAGATGGTCACAAAAAAACTGAAGATGGCTACAAGCAGAGTTGTCTTCGATCGTGTTCCCTAGGATGTGGAAGATGGTTACAAAAAAAAACTGAAGATGGCTACAAGCAGAGTTATCTTCGATCGTGTTCCCAGGATGTGGAAGATGGTCACAAAAAACTGAAGATGGCTACAAGCAGAGTTATCTTCGATCATGTTCCCTAGGATGTGGAAGATGGTCACGAGCGGCGGAGAATGACTACAAGAAGAGTCATCTTCGATAAAATAGGAGGCAGATACAAGCAGAGCGGTCTTCAACAAAATGCAACAAATCGGTTACTTCAGAGACGTGTGCTCGACGGTGCAAGATACGCGTTTCTTAACTCTTTTATCTATTTAACTAACGCTAGTTTGCAGGTATCGGCGTTACAAGAATGATTTAGGATCGCAGAACGTTCTGAATCATTCTCCGTCCCTATCGCTACTTTGACTTTCGTTTTCGAAACTTGCGTTTCTCTAAACTCAGTCAAAGTGGGGGCTTCTGTAGACACCCATTTGTGTCTCCCCAAAACCAAACCCAGTGATGAATACCTTTTGCATCGAATCATAATCGAATAAGGTGAAAGTGTGAAAGGTCAAGTGTTGCGGTTAGTTTTTATTAAGAATTTCTTCCTTCTATTTTCGAAAACAACTCTATTTTATGAAAATAGCCAATCCAGTTTAGTTTGGTCCATGACAATGGTCCAATAATAGTGTAGTTGGATGGGGCTTGCAAAGAGCTTTCCAACGATATATTATAAGCCCAATTCCGATGAATAATGAGGAAGTTATGGCCAAAATACTAAATTGAGCCTGGTTTGATCTTTACATGCGGCCCAATGATCTAGGGGAGGGCCCAATATTAATTATTATTCCTAAAGTTATTAGAATTAATTATAGTCTTCTAGAATTCTCTAGAAGGTTCTCATTAGTCCTAATAAGATTAGAATTAATAATTATATTTTGATAAGTTTTACTTGGAATAAAATATTTTTTTATGAAAAATATGATTTCGATTTTCATACGGACTTTACAAATCAATTTTGATTCATATGTGGACTTCGTGTTGAAAGCGCGTAGAAATCCAGGATGTCGCCACGCGACAGACCCTGTCGCCTGGCGACAAGGTTGGTTTTGCAGCGACAGTGTGGAGTTTTATTCCTTATCAAATTCTACCTATTTCCGGACTGTTTTCTTATAAATAGGGTCCTGAACCTCCGTTTTTAAGGAATTATCATCAACAATCATCAATTCTCAATCATCATCATCAATCATCCCTCTCTAAAGCTAGAAGCTTTCTCTTTCTTTTTCTAAACCTTCCCTCTTACAAAATTCCGCATTCACGAGATCTAGAAACACCTAGCCAAGTTCGAAGTTGCCTTCGCCCTAGACGTGAAAGGTTATAATTTCTGAGGGTTTGGTCCCTAATCTCTATTTCAATTATTTGATTTGATTGTTTGATTTTATTACTTTCCTTAAAGTTACTAACGCGTTTATTTTGTTATTAGAAAGAGGTACAAGGCATCAAAGTATGTAACCTTATTGCTCTATTCTCGTAGAAAGCATGTTTAAATTTGTTTAATTCCTAGTATCATGTTAGGATGTTATTATTGCTTTCTAGTATCATGTTTAGGGTTCCTTTTACTTTTTTCTAATATTAAGTTAGTACCATGTTAGAGCTAAAGCTTTGATCTTTATTGCTTAGTGACATGCTAGGATTTGTTATTTATCTTGTTAGTATCATGCCTAGGATCTTGCTATTATATTTAAGCTTTATTATTAACATGATTATAATTGTTATGGTTATTATTATGATGATTGTTATTATGTTGCTTGATATATATTATTGTTATTGCTTGATCACGCCCTCTCTTTCAGGTTTAAAGGGAATTTGTACTTGTAATCACGCTTAATAAGATAATTAATAATCTTGTTTAGGCTAATATGGTTATAATTCAAGTGATCGCCAATAATAGTTTTGCTTGTGCATTAAATTCAACCAACATAGATAAATAGGTTTAGGGTTAATCTGTTGTTTGCATGTTAGTCAGAAAGCGCACATGAACACGAGAAGAATGAAGTAGAGGCCTATTTAGGGCAGGTTCAATCTCTTTTAGGTTGGATTTGTACCTTCATCCCCGAACCCTATTTGGTTCAAGACCTTTTGGAGTTGACGATCTCATGGATCGTTAAGGGGTGTAATCTTCACCTTGTGAACGGTTTACAAGTTCCTAAAACTTGTTGGCGACTCTTTTGCTCTAAGCTTCCTTCCCTTTGGACGCCACCATGCTTAAGTGTATGATCACAGTGGGGTTCAAGTTTGGGGTAATGCTTGAAATATTCCCTACAGTTTTTGGCGACTCCACTGGGGAGGATTTCTATTTTAATTCCTGAAATTTATTTCGGCAATGATTTAGAATGAGTGGATGAGACTCGATAATTGATGCATGGGTGATTGATTATTATGTTTTACCTTGGAATGTTATCTATTGGTGAACCTATGCCCTAGGCTTTTATTATTGATTTTTCCCTACTCTTAATCTCCTTAGTTTAGTTCCTTTTCAATAACAACAATTTTGGTTACTTAATAATTTAGATTACTTTTAATTACTTAATAATTTAGATTACTTTTAATTAATTAGGAATAAATTGACTTTTTCCCTGTGGTTCAACCCTTCTTCCCTATCTGCATAGTTAGTGGACTTAGGAATTATTTTTGATTAGGTGATACGACTTTAGCCTGTCACTCAACTCCCTTTCCTTCACTCCTATGCTCACTAATAGGACTCTCACACACTCTTGGTTGCTCGTGAATATCATCATCATCATTCTCAACACACACATTGGATTTGGAGTTTTCATAAACAAGCATCAAGAATGACATTTGGCTTTCTAGCTCTTCACCTCTCCTTCTTTTCTCCTCAAATTTCTCCTCACTCTTCTTACGAGACTCCTCACTCTTTTTTGTCATCTCCAATTTACTTCTCATAAGAGTAAAAATTCTCTCCTTATGAGGCCCAAGATCATCACTAAGCTCATCATGCCTAATTTGAGCTTCCCAAGTAGCAATAGGAGATTCAAAAGGTGTAGAAAGTTGAGGCTCAACAAAAGAAGAAGAAGTACAACCAAGATTGGAAGAATCAACATTAAAATCATGAGCATATACATCACATTGGGGAGTGGAGGCACAATCAAACATATGAGATTTGTCAACTCGAGCATGCACCTCATATTCATGAACAAAAGAGGAAATAGAATTAAAAGCATTTGTTCTAGGTTCACTAATGGGATCATGTGACAAATCATGGGAAATCATGCTAAAATTAGAAGAATCAACACATTGAACATCAAAATTAGGAACATGATTACCCTAGCAAACCAAACATAAAATCCCAAGCATCATCAATTGACAATGCTCTAAATCTACCATTATGCATGCATTCAATTACATTCCTAGTTTGCTCATTCAAACCAAAATAACAAATCTCACAAGCCTCCCAAAGACTACAAAATAAAAAAAATCAAATAAAAGAAAAGTATATACAAAGACCTAGACTCAAGCAATCAAAAACACTCAAACATAGACACCGTTCCCCGGCAACGACGCCATTTTTGACGAGGGGTGAGACTAGGTCGTTGAAACTAATCTTCCCTCGGTCAAAAGAAATTTATAAACACTTAACCAACCTAAATACAAGTATAACGCAAGTCAAGGGTCGAACCCAAAGGAACGGTAATGTTGAAGCGCTCTCAATTATGCGCCTAAGCTAGGTCGAAGTCTAGAGATAAAAGGTAACACTAACCAACTAACAAAACGAAGAACCAAACAAATAAAACACTAGGAATGAGGATCAACAAGTAATCATGACAATTGTATCAACTCGGGAACAATATGCAAATTAATGGTTGCGAAGACTAATGGTAAGAGCAATCAAAAGAGCTCGACAAGCTATCTCCTAGAGGCCTAACTAGTGCCAACTACGAGAGACTCTAACTAAGAACGTCACAAATCAAACTCAATCGATAATTGCAAGCTACAAATCAATGGTCCGTATCAATGTAGACTCACAATGCAATCTAGCATAATTCTCAAGGCCTATCGAATTACACACATGCACAATTTCCATTGATCAATTTAATCTCAACAATTAATCAACATAATCCCCAAATTAAGCACAATCAATAAATCATACAATTTTTACCCAATCCCTAGCCAAACAACTACCCTAACATCATCATCTAATCAATTAACAACTAAAGAAATCATGAATCAATAATATATCAAGAACAACTAAACTAATCAAGCATCAAACATCAAAATCAATCCAAATAAACAAGAATATTAAACAAAACAATAAAATAAGATAGATTTACAAATTCTCATTGATAATAGAGAAGATCATCAACACAATTGTCACCATTGAATCTTTAATCTCTCAATCACCATTGAAATTCCTCACTTTCTCTCTCTAAAATCTACTCCTAAAATTAACCCTAAAATTAGAGAGAGAAACTCTCAACTAAGCTAAAATTATCATCTAAAATATGAATTAAAGTTGTTTCTAAACTTACCCCAAAAATCGGGTTACAATAGTATTTATAGAAGGCGCGAAACGAAACCGGCGAATACCCAGGGAGGCGCGCTCGCGTGGCAGGGCTGTGCGCCTGCGCTCCCCTGGGTTTCTTCGATTCTTCTCGCGGCTTCGTGCGTTCGCTAAGGTCATCGAATGAACGCGCAATATGATGATGATGAACACTAAGAGTGGCAGTCCCAAAAAGCACTTGACAGTGGGTTCAACACCCCATCTTCATGAGAGCACGACTTGAGAGCGCAAGAGGTAGAACTTGGAGAACCTATTTCCTTGCATCTTAAGTTTTCCTATTGCCATGAGCTTGCTCCAAAAGCATCTTCCACCTTAGTAATCCATCCATATCAAGACCCGAACCTCGTACAATACCTACAACCACGAAAAGAGAGAAAATAGAGGAGAAAAGACTAGAAAAACCATCAAAATGCACAAAACCACAAAATAAGAGAGGAAAAGGTAAAACAAAGAGCAAAAGCATAAAACTAAGCATTTATTAAGAAGGAAAGCTATGAAAAGAAGGTAAAAACAACCTAAATGCTCATCAAATGGGTGCCATTTATGACACCCATCAACGACTCTTTCTTCGAGTTAGAGCTCACTTTAGCTTCTTCCGACTTCAAATCTTCTCTCTCCACTCCTTGTTAAAAAAATTCATCAGAAAACTTCTACAATTGTGTAGAAGAGAAAGAATTTGAGCCGAAAATCAAATTAAATCGCAAAAATTAAGGGAAAATCAGATGAAAATGGAAGAGAGAGAAAGTAAAGTATGAAGGAGAGAGAGAAAGTACCATATGAAGAAGAGAGAGAAAGTAGAGTATGAGGAGAAGAGAAAAAAAAAATGTTTGTCTTAACTTTTGCCAACTGGAAGCACGTGTGAAAGAATTTGGTAACAAATTTCTTTCCTATTTGTTAGCGCCATACACTATATTTATGTACATCGGGTTTTTTTAAAAGTTTGTAAAAAATTAATAGGGTATAAAGTTGGGAGTGATAAAAAATAAACGAAAGTTGGGATTAATATTGACGGACGGAGCAAAGTTATTGGGATTAATCAGGGCAATTTTTCCTTTTGAAAATGCCTTATTTCCATGGTAGGCAGCATAATGAAGGGACACTGAGCCTTCACTATCACCGGTTACGGATAGCTCAAGATCAAAATCCATAAGCACTGACACTACATCGGCATGGCCATTTGCCACGGCTATGTGCATCGCGTTCAGACCATTGCGGCTACTCGGCTCTTTGGCCAACCGAGGTGCATAACTTAATAGGTGCTTAACAAACTCTGCTTTCCCAGCAGAGGCAGCAACATGGAGCGGAGTCTCAGTGAAGAGAGGCATAGCCCTCTCGAGTAACATCGGAATTTCATCGAGTAATGATTGTAACCAGGGGATGTTCCCCTCCTTTGCAGCCTTGAGCAGTACCTTTTCATCCATACTTTGTGATCTTAATTACTTGATTATTTGCACTAACTGTTTTTTTTGTGAGTGGTGGTTTGTTTAATTTGAACGATCTTGCTTGTAAAAAAAAAATAAAAAAAATAAAATAAAATTTGAACGTTCTTATCTCAATAATCATATTATATGGTTTTGCTTGTGGCCTTTGACCAGTAGTGATCACTCGTCTGGGCTTTTAAGCCACATCATTTTCCATAACTAAATTTACATTATACTTTTCTAACAAAATTTCAATCGTAACTCTTCAGATTTTTAAAACTTAATTATTTTATTTTAATTATAATAATTAGTTTTACATTTTAATCCTAGAAATTACAAATCTTTCTATGAAAAGTTGGTTAATAATCTTAATATTATAATGTAAAGTATTTCAAAATTTTAAGTTGCTAAATTATAATTACTTTATAAATAAACTCTACTTATTAATTTGGCATATTATCCCATCAAAAAAATAATAAATAAAAAAATAAAAAAATTGGTATATTATCACCAAAACTTAAAATATTACTATTCAAAACCATCCTTTCTTTTAAAAAAAAAAACAAACAAAAAAACAAAACCATCCTAATAAAAAGATGGGTCCAGTCAATTAGTAAAAGTCCACAAAATAAGCCCTTCCCAGCCCAAACTCTTGCCACCCATTTTAGAATATTAGCCACCAAAGGAAAAGAAAAATAAACGTGATTTTATTTTATTAGGTAATGCCCGCATTTAAATATATATGGACAAATATGTTTTTCTTCCCTAGTCTCTATTATTTACGCTCTCTCTGCATTCCTTTCGTCACATTGTTAATTGTAACACTAAGATTATGCAAATCTCATTTATGCGTCATCGTTATACAGTAGCATAAATGACAAGTTGCATGCATTTAAAATAGTATACATACGTATTATTTTTTTGAACGAGTGTATGTATAGTAGTACAATTGCTTCTTAATTAATTACAATTACTACTACCGGCTAGAAAACAAGGAAATAGCGACGGAATGGTTCCCACGGACACATTATTCCATCGGAAAAGTCGAAATTTCCGACATATTTTTATTCCGTCGGATATTTTCGACGAATTTAACAATTCTGTCGGAAATTTCCGATGGAATGGAATATATGTACTTTTCCGACGGAATATTCCGTCGGAATATAATTTAAAAAAAAGAAAAAAAAATCTTTTCAAAAAACCCTAAGAAATACCCTTCTCTTTTTCCTCCTCTTCTCCTTCTCTTTCCCCTTCTCGTTCTCTTTCCACTTCTCACTTCTCCTTCTCTATGTCCGTTGTCTTCTCCTTCTCTCTCCTCCTCCTCTTCTTCTCGTTCTCCTTCTATCTCCTCTTCTATTTCCTTTTATTGTTCTCTTATCTTCTTCCCCCCTCTTTCTAACTACCACCGCCAACACTAACCACCCGCCGCCACAACACCAACGTGAACAACAACACCAACATAGACATAACATCAACATCAACGGTGCAAAATTAAACAAAGTTTTTAGGTCAAATTCGACTATGAAAACTCTAGATCTAGAGTTTTCATGGTCGAATTTGGCCTTGTAAACCTAATTTTGAGGTTTTGTGTGGTCAAATTCAGGTATGTATCTCTTTTTTTTTCTTAATTTTGATTTTATTTGTCCTTTTTTCAAATTTTTTTTGAAAATTTATGGTTGTGGCTGTTGAAGTTCGGGTTTTGGTGTTTTTTTTGAAAATTTATGGACGTCTTTTTGATGTTTTATTTTTTTATTTTTTGGTCGGAATTTTTTTAATGTTTTGGTTAGGGTTTTGTTAGGTTTTGGGTTAGGTGGGTGGATTTGGGTTAGGGTTTGAGTTAGATGGGTGGATCTAGGTTAGGTTAGTGGATCTGGGTTGGTTGTGGATTGTGGTGGTGGGTCATTGTAAGTCAGGGGTTGTGGTGGGGAATTTCAGTGGTGGATGGGGTGAATTGTTGTGGTGGTATCAGTGGTGGGTTTAGGCGATAGATCTGTGTTAATTGGATGGTTTTAGGTGGGTTAGGGTTAGGTTGGTTAAGGTGGTCGATCTGGTGGGTGGTTTAAGGTGGTGGGTCTGGTGGGTGGGTTTGGGGTAGGGTGGTAGGTTTGGGAACTGGTGGGTTAAGGTGGTGCGTCTGGGGGTTCAGGTGGGTTAGGCGTGGTGGCGGTGGGGGCTGGCAGCAGTGGTGTGTGGTTTTTTTTTATTTTCTTCATTGGAGTTTTCGACGGAATTCCTGTCGGAAATTTTCGGCGGATTACAGTCCGTCGGAAATTTTCGATAGACTTTTTCGGGCCGAAAAACCTCTTCCGACGGACTGATTTTCGTCAGAATTTCTGTCGCAAAAGTGGTTTTATGTCGGAAAAGGTCATTTTTCCTATAAACTGTTTTCTGACAACCGGTTGCGACGGAAATTCCGTGGGAAACGGGTTTCCCGATGGAAATTCCGTCGGAAACGGGTTTTCCGACGGAAAATAGGGTGTTTTCGACGTAATTTGGTTGTTTTCTAGTAGTGTACGATCACATGCATTAAACAAGTTTTGTTACTTAGATTTAAACATCAAGAAGTTAAAGGTTTTTTTTCGAGGGAGGCAAACGCCTAATTTTTTCAAAACTCTAGGGTGAAACACCTAGAATTTTCATAAGTCCCTAGGGGATTCGAAAATTCTTGGCGTTCCCCCTGAATTGTCCAGTTTTTTTACGCTTTTTGTTTTTATCATAACTTTTGATCCCAAACTCGAATTAAGACAAATAATATATCATTGGAAAGCTCTAGAAGTCTACTTTCCAACTCAATTAGAATCAGGTCAATATAATTTCTAGATCCTATGATATGGATAATATACTAAGTTTGCTTCAAAACCAACACTCTTTCACTATTTTGACCATATATTAAGATCTATAAATGATATTACCTTTGATTCTAATTGGGTTGGAAAGTAGATTTATAAAGCTTTCCAACGATATATTATTTGTCTTAATCCGAGTTTAAAAATCAAAAGTTATGTTACAAATAAAAAAAGCAAAAACTTGGAAAATTCTAGGGGGAGAAACGCCTAGAATTTTCTTATTTCCTAAGGACTTTATGTAACACCTTAGAAATTCCTTTCCTTTAAAATACCTGTTTTGCTCTTTTTAAAACTCAAAATAGGAAAATCTAAGACATTACCGCCACCGTGAATACGGCTAAGGCAACTATAAAAGACACACAACAGAAGACTATCTTTAAAAACATTCAAAACAATTCAACTTTAAAAGTCGACCAAACGAAAGTAAAGTCAAACCAAAGTACAACGAAGTCAACTTACAACTTGAAACCATTGTAGGCCCTTAATAAACCCAAACCAACTTAAAAACCTTTGTGTTAGTCTCACAAGAATAATATAATAAAATAATCAAAGTAATAAACCACATCATAAACTTATGGAAACTAAGCATGATTCTCTCTTCACTCATGCCTATCATGAATATGCTTCATCACCTGAAAATCTTCTCTCTACTTGTCTCCACTACTCTCTATTAGAAATGGGACATCGTAGGGCCAAAGTAAAGACAAGGCCAAACAAACATACAACACACAATCAACAATGTTGAGTACATAAGCATAAATTAAAACACACTAACATGCTTTCACCTATCATCACACAACTTACCTTGTTGCACCTATTTACAAGTATACAACACACAACATGACCCTCAAATGAATAACTAACTTATTCATTTAGCATTGATTATGCATCGAACGAGTTTCCCCTCTAACCTGCCCCAATAAAGGGGTACTAACACGGGAGCTAAATGTGCCAGTATAAAAGAACCACTCGTAAGTGGCGGAATTCCTGCGCATAATAATAAAAAGGTATATATAGCATCCTGTACTCCCAGTAAAAGTTATGGTTAAATATAAAACCCCATAACTCCCTGTAGACACCCAAATGTGTCTCCCCAAAATCAAACCCAGTGATGAATACCTTTCATGTCATTTGATTATCGAACAAGGTGAAAGTGTGGAAAGCCTAGTGATGTGGATATTTTCATTAAAATATCTCTCTTTTTGAAAACATTTCTTTTCTTACTCTGTTTATGAAAACGTCTAGTCCAATTTAATTTGGTCCATGATAAGGGTCCAATGATAGTGTAGTTGGATAGGGCTCGTAAAGAGCTTTCCAACATATATTATAAGCCTAATTCCGATGAATAATGAGGAAGTTATGGATTAAATTGAATTAGGATCGAAATGATTTTTATATGCGGCCCAATGATCTAGATGAGGGCCTATTAATTATTATTCCTAAGGTTATTAGGATTGATTTTAATCTTCTAGAATATTTAGAAGGTTCTTTTAAATTCTAATGGAATCAGGATTAATAATTATATTTTAAGGAGTTTTATTTGGAATAAAATAAGTGTTTTAAGATAAACCTGATTTTAATTTGATAAACACGGAATTAGCTGCTTAATCATATTAAGAAGAGGATTCCAAGTGCAAAACGCGTTTTATCTTTTAATTTAGCGCCAAACGACAGCGTCTGTCGCCGGGCGCTAATGTCTGTCGCCTGGCGCTGATGTCTGTCGCCTGGCGACAGATGCCCGTTTTATTCCGTATAAGACTTGATTTGTTTCCGGACTATTTTTCTATAAATAGGGGTTGTGTCTCCCGGTTTTTAATCATTCACAACCATCATCTCTTTCTAAAAGCTAGAAGCTTTCTCTATCTCTCTATTCTTTTTCTAAACCTTCCCTCTTACAAAATTCATCATACATTAGTTCTAGACACACCTAGCCAAGTTCGAAGTTACCTTCGCCCTAGACGTGAAAGGTTTAATATTTTTGAGGGTTTGGTCCCAAATCCCTATTTCAATTATTTAAATTAATTGTTTGATTTATTATTTTCCTTGAAGTTACTAACGTGTGTATTTTGTTATTAGAAAGAGGTACGAGGCATCGAAGTAAGTACTTTAATTGTTTTATTGATCTTTTGATATAGAAATCATGCTTAAATTATTTTGTTGATTCCTAGTATCATGTCAGGATGTTATATTGCATCCTAGTATCATATTTAGGGTGATAACTAAAATTTCTAATATCATGTATATTATTATGATGCTTCCTATTTCTTTCCTAATATCATGTTAGTGTCATGTTAGGGCTAATTGATCTTTAATGTTTAGTGACATGCTAGGGTTTGTTATTAATCTTGTTAGTATCATGCCTAGGATCTTGCTAATATTATTATGCTTTGAGAATATTATTATGATGATGATTGTTGTCATTATTATGTTGCTTGATATTATATTATTGTTATTGCTTGATCACGCCTTTTATGCATGTTTAAAGGGAATTTGTACTTGTAATCACGCTTAATAAGATAATTAATAATCTTGTTTAGGCTAATATGATTATAATTCAAGTGATCGCCAATAATAGATTTGCTTGTGCATTAAATTCAACCAACATAGACTAAACAGGTTTAGGGTTAACCTATTGATTGCATGTTAATCAGAAAGCGCACATGAATACGAGAAGAATAAAGTAGAGGCCTATTTTTAGGGCAGGTTCAATCTCTTTTAGGTTGGATTTGTACCTTCATCCACGAACTTCCAGTCATGGTTCTAGACCTATGGAGTTAGCGATCTCATGGATCGTGAAGGGGTGTAACCTTCACCCTGTGAACGGTTTACAAGTTCCTAAAACTTGTTGGCGACTCTTTTACTCTAGCTTCCTTCCCTTTGGACGCCACCATGCTTAAGTGTATGATCACAGTGGGGCTCAAGTGTGGGATGCTTGAAATATTCCCTACACTCCCCCTATATGTTCATACTCAAGATACATACGTTCGAAGAGTTTTGGTGCGTAATCTCTTTCACTTTACGTTATTTACATATTATTATACTTGGTGATGACTCTTAAACCATAACACAATCAATCATTATAATTATTCAAACAATTAAACATACCAATTTAATTCTTGAATAATTAGTGACCACATAATATTTAATGTTGAACCCTTTTTAATCTATCTCGGTGTCAAAAACACCTTAAACGCATAATGCGCCAAAATTCCTATTCCTCGGTGTTAGAAACACCTTAAGTGCACTAAGGCACTAATATATAATTTATTCCTCGTGTTCATAGATACTTAAGTAGCTCTTTCCTCATGCTTATAGCATCAATAAAAATTATATGAACCATAATAAAATTCCTTTTCAATATTCCAATCCAAATTAAACATTTAGTTTAATTACATGCTCACTATCATGCCAATAATAAAAGTATGGTTCATGTACAACATGCAAATTTAATTATTTCCAATCACTAATCCATCACAAATAATTCATGCTTCATATTTCAATCACCAACATCAACCAAATAATAAATTCCGATCAAAATTCATCATGATACTATTTGGAATCAATTATTCAAAGTCTAGCATGTTCCTACATCACCAAATAAATACCAAGTATGCGAACGTACCTTGAATACGATCTTAAAATCACCACGGCTATATAAAATCACTCACTTGGAAGTCTCTTACAATCGAAAATTATAAAGAGGTATTAAAATCTACTCCCCAAAAATTTCCAGCAATATATACCCTCCTTAATTCACTCATAATTTATTTAAAACAAGCTGAAATTTAATTTAAAACCCCTTACTTTAATCCCAATTATGGGTGGTAAAAAATTCCTTCAAGAAACTTAATTATGGCTTTCTAACAAAATTTCAAGCTTTATTAAATTATCAAAACTTGCTGTAAATATGTTTTAAAACCCCCAAATCAAAGATTTAAACCACCCTAAATCAAATTCCTTTAATATACAATAATTTAGAAACCTAGGGTTTCAATTTGGGGCTTTTTAATTGAAAATCAAATCTGAAAATTTATTTACATACTACTTATAATCAAACATCATGAAAATCATCACAAAATCCATAATTAATAATTAGATTAAGGAATTAAAGCAAATGAATTAAAATAAATAATTTTTTTCGAAGTGCTTGCGCGGGTAGCAGCCCCGACACTACAGCCGGCTGCTGGTGGTGCCACTGTTGCCGCCGACGCTTGCTGGTGGTGCGGCGGACCGCCGGTGGTATGGTGATGGGCGGCGGCGGTGATTAAAAAAATAAGGGGAAGGGGAAAAAGAAATAAAGAAAAAGAAAATAAAAGGGAAGGGAGAGAAAATTACCTTGGGTATTCTCCACTCTGGGCAAAGTTTAATTTGTCCATGTGTTGAATATTAATACCCCTTTTTTCTCTAGAAACCCTCCTACACTGAAATTCCCTTTCTATCCTTACTAATCCCTTTCCTATTCAAACTTGTTTTTGACTTTAACTTTTATAAAAAATTTCCTTTTATAAAATATTTCCAAACTTATTAAAATGAATAATTAAAATGCCATACATAATTTATTTCGAATTACTACTTCCGTTAAATGTTATGTGCAACTTTGGAGTATTATTTTTGAGATATATAAAATATTCCAAAGTTGTACATAACATTTAACGGAGGTAGTATTTAAATACTTCCCAAAATACTTATTTAAATTAAAATACGTATAAAAATACGGGGTATTACACTTTAATTTTGAAAATTCTAGTTGTTTCACCCCTAGAGTTTTGAAAAAATCAGGCGTTTTACCTCTACTAATAAAAAATGACTTTAATTTTGGCGATGTGTCTGATGATCTTGCCCTTGGTCGGTGGTGGTTTGTTAGGAGGAGAGAATGATAGATTGAGTTAGAACATGGAATACACAAGAGGGTATGTTTGTCCATTCATATTTTAATGTGGGCGTTACGTGGTAAAATAAGGGTGTCGTTTAGCTTGTCACATAGAGATTAAAAACCCACCCCATCTTCCCCAATCTACAACATCAACATAACCATCAAACCATGAAAGCTTCTTCCATTTTACCTCTACAAATAAACAACTCCCTTAAATCAACCATATCTGATTTCATTTCCCCCACCATCAATGTATAACTCATCTAACTAAACACCATAATGATAGGTAGTGCAACTGTGCAAATCCAAATCATAGGATTCACCTCCATAATCAACCAATCAAAGTTCTTAATTAATATTATAATTTCCTATACCCAATTTCCTGTATAAGTAGTGCAACTGTGTAAGAATTTAGCACATTTTTATCTCAATCCAATCAATAGTTTCATATCAAATTAAGGTTTTAATTGATTTTTGTGTAATTTGAGATAGGTATTTTGATTTTCGTGTAATTTTTGTTTTGTTTTTTTTTTTTTTTTATTTTTTTTTTATTGTTGTAGTTTATGTTTATTTTTGTTTCTTTGGTGTGTTTTTATAATTACGTCTCTTTATTTTCATTATTTAGGGTTTTAATTGCTTTATTATTTTGTTATTTTTCGTTTAATTGCGATATCTCTTGGTTTTTTATTTCGATTTTTGTTAATTTCGGTTATTATGGTTTATTTATGTTATTTTCGTTTAATTTCGATTTCTTGGTTTATGTTATTTTCGTTTAATTTCTATATTTATTTTAATTTTAATTTGGACCAATGTTATTTTTCATTTAATATCGATTTTTATTGGTTTAAATGGTCATAATTTTTGTTATTTTTGGGTTTAGTTTCAGATCTAAAGTTTGTTTGTGGGTATTTATGATATTTGGGTTTAATTTCAGGTCTAAAGTTTGTTTTTGGGTATTTGCAATTTTGGTTTTAATTTGGTGGCTTTGGGTGGTTTGTGGTGGTAGTGGGTGGTGGTTCGTAAGGGTGGGGACGGTGGTTATGGGTTATTGTAGGTGAAGCTGTGAAATAAAAGTAAGGCTGCACAGTTGGGTTAGGTTTTTTTATTTTATTTTATTTTTTTTATAAATTTTTAGCGACGGCTCTTTGCGTTGGTTGACTGTCGCTAAAATTATTTTTGCGACAGTTTTTCAGATCGTCGTAAATTGCGACAGTTATAGGCAGTCGTAAGCTTATTTTTGTGACAGAATTTAAAATTGTCGTTGAAATTAGTAAAACTGTCCTAATTATATTTTAGGAAATTTTAGAAAATAACACCACAAAAACCCAAATTTTTATTATAACACCACCAAAAAAAAACTTTTATTATAACACCATAAAAAACTCAAAATTTTGATTTCACCACCTCGTAACGGATTTTTGGATGAAATCCTTTATTAGGGCCATAAATGACACGTGTCAAGTGCTTATTGGTTTTACAATAATAATAATTTAATAAAAATAAAAAGAAAATTAAAAAGAAAAGAAAAACCCTAAACCCAAAACCTAGCCAGCTACACCACCGGCTCCACCTTCCCCAGCCGTGCCGAAAGTCGAACCTAAGCCGCCGACACTCCCTGCCCCCACCAATACTGATGAATCCAGCCCTTACTCTTTTCCTCCTCCACGAAGACCACCCCATCTTCGCCTAGCCTCACAGATCCAATCACGAGGCACCGAGCAACCCCGCAACCACCTCCGCGTGCCACTGCAGACAACCAATCCCACCTCTTCGAACCACCGTAAACATAGATTCGCACCGAGGCGGTGGATTGTGGTTGGTATTTGCGCTGGTTCGAAATTACTGGGGTCGAATTTGTTGTGATTGTGGTTGGTATTTGTGGTGGTTTGAATTGGTAGGGGTTTGGGCTCGAATGGTTGGGGTTTCGGCGGTTTGACGACGATGATGTTGCTGTGGTAAGTGGTGATTTGCGATGGTAAGATAGGGTTAGGGTGGTTTTCGGGGAGGGGGAAGGGGGGAATGAAGGATTCTGCCAGTTTTGGTGGGGTAGAATTGCCGGCGGCTTGGGTTAGGCTGTTAGCGGTAGGGGACAGGTAGTGCCGGTGGTGGGGGGGCTGGGTTAGGTTGTTTATGGTTTTTTTTTCTTTTTTTTTTTTAATATTATTAATTGTTTTAAACCAATAGGTTAGTGACAGGTGTCTGTTGTGAGCCCCAATAACGGATTCCATCCCAGAATCTGTTAAGTGGTGGTGATATCAATTTTTTGGGTTATTTTGTGGTATTATAATAAAAACTTTTTATTTGGTGGTGTTATCAAAATTTGGGTTTTTTTTTTGTGTTACTATTTTCTAAAATTTCCTATTTTTTTAAGACAGTCAAATTGTAGTAAAAATGAAATTTTGCGACATATCTGATAACGACAAACCCATTACGACGATTGGCTGTCGTAGCTAATTTTTGCAACAGTTTTGGCTATTTTTGCAACAAATTTTATCTGTCGCAAAACTGCTAATTTTTTGTAGTGTAACATTGATTAAGTAACCCCAATCTGTAATAGTCATTGATCAAGTAAACCCTATAGCACTAATGAATTAACTCTTCTAATAATTTGGTGACACGGTTTGACCAGCTACGTATAAAAATTTATTATTAAATATATTATAAATGGATCTTATTTCAAAGAGTTTTTTAAAACGAATTTGATGATGAAAATAAAATCGAATTATAGAATATTTATCAAATATTATGATTAAATTTGTTTATATGAAATATTAGAATTTTATCTATAGTAAAACTCTATACAATAATTTTATCTTAAAAAATCTATCCAAAAAATCGCTAAAATTACTTAGCATCATATGTGTCACAATAATACCTATGTATCTCCTACTTAGCATCATATATGTCACAATAATACCTATTTATCTCCTATGTGACGCGACATTTGGCGAAAAAATGGAATGTCAAGTGTCGTCTCGTACCCTGGCTGCGAGATCATTTTATTTATTAGTGATACTATATTATATTCAACCTTCATTAGTTTTGCTCCTTTATCTTTATCTGTATTTTTATCTTTTATATACAACATGGTATCAGAGCCAATCCATGTTTGATCTTAAGCTTAAAACACAAGAAAAAAAGGTCTTGGGCTTTGAGTGTGAAAACACAATGAGGTTGTGGCAGTCAATGGTATTAACCAAAATTTCCAACCATTAATTCTAGTTTTTAATGGTGAAAAGTATCATCTTTGGAGCATCAAAATGCAAACAATGTTCAAATCCCAAAGGTTTTGGGATATTGTCGAGTGTGGGTATGTAGAACCGATAAAAAATTGCGTGAAAATCGTAAGAGGGATGCAAATTAAAAGTATTGTTTCTCATCCAATCAACACCGGATGAAATATTTTCCCTTGAATTTCTTCTGCCAGGACATCAAAGGAGGCATGGGAAATTATCAAACATGAGTATTTTGGTGACCAAAAGGTAATTGCTGTAAAATTACAATCCTTATGTTCTGAATTTGAAACTCTCAAAATGAAAGATATAGAGTCAATGCAAGGAAATATATTTGTCTAAAGTGTCTACAATTATAACAATGACGGTAAAAAATTTCACAACAAAATTTTGCTACAGCTGCAAGCAGCTGCCGTATCTATGATGGTTTGAGACTATCGTAGCACTAGAGCTCTGCTACAGTTTATTAGTAGTCGTAATCTGCGATGGTTGTAATGCAGTCGTAGTTTGCAACGAATAAAAACCGTCGTAGTAGTCTGTGTGCTTTGCGACAGTTTCTTGCCGTAGCAGCTAACGACTGTCCTCAGCTGTCGTTAATTTGCGATAGTTCTAAGCTATCATTATCGAATTTATTGCGACGGTTTTCGGTATTGTTTGCGACAATGGTTTGAAACTATCGTAGCACTAGAGCACTGCGACAGTTTATTAGTAGTCCTAATCTGCGACGGTTGAAATGCAATTGTACTTTGCGACCAAGGAAAACCGTCATAGTTGTCTGCTTTTGTGATAATTTCTAGTGGCTACTACTGACAGTCCTCAGTCGTCGTTAGTTGCGATATAACTCTTAGTTGTCATCATCGAATTTCAGCGACGAGTTAGTAAATCATTGTTGAAATTAGTAAAACTGCCGTAGCCAATGTTTATGACAATTTGACTGTCATAATACGATTGTTCTACTGTGTCATTTTTAAAAAACTGACACCATAACATGGTGATATGTCATTTTATGATTGGTCAGTTTTTACTTTTTTTTTAAAAAAAAACTTAAATGTACTATACATGTACGTATAATTGTAAATACATGTATTTTTTAAAAAAAATACGTAACTATAGTTTTTTAAAACCTATTTTTATCTTTTTAAAATCATTTCTGAAAATTAAATTATAATTAAAATTTATAAAATAAAAAAAAATCATCATTATTCATCGTACTTCATTCATGATCTTAATTAATTACGTACCCCAAAATCTTGTATAATCTATTCGGAACTCAGACCAAAACTTCGACCAAAATTCCATCCAAAGATCGAATTTATTGGGTTTCGAATCTGCTTCCATGATCCGATACAAATTTCGTTTTAGGGTTCGATTGACAATTTTGATTTATGTAAAAATCAAGTTATTTGATAGTTTTGAGGATGAAAATAGCCTTAGGAGCATGCCTTATGATGATCTAAACACATATCTTTCATTTTTTAACGATCAATGGATAGCGAAGTATGCTCTGCGATTTCGAGTTCGATTTTTTTTTTCGTAAACCTGTTTGATCTAGAATTAAGATTTGCGATTTTTTTTAAATCTGTTTGTGGTTAGGTAATTACCTGTATTTAGTTAGGTCATTACCTAACCCACAAATAAGTTCAAGAAAACATAATTACATTTATTGAATCAAACAGGGGTTGCGAACAAAAAAAAACCGACCACTTCATCTTCTACAAACTTGATACTTGTTCTTTAATTTGACAAAATTTCACAAGTTGAGTCCACTAAATCATATTTTCAATCCATCCAAAGCGAAATTTGTCCTTTGCAAACACTTATAAATGAGATTGTTGTTGAGATTTTTCTATGAACAAAACCTAAAATCAAAAATTACAAAAAAAAAAAAAAAAAAAAAATGCAAAAACACAATTTATTTTCGAATTTTTTATCCCGACTTTAGTCCAGATTTACGAATAAACAAGTGACATTGATTTTGGGAATGGGGGGCTAATCTATAACATGATTGATGAACATTGATGAACAATGATGAACACTTTTAACTTTATTGAGTTTTAATTACAATTATAAATTCAAAAATTAATTAATATTATAAAAATAGATTTTCATAATTTATAATTATGTATTTCTTAAAAAAATACATGCATTAAAAAGAATACATAAATAAATACAATTTTAATACATTATAGACATTAAAAATAATTCAAAATAAAAATAAAAATACTAAATACAAGCTAATAAGATTTTTCCACATCAGCAAATTGTGGTGTCATTTTTAAAGAATGACATTGTAGAATTTTTGGTCATAATAATGAAAATTTTGCAACTTATTTGACTACGACAGAATTGCTACAGCGGTTGACCATCATAACTATTTATTGCGACGGTGTTTTGTATTTTTTGCGACAAATTTTGGCCTTAGTGAAACATCTAATTTCTTGTAGTGTATTGAATGCTCTTATCATTGATGTTAATAGTCCCTTATTAGTTTTGAAAGGAGGATATATTGTACCCAGTCTAATTTTTGTAGCAAGTATTTTATAAGTCGATTTTATCAATTACGTAATGGACATTGTCATTTGTCCCTTTTATAATCACTAATTCATAAATAAACTTACTTAGCTAGTGAGTTTGCATTGCAGCAATGGTATGCAATATTTCTTCTTTAATTTCTTAACATTCTTGTAGTGGTGTCCACCTACCGAGTTCTTGATAAGTTTAATTTTTCAAATAAAGAAAAGGTTGAAAATTACGTCCAAAATTAAAATAAGCTGCCTGTTAAATATTCTTCTTTCTAAAGCATTCTAGTAGTCGTGGATTTTTGTTTTTATTTTCAATCTGGGAAAATGTTTGCCATATGTTTGTTGCGTTTAGGTATCTTTTTATCTCCCTTGCAATTTTGAATCATGTGCACTTTATGTACATTTCCAAAAATGGGATGATGAATAACACATGCTACTAAATAAAGTTTTGTACCCAAACAATAGAATACGGTATTAGAGTTTTCTTGAAATGTAAGTTACTACTCCGTTGTCCTCCGTATATTGTTTTTTTCCAACCATAATAATATAATCTTCAATGACAATTGAGATATAATTGACCTAACGGAAAAGACTATCGGTCAGTGTACAATAAGCTACAACTATGATGTCTCTTCGTAGTGGCAGAATTGGTACATGATTGATTTTTATTTTTTGACTAATTATTTTGGATTTTTTGAGTTATAAACTTCTATTTAACTATATGTGTATTCACGTATTGATATCTTCCAATATGTTTTTCAAACTATGTGATGTCTATTTGTTCCCCGACTTCGGTTTAAATTTCCTGGCTCCGCCAATGTCCCTCCCTCGGCCTATTGTTAATACCCTTATGATCCACGAGAATCACGGTATGCTATTCTTAAACTTATCCAAAAGCATTTTACAACAATGATATGTTGGTAATAAATGTAGTAACCCACATAATTAATATATTGATCACTTTTTCCTTTTGCTCACCGTGATCTAAGATAAGTAGTCCCAATTCACACGTAAATTATCTTAAAAACTAGGCAACAAAAGAATTAAGTTCAAGTAAGAAAAAATAATTAGTTGCAAACACATCATATATACGTCGGATGGATATATATATATATATATATATATATATATATATATATATATATATATATATATATATATATATATATATATATATATATATATATATATATATATATATATATATAAGTTGCAAACACATCATATATATATCTATATATATATAGTCATCATATCCTGATCACTTCCTGGCTATAAATATGCAATTGTTAAGCTCTTCATGCTGCAACAACTAGTCGCATCCCCTCTCAAGTGATCAAGTTTTTTGCCTTTTAAAGGTAATTTCTTGTAATCTTATGAAAGTCTTAACTTATCTTTGTTAATTAATGGCTATGTTTATATTTATTTATACCGTATGTCTAAACTCAATCAATCAAAAAGTATGTACTTAATCTAGTAATTATATTTGATATAATGCTGCTTAGTACAATTAAATTTATTGGGGTTAACTTTATAAAAATATGCTAGGTAGTAGGAAAAACTTGTACATGTATAATTTTTAAACTAAGTAATAATGTTGTCTTTTCTATTGAGATAGACATATTTATCAATTGGAAAAGATGGCGGAGATTATGGCAGAAGAAGTACGATTGGAGGATTTAATACATGAGAATCGGAAGATGGAGTTGGAGGTCATGGATGGTGCTCAACCACGCGCTCAAGAAGTGATATTATCAACTACCTTCACGAACCTTAGCAAGGATCCTATACATAAGATCGATAGATACTTTTGGTCTGGTGCCGCGGCTAGTGACCGTCCTACTCTTAGCAGTGGTTATTACACAATTCTTACCCAGAAAGGCACCCATCCTCAAGGGGTCAGATGGGGGCAAGTTTGGGCTAATGGTGATGACTCCACTGCTCGTAAGTGGGTTGTCGCTTTTGATACTGCTGCCGGGAAGGTATATAATCTATATTTATATATACACACTGTCACGTTTATTTAGTGGTCGTTTGGTTGAAGTAGAAAAAGCTAATATTTTCGTATATGGTATCTTCAATTTTAATACGAGTACTATTGATTTTAAAATAATCGATATACCTAACACATGAAGTGGTGAGACCTTTCAATTATAAATCATGTACTAATGTACTATGGTGGGTAATTTCGATAGAAGAATTAATACATTTGTTTTGGTGTAATTTTTAGGCTTATGCTGAGGCTGGACCTATTGGTCCAGTTGATTGGAACGTAGTTGCTGTTAAATTGAGCGCGTCTGAAAGCAAAAGCGAGTATGAAGACCATATTCTTGGAGGCAAGGTTGTGGCTGAGATCAAAGGTTTCAAAGCTTATGCAACTTTCCGTTGAATGACGTACTACGTGTGTTCTAATAATAGTACTTGTGATTAAGGTGCTGTGGACCTACAATAAATTATGATTTCATTAAGTCTGTAACTAAGGAGTAACATACATTGTAACAAACTTTGATGCTCCCACTTGGAAATCATGTGTTTGAAAATAAAGAAATTTAAATCTCTATGGTTTCAGCTGGTTAATATTGTCATAAGATGCATGTTTCGACACAAAGAAAGTTTACATCGTTCTTAATCATAAATTGCGATACATAGAAAGTTTACATCGCTCTTCATAAATCACGGTAAATCCTAGGCTAATTAGTTTGCTGGCTGCCCTTGAAGATGGTGAAAACAGTTGTATCCTATCATATGCGAATCTAATGTCTCTTGACACTAGCAGAAAAGCACGATGCTACTAAAGCTGAAACTATTAGGCATTTTTCGAATGATTTGAAAATTTCTGTTTTGGATGGAAATGAAGAAGTGTACCTTCCCCTTGAAAGGGAGGTAAAAAGAACGGGAGACGACCATCTTTCAGATCCGAAACCTGTTTTATTTATTTATTTATTTTTATTTTATTTTTGGTTAATAGGAGCGACTAGATTAGATTAAAAGTAAAAAAGGTTTAGTACATCACAAACCTATGTGAATGTTTTCCAGTAGAAACATCACCAAATACAGTTATGCCACAGGGCGCCAAAAATTACATCAAAATTAGTTTCATTGCTAGACAAAAGATTAGGCTGAGCTACTAGTCTATTAAAGTTTCTTAGCCAATTTAAATCTGGGTGCTTTGCGCTTCCTGTTCTAGTTAGAGTCCCTCTGGCTGCCTTGGCTTGAGCATCTGCTATCTGTAGCCTTTTCCTTGGAACATGAACCAATCTGCAGCCCTCCAACTGTTGTAGCAGGTCCTGCAATTCATATGTAAGTAAGAAGCTTCATTAGAGGGAGTGTCTTTGGAATTTATTCCTAGGACAGCTCTTTAACAATCAGACAAAATGGTGGTATCAGTCCAACCCCTAGCTTGGGTGAGATATAGTCCAGCCAAGATGACACTGGTTTCAGCCTGCAGGGAGTTGAGAGCAGGGGAATGGCAGGAAATCCCCTCAACCCAGGAGTTGTTGTTACCCATGCAGATGCAAGCAAGTCCAATAGAGAGGGAGGAGGCACTAAAGGATGCATCCATATATAGTTTCTTAGAAGAGAAAGGTATGGGTTGTTAAAGGGGATTTGTGGTTTTGTGTTTGGATTTGGGTGGATGAAGGCATGTTGGTGAGCAAGCAAGGAGATTTGGTGCAGGCAAGCAGCAAGGACAATTGTCTTTTTCTTGAAAATCCAAGAGTTCCTTCTATGCCAAAGTTTCCAAATGGATAAAGAAAACACAGCTGACCAAGGCATGTAAAAAGGAGTGGTGTCAGTGGAGTTTAACAAGTTATCAGAGAGCCAATCAAGGAGGTTATTTGTTGAGAAGAAGGAAGGAGGAATTGGGATTAGAGCCCACAATTCCTTGGCCCTAGGGCAATCTCTAAGGACATGTAGCAGGGATTCAATTTCTGTGGGGCAGAAGCAGCAGGAAGGGGGTATGGGTACATGCCTGGAGTTTAGCAGGGAAGCAGTAAGGAGTCTTTCCCAGGTTACCTGCCATAAGAAGAATTTATTGGAAGGTGGGCAGTTTGATTCCCAAATGAGCTTCTAGGTTGAAGGATCTAGTTTTTTTTTTTTATAGTGAGCTCCCAACCACAGTTCATTATAGGCTTGGGAAGAGTCATAGAAACGCCCTTTTTCTAGTGAACAGAAAGGCATATCACTTTTGTCAGGAAATATTAGGATGACACCAATGTAGGAGATATTGTCAGGAGGGAGATGAACTGAGAGGTTTTGTAAATTCCAACCATTATCATCAATGATGGCACTAACTTTGAGGGAGATTTCATGAAGGGGAATAGGGCCAATGAGGTCTCTAAGGGGGCCTTTGCCAGTCCAATTGTCAAACTAGTTGATAGTGCTCTAACCTTGAATATCATCAGATTAGCATATGATGTGCCATCTATTACGTGTGCTGCTCATTTTTGTGATTGTAATGATACAATTACTTACTGAGTTTTGCTACTGCAAAATCGCACAAACATTAATCCAGGGGACCAAAAGAAATGGGTTCCAGGAATGGCTGCTATCTATGACAGTTTAGACAGGGGGTGTTTTGCTCTGTGTGTTGACCATATTAGTGATCTATACTTGGCTAAAATAACTCTACAAGATATTGACTGCACTTCTTTTGTTGAAGTTGATTAACCAATCATTCTAGTTTGGCTTCTCTCTTCTCTCGATCTCTTGTTGTTGTTATACATATAGTATAGATTCACATTAGTAGTTTAGTACGAATAGTGATTTGTACATCAATTTCATTGAGTGAATATACGAGCATAATTTCCAAATAATTTCCTTGTTTGCTTTTAGCAATTGATCAAGACTGCCAGAAAATTTAGCAGTAAACAGCTATATATTAGACATTGAATAATGGTTTGTTATTGTTCTTGGTAAAAGCCAATTTAGCAAAAAGACTACATTCTGCTGAATCTTATGTGTTATATATGAAGCATATAAAATTATAGAACTAAACAAAAACAGTAATTTTATTTATTAATGTTGATATTTTACACTAAACATTACCACTTAACATCTCTCAGCTCAAAATGATACTAAAACATCAGTTATCTTACAGGCTAACACAAGCCATCAGTTTGTAAAACATGTTACTGATAATCACCGGCTAGAAAAATGAAACCTGATAATTGCAATGACGATCTCAATAATAAGCTCAGTATGTTCCTTGCGAAGGATTTTAAGCAGCTTACGAAAAGAGTTGTAGTAATTTTCACAATCGATTTCAACTAAAGTCAGTACCTTGCACACGGCTTTTATCAGCAGGTTGATTAAAAGCAGGTGGTAGTCATATTCTCAAAACAATTGCATGATAAATGGGCCTGGGCCACACCCGTCACAATTGTCCACTTTATACAACCAAAGAGGTTCCACCTCAAAACCATATGGCTATGAGGGGAGTAGCTCCTTAGCTTTATAAAGTGGACACAACTTTCTTGTTTCTTCAACGTGGGATACACTTCCTATCACTTTTATACTCTTTCAACGTGGGACAACACTTTCACTCACATGTGGGTTTTCTCATGGGCTCAACATTGCAGATCATCTCAAACAGCTTCTGTGCATCTGCGTGTTCTGCTTGAACACTGTATTGTACACACTTGCAGATCATCTCCCACAGTTTTTTTGCACATTCACATACGCTTTCCATTGGGAGGCTTCATAGCTTAATAATAATCAGATTTTTGTAGAGATGATAGCAAGAGATGAGAATTCTTGTAGTACTATTTATAGTTGAAAATGTTGGGAATATGTATGGAGTGATTTCATGTTAAGTGTACCATATTAAGTGTATTTTCTTTGGGAAGTGAAAGAATAGACCTTAAAAGCAGTAATGGGGTTAATGTATATCCTCTCTTATTAACTCTAATACTCTAGAATCTAGATATGCAACAAGTTCTAAGGATTTGGAACTGGAAGATCATTTGGTATGTTATCGATTAATGTGTAAAATGATTATGGCTAGCGATTTTTTAACACTGGCCTAGTGGCTTGTCAACTTCCAACCGATTGAATAAGTTGAAAATAGAGCAGAAAAAATTAAAGTTAAATTTAAAAAGTTAACCAATGGTCATTTTTTTTTTAAAATATTGTTTTAATTCTTCTATAGTAAATCACCAAATACATGTTGATTACACAATAGCAAAACATAACTTGACAAAAAAAAAAAAAAAAAAAAAAAAAAAGAAACTAGGCTTTGGAGATTAATTTTTTCAGGTGAAAATTGAGGTGATCAAAGTCAGCTCAAATCAGTCCGGCCGAAATAAACATGGCTTTGGGGAAATATTTTGGGACATAAGGCTAAGTTTCCGGGTCGCCTACTCATTTAATTTTTTACAGTAGTTTTTTTTTTTTTTTTTTTTTTTTTTTTTTTTTTTTTTTTTTTTTTTTTTTTAAGGTTTGGACATCCTAAAATGTCTTTAAGTTAAAAATTGAAAAATTTACCAATTGCAGAGATTTAAAGTTTGCATTTAAAAAAAAAAACTTGTAAATTGCAGCTCAAAAGTTCTTCTAAATTGTAAATTGCAGTTCGATTCAACTTTTTTATCGGTTTACGTGTCAAAAAATATTCAATTAAGGTTTAGGGGCCATTTTTGCCCTTAAGGCTCTGAATTGAGCTCGAAATCAGCAAAAAAATAACATAAGTGCCTCGTTTTGCGTAACAAAAATATATCGATTTGTGGGCAACTATTTTTTGCGGTAAAAATAAGGCAATTACATTTTTTTTTTTTGCTAATTATGAGCTTAATTTGGATTCTTTAGGCTAAAATGGCCTATACAACCTTAATTGATTATTTTTTGACACGTAAATCGATGAAAAAGTTGAAGTGGGCTGCAATTTACAATTTATAGGAACCTTTTGGCTACAATTTGCAATTTTTTTTAAATGTCTACAATTTGCAAAATACTAACTTTAAATGGCTGCAATTTGCAAATTTTCCAATTTTCAACTTAACCCGAAAATGGCCCGAAAAACCTACTATATTTGGCCTAAGCTTGCGAGTTTGGGCACGAAGACTTGTCTGCCCGAGGGAGCTGGGTTTATATGAGTAGCTTAGCTTAGTTTAATCTTCCGACTTTTTAGCTAGTTGTTTTAATTTAGTTTGTGTAAATGCTTGTTTGTGTTGCAGTAGTGTGGAATGAATTGATGTACTCCGTAGTACGAGTAGTATTTTGGAAAAATTAATAAAAATAATCCCAACTTTCGTCCGTTTGCTCAAAATATTCCCAACTTTGGATTATTTTTAAATAATTCGAACTTTAGGGGTCATTCGCTTTTATTGGTCCCAAGTGACCGGTAACCTGTTAAAGTGGTTTTTTTTCATTTGATTTAAGTAACACGTGTTAGCACGTAGGTTGAAAAAATAATTTTTTTAAAAAAATACAAAAAACAAAATACCACATTCAATTCCCACGCAATCTCACCGGCTACCACTACCATTCCGACAGCTCCCCTCCCTAAGGGACAGCCCAGATACCCCCGCCCCCACCCCCATCGGCGCCCAGAACACTCCCCCCCCCCCCCCGATCCGGCGCCGACGATAGTAGCAAAATTGCACTTGTTTTGGTTTCATTACTATTGGTCTCGAGAGTACGTCGCACCGTTTGGGTATTTAAATTGGAGCACAATTCGAAGTTGCTGCTTCGATTGGAGGCCGGAATTGTTGTATTTAACTGCCAAATTTATATAATTGATGGTGGATTGGAGAAGTTTGGTGGAGTATAGGTGCTATTACTGTGCAAAGTTATGATGGTTGGCGCTTCTTGTGGTGGTGACTTGGGCGCAATTGCTGTAATGCTGGGCTGCTGGTGGTTTTGGGCGGCTGTAGGTTGATGTGGGGTTGTTGTTGGTGAGTTTGGATATTAGGGGAAGTATGCATTAGCAGATCCAGGATTTCCGTACCTATGAGTCACCATGTGTAACCACCTTTACCAACTACCACTACACACCCTAGAATCTCACCCATTATTTACCGCAAAAACCACAATAAGACACCACAAAAGCCACCTCTTAACAAAATTTACGAGAATTCAAACATGGAATTCCAACAAAATTAAACCCACAAAAATCAACGAATCATATCCAAAAATAACAAAAACCAAACAATTCCGCCTCGAAAATCAAACCTAAAAATTAATGAAAATCAAACCACAAAATTACCCTAAAATAACATGAAAATCAATTAATGAAACCCAAAAATTACCATAAAATTAAACCCAAAACTCAACGAAAAACAAAATCAAACCCCGAAATTAATGAAAATCATACCCACTAAAACAAACCAAGCCAAAAACAAACAACAAAAATCAACAAAAAACGAAACGAAAAATCAACAAAAAATGAAACCAAAAATCAACCAAAACACGAAACCATACCTCAAATCTCGAATTGACTTCGAATTTCACCTCGAGTATTGTTTAATTAGGCAAATTCGACCATGAAAAGTCTAGATCTAGAGTTTTCATGGTCGAATTCGACCTTAAAAACCATTGAATTTATTAACACCACCACCTAAACATCGAACCAAGAGAAATATGGATCGTAAGGGAGAAGTTTCCGGCCTCGTTCAAACCACCGAATTTGCCAGAATTTTCCAAGACAAATCAAAGAGAGGAAAGTGAAGGAGAAGAGAAGATGAAAGGGAAGGAGAAAAGAAGAAGAAAGAGAAAGAGAAGAGGAAAAGCGTGAGGAAAGAGAAGGAGAATGCAATGGAGGAGAAGCGTGAGGAAAGAGAGAGAAAGGAGCGACGCATCAAATTATACGAGTATTAGGGTTAGGGAGAGTTGGGCACCCCATTTTATACTTTAATTTTTTTAAAAAATAATCTTAATTTCCCCCTTGCTGAGTCACGTGCATCAGTATGTACATGACTAGCTCCACCACTGGAAGCAAGTAGAGGCTACAAGTAGTGGGCTGATTTGGGTCGAAGAAGACGATTAGGGGTTTATACGGTGGGGGAAGCGGTTTATTTTTAGATTTCAAGGTGTTTAGAGGTGGTGGTTTAATGGTTTAGGGGAAAGGGAGGCGCCGGCGTGGCGGGATGAAGACAGGGTCGTGGGTGGTGGTGGGTTGGGTGGTTGGGATTGGAGCTGTTTTTTTTTTTAATTTGCAACCAATCACGTGGTAACACGTGTCACCTAAACCTGTTATAACAAGTTGGGTGAGCGGTTAGGACTATTTTGAGCGAATGACCCCTAAATTTCGAATTATTTAGAAATAATCCAAGGTTGGGATTATTTTGAGCGAACAGGTGAAAGTTGAGATTGTTTTTATTAGTTTTTCCTAGTATATAAGAGAGTGCTAGTGGATCTTGGAATGACATAAGCTTCCATATAATTGAAGATTATTGTCTGCTGGCCTGAGTGGCGAAGCATCATTATTATTTGTTACACAAAAGTACAGTAGTTGATATAAAAAAGGAAATTAAGTAATTGCGAATATAGCTCTTGATTGACAGCTAAAGCAGTGCAGTAAACTCGTAGCGCTACACATAAAGGTCATAAACCATATAGTAACGTTGATTTCAGTAGCACAGCAAGCTCTATCGTTCAGTGGAATTCTGCATATGCCTTGAAACCATCGATCGCAACCAGTACATTGCCTCCAAGAATGGGGTCAGTGTGCTCGGATATGCATCTTGACATACCCAGTTTCACTTCAACTACATTCCAATCAACCGGACCCATCGGTCCCGCTTCAATATAAGCCTATGATAATGTTTGCAAAGAAGGATGATTTTCAAATTTTAAAAATGAATTTTAATTAGGAAAAATTATCAAAAGGAAAATTTTTAATTTACCACCCAAAATGTAACCATTTTCGAACTAACCACCCGTTTAATATTTTATTTTAAATTACAACCCCTTAAATTTAATAAATGCTTAGATTACCACCCATTTCAAAAATCCGGTGGATTTTCCGTCTGTGGCCCCACCTAACTAACTTCCCTCCTATTTTTTCTTTTTTTTTTCTCGATTTAATCCTCTCGCTAATATATTTCACTCAGCCTATCATCATTTTTTCATTGAATTCAATACACCAATTTAATTTCATTTCTAAATCCCCAAATTTTACAACTTCAGACAAAAAACCAACTTATCACTATTACACTGTCACCCTTCTCATTCATTTTCTTTCTCCTTCCCTCACTACTAAAAACCTTCCTTCTTCTTCTGCAGCATCAAACCTCTCAACCCATTACAATAACAACTCAACACACCAACAACTCTGCAACACCAAACCTCTCAACCCAACTAATACCCACCTCCGACCCTACTTCATCTGCAGCCGCAAACAGCCGTGCAACGACTCGCATCCCCCTCTCCAACTGTAACAGCAGCCCACAAAAAGGAGCTAATTGCAGCAGCTAAGCGCCGGCAAGAGTGAATCGCAGTCGCCGCAACTTTCAATTTTAGCCCCAATTCGATTTGAATTCAAAGCGAGCGCTCCCTAATTAAGATGTGGTCGCTCCAATTTTCATCCAATTTCATCTAAGAGGCAGAATGTTTAGAGCTCTCTGAAATCCCAAGATTCCATGAACCCTAATTCCCAAATCTACCTATTTACCGCAATTATAGTGAAATTTGGAAGAATTTGGTGATGGAAATGTGAATTGAAGTTAGGAGAGCGTATTTAAAAAGAAAAATCGGGGGAAAATCAGACAAAAGGGTCAAATTAAGCGTTTGGTGGGGCCCACAGATGGAAAATTCACCGGATTTTTAAAATAGGTGCTAATCTGAGCATTTATTTAATAAGGGGCGGTAGTTTAAAATAAAAAATTAAACGAGTGGTTAGTTTGAAAATGGTTAAATTTTTGGGTGGTAATTTAAAAAATTTCCTTATCAAAAACCACCTTTTAAAACACCTTATAAAAAAAACACTTATAAAAATTTTCTTGTAAAAGCACACCTAAACCCCCCCTTTTTGCAAGGTAGCACTTAAGGTCGGTTTCAAGGCATTGACCTTCACGTGAGGGTCACGTGCTAAGAGCACCCACAATGGGTGACTCAAGACCCTCCCCACAACACTCTCTCTCCTATTTTGAGCTAGCTTACCATTGTGAAGGTGACTCATGGGGTGAGGCTCCTCCCTCTTCCAAGTCACTGACAACCTCGGTACACGAGCCCAGTGACAAGCAAGGAGAAGATAAGTGACAATTTTTTCTATTTTCATTTAATTTTTTTGCCCAAAATTAACATAAAACAATTTTTTTAATTGTAGTGAGGTAGCTCACCATTGTGAAAAAAGTAAATAAGTGACTCAAGTTAGTGGCTAATGTTAGTAGAATATGATGTGGAAGAACTAAAATTGGAGAGAGAAATTGTGAGCTACTCCACCAATGTGGATGCTCTAAACCCCTCCCTCCAAAAACCACCAAAATCATAGCCTAGCAAACCCCAGCCACCGATACCACTACCTTATCGCCACTAGACCGACCTCTCAGCCGTCGGCACCACCCCCTAACAACCTAGCCGCCATCACCGCACAACCAAATCACTTTAAACCTACCTACAAAAATCCTCAAC
This sequence comes from Chenopodium album, assembly GCF_948465745.1. Taxonomy (NCBI): domain Eukaryota; kingdom Viridiplantae; phylum Streptophyta; class Magnoliopsida; order Caryophyllales; family Amaranthaceae; genus Chenopodium; species Chenopodium album. The sequence goes on from NC_137848.1 coordinate 49,117,082, forward strand.
CGCCTCCAAAACCACCCACGTCCCACCCAAAACCACCCGAAAAAAGCAACCGTCCCCCAAAAACCAATAGAGAGGAGAGAAGAGGTTAGGTAGCAGTTTTTCCCCCTTTTCCCCCCAGTTAAAAACTCCAGATTTAAGGTAAATAAAAAAATCCAACAAAATTAACAACAACGAATCAATTTCATTAATTTTAACGACTTATTTACCTCAAAAGTAGATTAATCGAGGTTGTTCATTGCCGCAATTCGAGAAAAACAATGGAGTTTTTCGTTTAATTGACAAATTTCGAGGCCTGCTAAGAAGAATAGAGGAATGAGAAAGTCTAATAGGAGGGGAAATGGTGGAAAAAGAAAGAAAAGAGATTTTTTCGGGTGGGTTTAGAGTGATTTGGGTAGGCGATAATGGCGGCTAGGTTGATGGGTTGTGGTGTCAGCGTTAGAGGTTGCGAGTTGGTTCTAGTTGTGGTTAGGTAGCGCTGTTGGCAACTGGGGTTAGCTAGGCGGCTATTGTTTTGGTGGTTTTGAGGAGGGAGGGGTTGAGCACGTGACCCTCATGTGAGTGTCAATGCCGGAAAACAGGGTCAAAGCCTTGAAACCGGGTTAAAATGTTACTTCACAAAAAAAAATGATTTTAGGTGTGCTTTCAAAAGAGAATTTTTATAAGTTGTTTTTCACAAAAAAGGTGTTATAAAAGGTGGGTTCTGACAATTTTTTTGTTTTAATTAACATTGACATTAAAAATAAATTATAAATAGTGTTTACATTTTAAAAAAAAAAATTGTTTATATAAGGAAAATTTGTTGAAAACCATCTTATAATAACCAAATTTTGTTGAAAACCATCTTATAATTTTTTTTTTCTTTTTTTTTTTTCTTTTTTTTTTTTGTCAAAGCACACCTGTTTTACAAAATTTTTTTATTAAAGCACACTTGTTTTAATTTTTTTTTGTTAAGTCCCATCATTCCCCCGGATTCCAACTAATTACTTACATTTCTGGCGTTGACTAACATGTGAACCTCACATGACCCACTTAACCCCACTTTTCTTTTATTTTTCCCCCCTTTTCCCTCCATTCATTCCCTTCATCGTCACTTTTCTTCATCATAATTTGGTTTTTATAGCCTTTTATACAAATGCACAGAAATGTAAGTGACAATGGGGGAATGAATTGAGGGAAAAAGAAAAGTGGGGTTAAGTGGGTCACGTGAGGTGCACATGCTAATTAACGCCGGAAATGTCAATCAATAGTCGAAATTTGAAAAGTTTTGGGATTCAACAAAAAAAAAAAAAAAAAAAAAAAAAAAAAAAAAAAATTAAAACAAGTGTGCTTTGACAATAAAAATTTACAAGATGGTTTTCAACAAAATTTGGTTTTTATAAGATGGTTTTCAACAAATTGAAATTCTACCATAGTCATTTAAAAATAACAATCACTTAAATAAATTAAAGTTGACAGAAGGAATAATTTTACCTTTTCCGGCAGCGGTATCAAAAGCGAAAACCCACAAACGAGCAGTAGTGTCATCAGCGGCACCATTAGCCCAGACTTCTCCCTATTTGACGCCTTCAAGCTCGAATCCTTTCTGGTTAAGAATGGTGTGAGAGCCGCTACTAAGAGTCGGACGATCATTGAGCACAGAGCCACACCAAAAAATGCCTATCAATTCTTTATATTTTGTCTTTTCAAAGATTTAATAACTGCGTGTTCCATAACATTTCTCCAGCACTTAACTTAACATTATCATCGGCGTTCAACTTCGCATCCAACTCCGCCTTCAAACTCTCAGAGTAATCAGCTTTCGGATTTTCTAAGCGCACTTCTTCGGCTGTGATCAAATCAGCCATATTATGAACTTATGAAGATAGTGCCAGATTTTATGGAGTATTGCTTGCTAAAAATGCTAAGTTTGAGAATTTTTTGAGGGAAAGTGTTGGACTTAATGATTTTGATGATGACACAACCTAACTTACTTACCGACTAATAAGAGCTTGATTGTTTGAGTGTGTAATCAGTTGCAAAAACGAGGAGAATTGAGAGTCTTGCGAAGATTTCAGGAAAGCCAGAAACAAATTTATCCAAAAAGAAGTGTTCCTTTGCAGGAATTAATGTTTTAGAGATAAAGATTTGAGAAGAGAAGGTTCCCCTTAAGGAACAGAAGCTTCAGAGTAGAAGCTTCACCAGAGAAGAGAAGTTCCTCTCAAGGAACAGAAGCCTCGGAGTAGAAGCTTCATCAGAGAACATGAAGACTAAATATATTTTTATATTTTAGGATTTATGTAAGTATAAGGATAGAATTACACTCGAAATATCTGTGTGGAATTGGTCTTAGAAGATAATTTTGTGCAAGCATGTTTTTAGGAAAACAGTTGGTTTCTAACGTTTATCTATTTTCAACAAAAGGATTTTATTTTAGTCTATTTTTGAAATATCTTTTTAACAAATAAAATCTGATTTTAAGTTTTCTAAAAATTGCGGCCTACTCCCCATGATCTCTTCCATATCACGGTCTGGCACATTAAGGAGTTCATGTCCTTAAATTTAGGACATGTTCCTGTTAGTGGGTTGGAGTAGTGGCGTGATGGAATTGCTGCACAAAGAAGTTTTTCCAAAGTATTTTTATGTTCTATAAATAGTCATTGATTTCAGATGGAAAAACTTAACCCTTGCTCAAATAAGTTTTTAGCTTTTGCTTTCTTTAATCGAGTTAAGAGTCCAATTCTACATTAGTGAAATAGAGTGTTCTTATGTTCTTATATTAGAGTTAATCTTTCGAGTTTTCTTTTGGGGAATTGGGAAGTTTGAGTGAACTTCTGTTTGTGAGAAAGAGAAGTGAGAAAGAGAAAAGAAAGAGAAGAGAGTTAGAGAAGAGTAACAAGTTGGGTGACTTATTCCTCGAGGCTTTGAGTTCATTGAGGAACTTGAAGTTAGAGTCTTTAATTTGTAATAGGACCATTTGCCCTATTCTAGTGAAGATTCTTTTCCTAAAATCACAAGTGGTCGTGGTTTTTCTCCTTGTTTAGGGTCAAGGAGTTTTCCACGTAAAATCTCTCCTGCACTTTCAGTTCCTTTAGCTTACTTAGTTTTATTTTCGCAAAAAGTTTAACTAATCTGTCATACTACAATTCAACCCCCCCCCCCCCCTTTTGTAGTATTCATTGAAACAACAAAAAGCTTTATTTAGACAAAGATTCGTGGTGCAATGGATCCTTATTAATATTTGCAAATTTGTAATTTTAAATTTTATATTCAAACCAACCCTATAATAAACATGAAAAAACATGTAGTTGCGCTTTTATTTAATTTCAAGTTAACAAGTTCAAAGTCTTCAACTCCGTATTCCTTGGAATTACACATTATTAGGCTTTATAGTCAATACATTGACCCAACTTCTCTATCTTGTTCCGGGGTAATACGGAGTACAACGGATTTTAGTGAGCAAAATCAATAAGATAAAATGAGAAGAAAAAAAAAGGGTAATTTGTCAAAAATAACACCACCTTTAAGCGGTCTTCCCTAAACAAAACCACCTTTTGATTATTCCACAATAACACCACCTTTCCTATATTTCTTCCCAAAATGGTACAAATTAATGGGCAACCGGATTTTGTAGGTAAACTTGGTGACATGGCTTGTATTGGCCAAGGATTCCATGTAATTTGGACCCCCCACCAATCAAGATTGGTCCTGGCAGGCCTAGAAAGAACAGGATCAAGCACCTTCTTGAGAATCTTAAGAAGCTAGGTTCTCTGAGTAGGTCAGGCATTTAAATGACTTGTTCTAAATGCAACAAGAAGGGGCACAATAAGAGGGGCTGTCAAGAGAAGGATTCTACACCAACACAACCACCTGCAAAAAAGGCCAAGGGAAGACCAAGAAGTGCAGCAGAAACTCCTGAACCAACACAACCACAATCCCAGTTAGCTTCATCTTCAAGTCCAGCTACAGGACCAACTCCAACAGGAACCTCTGCCCATCACAACACTTCTGCACAACCCAGTCTGTTAGGAAGGGGTGGAAGGATGATTTTTTCTGGTGAGGGGTCTAGAAGTGTCTCAGATCATTACTAGATCACAATCTGCAGCTCAGGGAAAAGGGAGGGGCAGAGGAAGGGGAGGAGCAGGAAGTGGTTCCCTATCTGCAGAAACACATGTTGCAGGACAAGGGAGAGGGAGATCCAGAGGAAGGGGGATTGCAGAGAGAGGCTATGAATCTGGTGATGCACCAGTTGCAGGACAAGGGAGAGGAAGGGCTAGGGGTAGAGGAAGAGGAAATACACCACTTGGAATTGGTGCGTTGTTTGGTGATGATGGAAACCCACTAGTAAGCTAATTTGCTTTGTGAATCTTTTGTTTTTTTTTTAAATCAATTTCATGCCTTAATGTCAATTTCTTAACCATTACTTTTTTGTTCCTGTCCTTATGTCTCAAGTTCCAGCAACAAGAGCAAGGCAAAGATCTGTTTCTGAGCTATGATGCAGCCATAAGAGCTCTTTGGGCAGCTTGAATCCTTGTTGAGCTGAAGTTTGTCCTGTGGTCTCTGTTTACTTCCTCTGATGTTAAATTATGTTTTAGTTATTTGGCTGGAACTTAGATTATGTACTTATTCTGTTAAACAATGATGATGCTATTTTCATGTGTATGTATGTATGTGCACTTTGAACAGGTGCTGTTAAACAATGCTGGGCCTATTTTGATGTGTATTTGCACACTATTTTGATGTGTATCATGAAGGGTTATATATCCTATCATTTTGTTCAAATTTTGTCATTCTGTTTTCTTTTTTAATTGACAAACATTTTGTGCAATTTCTGTCTTAGTTTGTTCACTTTATTGGTAGGACAATATTGTTAATTTGGTATGTCAAATCAGGTGTGCAAATGTAAACAAAAACTACCCAAATTCCATATATTATTCAACATAGAAAATCCATAAACCATCATTACAACCCCTAGTTATGAGTCAAACTAATTAAGGAAAAAAACAACAACAAAGAACATCTAAGAAACAACCAATGCCAAGTACAAAGTTTTTTCAATCCTATTGAGTTTCTCTAACTCAATCCTCAATTCAATTACTTCTTTCTTCACTTCTTTCAATTCTTCCTCCAAATTAGCTTTCTTCAACTGCAATTTCTTAATTTTTTCATCTCTGAAATTTTGTTCAACCTCTAATTCGCATATGATAGTATCCTTTTCCAACAACTTAATATACAAGCCCAATATACAAGCCACGTCACCAAGTTTACCTGCAAAATCCAGTTGCCCATTAATTTGTACCATTTTGGGAAGAAGTATAGGAAAGATGGTGTTATTGTGGAATAATCAAAAGGTGGTGTTATTTAGGGAAGACCGCTTTTTATTTATTTATTTATTTATTTTTGAAAGATATTTATTTACTTCTTACCTATGTTTTGCATGGTTCATCGTCATATACTTATTACTCCGTACATGTATATTTTTAATACGATTAAAATTTATGATCCTTAATGTACACATTTTTTTTGTATGATGTTTAATTTCATGCCATTAAGGGCATTAACCGAGTAAAAATAAAAATCGAGATCTATATAAATCTCTTGTAGTTATTGTTTTTTTCATTGGTCCCTTATAGTTAATTGTATGAACATTAATTATGTTATGACTAAAAATTTAAAAATATACTCCATAAATAATGTAAATATGACATTATAACAAATTTAATAAGATTGCACACAATCCCTCTCTCTTTTTGATGGGAAGATTGCACACGATCTCATTTGATAAATGTACCGCTAGTATTTCTTGTGTATGAAAACGCATAAGGGAGGATGAGAAAACCGATCTCAAGATCCCTTGAAACAGAAGAAAAGCTCTAACCAATTAACTTATCTCTCACTCTCTCATTTGTTATATATCTAATAGAGTAACTTTACGCTTAATCGCCCTTGTTCTTAAATTTATGAATATGTTAAATTGATTATTGCTATTAATACATTATAAATCTGGTAACTCAACATATGCAAGATATAGTTGACGTGGTTACAAATATTATTCCAAACCTAGCCTTCGTCAATCACAATAAAGCAAAGAAGTTGTTGGGTAAATTCTCTCTAAGCATGGAGGGACACTCATAGAGTGTATGAGAGTATTGGAATATTGGAAGATATGTAGGTGGAAACATGCTCCCAAATGATGCCCAACACCTTATATTTATAGGTGATGTAAGGAGCTGGAGGAAGTGTGTGGAATTTTCTACACACAAGCTCTTCAAATTGTCTACATAAATCTAGAACCTTCATGAGCATTTATAGTTCTAGATTCTTCCACCATTCTCCATCAATTTCTCGATTATTTAGAATTTTCTTGAAATCTTGAGAAACCTTGACATATAATGAGTTGGGTTATGGAATTTGGGCCACACTAACCCAACAGAAGCAACAACGAAGTTCGGATAATTACTGTATGAGAGAGTTGTGCTGTTTGTCATTTCAAATTAGTGCCCCCCTTCATGCAATACCTTTACAAAAACTTAGGGTACTTAGTATTTTTTTTATTTTTTTATTTTTTTTTACCAGGGCAAAGGATGGTACGTAGGGGCTGTTCACATTTACTGAACTGAGCTGAACTAAACTGAACTGAACTGATTGGAGCTGAGCTGAATTGAACTGAACTGAATTGATTGGAGTTGAACTGAACTGAGTTAAAATGAATATTTTATGAGAGAGGGAAATTAGGAGCTGAACTGAACTGAACTGATTGGAGCTGAATTGAAATTAAGCTGAAGTGAACAGGTCCTTAGGCCTTGTTTGGTTTACCTTATTTTTGCTTATCTGATCTGGTCTGTTCTGATCTGATGTGGTCTGGTCTGGTCTGATCTGATCTAATTTGGTCTGACCTGATCTAAATGACAGATTTGACCAAACTTTGACTTTAAATATACGATAATCTATACGGAAAAAATATATATATCAAATGAGGTCTTGTTAGATTCGTAATAATGTGTATTTTATTAGTATGTGATTTTCATAATTTTTTTCATTACGAAATTAAAGATATTTAGCGACAAAAAAACTGCACATAAAACGATGATCTGATCGGAACTTATTTTTCTGATCTGAACTTATTTTTTCTGAAATAAGTAAAAATAAGGTGAACTAAACAAGGCCATAGTTTTTAAGCAACTATATACTCCGTAAAAACTTAAAATGCATCCAACAACATCACACATAATAACATTCTTTTGTATATAAACATCATATGAATTAATAAAAAAAACAAAAAGATAGACTAATGTGAAAAATGAATACTTATATACAAATTATTCTAATATAGTCTTATGACTTTTGACTATCACAATTTTTTTAAATGGATGGTTGAGATTATTTATTTTTAATTAGTAATTTAATAAAAATAATATTTTAATTATTTTAAATATATTTTTATCTTCTACAAATTATTTTTTAATATTTTCAAAATTCTCGAAATAAAAAATATATAAAACATAGTTCAAATTTTTTTTTTTTACTTAAAATTACAAATTAAAAATAAAATGCGTTACTCCGACACCTTCCTTGGCCATGGGTGCCGTGTGTCGACACGACCCTTGACACGGCTCCGGGAAAGTGTTGACTTGGGGATCGAAAAAGTGTCTGAAATAGGTGTCGATTTTCCTATAATCAAGATTTGTAATTTAAAATTTTAGGGTTTAATTCAAAAATCTACAAAAAATTTGTGAATTGCTGAATTGCAGGACACAATAAACAATAAAAGTATAGGGCTATTTGTGGTTGCTATTTGTAGCTTGAAAATTCCAATTTCACCGATGTATTATCCGGAACATTGAACAGATCGCCGACGAGTTGTGGTTGCTATTTGTGGTGGCTGGCTGTTGAATGAAAGAACAGAGAAGTGTTTGAAAAAATTTGGTTACTTTTCAGAAGAATCACCCAATTTTTAGACAAAGAGAAAGGGGAAAAGGAAATGGAATGAGGAAATGCCATTGATGAGTTCTTAGATCTGAACTACTACGTAAAAGAAGAGAGAAGTACATTGTTTGACAGCTGTAAAGAGTAGCACGTGTAGATTTTATGTAATGGGTTTAGAAGGTTATTTATTTTATTTTATAACTAGGTTAGAACCCATGTGATACACGATTTATATAAAGCCTATTTTTAAATTTTACATTTTAAAAATAAATCGCTATTATACATGAATATAAATAAGAATTACGTATATTTTGTAATTTTAAAATTTTTTATTTTAATCAAAATTATGATATAGTATCTGTTCAACGTTGTCTAATTCATAGTTCAATGTAGGAGGTCATTTATTGGTGTGCTATTTAAAATTGTTTCGATTTCCTACGATAAATTGATAGATTTTAGTTGTAATGTAGAAGCTTCAAATATTTAAATTTCAAAAATGTTAAATATGATAGCTTTCCCAAAAAAAAATGACATCATCATTGCATTTAGGCGGGAAATTTTTTTATTGAGAAAGCGACACGTGGGCTATGGTGATGTCAGTAACTTCTTTTTTAGTAATAGTTAATAGAAGTTGGTGGGACAGTAGTGGGCCACTAGTTACTAGCTGTAAGCCTATAATAGATGGGCTTTTAAATTTTTGTGATAAATATCAAATAAACTTTCTAGTAATAAGAAGTACGGAGTAGATAACTAGGTACTATATTTGGATAAAAGGTGCTAATAAATTATACGGAGTAACAATTAAATTTAAAACCCAAATAAAAATTAATTAAAAATCCTAAATAATGATATAAAATTTTCAGTTTTATGACTTTTATCTATTTTTTTATTTTTAAGTGTCAGATTAAATTTTTTAGACACTTTATATAGTAGCCGTATCCTAAATATTAGTCAAGACACTCCCTTGACCGTGATGAAGTGTCGACCAAAAATTTAGGACTAAGGTGTCGGAGTGAGGTGTCGGACACTCCGACACCTTGTCGGACACGACACTTAGAGACGAGTCCGAGTAACAATAAATAAAAGAACAAATAATCTCAGCCATCCATTTTAAAAATTTATAGTAGTTAAAAGTCATGACACTACATTAGAATTTTTAGCTAGCTTATATAGGAGTATTTATTTATTTTTGAGCGGGAGGCGCAATGACCATGGCCAATGTAGGGGGGTTTGGAGATTGAGATTTTAGTGTTGGAAGTAGAGGTTTTGAAAGTTAGCCTAGCCCGACCCAGAATATACATGGGTTTGGGCAGATATTTTGGCCATAAGCCCGGCTTGAACCACCTCTGCTCGTCTTATTTATTTATTTATTTTTTTTTTTTTTTGAGAGTTGGGCAACTTAAAAGCGGTTGTTTAGTTAAAATTTTAGCTTAACGTGAAAATGACCCAAAAAGTCTGCTATATTTGGCCGAAGATTGCGGGTTTGGGCACAAAGACTTGTCTCTTCTTAGGGAGCTGGGTTTATATGAGTAGCTTAGGTTTAATCTTCCGACTTTAATTCTAGCTAGCTATTTTGATTTAATCTGATCTGCGTAAATGCTTGTTTGTATTGCACTTGTGTGGAATGAATTGATGTACTATGTAAGTCTCCTATGTTTGTATAGTACTGCGGAGTACGACTACTCGACTAGTATTTTTGATAAGATCAGAGTGCTAAAGGATTTTGGATAATAAAATTCAATACTTTATTCCAGATAATTATAGATTGTCTGCTAGCCTGAGTGGCGAAGCATCATTATTATTTGTTACACAGAAAGAAAAAAAAAAGAAAAAAAAAGGAAAGTAGTTCATGATTGGAAGCTATTCTTGTTGGTTGTAGTGCTTCAAAATAGTGTTAGTCAACGTATTTCCTATTTTTAAGTGTTATGGTTATTGGTCTGACTTAGTCTATTGTTTGTTGAGATAATTTGGTAGGTAGTGCACTAGTGGACTAGTGGGTCATGTGTTACATGCATCATGTCAGTAATGCTTCCATTATTCTAGTTGTTAGTTATTTTGCTAGTCTATATAAGTCGTGTAATCTTTGGTATTAAGGTAATCAAGTCATTAATCTTTCTCCCTTTATAAACTCAACATGGTATCAGAGCTTCAGGTTAGATCCGGGAAGGGAGAGAAATGATGAAAAAAAAGGAGGTGAGTGAAACAAATTAAAATATCAGTCGTGTTTGTTGTGAGTAAAAGAGTCATGAGGTTTGAGTGTAAGACACGGTGAGTTTTTTCTTTTCAGAATGAATTTTATTTTTTGTGTGTTTAGTCATTGTAGAAATGGGTGCGTTTAATGTGTCGATGGGTGTTTTTCGTATTAGTTGTCGCGGTCGTGGGTATGCAAGTGGTAGTAGTTATCGTCGAGGTGGTCATGGTTATGAAAAAGGTGGAGGTCGTGGTGGCTACGGAAGTAGAAGCGGTGGTCATGATGTAAACCATCTTCAAATCCAAGTATTGTGTTCTTATTTGTGTTCATGTTTGGGTCGTGGTTGCTCAGTGTTGGCAGTAATGAAGTCCATGTCGATATGGAAAAGTCGAGTGTATGTAGTTGCGTGGTTGTGGTCATAGTTTCCGTTCGTGGAAATAGCATCATCCAAGTTGAGGTCCAAGTCGTAGTCGTGTTGAAGAAAGTCGAAGAGGTCGTGATTATGCAAAAAATAAGTGTCGTGGTTATGTCGAGAAATTCGTGGTTGTGCTGCCTTGAAAGTCGTGAGTTAAAGCATGTCGTGTTCAAGTCGAAGTCCGTCGTCGCAATATGGTCGTTGGTGTTGGTGGCTTTGAAGCAAGGGGGTGTGTTGGTTGTAGTGCTTCAAAATAGTGTTAGTCAACATATTTCCTATTTTTAAGTGTTATGGTTATTGGTCTGACTTAGTCTATTGTTTGTTGAGATAATTTGGTAGGTAGTGCACTAGTGGCCGGACTAGTAGGTCATGTGTTACATGCATCATGTCAGTAATGCTTCCATTATTCTAGTTGTTAGTTATTTTGCTAGTCTATATAAGTCGTGTAATCTTTGGTATTAAGGTAATCAAGTCATTAATCTTTCTCCCTTTATAAACTCAACAATTCCATCATAGCGCAACACATACTCCATAGTAGATTTCAGTATAGCTCAGCAAGCTCGATTATTCAGCGGAAATGTGTGTATGTCTTGAGACCATCAATCGTAGCAAGTACGTTGCCTCCAAGAATGGGGTCAGTGTGCTCGGTTTTGCTTCCAGACATACCCAGTTCAACTTCAACTACGTTCCAATCAACTGGACCCATTGGTCCTGCTTCAGCATAAGCCTAAAGTTTTTATTTGCAAAGAAGGTTAATATTATGTTGATCAGTAATTCACTATACTATAAAGTTAAACATCTCTTTGATTTTATATGCAACTTTAGAATTTTTTATATCTTACAAATAATAATTCAAAGTTGCAGATAACAATTAATGGAGGTAGTATATATAGTGACACATACCTTGCCAGCAGCAGTGTCAAAAGCCACAATCCACTTACGAGCAGTGGTGTCATCAGCGGCACCATTGGCCCAGACTTGGCCCCACTTGACGCCTTCAGGCATGGTGCCTTTCTGGGTAAGAATGGTGTAATAGCCGCTACTAAGTCGGACGATCAGTGAGCACAGAGCCAGACCAAAAAAGCCGATCAATTCTTTGTATTTCGTCCGGGCAAAGATTTACGAATTGTGTGTTCAATAACACTTGATCAGCACTTAACTCAACATTACCCTCGGTAACATTCATCTTGGCATCCAACTCCGCTTTAAAAGTCTCGTAATCAGCCTCTGGATTCACCAAGGGCACTTCTTCGGCTGTGATCAAATCCGCCATAATTCCTTGTGCTAAATTTGTCCTTTAAATGCAATGACAACACATATATGTTACGTTAATATAAGATGGATAGCAGGATAGAAGCATAAGAGATGTATAGTTCTGCAATTATATTCACTTTATTTTTTTGCTAACTAGCTAACATTGATATTAATAAACAAACATTATGAAAAGAGTATGTATTACCGCCCGTTAATGAATATTGTCAAAAAAGAAAACGTTACTATTAAAAAGGAAAAGAACGAATTAAGTAGTGAATATTATTAAAGAGGGAGAGAAGAAGAAAGATCGAAGAGTAGAGTACCTACCCTTAATGAGTAGTATTGCCTTCTAATTAAGTTTGATGTTTATGAGGGAAAGCTTGTTGTTGTACTGAATGGAGAAGGCTTACACTTCACCAATATTTATAGGCAAGTCAAGACGTACTTTAGAGTTGAGACTAACATGCATGCATGGTGCAATGGATCCTTATTTTTCTAAGACTTGTAATATTTAATGTGCATTCCAAACGCACACACATAAAATATACTACCTCCGTTTTTTATTAGTTGACACGTTTTGATTTTATCACTATTCATACACTTTCTTTTGACCGTGTTTTATGATTTATACATAATGAAAAATATAGTCATGTGGGGTCTTGTTAGATTCGTCACGGTATATATTTTCAAAATATCGACTTTTTATAATTTTTGCTTATCGATAATTAGAAATATTAACGGTTGAATTTGTACATTGACAAATTTGACTAAAGAAACATGTTACTAAAAAGAAACGGAGGAAGTATTTGTATTCAATTGCATGTTATCAAGTTCAAAGGCTAATTTTTATAATTCATGGAATTGCACGTTATTACATCTACCTAGGCTAAGCTAAAACTGAAATTTTTATCGTACACCCGGATAAAACCTCTATCTTATTCTCGGGTAAATCTATTTGTAGGTGTAACACAAGGATTTTTTTTTTCATAACTTTTGCCCATTTGAAAAATCATGAGCAAATTGACGAATTGAAACGAATGTCCCCAAGCGTTACATTATTATAATTAAAAATGTTCGTACGTTGATATTTATTTTGAAATGAATGTTGCAATCGGTATAATTAATTTTTATTTATATCTGATATTTTTTATTATTAGTCATCATTTTATCCAACGCCTCCTAAACTTTTGTTAGTCTTTAGCCTATTGGTAATAGGAAAAATTGGCCACAACAACACCAACTATGACAAAGGTGCGTGTAGCAGCACAACCTTTCAAGGGTGCACTCAACATCACAAACTATGCACTTGGGTGCACATAACAACATAAATGACATTGGCAAAATGTAGATTTCTTCTAAAAGTGAAATCTTAAATATTTTTAATGCCTTTTTGTTTAAAAATATTTTTGATTAATTTCATTCTACTTAATTTTCCATTTTCCATCACATGTAATTAAATAACCATTAAATTGAATTATTTCAAAAAGTTTTCGCCATTATTTTCTATCGTTTGTGTTTCTTCAATTACTTTTTTTACATCTCATGTGATGATTGACTTAGTTTCCTCTTCCATTATAATTAATTTTTTCCCTTTAAATTAATTCTCTCTTAACCTCCACAATTTAAGTGTTGTACATCAAAAACAAAAAAATCAATTTGACATATCCTAAAATCCAACTCTAAAATTATTTTTTGAATTAAGTATTTGAAATCACTTTGTGGGTTTTGATATTAGTATTTAGAAAGTTACCTATGTATCCTGAAATCTTGTAGAATAAAGGTATTTAAATGATTTTATTTTTTATTTTTTATTTTATTTATCAATTTAGTATTTAACTAGGTGGAAAGGGATAGGAAACTAAGTCAATCATGTGAGATCAATATTAGAAATAGTAATTGGAGAAGCGAACAAAGGAAAATAATAGCACAATTTTTTTTTTAAGGAATCCGCTTAATATAATGGTGGAGGTCAAGAAATGCTTAAATGAAAAAAAAAAAAAAAGGTAAGGCTAATTTAGTTACGCATGATGGAAAATCATATATGTTTAAATAATGTTTAAACAATTATATAAAATAATAAAGATTCCACTTTTTTCCATGCAACCTTAGTTCATTAGTGTCATTTATGCTAATATGTGCACCCAATTACATAGTTTGTGCTGTAAACCGCACCCTTAAAAGGTTGTGCTGCTACACGCACCTTTGTCATAGTTGGTGTTGTTGCGGCCAATTTTTCCTTGGTAATATTGGTAGTGTTGTTCCAAGTTATATTTTTTGTATGTCTTTTCAATATGATTATAACAGTGAAACTTTAAGCTTAATTTTATGGATTTATCTGTACCGTTGAATTGACATAGACTATTAAAGATACATTAATCCGAAACTCAACAATTCAGCATAGAAGATACTCCGTAGTTGCATATGATTAAATTATTCTTTGAAACGTGCTCTAATTAACCTTGAACAACAAGGAATACATTGGAATGATGTAGTCCATGTGGAGTTATTCTCTCGTCAAAAACTATTATTTCAAGATATGATTCTGAATATCTAATTTTATAATTTGGTGTGGATCTCAACGTCATTATAAATTGTTTATACTCTTAGAGTTTTAGCACGAGCCTAATTGATTCATTAGATAATTTGTGAGAAATATGTACTTTAAAATATATTTTTTTAAAGTTAAATAAAAGTTACAAGGATAATAAGGGACACGTAAGAAAGTTGCTAGGAAATTTTTTGTACCACCTCATACTACCTCCGTTTCTTATTACTCACGAGTTTTGCCATTTTTGGATGATTCACATTAGTTGTAATTTTTATTTTTCTTTCCTTTTATGGTAAGTTTTTAGGGTTAAATTTACCATTTTACCCTTACCTTTTTTTTAAAATCAACCTTGTTAAACTACAAATCTGATTATATTAAATTAAACCCCAACCTTAATTAAATTACTCTCATCCCCAGTTATTTTTCTCTCTCCTCCTCCAACCCCATTCTTAAGGTGGGTACGTCGGTGTTCCAGATCGTCGGGGTTCGTTGGTTAGCTAAGGTCGGTGGGTTCGGTGGGTTGCTGGGTTAGATCGGTGGGTTCGTCGGGGGTCAAGGGTTTGGGGGTCGTCTGTTGCTGCTTAGATCGGTGGGTTTGGGGGTCGTCGACGGTCGTTGGTTGCTGCTTCGATCGGTGGGTTCGAAGGTTGTCGGGGGTCGTGGGTTCGGGGGTCGTCAGTGTTGGGTTTGGTCGTGGCTGAGATCGTTGAGTTAGGGGGGGTCATGGTTTGGTGGTTGTTGGGTTAGTAGGTTAGTGTGTTCGGCAGTGCTAGGTTAGGTGGTTGCTGGGTTCGTCGGTGGTTGGGTAGCCTGGGTACGGGGGACGTCAGTGTTAGGTTGGTGGGTGCGTGGGTCGTCGGTGTTGGGTTTGCTGGGTTCGGTGGTAGGTGGTGGTGGCTAGGTGGGTAGTAGGAAATACAACTAGGTGGTGCTGGTAGGTTATTTATTTTAAATTTGGTTGAATTTTTTTTTTTATAGTTGGATTAATACTTAAGTATTTACTCTTATCTTTCAATTAACATGCTTAGGATCTTTTGCCTAAGAGTCCGCAATATATACCTCCTAAAGTTGCAAGTAACAAGAACCGGAGGTAGTATATTTTAACCAAGTAAATAGTTTTAAATTAACACTGTACTATACTATTCTAATTTTACAACATAAATAGACACTTGTGAATAGAGTTGTCAGTTTCTAACCCAAATCGTTAAACGTGACTGTTTCGACTTATTCGAAAAGGAACTTAACCGTTTAAAACCCGCTTATTGAAAATTAAAATCCAACCCAACCCAATTTTTTCCAACCTGAAACGGAACTGAACCGAAATTTTGCAAACCGTTAATGAGCCGACCGGTTATCAAGCCGAACCATCACAACCCGAAACCGAAAATAACTCGATCTGATTACATCTGAACCCGATAGTAACCCGATCAATTTTAAACCAAAACCGTTTAAACTCGGCAAAAATCCGATAAACCTGAACCGATTATAATCTGTAACCCGTTATGATCGAACCGTTTTCAAGCTGTAAAACGTTGAGATCGAACCGTTTAGAACCCGTAACCCGTTGAGACCGAACCATTTACAACCCGTAACCCATTATGGATGAGTCATTTACAACTTGCAACTAACCCAATATGTTTATGATCTGATCCATTTCAACATACTACTCGACAAACCCAACTTATTTAAGACTTAACTCGATCATAACCTGACCAATGGCCATTCCTACCCATTATCTAATTAACTCGACTCGATGATGACCTAATTCGATTTTAACACGTTGTGATTTGAACTGAAATCCGCTTCAAACTGAGCAATTAACTTGTTTTTAAACCGATCCAGTTCAATGCAAACCGATTACACAACTAAAAATTAAGGTTGTTGCGACTGCCTCGAACGGTCTCTGAAAGTAGCAAAAACGGTCGATGAAAATAATTGCGACCGTTGATGGTCGTAACATGATAGTTGTTATTCACTTGGATGCAAAAAGACAATATTATGACTAAATGACGGTCGCAGATTTATTGCGACCGTTTGTATTATTTTAAACGACTGCAAGGAAAACAGTCGCAAATGTTAATAATTGCAACCGTTTTTAGCAGCGATCATAAATCTGAAAAACAGCGACCGCTTTAGATGGTCACTTAAAGTTTAAAAAAAAGAAAGGAAAAAAAAACACCCACTACGGCCAGTAATGCACAACCAGCCTCACCACCATTTCCCACCCAAACCAACTCCACTCTTAGCCACTTCCCACCCAAACCAACTCCACCTCCTGCCACTTCCCACCGCCATCACTGCTTACACCCTAAACAACCTCTATCCACCGCCTGCCCAAAATAACGAACCCTTAACCCAAAAAAATTTCAATTTATCAAAAAAGAAAATACACCCTAAAATATAACCCACAATCAAACTCAAAATCAACGAAAATACAAAATAGTTCACAAAGTTAACGAAAATAACCCATCAAAATTAGACCCTAAAAAAACCCACAAAGTTCACGAAAGAAAAAACCCACAAAATTCACGAAAAGTCCATAAAATTCACAAAAATTAGACCCTAAAAAAACCCCCACAAAGTTCACAAAATTCAAGCAAAATCAACAAGAACTTAAAATCAAACGCAAAATCAACAAAATTCGAACAAAATATGAACAAAGTTCACGAAAATTCAAACAAAATAAACGAAAACTCACAATCAAACCCAAAATTAACAAAAATCGGACAAAAATTGTAACAAATATTGAAAACTAAATCAAACAAACATGGAAATTTGAACAAAAATGATAACAAAAACAAACCAAATTTTTACAAAAATCAACATACTTTTCCAAATATTTCTTCCTCTTTGGGTTTAAATGGTCAAATTCGACCATGAAACTCTAGGCTTGGAATTTTTATGGTTGAATTTGACCATGAACACCAAACTTCGTTTGTTGACAAAAATTTGAAGAACAAGAAAGAATGAAGAAGAAAAAAAGAACGAAAATTGAGAAGGAGAGGCGAGCACTAGTGATTGGAGCCCAGAGACGTGTGAAGAAAGAGAAGGAAATGGAGGGGCATGAGAAAGGAGAGAGAAAAGAAGGAGAAGAGAGAGAAAAGAAAGAGGAGAGATGAGTGTCGTGAAGAAAATTAAGGTTTAAGTGAACTGGGTACCATTTTATACCCTTTTTTTTTAAAAAAAAAAAAAACCCTTTGCGACAAGTAAAACCGACTGCAAAGGGGTTTTGTTTATTTAGAATTAATTTATAATTGTTCAAATACCTTTGTGACTATTTAATAGCCCAAAAACAGTCGCAAATTTGCAAGCGCTTTGAAAATGGTCGCAATACTACTACTGGGTAAAAATCGGTCGTAGATTTCATATTTTGCGACCGTTTGAATGATTGTCGTAGAAAAACGGTCACAATTTGACTGAATTCTTGTAGTGTTATGACCTGAACCGATAATGACCCGACTTGATTTCACCTAATCCTTTTTTAACCGAAACCTATTTTCAAACCGATCCACTTTAATCCAAACCGATTATGACCCGAGCAAATTACAATTTGGCCCAATTAGGACTCAAATTGTTCTAAATGAAACCCGCTTTAAACTGGCTAAACCCGTTTTCAAACTAACCCTGTTCAACCCAAATTGATTATGATCGAACCAATTATAACCCGACCTGATTAGAACCTGACCCGAATAGAAATAGGAATTAAAAAAAATCAAACCCAACTAACTCGATAATTTTCAAAACCGACCCAAATTGACCTAATAATCGTTTCAACCCGTTATAACTCAAAACCGATAAACCCAACCCGAAATCGAACTTTTTATATACCTGAATTAACACCTCTACTTGTGAAAAAATAATGTATAGAATATGAGGATCAACTTACCCCCACAATGGACAAACTCCCAAAGATTAATTTTGCAACAATCATCTTCTTGACCCTCGTCATCCAAGCTAATGAACTTTGCTTCATAATGGATAGTGTATAACAACTACTCTATCCATCCCTTTATTACATGTCTATTTCTCATTTTGCACGGGAATTAAGAAAGTTAAAGATTCCTTAAAACTAATAATTGGGAGTATAAATATGCATCTAGGATTAGAGAGAGATAGAGAGAAAGAAAAAGTGGTTGGGAATTAGGAGAGAGAAAGAAAAAGTGGTTGGGAATTAGGAGAGAGAAAGAAAAAGTGGTTGGGAATTAGGAGAGAGAAAGTATTGGGAATTGTTGTTAAAGTACAAAAAAAAAAGGGTGACAAATCATCAAAAAGAGAATAATATTGTAAAAAAGTACAACCTATAAATAGAAACAGGCACTTAATTTTGGTCACCCCAAAAAAGAATACAAACATGTAATAAAGGGACAGAGGGAGTATTAGTTTTGCAACTCAATCAAAAGAGCACGCATCACCCTTCATCGTGTAAAAAACCACCCATCAAACTATTAATTAAAATAAATATTAGACAAAGTCATTACTTAAGTATATACATGAATACAATAATATCTATGAAATTATTTTTACATCTTTATCTATTAAGTTGGACAAACATTTTGACCTTATATTAACCATATCCAATACGAGCCCTGTTCATAACTCAGTAAAAGCCATGTCCATTAAGAGTCCT
Source organism: Chenopodium album (assembly GCF_948465745.1). Classification (NCBI taxonomy): domain Eukaryota; kingdom Viridiplantae; phylum Streptophyta; class Magnoliopsida; order Caryophyllales; family Amaranthaceae; genus Chenopodium; species Chenopodium album. The sequence continues at coordinate 49,136,019 of NC_137848.1, forward strand.
TTAATTTATGCTTGACCCTAACCCTATTATCATTAGGTACACTACTCAATAACCAGGTCTATTGGTTTGTGTATACCCAGGCCAGGTGCACTAGTTAATTTGTAGAGAAAAGGGGGTCACATGTGCTAAGGAGAATACCATTGCCAAAATAGTTTATAGTAGTAATATTGCAACTAAATATGCTACGTGTTTCACCCCCAAATACTAGACCAAAAAAACCGTGAGGATTGAGGTTTGGTCAAGGTCTTTCTCCTTACCTTAAAAAAATAAATATAAAATAAAAAAAAAAGCTACGTATACTCCCAAATCTAATCTAATATATATATATATATATATATATATATATATATATATATATATATATATTCATATATATATATATATATATATATATATATATATAAAGGGAAGTTTTTTTCCTGATGTTTTAGAGAACTACGTAGGATTTAATTTTCTTAGCGAGCAATGTAAGATTATAAATTTTAGTTGTAGCCAATTAAATAAGAGATTATTAATTTCTTTAAAATTAATTAATTCAAATGCCACACAAGCAAAACTGGCGAATGATATTTTTAAGTTTAAATTAATTAAATATAAAATATTATCTTTTGATATTAGGAATTTTATCAAAATATGTAACAAATTTTAGCACATAAATACAAAAATATAAATATTTTTAAAAATTCAAACAAACCGTAAATTTAAATTAATTACATATAAAATATTATCTTTTGATATTAGGAATTTTATCTAAATATATAACCAATTTTAGCACATAAATTAAAATATATATAATTTTTAAAAAATTCAAACAAACCGTGCATTACACGGACTTTATCTAGTAGTGTTAACTTTGCAATAATTTGTACACATCAATTTAGTATGAGGAAGAATAAATCAAAGGGATGACAGTCTTTGTAGTGTTTGTACTTTGTACACATCAAATTAAAATTAAAGACAGTAATTTTTTTTTTTTTTTGAGGTATTGCAATTTAGAGTTGAATTTTGGTTTACCGTAGTAAACTGAATATAGACCTTGTTTGGTCTCAAGAGAAACAACTATGTTAAAAAAAAAAAAATAATAAATAAATAAAAAATAAATAAAAAAAAGGCACAACTATGAAAATAATAAATAAATGAATAAACAATTGACACATATCTGATTTACAATACCGGTGACATGACAAAGTTAGGGGATACCCTATTGTTAAGATAAAATTATGCTCAAACTAGGAAACTACGAAGGTTTCTTCGTAAAATTTCGTGTGCATTATAAATTCCTTTTACATTTTGTTTTATATTCCGCAAAAGTAGTCAATAAGAACTCACTATAATTCACCCCCTTCTTGTAATATTCGTCTCAACTAACATCATACATGACTATGTTTTCAAGTACCTATACTCCGTGTTTTTTTATCTTTAAAGTATTAGCTTTCAATGGACACCCTCACAAATTGCAAATTAATTACTGAGTATCTAATAATATTAAAAATAAAATAGAGGGAGTATTATGATCTCGAAGGGAGGGGAAGGAAAGGAAAGGAAAATAAAGATCGAAGAGAGTAGCACCCTTAATGAGTATTGCCTGCTAAGTTTGAGGATTAAAGGAAATAATGCTTATTGTTGTACTGTATTAGCTTATAAATTTTAGTATTTACAGAGAGGTCAGGACTTGATCAAGATCGGACTAAGATATGCATGATGCAGTGTAGGAATTTTAAATTAAGCAACCAAACATAAAAGATAAGTTAAACTATAACAGCGACAATTTGATAAATATCACGCATTCAGATTTCTTGGAAATTGCAAGTTCTGATATTGATTCATACTTGTTTGTATAATTGTACATAATATCTTCTTCAACGTTATCAACTAAGGATATTTCTAATCATATCCAAAGTCTATTAATATTTGTAATACTTTAGCAATTATCGGCATGTACAAGGCTTATTACTTATTATTGTTCTCTCATAGTAATGAATTGCATTATTGTCCCTTGAAAATATGATAAGGAGACACGTGCTCTGACCTTGAGCCACGAGGCATGTATAGAATGTAGTCCATCTGTCCATGTTGAGTTATTTTCTCGGTAAAAATTATTACTCGTAATAAAATTAAAAGGATATTATTATCATAATAATTAAGAGTTAATTTTTATTCATAATATAATTGATCAAAGGACCATTATAGAAACATATGACTGAGAATTGCAGGACAAAATTAATAAAAAAAAGCTATAAATACCTTCCATTTAAAGAGATATATATATATATATATATATATATATATATATATATATATATATATATATATATATATATATATATATTGTGGAGACACATGATACAGAATATTTTATAATTTTATAATTTGGTTTATTCACACTTCTAACACGAGTTTGACTGTATAATCTTATAATTTGGCATAATTTATGGGAAATAATATCAATATCTATCTATACTTTATATACTAAAGTAATCCCCGTAATTATCCCTAAAGTACACGTGGCATCATCTCGTAGAAAAATTTTCCCGCCCAAATTTTTTTTTTTTTTTTTTGATGAAATTTTTTTTTTTTTTTTTTTTGATGAAGTTTTAATATAGTGCTAAAGAATACGAAATATTACGTAATATTATAAAATACTACTTAGAAAATTATCAAAAAGTATTATTAATCTTATAGTATATCATAATGTTTTGTACTTTTTTTTTTATGTTTTATTACTTTTTATATATGATTTCATTTTGTACCGTTTCTAATAAACGAATTATAAAATAATATTGTAGAACCGTGCATAGCACGGGTTTTGAACTAGTTATTATAATAATAAAACAGACACCAGGAATGACACGTGTCATTTCCCGGTGCTGTTTTTTTTTTTTTTTTTTAGCCAATGACATTAATTATTTACTATAAGTTATACACAAAATATCCACCAAATCCTATAATATATTTGTGATTAATTGATTCATATACTTTCCATTTCTGTAATTAATATTTTTCATTCTATGTAATTTTAGACTACATATCTAATGTAATATTAAATAAATATAGAGTTTCCAAATTTTTAATATACAAACCTAACATAAATAAATTAACTTATATAAAATAATAATAATAATAATAATAATAATAATAATAATAAAAGAATTTTCAGAATACGACAGGTAAAACATGTATTTCGTACTAGATTGTAGCTAGTGGAGCGGAAGATATGACCAGAAAATTTTGTTTTTTTTTTTCTCTACGAGAAATAGGAAATGAATGAGTCAACTTCTCTTACATAGTTATGTGGGGCAATATTCATTTATTTTTCAATTAATAAAATGAATTTATAAAAAAAATACAAATAACTTAAAATACTATTCAAATTACGTTCCTTTATTTTTGTATCGACCATTTATAACTAAGTCATTTATTACTAATTGAATTATATTTGTTTTTTCCCAACAGGATTAGTAATTTAATTTATAAACCGTGCATCACACGGGCACTATACTAGTATATAAATAATTACGACATATTTTATTTATCAATGATATTGGGAAAGGAGTTGGATTGCTGAGATTATATGGAGTGGTAAATTATAACGACGGTGGAACTAAGATGCATGATTATTGAAGGAGATGCTTGGACAATTAATATAATTATGCGTTACCTAACTTACCTTAGAAAAGATATTTAGAGAAACGGTCAAGTAATGCTACTTGCTCTTAAAGTTAGGGTTGTTCATCGGTCCAAAACCGGATCGGGCCGATCTGGACTAAATCGAAGACGGAAAATTTTAATATTAAGAATCGAAAACCGAACCGATTAAGCTAGGGCTAAACTCAAAGCAGACCGAAAAAATCAATCCAAAACCATGACCGAACCGCTTTGGACTAATTTTAGAATTTTATTTTTAAAATGCTAAATTTTTAATAATATTATGGAAAACTCAAAAAAAAAGTATAGAAAAAAACTCTAGTTTAGCGTCTTTTTTTTGTATGTTAAAATACAAAAAAAACTCATATAATTAAAGCTTTCAAAGGTTATTAAGAATAATCTTAACCATTATCTAAGATTTTATGCATAAATTTAAAGAAAAAAATCGGACCGGTTCAAGACCGATATTTATGGGGTTTTGGACCGAACCGAATCGGAATGAAGACGGGAAAAATAAATTTTTACGGATTGGTTAATTTGGTCCGGTCCAGGGTCGATCCGAGTCATTTTTTCGGTCCTGACCGCTTTTTGAACACCCTTATTACTTTTGATTGTGTTTCTTTTAACTTCTTGATTTATTAAGGTTATAGAGAGCTGCGCTCAACGCCTAGTTTAGGTAAGGAAGCAGTTTCGCGTTTTTATCATGAGGTATGGCTTGGTGGAGGTCATCCTTTTTTTTTTTTTTTGTTGACAAAGGGAACTAACAAAACAATTAAAAAACAAAAGAAAGCAAATCTCTACGACGAGCAGCCCCAGCTAAGTAGTGAGCAGTAGCAACGGAAGACCTAGGAACCTTCCGAATATGAAAAGTGGCAAAGGAGGAAAGGATATCTCGAATGTCGTCTAGTATCCAAATCACAGAAATATCCTTAGGACAAGGATCCAAAAGTAACTGGGGAATGACCAAACAATAAGTAAGAACCAAAATTCGAGTAAACCCTTGTTGAGAAGCATGCCTCAGGCCCCAAAAACAGGCTAACAACTCTGAATGAAGCGCAGAACTAGTAGTGCAAGCCCAAACACCTCCAGCAAAATAATGCGGAAAACCAGAACCCCGAAAACACCAACCTGCCCCAGCAATTTGAGTTCTCTGATCCTAAGCACCATCAAAGAACAGGGAGACATTTCAAACATCCTGCAAAGTACGACGTAGAACATGGACCGAGGGAAGAGAAGGGAACCCCGGAGTGATAGATATAGGAGCAGAATCTAAATTTCTAGCCTACTTAATTCTGGCGCTCCAACTAGAAGCCAAATCTAGAACAGGCTGGGGAAAATAGACCTCTGACCGAAATCTGACATTATTCCTGGTCAACCAAATAGCCCAACATAAATCAAAGACATTATCCAAAAGACACCGGTCCTTAGAAATGGCATAACCAGACACAAGATCTATGAACCATAGATGAAAAGGAGTAGTAAAAGCAGAACTAAGAAGATGATATGACCCCAAGGAACAGTATCCCAAAGCATTTTTGTTAAGTGACAGTCCTGGAATAAGTGCTTGATCGATTATGAAGCCCGGCCATAGAGAACACAAGTAACAGGAAGCAAGCTAACTTGATGTTTCCAAGCGAGCTAACTTGATGTTTCCAAGCCTAAGTAAAGCAGCAGTTGGAATAGCTTTATGTAAAACTTTCCAAGCAAACAACTTCCATTTTGGAAGAATTGGCAAACCCCATAGATGTTTCCACCAAGTAACATGAAGCGAGCTAACTTGATTAGTCAGATGTTGTGATATAAGGCAGGAGTAAGCCGATTTAGTGGTAAACGAGCCATCCCGAGTATGCCTCTAGTAAATGAAATCATCAATCTTCTTCTTAGGACGTTCTAAGCCAAGAATGGCCGAAGCAACATGCTAAGGGAAGATATGTCGAATTAAGGAGGTGTTCCAAGATGAAGACCCCGGTAAAAGTAATTCCAACACAAAGGTAGGCCTATTGGCCTCGGGAATAGAAGTTCTAAAAACAACATTAATGTCAGGTACCCAACAGTCATGCAAAATACTCACAACCTCACCCGACCCGACCTTCCAAGCAATGCCCTTAGAGAAGACAGAGCCCGCCTCCAAAAGACCACGACTCCCCCAGGAAGGCCGAGAGCCCGAAATACTAGGCTTGGGATAAAGTAAAACAAGATACTTAGCTTTGAGAACAGGAGAAACTAGGAGTTTGGGATGGTTCATAAGACGCCAAGACTATTTAGCAAGTAAGTCTAGGTTAAACAAGCGAAGATGGCGAATACCCAAACCCCCTAACCCTTTAAGAAGATGCACCATAGTAGAAGAAGATAAAGCTAATCCCTTAGAATCTTTACTAGATTGCCATCAAAACCGCGAAAGAAGAGAATTTAATACCCCGTATTTTTATACGTATTTTCCTAATTAATTAATTAATTATTATTTTCTAAAAAGGGTATTTTAGTAATTTAACTTACTATTTAAATCTTGGAGCCAAAAAGAAATTATTATTTTGGATAAGATTTATTATCCATTATCCATTTTTAAAAACCGGATTATTTATATATTTTGGATATTTTAATTAAGGCAAAAGCTATATTTTATTATTTTAATAAGTCCAAAAATCTCAATTATTTGGCTAATAAATTTCGGATTTTCCTATGTGAAAATCAGATTTTTATTAGTTAAATTATTTGGTGAATATTTGATATTTTATTATTTAATTATTTATTACAATAAATATTATTTACACAATTATTTTAATTCCTTAAAACTAGCAAAATAATTTCCTAAGTACTAAACAGGAGGGCCGAAAATATGAGCTTGGGAAAGCTCAAAAATTTCGGCCATCCCATGTAGATTTTGGGAAAAATATTTTGGTAATTTGTATTTTTAATTATCTCCTTAAAATCTCCTATTTTCCTTAAATCTAATTCTCCATCTTTTTAATATCCAATCATTTTATTTTCTTGCCATCTATTCTTCTTAATTATTCCCCAAGTAATTCCAATTTCCTTATATTTTTCATGACAAACATACCTTCCATATTCAATTATACACAATCTCTTTAATATCAAAACTTTCCTTAAATCTTTACTCACTTCTCCAAGTAATCCCTTAAACCCTACTTACCATAATTCTTCCCAAATTCTCTTGCCATAATTCTTGCATGAGCTAGCCTATAAATACCCCTCCATACCTCTCACATTATTCACACCAATTCTCTTCTTTTCTTCTCCTCTTTTTACACAAATCATCCCGTTTATCTTTGAAGCCAATTTTCGGGGACATCTATTCAGTTTTTGGGGTATTGCTGTTTCACAGAAGATTGTTCCTCTCGAAAAATCCTTGAGGTTAGGCTGAAGAATCACCCAATTCGGAGTTATATCAAAGGAGTTATAGCCTCTGCAAGTTATGCCTATTCTTTCCAACGAAAATCCAATTCTTCTCTTTTCCTTGGTTTCTTATCTTTTCTTCTTTTCTTCTCTTATTCAATTATTATTATTATTATTATTATTATTATTATTATTATTATTATTATTATTATTATTATTATGGGGGATTTATAAAAATTATTATGAGTAGTTTTAATTATATAAAATTAGATTTTTAATGATGTTTATGAAAATTAATTTAAAAGGTTCATGTATATATAGTTGGGAGGGTTTAATTTAATTATTTGTGATTATTTGTTAACCTTATATTGATTAAGGTTATATTTATTTGTAGGGTGTTTTTGATCAAGCTACTTGAGAGTTCTTTTGAAGTGTTCTTTTTGGCTAAGCAAGGATCAAGATACATTAGGTGGCTAGATACCTTGAAAGTGATTGGTTTGAATAAGCATGTTTGAATGATTTTGATGATTGAATTAAAATGTGATTTATGAAATAAAAGCATCTTTAAATAAATTGGTTTTGATAAATAAATTGGAGTATTGATTTTATATCATGTTTTAAATAAGTAAAATTATTATTCATGTTTAAAAGGTTTGATTTTTTTGAAAGCATATGGATTTAAATAAAAAAGAGAGTTTGAATTATTATTATTATTAAAGGTTGGAATTATTGGATTTAAAAAAGGATTTATTGAATCATTGATTAAATTTATTATTTATGCTTTTATAAGCATGTTGGTAATCCCACTATGCGGATTTGGTTTATTGATAAGGCCTTGGACTTTGTATGACCGGGTCTTTCCTCAAGAATAGCCTTGTTACATAAGGAGACTAGCTTGGGGGGTGTGCACACTTGGGAGAGGAATTGGTTTAATTGGTTTTATTGGGTTTTTAATATGAGGAATTGGTTTTAAAATAATTGGAATTAGTTTTATTGATTATTGATATTGGAATATTGAGAATTGGTTTTGAATCATGAGTTTGGAATTATTGGATTAATTATTGGAATTGATTTCAAAAGCATGTTTGCAAATAAATTGATTTTAATTATCTTGCACTTACCGTACTTAGCATATTTTGCTAACCCGTACTTCTTATTTGTTTTGGTTCGCCCTGTTTACCGTAATGGTAAGCAGTGTTGCTTATTTTCAGGTTGAAATCCATAATTGATGCATTGGAGTCTCGAGATTGGTTTCACTAAGTTAGGAATCTTGGTCTTTTTATCTATTTTTGAGTACTCATAACATTGGTTTCTATTTATAGTTATTATTAATAAAGAAGAGTTTTGAAGTTTCCGCTGCAAAGTGTTGTTTTGTTAGTAAGTTGAGTAGCCTTGCGTAATCACGCGGCGGTAATACGCCTAAGTCTATCTCCACGGTATAATTATACGTATTATACTAGTATTTCCGTAGAGGGAGATTTGGGGGTGTTACAGAGAATCTATTCAGTCACAAATATTAGAAGGCACCTTGAAGACCGAGAGAATATGATTGAACGAGGACACCAAAATAGAATTAATGATGACCAATTTAGCTGCTGACGACAGATGGAGAGAGGTAAATGACGATAGACGCTGAACCACCTTGTCTACCATAAACTAAAAATCTTTGCATTTACTACGACCTAAATTAACTGGTAGACCCAAATAGTCACCTATGGAAGTACGAGCCTGCATACGCAGGATAGATGATAAATAGTCCCGATAATCATCAGGTGTATTCACACTGAACCAAACATAAGATTTCTGTAAATTTATCATCTAACTAGACACCGAGCAGCTCATTCGTTACCAAAAGAATATGGTCACAAGTCGCGAGGGACACCCGGAAGAACAACAACGTATCATCTGCAAAGAACGGATGAGAAACAGAAGGAGCACGATGAGAAATACGCATACCCTGAAATAACCCGAGTTGCTCGTCTCTAAGGAGCATCAAAGAGAAAATCTCCATACAAAGAACAAATAGATAACGAGACAAAGGATCACCTTGGCGTAAACCACAGTTATGGTGAAAAGCCTAGGTGGGAGAGCCATTTACTAAAATTTGATATGAAACCGTAGTCACACATTGCTGTAAAATGTGGACCCAATACAAAGGAAAACCAAAACGACGGAGTGCCTCCCAAAGAAAATTCCAATTCACCCTGTCATAAGCTTTATTCATATCTAGTTTCAAGGATGCAAGCACACCTTAGTGGAAGAGGTGTACATAAAAGATAATAGTTCATGTGCCAATAGACTATTATCCGCCATTAACCAACTCGGGACAAAGGCTGTCTGAGAATCCAAAATCAGAGAAGGTAAAACCCATCTTAGCATGTTCGTCAGGCACTTCGCAATGCATTTATAAAGCACATTGCATAAACCAATCAAACGGAACTAAGAAGGCGTTTATGGGTTTTCTACTTTAGGAAGAAGAACAAAAAAGGTGCGGTTTCACTATTTTAATAAGAATCCATGAGCAAAGAAGTACTGAACAACGTCTATGATCTGAGGGCCAACCACAACCCAATGAGACTTAAAGAAACTAGCTGTAAAACTGTCAGGCCCAGGTGATTTATCATCACTAATGTGGAAAATTACATCTTTAATTTCTACAGAAGAGAACGGGGTTAAAAGATACTGACTATCCAAAGCTGACAAAGTCGAGATATCCAGGCTATCCCAAGCACATTGGGCAGGCATAGGAGAAGTATCCTGACAGTGATAAATCACCGAAAAATTCTATTGCAGAAGAGTAGAAATTCCAGCGTAGTTCGAGATCCAAGTATCATTCTTATCCCGAAGACTCATTATTTTATTCCTACGACGACGAACCTAGACCGATCTGAAAAGAAGTCGGGAATGAGATTCCCCTAGAGCATCCCACTTAGTCTTACAGCGTTGTTTCCAATACAAGAATGAAGTCTGAGCACGCGAGACCTTGTCTTGTCGAAGTATAAGAATGGAACTCCGGTCGTTCGAATCCATTAAGTTATAAGAATTGAAGCCCACCGAAGTATGTAAATCTTGCCAATCAATACCCCAAAGTCTCTTATGAGTAACACACCAGGAAAGAAGGTTGTGCTTCAAGTCTTCTAATTTTCTCAAAACAGAAAACAGCTGGGAACCGGGACAGAAGTTCTTCCATTTTTTCATAAAAAGGGAATGTCCAGTAATTGGGAGTTAACTTTCCAGTCCAAAAAGATATGGTGGCCCGGAATGTCCCTAGAACCTTCTATTTTGTCACTTAAGTACTCAACTTGATTTAAATCAGCCCAAAAGAACCGCATTTGGAACTGATTGTAAAATAGCAGAAATTTCATCCCAAACCAAATGTCTAAAAAAAGATGAGGCGAGCCATACAAAAAAAAATATATATTTAATTGCTTAACCAGGAACCAACACTTTACAAAAGATAACATGAGGAGAAATCGAGATAGGCCTAACTACAACCGGGGCAAACCAAAAGACAACCAAACCCCCACTAAGACCAATAGCATCCAAACCACAAAACCCATCAAAACCTACTAATGACAACTTTTTGACAGCCACATTTACAGAAACAAAGGTTTCCATCAAAAACATAATATCTACAGCAAAGGAGCAGACTAACGAAGCCACATAAGGAACCTTAGGGGAGTCCACTACACCAAGCCCCCTACATTTCCATGCCGCTACATTCATGGCTGCCTTGGTGGCTCAGTTCGGGGAGCCACCATACCCTTAGAACCACCGTGAACAGAACCCTAAATAGACAAACTGTCACCACACCTGCACTTCTTGAAAGGTTTCAAGAACGACATGCAAATTGAACCTGCATCCGAAGCTTGAGGACGTTGAGCAGGTTCATCTAGAGAAGTAGATCAGCGTTTACAAGGGTAAGCCTCATTGACCCAATTCCAAACTTGATCTCCCTTTTTGGATAATTTCAAAGTCAGGGGTTTTTTACCCTAAATTTTGTCGTTAATTCTCCTATCAGAAGAAGTTGCCAAAGAAGAAGATGGGACGAAGCAAGGGAGGAGTTGACCGAGATCGGAGGTGAACACTCCATGGGAACTAGGTCATCGGGGTTTGAAAGATGCTCTCCCGGAATTGTATGATTCATAATATTTGCTTCAAGGGGAGAAAGAGATTCATAAAAGAAGGCAAATCCCTCTACTGAGGAGTCGGCTAAGTAACCCGAATCGGCAGAATTATGTGTTAGAAAAGAAGCAGGCAGAGATGGAGATGGCGAGGGGATCGACACCAGAATGGCCGCCGATTGGTTGGTCGGAGAAGCAGCCCTGTAATACCCCGTATTTTTAAAACGTATCTTCTAATTAATTAGTATTCTCTTAAAAAGGTATTTTAGTAATTTCTTTTACTATTTGAATTTTGGAGCCAAAATGATATTAAATTTTGGCACCAAAAAAATTATTATTTTTGGATTTTGAATAAGATTTATTATCCATTTATTTTATTTTAAAACCCGAATTATTTATATATATTTCAGATATTTTAACTAAGAAAAAAATTATATTTTAATTATTTAATTAGGAGGTCTGAATTTCCTAAATAATAAGCTATGATTTTCGGATTATCTAAGTGTAGAAAATCTGATTTTCTTAGTGAATTTATTTAGTGAATAATTGATATTTTCTTAATTAATTATTTTATACAATATATTATTTACACAATTATTTTCTTAAAACTAGTAAATTAATTCCCTAAATATCTAAAGGGAGGTCCGAAAATATGAGCTTAGGAAAGCTCAAATTTTCGGCCACCATGATGGATTTTTGGGTGATTAATTTTGGTAAATTGTATTTTTAATTATCTCCTTAAAATCTCTTATTTTCCATCTCACAAAGATTTGATCATCTTATTTCCCTACCTTATTTCATCCTTGATTATTCCCCGAGTAATCTCTTTTGCCATATTATTTTTCATGACAACACATTTTCCTTAATTCTATTATTCTTAATCACCTTAATATTTAACTTTCCATAATTCTTTAACTATCTTCTCCAAGTAATGTACTTAATACTTTTTAGCATAATTCTTCCTACATTCTCCTACCATAATTCTTTCATTCATGAGCCTATAAAAACCCTCCCATACCTCTCATATTCTTCACACCAAAACTCAATTCTCTTCTTCTCTCTTATTCTTCTTCTTTTCCCTAAACATTTTCATACTTTTCTTCTCCTCTTTTCATACAAATATTATCCCGTATACCTTTGAAGCCAGTTTTCGGGCACTTTTGTTCAGTTTTGGGATTTTGCTATTTCACAAACAATTGTTCCTCTCAAAAAATCCTTGAGGTTATGCTCAAGAATCACCCAATTCGGAATTATATTGAAGGAGTTATGGCCTCTGCAAGTTCTTCCTATTCTTTCCAATGAAATTCAATTCTCTTTAATTCTATTCGTCCTTTATCTTCTTCATGGTTAGTTTTCTAAAATACAAATACCTGTTTCAAAGTTATAATTTTATATTAAATATTATTTTAAAAGATTTTTATAGTCCATGTACATTAGATTTGAGTTTATTTTGTAATAACCTTATGGTCATATTATTTACAAGGTGTATTCGTGATTGAACTTTGAAAGTGCGGAGTATTGATTGATATTCAGAATCAAGGTACGTTTAGGTGGTTAGATACCTTTGAAGGTGATTGGTTTGAATAACATGTTTTGAATGATTTTATGATAATTGAATTAAATTGATTTGAATTATGATTTATGAAATAAATTATGTTTGGAGGAATTGATTTTAATATTTGTTTTAATAAAAGTATTTTGAATGATTGAGTTTAAATCGTGTTTTGAATGGTTTGAATTACTTATCATTTTTAAATAAAGGAATTGATTTGAAAAGTTTGTTGAATAAAATAAAAGGGTTTTCAAAGGAAGAGTTATTGATTTTGAAAAGTTATTAATATGATATTTTATTCTCAAGTATTTATTAAAAGGTTGATTTTGAAAGCATGATTTAATTGGATGAAAGGAGTTCTGATTTAACCTATTATGAAGGTTTATTTTATTTAAGGAGGAATTATTGAATTATTATTGAATTAAAGCTTTACAAGCATGTTAGTAATCCCACTATGCGGATTTGGTTTGATAAGGCCTTAGACTTTGTATGACCGGGTCTTTCCTTAAGAATAGCCTTGTAATATAAGGAGACTAGTTTGGGGGGTGTGTACACTTAGGTAAGGAATTTGGATATTTAAAGGAATTGGATTTAAAGGAATTGGTTCTATTAAGTATTATTGAATTATTGGAATGGTTTGAAATATTGGAATTGGTTTTGAATCATGGATTGGAATAATTGGTTTAATTATTGAATTGGTTTTAGAACCATGTTTGCAAATAAAATTGAGTTTACATTATCTTGCACTTATCGTACTTAGCATATTTTGCTAATCCGTATTTCCTATTTGTTTTGGTTCACCCTATTTACCGTAATTGTAAGCAGTGTTGACTATTTTCAGGTGGAGTCATGAATGAGCATATGGGAGTCCCAAGATTTGCTCCACCTAGTTTAGGAATATTGGTCTTGTCTTTATTTTGAATACTCATAACAATGTTACTATTTTCATAAGTATTAATAAAAGAAAGAGTATTGATGTTTCCGCTGCAAAGTATTGTTTTTATTTAGTAAATTGAGTAGCCTTGCGTAATCACGCGGCGGTAATACGCCTAAGTCTATCTCTACGGTATAATTAAACGTATTATACTAGTATTTCCGTAGAGGGAGATTTGGGGTGTTACAAGCCCAGTTACTCGGGCCTGCTCCAAAAGGATATGGGAAAAGAAGCCCTAACGGACCCAACGAATGCGGCGAGAATCGATGAGCCTGCGCTGCCGTACCAGGAGCAAACACTGACCTTCCATGGATGAGATACGGGTCCGAGTTCTGCATAGATGGATTGAAGGTCTGTGCATTGTACAGAGAAGAGTCTAACCCCGAACCTCCATCAAACACTTGGGCTTGGAGTCGAAATTCCCGATTTGGGCCTTGCATACGTGCAATCGAAGGAAACAGGTCCCTACTAAGTGGATCAGGAAAAGCTGTAGAAGAGATATGCTGAGATTGGGTTAGGCCCAAGTCAACCAAAGAAGGGGCTGATTCATTTAGGTAGGTGGGCTGAGTGCTGAAGATAATATTGGGCCCAAAAGGCTCATGAGCTAGTACCTCAAGATGATCCGAATCTAAAGTAGAGAAAGTAAAGGATTGATTTGATAAATTGTCAGCAATGCCAGGTGTCGTACCAAAACCAATCTCTCATGATGAAGATGAAAAACTTGATGAGGTAACGCTAGACCCCCACATGCATTAAGATTACATCGAGCTGAAAAAATATGCTCGGCATGGTTGACAAGTGGAGGATCATGCTGCCAGCTACCACGGTAATCCGCCACTTGAGAAAGGTGAGAGGGGAACGTGCACGTGGCAGGTTATAGGGTTGTCGATACACCGCCGGAGCTTCATACTCCGCTCTTATCGCGCGGTTGATACCCAAGTTTTGCCTCCAAACCTCATCTTGTTCACTACGAAAATATCCAGGAATAACCTGTGGGAATAGCCTTGGTAATGAGCGAGGTGGAGGTGGCGACTCCAGATTTCCAACCCCGAAATCTCTATCCGAAGGATGAAAATCCCCGGAGTACTCAGATGGTTCATCATCATCATGTTCACCAAAGCGAAGTTTCGTGGTCCAAATTTCCAGAGTTGGATTTATACCACGAGTAGCATTTGAATATAAAGGAACATCCGTTGGATCAATTAAAACACGTGCCCCGCTTTTGTGGAGTCGACGAAAGCTGCGCTCTAAGTGGAAGCTCACCTCATCTTGTTCTTTACGACACATAGTCCGACCGTGTCCGATAAAACCACACTTTTTACAAAATCTAATAATACCTTCATATGTAAAACATACCCATGTAGCTCGATTGTCATAGGTAAGGAAGTAACATCCAGCGATCAAGGGTAACGAAAGATCAACTAAAACTTTCACTCTAGGCCGTGGAATGGGAAAGTCACCCCGCAACTCGTCCTCCATAATAATATCACCAACGTGAGCAAGGACCGACACAGCCATCATAGGCGTAGCGTAGCGAATAGGCTGACCAACCACCGTAACCTACATATCCGCAAGGTTGAGGTTAAGATTTTCAGGGACTGAATACCCCCGCAGACGTTGAATGACCATGAGGCTACTTTTTAGATGGATCCAACCTTGATTATCAAGGTCTACAACGTCCTTTTCATTACCACAGAAGAAAATAAAGTCATCATCATAAGGGAACACTACCACCGATTGACGCAGCCGCTAGTAATTGGAAACCAATCATTGCACAAAGTCGATTGAAAACTCATGAGCATCCAAAAAAGGACCTATAACACAATAGTCCCAATTTAAGGGACTGGTTTCATAAACTGGAGGAGGATATTGAAATCCTCCAATTCGGTGAGGATACACAAAATTATTAGGAAAGATACGGTCACTCATCCTGAACACCTAATAATTTAAGAGAAGAACAGAAAAGGAAAGTTGAAAAGTAAAGCAGAACTAGTAAACAGGGAAACTAAAGTGACGAAGCTTGAAAAAATAGAGAGAATTCCTCTCACTAAAACTTTCTCTCTCAAGAGTTTTTTTTTATTTTTATTTTTATTTTTATTTTTATTTTTTTATGGAGGTCATCCTTGGATTCTATATGTTAGTTTTACATAGAGAGCTTAATAATCCAGTATTCATATATTATTAATTGGCCCATTCTTTACAAGATTATACTTCCTCCTAAAACAGATGACATGTTTTTACTTTTGACACATGAAAGGATATATTATATATATTTATGATTTAAAAGGCTTAGATTTTATTTTTTATTTTTTATTTTTTAAAAAAAAGCTTAGAAATTTTGTTTAATATGTTAATAGTTCTTGTTAGGCCCTTTTTTACTCACCTTAAAAAATAATATTCAGTAAAAGTAATTTTAGTTTAGTAAAAATAATTTTAGTTCAGCAAAAATAAGTTTAGTTCGATAAACTTAATTTCATTTCAGTAAAAATAATTATGATAATTCTTACATATAATTTGGACAATTATACACTAAAATGTTCATTTATTTATTTGCCCTCATTAATATAAATGATCTTTTTATTCTTTTTCTTTTTTTAAAAAAAAAATTCTTAAGAATAATGTGTGGATATTTATATCCTTATAAATATTTGTTTATATTTTATTTTTTTTCTTCACTAATGCTTCTAATAATTAAAATTATGGCATAAGGTCAAACCAAAAGAAATTTCCGAATATGCCTAGTTATAATGTACGATTTAGCCACCTTAGTATTAATAAAAAAATATATATTGAGAAAATTTAAACAACATTCCACATGACTATGCTTTGCTGTAACTAAAAATCACAAAAACTATTTAAAGCATAATTTGTAAATAGTGTCAATAATCAAAACATGTCAATTTTAAATATCGAAAAACGTATATGACATGTGTAACGCATGCATCAAATATGACTAAGGCCCTGTTCACTTCACCTTACAAAAATAATATTAAGTAAAAATAATTTCAGTTCAGTAAAATTAATTTCAATTCAGTAAAAATAATTTCAGTTGTATAAAAATAAGTTCAGTTCAGTAAAATTCAGCTTTCTTAAAGAAGAATTATAATAGAAAATCAGTAAAAATAATTTCAGTTCAGCAAAAATAATTTTAGATTAGTAAAATTAATTTAAGTTTAGTAAAAAATAATTTAAGTTCAGCAAATATAATTTTGTTTCAGTAAAAATAATTTCAGTTCAGGCAAAAATAAGATGAAGTTAAAGGGGCTTAAGTTTCCATGAAATATAGCAAACTCAAGCTTTTGAGTAATTTGTGCATATAATAATTTGTGTAAAGACGTAAAGTGGAGGCTAACATGGCCGAGTCTTAATTCTTAAGGTTAAGTATAATACAATAGACCTATAGGCTATAAGTTAAGTTGTGTGTATAATAGTAAAAATATTTTGCAATATTCTGTAAATGGGAAACATTTTTTTATTAGGTTGATAAAATAATACTATAAAACACATACAAGTAAAAAAAAATTTTTTTAATACATTTAATAAATTATTTTTTAAAATTAAAATTATATGAAAAATACCTAAATTACGTGAAATTTTTATCTATCCTATCTGCCTAATTTAATTGCATCCCCGAAGCAACTCCTTCAGTGGCATGCCTACTGCCAAGGCCACCGGCCTCATGCTGAAAATTTGGAATAATTCCAACTTTAAGGTTGGGTGCGGTTTTTTCTAACGGTATGTCCTAACTGATCAACAACAATTCAATAACCTTTTATGCCACTTTAAAAACACGTGTCAAGCTTTGATTGATCTTAAAAAAAGTTAGGAAAATTCCTAGCCCAACCTTTTCCCCACAAAACTACCCCAACCCTACCCCTTCCCAAGAAAACCCCCCATCCCTTCCTCCACCCCCAAAAACGACCCCCCTTCCTTCCCCCACCTCTTAAACCGCACCAAATGAACCACCAGACCTCCACCAAATTTCAAGCAACAAATAAACTACACACATCAATAATTTCTCAAGCTACGCACATCAACAAATAAACTACGCACATCAACAAATAAACGATCCCCTCACAACCCCTACGCAATAAATAAACTCATTAACACTTCCCACATCACCACGTTGCAACCCGCCAAAAATCAAATCTATCACCAACACATCGCCAACACCAATTTCACCATACCACATCAATAATTTCTCAAGCTACAACACGGAACAACAACAACAACAACATTAAACAACCGTGCAACCAAGCATCTTCTGCCACACATCCTTTCCACCACACATTCAAACCCAGGGAAGAAAATGGGGCAGTTTCATGGGCTGGGGTGGCCGACCGATTTTGGGGGTGTGGGGGGGGGGGAGTTTATAGGTGTGGGGGACGGGGTGAGGCGGCCGGCTAGTTTTAGGGGTGGGTGGGGTGGTCGGCCAGTGGGCGTAGAGGAAGGGTTAGGGGGCTTAGCAGGGTTGGGTTTTTCATATTGTAATTATTTAATTTGTTTTTCAACCAAATAACTGTGACATTTTAAGAAAAATTAACCCATTCATCACGTCACCGGTCATTGGGACTGCTAAAAAAAACGCATCCTTAAGTTGGGATTATTCCTTGAATAATCGAAAGTTAGGATTGTTTAAAGAAAATCCGCCAAAGTTTGGATTATAAAAATCAATTTTTCATTTAATTTATATTGCGGTGACTTTATTAATATTGAGGTATTGACATTTAATTATTGTAGAAAAACTTTACAATGGATGTGAAATCAATATCCTTATCAATCAATATATATTATCAAAACTCATGGCAAGACATGCTATTTTGCCATGTGTCACCAATTTTGCCACTTGGCATATGTGACGTCACAATCCTTTAATGATTGAAAAACTTCATGCATTAACCTCCATGTATTAATGTTTAGTTTAATTGAAAATTTCTTCATATGCATAACACCCTATTTAAATTTCCCTTGGAATGTAACTCTTTAATAATTGCACAATAACAAAATTTGTAAGAAATTAAACATTACTCAATTTTTTTTATCAATTTACTTTTTTTCACAACGGCTTTGATTTATCATTTACCCTATATTTATTAGTGCAAAAGAAAAAAAAAAGTCTTATAGTCAAACGAGATCATACAAAAAACTACTTAAGTTATCAACTTTAAATAAATAAAAAAAAAAAAAACTCCACCACTTAAGCTCGCAGTAACAAACAAGCCAAAATTTATATAGTTCGATTAAAGTCATAAATTTATAATAACTCGGGACATCTCTCGAACCAATAACCAGTATTTATCTCAGTTTTTAAAAGGTTTATGGTGTGAAAATAAAAGTAAACCGTTAAGGAAAACTCAACAAAGAAAATAATAATAAATACCAATGTTTAATGTCCCAATGAAACACTACTTTTTTTCATCTAGCTAATTATATATTTTTTTAATACAAGTATGTATTTTCTGAATATATGTGTGACAAATTTTAAAATTACCGTGTGTATCGCGTGCGAGGTTAGAGAGAGCTCTATGTGGGGGATATTAGGATTATTTATTAAGACTTTGAGATCTTTTTTGTAAGTAATTGAATCGTGTAAGATTATTTTATCACATGTTGACCCTTCTACACGCCCAAGTTGACAGTGGTTCGTCAGATTATTAGATATGTAGAGGATGGAATAAAACGAAATACTATTTAATGTAATTTAAATTACCATAGGATTAGGAATTACAATAAGTAACTAAAAACACTAAACTTTATCATAGATTGTTTTGTTGGCTTGAGTGATCTCAACAGCTTAAATTACAAGGAGAAGCTAGATTCATATATAGCTGCATCATTATTATTTGTTACATAAAGTACTTGAAGTAAGTAAAAGGCAGGTAAAAACGATGGTAATTCTTGATTCAAAGCTACAACTAATACAACAAACTTGTAACGCGCGCAGCACATTCGCCATAGAAGATTTTTGTAGCTAGCTAAGCAAGCTATTAATCAACGGAAATGTGCATATGCTAGGAGACCATCAATTGTAGCCAGTACGTTGCCTCCAAGAATGGGGTCAACGTGCTCGGTTTTGCTTCCAGACATACCCAGTTTCACCTCAACTACATTCCAATCAACCGGACCCATTGGTCCTGCTTCAGCATAAGCCTGTAAAAATATTTGTAGACACGGTTAAAAAAAAAATTGTTTATGTTGTACGTCCAACCAAACAACCACTACATAAGGTCCCGTACACATCACCTTACTTTTGCTAAACTTAAATTATTTTTATTGAACTGGAATTATTTTTGCTGAAGTAAAATTATTTAACGAGTTATTTTTTTATATTTTTCTCTAGCCTAAAGTTGATAGAGGAGCGTATGTTTTTACCTTGCCGGCAGCAGTATCAAAAGCCACAACCCATTTACGAGCAGTAGTGTCATCAGCAGCACCAGTGGCCCAGACTTGGCCCCACTTAACACCTTCAGGCTTAGTGCCTTTCTGGCGAAGATAGACATAAGTTCCGTTATGAAGATACGGGATATCACTGATAGCAGAACCAGACCAAAAATGCCTCTCAAGTCTATGTATTTTTTGCTTGGCAAGGTTCAAGAATTGAGTCCTCAATACCACTTCATCAGCACTCAACTCAATATTGTCGTCGTTGGCCTTCGCCTTGGCATCCATCTCCTTCTTCAATGTCTCGTAATCAGCATCAGGATTCTCCAACTGCACTGCTTTGGCTGTGATCTCCTCTGCCATGGTTCCTTAGTATCTTACTTTAAAATGCCCTTAAAAAACAATAACATATATAATCTTTTTGGTTAGTATAAAATGGTTAAAAGTATAGGAGTTAGTTCTACTACACAATTCAAGTTTAGATATAGTACGTAATAGTAATACTTTGTAGTAATATTTAAACATCATTAGCATTTTATTACTATCAAATATCTTGCTAACGAATACCCCGAAGCGTTTGGTAAGCATTTAAAACATTTTTTAAAGTATATGTCACAATCACACGTCAATCCGTGTAATTGATGTTTATTTTAATTTAATATTACTATACTATTAATACTAATACTCTTTCTTTTTTACCTTTTTTTTTTCTTATCACCTCCAACGCAATATCTCTTGTATATACTTGTATTTCCAAAATAAAATTAAAGACAAACGTAACATCAAACATAACTATATGTTTAAATACTAGATTTCATTTGTAATTAAATTTCAACAATTCAAAATAAAACTAGCTACGAGTAATAATAAAAAAAAAAAAAAAAAAAAAGGAGTAGAGTATTATGATCCCGAAAGAAGGTTGATGAAAAGATCGAAGAGAGTATGTAGTACCTTTAGTGAGTATGTATAGCCTGCTAAGTTTGATGATTTGAGGATAAAATGCTTGCTGTTGTACTGTTTAAACATTTCAATTCAATATTTATGGACAAACTAGTACTTGAGATTAACATGCAAGGTGTAGAGCATCAAATTAAATATTAATATTCGAAATCTGCAATTTTTTAATATTCAATCTAATCCCAATTATCATACTTCTCCATTTAAAGATAATTTAAACTATTAACGTCGACAGTTTGATAAATATCACCGTTTTCAAAGCCTAATTTCAGATTTCTTGGAAATTGCTAATTCTGTTTTTTGTTCATACTTGTATATAATATCTTCATCAACGAATTGCACGTTATAGAATAATTAGTCTTTTAATCATAATCAGTTAATCAGTCAGTTAAATATTGTAGTATTTGTATCATTGTTCTTGGAAAATTGTCTTCGGTTCACCTTTTTTTCTCAATAAATTTTTTTTGAGTATTTTCTTTTCAACTTTTTTTTTTTTTTTTTTTTGAGGGATATTTTCTTTTCACCTTTCTTTATTTTTTTAGATGATAAGAAAATCATAAATTATACTCATAATAAAATCAATATGTTGTGAACGAAATTATAAAAATTTGATTATTAAAAGTTGAATTGACACTGAGTCATTGAGATAAATCTATCAACTACGATTGCACACGATGTACGGAATATTTTATTTTAAATATAATTTTCAAAAAGTGAATAAAATTTACTTTTTGGAAATTTAAAATAGAATACTCGGTACGTGTATTACTCATCGTGTGTATACACACTGTGAATATATTGGTTAGCTAATTAAACCTTAAGATCAGCTAATAGAAATTAAATTACAAGTCTTGATCTAGCTCATCCACAACATTAAGAGAAGTGCGGTGTAAGGGCCAAAATAGCAATATATTGTTGGTTGTGTTCCTTCCTTCAGATTAGTACGTAAGTAGTGGTAATGTGTTAGTGGCAAGGGAGTATTAGATTTAGAGTTGTGCCCAGTTAATTCCCCAAATAAGAAAATAGGGGTATAATCGTCTTTTTAAGTACCATTGAAGTGGTACATGCGTTTTTTCATATAATAGTTGAGGAGTACATGTGTAACTTTCTCACCAAACAGTAAATGTTAACTTAAAGTCAAAACCTAATTGCATATAACAAAGTTAGTTGCTACATTATGTTGTTCCTTTAATCTTGCTACTCGGACTAACACCTAAGGAGTATTATGTTATGACAACAAATAATGAAAAGTTGAAAATTGATAGTTGACATTGTGATATATCAAATAGTTTACGCACAATATTGTTCTCACTTGTTATTTCTAATACTGAAACTTTACACTTAATTTTTTGGATCGTTGAACCAAGTGTTGCTAATATATTAATTAATCTGCTAACCCATGTAAGAAATTTATGGACCTAAATACAATAATAATGTATGTGGACTATACGGTGATGATTGTATTTATATGCTGTCATGTAGTTTAGCCCTAAATTCAAGTGATCCATTTAAGTAATTATTATTATTGGGCTTGTTACGTCTTTTATAGAGTATGGGTTTAGCTTTATGTGTAGAGACCGTTGGACCTTTTCTAATGCATGATGGGCGAATTAGGGAAGGGGGTCTATATATATAAATAGACATCTAGGGTTATGGTCCCTAGTAAAACATACAATAGACTCTCAGTTATATCCCATCAATAGAGAGAAATCCTAGAGCGTGTATCTACTAGAAGACGCATAATCAAGAAGGGGTTCGATCAATTGAAATGGAATCAGGTACGCTTCCGCAATTATATTTTACCGATTAATTTGATATGAAGATCAAGTATATTGTAGGAATTAATCCTAACAACCCAACCTAATAATACAATCAAGCTAGTTGCATATAATTTATTGTGAAACGTGCTCTAATTGATCATGTGCCGCGAAGCCCACGAGGCATATAATTTTGGATGTAGTCCATATGGAGTTATTTTCTCCTCTAAAACTATAATTAGAAAAGATTTTATTCGCATTCATACTAAAAAGAGATATTGTTATATACATCTAATTAAAGTTCACGGTGCACAAGAATTTTGTTTTTATTTTAATAATTATTTTTTTTATTTAATCATTAAATAAAAAGTAAAAACTAACTTTTAATTAGTTGGGTGCGCTGTATATCCTGTTATATATAAAAAATTTCATACTAAAAAAAGGTAATTATTTTTTCATTCATAATATTTTATTGCAGCTCCATTTAAGAGACAACAGACTACATACTGAGATTACAGATCCAAATCCTAAAAAGAAATAATACGCAAATACTTTTGCATCAAGATAAATATCTTGGAGATTGATATCAAATATTATCTACGTTATATTTTAATTTGGTGTGGATCTCGACCTCATTATAAAAGTATTCACAGTTTCTTAGCATAATTATAAATATGTAGAGCTATCAAAAACCGATCTGAACTGGTGAATCCGTACTGTTTCGAAAAGGAACCGAACCGTTAAGAACCTGTTATTTTAAAACCGTAAACCAACCCGACTCGATTATTTAAAACCTGAAATCGAACTGCTCCGAATGTTTGAGAACCGTTAATGAACCGTACCTGTTATCAAGCCGAACTGATACAACCCGAAACCGAGAACAACCCGAATCGAGTACTTTCGAACCCGATAGCAACCCGGCCCATTGTAAACCCAAACCGTTTAAACTCGACAAAAATCCGATAAACCCAAATCATTTACAACCTGTAACTAGTTAGGACCAAACCGTTTATAACCCATAATAAGTCATGACCAAATCGTTTACAACCCGTAATCGGTTATAACCGAGCCGTTTATAATCCATAAGTCTGCAACCCATTATGACCGTAGTGTTTTTTTTTTTCCTTTTTTTTGGGTATATTTTATCGATAGTAAAACAAAAGGGTTTAATTTGAATTAGGAAGTATTTATATTGAAAAGGTTTGGAATTTTGATGTCATTGAAACTCTTATGCTAAAATATTATCGTCCTTTTACGAGTAATGTTTTATGGAACTCTATATTCTATTAAAAAAAATCTGAATCAAAAGCTAACCTAAATTTGCTACGTAGTATTATTATTTGATCCTGAAAATCATTATACAAAAAAGGGACATAAAACTAAACAACTAATTAATACTCCGTATGATCTACTGGAATAACTAATTAAAGAATGTTGAGGATATACCAGAAGATATACGTAGTATGAAACCCGTTTAAAACTGGCAAAATCAGTTGTCAAACCGACTAAGTTCAACTCGAACTGATTATGACCTGAACCGATTACAACCCAAACCGATTAGGACCCGATATGTTTTGACCCAAAACTCGCTTTAGACTAACAAACCCCGTTTTCAAACCGACCGAATTTAACCCGAACCAATTATGACCCGAACAAATTATAACCCGACCCGATTAGAAATCCGACCCGAAAAGAAATTGTAATAAAATAAACAAACCGAACCAACCCGAAATTATTTAAAACCGACCCGAAATGACCTGATAATAATTCTAACCCGTTAAAAACTGACCCTTACAAACCGAAAACCAATAAAACGAACCCAAAACCGAATCGCAAACTCGATTGATACCCCCATAAATATGTGAAAATTAGTTTACAATTTGTCATCATAATTATTCATAAGGAAAATGTAAATAAATACTTTGCATAAATTCTTATGTGTGGTTTGCCAGGCCACACCGTGTGACCAATCATGACGGGGGTTACTTCATTAGTGTTATATGGGTTTCTTCATTAGTATTACAAGGATTACTTCGTCAGTATTATAAAGCTACTCGGTTTGTATTACAACGTTACTCAGTCAGTGGTATAGGAGTTACTTTTCTTTTACATCCAATCACATAGTTTGGCTAGCCACACACAAATGGGCTAGCCAAAATCAATACCAAAACATAATCAAAATTATGATTTAAAAACAATAAAAACACTAGAATTAAATTAGGAAGAGAAAGAGTTTTTTTTTTTTTTTTTTTTTTGTACCAAAACTGAAAAGGAGGGGGAAGAGGAGAGAGAACCGGTAGCCAACTGGGGTGGCCGGCTGCTGTTGTTGGCCGCCGGTGGTCGCCAATGGTTGGTGGTAGCATCGGTGGGAGAGGAAAAAAGGAGAGAGAGAGGTGTGAAAAGGGAGAGGGAAAATAGAGGAAAATAAAGAGAAGATTTTTTGGGTTTTTGGGAAATATGATAATAATGATTTTAGAGTGAAAAATCATGAGGTTTTAAAGTATTTATACTCCTCTTTTAAAACAAAAACTCATAATTACAAAAGTGTCATTACTAAATCCTACTCCTCCTTAACTTCTTTCTTTGGAGCCAACTTGTTGGGCTTTTAAGTGTCCTCAATTTTCCAACATGTTGATCCAATCATTTAAATAAAGATGATCCAATTCAAAATACTTTTATTGGCTCAATTAATGACTCGTTTAATTTTATAGACACTCACATATTATTAATTCCTTTTAAAATAAAAGGAATCATTTTAATTTATAAAATAAATAATTTATATATATAAATATTATAAAAATATGGAATATTACAACTTATAATAGCACAAGTACAGATTCTTATTATTAATCTAAATATTATTTGCTAAAAATTATAGTATACTTCCTCCGTTCTATTAATATTACAATAAGGATGAAATTACGCATCCCACAACACATTTTATATGCTAAATATCCATAATTGTATAAGAGTAAAAATTATAAAATGTTGATATTGTGAAAGTATTTTATGAGACGAATCCAACAAGATCCCACATAATTATATTTTGCTTAACGTATAAATCATATTATATGGTCAAAAAAAAGTGATGAATAGTGCAAAAAGTCCATTGTTGCAATATTAATAGAATTGAAAGAAGTATATAATAATATATTTCAGTCAAACTTTTCCATTCAATTAAGGGGTCGTTTGGTTGAGGTTTTCATTAAAGAGGAAGAGAATCAACTGCCTTTATTACATTTGTTGTTGTTTGTTAGGCAATTTTTTCATTCCCTTCACCCTCCCCATTTCCCCAAAGTTTTCTAACTTGATTCCCCAATTCCCTTTCCTTAGCCACTACTACACCACCACACCCACACAAGTCACCACCATCCTACCTTACCCCCACTACCGAGCCACCCTCGCCGCACCTCCACTGCCCTCCCCTGCCCCACCCCCCCCCCCAAAAAGTTCTCCCCTCCCCTGAAATACTTCCCAGCCCCAAAAACCCTAAAACCCCCTCCTTTACTACCTAAAACCCTTAACTACCCCTCCCCCACCCTCTAAACCCTAGAGGTTAGGTTTTCGAAAGTGGGGGAGGGGCAGTTAAGGGTTTCAGGCGGTTGAGGATCGGAGAAAGTTTTTAGGGGTTTTCGAGGAGAGGTTATGGGGAAAGGGGGATGTTTTTTGGTGATTTACGGGGACAAGGAGGGGCAGCATGGGCAGGCAATGGTGTTAATGGCCAAGGTGGGCGGTGAGGGTCTTCAAGGTGTCCAAAAAAAGAAAAAGAGAATTGAAAAGGTGTTTGTGTGGTAGTTTCATGGAGATTCTCTATCCCTTTGTTATTTTAAACAAACAATATTGCAAATCAAAGAAAGTTCTATTATATTCTTCTCATTTCGCTTAGCTTTGTTTTAATCATTTCCTTTCCCTTAGATAAACCAAACTGCCCCTTAAGATAGGATTGATTTATCTTAACTTAGTTTTCTTACAAAATAACATTAGACATACAAACTATTATTTTATATTACTCTTTCCATGTTTTTAAAAGTGTTACATTATTATTTTGTTTTCATTTAAATGTTACACTGTACTTTCTTATTTTGGTAAACTACTCTATTTAAAAATTATTTCTCTCTTTACTCACGGTCCTTGGTTAAATTAAATATTGTTCCTTTATTATTTCTTTCTTTCTCACATCTCTTACTTTTCAATAAAATATTAACTCCATATTTTATTACAATTTTTATTACTCCATTTATCCCAGTTACATATTTCATATTTAGAAAATTTGCAAATTGCAGCCATTTAAAGTTAGTATTTTGCAAATTGCAGCCCAAAAGTTCTTTCTCTATTTAAAAGTTATTTCTCTCTTTACTCACGGTCCTTGGTTAAATTTAATATTGTTCCTTTATTATTTCTTTCTTTCTCACATCTCTTACTTTTCAATAAAATATTAACTCCATATTTTATTACAATTTTTATTACTCCATTTATCCCAGTTACATATTTCATATTTAGAAAATTTGCAAATTGCAGCCATTTAAAGTTAGTATTTTGCAAATTGCAGCCATTTAAAAAAAATTGCAAATTGCAGCCCAAAAGTTCTTATAAATTGTATATTGCACCCAATTTAAATTTTTCATCGGTTTACGTGTCGAAAAATATTTGGTTAAGGTTTTAGGGGCCATTTTAGCCTTTAAGGATCCAAATTGAGCTCGGAATCAGGAAAAAAATAACGTAAATGCCTCGTTTTCCGTAACAAAAATGTATCAATTTGAAGGGAAACTATATTTTGCTGTAAAAACGAGGCACTTACGTTAATTTTTTGCCAATTTCGAGCTCAATTTGGATTCTTAAGGGATATAATGGCCGCTATAACCTTAATCGAATATTTTTCGACAATCAAACCGATGATAAAATTAAATTAGATTGCAATTTATAATTTATAACAACTTTTGGGCTGCAATTTAACTATTTTAATATGACATCAAATGTCCTTCAACTATTTTAGGCCCTATGAAATCAAATACCACGTAAATTAAAGTAGTTTATTCCATACATAGATTCGTCGTCGGGTGACATATACATACATTACAACCATACATTTTTAGGATACAAGATGCATAGTAGCATCATTTTTATTTATTACACAATTAAAACGAACAATTAAATTGCACATAATTAGAAAGCGAGGAAGGTAAAGCATTGTAGTCATTGATTAACTGCAACAGCAATGCAGCTAAACTAATCAAGCTAGCATGGTAGCTAATAGAGAGTTGATATTGCTTGGAGACCAGTAATCTTAGCAGTGATCTTGCCTCCAAGAATAGGGTCAACATACTCACAACTGCTTCCAGACGCGTTCAATTTAACTTCAACTACGTTCCAATCAACTGGACCTATAGGTCCGGCCTCACAATAAGCCTGAAACACACATGATTGGTACAAGATTAATTAAGAATAATACGTAACGTTGTCATAATAGTTGATTCAATTCAATTCTATGGCCAAGTACACTATATCTAGCTTACTAGATTGATTTACCTTGCCAGCAGCGGAATCAAAAGCCGCAACCCACTTACGAGCAGTGGAGTCGGTACCAGAAGCGTAGCAATAGCCCCACTTGACACCTTGAGGAAGAGGGCCTTTCTCCCTAAAATAGTAAGTTGTGAATCTATTCATATCAGGGAAGCTAGTCAGCGTATAGCCAGACCAAAAATGAACGTCGATTTTCGTGAGCTTGCTATCGGTGAAGTTTGTGGTAGGGCTGGTCAGCTCCACATCTCCAGCAAGTAGTTGTGCACCACCCGCCTCGGCCTCGGCCTTGCCCTTAACCTCCAACTCCTTCACCAGCTTCTCATAGTGAGCTTCTGGATCCTGTAAATTCACCACGTTTGGTTCGATAGCTGCCATGTTTCTCTCTTGCTTATCGTTCGTAGTACCGTGTTCAATCCTGCAAAACCGACCATACGTTTGTGTTACTATAATACTATGTATTACTAACAATAGCATTTCAAACAACAATCATATATAAATTATATATATACTTACTGAATGAAATGAATTAATGATATAATCTAGTAGTATATATCAATTTATAAGAACGAAAAATAAAATTAACTAGGATTTAATTGAAGGGATCGGAGTAGTATATATATATAACATACCCTTGAGTAATGCTTGCTAAGTTTGAGTAAATGAGATTGTTAATTGTTGTGCATTGAGAAAAGCTTATCATTTCATGGTATTTATACACCGCATGTGAGACTTAAGATGCCACATTTTTCTTGAATCGAATAATATATAAATATAATTATACAATAATACTTATTAATTAAGAAGCAAACTTCTAACTTTGCTCTACCTCACCATGTGTTGGTGGATCCTTATGGCGTGCAATTTAATTAATAATACAATATACATTGGCAGATTGGCTGGCTTGGTAATACTCTTACCACAAACCCTTAACAAGTGATGAGGGTGTTTTGAGGCCGAAATTCCCTTACTTTCTCTCCTAGGCCCTTACTCCTAAAGTGCCTGAACTGAGACTACTAAACCAAAAAAAAAAAAAAAAAAAAAAAAAAAAGATGATCTTCATATACTAGTAAACCATCTATGCAGATTGTCTCCTTGATGCTCTCCATGTTCAATGGTTCCTAAATTTGATTGAGGATAAGAATACAAGATAAGATGCAAATTCTCCACCGTACTTCTCCAATTCTTTTCAATTCCATCATTATGTTACTAATTTGACTATAAGCATTATATATTACTCAATAGAACTTCAAATTATAGATTGAAACTTATTTTTATTCTTCATTTATTTTAGGGCTATGTTTATCATTTTCCTTTATTTTATTATATTTTATTATGTTATCAATATTGAATTTAAAATTTACTAATTTAATAGAAATTTTGAGTTTTAACACCATAAAAAAGATCGAACTTGTTTTTTAACACTATTTTAAAAAATTATTTTAACACTACAAAAAGTTAAGAAAAAAATAAAATTTTACCACCCCTTGATAAATTCTGTCATGAAATTTGTTAATGGGTGTAAACCATAAAAATTCAAACCTATAATATACAAATAAAGATAGAAAAAATACGAGAACAATGATTTTATTGATAATTTGTGGATTACAACTCTCGTAAATCTCTTGATTCCTCTCTCCAAAGGGTTAGGGTTTTGATATTTGTTTCTAGTATGGGGCCTTATCGGCTAATTCCATATAATGAATCTACAATGTTTGGTAGTAGGGAGGAGATGGAGTCTTTGTGACTTATTCCATCTAAGCCCCATTAAACCCTAGATACGACATTCTTTATATAGAGTGTCGTAGAGTAGTAAACAAGATAGCTATTAAATATTCTACGAGATCTTGAAGATAATATCTTATATTTTTTGATATTATCTCCTTATTTACATATATCTGACACCTAATAATTAATAAAATTTCGATGTCAACAGTGGGGTTCATCCTTTTCATTTCCCCCTTCTTCTCCACGATTTCTTCAACCTCCATTAAAACCAACATTTCAACTTTATTATCACTTTTCTTTCTACTCCCATTACCATCAATTCAATCACCTATATAAATTTCATCCTCTTTTCAACCTTATCTTTCAACAAAAATTTATTTAACAAACCCCCAAATTTCTCTCTCCTTTGTTTTTGTTCCTCAACCATAATAATGAGATTTCTGTAAGAATTAATTAAGGTCCTGTTCCGTTCACCTTAATTCCACTTATTTCAAGGTTAATAAGTTCAGATAAGGGTTAATAAGTTCAAATGATAAAATAAGTTCCAGAAAAATAAGTTCAGATAAGATAAGTTCAGGAAAAATAAGTTAAATAAGGGTTAATCAGGGCTACCTAAATTTAATTTATATCTAAAATAAGTTCTAATAAGGGTTAATAAGTTCAAATAAGTAAAAATCAGGTGAATAGAACACACCCTAAGAAGTGTAAATGAGTGGCACTTTAATTATATCTTATAGTATATTTGAATTGGTTCAAATGTTTGACATAAAAAAAAACCACCAATTTAATTTGAACATGTACCCAAACTTTTTAAAATTTTTAGCGATATGGTGTGAGTTTTGCTAGTGGTTCGGGGCAAGGCGATGGTGGTTGCTTTGGCAAGCATAGCAAGCTGGTGGTGGTGGCTTTAGTTACTATTGCGGTGGTGGCGGCTTGTGTGTGTGAAGTGTGAGGAAATGTAGTGAAGGTTTAGATTTTGGTGGGTTTAGATTTTAGTGAGGTGTAAGGGAATGACGGAAGCTGTTAACAGGTGTTGAAATACCTTTTTTTTTTTTTTTTTTTAATTGTGGTGTTATGAAATAAAAGTGTTTTTTTTTTTTATAGTGTTAAATAAACAAATTGTCTTTTTATGTTGTTAAAAGTCAAATTTTTCAGAAATAAATGATTTTGTTTTTCTAAAAAAAATATTGATTTTTACATAAAAAAATAGTTTTTTCTTGTTGATTGAAACTTTGAAAATGTTATAGATCCATAATATGTGGAAAAAATATACTGTCAAAATATCTTATATGGATGTGATTTGTCATGAGAGCTGGTGAGTAAGGAAACGAAAAAGATGAAAAAAGACAATACTCCCTCCGTGTTTTTTTTAAGTGTTACATTTACCAAATTCGGCCGTATTTTAATAAATGTTACACTTTTTTTTGGCAAAAAGCTACATTAAAATATTATATCTCTCTCCTCTCATAGTCTCCACCCAAACCCACTAATACTTTTTTTTATTATATCTCTCCTCTCACATTCATTACTTTTCAATAAAATATTAACCCCACTATCTTTCTTTTACAATTTTTTAATACTCCAACTACCCCACTTACCTCTTATTTTATTGAAGTCAATTAAATTGCCTAAAACTATGTGCCGGTCAAACTGTAACACTTAAAAAAAACACGGAGGGAGTATTACACATTAGAAAATTAGAGATTTCTAACATAAATAAAAGATTTCTAAAATTAACAAAAAAAAAATGCAAGCAGTGTTTTTTGCGTGTGGCCACTGGCCAGTCACTCCATGCGGCAAGCTGACATATATCAAAACACTGATTAGGTAATTTTTGACCGACCGAGTAACCCCTGACTGACCGACCGAGTAAACCCTGACCGAGTAACCCCTTATCGACCAAGTAACTTTTGGCCGAATAACCCTAGGCCAAACACACAACCCCTGACCAAGCGAATAACCACGACCTTGATTGAGTAACCCTTGACCATGTGACCCCGGACACATCGTGTGGCCTACCACATATTTCTTTCTCATTCTCTTTGTATATAAAAGATGTAAATTTCAAGTTTATGATCCGAAAATTGTTTGCTTATTTGGGTATTGTGACAGATTCACAATGACGCGTTGAGACCTACTATTAATAGCTAGAATGCTAGATCTCAATTTTTTCCAAGCCATTTAATGTAATAGATTGAATAACCAATTGCTTGTTAAATACAAAGTATGACTGTTACATTAGTTATAGCACATTTTGGGTGTTTACAAGACACGCCCATGCCTTTGAGAGGCATGTGCGCATGCATGTCCATGCCTCATCGGAAAGTTCGTATACTAAAGTTTCTGCCTACTCATTTTTAGAGATTAGAGGCACTACCATGTCCCAGAGTGATATGTTTGTGCCGTGACAAGTCCGTGCTGGAGTAGCACACCCGTGCCATGCTGCATCGGGGAGAACTCTTTTGTCAGCTTCTACCTCGACTTTTTGGAAAGGGCACGCCCATCCCTGATCGAGTGAAGGCAGTCTATTTTAATCCGGTTGAACATATTCCATATGGATGTTATATAAGAAATCATTCAGTGGACAATAGAATATTTTTTAAACCTAGCCAATTCGAGCCAAGATTAGAACTAGAGTGATTTTGTAAGATGGAGATAGAGCGTTGTATCTCCTTCATTGTATCTATACTATCCTCCATGGCATAAATACTTAAAATAATATCCCTTTCTCTATTAACGTAGGTCATGTTGACCGAACCATGCATACAAAATATGTGTGTTCAATTTTCTAGTTTATTTCTCATATTTGTATTTGATAGAGTATAAAAACATATTTCCGGGCCTCAATCATCAGCTTAAACTTTTGGTTGAGATAGTCCTCTAACATGGTATCAGAGCCCGCGTGGCACAAAGGTCACGGGTTCAAATCTCATCCGTCCCTCCTTCAAAGTGGAATAAATTCACACCAGATATGAATGGGCCTGTGTTGCATCCATATTTCAAACCCAAAGGGTCTTTCATGTGAGGGGAAGTAATAGAGTATTTCATATATTTTACCACATATGAAATAAATATATTACCTTATGTTATAAGATCAAATTTCAGGATTCTTGTCAAACACCCCAAAATGCAATTTATTCACACACTAGATTAACATAGAATGAATGGATATTAATATTAAGATCAATGGGATTAAAAGCACGAGTTGGATCATATGCAGTATTATATTACAATTTACAAACCCAAGATGGGGTCATAGTATTTTATTAATTAAGTACATGAAATTATCACAAGTACGCCGTTACAAGCAAATTGGCCCAATAACCAAGCTAATTGTAGAAACCTTGCGCCTAGATCAGTGTATGTATCCCAAAAAATCAGGGAGTTTTGATATGAAAATCAATTTCAAGTGACTCCAAATCTTACGAGTGGTTTATAGATTTTACGTACGAAAATGAAATAATGTAATAATGTAGTTTCCACAATTCTCGATTTTCTTGTATTAAATACTCAGTATGAGTACGCAAAATAATAACAAAATTACATATCACTCCATCAGTTCATACAAATTTATACAAGTTCATACAACTTGTATAAAAAAGAGGATGGGTGTTAGTTGTTTGTTTAAGCAATGAAAGGATTGGTATTATTTTATACAAATTGGTATTATTTCGCAGTGGTCTTATAAATACTTGTTGAAATCGTGTTAATGTATAGTTTCAAAATATTAACTTTTTATATATACTTATGTTAGGCCATATAATGCGTGTAGCTAATGGGCCGTTACTATGTTACGAGGCTAATCTCTTAAGTTGTATATAAGTATTATTGATTGTAACTTGGTGGGTCGTATCACTTAATAAAACAAATAAATAAATAAAGGACTACTACTCATGACAAAATTGAAAAGAATTGATTGGTGGATTAGAGGATTTTACTTCATTCTCATCTTCCATAAATCGACGTGTTTGACCTTTAACTTTAGGAATAATTGAACATGAATGGATAGGATCAAGGAGAGCATCAAGGAGTTTATTTGTAAGATAATAAAATGTGGAGCATGCATTATACTCCTTTATTATAATATATAAATTAAAACCTCGAAGAGGTGAGTATTGTATTGTAATGAGAAATGATGAGTTGATGATGACTACGTAAACTATAGATAACTTTCATAAATCACAAGCCGTGCTTAGGAAGCAAACTGGTCCAAGTACCAAGTTAATTTTAAAACCTTGCACTTCACATGGTATCGAACCTACATTTGTACTTCTTTCAGTTATTTTTATAATTACTATGTAAATGCATAATTTCTATATATTACGAAAGTACGAGTACTAATATGATCATATCTACAAAACAAAAAACAAATGGAGTAGCGAACTAGATAGCAACCGTTGTTTCAAAAAAAAAAAGAAAAAAAAAAAAACTAGATAGCAACCGTCGGTCATTTAGTTTCATAAATCACATATATATTACTGTCGTTATTTAGTTTCATAAATCACATAACACCGTCGGTCATTTAGTTTCATAAATCACATAACTGAATAGTTAGCAACCATCAGTCATTTAATTTCATAAATCAAATGTCGTACATTGGAAGCAAACTCATCCAAGTACCATTTTTTTTTTTTTTTTTTTTTTTTTTTTTTGTGAAATAAATCAATTCAT
Source organism: Chenopodium album (assembly GCF_948465745.1). Classification (NCBI taxonomy): domain Eukaryota; kingdom Viridiplantae; phylum Streptophyta; class Magnoliopsida; order Caryophyllales; family Amaranthaceae; genus Chenopodium; species Chenopodium album. The sequence goes on from NC_137848.1 coordinate 49,170,639, forward strand.
CATTTATAAAAAGTCATCGGCATCTACAAATGAAATTTGAATTTAGTAAATACATAAAATGAATAAAATAAAGGGTTTCATCACTAAAGCTATGATCATTGAATAGATTTGGCAAAGTTGCAGTGTGGTACATCCCTCACACACATTGGTGGAAAGTACATTCTTTTCGGAGAGACGGTTTAACAATTTATTATAGCTATAAGGATGATTTCTTTCCAATTCATTTGAATGTATTGAAAATTGACAACCGTTGTGATCCCATACAAATATTTACCAATGAATCTATAATAGTTCAAAATTAAAGATTATTGTTTTGTTTATACGTAAACCCTAACGCTCATATATACCCTAAGGGAAACGAATAACCAAATCAACGACTTCACCATAGAGAAACACTCCATATAAGGAGATGGACGAACATCAACACTACATCCAAGTACCAAGTTAATTTTAAAACCTTCGTTTCACATGGCATTGAATCTACATATATACTTCAAAAAAAATTAATAATTATGTAATGCATAATTTAACTCACTAATATGATCGCATCTACGTACATAGAAACGAATTGGTAGCAAACTGGATAGCAAACGCCATTCATCATTTAGTTTCAGATTATTTAAATATTGTTTACTCTATTTATTTCTCATTATTATTGTTTCGAATGCATTAAATGTTCCCCTCAAGAGAAAGGTATCCTAGTGTTTCTTTTTCATTCCTTACCTTCTCCCAAAAAAATTGGTTACTAATTAAAGCCTTTAAAGGTCATAAAAGTATAAAATTGAAAAAAAAAAAAAAAGAAAAAGAAAGAGTACTCCTTATATGTTTACAATAATCTCATGTGGTTTTCTCAAAAATAAAAAATAAAAAAAAATCTCATGTGGTACACTTGTACATTTATCTGTTATTGTTGTGTTGTCACATAAGCATTGACTGATTAACTGAGTTTTACCATCGAATTGAATCATATTCCTTACCTTTTGCTTTAGGAGAATATGAAGAATGTCGATGAACAATGACGCACGACTGTAAATCTTAATTTATAGAGAAATTCATCGATTGTTGAACAAAGTTGAAAGACATTGAAAAATGTCGATGAACAGTGATGAACCATGAAAAACATTGATGAACAATTTTTTGATTTTGATTTTTTTTAATTTAATCTTTTTTTTATTTAATTAAATATTGCTTTTAATAAATAAATTTCGAAAATTATAAAATGATTTTTGAAAATACAGTAATTGAAACACCCAATTAGATTAATTATTCACAGATTATGAAAATTATTCACCATATAATAATGATAGAAATATATTTTATATGGGTATATCAATTTGAAACGCCCAAAATAGTATATGGGACTTACAAAGTGAAATGGAGAGAGTAATTAAAGATGTAAAATACTTGTCTGGCCCAACTAAATTTGCCCTGTTCTGATAGTGACTAATTAAGAATTCCACTTGCATGAACTCTATTATTTAGCTTGACTTAAACCCAAAATAGACCAACCCAATTGGACACAAAAAATTGAAACAAAATGTTCAAGTTTGATTTAAACCCAAACTTGAACATTTCTGCTAAAGTATATGATACATAGATGGTTTACTAGTATATGAAGATCATCTTTTTTTTTTTTTTTTTTTTTTTTTTTTTTTTTTTTTTTTTTTTTAGTAGTCTCAATTCAGGCACTTTAGGAGTAAGGGCCTAGGAGAGAAAGTAAGGGAATTTCAGCCTCAAAACACCCTCATCACTTGTTAAGGGTTTGTGGTAAGAGTATTACCAAGCCAGCCAATCTGCCAATGTATATTGTATTATTAATTAAATTGCACGCCATAAGGATCCACCAACACATGGTGAGGTAGAGCAAAGTTAGAAGTTTGCTTCTTAATTAATAAGTATTATTGTATAATTATATTTATATATTATTCGATTCAAGAAAAATGTGGCATCTTAAGTCTCACATGCGGTGTATAAATACCATGAAATGATAAGCTTTTCTCAATGCACAACAATTAACAATCTCATTTACTCAAACTTAGCAAGCATTACTCAAGGGTATGTTATATATATATACTACTCCGATCCCTTCAATTAAATCCTAGTTAATTTTATTTTTCGTTCTTATAAATTGATATATACTACTAGATTATATCATTAATTCATTTCATTCAGTAAGTATATATATAATTTATATATGATTGTTGTTTGAAATGCTATTGTTAGTAATACATAGTATTATAGTAACACAAACGTATGGTCGGTTTTGCAGGATTGAACACGGTACTACGAACGATAAGCAAGAGAGAAACATGGCAGCTATCGAACCAAACGTGGTGAATTTACAGGATCCAGAAGCTCACTATGAGAAGCTGGTGAAGGAGTTGGAGGTTAAGGGCAAGGCCGAGGCCGAGGCGGGTGGTGCACAACTACTTGCTGGAGATGTGGAGCTGACCAGCCCTACCACAAACTTCACCGATAGCAAGCTCACGAAAATCGACGTTCATTTTTGGTCTGGCTATACGCTGACTAGCTTCCCTGATATGAATAGATTCACAACTTACTATTTTAGGGAGAAAGGCCCTCTTCCTCAAGGTGTCAAGTGGGGCTATTGCTACGCTTCTGGTACCGACTCCACTGCTCGTAAGTGGGTTGCGGCTTTTGATTCCGCTGCTGGCAAGGTAAATCAATCTAGTAAGCTAGATATAGTGTACTTGGCCATTGAATTGAATTGAATCAACTATTATGACAACGTTACGTATTATTCTTAAGGAAATTTTGACAATTACCACCTTCTATTTTGGTCATTTTAGCAATTACCACCTTGTATTTTTTTTTTTTTTTGAAAATTACCACCTTCTCTTTTGCAAAACACCAAAACTTACCACCTTCTCCCCTTTTAACTGCCATGTGACGTCACGTAGGGCCCACCAGTTACCTTCCCCTCCCATTTCCCTCCTTATTTTCATTTCTATTTCGACACTCTTCTCCCCTGTCTCTCTTCTCTCTCATTCACCATTAATGTCATCAATTCATCCTCACCCACCTAAAAATTTCTGAGATTTTACTCTCTCTTGTCACTTCCTCTCTCTCTCTCCTCATTATTCTTGGTCAAAGTACTTGCTAAATTGCCCAGAATAGTACATTATTCCTGGCGCTGTAAGAGGCTAGCATAGGGTTGGAGACGTCATTGTTGAAGGGGGGACCAAGCTAGGAGCTTTTGCTGTTTGGAAATTGCAAAACGGAGTTAAAAAGCGAGGTAATTTTTTGCTGTAAAGTGTAATTGACAAACCCTAGAACTTGACAGTGTATTTGCATGTTAATTTGTGCAATCTGGTTTTATATTCATCAATTAGTTGTAAATTAGGGTTTTTTATTGTTTAATTAGTGGAAATAATTAAAAATTGAAAGCTGCATGTTTCGATTTGAGTATTGGTTGGTCTGGCATTAGAATATTGCTTAAAATTGTTATGCATGCTTATGTTTTTGTTGTTTACTGTGCTTGGTGTGTATGTTGTTGACCACAAGCAATTGATTATATATTGTTTGCTTTTTTTATTGCATTGGGTGTTGCAGTATGGAAGAAAGTATATATCCCAAGTTTGTTGATTTAAGGATTAGATTAGGAGGTGAATTTGTTACTAAGACTCATAAAAATAGGAGGGTTGTAGAGTATCAAGGTGGTTGGACATTTTTAACTACTGGAGTTAGTGTGAGAGACATGAGGGTTTCAACACTTGGCAATACTGCTGCTACTGGGTTTAGGGATGCAGGAATGGATGTTCCCCAAAGGTTTAAGTTATGGTATAGGCTGAAGGGAAGAACACTTGGCAGTGCGAGGAGAGAGTTTAAGGATGATTTGGACATTGACAAATTCCTGGACACTGTTGATAAGATGGGGATAGTGGAGTTGTATTGCACAATTGAGCCTGTTTTGGAGCCCACACCAGAATATTTGCCTTTGAGTATGCCAACATATAGGACAAAATTGCCATCCCTCACAATTAGTGAACCTGGGCCCAACCAGCAAGGCCCAACTGTAGCTCAATCTCAGCCCAACTTGCCTACTACACAACAAATTTCCAAGCCCAAACCTCAGAAATTAATACCCATCAGAAAACCTAGGGAGGTTGAGGAGGCTGTGTTGATATCAGAGAGAGAGTTCAATAGGCATGTGAACACTTTGAAAGGGATTAGATCTAGTCCTATGGTGAAGCATGTTGCACAGAAAGGAAAGGGTAAGAAAGTGAGCAGGGCAAGGAAACATGATAAGGGTGATAAGCATAAGAAGGTGAAGAAGACAAAGAGGAGATTGTTTGAAAAGGATGACAAAGAATCTGGCTCATCCAGTTCTAAGCCAAGTGATTTAGATGTTGATTGGAATCCTGGTGAAAAAGAGTGTGAATTGAATGTTGATGAATTTTTTGCAAGCAAGGGAGGGGATGGTATATTGCAGGAGGTACAGAGTAGTCTAGCAGAGGGGCTTAGAAGAGATGGGGTTCCAGGTCAAGGCATGGCAAAAGTGAGAGAAGAAGAAGGTGATGATTCTGAGGAGCTAAGGAGCTTGCATGGTTCAGATTCTGAAGAAGAACCATACACAACATTTAATGCCCTCACTGATTTCAGCAAACCCATTACATTGAAGGTGGGGCTGAGGTTTACTTCAAGTACTGTTGCTAGGCAAGCTTTAAGACAACATGCTATAGAAAATAGGTATGACTTTTATTTCTTGCACAATGATAAGTCTAGAATTAGGACTTACTGCAAGTTCAAATGTGGGTGTCCTTGGAATCCAAAGGCTTGTAGAAAACCCATGTGTAGCTGTGAAAACCAATGCCCTTTCACAATGTATGTTAGGTTCAATCCTAGGGAAAGTTACTGGGTAATCTATTCTATGAGACTAGACCACACTTGTGTAAGAACTATAGCAAACAAGAAGATGAATTCAGAGTACTTAGGAGATAAGTACATAGAGCACTGGAAAGCTGATTCTAGTTGGAAATTGAAAGCTTTTAGGCAGAGGGTGTTAATTGAAAATGGGATTAAAATCACTTATTGGACTACATGGTTGGCTAGAGCTAGGGCAAAGCTCAAGATCTATGGTTCTGCAGCTGAAGAATATGAGAGAGTTTGGGATTATGGGAAAACAATTACCAAATACAACAAGGGCAGCAGGGTGGGGGTAGCAGTTGATGGTTTGGATGGGCCAGAGCCACCTATATTCATGAGAGTGTATATGGCTCTGAATGGCTTGTTAGAGGGGTTTACAAAGGGGTGTAGGCCTATCATAGGGGTTGATGGCTGTCACTTGAAGGGTGCATACCCAGGACAGATTTTAGTTGCTGTTGGGAAGGATGGAAACAACAACATATTTCCATTTGCTTGGGCAACTGTGGAGGTGGAAAACACTGAGACCTGGGTTTGGTTTCTGCAAATGCTGATGAAAGACTTGTCTGGTGAGGAAGGTGAAGGATGGAACTTTATGTCAGACAGACAGAAGGTATTCCAGCTTCATTTACATACATTTTTTTCACTTACATTTGTTGAATTTGCTTACTTAACATGTTACTAATTGGATGTGTGTTTGTGTGTGTTTGCCAATAGGGATTACTTGAAGCATTTAACCAAGTAGTGCCCAAAGCAGAAACCAGATATTATGTAAGACATATCTGGGCAAACTTCAAGCTTCAGTTCACTGGGACCCTTTTCAAAGACCTATTTTGGCAAGCAGCAAGGGCAACAACATTGGTATATGCCCTGTTCCTCCTGTTCCTGTAAATTCAGCATTATTTTTCTTTTTTTTTTTTTTGCTTATTTTCTTCTGTCCTTCAAGGTTGATCATGAAATTGCAATGGAGAGTATCAAATTTCTCAATGAAGATGCATATGAATACTTGGTGAACATCCCAACAAGGCATTGGTGTAGGCATGCCTTCTCACCCAATTGCAAGTCAAACATGTTGCTGAACAACATGTGTGAAACATTCAACTCATTGATAAGGGAGGCAAGAGATAAACCTATTCTCACTTAAATGGAGTGGATGAGAAGGTATATGATGAGGAGGTGTAATGAGAAATGGGAGGGAGTGCAAAAACTGAATGGGAAGAATATGCCCTACATCACCAAGACACTTGAAAGGATTGAACATGTGGCTAGAGGATGCATTGTGCAGCTGTCAAGGGATGACAACTATGAGGTGGAGTTTGGTGGAGACCAAGTTGTTGTTGATATTCAAGAAAGGACCTGTACATGCTACCATTAGCAGCTCACTGGGATTCCCTGCATACATGCCTATGCTTGTTTGATGGATAAAAGAGTAGATCCAAATGATTATGTCGATGAGGCATATAGTAGGGAGACTTATCTGCAAGCTTTTGGCACTCCTATACTTCCTGTACCAGGTGCTAAGCACTAGGAGAAGATGGGATTCAGGAAACCATTGCCTCCTGCCATAAGGATCTTACCAGGAAGACCTAAGTCAAGGAAAAGGAAGAAAGAGCAAGGTGAAGATCAAGATAAGGCTGCCCCTCCTAAAAAGACTACAAGATGTAGCAAGTGCAAGCAATTGGGTCACAACAAGAAGACTTGCAAGAATGAAGCTGCTGCTGAGCTGGTCAAAGAAGTTGACAAAGGTGGCAGACCTCCTTCAGACACACCTTGGGTTAAAGAGCAAAGGAAGAAGAGGGAAGTTAGGGCATTGAGTAAGGTAATCTATTTAACCTAAGGTTGTCAAGCTTTTACTAACTTTTTCAGGATCTAATTATGTTCTGTTCTATGTGACAGGTGGCTGCAACTGGATCCCAGCAAGCTTTTGCTGCTGCTGCTTCTTCTCAGCATGCTTCACAATCTGCTGTTGACCACCCAATTCAATTAACTCAGCAAAGTCAGAACCAACCTCAACCACAGCAACAAACACCAAGCAGGGCTAGGGACAAGATGCCTGTTAGGAAAGGGAAGACAAAGTCTCTAGGTAGCTTGTACAAGTAGGAGTGGGGTATGTTTCAACAATTTCTAATGCACTTAAGTGGTCTGTAATTTTTTGGGAACAATGGTTATATCACCACATGTATGCTTTTGGAAACAATGGTATTTTGTTGAACAAGCTTTTGATTACCATGATTAATTAAAGTGCATGCCCATTCTGGTTTATATGCTCATTTTATTTGGTTTATGTTGCATACAAAATGTAAAGCATTAAGCAACACACAAGAAAGTGAATGAAAGTGTCATTTTTCATTTAAGGATCCAAAAGATACATTTTTTTCATTCAATACAATACACTTCATTCTAGGCAAAACATTGCCTAATTCTTTCCTAATTCAACAAAAGAAAAAAACCAACAAGGTTTTTCTAACAACCAACTAACCTAAGCTACCAGAACTACTTAAACAGAAGGACTACAACAACCACAAACACTAGCACACAGCAAAATGCAGGGAGCATGAGTCCATGCTTCTTCATGAACTTGACCTCCTTCTTCAGTGCTTCATTCTCAAGTGCAAGGCTTCTTTTTTCAGCTTTCACATCATCCAGTTCATCATCCTCAACTCCAGCTTCTGAGCATTCACATCAGCCATGAGTGAATTAGTCACATCCTTTTGCCATTCAGTCATTTCAAGGTCCACCCATTTGAAATAGTCACAACCCCTGCTATCAGTGTCCTGCTCATAAAATTGGCAAGCTTGAAACCTTCTCCCTGGATTCTGCTTGGTCCACGAAGTCAAATTCGAAGCAGGATACCCACACTTGCAGATGTGAAATTCAGTCTGCAAAAAATCATAAATTGTGGTTAATTAGTTAATTAGTTCATTATTAGTTCACCAATTGTGGTTATAAGTTACAGAACCAGGTAATTATTCATAAATTGTGGTAATTAGTTCACCAATTGAACACCCTAACCCCTAATTGAAATCGTAAAACCCTAATTTCAACTACATTACCATAATCCCCAAAATCGCAACCACAAACCCTAACAGAAATTGATACCCCCAAAAAACAAAAATTATGATGAAGAAAACATACCAGCCTTTTCGGAATCAAAGTCATGTTGCAGCAACCACAGCTAATTGTTGATTAAATTTGATTTGGAGGATAGAGATGAAGATTTCTGGAATTTTTGGGCGAAAAATAGTGACTGAGAAGTAAGAATCGAGTTAGGAAAAATAAATAGGAGGGAAATGGGAGGGGAAGGTAACTGGTGGGCCATGCATGACGTCATGTGGCCGTTAAAGGGAGAGAAGGTGGTAAGTTTTGGTGTTTTGAAAATGAGAAGGTGGTAATTTTCAAAAAAAAAAAAAATACAAGGTGGTAATTGCTAAAATGACCAAAGTAGAAGGTGGTAATTGTCAAAGTTTCCTATTCTTAATTAATCTTGTACCAATCATGTGTGTTTCAGGCTTATTGTGAGGCCGGACCTATAGGTCCAGTTGATTGAAACGTAGTTGAAGTTAAATTGAACGCGTCTGGAAGCAGTTGTGAGTATGTTGACCCTATTCTTGGAGGCAAGATCACTGCTAAGATTACTGGTCTCCAAGCAATATCAACTCTCTATTAGCTACCATGCTAGCTTGATTAGTTTAGCTGCATTGCTGTTGCAGTTAATCAATGACTACAATGCTTTACCTTCCTCGCTTTCTAATTATGTGCATTTTAATTGTTCGTTTTAATTGTGTAATCAAAAATAGTGATGCTACTATGCATCTTGTATCCTAAAAATGTATGGTTGTAATGTATATGTCAGTATATCCACCCAGTAGACAATGCGTCTATGTATGAAATAAACTGTTTTAATTTACGTGGTATTTGATTTCATAGATACTAAAATAGTTAAATGGCATTTGATGTCATTTTATATCCTCCATGTACCATTCTCCATATTTACATGAATCTCTGTTTAAGCCATATGATAGATATTATAGTTTACGATAATATTTGTCGCAGAGCTAGGATATTTTGTATATATTTTTGATATATTTTGTATACTTATCTTACTAGATTCCTAACGAGATTAGGACTAGGATTGTAACTCTATATATTATGATCAATGGTACACACTCCAGATTGAGGAGTTTTCCCGAAATCTAACATGGTATCACAGCTTAGGTTTTAGATCTCAATTTTTTTTTTCCAATTATTATTGGTTTTTGGTTTATTTGGGACCTGCCTTCATCACGTTTTTCTTCCGCAATTTCTTTAATTTTCTACTCTGTTTCCCAGATTTCGGCTACATAGTAATTAGTAATTAACTTTTCTTGTTCTTTATTGTTTGCTGGTGAGTTTTCTGTTCTTTATTGAAGTGTCATGGCCAAGGACGATCAACCCACTCCTCCACCACCTCCGCCACCATCTTCGGAGTTTCACCCCGCCTTGGCAGTGAACAACATTAAAAACGCAATTCCTCTTGTTCTTGACTTTGAGAAAGTCCAATACTCCAATTGGGTGGAGTTATTTGAGAACCATGCATGTGCTTACAATGTGTTAGATCACATTGATTCTAGTGTGTCTCGTCCGTCGGATGTTTCGGACTCTTTGTGGACGCGTCTTGATGCAATTGTAAAGCAGTGGATTTATGGCACAATCTCATCCGACCTTCTTGTAACGATTTTGTCTCGCAAATCGACAGCTCAAGAAATTTGGAATCGAATTAAAGAGATTTTTCAGGATAATAAAAATACAAGGGCCGTTTATCTTGAGAATCAATTTAATATGCTTCATCTTAGCAATTTCTCCAATATTACTGCTTATTGTCAACAGCTTAAAAGCTTATCCGATCAATTAGCAAATATTGATCAACCCGTTTCGGAGCAAAAGATGGTTATTCGTCTAGTTTCCGGCCTCACAAACACCGATTTTGATATGGTGGCGACTATGATTCAGCAAACCGACCCATTACCCTCCTTCAATACTGCCAGGTCTCGTCTTCTTCTCGAAGAATCGCGTCGAGCCAATGACCAAGGTCAATCGCAGCAATCATCCTTTGTTGCACAACAAGACTCGGACCCATCACAATCACAGACTTCATCTCAGTTTGGCCGTGGCTCTGGTGGCAGAGGCGGCAGTGGTCGTGGGGGTCGCACAAGTGGTGGAAAAGGCGGCGGAGGAAAGGGACGAGGAAAGGGTCGTGGGAATAGCAACAACACCAAGTCCTCTAATAATTCCCAACAACAACAGCAGAATCAATTGCCAAATAATGGGGCTTCTTTTAATGGGCAATCATGGGCCCAACAGCCCCCTTGGCCCAATCCTCATCAATACTCTTGGCAGCCTCAAGGTTGGGCTATACCACCTGCTCCATTCCCAACCAATGGGGCCTATCAGGGTCGGCCCAATTCAGCTCCACCACGTGGCTTATACTCTCAGCAGGCCTTCACCATCGGTCAGCCCCAATATGGTCCACCAATGACTCCCACGGAGTTCAATAGTGCTTACTCTTCCATGTATCTCCAAAATCCGGACAACGGATGGTACATGGACTCCGGAGCTACGTCTCATATGACAAATAATGTAGGTACACTTCTACCCCTTTTTAATTTAAGCGCTAATAATCATATTTTAGTAGGCAATGGTCACCGCATTCCAATTACCGGTTATGGTCATACCACCCTCCCTAATAATAATTCCCTTAACCTTAAAAATGTTCTTCTTGCACCTCAAATTATTAAGAATTTAATTTCTGTCCGTAAATTTACTTCTGATAATAAGGTGTCCATAGAATTTGACCCTAATGGTTTTACTGTGAAGGATCTTCTCACGGGGAGGGTAATAACGAGATGCAATAGCACCGGAGAGCTCTATCCAGTCACCTCAAGCTCACCAAGCACTTGCCTAGCCACCACTCTCACTGCAGTCACCCCATGGCATGATCGTTTAGGACACCCCGGGGCTTCTTCTTTAAATTTTCTTAGGAGCAATAATTTCATTACTTGTAATAAGGAGCATGACTCCACTTTTTGCAATTCATGTCAAATAGGGAAACATGTTAGACTTCCATTTATGATTCAAATAATAATACTTTTTCTGCTTTTGATATTATTCATGCTGATTTATGGACATCTCCTATTAAAAGTATTAATGGTCATAAATACTATTTAGTGCTTCTTGATGATTTTACTCATTATGTGTGGGCCATACCCCTAGCTTATAAATCTCAAGCCTACCAATCTTTTCTTCACTTTAGACAATATGTGCAAACTCAATTTGAACGTCCTGTTAAATCATTCCAAAGCGATCACGGTCGCGAATTTGATAATGACCCATTCAAAAAATTTTGCCTTGACAATGGTATGGTTTTTAGATTCTCTTGTCCCCACACGTCCTCTCAAAACGGGAAAGCCGAACGTATGATTCGGACCATAAATAATATCAAACGCACACTCTTATTTCATGCCTCATTGCCCCCTTCCTATTGGTCACATGCTCTAGAGACGGCCACTTATCTTGCAAATATTTTACCCACTAAATCTCTTAAGCAAATGACCCCGGCTCAGGCTTTGTTTCATAAAAACCCCTCTTATGACCACTTATGGGTTTTCGGTTGTCTATGTTTCCCTAATCTATCTGCTACAGCTCCTCATAAACTTGCCCCTAGATCCACTCCTTGTGTTTTTTTGGGATACCCTACTAATCACCGTGGTTATAAATGTCTTGACCTTGCAACCCGCAAAATCATTATTTCTCGCCACGTTACTTTTGATGAGTCGACCTTCCCCTTTAAAAACTTGGAGCAATATACACTAAAAGATTATGAGTTCTTGGGATTTGATGAGAATTCACCCATACTGACACACTTTTACTTGCGCCATTATTCACCCCAAGCCCATTCTCAACAAGGCCCAGCAGCAAGCCCAGTTAGTGTCACTCATCCACCCAACTCCCCTACTGCTACACCTACCCGTACTCCCTCACAACTCACACCGCAGCATGGCTGGGCCACCCCTGCCCACGCTGCACACACACCGCGGACCCCACTGCCATCACCCCACACGGCCAGCAGCCCAGTCGCACCTCCACCTCCCTACTCACCGCCACCTTTGCGTGGTGTTCCCCCGCTACAACCAACCCGGCCACCACCTCCCTCACCCCGTGTCACCCGTAGTCAACGGGGCATCTATAAACCCAACCCGAAATATTGTAACCTCACCGTTCACAATTCGGGACCCCCACATCAAAAATCACCTCTTCCAAAGTCCTATAAGCAAGCTTTAAATGACCATAATTGGAAAGCGGCGATGAATGATGAATATAGTGCTTTAATTAAAACAGGGACATGGGAGTTGGTACCTAGGCCTACGGGGGTGAATGTTGTTAATTGTATGTGGCTTTTTAAGCATAAATACAAATCTAATGGTGAGCTTGAGAGGCACAAAGCTCGTCTTGTATGTGATGGCAGGTCACAGGAAATTGGTGTGGATTGTGGTGAGACTTTCAGTCCGGTAGTAAAACCGGCCACTATTCGCACTGTTCTCAGTTTAGCTTTGGCTAAAAAGTGGTCGATACATCAACTAGATGTCAAAAATGCCTTTTTACATGGTGATTTGCAGGAAACTGTTTACATGCATCAACCTCCGGGTTTTGTTAATCGGAGGGCTCCTACTCATGTTTGTCGGCTCCGCAGGGCTCTCTATGGTTTGAAACAAGCTCCCAGAGCTTGGTACCAACGCTTTGCAAACTTTCTCGTTAAATTGGGTTTTGTCATTTCCAAAAGTGACAAATCTCTTTTTACTTTCCGGCAGGGTGATGATATGGCATATTTGCTCTTATATGTTGATGATATTATTTTAGCTACCTCATCTGACAGGTTGCGTACAGGAATTATTTCTCAGTTGCAAACTGAGTTCCCTATGACTGACTTGGGTCCTTTGAGTTATTTTTTGGGGATTGCTGTGACCCGCAAACCCTCTTATATGTTACTTTCACAGGGAAAGTATGCACAGGAGATTTTAGAGTGGGCAGGTATGGCCTCTTGTAAGCCTGCAGCTACTCCAGTTGACACTAAGTCCAAACTTAGTGCAGATGAAGGACCGCCTTTTCGGGATCCTACTTTGTATCGCAGTTTAGCAGGTGCTCTTCAGTATCTCACATTTACCAGGCCAGATATTTCTTATGCGGTACAACAGGTGTGTCTATTTATGCATGATCCCCGGGAACCTCATTATGAGGCATTGAAACGCATTCTGCGTTATGTTCAGGGTACCATTGATCACGGCTTACATCTATATCTACTGTTTCTCATCGATTGATTACTTACACTGACGCTGACTGGGGAGGTTGTCCCGATACCCGACGTTCTACTTCGGGCTATTGTTGTTTCCTTGGGGACAACCTCGTGTCCTGGTCATCTAAGCGTCAACATACTTTGTCTAAATAGAGTGCAGAAGCAGAATATCGAGGCGTCGCAAATGTTGTCTCTGAGGCGTGTTGGCTTCGTAATTTATTACTTGAGTTACATTGTCCTCTACGGCAGGCTACTATAGTTTATTGTGATAATGTCAGTGCTATCTACCTTTCTGGCAACCCGGTACAATACCAACGCACCAAACATGTGGAGATGGATATTCATTTTGTTCGAGAAAAGGTTGCTTTGGGGGAAGTACGGGTTTTACATGTTCCTACTAGATATCAGTTTGCGGACATTTTCACTAAAGGCCTACCACGAGAATTATTTCTGGAATTTAGGTCCAGTCTTAGCGTACGACCTCCTCCCGCTACGACTGCGGGGGTGTGATAGATATTATAGTTTACGATAATATTTGTCGCAGAGCTAGGATATTTTGTATATATTTTTGATATATTTTGTATACTTATCTTACTAGATTCCTAACGAGATTAGGACTAGGATTGTAACTCTATATATTATGATCAATGGTACACACTCCAGATTGAGGAGTTTTCCCGAAATCTAACACCATATATATAATTACATACTACAAAATGAACAAAATGATTACAAATATTACTGGTATTGTTTAATTAAATAAATTTATTTGAACATGACAAACTTACTCTATTAATGTCATCTTGAATATCTTCATAAAGAAATTCTCAACATAAAAACGATAAAAGGGATGATTGTAACATAAGGAAATTAGTAAGACATGTAATACAATATATCTTGCTTAAATAAAAATAAAATAAAGATAATGATGTCAAAAATTAAAGTGACAACTTTTTTTTTATAAAGAGTCCTTTGATTCTATATCAATTTAATATCCTCCTCTGCAAAAGAATTTGCCCTTAAATTCTGGTTAGTATATTACGATAAGGACAATTGATATGTCTCCATTCTTCAACACTATATACATTCTTTTTGTTTTTTAATATTTGCATCACTTTGATATATATATTTATTTGTCAAGACATAATCATTAATATCTTTAATTATCTCGAAACTAATAAGTTTGTGTTTGTGCATGAGAGAGAAGGGGAAATGTGCATTATAGAGGCCAGGTGACCAATGATGGGCCGAGTTCGATTTTGGGTGGGCTATGGAAAAAAATTTCAGCCTAAAATTAATATTTTTTGTACATGCGTTTTTTTCCCCGACCCAAAATGACACAAAAGCTAGCTTAGGCTTGTTTTAAATTTACGGATTTTTGGAAAGCTTTTTCGGCCCAAACCTTGGCCTGACCCGGCCCAACTTACCAAGTTAATTATTTTGCCTTTGACCCAGCCCGGCCCATGTGCGTGTAGTAGTTTAAGGACGTTCATTAATCAACTCTTCTAATAAGAGACAAAAGGCCTCAAGCTTTTGGGCGTGTTCGGCAAAATATAGTTGTGAAGGTAGTTGTAGCTGTGGGGGTAACTGTTAGCTGTGTAGGTAGTTGTTAGCTGTCAACAAGCTGTTAGCTGTGAAGATAAATAAATTAGATGTGAGTGTTCGGTAAAGTAGCAGTTGATTAGCTGTTACATATAAAACTATATATAAAATTTTCAACAGCTACCTCAAAAGCTACCTCTAATTTCAAAAGCTAATCTTTCTAACTTTTCATAAAAGGTACCTCTACCACTAAAAGCTACCCTAACCAC
Organism: Chenopodium album; assembly: GCF_948465745.1. Taxonomy (NCBI): domain Eukaryota; kingdom Viridiplantae; phylum Streptophyta; class Magnoliopsida; order Caryophyllales; family Amaranthaceae; genus Chenopodium; species Chenopodium album. The sequence goes on from NC_137848.1 coordinate 49,185,660, forward strand.
TACTTTGCCAAACACTCTGATGAGCGTCATTTATAGAGCTCAAAAGAATAAGATTTAGGCTCATTTTCTTTATTTTCTTTCATCATTTTCATATAATTCTCTTAGTTTTATTTGATTTTCCATTTTTATAATTCACTTTGGTTCTCGATTAGTTTTTACGAGATTTTCATATTTTTAGTTGATAATTCATAGTTTTAGTTTTATTTTGTTATGCTTTCTCTCTCTTTGTTTTATTTGTGTTTTGTAGGTGAATAATCAAGTCAATTTGCTCATTTTGGGACTGCCTTGCTCGCGGGCATCATCTCGAGTGCACTGATGATGGGGATGCTCGAGAGCGCGGAGTTTGATCAAGCAAAGCGAAGGAGCCAAGGCCTCGTGCACCACGCAGGGGTGCGCGCGCGCGACACAGGGGTGCGTGCGCGCAGACCCTACTGTGCGCGCGCGCGGCTGGTCTGTGCGTGCGCACGGCCCTGTGCAACCCCCTTCGCTCGATTTTTCTATTTATAGCTTTTGACTTTCTTTTTTATGAAGACTTAACTTTGTACTAGAGATATAATTTTCCAGAAATAATAGAGAGAGAAGCTTAAGATTTACTTGTTTGTACTTGAATTTGATCTTAGATTTCAATTGGATCTTGAAATTCCTTCTTCAATTCAATGAAAGTTAGTAAGATTTCTTTCCTTTGATTTACTTTTAATGCAATTCTTTCTAGTTTCTTGAATTTTGTTTGAGATTACTTTCCTTGCTCTAGAATTTGTTGATTGATTGATTTTCTTTTGATTAAGCTTTAAATGAATATGAATTTGATTGAATTTGTTTTGTTCCTTAATTTCACCATGATTAGTGAGTAGATTAGTTGCTAGGGAGAAGGGGAAGCATGCTTGATTGATGATTTTTGCTAGTTGATGATGCTAAATTGATTTGAATGTTACAATTAAATTGGTTGACATAGTTGTGCATGTGATTAATTAAACTAGGAGTGATCAACCTATAAGGTTAATCTAGAAAGCATTGCAAATTTCAATGACATGAACCCTTGATTTGAGAATTGCTTTAATTGATTGAATTTGATTGTGATTTTCCTTGTTAGCCATTCATAGTGAACCCTAGCTTGGCTTATAGGAGATAGATTTTGGATTCCTTTGATTGCAACTATTGTTTGTCCCTTGTGATGTTGAATCGATTGAGTAATCTATAAATTAGCATAATCATTGAGCTTGCATGTGGAACCTATATCCCTAGTGTTTAGCATATTGAATTCTTCGATTTGTCTAACTTTTTGACATTTTAGTTACCAACCACAACCATTTATATTCTTCGAATTAGCTTGACATAGGCTATAGCATCGTTCCTACTCATTCCTTTGGGTTCGACCCTTGACTTACCATATATTTGTGTTAGGTTGGTCGAGTGTTTACAAATTAAGTTTGGCTCTAGGGAGAGGTAGATAACGACCTACATTTTCCTCTTGTCACACTCACATTTTTAGTTAAGTAGTGGTTTGACTTTGATCAAACCACTAAAAGCTACTTAAAAGCTACTCAAAAGCCAACGCCGAACACGCCCTTTATTTTCCTCCAATAGTTACTATGTGCACCATTGGTGCACCACGTTTATACGTTTAAACATTTTGTAAAAAAATTTGAACACTTTACAAAATATGAACATTTAGTAAAAAAAAAATATGAACACATTACAAAAAATGAACATAAGAATCTAATTTTATATTTCATATTTTATAAAGAAATGTTCATTTTATATGCAGTAAAATGTTCGGTTTATATTACAAAACTACTGTATTACATTATTACGAGTCAGACAAACTTCTTTCAAAAAATTGATTTTATTATATAGTGTTGTATTTAATTTACATCTTTAAAATTTGCGATTGTTAAGATTTTTTTACTAAATGTTCAAAATTTGCGATTGTTCATTTTTTTTTACTAAACGTTCAAAAGTATAGGCGTGGTGTATTGCGATTGTTCAGTTTGTTTTTACTAAATGTTCAAAATATGCGATGTTTAAATTTTTTACTAAATGTTCAAAATTTGCAATTATTCAGATTTTTTTATTAAATATTTAAAAATATATTGCTGACGCTGTTGACTTGCAATTTTCCTCCAATGCTTATGTGGTCATGTGTGGGCTGCTTCCCCTCCCATTAGTTGGGCTTGACTATTGTCACAATTCACGGCCTGAAGTTTTGTTAGGTCATTGACTCAATATTGTTAGCATGATTTAGCCTCAGAAAATAAAAATAAAACTAGTGTGTACCCCGGGCGATGCCCCGGGTTGTTTAGTCTGTGTACTTCTTTAATTTAATAACTATGTTCGACTATTTGTATAGTTAGTGTATGTAGTGGTTCAGGCGTTGCCTCGGGTGTCACTTTTTTTTTTTTTTTGTTTACATCATATGTATTTATATTCTAATATTGTTAAAACTAATGAATTATATTATTTTTAATTTACTTAATAAATGAAAGGAATATATAATATTATGTGAAATTTGAAACATTAATAGAGGTTGGTTGAGATGGTAAATGTATTAACTATATGTATCGGAGGTTATGGGTTCTAATCTTGTTAAAAGCGTATTTTATTTTGTTGAATGAAGTGGCAAGCTTACGTGACACATATACTTTGGATGTGATGTGGCATTGTGACATGACACATATAATTTGAAGAGTGTCACGTGGCACCATTCTTTAAAAAGAACGCCTTTTAATATATAGTATAGATAGATGAGCTAATAAAACTATTTCTAATTTTCTATTAATCATTATGGGGCTTGTTTTTAAGATAAATAAATGTTCTTGATTTATTTATAAAAATGTCATGTGATAAATAAAAAATTGTTAATTTCAGAGATCAACCTGTATTTACCCACAGGTTGTTTTTTTAGTAATTACATAGATTGATTAGGTATATGTAAAATGAACATAAATGTCTCTCGACAATTGTACAATGTATAATTCGAAGTTTAAGGACTATAGTAAAATCATAAGCTTATTAGTAATAAAATTATGGAAAATTTGTATTTATTAGTCCCAACTTTACTTGATTCACTTTTATTTATACCAAGACATCTACTTCGTATTAATTATTTTTTTCTAATTCGAACTTTGTTGGGGATTCGCTTTTATTAGACCAAGATGACTAGCTTAGTGACCTGATGAATGAATTTTTTTATTTTTTATTTTTTATTTTTTTTTAACCACCGGCACTACCTATTTACTATCTCTCCAACACTGTTGAGATAGTAAGACCCATCACCAAGGATGTATTCGGTAGTGAGGGCAAGGAGAGGGTTGCCTTGTTGGTTTGGGAAGGGAGGGGGTGGTTTTCAATGGTAGCAGAAGAGGGGTGTTTTTGGCAATGGCATTGGAAAGAGGTGGTTTTGAATGCTAAGGGAGAGGACGGCTAGACGGGGTGGTTTTGGTGAGGGGGGTGTGTGGGGAAGAGGTAGTTTCCAGGGGGATGGGGAGAGAGGGGATACATTTCGACAATAGGGAGGGAAAAGGGTGGTTTAGGGAGGGGGGGAAGGAATTGGCATCGCTGAAAGCAAAGGTGGTTAGCCAAGTGGCTGTGCACGGATTTTGAGGAAGGTGATCAGTAAGGTATAAGAGGAGTTAGGTGCTAGATGTTACATGAATACACAATCATTTAATAATGGAGTTTAGTAATAGGACAGTTTGTGAAAAACTACCTTATAAAACACTTTTTTTACTACATAATAAAAAAAAATGTTGTAAGAAACTACCTTATAAAAGGGTAAATGCTGTAAGAGACTACCCTTGGTCGAAAAGTCATCGTTGACTTTTATTTTTCGACATTGACCATGTCACGTGCCAATTAAGAAAAAAGGAGGGAAATGGTGAATTAATAGTCACGTGATTGGCACGTGATGTGGTCAACGTCAGAAAATGAAAGTCAACTGTGACTTTCCGATCAATGGTAGTCTCTTACAACTTATAAGGTAGTTTATTACATAGTTTGTTTTTATTATATAGTTTCTCGCAAAAAAGGTGTTTTATAAGGTACTTTTTCATAAAATGTCCTTAGTAATATCCAAAAATAATACGGAGTGAAAATGGTCAATTGTTGAGCTGTAATGTCGACTACTCTTATATTTAACTCTAATTTTTTTTTTTTTTTTTGGGTAATATTGTATGAAAATTACTTCATGTCCTTGATAAAAATGTCATACAATAACTACCATAAATACCACTTTTAGTTTCGATTTAGTTCAATCTATATACTATACTAAAATAGGGTACACTAGATCCATGGATGACACGTGTCCCTGTTTTAGTTTAGTTTATTTTTGGTTAAAAATTGTTACATGTATTAGTCAAAAATCCTATTCATATATATTATTGCATATTTTTACATAAGAACATTATATTATAATACTTAATTTTATGGAGTACTACATAATCTTTTCCAAAGATAACACATGTCCCTATTTTAGTTTATTATAATTTTTATTTTAGGTTAAAAATTATTACGGTGTATTTTTTTTTTCAAAAATCTTTTTCATAAATGTTATTGCATATTTTTACATAAGAAAATATTAGTAAAGTACTTATTTTATGGAGTACTATATAATATATCTCAACCGTAAATAAACATGTATAAAATCTTTGTCAAATAAATATTATATCTTTAACAAAAAAAATATATATTTTGATTTGTTTATATATACCACCCTATAAGAAGAACTATAGTTTTTTTTTTTAGTATAGAATTTGGTACCAATTCTACACTACAAAAAAAATGAGAATAGACACACTTAAAATTGCAACACTTACAAAAATGTTACTCTTAATAATCTAACGCAACAATATTTATTTGTTACCTTGAACTAAAGTAACAGAAAAAAAAGTATTGCTCTAGACTATATAAGGCAACAGTTGCTTAAAGTGTTACATTTTTCTTGTCTAAGACAACAAACATAATAATTGTTGCATGAAAAGATAACAATAACAAAACTATTGTTTGAAAATGTAACATTAATATCTATGTTGCCATTTATGGCAACAAATGGCAACATTTATATTAAAAGGACAACATAATTTAAGATGTTGCTAGGGAACATAATATATATATAACAAGCAAGTTTGGTGGAGTTGGTGGGGAACTCACCTTGTGACTTTAAGGTCACAAATTCGAGCCCTACCAACTACTAAATGCTTGAGAGTGGCAACATTTAGAAATATTTTTGAATTGTCTCTCCTTAAATGGCAACATTTTTCATTTGTTGTCTTTGTAAAAGTGTTGCCTTATGTATCATTTTACCTTGGCTTTCAAAATTGTTGTCTTTGAATAAAAATGTGTTGCCTTATGAATAGACAACATGGGCATATACTACGCCTCATATGTGTTGCCTTAGCTACAAGGTAACACTTTTTTTATATTAGGCAATGTTTTGCACTGTTACCTTTATTTTATTTTGTTATATGTGTGCAACCAACCATCATAGGGTTACTCGGTTAGTGTTATAAGGGTTACCCAGTTAGGGTTATATTTGTTACTTTGTCAATGTTGTACTTTGTTATTTAAGGGTTACTAAATAAGTATAATAAGACTCTGTTCATTTCACCTTAAACTCTTAAAGATATAATTTTTGGTAAAAATAAGGGCGCTGATATTGCCAAGGCAAAAAAGTCACTTCAAAGGCAAATTATTTACTCGATACCCATAATCTTTGAGAATCTTAATATGTCAAACTTATTAATTCAATAAATACTTTGTAATATTTTGTTTCCTTTAATAATAGTAGCTAAATATTTTTTTATTTTATTTTTGAGTAGTCTTACTCGGTCATGGGTTACTTAATTAAGGGGTTACTAGGTGAAGGGTTTCTCGAGGGGTTACTCGGGTTACTCTGTTAGGGTTTAATTTAGGGGTTACTTGAGGGGTTCGGTTAGGGGTTACTCGGTCGTCATGGGTTACTTGAGGGGTTCAGTTAGGGGTTACTCGGTCATGGGTTACTCAGTCAAGGGTTACTCGAGCGGTTACCACTACTAAAATTCGGCCAAATTGCGACCACCTCTGACGGTCGTTGAAAATAGTAAAAACGGTCGCTGAAAATAATTGCGACTGTCGATGGTCGTAACATGGTGGTCGTTATGTACGTGGTCGCAAAAAACAATAATTACGGCCGTTTGATGGTCGCAGATTTTTTGCAACCGTTTTTAATATTTTCAACGACCATTAGGAAAACGGCAGCAAAATAAAAAATTACGACCGGTTATATCAGCGGTCGCAGAATTGAGAATTAACGACCGCCAAAGGTCGTCGCTAAAAGTTTAAAAAAACAACAAAAAAAAAAAAGAAAAATCCCTCCCACTTCTTGTACGTCGCGTCCAGCGATCCCACCACCACTTCTCACCCAAACCACCTTTACCCACCACCGCCACTTCTAACCCAAACTAACGCTACTACCCACCCAATCCACCACCACCACCACCCTAAACATTTTTGACCCACCATCGTCGCCCACCCAAACAACCCTTAATCCAAAAAAACATTTGAATTTATAAAACAAAAAATAGATCCTAGAATTAACCAACAAATTTATCAAAATCCAAAAAATCAAACTAAAATTAACAAAAACCAAATCAAAATGAACAAATTAAAAGTTAACAAAAAATATCAACAAAATGTGAACAAATATCATGAAAATTCGAAAAAAATAAGACAAAATTCACGAAAATTCGAGCAAAATCAACAAAAACTTAAAAACAAACCGAAAATCAACGAAACCCAAACAAAAATTCAAACGAAAATCGAAAAAAATATCAGACAATTCGTATGAATATAAACAAAGAAATTCGAAAACTAAAAATCAAACCCAAAAACAAAGAAATTTGGATTTTCATGAAATCAAACCCAAAAACAAAGAAATTCGAATTTTCATAGAAACAAAGAAATTCGAAAACTAAAAATCAAACCCAAAACTCAAACAAAAATCGAAAAAAAATAAAACTAAACCAAATAAACATGGAAATTCGATTAGATAACAAAATAAATCCATGAAAATCGAAAATAAACCAAAATAAACAAAATTTTCAAACAAAACAACATACCTTATCCAATAATTCTTCCTCTTTAGGTTTATATGGTCAAATTCGACCATAAAAACTCCAGATCTGGAATTTTTATGGTCGAATTTGGCCACGAACACCAAACTTTTTGTATTGTTGACGAAAATCCACACTCATAATTCGTTTGATGATGAAAATCTTAAGAAAAAGAAAGAATGGAGAAGAATATGAGAGCGAAAATGGAGAAGATAAGAAGAAAGAGAAAGGAAAGAGAAGAAGGAGAAAGGAAAGAGAAGGAGATGGAGAGGCGTGAGAAAGGAAAGAGAAGAAGGAGAAAGAGAAGAGAGAGAAAAAGAAAGAGGGAGATGCGGCGTGTGAGTGATTAGGGTTAGGGTCTGTATCTTTTATACCCAAATTTTTTTTTAAATAACTCTACTGTGACGGCTAAAAGCGGACGCAAATCTGTGACCGGTCTATAGTCGGTCGCAATTTTCACACATTGCGACCGCTTTTAGCGGTCGTAATAGAATTATTTTTATTTCAAATTATTTTGCCAAGTATTTTATTAAAAAAAATGTTTAAATATCCTTGCGACGGTTCATAGCTTAAAAACAGTCGCAAAATTCATATTTTACGACTGTTTTCTTGACGGTCGTAGAAAAACGGTCGCAATTTCATCGAATTCTAGTAGTGTACTCGGTCATGAGTTACTCGAGTTACTCGGTAAGGGGTTTACTCGAGGGGTTCGGTAAGGGGTTACGAGTTACTCGGTCAAAATTAACTCGAGTAATCCCTGACTAAGTAACTCGAGTAACCTCGGCCACACCGTGTGACTAGCCACAAAGAAAAATCATTCCATTTTAAAATGAGATGGCTAGTGGCGCAAGTAGAAATGAGGGAAAAAACATGACTTAATGTGGGTATTGATTGTTAGTTTATTGAGTTGAATTATTTTTCAAATCTTTCCATACAATTTAAGAATAAAAAATGGTTGTTTTCAAGTTTTCGTATATCATTATTTTAAGGGTTAAAAATATATGATTAAGACATATTTATAAGTAAATTCATTATTACTCATTAAATCATTTTATTTTAAAATTTTTGTGAAATGAATATGAATGTCAAGATTTATAACCCATGCATCGCACCGGTGCTATACAATTTGACCGACACTTATTTTCATTCCTCCCAAAACTAATCTTTCCTATCTTCTCATCACTTGAAAACGGCATACCATCACGTGGTCTCTGTTCTGATCCAGCTTTCTTTCACAAAACACAACTCTTCTCTTTCTTCTGAGAAGAAACATAAGTCTGATATTCCTTTAATTACTTCCTATTTTTAATTCAAATTTCTCAATTCTAAATACTGTTTTTAATGTTCTTCCTAATTTTCTCCAATCATCAACACTGTTAAAATTCCTTAAACAATACTTGTATCTCCAATTCCCCTTGTTCTCTGACACTGTTTCCTTCTCTCTCTTCTTTCCCACTCAAATTGCAGATCTCACTGAATTTTCCCAGAAAATTATGGGAATTAAGAGGATGTTTCCAGATTCCAAAGGGGGCCAAATGTTGATGGTGGGTTTGATTTTGATTGCTGCCGCTTTTTATGGAGGCACCCTCTTTGCCAATAATGCCCCTCTTTTGGAAATACCCACTTCCTCCAATTTTTCTACTGGTAATTTTCTCAACTTTTGCTTAAAAATCCAATCTTTATTATTTTTCTGTTAGTAAAGATTCAATCTTTATTATTTTGCGTTTAAGTTTAATATTTCTGTAAATTGGTTTAATTTAATGTTAGTATGTTGTTTATTGTATTTTGCTGCTGGGTTTTTGTTGGATGTTTGTGTCATAAGCTTAAGTAGAAAAAATGGATATATGAGTTTATAATGTTCAATTTGTTTAATTGGTAAAGAATATTTTGCAACCTTGGAATAGATATTGTTGATTAGCAATTGATTAGCAGCTCAAGCAATGAATTTCTGAGCTGTGTAATTATGATACTTAGTAGTAGATTGGCGAACCTGGTTATTGGGCAGGGCGTAGCGGGTCGAAGATTGGTTGTTGTTTCATTAATATACTTCAATGTCTTGGGAGATAAAGTATTAATTGAAATTTAGAGATTGGGTATAGGGAGGTGGATCAATGGATCATAGTGTGTTTTATGGATCTTAGGGCCGGATAGAAACCGCTTCCTTCCCCACATTTTTCGATTTGGGATAGCATTGAAATTTTGGCAGCTTCTTGAAGCATTGTTTCACTTCCAAGCTTATGATAAACTGAGTCGTGTCTCGCTCAATTGCTTTGTTGATTGTGAGGTGGATATTAGTTTTGATAGTATGCAACAGGATTGGAATAGTTGATCCCCTTGATGCCGAGTGCCCACAAATTGGACATCACAATATTTTGGGTGAAGAAAGAAAGTACCCTGCTGTAGTATGAAATTATGCATTTATGGAAACCATCAAACTTGTTGGTGTAATTCTTGAAGACTTGTTGCAACATAAATCATGTTATGAGGGTACATAGGGCTAGGAAATGACCATGTTCGCTGAATCTGTCAACAAGATCCTTCTTACTCTTCCCATGTGACTATTCACCTATAGGATGATTTGCATTTGGATTGGGCAAGGATTAAAAAAAAAGGATGCAGAAGAAGCTTTGTATCTTTGGGACGTTGTGGATTCTTTTATAATTAGCATCTTGCTTGAAACATGGTAGCAATTATAGCGGGCTAATAACTTAGTCAAGTACTACGTAGGCCTCTATTGTGGCAATAATGACAGGGTAACCCACTGACCCCATCAATATCAAATGTGCATCCAAGATCATTGATCTACAAGTCTAGCTTTATATCCTATCTCATATTTTTCCTTCCGACTGGGAACATGTAGCGTAAATTTTCATCATGTTAGGATCTAAATTCAATTTAAGGCTTGAATGAGTAGATGGGCTTCCAATTGTAGGGAATTGGTAATTTAAACCCTATAGTGTGCATCAACTTCCTTGTTTACTGCTCCTCTTTTATACTTGGTTTTGTGACAGACATTATGATAAGCCATTTGTTCTAGAAGAGACTAGGGAGTGTATATTTTTGGCATTTGGGCCAAAGAAAACCCCCTCATTTCTCATGTTGTTTGTTATAGATGAAAAACATTTTCACCAATCACCACTGTCCTTCTCTTTCTTCTTTGATTCCAGTACTGCCATTCGCTCTCTTTCTAACCACTTCCTTTACCACCAAGCCCACCACCATTTATTTGGAACTACTAGAACCACCATAACTCCGTGGTGGTCGCAGTCGAACAGAGGTTATGAATCTATCACTTGGGGCTAAATTTGACTGTTAAAAGGTTGAATAGTCTCCTCTGTTCTCTCACCATTAACATCCTCATTTCCAGTTGTGAAATAAAAAAGCTATGGAGGGTTTGCTAAGGGTTTCAGTGGAGGATATAGAGTGGTGGCTGTGGTGTTGTTGGATGGATTTTAGTATTTTGCTGGGTTTTCATGGTAAATGGGTGGGTTTTCATGGTAATTTTCTGCGGCTGTGAGGCAGTGCTGGTGGTGTTTGGGGTAATTAAGGACTTAAGGTAGAGTTAAGGGATTAGAATGAAATCTTTCAAGGGTGGGGAATCATGGCAGAGGAAAGTGGGGGAAACATAATGGGAATGGATCAATTGACTCAACAAACAACAAATTAAACACTCTATTAGTGTTTTTTCTTTCATTTGTCGTTGAATGAGTAGGTTTTCTAGAAAGGTCTTGGTCAGGTACATAGCCCTTGTGCCTTGTAACAACTCTGCACCATTGAGTTTGGGCATTGTTCTTTAATCAAAAGGACTAATTGATGTATTGACAGGATGTTTGGACTGAAATTAGCCACATGCCCAAAAATTGGAGCGAATTGGCCTCAGAGTGAACCCAATGATGACAAAATCTTTTAACATCTTGTCTCACTTTCTTCCAACTACTAAATGATCACAATTTCATAAATGTTTTGGGTTCTCGCGCTGTTCAAGAGCAGCAATGGGTCTTTTCCTTATGATATCCACTTGTTCAGGACCCTAATCTTTTGAAAGGCTAAAGTTCTGTTTAGAAGCCAATCATTAAACTACAGAAATCAATAGAAAAGTAGTTTGAAATCTTTGATTTTCACTTGTTTGAAATGTTGTTCTGCAAATGTAATGGAAATATAGTATGTGCACTACACTTTGCACAATTTAAAATATTGTTAGATAGTGCATAAATGATATATTAATTGTAATATCAGCTTCTTTTTTTTTTTTTTTCCTTTTTTTTTTGTTTTTATTGCTTCATTGATCTAGATATTGTTCAATTGACAGTACCACATATGTTGCAGATTCCTCAAGCTTTACAAATAGAGTTGCACTTAGTTATCGAAGGACACCATTGATGATCTCTCAATCAGGGATGAATGTATGCCCAATCAACTTAAATGAACATATACCTTGCCATGATCCTTCCTATGTGAAAGATTTGCTCCCATCTCTAGATCTTTCGAGGAAAGAGGAACTGGAGAGGCACTGCCCTCCTCTTGACAAACGCTTATTCTGTTTGATACCACCTCCTAAGGATTATAAAATACCAATCAGGTGGCCAACCAGTAGGGATTATGTCTGGCGGAGTAATGTGAATCATACTCACCTTGCAGAAGTGAAAGGAGGTCAAAATTGGGTTCATGAGAAGGGGCAGCTGTGGTGGTTTCCCGGTGGTGGTACTCATTTCAAGCATGGAGCTGTTGAATACATTCAAAGGTAAATATCCACAACTTTTACATCATCTTGACTCTAGGAAATAGATACGTAGTATTATTAGTCTTTGTGAGTACTAGCAATCATGCCCTGTGCTTGGTAGCTTATCCAGCATGGTTTTGGGTAGAGCTGTTCAACTGACTGTGGCCCATTAAGACCCTGCCCCGTCCCAGTGTTATACAGGTTGGATCCAAAATATCCTGTAAAAGGGTCGGGTTGTTGATGGGGCCCTCAATAGGCCGGGGCGGGCTCTTAAAGGGTCACTTTTTTATGTGTGTTTCACGGCCTGGGGCAACGTCACCTTCTCTCCCTTGAACCCATCGCTTTTTTTATTCATCCAAAACAAATCAACATATCTACTCAAAATCTACTAGTGAAAAAATAAAAATGGAGGGAGAGAGAAACATTATAAACTCTTGAATCTAACACATATTTATAAGCCAATTTCATCAATATTTCATTTTTGTAGATAGATAGAAGTCTTCAAGTCTCTCTCTCTCTCTCTCTCACATACTCAAATTAGAGAGAACTTAGGTGACTTAATGAATCCTGGAAAATACTGGAGGAAGGGGATAAACTATGAAGAGTATAGGAGTGAGAAAGTGGAGCCGTTGGAAATCTGAGAAAGTTAAAAAAAAAAAAAAAAAAAGATGGTCAAAGGGATTCTTGAATTTGTCGGTGGACGGTGGTGAGGGCCTGAACCATGAAAAAAGTGTGGTAAGGCCCATTTAAGTGCTGACATATCCCTTGTTTGCATTAATATGAGTGGCCCTTTAAGTTCAAAGCAGGCCTGGGTCAGATATCCTGCCTCAGTCCATACTAATGTTTATCAAGGTCTGCCCCTATGTGCCCGTCCCCTGACCCACCTAGTTGAATAGGCCTAGTATTGGGTATAGAAATTATTTACTTTGGTTTTATTGTCAATTTTTATTCACGTCCTTATATTTCCAGTGCTTCATCTTCCAAGACCTCTACACCATGACTATGTAATGGTTTAAGGCCTTCAGTGCTGTCTTGCAGATAATTGATCTGCTGACTTAATTCTTTATGCAGGTTAGGAAATATGACCACTAATGAGACAGGTGATCTCCGTAATGCAGGGGTGTTTCAGGTTCTAGATGTTGGCTGTGGTGTTGCCAGCTTTGGAGCATATCTACTGCCATTAGATATACAAACAATGTCCTTTGCCCCCAAAGATGGGCATGAGAATCAGATTCAGTTTGCTTTAGAACGAGGAATTGGTGCAATGATTGCTGCCATATCTACAAAACAACTTCCTTATCCCACAAGCTCATTCGAAATGGTACATTGTTCAAGATGCCGTGTTGATTGGCACGAAAATGGTTAGTTACTTAATATTTCTCTCACATGCCTTTTGAGACATATATCTGATGTCTATGTATGGAACAACATCATAAATACATGTAGTTTGGATTGTATTCAATTGTGAATAAGTGGTTTCTAGCAGATGAATTTTTGGTGAAAGAAGTGGAAGATATTCGTTGATATTCTTTGTTCAATAACATAACATGAAGTTCTCTATTTGTTTCTTTGCTTTTTTCGTAAAAATTCTTGTAGATTTTTTGGTTTTTGGTGTAGTATGTCAAGGTGGTTTATGCTGTTACGCCTTCAACTAGAATCACTTAACTCTCTAATTTACTAAAAGTATCCCATCCCTGCCTATGTGACAGAACAATGTTGTCTTGGAAAATTCATATCATTTTGACTTTGTTGGAGCAAGCGTTTCATATAATGAATGTTTAACTGTGGTAGATACAATTGTAAAGCGTTTTATTTACTGAAATTTTGTCGTGCCAATTTATTTCCCTAACCATGCTTTCACATACAATGAAATAATTTTTCTTTGTACAATATATGCAGATGGCATCCTGCTGAGAGAAGTTGACCGCCTTTTAAGACCGAATGGATACTTTGTATACTCTGCCCCACCTGCATACAGAAAAGATAAAGATTATCCCATGATATGGGATAAGTTGGTGAATATAACAACAGCCATGTGTTGGAAACTCATAGCTAAAAAGGTTCAAACAGCAATCTGGGTTAAACCAGGGGATCAAACATGTGTCCAGCAGAATGCAGAACAGAACCTGGTACAAATTTGTGACGTGACCAATGGTTTAAAGCCATCATGGAATAAACCACTGAAGAATTGTGTAACCTTGAGTGGTGAACTAGCAAATTCTAATAAACTTCCTCCACGGCCAGAGCGTCTTTCTGTGTATTCTGAGAGTCTCAGTAGACTAGGTATGTTATTCATCGAATTCTATAATCTATACAAATTGAATAATTTAATGATGTCTTGCTTTTGTCAGTTAATGTCTCAAAAATATGTGCTTCCTAAAGTTTGTGTCTACTTTTGCAATTAACTAGGGTTGAAATCGTAGAAATTAATGAATGCTTGCATTGTTTTAAGTTGTAAGGCAGACTAGACTGGAGAGTCTTACCACACCGTGTATGAAGCCCTATCAGATGTATCAGGGAGCTAGATAGAAAGAAATAGCTTGAATTACTTGGTGCAGTTTTTAAAGCTCATATTGTTAAGATATATTGAATGTCATTAATGACTTAGCTGATTTCGTTGCATTTTTCAGTGGATTAGGGTATAAAGTATAATAAAATTATAAAAGAGAATCCTGTGTCTTTTTTTTATGCAACTAAATCATCTCTTTTTGAAAACTATATAAATTACCAGAAAACTTCAAACTAGAACAGATCAGATCTTATATCTTTTTTTTTTTTCTTTTCGTATTTGTAAAAATTATAAATTTAGATATCTGAAAAATACACACTGAGACGAATCTAACAAGATCCCACTTGATATTAATTTTATTACACTTTGATGTACGACTAAAATCAAAGTTCAGTCATATTTTACCAAACAAGATTACAAAAATTCAAACCAGAGCAGACAAGACTTATGAATATTCAGAACACCTTGTTTTAGACTAAGAGAACAAAGCCTTAGATCAAAATATAACAAATTTGCAACTTTGTATTTAACAAATATAGGGCTAATGAAAATTTTTCCTTTTTTGTTTGTTTATTTTTTTTATTTTTATTTACTTTTGTTTGTGGCTGCCAAATATTTCTTACAATGTACAAGAAATTGGGCTACTAGCAATAAAAATTTCCCAATGAAAAATTGTAGTTTTATAGACACCCGTTTTCTGTCTTGGTAATTAGGACGAGTCATTATCTTTGTGTGTGTATGGTTGACTTTGACCCCTTTTGCATGACTTCAATAGGTGTTAATCAAGAGCAATTTACCATGGACTCAGTATTTTGGAAGAATCAAGTTGAGCAGTATTGGATGTTGATGAATGTTAGCCAGACACAGATTCGAAATGTCATGGATATGAATGCCCTCTGGGGTGGTTTTGCTGCAGCATTAAACTCATATCCTGTTTGGGTCATGAATGTAGTTCCTTCAACCATAGATGATACGTTGACTGCTATTTACAGTAGAGGTTTGCTAGGTGCTTTCCATGATTGGTAAGAGACTATTATACTACATGTCTACATCTGCTATTTTTAAATTTCAACCAACTCAATAGTGAGTTTGATGATCAGCAATTTTTAACAAAGTTCATGAATGCTTTCTGTTAGGTGTGAGCCTTTTTCAACTTATCCTCGATCTTATGATCTTTTGCACGCGAGTTATCTTTTCTCTCATTACAAATACCACAATAACAATTGTCTGCTGGAGGATATCATGCTGGAGATGGATCGTATTCTGAGACCTCAGGTACCATTTAATTTGCTTCTTGTATCGTTTCTTACAATTACTCCTCAGTTTAACCTTCTGGTCCACCTTTATTAAACTGAGTTATACACGTCATAAAAGGCCTTTATGTGCTTTGTGATTAATTTGGCTCAATATTTTGTAATCATAACATTTTCGTGTTGAGTGAAACATATAATTGATCCAAAAATAAAGCATGCGTAGCACATACAAATAACATGGCTTGGTGATTAAAGACAGTCTTATGAGACATAAAATATTCTACCTTCCCTTGGATATGACACCTACAAACATAATACCCTTACCAAGCCATAAAGATCGTGGGTGCTCATCAAGTGAAACCTCACCTATGAGTATGACAGCTGACAGGATAGAATGGCTTAAGGTTAAACTTCCTGCAGGGTCAATCCATGTTTTGCTTTCGACCTTCATTTCCAGGTTACCTAAAAAATTAATGAGGAAGGGGGGAAAGGATCCTTTACAAATCCGAAAAAAAAAAAAAAAAAGAACTCAAACCCCATCCCAACCAAAAGCATACGCACTCGACAAATCTTTGAGCATGCCCAGCTGCATTTGGTTCTTTGTTCTAGAACCTCCAGTCAAAGAACATGTAATTTTGTTGGTGGAAAACATCCTCTCACCTTCCACATTGAACCGAGGGCTTTTACACTCATTGTTTATGAACTTCTATTGCAATGTGTTTTGTATGTACAGAAATAGGCTGGTCTTCTGTACAGTTAGTTAGCCTATTTCATGCCAAACTATGCTCAGGGCAATCTTTTTTGTGTCCATTCTCATGGGTAGACAATTTGTAAGGTGTTCAGGGGTTGATATGCCATTAAGGGGAAAGAATATATATTGATGATGGAAAGAAAGCAAAACTACACAAACATCCTTTAGATTTTGTTACCAACTCAAGTCCTGAAGTGGAATATTTTATATGCAGGGATTTATAATTATCAGGGATGAAGAACCAATCATTTCGAGAATTAAGGATCTTGCACCGAAGTTCCTTTGGGACGTGAGTTCATACCAGATGCAAAACAAACAAAATGAAAATGAATCTGTACTCGTTTGCAGGAAAAAATTCTGGGTAATTGTTTGAAAGATGTGTGTTAAACAGAATACAGACAGGTCATTAATACAAATACTCCCCAGAATCCCCAGGATATTTCCAGTCGAAGTATATAACAGGTGTGAGATTGGGACAAAGGAAGAGTAGACAAAGAAGCATTTTGTAATTGTGTTAGCTTATTTTTCTTCTAAGTTTGTTCTCATGGTAGGGTTTTTTTTTTTTTTTTTTTTTTTTTTTTTTTTTTTTTTTTTTTTTTTTTTTTTGAGAAATAGTGATAGAGGAAAAATTGCAATAGTTTAGTTCTTTGCTGTATGAATAACATTTAATTAATTTATCTTTCCTCTTTACATAACTAGGTGATATTGTTATTGTATACAAGATTTTTGCTTTTGCCAAATCTATGTCGATACCTATATTTATTTATAATTTATCTCAAAGGCACAACATGTGGTATCCAAATCTATGACTTGGTGCCGTATGAGCAATGACATGGTAGGTCAAGACCATTGATCATGGTAAGTTATAAGAGGAAGTCATGCTAGGGAGAGGAATTATTGTACAGATTTGCAGCTAATTTGTGGGTGGTCCAGTCCACTTCGAATCACATTCCAATTTTCCTTATGAAGCGAGGAAATTTGGATTTCCTCGTGGGGAAAAATAAAAATGCTCGTGAGAAAATTTCTTCTCACGAGTAATAAGACTAAATGTAAAATGCTATACAAAAAGTGAACAAGACATGATCTCTTTAAATAAAAATTTAAAAAAAAAAACAAATTAAAAAAAAAAAAAATGCAACAAGACAAATTGGATAATTTTCTCATCCCAAAGTGGATAATTTATGTGTTAATTAGACTATCTTGATGACCATAAAAATATGCAAATGGTTATAATATTATACATGCGTTTATATATAACTATTCTCAAAGTGTTTGACCCGCAAATACTAGACTAAAAAAACCATGAGGATTGAGGTTCGATTGGAGTCATCCTAACCGTTAAAAAAAAAATAATTAAAAAAAAAAAACAAAAACAATGCATCCATACCAAATTGCTATCGATTAATACCTGTTAAGAAAAAGAAAGCTAGGGATACAACAAAAGTTGTGGACGGCTTTTTTTTTTTTTTTTTCCTTTTGTTTGGGCGAATTAAATATTGAAGATGACAAAAGGAGAGATAAGTCCAAGTATTAGATGTACGAAAAGATAAGCAACTTGAAAAAAACGTGGGTTTTTTTAAAAATAAATTCATTTGATTTTTGTAAGGACAAAGACAAATTCGATAAATGGTTTGGATTAATCAAATTAAATTAACATAGCCACTAAAAAGCTATCCAGATTTGTAAAGCTACCCCGTATAATTTTCTACTACGTACGTATATGAAAAAAATAAAATAAAAAATTAAACTATACCTCATTTTGCCTATAAATAACCGTTCAAAGTTCTCCTACCTCATATATACTTCCCAACAATCCAACGTAACTCAAGAATATTTGTATTCAGGTAATCCTTCTCTCTCTATCACTTCAATAATATTTCCCTCTTCTTTCACAAGTTATTTTGTTTAATGGTGTTAAGCAATGCATGGTTATATAATCTCTCACTTGATAAAAATTTGTGAGTTTAAGTTGTGATTTTTATATCTACTCTTCACCAATTCACCACATGTACTGATTTTAATTAACCACATGATAAATGTCCAGCAAGGTCAAGTCTATACCCAGTACGGAGTATTATGTAGCTTAGATGTTTAGTTATTTAGAAATGACTTGTTACATTAATTATTACTCCGTATTATGAAAGTAATGACTTGTTGTCGTGTCCTTACATTACTTTATGTGTCGTTGTGACATTCTTCACTGGTATAGCTTTTACTACAAAGTATGTTTAACAAAGAAGAAAAAAAAAAGTTATTTCATTATGTTACAGTTAAAAAATATATGAAAGTTACATGATACAGAGTAGTAGTATCAGTATATTTTTTTACAACCTCTTTGAATATTAGATATCCGTAAGGCCGTTAGTAACAAGAGTTGGTTTACCAATGAGGTCTTGGTCTTATGGTTAAGTTAAGAATGTGGGCATGTGTATCCCAGAATTTCGAAAATATTAAAATATAATTCCTGGAAGATAAAAATATATTTAAAATAATTAAAAATTTATTTTAATTAAAAATAAATAAAACAAATAATCTCAGCTGTTTATTTTTAAAAAATTATGGTAGTCAAAAGTCACATGACCATATTAGAATCATCATTAAGTCTTCCTAATTCTAGTAACTTGATTTATTTAGCAAAGTACAATATTTTGTAGGCTAATTTAAGAGAAGGAAGAAATCATGGCTGCTATGAACGTCACAGCAGAAGTAGTGCCTGTGGAGGATGTGGAAATTGATATGGAAGCTAAGGCCAAGGAATATGATACGCAAACTCGTGCTGACGGCAACGAATATCGAATGACAACCGATGTCAAAAACTTTAGCA
Source organism: Chenopodium album (assembly GCF_948465745.1). NCBI lineage: Eukaryota > Viridiplantae > Streptophyta > Magnoliopsida > Caryophyllales > Amaranthaceae > Chenopodium > Chenopodium album. The sequence continues at coordinate 49,204,802 of NC_137848.1, forward strand.
AACACCGCGTGGATATGGTGGAGACTCATTTTTGGCACGGGCGTACAGTTACTAACTTCCCTGGCCTCCCAGTTAATACTGGTGCTGCAATGCGCCAGGCCGGGACTCTTCCCGAAGGCGTCAAGTGGGGAATCGTTTATGCTGACGGCGATCAGGCCAGTAATCGTAAATTCATTGTTGCTGTTCATGGCCCAACGGGCAAGGTAATGTATCACAACGTATTACTCCGTACTATAGTTGCATGTTTTTTTTTTTTTTTTGTCCAAGAATATTGAAGTGACTCGTGATGTTATTGTACAGATCTATGTTGAAAGTGGACCAATAGGTCCAGTCGATTGGAATGTAGTTGAAGTCAAACTGGACCGGCATTCCACCAACAAAGCTGATATCACTGACCCAATTTTTGGAGCCAGGATTGTGGCCGAGATCACCGGTACCTATGCAGTTGCAAAGTTCTATAATTAGCTAGGCTCACATCACTTGAGCCAGTTTGTTACAATTTCGCTCTACTTGTTTGTAATGTTGTGTTATGTATCTCGTGTGTTACATGCTATGTATGTTGTGTCTACGTGACACGTGAATAAATGGTGAAGCTCCCCTCTAGGACGTACATACTCATAACCTTGAGTTTGTAACCAATTGAAGGGGGGGGGGGGGGGGTGATGCTCCCTAGCTTTCTATGTTTGCAATAATAATTCAAGTGTATTTATTAATGATTATGAATGTTCTTATTTATTACTCGTACAGTCATACTCCCTTGACTTCCCTTCAAAACTCATTTATCCTAACAAACGAACCATAGAAATCTCTGTTTAGGAGATTTATAATAACATTTTATATATCCTAACAAACGAACCATAGAAACTTTTGTTTAGGGGACTCATTATAACATTTTACATGATTTTGGGGCCCCAATCATTAGGGGATCATGTACGATCGCCAAGTTGCGCCGCGTCAGCGTTGCCCTTGGCCACAAACAAGACTTACTGTTATTTCAATATCTTATAACTAAGAAAAGATATATTTCCTTCGTTTTTTTTGTTGACACGTTTCTTTAGTCACGTTTGCCAATGCACAAATTCAACCGTTAATATCTTTAATTACCGATTTCATAATATTATAAAATGTTGATATTTTGAAAATTTATATCGTGACGAATCTAACAAGACCGTGATTTCATAAGACTATATTTTTCATTATCGAACAAGGTGAAATGTGAGAGAGACTTGTGAATGCTTCTGTTTTAACAAAAATATTTCTTTCTTTTTTTGAAAATATTCCTTTTTGTACCCTATTTATGAAAAATGTTTAATCCTATTTAGTTTGGTCCATAATAAGGGTCCAATAATAGTGTAGTTGGATTGAGCTCGAAAAGAGCTTTCCAACGATATATTATAAGCCCAATTCCGATGAATAATGAGGAAGTTATGGCTAAAATACTAAATTGGGCCTGAAATGGTTTTATGGCCCAATGATCTAGTGGAGGGCCCAATAATTAATATTCCTAAAGTTTTTAGGATTGATTTTAATCTTCTAGAATGATCTAGAAGGTTATTTTGAGTTCTAATGGGATTAGGAATAATAATTATATCTTTTATGAAAATAAAGAATTCTATTTGGATTAAAACAAGTGTTTTTAAAGAGATTAAATCTGATTTTTAAAGATAAGTACGGATTTTATTAATCGAATTTAATTAGATTAAGGATTCCGTACATGTTTTTAGAAAACGCGTGAATCAGCGCGGAACGTCAAAGCTGGCGTGACACGACAAGCCTGTCGCACAGCGACAGGGCTGTCGTGTCACGCTGGACCCTGTCGTTCTGCGACAGGGGCAGTTTTACTCCTGATAGGATTCGGTCTTTTTCTAATTGTTTTCGGGCTATTTTCTATATAAATAGGGTCGTATTTCCTCGATTTTATTCACAACAATTCACAATCATCAACAATATTCTATTCTCTTCTTTCTCAAGCTAATAACTTTTCTTTCCCTCTCTTTCTAAGCCTTCCCTTTTACAAATAAAATACCGCATTCACGAGTTCTAGACACACCTAGCCAAGCTCGAACTAGATGTGAAAGGTTGATAATTTCTGAGAGTTTGGTCCCAAATCCTTATTTCAATTATTTAAATTAATTGTTTGATTTAATATTTTCCTTGAAGTTACTAGCGTGTGTAATGTTTTGATAGAAAGAGATACGAGGAAACAAAGTAAGTTGTTGTATTGCTATATTTCTTTAGAAAGCATGCTCATATTATTTTAATTCCTAGTGTCATGTTAGGGTGCTTTTATTGCTTTCTAGTATCATGTTTAGGTTGCTTCCTATTTCTTATATCATGTTAGTATCATGTTAGGGATAAAGCTTTGATTTTTATTGTTTAGTGACATGCTAGGATTTGTTATTAATCTTGTTAGTATCGTGCCTAGGATCTTGCTATTATTATGCCTAATGATTGTATATTAGTTAGAAAGCGCACATGAATATGAGAAGAATAAAGTAGAGGCCTATTTTTAAGGTAGGTTCAATCTCTTTTAGGTTGGATTTGTACCTTCATCCCGAATATCCAGTCATGGTTCCAGACCACTATGGAGTCAGCGATCTCATGGATCGTGAAGGGGTGTAACCTTCACCCTGTGAACGGTTTACAAGTTCTTAAAACTTGTTGGCGACTCTTTTGCTCTAGCTTCCTTCCCTTTGAACGCCACCATACTTAAGTGTATGATCACAGTGGGGCTCAAGTGTGGGATGCTTGAAATATTCCCTACAACACCATAAAGAGAGCAACAGAGAGAATCGAAACTATTTGACCATGGCTAGCTTATCCTTACCTGGCGGGATCAATTCATCACCAAGTAAGGTCATCAAACGGGTCACTTGAACTAGTGACCTCCTAATCAATAGCTTTCTTTGTTGGCAAGAAGGCTTTGACAACGTTGAGGCTCGAGAAACCCCAAAGCAAAGTTTGGGCGCCTGCTTCAGATAACAAATTTCAAGAGTAATGATCACAAAAATCATTACAACAGAGGGAAAAGAAACCAAACCAATTCCACTCCAACAAAATACCACCACTACTACAAAAAACCCCTATCGAGTCGCCTCTAAACCATCTTACACATCGCTTCAAGGGCGACACTACAGGCACCGACACAATAGGTACCCCCCTTACGTGTCGCCTATGACCTGATGCGTTAGAGTACTTTACGAGTCACTTGGTTGATTATAGGCGATGCATAAAATAAGGTATAGGAGTCACTACAATATAGTTTATAAGTCACTTGTTTCTTTAGATGCGACTTGAAAAATATAGTTTTCGAGTCACACATTACTTTAGAGGCGATAGGTAAGGTCTATTTTATAAGTCATTTATTTACAAAAATGCGATGTATATAATAAAAATTATGTGTTGCTTATTCAGTAAAGGCGATGCGTATGGTAAAATTTATCAGTCACTTATTTATTAGAGGCGATGCGTATGATAAAATTTATGAGTCACTAATTTATTAGAGGCGATGCGTATGATTAAAATTATGAGTCACCTATTCATTAGAGGCGATGCTTATAATGTAATGGCCCTGCTACGTGCAGCTATCCTAAACATGCATAATACAAAAATTTATTTATAATCATAAAAATGACGATATTTGACTAATTTAAACTAATAAAGACAAAATTAGCTAAAATATATTAATAATTGAAAATTTTATTATAAAACGAGTACATACATGAAAAATTCTGTGCTATATAAAAAGAAAAAAACTGAAATAACTTTGTTCGCTAACTTTTGAGTACAAGTTTCATTCTCATTAAACTACAAACATTTATCATAAAAAAATCTACACCATCTTTCTCGAATATCATCGATCACCTCCTTAGTGAAAGGCTCAAGAGAGAAATGCTACATACACAATAAATAGATACATTAGTAATACATACATGTAACATAAACAACCGCTAATTTTATAAAAATAAATATTTATTTAATACCTTTTCCCAATCGTTATCTTTTTGTATTATAAGTGAGACAATTTGATCCATATACTTCATGACATAATAGCCACACTCAACTCCGCCTGTTTGTCGAGAACACTGAAATGCAAATAATAATGTTTTTTTCTAGTAATGTCAATACACACATAAAACTTAAATGACCATAGTAATATAATGTAAACCAGCAACATCTACCTTAATGACATTCCACGTTAGCTTTGTTTTCCGAGATCCTTTGTTAATATTCATTAAAGTTCTATATGCCCTGTACAAAAATTTGATACGAATGCATTACATATGGACATAAAAAACTAATCAAACCTACAAAAAAATCGGCAGCATCTCTCCATAAAATTGACCTATACGGCACTATGCCATTATTAAAAGCATCTAAAACCACCAATACTTCCGGCATATAACATCTGTAACATTACAATATACAACCAACTCTTCTCAAACACCATGAAAATCATCACTTATAACCTTTGGCAATTCATCTTATCACCACCAGCATCCATATATTATCAAACAAGTAACAGAAAAAGATTAACTTGTAATACTTACACAGATAATGATCCTTTGAGATGCACACTATCTAATGACCAATCTGCCAAAGAATTGAAGAAAAAAGCTTCTCCTTTTTGGGGGCAAATCACAACTAGCATCCAATGATGACTTATAAATAAACAACATACAGTAAGAAAAAAAAGTCAGATAAATCATTCAAAAAAAAGAAAAAAAAAACAGAGGTTAACAAAGTAATGAGATTAATTATGAGTTGTGTGTGCTTACTCTTGATAGAAAGGGGCAAGTATATATTGTTTCGTATGTTGCTTGGTCATAGAATGGTTCAAATAACTTGTCAACGAGGAAGGACGAGATTTAACCATTCCTAACCTTTGGGGACAAAAAATCCAATGGTGTCTTGAACTTCATTCTTATTGATTTCGTTTTGCAAACACCTAAACCAATTGCAAAAATATTAATATGATAAATAATAAGCATTTTTAGTCAAAATTTAAAGGAAATTTCACGATCTAAGTATTATTACCTTATCCAAATATGAACACATGATATGTTTAGCCATGCCATTTCAAATAATTGCTTAAGATCCTCACCAAATACGTAAGTTGTAAAAGTGACTCTCTCAGGATAATAGAATATATTCTCTTCAAACTCAACATCAACGCTGAAATCAATGTCTCGATTCTTATACAAGTTGTATAGATCTTTGCAACTTTTTGGCAAGGACAAGAATGTGACCTTGCTCACAATGAAGCGTTGTATGGTTTCATTCTCATTTTCCTTCTGATGAGATTCAGCCGCTGAACCAATATCACCTATTTTATTACCATCTTGGATATTTTCCTTGTTCTTTTTATGTGGGTTTTGGTTGATCTTCATAAGAAAAATAAGAGAAGATAATTAAATGCTTATACTTTATAATTTAATTTTATCTAAAATAAAAGTAAGTTACCTCCTGAGATAATCTGACTTGTTTCCAAGGTCATTGTGCCCAGCTTCCTTTTATATCATCACCAAGATATTCATGTCCGAAAAAAGGTAAAGGTAGGGGTGTATTCTCCTCCCCGTCAACAATATCTAAGATAGTCACTTTGACATGATCTTTAAGTAATGGAACATTATGAATAATCTCTCCCGGTTCAGCTTTACATAAGGTCCCTCTAGCCACAACACGATATACTTGATCTTTTCCAAGGACCAGTAACTCACATGGAATGGGCTCCTGTACACAAGTTTTAATAAATATCAGTTTTTATTATCAAATTCTTGAGGTCATGTATGCTAATAATGATATATAAATTATTACCTTAGATCCATTGACGAAAGGATCGGGATCAATGGAGTGACAACTGCTATGAGGATGAAGAGATGTAGGACCATTCATATTGACTTCGACATCATTTGGTACATGTATGCCACAAGACTTCAAAAGCTCAAGGGTAACAACTTTCATTTCTGCTCTTGTTTGCTCCCTTACTTGTTCTATGAGTAAATGTGCAAATTCCTCTACTTGTTTAAATGTTAGCACACCATTCATCTCACGACCACGCTTCTTTCTTTTAAAAATTGATGTAAGAGTTGCTTTTCCTCCCACTCCCCTCACATGACCTCCATTCTCGGGAGTCCCAAGCGCTTCTGTTAAAATATCATGACTTTCGGAGGACACAAAATCACCAGATTTTTCTTTTTCCCTAAGCTCATACTGTTTGCAAATATAATAAACATAAATAGTTCTTTAAAACAGCAATAGTGTAAAATAATAGTTACTTGGGACTAAAAAAATGAATACTTACAATTTTCTCCACAATTTCTTTAGTTTTCTCATTTGAAATATTCCCATTCTTGTCCTTTCTTCCCTCTATCCACTTCTCATAGCGAAGTCTTGGAGGTATTGCAGGCATTTCGAATTCAGCTCCAGAAGAAGAGGGAGTTGATGAAAGGGCAGCATTTTTCAGTTGGGCTTTGATATGTCGTTCTTCTTGTTTTTCATATCCACCACGACCCAAATGATGTGGGTGCTCATTTTTATGTTCTCCCACTGCAGTACCATGTGCATCCCACTCAAGAGGATACGGTCCATCATCATCCTCTGTTATATATTTAGCAGTTGTAGGGCCTCTTGTCTTCTCTTTTTTTCAGTTGCTTAGTCTGATCATCAGCTTGAGAACTGGAAGGATCTTCCTCAGAAGCCATGTAATATGAAAATGAAAATCCTAACATAATAAGTTACGTTGTTAAGCATTAGAGTGTAAATAATGCATATACCTAAAATGAGAAAGAATAATTACATACCTGATCTGAGAAATTTACTTTGCACTTGTAGTTACTTATATTACTGGCAAACAAAAAAAGTTCACCTGTCAGAGCAAAAAAAAAAATGAAGGTTAGTGTACTGTCAAATAAGTTATACTTTAAATATACTTAAAATATACACCATAATCAATCACAAAGTTAGAAACCAAATAAACATTTAAGGAAAAAAAAACCTCAGTTATATAAGAATATCACAAGTATAGACGGACAAATGAAAAATAAAAAAAGGAAAAATTATCACCTATTTATTCATTACTTGGATTTTTGTTAACCCATACACCTTCATTATGATCATCGCGCAAATAATGCTCAGTTAAGTCATCTGCATTTAGTGGTACACTTTGATATAATGAAAACATAGGAATCTCATCAGTTTGACAAAATTCTTCCTCATCATGAACAAGGTCTGCTACTGCCACACCATTTCTCTTTCCTTGAATCACTATCGACCAATGATTTTCAACTGGGTCTTTCATGTAGAACACTTGTTTTGCTTGCGATGCCATTATGAATGGTTCATCTAAATGACCTAGTTTATCAAAATTTACTGATGTGTATCCCATATCATCAGTTTTGATACCTTTGCTTACATCCACCCACTTGCACTGAAACACGGGCACCTTAAACTCAATGAAGTCGAGTTCAAATATGTTCTCAATTACACCATAATATGACATCTTCGCATGACACGGTCTATTATCCTTTGCACTAGAAAAATGCAGACCAGACGCAACCAAAGTAACACCACTGTTCTGCATTGTACTACTATCATCCCTTTGCTTGGTGTAGAAACAATACCCATTGACATCATACCCCTCATAAGATACAACATTAGAAGATGGCCCAAATGCTAACCATTTAATGTCTTCAGAAACATCACCTGGTGTTTGACTTAATTGAGAATTAACCTTATTCTGGAACCACTTTATAAATGAGTGGTTGTGTTTATCTCTCAAAAACTTTTCATTTTTTCCAGGATTTTCAAGCCTTATATGATTCATATGTTCTTGCAAATAAGGATGCACCTCCACACTTTGTTGTAGGATATACAAATATGCTTGATTAAGTTTTTCGCGGCTAAGGATGACGACTCGACGTCCAATTGTACCTTTACCTTGAATCCTATCCTCATCATGACGAGGTATAGGCAGACCAAACTTTTCAAGCTCTGCTAAGTGCTCAATACAATATCCTAAGACCTCATCACTTAAATATCCTTCAATTATGCTACCCTCAGGTCGAGATCGGTTCCTCACATACCCTTTTAAATCACCCATATTACGCTCAAATGGATACATGTACCTAAGATAAACAGGTCCACATAATTTAACCTCTCTCACTAGGTGAAGTATCAAATGCACCATAATGTCAAAAAAAGAGGGTGGAAAGTACATTTCAAGCTGGCATAGTGTGAGAACTACTTGTGCTTGCAAAGAATCTAACTTTCCAGGATCAATTACCTTTGAGCAAATGGCTTTGAAAAATAAGCACAACTGAATTATGGTGCGTCTCACTTTTTTTGGTAAAATTGATCTAATTGCCACAGGTAAAATCTCTTGCATAAGTGTGTGACAATCATGAGATTTCAACCCAATTAATTTCAAGTCTTTCATCGAGACAAGATTACGGATATTTGAGGAATATCCATGAGGAACTTTCACACCATGTAAAGACTCGCACAAAAGCCTTCTTTCTTTTTTTGATAAAGTGTAACATGCTGGAGGTAAGTAATGGCGCTTTCCTTTCTTTATAGCTTTCAATTCAGGTCGTATGCCCAACTTAACCATGTCGCCCCGAGAATTCTTACCATCTTTAGTTTTACCCGATATGTTTAAAAGTGTGCCGATAAGACTATCAAAAACATTTTTCTCAACATGCATCACATCTATACAATGTCTCACTGATAGATGCTTCCAATACGGCAAGATCCAAAATGTAGACATCTTTTTGTAGCAAACGTTGTCACCCGGAGCCTTGTAAGGTTTGCCAAAAACACAATTGATGTCCTTAACCCGCTCATAAACTTGTTTCCCTGTTAGAGGAATAGGAGCAGTTCCCTGCTCGGGTTTTCCATCAAATGCCTTTCGAAGTTTACGGTAGGGATGATTACGAGGAAGCCATCTCCTATACTTTTTATACGACAACTTCTTACTTTTCGGTAGATGAATAGCTTCTGTATCATCTTCACAAATTGGGCATGCTTTATATCCCTTAGTCATGTGACCAGATAGATTCCCATAAGCTGGAAAATCATTAATTGTGCAATAAATCATGGCACGCAACGTAAAAGACTCATTTCGATAAGCATCAATCATAGGTACGCCTTCATCCCACAACTTTTTTAAATCTTCAATCAATGGTGCTAAGTATACATCTATGTCATTCCCTGGCTGCTTAGGTCCTGAAATCAATAATGACAACATAATGTACTTACGCTTCATAATTAGCCAAGGTGGTAAATTATAAATCACCAACAAAACTGGCCAGGTGCTGTGTTGGCTACTCATGTTACCAAATGGGTTTATTCCATCAGTACATAAGCCTAGCCTTAAATTCCTTGCTTCACAACCAAATTCTTTAAACTCATCATCAATGTGTTTCCATTGTGGGGAATCTGCTGCATGTCGAAGCATTCCGTCTTTTTCGCGCTCATCAGCATGCCATGTTAGATTCTTTGCATCATTAACATTAGCGAATAAACGTTTAAACCTTGGCACAATAGGCAAATACCAAAGCACCTTGGCAGGAGCCCCTCCTTTGACAATTTCACCATCATTACTCACCTTATATCGTGAAGTCCCACATTTTGGACATTCATGCAAGTCACTGTACTCTTTTCGGTACAACACACAATCATTTGGGCAAGCATGTATCTTCTCAGCATCTAAACCCATTGGACACAACATTTTCTTTGCTTGGTATGTAGAACTTGGAAGCTCATTACCTTCGGGAAGCATATCTATCAATGATTCTAACAAATCTGTGAAACCCTTATCACTCCACCCATGTTTTGCTTTTATTTTGAACAACTTTAGTACACCAAAAAGTCTAGTATACTTGGAGCAGCCAGCATACAAAGGTTTATTAGCATCACTTAATAAACTATAAAAACATGTCCCCTCTCATCCATATTTTCCTCCATATCATGTAACATCTCTTCTAACTGATTATCTTCATAATCATCATCAACATTATTTAAGCCCACTACATTATCATCGTAGTTAATATCATCATCTAATATTCCCTCACCATGCCAAACCCATTCAGTATAATTCTTCAAAAACCCATTACAAAAAATATGATCTCGTAGTTCATTTTCATTAGACACCGTACCCATATTTCCACAAGTCTTACAAGGACAACATATTTTCTCCTTTTTTTTTTTTATGTTTCAAGGCAAACTGAATAAAAACTTCAACCCTTGTTGAAATTCAGGCGTAGTACGCTTTCGTGTAATCCAAGTTTTGTCCATTTGATCTCTAACAAATACATGTCCCACATATATTTAATTAAAAACTTCAAATCTCATAAACCAATAAACAAGAATTTAATAATATATGACTTTTTGACAATGTCCTTATCACTCTGGTTGAACTCATTCTAGATTTTTTTTATTAGTAGTAGCAGAGTACGTAATAGCATAAGATCACATCGTAGTGTCTACCATATATGCATCGGAATCAAAATAGTTTCATCAATAATTTATATAATTAATATGAGAGCATTTATATAGTCAATATTCACGTGACTAATAAATTAATTGAAAATCAATTTTAAAAGATGTCAAACTGATACGGGATGCATAATCTTCATATTTCTTAATTATTTAAGTTTCTAGTGGAATACAAAATGTAAATTAAGTCCAAGATTAACAAAATCACATCAATAATCAACATGCAATGGTCCAACATATGAACATAACCGTACTTTATGGAAAAAAACCCCCCAAAAAAGTAGAAATTCAATTAAGCATAAGATCCCAAAAAAAAGAATTCAGCCTAATTTAAATAACAAGACAATGAAAGACAATGAATTTTGATAAACTAAAACACCAAAATTATAATAGCCCATGTATAAATAAATGAAATTATGGTTTATCAGATGCTTACCTTCAAATTCGAAAATCCTACAATATATTAGATGAGACCCACCGCCGAAATTATCACAATTAAGCCGGAAAATTTAGTTGCTGGGGTTGAGACGCAATATTAGATGATCCGTCGCTTCAAATTGCAAGGGAATATACTGGGGTTTGAATGGGAATCAAGATTTAGGGGTTTGGTTTGCGTGGGAAATCACAGTATTGTTAAAGAAGATGAATATGGATGGTTTAGTTTTCAAGGGTTTTAACTTTCTTTACTTTATTTTTGGATTAAAAAAAAATGCAGTACTCTTTTACCTTTTTTTTTTCCTTTCTTTGTTTTTTCTTTTTTTTTTCTTTTTGATTAAAAAAAGGTGATTAAAAAAACGTATTACTCATTCTCCTTTTTTGTTTTTTTTTTTAAATTAAGACCTACTACTCTTTCTTTTAGTAGTATATGAATTAAGTTAGTTTATTTATTTTTTTTTCTATATAAGATTCTAATGACTTTTTTTTAAAAAATTACAATAGTATTACTTAATCTCTTAGTAGTATAAGATTTTAATGAAGCAATTGGGGCAAAAATAAGGGACGGACGGAGTACTCAATATTAGATAACTTAAAATGTTACTCCGTATTATATGACTCGAAATGTTAATTGGTCGCACGTTACACACTCCGTTCATAAATAATTAACACTTTTGACTTTTTCCACAATACATATACTAAGTTTGACCATCGTTTTTTTAATAAAAAAACCTCTGGTGAGGAAAAAATCTACGAGATAGCCGTCTATACAGGTAATAGACTCTTATTGCGCATGAGAGACTCCTTGCATCTACTCCAATAAAGTGTAAAAAAACAAATATTTTTATGAAACATATTGTGAAATAGTTATTAATATAAACTTTCATAATATCAACTTTTTTTTATTGATCTATAAGATCAAACCAACATGTATTGACAGTCAAGTTTGACAGTTTCAATTATCTAAAAACCGAGGAAGTGACATCCAATAACAATTTTACTATTCAAATGTAAGATGAAACCTTACGCATTGATTTATGGCACTCATATTTACAAGACAAGTAACTCTTAAAATATGTAAGAAGTATTACTAGTATCATATACTAATTAAGGGACGAGTCAATAAAATATTTAGATAAATTCATATTCAAACCTTACGCATCACGTTATATATAATAGGCGACTCCAAAGGTTAACGAGTCACATATCAAGAATTTGACGCTTTAGACTTATTTTCATCATTTCTAATACGACCTAATGTGTCGCCTAATTTATAGCTAGTGACTCGTAAAGTTTATGAGTCAGATTTTAATTTCAGGCGATGTATTAGACTTAATAGTTATATTTATACAACAACCTTACGCATCACTTAATTTATATGAGGCGACTCCAAACATTTATGAGTCACACAATAATAATCAAGCGACAGATTACAGTTATTTTAAACTTATTATACTACCTATAGTGTCGCCTCACCTATAAGGGGTGACTCCAAAGGCTAATGTGTCACATATTTTTAACAAGCGACTCTAAAAGGGCGACTTTTAAAGGTAATTTTGTAGTAGTGCACTTCACCTTAGCCAAGGCCGACTTCTTGTTCAAACACCCAACAACCAAACCTGTAAACTCTCTTACCACTATAATTAACCACACCACAATCCTTAACAAAGGATCCTAACTCCCTTTGCACACAACCATCCAAAATACTATAGCCAAAATAACTTAATACCCCAGAAAACAACCAAAGAAGGCTAAAAAATACCATAAAACAAACTAAGACAAGTAAACTCTGATAATTACCAACAAAAAACATACTTAGGAAAGAGAACAAACCAGAGGAGATCACCGTCCAAACCAAAAACCCGAAACCACGAACATAAGGAACCTCGAAATCCTAGCCCTAAATTCATCGTTTTCATCACGAACTTCTTTTGACGGCGGCGTTAGGCCTAGCCCTCTAGCGCAAGGACCCACGAAACCCTAACCCTAACTTTACCGTTTCCGTCACTAGTCAAAATTATCGATGACCTATGACGGCAACGTTAGGCCTAGTCCTTAGGCCTTGTTTCGCTGGGGGAGAGACCCTTTAAACGATATCCTTCCATGCACGCTAAGGTGGGGAAGGTGACGGAGTCCGGCGCTTGGAATTACTCCCCTCGAAACTTCTTTAACAGGCATATGCTCACACAAACACCTTCAAACTAGAAGAATTGAACTTGAGAAGGTGAGGGGGTCGACTTTTATAGTGTGAGAAATTAAAGACGCTTAATAAAGGAGGGGGAAGGGAGAAGTAAGGACAAGAAGAAGAAAAAAGGAGGCTCGCCGGAATAGGAGGCTCAGCTTCTAATCGGTGAGGATGAAGACGCCTCAAAGAAGAGGAAAGAAGAAGGGGAGAAGGGAAGTAAGAGAAGAAGAGGAGGGGAGGAGGAGACTCGCTGGAGTTTGGATGTGGCGCCGAAACTCCGGCGAGTTCCTAAGGTTTTATGAGGTTGTGGGTCGCAGAGGGTTTAGAGAGAGAAAAGAAAGAGTTTTTGGTTTTTCTTGACTTTTGTTTAATCAAGTGTATTTATTAATGGTTATGAATGTTATTATTTATTACTTGTACTCCCTTAACTTCCCTTCAAAACTCATTTATCCTGACAAACGATCCATAGAAACCTTTGTTTAGGGGACTCATAATAACATTTTATATATCCTAACAAATGAACCATCAAAACCTTTGTTTAGGGGACTCATTATAACATTTCATATGATTTTGGGGCCCCAATCATTAGGGGATTATGTGCGGTCGCCTAATTGCGCCGCGTCAGCGTTGCCCTTGGCCACACACAAGACTTAGGGCTTGTTCTATTTAGCTTATTTTCACTTCAGTTCAATTTCCAATTTCCTTCTCTCATAAAATATTTAGTTTAGTTCAGTTCAGTTCAACTCCAATTAGTTCAGTTTAGTAAATCAGAACAGGCCCTTATTATTTATCTTAATGTCTTACAACTAAGAAAAGATATATTAATTTATTTTATTGTAATTTAAGTGCTCATGAATTAAATAATTAAATAAATCATTTTTCGCTAATAGAAATTTTATTCATACCAATCCTTTTAGAATAGTAATGCTTGAACATGAGACTAACAAGTATTAATTAGGATGTAAGTCTTACCATCTCAACTTTCCATTTAATATGCTTTTATACCCAGCAAAAATATACTTCCTCCATTTTTTAAAAAACTTGCAACAGTTTGACTTTTACACTATTTATTTGCTTCACTTTGACTAGAATTGGTGATCTATAGCTACAAAAACTTATAGTCATGTGGGATCATGTTAAATTCGTCTCGATTTATACTATTTTAGTATCAAATGTTTTAATTTTAATTTTTAAATATTTATAATCACTACTACAAAATAGGCAATATAGAACGCCCGAAATAGGCAATATAGAACGCTTTAGAGGCGTCCTTCAAGTGGGGTGCCTTATAAAGTATACATGACGCCTATTTGAGGCGTTTTATATCCAATAGAATACTAAACGCCTATCTTGGATAGGCGATTCCTATTATATGTATAAAATATATAAAAAAACAAGGAAAAGAGAACTGTTATATTTAGAAAGGCGTTCTCTATTTGTATAAAAAGAGACTCCTAACTAAGATAAGCGTTCTCTTTTCTAATTTTTTATTCAAATTTTTTTTATTATCATTATTATTATTTAATAACGATAATAATAATAGAATAATAGAACTATCCATATTCCGAAAATAAATTCCAATATGATATGAATATATGATACATTGATACTAAAAAGTACATTTGATTTGATTACATTACCTTTTAACATGGTTGAGAATATGACAAAACTAGTTAATTGATATACATTTAAGCTATAATACACTTAGGATATCATCATTGTTTAATAAGATACTCAACGAGCTACCTTGTGAAGGTCATCCTTCAAATAACATCCTGTGAAATTTTTTTTAGCATAAATCAAACAACAACCCAATTATTTAAGATCCAATCACGAAGAACTACGAAATAAATGTCACCAGGATCATCAAACATGCTAATTTATAGAACATCAAACATGATAACTTACAAGAACATAATCAAATTTCAATTTTAAAATATGCTAATGAACAGAACATAATAGCCAAAAAAAAAATGCTTATTTACAAGTACATAATCGAAGTGAATAAATAAGCAAATTAGATGCACAAACAATCAATCGAAATAAACTACTCCGTAATACAGTAAATTCCAACCCAGAAAAAGCCAATATAAAAATTACAACCCAGTTAGACATACAAACCACAAAAAAAAAAAAAAAAAAAAAAAAAAAAAAAAAAAAAAAACCTAGCTAAACGTAGAAAACGAAGAAAAATCACTAGCAACCTAATCAATTATGAATGAAATGTGATAATTAGCGCTGAAATGATTAAAAATCCATCCTAAATTCACAAATTCAAAGAAAAATAATCAACAAAACATACATCTACAAATCGTAAAAGCCAATTCGACAATCAATTCCAAATCCAAATGCTGAAATCGAAACCGATGTTCATATGATTTCAAATAGAAGAGAGAGAAATTAACCTATTTGACGGATTCGAAGATTTCAAAGCCAATACCATCGCCGGGGAAGAGTATGGTGGTGATGGGAGTGACGGCAGAGAGGGGAGAAGGCGGTGTGCCTACCGATGCGATGCAAAAACTGGCCGGCTATGGTTGTCGTTCACAAAGTAAGAATGTTGAATTTTGCCTTTGTTGTTGCTTCGCCTTGGTTAAAGCTCCAATCGAGCTTTCTGTGTGGAGGGATAGATGGGTTTTTTTCGCCATTGGAGGAGGTGGATAAAAGGAAATAGGGTTAGATCCATGGAAGAACTCTACGCTGGATCGGAGGAGAGAGAAAGAGGAATTCTTTGAGGAAAGGGAAGAGAGAGGAGGCATGAACGATTGAACGGTTGAGGGTTTGAGGAAAAACAAAGAAATAGGATGGTCATGGAGGAAATAGGGAAAATACTCCGTACGGTTCTATTTTATACAGCTACAATTTAATTAAAAAAAAAAGCAAAAAATCAAACATAATAGTTACCTTAGTGAGGCGTTCTATTTGTTTCATTATACACAACGTTCCTCTACCAAAGGCGTTCTATTTAAGTCTAGAGAACGCCTATCCAACTTGACTGTTGTGTATTATGCGTTACTTTTTCCACTTTTTGTGGTAGTGAATTAAAGATATTAGCGATTGAAATATTGCATCAGCAAGCGTGAGAAGTGATGTATTGCAAGTGTTAGAGGACTAATTTTGCCAAAAGCTTAAACTAATGATTGAAGTCCAAGATTTTGGTTTATATACTCTATCATGTCTCCTCACATAGGAGTCCTTTGGGTTTGAAGTGTGGATGCTACATGGACCCCTCCATACCCAGTGCTAAATATTGCACTTTGAAATGAGGAGGGTAGATGAGATTCGAACCCGTGACCTTTGTGTAACGTTGGGGCTAATACCACGTTAGAAAACCAAAGCTCTGATACCATGTTAGAGGATCAATTCAACAAAAAGTTTAAACTGATAGTTAAAATTCGAGATTGGTTTATATACTCTATTAGCTAGTATTAAAAATAATAATAATAAAAAGAAACTAATAATAATAATAATAATAATAATAATAATAATAATAATAATATACTCTATTAGTAATTGTTTATTCCGCAGGTGATGTTCGTCATTATGCTTTTCCTACCTCTCGATTACAGTTTGCTAGGTTGCAGACAAAGCTTCTACGGCATGCTTGCGTTGTTGGCCTTGGTCGAGCCTTCGCGGATGCGTTGCATCTGTTTAATGGAATGGTTAAGTCTGACATTTTGAGTAATCCTAGTGAGGTCGCTGCCCTTAAACTCATGAAGAAATTGGCAGATATATATTTCACAAAGGTTACCGTATCCGCAGAATCCACCTTCTCTTTATCTCCTCGTCAATCAGCATTGTGGAAATTGCAGCAAGGAGATCACACCTCTGCTTGGTTTCGAGCAGCTCCTATTTCAGGTTGGGTCAGACAATGAACACAAAGACTTACTGATGTGTGTTGTGCTATCGCTTGGGTGTTCCTTTATTCTCTATTTCGCGCCGTGCATTGCTTGTTCAAGGTTTTTACTGGGGATATTTTCGGTGATCAAGAGGTGTCGTGTGCTGGTATGGTGGGTATTAAACATCGGCATAATGTTGTTCGCAATACTCTTGTTGATGTTTGTTATCGATCTAGGATTTCAGCTAGAAAGGAGGTTGACATTGGGCCCTTAGACCTGTAGATGTATTACTTTATTCCTGGGATCGTGGTCGTGATGTTTGTGTTGATTTGACAGGGACTTCTCCTTTGTCACAGTCTAGGCTATCTGACTTTGTCCCTGGACGAGTTGTGGTTGATGCGGCTCATCGAAAGCAGGTCAAGTATGAATCTAGTTGTCGAGTAATTGGATATGGATTCCTTCCCTTCTCCTTTTCTTGATCACTTGGGGAATTAGACAAGGAGGCTGTTGTGTTATTGAAGCGGATTCAGAAGTTCTCGACAGTTCAGGACATTGGGGCTCGTGCTGCTGCTCATATTTTTACAAGGATAGGTTTTTCTATAGCTAGGGGAGTGGGGGCCCGGATTGTATCTCGGCTACCCACTAATTTTTTGTAGGTTGTATGACTTTATCTTATTATTATTATTATTATTATTATTATTATTATTATAAGATGAGTTCTTAATTGTAACTATTTTTCATTATATAATGATCATGAGGCACTTTAGCAACTTCAGTTTTGAGGTTATGCAAAGTAGTATATAATTTTTATATTTCAAGAAATATAGTAATTATTATTTATTTATTTAGTTTTGTTAAATACTCAATAGCATTCAAAATATTGAACTCGGTTTTCTTTTTTATCGTGTTTAGAGAGCCACGAGGCGGGGTGAGAATCGATCTCATGATCTCTTGAAAGCGGGAGGAAAGCTCTAACCACTTGAGTTATCCTTCACTTTTAAATAGGGGTGAAAATGAACTGAGCCGATCAATAAACTACTCGGATTCGAGCTCGGTTGAAGCTCATTCATGTTCGTTTATTTAATAAATGAGTCAAGGTTGAACAAATTTTGAAACTCGTTTAATAAATGAGCTTGAACACGAATATATACATATATACATATACATATATACATATACATATATATATATATATATATATATATATATATATATATATATATATATATATATATACATATATATATACATATATATATACATATGCTCGTTCAGGTAAGTTCATGAACAACTCGTTTATTTATGTTCACAATTTGCTCATGTGTATATATATATATATATATATATATAAAAGTTCATGAACAATTCATTCAGATATATATGTGATATCTCAAAAACACAAAGTGCTTTTATGTGGAATATTTATTTTTTTATAAATTAATCATTTACAATTTTTTTAAATGAATTATTGATTTTTTTTCACAATTGTTAATTCCACTCTTAAGTTTATAATTATGAGATTTTCAAATGTCAGAAGTACAAAGCTCGTTAATTAGAGAAGCTCGTTTATTATTAAACACTCATTCATGAAATACTCATTTATCAACTCTTTCAATAATCGAGCCGTTCACGAACTGTTCCCGAACATATAGTTTACTAAATGAGCTGAGCTTGAACAAATTTTTGAGCTCGCTTGAAAGTTCGGGATCGTGCTCGAACTCGCCTAAGTTAAATGAGCTTGAACATAAATAAGGTAGTACTCGGCTCAGCTCGGCTCATTTATACCCCTAATTTCAAAGAACTCGGTTTTCTTAATGCAAACAATCTTAGAAAAATATAGAGCATAGTTACATACAAAAGATACACCAAATAAATCTAATATCAAAGTAGGAAACTTTCAAGATAATATGAAACTAAGAAGAAAAAACTTCAAACATGCTTGAAATTTTAAAAAAAAAAAAAAATTACGTATAAAGTAGTAACTCGAGATATTGCTCGGGTCATACACTAGTTATATATCTAGGAAAAAAAAATCATTCTTCGCACTGGCTTTTTATCAGGTTCACAATGTTTTGACTACAAGACTACAACCACAAAGTCAGCCTTATAATTAAAATACAAAGCATATTTGCTTGCTATACTTGGCCCATTATACAAGGCCCATATTCTATTTTATCCTACACCCTCTAGTAGGTATAACTACCTACAACCCCTCCCCACCATATCTCCCTACACTTTACCCCACTACATCCTTTCCTCAACAATCAAATTTATGTCATTTTAAGCTGCTTTATTATTTTTTTTTTCCTTTTTTTTTTTACTTTTTTTTTCTGTTATGATTTTAAAGCTAGATGTTCTTTCTCTTTCAATCAATTTTTCCATTTTCTCTCTCCTAACGTTTTTTTTTTCTCCTCATTCCTCTGATTTTATCATTGTCATTAATCAATTTTTTTTTCTCATTTCGATTCTTTTAATTGTGTTGCTTTAATCGATAATACTTTGATTGCTGATTTTGATATGATTGTGAAGTTGTGATTTCATCTGGAATCGGAATTAGAATTGTAGTTTCAATTGTTCATCAATGTGAGTTATTATGCTCTTATCTTTGATTTTTCATGAGTTTTTTTCCCAGTTTTTACTATTTACTTCATGATTTTGATCCTAATCACAGTAATTACTATTTACAACGCAAGCAAAATGCAGAGTTGTTGTTATGTTGTGGTGGCATCAATAGAGGTGAGATAATATTGGTTTTTGTAACAGCGGCGGTGGTTGATATTTAGGTGGTAGCGAAGATGAGAAAATGTTAGTTCTTTTGGTTGGAGTTGAGGTTGGATTAAAGGAGGCAAATGCAAATGATTGAGAAGGAGAAAGAAAATGGTAAAAAATGAAGTTTAAACCACCATTGATAAAAGCTTGCTTCTGATTTGAATGAGAAGTGCATAATTTTTTTAATATTTTTTATAGTTGAACATATAATATTTTAAAATTGAACATTTTTTTAATAGCTGTAAATGAACATACAATTATTTATAATTGAACATTATATTACGGAGCATTATTATAGATGAAAAAAATTGAGAAAATTAGAATTATTAACCACCTTACAAAATAAATAAAAAAATTGAGAAAATTAGAATTATCATTAACTTAATTGAGTGAAGACAAAGCCACAATGTTCAGGAAAAAATAATGGGATAACGATGTATTCAATTCCTAATTGTTATCATAAGCCACATTGAATTATCCTTTTGCATTAATTTATATATTAATTCGTTGCAAATTCGAGAATTAATCCAAGAATAAAACCCACCAAAAACTTCCTCCAAATTCCATATGATAGCATAACAAACATCAATTAATAATATAAAATTCACTTTATAAAGCCCAAACAATTAAAAAAAAAAAAAAAAACTCAGTTCAACAACACACTATTCATGAAATATTTCACTCAAAAACAATGAAAGTGATATTTTGTCACAAAAAGGCATTCATTTACTAGTATCCAGTTATTCTACCTCCATATTTGCAGAATTAATGCGATAAAATCCACGGTTTAGTACTACTTCCTCCGTTTCAATATGATAGTCCCATATGAAATCAATCACATAAAATAAGAAAAGGAGAATATTTGGAATCTAACATTAAAGTAAAAAATAATTCATAAATAGATTTGCCTTATTTAAATTTTTTGATTTTTTTAAGGAAAGCATTAGCCATAATTGCATTAATCAAGGGAGTAATTTATTTAATTAGAGTCATGTCATCAATTCACAATCAGTTAATTTAACCAATCAGAATTTAATATGTATAAAATAGGAAATAAAAACTAAGTTAAAAGTGGAATACATTCAATATGGGTAAATATTTTTGAAACGCCCAAAATAGTATATGGGACTAACAAATTAAAACGGAGGGAGTATAAATTATCTTCCATTGCTTCTTATAGTAATTGATGATTTGATTGGATCAAAACCCGCCATTGAAGCTGATTGAATAACTACTACCCGAAAATAATAAGAATAAATACGTAAGAATAAATTTCAAAGGTCGCAATTCAAAAAAGAAGTAATAATGTTTGATCTTAATAAGGACAATCAATTCAAAACAAAAGTGGTATGATATAGTTGTAGAAGCAATCGATGGAGTATATTCGATACTCCGTAATTGAAAAAATGAAAAACTTTGATTGAAAAGGAGTGAGAAAGACATTGGCTCTTTCATATAGAGCATCGGAGCAGCCACTACGAATCCACAAAGAGTGAGCACTAGGACATGTGATTGTAGCATGGATAATAGCCTCTTTTCTCCAAACCACAGTAGGGACAAAGCGGGTTGTCAATTGAATGAAGTGAAAGTGTGAAAAGTCTAGTGTTGCGGTTAGTTTTTATTTCTCTTTTTTTCTCTCTGTTTTCGAAAACCTATTTTATGAAAATAGCCAATCCAGTTTAGTTTGGCCCATGGCAAGGGTCCAATAATAGTGTAGTTGGATTGGACTCAAAAAGAGCTTTTCAATGATATATTATAAGCCCAATTCCGATGAATAATGAGGAAGTTATGGCCAAAATACTAAACTGGGCCCGGTTTGACCTTTATATGCGGCTCAATGATCTAGAGGAGGGCCCATTATGGTTTATGATTCCTAATGCGATTAGGATTGATTATAGTTTTCTAGAATCTTATCTTCTAGAAGGTTCTTTTGAATCCTAATGTGATTAGCATTGATAATTGAGTTTTTTGAGGTTTATTTAAAATAAAAGAAGTGTTTTAAATGAAATCACAGTTTTACCCCTCGTACGCTTAATTTTATCAAAAATATGAAAACGCGTGGAAAAACTGCCTGCAGCGTCGCACCACAGGCTGTCGCTCGGCGACAGAGGCTTGTGTGGCGACAACGTCGTGTTTTATTCTTCTTGAAACTCTGATTTCTTTTTTATCATATTCCGACTGATTTTCGTTATAAATAGCCTCATAACCTCCGGTTTTAATTATCAACTATCATCTAAAATCACTAATTCTCATCAAGAATTTCTTGATACTCTCTCTATTCTTTTCTAAACCTTCCCTCAAACAAAATTCCTCATACATTAGCACTAGACACACCTAGCCAAGTTCGAAGTTGTCTTCGCCCTAGACGTGAAAGGTTATAATTTATGAGGGTTTGGTCCCAAATCTCTATTTCCATTATTTAATTTAATTGTTTGATTTTATACTTTTCCTTGAAGTTACTAACGTGTGTATTTTGTTATTAGAAAGAGATACGAGGCATCCAAGTAAGTACATTAATTGTTTAATTGATCTTATGATATAGAAATCATGTTAAGATTGTTATTTTGGTTCCTAGTATCATGTTAGGATGCTTTCCTTAGTATGATATTTAGGGTGATTTGCTTATATCAATTATGATTTCTAGGGTGCTTCCTATTTTCTTTCCTAATAGCATGTTAGTATCGTTTTAGAGCTAAAGCTTTGATTTTTATTGTTTAGTAACATGCTAGGGTTTGTTATTAATCTTGTTAGTATCATGCTTAGGATCTTCCTATTATTATGCTTTAACATGATTATTTTAATTATGATTGTTATTATGATGATTGTTATTATGTGGCTTGATGTTTATTATTCATTGTTATTGCTTGATCACCCCTTTTATGTATGTTTAAAAGGAATTGGTACTTGTAATCACGCTTAATAAGATAATTAATAATCTTGTTTAGGGCTAATATGATTATAATTCAAGTGATTGCCAATAATAGATTTATTTGTGCATTAATATTCAACAAACATAGATAAACAAGTTTAGGGTTAACCTATTGATTGTATGTTAGTCAGAAAGCGCACATGAATACGAGAAGAATGAAGTAGAGGCCTATTTTTAGGGCAGGTTCAATCTCTTTTAGATTGGATTTGTACCTTCATCCCCGAACCCCAGTCACGATTTCAGACCTATTGGAGTTGGCGATCTCATGGATCGTTAAGGGGTGTAACCTTCACCCTGTGAACGGTTTACAAGTTCCTAAAACTTATTAGCGACTCTTTTGCTCTAGCTTCCTTCCCTTTGGACGCCACCATGCTTAAGTGTATGATCACAATGGGGTTCAAGTTTGGGATAATGCTTGAAATATTCCCTACAATCATCAACTAAGGACTCGTCAATGTCCCCTGTGGAAAAAAGAGAGCCATAAAATCTCATAATAATTTTCTCCATCTCCTTTTCCCCGGTCCTCCAATTCCCTTCATCATCGTTCAGACCCTTGATATAATTCTTATGTTTCCGATGCGAGGCTTTGTGGTGAAAGTGTTTCATGTTTTGGTCTCCATCTTTAATTTCCGAGACCCTAGAGCGAAGATACCAATACACCTCGTTCTTCTCGTGCAAGTCATCCAAGATAGCTTCGAGCCTTTTACATTCCTCAAACTTTGGGAGAGCTCCCTGAATATTTTGAGCAATTTTTAAAGCCCATTTGGTGTCTGCAATCTGCTGGTTCAGATTATCAAAAGAGTTCCTGCTCCATGATGTGAGATTTTTTGCCACCATATCGAGTTTATGCGGCATGATAAGGTACCTGGAATTATCCCATGAGTCATTGACAACATCTTCCACGCCCTCCTTGAGAAGCCAATAAGTCTCAAAGAAAAACAGTCGCTTATTTTTTTGGTTTCTTCTTTCTGACCCGTGCCTCAGTATTCAACAATATAGCAAGGTGATCAGATTTGTACTTCGTCAAATGTTGAACGTAAGCATCCTTAAACCACAAGTTTCAGCTCATACATGCCACAAAACGATCTAGTCTTTCTCGAACAATAGTTTCCGGAGTAGTACCCTTTTCCCACGTCACCCAAGAACCATCGTGTCCTAGGTCTTTCATATTACAATCATCAAAAACACCCCGAAACGTATCCATGGCCCATTGCTCCCTTATAGCTCCACCAGATTTTTCCTCACCACTAGTGATTTTATTAAAAATCGCCACCTAGCACAATAAGATGAGGAGAGTCCAGAAAAATCTCCCTGATAAGGGTCCAAGTATTCTCTTTAAGAGCTTTGTCCGCCCACCCATAAATCCTAACGAATCTCCATTTCCTTCCTCCAACCTCCTGAACGTCACCACAAATGTGATGATTCGAAAAAGAAACAATGGAGAAGTCCACATTCTCCTTCCAATAGATACATAACCCGCCAGATTTCCCTCTACTGTCAACTCCCATAGCTTGAGCGAAACCAAAGCTTCTCTTTAAATTCTCCGACCTTCTACTATCAATCATAGTTTCTGACAAGAAGATGATGTCGGGGCATAAAGTACGGCTCCAATATCGGAGTGCACGAACTGTACGAGGATTGCCAGCTCTTCTACAGTTCCAACACAAGAGTTTCATTTCTGTTCGAGGGGTTGGAAATATCCAACACCCTCTACTTGATTTACCCTGTCTCCGCTAAAGTCATCTCGAGCTAATTTTTGTTTCTTGAGAGAGTCCTTAGTCAACTCCCCCTCATTGTTGGCAAAATTATCAAATCCCCTTTTCTTAGATGGAATAGGAGGAGAAAAAAGTCCCTAATTCTGTTTTAAGGAACTCCCCAAACTTCTATCCGACTTTCTTTTAAATTTCCTCTTTCCATTACAAGTGCCTATGAGATCAGGTTGCAGGTCATGATCCATGTCAGTCACCTCCTTGCTGTTGAGTGTGGCCGTATGGTCATTACATTTGTCAGTATGCACAACAGATTCCACTATTTCCTCCCTTCTTAAAGAGTTTTCCACCTCACTCTCAGAAATACTCTGCAAACGTAGCACTTCTTTCGAACTGGCCTTGTCAAATACTCTGACTAGAGTTGCTTCTCTAAATTTAAGTGACTTTAATTGATCACAATTCTCCAAAGGAGGAAACTACAGCTTACGTGCGACACCATGTGGACCCATCTTTATTGCTTTTGGATCATTGTAGCTTGTAGCTTTGTTTTTTTATTATAGACATCATCCCTTATTTCAGCTTCTTGTCTTTCTCAATCTCCACCAAGGTCTGATTAGACCATCTTCGAGTAGAAGCTCGCAGCCAAGGACCATAGTGAAAAACAATATCTTTGTGTGTGTCCTTTGCCAAATCTTTGTAAGAACAATTGCTTTCTGTATGGTCCAAGAGCCCGCAAAAGAAACAAAAGTCTGCAAGTCGCTCGTACTTAATTGTGATCCATTTCGATGAAGAACGACCTGTAGACAGAAATAAACCCCTTCGCAGAGGTTTTTCGATATTGACTAACACCTTGATGCTCATGAATTCACCCAACCTAAAGGATCTGAGTCATCAAATTCAGCAAAACCACCAAGATAATCCCCAATCTCCTTTATCACCTTCAAATTACGCTTATTAAAAGGGACATCCAATAATCGAACCCACATTGGAGATTGATTGAATTCGATTTCAGATGGTTTTCGGCGCCCGATATTTCTTCAACACCAGTAATTTGTCGTCAAAAAACCATGGGCAACCTTCAACTACTTTCTCCTTGTCATCCACACTCATGAATTTGAAAGCAAACAAATTTGTGTCAATAGTCTTTATAGCAATTTTATCCTGCAGTCTCCAGACATTCGTTAAAGTACGTTTCATCGCCTCGGAGTTAAAATTTTTAGAGGTCCACAACTTGCCAATTAACGACATGGAAATTTGATTATGGGTATCGGCACCCTCATCGTCATCATCAAGATCACCCCCTACAACCTTAACCTTCTCATCCGTCAACTGAAAGCATTCAAAATCAGAGAGTAATTCCTCCGCCATAGAAAAGAAATAAGGGAATAAAAAGAAGACAGTGAAACAAAGAGATTGAGAAAGAGAGAGAAGGAGAAGACAGGGAATTGGAAGAAGATCGAAAGAAAGCGTACAAACCCTAGGCTACGGACGTACAAACCCTAGACGAGGGACATATAGTGAATAGCTTCTATAAGCTTACTTAGGCGGATTAAAATTTATCAATGTTCAGGATAAAGTATGGGATTAAAATTCATTTAAAAAAATATCGGATTAAAAAAAAATGACATCATCAACTTACTTAGGCTAGAAAAAATTGCATATTATAATGACACGTGTATAGTTTAGAGAGAAATATGACGTCAGCGCTTTCTACTTTAGTTATAGTTAGAGATATGGGGTGAATAGTCTTTAATTTGTACACCAAAATTTTTACGAAATAAGAAAGCGGTATAATTGTTATAATGTTTTGAGAAAGAAATACAATACGGGGATGCATAGTTTTGAATTTGAAAATAGGAGATGGAGAGTTAGGTTAGAGGAGTTGATTAAAGTTTTGGATAGCTCTCATTGATTTTCTATAAAAATAAAAATTAAAAAAATAAATAAATAAAGAAGTGCATGGGAGTGATAACTCAGTGGAGCCACTCCTCGTCTCCAAGGCTTAGACCCGAGATCGAGGCACACTCAGGGCACTCCCACCCACAGATTGCTCCTGTGACAGGAAGGACTGTAGGGGCCTGCTTGCCGGTAAAAAAAATCTATAGAAAAAATTGATATTACAAAATATCATAATTGCTCCGATTTTAGAAAAAGATGATAGCAGTATATTTTGTTTTAGTTTTAATTAATACGGAGTAGATTAATTATAATTCAATGCAATCACATAAGCTAAGATATTAATTAATCACGCAATTGCTAAAACATTACCCCGTACCTCTTAATGATTGCTAAAAGAATTATAAGCTAGGGGAATCAAAATGCAATCAATTAAGATCAATTGTCTATTTTGTGTAACTGTAATTTGATAACTTTGCACACTTTTATTGACTCATCTTCTAAAGATAGGCCCTGTTTGGCAATTGGCTGTTGGCTGTTGGCTGTCGGCTGTTTTAGTTGGCTGGTTTGACTGGCTGTTTAGATTGGCTTTTGAGTTGGCTGTTTGACTAGAGTTGTAGTGTTTGGTAAATTGGCTGTTGGGTGCTAGCTGTTGTTAAACTATATTAACACTAATGAACTAATATAGTACTTTAATATTAATTAAAATAATAAATTATTGGTAATTATAATTGTAAATTAATTATTAATTATTTACAATAAGGTTACAATAATTTAATAATAATTAATTATTGGTTAGAAATTACTAATAATTGTATATTAATCCATTTTAATACTAATTATTAAAAACTAATTATTCAATGATAATAATTAATTATTAATTATTAAATAGTAATTATTAAAAAATAATTATTAAATACTAATAATTTATGTTTCAAAAAATATTAATTATTAATTATTAATAACTAATTATTAATTACTAATTACTAATTACTAATTATTAATTATTAATTATTAATTACTAATTACTAATTATTAATTACTAATTACTAATTACTAATTACTAATTATTAACTATTAATTAATAATTACTATTATTAATTATTAATTATTAATTATTAATTACTATTATTAATTATTAATTATTAATTATTAATTATTAATTATTAATTATCAATTATTAATTATTAATTATTAATTATCAATTATTAATTATTAATTATTAATTCTTAATTACTATTATTAATTATTAATTATTAATTATCAATTATTAATTATTAATTATCAATTATCAATTATTAATAAATTATTAATTATTAATTATTATTAATCAAAAGTTAATTATGTCAACAAGCCAAAAGCCATAAGCCAAAAGCTGCTCCAACTAGCTTTTGGCTTTTGGTTTAAAAGCCAGCTTTTCAGCTAGTTAAAAAAGCCACTAACCAAACATGTTTTTTGGCTGTTTGACCAACTTGAAGAAGCCAAAAGCCAAAAGCCAGCTGAAAAGCTGGTTTCCAAACACCCCCATAATGTAGATGTATTGAATGGCTGAATGCGTGTGTGGTCCAAAACATAGGCTCACGTTTTTTTGGATCGATGAGCAGTGACGTGGAGAATTGTTCTAAACATAAATAACAATATCCGAAAACGAGTCGTACCATCTTTTAAATTGTTTTAATCGATAAGTATAAATGATTGTACCTTAAATGCATTTTTTTTTTATGCAATAGTACTCGACCTATTAATATATACTCCGATCCGTAAATTATTTGTGACATATCTTTTTTTGAATAGGATTGGCCAATTATTGGAGATAAGGTTTATTAATTTTTATTTTCAATCGGTGAAATGATTAAACATAAAAATTAAAAAATTAAAAAATAAATAAAAAATTAGGTTTTGTAAAACTAATTATTCATAAATAAGTCAAAAAATGTTAAACTTAACATCTTTTATTACACACATAAATAAAGGGCGCTACCGCACTAGGGAGCAATTTAAAATAAAAACTATTAAGCCTTTATTTTGTGTCTGAAATCCGAGCGAGTTGTAAGGGACTAAGCATAATACAAATTACACAACAAGGTGGTAGATTTGAAAATGTGATCAAGTGTACGTCATTACATAGACTCTCAATAACCAATAAGGGTCTGTTCACATTTACTGAATTGAGCTGAACTAAACTGAATTGATTAGAGCTGAACTGAACTAAACTGAACTAAGTTGAAATGAATATTTTATGAGAGAAAGAAATTAAGAGTTGAACTGAACTGAAATTAAGGTGAAATGAACAGGTCCTAATTTAAGACCTTACTGGTAGCTGGCCATACCTCCATCAGTAGCAATGCTCACTGTATATCCTACTTAGCTACTTTGACGCTTGATCTCGTAAGTGTAGCGTGACGATTTGACGACCAATGAAATGAATTATAATTTTGAGAAAACAAGCCAGTAGGCCAAAGACGTCTGTCAAAACACCCATACTAATCTATATCAGTATGATGATATAAGTAAACAAGTGTACTGTGTAGGACACAGATTGATATAACTGTAATCCATATCATGGTCGATGATGTTATGAATGTAACATAAGATGTGTTTAATCTAATGCAAAAATAAAGTGTGGTTCCTTCAAATCACCCATATAAGAGACAAACATGTTATAATTTCAAGGCAAATGAAAGTGAGGTATGTAAAGAACCAGCTCAACCATACTACAATACAAAGTACTAACTACAAAGTAGGATCATCATGCATTGAAGAACGGTATCAGCACTAATTTTGGATTAGCTGTTATATCTTTCACATAAGAAACTTCTAATCAATTAATTTGCTGTTTAATTTTCTACTGATTCATAATACGCTCAAGTAAAATATCTATTCATTTCAATTTTTGGATCAACTAACTTTAGCTAACGCGTAAGATGGGTTGATAATCTGATATGTAACTAAGGTACGGTTGTACAAAATGGCAGAGAAGATGAAAAACGAGAGAAAATGAAGATTAATTTGTTATTTTTGATTATGAGCTGATAATTTACAGAAGAAGAAGATACAAGAATATATAGTGTAGAATAATACAGGTGTTGACACCTAAAAATATTTCCCCAAAACCAAACCCGATGATGAACAACCTTTCACCGCCATTATTGGTCGGGTTGAGTATTTAATCTTTGGAGTGCTTAAATCCCGGTTCAATCCCAATACATTTCATAAACCATCCCAATTCCTAGCCTATTTTCCCTAAACCATAACTTACTTTTTATTTTTCGTGTCCACATCACAAAACCGAGCTAATCTGATTTTGTGGCTATATAATTTTGATCCAAATATTATTTGGTTGGATAGGCCTTTCAATAAAATTTCCAACGATATATCATAAGCCCAATTCCGATTTAAAACAAAGAAGATATGAGCAAAATACTAAACTCGGCCCAAAATCAACACCCTTTCACTAAAACGGCCATATCTTAAAATATACAAATGATTTTGACCTGATTTTAAAAACACGTAAAAAGCTGGATTTGCCGCATCACGGCATAAATGCCGCGCCACAGTGCACTACTACAAAAAACCCCTATCGAGTCGCCTGTAAATGACCTAACGAGTCGCTTTAAAGGCGACTCCATTAGCCACCGACACAATAGCTTCCAACTTTAGGAGTTGCCTGTGAGGCGACTCGATAGCTTTTATATAAGTCGCCTATTAGTTATTAGGCGACTCTATTTGTTAAGCTATTGTGTCGCTTATGTTGAAACAGGCGACTCCATAGATTTATCTATTGTGTCGCTTGTGTTGAAAGAGGCGACACCTAAAAAATCAACATTTTTTCCAATTATTTTTACTAGCTCATATAATGTCAATGTTTATGACACTCAGCATGCTTGATCCTTGGTTCTTTGCCTGGAAGGTTGAAGTTCTTGCCATTATGCCAAAGTTACTTTTCATATATATAAGATATTGTAACTATTTTAAATACATTCTTAGAATTAACCTATCGAGTCGCGTCTTACGTATTAGGCGACTTATTAGGTAGTGGTCATATAATAAAGCACCTAACAAGTCGGACTTTTAGAGTTGCCTGTGTATAAGGTGCGACTTGTAAACATATTGAGTCGCCTCATACTTATTAGGCGACTTGTTAGATCAACAAAGCACCTAATGACTCACCTAATATACATGAGGTGACTTGATAGGTTTACAAGTCGCACCATATATGCATGCAACTCTATAACCCGACTTATTCGGTGGCTTAAATTAGATTTTCAAAGTTACTTGTATATAAGGTGCGACTCATTAACCTATCGAGTCGCCTTATACATATTAGGCGACTCATTAGGTGAGAGTCATAGATAACAAAACTCACCTATTGAGTCGCCTAATATGTATAAGGCGACTCGACAGGTTTTCGAGTCGCACCTTATGTACAGGTGACTTTGAAAATCTAATTTAAACCACCAAATAAGTCGGACAATAGAATCGCATGCATATATGGGGCGACTTGTTAACTTATCAAGTCACCTTATATATATTAGGCGACTCGTTAGGTGCTTTGTTGATTTTAACCCCAACTTAAAGAGTCGCCTAATGAGTATGAGGCGACTCGATAGGTTTATAAGTTGCACCTTATGTACATGTGACTCTAAAAGTCCGACTTATTAGGGGTTTTTTGTAGTAGTGGTGTTTGCTAACGTGTCACGGTACCACATGGTATTCTTCACCGTGTCATGGTGCTTTCTCGTGTCTATTTAGCATTTTTCTCTCACGCGCTAAAATGTATCTGGACGTTTTTTGGGCAAAATCGTGCACCGTAACATGGCGCCCTGTGCCGTGCCACGGTGGAAAATGTCGTGACATGGTGTCTAGTACCGTGTCGCGGTACACACACCGTGTCACGGTGCCCAATTAGGGTTTTTTCTGCGGCTCTTATCTCTTCTAGGGTTTCGTGCTTCACCCTACGCATTTTCTCTATAAATACGAACCTGATTTCTCTAGTTTCGGGGCACCAAAAATCATTCTCTCCCCCTCTACACCAACAATCATTCTCTTCTCTATTTCTCTCTTGCTTTAGCCTAAACCCTAGCCACCCAAGCCTTCCATAATACTTCCCCTAAGCACTCCCATGAGTCCATACTTGACTCGACCTTCCGTCCTTAAACTAAGGCATGAAGGGTATAAACAAACTGAGGGTTTGGACCAAATCAATTTTACTTTTATTTAATTTAATTTCCATTTGATTTATATTTTTATTAAAGTTACTAACAATTTATTCATGATGTAGCAATTTAAAGGAGCGCGCAAAATGTGAGTAATTAATTAATTTAATTACTTATTTTATTTTAATATTGCTAGTATCATGATAAGGGTTATTATTATAATTTGATTTGACTAACGATATTATTGTTAAATTGCTTCCAATATTATTGTTTATTCTATCTTATTTTTATGATCACCATATTGCATGTTAAAGGGAATATGTAATTGAAAATAACGCCGAATAAGATAATTTGGACAACGGGTTTAGGTTTTTTTTAATTTTTTGTTTAATTAAGTGATCACAATATTTTAGAATTATGTGTGCATTAATATTCAACCAATTTAGCATAATAATAATTTGGAGCGAATCGAATCTTTGTTTGTATGCCTTTAAGATCGCATGAATCACTTTTCACTATAAGAATTGAGTAGAGGCTAATACTGACGAATGTGACTCCATGACTCACTTCGTACCATCATCCCCGATCCTCCTTTTGTGATTCCGAACCATATGGAGTTAGTAATTTCTTGGATTATGAATGGGGTGTAACCTTCACGGGTCAATCGTTGTTGCCTATCGTTGTCCCTTTATTCATGGTTGTCTTTTATGATCTGTGAACGGTTTACAGGTTCCTTAAAAACTTGTTGGCGGCTCCCTACTTTCCTTGTCCCTAATTGTATATGTCAATTCCCACTTCCTAAGAGTGCCAAGCATATTCACTCATGCTTAACGTAGGCGCACTTCAAACAACGCCTACAACAGGGAGCTTCTAGAAGAAGTTTGTTATGAAATAACAAACTCAAAACTATGTGTAACAACCTTGACACATCAGCAAGAGCACCAAAATATCTCAACACCCCCCCTCCAGAATAACTAGGATCAAATAAACTAGTACATTCTTGAGAAGAAGCATGATGAACCAATCCAATCTTCGAAGCCAAACATCGATGTTGATTAGTACCCAATGGTTTTTTCATAATGTCTGCAAGCCGCAGAGCAGAAGAAACATGTTTCAGCTAAAGAATCCCAGACTGAACAACCTCACGAACATAATGAACATCAAGCTTTTGATGTTTTCTTCTAAGGTGCTTTGTTCGTTCATGAAAATAGGGGTTTTCTGCTATATGCTGAGCTGACACATTGTCACAATGAAGAGTGATTGGCGTAGGAATATCAACATTCAACTCAGCCAAATAATCTCATCAGTAGTGTGACTCATACTTCTGTATTATGCCTCAGTAGTTTTCTTATAGACCACTTTTTGCTTCTTATTTTTCCAAAAAACCAAAGAATTTCCCAAAACACACACAGTACCCTGTTAGTGATTCACCAAAATCATCACATGCTCCCTGTAAGGAATATTTCAAGCATTCCACACTTGAGCCCCACTGTGATCATACACTTAAGTATGGTGGCATCCAAAGGGAAGGAAGCTAGAGCAAAAGAGTCGCCAACAAGTTTTAGGAACTTGTAAACCGTTCACAGGGAGAAGGTTACACCTCTTCACGATCCTAGAGATCGCTAACTCCATAGTGCTCCTGAACCATGACTGGATATTCGGGGATGACGGTACAAATTCAACCTAAAAGAGATTGAACCTGCCCTAAAAATAGGCCTCTACTTTATTCTTCTCATATTCATGTGCGCTTTCTGACTAACATACAATCAATATATTAATGCTAAACCTGTTTAATCTATGTTAGTTGAATATTAATGCACAAACAAACCTATTATTGGTGATCACTTGAATTAAAATCACATTAGCCTAAAAAAAAATTATTAATTATCTTATTAAGCATGATTTCAAGTACAAATTCCCTTTAAACCTGCAAGAGAGGGCGTGATAAAGCAATAACAATAACATATACCAAGAAACATAATAATAATAATAATACAACAATCATCATCCCCATAAAAAATCTCAATAAATCATAATAATATTAGCAAGATCCTAGGCATGATACTAACATTAAAGATCAAAACTTTATTCCAAACACGATACTAACATGAAAGAAGAAATAGGAAGCAACATAAGCATGATACTAAAAAGCAATAAATAACATCCTAACATGATACTAGAAATTAAAATAATATAAGCATGCTTTCTAAAGATACATCAATGAAACAACTTACTTTGTTGTCTCGTATCTCTTTCTATCAAAACAATACACACGTTAGTAACTTCAAAGAAAATAATAAATCAAACAATTAATTTAAATAATTGAAATAGGGATTTGGGACCAAACCCTCAGAAATTATCAACCTTTCACGTCTAGGGCGAAGGGAACTTTAAGCTTGGCTAGGTGTGTTTAGGATTCGTGAATGCGGTATTGTGTTTGTAAAAAGGCTAGGCTTAGAAAGAAGGAGAGAGAACAAGCTATTGCTTAAGAGAGAGAAGAGAAAGATGATTGTTGGTGATTGTTGGTGATTTTTGGTAATTTGAAAACGGGGAATAAAGACCCTATTTATAGAGAAAATAGTTCTGAAACGATCAGAAAAGATCGAATTTGATTCGGAGTAAAACTACTTCCATCGCGGCGTGACAGTGTCCATCGCGGCACGATGGCTTCATCACTGCGCGATGAAGCTGTTGTTTCGCGATGATGAACGCGTTAATTTAAAACCGTACGGAATCCTTAATCTAATTAAATTAGACTATTTAACGTCCGTACTTATCCTTTAAAATCAGATTTAATCTTTTAAAACACTTGTTTTATTCCAAATAAAATTCTTTATTTTCTAAAAAATATAATTATTAATCCTAATTCCACTAGAATTTAAAATAACCTTCTAGATTATTCTAGAAGACTAAAGTAATTCCTAATGATTTAAGGAATAATAATTAATGGGCCCTCCACTTGATCATTGGGCATTATATAAAACTCATTTCGGGCCCAATTTAGTATTTTGACTATAACTTCCGCATTATTCATCGGAATTGGGCTTATAATATATCGCTGGAAAGCTCTTTTCAAGCCCCATCCAACTACACCATTATTGGACCCTTATCATGGACCAAACTAAACTGCACTGGGCATTTTCCATAAATAGAGTACGAAAAGAAATATTTTTAAAAACAGAAAGTAGTGTTTTTATTAAAATGACCGCATCACAAGACTTTTCACATTTCACCTTTTTCGATAATCAATGACATGAAAGATATTCATCACCGGGTTTGGTTTTTGGGGAGACACAATTATGTGTCTACAAAAGCCCCCACTTTGACTGAGTTTGGAGAAACGTAAGTTTCGAAAACAAATGTCAAAGTAAGCGATATGGACGGGAAATGATTCAGAACGTTCTGCCATCCTAAATCATTCTTGTAACGCCGATACCTGTAAACTAGCATTAGTTAAACAAATTAAAGAGTTAGAAACGCGTATCTTGCACCGTGGAGCACACGTCTTTGGGGTAACAAAATTTGTTGTTGCATGCTGTTGTGACGACCTCCACAGTGCTTCGTGAACGCTATCTGAAGGTAACAATACCTCGCTATCTTCATTTGTTTGTGACAATCTTCCACAATACCTCGGGAACATCGTCAAAGGTTACTATACCTCGTCATCTCCAGTGTTGTGGCAGTACCTCGTCGCTATAGACAATCTCCTCTATACTTCGGGACATCGTCGAAGACCGCTACTTGTAGCCATCTTCAGTTTTGCTGTGACAATCTTCCACATCCTAGGGAAAATTATCGAAGACCATCTATTGTTGACCTTCAGTTTGTTAGTGTTTTGCTTGAATACTTGCTGAAAATTTGTCGTAATTGCTTGCTATGCCAGTACCTCACGCATTTGTAATGAGTCGTTACCTTAGCGCTTATGCTTGCTTGTGAACCAATACTTCGGTGCTTTTGATGAGCATAGGCGCTTAAGCTAAGTGAGATGACCGTCGTCAGGTCGATCACTTACTGCGATCGTAATCGAGCCGACTACTAATCATGTCAATTTGCTTATAGAGGCTAACTAGCGTACCAAGGAACCCAAAATGCTGATTAAAGTCCACATAAGCCATTTATGGGGCCCAAGGATTGCATTGCTGAAGAAAGGAAAGCCAGCGTACGCTGCCACGTGTCATCGCGGTGCGACAGCTCTGTCGCAGCGCGATGGAGTTGGATTTTCCGGAATAAAACCCCTTCTTCTTCCTCATTTCGTCGCTGCTATTCGTTTCGTTAGAAAATTGCTGAAAACTTCTCTTTGGTTGTTCTTGCTCGTTTCTCAACCAAATTCACCCAAATTTGTTGCAAAGTGAAGCTCTCAATCTCTAATTTTCCGATCTATGTAAGTTTTTCTCAAACTCCTCCTAGTTTGGAAGAATTTTTTGCGTTTTATTTGCGAATGTTCGAAAAAATCAAAAATTCCTTTGCTTGTTTTGCTTTGTCTATCAAATTTCTTGCCATTAAATTACTTGTTTATGCTTGTATATCACCTTAGGAGTATTTTGAGACTTGCTTGACTCAATTTGGTGAAGAAATGAGCGATTCGCCATTATTGGGCACTTTGAGTTCATGAGAACAATGTCACTTGTTCTTCATGTTTTTATCCGCTTTTCTTGCTTAATTTATCACAATATTTGTCACAACATTGCAAGGAATTGTTTGATTTCTTGAGAATGCTATTTTTGCTTGAATAAAAAACATGCTCTGTTTTAGTACTACGTACTCTGTTTTTGACAAACATAATATCATGCGGCTAGGCGAACCTTAGATTTTATAGAACCATTTATTTAGTGTTTGCTTGCATAATTAACATGTCTCGACGACGTGGTTCTGGCTCATGCTCTCGTGGGGCTCACCGAGAGGACGAGCTTGTTGAACACGATAAGGGGACTTCCACTAGCCTTGGGGAGTTCCCTGAGTGGGATGGGCGTACCTTGTACTTTGCGCCTCTCTTTCATATCTCAGAGCGTGTTCGGCTCCGGAGGTCTAACGAGCGAGTTCGTTGCCACGGTTCGAGCACGATACTATTAGGCAGCTATACGATTCTTACTTCCGCAACAACGAGGAGTTGCTTGCGTTGTGGGAGTCTTATGGTTTGACTTCTTTACTGCAGACTACTCGGGCTCTCTATTCTTTGAGGTCGAGCCGTTTCTTAGTTCGAGATTTGGTGGAGTTTTTTGGGATACCACCAACACGTTCCATTTTCCTTGGGTGTGAGATGACTGTCACTCCCCTTGACTTCTCTCTCATTATCGGATTGGAGTTTCGATCAGCTGCAGTTCCTTTTGGTAGCGATACTACCCTTTTCTCCCCTGAGGTAGAGGAGTTACTAGGTCCTATCGTTGTTCGGGCCCGCGACGAGTCTCGGCCATTTTAGATGAGTAGCCGATCTATTCGTCGGACTTTGCTGCGGAGGATTTTCGAGATGATGCGACTACCTTGGAGCAGCGGGTGCGTATCTTCGTTTTGATTCTTCTGTCAGGGACCTTCTCCCCTGACAAGGGTAGTTGAGTGTTGCTCTACTATTTGCCTGCTCTTCGTGACCTTCGAGTGATCGAAACTTTTGACTGGGCCAGCCTAGCCTATGCTGACTTCTTGCTGGGATTGCGATTTATTTGTCGTCATCGCAACTTTGATAAGGAGGTCACACTTTATAGCTTCTGGAGGATCGTAAAGGTATATTCTATTCTCCTTGACAAAAGTTTATTTTCGATGTTTGGCTTTTGCCGACCTTTCTCTGTTGTTATTGGTGTGGTTCTACGAGTATATGCCATCTTTTGCGCCAGCTAGGCCTTCGTCTCGAGGGCTCCCTGTTGCTGCTAGTTGGGGCGGCTGTTATACTGAACAGACTGCTACTGCCATTGTTCAAGAGTTGCTTCTCTCGGTATGCATTGCTCGTCATTTTTATTCATTCTTCTGAGTAGGATTCCGGCTCATGCAATTTCGTTTTGTAGGGACCTGAGGTCCACTTCCGTCCATGGGCCGATTTTGACGTTTCTGCACGGGCTGTCCAGTACACAGCTCAGCAGCGCTACTTCCAGGGGACGTATGATGTTGTGGTGTATTTGGGAAAGAGAGTTGCGATTCAGCACTCTTCGGAGTCTTTTGTTGTTCCTACCCGTCCTCCGCGGCATATGATGGACCACGCAGACCTGAGGGTTTATATGGCTAGGTCGCCAGCTGGTTCGGAGTGGCAGAGGCAAGCCATTCGAACCGGAGTTATGGTGAGAGACTTTTACCACATTTGGCTCCACCACCTTGCATGTTAGAGGAGGTGGAGGTATATTTTTCTTCTTTTGATTTGTTCTTTTGGTAGCCCCCAGCAAATTCTAATTGCTTAGATTTTATTCTTGCAGGCTACGGTGGCGTCTGCGGATTTTTTTACCTCCACCAGTGTCCATTACCTATCAGGGGTCTTTCGACCCGGTTGAGGAGATGATTCCTCTAGCCCCTGAGAAGTGACGCTTTGTAGAGAGGTCGATACCTCGTCACCAGACCTAGGTGAGCCATCTATCATTATTTTGTTTGTATGCATGTTCTTTGAATATTCCTGACTTTATTGCTTGGCAGTTTTCCCGCGAGGTGATGATGAGGATGGCGAGAGACATGGACGCCTTTCGTTATCACCTCGTGAGGTTGACTCACCGAGCTACCTGTCGTCGTGGGAGTGATGGCATTGAGGTATTTCTCCTTGAATTTTACTTTATATTTGCTTCACTTATTTTTCTTATATTTGACTCGACTTGTTTTTCTATTTCAGCCTGTTCCTCCGTCAGTGCTCGTACGACAACCGAGGATAAGAGGGAGAGGTCTAGATCTGGCTCGAGGCGTCGTCGTACTTCGGCTGGGAACTAGGGTGGTCGAGCGGAGACGGATCAGACTGCGGTACTTGAGGGTTCCGGGTCTTCTTCCGAGGTTGCATCGAGGAGGCCAACTGGCCAGGGAAACATGACATCGGCTCCTTTTGCGGGTGGTAGGACGTACAAGGTTTGCTCGTCGTCGCAGTAGCCGGGACCTCAGCAGGGTGAGCCAGGATGGGTTGGCCCTACTCTTTCGCTCCCGACTACTAGTGATCTTGGGGCTGGTGAGGGATTGACTCCGCAGATTGTGCAGTTTTTGGATTACATTCGGGGTTCCTCCGCATTTGCGTCCTTCGGCGCCGTAGTTGTACATGTGCTTTTTATTTGACTATGTAGGACTTTGCGTTATTGCATTGTATGACTTAACACTTATGTTAGACATGTTGTATATACATCCTATGATTATTATGTTTGTTTTATCTTCTTGTATTTTTATTTTTCATTTTATGTGTATGTGAGTGTGTGAAAAAATTGTGACTAATTTTTGCGCAAAAAATTCTGTCATTTTTATTACTAATGGAGGGTATCCGACTTCATCCCCCAAAAAGAAAAAATGAAAAATAAAATTGAGGTTGACTAAAAATAAGCTTAAATTAATTAAACTTAAAATAATCAATAGGGGGTAAGTGTTTGAAAGAAAATTGCCAAACATAAGGTTGGATAAGGCTTTGAAAAGAATCGAAACCGTAAAGTCAAAGTACAAATCCGAGTCGAAGTTGGATAAAGCGCAGGCAGCTTAGCGCGTTGCTCTGGCGTGATAAAAACCAAGTCATCGCGGCGCGCTACTCCTGTCGTGGCGCGTTGCTCGTGTCGCGGCGCGATGGATCGTGTCGCGGCGCGATGGTATTATTTTTCCGGATTCTACTAGGATTCAGTTGGCGTCGGTTTCTGTTTATAAGTAGCCCCCAAATCTGTCGACTACAGCATAATTCAAGTAGATTAAAAAATCTTAACGTATAATTTTTAATCAAGTAATTATGGCTAAGAGTTTTAGTGATTTTACTCATGAGTGGTGCTGGTCTTTGATTGCCAAAGAGAGGAAAGAGCTTGAATTTTTCCTCTTGGGGGGTTTATATGGTATTAAGGGGGTAGATCTTGATATAGATTTTGTTCATACCGCCTTAGAATATTGAGATTCAAATACCCATTGCTTTAAACTAGGGTATGATGAAATTTGCTCTTTACCGGAAGAATTTGGTGCCATTCTTGGCTTTCCCTCATTAAATCTTGCGGTAATTCCTAAGATGAGCGAATATTATTATAAAGATTTTGAGCGTTTCCTTAACCTTAGAAATCGGGACTTAAAAGACATAGTGCATGGGAATGTAGTAAATTTGAAAGAATTTGCATATTTTTATTTTGATAGACCACGCTCTGAGTCTTTTCATGTTTATAGGAGGAGGGCTTTCCTCTTTTGCATGTTTAGCCAATATCTTTTTACTAGTGGAAACATTCATGAGGGTCAAGCAATTTTAGCATCTGTCATGGAGCAAATTGAATTAGGGAGAAATCCAATGACATTAATTGTTGGAGAAACTATGCTTAGTTTAGATGAACTAAAAAGAGATTCGAAAGCACCTCTTAGAGGTTCTCAAATTTTATTACAGGTAGAACATCAATACTTTTAATTACAGAAATAAAAAACATTTAATTTTTTTTATAGTAATACTAATTATTTGCATTGAATTTTTGCAGATTTGGCTAATGGAAAGGCTTGAATTAATTAGCCCTCCTGACAATATTGAAAAGTACACACCAAATTGCCTTGTACGGAGGAAGAAACGCTTCTCAATAAAGATGGGTCCTCAGGAGTGGAGTATAATCTTTGAAACTCGCGATTTTGCCATTAAATGGGTTGTTCCTTGGTGGAAAATTGAGAAGATGGTTGGTGTCAATAATCAACCTTTTTGCCGTCTTCCAAGTTTTTCCAAGTTAATCTTTTACTACCCTTCCAGAGTAAAAAGACAATATGGCCTTGCTCAAACCGTTCCTTCCGGGGATCTTCGTCACCCTTATGAATTTCCCGTTTCACAAGATGTAGAAATATTTGATGACTATTGGTGTGCTAGACCTTTGTGGGAAGTTGTTACCCAAAAAGTTCTTCCTTCTTTGTCTAGAGATGTGAAGCAATGGTTACTTGGTAGATCTCAAAAGGACGAACAAAGTCCAAAACATGTACAAGACTAATGTTAAAGATCGCCAAGGAGATAAGAAAATTCCTCTTAAAGATCGTCTAGGTACAAGAGTTGAATTCAAGACTTCTATTATGCCTAAGAAAAAGAGTGTTGCAAAAAGCAAATAGAAAGGAAAGCTGACTCTATAGAAAAGAAAGTGTGGGTTGAAAAGAAGCATGGTGTGATGGCTAAAGGAGAAACTATTGATACTAAGATTGTGTGCAGATCATCTAAGGGATCGCTATTGGTGAAAGAGATGGACGATGAAGAAGAGGCAGACAAGAATGGAAAAAGGGCTAGAAAAGAGAAGACTGATTACAGCATTGCTTTACTTTCAATTTATTAGACATTTATTTTTATTTTTAAGTCAATTTTATTTTTAAGCCTTTGAATTTCATCAATAATGTAATTTTACTTTTATTAATGCAATTTTCAGCTTTTTAAATTAAATCAACTTTTTTACATTGAATTTTTAATTAAAGCAATGAAAACAACTTGAATTAATTTCGAAAATTGTTCGAGTACGGAAGTCAAAAATTCCCAAAATACACCGAAAATTGCCTAGATCGATGAAAAAATATTGGTGCCGAAAACTTGAACTCATCGTGGCGCGACAAATTTGTCGCAACGCGATGTCCCTGTCTCTGTGCGACAGATCTTGTCATGGCGCGCTAGACTTGAATTATGCGCGACGCTCGTTCTATGTTGGCGTGAGATTTGTGAAAGTTAAAGTGGCCGCACCCTATAAAGGGTTGCCTACGTATCCTTTCCTTAGGAATCAGGCTAAATGTAGCTCTGTTGATTATTTTACTCTAGTCTTTATGGGTAGAACTTTTTAAGTTGGTCAAGATTTTTCATGTTTAAGATCTCGTTACTGTCCACATCAGTTAGTTTTGCGGCACCTCCTTATAGGATAGTTTTGACGATGTATGATCCGGACCAATTACGCCTAAATTTGCCTCTTGGGTCTAGAACAATTTTCCTTAATGCTTTTAATTCTAGGTCTCCTACTTTGATGTTTCTTGTCTTGACCTTTTTATTAAAGTGTCTAGCCATGCGAGTTTAGTAGCATTGAGTATGATGTAGAGCTTTTAGTCGTTTTTCATCGAGTAGAATTAGCTCTTCATATCTTGCTCTAGTCCATTCGACCTCATCGAGTTTACTCTCCAACGCGACGCGTAGGGAAAGTATTTCCAGTTCTACAGGATGTAAGGCATCTATTCCATAGACTAAGGAAAATGACGTATTTCTAGTGGATGAACAAATTGACGTGTGATAACCCCAAAGAGCAAAATGGAGTTTGTCAAGCCAATTCTTGTAGTTTTCTGTCATTTTTTTTTATGATGGTCTTTAAATTCTTATTGGCTGCCTCTACTGCACCATTTGCTTGAGGTCTATACGGGGAAGAGTGATGATGCTGGATGCCATATTTTTGAAGCAATTCTTCACATTCCGCTTGAAAGTGAGTTCCATTGTCACTTATCATTTCATGTGGGACTCCATATCGACATATGATGTTCATTTCGATAAAGAGTGCTACATGTTTTCGATGAGTTTTGCATATGATGTTGCTTCAACCCATTTTGTGAAGTAATCAATTTCTACTAGAATGTATTCATGGCCTCTTGTCCCAGGAGGCCTGATTTTTCCAATAATGTTTATTCCCCATGTTGAGAATTGCCATGGGAATGTATAGGTGTAAAGGAGAGAGGGAGGAACATGTTGCAAAATAGCGTATATCTGGCATTTAGGGAATCTTTT
This sequence comes from Chenopodium album, assembly GCF_948465745.1. Lineage (NCBI taxonomy): Eukaryota > Viridiplantae > Streptophyta > Magnoliopsida > Caryophyllales > Amaranthaceae > Chenopodium > Chenopodium album. Next base: position 49,247,051 of record NC_137848.1, read on the forward strand.
TACATATTGATGGCAATCCCTATTCATGGTAGTCCAATAATATCCTTGGCGCATTATCTTTTGGACTAGCATTTTGCCATTCATATGAGTTCCACATGCTCCTTCGTGGATTATCCTCATTGCCCTTTGGGCTTCCTTTTTTCTTACACATAGAAGAGCTCTACCTTTAGATACCCTTTTGTGTAGCTCATCGTTTATAAGTACATATTAGGAAGCCAATAGTCTTAGAGCTCGTTTCGCTTTTTTATCAACGTGAAGTGGATATTCTCCTTTGGTGACATAGTTAAGGATGTCAATATACCAAGGTTCTTCTTCGTCCTCTTCTTCTTGAACTACCTCAACATCTTCTATAGCTTGAGTGTAAGCTGGTTTATGCCTTTTTTCTATTGTTAGAGGCATTTGCTCAATTTCCTTAGGAATCTTAACCATCGAGGCTAGTCTTGCCAAGGCATCAGTAAATTGATTTTCTTCTCTTGGTAGGTATGTATATTCTACCTTTTCTAGTTGATTGGTAAGAGTTTCCAGATATGTTTTGTAAGGAGCCAAGCTTTCACTCCTTACTTTCCATCTTTTGGAAATCTAATTAATGATTAAAGAAGAATCTCCGAATATTCGAAGTTTCTTTAATCCCAATGTCAAAGCTGTTTCGAGGCCTACCACACATGCCTCATATTCCGCGGCATTGTTGGTAACGTCTAAATCTAACTTTATGGAGATTGGAACGTGTTCTTCTTTAGGTGATACTAATAATACTCCTACGCCACATCCTTTTTGGTTTGAGGATCCTTCGAAATATATTGTCCAAGTATTATCTTCTGTAACTATCAAATCCTCGTCTGGAAAATCATTCACATGCATCGGTGTCGAATCTTCTATTGGGAAATCTGCTAAGAAGTCCGAGACCACTAATACTTTAATAGCTTTTTGAGGCTTGAACCTTACATCGAATTGGGCTAAGTTGACTATCCATCTTGATATTCGTCCGTTTAGTGTAGATTTCGAAGAGATACTTAAGTGGGTTCATTCGAGATACTACATAGACTGTATGAACGAGCATGTAATGTCTTAGCTTGGTTATGGCCCACACTAGTGCGAGGTACAATTTCTCAAGTGGTGTGTAGCGTACTTCATATTCGAGCATTTTTTTACTTAAGTAGTAGATGTAGTTTTCTTTTCCTTCTACTTCTTGTGCAAGCATAGCTCCCATTGTCTCTTTAGTGACCGTTAGGTACAATCGAAGAGGGATTCCAAGAAGCACTGGTGCTAATATAAGAGGATTAGCGAGATAGGCTTTGATCTTGTCAAAGGCTTTTTGACACTCATCATCCCATATTACTGGCACATTCTTTTTAAGCTTTTTGAATATTGGTTCACATATTGTGGTTAGCTTGGATATGAACCTACTTATGTATTGCAAACGGCCAATAAATCCTCAATGTGCTTCTCGGTCTTGGGCGGCAGCATTGACATGATTACTTTGATCTTAGTTAGGTCTATCTCTATTCCTCTAGAGCTAATGACATAGCATAAGAGTTTTCTTGAGGTGACTTCAAAAGCGCACTTGGTTGGGTTTAGCTTCATGTTGTATTTCCTTAGTCTTTCGAAGAATTTTCTTAAGGCTACTTGGTGTCCTAGACGGTCTTTTGATTTCACAATCATATCATCCACATATACTTCAACCTCTTTATGCATCATATCATGGAGTAAGGCAGTCGCTGCTCTTTGGTAAGTGGCATCCGCGTTTTTCAACCCGAATGACATTATCGTGTAACAGTAAGTGCCCTAAGGTGTTATGAATGTAGTTTTTTCCATGTCTTCTTCAGACATGAGAATCTGGTTGTACCTTGCGTACCCATCCATAAACGAGAGAAGTGCGTGATTTGCTGTGTTATCTACTAAAATGTCGATGTGTGGTAAATGGAAGTCGTCCTTTGGAATTGCCTTATTTAGATCTCTATAGCCGACACACATTCTCACCCTTCCATCTTTCTTAAGAACTGGCACCACATTTGCGACCCATTCGGGGTACTTGGATACCCTGATAAAACCCGCAGTTATTTGTTTTTGAACTTCTTATTTTATTTTAAGAGCTACGTCAGGTTTCATTCGATGCAACTTTTGTTTTACAGGTTTCATTCCTAGAATTAGTGGTATTGTATGTTGAGCTATTTCTCTATTTATTCCTGGCATATCTTTATATGACCAAGCGAACACATCAATGAATTCTTTTAGTAGATCAATTAAATTGGTCCTTTCTTCTTTACTAAGAGTTAGACCAATTTTAACTTCTCTTTTAATGGTTGGATCTTTTGTGATATCAACCGTTTCGGTGTCTTCAATTACTGGTGTTTTGTTTTCAAGTGTTTCCATTGCCTTAATTATTTCTTTGTCACTTTATCATTGTTAGTTAAGCAATGCTCGTCATCTTGAGTAGGGGAATGACACGAGGAGTAAGCATATGAGGACATGTTATTGAATTCAGAAACCATTACATCAAATACAGAAATGTCCGTTGGGACATGACTACTAACTATACTAGGAGTAGATTTTGAAGTAGAAGGGAGAGAAGGAGATGCTACTATAGAGGGTTTAGAGGACTCGACTACAGAAGACTTGAAATCAGACTCGGACTCTGACGATTCAGACTCATTGAACATTGGTTCTTGTCCTGTTGTTATAAAGATCTTTCTTCCACTCGGCGTAGTCATCTTCACAGTCTTTCACCATCCTTGAAATAATCCTTTTGCCGAGGTAATGAGTTTCGTGGGATCAAAGTTTTCGCTTTGCAAGACCGTTTGGATAAGCGTAGAATCATCGTCGATGCACTTAGGATCATTTTTCTCATAGCCAAAGAGTAGTCCCGTGACATTAAAGTCAAAGCATGGGGGTGTTTTCTCTTTGTGAATAGGAGTTAGGATCTCATCTAGGAAATTGCAATCCAAGAAGATTTCGAATCCTGGTTGTCTTACCCCATCTTTGACAAAGGGCTCGGGAAATTCGTAACATGGATAATCCTCACCCTCTTTTATGAATTGACCGTTTAGAGTGAGAGGATATTGGTCCATTGGGATTGCTTTCTTTTGGGTACGAGCATTCCTTCGTGCATTGGTCTTTTCCTAGGCTCACTTGAGATCTTCTAGAGTTGGTTCAAAACCAAGTCCAAAAGTATCTTTTTTAGGGAGGCCAGGTAGTCCCATTCGTTTTGCTATCTCTTTCTTCTTTCCTAGAGTCATTCCAGGAAAGTGCCCTTGTCTTCTAAGGATAGCTTTCACTATAAGATTGGAATGGAGGTCGTAGCAAAGAGGGGTCATTTCATCTTCTTCGATTAAGGAGACCTCTTCTGCATTAAAGCCCCATAAATCTTCGTCATTTTCATCATGCTCCACGTTTATGATAGGTTTATCAATTGCCTTAATTCTCATTAGGGAAGCATCGATTGTGACAGGAATTCCTCCAACTATGGCCTTCACTTGTTGATTAAGGGACGAAGGGATGGCCTTAAGGTCATGAATACAAGGGCGTCCCAATAATAAGTTGAAAGAGGCTTTAATGTCTACCACTTGGAAGATGGTAGCATGTTCAATAACTCCTGCCGTAACATTCATCGTTATGGTTCCAAGAGCTTGGCGACGAGTGTTGTCATAAGCTCTTATGCCTTGCGTAGATGGAGACAAGTCTTCATCTCTTATTCCTAGCATTCTCGCAGTTCGAAGTGGGCAAACATTGATTGCTGACCCATTATCCACAAGAGTCATTGGGACATTCATTCTCTTGCAGATTATTGTGAGGTTTAAGGCTTTATTGTGCTTATCACCTTCTGGAGGAAAATCCTTGTCAGAAAAGGTGATTAGATTGATAGGGGTAGGGGAATAACTCGTGAGTAAGTTAGCCAACCCCTCAGGAGTGGTTTCTGAGTCTATTCCTACCTTAACCAAGGCATCCATTACTACGACTCTATGCTCACGGGATGTGGCTAGTAGTTTCCATACGTTCATCTCGACCTTAGTCTTCTTAAGTTGTTTGACAACATCATTACCTTCTATGATTGGTATGAGAACTTGTTGAGTAGTAGGAATGGGTTGCGTTGTGATAGGGGGTTGCATTCTCCCTGATCTTGTGAGGACGTTGATAGAGGAATCCTCTTCATCCCAAATGTCATCAATCGAGTAAATTGATGAAAGTGGAGTTTCTTCTATGTCCATAAGGTAGACATCCTCATCATCACTTTCCCAAACTCCATTGATGCTAACATCTTTTTCTGGTGGAATTTGGACCAACTTTTTACTATCAATTAATCCTTGGATTAGATCCTTGAATTTAAAACAGTGTTCTATGGTATGTCCTCCTGATTGATGATATGGACAATATAATCTATCTGTCCTTTTTCGCAATTCAAATGGTCTTGATTCGAGAGGTTTGATCTTCTCACTCTCGAAGAGCATTTTGAACATGTTTGTATAAGAGGTCCCAATAAGTGTATATGGCTTGTTACTCCTTTCGGGTGTTTCGACTATTTTGAGAGAAAAGGGTTTTCTTTAAGTAGTCTTAATGGGTGTCATCTTTTTAGCCATGCGTCTTTTCTCCATCTCCCTTGCTTCTTGGATGGAATGTTGTAGTAGGGTCATTGCTGCACTCAATGTTTTTGTGAGCACCCATGTATCCTCCTTTGAAGCTGGTTCTTTATTTGGAGGAAAATCACTTATGGCATTGAAAAAGGTTTCCTCCTCTTCTTCGATAACATGAGTTTCTTTGATTGGTTTGATGAGGGATGATGGATCAACATGGTCTTCCTCATCAGAAATGGCTAAGGAATCCGAAAGTGGAGCATTATTGATACTTGGCTTCTTGCTTGTAGGAGGCAATGGAAGTTTATTGCTATCAATTAGATCCTAAATTGCTTCTTTTAACTTCCAGCAGTTTTCAATAGGATGACCCCTGCCTTGATGATATTTGCAATTTGCATTGGGATTCCAATTAGCCGTCCTCCTTTCGACTGGTGGATCCCCAAATGGTCCAATAGGAGTTATGAGACCTTTTGCATGAAGACGATCAAATGCTGTGTCGTAAATCATGCCAATAGGTGTGAAGTTTCTCCTAAATGGCTTCTTTTGTCCTTGATTGTTCATAGCTACGACCTCATTCAGATTAAAGGTGCTAACGTTGTTTAAGTGGGTAGTTTTGGAAGAAGAAGGATTGTCGTTCTTCTTTCCATTCCAGCCACTATTGGAATTGTTAGCAGCTTTTTGTTTTGCAAGGTCATCTTCAATGTTGATTCCTATGTCATAGACGGCCTTGAAAGTACTCAAATTGCTTTAGTATTTGAGATGCTTAGAGTACTTTTCTTGGAGGTTCTTGATGAACACCCTTACAGATTCTTTCTCAGCAGGAACCTCAACCATTTTGGTAGAAGTTTCCCTCCACTTGTTAAAGAAGGAATTGAATCCTTCATTCTCTTTTTGTTTCAACATCTCAAGTTCCATATGGTCAGTTTCAACTTGAATGTTGCATTTGTATCTATCTATGAAAGCGTTTGTTATTGAATCCCAAGAAGAGATCTTCTCTTTATCAACGGAAAAGAACCATTGTTGACAAACAATTTCTAAAGATAGTGAAAATAACGAATGAAAAGCCTTCCTATCAATCCCTTTAATGTTCATTATTGTTTCAAAAGCTCTCAAGTGGAAGTAGGGGTTGTCAGTTGGCTTGAATCTTGGGATGTCATTGGCATTGAATTTCTGTGGAAGAAATTCCTTGTCCACCGAGACCCCTTGTGAGCTAATCCCCTAGAACTTATAGTCATTGGAGAGCTTGCTCAAGCTTTCTTCCATTCACTCCATCTATTGTTGTTTCGTAGGATCATTGACTTGAAGAGCAATAGTCTTCATCATCTCAGTTAAACTAGCAAGGTTTTGCCTAAGTTCATTGACTTCTTCCCGAGTTGCCATTTTCTTCTTAGCTTTTCTCTTTTGTCGAATCGGTTTATCAAAGAGTAAAACTTGGACGAAAGTGTTGTTCTTGATTAGTTGCCCATCCTTTCTTGACCAAGAGCTGTAAATTAAACCATATTTAACTTAATGACTTGACTCAAATTGACTTTGATTTTATTGGTTTTAAAGGCAAAAAGCAAAAATAGGGTGTATATTTTTGGGAATTAAGTATATTTAAACAACATGGTTATGTTTGGAGGATTAATATCCGACTTACCCCCCTAAGAAAATGACGGAAAACACGCGCACACAAGACTCTCTAGACATGGTCAAGGTGAAACACATATACCATGGGACTATGTTCCTAGACTCAATTAAGGACTAAATAAAACTTTAATTATTAATAAATTGATTAATTAGACTCGGCATGAGGACTCAGGCAGAAAACTAAACCGTCGCTGAAGCAAAGGAATTGTCGCGAAACGCCAGTGGCCATCGCGGCGCGATAATGTTATCGCGTCGCGATGGACACTTTCGTGTCGCGCTACAGGTCCTGCCTTCGCGTCATTACTGATACGTCGGTCTGGGCCTGTTTCTAGCGTTTAACCTTAAAAGGACAAGCTTAAAGTCGTACTAAGTCAGATTCAGCCAATTTATTAGACTTTAATTAATCGTATTAATTAATTAATTAAGAAAAGTCCTATATAACCATTAAATTAGTTATTTAAACTTATACACAAGTCAAACAAACGGTTAGTGTAAACACATATAGGTTATGCACAAACAAGAATGCACAACTAGTCAAGTAAGCACAATATGATGCAATGAGTTTGCAACCTAACTATGGCTCTAGTTCTATAAAGTTCAAGGATAAGGGTTAGTCAAAGAGGGTCCATGGTATGACTCTGGATGCATCGCGCGGAAGCCTTACCTTTGGAAGGGTTGGCGCGTATGGATGGGAACCCGCAAGTTAAACTTGCTTCCATAGTTTGGTGAATTCACAAACTCTGATGTACCCTTCGTTGCAATGAACGTTCGATTGGGTAGATGGAGCGTGAATTCCCAGAGGGTTATGGCCATATGTAGAACACATATGGGTTAAGAAAAGTGAGAAAAACTCAATCAGGAAGTAAAACTGAGCAAACCGTACTAGAACTGGTCAAAGCAAGAAGGCAAAGTTCTTGCTCGGTATTGGAAGAACTTGGCGCGAGACAACAAGGACCATCACTAAATGATAGCCCTGTCGCGCCGTGATATTGCTATCGCACCGCGATAGAGCCATCGTACCGCGATGGGCACTGTTTTCTCAACGCCAGTTCCTACATGCTGTAGCAGCTCCCTATGTTTTTAAAATTTTCAAGTTTTCGCAGCATTTTTTCGATTCTAGTTGTGAAAGATATTTCCTAAATTTCCTACGTGTTAAAATCCTATGTTTTTGACACATTACAGATGGTATATTCAATGCGAACCTTTTTATGCTTTTGCCAATAATGTCAATCAAAACTACGCACATGAATACTTAGAACTTTTCGAGTCTCATCCACTCATTCTAAATTATTGTTAAAATAAATTTTAGGAATTAAAATAGAAATCCTCCCCAGCGGAGTCGCCAAAAAACAGTAGGGAATATTTCAAGCATCCCATACTTGAGCCCCACTGTGATCATACACTTAAGTATGGTGGCGTCCAAAGGGAAGGAAACTAGAGCAAAAGAGTCGCCAACAAATTTTAAGAACTTATAAACTGTTCACAGGGAGAAGGTTACACCCCTTCACGATCCTAGAGATCGCTAACTCCATAGTGGTCCTGAACCATGACTGAATACTCGGGGATGAAGGTACAAATCCAACCTAAAAGCGATTGAACCTGCCCTAAAAATAGGCCTCTACTTTATTCTTCTCATATTCATGTGTGTTTTCTGACTAACATACAATCAATATATTAATCCTAAACTTGTTTAATCTATGTTGCTTGAATATTAATGCACAAACAAACCTATTATTGGCGATCACTTGAATTAAAATCACATTAGCCTAAATAAAATTATTAATTATCTTATTAAGCGTGATTTCAAGTACAAATTCTCTTTAAACCTGCAAGAAAGGGCGTGATCAAGCAATAACAATAACATATACCAAGCAACATAATAATAATGATACAACAATCATCATCGCCATAAAAAATATCAATAAAGCATAATAATATTAGCAAGATCCTAGGTATGATAATAACATTAAAGATCAAAACTTTATTCCTAACACGATATTAACATGATAGAAGAAAAAGGAAGCAACCTAAACATGATACAAGAAAGCAATAAATAACATCCTAACATGATACTAGAAATTAAAATAATATAAGCATGCTTTCTAAAGATATATCAGTAAAACAACTTACTTTGTTGTCTCGTATCTCTTTCTATCAAAACAATACACACTTTAGTAACTTCAAAGAAAATATTAAATCAAACAATTAATTTAAATAATTGAAATAGGGATTTGGGACCAAACCCTCAGAAATTATGAACCTTTCACGTCTATGGCGAAGGCAACTTCGAGCTTGGCTAAGTGTGTCTAGGATTCGTGAATGCAGTATTATGTTTGAAAAATGGCTAGGCTTAGAAAGAGGGAGAGAGAACAAGCTATTGCATAAGAGAGAGAAGAGAAAAATGATTGTTGGTGATTTGAAAACGGGGAATAAAGACCCTATTTATAGAGAAAATAGTCCCGAAATGATAAAAAAAGATCGAATTCGATTCAGAGTAAAACTACTTCCATCGCGGTGCGACAGTGTCCATAGCGGCGCGACAGTGTCCATAGCGGCGCGATGGTTCCATCGCTGGGTGATGGCTTCATCGCGGCGCGATAAAGCTGTCGTTTCGCGATGGTGAACGCATTAATTTAAAACCGTACGGAGTCCTTAATCTAATTAAATTAGACTAATTAACGTTTGTACTTATCCTTTAAAATCAGATTTAATCTTTAAAACACTTGTTTTATTCCAAATAAAATTCTTTATTTTCTAAAAAATATAATTTTTAATCCTAATTCAACTAGAATTTAAAATAACCTTCTAGATTATTCTAGAAGATTAAAGTAATTCCTAATGATTTAAGGAATAATAATTAATGGGCCCTCCACTTGATCATTGGGCCGTATATAAAACTCATTTCGGGCCCAATTTAGTTTTGGCCATAACTTCTGCATTATTCATCGGAATTGGGCTTATAATATATCGTTAAAAAGCTCTTTTTAAGCCCCATCCAACTACACCATTATTGGACTCTTATCATGAACCAAACTAAACTGGACTGGACATTTTCTATAAATAGAGTACAAAAAGAAATATTTTAAAAAACAGAAAGAAGTGTTTTTATTATAACGACCGCATCACAAGACTTTTCACATTTCACCTTGTTCGATAATCAATGACGTGAAATATATTCATCATCGGGTTTGGTTTTTGGGGAGACACAATCAGGTGTCTACACTCCCTAGTCTACATCACTGTATGCAGTTAACAAAAGGGCAGAATTGGCAGGATACAACAACCCCAAGTTCACTGTACCCTTTAAGTACCTTAGAACATGATGAACTGCATTGAAATGTGGAACTCTAGGAGAAGCCAAAAATCGACTTAGTTATTGAACCACATAGGAAATATTTGGCCTTGTCATATTCAAATACAATAACATGCTAATCAACCGTCTGTACACTTCATGATCTGTCAGCAAATCCCCTTCAAAATTTCTTAACTTGAAACCTTTGGGAAAAGGAAAGGAAGTTGTCTTGGAATTCATCATATTTTGATCTTTAAGAAGATCCAAAATATATTTTCTCTGATTTAATAGAATACCAAAATCAGATCTTAAAACCTCAATGCCAAGGAAATACTTCAAGCATCCTAAATCCTTGATTGTAAAAGCTAAATGCAATGATGTCTTCAGATAAGAGATAACACTTGGATAATCTCCAGTGAGTAACAGATCATCCACATAAGCCACAAGTACTGTGAAGGAATGATCTCTTGATAAAGTAAACATGGAATAGTTCTTCTTTGATTGAACAAAACCCCAACCAATCAGAAACTTGGTCAACTCCTGATTCCAACACCTAGAACCCTACTTTAGACCATAAATCGATCTTTTCAATTTGCAAACTTCACCGGGCTTTGCCTTAGTGTATCTTGAAGGTGGTATCATATAAACCTCTTCTTTAAGAAAACCATGCAAGAAAGCATTGTTTATATCCAGTTACTGAATATCCAACCTTTTCACAGCTGCAAGAGCTAAAATCACCCTTACTGTGGTCAACTTTTCCACTGGACTAAAGGTATGCTTATAATCTTTTCCAGAGATTTGTTTATCACCTCTTGCCACCACTTTTCCCTTACATCTTTCAACTTCACCATTGGGTTAAAACTTAGTTTTGTAAACCCACTAACACCATATTGCCCTGGTGTCAAAGTCCATGTATCATTCAATTCCAAGGCCTACAACACTTTGTTCATGGCCTCTACCCATTCAGGATGATGCTTAGCTTGATTATAAGAGGAAATTCATGAGAGAAAGAACCAAGGACAGACTATGTAGATTTAATTTAGACATATGACCAAGGGATGGTTCAGAAAAGACATTGAAAGAAGAGGAAATTGAATCTGAATCAAATATGGTTTTATAAGTAGGTTGAGCCATGACAAAATCTTTAAATTTTGCAGGGAGTTGAACTGGCCTAGAAGAGGTCCTAACCATAAGAATTACATCCTGAGCAACATTGTTGTGATGCAAATTAGCATCATTGCTAGTAAAAGATGAATTATCAGAAGTATTAATAGGAGAAGAAGAATGAGTTAGTTCAGAATTTGAAATGGGAACATTAAGAGAAGAAGAAGAACCTGAACTGTGAGAAGAATTATCAGAAGAAAAGGAAGAATTATTATGAGGATAAAAGAAAGGAACAGAAGAATTAAGAGCTAGATTTACCAGAGAAGGTGAAGGACAGGGAACAAGACATAAAATCTCATCAGAACATGTTGATTCCTTGAATGGAAAAACATGTTCAACAAAATGAACATCTCTACTTAGGATCACCTTATGAGAAGACAAATCATAAAGTTTATACCCTTTCTGACCATATAGATAACCAATGAAAACACACTTGGAAGATCTTGGAGCAAATTTGTTATTTGTCTTCAGAGCAAGATAAGCTAGACAACCAAACACCCTCAATGAACTGTAATCTAGTAACCTTCCTATAAGAACCTCATAAGGTGTTTTCCACTATAAAACAGAACTAGGTATCGTGTTTATCAAGTATGTTGCAGATAACAGGCAATCACCGTACCCCAAAACTTATATGGTAGCCCAACATGTATCCTTTAAGGTTCAAGCAATTTCTAACAAATGTATATGCTTTCTCTCCACTCTACCATTTTGCTGAGGATTTCCTAGGATACTCCTTTGGTGTACAATACCAGAATCAGCAAACAAAACAGAACTAGCTTCTTGAATAATCTCAGTCCCATTATCACTTCTAATGACCTTCACTTTGAGATTAAACTGTGTAGAAACATACTTCAAAAAAGAAGCTAAAATAGGAAACACTTGTGTCTTAGAAGAAAGTAAGTGAGTCCAAGTCACCCTTGTGTGATCATCTAAAATAGTCAGAAAATAACATGCCCTAGACAAGAAAGGTCTCCTATATTTGTCCAACATATTAACATGCACCAACTCAAAAAGAGCCAAAGCATAAGAGCAAGAAGATTGAAATGGCATTTTATGATGTTTGCCAAGCACACAAGATTCACAACTAAAATCAAAAGTGTTATTGAAATTACCTATAGATGGAACTGATATATGTCTTAAATGACTCAAAGAAATATGCCCTAGCCTAGAATGAAACAAGTCAATACTGGATTTGACAGTAGTAGTAATAGTGTTATTTACTTTGCTAAACACACACTACAACAAAATGAAGCTAAGGTAACAATGAAAAACCATTCCCTAATATTAAAAAAGTGTTGCCTTGTATCTAAGGCAACACATATGAGGCGTAGTTTATGCCCCCGTTGTCTATTCATAAGGCAACGCATTTTCTTACAAAGGCAACAATTTTAAAAGCCAAGGTAAAATAATACCTAAGGCAACATCTTTACAAAGACAACAAATGAAAATTGTTGCCACCTTAGGAGACGATTCAAAATTATTACCTTTTGTCATAATATAAAACAATCTTTTCACATGTTGTATTTGCTAGTAATAATACAAAAGTGTTGCCAAATATTGTAAAAACAACATTTAGAAAACTGTTATATATAAATTAAATGACTACAATGAATCGGCTATTTTTGTTTTCTATTGCAATATATTACTATATTATATATTAAAGGAGTGAGAATGTGTCGTACTATTTTGAATTTGTTATATTAGAAAAATGTTGAACATTAAAACATGTAATAAGAATTTGACTACATAATCCCAAACTTATAAAATTAATTAGTAAAAAAGTACAACCAAAACAATATCAACTTGTTTTCAACATCAAACCTATCTAAATAATCTATTGTTTAATAGAATGTTGTAGGCCATAATATTAGTCTAACTAAAAAATAGAAGAAATAATAAAAAGTTAAAGCAACTTCAAATTGAGCCATAAAGTCATATTCTTCTTCTTCTTACTCGCAGCCTTCTTCATCTTCTTCTTGTTCATCTCCCTGTACAAAAAATAAAATAAAATAGATAAATATTTCAACTTAGTATCGCTCAAATACACAAAAAAAAAAAAAAAAAAAAAAAAGAGAGAAAAAAGTTGAAAGCCTTGGCCACTTTTCTATCTATACTTTACGTATATAGAAATCAAACCTTCGATGTAGAAGCCGAAGATTGAAATCGAAGCATTTCTGTTGTACTACCACCATCCTTCTCAGATTGATTATCAAGAAATAAAGAGCCAAGCATACTTAAATCAAAAGACATTTGTTGCCTTTTGTCCTCAAAATCTTTTTGTAGAGCTTGAACCTCCTGAGCATGCTTCTCTTCAGCTTACTTCATCAAGGCCTTCTGCTTTAATTAAGTTGATGAAACACCTCTTCCATGAAAATTTAATCGAGACTTTTTCTTGTTATCAGAACCAATAATAGTTGAAATCACACTTTCAACCTCCTCCTCTGAATCTAATTTCTCAAGTTCAGTCTATATTTTAAAAGATAAAGGACAAAAATTAATATTGACAAAATTAAATGCAAAAAAATTAACATGAAATGACAATGAATCTTACCATCAATTTGTCCCTTAGGTCACCAGGCTTTCGCTTTGTTAGCTTCTCCTTGCATATTGCTATGAACATTTGAGCTAAACTAGGATTTTTTTGTTGTTTTATTATCCTTTTTCTATACAAGAGTAATGAGTGTCAATCATTTTAATGCAGAAATAAAACCAATAATAAATGTGATGAGAAATGTAAACAAGCAAACAAACAAACTCACCCACTTAAATCGAACCCTAGCAAAACTCTTTGGTCCTGAAGTATGCATAATGTTCTTTTCCTTTCCAACTAACCGATTCGCTTTATTTTGCATACATCGTTCCTGACAAATTAAGACGGTGAACTAATGAATAACATTTTTCTTAAGACAAGAAATATACATTTGCTATAAAGGCAGGGAAATATAAGAGACTTATATAAATGTAATACCTCATATTTGACATCATTCCAAATCTTTAACAAGTCTTGGAACATATTTTTTGGGACTAGTTTTGGTCGTTTGATCATCCTTGTTTTATCATTGTCATATTTATGAAAGTGTACTCTTTTTAAATAACATTTGTACCTTCTCCAAGCAGCACCAATGGTTTGCAAGACCCATTTTTTTCCCTCAATTGGGACAATAAAATGTTTCCACAACAATACAAAAAAAAGTTATACTAAAGTGATCATATTGGCACTGTTAAACAACTCAAACAACTCACTGCCAATTAATTAATCTTAATCACAAATCAAGAACATAAGAAAACAACTCACTGAAAGTCTAGAACCTATTCTAGCACTTACAAAACAAGTCACTGATCTTAAAAAGTAGAAGGCAGCCAAGCAGAACACCATGTAGGCAGATCGACAACAATAATGACAGTTGGGGTTCATTTTTTTTACATAACATATTCCAATAAAGAAAGTTTAACATGACACTCTGACATGATAGCAGAAACCATATAGGACAAGTTAAGCCATTATAAAACATTTCTACCATATTTATTTAATTGAATAAGTAACTCACCAAGACATAATCCCAAAGTTCTTCTTTCTTCTCGTTCCTTAGTATGGGCCAATTCTTGACAGTCAGTGGTAGGATATTTGCTTTTCGAGCTATTGTTCCTAAGAAGCTAATGAACTCATTGCATGTACTGTCATCCGGACCAACAAGTTGTCCATGCTCATTCAAGGTAATTTCCAAGCGTTCTTCTTCGATGCGTCCATGGACTTTGTAGCACATAGTGGGGCCTCTTCTAGGCTTATCCTTTTCAGCTAACATGAGCAAAGAAATTCAAATGTTAAAAAAATGGCTTATCAAGCATGTAGGTAAAGAATTTTAATTACAAATATAAACGATAGCTTGCCATTTTCTTTATCATTCTTGTCATGATTTAAGTGTTCAACTTCTAATCCGAGCATTTCAACTAGTTCTCTTGTGGTTGAATAATGCTGATGTAATGTATGATTAGGGGTAGATGAGCCACCATGTGAAGAAGCCAAATCAACATTTCGCCAACGTTTTCCCATCACTGCTTTTCGAGTCAGAGCCTTCATTTTACGAATCTGAAATTGGGTACAAACATGGAAAAAAGAAAGACATACAATACTCTAATATATGTATGTACAAACATTATACAAAAAAAGTTTCACACTTCATAACTCTTGTTAAATTGATAAGCAATTAATTGATCATAGACCACACATTCATAAGGGCATTTATAAGCAATTAAGCATTAATGTCTAACTAAGCATGTGCTTCAAGTAGCCTTGAGAATTGTGTTCTTTACTGTTTCAGACACCATATTGACATAAGAGGTCAAATTTGAGCTGATCTTTAGGTATATGAGCATACAAGGAAAATATCACCAAACTGACGGGCCACCAAACCTCAAGCCCAAACCTCTATTGCAATATCAGAGAAGAGGAAAACCACAGCAGCACAAGGGAACAAATTTAATTAATTGTTGAAGGACAAAGGCTAGGGGAAGAGGTGACTCTGCAGGAAGGGGGAACAACACTCACTAGTGGAGTAGAAAACTTGGAGCAGCATATCAGAGTAGATAGAGATAAACAAAATGAATTAAGGCGGCCTCTTTTGTGTTGGACAAAAGCCTTGTATATATAAGAATGTTTTTGCATTGTCAAGAATTCTGTGAGAAGACTATTGTATTGGATATTTGGAGCTTTGTATCCTAAAGATACTTTGGCAGTAGTAACCTAAAGTTACTGAACTATCAATATATTTCAATCCATTGGCTATCGAATCTTTGTTCTTGCTGATTATTCTTGTTTTGTATGTGCTTTCTATTGAGTTAGTTTAAGAGTGTGCCACTGTTGAGTCTCACAGAAAATGTATATGTGCATCAAGACAGACAAAGACTAGGCTATTAGCACAATGCTTACACAATTTCACACTTTTGCAAATGACATGACAAACCATCCAAGTTTATTTGGGATTAAGGTAATCACTAATGAATGTAATCAAAATCAGAACATCACAATAAAAAACATACATTACATTATTACAATACAGATCAATCATGAATCATTCAATCTAAATTGAAACTTGTAGTTTAACTGCTTACAGCGCAGAAGAATTTGTGTTAAGTTCTAGAGAAGTATTTGGCAGTAGATTGCAGAACAAGTGTACAGTCAGCAAGGCAAGGGGGCAACAACTCATGACAATAGAGCAGTAGAATTAAAGTTTCAACAGCCGCAAAGCAATAGGCAACAACAACATTATAAAGCAACAGCAGCACACCAAGACATTTTTCTTACTACTTTCTAAATCTGTAGAGAACTGGACAAATTTTAGTTGATGGCAAATCAGAACATTCAAACATCTATTCCTAGTTGCATATATACTTGCATGAGATAATAGAGTTCCATTCTCAATTTAAAACCTATATTTTAAATTTTAAACCCACATATGACATATATATAGCAGCACAACACGTCATCTTGATGCATACAGAATTACATGTGTAAAGAATAGAGACATGCTTAATTATAAATGTACAAAAACTACCTTCCATTGAATAGCATTGGACTTGTCTTTACTTTTAGACTGTGGAATGGGTAACTCTTCATCGGTGGAATCAAGCTCATGCTCCATATCTTGGTTAGGCCTATAGAGCTCATCGTCTCCCGAAACCTTTTTCTTTTTATTCTTACTTTGATTGCCTCTATTATTTTGAACTTGCGCCATCAGTGACTTAGCATGTTCCTTCAAACCTAATTCTTCCATTCTTGTCATATTTTTTCTAATTGTTTCCATTCTCAGCCTCTCATATCCTGACATTCTTGGTTCATGAGTTTGATGCTCATCACCAGAACCTCTTATAGCTCCAAGCTTAGTGGAGAGGTGGGAAAATTAGTGCAGATGCATCTAACCCACACATAGTGTAAGCAACCCCACTAGCTACCATTAGTGAATTCGTTTGTAAGTTAATTCGACCTAGGACAAATATCTTAGCATCTGTCAGCAATTACTTAGTTCAGTAACAACTAGACATCAGGGAATAAATTGACAGTCCTCAATATGCTTTAATTTTTAAATCTTTTCTAGTTAAAACTCTTCTGCTCAAGTTACAAAACAAGTAAGGATAACCATCTATTTAATAATCTAGCTGATTTCACAAAAGGGTTAGCATGATTGAAAGCTTAACAACTAACCTCTATTAACTTAAATTTTAGTGGCAAATTCTGTTCGGTACGTTTTTTAGACTAAAGTAGAACAAACAAAATATAATTGATTTCTATAGTGAACAAATCAGCATATATCTCAGAACCCAAGACTCCAGGACCTTATATGTACTAATTATTGATGTATGAATTGAAGTTAAGATCACATTGGAGCTTGGTCAGATTGGCAACTGTAACATTTCTGGACAGCCTAATAAACAACCTAGACTGTGCATCAGATTGAGAAAGGTGAGGTTTTGCAATGTTCAGAGAGCAGGTTCAGGTACTATAAGTCTCTAGATAGTAAAATTCACAAAATTGATCAAAATTGGACTCAAATAAATGGCCTGAATTTTTGGATTGCCCTTCATAGCTGCTAGTGTAGTGAATGTGGCCATTGGAAAGTAAGAAGAGAGATGATCAATGATAAACTAAGGGGATGACAGCCTAATCACACGAACACCGCCTAAGACACCCGAAAAAAAGGCCTCGTTAGCTTTCGAGGGTGTCAGCAAAACACCCTAAAAAACGCTCTAAAATTCACACCCGTTATCTGATGTCATGCATCTACTCATATTAACAAGTGCAAATGTCCATGTCAATCACTAAGCAGCAACAGAAATACAGAGCTATTTGTAAAACATAACCATTAAAATCATCTTAACCCATAATCATATTAAATTACAAAAATAAGACAACCCAGAATATATTACATCTAAAAATCAAATCCAACATCAAATTAACCAGTTATAAATGCCAAATTCACTTCAGAGATTAAAAGGGCAACGATGACTTACATGAAATTCAGAATACAACAACGATTTCGCCGGCATCAAACCCAACTAGCCAACCATAAATCCAAAGAAAGCAGTGTGAGTAGAGAGCAAAGCAACTAGTTAATTACGAATTGAAATAGATACTCTATACTCTTAATTAACTCTCACCTAAGTAGAAAGAAAGGAGGTGAGTAAGTAGAGTAACCGATTGGGGGATATGATGATTTTAAGATGATGAGTGTGTTGTATAATGAGATCAACAACTGAAAAGTGGAGTAACTGCTTATTCATGATCAAAAAAATTTGGAGCCAAAAATAATTTACAATTTCGCGGGTTTGGAGAAGAATATGGAGTTGAGGCGTTGAGGCGTTGAGGAAATGAGGGTGGAGTGACCTGTTGAGGATGATGGGGTTTGGTTTTTTTTTATTTATTTATTTTTTTAACTTATTTTCTATTTTGAGAACTAAATGTGGACTACTAGCTAATGCTTCTTCTTTATGGAATAAACTAGGGGATCTTACTTGGGTGGGATTACAAATATCTTAAGGAAACAAAGTTGTAATCTATTATTGGATTATGACGAAGAAATTATTGGATTAAAAAATATGATGAATTAATTAAAATGGGTATTGGTAGCAACTTGCTAGTTTCTGGATGGTAATCTAATAATAATAATAAATAAAAAAATTAAATCAAACTATTTATTTTAATTGTTTCAAAAAAAAAAACTATTTATTTTAACGAATAAAAAATAGGTGTACAATAAATATTGTATATCTGTATTAATATTGTCCTAAATGATTACTAGTTAGGGTCTGTTCACATACGATTAAATCTAGTTCAATTCAGCTCTAATAAGTTCAGTTCAACTCCTAAGTTCATTCTCTTATAAAATATTCATTTCAGTTTAGTTCAGTTCAGCTCTAATAAGTTTAGTTCAGTTCAGTTCAATTCAGTCAATGAGAACAAACCCTAACTTTAAAAAAAAAAAAAAAAAAAAAAAAAAAACCGGGTGTACAATAATTATTGTACATCCATTATAAAGATAGCCAAAAGTGATCAGAAGTTACCCCTATAATGAATAAAAGTTACGACAATATGCATAAAAGTAACCCAATAAAGAAAAGGTTTGTAAGTAAAAGCAACTATAATATCCTTATAAAACTTATTTCATTGGCTATTTACATTAAAAATTGGCAAAAAGTTACCCTACTAAACTATTTTAATTGTTCTAAATCATGATTAATTTTATCTAAGCTTATGTGAGATTATTTTTTGTAAAATAAATGGAATAAAGGTGAACATAATAGAGTCTTGTTTGTAATAATATTTGACTTTATACAAATGTAATATTGAATCGAAATCAACAAAAATGTAATCAAGGAGACCAAAGTCAACTGATACGAAATAGACCCACTCAAACTCGTTTAAACCTAAGCTAATACTCAAATTTGACCATTAACTATTACAAAATTGATGGCTTTTTCCAAATTTGACATGGACCCGATAGTTATTGTCTCGACTCAAAATTGATCAGATCCAAACCGAGGTGGTTCAAAAGGGTAACCTTGACCATTATGACAATCTTTTTAACACAATTGTGAAAGTCAAGTTACTATATAGAGTAAAAAGAAACAAAGTTACGTAGTGAGTTTTACCATTAAATTTTATACAAATGTGAAATTCAATCAAATTAATTGTTTTATTATGTTAACAAGTTATATAAAAAATGTGAAAGTCAAATAGTTTTATACTTTTATTCTATTTTGAGTAAGTTACATACCGTTAATTTGTCAGTGTCTTCACTTGCTTTATCATGCATTCTCTCTCATCTCCTTAATATGTGTGCCTAAATTGAACGTGTCAAATTAATAGAAACGGAATGAAAAAGTATGTAATTACACATTAAGGAGTATAATAGCTTTTTGACGAACCATAGATTATAATCTAAATTGATAAATAAGTTACTCATTAGTAATAATTAAGTCTTGTTTCAATAATAATAATAATAATAATAATAATAATAATAATAATAATAATAATAATAATAATAATAATAAAGTCTAAAATCTAAGGGTTTGTTTTGATTGACTGAAGTGAGCTGAACCGAACTGAACTAAACTTATTGAAGCTGAATTGAACTGAATATTTTATGAGAGAAGGAAATTAAGAACTGAACTGAACTGAACTGAACGGAACTTATTAGAACTGAACTGAACTAAAAATAATTTGAAGAGAACAGGCCCTAAGTTTATTATGAGCTAGTATATAATAATTTTGTTAAAAAATGAGTATGCTATAATGATATAGTATCATTTATTCATATTATTATTATTATTATTATTATTATTATTATTATTATTATTATTATTATTATATTGTTGTTATTATTATTATTACATCACTAATCATTGAAGAAAAAAATCACAAAGTTAACTAATTAACCCCCAACTAATTCGTTAGAGACTTAGTTCTTCCTTCAAAGTAGAACAAACAGAACCAAATTCAACTAATTCTTCCCACAAAATAAAAAACCCCAACTAATTTTTCCCACAAAATCGAACTAACAAAACCAAATTGCCCCTATGTTATTCCAACTCTCAGAATTTCGCTCATCTATTCCTAATAGATTAACCCCAAAATAGCATCAAATTTGATTTTGATTTCGATTATATTAATAATCCGTATCAACTTTTAATTTGTTGGTGTAGATTGAAGAGAGTAAAGAATTAAATATAGATAGTTTGTTGCCATCTTCTAATAATATCTTGGTGCAACCTGAAAATAGCAGCGGGTGAGTATGAAAAACCATAAGAAACTAGTCTTATTTTAATAATCTATTATTTAGTTTTATTTTGCATTATTGTTATTTTGGTAATATATTTGTGGTTGTGATATGTATGAGTTTTGTAGAATACATCAATGTGATTTGATAAGCTTACGAATGTTGGAGGAGATATTAAGAATTTTTTAGCTGCCAGACAGCCGCAGCAGCAGGCAGCTGCTAGCCCTACCAGCAGGCAGTCAGAGCCGTTAGCAGCTGGCAGCCTGCATCTAGAAGCCTGCAGCTATCAGCCACTAGTAGGAAGCAGCAAGCCGACAACCACTAGATGCAGCTAGCCGCCACAAGCAGGAAGTCACCAGGGGGCGTGCAGTCGCAGACTGTAGTCAGGAACAACAACTTAGGTAAAAATATACTGAATTCTTGGTTTTTTTTTCTTTTTGAAACAATTCTTGGGTTTTTATTATTGCAAAGTATTTGTTAAATTGGACTTTAGAATAAGAATTAGTTTGACAAAATTTACTTTGAGTGAAATCATGTTGGTAACTAAAATTAGATAATTGCAACTTTGTAAGTATTATTATTTTCACTAGATATATGGTATATATCTCAAGTAGACACAAATATTAAAAGATCTTGGGGATTTTGTGAGTTAACTAATATTTTTACAACATCCATGTCTGATTTTGGAATTTTTGGGTATATATCCCTTATGCTAGATAGCAGTGAGTTTTTATAACTGCTGTCCTATGACATGCGCTTGAAACAGGTGATGAAATTCTTCTGGACAACTTACAAACTCGCTGAAATTCTTTTTTCTTTGTTGGAAATGCTGATTTTCTCTGTTGAATCTTTGCAAGGATATTGTTTTTTGTTCTTGAAAATCTTGCTATTTTGCAGAAATGTTGAATTTTCTACTGAAAACCTTGAATTTTTCCGCTGACAGTTTCTGACTTTTTTGCTGAAGAGTTTGCTTTCTCAGGCAAAAATTTCGAATTTTTCAACTGAAAATTCTGTCTCTTTCCCACTTTGTTGTACTCTGAGTATTTCTCCTTTGATAACCGAAGGCTTGTAAGTGTTGCTAATTCTTCAGGCAACCTTGAGGAGCTTTAAGATTCTTGTTCTGATTTCTTCCACTTGAAGTCTTACTTGCTTCGTTGTGGACTTGTTGATAAATTGAATTGTTGCTCTTTCTCGAGATATCTTATTATCCTTTTTCAAATGACCTTTTGCTCTTTTAAATTCAATTTCTTGACTAAAAATGGCTCTTGATTCAAGAGAATTCCTTGACGTGATTGCAATCTTGCCTCTACTAGGCTGCTACAGCAACTGTTGTTAGATGTTCTGTACTGAGCTCAATGCCTCCTCAATAGACGATTTGTTGCATGGAGGAGCTTGACTTTGAACTTTTTTCACAGAATATTGTCAGACAGCTCTTTGCACTTTCATCTATCCTCTCCATGCTCAACATTGTATGTAATTTAGGCATAAGAGCCGCTATGAGCATCCTGCAAATTTTAGTTAGCAAACTTTGAGTAGCTGAGCTATATTCTTGCCTGATGGGCTCATAAAATTCTGCAATTTACAGTTCTAAGGCAGTCTGATGCTTTGGATCTGTAGAGATGATACACCTCAAGTAGGAAATATTTCTTGAGTAACTACCTTGAACCTGTCTACCCCCGAGCTGCAATGTGCTTGCTGTGTGCTTGCTGATACACGCTATAAAGAAGCTCCATAAGGCACTTTTTGAAGGTCTAGCAACATTTTTCAAACCTTATGGTCTGAAATTGATCTTGCTTTCCTATCCTCACAATGCTGACGAGACGATTGAGTAGCTTGAATTACTAGACCGCTTGAAAGTTTTCTAGCAGATTCTCTGCGATCTCATTGTATTCATAATGACTCGTCATAGAACTTGTATCATCTAAACTTATGCTTAGGAGGATTCTCAAGAAACTCATGAGTAGCTGAAGGTAAGAAGTGCCTACTTATGCCCTGCTGCTATCTATTTAGATGAATTCAAATTACAATAATTCAGAGTTCAGAATCTTACAGGTTTAAAATCATACTGTTTACTTTATTTTGTATTTTTTTAACTCGAAAGTTGGGATATGCTTACAGTTTAGATGAATTTAAATTACAGTAATTCTTCATTACTTAACCTTTAAACTAGATATGCATGCTCTTCACTCCCTTTTTAGACATATAACTCACTATGTTGCTTCAGGTCTCAACTAAAGACACCGATATGGCAAACATGCTGTTGAACTATGTGCCCGTCTATGCAATGATACCGGTAAGCCTGCATTAATCAGCATTCAGCACAAGTATTTCCTTAATTAAGTCACATAACAAATTCAAGCAGCAATTCAATGACTAATTTATTTACTTGTTTTGTGGCCTGCATACATTAATCAGCAATTCAGTAAGCCTGCATTAAACAACAATTCAGTGAGCCTGCATTAATCAGCATTCAGCACAAGCATTTCCTTAATTAAGTCACATAAAAAATTATTGTAAGGGCCTATTTTCTGTAGTTATGCTTCTTGTATCTTGCTACTTGACCATATATTTACAGTGGATGTTTTACATTGAGGCTTTCTTCATCTTTTGTAGGCATATGAGAAATTTGAAGTCTAGGAAATACGGCTCCTTAATCAAGGCCATTTACAGATTCACTACGGCCAAAATTATGGTAAGTCTTTTATATGTAAATTGTTTGTTCTATTATCTTTTTACTTGTTAAAACATTCAGAAACTGAAAAGGGTTACCCTGTTCTGTGTAATGATAAGTAGATAAGCAAAAATAATTTTTTCTATCCCGTCAAAGCGTTCTGCTATTCATAACTTGAAAAATTATTGATGGTTGTTATAATGTGTGAAGGCTTGAGATTAAACATTTTCTCTATCAGCAAGACTTTCAATATTCAACCATTTGGCTGATTGAATGTTCAGATTTTGAGAATGGACTAGTTGTGCTTTACTTCACATGCTATAAGGCATTGTTTCTGATTTTCTTGGCATTTGTATTTTACTCTTTTCTCAGGTACATAGCATATAATGATTTACACCAGAAGTGCTACTGAGTCAGATAAAAGGCGAAGCATTTCAAACATGCCAGAACATTATATGGATGTATGAGTAGGCTTAACACTATACCACAACATTCTTATGGGGAGGGAGAACCTTAAATACATGAATTGTTATCTCCTCCCACAACCCCTAAAATAAGAAAGATGGTTCCCGTTTGTAGGGAGGCGATCATTTTGTACTTCTTAAAGTTCTTGTTAGTTTGGCACAAGGTTGTAAATTGATTGAAATTGATTTGTTTATGAACATGGACGTCCATAAGAAGGCTCATCTTGAACTATAATTTATGAACATAGACTTGTTATTGCAATAGTTTATCATGATGGAAATCATTGCAATAGTTTCTTGTTATAGAAACTTTTTATCAGTCATACTAGTCCAAATCTTGTTCAAGCAACAAATTGTCTGCACCTCTCCCTCTCTAATTGCAAACCATTCCTGCTAGAAGCAGAATTTGATTCTTGTTTAACAAAACAAATTCAATTGGAACATTACTTGCCCACAATTACAATTTGATTTTCAAAAAAATTGAATTCTTTGGAGATATACAAGGACAACAACCATGTCCCTTCCAATTACAATGTTGCAACTTAGTTAGTTAAGCTGAGATTGCAACGCAACAAAATTAGTATTGGACGACTAGTGAAATATACTTCGTACAACAGCTATAAGAAAGGTGCATCCATGAAATGGTTGCAACATGTCATACGCAGCATCCTCAATACTCTGTTTCCAAAATGCCATCTATAAGACCAAACTCCATTGCCTGCACAAGGAAGGAAGGAATATAAACAAAGGACTCAATCTTGCCGATAAGCCAAAGAAAGGCACGTATGAAGACTTTTGTTATAATAACAAAATCAGCATATCAACAAACACACATAAGATCCGTCTCTGCATTTAGGTAATGGAACATTAAAGAAAAGGCTTATGGATTTTCCACCTCCGAAATCACGAGTGATGACCTAAAAAATCCAATGTGAGTTCAAACCAAAATTTTGTCGATATCAATGTGTACTGTGAAGATAATGCAAAATGGATAGCATGATCCCATTCATTAAGCACTTTTTTCTGCCAAACTGGTGCGAGGAAAGGATGAAGCAACTTTTAAATACAGGTGAGACATAAATTTTGTGAAATATATTTACTAAATTTTGTGAAATACATTTACTAAAGGAATTCCAGAATCTGAGATGATGGACAAAAATTGCAAGTAAATGTTATAAATAGCTTAAAAAACAAACAAAGTTCAGTGCCAAAATTTGCATATAAAGATTTAATTTTTTAATTTTTTTATACAAAGACTGCTAGCCTTTTGTAATTTATTTGTACTGTATAATTACCATCAATTCTACTCGTATGAAAATAGTAACTTTTACATATGTGTTGTATTTTCTACATTGATTTAGCTTAAAAAATGCTGTTGTGAAATGTGAAATCCACCAACCACAATTACCGGTGCTAAATTATTTTTTCTAATCATCAACTATTGTTGTCATACACACCTTTATGAATAGATAATAATTTGTTCTTATTGACAATAATCTGTTTATTATTATTTTTAAACGAATGTTCTAAATAATAACCTATCTTATGTAAGACAATGAAAACACATGAAACAATCTTGTCTTAGATACCTTGAAAAAACGTTTTTAAAATTATTACATAAGCAACAATTTTATTGTTGTTATCTTTCTTGGCAACATTTTAAATAATTGTTGTCTTTTGTAAAATAAATAACTACATTTTATATATTGTTGTCTTACATAATCTAAAGCAACACTTTTCAAACCGTTGCATTGTCATATAGTACAAATTGTTCAAGATCAAGGTAACAAACAAGTATTGTTGCCTTTTACTACAAAAGGCAACGTTTGTCATTTTGTTGCAATTTTTTCCGTTGCCTATTCTCATTTTTTTTGTAGTGACAGCATTCTTATTTTCAATAGCTGAGACAGAAGAAATGATATTGACATACTTAACTGAACTTGAAAACTTGTATAGACCTGACTGCCTCGAACCCTTAGCTGCAACTCTCTTAGATGCAAGGTCTTGAAAATGATATGAATCTTGATCAAAAACAGCAATAAGATTATTATGATTTAGAAGTTTTCTCACAGACAACAAATTGTGTTTGAATTCTAGAATGAAAAAGACATTGTGAAGTTTAACTGAATCAGTTAACTCAACTTCGCTAGTGTGTTTAACTAATTTAACAGTCCCATTAGGTAAATTCACTTTAATTGGATTTTTAAGTTGTTTTGGTGTGGTAAACAATGCCAAATTAGAAGCCATGTGATCAGATGCACCAATATCGATCTACTATCCAACTACTATGATAAAATGTTGTACAATCAAATTTAAGTATGAAGCAGAGAAAGTACCAGCAAAGTTCACATAAACATCAAGAGGATTATCCTCAGTAACACGAGACTGATTCCTCTACATCATCTAAAGTACCTAATTGTAGATAGCTGAGGCAAGCACAGGATCTACATTCTGATCAACATCACCAGTATGACTTGGAAGAACAGAACCAGCAAATTTTGCATCAGGTGCTTTACCAAGAATTCGGAGGCAAGCACAAGATATACATGCTTAATCTTGACTGAGCCCTTCGGGTCACACCCAAGCAACTAACGAACCGACGCGACTAATTAATTCGGAGGGAATTAATGAGTCGCCCGAGTAATAAATATTTAGACGTCGGAAATTCGAGCTTGGAGCGTCAAAACCGAGCGTCGGAAGTCGAGTCGTAAATAATAAAAGACGAGACGAGAAAAGTACTAATTAATCAAAAAAATTATCAAAATACCCCTAGCATCAAAAAACCCCGAGCAAATCGAGTGCTAGGGGCATATGGCCTACCAAGGTGGCTAGCAAGCGCACCAAGCCGAGCCTAGGTTGGCTGGTGCGTGCTAGTGCACCTTGGCTAGCTAGGCTGGCCAGCAGCCCGCACATATGTGCGTGGCATGCTAGCAGGCCTTGGCCAGCAACCCGCACAAATGTGTGTGGCGTGTTAGCAGCCTCGGCCAGCAGCCTGCACAAATATGTGTGGCTTGCAAGCAGTAGGTCTGGCTAGCAACCCGCACAAATGTGCGTGGCTTGATAGCAGCAGGCCACAGCCAAGCAGCCCGCACATATTGTGTGGCCTGATGGGCCGAGTGTGCAACAGCAGCAAGCAGCCCACACTTGGGGTGCCTTGGTGCCCAAGTGTGGGTGCCACATGGCGCGCATAGATTGGGGCTTGAGTGTTGTGTTGGCCGGCTATAGGAGAGGGGTGGGGAGCAAGTTTGGTCCCCCCCCCCCTTCCAAATGGTCCTCACCTAACCTCTCTCATGAATATGCCACTTGGTGATTTATTAGTAGCTTTATAATTAATTTTATTTTTGATTTAAAAATAAAATGGAAAAATCAATTCTCCCACATTTATGGAAGAGCAAATCTCACTCTTGTTTTTCCCTATAAATACCCAAGTTGGGGTATTGGGAAAATCACTTGAGTAAGTGTTGAAAAAGGCATCACCATTGTGAAAACCTTTGAACACAATCAATTACTCGGGTTTTAGGTCAGGCTTAGCTAACTCCTAAGCATTGGACCATGTTCAGGGCTCGAGTTGCGGGTGGACTTCATTGGAGGTCCTCGTAAGAGCGGGGCTTAGAGCTTTCAAAGGAAGAGCTCTCTTAGTGAGCGAAGCACGCGCTAAAGGTATTAATCTCTTTCTTAATCTTGTTGTTTAAGGTAATAATGCTTTATGGTTTATAATTATTGTGAGTGTGGTCTTGGCTCGGGTTTTCTTCCGCAGTAAGTCGGACTCATCGAAACCCAACAGCGGTATCGGAGCCTTGCTCATTTATTTTTATAATCATATTTTACAAGGTATTTTTATGGCTTAATTTTTCTGGTTCTTTTGTTGCTAATTAGATTAGTAGCTCGGTCTTATTAATTTTAAGCTCTAACTATAGTTGTCTTCAGCCCATAACCCAAATTTTCGCCCAAAAATAGTGAATTTTGGGTGGAAAAGGTGTTCTGGAAATGGTTTTTTCCTTTTAGGGCTGTGTTTTTATCCAAAAAACGACCAGAAATGCCTTTTTCGAGGGATTTTTCATTTTGACGAAAGATTTTAAGTCTTTCTAACTTTTAATCTTAATGGCATATTTATGGTGGTTATGTATTTGGTTCTTTCCTTAATTTATATGCAATTTTAAACCTCTTTAAGCATGGTTACTAGGTAGTAATTGGTGCTTCAAAGTTTGATTTTTATTTTCACATAATTGTAAATCCATTGCATTAAAGTGTGAAAAATTTGTTCTTTGTTACTTCTAAGTACTAAAGATTCAATCTTTAATTGTTTTAAGTGATTGAAACTTTGAGTTACTAAATTCCATGAATTTTTTGGTTGAACTTTTGATTTAATCATGTATTAAGTTGATTGGAATCATAAAGTTTGAATCTTGTGATAGAATTTTGATTTATCTTCATGTTGGAAGATATAATTTTTCAAGGATTCACAAGTGAAATTTAGTATCTTTATTTGAATATTTGTGTTCATAATTCCAACTTCCCTTTTATTTTGTCAAAATCTCATGATTAATTTAAATTAATTAAACTAAGGAAAAATCGTCAAAAATAATACAAACTTTGAGCAATCCGCCAAAAACAAGTCAAACTTTTAATTATTTTTGAATAATACAAACGTTGAGGGTATCCACTTTAAACAAATTAAAACCGATTAGTTACCTCATGAACAGGTTATTTGGAACATGTGACATTGTATTATTTTTATAAAACAATTAAACAACTTTATAAGATAAACAAAAAAATTAACCGGCTAAATAAGTCGTAGGTAAAATAAATTGTTTAAAGCGGATATCCCTCAAAAATTGCATTATTTAGAAATAATTAAAAGATTGACTTGTTTTTAGTGGACCGCTCAAAGTTTGTATTATTTTTGACAATTTTTCCGTAAATTAATAGTGAGTTGTTAGCCTTATTCATTTTGTTGCACCAAGTTAAACCAATTTTATTAAAGAATGGTTCTTGGAAATAATTGTGGTTGTATGCACCTTAATGAATTTTTTAATTTAAGTTAGACTTGTTTAATTTTTCATTTTGCTCATTGAATTAGTTCTAAAATTAATTTAGAATTAATTATATGTCACGCAAAATTCGGGATGGAAACCCGAGGCTATGACACGCAAATCAAGGTAAGAGCCTTACTTGGTTAGTCGGGCTGCATAGCAGCCCGCATGTGGCTGCCAGGTGGGCTGCCCCGAGCTTGCGTGCGGCCACATGTGAGTGGCTGCTGCTTGCTGCCGGCATCATGGCGTGCCAGGGAGCCACATGCAGCAGCATAGAGCTGTGCGCGCGCACCGTGCGTGCTGCTGTGTGGGTGGTCGTGGCTGGTGCAAGCTTGAGCGGGTGGTGTGCGTTGCTTGGTGCTTGATGCGAAGGGGCAAGCACCCTTAGTGTGCGTGCCTAACACCAGGTAACCCGTAGCAAACACTACTAGGCTGGGCCTAGCTAGTGCTACGTGGGGTGGTTGAGGCACATGCACCAAGCCGTATAGTCCGGGGTTACTAGACGACCTTGGCTTGCATATGGCACGCGCCTAGTGCGTGAGTCACTTGAGTGCGTTTGGCTTCATGTTTGCTTTTTTTGCCATTCTAATTATTTTAATTAATTATTTTGGTTTTAATTAATTTTAATTAAATTTTGAGGCTAGGCCTCAGTTATGAGCGGCATTGGCTAAATTTAATTTTGGCAAATATTTGGGTTTACCGGCTTAATTAATTGGATTAAGTAAGAAGGATGCGGAATTTAGTGGGAGCTTCAATTATTAATTGCGCTAATTTACATAATCAATTAAACAACTTTGACTAGTTTTAATTAGGCATGTTAATTTGATTAACGACCTAAATTTGTTACTAGTTTACGCTTGTTTTTATGCATTGTTACTTGTTTTATCGTTGTAAAATGCATGGGCCATTCACAAATAGTGAATGAATGAATAAAATGTATATTCTCTCACAGGTTTTATAAAATGGCAACTAGTGGGGCCCGATTAGGATAGAAAATACGGACTGCGATCTGTGATGTATTTTTGTAAATCTAAATACGATCAGCGAACCGTTGAGTATTTTTGTACCTTAATATTTAGATTAGTCCTAATCGTAGATACTAGTATTTGCATAATTATGGTCATGTCTTGAAGACGGAGGTTCTTGGAAGACGAAGCCATGAAGTTGCAAAAGTCGTCCCTTAATGTAGGGACTATTTCAAGCCATTAACCCCAAGCTTGAACCCCACTGTGATCATACACTTAAGCATGGTGGCGTCCTAAGGGAAGGAAGCTAGAGCAAAAGAGTCGCCAACAAGTTTTAGGAACTTGTAAACCGTTCACAAGGTGAAGATTACACCCCTTAACGATCCATAAGATCGTCAACTCCAAAAGGTCTTGAACCAAATAGGGTTCGGGGATGAAGGTACAAATCCAACCTAAAAGAGATTGAACCTGCCCTAATAATAGGCCTCTACTTTATTCTTCTCGTATTCATGTGCGCTTTCTGACTAACATGCAAACAATAGGTTAACCCTAAACCTGTTTATCTATGTTGGTTGAATTTAATGCACAAATAAAACTATTATTGGCGATCACTTGAATTATAATCATATTAGCCTAAACAAGATTATTAATTATCTTATTAAGCCTGATTACAAGTACAAATTCCCTTTAAACCTGCAAGAGAGGGCGTGATCAAGCAATAACAATAAAAATATATCAAGCAACATAATAACCACAATAATCATAACAATTATAATCATGTTAAAGCATAATATTAATAGCAAGATCCTAGGCATGATACTAACAAGATTAATAACAAACCCTAGCATGTCACTAAGCAATAAAAATCAAAGCTTTAGCCCTAACATGATACTAACATGATATTAGAAAAGAGTAAAAGGCACCCTAAACATGATACTAGAAAGCAATAATAACATCCTAACATGATACTAGGAATTAAACAAATTTAAACATGCTTTCTACAAGAATAGAGCAATAAGATTACATACTTTGATGCCTCGTACCTCTTTCTAATAACAAAATACACGCGTTAGTAACTTCAAGGAAAATATAAAATCAAACAATTAAATCAAATAATTGAAATAGAGATTAGGGACCAAACCCTCAGAAATTATAACCTTTCACGTCTAGGGCGAAGGCAACTTCGAACTCGGCTAGGTGTGTCTAGATCTTGTGAATAAGGAATTTTGTAAGAGGGAAGGTTTAGAAAAAGAATAGAGAAAGCTTCTAGCTTTAGAGAGAAAGAGAGAGATTGTTGGTGATTCTAGATAGTAGATGATTGATGATTGTAGATGATTAATGATTGTAGGTGATTAAAAACGGAGGTTCAGGACCCTATTTATAAGAAAACAGTCCAGAAATAAGTATAATTTGATAAGGAATAAAACTCCACGCTGTCGCTGCAAAACCGACCTTGTCGCCAGGCGACAGGGTCTGTCGCGTGGCGACAGGCCTGTCTTCTGGCGACAACCTGGATTTCTACGCGCTTTCAACACGGAGTCCACATATGGATCAAAATCGATCTGTAAAGTCCGTATGAAACTGAAATCGTATTTTTCATAAAATAATATTTTATTCCAAATAAAAACTTTATCAAAATATAATTATTAATTCTAATTTTATTAGGATTAAAGAGAACCTTCTAAAGAATTCTAGAAGACTATAATTAATTCTAATAACTTTAGGAATAATAAATATTGGGCCCTCCCCTAGATCATTGGGCCGCATATAAAGATCAAACCGGGTCCAGTTTAGTATTTTGGCCATAACTTCCTCTTTATTCATCGGAATTGGGCTTATAATATATCGTTGGAAAGCTCTTTGCAAGCCCCATCCAACTACACTATTATTGGACCCTCGTCGTGGACCAAACTAAACTGGATTGGCTGTTTTCATAAAATAGAGTTGTTTTCGAAAACAGAAAGAAAGAATTTTAATAAAAACCAACCGCAACACTTGACCTTTCACACTTTCACCTCGTTAGATTATCATTCGACGCAAAAGGTATTCATCACTGGGTTTGGTTTTGGGGAGACACATTTGGGTGTCTACACTTAAAGACTTGAAGACTCAAGGGGTCATGCTAGTTGCCAAATGCATCTTTATTTATGTTTTTCGATATATATTTATGAGTATTTATATATGAATTATATGTTAGATGCATGTTTAGGATTTCAAATGTTGTGATGATTAATTAAGTTAACTTAAATCAACCAACATAGAAACCCTAGGTCCCTAAAATATTGAGTGAAATTGCCATTCCAAAACAACACTTATCAACCTATTGAGAGTAGTGATGGGCTACGCCAAAGCGGGATACATAAGGCATACCGGGTATGCAAGTTGGTTTTGGTTGTACTTAACGATATGAGTGATGGAGTCCTAACATGTCGTGGCAAACTAGGTAAGTTGTTGAGAGAGCATTAGATGCGACGATTTATCCAACCAAGAGTGGCTTGAAGCCATTAGCAAAGAGTTGCTTACCTTAGGAGAATGAGTGTTAAGACAAGCCAAAGCATGCTAAACCACTCTTTGTTTCTTTGGATCTTGGAATCGACTTATTCTCACCAAAACGTGGACAATTTTAATGTGTGAATAAGACGTTTCAATAAGTTTGATTAAAATGCATGATTTCAATCTTATTTAAGTATTATGAATGGTTTTTCATTTCAAATTCTCTCAATTGTAGAATCATGTCTTCAACTATCAACAACAATCTAATGTGCCCGGAACTTCCCGAAAATTTACCATTTTGCTTGAATTTGGTGAACTTTAAGGAATGGGAATAAGAACTCCGAAAGACCCTCCGAAATTGCTACCAAGAGCATATTCTGGATACGCCCATCTCGAGTTTTTACTCAAAAGGGTTTATGAGCGATGAGGCTCATGAGGAGTGGAGTTATGATTGCAAGAGAGTCTCGCGACTCATGGAAAACTCCATACCGGAATAATGGAAGGGGATATTCTCCAATTATTTTCTGGATATGCTCCTCAAAGCTCTAGAGGATATAGTCAAATTGAGGGTCACGAAGAGCGTCAGATGCAACTATGATGGTCTTGTGGAGGAGGTGACTAGGTCATTTTCTAACATGAGGATCAAGCCACTGCAAGATAGGTGTCTCACCAAAGAGAGGTAAGAAGTATGGGCTAGGGTCTATAGTGCAAGACTTAGACCTGGGATGCCACTTCAAGCCCATGTGCTTAAGATGACAAGGTTATTCACCCACTTGGAGCTAATTAGCAAACCGGTGGAGGATGAGCAAGCGGCTCACATGCTTCTGAGCTCACTCCACTCGGGCTATGTGGCATTAAAGATGCGACTTACCGCCAAACGGAACAAACTGTCCTTAGAGGAAGTTATCCAAGAGCTTAAAAAAACCTATTAGATACCGGAAAATTGACTCACTATGTGCTCCTATTTTAGGAACAAAGTCACCAGTGCTTTTCAAGTGG
Source organism: Chenopodium album (assembly GCF_948465745.1). Lineage (NCBI taxonomy): Eukaryota > Viridiplantae > Streptophyta > Magnoliopsida > Caryophyllales > Amaranthaceae > Chenopodium > Chenopodium album. The sequence goes on from NC_137848.1 coordinate 49,280,096, forward strand.
ATATGAGTACTCAAGTGGAAGATGAAGATAATCTGTCCAAAGAAAGCTTGTAGTCTTATGTTTTGTCTAGAATTAAAACTTGTTTAGTTTTATCAACCGTACTTTGATCGTTTGGCGTTGGACGTCATTTTGACTTTGATTACAAGACTTATATTTTATGTATTGCTTATATTTATGGAATGACACGTTTATGTGTGTTTAGACAAACATGTTTATAATGATACCAAAGCTAAGAGTCAATCTTACTTGTGGCATTGTCGTCTTGGCCACATTAACATCAAACGAATCAAGAAATTTCTACAAGAAGGTGTTCTTGACTCTTTCGATTTAGAATCATTTGAGAATTGCGAAGGATGTTTATTAGGCAAGATGATTAAACAACCATTCTCCAGGCTGGGAGAAAGGGCATGAGACTTGTTGGGTCTAGTACACACCGATGTATGTAGACCAATGAGCTCCGCCACAAGGAACGGACATCGATATTTTATCACCTTCACAGACGACTATAGTAGATATGGCTATGTCTACCTCATGTCGCACAAATCTGAATCGTTTGAAAAGTTCACAGAATTTCAGAGTGAAGTTGAAAATCAACTTGGCAAGAAAATCAAAGCCCTTCGCTCAGATCGAGTTGGTGAATACTTGAGCTAAGAATTCGATGATCATTTGAAGAAAAAGGGTATACTTTCAGAATTAACACCTCCAGGAACTCCACAATGGAACGGAGTATCCGAAAGGAGAAATCGAACCTTGTTAGACATGGTACGATCTACAATGGGTCTTAGTGATCTTCCTATCTCTTTCTGGGGACACACACTTCTAACTGTGGCACTAACACTGAACCGTGCTCCATTAAAAGCTGTAGAAAAGACTCCATACGAATTATGGACAAAGAAACCTCCTAGGTTATCTTTTCTAACGATATGGGGATGCAAAGCATATGTCAAGAAATTAATTTCTGACAAACTTCTTCCCAAATCTGATAAGGTTTACTATGTGGGCTACCTAAAAGAAACCAAAGGGTATTACTTCTACAATAAATCCGAGAACAAAGTGTTTGTTGCTCGTGATGGTGTCTTTTTGGATAAGGAACAACTTTCCAAAATGATAAGTGGAAGGAAAATCAAACTCGATGAAGTTCGAGAGGACGAGCAACAAAATCAGATTGACTGTCAAAGTGCTCAAACAACATCTGTTGACGCTGGTCAAAATGTGCAAAGTCAAACCGACAATGCAAATGCTCAGTCCGTTACCCTACGTAGGTCTTAGAGGCCGAGATCTCAACCTGATAGATATCTTGGTATAGTATTAACCGAGAATCTGAACATCCTGATTATGGATGGAGATGAACCGGCAACCTACAAGCAAGCGATGGTAAGCACCGACTCTGCTAAATGGCAAGAGGCCATGAGATCTAAAATGGATTCCATGTTTGAAAATCAAGTCTGGGACTTGGTTAACTTACCCAAAGGTTACACACCTATCGGATGTAAGTGGATTTTCAAATTGAAAACTGACAAAGATGGAAATGTATTCATTTACAAAGCTAGATTGTTAGCAAAAGGTTACAAGCAAGTTCATGGTATTGATTACGATGAAACCTTCTCTCCATTCGCAATGCTTAAATCCATTCAGTTCCTCCTAGCAATTGCTGCATATTACAATTATGAAATATGGCAGATGGACGTGAAAACCGCCTTCCTCAATGGTATTTTGGAAGAAACTGTGTATATGACACAGCCTGAAGGTTTTGTCAACCAAAACAATGCTGGGAAAGTTTGTAAGCTTAAAAAGTCCATTTATGGGCTAAAGTAAGCTAGCAGGAGTTGGAATCTGCAATTCGATGAAGCCATCAATAAGCTTGTTTTTATCAAGAATCTAGATGAATCTTGTGTTTACAAGAAGGTCAGTGGGAGTGACATCACCTTCCTAGTCTTACATGTCAATGACATATTACTGATTGGAAACAGCATCCCATTGTTAGAGTCTGTAAAGGCCTGGCTCGAAAAGTGTTTTTCAATGAAAGACTTGGGAGAGGCTCAGTACATATTAGGCATCAAGATCTATAGGGATAGATCGAAAAGGATGATTGGATTGAGCCAAAGTACTTATATTGATAAGGTACTGGCTCAATTCGGCATGAAGGAGGCCAAGAGAGGTCACCTACCCATGACACATGGCATAACCCTAAGTAAGAAGCAGTGTCCACAGACACCTGATGAGCGGGAAAGGATGAATCAGATTCCATATGCTTTGTTAATTGAATAGATCATGTATGCCATGATATGTTCTAGGCCTGATGTATCGTATGCCTTGAGTGCTACGAGTCGTTACCAATCATACCCAAGAGAGGCCCATTGGACTGCGGCCAAGAATATCCTAAAGTACCTGAAAAGGAACAAGGATAAATTCCTGGTGTATGGTGGTTCAGAGGAATTAGTTGTTGAATGTTATACCAACGCAAGCTTCTTGACAGATAGAGACGATTTCAAATTGCAATCTAGATATGTGTTCTATCTTAATGGAGGAACGTTTAGTTGGAAGAGTGCCAAGCAGAGCACAACTGCAGATTCTACAACTGAAGCCGAATACATGGAAGCTGCTGAAACGGTTAAGGAGGCTATTTGGATTCATAAGTTCATTGGTGAACTTAATGTAATACCCTCCATCAAGGGTCCAATAGCCCTCTATTGTGACAACAATGGAGCTATTGCTTAGGCTAAAGAGCCAAGGGAACATCAGAAGGTCAAACATGTTAAGCGGCGGTTTCACATGATTCGAGAATGGAAATCAAAAGGTGAAATCAGAATTTGCAAAGTTGAAACGGATGACAATGTAGCTGATCCACTTACTAAACCTTTGCCTCAAGTGAAGCACATCAAGCACGTTGAGGCAATGGGAATCAGGCACGTTGGAGACTAGCTTTGATTTCCCTGTTTAGTGTTTTAGTTAATTATTGAACATTTTAATGTAAGCACTAAGAAAAACCATTCAAGTTTTTGAGTAATTTAAATTTCATGCAATTTTATTACTCCATTTGCTATTTAATTGTGGTTTAGGATTAAATAATGAGTCCATTCGATTATGAGAATATTCAAAATAGGGTATCAAGACAAGTCTTGGTAAGGAAACACCTATTAAGTGAACATTGAATATTATAATCAAGAATTATCCCTAATCAAGGTCATTTAAACGATGGACGATTAATGACCATTGGAGATTAGTGTGTAGTTTTATTTATAGCACCGTTTCTTGTGCTACAAGGTAATGATTGTCATAAATCATTTGCACAGGTTTGGGTTTAAAACCATACTGGATCGACCTATGAGAATACTTTAAGAGATGAAAAATTGTCATAAGTATACTTCTCATTATGGCGATCGGAACCTAATTCCTCGACCATGAGTATTGTGAGTTCTCTTGTTTGAGTACTAGTCCGCTTTAATGTTGTCAAATGTCTGCCGTAAAAGGGGATTATAACGGTAACACTCGGGCAGCTAGGTCCTCTTAGTAAGAGAAGCTACATTACAAGACTAGGAATATCCCCATACTAAAATAGGGAATATGTCTTTGTTATTTACAAGGCCTCTCGAAGAGCGAGACTGTAAAATGCATGGCCGTGCTCGGATGGATTTTAGAAATCATCTTTTTATTGACAGTCGGACTCGGGATCGAGAAACACTTCTGGACATAATAAGGATGACGAATAAATCTTACCTTATAGTTCATGAAGAGACAATAAGTGACATAGGAAAAAGGCTATACACTAAAAGCGCACTTTTCCGGAAGGACAAGTAGGAGATTGAAAGGAATGGTGTCCTTTAAACAAGTGTATTATTCCGATAGAGGGTTCGGAATTATTAGAAAGCTAATTATTCAGTGAGGTCAAGTGATCGGAATGCCTGGGTGGAGGCCGCTTCCGATCAGTAATATTAACGTATAATTAGTATCACATCTTAATCTTGACTGAACCCTTCGAGTCACACCCAAGCAACTAACGAACCGACGCGACGAATAAGTTCGGAAAGAATTAATGAGTCGCCCTAGTAATTAATATTTAAACGTAGGAAATTCAAGCTTGGAGCATCGAAACCGAGCGTCGGAAGTCGAGTCGAAAATAATAAAAGAGGAGACGAGAATATTACTAATTAATCAATAAATTACCAAAATACCCCTAGCATCGGAATGCCCCGAGCAAACCGAGTGCTAGGGGCATATGGCCTAGCAAGGTGGCTAGCAAGCGCATCAAGCCGAGCCTAGGCTGGCTGGTGCGTGCTAGCGCACCTTGGCTAGCTAAGTTGGCCAGCAGCCCGTACATATGTGCGTGGCATGCTAGCAGGCCTTGGCCAGCAGCCTGCACAAATGTGCATGGCGTGCTAGCAGCCTCAGCCAGCAGCCTGCACAAATGTGTGTGTCTTGCTAGCATCAGGTGTGGCTAGCAGCCCGCACAAATGTACGTGGCTTGCTAGTAGCAGGCCACAGCCAAGCAGCCCGCACATATGTGCTTGGCCTGTTGGGCCAAGTGTGCGGCAGCAGCAAGCAGCCCACACTTGGGGTGCCTTGGTGCCCAAGTGTGGGTGCCACGTGGCGTACATAGATTGGGGCTTGAGTGTTGTGTTGGCCGGCTATGGGAGAGGAGTGGGGAGCAAGTTTAGTCCCCCCCCCCTTCCAAATGGTCCTCACCTAACCTCTCTCATGAATATGCCACTTGTTGATTTTGTAGGAGTTTATAGGTACTACGCAGCGGAAAATCATGAATCATATTCATAAAAGTACCTAATCCCAAGAACACATGCATAACACACAAGACACATAATCATAACTTTGAAGCGTGAATTCCACGTAGCAAATGATTGAAAATCAGGGAGAGAATAGAGCCCCAAGCGTTGCTCCTCTACTTAGTCCACGAGCTTCGAACGAGCCGTCCACCAATACTAGATTGGTCGAGTGATTGAGGAAAACCGCGATCACCACCTTTATTAGACTAACCGACCACTATGATCTACCACCACCATGAACCACCACACTGGCGCCAAGGGAGGAGGAGAGAGCCGTGAAATAGAGGAGAGTTTGAGAGGGGTTGGTCTCGTGTTTGCTAATTAGGGTTTGATCACACTAATCAGATAATTGCATACTACATAGAAAACCCTAGGCACCTAGTTTATTTATAATCCCATAACAATTAGACTAGGGTTAGGAAGCCCAAAACCCTTCAATCCACTCCATGTGGCTGGCCATACTAGAGGATAAGGCCCATCATGGGCCTTGTCCTCTCGTGCCCGATCTAGACCCTTTGTGTGACCTTATAGGATCCGTCCAATTGGGCTTTAGGCTATTTTACTAGCCCAAAGATCGTTAATACCTCTAGCTATGATAAAACGACGACCCAAATGTGTGAACTTAATTATCTCCATAATTTGATCCATTTATATATCTAGTAATTGCACACGACGAAGACATAAATCCTTCAATCTCCCACTTGTCTGAGACAAGTATGCAATATTCAAATTCCTTAAGTCAATATGTGTCGATTTGATAATATGATTGCATCACATGTCGAGATCATATTAATCTACAAATCGTTTCTTGAAATTTGAGTTAGAATTACAAAACCAAATGATTACTGAGTAATGCATTTGAACAGGGCCACGTATTTTCTGAATTCTCCCTCTTCAAGCGGCCATGACACATTCCCTAATTTAATAGGTAGACTCAATCCAATCTTGTGGCAACAAGGCTCGCACTCAACTTTTGAAATAACCGGGAAACACCCTTTATAATCTCCGGTTACGAGCAGACGTTTGAGTGTACCACAGTCACAACATCCATTGAATGAAATCAATGTTTCATTCATGTCAAAGGAATCCACTAATATATCCGGAAGCTCTATACTTGAACTTCAAAGTAGGTCAATAGTTCGATCATGCATCATTCATGCATATCCAAGTGATTGACCGAGCATCACTATGCCCCTATAGCCCATGAAACTGCGCTGTCTAATCAATCTTACATGCTAGTCCATTTATTGAAATCATTTATGTCCACTTTAATGATTTCGAACTAGGAACTTAAATAATATATGAATTTTGTTCACCTGTGGGGTTTCATCCACCAGGTTATTTAAATAAATTAACTTGATGAGCCCATCAATCCATAATTATTTGGACATTTTATTTAATTTCCAAAACCATAATTAAATAAGAGAAATGAAATTTCTATTTTAAACATAATTCTTCAAGTATATGCATTCCTTATGTAATATGTTTTCTCAAAACATATACAACTTGAATTACATAACTTGCTTCAATCCAAGTCTTTAATATGACTCTCATATCTTAGTCTATGGAAGGGGTTTAGTGATTTCTTACTTATAATAAAACTTTGCAGATCACGATATTCCGCCTATCATTGATCTCATAAACGAGGTGATATCTCATATCTATTTGTTTGGATTTGTGATGTGACCCTGACTCCTTTGTTTTGGTAAAGGTGTCCTTTTAGTCACAAGACAATTTGATCCAAACTTCCTCCTTAACTACTCTTACTGTAGCTAAAACATATATTCTGACAATGAGTATGCAACAGTATTCTGCTTTGAACTCTTTCAAGCTTACTGTCCTTCTTCATACAGACATAAACATGCATTTAGATCACCATCTAAAGTCATCTTTCCTATTTGGAAACTTACATCCGTATAACCTTTTGACAACTTATTCACTTTTAACACCATTAGCTAGAAAAATTCCTTTAGTTATTCTCAAGTACTCAAGGATTTGTACTTTGCAACTTTTAGTATGCTTATTCTGAATTTACTTGAAAATTGCCACACATGCACGAGTCATATGTAACATCTTTCTTTGTACATATCATGGTACATATAATGGACCCTTTTGCAAAAGCATAAGGTACACTATCCATACAACTCAACTCTACTAGCTTTTGAAATCACTGAGTTATACTGAGTGTAATACCATGAAACATGGGAAGATATCCTCTCTTAGAGTCTTGCTTCATGAACTTGTCAAGAACCTTATTAACATAAGTCTCTTGATTCATTCCAATCATTCTTCAAGATTCATTTTGTGGATCTTGATTCCCAATATGTACTCAACATCTCTTAGTCTTTCATATAGAAACAACTTTCTAACCACTGCTTGACTTATTCAAGCATTGATATGTCATTTCATATGAACTGTATGTCATCTACATACATGACCAAGAAGACCAATTGCTCCCACTAAACTTCTTGTCTCTATAAGATTCCTTTTCGTTCTTTGAGGATATCAAACTGTTTGATAGCCTAATCGAAACGAATGTTTCAACTCCTTGATGCTTACTTCAATTCATAAATGAATTTCTGAAGTTCGCAAAACTTTCTAGGATTTCTGGATTTCAAAATTCTTAGGTTGTATCATATACATATCCTCCATCAAGAACATTTCAAGAAGGTGATTTTGATATCCATAACTAGAATAATCCGAATAGGCTTACGCATCTAATAGGTTTGACCCTGTTTGTAAGGCTATCATGGACTAACACATCTTCAAAGACATGGAGTCCATTCTAGATCTCATGACCTTAAGCCGTTTCTTGAGTTGACACTTATCCAAAGCTTGCTTGCATGGCATGGGTTCTAACCATTCCAATAGGAAAATTTTAGAATCCACCTTTTCTCAGAATTTCAACAAACTATTTTTTTTTTATCCTAAGTAACCTACAATAGGTATGAGCAACAATAGAATTATTCTCTTCAACTCTTTGAAGCCTTTCATTCAAGTTGGGACGATAGAAGCCTCGCTAGTGGAATTAGCTTGCTTCGACACATGGTTTATCAGATTAACTGATTTCATATGCCTTTGTCTCTGATGTAGTGTTATCCACATCCATTTGTTGCTCGTCTCAAATCTCATCGAGATCTAACTTTACTCCCACTTGGCTTTGTAGGAAGAGATTTCTTTCTATAAATACATTATCGCGAGCAACAAACAATTTGTTTCTACGCGATTGTAGGAATAATACCTCTGATTTAGGGTTTATTATGTCATCTTTGTAAACATTTTACATGGATTTCATATTCACTTAATCCTGTTTAGAAAAGATAACTTTGGAACATTTCCAATCTATAACTCTTATGACATCTTTTCTACTGCTTTGGTTAAGTTTTCTGTTTAGTATATTCGCAATTGTTGTTGTAATGCATATCCTCAAACGATATTTGTAAATCATTAAAGCTAAACTAGGATCGAACCATGGCAAGCAAAGTTTGATTCCTTCTTCCAACATACACTTTAAATGTAATGTTTTTGGATTGTGAACTAATTCAACAATTCTCTTAGATGATTATTCCTTTCGAGTTAAATATTTATCACAACAATCATATTGTGGTGCTAAATTGTTTATCTCAAACTAATTTTACATTTCATTTTGGAATTCTTGAACTTTTCAATGATTCCAAGCTTTACTTCATTAAGTAATTATCGATATATTTACTTAAATCGTCAGTAAAAGCAATAAAATAGTTAAATCTCTTTGCTAATTCTTGAACTTATGGTCCACACACATCATATATATGAGTTCCAAAAGGTCATTTTAGCTCTTTTACCCTTTCAACTAACAGGCAACTTGGTCATCTTACCTTATCAAGCATGACTTTTAATTCTCAAGTGACTCATAATCAATTTAGAATAAGAGTCCATCCAATGTAACTTTGGATGTGCAAATGGTTTATGTGACCTAATCTTACTTTGTTACAAGTAAGTTTAGCTTTTAACCATCTAATTTGCTTTTGTGATCTACTTATATCAATGTCATAAAGCAAAATAACTCATATCTAGCAAAATGAAAACAATATATTACCTTGGTCATGGATCAACACTTGTCCAAGCCAAGTAAAAAACAAATCAGTATTCAAACTAACACTGAAAATTGTCTCATTAAAATTGGAAATTGTTCTAAAGTCATCATAAAATTCAGAAATTAAAACTATGAAGCTATCTCTGGCCACTCGGACATTTCTAGTGCACCTTCAAGCTCCATTTCCATGCTAGCCTCACTTCTTTGCAGCTTCTGCACAACATTAATAATGTTAAGCACTGCAACTTAGTATCATATACCTAAGTGAAAGTTAAAATGTTTATAACATAATACCTGAGGTTGATGCTCCATTCTTCTTGAGGAAGTCAAGATATTTCTAGCAATTGCGTTTCCAATGCCCCTTCTTCTTGCAGTAAAAGCATTCACTTTCACTTGCAGCCTTGGGTTTTGGATTCGCCTTAAGGTTCTCAGGAGCCTTGGCAACTTGCTTGCCCTTGCTCTTGGCACTAGCCTTTTGCCCCTTTTTCTTGAACCCCTTTCCCTTTTGAATAATAAGAACTTCCTTCTTAGGGACCTTAGGGATTTGCTTTTCAGCACTAACCAACATTGCGTGCAATTGATTCATAGTCTTTGCAGTCGCAGTCATGTTAAAATTCATGATAAACTGGTTAAAACTTTCTGGAAGTGAGTGGAGAATGATGTCTGTTGCCATCTCATCACTGTATGGGTGCCCTAGTTTCTCCATACTTTGAATAAGGCCGATCATTTTGAAAACATGATCATGAACTGTGGCACCCTTCTCCATCCTACAATCCAGAATCCCACGGTAGAGCTCGTACCTTTCAACTCTAGCTTGTTTCTTAAACAAAGCTTTGAGTTCTTGCATGATTGTGTACGCATCCTGATCCTCAAAACGTTTTTGAAGACTAGGTTCCATGGTAGCAATCATCAAGCAAGTGATAGGCACAACTCTATCATGAGCTTCCTTGTGCCTCTTGACTTCTGCCGTAGTTGCATTTTCTGGCAGAGGTCCTGGCAATGGGGTGTCAATGACATCCTCTCTACCTTCAGATTTCAGAACGAGTCTTAGCATTCTTTCCCAAGTGGAAAAGTTTTCTCCTGTCAACCTATCCTTCTCAAGGAATGGTCGAAGATTGTAAATGTTGTTGTCATTGTGATTACGGCTACCCATCTAAGTCAAAATAAGGCAAAGTATAATAATTATGTTTAATTTAACATTAAAGTACCATAAACGATTAAATTGGTAACTTTAAAGCACTTTATTCAATAATTAAATGATCCCAATTGAATTTTAAGTGATTCCAAGATCCTTTATTTGTGTAATAGTTGACCGGACTGAGGCCCTACCATCAAGAATTACATTTTCAAGGTGAGTAAACTCTTTACTGATTACAACTCTTGTAACTCTTGGTTGAATAATTAACCATCACATGCTTAGTTATTACCCTTTGCTTCAAGGTTCTAAACGCTTTAGGTAACCTTGTTGAGCATAACCAATTAAATATGTAGAACGTGATCTACCCCAAATTACCCAAGATAACAAGTGACACTCTGCTGAGGCCGACCCATCACTCACGATCGAAGGATTGTTGGGTATCTAATTGGAAAAGCAATCTCAATATTGCTGGGACCTAGATTCATTTATGTTGTGATTATTTAGTGAACTCTAGCGCATCATCAATCAACATAAATAAAATCTAACATGCATAATCTACTAATGCAATAAAACATGACATAGTATAGCCCCTTAGTCATAAGAAAACTAGAAATGAAAAGCTCCCACTTGAATCATCATGGAACTCCATCCACCTTGCTCCTTTGGGCCTTCACTTCATGGGCTTCTTTGGACTAACACTATTTAAATAACTAATCTATTTACTTTAAATAAAAGTTACAAAAATACTTAACGGTACGCAGACCGTATTTAGATTACAAAAATACATCACGATGCGCAGATCGTATTTTAGAATCTATGGGCCATACTAGTCTATATATAGCAACATAATATCATATATTATAAAAATGCCATATAATAAATCACTCAACATGCTTGTCTAAACTACAACATCGAATGGTTTATAATTAAGGCAACGCATTTCCTAAAATATCATATATTTTAAATCATAATTAGATAATATCATATATTATTCATGACCAATCATAAAATATCATATATTTTAATTTAGGCATGAGATAGAATCAAATCTTATTTTAATCTAGAAAGATAAATCATATTTAATCTTCCATGATTATCCTAACAACTTTAGAAGATTCTATCCTAATTATTAGCAATTCAAATAATTTTAAAATCAATTATCCTAATCTAATTATGGGATAATCACATTATTTAAATCAATTATTATCCTTTTGGAATATGCTCAGAATATCCTAATCAATCTTATCCAAAATTAACCACTTTAATCATGGATAAAAACTAATTTAACAACTTTACATATGGATAATATCAAATATAACAACTTTTGAAAATTTGATTTTATACTAAAACAAAAGATTTTATCCAAAATAAAAAGATCATATTTTCAAAATATTTTATTTTATCCCAAAATAAATCATATTTATCTTGAAATAATTTTTAAAATTAAATTTTTTTTTTTTTGAAAAATCGTACTGTACGGCTACTGGCCACCGTGGTTGGCTAGCCGGAGCTAGCCACGGTGGCTGACTGCTTTGCAGCAGCCAGTACCGCAAGGCAGCAGCAGCCAGTAGCAGTGGCAGCCACGGCAGCAGCGTTCAACGCTTGCACAGCTGCTACCCCAGCCACCAGGACCGCCGCCCTCCCCTTCCCCTCCCTCTTGGACTGCCACCAGGTCGGCAGCCGCCGTGGCTGCGCCACCCAGCCACGGCTGCCGGCCTTAAAACTATATTTTTTTTTTTTGGTTTTAAATTTAATTAAAATAACATTTATCAAAATTAAATCAAATTAGTCCAAAAATTAGAATTAAATCAACATTCAACTTTAAAATTAGGGTTCATCATAAAATTAATCCCAATTTAATTCTAACTCTTAAAATTAAATTGATGATCATACATAAAACATTTTTATGCATAAATCAATCCGATTAAAATTATGAAACATAAAACAATTCGAATTAAATCAAAAATCAAGCACCAAAATCATATTTTAAGCTATGAATTTTCGAAAAAATTCGAAATTAGGGTTAAGGGGTTCGAAAATTTCGAATGATCTAGGGCTTAATTCGGTCCTCTTCATGGCTATTTGAGCATAATTAAATCATATTTAATCAATTCCAAAAGTTTAATCACATTAAATATAATAATTGAACCATAATTAAATTAATTTCTCCCTCTTAATTGATTATAAAATTAACATGGACTTCAAATTAATCGTACTAATATGATCAAGCGCGTTCATGCAAGAGGCTAACTGATACCACTGTAGGAGTTTATAGGTACTACGCAGCGGAAAATCATGAATCATATTGCCCCAAGCGTTGCTCCTTTACTTAGTCCACGAGCTTCGAACGAGCCGTCCACCAATACTAGATTGGTCGAGTGATTGAGGAAAACCGCGATCACCGCCTTTATTGGACTAACCGACCACCACAATCTACCACCACCACGAACCACCACACCGGCGCCAAGGGAGGAGGAGAGAGCCGTGAAATAGAGGAGAGTTTGAAAGGGGTTGGTCTCGTGTTTGCTAATTAGGGTTTGATCACACTAATCAGATAATTGCATACTACATAGCAAACCCTAGGCACCTAGTCTATTTATAATCCCATTACAATTAGACTAGGGTTAGGAATCCTAAAACCCTTCAATCCACTCCATGTGTCCGGCCATACTAGAGGATGAGGCCCATCATGGGCCTTGTCCTCTCGTGCCCGATCTAGACCCTTTGTGTGACCTTATAGGTTCCGTCTAATTGGGCTTTAGGCTATTTTACTAGCCCAAAGATCGTTAGTACCTCTAGCTATGATAAAACGACGACCCAAATGTACGAACTTAATTATCTCCATAATTTGATCCATTTATATATCTAGTAATTGCACATGACGAAGACATAAATCCTTCATATTTATTAGTAGCTTGATAATTAATTTTATTTTTGATTTAAAAATAAAATGGAAAAATCAATTCGCCCACATTGATGGAAGAGAAAATCTCACTCTTGTTTTTCCCTATAAATACCCAAGTTGGGATATTGGGAAATTCACTTGAGTAAGTGTTGAAAAAGGCATCACCATTGTGAAAACCTTTGAACACAATGAATGACTCGGGTTTTTGGTCGGGCTTAGCTAACTCCTAAGCATTGGACCATTTTCGGGGTTTGAGTTGCGGGTGGACTTCGTTGGAGGTTCTCGTGTGAGCGGGGCTTAGAGATTTTGAAGTAAGATCTCTTTTAGTGAGCGAAGCACGCGCCAAAGGTATTAATCTCTTTCTTAATCTTGTTGTTTAAGTTAATTTTGCTTTATAGTTATAATTATTATGAGTGTGGTCTTGGCTCGGATTTTCTTCCACGGTGAGTCGGACTCATCGAAACCCAACAACTCTTACCACATGTCATTCAAGATGAACTGGAATCGATTAGGTGAAGTAATTCAACCGCATTAATCGTAGCCCCTTTATGGTATACCTTAAGTCTTTGGCCATTTACCTTGAACTCACTACCATGTTCATCGATTAAATCCACATAACCAAACTTATTTGCCCTTTACCTTGACTTTAACGTTTCTGGGAAAAGTTTAAGTTTAGAGTTGAACAACAAAACCTTGTCACCCTCTTTGAACTCTCTCGGAATGATCATCTTATCGGGCTATCTCTTGGTCTTCTCCTTGTAGACACGTGCACTATCATAGGCCGTCAACCTAAACTCATCTAGTTGATTAAGTTGAAGTAGCCTCTTTTCACCCGCTAGCTTAGAATCCAAATTGAGCTCCTTAATAGCCCAATATGCCTTGTACTCCAATTCCACCGGGAGGTGACATGCTTTACCATACACAAGTCTATAGGGAGTAGTACCAATCGGAGTCTTACATGCAGTTTTGTACGCCTAAAGGGTGTCATCCAACTTATCACTCCAATCTTTCCTTGATTTTGCCACCACCTTCTCTAGAATGGCCTTGATCTCACGATTAGAAACTTCGACTTGGCCACTCGTTTAGGGATGATAGGCTAAACCTGTCCTATGGTATACACTATACTTTTTGAGGAGGGTGTCTAACTTCCGCTCATGAAAGTGAGATCCTCCATCACTGATTGTAGCTCTAAGCACTCCAAATCTTGGAAAGATGGTTTTCTTAAAAAGCCCATGGACCACCTTGGCATCATTGGTAGGAGTGGCAATGGCTTCAACCCACTTAGATACATAATCAACGACGACAAGTATATAACCATTCCCTCTTGAAGAAGGGAATGGTCCCATGTAATCAACACCCCAAATATCAAAAATTTCGACTTACAATATTCCAGTTTGAGGCATCTCATGCCGCCGCGAGATGTTGCCAGTCCTCTGCAAGAGTCACAAGCCTGCACAAAAGTGTTAGCATCCTTAAACATAGTGGGCCAATAAAAACCTGACTCATTAATCTTGGTCACCATTTTGGGGGGACCATGATGTCCTCCATAAGGTGAGTTGTGGCAACTAGTTAGAATGCCATGAACTTCCCATTCGGGAACACACCTGCGAAATAATCCATCTACACACTCACGAAACAAAAAAGGATCATCCCAAAAATAATGTTTAACATCATAAAGGAACTTCTTTTTCTGTTGGTAGAACAAAACAAGAGGTAGAGTACCACCCACCAAATAATTAGCATAATCAACATACCAAGGGAGTTACTTTACAACTGCATACAAGTGGTCATCAGGGATAGAATCATCTATATGAAGAGAATCCTTACCCTCATCATACCTGATACGTGACAAGTGGTCTGCCACAACGTTCTCTGCACCTTTCTTGTCCTTAATCTCCACATCAAAGTCTTGGAGCAAGAGAACCCAACGGAGGAGCCTAGGCTTTGATTCCGCCTTGGATATTAAGTACTTCAACGCTACATGGTCGATAAAAATAATAACTTTAGAACCAACTAGATATGATCTAAATTTTTCTAAAGCATAAATCATAGCAAGAAACTCCTTCTCCATAGTGGCATAGTTAACTTGGGCTTCATCATAAGTTTTACTGGCATAATAAATAGCATGCAAAACTTTGTTCTTTCTTTGTCCTAGCACGGCTCTTAATGCAAAATCACTTGCATCACACATAATCTCAAAAGGAAGATTCCAATCGGGTGCACATATGATAGGTGTTGTAGACACCCAAATGTGTCTCCCCAAAACCAAACCCGGTGATGAATACCTTTCATGTCATTTGATTATCAAACAAAGCGAAAGTGTGTAAAGTCTAGTGATGAGGATGTTTTTATTAAAATATCTCTTATTTCTGTTTTAGAAAATATTTCTTTTCTTACTCTATTTATGAAAATGTGCAGTCCAGTTTATTTTGGTCCATGATATGGGTCCAATAATAGTGTATTTGGATGGGGCTTAAAAAGACCTTTCCAACGATATATTATAAGCCCAATTCCGATGAATAATGAGGAAGTTATGGCCAAAATACTAAACTGGGCTCAAACCGAATTTTACCTACGGCCCAATGATCATGTGGAGGGTCCAAAGGTTTAATCCCATTCCTAAACTAATTAGGATTTAATTAGAAGCTTTTATAAGTTTCTAAAATATCTTAATTATCCTTTTTGAAAAAATAAAATCAAGGAATTTGAAATTGAATAAAAAAACTTTCCTTTTTTAAGTCCTAATTCTATTCGAATTTAAAGATGTTCAAAGACGGTCATATATTACTTTTGTGCCTCATAATTTTTACCCAAATCTTATATGGTTGGATAGATCTTGAAATTATCTTTCCAATGATATATTATAATATTAAATCCGAGCTATAACGAAAAAGATATGAAAGGAATACGAAACTCTATCCAAAACTGACACCCTTCCACTATTTCGGCCATATCTTTTTATCTACAAAATATTTTAATCTGATTCTAATTGGCTTGGAAATAAGACTTCAAGATATTTCCAACGACATATTATATGACTTATTTAGACTTCTGGATCGAAAGTTATGATGAAAACAAAATTCGCAAAAACTGCTGACCGACGAGTTTTATTTCGATTCGAATTCGAATTCTTTTCTTATTCTTCGACTCTCTTTTTTCCTATAAATAGAGGTCATATCTCCCCTTTTTTCAACCATCTACAACAATCATCTTTCTCTCTCTAAAGCTATAAGCTTTCTCTCTCTCTATTCTTTTTCTAAGCCTTCCCTCAAACACAATCCCTCATACATTAGCACTAGACACACCTAGCCAAGTTCGAAGTTGCCTTCGCCCTAGACGTGAAAGGTTATAATTTCTGAGGGTTTGGTCCCAAATCTATATTTCAATTATCTAATTTAATTGTTTGATTTATTATTTTCCTTGAAGTTACTAACGCGTGCATTTTGTTATTAGAAAGAGATACGAGGCATCAAAGTATGTAATCTTATTGCTCTATTCTTGAGGAAAGCATGTTTAAATTTGTTTAATTCCTAGTATTATGTTAGGATGTCTTTATTGCTTTCTAGTATCATGTTTAGGGTGCTTCCTATGCTTTCTAATGTCATATCAATATCATGTTAGTATCATGTTAGAGCTAAAGCTTTGATCTTTATTATTTAGTGACATGCTAGGGTTTGTTATTAATCTTGTTAGTATCATGCCAAGGATCTTTCTATTATTATGCTTTAACATGATTATGATAATTATAATTATTATGATTGTTATTATGATGATTATTATTTATATGATTATTATGTTGCTTGATATATATTCATTGTTATTGCTTGATCACGCCTTTTATGCATGTTTAAAGGAAATTTGTACTTGTAATCACGCTTAATAAGATAATTAATAATCTTGTTTAGGTTAATTTGATTATAATTCAAGTGATCGCCAATAATAGTTTTGTCTGTGCATTAAATTCAACTAACATAGATAAACAGGTTTAGGGTTAATCTGTTATTTGCATGTTAGTCAGAAATCGCACATGAATACTAAAGTAGAGGCCTATTATTAGGGCAGGTTCAATCTCTTTTAGGTTGGATTTGTACCCTCATCCCCGAACCCTATTTGGTTCAAGACCTTTTGGAGTTGACGATCTCATGGATCGTTAAGGGGTGTAATCTTCACCTTGTGAACGGTTTACAAGTTCCTAAAACTTGTTGGCGACTCTTTTGCTCTAGCTTCCTTCCCTTTGGATGCCACCATGCTTAAGTGTATGATCACAGTGAGGTTCAAGTTTGGGGTAATGCTTGAAATATTCCCTACAGGTGCCAATATCAAGGCCTGCTTAATCCTGTTAAAAGCCTCAAGACACTCTTCAGTAAAATCAAATACGCCAGGGCATCCTTGAGTAAAAGTTGAGTTAGTGGTTTAGCAATTTTAGAAAAATCTTTGATAAAGCGACGATAAAACCCCGCATGACCTAAGAAACTTCTAACCCCCTTAACATTAACTGGAGGGGGCAATTGCTCAATCACAGAAATCTTAGCCTTATCTACCTGTATACCCTTATCAGATACAATATGACCAAAGACTACTCCCTCTATCACCATAAGTGACACTTCTCCCAATTTAAAATCAAGTTGTATTCTTCACATGTTTTAAAAATTTTAGCGAGATTTACAAGGCATGCATCAAATGAAGACCCATACACACTAAAATCATCCATAAATACTTCCATGATAGACTCTATGAAATCCAAAAAAATTCTTATCATGCAACGTTGAAAGGTAGCAGGGGCATTACATAAACCAAAAGGCATTCTACAATATGCAAAAGTACCATAAGGACATGTAAATTTAGTCTTTTCTTGATCTTCAAGGTGAATTGGAATTTGGAAAAATCCCAAATACCCATCCAAGTAACAAAAGAACTTATGATTAGCTAACCTCTCAAGCATTTGATCAATAAAAGGGAGGGGGAAGTGGTCCTTTTTAGTGGCGATATTTAATCTACGATAATCTATGCACATACGCCACCCTGTAACAGTTCTAATGGGAATCAATTCTTTTTTTTCATTTTTAATCACAGTCATCCCACCCTTTTTAGGAACCACTTGAACAGGACTTACCCACTTTGAGTCAGAAATAGGATAGATAATACCTACATCAAGAAATTTCATAACCTCTTTCTTAACTACTTCCTGCATATTAGGATTCAACCTCCTCTGGGGTTGAATACATGGCTTGTAGTTATCCTCTAGATTTATCCTGTGCATACAAAAATTAGGACTAATGCCCTTGAGATCATCAATACTGCACCCTATTGCCCTTTTGTGGGTTCAAAGAACCTCTAGAAGTTGGGAAGTTTGTGGGTCATCAAGTGCAGTACTAATGATCACATGGTATAGTTCCTACTCATCAAGGAAAATATATTTTAAATGAGAAGAGAGAGGTTTTAGTTCAGGTTTCTTGACCTCTGCAGGTTTTGATTCCTAAACCAATATGATAAGGGATAGAAAAGCTACCAGGATCCTTTAATTTAGGAGGGGATTTATTTTTCAATAAAGCACTACATTCCTCTGTAAAAGCTACAGTTTCTACCTCATCAAAGGCTGACCATGGTGGAGTAGGTCGTTGAATCTACTACCCTAATCAAATTAATTATTTATAAACCTAGACCTTCACTAAATTAGTTATTGGCAAGTATAGGGTCGAACCATGAGGAAGCACACAAGTTAAACATCAAATCCACTAATGCAAGAGTAGATGGGAGAATGTTTTTGTTGGTTTCTTTGATTAAGGAAACTAAAGCAATAAAGAAAGAAAGATAAAAAGGATTAAACCAAAGATAAACAACGCTAGGGGTACGGGGTTATCAAACAAAGATGGAAAACGATGATTATCATGAAGAACATGCCATAGAATGCTAAGTTCTACTCAAACAACTCACTTTCATGAAATTATTTAAGCAAATTAATGAATTAAGTCTTGTCCTAATTGAGATCACTTTCATGCATCCAATTAGTCTCTAATCATGGCAAGAGATTAAGAGTGCACAATACATAAAACTCTACTTAAATAATTCATTTTCATGCAATCATTAAAGTAAAGGTGATGTTAATCTAATTCAAATCACTCTCATGAATTTAAATTAGGGAACATCAAATAATGTGCTACTAATAATCTCAAGCTATCAAAAATCATATCTTTCATCAATTTATGGCATGAGTTCAATCAAACCTTCATCAATCATCAATATTAACAAATGTTTTTCACCCCCTTCCCCTAGCTAAAAACTTAGCCTAGGGAAGAGAAACTAACCAATCATAACAAAACTAAACAAGGATTCAATAAGCACAAAACTAAACATGATTAAAAACAAATAAAAACAAGTTCAACTAAAGAGATAGATGAAAATAAGCAATATCAAAGCAAATAAATCAAACTAAAAGAAAGGATTAGAGATTACTAAAGAGAAACTTGATTAAAGATGAAAGCTTGAAACTTTAGCATTAGATAGAAATAACCTTGACAAAGTCTTGAAAACAATGAAGAAATTTGAAGAATAAGCTACTTTCTCTCACTAGATTACGGTTAAAATCTGAATAATCATCTCATTACATCAATAAGGGTATTTATACCCCCCCCCCTCATTCCCCTAAATTAAGTATAGAAAAAGAAATAAAAATGCACGGAATTCCCAGTAGAGCGGCCGCTTTATCGGGGGGGAGCGGGCGCTCTAGAGGGTTAAGACATAATCATCGACCCAGGGGAGCGGGCGCTCACCCTGATAAGAGCGGGCACTCCTACAGGTGAGAGTGGGCGCTCCTTTAGTCTGATCCGGATCTTCGAAATCACTTCATGCTCCATTCTTCACCTCTTCTAAAGCATTCCGAAGTATAAGCGAAGCCTCGGGAAGGTAATGCATGCTTTCCATTCAACCTAATCAAACACTCATACACAAAATAAGCAAAATAGCGGAGGAAAGAGATAAAGAAATAAGAAAAGGGGGGGAAACACGAGAAAAAACAAAGCATCACAAAAACGAAGGTGTAAACACCCATTTGTGTCTCCCCAAAACCAAACCCAGTGATGAATACCTGTCACGTCGAACCATAATCGAATGAGGTGAAAGTGTGAAAAGTCAAGTGTTGCGGTTAGTTTTTATTAAAATCCTTCTCTCTGTTTTCGAAACCCACTCTATTTTATAAAAACGTCCAATTCAGTTTATTTTGGTCCATGATAAGGGTCCAATAATGGTGTAGTTGGATGGGGCTTTAAAATACCTTTCCAACGATATATTATAAGCCCAATTTTTATGAATAATGAGGAAGTTATGGCCAAAATACTAAACTGGGCCCAAACCGGATTTTACCTACGACCCAATGATCATGAGGAGGGTCCAAAGGTTTAATCCTATTCCTAAACTGATTAGGATTGATTAGAATCTTCTATAAGTTTCTAAAATATCTTAATTATCCTTTTTTGAAAAGATAAGATTATGGAATTTGATTTGAATATAAAACTTTCCTTTTTTAAAACTTTCCTAATTCTATTCGGATTTAAAGATGTTCAAAAATAGTCAGATATTATTTTCGTGCCTCATATTTTTTATCCAAATTTAATATGGTTGGATAGATCTTGAAATTATCTTTCCAATGATATATTATAATATTAAATCCGAGCTATAACGAAAAAGATATTAAAGATATACGAAACTCTATCCAAAACTGACACCCTTTCACTATTTCATCCATATCTTTTTATCTACAAAATATTTTAATCTGATTCCAATTTCATTAGAAAGTAGACTTCAAGAGCTTTCCAACGACATATTATATGACTTATTTGGACTTCTAGATCAAAAGATATGATAAAAACAAAATCTGCAAAAACTGTCTCTGTCGCCAAACGACAGGCTTGTCGCCTCGCGACAGGATAAATTTCTGGCGACAAGGTTGGTTTGTTAGCGACAGAGTGGATTTTTATTCCTTATCAAATTCTATGATTTTCCGGACTTTTTCCTTATAAATAGGGTCTCGAACCTCTGTTTTTAATCAATCAATTCTTCCGTAATTCTCTTTCTCAATTCTCTCTCTTGAGCAATACATGCTTTCTTTCCCTCTTTTTCCAAACTAGCTTTTTACAAACACAAATATTCCGCATTCACAATATCTTGAGTCTCTTAGCCAAGTTCGAAGTTGCCTTCGCCCTAGACGTGTAAGGTTGATAATTTCTGAGGGTTTGGTCCAAAACTAGTCTAAACTTTATTTAACTTGATTTCAATTTAATTCTTTAATTATTCTTTATTGATTTTCATTGAAGTTTACTAACTTGTGTATTTTTTTATTAGAAAGAGATACGAGGCTTCAAAGTATGTAATCTTATTACTCTCTCACAATGTAGATTGCATGATTATTATTGTTTAATATTCCTAGTATCATGTTAGGATGTGTTTGATTCCTAGTATCATGTTAGGATGTTATTTAATGCTTTCTAGTATCATGTTTAGGGTGCTTTTACTTCTTTCTAATATCATGTTAGTACCATGTTAGGTTTAAAGCTTCGATCTTTATTGCTTAGTGACATGCTAGGGTTTGTTATTAATCTTGTTAGTATCATGCCTAGGATCTTGCTATTATTATTAAGCTTTATTATGCCTTATCATGCTATCATCGTTATTATTTATTATTATCCTTTATTATGTTGCTTGATATTTATTTTTTATTGTTATTGCTTGATCACACCTTCTATGATTGTTAAAGGGAATTTGTACTTGAAATCACGCTTAATAAGATAATTATTAATTTGGTTTAGGCTAATGTGATTTTAAGTCAAGTGATCGCCAATAATAGTATTATTTGTGCATTAATATTCAACCAACATAGATTAAACAGGGTAGGATTAATATAATGTTTGTATGTTATTCGAAAAGCGCACATGAATACGAGCAGAACAAAGTAGAGGCCTATTTTATAGGGCGGGTCCTTTCTTTTGTAGATTGGATTCGTACCTTCATCCCCGGACCCTGTTTGGTTCAAGACCTTATGGAGTAGTTGATGGTCCTTTTGGATTGTCTTTTGGGTTTACAAGTTCCTAAAACTTGTTGGCGACTCTTTTTGCTCTTTGTCTTTCCCTTTGGAACGCCACCGTACTTTAGTGTATGATCACAGTGGGGTTCAAGTTTGGGGTTATCGTAATGCTTGAAATATTCCCTACAGAAGGTAAAATGCTTTGAAAAGGCTCAAACAAGTGCAAACGAGGGGAGAATTCTTAGTGAAAACGGATAAAAGAGTGGCATAAATGCCACTCATCAAAATCCCCCACACTTGCCTTTTGCTTATCCTCAAGCAAAGAAAACTAGGAGAGCTAAAGCTAATAAAGAAAAGCCGAATTTGCTTTTAGCATAAGCAACAAGCCATTTGGACCTCAAGGTCGCCAATAAGGACGAGTTGTGATCTCATGAGGGTTTCCAAAGAGTTTGCCCCACAACACTCACAAAATACATTCAAGACAAACCAAGAAGGAGAAAACAAGATGATGAATCAATAAGCACATGCAAATCATAATCAAATCAAGCTTTTAAAGACAACAAGCACAAGTGGATGGGAGCTTTCTAAGTAGTAAAAGTGAGCATGTAAGGGGATGTCAATGGTTGATTGAAGGATAAACCATGCTAAGCATAGAGAACTCTGACATGCGCCACTCCCCCCGCATTCCATACATTCTTACTGCGTTCCCTCATCTAGATTCAAATCCACCCTTGGAGGTAGCATCACAAGAATCCTCTAAGGAGCCAAAACAAAAATCAAAACAATATAAAATAGGGGAACCCGATATCTTACCAAGTCATGCCTTTCACTATACTTAAAATCTCCCTCCCGCCACCGACTAGAGACTCAATCAACCTAAGGCAAAAGAACATTGAAAGGGTTGTAGCGTTGGCTATGGGGTAAAGGTGTGGAAAAATTTGGAAATTGGTGCTTAGCCTAATCGTGAAGCGAAGGGTGATCAAGCCTCTTTTTCAAAATTAAACATCTACCAATTTTCAAACTATATTGCAACAAATTTGAATCACATTGCCAAACATTATTAACTTTCATCTTTTCCTTTAATTCATCATTCAACAACACTTTATTCTCTTTTTCATTTTGCAAGTTTTTTTTTTTTAATTCCAAAGTCCTTGCTTTTTATAACTATGGACAGCTTTTTCTAGGATTTGCACTTACTTTTATTGAACAAATATTCACAACATCACAATCTCACCTTCCATTAAGAACCATTACCCTCCACATTTCAAATCAAAACATCTATAAGCTTTCGAGGCTTGAATTTCACGATCCTAAGGGTGAAAGTAAAATAAAAGGCCATGGGCTTATAACGTGCTATAATCAAGGAGTGGAAAGGCTCAACATGGGAAGCAAAAGGGTCAAATGCAACCAAAAATACAATAAGATAAAAGCTAAACCTAGAAAATAAAATAGTCACCGAATGAAAGAATGTTCTTTGTCATCCCTAAGTTAGTTCGGTCGCGATCTTGGGAGTTAAACGCCATTTTCTAGATTCAAGCATGCCTTGGTAAGGATCCTACACCGCTCATAAAAAGAAGTGTTGGAGGCTTGAACAATGAAACTCACATCGGGTTACAAAAACTACCTCTAGGGCATCAAATCCCCTAATAAGAGCAACACCTTCTCACCACAAACAAGTGAAATTAGGATCGATGGGCCTTACGAATTCTAAACCGGCTACCTTAGCATGGACCTATCCTAAAGTCAACTGATGGAAATCCCAAAGCATGCAAACTTTTAACACTTAGTAAGAAAGACATTCAATCACACAAGTTAACTTCTATTATGCTCAAAATGAAGATGAAACAACTAAAGTTTTCATGGTTTGTCTTGAAACAATAAAGTTTTTTTTTCAAAAAGGAAGGAGAATAAAAGCATAAGAGGCAAGTAAACATTTAATTCCCAATCGACAAACAAAGAGAAACAAAGAAAAGAAAAAGGGTTTGGATTAAAAGGGAATTTGGATTTTTCGCTTTGGAAGCCAAAACAATGAAACCATCATCAAAACATTGATTTTAGAAAAAAGAAAGGAAGTGAACATCAACAAAGATGAGAAAAACTTGCAATGATCACTCATTGGCAATGAATATACCCCATAAAACATGCCTTTAGAATAAAACAGTAATGGAACACCCCCCCCCCCCACACTTGAACGAAAAACTGTCCTCGGTTGGAACAGAATAAGTTAAGAGGGAGGAAGGGAAGGGCAAAAAAAAAGAGGCCCCAAGGCTCTATTCATCCAATGGGAGCTAGGTCCTTCTCTACTCGGACACCATTCATAATCGACGTCGATAGGAGGTCCATGAGACTCTCATCCACCAGTATAACCCGGTGGAAAACCACGGTTCAGATATACCTCTTGTTGCCAATCCGGAAGAAGGTCAAAAGGAGGTGGCATCACTATGGGCTCCGAGGTGTACATGGGGTAATTAGGGTCCCCACGATAATCACAACCGCCCGATGCCCGATAGTCATACCCCTCCGAGGTGGGGTAATCCACACGAGGGCCACCTTGAGAAGATGGCCCTTGCCAATAAGGCCAAGCCGGTTGACGGGGAGTCCCGTCGATATGCGGTTCCTCATAAGAAGGAACCGGCCCTTGTTGGGGTGGAAAAAGGGATAGCTCACGGGAGGGACGAAATACCCTTGGTTTACATGCCAATCATAAATATAGGCATTATAAACCCCGTAACCATCGGCGGCCTCTGCCAACCGGCTTACTTGCAAGCTTAGAGTTTGAAAAGCATTTTCAATATTAAAAGGGGAAGTGGAAGAATTCATACCTCCCTCACTAAAGGAGGGGATATGCAAAGATCGGGATCCTTCCCCAAATTGAAACTGTTGATGCTCAAAATGTTGTTGACGATGTTCTTGTTGATGTTGTTGTTGCTGTTGTTGTGGTTGATGTTGTTATTGTTGTTGTTGATGAGAAGGTTGGGGAACTTGCTCCGTTGGAGACAAATGGAGCTCACTAATGTTGGAGCGGGGAACTTGCCATTGATTCACGTTCTCCAGCGGCTCATTGGAGATGAAAGGGTTGGGTACTGCACACCATGATACCTCGCGGACCATCCAAATCCGCGCATCTATGCCATAACAACAAGTCACCTCACGTAGCATCCCGGCCTACTTGAGAGCGGCAAGGTTTATGTAAGGGATTTCATTGACTGGGGTTAGCTTGGCCAACTCCTCTCCAAATCAAAGCTTATAGGCGATCCACGTGATCATACCGTCGCATTGAATGTCACCGGTAAGAGAAGTTCCCAACTTTGTTTCATGGAAGCGATCGACAAGGATGACACCGAAATTGACCTTGTGATCATAGTTGATATATCCATCGGTGGCCAACCATAGCATAGTGAGCTCCTCTTGATTCACCTTTCGCAGCTCTTGTCGAGAGAAAAAAGCATACACCATCATCCTATGAAAATAGCGAAGGGCCGGATGTATGATTTCCGACGCCTTTGCGGAGCGTGAGCGGAATTTTGTATTCCCTTGGGTGATGGTGTTCCACCATTCTTGTTCCACATACCCTTCCCAAACTCGATCATTCACTCTATGGACGGGGCTCTCCGGATCCCACCCAAACATATTGTTTAGCTCCTTTAAAGTGACCTTCCGTTGCTTGTTGAATATTCGAAAGTGAAGTTTGAGCTCCTTTACACCTCGCCTCTCAGTAGTTTGAAGTTGAAAGGAAGAGAGGAATTCCAATGTAAGTTCTCGGTAGGTGCAAAGAGTCCTAGGGTCGGCCTCAGGAGTATTGGTGAATGCCGAAGAAACCGTGATAGAGAGGAATGACTCCCAACCTAAAGATTCAGCCATGTCTTGGATGTCCACGTCAAAACCCAAGATTTGACAGCATGATTTGTCGTAGAATCTAGTAAAGCAAACATGGCGCTTAGACAATTCATCATAACACTTGCTTTGAAATTGAGACCCAAATTGAACTATGTATGGTTGGGGAGGGTTGGGCGTTGAAGTAGATTTGGATGGTGCTTGGGAAGAAGAAACTTTTTGTGACTTTCGGGAAGAAGAACCCGACAACAAATCTCTAAATCGGCGAGACATGATTATAGCAACAACAGACAACTTATCCAAATTTCCTCCGTAGGACAAGTACCTACAAACAACCAAAAATCCAACTTCAAAAATTCATCTCACAATCTCTATTAGCTAAATTCAAATCAATTACCCAAATAAGGTATCACATGGTGTCATAAGAACTACTCCATAAATAATTTTAGGAAACTTGTGAACATATGAGTAAGTTCAAAATCACTTCCAAGAATTTATCATATTCAAAAACAAAGTGATAAAGAGACATAAACACCATATAATTACCAAGGTAACAAACCAAACCAAATTTCACCAACAAAAGAAATCAATCCACCATCAAACTACTTCACCTTGAAGAATGTCATACAATTATCACATTTCCAAATCAAACTCAACAATATTAGTATGAACAATTGCAAGGGAAATTTCCTCCAAACATCATCCAACAAGCAATGTAGCCCAAATATGACAAACTAATTGCATGCTACTCAAATTTAGCTCCATTCAAGTATTCTCAACAAAGTAGTACATGAAACTAAGAAATTGCCATATAATTCATGAAATAAAACCTTCAATTCACAAATTAAACAACAATATGGCTAATTATACTCAAAAAATCAACATTAAGGTGAATAAGAGTAAGTAAATCATACCAAATTTTTCCAAAAGAAAGCAAAAATTGAAGACCCACTTGGATGAAAATTTGCCGATCTCGTCAACAATGGAGGAAAGATGCAAATTTGTGATGAAATAAGGTATAAATTGAGGGAATTGATGTGTGTATGCAAGAGATTAGTGAAGGGGATGTGAGGTATGGAAGCTAGATATAGGGGGTTAGGGTTTGAGTGAGAAAGAGAAGTGAGGAAATGAGAGGAAATAGGGGAAAAATCGGGCTTTAATCCCCGATTTTTCTAGCTGAAATCGAACGGAATGAGCGTTCCTCAGATCAGGAGCGGGCGCTCCACCTGATACGGAGCGGGTGCTCCTTCAGAGTGGAGCGGCTGTTCTACCCCTCTACCAAAATTCGACTAAAAATTTACCTGACGGAGCAGCCGCTCCTCCAGTCTACTACGAGGAGTAAAATTAGCTTTATTCCTTCATTTAGCCACATTTCTCAATTCAACTTCCACCCTACAAAAGCAAACAACACAAAATTCATATAATCAAAGTCCAAATTAATCCAAACCATCAAAACACAAAATTAAAAGCAAAAAAAACTCGGGTTGCCTCCCAAGAAGTGCTTCTTTACAAGGTCACTAGCTTGACCATGAGAAAATTTGCATCAAGGAGGGGGCTTGGGATCCAAAGGATCAAGCCTTAAGCATTCAATAAGACCAACTTCTTCCTTGTAAAAATAGTGCTTCAATCGATGACCATTAGCCATAAACTTGTTACCGTCCGCATCTAACTCAAAAGAACCATAGGGAGTAGTCTTTAATACCACAAAAGGCCCCGGCCATTTGGAGTTAAGTTTTCCCGGAAAAAAATGAAGCCTTGAGTTGAAAAGAAACACCTTATCTCCAACCTTAAAGCTCTTGTTTCTTATATGTTAGTCATGCCACTTCTTGGTCTTATCCTTATATATCCTTGAGTTTTCATATGCGTCATATCTAAGCTCCTCAAGTTCATTGAGCTTGAGCAATCTCTTTTCACCGGCCAACGACATATCCATGTTTAGCTCCTTTATATCCCACCAAGCTTTATGTTCTAATTCCACCAGCAAATGACAAGGCTTCCCATAGACTAACCGATAAGGGGTTGTACCAATTGAAGTTTTATATGCCGTCCTAAGAGCCCATAGTGTGTCATCGAGTTTGAGCAACCAATCCTTCCTCGATTTTTTCAACATCCACTTGAGAAGATTCTTGATTTCTCGATTCGACACCTCCACTTGCCCTTGAGTTTGAGGATGGTAGGGAAGACCAACTTTGTGATGAACTCCATATCTCTTTAGAAGAGCTTCAAATTGCTTTTTTGCGAAATGGGAGCCTCCATCACTAATTAACACTCTTGGAACCCCAAATCGAGGAAAAATGATCTTCTTTAAAATCTTTATCACAACCTTATGATCATTGTTAGGAGAAGGTATGGCTCCAATCCACTTAGTCACGTAATCAACCGCTACCAAGATATATAAATTCCCACAAGAGGAAACAAAAGGCCCCATAAAGTCGACACCCCACACATCAAAAGGCTCAACTTCCAAAATGTTTTGTTGAGGCATTTCATCTCTCTTGGTTATGCCACCACTTCTTTGACACCTATCAAATCTTAGCACAAACTTGCGAGCATCCTTATGCATCGTTGGCCACCACAAGAGAGATTGGGAAATCTTTGCCACCGTCTTGTCAACTCTGCCATGACCTCCACATGGCAACGAGTGGCAATGCTCAAGAACTCCTTCAATTTCATGGTCCAGCACACATTTACGAAAAAGGCCATCTCCACATTGTTTGAAAAGGTATGGGTCATTCCAAAAAGTACCTCTTCGCTTCCTTGAAAAACCGTTTCTTTTGTTGAGAAGAGAGTTCCTGGGGAATGACTCCACAAGCAAGAAAATTTGCTATATCGGCATACCATGGGCTAGATGCCAAAGCCATAGCCATAAGAGTTTCAAATCCCATTTCCTCATTGATTGGCACATCCTCCTTGTTCTCAAAAAGAAGCCTAGACAAATGATCCGCCACATAATTCTCCGCTCCCTTTTTGTCTCTCATTTCCATGTGAAAATCTTGGAGGGAGAGAACCCAACGGATAAGACGTGGCTTTGCTTCCTTCTTAGTCATGAGATATCGAACTGCTCTATGATCCGTGTACACAATTACCTTAGAGCAAATAAAATAGGATCGAAACTTGTCAAATAAAAATACCACCGCTAGCATTTCCTTTTCCATTGTAGTGTAGTTCCTTTGAGCTTCATCAAGAGTTCTACTTGCATAGTAGATGACATATGATTTTCCTTCCTTCTTTTGCCCAAGCACGGCACCTACTACAAAGTCACTAGCATCGCACATTAGCTCAAAAGGCAAACTCCAATCCGGAGCTTACACAACGGGAGAGGAAATGAGAGCTTCCTTGAGCTTGTGAAACGCCTCAAGGCAAGCCTTATTGAAGCTAAAAACAACATCCTTTTTGAGTAATTCGGTCAAAGGTTTGGCGATTGATAAAAAATCTTTAATGAATCTCTGGTAAAAACCGGCATACCCAAGGAAAGCTCTTACTCCCGTGATAGAAGTAGGAGGGGGCAACTTTGCAATCACCGAAACTTTGGCCAGATCAACCTCAATGTCATTTTTTGAAACTTTATGGCCAAGGACAATACCCTCCTCAACCATAAAGTGGCATTTTTCCCAATTCAAAACCAAACTCGTCTATTGACACCTTTTCAAAACTTTTTCAATATTATAAAGACAATTGTCAAAAGACGAGCCACCAACACTAAAATAATCCATGAATACTTTAATCTCTTTTTTAAGCATCTCGGAGAAAATATAAGTCATGCATCGTTGGAAAGTTGAAGGAGCATTGCATAACCCGAATGGCATTCTTCGGTATGCAAATGTTCCATATGGACATGTGAAAGTTGTTTTCTCTTGGTCACTTGGATGGATAGGGATTTGGAAAAATCCGGAGTACCCATCCAAGAAACAAAAGAAAGCATGGTGAGAAAGTCTTTCCAATATTTGGTCCATGAATGGGAGAGGAAAATGGTCCTTTTTTGTATTTTTGTTCAATCTCCTATAGTCAATACACATCCTCCACCCGGTCACCGTCCGGGTGGAGATTTCCTCTCCTCCTTCATTTTTGATGATGGTCATTCCACCCTTTTTTGGAACTACATGAACCGGGCTAACCCACTTGCTATCAGAGATAGCATAGATGATGCCCGATTCTCATAGTTTCAAAATCTCTTTCTTGACAATCTCTTGGAGGTTGGGGTTTAACCTCCTTCGAGGTTCAATGGAGGTGGATTGATCATCTTCAAGATGAATATGATGCATACACAAAGAAGAGCTAATACTCTTGATATCATCAATGCTATACCCTATCACATCTTTAAATTTTCTCAAAACATCAAGCAATTTTTCCAAATGAAGTCCATCAAGGGTAGCATTGACGATAATAGGGTATTTTCCTTCATTATCAAGATAAGCATATTTCAAAGAAGGGGGAAGGGGTTTGAGTTCTACCTTGGGAGGAGGCTTAGAACTCTCCTCCAATTTCTCCTCTTCATGCTCAAGCTCGATCTCCACTTGTTGTTCAACCTCTTCTTCCTTTGAGGTTTCTTCCATAACCATGACAAACTCTCTTGCCTCTTGAGAGTGGAATTCTTCCTTACATGTAAGAGTTTCAATCATTGGATCTTGAGGCCTCATCACTACCCTCCCCAAACGATCTAACTCCTCATTAATAACATCAACTCGATAGCATTTCTCAACCATGGGGGTGTTGAGTAACTTGAATAGAATCACATGGCACATAGATATGCCCAACTTGAATAGGAACAGCTTCAAGTTCACCACAAGGAAGTTTGACTGAGCAGTCAGCTAGTTAAATTGTTTTTCTTGTGGGAATCATTTCAATATTGAGTTTTTGTGCAATGGAGAGGGGAATTAAGCTAACACTCGCTCCTAAATCCGCCAAGGCACCCGTAGGTTCCATTGTGCTTCTTCTTCTCCACATTCTCTTCTTTCCTAACACCTTTATCTTCTTCAACTCTCTTCTCCATCCTCACACCTTCTTCTTCTCCTTCTTTAGGCCCTTCATAGGATGTGCCCGATCTCAATGTAATTGCCTTGCAAGAATCAAGTTTTAAGTTGTGAGAGGGGTTAGGTTGTGGTTGCCCGAGTAAAGTAGAAGGTGAGTTGAAAGGTACTCTCTCGGCCAATTGGGCTAATTGTGAATCAACCATCTTGTTATGAGCTTTGACCTCTCGCATTTGTTGATTCATGGCTTGGATTTTTTGAAGAATTTGGGTTTGTGTGGAATCGGATTGAGATGCTTGATCTTGACTCCTTTGAGACCCTTGATTTTGATTGTTGTATTGGTTGTTTCTTGGGTAGTTACCCCTTGGGTTTTGGTTTTGAGGTGGACATGGGTTTTGATATTGAGGGTTGGAATTGTATGATGGTTAAGCTTGTTGCCCCCATTTTTGAGGTTAAGGTGCAAATCCGGGTGGTGGTTGTCTCCAAGCTACTCCTCCGCCACTTCCCCTAAATCCATCTTATCTTGTGTTATAAGCCGCAACATGTTCGGGGCTCAAGCCTCCACAATAAGATGTATCGTGGTTTATACCACCACAATTTTGACATGAGAAAGAATTGACTGGAGAAGAGCTTGCCCCACTATTAACACTTGTATTCAACTTTGCAAGCCCCTTGGTCAAAAGCTCAATTTGATGTTGCAATTGATCAACCTTCTATAATTCATACATCCCACCTTTCTTCGGTGCATTCCTCCTTCTACCACCCCAATAGTACTTCTTCGCCACTTCTTCAATTGTTGCTTCGACTTGGTTTTGAGGGATCTTAATCAATTGTCCACCCGCATCCAAGTTAGCTCTAGACATAGGTTCCAATCCATCATAAAAGAATCGCATGAGCAAGCTTTGATTGTATTCATGATGAGGACATACTTGTACCAACTCCTTGAACCTTTCCCAAGCTTCACAAAGACTCTCATCTGTTTCTTGTTCAAACAATGCGATCTTCCTCCTCATCTCGGCGATCTTTTCCTTAGAAATGAACCTCTTCAAGAATGCCTTGACTATCTCTCTACATGTTGTGAGAGAATTTGGCCTCACTTGCTTGAGCCACTTCTTAGCTCTACCCGAAAGAGATTGTCGAAATAAATGCATTCGGATGTACTCTTGAGAAACTTGATTGGTTTGAATCATGGCACATAGCTCAAGGAATCTATCGAGGTGCTTAATGGGATCTTCACTTGGAGAACATTCACTAAACTAGTTAGTGGCAAGTATAGGGTCGAACCACGAGGAAGCACACAAGTTCAACATCAAATCCACTAATGCAAGAGTAGATGGGAGAACATTTTTGTTGGTTTCTTTGATTAAGGAAACTAAAGAAATAAATAAAGAAACATAAAAAGGATTAAACCAAAGATAAACAACGCTAGGGGTACGGGGTTGTCAAACATGACCAAACAAAGATGGACAACGATGATTATCATGAAGAACATGTCATAGAATGCTAAGTTCTACTCAAACAACTCACTTTCATGCAATTGTTTAAGCAAGTCAATGAATTAAGTCTTGTCCTAATTGAGATCACTTTCATGCATCCAATTAGTCACTAATCATGGCAAGAGATTAAGAGTGCACAATACATAAAACTCTACTTAAATAATTCATTTTCATGCAATCATTAAAGTAAAGGTGATCTTAATCTAATTCAAATCACTCTCATGCATTTAAATTAGAGAACATCAAATAATGTGCTACTAATAATCTCAAGCTATCAAAAATCATATCTTTCATCAATTTATGGCATGAGTTCAATTAAATCGTCAACAATCATCAATATTAACACAAAACTAAACATGATTAAAAACAAATAAAAACAAGTTCAACTAAAGAGATAGATGAAAATAAGCAATATCAAAGCAAATAAATCAAACTGAAAGAAAGGATTAGAGATTACTAAAAAGGAACTTGATTAAAGATGAAAGCTTGAAAATTCGCATTGGATTGAAATAACCTTGACCAAGTCTTGAATACAATGAAGAAACTTGAAGAATAAGCTACTTTCTCTCACTAGATTACGGTTAAAATCTGAATAATCATCACATTACATCAATAAGGGTATTTATACCCCCCTCCCCTCATTCCCCTAAATTAAGTCTAGAAAAAGAAATAAAAATGCACGGAATACCCAGTAGAGCGGCCACTGCATCGGGGGGAGTGGGCGCTCTAGAGGGTTAATACATAATCATCGACCCAGGAGAGCGGGCGCTCCTACAGAGGATAGCGGCCACTCCTTTAGTCTGATCTGGATCTTTGAATTTAATTCATGATCCACTCTTTACCTCTTCCAAAGCATTCCAAAGTATAAGCGAAGCCTCAGGGAAGGTAATGCACGCTTTCCATTCAACCTGATCAAACACTTATACACAAAATAAGCAAAATAGCGAAGGAAGAAAATAAAGAAAGAAGAAAAAGGGGGGAAACACGAGAAAAGACAAAGCATCACAAAAACGAAGGTAAAATGCTTTGAAAAGGCTCAAACAAGTGCAAACAAGGGGAGAATTCTTAGTGAAAACATATAAAAGAGTGGCATGCCACTCATCAAAGGCCCTTTTCCTAGTCAAGATATCTTTCATAAATTTAGCATATGCAAGAACCTGAGTGATTAAATCAGTGAAAGGAACTGTAACCTGCAAATTTTTCACAACCTCTAAGAACTTACCAAATTGCTTATCAAACTTAATCTTCAAATGTCTATTTGGGAGTGGAAGTTTGATAATTGGACTCCGCACATCTCCAACCTTGTCTTGAGATTTACTCTGCAAAGAAACATTAGAAGGATTAGTTTTCTCTTGTAGCCCTACAGGGTTAGTAAAATTAGCACTTGGTACAAGGGAGTCGGGATTAGCAATAGGTTCATCATCCTTGGGCATAGGAGGCCCATCATAGCGTGAACCACTCCTTAGAGTAATTGCATTAGCATGATCCGTAGGGTGGATTGGTTGAGATGGTAGGGCTCCTTGCTGACGGGTTTGTAGGGTAGATGAAATCTGCGCAATTTGATTATCCATAATTTTATTATGACCTATAATCGAATCAATTTGTGCATCCCTACTCTCCATGTGCTTTTGCATACTTGATAGCATCGCTCTAATTTCTGACAAAGTAGGGTCAGAAGATGAGGAGGGTTGTGATAAGGTTTTTTTTGCCAGAGTTAGGATGGTAATATTTTTGTTGTGGTGGTGGTTGTTGTTGTGTTTGTTGTGGAGGTGGAGGATTCTGTACATTGGTACTCTGGTAGGAAAGATATGGATGGTTACGGAGGCCAGGATTATAAGTGTTGGAGTATTGGTTATTTTGCCTATAGGTTTGGAAGGCATTAACTTGTTCCATAGAACTCCTACAATCTTGCTCCCAATGTCCTACAATTCCACAATTTTCACAAAAAGCTTCGTTAGTATTATTGACAACAGAAACATTAGCTATAGAATTAGGAACAGCAGTAAGATTATCTAGATTTTAACAAATAGATGATAACTGAGCCTGCAAAAAGGATACGAATCAACATTATGTTTTCCCTTATTAGCAAACCCTCTAGGATTCCCATATTGGGAATTGTGAATTGCCATATCTTCGATAACTTGACCTGCATTATCAACATTAAGATTCATAAACCTCCCACTAGCTGCAGAATCTAGAATTGTTCTAAATGTGTTTCCAAGCCCATTGTAAAAAGCTTGAATCAACTGCCATTATGCTAAATTATGGTGGGGGAATTCTCTCTACAGATCCTTAAACCTTTCCTAAGCCTCATGTAGAGTTTCATCTGGCTCTTGAGCAAAGTTTTGAATTGCACCCCTTAGTAAAGCTGTTCTTTCTACAGGGTAATATTTATTATAAAAATTTAAAGCAAGAGTTTCCCAGTCAGTAATACCAAGTGCAGTTCTATTCAAACCATTAAACCACAGTTTAGATTTTCCACATAAAGAAAAGGGAAAAAGAATCTCCCTGATTTGGTCTTGTGTGACCCCAACTTGCCTAATGGTATTGCAATACTGACAGAAATCTGCAATATGAAGATTAGGATCTTCACCCTTAGCTCCACTGAATTTCTTCCTTTCTATCATCGTGATAAATTGGGGCTTGATCTCGAATTGCACTCCATTAAGAGCCGGAACAGGAGTAAGATGTGGAAAATTTGTCTGTGACGGCTGCGAATAATCGCTAAGCTTGTGAGGTGGCTGTGGTGGTGGATTCGCCATCTCTGATTCTGATTTTATAGAAACTTCTGAATCGCTAGAATCAGATGGGGGTTCCAAAGGTGGATTACCTTCAGAAGTGTCTCGTACCTGTCTGTAAAGGTTCTTCTATCTATGAAAAGATCGTTCTATTTCAGGATCGAATGGAATGTAGCCTGATCTAGAACCCTTGGGCATAAACACAAAACTGAACAAACAAATATGAGAAAATTGTCTCAAAGAACTAGCGTTCTCTGAGACGGGAGAAAATAATTTAGACCACAAAAACAATCAAAAAATAACAGCGCCAAATTTTGAAAGGATAAAGTCGTATCACCTAGTGAAAAATAATTCCTAAGTTACTATAAATATGCAGATAGGGAAGAAGGGTCGAACCATAGGGAAACAAGTCTTCCTATTCCTAATTAATTAAAATAATCTAAATTATTAAGTAACCAAATTATAGATATGATGAAATAAACTAAGGGAGATAAAAATAGAGAGAAATCAATTAATAAAAGCCTAGGGTATAGGTTCACCAATAAATAATATTTCAGGGTAAAACATAATAATCAATCATCAATACATCAATTAACCAGATCATAAAGGACTTTCACTACGTATTACAACCACAGAGTTAATCTACCGGTATTAAATCTCATCTCTCGAATCTCGACTTAACCATTTATAAATTAATCTTCCCATTGAAACTAAGCCTAAACATCAATTATCATCTCTTGAATCTAGAATCAATATTGCAAAACTCATACAATTAAACCAGGCCTAATCTAATTGCATAGCATTAAATCAATCAATAGGAAATTAATCAAGTATTGACAATCAACAATAATAAATTACCCCTTCATATTATTTATGGATCCCCACAAACCCTAGAAAAAAAACTACTCACACATAATTAAATCTAAACTAATCAAAGCAAATAAACAAGACATGATGAATTAAAGAAATTAAATTACTGAAAATAATAGAGAAGAAATCGTTACCAAAGTTAACGGAAATAATGAGTTGAATTAAGGAAAAAATTTGTAGAGAGAGAAACAAGAGAGAAATTTAAGCTTAAGAGAAGATTAAACTAATGGAAGAGAGAGGTAACTGTATCAAAAGCAACTAAAACATATTTATACAAAACTCCTAATAATCCTAATTAGAAACTAAGTAAAAATCGTCGGAAACGATCTTCCAAGACACGCGCCCGGTCGGGCAAAGCACCGCCCGGCTAGGCCTGCCTTTTTATCCTCGAAGCTCCTCTCGCGCCCGGTAGGGCGCGAGCTCAGGCGAAGGGCTGATCGTTCCTTCTCCCGCCCCGCCCGACCGAGCGCGCCTTCGGGCGAGGCCTTATCCGGACGGGCGAGGCTACATGGGCTAATTTGGACTAATGATTGGGCTTCAACTCTTTAGCCCAAATCCGGATTTCCTCTTTGGGGCTTGAAAACTCGGTCCAATGCCTCAGCTTCTCCTATATCGAGCCCTAAATCACCGGTTTGATAACTCTAACCGGCCTTGGGCTATGAAAGATGGTCGCGCTCTTCCAATGCTCTGTAAATCCCAAATAATCCCGGGAAAATGCTCCAAGTGTGCAATTCCCTACAAAACTCAACTAAAACTACGAAAACACTAGAAAACACAAATTAGTAATAAAAATGGCTCTAAAGAGCCAAAAACACTACTAACTATGACTAAGGGACTGGGGTAAATCACTATATAATATAGACATATCAAATTCCAGCAGAACTACCATCTGAAACAACCATATTTGCATCAGAAGAGGTTAATGCACCAGATTTCTCCTTATTTCACTAGTCTGGATATCCATACAACACAAAATACTTCTCAATTGTATGACCTCTCTTCTTACAATGCTGACAGAAAGCATCACTCTTAGGCTTCTTAAAATCTCACAGGCTTAGGAAATATCTTCACAACATCATTCAAAGCACTGATCTCAGTATTAGAGGTAACATTCAATTTGTTTTGTTGTTTAACCTGCTATAGAGTGTAATACGCCTTATGAACAGGCGGAAGTGGATCACTACCTAGAAAATATTTTTTAGTCTGATCATAATCTCTGTTCAAACTAGACAACCACTACTAGAAAATAGACAAATTCCGACGAACTGGTTCCAACGGACCCGAAATTTCGTCGGAAATAGCGAAATTTCCGACGAATTTTTTTTCCGTCAAATATTTCTGACGAATTCAACAATTCCGTCGAAATATATGTGCTTTTCGCAGATTTTTCCATCGTAATTTACAATTTTCGATGGATTTATAGTCTGTCGGAAATTTTTGACAGAATATCCCGTCGGAATATAATTAAAAAAAAACTTTTTACCAAACCCTAAAAGTCTAAAACGCAGCCCCTCCCCCCTTTCTCTCTTATTTCCGCCTCTCTTTCTCTCTACTCTTCATTTCTCCATCTTTCTCCTTCTCTCTCTGCTCTTTCTCCTTCTCTTCTCCTTCCCGTTCTCTGCTCTTTCTCCTTCTTTTCTTTTCCCTTCTCCTTCTCTTCTCCTTCCCGTTCACTACTCTTCTCCTTCTTTTCTTCTCCCTTATCCTTCTCTTCTCCTTCTCTTTCTTTCTCGCCGGGATAGGGTTGTAGTGTTCACGACGCCGAGTTGTTCTTCTTTTTCGCCGGTGTCGAGTTGCGGTGGTTCTCTAGAAATTAATGGTTATTAAGGTCAAATTCGACCATGAAAGCTTTAGACCTAGAGTTTTCATGGTTGAATGTGACCATATTAAACCAAATTCGAGGTAACATTCAAAGCCAAATTCATTTTTAAAGGTATGTTTTCTTGTTTTTATTTTTTTTTTTTTTTTTTTTTTTTGCAAATTTTTGTGTTGTGGTTGTGGTTTTGGGCGGTCATGGTAGGTAGTGTTGTTCGGAATAGTTCGGGTTAGGTGGTAGATCTGGGTTTTTGGGTGGGTTTAGGTTATAGATCTGGGTTACTTGGGTGGGTTCGGGTTAGGTGGGTTTAGGTTATATATATATAGGTGGTTTTAGATGAGGGAAGGTGGTGGGTTAGGGTTAGGTTGGTTAAGGTGGTGGGTTCGTTCAGGTTAGGTGGGTTAAGGTTAAATAGGTTAAGGTGGTGGTTTCTTAGGGTCTAGTTGGTTTAGATGGTGCAGTACGTGGTTGGTGGTAAGGCCTACTAGGTATTGCGGTTTAGTGAGAAAAGGGTGAAAAAAGCCTTGTGGAGTGGCAGTGGGGGTTGGACGTGGTGGTGGGTGGTAGTGTGGGGTGGTTTTTTTTTATTTTCTTGGTAGAAGTTTCCGACGGATTTGTATTCCATCGTAAATTTCCGACGGACTTTTCTGGGCCTAAATATGTCTTCCGATGCATGATTTCCGTCGGAAATTCCGTAAGAAAAGTGTTTCCGACAAAAATTCCGTTGGAAAAGGTCGTTTTTTCTACAAAGGGTTTTCCGACGACAGTTTCCGACGGAAAACAGGGTGTTTCCGAAGGATTTTTTCCGTTGGAAAACGGCGATTTTCTAGTAGTGAACAATTACATCAACTTATTACGTTGATCAGTTTCAAAGATTTTCTTCAAGATTCCGCATGTACATGACTTCAAAGCACCACATATACAATCCGAAAAACCTTCAAGCATTTGCAATTGATCCCAAACAGAATTCAATTGACCAAAATACTCAGCAATAGAAGAATTATTCTGCTGAATCGTAGTCAAGGTACAATGCAACTCAAAAATACGAGGTGCGGTTGTATGTAGGGTTGTTCATAACCGGGTACCCGGCTTTTCGGGGTACCCGAAGAGTCGGGTACCCGCCTTTGCGGGTAGTCAACTACTCGGCCCATGACCCGACCCGCAAAATCCGGGTACCCGCCTATCGGGTACCCGAATTTCACGGGTCGAGTCATCGGGTACCCGTTTAAAATCAAATTAAAATTAACTTTTTTTATAGAAAAATTTAAATTAAAATAATAATAAATTAACATGAATTATGAATAAAATTATACATTATACTGAATTTTTTTTTGAGAAAAATAGAAAAGGGGGGATCTTTATTAAAATAAAAACCAATATTCCCATTTCTCTTGATATGAGCAGCAGAAGAACAAGACTCAAGCTACTTCATTTTCTCACGAATGTCATCAGCTTCACAACGGAAAGGGAATTGAACCCCAGCCTTACTGCCATAGCTTCCGCCAACTGGACATCCATCTGCCTAGGAACCCTTTGAACAACAACCGCAAGAACCTCACCATCTACACCTCGAACCACCGCACCATACTGAAATTATTACAAATCATGTTCTAAAATACGCAGATCTCGCCGTGAAAGCCTGAGAAATTAGTGAAGAGAGATGCGGAGGTCGCTTGGCTGGTGTGTCTTGAGTGTTTGGGAATTGGGAGTTTGGTGAGATGAGAGAGAAAGCTTTTGTGTGTAAATTGTGTTATGCGGCTACTGCTTGAGTATTTTGTTATTGTGTAAACCCTAAAGAAGGAGTAATGGGCTTTTAAGAAAAAACTAGAAAAAAATTAAAAAAAAAATAACCGGGTATATAACGGGTACCCGAGGAACTGATAGTGCGGCCCATTACCCGACCCGAGATTTGAATTTTTTGACGGGTCGGGTACCCGACCCACAAAAATGGGAATAAAATTAAAATTACCCGTCGGATACTTTGCGGGTCATCGGGTCGGGTCAACCGGGTCGGGTTTTTTTTAACACCCCTAGTTGTATGACCAAATCGCTCATTTAGTTCCGTCCACAATTGAGATGAAGAATTCACAAACATAAAAGGAACAACAAGTACATTATTCATGGAGTTAAGAATCCAGGACATCACCATATTGTCATACGAATCCACTTCTGATAATCAACAGAAGTAGTAGTGGGCATAGGAAGCGATCCATCAAAGAATTGAAGCTTATTCTTGGCAATTAACACCATCTTCACAGTTCTACTCCAATTGAGGAAGTTCAAACCAGTCAAAATGTGATTTCCCAGGTGCATACCAGGATGATCACCATTACTGAGGTAGTAAGGATCATTGAAATTGATTCCATAGGAAATCGTATTCTGAGAATTGTCAAAACCCGCCATTAGAGAATTGAGAAGAGAAGGAAGAAAATCAATTGAAATTGAAGAATTAGGTCAAAATTAAGACCAAAAAATCAAGAAGAAGATCAGGAAAAAAAAAAGATCAAAAGAAGTAGAATTCAAGAAGAAATCAAGCGGAAAAATCAAATCAAGCAGAAGAATGAGAAATCGATTAGAACAATCGATGAAAAATCCAGAGTCGTTGCTCTGATACCATGTACAAAATGGCAGAGAAGATGAAAAATGAGAGAAAATGAAGTACGATTCATTTTTTTTTATGAGCTGATAATTTACATAAGAAGAAGATACAGGAATGTATAGTGTAGAATAATTCAGGGAGCTTCTAGAAGAAGTTTGTTATGAAATAACAAACTCAAAACTATCCGTAACAACCTTGCCACATCAGAAAGAGCACCAAAATATCTCAACAGGTTTTCTATTAGAGCCGATTTGGTTTATTTGTTATATTTATGTTAATATTGTATTTATATTAAGTTTATCTTATTAGGAGTTTTAGGCTAATTAGGTTTCCTAAGGTATTGTGTATATATATGTGATTAATATCAATAAGAAAGTTAAGCCGTTTTCTCTACAATATTCTTGAGTTTAACATGGTATCAGGCCTCTCTAATTCCTAGAGAAATTTTCGATCTTGGTTTGTTCTTCAATTTATTTCCGCATTTTTTTTTCCTCAAATTTTTTTATTTTACTCTGTTATTTGTGGTTTCGGAATTAGGATTACAAAACCTAATTTCGTGAATTTCATTATTTGAGTGCTGCGATTTCTAGTGCTCGGTGTAAGGGGTGTGCATCGGTGTGTGCGCTGCTTGTGGTGTTCCGTGGTGCTGCGGTTGTTGCGTGGTGCTACTATTAGTTTTGTGTGGTGCGTGTGTGCTGCGTGGGTTCTCGTTTCTACTACCTTGTTGCGCAAGGGGTGTGTGTTATTGGTTTCTGTTGGTTTATTCATTGCATTGTTAAGGTTGGTACTTACTATTTTTAAATTAGAGGAAATAGTTAGTGCATTATAGTAGTATCCTTTTATTAGAGGATATTCCAGTTAGTTGGTTTGTGCAATTGTGGTGGTCTTTCTGCAAGTTACTATTGGCGCAAGTTAGTGCCTTATTTTTTTTATTCTTCGACATTAAACCAAACTATTTCACTCACTGTTTGTTTGGTTTAAGGTTGGCTAATAATTCACTTTTCTTATTCACGTGGATTGAGTGTTTGTGTTGGTGAAATAGCTTGGTTCTTGTGCTTTCATATTCTACCATATTTTGCCATATTAGCAAGTTGGGTTTCTCTTGCTTTATTTTATTTTTATCTTGGTTTGGTGTATTTTGGTGGTGTAATTTGGTAGTACTTGTGCTTCAATACGTCCCGTCTCGTATTGTGGTTCCATAGCTCGTATTTGGTTTATTGTTGAGCTAGTTTGGAGGTTGTTTGTTTTGGTGGTTGGTGCTCTATTGCGTTTGTTGGATTTTTGTTATCGTACGGTTAGTGTGTTTTTGAGTTGTTTGGTGTTCTTTTTCAATGGGGGCTCAATCTAACCGTACATTTGAGCGTATTACTGACGCATATCGTAGGAGTGTTCCTACTATCACCGATGAGCAATGGAAAGATCTTCTATCTGTCGTTCAGTGCTCGGGTTCTTCGTCTATTCGCACCTATAATTATGTCGATTGGCTCATTGATATTGGGGCTTCAAATCATATGTCTGGTAATATTGATTTATTTACGAATTTATCTGACATTTCGTCTCCTGTTGGTTTGCCTAATGGGAAGAGCACTACCGCTACAAAAGAAGAGAGAGTTATTCTGTCTGATAATTTAACTCTTGATAATGTTCTTTATGTTCCTGCTCTTAAATGCAACTTGTTGTCTGTGTCTCAGTTATTAGAAAAACAATTTTATTCTATTATGTTCACTGACAAGCTATGCATTATTCAGGACCGCAGTTTGAGGAACCTGATTGGAGCGAGGGAGCAGTGTGATGGGGTCTATATTTTCCGTTCGGTTCGTGCTCGGAATCCTCAGGAAAACAAAGTGGTGATTTCAGATACTAGTTTGTTATGGCACAAACGTCTTGGTCATCCATCGATGCAAGTGGTTAGTTCTCTTCCAGGAATTTCTCATAACTCTCAAAGTCATAATAGTTCTTCTGGTTGTTCGTTTGATTATGATATTTGTTTTATGGGGAAGCAACCCCGCAACTCTTTTCCATTGAGTACGAGAGAGCATCTGGTATATTTGATTTGATCCATTGTGATATTTGGGGTCCGAAAAAGATTTTGTCTAGTTGTGATGCTCGGTATTTTCTTACCATTGTTGATGATTTTCCGCGTTCTACTTGGGTGTTCTTAATGGTTGGTAAATATGAAGCTTCTCAGTTGGTTCGTGAGTTTTGTGCTATGGCTAAGACTCAATTTGGTCGTAAGGTCAAGGTGGTTCGTAGTGATAATGGTCAGGAGTTTCTCAGTTTGGGTTCTTTCTTTGCTAAGAAAGGTATTTTGCATCAAACTTCATGTGTTGATACGGCTCAACAGAATGGTAGAGTTGAGCATAAACATCGTCACATTTTAAATGTGGCACGAGCTCTTCGGTTTCAGGCAAAGTTGCCCAAGTATTTTTGGGGGTGAGTGTGTTATGACTGCGGTGCATCTTATTAATCGCACACCGACTCCGGTTTTGAAAGGTAAAACTCCACATGAGCTTTTATTTGGTCAAACACCTTCTTATGATAGTTTGCGGGTTTTTGGTTGCCTTGCTTATGCTAGTAATTGTCCCCGGATTAAGGATAAGTTTGATTCTCGTTCTCGAAAATGTATTTTTGTTGGTTATCCTCACGGAAAGAAGGGTTGGCGTCTTTATGATTTAGAGACGAATGATTTTTTTGTAAGTCGGGATGTTCAGTTCTTTAAGGATAAATTCCCTTATCTTGAGTCACTACCGGATGAGCTGAGAATTTTATGGGAACGTTATTTTGCTAATCCCCCGATGTCGGATGATGATGATGCATTATTTGGGATGCATAATGGTGTACAAGGCGGGGGAGAAGGGTCCGAAACAGCCCACCCCACAACCAGGTTGCGGGAGCCGCTGCCCAGCAACAACCCGGCTGTGGAGCAGCTTGCTGCCCCCTCTTCTTCTTTGCCAGTTTTGTCTTCTTCCTCGCCTAATTCCGCGGTTTGTGTGTCTAATGAGGATGGTTTTCAAGTTCGGTCTAGTAGCGTTTCGGAGCAAGAAATTGTCTATGATTCCATTTTTATTAATCCGGAATATTTGAGGGGGAGTTCGTCGGATAATTTGGGTCGTGGTCATCGTGAAAAATGGCCTCCTTCGTGGCATCGGAATTATGTCACTCATACTATCATTACTGAAAATATAGACCCCTCTACATCAACTGTCGTCCCTCCTCAATCACATTCCTCAGGTAAACCTTTCCCTATAGCTTGTCATGTTGACTATAATCGTTTTTCTATGAGACATAGGCGTTTTCTGACGACAATTACTAAGGGAAAGGAACCGTCTTCATTCAAAGAGGCGGTTAAAGACGTCGGATGGCGTAAGGCGATGCAAGATGAGATTGACGCTTTGGAACGTAATGGCACATGGAACGTTGAGGATCTTCCTCCCGGCAAGAGGGCTATTGGTAGTGGTTGGGTGTACAAAATCAAGTACACCGACAAATCGAAGGTAGAACGTCTCAAGGCTCGTTTAGTTGTTCATGGCAACCGACAGGTTGAAGGTGTTGATTATAATGAGACGTTTGCTCCTGTTGCAGAGATGGGTATGGTACGTATTTTGTTAGTTGTTGCTATATCTTTAAATTGGGAGTTACATCAGATGGACGTTCATAATGCTTTTCTTCATGATGATTTGGATGAAGAAGTGTATATGTAGTTTCCTCCAGGGTACGGTATTCCGACACCTGGCAAAGTTTGCAGGTTACGGAAATCTTTATATGGCTTGAAACAAGCCCCGAGACAGTGGTTCTCGAAGTTGTCTAGTGCTCTACGAGCTTTTGGGTTTAAAAACTCATATGCTGAT
Source organism: Chenopodium album (assembly GCF_948465745.1). Lineage (NCBI taxonomy): Eukaryota > Viridiplantae > Streptophyta > Magnoliopsida > Caryophyllales > Amaranthaceae > Chenopodium > Chenopodium album. The sequence continues at coordinate 49,324,176 of NC_137848.1, forward strand.
TACTCCCTATTTAGTTATGTACAAGGCAGTGTCTCTTTGCATGTTCTTGTATATGTCGATGACTTGATTATTGCAGGCTCCTCTCATGATGCTATTGTTAGGTTCAAAGCCTATTTGTGCAAATGCTTCTATATGAAGGATTTGGGTTTGCTTAAGTATTTCTTAGGCATTGAGGTTACTCGGAGTCCGGAGGGCATCTTTCTTTCTCAATGAAAGTATGCTTTGGATATTTTGACTGAGGTAGGAATGTTGGGTTGTAAACCCATTGATACTCCGATGGAGCAGAATCATCGTCTTGCACATGCTTCCTGTGAGCCGTTTGCTCAACCGGAACAGTATCGTCGGTTGGTTGGACAATTGGTTTATTTGTCGGTCACTCGACCAGAGTTGAGTTATTCAGTGCATGTTTTGGCACAATTTTTGAGTGTACCACAGGTTTTTCATTGGGATGCGGCCATTCGTGTCTTGCGCTACCTTAAGGGTAGTCCGGAACAAGGTATTTTATTGCGACCTATGTCAAATTTACGCTTGACGGCGTTTTGTGATAGTGATTGGGCGACGTGTCCGTTGACTCGGCGTTCATTGTCAGGTTATTTTGTTTTCTAGAGTCGTTCCCCTGTTTCTTGGAAGACTAAGAAACAACCTACTGTAGCCACATCCTCGTCTGAAGCCGAATACAGGTCTATGGCTCTCACTACTCGTGAGTTGAAATGGTTGAAATAGTTGTTGTTTTTTCTTGGTGTTAAGCATTCAAAGCCTATGCAGTTGTTTTGTGATAATCAGCCAGCTTTGCATATAGCTAAGAATCCGGTATTTCATGAACGTACGAAGCATATTGAGGTAGATTGTCATTTTGTTCGTAATGAGTTGATAAACGGTAATATTTCTACCTCCTATGTTTCGACAGGTCATCAGTTGGCAGATATTTTACCAAGGCTCTTGAACCTCAGCAGTTTGGTTTTCTATTACGCAAGTTGGGCATTTGCGATTTGCATGCTCCAACTTGAGGGGGAGTATTAGAGTCGATTTGGTTTATTTGTTATATTTATGTTAATATTGTATTTATGTTAAGTTTATCTTATTAGAAGTTTTAGGCTAATTAGATTTCCTAATGTATTGTGTATATATATGTGATTAATATCAATACGAAAGCTAAGCCGTTTTCTCCACAATATTCTTGAGTTTAACATTTTCCATTATTACATTTTTCCTTCTTTTCACCTTATTGTATTCTAGCTTCCTTCTCATTTCCTATGTATCTTGGTGTTGCTTTAGTTATTATAGTGTTTGCATGAATAACGTGTTTTGGCAGTAAAGTTAAGGTTATTAGTGCGAATAGTAGACGTGTAGTTAATTAGCTCTAATAATTTCAACAATCAAGACATATATAAATATATTGAAAGAATTACTTCGTATTATAATGTTTTGCGGACTACTATGCATGCATAATACATACTACGTAATTATCATGTAAACAGTGGAAGTTCTAGATGATGCTACTTTGTCTAATCATTTCATTGAAAAAAAAAGGATGCTTTATCTCATCTTTTGCCTATAAATTAGCAAATTCTTGTGCTCTTACTCCATACTTTCTAACAATACAACTCAAGAAAACTCTCCTGCATTATTATTGATATTATTTTAAGGTAATCACTTTTCTCCCACTTTTTTTCCTCTTCATTAAAATTTGTTCTGTATTTATGCTAAGGCAATATCAAGTACTCTTCACAATTAGCATTGATTTTCACCACACTTGATATTTGTCCGTGTAGAGCAAATCGATATGATACGGAGTATTAAGTATAGGCCGTGGAGATTTTTATTTATTACGGATTAATATAGGATTTGTAAATTGTCCAGAAATGACATGTTATATTATTCAGCGTGCTATGACTATACCAAGTTTTGAAATATATTATTCAGCGTGTTATATTATTCTTTTTTTATACTATCTCCATTAATGGTTATCTGCAACTTTGAGTATTAGCTGTGAGGTATAAAATATACCAAAGTTGCGGATCCCATTAACGGAAGTAAAACTATGTTTTGAAATGTATGAATGTTACACACAGCATGCATGTCCGTTCTCGGATGTTGCTAAGAGTACCTTAATTGATTTATTTAGCTTATTACACTATGTTGTAGGCTAAGATATATAAGAGAAGGAAGAAATCATGGCTGCTATGAACGTCACAGCAGAAGTAGAGCCTGTGTAGGATGTGGAAATTGATATGGAAGCTAAGGCCAAGGAATATGATACGCAAACTCGTGCTGACGGCAACGAATATCGAATGACAACCGATGTCAAAAACTTTAGCAAACACCGCGTGGATATGGTGGAGACTCATTTTTGGCACGGGCGTACAGTTACTAACTTCCCTGGCCTCCCAGTTAATACTGGTGCTGCAATGCGCCAGGCCGGGACTCTTCCCGAAGGCTTCAAGTGGGGAATCGTTTATGCTGACGGCGATCAGGCCAGTAATCGTAAATTCATCGTTGCTGTTCATGGCCCAACGGTCAAGGTAACGTATCATAACGTATTACTTTGTGTTAAATTTGCATAAGTTTGTTTGAGTATGAGAGTACGTATTGAAGTAGTGACTCCTGAATCGTGATGTTATATTTTATTGTACAGATCTATGTGGAAACTGGGCCGATAGGTCCAGTGGATTGGAACGTAGTTGAAGTCAAACTAGACCGGCATTCTGGAAACAAAGCTGAGTACACTGACCCAATTCTCGGAGGCAAGATTGTGGCCGAGATTGCCGGTAATTATGCAGTTGCAAGGTTCTATAATTAGCTTGGCACACACTTGAGCCTGCTTGCTAAAGTCTCAATCTACTTGTTTGCGAAGTTTGTAATGTTGTATTATATGTTATGTATGTGTGGTTCCTGAATAAATTGTGAAGCTCCCTCTAGGACTTTTGGTCATGGGTTTGTAACCAGTTGTAAAAGAGGGCAGTATTCTCTAGCTTTTTATGCTTGCAATAATAATAATAATAATCCATGTATTAATGGTTATTATGAATGTATTTTATTTATTACTCCCCACTCGAATTTGTAATTCAAGTTGTATTGATACTAAGCTAAACCCTTCTGCTTAAGTGTGCTTAAGATGATTCGAAATTTTGACTATTAAGCCAAATCTAGAGGTATCTTTTCAAATTAGACCAAAATAAATAAATCTATAGTGTACAACAGATGTGAATACTCTAATCTAGGGTAAATAAATCTAGTGATTATTAATTACTCATGGTATCCATTGGCGGATCCACCATTGGACAAGGTGGGTCACGTGACCCAGTGCACAAAAAAAAAAAAAAAAAAAAAAAAAACGTGGGTAATCCCATGAGATCTCTAATGGCTTGAGTAATGAGTACATTAAGCCAAATTAAGTGGGTCCATATGAGGGGAAGTGAAAAAATGTGCTCTAGCCTTATAAGACATCACATGAGATAAAATTGAAGCAGACCTTATATGTGAGGGGGAGTGTTAAAGTATAAACTTTCCAAACAGCACATATAAGTGTCCACACTGAGAAAACAAAAGAGAGTTGAACACTTTATCAAGCTAAAGGGCTATTTCTCCTATTGTCGTATGGTTTTGGAATGGAACCTCTTTAGACTTGTGTTTTATGAGATTGTCTTAATCTCCCAACTTAAGCAGTCTTTCCAGCTTGGATTTAGCATTAGTCTTTTAAGCAAATGATAATCCCTTTTTTTTTTTTTTTTTTTTTTGGGACAAGCAAGCAAATGATAATCTAAGTTTTAATCTAGATGAACATTTTTATTAACTAATTTTACAATAATTAAACAAAAAAAACAATGCTTTGATTACAGCAATCAAAGCCCAGTGATATACACGATTACACGAAGTATAATTACTGCTAGACATGGCCCATTATGTAAAGGTAGGCCTAAAGGCCAAGTTGTTGTACAAGGCCCACCTTCCGTAGCACTATGCAAAGCCCATATCCAATTAGTAAGCCCATTATGTAGCATGCGGTTAAGAGCCCATTGACAAGCCCAATAATTCCATACTTTTTTTTTTGTTAATGGTCATATTAAAGATTTGGGGTCCAATCACATGGTCCACTTCACTCCATACCTTTCAAACAAAAGAAGTTGATCACTAACTATTGATCCCATCCATTCTCAAGAAAATATAAAAAACTCAATCCCTTGAGAGCATACTCTCCTAATACTATATAATAGAGACGATCTTGAGCTACTGGTAGGTATCGAACTCATAATCTTTAAGATCATAACACGATTTCACGATAATTAAAAAATATATAATCATTTATACGCTATCTCGATTTACATTTCCTTATTAGATGAATACAAACATATTGACATGCCAAATATGGATGCAACTTGACTAAGTTTACAAGTAGATGAGATTTTGTGCTACTTGGTGATAAGACATACACGAACAAGTTTTAATACAGGCCGGTGGTACCAGGACCCGCACGTTTGCAAAATTTCTGCGGAATGAAGTTGACTCCATACATGTTATGCATGCATCATGCATGAAGATTATGACTGCTCAACGGGTATACCCTATAGGGAGATACTGAAAGAAGAGACACTTTTGGCTCCATTAGAAAGGTCGTAATAAACTGTGATAATGATAAGTATACGATAATACACTGTAGGCAACATTATGTGTCGATGTTGATAAACTCTACTCCTATTATTACTCTAAAATTAGTACCGAATAGCACTAAAAAAAAATTTACCACTTATTTGATGTGAAACTTTCTATAGTATTGAACATTAACTTAATTTATAAACTTTTCGAGAAGTTAAGTTTTTTTTTTTTTTTATTACATTATCATTATTTATTATTGCCTATCAAATAAGCTGTTGAAATCAAATTACTTTCATCTAGACTACACCATAACTGGAGTGACAAGTACGAGTAGTTACGTTAGTACTCGGTAGTAAAATGTTGGTGTTACGGAAGAAAATAAGACCATAAGAGGGGAAGACAAAGATGAGCAATATGTGGAAAAGGGCAGAAGAAAAGTGGGTCATGGCCCAATAAAAGGGCTTCTTGATTTGACAAGACAACCCCATGCTTGTCGCCTCCTAATAGCCCCCACAAATCTCCCTTTCTCATTTTTTTTTTTTCCTTTTTACCTTTTATTTTTGTCAATAAATAAAATGAAATAGGAAAAAACAAAATATGAAGTAGATAAAATGATAGAAGTTGTAAAATTTTCAATTTGCTCAAAAAAAATAAATAAATAAAAAATAAATAAAAAAAATTTTACACCATTTATTAAGGGCTTGTTTAACATTATTTTTGGTTTTCAGTTTTTTGTTTTTTTTAAAACCAAAAACAGGAAACAAGAAAAAGGTGTTTCCACTTTTCTGTTGTCAGTTTTCAAAATTATCATGATTTTAATAACTTTATATAAATTTGGATTCATTATGGGGCATATATCATATATTTTTAAAAAACAAAAAACCAAAAAACTGAAAACCACAACAATGCCAAACGAACCCTAAACTAAAAGTTTTCATTATCAACTATATACTGCATATTGATATTAAATGACTCTGTACGAAGTATTAATTAACTATTATAATATTATTTAAAATTATTAATGAACAAATTTTTATATGTGCCTGGCTATATCGTGTGGAAAGCTATTATATGGTTACTTTGTTAGTGTTGTTGGAATTACTTAGTCAATATTACAATACATGAGTTATTTCACCGGTCTTGTAGAGGTTACTCATTCAGTGTTAAAGGCGTTACTCGGTCAGTGTTACAAGGGGTACTCTGTCAGTGTTATAAGTAGGGTTGTTCATTGGTCCAAGACCGGACCAATTAAACTAGGACCGAACCCAGACCAGACAGAAAAATTCGGTCTAAAACTCGGACCAGACCGGTTTGGACCGATTTTGGAATTATTATAAAAAAATTCTAAATTTTAAAGAATTTTTGGAAAATTCGGAAAAAAAATAAAGGAAAAGCAATATTTTAACGTCTTTTTTTTGTATGTTTAGCACAAAAAATCTCATACGACTAATTTTTTTCAAGCTTGTTAAGGATAATCTTAATCATTATTAAAAGTTTTATGTATAATTTTAAGTAAAAAAAGGTCCGGTCCAAGACCGGTTTTTATAGGGTTTTGGACCGGACCGAAAACCGGAAAAATAAATTTCTCGACCCGAAGACCGGTCTGGTCCCGGTTTGGACCAAATTTTGAACACCCCTAGTTATAAGGGTTACATTGTTCTCCAATTGAACCACTTTCTAAAAATGTGGTAAATTTACAACATAATAAATTTAAGCAAAAAATATATATTGAACCGTATTCGCAAATATACTTTTTACATTTCCAAAAATAAAATGTTTACTAAACTTCACAAACATAGTGGTTACCGTATTAGGTTAAACTAATTTAGAAAGTAGCTAAAAAATTTCAAGATTGAGGGTGTATGAAAAATAAAGTTGTATAAAATTTCTAGTGTAAAATTCCTCTTATCCTTAGGGCCTGTTCCGATTTACTGAATAGAGCTGAAATGATGAATTGTTTATGAGAGAACGAAATTGAAAAATGAACTGAAGCTATTGGAGCTGAACTGAACTGAACTGAAATTAAACTGAACAGAACCGGCCCTTAGGCCAACAATTTCCTCTATGCTACTTACTTTCTATTTTTGTTACAAAACCAAAAATAGGAAGTACTTATGTTTGTACGTATTAATTCGTTTGCTGTCTTAGATCAATCGAATGAAGTTGATTTTATATAACACATTTTAATTTTTTAAAGTGGTACCGCTCTCTAAAATTGCTCGAATAAGTATTTATGTAAATAGTGTATGTAGTCGAAATCAATATAAAAATAAATACTAATGATAAAAAAAAATTTTAAAAAAAAATAGAAAAAGAGGTTCAAATTAATTGGCTGCTCCCTCATTTCCTACCAATGCTCCCATCACAATTCTGGTTCATAATTTTTTCTGTTGCCAACTGCACTTTGAATTAATTGTGGTACAGAGGAGTTATGCAGTTCATGCATGGACCATGGCCTACTACTGCTAGTATATATATATATATATATATATATATATATATATATATATATATATATATATATATATATACAATTACATACTACACATATCTTTGACTCCCGGTTCCTACCTCTCGCGATTCACTAAACACAAGATGCAAATGTGCATTATTGTTTATACCAACCATACATGATAATGTGCATTATTATTTAATTCTTATCAATTAGATAAAATAAAAAAAAAATTGTGGATATGAAGGACTTGAGTACGATAAGGACAGTATCGGATCTTGGGCTGATAAATTAGGGGGATTAATGTTTGGTTCACCACTCAAAAATAACAATACTTAACCAACAATATTTAATAAACGTCATAGTACATATAACCAATAACTAAGAAAAAACTTAGGAAGCCCGAGCCTCTACCCGCCATAACCAAGATCCACCCCTGGATAAGGATTTTATTCTTAGATTTAAGATTTTTATATAAAATCTTCATAATGAGAAAAATGTGTTGGTTACCATACAACTTACAAGCACTTGCTTTATCGATCATGAAGGTTGATTGTTTTAGTTTAATTATAAAACATTGACATGTCTGATTTTATGCAAAATAAGCTCAGGCAAATTCGATCAATATTAAGTTTTGATACGTACACATGTAAGTTATGATACAATGAAAAGTAATATAGATAATTAAAGTTTAAAATTAAGGTCAAAAAAAAAATAACTTGAACCAAACTGTTCAAAATCGAGAATTTTTGTTTTTTTTTTTTACACAAAGTATTTGTTTTTTCCTAATTAACAAATCTATGATCGAGGTGATTTCAACTAATATAAAATTGGTTCATTCAATTTAGTGTTAACTGTGAAGTTAGCCGGATTTTTAGACTAGAAATTTCATTGATGAACTCATGGTTACCCTAGACCCTAGTCCATAGATAGATACGTAGATAGACAAAATGTAACGTTAAGGTGGATGCTAATTTTAAGAAGATTCAGTCACAAAATAGTTCCATGCTAAAGATCTGATCATCAAGTGTTAAAGAGGCCCAACAAAATCCATGCAAAAGGAATACTTTCAGTAACGTCATTCGTTATTGATTGTATGTATAGGATATTTCAGAACTTTACCTTACCTTCATTATTTTAATCTTATACTAGTACTTCAACTTCATTTTTATATGAAATCTTCCCAACAAATAATACAAAGTACTCCTTAATAAAGAATGTTAATGGTTTCTCTCTTAAAATTTGTTATGCTTTAAATTTATGTTTGTTAGTTTACAAATTTATTTGATTGTTACACTGTATTTCTATTAGTAAAATTTTTAAATAAAAAATAATTGATTTTTTTTATACTTATACAATAACAATATACATTGATCTAACAACATTATTTCACACCAATACACCATATATTCATACTCCCTGTAAAAAAATTTAGTAAAAGTTGTCCTAATTCCTTAAAATGGCCCTTATTCAAGGAGCTGTAATTCAAAGTTTGTTAATTAAAAATTAATCGTAAGGATTCATTACCTTTGATTAAGGTAATGAGTAAATAGTAAGATCCTGTTCTTTCAAGTTTCTAATGTAGAATAGAGAAGGATTAATTAGAGTAGTGCAGATAAATTATGATAAATAGAATTACCTATTTTTTGAGTTTCTAAGTAAAGTTAAACAGATTTTTTTTAATATAACACAGTAGCACAACATTTAACAAAGCAGGACGGGTATCAGCAAAGCATAACAGTTTATTTATACTACCCAGCAAATTAGATTTTAACATAACAGAACAAATTACGACAGCTTAAAAGAACAGAACAGGATCTAAATAATTAAATACGGAGTGCAAAGTAGATAAAGTAGCAAGAAAGGTCCAATATGGAGGGGAGCAATGGCAAAGTGTCAGTGATGATACGGCATGTGGAAATCAGTGCCCATTTTTGATAATTTAACAACCAGCTCCTACTCACGTTACCCTCCCAGATAAATTCAGATGACATACAAATAAAAAGACAACATAAATAGGGCAGCAGCTTCAGTTGCAGTCCCAGTTTTAATGCTTAGTCTCACTCTCACCCATTTTTTAAATTTAATTATTTATGTTGTTGTTTCACTCATTTTTCTTCTGAGGTTACTTTACTTGTTCAGCCTTATAGTATTTGCTTACTTTTGTAGTTTATCCTGTTTTGTTTTTCATTACTATCATTCCATTCCATTATTTTTCTGATTTCTAGGACATAATATGGTCACAATCTAACATTCGTAATTTCCTATCGTTACTCTTATCACATACAGGATTTGTTGTCAATTTGTTTTGTTGCCCCATAGGTTATTGTCAATGAATTTTTTTTTTTTTTTTTTAAGAACGCTACAAAGACAGGTTATAAGAATTGATCATCCTAAGATCTCTTAAATGGCTAAGTCAAAGAAAAGCTCTAGAAAGCCACAAATACTATGATATTTGATCGTCCTTAGATCTCCTAAGTGGCTAAGTTGAAGGAAAGCTCTAATCACATGAGCTATCCCGCACTCTCAAGCCATTAATGAGTTTAATTAGGGATCGGATAAAGTGCATATAGTTTACTTGAGACTTCGAGAGTACAATATTCAATATACGGAGTATGAGTATGCAACATATATGAGAATAATGAGGGCACGTAAGAGAATGTGAGCATCTAACTAGTTAGCTTGTACTACAGGTGCATTCTCTTTTACTTATTCTCACCGTTTTGTATAAATCGCAACACTTGTTTTTTCATCCGTTTTATATTAATTGTAACACTTTCATATTTAGAAAGGATCCACCATTATATTATAATTTTTCTCTCCCATTTTCCCTACTTTCACAAATCTTTTATTATTTCTCTTTTCGACCAATCCCACGTACACTACTTTTTTTTTTTTCCTTAATTATTATTTCTCATTCATACAGTCATACTAACAATACTTTATATCATAAAAAAATTCTCCAGGTACAAAACGGATGGTCAAATATTATTTAGACAACGGATGAATTTCAAAGCGAATCAAACGATGAAATTAGTAGGGGTAATCTAGAAATTAATGACGCCCAATCATGGTAAAGAACACGTGTGTACAATTGACACGTTGGTGTTGGAGGGGCCATGCACGGTACTGAATTAAACAACTAATGTAAGAAGATCAGAAAACAGATCCAACGGTCATAAATCGTTGATGATGGTGAAGCAAATCAGAGTGAGCAAACTGCATGGTTGAATGAAAACGAAAAAATAAAGGTAGGGTTAAAAAAAAAATAAAAAAAAAAAAAAAAGAGAAAAATGGGTGACCCATGAAAGGTCAGATCAAGGGTCACCACACATGCCAATTCTTTGATGCCTTAGGAGTAGTCATTTCATTTTAAAAAATTCTCTCTCTTCTTTTCATTTCATCCCCTTTGTTTTCCCTCTACTACGTCCTTATATATACTCGGACGTACTCAGTAAATACTTTATTTTTTTAAAATTTTTTTTTTTTGGTAGGCAAGGGGAGTTAATAATGTACGATTCAATTTGGATAGGATTAATAGTTTAATACAAGTATTTAATAGACTATATACTCAGGAGCGAAGCTAGCATTGAAGAATTCCGACTGATACTTTAATTTAATTTATAAATATATATATAAGGGTCGGATGATACTTTGGTTTATAAAATATAAATGTAAAATCTGTTTTATAATATAATTGAACAAATTAAAAATACAAATGTAAAATCAGTTTTATGATATAATTGAACATGCAATAAGTTTTAAAAATTTATCTATTTTATATATAAACCTGCTTGTTAGAAGCATAATTGATTAAACAATATCAAAATAAATTGATATGAAACATGAAATTTAATCTTTTTTGAAGGAAAGATAGTAAGTTGTATTATTAATATTAAATCAAACTAAATCCAAATCCACCAAAGCAATGATATCTTGAACCCAAACTTAATCTCATACTCCGTAATATCAATACTTTTCTTAAATGTGCATACTCCCTAAATCCATATTGTACCTAGACAATTCTATGCAATAATGTTATTAATTACAGAGTAGTCAAAAAATGATTTCTACTTACACAATATGGACATGTTCTCTTCACTTGAAATAATTAAGGTGATCTAGTCTGAATATTGTGTGATCTGATCTAATTTAATCTGAATATTTTTATTTGATCTGAATTTGTCTGATCTGGTTTAATCATGTTTAACAAGTTTTTATTTTTATTTTTACATAGTTATTACTTTTTGATATAATTATATAGATTTACTACTATATTATTATATTATTTTAGTTATATTTATTATTAACTACAGAGTATTTAACAATAAAAATAATAATAATAATAATAATTGAAATAATTCTATTATTGATCATCCAATTATTCCTTTATTAGTAACGTTGTTTTATTTAGTCATGAAACTCATGATGTGTATACCAAAAATTCATTCCGATCTACAAATAAATCATCAATAAAATTTCTCAGTCATGAAAGAATTTCCAAAGACAAAATTTTCAAAATATGGCCTTCTAAAAATAGAACTGTTAAACAAGAGTTTCCAATATTTAACACTACACTAGTTCATAATTTCAAAACATACAAGCATTGAAACATGTTTTAATTTAAAAGATCAAACATCATTCTGTTATTTGGATACTAAACACCATACGTTATTGGATACTAAACACCATACCTAAAAAACAACAATTGAACATTCATAACATAACATGTTCATATAATATTTGAATAGTTCACATAATAATATTCAGAACCCTTAAACATAATCGTAAGTATAATTCAAATTACTTTTCAAAGATCTAGTCATATGTATGTAACTTTACCTTAACATACTTGAGCTAAAGAGATCAATCAAAAAACGAGCTCACAAGTGTATTTTATCCTACACAAACAATATACTGGTCCTCATTAATGTTTGAAAGACATATTAAATCTATTCATTGAATATAATCTGATCTACACAAGAACCATTCTCAAAGATCCTAACTTTTTTTTTTTTTTTAATGATTTATGCATAATTTAAATTTTAATGATTAAAACATACTTCATCATTTTACACACTTTTTATCACAATTGTGACAATTCAAACAAGATCTTATATTCTTTTTTTTTTTTAAAAAAAAAAAAAAAAAAAAAAAAGAAGATCACATATTACTAATATTTTTATTTATCTATAAATCACAAAAATTAGACAAAGTAGAATTATAAATTGTGTCAAAACGTGAATTAAAAAAGAACCGAAGAAAAAATTACTTACGAGTATAAAAATAAACCGCGACAAAAGATTTTATTTTAATCAAAGTCGATAGTTAATGAAGTTGCTCTTCTTAATTTGTTGATGTATGTTCCAAGCTTTAAGAGATTCACAACTCACAAGTGTATTCAGATCATAATTTTTTTATTTATTTTATTTTATTTTATTTTATTTTTTTTGATTTAGGTTGTATTTATAACACTTCACACGATCGATCTTGGATGGTTCTTGTGCGATATGATAATCAAAATAAAAATGTATCTTGTGTGAAAATCATCGTAAAAATTGGCTTGTAGCTTTAGACTTAATTTGGTAATTAGCGAATACCGATTATTAAGCGTTGATTGCAATAACTAAGAGCTTGTTTGGTATTATTTTTTGTTTTCAGTTTTCTGTTTTTTTATAAACAAAAACAGAAAAAGGAGTTTCCACTTTTTTGTTGTCAGTTTTCAAAATTATCATGACTTTAACAAGTTTAACTAATGTTTGATTCATTATATGACATATATCATATTATTTTGAAAAACAAAAAACCAAAAAATAGAAAACCACAGCGATGCCAAACGAACCCTAAGTTGACTATTTGGTTTGAGTAACTGATTATATTAGCCATTTTTTAAAAAAATGTTCAATAAAATCAACTGAAAACATGTAGTTGTTTTCTTAATTGAGCGTGTAGAATGACAAATAAGGACATTGGTATTTGAGTAGCCGTGGATGTAAAGTACAGTAATTATAGGTCAAAAATGTCATTTAGCTTAAATTTCTATATCAATTCTTCGAAAAAGCTCTTTTACTAATCAACAATAATAGGAGTTTCATAGTCAGCTCTTAAATTAGACCAAATCATCTCATTTTAAGTTAAAATTCTCTTTACCACACAAGGTCTTGAAATTGAGTTTTAAAAATTTAAATCTCTCAAACATAATCTCAAAGTGAAATAAACTCATGTCAGCCGGTGTAGGACACATCAATGCAATGTGAAGTTAGTTTAGGCGACTGAATTAGTGTGAAGACGTAAAGAGTCTTGTGTGATTTTGAACACAATAGAAAAGCATCCAACTTGTCTTCTAGATAGTAAGACAAGTTCTCAATTTGAAGAAAACGACGGGACATAAACAAACACTCATAGAGAAAGAGTTTCAAAGAAGCAAAGAATGGTCACAAATCATGATATATCCAACTCAACAAGTTTAATTTACTCCCCATGTCAATGCATGTATCACGACGATCATCTATCGATCGAGATGGGATATCTAAGTTGATGGGAGGTCTAAACAAATGGGACTTTGACAAAGTGAGAACAATTGCATTAAATTTAAGCAAGTAAGTAACACTGGTGTAGACATCTGATTGTGTCTCCCCAAAACCAAACCCAATGATAAGTGTCTTTCATGTCATTTGATTATCGAACGAGGTGAAATGTGAAAGAGTCTCGCGATGCGTCTGTTTTTAATAAAAATACTTCTTTCTGTTTTGAAAATATTTCTTTTTGTACCTTATTTATGGAAATATCTTATCCAATTTAGTTTGGTCTATAATACAGATCCAATAATAGTGTAGTTGGATAGGACTTAAAAAGACCTTTTCCAACGATATATTATGAACCTAATTCCGATGAATAATGAGGAAATTATGGCCAAAATACTAAATTGGGCCCAAAATGATTTTATATGTCCCAATGATCAAGTGGAGGGCTCATTAATTATAATTCCTAAGGGTATTAGGAATTACTTTAATTTTTTAGATTAATCTAAAAGGTTATTTTAAATTCTAATAGAGTTAGTATTAATAATTATATTTTTTAATATTATAAGGAATTTAATTCGGAATAAAACAAGTGTTTTGAAAAGATAAAATTGATTTTAATTAAGATAGTTACGGAGTCTAATTACCTAATTGTATAGGGAAAAGGACTCCGTACGGGATTTTTATCCTGGTCCAGTCATCGCGATGCAGAGAGCCTATCGTATCGCGATAGGGTCTGTTTTACTTTAGTTAAATTCTGACTCTTTTCGAAGCGTTTGAGATGTTTTTCCTATAAATAGGGGCGTTATTTCCCCGTTTTCAATCATCAACAATCATCTAATTATTCCTCTCTTTAAGTTAGAAGCTTGTTCTTTCTCCTTCTTTTTAAACCTTCCCTTTTCAAATACAATACCGCATTCACGAGTCTTAGACGTACCTAACCAAGCTCAAAATTGCCTTCACCCTAGACGTGAAAGGTTGATAATTTTTTAGGGTTTGGTCTCAAAATCTCTATTTCAATTATTTCAGTTAATTGTTTGATTTAATATTTTCCTTGAAGTTACCAACGTGTATATTATTTTGATAGAAAGAGATACAAGGCAACAAAGTAAGTAATTTTATTGTTTTATTTTAATTTTATTGTTTAGATTATATTAATTTCTAGTATCATGCTTAGGTTGCTTCCTATTTCTTCTATCATGTTAGTATCATGTTAGGTTTAAAGCTTTGATCTTTATTGTTTAGGACATGCTAGGATTTGTTATTAATCTTGTCAGTATCATGCGTAGGATCTTGCTAATAATATTATTATGCTTTGATGAAATTGTTATTATGATGATGATTTGTTGTATTAATATTTATATGTCGCTTGATATTATTGTTATTGTTTGGTCATGCCCTCTCTTGCAGGATTAAAGAGAATTTGTACTTGAAATCACGCTTAATAAGATAATTAATAATTTTATTTAGGCTAATGTGATTTTAATTCAAGTGATCGCCAATAATAGTTTTGTTTGTGCATTAATATTCAACCAACATAAATTAAACAGGTCTAGGGTTAATCTATTGATTGTATGTTAGTCAGAAAGCGCACATGAATATGAGAAGAATAAGGTAGAGGCATATTTAGAGCAGGTTTAATCTCTTTTAGGTTAGATTTGTACCTTCATCCCCGAATATCCAGTCATGGTTCAAGACCACTATAAAGTTAGCGATCTCATGGATCGTGAAGGGATATAACCTTCACCCTGTGACGGTTTACAAGTTCCTAAAACTTGTTGGCGACTCTTTTGCTCTAGCTTCCTTCCCTTTGGACGCCACCATGCTTAAGTGTATGGTCATAGTGGGGCACAAGTGTGGGATGCTTGAAATATTCCCTACAACTGGTATTCCTTTTATAAAGTTGATGCATACCCTATTTATACTTTACTTCTAAAGCTTAAGAAGACATTTGAGGCTCAGAAATATATTTTATAATCTATCATGCCCCTTTACATGAGAGCCCATTGGGTTTAAAATGTGGATGCAATATAGGTCCTCCTCATACCTTGTGCTCAATATTCCACTTTGATTTGAGTGATGGATGACATTTAAATCTGTGACCTTTGTGTCACCCTGCCTCTAATACTATGTTAAAGGACCAGTTCAACCATCGGCTTCAAGTACAACTCTTGTATCTATTATAAATTAGATGCATACCCTACTAATACTTTACTTCTATAAAAGCTTGCAAAGTAAATTTTTCAACCATAGATAATAATTTTTTTTTTTTTTTGATAAGTTAGGGTATAGTATTGAGAGAAGACTATCCTAACTTCTTGTTTACCTTTTCATTTAAAAAAAAATTAAAAGCTTGCAAAGTCAAGCAATATAGAGTCTTCATATAAAAAAAATTATAGTCGTTCTACTTTATTCCTTAATCTTTATTCAAAAGTAAATAAAAGACGATGATTTATCAAGACAATATATATTACTGACAAGATCAAAATATTATTAACAAATTATTCTTCTATAAAAATTACTCTGTATAATTTTAAAATTAAATCTATTTTTTAGAAAAATAAAGATCTTATGGATTTTAGCTACTCATTATGTACCCCTAGTTTAGCACATCTTTACAATTTCATTTGCCTACTTAAAGTGGATATATAGTACATGTTCATGGAAAGTTCTTTAACTAAATCAATCAATTAAACTTTATTACCCCATTTACTTTTTAAAGCAGATTTGATTTCATTATGAAATTAAATAATCTTTTCATTGAGTTTGATGGCTCTAAAAAATCTTATGCACTCGCTCCTCTAAGCTCTAACGCAATAAATATATTGGCCTTGTAATTGTTTGGAAATTGGCTTTTGGGCGACTTTTTAATGAGCTTTTGGCTTTTTATCTTGATCGGATAGCCTAAAAAAATAGTTTGGTAAATAACCTTTTTGTTAGTTGAAAAAGTCGATTTTTTTCACAAAAAAAAACTCGTTAGTCATACTAGTTGTTCTTGTAAAAGAAAAAACTAAAATTACCAGAATACCCTTGCTTAAATCCTAAACATGAACATTCCAGAACCGTGCATAACACGCTTCCCAAGAAACCTTAATACTGCCCAACAGTTCCTGATACGGCCAAAAGGCCATAAACCCTAATTTGAATCCTAATCAATCAGTTAATCCTCTCCTATAAATCCCCCCTCCATTTTTAAATACTTGCTCCATTTCTCCGTGCGCGGAGTTTTAGGAGAAATTAGAGAAAGTAATATAACATGGAGGTAGTAGGGTAGGTAGAAGAAGAAAAAATTGTAAAAAGCAAAAGAAGTGGAGAAAATTGGAGGAGAGAGAATCTGAAATTAATAAAATATAATCATGGTGGGTCCACTAGGTGAGAGAAATTAATTAAATATTATAAAAGATTTTCAAATAAGGAAATGGAGCAAGTATTTAAAAATGGCCGGAAAAAAAAAGTGGAACAAGTATTTAAAAACTGAGGAAATACTAATCTATAGTTCTACACAGATCAGTTGGGTAATTAATTTTCTCCACTCTCTCTCTACACACTTTATCTCTCTAAACCCAATTGATTGACTGTACCGTCGAAGGGGCTTTATCAGGAATATTCCACGAGGCAGTATAGGACTTAGTTTGACTAGACGTGCAATCTCCACTCTCCCTCACAATTAACTCAAATCTCGGAATTCTTTTCCAGACACACTATCATTTTAATATTGGCTTTTGGCTTTTAAAATTACTTTTTAATCCTTACTTTTCACTAATAATTAATTATTGATAATTAATAATTAGCAATTTGATATTAGTAATAGCTCATAAGTAATTAGTAATTACAGTATTAATTATTAATGGTAAAATCTAATTAACGAGCACCCCCTATACATTAGATAAGAAAACTAAATGTTGAAATATTAAAGTAAAATTAACATAAATTGCACTTCTGAACATGTGATTTATTCATGCATTCCAATCTTAATACTATTTAAATAATATATTAATTAATCATTATCAAATGTGTCGCAGTGCTCGTTAGCAAGATCATTATTAATTATTAATATATAATAATTTAATAAGATTAAATAGTCTTTTCATAAATATTAATTATATTAATTATCAATTATTTATTACATTATATATTAATTACATATTTAATTATTAATTAATTTGTATTAATTATTATTATTATTATTATTATTATTATTATTATTAACAAAAACCTACAAAGTCAATCAATTTACAAGAAATTAGTGGGAGTCGAGATACAATATGGGCCCGGCACTCCTCTAGGTATAGCAAACCTGATCCTATTGAAGATGTGAGCAGCTGCACGAGCACCTATATCTTGAGTCCGTGCGAATACCTGAACCCGTTTTAGCAACGCAACATCATTCTTCTCTAATTCCCCTACCGGAGAAAAGGAGAAGGGAAGAAAACCATAGCCAATAGCCCGGCAGCGCACCCCATACTTGTCCCGCTTTCGCTGAGCAACAACCAACACAACACGACCAGGAACAGAGTTAGACAACCCTGACTGTGTCAAAGGAGAAGCTAGACGCCGTCAAGTCAACACACACATCAAGGCCTCTATCCCAAGAATAAAGCAACACATTTGCAGGTCGAAGAACCCCATCGTTTCCTCTAGTCAACCCAACATTAACCTCGTTTCGAGCAGAAATCCTAGATCGAAGAAATATCAAGAAGGGTATCGCAAACAACATTATCTCGATGTTTAATACCCACCATCCCAGCACAGGACACTGCATGATCCTCAAAAATTTCCCCATCGAAAGTTGTTATTATTATTATTATTACTACTACTACTACTACTACTACTACTACTACTACTACTACATAGATAGTAACATACTTCTTCCGTTTTTCTAAATGCATCATTGACTTAATTTTTTAATAATATAAAATAAATAAATGTTGCTATATAATAATGAAAATATAACATTAGATTAGTCACAATGTCTATTTTCACAATTTATTTTGTTACAATTTTTACTAATAGATAATTAAAGTATTAATAGTCAAAGTTACTTCTCAACAAATAGGTCAGTCAAACTAATGCATTTAAAAAAACAGAAGGAGTATATTAATGCCCTTAAATTGTCATTTATGTGTAAAATAGCCAGCAAAAAATGACCAACTTTACCAAACATATTTATTAAAAGGCAATAGTCAAACAACCAACATAAAGCCAATACAAACAATTGGTTAGATCGACCAGCCTAGACAAATAGCCAACATCCAACAACCAGCCGCCAATTGCTACACAAGGCTCTTATCAGAAATGGTGAGTGTATTTATTGTATACACCTCAAAATCGAAACCACCGGACTGCCGAAAGGTAGGAGCACTATGATTTGGGCTTGCAATCTTAATATTAAGCAAGACAACCTAAGCATTGTCCATGCCGTTAGTATATAACTGGGCACATGCACGACCTTACCTATATGTTATGTACTGTTGTCGGTTGGTTAGTTTTTACCATGATATAATTAGATATTTTGTTGATTGATTAAAAAAATGAGTGAACGGGCACATGGCCAAATCTGTTGACTCATATGCCAAATTTCAATAATGTTATCCATATGTCTCGTAGAGTGGTAACCCATGGCTCGTGCCGGATCATCTATAATTCATTTAAGGTTAGGGTTCTATTCTTTGGTTAGGGTTCCAAATATAACAAAAGAATTATACAGAGTATCATTTATCAAAAAATTCTTAGTCCCTAATTAATTAAATAATGGATTCAAGCTATTTGCCTATCTTTGGGCCAGGCTTTATTAGACTTAATTCTATGTACCTCTTAATCAAATTCTCAACTTATGATTAATGATGGGCCAATATCATTCATTAAAATATAATAACACTTGCTTAATTTCTTTAGCTTTCATTTTCAAGGGCCAAATTAGTTTCATCTTAATTATGATAGCAATTAGCAAATGAATTGACGCAATTGACATGAAATAAAATAAATTGGGGCCCAAGGATATTAATGGATTTGATCTGATTCATCGACAATGAAGATTAAGGTGCAACTTGCTTTTAATAATAGGAGTATAGGACCCTCCAATGCTTCATTAAAGTGAAGAAATTCTTAGTCCCTCTTAATATTTTCATTTATACTCTTTAACAACTTTTATAGATCCCAATTAATTATTTTGGAGACACTCTTTTTAGCCGTGGGCCCACCTTTTAAGTATGTAATTAAATTAACTCTTACAACTTAATTAAATTATTATTAATTCTTTCCATTTTCAGAATTAATTAGTCTTAATCATTACCCTTTGCTTAAAGCTTACTTTCCTAAAAAGAATAAGCTTAATAGTCTATTCCCCACGTATTTGCCTTGGTTTTATACTATTTCTTATTGTAATGCCACTTCCCAATTGTAGTAAATTTTGTATAGTCCGTAGTCCGTACAAAGTCACCGTTCCATGAATGTCATATGGTACGGAGTAATAGTTTTTGCAAATTGCAATAATCATCATATAGAGAAATTTGATTCTCTATATATCAAGATCAAAGTACCAATAAATTGTACTCTTGGTTAGAGGTTTTGACACCATACATAAATGCATATTTTGTACTCCGTAGTATTTCAATTTCAAGAGTTTGTTTGAAATATGACATATATGTATAATACGAATTCAATTAAGGAGTCGTTTGGTATGAATATAGAAAATGAAGTGGAAAGGAAAAAATAAGGAGAAGGAAATAAATTATTTAACCGTTTCATTTCTTTGGTTTAAACATGGAAAGGAATCACCGAAATCTAACTCTCTTTATTTTTGTTTGAGGAATGTAAGGGTAATTGTTACCTTAAGAGGTAACAACTGGGAGGAACCTATTACCCTTAGGTCAACTATTACCCAAGTCTTTAACCAAACACTTGGTAACGGTAATGGTTTAAATGAATCCATTTCCAATCCTAAAATACTCTTACCAAACATGCTTTAACAGTTTTTGCGATATTCGTTAGGAAATTTTCTACACATAATTTTGGTTAAGTTGAAATAAATTAAGTTTGTAGCTAGTAATAAATAGAAGGGCTATACAAAATCAAGACATGGGTATTAGTATAATTAGATCCAACATAAGATTTGTGGCCCTCTAAACACCCAAAAAAAAAAAAAAAAAAAAAAAAAGATCCAACATATAATTTACATTTTGTTTGGTAATTTCTCGTAAATGTTTACTCCATTTAAGACGTGTTAAATACAATAAAATACAAGTTTATCATCTTGATAAACAAAATTTGTGCCTAAATTGTAAATAAAAAGGCAATTTCTCATTAAATATGGACTCCCAGTTATTAATATAATCATGAAAATGTCGTATTAATTTCACTTTATGTTGATTTATTTATAATTTTGTCGTAGTAAATTTATGCTACCTCTATTAATAATATATACTCCAAATGTGAAAGTTAGGGCCCTGTTATATTATTATTATTATTATTATTATTATTATAAAAATATCAAAAAAATCTACAAAGTCAATCAATTTACCAGAAATTGGTGGGGAGCCGAGATACAATCTGGGCTCCTACCCCTCTAGCTATAGCGAACCCGATCCTGCTGAAGATGTGAGCAGTTGCACGAGCACCAATTTCTTGAGTCTTAGCGAACGCCTGAACCCGCTTCAGCAACGCAATAGCATCCTTCTCTAATTCCCCCAACAAAGAAAAGGAGAAAGGAAGAAAACCATAACCAATAGCCCTGCAACGCGCCCCATATTTGTCCCGCTTTCGCTGAGCCGCCGTCGACACAACACGACTAGGAACGAAGTCAGATAACCCCGATTGTGTCAAAGGTGAAGACCCCGTCAAGTCAACACATACATCAAGGCCCCATATTTATTATTATTATTATTATTATTATTATTATTATTATTATCTTTAAATATTAGTTATTATTATCAAATATTAGTTATTATTATTATTATTAAATATTAAATATTTATTATTATTATTTATTATTTTTAAGCAGAGTAGAGCATATTTTAGCAGAGCAAGACTCAGCACATCTAAGCAAAACAACTCAAAAGAACAGGGTCTTATTATATGATTGTAGATCTTATATTTTATGTCCATTGAGGGTTTTTTTTTTAAAAAAGATAATAGTTTAATAAACTATAATACAGTATAATTTAGACTATGTTTAATTCACCTAATTTTCAAAACCGTAGTATTACTTATTTCAGATCAGCTCACCAAAAGTAGGCTCAAATAACATAATAAAAAATAATAATTTTAATCATAATTTATCGTTGTATGTGCTTTTTCATTGCTAAATAATCTTTAATTTTATAATAAAAACAAATAAATTACATACTATGTATTAATAATATACACATTGATAAAAATCTAATAAAATAACATTTAATATATTTATATATAAGGTCAAAGTTTAGTCAAATTAGACAATAGTATTAAATCAAATCAAAAAAAAAAAAATTTATATCAGATAAGTAAAAGTAAGATGAACTAAACAACGACAGAATAGAAGATAATCTATACAATGGTTATGGAAGTAAAGATTCCCACGTTAAAATTAAAGATAAGAAAAAAGGAGAGGAAAACTTTTAACGGCATATATCCGTGAAAGTGTTCAAGGTAAAGTATATTGTTTTTTGAATGAAAGGTAAAGAGTTATTCTTGTGCACATTTTTCAAGCTTTACAATAATATCTTTTTAAAAGATGATCTATTAATGATGAATATCATAAAAGATGTTTGCACAAATATATAATAATAATAAACTAGATGAATTCCGTGCGACGCACAGTTTGTTTGTATTTTTTAAATAAAATATTTTACTAAATATATATTTATCAAATAAACTTTGTGATATTTGCTTGCTTACTACTTGAATTTTTTATTATAAAATAAATTATTAACTTTTTTTTTCTTCATGTTTAGATAAAATTCATAATATAAATAGATAATATTTTATTTTACAAAATTTCGTATGTGGCTGGTCACACCATGTGGTCGAAATTACTTGGTCAGGAGTTACTTGGTTGATCAAGGGTTACTCAATCGATCAGGGATTATTCGGTCAGTTTTAAGGTGTGTTTCATCCAGCCACGCGATATGACCAGCCACACAAAAAACACGCTGATTTAATTTTTATAATTAATATAAAATTTTGATCTAAAAGAAATTGCAATTTTTTTTTAGCTAAAATATAACATTTTCCTGTGTAACACTCTAAAATTAATCTTACGTGGCATAATCCTATTGTAGCATTTTAACATTAATAATCCTACGTGGCGCTTTTTTATTATAATCGTACGTAGTGCTTTAAAAAAATTAATCTTATGTGGCGTAATCTGATTGTAGCGTTTTAAAAATATTAATCCGAAGTGGTGCTCTAATGATTTCATTTTTTTAAAAAAAATCATATATATATATATATATATATATATATATATATATATATATATATATATATATATATATATATATATATATACCAACTCTTAGTTAATTTATGTTTTCGATTCGATACATTATTAAATATGGCAAAATAACAATTTGAAATTCTAACACATAATAATATGCGTTACATCCTATGTGTATATATATACGGAGTAGTAAGATTTTTTACTTTACAATCAAACCAGTCAAATTTTGAACACGTATCATTTCTATAGACAAAATAATTGAGAGTGAGGGATAGTTTAGTTGGTTATTAGAATTTCCCTCCTGCTTTCGGAAGATCTTAGGATTGATTCTCATCACTCGTTCTTATGAGTCTCTAAATCCTAAAATACAAAGTGTCAATATCCCATAATTCATTATTCAATATTCATACTTACTATTAGTAAATTAATAGTGATATCCATAATATACATTAGGAAGTAATATATTTTGTAGGTATCTTGGGAATAAAAAGTTATAAAACTTGCAAGAGTTTTTAAATGTTAATGTCACTATCTTATAAAAGGAAAACAGTAAACAATGAATTACACATTCCTTTGATGAGAAAAGACAAGTGCTAATGGAGTAATAGCATGTTGATTGGCGATTACTCCCCCATTCACAATTTACTTCGTATGTCATTTCCCCTTTTTTCAACATTTTTTTTCTTTTTTTTTGGGCTCACATCCATCACTTTATTACATCCTCTTTTTCATATTATAGGCGTGTCAATTAATGTTAATTAATTAGTCAATTAATTAAAGTTCTTTTCTTTTCTACTCCGTAATAATACATCTTCTTTAAGACTAACCATCTAAAAAAAATTGTGGTTTTTTGAGGCTGATCTTCTATGATTTGTATATCTCATAATCTTGTACATAAAATAAATAAATAAATAATTTTAAGACGACTCTAGTTTATACGTTAAAGTACTTGATATATGTAACCAATAGATATTATTTTTAACTTATTACTATCATTCGAGATGTATGGAACTTGGCATTTTCTTATAAATGATCAAATCAAGTAAGCACTAGTGGAGACTATGGGCCTGTTCACATTTATTGAACTGAACTGAACTAAACTGAAATGATTGGAGCTGAACTGAACTGAACTGATTGGAACTAAATTGAACTGAACTGATTGGAGCTGAACTGAACTGAACTGAGCTGAGCTGAAATGAATATTTTATGAGAGAGGAAAATTAGGAGCTGAACTGAACTGAACTGAACTGATTGGAGCTGAATTGAACTGAACTGAACTGAACTGAAATTAAGTAAATGTGAACAGGCCCTATAAAATGCAAATATCGCACTTAAATTCACAAGTACTCACGTTTGAACTAGCAAATGCTACTCGTTCATTCAAATCATCATATTGACTCAATTTAAACTTACTCATTTTGTTTTAGTAATGCTTTCTCACAAAGCTTAGTCAAAAGACCATGAAAATCCTATAATGGAGTGCATTGATGGAAGAGTAAAATGGAGCTAGTTTAACTGTTTTTGACGTTCACAACACTTGGCTCCATTAATAGAAACACTTCACCAATTTTTCTCTGTAGTTAGTACACACATATATTACATTAAAACTAATTAGTAAGATAGACATAGACTATAAGCTTTATTATTTTCTTGCACTTATTGAAGCTTTTTTGGATAGACAAACTTCAATCCACTTCTTTCTTGATCTTCATTAAGAGGTCAGACGCTCTTAAACTTTAATTCACTGCATTATCTATTGCTGCATGGTTTGTCATCACTTCAAAACCATAAGAACTCAATATATAAGAATAATCACCTTAATTATTTGTTACTGTATAAAAGATGCTATATTAAGTACTTGAATTATATGTATAATAAGATTAATAACCTTAAATTGTACTTCGTACTTCAAATTAAGGCACTTTGATATGATAGATTAGGCAATAATTAGGGCCTGTTCACATTTACTTAATTTCAGTTCAGTTCAATTCAGCTCCAATCAGTTCAGTTCAGCTCCAATCAGTTCAGTTCATTTCAGCTCCTAATTTCCCTCTCTCATAAAATATTCATTTAAGTTCAGTTCAGCTCCAATCAGTTCAGTTCAGCTTCAATCAGTTCAATTCAACTCATTTCAGTAAATGTGAACAAGCCTACTTCAAATTAGTCTCTTTTGATACGCCTCAGTGAGTAGGGAATTCCTTACTAGCCAAACTTACGTTAGGTATAATAACATGAGATTTTTGATTCCATCATATACCAAAACAAGGTACATAATATTTAATTTTAATCAATCAAAAAAAGGTACAAAATATTTAATTTTCAAATGGCTAGCATTTTTGAAATTTCTTGAGACATGCATTTTACTATTGTTTGGACCAAAGCGAGGTGTTCTTGTTCCACAAGATTCCTTTACGGTGTACTATCTATATATAGGATATTGAACCTCAAAGGGTGGAACCAAGCTAAGATATGTTGGCAACTTGGCATAAACCAATGCTAGCATGAGGACTTAACAAACCAATTTGGAGATGAAAAGGTATTGGTAAGAAATATAGCAATTCTCGGGTTAGAAAAATACAATATAATGTAATCATAGTCAGTTGTGGAACCAGGGGGTTAGGGGCCATGGCTCTTCCCCAAGGTTAATTAGTCGTTGGTGGAACCACGGGGACTAAGGTGGGCCGTTGCCTCCCCCAAGGTTTTGGTAATCTATTACTTGTAAGTTTTACACTAGTTATTTTATATGTCTTCGATTTGGTTTCTAATAGAATTTTGAGATCCATTTTTCAGCTCTCACATTCGTAGAAGCCCCCCTAGCTACCTTAAACTGTTTTTATAAACTTTTCAATGCTTTAAATCTTATGTACAAAAAATTCTAGGCTATAGCTAGCATTACATTCTTGAATTTAATATCCATATTCCAATCTTTAATTTCATATTATGTAATTTTCTCAACTCTTTTTTGTTTTGAGGTATTGATATCCATTAACCGATCCCATTCTTTAATGACATTTTATTATTATTTTTTGAGCACAAGATTGTAATACACATATAGAGTTTTACCTCCCTAATAAAAAAATATTATGCTTCGTCACTGATTATAATATATTACGGTATTACCTCATATAAATACAAAGTCATATAGTTTCGTCAAAATCTTAAACAAAAGTAAAAATAATATCATAATATTCTTCCCATGAAAGGGAATAATGGGATTTTGTATTATTGGAATGAGTTGACTCAATTTTCACCACCACAAATGGAAAGATTAATGGGTAGTCATTTAGATGATATATTGACCTTATATCCTCCACAAGAACCTTCCAAATAACCAATGTGATTACTCCCACTTCCCCATATAATGTAGTTGCCGTTCTTTCTCCAATTACTTGATATCAAATCAACAACTCACTAACTTCAAATCCAGGAAAAACAGAGAGCCTTGAGCCAAACAGAGAGATGCCCAACTATGTTATGTCTACTTAGTGAAATGCATGTAATCATGAGGTTTATGTTGACTTTAGACTTGGACTAATCAGGTGTGGTACCCATTATATTATAGACCTTTTTTTTTCAATTATCGTTCTCTTTCTTTTAAATTACTCGCATTATTTTGACTTTTTATATATCTTATATAATTCTATATATACTATTTTGACTATTTTTTCTGACTGCTTTATAAATTAAATTTTACTGTAGTACGTAAGAAGTTTTGAGATTTATTTTTGTTGACATTGTTCAAGCATTGACTTTTTACATTATTGGGGCGGCTGCCATAGCGAACCGTGTCCGGAAAGCTCTTTCGGATATTTAGTGGTTAACTAATTTTGATAGCAACTATTTTGTTGGGGGCCGGGACAAACTTGTTTCTACATGAATAATAATCTATAGAACATATGACTTAAATTAGTTATGTTTTTATAATCCTAAATATTTGATTGATTATTCAAACAGCACAAAGTTAGCTAGCTTTGAAACCATATACTTGTAAAACTTTTCATAGAATATTATATACAAGTATATAAAAACAGAGAAGACGGTTTGATCATATTGAATATGAACAAAAATTTTAAAATTTGATCAATCTAAGATAATACAAATTATTAATTAGCGCAACGTAATCTATCGTAAGGTTACTAATCATTCTAATATAATTAATTACTCAGTAATAATTTTTGAAGTACTTATTAACATAATAAAATCAATATGAAGTCAACTTATTATTGGGTTCAAACAGTTTGTAATACTTGTATTATTTTAGTAAGTTGTCCACTACGTACATTGTGTACTATAAGTAGATATTTCTTTACTTTAATTTGTTGGCCTTTATCTTCTCCATGTTTCTTTGAACCGTTTTGAGCATTGACAAACAAGAATGTCAAGATTGACATCCACTTTATTGTCAATGTGTAAATGGTGCACGTTGTTTACATATTTGTAGGGAAATGTAAGGATTAAATTTAGTACTCCTACTGTTTTAGATTGTAGGCAACTTATTTTGTAAGGAAATGTATGGATTATATTTGGTTAAAATATATTGCTCCTAATTGGTGGACCATATTCTATATTTACTGCCTTTTGATCATTCTGTCTTTTGATAAAAAAAAAATTCTAATATCAATAAGGACTGTGATGCATGGATGATCAACTAGCTTAGTTGGTTAAAATTTTGCTAAGTAAGGTCTCGTTTATTTCACCTTATTTTTGCTGAACTGAAATTATTTTATAGAACTGAAATTATTTTTGCTGAACTTAAATTATATTTACTGAACTGAAATTAATTTTAGTGAAGTGAAATTATTTTTACTAAAATTAAGCTGAAGAGAACAAGTCCGAAGGTACTATTAGTGTTTGACCAATAAAAACAATTACTTAGGCCATAATTTTATTGGACATATTTTCAATTCAGTTTAATTACTTAATTTCAATTTTGCTCATTCCAATTAGTTCAGTTTAATTATTACTCCTTCCGTTTTTAAATACTTGCTCTATTTTTCCATGCACGGAGTTTTAAGATCCACTACAAAAAAATGTCCATATAGAAACGGAATTATAACGATGGAATTCAATTCGTTTCTAAATTAGAGATGGAATTAAAAAATCCGTCTCTAAATTAATTTAGTGACAAAATTAAAAAATCCGTCTCTAAATTAGCAACGGAATTGAAAATCCGTCTCTAAATTAGAAACGGATTTTTTTCCGTTGCTAAATTAGAAACGGATTTTTTTCCGTTGCTAAATCTAGCAACGACTTTATTTTCCGTTGCTGAATTTAGAGATGGATTTTTTTTTCCGTTGCTAAGTTAGAGACAGATTTTTTTTTCCGTTGCTAAATTAGAGACGTATTTTTTTTTTCCGTTGCTAATATGAGCGACGGATTTTTAATTCCGTCTCTAACTAATTTTTGAAACGAATCATGTAAAATATTACATTAGAGACGAATTATGTAAGTTAAATTCGTCTCTAAACTAGAAACGGATTTTCAAATCCGTCTCTAAACTAGAAACGGATTTGAAAATCCATTTCTAAGTTAAATTCCGTCTCTAATATTTCTTTCACTTATTATCAATTATGTGCGTGGAAGTAAACACATAATATTTGGTATAGTTGGTAAGAGTTTCACTATGTAACTTTGAGGTCACGGGTTCGACTTCTACCAATTGCAATTCTTGCGATTGGGGATTCAAGGAGCCTTACATGCAAAGCGGAGTCGGGTTGACCCGAGTGAGGTCGAACCAAATAGACTCTCTTTTTAGAGTCAAAATATTTTTTTCCGTTGCCAAATCAACCGACGGATTTATTTTTTCCGTTGCTAAATCTAGTGACGGATTTTTTTTTCCGTTGCTAAATCTAGCGACGGATTTTTTTTCCGTCTCTAAATCCATTTAGCGACAAGGTTTTTACCAATGGAGTGATTCTGTCGATATATCCGTAGCTAGCTATGTCCAGCGACGGATTTTTAGAAATTAGCAACGGATTTCACCAGTCACTAAGGCCAAAATTTTGTAGTGAGAGTAATAGGAGAAAGTAATAAAATATGGGGGTATTGGGGTAGGTGGAAGGATAAAAAACTATAAAAAGCAAAAGTAGTGGAAAGAATTGGAGGAGAGAATATGAAATTAATAAAATATGATTTACGTTGGGTCCACTAGGTGAGAGAAATGAATTAAATATTGTAAAATCTTTCCAAATAAGGATATAGAGCAAGTATTTAAAAATGGAGGGAGTATTATCATTATTATTATTATTAGTAGTAGTAGTAGTAGTTATCAATTTTTTTTATTAATAGTTTAGTTTAGGTCATATTAGTCCATTTCAACTCAAAAGAATAGAGTCTATTTTTTTATACAATAACAAGTTCTAGATAAGATAAAATAAAAAATTAAAAATCATGATAAAATAAATAAAAAATTTCTTGTTGTCCCAAAATAAATGACACCTTTGCCTTTTTTCTTGTCTAATGTTATAGTAAAAATAAATTTTATTATGAAATATGTTGAATTTGTGTGTGTGTTAAAAAGTCAAAGTGTGAAGAATAAATAGGATCGGAGCTTGTCCAAAAAAAAAAAAGAAAAGAAAACGGAGGGAGTATTAGTCAAGATGGTTGATTGCAACACATTAGCTTAGTGGTTGTATTTTAAAACAATATTAGGATGTTAATTAAAAAAAAAACTCGGTTGGGTTGAGGGATAGGGGATATTTCACAAATGAACTCCATGATATTTGATCCATATATAGATAATAGTGGTCTAATGCGAGGAGTAATGCCACTATTCCACCTTCTCAATATAATTTTTTTTTTCCCCCTCTTAAATTTGTGTGTATTCATTCTTTTTTTTTTTTTTGAATAGTTGTGTGTGTATTCTTGATGTCCCCCATGAAATTGAAAAGTGGACAAAAATCTTATGGAACTTTTAGTAAGCGATTATAAATTATGGAATGATAATTGATATATATGAAGTATGTAATTTCGCAAGTTAATTTAATGGTCATTATCAAGTCAATGAAACTCTACTTGCATCTTTTTTTTATTACCGCACATTACCATATCTACGATGCTTGTGATGATGCTACTACATTTGTAATAAAAATTAGGTATATGAAAGTAACATTTCTATCGACATTGACATGAAATTTCCTTCACAATGTTACTTTTAAAATCACTATTTATCGTGTGACCGTATATATAAAGGATGATATTGTTAGGAAATAATGGTGTAATTGTATTTGATTAATGTTGAGTCAATAAAAAATAAGAACGAGTAAAGCAATTAAGAAAATGAACCAAGAACACAAGGATTTGCGTAGTTCGATCAAATTAGACCTACGTTCACAGGTGAGAGATTCGAGAACTTATTCATTGTAAGGGAGAAAGAACGAGAGAATATACAAGGAGTCAAATCTTAATGGCTCTCTAGGGTGTGATCTAGTTGATCAACTAAGGACCCTTTTATAACATAAGAAATAACCCTAAATTATTCCACAAGTATACTCATATAGCGTCATAGAAGAAATATAATTTTAGGAAATATTCCATAACAAATGCAAGCAAACATAAAAAAACTGAAATTTCCAACTAGAGTACTTCATTAGCAAATATCCACATTGTCAGTTCTTCGTTAAACGGTCATAACCTTCTCGATTCTTATCGGAAT
Organism: Chenopodium album; assembly: GCF_948465745.1. Lineage (NCBI taxonomy): Eukaryota > Viridiplantae > Streptophyta > Magnoliopsida > Caryophyllales > Amaranthaceae > Chenopodium > Chenopodium album. The sequence goes on from NC_137848.1 coordinate 49,354,814, forward strand.
TTGGCACATGACATATTGTTTGAAAAAACTCTTGAAACAAGCTTATCATCAGAAAACTCTTAAAACAATCTATCACCTCCAAATAGAATACCCTAAAAAGTACTTATAGCTTGAGAGATATTTGTAGTCAAAGCCAGTCTTACTAGATTTCAATTCACATATTAACATATATCATCATCATTATTGGTATTTTAATCCCTTAATTTGCTTATTTAGTTGATAGTAAAGATATCTCTAACTCTTAATTGATGTACTTAGTGGAATACTCAAATGTATTTGGTCGTATTTTATTATTGCTTACTCTTGAACTATATATTTTCATAAAATCACATTAATATAATTAAGCTTTTTCTTACACTAAGTTTTCTCTCCTTCTCAAACTCTAAGGTTTCCAACATTTTCTTTCTCATAACTCTATCATTATCACCGTTTATTACCATGAATAATTAAGCAGGCTATTGCTACAACCTACAGCTGTTTAATTTTCACCATTAACAAAAAATACTTCCTCCGTTTCTTTTTAGTTGACACGTTTCTTTAGTTACTTTTGCCAATGCACAACTTCAACCCTTCATATATTTAATTACCGATAAGCAAAAGTTATGAAAGTTGATATTTTGAAAATATTTATCTTAACTTATCTAAAAAGATCTCACATAACTATATTCTTCATTATGTATAAAGCACAATACACGATTAAAAGATAATGTGTGAATAGTACTAAATTCAAAATGTATCAACTAAAAAAACGGAGGCAGTAATAAATTTGATATTAATAATATAAATATATTTTTCAAAATAAGAAAAAAAAGGAAGGAAAAAAACAAAAGACTCAAAGAGAAAAAAGAGTGAGTGGGAGGGAGAAAAGGATAGTGAAAAGACAAGTCAGACGTCAAATCGGAGGGTCAAGAAATCATAAGACAGTCAGTGTTATGTGGGAGCTGCCAAAGTAGAAATTATATGTATTGTCATTCCATCCGATTTTCTCTCCTTTTTTTCTTTCTCTCTCTACTAATTTACCCTTTTCTCTCTCATGATTAATTTACGACTACTACTACTACGAGTATTAAAGATTTTTTCCCTAATAATACTTCTTTTTATACTACTGCTCGAATGTGTTCTTCTAGTAATCTTGGTATTTGTACACGTGCAATCTCATGTTATTTGATGTATTGTTTTTGTTTCAAATTCTACTTAAACTAACCTCTTTTATAGTATGTATGATCAAAATATTGGTTATGGGCATGTAACTACATATGAAGTATGTATGTAAGTAATGTAACTAATTTAAGTAAGTAATAAGTAAACCGATGTATGCTTCCTAGCTCTCAAATTCACGTGCTTTTTTCTATGCTATTTGTCCTTTTCTTTCATTTCTCTTTAATTTTGAGTAGATTGTTTACGATGTATTTGGATTTGATTAGTCAATTAATATCCAAGTATCCAACAATTGAATTTTAATTCCTCTTTTCCATAATATATTTCACGGGATTTAAAGATAGTGGAGTGAGTACGCCATTGTTATTTTCTTGTAAAGACAAAACAAACATGTATTTAATGAATGGGAAAGGTTAAGAAGTACTTTGTATATAATGACATGAAAGATATATAAAATGTTTGGTACTTTATATGGTAAATATACAAATGTCGATTTATTTTTATAATAATATGTATACTAAAAAATTACAAATAACCAATTTGTTGAGATACTTAAAATGGAATACATGCACTATATTTGGGGCAGAGGGATATAGTAACTAACAACAATTTTGATCAAATAAATCCGTAATACTAAAATACAAATCATATAATTAAAAGTTGATCGTCAAACACGATTGATCTTTTTTATTAGTCAAAATTAGTTGATAACACCTAAAAAATTAACTTCAAAATCAGTAAAGCAGAGTGTAGTAATTAGTAGCAACATCATTACTGACAATATTGTGCAAAAATTTCAATCCAATTAAAGCTTAATAATCAGACCATGCTAAAAGTTGTTCGCTTAATACAAATGGATGCAACACTATTTGGTCAAATGAGAGTTGAGACCTTTTTTTTTTTTTTTTTTTTATAATTTATATTTATTTATTTATTTAATTTTTTTTTAAATTTTTATTTTTATTATTACTATAAGTTGAGACCAATCTTTAATATGGCTATAAATGAAAATAATTTAGTAGGTTTTCAAAAAAAAAATGAAAATAATTTAGTACTCCGTACTTCTTATCATTTCTAATTTCAATTTAATTCATTAATTAATCTCCTTATGGTGGTGTAATGTCCGCTTTTTATTTAGAACTAAAGTATAACTATGGTAATGCACAATATGTATTCTAATTTACAACGAAATATTTTCTTAGCGATAAAAATGATTTAGGAGAGTTATTTATGTTTCAATAACTTTTGTGAATTTTTTTAAAAAAAAAAAAAAAATAAATTCAATTGGATGCTTATTTTATAACTTAAAATTTGAATTTTGAGGGTTTATTTCACCATGATGCACTTTTTTTGCTAAATGTATAGTATATAGACTGCATCATTTAAATTTTAGTTATAATCTAACTTCCTGGTAAGAAGTTCATGCATTATCATTAAAGTCAAGGAGCAATAAATCGTTTGACTCAAGTAAAATTAAAAACTTACATTCGCAATAACTATTGTCCTCAAAGAAGAAGTACAATAGAAAAAGTTTTAGTAAAAAAGTTCCTTCCAAATCAATAATCATAAGACATAATGAGTATTGGTAAAGGGTTTAATTTAAAATCAATCATGGTATAAAAATACTGTAGTTTGTTTCACTATGATTTACTTTTGAACTTAATACATCTTTTTGCATTATATCACATCTTTTTGCATTCTATCTAAAGAACCCTAGGCATTATATTGTGTATTTGTGTGTGTATAAAGCTTATTTAATTAAAACTTTTGGACTTATAATATATAAGCAGTAATTGTTTGAATTTTTTTTTTTGAATATATGTAGTGCTTTAAGTGAACCATTACTATACATAGGATCGAGGTCTCTTTTGTTTATCATCAGGTAGACATATGCTAACGCATTATGACCAAACCATGTACATTTGTGTATGTGTTCCTAACTCCTAAGACAAAAATGTAACAATAAACTATTGAAGAAATAATGAATATACTTCAAGAAAAGAAAAATGTAAATTGACAATGCACAGTACAGAAGCTATGAAATCGAAAAACTTATGAGATATATTAGCAAAGTATGGGTGAAAAAAGAAAAGTACAGTACAATACAACTACATACATAGAAAAGATTAACCCATGTAATTAACAATTTAACTTAAATAATAACAGGGAGATTAAAAAAAAAAAAAAAGGAAAAAAAGTTCAATTCAATTTTTTTTTTTTTTTTTTTTTTTTAAGGAAAACAATGATTATTCATCAAAAGACAACCTTTTATCTACTTGTAAAACAAAATCATACTGTAATTAATATATTTTCTCTGTTTTAAAAAAAAGGTTTATATATTTCCGTCAAAAAATGCATTTTACCGTGAATTAGAGAGTATGAAGCAAATCAACTCTAAATTGAAATTGTTTTGTTGTAACAAAAATATCCAAATAATTGAGTCATACATGTATATATTGCATATCCTTTTCATGGAAGCAAAAATCTTTTATCTCAAAGCTTCAACTCTCACACTAATAATTTCTTCACATTTTCAGAGGTATAGATTAATTTCATACACACAAATAAAATCCAAAAAGTTATATGTAGTGAGTTACTCTTTTTATGTAATTAATCTCCACCCTATTTATGACCAGTTTATTAATTTTACACCATATCGATAACAAACTCTCATTCTTACACCTGAGTGAAAAAGGTAAGAAAAATTAAAATAAAAGATGATGATATAATATTTACAATAAATATTGCATAGACACTCTAATTATCCGATTCAACTTCATAACAACTTTTTAATTGATTAATTTTACACTTTTTACCCTCTTTTGTACGCTGTCCACGATACTACGTTCTATGTATATCCAAGATATTTTCCCTCCTTTTTCACCAAAATAATTATGATGAACATAAAAATATGTTTAATTTTTCCCACTATAAAAAAGGAAGTAAGGAATTTACCTCATCCAAAAAGGCCAAAGAAGTGTTTCTTTTAATCCTATTCTCCTCTCTATTCACCCTTTTGTCCCCTTGAAGCCAGTATTTTGCAGGTTGCCGTAGCTTGTCCCTTTAGCTTTTAAAGACCTACGCGTAGCACATGCAATTATTTCTTCCCCAATTCTCCAAATTTTCAAATACAAGTAATTAAATTCATTTATTACATCAATTTAAACATAACTAGTTATTGGCTCGGGCGATGCCCCGGATCATTATAAGTTTATTACTTTAATCAAATATATATATTTGGCTTGTTTGCCATTAAGAGTTTAAGTGATGGTTTTATTTATTTATTTAATATAATAGCTTAAGTAGCTTGTTGCTTGTATGAGGTTTATTTGATTATAAGAATAATTTTTTTACATTAAAATCATAAAAATATGATAAATCAAATCTTTATAAATTTGATGTCAAAATATATACTACTCCATAATGCACAAAAATATTTTACTCTATAATATGATTACTGTACAATTTTATGAGTTAATGCACAAAATAAAAATGGAGCAATGTTAAATTTCTTACTAACTTTATTATTATGTAATTAAAAGGAGTTACAGTCCAAGGAAAATTGTCATGCATATGAAGAGTTTATCAATTAAGTTTTTCAATAATTAATGCATAGAGTTTTTCAATAATTAATGCTATGGTATGATTTGGCGACGACACATCATATGTCAATTGGCAAAATTGTTGACACATGGCAAAACATCATGTCTTGCCATGAGTTTTAATATATATATTGATTGATGAGACTTAATAGAAAGAAGATGGAGAGACTAAAATCAAGAGAGTAATTAAAAAGGTTGAATTAAAGAGGGAAGATGAAAATGAAGTGTTTAATGAAAGAGTTAATAAAAATTGTATAATCAAAAATAAAAAATGTAAAACGACATGTGGCACGTTGAGTTGAAGAAGAAGATAGGGAAGTGTAATAAAATGATGACACATGTTTTTTTTGGTTTGCTTTTTTAAATACTAAGTATAGATTTCTATTTTATTTTTCTTCCTTTACAAAACTAAGCTTGAACCAGGAATAATGACTGCACCTTTCAATTTTTAGCCGAGGGTTCAATCACTTCCAAGGTACTTTGTATCAATCTAACTCGCTAACATTTATCAAATTATTTAAACCGTAAGAGTTGAAGTTTAGTTTGGGTACTCCTTTACCTTAAGAAAACCTTAACAAATTCTCACATAATACGGTCAAATTTAACAACCTTTGATTACAATATAGTTTTCTACTTAAATAATTACATGTATTGTCTCGGTTTTCTTTATACTAATACCTATACTTTCATATTATTTAGAATTTTATGCTTACCAATGCAATGATCATGAATTAATTAATATCTTTAAGTATCTTTTAGTAAAGCATTGAAAAGAATCTAACAAAATACTATACATCATATATATATATATATATATATATATATATATATATATATATATATATATATATATATATATATATATATATACATATAGGCACTCAATCTGCTTCAGGTTAAATGCTACTCCGTATATGTTGAACCTTTCATCTTTATTTAGCATAACGCGTATCTTGTTTGATTGTCTTCATATGTATTAACATATGATACTAATCTTAGTATATAAGATGTTTTAGATTCATGTCAATGTATATCTTCCGTGTATCAACTTTTCATGTTTTTAATCAATAGATAATTAGATATATTAGTAATCCAATTACAAATGTGTCGGAAATATATTGTATTTAACTTACAATAGAGTAATGGTAATAAAAGTCATCACATAATAAAATACAAAACTAAATTATCAATAATGATAAATCGTGAAAAGTAAAATGGTGCACGAAAAAAAAAAAAAAAAAACTAACAAACCCCTCCTTATTTATTACTCCGTAGCTACCATTATTTTATATTTTAAATATAATATGCTACTAATTTACGTCATCTAATTATTCCAATTATTAACTACGTATAAATATATAAAAAAAAAATTATTCTAATTATTTTTATTGTTATTATTCATACCCTTTTAAATACCATCAGCCGACCACTCCATCCACCCCATTTGCTTCCTTGTAAAATCCCCTCTTTCTCTCTCCTCTTTATCTCTCTCTTCCAATTTTTTTTCCCTTCAAAAAAAAATAAATAAATAAATAAATAAAGAACTTCTTTTCTCTCATCTTCAACTATGAAGCTCACCTCAAACTATACACCATTTTCACATCCCTAAAATTTTAACAAATTCCTTCAATATTTCCCTAAAATTAATTATTATCATTTTTACCATTTATAACCCTAAGAATTAGAAGAAAATAAAGAAAAATGAGCTTAGATGATTCCTTACGATCTCTATCGTTGGATTACCTGAACCTGTTAATCAACGGCCAAGCTTTCAGCGACGTAACCTTCAGCGTAGAAGGACGTTTAGTACACGCGCACCGCTGCATCTTAGCAGCGCGTAGTCTGTTCTTCAGAAAATTCTTTTGTGGGCCGGACCAACCGGGTGGGCTTGACCCACGGGTCATGGGTCAAGCCTCATCGCCTAGAGCCAGTGGTGGTCCGTCACAAATAATACCGGTTAACTCAGTCGGGTATGAAGTTTTCATGTTATTGTTACAATTTCTTTACAGTGGTCAAGTTTCAATTGTTCCTCAAAAACACGAACCTCGCCCCAATTGTGGCGAGCGCGGTTGTTGGCACACGCATTGCACCTCCGCCGTTGATCTTGCTCTTGATACTCTCTCCGCCGCTCGATCTTTCGGCGTTGAACAACTTGCTTTGCTTACTCAGGTTCGTTATAAATAATTTTAATATCATTTGCGTTATTTGGGTTAAATAAGTAGTCTAGTGGATGATGGTGAGCTGAGGATTTGAGGTCAGATCTTATTTTATTTAGTCGGTCTTGTATATAACGGGTGTATTGTATTGTTATTGCCGTCACAAGTTGGGTGAACTTGTTAGCTTTAAAATTGGCAAAAATCTCATCCAAATGGTTACGACTACTTACTATATATAGATTTTATGATGATTGTTAAGTATGTTTGTATAATTTAAGAATTGATTTTTGGGGGTAGGTGTTCAAATCATTTCAATCAAAGTCTTTTCTTCCACAGTTGCTGGGGGGACAAAATTTAACTGATTTCTTGTAAAAAAAACTTTACTTTCCTCATTTGGAGCAACTCATTGTCTAAACTCTAATATGGTAATCTACTCATGCTTACACAAACTCCCATAAATGTATATATAAACAAATGAATTATTCCATTATCTTTATTGATTATGTGACATTTATCCGAATTAGTGTGAAATTAAATTTTGTAGTACAAAAGTCTTGTATTCATGAAATGATAAGACTTTGTATCTTATTGATTACTCATATTGAAATTGTCTTTTTTTAGATATAACTTGTCATTCTATAATTTCTATTATTTCATCCTATATGAAAATTGTAATTAAAACGATTTGTTATTGAAAACTTTCAAAATAATTTCTCTACACTTGTCATTAGAGCTTAATTAACACAATATATGTTACAAACTAAATAAAATGCTACCTTTGTCCAAATTCAATTAGCTCACAATATTAGTTGTAATTACAGTATTGAGTATTACACTACTGACTAAAAAAAGAAAAAAAAATTACACTATCAATGTGACAGCTAATTTTGAACAGAGGATGTATTGTACGGAGTTGTTTGTGTATAGTTTGTGTAAGAAATTTACCACTGGATTTGTGTAAAGGTCCAATCATATACATTATTTCATGCGTGCAAATTTTGGAATAAGATTTGCTCAACAATATAAAGTGATAGCCCTGACACTTATGTTCAGTTAGTTATTTGATCCACCTTATATGAACCAATTAATAGTATTGTTTAATAAACATAATTAGAGTATATTATTAGTGTTACATTGCATTATTGATCTATGTTTAATTTTGGGGATGAATTTAATTTGCAGAAGCAATTGTCAAGTATGGTAGAGAAGGCATCAATTGAAGATGTAATGAAAGTACTAATAGCATCAAGGAAGCAAGAAATGCACCAACTATGGACAACATGCTCACACCTTGTAGCGAAATCCGGCTTACCTCCGGAAGTCCTAGCAAAACACCTTCCAATCGACGTGGTAGCGAAAATCGAGGAGCTCCGGTTAAAGTCATCGATAGCAAGACGATCATCCCTTATTCCTCATCACCACCACCACCATGCTCACGACCTCGGTCTCCCTTCCCCCGTGGAACAGGAGGACCACAAGATCCGGCGTATGAGACGTGCACTCGACTCCTCCGACGTGGAGCTAGTCAAGCTCATGGTCATGGGTGAGGGCCTAAATTTAGATGAAGCATTAGCACTACACTATGCAGTAGAAAACTGCAGCCGTGAGGTTGTTAAGGCATTGCTTGAACTAGGGGCAGCCGACGTGAACTACCCGGCAGGCCCCACGGGGAAAACCCCGCTTCATATAGCAGCCGAGATGGTGTCCCCGGACATGGTGGCAGTGTTGTTAGACCACCACGCAGACCCAAATGTACGCACCGTAGACGGAGTCACTCCCCTAGACATCCTAAGGACTTTAACCTCGGATTTCCTCTTCAAAGGGGCGGTCCCGGGTTTAGCTCACATTGAGCCCAACAAACTACGACTTTGTCTCGAACTCGTGCAGTCCGCTGCAATGGTGATCTCAAGGGAGGAAGCGAACGACAACAACAACACCACCACCAACAACAATAACAATAACACATCGATTTATGCACCCGTTGGAGGCGATCAAGAGAATACTAGTAGTACTAGTAGTAGTGGAAATGTTGGGAACATTGGTATAGATTCAAGAATGGTTTATTTGAATCTAGGGGCAGTTGGTTCAGCTTCAATGGGAGATCATCACCACCACCATAACGAGGATAATAGTCACACAAGTCACCGGAATCCGGCGTCGATTTATCATCACCACCACCAGCATCACCATCATCATAACGAGTATTGAAGTTAAATTTTGGAGGGTACGGACGTACGTACGGTTGGTGTTACATATTTTAGTTAATTAATTGAAAACAATCAATATGTAATTATCCATCAATGCAAGCTAAGTCAACAACAAATTACTACTACATAGGTGGATAATGCTAGAATTATTTACATAATTTTGCTCAATTAATTCAATTTGGGTTTCTCTCTTTTTTTTTTAAAAAAAAAATTAATTCTTGGTTTTTGTAGGTTTTCTTTCTTTCTTTCTTTTTTTTTTTTTTTTTTTTTTTTTATTAATTTTATTTTTTGTGCATGATCAATTTAATGATAAATGATTATATGCAAAATGCAGTTGATCATGTGAAGTGGAGATTCTGGTTTTTTTTGGAGCATTAAATCTACAAAAAAATTAAAAAAAAAAATAAAAATCAGGGCAATCTTTTTAATACAAGCCTGTAAAAATTAAATTATGTTTTGTAAAAATATTATTACATGGTTTAATTCACCTCTGTGAAATTACAATATCATGCCCTATTTATTGCTAACTTTTCTTTTCTTCCTTGTCTCCCACTCATCTTTTCTTCCCATTAAAATTGTTGTTTCCTACCCTTTGGCTTTTTTGATAAGGTGTTACTATATAATAAATATATCGAGCTTTAAAAAAAAAAATAAAAAATAGAGTTTTTTTATTTTTGTTTTTTACAGTGAATTTATTCATTTTGAAATGTTCATCATTAATTCACATAAATTTATGCTTGTTTACTAATAATGATTATAATAGTGCACTATAAGAGCTATATTTCACTCAAAACAATATGACTATGACAAAAATTTTGTTTTTATAAAAAATATTTTGACTGCTTAAATGTTTTTCCTAAATGTTTTTAATGTAATATTAATTTGACTATTTTATTTTATTTTATTTTATTTTATTTTTAATTTACGTCAATCCATGATTATTTCAGTCAAGAAAAACTTTTTAAAACGAAGAGCTAGAATATTAATTACATGAGTGTTGATAGGTTAGCTCGTGATCAGATACTGCTAATAACCAATTTATAGTGTATAATAGTAATCTTAAAATAATGTTTATTTTTATTTTTAATAATGAGTGCATTGTGTTGAACAATATATCATGACAATATATTGAATTGCTTTTCAACTTGCTATCAAGATTGCAATACTAATACTATTGGTTTAAAAGTAAGGATGTGAAGTGTGACTATTTCCAATTTGGTAGCAATTGTCATTCTTGGGAAAAAAACTACAAGTCACTTCTAGTTCAAAGTTGTAATTGGTGGTACAACATTAGTAATCATTGGTACCCATTTACAATTTGAGAAAAACCCTTTGTGTGTATGTATCCTTATAAAGGATAATTTTCTGTAATTACTATAACGGACATTTGTAAATTAAAATGTAATTCAAAATATTATAACTGTTAAGACTTCAAAGGTCAAATTAAAATAGAAAAGTAATTTTTAGTAAAAAGATTCTCTTTTTAGTCTATATAAGTATGTTTTTATCATCAAGTCTTTTCTCTTATGTATAATATAATGGTCTCTATTGTTAATTATAGGATAACTTATTATCTGTAAAGTTTTAGAGATAGTGTGATTGTTATTCAAAAACAAATTTGAATTCAATCAACATTCATGTCGTTTGACTCATTCATAATCAAATAATAATTTTCTTAATATAGTTTCTTGTTATATTTTTTTTTGAACTACTATATATTACTACCTTAGTATTAAGAATATTAAGATAATGCAATTATTGGTTATGACAGGATTAAATATTATAGTGTATGCAAGCTTTTATCAAAATTTGAGGTTGTAAATTGACTTCCCTAGCATGTCTTGGTATTGTAGTGTAGTTAGTTAACAAGATTGTATATTTATACATGTAGTTTATTTTCACATATTTATTTATAATATATGTGGCTAGATCTTGTTCTATTTGGGAAAATGAGCTGTTCATGCCTTTTATGGTTCATTTCTTTTCTTGGCTACCTCCAATCAATAAACCTTTTCACATAAGTTCAAGTTTGATTGTCTTTTTGGTCTAATTGTAATAGTTTTTTAAGGCTTTGTGGGTGCAAATTATTGATTGGTTTGTCTTGGATGAACGCAGCAAATGAACTGTGACCACCAGCAAAAATGGACTTATCATAGCATATACTATAATTTATTATACAAAAATGCAACAATATCTTATCTTAATTATTCTTTTTGATATCTTATTAATTAAGTATTTAGGATTCCAATAACCCTCCTTTTGCCTTTTCTCGACCTTGCCATTTTGGGGAGCTCTACTTATTAATTATCTTTCTTTCTCCTTGTTTATCACTTAATTGAAACCCTAGGTTTAGCTCTCTTCATCACCTAAATTGCTAGCTAGGTTTGGCCTACGATCGCGCGATTCTTTCTCACTCTTGCTCTTTTCATATTCCCCATGTGACCTATCATATAAAATTCTCCATTCGTACTTTAGGCAATAGTATAATTACTCTTTTTGTTTAAGTATCTATTCTTATATTATGCACCCGACAACAAAGTGATGATACAGATTTCCCGGTATAATTATTATATATCACTAACAGATCTACATATTTGACCTTTATAAATCCAAGAAAATTAGGATTCTTAGTTCTTGTAGGATGCAAAGATCTTGACTACATAAAAAATTAACTACTATAATGGTAAGGTGTTGAAATAGACTATTCTCGGGTTGTTGTAGTTGAATTTATTTTGATACATGCATGAACTAAATGAGTTTTCCTAATGATAATTTACCGAACTAAAGAGACTTATCTTGTACATTTAGATGACTTGATTACATCTTTTACTATCATTTATGTAGTTAATATATAAAATATATATCACTTTATTATATAAGTAATTATGTACTATTTACATATAAATGATTTATTTAGAAGGATGCATGGACATTACCATTATGAAAGCAATTAAAGTATGGGCAAGATCAGGGTTGTTATGTGAAAAGGTGCAATTTTCACCTAGGAAAATAATACAGTCATTTAGGCACAATCAAATAGTAAGATGGAATCATACTTTGTTTTGGCTTTAGTCCTGTCACATTTAGCATATTTGTCTAAAGATTTTGTTGATTTCCCAAGGTAATAGTTTTATGCCAATAATTCATCTCTCTCTGTTAGTTTGTTATTAACATCTTAAGCTTACAGTTTAATGGACAATAATATTTGTACTTGCCGCTATATACTCTCATACTCTGTACATCTATAAATTTTGTACATTAGATATCATATGTGTTGGGTGTGACCCAAATTTTATAAGCCCATGGATTGGATGGATTATTTTTGCATATTTTAGAAGCTTTCGGATTCATGTAGCATGACTCTTATTGCTCTTTATTTCTCTAGATTTTACTATTAGCTTATATCATGTAAGCCACTTGAATAGTCTAGAGAATTCTTGATATTGGAAGCAAATAGAAATATGGTTCGTGAATATTTTAGAATATTGTGGTCATAACAATGATGAAAGAAGTTCTAGAATCTTCCACCCATTTCTTCCAAGCTCCATTTTCAATTATAAATATAGGACATAGACATTCAATCGAAGTCCATACACGCACAAGAAGCCATATCTGTACATAGGTCTTTATTTTATGTAGTGAGAGTTTGCTTTTACTATTCACTTTTTTAAGGGTTCTTGTACTATATATATATATATATATATATATATATATATATATATATATATATATATATATATACTCATGTAAGAACCCTCCTAATATAAAAAGAGCCCATTCTTATATAAGAACCAATCTTCCCTTTATCAGTTTTGATTTAACCATCTAAAATGATCCTTTAGTAATGACATTTCTGTAATTTTGAGGAGTTCATATTTATAGAAAAAAATTTAAAACATAAGAAAAATAATTTAGAACATAAGTTGAAAAAATAATTTATAGCACAGGAAAAAATTTATAACATAAGCTGAAAAAATAATTTAGAACATAAGCTGAAAAAATAATTTAGAACATAGGAAAAAATTTAGAGTTTACGCTGAAAAAATAATTTAGAACATAGGAACAAATTTAGAACATAAGCTAAAAAAAAAAAAAAAAAAAATTAGAATATAGGAAAAATTTTAGAACATAAGTAGAAAAAAATTTAGAACATAGGACGAACTTTAGAACATAAGGTATTCTTACATAAGAATACCTTATTCTAACTTTAGAACATAAGCTGAAAAAAAAATTTAGAACATAAGGTATTCTTACATAAGAAAGAATTCTTATATAAGGAAGGGTTCTTAGCGAATTCTATATATACATATATATATATACATATATATAAACGTAATACTCTGTATTTCGCACTGCAATCCCTCACCCTAATATGTCTAATAAACGTAATACTCTGTATTTCGCACTGCTGACAATATGCAAAACTAGTAGTTCTAAGATCTCGTAAAATAGACCCGACCCATCAAGTAAATTGTAGCCGAAATTAGGCTACTAAATTCTTCAATAGACAATACTTGCCTGACCGACTTTGCAAATTAATAAAATAATTAAATAAAACTTCATTACAGTTAGAAATACTTGATAATAATTGAACCTAAGAATATATTTTAATTGGCCCTAATCCAATCAATATAACTCATCACCTTTATGATTTGAATGAATTTGAACAACTGGATTGTCACTCTATTCTTTTCTTCTATCATTGTGTTAAGTTACAAAATGTAATCCACCTAAAATCTGTAATAAATTATCAAATATGAATTATATCTTTTTATTTTATTTGTTATTATTTTTTTTTGGTGGAAATTTTGTTTGTTATTATAGCTAAGCTACACAACCAAATTAGGAATATTATGTAAATATTGTTTTATCATAATTAACGTCATATCCTTTTATACAGTCAGTTGCATAATTAATTGTGTTCTACACAATAAATCCAATTTGTTTGCACTATATCTAACTAATTACAACCATTACTTGAATACCTTTAAGTGAATACTCGATGTGTGTTGAGTAAACTAAATAGCCAAATGTTATTTAAAATTATCCACCCAGTGCGTGGTTTCCACAGGCTCCTGTACCATGTATTGTACAGACGTTTTTCACGGAAAGAACATATTATACAAATGTAAAGAACATATATCTATAATGAAAAGAACATACTATTAAATTATAATGAACAAAAACCTAAAGTAAAAAGAACATATTTTTACCAAAAAAGAGTGAAAAGAACATATTTCCATGTTATTTTATTGTCAGTGTAATGTACTTTTATTTGTAATATTATGTTCGTTGCTTATTGTGAAATGTTCTTTGAATTTCGTCTTTAAATTATGGTGGGTATATATGAATAATGTTTATTATATAATATTATCATCTTCTTTATTAATATTTTTTTTGACAAAATGTTCTTTATTAATATTATAGATGTTCTTTAGATAAATAAAAAATAATAACATTTAGTTGTTCTTTACAAAACAGATATATGTTCTTTACAAAATAGTTGTACGTTCTTTACAAATTAGCTACATGTTTTTTCTGCGTTTTTTGTATGTGTCAAGCATGGTACCACCGCCTGTAGCTTAATATCCACTAATAAATGATTGGCAAACATACAAGGCCTATATACTTCATAAGTAATTGGTACATGCCTTCATAAGAAAAAAAAGTTTCTTATGTTTCAATAATCTCATTTTCATTTTTCAAAGTTGGTTACCAATAGCCTAGAAAATTTATAGGCAAAATGATGAAATCCTTTTTAGGGTCTATTTTTGAAAACTTCGTTTTTCCTCTTTTAATTAAATTTTTTGTAATGGTCTATTAGTTACTCCTATTACTTATTACTAGTAGTAGACACCAAAAAAAAAAAAAAAAAAAAAAAAAAAAAACCTTGTAAACTATCCGTACCTTTCTTCTCTTCATTCACTGATTATTTACAAATGATATTTCAATTAAGTAAAGTAAGTTGGGCCCCAAGCTACTTTGGTAAAAGCAAATAAACTGAAGGTCATAGTCGAGCAGATTAGGATTAAAATATGACCTAAGTCGTCGGATGAGTCATGACCAATCTCATGTGACACAATTGATGATGATGATTATAATTTTTAAGTTTCATGCACACACATTAACAATTGTATTGTCACATGCACATAATGTGAGAATACTATTCTTTGACTTTATGTAGGTGTGCATAGTTTGTTGTGCCAAAACATACTGGCAATGTTGAAATGCAAAAATTGACAATAAAAATTAAGTTAGAATGTACGCAAGTCACTAAATTAAGCAACTACTCTCGATCTTATTGTTCTTAATCAAGCACTCTTCCTTTTCCTTATCATCAAAACTTGAGAAGATTGCTAGACCTGTATGGGATGATATCTAGGAAAGGCCGATATCTTGAAGAAGCGCGTGATTAAACCTTGAGTAATTGTGAAAAGGCGCTGATATGTATTAGAAAGCAAACATATCGGCTTGTCGGAATTCGGCACGTGGCAGCAGAAGCTCGACACCTGGCTCAAGAGGATTTGCATGGATGAGAGCCACCTGTCAAGTTGGGTCATTATAAATAGTAGGTAAGACCTCATTAATGAGGACATTAATCACACACTCTCTCTCTCTACTTTCTCTCTCATACTTATTTTCCTTTCTTAAACACTTTCTGACTTTGTCATCGGAGTGGTTATCCCCGGATCACCCCGGGGTTAGCTAACTTCTTCTCATTGTGTAGGTTCTCAGCTCGCCGATAGGGGTATCAGGATCTCAGGTCCGAGTTCTTGGGAGATCAGGTCCAGACAGTAACAATTTGTTGCCAAAATTTTTAAAGCTTGGAATGTTTGCTTAGTTCAATTAACTCCTCCAACAGTTCGGGCCGTTATTGCTACTGTTTGGGTTATGTTATATCGGAACTATCCTCTAACCCTTAACGTATTTAGACGGTTAATTACCCTGAAGAGGGATGGTCAATCAGATCGGTGGTGGTCACTATACACTCATCCCCCACAAATATACCGTTCATCCTAAATTATCTAGTTGTAAGGACTGGAAAGATAGATTCTTCTTCATGTCGGTCCCAGAGGATTTTCCTTTGAGGAGAACCTTCTTTAGACCTCATCCCCGTTTTGATTCAATTCCCGAGAGAGATCTCGGTAAGCACGAACAAAGAGCTGTCAATCACTTTGACATCTCGGAATTTGATGAGGGTGACGGCAAGGTTCGTCTAGTTCCCAAGGTGTGGGTGCCGAATGTGAGTTACATTCTGGGCAACGCGCCGCTTTCTCGTGTCGGTCTCTGTTGGACAGACCATCATGGTATTATTTATTTTGCTAATTTCTTACTTTCTGTTTCATTCTTGATATTATTTATCTGTATCTAATTTTTCTTGCTCTTTGTTCTCAGGCATAGATAAGTTAGACAACAGGCAACTTGGCCTATCAGCCGACGGGAAGAGAGTAATTAGACGCTGTCCTAAGGCGTCAAGTCCCTACGACACACTTGCCAGTGTTTGTGGTCGTGCTCCCACTATCAGCGCAAAAAGAAGAGCTGAGATCATGGCCGACGACAACGCCAAGAAGAGAAAGACTACATCACTTGCCAATCGGCGAGGTGGTGGCGTCGTGATCTCTATCCCTAGACAGCCTGAAGGGCGTGGCGAGAAGAAGAAGGACAGGTTGGAGTCTGAGAAGACTCCACCCATCACAAAAACAAAGAGCCCTGAAGCTGTTGTGAAGAAGGTTATTCAGGGGATTGAGATCGAGGATCTCACTGCTGCTGAGTCCCCTCGTCAGCTTCAGCCAACTACTACAATCGCTCATACTACGGTTGGCTCAGATTCGAGCATTCCGGCCTTGACTTA
The DNA here is from genome assembly GCF_948465745.1 of Chenopodium album. NCBI lineage: Eukaryota > Viridiplantae > Streptophyta > Magnoliopsida > Caryophyllales > Amaranthaceae > Chenopodium > Chenopodium album. Next base: position 49,371,789 of record NC_137848.1, read on the forward strand.
CCGGTCTAATCAGTGGATTGAACGAGTCTCTAGAAGGTTTCCAGACAAAGTTTTAAAAGGCTTCGCTGTTCCTGCTGGTCATTCCGGAGACCGTTGGCAACCTAATATGGATGTCGGCCGGAATGAATCTATGATCACCGATGACCCAATGCAAGGTGGGAATCTCGGTTATCGGCTTCTGAGCAACCTTACTCTACCGATGGATAGACCTGCTGGTCCAATCGGTCCCCTTGCTGCTATTCACATGCATAACATGATGAAGGTACATTTACTTTTGCTATTGACCTTGTCTACCCCACTCTATTTTTTTGCATATCCTTATGCTTTTTGCACACCTTTATTACGTATTTCTCACTCTTTGTTTATTCTTACCTTTAAATATTTTCCTGTTTTCAGGCCGTCATGTCTGGTACGGAGCTTGTTGAGATTTACCGTTATTATCAAGAGAAGCATCATCAAGCCTCCTCCAGCCAAAGCGCTATGCAAGAAATCATCGACAACGCTGAAAGAGCCTTAGATAATTTGAAGAAAATAAAAGAAAGAGACGACAAGGAGATGTCGGAGCTGAAGGTTAAGGCTGAGAAGGTCGCTGGTCTAGAGCTAGAAGTGCGGAGTCTGAAGACTCAAATTATTGAAAAAGATAAGGCCATTGAGCGCCTTCCTTCAGTTGAAAAAGATCTTGGCGACGCCAGAGCTAAGATAAGAAACCTTGAGGAGAAGGTTCAACAAATGGAAGCTGACAAGCCTGGTATTTGCCAGAGAGAAGTTGGCCGTTATCTAGCTTCCAACGAGTTCTGCTCCAAGCTCCAAGATCGTTTCGATGGAGGTTGGACTGCTGCTCAGAGATGTGTTGCCCATGCTGCCGGTTGGAAGAAGGAAGATTGGGCCAAGGTTGAAAAAGCTTTCAAGGAGGAAGCTTACAAGATCCCTTCCGGCTTCGAGGCACAACAATTCTCTGAGGAGGACTTGTACAATCTGGTGCCAAGTGCTGATGACGGCCCCAAAGATCCCAGCATTTTGAACTCCCCAGTCCCTGAGAATGCACAAGCTTGAAGGGGCGGGCAGTCATCACCGTCATCTTCTTGTGGGTCTTGTATTATTGGGCCTTATCAGCTATAACTCTCTTTTATTGCCTTTTGTGTGTCTTAACATTTATTTTGACAATGCTGTTTTATCGGCATATACCCCTTTTTTGTGGTGATGCCTGTCGATTGTCATCTTTATTGTTGTGTAAACTTTTCAACTCATTTTCATTATACTTTGTTGCTTATCAGTTGCTTGTGAATCCAAACATCTCTTACCATATCAGTTAATGATACTGTATTTTATGTTGCAAATTTGCCTATTTAAACAGTGTTATCATTTGCAAAAAATAAGGACATATCTGATATCTGACAACTCTCAACAATTATCACACCATAACAATATCCAAACATAACACAATAACCTTAAAAATTATCAATGTACGACATCTACGACATCCATCTCACTCTTTACTCCCCCTAGTGTACATAATTCTTATTGGAATTATATACACTATGCGGTAATTTGTGTTGCTGGTCCAGATTATAACATCGGTCACCCACTGCTTTGCTGTTTCAGCCAGTTGGGTACCCTCTCGGCGATCACTTTCTGAGCTACGCCTCATGTCAGCGTATACTTGAATTGATTTGGCCGGTATCATATTTTGAACCAGCAACCTCGCGAGTTAATGTATACAACTGATCAGGTTGTAGATTCATTAACTTCACGGAAGCGGTTTTGAGTTGTCCGTCCCATTTAACGATGTTCTGTTAAATGGAGGATGCCTATTCCCAATACACGTTGTCTGAATACTTCTTCATTCATCACTGATACCTTTTGTTGATATCAGCTTCACAAAAAAAAAAAATTTTTATACATTTTATACATAGTATTTCTTCAGCACTGCCGAGTTCCATACATTCTTTAGGGGTGCCCCATCCAAAGTTTCCAAATAAAACGATCCCTGGATGACGACATCTCTAATCCGATAAGGTCCTTCCCAGCTTGCTGTTAGCTTTCCATCTTCATTTCCTTTACCCGTTGCTGATGTTCTTCGCAGTACCAGATCCCCTACATTTAACGACCGATGAGATACCCTTCTGTTGTAAGTTCTTGACATTCTTTCTTTATACGCAGCTGACTTAACTGCTGCTTTTTCTCTGAGCTCTGGCAGAAAGTCTAACTGCTCCCGTAAGAGTAAATCATTTTGGTCTTCACAGTAATGCTGAACTCTAAATGTCGGCAACCCAACCTCTGCCGGTATAACTGCTTCTGTACCAAATACTAAAGTGTAAGGCGACTCGCCTGTAGCTTCTCTGACTGTAGTCCTGTTTGCCCACAATATTTCCGGTATCAAATCTGCCCACAAACCCTTTGCATCTTCAATTTTCTTTTTTATTGCTATTATAATTTGCTTATTTGCTGCTTCTACCTGGCCGTTAGACTGTGGATGGCATACCGCTGCATAAGCAAATTTTACTTTGTACATAGTTAAGAGATCTTTGACTGGCTTACAATCAAATTGGGTTCCATGATAAAAAACCATTGCCATTGGCAACCCAAACCTTGTGAAGATGTTCTTCCATATAAACTTCTTCACTTCTGATGCCGTTATCTTCGCTACCGATTCTGCCTCAATCCATTTCGTGAAATAATCTATTCCCACTATTAAAAATTTCCTTCCACCCGTGGCCGATGGGAATGGGCCAACTATATCCATCCCCCATTGTGCAAAAGGGATTGGATTTAATATCGGAGTCAGATCATTGGGAAGCAAGTTAATAACTGGGGCAAATTTTTGGCATTTCTCACATTTTTTAACATAAGCCATTACATCTGCATTCATCGTTGGCCAATAATACCCCCTTCTCATTGCTTCTCTGGATAAGGCTCTTGCTCCGAGATGATTACCACAGCTACCTTCATGTAACTCTTCCATCAACCTTGCTGACTCAAAATTCGTTATACACCTCTATAATGGCAGTGAAAACCCCCTTTTGTATAACTGACCTTGGTACATGACAAACCATACACTGTCTTTTCTTAATTTTTTCAACTCCCCCTTATCCGTCGGCACTGCACCATGAAGGAGGTATGCCAATATTTTATCAAACCACTGGTTCCCGATATCAGTATTCAACACCACTGCCGACATCTCATCTATGCTTATCTGCTTTAAAACCTCCACCATGACCGTCCTTTCTAAGTCATTAAAACTCGAACTTGCCAACCTTGCCAACGCATCTGCCTGAACATTTTTCAGTCTCGGGACCAATTTTATCTCAAAATATTGCAACTGCGCTGCTAACTGTTTCATCTTCTCCAAATACTTCACCATTGCTGGCTCTCGAGTTTTTCGCTCCCATACATTTTGTAACAAGTAGACCTTGTCTGCTATCGGCACACAAGGTCACTAGGGGGGAAAACGGAGTTTTTCGCTCCCATATATTTTATAACAAGTAGACCTTGTCTGCTATCGGCACACAAGGTCACTTGGGGGGGAAAACGGAGTTTTTCGCTCCCATATATTTTATAACAAGTAGACCTTGTCTGCTATCGGCAGACAAGGTCACTTGGGGGGGGGGGGGGAAACGGAGTTTTTCGCTCCCATATATTTTGTAACAAGTAGACCTTGTCTGCTATCAACACACAAGGTCACTTGGGGGGGAAAACGGAGTTTTTCGCTCCCATACATTTTGTAACAAGTAGACCTTGTCTGCTATCGGCACACAAGGTCACTAGGGGGGAAAACGGAGTTTTTCGCTCCCATACATTTTGTAACAAGTAGACCTTGTCTGCTATCGGCACACAAGGTCACTTGGGCGGGAAAATAGAGTCAATAAATAACAGTAATGTGTCGATGGAGTATAACAGAGTATAAAATTGAGAAATAACACCAAAGATAATGAAAATGAATATACCAAGGAATTATAACATTATACAAAAGTCGTCCTGAATATAGCAAAAATAAGAAACAAATCTTCTCAGCAAAAGAATATAGAGCTTAAAGGACACAAATAAATCCAGTTGTAGCCGCGCCATCAGGTCAGAATAAAGTCTCTGAGATATCCTTAAACTTCACCCGCTGCAGTGTTTGAGTGTAAGCTAAATGGGCATAACGAACTGGAGCAACAACAGGGATAGCAGTAGTGTTTCATTGGTGCACAGTGCTTGACAGAGTGCAAGAAACGTTGTGTCATATAAAAATTCTAAAATAAGGTGAAATTTGAAGAATGAGAAGTGGAACCCAAAGTTTGTTCAGCTAGATTAAGTTTGTCGGCTAGGTTAACTGAGAACGATGATTTGTGATCATGCGTCCTCACTTGGGGGGCTAATTGTATGGGATGATATCTAGGAAAGGCCGATATCTTGAAGAAGCGCGTGATTAAACCTTGAGTAATTGTGAAAAAGGCGTTGATATGTATTAGAAAGCAGACATATCGGCTTGTCGGAATTCGGCACGTGGCAGCAGAAGCTCGACACCTGGCTCAAGAGGCTTTGCATGGATGGGAGCCACCTGTCAAGTTGGGTCATTATAAATAGTAGGTAAGACCTCATTAATGAGGACATTAATCACACACACTCTCTCTCTACTTTCTCTCTCATACTTATCTTCCTTTCTTAAACACTTTCTGACTTTGTCATCGGAGTGGTTATCCCCGAATCACCCCGGGGTTAGCTAACTTCTTCTCATTGTGTAGGTTCTCAGCTCGCCGATAGGGGTATCAGGATCTCAGGTCCGAGTTCTTGGGAGATCAGGTCCAGACAGTAACAAGACCAACATTGTCCTCTTTCACTTTGACTATGAATCAATCATATCATGCACTTTCCTTCTCCCTATATCATCAAAAAACTTGAGAAGGTTATTGCACTTTTACAGGTCAGGTCAGTGGTTCAGTTCAATGATATATGATAAGTTAGTTGATCAAATGATCACCCTATATTATAGTCACATACTTTGGTTACTTAATTTAATTGAACATGTACTTATAAGGATTTTTAAAATAATGTACAACGTAATACATTGTTAATATGAGTATACTGTTAAATTGTTTGAATTAGATAAGTTCTATAAAAAAAGAGTTCACAATAATTTTTTTAACTCTTCAAATTTAATTCCGCAACTTGAACAATAGTACTTAGTACAATACGATATGAGGTAGTAATATACACTTGTATTACGTAAAAACGTCATTTAGATCAAGTGGTACATAATACTACATATTCTATGTATTATATTATATCAAAATCAATGATAATTGATGTGATGACATACCGACGTTATCTCTCAAGTAAGGTTATTAGTCAATCTTTTGTAAAGTTTCTGAAAAAGAATGATATTAAGACTGTTATTTTAAGTTTTATACAAGATTGAAATCTCTCCACGTCGAATAAAAGAACTTAAAATCCAAGTGGGACACTTATATTATAATGTCCCCCATTTTTATAAGAAATTTTTGCTAACATTATTGTTTTTTTAGAGGGTGGGTTAGAGGGATCTTATAAATATTATATAATCAAATAAAAAGCATATATGTTGCAATTGAATCAGACAAATCTAGACCTTTCGTTGTCTCAAAAAAGAAACAAAGTTGATTTTAATTAATATATTAATCTCATACGTACTAATACTAATTTTTTATTTAGTAAAAATGTTGTGGTTCCTATTAATGAAAGGGACATGAAAATATTAATTTATACTACTTGATTTATACACACTATGAAGATAATGGAGCGTTATCACAAAAAGTATAAGATTATTTAGTAGAATACTAGAATTGTTATGTTATGTTATATCATAACCACCCATTCTCCACTTTACGGCTTGATCATCTTATTTACTCATGTGATGATTATACTTATTAATCACAATTTCTTATTCATGGAAAACTACTTAGGTTTCATTCTATTCACCACATTTTTTAAAAGTTAATCAACCATTTTTTACATCAAATTATGATAGAAAACTTAGTAAATACATTAAACTAATTAACCCTTTTTTACATTAAATTATGATTAAAAAAAAAAAAAGAACCCTTGATAGATTGTATGAAATTATGATAGAAAACTTAGTAGATTGTATAATACAATAAATAATCGGATACCAAATTTGGTGGTAGCACATATGAAGATGGATAGATTGTGGGTTGTTTGGGAAAAGGGTTTGATGTGTAGTCAATAAATAGATGGCGAAAGAGTTCAGGAAAATCACATTTTAATACCAAGGACCTTTCAAATTTGGAATAACATAGAGATCAGAGAAGAATTATGTCCACTACGAGAGTAGTGTATAAATAATATAATTGTCGGTATCCTTTTCTTCTTTTCAACAACAAATAATTCATACTTTAAATAGTCAAACTGAACTACTAGGTCAATAATTTGAGACTTAAATTAAGCACTTGAACATTGTCAAATTTTATTTATGAGCAAAGTTGGGTTGCTTTAATTTAACCGAGCGACTTTTAAGCTAAGGGAATTATAAACTTCACTCATTTTTATTGCAACAAGAGGGACTTGTTTTTAAGATGAGGAGAGATAAAGAGATTAAAAAGGAAGACTAGCGTAAAGAGAAAAGAGATATAGAGAATTATTTGTTGGGAAGAAGCACGAATATGCACTTAACAACTAAAAATGGTTGTAAGTTGTGTCTCGTCACTCGTGTTTAACTTGCAGGCTTTGAACGGACTAAACTTAATCTAAACATTGATCCACAAGTTTTGTGTTGTATTGAAACTTTCAAGGCCACAAGACAAGCCCATGCACCACCTTGAAGTGCTTGCGTGCCTCGGCCATATTTGATTTATATTAGTGTGCTTTGTTATATTATTGAGCCTTATCATACTTTTCAAGTAAGGGATACATATGATTATGTATGTCATGTCATGCAGCTGTTTTTTTTTTTTTTTTTTTTTTTTTTTTTTTTTTAAAAAAAAATGTTGGATCATGCGATGTCCAACACAATGCCATCTTTACAACATTACGGGCCGCCACTTAGTTTTACTTCACATAGTTTCGTTCATTAAGGTTACTAGTAAGGTTAACATGATTCGATCCCAAACTCTCAATCCTCATCACGTATCATCCTATTAAATTTTAACCAACTAAATAAGTATTTCACATTACACACCTGCCGATTAGTGGTCAAACATTAACAACTAACATATGAGGCTCCATTGTCCTATTATATAAAAGCATACAATTAGCAAACTGCAGATATACTCATCTACTGTACTAAACTGCTCGTTGTAGTCATAATTGCCATCATATTTCAAAGTACAAAACCTCCCTATTTAAAAATTAAACCTTGTCATATGCAATATCTCCTATGAGGATCGGACCATTGGCGACGCCCTTTGTCGCAACTCTACCGACCACTAGTCATATCTCGCTATAAAATGTTGCCCGGAACTCCGGAAGATGAAGCTAGTCTACTTCTCTCTCTCTCTCTCTCTTTTTTTTTTTCGAAAGAATGAAGCAAGTCTACTTGACTCCGTCAAAATAAACGTAAAAATGTCTACTAAACATGTCATATAATTTATACTTCCTCCCCTTAAAAAAAATAAAATAAAATTATACTTCTTCCCCTTAAAAAAAATAAAATAAAATTATACTTCCTCTGTTTTATTTTATTGCACCATAAGGAATATTACACTATTTACATTTTTTTTTTACTATTTTCAGTGATTTATCCGTAATGAAAAATATCGTTGAGATCTAGTGAAATTTTTCTCGAAATCTACTTTTTAAAAAACAACTTTTTATATATATTTTTTTTAAAAAAGTATAATTAGATATTAATAGCTAAAGTAATGCATTGATAAGCGTAAAATCTTTAATTGCAAAAAAAAAAAAAAAAAAATGGAAGTATTATTGATCATGTTATTATGTGTTGTACTCCGTATTATACAGTAGATCTTGTGTTGATATTATTGGCATTTGTTGGGCTGTGATAGCCCAAGTATATCATCAAAACACTTCGAGAATATATTAATCCTGGACAGTTATGTGGCCACTACACAAGCCTTATAATAATCCAGATAAATTGAGAATTTGGGCCTTAAATTATATCATGGCCCAGAAGTAGATATCCATATAGCATAAGCCCACCACTGAGATTAGAGTAGTTAACCGACGATGGACTGTCTTTTATGACTTTACTTGGCTCAAATCGAGGTTTTTGTTTAGTGAGTCTATTCTAGTCGAATTAATTGATTTGGGTCGCTTTGATTTTCTGTGAGCCCAAATCATTCACAGTTTCGAGTTCAAGTCAATTTTGATACAGGTTATATTAAATTTAGGCCAATCTTGAATATTGAATTTAATTTGAGCATGATAGATATTATACTTAGGATAATATTTGTCACAGATTAGGATATATTATTTGTATATTTGTATGTTTATCGTATCCAGGATTCCTAACGTGATTAGGCCTAGCGTTGTAAACTCTATATATTTGATCAATGGTACACACTCCAGATTGAGGAGTTTTCCCGAAATCTAACATGGTATCAGAGCTTAGGTTTTAGATCCCGATTTTTTTTTTTTTTTTTTTTCCAATTCTTTGGTTTTTTGGTTTACTGTTTTACTGGGACCTACTACACGTTTCTTCCGCAACTTTTTTTTTTCCTGCTCTCTGTTCTTTCATTGATTTCGGTTCAACTCTTTAATACTACATTCAATCACCACTTACTGTCATATTGAGCTACTATGGTGAAAGACGATGAGTCCCCCCCGCCACCTCCTCCACCGACAAACGAGTTCCATCCGGCACTCACTGTCACCAATATCAAGAACGCGATCCCCTTAACTCTTGATTATGAAAAAGTTCAATATGCAAATTGGGTGGAGCTGTTTGAAAATCATATGGTTTCCTATAACGTCTTGGATCACATTGACACCACCGTAACTCGCCCTTCCGATGTCTCCGATGTTTTATGGAATCGCTTGGACGCAATTGTTAAACAGTGGATTTACGGCACCATATCATCTGATCTTCTTGTGACAATTTTGAAGAGAAAGTCTACTGCTCAGCAGACGTGGGATCGTCTCAAGGAAATTTTCCAAGATAACAAGAGCACGAGGGCGGTGTATCTTGAGACCCAATTAAACTCAATCCACTTGGATTCGTACCCTAACGCAACCGCATACTGTCAACACCTCAAGTCCATTGCCGACCAGCTTGCGAATGTTGATCAACCAATTTCCGACCAGAAATTGGTGCTCCTTATGGTTGCCGGCCTCCACAAGACGGATTATGATACGGTCCAACAATGATTGCCCAGACCGACCCTCTTCCCTCCTTCAATACTGCGCGTTCACGGCTTCTTTTAGAAGAATCTCGCCGGAACAATGAAAACACCAGCAGCAACACCTCTTCTTTTGCCGCCCAACAATCACACACCGCTGCTGACGCCTCACAACAGCCGCCGGTGAACGGCGGTGGACGCGGCGGTGGTGCAGCTCGGGGCAGGGGCAGCAGCAAGGGAGGTCGAAGCAAAGGAAAGGGGCAAGGTCAAGGTCGTGGAAGCCAGGGTCGAGGCTCACAACAGCAGCAACAACAATCCACTTCTCAAGCCCCTCAACAACAACAAGCTGGGCCGATTGGACAGCCATGGGCCCAACAAGGAAATTGGCCTCAACAACAATATGCTTTGCCTCAATGGGCAATCCCTCCAGCACCTTTTCCTACTACGGGCCAGTTTCAGCAAAGGCCCAATTCAAATCAGCAGGCCTACTACATTGGGTCCCCTATGTACGGTTCATCTATGACGCCAACGGAGTTTGCTAGTGCTTATTCATCACCGGGGCTATCTACACCGGATAAAGGATGGTATATGGATTCGGGAGCTACCACCCACATGACTCATAATTCCGGTAATCTTCTTCCCCTGTTTAAATTAAGCACAAATAATCATATTTTAGTTGGTAACGGTCATCGCATTCCAATTACTGGTTATGGTCATACTAATCTCCAAAATAAACTTGCACTTAGAGATGTCCTCCTTGCCCCTCAAATTATATTTTGGATTTGAGTCAAAGTTTAGAATTGAGTATCAAATTCAGATCACTTTAACACTTAAGAACTAATTTTAGCGGGTTCATTTTATAAAATAATCGAACAAAAATATGATAGATGTTATTAATTTGAATTGTATAAGCTTTAGATTCAAGTCAAGTTCTGATCATATGAGTTTCGGGCTCATATCCAATATGAATCAGAATATCTAATGACTTTATGAGCATGTCAAATTGCGCGTGCAGTTGTGCACTGTCTCGAATTAGGGTGTACTACAAAGCAATCGAGTACAGGACAATTTGGATCATAATATTAGTTTAGGGAAATATTGGAAAACAGTTGATTTCAAACTGGATGATTAAAATTTAATAATAACAAAATCTTATTATTGACTTATTATTAATAATAAGATTCTCATAATATTTTCTTATTTCTTTTTCATTATTAAGAAATCTGCCTTCTTTCTCAATTGATCCAATTTTGTTATGTGGAAGGTGAGCTTGTGACTAAGCTATTGCCCCTTTCATTAATCGTTAGTTAGTAAGGTTATTGTCACCTGCATGAGTCATGCATGTGATAAATAAATAGCATTGATATGGATCAATCTTTATGTTATTATTATGAAGTAGATGGTCCAGGGTGGGTTTGGTACCAATTATCGTAATCAAGCTTGTCTTATTTTGTATTTAGTTATACTAATCATATGATTATAAATAACTTATATGATCACCATTGAGGATCAAACAATTAGAATAATGGAGCATGCATTGGTGTGTATCGATAGCCAACAAATCATTTGCTTTCAATATTATTAGAAAATCTTAACAATGAAGACTAGATGATCGCGTGTTAATATTATGGAGTAAGTATTATTATTGCATAGACCAACGTCATGTTAAAAAATTAACAAGAAGTAAAATAAGATTCTGTATTTGTTTTGTTGGAAAACAGTTTCTTAGTTAAGAAGTAATTGTTTTTATGTCTCCACTTTCCCACGGTGAAAATTTACTGTTACGAGAAGAAGAACCTACCTTTGGTGAAGAAAGTATATATGTCACATTTTTCTTTTTATTCCTCACTTCTCTATTTTCTCTTCTCAATGCTCCATCCTTCCTGTTCCTTTTACTCCCCCTTTTCTTTTTTCTCCATAAGTATTTCTACAATCAAACAAATAACACAAATTCTTTATTAAGGCGGTCTTTCATTAAATTATAATAAAACGGGTTAAAATTACTCTAAAAGTACTCAAAATTAGAAAATTTTCACTTTTGCTACCAGTAAAACACATGCATTTCACTTTTGATACCGGAGAAAATTTTTATTTTATTTTGCTACCATACAAAAGCAAGTTTGTAAAAAATTACTACCACTTATCGGAATTCGTTAGGGGATCCGTTAAGTTTTTTTTTTTTTAAATAATAATAAAAAAAAAAAATAACCAGCCTCCCTTGAAACCAACCTAACCCCTCCCGTAAGCCACCCTCTCTTCTCCCCCCTGTCAGCGGCCGGCGCCGGTGAACCCATCCCACCCCTTTCCCCCACAAACGCAGCCTAGCCCCTTCCCTTTTCCCCTTCTTGCTGCCCCGACCCTAACCACCACACCGAAACCACCGTTAACCTTAAAACCCGTTTAGGGTAGTTTCGGTGCGGTGGTTTAGGGGTTAGGGGGTGGCCGAAAATGTTAAGGTGGGTCGATTCGTTGGGGTTTGGAGGAAGATCGATCAAAGTGTTGCAGAAGAGTGGTGGTAGTGGTGGTGGTTGCAGCGATTCGAGTTCGATTGTGGTTTCAGTGTGGTGGCTAAGGTCGGGGCAGCAAGAAGGGGAAAAGGGAGGGACTGGCAGCGTTGGTGGGGGAAAGGGAGTGGGATGGGGTCGCCGGTCGCTGGTAGGGGGGAGGGGCTGGGTGGCTAACGGGAGGGGTTGGGCTGGTTTCTTGGGTGGCTGGTTTTTTTTATTTATTTTAGAGGCTGACGAGGAGGCAGTTAGGGTGGTTAAGGAGGGAATGGTGGCCGAAAGGTGATAATGAGGGTGGTTGGATCTCACTAATGGAATTACTAACTGAAAGTGTTAAGTGGTAATAATTTTTAACAAACTTGCTTTTGTATGGTAGTAAAATAAAATAAATTTTTTTTCTCCGGTAGCAAAAGTAAAATGCATGTGTTTTGCTGGTAGCAAAAGTGAAAATTTCCTTAAAATTATTCTAAAAGTATTTAAAGTTACCTTTATATACTATAAAAGTTACTATTTTTCTAACAAATATTTTACCCTTAAAAAACACTTATAATGTATTAGATTAATCATAACAACATTCATAATATATATGTATCCATTCGAAATTACACGTTAAAATACAGTCAAATTCATTACAAATTAAAAGTTACCCTTAAAGAGATTCAAGACACCATAAAAATTGTTAAAGTTATCCTTAAATTGTCTGTCTTACAATAACGTATAAGCCAGCCTTATACAAGGCTTATTGAACAAATAAAGGAAAACGTTTTTACAAACACATTTTCCATTGAAAATATAATTGTTTTATGTAAAAAAATAAATAAATTTATAATTTTCGTGAAAGACGTTTTCCATCAAAACAAACTAAACATAAAAGTTAAAATTCTACATGCAAACAGGGTTACATTGAATGTGAGTGTGAATTCTAACTTTTATTATTCATGGTAAGATAGAAGAAAAATTATAGTAATCCTTGCTTAAAATAAAGTAGGACAAAACAAATTGAACCCCAAATGAATGTGAGTGTGCGCATAGGATGTAGGTTGTATTATCCACTTATTTGTGAATTTTGATTTAAGTAATTCATGTTTGACTTGAATTAGTATGACTTACGAAAAATACAATCATCAAATTTTGATGAAAGTGACTATAATTTCGTGTTGTGTTTGCTTGTGTTATAGGAATGCTTAAGAAACAATTAACCCTTTCATTAATTTTATGATTAGCTATTTTTTTAAAAAAAATGAATTGATAATTTGAGATCATAAATTGATGACTTAAACCAATCAATGTTGACCACGTGTGTTGACAATTGTCAAAGTAGAAATTCAATTAGCATATGAATTTTAAGTTTGAACGCGTATTATAAAAAAAAAATCTCTCGCCTCTCCTCTTCTCTTCTCTCCTCCACTCTTTTAGGGTTTCTCCAAAATTTTAGCCGTTTAGGCCGAAAATAGTCTAATGTCTTCGGAAATTAGAGTATTTCCAATCCTTTTCCCCTTAATTTTATTTAATTTTGCATTTTAGGTTTCAATAAATCTACACAAGTAGTGTAGATATTTGTCCGTCTCTCTATGGTGGAGTGCCTCCCTATAGTGAAGTCGTTAGTTTTTGTTAGTTTAGTTGTTTGTTTATGTTTAGAGTTTGTTTGTGTGTTAGGGTTCATAAAAAAGGTAATCATATTTGGCCCTATTGTCAGTTTTTCGGTAAAAATTTATTCGGGATCGCAACGGTTATCAAGTTTTCAAATGCGTTCAGGCAAATCATATGAGAATCATCCTTACGGCTACAACAAATCGTTAAACTGTCTCTCCGAAAAGGTTGTATATTCCAGCGATGTGTGCGAGAGATGTACCACAATGCAACATCTTTTTAACGATCGTAGTTTTGATAAAGGAAACCCTAATTTGATTCAATTTTATGTATTTGTTAATTTAAATTTTATTTATAAATGTCGGATGGCTTTTTATTAATAAATTAATTTGTTTCAAAAAAATAAAATAAAATAAAATTTTGAACGCGTATTATTATTGCTTCCGTGAAAATGTCAATTTGATCACGCACCCTTGTTTGGGAAAAGGACAATCTTCTTCTTTCATTAACCCCTCTTATCAATTTATCTATTATCTTATCACCAAAATAAAATTAGTTTTTTTTTTTCCCTTTCAATGTAATGGAGAATATATTCCCAACAAAAATGTTCCCTTTACTTTCGGTTAATGTATGTTTTTCTACAAAGAGGAAGGCATCTTCCTTTATTGATTGATGGTAATGGTATAACTAGTTTGATGATCAATGTTATAAAATCGAGTTTAGCTGTGCCAGCTAACTTAGTCGATAAATTCTTGGTGATGGCTTTTAGACTCTGAAACATTATATTAGATTATTACAAATTTTTATATGTGGCTGACCACACGGTGTGGTCGGGTTTACTCGAGTTACTCGGTCAGGGAATATTCGAGTTACTCGATCATGGGTTAGTTGAGGGGTTTGGTTAGGGGTCACTCGATCAGGGATTACTTAAGGGGCTCGGTTTGGGTTACTCGAGAGATTATTCGGACATGGATTACTTGAGGAGTTCGTTTAGAATTTACTCGAATTACTCGACCAGGGGTTACCCGAGTGTTAGTTGGCTATACAGTATGATCAGCCGCACACAAAAGTTGCTTATAGATTATTAATATATTTGTGGCATATTCGTGGCTTTGAGTCTCTCAATACCCCCAACAAATTAAACAAAAGTAGATCTAGTAGAAAGTTTATCCTTAGCTAGCTAAATTATTATGCGTCACTAACAAAATATAAAGGTCCATCTTTTTATTTATTTTTCATAGCCTAGAAATATAATTTTAAGAGAATGAAAGATCTATTTGAAGTAAAGATATATAACCAGCTTTGCATTGCCATTCTTTTCCAAAGTTGTGAGTTGTAAAACATCAAACATTCGAAAGATTCTAAATTCTTATGTATTTGCATGTTCAGATTATAAGGTCTAAAGAAGATTCTTAAATTTAGTAGCAACAACACTCAATCATAACAATTTTAAATATCTTCATCATAATAATTCGATTGGGTCACACATGGAACAATATTATTATAAACAAAGTAGTTAAAGTAAAGTACTAATGTCAATTAAACTCATAGTTGCAACAAAAAAGCTAAATCATCATGGGCTTACACATTTAGTTCTATCTCCTTTTCAAGGATTTATTAAAATATTGAAGAAAAAAATGATCGATATACCGGACACCTAAACTAATACCGATTTCAAATTTGTTTTGAGAATAACTACACTACTCGTGGTTTCGGCCATGCGTGCTTGACATGTAATTAATTTAACAACAATTAATTGTATTAATTACATGTTATGAAGTACAGTACGTCTAATTATAAGATTATAACTAGTTAAATACTGAATACAAACGTAATTATATAACATAAAAAATGTGATTTTTTATTTTTTTCCGAATCACAAATTAAACTATACTCATACAATTATTCTTTTTTTTTTTATATATTTTAAGAAATTGTACAATTATTCCTTTAGAGATAGAGATTGTGACTACTTTTCTAAACATTATGAAACTTTTGAAATAGTTTCGAACATATTTTTATTGGTTATACTCCGTATCACTTTGTAGTTTGATTGTATGGATGATGTTGTACTTTAAGTAATATAATTGTAGTTAGTTAAGAGCACATACTTGTCATTATTGATACCTAAAATGACAAGTATGTACAATAAAATATTATATATTCGTTATAAATTTATCTTAAAATGAGCAAAAGTTACCTAATATGAATAAAAATTACCCTGATATAGGGCCTATTCACATTTATTGAACTGAACTGAACTGATTGGAGCTGAACTGAACTGAACTGATTGGAGCTGAAATGAACTGAACTGGGCTGAGTTGAAATGAATATTTTATGAGAGAGGGAAATTAGGAGCTGAACTGAACTGAATTGATTGGAGTTGAACTGAACTGAACTGAACTGATTGGAGCTGAACTGAACTGAAATTAAGTAAATGTGAACAGGCCCATAAATAAAAGTTACGGAGTATTTATGCTTTATTGATAAAAGTTACCCAAAAAATTGTAAAAATAACCCTAAATTTGATAAAAGTGACACCCGATGTTCAGTAAATTACTGTACACCGGATGTATACAAAAGTTACTCAATGAAATAATGGAAAATATTTATATATGTGTAATACTTTGTATTTTTCATTTTTTTGAGAAACAATATTTGTGTAATATATACTCTGTAAATCTGTAACACAATAATATATTTATGATTATTTAAATTTTTCATTATTATTATATATTTTCTAATATATCCATGTGATATAAGTTCATTATTATGGTTACAAATCCAAACAGATACGAGTATCAATTCAATATCCTAACAGATATCATTAATAAGAACTATGTTTAACAAAAAAAGTACAAGATCAAAAATCTAAGTTCCAAACAGATATCAAACTTTGCTTAACCAAAATCTACAAGATTGAAATCCAATTTAAGATATTCATGAAAAGTACATTAAATTTTGATAAAAAGTTAAAAACATTGAAGAAATAATGTTTTCATAAGCAATATTTGACTTGTTACCCTTATTGGCCTTTTAACCCAATATTCCTTAACCACATAGCAGCCGTGTAAAATTGGTAGTCGTATTTAGTTATACCATTACAATATGAAAGGAAAAATAAATGAATTTTTATAAAAAAAAAGTAAATGAAAATGAAAATGAAATTAATAAAAAAACGCGTCTCCAAAAAAGCGTAAGCCTAATTGGAACCTTCCTTGAATAAATCTTTCCTACCTATTTTCCTAAACTTTGTTTGCCTATAAATACATTTAAAATCATTATTCATTCCTCCCATAAAAAAAAATCACAAGAAGTTTATAAGCCTTGAAAACACCACAACAACCCAATTACTTTGTGAATTGTTATCAACCCGACAGAAATTATGAGCAACACACAAACTCAACAACAACAACAACAACAAAACATGGACAACGTTCCTCCTGCTGGTATTAATTTTTGTTTCTTTTTTTTTTTGGTTGTTGTTGTTAATTTTAAGTTTTTGAATTGATTTTGAGTTTTGATGATGATGATGTTATAGGTTACCCGACTCTAAGTCCTCCTGAAGGAAAGATGAAGAAGAAGGGTTGGTTCCGCTCCAAGAAGAGGGGTGAGAAAGGTTTCATTGAAGGATGGTACGTCGTCTCTCTTTACACCCTAACTTAATAAATAATACTCCCTCTATTCGTTATTATTCTTTATGTTTTTTCAAGTTTGGCTATGACACGTAACGTGCCTTAGGCAAACCCGATTTATGTACTTATTTGATTCCGGTGATTGATTGGTTAACTTGTGGGGGCGTTTTAGAGATTTTTTTTTTTTTTTTAAAATTTTTTTTCCATATAGCCAATAATCAAAACAAATCAACCAGACACAAAATTAATTTTCATCCATAATTGACTAATAATAAAAGAGTTATCTAGTTGTTGTTACTATGTGTTTATATGCATGTGTGAAACAAGATTATTTTGCATAATTTTAAACAAAACAATTATAGAAAATAACATGATGACTTAATTTGGATTAAACTACTCTTTATTTTTAATTCAAAGAATTAATATATAGTCAAATTATATATATACAGAGTGATAATAAATTATATATGATAAACAAAATTGTTTATATTGTTTGTTTGTTTGTTGAATGTTGTGAAAAAATTGCAGTTTGGCCGGGTTATGTTGCTGTTGGATCTGTGAAGAGTGCTGCTGCTAAAAGAATCATGGATTGAATGATTATTGATGATGATTATTATATCTATCATGTTTTTAATACAGTTTGTGAAATTATTGGATTCTTGAATTATGTGTAATTGATTTATGATTTGATGAACAATACCATAATATATATATATATATATATATATATATATATATATATATATATATATATATATATATATATATATATATATATATATATATATATATTTGTCATGTGAATAATAAAATTATCAGTGTTAGTTTTTGTTAATTATTCTGGTCTATCTAATGATTGTTCATTTTTTGTTTGGCGTATGGATTGGTGCGCGCAGCCTTGCAGCTTTATGCTGCTGTTGGCTTTGTGAAGAGTGTTGTTAAAAAGTCTTCTCCACCCTTCAAATAAATTAAAGTTTATATTATGTCAAAAAAAAAAAAAAAAAAAAAAGAGAGCCTATGTTATTATTTTATGAGCTTGTAAAATATTTATCCATAATGTTATTTTGAGAGTTTAGTGTGAGTTTATTAATTTTGTGTTTTTTCAACCTATATATATGTATCGGAACAAAATATATGAGTAGTAAAAATATGCGTTTTTAATTATTTTCTTTATTTTTTGTTCAATTTTTACTCAATTTATGAAATTAAAAAAATATAGTAAATGACATAATTGAAGAAAATAAAGAGAGACAATTAATAATTGTGGAAGTCTAGATCGATCTATGTAGGCGTGATGAGGACGTTATAGAAAATGCAATGTGGGCCAATTTTTCAACAATGGCACAAACAATATATTCTACTAGTCTAATCATCATTTAATTGTCGATTAATAATCCTATTATTAGGATAATCACGAACAAAGTTGGAACTATCTTCTTGGACTTAAATTAAGGAGGTTCAAATAATATTCAATTAAGCAACAAATACAAAATTATAACTGGTTACTTGTTTCATTGGTTGTATCTTAGACTTCAAGAGCTAAGTTTGACATCAACGAAAAGGTAGCATGTCATTGTACAATATTCTTTTCTCTTTAGTTGTCATTGAATGATTGTAATAATATTTGTACAAGTACACTATTGAAAATTTGCGAGTCAAGAAATAGGTAGTATTTGGTGTAAAGTATTATATGAATTTTATTTGACATGAGCTTATATAATCCTATTTTATCGGTATGGCTACATTTTGAGATTGAGAATTCTCTTACTCCGTATCTTTCTTTTACTTTTAAATGATCTTGCCTGCTACATTGGGTTCTATTGACCTATACTACATTCCTTTTTAATAAGGCAGTTTTGAAAGAAGAAGGAAATAAAAGCTGACCACTTTAATTAGCCAAGGTGTAACTCATAGTGCATAAGAATTTAAGAACTAGGGCAAAATCTAATATTATTGTTGCTTTAACTTTAATATGACGAACAATTGTACTATTATAAAATTATATATTTTGAAAATTATGGCAAGATTTTTGCATAGATCAAAGACAAAGTAATGGCTAAATATTTTTAATTTGCTTGATTGTATAATACTTCGCTGATGTCGATATTCGTATAATATTAATATTCCAAATGTGCTAATACAATACTCCGTACTCCGTAATAAATTTATATGTATGTCACGTAACGCTCTCATTCTTTTGTTGGTTCTCATTTGATATATCATCCACTACGGATCCACATAAACATTAAAAATCAAAGTTAAGAAATGCACTTGACTTTGACTCATGATCTCATGCCTTAACATTTAGAAACATATACAGGCATACATACAACCCATTGCAAACAGAAATATTATATTTTGACAATGTACTACTAAATGAAAGTTAATTAAATCAAGACTCAATCATAATTTTAAAAGTAATTACTGATTGTCAATAAATCTAAACATCGCCCAAAGTAATAAAAAGTTTTTTTGACGGAAACTAATAAAAAGTTGCTCCAAAAGAGTAGTAATTACTTGGAGAAAGTTACTAATTATTACTTTGGAGACTTGGTAGTAAAAACTTAATAATGCACTTTTTTAAGGGTACAATTTACACACATATTCTTCATTTTTGGTGATTATTATTGACTTCTTCAAAATTTATAAAACTATACCATAAACCAATGAATATCCCAAAAGAGAAGCCCACCAACTTTTAATATCTAATCTACCCCAAAATCCAAAGTATGAATGGAAATGACTAAAGAAGATAGCTAACATGAACATCTGCTCGTGTTATATTTTATGTTCCACGTGTTACCAAAACTAATTGACCTAAAGATAAGCTTGTGAAGTTCAGTTGCTGGTCTTTTTCCAACTGTCCAAAATTACTAAAGTGATGACCATTCCACGAGCTAGTTTTAGCAAGACAATTAGGCAATTTTTATTTTTATTTTATTTTTATTTTTATTTTTATTTTTATTTTTATTTTTTTTTTGTTTTTACGGCAAGAAGAATGATCCTGATCGAACCTCAACCTTCACTTTTTTTGGTACGGTATTTACGGGTCAGACACTTTGAGAGTGAAGGGGGAAGGGTAAGGAATCCCCACCCTCAAAGTGCCTCTAGTGGGGATTGAACCCCCCAACCTCAAGGTTCAAAGATGCAATCTTTCTCACTAAACCAAGCTTAGCTTGGTAAATAATTAGACAATATAAATGTAATTACTACGTATATATGTTCTGGTAGATACATTCGAGTATATAATTATGTAAGGTAACGATTAAAATGGTCGAATGACTCGAATCCCATGTTCCCATCTTATGAACGGTATGTACAGATGTATAGAATATCATGGAGTGTTGTGGCATAACATGGACGTATGGACGAATGGTGAGAATAATTCCAAATTTAATTTCGAATAATACCTTAAATGGTTTAAGGTCACACGCGGCTAAACACAAGGCACTTTGGCAAGAGTTAAGAGTTAAGTAAACATGACAGTACAAAGATATTGCAAGACGTAGTCATGTGTTGTTGTGGCAACTTCGTAATGGATAAATAATGATGACACACCAATGAACTAATGTTGAAGGTTACAACTTATGTATTGAAAGAAAGATATAGATAAACACACAATTTCTCTTTTTGAGGAAAATTAAACATAGATACAGTCATAGATAAACACTGGTGAGTTAATGTTAAGGTAATGTGTTTTATATCAAGAGAATTTATTGCGTGCGGATGTCCGCATGCAAATATCTGTGCGTCTGACTTGGCTGATATGTTTCATATGTTAGCTGATATGTTTCATTTGTTGGTTGATATGTTTTTTTGTGTCGGCTAATATATTCTTTTTGTTGACTGATATATTTTTCTTAAATTTTTTAATAGGTTTCTTTTGTTGATATCAAACATCAGCTGACTTATATATTTTTTTAGTTGGCTGATATATTTATTTTGTTGGCTGATATACATATTTTAATTGTTGGCTTATATGTTTTATTTTGTTGGCTGATATGTTTATTTTGTTGGCTTACATGTTGCTTTTCTTTGCTGATTTCATCCTTTTGTTGGGTGATACGCTCCATTTGTTGGCTGATATGCTCTTTTTATTGGCTGATAAGTAATATTTGTTGGCTGATATATTCTTCTTGTTGGATGACATGTATCTTTTGTGGGCTGATATATTCCATTTATTGGCTGATACATTGTTATTAATGTCTGATATGTCCCTAATATTGACTATATCAGACATTAATTGGCTGATATATTCATTTTAATGGTTGATATGCATCCTTTTATTGGCTAATATGATTAAAACATACACTCTGTTTTTACTTCCCCTCTCACTTTTTTTCTACACCTCGCTCATCTTCACAAAATCATGGATAAAATTAAAGATGGGCACGGGCCCGACACGATTCCGGCACGGCAACCCACCTGTGGGCCTTGGGCCGTGCCGTGAACAAAAATCTGGGAATCGGCAGGGGCACGGCACGAGGCACGGCGGGCGGCACGGTGGCCGGCCCGTGGGTCGGCACACCGGCACGGCACGAGGGCACGGCACGTGGTACGGCCGGGCACGGCCCTCATAATATTTTTTTTTATTATATGTATTGTTGTTTTTTTGCTAAATTAATAGAATTATTTATATAAACTTAAACATAATTAGATAAATAATTTATATAACCTTAATTAAAATAAAGTTGTTCAAAACAAAATATATTAACATTAACATAAACATAAATTAATAACATTATTTATATAAAATTAAGTTGTACTAATATATATATATCGTTTCTATTTACAAAAAAAAAAAAAAAAAAAAAAAAAAAAAAAAAAAAAAAAAAAAAAAAAAAAAAAAGTGGCACGGTCTGGCCCGCGGCCCGGCACGGCCCGACCCGTTAGGCACGTGGGCCATGCCGTGCCGTGGGCTGGGGTGTGCCAAATTTAGGCACGGCACGGCACGTCACGCCCATCACCGCGGCACGGCACGGCCCGTTGCCCATCTTTAGGTAAAATCATATCAGTCTAACATTATAAATATATCAGCCAACTATCACAAAATGGCAAAATCATATCATCTAAGATATTAAAGTTTAATATCCTGCCATAGTGCCATCATCAAAGCCCAATGTGAATATTGCATTCGACCATTGGCATTTCTCTTCCCCTGTACTCTTCCATCACAGCTCCCCTCTCTTAATCCAAGTCTTTTAATCCTACTCACCACCAACACAACTACTCTCCTTCCTGCCGCAGCCCCCACCCACCACCACCATAACCAACCACGTCCAAATTCACACCACCACAGCCAACCACCCGCAAATCGCACAAATTTAGCCGATTGTAGTACTATTGACGAGTTTTCAACAGTCTTTATTGTTCAACAATTTTCGATTGCAAATAGCAAACCAGAAATTCTATCCTCCGCCGTCGCCGCCGCCTCCTCCTTTGCTTTCAAACAGAGCAAATCATCAATTTCGATTAATTTATGATTGTTTTATGCAATGTAATTGATGTGAATTTCAGATTTTGATTTTAATTTTGATCTAAAAAAAGGAGGAGTAGAGGAGAGAGAAAGAGAAGGGAAGAGAAGAAGGAGAGAGAAAGAGAAAGGAGGAGAGTTGTGCGGCAATCGCACAAACTATCGGGTGCAGGGAGTGCGGGTGCACCGCACGGCCGCATCCAATAGTTTGTGTTATATTAACGAGGTTATGTTTTGTTTACAGGAAACACAAGTTCTTATATGTGGTTGACTACACCGCCTAGTCAGCCATATTAGGAATTATTTTATTCATAGAATTTTATATGTGGCTGGCCACAACGTATGGTCGGGGTTATTTATTCAGGGGTTGTTCGGTCGGTTAGGGATTACTCAATCAAAGGTTACTTGATCTGGAGCTACTCGATCAGTCAAGGGTTATTCGATTGGTTAGGGGTTATTTGATTGGTTAGGAATTATTCAATCGGTCAAGGTTTACTTGTTTATTGTTTTTAGTGTATGTCAGTCGATTACACAAAAGCTCGTTGTTAAGTACTCTCTTTTTTTTTTTTATTTGCATCACTTTCCTTTTTGGGGTGTTTTTTTTAATGCATCACTTCTATATTTGGTAACTTTATACTATATTTTATTATTTCTCTATCTTACTTTAAATCCCACTCAACTTATTTTATCATTTCTCTCTCTTCAATGGTTCACATTAAAATAATAAAAATATCTATCCTCTCTCACATACTTTCTCTTTTAGGTCCCATCTTACTTTTACTATAATAATTTATACGGTTTTTTCACCATATACCACTGAATTAAAGCTTAATTCACCATATATCACCAAAAACTTTCTAATACACTATGTACCACTGAGTTTAACATAAATGTCACAATATGCCCTTAATGACTAACGTCGTTAATTCCGTTAGTCATTAAGGTTAATTGTGCCACGTGGTTGTCACTTATTGGCTCTTATTAATATTATTTAATTAATTACTTAAATAAAGAATTAAAAAACTTTTTAAAAAATTAAATAAATAAACCACCACCAACCTAGCCACCGCTGCCCCCCCAGCCCAACCAACAACCCTGCCCCCACCGGCGCCGACATGTCTACACCGGTGCCACCTCCCTGCCGACAACTACCATAACTCAAGATGATCCACCTGAACTCGCCCATCCCTTTCCCCTAAACCACCATCCTTTCAAGTCCCACTCTAAAACTCGAAAAACCTTCTCTCCGACGACCAAACCCACTTGTCGGCGCCCAAACTCACCTTCCCCGTGCCGGCGAACCTAAGTCACCCCTCAATCTTCCAACTCCACCCCTTTCCCCCCCTCTGAACCACCACCCAAAAACCCTAAAACCCCAAAATCAAAATCTAGGGTTTCGATTTTGGGTTTTGGGATTTTGGGTTGGTTGTTTGCAGCTAAATCGAACAGTGGCGACGTGAGGGAGGGGGAGCTAGGCGACCGACATTGGGTTTCGGCATGGTGGTTTTCGGCTTAGGTGGAAGGGCTACTGGGGAGGCATTTTAGGCGGGGAAGGAGGGAGAATTTGGGTTGGGTATGGTGGATCAAGGGAGAGATTCGTGCACCGGCGCAAGGCTGGGTGAGAGTTGGCACCGACCCGGTGGTGGTTCAAGGCTGGGAGTGGGCGGCGAGGGGCTGGGCTGCTAGGTGGCGGTTGTGGGGAGGGGAGATGGCTGACAGTTGGTGGTGGTTTTTTTTTTCCAATTATTTTTGTTAAATTTTTTTAATTAATTAATTGATTAATTAATTATTTAATTAAATAGTTTAAATAAGAGCCAATTAGAGTTTGCCACATGTCACATTTAACTCTTCATGACTAACTGGGTTAAGAAAAAGGGCATGTTGTAACATTTATGTTAAATTCAATGGTACATGGTGTATTAGAATGTTTTTGGTGGTATATGGTGAATTAAGCTTTAACTCAGTGGTATATGGTGAAAAAACCGTAATTTATAATTTATTAACCCACTCACAATATTATATTAATCTCCTAAAACTTTGTGCAATAAATAGTCAAAAAAATATTAAGTCGTAAAACTAAAAAAATACGGAGGGATTATATGGACGGGGATCTTAAAAGAGTGTCTATGACCCAAGCCCATCTACAAAAGAAATGAACAAAAAAAAAAAAACTGAGCCTCTCAAGTCTCAACCATTCTACTTGGTTCCAGTCACCATAATCCGGCGAGCCACGTTGTACTCCGGCGAAAATGGAAGGTGAGGTTGACAAAGATTTGAGCAACTTGAAAACGCCTTCCACTGATGAAGAATTCACTGATGTTCTTCTCCAAATTCGTGCTTCCAAAACCCCAGTAAACAATCTCCTTTACTTTCCCTTTTCTTCTATTTTTCTACTTAATTTTTATTTGGGATGACGATGAGTGCATAAATTAGTTTATTAGAAGTGGGTTTTTGTTATTTAATTGGAAATTCTTTGTCTAAATTCTGCCTATGTTTAATTGCAGGCAGTAATCAATTATGGTGCTTCTTGGTAAGTTTGATTTTTTTTTTCCAAGACTATATTTTTGCATTATTTTTTTGTATTGAATAATGTAATACAGTACAATATTCTTACTTGCGTTTGATTATATTAAATTTATTCATTTGGGAAGCCAACTTGTACTCGTATGTGATTTGGGGTGATTAGTATGTTATATACAAAGTACGACTAATAGTATACAAGTTTTTCCCTTTAAGTTGGTCATTGTTATAAATTGAATAATAGTTGCCTTTGATTAAATTAAATTTATTCATTTGCAAAGTTGACTTGTATGTGATTTGGGGTGATTAAGTTTGTTGTATACGAAGTACTAAAACCCGTCGTACACAAGATTTTGCCTTGTAAGTTGGTCATTGTTATAGACTGATTAATAGGCTAGAAGAATTTGAAACCAAGGGAATAATTGTTGCTTTCAAGTTTACTTTGGTGACCAATAATTGATGTAGCCGACCCTACATAGTGGGAGGTGAGTGAGGTTTGGTATCTTGATGCAATGAACTATGTTTGGAGTATTGGACTTGTTGGTCAAATAGAACTATTGAAGATACCTTTTTCTAGGTTGGATTTGGTGTGACTAATTAGGTTTTCATTACGAGTACATATTGTTTAGGTGATTTACGAGTAAAATTGATTAAAAGAAAGTGATTACTGAGAATAATGTGAGCAATAATTGACTTGAAGTTGGATACTTTACAGTTTACATAAGGATTTGGATGTGCCATTCGTGGCGGATTCCATGAACGTCTTCTCAAGGATATGTGCTTTGAATTGGCAAATAATTACTTTGATTGGTTTCAATCATTTGTTGTGTTTTAATGTCTTAAGATTAATATTTACTTGATGTATCCCATTATAACTTCAAGTTGTTTGTAGCATCATATGCTTTCGGCATGTTTGCAGTCCTGTGATTTTTTCCTCTCAACGTAAGCTATGCATGGTCTACTCACTGGATGATCATTTATGTGAAGTTAGCCGGTTTAATTTTAAGACGTTTCAGAGTAGACTAATAATTAATCTTTTTCAGGTGCCGAGTTTGCAATCAGATCCTGCCTGCATTTCAGAAGTTCAGCAAAGAGTTCCCAAAGCTTTCCTTTGTTTATGCTGATATAGATGAGTGCCCTGAAACCACTCAACAGATACGCTACACTCCTACATTTCAGTTCTACCGCGATGGTGAGAGGGTTGACGAGATGTTTGGAGCTGGAGAAGAACGGCTTCGTGACCGTCTTTGGTTGCATTCATGATTTTAGTTTTCCCCTCTACTGTACCTGTGGCAAAGGACAAGCCTAACTCTGTAACCATGTATTATCCAAAAAATCAGCTTTCTTGGAAAATTTGAGAAGCATGTAAATGTAGTTGGATATTTAAATATAGATGATGATTATTTACCCTGATCTTGCTTTACACATATAAAAACCTGTATTTGTTTTAGCTGTTTCTGATAGCTCATAGCTTGGATGGATCATTGACAATTGTTTTTTCTCACTTATTGGATCGCATATTTGACTGATTGGGAATCTATTCTGATGTGGAGTTGTGTTATACTGAAATTTCTTGACAACTTGATTTATGTGATCCTTGCAAATTATAGATACAGACCTGCAATAAACCTTTGCCTACCATTGTCGCAGCGAACTAGCAATACTCCAGTACTCTCCATGAACCAGTAATTTCTTATATAACGATGCATTAGTTTTAGGACTTGGAGCAGGGGAAGGTATCTGGTTTCACTGGCTATCTGCTATCCCGACAGAAAAATAAATCGAGACTAGAACTTCTAGAGTATTATCTGTTTAGCTGGTTAAGGAATTATAATCAGACTTTTACAGTTGGCTCCTTAGCTCCTTTAGCCAGCTAGTTTGCTTCATTGCAGGATGGTTTGATATTCAACTTACTTTAGCTTCTCTTCTATTTCCTTGTCAGAATCAGACCCATTTAGTGAAATCCTTAACAAAATGACTCCGCAATATATGCACGTCTGATCTAATCGAAAATTGACTCAGGAAACTGGTGACATTCATTTTGTTTTCAGAGTTCTGATCCCATATCCTACAGGGTTACAGGTTTCTGTTCCATTATAAGCACGTCTGCTCTAATCGAAAATTGACTCAGGAACAAGTCTCTCTCTTTTCCACTTTTGTTAAGTGTTTCTTCTGGAATGTAAAGATAATAACGAGAAGATTTAGAACAGGATGGGTAACTGAGCACAAGGCTGTCACCACCTTTAAAAGGACTTTTATTATATAATTAAATGTAGATATAAAAGATTATGGAATGACTTACATTCACATGTCAAAATCCATCAACTACCTTTCTACGTTGTACATGTTAATAGAGAAAGGCATCTTTTGACGAGCAAAAGATTAAACTTAAGAGAGGGGTGATCTGATCAAACCAAAAATTGAGAGTACAGACATCAAATAATTCACATTTTGGTATGCTGAATGCTTTTCATACGTCTTCTGACAACGGGAAGAGCTTCTCAAGCATGTTATTAGACAGGATCCTGTTTGGGTCCAATTCCTTTCGTGCTTTGTTGTATGCATCCACAGGGAAACGCTTCTTTAACCTTGCTTGCAAATCCGGAAGCTCTTCCTTGTTCTTCGGAATCTAAGAATCACACAAATGATCACAAGTAAAGTGCTTATTCTCTGATGGATCATGAAAACTCTTTAAAAGTTTTGATTATGGAATATGTGAGATCAAGATAATTTTCATTAGACAAGGTTAAATGTGCATCAAATACCTCAATCTTTGCCCAATGTTCATAAGCAGAGTAAGAATCCCACAGCTGATTTTGTGTCAAAGATCTGTAGTGAAAGAATTCGTCTGTTATCAGCTTCCCCTGGCGAGGATCCATCGTTGGAAGGTACATAATGATACCAACCTGAAAAATAGGTCAAAATGTTTAGGAACGGAATTATGAATAAGAAAATATAACTTACATTTCCATGCTGCCTTACACTATGTATATCCGTTCAACTAAAATGATATCCCAAAGAAAATTTCTCCCGCCATTCCCATTTAAGTAATTAGCAAGGTTATGCACACAAATTAAGAACTATTTATTGTGTTATGAAAGGAGACAGTTACTGCACTGGTACATGCTACATAGGTACATTACATGGACAGATAATATTGTATTGGTTTTCTAAAAGGGCAAAGTTGCCTGAGAAAATAGATGGAGTATTTGGTTGTTCTGCATGCTGTTCTTTGGTTCTAGGTGTAATGCTACATTGACCTTCAAAACACATCCCCTCCATTCTCCCAACTAGTAGTCTGGGCTGGGAAAACATAGAGATATAATGGTTCAGCTTGGAAATAGATCAATAAAGGCTCCAAAAAAGGTCGATTATACAAGTGAAATTAGCTATGTCAATCAAATAGATATCGTGTATTCAACTTTAACTATGACTTCATAAGTTTCAGAGGAATTTTCTGATTATTTCTAAAAGGTGTCTGAATTTATAAACTTTGAGAATCAAATTCCAACAGAAAAGATCAGCCTTTAATGTTTATAAGAGCATTTCCAGATCATTTAAAATTTAATCGAGCAAACACAATCAGAAATACATTAAACAAAAATAACCACCCAAATAAATTACCCAAGAAAATATATCATCATCTGATGAGCTTGATGCTGGACTCATAGGACTCTTACTCCTAGCTGTCCATCGTTGTTCAATAGGAGAGGGTGCAGGAATTCCTTCCTTCTCTATCAGCTGCTTCAATTTCTCAACATACTCAAGGTCCTTCATGTTAGGCTTTGCAAGGGTTCCAGCAGGGAAACATGTCTCTGAGACCCACTGCTGACCACCACAATCAAAACCTAAGATTTCATCACTCCAGCCCACTCTATAACCCTCTGATTTCCTCCAGAATTCAGCTTCAGCTTGATTCACTTTGATGATATGCTCTTCATCCACAGGATCTAAAGCAATAAGTCTGTCTCTAAGCTCCGTAAATGAAAGCTCATTTATGTCTGGATCATTCTCTGCAGGAGATACTCTGCAGAAATCATGACATCATTAGAGTTGTTGCATTGGTTTAAAAAAAAATTACCATCAGAATGCAATTAACTGATGTAAGGGGGGAGGGGCATATTAGGTAGTGCAATATAATTCAGTTTGTAGTGTCTTGAGGATGAAGATAAGGGAGTGAGTTAGAGGAGTAATACTATAAATAGGAGAAGATTTGAAAGGGATTAGCATGTTGAATACAAATATTTTGGGTTAGCTTACTAAGATAAATTGGGAGAAAATCACCTCTCAAAAGTGAAATTATCTTTTACTTGGCTGTATTTACAGTTTATCATCAATCAAACTCCACAACCTTGCTTAGCAATGCATCTCTAAATTCAGTCCATGATTATGCTAACACAGATGTGGTGTCCTCAAAGTTAAGAGACTGGCTTAAAACTTTGAACTTATAGTATACAAATATAGAAGGAATCAAAAGGCTGCAATATGTATGAAAGATGTGCCAAGCCATAAAATAGCAGCCAAAATTAGTCTATGAACAGAAAAAGCACAGACAGAAAGCAAGATAAATAACTTTTGGGTTCTATTTGCTTAGATGGTCTCATCATCATAACAGAAGCTAATAATTAATTTTCATATCCTGACAGCAAGGCAATCATGAGAGACAACTTCCTGAGACATGGTAATCTGATAGCAACAAACAAGGCCCTTAATATAGCTTCTTCTCTGAGTATATATGAAATGACAAGAGTTTAGATGGCCACCTTCTAATATAGACTACAGTATTATGCATGTAAAAAAACAATACCTGTAACTATCCAATGAATTTTTGTACAGATCTCGTACATGCTGAAGCGCTTCATCTTTAGTATATTTAGGTTTGAAATTCTTTGGACGTCTCCACTTTGATACAGGATTGCATGTCACAACAACAACAGAATCCGTGTATGGGATATACAGGTACTTTACATGCTTATTTTCAGAGAGTAGTTTCCTGCAAGGAAGCAAATACAAATTTATTTCTAGATATTGATAACACTATAGTCACTATTACTTCTAGAACATGTCATAGACATAACAAAGTAAGCAAAGAGTATTTTTACATCTACAGCCAAAGCGAACACTACCATAAGAAAGGGGTTAAAACTTGAAACCTATCATATACATCACTGCAGTTCATTGGTCAAGGTTTGTGTCTGCTCATATCTGTCCTTCCCATATCTAGCTTTGGTAATGTGAAAAACTTAGCAACACCCCTTAGAGGCGTTGTTGGATGCTCTTACCAGTTTAAATGTCCACACACCTAGAAAAACAGCTAACAGTTTCACGATAAGGACCCCTACAAGTCTACAACTTATTTATTGTAACAAATCAATGAATGCGTTTTAAGATGATGGATAGGTAGATCTAAACGAATCTATAAACAGTAAAGTAGCTTCAGGTTGAGAAGCAACTTCATAGGAAATGGCAACAGCACTAACATGAATTAAAGAAGATACATTCACATGGACACCTTGGTAAGCAACACTAAAGTAGTAAATAGATACTATATTCTTATCAGAATTGGCCATCAGACGTAAGAGAGAGGAAATGGGAAGAAAGAAGATTTTAAATGATTATAAAGAAAATGATAAAGAATTTTTCTTTAGTGCAATTGCAATAATAAATAAAATTTTCAAATAATCTAAGAGAAATTACTTGTGATTTTTCTTTATCTCATCCATATTAGAGATGTAGGTGTGCTCCACAAGCTCCTGCCTATCAACACACTGAAGGGTGACTTCAGCTACTACTCCGAGTCCTCCAAGACCAACACGAGCAAGATAAAACAGCTCCGGATCTTTCTCTTTTGAGAGCTCTATAATTCCCTTGGCAGGAGTGACCAGTTTCATGGCAATAACTTGCTCATCAATAGGTGGCAATTTTGCACCAGTACCATGTGCACCAACCTATAACCACTTAGGTATTAGAAAGTAGAAACAAAGCTAGTTAGGAGGGGAATGCTTACACTATATTATACTGTGTTTAAATTTTTATATTCTGCAAATGACACTAATGAGATGAAGCAAACCTAGAGCACTGCAAGGGATCAGCCCAGGTGTTAGAATCCAACCTCTTAATTATGTATTCTCCTTTATTTTCTTTGTATTTTCCCTTATGTATTGTTTCTTAAGTCTTTCTTTTCATTTTCTAGGCTCTAGGGAGAATTATTGTGTTACTGTCATTTCAACGTTCACTTGTATTTCTCTAGTAATACTATATAAAGCTCTTTAGGGAGCGAATGGTTATTGAATCTAAGCTCCCTACCCCGTTGCTATTGCTTTAAGACTTGTGTGTTGTTTAAGCCTTTATAGATATTGTGCTTGCCTTGTTTTAAAGCATCCCCACCAAACCAAGAGACCCAAGATACACTTTCATCTCGTCGGTTCCGCTTGTGCCCGCTTCGAAGTATCGGCCGTCACAAGCCCCGACTCCGCACTCGTTGTCATCGTGTGCCCTTTTAAGACACCTTTGGTCCGTGTTGCTGTGTGCTCACGAACCTCCCTTAAGTTAGGCTTGCGTCCTTGTCGTCAATAGACAAGCGCGCGCCGCACGATCCAGTGTCAAAACACTCGGACCGTGACAGTTGGTATCAGAGCCAGGTTTGCCGCAGATATGGCAGAAGGAGAGATGCATGAATATACAATTGAGGAACGACTTGCTTGGCTTGAAGGCAAGTCCGAACATTGGGCGATGCTCGAAGAAAGGTTGCCCAAGCTCGAGGATATTGTGATAAAACAAGCCGAACAAATGGAGAGGCTTGCAGCAACAGTGGATGGGTTAACGGAGCAGCTTAACTTCGTGCAAAACGTTGCTGATGAAGCACAAGACAAATGTGCCACCCTAATGCGTGCCCAGAGAGGGCTCGGGGGAAGTGGAGGTGCCAAGATTAAACCTCCCAAACCTCGAACCTTTAATGGCACGAGAGATTCAAAGGAAGTCGATAACTTCATCTTCGATATGGAGCAATACTTCCGCGTCTGTCAGTTGGAGAGTGAGTTACAAGTCGATACCGCCACTATGTATTTGGTGGATGATGCAAAGCTTTGGTGGCGCACCAAGTACGCCGACATCCAAGCTAAGAGGACGTCGGTAGATACTTGGGAGGATCTAAAGAAAGAGCTTATGGCCCAATTTTATCCCGAGAATACCGAGTTTGTTGCTCGCACCAAGCTCGCCGCTTTACAGCATAAGGGTTCTATTCGGGAGTATGTCAAAGAATTTTCAGCGTGCATGTTGGAGATCCACAACATGTCGGAGGAAGATCGTCTATTTAATTTTGTGCGCGGTCTGAAGGAATGGGCCCAAAGGGAAATTTGGCGCCAGAAGATTGATACCTTATCGGGAGCCATCGCCGTAGCTAGAGGTGTCCACCGTGCGAGTCGTGCGAGCTGGGTTAGGGTTAGGTGGGTCGCGGGTTGGGGTTTCATGACACACGACACGACACACGTTAGGTAGGGTGGGCCGGGTCGTGGGTTGGGTCGGAGAAGTTGGACACACTAGGGTTAGGTTCGTGGGTTAGATGGGTCGTGGGTGGGTCGAGCTGGGTTCGTGGGTTAGACGGGTCGTGGGTGGGTCGAGGTGGGTTCGTGGGTTAGGGTGGGTCAAAGGGTGGGTCGAGGTGGGTTAGGGTGGGTCGAGGTGGGTTCATGGGTTAGGGTGGGTCAAAGGGTGGGTTTGGGTTGAGTTGGGTTAGTGTGTTAGGGTCGGGTGGGTTCGTGTGTTAGGGTCGGGTGGGTGAAACGGCTAAATGGGGTGTGTGATGTTTTAATTTTTACAAAATTAACAATTTGATGGCTTGCTCTTAATTAAGATGCCTACGTATCCTTATATCACAAAATAAGGAATCAAAGCCAACGTAGTTCTTATATTGTACTTATTTTGGAATTTGGGGGAGGAAGGGGGGCTTGGACCTATCTTTAGAAAATTAAAATTTAATTTTTCAATTAAATTCTAATTTTCGAAAAATAAGTTGCCTACGTATCCCGAAAGAATCAAAGCCCACGTAGTTCTTAGCGTACCTGATTAAGACTTTTCTAGCCATCCATGTTTGTTGCATCATCATCCCCGGAAGCTGCATCATCCGTTGACGACTCCAATATCATCACAGGATCATCTTCATCGTCTTCGTCTTGCTTTAAACCTTGAGTTCTTCTTTCAGCTTGATCCCAATCTTTCTTACAAACACAAATTTGAATGCTTTCCGGAGTTAAGCGAGATCTTTTTTCATCTAACACTCTTCTACCTGCACTAAAAGCAGACTCGGAAGCAACTGATGAAGCGGGAACTGCAAGTATATCTTTTGCAATTCTCGCTAATATAGGAAAACTTTTTTGATGTTCTTGCCACCATTTTATAATTTGAAAGCTGTTGTTGGTCTCATGTTGATATGACAAATAATCATTAATAGCAAGTGTTGAAGAAGATGATGATGAGAATGATGTAGATGCTTTGTGTTTTTTTTTCATAACTTTATCAAGAAAACCAAATCTAGAATCGGAAGTACTAGTATTAGTTGGTGTAGCTAAATCAAAACCATAAATAGATGCATAATGATCATAAAGGTCTCCCAAAACAGATTTGCATTTGTTAATATATTCACTAACATCATAATCGATTCCTAAACTTGTATAATAAAATTCTAAAAGATTTTCCAAACCTTCAGCTTTGACACCGGGGTCAAGAATAGCAGCAATTCCATAAATAATTGGAAATTCACTAAAATAAGTATGCCACTTACGTTTCATGCTATCAAGAACGGGACGAAGTTCATCAATCTTCATATGCTCTTCGATGGTGTGAACAACTTTAACACACTCAATTACTACTAAATGAATGTTAGGCTCGTAGATATAAGAGAAAATATGAGTTGCACTATCAAAAGCATTTAAAACATCACGAACAAAAGAAGCATTAGTCCATTGACTTTCGGTTAATAACTCAGTAGGATCAACACGAGTCTCGTTGTAAAGTTGGGTCAAAATATCACGATACTTTATAGCATCATTCAATAAATTGAAAGTAGAATTCCAACGGGTAGGGGTATCAATAGACCATTGTCTTTTCTTAAGACCTCTTTCTTTACACATAGCTATGTACTTTCGTCTAACTGACTGAGTTATCCTAATCCATTTTATAACTGTTCTAATTGGGTTTAGCAATGGTTGCAACTCAGCGAGACCCTCTTGAATAGACAAATTCAAAATATGAGCACAACATCTAACATGCAAGAGACTACCACCCAACAACAAATGCAACTCGGAGTCATTTTTCAAATAGTCAATACACTTTGTGTTTGCAGTTGCATTATCAAGAGACAAAGAAAAAACTTTATTATTCAAGTGAAATTCTTTTAAACAATCCAAAATACGAACTTTGATGTTAAAACCGGTATGCCTTTCTTCCATAGCTTGAAAACATAGTATACGTTTTTGAATAAACCAATCATCATCCACCCAATGAGCAGTAATGCAAAGAAAAGGTTCGCCCATACTAGAAGTCCATGTATCACTTGTAAAACTAACACGACCATCAAAAGTACGAAATAATTCAATCAAACCACTCCTATATTTATAATAAGAAGTTTGTGTATAACGTCTTAGGGTGTTTCGGGGGACACGAGTAAATGCAGGTTGTAATGCAACTTTATTAAAATGCTCAACATTTGCATTTTCACCATAACTAAAAGGGTATTCATTAGCAATAACTAAAGTACTCATTTCATCAATCATTCTATCTTTATTATAATGGAAAGGTGTACCTCCGCCTGGTAGATGGCTCATGTATCCACCCAATTGTGTTTGGACGGGCAACTTACCCCCCGAAGGACGGGGGCCATTTTCGAACAAGTCGTGTTTATTTTGCAAATGCCGACTAAAGGTTCCGGTTCCATCTCCCGTTTTCCAACTATATGACTTGTCATTTGCACCTAGCGCCTTGCAAACTAGGCATGTATACGTGAACCTCTTTGGTTGACCGGGTTGCCATCCCGGGGGTGTGACGTCAACACCGTCAAAATGTTTCCACACCCAAGAAGTGTGTCCTCGACCTCTACTTTCACCGCCACCACCTTTCATAAATCAAATTATTGAAATTAATTTTTAAACGCTATTCATGAAAATAAGCTTTTAAATTTTAAATATTTTAATTATAATTATTTAAACGCATTTTTCATGGTAATTATAAATCATAGAAAATTGGAACTAAACGAACTTTATAATCATTAATAATAGTTTTTTTCAAATATTCATAACAATAAAAATTAAATTAGAAATTACCTTGAGATGAAGGTTGAGATGTTGGTTGTGATGGAGGTGGCATAGTTGAACTCGATGATTGGTGGGAGAAATGTTGTGGTGGAGACGTTTGAATATTTTGCCCATCTCCTAAACCATAATCTCCATATTCATTGACAAATTGGTTTAAATTTTCCGTATTAATTTCATACGAAAAATTTGCACCACCACTCCTTTGGCCACCACTTCGACCACCACTTTGACTCCTTCCCATTCCTCCTCTTGAGCCCATTTTTTTTTTTTATGATTACTAATTATAATATGGAGAAGAACTTTTTTTTTTTTTTTTTTTTTTTAGAATCTTAAGAATACTAATAATAATAGTAAGGAGATTTTTTTTTTAACAAAAATAAAACTCTATATAACACTAAATAACACTTGAGAATTTGAGAACAATTAAGAATTTTTGAGTAAGAGAGAAAGAAAGCTTGAGTTGTGTGGAAATTTCAATGAAATGGAATTGGTATTTATAGGAAAAATTGAGGGGATGATCATACAATACAAAAAAACTAGCCGTTAACATTCTTCATCAAATTCAAAAAAAAAGTAGCCGTTAGTTTTGAAAATTATTTGGAATATGGCTGTTAGGCTAGGCGGGTTGGGCGGGTTGTGCGGGTTGTGCGGGTTGTGCGGGTTGGCGGGTTGGGCGGGTTGTGCGGGTTGTGCGGGTTGGCGGGTTGGGCGGGTTGGTGGGTTGTGCGGGTTGGCGGGTTGGGTGGGCTGGCGGGTTGTGCGGGTTGGTGGGTTGGGTGGGCCGTGCGTGATGGGTCGGGTTGGGTGGGTTCGTGGGTTGGGTGGGTCGAATCACGTGGGTCGAAATGGGTTGAACGAGTTGGGCCGAATCATGTGGGTCAAAATGGGCTGGGTCGAAATGGGCTGGCCTAGAATTTTTGGACCCATGACGCACCCACCTTTTCAAACGGGTTGTGCCGGGTTGTGCCGAGTCGGATCCGGGCTGGACCCATTTGACCCACCAGCCGTGCGGGTCAGGGTGGGCTGGGTCCAACCCGGCCCACTGGCCACCTCTAGCCGTAGCTGAAAGGTTGATGGACTACTCGTCAGAGAAAGGGCAAGGTTTGAAGAAAGGGAATAGTGGTCCGACACCGAACCCTCCTAGAAACTCGGGATATGGTTCACAAGTGAGCTCCAACAACTCAAACAATAGGTATAACAGGAGTGGGGGAGAAGACTCTCGGAAGAGTGGAGCTTCTTCCTTCTCTAGTAAAGGAAGCACACCTAGTTCATCTTCGGCAGCCAGGCCATTGACGTGTATCCTTTGTCGGGGACCGCACAAGTGGTTTGAATGTCGACACAAGGGAGAAATTGACAACCTCCAAAAGAAACTTTCCTCGATGTCCTTAGAAGCGGCGGAGGTTGAAGAAGCTGATGAGATAGAACCCAGTGAAGGGGAACATTCAAGATTGGGTGCCATTCGTATGATGTGTGCTATGGAAAGAGAGGCCTCTGAAGGCCAACCCAAAAACTCTGAGTTGATGTATGTGAAGGTGTTGGTAAATGGCAAGGAAGCTCAAGCCATGGTGGATACAGGTGCTACCCACAACTTCATTTCAGAAAAGGAGGCAAAAAGACTGGGGTTGAAGCTACTACCAGAAGGAGGTAGTATGAAAGCGGTAAATTCGGCTGCCAAACCAATCCACGGCGTTGCTAAGAGAGTGACAATGAAGCTAGGAGATTGGAGCGGACAGGTGGACTTTACCGTGGCGCCCATGGATGACTTCAGCTTGGTGCTCGGCATGGACTTCTTACACTCTAGTAAGGCAGTTCCGATGCCGCACCTTAGATCTATACTTGTGCCCGGGCAACAACCATGTCTCCTCAGAACCTGCAATCCGGGAAAAGGGCCGAAAGGGCCCCTCCTTTCAGCAATGCAATTAGAGAAGGGGTTGAAGAGGAACGAGCCCACGTTTCTCGCAACTCTGTCCGCTAAGGAAGATGAAGTAAGCGGAGACCTTCCTCCTGCCCTTGCTGAGCTTCTAGCAGAATTCCAGGACCTCCTCCCGAAAGATCTACCAAAAGTTCTCCCACCTAGAAGGGCGGTGGACCATGAGATTGAGCTAGTTCCAGGGGCGAAACCCCCAGCGCGAAGCCCTTATCGCATGGCTCCCCCGGAATTGGCTGAACTCCGGAGACAATTGGAGGACTTGCTCGAGTCAGGCTTCATCCGGCCATCAAAGGCTCCTTACGGGGCCCCTGTGCTCTTTCAGAAGAAACAAGATGGGAGTCTTCGATTGTGCATCGACTACCGAGCATTGAATAAAGTTACGGTGCGCAATCACTACCCTATTCCTTTGGTGGCGGATCTGTTCGATCAGTTAGGGGATGCAGTGTATTTCACCAAGCTAGACTTGAAGTCTGGGTACCACCAAGTTCGCATTGCCGAAGGGGATGAACCAAAAACTGCTTGTGTGACAAGATACGGGGCGTACGAATGGCTAGTCATGCCCTTCGGATTGACGAATGCGCCCGCTACATTCTGTACTCTAATGAACCAAGTATTCCGAGAATACTTAGATAAGTTTGTGGTTGTGTACCTTGATGACATTGTTGTTTACAGCAAGACTTTTGAAGAGCACCTCGAGCACCTCAGATTGGTCTTCGAGAAGTTGAGAGAACATCACCTGTTTGTGAAGAGAGAAAAGTGTGCCTTTGCGCAAGAAGAAGTCGGGTTTCTTGGGCATTTTGTGGGGAAGGGTCGATTGAGGATGGACCCGAAGAAGATATGTGCTGTTCGCGATTGGCAAGATCCCAAGAACCCCTCCGAACTGCGATCCTTTCTGGGATTAGCGAACTACTATAGAAGATTTATCAAGGGATACTCAGAGATCGCAAGTCCGCTCACCGATCTATTGAGGAAAGAAAGTCGTTGGGAATGGTCAGGCCCACAGAAGGAAGCTTTTCAGAAGTTGAAAGAAGCAGTGGTGAAGGAGCCGGTCCTTGCCCTTCCAGACATCACCAAACCATTTGTGGTTGAGACGGATGCTTCAGATTTTGCTCTAGGAGGAGTGCTTCTCCAGGAAGGGCATCCCATAGCATTCGAAAGCAGGAAGTTAAATAACGCTGAGAGGAGGTATGCGGCACAGGAAAAGGAGCTACTCGCCATTGTGCACTGTCTAAGAGGATGGAGACACTATTTGTTGGGATCAAAGTTCACCGTCCGCACAGACAACACCGCGGCGAGTCACTTCCTCACCCAACCCAAGCTGACAGGAAAACAAGCCCGGTGGCAAGAGGCCTTAGCCGACTTCGACGTGGAGTTCACCTATAGAACGGGGTCCAGCAACAGAGTGGCGGATGCCCTGAGTAGGCGTGCCGACCTTGCTGCAATGTACAAGCTAGCGCCAATGAATGCAAGCAGCATTGCCACGTCCGTGAGAGATCAAGTGCGAGCCTACCTCCCAGATGATCCGATGACAAAGATCATAACGAAGTTGATTGAAGAAGGGAAGACTAGACGCTTCTGGTTGGACGACGGACTTAT
Source organism: Chenopodium album (assembly GCF_948465745.1). NCBI lineage: Eukaryota > Viridiplantae > Streptophyta > Magnoliopsida > Caryophyllales > Amaranthaceae > Chenopodium > Chenopodium album. The sequence continues at coordinate 49,410,616 of NC_137848.1, forward strand.
CTTCACAAAAGGGACAAAGCTATTCATCCCTAAAGCAGGAGGATTGAGAAAAATGTTGCTGAAGGAATGCCATGACACGCTATGGGCGGGACACCCAGGCTGGCAGAGAACCCTCAGTCTACTCGCGATGGGGTACTACTGGCCAGGAATGAAGGAAGATGTGATGAGCTACACCAAAACTTGCCTTGTGTGCCAGCAAGACAAGGTTGACAGACAAAAACCCGGAGGTCTCCTAGAACCCCTCCCAGTTCCCACTCGACCTTGGGAGAGTGTGTCAATGGACTTCATTAGCGGCCTTCCGAAGGTGGACCAGTTCTCTTCTATCATGGTGGTGATAGACAGGTTCTCCAAATATGCAACGTTCGTGCCCATGCAGAAGGCTTGTGGTGCAGAAGAAACGGCGTCGCTCTTCTTTAAACATATCGTGAAGTACTGGGGATTGCCGAAGAGCATAGTGAGCGACCGGGATACCAGATTCACGAGCATATTTTGGTCTGAGCTATTCCAAATGATGGGGTCTGATCTCAACATGTCGTCAAGCCACCACCCTCAATCCGATGGACAGACGGAGAGATTCAATGGGCTTCTTGAAGAATACTTGCGTCACTTTGTGAGCGCTAATCAGAAAGATTGGGTGAGACTTTTGGACGTCGCACAACTTTGCTTCAACGCTCAAAGGAGCTCTTCCTCCAACAAAAGCCCCTTTGAGCTGATCATGGGTCAACAACCTCTCCTTCCGCACACAGTGGCTGATTGGGAAGGTGGAAGGAGCGCTCAAGCTCGGGAGTTTACAAGAGAGTGGAAACAGAACACCGACATTGCAAAAGCCTACCTAGAGCGAGCTTCGCGTCGGATGAAGAAATGGGCTGATCAAAACAGAAGGCCGGTGGATTTTGCAGTTGGGGATATGGTGATGGTGAAGGTCTTACCAGAACAGTTGAAATTTCTAAGAGGCAGAGATCGTCGTCTGATTCGGAAATACGAAGGCCCCATCCGTATAACTAAACGGATTGGGAAGAATGCTTATAAGGTGGAACCGCCTGCGTGGATGAGGATTCACCCCGTCTTCCACGTTAGCCGTCTCAAACCTTATCATCCAGATCCCGAAGACAGCAACCGCAACGTGAGCTACCGCGCCAACATCAGGCCAAGAACAAGAGCCACTCCAGAAGACTGAAGCTGCTAGGATCCCTAGAGTATGTTTTGTAAGTCGACGAGGACGTCGACAGCTTAGGTGGGGGAGGATGTTAGAATCCAACCTCTTAATTATGTATTCTCCTTTATTTTCTTTGTATTTTCCCTTATGTATTGTTTCTTAAGTCTTTCTTTTCATTTTCTAGGCTCTAGGGAGAATTATTGTGTTACTGTCATTTCAACGTTCACTTGTATTTCTCTAGTAATACTATATAAAGCTCTTTAGGGAGCGAATGGTTATTGAATCTAAGCTCCCTACCCCGTTGCTATTGCTTTAAGACTTGTGTGTTGTTTAAGCCTTTATAGATATTGTGCTTGCCTTGTTTTAAAGCATCCCCACCAAACCAAGAGACCCAAGATACACTTTCATCTCGTCGGTTCCGCTTGTGCCCGCTTCGAAGTATCGGCCGTCACAAGCCCCGACTCCGCACTCGTTGTCATCGTGTGCCCTTTTAAGACACCTTTGGTCCGTGTTGCTGTGTGCTCACGAACCTCCCTTAAGTTAGGCTTGCGTCCTTGTCGTCAATAGACAAGCGCGCGCCGCACGATCCAGTGTCAAAACACTCGGACCGTGACACCAGGCCATGGATCACATACACTCGAAGGAAGCCCAAGAAGAATATTCCAGCAACTTGATGCTGAGCTGGTAGTCTGTTATGAGTTTGTTATGGGGTTTGGGGTAATGTGGTAATTTTGGGAAATAAGTTGTTATTCCTCTTAGCTGTAGTTGAGGCTAGTAACTGATTATAAATAGGAATTTTGTAATAGAAGGGAGCATGCTAAATATTGATTAGAGTGAAGTTTGTTGGAGAGAATTCCTTCCTCTCAAAAGAAGGAGAGTTGTATTGTATAATTACACTGATTATCAATACATCATATCAAGTAAGCTTCCTATAATTTCTGTGTGTGAGTGTGTACTCTGTTTTTTTTCTGACCTGAGTCCTAGCAACTTGGTATCAGAGCAGTCACGATCTCATCGGAGTTTAGGATGGCTCGCCTTACCCATGCTCAGCGTTTGGTTCTGCTCGAGCAGGAGATTGCTGGTGTTCCGGGTCGGGTTGCTGAAGAAATCACTTCAGCATTGGCTTCGTTTAAGGCTGATCTTACCAGTCAGTTTGCTGCTAGCTCGGAGAAGAATCGATCGGAGAATCGTGGACCTGGAATGAATGGGTCTCCTTACCAGTGGGATAACCCATTCGCCAGAGCGCCGCCGCAGCTGGAGGTTGGCACTGGTGGAGGACAGGGCTGTCAATCTAATTGGAAAATGAGGAAACTCGATTTACCAATTTTTGATGGAAACAATCCAGATGGATGGATACTTCGTGCTGAGCGTTTTTTCCACTTCTATCGACTCAGCGCGGAGGATCAGCTGGAGGCGGCAATGGTGGCTCTTGACAGTGATGCTCTGCTTTGGTATCAATGGGAGCACCGTCGCCACCCGTTGCTCACTTGGGAATCCTTGAAGAAATTAATTCTCCGGCGCTTTCGCACCACCGCCACCGGGACGCTCCACGAGCAGTGGCTGGCTCACCAACAAACTGGCACGGTGGCGGATTATCGGCGACGCTTCATTGAGTTGCTTGCCCCGTTGGATGGTGTTCCTGAAGAAATAGCTAAGGGCCAATATATTAATGGGCTAGAAGAGAAGATCCGAGTAGAAGTTCGGATCATGGATCCGGTCACACTGGATCATGCAATGGAGCTGTCGATGCGGGTCGAGGAAAAAAATCCGGGTCAACCCGAAACCCAGATACGGGGGTAATCTACCCACGTGGAAAGTTCCCTACCCCACCCAACGCCCTTCTCCAAATCTATCCACCCAAAACACGAACCCAACCCATACCACAAACACGAACCTAAACACAATCCCTAACCTAAACTCGTCCACCCAGAACCACCCAAACCGCCTTCCTTACCACCACAAAAATCCCGGCGATATAAGGAGATTAACGGAAAAGGAGGTTCAGCAGAAGCGCGAACGGGGCTTGTGTTTTCGCTGTGATGAGAAGTGGAATTTGAACCACCGTTGTCGCCGCCGAGAACTAAGTGTGCTTCTCACCGTCGATGATGACGAGGTTGAGGAAGATGAAGCTACTGAGTTCGCCGCCGTGGAGGTACCCCCCCTCTTTCCCCTCTGTCTTCTTCTTCTTCTTTTGACTCGAATCCGGGGGTGTCAATGTGTTCTATGATGGGCATAACAACCCCAAAGACGATGCGAATGATAGGCTCCATTAATGGAGGCAAGGTGGTAGTGATGGTGGACCCTGGGGCCACACACAACTTTATTTCAGCCATAGCAGCGCGACATTTGAACTTAACAATTTCAGACTCCAAGCATTTTGGGGTGACCTTGGGTACGGGTGAGACTGTGCAAGGGGAGGGAATGAGCAAGGGAGTAGTGCTGACTTTGCAAGGTATTTCTATCATTGAGGATTTTCTTATCTTACCCTTAGGCAATTCTGATGTAATATTAGGAATTCAGTGGCTTGAGAAATTGGGTACTATTGCTTCGAACTGGAAGAGTCAGACCTTGAAGTTTCAGGTGGGTGGAGAAATGGTGACTCTCAAAGGAGACCCACTTCTAGAGAGGACTTGTATCTCACTCAAAGCAATGGTTAAAACCTTGCAAAGGGAAGGACATGGTGTTTTATTGGAGTTTAATCAGTTAGAGGGTCTGCAGGGGACTGACCCCCATATCCCTGCTGCTCTCCGCCCTCTCACTGATCAGTTTCAGCAGGTGTTTGAGATGCCATCAGGGCTGCCTCCTTCCAGGGACATTGAGCATGCTATAGTATTGAAGAATGGGACTAATCCTATTAGTGTACGCCCCTATAGGTATCCTCAATACCAGAAGGATGAGATTGAGAAATTGGTACAGGACATGCTCAAGGCTGGGATTATTCAACCCTCTTCAAGTGCCTATTCTAGCCCGGTTCTTCTCGTTAAAAAGAAAGACGGCTCGTGGAGGTTTTGTGTCGATTACAGGGCCTTGAACAAGGAGACAATTCCCGATAAATTTCCAATACCGGTGATCGATGAATTGCTTGATGAACTCAATGGTGCTTGTGTGTTCACCAAGTTGGACCTTAAATCGGGGTACCATCAAATTCGTGTAAGAAAGGAGGATGTGCCCAAGACTGCCTTTCGCACTCACGAGGGACATTACGAATTTCTCGTAATGCCCTTCGGCCTCATCAATGCTCCTGCAACTTTTCAGTCTTTAATGAATGAGGTGTTTAGACCTTTTCTCCGGAAGTTCGTGTTGGTTTTCTTTGACGATATACTCATCTACAGCCACTCCATGGATGAGCATTATCACCACTTGCAGCAAGTTTTGCACACATTAGCCTCACACCACCTTTATGCTAATATGAAGAAATGTGAGATTGGGAAGGAGAAGGTGGCGTATCTTGGCCATGTGATTTCAGCAGCAGGAGTGGAGGTTGATGCCTCAAAAATTAATGCCATGATCAATTGGCCTGTTCCCTTGAATCTCAAAGCCTTGCGTGGGTTCTTAGGCCTTACAGGCTATTATAGAAAATTTATCCAAGGATATGCTGAAATAGCTCGGCCTTTGACTGACCAGCTGCGTAATGAATGTTGGGGATGGACTGCTGAAGCTACACAGGCCTTTGAAGCCCTGAAACTAGCTATGACCAGAGCACCTATTCTAGCCATGCCAAATTTCTCTTTGCCTTTTATCATTGAAACAGATGCCTCAGGCTTCGGGTTAGGGGCTGTCTTGCTGCAAGGAAGTCACCCTATTGCGTATTATAGCAAGGTTTTGGGTGTTCGGGCTAGAGCAAAGCCTATCTATGAAAAGGAGTTGATGGCAATTGTGTTTGCCATAGAAAAGTGGAGACATTACTTGTTAGGAAGACAATTCATTGTGCGCACTAACCAGAAAAGTTTGAGGTTCTTATTAGAGCAACGGGAGGTGGGGCATGCTTATCAAAAATGGGTGAGCAAGCTTCTTGGTTACACTTTTGACATCCACTACAAACCTGGTCCTACCAATAGGGTAGCTGATGCCCTATCACGACAACAACCAGAGGTGGAGTGTGACACTCTGGTGGCAGCATGTGGGGTGAGTTGGGAGTATGTTAAGTCGTTCATTGACAAGGATTTAGGGCTGCAAAAGCTGATTTCTCAGTTCAAGGAAGGTGGTACTGCTCCAAAGTGGTTTTCAGTTGAAAATGGGGTACTAAGGTACAAGGGAAGGGTAGTAATTCCTTCGAAGTCTGAGCTCACAGCTAGGTTACTCAAGGAATATCATGATTCACCAGTGGGAGGACATGCTGGAGACTTGAAAACGTATCAACGTTTGGCAGCCGAGTGGTATTGTTCAGGCATGAGAAGAGAGGTAGCAGCCTATGTCAAGCAATGTCACGTCTGTCAGCAAAATAAGACATCAACTCTCACTCCCTTGGGATTACTTCAACCCTTGCCAATCCTGGACAAGGTATGGGAAGACATATCCATGGACTTTGTTGAGGGTTTGCCTAAGTCCGGAGGGTGGGATTCAATCTTAGTGGTGGTTGATCGCCTCACTAAATATGGCCATTTCATTCCTTTGAAACATCCATACACAGCTCAAGGAGTAGCACTTAGCTTCATGAAGGAGATTGTTAGGCTTCATGGAATGCCCTCTTCTATTGTCTCAGATCGGGATAAGGTGTTTCTGAGTGTGTTCTGGTCTGAGTTATTCAAACTGCAAGGCACTCACTTGCGGAGAAGTACATCATACCACCCCGAGTCAGATGGTCAGACAGAAGTTCTCAACAAGGGAGTTGAGTCTTACCTTCGTTGCTTTGTCAATGGGAAGCCTAAGTGCTGGGCTTCCTGGTTGCCATGGGCTGAATACTGGTATAACACAGCATTCCATACAGCCACACGTTGTACACCTTTTAAGGCTTTGTATGGGAGGGACCCTCCTCAATTGGTGCGCTTTAACCCAGGTAGCACTTCTGTCTCTTCCATTGAAGACCAGCTATTGGAAAGTGATGCCATCTTGGATGAACTAAAATTTCATTTGGTTCAAGCTCAACAATATATGAAGCAATACGAGGACAAGAGCAGAAGGGAGGGTGAATTTCAGGTTGGGGATATGGTGTATTTAAAACTACAGCCATATAGACAACACTCTTTGGCAAAGCGTGGGAATGAAAAGTTGTCTCCTAGGTTCTATGGGCCATACACAGTGCTGCAAAGGGTTGGACAGGTAGCCTACAGGCTGCAACTACCTGATTCTGCCAGGATTCACCCTGTTTTTCACATTTCCGAGCTGAAGAAAGCCATAGGAACAGGACACTCACCATCACAGCTTCCCTCACAACTTACTTCAGACTTGGTTCTTGATGTAGAGCCAGAGGCAGTGCGTGGGGTCAGGACTTCTCAGCAGGCTACAGAGGTCTTAATCAAGTGGAAAGGCTTGCAGGAATTTGAGTCTACCTGGGAGCAATACACTGAGATTGATGACAGGTTCCCCTCTTTCCACCTTGAGGACAAGGTGCAGGTTTGGGAAGGGGGTATTGCAAGGGATCAGCCCAGGCCATGGATCACATACACTCGAAGGAAGCCCAAGAAGAATATTCCAGCAACTTGATGCTGAGCTGGTAGTCTGTTATGAGTTTGTTATGGGGTTTGGGGTAATGTGGTAATTTTGGGAAATAAGTTGTTATTCCTCTTAGCTGTAGTTGAGGCTAGTAACTGATTATAAATAGGAATTTTGTAATAGAAGGGAGCATGCTAAATATTGATTAGAGTGAAGTTTGTTGGAGAGAATTCCTTCCTCTCAAAAGAAGGAGAGTTGTATTGTATAATTACACTGATTATCAATACATCATATCAAGTAAGCTTCCTATAATTTCTGTGTGTGAGTGTGTACTCTGTTTTTTTTCTGACCTGAGTCCTAGCAAGCACCTCAATTTTTCCCAAAAAAAAAAAAAAAATCACTATGATTTTCCCCACCCCTTGTATTCCAGAATTTTCTATTTCTGTAAACCTGAAAATAGAAAATCACTATGTTTTAAGTACCTAGGGTCGATCATCCAGAAGAATGGTGACATTGATCAAGACGTGACCCACAGGATTAAGTCAGGGTGGCTTAAATGGAGAGCGGCCACGGGAGTGCTATGCGACCGCAGCATTCCCTTAAAGTTGAAGGGAAAATTCTACAGGACTGCCATAAGACCAGTGTTGCTCTATGGTACAGAATGTTGGGCTTCTAAGAAAGAGCATATTAAAAAGATGGAGGTTACGGAAATGCGCATGTTAAGGTGGATGTGTGGAAACACTTTAAGAGATAGAATCAGAAATGAGGTTATTCGCAAGAAAGTAGGTGTGGCGGGCATTGTAGATAAATTAAGGGAAAATCGTCTGCGTTGGTTTGGACATGTAAGACGGAGACCCGAGGGTGCACCGGTGCGAAGAGTGGAAGAGTGGGACCATGGAGGGATTAAACGAGGAAGAGGGAGACCAAAGATGACTTGGTTGGAAGGAGTGAGGAAGGATATGAAGTGCATGGATTTACGTGAGGATGAAGTTTTGGATCGTAAGGGATGGAGGAGAAAGATTTATGTTGATGACTACACGGAATAATCAAATTTGGTTCATGTTAGCCGACCCCACTTTTGGGATTAAGGCTTTGATTGATTGATTGATTGATTGTAAACCTGAAAATAGACCAATCCCTTGCCTTGTGTTTCACAATGACAGAAATACATGAGAGCTGTAATGAGCAAGAACAAGACACCAGCAAGATAAAGAGGATACACACATTTCACATCATGAGACAAAAACACTGCCCAATAATTTATAGCCAAACACATCATAGTTTCCATCTTGGTTTGGCTCTCTCTCTCTCTCTCTCTTTTTTTTTTTTTTTTTTTTTTTTGAAAGGAAGAAATAGGATTTCATTAATAAGAGATAGTCAATCAGCACTTACAAACAATTTCTAAGAAATCTAAAATTCTAACTCAATTACATAACACCTTAGAACTAACTATATCGCAGATTCGGTCAACAATCACCTTAATAAAAAAGTTCCATCTTGGTTCTCTCTTCTTATCGTTCCCTTTCTTCAAGGAATGCATATTCACCCAATGTTTTTTTTCAAACTCCCTTCATACAAATACACTATTAGTTAGATCCTACTAAATATGCTCCTTATTATGACTAGGGTTTATTTTACAGCATATAAGCTATAAAGGGCGAGTGTAGATTGGTATGACAGAGGTCTAATAAGTACACGGTGATCTTTAAGCATCCTGTACATAAATTTGAAGATATATGTGGGCATTTACTTTCAATGCCAAAACTGATGGTAGCTTAATCACCATAGAATCATACAGTCATAAAAAAGGTTGAACTCAAGAATTAAGCCTGGTTTTGCCACATTTTATTACTGATCAGATAGATATTCTCCTTCTCCAAAACACAAATGTTAACAATACTAAATTCACAAAATTTGCCAATGTAACACCAATTAGAACCAAACACTTTAAGCTTTCTTGCACATAATCCAATATTATATTCCCAGGCTCCAGTCATAGCTACAACTTCTTTCCGCTAGGTTTGTGATGATTTTTCAATCTTTTCTACTAGGTAATCTAGTTTCCCTATGCATGAAGATAATCAATTCGGTCATTGTGGTCGGTCTCTATTATGGATTTCTGACCACATTCTCCATAGGGCCCTCTTATCTCTTCCTTCTCCAAACTCAGGTTATGGAAGAATGAGAAGAAGGATCGAGAAGAAGGTATCAGCAACAACTGGTTTTATTATGGGACAGCTCATGATGTTCATATCGATCAATTATACGCCCCTGCATCTAGCATTGGGTAGACCTCATACAATAACTGTCCTAGCACTACCCTATCTTTTGTTTCAGCTATATCAAAATCCAGGAAAGTTCAAACTTGCTCCTAGAGTTCCCTTAGAGATTTGAATTACAATTTTCCTGCTAAACCTTCTGCTAAGTCATAGTTTCATCACCTTAGACCATATGTCTCACACCTAATTCCTAAATGGTTTATTATTAGGAAAACGGAATAGATAAAGTCTCCACTAATCACACAAGCACATTTCAAAATAAGTTCAATACATCACCCGATATCTATGATCAAACCCTTCAAGAAGTCTAGTCTCTAGACTCTCTACACACTAAACCCAAAAGTAGAAACAAACAAAAATTGAAATCAAGCAAACCCAAACACTCAAACCTAGCAACAATACAACAAAATCAAATGGCATTCAAAAAATTAATCAATCAATCAACCAAAGGAAAGAAGAAAAACCTGAAGAATGCCGCCAATCTGCTGCTCTCTAATAGAAGCAAAATTCTGCAAAGTAAGCCCAAAATCCTTAATCTGATCAACAAGCTGCTGAACTCTAATCCCAGCTTCAACTCTAACAATCTTCTTCTCTTTATCAACTTCAATCACCTTATCCATCAACCCCAAATTGACCATCCCAGCCCGAGAAAGCCCAACCCCATTTGGGGAAAGACCCGACCCAACAGGCCGAATCTTCTGGAACTTTTGATGGGCTTCATTAACAAGCTTTTCAAGGTCCGAAATCGATTCGGGTTGAAGGAAATTCCGGGTATGAACTTCATGGGTACCACTCCAATTAGAGACGGTATGAAGATCATCAGGAAGAGGGGCGTATTTGAAGAGCTGGGCTTTTTTGTGCTTGGCATTTTCAGGGAGAGGGAAGGAGTAGTAAGTTCCGACGCCGCAGCCGAGGAGGAGGAGTGCGTAGCCGATGTATTTGCGGGTTTCGGCAGCGGAAGAAGAGGAGGTTGGGTCGGAGGAGAGAGAACAGAAATGGCGGGGGGTTAAGGAGGAGAGAGAATTGGTGTTGTGGCGGTGAAGGTGGTGGTGGTGGTGGAGGAGGTTGGAGATTGATCGCCGGAGATTGGTTGCTCGGTGCATATTGGTGGTGAAGGAGAGACAAGTAGACCACTACAATTGAGTGTTGACACAAATGGTGAAGGTTAAAAATGTAGTTTTGGGGGACTTTGGCAAATTTGACTTTTGATGATTTTTGATTTTTTGTTTTTAGGAGTAAGGACCCCATTAGACCTTAACGCTCGTGGTTTTCTTGGTTCGGTATTTATGGGCGAAACTGCGGAATACTTGAGGATGTGACCTTTAGTTGTGGTAACATGGGTATAAAGTGAATAGCTAGTCAATTACAAAAGGCTTGACTTGGTTTTGTGGACCGTAAAAATGTGAACTGCTAAATGAAAAAGTGATGTAGTATTAATTTAAATAATTTCTAATTGGTATTAATAATATTATCTATTGACAAGTTATTGATTATAAAATTCCTAAATCAATATGTATTGGACTATTGGGTCTATAATTGCCCCCGTAACTCATAACCTAAAGTTCGTTTTTTGAATAAGTGCAAAGCTCTATGTGCATCCTAAAAGCTTGAAAGGACAATAGAAAGATGAAAAAAAAACATGCATATGTGTTACACCCAAATCAAAATTTTGTTGACTTTTGTTGATTTTAACCTATTAACGGACGTTTGACCAAACTTTGACTCAATCAAGGGTGGTCTGATCCCATCATAGGCTGACAAGTACAATACATGGCCCAACTAAAGGCTCATAATCTAGAAAGAACGCGGCTTGTTTTCAGTTAGAGTTTTTTGAAAAAGAAAGTTTTGACGCCAAGAGGTGGAAATTGTCTAACTATTGAAGGAAGACCAAGATCAAATTTCTAAGGGATTTTTGCATGTATAGACAATGAATCACAAAAGAAAAGACATCAACGAATCAACCAACAAAAGCATTTTATTTTCTTTACGCTTTCTTAGTTTTTGGCTTAGTAGCCAAGCGATAGGTTAGGATTTACTTAGCATGTATTGAACATTGTTCGATTATTCCAATTGTATGAACATGGAGGTAATCTTCTCCTCTTGTGGTAAAATTGTATGTAGCCCTTACTCTTTCAATTAATGGAAATCATTTGCATCCTTTGTTTATGTTAATCTGTTCATTTATTTGGTAGTTAAATTCTTGTTTAACTTCTTCAAGGATTATATCTTTATTTGTTTGTTGTTGTTATGTTAGCGAGGTTATCAAAGTATAATATGTAATAGTAAGGACATCCCCTAAATATCCAAGAATAGAAAAAAGGGTCTTTGATTTGTTGGTAAAGAATAATATTTACCTCAACAATGTGTTTATAAAATATAACATATAGAGGGTTTATTTGAAAGCAATGCAATCTAGGTTTGACATGTCACTATGGATAGATAGTTGATTAAAGGTGTCAATTCAGGTGCCCGAGTCGAGTTCAGTGAAGTCAGATCGGATCAGGTTAAATCTATTTTAAAATTAGATTTATGCTAAATTATTGTGTCCAAACATGTTGATATATCTTTATTTAACTTTTTTCAAGTCATTTTTAAATCAAGTCAGTCGGGTAAGTTTTTAACATCTCTATAGTTGATTAACTTCTGCGTAATTATGTCAATGTTACTCCGTACTTGTATTTGCTAACAATCTTAAAATTAAATGTGTTCACTTATGAAAAATGACATTATATTTTTCACAAAAGAATGTGTATGACAATATTTAGTATATGTATATATTGCACGAGGAGAGTGTCTTAATGTTCCATTTTTAAACTGGATTTTTTTTTTCCCTATTCAAACTCCTCTAGCTTTCCTTAAAAAAATAAAAATGAAACTCTAAGGATCTCGGTGATCCATTAACTTTAATTTTAGTGAGATCCATTAATTTAGTTTTAATTACCTTTATCTCGGTGCCTAAATTTAGAACTCAAGTGACACCCTAACTGAGTAATGAGCTAATGTGAATCAATTAATTATATCTAAACGTACAATGATTTGTGAGTTTTTTGTTTTTCAACAACTCCGTATTATTTAAAAAGAAAGGGGTTCCGTTTTTCAATAGCATCAAGCCATCAATGGAGGAACAAAATTTTATTTCTTCAAGACATGAAATTTGCTTGGATAATTGACGAATCATGTTTATTTACCTTTTTTGGTACTTAAAGGTGGAATGTTGCTCTTGTTTAGAACTAGTGTATGAGGGGGAGTGGTGTAGTAGTTTCTATGGGGAATTTGATGCTGGCTTGACCGAGCTAAACCACACAACGTGTGATGCTTTTCCAGCCGCTGGACCTTATCTCTGGATTGAGCAGATGGATTTGAATTTAGGGCTGACAATCCCTGACCCAACCTGAAGTTACTGAGATAAACCCGAACTCATGGTTTAAGTATTAACGTGCGTTGGTACTTCACTGTTCATTTATCAACTAATTGTTTAAGTATTAACGCGGGTTGGTACCTCACTGTTTATTTATCAACTAATTGTTTAAGTATTAACGTGGGTTGGTACCTGACCTGAAGTTACCCGACCTAGACATGACCCGAATGACCCATTTGCCAGGTCTACTATTGTTAACTAAACAATTTTACGAAATTCCATAAATATACAATTCATGGGAAGTTCTAATTCATTAGTGAACCAAACAACACCTATGGGAAGTTCTAATTCATTAGTGAACCAAACAACACCTTAGAATTTAAAACCGGCGCTTGCCCAGTTGCCCTTCCTTCTAGGTACCGAGAGGAATCGGCTGACCTTCGACCAGCAGATTTTGAGGCAAATATGACCTGACCTAAATATGACGCGAACATACTTGACTCGAAATTGACCAGACCCGAACATACCCGACTCGAAATTGACCCGACCCAAACTCGACCCGAAATTGACCCGAAAACCGAATCGACCCGACCCATACCCGATCCGAATGTTAGCTGATCCAAAATGACCTGACCCGACCGGAATGACCCATTTTCCAGGTCTACTCATTGTTAACTAAACAATTTTACGAAATTCCCATGAAAATTGTAAAAATTTAATTCCCATAAATTTACAACTCATGGGAAGTTCTAATTTCCTAGTGAACCAAACAACACCTTAGAATTTAAAACCGACACTTGCCCGCCTAGTTGCCCTTCCTTCTACAAAACAACGTCTTATAATTTAAAATCAACGCTTGCCCAGTTGCCCTTCCTTCTAGATACCGAGAGGAATCGGCTGACCTTCGACCAGTAGATTTTGACCCAAATAGGACCGGGTCGATTCGGGTTTCGAGACCTGATGCGGTTATGAGTACGTGGTCAACTTCGGGTCAGGTAAATGGGTCATTCGGGTCAGGTAAATAGGTCATTCTGGTCGAGTCTGGGTCGGGTCAGGTCATTTTGGGTCAACTTTTGGGTCGGGTCACTTTCGGGTCAAGTCATATTGGGTCAGCTAACATTCGAATATTACTCGGTTCGGGTCAATTTCGGGTCAGGTATGTTCAGGTCTGGGTCGGGTCATATTGGGTCAGCTAACATTTGGGTCGGGTCGAGACGATTTCGGGTTAACGACCTGAAATTGACCCCCCGTATTTGGCTCAAAATCTGCTGGTCGAAGGTCAGCCGATTCCTCTCGCGTCATAACCGCATCAGGTCTCAAGGTGAACATCCTCATCCACAGCTTGTCATTATCAGGTCTGGGTTGGGTCGGGTCACTTTCGGGTCAGGTCATTTTGGGTCAGCTAACATTCGGGTCGGGTATGGTCGAAGGTTAGCCGATTCCTCTCAATATCTTGGGTCAGCTAACATTCCGGTCGGGTAGGGTATGGGTCGAGTCGGGTCAACTCGGGTTTCTAGTCAATTTTGGGTCAGGTATCGGGTCGGGTCAATTTCGGGTCAGGTATGTTCGGCTTTGGATCGGGTCATTTTGGGTCAGGGTCGGGTCGATTCGGGTTTTGAGACCTGATGCAGTTATGAGTACATGGTCAACTTCGGGTCAGGTAAATGGGTCATTCGGGTCAGGTAAATAGGTCATTCGGGTCGGGTTTGGGTTGGGTCAGGTCATTTTGGGTCAGGTTATATTGGGTCAGCTAACATTCGGGTCGGGTAGGGTATGGGTCGAGTCGGGTCAACTCGGGTTTCGGGTCAATTTGGGTCAGGTCATATTTGGTTCAAAATCTACTGGTCGAAGGTTAGCTTTTGGGTCAGGTTAGCTTTTGAGTCGGGTCACTTTCGGGTTAGGTCATATTGGGTCAACTAACATTCGGGTCGTGTAGGGTATGGGTCGGGTCGGGTCAACTTCGGGTCAGGTATCGGGTAACTTCGAATCAAGTATCGGGTCGGGTCAATTACGGGTATGGGTCAATTATAGGTCGGGTCTGGGTCTGTCATCATCATGGTCAACCCCATCCCCGCCCCACCCACGCCGGCGCCTACACACATCCAAGTATGGGTCAGGTCAGGTCAATTTTGAGTCAAGTATGTTCGGTTTTGGGTCGGGTCATTTTGGGTCAGGGTCAGGTCGATTCGGGTTTCGAGACCTGACGCGGTTATGAGTACGTGGTCAACTTCGGGTCAGGTAAATGGGTCATTCGGGTCAAGTAATTTAATTTTTTCCCTCCCAAATGCAAGGATGATTTCATATTTTTTTTCCTTTTTAAGCTACCCTATTTAACATAACTTTGATAATATATTCCATTTGAATTTTTAAATTTTAAATTTTGGGCTTTCTACACATATTATGCTATTTAGTTATTTACGAGTTGTTAACAATTTTTAATAATATAATTTAATTGAAGTTTCTTAATTAAATATGAAAATTATGCACTTTCGGAAATTGTATATTCATATTTAATTAGAAAAATTAGTTGAGAAAAATGAGAAAGTTATTTTCTTTCAGTACATGTTAAAAGTTTATAATTCAATTCTTTTTTTAAAACCGTGCATCGCACGGGGTTAATCTAGTAGGTATTAAATTAAGTTACAATATGTGATCGTCTTTGCACATTTTAACCTTGACAATGTCTTCTTACTAGACCTTTCACCTTTAGTCCATGCGTGAAGTTCTTTGATAACCCTTACTATGTTTAGAAGTTTAAATTCTACATATATTTAAGTATTAGTAAAAAAGATTAAGTAAAAATAAAATAAGTATTTTTTAAAAATTATTTTTATTCAATAACATCTTTTTATTCTATAAAATTATTTATTCTTAAAAAATCTTAATTTCACTTATTTGGTATTATACGTGGCATGTTTATATTTAAATTGCATGATACTAGCTTGTTGAAAAGCTAGAATAACAATTGTCACTATCTCGTGGTGGGATTGTAAATATATATTGTATCAATATTTTTTTACTTGTCGTTAGAATTTTAAGGGAGGTGATTAAGATGAATCACACAAGCTATTAGTAGATTAACTAACTGAATTTTTCTAGTCTCTAAAATCACGAGTTTTATATATATAAGGTCTGTTCACATTTACTTAATTTCAGTTCAGTTTAGCTCCAATCAGTCCAGTTCAGTTCAGTTCAATCAGTTCAGTTAAGCTCTTAGGACCTGTTCACATTTACTTAATTTCAGTTCAATTCAGTTCAGTTCAGCTCTTAGGGTCTGTTCACATTTACTTAATTTCAGTTCAGTTCAGCTCCAATCAGTTCAGTCAGTTCAACTCCTAATTTTCCTCTCTCATAAAATATTCATTTCACCTCACTTAGTTTAGTTCAGTTCAGCTCCTAGTTTAGTTCAGCTCCAATCAGTTCAGTTCAGTTAGTTCAGCTCCAATCAATTCAGTTCAGTAAATGTGAACAGGCCCTTAATTTCCCTCTCTCATAAAATATTCATTTCAGCTCAGTTCAGCTCCAATCAGTTCAGTTCAGCTCCAATCAGTTCATTTCAGTTCAGCTCAATTCAGTAGATGTGAACAGGCTCATAGTACAGCCTAACTCAAGACTTAATTATTATTCATCACACTTAAATCACTTTGTTCTATTATGTCAATCCTTAATCAAATATTATTTTACATAATTTAATGTCTCTAAAGTCTAATCCTAATACAAATCAAATATTATTTTACATAATTTAATATAATGTCTCTGAAGTCTAATCCTAATACAAAATAGGTCATTATCAATAAAGTAAATTAGCAAGAAAGTTAAAATAAAATATGAAACAAGATATTTAGGAGAATTCAAATAACCTATTATATTTACATTATTCAGTATGATAGCAAAATGCATCAAACTTTTAAACCTGAAAAAGTAGTTTACTCAACAGAACAAATTTGGTGCATGAACCCTTACTTAAAGTAGAATGCAAACCATCATCTTATTCTAATCAAATCTAATAAAAGTACTAACTAGCTTAGTTATTAATTGACGTTCATACTCTTTTAACTGCCTCATCTTCATCTATTTGGTCTTCTCCATCAAATGTAGTCTCTCTTTCCAATCTATGGCTAGCTTCTAAGAAAGTAGCAGGTTTGTACCACTTAGCAAATAACACATATATCACAACATCAACAGCCGTAAGCGTCATAATAAGGAAATAAAACCGATCCACATGTCCGTGATTCAAATTGGAAGGTATCCATCCTGGACTGTCACCTCTCGCCGTGATTAGCATTACCATATGAACTAATAGGCTACTAACATAATTTCCAAAAGACATGGATGCCATACAAAGCGAGCTGCCAAAAGATTTTATCCCATCAGGAGTTTGTCCATTGAAGAACTCAAGTTGCCCAACATACATAAAAACTTCTGAGGCACCCACAAGAACATATTGTGGGATTTGCCATAACACACTCAAAGTGCTTTTTTCCTCATGATTTACAACTCTTTTAAGACGTTCAATTTCTGTGACTCCAGCAGCTACCATAGCTAGCATACCAATGATAAGTCCTACTCCCATTCTTTGGAGCTCAGTTAATCCTTTAGGATTTCCACTTAATTTTCCAAATATAGGGACGAGGATATGACGATATATGCCCGTACAAATGAGAACGCTACAAATGTCGAATACAGACATACTTGCTGCTGGGAGGTGGAAATTGCCAATTTTTGTGTCCATGGCATCGCCTTGTTCAACAAAGAGTGAAGCCATTTGAGTGAAAATGACTGAGTATATGATGGTGCAAAGCCAAAGAGGGAGGAGTTTGAGGACACATTTGGCTTCCTCAACTTGTGTGACCGTGCAAATATGCCATGCGTTTTTTGGTTCTGATGTATCTTCACGAGTTATTATTGCCGCCTTATCTAAAAACCTGTCATTAGTGTATATAATTAATCTTTAATGAAATACCAAGGATAAAGAAAAGTGTTTTACTTCGTAGGTTATAAACACTAAAAAAAAAAACAAATAATTTGTATGTGTGTACTTTCGATTAATTAAACATAACTAACTAGTCAGCTCAAGTATAAAAATATACTCCGTACCAAGTAGGAGTACGTATGACTATATGATCCTTCATTAGCACAAAGGAACCCTACACAATAAATATTTGTTAAAGCACAAAATTAATATATGCAATAATGAAAAGAAAAAAAAATAAAAAATCATACAATATGACATAGTAATAACATTAATAAAACACTAATAAGATACAATAGTATATTATTGAAAATTTTCAAGTATTTTTGTTAATCAAATATGTTCAATTTTATTACCCATTAAATTTGCTTTTTTTTATTATTATTTTTTATTAATAATCATAAATAATCCTTTTTTTTTTCTTTTCATATATCGGTAGTTAATTACTTTGTATTAGCTTTTTTTTTAACAATATTAGCTTTTTTAACAGGACACACTTGTTATTGTACCATTAATTTAATAAGAATTTTATGCTAAAACTGACTCCAAAGTATAAAGTCCAATCTAATAGCCTCTTGCATTTTTTTTTTTTCTATAATTTTTCTTAAGCAAAAATAATCAATATAATTATATAATCAATTAAGTTTCTAGGTCATCTACCCATCACAAACCTTAAACATATTTATCCAAATTCTACAAAAGAAAGAGAGCTTGTATGTTTACCCAAAATATTCAGAGTGAACAATCTTCCTCGTTCCTTTGATAGCAGACTCGGAACCTCCAACTTCATAGAGCTCATTTGGATTAGAAAAATTAATATTACACTTCCTATAGGCAGCAACAAACACTTGAGCAACGCGCGGCAAAGGGTTGCCACACGCTTTAATGAACCGGTAGCCCGGTGTTCCGACCACAAAAAGAATTACACCCAAAAGAGCAGCAGCAAATGATACCCAAAATCCAAGAGTCCAATACCCATTATCCTCATAATACACCAAAACAGTATTGGAAAACAATGAGCCACAATTTAGTGCAAAATAGAAGTAGCAAAAGAATGCTGCTTTAGATGATTCTCCTTTTGGGTCAGATTCCTCAAATTGGTCTGCCCCAAATGTTGCACATGTTGGTTGATGTCCTCCGTACCCCAATGCAACCATATAAATTGATACGTAGAATATTATTTCACCAATTACGGATGTTTCTTGACACACCAATTTACCATCACCACAACCTTTAGGATCCAACAAGAATAGCCATGATGTCAATGAAAGTAGCACCAATCCCTAACAAGGGAAAAAAAAAAAACATGATTTGCATGTCATTAGATTAAGAAACGAAATAAGACTTTAATTTACATTTTTTTTGGGTAAAGAGAGCTGCAAAATCAATGATGTGGACATGATTTGATCTCAAGTCTTGGGTACTACCTTTAAGACTTTAACTAAGTAAGCAAGCTGACATCCACACTAATACACTACATTTAATTTACTACATGCACCTGTATATATTAATATATATGCTAATCAAGATGATTGGTATTAGGTGAATTACAAAATAGATTATCTGACTTTGAAATTTTAGTGATTCATATAACTTGGACTTCTAATAATTTGAATTTGAGCAAGTATTTAAGAATACTATCTAATTTAATTAAAATCGATGATTAGTTCATAATAAAAAAAAATGCACGATTAGGAAATAATACGGTGAAAGCTAGTTTAGTAGCATACCAAGAGAAGAATGAGTTGGAAAACAGTGCAAGTGAGGAAACGACCCCAATAAGAGTCACTAAGAAAGGCTCCAACAAGTGAGAATAAGTAAACAGTGCCAGTCCACACACTAACATTATTAGCAGCAACAGCGTTTTCTTGTCGTAGTACTCTTGTTAAGAACAATACCAAGTTTACACCAACCCCAAAGAATGCTAGTGTTGCTAATGCTTGGTTTGCTGAATACGAAGACAAATAAAATATAAATTACACGAGTATCGATAAATGTTTGTATAAATGTAGAATGTAGATCATACGAAGATATATATACTTCCCCTGTTCCCTATAATCAGGGAAGATATACAAAGCGAGAAAACGAATACCTAAAACTAGAATTGCCGATTTCCATCCTCCTCTTTTCTTCTTCAAGGAAGGTGCAACTACATTTTGTGGACTAATAGGAGTAGCATTTTCCCTTGAATTGTTGTCATCATCATCATCGTTGTTAATACAACTTTTAAATTCATTGTCTGCCTCTTCGCGTTGTTGAATTACGTCTTCACTTCTCTGTTTACAAATTTTCATAGTTAAAAAACTGTTCTATAAATGACTAAAATGATAAATGAGAAAATCATTGATGAGCTGCCACGTGACATGCATATACATTCCAATAATCCCCTATGTTGAAAATATAAATAACTACTTCGTATCATATAAGCTCTTCGGACTATTGTATAGTCTAAAATTAGGAGTATGTATTATAAATTTATAAATAGTATGACAACTTTTAGTTAACTTTTCCAATTTACTCTTATTATTCTAGCAAACCCTTATATAGTAAGGTATATGATTTTGTTTGGGTACGACAAAATGAAACTACTAACCTTTTCAGCTATTTCATGGATGTGGCTGGGGGAACTTGTTCCTGCCATTCGAAATTAATCCTGTGAAGAAGAAAAAACAACAAATAATGAAATAAATTTAGTCCTTAACTATGTTTCACAACTTACATGCACGCATTAAGGTAAGTAAATCTATTATTAGAAAGAAAAAGTATATGCGTTCTAAATCCTAAAATGTGACCGAAAGTTTATGATTAAACTAGCAAATTAGTTACTTGGTATAAATCTGGATTTCTATCATAGGTATAAACTAGATCCTAAAATAAATCTAGAACTTATATTTGGTGTAAATCTAGATTTGTATCACATTCATATAAATGATCTTACTTTAACATCCTACATTTTATTATTTGAGAAAACATATAGAGCAACTGAACTATAGGTGGTCATAAAACTAACCAAAAAAAATCGATCAAGTTTTTTTATACAAAACATATAGAGCAACTAAACTATAGGTGGCATAAAACTAACCAAAAAAAACCAAATTTTAACCGGAGAAAGTACCTTTTTTCTTGAGTTTGTTAGCACAAAGGAAACTCGAGTAATCTCGTAATGAAGAAGAATCACTCTGGTGATGGAGATGATAATAACTCGAATTGACAACAAATTTGTTTGAATTTAATCACCCCTACTAATATCCTCAATGCAATCACTCCACCTGCTTCGATTCCACTATGTACAGACCCAATAAATCCTATTGTCATTTATGGGTACACCTTTTATTTTTATATCAAGAAAGAAATATCCCTTATAAAAGTTCTCTTACTAATTAAATATCCTAAAATTTGTTGGAAAACTTTTAACAAAAGAGGTTTTTGTTTTGTTTGATATAATTTGTGTAAATTATGAATAAAGTTTGTTATATTTATAGAGCTAGTTTCCTACTTTGTATAACAAACTCTCCTAACATACTCCCAAATTTTTTCTGACTAAGTTTTAGCTAAAAGAAAAAATCAAATGATGTGTAGGTGATTAATTATTTTTTGGTGGATTAAAAAAAGTAGTTCAATTTTTTTATTATAAAAAATAAAATACACTCGTAATATTTTGTATATAATTTCTATTTTTAGAATGTTGTTAGTTTATTTTTGTGGTAAGGGAGTCACACTTGTTTCATTTACTCCGTACTTAAAACTAACTTGCAAGTTTTGGATAAACTTTCTAGGTCCACATGAATTATCTAGATTAAAAAATAAAAATAAATAAAAAAAAAATCCATCTTGTCAAATAAAAAGTTGTTATAGATTCAGTCAATCCCTCATATTAGCATGTTTAAGAAACACATGTACAAAAATAAAATAATGAAGTTTGCAAGAAGCAAAGATAAATAGTAGGTGTCTTATTAAATTAAAAAAACCTCTGATATACTACACTTCTTTTAAGTTCATTTTTGAAAAATTTAGACCATATTTGATAAATGGCTTTTTGGTTAGCTTTTGGCTTTTGGCTTTTTTATGTGGTCAAACAGCCAAAAAAATGTGTTTGGTAATTGACTTTTTAGTCAACGAAAAAGCTGGCTTTTTAAGCCAAAATGAAAAAGCTGTTTTGAGTAGCTTTTTTTGTTGGCTTTTGACCCACAAATTATCTAATAAACAGTCAACAACCAACAATTAATTTACCAAACACTTTTATAAACAGCCAATTTCAAAAGTCATTATAAACAACCAAACATTTCAGCTGGTCAAACAAGCCAAGTGAACCAACCAACAACCAACAGCCAACCGCCAAACAAAGCCTCAGTCAAACAAAATTGAATCGGTAGAAAAACAAACAAAATGTCATATCAAATGAAACCAATTACTACGTATGTATCTTCTTCTAAATCTTGCAAGTACTTTTGGTCACATTAATCGTTCAACAATAAAGCTTAATAGGCTGTCTTTCTATAAGCCTGCATAACATAGAGACCAACAGCCATGATTATTGTCACTTGTCATGATTTCTTTTAGAAACAAGTAACCATAATGTGAAGTACAAAATCACGGCAACATTTGACAAGGAAGGAGGAAAGAAACTGATTGTCTACTATAAATGAGTCG
Organism: Chenopodium album; assembly: GCF_948465745.1. Lineage (NCBI taxonomy): Eukaryota > Viridiplantae > Streptophyta > Magnoliopsida > Caryophyllales > Amaranthaceae > Chenopodium > Chenopodium album. The sequence goes on from NC_137848.1 coordinate 49,432,623, forward strand.
TAAATTACAATAGTGCCAAAGGCAAAGAATGAAGAACCAAAACCGCGTACTAAATATGCATACAAATTACACTTTATACTTTGCAGGAGATGATGCCTTAAGCTCTTTTGAAATTCATCTCCATGAATTTACAAGGGGCATAATAATACATTACACTGTATCTTATAGAGCTACATGTTCTCTAACTTTTATGACTGGTTCTTTTTCATCAAGTCTTTGGCACAACATGTTGACTCTCAATACATGCGCTGCTCCTTAGATGCCCACCTTTCTTCATAATCATACCGCCCAAGAGATAAGGACATGGAAGGAAGCTCAGTCAATTTCAAAGGGTCCGGTTCAATCCCATAATCAGTTAGAGGTCTATTTTCAAGTACATCATCATGACCTTTCACAAATTCTGGGATCTCAACCTCACCTTTTTTTACGTCATCCCAGAGGTACTGCAAGCGGCTGACATACTTGATTTTCCAATACAAGCTGAAAAACAATTCAAGTTAAAGTTTTTATTGAAGCAAAGTGATACAAATAGCAAGCTGATGCAATTTAAATAATAGATTCATCAACATTACACAAAATATGCTATAAAAACTACTAATATAACCTCAAATAGAAAAATGTATTTAAATCAATAAGAAGTAGAATAAACAAGTAAATACGTAGTATTATACTTCGGTATATAATATGGATGCAAGAAGCAATGCTGAGCTGAACATTTTCTTGACAAGGTATCAAGTTTAACTGTCTAAGTACTTGTGCAATTTCAAGGCATTCATTTGTCACTGCTCCAACAAAATATGCTATCAGCTCCATTTCACAAAATCTATAGGCTAATAGGTTAAGTCCAGTCCAGGGCACACAACTTGCAGCAATAGTACAACCCAAAACATTCCAAAAGTTGCACAAAAAATACAGAGTAGCTCTAGTATAACTTCACTACTATTCCCATTTAGATAACTTGTTACTCTCTTGTTCAATTTGACCATCAATATCACATGAATGCAGTCAAAGACCCTAGATAATATACACTTACAACTTTACAAGCCAGAACCAACAAGCAATAAGCAATTCAAACTACATAGAAAATATTCCATTAAATAAAAATCAAGGTCTGTAAAAAATCACAATTCAACCAGTTGACACTTGCCCCCATGCTCACAGGTGAATCGACAATATATTTCAAAGAAAACATTTAAGCCTCAATGCATATGCATTTATGCAGTGACACAAATGCAGTACAAGAGCTAGTAAGCATTCTGGTAAAGTAAGCAAAGCATTAAACAGAATACTCACTTTCCGCTCAAGAACAACCGTCCAAGTGTTGCAAATGCAAGCCTTGACCGAAGACCAGGGTGAAGAAAATAAACAACTTGAAGTCTATCTTTAATTTCAGCTGGGAGGTCCTCATAAATCCATCGCAAGATGGTCATTCCTGGGGAATTATCCTCCTTTTGTACTGTAGTATGCATATAAACAATTCCAAATGGCCCCTCGGGTAATTCTGTGTAGATTTTGTAGAATACATACTTCTTCAATCGTTCAGAATCGATAACTGGAGCTGAAAAAACCATTGCACACACGAGCTAGTAAATTTGTGATAGTCTGGTAATCTATCTACAATTCAATGCAATCAATAACAGGGAAAAAAATGACAACCTTCCCCTACACTTAGTTTTAGAAGTTGAATTCTTTGTATAATCACCACAAAACCTATCATTTACTACTAAAGATTTGACATTGGATTTACTAAAGTTTCTGAATTCATGATATACCTAGCACTTCAACACCATGAAAAATCAAATATATAAGCACAAGTAAACCAATTGGCATATCATGCTCCCGGGAGTATGATCTAAATATCGGCCAATCGTCTATCATATACCTTGAAGAACAGCTTTATAAGGAAATAAACAGAGATTTCTGCAATGAACAACTAAGCAAAACCCCCCAAAAAGTTCACCCATTACATAGACTCTAGAAATCAAGAATCATAAATTCATAATCATACAACAATCAGGAACTTTACCAAATGCAATGGCAAATCATGCAATTAACAATAAAATGGATTTTAAATAAACCCTCTAAAAGTTAATCTCAATTAATTCATAAACCCCAGAAATCAAAATTCATAATAAAAAAATATCATAAACAATACTAGATGCAATGAAAAATTATGCAATCAACAATAAATAATCCCCTGAAATTGAAAACCCCTAAAAAGTTCATCCCAATTCATAAACCCTAGAAATCAAAAATCATAAATTAAAAAAAGAATTACCAGGAAAGTATTTTCCAACGATGCGAAAGATACGATTGCCGGATTTATCGGAGCCTTGAAGACGGAAGAAATCACGAGCTTCGAGATCGGAGAAGTCTTCATCAGCGAAGTAGGAAGGACAATCATGCCAAGTTTCAGAAGGGTTTTCCGAGGAATCTAAGAAAGTTCGAGCGTCAACTCCTAAGTCTGAGGCTAGCACAAATACTGAGAAATCGTCTTCTTCATTTGCTGTTGAATTCTCCATTGATGAAGCATATGAAGCTCTCTTTCTCTCTCCTCCTATTATGTGTAGAATTCTACTCCGTAAAAAAGTGAAGGGTGGCTGTCTGATTGGTCTAAAAGCACAAATTGTCTTGTCAAGTTTGTGATTACGGGCAACTCGTGCGTAACATACAAATTATGGTGATTGGACTACCAATTCCTTTAACTTTAAATAGATTACATATAAGATACTTATATTTCCTCCGTTTTTTAATAATAGACATGTAGATTATAGCTTTAGTTGATCCAATTAGGTTCAATCAAGTCTAGCTGTCAAGTTCAAATCTGTTCAATAAGGGAGATATTGTTATTTACTCTCAAGTGTACTCAACTAATGCAAAATTAGGGTTTGTTCACATTTACTTAATTTAAATTCAGTTCAATTTAGTTCAGTTCAGTTCAGCTTCTAATTTCCCTCTCTCATAAAATATTCATTTTAGCTCAGTTCAGTTCAGCTCCAATCAATTCAGTTTAGTTCAGTAAATGTGAATAGATCCTTAATTTTGCTATTCATTTGATGGTTAAATGAAAAATAATCATCAAAATGAGAACAAACTACCTATGAATGTACGGTATATCCGGGTGTATAAACAAATTCTATCAATAAGGAATTGTCAAAACATGGGAAACTTGACTTTTTATACATTAAGTGCCTCTCACGAGCTCCATTGTCAAAACACAGGAAACTTGACTTTTTAGTCAAAATCACTCATTAGAGTGTCATTTTAAAAAAAATAAATCAATTCAAGGTATTACTCCATAGTTGACAAAAAACAAATTGTATCCTTTTTAAATCTAAATACTATAAAATCAATATTTCAAGGAAAAAAAAACTCAAGTAGTGCATTAGCAAACACGGCTATTATTAAGAAATGGAAATCTACAGTTCTAATTAGGTTTAATCAAGTCTAATAAATTCAGGTAATTTTAGTTTAAATAAGTTTAGTTCTAATCAAGTGAAGAGAACGCACCTAAAGTAATCATTTTAAATCTAATACAAGTCCAAAGAAATGATACTTAGTCAACAATTAGCCCAAGAATTTCATTATTTTTTCCACCATAACTTTAAATCCTTCAATTTTGTTCCAGCAACTGATACCAACAGTTGCTTTCTTGAAAGCTTTGCAACTTACTTTTATCTACACAAGCTAAGTGTTATTGGTAACCATTAGAAAATTTAGGCCTCGTTCTCTTCACTTTATTTTTGCTGAACTAAAATTATTTTTACTGAAACAAAATTATATTTGCTGAACTTAAATTATTTTTACTGAACTTAAATTAATTTTACTGAACTGAAATTATTTTTGCTGAACTGAAATTACTTTTACTGATTTTCTATTATAATTCTTCTTTAAAAAAACTGAATTTTACTGAACTGGACTTATTTTTACTGAACCGAAATTATTTTTACTGAATTGAAATTATTTTTACTTAATATTATTTTTTTGAGGTGAAGAGAACAAGGCATTAATGGCTAAAAAGTAGTTCAAGTACATTTGATTGTGATGGCAATGATGCATATACAATCTCTATCCATAAGAGAAAGTTGAGAAATTGTGACAAATAAAGCCTAAATAACTTCTGTCAAAGAAAGTATAGCCCTTTGTAACCCAGAATATTCAACCCAGCTATGTGAAAACTAGGAAAAAGATCGATGTTTGATGTTTCTTTGGCACATAAAATTTGTTTGATTTTATGAGGTTTACATCAATTACTTATTTACATGTAACTATAGGCATAAACAAAGGTTATGATAGGAAGAAATGAATTCAATATTAACACTCACCTTGCATCTCAATTTATACATTATACACCTTCCGGGTAAGACCTCACTAGTCACTACATTAGTAAATTCTGAATTCTAAATTAGCAGTCTCCTATAAAAAATACAGAGCAATTTATAATACCACTTAGCAAAGTTTCAACAATTTCCAGGAACAGAATAACAAACTTGGAGATTTGGCACTGCAGCTACACGAAAAAAGGAGAACTTGAAACTGAGATCATGATGATCAAAATATTATCACGAGCTCAACACATCGATATAAGCTTCTAGGCAAAAGGACCAAAATTTTCTGGGAAACCCAAAAGGCATAGCTGCATCGAGGGGCGCTTACTCATGCATCAGCAAAAGATATCAACTTTCTTTTTGAAAAAAAAAGGATGAAGAAGGTAACAAGTTCTGGTTCTGCAATAAGTAATGAGAAAAAAGCTATCTGGAGGCCGGTTAGAGCATAATAAACTCTATCATTTTGCACAGTCTCTTTTCTTGGTGAAAAGGAAGTTTAGAATCAAACTTTCTCATCAGGTCAAATCCAATATGAACAACATAACAAACAAATAACTTGAAAACTTCACAAAAGGCATACATGTATCAAGAAGGCTATACATCCAGAAGAGTGCATTGAAAGTAATTCACAATTCATATTATACATCTACAAGCAACCTGTAGGTGTATAATCATAGAAGACTTAACAATGCCTAATACATATTAATCCCTATCTTTAACTAAGTTGTTGACCATATTTATTAAAGGAAGAGTGCCTTTTGTCATTATTTCTAGCCTAGATGAGTTAGAGGCATGAGCAAAAAGAGACAATCCGAAAACAAAAAGCTCTGGAAGATATAGCCGAGAAGACAAGAATCCATGCCAATAACGTGGTTCAAGATCGAAAAATGCATCAAAAAATTTTCTTGTGCCTGGCAAATCAAGTTTGAGCAGAATATCCATGCCAAAGCAAAAGAACTCCCTTTGCCGCCTCCTCTCTATTGGCCATAAGTCTTTCCACACTCCTGCAGACAGCTCACTTCCAGCATGATTGCTTCCTGAACCAAGATACTGAACAATTGCATTGGCAACGATTGGAGCGGCTGCCAAAGTCCTTGCTACCATATACCCAGTAGAAGGATGCACCATACCAGCAGTTCCACCAATTCCCACAACTCTTTGAGGGATTACAGGAAGAGGGCCACCCATAGGGATCACACAACGTTCATCCTCCTCAATGCGTGTCACTCTTATGCCAAGGTGCCTTAATCGAGCTTCCATTCTTTGTTGAATGTCTTCCATAGGAAGTCCAGGCCGAGCAACAAGTGAGGTTTCCTCCAAGAATATCCTGTTTGAAGAAAAAGGCATGGCATACAGGAAGGTTGGAATCTTGCTATTTCTTTCTTTTAATTCCTTGTTACCATCCAAGTGCGAGTCTCTCCAATCCATGAATAACATCTTATCCAAATCAAAAGGGTGCCCTTCAACTTCAGCCACAATGCCATAAGCAACTTGGTAACCAGGGTTGTATGGTTTATCATACTCAACAAGACATCGAGCAAACCCTGTTGCATCCAAAACCACAGAAGCTTGAATTTTGACACCATCATTGCACATAATTAGAGATTTAGATTCTTCATGTATGACTTTTGTAACTTTTGCTTGATGGAATTTCACCCCATTTGTTATACATTTCTGCATCATTTTCGACTTCAATAGCTTTCTATTTACCCTTCCATATGGCCTATCAAGATTCTTCTTCAAACCCTCATCAATGAAAACAACAGCACCCGACCAAGTGGTATCAAGGCAATCAAGCAAATCCATGGCTTCAAACTCATCTACCCAAACACCATAGTTATTAGGCCATATCAACCTAGGGGATGGATCAATCGAGCACACCGAGAGACCCGCCTCGGAAACTTGCTGAGCAACAGCAAGCCCAGCAGGGCCACCTCCTACAACTGCAAGGTCAACCACCATGCCCTTTGATGTATCATACAAGGGTAACTCAAATTCAAGGTTTTCCTTCTTAGTCTCAGGGACAAGCTCCAAAAGGGTACTACTACCTGCTCTAACAAACCCAGTTTTGCACCAATTTTTATGGGGTTTTCTATTAAAATGCTGATTTCCTTTTGAAACAGTCAAATTAGACCATTTTTCAGAAAACCCATGAATTACAGGGTTCCAAAGTTCAAGCTTGGTATGAATCTTAAGCAAAGAGCCCATTTATTCTCCAATAAAATTGAAATCGATTCCCAATTGGGTATATCCAAATCTCACAAAGTTACTTTAAAATTCTCCAAAAATTGCATAAAAGAAAATTCAACAATTACCAATCATATATAAACAGATCTCTATTACATGCAAACAGATAATTGAAGCAAAAAAGGAATAAAAGTGCAATTTTGAAGAATAATTACCAGCTAATGAAGATTAGAACATTAAATTATCCTTTCTATAAGTGGAATTTGGGCGGTTGAGGAATTGCGCAGTTTTCCACCATGAGAGGGCAATGAAGGCGTAGTGTGAGGAAGTGGGTGTCTCAGTACATTGTGTGGCAGAACAAGTGGATTTTATGATGTCTCCAAATTTATTTTGTTATTGAAAACTTAAAAATGTACGAGGGCGGATGCCTCAGGGCCAATAAAAAAAAATACTCCCTCCATCTATTTGTTTGCCTCATTATCAAAATATGGGTCAAATTTTGACAAATTTGGCTATAAATTTTCGTTATTCGACTAAAGAAAATATAGTCATATCGAATCTTATTTGGTTCGTCTCATTATAAATTAAAATAATATCTACTTTTAATAATTTTTGTGCATATAGAAATTGAAATATAAACGTTATAACACGTGTCTTAAAAACCGCGTAAAGTCAAATGGGGCAAAAATAAAGTGACAGAGTAATGTGTGGTTGTAGGCGTCGTTCGAAGCGCACCTACATAAGCATGTTGTAAATATGTTTGACACTTATAGGAAGTGAGAATTGACATATACAATTAGGGACAACGATTAGGGACAAAGAAAGTAGGGAGCCGCCAACAAGTTTTTATAGAAATTGTAAACTGTTCACGGATCATTTAAGGCAACCACGAATAAGGGACAACAATAGGCAACAACGATTGACCCGTGAAGGTTACACCCCATTCATAATCCATGAGATTACTAACTCCATATGGTTCGGAATCACGAAAGGAGGATCGGAGATGATGGTACGAAGTGAGTCATGGAGTCACACTCGCCCGTATTGGCCTGTATTCGATTCTTAAAGTGAAAAGTATTCCTGCGATCTCAAAGGCACGCAAACAAAGATTCAATTTGTTCTGAACTATAATTATGCTAAATTGGTTGTATATTAATGCAACATATAATTCTAAAATATCATGATCACTTGATTAAACAACAAGATTAGAAAAGAACCTAAACCGGTTGTCCAAATTATCTTATTAGGCGTGATTTTCAATTACATATTCCCTTTAACATTCAATATGGTGATCAACAATAAACAATAGAATCAATATTAACATTGGAAGCAATTTAACAATAACCCTAATCATGATACTAGCAACAAGAATAAAAATAAGAGTAATTAACTGATTAATCACTCACTTTTCGCTTTTTTTTTTAATTTCTACATCATGAATAAACTGTTAGTAACTTCAAAATCAAATTGAAACAATTAAATTAAATAAAAAATAGAATTGATTAGGTCCAAACCCTTAGTTAATTCTACCTTTCACGTCTTGGTTTAAGTATAGAACTTCGGGTCAAGTATGGACTCCTTAGAGTGCTTAAGGGACGTGTTGTGGAAAAATAGGGAGGCTAGTATTTAGGCGAAGAGACAAGAGAATGATTGTTGGTGTAGGAAGAAAGAGAATGATTTTTGGTGCCCCGGAAGTGGAGAAATCGGGTTCGTATTTATAGAGAAAAAGAGTAGGGTGAAGCACGGAACCCTAGAAGTGAAAAGGCGCCGTGAAAAAACCCTAATTGAACATTCACGTGATGACGTGTGTGCGTAACACGGTGCACAGCGCCATCACGCGGTGTGCATACCGTGGCATGGTATTTTCCTGTTTTCACGCGTTTTTAAAATTATGATAACTTTTGATCCATAACTCACAATAAGGCATATAATATACCGTTGGAAAGCTTATCAAGTCTAATTTCCAACCCAATTAGAATCAGGGCAAAATATTTTGTAGATTTTAAGATATGGCCGTTTTAGTGAAAGGGTGTCGATTTTGGGCCGAGTTTAGTGTTTTGCTTATATGTTTTTCGTATTAAATCGGAATTGGGCTTATGATGTATCGTTGGAAAGCTTATTGAAAGGCCTATCCAACGAAATAATATTTTGATCAAAATTATAGGGCCACAAAATCAGATTAGCTCGGCTTTGTGATGTGGACATGAAAAAAAGGAAATAAGTTATGGTTTGGGGAAAATGGGTAAGAATTGAGTTGATTTGAAATGTATTGGGATTGAATATGGATTTAAGCACTCCAAAAATTAAATACTCAACTCGACTAATAATGGTGGTGAAAGGTTGTTCATCATTGGGTTTGGATTTGAGAGACATTTTTAGGTGTCTACACAAGCCTCCACTTTGACTGAGTTTGTAGAAACGTCAGTTTCAAAAACAATAGTCAAAGTAGTCGATTGAGACGGAGAATGATTTAAGACGTTCTGCGATCCTAAATTACTCTGTATACGTCGATAACTGCAGAAAAATGTTAGTTCCACATATAAAAGAGTGAAGAGTAAAGAATGCGTATCTGACACCAGTGTATCGGTGGCAAATATGTTTATAATATGATGTTTGTTAATCATTTTTCATTTTAACTTGGATTTGAATTCAGTTAATGGTGATGAAAGGAAGTATTTTGAGGAGGAAGAAAGTAATTCTCTCATCTTTATTTTTTGTACAAAATCGCAAAACAAACCCTACTAGAGTAATTAAAGACCCGTGCATTCTAATTAAACAGGTTATTCTGGCCAGTCTCCAATCCAAAAGGATCAAGAATTCCAGTCCCAATCCATTGTGGTTCTGATCCGATTATAGATTGGTGCACAATACTACATTATAGAAAAATCATCAATCATGTAGCATTTGGTTCTATTGTACTCTGTAGAACTTTTTTCACCAACTCTTATCATTTCAAAGATTCACATTTCAAAGCACAATATAATTTACTTCTCCTTGCAACTTTCTAAGAGATTATATGAACTTCCATTATGTAGACCTCTACCAACGAGACGGTAAGCAAATTTCAATAACATTGTTGGAGTCCCTAGATCCACTAGCTGCATCTCTGAATAATATTATAGATGTTTCATGATGAAGTTAACTCTGTGAAAGTTCGTGACCACGTTTTGCAGCTGCCACCACAGCATTAATCAAGGTGCCACGAAATCCACCTTTCTCCAACTCATGAATACCAGCAATTGTTGTGCCTCCAGGTGATGCAACATCGTCTTTGAGCTGAGCAGGATGTTTCCCACTGTTAACAGCCATGGATGCTGCACCGAGAACCTGCAAGATAACCACCGAACCTGGTCACATATATAACAGAAATTATAAGAAAATGCAAGAGTGAAAAATAAAGAATCTTGCTATTCCTGGTGATCCTCCCCACTCCTTTTCCTACCGCAAAGGTATTTTATGGGATTTTGTTCAGTGAATATTTTGTCAGCTTGCCAGAGGTTCCATCATTTGTCAATCACTGCTGATTTCTCTGTTTTGATATTTTTGAAGCCTATTTGATGCCCAAAGCACAAACTTATCCCAGTATGGAAAATCACAGATGTGTGGATGGGCTTTATGGGAATCCCTTGATGAGTAGACTTTCAATTACACCTGAGGTGCCAATCAGTCTCGCTTTTGTGCTTGTAGCACCTTCTACATGCATCTAAAGGATGATGCACAGCATTTCCATCCATCGTAATAAGATTTATGGTAGATAACATCCACATGTAACAATATTACTCTGTTCACTACAAAGAGAGTGGATATTAAAAGGTGCAGCTTGCAATCTAAGGGAAAGTGGACAGTCCAGTGTTCACATATAACTATCCAAAGTGGAACAAAGCAATGAATGGAGATACTTTACAACTATGAAAAGAGCACAAGAGAACAGTAACTAAACCAGAAACATACAACTTGGGGATATGGTACTTACTTTTTAGAAAGAAATATAAAGGAACAGGGCAGTGACTAAAACAAAAACATTACTCGTAGCTCTGGTACAGATTGAATTGAAAACTACACAAGATTCAGTAAAATCACATGCTAATGCAGATAGTCCAGATACTGTTAATGAAACATCGACACCAATCTACATAACAAGGTCAGGATATTGCAAAAAAAAGGAATGAAACTTACAGTTTGAGCAGCTAAACCCTTGGCAAGTTCTCGTGGCAGACCTGCAGCAACTCCTCCATCAGCCAAGGCTTCAATAGCCAAGAATATATATGCTGGTCCACTTCCACTACACATATCAGGAACAATTAAGTTCAGTTAGTAGAGATTTGATCTGATGCACCTTTATCTATTACGGATATAAAAACATTAACACAAGCCATCATGATATTAATGGGATGCATTGGTAATGGTAAGTCACAAGGTTCAATTACTTCTTACATACCTGAGGCCAGTAATTGCATCAAACAATTTTTCATTGGCTCTCCAAGCCTTGCCAATTGCTCCAAATAATCTTTCTATAAGCTCGCCATCCTCTTCAGTTGCTGTCCCTCCCAAACTTATCACTACAACATTGTCAGCATATATAAAAAAAAGATCAGATACAATCATGCACAATAGTGTGGGGCAAGAGAAAACAAACCAAAGATGGGTCTCAGGAATCAGACTACTTTTATAAAATTGGACTTTCCAAATTTGCAAACAAAAGCAAAGAGCTCAAACAGGATTTATTTGAGCCCACCCACAAGCCAGTTACCCCACATTAGAGGAAAGGAGAGACAATGACATTCTTAAAAAAACAGCAAATTACTTATGGCTCACTGATTTTAGATGGAACTTGGGCAAATAAGTGATTAGCTCTTCCCCTTAATATCAGTGGTCCAGACCCACTTTTAATCCAACAGAATCAGATTTAACATTTGAGAAAGAAAACCATTTAGCTGGGTTCGTTAGGTCAATTTGGTAGGTGGTGAAAGATTCAGATAGCTTGACAGATCAAATCACAATTTTTTTTTCCTAGCGTTATTAATAAAATATGATTGAACTGTGACTAATTTGTAATGCCTAGCTGTCTATATTTAGGGGTTCAACCCACACCCAAAAAAAAAAAAAAAACGAAGATAGGAAAATACACATCCCTGAACTATCCTTCATATGAAAAGATTGTCACAACAGCAATTGAGAAGTTCTCAGTAGATCAACCATCAAGGATCAATAGGTTCAGTCTCAAGACTACAGAGCTGAGGTGTGGATCCCATTTACTGTTTCCAGGATGCTGTTCATCAGCCCATCGACTTTTTAATTAAAAGAAAGCAACTATTGTACCTTGGAAGTTTTAGCAAGGAATATTAAGTCAACAAATTAATAATGTTGTTAACGCTTTACAATGTGTAGTGTGTCAAAAAAAACAATGTGCAGGTGCCAATCAGCTACTGAACTTAGATGAGTCACCTAACCCATTATACTTCCTATCTGTCCTAGATAGTTTACCTTTCCTTGATATTATGAATCCAACATGGCCACAAATAAATTAAATACAAGCAGTCTAATTTACTAATTTAGAGCAGGTCCTCCGCTAATCAATAGACTAGGTTTTAAAGTGTCCGTTAAACTTGAATATGATTTGTCACTTAATAACATGCATCATTACTTATAGTACAAAATACAAATGCAATACTACTTGTCATTTAATAATGATGCAATAATCAACAACTTCTTAGTCTGTGAGAATATAAAAAAAACACTTGTTTTGGAATAGAGGAAATAAAAGTTTTACATTTCAAGATTATATATGAAAGTATCACTTTTTATGCTAATTTGAAATTTCCATAGGTTCACAATGTACTATTCAGCAATCAGTAAAAAAACGATTGTATGATGTTGATGCATTGAGCAAATGAGCATGAAGGCCACAAGGCACACAATCTAATAAAGTCTTACCATCACTCTAGAAATTATTGAAAAAGTAATCATGAGTTTCAAATGTAGCGGAATAATACTATTAAAAGATGGAAACAAACCTGATGCTGCCATTCCCACAGCAGCAGGAGTATTAGGCATTACCCTAATAAAACGGCTCTGTCCAGCCCATTCCTAGCAATGACACAACAGCAAACAGATTAACAAGTGTCAAAGCTCAATGCAATGGTTTAACAGATAACGACCAGAAATAGTTTAGAAACAGACTGCATGTTTTCTTCTACTTCCCCACTTCTTGATTTTTTAGTTGTACGTTTGAGATTGTAATTGTATAAGATCACTAATAGCCAAAATAAGCTATGTAAAGAAATCAATTAACAACAGTCAAAAGAAAGGATACTTATTACTTAACCAATAAAGACTAAAGAGCCTAACATATCCATTTTTCCCACTTCCAAATTCTCCGAATACCTGTAAATCCTTCAATTTTGTTCCAGCGACCACTGATACTAGCAGCTGCTTCTCTGTAAGCTTTGGTCTCAACTGTAACACCACATCCTTGACTGCACCACATAACAAAAGATAACGAGGTTAAATTACAAAGTTGTTCTTCAAATAAATGGTATTGTGCATAACTCAGCAATGCAATACAAAATCTGCCGATTACATACTACTCTCTCCATCCCATTTTATAGTAAAACAAAAATATCCTTTTTTTTTCAAAGTCACATTACACTATCAAATCAAAGTTTCTTCAACCATGTTAGACAAGCCAAATGTATTACTCCCAATGTTGCCGAATTCGATGAGGACGGAGGAAGTATTAAAATCAAACGAACAATCTACAACCTTCAACAAAAATAAAGCTTAAAAATATGATTCATTAGAGAATGTAGTAAGAGTACCAATTTGAGGTTTTACAGAGAAAATAACCACGTCACATTCTTCAACAACCTGTAGATACCACACATTTACTCCTCTCAATAATAATGATAAGAACCGATTCGTATAACTCAAAACACTACGTCAGCATACTCCAAAACCAATCATATTAGAAATTTCCAACAAAATACATCAATTCTCATCTAGTATAACTCAAATTCGGTAGCATAGTCGATCCAAATTAATCAATAAACATAGTATATTACAATAATCAAGCATGCAAAATGGAAATATTCTACAAATTCAAGCACAAATGCAATGAAATTCAAAATCAATTCATACAAAAAATACAGAAATTGACAATAATATTTCAAAAAAAAAAAAACAGCAGTTACTCGCGATTAAAAGGAAGAAACCTGGAGATTTTGATCGACGACGGAAACGCCGAAAGATTGGAAAGCTTCGCGACGTTGGGCGCCGAGGTGGGCGGTAAAAATCCGGGAAGGAGGCAAAACGCCGGAGTTGACGACACCTCTGGCAATGCTTTCCGCCATTTTTCCAGCTCCAATGAAACCTAGCTTGAATGTGTCACTTGGAATTGGTGTTGTCGCCATTGTTGATCCTTTCTACTCTCTCTCGTCTTTGGTTTCTGTTCTGGTTATAGTAGTAGGGTTCAACAACTTCCACTGAATACTGGATTACTCACGCCAAAAAACTACGGAGTACTCTTAAATCCTGATTGCAACATACGGATTCTGTATCGTTGAGAGGTCAATTATTTTTCTAACTGTGTTGGGTTTGATGAGTTTGGGTCGGGTTTTATTTCAAAGTTTAATCATGCTAATTTGAATTGGATTGTTTGGGTTGGAACTGATTGTATTTGTTGGATTAGTTTTTGACACCTTTTAAATATATGTATTCAGAGTGAATTATTAATGGATACATAATATGGAGTAATACTCAATATTAACAAAGTATTAGTTTAATAGGCAAGAACTTTTATTATTATTATTATTATTATTATTATTATTATTATTATTATTATTATTTTATTCCAATGAGGCAGAAGCCAAGAGATAAACAAAACAAGCAAGCAAAACAAGAAAATAAAACCAAAAAAAATAGAAATTAAACTAAGAAGGCATTAGGCGTGGGAAAGCTACTCCCCTAATATCCTCCTCTAAGATGCTAGCAAGACCAGACGGAATAAAACTAAGAATATCAATGTCGGTGTCATGAGTGACTCTGCGGTTGGCCAACCAATCCGCTGCGCAATTACCCTCTCTGTAGATATGAGCAACCTTGATCTCCCAAGCATCATCTTTTAGCATTCGAAGGCATTGGTTTATCTCATAAATACTCTCATTAGTGTGTGGGCATCCTCGTTGCATAATCTAAACACAGGCCAAATTGTCCAATTGTACTTCCAAGTGTGTAATCTGAACACAGGCAAGAAATTGATATTATTGATTATCTATTGTAATTACACGTGTTAGTTGACTTGTTAGGACCTGTTCTCTTTAAATTAATTTCAGTTCAGTTCAGTTTCTAATTTTCTTCTCTCATAAACAATTCATTTCATTAGATTAGTCTTGATTCAATCTTGTGAAATAATAAAAGGGAAGCTCACCCAATAAGGGAGCCCAACACTTCCATTAATCGTTACACAATCATATTCATAATCCTAGGGCACACTCTTAATACTACTATCTCAAGACTTCAACTTTTTTAAAATGATATAATGAAAAATGCACGGTTAAAAGCATAAAAATCTTATATAAGCAACATTTGTAGAATAAAGCCATAGAGAAAGTATACTTCGTATAATACTACTATATCCTCCTTTTTTTTTGTTTTGTTTTTTTTTTTTTTTCACGCGGTTCATTTTTTGGACTAATCCGGACAGTGGCGGATCTTGAAACTTTTTCTTTCGGGGCCAATAATTTTTAACATAAGCATATGAAAATTATTTACAAATTTAGTGTGAGATTATATTATAGATGTTAAGGAGTTAAAAACAACTTGTTAATTGATAGATACTCATATTAATAGAGAAATATAAAACGAAATACCGAAGGTACGAAAGCAAAAATTGTACTTACGTTATACTTTTAATAGAGTGCTTTTATTGACCTTGATAACATCTTCTCGCCTAAAATTATCAATTTATTTTTTAATGCTCAAACTAACCAATACAACATAGAAATTTATTTTAATTTAAAAACCAAAAACTTAAAATAAAAAAAAAATGAATTGCTCCCTTGGAAAAAGTGAAAAAACTTTAACAATTGTTTAAGGAGGATTAAGGCCTTGTTTGGTTGGCTAAAAATTTTGTGGGAAGTCAAAATTCCCATGAATTTCATTTTCACCCTCTTGTTTGGTTGACATAAAAAAAGTAAAAATAGGGGCAATTAAAATTCATGGTAATTTTGACTTCCCACAAAACATGGGAATTCACTTACCTTACCTCCCTTGGCAAGTTGAAATTTCCATGGAAATTTACTTCCTCCATTTTTAACCAAACAAATTTGTTAAATTCCCATGATTTTGATAATGGAATTTATTTCGCACAAATTGAAATTTCATGGGAATTTACACTTCCCTAATGAACTAAACGACCCCTAAATGTATAAACGTGGAGTAATTAAAAAAAGGGAAAAGGGTTTGTGGGTCAATGAGTTGTCAATACTTTTGGAAATTGGGTAGTTTGGTATAGTAGTACTCCATAGTAGGGTGCTTATACTCTATATTTAATTACCTTTTCTATGCTACTAGGCAAATAAGAAAAACAATCATTTTTTTTTAATGGGCCTTCTAAACTAAGTACAGTATAATTTTTTCTCCAAAAGTTATCAGGGGCCAAGCCCTCTTCAGTCCTAACAATAATCCGCCCCTGAATCCGGTTTTGAGGATCAGTTTTGGATGGTTAGATTCAAGTCTCACCTCTCACAGGTTTAGCCAACCCAGCTTCGTTAATCATCACTTGAGAGTAGAGTTAAAGTCACAAGGTGAATTTCCCACCAATTCCACCAAGCTTTGTTTGATAGTAGTTACAAAATATTAACAAAAAACTTCAAATGAAAATAACTACCAGTACAATTAGATTAACCGTTGGTAAGATGACAATTATTGTTCACATGACTACATGAGATTCTCTTTGTCAAAAGAAAAAAGAAAGACTACATGAGATTGTAAGAATACTAAAAGAGCATCACGTAAGTCCAAAAACTAGCATCTTATCTCGTGAGTATTACGGATTCACCAATCCTCCAAGACGTGTCTATTTTTGCTAACATGTTCAAGACTAGACTTGGATTGAAAAAAAAAAAAAACATCATGGATGACGTTTGACGGCCAAGTTTAGAAAGGAAGAGTTGGAAACGCTTTTTCTTCCACTATCTTAATAATATCTCAATCCCTATTAATTTCCATCATATAAAACTAATCAAAAGCATTAAAATAAGAGAGCATAAAACAAAAGTATGGCGGATTTGTTTATAAAGCAGGCAGAACAATATGCAAATGCGAGGCCAACATACTCAACAGATCTTTTTGAGTTCATTGCCTCGAAAACTCTATCCTATGATCTTGTCTGGGATGTTGGCACTGGCAGCGGTCAAGCCATTCCCCCTGTTAGTTCTTTCCCTCTTTTATTAAGTGTTTCAATGTTTATCATTTGTTTATTCAATCAATTAGACGTATCTATTCGTGCAAATTAACATTCAATGATTATAATAAGTTTTTATTATGAAGATCCGGATTCATTGATTAAAATCGATTTTTATACAGTCAATACAAATTACAATTTGGGGTGAGGAGAATCGAGATATGACTTATCGTACACATACTTTGTGGTAGAACATAATCGATTTGTGTGGTAATTTCTATGAATTGTTGATAACTAAAGACAGTTTGTAAAATTCAAATTTTGGGAAACTGATGTACTCAATTCATAATTAATCTTTTCTTGTGTGTTACCTCATTTCGATCATTTTTCATAATTAATTTTTTCTAGTGTGTTACCTCATTTCGATCATTTTTCATAATTAATCTTTTCTAATGTGTTACCTCATTTCAATCATTTTCTAAGAAATTCCGATTATTTCCTATGTTTCGAGGTACCTTTTATTCTGAAGAAAATTAAGGCTTAACGATCTATACATTTTTTTTTTCAGCTAGCAAAGATCTACAAGAATGTGGTAGGTACAGACACAAGTCACAAACAGCTAGAGTTTGCACCAAAACTTCCTAATGTCAAGTACCAACATACTTCCCCTACTATGTCTACTGAGGAACTCCAACAAAATGTAGCATCTCAATCAACCTTAGACTTGGTCACAATAGCGCAAGCAATGCATTGGTTTGACCTCCCCAAATTCTTTGACTTGGTGAAATGGGCCTTAAAAAAGCCCAATGGGGTCATCGCGGCCTGGTGCTACACTGTTCCTGAGATCAACGATGAAGTGGACGCAATCTTTGGGCCATTTTACAAAGATAATTCGGGTCCATATTGGGAGGAAGCCCGAAAGCTCGTGGATAATAAGTATATGGATATTTATTTCCCGTTTGAGCCGGTAAATGGGCTGGATCATACGGGTCCATTTGAGTTCAAGGCTGAGAAGGTGATGACTTTGGAAGATTTTATGATGTATATTAGGTCTTGGTCTGCCTATAACACTGCTAAGGAGAAAGGTGTGGAATTGTTAACAGATGAAGTCATAGAGAAATTCAAGCATGCTTGGAGTAAAGGCGATGGAGCGAATGAAAAGGTTCTGAAATTTCCAATTTATTTGAGGATTGGCAAAGTCGGGAATCTTGATCACTAAAAAATAATTTGGAAAAATGATCGAAGGGAGTAATATATTATGATGTACTCTATTTAAAACTAAACTTCTCATATAAGTGTTGAGAGCGATGAAGTGATGGATATGTGTTCACCGTGTCTTGGAAGTCTTCAAAATAGACTTGTACCTACGAGTTTTTTTAATAAGTAATAAAGCGTCAATTTTTCTTTAGTCGGCTTATATATAAGGTTTGATTATTTTTTTCCGGGTCACAAATCTATAGAAATAGAAGTGAACAATAGTGTTAGTACATAAGTTGCAAGTTGCAAGTTGCAAGTTGCAACTAGCTTACTAGCATTGTAAACAATCTTAGTGGTGTTAGTTGCAACTACTACACTTAAAAATAGATGATCAGATTGATCACCATGTTTCTGTCAGTGATTAGGTGCATAGATCATTCAACAGAAAGCTTGACAGAAGAGATAAACTTTAATAAACTCATAAGTAATACTGTATTAAAAACTAATTAATTCTGAGAATATGTACTGTGCAATATAAGTATATAACCTAATAACAAGGTTAATTATTAAACTAAAAATGTCTACGCCTAATAACCTAAGACATAATTATATTTACTGTCAGCTGTACACCTAGCTGTTAGCTGTGAATGTTTTAATTTTTAATAATAGTGTTCGGTAAATTAGCTGTTAAGTTTCTAAATATTTTTAAATAATAAAAAATTATTATCAAAACAAATTTCAACGTTAAAATTTTGATAAGTATTAAAACAGTATTTCAAATTTGAAGGATAAAAAAAAGAATTGGATTTTATTTCCTAAAATTTTGGATAAAAATTCTACACCTAATTTAAAAAAACAAAAAAAACCAAAAAATAAAAGAAATAATCCCACAGCTATTCAAACGTTAAAACTTTTAACTTTTGACAAAAGCTACTTGAAACACTAAAAGCTACTTTTACCACTATCTTGCCGAACATGCCTAATTTTTATTAAATAGCGTTTTGACCAAGTCAAAAAGCTACCAAAACGCTAGTGCCGAACACGCCCTTAAGCTAGAAAGTGTCTTCAAATCTTCATAATCAAATCAAACTCCTTAAAGATTGAACATGACTTTGATTGCGTTACCACCACGAGCACTGGTCTCAAATGCTTCCACCACCTCCTCTTCGGTAAATCCAAACCTATGAGTAATAAGAGGCTTCACATCAATTTTTCCACTACTCAAAAACTCCAAACATTGTGGCCAAGTGTTATTGTACCGAAAAACTCCCAACACATCTACCTCCCTGTAATGTTACAAACAAAATCAATTAGTAAACACGGATGACAATATACGTAGTACATATTTCTTTACTATATCAATAGTATATATATTACAATATGTGTGAAAAAAATCTCCTAAGAATGTTTACCTTGAGGCAGCAGGGGTTAAAGGAACGGTCATGATACAATGACCCATCCCAATTAGGCAAACTTTGCCTCCGTTTCGAGTAGCACCCAAAGCAGTTGATACGGTTTTATCAAAACCGGCACAATCAAGGGTGACATCTATGTCTTTTCCCATAGCTTTTTTAATTTTCTCAACTTCTACGGCCACATCCTACCAAATAAAACACATAAACATAACACAATTTTTAGTAAAATTCAAGTGCGTCTACTCCTCTAGCAATATAATAATAATACTCGTAGTTTAAAGATATTAATAGTTAAAAGATAGATCTCAGAAATTGAAAACCAACAAACCTCCTTGTTAGTGGAAACTTGGACAACAACATACGCACCAAGACTCTTAGCAAGAGAGAGACGGTGTTCATCTACATCAGCCACCACAATCCTAGGGGCTCCAAAAGCCTTGGCTGAAAGCAGAGTAACAAGACCAATAGGTCCTGCTCCAATAATCAAAACTGTAGTCTCAGCCCCAACCTTAGCGCGACGACATCCGTAAACACCAACACTTAGAGGCTCACACATTGCTCCTTCTTCCAAACTTACATTATCAGGTAGTTTGAAGCATAAAGTTGCAGGGTGCACAATCTACATGTAACAAAATAATTACAACACATTAAACCTTATAGACTTAGGCCCTGTTCACTTCAGGTTAAAAAATAATATTAAGTAAAAATAATTTCAGTTCAGCAAAAATAAGTTCAGCTCAGTAATATTAATTTCAGTTCAGTAAAATTCAGTTTTCTTAAAGAAAAATTATAATAGAAAATCAGTAAAAATAATTTCAGTTCAGCAAAATTAATTTCAGTTCAGTAAAATTAATTTAAATTCAGCAAATATAATTTTATTTCCGTAAAAATAATTTCAGTTCAACAAAATAAGGTGAAATGAACGGGGCCTTATAGTATAATATAAGGTATGATTATGTAACAAAGACAAACTATTTTAGGAAATTGAATTAAAGTTGATTAATTACCTGATTTGCAAGAGAACCATGAATAGGAGGAGTTGCAAAGAACTTCTTATCAGGGCAAAGATTGTAGCTTCCTTCCTTGCAGCGATTACACCTCCAACAGCCGATCCCCGGTTCGAGTGCTACCCGATCACCGGGAGCTAGGTCAGTCACCTCGCTACCGACTTCTTCAATGATACCAGCACATTCATGGCCGATTACCATCGGCTCTTTGACGTGGTAATCGCCACAACTCATTGTCTAGTATTCCATAACAATGCGTAACATGTTTAAGCTTACATACGTACAAAAACAATTATTAACGTGACAACTAAATCGAGACAAATCGAGATTATTGTAAAATAAAGTATCTTCAAGTAGTGAACATCACTACCACAAATTCCAACAGCCTTCATCCGAACCTTTACATCATTAGGCCCTAAACAAGATTACACAACTTCTATTAGTATCTAATCTATGGAATTCGATCAAAAGTTTTCGAAAAATATACGAAAATTCAAAAATTTACCAAGATTAGGAAGTTTGAAAGGTTGAATCTTGAGATTATCAACTCCAAGAAGCCATGCTGCCATGTTTTCAGAAGAACCAGAAACATCATTAGCGTTTCCACCTTTTCCCATTGTTATTTATTTATTTATTTATTTTTTCTAGCTTATGAAAAAACTCGAGAATATTAATATGAATGCTTCGAAATTTTTGTGATGGTTGAGAAGGGGAGATGGTACGTTGTTTATATAGAAGATCGGTATGTATGAGACGTAATTTTTGTAAAAAATAAATAAATTAATTCTTTAAAAATGTGGATAAGTTAGATGTCTAGGATATTATTCTATCTAGAAATTTACCTTTTTAAGAGAATATTTGACCGGTGGATAAATTGGTTTAAAATTCATCTTTTTCCAAAAACTAAAAGTTATCTTAGTAGATGATATACAACGATGGATATCTACTTATACTTTGCTATTGCCATAAATTCCATAATCATATCATCTCACTAGTCACTAATATCACTAAAGTCGGTCTCCTAGCCAGGTTATGAGACAACAACACTTGACATTTTAGTTGTTTGCCAAGTGTTGAGCTATGTAGGCGACAAATTAAGCGAATTTTAAATAGATTTTTAATATAAAAATGTTGCATAGAGTTTTATTAATAAACTTCTAATATTTTGTATATACAAAATTAATCATAATTTTTTTAATAAATATACCATAACTCGGTTTTATTTCCATCCTAATTAAAGTCGTTTTAAAAAGTTCTTTAAAAATAAGATCCATTTATAATATATTTAATGTATTTAAAAAATTATAGAGTTAATTTTAATTTCATTAAAAATAATTTCGAGTTAATAATAACATGGAAATCTATTAACAAACAAAACTACAAAAAATACACTATTATATAAAAAAGTGATACAATATCATATGTCTAAATAATTTGAATTAAGAGATTATATGAAGATATTTAACATTCAAGCCAAAAAAGTTCATCCTAAAATTTTATCAATAATTTGAGCATCGCCCGAGCACAAAACTAGTTTTTATTAAAAAAAAGAAAATAGTTTCAAAATATTAGTTTTTCATAATTTTTAGTTGTAATTTTTTTTTGAAACAATTTTAGTTGTAATTTGTACATACTTAAAATCTATTATTTCTCAAAAATAAAACCATAGTCTATAATGCCAAAAAAAAAAAAAAAAAAAAATCTTATCCTTTTATTTGTAAGCTTTTTTTTTTTTAATCAATTTTAACTATTCTAAAATTTTATATTGTGCTTGTCAAAAAACAAAAAAATTTATATTGTGACAAATATAATACTCCGTATCTATGTATAAAAACCTAATCTATTTTTGCATAATACAAGTAATTAGGAATTCTTAAGAATTCTTATCTGAAATGTAAAAGGATATAGGTTGTGATTTTATCGCCTTCTAATTAATACAACATTATCTAAATTTATTAAGACAATTTAAAATTCAATATTTCATAAAAACTTGTTAGGCTTATTTTAACTATTTTATCTGAAGTTAACCTCTATGAACTTATCCAGATTCATTTCATCTTCTAAGTTGAGATCCTATAAAGTTGATTGATTGTGGCGTAAGCCAATGAATTGTTTTTATAAAGAAAGAATTATCCTTATAATTATTGGATCGTTATAAAAAATAATTTCTCCTTTTTATTAGATAATTAATGGGAGGTGTCTAGTGATTCACTGAATGGATCTATCAAATCTTATGAATAACTTTTATACTACATCCATTTCATACGAAGTTTTATTTACAATGATTAGATATTTTCTACAAAGATAATACAATACTTAAAATAGATGTCATCTTGAATTGGGCCATACAATGCCAAATAAGGCCCATATCATTAGGGAGTGAAATTTTCGTGTCAGGCCAAAATAGGCACCAAATTTACACTTTGGATGGTTTAAATCCCAAACTTTAATTAGGTCTAGATAGGTTGAAAATTAGGCCCAAATTTATTTCTCTACCTTTTTAAAAGTCTAACTAAACGCTTATAAATAGTGGCCTGAGCAACCCAAAATAAGGAAAAGGAGAGTTTAATCTACAAACAAGGCTTAGGAGTTTCCATACTAAAACCAATTGGCAATTGTAGGAGTAACTCCTCAACCTTATAAAGTGGAACCATATCTCTTCTTTTTCCAATATGGGACACTCACAAGTAAGCTACAATGGGTTTCAACATGCGGGAAAAATAGTTTTGTTATACATGATTTTTAGGCAAAAATAGTTTTGTTATACACTGTTTTTAAACTAATTATTTAGCTTATAAATATGTGATGGTGTTTAATGAAAATAGTGATGATTGATTAATTTGAAATCTATAATTGGCACAATTAAAGTGGCATATATGGCAATGCACAAGTTTGGCCTTAGATTTATAAAATTATATGTTAGTAAATAATATTTGGTAGAAAAAAGTTGATATCATAAAACTTTATTTTAATATTTATTTAACAATATATTTCATAATTAAGGCCTTGTTTGGTACATGGCTATTGACGGTTGGCTAATTCACTTGGCTTATTTGACCTGTCGGAATGTTTGGTAAAAATGGCTTTTGAAATTAGTTGTTTATAAAAGTATTTGGTAAATTTAGTTGGTGGCTGTTGGCTATTTATTAAATAATTTGTGGGCCAACAAAGAAAGCTACTCAAAGCAGGTTTTTTTTTTTATTATTTTTTTTAATTTTTATTTTGGCTTAAAAGCCAGTTTTTTTTGCTGAATGAATAGCCATTTACCAAACACTTTTTTTGACGGTTTGATCACTTAAAAAAGCCAAAAGCTAACAAAATGCCATTTAACAAACATAATTTGAATTGATAAAATTTATTTTTTATACATTACTAAAAAAAAAAAAAAAGTGATGGTCAAAGTTAATTGATAAAATTTGTTTTTTTTTTTTTTACGTTACTAAAAAGAAAAAACAAAACACTCTTACTACACCCAAAAACTACAATTTACAACATTAAACACAAAAATTGAAGGGGAGCAACAAAATTTGGTAAAAGTAGGCGGCGGCTCGTCACGGGCATGATGACAAATATTATCATAATATAATGAAATGAGTACTTTACAATCAAACAACGTTAAACCAAAATTCAATAAAATTAGATAAAGAAAGAGGAGAAAGAATTAGAAGAAATATATGGCAGGGAGTGGAGAATTGGCAAAGCCAACCTACAATGCAAAGCTATACTCAGGTGGCAGACCTTCTTACCCACCTCAACTCTTTCATTTCATCGCCTCTCACACTCCTTCCCATCTTCTTGCTTGGGATGTCGGTACTGGCACTGGCCAGGCCATTCCTTCCGTACGTTCTTTCCCTTTCCTCTTCTCATTTCTTATTTTATTTTATAGACGGGATTTGATCTTATGTCTTGCTATTTTTATTATTAATCATTGGGATCCACACTTATGATCATTTATTAATTATTTATTGTGGATTGGCTTTGGGACTTCTTTCAACCAAGTTTATATTTGTTCTCTTGATTTTGTGATTATTTTCTGTAATGAATGTGATCAATACAGAGTAATTTTGGACATTAATTTCTCTAGACGAGTTTTGATCTTATATCTTTGGGTATTAAGCGAGATCCACACTTTTAATCAGATCGATTTTGGGATTAGTTTCTACCAAGTTTAGATTTGTTCAATTGATCTTGTCATTAATTTCGGTAATTAATTTGTGATATTGAATTACCCCCAAGAATTTCTAAATTAGACTCCAACGATCACCACATTTTACTAATCAATTTTAGTAATTTTTCTTGCAAAACTTATGTTTATAAGTACAAACCAAGAATTGTATCATATAAACATGTTTCTCAAGTTGAAGTGAGAATTCTAAAACATATTTTAACTCTACCATATTTGTTGATTTTCAGTTAGCTGAAATCTATAAGAATGTGGTGGGCTCAGATATCAGCGCGACACAGCTAGAGTGTGCACCAAAACTGCCTAATGTCAAGTACATTCAGACGCCTCAGGTTCTGTCCGTAACTGATGTTGAGCAAATGATAGCACCCGAATCCAGCATTGACTTAATAACCGTAGCCCAAGCAATGCACTGGTTCGATCTCTCCAACTTCTACGAGGTTGTGAGATGGGCTCTGAAGAAGCCTAATGGGGTCATTGCAGCCTGGTGCTACACTACACCTTTGGTGAATGAGGAGGTGGATGCTGTCTTCTGGCCGTTCTACAAGGGATTTTCCGGTCCTGGATGGGAGGAGACGACAAGGGCTGTGGATGACAAGTACCGGAGCATTCATTTCCCATTCGAGCCTGTTGATGGATTGGCAGATACTGGTCCGTTTGAGTTCAAGAACGAGAAGGTGATGAGCTTGGAGGACTATTTTGCTTACATAAGGTCATGGTCTTCTTACAATGCTGCTAAGGAGAAGGGGGTGGAGATGCTGCCGGATGAGCAGGTTGACCGATTCAAGCATGCTTGGATGAATGATGGGAAGAACGATAAGGTTGTGAAGTTTCCTGTTTATTTGAGGATGGGAAAAGTTGGGGATTCGAAATGAAATTGGTGATGCAACTGATGATGCTATGTACTTCAACTTCATTATATGCATATAGCAAGCAATAAAGAGTTCCTGTTCACGCCTTTCCTGTATTAGACAGAGTAGATTATATGAATATTAAGTATCAATGATTATAATGTTAAGGTAAAATGTTGAAGTTGAAGTTTTGACAGTTCTCAGAATAAAAGATCAGATTATGGTGTTTTTCTTTGTCAATTTATTGGATCTTGATGATAGGTCAGAAACTAATTGCTTCTCGAGATGAACTCTCACTAACCTAAAAGGCTCAAAAGCTCTGCATAATGGTAGGTCATACATTTCTTGCACATTCGTGTTGCTCATTTGTTGGCTCATATTCATCCTGGGGAGTATTTGTGTAAGAATATGAGATGGTTTCCGTCATATGTTGATGCTGGTCTTGATTCCTATTCATTGATTTAAGCTTCTGTTTATGGATTAACAGAGAAAAAGACATTACTACATTAGTCTAGGCGGTTCAACTTGAAAGAGGGTATGATTGAATGATCATTGTCAAAGATACTGCAATGGTATAACACGTATCACTATATCAGCCTGTGTATCAAATTATGTATTGAAATGGTCCGGTAGATATTTTCTGATACCATAACAGCATGATTATTAGGGTTCTGAGTTCAATAAGATGGATTGAACCAATTGTTTAACCCAGCCCATAATTCAATCAGCTAGTCAAATCAACTAATACTACCAACTAATTACCAAATTAGGCCAGAATAAGAAAGACTTAACTTCACATTAGTTGTTATACTTATGTCGCATTTTTGTATGCTATTTTGAAAATTAGACTTAAAAACTTGTGTTACTATTACTAATTGTTATACGAGTAATACTTTTTAAGTTTTACAAAAGTAATACTTCTTCTGTTTCTATTTACTTGACTAACATTTTTATAATGAAAATGTCATATTACTTGACCCATACTATATTTGGTAAGCTTAGGGTAGATAAATTCTCTAAATTACCCTTATAAAATGCACATGGGGGCAACTTTAAGGGGTAATAAGGTAAGCTATGTACAACAAGGGTCACAAAACTATAATTTCTCTCTCCTCTTCTAAAATATTGTGCCCAAAGCTACGGGTCAAGTAAATAGAAACGGAGAAAGTATAAAAAATAAAAAATGAAACAAGTAACTAATGAGAAACAAATTTAGTGCGTGAATAGAAACCTACCGGTTGAGTCATAACATAATAAGGTCGTGTCAAATCAGTGTGTGTTTAAAGTTTTAAACCGATGAACTTCGAATTTAAGCCTTTTTATATTCCTAACAATTCAGTTAGATTAATCCCAAATTGAATTAGTTTTAGACTATTTTCACAAGATTCATCCAATAGAAACCTCTAATTAGAATAAGGTCATGAGCCTATAAACTACAGTATAATAGCAAAAGTCAATTACTTGTTAATACAAAAACAAATGAGTCAATAACTTAATCGCGTCTTTTATTTCCACTATACCATCTTTAAAGCGAGCAAATACCCCAAAAGCGTATACGTCATACTTTATTAATATCAAAACGAAATTAAAAACCAATATAAAAGCCTTGGCATTTTGTTATTTCAACGTATTAATTCACTCCTTTACAATTTTTCCCCTTTCTCTCTCATCAAAACGCAACAAATTTCAAATTTTAGGGCAAAAAAATGGATGCGAAAATCGGAAAATTCTTTGAATCTGTCGGGAATTTCTTCGGTGGCGGCGATCAAATTCCTTGGTGTGATCCTGATACTATTTCTGTAAGCTTTCTATTCTTTCATTTGTGGTTTGATTAAGTTTAGGGTTCTGTTTGTTTCAATTTTTTTTTTGTTTGATTTTGATTTATGTATTTCTGTTTTGCAATTTTCGCACCATTTTTGTTGCTTTATTTAATGATTCGACACAATTTTGATTATTATTTGGAAGAATTCGCTTTTTTCGTTGTTGTCTTTATGTGATATGGTTGATTTTTGGAAATTGCAATTGTTCATCTGAATGTTGAGATTTGTTGAGCTTGTTTTTTCCATGAATGATTTTTTCAATGTCTTTCATATAGTTGTTGTGGCTGATTAATATCAGATGGATTTTTAAATATATGTCTGGAATTAAGGTGAAAGTTCTGTGATAGGAATCGGAAAATCTTGAAAATGTTCGCTACCACGCCTTGATTTTGGAATTGTTAGGATACTCCGTATTTTTTCAGTAATTTTAAGCTATTGCATGTTGTGTGAAATTATTGTTAGCATTTCTGTCTAATTCCACTTTGATTAGCCAATGAGTGTTTGCGGATTTTGTTCTTTGTTTTTGGATTTGGAAGTGGCATCTGCCTACTTCAGTGATAATGTGGAAATTTATGACGAAATTGGACCGATTTTTGGTTTGTCAAGTTATGCTCATGTTCCGATGAATTGCTTGAGATTGGAGGTTTGTTCAGCCTTATGTGATTCTGTCTATATTAATGGAGCGTTTTGATATGTAATCTTGAGTAGGATTATTGAATCCTTAGCATTACATTGAAGCAATGCATGGATATGTTATTTTTGTGTTTTATGTTTCGTTGAACCTTATTTGTCTTTTACTTTCCTGTTGTGCATCTTTTTTTTGTCTGATTCTCATATTCTCTTTTTCCCCTTTTGTGTGGCTTGGCTCCTATTCCTCATATTTATAATGCATATCATTTTTCTTTGAATTGATCCCTCCTTCCCCAAACAGAGACAGAGGGAGAGTTGGATATGATAGCTGATAAATTTTTTATATAACTTTTAGGGACTTGAGCGAGAGGTTGCAGAAGCTGCCAATTCCAGTGATGAACAGAGAAGTGAATGTCTGATGAGGTTATCATGGGCCCTTGTCCACTCTAGGCGTGCTGAGGATGTGCAGCGAGGGATAGCTATGGTTGAAGGTAAATTTGGTCACCTTTTCAACTATGGATGCTTCTTCTTAGTTCTTATGTCTTGCTTTGTATGTTTGATATTTCTAAGATTTAAAATCTTTTCATTGATAATCTTGTTGCAGTTTTTAGCCGCTTTTGATAATATACCTAAGGTTGCATTGCTTTTATCTATGCTCTACCCTACACACCATAATTTGCTGAAACTGCCTTTACTTTTGTAATATGCTCTTTCATCTAGACTGTATTCTGAACTGTAGACTATTTCATGTATCAGTTTCTCAAACGTTAACATATCTCTCTGATTTATTTTGTACTTCAGCTGTTTTAATACATCTTTCTCTTTTAGAATGCATTAGCAAACCCCTCTGAACATATAACTTAATGAGACTAATTTTCTGGTCTGTAACTAGTGTCACAAGTTAGGGTCTAAAGATGTGCTGAAATGAAAATTTCATACCTTAGTATTAAGGCTGTGTCCCCCCACCTCCCAAATTGAAGTGCTACGCAGAAATTAAAATTGTGTCCTGGCTTTTTGGCAGCATCACTAGCTAATACAAGCAGTGGTCCACTTGAAAGGAGAGAGAAAATCTATCTGCTCGGTGTGGGGTACTACAGAAGTGGTGATTTTGCAAGAAGCAGGCAGCTTGTGGAACAGTGTCTTGAGGTAACCTTTCTAGCTCTTTCATGTAGAGTGGTTTGATAGAATTGGCAAACTGGTTGTTGTGGTTGTTCTCAAGGCCATAATTCCTTTTCTGGAAAAGGTCTTTTGATTGCTGTGTAGGATGACAGAACAATTTCAAACAATGATGAGCTTATTTCTTTTGTGATTTCATTGCATCCCATATCCTCTAATCTGGCTGATGTCTGTTTTTGCTTAACGGTGATGTTTCCGGTTAGAAATTGCTTATTTATGATGTATATTATTGGGAAAACACTTCAAAAATGATTTTTTTTATTATTTATAGTGATTTAAAAAAAGACTTAGATTTGTATAATTTAATAAAAATGGATACTATCTGCTTGCAACTGTGTCCTATTAATGGCATAAATTGGTATTATGACTTTGCAGATTGCACCTGACTGGAGGCAAGCATTAACCCTGAAGAAAAATGTGGAAGATCGGATTGCCAGAGGTAAGAAATGCGAATTCTAATTCTCTATTCAATTTCAGAAGAGTTGCTTTTCATAAGCCATAACTCACATGAAGCTATTTTCTTATTGCTGTCTTTCGATACCAAATACAGATGGTGTTATTGGGATTGGCATAACAGCTACTGCAGTGGGTCTTCTTGTTGGAGGAATTGCTGCAGCTGTGGCTCGTAAGAAGTGAGAAAGTTAAATTTTGTTCAAGTCAAGTGACTACTGCAACTATCATATCTTGACTCCTCTTTCCTGTGTAGACGCAATGCCTATATATACTTTGTGCATGGATGAACTTGATAAATAATCTTTTCAACGTAATTAGGAGTTTTTCGTTCTTCATACATAACAAAACTTGATGTATCGCCATCAGGCAGTTTTGATTTTACTTTGCTATCAAAAGTTGTATAAGATTTTTATGTGGATTTACTTGTCTCACCAGTCGATGTTTTTTATTGAATTTATAAACTTTTTCTAGACTTGGCTGCCCAGGAAGCCGAAGCTAATTGTTATGATCCAAAGTTGACCGTTGGAAAGATAATCCAACAATCTCTCAGGTATATGAGGGTAATGTTGGTGTTTATTCAAATTTCTTTAGATACACTATTACAACATTGAGGTACTCAGACCACAAGCAAGGAGTACAAACTGTACAGTGTACCCCTTTTTTTATCAAATAAAAAGTAATTTCTAGGCTATTGATTGATACTTAATGATGCCGTTAAGTTATTAAAATCTCTAGTGACCCGCTAATATTGGAACCCCCCCCCCCCCCCCCCCCCCCCCCCCCCCCCCCCCCCTTTTTTTTTTTTTCATGATCAGGGAATATTTGTTTACCGTAGCTAACGACATTAACTTAATGAAAAAACTTTAAAGAAAACAAATTACTCTGTATTGCCTTAGAAACTGTCATGTAAAAAATTTAGGAACTAGAAATACTAGAATAATATATTCTTAACTCTCTAAAATGTTTATCAAAGTTAAAATGAATCTACAATATGTAAAAATATAGCTGCAAGGTATATCAGAGTAGTATAATTAACTTGCACAGTTGCACTATTAAAAGGAATTAAACTTGATTGGAGATGCCTTGAACGATCTGCTTGAATATTTCCTTAGCCATAACTCTGTAGGCGTGCTGAGTCATGTGGACTCCGTCCCAACTCACTAGCTTAGATGGATCGTGGCAAACAGGAACTCCATTGTTGCCACACATTCGAGTTATGTTAAAATTGTAATCATTATTACCAATGCCACAGCATGTCTTTTGCACTTCACCCTTTGCAAAACCTGCATAATAATTATTACTATGTATTAGTACCATGCTTCAAACAAACGGATAAAATATTGATTTCAAAATCATACATTACAAATTGGCAATAAACTAGCCATTTGAAGCAGCATTTTGAAGGAGTCCCTTCAATGCATTGAAATAATCAGCATAGACAATTGCAACGTTTGGATACTGTGTTTGAAGATCCTTAATAGCTTCATGTAATCGAACATTTTGGTACGTTGCGAATCCATTCAAACCCTTTAAACATTGTAGCTCATCGTACATATTCGGGTCTTTTGTCTCGAGGCACTTAGATAAATAGGCATGCAACCGATTGCAAAGTTACCGGGAATTACAACTTTAGTACCACCTAAATTAATCACTTCCTGCATTAGCATTCATATAAAATCGTTAATTATGTTATATTGTGAATAATTAAAATCGATAGACATTATAAGTTAGAAAAGATACCAACCTTCACGGCACTAATAATGGCTTGAATGACTTCATCTACCATCTGTTGCACTTCTTCCATTGATTTTCGTCCAAAAAACGCATAGTTAAAGTCGTTGCCTCCGGTTTCGATAATAAATAATGCATTTGCGAGTTTGGCTTTACAATCTGCAAACATTTGATTAAAAAAACTAGTAACTATTTCCTCGATCATCATTAATACAAAAGAGTTATCTCAAACTTTTTAAAAATAGGGATATCGTAGAAAAATAATATTTAGGATAGGACTAGAAGTTTAATTACCTTTAGGATTAGGGCAGAGTGAATTAAGGTGAGACTTAAACCAAGCCATTTGAACAGATAATGAACTGTTGGTAACCGGCGATGTAATGTTTTTAGCAGCTAAGGTTGAAGTGTCGAGAGCCGTCGATCCCGCAACAGCGAAGTTCACACCATGAGTGAAGTTACCGGCTTCATTAAGATATGCATCAAGAAAGGGCAAATTCAAGTATCTTGCTGCAATTTATACAATAAAGAAAATTTATTAGTCATACATATATTTATAAATTGGTACGGTTTTAGTGATTTATAGACGATAGATGATAAGCGTACTATTTAACAATCTTACTTTTATACGTGTTAAATGAACTCGCATTATTTTAATCATTTATAAATTTAATAATATTTGATTTGCATTGTTTATATATTTTCTTTACATATATATTGTCAAAGTTAATATAAATTAAACGCAAAATTTAAATGGTGCAATAATTATGGAACAAATGTTAAAGAATATAAATATACTTAAAAGTTGATTAGTAATTCTATTAACAAGGTGACATACCAATAAAATCGATCATGAGAAGGCCATTGGAGCAACGACCAGTAGGCTTATGGAAGTAAGTTTGTCCATAAGGAAGTCTTGCAAAGGTTGTATGTTCTCCAACGGGGGATTCGCGTATCAAGTTACCGGTGTCGGATATCGAATCGCCGAACTGATAGATCGCATCTATTTTTGGTACTTGTTGAGAGAGTGCATGGATACGGAGAGGAAAGGAAGAGCAAAGAGCAACAACAATAAAGAATACTAGTTTCATGCTAGCCATGGTTCTCTTGTTACTACGTACTGTTTTTTTTTTGGGTTGTGTTGTGAATGTAATAGAGACGGGAAGAGTATGAATTTATAGGATTTAAGGTTAGGAAAATAGATGTCTTAGTCGGTTATTTAATTCGGTTAAGGGTAAGTCGTAAAAGATTAGGTTTACTAACTTGCAACAGAAGAAAAGAAATTAAGTTATTGCTATTGTATTAGGATTAATGTTTCCTAAATTAATGAGTTGTGCTAAATTCTAAAATTATAAGTAATTAAATTTCATTAAAAAAAATACTTATTATAGATCTTCTCTTAGGATTTTTAATCATGTATTGAAATCATGGTAATCATATTATCTTTTTAAAAAAACAATTTCAAATCATATGATCATATCCTAATGTACTTAGATAATCATTACAATTTAAAAGTCAAAATAATAGGGCCTTAGATAAACATTTTACAATTTAAAAGCCATTTTTTTTTGAAACAATTTAAAACCATCCTTAATTAATAAATTTACACTAAAACAATAAAATTAACATAATTAAATTTACTGTGCATCTACTCCCTTCGTATTTTTATAAGTGAAATGTTTAATTTCTGTTTTGCACGTATGTTTATACAAAACTTTGACTAATGATTGCACGTATATTTATACAAAACTTTGACTAATGATATCCTTAAATTTTAATAATTAAATTATAACAATTGAAATACTAATAAACTACGAGTATTTATTAAATAATTTCTTTTGCATAAATCACAAACATTAACAAAAGTAGTTGGATTAGGTGAACGGTGCAAAAGTCAAAACGTTTAAATTTAAAAAAAAAAAAAAATACACAAGGGAGTATCATACATTCATAACCAATAGCCAATGTACAAAACAGTTATTTTAAAATACTTTACAAATTGCCTGAAATTGTAAATTACAAACCACGACAAATTATGTGTGAATCAAATCACTTTTAGCTTCTCATATGCATTTTTAAGACTGTAAATATCAATTTCTTTAAAACTAGACATTGATTAATGGCATTAATATGCTATTATAAATTATACACAAGAATGATAGATATTCTCGGATTAGAGATTATAACGAGGGAATGGATTTCATATTTGATGAACAAGTCATTGACTATTCTGTTTTATTGTGTTTCATAAATCTGGAACAAGCATCTCGTTTACTCCGCGGAAGACAAAGCATGGCTAAAATTATGCTTAAAAAAAAAGAAGAATTCCAGGATCTAGTATTCATTATTTGGAGTCTCTTGTTGATTGTGACTTAGTGACAAAATACAATTTTCCCATCCTAGGACACCATGCATGGAGTACATGACTTCAATACGGAGTAATAAGGGTAATTGAATTTGGATAAAAAAAAACCAAAAAAAACAGTAAATCGTGCGTGCCACGTTGGTTTATAAGAGTCAT
Source organism: Chenopodium album (assembly GCF_948465745.1). Lineage (NCBI taxonomy): Eukaryota > Viridiplantae > Streptophyta > Magnoliopsida > Caryophyllales > Amaranthaceae > Chenopodium > Chenopodium album. Next base: position 49,466,521 of record NC_137848.1, read on the forward strand.
TTTATTTATTTTTATAATCCGAGTAACCCCATTTGTCAATTAATGTACCTAAATCGACTATACGAGTAATATAAGTTATTTGACTTATTTCCCTGACTTTTCATCGTTGTAAATTTATAAAAATTAGATATTAATAAAATTTACATTGATACAATTGTTTGCTACTCGATTAATGTTCCCAAGCAATTACGGACTTAGTAGTATTAATTAGCAAAAGAAATCAGACCCAAACAAATAGTTGTACACCTACTTATAAGAAATCATCATTCGTATGAACAAAACAATAATTCAAGAATACTCTAAAGCATTAATCATTAAAACCAACAATACTCGTCTCAAATACTTAATACATGGCTTCAAACTAATAGTTACTGAGCATAACAAGCTAAGGACTCATAATACAAAGATAAGAAAAGAAAACGAAACAAGAACCCATCAAGTTTCTCAGATTCGGATCTGAGTTCCTCTCAGGCAACTCCGAATTCCTTCGCTGCAATGTATCACGAAGAGTGACCAACAACTCCTAACCCTAGAAGGGTTTTGGAGTGAAGCCTCCCTTCTCTCTCGTCTCTTCTTCAGTGTCTGGCTTGTTTTCTCTATGATTTCGTGGCTTTAAATAGGCTAAGAGATAATTGGGAATCTTTCAAAGATAAGGAAAGTAATTAGATAAAAAATATATCTCTTCCATATCTTAACCAATTGATAAGATCTTCTTTTCATTCATATTTATCTTTTCCAACAGCTGTAGATCTTGTGAATTATTCCCCAAGATTTCCCAAATTCGTGGATTCAATGAACCTAGACGAACAAAACGTGCCCAGCAAGCTGTTTTCATCTCCGTCAGTTTCTCAAGTTCCTCGGCAGGAACTTCCAATTGTGCTTCGCATTGATTCCTTCATTTGGTTGATCTTTTTACCTTCTAAAACCACTCAATAACCTATCAAAACACACAAATGAGAAATAAGCCACAAAATATCAAAAACCTAAATAAAAACACTAAAATGCTAAAGGAACTTATCCAAAATCTAAGGAACATATATATAAAATAGTGTCAGAAATGACACTCATCATTTGCTCTCATTAATGTTTATTGCCTCTTTTTTTAGCTCTTAAGAATAGTGTGTGGACATTTATAACCCTTAAAATATTCTTTTACATATTTCCTCGCATTAATGCTACCAACAACTAAAGTTGTGACATAAGGCCATGGCTGTCACACACTTTAGCCGACCTAGTAAAAAAAAAAAAGTAACCTCATTTGGTCATTCGAGTAACACCTATTATTTTATTTTGACTTATAATATAATACTTCCAATGTAATTATTCTTATTTACAAAAATATTTGCATACTCCCGATACAAATATCTCTATTTTTAAGTTAATTTAATATATTAATACTTGATTACAAAGTCTTATATATGGCTAGCCACATGGTGTGACAACTTTACATAATCACATACAAGACAATTAATTAAGTAATAGGGGGTTACAGTGATGAACAAATAAGGTTACCTTAACGTGTATGTAGGTTACTTAAATGAGAACTAGGGTTACTCCTTAAATAAGTGAAAATTACTCGAATGAACAAATGGAGTTACTTATTTCTAAATTACTTGAATTCACTCATATAATGAATTTGGATTTACTTTTATGGACATCGTGAGGTTACTCTTATGAAAATTGAGGTTACTCATACATATAAATGAAGATTATTCTTATAAACTAATGTGGCCACACCGTGTGGCTAGCCACATACAAGACTTCAGACTTGATATATATGATATCTAATCATTGTTTTCCACTATCTTATTTCCTTATTAGCTATATAAAATCACCAATTGCAACTTTGGGGAACAAAGGGAATAGTTTTTACATTATTATTTAAAGTTAATTCTTTCCCATTTATTAATTACTTTTATTACTATTTGTTTGTGATTATTAGGTTATATAGTAAAGTTTCATCATTAATTTTAAATTTTAAATTTTAAATTCTACATTTCTACAACCAACCCATCAATTGAAGAAGAACAAACAAATAACGCAAGTTCGTGGAAGGTGGAACCACTGGGATTAATCTTTTAATTGTTTTGCTTTGAAAATAGCTGAAATTTGTGTTCACCTACTTCCTAAATTTCTCTTTTTATATATGATTTTCTTCTTTAATCAACTTGCTATGTATATAATGGATATTATTGAATTCAAGGAGAAATTAAATACTTTTATGTTGCAATATTTGTACTACAACTTTCTAAATTAATAATGGTTGCAAATCTTGCAATATTAAATAAACGAATGAAATACAAATTTTTAAGGAAAATTTGAAAAATGCCACCATCTATTGTTGTCATTTTGTACAATACCACTTTAACTTAATTTTTTTTATTGTATTTTACCACCTAGTTTAATCTAAAACACTAAAAATTACCACCATTTATGCCCGACTCCCCTATATGATGTCATAGTGGGTTCCACTACCAATTGTTCCTCTCTTTTCAATTCCCTCGATTCTCACCTATGTTCTTCCTTCTTCTTCCTCTTTGTCTAATTTTAATATCAATTTGCAATTCAATTAGGCGTTATTTAGGGTTTTTATTCACTAATTTGTTCTTCAAGCTAAACGATAATGCAAAATCGAGGGTATAATTGGTTAATTAGGATAATTAAGGAAGAAGAAAGGTGAAATTCGAAGAAAAATTGGTTAGTGGGACCCACCATGACGTCATATAGGGGAGTCAGGCAAAAGCGGTGGTAGTTTTTACTGTTTTGATAAAACTAGATGATAAAATATAATAATAAAAAAAAAAAAACTTGAGGTGTAATGTACAAAATGACAACAATAAATGGTGTTATTTTTAAAATTTTACTATCTTTTAATTATTTAGTTTTCAGATGAGAATATAAAACTAGTACTACAGTACTACTATGACTAATTACACTATTGTAGCGGACTAGCGGGTTGACCCGTTACGAGTTACGGCCTTATCGGACCCTTCTTATTACAATATATGACTCCACCTAATATGTATACGTATTCTATGGCCGAACTGCTCTAGATTATTAAAGAAAAGAAAGATAATAATGTCGATTACAATTTAGCAAATTGGTCTTAAATAATTGTTGTTAGTGAAATGATGAGTAAGCTTAATAATGCTGATGATACTTTAAACAGCAAATTGTTCTTAAATAATTATTGTTGACGAGTAGGCTTAATAATGATGATACTTTAATCATATTAACAAGTGCTAATGTTACAGTATTTCAACGAAATGATTAATTAAGGGGTCATATTGTAGTACGGATTGATAGTATTTTACTTCTATTTAACTTGAACCAAGCATGAATTTTTTTGATCAAACTCAAAACTCATACCATCTTTTCTCATCATTATTTTGCATAGAAATGGACATTGTAGGCACAACGCTCTCTGTTGCCCAAACTTTGTTTGCAGCCTTGCAATGTTCGGAGGTCAATGAGACCCTCTCACTCATTGGCTACAAATCTCACCTTGATGATCTTATACGTACCGTTGAGGCTGTCAAGGCCGTGTTGCTCGATGCAGAATCCAAGCAAGAGCTCTCCCATGAAGCAACAGTTTGGCTTCAGGAGCTCAAGGATGCTGTTTATGAAGCAGATGATCTAGTTGATGAATTTGTCACACTCGCCGAGCAGAAGCAACTCCTGAAGAAGGATGGTGTTAGTCTTTCCAAAAAGGCGCGCCACTTCTTTTATAATTCCAACCCACTTGGAATTGCATTGAAGATGTCTCGAGGGGTTAAAGATATCAAGAAGAAGTTGGATGCGATTGCTTACAATGATCAATTTCGCTTTAAACTTGATCACGAGCCTATCAGGAAGAGAAGGCCTGAGACCTGTTCTTATGTAGGTGCAACAGATATTATAGGGAGGGAAGATGACTTGGAGAACATCATTGGTATGTTGCTTGATTCTAATGTTCAACGAAATGTGTCGTATCTCACAATTGTGGGAATGGGAGGGTTGGGCAAAACTGCTCTTGCCCAACTTGTGTATAATGATGAAAGGGTCAGAAGTGCGTTTCCATTAAGGTTGTGGGCTTGTGTCTTTGATCATGATCATAATCAGCTAGATGTGAAAGAAATTGTTGGTAAGATTTTGGGAGAGAATCATGAGGATTCCACCATGAATCTACTACAACTCAAACTTCGAGAAAAACTAGCTGGCAAGAGATTCTTACTCGTATTAGATGACGTATGGACCGAGAATCGTACACAGTGGAATGAGCTAGCAAAGTTCTTGATTGGAGATCAGAGGGGAAGTTGGATTGTGGCAACTACACGTTCCGAGTCAACGGCACGAATCATAGGAAATGGCACGATGCACAAGCTCCAGGGCTTGTCACGTGAGAGTTCATGGCGCTTATTTGAAAGGTCAGACTTTGGATCGGAGCAATCAAACCCTTATAATGACTTGGTTAAGATTGGGTGTGAGATTGTTCACAAATTTGCTCAAATACCCCTTGCTATAAAAGTGGCAGGAGGTATTTTGTATGGTCAAGAAAAGAGAAAGTGGCTACAATTTCAAGATATCGGATTAGCCAGCATTAGAGAGAGCCATAATGATATCATGCCGGTGTTAAAACTCAGCTACCATCATCTTGAATCTCCGTTAAAGTGTTGCTTTAGTTATTGTGCAGTATTTCCCAAGAATTATATTATAGACAAGCAGATGTTGATACACCTTTGGATGGCACAGGGGTATATTGTTCCGATAGACAAAGGTCAAAGCATAGAAGATGCAGGTGAGGAATACATATCTATGTTGGTGCGGAGATGTTTTTTCCATAATGTACAACCAAAAAGTGCAAATGGAGAAATTGAGTCATTTATGATACATGATCTCATGCACGATATTGCTCAAAGTGTCATAGGGAAGGAGCTTTGTACAATGAAAACTGCTAGTGGCAACCTAGATAAAAACGTTCGTCATCTGTCTCTCGCCAGAAGCTCATTTGCAAAAAACTCCTTTGGTAAGACACATATTCGCTCATATTTTTATGCTGGCCATTGGCGTCAAGATGCTGATGAGATGGACAAAGTTACACTAGAAGCAATTGTTACAAACTGCAGATGCTTAAGGACATTGGACCTAGCTTGGTCTACAATTAAGAGTTTACCAAACTCTATTGGAGGGCTATTGCATTTGAGGTACGTAGATCTCTCATTTAATAAAGATTTGGAAGTGCTGTCTAAGTCAATAGCGAAATTATATAATCTGCAAACCTTGCTACTAAAAGGGTGTAATAAACTAAAAGAGTTACCAAAAGACATGAGTAGCTTGGTTAAGCTTGAGACGTTGGATATAGATGGTTGCTCTAGTCTATCTTTTATGCCTAAAGGCATTGATAAGCTGAGTTGCCTTCGCACTTTGAATAAGTTTATTGTGGGTGGAGATGGGAGTTTTTCAGGTTGGAAGCACTGGTTTGATAGACTAGAATACCTAACGGCTCTTAACAATTTGAAGGGTCGTCTTGAAATCGACGTTAGGTGGCCTAATAATGCTACATGTGTTCAAGAGAGCAGTATGAGGGGAGGATTATACTTAAGGCACAAGGAACATCTTATTTGCATTGCAATTGGTTTCAAACTCGATGAATGTATTGGAAGAATAATTAACGATGTAGAAAGAAGATTGATGGAGGAGTTGCAGCCACATTGTAATCTAAAAGAGTTAGTTGTGCGAGGATATCATGGTGCAAGGATGCCTAGCTGGGTAACCCTTCTACCAAATCTTGTAAATCTTCGTCTTTTCAATTGCAAGGAACTGGACTATCTACCATGTTTGGGAAACTTGAGCAATCTAAGAGTCCTAACACTTTCAGAGTTAGAGAAATTGGAGCACATTAATATTGAAGAAGATAACTCACTACTCTTTCCATCCCTTGAACGCTTTGAGCTAAAGAATTTGCAAAAGTTCAAAGGGTGGATGAGAAGGGTAGAGGCAGGAGATCAACTCCTTGTTGATAGCAGTACCAGTGAGATGAAATATCGCTCACAATTATATTTTCCTCAATCAAAGTCATTAAGAATAGAACGATGCCCGCTTTTGACATGTACTCCATGGTGTCCTAAATTGGAAAGATTGCATTTAGTCGCATTCAACAATAGACTTCAAATAATGAATACCGAAAGGGGTGAGAATGCTTGTAATTCTCCATCATGTTCATTTTGTTGTGATCCTAGAAACTCGAGTATTTCAATTCCCAGATTGAAGGAGGTTTACATAGACGATGTGGCGTGGCTAAATTCACTACCCATGGAGGCTTTAAGGTGTCTCGAATTTATGACCATAAAAAAGAGCAAGGTAGAGACTTTGGAAGTAGTTGAGGAGGTGTTTCGTAGTTGCTCATCTTCATTGCGTTCCTTGGATATAATAGGTTGCTCCAAACTAAGGAGACTTTCTGGAGGAATTGAGCATCTCACTGCTTTGGAGATGTTAGACATCTACTACACCCATAATTTGAGTCTTTTAGAAGACGGAGAAGATGGCACGCCATGGAAATCCCTCTATCACTCGCTAACCTACATACAACTGATTGATCTCCCACAACTACAAAGGTTGCCAGATTGGATGCAGTTCTTGAAAGCCCTTCGAACCTTGTCTATAGTAAGCTGCAATCAGCTAGAATCAATGCCGAATTGGATGCCGAAACTCACTTCTCTCAGGAACCTTAAGATTTCGTATTGCTCGACACAGCTAGAGAGAAGATGCCAAAATCCAACCGGAGAAGACTGGCTTAACATTCAACACATCTCCTCCAAGGAAATCACCTCCAATAATGCTTCTTCCTTTTTATTCTTACCACTAGATTTATGAGATGCCTTTTAATGTATGTTAATTTTTTGTAGAATAATTTCTATTATGCTCTTTTAACATTACTAGTTGTTGGCCCGCGCGCTACGCGCGCGGTCCCCTAATTTGGTGATTTTACCTCGGTAATTAGTGTGTAATTAATTGTTGTTTATGTGTTAATGTAATTGGTCGCATTTTGATTGTTGATTTTCATTTGCTTTGATTGATCAGTGTATAATGATCACTTTAGCTATAGTTAATAAATAAGTGCACAAAACTAATGCTTCAACTAAAATCGGAACAATTTATAACGTAATGTCAAATAATTGTGTTTAAATTATACGAATTTTGCATAACATGTAGCATTTTAGAGTGTATTAAACCAAATTAAGTAATGATGGGAAGTAATACACATAACTTATTATAAGTAAACAAATAAGTAATGTTACGGAGGGAAAAGATGAGAGCGCGCGGTCCCCTTATATGGTGATATACTCGGTACGCGCGCGATCCCTCAATTTGGTGACCTATACTTAGTGATTAATGTGTAATTAGTCGTTGATGTATGTGTAGATTATTTTAAATTTGTTTTGGTAATGGAGTCAGGTATATCTGTTACCGTTGTACAAATATGAAATTTGATGGAATAGATTGTTTTGCTAATGAATTAATGTAATATATGTGTGTGTTGATTAGCAAATTAAATAATTAATTACTCATGGTTTCAAAGGTGTTGGAAGTCATTGTTTATTCGAAATTTAATTGGTTGTTAAACGTTTTGATGCCAAAAATAGTTATATTATGAATTAGAATTGAATTTAAGAACTTGCTTTAAACGAATTAAAATATTTATTATGAATTAGAATCGAATTTAAGAGCTTTGCTTCAAATGAATTGAAATAAATCACTTGGGGCATCAAATGTTAAAAGGATACTTTTAATTCAAATGGAAAAGCTATATACATACAAGATGTATTTGTTAAAGATGAGTTTTAATTTGGTGAAATTAAATTGTCGTTATTAATTAAGTTACCGGTTTAAGAATATATTGTTTTAATAGTTGGTAATGTTATTTATTTGGAAGTAAGTATCAATGTGAATTTTGAATATGCAATGTTTTCTGAATGTTTTTGAACAAATTTGTAAAATTTTCATGTAAATCTAGATTCAAATTAAAGTATGATATAAAGGAGTAGTACAAGGATTTAACTATTGTTAAAAATGGTCTATACATGGACAAGCTATTACTCTGTATGCACTACTTTGACTTAGGGCCTGTTCACTTCAGCTTAATTTCAGTTCATTTCAACTCCAATCAGTTCAGTTCAGCTCCTAGTTTTTTTCTCTCATAAAATATTCAGTTCAGCTCCAATTAATTCAGTTCAGTTTAGTAAATGTGAACAGGTTACAATAACAATAATTTAATTATCAAGGTCATGCCTAGTATATATTAAGCATGGAAAGATAATTATGTTAGATAGATCTTGCCATTCTAACATTTTAAGATATCATGCAATGAACTTGGAAAAATCTCATTGACCACCATTGAAGTTTTTTTCACATCAAGAATGATTCTTACCTCTTCTTTCCTATATTGCCCTAAACCCTCTCCCCCCCCCCCCTCATGGCCTTGTCTCCTTAACCCCCTTTTCTAATGGGTTTGAAAAATAGAGTGAGAAAGAGTTTGGCCTTGCTTTCCAATCATGCATTCCTTCCTTTATTGCATGGTCAATCTCTTTCTCACTTTCTTTCTTTCTTTCTTTCTTAATCCTTCTCCTCTCTATTTTACCCTTTTAAAGACTTTAAAAATTATAAGTTGCACTTGCTCCCCCTCTTTCTCCCCCCCGACCGTTTATCTCTTTCTTTCTTCCGACCTCCCCTTTTCTCATCTCTCCTGACCCATCTATTCCCCCCCCCTCTATCTCTCTCCCGACCCCTTTCCCTCGATCTAGGCCCTCTCTCTATCTCTCTCCTCTCTCTATTAACCTTTCTTTCTTTCCCAGCCCACTTTCTCTATCTCTCTACTCTTGGCTCCTCCTCCTCCTTTCCTTCTCCTTCTCTCTCCCAGCATGTCCTCTCCTCTCCCACTTGAACTCTCTCTCTTTCTCTCTTGGCCCCTTTCTGTCTTGGACCCTCCCTCTCTCTTCACACATCTCCCTCTTCCGATCTCTCTCTCTCTCTAATCCCCCCTATTTCTTTCCTTCTCCTCTTCTATCCCCCTCTCTATCTCTTTCTCTCTTTCCTTCTTTTTTCCTTCTTGCTTCCTTTTAATGGCTTCATATCTTATAAATCTCTCTCTCTCGCTATATGTATGTATGTATGGTTATTCAAATCACTTTTTACTTGAATATTTTTTTTTTCTAAATGTGTTATTAATCATTTTGACTTTCTATACAAAGTATCACATCAATGTTGTTAATTGAGCACATCAAATAGGCAATTAAGTAACCATCTCTATCTCGCTCTCTTTCTCCTTCCTTCCATCTCTCCCTCCTTCCCTAACTTATGATTTAGCAAAATTTATAACCTCTTTACTATCCTCTCCCTTTTCATCTTCCTTTACATTTTTACACGTAACTTATACGGTTTTTTAGGATTTAGAATCTTTTTAAAAAGTTTTGTTTATCTCTTCCTTAATAAGGGCCTGTTCTCTTACGTTTCAGCTCAGCTCGGGCCTGTTCTCTTATGGCTTGGCTCGGCTCAGCTCAGCTCAGTCAATGAGAACAGGCCCTAAAATTCTAAAAATAGCCTTATAATTTAAGGGTTCTTCATCTCTTTCTCCTTCCTTAAACCCCCTCATTGTTTTTCATCTTAATTTATTTTCATTCCTAATTTCTCTTATTTTTCTTCTTTGTAGCCGTTGTGTCTCTTCTACGATTAAACACTATAAATGGTCTCTTGAAGTGCTACTCATCTTTCCTTCCTTTGTTATCCTAAATCCTCTCTTCCTCCCTTCCCTTAGCCTTGTTTGCCTGCTCTTTCTTTGAAAATTATAGGTCACACTCACTCTCTCATAAACTCCTTCCTTTATCGTTCTTTATGTTCCCTTGTTTTTAACGGATTTTAAAAGTATAGCAAACTACTTTCAAAATGGAAACTGTTCTTTTTAATGAGGTTAAACTAAACTTTAATTAATGAAAATTGTGAACAAATATAGGCCAAAAAATTACTTAGGCTATATGTTTGGATAACAATAAATGGAAGGAAAGGAAGGGAAGGGAAAAGGAGGGAGACAAAGTTCCTTGTTTGGATAATATGTGTGGGGGAGGGAAGGGGAGGGGGAGGGAGGGATTTCCTCCTCTTTTAATAAAGACCATCCCTTCAAAATTGGAGGGATTTGGAGGGAAAATGGAGCTCATCATTCCCTCTAATTTCCCTTCCTTCCCCTTCTATTTCCCTTCTAATTTGTTATCCAAACATAGCATTAAAGATTAACTTAGCCTCATCAATCAATCAATCAATACTATATACTAAAAGACACACCAGCAATGACACGTGTCATCTCCTGGTATGTCTTTAGTTTTTTTTTCTTTTAAAAAAAATAAAATTTTACAGAGTATATAAAACAAACACAAACAAACAAATCTTATACATAATAATTCGGTAATTCCCTAATTTTATAAAATATAATTACTTAAAATAAAAAAAGATTTGACATATCATTGACAAAAATATTTATATAGCTATAAATCAATCAATCATCAATATATACTATATACTAAAAGACACACCAGCAATGACACGTGTCATCTCCTGGTGTGTCTTTATTTTTTTTTCTCTTAAAAAAATAAAATTTTACATAGTATATTAAACAAACAAACACAAACAAATCTTATACATAATAATTCTCTAATTTTATAAAATATAATTACTTAAAATAAAAAAGATTTAACATACAATTCCTTAAAATAAAAGAGATTTGACATATCATTGACAAAAATATTTATATAGCTATAAATAAAAAGTCTTAACATAATAATAAAAATATTTACTTCATTTTATGTCTAGCATATCTTTCGTATAATCCTTTATTTTGATCACAATTTGTCAATTATGTTTTTAGATTTTTTTCATTAATAAAAAACTAATTATAATGATAGTTTAATACTAAAATTACCGTGCATGTTACGGAAACTAACCTAGTTAAGCTATTAAACTAAAACAGAAACCATAAGATCATTAATAATATCAAAAGAGAAATAAAACATCAACTAACAATAAAAATAGCATTATGAATTAGATTCGGGCATTTATAATGAGGTATTAAGGGAGTATTATTCAATATTTGCAACATGTTAAATATACATATGACATCATTGTTCTATTTAAATAAACATCAATAACCAGTTGCATTTCTGAACTGCTTAATCAAACACCCATTACCTATACCAAGGTAGTATATTTTCTTATCGACAGTGCTCTACATTGTATGCCAAGCAAGCATGACTCATTGCTACAAAATCCGACTCTTACGATAAATCATGCTTTAGTTGTTCTCTCAATACTTGCTTCAATATTTGCTTGTGACAGTTTGTAGAAATCCTGGAAGAATTTTCACCAGGCTCACCTGCCAAATAATTAGGTGAAAAAAGTGTATTAAATTGACAACACAAAGTTGTGCCGTTTAAAGCTTTCTTAATTTCCATAACTCTGTAACTGCATTGCCATTATTAAATGCGTAATCAGTGAAACAAAAGTATTTAAGAAAAGGAGATACAACACCTTTAAAAGAGGATTGACGGTACGTTGAATGGCTTTTGAGAATTGTATACTTAGCTTTTTCTAAACCAGCATTAATTCCCTCCTTAAGAACCACGAATATAACCAGCAAATTCAGGACCACCTTGTGATGGAGAGCAACGCTAACTGCCGCAGTCTCCAACACCCTGTCATTGCATGTCCTATCAGGTTCTCAATTTAAACAGAATTGGTCTGCACCAAACAAAAAACTTGCTTATATGTATAATGGTTAATTTATAAGCACACCATCGATCACTCTACCCAATCATTACAGTACGAGTTCAGTAGGTCCAGAATAAACTCAATAGATTTAAACTTTTAGATTCTACCCAAGCTACCTGTTGCATTTGAAGTCATAATTGTCATCGATCCGCTTGATGCAATGAGCTGCAATTGCTGCCTTAGTATTAAACTGAAAGAGTCAGACCAGAGTTCCAATTAATCAAAACCAGATATTTTAGTTGAAAGCCATATGACCATTAATTATATCAAAATAGAAATAAAACACCAGCTAACAATAAAAATAGCATTATGAATTAACATATTCAGGCATTAAAAAAATGAAAAATAAATAAAAAGAAAGAAAGAATGATCATGGATTAAAATGATATATTAAGGGAATAAGAGGATTAATAGAGCAAGCTAAATATGACTGAATTACTACTTTACAGCCTAGCCAATCTTTCAAGTGTACTGGTACTCTCCCAAAGCAACAAACTAATCAGTCATCACAATATTCAACAAGACTCCTCTCTATCATTAGCTCTATTTATAGAGCTCTCTTTCTAACTAAATAGCTTATTATTAAAGACAATGACTCATGATGAAACTACTTAAATTTCCCCCACCCCTATCATTAAAATGCCTTCCCTGGCTCCCCTATTACTAATTCATAGCAAGAGGTCACGAGGGAAAGATGGAAATAAGATACCAGTTAAAATGAAAACTAATGAGCAAATGATGGGAAAAAGAGATAGAACTCATATAAGAGACCCAACTTCTACAAATCAAACATGACTTTCTAGTTTTTATAAGCAGCATTTAAGAACCTAAAATATCTAGCAAAAAGAAAATCACTAAGGACAACTTCAGGGTTTCATAAATGCATATATATCAGTGTATTAATGTTCAGAAACCCAGAGGACCCCGCAGAACTTAGTTGGCTTCAGTTCATGGAGATCCTCGATATATCACATCCTGTAAGCAGAATGCAGAATAGAGGTGCTGGTTGAAGGTGTGAAGGATCGGAAATAAGAGCAGAGAGTACTTAAGAAGTTAACCTACACTAAACTGATTGACTATTAGAATAGTGTATAACTTTATATAATAAAATTTTCACTTGAACTTGAAATCAAATGAAAACTGTTGAATGTAAATAAAGAACATTGTCCTAAGTGAACAGATTCAGCTCTTTTCAAAACTTAAAGGTCAATAGATAAAATAAGAAAGCACTTCAGCTTTTAGTAAATCCACGTTCTTCATAATATTAAAGTCCTTCTTCAATGTCTAAATTGCAGACAAACTGTAAACTAACTCAATACAAGAAAGCACCATCAAATACTTTTGAATTGGACACTAATTATAGCAAGCAATAAAAATAATGGTCGTTTCTCACTTAGAAGCTATCTGACTAAAATATAATACCCCTTTCAATGTCACATGCTTCAACTAACATCCTAGATTTGATAATCACAGCTTCCAAAGAAGCAATCCTTTTCCTCTTACTTTTGTTCCCTAAAGTGACTGTACTTTCAAGAACCTAGATTATGAATGGATAGTCGTCTAACAAAATGGAAAATCTTAAACGCTAAATCATATTACAAAGATTCTAAACATTACCATTAAAAATCAAAATTATAAAATATTACTTTCCTTACCATTAAAAATCAAAATATGAGTAAACAATCAACATCTAAAGATTCTAAACATAAACCCATTAGAAAAATAAAACCCAGATCTTCAAATTGGGGATAAAATCACTACTGTACGTGCTTACGAAAATTGAGCTTGCGACTTACATCGTTCAGCTTTTCTTACTGGTTTCTCATCACCTCATGATACAACCTCCACCATGATAAATTACTATCGCACTCTAGGCGGAAATAACAAAAGATCTACACAAAAAAGCATAACACATTAGTGTACAATATGTACATAGAACTGTGAATTCCTCTCTTGTGTCTGCACCTGAACCCAAAATTATGTACAAGGAGGCATCAAATGACAAAATGTATGCTTGGTTGTCCTGAGCAATAATCATCATGCCCTCGGTGTGTAATCTTGAGTTCCTGACTGTATTGTCCTCAAAAAATAGAGGTATTTTGTGTAATTATTTACAAAGTTAGGGCATTTGGTAAATTAAATTTTATTGCTAACGGACCTTTAACGCAGGGGTATTTTGAGCTCACGGTGTGAATAATAATAAACGTTGGTGGTATTTGATGAATTTTGAAAAACTTGAGGGTACTTGGTGAATTTTGCAAAAGGTGAATGGCATTTGGTGAAAAAACCGTTTTTTTTTATTGTTATCTCTCTCTCTTTTATAGGTTTGACTTATAAAGTCAATTTCTACTTGATCCTACTCCCACCTCTTTCTATCACTCTTCTTATAGTTCTCTTCAATTTTTCCTTCTTTTTCATTTTCTGGTATCTCTCTTGCATATTTCTCCATCTTTCCTATCTTTTTTCCTCCTTCCTATCACTTTTCCTCACAGCTTTTTGTTACCTTTTCCACCATCTAGCTCCTATTTTACAGTTTGAACACTTAACTTAGTTTAATCCTAACTGCCTCCTACCCCATTTTACCTTATGTAGTAATTATATTTAATGTATTTTACATTCATCCTCAATTTGACTTTAGAAATAGCCTCTCAAAAATGAACTTATTTTTTCTTTCTCCATTCTTTTATAAATTTGCATAGTTTATAAGCTCACCTAGCTCCCGAAGCTCATAATCCAACCTTTAAATAATAAAATAAAATAAAAAGAAATTTATTAGGCAGGCACAAGGTTTAATTTTCCATTAAGCAACTCACTAAACTAATGAACAAATAGCTGCTATCTTTCATATAACAATCTTCCGAATATGTAAAAGAAACGGAGCAGAAGATTACCATGCCCAATTTCCCCATGGCTCCACCTTTAAAAATCGAAGAATACTAAATATGTCCTCAAGATTATTCTGGAAACCAAAAAATCAGATGTAAGTCATCATAACTTGAATAAAGTATAGTTCTCGTATATGACTTCAAAATACTCCATGTAAGGGGCAGTATTTAAAGCAAGCATTAAATAACAAAGATGGTATGTATTACATTCTAACCGCAGATAAAGCATTACACAACAGAAACTATGTATTAGATTCAAACTATAGAGAAAGTATTACACAACAGCTGAAGGTATGTATTACACTCTATCATCTGCTGAGAATTATATAGTAGCAAAATACCCAAAAATTTGCCTGGAACATATATAACCCAATAGCAACCAGAAAACGAGCTTTTTTAAACTGCAATGGCAAGAATACAACAGAAATACACCAATAGGTTACATCAAAAGAGCAGCAACAAGTTCAAATTTCAACACATTCCAATTTCACCAACTCATATAAACTTATGGTAACCCGAAGTCGAATAACTGAAATAAATATCATGAAACTTGTGATAACCTGCTAAAACAACAGCACATAGAATCCTCAAATCACAGCACGAGCTATGTGCATCAGTGGTATAACCACAGTTAAAGCAAACCCTCACTATCCTCTGAAAACAGAGAAAAGCACACCCTTACTAAGCCCTCGCAAAGAAGAGAGCATAAAACCATTATTAAACTCAATTTTTGTCACAGAAAATCAAACCCGTCATACAATTACAGTAGAGTGTATACTCCTAATTAGTGCTTAAAGCTAAAGCCGAATTCACAATATTAATTCAAATAAGCGCTTCACTTTCAAAGCATCAAAAATGTACTTAAGAGGTTTGGTATGAGCTATACCAACCCAACTCCTTGGGTTTCTAAACCTCATACCTTGTGATTTGAGATATGAGTTTAGAAATTGAAAATTTTCTAAAACAAACGCTAGGTAAAGGTTTTACTCATTCTAAATTTGTATCTCATACCTAAAATCTACAAACCAAAAATCTCCTGAGTAGTATACTAAGCTTCATACCATTGAAAAAGGTTCATTGAAAATCACATGAATTGAAATCATAGTTGAAGATAGCTACAAAGAGAGGATACTTACAAGTTCAATTAGTTGTAAATTGAGACTATCTGAAATACCCTTCCTTTGAGTCAATGTAATGCCAAAGAGATGGAATTGGTTGATTTTGGATTTCATGTTTGATAATATAGGTGCTAATAGCTTTGTCCAAGGTTCTTGATGATCCAAAGAGGAGTGTTCGCCAAGAAGCTGTCAGATGCCGGCAAGCATGGTCTGTATTATTTATATATGTTACTCTTACATCTACATCATAGTTAATCCTTCATAAATACTTTTTGCTCACTTAATTAATTGTATTTAGTTTAATAGGTCTTCAATCACATGAAGAATTTGGTGTTATTAAGACCAATAGTAGTCACGCGGTGAGCTTTATAACTCTTCTACAATAACCTTAGTATGTGCTTAAAAAAATTGAGCTTGGGACTTACATTGTCAACTCCAGCAATATTCTTCTTCTTTGCAAAGAATTATGCTGGTGATTCTGCCAACCCACAAACATAAAATCAAAATTCATCAATTAAAATCCTAAAAGCCAATTCTAATAAAAAAAAATTGACACAAATTGAACTTCCTTTGCTTGAGAAGGCTTTCTTTAGTTTTTCTAGTAGTCTTCGATTTCCCCTTCTTAGCCCAAATTAGGATATCACTATTATCTCTAGAATCCATCAAAGCTATACGTAGATATTATGGATATGGACAGATAAAAGCATACTATGAGCATGTAGCTGATAAAACGCCCTAAGAAATCAATTTCAAGCATGATTAAAGACACACCAATCACAAGATTGTTCTATTCACCCGAAAACGGCTAAGGTCTGTGAATTGAAAATAGCTCAATTCATCTAAACACATTACCCAAAACTGTACATAAAAGCCCAAGATTGAATCTGCCCTCAAAATCTGACCCAAGACATATATTGGAATGTACTACAAAAATTAGCACAAAAAGTAGCATTTAAATACGAAAACACGCACAAATTAGAAACCAGTTCCAAAACAAACAACGATTTTTAAGAGTTTGAGTAAAAATTAGCTCACAAACCTCTTGAAGCATCTGGGTTAGCATTTCAAGCTCTACAAAAGAAACCGAACATGAAACCACTGCTACTAAACACCAATTAAACCAGGGAGAATTACAAATTTAAATCCACACACCTTACAACATGCAACAACCAGACCCAAAGCTACAGCACCACAAGCTCCATGAAACGACCCAATCGAACTAACCGCTGCAACACCCTTACAAAATCAGAAAGGAACGATTAAGAAAGAAAAAAGAAAAAGAAGGGAGAAAATTAAAATGAACAAAAAAAAAAAAAAAAAAAAAAAAAAAAAAAGCAAACAAGACTCGGCTAACCAGGAACGAAAGAGAGAGAATGAGTTACACTTCCCTCTTCGCCTCCTCGTCATCGCTTTCATACAAACCAGAATCAACCAAAAACTGAAATTCCAAATTGAGCGATCAACAACAATCAATTACGATAAACAAGAATCCCTAATTAAAACTAAAAATTCAAGAATCAAATCAACAAACCTTCTCCAATTCCCGAGTCTTCCGCAAATCAACAGTAGAAGGTCCCGCCATAGAAATCGGCTTCGTCACTCCAAGTTGCTTCAACAATCCTTCTGTACTCCCCATCCTCTTCACTCAACAAAATTCTCTCAAATTTTCACCCAAATTCCCAAGAAAACCCTAAATTCACAATGATCTATCCTCACAACCAAGAAATAAATCCGAATTTCACAATTAATTGAAACCCTGATGATCAAAACTCAATCACGATGAGGATTCAATTGAGGAGAGAGAAAGTGAATAAAGAGAGAGCAGACAAATGTACACCAAGAAACGACGCGTCTAACATACAAGTAACAGCTAGAATGCAAAAAACAGAAAGACCAAAATAGCCCTGGTCAATTCGGTCAACCAGAGAAGGGTGCTAAGGGGCAGGGAGGGCAAAACCGTCAATTTCCTGTTCATAAGGAACAGTAAAATTGCTACAGTCTTGGTGCTTGGGGTTTTTATAAGGGTTATAGATATATAGTCTATTATTATTTATAGAATTCTTTGTGCCCATGTTGAACTTGGTAACATTTTCAACTGAATTACTGCACGAGAAGCAACTCTTTGGTATTATTAATTGAAAAGTTCATTTTTTTTTTATTAACAATTCTAGTTACCACATTTTTTTTTTATTCAAGTCTATTACTCTAATGTTTGTCTTTTGTAACGAAGTAAAACATTTGGATATCATGTTATACCATAACTACATAAGTTAAAGTGGGCAATAATAAATTAGAGTTGAAAGCAAACATAAGTAGTAACATGTCAATTTGATTAAAAGATGTACAGTAGCTATATGGGCCCTATGGCCAATTATGGTTTCATTTTACACCCTTTAATTACTACTATAAGATACTAGTATTCTACTATAATCCTTGATGTACAGTCCATTGATTGAGAATGTACGGTTATAGCATGATACTAGCCTTAATTGTAGGAACACCTTTCCTCATCCGATCTCCTTCTCAGAGAATTCAAGTTTATATCGTTAATCGATTAACTTTGATTGTTTGTTGATTGGAAAATTCGTAAAGATATATAAACCATACACGCATTATCTATACAATTATATTTACATGTACAACAACAACAACAAAGTTTTAGTCCCAAAATGATTTGGGTAGTCGGCTAACATGAGTAGTCATAAGGAATCGTACTATATATATATATATATATATATATATATATATATATATATATAAAGACATAACAAAATAATCATATGAAAGAGTATGAAAAAGATGAGTAAAGTGAGAAAACGAAAGTAGAACATTTAAGACAAATTAATGGAGTTTTAAAAGAGAACCAATAATAAAATCCAAGAAAGTTTTGAGGGAGTGGTTAAAACGTTGGAGTAAATTAAAAAAAACAAAGGTTTGAGAAACTTTAGCAAAGAAAAATAATACAAATCATAAAACATTGGTGTTCTACAATAATAAAATTAAAAACGAAAATATAAATAGAAAGAATAATATACATGAATTATTCTATCCATCACTAATATTTAACCACTACAATTGGTATCCACAAGACTTAATTACCTGCCACTTTCCAAAAAAGAGGGCAAGTGTGAATGCACGAAATAGATTCGACGCCATAGCTACAACCAACATAGTCTGATATTATATTTTCATCAACAAAAGATTCACTATCTTCTTGGATTGATCGGTCATCATTCCATGGATGGGAGTCACAAGATCCTTTTCTTTTTATGGTCTCCAATTCCATTGCAACTTCCTTCATGGTAGGCCTTTCCTCTCCTTTTAACATCAAGCACCATTTAGCTAGATTAGCCATATGTTGTATTTCTTCAATCGTGTCCTTGCTTACTATGTTTATATCAAGGATGTCCAACAAGCGGCCTTCTTTCATCTTGAGAAGGAAGTGAATAGCGAAAAATTTCTCAGCTTCGGGCCTAGTGTTAGAAATTACCTTTTCCCTTGTCAATAGCTCCAGCAAGACGACACCAAAGCTATAAACATCGCTCTTTTCAGTTAGCTCACCAGTTTGCATATATTCGGGATCCAAATACCCTCGAGTTCCAAGCACCATTGTAGCAAATTGACTTTGATTTGAAGGAATCAATCTTGAAGCTCCAAAGTCGGTTACCTTAGCAATGTAACTTTCATCCAAGAGTATGTTCATCGATTTGATATCTCTATGAATTATTGGTGTTGAGATAGTGGTGTGTAGATACGATAGCACATTGGCAACTTCGGATGCTATATTTACACGCACATGCCAAATCATTATGGACGCTTTGGCTGCATCATTTAAGTGGTCATATAACGTCCCATTGCTGATGAACTCATACACTAATAGTGGTACTTCGGTCTCAAGACAACAACCTAGTAACTTGACTACATTTCTATTGTTGATTTGTGACAGAACAAGAACTTCATTGATGAATTGTTCTACTTGGTTTGGATCTACCTTGAGAGATTTTTTTATTGCCACAACTTGGTTATTTGGCAAAATTCCCTTATAAACAACTCCGAAACCTCCTCTTCCAATTATGTTTTTGTCACTATAATTGTTGCAGGCAGCTTCAAGATCTTGCATAGTAAAGATTTTTAACATATCAACATGTCGTCCGGAGAGTTTTTCATGTAAAAGTAAGCCACCATTTTGTCGAAAAAAACTTTCTCTCATTTTTCTGATTCGCCTTTTCCCATGTCTATTGTGCAAAATAAATCCAAACAGAAGCAAAATTATCATGCCACCACCAACACCTAGGAGATCAAAAAATGTCAGTAATGCAACAAATTTAGCTAGAGTGATTGGAATCTTGAAACAGGGGCCGTGTTGTTATATGCCCCTACTTGCCAAAGGCTAGGACCCAAAACTACCCAAAATCAAAATAATAATAACACGAACTTACGGAGTAATAAATAGACAACACAATTAATTTAGAGTTCGTTTGACATCACTGTGGTTTTCTGTTTTTTGTTTTTTAAAATCATATAATATATGTCATATAATGAATAAAAAATTAGTCAAACTTATTAAAATCATGATAATTTTAAAAACTGACAGCAAAAAAGTAAAAACACCTTTTTCTTGTTTCCTGTTTTTGGTTTTTTGTTTCAAAACAAATAAAAACAAAAAACAATGCCAAACAAGTCCTTAAGATAGAAATTTGTATAAGCAGTTATAATTTTTTACTTACCAACAGTTGTCAAGGCCGGCATAAGCCAAGGCTTTATATTAGAAATGCAGCCATGGGTTTTGGTTCCATTCCCGTGGTAACCCTTTGGACAAACGCAATAATAACTTCCAACTGTATTGATACAATACTCTGCTTTCTCACAATCATTCTCTCCCTTGCACTCGTCAATGTCTAATTAAAAAAAAAAAAAAAAAATAAAAAAAAAAAAAAAAAACCATCAATCGTAAAATCTTAAGTAACATTGTAGTTGTTAAGTAAAGCAAGTACTGTCTCCGTTTTTTATTATTTGCAACAAAGGATATTATTAGTGAAATACGTAGTATAAAATATTCTTTTGTTATAAATAATAAGAAACAAAAGTAGTAATTAAAAAAAAAAGGGCAAACAATAAGTTAATTTTATACCTACCTGTGCATCCATGAGGAAGGTAAGGGTTGCCTGAATAACCATCTGTGCAGTTGCAACGATACCCATTTTCATGTACAGGATCATAACAAACTGCGTTTTCTTTACACAAGCAACTCCCATCTTTTATCGCCGCTGAACAATTGTTTTGTCCAATAGTCCAACTGAATACTACGGGAAGCTGCAAGTTTCTGTAGTACTCCATAGATTGACTTAAATTTCGATGGTTAAATGTAAAAGCATCTTTTGCCACCGGAAATGCAACACTACATGGGTTAAAGTATATACAGAACTATGGTTGTTATAGCTTTCCGATACCATTACAACGTTGTTTACTCCACCGGGTATTGAGGCTTGACAGCACCCGACGCCAGAACATTCATCATCGATCACATCTTCTAGCTCCACGCATCTAGTCATACATCCCGTTTCATATTTCTTACCACCTCGATCTCCCTTAAACCAGGCATAGGTGTCACACCCTATAGCAAATAACATGTTTTTGGTGCTAGACATCGTAAATGTTGTGAAGTTGAACTCGATCATCACGCTGTCAAGACTCATGCTCTGGTTGTAACAATCGTAAGAAACATTAAATTCACTGCGGAGTTCTCCCTCTATTACTGAAATGTTAAGTACCTCCAAGTTGTCACCTAAAATTGGTGTAGGGGGGATCGTAGTTTCGTTACATGTGATCTGTAAGGATGTATCGTTATTTGGTGGTTTATAGTAACAACCGTCTTCAATACCGAAGGGGTAAGGAATGCTCATATTTCCACACTTCTCTGAACAGTTTGGGGCGATTACGAGGGGTGACACTACTTTAAATTCAAACCATACCTCACAAAATTTTATAAGATAGTCAAGAACATCATATATAAAAGCATAATTTAAATAGTTCAAATTTTTGTGAGGTATGGTTTGATTTTTTTAAGAGTTTGAGACCAATTTTTTTTTTTTTTAATAGTTGATTAATTTTAATTATGCTTATTTATGATGTTATTGACGACCGTATGAACTTTTGGGAGGATGGTTTGAATTTTTTTGAGTTGAATTTCGTGTATTTAAGTAGGTGATTATTGTATGTAACTAAATGAAGACTAATCTACTGCATTTGCCACATAATTTCAAATAGTCCCTAAACTATTGATGACTAGGCAAGGTCCCTAAACTATTGGCCGGGAATAGTACTCCTTAGTGGTTGAGGGACCAATTTGCCTCACTCAATAGTTGAGGGACTAAAATGCTACAAATACGTTAGTTTAGGTACCGTATTTGATCTTAACTCATAAGTAAAGGTGGACACAGGTCGTGCCGGCACGGGCCCGACACGGCACGGCGGCCCACCAGTGGGCCGTGCCGTGAACACAAAATTCGGAAAACGGCACGGGCACGGCGGGCGGCACGAGACCCGGCACGCCGGCACGGCACGGGCACGGCACGGCACGGCCCGTGCCTAGCCGTTGGAAGTAGCCGTTTTCCAACAGCTATAAAACGGCTCTAAAACGGCTATTTTTCCCACCTAAAATCCCTATAAGTACCTCATTTCTTCCTCTAAAATTTTCACAATTCATCAACTCATCTCTTCTCTCTTATTCTCTAATTTTCTTATTCTCTAATTCCTACAATCTTACTCTCTTTCTCTTTTGTGCAAAGAAAAAAAAATTCCTACTCTCTTATAAATTTTACATTTTTACTTTTATTAGTCTACTACCAAAATTATATAAAAAAAAAATAAAAAAAAAATAAAATTCTTATATTTACACTCGGGAAATTATAAATTAGGGAAAGCAATTGAAGCGTCATTGTAAGATCTAACTCAACTTTATTTTAATTTGTTATTGTTATTATTATTATTATTATTGTTGTTGTTGTTGTTGTTGTTGTTGTTGTTGTTGTTGTTGTTGTTGTTGTTGTTGTTATTGTTATTATTGTTGTTGTTGTTGTTGTTGTTGTTATTATTATTATTGTTGTTATTGTTTTCTTGGAAGTTGGAACAACTTAATTATATAAAAACTACTTTCTATTTTTATTGTGGATAATTTAGATTGTTAGTGAAATCTGTCTAAGGCGGGACTTGGGCTCTGGACAACGTCGTTCCTAACCTCTCCTACCTGGGATCTCATTGACATAAATAATCTACTATTATTATAATTATTTTTGAAAACTTAATTTATATAAAAACTACTTACTAATTCTTATTGCTATCGTTATTATTATTGTTGTCAATTGTTATTATTATTGTTATTGTTAATTTGTTATTTGTATTATTATTGTTGTTGTTATTATTATTAAATATCATGTCATCAAACCCGAACACTTCCTCCTCCTCTAGAAAAGCCAAGTCAAAACGTAGGGAATCACCAAACCCAAACACTTCAATGCCCCCCCTAACACCTTTCCCTCCCCTAACATGCCCTTTCACTCCCCTAACATGCCCTTTCCAAACACTTCCACCCCTTTCTTTCATCCCCAAACCACGGGAGGGCATGAACAAATGGATGATATGGCTCCTTGGACTATGTCTAGTTCGGGATTTCAACAAACCCATTTCTCACCTCATTTATACGGATCACAACATGAATTTTCTATTCCTAGTAACCAAGGTAGCCAAACACAAGCCTCCGGGTCGAGTGAACAATCCACCCAAATGCCTAACACCCAAAATCCTAACATATTAGAGTGGTGTACCGAAGAGGAATTTGCTCAAACCAACCGAAAGAGTGAAGTTTGGGCACATTATCAATTGAGTAAAAATGGAACCAAAGCCCGGTGTCGGACTTGTAGTAAAATTTTTTCGGCCGATACCAAGGGAGGGACGGGACACCTTAGTAGACATTCAAAAAGATGTGGTGGACCATCTAATGATCCAACCCAACCCAAAATTTCTCATTTCCATCCACAAGGCTTCACTTATAGTTATGAGAGAGATAGGGATGAACTTGGGAGAATGATTGTACATGCCGAACAACCTTTTCTTTTAGCCGAAAATGATGCCTTTAACAACTACATTAACCGAGCACTACAACCCAAACACAAAAAAATCTCCCGGAACACCGTTCGATCTGCTGCCATGAAGAATTATCAAGAGTATAAATTGAAATTAGTAAATGAATTGGCTAATCTTCCTAGTAGAGTTTCTTTAACTGCCGATGCATGGGATAGTGGATACGGACTTCACTATTTATGTGTTACTTGTCATTGGTTGGATAATGATTGGTTGTTACAAAAACGCATCATTCATTTTAAAATGCTTGAATACCCTTATACCGGTCTTAACATTTCTCATCATTTAATGGAAGCCATTGATGCATATAGTCTTAGGGATAAAATCATGTCTATGACTTTCGATAATGCAACTTCTATGACATATAGTGCGAATTTGGTTAAACCCCAATTGATCGATTTAGTATTAGATAGAGAAGCACTTCATATTAGATGCATTTGTCATGTTCTTAACTTGTGTGTGAAGGATGGAACACAAGCAATTGGTCCATTTTATCACAAAATAAGGAATGCTATTATGTCTATTAATAGCTCTAACTTGAGATATCAAGAATGGAAAGGTTTTTGCATGAAACAAAGGAGAAAGACTATAAAAATAGCACTGGATTGTCTAACTAGGTGGAACTCCACCTATGAAATGTTGAGTCGGGCAATCGAGTACAAGGTTGATTTAACACTTTTTTATAATATGAAATTTCCACAATGTGCTTTACTAGAAGATGATTGGGCTAATTGTGAAAAATATATGAATTTTTTACAATTACTATATAGTATGACACATTGTTTTTCTTCTGTATATAATCCTTGTTCCCATTCTTTTCTTAGCAATGCATGTTTACTTGCACAACTTTTTGCCGAACATCGATTACAATATGAATATCATGGATATCTTCCATCTATGGAGGAAAAATGGCGTAAATATTACACTGATATTCCTATGATTTATATTTTTGCTTCTATTTTAGATCCTAGGCAAAAATATGATGACACTTTTTTATTAATTGATATTTATTATAGTAACATGAATTTGGAAGATGATGTTGAAACTTTTAAAAATAAGGTGACTAATGAGTTTTTCTCTTTATATAGAGTTTATGAAAGTAAATATGGAACCGTGTCTCGATTTGCCCCTTCTCAAACATCCAAAAACGTAAGTAAACGGGCCAAAGGTTTATTTGCACAAGCTGCTAACATGATGTCCAAGTTTTCAGGTACGGAATCAACATCAACTAGGAGAACACAAAGCGATGTTTCGGAGTTGCAAATGTACCTAAGTTACGACTTCATGAAAGGCATGGGCGATGAAGAGAAGTTTGGCCTCGACATCCTTGATTGGTGGAAATCACAAACCATGAAACATCCAATTTTGTCGGCAATGGCTCGTGATATTTTTGCTATCCAAGTCTCCTCCGTTGCCTCCGAAAGAGCTTTTAGTGCGTCGGGACGGGTTTTAGACGATAGAAGAACAAGACTAAAACCCGAAACACTTGAAATGTGTGTTTGCTTCAAGGATTGGTTGGATGCCGAAACTCGTTCTCAAGATCGTACTTATGCACAAAACGACGACGATGAAGGAACGTCGACTTCTTTTAGTTCTCATACTTCTCAATCAACTCAATTGGCCGATGACCTTGAACCACAAGAAGACGAAGACGAAGACGAACAATAATAATTACATTATTACATATTTACATTATACACTATCATACAATTTTTGTATTATCGAACTTCGTATTCCGTATAATAAATGAAGTTATTCACCAAATATTGTACGATTTTTAATTATCATTAATTATTTGTATTATCGATTTATCGTACCGGCTACCGACATATAATAAACTAACTTATTCTTCAATTTTTTGTGTTTTCGAATTATCGCACTCGTAATTTTTTTTTATTATATGCATTGTTGTTTTTTGCTAAATTAATAAATTTTTTTTTATTTGTTTATTTAAACTTAAACATAATTAGATAAATAATTTATATAACCTTAATTTAAATAAAGTCGTTTAAAACAAAATATATTAACATTAACATAAACATAATTAATCACATTATTTATATAAAATTAAGTTGTACTAAAAATATATATATCGTTTTTTATTTACATTTATTATTTAAAAAAAAAAATTGGCACGGCACGGCCCGCTAGGCACGTGGGCCGTGCCGTGGGCTAGGGTGTGCCAAAATTAGGCACGACACGGCACGGCACGCCCCCCACCGCGGCACGGCCAGGCACGGCACGGCACGGCCCGTTGCCCATGTTTACTCATAAGATATGCAATATTTTTGGAAAAGAGATTACTTTCACAATATAAAATCTTTGATATTTTTGGACAGTTAGTGTATTTATATTTTATTACCTTGATAAATAAAATTTTATTTATGAAATGGAAAAATTGTTATTAAATCAACAAAAATGTCCAATCACATGACATTTTCATAATTATAGCAATAGCTACTGGCCCATATTTATTTAAAGGTTGTTGATTTATTTACAATTTTATATGAAGATGATAAACTTATATGTTTTCTTTCTTACCAGGCCCTTAGAATGATAAAGTTTCTCCATTGATTTTTCATTCCAAGTAAAATGGAGTTGTCATGAGCTAAATGTTGTAAAATGTAGTCTTTTGAATGATATAATTCCTAAGAATGACTTAGAGCTGATCACACTGAGCCCGGCCTGGCCCGACCGATTTCGGGCATAATTTTCCGGCCTGAAATCGGGTCGGCCCAGCCCGATTTTTAAAAAAGTTTGGACGGGTTTGGGAAATTGATTTTTTGCATTTTTAGTTGATTTTTTTGGCCCTGCCCGAAAAGCCCGTATGGCCCGACTAGTTTGGGCACACGTTTTCCAGCCCGAAGTTTGGCCCGACCCGGCCCGCCCCAGAAATGTGCAAATTTTTTTGACCTCGGCCCGGCCCGGCCCGCCCATTGATCACCTCTAGAATGACTAAAGTAAAGGTTTTAGGACGAAAATTTCTTCCTAAATCGTTACAAATATAAGATACTCCCTCCGTCCCTTTTTTACATTCCTGTTTGTAAAATTACACGGGAGTTAAGGAACTAAGAATAAAACAAATAACAATAAAATAAAACACAATGGGAAGTTCAAAACATTAAATGATGTCTTTGAGTAAAACAAAGATAGAAACTCCCTCTGTCCCCTTTTGATAGTCTCTTATGGGTTTTTTTTTCACGGGAATTAATAAACACAAATAAGAATAGTAAAAGTACATTGAAAAAGTAAATTGACATTGGGTATGCAAAAAATTAGAGAGAGAAAGTAATAAAAGTACATGGGAAAACAAAATTTACATGGGAAATTTAAATTTGCACAAATATTATTGTAAATTGGAGGGAATTTTGGTAAAAAATTAATATTAATAGTTGTTGGAAAAAGCAAATGGGGTGAACATTTTGGGACTAAAATTTGCCCATAAGGGACTATCAAAAGGGGACGGAGGGAGTAATATTTAATGATGTCATGTCATCAATCCTTTGCAAAAAAAAAGGACCAATAACATGCTCCTATTAGAAAATTATGAACCAATCATATTCATCTAAATTTAGGAGTGAGAATAGGAAAGTAAGAGTGAGAAAAAAGAGGGTAAATGCTAGGGGTACACATGGTGTACAAAAACATTTTATACACCACCAATTAGTTTTCGCCAACTCAACATTGAAGTTAGGGAAGGGGAAAAAAGAAGAGGGAATGGAAAAAAAATAAGAGGGAAAGAAGAGCGGCAAATTTTTCAGGCTGAGCGCCATTATGAGGAAGGTGAGCGGCAAAAATTTAATTGGGCACCAAACAATTAATGCATCAATTAATGGATGATACACAATTAAGTTATCATCTTCTCCCCCAAAATTTCATCTTTTTCCCTAAAATTCTTTGGAGAAGAACGAATAGTGAAGAGATTATTCAAGTGTGGATATCAATTTTGTTAATTAGTTACAAGTATTTGCTGGTAATCTTGTTTGTTGTTGAATTATTTCGTTTAATTTTCCTAATTGATGATTTTGATAATTTAGGGTTTTCATTGTTTGATTTTGAAGAAATTGATTTTAGGTATATATTAAAAGTTTTATAAAGATAGATTTGAAAGGGTAAATCTTTTAGATTAATAGATTGATTTGTATGTTGGCTTTGGTTTTGTTTATTTTATAATTGTTTCTTGTGAAATGTTATTTAATTGCAGGAGTGTTTCTGGGTTCCATTGTAATGGAAGCAATTGTTAAACGGAATCGAGCGAGGTTTATTTGCTGTCAATATTTTATAGAATCTGTTTGTTGTATTTAAGATCATTTTTTCAATAATAAATTAAAATATTATTTCATAGTATCTTTTTATTTTTTTTTATTTTTTAGCATCTGAAATAAAATACAGTAGTGTGTTTGACATTGTGGCAGTGAAATGGAAAGTGAAATTTGTTAGATTGATAGAACGACAATTATTCTGGTTTTATACAGTTTAATTCTTCCTATCATTAAGACCTTTTTTTACTGTTCTATGTTTAGGAACTTGAGGATGAAGGTGAGGGGGATGATACTTTTGACAATGGTATGTTTGGTGAAGCAAACTAGTCTTATGGAGTGTGAATCCGCAACACCATACTAGTAATTTCAGCTCTGTTTACGGTGGTCTAGTCCACTATGGATCAGTTGAACCTTGAGGCATTTACTAGCACAACCCATACGGAGGATTAAATCAAAGCCTCGGTGGTCAAATATTTCAACAGTCTGGAACAACTTTGAACTTACGTAGTTTTGGTAGAGGCGTTCCCAGACAAATCGTCATGAGTTCTAAAAATAGTTCTCAATTAACAATCGAATGTTAATCGATCCCCACATCCATCCAATGTTTCTGAATTGAATGACTAAGTAATATGTTAGATATAAATAAGTAAGCAAATATTTTTTTGATCCTGTAGATACTATTTTGATGTTGTTTAAACTTGGAAAGATATTGTTTTATGTAATTTGATACTCTGAAATTCAGAAAGATTTTGCTTTTGTAGTGGGAGTCTCATAATTTCGGATTTAAAGAAATCAGACCTCGAATTGCTTTATTGACGATTGGTAACATTAGTATTTAAAACGACTAATTTTTATTGGGATACATTTGTAATTTGATGAAGGTGAATAAAAAATAAAATTATATAAAAAAAGAGTAAATGTAGTTAGGATTCAAACACAGATCACTTATATTCAATAGGAAAGCATTGACCAACTACACCAGGGGGTATCAGCACGTATGTTATTGTATTATTTATTAATTTGTACCGTTTATATTTATGTCAAATGAATTGTATGATTCTATTAACGACAATATGATTCCTTAAATGTTAATAAGACACTTATTAATACTAGTTGTGGTGCACGCGCGCGATGCGCGCGCAGCATTTTGGTTATCGGGATAAATAAATCAAATATGAATCAATAAGTCGAATGAACTGACAACATTATATAACAATCCTTTAATTTAGTATTAACAAGTTGAATGTCTAAATTTCCTATTGAAAAACATTTAAGATGTTGGGGTGATAGATATATCAAAATAATAACAATGTGTTAATTAATAGGATTTGGTATGTAAATATCTTAAACAATAACCCATGTAAAATGTGGGAAGCATTCAATATTGTTGGTTATTGAATTCACTGGAAAAACTATCGTTGATTAAATGAACTAGATCTATTTTCCTTTTTTTTTTTTTTTTTTTTTTTTTATTTTTTTTTTTACAAACACGAAGGAATTTAATAAAACGAAATAAGCCAAATTAAATATGTTTGGTAAATGAATAATATTCATTTTGAGATATTTGGCGAACTATTGAAAAGATTTAAATGTGTTTTATTTAATATAGATGATTATTTCAGATTGCCGAGTGAAATTATTATATGGCGTTTGTATATGTAACATATTAAACTGAACAATTAAGAAAGAAACTTAGATTCTATTTTTGGAAAATGCTTATGTAGTTGATATGTATAACAATATCGGATAATAAGATGTTTTGATTTAAAGTGTCTTTTTGGTTTACGTGTATTATATGAAACAGTACAATTTTTTCGTCTTGCATGCTATGAAAGACATTCGAAGAGACACACTAAAAGTGACGGCTTGACTCTTTAATGGCCATCAACCTCTATCCCTTTTCTGTATTGAAAAGGCCCTTTTATTTAACTTTCTATCTTCCATTTTCTTTGCCAAGGTTTGAGTTCTCTATATTCATAAACGTCTTTGCATTTCAATCTCCTTTCTTCCATTTTATTCTTGAATTTCTCCATGGCAGGGAGTGATGATGATTCCATTTTTGATGATTGGTATCGCAATTTTCTTGGTAAAAGAAAAGATAATTTGAGGGGGCAATATTTTGCAGCGGCTGAAAACCGGTTGGAAGCTACCAAGAAGCTGGACATGTTAATGGGGGAGATGAAGGATGTTGATGCTCAAATTGCTAAGTGTGATGAAGTAGCTCGAAATAGGAAGAAGGATAAGAAGCCTAAAATTGGGAGCTCTTTTGACTGTCCAATTGAAGTTGATAGTGATAAGGACGAAGAACCGATGAGGATGGGAAAAGTTGTGGGTTTTAGAGGGCCAACATGTAAAAGCAAGGGTGAGTGTAGTAAGTTCAATGAGATTCAAGCTGATGGTGTTGAAAGTGGGGAGGCCGATATAGATCTAAGTGATGAGGAGACCGTTGAGAAACAAGTCATCCCGTCATCAGTTGTTGCTCGGGTTGGAGAGGTTCAACAACAACCTGCAATTCAAGAAGGCAATGCCAATGTAGTTCAAGGAGGGCAACCACAACCACAGCAAGGAGGGTCAGAGGACGAGGACGAGGACGAAGAAGATGATGAGGAAGGAAATGAGGAGCAGCGAACTGAAGAGGATACCTCGGAGGATGATTTTGGTGATCCATACCATTATCACTCCCCTAAGGTCTCTCATAGTGATGATGATGCATATGGATTTAATTCAGATTAGAGCCATTAGTTAGATTAAGTTATTAGTAATTTAGAAATTATGTAGTTGTTAAAGTACTCTTTATCCTATTTTATTGTTCTAAGTATTGGCTTCAATCCATTTTTGTTATGCTTGTAAGGATTGGATTCCTTCGTTTATATAAGGAATCTGTTTTGGATATTTAGTAATATAAGGTGTATGGATATCTTGGTTGGAATTTGCTATTCAGTTTTTTAATTTGAAGTGTTTTGCTTGAAATATGTTGGCTGCAAATTTGATCTGAAATGTGTGATATATTTTGGGTGAAATATTTTGTTCTTCAATTTGGTAGTTACACTGATAGTACTTGAAGTAAAATGTAATTAGATTTATTATTCAAATTGATTCCTAACTTGGAACCAAATTGATGTAGTAATTAAAAACCATGGTATCATTTTGCAGTCTTTGAACATCTTAATTAGAACATGCTTGGCCTATTTCAAGGTCATCACTCAACACCAAATAAGCCATCACTAAGGAATATAGGACATAAAAGTAATAATTGCTTGACCTGAAATTTGTTGGTCATCATGCTTGCATAAAAAAGTACAGCCATAAGGTCTTAGTTTTGAAGTTAGGCATGATAACCATACATAAGTTGTTATGCAAGTATACAAATTATATAAAAGTTCACATGGCAGAGCATTTAAGGAGTACAAAATCATTTCCAGTGACTTGTGCAAAAGGAACCTACTATTGTTTCAAAAGGTGTTCAGCAAGAACACGTTCAAAATGACAAGCAACTCTTGTTCGATATAACGTGTTCTTACAAGAAGCCTTAGTTCTTAGCATTCATGACTTATTTTGGAGAAACTGATTCGACATTCTTGACTTCTTTTGGAGCAGCTGTTTTGGCAATCATGACTTCTTTCGTGGCAACTGATTTGGCATTCACGGGTTCTTCTGTAACAACTGATTTGATAACCCATTTGAGGTAGCCAACCCTTTTGATTGCACCTGTTGGCCCAACTTCAACTTTCACTGGTTTTTCTTTAAGTGCAGCAGCTAATGTGTCAAAGCCATCCCAGCCTGATATCTGCATAACAAAGAAAAACAGTTAATTAAGGCGTGGTCTGGTTTACTTTAAAGTATGGACAATAGGTAATTAACTAAGAGCAGCATATTGAATGTTTTTACCTTCTTTCAATCAGTTCTGCTTCTTTCAGGCCCAATAATTTTTCACACTGCTTCCCATATGCAGTTAACCGAATTGTTGCAGTATCATCGGCTGCATAGAAGGTGATACTGACCCTGTAAGAAGTCAGGTATAGTTAGCAATAGAACAGGATGCAAGTTATGATGTTAGTGAAATGGTATTTCACCTCTTTTCTGTAATGCAAGTATCGTTGCACTTATCACAGTAAAATTTAGCTGCGTCAACATTGTCACAGTGGTTACCAAAAACGCTGCATCCAACATAAGCAATAATATCCTCTTTCCGTGCAGTTGGTATTGCGATTTTGAGCCAGTGGCGCTCATGTGCAGTAGTTGTTAGAGGCTATAAGTGCAGAAATTAACATCAAAATAATTCATTGAATGTAATATTTATAGGATGTAATCTCCATATGTATAAATAATGAAAATTTCATTACTGTTTTCTTCTTCAGATCTTCAACTGAAGTCAGGACATTTGAGCTGCTAACTTCCCTGGACTGTAGTTGGTGCGCCACATGATTAGCAAGGCGATCTTCATTTTCCAGCACCCTGTCCCATACAAAGTTGCAACCATTACTCAAGTATTTTTAAAACAAAATAGCTTTAAAAATTATACTCAAGTATCTTGAAAGCAAAATAGCTTTAAAAATTATATGAACTTACCAATCTTTCAGTGCACTAACTTCAAGACCTGCTGGATCGGGATCAATTACTCTGGACATAGAAGATGCCAAGGAGAATCCTATGCAACGAAATAAAAAATAAGCCATAATATAGTTAAGTTTCATGATTCTAGTATTTTGAGTAGGAATTAACCTCCATGGGTGGCTGCCTTCAAGTGTCGGAAACTGACCATCAGGAAAGATTCACACCAAGAAGCTAATTTGGCACACTCTTTAGTAGCTAACTCTCCATCACAGAAATAACAAGAGCATCAGCCATCCTGCATATATATCAAATCATTATTAAAAGAAAACATATAAATAAGTTTCATTTGCTTGAATGTATCTGTTAATGTGTAATAACCTTTGCACACTGGCATCCACAACAACAATGTCTCGTACATCAAATTCATAACCATTGCTTGTTTTTTTCTTGCGTGTGTCTTCCAAATGCACAATGACTCCAAGAATATCTACACATAAGCCACATAATAAGGGTTAAGAAGTAAGCTGCAATAGAAAGAAAAATACCACAGTACATAATATATATTACCATAGCGATCATCTTCATTGCTTGTAGGTGGGACTTCAGCAATGGGAGTGTATTTTGGCATAATAGGACCAGAATTGGGATTGAGTGATTGAATTGCTGTTGTGCCTCCAAAAGACAGGTAGTAGTCACCTTCTTTGTGACGAAACATGGGATTGGTATTCCTGATTGGTGCATCTAATATGATGTATTCTTTCTGGTGCTCCAAAACAGTCTTAAAGTTCTCAATGTCATCTTCAAACAAAGTCCCTCTCATTTCATTCCCCTAACAACACACCATTAAAATGTATCAGAACATGTCTAATTTCTTTAGCTAACTACACAACAAAATTCAGAGCATTATATATACCTCATCATCTTCAAATACAAGCTTCTGGAAAGCTTTCTTGCCTTTTGGATATTTTGCAGGAGACTTCTCCTTCACCTTAACCTTAATCTGGTACCTCTTGTTTTTGGGAGTTAGCTTATCGAGAGGCACATATTGAGGTTTCATCTAGTTCATTTACACACAAGAAAAGGTTATTTCATACAATTTAACAATCTTATAGGTTGTATAGAATCACTTGACTTGAGATTATTAGTGAACCTTGTTCCAAAATGTTGATAAATTTTGTTCATAAATCAAGGTATATAATTTATGATGTGCAATTTAACAAAGAAACATGTTCTTTAACATTAGCTAAATAATTATACAAAATTTGGTTAATAAACTCTGTATGAATATATTTTTCTGGAATTTGTAACACATATATGATCAAAATTGAAAAAGGAAAAGGGTTTTAGATGTATCAGTAATTTTCCTTAGACAAATAAAATACATCCTAAGGAGCACTAAATTTCTGAATTAGCAATAATAATTAAGTTTCAGTTTCGCAAATACGCCCAGTAATGTAATCAGAAAATATCACATAAACTAACAGTGAAGTTGATGTTTTTTACATAAATGAAATACACCCTAAGCAGCACTAAATTTGTTGAATGTAGCAGTAATAATTTAGTTTCATTTTTTAAAATAAGTGCAACAATTTTATTAGACATGTCAATTAAGAAAAACATGTGGAGAATGTACAATATACTCCAATATACAATCCATTCCATACTCCGTAATTCCGTAGTATCTAGCAGCGTAATGAGTATAAGGCTAGGAACTTAACCAATATATGGTCAGAGAAACATTTATTAACACTAAGTATAGAAGTGCTATAGTAACAAGAAGTGCAGCAAAGATACTAATAAAGTAATAACAATCAACACCATTAATGAAGTCATGCTATTTATTGAAGACATGTAAGAAGCAAATTCTGTAAAGAAATGAAAACAAGAACATTAATGCACATACCTTAACAATTGAAAAGTATGAGCTACCAGCTGTAGAGATACTATTTTTTTAAGAAAGAATTGAGATAAGCATTTTGAAAGCGAGAAAGTTCTTTTAAATAGAACAAGGACAACACGTAAACTCACTTTTTTAAAAAAGGAGAAGTCTTCTGATTGGCTGAGAAGTCATAGTGTGTATTGTCCAGTGGAAATAAACTTACCATGATGATACTTGGTTAACCAATAGATATTTCACTGCTGAAATTTTATTGGGACTTATGAATATTGCAAAACTTTTTGGTTTACATCTCTGTTAATTCTTGGAAGTTTAAAAATAGTTTTTTTGAAACTGAAGCTTTTTAGTTTATTATTTGTTTAGTATAATTTGAACAAGTCATTTTTTTAAGATACTTCTTGGGAGATCATCAAATATATCTGTTTTTAAAATTAGTCTCGTAGCATAAAATATATGTAGTCTTATATTGCACATTATATGCTAAGCAAATAATATATGTAATATGCAAATGAAAATTGATTTATAAATATCAAAATAGTCATTCCATATACGGAACAATTGCAGACAATGTATTGTTATTGCATAGCAAGTTCAAGGTGCCTATGAAAAGGCCACAAAAAATAACATGTTCATAGTACTTCCTGTATAAAAGAGCAGGAAAAAAAATGTGTTGTTATAAAATGATCAGTAAAGGAAGAAATCAAAAAAAACTTATCTGACCAATGTGTGTTCATGCCAAAAAGAACTACTGCTATAACCTACAATCTGCAAGTGTTCAATGCTGTGCCAAATGAGAAGCATGCATCACCAATGCCTGGAACAACTGCAGAACAAAGACACAAACATAAGTCTTCATATAATATGGTAATTGATAGTCAAATTGTTCTAGATGTATATATAAAAGAGTGCATATCATAAATTCAACCTTATTTAGAATCACTTTAGTTAGATGATATTGGCTAGCCTCAAAACCTCATAAGACACGATGTTTCGAACAACCGTTGATGTGACAGAATCAGATTGCTGAGTTGTATACACTGTCACTTCTTTAGACTTTTTTTGCACGTGAGAGAGCAACATACAGTTGACCATGTGAGAAGCATGGGTTTGGAAGGTATACTAAAACACGACTGAGAGTCTGCCCCTGAGACTTGTTTATAGTCATAGCAAAGCTGAGTTTAAGAGGAAATTATTTCCGTTCAAACTGAAAAGGATACTTAGAAGAAGCTGAAGGCCTTAAGTTTACGCGTGGAACAAAATAAAATATTCCTTTATAATGTCCACTGGCTATTTCACAAATAATTGAATTAGGAAGAAAGTGCCTACAAATAAGGCGAGTACCATTACACATCCCCTTTGATGGTGCCAGATTGCGTAGTAAAATAACAGGACTGTTAACCTTAAGCACAAGTTGATGCGGACTCATCCCTCCTGGGCAAAGTGTGTTCAGAAATTCTATTGGATAGAGGCTGCTATTATCATCAAGGATTGAATCATAGCTTAGATAGACAGTAGGAATGCCAGGAAACTGTTCAATTAAGTAGTCATTTATGGCATCAACTTCCTCATTCATTGGTGTGAGGATTGCTCTTTCATTGAATATGCCACTATCAAATGTTGGATTTGAAATTTCTGGGAAAATCATTGCAGTTAACCCAGAAATTGAATCCTCATTTGCAGCTATATTCTGAACTATGTGTTCAGGTAGCTATACATAAGCACTTTCATCTGATTGTAATTGGCCATTCCCCAAGGCTAGGAGGAAAGCTGAATAAGGTAAGTCTTCTTTAGCTCTGATGTTCTCTGTTAATCAAAATTTGACTAAAAGGGGCCAAATGTAAGAGCTCACACACTAACACCAACAACCTCTCTTTGTGAACGACGAGGTAAAATTGGCAAAACTTGTCTAAAATCTCCCCCAAAGACAATTACTTTGCCACCAAATGGCTGATCAGGATGGCAGAGATCGCGCAACAACAAATCCAAAGATTCTATGTTCTCTTTACGAGCCATGGACGCTTCATCCCAAATTATCAGGGCAGTAGCTTTAATTAAAGCAGCTAAGCTTCCCTGTTTTGGGACATCACAAGCGAGTGACATCTCTGAATCAAGTGGAATTTTAAACCTGGAGTGAGCTGTTCTGCCAGAGGGAATATTAGAAGCAGCTATGCCTGATGTCGCTGTTGGCAGCACAATCTTGCCTGCCAAACGTACTTCAGCATATAAATCATTGTAGAGAAATGTCTTGCCTGTCCCACCTGGCCCATCAACAAAAAAACAACCAGGTTTCTCTTCATTGACATGAGCCATAATGCTATTGAATGCATTTGCTTGAGCTTCGTTGAGCTTCTCTCGACAATGAATGCATTCTAGAGGAATTGGTGCTTCAAGTGCATCTTTGATATCCTTTGTAATGCGTATTTCATTACTGTCTTCTTCAATCAAATGGCCTAGGCCAAAATCTTCCAACGACTTTCCCATGGCTTCTAAGTTTTTCTCAAGGTCTCTTACAGTTAGCCTTATCACTTTCTCTTGATGGTTGGAATTTTGATATGCAAAATCTTCAGAGAGTGAAGTATAAAACTGCAGCCAGAGAGCATTTCGGTTACTTGGTTGGCAGAAGATCAACGCAGTTGCAAACAGCTGCCTCAGTGCAGAAGGCATCTGTGCTTCTGATGCTTCCTGCAAACATAATGTAACTACATTGTCTTGTTGAAATAACCCGAGCTTGATTGCAGCTTCCTAGAAGGTAGGGTAGAGCACACCATCTACAGTTCTAAGATGATCAAATGAGATAGGACTAATGACTTTACGAAGCAATAAACTTAAGAAGAAGCGTTCTCCTTCTACAGGACTCACAAAAGCCATTCGTCCAACATTTTTTTTTGTAACTTCTTTTAATCCATATTTTTTTGCTAGCCTCCCACCTATAATGTGCAATTATTTCAGTGTATCGATACCCTATGCCTCCAGGGGTGTTTGCGTTTAGTCTAAAGAATTCTAGCAAAGCAGTAGTACTTCTCTTTTCATCTTGCACAACAGAACCAAGCTGTTCATGAGACCTCATATAAATAGTTTACATATTTGGTAAGTGCACTAGAAGGAGTTGTACAGAAGTAGTCATCTCAAAGAGATCAAATCCAAATATTCTCCAAGCCGCCTCACATGGTGCAACCCATCTATCAGACTGGAAAGCATCAATCTCATCAACACTTTGATTTTGTTCACCAACAACATTAAAAGATACACGATCATGACCTTTGTACACATATTTGTACAGGTATTTGACTGCTTGAATAGTTGAACATGCTTCAACATTTAAATGGCAGTCAAATAGCATAGATAAATATGGATTATAAGGTATAACCCAGCGGTTATCAAGATTAGCACCGCGAATTCTTACATGCTCACCAGTGTTCCTTCTTCTGTACATGGGAAAACCATCTTCATTTGTGGTAGTCTCTTCTAAATATGGTTTAGGGTAGCTGTACTTACAGAGAACTTCACTGCCATGATCTTTTTTCATGCATGCACATTTAGGATTTAAACTACCACATGGACCATGCATCATGTGGCCAAGAACAATTTTGCGTAACTGAGGACATTCAGTTGAAGGGATTTCTGCAGCAACGAATTTGTCATAATCAGAAGGCCCCTTTAGCTTGTATGCATCTTCCAAGATAATTAAAAAGTGAGCATGGGGTAGACCCCTCTTTTGAAATTCCACAACATAGACCATAGTTGCAACTTTTCCAAAGACCATGTCTTCCATTATTTTTTTCTTCAGAGCTATTAACTTTGCTCTGAAAACCCGAGCAACAATGTCTGGCCGATCACAGGTAACTTCTCCAGGAGCTAGCTCAGCTGTGATTTCAGGCCATTTGGCATTACACGTCATCGTTACAAACAAATCAGGCTTGCCAAAGCGCTGCACACGGGCCATTGCATTTAAGTACCTTCGCTTCATATCTCGTGGATCACCGATGAAGGTTGGAGGCAATATCACTCGACGGCCAATGTTGTTAGCACTTGTTTCTCCATCCTCAACTGTATCCAAAATACCTTGGTACAAATCAGCTCTTATTGTCTGCTGATTTCGTCTAAAAAAATCGAGCCTTGTGTTCTCAATTTTAACATACATATCCACAATGTATTGTTGAAAACATCGTCCTCCCCAAAGAAGCATGTTCCCTGGCCTTATCTGTATCTTGGAATAGTATTCCCGAGGGGATATATGCCTTTTAGAGGTGCCTGAATTGTCTGCTGCACCTGTATGTAGACAACAAAATGGCAATTAATTTGGCTATTTAGGCATGCTAAGATATAAGACAACATAATTTGAATTAGCTATTATTGAGCACGTACGTTTTGCTTCCTCTGCCAACAGGTCCTCTTCAGTATGAACAGCACATGAAGAAACAGGGTTAATATCCATTATAGCCTTTTTCTGTGCACCGACATAATCCTTCCTAAGTCCTTGTGTCCAACCACAATCACCACTTGGAAATAAAAGAGGATATTGTAATGGATCGTAACATCCATAATAGTGATATATCCGATGAGGCACAGTGGATCTCCCTGATACAACTATGTATGGACTGTTAGATTCACTGGAAGACGCGTTCTCTGGCTATATAGCAGCCACTTCATCAGTTGAAGGTGCATTATACACGCGCTGATCTAGAACTGTGCTCTGGTTGATGATTATTTGTGTAGTTTCAGTTACAGTGAGTTCTCGTAAGGATCTGAAAAAGCGAGCATATGGATTTACACTCATGACACGCATTAGAATGTTTACTATGTCTTCCCTCACTTCAGGGAAAATTTCTGTTCTGCGCGTAGCTTCATAATGTGCATCATAAAAATAAAGCTGAAGGTATTTAGGAACTTCATTCTCAGGCAGTAAATCTGGCAAGTGGTGATAAATTTGGCCATGTAATAAGAAAACAAAGATTCCTTTCTCAGAGCTAGCATTAGTTTTGCCTCCAAGCGAGCAAAATGCAAACAAGTTATTATACATACGAGCATATTTTCTGAAATGCAATGAGTCTTCACCTTGAGATGTGAAAAGCCGATGTAACTCAGGAGGAATGTTATTTGTAGCAATTCTAATACTCCCATTGCCACAACAAAAGTGAAGCCATTCATACTGAAATTTCTTAGCTCCACATTTAAGACAATAATGAGGCACTTCCAACTGTAAAGATGTCAATGGTAGTGGCTGACCGATAGCAGCAGCTGGTTCATCTAGAAAATAAGATACTAAAATCATATTCCTACTAACACTGGGAAATTTTAGGCAAAAGAACTGAAGGTAGACTCACTAATTTTTTTCTTCTTAGGCTGGTTTTGTTTGCCTTTAACCCCTTTTTTTTTGTTAATGTTTCTCAGCGCACCCTGTGCACTGGTTTTGCCATATTCACTATATACACACAGATCAACAAAGAAGTTAGTGTAAGCACGGCTATAAAATAGAAATAAATGCACTCCAATATTTAAGGTGTCACAACCTTACTGAATAATCTACTGAAAGACTTGTTGTTGTCTGTAAAGTACCACAAGCAGCAGTTCCTACTTCTATTAAGAAACCCAAGAGAAGATTGTTAGCCAGTGTTTGCAAACCTTAAAACATAAGAAAGTGCTACCTGGTTACCTTTTTTTTTCCCCTTAGATTGCTTTGTATTTTTTTTGGAAGATTTTGCTTTGGTGCCTCTATTTTGTCAAGCTCCTTGTGCACTGATTTCACCAACCTCACTAAATGTACAAATGCAAGGACAAATCCTCAAAGCAAAATACATCCACAGTACATAATACTGATGATAAATTTAGAACACAAATTCTAACCTAGCTGAAACTGGTTCAGAAAGAGCATCAATTGCTCGTGAACGCTTGCTAGAACGTTTCCTAACATACTCTGCATATCCAGGTTCCTTATCTGGAAGCCCAAATGGTTAAGTATCAATGACAATTGCAATGGTCATAATAGTGTTAAGTGCAAATCAATCCTAATATAAAATCTGCTCTAATGTAAACAGTTCCTTTTTTTTAAAAAAAATGTTGAATTAGTTTTCCAACCCCTTAGCTAAAATGTACATACTCATTTAAATAATCACGCTTGTCTAAAATCTCTCTTGTAGCAATAGCATATATGAGCAAGGCCTGCAAATAAAGTGTTGATTCATGCTTAGTAAATCTAGTTAAGCATGAATATGAAACAAATAACAACTGACAGTTGAGAAGTAGCAACAAGCCAACCAAAATATATACCAAACATAACATCGATAATTTCATTTAAGTAAAACAAACATAATGTAGTACATAGAACATTGCTG
Organism: Chenopodium album; assembly: GCF_948465745.1. Classification (NCBI taxonomy): domain Eukaryota; kingdom Viridiplantae; phylum Streptophyta; class Magnoliopsida; order Caryophyllales; family Amaranthaceae; genus Chenopodium; species Chenopodium album. The sequence goes on from NC_137848.1 coordinate 49,507,498, forward strand.
CTGAAAACGAAACTATTACACCCCATAGCTTAATAAACTAAAACATAGAGAAGACAAATAAAAGCTACATAGACATTAGAAAGTCTAAAACGCAAAATATTTAAGCAGCAGCATAACCCTAGCAGTCTAGATAAGTCAGGGATATAAGGACTCTAATTTAAGTCTTCCTACGCTTAAAAATTGTTTCTAAGTCAGCTGGGATTGGAACAGATATAGCACTTGGAAGCGAAGCAGAATGTGCTCTAGGCCGGTTACTAAAAGAAGATGAAGCCTTTGGCTTGCGAGGGGCAGCCGGAGGCAATGCAGGAGTTGGAATCTTGGTTCCACCAGACTTGGGTGTCACACAGTTTGCTTCACCAAGGAAAGGAGCTAGATGCAAGTCTCCTTGCTTGCCTAGAACGCGTTCCCTTACAGCCATATAACTTTCTCTAGCCAATGAGCATTTGATGCCAGAGTAAACAACATTGCCATAGTTCAGGTCCACTATGTCCACATTGTAAAAAGCACGCAGAAACTTCACGCCTCTCCTTGCAGCATCTTGCTTCGCACCCTTACAAGTCCCATTCAAAGAGCTACAAATGCACTCCATTCCAACACTGGAAGGAGTGTATATTGTCAGCCAGGACACCCACTTATTTGCAGCAAGCTCAGTCACTTCTATGCCAGAAATCCTAGCCTTAGTTGCTACTGCAACAACACGGAGAACATCAACGTAGTCAATGGTGATGCAGTTGGCACTTTGTTTCTTGACTGGGATCGCAGGCCATTTAGTTCGACCACTCACTGTGGGCTTATTCAGTGATTCCAAGGAAATGCGCTTCATTTCATACAAGAAGGCACACTAATCCAACTTGTAGATATTCTCTGAAGTGATGTCAAGAATATGCAACCCATACTGAGCTCTTAGGAAGCGAATAGTTTGCTCAGCAGCATTTTCACGAGAAGCATCCAGTGTAGTAGCAACACCACCTTCAAAGATGTAAGGTGACAGGATACAATTAGTGACCAGCTTTAGGTTGACAGCATTCCCATCATCACCTGCAAGGGAGTAGGTCGGAGCAGGCAACCTCAAGAACCCAACAACCTGGTTGAGTAAGCTCTGGAAAGAAATGGCTACTTTGAGTGGTTCTAACCCCATAACCTGTGCGAACGATTAATGTATCACATCAGAAGGTAGTCTACAGCCGGAGCCAGGTAGAGCCAATGATAACCTTACATTGCAGCTCCAACATCTCAGCTAATCTTAAAATAAACTACATCCCTAATCAACAAAAACCTCCTAATAACCATAAGACATAAGGATACACATTTAAGGGTAAGACCAACAATTTAGTGACACATGCCTTAACAACTAACAAATTCAACTAACAACAACAGATACATGTATATTAGGACAACAACAAATAAATGTTTAAGCACAAACCATCACAACAAACAACATACAACCTTGTAGGGACCAACAGCAATAGCCAAACACAACAACATCAAGCTATTTACATGCATATACATATACATATACATATACATATACATATACATATACATATACATATACATATACATATATATATATATATATATATATATATATATATATATATATATATATATACATATACATATACATATACATATACATATACATATATATATATATACATATATATATATATATATATATATATATATATATATATATATATATATATATATATATATATGTAACTAACAATAATCAAACATAACAACACCAGCTTCTTTAAGTATAGACAACAAATAACAGTAAGCAAGCAAAAAGATGCAAACTTACAGCAACCTATGCAACACAAGAAATGCAGGACAACTGGTTCAGATCACCTGCCAACACAACAGAAACCAAGCATCACCAATCTATGATCAAAAAACAAGGTTTCAACCTCAATAACATGTGCTCAAATTAAATGTGCATATAAACAAAAATGACAACTCTATAAGTTTTAAGAATTAATGATTTTAAACCAAAGTGTTAGAAATCGCAGACCTCAAACACACCATTGCATGACTTGATTTTAAAAAAACATCACCACAAAAGGGCACATTAAAACAACCAAAATCCACAAAAACTTAAAAATCCTAAATTATTTGAGTTGTAAAAACTGTCTAATTATCAAGCCCCCCCTTTTTGCAAAGAAATTTTTAGAACAACCACAAACATGAACAATTGTGGCCATTACCATTACAACTAAACCAATTCTTTTGCTAGAAACCCAAATAAAATACCCATCTAACCCACCAAAAACTATTTACATGATCATTAGTTATGGCTGGAGGTGGCTAATGCATTTTTTTTGTACAAACTAAGATAAGCAACATTCCATATTATACATTCAAGTCGGTACAAATAGATGTGTACAATGTCCAAAGCATCAATCCAAGTTTAATACAATAGTCATACTCTTTAGTTTAATACAATGTACATGAGGTTAAATTGATCCAATATTCAGAGCAATAGAAACATAAAGCAATTAAACACTACCTCAACTGGAGGTTTTGTTTGTTATTTTCCTCTCTTTCTGTATTGTTGGTACCCTTACCTCTACTGAACAAGAGCAAGAGAAGCAGCTCCCTTTATATAGGAAGTAACATGTAACTATTGAAACCCAAAAGCCATTTGCTAAGCATGATTACACAGCTGTAATACAATAACACATATACCCTCAAATGCATTTTAACATTGGTAATCTAAAGCATGCGCATAAGGGTGCAGAAATACACAAATGAAACCAGCAGACAGCCCTATTACACAGCAGGTAACAAGGTATATCTACATCAACAAGCAATTCAAATTGAATTAACATCCAACAATGATGGAAGATACATTTTCAGATTAAGCAAATAATAATTTGCCTAATTCATAAAATCCAAACACCCATACAAAAATTAGGAAACAAATAAAATCATTAAAGCCACTGTTAAAACCACTCACATCAACAGCAAAGAATTAAACATAGTTAATAAGCAAACAAGCCATGAAAAACAAACATATTAACCCAAAACCATGAAAAAATGTGAACATCAAAAGGAGTTTTTTAGAGATAAGCAAATCTTTTAACCAACAGGTAAAAAGATGTATATCTATCATAAGGCTAATCAAAATATGCAAATGCAAAAGGCAAATGGAACATATATCTTGACACAAATTAGATTAGCTTTTCCTTAAGATTGAAATCCAAATGTACACAGAACACTAATCTGAACAAATCTAATATTCATGAAATTTTTAAAGGCAGTAATACATCATTAAGCAAACATACCACATTAACATGCAAATTAAGCTAAACAAACAAAAGAATTTTAAACCCAAAAAAATCTATTTTTTAAACAACAGGTAATAAGATGATATTCCATCATTAGGGATACTCAATCTTTGTGCTTAAGAAAAGCAACAAAACTATCAACTGTGACATAAAGCAAGCAATTGCTTATTTCCAAGATTTGTAAACATTTCCATACATCAACTTAGTAAAATTACCAAGGCCAACAAACTGATAAATCCTAAGGAAACCCAAAATAGCGCACAATTTTTACAATTCAACAACCAAAGCATTGAAAATAAAGTAATCAAAAGCTAAGTTCAAGCAAAACAAAATTAGCATTAGGAGAATAATTAAAAATGTGCTCTGTTTCTGTACAAACTAATCTAAAAATTGAATCACCACTCAACTCATGAACCTAAAAATAGAGGAAATAATTGTACAATGAAATTTGTAACTTAAAATTCAATCTGCCAAAAAATACAAATTCAGAAAATTTGAGATGAACAACTACAAATGTACAATCGCTATTAGTACTTCAAAGCCAACAAAAAATAAGAACTTTGTCTTAAAAAAATACAAATTCAGTAATTGTAGGATGAACAACTATGAGCAATTCCAGCAGCTATCCACCATGAAAGAAGAGTGAACACAACGTGGCTTGCAATGGAGCTATCAGCACGCACGTGGCCAAGCAAAGAGGAGAAGCTTGTGCATGCAAGTGGCAACTGTACAAGGGACACCTACAACAAGGAGAAAACGGTAATTCAACTCTTTTAAGGGACTTTTGTAAGGGCAAAAGGGGAAGTACACTGTTCATAAGAATAGGAATGAAGGAACCATTTTGTCACCAATTTGGCTTTTAAGGTGTATAAATATTATGATAACTACTATTGCATATAAATGTTGTTAGGGTTGGGTTTAGGGTTTAGGTTACATGGTCTAGGGTTAAAATTTTATTGAGCAATAAATGTTAAGATAATGGTATTGTATGTTGTTGTTTGGTTTAATAATGTATTTTAAGAAGAATATGTATTAATAAAATGTATTAACAAGAAGTTTTGTACAATACTTGTTCTGTTATGTGCATCACTTTGTAAATGAATTAGTTTATCGATGAATCAGTTGCTTTTATAGATGTAATTATTTCTTCTATATGATATGTTAATACTAGTCTATTGTTTATATTTTAAAAAAAGAGTGTGTTATTCATTTTGTAACTTAAAATTGTTTATTTTATATATATTACCACGGAGTTTAAACTGTAAGTTTTTTAATAACTAGGGAAGTTACGCACGCGATGTGCGCGTCATAGCTATCCATACCCAAAATCTTTTTCGATTTGGACATACATCACAAATTAAATTATTGGTCGATTTAGTGAAAGATAACATATAATCAAATGTATCTAGGGGAATTAATGTCCACGCACTATTTTTACAAGTTATTAAAAGAATTAATGAGGGTAAATAAGTCATTAAATATTTTAAATGGTATAATTGTCCAAACAATATTCATTACAAAAGGTTGTACAAATTAATGAGGGTATATGTGTAAATACACATTTTAAAGGGTATAAATGACATCACACTTCATACTATTCATAAGAGTAATCTTGTACTTTTTATAAAGTAGGGGATATGTATTAACAGAGAGGTTAATTGTAAGTATTAATTCCTTATATAAATTATATGTTATCCATTACTAAGGTAGTTTTCATTTATTTAAGTTTGGTATAGTTAGGTATCGAACACAGATCTATTGTGTACAATAGGAAAGCATTGACCAACTAAACCAGGACGTATAATCACATTGGTGAACGAAATTTGTATTATTTTCTACATTTGATGTTGATGTCAAGTGAATTCCATGATGCTATAAATGACAATATGATTTCTTAAATATTAAAATGACGCTTAGTAATACATAACTAGTGTGTGTCCCAGGCGATGCCCTGCATTGCTAGTTTGTACTTCTTTAATTTGAAAATTAGGTTCAACTGTTGTATAGCTAGTGTGTGATTCGGGCGTTGTCTCGGATGTTACGATTCTTTTTTAATTCATATGTATTTAGGGTTTAGGGTTTACGGGGCTTCAAATGTAAGGATAATGGTATTGAATGTCGTTGTGTGGTTTAATAATATGTATGAGCAAGAATTTGTATTAATAATATGTGTTAACAAGAATATGTAACTGATTTGGGTATTTTTACCCCGCCAAGAGCGCGACACGTGTCACTGAAAGAGGTGTCCAAATGGACCTCCCAGATGTTGACACGTGTCACGCAGATATGGCACACCTTTCTAGGACAGGGCACACCTTTCTAGGAACCTATAAATAGGGAGATTCCCCCATTTATTGGGGCACGTCTTAATCATTAAATCATTTACTGCTCTCGAAAACAGAGAACACCTAATCTCGAAATCTGAGAAGATACTTACTTTTTCGCATGTTTTACTCCGAATCCGTACTAACTTAATCTTCGGAGGCGGACGTCCAAACATCCGGAGCTCCATTCTTTTGAAGGTACAGGCGGCTTCGTTGGACCCAATATTTGAGTTGTAACTCTCCCAAGGGACACAAAAACACACAAAACAGTAACCACATTTTATGTATAGTTATTGTTCTATTATGTGAATCACTTTCTAAATGGATTAGTTTACAGATGTATTAGTTGCTTCTATAAATTGTAATGATTTCTTCTATTTGATATGTTAATACTATTTTAATGTTTATATTTTAAAAAAAATGTGTGTCATTCATTTTGTAACTTAAAATTGTAAGTTTTATGTATTATTACCACGGAGTTCAAATTGTAAGTAATTTAATAATACGTATTAAAAGAGAGGTAAATTGTAAGTATTGATCTAAATCCTTATATACGCTCTTTGTTATCCATTACTAAGTCTATTAATAAGGTCTAATAAGTAGGGGTGTTCATTCGATTTTTGACTTAAATTTAGCCCAAATTCAATCCGATCCGAAATAAATTTCGATTTTCAATTATAAAATCCAACCCGATCTGAATTCTTTACCAAATCCAATCCGATTCAAACCGATTTAAAATTCGGTTATTTGGACTCGATACGAGAGTGCAAATTAAAATACGTTACAAATATTTTTGGCCTAATGCGATAATAAAAATTAAAATACAATAATAAAAAATTAATTCTTAAAAGTATAGTTGTACACACGATTAATAGAAGTATTGAAAACGTAGGTAAGTTACATGATAAATAGTAATAGTTATAATCATAGTTTAGCATGATTATATTAACAATACTTATTTATAAACTAACGATTTCATATTTAATTTATTTCGGTATTTTGGATTCAAACAAGGTCAATCCCATCCAATTCGAACGTCCGAATTTTCAAAAAAATTCAATCCAATCCGATTCGATTTAAAGTTTGGATCTGATCCGAATTAATAATTCAGTTTTAATTTGATTAAATTTCGATTTTAATTCGAATGATGGATACCCGTACTAATAAGGTCTAATAAGGTATAATAAGTTCAAATAAGTTCATTAAGGACTGATAAGTTCAGTAAGGTATAATAAGTTTGATAAGGTCTTACAAAGTTCCAATAAGTTTCTTGACTTTGAAATACGGTGTAAGTTTTGATTTTACAAATACAAATATGATTCCTTTAAAGTTGATAATAATTATTTTTGAGTTTTTAAATACAAAAATGATACTTAAAATGAAAATTTATAAAAAAAAAATAAATAAATAAAAGTAGAACGTGTTTCTTTTGTACCTCCACAAGATTCGAACAGAAGATGACTATCCATCATCACTTAAGGGGTTTGTATATCAGACCAATGGAAATACTTTTTTTTTGCGAGAAAAAAAATAGTTATTAAAGATTAGTTATAGGTTTTTTTTATTAAATATAAAAGAGTTACACATCTAAAAGTATATCTTTGTTCCCTTCAAAGAAATAAAAAAAGTATGTTTTTGTTATTTTGATATTTTAAAATAAAATATGATTTCGTAAAATTGAAAAGTAATCAAACAAAAAAAAAGTTATTTATTGTCACGGAGTTCGAACTCAGGTAACCTGTAGACATTTACACACGAGATCAAATAATTCACTCATTGAACAATCAAACGAAGGAATATAACTTAAATTACATTGTTCATACCCAAGCCCTTTAATTATGGCAGCCAATTTGTCTGGTTCGAATTCATTGTGAAAGATGTGAACAACAAGGTGTTCTCCATCTTTGTACTTTAACTTAGGATAATATACCAGCCTCCCACCATGCCAGATTGTACAACTTATGGAATTTGACCCTGCCATTCTGAACTTTAAAATGCATGTACTAAAAATGGATCTAAGAAAGAAAAAATAATAGGAAAACAAACACCAAAGTGGATTGGGAGAAGATGGCGGTTTAAAGTTTGGTCCAAATATTCCACAATATATACCATTATTTTTATTAATTTCATTTAAAAATATAGTGTGTACTAGAGTTTAAAACATTGTGTAAGCAGATCTAAAAGTATTACTTTTATTAATTTAGATTTTATAAACAGAAGAATGATTCTTTAAATTAACAAATGTTTCAAATGAAAAAAAAAGAGGTTTCTTCAAGGTCGCAAGTTTCGAACACTGAATGGCTTTGCTTAATACGCTATTTCAATAATGTCTAGACCATTGGACTAAGGGGGTATCAGCACATTCATTGGATTACATATTAATATATATTATTAAATGAATAGGTTCTCTTTTTACATTTATCAAATTTGAAAATTTTTACTTTTTAAATTTTGGATACAAAAATAAAATACTTATTTAAATATAAGAAAGTTACATCTAAAGGAATAAGTTTGTTTCCTTCACAGAAATTTAAAAAAATATATAAAAAAATAAAAACTATGTTTTTGTTATTTTGATATTTTATAATTAGATATGATTCTGTAAAATTGAATATGACACCAAAAATAAATAAAAAAAATTTATGCATCCTGTCGACGGAGTTCGAATTGCGGTATCCTTTTGACATATACACACGACGCTAGTATTCTAAACCATTAGAACTAAGGGGTATCAGCACGTTCATTATGTGAATTTATTAAAATGTATCTATGGCAATTTCGGCAAAACTTTGGCGTCTCCCACTACAATTCCGACGACAGTTTGATGTCAATTACAATTCCGGATTTTTTTTTTGTATCCAATTTCAATTTCCGGCAACAAACATTACACCAATTTCCAGCTACAATTTCTACGAAAATTTTACAACATCAACATTAACCAAATTAATTTACTTACAGCATATAGTTCCAAATCTTTTTTTTTTTTTTTTTTTTTTTGTAACATCAACCAAACTTGTATTCAAATAAGTTTATTCTTCATAAGTATTATCATTAAAATTCATTTTAATAATTATAACCCACCGCGAGTACAACCGGAAACAATAGGAATAAATTACATGATTGTTCAAATTTTCATCGGAGAAATCTGTAGAAATCGCAGTGGGGTCAAATTTTTCCATGGAGAAACTAAGAATGTAAGATTTCTTCAGTATTCTTCATTCGTTATGGAGAGAGTAAAAATTGGACAGAGAAAAAAAATTAGGAGACAGAAAAAAAAATTAGGAGAGAGAAAAAAAATAAGGAGAAAGAATCAAAGACTATTTTTTTTTGAGGATTATATACTATATTAATGTGGGTAGTTGGAAGGTTAGATAAATTTGAAATTCAAAATTGAAAATTTAAAAAATATGATTTGAAATTCAAATGAAAATTAGGGTGGCCCACAAATTAAAAAGATTCTTTTTTAACCAATAAGGTGTTTGTGTATAAGATTCTTTTGTACACCATGTGTACCCCTACTCCCTCCCAAAAAAGTAAGAGTGAACATTAATTACATAACAGAAAAAGAGGGATAATTTGGGATATTTGGAAAAAAAATACTTACTAAAAAAGGAAAGAGGAATGTAATTTTAGAATACCCAAAAAGAAAAACAAGAATATAAAAAAGGGATGGAGGGAGTATAATCAATATCCAAAAAAATGTGTCATGTAACAACTTTACGAAGAATAAATACTTGAATAATCAAATACGTGTAGATGTATACCAAAGTTAAATGCATTGACAATACATAATATAGCTACCGGATAGATCTAGTAGCAATTAATACACGCTAATTAAGTTGCCAATGTGCTATCGTATACAAATGTCAATACATTAGTTAGACCTTGAATATATACAGAGTATGATTATATATTAGTTAAACATAAAAAAATTGATATTATTTGTATGAAACTTTATATTAAGACCTCTTTAACAATATATTTCATGATGATTTTTTTACTCATAATACATTGCCAAAAAGACGATGGTCAAAACTAGTATATAAATAGTAAAAAAAAGGTCAAATGTGTCAATTATTTAGAACAGAGGGAGTATTCGTATATTTGCTTGCAACTCTATTTTATTATTGCTTACTTTAACTAATTGAGTTGTGGCATAACTTGATTTTAAAATCTGTTTCTTTACTACAAAAACAAAATTAGCCTCGAATAAAAATATGGTAAATCGAATTATTGTCAAATTTAACTCTACATTATAACTACCAAAGAGCAATTAGTATTATATACTCATGGAGTACTATGGATCATGGTACTCCTTACACAATATATTTGAGTTATTTTGTGCACACTTTATGTTATTTTGTTTAAATGGTGTGTTATTTTGTTACAACAATATGTTATTTACTTATTTATTACTTCATCCTCAACTTATGCTATTTTTAATTTACATTAAATAACATGTACTTATTTAAAAATAACATATGTATAAATTGAAATAACAATAAATTCACATCAAAATAACATTAGCATTGTTGAGTTTTAAGGCATCATGAAGAGAATAAAACACTTTAGAAGATACAAATTTCTGGACATAAACACATTTAAACCCTTAAATTACCTTCAAATCAATTGATTTCTAAGAAACTCAGAAAATTAGAAGAAGAAAAGAGGAGAGAGAAAGTGTGTTTGATTTAGAGTTGGAGTAGTGAGAAGAAGAGAGAGAGAGAGAGAGAGAGAGAGAGAGAGAGAGTGAGTGAGAGTGAGGTTGATTCCTCAAAAACCCAGAAAATTGAAAGAAGAAAGGAGAGAGAAAGTGTATGATTTTGTTGGAGTAGCTCAGAGGAAGAGAGCGAGAGTGAGTGCGGGAGGAAGATGAATGAGAAAAAGGGCGAAATAACATACATGTATTTAAAAATAACATATATATAATTTGAAGTAACAAAGAGTTAACATCAAAATAACATGAGTTTTATAAAACCTGGAGTAGGTACTCCAGGAGTATGATAGAAATTGCGGCCAAAGAGTTGTTTCTCGTAACTCACATATAGTTGTTGCCAAGTTTAGCATTGGCGCCAAGAATTCTATAAATAGACTATAATGTTAAAGAGCATAATAGATAGTTAGATACTTGTATTATTCTACTCTACAAAATATAACATAAAAAGGCATCTCATAAAAATATTTGTATTATTAGTCTAGATAATGTAACATTAAAAAGGAAGGACCATTGGAGGTGATCTCCTTAGAGCAAATTTGTTGAATATTAAGCCAGTCTTCTCCGGTTGGATTTTGGCATCTTCTCTCTAGTTGTGTGGAGCAATATGAAATCCTTAGGTAGTGGAGAGAAGTGAGTTTTGGCATCCAATTTGGCATTGATTCTAGCTGATTGCAACGTACTATAAAAAAGATTCGAAGGGCTTTCAAGAATTGCATCCAATTAGGCAAACTTTGTAGTTGTGGGAGATTGATTAGTTGTATGAAGGTGAGCGAGTGATAGAGGGATTTCCATGGCATGCCATCTTCTCCGTCTTCTAAAAGACTCAACTTATGGGTGTCGTAGATGTGTAACATCTCCAAAGTAGTGAGATGATTAATTACTCCAGAAACTCTCCTTAGTTCGGAACAACCTGTAATTTTCAAAGATCGCAATGAAGATGAACAACTACAAAACACCTCCTCAACTACTTCCAAACTTTCTATTTTGCTATTTTTTATGGTCATAAACGCGAGGCACTTTATAGCCTCCATTGGTAGCAAATTTAGCCATGCCACATCGTCTATGCACACCTCCCTCAATCTCGGAATTGAAATACTCCTCGAATTTCTAGGATCACAACAAAATGAGCATGATGGAGAATTACAGGAATTTTCACCCCTTTCGGTATTCACTATTTGGAGTCTCTTGTTGAATGTGACTAAATGCAAATTTTCCAATTTGGAACACCATGGAGTACATGACAAAAGTGGGCATCGTTCTATTCTCAATGACTGCAATTAAGGAAAAAATAATTGTGAGCAATATTTTATCTCACTAGTGCTGCTATCAAAAAGAAGTTGATACTCAGCTCTTGCATCTACCCTTCTTATCCACCCTTTGAATATCAAATTCTTTAGCTCAAGGCGTTCAAGGGATGGAAACAATAGTGAGATATCTTCTTCGATATTAATGTGCTCCAATTTGTCTAACTGTGAAAGTGTGAGGACTTTTAGATTACTCAAGTTTCCCAAGCACTGTAGAACTTCCAATTCCTCACAATTGGAAAGGTAAAGGTTAACAAGATTTGGTAGAATGGCTATCCAACTAGGCATCCTTGCACCATCATATCCTCGCACAACTAACTCCTTCAAATTAGAATGTGGCTGCAACTCTTCCATCAATCTTCTTTCTACGTCATTATTTATTCTTCCAATACATTCATCGAGTTTGAAATCAACTTTAATGCGGTTGAGATGTTCATTGTGCCTCAAGTATAATCCTCCCCTCATACTGCCCTCTTGAACATATGTAGCATTATTAGGCCACCTAATGTCAATTTCAAGATGACCCTTCAAATTGTTAAGGCCACCTAAGCTCATTCGTGGTCTGATTTGGCTCAAATTTTGACAGCTTGTCCGGAACATCTAGGGCTTCGTTTTCAACAGTCGCATTGTCATTTTCTGCTACTATTCGTGAGTTACGGCCTCTTGATAGAAGCTCCGTTTTCTGGTTTTATCTCTCAATTTCTTCCTCAATTGTTTGTTCTTATGATTGTTGTTGTTGGGTAATTGAGTACCCATCTTTTAGAATTGGAATTGTGTTTGTGTAACATTCCTTTGATCATAATAAGAACAATTTGGGTGGACTCCTAAAGTCCCGTGGTTTTTACTCTTCACATCGAAGAGGTTTTCCACGTAAAAATCGTCTGTCTCTTGCTTGGTTGTTTATGCTCGTTCTTTGATTAAGTTGCTGCATTATATGTGTTGATATTGCTGGTTGTTTGTTGATCTTGGAGAATATTTCATATAGCTTGGTTTAAGTGTGACCTTTGAACAAACTAGTAGCTTGTGTGTGCTTGTGGTTTGTTTGTTTGGTCGATTGATTATTCCGCAAGAGGTGTGTATATCCTGAACACAAGCTAGGTCCAATGTCCTTAAGCATCTGCAATTTGTAACGATTGCTTCTAGTGTGACTCTGTCCATATCAGCATCATGACGCCAGTGGCCAGCATAAAAATATGAGCGAATATGAGTCTTACCAAAGGAGTATTTTGCAAATGAGCTTCTGGTGAGAGACAAATGACGAACTTTTTTATTTAGGTTGCCACTAGCCATTTTCATTGTACAAAGCTCCTTCCCTATGACACTTTGAGCAATATTGTGCATCAAATCACGTATCATTAATGACTCAATTTCTCCATTTTCACCTTTAGATACATTATGGAAAAAACATCTCCGCACCAACATAGATATGTATTCCTCACCTGCATCTTCTATGCTTTGACCTTTGTCTATCGGAACAATATACCCCTGTGCCATCCAAAGGTGTATCAACATCTGCTTGTCTATAATATAATTCTTGGGAAATACTGCACAATAACTAAAGCAACACTTTAACGGAGATTCAAGATGATGGTAGCTGAGTTTTAACACCGGCATGATATCATTATGGCTCTCTCTAATGCTGGCTAATCCGATATCTTGAAATTGTAGCCACTTTCTCTTTTCTTGACCATACAAAATACCTCCTGCCACTTTTATAGCAAGGGGTATTTGAGCAAATTTGTGAACAATCTCACACCCAATCTTAACCAAGTCATTATAAGGGTTTGATTGCTCCGATCCAAAGTCTGACCTTTCAAATAAGCGCCATGAACTCTCACGTGACAAGCCCTGGAGCTTGTGCATCGTGCCATTTCCTATGATTCGTGCCGTTGACTTGGAACGTGTAGTTGCCACAATCCAACTTCCCCTCTGATCTCCAATCAAGAACTTTGCTAGCTCATTCCACTGTGTACGATTTTCGGTCCATACGTCATCTAACACGAGTAAGAATCTCTTGCCTGCTAGTTTTTTTCGAAGTTTGAGTTGTAGTAGATCCATAGTGGAATCCTCGTGATTCTCTCCCAAAATCTTACCAACAATTTCTTTCACATCTAGTTGATTTTGATCATGATCAGAGACACAAGCCCACAACCTTAATGGAAACGCATTTATGACCCTTTCATCATTATACACAACTTGGGCAAGAGCAGTTTTGCCCAACCCTCCCATTCCCACAATTGTGAGATACGATACATCACATTGAACATCAGAATCAAGAAACATACCAATGATATTCTTCGAGTCATCTTCCCTCCCAATAATATCTGTTGCATCTACATAAGAGCATGTCTCAGGCCTTCTCTTCCTGATAGGCTCGTGATCAAGTTTAAAGCGAAATTGATCATTGTAAGCAATCGTATCCAACTTCTTCTTGATATCTTTAACCCCTCGAGACATCTTCAATGCAATTCCAAGTGGGTTGGAATTATAAAAGAAGTGGCGCCCCTTTTTGGAAAGACTAACACCATCCTTCTTCAGGAGTTGCTTCTGCTCGGCGAGTGTGACAAATTCGTCAACTAGATCATCTGCTTCGTAAACAACATCCTTGAGCTCCTGAAGCCAAACTGTTGCTTCATGGGAGAGCTCTTGCTTGGATTCTGCATCGAGCAACACGGCCTTGACAGCCTCAACGGTACATGTAAGATCAACGAGATGAGATTTGTAGCCAATGAATGAGAGGGTCTCATTGACTTCCGAACACTGTTACGCTGCAAACAAAGTTTGAGCAACAAAGAGCGTTGTGCCTACAATGTCCATTTCTATGCAAAATGATGAGAAAAGATGGTATGACTTTTGAGTTTGATCAACAATAATTCATGCTTGGTTCAACCTAAATAGGAGTAGAATACTATTAGTCCGTACAATAATATGACCCTTAATTATATCGTTGAAATACTGTAACATTGACGCTTGCTAATATAATTAAAGTATCATCATTATTAAGCTTACTCATCATTTCACTAACGATAATTATTTAAGACCAACTTGCTTAAATGAAATCGACGTTATCACCTTCCTTTTCTTTAATCATCAACAGCAAATGTCGGCCACATATTAGGTGGAGTCATATTCATATTGACTGTCATGATGTCTTCGTACACTTATAGTGTAATAAAAAGGGCCCGGTCGAAATCCCTTATGAGTCAAAGGTCAAACCACTACAATAATAGTGTGATAGTAATAGTAACAACAATAATTCTCTTCTGAAAATTAAAAAAAGACTAGTACTATATTAATAAGAAAATTTGAAAAATACCATCATGTAAAGTAGTGAATTTTGACATTACCACCTCAAGTTTTTTTTATTTAATCGTACCATCTAATTTTTTCCAAAACGCTAAAAACTACCACCATTTTTTTGAGTGACGTCATCATGGGATTGTGTTAGTGTTTTCAACCCAATTACATGTTTTAATTGTGTTTTTGCCCCAATTACATGTTTTAATTGTCCATCTATTCATCCAATTAATCAATTCACAAACCCTAATTTTTTGAATTGAGCAAAACCCACAAATTGATTACCCAAACCCTAATTACACTAATCAATTTAATTCATTGAAGGTTTAATTGCATTACATTCCTATTTGTAAAATTACACAGGAATTAAGGAACTTGGAATAAAACAAAGAACAATAAAACAAAGTACAATAGGAATTACAAGACATTAATTGATGTCTTTGAGTAAAACAAAGATAGAATAATATTTAATGCTGCACATGTCATCAATCCTTTGAAAAGAAAAAAGGACCAATAACATTTTTTGGTGGAAAAAAAAGACCAATCATATTCATCTAAATTGATGCACATGAATTCTGAAAATAAGAGTGAGAATTAGAAAATGAGAATGAGAAAATAGAAAAGGCATTAATTACAAAACAGAAAAATTGGGATAATTTGGGATATTTGGTAAAAATTTACTTACTAAAAAGAAAAGTAGGAATGTAATTTTGAAATACCTAAAAAGGAAAACAGGAATGTAAAAAAGGAACGGAGGGAGTATAATTGAAATCAAGTTTGCAAGATGAATAGGTAGAAAGAGGGGAGAAGATAGGGGAAATCAAGGGAAAAGAGAGGGAAAATGAAAAAATGGGACCCATGATGACGTCACACAGAAAAATGATGGTACTTTTAAACGTTTTGGAAAAAATTAAGTGGTACGATTAAATAAAAAAAACTTGAGGTGGTAATGTCAAAATTCACTACTTTACATGGTGGTATTTTTCAAATTTTCCATATTAATAATATACTAGGTTAGAATAAAACCTATTTTTAATTTGTACATTTTAAAAATAAATCGCTATTATACATGAATATAAATAAGAATTACGTATATTTTGTAATTTTAAAATTTTTTATTTTCATCAAAATTATGATATAGTATTCGTTCAACGTTGTTTAATTCATAGTTCAATATAGGAGGTCATTTATTAGTGTGCTATTTAAAATTGTTTCAATTTTCCACGATAAATTGATAGGTTTAGTTGTAATGTAGAAGCTTCCAATATTTAAATTTCAAAAATGTTAAATATGATAGCTCTACAAAAAAAAAATAATAATAATAATAATAATAGTAATAATAAAATGACATCATCATTGCATTTAGGCGGGAAATTTTTTATTGAGAATACGACACGTGGAAAATAGTGACGTCAGCAACTTCTGTTTTAGTATTAGTTAATAAATAAATTTCTCCACTTATTTAATATTGCAAGATTTATAGCCATTACTCATAGTTTTTTTTATAAAGTTTCACAAATATTATAGCATAAAAGTATTTATTTTAAGATAACAATTATCTCCTTCCGTACTATAAATATCCATTATCTATATTCTATAGCAAGGTAAAGAAGAAAATAAAATACGAATTTAGGATATAGGGGGTGAAAATCGATTTCATGATCTCTTGGAATCGGAAGGGAAGCTCTAAACAGTTGAGCTATCCCTCACTCTCACACCATTATCCTATTTGCAAAGTTAGAAAATCAAAAAATGAATCCCAGTAATTCCACGTACTTGCGTTATTTACTATTGAGGATATATTTAGGATATAATTATATATATTTAGTTGCTATATTTTCTGCAAATCGTTTCTTAAGGTGCTCCCATAACAACCTAGCCTCACGAAACTTAGAAAGAGAAGATCGTACCTCGGGATCGATAGTATTGGTAATCCAAGAGATCAACATTGCATTAAGAGTCGTCCAATCAGACAGAGTACAGGGAGAAACAGGGGCATTGATGGCCTGGTGCCGTCCGGAAACACAAATTTGCGTCTAGCCTCCAACGTAGTTTTGCATATCAGCAGCCCAATCATCGTAATTATCAGATTTTAATCGAGTAGGGGTTATGAAATCCCCGGGTCGATCTTGAGAACCAAGGGCTGTAACCCCCAAGTGTATAGTTTGTGATGTTGAGTGCACCCTTAAAAGATTGTGATGTTACACGCACCTTCGTCATAGTTGGTGTTGTTGCGGCCAATTTTTCCTTAATCATATTAGTCATTATAGTATGTAATCATGTATCTATAAGATATTACACATTAAAATAAAATTCAAACCAACGGCAAATTAAAAGTTACCTTTTAAGTGGTTAAAGTCACTACAAAAAAAATGAGAATAGGCAACACTTAAGATTGCAACACTTACAGAAATGTTACTTTTAATAATCTAACGCAACAATATTTATTTGTTACCTTGAACTTAAGTAACAGAAAAAAAAATTGTGTTGCTCTAGACTATATAAGGCAACGGTCGCTTAAAGTGTTACCTTTTTCTTGTCTAAGACAACAAACATAATAATTGTTGCATGAAAAGATAACAATAACAAAACTATTGTTTGAAAATATAACATTAATATCTATGTTGCCATCTATGGCAACATTTATATTAAAAAGACAACATAATTTAAGATGTTGCTTTTATGGCGAGTGTTATATATATATGTGTGTGTGTGTGTGTGTGTGTGTGTGTGTGTGTGTGTGTGTGTGTGTGTGTTTAAACAAGCAAGTTTGGTGGATTTGATGGGGAACTCACCTTGTGACTTTGAGGTCACAAGTTCGAGTCCTACCAACTACTAAATGCTTGGGAGTGGCAACATTTAGAAACATTTTTGAATTGTCTCCTTAGATGGCAACATTTTTCATTTGTTGTCTTTGTAAAAGTGTTGCCTTATATATCATTTTACCTTGCCTTTCAAAATTGTTTCCTTTGAATAAAAATGTGTTATCTTATGAATAGACAACGGGGGCATCTACTACGCCTCATATGTGTTGCCTTAGCTACAAGACAACACTTTTTTTTATATTAGGCAATGGTTTTGCACTGTTACCTTTGCTTTATTTTGTTGTAGTGAGTTACCATAAAAATAGTTAAACTTACGCTTAAAGTGTCCGTTTTACAATAAAATTAATATTCATGGTTATACACAAAACTTATTCAATATAGATAATTTAAATGCTCCCTTTCTACCTCTCATTATCAGCCTTCAAAATTGAGCATTCAGACATCGTATTGTAAGGTTTTTCTTTATATTTTTTGTTAAATTTGGATAAATTATCATTGTAAAATATTTCAGTTTCTCATAATAATGTGTTACTCCGTATTATTTTTTTTGTCCGTAGATATTTACAAAAATAAATTTGGAGCTATATATTATATAGCCAAAATAAATTTGGAGCTATATACTGTACAACCTTAACTCACTCTTTGTAGCATACACGATTTAATAATTTTTCATCACAATAACAGTTAAATTTCCTTTAAAAAAATTTAATTTAAAAAGGAAAAAAGAAAGTATATTAAACGCTTATTACAACACCTATTTACTTGTGAAATGTCGATAAATTCCCAACTTAATACCAAAAAAAGAAGTATATTAAACGCTTATATGTTTAAATAAGCATTACCCTTAAAAAAACACTCACACACATCATCTATATAAGTATAAATTTACATATACTATGTACTCCGCATACATATGTTTCAATACAACAACAACAAAGCCTTAGTCCCAAAATGATTTGGGGTTGGCTAACAT
Source organism: Chenopodium album (assembly GCF_948465745.1). Classification (NCBI taxonomy): domain Eukaryota; kingdom Viridiplantae; phylum Streptophyta; class Magnoliopsida; order Caryophyllales; family Amaranthaceae; genus Chenopodium; species Chenopodium album. Next base: position 49,526,234 of record NC_137848.1, read on the forward strand.
AAATAAGGAATCGTGAATCGTGATATATATATATATATATATATATATATGTATGTATATATATATATATATATATATATATATATATATATATATATATATATATATATATATATATATATATATATAAAGACATAACAAAATAATCATTTGGAAGAGTTTGAAAAAGGTGAGTATAGTGAGAAAACAAAAGTAGAACATTCAAGAAAAAATTAAGGTAGTTTAAAAAGAGAACCTAGAATAAAATACAAGAATGTTTTAAAAGAGTGGTTAAGATCGGAGTAAAAAAAAATGAAGGTTCGATAAACTTTAGCCAAGAAAAACAATACAGTCCATTAAACATTAGTGTGCTACAATAATAAAATTAAATACGAAAATATAAATAGAAAGTATATATATGAATTATTCTATCCATCACTAATTTTTTTTTTTTTTTACAAGAAAAACCTACAAAATAAACAACATGAAAACTTAAAAAGACCAAAAAAGAAACTGGTGCTGACGAGCCTTGGTCAACCAGTGAGGTGGTGTGACCCATGAACGGGGAACCCGACAGATCCGACAAGAGAAAAATAGCAAAAGCAAAGCCCTGATATATTGAAGGCGCCAAATACAAGAAACATCATTCGGTTGGGTGCGGGAAAGCAAAGAAACCACATTAGCATAATCAGTGTAAATGAGAATATGTAGGTAACCCTTTCGAGGTGCAGCTTGAAGACCCCACAGATAAGCTTGCAATTTAGCCTGAAGAGCGGAAGACATACGACAATCCCTAGCACAACCCCCAACACCTTATCTGACTACAATTGGTATCCACAAGACTTAATTACCTGCCACTTTCTAAAGAGGAGGACAAGTATGAATCGCACAAAATAGATTCAACGCCTCTGCTACAACCAACGTAGTCTGATATTATTTCTGTTGCAATAAAAGATTCACTATCTTCTTAGATTGATCCATCATCATTCCATGGATGGGAATCATGGGATCCCTTTCTTTTTATAATCTCCAATTCCATTGCAACTTCCTTCATGGTAGGCCTCTCCTCTCCTTTTAACATCAAGCACCATTTAGCTAAATTAGCCATTTGTTGTATTTCTTCAAGCGTGCCCTTGCTTACTATGTTTACATCAAGAATGTCGAATAACCGACCTTCTTTCATCCTGAGGAGGAAGTAAATAGCGAGACATTTCTCATCTTCGGACCTAATGTTAGAAATTACCTTTTCCCTTGTCAATAGCTCCAGCAAGACGACGCCAAAACTATAAACATCGCTTTTTTCAGTTAGCTCACCTGTCTGCATGCATTCGGGATCCAAATACCCTCGTGTTCCCATCATCATTGTAGCAAATTGATTTTGGTCTGATGGAATCAATCTTGAAGCTCCAAAGTCAATTACCTTAGCAGTATAACTTTCATCCAAAAGTATGTTCATCGATTTGATATCTCTATGAATTATTGGTGTTGAGATAGTGGTGTGTAGATATGATAGCACATTGGCAACTTCGGATGCTATATTTAAGCGCACATGCCATTTCATTATGGATGCTTTGGTTGCATCATTTAAGTGGTCGTATAACATCCCATTGTTGATGAACTCGTACACCAATAGTGGTACTTCGGTCTCAAGACAACAACCTAGTAACCTCACCACATTTCTATTGTTGATTTGTGATAGAATAAGAATTTCATTGATGAATTGTTCTACTTGGTTTGGATCCACCTTTAGAGATTTTTTTATTGCCACAGCATTATTATTTGGAAAAATTCCCTTATAAACAACTCCGAAACCCCCTCTTCCAATTATGTTTTTGTCACTATAATTGTTGGAGGCAGCTTCAAGATCTTGTGTAGTAAAGATTTTTAATGTATCAACATGTCGTCCAGAGAGTTTTTCATGTAAAAGCACGCCACCATTTTGTCGAAAAAAATTTTCTCGCATTTTTCTAATTCGACTTTTCCCATGTTTATTGTGCAAAATAAATCCAAACAGAAGCAAAATTATCATGCCACCACCAACACCTAGGAGCGAGATAAAAAAAAAATGTCAGTAGCAACAAGTTTAGAGTAATTTGAAACTTGAAATAGGGGCCGGGGCAGGGGTATATGCCCCTACTTGCCATTTGCCATCCTAGAAGGCTAGGACCCAAAACTACACGTCCACACTATTTCTTTGTACCAATAACAAAAACCTTAAATAATTATGCTTTCTATGTCCGTCTTAAATAATATGGAGGTTTTATACGGATTATAAAATTTAGGCCCTCAAATTTTAATACATAATATTTTTTAAAAAAAACGAATTAATTACAATTACAATCTACTAATTTGGCATCATACAGAAGACAAAAATCAAACTCACAAAATCATAAAATTAGCAGTTTAGCATCAAAATTAATACTTGTAACAAACTAATTGGTTGACAAAAACACAAAAGATTTGTTAGTAAAAAAAAACCTTTTAGTTTGAATATACACATTACAGAATAGTGCCTACTCAATTTGCTAGGGATAGAGTTTATTAGACTCCCAAATAAATATAGTAGATCTAATGGGACCTAATATACTCATGTAAAATATAGTTATAAACTCAATTAAAAAGCTATAATAAGAGTATTAAGCTAATACTTCACACTCAAACACACAAATATAACCAATCACATATATATGTGCTTGACAAAGGCAGTATAAATAATCGCAGTAAATAAGATAATAATAGTACGGAATAAATTTAGGACATAAATTTGTATAAGCAGTTATAATTTGTTCCGGTATAAGCCAAGGCTTTATATTAGAAATGCAACCATGAGTTTTGGTTCCATTCCCATGGTAACCCCTTGGACATTTGCAATCATAACCTCCAACTGTGTTGCTACAATACTCTGCTTTCTCACAATCATTCTCTCCCTTGCACTCGTCAATGTCTAATAAAACAAAAAACAATCAACCTCAAAATCTTAAGTAACATTACTGTAGTTAGCCACTGTCTTCGCTTCTTATTATTTGCGAGACATAAAATATTATATTGTTGTAAAATAATAAGAAACGGAGATAGTAGTTAAAACAAATTTTGGTAAACAATAAGTTAATCTTATACCTGTGCATCCATTAGGAAGGTAAGGGTTGCCTGAATAACCATCTCTGCAGTTGCAACGATATCCATTTTCATGTACCGGATTATAACAAACTGCGTTTTCCTTACACAGGCAACTCCCATCTTTTATCGCTGCTGCACAATTGTTTCGTCCAATAGTCCAATTGAATACTATTGGAAAATGCAAGTTTTCGTAGTACTCCACAGATTGACTTAAATTTCGATAGTTAAATGTAAAAGCATCTTTAGCCACCGGAAATGCAACACTACATGGGTTAAAAGTATAAACAGATACATGGTTGTTAAAGCTTTTTAATACCACTTGAGTGTTTCTTATGCCACTGGGTATGGAGGCTTGACAGCACCCGATGCCAGAACATTCATCACCGATCGCATCTTCTAGCTCCACGCATTTAGTCATACATCCCGTTTCATATTTCTTACCACCTCGATCTCCCGTAAACCAGGCAGAGGTGTCACACCCTATAGCAACTAACATGTTTTTGGTGCTTGACAGTGTAAATGTTGACAAGTTGAACCCGACTTGACTGTGTTGAAGCCTCTCGCTATGGTTGTAACAATCGTAAGAAACATGACCAAGTTGAGTGCGGAGTTCTCCCTCTATTACTGATATGTTAAGTACCTCAAAGTTGGCACCTAAAATTGGTGTAGTAGTATTACATTTAATTCGGAAGGATGTATCGTTATTTGGTGGTTTATAGTAACAACCGTCTTCAATACCGAAGGGGTAAGGAATGCTCATATTTCCACACTTCTCTGAACAGTTTGGGGCGATTACGAGGGGTGACACTACTTTGTCTCCGCTGATGACTGGTGTCATCAACACCCAAACTGTGAGTAGAAGAGCATAACTTGAATAAGTCATGCCTACATATAAGGGTATTATCATGTAAAGGAGCTAGTTTTATCAATTTAAAAGGTAGAAAAGAGTGTTTTTTTGTAAAAGTTTTCAAAATATTAGAGGAGCTAGTTTAATCAATTTAAAGGGTAGAAAAGAGAGAATGTTTTTTTGTAAAGGTATTAGAATATTATAGGAGCTACTTTAATCAATTTAAAGGGCAGAGAATTGCATTGAGCGCAAAATATCAAAAGAACCGCAATAAATATTTAAAGAGGAGAAGTCACTTTAGAAAAAAAAGAATATTAAAACATATTCCTAGACCTCAATTATCAGATTAAGTTTTTTGTTCACTTGGTCCTTTAACATAATATCAAAGCCAGCGTGACACAAGGTCACAGGTTCGAAAGAAATATTTCGTGCTGGATATGCGGAGGACCTATGCTGCATCCACATTTAAGCCCAAAGGGCTTCATATGAAGAGTCGTGATAGTTTATTTAAAATATATTTCTGAACCCCAACCATCAGATTAAGCTTTTGGTTGAGTTGGTCCTCTAACAAAAAACGTTTTTGTGCTGGGTATAGCATTTCCAACTTTGATAAAATGTACGAATTAAATTTACACCAGTGAATTAAAGTAATTTACTTTACTTTAAAATCTGTAAAGCTAGTAGAGCCCATTTATACTCCTTAGCTTCCAATAATAATGCAATATAAATTAAAGGTGGTATTCAAGCTCGCTCCCTACAATATCCAAAGGGCAACTTTGATCCATGTTTCATTTTCTTTAAAATGTTGGGTTGTGCAAAAGACAGACAGTACAATAATGGAATTCAAAAAAGGAAATGCACCATTTATTCAATTATTATTAGGAAAATTTGACATGAATTGTCCCTACTTTTAGTGAACACAAAATAATCTAGCTCATTTTTTTTATTATATGTAATAATATAATCTCAACTTATATAGATATTTTCTTAATAAAACTCGAATTTCTATTTTTATTATGGATCTTGTTTACGAATGCCATTAGGGCGTTAGGTAAACATTTACTTGTAAAATAATTCTTAAAATGGTATTAATTTAGTAATGTATGCCAAACTTACGTGTCGATCGGTGCTATAAATTGTTCATTTTAATTCATTATCTCTATTTTTAGTTATCTTATCCAACGCCCTCGGGGCGTTCGTTAACTTTTGTCTTTTATCATATATAATTAATCAACTCCTTTTGCATGCCCCCGGTTTACAGTAATTTTATTGTACATCGAACATTTTTACGAAAAAGTGACCCTTTTTCTTTATAAAAGTGACCCTTTTTCTTTACAAAAGTGACCCTTTTTATTATAAAAGTGATTCATATTTTCACAAAAGTTACCCCTTTTTTACAAAAATGACCCTTTTTTTCCACAAAAGTGACCCTTTTTCTTCACAAAAGTGACCCTTTTTTTCACAAAAACAGAGTATTAAAATAAAAAAAATAAACACAAAATACAAAGGTTACCCCAATGGCTCTACTTTCATCCCGTATCTTTATCTCTCCTCAAAACTAAACATTTCCACCATTAACAAACCTTCAAATTCTCTCTCCTCCATCAAAACCTCAACCCCCTTCTCCCTCTCCGTTACCAACTGCAAGCCCTCATATTTTTCCCTTCATAGTTGTCGTCATCGTCACCTCTGCCGCCATAGTCATCACCACCTCCGCCGCTGCCATGTTTGCCACCATCAAAGTAGATGAGGCGAAATGATAAAAACCCACAATAAGGTATATATGCAATTGGGGTCGAGGTATTCGGAGTTGTTGTAATTCCGGACTTCAAACTCGACAAATCGGGGGATGGGGGGAGGTCAGAAGCGCAGGAATCAGGGGATTGGGATGGTTAGCAAGGTCGAAATCGGAGGGGGACGCCGGATTCTTAGGAGAAGCTAAGGGAGTGGCGACAGGAGTGGTGGTTTGGCAGTTGTTGGTTGTCCCAACTTCCGCCATTCACTAATTTACTGAACACCGGCTTTTTTTAAAAATTTGTGATAATTAATAGTCTCAAACGAGATCAACAAAAGCAACAAAAATAACACTTTGGATTATTTTAGGATGATACCTACTTAAGTTGGGATGATTATTCAAGAATAATTAATTTTTTTTTTTTTTGAAAAAATAATTAATAGTTATGATTATTTATAAAAAAAAAAAAGTAAAAAAAACAATCCTTATTATTATACAACTTCTAACCTTTATCTTATTTTGTTTGTCCTATTTGAAATTTATACGGAAATTCCAATGGAAATAGAATATTGTACTTTTAACGGTATTACATTATTGAAAACATAGCTATTTGAGATCCTGTTAGATTAGTCTTCAAGTTTAATTTTCAAATATTATGCAATTGTTAGAATATTTTGTATAACACAATTTGAGATATTTAATTTATTGTATTGAAAAACGTGTAGATATTGAATGGGACAAACATTTCGAAATAACTAGATGGAATAATATTTTGGAAGATCGTCAAAAACCTTGACGTGGGTGTGTGAGAACGAGGAGAAGCGATGAATAGGGGCTTTTTTTAAAGAGAGGAAAGTGCCCAAGTAGGTTGTTTTCGTTTTCTTCAGTGTGAGTGAAGATTTGAGATGGAGGACAAACTTTTAAATAAATCGGATGTACACTAAATATTGTATATCCGTTATAAAGTTATACCTAAAATGAGTAAAAGTTATCCTAATATAAATAAAAGTTATCGTGACATAAATAAAAGTTATGAAGTATTTATACTATATTGATAAAAGTTAATTAAAAAATTATAAAAGTGACCCTAAATTTAATAAAAAGTGACTCCGATCTATAATAAATTACTGTACACCAAATATATACAAAAGTTATTCCGGAGAAAGATGAAGGTGGGATGTTAGTAACATGGAAAAACGAGAAAGAAAAAGATAGTGGTTTATATTTTGGGATAAAGGATTAAAGTAACATCAATTGTTTTTTCGAAAGCTGAGAAAGTCAGTTACCTTTAATATTTTTGAAAGAGAAATTACTGTTACTATAAAATCTGCAGTTTTTTGGAAGAGAGATTACTTTTACAATACAAAATCTTTAATGTTTTTGGATAGTCATTATACTCCCTCCGCTTTATAATATAACTTTTTTTTTTTGGGGTAAATTAAAATACATTGTTTCTTTCTATTTAAAAGTTGTACTTTTTAACACTATTAACCTTTTTCGATAAATTTTTTTTTTTTTTAATTTTTAATTTTTTTTTATTTTTTTAACATCAATTTTCAATACTTTCTCTCTATCTATCTCTAACTCCACATGCACATATTAACTTATAATCATTAGTTTTAAAGGATTTACAACTTTCTTAATGACATTCCTGCGTAAAAATTCAAAGAGACATCGTATTATGAGTTGGAGGGAGTATTGTATTATTTTATCGCCTTGATAAACAAAAAAATTGTTTATTAAATGACAAAATTGTAATTAAATCAATAAAAATTGTCCAATTAACATGACATTTTCATAATTATAGCAACAGTTATGGGTCCATATTTAATTACAAAGTTGTAAAGGTGATAAAGTTGTATGTTTTCTTTCTTACCAAGGCCTTAGGATGCTAATTAAAGTTTCACTCATTGAATTTTCAAGTAAAATGGAGTTGTCATGAGCTAATTATTGTAAAATGTAATCTTTTGAATGATATAATTCCTAAAAATGACTTCATTAAAAAAAACTAGCCAACGCATAATTAAAAACATTTATGTACCTATACTAAAGTAAAGGTTTTAGGACGAAATTTTCTTCCTAAATCATTACAGATATAAAATATAATTAATATCGGAAAATATGTGTGTCATGTCACAACTGTACAAAGAAGAAATTCTTGAATAATCAAATACTTGTAAATGTATATCAAAGTCAAATGCATCGACAATATATGACCATAGTTACCGGATAGATCTAATAGTAATTAACACACACTAATAAAAGAAATTATGTTTGATTAGTGATGCCTCCAACAATTTGCTTGAATAGCCCCTTCGCCATGACTCTGTAGGCGTGTTGAGTCATATGCACTCCATCCCAACTCACTAACTTAGATGGATCGTGACAGACTGGAACTCCATTATTTCCACACATTCGAGTTATGTTAAATTTGTACTCGTTATCACCAATTCCACAGCAAGTCTTTTGTACTTCGTAGGGTGGGGGAAAGGGAGGAGGGTGGGTTCGCGCCGGCGCTGGCCGAAGTTATGGGCGCCGGCCGCCGGCGGGGGGAAGGGGTGGCTGTTTTTTTTTTTTTTTTGGAATAAACTTAACGGAACCTTAACGGATTCCGTTAAGTGGTAGTGAAATTTTAATTATTTGATTTTAGGTGGTAGCAAAATAAAATAAAAAATTAAACGGGTAGCAAATGTAACACAAGGTATTTTCGCCGATAGTAAATGTCAATTTTTCCAAAAAAAAAAAAAAAAACTACTACGTCCTTTTTCAGTTTTTTCTTTGTTTACCTAGTATTTTTTTTTCCCTTTACTTCTCTTCAATCTTTCTTCATTGTTTTCTTTGTCTTGAAGTGGATACAAATAATTTAATCTTCATTGTTCTTTTGCAAACCACTTGTCTACATTTGCAGTTAAAGTATTTTTAAAGACCAAAGTATATCTTTTCAATATTGCCGCATGTATCAAGTACCTGTAAATCTGTAATCAAGAAGAAAAAAAAATAAAGCAATCTTGAATTCAAGCAACTCTATATGAATGGTTGGACTTGGAGCCAATTGTTATCTATAATCAATATATATGGATCACTAACAAAGATCGAAGAGAAGTAATTAAAGAAGAAACTGATAAGAATGTGAATTTTTTTTTTGATTTTTTTTTTGTCAATTTTTTTAAAGATAAAATAAAAGTAAATCATATCAAAGATCCACATTAGTCAATAAAAATGAACGCTCGTGATTTGATTTAATACAATGGCCACAATTTTATTGTGGCCATCTGAAAACTGTCCGATATTTTAACATTTATAATTCGTAAATTTAATACAATGGCCACAATTTTATTGTGGCCACAATTTTATAATTCGTAATTTCATATATATTAACATTTGGCATGACTATATATAATTCGAATCTATTAGTTTTTTGATAAGCAACATACTCCTTGCATTCCAATTTGATTTTAATGGCTTAATTACACACGTGTTGGATCAATGCACAATTATCACCATCAATAATTCCATACTTGTTTGTATCTTTTCTTTAAAATATATTATCAAAACTATACATAAATAGTACAAAAAAAAAACAAATTATTACAATTATTTTGAAATAAAAGATTAATCTTAAAGATAAGCAAATGTTAATGATTATAAATACACATATAGGGCACGTACTTTCCTTAAAAAAAATAAAGGATAATTAGTACTCCTTAGATATACAAATAAAGTCACGTACCAAAAAATCCTTAAAAAAAAAAAAGTCACGTACCAAAAAAATCGATCATGAGAAGGTCATTGGAGCAACGACCAGTAGGCTTATGAAAGTAAGTTTGGCCATAAGGAAGTCTTGCAAAAGTTGTATGTTCTCCAATGGGGGATTCACGTATCAAGTTACCGGTGTCGGATATCGAATCACCAAATTGATAGATTGCATCTACTTTCGGAATTTGTTGAGATAGTGCATGAAGACGAAGAGGAAAGGAAGAGCAAAGAGCAACAACAACAAAGAATACTAGTTTCATGCTAGCCATGATAACCAAAGTCTTTAGTTACGTACTTTTTATCGGGGTTTTGTTGTGAATGAAATAATGAGTGGAAAGTGAACGTATTTATAGATTTTAATTTAACGATAGAAAATACAAGTCTTAGTCGGTTATTCGATTAAGGATTAAATTCTTTAGCCTTAGACCAAGGCCCTTGTAGAAGATTAGGTTTTACTAACTTGCATTATAAGAAACCCTATTGGTATTGTATTCGGATTAATATTTCCTAAATTAACGTGTTGTACTAAATTCTTAGATTATAACTAATTAAATTTCATTAAAAAGAAAAGCCCTAAAGATAAAGTTGCCTTAAAATTATTATTTTTCCCCAAGTATATATAGTGAAATCACCTATTTGTTATTGATAAAGTTGTTCTCTTTATTACAAATTTATAAGCTTACTTTATCTCTTGAAAATAAAAACATTTAAAATTTATTACGATAGCCATATTATCTTTAAAAAAATTTACACTTTACAAAACAAACTCACTTCTTAGTATATAAAGATATCATCAACACAAATTAAAAATCACCCTAAAACTAGCTTAATAAAGCAAGATACCTAAAATTGGAAGTTGTATAGTAAATTTACTTATAAAAATATTTCGCAAACTACTTGAAATAAAATTGTTAATTATGAAATTAAAGAGGAAAGTGGGATGATAGAGGAGATCGATAGATAAAGAAAGTGGGATGATAATCCAAAAGCGGATATATTACACATTACTTTTCTAACATGTATATTATTAAATTGCACATACATGACAAAATTATGTGTCGATCTAATGTTTAATTTATGTGTATTTTTTTTTTTTTTTTTTTTTAGCTTCTTGATCAAATGCAACCTTAAGACCACATTCCACACATATCAATTTCCTTAAAATTAGGCCGGCATTGAGGATTAATGGCTTTAATAAGCTATTATAATTTTTACATTCATTCTTGGATTGGAGATTATTACAAGGGAACGGATTTCATAAATTTGATGAACAAGTCATTGACTAACTTAATTTGTTTTATTGGTTCACAAAGCATGGCTAGAAGTATGCCTAAATTTTTTTAATTGGTATGGTACTACTCCACGATAACTTTTTGTTTTTGAGAGATACACTGTAATAACTTCGTTAACAAAAATATGGCATTAAAATCGATCATAAAATTGTTTTTCTACCCAATTTTTGGGCTATATCTACTCTTATATTGGGTTTAATTTCTATCTTTATAAGAGTTTGGGACTTTTTTTTATAGGGAAATTTGAATTTTTTTTTTTTTTAATGAAGATTTATACAATGTTGAAGTGAAGGTCAATTCTACATTTGCACTAATTGCATCAAGTATTGTTCGATTTCAAAACTATAATAGATCGAAAGACCCTGTAGTGTGGAAGGCTACATCAAACACCTATGTGAAAGAGAATATTCAACAATGTCATATATCATCTACAGCAATCGTGGTTATGATTATTTAATCCAATTGCTGTTGTATTTGCTAATTCTGATTAATATTGTAAATGTCGTATGACTTTTCTATCAATGAACTATTTTACTATTGATTTTTCCATAAAGGTTGATCATGTTCTTATTAAAATTTAAAATCTGCATTTGTTAGTTTATCTTTATTTCTGTATTTGGCCATTTTGGTGTATTAATCTTTTTAAAATACCAAACTGTGAATAAAATTCAATACTCCGCTCAATTTAATTTGATTGTGTTTGTGAAACTTTTAGCTCGGTTTTTTTTTTTTTTTTTTTTTTGAGGAAAACGGATGGCGTGCCATATGTTATTAATATTATTATTTAGCTCGGTAAATTGAACTTTATATTACTTGTTGATTTTTTTAATTGTGTTAAATGATTTGACTATATGGGTATATACTTCATGATGAGTAATGTAAGATTGTGATAACTTTTTTTACTCGCAAATCGTAACTTTTAGTATTTTTGGATTTTTTTACAAAAAAAAATTGTAATAAAGTTTCTCGTTTATGAAAAGGGATATACAAAGTAGTTTTTTTTTTTGTGTCATTTACAATACTTTGAAAATAAAATGTCGCAAATTAAATTAATCAGTAATAAAAATTACTTAAGAAAAATAATTTTGCTAAAATAATTATTACTATCTACAATATTTAAGACATTTTTAATATTCTAACTAGTAAATAAATTGTTCATAATAATATCATAAATTATGAAATTCTTACCTTTGTAATCTAAGAAACTAAAAATAGAAGATAATATAGATCATGCATGCATGATTTTACTATGTATTCTTAATTATATGCTTTAAGGGACATAATGCTTTATAATAAAGGAAAATTTGATTTAAATAATCCAACCTTTGACGTATTTATTTTTAATAATCCAACCTTTTGTTTATTTTACAATAATCTAAGCTTTGGGGAGTGTCTTAGATTATCAGGCCTAGCAGGTCATTTAACCTAAAAGTGCAGGTCACCTTCCATGTGTTGGATTGTCATTTGTCCAATAAATATTTTTAAATTTTTTTTTAAAAAAATTTTAATTTAAAAAAAAAAAATCCCCTTGTTTTCCCTCCTTCTTCTTCCCTTCAAACCTCCATGACAGCACTACCACCACTGCTTCCCCTCCAAAAATCGACCACCACCACTCCCTCCCCTCCAAAATCCGATCACCAGTCACCACCACTAGCTCCTTCCCCTCCAAAATCCGACCACCACCACGCACGACACCAGCCCTCCCCTCCAAAATCCGACCACCTACCGTCGGTCCCTCCAATTGCCGAGCACCCTACCTACTTCCTTCTCCTCCATAATTTCCGACAGCTCATTCCTTCCTCCTTCCTTCTTACTTCCTTTCTCTTTCCTTCCTCCCTCATTCCTATCTCTTTCCCTTCACTCTCCATTAATCTGATCCCCTCCACCTAGCCACCCACGACTGACCACGCACCGCCAACCTCCCTTTATCGTCCTCAATTTCTCTCTTCGTTCTCAATTTTCGGCCGCCGCCTACCCTCTCTCAACACCAAATAACAGAATACTTTTTCAATTTATAGGTTTTCGATGTTTTAGGTTCAGGGTTTTAGGGAATTGGGTTGGATTTCGAGGGTAGTCGGTAACTGGACAAGGGAGATAGAGGGGCAGCAGCTGCGTTGAGGTGAGGGGAGGGGGAGGGTCGGCAGGGGGGTAGGGGTGGTGGTGGTCGAAAACTGGAAAAGAGAGTGGGAAGGGCGGCAGAGAGGTGGGTGGCTAGGTTTTACCTTTTTTAAAAAAAAAAAAATTTTGTCAAAAAAATTTAAAATGAAAAAAAAAAAAAAATTACCTGAGAAACAGGTTGCAGGTCACCTTGGCCTGATTATCTAAAACACTCCCAAAGCTTGGATTATTGTGGAATAATTAAAAGGTTGAATTATTAAAAATACGTCAAAGGTTGGATTATTTAAATCAAATTTTCCTATAATAAATCCCTTTCTTTTCTCTCTCTCCTCTTTAATCTCATACTGTAATTGACAATTACAATAAATCAATGAAATACACCACTTTTTAATGAACGTAGCTATGGTGCCACTACATGATTTTAGAAATTCGAACATAAAATCTATTATCGGATTTCATGATATATTTTTTAAATTAAGTAGTTAATGTATAATCTATGAAATTAGTTTAGCACGGTAATTTAGGAAACATTAGTCCTATATACAATAGTCAATAGCTAGTTTTTCTTATGTTGTAAGTTAGTAAAACCTAGTTATAAACCGACTAGGATATTTATTTTTCGACCCTTAAATCCTAATCTTCTAAGACTTAACCTTAACCGAATTAAATAACCTATTAAGGCCCCGTTCTCTTCACCTTATTTTTGTTGAACTGAAATTATTTTTACTGAAACAAAATTATAATTGCTGAACTTAAATTAATTTTACTGAACTGAAATTATTTTTGCTAAACTGAAATTATTTTTACTAATTTTCTATTATAATTCTTCTTTAAAAAAACTGAATTTTACTGAACTGAACTTATTTTTACTGAACTAAATTATTTTTACTGAACTGAAATTAATTTTACTGAACTAAAATTATTTTTACTTAATATTATTTTTTTAAGGTGAAGAGGGCCTAAAACATCGATTTTTCTAACTTTAAATCCTATAAATACATACTCTTCCCCTCCCTATTTATTCATAACACAACCCAAACACACACACACACAAAAAAAAAAAAAAACAACAACAACAACGTAGTAACAAGAGAATCATGGCTAGCATGAAACTAGTATTCTTTATTGTTGTTGCTCTTTGCTCTTCCTTTCCTCTTCGTGCACTCTCTCAACAAATACCGAAAGTAGATGCGATCTATCAGTTCGGCGATTCGATATCCGACACCGGTAACTTGATACTTGTATGTCCTTATGCACAAACTTACTTTCATAAGCCTACTGGTCGTTGCTCCAATGGTCTTCTCATGATCGATTTTTTTGGTATGTCACCTTGCATTGTTAATAGAGTCACTAATCACCTTTTATGTTTATTTGTTATTTTTAACATTTTTTTTTTGTTGTTGTTGTTGTTGTTGTTCCAATATAATTGCACCAATTTAATTTTTGCATTATTCATATTAATTGACAACATATTTTTAAAAAAAATATACAAACAAATCAAATATTATTAAATTTATAAATGGTTTAATTATGCATTCATTTAACACGTATACAAATGTGATTGTTACATAATCCTGTATAATTAAATCGAATTTATTTGAGTGACAAAATATTCCAAAAAATCTATTATCTATAAATCACTAAAACCAATTTATAAATATATGTATGACTAATAAATTTTGTTTATTGTATAAATTGCAGCAAGATACTTGAATTTGCCCTTGCTTGATGCATATCTTAATGAAGCCGGTAACTTCACTCATGGTGTGAACTTTGTTGTTGCGGGATCGACGGCTCTCGACACTTCATGTTGACTCGAATGAACAATACAAGAGGGGGGTGAATTGTATTGTTGAGGAACTAGGGTAATTTTTTCGAATTTATCAAGGAACTCAAATAAAAACTAAAAGTGCAAAGAGAGATTTTAAACTCAACTCTTAATAATAATAGAGCAAACAATTATTACAAATTAAGACTCTAAACTCAAGTTCCTCAACGAACTTAAGCTCCCTTCAACTGATCCCTCAATCAGTTGATCTCTCTAACTCTCTCTTACTCCTTGCTTCACTCAAAGCACTAAAACACTCTTAGAGTTTCCCCAAACTCTATCCCAATACAACTCAAGATTAAACTCTAAATTGCTAAGTACAAATATACTCGAGGACTTAAGTGGATTATGACTCTTTTTAAAGTTAAAAGACTATGATGCTCAAGTACATCTTTCAACAGAAAACCGAAGCTATTTATAGAAAAATTAGGAAGTTAAAATAATCGTTGCCTCAATCACCACTCAACCACAATTCCCTTAAAACTAGGAAGTGCAAGGAGTGGGATCTTGGGCAGCAAGTAAAACAAAATACTAGGAAGTGGTTTTACTGCTTCCTAAATTATCTCAACTTCTTTTGACAAAGTAAAACACACGTTGAAGAGAATATTTTTCCAAAACAGATTTTTCAAAGAATAGGATAAAATCAAAACAGAAAATCTTTTTACAAAAGATATTTTTAAAAGATATTTTCGAAAATTAACAAGTTAAAATATGGAAAATAAAATCTTTATCATAAATAAATTTAAATCCACTTAAAGCCTAAATTATCATTGTACTTGGCATAAATACAAGAATCCTAAAATAAAGATAAAACACATTAGACTCCTTGAACTTCTGAGAAGCTCGACTCTGAAGCTTCAGTTCCTCACTAAAGGAACTTGCCTTCGAAACTTCAACTCTGGAGCTTCAGTTCCTTTCTAAAAGGAACAGGACTTGTGATTGACTTCTTTATCCTCCCAAAGCTGACTTAGATCTTGTTTCATACTCCCTTCTTACTCAAGAATTTCATAGCATAAACCTGTCATTAATCAAAGCTAAAAACGAAAGTTAAACTTATATAGGTTTGCTTGGGTTCTTTGAGTCATCATCAAAACTTAAGGTCAACAATATTCCCCCTTTTTTGATGAATGACAAACCTAAGCAAACTCAGTAAAATAAAGAAGTGACAATTAGAAGAAAAAAAACAGAACTAAAGTTAGGAAAAAAAAACCGAACTAGAAATATCAATTTAGAAAAGGAACTGAGACTAATGAAAAGGAACTGAGACTAATGATATACCTCAGCATGAAGATGGATGGAGAGCTTGTCAACAATTGAGTTTGCTGCTTTGCCTTTCTTTTCCCCCTTTTGGCTTTCATCAAAAGTAATGCACATATATATCTAAACGCAGCACCATTATAATGGTTTGTGTCCAAAGCACAAAACAAAGCACATATAGGCAGAAATAGTATGCAAATAGTCACAAAGCAATCAAGAAACATCCATAAAAACAAACTGATGTTCCTCCAGAACATCAAAACAAAAGAAAATACCCTGTTTAATTGTGTACAGACCAAAAGAAGCAAAATAAAACAAGTTCAATCCGGACCAAGTTCAAAGATAGAAAGTTTTTAGAGCTAAGACAGAAATAAAGAGATCACGCTTTAGGGGCTAAGGACTGGGTCTCTTCTTCAGCATCATTCACTGGCACCTCTTCAATGAGCAAGTCCTCTAGTTTCTTCAAAAGATCATCCTGCCCCTGAGAGAGAGTTGATGTGCTTTGTTGCATTGCTGAGGTAAGCTCTGTGGAAGCTTGCACCAAGTCTGACACTACCTTCTCAAGAGCTTCAATCCTCTAAACCAGAGCTGGTTGGACATCTACTAACTTTTGTACTGTCTCCTTGAGAGCTTTAAGTTCCAAGGTGGAACTCACAGTGCTGAAGGCAGCAAAGCCTGAACTTGTAGGAAATGACTTTTCAACAGAGGTTTGTTGAAGCATGCCCTGTTCCCTCTGAGAACCAGCTTTCTCTTCAGGGATCCCCTGATCCCCTGGTGCACTGTTTCTCTCCTCACTAAGATCAACAACTACGGCAGACTCAGCTTTATCCTTCCCTTTTGGCCTAAATGCCAACCTAGTACTCTTTCGCTTCCCAGAACTTTGAGTTCCTTTCTTGTTTGACACCACAATCACCTCTTTCTTTTTCTGTTCTCCTTCTCCCTCACTGTCTTCTTCCTCCAACCATTTATCTAACTCTACATCTTCCTTTTTCTTCACACTACTTTCATCCTGCTTAGGCTTAGGAAGGGATTTGGAAAGGAATTGGGTAGTCCCTTCAACAACAGTTAGGTTTCGGGCCTCAAGAGTTTTGGGTTGGACATAATGGTTAGTTTTAAGCTTGAGGCATTCATAGTTTGTCATGGAGATGCCACAGCTTTCAAGAAGAGTAATAAGCAAATTTGCATACCCGACCTTCAAATGATTAGCAAGACAGTGAGTGAGGTGCTGGATCATCAAGGATGGAAAATTTATCTGAATTTTGTTTTCAAGGCAATACATAAGCACATCATCAAGGTGATTAGCCTCATGTCTATGCTGGGTTCTTGGGATGATAGCTAGGTGTACAAAGATAAATAGCAACTTTTGAATAGGTGAAAACAGATTATGGTTGGTTCGAACTTTGGAAGCTTTACCCCCAATTGATTCAACAATTTTTTCAATTGATACACCATCAATACTCAATTCAGTTTCTCCTTTAAAATACTCATCAAACCCCTCATTCGGAGTTCCAAACACAGCACACAAGTCATCAGCATCAAAACTAATTTTCTTGTCCTAACTTTGCTAGTACACACACCATTCACATTCTTAAAATTCGCACAAAATTCCTTTAGGGGAGCATGAGCAATCACATTATCATAACATTCACTAAACAGCTTAATCCAATTTTGTGCTTCAAGTATATCAAGCAGTTCAGAGTACTTACTCGACTCGCACCACTTTAGGTTTATACAAAACCCAGGAATGAATCGTTCAGAACTAGCTTCAAGCCTTTTGACAGCAACTGACTTCGATTTTTCCCCCTGAATTGGTTCACCAAGTTCCTCATAGTCCAATTCTTTTTCAACCTCCATCTTTCTCTTTTTCGAATCACTGCGAGCCATGGGTTTGTTTTGGGGTTTTTCAATAGCTGCTTTGACTAAGGTTTCATTCTCTATGTCCACGGGTGATTCCTTTTAAGGTGAGGTTTGAATTTTGGGTGAGATTTCCATGGGAATTGGAGAAGAATCACTGAAGATGAGTGTGTATTTTACGGAGTGAGGTGGTGAGGAACAGTGGTTAGGGTTTGGTTTCATTATATAGTGGTGGAATTTAGAGAGGTGAATTAGGTCGATGGAATCGTGTAGAAGGTTAATTGAATGGGTTAGGTGTCGATTGATGAAGGATGGCAAAAATACTTCTCACTTGGTCAGATTTAACTTTTACTAAATGTGATTTGACAGGGAAAAGTCTAGAAGCAATGCTTGATCAGAAAATTTGAATTGAATGCAAAGAGTCACGGGTATTTGATCAACAATTTTGAAGGATGAATTTGAAAATTTAAAGATAAACATTGTAGAGTAATTCAAAATCAAAATAAAAAGATAAGATTTTTGAATAGATAAAATTAATTAACTAACTAGTTAATTAATTCACACGGAGATAGAACAAAATCTTATAGAATATTTCGGAGGAACTTGGAACAAATCAACAGAGTTTGTTATAACATAGACATGCCCAATGCAATTTGATTTCTTCACATACAGCCACAATCCCATATGCAATGCCATACATTCTAATGCTCGGGACTATGTTTTCACATATTCAGATTGTGTAGACATACATTGCATACATAATTGACTTATACCTTTGGGGGAAACTTGAGGTCTTCTTAACTCAATTGTATCATACCAAGTTCCATGTGCATCTTTTCAAATTTATCCCTGCTCAAAGGCTTAGTAAGAATGTCAGCAATTTGTTCTTCAGTATCACAAAAGTCCAACTTAATTAAACCTTTTTCAACATTATCCTTAAGAAAATGATGCCTTATGTGAATATGCTTCACACGAGAATGATGAACTGGATCTTTTGAAATACATATGGCACTTGTATTATCACAATAAATAGGAATATAATTATACTTCATACCATAATCTCTTATTTGTTGCTTTATCCAAAGAACTTGGGAACAACAAGCTGCAGCAGCCACGTACTCAGCTTCAGCAGTTAATAAGGCTACTGTATTTTGTTTCTTGGAGCCCCAAGAAACTAGACATGGTCCGAGGAACTGGACCATTCCGGAAGTAATTTTCTGTTCACCAAATCTCCTGCATAGTCAGCATCTGCAAAACCTTTTAAATCAAAAGTATCACTTCTAGGATAGAAGAGACCAAGATTGTCAGTTCCTTTGAGGTATCTTAGAATCCTCTTAACTGCTGTAAGGTGAGACTCTTTAGGATTAGATTGAAACCTAGCACACAAGCTAACACTAAAAGCAATATCAGGTCTACTAGCAGTTAAATAAAGAAGGGATCCGTTCATACCTCTATACTTGGTTTGATCTACACTAGTTCCTTGTAGATCTTCATCCAATCTTGTGCCAGTTCACATTGGTGTATGGTTGGTTTTTGCTTGATCAAGGTTGTATTTTTTCAGAAGTTCCTTGACATATTTTTGTAGGTGTTGCAATTCCTTTTTCAGTTTGTTTGATTTGAAGTCCAAGGAAGAATTTGAGTTCTCCCATCATACTCATCTCAAATTCACCACTCATTAAATCAGCAAAATACTTGCACAAGATTTCGTTAGTTGCTCCAAAGATAATATCATCAACATATATTTGAACAACTAATAAGTCAGTTCCTTCATATTTCAAAAACAAGGTTTTATCAATTTTTCCTCTTTTAAAATCATTTTGAAGAAGAAACTTGGAGAGCCTTTCATACCAGGCTCTAGGTGCCTGCTTCAGCCCATAAAGAGCTTTATCAAGCTTAAAAACATGATTAGGAAATTGGGGGTTTTCAAAACCAGGTGGTTGTTCCACAAAAACATTTTCTTCAAGAAAACCATTTAAGAAAGCACACTTGACATCCATTTGGTATAACTTAAAACCCATAAATGAAGCAAAAGCAATTAACATTTTAATAGCTTCTAATCTAGCAACAGGAGAAAAAGTTTCTCCAAAATCAATACCTTCTTGCTTATTATAGCCTTTCACAACAAGTTTGGCCTTGTTCCTTACAATGGTTCCATATTCATCTAGCTTGTTTCTGAAAACCCACTTGAGCCCTATTACCTTTTTGTTCTTGGGTTTCTCTTCAAGATGCCAGACCCTGTTCCTTTCAAATTCATTAAGTTCATCTTGCATGGCAATTATCCAGTCGGCATCTTTGAGAGCTTCTTCATGATTTCTTGGCTCAATTATGGATAGAAAGGCTTGGAAGGCACAGAAGTTCCTCATCTGTGATCTGGTTTGAGTTCCTCTACCAATGTCACTTATGATGAGATCAGTAGGATGAGAGCCTTGATATTTGAAGGGCTTTGGATGAAACTCTCTGGCTGGAACTCCTATTTGAGGCACTTCTTCTTCGGCTTCCTCCTGTTCCTCTTCGTTGCCTATTTCTTCATGACTTTGTTCCTCCTGAATTTCAGGTGAAGGAACATCAGCATTTTCTTGATGATCTTGTTCAGGCTCAATTTGCTTTTCCTTAGGATGACTAGTTACCTCTTCATCATCCTCCCTGTCTCTAACCATTCCAATTTCATAATCATTAGAGTCTTGTTCCTGCACATTCATAAACATATTAGATTCATCAAATATCACATGAATGCTTTCTTCGACACACATAGTATTTTTATTACAAACTTTGTAAGCCTTGCTATTAGATGCATAGCCAAGGAACACAGCTTCATCACTTCTTTCATCAATTTTTCCAATGTTCCTTTTACCATTATTATGGACAAAGCACCTGTATCTAAAAGCTCTAAAGTGAGAAATATTGGGTTTTCTCCCCTTAAACAGTTCATATAGAGTTTTATTGATGATTGGTCTCATCATAACTCGATTTATAATATAGCATGCCGTATTTATAGCTTCAGCCTAGAAGTTCCTTGGAAGTCCACTAGCTATAAGCATTGTCCTTGCCATGTCTTCTAGGGTCCTGTTCTTCCTTTCCACAATCCCATTTTGTTGAGGGGTTCTTGGGGCTGAGAAGTTATGATCCATGCCATTCTCTTTGCAGAATTCATCAAATCTTGTATTTTCAAACTCAGTTCCATGATCTGACCGAATGTGGATAATTTGATTTCCACTTGTTTTCTGCACTTTCTTGGCGAATGACACAAATTCATCAAAGGTTTCATCCTTGCTAGACAGAAAAATCATCCAGGTAAATCTAGAAAAATCATCAATTATAACTAGAACATATTTCTTCCCACTTCTACTTTGAACACGCATGGGACCGCACAAATCCATGTGAATGAGTTCCAATGGCTTTTTGGTGCTCACCATGTTTTTACTTTTAAAAGATGTCCTGACTTGCTTGCCTCTCACACATGCATCACAGATATGTTGTATGAGGAACTTAACTGAGGGAAGTCCTATGACCAAGTTCCTCGCTCTAAGTTTATCCATGAGTGAGAAACTAGCATGTCCAAAACGCTTATGCCATAATAAAGGATCATCCTTAATGGCACTCAGGCATGTAAGGTTGTTCCTTGGGATAGAATTTAGATCCACAATATATGTGTTCCCTTTTCTAGTTCCTTCAAGAACAACCCTTCCTGTTTTGTCATTAATGATATTGCATGAATCAGAAGTAAAACTTACAGAGTTTCCCTTATCACAAAATTGTGATATGCTCAGCAAATTGTGCATCAAACCCTCGACCAAAAGTACATTTTCAATTGAATGGGAACTTGACCTTCATACCTTTCCTTTTGTAATAACTTCTCCTTTCTTATTGTCTCCAAAGGTCACGGTTCCTCCAGAATAGGCCTCAAGTGAGAGGAATTTTGATTTGTCTCCTGTCATATGCTTTGAACAACCGCTGTCGAGGTACCACGTGTTGTTCCCCCTCACTAGGACCTGCAAAAGAACTCATTGATTAGTTTCAGGAACACAGGTTTCCTTAGGTTCCTTGGACGTTGAAGCAATGTCAGATTTCCTAACCCAAACTTGCTTAACATTCTTACTAACAGATTGTTCCTTCTTATAACAAGTATTCACTAAGTGACCTGTTTTTCCACAAAAGGAACAAACTTTATAGCTAGGTTAATCAACGTATTTCTTTTTACCTTTATGTTTAGATCGGATGTATCCTAGTCCTTCAGTTCTTTTGGTTTGAGCATTCTCAATCCACTTAGGTATGCCAAGTTGACCAGTGCTTCTCTCTTTTCTGATTGCAAGTTCCTTTTCTAAATTTGCCTTTTCAATTCTTAACTCATCAAGATTGTGTTTTAATTTTTCAAAATCTTCATTAAATTTAGGCAATGATTCAGAAGAGGAACTTGACGATTTAAAGTCAGCACTGGCTAGCTTGTATTGAGTCAGTTCTAAATTAACCATAATATTTTCATACTTGAGTTTTTCATTCATTTCTTTTAGAAGAAGATTCTTGTCAAAAAGATCAAAGAATCTGCCTTGAACATCAGTGCGCTGGTTCTCAATCCAGGTACTATGTTCCTTGCAGATTTTAAGAGCTTTTTCACACTTATTAAGCTTTTTAATATCAATTCTCCAGTCATCTTCCATTTCTAAAATGAAATCAATAAGTACTTCTTTAGGAAGAGTTCTAAGGTGATTGGGATCGACAAATACCTCTTTAGCCAGTTCTTCATTTTAAGCCTTTTCATCACGTTTGGCCATCAAACATAGATTGGCTGTTTCTTCTTCAGGTTGTTCCTCCTCATCTTCACTCTCAGAATCTCCCCAAGCAGCAATCATAGCCTTCCTAATGTCTGTTTTGTTGAAAGGAGTTTTGTTGCTCTTGTTTTGTTCCTTAGCCTTCCCTTTCCCTTTCTCAGTTTCCCACAGAGGGCATTCTCGAATGAAATGATCTAGAGACCCACATTTGTGACAACCGGAGTCAGCTTTTGAGGTAGAGGACTTTTTGATGAAGTTCCTTGTTCTATTATTTCGATTGAAAATTTTCTTGAATCTTCTCACCAACATGGCAGCCTCTTCTTCATCCACCTCAGAATCTTCTGGATCACCTGCTTTGAGAGCCAAGCCTTTTCCTTTGTTCCCTTCACTATTGCTAGTTCCTAAGTGCAACTCATGAGTCATGAGGGAACCAGCAAGTTGCTCAATGTTGAACTTCGTGAAGTCCTTAGTTTCCTATAAGGCAGTCACCTTGGCTCTCCATCTTTCATCTTGGGGAAGGCTTCTTAGAACTTTCCTGACCTGCTCATCAATAGGGATTTGTTTTCCAAGAGAAACAAGCTCATTAATAATGTTAGTAAACCTAGTTAACATTTCCTGGATTGTTTCTTTAGATTGCATTTCAAAGCGTTCATATCTAGACATAAGCAAATCAATTTTAGAGCGTTTTACCTCGTTAGTTCCTTCATGTGTTACTTGTAGTAAATCCCAAATTTCTTTAGCATTTTTACAGCCCATAACACGATTGTGTTCATGGGGACCAAGTCCACAGTGAAGTAATTTAACAGCAAGTGCATTGATTTCCATTTTTTCAAAATCTTCCTTATCAAATTCAGACATGGGTTTAGGTACTACGTTATTTTCACCAACGGTTTTGGTGATTTCGAAATCACCAACTTCAATAACTCTCCAAACTTGGTAGTTGTCAGCTTTGATAAAGATTTCCATCCTGTTCTTCCAATAGGTGTAGAACTTCCCATTGAACATAGGAGGACGCAGCGTAGAGTAACCTTCTTCCAGTTTCTCGTGATTGTTCATTTTGCTTCCAGGACCTTAACTCGTCAGGGTTTCCTGATTTCTTCGAGGAACCTGGCTCTGATACACTTCATGTTGACTCGAATGAACAATACAAGAGGGGGGGTGAATTGTATTGTTGAGGAACTAGGGTAATTTTTTCGAATTTATCAAGGAACTCAAATAAAAACTAAAAGTGCAAAGAGAGATTTTAAACTCAACTCTTAATAATAATAGAGCAAACAATATATTACAAATTAAGACTCTAAACTCAAGTTCCTCAACGAACTTAAGCTCCCTTCAACTGATCCCTCAATCAGTTGATCTCTCTAACTCTCTCTTACTTCTTGCTTCACTCAAAGCACTAAAACACTCTTAGAGTTTCCCCAAACTCTATCCCAATACAACTCAAGATTAAACTCTAAATTGCTAAGTACAAATATACTCGAGGACTTAAGTGGATTATGACTCTTTTTAAAGTTAAAAGACTATGATGCTCAAGTATATCTTTCAACAGAAAACCGAAGCTATTTACAGAAAAATTAGGAAGTTAAAATAATTGTTGCCTCAATCACCACTCAACCACAATTCCCTTAAAACTAGGAAGTGCAAGGAGTGGGATCTTGGGCAGCAAGTAAAACAAAATACTAGGAAGTGGTTTTACTGCTTCCTAAATTATCTCAACTTCTTTTGACAAAGTAAAACACACGTTGAAGAGAATATTTTTCCAAAACAGATTTTTCAAAGAGTAGGATAAAATCAGAACAGAAAATCTTTTTACAAAAGATATTTTTAAAAGATATTTTCGAAAATTAACAAGTTAAAATATGGAAAATAAAATCTTTATCATAAATAAATTTAAATCCACTTAAAGCCTAAATTATCATTGTACTTGGCATAAATACAAGAAACCTAAAGTAAAGATAAAACACATTAGACTCCTTGAACTTCTGAGAAGCTCGACTCTGAAGCTTCAGTTCCTCACTAAAGGAACTTGCCTTCGAAACTTCAACTCTGGAGCTTCAGTTCCTTTCTAAAAGGAACACGACTTGTGATTGACTTCTTTATCCTCCCAAAGCTGACTTAGATCTTGTTCCATACTCCCTTCTTACTCAAGAATTTCATAGCATAAACCTGTCATTAATCAAAGCTAAAAACGAAAGTTAAACTTATATAGGTTTGCTTGGGTTCTTTGAGTCATCATCAAAACTTAAGGTCAACATTTCAACCTTAGCTGCTAAAAACATTACATCGTCGGTTACCAACAGTTCATTATCTGTTCAAATGGCTTGGTTTAGGTCTCACCTTCATTCACTCTGCCCTAATCCTAAAGATAATTAAACTTCTAATTCCTATCCTTTTAAAAAGTTTGAGATAACTCTTTTGTATTAAATAATTAAAGATATTAATGATGATCGAGGAAATAGACAAATAGTTACTAATTTTTTTAATCAAATGTATGCAAATTGTAAGGCCAAACTCGCAAATGCATTATTTATCGTCGAAACCGGAGGCAACGACTTTAACTATGCATTTTTTGGACGAAAAACAATGGAAGAAGTTCAACAAATGGTGGATGAAGTACTTCAAGCCATTATTAGTGCTGTGAAGGTTGTTATTTTACTAACATATTATTAATGATTTTAAATAATTGTTCATTATATATAAGATATGCGAATTACTAGTTATAAATAATAATGGAAATACATTGCAGGAACTGATTGGTTTTGGTGCTACTAAAGTTGTAATTCCTGGTAATTTTGCCATCGGATGCATGCCTATTTATCTAAGCAATTTCAAGACGGATGACTCAACTATGTACGATGAGCTCCAATGTCTAAAGGGTTTAAATAATTTCGCAACGTTTCAAAACGATCGATTACAATCAGCTATTAAGGAGCTTCAAACACAGCATCCGAATGTTGCAATTGTCTATGCTGATTATTTCAACGCATTGAAGGGACTCCTTCAAAATGCTGCTTCAAATGGTTGGTAATATAGTTTTATTGTCATACTTTAATGTTTAATCTTGAAATTAATATTAAGCCTTTTGTGAACTCTTGAACTAATACATATAATTATCGATATGCAGGGTTTGAGAAGGATGCAGTACAAAAGACCTGCTGTGGAATTGGTGATAACGAGTACAAATTTAACATAACTCGAATGTGTGGAAATAATGGAGTTCCAGTCTGTCACGATCCATCTAAATTAGTGAGTTGGGATGGAGTGCATATGACTCAACACGCCTACAGAGTCATGGCGAAGGGGCTATTCAAGCAAATTGTTGGAGGCATCTCTAATTAAGTTTGATTTTTTTTTTTTTTTTTCATTAGTGTGTTAATTACTACTTAGATTATCCAGGAACTATATTTTGTATTTTCAATGCATTCAACTAAGATAAACATCTACAAGTATTAATATTTCTTCTTCTTAATTAAGCTTGTTACATTTTTTCTCAAGTTTTTTCCTTAAATTACTGTTGTAAGCTACTGATCATGAAAATAATGACGAAAAAAAAAAAAGAGTTCTACTAATGGCAGATCATTAGAGAGTTAAATATTACTTAATAACGTCATATATATTGGTAAAGGTACATTTTTTTATAAAAAAAAAAAAATGTAAAGGTATATTTTGAATTCTTGATGGAAAATTAATGATATTAATGGTCAAATTTGTTTGTCTCAAAAATAATTTTTTATAAAACAAGTTTCTTTCATTTTGCTCATTCAAAAAAAAAAAAAAAAAAAAAAAAAAAAAAAAAAAAAACCTATCATTTAAATACAAACAAAAATATGAAAAATAAACCTTCCATGGTTCATAATATATTAAAAACGCTACAACAAAAAATTTATTAATGGTTAATAGTACTTCATGGATGAGTAATTGAGTTTATCATCATTAATCAAACATGAAGTTACATACAGCCATACAGGATACAACCCAAGATAGCAGCAAACTGCGTCAAAATCAATCCCTCCCCGCCAAAATACTACATTCTTTGTTAATCCACTCCTAATAAATACATAAGCTGCATATATTTTTACAATTAATTCATACGTTAGCTCAATATGTTTTTAAACATATACTCCCTAAGAGATAATGATAATCACCTAAGTTTACAGGAATCCCCAATTTCGAACCACTTAAATATACAAATCACATGTGTTTCTCTTAACATATCTATACATGAAATGGTTAGCATGAATTTGCAGCAGCAAGTTGTTTCTTCAAATTAAGCACCTCTATACCGTAGGAAGCCAACCGTTCTTTCAACATAGTGGAAGCTTCCTCAAATTTCTTATGCATGAAATCCTGCTCATCTAAAGCCTCCTTGTACCTCTCCCGAAAGACATCCAATTTAGCTTGTGTAGATCGGAGTCTCATTCGTAGCTTTGCTGTCTCTTTGTTCTTCTTAACTTCATCCTGATTAAAAAAAAATTAAGAGTTTTTTTTTTTTTTATTAGATCATCTCAGAAGAGGAGAAACAGATAGCACTGACAGATCAGCATCAGAACAGGATTCCTCCAAAAGATGTTATATAAAAAGTTCAGTTCAAGAGAGAATAGTTGCTGCAACACCAACTCAATAAGCTTATTGATCAATTCAGCAAACAAATCGCCTCCTATCTTGGCTATCTACATTATGTATCCTCTATGCACAAGGACACTAATAATAGAAAATCCAACTCTACAAGTACTCACATCATGTATCTTTAATTCCAGTGCAGTTAATCTCTTTGAAAGATGTTCTGCTTCATGTTGAGCTGTCAACTGCAAATTAAACAAACTTAGTTTTTGATATCTTTAAGGTTATATACTTATCCAATAGTAGTTACCAGATACAGCAGATGGCAGTGCCAATAAACTATCAACTTTACCCTGTCATCATTGCATTGTACAATACCATCAATTTCAACCTTATTTCCTTGCAGCTCTTCAATTTGTGCCTTCAAGTTGTCCCTCTCTTCAGTCATATACTGGAGCTGGCTTTTGCTCATCTGTAAGAATGATAAGAGTTAAACAGGTCAACTGCCTTTATAAGGAGTCTAACTACAGGTGGTTTACTTTTTCGAGCAATGCATAGCTACCAACTGTCAGACTAATATTCTTGACAAATAGGACACATAAATGAGACCTGCAAGTCATTAGACAAATTTGATCCTTGTTCTTGTTTGATCCTACATAATAAATCTTTTTGCTCCGTTTTGAGAGTAGCTAACTCCGTCTGAAGCTTATCCACTTCTTTGCACGCGAGACTATGCTCTGAAGATAAACCGTCAAGCTTGGACTTCAATTGCTGTCAAGGAAAGAGAACAATGTAGCTAGTACCATGGAAAAGTAATTTATCCAACAGAATTTGAAATTTGAATAGAACAAGAAACAAACATGTTCACAATTCCTCTTCTCATTGTCCGCCACTTCAAGTGCATGTTTCAAGTGATCAATCTCGGATAACCTCTCCATGCTGCAGAAAATATTTGAAAAGCTCAAGGTGATTCTCTTTATACTAAAGAAAAATAGCTGAAAGTATCATAAGCTAAACGTTTGTCAAAATTGCCCTAAAAAAAAAAAAAATCTAAATTGCTTTTCTCCAATATAATAAAAAATTCAAAAGAACCTGACATGAGTTACAGAATATGCTGTATCTTTTCTGTTCAGCTCTTTCCCAACCCAATGCTCAACAATGTCTTTAATTAATTCAGTTAACAAATCTAGTCTAAGTTTATGAAACATAATAAGTAGATTACAATAGAAGAGAAAATCTTTATAAATAAATATAAAAGTAAAAATAATAAAAGAGAAATATTCAATTATGCCATCAGTGTCATCTTATACGGAGTATCCAAGTATATGAAGGCCATCAAAAGCACCAATTGCACAAAATACAATAATTTGTAGAAGAAACCACAGCTACAGTTCAGATAGCAGTATTCGTGCACCTGTGTGAATAATGGCTGCCTGGTTGATGCTATGGAAATTTACTAATACCTCTAGGCAAATGAACAAGTTAATCATATATTGTGTGATAGAGAATGAGAACATGCATAGACTAAGTTCTGTTAATGTCATTCTCGGATTCTCCCCAGTAACTTGTCATTTGAAAATAAACAAAGCTTACAGCTTTATGGACTATGGTTCATTTGATAGAGTCCAGGAACTAGTGTTCAGTGGTACAGTCATACAAATAATCATCAATAGCTTATAGAAAATATTCAAAGAATTCGATGAAGATTGTTCCATAAGCTATGTGCCTATGTTACTTCATTGGTACCCTCGTAGGATAATTAACAGCATGCTTACAGGCATTGGAGCTCAAGGGGAAAAAGCATACAAATTTTCTAGAATGAGGTCAGTCTGGAAAGTGGACATGTTATGTACCCATGAATCCATGATAGATACATGTAGGCTTGTAGCTGAGTCCATGTTGAAAAACATAGTATAAACTCGTTTTTTTAATAGGGAGTGTACCCATTTCACTATAGTAAATCCACAAGAAAAATGAATGGAAACTATTCCAAGTGAAATATTTTGCAGGAGTGGAAATGGACTATCCCTATTTGGGTTTATACTTCCCTAAAGAGCTATTTATTACTCTATCATAATACCTTACGCTCAAAAATACTTTTCTTGACCTATGTTTTCTGGAGAAAAGGCTGAGTTTAAACGTGAAACCTAGATTCCAAGTGAAGCTGTGCCCATGGATGTTTCAAAAATTTGGGATACAAACCCAAGTTCGATAAAGAAGTCAACTGCTCTAAACAAAAAGAAGCATGTCTAAGATGAATGTGCTTGTTGACACAATGCACTCATCTTTACTTGGTATCAATGGTTTCGTGATGGTGGTGAACAGGTAATGACAAGAAAATAAAATAACAATAGCAGGGTGATCAGACAATTGATGCAGACCTGCATTTCATCTTCAACTCTGCATGTTCCTCTGCACATTTCAATCTCTCCTGAAGGGCCTCATATTCCTTTTGGAAAGACATCATTTCACTTCTCACCTTCATATGAAAAACATACCGCTAGATTAAGCACATATTATCATTTACAAATCATTATAACTTCATGTCAAAGTTACTACATCTGAATCAAACATAAACAACCATCATACAATAAAAATAAACATTACAACAATTACGAATAATTTGCACAACTTGAATTCTCTGTTGGAAGACTTTGAACCAAGCAGTCAATTTAACAGAGAAAGGGAGTAAATCGTCACATGTTTCACATTCTCTCATCTTAATGTTTTCAATCAACTTTGCCACAACTACCCGATCTCACCCCTAAAAACCACTAAACCTCCCGGCAATTGAAATTTAAGCCCCGTTTTGGTTTGATGTAAAACATTTTTCATGAAAATTAGTTTTCATGGAAAGCATATTTTCAAGTAAAAGTACAATTGCAAATTAGTTTTCCTTTGTTTGGTTGCATACAAGAAAAGTAAAACATAGGAGTGAGAATGTGAGGATGGATGAGAGGAAAGTAAAAACTAAAAAGAAGGTAAGGAGGAGAGAGGAAAACGTGGCTTTCCTTGTTTTGTGAAGGAAAGTATTTTCCATCATTAAGGATGCAATTTCCCACCATGGGAAATATTGTTTTCCACCCTTGACAAACCAAACAAAGGAAAATGCGAAAAAATGGGAAAATTATTTTCCATGAAAACATCAAACCAAATGGGGCCTTAAGCTTAGTGCAAAAGCCATATCACATACGCAGTGCAAAAGCTTGATTAATGGGGAGGGGAAGAGTTACCAAGATGTAGAACATGCAAGGTTCAAAAACCAAAAAAATATTGATACGATTTTTACCTTTGATAATTCACTTGACAATGAAGTGAGCTCATCATTATGAGCATTTGCTTTTTCCTTAATGGCTTCAACAGAAGCCTTTTCCTTTGCTGACCACACTGCCTTTTCCTCCTCCAATTCTAAAAGGGTATTTGTGAGTTGCTGAAAATCAAGAAACAGAGTAGGTAAACACATAATGCAAAGAAAAGTAAATATAATTATTCTAAATTTAATCAGAGATCAAGATACCATTGCTAGCTCCTCCTTTTCCTCAACCAATAGATTAAGCTGGCTTTCCATTTTCTGGTGGGAGCTTTCAGATTTCTCAAGCTTCAATCTCTGATCAAAATAAGATAAATGCCTTTCAAAATCTTGGTGTAACAAAGGAGAAGGAAAAGTAATCCAAAATCTGCAAAACTGTAACACAAAACATATACGAAGTATAATAGTAAGGTTGAGAAGCTTACTAAATCCGAAAGCTCTTCTTGCAAAGCATTTAATTCATTGTTTGACGCGTCAAACTTGTCAGATAACATCTCAATTTCAAAACTCAAACTTTCATTTCTAGCAAGTGATTCTTCCTTTTCTTGCTTTGCAGCAGCAAGCTCCTCTTCAAGAGAAGCAATTGTTGTTTCCATTTCAAAAGCAAGAACTTCCAGCTTCTTATAATCATCCTAAATACCAAGTAAAGCCAACATTTTTCAGATATGGAAAACATTACAAAGCTGAAAGCTCATATTAATCTTGCACAAGAAGTTTTAAGCTACAAAAAAAATAACCTTAGTAAACCCACCAAAAGTTTAGTCTTAATTTGGAAGAAGCATGCAGTAATTAATTCATCAGATAGCATGTAAGACCAAGAAGGGAAAATGAGGCTATCATATACTACCTCCGTTTTTTTTCAGTTGACACCTTTGTATTATCATGCATTCACGCTTGCCAATGCATGTTTTTAACGCTTAATATCTCTAATTATCAAAAATTATAAAAAGTGGATATTAATAAAATATACATCAAGACGATTCAAACAAGATCTCACATGACTACATTTTATCGTATTTATAAATCACAAAAGCGAGTCAAAGTGTAGCATGTGAATAGTGTAAAAGTCAAACGGTGTCAACTAAAGAAAAACGGAGGTAGTATACTTTTCACTACCATTAATATGGAAATCTGCCTCCATTTTCTTATAGAAATTATGAATAATGCAAATTCGATTTTGACCTAGATTATTTACAATTAATATTAGCATAATTCAACTGCCAAGCCAGCAAGACTTCATTATACCTGCAGTGTCTGCTGCATAACGTTTTCTTGACCCCTCATCTTTTTGGAATCAGCTGCCCTGG
This sequence comes from Chenopodium album, assembly GCF_948465745.1. NCBI lineage: Eukaryota > Viridiplantae > Streptophyta > Magnoliopsida > Caryophyllales > Amaranthaceae > Chenopodium > Chenopodium album. Next base: position 49,557,960 of record NC_137848.1, read on the forward strand.
GACGATCAACATAGGACTCACGTCTTCTACCAGCAAGCGAGTCTCGTTTGCAGATATCACGCTCAAGAAGAGCCTTCTGACTGTGCAATTTTTTAATCTCTCTTTCAGCATTAGCTCTCTCACCCTACTCATGACAAAGCACATCACCTCGACATTATAAAATTTAATCGTTATCTAAGATTTAATACAAGGAAATAGCTGAGTACCTCAAGTCTAGTTTTCTCTTGCATTAAATTCTTAAGCTTTGATTCGGTCTCTTTCAACTTATTTTTGGTTTTCTCAAGATCTTTCCTCATTGACTCCTTTTCTCTAGACAAGGAAGAAGATGACAAGGAATAGACTTCTTTCTCAAGAAAATCAATATGAGAAAATAGATCTGATTTTTCCATATCATACTGTTCTGAGAGATCCTGTAACATGAAGGATATGTGTTTACAAAGGAAGAAAACCAACATTCACAACAGAGATTACATGCGGAAAAGAAACTTACAGCCAAGGCTTTTTCAGTTTGACTATTGAATATAAGCTGCATCATTACAAAGAAATTGTATCTGTTAAAATAAGATGAAAACCATCATAATAACTTTCATCCTGCTGCTTATTAGTTATGTGATACCTCACCTTCTCATTCTCAAGTTCAACAATCCTGTTTTTCAAGCTATTGGTTAGCTTTTCATGATCTTTAGCAACTGATCTCAATAACACGGAGTTTTCACCCAAAAAGGATTTCAAATTCTGCACAAACTCAAAGCAAATCAACTTTGTCTACTCTTTCAGCACATACATTTTAACATTTGGAAAAGGATAAAAAAAAAACATACATGTAACTCGTCAAGTGCATTGGAATGGTTCAAAAGAAGTTCCTCATTGACTGATGAGATGCATCCAAATAAAGCACTCAGGCTTTGGACTTCTTCACATGTTTGTTGGACCACTAATTGAAGCTCCGACACTAAGTTTGAATTGCTTTCCTATTTGACCCAAGAATAATATGAAACCAAGAATAATTTACCATTCACTCAACTAATAATAAAGTAAAAGATAGAAGAAAAAGGCAAGCAAGAATTTCTATACTGCAAAAGATTAAACACTAAATTTATTGCAGGGATGCAAAAGCAGCAAGTTTTTACCTCCATTGCTTCAGCATATGTTTCACTCAATTCAGTACAAGCAACACCAGCCTCCTTTTTGGCATTCTGGAGCTCTTCATAGAGCTGAAAATTTAAAGGAACACAAACCATCAGCACACAAAGAGAGAAAATTATTGAACAGGGGAACAATCCAACTGAAAGATGGAAAGCTAAACAAACTAGCCGTCGTAGTGGGAAAGAGACAGAGTATGCAAGCATTCTAATCGGAAAATGAAAGGAAAAAAAAAGTTCATAGAAGTTCTATATAAGCACTAAGGCTGTTTCTAGTATATGTCACAAAGTTTGCAATGTCCATAACTTAAAACTACTGATCGATAAAACAATGTATATTATCAAGCATGAGTCATGACCATCCTTCTGATTCTGACTTTAGACTAGTGAGATTACCAACACTATGAGAAGCAAATCATGCCATTGAAAAGTAAATGAGCAGGTCAAGAAAAAATAGTTAGACAATCAGAAAAGCATATGTAAAGCCAGATGGAAATTCGAAAAAAGAATGACGCAAGCAATACAAAAACACATAACCAGATTAACCACGTAAAGCAATAACAAGCTGATCATCCAAGATAGGCCGCGATGGGTCTTTTTCTTTAAACTAACATGACCGTCTCCAGCCTCTGCTGTAACTAATTTTCCAAATCAGATACTTGGAATTGATTAGAATAAAGGAGACACAGACTTACAAGGGTTAATGGTTCTTAATCCCAATATCATATGTAGAATATTAAAATTAAAGCAGTTTCAGAACTTTTCCCCCAAGAGAAACAATGCCCATTTCATGGTGATATAAGGATATAAGTTTTGGTTGTTGTATACTTGTAGTAGAGAATTAACCCCAGGACGAGCAAATGAAAATTTGTAATCCAGATATAATGGGATTCACCAAGTGGAGATAAGAATACAGACACATGCACACATTATCAAACTATGAGGCTCTTGATTACTATGAATATCCACATATAAAAATACAAATTTCTCAGAGACAAGAATGTAATCAAATTTAACATTAAATCTGAAAAAATAAACTAAACATGAATACCTCTTCATATTTTTCCACTGCAAATGCTTTCTGCTTTTTCTCAAAATCAATTATACTTTTAAAATTCTGCTCACTTGATACTTTCTCCATTTCTAACACCTTAACCTGAAAGACAAACACGGCATAATCATAACAATACACATAAGTGCAAGGGGTGAAGATGGCAGAGGAGGGTAGAACAAACCAATATTAACAGAAAAATTACCTGCTCTTTTAGCTGTTCAATTAAAAGAGTAGCATCTGTATCTACTGAGAGCATATTGTTATCACCGGATAAAGAATTACTGTGTGGAGAATGAGTAGGGTAATCAAAGTTTTCTGCATAAGTTTTCGACATTCTATTTAAACAATCAAACTGTACTTCATACATGATCCTCTGCATTTGAAATAAAGAAGAATCAGGTATTATGTCACCTCCCTTCAGATTAATTTAACACAAAGGCAGAGAAAAAATTCAGACCTGAGTTTCAAATCTCAGGAAAAGGTCTTCATATTCTGCTTGCAATTCATGTAATTCATTGTTCTCCTGAGAGAGAATAAATCGAAGTATGTCAGAGATCACTGTAATAAAGGGTTGAAGGCAGTAACATACTTACAATAGGAAGTTTAGAAGGCTAAGCCGCTAAGCACAGCATAAAAACAGAGGTATTGATCGGAGAAAAAGGCAAAGAAATAATATACTAACCATAGGCAAGGTCTTTTTCTTTTGTGGCATTTTTCTCCTGCTAGTAACTTTGAGCAAGGTACATGGGTCTGGAAGCACACAGTCATCTGAATAACTGTCATCATGATCTTTCTTTTGTTTGCTAGAGACATCACGTGTAGCTTCACATTCAGTTACAAGGTCTTCAAAAGGAACAAGAGGTCCTTGATCACGCTCTTGTCTCACTTTCATACCAGAAGTTCTTAAATCCATCTTGTTAGATGCCTAAAATGAAAATACCATTCAAACTTTTCAGTAAACTTTGTTAGGAAACTCTGAAAAGTAAGTTCCTGGCACAAGGAAAAAGAGCAGTGACATGGCTATCAATCAATACGGTAGAAAAGATAACCAATTATATATAAAAAAAAAAATATGGGATCAAGTTCCCATTTTATCTGTCACTATTATCCACAAGTTATGAATCCTGGGACATTGAATCCAACCATAATTGCACATGCAGGTTTCCACTTAGATCAAGAAGTGTATCAAACTGAATTATACAAATAAAATTGATAGAAGAATTATGATATTGTTTTATCTCCAAATCTTTTTTTATTTTTTTTTTATCTAATCTATTGCAGGTGAGGGCTGTGAAGAATCAAATTTTTTTTTTTTTTTTTCAACCACCTCATGGTAATGTCATCAAAGACAGCTGTGATTTATAAAATAAATAAAATAAAACAATTAAAATAAAAAATAAACTTTGAAATGAAACTCTGCATTATAGCCCCAAGGCTCCCAATAAGTAATTGTCTCATGCAGTCATGCTCATCAGTCTTCTCTATCTTTATCCCTTTACACTAATCTTTTTTAATCTATAAATAAGGAATAACAATTTAGTCCTGTTATTAAATTGACTGAAGAGCACAAAGCACATCCACAATTGTTAATTATTCAATAATGAGAGCTCTTAAAATGAAAAGGAGAAAACGGATATGTTGATGTAAATTGTAAATATTAACATACACCCGCATTTATTATCTCATCATCTTAAAGACACTCAAAACCAATTATAACAGCAATAGAACCAGTATACAGTGGCACAGTGCACAAGTTCCTTCTATATCATGACAAAGGCACAGTAAATTCCTTACTTCTTTGAAAGCCTCCACTGTGAGTTTACCGGGGCACCATGTATCACGTCTCTTGTCCTATGTAATAAAAGAGATTAACAGTAAGAGTTATACAAAATTAGGTTGAAGAAAGAAGCTCCTCCAAAAGTAGCAGAAATGAGAATTAAGTTACAAAGATGTCAACACCACAGCAAAAGCAGATATGTACACAACAAGGATAGAAATATAAAATTCCAAATGTCATCTCTCGAATTCAGACTCCAACAGAAAGCATTTGATGTTGATAGCAGTAATTTCTTATACAATTTACATGCATAGCTTATGCTGACAGAACAGCTGGAGAAGAGGTAGAAGTCTTGAATCTAAATAAGATACTAACTCAAAATCATGCAGAATTAGAATAATTTTTTATGTAAACAATAACACTTTACCAGCATTGATTACCCATTACTGCACCTCATTTATCTTTAAAATTAAATGCTCTTAGACAATAATTTTCAATATTGCAAGAAATAAGTTGCTTCACTTGTTGCTACAACTTATGTATACTTCAAGTCCCATACTCCCAGTAGTAGCACTGTAAACTAGCATCTTTAGATAGAAAAGTGGAATGGAAAAGGATGGGGAACCTCAGGATTTATAGCTATGGAAAGTTAATAGATCGTGTAATAAGTATATGATAACTTCGCATAAATCAAGATTTCTACCTGGGATATAAAACGTCAAAAGCAATATCCTTTTTATACAAGCACATGTTTTCTATGAGCCACACCTTTTTAGGATGATCACGAATTTCCTCTCTATTCGAGTTCAATACCATAGAACTCAAGTTCTTTATCTTTTTTGCTTGTTGTTCTAGCATCCTCTCACGCTCCACCTGAGCTCTTTTCTCCTCCTCCAACTCCAGAGCAATTCGCTCTCTCTCTAACTCGGTCTACATGGCCAGGTAAAACAATTTCAGGACTTAGACAGCAGCAGTTGACAACTGTGCTTACACATAAAATAATCTCATACCTGTAATAATGTGTTCCTCAAGTTGAGGATTTCTTCTTCAAGATGATCCGATTGAGATGCCTAAAAACAAATCCATTCCTCTCTTAGAAAGACAGAGATTTAGACAAGAAAATGATAATTGCAATAAGGATACCAGTTTATGTAATGGCAACCTGCAATTTACCCCGAAGCTCCTCAATTTCTTTTTTCTGCCTCTTCAACAAGGCTGCATCAGTTAAGATCTGGAAACGAACATGATTAGCCATTAGGTCAAAAATGAAAACTTATGGTGTCCTTAAACATCAACACTATTGTATAAGCAGTTGAAGCGTCAACAATAGACTTAAGAGTCTGCAAATGTACAAAAAACTGAGTTAAGACCTCATTAACGCGTGCACAGTTAGTGACTCGTAAAGCTCTGCTTGCAAACTGAAGACTACTTTTTGTTTCATCTGCATGAATCTGCAAAAGCAACAACCACAATTCAGGGGAGAGCAGCTAAAACTCAAATAGTAATCTAAACAAAGATTTTCTAACCTGTGCAAGTGTAATGTTGCATATTATAGCTGTATTAGCATTCCCTCCAAGGGCAGGCTGCAGTATACGTGTAAGTTTACTGTCTCGGTAAGGAACATGACCCCTGCCTCACATGTAAAAAAGTAAGAAAATAATTAAAGACCATGATGTAACATGTAAGTAATATGTATAAGTCGTCCGACCAAAAGATTACAGAGCAATTAAGTGGATCCTACCCTTGACTCTCGGCACCTTCACTAAGTTTTTTTATAACAGTTCCAAGAGTCATCAAGCTTTTATTGATATGAGAACCTTCTTTCAAACGTACACCTTCTGCTCCAGTTTTTGCTGCACGTTCTGAGCCAGCAAGATCAACTAAGTTCTGGATTGAACCATGATATATAATTCGAATGCATACCAAGCAGTAGAAAAAGAAAGTCAGAGGCAGTAGTCTTCATGTAGCTATATAGTTACAAGTTGCTCAATCAAAAGTTTACAGTAGAGGATTGAGAAACAGATTGTGATTTAGAATAGTTTGGATTCCCCATACCAAAACAGAGACACGGACAGCATCACAGGAATCCCCAGACTCTTCATCTCCTGCTTTATCTCGGCTTTCAATTATCTGTGACAAGAACTAGTGAGACGGAACAGCTACACAAATTTAAAATGAAATATAAAAGAGTAGAGGCAATACCATGCGAAATATTGTATGAGACCTACTACTGTGCAAATTCATATTAGTTTCTCCAATGTGCCGATGAGCTGCAAAATAATATACTTAGATGTAAAGCCAGACAACACTCATACACTCTACTGTAGCTCAAAAATCGTTCTCAAAAGCAGCATAACACATTAACAGAAGGTGATTGGCAAGAGTCAAAATAGGTTTATTCCACTTTAAGCCTAGCCCCAACAATTACAGTTCAGACAATAATTCTTGAGTTAAAATTTGCAACAATCAGAAATAGAGGGAGGGGGGGAGGAATCTAAGAAAAGCCATACATTCTCCAAAATCCATAAATTCAAGGACTTGCTCAGGTGAGGCAACAATTTCTTCACGCAAACCAGCAACATATATGCCCCGCTGCAATAAAAGAAGTGAGCAAAGGATAGTGCAAATTTTGATCAGCTTATTTGATTAGTAAGAATATAAGTTATAGGTACCTCAAGGCTTTCATGAACTTGCAGTCTTCTGTGTTCAGGAACTAACAAGTCATTGACCTCCTCGTTATAAATCTCCAAATAGGACATTCGCAAAAGAAACTCCCGATCAGGAACCTTTAACAAAAAGAAGACATAAGATCAGAGGATGTTGACATTTGTAAGAAAAATCATGCAGAGGAACTTATATGTAAACAAGTAAAAGTATTGATGTGACAACTTGGCAGCAAGCATCTATGATCAATTATTTAAAAGAACACAACACCAACCAAAGCCTGTAGCAAAGAGGCTATTTCGATGAAGGATATACCTCTTGAATTATATCAAATAATTCCCTAACAGCTAGAGGAATGACTCCTGGTTCACAAGGGGATCCACGCATTGTATGTGTTTTCCCACTGTTTGTTTGTCCGTAAGCAAACACAGTACCTAAAAATCAGTGTAAGACATCAGTCATTTGCATATATCAAAGATCATTGTGAAACAAGAAACTAAAGCATAGAAACCAAATCACTACACCTTCAACTTTATACTATTTACCCATTTTACCTTCTTATTCCATGCTATTTCTCACTTTACAATAACAATGCAATATTATCATTCAGTTTTAAACTCCAACGGAAGCTTACTAGTCAGTTATGCGCATCCACGCAATAACTAACAAATCTTTTAATATGTATGCTTAAGCAATTATTAGTAGTTTAAATACTATCATCCTTCCAAAGTGATTACTTAAATAAGTTCCATTTCCACCTTCGCCCAATAGGCGCATACACGCATCCATCAACACATCTATAAACACTATTGTCATTTCCTATAGCACCAAACAAAACAACAATATTTAAAAAAAAAAAAAAAAAAATCAGCATCAATTCAACCCATTTTAACCATGTCACCAAAAAAAACCTGCAATCACACACACTTCCAGCACAATTAAGTATTTTTATCATTACTATCATTACAGCTTCACTCAAACATTCGATTATTCAATCAACCTTATGATCAATACAATTCCTCGACAATTATACCAATTTCATGTGATCCCCTAATTTCCCAACACCCAAAACACAACCCTAAAATGGGAGAGAAGAAAATACCGTTGAAGCCGCCGACAGCAGCTGAAACAATATCTTTAGTACGAGCTTCATATACCTCCTTAGTCTTACACTCTTCTCCGAAAATCCTATCTGCATAAAATTATCAGCCCAAAAAACAAATCAATCAAAACCCTACAAAAATTACTTAACTTTGAAATTAATTTCGACAAATGAAGGAGAAAGATACCAAATTCGAACTTAGAAGAAGAATTAGGGTAAAAGATTGAGTTGCCAGACAACTTCCAAGGGCTTGATTTCGCGTCTTCTGGAGAAAGAGGCCTTGCCCTAACTGTGACGTAAATCCTCTCCATTTTCAAATTGAATTAACCCTAATTTTGTGTTCGAATTTTCTGTTCAACAACAAATTAGGGGTTTTTTTTGGGGAAAATCTCGGGTTTCTCTGTTGAATTGAGTTTGAAGCTCAATTGCAACTGAAAAATGAAGTAGAAACTGAGAGTACGTATTTTTGTTGCATTTTCCCGCCTTTTCTTCTGTTTAAAAAGTTCTTACATTTTCATTTGAGTTGTGATCCATAATCTATATAACTAATATTAATGTAACAATCGCTGATGTCATCATTTTTTCAAAATTGTACACGTGGCGTTATCTCATAAAAATATTTCCGACTCAAATGCTTTTTTTTTTTGAAACAAAATGCTAATTAATTTTAAATAGGTACTCGTAATAACTATTATTTTGGTAATTAATTTAAAATAGGTACCTATTATTTTGGTAATTTATATTGATATTAGGTTGTTGGAGTCTTTATAGGAATTGTTAGCATAGTTAAGGTGAATTAAAGTGAACTTATGAACATTTTGAACTCAAAAAAATATGAAAACAAAATTTACAAAAATCCAAAGATAAATTACTGTGAAACTCGTGCATCAGCACGGGTGCTAACCTAGTTCCATACTAAGGCATTGTTCACTTCACCATAAAAAAGTAATATTACGTAAAAATAAATTCAGTTCAGTAAAAATAAGTTCAATTCACTAAAAATATTTCAGTTCAGTAAATATAAGTTCAGTTCAATAAAATTCAGTTATCTTAAAGAACAATTATAATAGAAAATCAGTAAAAATAATTTAAGTTCAACAAAAATAATTTAAGTTCAGCAAATATAATTTTGGTTCAGTAAAAATAATTTCAGTTCAACAAACATAAGGAGAAGTGAACGGGGCCTAATCAGGAAGTCAACGAGGAAGGTCTTTGGTGCTTCTCGTTTACAAGCTCCTCTAATTAAACGGAGATCGGAAGAGTATAAGTTTGACGAATAATGTAGATTTGAAAAGGTATCAACGTATTGTAGACAATAAATTTATATGGAGAGATAGGAGGTTAGAACTTAGAATAAATAGTTGGCTAATTCTGCGACTTTATAGACATCAAATTTTGATCCTACTTTCGTAATTATCACTATTATTATCTTTATTGTTTTTGCAAATAATTATCATTATTTTGCTAAATATTTTTATAAACTTAATGACTTTTTTTTTTAATTATTTAAAACAAAGAAAACGAATAATAATAACGATTTTTATTCATAATTTCCAAAATACATGTTACAATTTGTACTTCTAAGCTACTAAATTACAAAATATTGAAGTACAACTAACATCACATGTATTTTTACCTTGCTCCACTGAGTAATTTTCGGGCTTTACTTGTGGATTAGCAGGTAAACTAATACAGCCATTAGGAGGACCACTAGCCCCACAATGTACATGAAGTACACTCGTATCATCCTCATATCTTCCTCAAAGGTGAAGACAGGCTGATCTTCCTGGTTATCTTGAAACATGGTGGCCGAAATTAATGGTGATTTTTGTTTGGTTTTTTCGGGTAAGGAGGGAGATGAAAGAAGATAAAAAAAAAAGTGGTGAATGGAGATTTTGGATAAGGGTAATTTTCTTTTTATATAGTAAAAGTGGGTATTTTATATCGTATTTTTATATGTATATGTATAATAATCGTATAGTATAAAGTACAATATTTTTTGTCTCGCCAGAGGAATATGTCATTTTCTTTATAACCAAGAATCATTTACTCCTTTAGAGTATGATAAGTATATTCGTATGTTCACTTAGAGTGTTAGAGTACTTTTAGTGATTTTTACGATTTGTGTAACACTCCATTACATGGCCAGCTTACCTATAAAGTCCACTACTCCAAAGATTCATGCCCAACCAAGGTAGGGAAATGACAAATATTCCCTTTCCTGCAATAAGTTTGCCTTACCTATATAAAAGTACCATACATTGTAATATTAAAAGAGCCCTTTGATGTACACTTTTTACCACTATGAGCCACAGGCTAAGATGATTTTGTTTTTTTTAATTTTCCCTCAATTTATATCGGAGCCAGTAAATTCCAGATTGGCTATCTCCACTAATATTTAAGAGCATGGTGACAGTATGGATGTGAGTAATTCATGGATGGCCACGGAATGTGTTGTATGAATATAATGGCAAATAGTGCTCTCAATAGTGTTTCTTGTTATCAATAGTGTCCTAAATAGTTGTTATTGTTAGTATTCTCAATGGATGACCACGGAAGGCACTTTGGGTTTTTGTTCCTCCATGAGGATGAAGCATGAATTAGGGATCTTGCCTCTTTATCCTTGTCAGAAATGATTTATTTCCTGTCTCAAGCGATAACTAATTTGTGTAACTGTTATTTTTTATACAACCGTGAGAAGCATAAATTTGTGTTTTAGTAGAGTAAGGCAAGATAAGAGTTCACCTTTTTTTAAAAGGTCATTCGGGCAGGGGAATATATTTTACTCTTGACTACCTTAAATAATTTATGTCGTGTGACTTGATATTGTATGATTCATATGGTGTATTTTCACTTTGAACACGTCAATCTTATGACTTTATATGATTTACCTTACTTTATACTTTTAGTAAGAGTCATTTTTTGTAATGCTCGTATGTGTAAGATTTTGTCGTATGGTTAGATGTTCTTGGTAAATTTAAATGTATTGTCTAATAAGGGCAAGGGTTATTTTTTATGTTTATTTTTTTTTTATAAGCTCTGAAAATATTTTGTCCAACCCTACTAGTATTGTAACCTAATGTCTTTGCATAACTTTCAGAGGTGACATCTTAGGGAGATATTTATAAGTGTTGTTTTAGTACCTGGGTGAGTATAATGGTCACTAACTAAATTTAGGCACTCTGTTATACGTATACCATGTGAGTATTTTTTGAGTTGTGACATGACTTGGTTATATATATATATATATATATATATATATATATATTATTACATGAATATTAGAGTCTGATTTAATTACGGTTTTCTTTATTTTATCAGTTTAAGTGTTGCAAACAGATTAAGTAGTTTGTTACATATAAAACGAAAGAATTTAATCTCAAGATTCTCATTATTACCAAAATCTTGATATTTACAAAAATAATCCTTGAATTATATTTTATTTGCAATTTAACCCCTTTATTTTCCTATAAATACGCCCCTAATTTTCTCATTTTAAGACACCAAAAATTTCCTACAAATTCTCTCTCTAAAAATTCTCTCTAAAAAAATTCTCCTCTAATCTTTTGCTTTAGTTAAAATCTCTCTAATTTAGCTTTATTTTTAATTTATTAGCTTATAAAAAGCATTATATAATTAAGTTGTCATTTTATTTAAGTATTGTTATTATCTTTAATTCCTAAAAAAAACACACAAATATTTCAAGTTCAAGTATTGTTGTTATTTTCATCTTTGTTAAAAATATTAGTTTAATTGCTTAAGTATTCCTAGCCTATATTAAAAGCCAAAAAAAAAAAGTTTATTTCTCAAGATTTAGTTTTATTTTTCAAGTTTATTTTCTATAATAATAAAAAAAAAAGTTCATTAGCTTTATTTTGCACTAATTTCTTTTAATATCTCAAAATTCCAAAAAATATCACTTAGTCTCTTTTATTTCACTTTAATTAAGGAGTTATCATCTTTTAGCCCTTGATAAGCAAGAAGGGTTATCCAAAAAATTGCTACATGTAGCTCAAGGCATTATCTTTATTCCTTTCTTAATTTCCTTAATTATTATTATCATTATTATGCTAACTAATGTGTTTGTTTGCATGTGATGTTACCAATAGGGGTAATGACGATATTAGGTGCTAAATTAGCCCTAAATCTTTCATTACTCCGCATTAGAAAGCCAAGCCTATTGGTGAGGTGATAGGTTATAAAAGAGGGGGGTTAATTGCATTTTGCATGGCATCTCTTTTTAATGCATTTTAAATATGAAAGGTTAATACATTCATGTGTTTTTCTAAGATATATTTTTAAGAATAATTTCCTTCTTAAAGTGAGCTTAAAGACCTAAGGAATTAAAAGTTTGTGTAAAGGATGTTCAAGAGTAAAGAGTTATTTACTAGGTCCCAAAGATGGACTATGAAGCAACCCTTACACTACTAAAATTCGGCTAAATTGCGACCGTTTTTTTACGACCGTCTGAAAAACGGTCGCAAAATTCATATTTTGCGACTGTTTTTTATGCGGTCGCAATATTACGACTGCTTTGACAACGGTCGCAAATTTGCGACCGTTTTACGACCGTTTTTAGCCTTTTAGACGGTCGCTAGGATGTTTGAACAAATAAAAATAATTCCAAATTAAAATAAATCGTTTGCGACCGTCAAAGACAGTCGTAAATGTCATAATCTGCGACCGTCAAAGAGACGGTCGCAAATGTCAAAATCAGCGACCGTCTCTGACGGTCGTAAACTTCATAATCTGCGACCGTCAAAGAGACGGTCGTAAATAATCATAATCTGCGACCGGCAAAGACGGTCGTAAAAGACCCTTTTTTTTAATTAAAAAAATATGGTATAAAAGCATACCTTATTCACAAACCCTAATCTACTTCACACTCCCTCACGCGCGCTCACCCCTCCTCTTTCTTTTCTCTCTCCTGCTCTTTCCTTCTTACTTCTCTTTCTCACGCTCCTCCATCTCTTTCTTCTCTATCCTTACTTCTTTTATTTCCTTTCTTCTTCTTCTGACTTCTCCATTTTCGTTCGCTTCTCACGCCCCTCCATCTTCATTCTCTTTTTCTTCTTCATTTTTTTCAGAGCTGTAGTTTTGGTGTACGTATTTTCGTCGACAAACAAATTATGGTGTTCGGATTTCTTCAACAAACGAGTTATGGTTTTTCATGGTCAAATTCGACCTTAAAAATTCCAGATCTGGAGTTTTCTTGGTCGAATTTGACTATATAAACCTAAAGAGGAAGATATATTATGAAAGGTATGTTTATTTTTTTGAAAATTTTGTTTATTTTCGAATTTTTTGGTTGAAATTCGTTTTCCGTTCGAATATCCATGTTTGTTTGATTTTGTTATCGATTTTTAATTGCTTTTCTGTTCGAATTTCTTTGATTTTGGTTTTATTTCGAGTTTTTCATAATTTTGTTCGAATTTGTTCTATATTTGTTCGAATTTCATAGATTTTTTGTTTGATTTTTTTGTCAAATTTTTTGTTCGAATTGTGGGTTTAATTGTTGTGGGTTTAATTTTTTTTGGGTATAATTATTGGGCGATTTTTTTATTTAATTTTTGTTCGTTTTTTGGTTTAATTTTTGTGCATTTTTGTTCGATTTTTTTTATTTAATTTTTGTTCGATTTTTTTTATATAATTTTTATGCATTTTATTTGCTCGAATTTGTTCTTTATGTGTTCGAATTTCATAGATTGTTTAATGATGTTTTATTTCATTTTTGTTTGCTTTTTGTTCAAAATTATGTAGGTGATTTTTTTTTCTTTTTCTGTTTTTCTGGGTTAAAGGTGGGAAGTTGGTGGGAGTGGGTATTGGTGGTTGAAGGTGGGCGAAGGTGATGGTGGGTAGAGGGTGGCGGAGGCGGGTAGTGGTTGTTTAAGAAGGGTAGTGGTGGTGCGTGGTTTGGGTGGGTTCTGGTTTGGGTGGATGGGTGGGTCTTTTTCTTTTTTTTTTGTTTTTTTTAATACTTTTAGCGACGGCTTATGGCGGTCGCTAAATTCAATAATTGCGACCGTTTCATAAGGCGGTCGCAATTTTTAATATTTGCGACCGTTTTTTTAACGGCCGTTGAAAATAGGTAAAACGACCGTTAAAAATCTGCGACCGCCAAACGGTCGTAATATTTTGTTTTTGCGACCATGATAATAACGACCGCCATGTTGCGACCGTTGACGGTCGCAATTATGTATTGCGACCGTTTTAACTATTTTTTGCGACCGTTTGCGCCGGTCGCAATTTGGCCAATTTTTAGTAGTCTTACTTCCAGAAGAAGTTACATTTATTTAGCTCAAGTGATAAAACTTTTCAAGAGCTTTCCAACCGTATCTCACAATATTTTTTTCGATTTTTCTATGATTTTTAATGATTTTTTTAGTTCAAAATATCAAAGAGATGAAATAGGCACGTTTTTCTCTTAATTGTTTTTTTTTAATTGTATTAATTTATTTTTAAGAAACTAATGGTGTCCTGGAACCTATATTACACTATATCATGTATTTATACTTATAGAACTTTAATTATTAAGAGTTTTAAGTAACTTTAATTTTATCTAGAGATGACTTTAGAAATAAGAGTTTTTAACAATCTTTAATTCTAAAAGATGTTTTAAAAAATCTTTAATCTTATTTTAAAGATGACTTTAGAAATAAGAGTTTTTAACAAACTTTAATTCAAAATGTTGTTGTTTTAAAAAATCTTTAATGTTATTTAAAAAATGACTTTCGAAATAAGTGATGTCTTAAGGACTTTAATTTTATTTTAAGACGACTTCAGAAATAAAAGTTTTAACAAACTTTAAAATCTTTTATAATTTTGTGAACCTTCTTATTTCAAACCCTTTTGCGACACAAGAATGAATCATAACTTTGCTTGTTTGTTTTAATAATTAATGATAGTTAATATAAGGTTATGGCCTCATTTCCAAACATGAGGTTAAGATTAATTATTTAGTTGTATAAGGTTGTAACAATTATCCATCTCCATAAAAATAAGCTTATATCCCATTATAATTACCCGATGGATTAATTGACAATCGGATATGATTAAATAGTTTATTGTTCCCTTTTATTTGGAAGTAAGGCCTTGACAGGTGTCGTGTTTTATTTGGTCAATTCCATTAAGCCTAAACACATAGCCCTTAAAACCTTACAAAAATTACCCTTGAGTATTTTTAAACCTAAAGTGAGATTATACAATGAACCCTTACAGTTTCACTCCAAAATAATACCTTGACCCACTAAAAAGTCGTCTTGGGACGCATTTGTTGAATTTTCTTGTTCAAAAGACATTTTTGGTGATCACTAATCGAGGTGATTTTCTTCAACTAAGGTGGTTCATTTTACTTTTATGAGTGAATCCGTCAAAGACCACTAAAATCCCACTTACAAAAATGACGTTTATGTCAACTACCCAAATTAAAAACCTAATGGAATTGGTTATTTAAAACATGGCATCTGTCCGAACTACGAAGGTTTTGATCCGTGAGTGAATTCAAAATCTCATTATGATCGGTATATAGTGCAACTTTGGTGCTCAAACCTACCTTATATTAATTATTATATTATTTTTTTTGTGATTAACATGTCTTAAAACTTGATTTTTAACAACGCAATAGTAAGAGCCCGTTTCTTAGAACGAAAGGGAAGACGAGTTCTAGACGTTCGATTCTCTTAACCTAAACCCCGAACCCTGTGCCTTATTTATTTTTATAGAGTTAGCAGTTGATTTTTTTTTTAGTTTTATTTCTTAAAATTAACTGTTTTAAAATCCGTCCTTATTCGGATAAAAATAAGGTGGCAACTCTAAGTTTTGTTTATAAGTCTTATCAGACACTTAAGTGGAACCTTTAAAGACTAATCTTTGTCCACTAAAAACCAGGTACCACAAACTTTCATAGATAAAGTCAGTTGTTGAATATTAGCAAACTCATTTAGGATGGGTCTCCACCTTACCGTTTAAAAAAATAATAAAAATAAAAATAAAAAATATATAGAATATGTATTCTTGTCTATATCATGAAAATTGTTGTTTGACTAAAAAATTATTATTCGTTGAAATCATAGTTGCCATCCTCTACCTCAGGGAAATTGCCAAAAATTATGATCTTTTTCCCAAAAAGTTTTGAAAATTAAGGTTATTAGAAAGAGACTGTTATGGTGAACAGTGTTAAAAGAAAAGGGAAAAAAAAAGAAAAAAAAGTAGATATTGCTAGATTTATTTGGAAGTTAAGACTTTTCACCCTCTCCTTTTAACTACATTATAGGTTGTGTTTGGTGAAAAGCTGAAAAATACACTTAATTGTGTTAGCAGATCTTGGTTAACTGATTGTATTAACTGATTTAACTAACTTATTTTATTAACCGATTATATAAAGGTGTTTTATAAATAGTTGATTGTTTAAAGTTGTTTGAGTATGTGAAATGACCAACAAGCTAATTGTGAGGGTAGGTATTGTAGTTGGATTTTAATTTAAAAGGGGGTATAAGTGTTATTTCATCGTAAGATATTGAATAAGCTAATTGAAAAAGCTCTTAAAAGGAGCTTTTAGAAAAAGGGCTTATATAGTGGAATACCAAACACTTTTAAATAGCTTATTTAATAACCAATAAGCTAATGTTGATCAAATAAGCTAATTTTGCTCAAATAAGGTAGTTACCAAACACTACCAGATATGTTATTACTAGCTTCATTTAAACTATGAAAAATATTTTTTGAATGTAGTAATTTCTCCTTTAGGGCATGCTTGGATTGGGGGTAATATATTAAGGGGGTAATAGAAGTCAAACTAAGCAAAATGAATGTGAAAATAGGGAAGAAGGAGATAGTGATGGTGTGATTGTAAGAAGATTATGTAGTGATGGTATGGTGTGAGGTGAAGAAAGAGGAATTAATACCCTCATTTTGGGGGTAATAGTTACACTAGGGGGAGGGTGGGTAACTATTACCCTCATTATGAGAGTAATAATTCCTCCACCTCTCTCTTTTCCTCATGGCACAACTAGTTTATTTCATTTGTAAGCACCATGTCTCTCACAACAACACCTCTGATTACTTTTGTTTTTTCAAGTTTGACTTTTATTACCCCCTTAATGTTTTACCCCCAATCCAAGCATGCCCTTAGTATGGTTTGTTGACCTGTTAAGATCTCGAGTCAAATACGAACTCAAGTCGAGCTTGTTTAAGCCAAACTTTGAGTCTTTGACTAAGTCGAGCTTACTCAGCATCAAGCAGTTTGCGAGAAAGCTCGGCTCCACAAACAAACTCTCCCCTCATTTCCCTCCAAATTGAAATCAGAAACCCTAAGCTAGCTTTTCAATCTCATGGAAATTCTTCCAACAGACATAGTAATCAACATACTAACTCGATTACCAGTGAAATCTCTGCTACGATTCAAATGCGTTTGCAAATCATGGCGATCCCTAATCAACACCCCAACATTCACAAACCTTCATCTCTCAAACTCTCTCTCCTCCAACTCCAATCGTCTCCTGTCTTATAATATAATATATTCTAAAACTGAGGGTGATGTTTGGATGATTGTCTATGTCTGTTTGTGTTGACAAATGGGGTCAATCCTGAACTTGGTTCGTGTAATGTATCATGAAGGAGTACGGGGTGGTCAAGTCATGGGTTGAGCTATCGGGTATTCACAAAATTTTATAAAAATCTGGTGTACAATAATTAATTGTACATCAATTATAAAAATCTCTTAAAGTGATCTAAAGTTACCTTTAAAATGAATAAAAGTTGCATGAATACGGAGTATGTATAAAGGCAACCCAATTCAAATAAAAACAATCTATGCTTTATTGGTAAAGAATCACATTTTAAATGACTAACATTCAATTATTAGTGATTGAAAGTAATTTTATTACCCTTATAAAAAATTTTCTTGTTCTATTTATTAAAAAAAAACATATTATGTTCAAAATTACCAAAAAAAAGGGCAAAAAGTTACCCTAAATTGGCTTAAAATTACCCTTATACTACTCGATGTATACTAATATTAGCGTAAACCGGATGTATACAAAAGTTTTTGTCGGGTATTTTATTATTGGTTACGGTCCATAAAACCTAGATAACTAAAATAATGGTTAATGTTGTGCGTTAGGTAACATGAATGTCAAAAATCAAAATTATATAACCTGAAATAAAAACCAAGAAGGTAATAATTAGCAAATCCTTGATCTTGCTTTGTGTAAAATATATACTGTATCAAGTTTAATTCAATTATTTTCAGTTGTTAAAGATTTAAAGCTATATTGATAGTTATCTTCTAACAAAATTGCTGCCTACGATGAGATCGAGGGGCTTCATTTAAGCGTTTATTCGAACTAGAGTTATATCATAAAATAGCGCTTAGTATCTGGCTTATACATGGATCGAAATGTTGGTTGTAATCAAAAAAATTAATAGGTCAATTATAGGCTTGAAGTGCTACAATAAAAAATAAAAATTGGAGTACTAAATAAATTGCAACTTCTCATAAGTCAACCTGAACTGAGCACACGAGCAAGGCCCCTAAGTGTGGAAGGGAATAGAAGAAGAAGATAATTTCTTTTCCCAAGTTGCCTCTAATGAGGGTTAAGATTAATCCCATAACCTCATAGTTGCGAGATAATAATTCTTACTAGTAGATGAAGTACTACTTGATTTTACTTCGTGTATATACGTGAATGTCAACGAGCATGTCAAATCAATATGGGAAAAAAATAACACCTTCTATTTCTGTATTTAAAAAGGCCCATCAGAATTAATGAAACAATACTCATACAAGAAAAGAAAACTACAGGTACCAAAAGAAGGTGGTAACTCAACTCAGTGATAAACCACTTATTTTATAATAAAACACATCGTGTTTATTCCAATACATTTAATTATGCTCTAAAATATGAAAGTGAATAATTCCACAACCAACTACCAATCTTGAACATTGATTTTTTTTCCACTATAAAAGGATGGAATGTATTATCTTAATTAAACTACTCTAACCTTAAAAAAAAAAAAAAGTTGTTTAAACCTCATACTCTTCAACACAAAAATATGTCACCTAATACTAATATTATTATCTCTTATATCAGTGTTCTAGTTGTTGCTTCCTATGTTGCTTATGCAACTGATCCTAATCAGCTCCAAGATTTCTGCGTTGGGGTAAATAATCCTATTGATGGATGTAATGTTCTATCTCTTATTTTAAATTATTTTCATCATATTCAACACTAACTTTAAGTTTTAACACGCATATATGTCACCTAATTAATTACTAATCATAATACTTTCATGCTCTTTTGTTCCTAAAATATTGCACTTCTTGCATTTTCGATTCTTAGACACTCTCTTATTCAACCACATATGTATTATAATTTAGACGAAATGAAAAAACGTCTTATGAAATGCTGTTAGATTAATTGGTCTCAATATATATATATATAATATTAATTTCTTATAATTTTAAATTTTTAAGGTTGAAAGTTGAGTTGTGATAGATCTGTAAACCTTCCCCTGGTGCAATATTTGAAAAATAAAAGACCGAAAAAGTATAATAATCCTGATCTTTTCTTTCATTTTCTTTATTTACACAATTTTAAAAATATTAGTATATATATGTATGTAACAACAAAATTAATTTCATATCTATCTAATATTATTATATTCATATATTGGATGTCTAATTTAATTATTGTAGAATTATTATAACATATTTGTCTCTTCGGAGACATTTGATAAAATTGGAACAATACGGAAATTATTATATCAGATTTTGTAAAGCTTTTACTATTATATGATCAATGTTATTAAATTTACTTGGCAAAAACATGTCTATTGAGAACTAAAAAGGGGAATGTTACAAGTACAATAACATAAATAAATCTAGTGTATTGGGTTTTGATTTTGAATTGTTTATGGATGGCTTTTAACTGTTTTGATATTTTTGTACATTATAACTAATTCTTAACGTAAATACATGAAAGGGTGATTAACATGATTAAGTTAAGAGTACATTACACTCCGTTTTACATCTATTCCATTATTTTAGAGATAATATTATTTGATCCTTACTTCGTTTGGGGGTATGATTTTCTTAATTATTACAGTATTTGTGAACGGATTGTTTTGTAAGAATCCAATGGAGGTGACAGTGGACGACTTCCTTTTTCAAGGGCTAAATATACCAGGAAACACAGACAACCAAGTAGGCTCCAATGTCACACGAGTTACCGCGGAGAACCTTCCGGGTCTAAACACCCTTGGTATATCTCTGGCTAGGATTGATATCGCACCTTATGGTGTTAACACTCCCCACCATCATCCTCGCGCCACCGAGGTCCTTACAGTGCTTGAAGGAACCTTCTACGCTGGTTTCGTAACCTCCAACCAACCAAATGGTAATAACAAGTTATTCTCCAAGATACTTTACAAAGGAGATGTTTTTATGTTTCCTCAAGGCCTCATACATTTTGAAACCAATATTGGGCGTACTCCTGCTGTTGCCCTGTCTGCGTTCAGCAGCCAAAACCCGGGTGTCGTTACAACCGCCGCTTCTACATTTGGGGCCAGTCCACCCATCTCAGTTGACGTTCTAAGCAGGGCCTTCCAACTTAGTCCTGTTATCGTAAGGAACCTTCAGTCACGCAGATTTCAATGAGCCCCTAATTTTAAAAATTTGGAGCTCAGACTGATTTTATAATAAAACGTTTGTGTGTTTTGGTATATGCTTGTCCATGTATAATAGACAAGTGATGTAATGATCTTTGTTTCATATGTCGTTTGATGAAGCATATCCTACTAAACTACTCTTGTTTGAATAAAGTTGTAAAATTGCGAGTTTATGAAGTGGACTAATTAAGCACAACTCCTTTGGGCTCAGTAATATACATCACACTATGAGAGTGAGGGATAGGTCAAGTGGTTAGAGCTTCCCTCAACACTTTAGGAAATCTTAGGATCGATTCTCATCCCCCGCCCTTGTAGCTCACTCAACGCTAATATATATAACAATAAAGTGCAACATTTTCCAAAAAAGAAAACTACACTTTATGTGCAACAAAACCAAAATTTCTACACTTAGTACTTTCTCTGTCCCTTATTTATATGTCTATTTCAAACATTTATAACACATATAACAAAGAGAAATAGACATATAAATAAGGGACGGAGAGAGTAAAATTTTTGTGTGAAATTACAAAAATACCCTAACTTAAACTCAATTAGCACATTAAAATAAATGTTTTTAAATTATTATTGTTATGAAATATTGGGTGGATGCCTATTATCCTTCTTGTATCATCCAGAATATTTTAGATCTAGGGTTTATTGTTATCCAAGCAAACCCTAGTTATATTATATGTATATATACCCCCATCGTATTGAATAAAGATATACATAGGCTAATTGTATTTCAATCTCTCATGTTTCTTCTTATTTCATAACACGTTATCAGCACCAGTCTAGCCAATTGAGCAAACGAAATTAGCATCATTAAGGTTAGTGTATATTTTAATTCTATATTTATATTTGTTAGATTATGACTCGAAATCTAGTAGGGTAGACTTTGAATGCAGATATCTCTCAAACTACAAGTGATTTTGAGCCGATTCAAGTTGGAGGTGATAGCTTGGTTCAAGAGATTTCCAACGATAGGTCATATGCCCAATTCCGATAATAAGAAACGAGAAAGATATAGTCGTTTTAGGAAAACCTAACGAAGCTGGAAATTTGCCACAAAGGTTGTGAGCTATAGCTCTATGCGAGTGAGCTATAGCTCGGCCCTATGAGGACTTGCGGCAGGCATGAGCTAGCTGTTGAGCTATAGCTCGGTAGTTCGGTTTTTCTAGGATAATTTATGGAATATTTTCTAAAATTATATCTTTTCTATGACGGCTATTTGAATAAACTTGGGAAACAATTTAGGGTTTTTATTAGGGTTTCTTTGTGTTAAAAAAGTATCCTTTAGTTGATCAATTAGATCATACCTTGTGAGCCATTACATTTAGGACTCCTTGTATTATTCTCTCGCTCTTTCTCCATTATAGTGAAGAAACTCTCGAATCCCCACCCATGGATATAGGTCTATTTTGACTGAACCACGTAAATCCTTGTACTGTGTTCTTTCTTTATCTTTTTTTTTATTGCTTTTCTCATTCTTATTTTTCATTAATTTGTTCCACATTAATCAAACACAATTACACCCTTATTTCCTATCAATATTATAGATCATATACGCATTGTCATCATTAAAGTTGGTGCTTAGGGAGCCACAAAGGGCAGGTGATAGAGAAAACGATCACGTAATATATTATAGATCATATATGATTGTTTTTCGTGAAGGTGTTTCATCATTAAGTATTTATATTTTATGCCTTGACTTGTCAATTGTGTGCGTTGGCTCTAGATGATGGGCAATAGGTTGATTAAGTTAATTTATTTATTTTTGTGAATGTATTTTCGTAAAATTTTTCTATACAATACACCATATCAATCCATATTACGGAGAATACATGGCTTGTGATCATGCATGTGATTTTTCTAGGTTCTTTATATTGGTTATTTAAAAGTCTTTCGTTTAGTTTTTTTTCTACTTTTATTTATACTCTACAAGTCTACGTCGATCTTTTGCATCTGTTTTGTTTTTCTTTCACTATACTGAAAATATTTACAACTCATGTTTTGACAAGCGCTAATTTATTTACACGTGGTTTGAAAATTTTTCCATGGTGGCATCATGCATGTGATTTTTCTAGGTTCTTTATATTGGTTATTTGAAAGTCTTTGGTTTAATTTTTTTTTCTACTTCTATTTATACTCTACAAGTCTACGTCGATCTTTTGCATCTGTTTTGTTTTTCTTTCACTATATTGAAAATATTTACAACTCATGTTTTGGCAAGCGCTAATTTATTTACACGTGGGTTGAAAATTTTTTCATGGAGGCGAATGCACGATGCTCCGTGCATCCGTTTTTTTTTTAAAAAAGGTGGATTAAACATTTAGTTGTTCAGTAAAGAACTTATAGTTATTTTGTAAAGAATATCTAGCTATTTTATAAAGAATATCACCTATAGTTGTATTGTAATGAACATATAGTTGTTTTGTAAAGAACATATAGCTATTTTATAAAGAACATCCATTTTTTTTTAAAAATTCTAAAGAACATTTGTAATATTAATAATTAATGTCTTCTTTATCCAGGCATGTTTTATGAATTACTGGTATTTTTCATGTAAGACAGAGGCATGAGTGGCTGACTAATGACTTTTACAATTGCTATTGTTTTTTATTTTAATGTGATTTTTATTTATAAGCTAGTTAATGTTTCATATGTGGTCTTTTTTGTTGGTTACTTGGTTAATAATTTTTATGTGGCCTTATAAATTGGTTAATGTTTCTTGTAATCTTAAGGCATAAATTCTTGAGAAAAATTGTAATTTTTTTTTTCTTTCTATGTACTATGCAGGGACTATAATTAATTACATCAAGCAATGGGCTAAAGGAGGAGAATAATAAACTTTCAACTAATGTCAAAATTATGTGTTTAGTGAACACACGTTTAGCTATAAGTAATGATTGAAGTTGTAAATTTTTTTAAGTGCAACATTATGTATATGTACTATTGATTTTTTAATATCAATGAAATTTCCATTTATTTTGTCATTAACATGTGGATTCATATATATATTTAGTTTTGCTAATAATAATTCATATATTATTATTATTATTATTATTATTATTATTATTATTATTGGCATTAGGTATAGGGAGCCGTGACATTAGGGTATATGCAATGTGGCATTAAGTATAGGAAACCGTGGCATTAGGTATTATAGATATTGCCACGACAATAATGTTGTTGTTGCATCAGCTATTAATCTAACGCAATGGATCATTGATGTCGTGGCATTAATATGTCGTTGCATTAGACCTCTTGCAACGCCAGCAGATGTCATGGTACATAGCCGTTGCATTAGGCCTAATGTCACGGATTTTGACGCCTAATGCAACGGATTTGGGGGTTACAATAGGTCAAAAATGTAGTAGTGAATAAAGAACATGATAATATTAAAGAACATTATTCATATAGTAATAATGTACATTTGATATAAATGATCATGTAAGTATATGAAAAAAAAAACATTTTACTGTATTATAATATACATTGTATTATATTCTAATGAACATATGTGTTATAATGTTGCTTACAGGTTTAATGTACATTGTATTATTTGGATCATGCAAGTATATGAAAAAGAACATTTTATTGTATTTTAATGTACATTGTATTATTTGGATCTACAAATTATTTTGAATTTGTCTATTTGCTTGCTTTCTTCTTCCAAAATGTATTAATTGGTCGATCTTCTTCAAGACCTTCATTTTGTTTCTCATTGCAACAACAAAACCACATAAATCGCAAATTAATTCCTAATAAAACCAAAAATTACAATTTTCAGCCAAATTTATAAAAAATAAACACTCAAATTCAAAATAAACAAGTATGAATGTCGAATCTGGTCTTACCTTTCGTTTTTATCTGTCATGTTTTGTTTGGAGAGAGAAAGTGAACTTTTGGTTTAAAAAAAATGATTTGTAATTAATGTATGGTAAAAAGAATAATTACAGTACTATTTATCTATTCCTTATATAAAAAATTTCTTTAAAAAAAATATACAAAATTGTTGCACAAAAATCTCGTGTACATTATAAATGAACATTATGTTCTTTTATACGAAGTATATGTCCATGTACATTATAAATGAACATTATGTTATTTTTATATACCCATGTACATTAGAATATAACTGCATGTACATTCTGCCTTTTTATAATTTTGGAGCGGATGCACCATACGGATCATGCATCCGCCTGCACGAACCACCCATTGCACATGGTTGAGTTTCCCACAATTAAATAAAGTAGGTGTTTGAATTACATCCATTAATAAATATTATTATAATCTCTTATTTGTGATTTATTTTGTGTGAATTTGTTATGGTTTTTTGTATGCGCGCTCCCCAATTTTGTAAAACGTATTTAGTGGAAAACATTTTGTAGGGCATGTTCACATTTACTGAACTGAACTGAACTGATTGGAGCTGAACTGAATAGAGCTGAAATGAATATTTTATGAGAGAAGGAAATTAGGAGCTGAACTGAACTAAACTGAACTGATTAGAGCTGAAGTGAACTGAAATTAAGCTGAAGTGAACAGGCTCTTAATGTATACGGGTTAAGCAGTATGTTTATGATAATTTCAAATTATTTTTACTAAACAAATATTTTTAAGGTTGATCTCAAACTTGCATAAATATATTGTTCTCGTGCCCTTTAATTTAATGAAAGGGTTCTTAGGGAATTCACCAGTATAGATAGTAAGTTCAATTCTAATTTGGTTGGTTAGCTAAATATGTTTTTTTTTTTCTTCTAAGAATACTATGTGGACTTATTAATATAGAATAATGTATGACAATGCGTTTTCTTTCTATAATGACCACTCATTCATTTTATATAGTTTTTCAAATTTTCGTTCCTTATGTCTTCATCATCTCCTTATTCTACTTGCTATTAAAATATTCAAGTAATGTTGCAACTATTTGTCTTTCTTTAACTTTCTTTAGTTCCACTATCCCTTTTTCCTCTTTAAAATAGTTCACTCCTCCCACATAACTATGTTTTAAAACATGTAATTGATAAAGTACAAACATTAGTCAAAAGTAAAAACATTTCAACTAATATGAAATGAAAACAATATATTGATTATGTTGGATATGGCCCAAATTTTATAAGATCATTATTTTGGTGGAGTATTGTGCATATTTTAGAGGCTTACGGAATAATCAAGTAAGGTCATTACTTGCTCTTGATTTCTCTAGAATAATATCCTACTTGAATGTTCTAGAGCATTATTGACATTGGAAGCTATTAGCTAGAATATAATACATGGTTCGTGAATTTTCTAGAACATTATGGATACAAGAATGATGGAGGAATTTCTAGAATATTCCGGCCATTTCTTCCAAGCTCCATTTACACCTATAAATATAGGTCATGGACATTCAATTATTGAATACAACACAACACAAGAAGACATATCATACACAAGCCTTTCTACATATTACACCTCCTTGTACTATTTACCTTCTTTAAGAATCCACTATTCCCACTTTGTAATACTCCTTAGAGAGTAATATAGAGAGAGTCATATGTAATATAAACCCTTAAAGGGATACTTGTACTCTCCTATTTTAAAATAATGGAATAAAAGTGCTCGTCATTACATAAAATCGTGTGTTCATTTATATTAATTATCTTGCCAATTATCAATTCAATATATACTTCTCATTTTAACACATCTTCACTTCCGCAGTGCACTCACCAAACCTAACGGATTAAAGTATGCTTAGTGATGCTATATTTCCCTAGGTTAAAAGTAAAAAAGTATCAAGTAATATGGAACGAAAACACACTCTTGAAATGGACAAAAACAGATTCTAATCACCCTCTCTAGATTAAAAGTTAAACTCAAAATTATTTCTAAATGATTAGGCGGGAAGTCATGAAAACTCCACAGCCCCATTGGATTAACAGCTCCGTTAGATGCATCACCTCCAAAAAAAGTGTCAATAGCCCAGTTCTCATCAAGGTAAGGCATCTTCAACTGGGATTCGAGATCAGCATCAGGCAGCTCCGACAGCTCTTTTCGTTGTTCTCAACAGGCACAACATCTCTTGATGTCTATTTCATTTTCTTGGTTGCATTTGCGCTGTCATCACTTTAGAGAGCAGCTGAAAAATACAAGTATCTCTTGGATTTTCGAGCGGTTCTCTCTTTAATTAAGGTCAGAACAATCAAAGGAGTTACTACCTTCATCTGAATTGATCCCAAAAAGGGAGTTAAACGGGTTGACTGCTACCTCTTCCAGAGTAGGCATTGGGTTAAACTACTCAATCTGATTAACTTGCAGCTTCTCCTCCACAAGAGCAAAATTATTGTAATACACATTCTGATAGTTGTTCATGATGTTGTGTGTTAGCTAACATGAATGTCAAAATTATATAACCTGAAATAAAAACCAAGGACGAAGTATAATTAGCAAATCCTTAATCTTGCTTTGTGTAAAATATACATTGTATCAAGTTTAAGTTCAATTATTTTCAGTCGTTAAAGGCTTAAAGCTATATTGATAGCCATCCTCTTACAAAATTACTGCCTAGGGTGACACTTGGGTGGGTGTTGTTATTATTCCACCCGGAGTCTGAGACTTGAATGTTAGTGCCAAAGAAGTGGTCACTTGTATTGATATCCTACTATAGACTTTGTTTTAAAGTAACAAGCTAAGTAAAGGTACTAGAATCTAAGTGCACTCTGATATGGAGCTAGACATGTATTGTTTTGTGACTTGTGAGTCATAACCTCATAAGCTTATATCTGTTTATAAGAATGATGATAATAAACTTGTTATAATCATACTAGGAAAGATGGAGCCAGTTGGGGCTTGGGGGTGTCTTACAAGCTACAACAACATAGGTGAATAATCAATAATGGTGTTTGTTTACCTTTGCTCTCTTGTTTTGGTCCGCTTGTTATTTGTTATTTTAAACTGCCATCGTATCTTATGGATTTTCCGTTGTAAATTTTGAGAATAAGGTCTCCAGCAACTTGGGTTCTGCTACTGACAGCTCTCTTTTTGAATTTGCAGTGATCAACCATCAACCAGCAATGCCAAAAATCTTATTGGTATGTGAATCTTAATTTGAGTATGTAGTCTAGATCTGATTGTGTGTGAAGCTTGATTTGAGTTATGCGATCTGGATGTACACGTAATTAAGACATTTCGCAAGTACTAAGCTGGTGCAACTTTTTGTCAGTGGCTGGACACCTAAGTATCCTTCTAGCGTTCATCTACTAACAAGATATGTTTTTGCTTTCTCCTAATTTCTGTCGTTAACATGTAAGAAATTAAAATGAGCTCAGTTTTTATGCGACGGACTCTGTCTACGGGAAAAAATAAGTGGAGGATTCGTGGATGAGTCCCAGCTTGTAGTTGGTGCAACATGAGTATTCCGATTTCAGTTAGCTTGCAGAAGCTTTTTATTTTGAATGGAAATTAAAGATGTAAATCTGTTGTGTTATTTTGTAGATGTATATATAATACGAAAATTCATTAAGATTAACTAGTACTGTACTTTATCTTGCTGATTCTCTGCCAAGTAGTTCTGCAAATTGCAGTGAGTTGAAGTGTTGAACCATGCAATACATTCTAGATCCAACAAAAGTCCTGCACATTGCTAACATGCAGTTTCTGTGCAGATTATTATCAAACTATAATACAACAGACCTCTCCTGACAATGGATCATTAGTGAAGCTTCGAAGCTGATCACGCTTGTCAATCCATTTAAACTGCGCTCTTATGTTACATTAGCAAAGATTTGACCAATTTTCTCAGATAACTTCACGATTCTTCAATCCTTCCCTTCGAATTGATGACACTCATTACATACAACTTAGAAGCTATACAAAATCCTTTTTACAGGTTATTTGGTAACATAAACATAGTCTCCTCTGAAGTCCTGTTACCAGGTATATAACACCAATCGTACAGCTCCTAAACAAGGGAGAGCGTAAGAGGTTGCATCTTTTCCAGATGCCCGAAAGAGTTGCAGCAGAAAAAAAACATCAGTTTGCTTAGATGTGGACGCCAATTCTTTGAGCAACCTGAATCCAAAAAAGTCGGTTTTAGAAGCAACATACTGTATGTGGATTTCATTGCTCGTCTATTTCCCTATCATATGGTCCATATGAATAAATTTTCTCTACCTTTTCTTTTCTAAGCTTTTCCCAAAGTTAACCCTTTAATTAAAGGAAAGCATACCCTCCACAAGTGATATGTCTTTATCAGATTGCAAAGTCTTGCTTGAACATATTGAATAATTGATAACTTATCAAAGTCCAATAGCATTTTAAATTCATTTTTTGTTCTCCTTAAAAATCTAAAATCTTATGGATATAATATAGTCTTGCGTTCATGTGGATGGAACGATACGCCGCACCATAACTATCCTTAACCACAAACAATGGAATTTGTAAATTATTAAAGATATTGTTTTGTCCGTTTTAAAATACGGGAGAAAAGATAATTGTACAAGCGACTAAATTAGCATATTGAATTTTTTTAGTAAGGTTATTCTTTGAAATTGGGACCCATACCCTACCTGTCTATATTCTTTTATTTTCTATACATGTTTAACCTCCCTAATCTCCGCGTTAATCTCCTATGTTATTACACCGTTATGCTTTCTAGGACTGAAGTAGTACTAGATATGGAATTAGTGACACATTAGAAGAGCAAATACCTCTTGGAAAGAATGGACCTCGCTTCCCCAAAGCCACGCGTCACAGCCTGCATCTCTAGCACCCCATATATCGTTTCTACGATCATCACCAACATGAACAGCATCCTCTGGGTTTACACCCAGAAGATCACAGGCCTTCAGAAATATTGTTGGATTTGGCTTCTCAGCAGCAACCTGTTTTCAATATTTCACAGAGATGCACTTCTATCAGTTACAGTAAAATAACAGTTAAGTGAACATTAAAAGGCAAACTAATAAGCCTTCTTACTTCAGCTGACACAGCCATAGCATCAAACCAATGCTCACAATCCAGAGCCCTCAGTAGAGGCCTTAACCGAGTATCAAAGTTTGAGACAACGGCCACTTTTACACCCGCATTCCTCAGAGCCTGAAATACTTTCCCTGCATTCGGATCACAAAGCTGCCATGCCTGAAATTAAATACATAACATCAGCATTGATCCCAAATACGCGTGTAAGTTATACTATATACGGTTAGACATAGAACAAAAGAGCACTAAACTGATTAGTGCCCTTAACCCACCTTCTCAGTCATAAAGTAGTTGTATAGCTCTTCAAAGTACTGAGCATTCGAGCAGCCTGTGGAAGACGAAACAATGTATTGCCAGAATGGTCTGCCATCATCAACGTATCTGCACAGAGAAGGTTCATTATGATTAATCCCCGTACTTCAAATGGTTAAACATACTATTTCATCTTTAGTTAATGCAATCATTGTAAACATCCATCACTGTCATAAAGTGGGATATCAGGACCACAATGCATAGTGTTGTAGCCATCAAAATCCACTTATAATGTAACTTTTGTCAAATTAATTAGAGTTGTTTAATTATCAAAGAAGTTTCTTCCTTTTATGTATTTTAATCTTAAAATCATGAAAAACTTGAATTATAAAATAGATAAGAACGACAATAATTCCACTTTTAGTTGAATTTTAGAGGTTCGGGATAAAATGACATCTGACATGTACAATTACAATTCAAGGGACATAATAAAAGCCTTCTTTTTACCATGTAATCAAGCTTTCATCTATTAGTAGTATATGAAAGTAAATTGACTAATGAACTATTGAATTACATCCAATGTCCAAACTTAGGATAGATTACACTCCATATTATCTCAAATTGGAACTTAACTTAAAACTTTTTTCTTTTTTCAAACAAAAGGGATGGCAAGAGGGGGCTACCGGGATCAGATTCAAGAATAGGGAGGTAATGGAAAGCTTCCGTGGTATCTCCTTCCTAGATCTAGTGAATTTTATTCACACTCGTAGTGTTTAAACAACGGTGTCTAAACACTACGAGTGTAAATTTTATTCGAATATAGCAAAATCAGAATCAAAATCGAATGGGTGACAACTTTTCGAATATGTACCCTAGATCGTATAGAATAAAGTTATCCAAGGTCTATCTAGTAGTGTGACAAAGGAATCAATCAACATTATTAACACTTGAAAGATTCCTCTTTCTTATAATTAGTAACAAAGGAATCAAAACCATCCATTAATAAGAAGTACTCCGCAACAAAAGGAAAACAAGTTCAACTGTCAACATGTGGCATCAAAAAAATTAATTAAGTACACTGCTAGTCTGCTACCGTGAATCTTGCAGAAGAACTTGTTACGGGGTCTACTTTATTCTTTTTAGCCAGTTTCACATCTTTCCAACTACATTTTGGATAAGGTTTCACGAACGCGAAAACCGATGATAAAATGATAAATAAACTACGGAGTACCAATTAACATTAGACATTGATACATACCATGACCGAACGTGTTTGAGTGTTAGTAACCCTCACACTTCCGCAATTTTTAAAAATTCGTGACTTGTTCTCTTCCATTATTAGTAAGGGAGGTTAGCAGTGTCGTATTTTAAGGATCAACCAAACATTTTCCGAAAATATAAAAATTTGTGTATACGTACTGTATTGTTTATTAGCACACAGAATTCAGATATACAGGTGATACCGTAATACTATATATGGACCACATAACAGAAATATAGAAACTACCACAAATACAATACTGCTAGTCTGCAATTCATGACTCTCATGACACATAAACTCAAACAATGAACAACAAAAATTGTAAAATTAAGAAGAAATATTTCCAAATATAAATGTAATGAAAAGTAAATCATATAAATCCATTATAATTAAAAGGAAAAAAACAAAAAAAGGGAAATACCTGAGACGTGATCTTCCCCAAGGTTGACCATAAGCCCATCTGTATCTATTCAATATTTCATCCTCTGAATATTTCACTCCATACTTTTCTCCCATCTGCCTGTATATCTGCATCCCAATTAACAATATTTAATAAACTCAAATACATCTAGAAAATTAATATAGATAATTTTTAAAAACTATCAGACGATTTGTCACCTCTTCTTAGTTATTATCAAAATGTAATAAATCAAAAATTACTAATTAATGATAAACATTAATCTGATTTGTACCTAATAATACAACACCTAATTATTTCTTTAGTCCAATTTCAATAAAATAGTCACTAATAATGCAGCACACTAATTATAAAAAATATGCTACTCATATCTCATGACCAATAATTTAGACTGTTTCAATTTTTTTAAATGCAAATAACATTTGTTAATCATTATGTCTAATAAAAATCTTATTTCACTTCATGTGTTAACAATGATTTGATTGCTTTAGCTTTGTGACTAGTGTGAAACCCATATATTATAATGCTTAAAATTGTGCCAAATGTTATGGTCAAGTAAATAAAAACAGAAAAAGTATAATTAATTTAATAAAGAAAATCAGAGTACTATAGCAAGATTGTATAGCACAATCAATGGAATTGTAGTTCTAGTACATCTAGGCCAGGGCGCAGACCCTGGCCTAGTTGGAAGTAAAACTTGATGAATAGACTACGACGAATGGCGAAAACATAGTACAGTATTAGAAAAACACCTGAGCAGTGGGTTGAGCAGGGACAAGGAGAGTGCCAACAGCATCAACAAAAAGAGCTTTATGAGTAATATTTCCACCATACAATGACTTCCTATAATCTTCATAATCTTTCAACCAAAACCCCATTGATTTTGATCCCACCTCCGTCGCTGTCGCCGCCGCTGTTGATCCCCAGCATTTTTGTTGGCCTAAACTGGTGTTGATGATGCTTTTGCTGCGGCTTCTTTGTAGTATTTGTGAGATTATTTTGTTTCTTACAACCATTTTTTTTTTTTTTTTTTTTTTGAAGAATTTGGTTGAAGTTTTCAGAGAATTATATGTATCTCTCTGTTTTTTTTTTGTGCTAAGAGTTATTATGGTTGTTTTCGAGATAGAAAGCTAAGGGAAGAAAAACAAATGGTGATCTAAGGAACAATAATATAGGCTGTTAGAAAATTAAATGGCCTTACAAGTGCAGTGGTATTACGAAAATGCCCTCGGGATTGAAGTGGATAAGTCGTCTATTCCGTTATTTTTACTTAGCTCAATTGACTTTTGTACTAGTCACATATCCTTCTTTGACCGACTTTTTTTGATTTATATACTCTGTATGAGAAATAACATAATGCTATGAGATCTTGTTAGGATTGTCTGAATAAAAATTATCATGACTAATATCCAATTTTTGTACTCCATAACTTTTATCTATTAAAAGCTTAATATATTAATGGTTAAAGTTGTGTATTATTGACAAACAAGATAAGTAAAATAATTGAAGAGAAGTATATATTATTAAAACTTAATGCATGACATTAAATGTTATTTTAATTGCATAAAATAAGGATTTTTGTGGAGAACTACCTTAAATAACACAAGTTTTGCAAATAAGGTAGTTCCCTACAAATTTTGACCATAGTATAACAATTGTTAGCATCAGTAGTGTTTGAACAATGAACATGTAACTTCATATTCATTAAAACTTAACTTATACTAATATTCTAATGATACAACTTAAATTTTTTTTTGTTAAAAACCACATTATAAAATCATACTAATGTGAGAAGCCATCTTTTTAAAAACGTTGTAGTAAATCACTTAATAAAAAAAAAAAGTGATATTGACCATTAACTTCGACATTGACTATCCAAAGCAACTTACTAGAGCCACTACCACCACCGTACAAATTAAAAACAACCAACGGTCGGTGAACACTGCCTACACTGGAGTTTATGGTCTACATCACATATTGCAGCCATAGTCTAGAATCTACATCACACCGGCCGGAGTTTATATTGTACGAGTAGCATTTTAATTCATTTTCAAACCCATTTGTTCGATTTTGGTTTAAATCAGGTCGAGTTTTAAGATTTTCTTCACTATTAACGGCTTAACACCCAACAGATTTAATTATTGAGGGTAATTTGGTAAAATAAGAATTACATTCATTGACGGCCTTTAAAACCGTGAAAAGGGGGAATCAAAAATAGGAAAACAATTATGTGGCAACCAACGAGCTAGTTATAAAAATCCTTGTCATCAATTATCACACATGCTGTACAAATATTGTATACTTGTAATACAATATATTTCCTTAGTGGCCAGATTACCCATTATAAGCCTATTGCCCTATTGGGAATCTGCTGGCTGCTTTTCTTCGCATTCCCGCTTCTCATTTGGATTGTAGTACGAACTGTGAACTGTGAACTGTGAACTGTGAACTATGAACTATAAGTATATGATTAATATTCATTAAACTGTTGGAACAATTATAGATAAATGTGCTTATGAGTTCATAAATGAGGTATGCTAGAAGTTGAGGAGGATTAGTATAATGATTATACTTAGATGTCTAAAAGTGACAATAAAAGGCAAAATTGACTAATTTGTGTTTCGCCATGGTTGACAGGGGCACTCTGTAAGGCAAGCACCAGTGACAATAATGAAAGGCAAAAATGCTGAATTGCTTTTAAGTTTCTATTGCTGCACAATGTAAAATCATGTATGTTTGATTTTTGTTATCAGATTTGTGGGTGTTGGTAACTTTGTTTATATAAGTTATTTTTGCTGTATTTTGAGTAGAAATGAAGAATAATGATTTGTTATGGTATTTTTAATTTTCATTAAATATATTGTTTATTCTTGCAACTTATGTAATTTTTTTTTTTTTTGCTAGCATTGATATCAGAGGGTGATGGCTCCGTGCTGATCAGTGTGCTACAATGGTCTGTATTATTTGAAGCTCGTCGTATCTACGAGTATTTGATTACTGTTTAGATATTGGGTATTCATAAGGATAATAAAGATAAAGGAAAAATAGGGAATATATTTTTAATTTATTTAGGTCTTTGGTATTTGGGCTTTGACATCGCTTTTAAATTATTAGATAAAAAGTATAATATTTCCTTTCATGGTTATTTATGGTTGCTACTTGCTAGGGTGGGGTTCAATTTTTATTGTTTTTTTTCTAAAAAGTAAACACATGTAAAAAAAATAATAATAATAATAATAAAAAAAAAGTAAATAAATAAAATCACCCAAGTAGGGTCATTTAGACATTTACCCCCCCCCCCCCTCCCACCTATAGCATCCGCCCCTGCTCCACTCACGGCTCATTTGGTGAATATAAGTGAAAATAATAGTAATACATCAATTTGTATGGGAAAAGTTTCATGTCAATGTCTAGTGTATTAATTTCATCCTCAAACATATGTTAATCTTCTTTATTTATTACAGTAGTTTATTTTTAGTAGTATTTGTAATCAAATTTTCTAAGGCTACACCTGGGTGCATGATGCACCTATAACTATTTTGTTCTCATTTTGATGATTGTTATTCATTTAATCGTCAAATGAAGAGCAAAAACTAACATTAGGTTAATTGGGTGCACGATATATCTTGATGTATATAACAATTTTTATTCTAAGACTGCATTCAATGTTTTGCAAATAGTAGAACTATTAAATAATAGATCGAAGGTAAAGGGTATAATTTATTTTATTTACGTAATAAAGCAGAAGTATAAAAAAATAAGAACACGCCCAAACGTAAAGAAGGAAGCAAATTCAAAGTGAAATTGTAAGGAGTATATCAAGTATGATTTGATAATTTAATCTAATAATCAAAGAATTATGAATAATGGCCCTCTACATATTTAAAATACTATATATTCAAATTCTCTATCATAGTAACCTAATAATTACTAATTAACCAATCAAATTGAAAAACAAAAATCAATTGATTGAAACATCAAATTTGTAAATAAACTTTATCTAACTAGACATCCAATAAGATCAATCTTCAAAAAATTCAAGTAGTCGTTTAGTGAATAAGTACTTGAAGGATAGTGATTAGTGGCTCTTAGGTGTAGATGGGAAGATCAAAAGTCATACATGCTTAAAGTCAAGCATCACCACAAATAATTTTTGGAAATTTTAAACTTTTTTTAAAAGATATACTATACTTATGTGTGTACAACCATACATGTAACGATTATTACCCAAGGATCACACGTCTACTCCCCAAGACTTATTACGAGACTAATTAAACTCACTCTTATTGTCATCACTTGAGTCTTAAACTAAGGTTATCACATGGGATTTTTGGATGGAATCGATCGATCTCAGACTTATTCAACAATAATTTCATGTGATGGCGTTGTTCAATATTGATGAATATGTATTTAAATAAATCAACGTGTTTTGTTAACTAAATTAACGTGTTGTGTAATGTATTCATATGCCTTTTGAACATCTCTTGAGTAAGTTGAGTCCCTTTCATTCTCGATCTTGAGAAAATTGAATTTTTCCTTTGTTAATTTTTCCTTTGTTTAGTTGTACTATTTTGGTTTTTATGTTGGCTAATACACGCATAATTTTAAATTTTATATCTTTAATCATGAATAACGTACATAATGAATATGTATGTGATACGTTACAAATTTAGCGATTGATAATATGCATGAATACGAGTCCAACATTGATTGCAAAATAAAACCTGTGGACAAGATTAGCTAGACCACCATCGGAGGCAACCACCATCTACTAAAGTCAAGTAGCTAGGCGTTTAGTGCCAAAAATCAAATATACTACGTGAATGTGTATGTGGTTCCTAGTATAGAGAAAAAAATGGGTTGGACACACTTAAGCATCACCACAAATTATATATGAAAACTACTTTAAAAAAAATTTGAACTTAGTTATGTTACACATTTGACATGACAATGATATATCTTGCTTAATGTTGTCAAGGGACCTTTCTCTATCCCAATTAGTGCACTGAAACATTCATTTGTTATTATACTTGGTACTCCGTATATGTAACCCATGTAACATGTTAATAAATTAAACCTAATTAAGATATCAATTACTATGCTCAATTAATGATTATAATTGGACTATGATATCATGTGAAGGGTGATAAAACCCTTACGTACTTCACTAAATTAGCAATCTCACTATGATCCAAAATTAAACTATATGTCACTATAAGAAAAAAGATTAAATAGGACGACATAAATCGATCAAGGAGGGCGAGTTGTAATTTGCCTTGTTAGTTTCTATCAAGGAGGGCGAACTTATAATCGCTCTTTATTACAAAGCAAAGAGGGCGAAATTTACTTTCGTCTTTCTATTTCAAAGCAAAGAGGGCGAATTTAATTTTCGTCCTCTATTTCAAAGCAAAGAGGACGAATTCCATTTTCGCCCTCGTTGGTCAATAGCAAAGAGGGCGAATTCCATTTTTACCCTCGTTGTTCAATAAACATTGTACGAGTAATAAAATAAAACAAAGGTTTTTAAACGTTTTCTACTTTTCTCTATCAAAACAAAAAGGCATGAAAAATTAAACGTTTTCTCTCTGAACTTATTCACCGGCAAAAATGTATGAACCCTAATTTTTTTTTCCTACTCAAATTCTACTCAAATTGCTACCTAATTCTCCGCTCTGATTCTCACAAATTGCTACTCTAATTCTTCGCTCTAAATAGACGTTCAGATTTCACACATTGTTGCTCCAAATCATTGGTCTAAGGGCCTATTCTCATAAGTTGAATTTCAGTTAAGTTAAGTTAAGTTAAGTTCAGTTTATTTTCAGTTCAGTTCAGTTCAGTTTATGTCTAATGATATTGCTAATGATATAAAACCAAATTTCATTCTTTTAATCTCTTATTACAACGACAATAATAATAATAATAATAATAATAATAAAATTAATCTTTAACAATAATAATTTCGTTTTAGCTTTTACTTTTTTTTTTTTTAATTGTGTTAATTTTTTACAAAGTGTTTTGTATTCTTTTGTCATAATAATATTTTATTTTTTAATTAAATAGTATATGTTTTTAAAATGTTTTGGGGTTTCATGTTTTTAATATATTTTCCATAAATATTATAATTATATAGTATATTTTTCTTAAATATTTTAATATGTATATTTGTATATACACATATGTATAATATTAAATAATCAAAGATCACTAATCCGTAGTTAAAAATCACTAATTGATAAGTTCAGTCCAGTTCAGTTTATTTTCAGTTCAGTTCAGTTCACTCCAGTTTATTTTCAGTTCACTCCAGTTCAGTTCAGTTCAGTTCATCTGAGTTTAACGTATGAGAACAGGCCCTAAGTCGGTCAGATTGCAAGTCATTCAGGTATCTCAAAATTTTGGTAAATTTTGGCTCAAAACTATGTGATTAAGCTTTTGATTTTGTAGGAATTTGTTGATTCTCGAAATCCTTGCTCTAAATTTGTTGATTTTTTGGTCATTTGGTTGATTTTTTTGTCAATTTGTTCCTGCATGTTAGTATTGCTCTAAATTTGTCAATTTTTTTTGTCAATTTGTTGATTTTTTTTGTCAATTTGTTCCTGCATGTTAGTATTGCTCTAAATTTGTCAATTTTTTTGTCAATTTGTTGATTCTGCAAGTTTTTGGGAGTTGTTATTTATGCAAGTAATGTAAGATAGATTATGGAGAAGCAAATGAGGATTATTTGTATTTTATCAGCGGTTTATCGAATCAATTGCTTAATTGATTGTATGAGCTATTGATTACTGTGAATTGTGATAATCGTATTTTATCAGGATTATTCGTATTATATTTCTTTCTGAAAAATCAATTGCTTAATCGTAATTTCCCCTAGGAACTTTTTTAGTACCTCAACTCAATGCCTTTGCACTTGCTGTTTAACTCCGCTCTTTATACCAGTGACTAGAGGTCATGAAAACATAGAAATTATGGATGAGGTATAAGTTATCACATTAAAATTTAGCAGAATGGGGAAAATATAGATGGAAAAAATGTCATAGTGCCCGTGATATAGTTAAAATTTATGTTTTGTGGAAAAGTTGAAAATAAAAATTCAAAATCTTGTTGAATAAGTGTTATATACAACTCTTTCTTTGACCATATTGTTATATGCTGTATTTTTCCATGTTCTTTAAGACATTTTCTTAACAATCACGTCATTTGAGAGGATTTTCTATTTTTACGTGGAGTGATAGATACTATGATTTGATTTTGCAAGGAATATTAAACCAAAGTTGCAGAATTAGAAAACTTAACATTGTGGACAATCTGTAGCGCCAGAATTTGGGCATTTACATACTATTATAGTGTGCTAGAGTTAGAATCTTAGTTTAAACCTCTTTAACTTTTTTGTATGCTTGATGCATTATTTCATGTAATTTCGTGACCCCAGAACTAATAAGAAGTAATTGGAAGTTGCCATATAAGTGTACAACTCTGAAATCTCATTAACAAAATTTATATCACTTATTGCTCCCCAAATCCTCTGTTCAAATTTGCTCAAGCTTTTATAACTCCAACTAACCTTTCATTATAAAGTAGACATATATAGTAATGTTCTGCTTAATATAAAAATATTTACTTTTCATTATAAACTTTGTGTTCGTGAAGAATTTGTATAAATAGAACCTTACTTTATTGAGCTGCTTGACCTGTGTTCAGTTCTAGTTTTCATACTGTTAGAAGGAGTATTGCTATTTTGCTAAGGGCATAGGGCCCTCTGTTTTTTTAAGTATATAAGATCAAGGCTGCAGATTTGTCAATTCTGCCATGACTTGACAAAGAACAATGTAATCTGATTATTTGTCAATTCTTGTAGTCAAAGTACGAATTGGGTGCCCGTCAAAAAAAAAAAAAAAAAAAAAAAGTACGAATTGGGTGAAGGTGCACACATTCGCAAAGCAATAAAGATTCAATGCTCCACCCTACCAATGGAAGTGGCTTGTTTATAACTATTGGAGCTCTCCTAAACAGAAGGTAAGTAATGGGAATGCTCTTGTAATCAAAATTCTGCAATTGGCATTTCTTCCCCTTTACTAATCCTATATGCTATTTTGTAACCTTTTGGAAAGGAGTGAGAAGAATCGGGCAAATGCTCTTGCAAAGAAGATCAAGTCGGCATGTGGTGCGAGATCAACAGCTCGCATGATTTATGAGTTGGTGAGTATAAATGTTAAAATTAATAAGTGTATGTATGTGATTTGATTTATGTGACTCCATACCCAAAAGTTTATTATACATGGCGTTTGATTATTGTCTGTTATTTGATGAACTGCTGCTTAAATAATTTATGTGACTCCATAACAAAAGCTTTATCGTGTCTTGATCATGATTTTACTATCACTGTAATATGCATAGAAGATGTAAACCATTTCATACTCAGACAATAGATTCTACTACGTAATAGTTGGGGTTTTTTTTAGTCAAAGTCACAATTCCACACTGGAAACATATCCTGTAGAATTTTCAAACAGATACTTTGCTTATTCTGTTCTTCAAGGCCAAATAACGAGTCTGGCAGACCGACTTTTCAGTATGTGTTAGTCACAAACTTAAGCAGACTATCTGTATAGAATTGAATGTCTGGTACATACCAAGCTGTTATTCAGCAGTTGTGCCCCCTTTGATTGTTAATATTGATGCTTTTAATAGAAAATCTTATTGTCTTTATGCTGAACTAGCAGATTTCTTATTGATCTTGCTAAAATTAATAAGTGTATGTATGTGATTTGATAGGAACTTGAGGCACAAGCTTGTGAAAATGAGAATGAGGTTACTGAAATCAATGGTTTTAGTTCAAATGTAACCACCTCATCCCAAGCTAATGATGATCCCATGTATTTAAAGTTATGGGAGAAGTCAAAGAGGTATATTGAATAGTTGTCTAATGCACCAACACTTTGTTTTTCTTTATTTTAAAATTCTGACTTTGTTTTAACTTGTAAGGCATAAAAATGGGAAGTTTGACGATAAGGCCGAGGAGAAGTTCAAGGAATTAAGGGAGTTGCATGAGAAGGAAATTGGTGAAAAGGGGGTTGATAATCTTACTCTTGAAGAAGCTTATGTGAAGGTTCTTGGACATCGTTCAGGTTATGCCTGAGGTTTAGGCAAAGGGCACCCGGTGTCGTCTAAAGATGGAAAGATAGGAAGAGCTGAGCTGGAACAAAATGTTGAAAAACTACAAAATGAAAATAATATGATGCGAGCTGAATTGGAAGCGTCTAAGAAGAAACAAGAAGACCTAGAACAAAAGCTTCGGTTAGTCATGGAGAAGATTGGCCTTGATGCTTGATAGAGGTAATATTTTCTAGCTCACTCTTTGCATAAAATTGCCTTGTGGATGCATTTTCAATCCATGGTTAACTTGATTAGGGTGTGGTCTTATAGGTCCTACCAAGAACTTAGTTTTTTGTATTGAAAAGAGAATTGGAACAAGGGAAAGAGTTAGAGAGGAAAAGGTTCAAGATACCACATTAGTTGTTATAGTTCGAGCATAAAAAAGACAAAAACTGAAATAGAGGGGATTTTAAAGTTTTTAACCTTTGTTTTGACATACTAATTTTAGCAATTTGTACTACTATTGCTTTTACTGGTTGGAACAAAGAAACTGGCATTTGACCTGTTATGTATTATGCAGCTTCAGTTGTGTTAAGTTGTTTTTACTTTTGTTTCAGTTGTGTTCTGTTAGCACATAATTTTCTGCTATGTATTATGCAGCTTAAGTATTCTGTGGTGGCTGCTACATGCATTCCACCTGACTTATACAATAGGTAGAGACTAGTCAGACTACTACTCTAATATTTCGGACCCTTAACAATATACATCAGATAAAGACAAGCAAGAAAACCATTGATCATGTGACAGCATTACAAGGAAAGAATGTCGTATGATCCTAGGAGAATCAAGTTAATTTCCTACAGACTAGTGCACCATATTAAGGTGTATACTGAGATATGTACTATATACTAATATGTTTCTTTATTAATTTACATTAGTCCTGTTTCTGTCAAGTTTGCAGTTAGGGGATCAAGTCAATGTGCTGATGTTTTGGGGATGGAGGACACCAAAAGGCTAGTTGCATTCCTTGGAAAAATGATCAGATGGAAAAAAGGGGATGCTTGAAGCTGCAAGGATGAGAAGATTGCTTGATAGTACATGTCCTAGAATTATTAAATATTTGCTATTTAGGAAAACTTGGTTAACACTTTTGTTATAATGACAAAATTAGAGTTTATGCCTATTAGCACCTTTTTTTTTAAAATGTAATCCTTCCTAGAATTATTTTTTTAAAAAACTAAAAATTGAACAAAGAGGGCGACTTTGATTTTGCCCTTTAAAATTTGATCAATTTGGGCGAATTTTGAGCAAGGAGGGCAATTTGAATTGACTTATTTGAGATGTTTACACAAGGCAAAAAAAACTTTTCGTCTTGCTTGATTCAATCAAAGAGGGCGAAAATTTTGCCCTATTTGATTTTTATCAAAGCGGGCAAAAATTTTTGCCTTCTTTGATATTTAACAAAGAGGGCGAAAATTTTATATGCCTTTTGAAACTAATAGGGCGACTTGGGGGCGATTTTAAAATCGCCCTCTTTGCCTAATAGTGTGTACAATATGCAAGTAGCGCCTTTTTTTGTACCCAAATAACCGAATGAATTAACTACTCAGATCCACTTATATAGTATATACCTATGAAAGAAAAATATAATATTAGAATGTCTTTAATCAGTTTGTCAGATCAATTCGAATGATCCAATATGCCTAAACCAATCTATCCCCAAGTAACCTAGCAGGCTAGCACCAAGGAAGATTTCCCTAAACTGACTAAAAGTTTTTGTTTCCCTTTTATAAACTCAATCCTTTTATTTAGCTAGAAGTATAATATTCAAATTTTAATATTGATTTTGTTGAATCCCATTGTAATCCACTTATGAGTGTCCCACATTGGAGAAAGAGGAGATAAGGTTTCACTTTATAAGGTAGAGGAGTACCTCCTACTATTGCCAATTGGTTTTAGTATGGAAGCTCCAAAGCCTTGTTTGTGGCCCAAACTCTCCTCCTCCTTGTTCGGGTTGCCCAGGCCCATTTCATATTGTTTCGAAATTTAACAGATTTTCATTTATATTAACTTAAATACACTACTGCTAGTAAATAATTAATTTAAGTACATACACTCAAATTCTTTGTGTGCAAACATGAAACATCCTTATATCATCTATATTATTTCAATTAACTTTGTGCATCATAATTCTTGTACAAACTAGCAAAGGGCAAAATAACAGAACCAAACCACAAATTCCCATCTTTTTCCACCACTTCACTAACAAACTTCAACTTACCACTAGTATCTTCCAACACTTGCACTACATTCCCATTTTCATCCATCTTCACAGCCAAACCAATTGCTCTCAATCTTACAAAAATCTTAGCCAATTCGACGGCATTAAACGGAAGTTTAACAATGGTTTGTCCAATCCAAGGAAATGAAAGAAGCCACTTCAAAACTTTACTTCTCTTTGAATAAACTCCCACCCAATATTCTCCTTTGGAGTTTCTATTTATGTTGTCTGGATAGCCTTGGAGTTCAGCTAACACTTCAGTTGTACCGCCTTTCGGGGTGTTTTCGAGCCAATGCCTTAACAGTTTACAAGTAGTAGTCTCAATTAGTAGAAGAAATTTCCCATCCTTGCTCAAGGATACTCCATTTGGAAAGGTTAGATTGTCGAGAAGCTTCGTTACTTGTTTTTTATGTGGGTTGTATTTTAGCAATCTTCCTGTCTTATCATTGCTAAGAATCAATGACATATACTTCCTGCAAGAGTGTACAACACTATATCTTTCAGGAACACCTATATTTAACGTCATGCAAGTATCACACCTACGACAACCAACTAACATGCTGGAAGGACTGTCACGTTTTGATTTTCACACATGTCAATCAATAGTGCACATCTTCGGCCATTATATAAAGAGTATTTAATCTCTATGTGTTAAAAATTATTAAAATTTGTTATTGTGAAGTTGTGTGATATGAATCTAACAAAATCGTATATGACTACTGTTTTCTACTCAAGTATAAATCACCAAAGATATTTAAAGTCAAGTCTATGAGTAGTGTAATAGTTAGAAGTATTACAACTACACAAAACAAAAGAAGTGCTTTATATAAAGTGATGGTCAAAGTTATACATTGACAGACTACATTTTATTGAAAAATTTCATTCAAAGAAACAAAAAGATATAAAGAGGGATGGACTAACCTTCTTGGATAATTAGTACTGCTAGAAGTAAAGTAGACAACCCCAGTAGATTGATCAATATCAAGCCCATTAGTAAAACCAAGTGGTACACCTTCAACTTCTGTTACAACTCTACTAGCAAGCCCACCATTTGGGCCCACAACAAGCAGGCCCAAATAAGCATCAGCTATGAAAAGCTCTCCTGTCTGCTCATTGAATCGTAGGCCCAATGGTCTCCCACATTTATGTTCCATATTTTCATGATTAGTTTGATTTTCACAAAATTCCCTGTTAAAAGACAACAACCAACCAACCCAATAAAACGGGTCAACGCTTCGGCCTTACATCACACTGTAATTTATCACACACATAATATTAAATTTAATGTTGTACTGTTCTAAAACATCAAAGAGTAGCTTTCTTACATGCGGAAATATTGCAACCATACAATGAGACTATGAGATAGTGTTATCATTAAACTTGCCTAAATATTGACATTAATATAGACATCAACAACATAAAAAATATAACACGTATATCAAAGTTGGAGTCATCAGCTGAGCATAAAAGAATTTAAATGTATAATATATAAAATCTTTGACATGTAATCTTTAAAAAAAGACTTATAATTTACTTTGTAGTTGTTACTACTTAATATAGCCAACTTGTTTGTAACTGACTAAACTCAGAGGTGTCAAAAGCACACCCGACATGATCCGATCCGAAACTGATCTGAAAAATATTTGATTCAGATTTGGGCTCACGTGAACATAACACTTAAGTATGAAATAACTTTAAAAATTGACCCGACTCGACCCGACTATATTAGACCCGATTCGATCATCCGAATTAACACCCCTAATTAGACTTATAATTTACTTTGTAGTTCGTACTACTTAATACAACCAACTTGTTTGTAACTTACTAGACTTAAAATTTACTTAGTTCGTACTACTTAATACAGCCAACTTGTTTGTGACTGACCAGACCATAACTAGGTTCAGGGTGAAAATTAAGCATAGGTAATTTACAATTAAATTTAGTTCTAAGCTCGATTAGAGAAAATTTTGAAAGG
This sequence comes from Chenopodium album, assembly GCF_948465745.1. Lineage (NCBI taxonomy): Eukaryota > Viridiplantae > Streptophyta > Magnoliopsida > Caryophyllales > Amaranthaceae > Chenopodium > Chenopodium album. The sequence continues at coordinate 49,602,603 of NC_137848.1, forward strand.
GTGAGAGTGAAAAGGAGGTGATTATAATAAAGGATATCTCTATGAACAAACTATTCACTACCAAAGAAGTTATTTCCACGACTCTTCAACCCTAGTGGGTGAAGATGCAAAATAGTAATTAATATCCTTGAAAGCAAAACATCCTTAAGTCTTAAGAGATTAGTGTAAATGTGTAATGTTTGTGTGAGTGTGACACTAGCTATCAACTAATTCTTATCAAAAGCCCAATCAAAAAGGAAAGATTTTCAATTAACTGTTAGCCAAACACCAGATTAAGCAAATTAGCTAGACATCTCATTCATGATGGCATAGATATTAATGGTTAGTTGAGTTTTCTTGAATTTTTGATATCCTTATGTTTTGTCGTCAATTTTTACACTACTGTATTATTTTGGAAAGAAACTCCTACTTATGATCATAATACTCGTAATATTACGGAGTATGTATGTATATCTCTCTGTCCACTACCAAAATGCAATATTTCTATTTTTTTCACATTCAATCAATAAAAACATCACTAAATTCTATCACATCTACTTTTATTTAATAAAGGAAATTTTGTCTATAACTACCCTAAAAATAGGGTCATTTGTGAACAACTACCCGTTTTTTTTTATTTGTTAAAAACTACCCAAAAGTTAAGAAAAGTTTGGGTAACACTATCTATTAACGTTTTCCGTAAAAAAAAACGTTAATGGGGTCCACTTTTTCACTTTTTCCACTTAATTAACTCCCCTAATTACTTTCTCTCTCTTCTGTAATTAACTTCCTCTAAACCCTAGAAATTAAAACCCCCAAATTTAGACATCCTATCAATTACAATGGCCAATTAGACATCCTATCAATTACAATGGCCAATTAGTATTTAAAATGCAATTGAATTCAATCTCAAAGTCAAAATAACCGAAACCTAGAACTCAATTGAACCCCTAAACCCTAGAAATCAAAAACCCCAAATTTATTTGAACCCATAAACCCTAATCCGAATCCCTAATTTACACTCTAATTATGTTAATTGCGTTCAATTAAAACCTTTAAACAAATACAATAAACAATGAATTAAAAGGAAAGTGTGAAACATTACTTGAATAATTGAGAATTTGTGTTCAATTGATTGAGTATTTTTTTTTGGATTTTTGAGTGAGAATGGAGGGGAAGTTAATTAGGGAGGAGAAAGAAGGTAATTAGGGGAGTTAATTAAGTGGAAAAAGTGAAAAAGAGGGCCCAATAACGTCTTAATTGGACGGAAAATGTTAATGGGTAGTGCTACCCAAACGTTTTGTAACTTGTGGGTAGTTCTAAACAAATAAAAAAAAATGGGTAGTTCTTCACAAATGACCCTATTTTTAGGGTAGTTCTAGACAAAATTTCCTTTAATAAATACTTGTAATAATCTAACATCTCCTTTTACGTCTATGTAAGTGTCATATCTATGATAAAACAAAGAAAGTACTCCGTAATAATATAGCCAGCGACAAAGAAGGAAATAGATCAAACATTCTAGTTAAAACATCATTTTACGCATTTCTCAAAGTGTTATTACCTAGAAATTTATTTACTACATTCTTATAGATAATAAACCAACAAGCCATAGAAAGGTAGGTAATTACGTACGCCAAAATTGTGCTATTACTTGTTGCCTAGGGAAAAAAAAAAGCCTCTAAATGAGGATGATTCTATATTTGTTAGAATTCAAAACATTTTTAGTATTCTCTATTCCATACTATCTTGAGAGACTCCATTTTTATTTATCGCTTTACGCTATTTAATGAAAGACTCTTTGTTCCTAATAAATATACCACATTTTTTTAGCTTATGTTATTAATTAGATACTTCGTATATATTATGAAACAAAAATACTCCGTATGCCTTTTGAGTAACTCCTAATATAAATATGAAAAGATTAGTAACTTTCACCTAATAGCTGAGAATAATTTTGAACCAAACTTATGTAATTTATATTTTTTTTATCACTACTAGCTAAAGTTAAGTACAACCATTATGCTATTACGGAGTTAGGTTGTAAGAAATATGTTATATATCAATCAATTTTTACTAATATTATATACTACCTCCGTTTCATATAATTTACAACGATTAGACATTTTTTCTCTCTACTTTATATCAAATCATTGCAAATAATATAAAATGGAGGTAGTAATATTTTTGTTAGTGTTTGACACCACGACACCAAAGTAATAATGCGACCTGTTATACTAATACGGAGCTAAGTTAAGTTGTACGCAGTATGTTATCTGTTAATTTAAATCACTGATTTAAAAAAAAAAAAAAAAAAAAAAAAAAAAAAAAAAAACGAAGTATTTGTTAGTGTGTTCGACAAAAAAGTAATGGCAGTAGGCTTGATTCTTAATGCTCCTATGTATACTAAACTTTAAAAACACCTACTTGGTATTAATAAAAGAGGACGTAGTGTCCCATACATTATATAAGCCATGTCCAACAAGATAGAGATTAAAGTCTCATATTTTGTACGAGTAGATTACCAGAAATTTTGGTAATAAATAAGTAAATAATGAATGGACAAAAAACACCTAGATTAAAAGACTGAGCTGTCTATTGTTTAGCTATTAGCAATGTCTATCAATGTAACAGAACACTCATGACCACGTACGGATAGTGTAGATGGCGGTTATTTGGTTGCTGGTTAGGCATATGCGCTGAGACTAGGGATGTCGGTGGGGCGGGTTAAGTAGGAGACCCGTTCCAGTGGGGCGGAGATGGGTCTCGATTTGGCGGGTGGTAGGGCGGGGATGGGGATAAAAACCATACCCGCCATGGGTTATGGGGCGGGGGTGGATTTTAAGTTGTACCCGCCCCACCTGTCCCACTTCGTACTCACCCCATCTCCACCTTATACCCACATCTATATATCTTTAAAAGCAAATTATATACTTTATACTAGTTTATAAAATAATTACGTGAAATAAAATATTAATTATAATACTTTGTACTACACTTATATTATAAACAAAAATATGTGTAATATTAAGAATTTTTTTTATTATTATAATCCGTATTAATTATGTAAGATTGTATATTTGAGAGGCAGAGATTAGGTGGGCTTTGGGTGGGGATTAGGCGGGTCTTGGTGGGGATGGATATCCAAGTGGGGGGGTGGGGCGGGGATTGTTTTGGAGTTGTACCAGCCGGCGCGGGGATGGGGATGAATATTGGACCCGTCACTGGGGTAGGGATAGGGATAAAAATGTTAGGTGGGGATGGGGATGGGAAAACCAACATCTGCCCCGCCCCGCCCCATTGACATCCCTAGTCGAGAGCCTATTATATACATCCGGGTGTACCGGGGTCATTTGCTTATTCAATCAACAAATGCGCAAAAATATTATCTTCCCATTTGTTGATTAAATGAGCAAATGACCCTGGGTATACAGTAAACCCGGATATATATAACAAATTCAAATATACACCTTAGGGTATCAAAAGTTTACCCGATCTGAAAGAGTTACTTCAAATAAAATTGTAATTTGTAGTTCGGATTTCCATTTATTCAACTCATTGAGGTTTTTCAATAGAGTTTGTGTTTGGATTGAAGTTAAAAATAACATGTTATTTGTGTCTTATTAGAATACGAGTCTACCATGTCACATACTTTTAACGGATATTTTAGCAATCCAACAAACAAAACATTGTCATTGTGGGCCAGGCTAAATGTTAAGTTGAATTGAACTTGAATCAGCATTAATTATTTATTATCTACATTAGTTTTTGTTAGCAAAAATTTCAACCATTATGTGGTGAAATGACTAATGAACATGATATGCCTATTATACGTGTATGAGCATTTTAGGAATTGAGGAAAATTAAGAAACATTTTGAAGATTATAATAACTAAAAAAGTTCACATATTTTTTTAATTAAAATCTTGCTAACGAACTCCTATATGTCCTAAAATAGTACTCCGTTTTAATTTGGAAATGCATGCATGACATGCCAAAATCAAGCATCGATTAGTGTAATTAATATTATTTTGATTTAATATTTATAATTCTAGTCATCTTATCCAAAATTTCGAAACATTTGTTAGCTTTCGTTTTTTTAGGAGTAAATAACATGTTTTTATCTATTCATGCATATTCAAAAATTTGTTTGCATTACCATTAACAAGCAATTAAATTAATTAATCATTTCAACAATTTCCCATGATGCTAGCTATTGGATTATCAGCATTGATTTTAGCAATTTTAATAAAATAATAAACAGAAAAGAGGAAACATAACGAATCTTAATAACATGCACTAATCTTAATTAACGAATAAGTTATAAAATATGATGCAGGAAAACACACACCTTAGAGGAGAAGTGAAGGCAAAGTCCACCCAACGCCGTTGATGTGGGACCCATTTTATAATCCGGCCATCGGATACGCCAGCATACGGTCCGTCTCCGGCAGGGTCAAACGTGAGACTTTCGGGCCCGAAAGCGTCTTCTATAGGTAGAAACTCTAGCTCCGAAAATTTTGAATCAGAACGAAAATATGTGGTTATTAGAAAGGCGCATAAAAGAACAATTGTAGAAGATATCAAAAACTTTAATGGCTTCATTTTTTGTATAAATAAATTATTTACTACTATATCATAGTAAAATTATGAATTTATTTTGATAGTTTTGGTTGAAGAATATATAGAAGAGAGAAAAGAAGAGAAAGGTGGAGGTCGAGTATGAATATATAATAAGGTTTATTTGGGGTAATGAAAATAAGATATGTGAGGGAATATGTTTGATATTTTTGTGATAAGATTTGGTGTAACAAACGGATACTACCAAATACAAGAATTTGGATACTCAAGTAAAGCCATAATTCTTTCAACCTTATTAGGAAATTGTGGGTCCTTAAGTATGCATGTAATGATATAACATACCATCAAAAAAAACAAAATTGTAAGGTTATTGAAAGTGTACTTTATCTCAATGTTTCAAAACTTAAGAGTTATGTTTCAAAATTTATTTAGATATCATTAAAAATGTCATATTTTATCAAATGTTAGATAGGAATGGCAATGCATGCGTAAGGTTCAATCAGGTTTTAATAATACATACTAGTATACTACGTATATTCCGACCCTAATGTCTTAATCTATACCTTGTACCCGTATCCTAGTGGCCAACCAGGTTACTTACCCGATGCTATATAAGCCCTTGTCCTTCTTAAAACTGATATAATTTAAAAAAACTAGGACTCGTAGTCTCAAACCCTTATTTTATGGTAGAGTCATTAAAGATATTTCGTCTTGGATTTTTTTTTTTTTTTCAATCATATTTACTCCAACTTGAAAATATGTCACGCATAGATTGGTAAAATAAAGATAAGGGCTATTAAGTTCAAATAAAGATATAATAAATTTTATTAAATTTAAATAAGGTTTAATAACACCAATTTATTCTCTCGACTAATCAATCAAATAAGACCCGGATCCGATGAATTCAAGTCTGGGTCCCAAAGTCTTTAGACCCAAACTCTAGCAAGGTTTAGCATAATATTCATAGTTTATACAAAGCATAGCTGTATAGGGTTTAGACCACACCCATAATTAAGAAAGAAAGTTTACTTTACAAGTCCAAATGAAGTTTTATCCCAAAATCATATGATAATAAGAGTAGTCTATTAGGTTTATAAAGTGTTTAACTCTCTCTTCTTTTCTCAATATGGGACACTTACATGTGTTGTTTGGAAAGTTATATTTCAACATTATGTGATCAGTGATTGTTCCATACATAAAATTAATACTTATCAACTGTGTTATCTAGGTTCTGCATTTAATCTCAAGTACTCGTGTCGAATCCTCAACACTCACACATACAGTAGATAAGAACCCCTTTGACGTTTCACTTTAAACCAAAATCTTAGAAATAGAAAGTCACAAAATAATTGAGTTCGAGCACTTAGACACATACCCATATCGAACATGGATAAGGTAGCTATAATCCGAGCAACATAGCTGTGTTCAATTTCACTCTCTGGTTACTTCAATTAATTACCATACCTGAATTTCCATGTCTGCTATTTCCTTCGATTTAGGCATCTTCTTTATAGAACAGTAACATCTTATACTTCTTGATCAGCTGACCTAGTTATAACTCAGCATTAATTTAATATCATCTCATAATAGCATAATTTGAACTAATAATATGATCACTAAATCCGACAGAAGTACAACATTTAAGAATAAGGATACACAAGTGATGATCCTGGCACTCTTTATTATTACTGGTACTGTCTCCTAATCTCTACATCATATGCACAGAAACAGTAATTCGGTTAATTCGTTAATCCAAATCGTAAATCCAAGCAGAAGGTGTAATAGGAGAACCAATCCATAACTTTCCATCTCTTTCCTCAACTTCACTAGCATACCTCACTTGCTTCCCTTGAGTATCTTCCAAAACCTCGACAACTTGTCCTTCTTCACTCAGCTTCACAATAATACCATGGTGCCCTCCCACGAACAAAGCATGCAGTCGTTGTACAAACCTAAGCGGGATCTTAAGCAATGTATTTCCAACCCAAGTGTTCCTAAGAAGCCAATCAGCCAAAGGAGTTTTCTTGGCATGTAAACCAACCCAAAACTCACCCTTTGAGTTTCTTCTTATATTGTCAGGATATCCAGGCAAATCTGTGAAAGTTTCAACTTGTCCTGCTTTTGGACCCTGAAGCCAGTACCTTAAGATCTTGCAGGTGCCAGTTTCAGCTACTAGCACAAATGAACTGTCTTTGCTCAAAGAAACTCCATTTGCAAAGGCGATGTCACGTAGTAGGACAGTTACTTCTTTGGATAATATGTTGTACTTGATGAATCTGCCTGTCTTGTCTCCACTTAGTATTGATGGTATGAAATGCCTAAAAAACAAAGACCAGTCTGTAATAATTCTCATACAATGAAGCTATAAGGCTGATTTCTAGCTTAATATGAAGTTTAATCAACTTTCCCATATTTCCCTTTCACATTGGTATAGTGAAAAAAGGTGTTTTGGCTAAATTCCAAACTTAAAACTGACCCCAAATCATGTGTGGCCTATTAATTTGGAATAGAGAGAACATTTTAGTGACAGACTATACTGCATTCATGGGGGTGATAAAATGATTACTCGTAATACTCAATTACACAGTGGTTATATACAACTAACTGAAATTCTGGTCATATTAACAGAAACAAAGGGATGGGATGATATGTCTGAATATGGAACAATACCGCACACTTAATCACTTATACAATATACACCATTTTAGATGCGAGTATGTGACAAATGACCCGAAAGTTCTCATAAATGCAGAAAGAAGCTTAAGAAAAAGAGCAAGCCAAACAATGATCCCTCTCCCCGGAGGTTTTCATTTAGGTTATCTTTGGATAAAAGGTTTACCTTTTCCACAAAACCAATTTTCCAATATTCCCCTGTTTTGTTAGTTGGGGGATGGAAACAAAAAAATTTGGGGGTTGAAAATAGTTTTGTCATTTTCAACAACCACCTCCCTGTCCCTTAATTTCCTCCTCTCCTCTACTCAATTTCTCTTCTTTATTTCATTCGAATTTTGTGAGCAAGGACCCAATAATAGAGATATCTAGTTTGAATCAGATTTCCATCACAATGTACCATAATTTTGTTCAAAATGTTTCCCTCCTAATCAAACACAAGTACACAACCTAAGTGAACGAGGAGAGTTAAAGACTTAAGGCTATAAGGCTAATGAAATCAGCAGGTTTCAAATCCCATGTCTTAGGAAACATCCTAACAACTCTACATCTCTACCAACTGAGTTAGCTATTACCATTCTTCACTGAACGGCACTTTGAAAGGCAATATCAGAGATGTTGGAATTGGGATTTCTCCAAATATCTCCATAACACTTTACAAGAACAAGGATTAGCAGACACGATATAATGAACAGTCAAGAACAGAAAATGAAGTGAAATAATGCAACCCAAAAAATTGTTCACTCTTAGTCACTTTAAAACAACTATATCCCCAAGTCCCGAGTAACATAATTGGCAATACAAAATATTGCATGATCTACGAAAATACATACCTTCTGCGGAATTTTGTGCTCGAATCAGTGAAGTAGATGATATCATCTTCTCCATCAATGTCCATGTCATTGGTGAAATACAAGGGAATGCCTTCAACCTCAGTTACCACCTTCGAGGCCAACCCTCCTTCAGGCCCAACTCTTAGAAGGCCAAAGTATGCATCAGCAATATAAAGATCTCCAGTTTTCTGCTCAAACCTCAGACCTAATGGCCTTCCACATACATGCTCCAACTCTGGTGCAAACGGCTGTGTGCAATCCTTTCTTCATACATACAAACATCAAAGAAGACTGGATTAATTAGCTGAGATTCTTCACAAACAGATTGAAAGAGTTGAGTTCAACATCATAGTTTAAGCACGAGTACTAATTTGCAGTATTTCTTAACAACTGGCTCGATGTACAAAATTGTACGAGTTGAATTCAACATCATAGGTTAAGCACAGGTACAAATTTGAAGCATTTCTTAACGACTGGCTCAATACGGCACCTATATCTCTTCATTGGTACATCAGCTTGAATAAATTTACAAACTCTTTCATTCTGAAACCTGGGAACAGGAAAACTATTTTACTAACATTTTCAACATTCACGAACATGCTTGCCAAGCCAAGTGCAGCTCCATCCCCAAAAACAATTTATGGACTAGCTCAATTACTTTATACTCATACATGCTCATGCCCATTGATTCTTACCAAGCCAACTGCTATGTTGCTCACACTTCCATAATCTTAAACTACATTCCAACTCTTACAAGTCCGATAATAATAACCAAGTATTTTTCTGCTCAGTACTATTATGTTCATACTCAAGTCAGTTGCTTTAAGTTATCAACTTTGCAATATAATTAGTTACACAGACCATAAAATTTCATCAGCTTTAACGAATATGTATAAAATTTGCCTTTGATGAATACTCAAATCGTGCCATTAACAAACATTAGTAGACCTTGGTCATAAGCACAATTTTATACAGGAAAGGCCTTATTAAGACTTTAATTGATCAAGGTCAAATTCGCCAGCACCACCATATACGAGATCAACTCCTGATCTATGTAGAATCAACTTCGCAAAGGAGTGACTTTCATTTGATTTGTGTTTATAAAACATGTTATATACCATACACGATACACCCACCGTGTCATATAACAGTCATTTTAAAAATATTACTCCCTCGGGCCTCACCTGATAATAAATTGTCACTACCGTATTATAACTCAAACTAGTAATGTGACAACTATATATCTTAATCTATGAGTTCATATCTTAATGCATGATTGGTCTGAGTACCTTAAAAATGGGAAGTTTGTCATAATTTTTTCTCAACAACACATCACGGATTCATTTACTTCTCATAATAAATTAAATTTTCATAAATTTGTTACATCTAGTACAAACTTCAGCCAATAAAAAATAAATCATAATAATACTCGGACAAAGTAAATAAATACATAACCCTTAAGACTGCATATATTAAAACCGATTAACGAACATCATTGGAAACAGCATACTACGTATACAATACAGAATAATACCTGGAGGAAGAGGTGAAAGCAAAATCGACCCAAGAAGTAGAATTAGTAGAATTAGGGTCCCACTTAAGGATCCGACCATCAGCAACACTAGTGTAAGGGCCCGAACCAGATGGGTCAAAGGCCAGGCTCTCAGGCCCAAAAGCACCTGGGACTTCAATGGGCCGGGCCCGATAAAGAAGGTCAAGAGAAGGGGTAGAGAGAGAAAGAGATGGAGGAGAGAGAAAACGAGGAAGAAAGAGAACTAAAAGGGTTGAAAGAGCTGCAATTGTTGATGCAGTAAGTACCATGTCTGACGCTTTCACCATTTTTGGTGGATGTGAAGTTTATTTCAGGCCCAAATTGAAAGTGATTTGAGTTGTTTGTAGAAGAATTGGTGTGTGGGATCACTGGGGCTTTGGGATAACTGGGAGATTTTAAAGATTGATGTATTTGCTTTTGCTTATTAATGGTCCAAATTGGCAACTATGATTGTACTAATAAAAGATATTGTACATAGTCACGGGTACTGTGAAAATTTTAAGGTAATGGAGGATGTACTGAGGGTCTGTTTCGGTTTATTGAAAACAAATGAATTGAACTGATTGGGGCTGGATTTGAACTGAATTGAATAGAGTTTAAATAAATTGTTTATGAGAGAATGAAATTAGAAACTGAACTGAATTGATTGAAGGTAAATTGAACTTAAATTAAGCTGAAGAGAACAGGCACAGACCCTTAAGTTTGGTATATTAAGCCTTTCAATTCAAATAAAATTAATAAAAATAACTATCATGTTACAAGAGTTTAATACTTGAATAAAAACACCCACGTTCATATGAATATATTAGTTTTAAACTAGATATGGTAACAAATCCAACAAGGTCTCTTATATATATATATATATATATATATATATATATATATATATATATATATATATATATATATATATATATATATATATATATATATATATATATATATATAGTTTAGTAACGATTTGTGGTCATAGTTTTTAAATTTAACCCCAAAACATGTCATAGGACAAATAAATACAGACAGAGAGATAATTTCTCTACTCCTAAACACACAAGGTTTAAAGAAAATAAAATGAGAAAATTAGAGGAGCAATAAAGAATAGTACATGTGGGATTAGTGAGAGAGACCATAAAAAAATAGTGGTCTTGTACAAAAATTATTCAAACACAAGTGAAAGAATCAAATGTTACAGGTATTCAAAGAACATAAGAACATGTAATCTGATCAAAGTGGTTGGACGATACCTAAACTTAGGGTTAATTATAGTCTATCTTTTTTTTTTTTGAATACATTATAGTCTATCTCTTTGTGCACAATATTGAGTGAGTTTGTTTCCCAAATAGCCCACCCACCCAAATACTGATATGTATGTCCAATAACTTGCAAGAAATGTAAAAAAAACTGATATAAAAAGCCAACAAACTTGCATTTAAATTTCTAAAGTCGAGTGGTTCAAATTTTTTATAAAATGTCTGATTAACATACTACGTATATTTGTTTCACCGTGAGTTCGACTGTTCGAGTCCAAGTTCACATACATTCTCTTGTCTTCAATTAGATAACATTATGTGATGGAATTTAGAGCCATTTTGTAACGCTAGTATATTGAACAATTAATGGCAAAATTTTAATTGGTATTGGGCCATGTCGTTTGAGATTCAACAAAATTTGGCCCAATCAATTGGATCGCATAATTGGGCTAAGTGGCTGTGAATTGTGTGATCTTGCAATTTTCATAATAAACAGCTTCAAATTGTAGGATGGGGAAAGCCATTTTTGTTAATGCTCAATTGCTCAAAATATTCATGCAATAACGAAAATATTTTATTTTTTCTGAATAACATGTTCAAAATATAGTTAATTAAGCTTAACAACTAAATTGTTTTATTTAAAAGAAATTAAGAAAATATTTACGATGTGGATTTTTGAAACCAAGTGGAAGTAGAAGGTTTTGGAGGAGATTTGAAATCATATTGTTATATTGATGAGGAATTTGGCCTATCATGCTAATTCCTTTGATATGAAAAGCATGCACCCATTGATCTAAAATAGAGAAAGTTGTTGAAATGTAAACTCCTTAAACCAAACATGTAAGTTTGCCATACACTAAGGAAAGAAAAGAGAATTAACCACTTAAGGGGTGAAATTTTTTTCATAGAGGCGGATGCACGATGCTCCGTGCATCCGTTTTTTTTTTAATAAAAAAGGCGGAATGAATATTTAGTTGTTCAGGTTATTTTGTAAAGAACATGTTGCTATTTTACAAAGAACATCACATATAGTTGTATTGTAATACATATAGCTATTTTGTAAAAAAAAAAAAAAAAAAAACATCTAACTTTATGTTCTTTATATATATCTAAAGAAAATCTGTAATGTTAATAAAGAACATGATAATTAGATGTGATCAACTTCGACCCGATCCGAAAATAGGGTGGGTTTGGACAAGCCTAAAATGCATTTTTAGTTAAAAATCCAAACCCGACCCAAAAAAGCCCGAAAAGCCCGCTACATTTTTTCAAGTTTGAGCACGGGATATTATGTTAAGGTTCAGGCCAACCTGAATTTTTTTATCACCTCTAATGATAATATAATGCGATGAACATTATTTTTATTCAATCATCATAATCTAAAGACAAAATATTTCAAAATAAACATTATGTCACAAATAAAAGTACATTATATTGACAATCAAAGAACATGAAGATAAAGAACATTATTTAACAGCATGTATGTTCTTTACAATTCTATAACATGTTCTTTTCACTTTAACTAAATGTTCTTTAGATATAATTCACAATAACACCTAAGTTAATTTTCAATGTTAGATATCATGTATTTACTATCTAGGGCTTGTTCACATTTACTTAATTTCAGTTCAATTCAATTCAGTTCAGTTCAGCTCCAATCAGTTCAGTTCAGTTCAGCTCCTAATTTCTCTCTCTCATAAAATATTCATTTCAGCTCAGTTCAGTTCAGCTCCAATTAGTTCAGTTCAGTTCAGTAAATGTGAACATGTTCTTAGCCATTTTAGTAGCTCTAAAATCTTTTTTTAAAAAATAAAATAAAATAAAGTGGGAGGGATTAGGAAGTCCAATCAAATCAGAGAGGACAGATACAGTTGGATCACTGTTGAGCCTTTTTTGGAATAGAAAGCCCATAAACATAAATGGTAGAAATTGAGATTTTTAGAAAGGAATTTTCGCAAGTCTTGATTTCTTTCTTAAATTTTGAAAACCATTAGTCTAGCTTCGAAGACGGGAAAATGTTTTGTCATTCAAGTTTTTCTCGTACATAATATAGTGCATTGTCTAGTAAACTTTTATAGTCGCAAAAGTGTCGATTGACTTAGCTTGAAACTTCTACAAATTATATAAACATTATTAGAGTTTCTTGTAAAATATTTTAAGGTCTCGATAATATTATGTTTAATGAGTGATTTAATCTCCATTGCTAGTAATGATATCATTTCAAGTAGGTAAATTTACATTGCTAGCAAAGGTGCCTAATAATAATACAAGTATATTAATGTTATAGTACAAAATTTCATGTATATAAATTATAGCAACATTATTGTATCAAATGATGAAATAATATATTACTTCTGCTTCATATTATTTGTAACGAATTAAAAGTGTGAGTAAAAAATGTTTAAGCGTTGCAAATAATATAAAACGAAGTTAGTAATATGTTGATACTATTCTTTGTTACGCTACTTCTTGCTAATATATCCTGATAATTCTAGGATAAAAGTAACATTATCATGCTAATTATTATGAATAACTACTTAACTGATAACACGATATTATACATGATTTATATGTGATATTTGGTCATATTTTATTGTGTTTTCTTCATTTTCCTAATCTTTTAGAGTTATTATTCTTCCTATTTCGATATTGCTCTTCTCGGTTTGTTTTTTGTTTTTATAGGAATAGGGCTCGATTTGCGTGGAATTCAACTTGGACGCGGGATATTCTTCATATGGAGTGTTTCTAGCATCCAAGAAGCTTCAAGGCAGCCTAGGCCGCATCTTAATTGCGGTTTTCATGGCTTACCGCAGCTTGCCTGCGGCGAACTTCACAAAGGAGCAACAAACTCATGTTTGGCAGCCTACTCCGCTGCCTCACTGCGGCTCGCGGCCTTGTACTGCAGCCTAGCTGCGGCCTCTTGATTAAGTGGCGAAATTAGCCCTATTTTTGGGATTTTAGGAGTCCTAATCCTAAGTAAAGACTACTACTATTTTCCTAGCATATAAATAGGTTTTAGATAGTATTTTATTAATCACTTTTATACATTATTTGAGAGCTTTTTGGTACTACGTTCTTCTACAATACTTTCTAGAGTTTTGTTTTGAAGATTGAAGATTTCATATTAAATTTCAAGTATTGATTTCTTTTCCTTATTCTCTTTAATTTCTATTGTTTTTATGTTTTCTTTAATTAATTGTTTTGTTATTTCTATTATCATGTGTGAGTAGTTTCATAATCTAGGGTTAAGTTGAACTCTAATATGGATTGATGTGTCAATTAATTCCCAATTCCCAATTTAATTAATTTATAATTCCTCTTTGTTAGGGTTGGTTTTATTATCAATGATTAACTAGAAATAGTATTATTGAATGTAATTAGGTTTACAACGAAAGTTGATTCTTTATTGATTTAGAACCCTAATTAAAAGTAAGAGCTTTTATGCATGAAAATAGCTAATTGTTCTTGCTAGGAGTTATAGGATGTCGTTCTTAATGTCTTTAATATGTATGATTCCATGAAAATAGGTATGATTGCATGTCAGGGAAGCTATTAGTTGATCGAAAGAAACTCTTAGTATTGTTTTAGGGAGCATTTGTCTTGTGGAATATTTATTGATTTAATTGAGGGAAAGGGATTGTTCTATTGCATTGATTCATATTAGTGGGAATACTTAATCTTAGATGTCTTTAGTTCTTGATTAATTCATTATTATAATTTTTGCTACTCGATAGTTCGTAGTTGTTCTAGTATAGATTTCTTGATATTGATTGGTTACTTGCTTAGTATTAATTTGAGTCTGTTTAATTAGTTAGTCCTTAGTCTCTTGGGATTCGACCCCTACTTGCTCAACTACATAGTAGAGTTAGTTCGGTTATTTTTGTTAGGTACGCGACACGCCTATCATTAACACTCCATAAAATAATTCTAAAACGATGTAGTCATCAACAACGATAAAATTTAGTCTCAAAAAAACCAATGTATTTCATAATTTGTGGTTATTAATATTTAAATAATTTATATTTTATATACTACCTTAAAACCTTACAAAAAAAAAAATGGCCAAAACATAATAATTAGATGGAAGAAAATAATAAAAACATGTGAAAACAAATTAATTGGAAGAGAGAGATTTAAGAAAGATTTGATGCCCTTAAAAAGGGTCATATGCTAAAGGACACCCCTACTAAACGTGGTGACCCGACAAGGTATGCTAAAGCCACAGTTCTTTGTTTGGTGAAGTGGGTTTACACTTTGCTTTCATCTTCTACAACAAATGCATCTTCCTTCTAATTAATTAATTAATTAACTATTTAATTAATTATTTATGAACAAGGATAATCTACCTTAATTTATAAATACGGCAATAATTAGAAGAGTTAAGCGACAAAAACTGCCACAAATATTTAAATTCTCATACAAGATATGCGTATCTTGACAACTTTGTATTATGATTTACAAAATCATATTAGCACGTACACTACCAAACCGTATGTGCTGTATTATTAGCTTATTAATACCTTAATTAGTTCACTTGCTTAGCTTAATTAGTTTTGACTTCTTTAAAAGTTTATATTAGTAATTGATTATAATTATACTCAGCTTGTATTTGTTGGTTTGGAGTTTGGACATTGAAGTCTTCTATATTCCTGATTTTGTAGCTAATTCAAAGTATGGTATATCTTCATTTTGGCAATTTTGAAAAAGTTGAATGCTTTACTTGTTTTTATTTTTTACTTACAACACTTCTTATTTCACGCTTATTAATGCATCATTTCAATCACTTATATAATTGAATTTGAGAGACCATGAATCTTATTAGATTTTACTTTACTATATAATTATCAAATCTAGTCAAATTGCAGTATATAAATAGTGTATAATTCAATGAGTTGTTATTAAAAAAAAAAAAATTAAAAAAAAAAAAAAGGAGGAAGTACTAGTTCAATTCATATGGAAAATTAGAGAGATGTTATTGTTTTGGTGAAAATATGGATGTAAATAGCACATGATTTTGAACTTTAAACCAAACAAAGATGTCAATCTTGTAGATATAATTGAATTTGCAAAAATTAATAGGAATATAAATAAAGATTAACGACAATAACACAAATGATATGATAAGAGAATATTAAAATAAGTGTAAAGTGATAATACATAATCAATAATTGTATTTCAATCGGATGAACCTGAATCAACACACATAGAACAAGATCAATTTCAGATAATCTTGTATTGATTAACATGGCCTAATCAATTGGATGATATCGACCTCTCGTTCTTAAGAAAATATCGTGTGCATTTTTTTTTTTTGGGTTAAAATATGTAACAATTGATGATAGTGTGTAATGTTATTAAAATTGTAAATTATTAAAAGTGTTGGCAAACGTTAGTGAAAAGTTAATATGGCAAAATATAAATTCCAGGTAAAATAATCTGATATGTTTATAAGGGTTATGACGCGTGTATAAATTAAATTAAATACCAATGTACTAAACTCATTATGTGGATTGTGGTCTATCCCATGGATATAAAGAAATTGATTGCAATAATGTAACATCTTTGTATCCAATAATTTCAAAGGGCAGAAGATTCTGTTTAAAAAACACATTATTAAGTTATCTCAAGCAAATAGCAATGAAACATTTTTCCCAAACATATGTGGTTCAAGAGGCATGATATAGATCAATATACTCTACTGAAATTTGGTCAATTTTGAGCCATATAGTTTACATTATTTCTATAATATCTTTTCTCTCACATTTATCATCTTGCCTAAACATAGCTACACAATATCTACTAATTAAGAAGCAAGTTGATCAATCTTCAAATTTTGTGTTAATTAGGTATAAATGCATATATAAGGAGCTGATTAAAATTAAAAAAAATAAAATCTTAACATAATTAGTTGGTTAGTTAGAGATACAAGCTAAGCTCAAAGTGTAGCTTCATCTACAATCATTTCATCATCATTATATTCATTCCTCCTAACCACCCTTACATACATCAAGTTGAGTCTTGGACCAGGAATGAGGCTGTAAGGATTATTATTAAGGTGCCAAGGTTAAGCTTGTAGTACCACTAGGTTATGGTTATGCCCACTTAACTGTTGAAAATAAGACTACCAAGTCAAGTTAGTTGAGCATAATTATACGAGATTATTCTTTATTATCTTTGTTATTCCTTATTTATCTAGGTTTAACGTATAACTCTGTAGGTTAGTTGTTATAACTTGTATATATACATACTTTGTATATTGTAAACTTTAAGCTAATCACTATACTCTTGATTATTCTTTAATATTCATATAATATAACGATTTATTGGTCTAATTTATAAAGACATGGGTGCTACATATATGACCCGCTTAATTAATGAAGTAGGGTTTATCAAAGTTAGCCTAATTTCAAGCGCGGTGTATGTGGAAGGGAAGCTCAACATTAAGATCAAATTCAAGGTATGATTACCCAGAGCCAGAGGCAGGCTAGGAGTTGGCCCGCTACGGACCAACTCCTAACCCCTTTGCTTTCTAAAGCTTGCCCCAAGAGAAAACTTGTAGACAAATACCAATTATAATTGGTAGCTCACTAGCTCGGTTAGTAGAAGCATAGAATCCGATAACATGATCAATTCCTCCAAGTGTTTTATTTAATTTTTATGATGGTACGTTATTATTCTTTTGATTATTCAATGGGCATGAATGTGAATCGTTTTCTCTACGATAACTCTTACGTGAGTTTATTTAGGTTGTAAACATTGTTCCATCCTAAGTAGTGTAATACTGTTATACAAGTTTTTTTTTTCCTTTCTATGAAAAATGTCAAAATAGGAAAAAAGAACCTGCACTAGAGTTCAATGTTGGAGTTTTTCAATATTTCTTTTTTTAATTCAAGTACCAGTGAGAGTCTTGAATGGAGATATCATATCATTCAAAAGATAACGAACCCGTGACAATACCATAAACACTTGGCCTCAAAGTTCGGGTTGGAAGAAATAAGGTAATCCAAGATGCATTTTCCTTGGAACTTTCTTTAAAGTGATAATATAATTTTTTTTTTCCAAAAAAACATTTTACTTAATATATCTCTCTCTACTGTGATCCTCGACTAGTATAGTACTACAATTTAATTATTTCTTTCTCCTTGACCCCCATGTACTTCTTTATTATTTATCTCATCTATCTCACATATGAATAATTAATTTTACAACAATTCACATTAGTTATGCACCCTAATTCTTAAACCTAATCAAAATTTGTTGGACCTGAAATTTACCCGGGTTTGATTAGGTTCTTTTGTATTTCAAGTTTACTTAGTCCGAAAATTGTCCAAAATAGCAGTTTGTGCATTTTTTGACACAATCTTGGACAGGGCCGAAGGCTTGGTCCGTTATAGGCCAACCTTTTGCCTAGGTTCAACCTTGTCCCCGCCCGTTCATAATTACCTCAAATAATTCTCCAAAAACACCGAATAATAGCTAATCTACTAATGTGTCACTTAAACAATTATGGAGGAAATACTAAGCCAAATCTATTTTTGCGATCGCAAACGCTCATATATATGAAGCATGTTTCTTTTTTAATTAATGTGGATTACCCAATGAAGTGGTTCATTTAATTTTCCCTTTGGCCTTTGCATTTAGTGCACTATTTTTAATTTTCTTTTCCTGCTTCGAGAATTCCATAAGATTTGGTCATCACAAAATCTTTTGTTTCTTTGAATCCTTTGATTGTTCCTTTACCCAGTAAACACGAATACATGATAGACATTGCATATGACCTAAGTCGTGACGGAAGTGCTCCCTTTTTTTTTCCCTTACTAATTGCTACTGAGGTTTGACCTTACCCAAAGTCAAATGATTTATTTTATCAGTGAAGAATTGATTGACTTTTCCACTATTGTTAATTTAATGCTGCAAAATTCAAATGAGGTGGACATCTAAACCGCTACTCCATTCGTCCTACAATACTTGATACAATTTTTAATTTCGTTTCTCCCACAATATTTGACACGTTACTGGAATTACTAATAATAATAAAATAAAATAAAAAATCATATTTTTACTCTCCTCACCTACTCCACTCTCATCTCACTTGTTTTTTTGTAACATAAAAATACAAAAGAGAATTTTTTATACAATATACAAATATTTTTAATGAATCCACTTGTAATTTTCTTAAAGTACGTGTTCATCCGGATATGTCAAGTCAATAAGCTCCATATTATGGTACAACAAAAAAAAAAAAAAAGCCACTTGGTAGTTTAAAAGAACAAAATTGCAGGTATTTTATTACCATTAGCTACTAATAATCGTCCTAATAGTATGACTTAGTAAACCATAAATGTCACTTTCGAAAGATTTGGTGATGCCCACAATATCAAGTCACGATTTATTAATTTCTAAGTAGTCACATTGCCGTTGACTGACTAAACAACCTTCTTCTTTGCTGGTCAAATAATATACTACGTATTAAAACATACAAGTAATGCAACTAATTTTATGCGTCAATAAAAGAATGCAAACATTATTTATATTTATTACCTTCACGATTTCTCATTCCATTGCACAACTTTAAAATATACGTACTTCTTAGTCCGATCCGTACTTCATATAACAGTATAGTTGAAACATTTTAATTTGTTACTCGTATTATTTTATCGTTTGCACTTGACACAATCGAGTTAAAATTAGGGAGTATTCTTTAACAATACATTATAATTTATACTTTCACACGTAAGGGAAAATACAATGGATCAGCTAGTCAAATTATATAATTCTTGATTTATAAGTTTATAATACATAGATTAAAATTTAAATTTAAAAAATTAAGATTTTGCATGTTTGTGCTTTTAACGTGATTTTATTTACTTTTTGAACAATTTCATTTACTTTTACTATTTATTCTTTTACTTTTGAAATTAAATTAATGAAAAACTTATCTAATATAATTTTGTCATCAATCAAGAGATTGAAAAGCTTATTGACAAAGCTACTACTTGTTTATTATAATGTGAATTCTTCATTAAAAGTTACAAGTAATAATTTTTTTTAAAAAAAATGTGTTTTAAGAATATGTCTTATAAATTTACTTTTGAATTAATATGGATTACTTTAGTGTTATTTTGCCTCACACATACACCTGTGTGAGGAATAAGAGACAACTCTTAGACCCCGTTCACTTCACCTTATTTTTGCTGAATTGAAATTATTTTTACTGAACTGAAATTATTTTACTGATTTTCTATTATATTTCTTTTTTAAGTTATCAATTTTTACTGAACTGAAATTATTTAATCTGAACTGAAATTAACTTTATTGAACTAATTTTTACTGAACTGGAATTATTTTTACTGAATATTATTTTCTTAAGGTGAAGTGAATAGGGCCTTACAAGAAAACTTATGATATATCTTATTGACAAGAATTCATGGGAGGATAAAGCTTGATGCATAGTTAAATTTTTATGATGATAACTTTTTTAAATATATACTTCCTCCGCAAATTTTGACTGCGCTTGTCAATGTATAATTTTTTATCAATAATATCTTTAATTTCTTTTTAGTGAAATTTAAAATATTTATTATTTTTTTAAAGTTTAAATTAATATGAATTTAGCATGACTCCCCCAAATGATTATATTTTTCCTAACCTATAAATCATGGGGTAAGTCTTGTATGTGGCTAGCCACACGGTGTGGCCACATTGATTTATAAGGGTAATCTTTATTTATATGTATGAGTAATCTCATTTTTTCATAAGAGTAATCCCATGTTGTCTATAAAAGTAACTCAAATTCATTATACGAGTGAAATCAAGTAATTTAGAAATAAGTAGCCCCATTTGTTCATTCGAGTAACCCCTATTCTTTTATTTTAAATTAAAAAATGAAAGAATAATTCTACTTATTTAAGAGAGTAACTCCTTTTTCTCATTTAAATAACTTACATATGTTAAGGTAATCTCATTTGCTCATCAACGTAACCCCCTATTATTTAATTAATTGCCTTATATGTGATTATGTAAAGTGGCCACACCATGTGGCTAGCCACATGCATATAAGACTTTGTGTAAATGATAAAAGACCGTTAATGAAAAGATTGTGTGAATAATGCAAATTCTCAAACGTTGTGATTAAAAAGGGTAGGAAATATAAAAGAGAGATCGAGGGATAAACATTATTAGACAAACCTCAATTATTACCAACTTTCATGTATCAACCTCAGCTCGAGTGGTTAGAGCTTCCCTTTTAGATCCATGATATTCTGGGATCGATTCCCACCCCTGTCCTTGTGGCTCTCTAAACACACACACACAAAAAAAAAAAAAAAAAAAAAAAATATGTATCAACCTCTACGTTCCTTAATCCCTCAATTTGTATACTTCTTTTGTTTCGAAATACTAGTATATTTTAGTTGTGACATCTTAGCTAGGTTGGTTTGTAAAAAGTTACATTTTACTTTTCAGTTTAAGACATAGGATTCATATATAATTAAATATTACTCCGTAGTTATATACTTCGTATTATATTACTTGTTTTAATCAATTTTTGTTACGTCGAATTGTTTCTACACGTACAATAGAGGCTGCGGTTTTACTATAGTTTTCTTATTTTTATTTTTTTTTTCCAATTTTTAAAAGTTTCATCTAAGACGTGTTCGGCAACGCGTGTATTTATTATCTGTGGTAGTAGTTGTTAGCTGCATGTGTAATTGTTACTTTTTAGCTGCCAACTAGCTATTAGCCGTGAAAATAAATAATTAAGTATGAGTGTTTGGTAAATAGCTATTGATTAGGTATTAGCTGTAAAATTTTAAAAATGTAGAGAAAAATTCCACCAACTATCTAGCTTTTCACAAAAGTAAAACTCCGTAATATTAACTTTTACAAAAGCTACTTTAACTACTAAACTCTACTCTAAGTCTCTAACCACTAAGCTACCTTACCAAACACTCATGTTTTTTTTTTACTAAATAATGGTTTGAATAAGTCAAACCACTATAATCTACTGCCGAACATGCTATTACTTCACATTTCTTATACTTTTTGATTATTTTTTTGGTCATGGTAAAAGATGCAATGTAACTATCTTTATCTGATCCCGAAACGAAGAAAGTAATTATGAAATTAAGGCTAGTTATCTATCATTACTAATGGAGACAAGATCCTAACAAAGATTTGTTGGTCCATTAGGTTAATTGGTAGGGTGCAACGATTATGAATTCAAAAGAAAGAAAGTCGTAGTACACCGTGCGAGATTCTTTTTTCTATTGCTTAGTTTGTTCTTGCGTTGTTTGCACCTTTGCCTAACGTGCATTATATATTTATATGGGGCTTGATTAAGTATGATTTAATTTAAATAAGTTTGATCATCACCTACTTCCTTTTCATAACATATATATTGGCTTCATTTTTCAATAATGCAATTTGATTCCTACAAATATATATACACACAACTAATATAATTAAGCTAATTGATGCTCAATTTTGAAATAGTTGATCTAATTTACATGTTGATGTTATTAGAGCAAAATGGAAACTTTAGAAGCCATTGCTACAAGTTTATTCGAGTGTTCAACAAAGTATTGTGTAACTTCTATGTACAACTTTTAGGATATATAGTACATATAAGTTTTTTTTTTTATATGACTATTGCTTTGTAGTAAAATTGTTACTTCGTATATTTATACGACTAAAACAACTATTGGAAAAAAAAAAGATTAGAATTGACATCAATTTATATATAAATTGAGACTACATAGCGTACGTAGGGTTTAAAGTCTCACTTTTATATATATATATATATATATATTGTAAATTAAAGTTGAATCATAACAATAGATTGAGGTTGAGCTGATGAAGGTCGGAATCCGTTTAAATAATTGTTGGTTATAAAAATAACCTGAGAATAATTAAATCGCCAAAAAGAATAATAAGAGAAGATGTATATACATGTTTTTATTTCCCCTTATTTTCTATGTTTTTTTTTTTTGGTGTTTAGAGAGCCACAAGGGCGGGGGTGAGAATCGATCCCAGGATCTCATGAAATCGGGAGGAAAGCTCTAACCACTTGAGTTATCCCTCACTCTCCCTTATTTTCTATGTAGTATTACAAGATAAAGAAAATATTCCAAAGAATGAAATCTTAATTAAGAATCCTTTTACATACAAAAACTATTGAGCATTCTTGCGATTATGCCGGTTATTTATTAGATCATACAATTAGTTTAATTAGTTGGTAAAATTTTGATAGGCTATCTGTTATACATACTCAAAATCTTAGATTAAGTCGCATCGATAAAATTACGATAGATGACTTTACGGAATCCATTATACCAAAAAAAGATAATGTTGCCATATATAGAGCCATAGTAGTCAATAGTAATAATTGGGTTTCCTTTGAAGGCAACGGATTCTCATCAATCTTGAACAGGTGAAGCACGAGATTGATGAACTTGCACTCTAAGCAGGACCATAACATAACATAAAGATTTTATCTTTAATAATGAAAAGGACTTCCAAGTCAGTCTTCACGATTGGTTAATTTTAAGCCTTTTCTTTCCAAATCCTCTAAAGATTTTGTTTTGATTGAACGTATGGAATTTGGATGATCACTGTGAAAAAAAAAAGCCCATGAATTCATTTTGCTATGGTCAATGATAATCATGTGATATACATTAATTATGATGATCCCACTCAATTTTTGTCACTCATATAAATTAAACTGTTCACATTTCTATTCATTAGTACTAATTAATTGACTTTTGATCATGTATGATACTTTAAAATAAATTCACTCATATATGTTGTGAAGAAAGAAAGAATTGAAAAAAATTAAATGAATAAAACTCGATATATACACAATACTAAGGCCCGTTCACTTCAACTTAATTTCAGTTCAGCTCCAATCAGTTCAATTCAGTTCAATTCAGTTCAGCTCCTAATTTCCTTCTCTCATAAAATATTCATTTCAGCTCAGTTCAGTTCAATTTAATTCACTTCAATTCAGCTCCACTCAGTTCAATTCAACTTACTTCAGTAAATTTGAACAGACCCTAAGTATTACATTAACAACATTAGCATATACACCATTTTTAAGAGCTTAAAAGGTGAGAATCAAATCAAACAAGCTAATTAAAAATAAGGGTGTTTTGTTAGATGAATTTGACTTGTCTAAATCTATCTTAATTCATTGGAAGTTATGTGATGATTAAATGTAATTGACTAGTTGTGAATTTTTAGAATGTAATGGAATATTTCAATATATATACTTCATTTATTATTATTTTTTTTTTTTTACAAAAAAAAAATCACGTTTCAATGCACAATATTTTTAATTATCGATATCATTAATAATTTCTTTATTCCTTATCCTCGTATACCCTTAATTATTTATCAAAAATTCTCTCTTTTATTAAGACATATTGAACATGCAAGAACATACCTTTTTAGAAACGAAGGGAATATGACTTATCTAAGCTTATTAAAACTAATAAAACTTATCTACGTTACCTTATCTT
Source organism: Chenopodium album (assembly GCF_948465745.1). Lineage (NCBI taxonomy): Eukaryota > Viridiplantae > Streptophyta > Magnoliopsida > Caryophyllales > Amaranthaceae > Chenopodium > Chenopodium album. Next base: position 49,626,984 of record NC_137848.1, read on the forward strand.
GAGCTTTTAGAATACTTGTTTAAGCTTATCTTGGCTTAAATTATGCAACAAATTTGCACCGAAAAAGAATTTATACGACCAAATTGGAAGAGCTAGCTACCTAACAATTTGTTGGGGGGTAATACATAATTATATAAAGACAACAAGTATGGAATTAAAAATATATGCAAATTGCACAACAAATATTTTTCCTAAAAGAAGTTTATTTTTGAGTTGGGATTTGGGCTTCTTCAACCTTTTGAGCTTATAATGATAACCAAGTGCATTGAACATAGCCAAGCGTGTATGTATCATGTGTTAGTAATTTAATTAAATAATCCGTATGTCATGTGTTGTAGTACTTGTCGAGGATCATTAAACTAATTTTGTGTTTTATTCCGATATAAATTGTTAATAATTATGTGATATGGTATCATTACTTTCATAGTAAATTCCCTGAGATTGGGTTTTATAGTACGGAGTATGTTTTTTTTACTCTGTATTTAGAAACGGTTTAATAATAATTATTATAGATGGTACAAAATAACTTGTAAATCTAAGGGTTCGTTTGGCATTGCTGTGGTTTTCTGTTTTCTGTTTTTTGGTTTTTTGTTTTTTAAAAATATATGATATATGTCCCATAATGAATCAAACATTATTTAAACTTATTAAAATTATGATAATTTTGAAAACTGACAACAGAAAAGTGGAAACACCTTTTTTTTATTTTCTGTTTTTGATTTTTAGTTTTCAAAAAAACAGGAAACTGAAAACCAAAAATGATGTCAAACAAGTCCTAAATTTTTTATTTAAATTTTCAGGATCAGTACTTTGTTTTTGTGAATTTTGATGACATTTTTCTTTTCCTTGGGTATTTGGTATGTGTATATAAGTTAATTATACATTAAATTAAGCAGAGTTTACCTTTAACTAATTGTTGAAGAATGGTAACAATTTTAAAAAGTTTAATTCATTAAAAATGTTGAAACATCTCTAACTTTTCTACTAATCTATATATAATTCCGTATATCTTATTGTAATCGAGTATATATTTTGGTAGAAAAATGAATTGAACATAATACTAGCCCAACAGAAGATAATGTTTGACTTGCAAATTGTACTCAATACGAAAAATTAAATAATGATAGAAAATAAATAAATTGTAGTCAGTAGTCATACTCTTGTACGGACCAGGTTCTAATAGCATTAGCAATTTAGCACACAAGATGCGAGTCTTTAGCATTTGTCATGTGGGTCGGGTTAATGGTATTCAAGGATTTCTACAACTCTAAAAAAGACCATAACTAGTTGCCTAGTTGGTTGAATTTAATTTCTTATGATTTTTTTTTTTAATCGTTGTTTTTCTTAAGGTAAGGATTTGGGTGATATATGAATACTTCATATTTAATGATTTTTCAATAGGTTGAAGTTAATTTAGTCTATGTAAGAGAAAGATTATGTTCAATCACGGCACATGAACTTAATAAATTTTCAAGTTAAAATCAATTGATGATGGGCTAATGACGACATGATGTAGCCCATCAGACTTATCTGTTGGTTATTCTTTTTTCTCTTTTTTTAAAGTAATAAGGGGAAAAAAAAAATTCAATTGTACCACGACCACCATCCCTAAGGGCATTAATAGTAGCCACCACAACTACACTTGCCCCTCTGCCTACGAAATCAATATGACTTTCTTATATCCCACCATCATATGCCACCCTCATTATCAAGATTGAATTGGAATCATGTATGGGTTATATGAGTTTGATGCAAAACCCCCAAGCAACCCATACCTTAAAAGTATTGGTAATTGAACAAAATGTATTGTTAATTCCAAACCTATTAGTTTATTGAGTTTGGCTCTTAAAATTAATTGTTGTGTTATACTTCAGATTATCAAAAATTTTGTTAAAGGGGATTAGTTATTTACTCTAGTCCTGTTATCTTCAGCTCAGCTCCATCAGTTCAGTTCAGTTCAGTTCAGTTCAGCTCCAATCAGTTTAGTTCATTAAATGAGAACAAACCCTAATTCATATATACATATCCATGTGAAAATTCAAACTAAACCAATTATCAATAGGTTAATCATTAATACTTACATGTTCCTTGGCTAGTGAATAATTTGCAATTAATCTCATGTAAGTTAATAAAAGCTGGTTTAGTTTTTTTTTTTTTTTTTTTTTTTTTTTTTTTTTTTTTTTTTTGATGTCGCAATTAAACTATTGTTAAGAGGCACTTTCTTTGTTTCTTTAGTTGTTCCATTTTGATTTGACATATTTGCTAGTGTACAACTTAAATCATTAATATCTTTGATTAATACGGAGTAAGGATGTGATGATCATGCACAAATTAAAAGACATGAATGGTAATATTATGTATTATGTATGCAATTATATATGCATGAAATGAGTGGTATAGTGACCTATGGAGATGGGCATGGGAAACAAATCTTAAAAAAGAATCAAAAGAAAATGGCCTCTCTATGTTTGCACCTGCTCAAGATATGGTAAAGCAGCCCTTCAATTTCCCATTATTTCACACCTTAGCTAAAAGGCACCATTGCTTACATCACCTGTATCCTTTTCAGGATTTTCGTGGACCCCTTCTTCCATAGAGCTGGCAAAAAGTCGTGTCGTGTCGTATTCGTGTTTGGTCTCGTGTCAATTTCGTGTTGTTCATAAAATCTATCAAAAACTATGTAGAATGCAAGATAAATGCATAATTTGACCACTTTATCTAAACGGGTCGTGTTCGGGATGATTTCGTGTCGTGTCGTGTTGACTTCGTGTTTTCTCTCAGTAACTTCGTGTTCGTGTCGTGCCGGTTTCGGTCGTGTTGTCGTGTCGTGTCAAAGATTGCCAGCTCTATTCTTCCACCATTCTTTTCTCACTCCATCAAATTTTCTGTGTTTTTTTTTCCTTTTATTTCTTCCATTGTTTCACTTCTCTTTGGCTCTTCCCTTTTTTTTCACTAATTTTTTTTGTTTATTATGTGGTCAATTAAATAAGGAAATGTTCCATTCATGCAATTGATCTGATTTTCTAAATTGACTGAATTATACATGCTGTATAATAATTAATTTATTGTAGAATTTAAGAAATTTAATGATGATCAAATTCATTTAAAAAGATAAGGTCAATTAACTCCAATTAAATATAGCTATTTTGATCTTATCATTTCTTATATAGGTTTGGTTTTTCAACTCATTTATTATTACTTATTCTTATTAACATCGGACTAGACTAGACTAGACTAGAAAATTTCAGATGAAATTAGATTAAATCTTATTTTTGCTTGCTTATTGCCATATATTATTAATTTCATATTTGTTAAATTTATGAAAATTAGATGTTTGACAAACACACATGAATCTAGCAAGATTATATTTGAATATGTTTTTTCTTACATTAATGTGCAATTAAGGTTAAAGTTCAGTCAAATCAGATCAAACTAGACTAGACCAAATTTTAGAAATTCAGACCACGCCAGTTATTAGATTACCTTATTTTAAACGAAAAGAACAAAACCTTAGAAAACTATTTGTTTGAATAAACTAAACTGAATATACCTAAATAAATTCCCTCGTTACAATTATTATTTACCCACAACTACTTTAGACACCGTTCTCTCTACCTTACAAAAAAAAAAAAAAAAAATTCAATAAAAACAAGTTAAATTCATAAGTTATTGTTTAAATTTAGTAAAAAATAAAAAATTATATACACTCTACGGTAATTAATTAAGTTGAATAAATATCAGGTGAAGAGAATAAGACTTTAAAACGAGCAATTATGTTGGGGGTTTTGTTTAATAGCATTCTATTGCTTAGCCTGTAATTCAAAAAACCCACTTGGAAAATCCTGTTACCCAAATCTGGTCAGATCTTACTTTGTGGGATTTTGGTGTTTATTTTTATTTTCTTTGGTTTTGTGGGTGGGTCTTATATGAACAGAAAACCCAATATTCCTCTTTCTTCTATTCCCCCCCACTCTTTTCTCCCCCTTTCTTTGTATACCCAAATCCCACCACCATTCTCAGTTTCCCACCAACAAAAACATCAACAATTTTACAAACTTTTTTGTGTTTCTTTCAACTAAACTTTTAAAAGTAGATAAATTCTTTCTATAGGTTGGTCCAAAAATGGGAATGGCAGCTGAACCTCAGTTTCATGTTTTAGCTGTTGATGACAGCTTAATTGATAGAAAACTCATTGAGCGTCTCTTAAAAACCTCGTCTTATCAAGGTACTGGTTTTATATGCACGCGATGCGTTAGTCTTTTTTATTTTTTTATGCTGGTCTATTTTTGTTACATGACAAAGTAACAAAGGGGTAATAGATTTTGTAACATTTTTATTGGTTATATCTTTTTGGAACAGTTACAACAGTGGATTCTGGCAGTAAAGCATTAGAATTCCTGGGTTGGCAAGAGCAACAACAAGAACTACCTTCAATTTCACCTGATAATCAGCAGGTTTAGTTTCTTATTTATTTTGTAAAAAAGGGTTAATTTTGCATATTATTTTCTTGACATTTTCATCTAATTAATTTCTATAATTTCAATTTTCTTTTTCAGGAAGTAGTAGAAGTGAATCTAATTATTACAGATTATTGTATGCCTGGAATGACTGGCTATGATTTGTTAAAAAAAGTCAAGGTATTCTTTTCTCTTTTTCAACTTTTCTTCTTCTTCTTTTTATTAGGACTTAATTTGTTGTTATCTTTTATTTAGTGCCTTTTTGACTGTCTTTTTTACTGCCATAATCTAAAATAAGTCTCTGAAAAAATTCCTTTTAGATGGGATTTTCTGTTTTTTTTTTCTTTTTTAAAGGATAAATTTATTAATTATATTTGTGTTCTGTTTCTTCTAGAATCAACAAGAGGGAAATTTAATTTTGGGAAATAAAATTTTTATTTTATTTTTGGGTTAAATTTGAGATAAATCTTCTTATATTTGCATCCACACAAAATTTGATTTTGGATATTTTAAAATGTTTTTTTTTTTTTTTTTTTGTTAGAATTATTCTGTCCACTTCTCTAACGTTGTCCTGCTGTTTTTGTATTGGTGGTGCTGCTAATAATGAATTTCCTAGGATTTTGTAATTCCAAAAAAAAAAAAAAATGATCAAGAAAAAATCAAAAAAAGAGAAAATTTTGGGGGGTAGAAGAAGGGTTGAATTTTGGAAATTATAAAATCAATTAAATAAGGTATAGTAAATTAGTAATAATTTTAGGAGTTTAGGGTCTCTCTCTGATGGATTTCTTTTGTTTTTGTGAGTGAAAATTTATGCGGCTGATTTGCTAATTACAGTAGCTTTTTTAACTTTTGAAGAAAATGGGGTAATATGGATGTACTCACATTACTATGACTAATAACATAATGAAGATCTTTATGACCAATTTACACACAAATTCATTTTCATCTGTGTTATTTATGACCACTTACCAAATGGACTTAAAGGTGTAAATAAAAGGAATTGGCTGAACTGTTGGTTTAATGTTTTTTGTATGAATAAATGACATAACTAATCATAGCTAAGTGATAACTCTAATAAGCGAGTAGTGCAAAACGTTGAGTTGGTGAAAATTTATGTTGGTGAATTGTGTAGTACATTATGGTTTAAATGAAATTTTCAAATGAGCTCGGATATATGGTCCAGAAATCTGACATTCAGTGTTCATTTCTGCAGGAATCCTCTTCACTGAGAAACATACCTGTAGTTATAATGTCATCTGAGAATGTCCCTTCTAGAATTACCAGGTAAAAACCAACAAATGACATAAAGTTGTAAGAACATTGCGTAGTTTTGACATTCCTTAAAAGGAAATTGTGTTGTTACTCTTTTGTTTGGAAATTGTTGCGACAATGTCACTATATTTACTCTGTTGGAAATAGAAATATTGACCAAATAGGAATTATATCTAATGTATCAGATGTTTAGAGGAAGGAGCAGAAGAATTCTTCCTTAAACCAGTGCGATTGTCGGATGTAAATAGGCTTAAACCCCATATGTTAAGAGCCAAATATGGGCAGCAACAGCAAGACATGCTTGAAGTTGAAGCCTGTCAAATACCCGAGATCAAATCTATTCATCAACCACACCACGAACAACGAATACAAGATCCGCAACCACAGCCACAATCACAACTGCAACAAGAGCAAGAAACAGAACAAAAAACTGAAGAACAACAACAATCACAGCAACAAGTACATCAACAACAGAACAATAATAGCAAGAGAAAGTCCATTGAACTGATGGAAGATGGACTTTCACAAGATAGAACAAGACCTAGATTCAGTGGTCTGACTACTGTGATCTGATTAGTAAAACTTTCCCTTTATTTTTTTCTTGGGTAGTTTAATCAAATTAGATCTTGGTTAATTTTTTTTATTTGCCCCGTAATTTTTTTATAATCGCCTTTTCGTTTGTTTTTCCTTATATACCCTCAGAGGGTTTGTAGAGATGATAAGGAGAGATGTATATTATGAAGGGTTGGGGGGATAGAAAGAGAGTTTTAATTAATTAATCTCATGGTTAAACCTGTATACATCATCTTACACTGAACATAAATGTAGTTTTCCAATTTTGTTTTACATATTAATAGAAGAATTATTGACAGGATTAACAGGGTTATAACAGTTAATTCACACTTAATCCAAGAATTTGCTGTTATCTATAGGAGACAATTAGCATAAACCCACCTGGATTAATGTTATTATATAGTGCTAATATGAATAATTATTTTATAATTTAGAGTGCAGATTTCTGACACTTTTTATGAGTTGGATAGAAGTCATGTTTAGGTTGTCAAAAACTATGTTAAACAAAATCAAATCTTTTAATATTTTCACAACCTGGAAATTGCAAACTTTGCTCCTAAAGTTATGGTTATATGAAAATCATGCCATGTTTGTGGCAAAGCACAATTTTAACATCTGAAAATCACATAAATTAATTTTTTTTATAAGAATATTCTCATGTTACTTGCTGATGCCCTTGTCCTTTTTCCACCTAATTGAGATTTTGCTTTGATCTACGACTAATGAACTTCTGTATTTAGTCAATGTTGCAATTTTGAACTTTTCATACTTCCAGAGGGCAGAGTTTTAGACACCCCAATTATACAGTGTAGCCGGTTGGATATACTCGTAATAGTTTACGTGGTGTAACCAACCGGATAATATTGACTTCAAAAATATTTTATATTTCAGGGGTTGTGAGAGGGTTGCATCGCTGGCATGGTGTCAGCTGTTGTTTAGAAAATCTTTGCATTGGAATGTGTACTTAGACGTTCAAATAGGTATCTTTGTACGATTGGTTTGCAGTCTTTAATAGCCAATAACAAAACTAATCAAATCCAATTTGTGAAGTAAATTGGTCATTGGGCTAGAGTGTAGAATAATTTAAGAATAATATCAGATTTTGTTATTTCTTTAACCCTCTCATTTTGACCTTGCCACCTTGTTTGAAATATTATTGGCTGTTACAATTATTTATGGAGTAATTACTTTTATGATACAAAACATTAAGATTAGTACAATTTGCAGTTCTTTAACATCTGTTATTTATAGTCAATGAAACAATGAGAGCAACAAGCTATTTTAATTTTCAGCAAATGTATTATATGTCAAATCTTCATGTTACTCTGTATTTTGAGATCAATTTCTACAAATTTTTAAATAAGACCGCATTAACTGTATATGTTTTGCAAATAACATTAGTTAGATATAATTAAGACTCCATAATAACTTAATGCTTTAATTTCAAATATAAGAGGAAAATGTTAAAGGATTTGCTTTAAACTTCAATAGTAGTTTAATACCCATAAATCCAAAAACTACTTTTAAGTAATTTAATCAGACTTAACAAATAATATTTGATAAAGAACGTACAACTAGAAAAGCACTATGCATCCTACAGAACTCTGTTTCCTTGATATACTTGGTATGAAATAATTAAGTCCTTGCTTTGGTGATGCTAGGAACAATATTGTGCTTCAATAACCAGTTTGCCATAACACTGTAAGCATGTTGAGTCATATGGATTCCGTCCCAACTTACACTCTTGTCGGGCTGCTCACACACGGGAACTCCTGTTCCACACATTCGAGTTCCATCGTAGTTGTACACATTATTACCCATCCCACAACAAGCCCTTTGCGTTTCATGCCTATCGAATCCTGCAAAAACATCGACAACAATGATTTATTTAGTAATTAGTCAAAAACATGTAACAATACGACGAATAATGAATCAAATATACCAACCAAGAGAGGCGGCGTTTTGAAGGAGTTCTCTAAGGGCTGTGAAGTAGTCTCCATAGATGATTGTGACCGTCGGGTTTTCCCTTTGAAGTTCTCTAATAGTTTGTTGCAGGAAATTGTTTTGGTACGTGGCAAACTCGTTCATTTCTCTTAGACAATGGAGTTCATCATACATACTTGCGTTGTTTGTTTGATAAGTTGTAAGATATATTGGCAAGCATCCGATTGGGAAATTTCCAGGAATCACTACTCGTGTGGCACCCAAACTAATTAATTGCTGCATAATTAAACAATATATGTTCGTTAGTATATACGTACTTCATAAATTGTAACATATTGTATATATATGAAAAACAAACTAGTTCATTAACATCATGTAATTAATATAGTAACCCTTAGCTTAAAAAAAAAAAAAAGGAAAAACACAGACGACTCACCTCCACGGCTCTTCTAATAGTCCCAATAACATCGGGCACCATCCCATGTACTTCTTTCATACTTTTCCCTCCAAAGAAAGCATAATTGAAGTCATTGCCACCAGATTCGACAATAAAGAGTGCATTGGCAAATTTACGCTTGCAATCTACAAAAATAAATTATACAAGTTAGTGTACAAGTTAAATCAATAACATTTAACAAGAAATGTTTGATATATTAAATAGCTAGAAGTTATGTTTTAGATAATTTACCTGATGGATTGGGACATATAGAACGAATATGAGACCTAAACCATGATAGTTGCACGGGTAATAAAGAACTACGGGTGGTCCGTGACACGATTCTTCTTGCAGCTAATTCGTATGTGCTAAGCGCTGTTGAGCCAGCAACCGCGAAGTTCACTCCATGATTGAAATTTCCATTCCGGTTAAGGTAGGCGTCAAGGTATGGCAAATTGAAGTGTTCAGCTGAAATTTAAGAAGAAAACGCACATGAAGAACAGGTTAGTGTATACGTTATATATTTTTCATTGGATCGGTAGATATAATTCTATTGAAAATTTCTACATACCACGTATTTAGTGTAATTAATTTATTGTCTTATATATCGTACTCCGTATATAGATGTAACAAAATGTTGTACTATATGCAACTTCAATTCAACACCATTATTTTTGTAATTAAACTTCTACTTTACAGCTAAATACAAAAGAGAATTTATAAATTAAACTTTATCTACTTTTATTTTTGTAATACAAAATCTTTTTGTAAAATTATAAAACCCTAGATGAACACACAAACACAAACAAAAAAAAAAAAAAATCTAGATAATACTTCTTTCGTACCCTAAAAAAAATTAAAAATACTATTTTTTTTTCACTCTATTATTAAATCCAACACTTTAACTTTTGCATTATTGCTGACATACATATATACTCTACTACCAACTCTATATTTCTTGAATCATAAAGGAAAATATAGTCAAATCTTGTTAAATTTTCTTTAATGAATATTTCTTGAAAATATCAACTTTAAGCATAAGAAGTACTTCGTATATGTTTTCAAAAAAAAAAAAAAAAAAGTACTTCCTATATCAATAAGTACGTACAGTAAATGTGATGTAATATGAGATATAATAGGTACTTGTAATATTAGAATTCTAACAAGTAATAACCTCAAAATAACAAAGAAAAGAATCATTAGACGAAGTGCATACCAAAAAAATCGACCATAAGACGTCCATTAGAGCAACGTCCAGTAGGACGTCCGAGGAAGAAGTTTTGTCCATAAGGAAGTCTACCGCAGCCTAAACGTGCTCCAATGGGATTTTCGCGTATTAGATTACCAGTATCAGAGATCGAGTCTCCAAATTGATAGATAGCATCAACTCGGGGACGAATTTGATCATGGCGTGCATGGATTGGTAAGGCAATAGTAAAGAGAAAGGCAAGAACTAATAAAACAGGTTTTGTATTGTAAGCCATTGCGATGATGGATGAAACTAACAACTTTGATCGATTGATTGATTTATTTTGTCATGAGTTACCAATATTTATAGCAATGCAAGTATCCTTATTCATGTATGTACGTGTACTAATAGAATTATCACTGTTACGTATGCAACAAGAAGTAGTATTTTAGGAAACTCCTTTAATTTTGGAGACTTGCCGCTTGACTATTACACAATCTATATAATCTAATCTAAGTTATTTTATCTAATCTAATTTAATAAACTTAAGGCAAGTTATTAGTATAAAGATTGTAATATAATTATGGTTTTGTTAGATATAGTACAATAGATTTTTTTTTTTAAAAATATATTTGTTTAACTATTTAAGTGAATACATGTATTGGATAACTAAATACTCGTAACTTGTGTGTCACTCATGGTTACAATCTTTGAATTTTCTTTTCCTACGTAAATTATTGTAGATAATCAATAATCAAATTTTATTTATTTTTTTAATTTCATATTTTCGCTATTTTTTTTTAAGATTCCCCTTGCCCTTTTCAACCTCTATGATGTTAAACACTGAACAATCATGATTATTGTTCTATCAACTCATTGGGTTTGGAAACCAAGCATAAATTGGTCTAGTGGTCAAGTGTGTATCTTACAACCATAACCAAGAGGTTGTGGGATCAAATCTCACTACAGACACTTTGAGGGTGGGGATTCCCTTATCCTTCCCCTCACTTTCAAAGTGTCTAACCCGCTAACTTGGGTCGGAAAGACCTGTGAGAGGTTCCGACTCGATAGGACAATTCTCCTTACCAACCAAAAAAACAAAAAAAAACTCATTGGGTTTGGAGTTATGTAATCAAAATAATGGGCTTGACTTACTTTGTATTTTGGGCCGTGTAATACCCCTGAGAGACTGAGCGCTATTTGCCTATTACCTAGTTGGTGGGCACTACTGAGAGACTGAGCGCTAGTAGTTGGGCCACAATGCTAAAGATTGCTTTTTACCTAACTATTTTAACGACCTAACTGTTTTTTTTTTTTTTTTTTTTTGAAGGAAATTAATGACCTAACTTAGACCCAGACTATAGTTGAAATTGTGAAGTTGTAGGACACACCCCTAAAGCCCTCACACTCAAAATGATCCTGCCCAAACATTAATATATTTTTGTTGTCGAGAGTTGGGGTGATGGGATTTCCAACTATCCACTATATCGTTGCTGCCTGAGGGAAAGAAAACAACCATCTACTAAAAGTTGGGATTGAAGAAAAAAAACAACATCCAAAAATTGGATTACTCTAAAGAAAAATCTAAAGTTGGGATTATTAAAAAAAATCGGGCAAAGTTGAGATTATTAAAACCAATCTATATCTATATCTATATATATACTAAAATACCAACTGCTGATGTCATCATTGTCTACATGTCACTTTTTTAGTTAATTTTATCCCTCCAAAATGCAAGGATGATGTCATATATTTTTTTTCTTTTTAAGCTACCCTATTTAACATAGATTTGAAAATATATTCCATTTGAATTTTTAAATTTTAAATTTTGGGTTTTCTACACATATTATGCTATTTAGTTATTTACGAGTTGTTAACAATAGTTAATAATATAATTTAATTGAAATTTCTTAATTAAATATAAAAATTATGCACTTTCGGGAATTGTATATTCATATTTAATTAGAAATTAGGTAAGGAAAAATGAGTAAGTTATTTTCTTTTATGACGTGTTAAAAGTTTATAATTCAATTCTTATTTTGGTTAATCTAGTTTTTCCATTATATTATTAGTCACATTGGTAACCATATTCGGATATTTCTATCCATTTTTTGTAACACTCCAATAATTCTCTCTTTAAACCTGTAAATACCTTTAATAAAATGCAAGAGAATTACTGACGTGCTACTGCCACATGTTCAAACGTTAAGGCTAATTCAGAATTTAGTAGCGGAAAAACTAACTCGGTTTTAAATAAGTTTTAAAACCAACAAACGAAACCAAATTAAGTCTTACAAGTCGGAACCATTAAGGCCTTTATTCAAAACCCAGCAAAAGTAGTAAATAAATCAAATCAAAGTTTAAATAAATTCAAACTTATGTAATGAAATAAACTGCGTACAATAACCAACTCTCCACTCAAATCCCTCCACCTTGATGCAAGTCCAAACTATGTAAACGCCTATGATAAATCTGCTCCCCAACATTACAAATGTAAAGATTGGATTATTACAGGGTCATTGAAAGGCGAAGGTCATGACCAATAAAAGACACACAAAAGCACGTAATTAGCAACGCTGAGTACATACAAGCTACAGAATATAATAAAGAATTCTTAACATGCTACTAATAATCAATCAACATACACAATTTAATTATTGACTCAAATACATGTCTAAACTGTTAACTTTACTAAGACTTCAATAATTAATAATAAATAATTCATTTCATTTTATTCATTGGATGAAGCAATAGACAAGGTTGTCTCCCCATGCTCCAATTTGAAACATCAATAATAGAAAAACCCCATGCCTCCTTTCGGAAACATCAATAAACATCAAATGGCAACGGGCGCGACTCTGTGGCTATAGCTAGTGTTTGGGTACTATAATGGGTAGGCCCCATTATAGCCTCATAAGACCAAAGGGCCTAAAAGGTCCAAATAAGTCTTACATTGCTTGGGTCCAAAAGCCCACTCATAACCTCTATATATACCCTACTTAGGGCAAAGGTAAAAGGGTTGGTCACTCTTACATTAAGATGACCATGAAACACCTCTCTCTCCTAAAAAACCTCTCTCAAAAATATCCATTGTTTGGCACTAACTTGAGCGTCGGAGGCTCTGCCCCGGGGTCCACCCCCGGGGCTCGGAGTTCATTTTGCAGGTCCGACAAAGGCCCACATCCGAGGCACATCAGCAGCCCGCTGGGGCCCGGTTAGCCATTTTTTGCCGAAACAATTTGGCGCCGTCTGTGGGGATACGAGTACTACAACCCATGAAGATCCATAATTTCATGGTCATCGTTCTCTACCGTGAGAAGCAAACCAAATAATATGGGTAGCTTAGAGGATTTACTTCTAACATCTTCACAAAAAAGCTACTACCAATTACTCAAAGCATGACTCTTGCTTTCCTTTCCATTAGTTTGCCTTTAACAAACTAATGAAACCACCGTCAAAAGAAAAAGTTCAACCCCCTACTTTTTACTACTCACTATTTCTTTATAAAGAATAGAAAAGTTGGTCCCACATCTTCTCATCATTCTCACTTCCTAGTTCCTAGTAGCAATTTAAAGAAAGTGTTTCTTCTTTATAAAAAAAAAAAAAAAAAAAAAAGCTGCAAAAAATCGGAAGCCGAGACAGATGAAAAGAGCCATGGCCAAACAAATAAGTCAGACGGCAAAGCTCATTGAACTCACAGATCAAGGGTAAAATTCACCCTTGATTAAATTGAGTTTTGAGCTATTAAGCCAATAATTCTTGACATAAGCCGAAGCAAAATGACGATGTTCATCTGAGCCAAAGCTCATTACAGCCAAAGCAAATGTTCATGTCTGCCGAGGCTTTTACCGCTAAGGTTTTGGCTCCGTATCGAAGTTGTCCTTGCCAAAGGTTGCAGCACCCAGCCGAAGCAAATGGCCCGGGGAAAACTCTGATTACATTGGTGTTCAATTCGAACTCCGAGAATTTAGTAGCCGAAGTTCGAGCTTCCAGCCGAGGTTCATCCCCGCCGAAGTTCGAGCTCCTAGCCGAGGCTAGCCATCGCCGAAGCTTGAGCTCCCAGCCGAGGTGGATCCTCGCCGAAGCTTGAGCTCCTACCCGAAGCTCATCTGAGCCGAAGTCGGTTCATCCTCGCCGAAGCTCATCTGAGCCGAAGGTGGTTCAAATGACCCGAAGCAAATAACTTGGGTAAATTTGTTTTCAAGTCAAAAACTTATCGGCCCCCTTATCTTCTTCATCAAGCTCACCAAAAAGTTGGCTGAGATTATTAGCTCAGCTTCTCTAGCCGAGCCGAGGTTTCCGAGGCCGAAGAGAGCTCTTCAGCCGACCGAAGGTCGCGAGTCTTGCTGAAGTTTCGGATAAGCCGAAATTCCTAAAATCACACCGAGGCGGCCACACCGAAGGTGGGGTCGAGCTGAAGGTGGGGTGTCGGACTGAAGGTAAATTCGAGCCGAAGCTTGACTCCTAGCCGAGGCCCATCTAGGTTCAGCCGAGCCAAAGCCGGTTCATGCCAAGCCAAAGGTGATATGAGCCGAAGGGGTCGCTGAAGAGCCACCAAGCTGAATCCCTGAGGCCGAGGGTACTGCTCTTAGCCTCAAAATCGAAACCTTTTCAAAAGTTTCGTAGTAATCCGGATGAAGCAAACAATTTGAAGCAAATATCTTTGGTAATTTCATCCGAACCAAAAAAAAAAAACATCATTAATTATCCTTACGAAATTGATGATAAAAATAATAATCATCAGTCACCCTCACGATGATGATGATAAAAATGCCCATCATTCTAACGATGACAAGAAATACCTCTCTAGCTCAACTAGAAACACGGTTTAACCGAAGTACTTCGAATAAACCAGTTTCTGGGGGGCAAGGGGTTATACCCTAAAAGAGTTGGAAATTTTTAAACTCAGTCCTCGGATCAAGAGTAGCTCTTTCAGTCCTCGGATCAAGAGTAGCTCTTTCAGTCCGCGGATCAAGAGTGATAAGCTCTTTCAGTCCTTGGATCAAGAGTAGCTCTTTCAGTCCTCGGATCAAGAGTGATAAGCTCTTTCAGTCCTCGGATCAAGAGTAAGAGCTCTTTCAGTCCTCGGATCAAGAGTAATAACTCTTTCAATCCTTGGATATTATGATCTTCGGATCAAAGAGTGTTGCCTTTGATAAAAAAAAAAAAAAAACCCTTCAGATCCACGTATCTGAAGGCTCGAGAGTACCCTTTGGACCCACGTATCCGAAGGGTCGAAAAAACTCTTATGATCTTCGGATCTAAGAATGTCGCCTTTGTTAAGCTCTTATGATCCTCAGATCAAGAGTGATCGCCTCTTATGATCTTCAGATCTAAGAATGTCGCCTTTGTTAAGCTCTTATGATCCTCGGATCAAGAGTGATCGCCTCTCATGATCTTCGGATCTGAGAAAGTTGCCTTTGTTAAACTCTTAATATCCTTGGATCAAGAGTGAGGGATAGGATGAAGTTCAAAGATTGACACACTTCTAAAATCCGAAAAATATCTCTAGCTACCCTCGACGTTTTTAACGGTTCGCGGATCAAGAGTGAGGGATAGGATGAGGTAGTGTCAAAATTGACCACCTCGAAAAAATCCGAAAAATATCTCTAGCAACACTCTACGTTTTTAACGGTCCCCGGATTAAGAGTGAGGGATAGGATGAAGGTAAAAAATTGACGCACTTCTAAAATCCGAAAAATATCTCTAGCAACACTCTAATGATCCTCGGATAAAGAGTGATCGACTCTTATGATCTTCGGTTCTAAGAAAGCTGCCTTTGTTAAACTCTTATTATCCTCGGATAAAGAGTGATTGCATTTGTTAAACTCCTAGTATCCTCAGATCAAGAGTGAGGGATAGGATGAAGGTCAAAAAATTGACAAACTTCTAAATCCGAAAAATATCTCTAGCAACACTCTAATGATCCTTGGATAAGGAGTAATCGTCTCTTACGATCTTCGGATCTAAGAGAGTAGCACCGGCTACAATCCATAAATCCAAACAGACAAAATCCTCCGGCCCAATTTCTATTGAATGACTTATTTGGGAATGAAATAAAACCCAACTCATTTTTCAAATAGAATTGGGTCTGGGGGGCTAGTTGTTTGGGTACTATAATGGGTAGGCCCCATTATAGCCTCATAAGACCAAAGGGCCTAAAAGGTCCAAATAAGTCTTACATTGCTTGGGTCCAAAAGCCCACTCATAACCTCTATATATACCCTACTTAGGGCAAAGGTAAAAGGGTTGGTCACTCTTACATTAAGATGACCATGAAACACCTCTCTCTCCTAAAAAACCTCTCTCAAAAATATCCATTGTTTGGCACTAACTTGAGCGTCGGAGGCTCCGCCCCGGGGTCCACCCCTGGGGCTCGGAGTTCATTTTGCAGGTCCGACAAAGGCCCACATCCGAGGCACATCAGCAGCCCGCTGGGGCCCGGTTAGCCATTTTTTGCCGAAACAGCTAGTATGAGATCTCATCTAACTCCTTATAATTTTTAAAAGCATTTGAAAACAAGAGACTCGTAGATCAGACTACCTCTAAAAAGTACATGACTAATACCCCGTGAACCCAAAACCCCTGATTGTCAATACTCTAGATATGCACAGATCCACAGTTTTATTGCTCATCCATCTTGCACTTCACGTGATTTACAAGTTTAGAATTGGTGAAGACTCATATGCAGAACAATACAATCAATCAAATATCACATCATCCAAACAATCCAAGTTTTCAATTCAATTCTTGATTTATTAGTGACAAGCAATATTTATTATTGATTCCCTTAACTACCTCGGTGCATAAACACCTTATAAAGCACCCCAAACCTTAACCTCGTCTTTTAAGACTTCAATTCTTCCTTTACTCATTCTATTTCAATAATCATGAACGAGTAATTAAATAATTCATTCCACATACTCACATACCTTTGTCTCTAAACACATCTTGCAAAATAACGCATAAACAATACATACAAGGTAAATTAATACACAACATACGGAAATTCACAATGTATAACCAAACAATTGATCCCAGTCATCTCTATACATGATACTAAGTTCTCGATACATCCCTAAACATGCTTCTAAAGGCAAGGTTTCGTAACTTGTACGTACCTTGAATAAACGAGTTGGTTGGCCACTTTACTAACTAGAAATCACCTTCTATAAAGTCCTCTCCTAAACCAAACAACAATAATTCAATCAATACCCAAACAATTAAATTTACAGCAATACTAACTTACTTTAAATCCTTCAAAATCCAATTAAACAACACTTTAAAACCTTCCCTTTAATTAAAATCAAAAGCTTATATATAGTTCTTTAAGTTTCCTTCATAAAAACCTTAAAACACACCCTTGTACATAAAATTTCAGCATGTTTAAAGTTTAATAAAAATCTGAAATTTTATTACGCACATGAAATCTCAAAATTATAGTAATATCCAAAACCTTTGCTTAATGAAATTAGAGACTTTGAAACACATTAAATCAACACAATTTAAACCCAAGATTAAAACTTTAATAATCTAAAAATTAGTTTTAACCATCAAAATTATAATTTTAACATAATATAATTACTATATATTTAAGTAACTTGACTAACAAGTTTTTAAGTCCTAAAATCATGAAAACCAAGATTTAAACCCTTATTTCTCAATCAAATGAAATCTGAAATTTTTTTATTTTTTTATTTTTTTTTGTCATTAAATTAAATATAGCAAAATTCCAAAATTTATAATCTTTTGCAACTCATATACATAATCAAATCATAATAATAAAATTTAATAACAAAATTTAATAAAGATTAAAACTTGAATTAAATTAACAAAAGAAAAGAAAAATAAAGAAAGAAAGGAGAGAGAAGGGGGACGAATTGGTGTTGTACGGTGGTGGTGCAGGGCGGCGGGGCAGCAGGGATGTAATACCCCGTATTTTTATACGTATTTTATCTAAAATAAGTATTTTGTGAAGTATTTAAATAATTTGAAATGTTTTATTTATAGTATTTTAATTATTTATTTTAATAAGTTTGGAAATATTTTATAAAAGGAAAGTTTATTTAATTAATTATTCTATTTAAGTTGGAATTTAATTTAAGAAAGTTTTATTTTAGTAAAGTTTATTAGGAAAGGGATTAGGAAAGATTAAAAAGGGAAAGTTTAGGAAGAAGGGTTTCTAAAGAAAGAGTATAAATATTCAACACTTGGGGCAAATCAAACTTTGCCCAGAGTGGAGAAAATCCAAGGTAAACTTTCTCTCTCTTCTCCTTTATTTTTCTTTTCTTTTTTCTTTCTTTTTCCCCTTCCCCTTTTTCGGCATTCACCACCACCGGCCACCAGCAGCACAGCTGGCAGTAGCGGCAGCCACCAGAAGCTGGTGTAGACACCAAATTTTGATCCCCTATTTTCCATATTTTTTTTTTACTTTCAATTCACTAATAAATTTTGTGTAATTTCATAATTATAATAATAAGATCTGATTTTGCTAACGACAACCGTAATAATTAGACATAAGAGACAAATTCAAGTAGTGTTTATTTATGATTTTGGAGTATACAAAACTCTTACAATTTGTACTCTTAATTTATGAACAAAATACGAGATTAATTCGAAGCATAACTCGAACCTTGTACACTCCGTGCCGGGAACTTCAAGTCGTCATTTATTCATGATTATGAAAATCATTAACGCCATTAGTAGCACCACTAACGCCATAATCAAAGCTAAATATAAATTTAGCACTCGAAAATGCTCGTCGAACGGAGATGGAGCTTGACGATTTTGGTTGCCAGGAGCCATGGAAACCGAAGAGGAAAAGGCAAGGGGTGTGTTTTTTGGGTAAAGGTGATTTCGGATAAGGGAAATCTCCCTTTTATAAGGGATAAATCTTATCCGTATTTTTGTCGTATCCCAATTGTATAATCGTTTAGTCTAATAATAGTAGTAAGTGTATCTTTTAAAAATAACATAAAATAAAAACAATGTTGTTACCAGTGACATATGTAATAATCATGTCGTTTGACATATCCTGGTCAATAGTATCAAATTTTGACCCTTTAATCTGTACATTTTTTAAAACCGTGACCATTTCTAAAGTATCACTTTCTAACCCCAAATAAATTTTTAGTACTACTGATTCTTTTTTATCCTATTGTTATTATAATTATTCTACTATTTTTATATTATAAGTGGGTTCATCATATGTTATGTAAATAATTGTTACATTGTTGTTGGATTTTGTTTGACGATATGCCTAACCCATTAACATATTCATGGCTTTTGTTCCTTTATGATTGTTTTATTTTCTTTTTTTTGAAAAAAAAAAGAGGAAAAATACAAATCATAAAAAACAAAATAGCATATATTGATAAGTACAAAATCATGCAAAGCATGCATGAAAATATGCATGCATATCAATTACCAAAGTCACGGCTCCCCTTTTTTTTTTATTATTATTTTTTTTTGTTCAACTTATTTAATTTTAACTTGTTTTAATCCTACCATTTTACTTTGCTAATAACTTACTACTACTTCATATTTCATCTTCTTCCTTCCTTTCAACTTCCCACCAAAACACCATTACCACAATGCCTTCATGACTCACCCTTTTTTTTTTCTCTATTTTATACACTCAAAAACAACAAAATGTAAGGTATGCATGTTATTTTCTTCCCGATTAATGCAATGACGACAATATTTAACAGTGAAAGAGTGGTTATGAGTAAAGATACCTCTGCCATAACCACTCATTTGATATGTCAAATCCATGCAAAAGAAGAAAATGGTAAGTCATGGTTGTAATTTAGCAACGAGAATCAGAAAATGGTGTGATATGACAATACGTTGTATCACTGAGCTGTGTTTCTTCCCAAACGGTAAGGTGATATGACCATCCACAATCAATGGCAAGCAACATTTTTTTTCTCCTTGTTATTTTCTGATAAGTGGGTTTTGTAATAATCTTGTTTAGCTATGGTAAGTTTGAAATACGAAGAGTAAATACACTCTTCGAAGGAAAGTAGTACTAATTAACAATTGTGTTAAAAGTATATTAGTACTTTTAATTATTTTTAGTCATTATAATATTGTCATTTGTTCAGTCAAATTAATTAAGTTTTGCATGAAGTAGTAAGCTAATTCTATTTGTCCTCTACTTCATTAAGATGAATTTTGGTTACAATTTTTACCTAACTCTTGTATTTGTACGTATTTATTTCATATAATAGTACATTCTTTGTATTTTGTATTTTAGCTTTCATTTGCTCCCATATATATACCACCCCACTCTTCACGAAGAGGGGAGAAAAAAAAAGATCGAGGAGAATAGTAAAAAAAAAAACCATAAAAGAAGTATAAATTATTTCAGTATTATTATTAGACTTAAAAAAAAAAAAAGAAATCAAAATTTTTATCTTCCGTAAAAAAATAAAAAAAATATTGTAGAAAGACTTGGCCTAATTTAATTCGATCGTATTGACACTATCACGCTACTCTTACTAACTCCTCAAGATAGCTACTCAAAGTCAAAGGTAATATTTTCTTTCTTTTTATTTGTGATTTCATATTATTTTTACATACATTTACTAACGTTTCTACTTTTGTGTGTTCCATAACCTCCTAGGGCACTATACGTGCCGGTTTCCTAATTTGGAAACCAAGTAGAATTTGACCGACCACGAGCGAGTTTGAGAGTGAGTATACATGGTTTGTTTGATTTTTCTTTTCTTGTATGTATCATCATTATGTAGAGTATGAAATGGAAGCAATGATAATTGTACAAAATGCATAAGGAAGCTCCAAAGAATGAATGATGGAATTCTAGCAAGATAGCATTTAGGAGTGTATGAGACTTGGAATTTCATAAAAATAAATTTTAACCAATCCACAAAAAATCATACATGAAGACATAGTAAGACCACAAATTTTTTACTACAGGTCTGTCTATTTGCCAATTTTCGACCAATATCCTTTTTAATAATAAAATTTGAATTGACTATCTAGAAATAAGATTCCTTAATCTTTGTAAATTGGGGTCACACGTTCCCATAGGATAAATACTCTATTTTTTATGATTTTTACAAAACAAGGTAACAAAATGATAAACTGATTTGAGGCTGTCTTCCCCAACCAAGCATACTCTTTTTATTTGGCATATCAAATGACTTCTTAAAAGGGATAATTTTCTACAGAGAATTTATATGCTTGTCCTTAACATACCATTAAAAGGATCATGCCAATTTCGAAGTATTTTGACCATTATCACCCAATTCCCCATGAACGTCTCAAACTGGAGTGTTTTTAAAGAAAATTCATTATTTTTCAATTCAACCGTTGGATGAATTCCAATTTTTGATATGTTATAGAAGACTGATAGACCTTTCTAGGAATATATCATATGCTCAAATCCGACCGTTAAAACTTGAGTTATGGTGTCCGAAATATTAAGGAAATTTTTTTAAACCCTTAAGTTCTTTTTTTTTTAAGAAAGAATGAATTTTATTATATAATTTGTGTCACCCTATTATATACACCTCTGGTAATTTTTTTTTTTAAAAGATTTAAATTTAAGTCATTTGAGGAAGCTATAAATTACTCATGTCTCAAGTTGATATTAATCCAAAAAAAGAGACACATATGTATCACTTTAAGACTAACACTCTTTTTTCTTAAAAAAAAGGGTTTCTTCCTCCTATGGCTATATGAAAGGAGCGGTATAAATAATTCATTTATTTCGGAATAGAATGTCTTACTTTTTTTATATATATAAATCTTGTTTAAGTTTTAATTCCATCACCGTTCGGAGGAGCGAAATTTCCTTATGCATTTCTTAATAAAGAGACAACTAATTTTTAATTAAGTGAAATATGGCTTTGCATGCTTGTATCATTTTATTAATAAAATAAACCTTTCGAGTTGTGGTTTATGGCCTATATTTAAATAATAGGGTAAAATTGAATATTCAATCATGATAGGTTATGAGATGATCTTTTGCCACAGAGAACTATAATTTTAAAGTTTTATTATCTCTGATAGATCGTTTACGTAATCTGACATGATCAAGGTTTTCAATTCACTACCTATCATTTAGATTTAAGCCATATGGAATGTCCATTTTGCATAAGTCAATTTCCTACAATCCAAATACATTTCCTTTGTATTCTTCTCGATTCATACCAAGTAAAATACCCCTTTTTAGACTCCAATAAAGCCCATACAATCTCTTTTCAGAAGTTGGTCAACCCTAAGTAAAGCCGTTGATTTGAAACGCATTTTCCAAATAAAAAAGCATTCTCCTCAAAGAAACTCCTATGGTGTCGCTAATTCTAGTGACTTCCTCAACCTTGATAAATTGACCTCCATCTTGAAAGCAAGATTGCTCAGCCTCATTCAAATAACCCCATACGGATCGACCACCCTTCCCAAAAAAAAAATATAAACCTTCTTGAAACCTCGTATGGAATCTTTGACCATGTACAAATGGACGTTCGTAAGAACTACGTAGGGTTTTGATCCAGGAGTGGATTCAAATCCCACAATGAACGGTACGTAGGGCAACTTTAATGCTCAAACCCACCATATATCGTAAGGTTTAATTCACTTTTATTTTACATTTGAGTGTGATTGACAATGTGGAAATTTTCGTGTTTTTATGCATTAGTTTAAGGCAAAGTATGTGAATAACCATAACCAATTAGCAACGTACTAGTAAGAGTCTGTTCATTAGAACAGAGGAAGAGACGAGTTCCAAACGTTCGATCTTCCTAACTTATACCCCGTACCTAGATCTCTAATTTTCCTAAGACCATACTTATATAGTGCCTCACCTAATGGAGTCAATGTCGTTTTCTATTTGAAAACGATCATAAACAAAAAGACCGTCTCTATTCGGGCAAAAATAGAGTGGCGACTCTAATTTCTTTTTTTAGTCATATTATCGACTAACGTGGGATTTTGACTTCTAATTCTAATTAGTCAAAAATGGGGTACCACAGCTGGCGACAGCCGGTAGTGGTGGCCGGCCAGCTGCCCGGTTTTCCGAAAAAAAAATTAATCTTTTGTTTTAAAAATTGATTTAAAACTAGATCTAATTATTAATTATGGGTTTTGTGATTAATATTATGATGTTTGATTATAAGTAGTATGTAATTTAATTTTCAGATTTTAATTCTAATTGAAAAGCCCCAATTTTGAAACCCTAGATTCATAAATTATTAATTATTGAAGGATTATGATATAGGATGGGTTAAACCTTTGATTTAAGTGTTTTAAAGCCTAATTACAGCAAGTTTTCATTAAAATATAATGTTGGAATTTTTGGTAGTGCATTAAAAATCAAGTTTCTTTAAGGAATTTTAATTACCCATTAATTGGGATTAAAGTATGATGTTTTAAATATAATTTCAACTTATTTTAATTAAATTATGGGGGGTTTAATAATAGTATATATTGCTGGAAATTTGTGTAGAGAGGATTTTAATACTCTTCTATTATTTTAAATTATAGGAGATTTTGAAGTGAGTGATTTCTATTAGTCGTGGCGATATTAAGATTGTATTCAAGGTACGTACGCGTACTTAGAAAATTATTAAGCGTGTAGAAACATGCTAGGATTTACTTAATTGATTCCAAGTTAGTGTCATGCTAGGAATTGATTGGAATGGTTGAATTGAAATGAGATTGGTGATTTGAATTGGATTAATCGAATTGAGAATGGTTTTGGTGAATTATTTGTGAAGCATGATTGGTTGAAATAAATTATTTATTGGAATTGATGATATTGGAATATTGTCATTGAACCATATTTTTTATTATTGGCACCTTTGAAGGTTTATTTAATTAAACTAAATGCTTAATTTGGTTTGGAATATTGAAAAAGAATTTTATTATGGTTCATATAATTTTTATTGATGCTATAAGCATGAGGAACGAGCTATTTAAGTGTCTTTGTACACGAGGAATAAATTATATATTGGTGCCTTAGTGCACTTAAGGTGTTTCAAACACCGAGGGATAGGAATTGTGGCGCATTATGCGTTTAAGGTGTCCTTGACACCGAGGTAGATTAAAAAGAGTTCAACATTTAATATTATGTGGTCACTAATCATTCAAGAATTAAATTGGTATATTTAATTGTTTGATAATTGTTGTGATTGATTGTATTATGGTTTGAGAGTCATCACCAAGTTTAATAACATGTAAATAACGTAAAGTGAAAGAGATTATGCACCAAAACTTTTGGAACGTATATACCTTGAGTATGAACATATAGGGGGAGTTATGGGGTTTTATATTTAACCATAACTTCTACTGGCGTACAGGACGCTGTACATTCCTTTTATTATTATTATGCGCAGGAATTCCGCCACTTACGAGTGGATATTGATGCTGACACGGTTAGCTCCCGTGTCAATAACCTCATTTATTGGGAGAGGTTAGTTGGGAAACCTGTTCGATGCGTAATCAACGCTAAACAAATTATGTAATTGTCTAGTTGAAAGGTTTTGTTGAATGTTGTGTGCTTGAAAAACAGGTGCAACAAGGTAAGTTGTGTGCTGATAGGTAAATTAGTGTGGTAAATACGCTTATGTACTCAGCTTTGCTGATTGTGTGTTTTGTGTGTTTGTTGGCCTTGTCTTTACCTTGGCCCTATGATGATCCATTTTTAATGGAGAGAAGTGGAAACAAGTAGAGAGAAGCTTTTCAGGTGATGAAGCATATTCATGATGGGCATGAGTGAAGAGCGAATCATGCTAGTTTCCATAAGTATATGATGTGTTATTGTTTTATTTATATTATGATATTTCTATTGCGAGACTAACGTAAAAGTTTTAAGTTGAATTGATTTGGTTTTAATAAGGGCCTACAGTGGTTCCAAGTTGTAGGTTGATTTTATTTTACTTCGTTTGACTTTCGTTTTGACTTTACTTTTGTTGGTTGACCTTTCAAGTTGACTTGTTTTGAATGATTTTGAAATTAGTCTTCCGCTGCGTGTCTTTGATAGTTGCCTTAGCCGTTTTCACAGTGGCGATAATATCTTAGATGTTTCTATTTAAAGTTTTAAACAGGGCAAAACAGGTATTTTAAAAGGAAGGAATTTCTAGGGTGTTACAAGAGACGCCGGTTGTGGGCTGTCGTCGGTGCAGTATAACAGTTTTTTTTTTTTTTGGCTAATCGTGATTGCAGGGGAAAGTAGCAACAACTATATGGGGGAAAAAAGGGGTTTATATGTGGGTTTATGGTAGAGAAATAAGGAGTGAGGTTTGCTTTAATTAAAATTAAATAAGGATATGGGCTAAGGGTTTGTTGTTTCCTAGTATTAGTATAATTAGGATGATGG
Source organism: Chenopodium album (assembly GCF_948465745.1). Classification (NCBI taxonomy): domain Eukaryota; kingdom Viridiplantae; phylum Streptophyta; class Magnoliopsida; order Caryophyllales; family Amaranthaceae; genus Chenopodium; species Chenopodium album. The sequence continues at coordinate 49,652,198 of NC_137848.1, forward strand.
TAATGGGCCCAAAGTGGGTAAGGCCCTATTCTTTTGAGCTTCTGGCAGAGCATATCAGATTTCAACGGAGCAGAGCAGATTGAAGCAAAGTAGAGCAGAGCAGTTCTAAAGAACAGGGCCTAACTATGCTATTGAAATCCTTTTTACTATAGGAAAAGTTTTAAAATATAATAGTGAAGTAGAATTACTATTAAAATACAAGTTATTGTTCTTATTTGTCAAATCTTTCCAAAAATGTTTATATAAGTATAAAATTATTATAAAATATTTGTATACATTAAAAAAATATTTGTAATTATAATTTACTTTAAAATATGGGGGATTACATTTTTCTTAACTATAATATGCTTGCATGTGATGATAATATATAGAACAACATACAAAATTTTGAAGTTATCCATGAATAGGTGTGCATCAAATTTTGTATGCTGTTCTATATATTATCATCACATGCAAGCATATTATAGTTGATACAACATAGCCTATATTCTTGATTCATTGCATTATTAAACTTTACAAATGAAACCGTCGTTTCATAATTTTGAGATAATGAAATTTTTTATAATAACTTCGTAACCATAATCCATGCAACCAATCAATTAAAGTGTTAAAAACTTTCACAAAAAGAGAACAAACCCACATATGGATGGGAAAAAACATCTCATAAAAAGGGAGAAAGAAAAAAAAAGTAAAAGAAATTGAGGCTCACCATCCTAATAATGCTGGATGGTAGCGCTTGAAGGAATCCAACTATAGGGTTTTATTGAGGGTCAGGTTGGAATATTCTTTTTGTTAATCATTAATATATGATTCATGAGCACCCTGATTGATATGGTAATTTTTTTTTATTGAATTAGTATATTATAAATGAATGAACTGATTATCTAAATTTGATCCAAACATGCATGCATCCTAGGGTTTTTTCCAAAGGCGTCATAATGGACATTAATAGTCGCCTGGAACTGTATTAATATATTCATATGTGTACAGTGTATAATTATATAATTAATGATATTGATATCCATATCCTTATCATGTAACATTTAACTATGCCATATCCTACAAATGATACACATTGATTATGAAATTATCCATGGATATCTATGCATCAAAGTCTTTATATTGCTTCATTATCATCACATGCAAGAAATCTTCTTCATCAAATGCCGAATCTCAAGATATTAACAGTTGATATAATGTCGTCTATATTCAACTTAGAATATAATAATCAATATCTCTATCCTTTATGAAACGTCACTGAAATCTTCAAATCAAATCCAATTTAGTTCAGTGTATTTGCTTTCTTAATTATAGACCCGAATATCTATTGAAACTAAGTAATTTATACACTATATGTAAAACGAGCTAGACATAAAATATTTCAACTAACTTTGAATTCAGATCATATCAAGTCAAATCCACAACATTTCAATTACCTTCAACAATTAACATGGCGTAAATTTACACGAAAACACCAATGATTTAAGAACGAGACAGGTAGAATCCAGCGAGGGTAAATACGAGCCACAAAAAACCTAGCCAGAAAACTTTAGGGCAACTCATTGAAGATCCCAAGAAAAAAACCAAAACCAACCAAAAAAAATCCCCTTTCACATCATCAATAATTCATTCATTCTATTGAATTTGACTCTCTTCTACCCCCAACTCCAAGCAAAAACAAAGCAAAGACTAGACTCCCAAGTCCCAAGTGTTATGCCCTCTTACCCCAACCCCAAAAATTAAGGGGTTGGGTCCCACACCACAGACATTTGTGGGCCCCACAAAACCACGCACAATAAAATAAGGCCTTCCACACGTTAGCGCAGCCAAAACCATCAACAACAAAAAGGCAAACACATTCTCCCCTCTCTCTCTTCTTTCTCTCTCTTCACCCATCATCATCCATCATCTTAGCATAATCAGCAGAATCTCCCTTTCTTTCTCTACTTTCTCTCTCCTCAAGTTCCTATCATCTTCGTCTCTTTCCTCGCCACTCAACGCTACCTTCTCTCAGGTTTTCCCTCTTTCTCTCTCCTCTTTTTTTTTGGATTTTTGTTGAATTCTTCCTTCTTTAAATTTCGCCGTTTTTTTTCCTGATTATTGATTTTTTTTTTGCATTTGTTTAATTGATCTGGAATTTTGCGTAGTTTCTGAAATTTATACGAATTTATGTCTATTTTGTGTTTGATTAATGATATGATGAAATTGACGATGATGATGGATTTTTGATGATTTGGATATGAAACCCTAGAGTAGAGTATAATTTGTGAAATTGTGTGATTTTTGCGGTTTAAGAGTGATAATTGAAGGGTGATCATGGTGTTTTTGTGTCAGTACAATCGCCACGGGTTGTCGTTGTCGAGTTATGATTATGATTTGGACAATTTTGTTTGTTATACGAGAAAGAAATTAATTAATGAAGTTGTACGGATTAGTAATTATTAATTTTTTTTTTACGCGAAAAAGTTTGATTATGCATTTAATCACCAAGACTTAGAAATTTTCCGTATTAATTTTTCAATCCACACTCGAGCGTATTTGAAACTAAATTTTAGTTTGTAATTGAAATATACATGAAGAATATTTTTAAGGTAAATTTTTGAATGAAAGCTGAAGATTGAATTAAATTGAATTAGGGAAAGTTTTGTGCTAGATTATGCTGAAATTCAGTTTTCTGAGCAATAGATCCCTAATGAATGTTTGTTGTCTGATGTGATTTATGCTCTTACGACTAATGATCGTTTTAAGCTGGTTCCGTTGATTTGTTTCTCAAGCATGTCGGTGCTTTCTATTGTGAAATGCTGCTATGGTGTGTGAAGCTATGTTGCATAAGCTTATTGGCACAAGTCTAGAAATTTTACTGTCGATTTCCTCAGATGAAATTGTTGCTTGAGATAAAGATTTTCTCTTCAGTAATGTCTGATTCCTTTCTGCACTGCTTTTTGTTTTTCTTTTTGTAATGATATTCAGGGAAGTTCTACAGATTTGAGTTTGTTATGTCTGCTTGTTTACAGGAGCTACAACTGTTATGCGAGTGTCTTCTGTCTGGATTTCTCAAGGCCTCTAATCATGTCAGGTGGGGACGTCAGAGGCCCCTCTGGTCAAGAATTACAATGGGTATGAACGGATGCATTATATTAAGGTTTTTGCTTCATGATCTTGTTTGTTATAATGTTGGAATTTGAGGGATATTGTTTTCAAATAAGGCAAGATCTTTGACTCGATGTCTTTAAGAGTCATTAGAATTTTCTATTTTCTATTGTTATATCATCTAATAGTTTTGAATTAACCTGTTTTAGGAAACATATCTGTTTGTATTTTTTTTTGTGCTCTTTTTTTACCATTCATCTCGAATTCTTCATAATTATAACTTTTTTTTTTTTGGAGAGGGTTTTAAACTTCCTGGCTGGGTAGCTCTGAAATTAATCATTTTCTCTTTTTCACTCTCCAACACCCCCCAGGATGTTATGTTGATTACGATCTCCTTATTGAATGCTATAGTGATAGCAATATCTAGGGTTGACCCATTTTCACAATGGCAGGTAAAAAATCTTATAGAGCGATGCATTCTACTGTACATGAGTAAGAAAGAAGCTGTGGCCACGATCACGCGTGAAGCAAATGTGATGCCTACTGTTATCGAAATTTGTAAGTTTATGTAATTATAAGACATACCCCGTTCAGCCCTTTCTGTTATATGGTACAAGTAACATGTATGCATGAGAAAGGAGGATCAACATTGCAGGAAGATATAAGTGTGTTTAATAATAGTAGCCATTACTTTTTTAGAGGAGAACATTGGAATTATATGTTGTAAGTATGAAACACTACTTAATATGAGCCCCCATAAATCTGAATAATACTTCAAAGGGGATGCAAAGAGTATATAAATATGCTTTATTTAGCAAAGTTTTAATAATGTTGGTGAAACTCTCATTAACTTGCCATCCAATTACATACAATGCTTCTCTCTCTCGTATTCTAGAGATGTAATGAGTGCACCTTGCCATTTGCTATTTCTGGAAGGTAATACTCCAGAAAATGGGAGAAATTAGTCTCTTTTCTACCCCTATTTTTCACCTGTTGCTGGGTGCTGTACACTCAAATGTAAACTATAAACATCACTAGTGAACAGTAGTTGTGTGATCTTTTGTCATTTTAGAGCCAATACTCAAGAGCCTTTTCAATTCATTTGAATTACATCAATTTTGTGGAAGTGTCTTGTCCCTTTTTCTGCAGAAATAATTTGTGCATAGGAATCTTTGGCCTTTACTAAGGATTAAAGTCGGTTAAAGGAAAACACAAGCTTGGAATTTGTTGGAGCATTCGAAAATAGGTTGTTACAGCTATATAGGTGTTTAAAGGGGATGGGTATCCTGCTTTGAATGTTGCTTCCTTTTTCACATTTCTTTTCATGTAGGACTTAAAGTTTGGAACCAGGGCTCATTTTGCTTTGCAAATGTAAATTTTGAGGTGTATCAATAATTTTTCTTATCCTAGGTCAAGATAGTGTCTCTTAGTTCTATCTTTAAGCTGCTAAGGATTTAAAGTTTGGAATTTGTTGGAGCATTCGAAAATAGGTTGTTACAGCTATATAGGTGTTTAAAGGGGATGGGTATCCTGCTTTGAATGTTGCTTCCTTTTTCACATTTCTTTTCATGTAGGACTTAAAGTTTGGAACCAGGGCTCATTTTGCTTTGCAAATGTAAATTTTGAGGTGTATCAATAATTTTTCTTATCCTAGGTCAAGATAGTGTCTCTTAGTTCTATCTTTAAGCTGCTTGAAGCAAACTTGTTAATGGTATGTAAGTACTGGCAGCGTAGTTTTTTGTCAGTGATTTCAAAAAGTGGGTATAAAATTGTGGAAATTGGGGAGTAGAAATTAGAGATTGGGAATACATTTAATAGTTTGCACTCCCTTGTTTGGTGTGTGGTAAGGAAGTGAGAATAACTTGAGAATTGTTATCTCGTTTGTTTTGGTTTAAGTATCCTTTATTACACTTTGTGATTTTTCTAGCTATATGTGATAATAAAACCGGACTAGGGGAACACAAACAAGATTGTGCTCTTAAAGAACTTTTTGTAAAAAATTCTACCAAAAATAAAAATAGAAGATGAATAAAAAATCCGAAATAATGAAATCTACCTCCCTCATTTATTCATTCACTAGGTGAGCTCCTATACGGTGCAACTGCTAACATATCCATTGGATTTAAGTACTTTAAATTCAAAAAGAGGAATAAATCCATATTACATACACATATAAAACAAAATTAAGTATAACAATATTCTAAGTTTTATTGCTAGCCTACTTACGGAAAAGGATGGTTCTTTGACATAAACATGATTAATTATTACAATAATTTATGCAAACCTTACATAAAGGAAGCTCCAAAAAACTAATACAAATTTTCAATCACATGAAATTAATTAGAGCTCCCAGGCATAACAACACTCTTTTTGTAGAGTATCATCACTTTGCACCCAAGCCAACAGTCCACACCATTGACAGCATTTTGCTTTACACCTAATGTACTCCTGCACAATTAAGATCGTTAAAACACCCACTTATTAGAGTAGCAAAACTTAGAAAGTTACTCTGGTAATTTAATAATACCATCACAGAGCTTCATTTATTGAATAAAGGAATTAGACACTTCATTGACTCAAAAAGGAATAAATTAAATTGAAGAATAAAAGGAATAATTGAATAATACCTTCACATGTCTCTCTCTCTCTCTCTTTTTTATTTTTTCATATTACCACAACCAAATATTAGGTCTCAATAGCCAGAAACAATCCACATTATTTCACAGTTTGTGACTGTACCCAATGTTTAAAACCATGGGTGGCATGGTCTTTTTTATGGTTTTTTCTGATTTTCTAAGCTCTGGCACTTTTACCTGGCCACCTGGGTAACGTAAATAGTTGAATTGAGGCCCATTTATTTTATTTTATTATTTTAATTGTTAATGTTGTGAAATCATAAACGAACACCAACTCTTTGTCATAATAATAGAGATTCCAAATTGCAATCTGGATTCCCTATTCCCACTAAAGATCAGCTGTTTTGTTTTTATGTTTGTTAAATTTACTAGTTATTATATCTTTTTGTAGTATGGAATCGACTTGAAGCAGAGAATCAAGAATTTTTTGAGGCTTATCATATTCGATTGGCATTGAAGGATCAAATACAGCGGTTTAATGAACTGTTGAAGCGGCAGGGGGAGCTGATGGGCAAGATCAAATCTCCTGGAGTTGCTTCTATGCCAGCTACTAATGGAGCGCACATGGCACAATGTAAGACTGATACTAGGGACATTTTTTATCAGGAAAAAAATATGCCTTGTGTTTTACCAGTTTTAAAAAATAAGATCTGGTCTGGTATGAATCTTTTTGGTAAAGTCTTACCTAAATTAAACAAGAATGAGTTTAAGGTGAACAAATCAGAGCCTTATATAACAGATCAGAGCCTTGTATATATATATATATATATATATATATATATACATACACATCAGTTCCTAATTGTTAAATGTTATGTTTAAATTGTTTATACAAAATACACTGCAGTTTCTGTTATAAGTCTTCTATGATTGCAAAGTTTGAGGGTTTGGGTTCCATCACTTAAGTTGTCTCAATGTGTAATTGCTTGATGTGTTTCTTATGCCTTTTTTTTATTTGTAGCCCCACTGAGTATTATATTAATATGTTTGTGCATCTCTTAACAGTCCAACAAAATGCTGGCTGCTATGGTACTGTTGATCAGACTGGACCATCTTTAACACCAGAGAGCTTACAACCTCATATTGCTCCAAGTTTACCCAATTCCTTCACTAATGGTGTATCATCCTTGCAAATTCCTTCACCTTTTCCGTCCAGAACAATTGATTATCAGCCTAACTCACTTCATATTCAGAACTCTAGTTCCTTGAGATTGATGCAAGGTTTGAATGGAGGGATTGTTAAATCAGAAAGTAGCTATCCTTCCAATTCCTCAATTTTTTATGAAGCTGATCCACATCTTGGTGAAGCGCATGGCTCCATGGAAGATCCATCTATTGCAGCTTTTGGTGGTTTGGAAGCAAGCTCACAACCGTTAAATGAGACACTGTTGGGCATCAATGGCTCTTTTGAGCAGCTGGGACCCAAATTCTATGGTCTTACCAGTTTAGTTTATCCTAGTATGTTTTTACTTTGCCTCTCTTATTGATTACTTCAGGATACTTTTGACTTCCTTGACATTCTGTAATTGGTCATAATATTTGCCAATTGTGCTTCATTTGATCACCTTATTGTCTTTATTGTACAACTAGGATGAAGTTAAAAAGTTATGTTGTCTGAAATGATGATCTAGGATTTCATTGTTCCCGTCTAAAGTTTGACTATGTTGTCTTGGACAGATGGATTAGAGAATTACACAAATTCAGCTCTTATGTCTACAGAGACGGAGAACATCCTTGCTGCCCGAGACAGGGGTGAATTAGCAGGTGAGATGCTTTCACTAATGTTCATACTTTGTTAGTTTGTTGATACTTCTGTGGGTCTCTAATATATGCTGTGGGTTAACAGAAGGAAACAAGGTGCCATTGACACAGAACTATCATAATTATGAAGATTTTGGAAGTGAGTGATTTAATTATTTTGGTAAGATGTTCCTTGATTATTGACTTAAATTGCAGCAGTCATTTTTCTGTTGAACGATATGTTTGCATTTTCATATACTTTACTCAGTTATTGTATATTTGCAAAATGGAAAGTGAGTGTGTGTATATAAGGCGAAGCACAGGTCAACCTGGCTTCTATGTTGGTTTTTGATGGTTTATGTCGATAGATCAATTGTATGATTATGTGATCAAATAGAGCATACAAAGTATTATTTTGATAAGGGAGGAATTTTATGAATACATAAATTTAGTACTGGTGGAGGACAAGTTTAAATATAGAATTACAAATTTATTTACAAATTAGCCTATTTCCATTGCATATATGCCCTATAGAATTATAGAATCGTTTTTGAAAACCCAAGCCTTGGCTTTTAAAGATGTTGTCAACAATATCACTTTATTTCTATAATGTATCACAAGAGTTAGCAATTCTTATAAAAGTTTAGTGCTTTGCCCACGATAACTTATTGTCTACTTTTCCTTTGCCCTACAAAACCCCACGAATTGAATCAATCCATCTTTTATAGAAGGGTGGGTCCTTGATATGGTTGTTAAAAGCAAACTTCATAGATTATTTGCCAACATATTTTGAAAGAAGACATGTGAGCAAAGCCTTTGTTTCCACAACATATCACTATTAAATAAGAAATTAGTGCCTAAATTATACTCCCTCCATTTTCTTATAGTTTACTCACTTTTGATTTCCTTTTTTGGATGTTTCTTTTTAATTTACACTTGTATCTTTTTATCTTTGAAATTGGGACACACCACGATTGCTCTCACAAATAATGTTTTTAAGTGTCACATTAACATTTTACTTTTTTCTGTCTCCTAAATTAAATGTAATTCTTGGTTTCTGTGAAAAGAGTTAGTTTTTAATAAAATAAACAAAAAAAAAAAAAAAAAATAAATAAAGGGAGTATATATATCAAAATTTCTAAAGGTAATTCTTAATGGTAAGTTGGTAACACTTAATTATTACTCCCTCCATTTTTAAATAGTTGCTCGATTTCTCCATGCGGGGAGTTTTAGGAGAAATTGAGAAAGTAATAAAATATGGAGGTAGTGGGGTAGGTGGGAGAATAAAAAATTGTAAAAAGCTATGTTACTTGGACTCGGGTAACATGAGTACGTGTCCAAGCGTCCGACTCGGCTATTTTGTGAAAAAATTCCATGATTTTGAACTAAAAGTGAAGTGTCCGCGTGTCATACCAATGTTCGAGTGTCGAGAGTACGACACCGGTACGTGAGGTGAAATGAAGAGTCCGAGTAACATAGGTAAAAAGCAAAAGTAGTGGAGAGAATTGGAGGAGAGAGAACATGAAATTGATAAAATATGATTAATGGTGGGTCCAATAGGTGAAAGAAATTAATTAAATATTGTAAAACCTTTTCAAATAAGGAAATGAAGCAAGTGTTTAAAAATGGCCGGAAAAGGAAAGTGGAGCAAGTATTTAAAAACGGAGGGAGTATTTATATCTTTGGTCAGCTAGAAAAATCTTAAAACTTCACAAATAGCCCTTTATTTTCAATTATAAACTAGGCATTACATTAATGATATTAATGATAAATATGTAAAATAATTAATCAAACATGGTTAATCTATTTATTTAATTTTTTTGAAAATCATCACACCATTGTTGAAACCAACCCTATCCTTTCTATATTTGAACACCATTTTTCTGAAACACCAGCTTAATATAGATAGAAAGCTGTTAGGCATGAGATGGCTATGAGCCTTGGAGTTGCTCTTGGACAACAAGCAACGATTATGGCGGATTACTCTTGAATTTGCTTGAAACTGGAAATTGTATTGTAATGTAAGTAAAAAATAAATAAATAAATGCATTTGGTGTTTAATTTTATGTGAGAGTTAGAGGTGTTAAGGAGTTGAGCCTATACCGATCAAGCTCGACATCTGTGAGCTTAGGCCTAGCTCGAGTTTGATATTTCTAGACGTCTCGTTCCTCATATGTTGTTTCTAGTCTCAAATTTTTATTTTAATCAAGTCCTCTGTTTTTTCCAACCTGCATAAACTATTAATTGGCCTTTAAAATTGTAAAATACAACTTTTTATTACACCCACAATCATAACAATTATATCAAAATTTGCATGTTAGGTTGCTTGCAACCTTGCTGACCTTGTATCATATCAATTCAGCGATTAATTAACATGAATTGTAATTTAATCTTTCCCAAAAATAAAAACATGAAAAACATGCTATTTCGTTGAAGACATTGAGTGGTGGTTAGTTCTAGGAGATACAGGGCCCGTCGACCGGTTTTCCTTTCACAGTAGGAGAGTGAAAGGCTCTGAAGAGATATGAAATAGGAAAAAGGCTAGTTTTATGTAGTTGTATTTTGTTCGTTGTAACTTTGTAAATGTTATCGGTAACAGAATAACGAATAAGGGCCAATTTGGGCAATGTCCAAATAAAACAATGACACCTAAAGCTTAATTTTTAATAGAAATTGTATTTTTGGCAACAAGTTAGCTTATAATAAAATTTTAATAAGAAAAAAATTATTTTGGGCTTGTTACTTATGAGAGGCTAGGCTTATTAACACCTCTTAGTGAGAGACTGAGAGTAGACAATTTTAGTGTATTTTGTTTAAAATTAGGGTTTATATGTTTGAGTGTGAGCGTGTGTTTTCTTTCTCGAAGGGAAGGAACAAAAAACAAGTAGGAGTTTGTTGTTTGATGGATTGAATTCAGATTTAAGATTAGGGGTTATCAATCATTTGTTCTTACATTTTTTCAAAGAGAGAGAGAAGTGGGTTTAATTATCATGAAATATATTGTTAAATAGGTATTAATATAAAGTTTCATAATATCTACATTTCTATAATTTTTACTTATAGTTAATTATATATACTTCCTCCGTTTTTTTAGTTGCTACACTTTTATTTTCACGGTCGCCTAGACAATTTTTTAAGAGGAGAGAGATAGAGAGAAAAATAAGAAGGACCCATGTGTGTAGGAGAGAGATAGAGAGAAAGATACGTCAAAAATGGAAAGTGTTGCAACTAATTTACAATTTCCAAAATAAGAAAGTGTAGCAACTAAAAAGAAACGGAAGAAGTATTTAAAGTCAAAATAGTACATTAGCATGTGTGTTATGTTTGACTATATCGATTTTTCTGGGACGGAGAGACTATCATTATAGTGTGTTATAGTACATTGCAATTTCTGTAATTTTTCGCCAATATATTACATACTCTGTCTCCAAATAAAAATCCCATTTTACCTGAAAAACTTGTCCCTAAATAAGAGTCCCATTCACCTTTATTTATTTTTTACTCATTTATCAACCAAATCCCACCATCTTATTTTTCATATTCACTTTAAATCATTCATACCCTATATTTATTTATTTATTTTTTAAAAAAAATCACCTACCTAAAACTGTCTGTTAAAGGCAATTGAAACTTTATTTGGGGCTGAGGTAGTATTACAAATTTAGATTTAATGGCATACCTTAATTACCCTTGTGTATTTTCAAAGACTTAAGTTCTAGGCTTTGCTATGGTCGTATGACTTCTCTTCTCTCAATGGTTGGGATTGCTCCATGAAATTGATAAGCCGGAGAAAGAGTGGGACATGGTGTGAAAGGAAAGCTAGAACGATGAAGTTGGTAGGGAGTGAATAAATGAAGTTGTAAAAGAGGAGGAAATGGAGGAATTCAGTGAAGAGGAAATTGCGTTAAGAGGTAAAATGATGAGAAATGACCAATAAAGTTGAGTGAAGAAGTAAATGATATCAGTTAAAGAGGAAGTAAGACAGAATTTAGTGGAATGGAAAGTGTAAGTAATGTCGTGTCAGTCTTGAGATGGATTAGGTCGGGTATTTCAGGTTATGTGACCAAATCCAGGTGGCAACATATGTGGTTTAGTGACCAAATCCAGGTACAACTTATGCTTAAAAGTTATCAGGTAGTCTTAAACACTTATTTTATAAGACATCTAATTGGAAAAAAGAGTTAATTAAATTGGTTTTTACGTTCTTAAGCACATGTAAGTTGGCATCTAGATAGCTACTTAATGGAAGATATCATTGTCCAGAACTTACTTTGGCTGTATATACTGTCAGCCAGGTTTGATTAACTGTAATTCAATGGTTATGAACCTTAATGTTGTTGCTGCTGCATGTCATATGTCATATGTAATATGTTGTGTTCTTACACCAATATCCTGGGTGTGCATTGTTCCTGGGATTTATTGTTTGGATGTGAGAAGTGTGAGAAGACTAAGAAATTCATGCACTTTATGGATATTTTAGATCTATGATATCATATGTTTGGATGATGAGTGTAGCCCGTTAGGCTGTTATTGAGTTTTTTTATTTATTTACTTTATTTATTTATTTTATTAAATGAAGAAGTGTTGGGTGATTGTTAGTAGATGTCTTCATGATATCTACTACCATGGCAACCAGACACTTATCGCACTATGCATGGATGAATTTTTGGTGTTTTTGCTTCACCTAATTTCACTTATCTATTTTATTATATTTGAACTTTTTTAGGCTTGAAGTTTACTTATTTTGAAGGCTAGTTAAAACTGAGAAGGCATTTCCTGGTCTTAAACTTATCTAAACTTATTAGCCTTGAACTAACTTATCTAAACTTATATGCACTGAACTTCACCGATCACTTTTTATTGTTTCCCCGAAGAACAAAGCCTGAACACGGTGTTCTGTGAGTATCTCATGAGGGAACCAGCTTTTATGGTTTACTTGGGGGGGAGGGGGGATGTTGATTTTTTATTTTTATTTTTATTTTTTAATTTTTTAATTTTTATAATTATAGTAATCTTCTATACATTACTAAGGACTTTTTGGGGCTGTACTTGGACTAACATATAGGGTGATGTCCATGAATTAAACTAAGGAGGCACGACCTTTGTGATAAATTGGGGCGCAAAATGGCAGTGAATGGTTGCTTACATTATTAAATCATGATGCTGCAACTCAAGTGTAGTGAACCTAAAACCAAGGATTCATGTTGGTAGGCTTGAGAGCCCTATATATTTGCTGGCTGGTCTTTGTTCCCAATTTTGATTAAATTCTGGGCACACCCTACTCAGTGGATGAGCGGCTTCCCAACTGAACTTTGCCATTGTGATGCTACTACATTATGTATGATGGAATAAGGTTTGACCTTTTAGAACTTTTTCGTTTTACTTGAGGTTCACAAAGAAGGCATGAACAAATGAGAGAGCCAAAAATGAGTGTTTCGCTTAGTGTTGTCATGAGATTTTCTTCTTATTTTTCAAGGGCTTAGGTGATCAGTGATTATCTGTCATTTGTCTGTTCATAATGTTATATATTTTCAATTTCTGGGAAGAGCTTATCTTTTTGGCTGCTCCTTTTATTCTTCCTGATTTTACAAAAGAAGAGCAAAGTGAAATACAGGTCAAGCAGGGTCAGTTGTATGACAACTTAGCTTCTGTGAAGGGTAGGCTTTGTTTGTTGTGTACTGCTCTTGTGATTCACTATTGACAGATGGCATGGGAATGCTGCAACCTTAATGGATTAAGCTGATCTTATATAATAAAAGACTGCCAACAATCTTAACATTACCATTTTGTTAATCTTTATAGGATTTGCTTATCTTTGTTTTCAGTACATTTCTCTTTTCTTTTTTTCCCTTTTTTTTTTTTTTTTTTTTTTTGGTGGGGTGGGGTGGGGGGACATGCTTACAATTGTCACTGTAAAATTTTCTGTTGGGGAGAGTGCTGAGAAATCACTGAAGTCGATGGCAAGATTCAGAGGATGTGAGAAAGAATAAATTAACGAATGCAAAACAAATAAATAACACACAGATTTAAGTGGTTTATTGATAGTGTGTTGGCTGCATCCACGAGCAAGCGAGAGGAGCTTTATTGATCTTGAGGTATACCATATTACATATTGATAATGTCAATTATCACCAGGCTAAGCTATGAATAAACCCTAACTAGACTTATATATAGCTATCCCGGATTAGGCGTAAAAAGAATTAAACACGCTAATTGCCTCAAACCGCGTGCAACTTCCAGGCTTGTTGCGTGCGACTGAGCTCTTGCTCGACCTGGTCACATCTACTGCTCGCAACTCCAAATGCTTCCTAACCTAGATTCAAGGCATATTTCAACAAGTAGCAATGGGATATGTAGGGACTAGGGAGTCGGGAAGAAACTAATAGTCAGATGATATGCATGAGATGTGAGCTCTTTGAGAGGGGGGGGGGGGGGGTCATCAAACAAGTGCATCAATACTGGGATGCATTAATACTTGGTGTGTATCCTATAAACCTAATGGATAATGGGAGGATTGTGATAATAGAGATTTATAAGAAGTGAGCAAGGTTGCCGGTTACGAAAGATATTTTGTTGTAATGAAGACATTCCATTGGGTGTTGTACAACTAGTTAAGATGCAAAATTTTCCTTGTGAGTCCTCTCTCTGTTTCGGATTGATCGCTACACTAGGTTTGGCACATAGTTTTAAAAAAAAATATAGGGTGGGGACTGGGGACCAAAGTGAGGATTTTATAATGTAAAGTATAGCTGGTTGGAATATATTTAGTCGGTAGGGAGAGAAATAATATATAAGTAATACTGAGCTCTTACCAATTAAAGAAGAATTGCAATTTAAAAACGGATGAAAAAGAAAATGTTACTAGTTGAAACAATGTGCGAGTTTTTTGTTTTTTGTTTTGTTGTTGGGGGTGGGGGAGAACTGGGGGAAAGGATTTAAGCATACCAAGTAGTTTAGTTGATTTAAGTGCTAAAGATTCTTCTGTGAATAGGATATATACTGCTGTGTATTTAACTTCTTTTTTCTTCTGTGGGCAGGTTAGTTTGTCAGTCAAGGCAACATTTATATGTACATATGATTTAGGGACAGACCGAGTCTTTGCAGAGTTAAATACTTTTTTGCAGAGGTACATAAATTGGTGTGCGTACTCCAACATTTGTTGATGCTTCCATGATGAGAAGGGTGGCAGTTCAAGTCTAGAAGACAAAGTGTTGTGGAGATGTGTAGCAACTTTTGGTTTAGTGTTTGGTTAGTCGTACAAAGTAAAATTTTAGGAAAAGCTTAATGGGCGAGTAATGAACGTCTGATTGTGACTTCTAATCTGGATTTTGTAAGATGAAATTGATAACATAGCCTTTTCTTTTTTTTGTGTTTGATTGAAAACTGGAACTTTATTCACCATGTAGGTCGTGATTTTAGGCTACAGTTCCCTTCATGCTATAATGTTTTATGATTTCAGGGGGAAGAGGAGGCGGTATACAGAATTAGGTTGTTACTCCGTATGTGGATTATGATGTTCTGCAACTACCAGAGTTTTTCATTACCCCTTAATTTCTACAGTTCTCAAATCCTAGAATCAGTTTATATTGATGCAAACTCGGATTCTCTATGTCTAATTTTTGAAGATTCATAAAGCTACAAACAAATTTTTTTTTTTTTTTCCAAAGGATGCATGGACCATGTCATTCGGATAAAAGGCCTCCTTTATTTGGGAAAAATGTAACAATCACAAAAAGGTTTACGGAGTAACTTTTTATATCGACCATACAACATTCACTATAGCTTGTAATATTTCTATTCGTTTTTCTAACTAGCAAGGAAGATATATTATCAGCTCTAAAGTTGATGTGTCTGTAATAATCTTCTTAATCTCCTGCTCTAGTTCACCCACTCTTATGGAGATGTGGATTAAATTAGTTGAATCAGGGAAGATAGCAACATTTTTCCCCTTGAGGTTTTAGCTTTTGAGAGCCAGAAGTTCAGCTGTTGCGTCTGCCTGAAGAGGAGATACAGCAAAGATAGGCTCGCTTCCTGTAAGACCTTGCTCCCATGTTCAAAGGTCTATCTTCCCTGCAAGACCTTGCTCCCATGTTCAAAGACCTCCTACATCCCCTCTCTGTCCATTTGAGCTAATAGGAGGAAGTCACTGTTTTCCTAGTATAAGCAATAATCTAGGGAGGCAGAAATGGCCCAATGGATTTTCACTGCCAGGCCAATTTTAAACTCCCAACAAACTGGGACTGAAAAATTAAAATCTTCGTATTATATTCATAATCAATGGAGAAGTTTATAACTAAATTTAAATATTCACAATTAAGATTTTTTTTTTTAAGAAAAAAAGTTTGTTTTGCTAAACAGGTCCTGTTTTAAAGGCATGATCCAGATCAGCAATTAAATCATTCACATCCTCGATGCCCACTGAAATGCGGACAAGATCTTCAGTTAAACCTCTGGCTTCACGAACTGCAGCTGGTATGGAGGCATGTGACATGAAGCACGGCAAACTTATAAGTGATTTCACACTCCCTGAAAACCAGAAAACATTCAAAGTTAAGGAACCAACATAAATTAGCTTAATCATTTTCATCTCCTCAAGCATTATTTATTCTCTACTAGGTACAAACCATGGCATATAACTCCCACTGATAGAAAACATAAATTTTTTTACACATGCAATTGGATTAAAAAATAAAATAGAAGAAAAAAAAAATAAAAGGCAAAGTGTAGTGTGGGCAAACAAACAAATGATAGATGAGCTAAAATCTATTGTGCATATACATAGTCCTCATTTATGAACATCTCAACCCAAAGATGCTTAAATACACAGAGGTATTCAAGAAGGTTAAAGCACTTTTAGAATACTTGGTGATTGTAAGAGTGAGAGTATTTACCAAAACTGACAGTAATGCTGAAATACTTGGTTGTCTCCACAATATGTTTTGAGAGAGCAACAGAACCAGTAAGGAAACTAAGCACAGATCCTGCACCTTTGGCCTGCAACAAGTATACAATCTTTCTATTTGGAGGCAGAAATATAAATTGCCGGCAAGTATTGTGTTGCCAGAAGGAAATCTTCAAAAGATATGCACATAATATAATTTAAGGAGTAATAAGTAAAAATTACCTGAGAATAATGCAAAGACCGTCCAGGATGATCAGGAAGTCCAGCATAGTTGACCTTCTTAACTCTTGGATGAGAAGATAGAAATTCAGCAATCCTCTGCGCATTATCCTGTCGCAAGTATGAAGTAGTGCATATGAGTGTAACGAGGAAAAATAATTTCTTCAAACCAACAATTCAACAAATATGCTGATCCACAAGAGCGTGAGTTGAAAGTTAACAGTTTTCATCCAAGAAAAGATTGTCACAAGCAAATACTTGCATAGGTAGGTTGTCCATCTTTCAGTCCATACACACATACAAGCTGTAAGAGATCCACAAGCAAGCAAAGATATATGCTATTCTCAATGAAAGATGATCACGAGAAGAACATGTTGATAAATCTTCTCCAACTACAAAAATAGGATATTTAGGTAACGGTGGTTTCACATAAAAGATGATTGGAGAACATAATAAGAAAATGGATCTTATCCAACTACATAATTACTATTGAGTACCAAGCAATTAGAAGGTAAAGCAATCTTGTGTGCTTAGCAAGTTAGCAGTATTTTTCATTCCATCAAACTGAAATCAAGTGTGGAAGTTTATCTTATGTTTTCTTCTATCAAACAGCATTGACGTGACCTATATGTGCAGAGTCTGCAGACTCACCAAGACTCACCAAGACTCTCCAAGGATTGGGACAGATCACTTTGTGTTAAAATCCAACTGTGACACATTGCCCATATCCAACATATTTAAAAATTTATGAACATTACTTTAACAAAATCCATGATGATAGTGAAGTAGAACACATACTAAATTCATATCAAGCCAATTTCACAGCAAACAAACCAGGATACTATGTCTCTATTAATCAGGTAATAAGAAATTAGATATGTAATGGTTCAGCTATCAAGTCCACATCATTTGTGCACATCCACCTCAAATTTCGACCTAGGAGCATCTATCATGATAACAGAATAGCAATGCTCACAAATACACAATGCTGTCAACTGCATATTCATTTTAAAAAAAGATATAGCTTGAAGAATTTTTTTTTAAAAATAAGAGTTAATTGCACATGTAACTTTTCACGCGATAATATAAATATATTGAAGCACCTGTTGCTTTTCAACACGGAGGGCCATGGTCTTGATGCCTCGCAAACAAACCCAACAGTCAAATGGAGCCAATCCAGAGCCTTCAGAATTTTGTAGGAAATACACTTCTTTTGCCAGACTGCTCCAGGAAAAAAAATGACATTTAGCTTAAGCAATTAAATACTGATTACTGAATAACTTATTATAGACAGCTAATTATCCATAAATAAATAAGCATAATGAAGCTACATGGTTTTACAATGTATGTGTCAGAAATCAAGAATTTGAGACATGAATACATAGGCAGAAGTTATGTTACAAACTGTAAAAAGGCACCATTACCCAACTTCATTTTTTACTAATAACCCAGAATGTAGCCCCTTGATAAGAGATGCATCAAAAATATGTTAAGGACAAATTTACTTCTACATGACTACATCCAAGCATCTTCAACAATACTCCCTCGGTTTTTTATTATTTGCATCATTTTGACTTGAGCACTAATCACATACTCTCTTTGACTTAATTTTTTTACTATTTTAAAATGAATAAATGTTATTATGTAATCGTACCTTCATTTTTTTTTGTTGACACGTTTTGACTTTAGCACTATTCACTCACTTCTCTTTGACCGTGTTTTGTACTTTATATATAATGAAAAATATAATCATGTGGGATCTTGTTAGATTCGTCACAATTTATATTTTCAAAATATCAAATTTTTATAATTTTTGTTTATTGGTAATCAAAGATAATAATAGTTGAAGTTGTGCATTGGTAAACGTGACTAAAGAAACATGTCAACTAAAAAGAAACGGAGGAAGTATATCATTAGATTAGTAACAATGTCTATTTTCATAATTTTTTATTTTTACTTTTTACAATATTTACTAATAGACAATAAAAGATATTAATGGTCAAAGTTACGTCTCGGCAAATGTACTAGTCAAAGTGATGCAAATAATAAAAAAAATGAAGTAATAAGATCAAATATGTAAAATGCTCAAATCATTTTACATCATCTCCCAACTAAAATCTTACAGAACTTTTATAGTGACATTGAGTGGGACACGGGGCACATTAATTGCAAAACCAGAAGGAAGTATCTTTAAGGCTTAAAAATTGGATTCAGACAACAGGGATGGTGTATAGGCTCACAGGTTAAATTACCTCTCCCCTTTCACAGCAAGAACGCCAGCCATAATATCACTGTGCCCAGCTATAAATTTAGTAGCTGAATGCATCACAATATCTGCCATCACCAAGCAAAAGTATATAGAAAAAGGTAGTAAAGAAATAGCTCTAAAAATTCTTCCTTATAGACATTATAGGAAAAGTCAACTATCATCACTTAGAGAGTACCTGCACCAAGTTCCAATGGCTGGGATAAAACCGGAGACATGATGCTGTTATCAACCAGTACAAGAGCACCATGTGCATGAGCTAACTCTGAAATTTTCTAAATTGGAGTAAAGAAGAAAAACGTTCAAATGTTTCTCAACAAAATCTGAAATATGCTCATCACAATTCTATTATCACAGTAGTATATAAACCCATCTTTAAGACAAGCATATCTCATCCCCAAACATTTCCATGATTTATAACAAAAGGAAAGAGACACTTCTAAAGCCATGTAACTTACACGAATATCACATATTTGTTGTCGAGGATTGGTTGGACTCTCAAGCCAGACAAGCTTTGTCCAAGGTCCAATTGCTGATGCTACTTCCTCTAAATCAGATGTGTTCACTCGTCTGCAAATCTTTAGACCATCAGAATGTCACATTACATTAATACACTAAACATGATAAGAACAGGAAGAATCACTAACTTCACCACAATTCCTGTTTTTGGAAGAACTTGTGATAGTAATCGATCAGATCCACCATATATATCATCCCCGGCAACAATTTCCTGGCCTAGATCAGAATAGAAAGTAAGAGTGTGGATGCATTAACACAAGTAGAATCAACCTATCACCAGGGGCAGAGTAATGAACAAACTACCAGCAGCACAGGTAATCACAAACAAACATTATTATATCACACAAATGAAGAAAATTAGAGGTCAATACAGTTTGGCTAGTAAATCCTGAGCTTCATAACAATAATAAGTAACAGTGCATACTGTACCAAGATTTCATTGCTGACAAGAAGAATATGAATCTGAAGAGGCAAAAGATAGCAATACCAGTTCCAATAAGACGAGTGACAGCAGCAAGAGCAGCCATTCCACTAGTAAAGCAAAATGCTCGATCAGCCTTATCCAGCTGTGCCAGGAGTCTGTAACATAGAAATAGTAAAAAGTGGGGGAAATGAGTGTAAAATTTCACAAAGATTATGGTTTGTACATGAAAACAATAGATACGAGCCAATGTTCAATGAAATGTTGAACTAGTGAAATATTACCTTTCTAGGACATCACGTGTAGGATTCCCACTCCGTGTATAATCATAAGGACCATTCTCTGTTGCTGATGGCTAGATATGAGAAAATTAAGCATGCAATAATATCAGATTAATGTAGCAGAAACTGATAATGACAATGGAAAAAGAATTCAGTCATCCAAGTCAGAACTTATAGGATAGCTGAGGTAGTTAATTTCATGTAGCAAGGCACAGTATATTGAAACAAATAAAAGCTACATATACATTTAAACTCCGTTTAATACAGTAGAAATGTATAGAAATGTATACATGCCCAAAATCACATACTCCAACCATTAATGCTTAGATTCTAATCCATGCATTTTCAAATTCATACTCTGTGATAAGTACACAATTATCACTGTAGTTGGAGCAAGAGCATCTCCATGGCCAGTGGGGGGCTAAAATAAGAGATTTAAAAAAAAGGGATCCCATTGGATGGGTTAGCAAAATTGAGAACTTTTTCCAACAACTCATTTTGAAAAACTTTCAGTTTTAAAATATAAATAAATAAAAACTCTGCATTGCACTGATGGATAAAAAGTAATTATATTCGAGACTCATTGATGGGTCTCACCAACGGACATACAAGTCTTTAAAGATTAAATAAAATTAGAGACCTTGACATTGGAGATTAATAAGTACGAGTAGTTACAAGTTACAAAAGGTAATGAAACCCGAAATGAGTCACGCCATTGAAGATGATCTAATATCACATTGCTTATCTACATTTGCAGAATATACTCCCATTCATCCAAAATAATTGTCATCTAATCAAAATTATAGATTATTAACATTACATACTTTCTTATACATTGACTACATCACCCTAAGACATCAAAAAGAATGAATTAATGTGAGTAATTCATAGCTTGCCTGCTTAAAAGTGGCTGTCTGATACAATGGTGTGCTCATCGAACCATAAGGATCAAAACTGCTGTCGAAATTCATCAACATTGTCGCAACACTTGGCTCCTTAACCTCCATTTCTACAGTTTATATTCAAATCCCAATTATAAAATCAAATAGATTACTTAATTAATCAAAGAATCAACAATACCAAAAACCACTCGTCGATAGGTGTTATTAATACTCGGAAAATGCTTAATGTTTCTATTTTGAAACTAAAATACTAACCATTGATACAAAAATACAACTTATTTCATGAGACGGTATAACTCGGAACAACATTTAGAGACAAAAGGGAGTACGAAATTAGCTCAAAAAAAGGAGGGAATAAAGTATAAAAGTAACTCACCATTGAAACACTCTGCAACACCATCAACCAAAGCTCCAGTTTTAACATCCATGGATTTATCTTTCATACACTTGAGCTCAAATGTGCGATTTTTGGCGCCGAAAATCGGCGAATTGAATCCGATTCTCACCGGATAAACCCCAAATGCGTATTTCTGAAACAAAAAAATTAAAAAAAAAAAAATCAATACAAAAATCCAATGAAATCAATACAATTAGAATACGAATTAATTTAATTAGGGCAAACAAAATGGAAATTGGGGAAGGAAAAAAGTCATACATGAGAATTAAAATCAGAGGAAATAGAAGGAGATGAAGGTGGGATAGAAAGAGAAGCCGCCATTTTTGAAGGTGAGGAAAAAATTTGTAGGGTTTAAAAGAGGGTTAATGAGCTCAATTAAGTAAAAATGTTGAAGAAAATTACAGTTAAAGTTGAACTGCTAGATTTTTTGAGGAGAGAGAAGGAATGTAAGCGAGAAATGCAGTCGGATTCAAGAACAACGCTGATTCTTTAATAATATCTGGTTACTATTACAGAATCTGAAAGTGGGTATCAACGTCAACTCATCAACATTACCATAAAGATTTTTACTGATGCGCATTCTAAGATTGAAAAAAGAAATGTCTAATTAGACAAAAGAATTAAAAAATTATGTACCATTAAAAAAATTCACAGGTAGATTGATTTAGCCCCTAACATTTTTATGATAGTCGTTTTAAATATTTGCAACACTTCTTTTATTTGCATTTGCAATTTTACGGCATTTACTTTTTATAAATGAGATTCTTGTACCTTATTGTTTATACAATAAAGTACTCCGTAATACAATGTGCTTTGTATTTTTACATCATTAATTCTCTTACTTATTTGTCCATTCATTTTTATGTACTAACCACAAGGCCACAATTAAGGGTTTGTTTTGATTTATTAAATTGAACTGATTGTAGCTGAATTGAACTGAACTGAATAGAGCTGTAATGAATTATTTATGAGAGAAGGAAATTAGGAGTTGAACTGAATAGAGCTGAAATGAATTGTTTATGAGAAAAGGAAATTAGGAGTTGAACTGAACTGAATTGAACTGAACTAATTAAAGCTGAGCTGAACTAAAATTAAGCTGAAGAAAACATACCCTAAAACCACTTGCAAATGCAAGAGTTGCGATTATCTAAAAACGAAAACAATTGTGATCTTGCTTTATTGCTTTCTCAATGACTTTGTGAGGCAATCATGCATCAATTTGCTTCTCTATAACAATGCATAAAAAGTACAGCTCAGAAGTCTGATCAAACTTTCACAAAAATTAACAAAAGCAATCATTCACTCCTATGATTAGCACATTTAAAAATCCCAACACAAGTCTCATTATGCATCTACACCACAAATTGTTTTATTCACATCTTACAAACGAACAAGTTCCAATTTCCTAGTCAACACCATTATTTTTACATGAAGTGCCGAGAATATGATAAAATAAACAATTCACCCCATCAATATACTAGAAAATTGGTAGATATAAGTTTTTAATCCGTAAAAATAATTTAAGAATAGCAAAAATTATTTCATTTCAATAAAATTATAAATAAGCTCCAAAAATATTAGACCAACAACACAGACCTACTAGAACAAACTGCAAAACAAAACAAACAGCAAACAGCAGCTTAAAGCAGCAAAACTATCCTAACATGATCCATTTCACTAATTTTACAAGCATCAAATTTTGTAAACAGAAGTCATAGAGCCATCTCAAGTGTATTGAGTCAAAGATACCAACTCCTTTTTATTGATTGTGAAAAGAGCACGAATATATATAAGCTAATCATTGAAAATTGTGGTAGCTTTACATTTTAAACAAACACGTTCTTTTCCTAACAATCTAAGCTTGATTATTCTTATACTTGAATGTCAAAGCACAAGCTATCAATCTTAAAATTTAAATTCAAATGCTTGGGTTGTAGTGTGTCTAATGAACAACCCAAGCAATCACAAGATGAAAACTGAAATCTAAGAACAGCGCGGCATAAGGTTATAGGCTTGTAGCTATCAGTCATCGAACTCGACAATCTCAACAACTGACGAATCCCCAATCTTCTGAAAGACAACCACTTTGTCCTTGGGTCTCAGTAGTCCCATGGTTTTGCCGTGATGAAAAACGAGCTTCATCACTGATTCTGCATTGACAACCCCTATGTTGGCCTGGAGAAAATAACATACAAAGCATATACCAATGGAAAAAAAATTAGTTAATATGTCTAATTGTCTATAAATCAACTTCGGTCGGACAAAATACTCATCGGAAAAAAAAAATGAGGTCTAACAAAATTGTTATACTGTCAAGAAATTTAGAGATGCATAACAAATAGCTTATGAGAAACAACCTATGAGCAACTATTTAAGTTTTTGAACAATTTAAAGACCAAAATTATCATAATATTCAGAAGAAGAAAAAAAAAAAAAAATCCTTGGATTCAAGTCCTATTTTTTTTACTATTTTATATGCTTCCGCACAATAAGTAGCAAGCTACAGAGTTTAATGCAGAAAAACTAGAAGAAGATTAGAATGTGATGAGATCAAAACTTCAAACTTCGATCTTATCTAGCAACTTCAGTTGCCAATCTATTTCCACAGATTATCTGAGTCCAACATAGAGTATTGATGACATCCTTTTCACAAATATACTACATTTTTTATTTTTGGGAAATGATTTTATACAATTACTTGGAAAGAGATAAGATGAAAATTTCTTACAGCTTCAGCGCTTGCTAGGAGAGGAAAAACTCCACGTACACCAAGCAACTGTCGTGCCTGAATAATAAAAAATACCATTTAGGAATCAGGAAGACAGGCAACAAACTGAAAAATAATAACCCTGATAAAAAGGCCAAAAAAGATACGGAGTAGTCTTGTGTATATGATCTATGAGAAGAAATGCTACCTGCATTGAACCAGTGACACTCCATTTTATAGTATTTGACTTCACAAGAGGAGTGACAATTGCAAAGATAGGAATAGATGGTCTATATTTAGAAATCAACCTATTCAAAGAAGAAAAAAAACGACATTAAATTGAGCTAAAAATGTATCGTCAACAGAAATTTATAACAAAATATAAAAAAAGCAAGCAACTGCAAAACTTTCAATATCATATAAATGAAAATACACCTTGCTGCTGCCCCTGATGAGGTGAACACAGCAATCATAGCTGCATGTACTTTGATAGCAACCCGTACCTATATAATGGGTAGTAGCCTCAATATGTTATTTTTTACCATGATATATTTAGAAAACTTAAGTGACCAATAGATTACTGATCAAGGAGAGAAGGTTGTAACTTCATTACTAACTACTAAGTATATTATATCCATAGCTATTGCATATGCATCTAACATACAACACAAGTGACTTGCAATAAATAGAATGGCCAGAGATAGTACCGCTGAAGAAGCAACAGATTCAGCATGAGACAGAGGTTCTCCAGCATAGTTGACAATACGCTTGAAATTTAATTCTTGGTTGTATACATATTCAGCCTGCACGAAGCAGCATCCCAAGTCAATAGCCATCATCATGGATTAGTCAGTAATTTTTCAGCTTTTTATAACAGTGGACAGAAACAATAGTAAAGCACTGTTCTCTTCACCTTATTTCTGCTAATTATTTATCGCTTAGCTTAAATTAATTATTACTGATTAAAAATTAATTATACTGATTTTCTATTATTTTTTTCTTCTTTAAAGTTACTGATTAAAACTTATTTTTTACTGAACTGAATTTTTTTACTAAATAATATTTAAATAAAGTGAAGAGAATAGAACCTAAGTAAAAATGTTGTACTTAGTAGTCATTATTTGCTTGCTTTTCATAGAGGAGTAGCTCAGTTCCTGCTTTTCGTGGACCCATGAAACAGAAACAATGAAACCTAACAGTTTTAGTTGGTAGAAAACTCACTTCAGAACAAATTTTCCTAACAGTTTTTATAGCTTCAATTGGATACAAGCCACCAAAAGTCTCTCCACCTAACAAAATGCCATCAGCACCTGTAGACAACACCCAGACAACAAAAAAATGAATCTTCTGAAGTAACTATGATCAGGAAATAGCTTTAAACAAGAAGAGTTTACAAACCATCTAACACAGCATTGGCAACATCTGTTGCTTCTGCTCGAGTTGGTCTCAGATTTCCAAACATACTATCCACTACTCTGGTGATAATAAGAGGCTTCCCAGCCATGTTACACCTATATGCAGCAGATTTTTGAAACAAGAAAACCTAGAGAAAAAAACCCAAGCATCAATTAGTATTTATCAAAGTAAACTGAGGAACAAATCCTTTCTATTACGTATGAAATCCACCCCAAAAAATATACAGTTGTACAAAAGTGACAGACACAACTAGGAAACTTAAGATGTACCATCAGCATATACTTAAATTCAACTTATTTGGCTTCCAAGGAAAGGAGAGGGAAACAAAGGAGAAATTAATGCCTGAGGCGATTGATTTTCAAACAAAGGAGAAAGAAAAACAAAGAATGGCAATTTATATACAACAGAATCGCAAGGCTCCCTCCGTCCCTTTTTGCTTGTTTCATTTATTCTAATGGGGTCTCCCAATTTATTTGCCCCATTTTCATTTTAGAAAAAACTCTCTCTACTTTATCTCTTGAGTTGGGTCCCACACTTATCCACCCATATTTTTCGCTCTACTTTTTCACTTACATAAATCTTGTGCAAATCACTACTGGGCAAGTAGACAAGGACGGCGAGAGTATATTGAAAAAACAAGAGATTTGATATTTTTGAGCAATATGTTCAAGAATGAAGGATAAAGGGAAGAATGTAATCACCCAGCAGAGGGGTGGAAAGATTATAAGAAGTAGTGGCATTTTTGTAGCTCGTTAGGCCCTTGAGTATTGTGCAAGGAAGAAGGTTTTCATGAAAGGAGAAGAATTGATCAGTAGAGGATTATTTAGAGAAGTTGTAATTGATGGAGCTTGAGACAGTGCCAACCTCTCAAAAGTTGGCTTGGCTGTTTTGGTGATTCTCACCCTGATTATTGCAATATCTTGCCGATCTCCCCAAATTAATTAGCAATTCCTTTTAATATTATCTTTATCTTTTTATATTCTTCTGTGTTAGAGTGAGTGAGGCTAAAGATCAAATTTATTCTTACCATTCTGATACATATATATGCATGATCAAGCTAATTATGCACTCATTTGTGCAGCTTACAATTCTTTTCAATCACATGTAAAAAGGAAAGTTCTCTATACTAGCTTAGATCGTTTATTCATTCTACCCTTTTCTCTATCCCAGCTAAGCAAACAAATTAGAGTTCTCATGGAAGATTTGACCACTAGGTCATGTTCTGCTCACCCTAACCTAAAAAGTCCAGATAAGTTCCAAATAAGGTTAACTCAAGTTCAATTCACAACAGCATGTTATAATAAGTTTTTATAAGTTCTAATTAGCTCAGATAAGCAAGTTTCAGGGAAAAGGTACACAAGTAAACCAGAACTTATTAAATTTTTTAATAGCACAGAGAAAAATAAGCTGACCTTCTCTGGAGGAAGGTCAACTCCTAAATTTCCCCGAGCAAGGATCACACCATCTGATTCTTTCAGGATCTCATCAAAATGCTTCAATCCCTGTAAAATATTGCACATAAGAATAATAAGTAGGGCTAAACTACTGAAGGATTAAATTTATATATTTAATCACAGACAAGATCGAAACATTATCGATCCTTCTGAATGGTCATTGCATACAGTTCATAGAAGCTCACCTCTACTGTTTCAACTTTAGCATATATTTGGGTCTCTTGAAGATTATGAGCTGCAAGGAATGCTCTGACCTAACAGAGAGACAGGCAGAAGAATATAAGGATGACGAGGACCCATTATATTGTTAACAAGGTGCTTCTAGATTACATCAGCAAAAAGAGGGGGGGGGGGGGGGGGAGATACTAAAAAAACACTTAGATCCTTACTAAATGGGATCTTAAATATAAAAAGTGTATGAGCATATCTCGGCTTATATATTTACTACATCTCCTATATATCACTATTTTTCAGTTTTTAAGACACACCTTTTATTAGTGATCTCTAACAATTAAACGTTTTTTGCTCAAGTAAATTTCTTTATACTCTTCAGCATCTCAAAATTCACCATCACTATGAAAGATGACAATATGAGACACAGGGAGAGTAATCAATAAAACACAGCAGTAGAGAACTGAAAAAGAAACAGACCTCTCGGACATCATCCGCATGGCGGGTATAGTGCAAGGAAATAATATCAACCTTATTGTGAGAGCCCCAAGTGGAAATAATCTGTTATAACAATAATATCCCAATGAATTAAAGCAATAGAAATAGCATAGTTTTAAAAAAAATGTCCACAAGAACTCATGAAGTGAAAGCAACACACAGAGTGACAGAGAGTGACATTCCAGCCAATTTAGTTTCTGACGAAAATAAAAATAGGCATCAAGCTTGATCCTTCAACTTTTCAGAAAGTGTATGCATAATTGACTCAACTTTACATAAAATGCACATTAAATATTGATCCTTGAGGATATGTCGTGTAAATAAGTTTTAGGATGAGATAGGGGCAGAATACAACATGTTACTAGGAGTAAATCCCTTCTTCAATAAAAATCATGCTTCTGTACCTCAACAAAGACAACAATGGTGGAAATGAATCCACATACGAACCTACACATTAATATTGCTAGCTCCGCAACTGGGATAAAGTTGAGCTCGATGTAAGCATTCATGAAAAGAGATGATTACCTGTTTATCGATATCAGTTAGAGTAGATGAATCGGCCTGAACACCCGAAATGTGCAAGTTGAAGTTTAATCCTGTCAATGTTGCACTATTTTTGATTTGACAGATGATGTCTGCACCCTTTGTCTCTGATACCTAGTAAAATAATAAAGATACAGAAGAAAATTACAAGGAATGCATTAGAGAAAGAATCAAAAGAATGCCTGGATGCAGTGTTCACCTCTAGCCATACAGATGAGGTTTCACTTCCCGTGAAGAGATATTGCCCAAGAAAAACAGTATCACCTTTCTTCACTTCCTGCAATCAGAGAAAAATGTTCAGAGATCGTTTAGAAACAGAAGCAGCAGCTATTGTGATAGCCTGATAGGTTTAACACATTCGTTCAGATCCATTTAGTACACAAAAGGCATCCAGTCGACAATATTCATGCAGGCACTGTAATAACCTCATCATTTTCTTAAATTAATCTTTGATACTAAAAAAAAAAATTAAAAAAAAAAAAAGCACCCTTTCAGGGGAAAAATTGTTCTTGAAAAGATATTCCAAAAGAAACAGAAGATGAGAACAGGCTGAACAGCTATATTGAAAACATAGGCAATTATGAAAGAGTAAAAAGCTTACATAGGATACAGGAGAATCTGGTAACTATTTAAATTGTTAATTACAGCAAAGGGAATTGCCTCATGGAAACTTATGCACAGCCGAGGAAATAAAAAATGTCATACCTTTGCAAATCCCACATAGTTGATTGGCAAAACTTCTGATGATGGCTCTTTAGTGGTATCTGGAGTGATCGTCACAAAATTATCAGCTTTCAGCTCAATAGGATTACCAGTTTTATTAGAAACTAGGATTTCAGGACCCACAGTATCTAGCATAACCTACAAGACATTTTTTTAGTGTCATTCCAGTACGAAAATCACTTAGCCAAGTATATCTATCCAGTATCATGAACTACAATTGAAGATTAACTTACAGCACACAGCTTATTAGCTTTTTTAGTACCAGCCCTCAAATTGTCAATGGTCTCTTGGTGGTAATCAGAGTCAAAGCAAGAGAAGTCAAATCGCGCAACTGCAGGTATAGAAAAGAAGATGGTAAGCAGAATTAACTTTACAAATATGCTCAGCTAACATGTTAGAAGCATACAGAAATACCACATCAAACTTTACCTGACATTCCTGCGTTTAGACAAGCCTCAATAGTTTCGACAGAACGTGATTTTGGTCCTAAAGTTACCATAATTTTTGTCAGCGATGGAGAAAAATCCTGCACACAAATTTATTGGAGATCATTAGATAATACATTCCTATTCATTGCTTGAGGTGAGAATAATTGAGAGAGCATCAATCATACAAGAATTAAGAAAAATAACAGAATGATGGAGCATAAACTACTGCATAAAATCTTGTTAGAAGCATATTCACCAATGTTTTATCCTCCTGTTAAGCGATCAACAATCTCACGGAATGATGGAAACTTAACAGTAGAAAAACATTAGAAACAAAAGTAATAATGTCTGCATTTATCCACCTAGGTTTACTTAAGTATACCATATACA
This sequence comes from Chenopodium album, assembly GCF_948465745.1. Classification (NCBI taxonomy): domain Eukaryota; kingdom Viridiplantae; phylum Streptophyta; class Magnoliopsida; order Caryophyllales; family Amaranthaceae; genus Chenopodium; species Chenopodium album. The sequence continues at coordinate 49,681,901 of NC_137848.1, forward strand.
TTGATCAGCATCATTAACCATTTTTAGGCCTCCCAAATCCCTCAGGCCCGTCCCTCGTTCCCTGTGAGGCTGTGAGAATAGGGTCTGGAGAATGGAGATCAGGAAAAGTTGAAACAGACATCTAGACAATTATACAGGTTAGCTTTTGACCTCGATCAGTTGAATAACTTTTCCATGGAGACCACCAGTTGATTATGTTTTGGCACATTGTGTAAAAAATGGAGCAGGCTATTCCTAACTTATATCAGAATTAAAATTTGATAAACAAGTAAATCCAGACTATCAAAGAACTCTCCTACAAATTCGTAATTCTATTCTTAAAAAAAAAAAAAAAAAAAAAAATGCAGTAGTTACCAATGGAGCAGGCACCATTGTTCCATTCTTCATAAATAATCCAATTAAGCACTTTCCATACAAAATACATCAATCATACAAGATTGACAGGAGAATGAAAGTAAAGTGCAAATCAATATTTTATTAACACCAAAAACAACAACAGTGCAACTACAGAGTAATATCATAATTATTATGTTAGTTGTAAGACTTCTATCAAATTACAGGTCTAAATTAACTTCAACAGTTTGGTTCATCAATTCACCAAAAATGATTTGAAGAGATTACAGCCTCAGCCATTCACCCAAATAATCACATATTCTAAAATTGTAAAAACAGTCACTTTCACTAACACACTATGATTCAATTGCCAAAATTACTACACTCAAACTAAGGGACAAAAGAAATTAAAATTATTACTTATATTTCAATGAGTTTTTTTTTTTTTAACAATAAAAATGCTATTACTCTGATTATTTGCTCACAATAAAATTAATTTATTCTTTATAGGTGCAAATGAAATGAAGCTAACACTTAAAACTGTTAAAAGCTTACAACTTTTCTCTTTTCTCATCTTATGTTAGGGTTGGTGAGTGCACAGCGGAAGTGAAGATATGTTTGATTGAGAAGTATAAATTGAATTGATAATTGGCAAGATAATTAATATAAATGAACACACGATTTTATGTAATGACGAGCACTTTTATTTCACTATTTGAAAATAGGAGAGTACAAGTATTCCTTTAAGGCGTTTATATTACAATAGGACTCTCTCTATATTATTCTCTAAGGAGTATTACAAAGTAGGAATAGTGGATTTGTAAAGAAAGTAAATAGTACAAGGAGGTGTAGTATGTAGGAAGGCTTGTGTATGGTATGGCTTCTTGTGTTGTGTTTTATTCTATGATTGAATGCCCATGACCTATATTTATAGGTGTAGATGGAGCTTGGAAGAAATGGTCGGGATATTCCAGAAATTCCTCCATCATTCTTGTATCCATAACGTTCTAGAAAATTCACGAACCATGTATTATATTCTAGCTAATAGCTTCCAATGTCAATAATGCTCTAAAACATTCAAGTAGGATATTATTCTAGAGATTCCAGAAGCCTCTAGAATATCCACAATACTCCACCAAAATAACGGGCTTATAAAATTTGGGCATACCCAACATCTTACAATATTTACACATTTTCTCTTACTTTTTTTTTTTATATAAATTTATCATCTTTTTATTATATTCACCTACTTTTATCAAATTTTCATAAAAACAAGAATCTACCATAAGTGGGTAGATCAAGAAAATAGAGGGAATAATACAGATTGCAGATATTACACATCTCAACAAAAATACCCAACTCAAGTGCAGCAAATTAACCACATAATTAATTATAAATTTACATTCAATATTTATTCAAGAGTATTAAAAGATGAAATACAAAGTAGTACCGATTTAGTGGGAGTAAGAACAGAGGAGAGACGAACAGGCTCTTCAAGCATCATTTGACCACCCTGCATTTTTTCTGGGTTTTTTTTTTTTTTTTTTTTAATTCTACAGTTTTAAAAATATTCAAGAATTTTTCAAAATCTGGGTTTAAAACAAAACTAAAGTCAAAATTGTTTTGCTAAATCTGGGTTTAATCAAGAATTTTTTTTGTATAATCCGGGTTTAATTAGTTGAAATTGGGTGCTGTACTAAAAAGATTTGACTCACTCGCTAGCAGTGTGCTGCTACTTTAAATATGGAAAGTTGTCTGAAAATGAAGAAAAGGAAGAAAATAATTTCCAAATATCTAAAAATAGTGAGATCCAAATTCCAATAAATTCCAATAAAAACACATTTTTAGTAGGTGGAAAAACCAAAAAAAATTGGAAATTACGAAAATAGACCTCCTAATTTGTAGCGACTCTAGTGAGTGGTTCTACCCTTTTAGCACATGAGCAAAGCTCGTGTAAGGCAAGGGCATAAACGCATAGCATACCCACTTAAACGACAAAACCAACTACATGACCGACATGAATTTATCATTTTCTGATGATATAAGTTTGATTGATTTTACATCTTTGATTTTGATATTCGTTTGAGATAATTTATATAGGACCACAAACGTACATTGTATTGAAATATGATTGAATTTTAAGTAGTTGTGTGTTAAATCGGGTATGTATCGAATAGTTTGGCAACAGTTTAAAGATAAGTGGTATTTTGGTAATTTTCTTTTTTTTTGGTACTCTTCTCTTGTTTATTATTGAACTTGTTCGGTTTATGGTCTTTCTCTTTTGCCGTTTTGTGTGTGTCTATATAGTTGATATTGTTTACCAAACTAACCTTGGTCTAGTAGTGGAAAAAAAAAATCTTACAACTTTGAGATTAGAGGTTCAATCCTCACTGGTGACAATTTAGGGGATATAAGGGCAACAGCATTGGAAAAAACCTCTTAGAGGTTTGTTCACTTGCCACATCATCTTTACACAAACCCCTCACCCAACAAACCTATTATCAACAATAGATAAACCTATTCAAAGGTTCATGTATGGGACTCATTGTCATATGATATGTTTTTTTACCGTTGCATGGATTATCTATAAGAATTGTGAATTGTCTCATCATTTAGCTAAATGGGGCCATGCTTGTACACTTGTCAATTTTTAAAACATTTGGAAAACAAACATGACCGGTTACTATAATCAAAGCTCTACATTTGTAACTTTCATCAACAATGAAAGGTTTGTCCACAAACCTGTAAAAAGGTGAAACAACCCTTTGGAAAAACCGCTTATTACTGATGCCCTAATTTCCTTACCTTCTCCCCACACTTCTAAATTGTCTAGTCCGCTAACCCGAGTCGGGTTTATCCCGTGAGGGGTTTCGGCTTGGACCACTCGATAGGGCCCCTTCATCTTAACTTAAAAAAAATGATGGTGTTTAAATTAAATCCATAGAAAATTAACTAGATGTTGAAATGGGTTGATTCTTAAAAAAAAAAATAAAAATAAAAATAAAAATAAAAAAATTAATATGCTTCATAATCCTTTTATAAGTAGATATATATCATTCCACTATTTAAACAAAACAAAGGAGAATATTAATGTGCTTCATAATCCTTTTTTAAGAATTTGAGTGAAATGAAAGGCCAATCTTGTCATTGAATTAGTAACAACTCAACAAGCAACCGCCTATGCTTATGCAATCAAAGATGAAGCAAGCAACTCAATGGGACACTTGTAGCCAAACAACACTATGTGTACCTTCCAATGTCTTTCTCTCTACTATGTCATTTATTAGTTAACAACTACTTCGGTGAATTCAACAGTTTCAACTAACACTATAAAATGAGATTAATGACATCAAAGAACAACTTGATATTGTACTTTTTGGTTCATATTTATCCTAGTCAACATTTTAGTACAACATTCATCATAATTATATCTCACGTAATCATTATTAAGGTAATTATGATATCTAATTATGGTTTTAGTAATCGAGTTTTTAAAAGGCATTATAATAAGTTTAATGAGTTATAGGCGTATACTTTACCTTTACCATATGTAATATCTAGGGTCAAAATTCATCAAAAACCTTTGTATACACCTGGTTTACACTAATATTAGTATACATCGAGCAATATAAGGGTAACTTTTAACTAATTTTAGGGTAACTTGTTGCCTTTTTTTGGATAACTTTAAACACAATACAATTTTTATATAAATAGATAACAAGAAAAGTTTTATAAAGATAATTTAATTACATTCAATCACTAATAATTGATTTTTAGTCATTTAAAATGTGATTCTTTACTAATAAAGCATAGATAATATTTTTTTGTATTGGATTACTTTTATGCATATTGGGGTAATTTTTATTTATTTCAGGGGTAACTTTTAATCACTTTAAGCTATCTTTGTAATGGATGTATAATAATTATTGTACACCCGATTTTTTTTAAAGTTTGTGAAAACTCATTAAGATATCTCAAGTACTATTATGACATGTAATGTTAGTTAAAACAAATTTATATCTAATTGAGTAATTATAAACTTAAATTCACAGAGATATATAGAAAGGAGATTATTTTATGTATTTTTCATTTCTTTTTCCTTTCTTTTTTTATGGTCTATCATGAATTATGAAGATCATTAGATCTGTGTGCATTTTTTCTAATTTTTTTTTTTTTTTTCAAAAAAATTTTATATACATTTAAGTTTCAAATATTAGATGTGCATCATAATTTAATTTATATCTTCAACAAAAGGTAATGTTACACGAAAACACCCCATATGAACATGTTCAAAATATGAGAATTTACACAAGTAGTATTGATATTTGGATTACATTTCATTGTACATATACATAATACAAAAAATTATTTCCCCCCTTGCATTTTAGTCCCCTATTCCACCCCTTATATTGAATAATGGACTAGTGGAGGAGATCTCCAAGTCTCCAACTTCAATCAACCTAGATTGTTACAATTTACTTGCTAAATGAACTATTTACAACAAAAAAAATACAAGCCAACAGCAGCAGATAGACATATCTATGCAGGGCCTCTTCCTTCTATTAGCCAAAAGAGGTTTTCAATTAGTCGTCAGCAAGTTAGACAGTAAATCATCTGCTTCCTCACCTGCACCAACATAGGTTAAAAGTTCATTTTAAGATGCCGGTCATAAATCCTTGTGTAAGATGTAATTTGACACAATCACTAGTTTCTAAGATGAGAAAAAACAGGCAATTGGATGTGTTTCTTCAGGTTCTCATGTCATTAACTCATAAATGGTATTTTACAAATTTGATCAGCAATATTAAAGACAAAAAACAGAAAGAAATATAAAGTAATAGCAGATACTAGAAGAGGAACAGAAAATTCTTCTCAATCACTATACTTAAAACAGCATCCAACTGTTCAAGTGCAAGGCAAAAGAAACATACATCTGCATTAAGATGAATAGGTTACCTTTGCTTTGATCTTGTGCTCCTAGTCCTAACTGATGTGTTGCTTAAAACCTTCTGATCTTTTGACTTTGATTTACGAGCTCTAGAATTCGACACATCTGAACATAACAAAACTGTTAATCTTGTATGAAATACACAGTGTGACCGGCAGTTTAGAGAAAACTGTTGCTGCCAGAGGATTTAATTAATATTCAATCCTATATTCGGATATTCCTATAGAGATATACCTCTTTGATAAACTATTGGAGACAGTACTTCTTCACCACAATCCTCTGCCTCTGTTGCTTCACTGGTAATAGCGGAACAATCTTCATCTAGTCCATTAGCATCTGGTGTTACAATATCATTCAAAAGTGGTCCTGCAGAAGCCTTTGTTTCTCTTGCTTCACTGGCAGCAGAGGAACAAACTTCTTCTAGTCCATCAGTGTTTGTTGTAACATCATTAGAACAGGGCCCTGTAGAAGGGTCAATGACCTCATCATCTGTTCCATCTACAAGAAAAAAGAAATGTTAGAGAACAACACCAAGTAGGGACATGTATAAAGCAGTAAAAGCATGCAAGATAGTAAAACAAACAAAGATCAAGGTGGATGAAGTCAGGTAAATTACTAGTGATAATTACCTTTATTTGACTTTCCAGAGGAGAGGGGGGAAGTTGCGTATGTACAGATCACAAACATCAACAGACTAAAAATTCCCAACATCAAGAAGACCAACCTTAAGCTTTGCAGTTTCTAACTTACTTTAGCATTCTATAGTCAAGGACATTCCTCAACTTCCTCGAAAAGACTATTATTTGTCCTCAGTAGGATGGCATTTGAGCAAATAGTCATGTTATTGCTAGGCAGTTTAATATTGGGTTCAGGGGCTGCCAGATCTGTAGATGGAAATCATGGACTGAGGCAATCATGGTGTAAAGAGGGATGGAAAAGAGATTATACCCTCATTTTAAAGGCAATTTATCTTAGGGTGTGAGGAACTATTACAGTCAATGAATGTAATAATTGCTCCATCCATCCCTCCACCTTACAAAATCACTACCTAATCCATCTACCACCACCTACACCCATCTCCATTTTCTTTATATTGTCTCCAAAAATTCCCTTAACTCATTACGCCTAACTCAAACAAGCCCTTAGAATTAAACAATTTTCATTTCATCATCATACCATTGTTGCATCCATCTTTGGCCTCCTAAGTCCTAACACCCACCCTTGTTGACATCCAGGACCGTTGAGTTGACACCATAAATAATAATTGATACAGAGAAATAATTGGCCATGAATTTATACAGTGTCTTTTTACACAGTCTTTAGTTGTAATGGTTATAAAACATAAAGGAAAGGGGATGGGAGGGTAAAAGAGGAGGGGGAAAGGAAGTTTTCCAAAACTTTTGAACATTACTACATTACAAAGATATTATTTTACTAGGAGATAGGAAATGGAATCTACCCATCCGGCCATCCCAATTCCTTCTAACCCTTTTTTGGTATCCAATATCGATTAATGGATTTATCACCCTCCTTTCACTATCATCATTCCCCCACATATTGTTCAAAGCACATCAAAAAATTAAAGAGGTTACAGTTATAACACAACAAACCCAAGTCCAATATCCCTGTGATCTTTGCTCCTCAGAAAAGAATTAAGCATGTATTCCAATATACATAATGCCATTATGGGAACAAAAGAAAGATACACCTAAGATGGTTACAGATTTTCTGAGCCATATGGTTCTGAACAACATAAGTAAGGCATGAAACCATTGCTTATAAGTTATAACCACATAAGCATAATGTTGCATCACAGTCATCTCTTATGTTGTTGGCAACGGTAATTTAATTCTACATGGAAGCTTATGTTCATATCAACGTAAACACAGCCAAATACGTTTCACGTTGAACATAATGAGCAGCATTACAGCAGATTTCAACAGGCACAAACAGAAAAGCATGGAGTATATACCGAAACATCTACCTTCAGTTACAGAAGCATCTTCATTTTCTTGTTTGGCCTTACTAGCAACTGCAAAGCTTTCAAAGTTGTCAATCCTGTCTTTGTGGGCTTTTGCATTTCGTGCTGTGACCTCCTGCTCCTTCTTCTCTAAATGAAACTTGTTGAGCTTTTCTTCAAACTCGTCAATAGATGATTTCAATTCTGGTTTTGCAAATTTCTTCCCCTGGTTTATACATAAAATGTTACCATGACATTTGTAAAACTTAGAAACACAGAAAATAAAGTTTCAACAATGATGTTACCTTGTTAATTATGCTTCTGAAATGGCCCATAACAGAATCTTCAGATAATGCATGTTCATATGTCTTAAAGGACTCTATAAGCTTTTTCATTCCCTTATCAGTAAAGTTCAACTGAGAAAGGCAATACGCAAGGCATTCCAAGTGACTACCATCTGCCAAAAAAATAAAAATGTTTACCCAAACGATGCAAAATAATTGAAAGGAAACAAACAAATGGGATTATTTGGAAAGTGCTTTATTAAAAAGCCTTATTCAAATTTAGTAAATAATCAAGGAAGTTTTTCAATTTAGTAAGAAGCACAGAACTACAACATTAAGCTTCACCAAAAACATTTATAGCAGAAATTTTCAACTTTCTCTCAAAGCTCTAATTATAAACAACTGACGAAATGACAGTGCAACACTGCAATCTGCAAATTTTCTATAAGACTATGTAAAATAAAAATACCAAAATGAGCCAACAGTATTCACACCATACCTGTAACCCCATTAAAGCGGTTGCAAAGCTTCTCGATTAAGCCTTCCATTTGTTTATCCTAGAGAATTTGAGGAAGAATATAAAAATATGATTCAGAGAAATAATCAATATGTAAGATTCAATAAGAGGTATCATTTACCTTTTTAATGGAAGCAATCAAAAATTGCATAATATTACAGAATGATTCTGTCTTTAGATTCTGTTGGGAAAGCTTGCCAAGTATATCAGGAAGTAGATTATATATTGGATTTGATCCTGAGGATTGAAAAAAACAAAAACTCTTTCAGGCTATGTTCAGATCATGAAATTATATAGATTTTTACCTACATTTGAGCAATTTCATTAGTTTTTCCTAGTGCACATGAAATCACTTGTACGTACCTTTCTTTGCTAACTCAGTAAAGAAGAGTTTGGCCAGGTTTGCAATTCTTTCATCTTCATCCTCCAACCTCACAGCCATTTCATATATGTAGCCCTTGACCTAATTACACACTGGCCATTATCAGAATCAATTTGATATATGAAAGTAAATCAAGTAGTTGGTCGCCCATACCTTCATCATCTCGTTCAAGATAAGATGTGAAAGCACCAAAACAGCATTTTTCCTGACAGAAACTGACTGATCACGCAACCTGGCATACATGTGCTCAGTCCAAGGTTCAAGTAAATTAGGAAAACGGACAGCCAGATCTCCAAGAGCTATGGTGCAATTTGATCGAACAGTTTCTGATGATGTACTATCCACAACTGTGAACAGTAACCTGAGATTTGCTTCACTGGATTTCATTGAAATTAAAATTCACTTAGAACTGTCAACTCGGTCATAAATTACACCAAGATAAATGAGAAGGGAATATTCTCACCAAAAAGCTGCATCGACAATCATAAAACGACACAGAGCAAGCATAGCAGCTGCTTGCAACTCCGGATTCTAGAAAGAACAGTAAACCAAAACATTATGATTATGAAGATCATAAAAGGCTTAACTTAGTTTTCCTACTTCAAATCATCAGTATTTTAATTCCATGAAGAGCCAAAGAACAAAAAATGAAGAGCAACATCTTCTAGATCTAAACAAAACAATTTTGTTCAGAAATTCTTTGCTATTTGGGGTATTATTTTATTTTACTTGAAGATTTTTAGTTCTGAGAACAGACCACAAAAATAAAGAACTTGCCTTCTGCATCAAACTTAAGTTTCTGCAGAGCTTTGACAGAAAAAGTGCACAGTATCCAAGCAAGTTCTTTTCATTTGAACCACCAGATACAATTTCTCTCTCTGCCTTGTCAGCTAATGAGTCAAGTATTGCATCATCAGAGGCTGCAACACCTAATTCAGCATTTATACCACTCTCCTGTAATTTACCAGCAGAAGATTCAATAATTTGCAAGCAAATTCATTTCAAAGAACATTCAAGATGTCATCAGCTTGACATAAAGAAATGAGTTTCAAGTGTTATTTTAAATGAAAGACTAGCCAAGTCACCTTGGAAGCATCAGGTGTTAAACCGCTACCATCAACATTCTCCCTCTCCTTCTTTGCCTTCTGTTTCTGAATCTTTCTAACACAAGATTCTATAAACATTAACTGATGCATGGCAACGTGGCTTATGACAAACAAAAATCTACTGAGTTTTCCAGCTTGAACAGTGATGGGGCCATTAACAGTTCCATTTTCATTCTCTGTAACAAGCTGCGAAGGACCAGAATCACCAAAATTGAACACAAAAGTCTGAGATTTTTTCACCAGCCTGGCAGCAATAACATCTGGAGCTGGATGAAGTGTGTATATTGCACCTATTGCTTTATCAGCAGCACTGTACCAGATGTTTTCTGGAAGCCAAGAACAAGTTACTAGACTCTCTAGTGTACCAAAGATACGACCCCCGTTATTTGCCAGAAGCTTTTTCCTGTCTTCTTCAGATAACCTTTGAAGAGTATTACAAGCAATTCTTGCAAGCAAGGGATCCACCTTTGCCCATCGGCCAAATCCAATATCAACAATGTCCTGTAAGTGAGAACCTAGAATTTCGCTTGATGATTTTGCAGCCATACAGAGAACAGTTAAGGCACCACGACACTGCTCCGCAGTAGTTCTTGGTAAATTAAAACAAAAGAAGTCCCACAAAGCAGAAATCTGGAAAAACAGCTTTTGAAGTAAGTATAATTCCATTTAGGAACAGAAAACAGAGGATCAGAGATTTCACCAAATCTAGTCACAAACCAGGAGAATAAAACTAAATTTAAACATTATTGGCAAACATTTTATAGGTGCTAGAATGAATTTTGAACCAGACAGAGATAGAGGGTGAGAGAGGTAAAGTAAATTGTTGCAGAAACAATGATGGATCTTGCCATCACGTTGTCATGTTTACATGCCACATATTAAAGGAAGCATCAAGCTTTTAAGTCATCATATTATGTGCTCAAAATAGACCTCAATAGATTTTCTCCACAACAATAATTGTAATCACATAACCATCAAGTAAGCTTCAAAAGGAATCATTAGTATACAAAATTAAAAGTTTGAAGACAAAAAACTTATTTACCGTTCCAGAAGATATATCCCCTTTAAACACTAAAGCACCAATTATGGACTCCAGAGCCGCAAGATCTCCAATATTTGAATCTATCGCAAGATTTAGAAGATTCTTAGCAGTTTCCAGTGAGTTCTTTGTAATATATATAGTGATGAAAGCATTCTCTACAGCCTCACATATGGCTTTGTCCTGAGAAAAAACCTACAGAAAAAAAAAAAAAAAAAAAAAAAAAATGCAGGAGCATAGACGCTTAGTATTTTATGAGATAGATAACCTCAAAGCATAATCATACTTAAAATGTGCAGCACTAGGTGTGAAAAGACAAATCAGTACCAGAGGCAACATCTTGCGAAGGCAGGCTTCTGATCCATCAATCTGAAACTGTCTACACCTCATGAGCAAGAGTATAGTGTTCTCCACATCTGTGGCAGAGGATGAAGCCATTAGTTGAACAAGGGTTGGCATTGTAGCAGATAGACACTTCGAAAAACTCAGGCCAGCCTCAAGAGAAGCAACCAGAGCCCTGGTCTGCTCCACATTTCCAACATCAGGAACAGAATTGTCTTTCAGAACAGTCTGTTCTTCAACTTGGGACAAATAGCTATCTGTTACACTACTCGGCAGCTCATCAGACCTGGGTTCAGCGTTAACATTATCAATATCACCATCCCCACTACAGTCATCTTTATCAGATGGCGCTCCGTCAGTATCAGTTTTTTCATTCGCCTCTGGCTGAAAAGCACTTAACTTACTCTTGTATTTGTTCAGTGTTGCTTCAAAGGATGATATGCGAAGTTGAGGCCCAAATGGATTATGCTGCAGCATTACAATTAGTAAATTTAAAGCAGATTTTCTGACAATAGCACTTTTGTCTTCCAATCTCCCAGCAGCCACTATGGCCACCTCATTCCATAGACCAATTGAAACAGAATGTTCTTCACACAGTTCAGACCAAACTTGAAGCACCCTGCTTCTAGTATAGGCTGAAACATCACGACATCGCTCTAGCAAAATTTCTAGCATAGCCTGCTTAGTTCGTAACCGGACTGACTGAGAGCTCACCTCACCTTCGTCGTCTTTAAAAGCTTTAGAAACCAACTTTCCTAGCACTCCTACAAGTGCATTCCTGATCTTATAAGATTCTCCACCAAAATGCGGGACTAAAATGCCAATATTTGTTGACACCAACTTAGGCAATCTCTCAGAGAGCTCAACAAGATAGCGCCCAATATTTTCTGCACCAGCTGTATCCTTGGCAAAACTCTTTGGGTTTGCCCTACCAATTTCTCTAATAATAGAGGTAGCCAAGCTTCCATCAACATACTTCTTTTCAGCCCCTGCCACAGCATCAGCCATTGCAGTGACAACAAAATCATACTTGTGTAGCAAATGAATAATAGAGGCAGATATTTGTGCCAAGTAGTGGTACTTGGTAGCACAGCTCCCAATAATGCGACACAAAGCATCTTTAGCATCAGAATCCTTCAGCAGTAGAGGATTCTCAAACAAGAGAAATGCATTCCTAGAAAATTGAACAATGTCATCGTTTAATTAGAAATGATAATATTAAGTTCAACAAAAATTTCAACAGCAACTTACTTTGCAATGAACGAAAGGTAATTCTCATCAGGATCTGAGGATCCAAAGAGCATCGATAGGTTAATCTCAAGTGAATTGGCAATTAAAGTTAGTATCCGCCCTCGTTGTCCTTCCCACTTCCATGCATTTATTGGCAATTTCTTCCGGCTGCTAGCTGCTGTCTAAAACCACACACACAAAAAAAAAAAAAAAAATTGAAAATCATCAACATGGAATGATTAACAGATTACAAAGAAATCTATTAATGATATTGCTTTACCGGGTGAGGAGCATATATGTCTGACTTATTTTGAAAAAAATAAGAAATCAAACAAACACAGACACAAAGGAAAGCTAATTCTTGTGGCTTGGCAAATTGCTTTTGACCCACCTCCTTCACATTGTGGACTACTCACCAATCACCGTGATAGTTATGAGTGTTCTACTAACTCGATTTACTGATGATGAAGTACATACAATGAAGACTATGCTCGCTCTACCAACATCTCTTGGTAAAGTTCCTCCTATCACTCTTCTTTTCTGTTGCATTTGTTTTCCTTTCTCTTTATCTCTCACGTGAGGTTTGGTACCAAACATTTCACATATCAGATGTTTTGAATTAATTGGAGTCATGGTTACTAATTCTTGTTATGCATTTATTGCACAATTTCCCTAGCCTTAGACTTTTTAAGAATTTTCCCTCCTTCAATATACATGATAAGTCAGCAAGAAGAAACAATGTAATCCCATTGTATCATAGTAAGAATAATAACCATCGTTAAGGCTCCACCTGTTTTGGTGGAAAACATTTTCTTGGAAATTGAGTTTCCTTCAATCCCCCATATTCCTTTGTTAGTTTAGTTAAGGGTGGAAACCAATATTTCCATAGGTGGAAAGCTACATTGTAGAGACAGAAAACCATTTTCTTTTGTAAAGAAGGTACACCACGGTTTACTCCTTACTCCTCACTTTTATATTTTCTCTCCTTTGTCCTCCCCCTTTTACTTTTTCCCTAAGTTTACCTATAATCTAACAAACGAAGGAACACTGTTTTCACAAACAGCTTTCCATTGAATATTGTTTTCTTTAGAAGATGAATTTCCACGAAAAGTGTTTTCCATCAAAACAAATGGAACCTTAGATTATACACAAGCTTTCTACACAGGGGTTAGTTGTTGCATTAATATTTAATATTGACATACAATAGTGCATTAGATCTTTAGAATTTTAAAAATTAGAAACTTCGTAATTTGGAATACAATAATCAGATAATACTTGTATAAATTGGGTGAATTACTACTTCAATAAACTATATTTCAAAGTAAAGCATCAAGCAAAATTAATACATGAGCTAAAAGGGACTATCTACCCAAAAAGCGGCAAAATTCATACTAAATTTAGTATTCCCTAAATTAACCAAAATTCACACATCAAGCTAAAAGGGGGCAAACAAAGACAGCTAAATTCTGAATAAAAGTCTCGTCAAAAAAAAAAAAAAAATCTGAATAAAAGACTTACTTTGGAGGTATTACTAGAAGCATTACTCGATTCCTCGGCATGAATGATTTGAACAAGGAAGAATGTATAGATTTTGAAAGCATTTCGATGCGAAGCAATTCGATCGTGCACCACAGAACCATCCTCACCACCGCCACCACCATCTTCATCATCATTATCGTTCTGAGGAGAATGCGACACTCTAGATAGCAAATCGATATTCGGAAGAAGAACAGTGAAATTTGACCTTAGACTTTCGACGATAGTGAGCTTACACGGCGGAGTAAGAGAAGAAAAACCCTTCACCAAGGAATAAACTCGATCAAAAACATCTTGATCTTCAATACAGAACAACTCTTTATCTGATAGATCAAACGAAACGCCTGAAACAGCAAAATTGAGGGGAATTTCATGAGTGAAATGTGAAATTAGGGTTTTGAAATTGGGGGTTTTAGAGAAAGAATATTACCTTTGACGAATTCTTCGAGATCGGAAGAACGGAGTGAAGCGATGTTGGTAGGGTTTTGAACGGAGAGATGATTGTGTTCGTTTTCTTCTTCGAGGGAGTGGAGATTTGGGGGGAAGATGAAGATGGGAGCCATTGTTGAGTAGAGGAGGAGAGAGAAAATGGAGAAAAGGCTCCTGAAATTTGATTTTTTTTGTAACGTTATGTGTTTCAGTTGTGATAGGTTTGAATTCGAATTTATTTGGGGATTCAGATGGGCGGGAATTTAACGTTTATTTTACTGGATTTTTAAAGCCCTATTCTCATCAGATTAGTTCAGTTTTGCTCTAATAAGTTCAGTTCACTTTAGCTCCTAATTTCCTTCTCTTATAAAATATTCATTTTATTTCAGTTCAGCTCTAATAAGTTCAGTCCAGTTCAACTTAATTCAACTCCTAATTTTCTTCTCTCATAAAATATTCATTTCAGTTCACTTCACTTCAGTTCAACTCCTAAACTTCTCTCATAAAATATTCATTTCAGTTCAATTCAGCTCTAATAAGTTCAATTCAATTTAGTTCACCTCATTTCAGTCAATGAGAACAAGCCCTAACTCTTTGATTATTTTATCATTCATTCAAAGAATCAAAGTTGAAAGAAGAAATACATATTTGACTCTCAACATTAGGTTGATTTGCACCATAAAATCAAGTTAATTTTAATTCATTACTCGTGATATATGAGTAACAATTAACAAAGTATAAGTTAGAATTTAATGTCGAAACTTAGGGAATATGAGATTAAGTGTTAAAGAAAATGTTAAAAAAGTTACCCGTAACCTTGTCCGAGTTAAGCATAAAAGGACTTGACATTTACAATTTTTCACCTTTAAGGACCTTACACTTTTTTTTTCGCCTTTAAGGACCTGAGGTTAAAACTCAGGCCACTTAGCTCACCTTTAACCCACCTGAGCATCATTTAGACATTTAGAATGTTAGTCTCTTGGTTAGCAAATGTTAGGTCCTTGTTATTAGAATTTATTTTTATTACTAGTACTAAAAATACTCAACCAATTTCAACAATTAAAATTAAAATAAATAAAAACTGTCATATTTCTTCCAAGGCAACCATCGACGGCGGATCTCTTAATTGGTCGTGCCCTTGTTCACCAAACAACACCTCTCCAACCCAACCCAACTTGGTGCACGAAACCCACAGACGAAACCCACAAATTGTTATGCAATCCCCTAATTTTCTTTCTTGTCTTATAAGTTTTGTTGTTTCCATGTTCAATATTGTTATTATAAATTTAAAACACTTATTGTCGCCCAAAACACCACCCATTGAAATTATCAACTAATATATCCACACCTTTTGTGACCTTAATATCTTTCCCTGCATGCATCAATCTATAAATTAACTAAAATAACAACCGCTGACATATCACTTTTTCAATTGCACACATGTCAAGTTGTGGTTAAAATTTTTCCCGCCTAAATTAATTGCTGACATCATATATTTTTTTTTATTTTTTACCTTAAATTATTACAATAGTTTTTTTAAAAAAAATTATTATATTATATTATATTTCATATATTATATTATGATGAATTTTTGTTACTATTTGGCTTCAACATATAATTACCCACGGTTAAAGAGTATTTCGTAACGCATAATTTACTTATATTTATACCCTTCTTCAAAATTAGTCAGATCCAAATAGCATTGCAATTAATGGTTGTGTTTTTATAATTTATCTCATACGAGGGACATATGTAAAATAAATATTTATTTCAAAGAAATTTTTTATGTCGTGCATCGCACGAGACTTATCTAGTTATAATTCAAAATCAAGCCCAAATATTTAGATCAAATTGGGGAAAGCTATAAGTACACCAAATCCACTCAAAAGTTTTCTAAAATCAAATCACCCACAAGAAAATTTTAAGCTTATGAAATTCTCTATCTTTATCTGCATCGTCAAGGATTCTTCACATACTCAAACTCGAGAACTTTATTTATTTCCTATTTCTTGTTTTTTTTTTTTTTTTTTTGGGTGTTGTTTGAGAGTTTAATTAATTGTAGCACTATATTAGAATTTTCTACCTTATTTTCTCTTTTGATTTCTCAAATAGTAATTGAGTAAAATAACTAAAGATTTGAGAATGGTGGATGGAGGAATAGGAGTCGGCGAAGGGGAAGGGGAAGGTTGCACGGAAGAAATGGAGGGGCAATTAAAGCTCGGGAGTTTAATTTCAAGAATAAAAATTATGCAATGTCATCATTAAAATGTGTAGGCAAGGGTCCACATTTAACTATACTACTTGTGTTTAGTGTGGTTAACTTTTACTGGAAAAGTAGTTTGAGGTCCTTAAAAGCTGAAAAAAAAATGCAAGGTCATTAAAAGTGAAAAATTGTAAATGTCAAGTCCTCCTTTTATGCTTAACTCACCTTGTTCGAACTGGTTTGTAGATGAAATCATGAAATACAACTTTTAAAATTCATGGCTCTTGCAAGGCCCCAAAATAAACTACGAGTAACTACTAATAAGTCGTAGTCATGTTACTCCAGTTATAACATCATGAAGAATTCTCCCTAATTTTAAGGAGGAGTTTGAATTAATTCCATTACAACCATACCAATTGATTGAATCCTGATCTCTCGCTAATTACAACTTATCAATTTCCTACATTCACTGATGATATGCACTGTCTCCTATATGGATGTTCGAGTCATTGTACCATCAGCATGATATCAATGGCATTGCACTTCAAAACTAAGTTATATGTGGCTATCTAATACTTTAGCTATAGAATTATTAGCCAGAGTAGCTTCTAATTGTTTTCAATTCCCTAACTCCGTATCCACCTCTCAACTGTAAATGGATAAGGGATAGGTCCTATGTTTCCATTGTAAGTTTTATTGCAATGTGATTTAATTAACTTTTTGCTGATTTGTGTGCTAAAGCTTATAAATTACTCACTTTATCCTTTTAGATTTTGAAACGCATATTAAGGAATTTAATAACACAAAGTAAGAATATAATAAGAAAATGGAAGATAGTGGAGGGCTCCATAAGAAAAACATTTCTTTTTACAGTAAATATTTTATGTGGACATCCAAAAAGAGATACTAGAAGATTATTTGTAGATGAATGGAGTATATAGACAAATTCATGTGAAGTGCAATTTTATGAAGGAATTGGAAGATTTTGGTTCTCATGTTGAAGAAAGGTTAGTGAATATTCTCTTAATTTTATAGTAAATACACCGAGAAAATTAAAAAAGTTCATCATTTATTAAAAATCTAATCTTTTTTTTTTTTTTATTTTATTTTTTTATCATTGATAGCTGAATAATTATGAGAGAGGATACTATCTAACTGACTATCTCACCTACTATTAAAAAAAAATGTAGCCTTATAATCCATCGACAAGCCTATTTGAGCTCGTGGCATATCGAGCTAACTTCATTTGGAAATGACTAAACCTTTTGTTTTCAAAAGGAGGTCACGTTTGGTGGTTTTATACAGTTAATAAAAATAAAATAAAATAGTGGAAGCAATGAAAGATTTTATGTCTATCATGTAAACATTAAATTAATTTTGAAAAAAGAATATTTGTATTTGTATTTAAAGTAGGTAAATCTTTTATAAATGGGAATAATTGCATTGAGAGTATATGTATGCATGAGGAATATATGTAAAAGAAATGTAATTTTTTTTTTGTTTTTGTTTTTGAGGGAATGTAATTATTTTTATTTAGAAATAATTATAGTGTAATCATTAAAGGAGAAAAAAAATTAGAAAAATAATTAAAATGATGAAGGTGTGCTAGAGTCCTAAGAAGTGGGTACCCCCGCCGAGAGATGTGGTAAAAGTCAATTGTGATACTTCGATTGATGAATCTGATTGGGTGGGTTTAGGGGTAGTAGCAAGAGATGCTTCAAAAACTGTCCTGTTTACAGCCACGAGAAGGATCATAACTTATTAGGACCCTATTGTTGCTGAAGCAAAGACACTCACTATGGCGGTGAGGCTAGCTCGCAAGTTTCAGCACAAGAAAGTTATTATCGAATATGACAATGCTTTATTGATCTCACGACTCACAAAGGCGGCGATTTATTTATCAGAACTTGATGGCATCCTCGAAGATATATTTTCGCTTTTGTTTCTGGGGAGCTTGTTCGCCTGGTCAAACCGAGTCCTACAAAACAACGAAAGTCAACTGCCTTGGGGGTGTTCCCGAGAAAGCCCCTCCGACGGTTAAGTCAGTCAACTGTGTTTAGAGAGAAAGTTTGTAGAGAGAGAGAGAGAGTGGAGAAAATTAATTACCTCGCTAATCTGTGAAGATTAATATTTATTGGAGAGGATTAACTAACTTGATTAGGGTTAGGATTAGGATTTCTGGCCATTTTGGGCCGAATTACGCCCTATTGGGCTATGTTAGGGTTTCTCGGGATGCGTGCTGTGCATGATTCGGGAATTTTCCTATTTAGGGTTTAAGTAAGTGTAATTTGGTAATTTCCGTATTTAATGAACGTGGGCCTACAGGGAGTCCAAACAACTTTCTTGTTATTTTGAGTTAGTGCATTAGTCTCATGTTAAAAGGGATGAGAACTTTGTAACCCATCACCTTACTAGATTAATTAATCCCTTTCGATGTCAAACAAATTTGGGTCAATCATTGTCCTTGTGAGATTTCACCCTATGTTTTCTATGGACTCGTGTCCTTGACTTAATTTAAATTAAATGTTTTACGCTTCTTCTTCTTACCAAACCGTTATTGGTTAGAGTATCCTTAAATCAACTACTCCAAAGTCAACTACCCCGACAATCCAACTCAGAAGCTAACTATTCTGTCTTCCAAATCAACCACCCTTCATTCTTAAATAACTCCTTCAAATTCCATCAAAATCAAATTCAATTTCAATCAAATACTCAAACATGGCGATGCCTTGGAGTATGACGTTGTGGATATCAAAGATGGTATGGTTGGCACTTGCTGGTTGGATTTCTTCTTGTTTAATCGTTGCCGATGAAATTGCCAGCTCTATTCGTACTGGTGATATTGGTGCCTTTCATGTCGGTTGATTTCTTCCCTTTTTTAAATAACTATTTTTTGGTGAGTTTTTCAATCATACTATATATTTTCTTCATCAATTTTATGTGTTTTGACTTTTTAAATTTTGGATTTTGATGGTTATGTATTAGCAAAAATTGATGTTTTCTATTTGGGTTTTTTTTTTCAATTTGTTTGATTCAATTTTTATTGTTCAATTTGATTGGATTGTTTTGTTCTACGGCCGGTTAGAGTAGAGGGCACTTAGGGTTTATATTTGAAAGTTTGGTAAAAAAAAAAGAACTTGTAGATGCTATGGAAAGAATTTGTAACTTAGAGGGTGATGCGCATCATGCTCCCGAGTGTAGGATCTAATTGTTACTTTTCGAATCGGTTATTTGTTTCTTGTTTGGATGGGTAGCTTAAATGTACATCTGTAGGAGTAACACATAGACAAGGGATTTTTTTTTTTTTTTTTGGTCAAACTATGGTGAGATTGAAGACATGTGACCAGAAGCTAGTTGCATAAGATATAATTAGTGATTTATGCATGAAATTATGGGATTTGTATGAGGATTACACCTATACTTATAATTGGGAGATCATTTACATTGCTTAAATTTTAGGTGTGGATGTATTAAGCTTGAAGAGGCATGTTGTTGCGTTGGTTGGAGTTGGCGTGGTTGGACGAAAGATGAAGCTTCATTGTTTGGTGTAAGAGCTAGCTACAATTTAAGTCACACTTTGCAAAACCCTGACCTATGTAGTGAAGCCAAGTTGGCAAGTTATGTACCATTAGGCCTAGATCGTGTT
Source organism: Chenopodium album (assembly GCF_948465745.1). Taxonomy (NCBI): domain Eukaryota; kingdom Viridiplantae; phylum Streptophyta; class Magnoliopsida; order Caryophyllales; family Amaranthaceae; genus Chenopodium; species Chenopodium album. Next base: position 49,701,856 of record NC_137848.1, read on the forward strand.
GGTATGTTGGGATCTCTTCTTTCTCGACTATTCTGTGTTTTCTATCTATTGGGTTTGAGATTTCAATGGGATTAGCCCGTCAACTGTCAATGAATGGAGCTGTAGAAATTACAGTATAAACTGTGGTTTTTGTAGAGAACTTGTGTAGCCTGGTAAAGGGGAACTTGGGATGTAAACCTCTATATAGGAGTATTGGAGTACTTTTTTTATGATGACAGGGTTTTCATTTTTTAATCAATTATGCAGGTAATATGCTCTATTCTCAGGTAAATAGGGTGTTGGGAGTTTGTTTTTTCTTTAGTATCATGTTCTATTTAGATATTTTCATTTTATTCATTGTAGAGTCGATGGTCTTTGTTTGAGTTGGATAATATATTGTACCTTCTGTCAAACCTTGTGAGAAACTGAGAGGTTGATACTTGATTATGATAATAATTTCTGTAGGGGGTATATTCATGCTTATTATTCTGGCTATATGGTTGATACTCTGAACCTTGGACTTGCTAATTCCATACAGTATGTAAGTATTACATCTCAGCTGATGAGCTATCTTATTTGACAGAATGAAAGAGCATAGTTAGCTGCCAGAATCTGTCTTGGACTCTTGGGTGCTTGGAGGTGATCTTGTGTTATTCTGTATATTCTGTTCCTAGAACTTCGGTCCGTAGCAGCAAGAATTGTTTTGAGTACTTCTTGAGCAGTAGAATTATCTGGTACTGGGGCCATGGATCGGTGATTCCAGTGGCAGTGACATGCATCTGCTATCCTTATGTCAGATTGCTAGGATAAAGTAGCATTCCCAACTCACAAGCCCCCAATGCCCAGGCCAAGTCAAAGGCGAGCCCTGAGGTTGCTATGGCTTAGGCCAAGCAGCTCATTCTCACTGCTTCCATTTTCAGAGATGCACGTGAGCATATAGGCCTATGAAGCAATTTGGGTTAGTTTTTTTAACTGATACACGAGGTTTCTTATGAGAAGTTCAATGGGCTGCTCAGTCAACTCCGATGTTCTCAAGGCATGGTGCTGTCCTTACTTTGGATGAGATTGTTTCTCTGATATTGCTGTACGGATCATTGTGCAAATATTAGGAAAATATGGAATAAGATGTGGCTATGTTTCATGAAATTTTTGAATGAACATGTAATTTCTGTGTGATCAATGTGTCTAACTTTGTATCTGATTGAGGCATCCTGTAAATGCTGTAATGTTTCAGAACATTTTTGCAGGAAGCATCAGTCTTCCACCACATTTGTATTCCCTACAAAGAAAATGAGGATTTTGTATATATATCCGTATTAGAAGCGGAGAGGAAACATTTTCAACCACATAAAAATCACCATACACCACAAATTCAAAATGCATCGAGGGAGGAAATTTTCATTTGAAGTGATAAGCCTCAAACCGTTGCTCACTCGGAGAAGCTGGTAATACAGGGTTCGGTCACATACATGATACATTGCATACATACAGTTTAGTTGTAAATGTAACATCAACTCTATCTTGCTTCTAAATGCTGTCAAGTAAAGATCAAATTACAATACGATGTGTGGTTCAGAGACAAAGTCAACTAAGTTTTTATAAGATCAAGCTTCCTTTTCTGATGTATTCTGCCTTCTGAAAGGAGTTAAACAGGCAACAGAACATGGCATTTGTGCTTATCATTCGGATGGTCCAGCTACATGTCAGGAAACTTCGGAATCTTGGTTCTCGTCACCCAAGGCTCCAAGAGGTTGTGTAGAAATGTAAAATCACCTTAATTATTCTTCAATGACAATTAAATGAACTTATATATAGTACTCAGTGTGTATTGTATATGTAAGATCTAGTTTGATTTATCTCAACAAGTATTTCATTAAAATCAAATTTCAAATGAGTGGTAATTACTACTCATTAATGGTTGAATCACTTAGATGTGTGCATTGAATAGTGCAAAAAAGCAATTTCTCCGTACCATTTTAGGGAAACGAATGTTAGTTGTGTATGGCTTATACCAGTATGCTACTTCCTCTTTTTTTTTTATTTTTATTTTTTTTTTTTATAAAAATATTGCAACACTTCTCGTTTCACGCTTGTTGATGCATTATTTCAATCACTAATATCTTTAATTACCATGTAAAAATTTTAAACATAAATGTTAAAATAATATTAATCAAGATGAATTCAACTAAATTCTATATAACTACATTCTTACCTAGATATAAATTATCAAAACTAGTCAAAGTAGAACATATAAACAGTGTAAAAGTCAAACTGTTGCAAAAAAAAAAAAAAAAAAAAAAAGGGAGTGATCAAACTATTATGAATAGTGTAAAAGTCAATCTATGTTACAAGTGTAAATACAATGCTGTAATTGTTATCTACTCAGAAAAATTCAATTTTTTGAATTGCATATAAAATGTCATATGCTAATCCAAAAAAAACCAATTGATGGAGTATAATTAATCAATAGAGTACATTACATGTGTTTTTTCAAACTTGAAATAGTCAATTTCAAAATGATGAAATACTATTCAAATCCATTTCACTTATCTAAATCACCGTAAAAAGTCAATAATGTCGTTAATCATGTAAGAGAAGCACGGCAGTTCGTGCAATTTGTACTTTAATTAATTAACTTGTCTTGTTAGAAAACACAACCAAACTTCGAAAACAAGGAATAATTACTTAATTAGATACCTTCAATTATTACTCAATTTAATTTGACACAAGTTTCCGTTTAATTGAAGCAAAGTTCCAAATTTCTATATTCATTAATTACTCCAAACTTCCATAATAATCTCATTCATTGTATATTTCCTTTTCAAACTCTCTTTAACTTTCTCTGATACTCCCTTCTCACCTTCCTGACTAATACAAGCAATCCACCTGCCAAAATCCCCTGTCGGGCCCTGTTACAAATCGGATTTAAATTAGTCGGACTCTAATAAATTCTGAAATCCTCATTAATACAAATAGTCAAACCTACTGAAATTTCCAATCGACTCCCTATCTCCACTTGAATTCGGATTAGTTAGAGTCTAATAGACTCTAAAAAACCGAGTAAAATAATAAAGAGGACCCTTCAAACTAAAGCCACCCAAAATCCCATTTACTCGTAACAAAATACTCGTAATCTATCAAAAATAACAACTTTTTTTATAAGATACCCAGAAATCTGAAAAACTGAGAGTCAATTCAATCAATTTCAATGGGGTGTTCAGCTTCAAGACTTGATACCCTTCTAGCAAAAGCCATTGAAGATCCTTCATTTTCTCTCTCCTCTCATCACTCGTCGTTTTCTTCTTCTTCAGCAACTGCTGCTACTTCTTCTTCTTCTTCATCATCATCTTCTTCTTCTACTTCTGCAAATTCTTCTGTAATTCCAAAACCTCGTTCTCTTTCAACCCCTTTAGTTCATCATCCTGCGATTCGAAAAGGCGATACTCATCACCTTGTTTCTCTCACCTCTACTACTTATGGGTCTCTTATTGTCGTCGACAACCACGCTTCCGCCGTTGACGGCGGCGATTTCTCCGGCCAATCATCGCCGGATTCTGTGATCAACACATGGGAGCTTATGGAAGGGCTTGAGGAAGAGGCGGAAGAAGAGTTTAATCATGAATTTGGTAACGACTTTAAGCTTAAATCTTTGAATTCATGTGATTTTGATGATACCCAGAAAAAACCCACTTTGAGATTAGGCTTAAATTTTACTGATTCTGTGAAAAAATTGAGTGACTCCTATGTGTTTGTTGAAATGCCTCAACCAAAAGTTGAGGAAGGGGAGTTGGATTCTAACCTAAATTCGAAACCCTTGTGGCAACTTTTGTCTGAGGAGTCATTGTTATCTAAGATGGACCCTAATGTTGCTTCTAGCTATCAAAAGGCGCTATCGGCTAAAAATTTGGGGTGTAATACATCTATGAGGATGAATAATCCAGTGGGTTCGAGTCCATTTGCCCCTAAAATCACCAAGAGTGTGGATTCCGGTGCCGTGGTCTCGAATTTATGTGGTGATGATAATGATGTGGGTAAGGTTAAGGTGGGTGGTTGTAAGGACAAGATTGTGCTATATTTTACTAGTGTGAGAGGGATTAGGAAGACTTATGAGGATTGTAGCGTGGTCCGATTGATACTTAGAGGGTGTAGGGTGATGGTGGATGAGAAAGATATTTCTATGGATTCAACCTATAAGAAGGAATTGCAAAGTGCACTTGGTGGAAAAGCATTCAGTTTGCCCCAACTGTTTATTGGAGGGAAGCATATAGGAGGTGCTGATGAGATCAAACAGTTGCATGAAAATGGAGAGTTGGAGAGGCTATTGGATGGATTTCCTATTCAGGATTGCGGGTTTGCATGTGAGAGTTGTGGTGATGCGAGGTTTGTTCCTTGCTCGAATTGTTATGGAAGCCGGAAGGTTTTCCTAGAAGAGGAAGGACGAACAAGTAGGTGCCCTGACTGCAATGAGAACGGGTTAGTTCGTTGTCCAGGCTGTTGCTCATGAATGTACTTTTGTTTCATTCATTCATTTTACTACGAAACTTCATCGGTTTCTTGGTAGTAATTAATTCTTCCTGTATGTTTATGCCTAGGTCTGGATCAGTTTAATGTGTCCTTTATTCTTATATATCAATATCTTTTGCCATTGGATGCATCGCCAAATTGTTCATTTTTCTCTTAGGATCTTGGACAAATAAATACTGAACTTGATTGCGTGTATCCAAAATTGGTATAATGTAAAGTTGTAGTGAAGGTTGATGAATTCTCTAAGATGCTCTAATCTTTTATCTGGATCTGTCTGTTTCAATAAGTTTAAAGGTCAAATTTCCATATATTTAAGTGCTTGCTGTTGACTATATGATACCCTGAACCTTCTTGTTCTTAATTTCTTAAATACTTGTTGTTTAAGATTTGCACACAAATAAGGAGTATGCTAGCTGCTGCGCCAACATTATGAAACATCACATTAAGTATGTGAAATAGTAAGTATTTGGTAATGGAGACTGAAGGATTAAGTTAGTTTACCAGGTAAAAGGTTAATTTCTTCTCCGTAATAGGCAGGGAGAGAATAGTTTCTTCTCGTATTAATTTTGTGGTTCTAATCCTGCCTAGAGAGTAGAGATTAATGCTTGATGGGTCACTTCATACCTGCCTGTTACTCATGATTTCTTACTGTGGACTTTGGTGGTGCATACTAGCGTGGCCCGTGGCCCTTGCATTAGTTTTGGTGGTACAGCATATTTGTCAAGCTGAGCCTGTAAATTGGGTCATTAATTTTATTTACTACTATTCCTCAACTATACTTGTGCATACTTGGCTGGCTCACTGCTATTCCCCTTTTATTCGGTTTCTACTTTCTATTGTGGTTATTTGAAATGACAAGCGCCAGGCTTGATTTTTAACTGGAAGTCTTATCACACCTGCCTGAAGGCCCTGAACTGCATAATGTGCACATTGCAACAGCAAACTACATAGATTTGAAAGGCTGGCAACTCTTCCCTGATAACACGGGTTGAATTAGCCTTTATACTTCGTATTTTCTAGCATGAAGTGCACTACTATTAGTGCTTGTTAGAAATAATTCTATTTCAGAGATGGCTTAGAAAGATTTGAATCTTGGAAATCTCTTTTATTTTTCTGGTATATACAAAATTTTTGGGGGTGTGTGACTAAATAGAAGTAGTTTTGGAAGAAAATACTCTTGGATTGGATGATTTTGCCTGTATATGATATGGGGTCATTGTGACAACAGTGCTTATCATTATTAGCATTTTTTCTCTTTGGTATCAAGTTGTTGAAGCTAATTAAGTTATATCTATTGCATTTGTAAGTTGTAACTATATTTGAAAACCCGCACTTGAAGATCTGGATATCACAATGATGTTGTGATTAAGTTTGAAAGGGTCTGAGATTTTGCCATGAGGGTAGCTGGTAATTATTATGTCTTGCATAGTCATAAGCAATGGTAGGGTATTTTTCTGGGAAAAAAGGGGCTTATTGTCTACTCTTGATTTGATGGGAAGTCAGCCTGATAATGTGCTTAGAGGCATAACCTTCTCCATTTTGAATTGCGTGGTCCTATTTTTGCCTAAAGATAGATCACTTTTGCTGATGCATTATCTCATTCGCCTCGTTGAATAATCAGACAATTAACATGAGGTGAAATGTCGGTAGTTCTCATAATGGCATAATCAAAGTCTAACTGCACTTTCTCATTAAGAGAATTTATGACATTTCGCTCCTTGTTAGTTCCATAGCTTTCAAGGAAAATAGAGATTTGCTCTATGCTACAGTTGCGTAGGCCATTATGTTATATCAACCGTGATACCTGCCTGAGAGCCTGCCTGCCTGGGATGGATTATATTACCATAGCCCTTGGATAAGTCTTGGAGAAGTTTACACTGTACAGTAAGGAATTTTTTCGGTTGATGCAAATAAGAATGTAAATTTTGTCATTTACTATTCCTCAACTAGATATGCTGCATATTTAAGTGCTTTTGTCCTATATTCATCATTTTCGGTGGTTTAAATGAACTTGCCAAAGCTGTAATGCTAGGTATATATAATATGGAGTAAGAGTTAAAGCGCAAAGTTAGTTTGTAACAACTCTGAACTGCACGCTTGCAGAGCAGGCTGCAAAGGCTTGTGAGGCTAGCAGTTAAAATCCTAATTTGCTGCAAGGTTCAAATGGGTTGGGTCTATTTTATCCTGAATATTGTCAGATTGGCATATAATAATTACTTTCTCAGGGCCATATTGGACTGGAGTCACTGGACCAAATGAATGGATGAACCCTATTAGGGAGGGCACCCAAAAGTAAAACATTTGGTGTGACGCGACGACAATGCATTTAAAATAAAAACAAGGTCACTCCGCCACAAAGCTCATACAGTTCCATCATACACCTGAGTGTAATTTTTACCGTGATGCGTTCAGCTGCTCATGGGCAAGAATATAAGAGGGTGTAGCATTACATCTCGGTATAGGATTAGACATCATGCAACACCCACGCTTCTCTGAATAGCTGTAAGTTGTTTGTAGAAGCAGCTTATAGGTTAGCTTGAAAAGGTTAATAACTTTGCTCACGGGAAGAATAAATATGGTCCCTAGTTTTTTCATGCGCATGGATACTTGAGTAGTTCTTGGTGATTGTATAGATAGATGGGTGGTGGGGGCAGTAAAATTTTACAGTATGACAATACCATCATCCAATTTTACAGTGATTTAGATACCTCAAACGTGCAAATTTAAAGACAAGGTCAAAACTCAAAAAAGTGGCATAATCAACCAATTTACCACTAAAAGAAGGGGGAATTTCAAACCATGAAAAGATTATGAAAAGCACAAAACAATCATTATATGACTTCAAACTTTCATAGCTATTCAAACTCATCAATACTTCATAGATTGCAAATTGGGATTGTTTTTTGCCACATTTACATAGAAAAGAAAATTTGACATTGTATGGTATTTTTAGTTTTTTACAAAAAAGAATACTTTTGACACTTTCTTAATTTATAAAGTTGTCCTTGGTCCCTATTTAATTTACAAACTTCTTTTAAAAAGTAGCATTTACCTACTCATTTTTTTGTGCTTAAGAGGGGAAAGTCTCGATAATAAAACTAAAATAATTGAACAGCTAAACATGGTGACATTTATAATGTCCTCTTGGAGACTTAAAGAAAACGAGAAATTTTCTGCATGGGAGAGTGGAGAAACACAAGTCTTTCCTCTTAAAAAACACTTAAATAAGCTAGTTTATTAGCCACTTTATGTCTTTTATAGCAAATTCCAAACTTTCAAAGCAATTAAATTACTAGTATGAAAATGAAGAAATTTACGATTTAAAACGCGTCTTAAAAATCTTATTTGCATTTGCAAAGACAAGATCATCAAACCTAGTAAAATTTACAGTTTTCAAATGAACATTTCTGCCTATTCTAATATCATTTTTCATAACTTCAATGGACAAACTCCAACCATTATGTAACACAAGTTTTGAAGAATTTTCAAATTAATCAAGTACTAGTTAATTCACTACCGTTAATTTCATGGCAATTATGTGTTCTTAAAATTTAATCTAAGTACTTTTTTATTTATTACTGTTAATTTTCACGGTAATTATATCTTAAATACAATACAATACAATTACAAATCTCAATGAATTAACCAGTGAAACCATAACTTGTTACCATTCAAAGCTAGGAATCCATGGCACATCGTCAAAATGCCACAAACTAAGCTTAATAAGAACCTCCTTTACATTCATAAGTTACAAGCAAAAGTAGAACACCCATTTCTATCCATTGCTGGAGATTAGTAGCTGCACATATTCATTAGTTATGATGAGTACGACTTATGGAATTAGTCCAAATAATTTAATAGCTTCGACGTTACAAGCTAAAGATGTCCTTTAATTTGTAGCAGAAATTCGTGCATCATATCCCTGCATGTAGACAGTACAAAACTCGATCTCATAAATAATGTGTGAAGGATTACCGTGGACAAAACACATATCGGGTATATACCAAGAGTTATTTAGTGTACCACTCTTGTGGGCAGCTAATTTGCAGTTCGTTGTCGCCATCTAGGCTAATATCATGATGGGTGCAGTGGGCTTAAAAATCTTTACAATGAGATCGCAATACGAATAGACAATGATGTGTAATAATATTAAAAACATTTTACTTAGGTTAGTGTCATCTTTGCAACTGTAATATAGTATAATAATTTAAGGATGCTCGTGAATAGGGACGTGTTGCAAAGGCTACAATATATTTGTAGTCATGGTAACCTTCTAATGCAAGTATTTAATATTTTGTATTCAATCTAAATTATTTATTTATTAGTTGACTAATAAAAAAATAATTTTACTTTTTTAAAAAAGTACTCAAAATTATGGGTTACTTTTTTTTTAATAAAAACTAATTAGTTACTTTTTTTTTTGATTAGTTACTTATATATATCTAAAGTAATTAATCTACCATAACTTTAATTTAATATTTCATCAAGTCTTGTCAAATAAAAAAAATTTCATCAGGTCCTCAACACTTTCTTGATTTTTTCTTCCATATGATATACTTGAGAATTCTTACGGAGTAACATTCTTTCTTAATTCTTTTACTTTCCAAAAATATGTTAGACTTAGCTAGGTCATTGGATCATAATCCATACATTTTAAATGATTATTCTATCCTAAACAATCTACCATGAGATATTATTTTACTTTCCTAAAATCTAATCCATAAAATCTGTTTTACAAGCTACATAAAATGATAAAATCATGGTATCCTTTTAATCCAAGTTTTTTAATATTTTTTATTAAAATTAGTTGACCAGCAGTAAAGAATTAATTTTATTGTCTTTAAAAAAATACTCAAAATAATTGGGTTATTGTTTTTTTTTTTTTTTGAATAAAACAAAATTGGTACTTATCCAAAGTAATCTACTATAACTTTGATTTCATTAAATCTTCAACGCTTTCTTCAATTCTTCCTCCCATTGATGTATTTGATTTTCCATATGATATCCTTGATAATTCTTATGGAGTAACCTTCCTTTTTAATTCTTTTATTTTCCAAAAATATTTTAGTCTAATTTTATTTTAAAAGATGTTTTATTTATTTATTTATTTTTTTTTATTTATAAAAAAGGAATTATATCCTTAGGTCGGTAGTGCATAATGCCGCATATAAATGATTATATCCTAAACAATCTAGCATGAGATATTATTTTACTAAAATCTAATCCATAAAATCTATTTTACAACTACATAACCGTCATTACATGAACAATTTATATTTTCCTCTTGTTATAAATACTCCTTAAACTATTTACTCATTATTCACGTAGTATAAATCATACAAATTAGTGAGAAGTCTTGGAGGGAAAACAATTCCTTGATTCTTTTCATATCTTGAGGTGAAATCAACTTTTTAACACTTACGTGAAATAGCCATGGAAGAAATGACTATGAACCTAGCCGCTAGGTGGGAAGAGACGTCAAGGAAGTTTGATGGGTTAGAGGAAACATGGGAAATTCTTAGTAGTGTTTCAATGGAGCAAAGAATAGACGATGTTGTTAGTTTGGGTGAGAAGACTAGCGTTCTTGATCAAGAGATATCACGACATCATCAACGTCGTCGTCATGGAAAAGGCAAAGAGATGAAAGTTCTCCTCAACAATTTGTTGGGTGTGAAAGTGAAAGGGGTAGACAGTGTTCATCGTCAAGAGTTACCATCACAGTCATCATCATCTCCAACATTACCACAGCATGGTCGAAAAGGGTTCAAACAACCTTTGTCATCATCACCACCTAAATCTAATTCCTTGGATGACTCGTCATATTGCAACAAGTTGGAGAATACAAAGCGGAAGTTGCAAGAAGGGTACGAGAAATACGAAAATGGAAGAAAGAAAATATGTTTGATAGGTTTGAGTGATCTTCCTACACAACCTACAACAATTAGAAGCCAAAGAAAACAAAAGGGAAAGCTTAATAAAGATTTTAGAGGAGTGAAGAATATGCCTCATCAAATACTTGGTTGTTATGGTACGTCAAGATGATCGCTCATCGTTCAAGACTAGAACATACAAACAAGTGAAGAGATTAGATGAAGGTGCGGCATGCATAAGAAGTTTTATCATTGGCGAGGTTAAATTAATGGTGCAACATAATGGACGGGTAATACAATTTGTCTGCCTTTATTACTCTTAATTGATGTATCTTGTAACAGTCACAACATCGTTACTATAGTGAAAGAAATTGGATGATCGTCCCCGCCCGTGGAGTAGGTCACATTGACCGAACCACGTAAAAACTTGTGTCTCGTGTTCTTTTTTCTTATTTTTGTTCTTTAATTTCTTACTTATTATTTCACACAAATTATTCTATCAACTATATCCTAATTAAACTCACATAGAAAGCCGCTAATTAATAAGTCAGTAAATAAAAGTTTATCAACTAACCTAATTTTAAATTCATTTAGAAAGATGATCAATAAACGTAAGTCTAGTTCTACCATCTAATGATTCTCGTAAAAGATCATAATCAATTTCATAAAGTTGATAAATGTACACAAATATGATAGCATGACATATCTAAAGGTCATCTATCTAACAAATAAGTATTTTTTCCGTATAATTATAAAAGTTACTCCCTTTCATCTTCAATAATTAGAAACAAAAATTAACAATACCGTGAACAACTCTGGGGAAAGCACTTTTATTTGCTGCGTACTAAACCCAGGAGCATCCTAAAAAAATGACAATTAATAAACATTCAACCTATTGTCAAAAGGAGCCCTTAAGGCGTCACACAGTTTAATTTACAGCATTGAATGACCCATGAAGTTCGGCCAACTGACCAAAATGATTAAAAAAAAAAAAAAAAAAAAAACGTGATAGTTGACAACGACTGGGTCTATTCTCATTGATTGAACTGAGCTGAACTAAACTGAACTTATTAGAGCTGAACTGAAGTGAAATGAATATTTTATGAGAGAAGGAAATTAGGAGCTGAGCTGAACTGAACTGAAAATAATTTGATGAAAATAGGGCCTTAGTACTAGTTTAAAAATAAAACCGACGTCAAGCTAAGTGGAACATAAATTAAGTTTGCGATTGGAAAAAGGCATGTGTGTATCTCATTATCTCACTACTCTGATTCTGCAATTGACATTACCTTACTTATTTTTTGTCAATCAATATTTTCACATTTGATCTAAACATAAATTACACACAAATAAAAGAATACAAAATCACTTTTTTCTTCCTTTTCTCCATTAAACCTTTTATCTACAACAAAACATGCCAAAGACTATGTTAAATTTTCTTACAACTCTCTCTCATTCAATTTAGCCTGTCCGAAAAATTAGAATTGCTAACATTGATTCACTTTCCCTCTTTATACTTCAACTTTAAAGATACAACTAGTAGATAAAAACAAAGCAGTGAAGTGCACGCGTGTCTTCTCACAATCTCAAGCCTAATTTATGGATCACTTGACGCCGGTTATAGTAGTACAGTACGGAATATTTTTTATTACCAACAAGTTGTCGTCGAGCATCATTTTTTATATTTTTTTAGTAACATTATGGTCAATTGTGCCATGAAGTTTAGATGATTACACAAAGCATAAAATTAATTAAAACCTAAATCAAAGTATACCATTCAATTTTCGTCACTTGACTTCCGCTTCAAACCTCGACTTCCATCCGTAGCTACGGTAACTAAACAGTCTAACACCTTACAGTACAGTTCAACACATCAAATTGTCAATGCACCTACTTTCTCAAATACCAAATCAAATTTATCACAAACACACAAAAACCAACTATAATTTTAACAACACAATTGGAATTATAACAAAAAATAGTTCTAAACAATTGAAGTAGTAATAGACATTTAATAAGTTTATGAATTATAAACTAGAGCATGAATGAAATGCAATAGGCATTCAACATAAATTATGATTCAAAACAATTGAAATAAGTATCAATTCAAGTTAAAATTAGGGCAATTATCATCTCATTGTTTTTTGTTTCAACCTTTAAATTGCTTCCTCGCTTTGCATCAACAGTCAAAACGCCGATTTCATTGTTTGATGTGGATTTGGGTGAATGGGGGGTACTTCCAAGTCGCTCCCTCACCTCAACAAGCTTTGGGTTAGCCAAACAATTCAAGCTCCTAGGGTTAGAGTGTTGGACAAACAAGCTTTGGGTGAGCCAGAAAATGGAAACAAGCTCTTATCGTGGAAATGACAATGATGCCCCCCAAATAAGAAACTGGAAAAGTCACTTGACATAATTTTGTGAAATATATTTATTTCAAAATGCTACTTGTAAGTGCCTATTGATTTGTATAAGTGTCTCGCTTTGCATATCATAAAATGTATTGAGTTATGTGCAACTATTTTTTTGCCGTGAAAATAAGACACTTACGTTAATTTTTTGTCAATTCCGTGCTCAATTTGGATTCTTAAGGAATAAATGACCTGTAAAACTTTTATGTAACATTTATTGGCACGCAAATCAAAGAAAAAAATAAAATAAATTATGTGAAATTTAAAATAGATTCCGTTCAGTGGTAGTGAAATTTAAATTATGTGATTTTAGGTGGTAGCAAAATAAAATAAAGTATTTGATGGGTAGCAAAAATGAAATAGGGGTGTTTGAGTGGTAGCAAAAGTGAAATTTTCCTGTAGAGTTGGTTTTTCAACTTCATTCACAACTAGGGGTGTTCATAAATTGGCCCAAACCGAAAAAATGGACCGGACCCCTCTTCGGGTTTAGAAATTTATTTTCCCGGTCTGGTCCAAAACCCTATAAAAACCGATCTTGGACCGGACCGATTTTTTTGATTAAAAATATACATGAAACCTTAAATAATAGTTAAGATTATCCTTAATAAGCTTAGAAAACTTTAATTTTATGAGCTTTTTTGTACTAAAAACACAAAAAGAGATGTTAAAATAAAATTTTTCCTTTACTTTTTTCGAGTTTTTTTTATAAAATTATTAAAAATTTAGAATTATTTTAAAAAAAATTCTTAAATCGGTCCAAAGCAATCCGGTCCGGGTTTTAGACCGATTCTTTCGGTCCAGTACGAGTTCAAACCCAGCTTAATCGGTCCTTTCTTTGGCTCTTAAAATTCTAATTTTCGGTCTTCGATCCGATCCGGTCTTGGACCAATGAACAACCCTATTCACAACACTCTAAATTCTTTGCAATTCTAACCTTTTTTTTTTTTTTTTTTAAATAACCAATAACCACCCCTTTTTACTCATAATTACCCATATTACTCAATTAAAATCTATCCCTTTTATTTTTAAAAAAACTAACAACCACCCTTTTTACTCATAAGTACCCATATCACTCAATTAAAAAAAGTACTCCCTTCGTTCCACAATGATCTTCCTATTTGGAATCTTTGACTTTTAAAAAATTGAGAGAGAATCTTCTGAATTTCTCTCAATCTATAAAAGCAAATGTAGTCATGTGGGATTTAGTTTGATTTGTCTTGGTGAGTACATTATTAATACAGTATCCAACTTTTATAATTTTTACTAGTGTGAAATTAAAGATATTTGTGGTAAAAAATGGGTAAAAACTTGCATCAATTTATGTAAACAGGAACATCATTTTGAAACGGAGGGAGTAACCAATAAGGCAATAACCACCCTTTAATTACTTTTTTTTTTTTTTTTAACATACATATTGCATACTTTTTTTGTATATCCTATGCTAGAGCACAGGTATACTGTAGTTATCTTAATTTAAGGGTAAAATCGCAACTTGATGTACTAATCATGTTTGGTAATTAGAGTTTTGACCAAAAATGAACTTATTTGACCAAGTTAGAGATTTGACTACAAAAATCATCTAATTTGGTTGTTTGGTAAAAGAGCTTATTTAAAGAGCTGATTAGGGCAAATCGGCTAATTTGTAAAAAGCTAAAAAATAGAGCTTTTTCATATTAGCTGATTGAGATATGGTTGCCAAATGACAATCCTATCCTCAAAACTTACTCTAATTTACATCCTTGCCCTTCCAATTTATTTTCCCAGTCAATTTATGCATCTATCTAACCGTTTTTTTTTTTTTTTTTTTGCTTTCTTTTTTAAAAAATTAAAACTCCACTCCTCCTTTCCACCATGTAGCTGTTGATGGTGTATGGAAGTTAGGCTACTATGTATTTTAAGCTTCTTCCAAATCATCATCATAGTTTCATTAAAATAAGGTAATTTATGTATGATTAATGACAATAGTTCGTATAATCGCTAGTTTTGATTGGTGGCTAGACACTGCCGACGACATCGTAAATTAGAATATTCACGTTGATCGGGTGTTTTTAATTTCTTAAGTGGAAGTCTGGAATCTTAAAAAAAATTTAGAATATATAATTTGTGTGTGTTACTTGTGTGTGTTACTATTATTTATATATATATATATATATATATATATATATATATATATATATATATATATATATATATATATATATATATATATATATATAGATTTAGGGTCAAATGAGAAGTTTGTTAAAATGAGAAGGATGAGAACGAAAGATTTTATATGCATATGTTTTGAACCGAATGTGCAATATTTTTTAATTGAATGTGCATATATTTTTTGATTTATATTCGATGTGCATAAAATTTTAGCACACTGTGCATAATTTTACATTTAAATATGCATATTGTTTACTCCTCTTATTGATTCACCTAAGAACAGGTATTTTGGCAGAGAGCACACGACATTACCAATTCTAGTAGACATTCCAAGTTATTCTTTAGATTTAATTTAGTTTCTTAGTTTTCTCATTCATTCACCTAAAAACACCTTGCTTATCTTCTCTCCCATCCTCGATCTATTTCCATTACTTAGTTGTGGAACAACATTCATTGGTGATCGTTGCGGGGAGCTTTGAATAATGAAAATCTATGATCTAAAATGATGAAGATGATCATATTGCTTCTACCGAAAAGAAAAATTGAAGGCAAGGAAAAAATAATCATGAAACTTGTGGGAGGAAGAGAGAGAAAAGACGAATATATAGTAAAAATTGGGGACGACGGTCAATCGTGATTAGATGGAAGAGTAGCGTGAATTTGTGGGAACTAAGCTCTATAATCAAGGATATTTGATCAATAGAAAGATGGTGAGAGAGATGATGTAGAGAAGTGTGTTTTTTGGTTCAAATATCAATCGCTAGATTGCTCATATGAATGGTTGAGATTCCTTCTCATTCTTCTCATTTTAAGATCCTTCTCATTGGATCACAACCCTATATATATATATATATATATATATATATATATATATATATATATATATATGTATGGAGAGGCTCATGTGAGAACACCTCTCTTATATGAGAACAATTTATATGTGAGAACACATCTATGTTCTAATATGTTAAGGTAGATGTTCTGAAAATAAACTATATCCATCATCCTCAACCTCATTCTCTCTCCTCTCCCCAACACCACCACTGCCACCATCGCATGTCTCACAACGACACAACTTCGCCACCACTCTCTCTCCTCTTCCCACGCACATTTGTGATAAAAAATGTTAATGTTGCGGTTTCAATTTTAAACCCAACCTACCACCTTCAACCTCAAACATTCTCTCTCTTCTCCCCACCAACACTATCCAATCTCTAGCTCCTCCATCACCACCACCGCATGTTATACAGCCTTTACGCCGCCACCTCCACCACCAACACTCTTTCTCTTCTTCCCACCATCATGGCCACCACTCTCTCTCCTCTCCCATGACAACCACCATCACCACATGCTCAAGAATTTCGTGTGTTTTGTATCAACTTCTGAACAATTACAATCGAGAATTCAAGTTGTGAAGCTTAATCAAAGGTAAACCAAGCTCAATTGACAATTTAATACGTGAAATCAAATTTTTTTCATCCAAATCAATCAAATTGGGCAAATTATATAGAGTTTGAAATTTCAAGGAATTTTAATTGAATTTAAGAAACAAAACAACAATTCAGCAATTTTATGTTACATTAAAAATCAAGAATAAATTGATTTTGAATCAATTCGTTGTAAAAATCGAATTTCAATTCGTCTTCAATATTAACGAATTATGTTCAAGAAAATTTAAGTATGTTATAAAAACTGTTACATATGTTCTAAAATATGTTGCATATGTTCTAAAAAATATTGCATATGTTCGTATTTGTTTTTGAGTTCAAGGTCTTAAAATTTGAGTATCGTGTTCCAATTAAAACTATATTCAGTAAAGCTAAGTTTATTCTTCTAAGAAATATTACATATGTTAAGAATCTTTAAGTCTTGGTTCTAAATTTTTAGGCATTTTGTTCTAAAAGCTATGCTACAAAAAGTTAAGTGTGATGTTCTAAAAGATGTTGCATTGTTCAAAAAAGTTCTTCTAATATTCTAAATTTTAAAGTGCTCTCACATATTAAGGTGTTCTCACCGGATCCCTTATATATATATATATATATATATATATATATATATATATATATATATATATATATATATTGAGATCACGTGAGAACCAAGGTGAATAATAGGAACTAGGAACCAATCTCAGCCTTTAATGACGCTACATCCAACGGCTCACATCTCACCCGCATTTATTAATGGCATTTTCGTAATTTCGCAAATTTTTAAAACTTTAACTTTTAAGGCAATTTCATTTACTTTAGGACTGATTTTATTTACTTTTACTAACTTTCATTTACTTTTTAGAAATGAAACTGAAAATCACTTTGTAAAGTTGAAATATTACGAAAATGTCATTAATGACACGAGAAGCATGTTTACCGTCCGATTAACATGATCTAAAGGTCTAGATTAGTTTCTAGTTCTTATTATAGCCTTGGTTCTCATTATAACTTGGTTATATATATATATATATATATATATATATATATATATATATATATATATATCTTTTTCAAATTCAACGATGGATTTAGTTCAAATAAAGGTTACTCCCTCCGTGTTTTAAGAAATATTACAGTTTGACCGGCACATAGTTTAGGCAATTTAATTGGCTTAAATAAAATAAGGGGTAAGTGGGGTAGTTGGAGTATTAAAAAATTGTAAAAGAAAGATAGTAAGATTAATAGTTTATTGAAAAATAATGAATGTGAGAGAAAAGATATAGGCCTTGTTTGGCAATTGGCAATTGGCTACTGGCTGTCGGCTGGTTTAATTGGCTGGTTTGACTAGTTGCTTGTATTGGCTTTTTTGTTGGCTGTTTGACTTTTTATTACTCTAAAAACATGTTTGGTAAAATTGGCTGTTGGATGTTATTAGTAACTTAGGTAGCCAAAAGCCAAAAACTACTCCTGTAGCTTTTTCATTTTGGCTTAAAAGCAAGCTTTTCAGCTGGCTGAAAAAACCATTTACCAAACACAAATTTTGGATGTTTGACCTAATAAAAAAGCCAAAAACCCAAACCCAATCAAAAAGCCAATGAAAAGCCATTTACTAAACAAGCCCATAATAAAAAAGTAGTAATGGGGTTAGGTGGGGACCATGAGAGGAGAGAGATATAATATTTTAATGTAGCTTTTTGCCAAAAAAGGAAGTGTAACACTTATTAAAATACGGCCGGATTTGGTAAGTGTAACACTTATTAAAACACGGAGGGAGTATGTTATTTACAATTATAAATAAAATGTCAATGCCCTAAAAAAATGTCAATGTCTAAAATTGTTATTTAATATGTTCAACTAACAAACATCTATATCCAATCAGCTAATTTTACCAAACAACTTTATACAAATAGATTAATACAATAAGCTACTCAAACAAGCTACTATAATCAGCTAATCAAACCAGCTAATATAATCAGCTTCCGCTAATTACCAAATAGGGCCATAGCGGTTTTATGGCTTTTACCAGTGTTATCGTTGTAACCCTTTGATTAACAACATACAAAGTACGGAGGCAGCCTCTAATCTCAGGGAGTTTTTAGTAGCTCATTACTTTCCAGAGTGCTCTCTCTCTTTCTCTCTCCTAAAACCCCAACTCTCCCACAAAATTCCCGGTCGACAATGGAGATCGACGGCGAAATCAACGGCGAGGCAGTAGGACGATGCCTAAGCAGCTTCGTAGACGACGGCACCACCGAAAGCCACCGCTACTACCTTGCACGAAGAACCACTCTCGAGATGCTCAAAGACAGGGGTTATGCTATCCCCAGTTCCGAAATTGATCAATCTCTTCATGAATTTCGCACTATTTTTGGTCCTATTCCTGACCCTGATCGCCTCCGTATCACCTCCTTTCTCGCCTCCGACCCCTCTAAAACGGTATAACAATATATTCCCTTTTACCCAAAAACCCTTTGGTTTTACTGATTTAAATTTGTCTATTTTTATGTGAATTTTTGAGTAATTGGGTTTTGCTTGATTTCTCTTAAAGTTTGTAACTTTGTGTTTGATTATGGATGATATAATAGTATGTGTTCTTTTTCTTGTGATTTTTTGAGTAATTGGGTTTAATGGGGTCTGGGTTTTGTTTAATTTCTCTTGAATTTGCTAACTATTTGTTTAATTATGTATGATATTTGTGGCATGACAATTGATTCATGTTGCATTGCTTGCATGTGTCTTTAATCGTATTTGGTTAAGCATGTGAACAACCTCCTGCTTTATCTATATTTTTGTCTTTTTTTGGTGTTATTTTTTGAGTAATTGGGTTTAATGGGGTCAGGGTTTTGTTAAATTGTAGTTTAATTTGCTAAATTTGTGTTTGATTATGTATGAAACTACATATTTGTATTTGATTGTTTACTATCTAGTACTTGCTTGTCTATTGATTACTAAATTGGAGTATGTTGCTAAATTGGAGTATGTTGGCCTGCTTGTCTAAATTTGCTAAATTGGAGTATGTTGCATTGCTTGCACGTGTCAATTATTGTTCTTGGTTGAGCTTAGTGAACCTTCTGCTTTGTTTATCTATTTATTTTTAGGAACATGTGAGGGGTTCATAAAGACGTAAAGGGCAGTGATTTAGATGCGTAGGCTCCAAGATTTTTCTTCTTTTTATTGTGTACTTATGTAATCTCTGAAGTCTGAACTGGGTAGCTTTGTGATTTATTAGCTAAGATTGGTGGTTAATGAATATCAGCTTACTATCTGGTGAAGTTTATTAAAGGTTGTTACCATATCTTTACCTTTTTCATTAATTACCCATGTTAATTAGCACGTGTATGAATACTGATGCATATGTGTAGAATATATGGATGATCGTATGTTGCCTTATACAAAATTTATGTACTAATCTTATTTAGAAATCGTCTTTGGCTATATGGCTGGAATTATATGGAAAAACTCAACTAATGATCACCAATTCACCTTGGACCTTTTTTTTTTTTTTATTGTGTTATTGAAATTGGACAACATAAAATTTTACTTTTGGAACTGTTGTGTCATATCTGGTATTGTAACATCTGTTGTGAAATCATTCATGACAAATGTTACCTCATCTGTCATTGTATCGCTAATTATGTGCTGTAACAAATAGCTCTACTTTTCCAACCATTATATTGGAGCTCCGATCTTTGAAGATGGTTTGCCAAAATATCTTACTTTCTTTGTGCTGATGTGCTCTGAAATAGGCCATTAATAGGTGAAAACAGATATATTTCATATTATGTAGTTATATACCCTTTAGTATCATCAATTATAGATGCGTTTGTTACTGTTGTAATGAATCAAATTGGCAAAGCTTGCCCTCTCTGCTATCAGCATTTGTCTGCTTCTGTTAAATAATAACCTGCTTTAATTCCATACATTCTATTTCTAATTTGGTTTTCTTGGCTTTGAATGCAGATTATGGTGATTTTCTGTGGGCCTCAGCTGGTCAAAGTGAACTCAATACGTGGCATTGGAGCTCAGATTGTTAACAAAGAAGGTCTGAATGGCTTGATACTGATATTACAAAGTAAAATAACAAGCCAAGCTCAGAAAGCCGTGGATGAATACCCGTTTAAAGTTGAGATATTTCAAGTAAGTTTGTTGAGAATTAAAATACTAACTGCTAGATTTCACCCTTGAGTTTCTTTATGATTCTGGGAGCTCTACATCCTGTTTCGTTGTATATATTTCATAAATGGAAATAGTAATTTAAGACTTTACATTTGTTTCAGATAACTGATTTGCTCGTTAATATCACAAAGCATGTTTTGAAGCCAAAGCATCAAGTGCTGACTCCTAGGGAGAAAGAGAAGCTCTTGAAGAAATACAATTTGGAAGAAAAGCAGGTAGGTAGCTTATCTATGGTGGCTATACTATGGATTATTACAGTTTGTCATATGCAACAGAACATTTAAGAATATGGATCTTCATGCCATGCCACTATTTGTTTTTTGGACTAAGGATCGTTATAGCCTTACTCTTATCTGTATGTCTGTGCCCTAGGATGTTTAGGGCAACTTTGTATAGAATACCACATACCAGCTTAGTTTAAAAAAGCGCGCCTAGGCGCACTTGAGGCGCGAGGCGAAGCGAGGCGGGCTGCAAAGCGCCTCACTGTGTAAAAGCGTGGCGAAGTCTAGGAGGCGCGCGCCTCAGCGCTTAAGCCTTGAGGCGTGAGGCGACGCCTTGTAGATCTTAGGCCTTTATACGCACGTGCAACTTCAATTTATTAAAAAAAAAAACAGGCTTTAATTAAAGAAATAGAAGAGAGAGAAAACAAATCTATTTGAAAAGTAAAACCCTAGCTTCCAGAAACCAGGCAATTCACGTTGGGTCTCAACCAATTCTCGCCAGAAACCTGCCAAATCTCGCCGGAACTTGCTGGTTCTCGCCGGAAACCTGCCGATTCTCGCAGGAAACGACCCAAGCAGTGGTGGATCTCGCCGAAAACCAGGTTAGCTTGCTTTATTTATTTTTTTTCGTTTTTTGTACTGCTTTTTTTTTTTTTTTTTTTAGGAATTGTATACCTTCTTCGTTCTCTTTAAAATTGTATACCTGCTTCTTTTTTTCTTTTGTTTTTAAAATTTGTTTTTTAACTTCTGTATTCTGATTTTATATTCTGTTTTTTTTTTTTGGCTTTCCAGTTTATTTATTTTAGTTTTTTGGTTCCAATTTTTTTTGTTTTTCTCTGTTTATATATATTTATTTTGTTACTGTTTTTTTTTTTTTTTTTTTTGTTTTTTTTTTTGTTTGGCTTTCCAGTTTATTTATTTTAGTTTTTTGGTTCTAATTTTTTTTGTTTTTCTCTGTTTATATATATTTATTTTGTTACTGTTTTTTTTTTTTTTTGACGAAAATTGTTACTGTTTTCTGTTATAGGAACATGGATGAAGAGTCTCTTCCTTCCACCGGATCATCCGATCCCGACCCGGCTAGAAAATATGGAAAACCGGAACCTAATAATAGAGTTAATTGGCATTGTAGTTTTTGTGGTAAAGTGACTAAGGGAGGGGCACATCGTTTGAAACAACACTTAGTTGGTGGCTTTAGAAATGTCACTAAATGTCCTAAATGTCCAGAACATGTGAGGGAGGAAGTTAAGTCTCACTAAATGTCCTTAGGAAGGTGCGCCTCGTATCCAAGAGGCGCGCGCCTCCGCTTTGCGCCTAGGCTCTGGGGACCCTTTGCGCCTCGGTGCGCCTCTCGCTTTTTAAAACCAAGCATACCAGTGGTATCAGAAGACATGAGAGCTTGGAAAGTTGAAATAGGATAAAGGCCCAGCAATATGGTAGTCAACATCTGTATTGAATTCCTTAAAAGTTTCCCTCTTAACAACCTCTACTTCCATTCATTTCTTTTGTAACCCCTTCCCATCCTCCTCTACCCGCCTTTTCATACAAAACAAAAACAGAAATATTTTCCAAAAGAGAAAATATGGTAGAGAATGTTATGTTAATGTACCTAATTTAATGGCGAATTCAGAATAATTCTTAAGTATACTTGGTACTTCTAAGGCCACGTAAGGATGTTCCAGGAAGTTGTTCCTAGAAGATTTTGGCTTGACCTCTTGGTTTATCTGTGTTTTTCTTCACCTTTTGATGAAAGTCTTGTCCTGCATCACTTGAGTGATTGATTGCCTGTAATCTTGGTCTCGTGTGTTTTTTGTATTTTAATTTTTGTTTGATCACAAAGCAACTCATTGCATGTTCTTCTACTTGATCCTATGTTTCTTTTTTAATAACATGGAATTTGTCTCCCTTATGTTCCAGCTTCCTCGAATCTCGGCTAAGGATGCAATTGTAAGACATTATGGATATGAGAAGGGGCAGGTACTCAAAGTGACGTACAGTGGTGAGATCACACAATCTCATGTCACTTACCGTTGTGTATCATAAATTCATATGGTGCAGAGCCAAACCTACTTTCTCTAGTGTTTCTGTTTTTAGGCTTAGTTAGTTTAGTCTTGTAATTTTATCAAACAAATAATGTTCAATGCTGTGGAATATTGTAGACATGGAATTCTTTCCGTGTCGTATTCCGCTTCCTGTTGTGTAACCTAAGGAATTGATATTTGGTTCTCTGGTCTTTCTGTTTTTTAGGCCTGATTGGCTAATTAGTTTAGCCTTTTAATTTTATCGAGCTATATTGTTCGACGCTGTGGTGTATTATAACATATGAATGATTCCAGAAATTGAATGCTATTTCTTGCCCCTTATAATTTGTAGTCAACCAGTTATTATGAAGTTGCTTTAAAAATTATGCATCCTACTTTAATTGTCGTTACCAACTTAAAAAGTAGTCAATAACTGAGGTACCTTGCTGATGTAATGACTCAAATGGGCACCTATTGAGAAATCATCTTTGCATGATCTCTTTAAGCAAATCAAACCCTAATACTACATTCAAAGACACTCTGGTATTTCCGGTTTAAGAATAGAATTTGTGCTTAACTCTAAACATTCACGAGTATGCACTTCTTTTTCTGCTCATTTCCCATTTGTGTAATTGTATGCCCTTCATTTGTGATAATAATATAAATCTCCTCTCTTTGAGACTTATAGATATCCAAACACAGCTTCAAGCCTTCAACTTAAATAGACTTGTGAAGAGGACGGGAAGCAAACCAATATTATAAGAAGACGGGGAGGAGACTAGTATTATAAAGCATTAAAGCACATTCTTGTGAGAATAAGGAGAATCCTTGATTATGGATCACAGATTCATTAATGAAACATTATGAGAATGTGACACTTATCTCGGATGGATATATATCGGTAAAAAAGTTGGGGCCTACTATTTCACATTTATTATAAAAATATCCCAATATCTTCTATCACATCTACTTTTTCAATAAAATAATACCCCACTATCTCCTATCACATCTACTTTTCCAATAAAATAACAATTGAGAATCAAACAACTACTTTTTTTTTTTTGAAACAAATCAAACAACTACTTATCACCTAAAACTATGCGCCATAATAAGTGTAAAATGGTTTAATACAAGCAAATAGAATATATATGTCTAAAAATCTTGAGCATATTAGAAAATTCATAATCTTATGAAAGATTGACATAGAGAAAGCAGTGCATATGTCTGCTCTGCTGCTTGAGTGCATCCAGCTATGCTGTACCACAGAAAAGTGATGAAACTGCTGTAAGTTGGATGTTCCATGTATCAAGAAGATCACCACATTCGATTTTCTATCACTACAGAGACTATGGCCTTGATTGTATCCTGCCATGAAGCAAAAATCATCATAAAAAATCCTGGTAAATTGTAAAAATGCCAAGGGATGACTTGGGATCATACCACAGAATGGTCCTTCAGACCAAGAGAAAGCACCAGTGACATAGACGAGCCAGCAGCACTGAAGAAATCATCGAAGAAAATTGTCAATGCTTATGGGATAAAGTAACCGTAAAAATGAAAAACAGAGCAGACAACAGAGAACTATCAAATGCAATAGCCATCCTTTTTAGATAACTTCACAAGTTTAAATCAAAAGACACATCCACTGTAAGAGTATCAACTCTTTAACCTCTGCTCAAGCAATTCATTCTTTAGCAGCAACAAGGTTCTACTAGACCACTACAAATGAATTCAACTTGGAGAAGCCTTATACTTTTCTGTAGCCCTCAAGATAGTTGAAGGGCCTTCTCCTAACTGTAGTAGTTCAGGGACGCCATATCAAAGATTGAGCTTTCCCCTTGCAGTATTAGGGCAGAAGACAGGTCCTACACAATAGATTTAGCTCTTTAACCTCTGCTCAAGCAAATGTAACATTCTTTATTATTTTCTTTTTCATTGTTGTGCCTAATTTAATCCTCCATACACAATTCTAACTTCAAGAAGATTTCATGTCCAGACTATGGTCTGCATAACTTCAATTGTTTATAAGGAACCTTTTTGCCTCTGCAGCAAGTTCTGCATAACCACCAAAGGACTTTTATTTAGCCTAAGTTGGTGGAAATTGGTTCTTCCAAGATGTCCTCCACAACCAATTACAACTATTCATGCAAACCAAGGAGCTAAATTCTATCTATTTCCTTTCACTTTGCTCCACTCCCCTAAGTGGGTAGACAATAGATATTGGAGGAAGGTAGGATCGGACATCACTCTATTGTTATGCTTTGTCCATAGATATTACTTGACGTTTTCACTTTTCAGGCGTAAGGCATAAAGCAGGCCTATGCTTCAATGGATTATTGGAAATTCATCTATGAGGCTAGCTTCTGCTTAGGGAGATTGAACACTGAGAAAATGCACACCAAGTATTCAAAATTTCTAACATATGAAAACTAAGCATCAGTTCAAAGGCTTTTTTCTAAAGATTGAGCAAAGAAAAGTTTACCTTATATTTTCAATCAGCTGGCGAGCACAAGCCGAAAGCAATGGCTGCATAGCCAGCATGTTCATTCAATTAGTTTACTTACCCATGACAGCTTTTTTCATTTAAGTAAGAAGTTAACAAACCAGTTTACCTCATCTCGTTTACCAAATATGACAGAGACATTGAATGTAGGTTGAACTGATACACCTTCCTCCTTTCTGGCTTGCAGTAACGTTCCCATACTTCCAAGCTGAGTCACAATTACCTGTTTTCACACTCTTATTTAAATTACAATTACCTGGTAGATAGAAAATAATACTGAGATGCTGTAAAGAAGAAAGTCACTAGATGGAGCGAGATGAGTCCAATACTCACAAGGAAATGATCTTCATAACGACAAATGACCAGATCTGTTTTGATTTTCTGTCAATCAAAATGCAAGCACCCAATAAATAAAAAAAGTGCCAAAAAAGATTTCAGAATCACTCCAAAAGACCCCTTTTTTTTTTTTCTTTTCTTTTTTTTTTTGAAAATGACTCAAATTGCATTGCACAATAACTAAGCATATCATCACATAACTTAAGCAAGAATAAACTTAAATCTCTTATCAAAGAAAATAAAAATTAAAAATGAATGTGTTTCGATATCTTTCAGACTATTTTAAGGTGCAAGCAAGTTAAGAACCATGAATGAGCTACAATTAATGTCTCAATGTTTCAAGTTTCCGACAGGGTCGGTTAACTTCATAACAAATGGATGCATGTATAATAAAAAGTACAAAGATATCATATAAATCTCTTTCAAGCACCAGTTAAACATTTTTGAAAACTATAACAGCAAAACAGAAAACATTTGATAAGAAAAATAAATGTAACCTATTCACAATTACAGATAGTGTACTGTAAATAAAATAATTATTGATATGAGAGTAAGAAACATGACTCCTGCTATTTCGACATTTCTGTAACAAGAATTAAACTGTATCACCTGAACAAAAACACAGCATAGACAACGACGCAAGCATTACATGGCATGAACTTTACAATAATAAGGTTCACAATATTTTGGTCATGACCAATACTTTAATAGCTCATTCGATTTTCTTTTTAAATTTTGACAATATAGATTATTCTTGCTGTTGATTTGAGAAAAAGGATTTCTCAAAAGATGCAACTTTACGATGTTTAGCACTGGCATTGCAGCTTGATTCTTAACTGAACCAGTGGCATCTCATATCTAATTAAGCAACTGAGCACGCCACATTATATTCAACCCAAAACCTAGCAAAAGCAACACTTTTGACTAAGAAAGGGAGGGAGGGAGAGAAACCTTGATATCAATAGTGAGCTTCTTATGGGGTACAGGAAACCCAGCCGGAGAAGTGTCCATAATGAATGCAAGAACGTGTTACTGCAAGAAGGAACTCATTATTCAGAATAGCAAGTAATATAACGAAGGGACAAGTTTCCATCATGTACTACCCTAAGTACAGATTATCAATTGCACAAAATTGAGCAATAGAAAAAATAAATAAAGAAAAAAAAAAATCTGCGATACAAGTGGAAGAAAGTACAGGATAACCAAATTCCAAAAACATAAAGTTAAGCTATGGAATTAAGTTTCAACTTCATAATCTGTAATGCTTCAAAACCACACTGCATCTCGTGATCACTTGACAATGCCTTATGACGGAATTCAATCTTTGAAGGCATTCAAAAGTCACCACAGCATTCGTGTGGTTTTTCCGTAGTATTGATAGTTGGGTATAGCATTGAAATATGAAGGCATTCATTCTCTCATAACACTATAAACAAATGTTCCCAAAATGGTTCCACTACTACTTCTAATGGAAAAACCGCTCAAGCTTTTTATAACACACGCTCAAATACTCCGTAAGAAACACAACAATCCTTCATAAAAATCTACCGAGCATGATTCCATAATCGGAGGTAAAAAAAAAGGATGCCGTACGATTTCGAAAATTAAAACGAAAGCACACAAACCATTACCAATGACTTGAAAGTTGACACAACAACGATCATAACAAAATTCCACAATTGCAATAAAGAATGCAAAACATTCATAGTGCTCATTCAACAATGACACAATAGCATTACTGAATCACCGTGAAAAGGGTTGCAAGATCATCCTATAAATTAAATAATTAGTCTGATTACATACTAAGCTTAACAATGGAAACTATCAAGTTCATAATCAAATTGATAATTCATATGATTATTTTGCTAATTCACCCAATCATTTCAACTAATTACTAATAAAAAGAAAAACATGAACCCTAATTGAAGCTTAATTAGGAAGTTAAAACTTGAAATTCAATGACAAATCAACCCAGTAGTATTGCAAATTAATTAAATGGTTGAATTACTTATCTCATTCAAAGAACTCAATTAAACAATTTAATTAAAAAAATGGGAAAGAGATTTACTGTGGCTTAGCAGAAATGGTGGTCAGCTCGTCGACGCTCGACGGGTAGAGGTGGTGCAGACTGCAGAGGACTAGAGGAGAGGCAGTTTTGAACTGTGATTCACGCCTTTTGTTGGGACTTCTTTTTGTGACAAGCTAAACGACACCCTATTTTCTAGGTAACACTCGTATTTAAACAAAAATAGACAAATATACCCTTGCGTGTATTTCATGTTTTTCTTCCCTCTAACTCAACCTTACATTCTCTCCTTCCAATAAACCACCACCGACGGAAGGCAAGGTCATCGATCACCAAAGTTAAAGTCATTTTTTTTAAGGATGCCAAACGCCCAACTTTTTCAAAATTCTATTGGAGAAACACCATAAGAATTCCAAAATTCTGTACGAAGTTCAAAATTCCATATTTAGGTGTTTCCCCCTAGAATATTCCAGTTTTTTATTTTTTTTTTAAATCTTAACTTTGATCCTGAACATAGGTTAAGATAAATAATACTCCACCTATCTCAATACGGTGTATATCGTTGGAAAGCTCTGAAAGTCCACTTTCCAACCAAATTAGAATTAGATTAATATCATTTCTAAATCTTAAATAGTACCTTAAGTACTCTCACTTAGCAGGTTTCGAACTTGATAAAGGTCAAAACTGACTATGTGTTTATACAAATTTAGAAATAAATCACATTAAAATGAATACAAATTTTATACTTAATATATTAAAAGCATTATTGACTCGACCAACCAACTCGTAATAGAAAATTACGGATCAAGATCAAGTTGAGCTAAAATTAACCTAACCCAACTCAATCGACTATATTGACTAGAGTTGGCAAATGTGTCGTGTCATTCTCGTGCTTGTGTTCAAAGTTAAACGGGTGGGAGGATCTCGACATTAACCCCACCCATCTAATAAACATATTATATTATCGTTCGTGTTATAAGTAAAATTGTTTAGCCCCCATTCAAAATTTAATAGAAGTAGTAGTAATTTTTAAGTGGGTATTTAAACATGTCGTATTCTTGTTAATAAAAAATAAAAACATGTCGTGCTGACCCGTCTTTAATATCGAGCGTTCTATTCGTGATTTGTGAGACAAAACGATGCATTTTATGACTCAAAATTCAAATTTCAATCCATTTCCTTCCATCCCACCCAACAACCGTTTTCCGTCTCTCACTTAACATCCCCGCAAACCTCACCGGAAAATCATTCCGGAAAACCGACACACCCAGCATTTTTCGACGAAATTACCCACATTTTCGACTATAATAATCGAAATAATTCTACCCTTTTCCTTGTTTAATTCAGGTGTATTTTCTTCATTTTCAATTAATTACTTAACCCTAAGCTCCAAATTTTCTCAATTCAATTCGATTCACTCCATTTCAAACTCCAATTCTATCAATTGGGCAGCTGAATTGAAACTTTGTTGAATCAGATTTCAACTTAAACCCCAGAAAAATTTCAAAAAAGAAGGAATCAATTTGTACTCCAGTGTGTGATCGTGGGTACTTTCAATTTTCGGTAAAAAAGTTATATTTCTTATATTTTTGGTGAATTATTGAAGAAAAATGAGTGATTTGGTTTCTGGGTCCGATCCATCGGGCAGCAATGAATCAAAGGGTAGTGGGTTTGATGCTGCCCGAATTCAGGAAGTGAAAGCATGGCTTGTTTCTCAATTTGATGCTGTCGGAAAAGATGTGCCCGAATTCGAATACACCCCTCGAAGTATTGCACATTTGCATAATATTGCATCTGTTTCTCAGGCTAAGACTCAAGCTGCTGGCATTGTTGCCAATGATTTTCGACAAAAGGCGGTCGAGTATCGATCTCAAGGTTTTGGCCTTGACCCTTTAACTTGTTTATGATATCTATAAATGGCATTGTGTTGTAGATTGTATGTTTTGTTTGCAATTTTGAATTGCTTATTGATTATAGTTTGTGTTAGCTTGTCTTGTATACATTGGATTGGTTTTGTGACTGGTTTTGGGTGCTTGGATGTTGAATTATTTAATGGTGATGTTTGTGTGAGTTTGGACTTTCGAGTATGTGGTTTCGACTTTCAAGTGTGTAGTTGGAAAAATGAGGCAGTGGCTAGCCAAAGTAGATTAGATTAAGAAAATTGCCTAAGTTGGTTTTAATTCCTTTTTCTGATGATTTTGATGCGTGTTTTGGATGCTTAGCTGCAAGGATTAAGGAGTTATTGGAGAATGTGGGTTTGGCTCAAGAGAGTTTGCCATCCAGCATAGTGGGCTCAGCGCAAGTTTTGGCGAGTGTTGCCAACTTGTTGAATATAAGAGACACTGAGTTGAGCAGGTGAGTGTTGCTTGGCACAATGTTTATGTTTTTGAATACGGTTTGGTTTTTGTACTAGATTTCTAGAGAATTTACAAGAATGAATATGCTTTTAGTTTCCTTGTGTCGATGGGAGATCTTTCGCTCAGAAAGTCTGGAGTAGAGGAGAAGAGGGCCAAGGTACAAAAGGAATCTAAGGTGCTCCTTGATTATACACGAAAGGCTATAGCAAGGCTAACTTACTTGAAAAGGTATGCTGTCAGTGATTCGTCAGAAATGTTTGTACTTTGTAGAGTAGTTGTATATATTATGTTTTGGTAAATTTGTGGTTGTTACCTTGATAACGTTTTTAAGGATATTTTTTTGTAGAAGTTTGGCTAGTTTAGTTTCCTCGGGTCAAACTAATGTTTGTAGCTGCTTTGCATATTTTTAGAATACTTGCTCAATTGGAAGATGAAGTAGCTCCTTGCGAGGCTCAAATTGAAAACTGGAAGACAAACTTGCCACTCCTGGTTTCAAAAGAGCGTGAATACAATCAGAGATATTCCAACTACAAGGTAGTGTACATTACTTGCTGTGTTTGATAGTTTAAAACTATTGCTTGCTACCATTTGGTAGAGAAATAGAATGGAATTGCCAGCCTTTCGTATAACTTTTTTTTTTTATAGTTGCATGCTCGTGATTGAGAAATAGGAATGCTTCATTTATCTCCATATGTGACATCCATTTATATATTATGGATGCTGGTTCAATATACAGTGCTGTGTGAGTCTTTGAGGCTACTTTGTCATTTGTGATCTTTGTGATGTTTTTGCTTCTTTTTCTTTGTGAAATCTATAGCAGGAGGCTTAAGCTGTATACTGCTTGTATGTGTTGATCATTTTGGCTTTGCAAATTGATGTTGGAATCTCCGTGTTTCCTAGGGGAAGATACATATGATTTTTGTTGTTTGATGCTAAAACTTGAAAAATCAGTGGGTTTTAATCACTAGACTATATGAGCAACTGATCATGTATAATAGTATTGAAATTATGGATCAGATGAGTGTTCAGATTAGAAAAGAGAACATTATGGATTGATTTCTCCATCTTGTTACAGTATACTGTACTTTTTTTGAATCAGCAAAATTTTGACACTTTTTTTTGCTTGCTAGATTGTTTTCTCTTTTACTCTATAAATTAGACAGTAGACTGATGAAAAAATTAGTTTGGTATTTTCAAAAATTACGGCACCTTTTCTATTCTGATAAAACTGTTAAGATTATCAAAGTTTTGCTGCCAATCTTTTATTGCACTGGGTACTGATTAAGGTATTTCTTCCTTTGTATGAGCAGGCACTTCTGAATCGTGTGGGTTATGCCCCTGAAATCAGCCATGGGGTATTGGTAGAAATGGCGGAACACAGGAAAGATATGGAGAAGAAAACTAAACCTATTCTCGATACTTTGAGAAGTTACCAAGATTTGCCTCCTGTAATAAATCTGAGTTCTTTTACTTGCCACCATAGTTGATTTTTCATTTATGATCTCAGCTTGTTTTTCTCATTTTTTTCCCCTTTAATTTTCTAGGACAAAGCATTGGCTTCACTGGCAATTGAAGACAAGAGAAGACAGTTTGCTGCCGCAGAGAAGTACCTGGAGGAGGTGTTGCAGTCTGCGCTTTCAACAACAGATTAGCTTCATATCTAACATTTTATCGTGTTTTGAGTGAGGTCAAGTTTGTCACTTTGAGAAGATGTCAACGCCTAGCTTGTCTATTGGCACTGTACTTGAAGCCACAACACCTGGTGCACCCGCTCAAATCTCAACCAATAGTTTTGAAAATCAATCTTGTTCACACATTTTTGTATAGTGCTCTTAATATATAGGGGTGGTGTAAGCGTTGTTGTGTACTCCATGCCGCTGTGTTTTGGCAGTTGTGATGAGTTATTTAGATGATACGTGACTGGCCTGACCGCTATATGTAGTTGTGCGTAATTAGCCTTGAAAATATCATGCCTAAGTATTATAATTGTAGTAACTTCATGGACCAATGTGCAAATTGAAGGTTTGTTGATCACTTGATCTCTAGTTGCTTACTTTTATGTATGATAAAATCGATTTAATGGTGAAGCTTTAAGAATTTTCTATCCAACTACTTAAAGCAAAGGTTTTACTTTGCCTAAATTGTACTTATCTGTTCCCTCATTCATTGTTCTCTATTTCCCCGTCCTTGTTCTCCCTGTTATAAGTTTACATAAAAAATTTTAAACAATTTATTCTAACATCGGAAATAAGTGTGGTTTGAAACCTAATTTCAAAAGATGAAGGGGATTTGAACTTGTAACCTACTGTACACAAGCTCTCAGTCTTTGCCACTAAGCCAAGATTTCAGCGGTTATTGTGGTATGTGAAGTATTATTTAGTTCGTTAAACCCGGTGATAACATCATTTACTCTTTTATTACTCTATGTACTCAAAAATAAAATAATACTCGTAATTTACTTCGGCATTTCTCTACAGAACAAGATTTGCATGTTTAGCAAGTATTATCATAACATTCATTGGTTAGTTAAGAGTATTTTAGTACAACCGATAAAACCCTTCACAAAAGTTAGTTAAAAGTATTTTAGTACAACCGTTTCCTAACAGAATCAGCTTATATTAACATCACGCATTTCAGTTTAGTTTGTTTTAACACTGTTGATTTCTTCTTTTTCAAGAAACTTCAGAGTTTCTGCTAATTCTGTTTTCATTCATCGGTTAGTCTTTTCATTTTGTAACTTCAAATTCAATCATATAATTAAATTTAAACCCATAATTCGATTGAATTATTCTGTTTGCATGCAAGATTGTTCTAGTTCTTGTATTATTTCATTACAAACATTATGTTGTGGTAATTTCTTGATTATTACGTACTATATTCCATGCTTCGTTTCTTTTACTGATATCATGCATCATTTCTGGTATATAAACTATGGATGATGAACTTGGTTTTTTTTTTAGTGTAATTTTCTTGGAGAAAAACTTGCATTTTGTGGGATTTCTGCTAAAGAAAAACAAGGCTGAATTTGTGATAATCACGCCTTAAAATGAAATACATTTTAAATTCCTCAGTTTTAATCAGGTTTATGAGTCGAAAATCACGGTAATTGGATACCCAGTTTTGTACGAAGTATAATCCTAGATAGTTGGTAGAAATTATTACCATACCTTTTTTTTTTTTTTTTTTTTTTTTTTTTTTTTTTTTTTTTTGGCAGGATTAAGTTTAGATTACTTGTTTCTGAAAATATCCATTTTGGGTACAAAAATGGGAACAGAGGATGAGAATAATCACAAGAAGGAGACAGCTCAGCCACCATACGAATTCGACATCGATTTCTTGAAAAAATATGTAAAGACAATTTAAACTCTTCTCATTCTTGATTATATAATTGGTTTTCTATTACTATATTATTGATTGATTAAAATGGTTGACGAAATAAAATATTATGCTTGTTTAAATTATAATTTTTTTTTTTACTGAAACTTTAAGTTTGATAATATATGCAGGGAAATGGACCTTACTCTACCGACATTGATGAGTTGGAAAAGGACATTAAGAAATATGCTAGGAGGGTTAAGAAATTATGTGGTAAGGAAAAAATGCAACCTAAATTTTATGCTTTGTATAAGTTAACAAGTTAGTACGTAGTACTTGAAATTATGTCTTGTTCTTTGCATCATCTCCAATGGTTCTATGAATATAAGTAACTTGCCTTTCAGCAATTAACTTTAGCTCAATATGTTGTTATTGACAATTAACTTTAGCTCAATATGTTGTTATTGACAATTAACTTTAGCTCAATATGTTGTTATTGACATGGTCATGTACACATGGTTGTTATATTATCAAGTGTCGATGCCCAAGTGGTATGTCGGAGTGTTGAGGATTTTGACACAGATACATGAGTCTTGAGGAGAAGAGAAGGGTCCGAGTATGATAAGGAGAAGGGAAGAGTTCAAGTATGATAAGGAAAAAGCTGTTAGAAAGATAAGATTCTGATTTTCTTCTGTATTTGATGTTCCTGTTTCATTTGTCAGGGTTACATCTTACAAGTGATGTAGGTCATTTATTTGGCATAAACTCTAGACATTTTTTTTTTTTTTTTGCTTTTTAGTGAAATATTGCGTATTATTTCTAGATATTGAATTATGATTTAAGTTTTGGATTGAGCTAATTAATCTTCTTATATGACAGGAGTCGAGGATTCTGACACAGGACTATCAGCTCGTGGCAAATGGAATCTCAAATCGGATATACTAATGATGAAGACAGAAGAATCCCTCCGTGTAATAATTTTATCTTAATTCTCTTCTCTCCTGAATAATAGTCTCCAAATTTCTTATTAGTTGTGGACTTATGGCGACTGATGTACGTTCAGGCTGCGTACTGCACCAGCATAATGAACCCTAACACCGAACAAGCTAAATATGCGGTTAGACTGTCAGGAACTTTAAGGGTAATTGATTCTTCCTTTTTCCTCATGTTTCCCACAAACTCCTCTTTTTACTGATTTCTCAGCTCCCTAGCAGGCTTCTTTGGTAAATATGAGAGCATTTGGCTTCTATGTTACATGTAACAGTAGGTAGTAAGACTAGCATCAAGGCTTAGCTGTTTTACTTGTGGCACTGTAGGATTGACTATGTGGTTAAGACTTCAATAACGGTTTTTGTTTTTGCATAATCGTATGTTTAGAAAGTATAAATAGAGAAGAAAAGTGGGAATACATCTGCCTACGACTTTTCTTACACCATTTTCATTTAATAAATTATCACAGGTTATGATTGTTGGGCTTGATGATGGAGTTTCTCCAACTGATATAGAAGAAGGCACGCGTGTTGGGTATGTTGTTGATGCTCTTTGATATTTTTGTGTGTTCATTTCCTTGATGTAACTTACTGTCACTAATGTGAACATATTATTTTGATTTGGTGCTAGTGCAAGCTAGTACACCAGAACTCAGCTAACTATTCCATGTTGGCTATATAGCTAACATATGTGTCTGTAGTCTGAACTATATTACTCGCTTTCTGATCGTTATTGCAGAATTCTGCACTGTCACATGGATAAACTAAGGCTTGTTTGGCTGTAGGTTGAGTGTTTTCAAACTATGAGTTTAAGCTCTTTGTCTCAAACTATAATTCCTATCAACTTTCTACTGCTTTTTGAATTTTGGAATAAATTGAGAGTTACTACTTTTATATATATGGATAGTACTGTCTGTTAAATAGTTACAAGCTCACCTTCTACTCTCGCCTTACTACAATGCACCCTTCACTCTGTGTCTGACATGATCACATAAACTATACCAACTAAAAATCCATCTTAGACACATAAACTCACTGGTAAGTTGGTGTGCTTGTTTTAACAGGATTACTATCATGAAGCCCAAGATAAAGATATCCTTACCTCCTAAAATTCATCCCGATGCATCTTTGTTGACAGTGAAGGAGAAGCCTGATGTAACATACAATGATATTGGTGGCTACAAAGAACAGATACAAATGGTCCGAGAAGTAAGTTTTTTTAAATGAAAATGGTGTAAGAAAATCTACTCGCTTTCTCTTTTAGTATTCCTTAAGCTATGTGTCTGTTTGCAGGTTGTTGAATTACCCATGCTTCACCCAGAAAAATTTGTCACTCTAGGGGTTGATCCTCCTAAAGGAGTCTTGTTTTATGGTCCTCCTGGGACAGGGAAAACACTGATAGCCAGAGCTGTGGCTAACAGAACTGATGCCTGCTTCATTCGTGTTAATGGAACTCAGCTTATCTACAGGACAAAGGGTAAGGGTGCTGCAATGGTTCGTCATATATTTAAGGTATGTACTATGTTAAGAACACAAAAATTTAATACCACTGTGTTCCCTTCTTGTTCAGTTGCTTTATTGCTAAATTATACACGTATGCATTGTTACAGATGGCTAAGTAAAAAATGGCCTGCATACTTTTCTTTGATGAAATTGATGCCGTAGGAGGTGCACGTTCTTTTGATGTTTCTCGTGGTGACAATGAGGTACAACATACTATGATGGAAATAGCAAATCAGCTTGATGGATTTGATTCTCGTGGAAACATCAAAGTTGTTATGGCCACAAACAGGTTAATATGCTCCTAATGAGTAATTTTAGGACTTAGGCTTTATTGTTGTTGGGTATCTCACCATTCTCTTTCGATATTTTACTCTTGACCCTGCCCTCCTGCGCCCTGGAAGAATAGATCGGAAGGTTGAGTTTGGTCTTCCAGATTTAGAGGGTAGGACTCAAATATTCAAGATTCAAGCCAAGAACATGAGTTGTGAAAGGGGTGTTCGTTTTGAACTTCTTGCTCGCTTGTGTCCCAACTGCACAGGTGACTAAGTTTGCCACCTTTTCTTTAGTCTATGTAAAACATGGAAAGATAGATACACACATGAAATTATAGATATTGTGACTCTTTACTATATAGACCCGAAGAGTGCAGAAGTAGGTTTGCTCGCTTTCTCCTTGACAGAACATAATCTATACTGTATGCAATTTCTTCACTTCCTGAAGGTGACCTAAATTGTTGAGAGAACGAGTTTAAGGCTAATTATTTCACTTGAGAAAATAGAACTTCAAGATTTTGCTCTTTATTTTTCAACAGTACATAAATGCATATTGATTAAATGCAACCTGTTGTTACAGGTGCTGACATAAGAAGTGTGTGCACTGAAGCTGGAGTATTTGCAATTCGGGCTCGAAGGAAGTTTGTGAAAGAGAAAGATTTCCTTGATGCAATTGAAAAAGTCATCATGGAATACCAGAAGTTTAGTGCAACCCCAAAGTATATGATATACAACTGAAACAGTTGATTTTTCTCAAGCAACCAAATTGCAAACCCCTGATAACCAGTAAAGCGAAACTGACTATTTTTACTGCCTGCATGCATGAATGCAAAAACACTTGTGAGTTGTGACATGTTTGGCAATGTTAATTGTAGAGATTTGTAGTTTGAATTAAGCATTTAGGCTTTATCTTCTGTTTAGGCAATCATAAGCTAGTGAGTTTGGATTTGAAAACAGCTTGAATTTTATATCATTCATTGTGCTTCAGCTCCTAATATACACATTAAATTTAGTATGAAAACCTGATGGAAAACTGTCACTGACTGTGGAGGGCGTAAGGATTCCGAATCACTTGAAAAAAATCAGGTCTGTTTGCCATCTGCAGACATGCTCAGACAGTCAGGATCTGTAGCAACTGTGCTGCAAGGTCTGCAACGATAAATGAGAGGGATTTAAGGACTAATACACACATTAGGCCCTAAATAGGCGCAAAATTATACATATATTCTACTCCTTAAGAGAAAAATGAGCATTACTCAAAGAATTGATGTATAACCTCTCCTATATACGCATGCATAAGTGATCTGGAACTTTTAATAGGGGCGGATGGAGTATTTATTAGTTGTTTACAAGCTTATTGTTTCAGCTTATTCAATTAGTTTATTGCATTACTATTTTGCATAAAGAAAGTTTAGTAAATAAGTTTATACACCATTACCAGTTTCCTCATACCCAAAGAAGAATTGGAGAAAGGAAGAGAGGAATGTAGGAGGATAATTGTTTTCATTTCGATATTAGCCTGAAATTTGTACATGCAATCAAGAAATTTCGATATTAGTCTCCTATATATGATATGATACTTCCTTCTTGCGTAAAAAGAAGCAATCAAGATAATGCCATTTTCTTATTTGTCTAGCCATTTTACCCGAGCTACTTGACTAGCTGTATATACAAGCAAATCGACAAATTTACACGAAAAGTATCTACTAGGGTCACAATAGATAGATATGGTTTCATGTGCTTTTTTTGATAGGAATGACCGTATGATGAATGGTCTTAACAGGCTGAAATTCCTCATGAGTCAACCCGACCTAAGTAAGGCCCCGTTCTTTAGAGTTGCTCTGCACAGATCAAATCTGCTCTGCTCTGCTGAGCCATGCTCTGCTCAGATCAAATCTGCTCCGCTTTGTTCTGCTCAAAAGAATTCTGCTCTGCTCTGCTCTATTTTCAAATAATAATTAATAATAACAATAATAATTAATATTCAATAATAATAATTAATATTGTATTGATGATAATAATTAATTATTTTAAATAATTATAATAATTATTAATATTAAAAATAATTATAATAATTATTAATATTAATAATAATTAATATTTATTAATCATAATAATAATTATTTATAATAATATTTAATAATCCAAACTATTAAGAATTAATATTTAATAATATTATTAATTAATAATTTCTAATAATTATAACAATTATTTCAAAATAAATAAATAATAATAAAAACAATTAATAACAATTTCTTTTTATAAACATTTGATATTAGAATCACAATGTATAGAAACATTTTATGTGGGTATTGATTGTTAGTTCATTGAATTGAATTATTTTTTAAATCTTTCCATACAAATTAAGAATTAAAAAAAAGAGGTTGTTTTCAAGTAGTACATTGTATATCATTATGATTTTGAGGGTTAAAATATATGATTAAAACATATTATAACTAAAATCATTATTACTCATTAAATCATTTTATTTTAAAATTTTTGTGAATTGAATATAAATAAATTGTTGTCTTTTATCTTTATACTATTAACGTATGTTAAATACGGTACACATTTATTTATGTTTTCACTTACCTAAATCAATGGTATATGCACTTAATAATAATAATAGTAATAGTAATAATAATAATAATGTTGAAATCTACTCTACTCGGCTTTGGTCTGCTATCCTGAAATCTGCTCTGCTCTGCTGACCCCTACTCTGCTCTGCCCAGAAGTTCAATAGAACAGGGCCTAGGTTTCATGTTTTTACTCGCAAAACAACAGTATGGTTAATCAACCTCTAATACGGTTCCAAACCATTTTTAAGTTAAGGCCCGCTAAAATATAGCCTAACGGCAAAGCAGGCGGTTAGCTGCTATGTTAACCACCGTTGTGATTTCTTCTCCACTCTACTGATCATTTGTCTTCTATTTTTCAGCAAAACCCTAGAAAAATTTCTAATTTTTGCAAAGTTAATCTATTAATCAACACTCAAGTTCCAGGAGCTTTGGTTTACTGCACCATTCGCAAAAATAAAGGTCCTTCTTTTCTCTTTCTTTGTCATTTTCTAATTTTTGTGAAATTTCATAAATATCCGAATATATAGTCTAATTTTTTTTACAAATGCAATTGGGGTTTATAAATGGAGAAATACCCACAAAGTATTATAGCCAATAATTTTAAAAATGGTGGAATTTACAGATGAAGCTATAATTGTTGGCATATTTTTTGGTATTTGGTATATTATTATTGCTAATTTGCTATTAACAATTGGAGGAAGAAACTTCTAGGAGGGGTCATTGCAAAGTCCTGCTTGATTCATGTTTTGAAGGCTGCCTTGTTATCTTTGTAATTGAAATTATGATTAGAATTCTCGTGATCAAGTGTATTATTGTTAGCATACATAGTTGTTAGGCTGTTAGCTACTGTTTGTCCCTTAATTTTGCACAATGAACCCACTTTTTGTGAGTGTTATTGGGTCAAATGGTGCAAAAAATAAGGGACGGAGGGATTATGTTGCTGCTTGGGAGTAGGATTTAGAAGAATGCATCATGTTTTTTGACTTCTTAGCTATATTGTTGCTTCGGGGTAGGGTTTAGTAGAATTCGTCTCACAATGATGCTGAATTATTCAGTGATTTTCTACTTATGGCCATGGAAAAATATGAATGTCTTAACGCTAAAATTTGTGAGAAATTGGAAGAGTTAAGTGAACAGGAGAACAGTAGAGATGAATTTTCATCTTACTCTATGCGAGTGGCCCAGAGGTGTACCAAGGTGCATTCCTATAGTAGTAGGCTAGTAGCACACGGTTGATTATTCCCCATAGAAACAGATATTGCATTGGTGCTTGATAGGAGTGAGCTAGAGATATAGCATCTAAGCAATGATTTTACTGGCAAATATTAGTGACTAATACCCTACTAACTATGTAATGATGTCCAGGAGGCCGATAATCTCTTGCTGTCATTTTCTATTCTTTGTTTTATGCTGAAAGGGATAAAATAAATTTCGCAAAATATTTACAGTTTGGACCATGTAATTGCTTTGATAAGTTTTTTGCATTTGACAAATGTTCTTTCAAGTGATGGTCCCATATTAAGGAAGTGGAGTGTTACTAAGATGAGAATAGAAGGTTTTACTTGATTAAATTCCATCTTTCTAAGAGTCCAAATCACATTAGGCTTATAAGATATCTTATAAGTTCCGGAAAAGAAAAATAATGCACATAAGTGATACTTCTCATTTGGTTCTTTGAGAATGAGAAAGTTTGTGTCAAGTCTGACCATTATACGATCTGAATATCTACCCCTTTGCCTAGACATGCTCAAGAAGTGAATAAATATGTTAGTTTGGAAAATTAAAAGTTAGTATACCTGGCAAATATATCCAAAGGATTACATTGACCTTTCTGTTTGAGGGCAACTAGTGACTAGTACAAAACTACAGATAGAACACTCACATATATTCTAAGGTGTAGGTTAAAGTCTTTTCCCTTTTTCATACGAGTAGGAACATGAAACTGGGGATGAGACCTGTTGTATAATGTTGATATCTAAAAGATTTCCCGATCATCATCTTGGTACAGCATATTGAAAAGCACTCATGACTTGCATTGTATCACAACTGTTTGACTGGACCCATATTCACATTGTAATAAATTTATGCCACTTTAGCACTAGGTTTAGTTTCCACATGATCCTAGTTGCATTAAAAAAAAAAAAAAAAAAAGTTAACAAGTTTGGTGTCATGGTAATAAAAATACTTTGAATGATTAGATATTTCAAGGCAAGTTATATGTTACGTTGATATTTCTGTGTCAAGAGTAAATGTTGTTTTGAAAACAAATGTAGGGACTTGGGGGGTAGGATTTTTCTATTGCGATTGAGTTGCTTCTATATTAAGTCCTTTTCTCTTTGCAACAAAATTAGAAGTTGTCATGGTGTATTCAAGATATGTGGCGTATGGTTTATGTGGATAGTATTTTGGTAGATGGATGACGCTAGAGCTTTGGTGCATAGAGCATTGGTGTTAGAAGTCAGAGTATTATCAATTTCATGGAGTGCTAATCTAGCACTAAGGAGTCAAATGAGGATGTAGTAACATTAGATGGTAAAGAGCTGCACAAAAGTGAGTATTTTAAGTCTCTTGAGGTGTTGATGTCACTTATATTTGTTGGCTCAAATGGAGAGCATAAAAAATTTATTGGTTGTTACCTACAAATCTACAATTAAGGTTAAAGGAGAAATCATATAGGACTGAAAATATTAGAAAGTGGTGTAACTTACTAGCAAACTTTGTATTTTGAGGTAGATGTGCAGGAGCATTTTAGGGGTTGAATTTAGAATAAATATATTTGATATAGGATTTGAGTTGCATTGAAGATAACATAAGAGAGAATTGGTTGCATTGGTTTGGGCATATGAGATGTTGATCAAAAGATGCACCATTAAGAATTTTGAAGAATTGTAATCATAAGGATCTTTGACAAGCTAATGGCATTGAGAATGACATGAATATATTGGGGTTACAGAAGCATATATCACTCAATAGAATTGAATGAAGGGAGAAGATCTTTGTTGTCTACCATTGGAGATAATATCATTGGTTCATTTAGTCGACCCTATCCTATTGAGGTCAGAGCTTTGACATTGTAGTTGGAAGTGTACATGCAGTTCCATTATTGTGCTACTGGAACAATTTCTGATTTGGAAGTTAAAACATTTTACATTGAGGCTATGTAGCTAATACAAGTTTACTTATAAATGGAAGGTGGGGCAAGTTGTCCTATAGTTTTTGCAATTGCCCAACTTACTAGAGTCATGCTTCTAGACAAGGAAAGATTTTCAAGGAGATGCAGCTCCTCTGACATTGTGACTGTTGCTGCGATCACTAATTTTCTCTATGTTTGGAAGTGTAATGCAGATCCTTAGTGTGCTACTGGAACAATCTTAGTGATCTGGAAATTAATAAATATTTCATCAATGGCTACTTAATTAGTTATCATTAGCAAGTGCTTTACGGATGGAGGGTGGGGCTTGTTGTTCAATTGAGATATTTTGCCACTTCCCATTTAACCAGAACTATGCTTCTAAGCATGGCAAGGTTTTTGTGCAACAATTCTATGAGAGCAGGAGAGAAGTAAGGAGATGGATTTTGCTAAGTTATTGAATATGTTGTATTTTTGCATGTGTTGTTTCCGTAGTTGTAATCTGTGGATATTTTTTTTTTTTTTTTGGGCAATGAAAAAACAAACAAACAATCTGTGGAGGAATCATGCTTTTTAACCATCATGGCGTTTACTGCTTGATTCCATTGGTGACGTTTACTTTTTAACCAAAGCATGAATGCTTAGATCTGAATATCTGATATTCTAATTCCATACCTCAGACACTGGCCTTGTTGACATCAAGGTAGTGGAATGGGTTTGTGTTGGCTCTAGTATGAATTTTGGATATTCCTTGTTATATGGACATTTGAATGGAAAGATAATTTATTACTAATTGTAGGAGAAGGTAATAGCAGATCAGGTCATTTGCAGATGATGCCTACATTGTGTAGCCCAAGGAGAAGCTGGATTAGATGTATCATTGCATCATGAATTCATGAGTTATGATGGTAAGTTTTGTCATTCAAAATCAATCAATCAATCAATCAATCAATCAAAGCCTTAATCCCAAAAGTGGGGTCGGCTAACATGAACCAAATTTGATTATTCCGTGTAGTCATCAACATAAATCTTTCTCCTCCATCCCTTACGATCCAAAACTTCATCCTCACGTAAATCCATGCACTTCATATCCTTCCTCACTCCTTCCAACCAAGTCATCTTTGGTCTCCCTCTTCCTCGTTTAATCCCTCCATGGTCCCACTCTTCCACTCTTCGCACCGGTGCACCCTCGGGTCTCCGTCTTACATGTCCAAACCAACGCAGACGATTTTCCCTTAATTTATCTACAATGTCCGCCACACCTACTTTCTTGCGAATAACCTCATTTCTGATTCTATCTCTTAAAGTGTTTCCACACATCCACCTTAACATGCGCATTTCCGTAACCTCCATCTTTTTAATATGCTCTTTCTTAGAAGCCCAACATTCTGTACCATAGAGCAACACTGGTCTTATGGCAGTCCTGTAGAATTTTCCCTTCAACTTTAAGGGAATGCTGCGGTCGCATAACACTCCCGTGGCCGCTCTCCATTTAAGCCACCCTGACTTAATCCTGTGGGTCACGTCTTGATCAATGTCACCATTCTTCTGGATGATCGACCCTAGGTACTTAAAACATTCACTCATGGTCAAATCCTTTCCATCCAAACTCACCACTTCATTGCTTGTCCCCCTCTGAGTGTCAAAACGACATACCAAATATTCAGTCTTACTCCGACTTAGCTTAAACCCTCTAGATTCCAACCTTTGCCTCCATTGCTCCAACTTGACATTAACCCCATCCTTAGTCTCATCCACCAAAACGATATCATCTGCGAACAACATACACCATGGAACCTCATCTTGAATTGGTCTAGTTAATTCATCTAGAACCGTTGCAAAAAGAAAAGGGCTTAATGCAGACCCTTGATGCAATCCGATTGTAATAGGGAAATCTTTTGTCAACCCTCCGCATGTCCTCACATTTGTTGACACATCCCGATACATATCCTTAACTAGGTCTACATACCTTCGTGGGATACCTTTCTTCAACATTGCCCACCAAAGTATCTCTCTTGGCACCTTGTCATATGCCTTCTCTAAATCAATAAAGACCATATGAAGATCTTTC
This sequence comes from Chenopodium album, assembly GCF_948465745.1. Classification (NCBI taxonomy): domain Eukaryota; kingdom Viridiplantae; phylum Streptophyta; class Magnoliopsida; order Caryophyllales; family Amaranthaceae; genus Chenopodium; species Chenopodium album. The sequence continues at coordinate 49,745,717 of NC_137848.1, forward strand.
TTCTTTACCCTATAAAACTCCATCATTTGTCTTATCAAATGGATTGCCTCCATAGTAGATCTCCCAGGCATAAAACCAAATTGGTTATCTGAAATGCTTGTGCATGCCCTCAACCTTTGTTCAATCACCCTTTCCCACAACTTCATAGTATGGCTCATAAGCTTAATTCCTCGATAGTTAGAACAATCTTGAGCGTCTCCTTTGTTTTTATAAACCGGGACCAAGGTGCTCTTCCTCCAATCTTGTGGGATCCTTGTAGCCGTCCATATCTTGTTGAAAAGGTTTGTTAACCAATCAATACCAATCTTACCCAAACACCTCCACACCTCTATCGGTACCCCATCAGGGCCAACCGCCTTCTTAGGTTTCATCTTCCTCAGTGCAATCTCCACCTCTACTCTCCTAATCCTTCGCACATACTCCATGTTGATTTCTTCATCACTCATAGAGGTATCTCCTATCACAACTCCATTACTTCCATTAAATAATTCATCGAAGTACCCCTTCCACCTGTCCTTGATGCCCTCCTCTTGCACTAGGACCATTTGGTTCTTATCTTTGACACACTTCACCATGCCAATATCCTTCCTTGCCTCTTGTCTTCTCTTTGCCATCTTATAAATGATCCTTTCTCCCTCCTTGGAATCAAGCTTTTCATAAACCTCCTGATATGCCTTTTCTTTTGCTTGGCGAACAGCTGCCTTTGCCTTGCTCTTAGCCTCCTTATACGCTGCAAAGGTTTCATCACTCCTACATTTTCCTAAGGCTTGATAGCATTCCCTTTTTTGCTTAATTACTGCTTTCACCTCTTCATTCCACCACGAAGTATCTCTCTGTACCGAAGTTCTTCCCCTTACTTCCCCTAAGACCTCTTTGGCCACTCTTAGGAAACAGTTCTTCATTCGTAACCAAGTCATGTCCGGATCCACCTCTCCATCCCAATCCGCTTCTTCAATTACCTTTTCTGTAAAAACCTTAGCTTTTGCATCCCTTAGGGTCCACCATCTTATCCTTGGTTCTTCTTGTCTAACTTTTTTTCTTCGCCTTCTCTTTCAGACGAATAGTCATTACCAATAGCCGGTGTTGGGTGACCACACTCTCCCCTGGGATAACCTTACAGTTTATGCAACTTTGTCTATCTATGCTCCTTGTGAGCAGGAAGTCTATTTGAGTTGCATTTGCTCCATTCCGAAAAGTTATCAAGTGTGAATCCCTCTTCTTAAACCAAGTATTAGCCAAAATTAAATCATATGATTGGGCAAAATCCATAATAGCTTCACCACCGGCGTCCCTCTGCCCATACCCAAAGCCTCCATGGACACTCTCATAGCCATCTCGGCTCGCCCCAACGTGCCCATTTAGATCCCCTCCAATATATAACTTCTCTGAGTGGTGGACACCCTGCACCACCTCGTCTAGGTCCTCCCAAAATTGTCGTTTCTCTTCTGCATCTAAACCCACTTGGGGAGCATAAGCACTGATAACATTCACAATCTCCTTGCCACATAGCAACTTCAGCCTTATCAACCTATCGTTCTTCCGATAGACCTCGATCACCTCTTTTGCCAACCTCTCATCGAGAACCACACCAACTCCGTTCCTAGCTCCACCATTCCTTGTTCTGTGGCTCGTTTCTTGCCCAACATACCATACCTTATACCCCAAAACCAAGCCTCGAGCTCCTTCTCCTGTCCATCTTGTCTCTTGGAGGCACATGATGTTCACGCGTCGTCTTTTCATTACTTCTACCAATTCTGCTGATTTTCCCGTAAGAGACCCCACATTCCAAGAACCAATCCGCAAACTAAATTCTTTTCTCCCACGCTCCCTCCTGATCCCAACTCCAAGCCCTTGATTATTTGACACCACAATTGGGCAATATGGCGCGTCGCTTCTGGGCCATTTTTTGTCATTCAAAATAAAGTTGCAAAATCTTATTGACTTGGGAGGTTCACATCTATGTTTTAAGCCCATTTTTTGGTGTTATGTGATTTACGAAGTGCTAATGTTTTACTATTTCTGTTTGTTCGTCAAAATTGAGGAACTGAGATGACTATTTGTTGTCAATTACCTTTTCTCAAATGACTGTTCAGGCTGTGGTAGCAATATTGACATTGAATCTGGACTGTTCTTTATTGCCTACTTGCCTAGATTAGGGTGACCGGGTGATGGTATTGTTGCCAGTTTCACAGCCTTTTTTTTTTTTTTTTTTTTTTTTTTTTTTTTTTGCAAACAATGAATAAGCTGAATGAGTAATAGTCTTTCAACTCTTCTAGATGTTCTGTTCTGAACAAATTTACTCCACAGTATGTCAGTATTACATGACAAAATTATTTTCTCTTGTCAAATTTCTCTGTCAAGGAATTTAAGATAGATGAGAAAGTCTCAGATGGCCAGTTATCTTTTGCTCAGTTGTTAAATTAGAAGCAGACTGCTTTGGCGGAGGAGCACTTTGAGCCTATCATGGATGATAGATGAGTTCGAGTGATGGTGTTACACCCTCAGATTCTGAGGATGAAGGCAGACTGGTTTTGATATTGCAGGCTGGTGAGTTAATATTTAATGTATGTTATCATTACAGTAAACATAATCTAAGAACTAACGGTGTGTTTGGATAAAGAAATTGGAAAGAAAAGAAGGAGAGGGTGGTGAAGGGGAAGGAAGAGAAAGGTAGGGGAGGGAAGAAAGAGGAGTTTTTCTTCCAAATCTCTCCATTGTTGGAGGGATTAATTTCTTTCAATTTAATCCCTTCATTTCTCTTCCCTTCAATTCCCTTCCTTTCATATTTGTTATCCAAATGAAAGATACCCCATCCCCCTATTTCCTTTCTCTTCCTTTCCCTCTATTTCCTTCTATCCAAACACACCATAAATAGCTTCAAAACTTTTATGCATTTATTAGTTCTGCCATTTGTCAAATTATTTTAGGTTGTATGAAGGATGAAAAGTTAGCAAAGGCGTTTCTTTTACAGCTTCTCACTTGTCAATGAGGACACTTCTCCTTTAGGAGAGAGATCGAGTGGCTGCTTTGCTGGCCGAGCAAATATCATCATGTCTGCTTAATTAAGGCTAAACCGGGAGGGTTGATAACACAGAGTCATGGTTTCCACTGTCCAGTCACTAGGTTTTTCGCCTTCAAATTATGAATGAAGGAGCCATAGAGGGAAGAGGAGACGAGCAAGTGGTCGACATTGAGATAATAGCAGAGTTCACTCAAGGATTAAGGTAGATTTTTTTAATGCTTTTCTCAGCCTGTGATTTCTGATGGTAATTTGTCATTATTCTCTATTACAATATTATAGAAACTGTAAGCGGAACGTTTCCTTAAATCTTGATATTATGATTAACTAACGCAATACTTTGTCGAAGGTAGTTTGTCTTGTCACTGTCATTGATATGCTCACGGATGATGGCAGTATAGTGCTGAGACTGATAACATTTCAACATATTAGCGTGTTAAAGGGTGCTGTTGGCTGCTTTGATTATTAGCATTTTCAAGAGGGTGATGTAAATATTTCCGCCATTGTCGCCCGCTTTTGTTAATTAATACTTGTATGTGTTGTATAGTTTTTAGTACATGGCATATATGATTGATCTAGTCTACAAGTTGTGGCGATTGACGACGACAGTATCCACAGCAAAGACAGAATTGAATTAATTTTTTGGCTATGTTGTTGCTTCATTTGTTTATGTGTTTTTTTAAGAAGGTATCTATGACTTATTCATTAGTCTAATTGTAAAGTATTGATTTTGACATTGGTTTGAGATATGAAATTGACCATAATATTGCATATCATTTCAGGTGACTTTGTGCTTCCAACATTATTGAAGTTTTTTAAGTGACGTAGTTGTTTGAATTTATAAGTCTTTCATATTACTTGTGATTAATTTATAGGGTTTCTCAAATGGACTGCATTATGATTTTATACTACGTATTATGCTTCTGCCGTCTATGGTATGTTGCTCTTCCTCTTAGTTGTAAGCTTGTAACATAATGTCATACTTCCGCCGTCTATGGCTATGATGTTCTTCCTCTTGTTAGTTGTTACACGGAATATATAATGTCAAATTTCCCTCCGTTGTTTAAATTTCTTCCCACTTTTATGAACTCCGAGCAAGTTGAAATGAATATGACTCATCACTTAAGATGAAAAGCTTTTTGTTTTTTTAACGATTACTATGAACTAGGGGTGCTTATCGAGCGAGTCGATCACGAGCTGAAAGGTGCTCGACTCAACTCGAAAACTTTTTGTATGTGCTCAACTCTTACTCGCTAAAGTTTCGAGCAAATAAAACCTGCTCGACTCGTGCTCGTTAAAGTTTCGAGTCGAGTCGAGTAGCTCACAATCTGCTCGTTAAAATTTTGGTCCTTCTATTATTATATGCCTTTTATTTATTTTTTGTTCAATTTATATTGTTTTCCTTATTATATATAGATATTATTAAAAATTTACTCTTTCTTTTTTTATGATATAAATTAAGGCTTAATAAGTGTCAAATTTGTTTAAAGATAGTAACTTTGTTTGCAAATTCTATATTAATAATATATTATCGAGTTGCTCACGAGCTTATCGAGGCGAGTTAGAGCTTGCTCAACTCGTGCTCATTAACATCTCGAGTCGAGTTGAATTCGAGTCGAGCTAACTCGAGTCGAGTTTTGACCGAGCGTTGACCGAGTCGAGTACGAGTTGCTCGCGAGCAGCTCAACTCAATTAGCACCCCTACTATGAACTATGGCACATTGGCACAATTTCCTCAAAAAAAAAAAAAAAAAAAAAAACAAAAAAAAAATGGCACATTGGCACAATGACATTGAAATGTTTTATTTCTCCCATTTGTTGAAGAGTGTTCTCGTGAAAAAAAAAAAAAAAAGCTATCATAGTCTAATATGCAGTAGATTTTTTTATTTTTTGTTTTGTTATTATTATCATCTTTATTTGGTATTTAAGATGAAGGCGCTCTACCGGACCCTTAAAACATACATATTGAGAGACCATCTTGCTCAATACTTTCTTGAACAATTATTAGTTTGTTCAACTCAAAAATTAGTTGGAGTTGATTAATATGCTTGGCTTGTAGGATAGATGAGAAAAAAGTACTGAGTTTGTACAAATTTTGTTGGCCTACTTTTTGGATTGGACCTGACTCAAATATTAGATGATTCTTATAGACTTTGTGCATTTTTTAGACCCGAAAATTAATTTTCGACCTAACCTGACTCAATCCCTTAACCCTGATCACTCATAAACAAATTTGACCAAAATATTGTGAAGCTTCATTTTGAAGGCTACAAAATTAAGATTTAATACTCTTTTTTTCTGTTACTTGTGTAATGACCAGGTCAAATCGCTAACCACTATTTCAAATGCTATTACCAAATTAAGCGTTAACATCCTCACTCTTAGAGGCTTAGGTCTATGTCCAACCTCTTTTTTTTATTATTATTTATTTATATGTCCACGTAGTATAATAATAACAATAATAATATTAAAGATTACAGGTAACAATAATAAAGTTTGATTGTATTGAGGTTTAACTGGTGCAGACGCCTTATGGAAGCACACTAATCAACTTGGACATGTTGCCTTAATTCTATTTTATAAACTGCATGAACGAAGTTTAATAATATTTAATAGTATGTATAAGTTAAATAAAGTATAATTTCTCAATATTATTTTTTATTTTTGTGAGGAATACCACTAATTAATTGTTATTACATTGTAGTATGACATCATACAAACAACTTTTGTACCCTCCTAGGCAACAGGAAGAATAATGTGACATCATTTTTTTTTTAAGTGCTGTTAATCAAGATCATAAATTTATGGGTGTTAAAATAGTTAAAAGTTACTTGTAATATAATCCTGAAATATGCCTTAATTTAAAATAAAGCATAAATAAAATTGAACTTATCAATAGATAACGAAATATAATTTAGAAAAATTACATTGGTCTACTCTACACAAATATATATTCTATGTTTTTAACTGCTCCATAAATCTATAATAATAAGTACCATTTTTATTTTTATTTTTTTGAGAAATTTATTATTACTCCGTATTTTTTATTGAATTGAGAATTTTTTTATATAACTTAGCTTGTTTGTTGTTTCTAACTTACTCTTCCATTTCTTTTTTCTATAGAGTAATTTTGTTATTAAACATTATGGCAAATGGACTATAATAGAAGTAAAATAAGACAAAGGGACCAAATCTAACTTTTAAAACCACAAATTCTTCTTAATCAAATAATAGAGTAGTTAATTTATTAGGTAAGCCAATATCGAAGCTTTGTCTTGATTATTTAGCATAAGGGACAATATCATAATATGACAATAGGTGAATGTCCCCTTTAATCAAATACACCTGATCTTCCAAAATGTCTACATGTTTAAACGTTAAAATAGGTGACGTTTTAATCTTATAATTTTGGGGATTAATAAATCCATTTGGTAGTACGTGTGTGTAATACTTAATATGATCTTGCTTGTAATGCTTTCCATTTCACAATTTTTATTTGGATAATCTTATATGTAGCGCTTAAAACTACAAATAAGCATTTGATATCTTTTCTGATTGAATTCAGTTTAGTAATGCACGACAAAATCACGCGTAAATTAGTGTAATTAATGAATATATAGAGCTAAACATTTTAATTTCCTTTTATTTATAACACCATAAATTACACAAACAAAATACGGAGTATGGAGTATATTATACGGAGTGACTTATATTCCACAAAATTCCATTGATAATAATTCAAAAAGATAAAATAAAAGTTGTCCTTCCACTTAAATTCTTAACAATCAACTATGGAGTACATAGTATGATATTAGTAAATACTACGTAAAACAAAGTGATAGGAAAAAAAATCTTGGTAAATTTACGTACTTAACTTGTGATAAATTTATATGCTCGTATGTGTTTTTTAGGCTAGACCTATAGATACGTTTTTTTGTGATAAAAATAAAAAACGGGGGATACATTATTAGTCATTTCTCATTTGTACTATACAGATGTCAGCATGTCACCTTGTTTGTAATCAACTAATTAATGAAAAAAATAATGAAAAAAATTGATCCATTAGCTAATGTTATAATGCACCAATAACTAATCATATACTCTAGCTAGAAGTGTAAACAAATATATGATCCAGTAGCTAATGTAATTTTGTATTAAAAAAAAAAAAAATTTAAACAAGTAACATCTGTTTTGTTTACAGTTTAAAACAAAAAACCAAAAACAAAAAATAAGAAAAATGTGTTTCCGCTTTTTAGTTGTTAGTTTTCAAAATTATTATGGTTTTAATAAGTTTGACTAATTTTGTTTCATTATACCCCTCCGTCCTTTTATTAAAGTCCACTATTCCTTTTTTGACAAATCAAAATTAAAGTCCTATTGTTAGAATTTTTCCCTTTTCAGTACTCCCTCCGTCCCTAAATTACATTCCTACTTCTCTCTATTATGTGAAGAATAAATGTTAGAAGTAGGAATGTAATTTAGGAACGGAGGGAGTAAGTGTTTTTTTATACTACCTCCGTTAATTATTATGTGCAACTTTGGAATATTTTATATCTCACAAATAATACCCCAAAGTTGCACATAATAATTAACGGAGGTAGTAGTTTTAATCTCATTCTCCCAATTTATTCCTCAAATTATCCTCAATTTTAACTTTTTGTGCCAAATATTTTTGGCATTTATTAATCCACCAGTATATGTTCTCTCTCTTCATTCTTCTTCTTCTTTCTAGGTACCTCTTCTTCTTTTTGACATTTCTTAACCTTTTTTTTTTTTTCTTTCTTTCTCTCACTTGTTATTTAATGCACTTAATGTACTTTGATACTTCAATCACATGGTTTAAAGAATCTACAAAAACCTTAATTCCCGTAAAAAATGAGAAATGAGACTCTAATAAAAGAATGGAGGGAGTATAACATAGATTAAACGGAGTATGGTTTTGAAAAAAAAAGGAAAAAAGAAAACTACATCGATACAAAATGAACATTGAATTTTTTGTTTAAAAACAAATTAATTGTGCAGGTCAATAAATATAGAGCTTTTACATATTTGATTACTACAGTATTTGTATTTTTTTTTTTTTTGGGGGGGGGGGGAATAACAGTAGTTGTATACTTGAATATTACAATAAGTAAAATATGTTTTATATGAGATTATATAATATTACAATATTATACTCAGCGTTTAATATTTTTACTTTGAAAGGAGGGGCGCATGTTAGAGATTCGTACTTGTGATTTTTATGTCATATTAACTCTAAAATCAAGTTAATAGACTCGTTTAACCAAAAATTTAAGTTGATGGTTGAGACCCAAAAATTATTTTGTACTCTATTGATGAGGAACTAAACCAATCAAGAGAATACTTTAACTTTCCAAATATACCCCATCCCCCCCCCCCCCCCCCCTAAAAATGCGTTTAACTTTTTCTACAAGTAGGGTGGCCTACGCGCGCGATGCACACGAAGGGCCTAGCTCTTGCAGAAAAGTTGTATTGGCGTGTATTTACACCTTGGTTTGGGTGATAGATCTGGTAGTTTTATTACGTACTATTTGTTTATGTGCCTATGTGGTGGCTTTGTAGAAGTATAAGAAAGCCACCAAAATATTTTATGACAATTATTTTTTTAAAACCCTCAAAATTTTGACAAGGTTATTTCAAATTATTATATAATATTTAATTGATTTGCATCCCTCGTATCTTAAGCTATTGTTAGTTTAGAACTCTTAATTTATTTGCATGATTCAATAATACCTAGCATGTTTTTCTTCAAATGAATTTTTTGTGAGCTTTGGTCATAGAGAGTATTAATATGTGAAATGTTCGTTTTACTAAGAACTTAATAATGTAAATTATTTAATGTTCTACGACCATCTAATATCTGTATTTATATCTAATACAAAAGCAATTATCGCTTAGTTATATTTTTCCTCTTAAATTCTCTTCATAGTTAATACCAGTTTTTTTTTTTTTTTTTTTTTTTTTTTTTTTTTTTTTTTTTTTTTTTTTTTTTTTTTTTTTTTTTTCCATTGATTTCTCTTGATTTTAAAGTTCTTTTTAACCTCTTGATAACATCTGCTCAAATATTACTATTTCATATGAATCCCATTTAAATTCCATAACATTGATTATGTCCCATCAAACAATGTACAATTCAAAAGCTAATAAATCTAAATAATAGTTGCAATTAAAGGATAATAAGATTGTAAATAAGAAGAGCAACCACGAACGAGTAAAAATAAACAATCTCTTGGTAATAAACAGTCTCTTCGTACATACGATTTTTTTCTTTTAAAATAATAATAATAACATATAAAGTATAATTTTTTTTTATTTAAAAAAGGCATTATAAGTTTTTCATTAAAAAAAAAAACTTTGAATTAATTGATGATATGTTTAATGAAAAAAAATTAAATATATTAATGAGAGTAAACATATTATTGAGGGTAATTAGGCAAATACACATTTTTGTAATTATTTTTAAAGGTATATAGTTGGTAGCACTACACTATTCTTAAGAGTTATCTTTTACTTTTTATAAGGTAGAGATAAATAGTGTGTTTGTACATACAAATTTTTTCTTTTAAAATAATAATATTAACATATGAAGTTAATTTTTTTATTAAAAAAAACACATTACAAGTTTTTTGTTAGAAAAAAAACTTTGAATTAATTGATGATATGTTTAATGAAAAAAAAATACATTAATGAGAGTAGACATATTAATGAGGGTAAAAAAGTAAATATACATTTTTATACACATTTTTGTACATATTTTTAAGGGTATAGTTGATAGCATACTAAATCTAAGAGTTATCTTCTAGTTTTTATAAGGTAGGGATTGCAAATTAAAAAAATCATTGTTATATTCACTATTCATCATACTATAACTTTTGAAATTTTTTAAGGTTGCAATAAAATATTCTAAAAGAGGAATATCCCATATTCTTGAAACAATTCCTCCATGGATCCTTTTCCATTGATGCTGACATACACCTTCGTGTATTATTCCATAACGACGTCTTTTCTTAACCTTATTTTTCTACATCATTACATTTATTAGGTGATTAGATTATATATATGAACTAATATTTTAATTTCATAATATAGTCAGAGTCTTGAACTCTTGCATGCAAGTGCAATTTTGACGGGCTAGAAGAATACTTGAATATGTGATTATGACATAATACGTTACTTTAGGGAAGGCAAGTTATTCCCTAATGTAGGAGAGAATTATGTAATGTAATAAAATGGGTACTTGTGAAGTGTGATTAAATTACGTGTGACTTTCCTCAAAAAAAAAAAAAAAAAAATTACGTGTGACTTAAAAAAAATTTAGATAATTACAGATAATATAAAAATAAATGAAAGATAATTAATTCAGATAAAATAAATTAAATTAAGTTCAAATCAAATAATTTCAGAGAATTCAAATAAAAAATTTCAGAAATTTTTTGACGTAATAAAATAAAATAAATTAAGATGAACCAAACATAGCATAACGCATTGCAGTTAGCAAGCCAATTAGCATCTCAATTATATATACTCCCTCCGTCCCTTATTGATAGTCCTTTATAACCAAATTTAAGTCTCAAAATGATAGTCCATTTGCTTTTTTCAACTATCATTAATATTGATTTTTTTTACTAAAATTCCCTCCATTTTGCAATAATACTTGTGTAAATTTAGCTTTCCTATGTAAAATTTGTATTTTCATATACTTTTATTACTTTATTTCTCTACTTTTTTGCATATCCCATGTAAATTTACCTTTTCAATCTACTTTTACTACTTGTTTAAGTTTCTTAATTTCCGTGAGATTTCACCATAAGACACTATTAATAAGAAACGGAGGGAATATATACCACGTACTTAATGAGGATCTACCTAATGTCAATGAGAAACTTTCGAATGTCATCCCTAAATCCCTTACATAGTGGTTTCCAAGGGTTGTGGGTCTAATCCTGCCAAAATGTTATATCCGACAAAAGGTGTTGCCTCGCAACCAAATTACGTATTAAGGTTTCAGAAATTATAAAGCATACCTCAACAACTCTAGCAATTGATGATGCCCACATTCTTGTATTCATAAATAAACCAAACAACCTGTAAAATATATACTATAGTATAAATTTAAAAATAATAATTAAAAAAAAGACTGAAGCTACGATTCCAATTTATATAAAAGTATCACAAAATTTTAAAACTAAAAAAAATTATAATGCAAAATAAAATATAAATCAAGAAGATGAAAGAGATAAGGAGAAGTCATATTAAGAGGAGAATTTTTTTAACATATTTAACAAACAAATTATATTGGATTATCCAAGGTATACGTATAAAACCATTATCTTCATCCTCCTTCCTCATACATAATTCACTTTCATTATTTCTTTAGTTTGACGACTTTTTATTATCACCCTAAATTTCCTAATATATCACTTTCAATCTAAGCATGTAGAGCCTAAATTATACACAAAGCTAATAATGGACTGATCTAGATGATAAAAAGTAGCTACTCTTACATATTGTGAAATTGTTAATGTACATTTAGATGCAAGGTGTACCTATCTACCTCTATATGTATTAGACGTATATATAAAAAAGAGCGGTTTTGTACATATCAAATCAAAACCGATTCTAATGAAAACATCAACTTTTTTTATTTTATTTTCTTTTTTCAAAGAAAGTGTTTGAGGATGGAGGGGACCAAGCAAGGAGTGGCTTTAATATGATGCATAGACTTACGTTTTTATGGAAAATGAATTTATGCAATAATTGCATAACTTTATACTAAAAAAAAAAAAATAGAAATCCTAAATGATCATTTTTCCTTCTCAAAAGATAGGTGATTATAAATTACACTAAGCTAGTGAAATGGCACACACGTCAGATAATTAGTGCATTGTTTAATTTTTATTTAATAGATCCACGAGCTCCTAAAGACATTGCTCGAGCATAACACACGCATTATTCATATATAAATGTAATTTTAACTATATATGTTTTTTTAATTACCAGGGATACCAGCATATTCTGTTAATAACAGACCAAGAACTTTTTAATTTTTATTATTAATTTCTTGATAATTACAAGCAAAATGATTAGCTCCCTTAAACCAGAATGTCTGACGACCCATATCAAGTTCTTTATACAATTTTTATCAGTCACTTGATACATTCAATGTTATTAGTTTGCTTACTAGTTATAATTATCGATAAATAATTATGTTTATAAAAAGTGAATTTCAAATCAATTAGATAGCACCTTACTTGTAACAATTAACAACAGAGTAGTTCAAAATCCCATATGAAATGAAAGTTAATAAAGAAAAATAGAATTGATGGAGTAACTACTCTTAAATGTTCGTTATACATGTACGACGTGTAGGATACACTTACACACATTTATTATTATTCTTTTAAAAACAGTGACGGATTTTGAATCAAACAATATTGGAGGCTAAAATTTGAACTAGTTAAAGCTATTGATGTCTAATCATTGAAACATGACATTTTAGATCATTTTTTTATGAAATATATTCATTATGTCTAACAAAGCTTTATAAAATCAAGGGGGTGGAGCCCCTATGAGTCTTAATAAAGATCCTCCCCTGCTTATAAATATCTCTTACGCCTTATTATGTGAGTAATAGTGTTGGATGTACACTACATCGGATGCAATACTGTAGTAATAAATGATAAAAATTGAACATTTCTCCCCTATATTTTCAGTAATTTCCTAAGAAGTTGGTGGTTAAACTACCTGAGGTCAACAATTAAAGACCAAAACGAGAAGAGCATACTAATCTTTAATTCTTTATGATTGGTAGGATTATGTATGTTTGTTTAGTTGTTTGGTAGGATTATGTATATTGTTTGTTTAGTAGGTTGTGAGATGGTCTCTGAAGGACTTAGGCCCTATTATTTTCATTTATAAAATCAAGTTTAGCTAATTCTGTTAGTTCCATTTACTTTAGTTCATTGATAGGCGTGTCGCGTACCTAACAAAAATAACCTAACAAGACCACTACTATGTAGACGGGCAAGTAAGGGTCGGATCCCAAGAGACTATGGTTCAACTAATTAAATAGACTCAAGTAAATACTAAGCGAGTAACCAATCAATATCGATAGAATTAATAACTAAGAGCAATATCAACTAATAAGCAATGAATATAATACTATGGAATTAATCAAGAACTAAAAACATCTAAGATTAAGTATCCCCACTAACATGAATCAATGCAATAGAACAATCCCTTTCCCTCAATTAAATCAATAAACATTCCACAGGACAGATGCTCCCTAAAACAATACTAAGAGTTTCTTTCGATCAACTAATAGCTTCCCTAACATGCAATCATACCTATTTTCATGGAATCATACATATTAAAGACATTGAGAACGACATCCTATAAGTCCTAGCAAGAACAATTAGCTATTTTCATGCATAAAAGCTCCAACTTTTAATTAGGGTTCTAAAATCAATTAAGAATCAACTTTCGTTGTAAACCTAATCACATTCAATAATACTATTTCTAGTTAATAATTGATAATAAAACCAACCCTAACAAAGAGGAATTATAAATTAATTAAATTGGGAATTGGGAATCAAATAACACATCAATCCATATTAGGGTTCAACCTAACCCTAGATTATGAAACTACTCACACATGATAATAGAAATAACAAGACAAATAATTAAAGAAAACATAATAACAATAGAAAATTAAAGAGATTAAAAATGAAAGAGAAATACTTGAAATTGAATTAAGATGAATGCTTCAATGGAGTTCTATGTTCTCTCTCACAAAACAACGTAGAATGGAAAAGGCTATAATGAAAATTAGATGTTTTAAAATAGGGTTAAAACCCCTATTTATACTTTCCTAAAAATAAACATAAAATAATAATAAAGAAAATAAATCTCCTGCGCACACGTACACGGCCGTGTGTTGATGGGTACACGATCGTGTAGCTGACCTGTACTTGATCTTCAGATTTCATCATATACGTACACGGTCGTGTAGCTGAGAGGTACATGAGCGTGTAGGCGGACTTCATACGGAGATTGAATCACACGACCGTGTAGCTCGTGGTACACGACCGTGTAGCAAACATTCATACTTGGAACTATCGCATGACCGTGTAGCTCGTGGTACACGACCGTGTAGCAAACATTCATACTTGGAACTATCGCATGACCGTGTAGTTAAGGGTACACGGCCATGTAGCATGTAACCGTGGATGGAAGAATCACATGACCATGTAGTCTATGGTACACGGCCATGTAGCAATATCATCATCTAGCACTCCAACTTCTTATGACTTGTAAATCTCTTTATGAAGCTCACCGATCTATCTCAAAATGTCATAGCATCCTCATCATCACTCCAAATGCTCCATTTCATCCTGAAATCACAATATAACAACCAAACAACCAGAATAGAAGAAATCGAGTCCAACTTGGATAAAACATACAAAAACACGAACTATAAGTTGAAATTCTATAGTAAACGCATTCCAAATTACCCAAGAATAACGGTATAATATCGACTTATCATTCATTTATTATTATTATTATTTATTATTATTATTATTATTATTATTATTATTATTATTATTATTATATCTCAAAAACAGATAAAGTCATACAACCTACAAAAAATTAGAAGGAAGCCGAGATACAATATGGGCCCTACTCCTCTAACTATAGAAAAGTCTATTCTAGTAAAAATATGAGCAGCAGCACGAGCCCCGATGTCCTAAGTCGTCGAGAACGTCTGAACCCACTTCAGCAACGCAACAACCTCCTTGTCTAATTCCCCAAGTGAAGAAAAAGAGAAGGTAAGGAATTCATATCCCATTGCTCGACAACTAGATTTATACTTGACCCGCTTCCGAATAGAACCTTAGTGGTTTGGCTTGCTTTTTCTCCATTTTTTTTATAACGCAACGTTTGGAATTTTACACTATTCACACACACTTATTTGTTGGAAAAAAATTTAGTCGTGTAGGATCTTCAGATCTTGTTAATTGTCACGAAATACACTTTTTATAGTATCAACTTCTCATAATTTCTACTACAATACAACTTAGAATATTTAAGTTTAGAATGTACATGGGTAAGTGTGAAATCTCCAACATTACGAATTTACGATTAAAAAACAATGAAGTATGTAGTATATTGTAAACCTTACTTATTCATTTAATTATGCAAATTTCAAAGATGTCAATTTTACAAAATATTAAAAATAAGGGACATACATCATCCATACACGTATATATTACACCTATAAATATGTTGTATTAGAAGATCTAAATGTACATACATATCCAAGTGAAGGTAGAGCTCAAAATACTTTGTCTCTTGCCAAGGAATCAAATCCAAATAAAGTTAATTAGAACTTTGAAGGAATTACACCAAATTACTCTACATAATTATTATTCGAATCGAAATAATGTCTTCCATTTGCCCTACTTATTTAGGATGGGAATATCCCATAGAATTAGGTACAAACCAAGGTTTTAATAATGTTGACTTAGATGCTGTATTTCTTCTTAATTTTTCATCATCTCAATCTCAAGATTACCAATTTCAAGTGTATGATCATGTTAAGCGAAGCGAATCGCCTCAAGATACAAGCTCAACCGATCATCAATTTGATATTAACCCTGTGTTATCTAAGAAACTTAGTCATAATGCAAGCGAACGTGTTCGAAGAAAGAAGATTAGCAACTTATATTCATCTCTACGTGCTTTACTTCCTTCTTCTGATCATAAGGTACTTAATAATAATTATTAGTCTCTTATAATAATCTTAATTTTTGGTC
The DNA here is from genome assembly GCF_948465745.1 of Chenopodium album. Classification (NCBI taxonomy): domain Eukaryota; kingdom Viridiplantae; phylum Streptophyta; class Magnoliopsida; order Caryophyllales; family Amaranthaceae; genus Chenopodium; species Chenopodium album. The sequence continues at coordinate 49,761,572 of NC_137848.1, forward strand.
CTAAATAGTTATTTTTTCACGATTTGTATTAATTCGTCATTTAATTGCTAATTACCAATTATCCATATTTTTTTTACTACAGAAAAAATTAAGTATTCCAGGGACAGTTGTACGTGTGGTTGAGTACATACCCGAAATACAAAAAGAAGTGGAGAAATTAATTTGTAAAAAGGAAGAACTTTTATCAAAAATATCAGCAATTCAAGGAAATGCATTGGAAAATAATGTTCAAGAGGAAAAACCCATGAAAAATTGTATGATTAAGGATACAATTTCGTGTTTGATTTCTTCGAATAAATTGGGTGATAAAGAAATGGTTGTCCAAATTTCAGCATTTGAGAGAATATCATTATATGAAGTGCTTGATTTGCTTGAGAAGAAGGGTTATCTTGTTATTGATATTTCTTCTTTTCATTCTTTTGGAGGAAGGACTTTTTACAATATTCATTTATGGGTAAGTGTTACATTGATCGTTTTCAGTAATTCTATATTATTTTGATGTACTTTTCTTCATGCTACATTGTCACTCTTTCTTGGTACTCCGTAATAATTGATTGTAAAGTATTTGACTTTACAGCATAAGATTTTGTCATCGTGTATATGTCAAAATGATTAATTGGTTAAATTTAAACTTCGTATATTACAAACTAATGATTTATGGAATAAAAGAATTAACTTTATTTCATCGGTTTCGTGTCTCATCTTAAAACTATAACACCTGATACAACATACAGGCATGTAAGCTAAGATACCAATTATTGTAATAATATAAAACAATCGTCTTTTTCAAGAAGTTGATAATTCTCTAATCTCGATTTTCTTTTATGTAACTGTAATTACTATGTTTATTTTTTGGTACAAGCTCTAAGATGTATGCATGTTTATGTAACAGATGGGAGGAAACTATACCGCAAAGTTCGAAAATTTAAATGAAGTGTTGATGTCCTTGCTTAAGGAGCAAAAGCATATGCAAGCGTATTGTTAGTGTATGCAACAAAGGAACGGTCTTAAAATCCAATTTGGTCCTTTAAACATCTAGCTATTTGACTATTTGTACATTATTGTCGATCGCTATCAGAATCATTTTGCCGAGTTTTGATAGATAAAATCTTGATCATGCGTTAATACATATACTTCGTATAATCAATATATGTTCATACACATAACTACGTATAGTTGTAGTAAATCGTTGTTGTAAAAGATTACGTCACACGATTATTTGGTAAGTACGTTAAGACTATCATTGTAAATACGTATCGTATCACAAATTTTAAAGAGAACTATAGGGCAGATCATCATTATAGGAAGGATATTGCAATTTGCAATACTTCAATGAAATGAAATGATTTAAATAAAAGTGTTCTAAATCTAAATTAGCACAAGTTATCAAAAATTATGTACGTAAATGGTTATATAGTTAAAATTTGATCAAAATGGTAACAATTCATCATTTCACTTAATGCATACAGCCTTAACTTCATTTGTATAAATGCCAATTATTGTTATAAATAAAAGTGAAGATACTATAAAAACAAGTGTTTTTTTAACAGAATTTTTAATGTTGTCATCACTCTAAATGAGAAAATCCATAGACAAAGTAGTCTTACAAAGATACTAAAAAATCTTTCTTAGATCCAACCACTAATTTCTAAACTAATTAAATTTTGTTCACTTTCTTAACTACGTTACTAAAGTAATAAAAGTATACAATCTAAGGAACATTTACAACAAATATTACGTGTACTATTATGAATAATAGAGGGGGAAAAAGCCTAATTATAATTTATAAACCAAAGATTTAGTATATATTTATGTAGAAAACAACACATGTACAACCTATACGCATTTATAGCATTGGAACTAAGTAACATGTTGTGTGTTAAGTAAATGAATAAAAGATCATTGTACATACATGCTAAAATACGCCTTGAGTTGGATAGTCCTTTTCGAAAAACGAACTATAATAGAGTCCGCTTTGAGAGTATTGTATAAACTCCAAACCCTTAGAGATTAACCTAGCAATCACGACTATTTTGTATATTAAACTTTCTTAAAGACCAATAAATACTAATCTCTGACTTGTCTATATGATTCTATGACGTAGCTAACTCATTGTTAGTGAACCGTGTAAAATCAATGTTCTTGTTTGTTGATTTCTTATCACGTACAGATAGAAAAGTGTCAAGAACTACATGGGACAAATTACTTGATCGATGTGCATGATTTGATGTGGTGTGTTATAAAAGCTACCTTGAAAGCAAAATTCACCATGTCTATATGGTGCTATCCTTAAATTATTACAAGTCAAGCCTACCCTCAAATTATTACATGTCAACCCTACAAGTGGTGCACTCATAATAATATGATTTTGGAACTTAAAATTTGCTCATAAAGATGGGTAAGACCATAAGAGGAAATTACAATTTGAATTGTATATCAGGGTGCACGCTATGCCTTGTACTTATTTGGAAAAAAAAAACAGAATTTATTTGTTGGGATTCAAATCTTAGAACATAGGTTTTTTCAATTCTAACTTGTATTTATTTTTGCAAATTTTAGAGTTAAAATGCAATTTTAAGGTTTGTAAAAATCATTGTAGAGAAAAAAAATATATCATTCTTGAAATTGATAGCAAATTATGAATCTCAAAACAATTGTGCATATAGTGGAGTCGATTTTGTCTTTCTAATGAATCTTTTATAAAGGCGATCTGGATACTATGGTAAAAATTAAAGCAATGGCAGCCACATGTCAAATAGTTAAGTGTATGCCTATCATTATTTCCATTAAGAAACTAATCCTTTTTTTTTAATTATTCTCACAACATGGAGGATTTGTAGTTTCTAAGGGTAGAAGAAGAGATAAAAAGTGAGAATAAAAATGAACTTATGGTATAAGAGGAAAGATAGAGAAAGCCATTAATAAGATTAAGCGATGTTGTAGATATTTATCAACTTCTTAGAAAGAAAAGCATTGTGGTTATTGAAGAATGGATAAAGTATGAAATAGATACTTCCTCTATTACTAAAAAACATACTGAACCATTTCTCTTTAAAGGCCAAACTTCAAATTTGATCTATACTTCAGTACTTCATAAAGAAAATATATTCAAGTGAGATCTTATTAGAATCGTAATGTATTTTTAAATTATTATCCGTAGCTTTATAATTTTCAACAATGCAAATTAAAGATATCCATGATCAAACTAGTGTACTGAGATCATGTAACAGAAAATAGTGCAATTATTCAGTAATGGAAGAAGTATATCCTTAGCTAATCTATAATTAGGAATTTTTTTTTTTTTTTTTCAATCTATAAATAATCTAACAAGGAGTAATGGAGTATCAAGTTTTGGCCCAATGCATAGATGTAGAAAGTAGTGCATGATGTGGTCCAATAGGAAACTAAGAAGCCCCATTTTCATTTTTTTTTTCCTGTTTTTTTTTATTGCGATACACTACAATGGCAAAAAGCCCAATTGTCATATGTACTTTGAATCAGTAAACTACCTATAATCAGCCCATTTCCCCCTTGTAGCGTATAATCTTACAAATACCAAAATACTACATCCGTTACATATTAGTTGCAACTTTTGGGGTATTATTTGAGAGACAAAAATATTCCAAAATTATAACTAATATGTAGCAGAGGTAGTACTTACTCCGGGTTTTTATTTATATTTTTTATTATAATTATAATTAATTGAAATTTGCAATTTTTTTATTTTTTATTTTTTTATTTTTTATTTTTTATTTTTTGAAAAAATTGAAATTAGTGGAATAGTGCAAATTGAAATTTGCAAATTGCAATAGTAAGGTATGAAAATTATTATGGAAAATTATAGACTTAAATAAGAGTTTTATAATAACTAGTCCAACTATTCGGGTTTTAGGGTATATTTATTTATTAGTGGAAGAGAAAAATAATTAGAAAAAAAATATGAAATAGTGCAAGTGGTCGAGATTGGTGGAGAAAAATATAATAAAAATACTCTCTCCGTTTTATAATGTTAGTCCCATTTGGAATCTTTTAACTCTTAAAAATTAGAGGGAATATTCTAAATTTCTCTCTACATATAATAACAAACATAATCATATGAGATATAGTTTTATTTGTCTCGATGAGTACTTTATTAATATCTAATTTTCATAATTTTTTCTTGTGTGAGATTAAAGATATTTACAACCAAAAATTTGCATCGATATACGTAAATGGGACTAATATTATGAAATGGAGGGAGTATCATATTAGAACCTTACTATACAAAAAGTGTAGCAATTAATAAAAAATGAACAAAAAGGAAGATGATGCAACTAATCATATAGACTCCTTACAATTATTATTCCAATTTTGCGAATATGAACAAGTTTATAGACAATAAAAGCAATTCTCATCATTAAATATTGTCATTACTCTCGAATTTGGTTCGTAATTTTTTTCATAAAAAAAATCCAATTATAATATTAAAATGGATCGATTGATTTAGATAATACTTCGATTTGTGCGAGCAGGTAACAACATATAAAGCATAAATATGAAAAATAAAATAGAGAAATGGACAAACGAATATATGTGGCTTGGTCAACATGACCTAATCCACATGATAAGGGATAATGTTTTCTTATCAGCTTTCATGGAGGATAAAAATAGAGATAGAATAAAAGAGATAGAGATACGCTACACTAGGGGTGTTCATAAATCGGTCCGGTCTTCGGGTCTAGAAATTTATTTTTCTGGTCTTCGGTCCGATCCGGTCCAGAACCCTATAAAAATCGGTCTTGGACCGGACCGCTTTTTTTATTAAAAAAATGTGTGAAACCTTAAATAATGGTTAAGATTATCCTTAATAAGCTTAAAAAACTTTAAATTTATGAGCTTTTTTGTACTAAATATACAAAAAAAGACGTTCCATAAAATTATTAAAAAATTTGAATTCTTTTTAAAAAAATTCTTAAAACGGTCCAAAGCGGTCCGGTCCGGGTTTTAGCCTGATTCTTTCGGTCCGGTTCGGGTTTGGTCCTATTTTAATCGGTCCGGTCTTCGAGTCTAAAAAATCTACTTTTTTTCTTCGGCCCGATCCGATCTTGGACTGATGAATAGCCCTACGCTACACCACTCTCTATTAAAAATTTCTCAAAAGTGGAGTTTCATTTTGGGTTGGCGACTTCTCACACATGCCATCCAATGGTTCCTTTTAAAGCACTAAAAACCCCCAAAATTATTCTCCTAAGATTAAATTAGAACCCACAATGACTATAAGCCATATCTTGAAATAAAAATATCATACGACAAAAAACTGAACATAGGGAGAACATCAAGAAGAAGACCTAAAGCGCGGACATGAACACCCCTACATATCTTGCGCAGTTAGGCAAGCCTAGTGCAGTCTTTGACATATAATTCATTATAAAACGACCATAACTTTCTCGTTTTAGCTATATCATAAATTGACATATCACCGGTTGTAAAGCTATCAAAATAAGGGAGAAGTAATGATAGGGCATAGGTAGGCCTCATGTATTTTGTTATAAATAGGATGACAAAGTAGTAAATAAGTTCTAGGGAAAAAACTCTATAATAAAAGGCTTTATAAGTATACTCTTTGTATCAATCAATAATAGACCTAATGAGTCAATACAACTAAAGGGGTTTAAATGTTGTTTACATCATCCGCAAATTTTTGGCTGAGGTCGCGTTCAGCCAGCGTTGGCTAAGGTTCGCGTTCAGCCAGCATTGGCTGAGGTCGCGTCCAGCAAATGAACATCTATTAGAAAAAAATGAACATTTACTCGAAAAAAATGAACATTTATTTCTGAACATCTTCTTCTACGTCCTTGTCGTCTTCTCCGCCACTACTTCTTCCACCTTAGCACCAGAATCTTCCTCCACCACACTCTTCACTGCTTCCATATATACTATCACCATCTACAAACTTAACTAATCCTCCATTAACTGCACCATTCTCACTCCCCTTCACTCCACCATTACCACTCAAATAACTCTCAATCGAACCATTTCCATTATATTTCCGTTTAATTTCAAGCTATCTACTCCATTAATCACCGGAATTTCTCTCTCCTCCGTTAACGGAACCGTATTCTCCCTCACAACTCGAATTCGCCGAAATCTAGGGTTTCGAGAACTGCAAATTGTAGAAGACAAAGAATATAGTTTTATTCTGCAAAATGTATGTATGCTGAGTAAACGAACTAAGCTTGAATATAGAATGAGAAGTCAAGGAGAGAGAAAGCGCCATTAATTTACAGTAGAAAGAGAAAGTGAAGGTTCTAGAATGAAGCTTCAATGTCTATTTTCATGGAGATTGATGAGAGAGAAAAAGAAGTAGAGGTTGAGAGCAGAGTTTTGCAGAGAGAAAGAGAATGAAGCACCATTACAGCTTGAGATTCGAGTGGTAAAACGAACATTTTATACAATTGAACAAACACAAAAAAATTGTATTAATTAAAAAAATAAAATGAACATTTATTTTTATATGAATGAACATCATACGGCATGAAAATGAACATTTATTTTTTAAGAATGAACATCATACTACATGTAATCCCCTATATTTTCAACTTAATTATAATATATTTATTTATTACTTATACAAATATTTTTACTTCGATTTTATGGTATGAATTATTTTGATGTAAAAATAATAAGATTTTCGTTATTAGTAAGCTAAAACTACTAAGTTTTTAATTTAAATTATAAGTCTCTCTTAACTTAGTAGCCCAATGCTTAATTTCTACTCAAGCCCAAATTACACAATTCTTACTCCTAATAAAATTAGGGAACTAAAACCCAAGTAAAAACCCCAAAAACCCTCACACTCTTTCCCTCTCACGTAAAAAAAAAAAAAAAAAAAGATTTCATTCTCTTCCTCATTTTCTCCTCTTTCACGATTTTCATAGAGAAAAAAAAAACTTTCCAATTGCTCATTGTTGCCTTCACCGCCCAGCCACCACCTGCACCACCACCGAGCCACCTGCCGACAGCCGCACGCCACCAGGCAGCCACCCACCTTTGACAGTTCGCCCTCCTCTCTCTTCTTTCTTCACTTCTCTTTGTTTTATTAATTTGATTAAAGTTTCAATCTTTGATTAAATTTTGTTCTAAATTTTCATTATTATGATTTGATTATATACATGAGTTATAAAAGATTATTAATTTATGAGTTTTGACATGTTTAATTTATGATACAAAATTTCAGATTTTATATTATGTATAATTTAGAGTTTAAATGTTGATTTTTCATGTTTTAGGGTTTGAAAACGTGTTAAGCAAGTTAATTATCAATACTATGATTTCATAATGACAAAACCCACAATTTTATACTTAAAATTAATTTTCAGATTATATACCTGTGAAATTGGAGTTTTATGTGGTTTATTTGAAGGGTTTTAAGGTTTTAATGTGTAATACACTATTCTAACTATTGAATTACGAATGTAGATCTTTAAAAGTTTGAAATTTATAATTAAAGTTATTTTTCAGATTTTATATAATCTGATTTTTGTTAGTTTTGAGCCAAAAATAAAGGTTTAGAATGCTTCTATAAGTTTTAAACAACTATTATATTTATGCAATATGATAAGTATTGATTATTTGAATTGCAAAAATTATTAATAAAACAAATTTTCAGCATATGTTAGTAAGTTAAACTTGCTGAAATTTTATATTATACGCTATATTTTAATGATTTTGGCATATAAACTTATAGTTGGAATATTATAGTATTAACTTTGACTAATGGGAACAATTTAAAGGTTTTATTTTGATGGTTTAAGAAGTTTTAAAGTAGTTCGGTATTGCTGTAAATTTATTTGCTTGGGTGTTGATTTAATTCTTGTTGTTTGGTTTAGGAGAGGACTTTGTAGAAGACGACTTCTAATTTCTAAAGTGGCCAATCGAATCGTTTATACAAGGTACGTACGAGTTACGAAACCTTGCCTTTAGATGCATGTTTAGGGATGTATAGAGAACTTAGTATCATGTATAGAGAAGATTAGGTTAAATTGTTTGGTTATACATTGTGATTTCCGTGTGTTGTGCACTATTCTACGTTGCAAGTATTATTTATGCATTAATTATGCAAGATGCGCTTAGAGGCAAAGGTATTTGTTTTGGTGAAATGATTTATTTATCACTCGTTCATGATTATTGAGATAGAACGAGTAAAAGAAGATTTTAAGTCTCATAAGACGAGGTTCAGGTTTTGAGGTGCCTTATGCACTCAAGGTGTTTATACAACGAGGTAGTTAAAGGAATCAATAATAAATATTGCTTGTCACTAATAAATCAAGAATTGAAATTGGGAACTTGCTTTACTTGATTGAATTGATATTGGATTGATTGTATTGTTTTGCATATGAGTCATCACCAAGTCTAAACTTGTAAATCACGTAAAGTGCAAGATGGATGAGCAATAAAACTCTGGATTTGTGCACATCTAGAGTAATGACAACCAGGGGTTGGGGTACACGGGGTATTAGCCGTGCACTTTTCTAGAGGCCGTCTGATCTACGAGTCTCTTATTTCAAATACTTTTCAAAAACTAGGAGTTAGATAAGATCTCATACTAGCTATGGTCACGGAGTCGCGCCCGTGGTCGTTGGATGTTTTATTGATGTTTCCGAAAGGAGGCATGGGGTTTTTCTTTTATTGATGTTTCAAATGGAGCATGGGATGGACAACCTTGTCTATTGCTTAATCCAATGAATAAATGAAATGATTTAACTACTGTTAACTAGTGGAGTCTTGGTAAAACTGACAGTTGAGTCGTGTGTTGAGTCTATAATTTAATTGTGTGCGATGATTGAATGTTAGTAGCATGCTAGGGACTTCTTATTATGTTTCGCAGCTTGTATGTACTCAGCTTTGCTGATTGCGTGCTTTGTGTGTCTTTCTTTGGTCATGGCCTTCGCCTTTCAATGACCCTGTGATGATCCAATTTTTACACTTGTAATATTGGGGAGCAGATTAACCACATGTTCTTACACATGCAGCATTCGCATCTAGGTGGTGGGATCTTGAGTGGAGTGTTGGTTGCTTTTCATATTTTATTTTGCTACTTACTTTTGAAGTTATTTAAACTCGATTTCATTTTTATACTACTTCTATTGGTTTGAGTTTTGAATAAGGGCCTTAATGGTTCCAAGTTGTAAAACTTAATTTGGTTTTGATTGTTGGTTTTGAAACTTATTTATGACTGATTTAGTTTTTCCGCTACTAATTTTTGATATAACCTTAATGTTTGAACACGTGGCGGTAGCACGTCAGTAATTCTCTTGGATATTGTTCAGGGTACTCACAGGTTTAAAGAGGGAATTCCTGGGGTGTTACACTACATGAAAATGAACATTTGATTATTGAGTAATACAAAATTATGGTAAAATATATTTCCTTAAAAAATGTTCATTTTTGTTATATTAAATGTCCAATTTTAGCGGCAACCTCAGCTAGTGTTGGCTGAAGTCGACCTTAGCCATTAACTACTGTACCTCATCATCAATTCATCACCTTCGTGACCCCTTATACAACCAGCCAATTACTGTAGTAGAATTTAACATAATAATATAACAATCAATTAACATATGTCCAACCATCCAAGTACCAAGAATATACTAGTAATGATTAGCATTCATTTGTTTTTCTTTTTTTACTATTAGAAACTATAAGAATATTAAAAAATACAAATTATAATAATTTGTCAACTATGTATTCTTTCAGGTAAATCTTGTAACAAAATCTTGTCCACATTATATTATGTTTCTATTAATAACAAGTAGTAGGTTTCCAGGTTATATTAATTAAAAAAAATATTTTAACGTTTTTTTATACGTTTCATTTATAAATAGGGCTAACAACAAAGTTGATAGCTAGAAACCTAGAACGCCACCATAGGGACTATGGAGTAAAAAGGTCTAACCATCTAGGCATGTGCCCTACCTTGCGTGCCACGGGCATCTCCTTAATTTAAATTAGAGGATTAATTGATTACTTAATTAGAGGTTTAATTATTTGTTTAGCTTTTCAAAGGGATTACTTAAAATTGTACTTTATTAATAAGGAGCGGTACCTAACTTATATGCACCCTCCTAAGCACCAAATTGAAATAATTTTTTGAATTTTTTAGATTATTATTGATGCCAAAAAGAATCTTCCACATTATGAATTTTGGATGTTATTTTACAAAACAACATAAATTTATATGTACAACGAATAAGAAAAAAGTTAATATCAATAACACTCATAGCAGACTAGTTGTTTAAAGCACAAGCAATATCCTTTTTTTCACATTGAAATTAACCTTAATTCAGATGTAACAATAATTTCTTTCTATAATTTAAACATAAACAATCTATAACAATAGGTAAAACGATCGAGTAGGAAAATGGAAAATAAGGATGACCAAAGCTTAACAACACAAATTGAGTCACTTTTACAAACAACTCGGTACCCTTAAGTCTAGATACTTTTGATCCCCTTTCTAAGTTATTGATGAAATATGAAACTTCAATTTTTAAATGATAAATTAAAAGTTCAAATTTCCCCAAAATTAATCTAAGTTAATCACCAGAAAAATTCTCATTTTTTTTCTTTTCTTTTTGTTGACAGGGATAAAATCTCATTATGCTATAAAGATTAAAGAACATCTTAAGGCCAAAGAAAATTATGTTTAAATAAGATTAAAATTTCTTTTAATATTTGGAGCTATTCTTTCTATACTCACTTCTCCATTAAGCGCTGACATGTACTTGCATTTTTTTTTTTTTTTTTTTTTTGACAAATATTTGTATTTTATATTATAGTCTACGCTTAAACGATAAGGACATATTGTTAAGATGTTATCTTAATCAAAATTGTTAGAGCATTAATTAATTCACGAGCCATTTTAAGAAATACACGAGCCCGTCACACTTAGTAAAACATATTTTAAAATTAAATTCTTGATTTCTTTCTAATTTAATCCAAATGATAATAAACGAACACAATTATACACGGGCCAATCAGAAAAAAATTTGAGTCGACCCACTTTAGACCTACATGTCTTGATTAATTACATTTAAATATATGACAATAATGACATAGAGCTAAAAAAACAAGTACTTATATATATAGTCGAACTAAAATAAAATTAACAAATACAGTTATACAATACTTAGGCTTCTAACTAAAGAAATTAAACCAAAGAAAAATCTTTCATAAAATTATAATTCTTCAAGAAAATGTTGGCAATGTCTCCTATATGCCCTACTAATTTAGGATGGGAGTATCCCTTAGATTTAGACACAAACCAAGCTTTATTTGATAACTTAGATTTCGATTTTGATTCCATATTTCTTGCTAATGTATCATCTTCTCAAGCTCAAGATTGTGAAGTTAATCATCTAGTGTCGAGTGATGATCAAGGTAAGCGAAGCGAATCACCACAAGGTACAAGCTCAACAGATCAATTTGATAATAATCCCTTGTTATCCAAGAAGCTTAATCATAATGCAAGTGAGAGAGATCGAAGAAAGAAGATTAATAACATGTATTCCTCTCTACGTGCTTTGCTTCCTGGAATTGATCAAAGGTTACGCTATTACTCCCTTTGTTACCTTTTATTTGTTACATTTTGACTTTTACGGTCTCCAATAATTCACATTTTAACCATAACACGTACAATATATGTGATTAAATATTATTAAAAGTTGATACTTTAAAAAAACGTTTTAATATTAAAATGAATGCTTGTTTTAATTTAATATTTAATAATGTTATTCATGTCTACTAAAACTAAAATAAAAATAATTGTTATCTTCATTAGAAGGCTAAAAATGGTATCATTGCAAGCCTTAACTAATTAATTACTTGTTGTTTTGCTCTAATTTGTTACAGAAAAAGCTAAGCATACCATCAACAATTGCACGGGCGCTTGAGTATATACCTCAATTACAAAAGCAAATTGAAGATTTAATCCATAAGAAGGAAGTGTTTACATCTAAAATGTCCATTATGCTAGGAAACTCAGGGGAGTTTGTCCTAGAACAAGACCAAACAAAAATCATAATTAAGGAGATGACGAAATCGTGTTCGATTTCTGTAAATAAGCTTGGAGATAAAGAAATGGTGATCCAAATATCAACATTTGAGAGAGTATCTATATCTGAAGTTCTACTCCATCTTGAGAAGAATGGTTATGTTGTCATTGATGTTTCTTCTTTTCAATCTTTTGGAGGGACAACTTTCTACAATATACATTTGTGGGTAAGTGCGTGTTTTATTTTATAATCATTGTCCATATATATAAATAAACAAATTTAATCTTTCTCATGCTACTTTGCAAATTGCATTATACAAGTAGAAGATTAATAAAAATTATATATAAGTTAATATTATGAAATTTCATATATATTAATTTGGTAGCATTTATTTTAAAACACTTAGTTTGATATTTCCTCTTTTCATAATAATTGACACACTTAAACTTTTTTTCACTATTTATATATTGACTTTGACCTTTTTTTTTTTTTTTTTTAATTTCTAATTTATTATATATAATATTTATTATGTATTATTAAATGTCAAACTAGTGCATTAACACAAATGTCAAGTTTGACTGTGTCAATTATTATGAAACGAAGGAATAATAATTATTTTACATACATTACTAAGCTACTAAGAAGCTATTGTCAAAGTAATACATATAATTAAATTTTTTATACACATTTTTTTTTTATTATTAAAGTGAATTAATCTACAAAGTATTTATTTACACACGAGCTCTAAAGTTTAATCAAGTTTATGTTCATGTAACAGATGGAAGGAAGCAATGTTGTGAGCTTTGAAAAAATGAATGTAGAGCTGTCATCCCTGCTACAAATGAAGCAAATGCAGATGGAAGTACCTTTAAGTAGTGCTTTATACGAAGTATATACATAATGAACGGTCGACTCTTTTGTAAATTGTAATAGAAAATTCAAATCCTTTGGAGCAATTATCTACTGGATATTAGTATTAAATTATAAAGTTGCCAAAATTAGAAATATAAAAACTCATCACTGTATTATCTATCCATATATCTCATCCTAGACAGCAATCCTTGCGGTATAGTGTATAGCATCGCAGGACGACCAATAATGCAAATTGTTCATAATTTGTATCGAGGTAACTATGAGCACGTAACAAGCAGGGAGCTCTAGATGAACTATGTCCACTTGAGCTACTTCTTACTTCCTATTGGCTGCCCCCTACTCAAGCACACGTATATATAGTTTACTTTACGACATTACATAATATGAGTTAGTCTTAAATATGAGTTAGTCTCACACTCTCACATCTAAAGTTTTATTAAGTACGTACATACACCTTTCATGCCTCGTATTATTTGGCCTAACTAAGTGAAGCCTTGACCTTATCCAATAAACTTATCTTTTGCCCTAAGATTATACACTAGTGTACACTTACATAGTTATATGTTATACAATATATAACTTATACGTATAAAAACTTGTCTTATCTAAATTAGGTTTCCATCAAGAAAAATTTACACAAAATAAATACCCCACGTTATTGCACAAATACAAACTATGAAGTTTTTTTTTTTTTTTTTTTTTTTTTTTTTAAAAAAAATATAGTTTAGGTTTAATTTGTTCATTTGGTGAATGATGAGGAGGTTTTAAATTTATGGAGGCACGTGCCAGTCTAGTCCTTTCTTACTGCAAGGCACGAGCTCTTACAGTTTCATTAAATTAGTGGATTTAATTACAGTAATTTACTCCATTGTTTTTGGATTTGAAGTTGTAACCTACACTGTATGCGCTCTCTACAACAACAATGAAAGAATATGTTAAGGTCATAGGTTTCATAGAGAATCTTCTACATCTGTACTGCTGTACATTGTTTGACTTGCTATGTTGACATAGTAAATGCATAAATAATTTTCATATAAAATTTGAAAATATGTTGACATAATGAGTCCATCAATAATTTTCATATAAAATTTTCAAAATTTCAAATGCTATACAAGTTAACAAGTAGAATGCAAAATATTCTCTCCGTTTCTGTATAAGAGCCTTTGAAAATTGTACAATACTTTTGCATAATATCATACACTATTTTTACCAATATTTGTGCTCTATGTATAACAATAAACCCCTTAAACGGGATTATGTTGGTAGTTGTTAGAAATTTAGAATCGTCCCCATTGTGTGATTTTCAAATTTTTTTACTATAATTTTACATATTTACCATTAAATATATCAATAGTTAGAGTTCGACATTGACAAATATGTCAATCAAATTAGAGGATACTTAAATAAAAGAGAGAGTATGATTTGAATTTGATTTGATCAAAAATATTTTAACACATACATCATATATACTTCTTGCATTACATAATGATCAATAGATAATCCTAATTATTGTAGCAACAAATTCGAAGAAAATAATCAAGGTGACCCTAGAGATCATAATTAGAATTTGGGTCATTATATGTTCATTATCTTTTGGGTAGGAAAGAAAAATGGTGATTAGAAAGAACCTTTTTATTCTTTTGGTCAAAATTTAATCAGACAACCATAGCCTACATATCAGACACGACCATGATAGCTAGTTGTCGGAGGGGGCTATCTGATTCAAGGGATATTCTAACAATTAATGAGTTATACTGTAAAGGATTATGTATATACATACCGAAGAAACTAGATCGATCACCATGAGTTAAATGCTCCCGAACAAAACAATAGTCAATTTGATGTGTTGCTTACATTAGATTCAGTCAGGTGAGGTGAATTATTAGAAGCAATATATATAAGAAGATGAAATATTGTCACAAAGAAGTTTAACTGGTTGTCGAATATTTATTCGTGATGTTACGCTAATTGATTATTCCACTAATTGGTTTGTCATGGTTTGTCTTACTTCATATAAATTATACATTTATACTTTGCATTACCTTTGTTAGGTCTCTAAAGTGACGTGTACACGTATTAATGTATTTACAATTTCAACGATTTCATTAGTTTTTTCGTCTTTATTTTTTAAAGCAGTATATTTAAAAAAAAAAAAAAAACATTTTTTTACAAGTATACTTTATTTCACATAAAATATGAAATATTATATGTAGTATGACCTAATTTAAATTAGCAAGGATCCAAAGAATGTGCTATAACACCTAAGATGTTACTATGTATTAAAATATTAATTCACGAGGCTTCTTAAGACATACACGAGCCTAACACACGCAAAATTGATTATTATAAGTTAAATCTAGTTTTTATCTCATAAATAATCCATCTTTAAATTAATAAATGCTAGTTTCCACGAGCCTACCTTTAGATTCTTTTTCTTTATTTTACCATCTAGTCATCATCTTCTTGTATATTATTATTCATTCCTTAATTAATTTGTACCGAGTAGTAAAAAATTATATGCACTTTATAATTGTCATATAAATTGAGCTAAATTTACTTTGTTTTATTTATAGTTACAAGATTCTTATTTCCTTTATTAAGGAAATTAATCCCACCTAAGAAAATATGTTAGCAATGTCTTCTTTATGTCCTAATACTAATTTAGGATGGGAGTATCCCTTAGGATTGGAGCCAAAACAACCTTTAGATAACTTCAATTTCGATTCGATAATTCTTGCCAATATATCATCAACATCACAAACTCGAGATTACGAAGATAATCAAATGTCTAGCGATCAAGCTAAACGAAGTGAATCACCACAAGGTACAAGTTCAACAGATCAATTTGATAAGAATCCTTCGATATCGAAGAAGCTTAATCATAATGCAAGTGAAAGAGATAGAAGAAAGAAGATCAATAACATGTATTCCTCTTTACGTTCTTTGCTTCCTACAAATGACCAAAGGGTACGTACTTTCTTATTTTCCATATTAATTTCTCTCGTATATATTTGCACTTCGAGGTTGGAAGGAAAAATCTTTTATAAATTTATTTTCTCATTTTTTGTTTTTTAATTTTGCCTTCCTCATATATTTGTCTATCTTTTCTATAAGAAATCAAATTAATAAAAAAAAAAATATGAATTTTGAAAGTTTATTTACTTGTACATCATATTTTTTTTTTTTGAAAACCGTACTTGTACATCATTTAATATTCTGTATCTATAAATTACAGATGAAATCAAAACTGATAAAGCATATAAACCAATCTTGAATTTTAACCAACAACTTAAACTTTTGGTTTAGCTGGGTCAAAATGTCTTCACTACCTATAAGAATAAATTAATTTCCAAGGAATAATTTGTTCACGATATAATGTGCTTTCCAAAAATTGAGATTTTGTCACATTATTGAAAAAAATTAGTGTAATAGTGACCTTTTTCTAATATGCAAATAATAAATATTTAAATTCGTTGCAGAAAAAATTAAGCATTCCAGCAACAGTTGAACGAGTGCTAGGTTATATACCTCAACTACAAAAAGAAGTGGAGGATCTAGTTCATAAAAAGGAAGATCTTCTATCAAAAACTTCAATATTACAAGGAAATGCTAGGAAAATTGTTCAAGAAAAAAATCCAGACAAATGCATAATTAACAAGATGACGTCGTGTTCGATTTCTTCAAATAAATTGGGTGATAAAGAATTGGTGATTCAAATATCAGCATTTGAGAGAATATCAATCTCTGAAGTGCTTTTGGTGCTTGAGGAAAATGGTTATCTTATTCTTGATGTTTCTTCTTTTCAATCCTTTGGCGGAACGACTTTTTACAATATACATTTGTGGGTAAGTTACTATGTTTGTCCCTTTTTCTCTTGCTATATTGTATATTTTGTTTTAGTAGGATTGAGTCTTATAAGGAATACTATTTAATGGCTACAATAGAAATGTAGCCGTTGGAATTGTTTTCAATTTCAATCATTAAAATTTCAAGGATAAATCCTATTCATTTATTTATTTGACTGATGAAATATTTGACTGAATAATAAAATTGATTTATTTTTAAAACTACTTGTTTTTAAACTACTTGTTTTTATAAAAAAAATTTTAAAAAAATCCTCTTTTTGTCGCCAAATCAAGTAGTTTCGCTTCCTCTACCAAGCAAATCTCTCAATCTCCATTAATGGTACAGCAGCATACATACTACCATTGTTAAATTTGTATAATCATCAAGAATCAAAATATTAGATATTCTATCCTTAACTCCATATCATCTTTTCCACAAAAATAAATATAACCAACACTATTGTCATACGAAATACATCCTACGGAAATCGAGTTTTGGTATCAAACAAATCAATGGAAGAAAGGATTTGAAAAAAAACTTTAAGATAGACTTTATAAAAAGTGATATCCATTATCATCATTAATTTAATTTCAAATATAACTATTTATTTTTTATTGTATACAAATATATCATTTTAATAATTTTATAGTCAAATTTTATGAATGGTCAAGATTTAATACCAAATTTTAAAGGTACAGATTGAAAGATTATAATGGCTACAATTTTATTGTGCCCATTGCAAAACTGTCCGTCTTGTAAATTGTGAATTTATAAACATAGTCACATCAGTGGCAGAATTAGGATTTTACTTTGAAAATAACCAAATTTATGTTTCCGTATAATTTATATGAGATTTGAATAGAAAATCATCGAGCACAATTCTAAAGGTTACCACATTATTCCTCGGAAAAAAAAAAAAAACAGTGGGGATGGTTCACCTGTCTGATCTCTTCCTTAAGTTTCTATCTTATAATTAAGATTAATATAATTAGTACTCCGTAATGGAAATTAATTTTTTTTTCAAATAATTAATATACCACATATATTATTTCTATAAGGGAACAAATATTTTGTGTTTGATTCATAATAAGGGCTAATCTATGCAATTCTTAGATAATTCAAAATTTTATGAAAGTGTATGAGAAAATGTTACTGGTATTGTACTCGGTACGAGTATAGAGGTTGAGGGATGCCTTTATTAAACTTTTCACATTTCACAAAATTGGCTAAGGGAATTGGAATAAATATAGTGATGTAACATAACATTATCTTAATTAGAATATTCTTAGCCAAATTTAAAACGTTAGGTACTCTTTGTTGCATTACCCCTAACCATGTATATATCTTAGTTTAAATATATATATATATATATATAAAGTAATTTAATTTTGTTAATTATACTTCCATGAGCATTATGTTAATTGTGTGTGTATGAATGTGTAACAGATACAAGGAAACTGCAACATAAACTTCGAAAAGTTGAATGAAGCATTGATGTTCCAGCTTCAAAAGCAACAAATAATGCAGATGCATATATATTCCTAGCAATATTGAAGAACTGCCTTAATTTTTAGTTTTGTTTAGATATCGATCTAACCTTTTGTGATTGATAAAGTTTTGATACATGATTATAATTCTGATCACACATTATACATTAACATTGGAATTTGGAAATTTTTTGACTAAAATTGATTTACGATATCAAAGTTATCCAATCGAGAATAACACATTATATGTTATGTAATTCAGATCAGAAACTAAAAAACTCAAAATTTATTTAAAGGACAAAGAGTGAGGACCTTTAGAAGCCTAAAAAGTCACAAATAATTTTACTTGCACATAGAATTTTGAGGCTATTAATTATATCTATGACGACGCTTATCTGATTTACAATGCGTCTTCCAGTATCATAAACTGTATTGGGCTTAATCTAGAGTTAACTCCTCAATACTCACTAACTCACATGGTCCGACACTTTAAACAATGCAAGCTATGGATTAAAAATCTATGCATTGAACTAATAGCCTAAAACTCTTCCGTAATATATGCTTTAACTATGATGATATGATGCTAATAAACCCCGTTAGCTTAACCTTGGATCCGCCCCGCCTTACCACCTATAATATAGAGAAGTAACCTAAAGCATAAGGTTTTATGGTGACAAAATTTGTAGTTGTTATGACTTATATATGAGGGAATAAGGAGAAGTAAGCAAAGCACCAAATCTTTTCAATTTTAATCCAAATTAAAACTCATAGAACTAGATTTTAATTTCAATTTGCAACCAGATCCTAACCGTACGTACAAAGAATGTAGCAACTGATTTCTAGTTAATAGCTATAATTTTATAAAAGGTTGAAGAGCTAAAAAAAAGTTAAGGTGCTAAAAGGTAAAAAGAATATATTTTATGGTTGATCAAGTTTTGACAATATTAAAACACTTATTTTCTAGTTTGCTAGTGATAAATAATTCAAAAGAGAGTAGAGTTTTAATAAAAATAGTTAGACTTAAATATGAGAAAATCTAAAATTTATTTTGAGATAAATTTAGAATACTTTTTGATTAAGTAGCACAAAAATAAAGTATAAATTTGTTAGAGAGGAGATCAACATGTAATGATGTATATGATTAATATAGTCTACCTTGCAAAAGAGGTGACATAACTTTCAAACTTGTTATATCACGTAATTTGTTAGCTTATAAATAATTAATTTTAATATAATTTATTTTATGTTGTTTAAACTCACTTATAAAAAATATTAGATATGTTGTTAGTCCATTATTTTATGTCATTATAAAAAAATCAAGTGGTATTCGTGTGAGAAGAGATTCGTTGAGCAATAGAAGCATTTTAAGATTGGTTAATGTTGATATACTGCACAAAAATGTGCCACAAATCAGCAAACTAATTAGCCATAACAATGTCATCTCCTATTCTCATATTGAAGTCTTTGATTGTATCTGTCCTGTCACGAACATCAGGTATCATTTCGGGATTCACTTTATACAAATTACTTTGCTGAAATGCCAATTCTTGAAGGTACACCATTATCCTCCAAAGGCTCTTTTGTTAAAAACCCCACTGCGATCCACAATTGAATTATTTTCTCTCTTTCAAACTCATAATTTCACCAAACAAAAGACAGTAAAGTATGTACTTCTCCAGGACAATAATTCTCATTTTCACTGACAGTTAGAGCCAACGACAAATCAGTTAGGCTTTAAAATCTCAAATTTAATACATGAATGAACTATCATCTTCTCCAATTAAAGTCAATGCCAATTTTAAGACATGATATATAGCTTATAAAATAAGAGGAGATTTGACTTGCACCTTTAATTTTTAGCTTATGATTAAGGCGGATGTGATAAGCAAATCAACAAAAGTAGCTTTTGTTTGGGCCAAGTCCATTGTCCTAAGCCCAGTGACTTGAAATTATGAAAATACCCCTCCATGATCCAGCCCGTCATTAATCATTGAAAAGTACAGATTTACCCCAAATCTGTCCAACTAAGTACAGCTTTGCCACCTGAAAGTACATCTATAAATAACTCTCCAATCATTAATGAAGATGACTTCTTTCTAATTCTCTCTCTTTTTTCTCTATGTAATTATTCTTTCTCTTTCTACTTTCTAGCTACTTTCTCTCTCTAGAAAGTATTTTCGCTGACTTAAGCATCGGAGGGGTTTTTCCGAGTCACACCCCCAGGGCAGCTAACCTTCTCTATTTTGCAGGCCGAGCTCTCGGACATCAAGGCGGAGCCCTCGAATATACCTTTGCTAGGTGGAGCTAAAGGACATTTGGACAGTTGGACATTAGCTCTAAGACATCTTGATACCTCACTACCCTGAGACTCCTAGAAGCAATCTGTTTCCAGAAACAGCTTTACAACAACACCTCTCATGCCTACTATAAAAATGGCATTTTAACCATAATTCTTCGGAAAGGTTAATTAGCTCTTCAATTATGATCTAACTCCCAAGTAATTGGGGAAATTACGAAGACAATTAAGTTTATTCAAAAATCAAAATTATCTTATTTATTTCCATACTGACATGTAGTAAATTAAGACAATTTGTATTGCTTTGATGTTAAGACGTTCACTATTACGTGTTGCAAATTTAATGGACACGAACTTGTTATTAGTAGACAAACTTCCACTAAACAACTAAACATCAAATAATGTATATATAAATGATCAAGTAGCATTAAACATTTTATAGTTATTGCTATTAAACAAAAGACATTATCACATTAACAACTTGTATACAAATTATACTTATTTAATTCTTAATCGGCTAGTTAAACGCATTATGAATAATCATACACCACTCGTACGTAAAATGCGAAACTAGATAAGCATATAAAAATGCTTGTATAAATTCGTATATAAGTACAATTTAGGTGATAAGTGATGATACTTTTAACTAAAAAAGATAAGTGGTGCACAAGATGGCTTGAGGCAACCACGTGTAAATCTAGTGCATTACATACTTTTGTCGTTCTTAAATATTTAACTTTAATTTCTTTATAAACGCAAATTTATCCTATTGGATTAAGTTAAATATTGATCACAATTAAGTATACATGTCCTTAGCAAAAGCTAGCGCACTCACACTTTAATAAAATCATTGTTGGTTGTGAACTTGTGATTGTCAAAGTAGTTGATCTAAGCAATTAATTGATCGAGAAGCTAAGTTTATTCATTAAGCATCTCTTAAAAAATAGAAATATTTTGTACGGACTAATGTTTTAGCTATATCTAAGTAATCACTAAAAAGTATATTACCACTATATGAATTTTTAGCTAATTAAGCTTATCAGTTGATTATTTCATTGTTTTGATTAAAAGTTGGTATGAGAAGAAAGATGAGGCAACTCACAAGCTAATCGAGCTCATCACATGTCAAAACTTATTCCAAGGAGGCTTGACTTGAGATGTTAGCAAGTTGAGTTGAGATACTCAAAGCTTGACTTGAAAAACGATAAGAAATTAAACTTGAAAAGATCTATTATCAAATATGGTCAATCAGTAAAGGAAAAATATGGAATTAATGTTCAACATATGAATTTGGTTATACCATGAAAGCTACAGAGTCCGAACAATCAATCAATGAGCTACGTATCAAAATTAATTTGGTCAAAACTTGATCAAAGCTCAGTAAAATTCGACCTGACTAAGCTCAACTCATTAACTGGATTAACTTAGCTTGTGAGAGGTATCCGTTCATTTAATTTGATTCCCTTCCTTATTACCTTAACAAAAAGAAATACTCGCTAAAAAAAAAGGTTTAGAAGTCAATATGCATTTGTATGAAGAAAGTTTAAGAATAATTATGATAATTATTATTATGGATATCCATTTTTTTATTTACTAGTCCTAAAACTTAGATTTTAATATTTTTACACATATATAATAATGTATGTCCAATACTTTGTAAGAGTAGCTATATAAAGAGCTTCACTAAAAACACATTTACCTCTTACAAGGACTTGAACCCAAGAAAATAGCTTAGCACCCAAAAAAAACCAAACCTCCCTTCATCTCCTTATTAAGATCAAAAATATAGTAACGATGTGTCCTTTTGTACCCACTTTAGGATTGGAGTATCCTATAGAATTAGAAACATATGATCAAGTTTTACTAGATAATAATTATCTAAACTTGGACGCCATTTTTCTTCCTAATATTTTGTTGTCTCAAGCTCAAGATGATAGCAATAATCTTGTTAAGATTAAGCAAAGAAAATCGCCGCTAAGTACAAGTTCAGCTGATCATCAGTTTGGGGCAGCCGTGACAACGACCACAACAATGAAGAGAAAAATTAATCATAACGCTAGTGAGAGGGATCGGAGGAAGAAGATTAATGTCTTGTATTCTTCTCTACGTGACTTGCTTCCCCCTACTGATCAAATTGTAAGTTAACGCTAAATTTCTACTTCTATATATACATCTAATTAAACATGATTTAACATTTTTAATAATTTAATCATCTTTTACCTATTTAAAGTTGGGTTTATGTATAATGATTAAAGTTACGCGTGAGGATTCTCTCTAATTATTGAACAATGTAGGAGTCCGAAAAAAGTGACATGAGATAGACAAGGTATTAGGTCCTAGGAGAAATTGAACTCCCAAAATAATCCTCAATAAATGGAACGTCAAATATAAGTAATTAAACTGTAGAAATTAATCAAATTATTGTATAATTGGTTGTATTATGTGCATGTGACATCAAAAACTAATTTTTCTTATAAAAAAAAAAAA
The DNA here is from genome assembly GCF_948465745.1 of Chenopodium album. Lineage (NCBI taxonomy): Eukaryota > Viridiplantae > Streptophyta > Magnoliopsida > Caryophyllales > Amaranthaceae > Chenopodium > Chenopodium album. The sequence goes on from NC_137848.1 coordinate 49,784,593, forward strand.
GAATTAATAAGGTTGTACATACCATTGCATGCACATCCCTTGTGATTTTGCCTGTGGGCTGGTTCAGCTTACTCAAAAATTAAGTATTTTTCACTTCATTCACCAAAATAATTCTTTTTTTCAATCAATAAAACAATCATATTGATCATATTCATAAATACTTCGTATAACATATTTACATTCATACCTTTATTTATTTGATAATCTTTATTTTAATTTCAATGAATTGTGATTAATCTCCCACATAATTTATATAATATTATAGTTATAAAATGTTTTAGATAGCATCACAGTTTAACAAAAAAATACACATTTCTTACATAATAGAACATAAATATTTTTATTTATTAATTATGAAAGTTACCCCATTAAATAAGTAATACTTCTTGTTGTATAGCTAATACTCCAAGTTTAAAAATTTATCTATTTCCAATTGATAGTAGAATAATAAAAATGTAACGTATGTATTGATGGTACAGTAACATACGTGTCGACATTTGGATGATTTCAATTTTTAATTATGCTTAATATGACTTAAATTAAACCAAGCTAGTACAATACTACACATTAATTAAGTACTTTTTTTTTTTTTGAGAACCCATTAATTAAGTACTTAGAACGAACATTTAGAGTTAATTTACACATTATTGACTCAAGTTGAACTTTATTTTAAGCACTTTATTCTAACAACAATTAAGTAATTAACAATGATAATTATTTACAAATCTAATTACAGAGAAGGTTAAGCATTCCTGCGACCGTTGCACGGGTGCTGAAGTATATACCAGAACTACAAGAAGAAGTGAAGGATCTAACACATAGAAAAGAAGAGCTCTTATCAGTAATTTCAGTGTTGCAAGGAAATAATACAAGGAAAAATATTCACGAGGAAAAGCCGAAAATGGACAAAAACAAGGAGAAATCAACATCTTTTTCAGTTTCTATGAATAATTTGAGTGATAAAGAAATGGTAATTCAAATATCAACATTATTTGAAATGGTATCATTGAGTGAAGTGCTTACATTGCTTGAGAAGAATGGTAATATTATTATTGATGTTTCTTCTTTTCAATCCTTTGGAGGAAGGTTTTTCTACAATATACATTTATGGGTAAGTACCTTAATTCATCTTTTACCTTTATAATGGTTTAAAAAGAAAATATCTTTTTATCTTATCGGATGCATTTTATTTAGTTTGTTTAGTGACGATGACAAATAGGTCGTTTGGTTCATGTCAATCCAGTCCAAGTTATATTTTAGTAATGATTATATTTAGTTCAAAATTGATTTGGTTATTTAATTGTATGGTTGTGTTTGGATTTATGTTGATTAGGTTTTACGACAATCTAATAACATTAGTCACAATAATTCTATGTGTTAAATTGGTTTGGACTAGATCAATTTTAGCTTGAGTCATATATATATACACTTAGTATTATTATATACTTCGTACATTTAAAATTTTGAGTCAAGTAATCGAATAGGAGTAAATGTTATATTTTATGAGGTATTGACAAATGAAGAAGGGTTGCTGTACAAGATTCTCCGCAAGCCAACCATATAATTGTTGACTTCATATACTTTCTCCATATTTTAATAAGTGTTACAATTTGACTTTTTTCACTATTCATATAATGGTTTTGACTTAATTAATTCACTAATATAAAAATAAATAAATAAATAAATAAAAACAAATGATATTGTATAGGAAAAATTGACAGGAATAATCCTAAATTTGCTCGATTTGCTTAAAATAATCCCAACTTTTGATTTTTTTTTAATAATCCGAACTTTAATATAAATTTGCTTTCAATGGTCTCCAGTGACCAGTAACTTGATAAGTAGGTAATTTTTTTTAAAAAAAAAAGTTTATGTACACCTGTCATTGCATGATTGGTCAAAAATGAGTTTAATTTTAATTATAATTTATATTATTGATTTAATTGTTTAATTAATTAACTTACAAAAAATTATTAAAAAAAAAAAAAACACCACCAAAGCAACCACCGCCGCCCCAGCCGAGCCTAACCCCACCTACGACGGTCGGAGGTTTGCTGACTCCCTGACAGGACGGGGACCATCCATCTGGCTCATTTCCCCCCTCCCTCGCCGGCGAAGTTCACCCTACTTCTCTCCCTTTCCCGTTGGTTTTCAAGGTTGTTAAAGGTAGGCATCTCGTTGGGGTTTCTAGGTAGTTTTGAGTCTGAATTAAGGTCTTGGGGGCCGATGAATAGGGAATAAGGGTCATTCCAGGGAGGGAGGGGCATTTATGCGGTGGCTCGGGGAGGGGAAATGGCCTGGGAGGAGGGTGATGCGTCATCGGGGTGGGGGAATTTGGGTGGGAAAAGGTGGTCGAGCTTCGCCGGCTGTGGAGGGGTTGTTTGCGCCGGAGAGTTCCGCCATCCGGGGTGTAGGGTAGGCGCCGGCAGCCGAGATGGGGGTCAGGCGTTGGTGGGCATGGTGGCTGGGTTAGTGAAGGTTTTTTTTTTTTTAATTTTTTTATTCTTGTAAAGTTTTTAATTTTTTTACATTTAAGTTAATTTTTTTTAATTTAATTTTTTTTACCAATCACATCCTGACACATGTAAGGTGACTTGTTATAACAAGTTTTTAAATTGGTTGGGACCATTAGAAGAAAATTTATATTAAAATTCAGATTATTAAAAAGTAATCAAAAGTTGGGATTTATTTTGAGCGAATCGAGTAAAGTTGGGATTATTTTTGTCAATTTTTCCTATTATACAATATATTGTTGGGTTTGTTATAATGTATACTTTCATAATATGAATTTTACTATAATTTTATTAACATATTATTAGATAAATTAATGATCAAAGTTGTGTTTCAACACTCGCGTTTGGTTATGCATTTCAACTACCATATGTCTATATGTGTTAATTCATGGCCATAACTTTTGTATATTGTTGTAAACTTGTAACTCTACAATTTTTTTTTTTAAAGCTAACTCTACAATTATTATGTTAATGTCGTGGCCACTATTTGTTCGACTCATTTATACTTAGTATTTAAAAAAGCAAACCAAAAAAAACATGTGTCATCATGCTATTGCACTTCCTTATCTTCTTCTTCAACTCAATGTGCCACATGTCGTTTTACATTTTTTATTTTTGATTATACAATTTTTCTTAACTTTTTCATTAAACACTTCATCTTCATCTCTCCTCTTTAATTCAACCTTTTTAATTTCTCTCTTTGATTTTAGTTCCTCCATCTTCTTTCTATTAAGTCTCATTTCAATTAAAGTCCCACAATTTTTATTTCTTTAATTATGTTTTCATTTACATATTACACTCATAATTATTTATTGGTATTTTCTCACTCATATCTCAGTGCAATTTTCTATGAACAAGCCGTGCATTGCACGGGCCAGAAGACTAGTTATATTAATAGCATGGTCAATCACACCTAAATGCGGACGTACTAATTAATCTAGTTAATTCATAACAAACTAAGATAATAATCAAGTAACTAAATGATTAGAGAATAAAATTAGGTGCTAAGACCCTGTTCTCATCATATTATTTTCAGTTCAGTTCAGTTCAGTTCAGCTCTAATAAATTAAGTTCAATTCAACTCCTAATTTTCTTCTCTCATAAAATATTCAGTTCAGTTTAATCAATAAGAACATATTCTAAGTAGTGGTCATGAATTCTTTAAAAGAATATTATGTTGTCAAAGCAGGACTTAAGGAGTATTCAATTTCCTTTCTTTTCTTTTTTCCTTTTATAAGGATAGTTAAAGATCAATGTTTTGATTAAGCTGTTTATTTATCTATCTAACAGTTGGAAGAAAATTATGTTGTCAACTACGACAAGTTGAATGAAGAGCTATTATCCTTGTTTCAGAAGCAGAAGCAGAAGTTGTATACACCTTGTAGTTGAAGTGCCCATATCATGTTACATTTTGCTTTTTGATCTTTTTTTTTTTTTTTTTTTTTTTTTTTTTTTTTTTTTAACCTAGGAAAAACATATGCATATCTTATACTTCGTATTAGTCTTTATTATAGGGTAAATGTCAATTTTACTCAATTATACATGCATATCATTGCTGTAGTATCTGTTGCATACTTGCAATTACTAGTCACGTAACTATCTCCGTTTTTTTTTTTTTTTAGTTGACACAATTTGACTTTTACATTATTCACTAACTATACTTGACTAGGTTTTGTGATTTATTGTTATGATAAAACATAATATTTGGGCTTATTAGAATCGTCTCAATGTATATTTTATTAAAACCCACTTCTTATAACTTTACAGAGTCGAGATTTAGAGATATTAAGCGTTAAAATAGTGCATTGGCAAGAGTGAAAAAGAAAAATGTGTCCACTAAAAAAAACGGAGGTAAATATGTCCTATTATATATCTATATAAGAGTTAATTACCCTGGCCTATTAATGTGACTAGTTTGAGACAGAGAGAGTACTCGACTCATTGGCATACAAATTCCTAACTCCTAAGTCCTGACTCAAATTGTTGTACAAAAAAATGAGAGATTGTCGTCAAAAACAAATGTGATAGAATAATAGAAAAATGATGAACATAGCAAGAAACTATTTTGAAACAACTAAAAAATTGTAGTCATTGTTTGGGAAAAGAGGGAATACGAGTTATACATCTTATTGACAATGAAACAATTCCAAAGAAACATCTCCAAAGAAACCAAAGTAGAACAAACTAAATTGGTAAATGGGGTCGTCTTAGAACCGGAACAAGTAGATGTAGCTCGACCCAAGTCCAGGTAAAAAAAATTGCACAAGGCTCACACTGTGATGTTTGTCGAAAAGTAGATGCATCAAATCTGTTGTTGATGGACTTTATCAGGTAAAATGTGGACTCCATGACGCTGATGAGCAGTTTCTCTACAGCGCCGAGTTTGATATAATCCAATTTATTGATGCAATGCTTCAATTTTTATTGGAAACCCAGGAATAAGTAAAGAGAAACACCTTGTAGTGATTTTTTTCTTTTTTTGTAAACAAAGCGTAAATGATTACCTTGTATTGATTCAAATGCTTCAAAACAGCCGTCCGAATGCTGAAACAACACCTTGAATGACATATTGGAAACCCTGGGAACATTTTGGTTAAAGAGATCAGTTTATTTGTCCATTTCAAGTGCAAAGCTAAACATTATGCATAATACTTCCAACAAAAATGGACTTTCAATCACACTTTAATATTCATAACTACTACTACAGATTATATTCATCTTTTGTTTTAGTATGCTAATTCAAGCCATGCTGCTGCAGCTGACTCTCTTCAGAAGCTTCTAGAAACGATGCAGATTGTTCCAGAAGCTTCCTCGGGTTCTGACCTGGCAATAGGTTGTTACAGCTCTAACAGAATTCTGTTACTAAGATATTTTTGTAATATCTATTTTCCTTGTAATAGCTGTATATATAGAGGTTTACCGTTTACTATCTTATTTTCTCACTTGTACAAAAATACACTCAAAAAAACCAATGAAAGAATTTGTTCTCTTTTCTCTCTGAATTTTCCTCAAAGTTTCTGCTAGAGTATTTTCAGCAAAATAAACATCTTTCTGTACCTATACAAAAAAGTTTACTTGCATATATCATTATATCACCCTTTTTCCTAGAAATAAGCATGAAACTCATCATTCAAATTATTTCCCATATTATAGTGAGTGCAGTGCAGTATTCATCACTCACAATCAAGTTTGGCTTCATATAGATTCTTATTGACTTTGTAATTTCTAAAGCCAATTTTCAAGGCAAACCTGAAGTTGTTTACATACATGGTTTACAAATGTAATATGGACTTCTTAATGGCAGTTAAAATATTGTGACATATCTTAGGCAACAAACATTGCTAATATCACAAAGTTTGTGTTTTTAATAAAGGCTCTAGTAACAAATCCGAGCTTTCTTTTTTATAACAGATCGGTTGGTTTTTATAATCTGGAATGAAGCTCCTTCAAACTTATCAATATATAAAGACGAAGCAGCATCTGATGGGTGCAAAATCAAAGGATTCAAGAAGAAAATATGATATTTTTTTAAAAAAAAAAAATTCAATCCCTAAAATTAGAGAAAGACAAGGATATAAGGCTAGATTTTTTAGGCTAAAGCTATGAGAAAAGAATTAAGCTGAATTTTAGCTTACATACAATGGCTCTGATACTAGAGAAACTGAAGTATTTTCAAAATAATCCATCTAAAACCAGAGACATAGGAATAATTCTAGGTTAAAACAGTAAGAACAACATACAAGGAGGCCCAAGTTTATCACTGTGATTAAACAAAAATGTTTATTACATGACATAGTGAATTTTGTGATAAATAAATCAATCACTTAGTCATCATCAATGCTATGTGATAATTTGTTTATCTCAGAGATAAACATGTGTTTCCTGAAAATATACAACTCATTGAGTCATTGCTTGTGCTAAACGGTGATGTTAACAATTATCATATGAACTTAAAACAATATGTTCCAAAGCAACCACACAATTTCTTTAAAAAAAATCGCCACACAATCACTAACAAAATCAATGATCAATTTGATCCAACATACCTGGAGAGACGAGTTATGATTTTCTGCATTTTGAGAAGAGATGTGTTCAGCAGGTGTTGTAAGCATTTTTACACCATCAACAAAAACATCCGGAATATCTTTTATGTTTGACCAATATTCACCTCCATCTTGACATTTACTTTTCAGCAGATTACAATTTCCAATGGTCAATGACTTTAGTGATGATGGCAGCTTTGGTATCGAGCTCAAAGATATGCACTCTTCAATCTGTAAATCAACAAGTGAAGTAAACTGGTACAGAAAAGAAGGCAGACTCTTCAGCTTTGGACAGTTCACAATCTTAAGCTCACGAAGCGATGGCATGATATTGTCTTCCAATCCATTCCATTCTTGAAGCTCTGTCATATCATGTAATACCAATGACTCAAGCGAAAGGAAACACTTAGTACTAGTACTAGGTACCCCACTAAAATTTTGGTCCAAACTTCTAATGTTGCTCATTTTTTTAAGATGAAGCAGTTTAAGATCTGGGAGCTGTCCGATTTCAGGCAAGTTACAACAAGACTGACATCCAACTAACTCAAGTTTCTGAAGCTTAGTTACGTCGTGTGAAAGCCATTGTGGAAATGTAGCACCACTGTAATCTGCAATTCTTAACTCTTTCAGCTGATGATGAGGTTTTAGGCCTCTGAGAACCTCCTCTGCAACTGAAACATTATCTTTCCATATTAACACCAACTTTTGGAGAGAAGACTTACAAGATAACATTGCCTCCTTAGCCTCTGCCTCATCAGTGATTTTATGGAGGTTTGTTATCTTCAGTGATCCCTGGATATGATTCATATCCTTCAGCTCTGTAATACGATGCCCTTCTTTGTTATCTACGATGAATACAGGAAGAGTCCGAAGGTTGACGAGGTTCCCAATTTTGCTCAGCTTAGAGGCCATTCTCAGTATATCACTTTCTTGCCAATCAATGAATGCTAGATTAGTCAATTTGTTGAAATCTACAGGTAATTGAGGGATTTCAGGGTCGGTTCTAATCTTGAGAATTTGCAGGGCAGAAAGGTTAGCTAGCTTTTCAGGTAATATTTTGACATTAGTGTTTGAAATGTCTAGATAACGAAGGTGCTTCAACTTTTTTACAGAATTGGGAAGGTCGGAAATATCGGTATTATTCAAGGCTAGCACTTTAAGACCAGATAATTTATCAAAAAAATTAGAAGGAATTTCACCAATTCTCCCAATCTCTTGCCTATTGTAAAGAAGAAGCAATGTCCTTAAACTTCTAAGGTGCTTCCTAATTTTGTCCCATAAGGAAGGTTGGATTTGCTTATTGGAAGACAAGGAAAAATGACGGGTGTATTTATCCCACTCATAAGAGCTGGACATGCATTCATCGCCACTTCGGACATATGTTTTCGAGCCTGCAGGCATTCGGGCAAAGTCATGAGTGAATTTATGAATCTCGTACCTTGTCAAGCCACAGCTGTCAACTGGTTGAGGTTGAACAATCGATCGTTCCAGTAGCTCATTGAAAAAGTTCTGCCCATTTAATTCAAAACCTGATGCATGAGGTTCGACTAGTCGTTCTCCAATCCACATATGGATCAGATCCTCCCGACAGAATACGTAGTCATGAGGGAACAAGGAGAAGTAAACAAAGCATCTCTTCAATTTCAATTCAAGATTCATGGAGCTTGATTTTAGAATTGGAAGTATTTCTTTTTCAACTTCCGGCCACTTCCACAAGTCTTCGTGAATGAACCATCGATCCTCTTCCTCAGTCCCAAGTAATGACTGTGCTAAGAAATTAGCAACTAACGGCAAGCCACAAGATATTTTAGCCAAGTCAAAGCTTATAGAAGGCTGAGGTGGTGGACAGCGATGTACAAGGTCTATTTTGTGGCGGATTAAGTCTCGACAATGTTCTTCTAACAAGGGCTTTAAATAAAGGAGGGTAGTTTGAGCCATTTTTCCAACTCGAGGACTAAGAGAAGTAATGAGAATTTTTTTCCCAGCTGTTAGAAACTCTGTCTGGAAACTGCACCAAGTATTTGAAGAGACTTCTTCAAGATCATCTAGCATTAATAACCACTTATCACAGCCCAAGAGATGACCTTGACCATTTCCGTTGAGCCTCCCTTCAGAATAGACCACCTGTAACTTTGAAAACAAGCCTTCCATACAAAATCTTGTGCCAAACATAGAAGCTTGTAATCAATCAATCAATCAATCAAAGCCTTAATCCCAAAAGTGGGGTCGGCTAACATGAACCAAATTTGATTATTCCGTGTAGTCATCAACATAAATCTTTCTCCTCCATCCCTTACGATCCAAAACTTCATCCTCACGTAAATCCATGCACTTCATATCCTTCCTCACTCCTTCCAACCAAGTCATCTTTGGTCTCCCTCTTCCTCGTTTAATCCCTCCATGGTCCCACTCTTCCACTCTTCGCACCGGTGCACCCTCGGGTCTCCGTCTTACATGTCCAAACCAACGCAGACGATTTTCCCTTAATTTATCTACAATGCCCGCCACACCTACTTTCTTGCGAATAACCTCATTTCTGATTCTATCTCTTAAAGTGTTTCCACACATCCACCTTAACATGCGCATTTCCGTAACCTCCATCTTTTTAATATGCTCTTTCTTAGAAGCCCAACATTCTGTACCATAGAGCAACACTGGTCTTATGGCAGTCCTGTAGAATTTTCCCTTCCACTTTAAGGGAATGCTGCGGTCGCATAGCACTCCCGTGGCCTTTCTTGTGATTAAGGATGTGTTCAGCAAGTGCACTCTTTCCAACACCTCTCATGCCAATTATAGAGACTCCATTCGAACCATATTTCTCTGAACAAGTTAGCTCTTCAAGTATGAACTGGACATCTGCATCCCTCCCGATTAAATTCAGCTTTTTGTTTGGAGGACTTGTTTTAATTAGAGGTTGAATATGTTGGCTCAAGTCCACTTGTTCTTTCAAATCATCTATTATTTTAGCCATCTTCTTTTGCAACTCATCTATTTGACGAGGCTTAGTCAAGTTTTTTAGCGAGACTAGAATACAACACCCGGAGACACTGGTATATGTGGGTGGTTTCAATTTTTGAATCTCATACTCAATCACTTCAATGAGATCTTCAGCTTCGCATAAATAGCTTAACAATTTATCTGCTTCACGTCTGCTACTGGGTTTTACCTTATATAGCAGGTTTAGGGCTTCCTCTCTACTCATTTCCAGCTTTCTCAGTGCTACATCCATATCTTTTATCTTATATATCTCATCACCGATAACTTTGAATACTGGATTCCAAAGGGTCTTAAGAAAGTTTGATGCAAAGGCATCTAGAAAAGCACTATCCATAATGCCCTTTAATCAAATAAGATTTCCCTTTGCCTTCCTGAAAATAGCAAGGGATATAAGATTAATATCCAAAAAGTACTTAAAATATGAGTACATATTTGAAGCTTATAAAAGAACAAAGTTGATTAAATTATGAGAAAGCTTAGAGAGAATGAAAAGGGTGAGAATCGATCCCAGGATATCATCTGAAATCGGGAGAGAAGTTCTAACCACTTGAGGTATCTCTCACTCTCAAAAAGCTTAATTATATTAATAAGTATACAATAGTGTGTATATATATATAGCACAAGATTAAAGCATTGAACATCAATAAAGTATGATGGTAAAGCATATGACTAGAAACATTAGCTAAATAATAAAGGATATATTTTGCAAGGATTTTCCGTGTGGTCGGGGTTATTCGAGTTACTCGGTCAGGGGTTACTCGAGTTGTCAGGAATACTCGACGGTCGGGGGTTACTCGAGTTACTCCTGATCGAACAACCTCTTAAGTAACCCCTAACCGAGTAATCCCCGACGGAACCCTTCAAGTAACCCTCATTGAACCCCTCAAGTAACCCTAATCGAACCCTTCAAGTAACCCCCCTAATCAAATCCCTCAAACATCTGACCGACTAACTCGAGTAACCCCCGACCGAGTAACTCAAGTAACCCTTAACCGAGTAACATTTGACCGACTAACTCGAGTAACCCCTGAGCGAGTAACTCAAGTAACCCCTAACTGAGTAACCCCTCGAGTAAACGAAAGCCCTCAAGTAACCCTGATCGAACCCCTTAAGTAACATCTGAGCGACTAACTCGAGTAACCCCTGGGCCGAGTAACTCAAGTAACCCCTAACCGAGTAACCTCTAGAATAATCCCTGACGGAACCCCTCAAGGGAACCCCTCAAGTAACCCCTCGATCGAACCCCTTAACTAACATCTGACCGACTAACTCGAGTAACCCCTGACCGACTAACTCGAGTAACCCTTAACCGAGTAACCCCTTAAGTAACCTTGATCGAACCCCTCAAGTAACCCCCCCCCCCAAATCGAACCCCTTAAGTAACATCTGACCGACTAACTCGAGTAACCCTTGATCAAGTAACTCAAGTAACCCCTAACCCAGTAACTCAAGTAACCTCTAACCAAGTAACTCAAGTAATCCCGATGACCACACACATATAAAAATTTGTGTATAATTTGATTATCAAAGTTAGGAGTAAATCAATGGATTACAAATTATAAACAATAATTAATAATGATTTTGATCATTATCATCTTTTACGCACCCATATAATACTAACCTGGTAACCCCTATAATATTGATTAAGTAATCCCTATTAACACAAACAAAGTAACTTCTAGGATAGAGCCACATAAAAATTAGTGTAAAAAGTTAGTTCGTAAACTATACATTAAAAAGATTGTAACAAATATTTACATGTCAATGTTTAATACAAAGTATTTTATATCAAGCCGAAGCATTAGTTAAAGCGGTATATAGAGTGTATAAATAGGGCAATAGTCAAACTAAGTTTTTTTTTTTTTTAAAAAAAATGAAAGTATAAATTTTAAACCATTTATTCTCTAGTAATTTTATTAATTTAAACTGTTATAGATTTTTTGTTACTAAATAATTAATATAGATTAAAAAGACAATAAAATTTTTATTACTTAATTATTAGGGGCCGTTGAATTGGAGGTACTCATCACCGGGATAGGGAATCAACTATCCTCATTCCCTTTGATGTTTTTGTTAGGCTATTTTTCCCTTTACCTTCTCCAAAATCTTTTAAGTTGATTCCCAACCCCTAGATTTTTCCATCCCCTTTCCTTAGTCACCACTCTAACCCCACCACCGAACCACCTCCCCCTACCCCTGCTGGCCCCTCCCCTTCCTCCCGAACCACATAATCTTACATTTAATAATCTTACAAAAATCTAAAAATCTTACATGTAGACTTGAACCTTTTTTTTTTTTTTTTTTTACAAAGAGAACTTAAAAAGAAAAACTAAAAACGATAACAAAGCAAACAACTTACATGTAGACTTGAACTTAAGACCAAGGGTTTGTGCTCTTAAAAAAAGAAAAGGAGGGTCAGCGTACTACAGATTGCTAGTACCAACTACCAAGTACATTTTAATTCATTTATACAAAATACTCCCTCTTTGTGTTTTTTTTTTTTTAAAAATACATCACTTTGAAATTCTATACTATTTATACCTTAACATTGACTTGTTTTTCTAAATTAATACTCTGTACTTGTATATTTTTTATTGAAATCTAATCAAAAATACTAAGAGTAAAAGTTGTGCCTCAGTATAAACATATATCAAATCGTTCATAAAATATACTTCCTCCGTTTTTTCCTAGTTGTAACACACACTCTTTTACGGTATTTAAAAAATGTGGTATTCACATGATATAATACACTTTAAAATAAGGTGAGTAGTTGTTAGGAGTTTAATTTATTAGGCTATGTGCTTTAAATAAGATAAATAATACATCTTTTCCTTAAAATAATTTTCCATTTATAGTGTATTGCAAGTATTGTGACATTTCTATTTTAGAAAGTATTATAAGTATTAAAAAACAGAGGAAGTATACAAAGTAAGATCTTCCGCTAAAAAAATTAATAAAAAGAAGGAAAGAAAACTTATCCCAGCTGTTAAAAATAAAAAAAACAGATCTGATGAAGAAAAGGAAATTGTCGGAAAAGAGAACATACCAAGTACAGCAGAGCTCAGGTGATGAGTTTTGGGCAGATCCGGTGATTTGAGGGATTCAAAATCAAGAATTGAAGGGAAAATACGAGTCGAGGGATCCGAAGATAACAAGTGAGGACCTGAGGAGAGTGCCGACTTGAAGACTTGAGGAGTGGGAATGGACTGTTTAATAATAAGCTTACTGGGGTATCACTCTTTCAGTTTTTATGTTCACAACTTGAAGTCAATAAATTAATAATACTATGCTTATTGGAGTGAAATTAGAGATTTGATCGAATTTACCTGATTGACGGGTTAAATAAGCTAATACTTCCTCCGTTCTAGTAATATTGCAACAATGGACTTTTTGCACTATTCATCACTCTTGTTTGACCATATAATATAATTTATACGTTAAACAAAATATAGTCATGTGAGATCTTGTTAAATTCGTCTCATAAAATACTTTCACAATATCAATTTTTTATAATTTTTACTCTTACACAATTATAGATATTTAACATATAAAATGTGCTTTGGGATGCGTAATTTCTTCCTTGTTGCAATATTAACAGAACGGAGGAAGTACTAATCAGCTAATACTTGTACTAATGTTTGTTGGTAAGCTTATTGGAAAAGTTTATTTGCTTTGATAAGCTTATCTAAGAAAATGTTGTTCATAATAGCGTTTGTAAATAGATGATTTAGTAGGATGAGTTTAAATGACAAATTAACTCCCTCTTTGGACCGTTGTAAATAAATAAAAATAATAATAAATAATAAATGACAAATGACAAATTTGCCCTTAATGATAGATATGTGTGCATTAATTTTGATGAAAGCCAAAAGGGGAAAAAGAAAGGCAAACTCAATTGTTAACAAGCTCTCTGTCCATCTATGTTGAGGTATATATCTAGTTCAATATCTCTATTTATTTTTATTTATTTTTTTTTTAATTTTCTGATTTATCTTCATTAGTTTACTGGAGTTTGCTTAGGTTTGTCATTCATCAAAAAGGGGGAATATTGTTGACCCTAAGTTTTGACGATGACTCGAAGGAACCTAAGCAAATTCATAACAGTTTATCTTTCTATGTTAGTAGTGTTTGATGACAGGTTCTTAGTGGAACTAAGTTTATGCTACGAAAATCTAGAGAAAGGAGCATAGAACAAGGTTTGAAGACAACTAATGCAGATAAGAAAAGTAATGAAGACAATCAGAAGACAAGTCCCTTGAGTGAGGAACTGAAGCTCCAAAGTCAAAGCTTCACAAGAGTGTTCGAGAAGTCTAATTTATTTATTCTGTATTTTAGGCGTCTTATGTTTATGTTAAGTACTTTGATGTTTAATAGGGGTCAAGTGAATTTTAATTATATGAAAAAGATTTTATTTTCCATTTCTTTGGTTGGATATTTATTTATGAAATATTTTGAAAAATATCTTTTAAAATACCTTTCTCAAATCAAAAAATTTCTGTTTAATCTTGAGGCTTATCTTTAGGAAAAATCAATTTTGAAAAAGGTTTTGGTACGTGTGTTTTACTTTGTCAATTTCGGTTGAGAAAAATCATGGAGAAGTAAAACACTTTCAAAGTTTATAGGAGTGGTGCGGTTTGCTTGTTGCCCAAGATCCCACTACTTGCACTTCCTATTTTTAAGGAAGTTGTGACTTAGTGGAAGATGAGCAACGGCAGAATTAACTTCCTCTCCTCTCTATAAATAGACTTAGTTTCTGTTGAAAAGAATACAATTGAGTATTGCAATCTTTTTAGTTTTCGAAAAGAGTTATAATCCACTTAAGTATTACAACCTATTACAATTGAGTATTGCTTTGAGTGAAGCAAGGAGAAAGAGAGAGTTGAGAGCATTCAACTGATTGAGGGATCAATTGAAGGGAACTTGGGTTCATGCATAGAGGAACTTGAGTTAGAGTCTTAGTTTGTAATAGGTTGTTTGTCCCATTATAATTAAGAGTTGAGTTTTAAAATTCCTTGTAGTCGTGGTTTTTCTTCTTAATTGGGGTCAAGAAGTTTTCCACGTAAAATATCTCTTTGCACTTTAAGTTTTTATTAAGTTTTTATCTCTTTGAAATCCTTTCTTTCTCGTCTACTCAGGGGGGTGCGGACACACCTAAGGGGCTTTCCGCCTTTTGCTGACAGCTCAGGATTGCAGGTTAGCCCTTCCGCAATTCATTCGCCCTACTATCCTACAGAGGAATTCAAACTCTTAGTATCTTCCCTCTCGATTCCATCTATATCCCGAACCCGAACCTGAAATCTGACTCTAGCCTTGGAACTCCCCGGACTATCCCCTTGGACTGAATGAGTCACTAGCTTACCTTCTTCACAAGATTCCAGCTCGAGCGAGGAAGACCCGGCCGACCTGCCAGGTCGCCTTGGCGAGCCACAAATAAATGGGGCGGTGGAGGCGGCAAGAACATTACCCCCCCAAAACTTCCCTTGGGGGGGGGGGGGGGACCGCAAAAGTTACCCTACTTCCTCTACAATACAATTCACCCCCCTCTTTTATTGTTCATTCAAGTCAACAGGGTGGTTGAGCTGGTGGGGTGGTTTTTCTGTCATGAATTACTAAATTTTTTTTATTTTTCTTACAATTTTTTTTTTTAACTTTTCTCAATAATTATTTTTTATTTTTTGTCCACTCATGTGCCGACACGTGTTAAGTTACTTGTTATAACAAGTTTGATGACCTGCTAGGACCATTAAAAACAAATTCATATCAAAGTTCGGATTATTAAAAAATAATCCAAAGTTGAGATTATTTTGGGTGAATGAGGTAAAATTGGGATTATTGTTGTTAATTTTTCCTATTAAAAAACGGAAGAAATATTATTTATAAATCAAAAAATTAGTCGAAATAAAAAGTATGCAAAATGGTAAAAGTCAAAATGTATCAATTAATAAAGAAGGGAGGATAAACTTTAACAAATCAATCGAACCACCTAAAACTTGCACATGTCAAAGCATTGCATTTAAAATGAATGGAGAGAGTATTTTTTTTTTTTTTATTTCAAAAATAATTATATCTAGATCAAATTAAATCATTGTGACTTATCGCTTTACGAGTATTTACTACTCTCTCCGTCCCTAAAAGAACAACCCTTTTGGTCAAATTTTAGTTCCAAAATGTGAGTTAACTAAACAAATGGGCTCTCAATTGTTACATTTTTCAGCCTTTGGGTACTCAATTTTTTTTTTTTTTTTCACTCTTTGGGTACTCAAACCCAAAATCCGGCCACTTAACTATTATCTAACTCACTGTTAACCACATGTAATTAAAATTAATAAAAAAAAATGCATTAACTCAAGTAATCAATTTCTAAAAAAAAAAAAAACTAGCCATTGGAGGCTATTAAAACAAGTACACAATACAAAAAAAAGGAAAAAAAAAAAAAAAAAAAGCAAAAATTAATCCTTTGCAATCTAGAAAAAAATAACAGTTAGCCAAATTTCAAAGCAAAAATTCTAGAAAATTAGTCGAGCTTGCTCCAATTCTCCCTTCACCTGCAAGAACAAAAATCAGTCGACCAAATTTGCAACATTAAGTCACAAAATTTTTGAGGAACCCTTCCCCTGTTTTGCTACCCAAAACTTCATTCTTGATTAAACCCTTCGCAAATTTTTCAACAAAAATCCACAATTTAGCAACATCAATCACACATAGCAAAAGAATACTACATTATAAGCACAAAATCTAGGCAAAATCAACAAAAAATCACCATGCCCCCGTCGTTTTCTTCCCAAAAAAAAAACCCTAACTCGTAATTTCTAATTTTCATCAACAATTCGATTAAAAGAAGACGGTGGAGGATGATGAATCGAAAGCCGAGAAATGGAGGATGTCGCGGAGCTTAGGAGAACCCTAAATTTGTGTGTAATGTGAATAAAATTTAGGATAAAACCCTAGATTGAGAAATTGAAACTAGATGATGAAAAAAAGAAATTAAAATTTTACCTTAGAAATTGCTTCAATGGAAACTGAGAAATGTTTGGGTTTGATTCAGAAAAGGGGAAGAAGAAGAAACAATTTTGGGTGGGCCCCACATCTTAACCCAAGCAATTTTTAACCAAGGGTACTTAATTGTTTGGGCTGATTTATTTTTTTTGGCCGGAAATTGGGTCAGAGTACCCACCCAAACGGTGAAAAAAATATTGAGTACTCAAAAGGTGAAAAAAACAACAATTGAGGGCCCTTTTGTTGTGTTAACTCCCAAAATATTCATCCCATTTATATTTAAATATTCTCTCATTTGCAATAATATTTGTGCAAAATTAACTTTCGCATGTAAATTTTGCTTTTTCTATGCACATTTATTTTTCTCTCTCTACTTTTTTTGTAAATCTCATGTAAATTTCCCTTTTCAATGTATTATTATTAATTTTCCCATATACTTGTACTTCCAACTTAAGTTTCTTAATACCCGTGAAAACTCCGAAATGGAGGGAGTACTAAATAATTTTGTTTCATGTTCATTTACGGCTAAACTATTTTTTTTTTATTTATACAAAAGCACCGTAGCAATATTATTAATCAATCAAGTTTTCAATATCCTTACTAGTGCTGTCAAATTTCAAACCGAAACTGTTTAACTGCCTGAAACCGACCGACCCAAATGAGAACCGAACCGATTAAAAACCGATTTTTTTGAAACCGAAAACCGACCTGAACCGTATTTTAGCAAACCCGAAACCGAATCGACCCGAATAATGTTAAACCGTATAAGAACCGAACCCGTTATCAAACCGAACCAAATATAAACCGAACTGAAAGAAAACCGAACCGAAAAAGAACCAAACCGTATCTAACCCGAAACCGGTTCCAACCCGAAACCGTTTAAACTGGCAAAAAAACCGCTTACACCGAACTGTTAACAAACTGCTACCCGTTTGCACCGAACCATTTAAAAACCGAACTGATTGTAAACCGAACTTGTTATAAACCGAACCGCTTATGAACCAAACCGCTTCTAAATCGAACCGTTTACAAACTTTTTTATATAATTAAATGGATTTTTTTTTATGGGAATATAATTAAATCGAACTGTTTACAAACTTTTTTTTTGACGGGAATATAACTAGTAAGATCAGTATGACCACACTTGAAACAGAACATAATATGTATTTATAAAATCAATGAGAATTTGTTTATAATATGATGCCTAAATATGAAATGATTCGCGACTTTATATAAAACTTGTGAACGCAAAAGGTTAGCAACTACTATCAAATTTCAAACCAAAACCATTTAACTGCCCGAATCCAAATAACTCGATAAACAATTTATTTTTTGAAACCGAAAACCGACCCGAACCGTAATTTAGTAAACTTGAAATGGAACCGATATGAATAACGTTAAAGTGGTTAAACCATCGAAGAACCGAACCAGTTATAAACTGAACTGAAAAAGAACCGAACCAGTTAAAAACTGAACCAAAAAAGAACCGAACCAGTTATAAACTGAACCAAAAAGAACCGAACTGTTTTTAACCCGAAACCGTTTCCAACCCAAAACTGTTTGAACCGGGATAAAAACCGTTTACACCGCACCGTTAACAAACCGCAACCCGTCTGCACCGAACCGTTTACTACCCGAACTGTTTACAACCCAAACCGAATTAAAACCGCTTAAAAATAAACTGAAACCGAATCGAACCGATAACCATTTAAACCGAACCAAAACCGACCCGTGAGACAATTAAACCGATTCCAAACCGACCCGATTAAATACCGAACCGATTTCAAACCGAACCGAAACCGAACTGTCAAACCGTTTTGACAGTGCTAATCCTTACAAACACAAAACACTCCAAAATTGCTACTCGACTAAAATATGAGCCATTTGATTTACCGAACGATAAAGAAGTCACACCTCTAGCAGTACCCTTCTTCAAACGATGGAACAACTTAATGTTATCAATCTCGGCACAAAGGTATTGAAACCTGCTTCAATTGCAGTCAGCAGACTGTGTCTCATTGCCATAGTTTCACCAACATCAACCTCAAAAATCCATGTTATGCATTCGCAAGTAGCCAAAAGCGCTAAAAATTAAAGCAATATAACTAAAAATTATAAAATTTTCATATTTGAAAAATACAAAATAATACAATTCGATTGATGTTTTACTTGATTATTTAGTTAATTTTAATGATATGTGTACAGATAAGATCAAAATTTAATCCAATCTAGCTTGAGTAGTACTAGTATGCTCCAATTCTTTGAGCATGAGGCAAGCCAACCAAAATGTTTACATATTGATTACAAGTTATGACTCAATCATCTTCATCCCTATAATCTTCCTGATGCGTACCTGCATAAAAGCACATCAGATATCAGATATATATATTACTACAAGGATTGTCTTCACACAAACTGAGTTTCAAAATATTTATCAATTCAATGTACAAGATAATGAGACACTGTATATTTAATTACAAAAGCTTACCATTAATGGAATCATCATCTTTAGTACTAGTAGAATGTTTATCGCTTGATTCTGTCTCTTCTGATTCAATCCATACATTTTTCACATGCTCTATTTTGTGTGAATCTTCGCCTCCCTTTGAATATATCTCCCTAAGCAAAGTACAATCATCTATAACTAGACTATCAAGTGGGGAGGACAACATATCATCAGGCAAACATTTAAGTTGTGGGCAATCTATTATTTCCAAATGCTTCAAAGATTGACATCTTGGGAATGAAGAGAGTAATGCTAGGTTGGGACATCGATTTATGATGAGCTTAACTAGGTAAGGGAAGTCCCGGTCTCTTAACCCTTTCCACTCCTCCACGCGATACATACCATCAATTGATAGCTTCTCCAAAGCATGGTATGTAGCACGATCAATGTCATCTCCGTAAAATGTGTGATCAATTTTTTTGACACCATTCATTTCGAATATTTCAAGATTGTTGAGTTGAGGCAGTCGACCAAGACAAGGAAAGTCCGAGCAATTTTCACATTTGAATAGGGTAATACTAACCAACCATTCATATTGAGGATCCCCAATCCAATTTGGAAGACATTCTCCGGGATAGTACACAATCTTCAGCTCTTCCAAGGATGAATGTGGTTTTAGACCTTGGATAACTCTAACTAATTCCTCCTTTGGAAAATATTCGCTAAAATCACTCCATCTTAGTTCCAAATGCTTAAGGCGTTTTTTGTCAATCATAGTTGCTTCCTCTGCATCCTGTGAGCTCGCATGCTCCAACCCTGATATGCAAAGTGTTCCAGATAAATTATTCATAAGCTTCAACTCTTTGATATTGCAGCGTTTCTCCCCATCAACGATCTGACCATCAACAATGAATGCATGTAAAGTTCGAAGCTCCGTTAGATGCCTTATTCCTCTTGGCATCAAAGTCAATTGGCTGAGAACATCAAGATCTAGATGTCGAAGATTAATAAGCTCCATCATTCTTTCAGGTAGCTCAAAAAGATCTGTACACCCTTTAAGCCTCAAAGTTTGCAATTTTCGCAAATGAACTATTGACTGAGGTAACCTATTAATCGGCGACCCTGAAAGATCAACATAACAAAGCTCTTTCGCATCCTGAATTGAACTTGGTAGCTCTGTTATACGACTACCACTCAAATCTAATGCTGTAAGAAACTTAAAAGTTGAAAAAAAATCAGGTGGCACTCGTGTGAGAAGAGATCCGTTAAGCAACAGAAGCATTTTTACTACGCCAATTTTCTTGAGTGATTCGAAAGATTGATTAATGTTGCTAGACTGCACAGAAATATGCCACAAATCAGCAAACTGATTGGCCATAGCATTGTCATCCCCTATTCTCATATTGAAGTCTTTAATTGAATCTGCCTGGCGCGAACCTCAGGTATCATTTCGGAATTCACTCTATACAAATTACTCTGTCTCGAAATGCCAATTCTTGAAGGTAAGATGTACTTGTTTTCCAAGAGATATTCAAAGAAACAGTCACCATTATCTTCCATAGGCTCCCCTTTCAAAAACCCCGATGCCATCCACAATTGAATTAATTTTTCTCTTTCGAACTCATAAATATCACCAAACAGAAGACAGTAAAGAATCATGTATCTCTCCTGAACCATAATCTTCATTCTTGCTATGGCACGTAGAGTCAATGACAAAGTCTTCCATCGTTTAGGCTTCAAAAGCTCAGGTTTTTGCATACACGAACTGGCATCTTCATTTGATTTCAGTCCTGCAAAAGTGTTGTGTGCTTAATTTAAAAGTGGTTGATTGTGCGGCTGTGCCTTCTAACTAATCTAAGATGGTTTTTCTTAAAACTCTAATACAGATTAATTCTAGTCATACTTTTTAGTTGGAAGATGATGGTTTAACAAGTTTTTTCACTTTTTAGTTGGAAGATGATGCGCATCGTGAAGCTATAAGATGCTCAGTTGGAAATTCTTCAAATTAAAAGTATTACCATTCTTACAATCCCAAACAATGTGTCTAGAAAATTCTAAACTCTAAACCTGTCAACTTATCAAAAGTTATTCTTCCCCCATAAGTCCATAATGGAAGTAACGGTTAGTTACACTTAATGTGTTGACAATGCAAAGGAAAAGGGGTCTTCGAATACGAAACCTGCTTCGAAATGTGATTTCATCGTATGCTGGTTGGTCACTAAAGTAATCTGAAACTAAATTGTCGTGAGCTGCTTCACGATTTTTCGGCACGGTTATTCTTCGTTTTCTTTGACGTTTTTGTTCATTTTGTTGTCCTGAATTGTTTACAGCTACAAGTACTGCATTTTGCATTACTTGTAATCGATGACTCTCGTTGATAAAATTCATGACCATTTGATCATAGATTTCATTAGTTGAACTTGAAGACGAAGAAGAAGAACTTGAAGAGTTTGAATCGAAATTCATATTATGTTTATTACCAAACAATATTTGAAATCGAAGGTTTTAGGTTTTTTTTTTTAATGCTAAAGGGAATATAAGGTTGATATTAATAGATGTAATGTTATTGGGAGTAATATTATGAATTTTATAGATAAAAATAGGATAAGGTTAGTTAGAAGATAAGATTTCTTATAAGGATATGTGGTCATAGAACAAAGGATGTCAGTAGATAAGATTTTGGTTAGATGAAATGTCATGGGAGCAATCTGATAAATTATCTAGACAAAAAAACGATAAGGTTAGTCTGAAGATAAGATTTCAGATAATGATATGTGGTCATAAAACAAAGGATGTCAGAAGATAAGATTTTGGTTAAATGAAATGTCATGGGTAGCAATCTTATACATTATCACAATAATATAAAGTAACATTAACAGACTTGAAATCAATTTAGTAAAAATAAAGTTCATATTAATACATAGAAATTACATTCATATTAAAATGGTACATTGACAATAATTCTGCAATTCTAAAATAATAATAAAACATACAACTCATAATCGTAATAACAAATCATGATTACTCGATACAATCAGGTAAATTAAATCAAATTGAAAATCTATTACTGAATTCATCTCTAAGTTTCTTATACATTTCTAATTTAGCTTCATCAAGAACGGGCTTCTACATTAACATTTCTAACATTCTAAACTTCATGCGGCCTCATCCTTTTGTCTTTTCTTTTCTTCAACTTGTGCTTTTTAAAGTTCAAAGACCAGTACACACACCACCAAGCAAGACCACTACTAAAATTCGGCCAAATTGCGACCGTCTCTGACGGTCGCAGATTATAGTAAAAACGGTCGCAATTAATGATTGCGACCGTCAACGGTCGTAAGGTGATGGTCGTTATTCACGTGGTCGCAAAAAATCATTATTTGCGACCGTTTGACGGTCGTAGATTTTTTGCGACCGTTTTTATTATTTTCAACGACTGTTTAGAAAACGGTCGCAAAAATTAAAAATTGCGACAGGTAATATCAGCGGTCGCAATTTTTGGAATTAGCGACCGCCATAAGCCGTCGCTAAAATTAAAACAAAAAAAAAAAGAAAAATCACACTATTGTACTTCACATCTAGCCTCACACCAACGAAACCACCTTTGCCCACTACCACTGCCAACCCAAACCACCTTCACCCACCACTTCTGCCCACCCTAACCACGAAAACCCACCGCCACTGACCTTAAACCACCTAACCCACCACCACCGCCAACCCAAACCACCTTTACCCACCACAACTCCCCACCCTAACTAGTAAATCAACCGCCGCTCACCTAAAACCACCTCAACCCAAAGCCGCCCACCCGAAACCACCTCAACACAGCGCCACTCACCCGAAACCACCTCAACCCACCGCCGCCCAAAAAATTAAAAAAAATTAAGAAAATTACCCATAAAACAGAAATAAAATTATACAATAATTATACAAATCACAGAAATTTACCCACAAATCAAAAATAAAACAATAATATAGATCTTTCAAAAATTATAAACTAAAATTACAATAAAGCGACACAAATCAGAAATAAAACAATAATATAGATCTTTCAAAATTAAAAACTAAAATTACAATAAAACAATTATACATAATCAGAAATTAGAAACAATAAATCTAGATCAACAATATAACCTTAATTAAATATCAAATCTAGAAGTTTTCAAAAAAAAAACAAAAAAAAACATCAGATCTAGAAAACCTTGACTTCTCATAGGCTCGTTCTTGTGACGGTGGAGGTCTTGTTACGGTGTGTGGTCATGACGGTGGCAAGCAGCGTGGAGGAGAGAGAAATCGCCGGCATCAACACCACAAGCGAAGCTTCCGATTTGAGCCAAAGCTTGAATGAGCAGCGATTTTCGGCTTCTTATTCTTCAATTCTCAAGTGCTTTGCTTCATTTTTGGCAGTGAAATTCAGAGAATTAGGAGGTGAGAGTGAAAGAGGATGGGCATGAGAAGGATAGAGTGGAGATAAGGAAAATGGAGGAAGAGGGTCGAATGAGAAGAGAGAGAGAGGAAAGAGAAGAGGAAAGAGATCGGAGAAAGGGAAGCAGATCAGGGAAAGAAGAAGAGGAAAGAGAGAGAGGCGTGAGAAGAAAGAGAGATGAAAAAAAATAAGAGAGGGGAAGTGGAGCGGCTGTACATTAGGGTTAGGGTGTGTCCCTCATTTATATTATCTTTTTTTAAAAAAAAAAAAAATCTTTTGCGACAGGCAATAGCGGTTGTAATTTTGCGACTGACTCACAAACGGTCGCAATTTTAGAGATTTGCGACTGATTCCCTTTAACGGTCGCAATTTTAGAGATTTGCGACCGACTCTAAAAAGGTCGCAATTGTAGAAACTTGCGACCGACTATTAAACGGTCGCAATTGTAGAAATTTGCGACTGCTACTAACGGTCGCAATAGCATTATTTTAATTTTGAATTATTTTTGACATGTATTTTATTTTACAAAATTATTTAAATACCTTTGCGACCGTTTTATAACCCAAAAACGGTCGCAAATCTGCGACCGCTTTAAAAACGGTCGCAAATCTGCGACCGCATTCAAAACGGTCGCAAATTTCATGTTTTGCGACCGTTTTCATGACGGTCGTAGAAAAACGGTCGCAAATTGGCCGAATTTTAGTAGTGGACATTTGTGTGAAAAGCATCAATCACACTACATAAGCAAACGAAGTCAAACAGGTGATCCACAAGCAAAACCTAAGTGCAATTTTACATGGCCATACATTGTCAATTATCAACCAGAAATTTCGCCTATGATGCTCTCAATTTCAAGACAAATGGACCACTTTAACAAAAGCAGCAACTTCATTTAACTTGGCTACTGCAAAACTTTCAGTTTGTTTTTTTTAAGCATTTAATATCCTTCCTTTTTTAGCATTAAGTTGGAAATTTATCGAAAATTTATGAGTAAATCGGTGTAATAAATGTTTATTTATTGTCTATTCTTTCCACTTTTAGCTTATGCAGTCCTATATCTTTTTTTTTTTTATCACAATTGTTCTATTATCATTTATCAGAACCAAGAACATTGTCTTCAAATTTTTTATAGCTATTGCCTTAGTGGCTCCTTATGCACCAAAACAACATTAATTGTTATGTTTGCCATTTCAATAAAAGACTCCGTATGTGGTATGCCAAAGAAGAAAGAACACTTATTGCTTTCGTTGAACTTTTCATTCATTTATCATGGAGTAAAATCGCTAACTATTACATTACATTTTTGTCCTCGTGATAAACGAAACTTGTTTACCACGGAGATAAACTTGTAATTCCTATGAAAGAAATGTTGAGGAGGAAAAGATAAAAAAAATTACCCTTAGAGGACTAACAGTTGATCATAGCTTAGACCAGCAATGGAGCATAAATAAATTAATATAAAATTTATAATTCCATATTGTGATTTCAGATTAAGATCCCAAAAACAAAAAACTATGTTGAAGTCACCAAAAACTGAGCATTATCTATAGAATTCCATTTGGTTATTGTTTGAATGGGTGCGTGATTCGGATTGGTGACTTCTACAAAATTCTATCCTAATATAGATGATCTTCCAATCCTAAAATTTACCATTTTATAATGAATTAAAGCATACATCATAAATTGGGCATAATTTTCACTTTCAGCAATCTAAATCCAAAACCGTTTTTTGATAAAAATCAAACTAAACACAAACCCTGAAATCCTAAATTATATCAAAAACCAAATTAAAAAAAAAAAACTAATAGCATACCTAAAAAAAACTGCTTCAATGGAGGAGAGAGCTAAGAAACTGTTAGAATTGTTTAGCGGAAGTAGTAGTGGGTTATTGGTTTAGTTAATAAATATTGAAGATGTTAGTATGAAAAATAAAGAGGAGAGTTGATGACTTTTTGTGGAAAAGGCTTTTTGTATTATATGGCTTGATTACAAATGAGAGCATGCAACACACATATATATACTACCTCTATGTCGGTGCTTCCACCGTCACTACGTTTCTACACTTTTCTTAATTCCTCCAAGATAGTTCTAGGCTATTATTTTTGCTAGCTTTCTAGATATTTCTAGGATATTTTATCATAGATTTTTCTTAACTTATTTCTAGATACATTTAGAGATGTTTATATTACTCCTAGATTTTTCTAGATTAGTCTTTTCAACACTCCCCCTTAATCTGAAAAATCTTGAACTCCGAGTTGTTTTCGAAATTGGAAGAATTTGTCTGATGGAAGTGCTTTGGTGAATATATCTGCGAGTTGCTCTCCCGTCTTGCAGAATTATAGCTCGATCTCCTGTTTCTCGACCAATTCTCGAATGAAGTGATGTCGTATCTCGATATGCTTCGTACGACTGTAGTAGACTGGATTCTTTGTCATTGCTATGGCGAACATATTATCACAATATATGGTAGTTGGACCTTGTGTGTCTTGTTGCAGATCTTGTAGGATTCTCCTTAACCAGACTGCTTCACATGCCGCACTTGTAGCTGATATATATTCTGCTTCCGATGACGATAGTGCCACTGTAGCTTGTTTCTTTAATGACCATGAGATAGACTTAGATCCTAGCTGGAACACGTATCCGCTTGTACTTCTCCGATCATCGATGCTTCCGGCCCAGTCGCTGTCTGTGTAGCCTGTGAGCTTGTAGTTAATCTCGGACTCGTATATTATTCCATAATTCTTTGTTCCCTTGATATACCTGAGTATCCTTTTGGCTGCTACTAAGTGAGCTTTACTTGGCTCACTCATAAACCTTGAAATGATGCTGACTGCATGAACAATGTCGGGTCTTGTATTGGTGAGATAGATGAGAGATCAGACTAAACTTCGATAGAGTGATGCATCCACTTTTTCTTTGCCATCATACTTTGAGAGCTTCTCATTTGTGGCCATTGGTGTAGCCATTGGCTTGCAATCGCTCATGTTGAATTTTTTGAGTATATTCTCGACATATTTCTCTTCTGAGAGAAATATTTTTCCTGGACTTTGCTTGACTTGCATGCCAAGGAAGTACTTCATAGCTCTGAGGTCTGTCATTTCATATTATGACACCATTGCCTTCTTGAATTCTTCTAACATCCTCGGATCGATGCCTGTGTAGATTAAATCATCTACATATAGGCATAAGATGAGAAAATTTGACCCTTGGGTCTTGATATAGAGTGATAGCTCACTTGGGCTTTTTATAAACCCATTTTGAATAAGATAGCCATCAATATTGCTATTCCATGCACAAGGAGCTTGCTTGAGCCCATATAGGGCCTTTCGAAGGTAATAAACCTTTTCTTCCTTGCCTTCGATTACATATCCTTGTGGTTGTTCAACATATACTTCTTCTTCTAGCTCCCAGTTGAGAAATGCTGACTTGACATCTAATTGATAAACTGATAACTTGAATTGTGCAGCAAGAGCGAGAACTGACCAATTGTCTCCATGCGGACAACTGGAGCATACGTCTCATTGAAGTCGATGCCTGGTTGTTGTGAGTAACCTTTCACTATGAGACGTGCTTTGTGCTTTTGAATGGAGCCATCTTCATTGAACTTCGTCTTATAGACCCACTTAAGACCTATAACTTCTTTGTCTTGAGGCTTCTCCACGAGCTTCCATGTGTTGTTCTTCTCTATCATGTTGATTTCCTCGTTCATGGCGTCAATCCATTTTTCTACTTGCGCTGCCTCTTGGAAGCCTTGTGGTTCGCTGGCGATGAGGGCCATGATAGCATGATTACACTGATATTTATCCAAGTAGGCTGGGGGACGCCTGGGTTGTTGTGATCGCCGAACTTCTTGTGTTGGACTTGATTCTGGTGTTGAACTTGAGCTTGATGGTGACCTTGGGCTGCTTGTTGGGGGTCTTGGGCTGCTTGGTGTTGATCTTGGGCTGCTTGGGCCTTCACCTTGTTTTGGGCTTGAAGGTGGAATGACTGCTATAGGAACTTCTAGATCTTGAACTTCTGGATTGCGCTCGTTCCATTGTCATTGTGCTCCTTCGTTGAATATGACATCTCTAGAGATGATCAACTCCTTGGATTCGGGCTGATAGAGACGATATCCTTTTGACTTGTCACTGTATCCAATGAAGATACATTTTTCTCTTTTTTCGTTTAACTTGTCACGGTTCTCCTTCGGGATGTGGGCATATGCAATGCACCCGAAAACTTTGAGGTGTTCAACGTACTCTTGGCTTTCGTTTGTGCCAAGCTTTGTATGGAGTCATGCTTCTTATTGCTTTCGTGGGAGATCTGTTAAGGATGTAAACAGCTGTGTGGACAGCTTCTGCCCAAAAATGTTTAGGCAGATTTTTTTCTTGCATCATACTTCGGGCCATTTCAGCTATTGTCCTATTTCTTCTCTCCGCAACACCATTTTGTTGTGGTGTGCGTCTCACTGTGAGCTCCTTTTTTATTCCTTATTCCTTACAAAATTTGTTGAATTCATCACTTGTGAATTCTCCCCCACGATCGGTTCTTAGAACCTTTATTGAATGCCCACTTTTGTTTTTCTGTGAGGGCTTTAAATTGCATGAAGTGGGATAATGCTTCTGACTTTTTCTCTAAAAAATATACCCACATCATGCGTGAAAAATCATCAACAATCAACAGAAAGTATCTTTTTATGCCAAGAGACGGATTCTTGGTAGGACCCCATATATCAGCATGGACAAGCTCTAATGAAGCTCTAGCCCTCCAAGATGAGGTTGGGAATGGTGATCTATGCATTTTGCCATAGATACAACCCTCACAAATTTTCTTTTCATTAGTGATTGGTGGTAGCCCAATCACCATTTCTCTATTTTTTAACAGTTTTAAACTGTCAAAATTTAAGTGCCCGAATCTCAAATGCCACAAGGTGGACTCATCCACTATTGTACTTAGGGCAATGTTTGAATCCAATTGCATTTTAAGTGGAATTATTTTATTTGGAGCCATTTTAGTGGTAGTGATTAATTGCCCTTTTTTCTTGTCATATATGTGGCATTGATTATTATCAAATTTCACCATATAGACCTTTTGGACTAATTGGCCCACACTTAGTAAATTTTGTGCCAGTCCAGGGACATAAAACACGTCGGGGATGAATTTAGAGGAGCCATTTTTTGTTTTAACAACAATTGTTCCCTTTCCGAAAACTTCTTGATTACTCCCATCCCCAAGAAATATTTGTGATTTTATATTTTCATCAAGATTGACAAAGAAATTTTTATTTCCGGTCATGTGGTTGGAACAGCCACTATCAATGTACCATGTGTCATTTTGCTCTTCTTGAGCATTTAAACAAGTATAAAATAATTGATCATCAGAGTTATTATTTTCTGTAAAATTGGCCTCTTCTTTTTGCCGGAAATAACAATATTTTTCAAAATGAGAGTGTCGTGTACATCTTTTGCATTTGTACCGACAATCTCTTGTATTGTGGCCATTTTTTTTACATAATATACAAAAAGAGTTATTATCTCGGCTCCCTTGGTTTTTATAATTTCCTCTTCCCCGACCACGGTTATTAAAATTTTTCTTTTTTGGTTGAAAATTATTTTCATGGCCATTTTTATTTTCTCCATTTGAAAATTTTAATTTAGCCTGAAAGGCTTGTTCTACCGGTTGCTCATCAAATCTACGCATTCTTTCTTCATGAGCCAATAGAGAGCCCATTAGCTCAGTCATGTTGAGCAATTTTAAATCTTTATTAGACTCTTCTATTGCAGCCACTATGTGATCAAATTTTTTTGGTAAGTGTTCTTAATATTTTTCGAATTATTTTCACATCTTCAATTGTGTCTCCATTAGAACGAATTTGATTAACAATATTTGAGACTCAATCAACGTAGGATTGAATTGATTCATTGTCTGTCATTTGTAAACTATCAAATTGACCCCACAAATATTGAAGTTTAAAAAGTATTACCTTTTCCGAGGCTCTATATTTTGTATCCAGGATACTCCACGCCTCCTTCATCGTTGTGGCGGCCATGATCGTAGGTAGTATTGTTTCATCTACCCCACGATAAATTATGGAAAGGGCATAATGATCCCTTCTTATGTTTTGTTTGTATTGGCCTCTCTTAGAGGCATCCCAAGAAGCCTCTTCATTGGCATCTTTGAGTTTCTCATAGCCATCTTCAATAATTTTCCAAATATCTTGGGTGATGAAGATTGATTTCATTTGCATAATCTATTGATCAAATTTCTCCCCCTTAAATGTAGGTACCCAATTAACTTGGGGATTAAAATTGTTTGTGTTTGTGTTTATGTTTGTGTTTGAATTTAAGGTAAGGGAGGCCATTTGAATTTATGTGGAGTTTTTGTTATATTTGAATTTGGATGATGAATAAAAAATGGAGGCTTTGGATTAATTGGATCTGATACCAATTGTTAGAATTGTTTAGTGGAAGTGGTAGTGGGTTATTGGTTTTAGTTAATAAATATTGAAGATGTTAGTATGAAAAATAAAGAGGAGAGTTAATGACTTTTTGTGGAAAAGGCTTTTTGTATTATATGGCTTGATTACAAATGAGAGCATGCAACACACATATTTATACTACCTCTATGTCGGTGCTTCCACCGTCACTACGTTTCTACGCTTTTCTTAATTCCTTCAAGATAGTTCTAGGCTATTATTTTTGCTAGCTTTCTAGATATTTCTAGGATATTTTATCATAGATTTTTCTTAACTTATTTCTAGATATATTTAGAGATGTTTATATTACTCCTACATTTTTCTAGATTAGTCTTTTCAACGGGAACCGCTTCAATGGAGAATTCAGAGTACACACTTCAATCAAGGAGAGAGATGGAGCTTTAAATTTCAATAAAGTACTGTCGAATCATGATTGTTTGTGCATTGCTCAATCTTGAGAAGAATAGTGGGGAGAGAGACTGAATGATTCTTCAAAAGCAAAACGAAAGAGGAAAACTAGGAACAGTCATTAAGGAATTAATTTTTGTATAAAAAAAAAAAAAAAAAAAAGGCCAAGACAACAACGGTAATTTCGGTGTAAAGTACAAAGGAAGTACTGTCCGTGCACTTTAGCTAAGGGTTCGTTTGGTTAAGCATTATACGGAGTATGATTTTAATAAATTAACAATGATAATATTTACAAATCTTTTTTTTTTTTTTCAATTCATTAATAAAAAGTCATCCGCCATCTACAAATGAAATCTAAATTAACAAATACTCCCTCTGTTTTTAAATAATAGCTCCACTTTTCTTTTTCAGTCGTTTTTAAATACTTGCTCTATTTCCTTATTTGGAAAGCTTTTACAATATTTAATTAATTTCTCTCACCTAGTGGACCCACCATTAATCATATTTTATTAATTTCATATTCTCTCTCCTCCAATTTTCTCTACTACTTTTGCTTTTAACAATTTTTTTATTTTTTAACCCACCCCACTACCTCCATATTTTATTACTTTCTTCAATTTCTCCTAAATCTCCGCGCATGAAGAAATGGAGCAAGTATTTAAAAACGGAGGGAGTACATAAAATTGAAACAAACTAGGGTTTCCCTTCATCAAAGCTACGATCGTTGAAAAGATCTTGCACTATGGTACATCTTTCGTACACATCGCTGGAATATACAGCCTTTTCGGAGAGACGGTCTGACGATTTGTTGTAGCCGTAAGGATGATTTTCATCTGATTCGCTTGAACGCATTCGAAAACTTGACAACCGTTGCGATCCCGAACAAATCTTTACTAAGGAACCGACAATAGGGCAAAAGATGATTACTTTTTTTATAAACCCTAACACACAAACAAACCCTAAACGCAAACAAACAACTAAATTAACAAAAACTAACGACTCCACCATAGGGAGATGAGCGAATATCTACACTAGTGTAGATTTATTGAAACCTAAAATGCAAAAACTAAAGAAAATTAAGGGAAAAGGGTCGAAAACAGTCTAATTTCCAAAGAAATTAGACTATATCCGACCTAAACGGCCAAGATTTTTTAGAAACCCTAGAAAAGAGGAGGAGAGAAGAGAAGAGGAGAGGCGAGAGATACTTTTGCGGATCAATCATTTACAAATCTAATTACAGAGAAGGCTAAGCATTCTTGTGACTGATGGGAGTTGGCAACTCTTGGTCCAAGACAAGGTTTTGGTAACAATCCTTTTAGTGTCCAAGCTCCTTGGTATTTGGTATGTTGCAAGGGTTCTCGATTTTTTTTTTTTTTTTTTTTTTGGTGAACGAGAGGGGACTAGCCCCAAAGAAAGACAAACAAACAAAGAAAAGGAAAAATCGAAAGAAACAAACTACAAAGCAAAACTAAGACTTGTCCTGAACTTGCCGAGTCCAAGCCACCCCACTCAGGAAAACTAAGGGTTTGTTCTCTTTAGCTTAAATTTAGTTCAGTTCAATTCAGTTCAGTTCAGTTCCTAATTTCCTTCTCTCATAAAATATTCAGCTCAGTTCAATTCAGCTCCAATAAGTTCAGTTCAGTTCAGTTTAGTAAATCAGAACATGCCCTAAGGCTTCTCTGGTTTGGGTTTCCCATACTGGTAAGTGGCATACCCTGTTAGTGGGTTTGTTTGGGTGTATCGGCTCAGTCACAGTTTACAAGGTTTTTCTTTTGATGTTTGGTTGTTTTTAATTTCTTTTTGTAGCTCTCCTAGGTTGTAATTTGTTCTTTATTTATGATCTCTTTGTACTCGAAAATAAAACATTCATGCGACTGTCACACGAGTGCTGACCAGAACTACAAGAAGAAGCGAATGATCTAATACATATTTCCTGCGCTTCATATCTCAAACCACATTTTATATGTTAAATATCTATAAGTGTACATAGTAAAAATTTATAAAAAGTTGATATTGTGAATGTATTTTATGAGATAAGTCTAACAAGATCTCACATGACTATATTTCAATACTTTATTTATGTCTTTAACCAATTAAACTCGTTTGCCCCATATGAAATTCAATTGATGGCATATTGCTTTCAATGAATTGAATTTACAAAACGTATGCTACAACTTTTAGTATTGCCATCATTTTAATATCTATACTATTATATATTACTCCCTCCATTTTTCTTTTTTAGTTCCCCACTTTTCAAAAATGGTCGTTTTTTTAAGTGTCCTATTACCAAAAGTGGAAACCTCAATCTCATTATATATTATTTTTCGGCAAATTTTTATATGTGGCTAGCCACACCGTGTGGCCAACCACATTTTTTTATTTATTTATGTATTTATTTTTGTTTTCCCACTTCTCACTCCTCACTATATTCCTCTTTCTCTTGCTTTTCTCTCTCCTATCTTCTAACAGTGGCAGCAAACATCTCCACTCTTCTTCATCTTCCCCAATCATCATCATCATCATCATCATTCTCTCACTCCTCATTTTCTTCTTCATTGTCTTTTTCTTTTCTTCTACAACTCCTTCTCTTTCCTCCAAATTCTCCTTTCCAATTTCAAATCCTCCTTCTCAATTCCAAACCCTAACCCTAGTTTCGAGTTTGGAGACCAAATCGTCGCATTTCTTTGTCATTTTGTTGGTTTTCAGAGTTGCTTGGTTTGATGGGGTTGGGGTTGTTCGTCATCGTCGTCTTCTTCGACACCATCGAAGTAGCTTTGAAGGAGATCCATTGAAGAAGAATAAGATGAATCGCATTTCTTTGTCATTTTGTTGGGTTACTAGGTTGGTTTAGTGGGGTTTGAGTTGGGGTTAGTTGAAATTAAGGTTTACTTATAATATAGGTTACTTGTTTTTGTCTTCTGTTTTGGATTTATTATAAAATGGATTACTTGAAATTAAAGATTACTTGAAATTATAGGTTACTTATAATATGGGTTACTTGAAATTAGGGGTTATCTATAATATGAATAACTTGAAATTAGGGGTTACTTGAAATTAGGGGTTACCTGAAAATAGGGGCTATCTATAATATGAATAACTTGAAATTAGGGGTTACTTGAAATTAGGAGTTGTTAGAAAATAGGGGTTACCGAAATTAGGAGTTACTTGAAATTAGGTGTTACATGAAATTACATGCTGCACCAAAAAAGGCGCTGTTATTTTTCTTTCTTTCTTTTAAACCCATTATCATTTTATAATATTTTCCCCCTCTCACATTATTCCTAATGGCCCGTGAAAGATGTTCCTAAACAAGTTTAGATATCACGTGGCTCACTCCTCATTTAATGTGATTTTCGTTTCATATGTTTAAGCCTGGTTCTGACAAGATCTTGAACCCACATTCTTAAGTTTAGAGTATAATGTGTTAACCACTAAGCTATTATTTCATTTTACATGTCAATCAATACAAATTAAATATTAATAAGGATTTTTTTTTTTTTTACAAGTATATTAATAAGGATTTTTATCATGGTAATTGTGTAATAACTCGTGGCATCACTCGTGCCTAAAAACTAGTGTATAAATTAATATCAGCTATAAACATGTTAGATGACTATCTCAACCAGAACGTTTAACTAATAGTTGAATACCAAAGAAGTATTCCACTTGAAAGGGTGGATGGATATAACTTGTATCTGTAACTTTCTCGTCACATTAGCTGTAATATCATATTAAAGGACAAGTCAACAAAAAACTTAAGGTGATGTTTGAAGTCTTGGATTAATTTTGACACTTCCTTAGGATAATATTCTGTAGACAAATTTTTTTCAATGAACAAGTCTAAATAAAGTAACTTTTGTTATATGGACACCAAAAGGTGGGTTAAATGAATTGGGTCAAAAAATAACGAACCTCCAACGTCAAGCCTAAGACTGAGGCCAAGGTGAGCCTCAAATGTTTGGCCACAAAATGGTAAAGAATAATGTAGGCTATGTAGCTTTTCGTAAAAAAAAAAAAAAAAAAAAAAAAAAAAAAAAAAAAAAAAAAAAAAAGCTAGAGATAGTACAATGAATGAATCATAGTTACGTTGGACTTAAATAGTGAAATGAATTAAGTAGGGACAAATGTATTTGATTTTCAATTTGGCACACCACATGCTAATGCATTTGTTGTGTGTACGGCCTCTTTTACCAAAATTGTCAAAGTTAATGATCATATTAGATCGTACTTTTCTATTGACGAAACCAAATCTTTTGCCAATTTTGGTGGCGACCCTATATCTATAGTCGATTTGTTATAAGTTAGGTTAAATAGATAACGGGAGTGTTGAGTTTGTTTGTGATCGTTTATATTTTCAGTGTTTTATTTATAGAAAATAAAAACCAAAAATAAAAAATTAGAAAAAATTTATTTTTAATTTTTTGTTGTTGGTTTTAAAATTATTATGATTTTAATAAATTTAACCAATTTTTTATTTATTATATGACATTATATTATATGATTTTGAAAAAAAAAAAAAAAAACCAAAAAAAGAAAACTACAAGATACCGAATGGACCATTAATTAAAAGATTTTTGAAACAAAATGAGTTTTTAAAGTAATTTTTTTGGACTTAGTATTATTTGGACTTAAGTTCCCTAGATTAAACTTGTTGAAATAAATGGACATAATTTGACCTTTTAGCAACAATGTTAATTTTTACTTTTACATTTAGTAGTTTAAAAGACATTTTTGGTTTGTACAAGTATCAAGCTAAATTGCACTGGACGAAAGCAATACAACCCGAAAAGCTAGTACGAATCCATTGTATCATAAATAGTAGTTAGAAACCCATTAATCAATTTGGAGGACTTCATTTCGACCAACCATTCTTGAATTAATTGGGAATTTACGTATTTTGCTAGATCACATGCTTTTTAAAGTTTGGCCATCGTTAGTTAGTTAGTTAGGAGGTTAGATAGATCGCGTAAGCAACCCATCTTTTCATCATGTTATGTAGCAAGGATCAATGAATCTATAACTTAACATAGACCAAATACTCGTTAGTTGTATGAAGACGTTAGTTTAAAGGGAAAGGAGAGCCAGAAAGAACCTTAAAAACGATATCTTTATGTTCTGCTTAATATTGAAAAATCCAACCATAAACCTTATTGTGGACTAATAAAGGTAAGAACTTTTTTGAACACTTAATTAAAACATGCTATGGATTTTCTGATGCAGGATTTATTAGACCATTTTTTAATTTACAAACGAGTGTTACTCTTTTTCCATCTACCAATATCATTGTTCTAAATAAGATGAAAATAAAGATAAAAAGAAAAACCTACACGATCATTCGTTCCAATCCTTAACCAAACACCCCCCTAATAATAAGTCGCCATATAGTCAATTAATTTGTCATTATTGCAGATCATTAAATAAATTTATTCCCACGTGAACAATGACTTAAATTGTGTAGTAACTTTCAAAGATTAATATATATCCCATGTGCATTTACTAACCAAATACATACATGCCGTAATTTTCAAACCTTCCTTTTTCACATGTGCATGTAATTAGTCATTAACCATATTAATCATATATATGCACAATTTTATACATGCATGTATGCAATTAATCCTCATTATCTCATTGCCGTAAACACCTTGTGCTCTCTAACTTATCCTCAAAATGCCTTTTTCTTACTATAATCATAATATTTTGCTCCATCCTCGTCATAAGCCTAAACATAGTACATAAACTAGAGCATCTTTGCATTATATATATTGCAAACTATGTTCAAATGCTATGGTTTAATATTAATGGTCATATTAACTTTGTCCTTGTTGGTTTTGCCTTTAATTTTGCCGCCGTTGCCACCACCGCCATCGATGCTCCTCTTCCTTCCTTTGTTTATGATGGCTTTTCTTGTGCACTTGGCCTTCTTGCCGTCGAAATTGCCTCAGTTAGACGCTTATTATTCTGCCTCTATATAAAGGAGATTTCGATCGTGGAGACATTTTTTTTTTTTTTTTTAATTTAGAAAATAGTGATGAAGATGTACGTCGATGTCAAAGAATTGGATTGAAAAACATGAAGAATTTTTTAAATTTTGATTTAAGGCCTAAAATTTAGGCTCAAGGTATTAAGTACAGGTATATACCGTTGATTTTTTTTACAAAAATATATTCGATCTAGAGTATTGTAATTAATTTATTGGTAAGGCATGTGCTAGTATTTTTCTTTTTTTTTTTTTTTTTTTTTTTTTTTTTTTTTCTTTTGAAACATGGCATGTAATCTCATAACTGTGTAAGTTGTACGGAGTAGTAGATTACGAGAGCTTAAGTGGTTAGAGCTCCCTCTCGGTTTCCAATGATCCTGGGATCGATTCTCATCATTCGTTCTTGTAGCTTTTTAAACACACAAAAATTGTAGTAGATTACATTATTCCATGTACTTGTATTTTTTGGTAAAATAATCAATTTTTCCATAATTTTACTTATTTGTTGTTGCTTGCAACGTTTGTTATTGGGTGAAGGGTTATAAAAATAGAGATAGATATGATGAAGTATAAGATTGAAGAGTTTCTTCAAAAAAAAAAAAAAAAAAAAAAAAAAAAAAAAAAAAAAGTACATAGTATAAGATTGTAGAACATAGAGGGACATTAATCAAAATATCAAATCTCAGCTCATATACTCGTAGCAATTTTGAAAGTAATAAGCACTATGCTTTAATTTTGATATACAAGAGTCTTGAAAGTTGCAAGAAAATAGTACGAATAGTAATGTAAAAGAAATTTGACACTTAACAATAGATAGGTACAATCATACTTCATTTGTTTTTCTAAATTCCATCCACTCACTTTTCATTTTCATAGGTTTTTTAAAATCTCTATTAATTTTTTTTGTTTATGACTAATATTTTTTTTTTAATCATCTACAACCCCATTTTACGATCTGGGACCAATTGTATTAATAATGTAATTCCCTTACTCACTATCTCTCTCCTTTTTATAGTCAAAGGACCTACATGTGCATGGTCTCCATTTTTACTTTTTTTTTTTTTTAGTTTGCGTAGTTACAGTAACTAATATAAGTAGAATTAGGTCAAATTAAATTAAAAAAAAAAAAAAAAAAAGAAAGATATGATAGGGTGGGCAAAGTCCATATCAAAGTTATACCCCATAATCTTTTTTGGGAAAGATTTACAAAGATAACAAATCCGTTAATTTTTAATTTACACGGGCAAGCTAAGCTAATTTAAACTTGATAATTAGTTTGATCAATGCGTTAGGATTCAATACTATTCAACGCGTCTTTAACATCTTTAAATATATGGTGATGAATTTGACTATTTGAGCATTGAATGTGCATTATGGGTTGCTCATTGCTTTATAGGTTTGAATAAAAGTCTACGTACATCTAAGAGATTGAAGAAGCTTTAGTAACTGCTTCCCCACCAAACAAGCCGTAAATGATATTTTCTAAGAAACTTAGCGCTTATAGCAAAACCTCATCACATGTGCATATAGAGTTAAAAGATCCATTTTCCAAGTACATTACTTCTACCAATTACTGATATAATTCTCAAAGGACCAAATCCAATCCAATAAAAAGAATCACCAAATTTGAAATTTTCAGCATATTAAAGTGCATGACCAAATCAAGTGATTTATGTATAACTTGTAATTGTACATTATATGCTTTGACAAATAATCATAAAAATTCCCTCAAAAAAAAAAAAAATCATAAAAATGCATCATAATTAAGATTTCAATAAAGCCGTCTCTTTGCCTAAAAGCACATCACGTTCCATATTTTCTTTTTGTCATCTCAATTGAAATCGTACTCCATTGAATTGTAACCCTTATACACAAATTCATTTTATTAAGTCGGTGCAATGTATGTCTACTAAATTCGAACTTATTCAAAATTTTGGTAGTTAGTCACATAGATTTTTTTTTTCTACCTTTATTCTTACCATAGTGGAGTAGTCTCAATGAACAATAATGTAGAAAAATCCTACCAAAAAAAATAAATAAATAAAATAAAAAAAATAAAAATAAAAATATATATATTTTTAAAGCAAATATAACACTACTTCTTCATTTCATTCTCTTTTTATTTGTACCAGTAATCTTTAATTTGAAAAGAATAATTGAAAGAAATGTTAACTAAGAAACATAAAATAGGAAATAACATATGTTTTGGGTGTTTTTGTTCCTCGGGAGAGTTATAACTCGAATACTGGTCTGGCGACGCCTGTACCTGCAAAATAACGGAGACTCCGGGTGGTTAGAGCTCCCGCCTCCGACGATCAAGTTAGAACGTGTTGGAGAATATGAAAAGGTGCGGAAAAGTAAAGGGAGATCTTCTCGGATTCCGAGATCAGGTGTTTTATCTGATGTAAGGGTGGTTGTAATAAATGTATCTGCTCCATAAATGGGGGAAATCTCCCTATTTATAGGAACATTGGGAAAAGCGTCCTTTCTTAGGTCGTTCTGACCTAATTTGGTGGGTTGCGCTGTAATACGGCTTTCTCGGGATTTGGGTCAGAAAGACAGCCTTTTCTCCCATTTGTTTGGAGTGACACGTGTTATTAGGTGAGAGATCCATTTGGGCCTCTCGAAGGCTGACACGTGTCAACTTTTGATAGGACCACGTGTCTTGGGTAATTTTACCCAAAACGAGGCCTTCCAAAGGGAGGTTAGTGATGTATGAGTAAATGCATAACGAGGGGCATGGGGGTCATTTCACGTAAATGAATTTCTGATTTTAGAGTAGTACATTGGGTGATCAATTGTATCACTGGATGATAAAATAGTATCATTGAACATTCAGTGGTACTATATATGCATGTAGTGGTACTATATATTCATTCAGTGGTACTCACTACGTGTAGAAATAATATCACTACATAGTCAATGATATTATATAAGCTTTTAATAGTACATTTAAAAGTGGTCCCACTTACCCATTTTTCTCCTCCTTTCTCTCACCCTCATGTGCTTTTTAATATTTTATTATTTGTTATGCACTTACAAATGTATAACAAACCTACATTAGTACTTCCTCACCCAAAACAACATATATTATACATAATGAATTAGATTCATATCGATATGTATTTCAAAATGTCAATGTTTTAAAAGTGTTTATAATGCATGGTCGAAGTCTTAGCTTGAGGATAGTGAAGCACATACAAACAAAAATTATTAAAGAGAGTAAATAAATTCAACTTTAATTAAAAAAATATCGGCCGTTGATTTTGATCGCTAATAATTTGTGACTAATTTAATTGTACGGTAAATTTCAAAAATTAGTTGGTAAATTAAATTTCAAAACTAATGCCATTTACCGACTAAAGATACATTGAATTGACTGACTCTATCCAACCATAATTTATCGATTAGTAATTATTTTACACATCAATTTTCGCTTTTAACCAACACAACTTGCCCATTAATAAAAGTGGGGATTCGATCTTGTTGTGCAGTGTCATCGTTTTTTTTAGTAATACATAAGCAAGTTACTTCATATCAATTTATTTAGTTTACTTTTAATAAATTTAAGTTGAATGCAAAAGAATAAAACCCAAATAGTGATGTATTTCTAGTATGAAGTTATAGCTAATATAATGCTTAATTACGTTGATTAGATTTATCTTATTTGGTTAAGCTTTTAACTATGGAGCATATTAAGGGAGTTTGTTCTAACCCCAATGGCTCCATCCCCCTAGAGTTCTACACACTCTTTACATCCTAAGGCTCACAATTCATTCTACTTAAAAATCATACTAGTAATAAATCAAATAACTTCAAATTATTAGTATGCGTTCTTTAGTATGTTACTCCGTACATTTTAATTACACAAATGACTCTTTACTACCACAAAAAAAAAAAAAAAAAAAAAAAAAAAGTAAATAGGATAAAGGATGGGCTTGACTACATCATATATGATCTTTCTTGCAAGAATTAGATAAGATCATTAGACTTTAAACATTTAAAATTAGGGTTCCCGTTTTTACCAACGTAAGAAATGGGTAATAATGAAATAATTGAATTATTTGATGAGATTAGACTTAGAAATTGGGCTAGAAAAAACCTAAAAACAAACAAAAAGAACTTGGAAAATGACAATCTATGAAAAGGAATATTTTTTGGTGATGTAATAATTAAATTGAAGGTCAATTTAGTAGGTAACCTTTGCCATAAAAACTACAGTAGATTAATTGAATGAAGTCGTAAGTTCTAGAATTAGAGTAATAGTTAAAACATAATCATCACACATTTCTTAATTATTATGGCCTTCTTACGTTTTGTGGCTAATAAGGAAGACATGTCTCATGTACCGTCAAATCTAAGATTTTTTCTACAGTCTTTTTTTTTTTTTTTTTTTTTTTTGTTATCATAAAGTCTATTTGGTTGCGCTTCAATGATCCTTTAACGATCAACATACATTAGGGAAAATGATCGATGGACATTTTATTAGATTAATTTGTTTTGAAAATTTGATGATTTCAACCGATATGACATTGACTAATAATAGGTAAAATTAATGTACATACATCATACTTCGATATGTTACTATCATAAATCGTAATATTAAGTTGTGATATTTAAAATGATTTTGCTACTGATATCACTTTTCATACAAGCAAGATGGATTTGAAATAAATGATTAAATTAATAAAAAAAATAATAAAAAAAAGTCACTTTTATGACAAAGTATAAAACCAGTGCTTTAAATATTGGAGGTGTCAAACCTGTTTGGGAGTTAGCTGTTAGAGGTTAGCTTATTTGACTACCTGATTGTAATAGTTAATTTGACTAACTTATTATATTAGCTATTTATGCAAAACTGTTTGGTAAGTAGCTTCTAAACTGTTTATATTAGCTTTTTCATCCAAAACTCTCTTCCAAACCTCTAAGTACCAAACACCCCAAATAGATATTTGAGTTGGTCAAACCTCTCTTTCCTCTCAAACCTCTCTTTTTTCCTCAAACCTCTAACTCCCAAACACCCCCTTTACCGACCCGATTTAAAACCAATTATTTGAAAAAAAAAAAAAAAAATCAAATTCAAATTTCAACTTGTATGAACACAATAATTTATGCTTCAAAAAAAAAGAAAAAAAAGAAAAAAAAAAGAGAGCATAATAATTTATCATGACTTAAATTTTAAATCCAATCGTAGATTATTTGGTCATTTGACATGATATCAAGAGTCAATATGTTCAAATCTCTCCCAACCTTCATTCTAAATATAAGAGAGCGTGATAATGTATAAATCCAATCGTAGATAATTATCAGGTTAAACTTTTAGTTGAATTGGTTATTACTTTGTTTATCGTGGGGTGGTTTATTTCCAAATTTGTTGTGGATTTGGTGCCAAAGCGCATCAAATTGGACCATGAAGATCCCGATGATTAATCATATAGCATTGTGCATATATAATCAAACATTGTTACATCCTAAACCGCTTGTCAAATGAAAAAGAAAAGTAAAAACATTCAAAGTACCAAAGAGGCTGTCATAATACCCTTGTAACCTTCATACAGAGATTCTAGATAACACGATTATAATCATGCATGTCGATGTCACCTCCAAATTGCGTTTGTCGGTTGAGTAGGGAGGAGAGAGCGAAATGTGGATTAGTTTTACACGTACGGTTACTCTTATTACACAGATGCACACCCCCTTTACAATCTTTAATTATGCCAACTTACAATTTACTCCACAAATTAGGGTCTGTTTTAATTTACCGAACTAAGCTTAACTGAACTGAATGAATCAGAACTAAACTGAATAGATTTGAAATGAATGGTTTATGAGAGAAGGAAATTAGAACCTGAATTGAACTAATTGAATCTTAACTGAACTGAACTGAAATTAAGCTGAAGAGAACAGACCCTTAGCTTATTAATACTCCGTTGATCATTACATATGAAAATACAGACGACCAAATATTCCCTTCATCCCTTAATTATATAATTCCCTATTTGCATTTATATGAGTTAAATTTTAAAAGCTTTGACGTGATCATGTATTCTCGATACTGTATAAAATTATAAGCATAAGACAATTTTAATAATTGATAGAAGGAGTATGTAAATAAGTGAAAAAATTTGTCTTTCTTTGACATTCATCACACAATTTTGTGTTAAGTTTATTTTGAGAAAGTACATTAATTAATTTTAAAACTTTTTTTTTCTTTCCAAATGTTTCCTTTTTATCTCCCTTCAATTCTTATCATGTGTCCTTTTTCTCTCTCTCTCTATACCTCTTTATAATTTTTATCAAGCCGACTTTGTCTACCTTAAAAATAATCAAATTAAATATCACAGTTGATTCTCAGAAGGTGAAAAATACGGCTTCCAAATGAAAATAAAAGTACTACTCCGTATTAGTTATTTAGTAACATATAGAGTATGCAATGTAACTATCATAGATGATGAACCGAGGCATAGTTAGTAGAAGTATTAGTTCCACTACCAAAAAAATTAAGGCTATACGTACAAATACACAAACCGTCCAATATGCATGTAGTACATGAGTCCATCAAAACCCATCTTAGCCATGTCCTAATACACATGCATTATTGGTTACTTGTATCAAGACATACAAATATTAGGAGACAAGAAACAAGGAAAAGAAATTAGCATACTTTCATGACCATTTTGGTCCACCTTACTCCCTCAATATCCCCCACATTTTCCTCCATCTTTATTCCATATGGACCCCATTACACCAATATAATCTCCCTTGTTACATTCTCTTCTCTCCCATATATAAATTGCCTCCAAAACCTCTTTTTGATTAGTCAAAAACATATCCTAAGTTTTTTATTATATACTTTTTTTTATATGGATTATTATTCTAATGGTGATCATGAACATAAATTATTATATTCAAACACAATGAGGATGAAACAAAATATTTATGTAAGAAGTAGTGGGTTTAGATCAATTATGGGGATGCTTGTAGCAGCCTTGCTCTTGTTGGTGTTGCCACAATTGTTGCCGGCGACGTTGCCGCCACCGCCGTCGTTGTTGCTCTTCCTTCCGGTCGTAATAATGGTTGCTTTGTTGCATTTTGCCTTGTGTTTATCTCCTAAAGTTCCTATTATAATTGATGCGGATTATGCTTGCATTTGATCCATAAAGAACAAGCTAAGCTAGCTGCTTCTTTGATCTGATGTTGCTGAGTTTTTTTGGTGTTGATCAATTATCATAAAAAAAAAGCTGTAAGAAATTAGTATATTATTTCTACCTTTAGCATAAATTATGGTGTACAATTCACTTAATTTTTTTTTTAAAATATTATATTTTTGGAAATTTATATCCTTGAAGTAGGTTAATGTTAAAGAGTTTGAACAAGTATTTCTGATGTAGAAATTGAAGGTGATAATAATATCAATTCAAGCGGGTTTCTTTCTGAAAGTTGGAGAAATTACTTAAAGATGAAGTACGTTTTTAGGCTTATATCCATCAATTTAAAAGAATTTGTGTTTATCAAATTAATGACGAATTAAATAGAGGAGATAATTGATTGGGTGTCTAATATTGGTCTTTAGTTTCTTGTAAATAAATTAGGGAGCATTCTACTCACTTGATTTTTACTTATATAATGTGAATTTAACTTAGAAAATTTAGACTTTTAAAACCTCAAAAATGACCCTTATTGATTTTTGGTACCCATCTAAAATTTTATTTTATTTTGGTACCTATCAAATTCTAAAAGTAAAGCTTTTGGTACCTCCGTCTAACTTCTGTTATGGTTTCCGTTAGTAGGGCCCAACCATCGACTTGCCACCTTCCAGCCACCCTTCCTCCTCCTCAACCCCTACACTGCTAACCCCCCTCCCCGTAACGGCTGCCGGCGACTCCGAAAACCACCCCTTCACCTCCAAACGCACTACCGACTCCAACTACCGACTCCAACCCACAACAACAGCCTCATCAACAACCACCTCTTGTTGTCCCCTTAATTGCAGCAACACCGCAGCTCCACCTACTCCACCTCGCCACAAACTGCAACCCACTCCAACACACAAAGCCACCGCAAATACCAACAATCGCACCTCGCAAACCGGCCACCTTAGCCTCACGCCCAACCACCGAAACCACCCTCCATTTCCCCTTGACCGCCGGCTAGCAACAACATCAATTCGCAGCAGCCCTGCAATTCTCTTCGTCACATCCGCAACCAGCATTGCCGCCCAACAATAGGCAAAACACTCATCCCCCACCATTAAAAACCCCAGTCGCTAGGGTTTCAGGGTGGGGGAAGGACCAATTTAGGGTTTATGGGAAGGAAGGAAGGGTTTTATGGGGGGGGGGGTAGGGTCATCGGCGTCGGCGCCGCAATGTTAGGGCACCGGCTAAAGATGACAATAAATTAG
Organism: Chenopodium album; assembly: GCF_948465745.1. Taxonomy (NCBI): domain Eukaryota; kingdom Viridiplantae; phylum Streptophyta; class Magnoliopsida; order Caryophyllales; family Amaranthaceae; genus Chenopodium; species Chenopodium album. The sequence goes on from NC_137848.1 coordinate 49,829,260, forward strand.
ATTCGGATCGGGTGTGGTTTCACCTGCATCCATCCATCATTCCAATCCCATCATACACATATCCATCACCCGCTTCACCCATCATCCGTATCCCTCCATCCATCATCCGCGGATGAAACGGGTGGATCGGGTGACTAATGAATGAACATTTTATGAAAAAAAAATTCGCATTAAATTTAATTTATGGTTATCTCTACTGTAAGTTATTATTATTTTTTAAATAAAAATGAAGTACTACTAACTACATACTCTTTGTCTCTTTGAAAAAATTAATTTGCAACAAACAAAGTATTTTTGTTGTATACTTCATTTTTTTTAAAATTTAAATTCTTAGATTAAAAATTGTTAAACGGGTTGCTGGATGGTTAGTGGGTTAAAAAATAATCATCCACATCATCCATCACCCACTTTTCATCCATTTATTTCGAATTTTCGTCCATTTATTGAAGCGAGTGGATCGGATTAGCGGATATCCATCTAATATTACCATCTCTAGCATCAGCAGTCGGCACGGGGAGGGGAAAGGGTGGTTGAGAGGGGGGGGGGGGGAGGGGTGTCAGTGGCTGGTTGTTTTTTTTTTTTTTTTTTTTTTTTTTTTTTTTTTTTTTTATAAGTTTTTTCTTTTTTTAAAAAAAAATAAATTAAATCATAAAATAACTAGATAAGGGGTCCCACTTAACGGAACCCTAACGGATTCTGTTAAGTGGTACCAAAATCTATATTTTGTAACTTTGATGATTACCAAAAAAAAATAAAATTTTAGATGGGTACCAAAAATTAATAGGGGTCATTTTCGAGGTATCAAAAGTCAAAATTTCCTTTAACTTATGATGTATTCAATTTGTTTGATTTATATTTATTTGAACTTATCTTATTTTGTCGGAACATATTTGAACTAAGGTAAACTTATTAGATTTATTAGAACTTTTTTTTTGAGGCAAACGGAACATATATTACTTAAGGAATGTCCATTTCTGCCAAAGTTTGTTTATTAGAACTTATTATAGTGGTAATTTGAATTTGAGTAATTTTTTAACCCTCATAAGAACTTGAACTTATCAAAATTTATTAGTTTTATTCAAATTTCTTTCAGTTGTAAATTGAATACACATGAATAGCCATAGCTTATTCACCTTTATCTAAATTTACGGCGCTTGTTCTGTGCGGTTGGCCACAATGTGTGGCCGCTTGTAAAAATACGGAGTAATCCCTATAATATTGACAAAGTAACCTCTAATATATTGACATAGTAACTCTTTATTATATTTATTGAAACACCCTTAAATAATAAAGTAACCTCTACAACATTGATAGATTAACCCTTATATTACTAATTTTAGTAACCCTTATAATTGTACCATAGTGACCCCATATAACTATAGCAGATTAACCCATATAATGATATAACACAATCGAGTAATCCCATGGTGGCTAGTCATACCAACTACATATAAAAATTAATGTAGAATTTATATTTCTCGAACTAGTTTAAAACTATTTAGACTTATTAGTAAATTTTATATTTTCGCAACTAAGTGATATACTCGTATAATATAATTAGGTGAGTGGAACATGTCCTTATTGTGTTCTACTCAATTCTAAATATAAGGAAGCTAGGTTTAATAGTACGGAGTACAATAGAACTGAAAGAATTACTTCGTATGTTACAATTCACCATGCATGCATCAAGAGAAATCTAAGGTTCCCCATTTTAATTGCATCTTTATTTCTTAATTAAAAAAATTGTTTAGGTCAATTGTGCGTCGAAGGAAAATACTCCGTATAGGTTATTATTTGCCTTGTTTTGTATTTAGGATTATGTAAATCATTATAATTCTTATTAATGTCAGTTAAAACTTATTTTCTTTTTTTTAAAAAAAAATAAAAAATGGAAAGGTAGACTATATTTAACGATCAACTACATATAAAATTTAGGATTAATTTCTCTCATGCCACATGTCAATTGATTTTGGTTGTTGTAGCTTTCTTTCAACTTGTAGATAGTCTAATTCACCCTTTTAAGTTTACCATTCTCTCACCAACTATTACTCTCGTGAAGAGAATTTTCAAGTACCAACAAGTGAACAAAAAGAAACTAACACACGTCATATATGTAGCTTACAAATGTACTTCGTATATCACAACCTCATAAATAGTACATACTACATCTCTCTAGCTAGTCTCTACTAAGTATATCAATAACCATTTAAGCACGAGTTGAGCAAAAACTAACAACCACTTTTCAAGAACTTCTTAAGCATTAGTATCATGAAGCTAAGGTAAACCCCTTGTGAGTTGTGACGATGTTTGTGGCCTAACAAGAGATCCACCAATACATAGGTTGTGTAACATGTCTAGCTAGGAAGGAGATATCAAGCAAAGGAGTGATGTGACACCAAGGCGTCCCAAAGTATATGGAGGTCCTGTGCAATTAAAAATAAATGTGTCCTCCTTCAATTTATTATACAACAAAATATTAATTGTAATTTTTCAACAATCACCATTACTAGCAAATTGTGGATGATATATCTAGTTTGTTAAAGCTTTCAAGGGTTGATACCCAAAGTATAAGATCAAACCCTTTCTCGCTTTTTTTTGGTTCTTATAAGTCAAGAAAATAGGATTATGTGCTCCTTTTTTTATCTTAAGAAATCCTTATTTATACTTTTTGCTGATATGTTAGATGTGTATGATTTTTGGAGTGTTGCTTATTGGTGATGACTGCTGAGATAGTAAGATGATGAATTTTTAAAGGTTAGCAGACATCTATTACTGTGTCATGTGTGGATAAGTAAACCAAGAGTAGTTAAAATAATTTTTTTTTTTTAAAAAGTGAAGCCCACAATCATCGAACCTGAAACATAACAACTAATTTCCTTATTTTTATAAATTGATTTGAGGCCCTATTAATTTATGGGCCTTGTGCACTTGCTCACCCTGTACATGCTAAGGGCCGGGCCTGTGTAACATAACTTGGACATGAAAGGTTTTCCCACTAGATGGCACGCCGCCATGCACCATAAGACATGATTACAACGTAAATGAGTGGTTCACGAACATTAACGAATCATACGAGAAGTTGTTCGAGTTATACCTATTTACAAAACAAACTTTAGAATTTTGTTCGAACCTACTTAACATAAAGTTGTTGAAACCACATCTGGCAGACCTGATTCAAACCCGATCAAAAAAATATTCGATTCAAATTTCGACTTGCTAGACACAAAAAATTAGCATGACTCAAATTTATAATAAATTCGACCCAACTTGACTTAACTCGATGTCACCCAACCTAACTCGAACATCTGAATTAACACCTTTAGTTAACATAAACGAGCTATACAAAGTAACCAACCTTTTTCAGTAGTACTTCGTGAGCCTATTGGCCTGTTCTCATTGATTGAAATGAGCTAAAATGAACTGAACTTATTAAAGCTGAATTAAAATGAATATTTTATGAGAGAAGAAAATTAAAAGATAAACTGAAGTGAAAATAATCTGATGAGAACAGGGCCAAACTCGTTTCCTTAGTAATCACTAGAAATAAGCTTTGGGCCAATTGGTTAAAACCACAAAGTGAACTAAAAGAGCAAGAAATAGGCTCAGGTCTATAATACCCATTTCACATTCAATCTTCACATCCCGATCAAAATTCGATCTTTGACCTAGGGTTACAATCTAAATTCGATCCCCAATTTCTCTCTCTCTCTTTCTCCCTCATCGAACAACAATGGCGTTGCGTAGATTCATCAACGAGCTTCGAGGTGTTACAGTGAAGGAAGTTCCCGACAAGGTGAAGCCTATGTTATCTTTCTCCTACCTCAAGGAATCATTCACCAAAGGAATCGACAGTTATCATGCTAAATACATCGAGACTGATTCAATCATGCCTCTTTACCATGTTTGCTTTGGTGGTATGGCCTTCTCTTACCTTGTTGCTCTTCCCGAGGAACGCCGTCATCTTGAGCATGCCCAGAAACATGGTCATTGATCTCCCTCCTTTTTCAGGTAATTAGGTTTTCATTGTTTCAAATTGATTTTAATTGATTGAATTTGGAGCTGGTTAAATTGATTGGATCGGGATTTTGATCTTGAAATTATTGGGTTTTATGTTTTAGGGTTTGGTGATTTGGGAGTTTTTGATGAAATGTGGCTTTTGATTTCCGCATTTTCATTAGATTGATTGATTTGTACTCACTTTTTAGGTTATAATGTTGAATTCTGAGTTTTTTTTTTTTAGTTGAAATTGGATAACTTTGAATTTGGTAATTGGTGTGCTATATCCGTTTATTGCTGAAGGTCTGTAATGATTCGAGTTACCACAACCACTCCATTTTAGGTGAAATGGTGGTCATTGTTAACTTGAATATTGTTCGTTTCTTAAATTGTTCGGTTTGAATCTCTGAGGGTTTGGGAGGATTTCATCTTCTCGCTGAGAAGAAAGTCTGATGAGTAAAATGGTTTGTCAGGCTGATGCTGCCTTTGTCTAGAAATATATATCTGGTGTTTCAAGTTAACAGCTATGATACCAAGTTTTGTATTCTGTCATGGGCAAAGAGTTAAGAGGCTTATTGAGGCATCTTTTTACGAAGATGCAAAGGAGCTAGATGGACGAGGAAGTAATCTGGTGCTTCCAAATGGTGCTTTGTGATGTTTGGTGACAGCCTTTTTGACATTATGAACGATGATAGGAATTTAAGGGTTTCTACATATTGCTGTTTAGAAAATGTGTGAAGAGCAGAGATGTCTCAAACTCACAATGCAACTAATTAGATTCTGATTATGAGTGTGAATTTCATCCATTTTGGAGAGCTGCAGTTGATTATGCCTTATGCTAACCAGAATGTTTCCCTACTTATGTATGGTGTGTGAAACTAGGTAAATTATGAAGATATCTGTGATTATGTGAATATTGAAGTAGATGCAAGGGGGATTGGGGGCAGAGCGAGGAAGTAGTCTGGTGCTTGGAAATGGTGTTTTGTTCTTGAGGTAGTATTTGGTGATAGCCTTCTTTACATTATGAAATGATAGGATTTTATGGGTTCCTTCATTTTACTGTATAGGAAATGTGCTATTAGCAGAGATACAATGCAACTAATGAGATTCTAATTATGAGTATGCATTCTTTTGTTTTGGAGAGCTACAGTCGATCTTGCCATTGACTATTTATGTATGATGTGTAATACTAGGTAGTAAAATTATGAAGATGTCTATGATTATGTGGATATTGTAGTAGATGCAAGGGGGATAGTGGGCAAGGCAAGGGTAGTCTGGTGCTTGGAAATGGTGTACTGTGCTCGAGGAAGTATTTGGTGATAACAATTTTTAATTATGAACTGGTGATAGGATTTTATGGGTTTCTACTTTTTACCGTATAGGAAATGTGCTTAATTAATTAGATTCTGATTATGAGTATGCATTCATCCATTTTGGAGAGAGATCTTGCCATATGTGAACCAGAATGTTTGGCTACTTATCTATGATGTTTGATACTAGGTAGTAAAGTTATGAAGATGTCTATGATTATGTGGATATTGAAATAGATGCAGGGGTGGAGTAATGAAGTAATAGAATGGAGTTTTGTGTTTGAGGAAGTAGATATCCATGATTTATGCGTTTTCTCAAATGCATAGTTTGCTGATTATCGATATTCGATATGCTGTAGTACCACCTAATGTTTTAAATAGCAGTTCAATAGTGTCCATGAAGAACCATTGTTTTCTTGATTTAAATTTAATAGGTGCAATGCTTATAGAAGTACTGAAACAACCTAGCTAATTCTCTTCTAGTTGTGGCATGTTGTATGTGCATGTGTGTCTATTTGTATCCTCTGTATAGATATGTAGGGGAAGTTAGTATATGAGGTTGGGCAGTTGTGTTTTACAATGTGACTATTATTGAACTTCGTATCTTGCAGCTTATTTTGGGTTGGATTCTGCATGTTTTAGAGTGTAATAAACCAGCATAGGGGCACGGACACTTTTGGTTATGCAAATTAGTCAATTAGGTTTTTTTTTTAATTTTTTTTTTATTTTTTTTTTTGGGGTGGTTGGGGGGGGGGGTGGGGGAGAGAAGAGAAAAAGAAAGAAAGAGTGTATATATACAGGCTATTAGGAAGAAAGGATGAAGTAAGCTTTAGTTGGTTGAGTTTACTTAACTTTTCTTAGCATTGGGAGTTTGCTGCCTCTAAAATGTCTTGGACCCCATTTGATGATTTAATTGTATCGAATTTCAGTCTACTATCAATTTCCCCTAACTTTACATCTTCCTTATTTTTACATTTCAAAAATTTTGGTCTATTATTTGTATTTGACAGTACGATTTAGGATTTATGGCTTTTGGATTATTATACTATTATTCCTAATTTGAATTTGATGAAATGGAGTTTATTGGAGTTGTTGCATCGTTACCAACATTTGAACTATAAATGGAGGAAATAATAAGGACTTGCTTTGAGAACCTTAAAAAAAAGTCTTGGAAAAATACTGTACCCAAGTTACATTTTGATTAACGGGAGCTTGAAGAGGAGGACCACCAAGTAACGGTGTTACTCAAGACTCAAAACAACTGCCACCTTTTTCATTGGATGAAGGATCTCTCCTGGTGGTGGCGATTTCCCATCCTGAGGTGGAGAGTGAGTGATTAAAGAGGTTGAGCAAGCATTTTAGGCAAATATGTCGGTGGTTATGCCTGTGACAGTCAAGGTGGTTATACAGAGTTGCAAAATGAAATTCTAGTGTTGACGGTCGAGGGGATCTTGATTGTGGTGCAGTGGGTGGGAGTCTGGTTGTTTTGCAGATGTTGAGGATTTTTGAGAGAGGTGATGCTTATGGCATCTGTCTGGTGGCCTTTCGCCTGCAGTAGCTATGTTGGTAGTGTGGTATATCTTATCAGATGAGTTTAGAGATTGCAGATAATGCGTTGGTGAAGATGGTGGCTTTATAAACTCTACATGTGGTGGTGTGGTGGAGGTATCTAGGGTTGTTCAGAGCGTGGTCTAGACTGCAAACCAAACTGTTTTTGACCGCACCTAAACCAGTAACCAGGGTTTGGTCAAAATTCTAAGCCGCAATATAATTTTGAAATCGCAACACAATTTTGAAACTGCAAACTGCACCAAACCGTATTTTGCAGTCAGTTTGCTCTTGGAAAATTTCAAACCGAACTGCGGACACTCCTAGAGGTATCCAGAACCACAAGAGGGTTTTCATTCAACCCAAGTTTGAGAGAGGAAAAAGGGTGTAGGGTAGGAAGATATCCTGGTTGTGTGGCTCCTAGGGGGAAGCACTTTTGGTTATGCTGATTAGTCAATTGGAGCAGAGAATTTATTAGAGAGAAAGGAGGGTTAGAATGTATCAGGGAGTGTCTAGCTACTTGAAAGACTCATAATGTGAACCTTATTTGATAAAATAATTGCATTAAATTACAATCTACTATCCCAACTTAACTTCTTCCTTATTGCTGATAGATTCACTAATTTTATTAGAGACAATCGGACAACCCTATTTATGCAGTCTTTGGGGGATGGAGAGAATAACATACTGAAATGCTGGCTGGTGTCGGTGAAAGCTTTACTTTATGTTGCAAGTTATGGTTATTTTAAGAGGTGTCTTTGAAAAATTACAAATCAAGCAAATAAAAGCTGACCTGCTTAGTTTAATGATGACCTATGTGATGAAATTTAAGTAAATATCCAACTTGACTTGGGTGTTTTAATCAATTTAGTGCAAACTTGAATTCTACCCTTCATTCATAACCAAAATCAATAACTCTCAAGTCCAGAGGCAGATCCTTAAACATCCTCTCTCGGTTCATTTATGACACATTCTATATCTTACTAAGTATAATTTAGAGCTATGGAATTGCGTTGCACAAAGTCATTAGTAGATTTATCTTTCATTTATAGAATTATTTTGATGTCGGAGTTGATCCCTTATAGTGGATTGTTCTATAGGTGGATGTGTAACTTGAGCTCATGTTCTTGTTTCTTTTTTACTTTGTTAATACTCTCTTTTGCTCTTAGTGCCATATCATTCCCTTTTGTGGATGACTTGGGCACATGACTGAATATTTGTTTCTTGGAAGTTGGAAGAGCTATTGTTTTGGGTATCCATTTTAATCTTGCTTACAACTATCATGTGGGTCAGTCAACAATGATTTGGTTGGGGCTTTATCATTTACACTGTATACTGTTTTGTAATGAAAGTGATCTGAAGATTGTTATGGTTTTTGGAGGTTATATTTCCTCTTGATTTCGTTTGATTGCTGTTTTGGGGTGATTGCTTTAGAAGTGCATTTATTGATATTTCTTGTGAACATGGGTTGCCCTTTGCTCGGCTTTCTTTCCATATGAATGTTGTCTTACCAGATCTGTTTTTTCATGTATGCAGGTTGAAGTTGCATGTTTGGGAGGTTGTTGGAGTCCATCAAGTTGTTTTGTTGCTTTTGCCTGTTGAATTTGTAGAGTGCTTCACAGCATTAACCAAAAAAATAATAATTTTTGGGAACATATTGATGGGTGAGGTTGATATTGTAAACCTCTGAAAATCAATTGAATCTCTGTTCTACATGTTGAAAATTAACTTTTCCAGTTTTGTGGAAATATGTAGCGTTTTACTACATGCGTCATTATCCTTTCTTGCTGTGGTGTTTACTGCAGTGCACATATCCTTCTAACTCCTGTTGTAAATCTCTAAAGAACCTGTTTCTTACCACAGCATGGTCATATGCATCATGTCACATAATCAAGTGCAATATTTAGAAGCTGGACATAAGTGTATGATGATTAATTGATTATCGTGCACCTGAAGTAGAAGTGTTAAACGTTGGCAGGTCTAAACCCAGCTAAAAGAACATTAAAAAACAACGGAGCATCTTAAGACCATCTCCAATAGTGAGATTTAACTTTGAGTATTGAAATATAAAATGAGTTGTTTTTTACCTTCAATGGTGATATTCAACCCATTTCTCAATTTAGCAACTCACGTGAAGTCTAATTTTCCTATGATGAGACTCTCTAAGGCCACGTTTTTTAGAGCTACTCTGCTCTGCTGAAATTTGCTCTGCTTTAATTTGCCCTGTTCTGCCCTGCCCTAATACTTAATATTGAATTATTATAATAATAATTAATATTTAATAATAATAAAAAATAATTAATATTTAATAATAATAATAATTAATATTTAATAATTAAAATATTAAGAATAATAAATAATAAATAATAATAATAATAATATTTTCTCAAAAAAAAATGACAATAATAGTAATAATATTACTTATTATTAATAATATTAATAATAATAATAATTGATTTTTTTATAATAAAAATTAATATTTAAAGATAATAACTAATATTTATATATAATACTAATTATTAATTTTTAATAATAATAATAATTATTAATTTTTAATAAAGATAATAATAAAATAATATTTAATAATTAGTATAATAATAATAATAATTAATATTTAATAATAATGTTTAATAATTAGTATAATAATGCGATAATATTAATAATAGTAATAATAGTAGTAGTAGTGGTAGTAGTAGTAATAATAATAATAATAATAATAATAATAATAATAATAATAATAATAATAATAAGGAAAAATACACTTTATTAATCCCAACTATTGCCTATTTACCTACAACAATCCCAACTACAGTTTATTTTTTAATAATCCTAACTATTGACTCAATTTGCCTAAAGCAGTCCCTGTTGATTGGCAGCCGGCTTCAAAAGTTTACCTTCCCCCAAATTTTTATTTTCTTTTAACTTTTTTGAAGTGTTGACTGTAGGAAGACTAAAGTGGACCTCCTCATTTCATTTCCCTCCCAAAACAAAAGCCACGTCAGCACTTCCCTTAACCACCTTCTGCAAAAATTAAAGCCCGCCATTAACACTTCTTCCCTTGAATTAACTCTGTCAACCATAATTCAGTACCCATTATTGGCAAAATTCGACCAAAATTGAGTTTCCATATTTAGGAAAAAAGGATTGACGCTGGTAGGAGAGTGTTCGCGACGCCATTGAAGAAGTGAAGTGTAGCAGCTTCAAGGTAAACCCTAGATCTATAATTTTTCGCAAAGATTGTTGCTTTATGTTGCTAAATTATGCGTATGATTGCCAATGTTGGGTAGAATTATCTGTTAACGTGTTTAATTGGGTAGGGTTTGAGGTGATTTCTGATTTGTGTTGAAGTTTGATTGTTGATTAGTTTTGTGTGGCATGTATTTGTTATTTTAGGGTTTATTGTTCATGATTTTTACGCTGGGCGTAATTGTGATTACTTGTTGTAGTTGTTAGGTTGAAATGTGTGATAAAATCTGTTTGAAGTTCTGGCATAATGGGTGGTTCAAGCATCTTAGTAATGGTGATTTGGTTTATGAGGGGGGCAGAGGTAAATCAAAGCAAATTGACCCAGATTTGCTAAGTTTCTTTGACATAATAGAGTTAGCTAAGGAGTGTTGTGGTAAGAGCAAAGATGTTGCTGGGTTGTATTACTTGCTGCCTGGGTTAAGCATGACAAATGGTTTGAGGAAAGTACATGATGATGCTGATGTTATGAAGGTAGCAAAGTTGGGTGTGAAGTATAAGTGTGTGGAGCTTTATGTAAAGCATAGAGATGAGTCACCAGAGCTTGAGCCAATGGGGGAACCTGAAGTTCAAAGACACTTCCAACCACTGACACAAGCTTCCCAATCTTCCCCACAACCATCCAAACTTAAGAAAAAGAAAAGGACATCTAAAAGGGGCCCACCAACTACTTTGACTCAAGTTAGGACAAGCCCTAGGACCAAAAAAACACCTGTCCCAACATTAATTCAAAAAAATTGCCTAATCTAGAACAGTAGTTGCCTAAAAAAGCATCTTCCACCTCACCCAAAGAAACAGATGCCCCAAACTCACCCCTCCTTACCCATACTGCTTTTAATACTTTAGATTTAGGTTTTTTGAAGCACACTACTCCACAAAAAACCACATCACCCAAGCTTGTTTATTAAACCAATTGAATTGAATTATGATTATGAAATAAAAGCATGTTTAAATAAATTGGTTTTAATAAATAAATTGGAGAATTGATTTTATATCATGTTTTAAACGAATTAATTATTATTCATGTTTAAAAGGGTTTTATTTTGAGAGCATGTTGAATTTAATAAAGAGGAGTTTTGGAATTATTATTAAAAGTTGGAAGTATTGGATTTAAAGTGGATTTATTGAATTATTATTATTAAAGCTTTATAAGCATGTGAGTAATCCCACTATGCAGATTTGGTTTATTTGATAAGACTTTGGACTTTGTATGACCGAGTCTTTCCTTAAGAATAACCTTGTAACATAAGGAGACTAGCTTGGGGGTGTGCACACTTGGGAGAGGAATTAGAATTAGTTTTTGAGTAATTGGATTTGGTTTTAAAATAAGTGGAATTGGATTTATTGGATATTAATATTGGTTTTGGAATCTTGAGTTGGAATTATTGATTTAATTATTGGAATGGATGGAATTGATTTCAAAAGCATGTTTATGAATAAATTGAGTTTAATTATCTCACACTTATCGTACTTAGCATATTTTGCTAATCCGTATTTCTTTTTTTGTTTTGGTTCGCCCTGTTTACCTTAATGGTAAGCAGTGTTGACTAATTTCAGGTGAAGTCATAAATGAGCATTTGAAGTCCCGGGAATGGTTCACCTAGATTAGGATATGTTGGTTCTTGTATTTATTTTTGAGTACTCATGACAATGGTTACTATTTTTAGTCTATTATTAGATAAAGAAGAGCAAAGTATTGGTTTTGTTTAGTAAGTTTGAGTAGCCTTGCGTAATCACGCGACGGTAATACGCCTAAGTCTATCTCTACGGTATAATTATACGTATCATACTAGTATTTCCGTAGAGGGAGATTTGGGGGTGTTACAAAGTGGTATCAGTTTAACGGTCCTAAAAATATTAAAATGGGAGTAATAATAAAAATGATGGGTAGACTTAAGAAGGGCATATAGGATAGATAGAGTTTCGCATTTGTGTGAGAGTCAAAAGCTTTATTTTTATATAAAACTATTTTCCTATTTGTGGAAAGATGAATGAGAAAAGGATGCTCGAGCTCTCTACGGAGGCCTATAATGGGTACGACTCTCTGTCTAGGAAAGGCTCTCCTCAACATTGTTGGTAACTTTCCTGGGAGACGTGGGCTCGACTGTCCTATAATCATGATTCAAGTACATATTTATTATTTTCGAAAATAAAAAGAATTGAAATTATTTGAAACTTGAGTATGAGATCATGTGTGCATTAAAGTTGGTGTTAAAACACCTTGAAGTGTGTATAGGGGGTTCGAAATTTTGGAGTGTTACCCATGATTGGGTGATTTTGAGTTATACTTGGTTTATTGAGTTATGAATTTCTTATTGCAAATAGATTTTGAATTGAATTGTTTGTGTGATTCGAAATTTAATTAATTGTTTTGCGTGTGTGTGTGAAACAAATGGAAAAGATTGATGAAATGAGACACCATTATTTTGACATTCATTACTTGAAAGATAGTAGAGTCACAGTTAGTGATTTCATGACTGGAATTTGTACTTTGGCCTTGACCCTTTATGAGAAGTTTGGTGAGGAAGTCTTGACCCAACAACCTTGGATGGTTCTTTTGGCCTTGGCCCATTTGCCTAGAATTGAGAAATATCAACCTCTTTTTGATAAATATGGGGATGTGATCAAGAAAAATGGGATGTGGAATGAGAAGCATCATCATGAAGGGAAATGGTTAGCAAGCATGTCTAGCCTTAAGAGGGACTTGCACTATGTGGAGCGCAAGTATGAACCTAGGAGAAAAGCTGTGAAAATTCCCAAGCCTCCAAAAGATTTCACTTATGGAGAAAATGACCAAATGTACTACCTAAATGCCCAAATACCTTTCTCTTACCCAAGGAAGCGTTATGAATATATGAAATCTAGTGATGAGTCCTTACCACCTCTTAGTAGGGGCAAGCATTACCGTTCTCCTACCCAAACTCCAAGCTACGAATCTTCAAAACGACCTAGCCCAAAAGTCCATTTCCATGTTGCAAAAAGGCCTAGGACTCGTTCTCAAACTGCAAAAGAAAAAGCCCAAAACCCCAAAGCTTCTTCAAGCCAACCTCGTGGTGATGTAAGCCCAACAAAAAGCCCAAGTTACACTCCTGGCCCGGACAGAAATATAAGTAAATCTGGGTCAAGCTCATCAGACCTTATTTCAAGCTATAGTGGTTAAAACCCAACTCTCATGGCCGAACCAAGTAATAGGAGTGATGATCTAGATTATGATCCTATTGAAGATGGTTATGCTCATAGTGTTGTTTGATTGAATGATTTTTGAACTATGGTTTTGTTTAATGTTTCAATAATTGTCCTAAATGACAAAGTTGTATTTTCATTAATTATTAATGAAATAAAATGAATTATTTGAAATTTCTCTATGTTGTTAAGTGAATTAAATGCTTATATGATAGAACTTGTTTTAATTTTCAAAGTATGATAATTTAACCCAGGAAGTATGTCTGCAAGAATGAGAGACCAAGTGAAAAGTAAGCACACTTGTTCCAAGGTTGAGAAGTTCCTTAGGAAGCTAACCCATATTACTGAGAGCATCACGAAAGTGGTGAACAAAGGAAACCGAAACTTTGACCTTGACTCTTATAGTGAGGTTTTCAAGAGAGTTGTTGCAGCCAAACCACCTGTTTACTTGGGAAAGGATGGTCTTGCCAGTCTTGAAAACTGGATGAGGGAGTTTGATAAGTTGTTTGATGCTATCAATTGCCCAAGTGAGTTGAGGGTGAATAATGGGGTTTACTACTTGAGGGAGGAAGCTAATTTATGGTGGGCCCAAAGAAAAGATGAGTTGTTGAAAAAGCCAAACTTTGGGTGGGATGAGTTTAAGGAAGCCTTGAGAGAAAAGTTTTACCCTTCCTACCTGAGAAAGAAAAAGTGCATGGAGTTTACCAACCTAAGAATGGGGAACATGTTAACCGGTGAATACTACAACAAGTTCATTGAGTTGATGAGGTTTACCCCGGAAGTAGTCCCTATTGAAACCATCAAAGCTCAGATATTTGAGCAATGCCTAACCTTGACCCTGCAAGGGAAGTTAGGGGGAGTGACCTTTGAGACCCTGGATGAAGTGTATGGACGTGCAGCCCACCTGTACGGAATCAAGGGGAGGGAAATGGAGCATGGTGGAGAGAAAAGGAAGAACCCATACTCTTCTCACGGGGGTGAAAAGAGGCATAAGCCCAATGGGAGCTACCAAGGGAATTCTGGAGATAGGAGGGACAACAAGGGGAACTTTGGGAAAGGGAATGGAGGCCAGTCGTCTAGGCCTAATGGGAATGGGAACCAAAGGGGTGAGAGACCCAAGAGGAAGTATTTTTGCAAAAGGTGTGAGAAAGACCACCTAGGAAAGGACTGTGAGGGGAACCCGGTAACTTGTCGTTACTGTCAGAAGTTGGGATATCGTGAGTACGAGTGTTTCAAGAAGGAAGCTGATGTTAAGTCTGGGAAAGTGAAAGAGTCTAGTGCACCTAGTAAACCACCTCAGTCTAGTGGACCTAAACCCAAAGTTGGAACCAGTAGCGGTGTGGGAGGTGCCCCAAAGGGTCGTGTGTTCGTGATGAATAGCTGTCAGGCTGAGTCTGCTAATGATGTGGTAATTGGTGTTTTCTTTATAAGTTCTTCTCCTGTGAGAGTCTTGTTTGATTCAGGGGCGTCACATTATTTTATTTCTAAGAATGTAGTTGGGAGTCTCGGGTTAGAAAGTCCTGAGTTAGTTTCTCTAAATGTGTCTATTCCGTTTGGGGAAGTAAAGAGTTGTTCGAGATTGTTTTTTAGTGTGCTTATTTCCATATCTGGGGTAGAATTTCTGGCAGATTTGATCGAGTTCAATTTGAATGACTTCGATGTGATTCTGGGTATGGATTGGTTGGGAAAGTATGAGGCAAAGATTGATTGTGCGGCTGAAAAGGTTACTTTGACTAGCCCAAGTAAGACCAAAGTGGTATATAAAAGGAAGGGAAAAGTTCAGGGTTGAGAATCGTGTCTGCAATGCAACTACAGAAGCTAGTTAAGAAGGGTTGTCCTTTGTTTCTGTGTAGTGTTCAAGAGATTGAATCTGAGGAAAAGAAAGGTGAGGAGAGTATTCCTGTGGTAGAAGAATTTCCAGATGTGTTTCCAGATGAGATTTCGGGTATGCCACCAATAAGGGATGTTGAGTTCACTATCGAACTAGTGCCTGGAACTGGACCTTTTTCTAAGGCTCCATATAAGATAGCTCCAACTGAGATGAGGGAGTTAAAGACTCAGTTGGATGATTTGTTGGAGAAAGGTTACATTAGGCCTAGTTCATCACCTTGAAAGCCCCAGTATTGTTTGTGAAGAAGAAGGATGGAAGTATGAGGTTGTGTATTGATTATCGAGAGTTGAACAAGGTGACAGTGAAGAATTAGTATTCATTACCAAGGATCGATGATTTGTTTGACCAGTTGAAAGGAGCAGGGGTATTCTCGAAAATAGATTTGAGATCAGGGTATCACTAGTTGAGAATTGCGGAGCAAGATATTGCAAAGAGTGCTTTCAGGACCCGTTATGGTCATTATGAGTTTACAGTCATGCCATTTGGTTTGACCAATGCACCTGCAGTGTTCATGGATTTGATGCATAGGATTTTCAGGCCATACTTGAACAAGTTTGTAGTGGTGTTTATTGATGATATTTTGATTTATTCAAAGGATGAAGAAGAGCATAAGGAGCATTTGAGGCAAGTGTTATCATGTTTAAGGGAGCATCAGTTGTATGCCAAGTTGTCTAAGTGTGAGTTTTGGTTGGAGAAAGTAGCATTTCTGGGCCATGTGATTTCCAAGGATAGAGTTGTAGTGGACCCAAGTAAGATTCGAGCTGTGAGTGATTGGCCAACCCCAAAGAATGTGTCGGATGTAAGGAGTTTTTTTGGGTTTGGCAGGCTACTACAAAAGGTTTTTGAAAGATTTTTCAAGGATCTCAAAACCCATGACAAGTTTGATGAAAAAGGAGCATAAGTTCTTATGGACTCAAGAGTGTGAGGAGGCGTTTAAGATCCTGAAAGAAAGGTTAACCACAGCACCTGTGCTGGCTCTGCCGGATGGAAGTGATTTGTATGGGGTGTATAGTGATGTATCAAGGTTTGGACTGGGATGTGTTTTGATGCAAAATTGAAATATTACAAATAGCCGTCAGGCTCCTTAACCAAAACTGGTATACAAATGTCCTGTACTTTGTGTAAATCCACCCTCCACAACAAAAGAAAATGCCCTCATAAAGATGTTATAGAGGTCCCAACTGAACCACCCACAAAGAAACCTAGGGAAGACTAGGAAAGATGGTCAGCCATCCCAAACAACTACTACTGATGCACAGATTGCACCATCACATCATGACATTTCTGCCCAACCCACTCAACTTGGAAAAGGGGGAAGGGCAATAAGAGGGGGAAGAGGTGGTCAACAACCTCAGGCTGGGAGAGGTCAATCACAAACTGCTACTACAGGTGCATCACAGTCTCAGTCTACAGAGGGAAGGGGTGGCAAAGGTGGTGGGAGAGGGCAGACTAGGGGTGGCAGAGGTTACGGGAGAGGCCATCCAAGGGGTGGCAGAGGAAGGGGAAGGAGCTAAGTTCCTATGGGGGTTGGAGTTCTATTTGGTGCAGATGGGTCTATGATAAGCAATGTAAGTAACCCAAATAAATCTGACTCTGTGATTTCTTATTCAACATTGTCAGATTTCACTAACCACACTTATACATTTTTCCTGTAGGTTCGTGGAAAATCTACTAAGGAACTCTCTGGAACAGCTATCACCATGAGGACCAGAACAACATTCAGTCAGCAAGGCCATAATGTCATGACTGGAGATAGCTCAAGCCAAAAAACAACCAAGCATCACCAAACTCAGTAGCATATGTAGGATGTGTCTGTATGAAACAATGTCCTAGTCATTTTGTGTATAAAATACTAAGGCACAAGGTTTATTTTGTTGACAGTTCACTCTACCAGCAGCCTGTGCATTTTGGCTACTTATTTTGGATTTGGTTACTTTTGAATGATGTAATATGAATCTACTAATTTACCATAACATGAATCTACCTTTGTGTATGATATTATATGAAGAATATGTTGTGCCAATGTCTACTTTTATTTCATTGCATAAAAACTCACAAAGTACAAACCACAATGCTGATTTTACAAAACATTACACACTAAAATACACCCAATTGATATGAGTACATAATTCTTCCACAAAAACTAAGCTACTTAGTTCATTACTAATCAAGAACCCAAATTTAACATAAAAACCACCATGCCAAAGAACACCCATGAACAAAACAGAGCCATTGTCAAATTGGATTCGTTCCTTGAACAATGCATGAGTTCAATCCTAAGTTGGGTAATTTCAGCTTTCATTTCTTGTACCTCTTCCACAAAATTCCCTTCTTTCCTTGCAATATCTTGACCTTGTCTTCTAACATAGCCTTTTGCATATCCAACTCAGCTATGTTTGTTTCCCTTTCAAAAATATGAATTCTCAAGTCATCACCATTGTTACAATCAACCCACTTCATGAAATTGCAATCAGTATCATGTACAATGTCAACATAACCCTAGTTTCAGCAAATTTAACGATTAAAAACAAAAACAACATCAACAAAGCTTAATTACTCAATAAAGCAATCACAATAGGATAAACTATCAACCAATTGACTTACCGGCCATTTTGGACAACCAAAGAACTTACAACCAACATTTGGTCCCTTCTTCACCGTTCGTACAATAGCGTCAAGCCCACAATTACATTTGATGTTAGCGTACAACCCTCCTCTAGAGCTTGAAGAAGACGTTGGGGACCCACCAAGTGAAGTCCTTCCACCAGCCATTGATAAATTGAAATAATCGCAAAAAAAAAAAAATGAAAAGAAATTAAAATTTTGAACTACTGTAACAGGGGAGAAGAAGAGAGAAGGAAAAATAACGGGCAAAAAATTTTGGGGTGACTCACTTTATTTATAATGCCAACTAAGGGAGGAAGTCAAACTTTGAAGATTAAGAAAGAAAAACAGATGCCACGTAGGATTTTTACCTGCTAATGTAGGTAGGTGACCTGCTAGGACTACTCTAGGCAAATTGAGTCAATAGTTAGGATTATTAAAAAATAAAATGTAGTTGGGATTGTTGTAGGTAAATGGGCAATAGTTGGGATTAATAAAGTGCATTTTTCCTAATAATAATAATAATGAAATCTGCTCGGCTCGGCTCTGCTCCGCTCCAATCTGCTCTGCTCTGCTGAAATCTGTTCTGCTCTGCTCTGCCCAAAAGGTCAAAAGAACAGGGCCTAAGTATACTAATGTGACTTTCAATTTATGGCCCACCAAATCCATATTGTAAATTTTTCAAAAAAATAATAATAATAAAACTTAAATAAATTACAAAATATATTATAATATTGATAAGGGCCACACTTTTTGTCAAATGAGACTCAAAGTTGAGTATCTAAATTTTGAATATTAAAATATAAAATGAGTTGTTTTTTTTACCTCCAATGGTGATACCCAACCCGCTTCTCAATTTAGCAACTCATGTGAAGTCTAATTTCCCAATGGTGAGACTTTCTAAAGTATACAAATGTCACTTTCAATTTATGACACACCAACTCATATTATAATTTTTGTTAGAAAAAAATAAAATTAAAACTTAAATAAATTACAAAACATATTATAATATTGATAAGGGCCCACACTTTTTGTCAAATGAGACTCAAAGTTGAGTATCTAAACTTAGCAACTTTCTTTTGGAGTTGCTAAGTTTAGATACCAACTTATTGATATCCTTTACAAAAAATACTCTCTCTCCTAAAGAAACTCCCTCTAGTCTCACTATTGGAGATGGTCTAAATATTGCTTCATTTCATATTAGATGATACATTTCATTTACGGTGTGTTTGGATTGAAGGAAATGGAGGGAAGGGAAGGAAAATGGAGAGATATAATATCTTTCATTTGGATAACAAATGAGGAAGGAAGAGAATTGAAGGGGAGAGAAATTGAGGGATTAAATTGTAGGAAATTGATCCCTCCAACAATGGAGAGATTTGGAAGGGAAATTCAACATTCTTCCTTTCCCTCCCCTCCTCTTCTCCTCCCTCCCCTTCTTTTCCTTCCTCCTTTTTTATCCAAACACAGTGTTAGGTATGTTTGCTAATGCAAATATCCTTGATTACATATTAGCAAAATTTTTTGATATTTAAAAAGTAAATATTGAGATGAACTCAACAAGATCTCACATAAGACATGACTGTGTTTTTTTTCAACACGATACCACAAGACGAAATCAAAGTTATGTAAATAGTGTACAAAATCAAACTATGTCATCTAATTTGAAACGGAAAAAGTACCTTATTAGAACAAAAATTAAGTCAGCACACTATATACATGATATAAATAACAAAAATCAATTATTACATAAAAAAAAAAAAGAAGTTATATCAGTTATCAATACTCTTTCCTAACTCTATAAAACTTAGAATTTAAAATGCCTTTAAAATTTACTTTAAATTTTGAGGATTGAATTTTGTGAAATGAGTTCAATTTCATGATATAGAGCCTAACATCGTTTGTATTCTACGCGTTAATCAATGCGAAGATTTTGACAAGGACGTTATAGCTTTCTGTCTTTCACAATGAAGCTATAACGAAAATCTAATTTAGATTAAAGACCAAAGGCATATTTTTGTCATCTTAATAGTTAAGATAAGTTGAGACATTCCACCCCCCACCCCCCCTAAAAAAAGAAAAAAAAAAAAATCTTCCCATAGAATTGTAGCCGATTTTAGAAAAATTCAAACAAAATAAATTCAAATAAGTTCATACAAAATAAACTCAAATAAGTTTAAATAAATACAAAATATAAACTTAAAAGGAGCTCAAATAAGGTTTTTTTTTAAAATCATTTATTTAAATCCAAATAAGTTCAAATAAGTTAGACTCTGTTTGAAACATGTAATATTATCTGAATTGCTGAATTCAGTCCGCCAGAGCAAATACCATACAAGATGAGAGCTAAGAGGGGCCCACATTTGTGAGGGGCACGTGCCCTGCGTTAGGTCAAATAGGATAAGGTTCTTGAAGTCGACTCTATGCTTAAGCTTGGCACGAGCACTTAAAATGCCATTAATTTAGAGGACTTCCCTTCATTCGATCCATATTTGAGGATGTAGTGCTATTTGTATTTATTCTAATATTCTAATTCAACTGGCCTAACTACTTGCATGCACCCCACTATGCAGCAATGTTGAGATCTTGGTGTCATCGAGAATCTTCTACTTCTAAATTCTTGTTAAATTTGGCTAATTTCAATTGAAAAATTGAAAAATTGAAAAATTTCTTTTTATTTATTTGAATCTTCTACGAAATTTTATCAAATTTATATACTTCATTAGTTGACCGTTATCATTTTAATTATATATAAGTAGGTCAATTGTTGATTGAATACTATGTAGTTGAAAAAAAAAAAAAAAGGTTTTGACATGAGCATAAGTTTTTACTCCCTATATTTATTGAGAATTAGATCAGAATAGTTAATACTTTTTCCTATTCGTGATTTTCAGAGCAAGATTAAAAGACATTATGTACTTTTTTTCACATATTAACCTAACAAGATCCAATTCATATGCGTTCAATTTTAAAAGGGTACATAGTGCATTCATAGAATATCTAACAAAAAGTATCTAATAACCCTGAACTAAATTAATATGGAGTATTGTAAGATTTAACCATTTTTTAATATATTTTATATAAGTATCTTATAAAGCAATTAACTTTCAAAAATAAACAAATAAAACTATTCTTTAATCTTATCAACATTTTAATACATTATAATTACTCTTAAATCATTTAACTAAGGGAGGAGTTGACACTCTTAAAGTCAATGATTGAACATCATCCTTCAACGTCTTCTTTATTAATTGAATTAGCATCAAATTTATTCGATAGAGACATAAGATGCTAGAGGGTAGTTATTGTACATACTTATCTTAAATACTCCAATTTGACAAGTGTCTATTTTTATTTATTTTAATTTTACAGTATAAAATTATAGTATACAGTTATCCTTAAGATGTGATACCAACAAAAATGATTAAACACTATAAAAAATAATTACTCCACAAGCTTTCACAAGAAATGCACAAGCATAATTATATAATCATGGATTATAAAATTTACATGTAAAGTTATAATTTGTTTAAAATAATATTTATGATGATTAATTTTAATAAAGGCGTAAGAATTCACGAGCCAAGCAGATTTAATTGTCACTCTTTATTTTTAATTACTTGTTATAATCCAAATACATTCATAAACATTATTAAATTAAAGCACCTATATATATATAATCGATCTAATAACTAACTTACCATATTATTGTCATACATTGCATCTTATCAAAGTAAATAAACCCAAGAAAAAACTTTAAAAAAAAAATGATGGCAATGTCTCCTTTGTTATGCCCTACTAATTTGGGATGGGAGTATCCCTTAGAATTAGACACAAACCAAAATTTTGATAACCTCGATTTCGATATCGATTCTATGTTTCTTGCTACTTCTCAAGCTCAAGATTGTGGCGTTAGTCATCAAGTAGTGTCTAGTGATCATGTTAAGCAAAGTGAATCGCCACAGAATACAAGCTCAACAGATCAATTTGATAATAATCCTTTGTTATCGAAGAAGCTTAATCATAATGCGAGTGAGAGAGATCGAAGAAAGAAGATTAATGACATGTATTCCTCTCTACGTGCTTTGCTTCCAGCAACTGATCATAGGGTAAGTACAATTTTTAGAACAATTATTTTTTCTATCATTTCCTCTAATTTTTACAAGAAAAAGGGTTTATAGTGTATTTATAACATATAATAAAATTGCTAGTTTATAAGGAAAATCTATTATTCAAACTAGTACAATATTTACCATTGTTAAGACAAAGTTATTATAAACTATAGCAATATATATTTTCGTGTCAACTGAATTTTCCTTAACTATAGTAAATATTTTTTTGGAAAAATCATTGCTAGGTGACTAGGTCCTATCAATTTATTGACATAAATTTTCACAAGACGTGGTAAAAATAACGTTAATTATATGGTGTTCTTATCCAACATACGTTATTCTTACGTGCAAATATATATGTTACATATTATTGCAATCATTAATTAATTTCTAACATGCTTAAATTACGTTGCAGAAAAAACTAAGCATTCCAGCAACAGTTGGACGTGTGCTTGAATATATACCTCAACTACAAAAGGAAGTGGATAAATTAGCTCGTAAGAAAGAAGTATATTTATCAAAAATATCAGCTTTACAAGGAAATGTTGGGAAAATTATTCAAGAAGAAAACCCTAAAAAATGCATAATTGATGAAACGACGTCGTGTTCGATTTCTTCAAATAAATCGGGTGATAAAGAAATTGTGATCCAAATATCAACAGTTGAGAGGATATCAATATGTGAGGTGCTTTTGGTGCTTGAGAAGAATGGTTATCTTGTTATTGATGTTTCATCTTTTCAATCTTTTGGAGGAAGGACTTTCTACAATATCCATTTATGGGTAAGTTTTCTGAATTTCATTATTATTTAGCATAAAAGGTGTCTAGGACGAATTAGATAATTTACGAGGAATAATTGAAATGACTAGTCCAATTAGAACTATGGTTGGTCCACTGTAAAACTCGCTAATTTTGAAATTATTATCGTCTCTATTTGAGTGACCTGTATTGTTTATATTTTAATTTTCCTACCAAACCTATGTAAAGTAAAGTATCAATCCAGTCATGTGACACGTTCTAATATGTGTATGTTGTTGTAACAGACGGAAGGAGGTCACGGAAGGTACAACGTAAACTTTGAAAAGTTAAATGAAGTGTTGTTGTCTCTTCTTCAAGAGCAAAAGCAGAAGCAAATGCAGATGTATTCCTAGTGTATTTGGTGGAGGAATGACCAAGTATATATACAACTCGTATATGCAAATGCTTTTTTCCTTTTTCGTTTTGCTTGTTGTATAGAAAGCTATATATAAAGGATATATATAGTGGAGCAATATATATATAGTTGGAGCTTAATCCAAATTCTAGTTATCAACTTACAAGATTTAATGATCTAAGTTAGTTGACATTCATGTAATTTAAATGTTTTAAGAGCAGTTATAAAACTTATTGAGATGTCTAAAGCTGTAGATTTCAATCACACGCACATGAATATTATCTTATGTTAAAAAGATGCATGTCTATAGACCACCGTTCAAGTATATGACGCATATATTTAAAAACAACTTTTGTAAGAAAGATGTACTTCATTGTGTTTAAAAAAAAAAAAAAAGGCGCCTTAGAGCACTATCAACAATGAGCAAAAATTAGTTTCATCATTCTCTCTCTACCCACTCTCTCTTCCAACTTATGAGCATTTTTGTGATCATATTTTTATCCCACCAATGATCAAAAAAAATTTCTTCACCATTCTCTCTCTACTATATCTTTTTTCTTACTTTTACTAATACCCTTCTATATTTCTCTTTACTAAATTATTTTTATTCTTCTTTTTTTACTTGCCTTGTGGACCCCACATACTTACTATTCATCTTTAAAAATGCTAATTCTATGAACAATTTTCATTTTGCTCATTGATGTAAGTCATTTTTGTTTTAATTTCACCCAAAGTTTTGCTCATGAGCATTTTTTTTGCTCATTGTTGGAAATGCTCTAAAATGTTTACGGTAGATCACTTTTTTTTTTTTTTTTTTTTTTATGTGCCTTGAGCTTTTTTATACTTCGTATGGTGGTGCTTTGTATAGTATAATGTACTTGGCCCGCGTGGGAACTTGAAACTGTTGGACTTTGGGTCAAGACAAAAGGAGAGACAACTAATACATAAGTGAATGAAGTTTTATCCTTAAATCATATTGGTATGAATGTTAGTCATTTTAATTAATTTCCCAAAACTTTTTAGAATTGATTTTAAATAACGAAGTATAGTTATTTTTATTGCTTAATGAAGAGTTGTCAAAAACCAACCTAATTTAAAAAGGAAATTAAATTTATTGATAGCAATAATCCCACTTTTGGTGATCTGCTCAACATAGTATCAACAATCATTATTCTCAGTATAATCTAAACTTTGAAAAAAATCTGCTCAGTTTAGGGCTTGTTCTATTCAGTTCAGTTCCAATCAGTTCAGTTCCCGATTCCTTTTCTCATAAACAATTCATTTCAGCTGTATTCAGTTCACTTCAGCTTCAATCAATTCACTACGGTTCAGTTGTTTTCAGTAAATCGGAATAGTCCCTTAGTCCATAACCAGTTGAGAGATGTTAGTAACCTGTAAGAATAGGTTAATTAGGCAAGTGTATGTTTTGTTTTCATTGATTCTAATTTAATTAGTCAATGTTTTATATAACTAACTTAAATAACTTAGCCTCTGAGTTTAATTAGTTACCCAACCCACACTACAGCCACCCACCAGTCCACTACCATGACACACCAAATCACCGCCATCATTGCCCCACCACAACTCCACTATCAGTGTCATAGCCCCCATTAGTATTAACCCCAATACCCCATTGCATTACAACACCCTTGAATTGTACTCCACTTAATAAATCACAATGTAACCTGAATTGACTTTAGTTGAAAACTAGAATTACCATTATGTTTAATAAAAAAAAAAAAAAATAGTGTATGACGGTGCTCGAGGAAGGACATGTATGGTGAACACCACCCACAACAAAAGTAGTAAAGAGATTGAAAAAGATGAACATGCATGAGAGGGAGGGAGAGTCGAAGTGGAGAGAGAAAAGGGTAGGAGCAAAAAAAATAGAACGTAATTGCAATAAATTTTTTTTTTTCAATAATTATCTTTAAAAAGGAAAAAAAAATAATTAATCCAGCTTAGCAAGTAACCGGTTAATTGGATCAAATTGAGCAGATTTTGTTAAAGTTCGAATTATATTGAGAATAGTAATAGTTGGGATTATTTTAAGTGGATAGTTGAAAATTGGGATTATTTTCATCAATTTTTTCCATTTAAAAATGGCCCAAACAAATTCTAAAAGAATCAAACCTAGATCTAATTTATATACACACTAACCTAACATGACCCAATTGATATGACCTAAACATACAAGCTAAGATCAAAATCGAATTTAACTTACATGCCTGATTCAATAGCTCTAGTTATAACTTATAAGTCTATTGAAACATAAGAAGATATGCTAAGAGCGAATCATAAAGTAGAAACCAAATTGAAAGTACAATTATTGATTTAAGGGATAAGAGAGAAAGGGACACTAAGATTGTGAATTATTTATTTATTTAATTTTTGGATGAGATATTGTGAATTGTAAAGATGTTTACATTTGTTAATCTACTAATTGATTGGTTTATTATAGATCAAATAAATGTTTTACATTTTTTTTATCAGTTTATATTATTTTTTATAATGCATAATTTGAATTGGGTCAAAATTTAGTTGAGAATATATATAACTTGTATGTCAATCTATTAAAATTCTAAAAACTTTAGTAAGTATCATAAACTTTAACCTTTAAGAGATTTAACACATAATAACTTTTTAGTTTGTTATGAATATTTATATTTTAAAGTGAATTACTTGATTCATAGCCACAAATAAAAATAGAAAATAATGCTTTCTATGTTGGATCGAGGCTTGGATACTTTTAATATAAGATACAATTAAAAATATGATAGTTGACAGGTGTATCCGTAATTCCTTGATATAATCTCGATAAATTTTCAAAGTGACCAAATCCAATGGAAAATAATTAATAAAATGATTACAAATTAAAGAGTAAAGAGAGGCAAGTCAAGACTCAATAAGAGATGCATATAACAATATCAACTACTAGCCATTTCATGCTTTATAAATTTGCTCCTTTTGCTTTTGCATGCTTTAATTTGGGACAAAAAGAAAACATGCAAAAACACTTTCTAAACAATACGTACCCTCGTCCCCAAGCACATCACGTTCTATTTTCCTATTGCAATTTGCAAGCTTATACTGTTATACATGGGCCGATACGTTAACAGTCGGTGGCTTGGACGCTTGGTGCCATTAGTTTCCTAGTTATTAGCCATGTATACAAAAATTGATACTTTTAGTTATTTTATAGAGCATTATTCGAGTTTATTATCAATTAGTTTATTATAAAATTTGAAACAATACTATTATAATAACCATATAAGGGTCTGCTCTGATTTACTGAACTGGGCTGAACTGAACTTATTGGTGCTGAACTGAACTGAAATGAATATTTTATAAGAGAAGAAAATTAAGAACTGAATTGAACTTATTGGAGGTGAACGGAATTGAAAATAAGCTGAAGAGAACATGCCCTAAATTATGACATTGTTTTTATTTATTACCATGACAATTTCATTTTAGTGAGACAAAATTGAATTATTTCGGTAGAGCAACTTATGGATTTAAATTGATGATCAGTCACGAGTCGATTTTTATAATATGTGTATTACAGTTTGAAAAATAAAGTTTTCTTAAAGTAGAATGATTTATGGTAATTAAAATTTATCAATTTTACAAAATAATTACAAAGTATTATTAATAATTTTTTGTAAGTTTTATTATTGCGAATTTAAAGATATTGATGATCTAATATTCTTTTTCAAAACTATTCAAATGGAAATAGGCACCATATTATGGGTACAGACAACTTAGATAGAGCAGCAACACCCTATTGATCTCAAATACTACCTCCGATTTTTTTTAGTTGCAACTTTGGAGTATTATTTGAGAGATATAAAATATTCCAAAGTTGCAACTAAAAAAAATCGGAGGGAGTATATCTGACCAAAAGTCCCTTGATAATTTACATTTTCTACAATCATCTTTATTTAACAATGTATTATTATTATTATTATTATTATTATTAAATTAGAAAAATTAAAGTGTAAGTCTTTTTTTTTTTTTTGGGATGGTGACCTGTAATTATGGGGCGGTACCGCGGTAGGCCTTAACTTTGGTCCAAATGAGTTGAGACTTCCACTTCTTGTGGCCTTGTACCTTCAAGAGGTCTTGTCTTGTGTTGAATCGAAGAACATAAACCTTTTCTTTTCTTATTTGTTTCCTTGTTGTGTCACTTCAAATACTTTTAAACCTTTATGGAGTACTAGTGTACTACCTTGGTTCTTTATTTTCTTTGTTTATTTGTTGAGTCACTTCAAATTTTCTCAAATTGTAATGCATAATCTTTGATCACTATTCAGTAACAATTTTTAAAAAGTTATATTTTGAAAAGTACATAAAGACGAATTAAACCGGTTCTCTGTTAAGCAATGTATTGTACTTGTATTTAGTAGGCTAATGTTGTATTGTATATTTAGCTTATGGGCCATATTAATTCTTAACAATCTCACGTGACTTTGTTTTTCGTTGGATGTTTTAAATAAGTCATTATATATGTTAATGTAGAATATGTAAATATAATCAAAGTCAAATTTTTGTAATCATAAAGATACATTGTACATATAAAGAACACAAAGATATGGATGTTATCTATTGCAACATTTATGTATATCTCTTATGAAAGTTTTATATCAATTGAAAACTAGCTTCTTCTTACACACGCTGTATATCACATGGGTTAAGGGGCCGTTTCTAAACGACCCCTGAACAATGAATGTGGTGTAGTATTATTAAAAAGCATATGTACCTTGATTTTATAACAATATTGTTAATCATGTTCAAATAATCTAAAATTAACTACTATTCCCGTTTCATATTTTTTTAACTTTGGAATATTTTACATTTTACAAATAATACTCCAAGTTGCAAAAAAATATGAAATGGAGGTAGTAATTTTCAAATCTAATTTAGGTTGAAAAAACTTGAATATTAGCTCGAGCTTGAATAAAAAATATTACAAACTGTTAGAAAATCTGTGTTTGAAGATTAGAAATAAGAACATACAAACAAGACAAGAATGCATGAACTGAATGTTGGAAATAGTAATGCAATCGGATGATTAGATTGCAACTAGTACAATCCTCACTCGTGCTCGGAAGGGTGAGCTGCGCCCGATCGGGCGGATTAAAGCATTTTTGAAGGACTGGACGAATTGACTACAGGAGTGTGGTGAGATGTCAAGATTTGCGAGCCTAGGAGGTTGCCCTCGTGCCCGGTCGGGCGATGGGTGGCCTGACCGACACACTTTTTGTAACACCCCCGATTTACTAACTATAAATAAATGAGAATTAAAAGAAAAATAAACAACCGTTAAATAAAGTTGCGGAAGCATACACTTAAATCGGAGGTATTACCGCCACACTCAATAACCTGTCAAGTGCTAAGGCTTACAATATTCCAAAAATTACAACTCAATAAACTAGGCAAGCTATTAATAAACCCTTACAAACTCGTTATAAACAAACTAATCGAAACACTTGAGCTCCTTTATCTATGATCACTTGATTAACCTGCTTAGACAAACTTGACAACTCACCATTAAGGACAAATTCCAAAATAGATCGTCGCAAGACCACCATAAGAAAAAGACATGGCCGCAAACACAAGTAGCACAACAAACAAACACACACGTCAGCAAAGAGCTGAGCAATCATCACATATCATAATATAGGGAATAATTAATTGAATATTAATATAATTTGCTCACTTAAACAATGTAGTTCAAAACTACATACACATCGTACTCTAAAAATAATCCTTATCAATTCAACCTCGAATATCAATACGATCATTTACTCCATTAACTCATCTAATCCCATAAGTGTGCCATGCTCTTTGTTTTATACCTAGCCTTGGACATGGGTAATTCGAATAAATAGACCAACAAGTATAAAAACTTGAATACTCTCAATAACTAGAAAACACTTTAAACCATGACCAATATGGGTCAAATCCCGCTGTAGGGGCCCATAGAAAAATCTATAAATATAATTTAACTACAGTAATTACCGCTTATGCATTACTTTCCACATGTCAACCTCTTATAAAAAAATTTTCCGCCAAAACTAATAATGACATCATTATTTTTTTTCAACATAAATAAAAATTTGAAAATGATAAATTAATTATACATTTTCCTAACAGATTTTATATTTAAATTGACTAATTATGCAGTTTCGATTGGAAAAATTAGAGGAAGGTCAGACTATTTCATTTTCTTATGAACATTATTTTTTTCTCCTACTCCGTATATTTTATATAGATTATATGAATTGAGGCTTCCACTCTTTATTAATTTCTCAATTTATTAGATGTTGATTAAATTATTTGTACTACGTACATATTACACACAAATAAGCTAAAAAATATTGTTAAAATCGTAAAATAATATTTAAATCGTGCATCGTACGAGCCTAATCTAAAGATTGTACCTCATTCTTAACTCATGATTATTTTCCTCTTACCAAGATGCCAAGGACTAAGGTATATAACACAGAGCCTCAAACCAAGAACAAAATAATATAATAGTGCTCAACCTTTTGATCTCATACTTTGATTAAATAATCATTCACAAACTAATAAACAATAATATCTCAATAATGGCACATGTTCCCAAATAACATAACAATTCAAACTCGAGTTAATCATAGCATGTCTCAACTCTTATAGGGTAATAAACCTAATACCCAAATATAATTAACTCACAATCCAAAAACAATACTCTGCATTAACAACCCTAAAACCTCGATAAGACAATGCTCCCTATAGCAATAACATTAAAAATCCTAGAAAAATAACACGATCAATCAATACCACAAAAATAATACAACAATTAAAATCATATTATACCACGCACTAATCATGTATATATATAAATCATGATCATATATAATTCACAAACAATAAAATTTACAAATAACAATATAAAGCACAATTAATACTAACAATTTATAATCAAACAAATCCAAAAATTAAGGTCGTGTGATTTCCTTTCGAAAAGCCAAAACATGGTGTGTTGATGGACGAAACAATCAAAAATACGAACAGATGTACATATCATCAGAGTCATGAGAATGAATAAATAATACTTGGAGTTTTAATTGTGAGCATGAATTCATGATGAGGTGGAAAGGAAAGATCAATTTAAAGAAAGATCAAGTGCAGCTTGCTTGATTCACGCATAAACCCAAACTTAATCAATATGAAGAGTAAAAGGTACACTCGATACTCCGTAAAGATTTTGATAAAAATAGCATATTTTAGGGTTTAAGAGTATTTATAGGTTTCATAAAAAAAAAGTCCTATTAATACAACATTGGGTTTCATTACCCGCACGAGACAAAAGCTTCTCTTTTCAACCCTGCAACTTTTTTCATATCCTTTCCTTAAGAGCAGCAAAAACAGATTTTTTTCGATCTACCAACAATGGTCGGGATGCCAAGGTATTTACCATGAGTATCAACCTGCTTCATTTTCAGAAACTCAGCAAGTTCCTTTTGCATGGATAGACTCACTCCTTTGCTAAAAGAGACCTCCGATTTTTCATAATTGATTTTTTGTCTGAAAGCTGCTTCATAACTGTTGAGAATTTTGACTATCTTTGAGCATTCCTCTTGATTGGCTCTAGCAAAAAGCAAACTGTCGTTTGCAAAAAAGATATGAGAGATAACAGGGCCATTACGACTGGCTTTGGCCCCATGGATCTCCCTGTTTACAACAGCCTTCGAAATGAGTTTGGAAAAGGCATCCGCAATCATGATAAAAAGATACGGAGAAAGGGGGTCGCCCTGTCTCAGTCCTCTGGCTAGTTTGACATCACCACATACAGCTCCATTGATGTTAAAAGAATATGAAACAGTTGAAACGCAACTCATCACAACATTGACCCAGCTCTCTGCAAATCCCATCCTCCGGAGAAGAGATTCAAGAAAATGCCACTCTACCCTGTCATATGCCTTACTCATATCAAGTTTAAGAGCAATAGTGCCTTTTCGACCAGTGCTTCTCTTTTTCATAGAATGAAACAATTCTAGAGCAATGAGAGCGTTATCAGTAATTAACCTCCCTGGAACAAAAGTACTTTGATTTTCCGAGATGACTCCCAGTAAAATCGTCTTAAGTCTCATAACCATTGTTTTCGACGCTATTTTATACAATACATTGCAGAGAGCAATAGGACGAAATTCAGACATAGAGCGGGGAAAGTCTACCTTTGGAATCAGTGCTACATTGGTACGATTAACAGTCACCGGAGAGATTCTTCCATGAAGAATGTTGCACACAAATGTTGAGACATCGTCACTAATAATATGCCAAAATTTTTGATAAAAAATGGCATGAATTCCATCGGGCCCCGGAGCCTTGCACGGGTGTATTTCACAAATTGCAGCATAAATCTCATCTTTGGTAAAAGGTCGGAGAAGCTTTGCATTGTCCTCATGCGTAATGGACGGAGAAATAGCATCAATTACCTCTTCACATCTCAAACTCGGGTAAGAATTCGACGAAAAAAGGTTATTATAAAAATTTTGGACAATTTCTTCAAAATTATCCTCATCAGTACACCACATTCCTTCATCATCAAGTAACCCCTCGATCCTATTTTTCTTCCTTCTCTGAGATGCCTTATGATGAAAGTACTTAGTGTTTCTGTCACCATCCTTGATTTAGGCTGCTCTTGATCGCAAATACCAATATACCTCTTGCGTATCGTACACATCTTCCAATTTCTTCTCAATTTCAGCACAAGTATGGACATTATGAGCTGTAATTCCCCGTCCTTGGGCTGCCTTAAGTTCTTCTTCGAGGTCATCTATCTGCTTTGCAAAATTAGAAAACTTCTCTCCACTCCACTTTCTCAGCGCTCTCAACATACTACCCATACGGTCCCCCATTAGCAGATCTTCTGAGCTACTCCAGGCATCATGAACAGCCTTCTCACAAGTGGCATCAAGTAACCATGCTGTCTCAAATTTAAAAGATTTTTTCCCTCTCTTCCGCTTACGCTTGGGTCTTTTCTCTTTGACTATGATAGGATTGTGATCGGACTTAAATCTCACAAGATGCTCAACATAGATGTCGGGGAACATAGAGCACCACTCGGAATTAGCACAAAACCTATCCAAACACTCATGAACTATAGTAGAATTCATTAATCCCCTCTCCTAAGTGTACCATTGCCCTTTGAACCCCAAATCACGCAATTCACAATCATTTAAAACATCACGGAACCCAGCAATTACACGACGATCAGAGTCTGAACCACCCTCCTTCTCACTCATGTGCAAAAGTTCATTAAAGTCACCACCAAATAAAATCGGAC
Source organism: Chenopodium album (assembly GCF_948465745.1). Taxonomy (NCBI): domain Eukaryota; kingdom Viridiplantae; phylum Streptophyta; class Magnoliopsida; order Caryophyllales; family Amaranthaceae; genus Chenopodium; species Chenopodium album. The sequence goes on from NC_137848.1 coordinate 49,861,633, forward strand.
CCGAAAGCTTTTCACATAGCTCAAGAATCAGAAGCCAAGTCTTATATTTGTCAGAAGACCCCGACCAACCATAAATCCCTATAAAATTCCATACCTCATCCCCTTGCACCACTTTACCACATATATGATGCGCAGAATAGGAAAAAAGATCAAAAGAGACAACATTGCTATTCCAGTAAAGACACAGCCCACCGGAATTACCATTACTACTCACACCAAATGCACAATCAAAACCTAATCTAATTTTAAGAGCTTTAGAAGCAGTTTTATTAATCATGGTTTTTGATAAAAAAAAATACAAGATTAGGGGCAAGAGAAGAGCACCATCTGCGTAATGCTCCAACTTTCCGAGGATTGCCAGCTCCTCGGTAGTTCCAGCACAAGGTATTCATTGTTGTTCGCGGGGTTGGCTCACTCTAACTCCCGCTACTTGATTTTGACTGTCTCCAGTGAATAAAGTTGTCTCAGCTTTACCTTTCTTCTCTGTCACTCCACCATCTATCATTATCTCCTCATCTAACATTGAGTTCATCCCCCTTTTTTTCTTTCCACTTATGTCTTTCCCTTCTTCTGTACCCCCCGTACTGCCTAACCCACTACCATACCCCTCTACCATTCAATCATACCTCTTCCAAGTTCTGCTATTTATTATTCCTACCTCCCCTGCTCCCTCATCCTTTCCCCTGAGATTATTTTTGCTTTTACCCCCAATCTGACTTTCACTTCTCATAGAAACAACCTGACCTCCTAGCTCTGTATCAAGAAGCCCCTCCCCCAAATTAGGACTATTAAGAATATTATTCACCCCTCCTGTAACATTCCCACCCTCATCCACCAACACCCTTTTCCCAACTTCTATGCTACCCATATCCCCTGCCCACTTATCTCCCCTTTTCCTCCCATCTCCATCACACTTCTTGGCCTTAGAACATGTTTATTACTCTGAGCATCAAATTCAAGTGCCAATCTAGCTTCCCTCTCCTTTGGCTTTGAGCTGATTGCATGAACAACCTGGGATGAAAATTGAAGCTTTCTTGCTGCACTCACTGGCCCAAGGCTAATCGTTCGACTTGCCGAGTTGTCTGACATTCGTCCTCCCCTTATAGAGCTTAGTTTGTCACTCCACAATCGCTCTTTTTCACGAACCTCAAAGGATTTTTGTGATGATTTTAATGGCGATGCCCGCATCCAAGCCCCATATTTGTACACCACTACCTCATCTTCTTCATTTCTCGACTCCTTCCCCAAGCATTCCTTGTCAGTGTGATCAATCTTCCTACAAAAGAAGCAAAAATCATCCAATCTTTCATATTTAATGTCTATCCATTTCGACCCTGACTCTCCCATAGCCAAGAACATCCCACGTCTCAGAGGCTTATTAATGTCAATCATAACTTTAATGCGCATAAATTCACCCCTCCCCAAAGGATCAGACTCGTTAAATTCAAGAAATCCACCTATGGCTTCCTCGATTTCTTTCATCACTGTTGGGTTTCGCTTATTGAAAGGAACGTCAAACAAACGAACCCAAATTGGAGATTTTGAGAATTTTATCTCCAAGGGCTGCTCTCTGCCAAGAATTTCTTTGAGAAGCAGTAGCTTCCCATCGAAGAACCACGGACTACCCTCCATGACTCTCTCCTTATCAGCCTCGTCAAAAAATTAGAAAACAAATAAATTTGTTTCGACCGCACGAATTGCTATATTTTCATTTATTCTCCACACATTCGATAGGGTACGTTTCATAACCTCCACATTGAAAGGCTTAACAGTCCATAACTTTCCTACGAGAGTGAGTCGAATTTGATCAATTGAAGTCTCCTCCAATTCACCGCTACTATCTTGTCCCACTATCACTACTTCATCTTCAGTAAGGTTAAATTTCTCCCACTCCTTGATTAAGTCAGAATCCATGGTTGCAAAAGCACGAATTTTGGTAGTAAATTCACAGACAAAGAGGAACTATGATCGACAAACAGCAAACCCTAGAGCAAGGACTACAAACCCTAGCGCGAGGGACTTTTCCAGTAACATTGGGTTTAAATGTTTAATAATACAGAGTTTTATTTAAACTATAATAGAGTTGTAAAACTTTTTTTTTTAAAAGTAAAATAAATATGTAAATAAGGAAGATTATTAACAATTAAAAATAACTTAATTTATTCATAAAAATATTTTAGGTATAAAATTGTAAAATATTCGGGTATTACACCTTTTTCTGAAGTCAGTTTGTATGATTTGTCTCCTATTTTTGGAGACATATATTTACGAGTATCACTTTATCATCATTGATACACAATACAATATCATTGAACCCTAAACACAAAAACAAAAAAAATACCCTTTTGAAATCTAAACAGTTCTTGAGCAATTCCAAGCTTCGAATTCAGGTACACGAATTATGGAGGTTGTTGTGTAAAACTTGGGTGAGGTGCGTCACTAAAATACGTGTACTGGTAGTGGCGTACTTTGCTTCTAAATCAGTAAGTTCCAAACCACGGCACAATCAAAGGAGAACAGGTCTTTGAATTCGAATATAGCAAATTCGTTCTAGGGAAGTTCTTATTTTGGCTAATATTTTCATAGAATCAACATATATTTTTCCAACACTAAATTGGTGTTAATTAGGTGTAGTAATCTGAGATCATGTACTCTTCGAGTCTTCAGTTGTATGTATTAATCAATTCAATCCCTCTTACACGAATACAATATAATATAATATTATTGTATTGGGTGAGAATTAGAGTAGTCACATGAACTTAATTATGCCCAAAAGGGAGAGAAAGGAAGATGGGAGATGTTGTATACTTATATTCATTATACTATATTAGTAGATTTGAAAAAATAAATTTTTTAAAATTTTGTTTATATTTTTATATCAAAATTTAAAATAAAAGAAATTTTCAAAATAAATAATACATCAAATATTAAAAAAAAATAGAGCTTATAAAAAAATTAAATAATTACTCCCTATGAAGCTTGTAATGGCGGTGGTCCATGTGTCATATGAAGCTTGTAGTCGCAGTATTGCTCTATAGCTGCGTCTCCTTGTTCATGAGCATTAAGACATTCAACAAACACACTCGATGGAGGCAAATTACACCATCAAAAAACTGGGGAGTGACAATCCTCTAGTGAACTTTCCACCATATTCAGATTCGATGCAATACTAAACTGGGTCCAACTGACCTTTATATGCGGACCCAATGATCATGTGGAGAGTCAATTAATATTAATTATATTTCTAAAACCATTAGAATTTATCTTAAGCTCTTATATATATATATATATAAGTTTTACATAATTTGTTAATTTATGAATAAGTTTTACATAATTTGTTAATTAACGAATAAGTTTTATGTAATTAAAACCTTCTAGAACAAATTACGTAAAACATAGGTTTGAGGTTGATGTCGTGGGCAAGAGAGTTGAATTAAAGGAGTGTATGGAGATGGATGAGCCCGCTGCAATAGGAATCACTCCGGGTGTTTTGTCTGATTTTCACAAATACTCAGATGGTGATGATATGTTATTTTATGAACACCCTTTTTCACTGGCTGCGTGGTGCAAAGGCCATCTCACGGAAGAGTCGAGATGGTTGCCTAAGTATAAGACTTGGGGTAGGGATAAGATGACCCGGGAACTTTTAGTGATCATCCAATCTCTTGTCATAGGGGTTTTGGATTACTTGGATGAATTTGGTAGTCATGGAAGTTTGGGTTGTATGAGTAGTTATCAATTAACTCAATATATCATCAACCACATTGGTGCGAAAAAACCTCGATTCAAAACAGAATTGGTAATGGGAGCCTAAGGTACTGAGGTGGAAGATGTAACTCATGATATTTGGCAGTTTATAGGGGTTTTACATAAGATTTTTCAAGGCGGTGTTTTAGATGCAAAATTAAACTTTATGCTCTCACTCAACATCCATATTCTGATCCATATATGGAAAAATATTGTTGGGTTTTTCTAAATTATGCCCCCAAACTTTTTCGGTTTCTAAGTTGTGCCCATGATTTTTCAAACGTCTCAGCTGTGCCCTCAACCTCACTAATTTTTATTAACAATAACCTTTTTTTATTATTTTATTTTCTGATTTTTAATTTTTTTTTAAAGTGTTAAACCAATTAGAACGGGACACATGTCAAATTAATAATGCCACGACACCATTATTGATAAAATAACTTAACTTTCGTTAACGGATATGGCTGTCAAAGGGTATTGTTGATAAAATATCATGAGGTGGAGGGCACATCTTATAACTTTGAAAAATCATGGGTACAGCTTGAAAACCGAAGAACTTGGGGGAATAGCTTAGAAAAACCCAATATTGTTTTAAGAGATTTCCCAGCCCTATGGGATGGTGATAGGCTAAAGTCGTAGTCACCCAATCAAAAATAATACCTAAATCTACTAACTATGTAGATAGGGAAGAAGGGTCGAACCACAGGGAAACGAGTTAATTTATTCCTAATTAATCAATATAATCTAAATTATCAAGTAACCAAATTGTTATTGTAAAAGAGAGAACTAAACTACTAAGAGTGAAAGTGGGAAGGAATAAAAGTAGGAGGAAAATCAAGGAATAAAAGACCTAGGGCATAGGTTCACCAATAAATAATATTCCAGGGTAAAACATAATAATCAATCATCAATGCATCAATTAATCAGATCATAAAGGGCTTTCGCTACGTATTACAATCACAGAATTAATCTACCGGTATTAAATCTCATCTCTCGAATCTCGACTTAACCATTTATAAATTAACCTGCCTATTGAAACTAGACCTAAACATCAATTCTCATCTCTCGAATCTCGAATCAATACTGTCAAACTCATGCATAAAAGATCAGGCCTAATCTAGTCACAGAGCATTAAATCAATCAATAGGAAATTAATCAAGCATTGACAATCAACAACAATAAATTACCCCTTCATATTATTTATGGATCCCCATAAACCCTAGAAAGAAAACTACTCAGACATAATCGAACATAAACTAAACAAAGCAATTAAACAAGTCATGATGGAAGAAATAAAATAAATAGCTGAGATTAAAGAAGAAGAAATCGTTACCAAAATCAATAGAACTACAAAGTTGAGAGAATTTTAGAGAGAGAAAATAATCTAAGTAGAGAGAGAAAGTCTAAAAGAGAAGGTCCCCCCAAAAAAAAAGATTCCATACTAAAATCGTACTTAAACAACTCTAAAAACAATCCTAATTAAAAACTAAGAATTCGACGAATCTGAACCCTCAAAAACACGCGCCCGATCGGGCGAAGGGCCGCCCGATCGGGCCCGCCTTTTCTGATGCCTCTGACTACGCGCCCGCCCGACTGGGCGTAAGCTTGCCCGATTGGGCCTGGTCTCTTCCTCGAGGCTTGGACTTCGATTGGGCTTGATTCTTCGGCCCAATCCGGATTTCCTCTTCGGGTCTTGAATACTTGGTCCAAATGCCCCGGTATCACACACCAAGCCCTTAATCACCGGCTCTAACCGGTCCTGAGCTTCAAAGATGGTCGTGTCCTCCTAATGTCCGTAGTTGCTCCAAAGATGCAATTTCCTACAAAACTCAAGCAAAACTACAAAAACACTAGAAAACACCAATTAGTAATAAAAGTGGCTCTAAAGAGCCAAAAACACTACTAATTACGACCAAGGGACGGGGGTAAAATACTATATAAATTGGACACATCAGATGGCTATGAAAGAAGGGATTTCTTCATCAATTTCTACGGCCGTTATGTAAGCGATCTATCATCCAAGACTCTATTTAACAATGCTCTCTCTTTTGCTGTAAATAAACTTCCAACTGCTCAACTAGTAGGGTGGATCTCTAAGATCCCTGTGGGTTCGATTTATGATCACATTCTACGTATGTCCGGATCAGGACCAGTCATATATAGTGAATCATCTCTTTTCAAGATTCTCAACTCTCAAGTACATTAGGGCAACACTCCATCACTATTGGCAGAAACCAGGGGGCGCACAGATTGATTTTCGCCGCATTGAGCTTTTTAGAGAGACTAGACAATTTTTCATAAATTGATACTCGTACTAATAATAATATAGACCAGAATTTTAATACAAAATATAGTTATGGAGGGAAAAGTTTAATGATAATATGACATAAGTCTAATTTTAGGATATGATGATGTTAATGGTTACTATTTTAGTACACTACTAGAAAACAGACCATTTTCGATGAAACAGTTCCAACGGACACGAAAATACGTCAAAAATTTCCGACGGAATTTTAATCCGTTGGAAAATTCTTTATTTTTGATCCGTCGAAAATATTATATTTTCCAACAGATTTAAATTCCATCAAAAATTTCAGACGGAATTTAAACTCTTTTCGACGGAATTATAGTTAAAACAACAAAAAAAAGACAAAACCCCCCAAAACCCTAGTCAAAACGGCACCCATCCCTTTCCCTCTCCCTCTTTCATTTCTTATTTCTTTCTCCTCGTTTCTTCTCTCTCTCTACCTCTCTTATGCTTCTCTCTCCTCTCCTCTCTTCCTCTCATCTTCTCTTTCTCTCTCCTCTCCTCTTCCCTCTTCTCTTCTCACGCCCCTTCTCTTCTTTGAATCTTTCGCATGCCCTTCTCCTCTTCTCTTCTTTGATTTTTTCTCTTGCCCATCTCCTATCCTCTTTTCTGGTTTTTCTCATGCCCTTCTTCTCTCTAATGGTGGGTTAAAGTTGTTTATGGTGATGGTTTAAAACAAATTAATGGTTTTTAAGGTCAATTTCGACCATGAAAATGCTAGATCTAGAGTTTTCACGGTCGAATTTGGCCTTATTATACCAAGTTCGAGGTGAAATTCGAAGCTAATTCGATTTTTAAGGTACATTTTAATGTTTTTTATTTTTGTTTTTGATTTTTTTATTTAATTTTTGGGTCGTGGTGGTTAGTTTATCGTTCGTGTTGATGGTTTTAGGTGAGTGGGTTTGGGTGTAGGTTCGATCAGGTTTTGGTGTTTTAGGTGGGTGGATTTGGGTTTGGTGGGGTTTTGATTAGGGTTGGTCAGGGATTAGGTTAAGTGGGTCTGGGTTAGGGTTTAGTGCTGCTGGTGGTGGTGGTGGTGGGTGTGGCTGATTTGTGTGCATTTGTGATTTGTGTGCGTGTGGTGGGTGGTGATGGGTTTGTGGTGGTTGTGCGCTTAGGTGGGTTTAGGGTTAGGGTGGGTATAGTTAAGATTTAGGCTTAGGGTTAGTTTAGGGAAAGTGGAGGCCTGGGATTAGGGTTAGGGTTAGTTAGGTGCTGGTGGTGGTCTGATATGGGGGATAATGGCGATTGTTGTCTGATGTTGGGGTTAGGGTTAATTAGGGGTTGGAGGTGGTAATACGCCGTGCCAGTGGTGGTCGGTGCGACGTGTTTTTTTTTTAATTTTATGAAAGAATTTTCTGACAAAATTGTATATGTCGAAAATTTTCGACGAACTTTCTCGGTGCCTAGAAAATTTTTTTCGACAGAAAAGTGTTTCTGACGGAATTTCCGTCGATAAAGGTCTTTCCAACGGAATTCAGGGTGTTAAATTCCGTCAAAAATGGCCCGCTTTCTAGTAGTGGTATTAGCTATAGATTGACTATAGAAGGGAAACTTTGTGTTTAATGATCATACGACATAAATGTTTTTGAAAAAGAGAAAATGGAATGAATTTATTCAAGATGAAAAATAAAATATCATTAGGGCAACTTCCACCCGATTCACCATTTAGGCTAATCTGGATTCGGGGCTCAGTTATAGAAGGTTATATTACAGTCTCTTCCTAGCTAATTGTTGTTGCAAGAGATCGGACATGCGATCCTCCATATCATATGTAGTGTCAATCACCACTGCACTAACAGTCAATTGGTACATGTAAGTAGTTAGAATTGGAACAAATATATGAAATATAACATTCATTACACTAATCTAGAGCTCTACACGTGATTTTGTCGTGCATTTCTAAATTAATATCATTTTCTCTTTTCATAAAACTTAACTTTAACTCCAACACACATGAGGTTGAAAAATCTTAAGACTAGATTGGTTGATTAACACTTTAAGTGAGGGATTCAACTGCATAATAAACATATTGGGTAATGAGTGGAGGTAGTGTAAAAAATTGACCCAACCGACCTGATCCGAAAACAAACCAAACAAAGTCCTTTAAATTTCAACTTGTATGACCACAATAATTTAGCATGACTCAAATTTAAAACAGGTCCTACTCTACCTCACCAAATCCGACCCATGTGCTCGATTTTAACCCAATAATTTAGCATGAACTAGCTATTCCTTTAATATAAACATTTAGAAGATACACCCTAGCTAACCATATTTGGAAGTTCTTTCGAGGGATTTGCCTTAAATCACAAATTTAGTTATTGATATGTAAACAATGATGTTTAGGGGTATAAAAGACCAAGGCAACTAACATTAATGATAAAAAAAATAAGTAACTAAAATTTTTTAGGGTATAAATGTATAATTGTCCAAATACTTTTCATTAAAAAGAACTTATACATGTAACACCCCCAAATTACTCTCCAATAATAATAATTACAAAACGTGGTTAATAATTATAATTAATTATAATTAAATTGGTTTAAAAATTAGGGGTATTACAATACATATTAACGAGGGTATATTTATATGTGCATATACATTTTTGAAGGATATAATTGACATCACACCATTCATAAGAATTATCTTATACTTTTTATAACGTGGGTGTATATATATATATACTAAATTAACAACCGCTGACATCATCACTTTTTAAAATTGTACACATGTCAAGCTGTTGTTAAAATTTTTCCCGCCTATTGCTAACATCATATTTTTATTTATTTTACCTTAAATTATTACAATATTTTTTTTGAACACAATTATTTTTATTATTGTTATTGTTATTGTTATTGTTATTTGTATTATTATTACTATTACTATTACTATTACTATTACTATTATACTCCATATTTTATATTATGAATTTATGAGTGATTATCTGACTTCAAAATATAATTACTCTCGGTTAAAGAGTACTTCGTAATACATAATTTGCTTAAGTTTTAACTCTTCTTCAAAATTAATAAGATCTAAATATCATTACAAATGGCAATTAATGATTATATCTTTATAATTTATTTCATATGAGGGACATATATAAAATATATATTTATTTCAATAAAAAATTTTATGTCGTGCATCGCCATGGATTTATCTAGTATATGTATATAGAGGAAGGCTCATGTAAGAACCCTCCTCTATATAAGAACCCAATCTTATATAAGAACTGTTTTGGGTGTTTTTAGTCCCTCAGGAGAGTTACAGCTCGAACACTGGTCCGGTGCGGCCTGTACCTACAAAACAACGGAGATTCCGGGTGGTTGGAGCTCCGCCTTCGACGGTCAAGTTAGAACGGGCTTCTAAGAATGTAAGAGTATGGAAAAGTAAAGTGAGATCTTCTCGGATTCCGAGATCAGGTATTTTTTCTAATAAGAGAGAATGTAGGGTAGTGTAATAAATGAATGTAGATGTCCCCAAAATGGGGGAAATCTCCCTATTTATAGGGTCATCGATAAATGTTCCCCTAATTAGGTCACTCTGACCTAATTTTGATGGGCTGCGCCGAATTACGGCCTTCTCGGGATTTGGGCCCTGAAGGCCATCTTTTCTCCTGAATTCTGGGAACGCCACATGTCAAATAGAGATAGGTCCAGTTTAGACTAATTCTGGGCTGACACGTGTCGCCTACTAGTTAGTCCACGTGGCATGATTAAAAATTACCCAAAATATTTGTCTCTCATAGATGTGACGTGGCATGCCACGTGGCATCTGTGACACATGTCACTCTACCACAGGTTGAATTTTAACTGTGAAATTTAACTTTTCACATTCTGGGGAAATTACGGGAATGCCCCTGAAATTACCCCTCTATAAATACAGGTTTTACCCCCCCTCATTTTGGACATTTCTAAAAAGTTCAGGAGAGATAAAGTCAAAGTGTTCTAAAGAGAGAAACTCTGACCACCGTTTGTGTTAAACACAAATAGTTCCTTCTTTCGCCCGTCTGCCCATACGGTTAACAACCGCTTGTGCTATAAATAAGCAAAATCACTTTCAACCCGCTTGCTAGAGTCGGTTAACGCTTGGCCCCTTTCAGAGTCAGATTTTTAAGCTACCGTCTCTACCCTCTTCAGCTCAATCTTGTTTTTTCCGTTTGTATATTTACATTTAATAAACGGATTCATCACCAACACACACGGCACAGCCTAGGTCAGTAGTCAGCCGATGTTTTGGTACGGCTGAGTTTAGGACTGGGGGTGCCGACTCTGGGTGTATGGAGCAGCCTTGTACATCCCTAAAACCGACCGTCTCTGTGTCTGTGCAGGACACAATGGCTCGAACTAAACAAACAACCACCATACGACGAAGGAGAGAGGGTACATTGGAGGTATCGTCTAATGAAATCACACCCGTTAAGGGGGGAGACATGCAGGTTGATTCGGAGGAGTACTCCCCTTCTAGGATCCCCAGGACTCCAAGTGATGGAATTTTATTCGAGTCTGAGGGTAGAGACGATGAGGAGGTCGTCTCCAATGTTGGATTAGAAGAAGCTGATCCAGAAGATGGAGACGGGGAAAGAACCACGTCTGCCTCAGGGTCAGACGGTGAAGAGGTTTCCCAAGAGAGAGACGGAGGAAGCACCGCCTTTGGGTCTAGCTCTAAGGATAGTAGTGATGATGATCTTCCCCCGCTTGAGGACAGCGAGGAAGAGGAACATAAAAACTGGAAAGAGAAGAACAACCAGGCTGAGATCCATGTGTCAGCCAAAGATAGAGCTGTAATGGAGAAGGGTTTAGACAATTTTAAGCTTAAGTACCCTCTAAGAGGCGGATTCAACATCTGGGTGCCGCCTAAATTAGGCACCATTGCCTGGGAAGACGAACAAATGAATGCCTACTGGTACTTCGGCTGTTATGAGGCGGCGTTCCCAGCCGACCTCCGCTTCCCTCTTCACGATGCAGTTGACTCCAAATTCTTGGGTGAACATTTTGGGTTACATAGCCGCCTGCGAATGGCAAGGGCTCCACCCTGGCTGGGAGGATTTTGCACACATGCATTACCTCAGTCGAAGCCTAGGCGGGTGGAGAGCGTGGTACACTCTTACCAAATACCCCAAATACCAGATGACCTTAGACAAGGTGTTTAAGTGGGATAATTGGAAGGTGCGCTTCTATTTAGTTTCCTCCCTCAAGGAGAGAGAGAACCGCGAGTACAGGCGGTACAATAGAAAGCCGGACCTTCTAGGTCAAAAATGCAAATTCCCTGCCATTCCAGACGAGGACTATGAGAAAATCATAGAGGCGGGATTTTTTGAACTTGAAACCGACTACCTCTCAACCGGGGAACCAATAAGTGTCCCCAAGAATTGGATTCCTAAGCATGAATGGTTGAGAGATAAGGCGTTCTTGTCCGCGTGCAGTCTCAATACAATGTTTGATAGACGTATGTCCAGTATGCATCCGGCAGTAATTATGCCGTCTGTGTTACATTCTTAGTTTTATTTCTATTATGTATATTCTGACAGACGGTTTGTTTGCAGAGACAGGCAGGAACATGGTCTCTGAAGAGAAAACCCCCAAACGGTCTGCAGCACAAATCCGCAAAGATAAGGTGGAGAAACAAAGGGTGGAAATAGTCGCCAAGGGTCAGGTATTCACCGTCTGCCCTACTTGGTACCTTTAATTTTCAACTAGAAGCGGCGCTATGCCAGCTGTATACTCATCGTGCCATTGTGTTTCAGGATGTTCCTCGATCCCTCCAAAAGCTCATCCAGCGGAAGCCAGATGTGGCAGCCTACAGCTCCTCCAAATCTCATAATGTTTCTTCAACCCAGACAGCTCCAAAAGCCCCGGCTGGGAAGACTCGTCTCAACATCGAGGGGAAGAGCATAAGTCTGAAGGGCTTCGGTCTAGGTATAGACCTAGACAAGAAGTTTGGCACCGAGGCGGTGTCTAAAACAGGCAGGCAGCCCAAGGCAGCTCACAGCTCTGCAGCGGCTGTGGGTGATGATAGCCTGCAGATTATTGATCAAGGTATTTCTAGTCCCTTCATATCCCCGTTTGAGCTACCCTGGCCCATGCGAGTGAAATTTTACTCACAGCAAACTTCTGAGAGGCTCTTCAGGCAGCCGTCTATAGATAGGTGCCGCCTACATAGCTTACTCACCCAATCTTGGTTATGATGCAGATTCCCCCCGATGGCCGGATGTACAAAAGTATGCCAAGTCTATACTTGGGGCCATCCCCAAGAAGGAGAAAGATGCCATCCCTAACATAGAGGCGTTCAACCTCGAACGGATCATGGCCCTCCTGTCTGAGGTATGACCTTTCCAACAGATTTCGTTAAGTATATTACCGCTTGATCCCCTAACACTTCATTTGTATCCTTAGGCTATGCTGAAGGTTGATGGGTTGAGGAGGCCATGGGCCCACAAGCAGAACGAGGTAAAACGAGCCAATAAAGATGCGCGAGACTCCGCAGACATTGCTCAATACCAAACTACAATAAATGAACTTGAGACTAAAGCGTTTGAAATGACGCAGGCGGAGAACGTCAAGCGCTTGACAGCTGAGCTGGAGACTGCCAAGAAGAAGGCTTCTGACTTTAAGGCTGCGCTGAAAAATGACCAGGCGGACCTCAAGGCTCTTAAGGGTGCTAACAAGGAGAACACTAATCTTCGAGCAGACGTCAACTGCCTGAATAATTAAATGGCCCAAGCCCAGGCGAACTTTAAGGTAACGCTAGATGTCGAGCAGGAGCGGATCGTCGAAGAGAACGAGTCTGAATGCACAGACCATATGAAGATAGCCTGGGAGGCTTTGCACCCGGGGAAGGAGTACGGTATCTAGGCTTTGGCTTATCAATACGCTGATAAAGTTATCAATGCCCAGGACAAGGGCAAGCCATATCCTGGGTCATTCGACGTCTCGGCTGACCAGGAGATTGAGGAGGAGCTAGTTCCAGCTGTATGCGGAGGAGAGAAAGAGTAAAGACATGAAGAAGCTCAAGTGAACTCTACTCTAGCGCCGCCTGAGTAGACAGGAGAGGGAGACCCGATTGTGCTGACAGTTTAAGTTTATTTTCTTCTATTCGGCTTTATGTCGTCTGCTTTTCTGGACTGCGTGCCGAGTATTAGAGTGTGATGAATCAACAATTTTCAATTCCTTGTTTTTACCCGGATGGTTATTCGGTCAACATTTTATCCCGACTCTTGTGGCCGGGTTTTATTTATGAAAGTACCGACTGAGTCGGTTTTGCTTCAAATTTTGTTTCAGTTTTTGCGTTTGAATTTTGCATACATATATATACTTAAATTTTTGCCTAACTCTTTGAGAGCATATGGCAGGTAACAATTCGGTTGTACTTGCCCCTAGGCGAATGTGTGGTTGGTTTCAGTACTTTGCTGATTGATTGGCTTGGGAACTTTTGATACTTTAAGGAGTATGAGATTTTCTCAAGTCAATCAATCAAAGCAGTGATTTCCCCAAACCAAGTACACAGCCGTCCAATCATACAAGAAAGCAGCCGTTAGCCCAGGAAATGAAATAGTTATACGGAAATAGTTATACTTGCCATCCAATTACGCTCAATGTCCTTTTGCCCCATTGGGTGGACTTGCATAATTTCGATAAATAATCTAAGTTAGAACTTCGGCCGGTGACCGGCTGATGTCCTTGGACATTCGATTTTTGGATACTTAGTCGTTCTTTAGATTATCCTGGTCAGACGGCTATGAGTTGACCAATTAGGCCGTTCAATCTTTGCCGTCTGTATGAGTTTGTAGAGTACTTTTGCACCCGGATGGGAGATACTCTCTGCGACGATTCCACCAGGATGGGCGTCGCCGGACGCCATACTCATATTGGAGCAGGCGAATTTATAAAATAAGTATCATTCAGCCATTGGCCTCATGTCTTTTGGACATTGATTTAGCCATTAAGTTTTAACTTAGTTTAATTTTAGTATGTGAGGGTCGACCGTCTGTGCATTTCACAGATGGTGCTTGAAATGTTATGCATGTATATAAAGAAATAAATAATAGCATTGAAAACAAAAAGCAACTTTTTCATTGATAGGTTATTCATTTACAAAAATTTACAAGTCTCAAAAGTAGTACTTTTTTAAGTTGTCTACATTCCAAGTTCTGGCAATAGCCTGCCGTCTAGAGTTTCTAGGAAGTACGTGCCGTCTCTTACTTTTTCATAGATCCGGTAGGGGCCTTCCCAATTAGGAGTTAGTTTTCCATGCTCATTGGCCCTACCAGTTGCCTCCATTTTTCGTAGTACAAAGTCACCCATTTTCAGGGGTCGTTTGTGTACTCTTTTGTTGTAGGCACGTGTCATTCTCAGACGGTAAATCTCATGACGCAAGGCGGCATTGCCCCTGCGTTCCGGGAGCAAGTCCAATGCTAGCCGCATGGCCTCCCATTTTGCCTTTTCATCGTATACATGACTCGTATAGTCGGCTCATAATGCTTGATGGGCAAGACGGCTTTAGCACCATATACCATAAGAAATGGGGTTTCACCGGTTGCCCCTTTTTTAGTTGTCCGGATGGCCTATAGGTTATGAATTAATTCTTCAGCCCATAAACCACCAGCTCTTTCAATTTTCTTTTTGATGTCGTCTGAGATGAGTTTGTTGAAGGCTTCAACTTGGCCGTTTACTTGGGGTCGGCCGACTGATGCAAAACAATATGAGATCCCTTTATCTCCCAACCAAGTTTTGAGCTGAGGCGTTTCGAACTGAGGGACATTGTCAAAAACCATAGACATAGGTACCCCAAATCGGGTGATGATGTTCTTCCAAATGAAAGTAATGACATCCTTAGTCTTTATATTACAAGCATGTACCGTTTTCCGCCTGGTGAAGGCGTATACGGACCCAAGATGTCCATGCCCCATTTAGCAAACGGGACTGGGGTATGGATTGCTGTCAGGTCAGTTGCCGGCTGATGGATGAGCTTGCCAAATCTTTGGCACTTGCCACATTTCTTGACCATCTCCATGGCGTATGACTCAAGAGTGGGCCAGAAGTAGCCCTGCCGCCTAGTCCTAACAGCCAGGGACTTGTCGCCTATGTGAGAGGCGCAATATCCCGCATGCATCTCTTCGAGAACTTTCATCCCCTTTTTTGGGGTAACACACTTCAACAGAGGTTTTAAGAAACTCGCTTTGAAGAGTTCTCCGTTTCTTATCTCGAAGTTTGCTACTCGCTTCTTCAGGACAACCACTTCCTGTGGTGAGTCAGGCAGCGTACCGTCTTGAAGATATGCCTGGATGCCATCCATCCAGGTAGAGCTTCGGTCAACCACTCTAATAGGCTATTCTTCAATAATGCTTCGTTTTTCCATAACTTCCTAGAAGACTAACTGAGGCGTATTGCAGGAGACGGAGGATGCCAATTTTGACAGTGCATCCGCCTGATTATTTTCAGACATGGGTACTTGATTTAGATGGAATTATTCAAGTGTCCCAGCTTCAGCTTTGACCGCTTGAAGGTACTTGATCATAGCCGGGTGGGTGGCTTCATAGTCACCATGGTATTGGCTTACGACCAACTGAGAATCAGAGCAGGTGTCAATTTTTGTTGCCCCTGCTGCCTTACATATGCGGATACCGGCTAGCAAGACTTCATATTCTACCTCGTTGTTTGAGGCCTGAAACTTAAACCGTAGTGCATACTCATATTTTTCCCCCTCAAGAAACTGACAGATTATGCCTGCACCACAGCCGTTCATAGTAGAGCTCCCGTCAACATACACTTTCCAAACCTGACCAGGATTGTCCGGAGCAATCGGCCTTTGTCATTTCGACAATGAAGTCGGCAAACGCATGACCCTTCACTGCCTTTCTTGGTTCGTAAGTGATTTCAAAACTTTGCATTTCAATAGCCCACTTGAGCATTCTACCGTATGACTCCAAGGTTGTCATTGGCCACTTGAGGGGTTAGTCTGTGTAGACCACAACCGGATGTGCCAAGAAGTAAGGTTTCAACTTCTTGACAGCCATGTAAAGAGCGAGGCCAAATTTTTCAACCATGGGGTACCTTAGTTCAGCATTTCTAAGCACATGACTAATGAAATAGATCGGGAGTTGAGTGTCGTCTCTCTCAGCAAGGAGAACAGCACTGAGGCTATGATCTGAGATGGCTAAGTACATGTAAAGCGTCTCTTTGGACAGAAGGCTAATAAGCCTTGGCAAAGAGTGTAAATGTTCTTTTAGCTTCTGAAAGGCCGCCTTAGCGTCATCCCCCCATTAAAACCTTGTCTTCTTCCTGATTGCCTGAAAGAAATAGAGGCACTTGTCACATGACCGGCTAAGAAATTTTACCAATGCCGCCAGGCAACTGGTGAGCTTCTGAACTTCCTTGACAATGCAGGGTAACTTCATGTCAATGACCGCCTGTATCTTTTCGGGGTTAGCCTCTATCCCCCTCTGATCAATCAGAAATCCAAGAAACTTCCCAAACTCAACACCAAAGACACACTTCTTGGGATTGAGCATGACCTTGTGCCGCCTGAGTGTGGTGAAGGTTTCTCGGAGGTCAGCAAGATGATCCGTCTATTGCTTGGATTTGACTATCATGTCATCAATGTACACCTCTACATTCCTCCCAATCTGATTAATGAAGACAGTATTAATCATCCGTTGGAAAGTAGCAGGCGCATTCTTCAAGCCAAACGACATCACAGTATAGTAGAATAACCCCTGATCAGTGACGTAAGCCGTCTTCTCTTAATCTTTTTTCCACAGGGGTATCTGGTGGAAGCCTGAGTAGGCATCCATAAAACTCATCAAGGCATGCCGGCTGTAGATTCGACCAAGCTGTCGAACTTTAAAAGCGGGTAACTGTCCTTTGGACATGCCTTGTTCAAGTCAGTGTAATCTACACACATGTGCCAAGTACCATTCGGCTTCTTTACAAGAACGATATTTGCAACCTAATCAGGGAAGTTACATGGCCAAATGAACCCAGCGTCTAACAGCTTTTTGACCTGGGCAGCTGCCGCCTGACTTCTCTCCTCGCCGTGATTTCTTTTCTTTTGCCGGATGGGCTTCTTTTTAGGATCCACAGCGAGTTTGTGGACAGCGAGATTCGGGCTAATTCCTGGCATCTCTTCCACTTCAAAGGTAAAGATGTCTTTGAATTCCTTCAGCAGATTGTGCAAGTCCGCACCCAACCTTTCAAAGGCAGCCGTCCCCACCTTAACAGTTCGTTCTAGATGGCTGTCATCCAGAGGAATATCAATGTGATCACCAACCGGATGGGGATGGAGCTCATCCGACCGTTTCCCGTTTAGTGATTGCTATTTCTTCTCCTTCTTCACCTCCATCAGCTGATCAGCTTTTCTTTACTTTTCGGTTGCTGGTGGGGCTGGGTCAGAGTCTTTGACATCGTCAAGGTCTATTGGCTCCTTCACATGACCAGCTGCAGCAGCCGGTTGTTTGACGTTTGAGAGGTAACACTCCCTTGCCGTATTCTGATCCCCGTTCAAGGAGCCAACAGAGCCATCATCCTTTTTCATATTTTAACAACATGAGAGCTAGGATGATGGCTTTAACAACAAGAGGATGGGAGACGTCGCGCAGGTTGTCTAGCTTGTACTTCATCTTGGGCAGACACTTATAGCTGATGAGGTTAGAGTAGCTACCCGTGTCTATAAGGATCCAACCAACCAGTTGGTTGTCGACCTTACATTCAATGACAACCGGGTCCTCATGCGGCCGACGGACTTTGCCCCGATCCTTCTCAGTGATGACGACGTCTGGGAAAGTTCCATTAGAAGAAGCCTGACCATCATTGACAGAGTGGATCATCTTCTTTAGATGATCCTTGGTGCCCCGGATAGTCGGGCCACCACTTGCGAATCCGCCTGCTATGGTGTAGACCAGCTCCTTGTTAGTGTCCGAGCTACTAGCAGGCTGGGCAGTCTTGGACGACTGTCCTGGATTCGTCTTGACAGTCGCTTTGGATTTCAAGACATAAGATTTCAGCACCCCTTGTCAGCCAAACGGTCCAACGTCTGCTTGAGACTATAGCAGTCGTTGGTGTCATGGCCGACTTCCTCATGGAAGTGACAATATTTATTTTTTTGTTCCGTGACTAAACAGAACTTCATTGGATTCGGCATCTCAATGGTCAGCCGGTCCTTTATCTCCATGAGGATGGAGTAGCAGTCTTTATTAAACTCGTACCTCGGGACGTACAGTTTGAATTCTTTCTTTTTCTTCTTGGATGGCTGATCGGATTCATCGACCGCCCAGAGTTCTTTTCTCTTTTTGCTCCCTTCAGCTTTCTGAGCCGGCGGAGAAAACCGACTCTCTTTTTGTTTGTCAGACTTCTTGGAGTCTGACTGATGGCTGGACGAACAGAGGTCGGTGGCTTAAATAAAGCTCTCTACCTCTATCAACACCTCTTGGAGGGTGAAGACCCTCTTTCGGACGAGGTCAAACTTAAAGGTTGACCCATCCTTCAGACCCTTGAAGAAGTCTGTATACGCTACCTCATCAGACAGCCCTTGTATCTGGATTCTCACCAGATTGAACCGCCTGACGCAGGAGCGGAGTCCTTCTCTCTCTCCCTGCCATATGGTGCTCAAGTCGAGACTGGTTTTCTTGGCAGGGATGTTCATTGAGAAGTTGGAGGCAAACAGGTTGACAAGCCTCCTGAAGCTATCAATGCATCCAGCTGGCAGGTTGCCAAACCATTGTTGGGCTATGCCCTTCAGGGTAGCCGGGAAGCATCGGCACCACATAGCGTCCTCCAACCCCTGCATGTGCATAAGGTTGGTGTAGGCCATGAGGTGGTCCTCAGGGTTGGTGGTACCATCATAGGCACCAGCCAAGACATTCTTAACCTTGGCCGGTTGTGCCGCCTCGGTTATTTCACCAAGTCTGAGAAGATGGAGCTGCCAGTCTAAGGGCTGGACATTGTGTGTTGCCTGAAATCCGAAGAGGGCCGGCTGCATGAATGGTGAGACATACTGCCCGTATGGCATCTAAGGCACATACGGGACTGCCCCAATCATCTGAGGGCCAGTATGGACGGACTTGCCGTCTGTATGGCTTTCATGCAAGGATTGAGAATTCCTTGCGGATGTATCTTTGAAGCTGTCTGGAAAGCTTGATGTAGAGCCTGACTCAGACAGTTGCAAACTTTGCTTGTGCTCGATGATGTGTCAAGCATTGGAGAAGATTTTCTTGTTGCCATCCGACTGGACAGTTCGGATGACCTTCCTTTTTCCCATCTGGGGCAGAAGGATCTTAGAACAGTCAATGACAGGGGTAGTCTTCTCCTTTGGGTGTGGAGTAGGCTGCCTGTCTCTGACTGGCTTTCTCCTCTCAGCTTGAGGAGTCTTTTTGGCCGACTGACCCTTGCTAGAGCCAGCCGTCCTCTTGTTGATCAGGTCCTTGATTTCACCCTTGAAACTTGTCATAAATTTCATGGGTTCGTCTCGGGTAACTGGAGCCTGACCCCACGCTGCCTAGGTGTCCCCAGTCGGTGGCCCAGCTGACTTGTTGGTATCAGCTTCATTGTTGCCCTGTTCCAGCTTATCTCTGGGATGAAGGCGCTTTGAGATGAGTGACCCATCAGGGGCCACATAAGTTTCGACTTCGCAGTCGTTATCTGAATCATTGTCCGTATGGACCTCCCCATCGACAGTAGGCCGGTTGGGTTCAGGTGGCGGTACAGACTCTTGAACCATCTTAGAGGTACTCTCCCCATAGACGGCACTAAATGTTTTGGGTGTTTTTAGTCCCTCGGGAGAGTTACAGCACGATGACTGGTTCGGTGCAGCCTGTACCTGCAAAACAACAGAGACTCCGGGTGGTTAGAGTTCCGCCTCCGACAGTCAAGTTAGAACGGGCTTCGGAGAATGTAAGAGTGAGGAAAAGTAAAGTGAGATCTTCTCGGATTCCGAGATCAGGTGTTTCTCTGATAAGAGAGAATGTAGGGTGGTGTAATAAATGAATGTAGATGTCCCCAAAATTGGGGGAATCTCCCTATATATAGGGTCATCGATAAATGTGCCCCTGATTAGATCACTCTGACCTAGTTCTGATGGGCTGCGCCCAATTACGGCCTTCTCGGGATTTGGGCCCTAAAGGCCGTCTTTTCTCCTATATTCTAGGCTGACACGTGTCGCATGCTGATTGGTCCACGTGGCATGGGTAAAAATTACCCAAAACAGGAACCTCTCTCAGCCCTTTATTAGTTTTGATCTAACCATCTAAAATGATCCTTTAGTAATTACATTTCTGTAATTTTGAGGAGTTCATGTTTAGAACATAGAAAAAAATTTAGAACATGGAAAAAAATTTAGAACATTGGAAAAATTTTAGAACATAAGCCAAAAAAATTTAGAAGATAGCAAAAATTTAGAACATAAGCAAACAAAAATTTTGAACATACGAAAAATAATTTAGAACATAAGTTGAAAAAATAATTTATAGCACATGAAAAATTTATAACATAGGCTGAAAAAATAATTTAGAACATAGGAAAACATAAGCTGAAAAAATAATTTAGAACATAGGAACAAATTTAGACCATAAGCTTAAAAAAAATTAGAACATACGGAGTAAGAAATAATTTGGAATATAAGTAGAAAAAATTTAGAATATAGGAAAAACTTTAGAACATAAGCTGAAAAAAATTTAAAACATAGGGAGTAGGAAAAACTTTAGAAGATATCCTGAAAAAAATTTAGAATATAGGAAAAAGTTTAAAACACAGGATGTTCATACATAAGAAAGGGTTCTTATATAAGGAGGGGTTCTTACCGGATCCCTCTCCTAATATATATATATTAGGAGAGGGATCCGGTAAGAACCCCTCCTTATATATATATATATATATATATATATATATATAAAGGAGGTTTGACTTAATTTATATAATGTTATAATTATAAACTCCTTAGAATATTATTGATGTATAACTATTGATAGGAGTATAGGACTATATGTACTAATGTACGTCCATATAGGACTACAGATCAAATATGGAGGGGAGAAAACCTATTCAAAGAGTAAAATGTTGAACCACTTTAAAAATTATATTTCAATGTAAAAAACAAGTCATTTTTAAACCAAAAGACTTGGAAAATGACAGCCATTGAGAAAGTCTGGCCTGAAGTTTGTTGATACCAAAGAAAATCTTTCATTCAAACGTCAAAGAATGATTTTGAGATGAATTGGTAAAGTAAAGCTGTGACGTAACAATTTTAACGTCAATTAAGTAGGTAACTTTGTTCATAAAAGGTAGATTAATTGAATGAAGGCCATCTTCTAGAAAATACTAAACAGTTAAAAACATAATCATCACAGGTTTTTAAAAATAATTATGACATTCTTCACACTTGCAAATACTATTTTAAATTCAGGATGAGGGATAACTCAAGTGGTTAGAATTTCCCTTTCGGTTTTAAGTGATTGTAATCGATTCTCAACACAAGCCCTTAAAGCTCTCTTAACACTAAAAAAACATATATTGTAAGTTGAAATTTAGGAAAAATACACTTTAATAATCTCAATTAGGGCGATTTATTTTTAATAATCCCAACTAAACTTTAATAATCCTAAATATGGGGGTAGTTTGCCAACAATAGTCCCAACCGATCAACACCAAGTCAACGACCTGTTATAACAGGTTACCATGACATGTGTTGACACGTGATTGGTCAAAAATTAAAAAAATTAAAAAAAAAAAAGATAAAGCATAAAAAATTGAAAAAAAAAAACAAAAAAATCCCAGCCACCTATCCCCACCGTCAAACCCTAACCCCTACTCCTAGCCTCACTGGAAACCGGCCAGTCACCCCTCTTACCCACTGAAACCGAACGACCAACCACCTTTGACCTATCCCCTGCCTCCAAAACCACCAACTAGGGGTGAAAGTTCGGTTTGCAGTTTAGATTATAGCCAAAACCGAATCCAATCCGAATTAATTCGATTTTGGAGATCTCAATTCGAATTCAAACCGATTTAAATTCAATCCAATCCAAACCAAACCAAATTAATTCGGTTTTTCAAATTAGAATCCTATCTAAACCGAAATTTGTTCCCTTCTTTTGCAACATTCAATCCCAAAACCCAAACTTCACCTACAAAAATTTCTACAATCATTTCTTCTTAACTACATTCTTTGTGAGAGAGTAAGATATTGAGAAAGGAGAATTAAGAATTAGGCTTTTTTTTTTAAAAAAAAAAGTTTATATATGAAAGGGGAAAGTGGTTGGATACTTTGAAAAAAAAATGGGCTTAAAGTAATGGATCGAAATTCGGTTTGTAATTCGGTTTTTGGTTTTTTTAAACCCCAAACCGAATCCAATCCGTAATCCATATTTTTTAATTTTTCCAAACCAATTCAATCCGAATTCAAAAAAATCCAAACCGAAGGTGATTACAAGGGTCTGGGCTAGGTTAGTTGGCCTTCTAGAAGGCCGGCCAGCGAGTTTCAATAGTCAAGGGGTGCGGCCGACCAATTTTCGTCGAATTTAGGGTTTCACGGTGGGTTTGGCGGTGGTTTCGTTGGACTTCGTAGTTGTTTTGGAGATCGGGGAGACAGTTTTGGGGGTTGGGGCTAGGTCAGGTGGGGGTTTCGGTGGTCGAGGGTTGGGGGTTGGGCTGGGAGGTTGTTTCGGTGGTCGAGGGTTGGATGGGAGGTGGTTTCGATGGTTGGCTGGGAGGTGGTTTCGATGGTCGGGAGTTGGCTGGGAGGTGGTTTCGGTGGTCGAAAGTTGGTGGCTGGCCGGATTCCGGCAAGGTTAGAGTTTGTGGAGAGGTTGGAAAATTTTGGGATTTATTGTTTTACCTTTTTAAATTTTTTTTTTAAAATTTTGCACCAATGATACGTTGACACATGGCTATTAAAAAAAAAAGAAAAAAAAAACTCTTTCAGCAGGTTACTAGTCGTTGGGACTATTGTTGGCAAACTACTCCTATAGTTAGAATTATTAGATAATAAACCTTAGTTGGGATTATTAAAAGTAAATCGACCATAGTTGGAATTATTAAAGTGTATTTTTCCTGAAATTTAAAGGTGCAAGTCATTTAAACAAATTAGATTTAGGTTCAATAAGTTGTATTAAAAGTATATATTATGATAGTACTTATTGAGACGAATCTAACAAGATCCCACATTAATATGTTTTACTTACATATAATTTATAAAAGATAGTCAAATAAAAGGTGGTGAATAAGTTAAAAGTCAAACAGATCAAGTAAAAAAGAACAAAAAAAAGTACTACCTCCGTTAACTTTTAGTTGCAATTTTGGAGTATTATTTGTGAGATATAAAATATTTGAAAGTTGCAACTAAAAGTTAACGGAGGTAGTAAAAAATATTGTTCCCTCAAAAAATAAATAAAAATAGAAAAGATGGTTCATTACGAAATAAGGCTAAGCACTTACCGTTACATGAGATATAAAAACATATACAGTAACATTATAGCCCCTTTAATTGTTGGTCGATCTTCCGCGGAAAATGGTGGGGGTTTTTGGGGAGGAAGGAACATTATTGGAGTCATAGTCCTAGCTAGTTCCATCCCACCTTGGTTGGACCAGGTGATATATATGGGCTGGTCACATGGACCCACACTCCGATTATAAAACGTGCTTCTAATTCATGGTGGTCAGCTCACTCTAACGCATGAAGAAGCATCTAGAAATTTTGAAATTTTGCATTAGCGCATGGTGGTCAGTTTATACGTGTACCGATAAT
The DNA here is from genome assembly GCF_948465745.1 of Chenopodium album. Lineage (NCBI taxonomy): Eukaryota > Viridiplantae > Streptophyta > Magnoliopsida > Caryophyllales > Amaranthaceae > Chenopodium > Chenopodium album. Next base: position 49,885,424 of record NC_137848.1, read on the forward strand.
TATTAAGTAGTACTTGATCTAGTCATAAGAATTATATTATATAGTATTTCATAAATATGAATTTTTGGGATCACTCTATATTAAAGACAACTTTAGGAGAGAGGATTCTCCCACCCCACCCCACCCCACCATTTTTAAGGAGCTTTGCCTGCTAACTTGATCAGGTTGATCTATGAGAGGTTCTAGTCCGATAAAATGTCTTCTCCCCCTCACCTACAAAAATATAAGGTGTACATTCATAAATAAATTATTAGCCAATATCCTCATCAGTGCTATCTACTCGTGTATATGTGCAGGGACCGCTCAAACTTGATGTATTATGGCAACACAAACTTATTGCAATAATTGAAAAATTCTTATATAATTCCTATGTTAAGATCAATATGTATTTGAAACAGGATTGTTTCACCCTAATTGAGATTGACAAGCTAGCTAAGATATATACTTCCTCCGTTTTTTAATAGTTATAACACATACTTTTTCACGGTATTTAAGGTATGTGGGGGTTCACATAATATAATACATTTTTTTTTTTGAAACGTAATATAATACACTTTAAAATGGGGTGAGTGGTTGTTAGGAGTGTAATTAAGTGGGCCATGTGACTTAAATAAGGGAAATAATATATCTTTTCCCTAAAATAACTTTCCATTTATAATGTGTTGCAAATATTGTGACATTTCTATTTTAGAAAAGTGTTATAAGTATTAAAAAACAGAGGAAGTATATAATACATATCTCAAAAATTCAATTGTTTAATTGCATGAAGAGTTGAAGACTGTAGTATAGTAGTATGAGTCGAACCATAACCCATATCTTAATACACATGAATGCAATATGCGTCATTGGTTATTTGTATCAAGACATAAAAATAGCAGACAAGAAATGAAATCTTAACATAATTGCTGTCCAATAAGTCCACAATTTCTCCATCTTTATTCCACATTTATATGGACCCCATCATTATATAAATCCCTTCATATATATCATTATCATGTACTAATTTCTCCTCCCATATATATAAACCACTAACAAATGTAACTAAGTTTTGTGATATATTTATTTTTTTGTCTATGTGTAATAAATATAATCATGAAAAAATGAAGCAATATTCCATGAAAATGAGACCCAAGTTTTGTGAAGGAAGTGGGTTTGGGTTGTTTATGGGGATGCTAGTAATAGCCATGTTTTTGCTAGTTTTGCCACAAGTATTGCCGCCAACGCTACCGCCACCACCGTCGTTGCTACTCTTTCTTCCGGTCATAATAATGGTGGTGTTGTTGCATTTTGCCATACACTCACCACCACAAGTTCCTATTGTTATTGATCCTGATCATGCCATGACTACGGAGTTTTAACTTTTAAGTGAGTATGTTGTTCAAGTCAATTAAAAAGGTGTTATGCAATATCTCCCTAGTTCCTTTTTTTTTTTTTTTATTATTATTATTATTTTTTAAAAGGGAATTCCTAGTTCCTAATTTCAACTTAAATATGCATATAAATTGTATGATATAATTGAAGACCTTTTTTTTTCCTTTAATTTTTGTAGGTTTGTATAGGTATGTAAAAATTATTTCGTAAAAGTCTCAAAAAGAAATAATTTATTTAATCAAGACTTGATTTCCAATCGATTTTGCAAATTGAGTACTACATACTCCAAACTAAGCTTGAACACTTGTTTACTCCATTTTGTACCTTTCACTTGCTTTATAAGATATTTCTATAGTTTAATGGGTATTCATTATTCACGAAAGAAATCAACTTAAATTATGATGGATTAGGATAATGAATGTATGTAATGTTTAACCACATCACTATAAGTTGATTTAGCATAACATCTATTCGTTCCAAATTCAGAGCTCCACAATTGATCAGATCAGTACGTATTGTAAGTATAAAGGGATTAATGTCTTTTGTGTTTGGCCAAAGGCCAAGAATGGTGAAGGCTTTAAAGTCAATTTTACTGCCAAACATAGATATATGACACAATAGTTAACTCCATAAGTCAATATTGGAGTTTGATTTGTAAAGAGAAGTGAATCCTTTGTTTTGATGATAGTATGTTTATTGAAGAATTGAAAAACCTTGCAAAATTGATCTTAAATGATAATAAAAAAGATAATGATTTCCACTAAGTATGAAAACATTTTGTTGGCTCATTTTGAATTAGGAAGGAAAAGAAAAGCAGGGTTGTTTTTTTTTTTTTTTTTTTTTTTTCTTTTGTGTGTAATTAGCTTATTAGTTCATTTAGTTAGTGTCTTTATACACTCATAAGTTTTCCTTATGTTGTGAACAAAAATCCATTAAAAGTGAAACAATGATAGATATTAGTTTAATGCACGATGAAACTCTACCGTACATTGTATCTGAAAAATAATCTACTCATTTTGTTTATTTGTACTCATAAGTTTTCCTTAAAAAGATAAGTATAACGTAATTTAAATGAATTTTTTTGCATATATAATGAAACCATGAACCGAATATATAAGTAAATTGTAAATGTGTGTAGATATCACGTTTGTGGCAGAGCTATCATCTTTACAATACAAGTGATTTCACATAAATTAAAACTAATTCTTATCATATGTAAATAATTTTTTAATTTTTAAATCATTACAGTGAACACTAGATGTAAGCCCGTGCGATGCACGGTTCTAGTAAATCATTTTATTTAATTTAAAATTTTGTATATTTATGAAAATCATTCATTAGATATATTAATAAACTTCTTAATATCATAAGATAATTTTTTTATTTAAAACTGAAGTTATATCTTTGGTTGTTTTATTTATTTTACATGAAGCCAGAATTTAAAATCTCAAAGCTTATTCGCTAATTTTTCTTATGTGACAATTTAAATTTTTAATTCAAAAAAGAAAGGACAAATCTCCTTTTTTATTGATCAAAGTCTTTTGCCTATGCGTTTATTTAATATACGTGTTCTGTTTAAAATGTTAGTCTCATTTATAATTGTTTAACTATTAAAAATTATGGGAAATTAGTCATATGAGATTTAGTTTTATTCATCTCGATGAGTACATTATTAGAATCAAACTTTTATAATATTTGCTAGGAAGAGATTAAAGATATTTGGTTCAAAAATTTGCATCCATATATGTAAAAAAGATAATTATTACTTAGTTTTTTTTTGTTTTTTTTTTTTTTTGAGAGAGAAGATAATTATTGGTTTTTAAAAATAATTTAAATTTTAATTATTCTCTATTCATTGTTTTTACCTATGTGTCAAAATTCTTAAATTTTATTTGTCACTTTTGTTTAGGTGACGAGTAAATTTTTTAATTCTAAAATAAATTATTAATCTGATTTTTCATTGGACAAAATAATACCTTTTCTTATGTGGCGCGCCGAATGCTCCCAAAAAATACCTACTTTATTTATATATATTAGATTTACGTAGATTTTTATGATGATATTAAAATCTAAAACAATTAATATTATATATATTATATTGCACAAATATATTTTTACCATTATTAGCCAGGGAGGAACCTTTGAAATCTGTATTTCTATGTGAAAATACCAAACGTCATTAACATGTAATGAGTGAAGTGAGTAGGACGGATTATTAGCGTGAAGGAAATTTAAGACACCATTAATATTTGCAATATAAACATTACTCCATTATATTTGTTTGTGAGATTAAAATAATGATCAAATACTTACTTTGCTATATATATATATATATATATATAGTCAGCATTAACGATATAATAAAGGGCAAAAGTCTTTCTACTTGCCTAAAACATTGCAACTCCCGTGATTACCTCATTCATGGCTCTAAAATATAAATTGTTGATTAGGAGAATGAATGTGTTCAATGCTTGGCGATATTACAACAAGTTAATTTGGCAATGTTGTAAATCCCTCCATAATAAATTCGGGTCTCTACAATTATTTTTGTAGCTGTAAGAAGATTAGCGTTTTGTGTGTTTGGCCAAAGACCATGAACAGTGAATTGAAGGATTTCGAGTCAATTTGTTACTGCCAAAACATTGATTTATGGTGACTCTATAAGTCAATACTAATAGATGATTCTATAGAAGTTGATTTAATTTGTATTTGTTTTGGTCTAATGGTAGTATTTTTTATTGAAGAACTCAAACGATTGTAGAATTAGTATTGAAGGAAAATAAAAACAAATTCAATGATGACGAAGCTCACAAGTATGAAAATATTTTGTTAGTTCCAATTCATTTGAATTGTGAAGGAAACTAAAACAATAGTTGTGTGTTATAGCATAGAGAATTACTACTTATAGATAAGCTTATATCATCACTAAGATATTTTCTAAAAGTATTACACATAGAGGGTTATGAATTTTGTTGGGTTTTAATTGATTTGTTAGTTCATTTTTTGAGTTTGGATAATCGAGGATTCAAACTGAGTAAGTTACATTAGTTCTTGCTAAGCTCCAAATTGAATTGTTAGACAAGTCCAGGGTAGAAACTTGTGCGAGAGGTCTATTTATAAGTAGGTTATAATTAGGAGTGTTTGGCCTATTATAATAAAAGAGGTTTTTAATTAAATCCCTTGAAAATCGAGGTTTTACTTTCCGTTGGACCCGAAAGGCTTCCTTATAAAATATGTTGTATTCTCTTTGAATTACCATATGCTTTTGTTTTCTTTTTGCGAAAAATTAAATGTATAGGCCGGAATTTATTATGCCTTACAAAAATAAATACAGGATGGGGAGAAAAAATGAGAATATATCATTATTATTTCACAAATTTTTTTATGTGGTTGATCACATGTGGTCAGTCAGGGGTTACGTTATTAGTGTTATAGGGATTATTTCGTCAATGGTATATGGATTACTTTGTTCTATTAAATGGCCATATGACGTGGCCAACTTCACACAAAACACGCTATTTTTAAATAAAAAAAATGTATCATAAATTAAATTAAATTAAAATAAAATTTAATTGAAGGAGAAAAACCCATTAATTAAAGTTGTAACCGCAGCTTTAACATTCCCGATATTATCTCATTCTCTTAAAACCCCCCATTAAAATTTTCATCTCACATTCCTTCAACCCATTAATACATTTTTCACCCAATAAGTAAAAATAAATCTCCTTGTCTTACACAAATTTTCTAAAGTTTTTCTTTCCAAGAAATAGATCTATTTGAACTTGGACAGCAAGGGTTTAAAAAGCCTATTATTCTCTAAATTTATCTTATTTTATTTTTATTACGGAGTTATATAATTAACAATGACCAATCACAAAAACAGTCAATGCATGAGTTGGAGAACCGCCATATTGATGGTGGTTTTCACGGCGATACTTGTAGCAACACCACACGTACTCGTGGATGTTCCGCCACCGCCACCGCCTTTTGTCCTTTGTATTCCGCTTGCCATCGTTGCTATCCTTTTTTTCTTGGGTTTTTACATGCCCTATAAACTCCCTGATCATCCTGATGCTGTTTTTGGTACTTAGTTTAGTAATTTAATTAATTCCTTAATTTGATGATATTGTAATAAGTTGCAAATTACTTGGTATTAATTAATTAATACTCGTAGTTATTAAAATATCTTCTTTAGTTGTGACAATAATCCTTGTCTTTTTCTTTATATGTACGTACTCCATGAATCTTATCTTTGCTGATTTTGCTGACTTTTTCATTCTTACTAATGTGAATTAGGAGAATAATTTACATAATTTATGTCAAGTAATAAGCCCCATGTGTACATGCATGCATGTTACTAAAAAAAACGGTCAAGTCTTATTCACTATTTATTGGATTATTTTATTACTATTTGAACGCGTAAATTAAAAAAAAACTTAGGTCATTATTGATCCCATTTATCTGATGCACAAACGGAAAATACAAAACCAATTAATTTTTGATGGAAATCTCATACGATTGTTTTCCCTCAAAATTTTTTTTTGTAACTCGCGTTTATACAGTTTAATTGCTTATGTGTGAGCAATTATATGATTATATCTATAATTACATATAAGTTTAAATTACTAAAATTTGATATTTGAATACAACACATCAAATACAATGCCTTAAAATTTGATATTTGAATACCACACATTAAAACAAATTTAACAAGATCAAATTTAAGTTTTGAACTGATATATTGCTGATGAAATACGATCAGTTTTTCGTAGTTTGACCCATGAATAAGTGAATAAAACAAAAACGAATGAATGTAGAATTCCCTTTGTTTCAAAATTAATGCCTTGCCTTGACAGGATACGTATGTCAATACAGAACTTTGACTATTAATATATTTTTTGACTAATAATATCATTAATAAAACTATAAATTATAAAAAGTTGATATTTAAAGGGTAACATTGAGATGAATCTAACAAATACCCACGCAGGGGCGGATCTATGTAGGTGCATGGTGAGTCACGTGACTCACCAGCAAAAAAAAAAAAAATTGATTTTTTTTTTAAAAAAAAATATCAAAGAGACCGCCTATTATAGATAGGCGGTCTCTTTTCTGCTATCGCTGCCTAACACTTTGTCAGAGTTTTATAAATAACAAAGAGACCTGTTATTTAGATAACTGGTCTCTTTTCTGCTGACATTGAATATGAATCTTTGTTGCGCTGATTTTTTTTTTCATTAAAGAGACCTGTTATATTTAATAACAGGTCTCTTTAAGTTATCTCACTATTTTATTTTTTTGTACTCCGTATAATTTTTTAATAATTCTTATTTCTATTTATACTATATTTGCGCAACCAATTTTAATATTTTCCCACAAAGCTTATCAATTAAGTAAAAAATCATAAAGTTAATTTAATGTAATAATTTCATAGTACGTACTATTTGTTTGTAACATGTTATTTATTTAGAGTACGTATTTTCGACTTGTAAGATTGAATTTTTAAATACATTGTAGTATGGATTTTTATGTCCTATTTTTGAATTGAAATCATTTTGGTGAAATATATATATATAATTTTTGGATTGAAACAAGTGATCAGTTATTGATGGCGACTCACCAGTTCGAAAATCCTGGATCCGCCACTGTACCCACGTGACTATAATTTGATTTTTCTTATATACTTGTATATTAACATTGGTCAAAATATATGATTATGTCATTTTGTGAATTGTGCAAAAAGTTAAAATCGAATTGAAACAAAGAGAATATATAAACTATAGACCACTTTTGTTTCATAATATATGAAGGTGTTGAATATTAAGTTTTAACCCTTTTTTTTTGTTATATGGCTATGTTCTTTTGAGCGGTTGTGCTAAAATTTGTTCTGCTCTGTTGGGCCCTGCTCTAGTTTGCTAAGCCCTACTATGCTCTAGTAAGTATAAATAAGCTGCTTTACTCTGTTGACACCTGCTCAAAAGACCAGGGTCTAACTTTGGCTATAAATCTGTATACTTCCTCTGTTTTTTTTAGTTTACACCTTTCTATTATCACGATTGGCAATGCATATTTTTAACAATTAATATCTCTAATTATCAACATTATAAAATTATAAAAAGTGGATATTAATAAAATATACATTTACGATTCAAACAAGATCCCACGTGAATATGTTTTTATCGTATTTATAAAACACAAAAGCGAGTCAAAGCGTGTTGTGTGAATAACGTAAAAGTCAAACGGTGTCAACTAAAAAAAGCGGAGGGAGTATGGAAGAAAAAAATGAAGGGACGAAGTAATTAACAACGGTTACTATAATCCTTAATTGGTTAATTGGCCCACGTAATAATGGGTTTTCGAATCAACGAATCAACATTGGCGAGTGGGTCAAAAGACTAGCGTATGGCCTGGTCTTATGGAGTGAGGCAACACACACGAATAGCATTTAACTACATTAATTTTTTTGAGTAAAAATTAGTAAATGCTTAATTCAATATTAATACGGATTAATATTGGGCAGAGAAAAATTCACGAGGAAAACAAGGGAGTGGTTTAATTTGTTGAAGTTAGCACTTTATCTGGCGCCTGAAATTGGAACATATGCATGTTTGACACTTCTTGCCCTCTTTCTTTTTCATTTTTCACGTTTATTAACACAAAGTTATAAGTTATTACATAATCAACAACCACTTATTTAACTTAGCTGCCTAAGATGCATGAAAATTGCACAAGGATAAAGCTAAGAAAGGAAAAGTTAGTGTTAGTCAATAATCATGCACCCTAAATATGTACTTCACGGTCTTTGACATAAATAGTTAGTCTTTGACGACATTGATGCAATGTCTTTTACGATTGCACCCGATAATGTTGCTTGTGGTGCAGAGCGCATCAAACCCCATCTGCATGCAGAGCATGCACCCGTGTTATAGTTGGTCTTGTTATTAATAATAATTTTTTCCTTTTACTTCTGAAACGTTAAAACGATACGAAAAAAGTTTCACCAAGTGAGTCAAACCGTATTAGTTTGACATTCATGATACTTATTTCCTCGTATTCTTAAGCTTGACAACTCATATAGAAGACACTAAAAGAGGGAATAAAAATCTTTTGAAGTAACCAAGCATATAACTTTGTAGACTGTCCCTTACCACTAAGCATTTCTTACTCAAGTACCCACCTGTCTATTTGGTATCCAAAACAACATAATGTACTCTATATTATAACTACACTTGAGCTAAAAAGTTTTGGTGAGATTTTCCATTTCAAGTCTTAGTTCTTTGCATCCATCCCACTTGTATATATATTTTTGCTAGTGCCAACTAGTTGTTTCAATCAAATAATAAGCATAATGTAGATTATCAATGCACCAAACAAGAAAGTATGAATCCATGATGTAGATTAATAAAGGTATAACCATCAAGTGGCCTTCACAATATATACAAGCAAAAAAAGAGAATTAATTAGTTAGGATTTTATTTCCCCCTATACTATAATATCATCTAATGCCAATATAATAATACTGTTTTACACTCTATTATGGAGAATATAATCTAACACTCAGAATATAGTCGTCGACATATAAATTGGTATTATAGCAATGCGATATTAAACGACCCTCTAACATTATTTGTGCATTTATAATCTAAATAAATTACTTTTTTTTTCCCCGAAAAGGTAAGAAAAATAAACATTGAGAAACCCTTCTCGATCACGAGGGGAATTCCTAATGTAATTAAAGTACGTATATGAGAATAATGAAGTTATAGTAATCAATTCTTTACAATCCGTCCAAAATTATTTGTCATATGTTTAGGCTTTCATCCGTAAAACTTAAGGGTGCGCTCTACTTACCTAATAATACTTATTGGATTAATATTATCTAATTTTATATGAACTTATTAAACTTTATTAGAACTTATTTTAGCTATAAACTGAAATAAGGTAACCTTTACTTTCCCAGACCTTATATTATCTACTTATATATACAGAGTATTTATTTTTCTTAAAATAAGTGAAAATAAGTTAAGGTGAATGAAACAATATGCAAGTTTTAATACTCCCTCTGTCCCATAATACATGACACAGTCAAATATTGCACACATATCAATGTCCTAGTTTGACTTTATTTTTATATAATTAAATATTAATGAAAATTATTTTAAAAATTATATTATGAAACTTTATATTAAACCTATCTAACAACATATTTTGTGCTAATATATAATTTTTATTATATTAGTAAAAATTATGGTCAAAACTAATGCATGAATAGTGAAAAAAAAGTCCAACGTCTCATGTATTATGGGACGGAGGGAGTAACATGATGACATTATTAATACAAAAAACCTTAATAATTTAGATCATTTCTACCTTGCCTGCATGTTCTTGTACAATATCCAATTTACATTGTAAGATAATAGGGGTTTTTTTTCTTTTTTTTTTTTTTACGCACGAAGATAATAGGAAGTTGAACTTTAAAATCATTACTACCCCGTATTTTAATTTAGAATATTTCCGAACATTACAAAATAGTACGGAGTATATGTAAATAGTGTATTAGATATAGCCGAAATAATTATAGAAGTGATAGAGTAATTAATTACATAAAATTGGCAACATATTGGATTAGATGTAGATTAATAATCATGCCAACTACTTTAATTTTTGCACCCAATAGAAGAAATTTAATTTCTTTAAAGAAAAGGCCAACTACTTGGGTAAGAAAAGGACAGGAATTTGGTAGAATCATTCCCTCAAATATAATTATATGAAATTTACATGCAAAGAATTAAGCAAAAGATGCATTGAATGTTGTAGGAAAGTATACATCACGTATCCAAAATTACCTCAAGATTTTCCTAAGTCGTACTTGTTGGTGGACTCCTTAAATCCATGGACTAAACAAACAAACTTGAACCTTATTTTTCATTTTGTCAGATTTTATACCAGCAAACGTGCTACTATGGACCCCTCTATTTTTTAATTTTATTTAAAATAACTTAATATTTAAAAATTGAAAAAAAAAATTAAAAAAAATTGTAAGTTTAATTGTTATGTGGGTGGTCCTTATTCTCTAGGCCTACCCCTAAACTTAAGGGCACGACCCACAATTGAGTCATTTTAATACTAATATTAATTGTTATTGAGCAATGGTTTATGATAATTAGCTACTAATTCAAGGGGCGATGACAGCTTATACTCAACTCATGCAGTTGTTTATGAGCTTCAGAATTCAAGGGGCGACCATGAAGCAAAATTATGGTAACAGCGGACAAGGGTTTTGAGATACATACTTGATGCCTAACTACATCTGAATTTATTAAAGGTTATTAGCGTGAATGTAAATTTCCAGAATAATTAAATTTGTAAAATTGAATTGTTTTTAAATTTTTTTTTTATATAAGTACTCGTAGTACTTTGTATGTATGAGCGATATTAGAGGTTATATGCATGCATAACACGAAAATCAAAATTGTATGAAGAAATAAGAAAAAATAAAATAAAGTAAATTCATTGTTGATAAGTTGTACTATTGGTATTAATGGTTGTGCATGTACAAATACCACATTCAAAATTCATGATAATGTTACTTGTAAAACGAAAATAATGTAACTAATGCTTATTGAAATGAATTAATATTGGTGATAATTAAATTTTTAAATTGGAGTATTAATGTTTGGTTTTATCTTTGCGACTATTAACTTAAATTGACCTCTTCAAACAACGATTACTATTACTTGAGTAGCTACTATCATGATCTTCAACTTCAAGCTAATCCTTTCCGGAATTTCAACCTTTTAATAACTATCAAAGGAAAAACTTGTTTAATTATTTGATCATGTTTATACTTTTTCTTCTTAATTAATAAGTAGAATTGTAATTATCTTTCACATAACATGTTCATAATTACTAATAATAAACAATGAGGAGAATTTACATTAGGTTAACTAACATTTATTTGCTAATTTTTCAAATAGATTAACATAGAGCATCTAATTTAAGAGAAGAGAAATCAAACAAGACTTAATCTATTAACTCTACTTAGTGACTTATAGGTCCCAAATTCAAGGCTAGCCTTAATGCTTGTTAGATCGTTGTGACTTTACCTCCTCTTTTCACTTCTCATAAACTTAGCTCGTAAATGATCAAGAGTATCCGAATAGGTGAGTCAGATTCAGAATTCATATCATTATACATTTTGTACGCGCGTACCAGAGGACCAAGGTCACATTACAATGTTACATGGCGCCCAATAAGACAAAAAGGGAAAAAGATGTTTTCAAAGGTTATAAAAGGAAATAAAAGGGTATTAATGTATTATAGGGTGGTGGTATTTATATATGCTTACTTTGACTCACTCCCTTCTTTTGCTAATTCATTCATTTCTCATAGCCCAAATCTCTCTCTATTTCTCTCTCTCTTTGTTTCTTTCTTGACTAGAAATTTCTGAAAAACTTTCAAAAAAAACAGACAACATTGATTACTATACCAAAAGAGTCAAATCAAATATACAAGATGAGCTGAACTTAGAACAACTCATGAAGTAAGTAAGCATTTAACACACAAAAACAAAAACAAAACTACACGCATTATCATTATCATTATCATTATTATCATTTTACATTAGCCATAAAATTTGTTGGTACAACTTTACGACTACTACTAATACTAATACATTAGTATGTTGTAGGCGTCGTAGTAGTTGGCCTATTTATATATATTTACATAGTTATCAATAATATAATATTGAGTATTATTAATTAGATGTGTTATTGTAGGAGGACATCGGCCGCGATGGTGGTGTTGATGGTGTCTATTACGGCGTTGCTGTTAATTCTTCCGTTGTTGTTGCCACCGCTTCCGCCGCCGCCAGTGCTACTTTTATTTGTTCCGGTGTTGCTTTTGCTTCTTCTCTTTGCTTTGGCTTTTACTCCTAATACATTTCCTCCTCATCCTTCTAATTCCTTTGTTTTTTCTAGCTAATATAACTAATCTTTAGTTAATTTTTGAGTTAATAATTGACCCTTGTATATATATAATTCTTACTTTAGATTGTCTGCAGAATTTTGAGAGAAAAATTGTAAGGTGAATTCCTTTTATTAGTTTAAAATAGAAAAATTTCAGCAATTCTTTTGTTTTTTTTTGTTTATTTTAATATATATTGTTCAATTCTAGTCATTTTTGTAGGTGTAAAAGATCATCAATTGTTACTTTGTTAGAATATATATTATCGAATCTTTGCGGCGCAGATTTTATTTATATTTATTGTATACAACGAGGTTGTTCGTTTGAAATCATTTATGGAGTATTTTGAAATTCCTGTTCACAATTTATAAAAATTGTTATATATGGTATGTACTTAGAATAATTTTATGGTATGCTTTAATTTGATTATGATGAATGATGATAAACCCCTCTTGTGATAGAAGGGGCATTCTCCGTATCTTACCGTGAAAAAAAAAATGATGAATGGTCAAAATCATTAGTAAGTTCTAATTACTGTTAACATTTTTTCTTTCACTCTTGACTCTAAAATTTGAATTCCAAGTCTCGTAAGAAATATCATTCCTGTCGTTGATGCATTCAACATTACATACATTGCATGTTTTTGATTTTATTTTGATAGAATCCAAAATTAGCAACTACATTTCACTTCAGCAATGATAATCTGTCATACAATGGATGCTTATTTACGATGAGCCGTGTGTATCCTACACCAAACTACATTTCACGATGAGCCGTGTGTATCCTAGACCAAACTAAAACCTCGATGGCTCGATCCTACTGGACATGTAAGGGCCGGGCTGTATAAGCTCACGTCGTACCCAATACAAGACAAAAATAGGTGTGTTGTGTTAAACTTGGGTTGATCTTTCATAAATGAAGCTCATGCACAACCTGAACTATGTGTCGTGCGATCAAAATTCTTAAATAATTTTCTTATTTCTTTTGTAAATTGGTTAAAGTGAGTCGACCCTTTATGCTGACAATTGGCAAATTTAAAAATTATATGTAAAGACATGGCTCACCGGTGTATCTCTCATCCCGAGTCGGACATGTCGGGTTCATGCAAAAGCCGATCAATTTTCTTGCAATGTTTGACCGGTATATTACCGACCAAACCCATGCCCAACTCGACTATTGAATGAGCCAAATAAATCTCATGTATATCTTTCTACCATTATTTCAAAGGTTTGTATGTAAGACTCTTTAATCAAATTAAAAGTATCGACATTATCAAGACACCAAGCAACCCATTCTATGAGTTGATCAATTGAGAACGTAAGTTCACATTGTGATATGATTTTAAGATTATAAACGAAACTAGGATGATTAAGGTTTCAAACTTTCGTATTCTTAAATTAACTACTCCCTCCGTTCTATAATATAATTCTTGTTTGTATTTTTTCACGGTATTTAAGAAATAGGAGGGGTAAGTGGATGAATTACATTAATAAAAGTGAAAAGTACAATTAAAAACAAACAGTTAGAGAGAGAAAGTGAAAAAAGTACAAAACATGTACAAAATTCAAGATAAATTAGGAAATATAATGAATAAAGTTAAAAAAGTGAGAACTATTGTTATAGAAGTAATTAAAAGCATGTTTATGTTAGGTAAACCCTAGCCTCTCTCCTCAACCCTAGCATCTCCCGTCTCTCCTCAACCCTAGCCTCTATTGTTAATTATTTTAGGGGCTCCCATCGGATCTTGTCGGTGGAAAGCCCCAATCTAAGTTTTTTTTTTTGCCTTTTGTTTGTTTTTAGCTTATAATAATGGATCCTCCATTCAAGAGGAACTTGTCTCCCTCAAAAGAAAGGGTTTTTCTCCTTCGAAAGACAAGGTTTTTTCGATCTCTTTCAAAAGAAAGATAAGGTTTTTCGAACTCTTTCGAAAGACAAGGTGCTCTCTGCACTTGGAATAATATCAGGTTGTGCGGGGCTACGATTGATATTAATTGGTTACTCTGATTCATAATACAAAATTGTCACAAGAATTTTCTTCCTCCAAAAATTACGAAGCGATGACGGATCCACTCAAAAAGTTGTATGAGACAACGAATCGAGAATGTGCCGAATTGTTATATCTATGTATTTGGATTCTCAGTCCTTCTCCAATTAATTCTTGTTTGATTTTGTTAAATCTATTTTCTTTGTCGTTAATCTTCAATTGTAGATGCCATATGACTTTCATCAATGAAAATTAGTGTCTGATCATGTGGGACTTCTTTAAAAAAAAAAAAAAGTTAAAAAAATGAGGGTATAATTGATTTTACATATTATCCAAAAATAAAAACAGGAACGATATTTTAGATCTCCAAAATAAGAAACACAAGAACTATATTATGAGAAGGAGGGAGTATGTGTTTGCAGAATTGCAGACGTCTAATCTCTTTATCTCATGGATTTAAATTTTTTTAACAAGTTCAGATAAGGTTTGATAATAAGTTAATTCATATAACATACATTTAGAAAATAAGATTTATTAAAAGCTAATAAAGGTTGCAGCCTAAATTTAATTACAGGCATGATAAATGATCTGATTAACAATTAAAATAAAACCTAATAAATTGAATAGTTCAGATAAACAAAAATCACTTATCACCCTTAAGACTAAATTGTAAGGATAATTCTATAACAGTCATCCTTACAATGGCTACCATAGACCCAAATGATTATCTTTTATCTTAGACATATACATATTGGTCCGATCCCATACACCCAAATAATTATCCTTTGTCTTAGGGTCTGTTCAATTTGGCTCCAATCAGTTCAGTTCAGTTTAACTTCTAATTTCCTTCTCTTATAAATTATTCATTTCAACTCTATTTAGTTCAGTTCATCTCCAATTAGTTCAGTTCAGTAAATATAAATAGGCCCTTAAATATATACATATTGGTTTGATCCTATACACTCAAATAATTATCCTTTATCTTAGACACATACACATTGGTCCGATCCATACATACCTATCGAGCTAACAAGTCAATACCATCAATAGTCCCTCATTCCCACAGTAATAATAATACCCCTGTAAAATTCAAACTCGAGGAAAGGAAGGAAGAAGTGCGAAACAATCTGTCTAGACACACATGTATAGTTCACAACTCACTTTGAAATACATTACATCACATTACATTACATAAATAAATAAAGCCATACATAAATACGGCGTAAGAGAAAGTTCAAAATGAAACGACACGCGGCGGCTCACATTTCCATGATTCCATACAATAAACCAAACGTGTATGTTTTTGATATGATTTATGAGTAGGCTATTAATAACAAAATTGGATTATATCTTCAACTTTTATTTTAAATAAACATTGATTAAATTTCATTCGGTGATACATTGCATCTACTTCAATTTTCTGGTTAAACATGAATTCATTCATGACAGTTTACAATACTTTGGCACTGAAAAGTTTATATTTTGTACGTACTCGTAGTTAGTACAATTACCTACTTTTTTCTTTAAAATAATTCTATCTTTTCTCTTTTGGCTCCCCTTTTTATTCCGGGTCTTCCTCTTCTTTTGTCATCACTAAGCTACTAAAAATTGCTCTACGTGTCGGTCCAAAAATAGTGAAAATAAATCTATATGTCCCAAAGTAGTCATTTTAAAATTGTTTTGTATAAGACCTAATTGCCTCGATTTGGGTTCCAAAGTAGTGATTGTTGTGTTTGATTAGGTGATCCGTATAAGGAAGTACATTGTAGGATCTCATATGTTAGAAGGCTGAGATTCAAAAATTATTAAATGAAGGTGTTAGCCGGGATTTCTTTATCCTTTCCTCCATTTTTAAGTGTCTGATTTGGAAATAATCGATCAAAAAAATCGTAAGAATTAAAGTATAGTCGAAATCTACATAAAAAAAAAAAATGAAAATAGTCTCATACTTTTTTTTTTAAAAAAAAAATTGAGAAAGATCTCATACATATTACATGGGCTCTTCCAATATCTTGTCCTCTTATGTTCTGCTATTTTAACTTTACAATAGAAGGTTTGTAAATTTTCATAGGGTCATTATTTAAACGAACTTTAAACATGAGATTAAATGACTTCTACTTGGGGAAATTACTTGGGGGTTATTTGTTAACCAATGGATTTTCAAATCCACTATGTATTGCCTTTTTTTTTTTTCCAAATGAACGTGTCCATTTCTTCAAGTAGTAATGGGCATGGATGAATTGCTCGAATACCATGGTAAAAATCCTTAATGGATTAAACCAAGCTCATGTTAGCATAAGAAACAAGAAAAGTGCCCATTAACAACAGAAAATTTCATCGTAAACTGTCATAAAAGATCCATTATATTTGAATTGGGTGTTTTTTAGATGTTTTTTTAAACAAGTTCAGTGATATATTTAACTTGGATGTATAAGTTGGGTAAGGTTTTATGACAGGTCAAATATCCTGTAATTTAAAGCATCATACTTCCTTCGTTCTTTTTTTATTGCACCATAAGGGATTTTACGCTTGTCAATGCATTACTTTAGCTATCAATATCTTCAATTATACTTTTGTAAAAATTATAAAAATTTGACATTTGAAAAATAGAGTTCAATACGAATCTAACTAGATCCCACATGACTATATTTTTGCTAATGTATAAATCACAAATGATGGTTAAAAAAAAATAGGTGAATAGTGTAAAAGTCATAATGGTGTAATAAAATAAAAACGAAGGAAGTATATAGGACAAGGTTTAAGCCCGTCATTAATAGACTGTCGTTATAAGGCTTATTTTTGGAGTGAATTTCTGACACTCTAACCGCATAGTAGAGTTTCATACTCAAACTTATTTATCATGGCCTCAAAGGTGATATAGTCCTATAGTTGACAATCATTCCTAAAAGTCCCTGTGTAAATTATTTATTCAACAGCCACTTAGCATATTATCTTTTTTTACTCAGTACGAGTAGTATTTATTCGAATGCTTGAGGGTGTACCTGCTATTGACCTAATTGCAACCAAACCCAAACACTCCCAAGACCCTGGCCAAGCCATTGATAGCAAACGTTGCACCTGCACCAGTAATACAGAACAACTGTACCTTCGTATTAGAAATGCTTGTGGATACCGCAAATTTTAACTAGCAACGAAACTATGAAAGTACTGTAACTATCACAGTCACACATCTGATAGTGAGCATAATGATTTAACAGCAATATGTTGCTTAAAAGACAACAATTAGAAAACTTGGAAGCATGAATACAATCGATCGTTTCTTTTACCTACACAAGTAAAGTTCTTGTGCATTTAATTCACAGTAAAATGATAAGAGGTCACAAATTA
Organism: Chenopodium album; assembly: GCF_948465745.1. Classification (NCBI taxonomy): domain Eukaryota; kingdom Viridiplantae; phylum Streptophyta; class Magnoliopsida; order Caryophyllales; family Amaranthaceae; genus Chenopodium; species Chenopodium album. The sequence continues at coordinate 49,903,092 of NC_137848.1, forward strand.
ACAAGTTTGATATAGAACTCAAAAGAGATTATTCATAGATACAGAGAATTTACAAAGTAAACATAGTTCTACGAGGATAAAAAAAACTAGCTGACTTGTTTAAAATTAAGAGGAACTTGAATAAATATATTGGAAGAGAAGCCGAGGTATTTAACCTCAAAAACAACTACCATCACTATACAGCTTTATTTCATGGGTAGCAGAATATATACATATCGAATCAGTCGATAAGAAAAATAATGGAATGAAGTTCCAAAAATTTGAGACTAGGAAGATTATTTAATGAGAGTTTTAAGGCATCAAAGATGCATTATATTTACTCAAGTTATTCATAATTTTGGACAAGTTGATCCACAAATACATGCAGCACTTGTCTGCAGGTCAACAATATACCTTTAGGATCTAAGATTAGATCTCAAGGAAAATAAAACCCCCCAAAAAAAATGAGGACAGTTAAGTATGAGAGAATTTACAGTTGCAATATATACGGTTCTCCTCACAGCAAGACATTCATGAATAGATCAGGTCCCAAGTCGAAGAAATGAAGACCTTCATCTCGTGACAAAGGAACTCAGCTGAGGCGCATAGTGTGGCCTTAACAGGCTCCAAAATCAATCCCTATACATTAAGCAGAAGGTGCAGCTGAACGCTCCCCACCTCTCACTCTTCTTCCAATTCAAATTGTGACGAGTAATCTGGACATCTTCAGGTGAAGAAATGACGTGTTGTAGCAATTCTCTCTATGCAGACTGTAAAGTGGCCTCCTCCTCAGTAGTTTGCTGCTCAAACATTGCAGAAGCCTCAGGAGTGTCTTCTTCACTAGGTGGTACCAGTTGCCAAAAGAGTGGCAGATACTTGTCCCAGTCCTTCAGAATAGTAGCACCTTTGGAACTTCCGGTTTTTTCCTGCATTTCAAAAGATAGGCTATCAGGTTAATCATATGACATTAAAATCACAAATGGATGATGAATGTTTTCGTTTTATAGATTTAAGGCTACAGACGACTAAGCAATTCTTTCCTACAAACATGAATAGCATATGGATGTTACATTGATTCTTCTCATGTAGTTTGTCAGTGATATATTTAGTCTTGAAGATTGTGGTGTCTTTTGTAAGAATTAAGGCATGATAATGTTTTTGGGGGTGCTCAAATAACCAACACCATGCACAAAATTGACAAGTATTTTCTAATTTTTGAAATTAGTGGCTGGCTTTGCCCATGATCATGGAGATAATTGGACTGGAGAGAGGATTTAGACATGCAATTTGAATAGCTAGTGCTCCAGTTTTAAAGCAATTGTTAAAAGAGTGAGAAGGAATAGGGAAGGGTATGTGGCTTAAAGTTCTTATTCAGTAATCCTTCATGGTTGTGTCAGTTTAACAAGTACACCGTATCATTTTCTCAATTTTTTTGTAATTTCTGAGGAGTGCTATGTCAATTCTACTAGTACCATCTTTCAATGTAGAGTGTCATACTTAAATGCAGCATTTTACAAAATTTGAATGTTTTATTTTTTATTTTTATTGAAACGCTTTGCATCATTTATATAAATGTCAGTGTCCTGTTTCAAGTACAAGGGTATCAGGTTGAAGATTCCATTTTTACAAGTCAATTTTCAAGAACTTTGAGTGTCACAGTATGACCTTATGTGTCCACTCTACGAGCGATATTTATATGACATTATGTGTCATTTTATGAGTTTTAGTGCCAGTTTCACAAGTCATTTTTCCATTGGAAAGGGTTCTGTCACTTCTAAGTCATTGTTAGAAGAAAACCTGAAACTCATCATAAGAGTATAAGACAAATAGAAGGCACGTTGTTTCTGCATAGTAATTTTGCTGTATGTATAGAATACTTACAACATGAGCTTCAATTAAACTCTTGAGTTGCATCTGCCCAACAGGAGCTGTCACCCTCTGAATTTTCACGATTTCCTTGTTTACCTGGTTCAAATACACACAGCAATTAGTATACAATTTCATCAAATTATGACTTCAATAGAGAATAAACAAGCACACTGGAGTCAAACAGGGTGCTAATCTAAGATAATGTGCCATCCTTGAGTTCCTTTACTGTCTTGCAGAAGGTTCAACCAGCACACTTAGAAGAGCAGAAGGTTCAACAAAAAGAATAGTCTTGCATAGCCAAGAACTGGGCTATGTCTACACAGCAGCATTTAATATCCTCTTGCAAATAGCCATCATCCCTTACAATGAGCACAAGGATAACATATTCAGAAATGAAATCCAACCTTTGGAATGAGAGTATCATCTTCATCAAGTATGTATGCCAGACCTCCAGTCATGCCGGCAGCAACATTTCTACCAACTCTGTTGAAGGGAAAGAGAAAGATGAGAATATTTTCTTCTTTTCCAAATGCAAGATATTTAATATTAGTAAATAAGACTACACTCACTTTCCAAGTATGACAACACAACCACCAGTCATATATTCACAACAGTGATCACCAGTACCCTCAACAACCGCCTCGGCAAGTGAATTTCTTACAGCAAATCGTTCCCCTGCTTTACCTCTTACAAAAATTTGACCTCCTGTTGCTCCATATAAACAGGTGTTCCCAACAATTGTAGCTTCTTCTGGGCAAAATCCAGGATTTTCTGCAGGAGTAACAATCAACTCACCTCCAGCCATACCCTGTGAACATTTAATTCAAAACAATTGTAAATGTAGTGATAGGAAACTTAAAAAGATAAACCTGAAATTTGGTGAAAGTTATGGGTTTTTTATTATAATAAATCAACAAGTCTCTCATTAAACAACAGAAGAAAATTTTACTCCACATCTGATCACTAAATTAGAAATTATCCACCAGAATGTAACCCAAACGAACTTACAGAGGAGAGGGAAAATGGATTGAAAGCCAAGCTGTGTTCATTTAATTTCATAGTTGTTTTTATCAAAACCCAAACATGGATTCAAATATTGATTTATATTGCCAGTACAGAGAGCATCAATGTTTAAATTAAGGCTGATGAGAAATGGTCATGACATGTTGCAAAATCTCCTACTATACCAAAGACTTAAAGTTCAAGAATGACAGATGACTTATATTATTTGCATATCATTATCATACGGTTCATACCTTTCCTACATAGTCATTAGCTTCTCCAACAAGGCGAATATTCATTCCAGGTGTCAAAAAGACTGCAAAAGATTGGCCTGCACTCCCTTCAAAACTGCAGACATGAACGAGGTTAATTGTTCTATTAGCCCAAACTTTCTATACGAGTAAATAGTTGAGGAATGAGATATAGCTCTTGAGATGAATAATTTAAAACATCAAATAGACATTACGTTATATTCAGCTGCCCAGCAAAACCAGTGTCACCATACTTCTTGGCAATAACACCTGCTACACGGCCACATACAGCTCGATCCACATTGAATATCTTAACAGTTTTGTTAACAATCTTTTCGTTCTCAATAGCATCTATAATCTGCAGGAGTTGTGAGAGAGAACTTAGAGATTTAATTTAAATCTTAATACCAATAGAACCTTCTGGACTTAAAATGTATCCATATTTAAAAATACAATTGCAGAGCACTTATTGTAACAGACTTGCAGATAGTTAGTGAACATTAAAAAAAAAAATATGTTTTACAAAAAAAAATTATCTTATGTTGCTTGATCCTTTAGTCGTACTTACGTAAATGTCACAGTTACTATTCTCTCCATGCATTTAACACACTATTACTTCAACACTTAATCCTGTAACTGCTTGTCCATATTCTCCATGTTCACTAACAATAAATGACTAAATGAGTAGACATTAGCCAATAGTATGTTAATATAGAAGGAATAGTGATAGACTGAGTGTTTCTTTTACACATTGCTGCTGGTCAACTCTGGCAATTATAGTAAAAGACAAAATTGATTATGAAGACTTAGCAATTTGCATGCTTCTAAGCCATTCTTAATAGCAACTACCTGGTGGGTTAGCTACATAACTCTTTGCCGTTTAAGTAGCAATTCAATCAATCAATCGAAGCCTTAATCCCGTAAAAGTAGCCATTCTGGTCATAACATGTAGCAACAATAGCTACAAAACTTACTTGCCATAGGAGTAGCATTTCTAGCAATACATTATCATTTGCAATCCTAACCCTATGGAATCAGAAATTTTGAACGAAACAGCAGCACCAACATAAAAACACAATGCATAAAAATATAAAAAAAATGACCAAGTAAACAAATCAAAACCAGACTAGAAAAGCCTTCACGACCATGGTATTAAATCTCAGCTACATCGCTGCATCACGAATTCACAACCCATTTTAAGAAATTTTGAGCCTACCATGACCAAAATATTAGGCCACAACAACCGCATTGCTCGTGATAATAGTTCCGCAGCCATTACCGCAATCACAGCGGCATCCAAGATTCAAAACTATGTTCATGGCCCATTTGATAAGTGTTAATGGGATTGATAAAGTTGCAAGGAACATCTTGTGTGAATGCCTAAGGTAATGCTAATCAACCCCAAAATATCTCTTTTCAACATAAAATTTTTCTACCATTCATTTTCACTTGAGAGAAAGTATTTGGTTATGGAAATTTATGAAGAAAAACTTAAGTTTGGGGAATGGGTAGCATTACCATGGACATTAGGATGAAACCTGTAAAACTAAACTTAAGTTTTTTCCAAATATCACCATATATAGTATATACCACCTACCAAAGAGACCATCAATGCCACAACAAATTTTGCTTTTCTTATTGAGGTATGAATTAATTTATGATTCCTAAATATACCTCAGGATCTGAAAGTATTTGATCATCCAGCACCGGTCCATTGGTATGAACTTCCTGTTTCCTGATGGACGTGCTGCTCATCCTTGGTAAACCAACACTCTGGAAATAGATTTGGGGGGAAAGAGGGGGGGGGGGGGGGGGGATTTCACACCAGTTAGCAGAGAATTACGTGAAGTTATGAAGAAACAATCATATAATTATACATATAACAAGTTTGAACTGAACATACAGAAAGTACGTAGTTGAGATCAAGATGTTGAGTTTTCATCAATGAGATGTCTCTTGGTTTTAGAATATCTGTTCTCCCAATCACATCATCCAACTTCTCAAAACCCAACTGCGCCAAAATCCCTCTTACCTGGCAACCATTAAAAAAGGTCACTGCATAAAGACTACATTCATGATTTTGTAAATGTATAATCCAATGTCCAGCTACTACTATAAACCACAAAACCACATTATGTCCCAGTACCCCCATAAACTGATTGTTTTTAGAAGTCTCAGAATCTAAGTAAACAGTTAATTACCTCCTCAGCAACATATAAAAAGTAGTTCACCAGATCACCGGGCACACCAGGAAATCGGGTACGTAATTCTTCCCTCTGTTATTAATTTATGCGAGAATGGAAGTGTAAGAAAGACAAGCCCTGGAGAGAAGAAAAGTAATAAAGTGTAATATCAAAAATGGTATACCTGGCTAGCAACACCAACAGGGCAGTTGTTCGTGTGACAAATGCGAGCCATAACACAGCCTGTAGCTATCATTGCCAACGATCCAAAACCATACTCATCAGCACCCATTGCTGCAGCCATCATGACATCAACCCCACTTTTTAACCCACCATCAACTCTCAAAATGACCCTTTCTCTAAGTCCATTTGCAATAAGTGTCTGTAAAATAATTTAGTCAGTAATGAAATGAGAAATTAGATAACCAAAAAGAAACATTTTGAGACCTTCCTATGCTATACAAACCTGGTTGGTTTCTGTAAGTCCAAGTTCCCAAGGTCCACCAGCATGCTTAATCGAACTTATTGGGCTAGCTCCAGTTCCACCATCATGTCCTGATACCTGCAAATCAAGCTGTGAATTGACTCCAGTCCTAAATTGAAAGCTTGGAGCATAAAAGGATATGTAGTCCCAACACAGGACAGAAAATACAGTTGGTTCATTTCTCATGTCAAGCCACATTGATTCCGGCAGTCTTGCCATGTAGTGAGAGATCCACTTCATTGGTAGCTTCCCAAACACCAATCTAATTAAATCTAAATGAGCTATCTAGAATTTCATCGGGTTTCCAATATCACTAAAATTAATAAATTTGTGCTTCAAAGCTCACAAGATTCCATAAGTATTAAGTATAGCTCACTCCCAAGAAGAATACTTGCAGTTAAAAATCCACTACTTCCAGATCAGAAAATATTATGATGCTATGACAAAAAAAGAGGACTGCTCTGAGCTGAAATATAAAATTTAAGTTGACTGTTATGCAATCATGAAACTAACATCAAAATATCAAGAGAAGAAGGCCCACATTAATAATTATCACTGTCAGTTCAATAATATTCTTACTAAAAAAAAATTGTTCTGACATGAATATGTAAGGTTTCAAGGTGACATTATGTTTGTGCAAAAGTATGCCCTACTGCAAATTAAAATTAACAATTCACAAGTGAATTCTAATTTGTCAAATGTGACTTAAACAAGTACTTAATTTACATATTGACCATCTAGCCATGACTAAATTGTATAATTTGTTTTCTTTCCATCTGTTATTATCAATGTATTTCTGTTTATGTAGATGTTAGTGTAAGCCATTTTTGGAATACTCAAGCAGTGATACAGAGGAACTCATACCTCAATATAACATATGGAAAGGACATATGTTTATGTAGATGTTAGTGTAAGCCATTTTTAGAACACTCTAGCAGTGATACAGGGAAATTCATACCTCAATATAACATATGGAAAGGACATATATACCTGAATGATGTCCGCATTACCCTTTGCAACACCAGAGGCAACAGTGCCAATACCAGCTTCTGCTACTAGTTTTACTGATACCTTGGCCTTTGGGTTAATCTGATAAACTTTCATAATGAGTGAAAGCTGCAATTACTTGTAAATGGATCTCTATGACATTGATAAATAGGATTTGTACCTGATGAAGGTCATAAATTAACTGTGCAAGATCTTCAATGGAATAAATGTCATGATGAGGTGGTGGAGAAATAAGAGGAACCCCAGGTTTCGAGTTTCTCAATCGGGCAATATATGCACTAACTTTTTTTCCAGGCAATTGGCCTCCTTCACCAGGCTTAGCACCCTGTGCAATTTTGATTTCCAATTGATCGGCATTAACCAAAAACGTTGGAGTGACACCAAAACGTCCAGATGCAACCTGAAGAAAATAAAAGGCTTGTAAAATTCAAGAATTGCAGGTCAACCATTCAACGGAAATAAAGCAAGATTTTAGACAAGAATTTATGCATGGCCTAAAAAGGTGAGAGCTGAGAATCTATAGGTGCTCATCTAAGACAATAAGAAGAATCTTTATATATATATATATATATATATATATATATATATAATATATATATATATATGTAATAAAAAATAAATAAAATAAAAATAAAATACCCAAGCTGATTATATAAAGTTACCTGCTTAATGGCACTAGTTGCTGTGTCTCCATTTTGAAGACCTTTTAGATGAGGCAGAGTAGGGGAATACCCATCAACCACATCGGTCAGGGGACGCCATCTAATTGGATCCTGACAAAAAGGAACACCACCAATAACTAGGGCGCATATATTGTGAAAGATGGGAACATAAAAATGAAGCACAAAGATTGTTAGCCATAAAAGTTTTTATAGAAGAGAGTGAAATACCTCACCACCTTCTCCTGAGTTCGATTTTCCACCCAACCTATTCATCGCAATGGCAATTGCTTCATGAGTCTCCCTAGAGATAGCTCCAAGGGACATTCCACCAGTACAAAAGCGTTCGACAATAGATGTAGCAGGTTCTACTCTACCCACAGGAATTGGCGCCCGGTCACTTTTGAACTCCAGAAGATCACGAAGAACCTGAAACAATTTCATTTCATATTATCTTTTCAGTACTTAAGTCATTAGCAATATTTGCAGACACTTTTAAATTTGTAACAAGACACAGAATAGCATATCCCTGGGGAGCTGAAAGGAATTCACGAAATACAGAATAAAGGATAGTAAGAAACTCTAATCTAAAAAGTGATTTAATTCTCTACTTGGAAACTGATTAGAAATGGTAACAGCTTCCTAAAATTTTAAAAGGCTATGTCAACTTGTCAAGAGATCTAGGGACTTTTGAAATAGTTGGCCTCCACAAGGATACAACTAGCATTAATCTTCATAACAACAAACTTGGATACAAGATGTCAAAATCTTCCAATTCTCAAGTACAACAGTAATACAATATGCCACACTTGGTGAGTAAAATAAACACAAGGAAAAAACGCACGCACAAACACACTATCCCAAGCCTCCCAAGTAATGCTTAAAACTCCCTGCAGTGAAGAAGTAATAATTGACCCCTTCCCCACCAAAGAAACAAAACAGCATCAAAAGCACTAAAAAGGATCCTTTCACATATGTAACACACACTATTAATGTGGCCCTCACAGGATTAAAATGGATGCAACTCATGCGAGACAATTAGCTCTTAAATCAACATGAATTCAAGAAAACTCACGCTGACAGGTCTGTTAGCCAGATGCTGCTGATAAACTGCATAAGCACTTTCGCTCTTGTTGCGGACAGCTTTGTGAAGCAGCTTTGACATTTCTGGGTTGTTTACATGATATTCCCCTACAAAAAGAACATAAATAATGTAAGAAATCATCCAACATTCAGAATTTAAGGAAACAGAAAAATCAATAAGCTAAACGAAATTAAAAGAATAACTGTTTACAGAACCAAAAATCAATAAGCTAAACGAAATCTTCTTACTATGTTTATTGTTAATGTCTATACTTCTGCAGCACTTAACAACATAAAAAAATTGTGGCAATGTAACTGCATTTTGATTCCTTTATTCTCCTTAACAATAAACATAGTAAGAAGATGAAAAAATATGAGTTAAGGGATTTGTTGACTTAAAGCCCAATAACCTTTCATATCCAATTTGTATAAGCAAGCATTTATAAAGGCTGTGATATTCATAATAACTTTTCAAAATCCCGATAATCTATTCAAGAGGCGTAAGGATAACGTCATGAATGCTCTAGCCTTCCCAATCAGAACTGAACAATGCAAGGTCTTATTTTGTAGATGAAGTTAAGAAGATCCAAAGCTTGTCAAAATGTTCAGATTTCAGAAGCACAGCAGCAAGAAACTTATCCAACGAACTCCTACTGAACTCTTGAGCTCTTAAACAAAGATATTTTATTTATTTTTAATAGAAAACTAGGTTACTTCGTTAGCAATCAAGTAGAAGGGGAGAGGAGAGGGAAGGAGTGAGCTAGTGTATTCCTTTGGTTTATTAAAAGGGGAAGGAAAATGAATAACTCTAATTTTTTACCTTCCCCTTTTCCCCAATTATAAATCCAAATAAGGAAGAACGGTCTTTCACAATCTATCACCTTTCCATCATCCAAAGGTTCCAAACACATGACACCAGTATGAGTTTATAGAACTATAGAAGAGAAGGGTGATGCTTCTTTCAAAAAGGATACGACAGCAAAGATATTTATTAAGATGAAAATATTAACAATCCAGTGGAGCTCCAGTCAAAGCTACGCTTTCTTCTGATCAATAGATAATCTGTGACCCTTCCAAAACCCTAGTGCCTATGCGAAGATATTATTGCCCAAAGCTATGCTTTCTTTATCAATAAATATGTGATCCTTCGCTAAACGTAGTGCCTATGCAAAGAGACCAATATTGCCCACAGCCATGTAAAGGAATAGAAGTCTGATGAAAAGGTTCACGGAAAATATAACTGGTAATTGGCAAATTTGGTCATTAAAACAAATATTCAACTCTACATTTTAAACAAAGTGATAATCAATTCACTAGATATAGCGTGTGACAAATAATTTTAGAAATTTGTTCACTAACGCTTAGATCCTACACTCAGGAGCAAAGATAAATGTTCTTTCAATTACACTTACATGTTTGTTTTACTATACATCCACATTTATAGCATAGTTTGTGATTACAATTGCATTGAAAACGTAGGCTTTTAAACACTTGGAATTGTTATGATAATGAGATCACCAAATATAGAATAAATGCCCAGTTGATTCAAAAATGGGATTAAGAAAAGGATTATTCATGTTGGTTATTCACTTATTCCATTAATGAAACGGCTTATGTTATTATAAAGTTTTTCAGAATACATTACAAAACTGTAGCTAGGCAAGAGTTTGTCCAGCAAGAAAGCATGACCAGAATCGGACACCTTGAAAAAGGAGTTAGCATTAAGATTTTTCAGTCCCGTTAATTGAAAGGGTGTACACAACTAACCGTAAATAGAAATGTTGCAGAAATATTAGTTTTGGGTTATTCAGAATCTAAAATCGTACTCCGTGAAATATGTACTCACTTGACAGGGAAAGTAGTAAAACAAAAGCCATGTCATCATCATCAAGTCAAGAGTTTCGACAGGCAAAAATAAGACAGCAGTGTGCAAGTAATACCTCCAGGTCTGAATTGTATAAACCCGAAATTTTCCAGTCTTTTGGCTGTATCCTCGGAAAATGCCTTAACCCAAAAAGACAACGTCTCTCTCGCAAGCTACAGATAAATATTCACCAGAAAAAGTCAGGATAAGACATGGACTACAATCACCAGAACAAATAGAATTTTCCTACTATTATATGTTTGATCAATAATGAATCCCAAGATAGTTAATTTGCAACCATGAGCCTTTATATCAGAAAGCCATGCAGATGCCATAGGAGCTTATTTACATAGGATGATAGGATCAAACAGGTGGATCAAAGCAACATTAATCATTGGATAATGCATCATGCATGATCCCCAAAAAGATGAGACTGCGTCACTGCACAAAATTGCCACCAGAAGATTGGTTGGGAGCATGTCACAATGAGTCGTTGGAAATTCTTATGGTGCATTGCGGGTTCTTAGGAACATTCATAAGCATATATTGACATAGAACTACAGGAAATAAGGCCTCCGGGCACAAAAAATATATGGTAATCTCAGTACAATAGGCCATTAATTTTATCCATCATTAAGAACTGATAGCTACGCATTATGCATATAAGCAGTCAAAGATATGATAGTCGTGACAGTCGTTGATACAAGACAAATTATGCAGTATAAAGGAATATATGTACAGAGAGAGAGAGAGAGAGAGAGAGAGAGACAGACAGACAGACACACACACACACACACACACACACACACACACACACACAGAGAGAGAGAGAGAGAGAGAGAGAGAGAGAGACAGACAGACACAGAGAGAGAGAGCGCTTCCTAGCTTACCTCATCAAGAGTCATTCCACCAATGCTAGAGACACTCCCTCGGAAAGCTATATCAACAACATCTTTTCCCAACCCATATATTTCAAATATTTGAGCACCGCAGTAACTACATTGTGAAATGAGATTAAGACTATCAATTTAACTTGCCATAGCATAAACTTGAAAAAAAATTAAAATCTAGATAGGGGAACAGAATACGAGAAAGCAACAAAATTAAGGAAAATTGCAGAAAACTTATGCAGATCTGGAGTAAGGACTAAGGAGTGCATACCTAGAAAGCAGTGAGATACCCATTTTTGAAAGAATTTTAAGAAGACCAGATTTAACAGCCTACAAGCAAATAAAATAAAAAAATATTAGTTGTGAAGTAAATCAATCATACTTCTTTATTTTATTGGGGAGGCGGGCAGGGGGGGGGGGGAGGGTTTTTTTTTTTTGGCACTAATTTAAGGCTGTCATAAAGCTATTCTGGGGGATATGTGTGAGTTTTATTAATAAAATAAAATAAATTAAAGGACGCAATATTAACTATGTATAGTAGTATAGCAACAACTAAAAATAAAATGAGGAAGCAAAAGGCAACAACACAAACAGCAAATCGCACAGGCTTATTTTTCAGGGATGGGTAGTCCAGGATTGCTATGCACAAACCTTGCAGAAGTTCTTTTGTGCTTGTTCAATTGTAACTGTGGGAATTTTTCCAGTTCGCATCAAATTCACGGTTTTATTGCTCAATCGCCATTGTCTACATGTCTCCAATGCTAAGTATGGGCAAATGGCACTGCAAAATTATATACATATATATATATATATATATTAACATTAACGCATTGAATCAGGACCTAAGAAATACAGCACAAAGTAAAAACAACTGAAACAACAAAGCTGGATCCCCTGCCTTTCCCAAGCAACCACCAACTCAACCTATTCTCTCTCTCATTCGCTCACCAAACGAAGCAGGTAAAGATGGTAATAAATAAATGTGCCTTGTTCCAATTGGCCATTAAAATTTCTTTTTTTTTTTTTTTCTGCTCACCCCACCCCTCTCACTCCTCTCCTCTCCTCCCCTTGCCAAACATCATGGATCCCCACCCTCTCACTCCTCTCCTCCCCCTCCCATCTCAAAAAGCTACCACACACCACCTTCACATGGTCACACCAACACCATCCTTACTCCTCTTCCTCTGCACCAACCACAGACAACATTCCAAGTTCTAGCAAAACCACCTCCTACTACCATCAAATATTTTCCCCTTCCCCTCGCACCAACTACCAACAACATCATCATTCTCCTCCCCCACGGCCCCACCTCTTGCCACCGTCAATTTCCTTGCCCTTTCCCACTCTTCCAGCGTCCCGATTACCTGCTGCCTGCTCCCTTTCCCAAGGAACGCAAGCAATTGGATGAAATCCCTCAAACGATTATTATTTATCCACAAAAGGTTAATTATTGGTATCCAATGGGTCTTGATTTTCCTTTTTTTTTTTCCCAGTTTATTGTGTTCAATAATATTATTGTAGATGCTAACTTAAGAATATTCTCAAAAATTATCATTTTGCTGGAGGCTTTTGCATAATTGCCGGGCATTTTGGCTTCATGAAGATGGTGGAATGTGTTTTTGAAGATGTTCACTTGGTAACTTTCTCAAAAATCATCCCTTTTCTAGGGGATTTTGCATAATTGTTAGGTATTTTGGTTTTATGGAGATGATGCAATGTCATTTATGTCAATAAGTCAATGTGGTGAACAGGAGAAGGGATGAGAGAGAGGAATAAGGTAGCTGCTGGACAGTGAGTGGGTACAAAGATGGCAGGATAAGGAGAGGGGTTGTGTTAACAGAGGAAAAGATTTGTTAGTGTAGGATAGGGAATGGGGCTGTTGTGGTTGACTGGAGGAGAAAGATTGTGATTTTTTCACCTGTTTTGTAGGTTACAAATCACTTGTGACCAATTTGCAAACACACCCAACAGTAATGGAATCTTTCAAAACAATCCAATTTTGGGATCAATAAAGGTAGAAACAATACTTCGGATGTATCATGTTTTTCTTTTAAATTGTGACAAAACCCAATATTAACATATATTCAAATGAGACTTGTATTTAAGATTTACATGGAATTCCAGGGGTATTATTATAGGATATCTGAGTCATCTGACAATATCAATAAAAAGCATCTTAGCACAATTTAGTTACTTTTTTTCTGATTAAGAAGTATCATTGTAATTTCTCAAAGTCTGAGTTAATTATTGTATGGATAATCGAAGTTGTGCTACATTATTATATTATTAGCTATCACTGAAATTTCATCAGACTGTCATTGGTTCCCCAGCTACTTTTTCCTAAATCCCCATCGGCATTTTCTAAAGTGATAGCAAATTCTATGCAAAAAGGTGGTCCGTGGTCGTAGTTGCCATCATGGTGACAACTGTGGTACCTTGAAAGCAACATCTTGAGTTAAGTTGCATTTCGAGGAAATCGCAGTGTGATTTGACGTATTAGAGAGGTTTCTTTTAATCGATATTAAGTTTTGAACATTTATTTTTTAGAGTTTAGTTAAAAAAAATTTATCTTGTACGTTTGTCAAATAAGAGGCTAAAAAAAATTGTAGTAGTAACTAACATATGTGCATAATTCTCATGCATGAACTCAAATAATATTTACTCTGCATATGCTTAACGGTTTCAATAGCAGTTAATAGCTTATGACAGATGATGCTAATTAGAAAGGTCTACAAAGGGTATTGGAAAAGCTATGTGCGTAATGATGTGTTGATGATAAAGCTTAGTAAGTTTCAAATAGAGAAATATATCTGACCTTGCACCGTATCCAATCAAACAAGCAAACTGATGAGTGCTGAAACACTGAGCAGTATCAACCACAATTGACGTGTATGTTCTCAAGCCGTTTTGAATTAGATGATGGTGAACAGCACCAACAGCAAGGAGTATAGGGATGGCAGGTCGAGTTGGTTCCTAGAGAAAAGAAGACATCAATTACAATTACTACACAAATTTAGCAATGTGAGCAAACAGAAAATAATTTCTATTCCAAAAGGGATCAGAAAGAAAGCAGCATACCAACTCATCAGAACGATCAGACAAGACAAGCATCTGCGAACCATTTCTAACAGCTTCATCAGCAGCTTCACATAACCGATTAAGTCTTTTCTCTAGAGATCCTTCAACTCCTTTCTTTATATCAAAGAAGGTTGGCAGTACTTGGGCCTTTAGTAAGGGATCATTTACCAACGCTTCCAGCTCCCCTTCATTTAGTACTGGACTGGACAAAATAACCTAAATCACAGTGGAATACGTCAAATATCAAACCTAGATAGCCATAAATCAGACACTTGATCCAGATCCATGATCCTTTGTATACTGCGATAAATAATCACATTTAAAGCCAAGTGAGGGGTAATGTCAATTCACTAACCTGTGAGGCATTTTCAGGTCCAACCTCTAATATATTCCCACGCTTACCAATGTTAACTTCAAGAGACATAACTAGCCCTTCCCTAAGGGGATCAATGGCTGGGTTTGTAACCTGTAAAGATGAAAAGTGAGCCATATCATGAGATCCTTATTTAAGCATAAGTAGCATAAGAAAAGTGCAATTATAGGATTTAAGCATTCACTTAAAACATATTTGTTTTTTCAATGTCCCAAAATGAATTTCACACTTCTATTTTGCGTAAATTTTTTGCATCTTCTCCGTCACATCAACCTTTTTTGTCTTTATATGAACACTTGCTCTTAATTTTCTCTCTATTCGCTATATTATTCAGTTATCAACTTTTTTAAAATTTTTGCCACATGAAGGGGTCTAGGGAATAATTCAATGGATCCCAAACTTTATTTCAAATTTTATAAAGCAAACCTGTGCAAATCGTTGCTTGAAGTAATCATACAGCATATGTGGTTTCTGGGACATCACTGCCAGAGGAATATCATCTCCCATGCAGAATGTAGGCTCCTTTCCTTGGGAAGCCATACTTTCAATAACCATTTGGACATCCTCACTTGAGTAACCAAAAGCCCTGTCAAAAAGAACTCTGAGAATCATACAAGAAAAACCAAACAGACATTGTCCAACAAATATCCTCTTATCATCTCAGTATAGCACCGTGTCATGTTCATAGAAGTAACAAACAATACAAGGCTTTATCTTCCATAAGCAAAAGCCACCAATCTAAAGCTTAAACGGGCCTTGTGACACACAATATCCAATTTCTGAACTACGAAAATCCCGTTTTTTTAAAAAACGTCATGAAAAAGAGATTGATTAGTATGATTACCATCATTAACCCTTTAGATAACAATGACAGCATTTAGTGATATTTTATTGCTATCAAGATCTTATCTATTCAAGGGCCTTGCTTTAACCTTTGATTTTGACCAGACAGAGAGCCTGACGGAATTGGGCCGTAGAATAGAGTCATAATGACAAGTCTAGCAATTAGTATTATGTGCACCACGTCAATACTTTTAAACATTTAGTAAAAAAAATTGAATATTTTACAAAAAAAATGAATATTTAGTAAAAAAATGTGAACAAGTCACAAAAACTGAACATAATAATGCAATTTTTATGTTCATATTTTATAAAGAAATGTTCATTTTGTATACAGTAAATGTTCCGTTTATATTACAAAACTATTGAATTATTACGAATTAGACAAACTTCTTTCAAAATTTGTCTGACTCGTAATAATTCAAAATTTGCGATTCTTCATATTTTTTTATTAAATGTTCAAAATTTGTTATTGTTCATATTTTTTTTACTAAATGTTCAGAAATATAGGCGTGGTGCATTGCGATTGTTCACATTTTTTTTACTAAATGTTCAAAATTTGAGATGTTCAGATTGTTCAGATTTTTTTTTACTAAATGTTCAAAAGTATAGGCGTGATGCATTGCGGTTGTTCAGATTTTTTAACTAAATGTTCAAAATTTTCGATGTTCAGATGTTTTTACTACATGTTCAAAATTTGCAATTGAACAGATTTTTTTACTAAATGTTCAAAAGTATAGGCGTGGTGCACCTATTTCTAGGTGCATCTTAAAATTTGCGCAAGTCTAGACCTAACTGTCCATGGGCTAGTGGACCCTTAATTCCGAACAATAGAGGGCCAATACATAAAGCCAAGTTCAAATTAAAAATAAATAATGAAATTAAAAAGGCAAATAAAGCATACCATACCATAAATTACAAGTTTGACAAGATAAATGGTTATTTAACAGAAATTATGCCTTTCAAATTCCTCACTTTTAAAGGTGACATCCAACTACAGGAGACTAGATAATTATGCTTTCACCAAAGGAAAAAAAAGGTTGATAATTATGCAAAAGGAGGAACCAAAACCTGTAAGATTGCGTGCTAATATACCCATTTAAGTAACACAGGAAATGGCATGTTCTAATTGCATACAAGTAGATTCTAGTAGCTAATTGAGGGAAACATGCACATCAAGCTGCCAGAGGGAAAAGGTTGTGATTATCTAGACTCTAGATAGTGGATACATGTCTTACAATTATGTCTTAAGTCCACCACACCAAGGCAACTTAAAATAGCAAAGGGGCAAGAATCTTACTGTTGATTTCTTAAAATTGTGTCGCTTTCCAAAACTGCTCCTGAAAGAAAGTTTACAGCCTTCAATGAACGCAGATTTTCCTTTACCCACTCTCCATAAGGATTTGATGAAGCTACACGTTTCTTGACTTCAGTATTTTCATAAACCTGCAGTTACAATCCATTAAAGATGATTGGCTGAAGCAACTTAACTCTTTCTGAATACCAGTGAAGCATTAATGTCGCAGTCCCTTTACTGCTACAGCAATTAAAAACAAACAACTATCACTGCATCATTGCAGTAGTAAGACCTTGCAGATCAAGATAGCACATGGAAGCATAAAGCTAGCTATTTATTTATTTGCAAAGTCCAACTAGAATTAAAACAGAACTCCTATCACAGGCAAACTCCAGGTAGAGGCTATTATACTAATTGAGTAAAATAAAGATTTTACACATTCCTTTAATTTCTTAAAGATCTCACATCCTCACTTAGGGAATCATGTTTGGAAGTGGTAACCTAAAGGGAAATGGGTCATCCTCTTACTACAAAACAGGCAAACACTTAAACAATCATAAAAATTAAGAAAAGTGAATATTATTACAGCACATCGAGGAAATTTAAACAATACAAATTCATATATGTATTAGTTATGAAATGCCATTTAGACACAGCACATTCTAGCAAATCTTGTTCAAGTCTCGAAATGATGAGGTTACAGAATACAGATGTCAACCAGAAAAACAAATCAGACAAAGTAATATCAGATACATTAATAGAGCAACCAATACGATGGAATTACTATCTTTAAAATGAAAATGAAAATGAACCTACAGGTCACATTAACATTATTCACAAGAAAAAAACAAATTACAACAATATCCAACATGAAAATGATCATCTTAATACAGCAAATATTTCAAACTCATTCTGAGACAATTTCGTAAAAGTTAAGTGTACAAACCTGACCACTGGTGAGATCAACTGATATCATCATCCCTGGACCTAAACGCCCTTTCATTGTAACTTTTGATTCATCCATTGGTAAGACTCCCACCTATATGAAGAAAACACCTGGAACAATTAATTTTTCTGTTGAATTTACTTCAGATAATAAGCTTAGGCTTTCCATGACACAACACTTGAATATACATTGATAATTCCAAGCATCGCCCTAATTAGCATTGCCCTTTTTAGTGAAAATTAGAAATGGTTAAGTAGTATAGACAGCTCCCAAACAAACATATATTGCCGAAAGTCAAAGTGTATTGTTAACATTTATTCTGCGCGAACAAAAAGTAAATTGCTAAAATATCTCATCATTCAAAAACTTCACAGTAATCTTGGCCCCGCTGCCAAAGAGCTTCACCTAAAAGGCTAAGTGACAGATAATCATTAGACCCCATAAATCTGCTCAATAGCTATCCCACCGTTCTCTTACTCCTTGCTATCACTTGCACCTCAACAACCTTGGCCCCGCTGCCAAAGAGCTTCACCTAAAAGGCTATCCTCCCATGTCTGACATCAGGCAGAAGTTCCCATATTTGTGTAAGGGAATTTTGATTTTGAAGTTCCGAACAAATTTTGATATGGAATAGATATTTAGCAATTTAAATTTTAAAAAGTGACAGAAGGTCTCTAGCAAGTAGCCTCCCAGCCCTCCCTAAGCATACAACAGGAATCCCTAGGTTCTCCCAATGGTGGCACCGTGGCATACAAAGTGCAGGGGATGAAGCATAATCCACCAAATGGGTCCATCACCCAAAATCATTTTATTGGGATAATCTAGAAACAAATAAGATTTCTACTGAAGTAGGAAAAACAAATCTGAAAGGCTTGATGAAATCACTTACTCTCTAAGTTTTGTAATAATTGCAATAATAGGGAGGGCACAAAGTTTTAGCTAAATATAGGGTGAGGACAAAAGGATAAATTTTATACATCCTCTGTTCACTTTTAGTTGCAACACTTGAAAATTCACATTTTTACAATTAACCTTCTTTATTGATTGATACGTTGGGCAAAATATAGTCATGTGGGATATTGTTAGATTTGTCGAGTGGAACACCACAATTCAAAGGCGTCAGATGCAACATAGACAACATTGTCCACAGATGTATGTTATTTACGAGAAGTGTGTATTAACAAGCATACCTCAGATGCAACATAGACGACATTGTCCACTGTGCGCCAATATCTGGCAGGACGAAGACCATTTCGATCCAGACAAGCACCAACAGTTTTTCCATCACTACGAGACATATACAGCAGAGCAATAAAAATAAAAAAAGTTTAGTAACTAGTAGAGTATTATAGGAGGCAAATATAGAGAATGATAAGCTAATTCAAATAAGAAAAGTGGAACTCCACTACTTATGATGCCAACATTTACAAAAGAAAAATAATAAAGAAAGTTTAGTAACTAGAAGAGTATTATAGGAGGAAAACATAGAGTATGATAAGCTATTTCAAATAAGAAAATTAGAACTCCATTATTTATGATGATGAGCATTCATTGCTTCTTTCATTCTTGAAAGATATGCAGTCAAAACCAAATTTGCAAAACTACAAATAAGTATCAATAGAAACCAAAAGACTAGAACCGACAAATAGGTAATTTCAATATATATATATACCCATACTACAAACACCCTCACCTATGTGGAAATCAAAAACATAAGTTCTTTAAAAACAGGAATATGTTTCATAAAAACTACTTCCCCCCACCACCATCCAATTATTGTCCACATATCTTGAACTACAAGTCTTGACAAGTCTTAACAGTCTAAACATCTATTCCATACTACAAACACCCTTACCTATGTCTGAGTAACATAGCTTCAGAGACTATCTCGACCACATGAAATTCTTCCAATAACTTGATTTTACCAGAAAACTATACAGGACAATTCCTACAACTGAAAATGTAATATTCAGAATTGCATGAATGGTCTTAGGCTCTATATTATGTATAATTATACATAGAACTGTATCAAGATCATGCTGTTCCTGAAGCCAGCATTGAGAAGCAAGATTTACCATAACAATGAGCAAAACAAACGATTTCAAGACAGTGATATTAAACCCCCAGCTAAATGTTGTCTAGGCCCTATTTTATATCAAACACTGTCGATGTACAAAATAACACATTGACCTAGAAAGAAAAAATGCACAAAATGAAAATAAAATTAAAAAAAAAGTAAAATAAATGCTAAATTACTTTATTTTCAGGTTGAAGTGGCATTCAATTCCATGAACAAATGAAAAGGATCGCATGAAGAACATGCATGAGAGCATCTAGGAACATAAACATCCAAAGAAGTATGGCCCAGAAAATGCTTCAAGAAACACAGTGGAGGATAAAAAATATATGCCTTCAATTCACCTGAATAAAAGCAAGGCAGGTCCATCCCAAGTTTCCATTTGCCCCTTGTAGTAATTATAGAAATCTGCAACCTACATAACAAGAGGAAGGAAATAGTTCTATTACCAAAAATCCAATGTGTAATTATAGTTGCATAAACAGAATTCTAGACTTATTTAGTTATTTTTATTAATTGGCATCTCCAAATCGATCAAACTTCAAACTAAAATTAATAAAAGAACCTTGATATTTCCAGTAACTTGAGCCAGATATATGCAAGTTCTGAATATCAACAAACATTAAACTTTGAATTATAAAAAGAATCACCTCAGGGTATTTGATCATTAAGGTTGGATGGTTCTTATAAGCCTCAGGAACAAGAATCATTAAAGCTTCCTCAGGGGCACGCCCACTTCTTATCAACAACTGCAGAAATTAACAAGACCAGAGAAATGAAAAGGGAAACAGAGCATAATTAGAGATCACTCCATCCCACTGTGTAAAGGGAAAAAGAGAGAGGGGGGGGGGGGGGGGGGGGGGGGGGAAGTGCAGAATAACACAAAAGAAATGTGAACAATCGGCATTAACCCCCCTCTTATTTCATAGTCCACATGCAACATATTAACAATTAAAACGTACAAGATACAACTAAAGGATTAGGGTAACATACATAAGAACAAAATGCAGAGAATGAGCAAATGGATCAGAGGAACAAATGGCATATGTTAGTCATAGCATACAATTAGAAATTGTCTAAATGTTTTTTCTTACAAGAATAGAAACAACAGAAAACAAATGGAAGATAATGAAAATTTTGTTTTAAGTACACTACTCCATTATCCTAACCCCACTTCCATTTTATTACCAAACAGGCACCCAGCCACCACTGACAAACACCTCCCTTAAGAAACCATCAACAGTATAACGAATAATAGGTAGGTAACTCCTTAATGGTTCTCTAAGGATATATGGAATATATTTCTGGAATGTTGGTTAAAGGGAAATGCCTCAAAATCTTCATGTCTTTAGATAAGAATCTCACAAGTAAAACAGAAATAATTCTGGCATTTGAAAGATTCTATAGCATGCTTCCACAAGCAGTTTTTATATATGTGAAGTTACAGCATTCATCTGCTCATAAAGAACCATTACTTTCCTTATTAAGACAGCATGCTTTCAGATAAACTTAAAAGGAATACTTACCTCTGCTGCACTATCAAGATTAGCAGAATCAGACGCCTTGGGATTTCCATAAGGACGGATTTCACTTTCACGGCCACGCCAAACAGGCGACTGTAATGATGCTTCTCGAGATCGCATCCAATTCAAGTTTCCCTGTACATGGATCTCACAGTAAATTTTTGGTGACTAAAAAAATAAGGTCATGCCCGAAACTAAACTCAAAAGAAACCCAAATCTCAACCTGTATGGTATTGATCTCTCCATTATGACCAAGAAACCTCATCGGCTGAGCAAGTGGCCATCTAGGACTAGTGTTCGTGCTGTACCGCCGATGGTAAATGGCAAATGGTGATGTGTAACGTTCATCCTGAAGATCATAGTAAAACATTCCCAGAACTTCTGACCGAAGCATCCCCTTGTAAACAATAGTCTGATTGGATAAGGAGCAGAAGTAAAGCTCAGAACCCCAGGTTTCAGAACTGACAGCTCTTTCTACCAATTTCCGACAAATGTAGAGCTCTCTTTCAATATCATCAACACCTTCTTCTTTGATAACTCTAACAAAAACCTGCTGTATGTTGGGCATGGTTTCTTTAGCATTTCGACCGACAACAGATATATTAGTGGGGACAGACCTCCAGCCAAGCACCTCAATACCTTCTTGAGCAAAAATATTTAGTACAACTGCAAAAAAAAAAAAAAAAAAAAAAAAAAAAAGGGACCATAGAAAATCAGTTCAATCATACAAAAGCTTGGTACACAAGGTTCTCAAATCTTACACAGTTTTCTCATCAGATCTCTTGTCCGAAATTATCTACCTAAACAGAAAAAATTATTGTTACATACGTGCATCTCTTGGAAAAACCTCTCCAATTGCTTCAATAAGCAAGGGGTAAAGGCTAATTGCATAAAAACCTCCCCTCAATGAGATACATGATCGATTGCTTTTTTGATTTGAAACATATTATCTCTAAGTAGATCTTTGAACAAGCGGAAGTAGAAAATCCAAGGACCATCACAAGTCCCATCCACAAACAAATGGAAACCTTATAGCTAAAACTCGATAATTTCTAAAAATTTGCTTAGAACGGTAATAGGTTTCCCAATGACAGCTTAGCAGTCAACTGCAAATGCAGCAAGCGGTAAAACAAATTTGAATCCCAAAAGTGGTTTGGACCATATCAACGAAAAATAAGCTCATCCTTGAGTGTTACGAATATTGATAGATAATCCGTATAGCACCGACTTGTGAACAAAATAATGAACATGGCCTATATGACTTCAACCCTTCATAATTTCTTTTGTACCCATGTCAAACACTCAACACTCCAACAAGGGTATGGAATTCTTATTAGACACTTCAATGCTCACCCAGACATTTAAACTATCTAGAACCACATAACCATATAGGAACATGTAAAAATATATGGATGAAAAGGAAGAATATGTGTAATTTTAGCTAACAAATGAGCTTCGGAAAAGCCTTACAACAAGAATTAATAATCAATTCAGCCTAAATTGTGTGTACAGAGTATTTGTACATTAGAGTTCATTAGAAACAGTATTTTAAAATACAAGGTATGTTCCATTTATGCCACATCCCAATTTTTGGACACTGTCCCTTGTGTCTGATATAATCAGCACTGACATATCAAATACTTAGCCAACACTCATACCCGTATTTGAGTAGCATAGTACATGGCTACATGTATCTCAGCTGAGCTTTCATACATCCCTGAAAACAGATTTCTGTTTTACACTACAATTAGTAATTAGATATTTCTACTCGCCATCATGTTTTTTGTGCCAATAAATGCTGACCAAGAAAGTGACACTAATTAAATTTCAAGAGAAAATTAAGATTACTGTCTTCTTGGTTTTTTACCTTGTTTGGCTTCTTCTGCCAGGTTATCTTCCTTGGGGAGAAAAACCATTCCAACACCAGTGTGTGTCCTATCAAAAGGACCAATCCCTTGGTCTTTGGCCCACTCATCAAAGAGATCCCAGGGTATTGCAGTCATTACTCCTGAGCCATCACCTGAATCGTCATCTGATCCACATCCCCCTCGATGCTCCATGCAACCAAGTGCAGTAAGAGCATCCCTAACTATCTGAAATGACCCCTTATTATCTAAATTGGCTATAAAACCAACACCACAAGCCCCTCTCTCTGCAAGTATATCCTCCAAATTTACAGCCTGGAATATATGAAGTCCAAATCGTGAGAAACAACACTACAATCAATCCTTTTTATCTCATATTCTTCAAACAAACAAACAAAATTGCTACTCTAATTTAAGAATTTTACTTCTCAATTCTTATTGTATTTTTTTAACATTGAAAAAAATTAAATATAAAACAAAAGAGACTATAGCGTTCGTGTTCTTTTAATAAGGTAAATAAAAAAAGTTGTTTTATGCTACTAAAATTCAATCAACAATCTTCTGAAATTAATTCCGACCCCAAGCAACATTTCGGCAATTCATAACACTGTTATAAGATACAGATTATCTCAACTCATATAAAATTAAATTCAAATATGAAATAAATATAACCTAATTCAAGCCAAATCACCCAGACAAAATAATAAAAATAAAAAAGGACAATCCAAATAAATTTACAATAGTTGACTTTCACTATTGTCAATATAAAATTATAAAATTTAATTTTTTTGAACGTAAATATCAAAACAAATCTAACAACTATTTTCTTTTGTTCACATGTTTTAACGGTCACGTTTGCCAATACATAACTTCAACTATTACTAATGAATTGATTTAGAAAAAAGATCAAACAGTATAACCTTGAACAATCAATAAGTCAAAATCATAAAAAGATGACTTTTTGAAATCATATATTATGGCAAATCTTGTAAAAATTACACATTAAAGAAAAAAAAAAAAAACCATGTCAACTAAAAAGAAAGAGTATAAATCACAAAAGATAGTTAAAAAATAAATAAATAAATAAATAATTAACCCATCCCTCCTGCTTGGACCCTGATTGTCTCTTAAAAAAAAACACAGTCAAAAACAAGAAAAACTAAGGGAATAATTAACAGTGAGGTTGTACAATCATAGTGACTAACATATAAACTATATACAACTACTCAGTAGTAGTAATAATGCAACATATCATCACAATACCACCTACCAAACAGTAAAGAACTCGAATCTTCGCGAAAAACAAAATAAAATAAATTAAAAATACAAATAAACAAAATAGAAAAAACGATCAAAATTTCAGAAACAATTATTAACTCAAGCATTATAATTAAGCAAATTTACATATAATAAGCTTAATTTGTTTTTTAAAAAATGTTGAAGTTCAGAATAATTGCATTTTAATTTGAACTGAAAGTAGCTCAATCACCAAATAATCAATTTATAATAAGAAATATTTAAAAATAAAAGAATCGTCATAGTATACCAGCTGTTCGGAGGGATTAGAAGAGGTTGATTCTCTAGGAGTAGCAGAACCAGAGGAATGAACACGGTCAACGTCATCAACAACAGCCTTGATCGCCGACGAAACAGCAGAAACCGCCGGAAAATTCCGGAAAGTTCCGGCGATTCTCCGGCGACGAGAACGCTTCTTAGAAAGACCGACGAAGTCAGCGAAGACGAGACGGCGTTCATTGGCGGAGAATACGGACGGAGACGGGGTAGAGTATAGCAGCTTCGGCGCCGATTGTAGCGCCATTGTTGACGATTGATCAACTCACTGAACAAGCAAAACTCGATCAAAAATCGAAATCAAACAAATTCAAAGTGGAAGATTGAAGATGAAGAAGGGAGTGTGTGGAGGAGAGAGAAAAAGAGGAGGATAAAATGGGGATGAAGGTTGAGAAGACCACAACCACAACAAACCCACTAGAATGGAAAAATGAGGAGTTTTTTCAGTTGGATTTTGGTGTTTTTATTTGGGAGAAAGAGTGGAGGAGTGTGGCCACTAGCCTTTTACTGTTATATTCTCTCTACTTCTTTGGCCCTAATTTATTTGTCTTCTTTTTAATCGATATTAAAGGCTTTTGCCTACTTTTTTGGAAATTAAACTCATTTTATATTGGGTTTTATGATTTTTATCACACATGTATGTGATTGTACCGTACTTTCGGCTTATTCTACATTTAAAAGAATGTAACATTATGATAAAAGATTGTGTAGTGAAATTACATGCGGAATACTCGTCCTGCATCTAATATCACTAGCAAATCTCTCGTACCTTTTCTTGATTTTTGTTGATAAGATATTTGTAATTACAAGGAAAATGTAGTTAGTGGTATGGAGGATTTTTTTTCTCGTTTTAAGCTGTTGAAATTTTCAAATGAGTAAAAAAAATCTTGTTAAAATTATCGGTTTAGGTAAATGAATACTTGGTGAAAATTTGAAGGGAAAATTCTCGATTGTTATGGAATAATCTCTTATTTTGTATGGAATTTTAAATATTCTTTATATTTGATGGAATATTTTGACTTATTTAAATGATACTTTTTCTTTTCTTCCAAATTATTTGTAAGTGACTGAAAATCATTTGGATGTTTCTTTTGGACATTTGATAGGTTCTTTAGCAAGGTGCGCTTTTTTCCTTACTCAAAATATAAAAATGCATGGAAAGTTGTTTAGTATATTGTCCAAGTATTCTACAAATGTGCATTTGAATTAGAAAAGTTTGTTTTTTTTCATATCTCTTAATTTAAGTTAGGTGTATACTGAAATATATATATTAAATTTTGCTAAAAATCATTTTCCAACACACCAAATGGTTTTTTTTTTTTTTTTTTTTGCATACTAGGAAAGAGAAGTAAATATTCTAGACATAAAATAGCAATAGTAACAAGAAGCAAAGAATTCCATCAACTACTTTTCAAGAGAAACACTTTCAAATTAATCACAACGCGATTATTTTCCTAACATTTTTCTAAGCTAGTTAATTGGAACACTTTTTTTATTCAATTAGAATCTTCTCTTATTTCAACATTTTATTTTTCACTTCCACTGCACCTGCACTAAATATTCCTCTTTCTAAAAATAATAATCTCTCCCCATAACCCGTTTGTATATATTATTCTATCTTATCAAGAATTGTATATATCATTTAGACCGTGTTCACTTCACCTTATTTTTGCTGAACTGAAATTATTTTTAATGAACTTAACTTATTTTTGCTGAACTGAAATTATTTTTTACTGAGTATCTGTTATATTTGGTCCTATTCACTTCACCTTAAAAAAATAATATTCATTGAAATTAATTTCAGTTCAGTAAAACTAATTTCAGTTCAGTAAAAATCAATAACTTTAAAGAAGAAATAAAATAGAGAATCAGTAAAAATAATTTTAGTTCTCAGGTCAGTAAAAATAATTTCAGCTCATCAAATATAAGGTGAAGTGAACGGGACCTTATTATTTAAAGTTACTGATTTTTACTGAACTGAAAATTGCTTTTTTCTGAATTGAACTTAATTTTCCTGAACTAGAATTATTTTTATTGAAGTGAAATTATATATACTGAATATTATTTTCTTAAGGTGAAGTGAACAGGGTCTTAGTCAATAAAAGAATTATATATATCTCACTAATCTATAAATATAACTAAAGTAATTACCGCTGATGTCATTACTTTCCACATGTCAACCTCTTATAAAAAAAATTCCCGCCAAAACTAATAATGACATCATTATTTTTTTCAACATAAATAAAAATTTGAAAATGATAAATTAAATATACATTTTCCTAAAAGATTTTATATTTAAATTGACTAATTATGCAATTTCGATTGGAAAAAATGAAAGGAAGGTCATACTATTTCATTTCCTTATAAACATTATCTTTTTCTCCTACTCCGTATATTTTATACAGATTATATGAATTGGGACTTCCACTCTTTATTATTTTCTCAATTTATTTGATGTTGATTAAATTATTTGTACTACATACATATTACACACAAATAAGCTAAATAATATTGTTAAAATCGTAAAATAATATTTAAATCATGCATTGCACGAGCCTAATCTAGTTATTCATTATATTAGTGTACTTTGTATATTAGAATCTTCCAATTTAAATCACACCTTAACCTCCTTATCTTATCTCGGTTATCATGAATTGATACGGAGTAATATAATTACAATAATATACTTACAATCTTAGATCAAGGGGTTGAAAGTTTGTGACTATTTAATAGGTTAGGGAATTGAGCCAAAAATAGGAGAATCTGCAACAACAATCAAGCAAAATGTTACACCTAGGCACCTAGCAAAGAGGTGAGCGGAATCTTCAGAGTTATGACTAATTAAATAATGGAATAATTGTTTAAATATTGGTCAATACTCAGTAGGTGCTTATTAATTGAGTTAAGTTAGAGAACAGCACGGCAGCCTAGTCACTTCTCACAAGTTAACACTTTAGGTTTTTATGAGTGGGTTTTAAGGTTACATGACTCATTAATCATTATATAGGATTCAAGTTTTTTTACCAAAAATAAAATGATAAGTATAATCTAAAAGGTTATGTATAAGAAGTTGATGTAAAAAAAAAAAATTAAAATTGTGAATAATAAACATTAATTACACTGATTTAATTTGTGCATAATTTTGTCATAAATTTTCAAATTTAGCTGATACTCATACAACCAATTGTATGATGTTCCAGCATACAATACCATTAGAAAATTGACACATTATCCAAAGAGGGGAGAAAATTAGGAGTCAGATATAAATTAAATTTAATGGAACTTGGGCCCATTATTCTAACCAATAAAAACATGACTAATTAATGGTATATGTAGGGACCAAATACGAAAATAATTGTTTGTGTTGCCTTTATCTGCATTTTTATATTTGCTCTTATGGCTGGCTACCTATATCATTATCCTAAATCATTTAATACTGGTAATATATAATAGGATACACTTTGTAAGTTATGCTCAATAAATTAGTTAATGTTGTGTATTTTCAAAATATCAAATTCTAATCATTTGTATCCAACTATTCATACAAAATTTTATTCAAATTTTATATGTCAATGGTCAAAGTTTGTATTTCGTATTAAACATTGTGGATATCAAGGTGTGTAAACCAATTTTATTATGAACATTGAGTAATATATTGATTTTATATTATGAAAAAGAATCATTGATATATAAAGAGTTTTTGCAACCAACCTATCGAGTTTTACATATCAGGTTAAGAGTGAGAAGGTAAGGAAAAGGAAATCCTTGTCCTAAGCTAGGGATCACACTTATAACAAGCAAGGTGAAAACACTATTGCATAGCTAGCTACACCAAGTGGGATCGGAGTTATTTGCTAGATGTTCAAATCAACTAACTTGTTTTGTTTATTTTAATAAGTTTATTTAATTAGACTGTCGGTTTAAAGCAAGGGATAGTTCAAGTGGTTAGCGCTTTTCTTTCGCTTCTAGGAGATTTTGGAATCGATTCTCACCTACCTCTTGTAGCTCTCTAAACACCGGAGAAAAAAAAAATAGATTGTCATTTGAATATTAGATAAATACAAGAGTTCATACTAGTAACTTGTTTTTAATTCATCTTTTGAACTCAAAACTCTCTCTACTCAATCTAACACTTATACTCCATATAAAAAATTTAAATTAGTCAAAACTCTATCTATAACCTTTATACTACCTCCGTTTCATATTATTTGCAACGATTAGACATTTTTTCTCTCTATTTTATGTCAAATCGTTGCAAATAATATGAAACGGAGGTAGTATGTTTTCCCCAAACCTCTCAAAAGTCATAACCAAGTACCTTGTAATTTGTAAATAGGTTTCACATTTTTACATAATCATGTTTAGTTAAGAATACTTTATATAATACACCTGAGAAATAAGTATTGCTACTCTTCTTAAACTAAATAAATAAATAAACCTGGGAAATAAAAAAAAAACCCTAGCCTCCTTTTCTTTCTTCTCTCTCCTAAACTCTAGTCTCTATTGTCAATTTTAAAGGGGCTTCCATCGGATTTCACCAGTGGAAAGCCATAATCTTTATTTTCTTTTAAGCCTTTTGTTTTAGGTTACAATAATGTCTTCCTCGAAAGAAAGGGTTTATCTCCCTCGAAAGAAAGGGTTTATCTCCTTCGAAAGACAAGGTTTTTTCGATCTCCTTCAAAAGACAACGTTTTTCGTATTCCTTCGAAAGACAAATTTTTATTTGTGTTTAATTTGGTCTGTGGTTGTGCGGGGCTACTATTGATTATGGCTCGGATTTGGGTTACGAAATCAGCACAAGAATTTACTTTCTCACAAAATTGCGAAGTGACGACGGATCCACTTAAAAAGTTGTATGAGATAACGAATCGAGAATGTGCCGAATTGTTATATTTATGTATTTGGATTCTTAGCCCTTCCCCGATTAATTCTTGTTTGATTTTGTTACATTCGTTTTCATTATCGTTCATCGTCAATTGTAAATGTCGTATGACTTTTATTAATAAAATTCAGTATTCTTTAAGACTTCTCTCCAAGAAAAGGAAAGAATACTTATATAATACAAGTAATAGAAAAGTTTAGCTTAGTCATGAATGTATGACGAAATGAGAGTGCTTGCTGAGCGTACGCGTCATACTTGATCAAGGAAGAAGTACACCGAATTAAGTGCATGGCTGATGACGAACGCTTGATGCAATCACAAAGGAGTTAGACATTTTTTTTTTTTTTTTTTGACAGAATAGACATTGAACTTGAACACCACATTTTCACATAATCAAATTAGTCATCAATATAAATACATTAAATCAATATTATAAAATTTTTTTATAAATGAAATACTTGCATGGCAATATTAATTACCTTTCAATATTTCCTTCAAAAGAAACATTTCATGTACAGTAATAATTTAGTAAAAACATATAATGAAGCTCGTATATAAACAACCCTTCGTTCCTTAATTAAATTCCTACTTCTAACATTTATTCCTCACATAATAGAGAGAAGTAGAAATATAATTAATGGAACGAGGGAGTATAAAACTTAAATTGTTGCAATAAAGAATTAAAAAATTTAGTGAAAACATATGCTTCGTAATAAAGATTGTTTATAAAAATAGGTAAATGCTAATGAACGCACTGGATAAGATAACTGAAAGTGGAAATATCAAATAAAAATGAACATTAATTACACCGATCGACGCATGATTTTGGCAAACATTCCCAAATTAATACCACTTTAGAAATAATTTAAATGCTTATCTAACACTCAAGGGCGTTCGTTAGCAAGATGGACAAATGAAGTACTAGGTACAAACTTAATTTTCTTCAAATATATATATATATATATATATATATATATATATATATATATATAAAGTACAAACTTAATTAGAGCAACTTCAATGGTTGTAGCTAGGAACTTGCTTGCAATTTTAATAATTCCCTAGCTACTAGCTTGACCATTAGAGGTAGAAATCTCAATTAGCTTGGCTAAGCAAATTAGCTTGGCAAAGCTAATTTGCTTGGGAATTAAACTTGCCAAAATAAAATGCTCATTGCACAAATTAAGCTCTTTTCATGTATTTTCTATCCAACAATTACTACTAAACTAATAACTAGCCATTGGAGCAAAAATTAGCTAACATGATAATTAGCTTAAAAGCTTATGTAGCATGACAAGTTAATTGTAAAATTAGCTTGTCATTGGAGTTGCTCTTATTACTCCGTACTTTATTCGTTCAATATTAATTGCAATAATTAGATTTTTATCTGTATAAATGCACATCTTTGATTATTATTATTAAAATTAACTGTTTACAATTAAATTTAGTTAATACTTGAAAAAATAAATTGAAACTAAGCCAACCGGCCTTTTGCATAATAATGTTTTATGTTTTTATTTATTTATTTTTTATTTTTATTTTTTGAAAGATCATATACTTTACTTGTAATAATGTATGTCAAACTTAATTTATAGGTCAAAATTATTTTATAAATAGTAAAATGACTCTTATGCTAAATGAATTCATGCCACACGAAGGTATATATGTACCCCTTTCAAATCTAAATGTTCGACTCACTTTGCATTTATGCAATTTTCAATGAACATCTTTGATAAAGAATATTTTCAGCTAGGTATAAGTGAATATTATAAAAAGTTATATTAAAAAATTTTTATAATAAAAGGAAATCTAATAAGATCACACATGCTAATTTATTTCTATTATATAAGTCATAAAATATAGTCAAATTTATTTTATTTTTACCACATGAATAATAAGTGAGTTAAACTTTTAGAAACAAAGGTAATATATAGTGATCACATTAATGTTAATCAATTTAATTATATAAAAAACTTCATGCAAATAGTTGTATAGTAGTTCACAATAATTTATATAAATGAGTCCAATCAATAACTCTAATTTAACATTGTACATAACTAAAAATTTTCTTGAGTGAATGTATTTGCAATTTTACATTAGAGAGTATACACTATACAACACATATCCTTTTTAATTTTTTTTTTTTATTTGTCTTTTATAGTTTGTCCATACAATGTAATAAATGATCACATAAATTCATCTCTTTACTCTCACAATCACCACATTTCGTTCAACAAATTTCTTTATGATTATTTACTTTGTTAGTGGACCAACTCAACCAAAAGCTTAAACTGATGGATGAGATGATACAGGAATATGTTTTATACTCTATTATTAACTCTATCAAACATAATTCATAAACTGTGTTTACAATAGAACAAACAAAAGTAACAGAAGGGATTAATGAGTATAAGACCTGGTGTACGTTTATTTAGTTGCATGAGTTGGAATATTGTAAGGCTTTTCCAAGTGTCTAAAGGTCAAATGTCAAATAGGCAATGCTTAATTATGGGGGCCAACTTCCTTTTTCCAATTGTGGGCATGTCTATGTCTTTACTCCTCACCTTTGATGGCTTACTTATATCTTAACCATTATCACACAACCACAACCACATGAACTTCATCCTATAGAATCCCACCACATTCACAATTTTACCCAATTACATTTAATTTTTAAATTATATACTACGTATAATAAATTTATGCCTTGATTTTGATTTTAATGAACAAGGTCTTAAATAAATTGTAGGTCCTTTATTCTCAAAAATCAGTTGTCATTTTCAATTCCGACATATCATTGCATGTCATTTTTAGTGGTTATGTATATAGATTTTTATAGCTTCTTTTAGGGAGAACAATTAATGATTTTCTTTTATTGTACTAACTACACTTTCTCTATTTTTTATTATATGCATCACTTTTTAAATATAAAATTTTCAATTTAGATGTATTACTTTTAAATTTTGTTTATACATTCTCTCTATCTATCTCCTATCACATGTTCCCTCTTTATTTTTTCTCTCTACACTCTCTACTCCATAAATTATCTAGAAGTCCACAATTACAAAAGTGATGCAACTAAATAAAAATGGAAGAAGTAGGAGTAGTTGTCAGATTTTGCATCGAATAAATGTATACACAACGTTGACTCGAATGAGCATCATTGTTCATTGAAGAGTAATATTCACGACGCTACAGCGTTGTAAAACTTACTGTCATGGTCTAGTGGCAAAGACATAATGTATGATTATGATAGATTGCAGGCTCGAATTCCCCTTTTCTATTTGTAATTTGTAATGCATACTAAGCTTTTATTAGTTTTCTTGTTACAAAACACGTTATTAGTAACCCCATTCACATGTATAACCTTTTATACAAAGTATATAAAAAGAGGTAATGTTAGAGTTTTCATGTCTGATATATAAATATACTAAAGTAGTTTTAATATAGTAGAGAATTTTCGAGCTTTAGCAAGCTTTAACTGAATTATAATTGAGCGTGGACAAACATATACAGAGTAAATGAACTTAAATAAGTTGTTCACATGTATTATCAAGTCAAACCTTATGTTGTCCAAACTTTATTCATTTATTTGACTAAGCTTAAAACTTTTGTTTGAGCTTGTTTGTTACTTAATAAACAAATTTTGACTGAGTTGGTTCGCAAGTGGTTTATGAATATATCAGCTCATTTACACCCCCTACTTCAATATATGCAGTTCTCATAATTTAATTTGGCAAATGAATTTTAGTTCAGTATTAAATGAATGTAAATCAATCTAAGGCAATTTGAACTAACAAGATAATGTAACAAGTTTTGGGATAAGTCGAAGAAAACAAGTTCTAAATATGCATGTTACAAGTTTAATGTCCGATAATAAGAATCAGCAGATAACACGAGGGAAAGGAACAAGTCCTATCTCTACACAAAACAAGGGCATTACTAATCAACCGCAGAAGTAGCTGTCACAGTTTCTTATATACACAAGACAAATTTACATACAACCCCCATCCTCCTAAAAAATTCTATCATACACCGCGGCAAAAAAAAAGAAAAAGAAAAAAAAAGAGTTTAATCAACTTACACCTTCTCCAATATGCTATACAATTGTTGATTAAACTCGTCATTGCATCAAAATCCAAACATGGAAAATTAGCTCGATGGCTCTAAGCTGTGCCATGGCAAGCACTTGCAGGAAACCCAGGGCCAACTATTACACAAAAATGGCCCATAAGATCATACAATTTAACCAAGTGCCAACAACTAACTGGCAGCCCGAGTGAGTCCTGTTGAGGGTTCTTTGGAACCATAAACCAACTGGCCAAAAATAAGTGCTCTTATTTGGCTGCATACCAATTTTGAGCACACTTGGCGTCAACAGCAAGCTCAACTGTGAGAAAGTTTCTACCATTAAAAGGTTTGGACATGCATTCAACAACTAGAGCCTTTGCTTCTTCTGCTGATTCTGAAGGTCCCTCTAATATCACTTCATCATGAACCTGATTTCAGAAAACATTATGAATTGTAAGCCTACGCAATTTCTAAAATAGTATGAATTGTTCATCACATAAAGGCCTGTTTGAGGTTGAAACACAAATTGGTGCAATGATTTGTATCCAACATATTCATGAACTAAGTAGCAACTTTCAACACATTGGGATAATGACAATCTTGTGAACATATTGAAAACAGGAATTATATATATTCCACTTAAACTCTGATGGAATGATCCACTTCTAAAGACAGCATACTATGTAATGATCCAGTCTATCACGTTAAATTTCAAAATCGTCACTTGCTGTTGTAACATTACTCCATAGTAAGGTATCATAATGAGGTAATCATGCCATAATAAGGCTAGATATTATGGCAGGAGTGGTTACCACTTACAAAGATGAAGAGATGTAAGGAGGTGGTTGTATAAATAGGTTGTGAATGTAGTAATGTTGTAACATTAGTTCTACTCTCCTTTCTCTATCATAGATAATTTAAACATATTACTATGTACAAGTAGTATTTATACTGTTTATTTGAGCCAAAAGGTGTCACTTCTTTCATTAGATTGACGGTTGAAGCTTGCCATAAGTACAAAGTTTTGGGTTCAAGTATTGGTGATACCTCTACGGACATCTAGATATTATAACGAGTAATGACATTTCCTTATCTTGTGTAATGAATTATTTTAGATGAAGAATCCACATGGCACTATGGCAGCCTTGTCAAAGGCTACACCTTTTAAAGAGAGTATAGATATGATGAATCATATTACAGATCATCTTTTTCACTTACTTTTCAAAAACTGTTTACCATGTTCCAACCTAAGGAAAGAAGGCACGTTTCATAGTCAATTACAATGGACAAAATTTTTTTGGCAGCCCAAAGTGTCATTTATGGACGATTGTGAAAACATTGAAGATTTGCAAAGTTGCAATAATTGCTCTAGCTCAATTCTTAGATCACATGGAACTTACGAGGCATAGTCACCAAGGCCCCTAGTCTCTAAAATATTGAGAATTCACTAAAAAATCAGTTTAAAACAGTAGAAAGCTGAAAGTATCAGTTCAACCACTAAAAATTTCACTCTAGTTAAATCTAGAGAAGAGAACAGGACCTAACAGGGATATGTTTATAAAAAATGATATGATATATACAACCCTAAGGGCTACATAAAAGGAGTTAAAAGTGAAAACATTAAGCTAAGTCGAACATTGATTACATTCATCCAAACGTGATATATCTATTAAGAAAAATTAACGCCAATTTACATGTAATAAACGCTTATATGCAGGCAGTACTTCACTGCAGCCCTAACAAGTTTTAGATATATGAACAAGTGTTGAATGATTGTCATTGGAGGAAGTGATAAATTATCATTCTAGAAGTACAAGCTCAAAAAAAGGGTGGGAAAAAGCATATACTGTTTTCTCTCAGTTGTTGGTCTAACCTACTCTATATATTGTACTTACTATTTGTTTAAACCACATTATTTATCCGTTGAGTATAAGGTGGGATACACATTTTTTTAATGAGATTGAGGGTTCAAGCAATACGAAACAACAGAAGTGTATAAATATCATTAGAGGACGCCCTATGGAAAAAATTGTATGAGACACTCATTGCATTGATAGTGAAATAAATAACTTCCCGCCAACATGCATCAATTACTGAATACTACTCCCTATGTTTTAAAGGTTAAGGTTAATTGTATTTAAGGTTAATTGTATTTGGGTTAAGGTTAGTTTTCTATCCTATAGACACTCTTCCTATCCAAATACAGTAATTGTTTCCACTTTCCTTTATACTTGCTTCATACTGGGTTGGAGATTTGAGTAGTTAGAATATAATTGGGACTCTAATGTAAAAATAGAGCCATGCTTTTATCATTCTAAGTGAATGCACTCTAAAACATCAACTACTTAGTAGCAACAAATAAAAAAGACTATAATTATAACACGTCAAACATTCGAAGCCAGAGAAAGTACTTCCTCTGTTCTGCTTTATTTGCAACATTGGAAATTTGCACTATTCACATTCTCTCATTTGACCACCTTTATTGTTTTACATGTTAGGAAAAATAAAGTCATATGGGATCTCGTTAAATTCGTCTCAATTATATTTTTTTACTTCTCATTTGACCACCTCCTGACGTTTTTTATATTTTCACTAATATAGAGGGTTAAAATTATGCATTGGCACGCATGAAAGTCAAAATAATGCAACTAAAAGAGAACGGAGGAAGAATAAAAAGATTAGAAACTGAAATCTAGAGGGATAGCAAATTTGATGGTTTTGAAAACTCTAACGGGAATAAGGGATGGAGCAAGAAAAATGCAGGCCAACAGAGAAAAAACAAAAAGAGGAGAAAGAGAGATAAAAAGTTGAGAAAACCAACTGAACCTGCAAAAGCAGCTTCCAACCAAGCTCTTTCAGACGATTATTTGTATCTATTTCCAGCATGGCACACATGGCAACATCGGCGGCACTTCCCTGCATAGATCATTTAGATAAGGTAAAAAAAAAAAAAAATCTAATTCATTTTCAACAATAGATGGATGGGAACACATGAGAAACAAATAAATTAACATATAAGTAGAGCACGGAAAAAAGAACCTGCACTGGCGTGTTGATTGCAGCACGTTCAATGTGACTCCTTTGCGGGGGTGAAGCATGAGCCATTGAAGGGAAGCGACGAGCTCTCCCTAGCAGGGTGTGAACACAACCACGTTTTGCAGCTTCTTTCTTCCGTGCTTCTTGCCATTTCAGAACCTCCTGACGTTCTTTATACCACAAATCAACAGTTTCCTTCGCTTCTTTAACAGAAACCTAGAGCAGGTGAGCACAGTTACTAAATTAGAATCACTTTCAAGTTTGGGTACAGGGCATAGTTCAAAACTAGTCAGTTGCTACAGAAAAAAGGGCATATTTTGAACTTAGTCAATTTGCTACAGACAACTTAGATATCAAATTTTAAGGAACATTCTTATAATTAAAACAAATTATTATACTTTGTCCTGATATACTTGC
Organism: Chenopodium album; assembly: GCF_948465745.1. Taxonomy (NCBI): domain Eukaryota; kingdom Viridiplantae; phylum Streptophyta; class Magnoliopsida; order Caryophyllales; family Amaranthaceae; genus Chenopodium; species Chenopodium album. Next base: position 49,940,341 of record NC_137848.1, read on the forward strand.
CCCAATTTCCAATCAGGGGAGTCCCAATTTACTTGCCTTTTTAAAAAAAACTCTTATAATTTTTCTCGAGTTGGGTCCCACTCTCAGCCACCCTATTTTTTACCCTCTACTTTATCTTGTGTAAAACTGCAAATGGCTATGAGAAAAATAAATTGAGAAAGAGGGAGTAATATTAATGTACTACACCAAACCTTGCAGAGAGAAGCTAGAAAATATACCTTCCAGTCTTTAGCAAGACCCATGGGAGTTTTCCCATATGCAATGGAAAAGTTCAACATTTTTGCTTTCCTTCTTTCAGAACCAAAAGCATCCTGAAACAACATTTGTAGAATTAATCAGAACTCTGAGGTAACCTAGATAGAAATTCATAAAGAACACAGATAAGGCCCACTTTAACAAGGTTAGTGCCTAAATTAGGGAGACTGTTTCGTATAAAAGTAAGGGCAAGCAAAGTTGGCTATCCCAAGTAACTAAAAACATGAGTTAACCCAACTGGAAATCTGGAATACACAATAATTAAAGAGAGCAAAGCAGTCATTCCAGATAAGTAGTCCAACATTAACATTTCTTAAATAAGAAAATAATCTTATACTAAAATAAAGGTTGGAATTTAATGTACCTTGAGTAAAGGAACAGGAGGCTTTTCTTCACCAGGTTGAGGATGCCATTCAAGAATTACTTCTTCCCGTTGAACAGCTTCCCGGATATACGGATACATATTCATAGCAGTTCTTGAATGGAAATCTCCACCAGCTTCAAATGCTTCTTTCATACTCTTACAATTAGCAAGGTGTGCAAGAATCCTAAGTTCCAGCTGTTCCAAGGGAAGCAAGATTAATGCTATATCAAAACTTGGAAATTTCAGTAGTATCAAAACATCTAAATAAAATATACTTGTATATAATAAAAAAAACAAAATCAAAAGACAGTAAGCCAACCTGCCCATAATCTGCAACAATAAGTGAGTTTCCAGGGGAAGCGACAAATGCTTGGCGGATCTTATATCTGTCTTTCTCTAAAGCAGGTTGATTCTGATGGATGGCAAACAAATTCACGATAATTTCAAAATACGTAACAGAAAAGATTTGGCTTCAGTTATAGTATAGACACTACCTAGCAAAGTTGAGATATGCAGCATGTTCCAAACTATACAATGAAAAGTTGAAACTATATTTACAGAACAGTAAAGAAATATCAATGCTATTCAACGCAAAAATATCTAATAGAGTTTTTGGTAACTGCTAATTGGACAAGCAATTACTTCACAACATGGCTAAAAATATTCTCCCTAAAACATTCTACATTTCTCCAGATAATTTAGATAACATCATATGAAAAATGAGTACCTGTAAATTCGGTCTCCTAGCAGACAAGCGGCCGGTTTCTGTATTTATATTTAAGGAGCAATGGATGCGGCCATTCTTCCCCGACACATGACTTCCCTGAGATGCAGAGCACAAATGTTCAGACGTGATCCACAGACCTTGAATTAAAAATGGCCAATTTATGTCATAAAATACAATTCAGATATTATTAGTGACTAGCTCTCATAGTCCTAAATCCTTTACAACTCACAAGAATATCGAATAAAGGGAAGATCTATGAGACTATTACCTGTTACTGTTCTACAAACAGTTCATGAGCAACTCATGTTTAATCAATCTTGCCTGTCAGATTTATGACATCCTTTGTTTTACCTTAGCACACTCAGACAACTGGAGAATAATAAAAGTTTGACGGTCCCAAGGCTGATTAAAATCACATTCAACTCCAAAAGTTGATTCCCGGGTTTTAAAGCTAAAAATATACTGGTCCAATTACTTGTACAATTTATTTAATTATATAATATTGTCAATTACTAAAAAAACAGAAATAGCTTCAAGCAGAATAGTGCAACTGGACTTCATAAGTTTCCAGTCCCAACTGAACATATCCAAGTTTATTTTGATCATATGAAGTCAGGGAGTAAGATTTCATACTTAAGCTCTTCTAGATAAAGTAGGCTTAAATTGACACACTAGCTTCCATGCAGAGTTTTAGGAGAAATATAGAGGGAATATGGGTAGGGTACTAGGGTGGTTCGTTGGAGTGTTGAATATTATGATGTGAGATAAGATAAATAATAAATAATGTTGGACCGGAGAGCACGAGGAGAGATAAATAATTTATAAAGTAATAGTGGGGACAAAAAGAGACAAATATATGTGGGTTTATTTATTTATTTATTTTTTCACAGACATATACTTCTATATGATTTAAAATGGTATAATGTTTTCAAAAAGAGAAAGTGTGTCATTTTACAAACATAAATAAATAAATAAATAATGGGGCCCACGCCATGGTTAGAAAGCAATATATTGTCTTATAAAAGCCCTATTACTGGCCCAAACTTCAAGTTAAATTCATTTCTACACAAATACATTGTTTCTAAAAAGCTTGCATGTAACATTTAAGTGGTGAGCTTCTTGCAAGAAATAAAAGGAGCATTCTCTATATTTATTCCAATGTCTGACAATTCCTTCATACTTACGTATGCATACATGCACGCACACAGACACATAAGAAAATATGAAAGTATGCAGGGGGGGGGGATTCTGTATGTATGTATACCTGCAAAGGCAGAATGAAATTGGATATTAACGAATCAATGGAGCAAACTTCACACAAAGAGGCAATAGCATGGCAGGCCTCCATTCCTTCCTGCCCTCCTCCAAAAGCAGCATAAGCAGTTCCATAAGCAGAAATGTCAACATCTTTTCTTTCCGAGTTTTGTAGATCATCATTTAATGGATCTTCAACATCATCACTTGAAAAATCATATTCTGCAGAGACCTTCCCAGCAATAGCTTTTAAGGCATCTCCACTGACAGAAGGCCAACCACTTGCCGTATAAAAGTCAGTTTGTAAACTAGAACCAATTTTATGCAATGTAATGTCACAATATTTTTTAGGAGTCTTCTTTCCATCTTCAATTACATTTTCAGTATTTGGGACTTTGAACTTTTTCTCTGTAGGGAGAAACTCATTATGGTTCTTCCTGTAAAAATAGCAAGAAAGTAAGCCTCTGCAGGAAATGTGTGCTTTTGTAAGATAATCAAAGCCCCTAATTCCTCGCAACAAGATCATTACAGTTATATTACAGAAAACCAGCACATACTTTAAGTTTAAAATATTTATTCAATGACGATCTTCTTTATCATTAAAAAGCAAGAAATAGTGAAAACAGCATCAGTAATAACCAAGAAAAAAGAGAATACAAGACCCCCCAAGTAAATATCACCATATATACAAGATCATCAGAGCAGTACAGGTTTGAGGATTGTGAAACATGACAATTCTTCTCCAGTAACACATTTTCTCTTATGAACCCATTAGCACTTACATGGCCAAAAGTCTGGATCCAAATACTAGTTCATCTTTTTTCTATCTACAACTTAATGAGGCTTGTTTGTTTCTTCACTATTACAATTGTACAGTATATATCGAGCATGTTCATGCAATTTGCTCCTTTGGCAATTACTTGGAGATTCTGGACAGAACAAAAATGGAGTTGTTGGAGGCTTAAAAAAGAGGTTATTTAACAAAAAGAAATTGCAATACAATGATGTCCTGCCAGCCAACTCTTACTTCCATCTGCAATATGGCTGAATCAGCGAGAAAAATGGAGGTGTCCTTAAAATTAAGGGAAGATGCAAAGTGCATTCTAATTTTTTCGGACACCAATACTAGAAAATACAAATAAATTTCAGATATACCCAGGTAAAGGAAATAAAGAAGGGAAAACATATTAAAACCGTTTATTTCTACACATTGATCCCACTGAAATGCTAGCTATTGCAAAGGCACCAACCAGAGTTCCAGACAATAGTTGCTATATGTAGGAAAGATATTTAACCCCAACATCTAAGAAAGGAATATGTTTATCTTATCTTAACATAGATCAAAAGCATCAAGTGCTTTCCAGACACAATCTAATTAAAGAATGTTGAAGAAATATCAATATAACGGGAGTGCGCATAGGCTTCAAATGAAAGAATGTCTCCCAATATAGAGTACAATGTACTTTTATAACAAAAAAGAATTTGGATCACACAACATCAGAGTAGCTTAAAGAATTCCTCAGACCTTAGTGTATCATTGATTTTTTTTTTTTTTTAACACTTCTCAGATAAAACCCAAGATTCAAGAACAAATGCCTCTAATTATAAATTATCAAGCAAAGCAAAAAAATACCACATTTATGGTACAAACTTGGTGTTGACTATGACGGCAAGCAAATTCATTTAAATCAGGACTTTCCAGTGGGCGGGCCGGGGGGGGGGGGGTGGTGGGGATGACAAAAGGCATATAGCATTCTGTCAACCTACACGCAACATCGACTGGATCTCAACACCCTTTTCACACAAAAAAGGATGAATAAAAAAGCTATAAGACAAGCTTATGATACCAAAAAAAATACCTGTTGCATATTCCACCAAAAAGGAGTGTTCTCAATTGTGCATCACTACCTACATTCATATATCTAGCATCAGGGCAATACTTAGAAGTCCAGGTCCGACAACGATCAGCAGCAACTTGTTGTTGAGCAATAGCCACCTTCTCCACCTCTGAGAGATATGCTCGATCTACTAGCATACCTTCGGTTTCCATTTGCACGAGAAGTCTGCCAAAGGGCTGCCAATAGTTCTCATAGAAATTAAGCATATTCCCCCTATATTTACCCTCCATAATCCATGGCATTTTTGATAACTTGGATTTCAAGCTCTCATACAGCTTTAAAGTACTAATGGAATCTAAAGAAGAATAGCATATCCATGGTAGCCTTTCTTCCCTTTGCAGCTCTTCAACTGAAGGAAGAGAGACAGTTTTACCCAGGGACCCATCTTTCTTAGCCTTTCTCTTGCCAAATATGGCTTTCATTGAAATTTTTCCCATCAGATCTTTTTCTTGGCACATAGTACTCTCAGACATTACATCTGGATTACCTGTTAATGCTTCAAGAGAGTAACCACCATCTACTCGTCTAGAAGAATCCCATAATCGTGCCATGTGCATTGTATCAGCATGGAACCCAGAAGGTTTAATCCCATAGTTTTCTACAACATGGCAATCAAAGCTGTAATTGTGCCACACCTACACAAATAGCTAAAAATCAGTCAAATATATAAAAAAGATGGACTAGGTAGGTATCAAAGTAAAGCATAAGGAAACCACTATCTACTTTATGTCAATCAAATACATACTACAAAACATTCTTAACCTTTTGATTTTCCATCCTTCATTTTCCGAGACAGAAGACTTGTTATCCAAAATTAAGCAAGAAATAGGACTTCTAAAAATGAATGGATAAAGAGTAAGACTACATGGTCAAGCCAAATGAAAATTTGTGTAAATGAGATGGAACATATATATCCCCTAGTTAAAAACAGCAACATAACCAGTTGCCAAATACTATGCTTGCTGATCTGTATAAGATGATACCAAAATGTGTCTGTAAAAAATCTAATATCATCAATTTGTTGGCAGGCATTGATAATGAACAAACAGGTCAGAAATACAGTGACATGATTTGCTTCAAACCCCACTAATGTGCAGACAGAGTATCAGACAAATGTAAAAGAATTTTGGTGTCATGACTTCAAAAATCTTTTTGGCGTGACAAAATGCCATACTAATTGATCTAGAATTCGTAAGGAAATACTCACCTTTTTTATTGATGAGTCTTCAAAGAATGGAGCAAATTCAGCTAAAATATCATTGCCGCCACCATCTAGCACATCTACCCATATGCAAGTTTTCCCATTACCATAATCTGCTTTTTCACCAGAATAAATACTGAAGCATATTATCTCCCCATGATCTACAGGTGTCTCCTGCTTCACGTCAATCTTGGACACCTATCATGATACAAATGTATATTAATTAATATAACCAGCATTGAAGAATTCAGCTCGAAACTTATATATACTGCACATAGACAACAATTAAGACTGAAACGTTGTATTATTTTCCTGCATAATGTTTTCCCTTTAACATAATTTTCGTATCAAAAATTAATTTGTTTCAATGCCTCATAGACCATAACCCAGCAAGTAAACTCTCCCTGTTCTTAACAGGAATACCCAGCATCCTAATAAACTAAAGTGATAACATAAGAAAAAACAAAAAAACACTTCCATAGCAATACTTCCCCCCACCTCTCTATTCCCCAAAAATAAAGTTTCGATAGCAGCAAACATGCCTCGGTATCACATGCATGTACGTGATGTCTATACTCATGTGTAAGCTTATGCACAACTTTCCTAGCGACGGTGACGCTATCAACTACAAGAACTTTGTCAAAGATGCTGCAGAGCCTCATTTGAAGTTTTAGTTGATCATCCGTTTGTGCACCATCAAGAATATCAAGCTCAGAAAACTTCTCATGTACACCATTTATTCCCTGATTTAATGAGCTTTCGTCCAATTCTTTCGCTGATGATGCGCCATTGGCAGACAAAGTCTTTTTAGACTTCCTGGCAGTTTTTTTGCTCTCTGTAGCAGACTTCAGGCTCACATCATTCCTTTCATCAGATAAAAGTTCACCAGCTACATCTTTTTGTGATGATAAGCCATTAGCATAAAGGGCTCTTCTAGCAACATCTGTCCAGGATTAACAGGCAAACTGTTATATCATGAGTCCATTGCTCTACTTGGGAACAACAAAATCACAATAGAGATTGAAACACAAATAACAAAAAGTAGAAGATCATATACCATCAACTTCATGCAGTGTTTCACCAAATGTCTCCTGAAGTTGTTCTAAGCCTGCTTCTATATCAACAGTGGTGGTTGCAAAACGTGGGGAGCTTGTAGCAGAAGTAATACCAGTAAACCCAGGAATCCCATTCAAGTTATCACTTGTTGAGTTATGACTGCGATTTTCTGTGGCTTCCTTGGATGGTAATAATTCTAGTTCCATCACACCATGCCTAAAGCCCATTTTACTCTTCTTCACCTTAAAAGTCTCTTGAGCCCAAACAGTTTTGTCAGTGTGTCTCGACACTCTTGGTTGGGCAGACTCCCCAGATCTCCATTGCCTCACAAACGTCCCTGCATCAAGAGAAACAGGAAGTGATCAGATCAGCATCCATAGAGTTTACAACTTTACATCACAATATGACAAAAAATCTCTGTTCCAAAAACGGCACTGGGTGAAAACCAAGCACAGCTTTGAAACTGCTTTCTTTCATTTTCAGTACAAAAAGTTCAAAGACCCTTGTTTTGGTTTTAAACAAATTGGAATTAAGTTAAAGAGGAATTATTTGTAAAAAGGAAGCACAACCAATGCATTTTCTTCTTTGAAAAGGCACTCCCTTAATGGCTTTTTCAAATAACTTTAATAATTTTGAAAACAATATGTTAAGAAAACATTCTAAAAATCCCTATACGAAATTGTATGTCTCCTAGATTCAAAATTTACACACTTTGGCCACCAATGTCTGAAATAACATATTCAATTGAAATACAGAAGTACATTCATTCTATTAATTTTAAAAAAATGTTTTATACAAGTATAATTATAATTCACTCACATAAAACAATATGGGTTGTGAGCAAAAGTCACCACAGGGAGGCACTGTTTTCATAACCACCAAACTGCAATAATTATAATTAACCGACCTGAAATCCTATTTCAACTTCTCATAGTTGCCCTTTGACATATTCGTCTATTTTATGGATAACTGATTGCCAGTTTTGTGGTGATATCCTATGATGGAGGTATTGAATCCAAATCAATGGAGAAGAGTTTAATTATCTTCCTTGAATCACATGAAACAGAATCAGGGTATTATGATAACGAATATATGCATCTTGCAAGCAAGGAAGACAATGAGTCGTAAAAGAAAGGTCGGAGTCAATGCTGAAGAGAGCCTTTTAGTAAAGAGCCCATCATCTAAAAGCATTAAAAGTACAACTATAACAAGAAACTGAAAGAAAGAAAAAAAAGGGCTTTCTTCAAAGAAACAACCTATAAAAGTGAAAGTGGCATTCTCTACAGGCAAAAGAAAGTATATAACAAAGACAACGAATGCACACCATTATATCTGGCTAAATTAGCATGTTGCCCTGTAGAAAACATTGGTTCAGGCTGTCTTAGCTGCACAACTTTGAACAATTCATCATCATGTGAAATCCCATATTGACTCTGAAGACGATGAAACTCCTTCCTGTAAGCTAATAAAAGCACATCTAAGCAACAGACATGATATAGAAGAATACTACACTATACAGCTCTTTCTACTAAGTTAGGAAACTTTTTTTTTGAGGGCTATGTTGGAGAACTGTGATAACAATATTAATTTAGTATTTAGGTAATAGCAAAAACAAACAAAAATTAATTAAATAGACAAGTAGGAGCTTCTACTAGAGCAAAGGGGATCCACAAAAAGAAAAAAAAAATACCCTTATTTCTAGTTAAGAAACCCTTTTTCAGTTAGGCATCACCAAGCACTGCATCTATCACTCAAGAAATAGAGATAGTTCTTCTAGCAGAAGAAACCTATTTCGCTCAACCAGAGGTGGCAATGAATCAGAATGCAAGCTGGAATATCCTCACTCTAATTTGTGTCAAAATTTCAAGGAATAACCTCCCACCCTACACTATTAACACTATCCTAACCCTTCCAAATATGACACATTCATTTCTATAGTAAATCCAAATCAACACCAATTCAATTGATGTGTCAAAATTACAACTCTTCCATTCATTGGATACTTTTATTTTCCCAATATCCTTCCAATAAATATTGGTGTCGCTAAACCAGGAAGTCCGTGACACCAATGGACAAGTATCATGTCTCTTTAAAATGGTTCTTTTCACTAAATGAAACCAATCCATTCATTCTACCTCAAAAATGTACCAAATTAGAAAGTGCAAGGCTCATTAAGCATTGGCATCCCCTTATAACAACATTAAATAGTCATCAATCAAAAATTACCACCAATGTATATCATACTCCACCCATAGCTTCAACAATACCACTCCGATTCCACCATGAATTTACACCGCCTATTTCAGCCTTTAGATTTATCCATATCTTACCTTCTATTCCTACAAAAATCAGTTTTCCACCATTCCACCCTATCATCTCCTATTCTCCTCCCCCTCCCTACCCACCAAATAAAATTTATTTTTGAACTAACGCTGATTGACATCAAAACTTTTTTTTTTTCAGTTTTCTTATCTTTAAGCATGCTTATCTCATTCTATCTTGCTAATAATTAAAAAAAAAAAAAATACTCAATTATAAAAAGTACTCCAATTAATAACCACAGTATGTTGGTAGTCTTCTTGGTACCTGAGCAACAATGCATACAGTATGAAACAAGCATAGAACCCCATTAAAATAATAGAACAATGCAACCCAAATTTGAAATTAAAAGAAAAAAAAAAAAAAAAAAACACTTTCAACATAAAATACCCATAAAATAACAACTCTAAAAATACCCACAAAAATAATAACTCCAAAACACCCTCAAAAATTTTAGAACATAAATTAACATTGTAAACAAAATTTAAAAAAAAAAACAATTAAGGGGGCAAGAAGAAACTAACCATTTATGAGCAGCTTTAGAGCAGAAAAAGCGAGGACGAAGAGAAGCCGCCATAGAAGAGGAAGAAGATAGAGAATGAGGGCAAACCCAGAAAAGAGGAGGAGAATAAGCAGCCCTAAAAGGGGAAGAAACCGCCATAGCTAAAGCTTCAGAAGCTCTGCAAAGCTTATGGCTTTTGCTGATAATACAACCCGCCGTTTTGTAGCTAATAATTTATATAAGGGGTCAAATTTTTTTCACAAATTGAAGAAATTTGAGGGTGAATAAATTTTGAGGTGGAGGGTTTTTGGAGGGTTTTGAAGAGGTGGGATTTTGTCAGGAGTTCATGGCGAAACAAAGGAGGCAAAAAGAGGAGAGAGAATTTGTGTATGATTGAATCAATTAAGGGTTAGCCTAAAACCCTTTCAATCAACTGTAAAAATAAAAAAGAGGAAGTTGAAATTATTCAATGTGCATTTACCCAATTCAACGGGAAACATGTGATTTTTGTAAGAGTACTTTGTATGCTTCTTTGATAGGAATTGTACTCGTGTGGGTTGCATATACAACTGCAATGTGTTTATTTGTTCGACTAAATTTAACTTGTTTTTGCTAAATTAATTTATTTTAGGAAATTTTATTAGAAAAAATCACTTATAACAACATTTTTGCTGGAAAAACCTTATAAATTTTTTTTGGCAACTAGAAACCAGATTGTAAAATTTTCTTGTTGAAACAACCAAGGCTCACATTCCAGCATTGATTGGGTCTTTTCTTCCAATTTCCCCATCTTCTCTGTTGAATTGAATATGTTTCAAGAGCATGGTATTTTGAATTAATTACATAAATTGTTTTTGGGAAATAATTTTGACCAAGAATACACTCATAGTGTTGTTTAATTGTTGCCTAGTTCATCAAATAAAATATATTTGAAAAATTAGGGTTTTTTGCCCTTTTTTGAATTTGCGCTAATAACTCATATTTAGATTCTTAAAACAAATATTCCCACGCAAATCCTACGGTTGCCTCCTTCCTTGCTTTGTTCTTCACTATGGCAGAGCAATTGAAAAAAAAATCTACAAAAATATGCCAATAAAAGGAAAGACGCATCATTTAAATACAATGCAATAACTAGACTTACGATTTAAGGGTGGGTGAAAATTAACTTTATTGATCGATTTGCAGCTTCAGGGTGATGCCACGATAGAGCGGAGTAGAGAAGATGATTTATTACCTCATTTTTGAAGAGAGAAGGAGGGAAATTAGAAGAAAATGAGGAAATTAAAACAAGACGGTTAAGAGGGAAATTAGAGGGGGAATTAGAAAACATGGGTGGGATTAGTAGAAAAGAGGTCACATGACCTGCACATGGAGGGTCAATACTGGGAAAGACCCAGTCAATGCCGGCATGTGAGCCTTGGTTGTTTTCAACAAAAACAAAAATTCAATCTGGTTTTTAGTGGCCAGAAAATTTTTATAAGGTTTTTCCCAACAAAAAAAGTTGTTATAAATGTTATCATCTGACAAAATTTCCTTTATTTTACGGATTTTAACTTATTTACGTGTAGGTCATGTTTGATATTTTAGCAAAATGAATCTAGAGTCGGACTGTTAGGTTCCAGTTAATCGTCTTTCCAAAGCCGCCATTTATTTTTCTGAGCTTGACAATATCCTAGAAGATATCTTGTATCTAAGTTGTGGCTTTGATTATGTTGAGTGGTCGCATGTCAAAAGAGGTGGCATTATTGTTGCTCAATTAGTATCGTTTGGTGTTGAACAAGTTTTGGGTTAGTCATTATCTTCTCCATATGTACTCTCGGACACTTTATCCCTTGATTCATATTATTGGTTCGGCGTTTTCCCTTAAAAACAAAAAAGTCATGTTTAATATTAGTTTACAAAAAAATGAAGACTTTATTTATTTTTTTCGCGGTATGTCATTCATGGAATAATGTTTTCTCCTTGATTAAAACCAAGTGGATTGCAAATAACCTAACAACGTCATGGCTACCTGAGCCTAATAATATTGACTCTAGTCAAGAGAACCCTCGATTTGATGAGGGTCAAAGGAAAATCTTGAATATTAGCGAAAATAAGTGTTGTAAATTGAAGCTACCAGAAACTTTTGGGGCACGATGTTGGGGATCTGCATAGTGATGCTACACCTTGACAAGCGCATTCAATTATTTAATCCTGTTACTAAAGCTCAATTTAACCTCACATCTCTACGAATCATGCCAAAATAACCAAGAGAAGACGAACTTCCAGAAGATCGTGATGAAGCTGATGATTGGTTTAAAAAAACTTTTTTACACAGGTTCATTGTACTAAAGATGCCTCAAAAGGAAAATGTCTATCATGATGAATTTGTTGTAATGGCCATCTATTGGCCTCATGATCATTTAGCATTCGCTTATCCCGGAGATCAAGCATGGACACCAATATCTACATCATGCACATGTGATCGTCAAGTTATATTAGTGATGTGTTTATTTGGAACGGATTGGTACTAATTTTGTATTGATGGAGCACTAGCATATTGTGATATCAGTGGAACTAATAGTTGTAACCATGCACTTGTACCTATCAAGGCCAAAGGTTACTTACCTACCCCCGGGCTTGGTGAATTATAAATGGTGGGACTAGGTGGTGATTTAGCTTTACGAGAAAAGCTACATATTATCCATCCATATATCGACTATTATACTTGCGGTTTTGAGGTCTATAAAATTGATTACCACAATAAATTATGGGAAAAAGTTGAAGACTTGGGTGACTATTTGTTACTTCGTATTTATTAGTAATAACACACTCATGTATATTAATATATCATATGCTGCTAGTTGCATTCGGAATTAGGGGTGTTCATAAATCGGTCCGGACCGAAAAATGGACAGGACCACCCCGAACCGAACCCGGACCGAATTATTTGGTCTGGTCTTCGGGTCTTGAAATTCATTTTTCCAGTCTTCGGTCCGGTCTGGTCCAAAACCCTATAAAAACCAGTCTTGGACTGGACCGAATTTTTTATTAAAAATATGCATGAAACCTTAAATAATGGTTAAAATTATCCTTAATAAGGTTAGAAAACTATAACTTTATAAGTTTTTTTGTACTAAACATAAAAAAAAAAAAAAAAAAAAAAAAAAAAACGTAAAAGTGATTTTAAAATATAGTTTTTCCTTTACTTTTTTTGTGTTTTCCATAACTTTATAAAAAATTTAGTATTCTTTTTAAAAAAATTCTTAAATCGGTCCAAAGCGGTCCGGTTCGGGTTTTGGACCGATTCTTTCGGTCCGATCCGGGTTTGGTCCTAGCTTAATTGGTATGGTTTTCGGTTCTTAAAATTCTAATTTTCGGTCTTCGGTCCAATCCGGGTCAGTCCGGTCTTGGACCGATGAACAGCCCTATTCGGAATGCTATATACTTCACAGATGATGAAGTAGAATTTTGGGGAATGACAATGACTCGTGGTCATGATATATATGGGTGTATTTGACATGACATTACAGGAAATCAAAAAGATTTAAAAAGGCGTTGATGCAAATTCCAAGTACCCTCCTCCTATATGGTTTTGGCCCAAGTTTTAGCTCTATTCCGTATACATCGTGTACACTAATTTTTTAATTTTTGTCATACTACTCAAATTATTTATCTTTACCTTGATTGAATGATTGTGTCGTATGATGTTAAATAATTTGGACATTTTATTTTAATAGTCCGAAATATATCATTTAAATTTGGTTGGTGATATTTATATGAGAAAAAATCTAGGTTTGCTAAAGCTCTTTTTGTAATTTGGGAGAAATTCAGCCGTCTTGTGTAAGAATGATGAAAGTTTGTGATTGTAACTTAGTAAATTTAGTATCTTTGTACTTTTATTCTATTTGGTAATCTGTTACACTATATGATATACATAAATCAATAAATTCAAGACTCATAATCTGCTGTGATAGCTAGTATGCTATCAATATAGATGGATTTAAATGATGTCGAATTGGATGGTCTTGTTTAATTGATGATTTAAATCATGTCAAATTAGATGGTCTTGTTCAATTTAGATGGATTAAAATCATGTTGAATTGGATGGTGTAGGCGTGATTCGAAGCGTGCCTACATTAAGCATGTTGTGAATATGTTTGGCACTCATAGGAAGTGGGAATTGACATTATACGATTATGGACAAGGAAAGTAGGGAGCCGCCAACAAGTTTTTTAAGAAACTTGTAAGCCGTTCACGAATCATTTAAGGCAACCACGAATAAGGGACAACGATAGGAAACAATCATTGACCCGTGAAGGTTACACCTCATTCATATTCCGTGAGATTACTAACTCCATATGGGTCGGAACCACGAAAGGAGGATCGGAGATGATAGTGCGAAGTGAGTCATGGAGTCACATTCACCTGCATTGGCCTCTACTCGATTCTTATAGTGAAAAGTGATTTCTGCAATCTCAAAGGCATGCAAACAAAGATTTAATTTACTCCAAACTAAATTAGGCTAAATTGGTTGAATATTAATGCACACATAATTCTAAATATTAGTGATCACTTCAATTAAACAACAAGATTAAAAAGAAACCTAAACCGATCGTCCAAATTATCTTATTAAGCGTGATTTTCAATTACATATTCCCTTTAAACATGCAACATGGTGATCAACAATAAACAATAGAATAACATCAATATTGGAAGCAATTTAATCATAATAACGTTATTCAAATCAAATCATAATAAACCTAATCATGATACTAGCAATATAAAATAAAATAAGTAATTAAATTAATTAATAACTCACATTACGCGTGTTCCTTTAAATTGTTAATTATATTATGAATAAATTGTTAGTAACTTCAATAAAAATAAATCAAATTGAAACAATTAAATTTAATTAAAAATAGAGTAGATTTGGTCCAAAACCTCAATTGGTTCTACCTTTCACGCCTTGGTTTAAGTATGGAACTTCGGGTGTTGTATGAACTTCTTTATAGGAGAGGAAGAGAGAATTGTTTCTGGTCCCCCCGACTTGATGAAACCAGCCTCGTATTTATAGAGAAAATATCAGGATTAAGGTACGGAACCCTAGAATTAAAGCGCCGTGAAAATAAAACCCTAATAAATTGTCGTGACGTACAAAATACCGTGACCCGGTACAAAGTGTCGTGACACGTCACAAAATACCGCTTAAAACTATGATAACTTTTGATCTGAAACTCGTAATAAGCCATATAATATATAGTTGGAAATCTTATCAAGTCTACTTTCCAACACACTTAAAATCAGTCAAAATCTTTTGTATATTTTAAGATATGGCCATTTTAGTGAAAGGATGTCGGTTTTGGGCTGAGTTTAGTGTTTTGCTCATATCTTCTTCATTTTAAATCGAAATTGGGCTTATGATATATTGTTGGAAAACTTATTTCAAGGAATATCCAACCAAATAATATTTGGATCAAAATTATAGGGCCACAAAATCTAATATAGCTCAGTTTTGTGATGTGGATACGAAAAGTGGAAAATAAGTTATGGTTTGGGGAAATGGGCTAAGAATTGGGTTGGTTTATGAAAATGTATTGGATTAAACATGGATTTAAGCACTCCAAAGATTAAAATACTCAATTCGACCAATAATGACGGTGAAAAGTTGTTCATCATCAGGTTTGGTTTTGGGGAAACAATTTTAGGTGTCTACAGATGGTCTGTTGAATATAGATGGATTTAAATCATGTCGGATTTGGATGGTCTTGTACAATTTATATAGATTGAAATCATGTCAAATTGGTATGGTCTTGATTGGTTTCAATGGATTTAAATCATGTCTAATTGTCATAGTTTTGTTCAATTTAGATGGATTTAAATCACGTCAAACTGGTATGGTCTTGTTCAATTTAGATGGATTTAATCATTATATACATATACATAACAAGACAGGGAGGAACAATAAGAGCTAATATTTTTTCGTCGCAATATACTCCTCGAATAAGAATCAAAATAATATTACTTCTCTCTTATGCTTTTCGCTAAAATAAGATTAGATTGTACCTTTACAAATTTAGTATCTTTGCACTTTCACTCTATTTGGTAACCCGACAAACTCTATCATATCCATGAATCAACAAATTCAAGTCACATGAATAATAAATAATAGACATAAGAATTGAATTATAATATACTACTGATTTGATAGTTTATAAATAAATCTATTTTTGTGAACTACATCCCATGCACCCCTAATTTCTTTGTACTTATAGACATGCAAATGTCTAAGATATGGAAAACAAGAAAACAAGTGGGTTTGGAGCATGTCATGTAACCTTTATGGTTAGTTATAAGTTATATGTGCATATAAGACGGTGATCCACAAACTTTCTTTGGCATAAAGTGCATGTGAATGGCTTCTTGAAACGCTATCTCCACCTTAACGACTTCAATATATCTTGAAATAGTTTTCTATCATCTCCCTTGGTCGCCTCAAATGATCAATCCTCAAGTAACCCATAACAAGTATATAATATTTGTAAATAATTTCACATATTTTTTTTAATGATAATATTTTCATGTAATTTTTTTACATGAAATATTTTTCATGTAATTTGTTACTTCATCAAAAATCAAATTTTTTTAAGGGAAAAATTCTTTGTTACTCTTGTGTTGTTAATTTTCTCTTTGGCGAAATGCAAAAAAACCTATTATCTTTGGTAAGTACCAATTATTGATATAAATTAACCAAAACATTAATGATAATTTTTAATTTATTTTTTATCAATGACATTTTTTTAATAATTAAATATTTTGAAATTAATTTTTTATAAAAAATTCTAACTACCTCTCCCATCTCAACTCAGTCACTCTCGCTTCGCCTCGCCCAATTCCTATATCTCAATCCAGTAACTGTAATCCCGTATTTTTAAGTATTTTGTTTGTATTTTTTCGGAATTTATCTTAGAAATTTCAAATTATTTTTGGATTGATAAATGATTTTATTTAAAAGGAATTTTGTATGTGTTATATTGTCAGACCCATCAAAATGAGAAAAGGTAATCGACTCTTCATTAATATTATCAGCATTTGTAATATTTAAAAATTAAGAATAAAAAACAGGGTAACACGTAATCTTGTTCATATAGCACTACATTAAGTAGAAAATAATTCTTGAATGCAGAAATTATGCCACGATTGAAGATGATATTGTCAGATCCATCAAAATGAGAAAAGGTAATCGACTCTTCATTAATATTATCAGCATTTGTAATATTCAAAAATTAAGAATAAAAAACAGGGTAACCCATAATCTTGTTCATATAGCACTACATTAAGTAGAAAATAATTCTTGAATGCAGAAATTATACCACGATTGAAGATGATATTGTCAGACCCATCAGATTGAGAATTGGTAATTGACCCTTCATTGATAGTATCACCATTTGTACCATTTTTCAAAAGTTTTTTGAACCGAGTAATAAAAAATACTACTACCATTAGTGCCATGGCTAGAAGAGAGAGAAATAGAGAGAGGGTATTTTTTTTTTTTTTTTTGAAAAAAGAGAGAGAGGGGGTTTAATAAGAGAATCAAAGGAAAAAGAGGGAAACAGAGGAACATAGGAACAGAGAGAGTTACATTCGTTGTTGCTCATGTAATTAGTTCCTACACTAACATTACCTGTAATCGTCATTGGCCTTGACTAAACTGGACTTGTAACTCTAGAGCTGTCAACTAAATTTGTTTTTTTAATTTTTTTTTTTTGAGTAAAACTCCCCAAAAGGGACTAAAATTCATTCGAAGGGAAAACAGCCTCACAGAGGTTTACAATGTTCAAAGGAAAATCCGAATACCAAAATCGGCTACCTATCACCCATGGAGTACAATGTGCTAATTTAATTTGATTTTTAAAATTTTATTTAATGTTCTTAATATTTAAAATTAATTTTTTATATATAAAAATTAGTTTTGTTTTGGGTGTTTTTGTCCCTCGGAAGAGTTAAAGCTCAAAGATTGGTCCGGCGCGGCCTGTACCTGAAAACAACGGAGACTCCGGGTGGTTGGAGCTTTGCCTCCGACGATCAAGTTAGAACGCGTAGGAGAATGGAAAAGGGTGCGGAAAAGTAAAGTGAGATCTTCTCGGATTTCGAGATCAGGTGTTTTATCTAAGAGAGAATGTAGGGTATTGTAATAAATGAACGTTCCCCCAAAATGGGGGGAATCTCCCTATTTATAGGGTCATTGGTAAATGTGCCACTGATTAGGTCATTCTGACCTAATTCTGATGGGCTACGCTGAATTACGGCTTTCTCGGGATTTGGGCCCTAAAGACCGTCTTTTCTCCTGAAATTTGGGATATCCACGTGTCAGATGAGAATAGGTCCAATTTGGACAAATCAGGGGCTAGCACGTGTCGCCATCTGATTGGCCCACGTGGCTTGGGTAAAATTACCCAAAATATTTGCCCCTCACAGATGTGACGTGGCACACCACGTGGCATCTGTGACACGCATCACTCTGCCATTGATTGAATTTTAACTGTGAATTTTAACTTTTCACATTCTGGGAGAATTACGAGAATGCCCCCGTATTTACCCCTTTATAAATACAGGTTTTACCCCTCCCTTTTTAAACGTTCCCACAAAGTTTTTAGAGAGAGAAAGTCAAAGTAATCTAGATGGAGAGGCTCTAACCACCGTCAGTGTTAAACACAAACAGTTCCCTTTCTCCCGACTGCCAGCCGGTTGGCAACCGCTTGTGCTATATACACGCAAAATCACCTTCAACCCGCCTGCTGCAGCCGGTCAACGCTTGACACCTTCTAGAGTCAAATCTAAAGGTACTGTCTCTACCCCCTTTAGCTCATAATTGCTTTTTCCGTTTGCATACTTTCATTCAATAAATGGACTCATCACCAACACACACGACACAACTTATGTCAGTAGTCAGCCGGTCTCCTATTACGACTGAATCTAGGACTGGGGTTGCCGGCTCCGGGTGCAAGGAGCAATTTTGTACATCCCCCAAACCGACCGTCTCTGTGTCTGTGCAGGACACAATGGCTCGAACCAAACAAATAGCCACCAGACGGAAAAGAAGAGACGGTACATTGGAAGTACCGTCTAATGAAGTGACCCCGGTTGAGGGGGAAGACATGCAAGTCGACTCGAGGGAATACTCCCCGTCTGGGATCCCCCCGATCCCTAGTGATGGGATCTTGAATGAGAGTAAGGATAGAGACGTTGAGGAGGCTGCCTCCAATGCTGGATCTGAGTAAGTTGGCCCCGAAACAGAGACGGGGAAGGAACCGCGTCTGCCTCAGGGTTAGACGGTGAAGCGGTTTTCCAGGAGAGAGACGGGGGAAACAACTCCTCAAAGTCTAGCTATGAGGATAGTAGTGACGATGATAATCTTCCTCCGCTTGAGAACAGTGAGGAAAAAGAACGCAAAAACTAGAAAGAGAAGAACAACCCGTCTGAGATCCATGTGTCAGCCAAAGATAGAGATGCCATGGAGAAGGGTTTAGACAATTTTAAGTTTAAGTACCCTCTAGGAGATGGATTCAACATCCGGGTGTCGTCTGAACTAGGCACCATTGCTTGGGAGGACGAACAAATGAATGTCAACCGGTACTTCGGCTGTTATGAAGCGGCGTTCCTAGCCGGTCTTCGCTTCCCCCTCCATGATGCAATTAAAGCCATCCTCCGGGGATACGGCTTGGGTGTATGGCAGTTGACTCTAAATTCTTGGGTCAACATTTCAGGGTATATAGCCGCCTGCGAGTGGCAAGGGCTCCACCCCGGCTGGGAGGCTTTTGCACACATGCATTATCTCAGTCGAAGCCTAGGCGGATGGAGAGCATGGTACACTCTTACCACATACCACTACTACAAAAAGCGTGTTTTCTGGACGCTTTTTAGGCCTTTTTTCGACGCTAAAAAGCGTCGAAAAATTATTTCTCGACGCTGCTAAAAAGCGTCGAAAATACGTGAGTCGAAAACTTTTTTTTTGGACACAAAAAAGCGTCGAGAATATCGACGCTTTTTTGTGTCCTAACTAATATACGAAGCGTCGAAAATAACGTATTTCGCGCATTATCCCAAATGTGTGTAGTTTTTTAGCGACGCTTTTACCTGTCCACATACTCAAATTTAACGACGCTTTTTGTTGTCTTGCGTTTATTCGTGTCAGCCTATGATATGGCATGAAACTCTTCGAAATATGAAAATGTGCAATTATGTAGACATTAAAAAGCGTCTAGAAATTTTTTTAAGCTTTCTTTTTTTCCTTTTATTAAATTATTACCATCATACATACATCATAGTTAATTAAATTTATCATAATTTAATTTAAGTTAATAAATTTTTAAAAAATAAACAAATATTCTATATAACTAGATTAAAAAAACAATAATTAATTACAATAATAAGAGTACGTAGTTAATTACCAAATTTATAAAAGAAAACATCAACAAAATTATTAAAAAAAAAAATGTCGCATATTATAGTAGCTTATCCCTAAATAAATACATCACTAATATAAGACTAAAACCAAAATAGATAGATGATGGCCTTATAGACGATATAGTCGCTTGTTGATGCTCAAGTGACCCGGTCTTGTGCACCTACATTGCCTTTTCCAATCTTCAAAAAAAAAAAATACAAAGTATAAATTAGTACATTAGTCATTACACAATATAGGCTCAAGATTCAACATGTATACTATTTAAATATAGAATTGTAAGTTAAACATAGAAATGTAAATGAACAAAAAAGCCAACAGGTCTTTCATCATGAGTTCTTGACTAGATCAGTATTGCGGACAAATCCAAAGCCTAACTGAACAAAGCATGGATCAAGTAATACAAAATCTGGCATGGAATTTTGTTGGTATGTGTATGTTGGGGTTGGGGATGGGTGCGTTGGGGTTCTGGTCAGGCAAGCATTAATTTTTATGTATGTATGACCAGGATCCAACTGACATGAGAAGCATGGGGAACATCTTCTTTAAAAGATACGGAGTGCTGCATCAGTAATCTGATGTTTGAGGACAGAATTTTCTAGTCTTGAGTAGTTATGTTTTATGTCTCATAATCTGCAGTTGATTGTGAGCTATGTTACTCAGAGTCTCAGACTCTTCATTTCACCATATGTAGTACCCATGTCGGATCCACAACACAAGGATGTCAGTATTGGCACTTCACACTTCATTTTAAGCTATAACTTCTGATCTGTTCCTGTGAGCCTAATTCTTATTTGTGCCCTTTATAAGTGAAACTTGCATGTATTAGAGACTGTAACTAATAAGGACAACACGATACCCTAGATAGAGCATCAGCTATAACATTCTCACTCTCACTTTTGTGTAGAATTTCATGGTCAAAATCCATGATTTTGGGATATTGGCAACCAGAATTTTAGAATGGCGTTATATTTCTTCTGTTGTATAAAACGATTTTAACTTTTTCCATGTCTGGTGCAAACCCTAGAAGGCTAAAGGATCTGTCTCAGTAGTGAAAGGCTTGGAGAAACAAAGCAAATCCAGTACTAATGCTTCAAAAGATTAACTAGACCAATTGAATTCCCCTTCCTTAAAAATCTGATTACTAGGTTTAATAATCCCAGCATAAAATTTGATTAATTTTCTATAATAGCCTGTAACATTGGCTATTTACTGTACCTTTTCCTGAACATCAATATGGTTTGTGAGATCCAATGGCAACATGGAATACAATAACACATAATTTAAGAAAATTCTCAAAGACATAGTTTGTGAGATCAAATAACATTACCAAAAATTCATAATGTCCATTTTTGTTTATTTTTCAAGTATAGAAAGTGCTACTCTTGCTAAAACAATTCATACGAATTGATCAATTATAACTCAAAACTACTCTGGAAATTCTTGATTCTTTATACAGTAGCCAAGTCAGAAAAATGGACGTACTCGTGTTTGACACAGTTACCCTGAGTCCCCGATTACGAGTATCGTAGGTTGTAGGATGTGAGTCATGATTCTACTGGTATTGCTGCTAAAATAAAAGAACTCAAATTGCTTTTAAGATTGAACCATTTTTGAAGAACTTTCATCTTTCATTTAGCATTATTAAGGTCAAAAGGTTGTAACTTTATTCTACTTAAAAGGTTGCATCCAAAGCCCCAGCAGGACAGACAAGCAGTATAAACGGGAGTATTCTAGAGTAGAGAACCTTAGGCAGATTATTATTACACACACACAGAAGCTTTGAATTTCACACACGCACACACAAGCTTTGACTTTCATACACACTCACACACAAGCTCTGAATTTCACACACACACACACACAAGCATTTTGAATTTCAGTTCTGATTTCAAATCTGATTTTCATTGAGAATTCTTCCTAGAGATCATACTACCTGTATTTTAACTACTCTGACTCATTAGAGGAACCTTAATAAGACAAGGGTACGTGAAAGATGTTGATAATTTGTTCGAGATAATCCAACTTCTGTGGGTCAATTTTTTTTTCCATGAAACATAGACAAATGATTTGTTGTCCACACCTTTATAGATATTTGCATCAAGATCATATTGGGCCATAAAATCCTCAACTTTGTGATGCCATATGATGCTTGTTGAAAACAGGTTTTGATTGATTATGGTAAACAAGAGGTTGTTCAGATTAGATATCTTATTCTACTTTAATTTATACCAAAACCTTAACAACTAGCTTAGAAACTACCTATTCCTATAAACAAATCTGTAATTCAAAAGTTTAAATTTTTACCATCATACTTTTTAAATTATTGTACCAAAATGGATGTTTTAGACAAATATTAATGTTCGTATATATACATATTAATAGTTCAATTCTCTTGCTCAACTAATTTTCTATAACCTTGATACAAAGCTAGCAACCTGACAATTCACTTCCTGCTAAGAATATAAGCCTCATAACTCATCAAAAATCATAAAACTAATTCAGAAGGATATCATGAAATTGGAAGGTTTGGGTCTAAGGAAGGCCAAAAAGGTGGGATCGTCAGGAAAATGCTACCATTTAAACTCTTAGGATTCAGGTTCAGAATCTGTTTGTAAAATCCTTACCAAAAAAAAAATAAATCCACATTAAATATGGCTTCCAATTTAAGTTATGAATCAAACAAACAAGCACCAACAAAATGCAATAAACAAATAATCATACACAAACATACATTAATAAAACATTACCAAATTAGTCCTCGACCAAAGATGATAAGTAGCAGGATTAGCGGGATCCAACCCTAAAACCTTATCAACACACTTCAGCTAAGTCTTCTGTTAAGCGTACCCGAAAAAGAAATTGTGGTACCAGTATGAACAAGGCGGGTCATCAACCATAACTTGTAGATCCGCAGAGCAAGAACCATCAGTGATCTCAAGGAAGGCGAAGGTATTGTGGCCGGCGAACCCAGCCACTGATAATGAAGATATGGCCGGTGAGGGAGGCACCGCCGCCGGGGCGGCTAAGGATGTTGACGATTGGGAGAGATAAATATACCCTTAATCAAGAATTTTGTTTCCTAAATTTGTGTGGATCTGGGAGTTCATGCCAAAAAAAAGGTATTAAGGCCGAAATCAAAGAAAATTAATATCACAGTAAGGAAATTAGAGAAACAATTGATTCGACAGAGGAATGCGAATGATATATTAGCAAAAAAACAACAAACAAATTTCACAAGAAGATTACTTGAAATTGACAAAAAAAGTAAGGAAATTTACACAATTTGAAGCCCAATTCGCTGAATTAAGAAAATTACATCCGAAAAATATCAAAATAAAAAATAAGTGTCAAAACAAAAAAAAACTTAGATTCAAAATCTATTGAGAAAGGAGAGAATACTGAAAAACAATTAGAATTTATACCTAATTAAATATGATGAAATCAAAGAGGATCTTTCAGTTTAATTTGTTGTTGGGTTTGCAATTTTGGAGAGCAAATTGAATAGAGAATTTAAGAGGAAGGCTAGGGTTTAGTTATTGGAGAGTAAAGAGGACGGTTTTGATGTTTTCCGGTTTTCCCCCAATTATGTTGAACAGTTGAAGTTAGCAAGCTAGAGAACATGTGCTTATCACATGATTAATATTCTGGACGCTTATTTGGGTCAACAATAAGTAAGGACGCCGAAAAGTGTCGAGAAAACACGGGAATCAAATTTTCCACTGACACCTTAATGATAGCGTCGAAGGGATAGCGTCGAAAAACAATGGGTTTTGTAGTAGTGTACCCTAAGTACCAAATGACCTTAGACAAACTATCTAAGTGGGATAACTGGAAAGAGCGCTTCTATCTGGTGTCCTATTCTAAGTAGAGAGAGAACCGCGAGTACAGGCGGTATAATATGAAGCCGGACCTTCTTGGTCAAAAGTGTAAATTCCCTGCTATTCCAGACGAGGAATATGAGAGAATCATAAAGGCGGGATTCTTTGAACTTACAATCGACTACCTTTCAACCGGGGAAGCAATAAGTGTCCCCAAAAATTTGATACCTAGGCATGTATGGCTGAGAGATGAGGCGTTTTTGTCTGTCTGCGGTCTTAGCACAATGTTTGATAGACGTATGTCCAATGTGTATCCGGCAATACTTATGCAGTCTACATTTAATTCTTGATTTTATTTATGTATGCTCTAACAAGCGTTTTGTTTGCAGAGACGGGCAAGAACATGGTTTCTGAAGAAAAAACCCCCTGAAGGTCTGCAGCACAAATATGCAAGGACAAGGCGGAAAAACAAAGGAAGGAAATTGCCGCCAAGGGTCAGGTATTGACCGTTTGACCTGTTTACTTTAAATTTCATTTTAATCTTATACTAGAAGCGGCTCATTACCGGCTGTATACTCATTGTACCATTATCCTGCAGGATGTTCCTCGATCCTTCGAAAAACCCATCAAGCGGAAGACGGATGAGACAACCGATAGTTCCGTCAAGTCCCAGAAGATGTCGTCGACCCAGACGGCTCCTAAACTGCTGGTTGGGAAGACCCGTCTCAACATTGGGGGGAAGAGAATTAGTTTGCAAGGCAGCAGCCTAGGAATAGACCTAGGCAAGAAGTTTAGCGCAGCGGCGGTGCCTAAGGGGGATGAAAAGCCCAAGGCAGCTCGCAGTTCTGCCGCGGCTGTGGGTGATGACAGCCTGCAGATTATTGAGCAAGGTATGGCTAGTCCTTTCAGATCACCGTTTGAGCTTCCCTGGCCCACGTGGGTGAAGTCTCACTCACAGCAGACTTCGGAGTGTTCATCAGGGAGTCGTTTGCAGATAGGTGCCGCCTATGCAGCTTACTCACCCAATCTTGGTTGTGATGCAGATTTCCCCCGGTGGCCGGATGTGCAGCAGTACGCCAAGTCTATGCTTGGGGTCATCCCCAAGAAGGAGAAGGACGTCATCCCGGGCATTGAGACGTTCAACCTTGATCGGATCATGGCCCTCCTATCTTAGGTATATCCCTTCAAATCAAATTCCGTTAAGTATTCACCGTTTGAGTTATTAACACTTCGCTTGTGTCCATGGGCTATGCTGAGGGTGGATGGGCTGAAGAGACCATGGCACCGCAAGCAGACTGAGGTAAAACAAGCTAATAAAGCTGGGCGGGAGTCCGCAGACGTTGCTCAATATCATACTACAATAAATGATCTTGAGACTAAAGTATTTGAAATGAAACAGGCGGAAAATGTCAGGCGCTTGACAACTGAGCTGGAGACTGCCAAGAAGAGGGCATCTGACTTTGGGGCTGCGCTAAAAAATGCTCAGTCGGACCTCAAGGCACTTGAGGCAGTTGACAAGGAGAACATAGAGCTTCGCGCGGACATCAACCGTCTCAAGAATGAGATGGCCCAGGCTCAGGCGAACTTTAACGTTATGATAGAGGTCGAGCAAGACCAGATCGTTGAAGAGAACGAGTCCGACTGCACGAACCGCATGAAGCTTGCTTGGGAAAATCTATGCCCGGGACAAGAGTATGGGCTCTAGGCCTTGGCTTATCAGTATGCTGATGAGGTAATTAATGCCAAGGCCGAGGGCAAACCAGACCCTAGGACTTTCCATGCTTGGGCCAACCGGGAGGTTGAGGAAGAGGAGCCGGCTCAGGCTGCAGGTGGAGGTGAGAAAGAGCAAAAATAGGAAGATGCATAAGCGAACTCTACTCAACCACCGCCTGAACAGACAGGAGATGATGTCCTGGCTGCGCCCTAGAATTAAGTTTTTCTATTTCAATTTGGCTTCAAGCCGTCTGCTTTTCCGGCCTGCGTGCCGAGTATTTTGATGTAATGAATCAACATTTTTCTTGTTTCTTCCCCAGATGGGTATCCGGTTGACATTTCCTCTCGGCTAATTTGGCCGGGAATATATTTATGAAAGTGACTGCGTCGGCGTTGATTCAATTTGTTTTCAATTTCGCATTTAAATTTTTGCATACATATACTTAAATTTTTGCGATTTTTACCTAACTCTTTTATAGCATGCGGCAAATAATAACCGACTGTATGGTACATGCCCTGGGCGGCTGTGTGATTGATTTAAAGGTTTAGTTGATTAATTGACTTGGAAACTTTTGATATTTTAAGGAGTATGGGATGTTCCTAAGTCAATCAATCACAGTAGTGATTGCCCCAAACCAAGTACACAGCCTTCCGATACTACAATCGTTTTAATTTCTTACCCAGGCGGTGAAAGACCTCTTGAGGTATTTGCAATCCAATTATGCTCTACGTCCTTTCGCCCCATTGGGAAGACTTGTATAATTTCAATAAATAATCTAAGTTAGAACTTCAGTCGGTGTAACGCCCCGACTTTTAATTGGATTTACCGGACCGTACTTAATCAGTCATTCGCAGCGGAAATTAATTTGTCATAGCTAAACCATTCTTTACTCATCATACATAGCGGAATCAATCATATATATAATCTCATAATCACCTGTGGGTTATGTCCCACAAATAAACATACTCCTTAATAAGAAAATTCAATAAATTATACAACACCAGTCTTCCTTACAGTAATAAAATAACAGATCTGTCTCAGCTCTCGATGATTCATAATACATAAGCCTTGATTCCATAATCCCTCAACTATGTAAACTCCTTTAATCCTTTTGCCTTTGATATTATCTTCGTCATCAATATGCCTGTAATTATCCATAAAAATAGAAAACATAGAAAACACAGGAAAAATCCAAAAGAAATGAGTGGAAAACTCAGTAACATTACTCTAGCTCGTAAAAACAGTTTTTCTTTCAAAATCATTTGAGTATATATCATACATACATAGTTGTTCAGAAATAATCTAACATCATTATTTTTAAAAGTTGTATCGACAAGGATCATTCCCTTCACGTAAGATCATAGGTAAGTACAGGTTTTGGACATAACATAACTTTCATTCTTGTGGGATTAATTCCCCATTTCATCAACATACTTTCCTCCACCTATAACTCACTTATTTTCTATGTTCAGTTCATTTTCCATTGTCGACAAATGTAACCTCGTATCCTATTAAATCATTTCTGAACAACTTTATACCTCATATAAATTCATAGCACATTGGCACAATTCATAATCATTCATTCGTAACACTTAATTGAATAAAATATTCATTAGCGTTAAACATTTAACAGGGGCATAACATAACAGATCACGTCCACATATCTTATAGATTAATAAAATAACTAGAAATACCTGTTATTCATAGCATTCTTATCACCTTGTATGATGGTAAGACATCTTTATGAACGATCGTACATATCAGTATATCGTAAAACTCATTAATAGAGTATCCTTATGAGTTCTCATAAGTCCTTTAACAAAATTCAAGTATTCGTAATCTTTTTGGTGGACATGCTAGTCGCTGGACAGTATGACATGGCGGAACGTCTTCCGCGATGGTCCGGTGCCCATAACATAGAGCTGGTGCTCGACATAGTTGGGCAGGTGCCCCATGGGTACATGCATTGCATGACCGAAACATAACATATACTGCCAGACGGACTAGGTCTTTCACTTTCATTTATTAAGTTATGTATCTTTTAATAAGTTATTCGTAGTTTATTAACATACTTTCGAGAGTTCCACAAATTGAGAAAACATTGTATACATGTAAAATCATTCATATAAATCATAAGACTGAAATACATCAATGAACATGTTGATCATCTCGCAAGTCATTTATACCAGAATATAAAAGATCATGTCATGTCATTTGCACATACCACGCTTTTAAATCATAACATGCCAAACATACCATACATGCATACGTATGATACAATAACATGTCATTAAAATTACACACGTGCACTCATAATAACTAGATATAATTGTCACACATACAGGTCTAAACAAATGCAATAGCTAAACATAATAATTACAGATACGGAACTGAACACAATTGCAAAACATAATGGTTACACACACAGGGCTAGACATAATTGCTAGACATAATGATTACCTCATGCGATCATCTTTAATCATCTCACTTAGCCTCATAATTATCATCCGAGCTTTATAACCTCCATCATTAGTTTCTCATTGCTATGATTTAGTTTCACGTGTACAGAGTAGCCTCAAAGACCATTTTTAGTTTCACCAAGCATACCATGATTGGAGGAAGAAGAAGAGTACGTGGCTGCGATGCGTGAGCTTGGTGGCAAGGAAAGAGATGGCAGCAACCATTTCAAGCAAAGGGAGGAGCGATGATAGCCGCGGTAGTGAAGGACGGTGATAATATATGGAGTATTATTGTTCCAAGAACTTGAAAGAAATGAAGGTTATGAATCATAAGATGAAGTTTGCTAAAGTGATAAGCTTGAGTATTAGACAACCAATTATAAGGAAGTAAAAAGTAACTTTTAATCATCAATTCTTAGCCGTGAAGGAGTGAGATAAGCTCAAGATTGAGATAAGCATAATCAATCAACTTTGATCGGTTAGGCCAAATTAAGCAACAAGTAAAAAGAACAAGCAAAAATTAACTTTGGTCTTTATAACTTCACCGTGAAGAAAAATGGGTGAAGGGAAGAGGTGGGTTTTGTTTTCTTTGGATGCATAAGGGTATTTTGGTAATTTCACTCTCTAATCTTTGACATTTTACAGAACATAAAAATATCATTTGACCCGAAATAAATTTTGAAATAAATAATTTTCGTTGTAAAATTAGCTTTTGAAATAATATAATCTTAAAATAAGATTAAGACTAAACACAGTCGTTCTTCGTAAAATAGAGATTAAAATTATATTAAGCTTATAATAAAGATTGGAGTACAATAAATCATGTTTAAAAATCCCGGGTATTACAGTCGGTCACCGGTTGATGTCTTTGACATCCGGTTCTTCGAAAACTTAGTCGTTCACCGGCTGATGTCTTTAACATCCGGTTCTTTGAAAACTTAGTCGTTCTTTATAGATTATTCAAGTCAGATGGCTATGAGTTGACCAATTAGGTCGTTCAATCTTTGCCGTCTGTAGGTGTTTGTAGAGCAATGAAAAAATGCTCTCTGTGACGATTCAACCCGGATGGGCGTCGCCGGACGCCATACTCATGTTGAAGCAGACGAATTGATAAAAAATATTACCATTCGGCCATTGGCCTCGTGTCTTTTTAAGACGATTGTATAGCCGCTAAGTTTTGAACTTAGCTTGTAATTTGTACATAAAAGTGAGACGTTTGTGCATTGCACAGGTGGCTTTTGAGATATTACACATGTATATAAAGCAATAAAAATTAGAATTGATAACAAAAAGCAACTTTTCATTGATAGGCTTTTCATTTTACAAAAATTTACAAGTCTCAAAAGTAGTACAAGTCTCAGAAGTAGTACTTTTTTAAGTTGTCTACATTCCAAGTTGTAGGAAACCGCCCGCCGTCTGGAGTTTCCAGGCGGTAGGTTCCGTATCTTACTTCCTCATAGATCCGGTAGGGGCCTTCCTAATTAGGATTTAGCTTTTCAAGCTCATTGGCCCTACCGGTTGCCTCCATTTTTTGTAACACAAAGTCCCCAACTTTCAAAGGGCGTTTGTGTACTTTCTTGTTGTAGGCTCTAGTCATTCTCAGATGGTAAATCTCATGAGGCAAGGCGGCATTGTCCCCGCGTTCCGTGAGCGAGTCCAATGCTAGCCGCATGGCCTCCCAGTTTGCCTCTTCATCGTATAGCATGATTCGTAGAGTCGGCTCACAATGCTCGATGGGCAAGACAGCTTTAGCACCTTAAACCATGAGAAATGGGGTTTCACCGGTTGCCCCTTTTTCAGTTGTCCGGATGGCCCATAGGACATGAATTAATTCTTCAGCCCATAAGCCACCGGCTCTTTCTATTTTCTTTTTGATGACGTTTGAGATGAACTTGTTGAAGGCTTCAACTTGGCCGTTTGCTTGGGTTGGCCGACTGATGAAAAACAATGTGAGATCCCTTGATCTCCCAACTAAGTCTTGAGCTGAGGCGTTTCAAACTGAGGGCCATTATCAAACACCATAGACATAGGTACCCCAAACCGGGTGATGATGTTCTTCCAAATGAAGGAGATGACATCCTTTGTCTTGATGTTCTTGACCGCCTCTGCCTCTACCCACTTGGTGAAGTAATCCACAGCCACTAGTATATAGCGTTTTCCGCCTGGTGTAGGCGTGTAAGAACCTAGAATGTCCATGCCCCATTTAGCAAATGGGACTGGGCTGTGGATTGTCGTCAGATCAGTAGCCGGACGATGGATTAGCTTACCAAATTTTTGACACTTGTCATATTTTTTGACCATCCTCATGGCGTCTGACTCAAGAGTGGGCCAGAAGTAACCCTGTCACCTGGCTCTGACGGCTAAAGATCTGCCGCCTATATGGGAGGCGCAGTACCCGGCATGCAATTCTTCAAGAACCTCTTGCCCCTTTTATGGGGTAACACACTTCAGCAAGGATTTCAGAAAACCTGCTTTGAAGAGTTCTCCGTTTCTCATCTCGAAGTTTGATGCACGTTTCTTCAACACGGCTGCCTCCTGGGGTGAATCAGGAAGCGTGCCGTCTGTCAAATATGCCCGGATGCAATCCATCCAGGTAGAGCTCCGGTCAAGTACTCCAATGGGTTCTTCTTCTATAATGCTTCATTTTTCATAACTTTCCAGAAGACTGACCGAGGAGTATCACAGCAGGCGAAGGATGCCAACTTGGACAATGCATCCACCTGATTGTTCTCATATCTGGGCACTTGACTTAGATGAAATTGTTCAAGTGTCCCAGCTTCAGTTTTGACCGCCTGAAGGTATTTGATCATAGCCGGATGGGTGGCCTCATAGTCACCATGGTACTGGCTAACGACCAACTGTGAATCAGAATAGACGTCAATTTTGGTCGCCCCTGCTGCCTTACACATGTGGATACCGGCTAGCAGGGCTTTATATTCCACCTCATTGTTTGAGGCTTGAAACTATTCAAATTTGTCCCCTTTAGGAGACTCATAGATAATGCCTGCACCACAACCGTTCATAGTAGAGCTCCCATCTCCATACACTTTCCAAACTTGATCAGGATTGTCCGGCGCAACCGGCCTTGTCATTCAACGATGAAGTCGGCAAACGCCTGACCCTTCACCACCTTTCTTGGTTCGAAAGTGATTTCAAGACTTTGCATTTCAATAGCCCATTTGAGCATTCTACCAGATGACTCCAAAGTTGTCATTGGCCGCTTGAGAGGTTGGTCTGTATAGATCACAACCGGATGTGCCAAGAAGTATGGTTTTAATTTCTTGACAACCATATAAAGAGCAAGGCCAAAATTTTCAACCATGGGTTACCGTAGTTCAGCATTTCTGAGTACATGGATAATGAAATAGACCGGGAGCTGAATACTGTCTCTCTCAGTAAGGAGAACGACACTGAGGGCATGATCTGAGACGGCTAAGTACATGTATAACGTCTCTTTGGGCAGAAGACTTACAAGCCTTGGCAAAGAGTGCAAGTGTTCTTTTAATTTTTGAAAGGCCGCCTCAGCATCATCTCCCCATTCAAATCTAGTCTTTTTCCTGATTGCTTGGAAGAAGTAAAGACATTTGTCACCTGACCGGCTGAGCAATCTCCCCAATGCTGCCAGACAATCGGTGAGCTTCTGAACTTCCTTAATAGTGCGGGATGACTTCATGTCAATCACCGTCTGTATCTTCTCGGGGTTAGCCTCTATCCCCCTTTGATCAATCAGGAATCCGAGAAACTTCCCAGACTCAACACCAAAGACGCATTTCTTGGGGTTTAACATGACCTTATGCCGCCTGAGTGTGGTGAAGGTTTCTCGGAGGTCAACAAGATGATCCGTTTGTAGCTTGGATTTGACTATCATGTCATCAATGTACGCCTCTACATTCCCCCCAATTTGATTAATGAAGATTGTATTAATCATCCGTTGGAAAGTAGCAGGCGCATTTTTCAAGCCAAACGGCATCACAATATAACAGAATAACCCCTGATCAGTGACGAAGGTCGTCTTCTCTTGATCCCTTTCCACTGGGGAATATGATGAAAACCTGAGAGGGCATCCATAAAGCTCATCAAGACATGCCCGCCTGTAGATTCAACTAAGCTGTCGATCTTGGAAGCGGGTAACTGTCCTTTGGACATGCCTTGCTCAAGTCAGTGTAATCAACACACATGCGCCAGGTACCATTCGGCTTCTTTATAAGCACAACATTAGCTACCCAATCAGGGAAGTTACATGGCCGAATGAACCCATCGTCTAACAGCTTTTTAACCTCGGCAGTTGTCGCCTGACTTCTCTCCTCGCCGTGATTTCTTTTCTTTGGCCGAATGGGCTTCTTCTTTGGATCTACAACAAGTTTGTGGACAGCAACATCCGGGATGATGCCCGGCATCTCTTCCACTTCAAAGGCAAAAATGTCTTTGAATTCCTTCAGCACAAGGTGCAAGTCTGCACCCAACTTAGCATAAGCAACCGTCCCCACCTTAACAGTTCACTCTAGACGGTTGTCATCCAGAGGAATATCAATGTGGTCACCAGCTGGCTGGGGATGGAGCTCCGCTGACCGTTTCCCAGTCAGTGATTGCTATTTCTTCTCTTTCTTCACCTCCACCAGCTCATCAGCCTTTCTTTTCTTTCCGACTGCTGGTGGGGCTGGGTCAAAGTCCTTGACATTGTCAAGGTCTATTGGTTCCTTCAAATGACCGGTTGCAACAGCCGTTGGTTTGACGTCTGAGAGGTAACACTCCCTTGCCGTCTTCTGATCCCCGTTCAGGGAGCCAACAGAGCCATAATTCTTTTCATATTTTAACAACATGAGAGTTGGGATGATGACGACCTTGCACTCATTCAGAGTGGGTCGGCCTAGAATTATGTTATAGGCAGTCAGCTCTTCAACCACCAAAAATCGGACGATCATGGGTCGCCCTTTTCCTTTTTCCCCCAGCCGGATGGGTAAGTCAATTTGTCCGACTGGGTGCACGACCCCTCCCCCAAAACCAACATACGGGTGGGAGACGTCGCGCAGGTTGTCTAGCTTGTATTTTAGCCTGGACAGACACTTGTAGCTGATGAGGTCAGAGGAGCTACTATTGTCTATAAGGATCCGACTAACCAGCTGGTTAGCGACCTTACATTCAATGACAACCGGGTCATCATGCAGTCGGCAGACTTTGCCCCGATCCTTATCATTAGTAAGTTCTTTGTTTATCATAAGAGAAATAATTAGCATTCTCAATTCGGTTTGGCAGTTTGGTTTTGGTTCGGTTTGAAACGGGTTAGGTTTGAAATTGGTTTAATTGGTCACTAGCTATATACATATTCGTTCTACAAAATGGCGGATCCAAGGTTTTTGACTAGGGGTAGCACCGTAACATTAATTTTTCTAATCGCAAAATTGAAGATTTCACATATTGCAAAATTCATAACTTATTAAATAGTAATTTATACTTTAGTAAAAATTATACAAAGATGACATTTAAAAACATATCTCGTAATGAATCTAACAAGATTTTATATGATTATTTATTTTCCAACATAATAATTGACAAAAACGATCATATTATATAAGGAGAATGTGTGAAGTGTAAAATTCTAAACGATGTGTTTAAACAAATGTATATCTATACTACTTTGACTAATGTTGGTGTTTTTACCATATAATTAAACATAGTAATGTAGATACTTGTTATAATTGTCTCAATGTATAATTTTCAACAATTACCTTTTAGATTTCATACTTGATGATTTAAAGTATTCCCTATGTTCCATGAATAATTATACGTAGTATATGAGATGGATTATTAGATTAATGAAGTGTAGTAGTTTCTTTGTTCAAGTATGAATAAGATATAAACTTTTAAAAAAAATTAAGAAAAGGATAAAAAAAATAAAAAAATTTAAAAGAAATGATAAAGTGTAAATAAGATATAAATTTAAAAAAGTTAAGTAAAGGAAAAAAATTAAAAATTTTAAAAAATAAAAAGAAATGAAAAAATGTACTCAGCAAGATTCGAACCCATGATCCCAACAAACAACAACTTACATGGACGCTTCCCACACCAGTAGAAGCTCTGCAAAGCTTATGGCTTTTGCTGATTATACAACCCGCCGTTTTGTAGCTAATAATTTATAAGGGGTCAAATTTTTTTCACAAATTGAAGAAATTTGAGGGTGAATAAATTTTGAGGTGGAGGGTTTTGAAGAGGTGGGATTTTGTTAGGAGTTCATGGCGAAACAAAGGAGGCAAAAAGAGGAGAGAGAATTTGTGTATGATTGAATCAATTAAGGGTTAGCCTAAAACCCTTTCAACTGTAAAAATAAAAAGAGAGAGTTGAAATTATTCAATGTGCACTTACCCAATTCAATGGGAAACATGTCATTTTTGTACGAGTACTTTGTAATTTTGTATAGTCCATTGATAGGTTTTGCGTGGGTCGCATATACGAGTGCGATTAGTTCATTGTTTGACTTATTTTTAGTGTTAAAATTACTAATTTGTTATGAATTTAAAGAGAAAGAGGAGAAAGTAGGGGAGAGAATAGATCTATATTCTTATTCCTGAATGATGTAGGAGTACATATATATATATATACACACTAGTTTTGTGCCCCGTTTGATGTACGGGTTGTTTATTGAGTTTTAAGATAAATTTTTAATATATGTCAAATTTTAAAATATATTATTGATACAAAATTAGTAGGAATTAATGTGCTTTTGTGAGGATTTGTTATCTAGTAGGCATGTAATAACTAATAAAAGTGTTAGTGGAATGTTCGATTTAGTTTAATACATTAAAAAAATAAAAAAAATTAGCACAAAATAAATTAAATAAAATAAATTTTCAAAGGCCGTTGGGTTACTCGAACCCAAAACTTTGGGCAAGGGTTGAACACTTCTTGACTCGTAACTTAAAGTGACTCAATCTGAGATGACTCATGACCAGACCCTAATTGACAGGTTTACATAGTAGTAATAAAATGGAAAATTGCAATAAACCACCTTTTTATAACACCTTTTTTGTGAAATAACACCTTATAAAAATTTTCTTGTGAAAACACACCTAAAACCACCTTTTTTTTTTTTTTGCAAAGTAACACCTTAACCCGGTTTTCGGTGTTTGACTTGGTTTTTTGGCATTGACTTTGCACGTGTGGGTCACGTGATCTTCTTCCTTTATTTTTTTTCTCTTTTCCCCTCACCAACACCACCTAACGGCCACCACCACCTCACTGCCACCCCCACCAACACCACCTCACCACCACCCCTAATTCACTACCACTCTCACCAACACCATGCATCTCACCCAATAAATCTACTCCCATGAAAATTCCACCCCGTTCATTCAGCCCCATCCACCCAAAACCCCACCCCACCTCCTCATCCCCTTCCTCCATTGAAGCCCAATAGAGCAAGCTCATACCCAAAAAACAAAAGAAAAAGAATTAAAGACCACATTGGTGTACATTGGCCTCTCGAAATTACTCCTAATTCCTTCATTTGTGGGCAAAAATGAAGAACCCTAATTTTTAATTACAAACCCTAATTTATGAAAATCGAAAACCCAACATAATTTACAAGAAATTTCAGCAATTACAACACTTACCTTACTCGAAATTAGGTTAATTGCAACAATTCACACTTAAAAATGGAGTTTCCTTCGTTAATGGTGAGTAATTGGGACTTTGTTGGAGAAGAAGGGAGGAGAGAGAAAGTTGAATTGGAGAAATGGAGGGTATATTGGGGGAAAAAAAAAGAGAAAAGGGGAAACTCACCAAAACACGTGCTTCTCACATGCAAGTCAATGCCTGAAAACTAAGTCAGAGGACGGAAACCAGGGTAAGGTGTTAATTCGCTAAAAAAATATGGTATTAGGTGTGCTTTTACAAAAAAAAAATTATAAGCTGTTCTTTTACAAATAAGTTGTTATAAAAGTTGGTTTTTTTGCAATTTTTCCTAATAAAATTCTATTAGATTGTGAAGTATATTATTTTAACCGATTAGTATATATCATAAATAAATGTTTTACACTTTAAACTACTTCCTTCGCTCAAAAAATTTTATGATATAAAAAAAAAATTATGATAATTTTTTGGAATTATAATCTAAATTTTTTTTATCATACCGAGTAATTTAATTTGTACATCTGAAATATTGGTAATTTATTGAAAATAAAACTCTAAACTAACAATTTTATCCTAAGATTCTATCCAAATAGAATTCTAAACTAACTTTTTTTTTATCTAATGAAGTCTATTTAAATCTATCTAACGTGGCGCAATACTTGGTGAAAAGTTGGAACGCCAAGTGTCGCTGCCTCGTGACCTGGCTAAAAGTTTAGCTTTATATATTAGTTATATGATATGATACAATTAGGGTTTCCTTGTAAAATAATAAACCTAGTATATCTAACGTATTCTTGAATTATCATAAGGATATAATGGGCATCCACTTAATAAATATATTATTTAACACTCCCCCTTGGATGACCATTATCGAATAGCGTGCCTCGTTAAAACCTTACTAGGAAAAACTCGATGGGATAAAAACCTAGTGAAGGAAAAAGAGTAAAACACTTGGAAAAAGAGTGCAGTGCTTATTTTCTTCCCATGATGAATGCATAACTTGAAATCTTCTAATGTAATGATCCAAATCCTTAGAAACTTCACACTTGTAGCTGAATAATTCCTTGATAGTTGATTCTCTCTTATATAATCAAACTTAAATCTTTCAATTTTCATTGTGAGACATCTTCATTTTTCCATACTTGTGAGAACATTACCTATGTTGCGTTTACCACTACCTTATATGACATTTTTGTTTCAAGTTGCCCTACCATCAAAATTATGCCTACTTCTGGAGGTCATAAAAATAGCTATTGACAATCAAATATTGATAATAATTTATGGCAACTCATGATATCTTGATATCATTAATAACATAAGTAATTACTATGTACTTTACTCATGGTTATTCGGGACCATAAGAAGAGTATTCTTAGTATTATATATCTCATTACTATTCTTGTATAGACAGTTTGCATTTTATACGAGAGTTCTCCAATGTGTACAAAATCGATTAACTATCACATGGTTAAACTTCATGTTGATATCTCAATAATTTAGTCACCAATACTCTTCATGAGTTTGATAACAATATCATCAATATTGTCATTTTTCAGAATATAGAATTTGAAGGGCTAAATATTTTAGTACGTTGTATGTAAGTTCTTCGGGAACTTTTCATGCATGATACATAATTTGCAATTGGATCATCATCATATAAACTTTCATCATAATTATAAGCCCGTCGGAGTATAAGTTCTTCTTGTAAGTCTTCATCATAATTATAAACTCGTAATACTACAAACATTCACATATAACACAATTGTTGTTGTACATAACTGGTACTAATGCATGCAATATGAGATGTAGAATTCAAGATAAAATATTAAACAAAATATATATGTGATGAGTAATGCGTCCAACTACATCCGATACATACAATGAGTAATGCATAAATCTAAAACTCAAACATGTACATAAATTAAAGACTAAAAAATGCAAACACTGTACAGTGTGGATTTCAGAAATCCATTTTCTAATTGGACTACTAGTCCATGATAAACTTTTGATCATTAGCATTCATATTTCATTGGACTTCTTGTCCATGATAAGCCTTTTGATTTAGTTTCATGTCGACATCAAAATGGACATATATCTCTAATCCCTTATTCACAAGTCCATTCCTTCTGCATATGCATATTATATATCGGTTCCATCATATACCGGTATCATATAATTTCTCAAGATACAATTTTAATTTGCATGCTATTTTGACAATCATATCTGAATACATTTCTCATTGGTACCATCATAACTTTTCTTACATAATAGGCCATCTATTATAATAATTCAGTTATCTATACCACCTATCAAGGATATTTCTCACATCATGGTATTAATATACTATAATTGTACTTTAAAAGTATCAACTGCACTATCTTTCCATACATGCAACACATATTTATAGTGGAACCGATCATACAATCTACACTTCAAATGTAGTGATTTAAAGAAAACTTGACAAGATCTATCTTAATGTACGTATGCACATAATGTCATATCACTATAATAAGTTGGCATATAACTTTACAAAGTATCATTAGAGGGATCAATATAATTTTATTATTTTGCCAACTTACTTCAATTCTTCCCCCTAAGTTGGTAAAATATCTCAAATATTGGGGCAATTCTTCACCAACTTAAAATATAATTTCGTGTGCAACAAATTTCATCTCGTAGGATAATCATATATATTCAACAAATTTCTATCTCTTCTGGAGAATAATGAAATTCTGTTCTCTTCTAGAGATCAATATTAATAGGGGGATTATGAATTGTGCAGTTGTCTATTTTCTTATTCTCTTTCTTATGTGCTGACATACAATAGTTCCAATCAAGAGAATTGTTATACAAACATAAACTTTCTCGTAATTCCACTAGGTGATGATATTCGGGATCACTAGAAATATTGATAGTATGAAACTAGTTACTAAAAATTTTCACATATAACTTGTACGTGGTGAGCTTCTGGTCACCTAATATTTGTCGGCGTATAAATTACTCCAGTGAACTTCAGGTCACCAATCATATCATCTCTTAATGAACTCTTCTTTTAACACAAAGTTTTAAAAATCACAATCCAAATATAGCTCAATCTCAATGTTATGTCTTGTCATTCAATTTATTTCATATATTTAACATGAGATAGCGTCAACACATTATTTCTTTCATATCAAATTAAACTTCAGGTTTCCATAAAGGGAATTTATTAAATCCCGGATGGCCTAATTTTTTATTTTTTTTTAATTATCACATCCAATCACTTTTCCTTTACTATTTAAATTATGGCCAATTTTACAATACTGGTGATCACCTTATTAGAGATAATTATGCATGGCCATGTGTATGATGTGATATAAGTATAACAATGTATTTCTTTCTACAATTGGCAAGACAATTAACTAATACTCAATTGATTGTAATCTTGATACATGCTAATCTTGTTGGAAAACATTTTATACGTACTCTTCTAAAGTACTTTATATAATCATAACATATTTTAATATACTAAAAATGATCTCTTCAGGAGATCCATCAAAATGTGTCACTTTATCAAATTTGTCATTGTCAACTATTGCTCATTTCCTCTTCCAAGGATTCTTATCGTTATAACCCTTTGGATTACCACACTTCAGGTGTGCTAGTTTCAATAGCAACTGATCTTGTCCTTCTAGGACATCAACTTAATATGTATATTTATACCTAGTATATAGGTAGTGACATTTATTCATATCCATCTTCAGGATGGTATCATTTTAAATATTTGATTATCATGTGGCCACCTCTGTTAAATAAATTATTGATATTTATGCTAGTGTATGTACCAAACTGACCATCAATATATTTAATTATTCATGTTCAAGGATTACATAAAAACGATGAAATAAACACTATCTCCCCCTAATCCATGTACATGGGGTATAAAAATAGTCCAACAATCTTTAAATCCCTTGCTCCTTTTAAGCCATAAATTCTTTTGCAATGCATATATCAAACAAAGCAAAGTTATTCTTTTCCTCTTGCCCAATTATATGAATCTTTATATTGAAAATTCTCGAAATTAAAATATGGGCATAATGAATTCATTTTTCAACTAAGAACCTCATAATGTCATGCTTAATTTCTTTAACTCATAATTTTTTTTTTCTTACTGAAATGAATATTATGTAGTAATCATGTTTGCAATTCTTATGAGCTTTTACACAAATTATTATAGTCATGCAAACATTTACCCTTTCAATCATACAGATTCTCATTCAGTACGGGGAATAATTAAATTGAGTTACCTATTAACACTCATATAGAGTTTAGTTTCTTAAATATCCATCCAAAGCATAATATATTAACTATTGAAAACATTTACTAATATTTTTCATATGACATAGTGTTTATAGAATCTAAGAAACCTGCTTTAGAGGCTCTTAGCTAAGTAACATTCTTTAAAATTATCACATTATGCATGTTTAAGTAATCTCACTGATTGCACAAGTACACAGAGTATTATAGAGTTGCTTTTGACAATTTCAAGATTTTCAAGTCAAACAATATTCAAATTCCATTTGACTCTACAAGATAGTAAAGATATATATCGTGAGAACCCCTCCTTTATGTGAGAATTCTTCTTATGTGAGAACACTTTTTATGTTTTAAATTTTGACTCGTATGTTCTAAATTTTAAATCTGATGTTCCAAACTTTTCCCCAGGTGTTCTAAATTAAATCAGATGTTCTAAATTAGTACTTACATGTTCTAAAGCATAAATTAGTTAAGTTAGATGTTATAAATTTTGAATCACTTATTCCAAAATTTTAACTTATATGTTCTAAATTTTAAAACGTGCGTGTAATTTTAGATTTTTAGTTATATGTTCTAAATTTGAAAGGATATGTTCCAATTTCCACTCGCATGTTCTATTTTTTTTACTCATATGTTCTACATTTTTACTCCCATTTTCTATATTTTATACCAAGTGTTCTAAATTTTTTATTCACATGTTTTAAATTTTAAATCAGATGTTCTAAATTTTACTCATATGTTCTAAATTTCATAAAGCACTTCTTTTAAATTTTTACTCACATGTTCTAAATTTAAATTTGAGATGTATGTTCTAAATTTTTACTCATGTTTTCTAAATTATAAATCAGTTCTCATATAAGTATGAATTCTCACATATGGACCTATTTTCATATATATATATATTCACTTATTTAGTTTCGAGCATCAGAATACATGCTCAAATATGCTCATAGCTTTATACTAAATAAAATAAAACTATACACCATGACTATTTCATAACTGGACTATTTCATAAGTAAGCAATCTGTTGCCTAAAAAAGTTATGGTTATGTGACGTGATACCATATAAAGCAATAAAGCATATACAAGGACGGTAAACTTACCCTAAATTTTATTCACTATTCATAATTAATACTTCCTCCGTTTTCTTTTACTTGCAACATACCTTCTAGGCACGCAGTTTTAGGAGATGATTAGTGAGGGTAAACGAGCGATTTTATCAATATAATTTTTACACGAAAATTAGAATAGGGTTAAGTATCATTTGTAAAAATTATAATGTATAATTTATCCGTTTACATTATATAAATCCAACCTCAAAACACGTGCCACCAGGCTGTGTTGCAAGTAAAAACAAACGGAGGAAATACATAGTACTCCATACTTTTCGTAATATAGTACAGATTGGAGCACAAAACTATCTCGTGATAGAATAACAACTCAATATATATAAAGATAATAACAAAACTCAACAAAACTTAAAATTTAGGAAACAACTCTAACATCCGTCAATATAGTTATTTTCGGTGACATCTAGGGCCTCAAATTCAAGTTTTGTCAGGTTCGACATAATTTGCTATAAAAGAGAATATTATAAATTCAATTCAAAATTTTATATGAAATCATGATAAGACATCAATAATATACAAGTATGTACAAATAAGATAAGAAACATCAATACAAAGTATTGGGCACAAAGAATGCATTATAACATGAAATTAATTATAATGTTATTCATATGGAGTATAGTAAATATAAAACACATCTAATAAATAAATAAGTCAATATAGAGTATAAGCGTTACAAAAGATAACCAAAACTAAAGTTATTAAATTGTTGAAAATTAAACTTTGGTTACCATAAAATACGCAATAAATACATAGTTCTAATATTATCTCTAGTTAATGAGAGATAGACTATACGTGGCAACAAATGAAGAAAATTGTCTGCCTTCAAAGTTATATATAAAACTATGTTCATGTAAATTATATTAGATTTCAAAATAATACAAGATAATCAATCTTTAAAAATAAGAAGAAGATTATGGCTAATATATACAAAATGATTTATGCACTAAAATAATACCTAGAATCATATCAAAATAATATACGAGATAATTGAAAATGTTGATCTTGAGTATGACTTTTAATTTGTAAACTACGAAATATCTTGAGCCTTTATAGAATTCAAGATTAAATAATGTATTATATATATATACTCCCTCCGTTTTTTTTTTATTTGCTTCACTTTCCTTTTTGGGGTGTTTTTTTTTAAATGCATCACTTCTATATTTGGTAACTTTATATTATATTTTATCATTTCTCTCTCTTACATTAAACCCCACTCAGCTTATTTTATCATTTCCCTCTCTTCTATAGTCCCCACTAAAATAATAAAAATATATATCCTCTCTCACATATTTTCTCTTTCATGGTCCCCATCTTACTTTTATTATAATAATTTATTTACCCACTCATAATATTATATTACTCTCCTAAAATTTTGTGCAATGCAAAGTGTAAATAAAAAAAATAAAAAAATGGAGGGAGTACATAAAGCTCATAGAAATGATTAATCAGTATCAAGCATAAGAACACAATATTTTAAGATCATAGGGTCGTATTATATTAATTAACATTATATTTCAACTAGATAAATTTGTACTATTATGCAAATAAATACAAAATACAATTATGATAGTAGTAGCTATTCAGAAACCAATAAATAGGAGTATACTAGCAACTTAGCTAGGTTACACCGTTACAGTAGCTAAAGTCTAGGGAATATTATCAGATCAAGTTATAGGATATACATTAACTTAGCTAAAGTACCAGGGAATATTAACAAGATATAGGATATACATTATTAACTAAACAAGAAATCAAAACTAATCTATGTTGAACTAGTCATAGTTATAAAACTTTATCTTCAACATTATATACAGTATATTAGAGATTTATTTAATTACATGGTAAGTGCTTGGGTGTGTGAAACGTGATAAGCTAAACAAAGCAATGAAATATCTACTGTCTACAAATAAAGACATCGCCAATAATATAAATGATTTGCTATCAAGAGGCTTATACCAATCGCAAAATATAGTCGATAGTTGTACTTGCTTGTGAAGGTGTAATATAGACATATAGTGTATAGACATATACAAATTATTGATAGTAATTAATATTAGAATATTCATAATAATTTGTGCATGATAATAATATAATATACACATATAGTATATACATACCTTTAATTTCCTATTGATATCTAATTTAATTGGTTGCTGCGAGGTTACATAACCAAGTGATGAAGTGTAATAATTGAAGATAAGAATGTAGCCACAATTCATGAGCATTTTGTCAAACATAAACTATAGATCTAATCAGAAAATATAAGGTCATGATTGCACATTCAAAACAAAAATCATGCTCATACATAGTTTAAAGTGAAATTCATATGATTGAATAATGTATATAGCAATGCACACATATCAACAAAGCCATGAGAATATAATCAAGTATGGGAGGGTAGCCGCACCCAAAGTTAATGAACAATCAAACATAAATTCTTACAAAAATGATTTATACAATTAGAGAACTATGCAAATTGGAATATGAGTTCGACATAATTTCATGGTTGCGGCTACAACTAATATAAAAGTATGTGGTAATTGTATAATAGTCATAAACATACCTGATTTTTAGAGTATTGATTTAATTAGGCAAAGCTTTGGTGCTGATAACGTGTTATGAAATTAAAGAGAAAGA
The DNA here is from genome assembly GCF_948465745.1 of Chenopodium album. NCBI lineage: Eukaryota > Viridiplantae > Streptophyta > Magnoliopsida > Caryophyllales > Amaranthaceae > Chenopodium > Chenopodium album. Next base: position 49,984,044 of record NC_137848.1, read on the forward strand.
AGAGAAAGTAGGAGAGAGAATAGATTTATATTTTTGTTCCTGAATAATGTAGGAGTACATATATATATACATATGATACAATTAGGGTTTCCTTGTAGAATATTAAACTTGTTGGATTAAAGAGAGTAAAACCAAGTTTTTTTGGAGGTTGATTAGTTTGCTCCACAAGGAGGTTGTGGCCTACAATGTTTGCCCACAAGTGGGTTGTGGAGTAGACTTTTCATGTCTACATACATTCAACTTTTAGCATTCTTTCTTCATCTGTTGGATTCTCTTGTGACCCCTCATTGAATTGGATGTTTATTGTGATTTAATCCTCCTTTGATGTCTAGATTCATCCTCTTATTGTTCATCTTTCATTATATATTTTCATGATTGAAAATAATGAAAAAAACGCAATTATCAAGCACTTTAAGCTAAACACATTCCTCTTTTTGGGCATAAGTTTATATGACTTCAACCTCTCATCCAAAAGTGCCTTTGTATGAGAGTGGTGTGTTAACCTTAGAGAACGTGCCAGTGAATACAATTGAGCACCTCGGTTGCCCGGAATTTCGTTTTCAAGTCAGTGATTTGCATCACGACACACCGTATTTCTTCTATTGATTATAAGATCAACTTTTCTATCTTATTGATTATTTCTTCTTGATAGCCTTGAAAATACATCTTATTTTACAACAATTTGAAAACGAAATTCTTATTTTCATGGTTACTTGGCAGGATAAAGTCGTATCACCTAATCAAAAGTAATTCCTAAAACCACTAACTAAAATAGATAGGGAAGTAGGGTCGAATCCGCAGGGAACAATGTTCTTTTACTCCTAATTAATTATTATAATCTAAATTATCAAGTAACAAAATTGTTTTTAGGGGAACTAAACTAAGGAAAATAATTAAACTAAAGCAAATAAAACTAGGGAGAAATCAATAAATAAAAGCCTAGGACATAGGTTCACCAATAAATAATATTCCGGGATAAAACATAATAATCAATTATCAAAGCATAAATTAACCAGATTATAAAGGGCTTTCGCTACGTATTACAATCACATAATTAATTTATCGGTATTAAATCGCATCTCTCGAATTTTGACTTAACCATTTATAAATTAACCTGCCTATTGAAACTAAGGCTAAACATCAATTCTCATATCTCGAATGTTGAATCAATATCGCATAACTCATATAATTAAATCTGTCCAAATCTAATTGCATAACATTAAATCAATTAATAGGAAATTAATCAAGCATTGACAATCAACAATAATAAATCATCCCTTCATATTAATCATGGATCCTCAAAACCCTAGAATTAAACTACTAATGCATAATTAAATATGAACTAATTAAAGCAATTAAATAAAGCATATTTAAAATAAAAGAACAATAATAGAATTAATGTAAAGACGGCAATAATAATAAAGCATAAACAATTGTAATAATATAATGGAAAATTATAATAACCAAAGCATAACAAAGCTGCAAAACTACTATAATCAAAAGTCTAAAACTAATGGAATCTTAAAATCATAAAAGTGCAATACTATCAAGCTACTACTACTACTCGAAATTAAAACAAGAAGAAGACAAGGATCGAGTGTTGGAAGGTAGGCCGTGGTTTTTCGATGAGAAGCTATTGCTATTGCAAGAGGTTCTAGGAGATGAACAACCCTCTGAAAATTTTTTCAAGAATACTCCTATGTGGGTTCGCCTACTTGACGTTCCTTTGAACAAACGTTCATTGGAGGTGATGTATGATGTCGGGGAATTTCTTGGAGGATTTCTAGAAGCTGATGATGATGATCCTCTAGGGTGGGGTGATTGTTTGCGCATAAAAGTTTTGATAGATATTAATAAACCGCTAAGGAGGGGCTTGTTCCTAGCAACTGGAGGAAATCAATCTAGATGGATTGACTTGAAGTATGAACGTTTAGCCGATTTCTGCTTTTTCTGTGGTCGAATGGAGCACACCGAACGTGAGTGTCAATATAAAGAGCAGCAAGAAGGGGTGGAGGCAGAGACGGTCTTTCAATATGGACCATGGCTTCGAGCAACACCCAAGAAGAAAGTGAGAGTTGACATGGCTGAACGGGAGAAGGAAAGAGCTTGCATGGAAAAACTGAAAAATGCAGCAAAATTAAAGAAACCATCTTCTTACAATGATCCTGATGCTATCAGGTTAGGGCCTATTGGGGTAGCAAGGAAACTTGCTTTTACTACGCCACAAAATAAGGGAGATATAAGTGAGAAGGGGAGTCCAAGAAAGAAAGAGGCTAAATTGCTGGAAATGCCAGATAGCAGTGGGACAAAACTTGTCTTGAGAGTAGTTGGGGATGCTGTGAGGGAGGATAGTTTGACTTCTTTATCTTCTAAAGCTCAATCTGCCCATGACTTGTTAAAACACGGGGAGGGGTGTGAGGAGATGACTTTGGCTGAGGGTGCTGATTTCCAGCAGCAGTCTTTTGGGGGGGTTACAAATGTCGAAAAAGTTCTGAGCAATGATGGTGGGGTAGGGAGTCAGAGTGGGAATGCTTCGGTGGAAAGGGGAATAGAGAGTGAGAAAAGAAAACTTAGGAATGTTAATATTTTTAAGGGAGACAGGGAGGGAAGTGGAGAAAAAGGGGATGTGCTAGCAGGTTCTAAAAGAGGGAGGATGGATGATGAGTTTGATGAAAATGTAATGTTGGTGGATGGTGAAGAAGCTGATGACATGAACAAGAAACGCAAGATGACTGCCTCAACTGTTAATGTGGCGGGCCCCACACCATGGGCTCTCGGTGACCAATGATTTACGTCCTTTCTTGGAATTGTCGAGGTTTGGGGAACACCTCAGCAGTTACGGCGCTGAAAAATGTAATCTTTCTTGAAAAACCCCATCTAGTTTTTTTGTCAGAGACTAGATTGAAAAGCAATGAAATGGAAAAAATAGAATCAAAGATGAAGTTCCATAACATGTTTGCTGTGAGTTGTAAGGGAGATGGCAGGAAAAGAAGTGGTGGTCTTGCTATTTTGTGGAAAAATGATATTGATGTGGAGGTCAAATCATATTCTCAAAATCACATTGATACATGGATCAAATTGCCGAGTATTGAAGGATGGAGATTTACTGGTTTGTATGGATACCCCGAGGATGAAAATAAACATAAAACGGGGGCGTTACTGGAAGGCCTTCGTGGCAGTCAGAATGTTCCTTGGCTTTGTGGTGGAGATCTTAATTTAATGCTTATGTCGTCAGAAAAACAAGGAGGTAGTGATTTCTGTTTGGCCGAAGCTGACATTTTGAGACAGGCAATTGCAGTTTGTGAGCTTGAGGATATGGGCTTTGTTGGGCACCCTTTTACTTGGACGAATAATAGGGGGGGTGACCGAAACCTTCAGGAAAGGCTTGATCGTTATTTGGCAAACAGAGAATGGAGGGAGCTTTTCCCGGCTTCTTTTGTGTCACATCTCTCGAAGAGGAAGTCGGACCACCTCCCTATCTTGCTGTGTATGAGTGAGGGAATTGGGAAACAAAAAAAGAAGAAAAAAATAAAAAAATATAGATTTGAGGAAATGTGGCTAAGAGATGAAACGTGTGGTGATATTGTGAAGAATACGTGGGATGGAGGAGGAGATATCTGCTCAAAAATCGCTCATACTTCATTAAATTTGAGTGCTTGGAGTAGGAATAAGTTCGGTGATTTTGTGAAAGAATTGAAAGAATGTAGAGCTAGTATGGAGAGTCTAATGGCAGAGAACCAAACAGATGACATCATTGCTCAAATGCGTGCTCTTGATGACAGAATGGATGAGTTGGAGAGTAGGGAGGAGCTTTATTGGAGGCAACGAAGCAGACAAGAATGGTTAAAAGATGGGGACAAAAATACATCCTTTTTCCATACAAAAGCTAGTCAAAGGAAGACTCGGAACCACATTAAAAAAATAAAAGATGCTTCTGGTAACACCTATGAGGAGGAGGAGGAAATTTCGGAAGTGATGGTGAGGCATTTTGATGATCTTTTTTCGACTAGTGGTCTGGTGGAAGCCGAGAGTGTGCTTGAAAAAATTGATACGGCTGTGTCGATGGAACAAGTTTCGGATCTTGCGGCCCCTTTTGATGGAGAAGAAGTTCGAGAAGCCCTCTTTCAAATGCATCCCACAAAATCTCCCGGCCCTGATGGTATGTCTGCTATTTTCTTCCAAAAATTCTGGAATATTGTTGGTAATGATGTGATCACAAATTCGTTGAATATCCTTAATAATGGAGGTGATATAGGTTCTATTAATCAGACTCATATTGTATTGATTCCGAAAAAAAAAGAGTGTGAGTCTCCTGTTGATTATAGACCTATTAGTCTGTGTAATGTGTTGTATAAGATAATTTCAAAAGTCCTAGCAAACAGGCTAAAAAAAGTTCTCCCTTCTATTATTAGTGAGTCACAGAGTGGTTTTGTTCCTGGAAGATTGATTACCGACAACATTTTAGTTGCATATGAATGTTTTCATTATTTGCGGAAGAAAAAGACTGGAAAAAAAGGCTTTCTGGGTCTTAAGCTTGACATGAGTAAAGCTTATGACAGAGTTGAATGGGTTTTTCTAGAGAAGATGATGTCAAAGTTTGGCTTTCCGGAGGCTTTTGTGAATAATATTATGAGGTGTGTCTCTTCTGCTTCTTTTGATGTTCTTGTGAATGGGCAACCTTCTAGAGTTTTCAAGCCAAGTAGAGGGCTCCGGCAGGGTGATCCTCTTTCTCCTTTCCTATTTATTATGTGTGCGGAGGGACTTTCTGCGCTTCTTCGGGATGCAGAAAGGAGAAACGTCATTCATGGGGTGAAAATTGGAAGACATGTGGAACCCATTACTCACCTTTTTTTTGCAGACGATAGTCTTTTGTTTGTCCGGGCAAATGAGGAAGAAACTGATAGAGTACTGGATATTCTTGCAACCTATGAGCTTGCTTCAGGGCAGAAATTGAATATGGAAAAATCGGAAGTGTCTTTTAGCCGAAATATTGATCATGAGAAGAAAAATACGCTTCAGATGAAGTTATCCTTTAAGGCTGTCGAAGGACATGATAAATATTTAGGTCTTCCAACTTACATTGGAGGGTCTAAAAAGCAGGTTTTTCAGAGTATTCAAGATAGAGTTTGGAAGAAGCTCAAGGGGTGGAAAGAAAACTATTTATCTCAAGCCGGTCGGGAAATTCTTATCAAATCGGTGGCCCAAGCGATTCCTATTTATGCTATGCAATGTTTCTCTATCCCATCGAGTATCTTAAATGAGGTAGAAAAAATGTGTAGGAATTTCTTTTGGGGCCAAAAAGGTGATGAACGAAAAACTTGTTGGGTGGCTTGGAACAAGCTTTATCGTTCAAAAAATAATGGGGGTTTGGGTTTTCGTAATCTGCAGCTTTTTAACAAAGCTATGTTAGCTAAACAAGCTTGGAGGATACTTACCAATGAGAAATCTTTGATGACTCGGGTTCTCAAAGGTAAGTATTTTCCCTCCTCGGATTTTTTTGGTGCTAGAGCTGTTGCGGGAATGAGTTTCACTTGGAGGTCAATCTTGAGTGTAAAAAATGTAATTGAAAGAGGGGCCAGGAAGATTATAGGAGGGGGACGTAGAATTAACATTTGGAAGGACCCATGGGTTCCAAATCTGCCTAACTTTCGCATTTTTTCGCCAATTGCTGATGGGGATAATGCTCCAACTGTAGTGAATAAGCTGTGGGAAAACAAGTGTTGGAATCGGAACTTGCTACTTGAACTTTTTACTCAGAGAGAAGTGGATGATATTTGTTGCATTCCTATTCCTTTGTTTGAAGATAGTGATGAATGGAGCTGGCATTTCTCAAAGGATGGGCAATACAAAGTTAAAAGCGCCTATAACTTGTTAATTGAAGATGAAGAATTGGGCAGGGCAACATCCTCTGTAGAGATTACTCCGTTCAAATGGAAAAAAATATGGAATGCTAAGCTACCTCCCAAGATCAAGTTGTTCGCGTGGAGGGCTATCAAAGAGGCTCTGCCTGTCAGATTGTGTCTGGGGGCTAGGGGAATGCAGGTAGACCTTTTGTGTCCGATGTGTGGTGAGCTAGAGGAGTCTACCATACATATGCTGCTGCTTTGCCCTTTGGTGAGGTCTATTTGGGAACATTCTGTTCTGAGGTTGGACACAATGAGAGACCAAGCTGACTCTTTGCGTGAATGGTGTGTAAAGGTCTATGGGAAGATTAATGAACCGAGGTGGTGGGATATTTTCTGGAGTTTGGCGTGGGGAGTGTGGCTGAAGCGCAATGCTTGGGTTTTTGAGAAAAAACGAAAGCTAGAGAGTGAATTAATCCATAAGGCTGTTGGTTTAGTGGGAGAGTTTGCAGCAGCTTTGGAGAGATGTAATATTGCGTCTCCTGCTCTGCATTTGGGCTCTGTTTGGAAAGCCCCGCAAGTGGGTGTGCTGAAACTAAACACTGATGCCTCCTTCAAGTTTCAGCAGTGCCTCGGAGTGGGGGGTGTTCTAAGGGATGCTGTTGGTGATGTGCTCCTAGCATACTGTTCGTCAATCAAGGGTGGCTTTGATGTTGATATTGGGGAAGCTATTGCTATGAGGCAATGTCTTGTTATTGCTCTTGAGGCTGGGTTCAGAAACTTCGTGCTGGAAACCGACAACATTAAGTTGTTTCATCATATGAAAAAAGGTATTACGCCACCGAATGCCTTTGGGAATGTTGTTAAGGATATATTACACTTGGGCAGGGAGTGTCTTTCTTGCTCTTTCTCTTTTGTCAGAAGGCTAGGAAATGGTGTAGCCCATGAACTTGCTTTGCTTAGTAGTAGTTTCAATGAGTTTCGTGTTTGGCTTGAAGAGTATCCCCCGGAATTACATGGGGCGATTTGTAATGATCTTGAAAACTTGTTGATTTAATAAAATTCTTTGCTTGATGGTTGTCAAAAAAAAAAAGAAATTAAAACAAGAGAAATTAGAAAAAGTCAACAAGTAAAATTAATTATCAAAACTAATGATGAAAGCTGCTACTCGAAAACTAAAAACTACGGAAAAGAAAACTACAGTAATTAAAAACTTACGTAACGCTCTAACAACCCACTAATTGGGTATTTATAATTCCCCATCAAGCATCAACCGACATCAATCAGGTGGGCCTAAACAACGAAGCCCAGCAACTCAAAACATTAAACATCAGCGTATTAAGCAGCGTGAACAAGCTCGGACTATTGGGCCTTACACCGCCCGATCGGGCCCGGCCAGTTGGGCAGCGAGCTGGACTTCTCTTGTGGGAATTGGGCTTTGGAGTTGGAACTTGTTAACTTGAGCCCAAATTCTCAATTAGCTTGGTCCGTATTTCTTGTAGGAACGTTAGACCTCTTTTAATCAATGAGCCAAATTCTTTTAACTCAGTCTTGAGCTTCAAATATACGGTCATAAAATACAATCAAACTCTAATAACTTCGTAGTGGTTTAATAACCTCTGGAATTGCCATAATCTGCAAATACCTACAAAATAATACCTACTCTACAAAAACACTAGAAAACGTATATTAGTAATAAAAATAGCTCCGAAGAGCTCAAATAAGCACAAATATGACCATGGGATAGGGAATAAAAATATATATATAATAGACTCATTAAACTCCCCCAAGCTAAATCTTTGTTTGTCCCTAAGCAAAGCAATCAATAAATAAATCAATACTTCACCCCAAATACAATTCAAATCAATAAATATAATTTAAGGTAAATCCGATAAATATGTACTAAAGTCAACCAATCAAATCCATCCAATTACCAATCTTCCCTAACAATTGTCAAACAGAGCTAACCACAAGAGCACATAGAATTCAAGACTAGTGCTCACACACTCAACTCTCATTTACGTGGCGAGTAAAAAATGTACTTGTCCTCTCACTATCCAACCCCTTTAATGTGAACAATGCCCTCCCAACTCACGCACTCGTGTGTGAGAAAACATGCACTCAACCTAATAGTCGACTCGAAATATGTCAAATCATTCTTTGCATTGATAAACAACTAATTTCACATTCATAAAACTCTATGCACAAAGGTCGGAAGGTCTTCAAAGCTTGTAATGTAAGGCTTAGGTATAGGGTAGGAAATATTTGGGAATATATGAGAGTAAAGCTATACTTTGGGGAGCCAAAATCCTAATAAATCTAAGGTCAAAAATAAATAATGACCAATCAATCTCCAACTCAACTTTACAAAAATTCACCAAACAAACTAACCAATATTAACAATATTTTCAACTCTTACAACTTCACTCATACAAATATGATATTATAGAACTCGAGTGAAACAAACTTTGAACTTTTTTTTTTAAACTTGAACTTGATTTTTGTTTTAAACTAATTTTTTTTCCTTGAGCAACCTTCAATTAGAACACTTGATCATTGAAATATTTTTTCTTTTGCTCTTTTTTTTTCTTTTTATCTTACATTGGATTTTTTTCAACTTTGAACAACAAATTCTCATTTTTTTCCAATCATAACATAAGAACAAATAACTCCTCATATCCACCCCACATTGTGCAAGTAATGTGCACACTACAACTCCTTCACCTCACTAACTATTATTTGTTACATGATTATTAGTTTAGGCTAAAGTATAATCCATGTTATATGTGTGATATTGCATGGTATGATTATTTCTATTTCTTTGTTCTATACTTGTGGTTTGAACTTAGTACTTAGAAATATGTTAATTGGTTTTATTTACCGATTTGTTGGTTTTTGAACATATGGATTATTTTGTTCATTGATGTTGAGTAATTAGGTTTTGATGATTGTAAACTAATGATGATTATCTATCTAACGTGTTTGTTAAGTTGTGCATAGAAGGAACAAGTTATGATTGGAACAAGATACAAGGAACCCGAGCAATGACAAGTATATATACAAGGAACTTGAGCAATATAAAATAAGCAATAGAGGAACAAGAACAATGATGAGTGTTATGGTTGATTAATATGATCATGGCTAAAGAACCATGAAGGTAACTATGTAAATAGGTGTTTGCATATGTTAGCTTTATGAGGTAAGTACACTATGCATACACGAGTCGTATATGTGTAGGAGTATTTACAGAAGCTTTAAGTTTAATTAGTTCTCTCACTTGAAGTTTGTTTATGACAAACAGACTTCAATCTAATGTTTCTCTTAAGTGTTTATGTGAAGACAGGAACTGACTTAGGTGAAGTCAATGGGTTGGAACATAGAAGATTTCAGGAGGAACAAGAGAGAATGAATGAACCTAAAGCAGGTTCTCCCACGAGAACCAAACCACGAAGGAACCTGAAGATATTCTCCAACGAGATGCAGAAGGAACCTTCGGCAGGCTATTCCACGAGAGCCGGAGCATGTTCCCTAACAGGTACATGAAGTGTTCCCTAACAGGTACACACAAGGAGCTTCCTAACAGAAGCATGACAGCAAGCTAAAGAGTGAAGCTTGGAGTGCGAAGAAGACAACAAGTTCTAAAGGAACTTGGTCTGCGGCTCCAGAAGTGAAACGTTGCCCCAAGATCTAGAATACATCAATACTACAGGATTCCAGAATAAGAGTTTCAAAGAAACAACATGAAGACACAGAAATCGAAGTATATCGTCTAGGATTCATGTAAGCATGTTGGACATAAAAGTCAGTCTGGAACAAGTCTATAAAACCAAGGTGAACTCCAAACAGTCAACGAAATTAGAGTTACTGACTTATCAGGAACTCCGAGACTGTTAGAGTTTCAGAACCTAATAGGAACTTAAGTCTGCACGTCGTTAAAGGTCGGTTTTAATGATATAAATATTAACCTAATACGTGCATATCTTTTAGGGATTTAGTTTTATAGAATAAAGATATTTATTTTCTAATAAATCCCTTTTGGAAAAACATAAGTTATTTTTGGAAAGTATTTTCAGCAAAAATAAGTTTTGAATAAAATCTGATTTTATGGAAAGTATATCTTTTGGAAAAAGATAAGCTAACATTTGGAAAATATAAGTTTGAAATAAAATCTGATTTTATAGTAAATATATCTTATTATTATTGACAGAATATATTCTTAATAAAAAGATATATTTTTGGAAAACTTATTTTTGGTAAATATCTTTTAAACATATCTTTTGATAAAACTTATCTTTTACGAAAAGAATGATTTGGGTGTACTGTAAATATGCTCATATGCATTCATTCAAAGTTAAGGCTGACGAAGTGGAGTGGTCGTGCTTAATGGTTTCATCCTTCACCACGAAGCTAAGTTAGTCCTCCAGGTCAAAGTTCCAGTCAAGGTTTGGTTTCAGTTTGTCCAGTCAGTTTTAGACAGATCTCGAGTGTCCAGTATATTAGATTAATCTCTTTATTCATTTATATGTATTTAGAGTTATTCTTTGAGATCTTGTAAAGGGAAAAAGGGTTTTGAGTGTTTTATGTATTGGGGTGTGAGAGTTCGCGAGGATTCTCGTTATTGTAATTTAGATATTGCAAAGTGTGAGCTTCTAGGGTGAAGCCGAGTGTAGGCACTCCGGGAGTGCTGAGTGAACCTAAGTGGGACTTCGGTTGGGTAGGATAGGGTCCTACTGAGTAGCAAGTTACCAGGTAGGAACTTGATGAAAGGTCTAATTGTAATAGGTTGTAACTAGAAGTGTTTGGCCTATTATAGTGATTGGTTTGGCTTGAAATCCCTTAGAGGGTCGAGGTTTTACTTCCAGTTAGGCCCTGGATGGTTTCCTCGTAAAATCCTCTTTGCATTGTCTAAGTTCCTAACAACAATTAGTTTTATATTCCGCAAAAAGTAGGCACTAGGAACATACTACAATTCATCCCCCTCTTGTAGTATATCATCCGAAATAACAATTGAGAAAGTATATATTAGGGCTATTGTTTTAGAGTAATTTCTATTAGCAATTTGGTGAGTACCTAATGTTACATGCCTATGTTGATAGATAATTCATGGTTATTTAAGACTTGTTAAATTGTAGGTTTTATAAGTTTTACCACGATTTTTTGTTACAATGAATATGATGTGGAGTATGATGCAATGACAAAGTCTATTACTTTTGGTACATATGTGTTGATACTCATATATATATATATATATATATATATATATATATATATATATATATATATATATATATATATATATATATATTTGTCTTGCTTGTGGAGACTTTGTTCATACTCATAATAATGCTTTCTTTGCATACTTCTTTTCAAAAACTTGTGTTAATTCTATCAATTTATTAAGTATGAGAAGTTTTTGAATGAGAATTATGTGATTATTTTGTGAAGAGTCATATGTGTACTTTTCTCCATAGGAGAATATCATTATGGTTATTGTTTTTGTGACTCCTAGTTGTGCCATAATCTATAGTTCTTGTTGGGGAATACATGACTACTTCTATTAATTTTACTCTTGAAATTCTTTTGGTGACTATTTTTATATTTTAGTGTGTTAACTAAGTTGTGTTAACCTTGTGATGAATTTTTGAAGTATGATAATGGTTGAATTATTTTTAATTCAATGGTTAGATTATTTTACTCCTTTATTTGTCTACTTTAAGAGAGAATTTTCAAGAGTTATTAATTCTTATTGCATGTTTTGCTCATTTTTATTCTTACTTGGTTTGATTTGGTTTAGTATTGGCATTTGTTTAAAGTATCATTATCGATTTCCTTATGTGTGGAAAGTAATTCTTAAGAATTTTATTTCTTTTGATGCCATGTCTAGTAAATCTCCATGTGATGCCAATATGATTCAAGTAAAGAACACCATAATCAACTATGTTTTGTTTTTAGACTTAACTTTGGCATGTAGGGGTTATGATTCTATGAGTGTATCGAATTTTGTAGTAGGAATTTAGTTCTTATATACCCCATGTGAAAGGAGTATAGTTTACCATGTCTAATTTCAATACTTAAATGAAGATTTCTATCGTCCAATGTGGGGGAAAAGTGTAATATGAGAATTAGTGTTGGACTTAAAGTCTTGGTTTGTTTGATGTCTTGTTTTGCTTTTTAAGCAATTGATTGTATGCTCCATGACTTTGTATGTGAATGTTGGATTGTTGGATTATCTCCATGCATCACAATATTGGATTATTGTATGTGATTATTGGATTACCTCCATGTACCACAATTTGTTTTTAGTAATTTTATGCATTATGCCATGTTTAAGTGACAAGTGATTGGCTATGCATATTGGAATTCTCATTGCTATATTCCCATCTATATACTTATTTTGTTTATTAAGTAAACAAGTTGACTATAAGATCGAGGAATAAAAGGCATTAATATTAGATCTCTCTATTATTTGATGCAAAGCATAAAAGCGACTAGTTATGCTAAAGACTATTTTTTGTTTGCCTTGATTTGTTGATTTGATATCTCTATGTTTGAAGAGTGTTTCCTTATCTTAATGAATTGATGACATGAGTGATTATTTAAGTTAGAAGAAATTATTGAGGATGAATTAGATCATTTCTAACATGCTTAGAGTTCTCCAATCTTTTTATGAAGTGTGTTTTCTAATATTTTTTCTAAGTTTTTTCAATGTCAATTCACTAAGTGTTGTTGAAAGCGTTCAAGGCTAAACTTGTGAGTAAAGGTTACTTTATTTTTCTTGTTTTAATGGAACAATGAAGGTCTCACTTAGATGACTTAATTATTTTGGATCTTGATCCTTGATGATAAGTTTTCCTCTAGCGGTTGAAGTATATATGTTAAGCCTTTTAAGGGGTGACTTAAGTGAGTAGATTGGGGAGTTCCATGTTAAAGATAAGAAATGTGAGTTAAAAGTTTGAGTGAGTTGAAAGTTCAAATGTGATTTGACTTGAGATTATTACCTAGGAAGTGGTACAAGAGTTTAGTTAGTATCTTATGAGAGTCTAATACTAGTGATTAAGTTTGGTTCTCACTCTTTGCTTCAAGGTAATATATATTTGTGTTATTTCTACAATGTGAGTGTGGTGATGTTGAGATCACATGTGTAATTGTAGTTAATTACTTTCTTAAACTTCTTATCTTTCCAATTTGTTTTTCACGATACTGGATATGACATATGTTTTAAGAATAATAATAATTATTATTATGAGTTTTTGTTTTTTTTCCAAAGTGTCATACATGTTTCGTGATTGGAAAGATTTTTGCGATGATACGATATTTGTTGTTCATGTCATCATTTGAGTGGAATATGTTGTAGCATGAATTATGTGTACTTTAAGAAGGTCTAATTAAAAGATGTCTTGAGTGGAGTATGCTAATACGTTTAGCAATGTGATAGTGACATGCATTGCATTTTATCTTAATATAGCATATATTTGTGAAATAGTTGAAGTGTAATATTTTACAAATTTAATAGTGAATGACTAACGTTATTTAAACTTGTTTCATCTTTTACTAAGTATATTTTTAGGTACAAAGGTTGTGAAATAATACACTATCTTTTAGGAAAAGTTGTTCAAAAATTTCCAGAAGGCAAGTGTTGGTGATTGATGGTTGATGAAGAAAGTTCACTAATGCAACTATGTTATTTTCAAGGAATGGACTTGATTAAGTTTTTAAAATTTCAAGTTTTTGGTTGTCTTGTTACTTTATTCATCTAATGGTGAATGTGATATGTTTTCTAACCATTTGTGCAAATTAAGTTGATGTTGGTAACATGCTAGTTTTCCTTATTGTAAAAGTATTTTAGCAAAAATAATTTAGTACTATGGTAAGGAAATTTTGAACATGTAACAATCCTTTATAACTTGTGGAAATGTCGAGGGGGATAGGCCTTACGCCCATGTGAAAAGATTAAAAGCATTACTTTCCTATCCCTATGGCATGTGTTGTAATGCTTGATTGAGGTTGAGCTCTTTGAGTTCTTAATGGATTAATAAACTATTTAGGTTGGTGCTATTTGAGACGCACTTGATTGATCCACCGTTTGAGGTTGAGTCCTTAGACTCTTAATGAATCCAAATTTTTGAGTGGATGCACTAAAACTTTGGAATCACCGTTGTTTTTTATTGTTGTGAGGCTGAGCATTAAGCTCTTAATGAATCCATGGTTTTGTGGGGGTTAATGGCTACAAAGTAGCATTTGTTGAGTTCTTACGAACACCTTAACCCCGTCGACTAAGTACTATTGAGAAGTGCTTGTGATTCATCTATGTGGTTGTAAAGACTAGCCATCTTCTATGGAAAACTTAGGCAAATTTCCTAGAGCTTCCACTAGACTTAAGGTGAATGTGCTTGGCTATAAAATAAGTGCATCTCTTCGCGGAGTTCATATAAAATCTTAGAGTGATGTATGTGTTGTGGGGGTCTTGTGCTAAATCTTGGAGTTTCAAGGTTAGTCCACTCTTTGATCAAGGGTGTAAGGGTTTCAAGGTTTGTCCACCCTTATGCTTGTAGCTCATTGCCTCATTTCACTAAGTACTAAATTTCAAATTACTAATGTAATATCTAAGTGTTATGTACTACATCTCCTGTTATGCCCATATGTTGCTTCTTATTCTTTTGGCTTTGTTTTTCCTCCCTTTAGTGGGGGATTGTTGGATTAAAGAGAGCAAAAACCAAGTTTTTTGGAAGTTGATTAGTTTGCTCCACAAGGAGGTTGTGGCCTACAATGTTTGCCCACAAGTGGGTTGTGGAGTAGACTTTTTATGTCTACTTTATAAGGAAAAATCAGCCTACTCCACAAGTAGGTTGTGGCTAACAACGATTGCCCATAAGTGGGTTGTGGATTAGACTTTTCATGTCTACATACATTCAACTTTTGGCATTCTTCCTTTATCTCTTGGATTCTCTTGTGACCCCTCAGTGAATTGGATGTTTATTGTGATTTAATTATCCTTTGATGTTTAGATTCATCCTCTTATTCTTCATCTTTCATTATATATTTTCATGATTGAAAATAATGAAAAAAAAACACAATTATCAAGCACTTTAAGCTAAACACATTCCTCTTTTTGGGCATAAGTTTATATGACTCTAACCTCTCATCCAAAAGTGCCTTTGTATGAGAGTGGTGTGTTAACCTTAGGGAACGTGCCGGTGAATACAATTGAGCACCTCGGTTGCGCCGAAATTTCGTTTTCGAGTCAGTGATTTGCATCACGACACACCGTATTTCTTCCATTGATTATAAGATCAATTTTTCGATCTTATTGATTATTTCTTCTTGATAGCCTTGAAAATACATCTTATTTTACAACAAAAACTAGTATATCTAACGTATTCTTGAATTATCATAAGGGTATAATGGGCATCCACTAAATACATATATTATATAACATGATTTTTATTAAATTTGAAATTATTTTTACTGAACTGAACTTATTTTTTTGCTGAATTGAAATTATTTAGACTAAGCTGAAATTAATTTTATTGAATATTGTATTTTTAAGGTGAAATTAACAAGCCTAAATTTAACTTATTTTTGCTAAAATTATTTTATTTTACGGATTTTAACTTGTTTTACATGAATTTAAGTCGTGTTCGATATTAGTTCAAAAAAAATGTCATGTTCAATATACATAGTGTCGGCTAATTAAGATGGAATTATTTGTAGTTAGGTTTTGTTTCTTCAACTTATTTTCACTTTTTCATCTAATTATATTAATAAGTTTAGGTAAGATACTACACTAGTGGAAAAAACGCTATTAGCAACTAGCAAAAGATGGCTTTTAGCAATTAGCGCATGGGGTTGCTATTGCGGGGGCTACTAATGAGAATATTATTTGCAACTGGCAATAGTTCGTTGCTAATAGTCAATATTCGCAACTGGCCAATAACTAGGCCCGTTGCTAATAGTACCTATTTCCAGCTGGCATGTAGTTCGGCCAGCTGCTATTAGTACCTATTTGCAGCTGGCATATAGTTCGGCCAGCTGCTAATAATATGTATTTGTAGCTGGCAATAGTTTGTCCAGTTGCTAATAGTCATTTTTTAAATTTAAAAAAAAATTAAAAAAAAACACTTTTTATCCAGATTTATGCAAGAACTGCATCATATACTTATAAAAGTTACTATTATAACAAAATTTGTGTTAAGTTTACTGTATACATTAAATACAAATTTTTAAACATAAAAATTACAAGGCTACCAATTTACAAAAGAAAAAGAAAAAAAAACAGCAGTGACATCGTCCTGGAGCAAAAACATTTATGAGAAGCAACGACTAAAATCGACTACATTAGCCATGGATTTTCTTGCTAAACATAAAAGTACAATAAACAACAATTGGTTAGAAATTCCTCTAAATATAAGTAAAATTGAACAAAAAAAGCACCAAAATCTGACGAGAAAGAACTTGAGTGCTCAAGGTTCAAGTTTTAATGAGAGAAATACACACTGAATCTTACTATGAAATCCAATAGCATAACATGTGTATGAAAAGAGCAAATATTTCTTCAAACTATTAAAAATCCAAGGTTTATTTAGTCCGAAACTGTTGTCCTCTTTAGTAAAAAAAATCCAGTTTGCCAAATCAATTTTTACCCTATTACCATTAATCCATTATGCCATAGCCTAATTGGTAAAATCTCCAATATCAGCTAATTACAATTCGCATTCATTAACAGCAAAAAATAGACAATTATGTGGGACACAGAGCGATTAATGTAGGATACAGTACTGGACAATGAATACAAATTTGGACTGACATTGAAATTCACAGTACAGTTTAGAATTTATCTTGTGGGATTAAGCTTAATACAACAAACTACATCACAAACAAGAATAAGATTTTATCCAAACACTAGTGAAATCTTACCAGGGTAGAAATCACAAAAACATTGGATTAGTCCTCAGTTTCAAAGCATTAGTTGATTCTTTTTGCATCCTAGTGACAATCTAATGCAAGTAGCAAGAGAAAAAAATGAGATAAGGAAAACTTAAAGAGATCAATAGTCCTATAACATACAAATGAAGAAGCTACAAGATAACTATCCACTGCACATTACTTGACTATTCAACCTGAATATTTAAGGACATAGTCAATTAATTTTGTAATTATTGTATTACTTGAGTTCATGACAATTTTAACAAGAATGTTAGATTCTGACCGTGATAATCTCCGCAAGTTGATCCACTGCATTCTCACCAGGGAAAAATGGTTGTTATGTGACAAGAAAATAGAAAATAAGGATCAACAAGAAGAGGATCATTGAAGCAAGAAGTAGCAAGTATACACTTCATAAAATCTACCAAAAGACCAACCTGCCCACGAAGAAGTTCTGCAAGAAACTAGCATACTAGATATCAATTGATGATGCATATTCTGTAGCCCAAAATATCTGTTCTGGTACTCGGTAAGTTGAGCAATAGCAGATGCACAACATATGTGATATGTCAATGTCAACAATTCAACATGTCATTCAAGCATCTGTGGCTGACCCCGGCACATAACTCATCATAACTAGATCAACAAAGGGTATTTAAGATGGAAATCAAGTCCAATAATCCCACAACAGAGGATATAACAACCATTCTCCTTTTCTAAAAACCTATTCCTCTGCTATACTCCTTAAATTTCACATGTTTGACTGAAGAGGATATAATATAATCAAAGAACAACAATTTGACATTGTAAGTAGCACGATTATCACACACCTAACCAAAATCTAATCACATAATATGCAACCTATTACAAATCAATCAAACCCTAGAATTCATCTTAAACAGTAATCTTATAAGTGAAAAGAACCTCATATAGAAAAGATTGAGCAAATTGTTCACTTTAAACAAGATTAGCGGTGGACATTTCTGCAAGTGTCCTCTACAAGTGTCGTAAAAGCTCCACCATGAAATCAACACTAAAAAAATCAATAATTATGATCAAAATAATAATAAAAAATTTTAGGGTTTGACATCAAATTTCTCATAAAAACAACATGAAATTGCAGAAATGAAAAAAAAAACGATAGATTTGAAAGAGAAAGCAAGAAATACCTAAATACCGAGCTCCCGAGAAGCATTTTCGACCATGGATACCACGAACAACCTGGACTTCGTCACATGGAGGACAATTCTAGCAAGAGCTTCTAGAAAGTGATAGCAAATTCAACCGTAAAATTCCCAGAAATTCAACAACAATACCCCAAAAATTCGACCAACAAAACCCCAGAAATTCCCATCGCTGCCTTATTGTCGTTCGACCCTAAAACACCAGTGAATTCAACAGCAATACCTTGAAAAATTCGACCCCAAACCTACAAATTCGACCAGTAATTGAAAACACTAGAATCCGAGCCAAAACCCCCTAAATTCGAGCAATTTTGAGCCAAAACCCCCTATTTTCGAGCAAAAAATCGACCCAAACCCCCCACAAAATTCGAACTACAAAAACCGCAGAAAATTGAGCAAAAATACCCTAAATTCGAGCAAATAACAACTGAAAATCCAAAAGATCTAAGCAAGGAGGTTGGATTTTTGTTCAAATAAGTAGTAATTATTTCGATTATTGAAATTTAGGGTTTGTACGCAAATTTAGGAGTTTTTCTTGGTTTTTCTGGGATTAAGGTTTACTACAAGGGGAGCCAAATTTGAAAACTAGAGTAGCGTTTAATTAAAATCTTCTAGCTATGGAGGAGAGGGCTGAGTGAAGTTCAAGGACAATGGAGGTGAGGTGAGTGAAGTTCAGGACAACGGAGGTGAGGGCTGAGGAGAAAGAATGCCGACTTTTCAATATTTTAGAAGAGAGAGAAGCTAGGTTGTGATGGGAGAGAAGCGAGTACATGGGTCAAATTTAGAACTTTATTCCCTCCTTTTGGCAGCTGGCCTTTCAAGGTCAGTTACAAATATTTGGTCAAATTTTAGTTGACCTAGTATTTGTAGCGGGCATTTAAAAGGTCAGTTGCGAATAAATATTTTATTTTATTAAAATAATTACTATTAGTTGCGGGCATTTAAAAGGCCAGTTGCAAATAGGTATTTTTACTTTTTTAATTGAAGTATTAGCAGCATTCATTACTATGTCAGTTGCTAATGACATAGTATTTGTACATGACATTATTTTGGTCAGTTGCAATTAGTGTTTTAGTAACTAACACATATAATGTCAGTAGCTAATAGGGTGCTGCTAATAGCAATTTTTCCACTAGTGCTATTTCATATAAATAGATGAATAAGTTTCAATAAGGTTTAATAGTATTTATTATACGGACTAATAAGGTTATCCAATAAAATCAGGATGGGTTGATATAAGTGCAAATAAGATAAGATAATATAAAGTTGTTTAAATAAGATAGTATATGTATATATATATATATATATATATATATATATATATATATATATATATATATATATATATATATATATATATATATATATATATATATATTATACACACGTTACGTGGCTTGAGAAAGGAGCCAAAGGCTGAGAGGGAAGTGAAGTCAAAGGTGAAGATTTGTGTGCTTTTTTAGGGGGCAAGCTAAAACCCTTCAACAGATTTATTTGACAATAATTGAGCCAATTATTCAATACTCAGTGATTGTGCCAATTACGGATGGAGTATACTCAATATTAAAAAGAGGCAATTTCCTTATAAAATGCTTGAAAGGACTAAAGTTCATAATTACGCATATAGATTTAGGGTTTAGGGTTTAACCAGACGATTTAAACGAGGCACTTACGTTATTTTTTTTGTCAATATCGAGTTCGATTTGAATCTTTAAGGGCTAAAATGGGCACTAAAACCTTAACCGAATATTTTTTAACACGCAAACCGATGAAAAAATTAAATTAGGTTGCAATTTACAATTTATAACAACTTTTGGGCTGCAATTTTGCAATTTTTTTTTAAATGGTTGTAATTTGCAGAATATTTACTTTAGATGGCTGCAATTTGCGAATTTTTCTATTTTCTATAAAAATCACTCAAATTAACAATTACAAGTACTACACATACGGAGTACACATCACATCAGTCTTTTTTTTTCCTTTTTATTTAAGGCAATTTTTTCTTTTGGGTAGGTGAGTTATTTAAGGCAACATTTGAATATTATCTTTTGAAGGCAATATCTGAATATTATCTTGTTTAAGGAACCTATACCTGTCAAGGCCAAAGGTTATCTACCCACCCCCAACTACATCTTTGGGAACGTAGTTGAGGGGCTTGGTGAATTATATATGGTGGAGCTAGGTGGTGAGTTGGGTGTAGTTTTACGAGAAAAGCTGGATATTAGCCATCCAAATATCGATTATACATGTGGTTTTGAGGTTTATAAACTTGATTACCACACTAAATTATGGGAAAAAGTAGAAGAATTGGGTGATTATTTTTTATTTGTTGGTAATAACACACCCATGTCTATTCATATATCAGATGCTGCTAATTGCATTCAGAATGCTATATACTTCACAGATGATGAAGTAGAATTTTGGGGAATGAGAGTGACTCGTGGTCATGATATGGGTGTATTTGACATGACATCTCACGGGAAATCAAAAAGATTTATGAAGGCATTGATACAAATTCCAAGTGTTTTCCTCCTATATGGTTTTGGCCCAAGTTTTAGCTCTATTCCTTATATACATTGTGTACACTAAGTTTTTTATTTTTGTCATGCTACTCAAATTATTTATCATTTACCTTGATTGTGTTGTATGATGTTGAATAATTTGGAGAGAAAAATTCTAGATTTGCTAATTAAAGCTCTTTTTGTAATTTGGGAGAAATTCAGCCTGTCTTTTGTGAGAAATATGAAGCTTGTAAGATTTAAACTTAGTATCCATGAATCAACAAATTCAAGACACATAACTTGTTATGATAGTATGCTATTGCTCAATATAGATAGATTTAAATCATGTCGAATTGGATGGTCTTGTTCAATAATAGGATTTAAATCATGGCAAATTGGATAGTCTTGTTTAATTTAGATAGTTTTAAATCATGTCGAATTAGATGGTCTTGTTCAATATATGGATTTAAATCATGTCGAATTAGATGGTCTTGTTCAATTTAGATGGATTTAAATCATGTCGAATTGGATGGTATTGTTCAATTTAGATGCATTGAAATCATGTCGGATTGGGACGGTCTTGTACAATTTAGATAGATTGAAATCATGTCAAATTGGTATGGTCTTGTTCAATTTAGATGGATTGAAATCATGTCAAATTGGTATGGTCTTCTTCAATTGATGGATTTAAATTAAATCATGTCGAATTGGTATAGTCTTGTTCAATTTAGATGGGTTTAATCATTATATATATATATATACATAACAAATCATTCTTAATTGTGGTGTTTTTACTAGTGGTTTAAATTTGTGAAATTACACGGAGGAACAATAAGAGCTAATAATAATTTCATCATAATATACTCACTCAAATTAGAATCAAAATAATAAAATTTGTGATTAATTTTCATCAACACATTCAAGACACATATTTAGATGGATTTAATCATTATATACAAATACATAACAAAACATTCTCAATTGTGGTGATTTTACTAGTGGTTCAAATAATTTGTGAGATTATACGGAGGAACAATAAGAGCTAATAATAATTTCATCATAATATACTTGCTCAAATAAGAATCAAAATAATAAAATTTGTGATTACTTCATCAACACGTCCAAGACACATGAATCTATACACATGGGAATCACATCTTACTACTGATTTGAAAGTTTATAAATAAATCTACTCCTATGAAATACACAAGTACACCCCATACACCCCTCACTTCTTTGTTCCTATCGACATGTAAATGTCCTACTAATGTCGATGTATGAAAAACTAAGGAGCAAGATGGTTTGGAGCATGTCATGTAACCTTTATGGTTACGATTGACATGTCCATCCAACACCATGTGATCCACAAATGTCCTATGGCATAACGAGCAGGTGAATGGTTTCTTGGGAAACACCACCTCCATCCTAAGAGCTTCGATCTCCAAATAGTGCTCTACCATTTCTCTTGTTCGCCTCAAATCACCCAATCTCATATAACCCACAGCAAGTATGTTATATTTTTCTATCTCAAAGTTATCCAAAGTTGCTACAAAAAAAAGAACAAACTAAGTTAGCAAATCCACTATACATAAAATCGGAAACATATATATTAAAAGAAGTTCAAGCTATTGGAAAAATCGAGAAATAAAAGGAGGGCTTTTGGAATTAAAAAATCCAATAAACTTAACCCGGCCCTTAGGAAGGCATGGAGAATGCAATCCAATCCTTACTTACTAGTAAGCAAAATGTTTAAAGCAAAAGTGTATGAGACTGATTTGAAAAAGTAGCAAGCCTGAAAAATTGTGAGATTGGTAGCAACTGGCAACTATGAAGCCTGGACTCAGGATGATAATAGGGAAAGGAGCATCAACTATTATTGAGGAGGACAAATGGATGTGTGACTTCCTGATGAAATTAAAACATAATAAAGGAAGACTACAATAGTGAAACTTCAGTTCCTAAAATTGTTACCTAAGATGATATAACATACAACATACTTGTATAAATGTATAGCATAAAACAGTAGTGAAACCAATATTATGAACATTCAAATTGTTTTTAAAAATCAATTGTTCAAAAACATTTAATGAAGGATGCCCTAATCGATGATGCCAATCAAGAGAGTTTGGTTTGATACTACAAAAACTTGAGGTTGAGTGATTTGGATTTCATAGACTCCAGACTTAACCAGACCATGAAAAAGCAATGCCTTAGTTTGGCGGGCAAAAATTCAAAAGATGCATTATTGTCAATGCAAAGTTGAGAAATAGAAATGATGTTGCGTGACATTAAAGGTACGCATAGAACATTGTTTAGTTTAAGAAGAGAAGAGGAATGAGAAAGAGTAAGAGAACCAATTTGAGATATATTTAAACCTGTACCATCACCAATGATAAGCTCGTCAAAGCCATAATAGAGAGTATGGAGAGATCAGGTTTGGAGATCAAACGTGACATGGTACATTAGGTTTCTGCTTAGCATAGTGGTAGTAAATGGCATTGGTGGGTTAAAGCCATCAGAGGGTTGGTATGTAAGAGGGTAGGTTGCCATATATTTTATGTGGAAGAGAAGTGGAGAAGAAGGAAAATATGATCAAAAGTCTGATACCATATAGAGAATGTATTGAATCATTGATAATTTCCTTCATTATGTTACAATTATACACAGTAAACATTAAGCTAGAGAATGAATATAAGTCAACCTTAATCGAGGGAGTAATTGTATAGGAGATAATTAATTAAGGAGGATAATATGTCAATCCTTATCACATATAACCATCATATAACAGTGAAACCATCATCATCATCTAACATAATATAACATACTTGTATAATGTACAGCCTAAAATAATGAAACCATCATATAACAATGAAAGTGTAAAACCATCATCATCATTTAATATAATACAGCATACCTGTATAATAATGTATACGAAGTATATAGCATAAAATAGTGAAACCATCATATAACAAACATATTATAGAGAAACCATCATCATAATCTAACATTATATAACGTACTTGTATAATGTATAGCATAAACGGCAAGATTGAAATGGTGAACAAATTTGCAAATTTACCTTCAACCATGCTATCCCACGCCTCGCGTCCTCGGGATGCCTCGAATGGACAAGGGCCCATGATAGCCTTGTCAAAATATTAATCTTGAAAAATCTAGAAAAACTATCTATTGTAAATATCCTAGAAAAATCTAGTAGTATGTAATATCTAGAAAATTCTAGGATTATATATGTCTAATATTACTAGGTAGACATCACTTAAAAAAAATCTAGGAGAGTTTATCCTAGAATAATCTAGACTAGTGTTACACTCGTTTAATGTTGAAAGTTCTAGTACATTATACTACCTTCACATCTAGGCCTATAAATAGAAGGTTATGTATGATGATGAAGTATGTAAGCCATAACATTATCAATCAATACAAGTCAACCATTTCATCACTAAATCTTTCTCTCTTTAT
The DNA here is from genome assembly GCF_948465745.1 of Chenopodium album. Taxonomy (NCBI): domain Eukaryota; kingdom Viridiplantae; phylum Streptophyta; class Magnoliopsida; order Caryophyllales; family Amaranthaceae; genus Chenopodium; species Chenopodium album. Next base: position 50,007,975 of record NC_137848.1, read on the forward strand.
ACATCATATTACATTTTCTCTCCAATCATCAACTAACCCACTACTACTTCCGCATAACAATTTTCCAACATTTGGTATCAGAGCCAGGTTTCCCAAGTCTCCAATACATTAACCTTAAACTCTACATCAACATAAACTACCTAAACACCACATAATATTTTATCATGGCCGTCTCCTCTAATACTCCATCTTCAAACTACACATTCAACTATCCTCAAGTTAATTGGGTACCCACATTAAAGGGTGAAAAGTACCAACAAAGGGCAATGCAAATGAAGTCTGTATTTATCTCACAAGACTTGTGGGAGTTGGTACAAAATGGTTATGAACAACCAAGGGATGCTAGTCAAGAGGCTACTTGGAGTTAACAAGGAAGTTGCAACTCAAGAAAAATAGGATAAGGGATAACTATGCCCTATCCTTGATCTATCGTGGGTTGGATGAAACCATCTTCCCTACGATCATGGCTACTACAACGGCCAAGGAGGCATGGAGTATCTTGGAGACTAAGTATAGAGGATTGAAGATGGTAAAACTCTTTAAACTCCAATCTCTATGGGGACAATTTGATAACTTATCAATGTCGGAAGATTAATCAATGCAATCATATTTAGATAGTGTTTCAAACTTGGTTAATCAAATTCGGTTTAATTGAGATCGAATTGAAGATGTAAAAATAGTTCGAAAAATTTTAAGGAGCTTTTCGGCAAAATATGATCACATTGTGGTTGCTATAGAAGAAGCTAATAAAGATTTATCTACTCTCACATTAATTGAATTAATGGTATCTTTATTAGCTCATGAGGAAAGGTTGCGTAGATTTGAAGAGCAACCACCAGAACAAGCTTTTCAAGCTAAATTAAAATTCTCTAATAATGGAGAAAATAAAAATGGCTAGGGGAAAATTTTTTAATCAAAAAGAGGTAATTTTAATCGTGATAGGGGGAGAGGAAATTATAAAAATCAAGGGAATCGAGAAAATAATCAATCAAGCTCCTATTGCAATTTGTGCAAGAAAAATGGCCACAATACCAAAGATTGTCGGTATACGTGCAAAAGGTGTAAAAGGCACACTCACTTTGAGAAAGATTGTTGGTACCGACAAAAAGAAGAGGCCAATTTCACTGAAAATAATAATCCTAATGATCTGTTGTTTTATACAAGCTTAAATGCTCAACAAGATTCAAATGAAACTTGGTATATTGATAGTGGTTGTTCTAACCACATGACTGGTAATAAAAATTCCTTTGTGAAATTAGATGAAAATGTAAAAACACAAATAACACTTGGTGATGGAAGTAACCATAATGTTGCTAGCAAAGGGACAATTGCCGTAAAAACAAAAAACGACTTATCCAAATACATCTATGATGTTTTCTATGTCCCTGGACTTTCACAAAATTTACTAAGTGTGGGTCAATTAGTTCAAAGAGGCTATATGGTGAAATTTGACTATAATATATGCCTCATATATGACAAGAAAAGATTCCAATTGATTGCTAAAGTGGAAATGGCTCCTAACAAAATATTTCCACTAAAACTACTAATGGATTACAACATTGCTTTCTCTTCAACTATTGATGAATCCACTTTGTGGCATTTAAGATTCGGGCATTTAAACATTGACAGTTTAAAACTCTTAAAAACAAGAGAAATGGTGATTGGTCTCCCACCAATCACTAATGAAAGACAATTTTGTGAGGATTGTATATATGGAAAAAATGCATAGATTGTCATTCCCAACTTCATCTTGGAAGGCAAAAGCTCCTCTCCAACTTGTTCATGCTGATATATGGGGCCCTACTAGGACTCCATCTCTTGGTGGGAAAAAGATATTTTCTGTTGTTCGTTGATGATTTTTCACGCATGATGTGGGTATATTTCTTGAAAGAAAAATCACAAGCATTTTCCCACTTCTTGCAATTTAAAGCCATCACAGAAAAACAAAGTGGGCATTCTCTAAAAATTTTAAGAACAGATCATGGGGGAGAATTTACAAGTAATGAATTTAAAAATTCTAGTAAAAATAATGTAATCAAAAGAGAGTTAACTATAAGACGCACACCTCAACAAAAGGTTGTTGCGGAAAGAAAAAATCGAACAATTGCTGAAATGGCCCATAGCATGATGCAAGGCAAGAATCTGTCCAAGGCTGAAGCTGTCCATACAGCTGTATACATTCTTAACAGATCTCCCACGAAAGCTATAAAGAGCATAACGCCATATGAAGCTTGACACAAGAGAAAGCCAAGAGTAGTTGAGCACCTCAAAGTTTTTGGGTGCATAGCATATGCCCACATTCTGAAAGAAAATCGAGAAAAGTTGGATGAAAAAGGAGAAAAATGTATCTTTATTGGATACAATGACAAGTCTAAGGGATATCGTCAACTCAAGCCCGAATCCAAGAAGTTAATTATCTCAAGAGATGTCATATTTAATGAAGGAGCACAATGGCAATGGATCGAGAATGATTAACCAGCCCAAGGAGATATACTTCCATATGGCCCAGGTGAAGAAGAAGGCCCAATCCAGCCAACAACACAATCAAGTCCATCATCACCAACTAGTCCAGGCCCATCATCTAGTTCACAATATTCCTCTTAAGAAAGAAGTTCTTCAAGTCCAATTCAAGAAGTTCGACGATCACAACGACCCAGGCATCCTCCGGCTAGCCTACTTGGATAAATATAAGTGCAATCATGCCATCATGGCTCTCATCGCTAGTGAACCACAAGAATTCCAAGAGGCAGCAAAAGAAGAAGAATGGATCGACTCTATGAATGAAGAAATCAAGATAATCGAGAAAAACTGCACATGGGAGCTTGTTGACAAGCCTCAAGACAAGGAAATAATAAGTCTCAAATGGGTCTACAAGATCAAATACAACATGGATGGCTCCATTCAAAAATACAAGGCATGCTTAGTTACAAAAGGCTATTCACAACAAACTAGAGTTGATTTCAATGAAACATATGCTCCAGTAGTTTGAATGGAGACAATCAGGTCACCCTTGCACTTGCAGCTTAACTTAAATTACAAGTATTTCAATTAGATGTCAAATATGCATTTCTTAATGGAGAACTCAAAGAAGAAGTATATGTTGAGCAACCGCAAGGATATATAATCAAAGGGCAAGAAGATAAAGTTTTTTGTCTTCAAAAAGCTCTTTATGGGCTAAAACAAGCCCCTCGTGCATGGAATAGTAATATTGATGGCTATCTTATTCAAAATGGGTTTACAAAAAGCCCAAGTGAGCCATCACTCTACATCAAAGACCCAAGGGCACATGATTTTCTCATCTTGTGCCTTTATGTAGATGATCTTATCTACATGGGAACTAACGCAAAAATGATCGAAGATTTAAAAAAGGCAATGATGTCGGAATATGAGATGACCGATCTTGGAGCTATGAAATACCTCCTTGGCATGCAAGTCAAGCAAAGTCCGGGAAGACATTTTCTCTCACGAGAGAAATATGTCGAAAATATGCTAAAAAATTTCAACATGAATGATTGCAAGCCCATGGCAACACCAATGGGAACAAACGAGAAGCTTTCCAAATATGATGGAAAGGAGAAAGTAGATGCATCACTCGATCGAAGCATGGTCGGATCTCTCATTTACCTTACAAACACAAGGCTCGATATAGTACATGCAGTTAGCATTGTCTTTAGGTTCATGAGTGAACCTAGCAAGACACATCTTGCATCAGCAAAAAGGATTCTAAGATAAATCAAGGGAACAAAAGGCTATGGAATATTGTATGAGGAAACAGATGACTGCAAGCTCATAAGATTCACCGACAGCGACTGGTCGTTTGCATAGACGACAGGAAAAGTACAAGTAGCTATGTGTTCCAGCTAGGATCCAAGTCCATTTCATGGTCATCAAAGAAACAAGCAACGGTTGAATTATCATCATCAAAAGCAGAATACATCTTGACCACAAGCACAACGTGTGAAGTTGTATGGCTCAAAAGAATTCTTGGTAATCTAAAACAGATCTTGGAAGAACTAACAACAATTTATTGTGACAAAATGTCAGCCATAGCCATGAAAAAGAATCCGGTCTTTCATAGTCGCACAAAACACATCGAGATACGGCATCACTTCATCCGGGAGCTAGTCGAGAAACAGGAAATCAAGTTACAATTTTGCAAGACTGGGGAGTAGCTCGCGGACATGTTCATAAAGGCACTTCCAGCAGATAAATTTATCCAGTTCAGAAGACAACTTGAAGTTCAAGATTTTTCAGATTAAGGGGGGAGGGGTGTCAAAATATTAATCTTGAATCTTGAAAAACTATCTATTGTAAATATCCTAGAAAAAATCTAGTAGTATGTAATATCTAGAAAATTCTAGGATTATGTCTAATGTTACTAGGTAGACATCACTTAAGAAAAATCTAGGAGAGTTTATCCTAGAATAATCTAGACCAGTGTTACACTAGTTTAATGTAGAAAGTTCTAGTACATGATACAACCTTCACATCTAGGCCTGTAAATAGAAGGTTATGTATGATGATGAAGTATGTAAGCTATAACATTATCAATCAATGCAAGTCAACCATTCCATCACTAAATCTTTCTCTCTTTATACATCATATTACATTTCCTCTCAATTATCAAACGCATTACTACTTCTGCATAACAATTTTCCAACAAGCCTCGCGTGAGTACTCTTTTCTTCGCTAGAAGAAGAAGAACCAGCAACTTGCTCAATTTCCTGAAAATACATTCATACAAACCAGTTTAAAAACTTGACAAGAATTAAATTAAGCGAACAAAAAATTAAAATGAAATGAGATCTTACAGCAATAATACCATGATCATACCAGGGGATCATATCGCAGTTGCTAAAAAATTCTCCGACGGAATTGAAAACAATTTCGGTCCCCTCCATTAATTTCGAAATCCTAAGAAAAACGAAGGGGGCATCATTTAACAAGAAATTTGCACTGTATCATATGAGCAATCAACAATTTGAAACAAAAATTGCAACCCAGAAAAATTGAATGATCAAACTAAATATGAAGCGTATGATAATCATACTATTCGAAAACATCAACATTTTAATCCATGCTTCAAAGATTAAGCAATAAAGAACCAAAGAAATTGCAAGAACGTAGAACAATCTAAACATTTAAATAAAAAATAAAATAAAATAAAACACACACACACACACACCAAAAAAAAGAAATATCACATAGGAACTTGGAAGAACTAAATTGAACCCTTAATTCTGTAAAAATGAAGGTGAACAAATATACTTACAAAATCGAAAGCAATTCAAAGAAACTCCTTGAACAATGACACGAAACTGGAGATGAATGTGATCGATCGATTGATGATGTAACGAAGATAAATTTGAAGAGATTTCCAGCAATTGAGAGACGTAGGAGAGAGAAATGGGGACGAAATTGAGAGGAATGAGTAGTAAATTTGATTAATTAAGTGTTAGTTAAACAGAGTATGTGAGAGACTCTAAGAGAGTTTAGGGCGGGAAACTGGGATTGGGATTTTCAGTTTGTTGGGTTTTTAGGAATGAAATATTGGAAACCAAACGCCCCCGCAAATTAAAATACGATTTAAGGTTTTTTTTTTTTTTTGGATAGGGTTAAGATAAAATATTGGATGAAGAAAGTATGAATAATTTTTCAAGAATTTGATTTAAACTAAAAAGTTTTCTATAACATTATTGAGTGCAATTATTTTTTTAATTAGTTTAAATTAGCATAAATTATTTACTATTCTCTACTACTCGTATATTTGTTCTTTAAAATTACTTTGTACTAGCTTTTACGGATTAAACTTTTGAGAAGGTGTTGTGTGACACCAGAATCACCATGAATCCAGTCTATATAATTAACATTATAAAATTTTGATTTTTTTTCCATATTAAAATTTAATTCTTTACGTCAGATTTACATATTTTTATATCAGATTTTGACATTCTATTATCAAATTTTGACTTTTTAGTATTTGATATCAACACTTCAATGTATAATACTAGCTTATTATTATAAAATCTACTGTCAAAAGTTTAGTATCTGATATAACTTTTTAAATACTTGATATCATTTCCGTAAAAAACACGAACACACAATTGTACAATCCTTCTTTGTGATAGCGTTCTTTATTTAACGATTTCACCGACTAGCGTTGATGAGCACTTATTTACTTAACCTTGTTTGTGTCAGTATTTGAAGAGTTGATGAGGGAGACTAACACTTATTAAACAAGAGCCCTAACTCGTTTTTATAGCGCCTTTCGCTTCTTCTCCGTGTTGCTCCCTCATCCACCAATTAGATCCAACCTATACCTTCACCAATTAGAGTTAATTTTTCTGAGTGTCATCCAATTAGCTAATTTGATGGTTGAATCATAACCATAAAATCTAAAGTATAATATGGAAACTAGGGCAACAAACCCTTTTTTTTTTTTTGAAACCAAACGAGCAAGCTAGTATTAATCAGCAATGTTGCCCAACAATACATACGGAGCTATTTCTGGTGGACAAAAGTTTAACCATGTAACACCCCCGATTTACTAGCTAATAATAAACAATAAATAAAGGAAAATAAACAACCTTTAAATAAAATTGCGGAAGCATACACCTAAATCGGAGGTATTACCGCCACACTCGACAATCTGTCAAGTGCTAAGGCTTACAAAATCCCAATAATTACAACCCAATAAACTAGGTGAGCTATTTATACAACTTTATAAACTCATTATAGCATACTAATCGATCACTTGAGCTCCTTTAGCTACGATCACTTGATCAACCTGCTAAGACAGTCTTGTCTGCTCACCATTAAGGACAAATTCCAAAATAGATCGTCGCAGGGCCACCATAAGAAAAAGACATGGCCGCAAACACAAGTAGCACAACAAAATAACACACACGTCAGCAAAAAGCTGAGTAATCACCATATATAAGAATACAGAGTATAATAGAATAATTAACATTACTAGCTCAATTAAATAATGTAGTTCAAAACTACATAACACATTGTACTCTGAAAATAACCTTGAATAATAATACGAACCTTTACTCAATTAACTGATCATACCCAATAAGTGTGCCATGCTCTTTGTTCTATACCTAGCCTTGGACATGGGTAATTCGAATAAAACCAACAAGTATAAAAACTTGAATACTCCCAATAATTAGAAAACACCTTGAACCAGACCACATACGGGCCAATTCCCACTGTAGGGGACCATAGAAAAATAAATAATAAAGATTGTACCTCATTCTTAACTCATGATCATTATCTCCTTACCAACATGCCAAGGACTAAGGTCTATAACGCCGAGCCTCAAACCAAGAACAAAATAATAATTTCTCAACCTTTTGATCTAATATATCGATCAAATAACCATTCACAAATTAATTGATAATTTCTCAATAATGGCACAAATTCCCAAATAATATTACATGATCAACTCAATATATAATATATCTCAACTCTTATAGGGCTATTAAACTAATACCAAAATATAATCAATTCTCAACCCAATAATAACACTCTGCATTAATAACCCTAAACCTCGATAAAACAATACTCCCTATAACAACAACATTAAAACCCCTAGAAATAATACAATCAATCAATGCGACATTTAAATCATACAATACCACACACTAACCACATACATATAAATCATGATCACATATAATTCACAAATAATAAAATTTACATATAACAATACGAAGTACAATCAATACTAACAATTTATAACCAAACAAAATCAAGAAATAAGATTCGTGTGATTACCATACGAACAAAATACTATCAACTACGATATTCAAACCAAGAAATAGATTGAGCAACGTCGCAAATCGCAGCCTTCATTATACAAACATGTCGTGGGATTCTTTACAAATCAATAAATAAGATAATGGAGAATGATAAAAGTCATGAAACATTAACTTTTAACAAGAATCAATTTTTGGGTTTGGCTAATGAATCCTACGCACAAAAGGAATCGGCAACCACTTTTTTTTTGATAAAATATCGTTTTATGGTTAATAGGGTTTAAGATAATTTATAGTTGTTGATAAAAGGAGTCCTATTTAAATTAAAATAGGGTTTTAAAACTTTACTAACTCTAAATAAAAAATATGAGATTAGAAAAGCTATTTAATAAATAAATAATTTTATAAATATGAAATCATAAAATATTCGGGTATTACAATCTACCCTCCTTAAAACAAGTTTCGTCCCGAAACTTAGAGCAGAAAAAAAAAATAACTTACATGTAGATTTAAAAGAACCAAATTATCTTAGTAAAATACATAGGTAGAGTATTAAAATAGTAGGGGTATTACAAACCACACTTGCTCAACTCTGAAAGGTACTAGCTTAGCTAAATGGTGCGCAGCAAAATTACCATCTCTCTTCACATGAGTACAAGAGATAGATCTAAAAGAAGTACAAAAAGACATAATATCATTGAGGACAATGTCTAAGTCCGTGAGAAAGAGGGCACCACTTGAGAGACGATTCATGAGTGTTTGGCAATTGGATTCTAGCATTATATCTTCAAGGAAAAAAATTTGCGAGCCAATCTAGCAGCCATGGCAATTGCTTTTGCCTCTGCTACCACAGGGGGCCAGTAGGCTTTGATTCTCCTAGTTGCTGCAAACAAAACCTGCCATTCGTGATCACTAGCTACCACTCCAAGACCCACCGTCCCACCCAACCATCAACCGAGAGCGAGGCATCTGCATTTAGCTTAATAATTCCAGCAGGAGGGGCCTGCCATGTTTCAGGCTCATCCTAGGCAAAACCACTGGCTTCTGGTAAATCCTTGCCACACATTTTCCTCGCTCTTCAACTATTTATATATTCAGAACTGCGGCCACTAGAATCAAGTTGGGAGGCTTTTATCCTCAAAAACCTTCCTATTACGCTCTCCTTATATGCACCACTCAAGAAAAGCCCCCTTTTGATTCACCTTTGGGTCGAGTTTACCCCATCTATCCACCAAATCACACATTGAACAGTTCCTTCAACCGGCCATAGTTTCACAACCACACTCAACCCAAATATCGCTCACCCATGGGCAATCAAAGAGAGCATGCTAGCTCAAAACCAAACAAAACCACAAGAACTTATAATTTTGCTGGTTAAAAATAAATACTCCCTCCGTCCCATGATATAGTTATTATTTGTTCTCTTATTTTGCTCACTAATAAATTTATAGTTTCTCATAAATTTGGAATTATTTGGATTACATGGATGATTATGCTCCAAGAGAACTTTAGTTAACTTCCATAAACCATCGGAACAAAGTGATGCATTTACCTTGAATTGACATCCCGTAACAGTAGATTTAGTTGCTCGTTGAGGATTGTTTGACTTTGATTTAAACTTGCCCTCTTTTGAACAAACTAACCTTAATCTCTTACAATCACTATAGTCTTGTATATGTCGATTTCGTTCAATGACACAATCAAGAGTCATAATTTCTGAATTTTCTATTTTCTCAGAGCTTCTAATTCTTATTTGAAATCCAACATAATGCCCATATTCATGATAATGATATATAATTTTATCGGCGGATTCGAACACCATCTCAACATATGGAGGAATGATATCTTTTTCTTCATCACACAAATCTTCATGCATCACATTGTCCAAATTATCACCATTTTGTTCTCTTTCATCGTCATCAAAATTAGAATTTAGGTCTTCTCCATTGTCAAAGTTTAGATCAAACTCATCATTGGAGTCATCACATTCATCTTCTAAATTAAACACAATTTCATTTTCATCTTGTCTACTTGAGTATTCAATATTCAAGTCAAAGTCTTTTGGAGGATCCATCTACATTAGGAAAGGAAAAATTATTAGTTTCATTGTATTTAAAGACATACTTTGTTTTGAAGCATTATAAAGGACAGACTACTAATATATAATGTGTCTACTTCATTAAAAAAAAAAATTGTTTTGAAGCATTATAAAAGACAGACTACTAATATACAATTTGTCTACTTCATTAAAAAAAAAAAAATTGTTTTGATGCATTATAAAAGACAGACTACTAATATATAATTCGTCTACTTCATTTAAAAAAAAAATTCATCTACTTCATTAAAATAAAAAATAAAAAGATAATGCTAAAGTAATAGACTCACATACTAATACGTGAGATAATGCTATTGAGGAAAGATAATGCTAATATAATTTTTTTTTTTTGTTGGAATAGCTAATGCTAATATAAATCATATGATTCATCATTCACAATCCAACTAATTAACAACGTAAATATTTCAAAATAAAAACTACTCAATTTAAATAAAAAATATAAATACAACAAAATACTAATCAAATTAAAAGTAGACACATACCTTTCAATGATAATTCCCACTGGATCCCACTTGAGAAATGTCAGACACAAATTTATTTTAATTTGTAATTTAAGAAAAAAAGAAAAAATGAAATGTTGCAGGTGAAGAACGTAAAAGAAGATTAACTGATATTTGTGTTTATTCATGCACCATGTTTATTCAAATTTAGAATGTTGAATAGAAAAGGGTGGGAAGGAATCCATTGTGTTTTTCTAGATTGTAGGTGTATGGAAAACTGTTAATTGATTATTAATTAGCATAGGGCTTAACACTCCATATGTTTTTTTTTAAAAAAAAAAAAATCCAACAAAGCAAAATTATGTTGACAACTAAGCTTCCACATCACAAGGTTGCTAACCCTTTGGGTCACTCTATCATTGTCCAAAACGTATAAAAAAAAGCATTATTTTTTTTTCGACTAGTAAAAAAAAAAGCATCTATCTATATACTATACTAAAAGACAAGCGCCTCAATGTGAAACTGACAAATGTCACTCCCTCATTCGCTTGTCTTATTTATATAAATATTTCTAATAATTATTATTTACATATTCAAGCATAGTTGTTTTTTAAACTTCAAACTTAAATCTATCACTAAAAAGCAAGTTCTATACTCTCTATATTTATAGCAATAAAATAAATATACTCTCTATATTGTAATTCTTAAATGTTACCCGTGATTTTCATAGTGTAACTATGTAGATTTACTTATTCTAATACTACAAATAACTCATATTATCTTTCCAACATTTACTTCATCTATGGTTACAAATGTCATCAAGTTACACAATAAATAATTTGAATAAATATAATTTAAGTGGTATAAGAAAACAAAATATTTCGTATATTGAAAGCCTAATATTGTTTTTCTACTGTAAATTAAACAAAATTATTGGTAGACTTTAGTTTGAGATCAATTATGGAGTCATTAAAGGTACAATACAAAATAGTGCTATAATTAATTTTATCGGTTGTTGTACTCCTAGACAAATATTGCATATTAAGTTGAAATGTTACTTAAAAAAAATTAGAAGCTTGAATATAAATTTAACTTTAACTGTCCTTTCAATTTCTGTACAATGTCTCTTACAATGCCATTTTCCTTTTTTTTTACATAAGAAAAATTGAAGCAAAAATGAGTCTAAACGAGAAGAATACAAGTTAAATTAGACATTTGTTAGGAAAATATATATAGAAGTAAAATGTTTTACAACAACTACTTGTGTTTAAAATTGTAATATTCTTATATTGACAATGCCATTACTTTTAAGAATTTTGAGAAAAAGTATTATTTTGATTCAAAATAAAATTGTGCATTGCATGGGTGCGATACTAAAGGAGGGGACTGATGATCAGCCTCCCGAGGGACCGACTCCCGACCCAGGAAGTACCGGTAGCTACTCGGCCTTTTTCTGATAAAATATATAACCATTATTGGCAATAATTTTATGTTGTTCTATATATTCTAATGTTGTTAATTAGAATATTCTAATTTAAATCAATCAATTAATACATTATACTATAAGACAAACAAATCAATCAATCACTGATTCGTTTATCTTATATTTGTAATGAGATAACAAAGATTGGTATTTTTTGTTGCATATTTTTGGTTAGTTTCTGTTATATAAATTATATTAAATTCAAAATATATTTTATTGATTTTGATTGATTCCAAATAATTTATTACGAAAAGTTGATCAATATGTTCCTAGCAAAAAATATGCCAAAAATTTATCTATAGTGTGTAAGATATAAGGTTAGTTATTATTGTGTTTATAAATTTGTTAAGTACGACGGGTAAAACAAATATTAGATTATATTGTTATTGAAGCGGGCGATATGACAAGAAAAAATTTAGTTTTTCATTCCGGACTAGGGATAGGAAATGAATTTGTCTATTTCTCTTATATGTTTTTTGATGCTCTTTCTATTTCTCTTATATATGTGGAACATTATTCATTTATATTTATCAATTAATAAAACAACATTACAAAAAAAGAAAGCGAATAAAATATTAAAATAAATGCCAATGATATAAAACATTATTCAAATCACATTATCATTATTGGACTAAATAAAATTTTAATAATTAAATTGTTAGTGAAAATGAGCCCTTTATTAATAATTGAATTATTTTTGTTTTTTTCTTGTGAGATTCATAATATGATTTATAAATCGTAGATTGCACGGGCGGTAGTTATTAACCATAGTACAAGGTAGGCATAATTTTTTTTATATGATGGTAAAACAAACGTATTAAGCCCTCTCTCTCCCTCTTATTTCGTGCGAACTCGTCGGCTTCCCGTCCCCAATTTCTCTCTCCTCTCTGTCTCTCTAAACTGTTTGGGGGAAAAAACACAATTTCGCACCAGTTTCTTCTTCCTTAATCGATGACTTTCTTTCACAATTTCTTCATCATTCCTGAATTTTCTCAGCAAAAGCCCTAATTTCTTCCATCCTTTTTCTTTCGATTTTGTAAGTTTTTCTCTATTTCACCTTCAATTTAACAGATCTAGGGTTTCTTCATGTATGTCTTGGATCTTTAAATTGCGATGATTATATTGGAATTGAATTATTCTAGCATGTATGAATTTTTGTAATTTACGTGTATTTTTGGTTTTTTCCGATGCGAATTTTCGTGATTTTTTGATCGTTTTTTTATTTTTTATTTATTTTTTTTTTTTAAGGATTTTAAATGTTGTGGATTGCTCCTGATGAAATAGTGCAGTTTTCTTGCTTGCAATTGATGGAAAATGACTGTTCAGATGGATAAACCTTCAGTGATTTCTCCTAGGGAGCGTGCTCAGCGTCTTTACAATAAGGTATGATTTTCATTTTGTGTTCGAATTCTTGTGTCATCTTAATCTGTTGCCTTTTTTTATTGGTCCGGCTTGCTGTTAATATAGATGTAAGAATGATTATGTTGGAGTACATAGGCACTCGGTTGTTGTGACATTTTGTGGAATTTATATGAGAATGGTTTATGGGATGGTTTTTGAACGGATAGCGTAACACTGGCTTAGTGATTATAGGGATAAGGCTGGAATAGTTTTTCCTTTAAGGTTTTTCTACGCGGTACAAATGACCAAGATTAGACGGGAGCTTTGTTAGATGCATTAGGGTGATGGTATGGTGGTGGAGTTCTATATTATTCATGTGGCTTAACTGTGTTATGGGTTTTGCTTCCATAAAGTTTGTCTTTGCCGTGATCTTGCGTGGGATGTCTTTTGGGTGAGTATGTGGTTCCCGTGTTCTTATTGATGTTAATTATGTAGGATCATTGGATGGTTCTTTTTGTATCCTTTTATGGAAAGAGATGTTCATTTTAGGCCCTTTGAGCCTAAGTTGTTACCTTCTTGTTTGCATTATCCATAGCCCCCCCTCCCTCTGTAAGCATGTTTAGTTTTTTTAAGAAGATATGATGTCACATTTCTTTCAGTTTTGCCTAATTATCTGTCCCCAAGTTGTAGCAATGTTGTTTGTCAGTTTAACTCTGATAGTTTGAGTGGATTTTGGAATTGCTTCTGAGACATCCAAATTGCAGCATCATAGATATGATTTTTTTTGTGTTTTGATGCTGTGCAGAATGTCGAGCTGGAAAATACCCGACGCAAATCTGCACATGCAAGAGTTCCTTCAGATCCTAATGTATGGCAACAACTGCGAGAAAACTATGAAGCCATAATACTGGAAGATCTTTCCTTCTCTGAGCAGCTTGAAATTGAGCTTGCTTTATGGCAGTTGCATTACCGGCGAATAGAAGAGCTACGGGCTCTCTATAATGCAGCTTCTTCTGCAAAGGTTTCTTCTGCTGCCCAAAACGGTAATGGTGGTCCTGCACGTCCTGATCGACTTGCTAGAATACGCTCTCAATTTAAAACATTTCTGTCAGAGGCAACAGGATTCTACCATGAGCTCATGTTGAAAATAAGGGCAAAATATGGCCTGTCTCTTGATTATTTCTCAGATGATCCTGATAATCAGATTTTGCTCTCGAAAGATGGACAAAACATCGCTGATATAAAGAAAGGCTTGATTTCTTGCCACCGGTGCTTGATTTACCTTGGTGATCTTGCTCGCTATAAAGGTCTCTATGGGGATGGTGATTCCAAAACTCGAGACTTTGCTGCAGCTACTAGCTATTATGTGCAAGCATCTTCTCTGTGGCCGTCTGGTGGTAATCCACATCACCAGGTATTTCTTATTGGTGTTCGCTATTTTTTTTTTTTGCTGTAGACAAGTCATTTGAAATGGTCTGTTTTCTGTTGCATGACCCTTCATTTTATATTTGCTGTTTTCTAGCTTGCTATAGTGGCTGCATATCATGGCGATGAATTGGCTGCAACTTACCGCTATTTTCGGAGTTTGGCTGTTGAAAGCCCTTTTACAACTGCAAGGGACAATCTTATCATTGCATTTGAGAGGGTAAGTAATTAGATGATGAGACTCATGCTATGTTCTTCTTTCAGCTTTATCCCCTTCTCTGATTAGGAGGGGGTGGTTCTTTGTTCAGATTTATATTTTTTGTATCTTCTATGTACTAAAGCTTAATAAACTTGATCATATCTGATCCTTTTTTTCCTGAAGCATTTGTTGTTTGGGACTTTGGGTGACTATGAATGGGTGTAAGGTCTAACAATACTTCTTAGCTAGCACGGAAGGAAATTACAAATCGTAATAGCCATAGCTTTTGGCTTTTTGAGGTTATAGCTCAATTTCTGATTTAGTATAGCAGGACCCCTGTTTCAAGAGTATAGGGAAAAGTTTTGTTGAAGCACTATGTCTTACCTCATTGTGATTATCAAAGAACCAACTCTTCCCCTTTGAATTGATTCTCATGCCCCCTTCTTAACCCAGTGAAGCTGTAAAGCTTGAAAATGATTGTGGTCTTTTGAGACTCCTATTACATAATGCTCATATCTTTACTTTTGAACAAATTCTCCTTGACCTGAACAGTAATTGTTTTCCAATGCATCATGCTAACAGTAAAGCGTTCTAATTTAAACCCATTTACTTGGACAAAATTTGTGAGAACCCATCTTCAAGCATTGCAATAACCAATACTATCACTTAACAGTTGATACCTTTGCATATGCTCAATCCCTGTCCCCCTCTTTGGTGTTTTATAACCTTGCCTTACATACATTTATGCTACAAAATTGATTGAAATAATAAGTGTTGCTTGAGGAGGGAGGGGAAGGGGGATTTGGAAAACCATGTCAATAGATTGCATGTGAAAAGTCTAATTATTTTTCTAGTGTTTATATCAATGATTTCTCTCTCCAATTTTTCAATTGAATTTAGTTATTCACTCCATTCATATGTATGATATCTATCTTTTTTCAAGCTAAAACATTGATATTTGTTTTCTCTCAATTTATTATTGAATCGTACTTAGAATATCATTGTCCCATATCTATACTATGAAATTAGTCGTCAAAGTTTGACCTTGGAGAGTTTGATTCAGAGGCTCAGAGCACATCTATCATCCTTGGAGGGGGATTAATGTTTTTGGTTAGTGAGTATAGACGTTGGTCAGTAGACTAGAAGTTTTGCAGGTGAGGTGGCACTGTGGCAGTGAACTGGCTTTTGAGTTCTTACCAAAGTTTGTATTTGTAATGTATACCACCATGATAGGCAGGAGAGAAATTAAGAGCTGATTTTGTGAAAATTTGGACACTTCGCATCTCTGTTGTGATGAACTCACTACTTTTTGGGACAAAGTAGACTGTTTACTTGATCAGTTAAGTGTACTGTAGCAAATGTTAGTATATAATATAGCTGATTACCATGATGACTCTTTTGGGAGATTCCTATATGATTTTGTTGGTGTTCATATATGGCTTTTGCATGCTAATATGTTTGAAATCACTTTGATGCTGTGTTTAAAGATGCTTTCTTAGCTATGACTAAGCATTGTAGACACTAGACAGTGTCATGATTGAAAATTTAAAAAGCTTGTGTCATTTTCTCATACACAGAAGATGCATGCTGCCTTCTTGTTTTGGTGCTTACTTTATATTCTTTGCTTCTGTATTATCATCCTTATTTTTTATGTATGAGGAAATTTTGTTTCTGCCTTGAAGTCTACAATCTTAGTATGACGTGTGACAATAATTGTGACAACATGTTTTGTTTTCTGTGGCAGAATCGTCAGAATTATACACAACTTTTAGGGGAGTCTAAAACTCCAATAGTAAAAGCAGCCACCTCACGGATGTCTGGAAAAGGGAAAGGAAGAGGTGATGGTAGGGGGGCTTTGTCTAAAGAAAACAGACGCCAAACCAGTCCAAGTAAAGAAAAGGCACCTAGTATTCCTGAAACTTTGAGAGCGTTCTGCATTAAGTTTGTCAGAGTGAATGGCATATTGTTCACTCGCACGAGGTATCATTACTATCATATATAGTAATTTGGTTTGATCTTCTCTTGTATTAATGATTTGTATTTAACTTTTACTGCTTATGTGTCCAGTCTGGAAACCTTTGCAGATGTGTTATCAATGGCCAAGAATGATTTTCTTGTGCTTCTTTCGTCTGGCCTGGAAGACCAATACAATTTCGGATCAGATGCTGCTGAATGTGGGCTTGTTATTGTCAGGCTGGTGGCAATTCTTATATTTACGGTACACAATGTGAAAAGAGAATCTGAGAATCAGTCATATGCTGAAATCCTACAGCGTTCGGTCCTCCTTCAGAATGCGTATACTGCTGTTTTTGAGTTTATGGGACATATTATTGAGCGATGCTTGCAGTTATGCGATCCTTTATCATGTTATCTAATGCCTGGAATTTTGGTCTTTGTGGAATGGTTAGCTTGCCATCCAGATGTTGCGACTTGCAGTGAAGCAGGGGAAATTCAAGCTAATGCTAGAATTTTCTTTTGGAATTCCTGTATAACGTTGTTCAACAAGCTGCTGTCAAGTGGGTTGCTTTCTACTGATGAAGATGAGACATGCTTTTCCAACATGAGCAAGTATGAAGAAGGTGAAACATCCAATCGCCTTGCTCTATGGGAAGACTTTGAGTTGAGGGGATTTCTGCCCCTCCACCCTGCACATCAAATCCTTGACTTCTCTAGGAAGCATGCATCTGGGAATGGTAGTGATGGTGGAATTAAGGAGAAAACAACTCGTGTCCAGAGGATAATAGCTGCTGGCAAGGTCTTCGCTAATGTTGTTCGGGTTGAGCAGCAGGGTGTTTATTTTGATCCTGACTTGAAGAAATTCATTTTTGGTGCTGAGGCACAATTATGTCTTGAATCCTCACCTGAAACATTGATGTCAAATGTCATGGGCCAAGAATTATCAGGTGAAAAGAAATCAAGTCCGAGAGCTTTGGGACCAGCGAAGGTGGCCGAGGTTGATGATGAAGAAGAGGTTATTGTTTTTAAGCCTTCAGCTGCAGATAAGCAAGTTGATGTTGGGTATCCAGCTTTGACTTCTTGTGAGGATCTTGGGCTTGTTGCTAATGTGTCTGGAGGAAATTTGGGAGTTTTTAATCGACCTGTGTCAGCATCACCAAATGGAAACCTTCTTAATGGAGTTTTTACCAATGGAATTGTTCAGAATGGTCTTGATGCAACGTTGAGGCCATCCATGTCTGTTGCTAATGCGTCCTCCCAACATATGCAACCTACACAACTTCCTAGTTCTGGCTGGTTGCCTGAGCAGCGGGCTTCTGTGTTGAATGGATTTAGGAATTTGAGTTTGATGGGTAATGGGCATATAATGAACCAAAAGCCTTTAGAACATTTCACTCCTTTGCAATCTGCTGCCCTATCACTTCCATTCTCGCATGCTGTCAATTCCAATACTAGTAATGGCTACCCAGTGCAGCTTTCAGAAGCTGTCATGCCAGCTAAAACTGACTTTATTATATCGTCTGGGCCTGACTTGAACATTTCCACTATCATCAAGCCCCAGTCAGTCTTTCCAGTTGGTTCTCAAAAAAATCCAGTCAGTCGGCCAATCAGACGCATAGGCCCTCCACCAGGTTTTACACCTGCTACTCCTAAATATGCTATTGAACCTCAGCATGAGCCAAGTGTGAAGGATGGAAACCCAATGATGGATGATTATAGCTGGCTTGATGGATATCAGATGCCATCCTCAACAAAGCAAGACACAGCGTTTGACCTCTGCACCAATTTTAATGGGTCTTTATATAGTCATGTTAGCAAGTGGAATGACTCGCCAGGGGCAATTAGCTTTCCTTTTCCTGGAAAACAGGCTTCAGTAATCCAAACCCCAGTTGAGAACAATAGACACTGGCAAGACTACCAATTTCCTGATCAGCTGAATCTCTGTGAGCAACAACGGCAGCTAGGAAATCAGAAGGCAATTCCATTTGCACCACAGTTTCAAGGCCAATCTCTGTGGGAAGGTAGTTTTCTGGTGTGAAAACTATGTCAAAGGCTTTAGAAGGTCTGTTAACTTATCTCAGTTTTCCAGTTTTTGTATGGATCAATCATTGTGAGGTGAAGATTTACTGACTAGTCTTCTTTGTGAAGAATCCACTGAGGTGATTATCCACAGGCAGATGCTAAAGTTTCTGCGCTGCTTTGGTCCTGCATTGATATTAAGTTTTTGTTGAAGCTTGAGTGATCTTGGGAGTATTGCAGGCCCCTGCTATTGAAACAGGTATATATTATCTATCTCTAATGTAATATGTTTTTATATAAGCCGCCAATTTGGTCAATACTTTTGTCTGGCATAACAAGTGTTTTTTTTTTTTTTTTTTTTTTTTTTTTCACACCACTCAGCTTATCTATACAGATGGATTTATTTTAAGGCTGTAGCACGAACTTTTAGTACAACAACAACAAAGCCTTAGTCCCAAAAATGATAGCACGAACTTTTAGTAAACGCAAAAATTTGGAAGTTTTTGGCTGTGAGTAATTTGATTAATGTTTAAGGCTTGGGGTGTGAAATCTAGGATCTATCATTGGCGTATGTGTTATTCTTTGTTTTGAATATTCATCCTCTGCCCTTTGATCTGTGGGCTTGACAATAATTTGACTCGTCTTATAGATCTATTTTTGAATTTACCCCCTTGGATTTCTGCTGGTTTACTTGCAAATGAAGTACATTTGTTGTAACTTACTGCCTTGCCAATTAATTTCTTTCCCTCTTTGATATATAAGTTAAGTTTATAAAAGGATTATTTACAATTAAAATATTCAGATCAGTGCAATAAGTTTAGGGCTAGTAGATTCTGATTAAATCAGTCAGCAGGGGATTTTAGGTGAAAAAAAAAAAAGCCTACTGCTGTTGGTAGGATTTTTTTTTTTAAGTTCTCTATTAGAATCTTGGATATTTTATGATTTGAATGTTGTTATTCTATGATCACAACTATTGTTAAACTCTACCTAATTATCTTTTGCATGTAGAAATAGAAAAAAAACTAGGTGGGGGTGTGCAACATAACCCTTCTTGAACAATTGAATTAAACATGAATTTTTTGTTGCAAGAAATTATATGTTAAATTAAGTTGTGGGACATCCCCCCAATTGGAAGATGTTAACTCAATAGTGGGACTAAAAGTTTATTTTGGCAAAATTTTAGGATTGACAAGGCTTTCAATGGGTAGAATCAACTTTTAGGTGTCGTAAGTTTCACTCAGTCTATTTTATTGTTTTTGGTTTGATTCAATTGAGGAATGTGCTGTAGTTTCATTATCACTCCTGTCACAACAATGTTTAGGTTTTTGGCCATGAAATGCATGCCAATACCTAGTGGAACAACTTTTGGTTACTTAGAACGAATGTCGGATTTTGGTAATTATCCAAGTGTTGACATTTCAAGGTTATACATTTCAGACATGGGGATAGCGTCCTAAAATTATGTGTGTGGAACCATGGCATAAATTTAGTTTATTATTGTTTTTAGAAATTTACATAAATTTCAATTTATTAGGCTCATGTGATATTGTTAATTCTTGTTGAAATGCTTAATGATGCCTTTTTGAGGTCACATATTGCATGTATTCTTTTTTTTTTTTTCTTTTACGGTTATGTGGTTCAATTATATTCAAGTGTCTGAGAGCAATGAAGTGTTGGGGGTATGGATTCCATAACCCTTTTCGAAGTGTTTAGTGTTTGATACCAGCACGGATGATTGAAGTAGCATAGGGAACGATTACACACTCCCTTTATTTTGGACTGTTGAGCTTATTTTTCGCTTGGAGTGTTGCAAGAGTTTGACTCACTTTTATATTTTATTTATAGCAACCCCATATTATCATCTTACCTCCTCCCTCCCTACCTTCACCGCACAATATTTACACCTTTCGGATCACTCTTTTTACTTCATCAACCTTTTCTTTTTTTCACGCCCATGTCCTATCTTACTCATCCTTTCATATTTTTCCCACCCTTAATATGGTATATCTTTGACAGACTTTGTATCATTTGAACGCCTTACCTCTCCTCCCGCCCTTAATCATAATATTTACACCTTTCTGGTCACTCTTTTTACTTCATTGACCTTTTTCTTTCACGTCCATCCCATTCTTAATCCATACTTTTCTACCCTTAATACGATATATCTTTGACAGACCTTGGATCATACGCATTAGTAAGTTCTGTGCTTCTAAATTTTACAAGTTTGATACTCCTAAATACCTTCTCATATTTGTGTTAGTGTCAATTCTATATTACAGGAACCTATAATTCAGGTCTGACCACCACCTATTTTGCAATTTAAAGATGGGGCACACTTGGATGTGCACATGCATGGTTGCATTTGACGTGTATCCCTGAGTCCAAGATGCTTTAGTGTTTGATGGTTGAGGACAAATTATTTTTAGGGAAATTTTTGTCAACAAGGTGGTGATTACTATATTGGCTTTTAGAATTTTGTTTTTAGGTGGGCTGTCCATCTAGGTTATATGTGATTGTAAACTGAAGGCGCTTCTTATTTTTTGAGGTCTCAGTTTTACAAAATTATTTATTTGCCTTAATAAAGCCTTGTCTCTAGAGTATGTTGACCGCTGAGTCCTTTTTTTTTTAGGAGTTTCAGTGTGCCGCCATTTTTAACACATGCTTACAACTACTTCCATTTGATGATGCAACAAGTACAATCAGCTGACAGCATAAAATAGCTGATCAGTGATGATGCTGTTCAAGTTTCTGGGATTGATACTCCCTGAGAAGCTTGATTGCGTTTGACTTGGGTATGGGGATGGGGTTAGATGTTATTTGTGGTGATACTGTGATGTGTGAGATTTTTGTTGATAATACGTCTGAACGTACTGTATCAAGTAAGTGCACTCACAAAGTCATAATTGTTTCTGCAGGTGCCGAGGTATCCAGGATTGGGATGGAATGGAGTCAACGGATGAGTAGGGGGGACTGCATTGGAAATCTAAAGGGTTAGTGCTATTCTGCCTGAATGGATGGGGGCATGTCTCTTTAGATCGGGATGTGGTTGGATCGGCTTTTTATGCTCGATAAGTATTAGCTTACACTACTAGGCCTTGGATCGATGATATGCAAATACGGGATGTTAGTAGGCATTGCAAAAACCATCAATAAAAATCAGTTGAGGAAGCTGATTTAAGAGATGGTATCTGGGCAATTGCTTTTGGGCAGCCTTAAGTTTCTACATATTAAATTTCATCTGTTTTTTGAAGCAAAAGGTTATGCACAATGCTTATATTAGTAATAGTTCAGATAACCCCAGGTCTACTATCGCGTTATGGCATTTTTAGCCTGTGGGGAGTACTGTTAGTAATAACTGGTCACTGGAGTATGTTCCTTAGACCAGACTTTGTTTCATGTTTTCCAGACTTGGTTTGTTTGTGTTTTTTTTTCAAGACTTGGCTTGTTTGCTGCTGTTTTGCCCATTGTGGGCAAATTAGCTTTTATAGTATTGCGGGATTTTTATTACTATTGATTGAAATTGTACTTCATTTGCTTGTTATTATCTGTTTCTCACCTTCCTTTTCATTGATAACTATATGCTTCTATGACCAGTTTGTTTGAGTAAGCTGGAATTGGATTATTTATTCCTCATCTTAATCGTGGTATTTTTAGTTCAAAATCTTTGCACATATAGAAGCAATATGAGCAAATTTGCATCGTGCATTGTTATGTAATGTGTGGTTCTAGAATGACTGAGGTGAGACGCTGGGTATGGCTAATGATCTGACTTGTTCAGTTAATCCTCATTGCTGGTCTCTGTTACTGGTCTTAATACTGTCGAGCTATATTTTTTGGTGTTGCTAGGATTTTTTTCATACATACGAGTACTTTCGATTACTCATATTGGAATGAAACTGTACTCATTTGAGATAGCATTATTATGTGATGGAATTATCCACAATTTAGGGGGACAAGAGTGAGAGCTTAATCATGTTTAGGTGTACAGGAGCATGTTCATCATACCCTTCATCTTCAAGCCATGTTTTTTTCCCCGTAATTTTCAAATTCCCCTTTAAGCCACCTCTAAAGACTAGAGAAAGTTATGGAGGGAAGAAGATACTTTGTATATATTTGGGCTAAATATTATTATTGACGCTAGAATTACAAAATTTTCTTTTCTGCCTGTACAATGAAGAAAACGTTTCCAGCACAAGAGATGAATGCGACAATTAAAACACTTTTGCATATGTAAGTGAAAAAAAAAAAAAAAGAATTTGTCATGCTTATTTTAATTTATTAACAAAGCGCCTGTAAAAATGTAGTACAGTACACCCGATTGTGCAAAGTCTACCAAAAATCTAGCACCTTGAATTATGGAATGAGATTATTCAAACATCGGTCTTGCATTCATGAGGCTAAATCGAGTTCAGTCCGATTGCGCATACCATCTTTACCTCTCATGGGAGACCGTATCTCTTTGCGTTTGTGCTTCCAAATGACTGTATGCCTGTGTACATGTTGAGGCTCAAGAATTTAAGATTGTGCAATTAAATCTTTAGATGTAATTGGTATCAAATTCTTTACAACATATAGATGTTACAAAGGATAATGATCTACGATGCATCACTGCTTTGAATTTATATAATCTTGATTTAATATAATCTTCCACTCAATTTGAATGACTTGTGGGTAGAATTATTGATCATTAGTCCCCTAACCGTTGAGAAATTAATAGGATTACGCAGAAGCCAAATTGTTGGGAGTAATTTTTGTATAAATCCGATGTACAATAATTTACTGTACATCGGGTGTATAAATCCGATGTACAATAATTTACTGTACATCGGGAGTTACTTTTTTCAAATTTAGGGTCACTTTTACAATTTTTTGGGTAACTTTTATCAATAAAGCATAAATATTTTGTAATTTTTATTTATGTCAGGATAACTTTTATTTATATTAGGGTAATTTTTGATCATTTTAGGGTAAGTATAACGGATAATTTAACCATGCCCATCTAACATCCACATAGTTGTAAGATTTGTATCCAATAATGATCAACATTATAAACAAAATAATAAGTTGTCTCGTCCAACAAATAATACTACATGGCGTTATTTAACCAACATAATAATTGAGTTTAAACAATACAACTTACAAAATTTCTTAACACTAATCACACAAAATTATAAAACAACTAATGTCCTTATTTCAAATTTAGGATGCTCATTCTTCTAGGAAATTTTGTTTTATTTTTAGGAAAATTTGAAAAATATCACCATGTAAAGTAGTGAATTTTGACATTATCACCTCAAGTTTTTTTTTTTTATTTTTTTTATTTAATCGTACCACTTAGTTTTTTCCAAAACGTTTAAAAGTACCACCATTTTTCAGAGTGACGTCATCATGGGATTGTGTTAGTGTTTTCGACCCAATTACATGTTTTAATTGTGTTTTCGGCCTAATTACATGTTTTAATTGTGTTTTTGCCCTAATTACATGTTTTAATTGTCCAACTATTCATCCAATTAATCAATTTATAAATCCTAATTTTTTGAATTGAGAAAAAACCCCAAATTGATTACCCAAACCCTAATTACACTAATCAATTTAATCTGTTGAAGGTTTAATTGTAAAAATTAATACCCTAATTTGCGAAAATGCTATAATTGAAATCAAATTTGCAAGATGAATAGGTAGAAAAAGGGGAGAAGATAGGGGAAATCGAGGGGAATGAGAGGGAAAATGAAAAAGTGGGACCCATGATGACGTCACACAGAAAAGTGGTGGTACTTATAAACATTTTGGAAAAAACCAGATGGTACGATTAAATAAAAAAAACTTGAGGTGGTAATGTTAAAATTCACTACTTTAATGATGGTATTTTTTCATTTTTCCTTATTTTTATTTATTTAATTTCATGATATATGATTTAAAACCAAACTATTCAATGCTTAGATTTATAAGTTTGAAGGTCAAAATTTCTCATATAAATTGTTATAATCCTCCACAAATAACAATATATAGCATTAGCAATTTAGCATATGAAGGTGTTATTATATCTCACATAATTTCAATTCGTCAACGAGGATTATCACACATCTCCTAGTTTATAGGGATACCAAGTTCTAAAAATGGCAAAAAATATTACCGAGTGTCCGTTCATTTCTTGCTTGTATTGTGGGCATTAGCAGTTGTAGCTCATTGTTAGAATACCTCTTCTTCTTGTCATTTGTAGATTAGCAATTTCCTCCGCTTTTCGCGAATGGTAATTTTTGCAACCACTATTGTGTAGGAAAATTTTCCATTCACTTGTGTGTTACAACCATAACAAAATTAAAACAAGATTAGCCTAAATTATCTAGGAAAAACAATTATAAAAAAATCTAAAAATTTAAATAGTAATTTTAATACGCGCTAGGATTTGTTTTTAGTTTGGTTTAATTTTACATCTAAGTGTTTGATCAAATAGATTTTCTAGAGAACGAGCAGAGTGCATCACATTCGTCTGTTGCAATGTACAAAATCGAAGATTTGATGATTTTTTACAAGTGGGAATTTCTCAGGAAGATTAATGGTTGACAACAGGTACATGTAACATAAACATTTTATGATCATCTTAGATAAACTTGTACATAATATTATATATCTTTGATGAAATGAACAAAAACTATGTGTTTGTTACAAGAAAAGTAGTGCATTCCTAGAATAGATTCTATTTCTAACCCAATATAAGCAGAGATCATCATCAAATCTTGTGGAATGGCGAAAGCATGGGAGGCAACATTGCGAAAAACACAAGCTGCTGCAAAGAAACGAGCACATAGCATATTTGGCTCGACATCTATGGCCCATGTGCACGAAGATTTCTTTGATGATCACGGTCATATTATCTTTGATGATGGACACAACAAAAACCATGGAATTGACAACATTGAGCCTGTACCGGTAGAGAAGTTTCTTCCGAATGGAGATTATTATGTAGGACAATGGTTCGAGTATTGCCCTCATGGACATGGGAAGTACTTGTGGACTGATGGGTGCATTTACGTAGGGGAGTGGTTTCGAGGCCAAGCTATAGGGAAAGGTAGGTTTAGTTGGCCTTCAGGGGCTGTGTATGAAGGTGAGTTTAAGAGTGGTTATATGGATGGGAAAGGTACTTATACCGGCCCTGAAGGGGAGGCGTATAAAGGCTTTTGGGTGATGAACATGAAGCATGGTTATGGTGTTATGACTTATGAGAATGGGGACTTTTATGATGGAGAATGGAGGCATGGTGTGCAAGAAGGGCAGGGGAAATATCAGTGGAGCAATGGGACTTGTTTCGTAGGAGAATGGAAAAATGGGGTGATTTTGGGTCCTGGTGTGATGATTTGGGCTAATGGAAACTGCTTCGAAGGGAATTGGGTTGATTCTTTGCCTGCAGGAGACGGTATATACAAATGGGATAATGGATGTTACTACGAGGGGTATTGGAGTAGAGATCCGAAAGAGATGCTTGGGACTTATCATTGTCCTGAACCTGAACTGTTAGATCAGGAAGCTTATGAAAATTGGGATCCTCAAGAGTTGTATAATGATATTTTGAGTGGGTGTAAGGTATGTGCTACTGAAAAGATTACTGTTTTTCCATCGCAGAAGAAGCTCGCAGCATGGAAGTCACCCAAAGGAACGGATCCAAGGAGTAGGCCTGCACGAATGTCAGTTGACTCGAGAATAACTCCTGGTGGACACATGTTGGAGTCAGAAGGAAGTTTTTCAAGTGATGGTAGTAACAGAAGGAATTCTGACAGTGGAAAAGATGGGGATTTGGATGGTTTAAGTCTTGAAAATTGCACTGGTTTTAAGATGGCACCACCAGGGACTCCTGGGAAACCACTTAGGATACCGAAAGTAGGGAAGAAACAAGGAGAGATTATTACTAGAGGTCATAAAAACTTTGAGCTTATGCTCAATTTGCAGTTAGGAATCAGGTACTTTTCACCTCTTTTTGCATCATTTTAGTTGTATTTATGGTCTACTTTCGATGTATTGTAGTCATGTTATCCTGTTAATGCACCTTATTTGGCTCTAGTAAACTCAAACCTCATTTCGTTCTTATTGTCTGTCAATTTGATGGGATGATGTCTAATACCACCTTTTACACCGAGATTTTTAGCCCAAATCTGATGCATTCAGTGAAAGAAACAGAAGTTGCTCTTAATTTGAAAATGAGTATTGATTTGCTACACTTCATGACATATAACAATCTTTACAGTGAAAAAGCCTAGTTTATCTCCTTGATAAACAAAATTCGTTCATCAAATGACAAAATTGTAAATAAATCAACAAATTTGTCTATTTATCATGGCATATTTGTAAATAAATCAAATATTGTGGGGTCCATTTTCTAGTCATCGTGACATGTTTGTAAATAAATTAACTATTTCATGTTACAACATGAGGAAGTTATATTATTAAGCCATTAATTAGTCATCTGTTCTTTTCGGGCTAGTCACTATGTACTGATTAGGCGTACTGATGATAAATTCGGAGAGTGATTCTGCAGGCATGCTGTTGGTAGACCTGCTCCACCAACATCCCTTGATCTGAGGTCGTCTGCTTTCGATCCCAAGGAAAAAGTGTGGACAAAATTTCCATCAGAAGGCTCCAAGTATACTCCTCCACATAGTTCCTGTGAATTTAAGTGGAAAGACTATTGCCCTTTAGTTTTCAGGTCAGCCTAATGAATTCATCTTATTACTCTGAATCTTTGTATAATCTGACAATTTTATTAGAACCTGACAATTCAATCTTTACTAGAGCCTTAAGGAAGCTTTTTAAGGTGGATGCAGCTGATTACATGCTATCAATCTGTGGGAACGAAGCCCTTCGAGAGCTGTCCTCCCCCGGAAAAAGTGGAAGCTTCTTTTACTTGAGTAGTGATGATCGTTACATGATTAAGACAATAAAGAAGACGGAAGCAAAAGTAATTCTCCTTCTCATTGATATATCTTGTTTAGAGCATACTGATTACTGACCTTGTTTGGTAACCGGATATTTGAACCATTCAGATTACAATTTGGTATGTTTTGAATGTATGTAGGTACTCTTAAGGATGTTATCAGCGTACTATAATCATGTTCGAGCATTTGAGAACACGTTAGTGACCAAGTTTTTTGGCCTACATTGTGTTAAATTGACAGGAACAATCCAGAAGAAAGTAAGATAAGAAATTTGCTGTACTTTTTTCCTTCTAGTGGAAGTTGTTCTTGCTAGGCATACAGTTAATGATGCACAAGAGTCCAGGTACGCTTCATTATAATGGGGAACCTATTCTGCACCGAGCACACCATTCATCGACGATTTGACTTGAAAGGATCTTCACTTGGCCGCTCAACAGATAAGCCTGAAGAAGAGTTAGATGCAAGTACAATACTCAAAGACCTTGATCTCAACTTCATTTTTCGCTTGCAGAAGTCATGGTTTCAAGATTTCTGCAGGTACCTTATAACATGTCCTTTGATTTGCTTCATTTTCTGGTAGAACATTTTGAGTTTCATAATTCAATTCTGTTACTTATATATGCAGACAAGTTGACAGAGATTGCGAGTTTTTGGAACAGGAGAGAATTATGGACTACAGCTTGCTAGTTGGCCTTCATTTTAGGGAAGCCTCCAAAGCAGGGGACCTGATTCCTTCTGGATCCCGGACACCTATTGGTTAGTCACACATACTATTGTAGAATGTCCGAAAAAAAGCTGTCACATTTCCCATATAGCAAATGATTATGATTATGATTCCTGCTGTGACATGACATATGACTTCAATTGACAGTCTTTTAGTAAAATCATTGAAGGGTTAGGACAATGTGACAACTATTTACGGACAGAAAATGTAATTTATCTTGATTATCTAGACAAACATGACTCGACTTCAACTCTCAGGTTGTGATGAACAAGAAAGTGAACCAGGAGCTCCTCAACTTTCCAAAGTAGATATGGATCAACTTCTAATTGATCCAGCCTGGTGAGTGTTTCTAAATCTGTCATCTTAGGAGCAGTTTACTTCTACATTGATCTTATTTGAAAGCTAATGATACTTCATTTCATCTTACAATTATAATCAAATCTAGCTTCTGTTAAGTTGCAGCAGAAGCAGCACTGACTAGTTAGTCTGACGCGCTTCACATTATTTCAGGTGGGCTAGTGTTAAGTTAGGAATCAATATGCCAGCACAAGTTGAGAGAGCTGTGAGGAAAATGGATGGTGAATCACAGGTATTGGAGC